>NC_133133.1:6522313-16042313 GCF_048418815.1 Hemitrygon akajei
CACACGGTCACAGACAGAACTTGAATCCATTGATCAAATGGTCACAGACAGGACTTTTATCCATTGAACACACTGTTATAGACAGGACACGTATCCATTCAACACACTGTCACAGACAGGACTTGTATCCATTCAACACACGGTCACAGACAGGACATGTATCTATTGAACAAATGGTCGCAGACAGGACTTGCATCCATTGAACACGCTGTTATAGACAGGAGTTGTATCCATTGAACATACAGTAATAGACAGGACTTGCGGCCATTTAAAACACAGTCACAACAGGACTTGTATCCATTGAACACCCTGTTATAGACAGGACTTGCGTCCATTTAACACACAGTCACAACAGGACTTGTATCTATTGAACAAACGGTCAAAGACAGAACTTGAATCCATTGAACACGCTGTTATATAAAGGAGTTGAATCCATTGAACAGACTGTCACAGAATGGACTTGTATCCATTCAACACATGGTCACAGACAGGACTTGTATCTATTCAACAAACGGTCACAGACACGACTTGAGTCCATTGAACACGCTGTTATAGACCGGAGTTGTATCCATTGAACACACTGTTAAAGGCAGGACATGTATCCATTGAATACACTGTTATAGACAGGACTTGTATCCATTGAACACAATGTCACAACAGGGCTTGAATCCATTGAACACCCTGTTATAGACAGGACTTGCATCCATTGAACACACTGTTATACAGAGGACTTGTATCCATTGAACACACAGTCACAGACAGGACTTGCGTCCATTGAACACACGGACACAGTCAGGACTTCTATCCGTTGATCAAATGGTCACAGACAGGACTTGTATCCATTGAACACACTGTTATAGACAGGACGTGTATCCATTCAACACATGGTCACATACAGGACATTTATCTATTGAACAAATGGTCGCAGACAGGACTTGCATCCATTGAACACGCTGTTATAGACAGGAGTTGTATCCATTGAACATACAGTTATAGACAGGACTTGCGTCCATTTAAAACACAGTCACAACAGGACTTGTATCCATTGAACACCCTGTTATAGACAGGACTTGCGTCCATTTAACACACAGTCACAACAGGACTTGTATCCATTGAACACCCTGTTATAGACAGGACTTGCGTCCATTGAACACAAGGTCACAGACAGGACTTCTATCCGTTGATCAAATGGTCACAGACAGGACTTGTATCCATTGAACACACTGTTATAGACAGGACATGTATCTTTTGAACAAACGGTCAAAGACAGAACTTGCATCCATTGAACACGCTGTTATATAAAGGAGTTGAATCCATTGAACAGACTGTCACAGAATGGACTTGTATCCATTCAACACATGGTCACAGACAGGACTTGTATCTATTCAACAAACGGTCACAGACAGGACTTGCGTCCATTGAACACGCTGTTATAGACAGGACTTGTATCCATTGACCACACGGTCACAGACAGGACTTGTATCCATTCAACACACGGTCACAGACAGGACTTGTTTCTATTCAACAAACGGTCGCAGACAGGACTTTCATCCATTGAACACGCTGTTATAGACAGGAGTTGTATCCATTGAACATACAGTTATAGGTAGGACTTGCGTCCATTTAACACACAGTCACAACAGGACTTGAATTCATTGAACACGCTGTTATAGACAGGACTTGCATCCATTGAACACACTGTTATACAGAGGACTTGTATCCTTTAAACACAAGGTCACAGACAGGGCATATCCATTGAAAACACAGTTATAGACAAGACTTGAATTCATTGAACACGCTGTTATAGACAGGAGTTGTATCCATTGAACACATTGTTATAGACAGGACTTGCGTCCATTTAACACACAGTCACAACAGGACTTGTATCCATTGAACACCCTGTTATAGACAGGACTTGCGTCCATTGAACACAAGGTCACAGACAGGACTTCTATCCGTTGATCAAATGGTCACAGACAGGACTTGTATCCATTGAACACACTGTTATAGACAGGACATGTATCTTTTGAACAAACGGTCAAAGACAGAACTTGCATCCATTGAACACGCTGTTATATAAAGGAGTTGAATCCATTGAACAGACTGTCACAGAATGGACTTGTATCCATTCAACACATGGTCACAGACAGGACTTGTATCTATTCAACAAACGGTCACAGACAGGACTTGCGTCCATTGAACACGCTGTTATAGACAGGACTTGTATCCATTGACCACACGGTCACAGACAGGACTTGTATCCATTCAACACACGGTCACAGACAGGACTTGTTTCTATTCAACAAACGGTCGCAGACAGGACTTTCATCCATTGAACACGCTGTTATAGACAGGAGTTGTATCCATTGAACATACAGTTATAGGTAGGACTTGCGTCCATTTAACACACAGTCACAACAGGACTTGAATTCATTGAACACGCTGTTATAGACAGGACTTGCATCCATTGAACACACTGTTATACAGAGGACTTGTATCCTTTAAACACAAGGTCACAGACAGGGCATATCCATTGAAAACACAGTTATAGACAAGACTTGAATTCATTGAACACGCTGTTATAGACAGGAGTTGTATCCATTGAACACATTGTTATAGACAGGACTTGCGTCCATTTAACACACAGTCACAACAGGACTTGTATCCATTGAACACCCTGTTATAGACAGGACTTGCATCCATTGAACACGCTGTTATATAAAGGAGTTGAATCCATTGAACAGACTGTCAAAGAATGGACTTGTATCCATTCAACACATGGTCACAGACAGGACTTGTATCTATTCAACAAACAGTCACAGACAGGACTTGCGTCCATTGAACTCACGGTTACAGACAGGATTTGCGTCCATTCTACACACGGTCACAGACAGAACTTGTATCCATTGAACATACGGTCACAGACAGGACTTGAATCCATTGAACACACGGTCACAGACAGGACTTGTATCCGTTGAACACACGGTCACAGACAGGACTTCTATCCGTTGATCAAATGGTCACAGACAGGACTTTTATCCATTGAACACACTGTTATAGACAGGACATGTATCCATTCAACACCCTGTCACAGACAGGACTTGTATCCATTCAACACACGGTCACAGACAGGACATGTATCTATTGAACAAATGGTCGCAGACAGGACTTGCATCCATTGAACACGCTGTTATAGACAGGAGTTGTATCCATTGAAAATACAGTAATAGACAGGACTTGCGTCCATTTAAAACACAGACACAACAGGACTTGTATCCCTTGAACACCCTGTTATACAGAGGACTTGTATCCATTCAACACACTGTCACAGACAGGAATTGTATCTATTGAACAAACGGTCAAAGACAGAACTTGAATCCATTGAACACGCTGTTATATAATGGAGTTGAATCCATTAAACAGACTGTCACAGAATGGACTTGTATCCATTCAACACATGGTCACAGACAGGACTTATATCTATTCAACAAACGGTCACAGACAGGACTTGCGTCCATTGAACACGCTGTGATAGACCGGAATTGTATCCATTGAACACACTGTTAAAGGCAGGACATGTATCCATTGAAGTCACTCTTATAGACAGGACGTGTATCCACTGAGAACACGGTCACAGACAGGACTTGCATCCATTCAACACACGGTCACAGACAGGACATGTATCTATTCAACAAATGGTCGCAGACAGGACTTGCATCCATTGAACACGCTGTTATAGACAGAAACTGTATCCATTGAATACACTGTTATAGACAGGACTTGTATCCATTGAACACAATGTCACAACAGGGCTTGCATCCATTGAACACACTGTTATACAGAGGACTTGTATCCATTGAACACACAGTCACAGACAGGACTTGCGTCCATTGAACACACGGTCACAGTCAGGACTTCTATCCGTTGATCAAATGGTCACAGACAGGACTTGTATCCATTGAACACACTGTTATAGACAGGACATGTATCCATTCAACACACTGTCACAGACAGGACTTGTATCCATTCAACACACGGTCACATACAGGACATGTATCTATTGAACAAATGGTCGCAGACAGGACTTGCATCCATTGAACACGCTGTTATAGACAGGAGTTGTATCCATTGAACATACAGTTATAGACAGGACTTGCGTCGATTTAAAACACAGTCACAACAGGACTTGTATCCATTGAACACCCTGTTATAGACAGGACTTGCGTCCATTTAACACACAGTCACAACAGGACTTGTATCCATTGAACACCCTGTTATACAGAAGACTTGTATCCATTGAACACCCTGTTATACAGAGGACTTGTATCCATTCAACACACTGTCACAGACAGGACTTGTATCTATTGAACAAACGGTCAAAGACAGAACTTGAATCCATTGAACACGCTGTTATATAAAGGAGTTGAATCCATTGAACAGACTGTCACAGAATGGACTTGTATCCATTCAACACATGGTCACAGACAGGACTTGTATCTATTCAACAAACGGTCACAGACACGACCTGCGTCCATTGAACACGCTGTTATAGACCGGAGTTGTATCCATTGAACACACTGTTAAAGGCAGGACATGTATCCATTGAAGTCACTCTTATAGACAGGACGTGTATCCACTGAGCACACGGTCACAGACAGGACTTGCATCCATTCAACACACGGTCACAGACAGGACATGTATCTATTCAACAAATGGTCGCAGACAGGACTTGCATCCATTGAACACGCTGTTATAGATAGAAACTGTATCCATTGAATACAGTGTTATAGACAGGACTTGTATCCATTGAACACAATGTCACAACAGGGCTTGTATCCATTGAACACCCTGTTATAGACAGGACTTGCATCCATTGAACACTCTGTTATACAGAGGACTTGTATCCATTGAACACACAGTCACAGACAGGACTTGCGTCCATTGAACACACGGTCACAGTCAGGACTTCTATCCGTTGATCAATTGGTCACAGATAGGACTTGTATCCATTGAACACACTGTTATAGACAGGACATGTATCCATTGAACATACAGTTATAGACAGGACTTGCGTCCATTTAACACACAGTCACAACAGGACTTGTATCCATCGAACACCCTGTTATAGACAAGACTTGCGTCCATTGAACACAAGGTCACAGACAGGACTTCTATCCGTTGATCAAATGGTCACAGACAGGACTTGTATCCATTGAACACACTGTTACAGACAGGACATGTATCCATTGAACAGACGGTTACAGACAGGACATGTATCCATTCAACAAACGGTCACAGTTAGGACTTGTATCTATTGAACAAACGGTCACAGACAGGACTTGCATCCTTTGAACACGCTGCTATAGACAGGAGTTGTATCCATTGAACACACTGTCACCGACAGGACTTGAATCCATTGAACAAACTGTTATAGGCAGGACATGGATCCATTGAACACACTCTTATAGACAGGACGTGTCTCCATTGTACACACGGTCACAGACAGGAGATGTATCCATTCAACAGATGGTCACAGACAGGACATGTATCTATTGAACAAATGGTCGCAGACAGGACTTGCATCCATTGAACACGCTGTTATAGACAGGAGTTGTATCCATTGAACATACAGTTATAGACAGGACTTGCGTCCATTTAACACACAGTCACAACAGGACTTGTATCCATTTGGCACATGGTCACAGACAGATCTTCTATCCGTTGAACAAATTGTCACAGACAGGACTTGTATCCATTGAACACACTGTTATAGACAGGACATGTATCCATTCAAAACACGGTCACAGACAGGTCTTGTATCTATTGAAAAAACGGTCAAAGGCAGGACTTGCATCCATTGAACACGATGTTATATACAGGAGTTGAATCTATTGAACACACTGTCACAGACTGGACTTGTATCCATTCGACACATGGTCACAGACAGGACTGGTATCTATTCAACAAACTGTCACAGAGAGGACTTGAATTCGTTGAACACACTGTTACTGACAGGACATGTATCCATTGAAAACACTGTTAAAGGGCAGGACATGTATCCATTGAAGACACTCTTATAGACAGGACGTGTATCCATTGAGCACACGGTCACAGACAGGACTTGCATCCATTGAACACACTGTTATAAAGAGGACCTGTACCCATTAAACACACGGTCACAGACAGGACATATCCATTGAACACACTGTTATAGACAAGACTTGAATTCATTGAACACGCTGTTATAGACAGGAGTTGTATCCATTGAATACAGTGTTATAGATAGGACTTGTATCCATTGAACTCACTGTCACAGACAGGACTTGTATCCATTCAACACACCGTCACCGACAGGATATGTATCTCTTCAACAAACGGTCACAGATAGGACTTGTATCTATTGATCAAACGGTCACAGACAGGACTTGCATCCTTTGAACACACTGTTATAGACCGGAGTTGTATCCATTGAACAAACTGTTATAGGCAGGACATGGATCCATTGAACACACTCTTATAGACAGGACGTGTCTCCATTGAACACACGGTCACAGACAGGAGTTGTATCCATTCAACAGATGGTCACAGACAGGACATGTATCTATTGAACAAATGGTCGCAGACAGGACTTGCATCCATTGAACACGCTGTTATAGACAGGAGTTGTATCCATTGAACATACAGTTATAGACAGGACTTGCGTCCATTTAACACACAGTCACAACAGGACTTGTATCCATTTGGCACATGGTCACAGACAGATCTTCTATCCGTTGAACAAATTGTCACAGACAGGACTTGTATCCATTGAACACCCTGTTATACAGAGGACATGTATCCATTCAACACACTGTCACAGACAGGACTTGTATCTATTGAACAAACGGTCAAAGACAGAACTTGAATCCTTTGAACACGCTGTTATATAAAGGAGTTGAATCCATTGAACAGACTGTCACAGAATGGACTTGTATCCATTCAACACATGGTCACAGACAGGACTTGTATCTATTCAACAAACAGTCACAGACACGACTTGCGTCCATTGAACACGCTGTTATAGACCGGAGTTGTATCCATTGAACACACTGTTAAAGGCAGGACATGTATCCATTGAAGTCACTCTTATAGACAGGACGTGTATCCACTGAGCACACGGTCACAGACAGGACTTGCATCCATTCAACACACGGTCACAGACAGGACATGTATCTATTCAACAAATGGTCGCAGACAGGACTTGCATCCATTGAACACGCTGTTATAGATAGAAACTGTATCCATTGAATACACTGTTATAGACAGGACTTGTATCCATTGAACACAATGTCACAACAGGGCTTGTATCCATTGAACACCCTGTTATAGACAGGACTTGCATCCATTGAACACACTGTTATACAGAGGACTTGTATCCATTGAACACACAGTCACAGACAGGACTTGCGTCCATTGAACACACGGTCACAGTCAGGACTTCTATCTGTTGATCAAATGGTCACAGACAGGACTTGTATCCATTGAACACACTGTTATAGACAGGACATGTATCCATTCAACACACTGTCACAGACAGGACTTGTATCCATTCAACACACGGTCACATACAGGACATGTATCTATTCAACAAATGGTCGCAGACAGGACTTGCATCCATTGAACACGCTGTTATAGATAGAAACTGTATCCATTGAATACACTGTTATAGACAGGACTTGTATCCATTGAACACAATGTCACAACAGGGCTTGTATCCATTGAACACCCTGTTATAGACAGGACTTGCATCCATTGAACACACTGTTATACAGAGGACTTGTATCCATTGAACACACAGTCACAGACAGGACTTGCGTCCATTGAACACACGGTCACAGTCAGGACTTCTATCTGTTGATCAAATGGTCACAGACAGGACTTGTATCCATTGAACACACTGTTATAGACAGGACATGTATCCATTCAACACACTGTCACAGACAGGACTTGTATCCATTCAACACACGGTCACATACAGGACATGTATCTATTGAACAAATGGTCGCAGACAGGACTTGCATCCATTGAACACGCTGTTATAGACAGGAGTTGTATCCATTGAACATACAGTTATAGACAGGACTTGCGTCCATTTAACACACAGTCACAACAGGACTTGTATCCATTGAACACCCTGTTATAGACAGGACATGTATCCATTGAACAGACGGTTACAGACAGGACAGGTATCCATTCAACAAACGGTCACAGTTAGGACTTGTATCTATTGAACAAACGGTCACAGACAGGACTTGCATCCTTTGAACACGCTGTTATAGACAGGAGTTGTATCCATTGAACACACTGTCACCGACAGGACTTGAATCCATTGAACACACTGTTATAGGCAGGACATGGATCCATTGAACACACTCTTATAGACAGGACGTGTCTCCATTGAACACACGGTCACAGACAGGAGTTGTATCCATTCAACAGATGGTCACAGACAGGACATGTATCTATTGAACAAATGGTCGCAGACAGGACTTGCATCCATTGAACACGCTGTTATAGACAGGAGTTGTATCCATTGAACATACAGTTATAGACAGGACTTGCGTCCATTTAACACACAGTCACAACAGGACTTGTATCCATTTGGCACATGGTCACAGACAGATCTTCTATCCGTTGAACAAATTGTCACAGACAGGACTTGTATCCATTGAACACACTGTTATAGACAGGACATGTATCCATTCAAAACACGGTCACAGACAGGTCTTGTATCTATTGAAAAAACGGTCAAAGACAGGACTTGCATCCATTGAACACGATGTTATATACAGGAGTTGAATCTATTGAACACACTGTCACAGACTGGACTTGTATCCATTCGACACATGGTCACAGACAGGACTTGTATCTATTCAACAAACTGTCACAGAGAGGACTTGAATTCGTTGAACACACTGTTACTGACAGGACATGTATCCATTGAAAACACTGTTAAAGGCAGGACATGTATCCATTGAAGACACTCTTATAGACAGGACGTGTATCCATTGAGCACACGGTCACAGACAGGACTTGCATCCATTGAACACACTGTTATAAAGAGGACCTGTACCCATTAAACACACGGTCACAGACAGGACATATCCATTGAACACACTGTTATAGACAAGACTTGAATTCATTGAACACGCTGTTATAGACAGGAGTTGTATCCATTGAATACAGTGTTATAGATAGGACTTGTATCCATTGAACTCACTGTCACAGACAGGACTTGTATCCATTCAACACACCGTCACCGACAGGATATGTATCTCTTCAACAAACGGTCACAGATAGGACTTGCATCCTTTGAACACGCTGTTATAGACCGGAGTTGTATCCATTGAACAAACTGTTATAGGCAGGACATGGATCCATTGAACACACTCTTATAGACAGGACGTGTCTCCATTGAACACACGGTCACAGACAGGAGTTGTATCCATTCAACAGATGGTCACAGACAGGACATGTATCTATTGAACAAATGGTCGCAGACAGGACTTGCATCCATTGAACACGCTGTTATAGACAGGAGTTGTATCCATTGAACATACAGTTATAGACAGGACTTGCGTCCATTTAACACACAGTCACAACAGGACTTGTATCCATTTGGCACATGGTCACAGACAGATCTTCTATCCGTTGAACAAATTGTCACAGACAGGACTTGTATCCATTGAACACACTGTTATAGACAGGAGTTGTATCCATTGAATACAGTGATATAGATAGGACTTGTATCCATTGAACTCACTGTCACAGACAGGACTTGTATCCATTCAACACACCGTCACCGACAGGATATGTATCTCTTCAACAAACGGTCACAGATAGGACTTGTATCTATTGATCAAACGGTCACAGACAGGACTTGCATCCTTTGAACACGCTGTTATAGACCGGAGTTGTATCCATTGAACAAACTGTTATAGGCAGGACATGGATCCATTGAACACACTCTTATAGACAGGACGTGTCTCCATTGAACACACGGTCACAGACAGGAGTTGTATCCATTCAACAGATGGTCACAGACAGGACATGTATCTATTGAACAAATGGTCGCAGACAGGACTTGCATCCATTGAACACGCTGTTATAGACAGGAGTTGTATCCATTGAACATACAGTAATAGACAGGACTTGCGTCCATTGAACATACAGTTATAGACAGGACTTGCGTCCATTGAACATACAGTTATAGACAGGACTTGCGTCCATTGAACATACAGTTATAGACAGGACTTGCGTCCATTTAAAACACAGTCACAACAGGAGTTGTATCCATTGAACACGCTGTTATAGACAGGACTTGTATCCATTGAACACACTGTTACAGACAGGACATGTATCCATTGAACAGACGGTTACAGACAGGACATGTATCCATTCAACAAACGGTCACAGTTAGGACTTGTATCTATTGAACAAATGGTCGCAGACAGGACTTGCATCCATTGAACACGCTGTTATAGACAGGAGTTGTATACATTGAACATACAGTTATAGACAGGACTTGCGTCCATTTAAAACACAGACACAACAGGACTTGTATCCCTTGAACACCCTGTTATACAGAGGACTTGTATCCATTCAACACACTGTCACAGACAGGAATTGTATCTATTGAACAAACGGTCAAAGACAGAACTTGAATCCATTGAACACGCTGTTATATAAAGGCGTTGAATCCATTGAACAGACTGTCACAGAATGGACTTGTATCCATTCAACACATGGTCACAGACAGGACTTGTATCTATTCAACAAACGGTCACAGACACGACTTGCGTCCATTGAACACGCTGTTATAGACCGGAGTTGTATCCATTGAACACACTGTTAAAGGCAGGACATGTATCCATTGAAGTCACTCTTATAGACAGGACGTGTATCCACTGAGCACACGGTCACAGACAGGACTTGCATCCATTCAACACACGGTCACAGACAGGACATGTATCTATTCAACAAATGGTCGCAGACAGGACTTGCATCCATTGAACACGCTGTTATAGATAGAAACTGTATCCATTGAATACACTGTTATAGACAGGACTTGTATCCATTGAATACACTGTTATAGACAGGACTTGTATCCATTGAACACAATGTCACAACAGGGCTTGTATCCATTGAACACCCTGTTATAGACAGGACTTGCATCCATTGAACACACTGTTATACAGAGGACTTGTATCCATTGAACACACAGTCACAGACAGGACTTGCGTCCATTGAACACACGGTCACTGTCAGGACTTCTATCTGTTGATCAAATGGTCACAGACAGGACTTGTATCCATTGAACACACTGTTATAGACAGGACATGTATCCATTGAACATACAGTTATAGACAGGACTTGCGTCCATTTAAAACACAGTCACAACAGGACTTGTATCCATTGAACACCCTGTTATAGAATGGACTTGCGTCCATTTAACACACAGTCACAACAGGACTTGTATCCATTGAACACCCTGTTATAGACAGGACTCGCGTCCATTGAACACAAGGTCACAGACAGGACTTCTATCCGTTGATCAAATGGTCACAGACAGGACTTGTATCCATTGAACACACTGTTACAGACAGGACATGTATCCATTGAACAGACGGTTACAGACAGGACATGTATCCATTCAACAAACGGTCACAGTTAGGACTTGTATCTATTGAACAAACGGTCACAGACAGGAATTGCATCCTTTGAACACGCTGTTATAGACAGGAGTTGTATCCATTGAACACACTGTCACCGACAGGACTTGAATCCATTGAACAAACTGTTATAGGCAGGACATGGATCCATTGAACACACTCTTATAGACAGGACGTGTATCCATTGAGCACACGGTCACAGACAGGACTTGCATCCATTGAACACACTGTTATAAAGAGGACTTGTATCCATTAAACACACGGTCACAGACAGGACATATCCATTGAACACACTGTCACAGACAGGACTTGTATCCATTCAACACACCGTCACCAACAGGATTTGTATCTATTCAACAAACGGTCACAGATAGGACTTGTATCTATTGAACAAACGATCACAGACAGGACTTGCATCCATTGAACATGCTGTTATAGACAGGAGTTGTATCCATTGAACACACTGTTATAGACAGGGCTTGTATCCATTGAACACACTGTTATAGACAGGACTTGTATCCGTTCAACACATGGTGACAGACAGGACTTGTATCCATTGAACACACTGTTATAGACAGGACTTGTATCCGTTCAACACATGGTGACAGACAGGACTTGTATCCATTGAACACACTGTTATAGACAGGAAATGCGTCCATTGAACAAACGGTCACAGACAGGACTTGTATCCATTGAACACACTGTTATAGACAGGACTTGCATCCAATGAATATGCTGTTATAGACAGGAGTTGTATCCATTGAACAAACAGTCACAGACAGGACTTGCACACTGTTATAGACAGGACATGCATCCGTTGAACGTACTGTTATAGACAGGACTTGTATCCATTTGGCACATGGTCACAGACAGGTCTTCTATCCGTTGAACAACTTGTCACAGACAGGACTTGTATCCATTGAACACACTGTTACACACAGGACATGTATCCATTCAACACACGGTCACAGACAGGTCTTGTATCTATTGACAAAACGGTCAATGACAGGACTTGCATCCATTGAACACGATGTTATATACAGGAGTTGAATCTATTGAACACACTGTCACAGACTGGACTTGTATCCATTCGACACATGGTCACAGACAGGACTTGTATCTATTCAACAAACTGTCACAGAGAGGACTTGAATTCGTTGAACACACTGTTACTGACAGGACATGTATCCATTGAAAACACTGTTAAAGGCAGGACATGTATCCATTGAAGACACTCTTATAGACAGGACGTGTATCCATTGAGCACACGGTCACAGACAGGACTTGCATCCATTGAACACACTGTTATAAAGAGGACCTGTACCCATTAAACACACGGTCACAGACAGGACATATCCATTGAACACACTGTTATAGACAAGACTTGAATTCATTGAACACGCTGTTATAGACAGGAGTTGTATCCATTGAATACAGTGTTATAGATAGGACTTGTATCCATTGAACTCACTGTCACAGACAGGACTTGTATCCATTCAACACACCGTCACCGACAGGATATGTATCTCTTCAACAAACGGTCACAGATAGGACTTGCATCCTTTGAACACGCTGTTATAGACTGGAGTTGTATCCATTGAACAAACTGTTATAGGCAGGACATGGATCCATTGAACACACTCTTATAGACAGGACGTGTCTCCATTGAACACACGGTCACAGACAGGAGTTGTATCCATTCAACAGATGGTCACAGACAGGACATGTATCTATTGAACAAATGGTCGCAGACAGGACTTGCATCCATTGAACACGCTGTTATAGACAGGAGTTGTATCCATTGAACATACAGTTATAGACAGGACTTGCGTCCATTTAACACACAGTCACAACAGGACTTGTATCCATTTGGCACATGGTCACAGACAGATCTTCTATCCGTTGAACAAATTGTCACAGACAGGACTTGTATCCATTGAACACACTGTTATAGACAGGACATGTATCCATTCAAAACACGGTCACAGACAGGTCTTGTATCTATTGAAAAAACGGTCAAAGACAGGACTTGCATCCATTGAACACGATGTTATATACAGGAGTTGAATCTATTGAACACATTGTCACAGACTGGACTTGTATCCATTCGACACATGGTCACAGACAGGACTTGTATCTATTCAACAAACTGTCACAGAGAGGACTTGAATTCGTTGAACACACTGTTACTGACAGGACATGTATCCATTGAAAACACTGTTAAAGGCAGGACATGTATCCATTGAAGACACTCTTATAGACAGGACGTGTATCCATTGAGCACACGGTCACAGACAGGACTTGCATCCATTGAACACACTGTTATAAAGAGGACCTGTACCCATTAAACACACGGTCACAGACAGGACATATCCATTGAACACACTGTTATAGACAAGACTTGAATTCATTGAACACGCTGTTATAGACAGGAGTTGTATCCATTGAATACAGTGTTATAGATAGGACTTGTATCCATTGAACTCACTGTCACAGACAGGACTTGTATCCATTCAACACACCGTCACCGACAGGATATGTATCTCTTCAACAAACGGTCACAGATAGGACTTGCATCCTTTGAACACGCTGTTATAGACCGGAGTTGTATCCATTGAACAAACTGTTATAGGCAGGACATGGATCCATTGAACACACTCTTATAGACAGGACGTGTCTCCATTGAACACACGGTCACAGACAGGAGTTGTATCCATTCAACAGATGGTCACAGACAGGACATGTATCTATTGAACAAATGGTCGCAGACAGGACTTGCATCCATTGAACACGCTGTTATAGACAGGAGTTGTATCCATTGAACATACAGTTATAGACAGGACTTGCGTCCATTTAACACACAGTCACAACAGGACTTGTATCCATTTGGCACATGGTCACAGACAGATCTTCTATCCGTTGAACAAATTGTCACAGACAGGACTTGTATCCATTGAACACACTGTTATAGACAGGACATGTATCCATTCAAAACACGGTCACAGACAGGTCTTGTATCTATTGAAGAAACGGTCAAAGACAGGACTTGCATCCATTGAACACACTGTTATAGACAAGAGTTGTATCCATTGAATACAGTGTTATAGATAGGACTTGTATCCATTGAACTCACTGTCACAGACAGGACTTGTATCCATTCAACACACCGTCACCGACAGGATATGTATCTCTTCAACAAACGGTCACAGATAGGACTTGCATCCTTTGAACACGCTGTTATAGACCGGAGTTGTATCCATTGAACAAACTGTTATAGGCAGGACATGGATCCATTGAACACACTCTTATAGACAGGACGTGTCTCCATTGAACACACGGTCACAGACAGGAGTTGTATCCATTCAACAGATGGTCACAGACAGGACATGTATCTATTGAACAAATGGTCGCAGACAGGACTTGCATCCATTGAACACGCTGTTATAGACAGGAGTTGTATCCATTGAACATACAGTTATAGACAGGACTTGCGTCCATTTAACACACAGTCACAACAGGACTTGTATCCATTTGGCACATGTTCACAGACAGATCTTCTATCCGTTGAACAAATTGTCACAGACAGGACTTGTATCCATTGAACACACTGTTATAGACAGGAGTTGTATCCATTGAATACAGTGATATAGATAGGACTTGTATGCATTGAACTCACTGTCACAGACAGGACTTGTATCCATTCAACACACCGTCACCGACAGGATATGTATCTCTTCAACAAACGGTCACAGATAGGACTTGTATCTATTGATCAAACGGTCACAGACAGGACTTGCATCCTTTGAACACGCTGTTATAGACCGGAGTTGTATCCATTGAACAAACTGTTATAGGCAGGACATGGATCCATTGAACACACTCTTATAGACAGTACGTGTCTCCATTGAACACACGGTCACAGACAGGAGATGTATCCATTCAACAGATGGTCACAGACAGGACATGTATCTATTGAACAAATGGTCGCAGACAGGACTTGCATCCATTGAACACGCTGTTATAGACAGGAGTTGTATCCATTGAACACACTGTTATAGACAGGAATTGTATCCATTTTGCACATGGTCACAGACAGATCTTCTATCCGTTGAACAAATTGTCACAGACAGGACTTGTATCCATTGAACACCCTGTTATACAGAGGACTTGTATCCATTCAACACACTGTCACAGACAGGACTTGTATCTGTTGAACAAACGGTCAAAGACAGAACTTGAATCCATTGAACACGCTGTTATATAAAGGCGTTGAATCCATTGAACAGACTGTCACAGAATGGACTTGTATCCATTCAACACATGGTCACAGACAGGACTTGTATCTATTCAACAAACGGTCACAGACACGACTTGCGTCCATTGAACACGCTGTTATAGACCGGAGTTGTATCCATTGAACACACTGTTAAAGGCAGGACATGTATCCATTGAAGTCACTCTTATAGACAGGACGTGTATCCACTGAGCACACGGTCACAGACAGGACTTGCATCCATTCAACACACGGTCACAGACAGGACATGTATCTATTCAACAAATGGTCGCAGACAGGACTTGCATCCATTGAACACGCTGTTATAGATAGAAACTGTATCCATTGAATACACTGTTATAGACAGGACTTGTATCCATTGAATACACTGTTATAGACAGGACTTGTATCCATTGAACACAATGTCACAACAGGGCTTGTATCCATTGAACACCCTGTTATAGACAGGACTTGCATCCATTGAACACACTGTTATACAGAGGACTTGTATCCATTGAACACACAGTCACAGACAGGACTTGCGTCCATTGAACACACGGTCACTGTCAGGACTTCTATCTGTTGATCAAATGGTCACAGACAGGACTTGTATCCATTGAACACACTGTTATAGACAGGACATGTATCCATTGAACATACAGTTATAGACAGGACTTGCGTCCATTTAAAACACAGTCACAACAGGACTTGTATCCATTGAACACCCTGTTATAGAATGGACTTGCGTCCATTTAAAACACAGTCACAACAGGACTTGTATCCATTGAACACCCTGTTATAGACAGGACTTGTATCCATTGAACACAATGTCACAACAGGGCTTGTATCCATTGAACACCCTGTTATAGACAGGACTTGCATCCATTGAACACACTGTTATACAGAGGACATGTATCCATTGAACAGACGGTTACAGACAGGACATGTATCTATTGAACAAATGGTCGCAGACAGGACTTGCATCCATTGAACACGCTGTTATAGACAGGAGTTGTATCCATTGAACATACAGTTATAGACAGGACTTGCGTCCATTTAACACACAGTCACAACAGGACTTGTATCCATTTGGCACATGTTCACAGACAGATCTTCTATCCGTTGAACAAATTGTCACAGACAGGACTTGTATCCATTGAACACACTGTTATAGACAGGAGTTGTATCCATTGAATACAGTGATATAGATAGGACTTGTATCCATTGAACTCACTGTCACAGACAGGACTTGTATCCATTCAACACACCGTCACCGACAGGATATGTATCTCTTCAACAAACGGTCACAGATAGGACTTGTATCTATTGATCAAACGGTCACAGACAGGACTTGCATCCTTTGAACACGCTGTTATAGACCGGAGTTGTATCCATTGAACAAACTGTTATAGGCAGGACATGGATCCATTGAACACACTCTTATAGACAGGACGTGTCTCCATTGAACACACGGTCACAGACAGGAGATGTATCCATTCAACAGATGGTCACAGACAGGACATGTATCTATTGAACAACTGGTCGCAGACAGGACTTGCATCCATTGAACACGCTGTTATAGACAGGAGTTGTATCCATTGAACACACTGTTATAGACAGGAATTGTATCCATTTTGCACATGGTCACAGACAGATCTTCTATCCGTTGAACAAATTGTCACAGACAGGACTTGTATCCATTGAACACCCTGTTATACAGAGGACTTGTATCCATTCAACACACTGTCACAGACAGGACTTGTATCTGTTGAACAAACGGTCAAAGACAGAACTTGAATCCATTGAACACGCTGTTATATAAAGGCGTTGAATCCATTGAACAGACTGTCACAGAATGGACTTGTATCCATTCAACACATGGTCACAGACAGGACTTGTATCTATTCAACAAACGGTCACAGACACGACTTGCGTCCATTGAACACGCTGTTATAGACCGGAGTTGTATCCATTGAACACACTGTTAAAGGCAGGACATGTATCCATTGAAGTCACTCTTATAGACAGGACGTGTATCCACTGAGCACACGGTCACAGACAGGACTTGCATCCATTCAACACACGGTCACAGACAGGACATGTATCTATTCAACAAATGGTCGCAGACAGGACTTGCATCCATTGAACACGCTGTTATAGATAGAAACTGTATCCATTGAATACACTGTTATAGACAGGACTTGTATCCATTGAATACACTGTTATAGACAGGACTTGTATCCATTGAACACAATGTCACAACAGGGCTTGTATCCATTGAACACCCTGTTATAGACAGGACTTGCATCCATTGAACACACTGTTATACAGAGGACTTGTATCCATTGAACACACAGTCACAGACAGGACTTGCGTCCATTGAACACACGGTCACTGTCAGGACTTCTATCTGTTGATCAAATGGTCACAGACAGGACTTGTATCCATTGAACACACTGTTATAGACAGGACATGTATCCATTGAACATACAGTTATAGACAGGACTTGCGTCCATTTAAAACACAGTCACAACAGGACTTGTATCCATTGAACACCCTGTTATAGAATGGACTTGCGTCCATTTAAAACACAGTCACAACAGGACTTGTATCCATTGAACACCCTGTTATAGACAGGACTTGTATCCATTGAACACAATGTCACAACAGGGCTTGTATCCATTGAACACCCTGTTATAGACAGGACATGGATCCATTGAACACACTCTTATAGACAGGACGTGGATCCATTGAACACACTCTTATAGACAGGACGTGTATCCATTGAGCACACGGTCACAGACAGGACTTGCATCCTTTGAACACGCTGTTATAGACAGGAGTTGTATCCATTGAACACACTGTCACCGACAGGACTTGAATCCATTGAACAAACTGTTATAGGCAGGACATGGATCCATTGAACACACTCTTATAGACAGGACGTGTATCCATTGAGCACACGGTCACAGACAGGACTTGCATCCATTGAACACACTGTTATAAAGAGGACTTGTATCCATTAAACACACGGTCACAGACAGGACATATCCATTGAACACACTGTCACAGACAGGACTTGTATCCATTCAACACACCGTCACCAACAGGATTTGTATCTATTCAACAAACGGTCACAGATAGGACTTGTATCTATTGAACAAACGATCACAGACAGGACTTGCATCCATTGAACATGCTGTTATAGACAGGAGTTGTATCCATTGAACACACTGTTATAGACAGGGCTTGTATCCATTGAACACACTGTTATAGACAGGACTTGTATCCGTTCAACACATGGTGACAGACAGGACTTGTATCCATTGAACACACTGTTATAGACAGGACTTGTATCCGTTCAACACATGGTGACAGACAGGACTTGTATCCATTGAACACACTGTTATAGACAGGAAATGCGTCCATTGAACAAACGGTCACAGACAGGACTTGTATCCATTGAACACACTGTTATAGACAGGACTTGCATCCAATGAATATGCTGTTATAGACAGGAGTTGTATCCATTGAACAAACGGTCACAGACAGGACTTGCACACTGTTATAGACAGGACATGCATCCGTTGAACGTACTGTTATAGACAGGACTTGTATCCATTTGGCACATGGTCACAGACAGGTCTTCTATCCGTTGAACAACTTGTCACAGACAGGACTTGTATCCATTGAACACACTGTTACACACAGGACATGTATCCATTCAACACACGGTCACAGACAGGTCTTGTATCTATTGACAAAACGGTCAATGACAGGACTTGCATCCATTGAACACAATGTTATATACAGGAATAGAATCTATTGAACACACTGTCAAAGACAGGACTGGAATCCGTTGAACACACGGTTACTGACAGGACTTGTATCCATTGAACACACTGTTAAAGGCAGGACATGTATCCATTGAAGACACTCTTATAGACAGGACGTGTATCCATTGAGCACACGGTCACAGACAGGACTTGCATCCATTGAACACACTGGTATAAAGAGGACCTGTATCCAATAAACACACGGTCACAGACAGGACATATCCATTGAACACACTGTTATAGACAAGACTTGAATTAATTGAACACACTTTTATAGGCAGGACATGTATCCATTGAGCACATTCTTATAGACAGGACGTGTCTCCATTGAACACACGGTCACAGACAGGACATGTATCCATTCAACACACGGTCACAGACAGGACATGTATATATTCAACAAATGGTCGCAGACAGGACTTTCATCCATTGAACACGCTGTTATAGACAGGACTTGTATCCATTGAACACCCTGTTATAGACAGGACTTGCATCCATTGAACAAACTGTTATACAGAGGACTTGTATCCATTGAACACACAGTCACAACAGGACTTGTATCCATTGAACACCCTGTTATAGACAGGACTTGCGTCCATTTAACACACAGTCACAACAGGACTTGTATCCATTTGGCACATGGTCACAGACAGATCTTCTATCCGTTGAACAAATTGTCACAGACAGGACTTGTATCCATTGAACACACTGTTATAGACAGGACATGTATCCATTCAAAACACGGTCACAGACAGGTCTTGTATCTATTGAAAAAACGGTCAAAGACAGGACTTGCATCCATTGAACACGATGTTATATACAGGAGTTGAATCTATTGAACACACTGTCACAGACTGGACTTGTATCCATTCGACACATGGTCACAGACAGGACTTGTATCTATTCAACAAACTGTCACAGAGAGGACTTGAATTCGTTGAACACACTGTTACTGACAGGACATGTATCCATTGAAAACACTGTTAAAGGCAGGACATGTATCCATTGAAGACACTCTTATAGACAGGACGTGTATCCATTGAGCACACGGTCACAGACAGGAATTGCATCCATTGAACACACTGTTATAAAGAGGACCTGTACCCATTAAACACACGGTCACAGACAGGACATATCCATTGAACACACTGTTATAGACAAGAGTTGTATCCATTGAATACAGTGTTATAGATAGGACTTGTATCCATTGAACTCACTGTCACAGACAGGACTTGTATCCATTCAACACACCGTCACCGACAGGATATGTATCTCTTCAACAAACGGTCACAGATAGGACTTGCATCCTTTGAACACGCTGTTATAGACCGGAGTTGTATCCATTGAACAAACTGTTATAGGCAGGACATGGATCCATTGAACACACTCTTATAGACAGGACGTGTCTCCATTGAACACACGGTCACAGACAGGAGTTGTATCCATTCAACAGATGGTCACAGACAGGACATGTATCTATTGAACAAATGGTCGCAGACAGGACTTGCATCCATTGAACACGCTGTTATAGACAGGAGTTGTATCCATTGAACATACAGTTATAGACAGGACTTGCGTCCATTTAACACACAGTCACAACAGGACTTGTATCCATTTGGCACATGTTCACAGACAGATCTTCTATCCGTTGAACAAATTGTCACAGACAGGACTTGTATCCATTGAACACACTGTTATAGACAGGAGTTGTATCCATTGAATACAGTGATATAGATAGGACTTGTATCCATTGAACTCACTGTCACAGACAGGACTTGTATCCATTCAACACACCGTCACCGACAGGATATGTATCTCTTCAACAAACGGTCACAGATAGGACTTGTATCTATTGATCAAACGGTCACAGACAGGACTTGCATCCTTTGAACACGCTGTTATAGACCGGAGTTGTATCCATTGAACAAACTGTTATAGGCAGGACATGGATCCATTGAACACACTCTTATAGACAGGACGTGTCTCCATTGAACACACGGTCACAGACAGGAGATGTATCCATTCAACAGATGGTCACAGACAGGACATGTATCTATTGAACAAATGGTCGCAGACAGGACTTGCATCCATTGAACACGCTGTTATAGACAGGAGTTGTATCCATTGAACACACTGTTATAGACAGGAATTGTATCCATTTGGCACATGGTCACAGACAGATCTTCTATCCGTTGAACAAATTGTCACAGACAGGACTTGTATCCATTGAACACCCTGTTATACAGAGGACTTGTATCCATTCAACACACTGTCACAGACAGGACTTGTATCTGTTGAACAAACGGTCAAAGACAGAACTTGAATCCATTGAACACGCTGTTATATAAAGGCGTTGAATCCATTGAACAGACTGTCACAGAATGGACTTGTATCCATTCAACACATGGTCACAGACAGGACTTGTATCTATTCAACAAACGGTCACAGACACGACTTGCGTCCATTGAACACGCTGTTATAGACCGGAGTTGTATCCATTGAACACACTGTTAAAGGCAGGACATGTATCCATTGAAGTCACTCTTATAGACAGGACGTGTATCCACTGAGCACACGGTCACAGACAGGACTTGCATCCATTCAACACACGGTCACAGACAGGACATGTATCTATTCAACAAATGGTCGCAGACAGGACTTGCATCCATTGAACACGCTGTTATAGATAGAAACTGTATCCATTGAATACACTGTTATAGACAGGACTTGTATCCATTGAATACACTGTTATAGACAGGACTTGTATCCATTGAACACAATGTCACAACAGGGCTTGTATCCATTGAACACCCTGTTATAGACAGGACTTGCATCCATTGAACACACTGTTATACAGAGGACTTGTATCCATTGAACACACAGTCACAGACAGGACTTGCGTCCATTGAACACACGGTCACTGTCAGGACTTCTATCTGTTGATCAAATGGTCACAGACAGGACTTGTATCCATTGAACACACTGTTATAGACAGGACATGTATCCATTGAACATACAGTTATAGACAGGACTTGCGTCCATTTAAAACACAGTCACAACAGGACGTATCCATTGAACACCCTGTTATAGAATGGACTTGCGTCCATTTAACACACAGTCACAACAGGACTTGTATCCATTGAACACCCTGTTATAGACAGGACTCGCGTCCATTGAACACAAGGTCACAGACAGGACTTCTATCCGTTGATCAAATGGTCACAGACAGGACTTGTATCCATTGAACACACTGTTACAGACAGGACATGTATCCATTGAACAGACGGTTACAGACAGGACATGTATCCATTCAACAAACGGTCACAGTTAGGACTTGTATCTATTGAACAAACGGTCACAGACAGGACTTGCATCCATTGAACATGCTGTTATAGACAGGAGTTGTATCCATTGAACACACTGTCACCGACAGGACTTGAATCCATTGAACAAACTGTTATAGGCAGGACATGGATCCATTGAACACACTCTTATAGACAGGACGTGTATCCATTGAGCACACGGTCACAGACAGGACTTGCATCCATTGAACACACTGTTATAAAGAGGACTTGTATCCATTAAACACACGGTCACAGACAGGACATATCCATTGAACACACTGTCACAGACAGGACTTGTATCCATTCAACACACCGTCACCAACAGGATTTGTATCTATTCAACAAACGGTCACAGATAGGACTTGTATCTATTGAACAAACGATCACAGACAGGACTTGCATCCATTGAACATGCTGTTATAGACAGGAGTTGTATCCATTGAACACACTGTTATAGACAGGGCTTGTATCCATTGAACACACTGTTATAGACAGGACTTGTATCCGTTCAACACATGGTGACAGACAGGACTTGTATCCATTGAACACACTGTTATAGACAGGACTTGTATCCGTTCAACACATGGTGACAGACAGGACTTGTATCCATTGAACACACTGTTATAGACAGGAAATGCGTCCATTGAACAAACGGTCACAGACAGGACTTGTATCCATTGAACACACTGTTATATACAGGACTTGCATCCAATGAATATGCTGTTATAGACAGGAGTTGTATCCATTGAACAAACGGTCACAGACAGGACTTGCACACTGTTATAGACAGGACATGCATCCGTTGAACGTACTGTTATAGACAGGACTTGTATCCATTTGGCACATGGTCACAGACAGGTCTTCTATCCGTTGAACAACTTGTCACAGACAGGACTTGTATCCATTGAACACACTGTTACACACAGGACATGTATCCATTCAACACACGGTCACAGACAGGTCTTGTATCTATTGACAAAACGGTCAATGACAGGACTTGCATCCATTGAACACAATGTTATATACAGGAATAGAATCTATTGAACACACTGTCAAAGACAGGACTGGAATCCGTTGAACACACGGTTACTGACAGGACTTGTATCCATTGAACACACTGTTAAAGGCAGGACATGTATCCATTGAAGACACTCTTATAGACAGGACGTGTATCCATTGAGCACACGGTCACAGACAGGACTTGCATCCATTGAACACACTGGTATAAAGAGGACCTGTATCCAATAAACACACGGTCACAGACAGGACATATCCATTGAACACACTGTTATAGACAAGACTTGAATTAATTGAACACACTTTTATAGGCAGGACATGTATCCATTGAGCACATTCTTATAGACAGGACGTGTCTCCATTGAACACACGGTCACAGACAGGACATGTATCCATTCAACACACGGTCACAGACAGGACATGTATATATTCAACAAATGGTCGCAGACAGGACTTTCATCCATTGAACACGCTGTTATAGACAGGACTTGTATCCATTGAACAAACAGTTATAGACAGGACTTGCGTCCATTTAAAGCACAGTCACAACAGGGCTTGTATCCATTGAACACCCTGTTATAGACAGGACTTGCATCCATTGAACAAACTGTTATACAGAGGACTTGTATCCATTGAACACACAGTCACAACAGGACTTGTATCCATTGAACACCCTGTTATAGACAGGACTTGCGTCCATTTAACACACAGTCACAACAGGACTTGTATCCATTTGGCACATGGTCACAGACAGGTCTTCTATCCGTTGAACAAATTGTCACAGACAGGACTTGTATCCATTGAACACACTGTTATGGAGAGGACATGTATGCATTCAAAACACGGTCACAGACAGGTCTTGTATCTATTGAAAAAACGGTCAAAGACAGGACTTGCATCCATTGAACTCGATGTTATATACAGGAGTTGAATCTTTTGAACACACTGTCACAGACTGGACTTGTATCCATTCAACACATGGTCGCAGACAGGACTTGCATCCATTGAACACGCTGTTATAGACAGAAGCTGTATCCATTGAATACACTGTTATAGACAGGACTTATATCCATTGAACACAATGTCACAGACAGGATTTGTATCTATTCAACAAACGGTCACAGATAGGACTTGTATCTATTGAACAAACGGTCACAGACAGGACTTGCATCCATTGAACACGCTGTTACAGACCGGAGTTGTATCCATTGAACACACTGTCACCGCCAGGACTTGTATCCATTGAACACACTGTTATAGGCAGGACATGTATCCATTGATCACACTCTTATAGACAGGACGTGTCTCCATTGAACACACGGTCACAGACAGGACTTGTATCCATTCAACACACGGTCACAGACAGGACATGTATATATTCAACAAATGGTCGCAGACAGGACTTGCATCCATTGAACACGCTGTTATAGACAGGACTTGTATCCATTGAACATACAGTTATAGACAGGACATGCGTCCATTTAAAACACAGTCACAACAGGGTTTGTATCCATTGAACACCCTGTTATAGACAGGACTTGCATCCATTGAACACTCTGTTATACAGAGGACTTGTATCCATTGAACACACGGTCACAGACAGGACTTCTATCCGTTGATCAAATGGTCACAGACAGGACTTGTATCCATTGAACATACTGTTATAGACAGGACATGTATCCATTCAACAGACTGTCACAGACAGGACTTGAATCCATTCAACACACGGTCAGAGACAGGACATGTATCTATTCAACAAATGTTCGCAGACAGGACTTGCATCCATTGAACACGCTGTTATAGACAGGAGTTGTATCCATTGAACATACAGTTATAGACAGGACTTGCGTCCATTTAACACACAGTCACAACAGGACTTGTATCCATTGAACAAACTGTTATAGGCAGGACATGGATCCATTGAACACACTCTTATAGACAGGACGAGTCTCCATTGAACAGACGGTCACAGACAGGAGTTGTATCCATTGAGCACACGGTCACAGACAGGACTTGCATCCATTGAACACACTGGTATAAAGAGGACCTGTATCCAATAAACACACGGTCACAGACAGGACATATCCATTGAACACACTGTTATAGACAAGACTTGAATTCATTGAACACACTTTTATAGGCAGGACATGTATCCATTGAGCACATTCTTATAGACAGGACGTGTCTCCATTGAACACACGGTCACAGACAGGACATGTATCCATTCAACACACGGTCACAGACAGGACATGTATATGTTCAACAAATGGTCGCAGACAGGACTTGCATCCATTGAACACGCTGTTATAGACAGGACTTGTATCCATTGAACAAACAGTTATAGACAGGACTTGCGTCCATTTAAAACACAGTCACAACAGGGCTTGTATCCATTGAACACCCTGTTATAGACAGGACTTGCATCCATTGAACAAACTGTTATACAGAGGACTTGTATCCATTGAACACACAGTCACAACAGGACTTGTATCCATTGAACACCCTGTTATAGACAGGACTTGCGTCCATTTAACACACAGTCACAACAGGACTTGTATCCATTTGGCACATGGTCACAGACAGGTCTTCCATCCGTTGAACAAATTGTCACAGACAGGACTTGTATCCATTGAACACACTGTTATGGAGAGGACATGTATCCATTCAAAACACGGTCACAGACAGGTCTTGTATCTATTGAAAAAACGGTCAAAGACAGGACTTGCATCCATTGAACTCGATGTTATATACAGGAGTTGAATCTATTGAACACACTGTCACAGACTGGACTTGTATCCATTCAACACATGGTCGCAGACAGGACTTGCATCCATTGAACACGCTGTTATAGACAGAAGCTGTATCCATTGAATACACTGTTATAGACAGGACTTATATCCATTGAACACAATGTCACAGACAGGATTTGTATCTATTCAACAAACGGTCACAGATAGGATTTGTATCTATTGAACAAACGGTCACAGACAGGACTTGCATCCATTGAACACGCTGTTACAGACCGGAGTTGTATCCATTGAACACACTGTCACCGCCAGGACTTGTATCCATTGAACACACTGTTATAGGCAGGACAGGTATCCATTGAACACACTCTTATAGACAGGACGTGTCTCCATTGAACACACGGTCACAGACAGGACTTGTATCCATTCAACACACGGTCACAGACAGGACATGTATATATTCAACAAATGGTCGCAGACCGGATTTGCATCCATTGAACACGCTCTTATATACAGGAGTTGTATCCATTGAACACAATGTTATAGAGAGCACTTGCATCCATTGAACGCACTGTTATAGACAGGACTTGTATCCCTTGAACACACCGTCGCAGACAGGACTTGTATCCGTTGAACACACGGTCACACACAGGACCAGTATCCAGTCAACATATGGTCACAGACAGGACTTGAATCCATTGAACACGCTCTTATATACAGGAGTTGTATCCATTGAACACAATGTTATAGAGAGCAATTGCATCCATTGAACGCACTGTTATAGACAGGACTTGTATCCATTGAACACATGGTCACAGGCAGGACTTGTATTCGTTGAACACACGGTCACAGACAGGACTTGCATCCATTGAACACACTGTTATAGACAGGACATGCATCGATTGAGCACACTGTTATAGACAGGACATGCATCCATTGAACACAATTTTATAGAAAGGACTTGTATCCATTGAACACACCGTCACAGACAGGACTTGTATCCGTTGAACACACGGTCACACACAGGACCAGTATCCAGTCAACATATGGTCACAGACAGGACTTGAATCCATTGAACACGCTCTTATATACAGGAGTTGTATCCATTGAACACAATGTTATAGAGAGCAATTGCATCCATTGAACGCACTGTTATAGACAGGACTTGTATCCATTGAACACATGGTCACAGGCAGGACTTGTATTCGTTGAACACACGGTCACAGACAGGACTTCCTCCATTGAACACACTGTTATAGACAGGACATGCATCGATTGAGCACACTGTTATAGACAGGACATGCATCCATTGAACACAATTTTATAGAAAGGTCTTGTATCCATTGAACACACCGTCACAGACAGGACTTGTATCCGTTGAACACACGGTCACACACAGGACCAGTATCCAGTCAACATATGGTCACAGACAGGACTTGAATCCATTGAACACGCTCTTATATACAGGAGTTGTATCCATTGAACACAATGTTATAGAGAGCACTTGCATCGATTGAGCACACTGTTATAGACAGGACATGCATCCATTGAACACAATTTTATAGAAAGGACTTGTATCCCTTGAACACACCGTCGCAGACAGGACTTGTATCCGTTGAACACACGGTCACACACAGGACCAGTATCCAGTCAACATATGGTCACAGTCAGGACTTGAATCCATTGAACACGCTCTTATATACAGGAGTTGTATCCATTGAACACAATGTTATAGAGAGCAATTGCATCCATTGAACGCACTGTTATAGACAGGACTTGTATCCATTGAACACATGGTCACAGGCAGGACTTGTATTCGTTGAACACACGGTCACAGACAGGACTTGCATCCATTGAACACACTGTTATAGACAGGACATGCATCGATTGAGCACACTGTTATAGACAGGACATGCATCCATTGAACACAATTTTATAGAAAGGACTTGTATCTATTGAACACACCGTCACAGACAGGACTTGTATCCGTTGAACACACGGTCACACACAGGACCAGTATCCAGTCAACATATGGTCACAGACAGGACTTGAATCCATTGAACACGCTCTTATATACAGGAGTTGTATCCATTGAACACAATGTTATAGAGAGCACTTGCATCCATTGAACGCACTGTTATAGACAGGACTTGTATCCCTTGAACACACCGTCGCAGACAGGACTTGTATCCGTTGAACACACGGTCACACACAGGACCAGTATCCAGTCAACATATGGTCACAGACAGGACCTGAATCCATTGAACACACTCTTATAGACAGGACGAGTCTCCATTGAACAGACGGTCACAGACAGGAGTTGTATCCATTGAGCACACGGTCACAGACAGGACTTGCATCCATTGAACACACTGGTATAAAGAGGACCTGTATCCAATAAACACACGGTCACAGACAGGACATATCCATTGAACACACTGTTATAGACAAGACTTGAATTCATTGAACACACTTTTATAGGCAGGACATGTATCCATTGAGCACATTCTTATAGACAGGACGTGTCTCCATTGAACACACGGTCACAGACAGGACATGTATCCATTCAACACACGGTCACAGACAGGACATGTATATGTTCAACAAATGGTCGCAGACAGGACTTGCATCCATTGAACACGCTGTTATAGACAGGACTTGTATCCATTGAACAAACAGTTATAGACAGGACTTGCGTCCATTTAAAACACAGTCACAACAGGGCTTGTATCCATTGAACACCCTGTTATAGACAGGACTTGCATCCATTGAACAAACTGTTATACAGAGGACTTGTATCCATTGAACACACAGTCACAACAGGACTTGTATCCATTGAACACCCTGTTATAGACAGGACTTGCGTCCATTTAACACACAGTCACAACAGGACTTGTATCCATTTGGCACATGGTCACAGACAGGTCTTCCATCCGTTGAACAAATTGTCACAGACAGGACTTGTATCCATTGAACACACTGTTATGGAGAGGACATGTATCCATTCAAAACACGGTCACAGACAGGTCTTGTATCTATTGAAAAAACGGTCAAAGACAGGACTTGCATCCATTGAACTCGATGTTATATACAGGAGTTGAATCTATTGAACACACTGTCACAGACTGGACTTGTATCCATTCAACACATGGTCGCAGACAGGACTTGCATCCATTGAACACGCTGTTATAGACAGAAGCTGTATCCATTGAATACACTGTTATAGACAGGACTTATATCCATTGAACACAATGTCACAGACAGGATTTGTATCTATTCAACAAACGGTCACAGATAGGATTTGTATCTATTGAACAAACGGTCACAGACAGGACTTGCATCCATTGAACACGCTGTTACAGACCGGAGTTGTATCCATTGAACACACTGTCACCGCCAGGACTTGTATCCATTGAACACACTGTTATAGGCAGGACAGGTATCCATTGAACACACTCTTATAGACAGGACGTGTCTCCATTGAACACACGGTCACAGACAGGACTTGTATCCATTCAACACACGGTCACAGACAGGACATGTATATATTCAACAAATGGTCGCAGACCGGATTTGCATCCATTGAACACGCTCTTATATACAGGAGTTGTATCCATTGAACACAATGTTATAGAGAGCACTTGCATCCATTGAACGCACTGTTATAGACAGGACTTGTATCCCTTGAACACACCGTCGCAGACAGGACTTGTATCCGTTGAACACACGGTCACACACAGGACCAGTATCCAGTCAACATATGGTCACAGACAGGACTTGAATCCATTGAACACGCTCTTATATACAGGAGTTGTATCCATTGAACACAATGTTATAGAGAGCAATTGCATCCATTGAACGCACTGTTATAGACAGGACTTGTATCCATTGAACACATGGTCACAGGCAGGACTTGTATTCGTTGAACACACGGTCACAGACAGGACTTGCATCCATTGAACACACTGTTATAGACAGGACATGCATCGATTGAGCACACTGTTATAGACAGGACATGCATCCATTGAACACAATTTTATAGAAAGGACTTGTATCCATTGAACACACCGTCACAGACAGGACTTGTATCCGTTGAACACACGGTCACACACAGGACCAGTATCCAGTCAACATATGGTCACAGACAGGACTTGAATCCATTGAACACGCTCTTATATACAGGAGTTGTATCCATTGAACACAATGTTATAGAGAGCAATTGCATCCATTGAACGCACTGTTATAGACAGGACTTGTATCCATTGAACACATGGTCACAGGCAGGACTTGTATTCGTTGAACACACGGTCACAGACAGGACTTCCTCCATAGAACACACTGTTATAGACAGGACATGCATCGATTGAGCACACTGTTATAGACAGGACATGCATCCATTGAACACAATTTTATAGAAAGGTCTTGTATCCATTGAACACACCGTCACAGACAGGACTTGTATCCGTTGAACACACGGTCACACACAGGACCAGTATCCAGTCAACATATGGTCACAGACAGGACTTGAATCCATTGAACACGCTCTTATATACAGGAGTTGTATCCATTGAACACAATGTTATAGAGAGCACTTGCATCGATTGAGCACACTGTTATAGACAGGACATGCATCCATTGAACACAATTTTATAGAAAGGACTTGTATCCCTTGAACACACCGTCGCAGACAGGACTTGTATCCGTTGAACACACGGTCACACACAGGACCAGTATCCAGTCAACATATGGTCACAGTCAGGACTTGAATCCATTGAACACGCTCTTATATACAGGAGTTGTATCCATTGAACACAATGTTATAGAGAGCAATTGCATCCATTGAACGCACTGTTATAGACAGGACTTGTATCCATTGAACACATGGTCACAGGCAGGACTTGTATTCGTTGAACACACGGTCACAGACAGGACTTGCATCCATTGAACACACTGTTATAGACAGGACATGCATCGATTGAGCACACTGTTATAGACAGGACATGCATCCATTGAACACAATTTTATAGAAAGGACTTGTATCTATTGAACACACCGTCACAGACAGGACTTGTATCCGTTGAACACACGGTCACACACAGGACCAGTATCCAGTCAACATATGGTCACAGACAGGACTTGAATCCATTGAACACGCTCTTATATACAGGAGTTGTATCCATTGAACACAATGTTATAGAGAGCACTTGCATCCATTGAACGCACTGTTATAGACAGGACTTGTATCCCTTGAACACACCGTCGCAGACAGGACTTGTATCCGTTGAACACACGGTCACACACAGGACCAGTATCCAGTCAACATATGGTCACAGACAGGACCTGAATCCATTGAACACGCTCTTATATACAGGAGTTGTATCCATTGAACACAATGTTATAGAGAGCAATTGCATCCATTGAACGCACTGTTATAGACAGGACTTGTATCCATTGAACACATGGTCACAGGCAGGACTTGTATTCGTTGAACACACGATCACAGACAGGACTTGCATCCATTGAACACACTGTTATAGACAGGACATGCATCGATTGAGCACACTGTTATAGACAGGACATGCATCCATTGAACACAATTTTATAGAAAGGACTTGTATCCATTGAACACACCGTCACAGACAGGACTTGTATCCGTTGAACACACGGTCACACACAGGACCAGTATCCAGTCAACATATGGTCACAGACAGGACTTGAATCCATTGAACACGCTCTTATATACAGGAGTTGTATCCATTGAACACAATGTTATAGAGAGCACTTGCATCCATTGAACGCACTGTTATAGACAGGACTTGTATCCCTTGAACACACCGTCGCAGATAGGACTTGTATCCGTTGAACACACGGTCACACACAGGACCAGTATCCAGTCAACATATGGTCACAGACAGGACTTGAATCCATTGAACACGCTCTTATATACAGGAGTTGTATCCATTGAACACAATGTTATAGAGAGCAATTGCATCCATTGAACGCACTGTTATAGACAGGACTTGTATCCACTGAACACACGGTCACAGGCAGGACTTGTATTCGTTGAACACATGGTCACAGACAGTACTTGCATCCATTGAACACACTGTTATAGACAGGACATGCATCGATTGAGCACACTGTTATAGACAGGACATGCATCCATTGAACACAATTTTATAGAAAGGACTTGTATCCATTGAACACACTGTTATAGAGAGGACTTGCGTCAATTGAACACACTGTTATAGGCAGGACATGCATCCATTGAACACACTGTTATAGACAGGACTTGCATCGATTGAGCACACTGTTATAGACAGGACATGCATCCATTGAACCCAATTTTATAGAAAGGACTTGTATCCATTGAACACACTGTTATAGACAGGACTTGCGTCCATTGAACACAATATTATAGACAGGACATGCATTCATTGAACACAATTTTATAGAACGGACTTCTATCCATTGAACACACTGTTGTAGACAGGACTTGCGTCCATTGAACACACTGTTATACACAGGATTTGCATCCATTGAACACACGGTCGCAGACAGGACTTGAGTCCATTGAACACGCTCTTATATACAGGAGTTGTATCCATTGAACACAATGTTATAGAGAGCACTTGCATCCATTGAAAGCACTGTTATAGACAGGACTTGTATCCCTTGAACACACCGTCGCAGATAGGACTTGCATCCATTGAACGCACTGTTATAGACAGGACTTGTATCCATTGAACACATGGTCACAGGCAGGACTTGTATTCGTTGAACACACTGTCACAGACAGGAGTTGTATCCATTGAACACACTGTAATAGACAGGTCTTGTATCCATTGAACAAACGGTCACAGAAAGGACTTGCATCCATTGAACACGCTGTTATAGACAGGAGTTGTATCCATTGAACACACTGTTACAGACAGAACTTGTATCCATTGAACACACGGTCACAGACAGAACTTCTATCCATTGAACACACGGTCATAGACAGGACTTGCATCCATTGAACACACTGTTATAGACAGGACTTGCGTCCATTGAACACACTGTTATAGACAGGACATGCATCCATTGAACACAATTTTATAGAACGGACTTCTATCCATTGAACACACTGTTGTAGACAGGACTTGCGTGCATTGAACACACTGTTATAGACAGGATTTGCATCCATTGAACACACGGTCGCAGACAGGACTTGAGTCCATTGAACACACGGTCTCAGACAGGACTTGTATCCATTGAACGAACGGTCACAGACAGGACTTGTATCCGTTGAACACACGGTCACACACAGGACCAGTATCCAGTGAGCAAATGGTAACAGACAGGACTTGAATCCATTGAACACGCTGTTATATACAGGAGTTGTAGCCATTGAACACAATGTTATAGAGAGCACCTGCATCCATTGAACGCACTGTTATAGACAGGACTTGCTTCCATTGAACACAATTTTATAGACAGGTCTTGTATTCATTTGAACATACTGTTATAGAAAGGACATGCATCCATTGAACAAACGGTCATAGACAGGACTTGCATCGATTGAGCACACTGTTATTCCAGGACATGCATCCATTGAACACACTGTTATAGACAGGACATGCATCCATTGAACACACTGTTATAGACAGGACTTGCATCGATTGAGCACACTGTTATAGACAGGACATGCATCCATTGAACCCAATTTTATAGAAAGGACTTGTATCCATTGAACACACTGTTATAGACAGGACTTGCGTCCATTGAACACAATATTATAGACAGGACATGCATCCATTGAACACAATTTTATAGAACGGACTTCTATCCATTGAACACACTGTTGTAGACAGGACTTGCGTCCATTGAACACACTGTTATAGACAGGATTTGCATCCATTGAACACACGGTCGCAGACAGGACTTGAGTCCATTGAACACACGGTCTCAGACAGGACTTGTATCCGTTGAACACACGGTCACACACAGGACCAGTATCCAGTGAGCAAATGGTAACAGACAGGACTTGAATCCATTGAACATGCTGTTATATACAGGAGTTGTAGCCATTGAACACAATGTTATAGAGAGCTCCTGCATCCATTCAACGCACTGTTATAAACAGGACTTGTATCCATTGAACGAACGGTCACAGACAGGACTTGTATCCATTGAACACACTGTTATAGACAGGACATGCATCCATTGAACACACTGTTATGACAGGACTTGCTTCCATTGAACACAATTTTATAGACAGGTCTTGTATTCATTTGAACATACTGTTATAGAAAGGACATGCATCCATTGAACAAACGGTCATAGACAGGACTTGCATCGATTGAGCACACTGTTATTCCAGGACATGCATCCATTGAACACACTGTTATAGACAGGACATGCATCCATTGAACACACTGTTATAGACAGGACTTGCATCGATTGAGCACACTGTTATTACAGGACATGCATCCATTGAACACACTGTTATAGACAGGACATGCATCCATTGAACACACTGTTATAGACAGTACTTGCATCGATTGAGCACACTGTTACTACAGGACATGCATCCATTGAACACAATTTTTTAGAAAGGACTTGTATCCATTGAACACAATTTTATAGAAAGGACTTGTATCCATTGAACACACTGTTCTATACAGGACTTGCGTACATTGAACACACGTTCATAGACAGGACTTGCATCCATTGAAAACACTGTTATAGACAGGACTTGCATCGATTGAACACAGTGTTATAGACAGGAATGGGGACCATTGAAAACACGGTCAAAGACAGGACTTGTATCCATTGAACACACTGTTATAGACAGGGCTTGCATCTAATGAACACACTGTTATAGAGAGGACATGCATCCATTGAACAAACTGTTATAGACAGGACTTGTTTCCACTGAACACAATTTTATAGACAGGTCTTGTATTCATTTGAACACACTGTTATAGACAGGACTTGCGAGCATTCAACACACGCTCACTGACAGGACGTGTATCCATTCAACGAACGTTCACAGACAGGACTTGTATCCATTGAACACACTGTCACAGACAGTACTTGTATCCGTTGAACACACGGTCACACGCAGGACCAGTATCCAGTCAACATATGGTCACAGACAGGACTTGAATCCATTGAACACGCTCTTATATACAAGAGTTGTATCCATTGAACACAATGTTATAGAGAGCAATTGCATCCATTGAACGCACTGTTATAGACAGGACTTGTATCCATTGAACACATGGTCACAGGCAGGACTTGTATTCGTTGAACACACGGTCACAGACAGGACTTGCATCCATTGAACACACTGTTATAGACAGGACATGCATCGATTGAGCACACTGTTATAGACAGGACATGCATCCATTGAACACAATTTTATAGAAAGGACTTGTATCCATTGAACACACAGTTATAGAGAGGACTTGCGTCCATTGAACACACTGTTATAGGCAGGACATGCATCCATTGAACACACTGTTATAGACAGGACATGCATCGATTGAGCACACTGTTATAGACAGGACATGCATCCATTGAACCCAATTTTATAGAAAGGACTTGTATCCATTGAACACAATTTTATAGACAGGTCTTGTATTCATTTGAACATACTGTTATAGACAGGACATGTATCCATTGAACAAACGGTCATAGACAGGACTTGCACCCATTGAACACACTGTTATAGACAGGACTTGCGACCATTGAACACACGGTCATAGACAGGACTTGCATCGATTGAGCACACTGTTATTACAGGACATGCATCCATTGAACACACTGTTATAGAGAGGACTTGCATCCATTGAACACACTGTTATAGACAGGACATGCATCCATTGAACACACTGTTATAGACAGGACATGCATCCATTGAAAACACTGTTATAGACAGGACATGCATCCATTGAACACACTGTTATAGACAGGACTTGCTTCCATTGAACACAGTGTTATAGACAGGAATGGGGACCATTGAAAACACGGTCAAAGACAGGACTTGTATCCATTGAACACACTGTTATAGACAGGGCTTGCATCTAATGAACACACTGTTATAGAGAGGACATGCATCCATTGAACAAACTGTTATAGACAGGACTTGTTTCCACTGAACACAATTTTATAGACAGGTCTTGTATTCATTTGAACACACTGTTATAGACAGGACTTGCGAGCATTCAACACACGCTCACTGACAGGACGTGTATCCATTCAACGAACGTTCACAGACAGGACTTGTATCCATTGAACACACTGTCACAGACAGTACTTGTATCCGTTGAACACACGGTCACACGCAGGACCAGTATCCAGTCAACATATGGTCACAGACAGGACTTGAATCCATTGAACACACTCTTATATACAGGAGTTGTATCCATTGAACACAATGTTATAGAGAGCAATTGCATCCATTGAACGCACTGTTATAGACAGGACTTGTATCCATTGAACACATGGTCACAGGCAGGACTTGTATTCGTTGAACACACGGTCACAGACAGGACTTGCATCCATTGAACACACTGTTATAGACAGGACATGCATCGATTGAGCACACTGTTATAGACAGGACATGCATCCATTGAACACAATTTTATAGAAAGGACTTGTATCCATTGAACACACAGTTATAGAGAGGACTTGCGTCCATTGAACACACTGTTATAGGCAGGACATGCATCCATTGAACACACTGTTATAGACAGGACTTGCATCGATTGAGCACACTGTTATAGACAGGACATGCATCCATTGAACCCAATTTTATAGAAAGGACTTGTATCCATTGAACACAATTTTATAGACAGGTCTTGTATTCATTTGAACATACTGTTATAGACAGGACATGTATCCATTGAACAAACGGTCATAGACAGGACTTGCACCCATTGAACACACTGTTATAGACAGGACTTGCGACCATTGAACACACGGTCATAGACAGGACTTGCATCGATTGAGCACACTGTTATTACAGGACATGCATCCATTGAACACACTGTTATAGAGAGGACATGCATCGATTGAACAAACGGTCATAGACAGTACTTGCACCCATTGAACACACTGTTATAGACAGGACTTGCGAGCATTCAACACACGCTCACTGACAGGACGTGTATCCATTCAACGAACGTTCACAGACAGGACTTGTATCCATTGAACACACTGTCACAGACAGTACTTGTATCCGTTGAACACACGGTCACACGCAGGACCAGTATCCAGTCAACATATGGTCACAGACAGGACTTGAATCCATTGAACACGCTCTTATATACAGGAGTTGTATCCATTGAACACAATGTTATAGAGAGCAATTGCATCCATTGAACGCACTGTTATAGACAGGACTTGTATCCATTGAACACATGGTCACAGGCAGGACTTGTATTCGTTGAACACACGGTCACAGACAGGACTTGCATCCATTGAACACACTGTTATAGACAGGACATGCATCGATTGAGCACACTGTTATAGACAGGACATGCATCCATTGAACACAATTTTATAGAAAGGACTTGTATCCATTGAACACACAGTTATAGAGAGGACTTGCGTCCATTGAACACACTGTTATAGGCAGGACATGCATCCATTGAACACACTGTTATAGACAGGACTTGCATCGATTGAGCACACTGTTATAGACAGGACATGCATCCATTGAACCCAATTTTATAGAAAGGACTTGTATCCATTGAACACAATTTTATAGACAGGTCTTGTATTCATTTGAACATACTGTTATAGACAGGACATGTATCCATTGAACAAACGGTCATAGACAGGACTTGCACCCATTGAACACACTGTTATAGACAGGACTTGCGACCATTGAACACACGGTCATAGACAGGACTTGCATCGATTGAGCACACTGTTATTACAGGACATGCATCCATTGAACACACTGTTATAGAGAGGACTTGCATCCATTGAACACACTGTTATAGACAGGACATGCATCCATTGAACACACTGTTATAGACAGGACATGCATCCATTGAAAACACTGTTATAGACAGGACATGCATCCATTGAACACACTGTTATAGACAGGATTTGCTTCCATTGAACACAATTTTATAGACAGGTCTTGTATTCATTTGAACACACTGTTATAGAAAGGACATGCATCCATTGAACAAACGGTCATAGACAAGACTTGCACCCATTGAACACACTGTTATAGACAGGACTTGCGACCATTGAAAACACGGTCAAAGACAGGACTTGTATCCATTGAACACACTGTTATAGACAGGGCTTGCATCGAATGAACACACTGTTATAGAGAGGACATGCATCCATTGAAAAAACTGTTATAGACAGGACTTGTTTCCACTGAACACAATTTTATAGACAGGTCTTGTATTCATTTGAACACTCTGTTATAGACAGGACATGCATCGATTGAACAAACGGTCATAGACAGGACTTGCAACCATTGAACACACTGTTATAGACAGGACTTGCGACCATTGAACACACGCTCACTGACAGGATGTGTATCCATTCAACGAACGTTCACAGACAGGACTTGTATCCATTGAACACACCGTCACAGACAGGACTTGTATCCGTTGAACACACGGTCACACACAGGACCAGTATCCAGTCAACATATGGTCACAGACAGGACTTGAATCCATTGAACACGCTCTTATATACAGGAGTTGTATCCATTGAACACAATGTTATAGAGAGCACTTGCATCCATTGAACGCACTGTTATAGACAGGACTTGTATCCCTTGAACACACCGTCGCAGACAGGACTTGTATCCGTTGAACACACGGTCACACACAGGACCAGTATCCAGTCAACATATGGTCACAGACAGGACTTGAATCCTTTGAACACGCTCTTATATACAGGAGTTGTATCCATTGAACACAATGTTAAAGAGAGCAATTGCATCCATTGAACGCACTGTTATAGACAGGACTTGTATCCATTGAACACATGGTCACAGGCAGGACTTGTATTCGTTGAACACACGGTCACAGACAGGACTTGCATCCATTGAACACACTGTTATAGACAGGACATGCATCGATTGAGCACACTGTTATAGACAGGACATGCATCCATTCAACACAATTTTATAGAAAGGACTTGTATCCATTGAACACACTGTTATAGAGAGGACTTGCATCCATTGAACACACTGCTATAGGCAGGACATGCATCCATTGAACACACTGTTATAGACAGGACTTGCATCGATTGAGCACACTGTTATAGACAGGACATGCATCCATTGAACCCAATTTTATAGAAAGGACTTGTATCCATTGAACACACTGTTATAGACAGGACTTGCGTCCATTGAACACAATATTATAGACAGGACATGCATCCATTGAACACAATTTTATAGAACGGACTTCTATCCATTGAACACACTGTTGTAGACAGGACTTGCGTCCATTGAACACACTGTTATAGACAGGATTTGCATCCATTGAACACACGGTCGCAGACAGGACTTGAGTCCATTCAACACACGGTCTCAGACAGGACTTGTATCCGTTGAACACACGGTCACACACAGGACCAGTATCCAGTGAGCAAATGGTAACAGACAGGACTTGAATCCATTGAACACGCTGTTATATACAGGAGTTGTAGCCATTGAACACAATGTTATAGAGAGCACCTGCATCCATTCAACGCACTGTTATAAACAGGACTTGTATCCATTGAACGAACGGTCACAGACAGGACTTGTATCCACTGAACACACTGTTATAGACAGGACATGCATCCATTGAACACACTGTTATGACAGGACTTGCTTCCATTGAACACAATTTTATAGACAGGTCTTGTATTCATTTGAACACACTGTTATAGACAGGACATGCATCGATTGAACAAACGGTCATAGACAGGACTTGCACCCATTGAACACACTGTTATAGACAGGACTTGCGACCATTGAACACACGCTCACTGACAGGACGTGTATCCATTCTACGAACGTTCACAGACATGACTTGTATCCATTGAACACACTGTCACAGACAGGACTTGTATCCGTTGAACACACGGTCACACACAGGACCAGTATCCAGTCAACATATGGTCACAGACAGGACTTGAATCCATTGAACACGCTCTTATATACAGGAGTTGTATCCATTGAACACACTGTAATAGACAGGTCTTGTATCCATTGAACAAACGGTCACAGAAAGGACTTGCATCCATTGAACACACTGTTACAGACAGAACTTGTATCCATTGAACACACGGTCACAGACAGAACTTCTATCCATTGAACACACGGTCATAGACAGGACTTGCATCCATTGAACAAACTGTCACAGAAAGGACTTGCATCCATTGAACACGCTGATATAGACAGGAGTTGTATCCATTGAACACACTGTTACAGACAGGACTTATATCCATTGAACACACTGTCACAGACAGGACTTGTATCCATTGAACGAACGGTCACAGACAGGACTTGTATCCGTTGAACACACGGTCACACACAGGACTTGTATTCGTTGAACACATGGTCACAGACAGTACTTGCATCCATTGAACACACTGTTATAGACAGGACATGCATCGATTGAGCACACTGTTATAGACAGGACATGCATCCATTGAACACAATTTTATAGAAAGGACTTGTATCCATTGAACACACTGTTATAGAGAGGACTTGCGTCAATTGAACACACTGTTATAGGCAGGACATGCATCCATTGAACACACTGTTATAGACAGGACTTGCATCGATTGAGCACACTGTTATAGACAGGACATGCATCCATTGAACCCAATTTTATAGAAAGGACTTGTATCCATTGAACACACTGTTATAGACAGGACTTGCGTCCATTGAACACAATATTATAGACAGGACATGCATCCATTGAACACAATTTTATAGAACGGACTTCTATCCATTGAACACACTGTTGTAGACAGGACTTGCGTCCATTGAACACACTGTTATAGACAGGATTTGCATCCATTGAACACACGGTCGCAGACAGGACTTGAGTCCATTGAACACGCTCTTATATACAGGAGTTGTATCCATTGAACACAATGTTATAGAGAGCACTTGCATCCATTGAAAGCACTGTTATAGACAGGACTTGTATCCCTTGAACACACCGTCGCAGATAGGACTTGCATCCATTGAACGCACTGTTATAGACAGGACTTGTATCCATTGAACACATGGTCACAGGCAGGACTTGTATTCGTTGAACACACTGTCACAGACAGGAGTTGTATCCATTGAACACACTGTAATAGACAGGTCTTGTATCCATTGAACAAACGGTCACAGAAAGGACTTGCATCCATTGAACACGCTGTTATAGACAGGAGTTGTATCCATTGAACACACTGTTACAGACAGAACTTGTATCCATTGAACACACGGTCACAGACAGAACTTCTATCCATTGAACACACGGTCATAGACAGGACTTGCATCCATTGAACACACTGTTATAGACAGGACTTGCGTCCATTGAACACACTGTTATAGACAGGACATGCATCCATTGAACACAATTTTATAGAACGGACTTCTATCCATTGAACACACTGTTGTAGACAGGACTTGCGTGCATTGAACACACTGTTATAGACAGGATTTGCATCCATTGAACACACGGTCGCAGACAGGACTTGAGTCCATTGAACACACGGTCTCAGACAGGACTTGTATCCATTGAACGAACGGTCACAGACAGGACTTGTATCCGTTGAACACACGGTCACACACAGGACCAGTATCCAGTGAGCAAATGGTAACAGACAGGACTTGAATCCATTGAACACGCTGTTATATACAGGAGTTGTAGCCATTGAACACAATGTTATAGAGAGCACCTGCATCCATTGAACGCACTGTTATAGACAGGACTTGCTTCCATTGAACACAATTTTATAGACAGGTCTTGTATTCATTTGAACATACTGTTATAGAAAGGACATGCATCCATTGAACAAACGGTCATAGACAGGACTTGCATCGATTGAGCACACTGTTATTCCAGGACATGCATCCATTGAACACACTGTTATAGACAGGACATGCATCCATTGAACACACTGTTATAGACAGGACTTGCATCGATTGAGCACACTGTTATAGACAGGACATGCATCCATTGAACCCAATTTTATAGAAAGGACTTGTATCCATTGAACACACTGTTATAGACAGGACTTGCGTCCATTGAACACAATATTATAGACAGGACATGCATCCATTGAACACAATTTTATAGAACGGACTTCTATCCATTGAACACACTGTTGTAGACAGGACTTGCGTCCATTGAACACACTGTTATAGACAGGATTTGCATCCATTGAACACACGGTCGCAGACAGGACTTGAGTCCATTCAACACACGGTCTCAGACAGGACTTGTATCCGTTGAACACACGGTCACACACAGGACCAGTATCCAGTGAGCAAATGGTAACAGACAGGACTTGAATCCATTGAACATGCTGTTATATACAGGAGTTGTAGCCATTGAACACAATGTTATAGAGAGCTCCTGCATCCATTCAACGCACTGTTATAAACAGGACTTGTATCCATTGAACGAACGGTCACAGACAGGACTTGTATCCATTGAACACACTGTTATAGACAGGACATGCATCCATTGAACACACTGTTATGACAGGACTTGCTTCCATTGAACACAATTTTATAGACAGGTCTTGTATTCATTTGAACATACTGTTATAGAAAGGACATGCATCCATTGAACAAACGGTCATAGACAGGACTTGCATCGATTGAGCACACTGTTATTCCAGGACATGCATCCATTGAGCACACTGTTATTACAGGACATGCATCCATTGAACACACTGTTATAGACAGGACATGCATCCATTGAACACACTGTTATAGACAGTACTTGCATCGATTGAGCACACTGTTACTACAGGACATGCATCCATTGAACACAATTTTTTAGAAAGGACTTGTATCCATTGAACACAATTTTATAGAAAGGACTTGTATCCATTGAACACACTGTTCTATACAGGACTTGCGTACATTGAACACACGTTCATAGACAGGACTTGCATCCATTGAAAACACTGTTATAGACAGGACTTGCATCGATTGAACACAGTGTTATAGACAGGAATGGGGACCATTGAAAACACGGTCAAAGACAGGACTTGTATCCATTGAACACACTGTTATAGACAGGGCTTGCATCTAATGAACACACTGTTATAGAGAGGACATGCATCCATTGAACAAACTGTTATAGACAGGACTTGTTTCCACTGAACACAATTTTATAGACAGGTCTTGTATTCATTTGAACACACTGTTATAGACAGGACTTGCGAGCATTCAACACACGCTCACTGACAGGACGTGTATCCATTCAACGAACGTTCACAGACAGGACTTGTATCCATTGAACACACTGTCACAGACAGTACTTGTATCCGTTGAACACACGGTCACACGCAGGACCAGTATCCAGTCAACATATGGTCACAGACAGGACTTGAATCCATTGAACACGCTCTTATATACAAGAGTTGTATCCATTGAACACAATGTTATAGAGAGCAATTGCATCCATTGAACGCACTGTTATAGACAGGACTTGTATCCATTGAACACATGGTCACAGGCAGGACTTGTATTCGTTGAACACACGGTCACAGACAGGACTTGCATCCATTGAACACACTGTTATAGACAGGACATGCATCGATTGAGCACACTGTTATAGACAGGACATGCATCCATTGAACACACTGTTATAGAGAGGACTTGCGTCCATTGAACACACTGTTATAGGCAGGACATGCATCCATTGAACACACTGTTATAGACAGGACTTGCATCGATTGAGCACACTGTTATAGACAGGACATGCATCCATTGAACCCAATTTTATAGAAAGGACTTGTATCCATTGAACACAATTTTATAGATAGGTCTTGTATTCATTTGAACATACTGTTATAGACAGGACATGTATCCATTGAACAAACGGTCATAGACAGGACTTGCACCCATTGAACACACTGTTATAGACAGGACTTGCGACCATTGAACACACGGTCATAGACAGGACTTGCATCGATTGAGCACACTGTTATTACAGGACATGCATCCATTGAACACACTGTTATAGAGAGGACTTGCATCCATTGAACACACTGTTATAGACAGGACATGCATCCATTGAACACACTGTTATAGACAGGACATGCATCCATTGAAAACACTGTTATAGACAGGACATGCATCCATTGAACACACTGTTATAGACAGGACTTGCTTCCATTGAACACAGTGTTATAGACAGGAATGGGGACCATTGAAAACACGGTCAAAGACAGGACTTGTATCCATTGAACACACTGTTATAGACAGGGCTTGCATCTAATGAACACACTGTTATAGAGAGGACATGCATCCATTGAACAAACTGTTATAGACAGGACTTGTTTCCACTGAACACAATTTTATAGACAGGTCTTGTATTCATTTGAACACACTGTTATAGACAGGACTTGCGAGCATTCAACACACGCTCACTGACAGGACGTGTATCCATTCAACGAACGTTCACAGACAGGACTTGTATCCATTGAACACACTGTCACAGACAGTACTTGTATCCGTTGAACACACGGTCACACGCAGGACCAGTATCCAGTCAACATATGGTCACAGACAGGACTTGAATCCATTGAACACGCTCTTATATACAGGAGTTGTATCCATTGAACACAATGTTATAGAGAGCAATTGCATCCATTGAACGCACTGTTATAGACAGGACTTGTATCCATTGAACACATGGTCACAGGCAGGACTTGTATTCGTTGAACACACGGTCACAGACAGGACTTGCATCCATTGAACACACTGTTATAGACAGGACATGCATCGATTGAGCACACTGTTATAGACAGGACATGCATCCATTGAACACAATTTTATAGAAAGGACTTGTATCCATTGAACACACAGTTATAGAGAGGACTTGCGTCCATTGAACACACTGTTATAGGCAGGACATGCATCCATTGAACACACTGTTATAGACAGGACTTGCATCGATTGAGCACACTGTTATAGACAGGACATGCATCCATTGAACCCAATTTTATAGAAAGGACTTGTATCCATTGAACACAATTTTATAGACAGGTCTTGTATTCATTTGAACATACTGTTATAGACAGGACATGTATCCATTGAACAAACGGTCATAGACAGGACTTGCACCCATTGAACACACTGTTATAGACAGGACTTGCGACCATTGAACACACGGTCATAGACAGGACTTGCATCGATTGAGCACACTGTTATTACAGGACATGCATCCATTGAACACACTGTTATAGAGAGGACATGCATCGATTGAACAAACGGTCATAGACAGTACTTGCACCCATTGAACACACTGTTATAGACAGGACTTGCGAGCATTCAACACACGCTCACTGACAGGACGTGTATCCATTCAACGAACGTTCACAGACAGGACTTGTATCCATTGAACACACTGTCACAGACAGTACTTGTATCCGTTGAACACACGGTCACACGCAGGACCAGTATCCAGTCAACATATGGTCACAGACAGGACTTGAATCCATTGAACACGCTCTTATATACAGGAGTTGTATCCATTGAACACAATGTTATAGAGAGCAATTGCATCCATTGAACGCACTGTTATAGACAGGACTTGTATCCATTGAACACATGGTCACAGGCAGGACTTGTATTCGTTGAACACACGGTCACAGACAGGACTTGCATCCATTGAACACACTGTTATAGACAGGACATGCATCGATTGAGCACACTGTTATAGACAGGACATGCATCCATTGAACACAATTTTATAGAAAGGACTTGTATCCATTGAACACACAGTTATAGAGAGGACTTGCGTCCATTGAACACACTGTTATAGGCAGGACATGCATCCATTGAACACACTGTTATAGACAGGACTTGCATCGATTGAGCACACTGTTATAGACAGGACATGCATCCATTGAACCCAATTTTATAGAAAGGACTTGTATCCATTGAACACAATTTTATAGACAGGTCTTGTATTCATTTGAACATACTGTTATAGACAGGACATGTATCCATTGAACAAACGGTCATAGACAGGACTTGCACCCATTGAACACACTGTTATAGACAGGACTTGCGACCATTGAACACACGGTCATAGACAGGACTTGCATCGATTGAGCACACTGTTATTACAGGACATGCATCCATTGAACACACTGTTATAGAGAGGACATGCATCGATTGAACAAACGGTCATAGACAGTACTTGCACCCATTGAACACACTGTTATAGACAGGACTTGCATCCATTGAACACACTGTTATAGACAGGACATGCATCCATTGAAAACACTGTTATAGACAGGACATGCATCCATTGAACACACTGTTATAGACAGGATTTGCTTCCATTGAACACAATTTTATAGACAGGTCTTGTATTCATTTGAACACACTGTTATAGAAAGGACATGCATCCATTGAACAAACGGTCATAGACAAGACTTGCACCCATTGAACACACTGTTATAGACAGGACTTGCCACCATTGAAAACACGGTCAAAGACAGGACTTGTATCCATTGAACACACTGTTATAGACAGGGCTTGCATCGAATGAACACACTGTTATAGAGAGGACATGCATCCATTGAAAAAACTGTTATAGACAGGACTTGTTTCCACTGAACACAATTTTATAGACAGGTCTTGTATTCATTTGAACACTCTGTTATAGACAGGACATGCATCCATTGAACACAATTTTATAGAAAGGACTTGTATCCATTGAACACACAGTTATAGAGAGGACTTGCGTCCATTGAACACACTGTTATAGGCAGGACATGCATCCATTGAACACACTGTTATAGACAGGACTTGCATCGATTGAGCACACTGTTATAGACAGGACATGCATCCATTGAACCCAATTTTATAGAAAGGACTTGTATCCATTGAACACAATTTTATAGACAGGTCTTGTATTCATTTGAACATACTGTTATAGACAGGACATGTATCCATTGAACAAACGGTCATAGACAGGACTTGCACCCATTGAACACACTGTTATAGACAGGACTTGCGACCATTGAACACACGGTCATAGACAGGACTTGCATCGATTGAGCACACTGTTATTACAGGACATGCATCCATTGAACACACTGTTATAGAGAGGACTTGCATCCATTGAACACACTGTTATAGACAGGACATGCATCCATTGAACACACTGTTATAGACAGGACATGCATCCATTGAAAACACTGTTATAGACAGGACATGCATCCATTGAACACACTGTTATAGACAGGATTTGCTTCCATTGAACACAATTTTATAGACAGGTCTTGTATTCATTTGAACACACTGTTATAGAAAGGACATGCATCCATTGAACAAACGGTCATAGACAAGACTTGCACCCATTGAACACACTGTTATAGACAGGACTTGCGACCATTGAAAACACGGTCAAAGACAGGACTTGTATCCATTGAACACACTGTTATAGACAGGGCTTGCATCGAAAGAACACACTGTTATAGAGAGGACATGCATCCATTGAAAAAACTGTTATAGACAGGACTTGTTTCCACTGAACACAATTTTATAGACAGGTCTTGTATTCATTTGAACACTCTGTTATAGACAGGACATGCATCGATTGAACAAACGGTCATAGACAGGACTTGCAACCATTGAACACACTGTTATAGACAGGACTTGCGACCATTGAACACACGCTCACTGACAGGATGTGTATCCATTCAACGAACGTTCACAGACAGGACTTGTATCCATTGAACACACCGTCACAGACAGGACTTGTATCCGTTGAACACACGGTCACACACAGGACCAGTATCCAGTCAACATATGGTCACAGACAGGACTTGAATCCATTGAACACGCTCTTATATACAGGAGTTGTATCCATTGAACACAATGTTATAGAGAGCACTTGCATCCATTGAACGCACTGTTATAGACAGGACTTGTATCCCTTGAACACACCGTCGCAGACAGGACTTGTATCCGTTGAACACACGGTCACACACAGGACCAGTATCCAGTCAACATATGGTCACAGACAGGACTTGAATCCTTTGAACACGCTCTTATATACAGGAGTTGTATCCATTGAACACAATGTTAAAGAGAGCAATTGCATCCATTGAACGCACTGTTATAGACAGGACTTGTATCCATTGAACACATGGTCACAGGCAGGACTTGTATTCGTTGAACACACGGTCACAGACAGGACTTGCATCCATTGAACACACTGTTATAGACAGGACATGCATCGATTGAGCACACTGTTATAGACAGGACATGCATCCATTCAACACAATTTTATAGAAAGGACTTGTATCCATTGAACACACTGTTATAGAGAGGACTTGCATCCATTGAACACACTGCTATAGGCAGGACATGCATCCATTGAACACACTGTTATAGACAGGACTTGCATCGATTGAGCACACTGTTATAGACAGGACATGCATCCATTGAACCCAATTTTATAGAAAGGACTTGTATCCATTGAACACACTGTTATAGACAGGACTTGCGTCCATTGAACACAATATTATAGACAGGACATGCATCCATTGAACACAATTTTATAGAACGGACTTCTATCCATTGAACACACTGTTGTAGACAGGACTTGCGTCCATTGAACACACTGTTATAGACAGGATTTGCATCCATTGAACACACGGTCGCAGACAGGACTTGAGTCCATTCAACACACGGTCTCAGACAGGACTTGTATCCGTTGAACACACGGTCACACACAGGACCAGTATCCAGTGAGCAAATGGTAACAGACAGGACTTGAATCCATTGAACACGCTGTTATATACAGGAGTTGTAGCCATTGAACACAATGTTATTGAGAGCACCTGCATCCATTCAACGCACTGTTATAAACAGGACTTGTATCCATTGAACGAACGGTCACAGACAGGACTTGTATCCACTGAACACACTGTTATAGACAGGACATGCATCCATTGAACACACTGTTATGACAGGACTTGCTTCCATTGAACACAATTTTATAGACAGGTCTTGTATTCATTTGAACACACTGTTATAGACAGGACATGCATCGATTGAACAAACGGTCATAGACAGGACTTGCACCCATTGAACACACTGTTATAGACAGGACTTGCGACCATTGAACACACGCTCACTGACAGGACGTGTATCCATTCTACGAACGTTCACAGACATGACTTGTATCCATTGAACACACTGTCACAGACAGGACTTGTATCCGTTGAACACACGGTCACACACAGGACCAGTATCCAGTCAACATATGGTCACAGACAGGACTTGAATCCATTGAACACGCTCTTATATACAGGAGTTGTATCCATTGAACACACTGTAATAGACAGGTCTTGTATCTATTGAACAAACGGTCACAGAAAGGACTTGCATCCATTGAACACACTGTTACAGACAGAACTTGTATCCATTGAACACACGGTCACAGACAGAACTTCTATCCATTGAACACACGGTCATAGACAGGACTTGCATCCATTGAACAAACTGTCACAGAAAGGACTTGCATCCATTGAACACGCTGATATAGACAGGAGTTGTATCCATTGAACACACTGTTACAGACAGGACTTATATCCATTGAACACACTGTCACAGACAGGACTTGTATCCATTGAACGAACGTTCACAGACAGGACTTGTATCCATTGAACACACTGTTATAGACAGGACTTGCATCGATTGAACACACTGTTATAGACAGGATATGCATCCATTGAACACACTGTTATAGACAGGACTTGCTTCCATTGAACACAATTTTATAGACAGGTCTTGTATTCATTTGAACATACTGTTATAGACAGGACATGCATCCATTGAACAAACGGTCATAGACAAGACTTGCACCCATTGAACACACTGTTATAGACAGGACTTGCGACCATTGAAAACACGGTCAAAGACAGGACTTGTATCCATTGAACACACTGTTATAGACAGGGCTTGCATCGAATGAACACACTGTTATAGAGAGGACATGCATCCATTGAAAAAACTGTTATAGACAGGACTTGTTTCCACTGAACACAATTTTATAGACAGGTCTTGTATTCATTTGAACACTCTGTTATAGACAGGACATGCATCGATTGAACAAACGGTCATAGACAGGACTTGCAACCATTGAACACACTGTTATAGACAGGACTTGCGACCATTGAACACACGCTCACTGACAGGATGTGTATCCATTCAATGAACGTTCACAGACAGGACTTGTATCCATTGAACACACCGTCACAGACAGGACTTGTATCCGTTGAACACACGGTCACACACAGGACCAGTATCCAGTCAACATATGGTCACAGACAGGACTTGAATCCATTGAACACGCTCTTATATACAGGAGTTGTATCCATTGAACACAATGTTATAGAGAGCACTTGCATCCATTGAACGCACTGTTATAGACAGGACTTGTATCCCTTGAACACACCGTCGCAGACAGGACTTGTATCCGTTGAACACACGGTCACACACAGGACCAGTATCCAGTCAACATATGGTCACAGACAGGACTTGAATCCATTGAACACGCTCTTATATACAGGAGTTGTATCCATTGAACACACTGTAATAGACAGGTCTTGTATCCATTGAACAAACGGTCACAGAAAGGACTTGCATCCATTGAACACACTGTTACAGACAGAACTTGTATCCATTGAACACACGGTCACAGACAGAACTTCTATCCATTGAACACACGGTCATAGACAGGACTTGCATCCATTGAACACACTGTTATAGATAGGACATGCATCGATTGAGCACACTGTTATAGACAGGACATGCATCCATTGAACACAATTTTATAGAAAGGACTTGTATCCATTGAACACACTGTTATAGAAAGGACTTGCGTCCATTGAACACACTGTTATAGGCAGGACATGCATCCATTGAACACACTGTTATGACATGACTTGCTTCCATTGAACACAATTTTATAGACAGGTTTGTATTCATTTGAACATACTGTTATAGACAGGACATGCATCCATTGAACAAACGGTCATAGATAGGACTTGCATTGATTGAGCACACTGTTATTACAGGACATGCATCCATTGAACACACTGTTATAGATAGGACTTGCATCCATTGAACACGCTGTTATAGACAGGACATGCATCCATTGAACACACGGTTATAGACAGGACTTGCATCGATTGAGCACACTGTTATTACAGGACATGCATCCATTGAACACACTGTTATAGAGAGGACTTGCATCCATTGAACATGCTGTTATAGACAGGACATGCATCCATTGAACACACTGTTATAGACAGTACTTGCTTCCATTGAACACAATTTTATAGAAAGGACTTGTATCCATTCAACACACTGTTCTATACAGGACTTGCGTACATTGAACACACGTTCATAGACAAGACTTGCATCCATTGAAAACACTGTTATAGACAGGACTTGCATCGATTCAACACAGTGTTATAGACAGGACATGCATCCATTGAACACACTGTTATAGACAGGACTTGCTTCCATTGAACACAATTTTATAGACAGGTCTTGTATTCATTTGAACACACTGTTATAGACAGGACATGCATCCATTGAACAAACGGTCATAGACAAGACTTGCACCCATTGAACACACTGTTATAGACAGGACTTGCGACCATTGAAAACATGGTCAAAGACAGGACTTGTATCCATTGAACACACTGTTATAGACAGGGCTTGCATCGAATGAACACACTGTTATAGAGAGGACATGCATCCATTGAACAAACTGTTATAGACAGGACTTGTTTCCACTGAACACAATTTTATAGACAGGTCTTGTATTCATTTGAACACACTGTTATAGACAGGGCTTGCATCGAATGAACACACTGTTATAGACAGGACATGCATCGATTGAACAAACGGTCATAGACAGGACTTGCAACCATTGAACACACGCTCACTGACAGGATGTGTATCCATTCAACGAACGTTCACAGACAGGACTTGTATCCATTGAACACACCGTCACAGACAGGACTTGTATCCGTTGAACACACGGTCACACACAGGACCAGTATCCAGTCAACATATGGTCACAGACAGGACTTGAATCCATTGAACACGCTCTTATATACAGGAGTTGTATCCATTGAACACAATGTTATAGAGAGCACTTGCATCCATTGAACGCACTGTTATAGACAGGACTTGTATCCCTTGAACACACCGTCGCAGACAGGACTTGTATCCGTTGAACACACGGTCACACACAGGACCAGTATCCAGTCAACATATGGACACAGACAGGACTTGAATCCATTGAACACGCTCTTATATACAGGAGTTGTATCCATTGAACACAATGTTATAGAGAGCACTTGCATCCATTGAACGCACTGTTATAGACAGGACTTGTATCCCTTGAACACACCGTCGCAGACAGGACTTGTATCCGTTGAACACACGGTCACACACAGGACCAGTATCCAGTCAACATATGGTCACAGACAGGACTTGAATCCATTGAACACGCTCTTATATACAGGAGTTGTATCCATTGAACACAATGTTATAGAGAGCAATTGCATCCATTGAACGCACTGTTATAGACAGGACATGCATCCATTGAACCCAATTTTATAGAAAGGACTTGTATCCATTGAACACAATTTTATAGACAGGTCTTGTATTCATTTGAACATACTGTTATAGACAGGACATGTATCCATTGAACAAACGGTCATAGACAGGACTTGCACCCATTGAACACACTGTTATAGACAGGACTTGCGACCATTGAACACACGGTCATAGACAGGACTTGCATCGATTGAGCACACTGTTATTACAGGACATGCATCCATTGAACACACTGTTATAGAGAGGACTTGCATCCATTGAACACACTGTTATAGACAGGACATGCATCCATTGAACACACTGTTATAGACAGGACATGCATCCATTGAAAACACTGTTATAGACAGGACATGCATCCATTGAACACACTGTTATAGACAGGACTTGCTTCCATTGAACACAATTTTATAGACAGGTCTTGTATTCATTTGAACACACTGTTATAGACAGGACATGCATCGATTGAACAAACGGTCATAGACAGGACATGCATCGATTGAACAAACGGTCATAGACAGGACTTGCAACCATTGAACACACTGTTATAGACAAGACTTGCACCCATTGAACACACTGTTATAGACAGGACTTGCGACCATTGAAAACACGGTCAAAGACAGGACTTGTATCCATTGAACACACTGTTATAGACAGGGCTTGCATCGAATGAACACACTGTTATAGAGAGGACATGCATCCATTGAACAAACTGTTATAGACAGGACTTGTTTCCACTGAACACAATTTTATAGACAGGTCTTGTATTCATTTGAACACACTGTTATAGACAGGGCTTGCATCGAATGAACACACTGTTATAGACAGGACATGCATCGATTGAACAAACGGTCATAGACAGGACTTGCAACCATTGAACACACGCTCACTGACAGGATGTGTATCCATTCAACGAACGTTCACAGACAGGACTTGTATCCATTGAACACACCGTCACAGACAGGACTTGTATCCGTTGAACACACGGTCACACACAGGACCAGTATCCAGTCAACATATGGTCACAGACAGGACTTGAATCCATTGAACACGCTCTTATATACAGGAGTTGTATCCATTGAACACAATGTTATAGAGAGCACTTGCATCCATTGAACGCACTGTTATAGACAGGACTTGTATCCCTTGAACACACCGTCGCAGACAGGACTTGTATCCGTTGAACACACGGTCACACACAGGACCAGTATCCAGTCAACATATGGACACAGACAGGACTTGAATCCATTGAACACGCTCTTATATACAGGAGTTGTATCCATTGAACACAATGTTATAGAGAGCACTTGCATCCATTGAACGCACTGTTATAGACAGGACTTGTATCCCTTGAACACACCGTCGCAGACAGGACTTGTATCCGTTGAACACACGGTCACACACAGGACCAGTATCCAGTCAACATATGGTCACAGACAGGACTTGAATCCATTGAACACGCTCTTATATACAGGAGTTGTATCCATTGAACACAATGTTATAGAGAGCAATTGCATCCATTGAACGCACTGTTATAGACAGGACATGCATCCATTGAACCCAATTTTATAGAAAGGACTTGTATCCATTGAACACAATTTTATAGACAGGTCTTGTATTCATTTGAACATACTGTTATAGACAGGACATGTATCCATTGAACAAACGGTCATAGACAGGACTTGCACCCATTGAACACACTGTTATAGACAGGACTTGCGACCATTGAACACACGGTCATAGACAGGACTTGCATCGATTGAGCACACTGTTATTACAGGACATGCATCCATTGAACACACTGTTATAGAGAGGACTTGCATCCATTGAACACACTGTTATAGACAGGACATGCATCCATTGAACACACTGTTATAGACAGGACATGCATCCATTGAAAACACTGTTATAGACAGGACATGCATCCATTGAACACACTGTTATAGACAGGACTTGCTTCCATTGAACACAATTTTATAGACAGGTCTTGTATTCATTTGAACACACTGTTATAGACAGGACATGCATCGATTGAACAAACGGTCATAGACAGGACATGCATCGATTGAACAAACGGTCATAGACAGGACTTGCAACCATTGAACACACTGTTATAGACAAGACTTGCACCCATTGAACACACTGTTATAGACAGGACTTGCGACCATTGAAAACACGGTCAAAGACAGGACTTGTATCCATTGAACACACTGTTATAGACAGGGCTTGCATCGAATGAACACACTGTTATAGAGAGGACATGCATCCATTGAACAAACTGTTATAGACAGGACTTGTTTCCACTGAACACAATTTTATAGACAGGTCTTGTATTCATTTGAACACTCTGTTATAGACAGGACATGCATCGATTGAACAAACGGTCATAGACAGGACTTGGAACCATTGAACACACTGTTATAGACAGGACTTGCGACCATTGAACACACGCTCACTGACAGGATGTGTATCCATTCAACGAACGTTCACAGACAGGACTTGTATCCATTGAACACACCGTCACAGACAGGACTTGTATCCGTTGAACACACGGTCACACACAGGACCAGTATCCAGTCAACATATGGTCACAGACAGGACTTGAATCCATTGAACACGCTCTTATATACAGGAGTTGTATCCATTGAACACAATGTTATAGAGAGCACTTGCATCCATTGAACGCACTGTTATAGACAGGACTTGTATCCCTTGAACACACCGTCGCAGACAGGACTTGTATCCGTTGAACACACGGTCACACACAGGACCAGTATCCAGTCAACATATGGTCACAGACAGGACTTGAATCCTTTGAACACGCTCTTATATACAGGAGTTGTATCCATTGAACACAATGTTAAAGAGAGCAATTGCATCCATTGAACGCACTGTTATAGACAGGACTTGTATCCATTGAACACATGGTCACAGGCAGGACTTGTATTCGTTGAACACACGGTCACAGACAGGACTTGCATCCATTGAACACACTGTTATAGACAGGACATGCATCGATTGAGCACACTGTTATAGACAGGACATGCATCCATTGAACACAATTTTATAGAAAGGACTTGTATCCATTGAACACACTGTTATAGAGAGGACTTGCGTCCATTGAACACACTGCTATAGGCAGGACATGCATCCATTGAACACACTGTTATAGACAGGACTTGCATCGATTGAGCACACTGTTATAGACAGGACATGCATCCATTGAACCCAATTTTATAGAAAGGACTTGTATCCATTGAACACACTGTTATAGACAGGACTTGCGTCCATTGAACACAATATTATAGACAGGACATGCATCCATTGAACACAATTTTATAGAACGGACTTCTATCCATTGAACACACTGTTGTAGACAGGACTTGCGTCCATTGAACACACTGTTATAGACAGGATTTGCATCCATTGAACACACGGTCGCAGACAGGACTTGAGTCCATTCAACACACGGTCTCAGACAGGACTTGTATCCGTTGAACACACGGTCACACACAGGACCAGTATCCAGTGAGCAAATGGTAACAGACAGGACTTGAATCCATTGAACACGCTGTTATATACAGGAGTTGTAGCCATTGAACACAATGTTATAGAGAGCACCTGCATCCATTCAACGCACTGTTATAAACAGGACTTGTATCCATTGAACGAACGGTCACAGACAGGACTTGTATCCACTGAACACACTGTTATAGACAGGACATGCATCCATTGAACACACTGTTATGACAGGACTTGCTTCCATTGAACACAATTTTATAGACAGGTCTTGTATTCATTTGAACACACTGTTATAGACAGGACATGCATCGATTGAACAAACGGTCATAGACAGGACTTGCACCCATTGAACACACTGTTATAGACAGGACTTGCGACCATTGAACACACGCTCACTGACAGGACGTGTATCCATTCTACGAACGTTCACAGACATGACTTGTATCCATTGAACACACTGTCACAGACAGGACTTGTATCCGTTGAACACACGGTCACACACAGGACCAGTATCCAGTCAACATATGGTCACAGACAGGACTTGAATCCATTGAACACGCTCTTATATACAGGAGTTGTATCCATTGAACACACTGTAATAGACAGGTCTTGTATCCATTGAACAAACGGTCACAGAAAGGACTTGCATCCATTGAACACACTGTTACAGACAGAACTTGTATCCATTGAACACACGGTCACAGACAGAACTTCTATCCATTGAACACACGGTCATAGACAGGACTTGCATCCATTGAACAAACTGTCACAGAAAGGACTTGCATCCATTGAACACGCTGATATAGACAGGAGTTGTATCCATTGAACACACTGTTACAGACAGGACTTATATCCATTGAACACACTGTCACAGACAGGACTTGTATCCATTGAACGAACGTTCACAGACAGGACTTGTATCCATTGAACACACTGTTATAGACAGGACTTGCATCGATTGAACACACTGTTATAGACAGGATATGCATCCATTGAACACACTGTTATAGACAGGACTTGCTTCCATTGAACACAATTTTATAGACAGGTCTTGTATTCATTTGAACATACTGTTATAGACAGGACATGCATCCATTGAACAAACGGTCATAGACAAGACTTGCACCCATTGAACACACTGTTATAGACAGGACTTGCGACCATTGAAAACACGGTCAAAGACAGGACTTGTATCCATTGAACACACTGTTATAGACAGGGCTTGCATCGAATGAACACACTGTTATAGAGAGGACATGCATCCATTGAAAAAACTGTTATAGACAGGACTTGTTTCCACTGAACACAATTTTATAGACAGGTCTTGTATTCATTTGAACACTCTGTTATAGACAGGACATGCATCGATTGAACAAACGGTCATAGACAGGACTTGCAACCATTGAACACACTGTTATAGACAGGACTTGCGACCATTGAACACACGCTCACTGACAGGATGTGTATCCATTCAACGAACGTTCACAGACAGGACTTGTATCCATTGAACACACCGTCACAGACAGGACTTGTATCCGTTGAACACACGGTCACACACAGGACCAGTATCCAGTCAACATATGGTCACAGACAGGACTTGAATCCATTGAACACGCTCTTATATACAGGAGTTGTATCCATTGAACACAATGTTATAGAGAGCACTTGCATCCATTGAACGCACTGTTATAGACAGGACTTGTATCCCTTGAACACACCGTCGCAGACAGGACTTGTATCCGTTGAACACACGGTCACACACAGGACCAGTATCCAGTCAACATATGGTCACAGACAGGACTTGAATCCATTGAACACGCTCTTATATACAGGAGTTGTATCCATTGAACACACTGTAATAGACAGGTCTTGTATCCATTGAACAAACGGTCACAGAAAGGACTTGCATCCATTGAACACACTGTTACAGACAGAACTTGTATCCATTGAACACACGGTCACAGACAGAACTTCTATCCATTGAACACACGGTCATAGACAGGACTTGCATCCATTGAACACACTGTTATAGATAGGACATGCATCGATTGAGCACACTGTTATAGACAGGACATGCATCCATTGAACACAATTTTATAGAAAGGACTTGTATCCATTGAACACACTGTTATAGAAAGGACTTGCGTCCATTGAACACACTGTTATAGGCAGGACATGCATCCATTGAACACACTGTTATGACATGACTTGCTTCCATTGAACACAATTTTATAGACAGGTTTGTATTCATTTGAACATACTGTTATAGACAGGACATGCATCCATTGAACAAACGGTCATAGATAGGACTTGCATTGATTGAGCACACTGTTATTACAGGACATGCATCCATTGAACACACTGTTATAGATAGGACTTGCATCCATTGAACACGCTGTTATAGACAGGACATGCATCCATTGAACACACGGTTATAGACAGGACTTGCATCGATTGAGCACACTGTTATTACAGGACATGCATCCATTGAACACACTGTTATAGAGAGGACTTGCATCCATTGAACATGCTGTTATAGACAGGACATGCATCCATTGAACACACTGTTATAGACAGTACTTGCTTCCATTGAACACAATTTTATAGAAAGGACTTGTATCCATTCAACACACTGTTCTATACAGGACTTGCGTACATTGAACACACGTTCATAGACAGGACTTGGAACCATTGAACACACTGTTATAGACAGGACTTGCGACCATTGAACACACGCTCACTGACAGGATGTGTATCCATTCAACGAACGTTCACAGACAGGACTTGTATCCATTGAACACACCGTCACAGACAGGACTTGTATCCGTTGAACACACGGTCACACACAGGACCAGTATCCAGTCAACATATGGTCACAGACAGGACTTGTATCCATTCAACACACTGTTCTATACAGGACTTGCGTACATTGAACACACGTTCATAGACAAGACTTGCATCCATTGAAAACACTGTTATAGACAGGACTTGCATCGATTCAACACAGTGTTATAGACAGGACATGCATCCATTGAACACACTGTTATAGACAGGACTTGCTTCCATTGAACACAATTTTATAGACAGGTCTTGTATTCATTTGAACACACTGTTATAGACAGGACATGCATCCATTGAACAAACGGTCATAGACAAGACTTGCACCCATTGAACACACTGTTATAGACAGGACTTGCGACCATTGAAAACATGGTCAAAGACAGGACTTGTATCCATTGAACACACTGTTATAGACAGGGCTTGCATCGAATGAACACACTGTTATAGAGAGGACATGCATCCATTGAACAAACTGTTATAGACAGGACTTGTTTCCACTGAACACAATTTTATAGACAGGTCTTGTATTCATTTGAACACACTGTTATAGACAGGGCTTGCATCGAATGAACACACTGTTATATACAGGACATGCATCGATTGAACAAACGGTCATAGACAGGACTTGCAACCATTGAACACACGCTCACTGACAGGATGTGTATCCATTCAACGAACGTTCACAGACAGGACTTGTATCCATTGAACACACCGTCACAGACAGGACTTGTATCCGTTGAACACACGGTCACACACAGGACCAGTATCCAGTCAACATATGGTCACAGACAGGACTTGAATCCATTGAACACGCTCTTATATACAGGAGTTGTATCCATTGAACACAATGTTATAGAGAGCACTTGCATCCATTGAACGCACTGTTATAGACAGGACTTGTATCCCTTGAACACACCGTCGCAGACAGGACTTGTATCCGTTGAACACACGGTCACACACAGGACCAGTATCCAGTCAACATATGGACACAGACAGGACTTGAATCCATTGAACACGCTCTTATATACAGGAGTTGTATCCATTGAACACAATGTTATAGAGAGCACTTGCATCCATTGAACGCACTGTTATAGACAGGACTTGTATCCCTTGAACACACCGTCGCAGACAGGACTTGTATCCGTTGAACACACGGTCACACACAGGACCAGTATCCAGTCAACATATGGTCACAGACAGGACTTGAATCCATTGAACACGCTCTTATATACAGGAGTTGTATCCATTGAACACAATGTTATAGAGAGCAATTGCATCCATTGAACGCACTGTTATAGACAGGACATGCATCCATTGAACCCAATTTTATAGAAAGGACTTGTATCCATTGAACACAATTTTATAGACAGGTCTTGTATTCATTTGAACATACTGTTATAGACAGGACATGTATCCATTGAACAAACGGTCATAGACAGGACTTGCACCCATTGAACACACTGTTATAGACAGGACTTGCGACCATTGAACACACGGTCATAGACAGGACTTGCATCGATTGAGCACACTGTTATTACAGGACATGCATCCATTGAACACACTGTTATAGAGAGGACTTGCATCCATTGAACACACTGTTATAGACAGGACATGCATCCATTGAACACACTGTTATAGACAGGACATGCATCCATTGAAAACACTGTTATAGACAGGACATGCATCCATTGAACACACTGTTATAGACAGGACTTGCTTCCATTGAACACAATTTTATAGACAGGTCTTGTATTCATTTGAACACACTGTTATAGACAGGACATGCATCGATTGAACAAACGGTCATAGACAGGACATGCATCGATTGAACAAACGGTCATAGACAGGACTTGCAACCATTGAACACACTGTTATAGACAAGACTTGCACCCATTGAACACACTGTTATAGACAGGACTTGCGACCATTGAAAACACGGTCAAAGACAGGACTTGTATCCATTGAACACACTGTTATAGACAGGGCTTGCATCGAATGAACACACTGTTATAGAGAGGACATGCATCCATTGAACAAACTGTTATAGACAGGACTTGTTTCCACTGAACACAATTTTATAGACAGGTCTTGTATTCATTTGAACACTCTGTTATAGACAGGACATGCATCGATTGAACAAACGGTCATAGACAGGACTTGGAACCATTGAACACACTGTTATAGACAGGACTTGCGACCATTGAACACACGCTCACTGACAGGATGTGTATCCATTCAACGAACGTTCACAGACAGGACTTGTATCCATTGAACACACCGTCACAGACAGGACTTGTATCCGTTGAACACACGGTCACACACAGGACCAGTATCCAGTCAACATATGGTCACAGACAGGACTTGAATCCATTGAACACGCTCTTATATACAGGAGTTGTATCCATTGAACACAATGTTATAGAGAGCACTTGCATCCATTGAACGCACTGTTATAGACAGGACTTGTATCCCTTGAACACACCGTCGCAGACAGGACTTGTATCCGTTGAACACACGGTCACACACAGGACCAGTATCCAGTCAACATATGGTCACAGACAGGACTTGAATCCTTTGAACACGCTCTTATATACAGGAGTTGTATCCATTGAACACAATGTTAAAGAGAGCAATTGCATCCATTGAACGCACTGTTATAGACAGGACTTGTATCCATTGAACACATGGTCACAGGCAGGACTTGTATTCGTTGAACACACGGTCACAGACAGGACTTGCATCCATTGAACACACTGTTATAGACAGGACATGCATCGATTGAGCACACTGTTATAGACAGGACATGCATCCATTGAACACAATTTTATAGAAAGGACTTGTATCCATTGAACACACTGTTATAGAGAGGACTTGCGTCCATTGAACACACTGCTATAGGCAGGACATGCATCCATTGAACACACTGTTATAGACAGGACTTGCATCGATTGAGCACACTGTTATAGACAGGACATGCATCCATTGAACCCAATTTTATAGAAAGGACTTGTATCCATTGAACACACTGTTATAGACAGGACTTGCGTCCATTGAACACAATATTATAGACAGGACATGCATCCATTGAACACAATTTTATAGAACGGACTTCTATCCATTGAACACACTGTTGTAGACAGGACTTGCGTCCATTGAACACACTGTTATAGACAGGATTTGCATCCATTGAACACACGGTCGCAGACAGGACTTGAGTCCATTCAACACACGGTCTCAGACAGGACTTGTATCCGTTGAACACACGGTCACACACAGGACCAGTATCCAGTGAGCAAATGGTAACAGACAGGACTTGAATCCATTGAACACGCTGTTATATACAGGAGTTGTAGCCATTGAACACAATGTTATAGAGAGCACCTGCATCCATTCAACGCACTGTTATAAACAGGACTTGTATCCATTGAACGAACGGTCACAGACAGGACTTGTATCCACTGAACACACTGTTATAGACAGGACATGCATCCATTGAACACACTGTTATGACAGGACTTGCTTCCATTGAACACAATTTTATAGACAGGTCTTGTATTCATTTGAACACACTGTTATAGACAGGACATGCATCGATTGAACAAACGGTCATAGACAGGACTTGCACCCATTGAACACACTGTTATAGACAGGACTTGCGACCATTGAACACACGCTCACTGACAGGACGTGTATCCATTCTACGAACGTTCACAGACATGACTTGTATCCATTGAACACACTGTCACAGACAGGACTTGTATCCGTTGAACACACGGTCACACACAGGACCAGTATCCAGTCAACATATGGTCACAGACAGGACTTGAATCCATTGAACACGCTCTTATATTCAGGAGTTGTATCCATTGAACACACTGTAATAGACAGGTCTTGTATCCATTGAACAAACGGTCACAGAAAGGACTTGCATCCATTGAACACACTGTTACAGACAGAACTTGTATCCATTGAACACACGGTCACAGACAGAACTTCTATCCATTGAACACACGGTCATAGACAGGACTTGCATCCATTGAACAAACTGTCACAGAAAGGACTTGCATCCATTGAACACGCTGATATAGACAGGAGTTGTATCCATTGAACACACTGTTACAGACAGGACTTATATCCATTGAACACACTGTCACAGACAGGACTTGTATCCATTGAACGAACGTTCACAGACAGGACTTGTATCCATTGAACACACTGTTATAGACAGGACTTGCATCGATTGAACACACTGTTATAGACAGGATATGCATCCATTGAACACACTGTTATAGACAGGACTTGCTTCCATTGAACACAATTTTATAGACAGGTCTTGTATTCATTTGAACATACTGTTATAGACAGGACATGCATCCATTGAACAAACGGTCATAGACAAGACTTGCACCCATTGAACACACTGTTATAGACAGGACTTGCGACCATTGAAAACACGGTCAAAGACAGGACTTGTATCCATTGAACACACTGTTATAGACAGGGCTTGCATCGAATGAACACACTGTTATAGAGAGGACATGCATCCATTGAAAAAACTGTTATAGACAGGACTTGTTTCCACTGAACACAATTTTATAGACAGGTCTTGTATTCATTTGAACACTCTGTTATAGACAGGACATGCATCGATTGAACAAACGGTCATAGACAGGACTTGCAACCATTGAACACACTGTTATAGACAGGACTTGCGACCATTGAACACACGCTCACTGACAGGATGTGTATCCATTCAACGAACGTTCACAGACAGGACTTGTATCCATTGAACACACCGTCACAGACAGGACTTGTATCCGTTGAACACACGGTCACACACAGGACCAGTATCCAGTCAACATATGGTCACAGACAGGACTTGAATCCATTGAACACGCTCTTATATACAGGAGTTGTATCCATTGAACACAATGTTATAGAGAGCACTTGCATCCATTGAACGCACTGTTATAGACAGGACTTGTATCCCTTGAACACACCGTCGCAGACAGGACTTGTATCCGTTGAACACACGGTCACACACAGGACCAGTATCCAGTCAACATATGGTCACAGACAGGACTTGAATCCATTGAACACGCTCTTATATACAGGAGTTGTATCCATTGAACACACTGTAATAGACAGGTCTTGTATCCATTGAACAAACGGTCACAGAAAGGACTTGCATCCATTGAACACACTGTTACAGACAGAACTTGTATCCATTGAACACACGGTCACAGACAGAACTTCTATCCATTGAACACACGGTCATAGACAGGACTTGCATCCATTGAACACACTGTTATAGATAGGACATGCATCGATTGAGCACACTGTTATAGACAGGACATGCATCCATTGAACACAATTTTATAGAAAGGACTTGTATCCATTGAACACACTGTTATAGAAAGGACTTGCGTCCATTGAACACACTGTTATAGGCAGGACATGCATCCATTGAACACACTGTTATGACATGACTTGCTTCCATTGAACACAATTTTATAGACAGGTTTGTATTCATTTGAACATACTGTTATAGACAGGACATGCATCCATTGAACAAACGGTCATAGATAGGACTTGCATTGATTGAGCACACTGTTATTACAGGACATGCATCCATTGAACACACTGTTATAGATAGGACTTGCATCCATTGAACACGCTGTTATAGACAGGACATGCATCCATTGAACACACGGTTATAGACAGGACTTGCATCGATTGAGCACACTGTTATTACAGGACATGCATCCATTGAACACACTGTTATAGAGAGGACTTGCATCCATTGAACATGCTGTTATAGACAGGACATGCATCCATTGAACACACTGTTATAGACAGTACTTGCTTCCATTGAACACAATTTTATAGAAAGGACTTGTATCCATTCAACACACTGTTCTATACAGGACTTGCGTACATTGAACACACGTTCATAGACAGGACTTGGAACCATTGAACACACTGTTATAGACAGGACTTGCGACCATTGAACACACGCTCACTGACAGGATGTGTATCCATTCAACGAACGTTCACAGACAGGACTTGTATCCATTGAACACACCGTCACAGACAGGACTTGTATCCGTTGAACACACGGTCACACACAGGACCAGTATCCAGTCAACATATGGTCACAGACAGGACTTGTATCCATTCAACACACTGTTCTATACAGGACTTGCGTACATTGAACACACGTTCATAGACAAGACTTGCATCCATTGAAAACACTGTTATAGACAGGACTTGCATCGATTCAACACAGTGTTATAGACAGGACATGCATCCATTGAACACACTGTTATAGACAGGACTTGCTTCCATTGAACACAATTTTATAGACAGGTCTTGTATTCATTTGAACACACTGTTATAGACAGGACATGCATCCATTGAACAAACGGTCATAGACAAGACTTGCACCCATTGAACACACTGTTATAGACAGGACTTGCGACCATTGAAAACATGGTCAAAGACAGGACTTGTATCCATTGAACACACTGTTATAGACAGGGCTTGCATCGAATGAACACACTGTTATAGAGAGGACATGCATCCATTGAACAAACTGTTATAGACAGGACTTGTTTCCACTGAACACAATTTTATAGACAGGTCTTGTATTCATTTGAACACACTGTTATAGACAGGGCTTGCATCGAATGAACACACTGTTATATACAGGACATGCATCGATTGAACAAACGGTCATAGACAGGACTTGCAACCATTGAACACACGCTCACTGACAGGATGTGTATCCATTCAACGAACGTTCACAGACAGGACTTGTATCCATTGAACACACCGTCACAGACAGGACTTGTATCCGTTGAACACACGGTCACACACAGGACCAGTATCCAGTCAACATATGGTCACAGACAGGACTTGAATCCATTGAACACGCTCTTATATACAGGAGTTGTATCCATTGAACACAATGTTATAGAGAGCACTTGCATCCATTGAACGCACTGTTATAGACAGGACTTGTATCCCTTGAACACACCGTCGCAGACAGGACTTGTATCCGTTGAACACACGGTCACACACAGGACCAGTATCCAGTCAACATATGGACACAGACAGGACTTGAATCCATTGAACACGCTCTTATATACAGGAGTTGTATCCATTGAACACAATGTTATAGAGAGCACTTGCATCCATTGAACGCACTGTTATAGACAGGACTTGTATCCCTTGAACACACCGTCGCAGACAGGACTTGTATCCGTTGAACACACGGTCACACACAGGACCAGTATCCAGTCAACATATGGTCACAGACAGGACTTGAATCCATTGAACACGCTCTTATATACAGGAGTTGTATCCATTGAACACAATGTTATAGAGAGCAATTGCATCCATTGAACGCACTGTTATAGACAGGACATGCATCCATTGAACCCAATTTTATAGAAAGGACTTGTATCCATTGAACACAATTTTATAGACAGGTCTTGTATTCATTTGAACATACTGTTATAGACAGGACATGTATCCATTGAACAAACGGTCATAGACAGGACTTGCACCCATTGAACACACTGTTATAGACAGGACTTGCGACCATTGAACACACGGTCATAGACAGGACTTGCATCGATTGAGCACACTGTTATTACAGGACATGCATCCATTGAACACACTGTTATAGAGAGGACTTGCATCCATTGAACACACTGTTATAGACAGGACATGCATCCATTGAACACACTGTTATAGACAGGACATGCATCCATTGAAAACACTGTTATAGACAGGACATGCATCCATTGAACACACTGTTATAGACAGGACTTGCTTCCATTGAACACAATTTTATAGACAGGTCTTGTATTCATTTGAACACACTGTTATAGACAGGACATGCATCGATTGAACAAACGGTCATAGACAGGACATGCATCGATTGAACAAACGGTCATAGACAGGACTTGCAACCATTGAACACACTGTTATAGACAAGACTTGCACCCATTGAACACACTGTTATAGACAGGACTTGCGACCATTGAAAACACGGTCAAAGACAGGACTTGTATCCATTGAACACACTGTTATAGACAGGGCTTGCATCGAATGAACACACTGTTATAGAGAGGACATGCATCCATTGAACAAACTGTTATAGACAGGACTTGTTTCCACTGAACACAATTTTATAGACAGGTCTTGTATTCATTTGAACACTCTGTTATAGACAGGACATGCATCGATTGAACAAACGGTCATAGACAGGACTTGGAACCATTGAACACACTGTTATAGACAGGACTTGCGACCATTGAACACACGCTCACTGACAGGATGTGTATCCATTCAACGAACGTTCACAGACAGGACTTGTATCCATTGAACACACCGTCACAGACAGGACTTGTATCCGTTGAACACACGGTCACACACAGGACCAGTATCCAGTCAACATATGGTCACAGACAGGACTTGAATCCATTGAACACGCTCTTATATACAGGAGTTGTATCCATTGAACACAATGTTATAGAGAGCACTTGCATCCATTGAACGCACTGTTATAGACAGGACTTGTATCCCTTGAACACACCGTCGCAGACAGGACTTGTATCCGTTGAACACACGGTCACACACAGGACCAGTATCCAGTCAACATATGGTCACAGACAGGACTTGAATCCTTTGAACACGCTCTTATATACAGGAGTTGTATCCATTGAACACAATGTTAAAGAGAGCAATTGCATCCATTGAACGCACTGTTATAGACAGGACTTGTATCCATTGAACACATGGTCACAGGCAGGACTTGTATTCGTTGAACACACGGTCACAGACAGGACTTGCATCCATTGAACACACTGTTATAGACAGGACATGCATCGATTGAGCACACTGTTATAGACAGGACATGCATCCATTGAACACAATTTTATAGAAAGGACTTGTATCCATTGAACACACTGTTATAGAGAGGACTTGCGTCCATTGAACACACTGCTATAGGCAGGACATGCATCCATTGAACACACTGTTATAGACAGGACTTGCATCGATTGAGCACACTGTTATAGACAGGACATGCATCCATTGAACCCAATTTTATAGAAAGGACTTGTATCCATTGAACACACTGTTATAGACAGGACTTGCGTCCATTGAACACAATATTATAGACAGGACATGCATCCATTGAACACAATTTTATAGAACGGACTTCTATCCATTGAACACACTGTTGTAGACAGGACTTGCGTCCATTGAACACACTGTTATAGACAGGATTTGCATCCATTGAACACACGGTCGCAGACAGGACTTGAGTCCATTCAACACACGGTCTCAGACAGGACTTGTATCCGTTGAACACACGGTCACACACAGGACCAGTATCCAGTGAGCAAATGGGAACAGACAGGACTTGAATCCATTGAACACGCTGTTATATACAGGAGTTGTAGCCATTGAACACAATGTTATAGAGAGCACCTGCATCCATTCAACGCACTGTTATAAACAGGACTTGTATCCATTGAACGAACGGTCACAGACAGGACTTGTATCCATTGAACACACTGTTATAGACAGGACATGCATCCATTGAACACACTGTTATGACAGGACTTGCTTCCATTGAACACAATTTTATAGACAGGTCTTGTATTCATTTGAACACACTGTTATAGACAGGACATGCATCGATTGAACAAACGGTCATAGACAGGACTTGCACCCATTGAACACACTGTTATAGACAGGACTTGCGACCATTGAACACACGCTCACTGACAGGACGTGTATCCATTCTACGAACGTTCACAGACATGACTTGTATCCATTGAACACACTGTCACAGACAGGACTTGTATCCGTTGAACACACGGTCACACACAGGACCAGTATCCAGTCAACATATGGTCACAGACAGGACTTGAATCCATTGAACACGCTCTTATATACAGGAGTTGTATCCATTGAACACACTGTAATAGACAGGTCTTGTATCCATTGAACAAACGGTCACAGAAAGGACTTGCATCCATTGAACACACTGTTACAGACAGAACTTGTATCCATTGAACACACGGTCACAGACAGAACTTCTATCCATTGAACACACGGTCATAGACAGGACTTGCATCCATTGAACACACTGTTATAGACAGGACATGCATCGATTGAGCACACTGTTATAGACAGGACATGCATCCATTGAACACAATTTTATAGAAAGGACTTGTATCCATTGAACACACTGTTATAGAAAGGACTTGCGTCCATTGAACACACTGTTATAGGCAGGACATGCATCCATTGAACACACTGTTATGACATGACTTGCTTCCATTGAACACAATTTTATAGACAGGTTTGTATTCATTTGAACATACTGTTATAGACAGGACATGCATCCATTGAACAAACGGTCATAGATAGGACTTGCATCGATTGAGCACACTGTTATTACAGGACATGCATCCATTGAACACACTGTTATAGATAGGACTTGCATCCATTGAACATGCTGTTATAGACAGGACATGCATCCATTGAACACACTGTTATAGACAGTACTTGCTTCCATTGAACACAATTTTATAGAAAGGACTTGTATCCATTCAACACACTGTTCTATACAGGACATGCGTACATTGAACACACGTTCATAGACAAGACTTGCATCCATTGAACAAACGGTCATAGACAAGACTTGCACCCATTGAACACACTGTTATAGACAGGACTTGCGACCATTGAAAACATGGTCAAAGACAGGACTTGTATCCATTGAACACACTGTTATAGACAGGGCTTGCATCGAATGAACACACTGTTATAGAGAGGACATGCATCCATTGAACAAACTGTTATAGACAGGACTTGTTTCCACTGAACACAATTTTATAGACAGGTCTTGTATTCATTTGAACACACTGTTATAGACAGGGCTTGCATCGAATGAACACACTGTTATAGACAGGACATGCATCGATTGAACAAACGGTCATAGACAGGACTTGCAACCATTGAACACACGCTCACTGACAGGATGTGTATCCATTCAACGAACGTTCACAGACAGGACTTGTATCCATTGAACACACCGTCACAGACAGGACTTGTATCCGTTGAACACACGGTCACACACAGGACCAGTATCCAGTCAACATATGGTCACAGACAGGACTTGAATCCATTGAACACGCTCTTATATACAGGAGTTGTATCCATTGAACACAATGTTATAGAGAGCACTTGCATCCATTGAACGCACTGTTATAGACAGGACTTGTATCCCTTGAACACACCGTCGCAGACAGGACTTGTATCCGTTGAACACACGGTCACACACAGGACCAGTATCCAGTCAACATATGGTCACAGACAGGACTTGAATCCATTGAACACGCTCTTATATACAGGAGTTGTATCCATTGAACACAATGTTATAGAGAGCACTTGCATCCATTGAACGCACTGTTATAGACAGGACTTGTATCCCTTGAACACACCGTCGCAGACAGGACTTGTATCCGTTGAACACACGGTCACACACAGGACCAGTATCCAGTCAACATATGGTCACAGACAGGACTTGAATCCATTGAACACGCTCTTATATACAGGAGTTGTATCCATTGAACACAATGTTATAGAGAGCAATTGCATCCATTGAACGCACTGTTATAGACAGGACATGCATCCATTGAACCCAATTTTATGGAAAGGACTTGTATCCATTGAACACAATTTTATAGACAGGTCTTGTATTCATTTGAACATACTGTTATAGACAGGACATGTATCCATTGAACAAACGGTCATAGACAGGACTTGCACCCATTGAACACACTGTTATAGACAGGACTTGCGACCATTGAACACACGGTCATAGACAGGACTTGCATCGATTGAGCACACTGTTATTACAGGACATGCATCCATTGAACACACTGTTATAGAGAGGACTTGCATCCATTGAACACACTGTTATAGACAGGACATGCATCCATTGAACACACTGTTATAGACAGGACATGCATCCATTGAAAACACTGTTATAGACAGGACATGCATCCATTGAACACACTGTTATAGACAGGACTTGCTTCCATTGAACACAATTTTATAGACAGGTCTTGTATTCATTTGAACACACTGTTATAGACAGGACATGCATCGATTGAACAAACGGTCATAGACAGGACATGCATCGATTGAACAAACGGTCATAGACAGGACTTGCAACCATTGAACACACTGTTATAGACAAGACTTGCACCCATTGAACACACTGTTATAGACAGGACTTGCGACCATTGAAAACACGGTCAAAGACAGGACTTGTATCCATTGAACACACTGTTATAGACAGGGCTTGCATCGAATGAACACACTGTTATAGAGAGGACATGCATCCATTGAACAAACTGTTATAGACAGGACTTGTTTCCACTGAACACAATTTTATAGACAGGTCTTGTATTCATTTGAACACTCTGTTATAGACAGGACATGCATCGATTGAACAAACGGTCATAGACAGGACTTGGAACCATTGAACACACTGTTATAGACAGGACTTGCGACCATTGAACACACGCTCACTGACAGGATGTGTATCCATTCAACGAACGTTCACAGACAGGACTTGTATCCATTGAACACACCGTCACAGACAGGACTTGTATCCGTTGAACACACGGTCACACACAGGACCAGTATCCAGTCAACATATGGTCACAGACAGGACTTGAATCCATTGAACACGCTCTTATATACAGGAGTTGTATCCATTGAACACAATGTTATAGAGAGCACTTGCATCCATTGAACGCACTGTTATAGACAGGACTTGTATCCCTTGAACACACCGTCGCAGACAGGACTTGTATCCGTTGAACACACGGTCACACACAGGACCAGTATCCAGTCAACATATGGTCACAGACAGGACTTGAATACATTGAACACGCTCTTATATACAGGAGTTGTATCCATTGAACACAATGTTATAGAGAGCACTTGCATCCATTGAACGCACTGTTATAGACAGGACTTGTATCCCTTGAACACACCGTCGCAGACAGGACTTGTATCCGTTGAACACACGGTCACACACAGGACCAGTATCCAGTCAACATATGGTCACAGACAGGACTTGAATCCATTGAACACGCTCTTATATACAGGAGTTGTATCCATTGAACACAATGTTATAGAGAGCAATTGCATCCATTGAACGCACTGTTATAGACAGGACATGCATCCATTGAACCCAATTTTATGGAAAGGACTTGTATCCATTGAACACAATTTTATAGACAGGTCTTGTATTCATTTGAACATACTGTTATAGACAGGACATGTATCCATTGAACAAACGGTCATAGACAGGACTTGCACCCATTGAACACACTGTTATAGACAGGACTTGCGACCATTGAACACACGGTCATAGACAGGACTTGCATCGATTGAGCACACTGTTATTACAGGACATGCATCCATTGAACACACTGTTATAGAGAGGACTTGCATCCATTGAACACACTGTTATAGACAGGACATGCATCCATTGAACACACTGTTATAGACAGGACATGCATCCATTGAAAACACTGTTATAGACAGGACATGCATCCATTGAACACACTGTTATAGACAGGACTTGCTTCCATTGAACACAATTTTATAGACAGGTCTTGTATTCATTTGAACACACTGTTATAGACAGGACATGCATCGATTGAACAAACGGTCATAGACAGGACATGCATCGATTGAACAAACGGTCATAGACAGGACTTGCAACCATTGAACACACTGTTATAGACAAGACTTGCACCCATTGAACACACTGTTATAGACAGGACTTGCGACCATTGAAAACACGGTCAAAGACAGGACTTGTATCCATTGAACACACTGTTATAGACAGGGCTTGCATCGAATGAACACACTGTTATAGAGAGGACATGCATCCATTGAACAAACTGTTATAGACAGGACTTGTTTCCACTGAACACAATTTTATAGACAGGTCTTGTATTCATTTGAACACTCTGTTATAGACAGGACATGAATCGATTGAACAAACGGTCATAGACAGGACTTGGAACCATTGAACACACTGTTATAGACAGGACTTGCGACCATTGAACACACGCTCACTGACAGGATGTGTATCCATTCAACGAACGTTCACAGACAGGACTTGTATCCATTGAACACACCGTCACAGACAGGACTTGTATCCGTTGAACACACGGTCACACACAGGACCAGTATCCAGTCAACATATGGTCACAGACAGGACTTGAATCCATTGAACACGCTCTTATATACAGGAGTTGTATCCATTGAACACAATGTTATAGAGAGCACTTGCATCCATTGAACGCACTGTTATAGACAGGACTTGTATCCCTTGAACACACCGTCGCAGACAGGACTTGTATCCGTTGAACACACGGTCACACACAGGACCAGTATCCAGTCAACATATGGTCACAGACAGGACTTGAATCCATTGAACACGCTCTTATATACAGGAGTTGTATCCATTGAACACAATGTTATAGAGAGCACTTGCATCCATTGAACGCACTGTTATAGACAGGACTTGTATCCCTTGAACACACCGTCGCAGACAGGACTTGTATCCGTTGAACACACGGTCACACACAGGACCAGTATCCAGTCAACATATGGTCACAGACAGGACTTGAATCCATTGAACACGCTCTTATATACAGGAGTTGTATCCATTGAACACAATGTTATAGAGAGCAATTGCATCCATTGAACGCACTGTTATAGACAGGACATGCATCCATTGAACCCAATTTTATAGAAAGGACTTGTATCCATTGAACACAATTTTATAGACAGGTCTTGTATTCATTTGAACATACTGTTATAGACAGGACATGTATCCATTGAACAAACGGTCATAGACAGGACTTGCACCCATTGAACACACTGTTATAGACAGGACTTGCGACCATTGAACACACGGTCATAGACAGGACTTGCATCGATTGAGCACACTGTTATTACAGGACATGCATCCATTGAACACACTGTTATAGAGAGGACTTGCATCCATTGAACACACTGTTATAGACAGGACATGCATCCATTGAACACACTGTTATAGACAGGACATGCATCCATTGAAAACACTGTTATAGACAGGACATGCATCCATTGAACACACTGTTATAGACAGGACTTGCTTCCATTGAACACAATTTTATAGACAGGTCTTGTATTCATTTGAACACACTGTTATAGACAGGACATGCATCGATTGAACAAACGGTCATAGACAGGACATGCATCGATTGAACAAACGGTCATAGACAGGACTTGTATCCATTGAACACACTGTTATAGACAGGGCTTGCATCGAATGAACACACTGTTATAGAGAGGACATGCATCCATTGAACAAACTGTTATAGACAGGACTTGTTTCCACTGAACACAATTTTATAGACAGGTCTTGTATTCATTTGAACACTCTGTTATAGACAGGACATGCATCGATTGAACAAACGGTCATAGACAGGACTTGGAACCATTGAACACACTGTTATAGACAGGACTTGCGACCATTGAACACACGCTCACTGACAGGATGTGTATCCATTCAACGAACGTTCACAGACAGGACTTGTATCCATTGAACACACCGTCACAGACAGGACTTGTATCCGTTGAACACACGGTCACACACAGGACCAGTATCCAGTCAACATATGGTCACAGACAGGACTTGAATCCATTGAACATGCTCTTATATACAGGAGTTGTATCCATTGAACACAATGTTATAGAGAGCACTTGCATCCATTGAACGCACTGTTATAGACAGGACTTGTATCCCTTGAACACACCGTCGCAGACAGGACTTGTATCCGTTGAACACACGGTCACACACAGGACCAGTATCCAGTCAACATATGGTCACAGACAGGACTTGAATCCTTTGAACACGCTCTTATATACAGGAGTTGTATCCATTGAACACAATGTTAAAGAGAGCAATTGCATCCATTGAACGCACTGTTATAGACAGGACTTGTATCCATTGAACACATGGTCACAGGCAGGACTTGTATTCGTTGAACACACGGTCACAGACAGGACTTGCATCCATTGAACACACTGTTATAGACAGGACATGCATCGATTGAGCACACTGTTATAGACAGGACATGCATCCATTGAACACAATTTTATAGAAAGGACTTGTATCCATTGAACACACTGTTATAGAGAGGACTTGCGTCCATTGAACACACTGCTATAGGCAGGACATGCATCCATTGAACACACTGTTATAGACAGGACTTGCGTCCATTGAACACAATATTATAGACAGGACATGCATCCATTGAACACAATTTTATAGAACGGACTTCTATCCATTGAACACACTGTTGTAGACAGGACTTGCGTCCATTGAACACACTGTTATAGACAGGATTTGCATCCATTGAACACACGGTCGCAGACAGGACTTGAGTCCATTCAACACACGGTCTCAGACAGGACTTGTATCCGTTGAACACACGGTCACACACAGGACCAGTATCCAGTGAGCAAATGGTAACAGACAGGACTTGAATCCATTGAACACGCTGTTATATACAGGAGTTGTAGCCATTGAACACAATGTTATAGAGAGCACCTGCATCCATTCAACGCACTGTTATAAACAGGACTTGTATCCATTGAACGAACGGTCACAGACAGGACTTGTATCCATTGAACACACTGTTATAGACAGGACATGCATCCATTGAACACACTGTTATGACAGGACTTGCTTCCATTGAACACAATTTTATAGACAGGTCTTGTATTCATTTGAACACACTGTTATAGACAGGACATGCATCGATTGAACAAACGGTCATAGACAGGACTTGCACCCATTGAACACACTGTTATAGACAGGACTTGCGACCATTGAACACACGCTCACTGACAGGATGTGTATCCATTCAACGAACGTTCACAGACAGGACTTGTATCCATTGAACACACCGTCACAGACAGGACTTGTATCCGTTGAACACACGGTCACACACAGGACCAGTATCCAGTCAACATATGGTCACAGACAGGACTTGAATCCATTGAACACGCTCTTATATACAGGAGTTGTATCCATTGAACACAATGTTATAGAGAGCACTTGCATCCATTGAACGCACTGTTATAGACAGGACTTGTATCCCTTGAACACACCGTCGCAGACAGGACTTGTATCCGTTGAACACACGGTCACACACAGGACCAGTATCCAGTCAACATATGGTCACAGACAGGACTTGAATCCATTGAACACGCTCTTATATACAGGAGTTGTATCCATTGAACACAATGTTATAGAGAGCACTTGCATCCATTGAACGCACTGTTATAGACAGGACTTGTATCCCTTGAACACACCGTCGCAGACAGGACATGTATCCGTTGAACACACGGTCACACACAGGACCAGTATCCAGTCAACATATGGTCACAGACAGGACTTGAATCCATTGAACACGCTCTTATATACAGGAGTTGTATCCATTGAACACAATGTTATAGAGAGCAATTGCATCCATTGAACGCACTGTTATAGACAGGACATGCATCCATTGAACCCAATTTTATAGAAAGGACTTGTATCCATTGAACACAATTTTATAGACAGGTCTTGTATTCATTTGAACATACTGTTATAGACAGGACATGTATCCATTGAACAAACGGTCATAGACAGGACTTGCACCCATTGAACACACTGTTATAGACAGGACTTGCGACCATTGAACACACGGTCATAGACAGGACTTGCATCGATTGAGCACACTGTTATTACAGGACATGCATCCATTGAACACACTGTTATAGAGAGGACTTGCATCCATTGAACACACTGTTATAGACAGGACATGCATCCATTGAACACACTGTTATAGACAGGACATGCATCCATTGAAAACACTGTTATAGACAGGACATGCATCCATTGAACACACTGTTATAGACAGGACTTGCTTCCATTGAACACAATTTTATAGACAGGTCTTGTATTCATTTGAACACACTGTTATAGACAGGACATGCATCGATTGAACAAACGGTCATAGACAGGACATGCATCGATTGAACAAACGGTCATAGACAGGACTTGCAACCATTGAACACACGCTCACTGACAGGATGTGTATCCATTGAACACACGGTCATAGACAGGACTTGCATCCATTGAACACACTGTTATAGACAGGACATGCATCGATTGAGCACACTGTTATAGACAGGACATGCATCCATTGAACACAATTTTATAGAAAGGACTTGTATCCATTGAACACACTGTTATAGAAAGGACTTGCGTCCATTGAACACACTGTTATAGGCAGGACATGCATCCATTGAACACACTGTTATGACATGACTTGCTTCCATTGAACACAATTTTATAGACAGGTTTGTATTCATTTGAACATACTGTTATAGACAGGACATGCATCCATTGAACAAACGGTCATAGATAGGACTTGCATCGATTGAGCACACTGTTATTACAGGACATGCATCCATTGAACACACTGTTATAGACAGGACATGCATCCATTGAACACACGGTTATAGACAGGACTTGCATCCATTGAACATGCTGTTATAGAGAGGACTTGCATCCATTGAACATGCTGTTATAGACAGGACATGCATCCATTGAACACACTGTTATAGACAGTACTTGCTTCCATTGAACACAATTTTATAGAAAGGACTTGTATCCATTGAACACACTGTTCTATACAGGACTTGCGTACATTGAACACACGTTCATAGACAAGACTTGCATCCATTGAAAACACTGTTATAGACAGGACTTGCATCGATTCAACACAGTGTTATAGACAGGACATGCATCCATTGAACACACTGTTATAGACAGGACTTGCTTCCATTGAACACAATTTTATAGACAGGACTTGCGACCATTGAAAACACGGTCAAAGACAGGACTTGTATCCATTGAACACACTGTTATAGACAGGGCTTGCATCGAATGAACACACTGTTATAGAGAGGACATGCATCCATTGAACAAACTGTTATAGACAGGACTTGTTTCCACTGAACACAATTTTATAGACAGGTCTTGTATTCATTTGAACACACTGTTATAGACAGGACATGCATCGATTGAACAAACGGTCATAGACAGGACTTGCAACCATTGAACACACTGTTATAGACAGGACTTGCGACCATTGAACACACGCTCACTGACAGGATGTGTATCCATTCAACGAACGTTCACAGACAGGACTTGTATCCATTGAACACACCGTCACAGACAGGACTTGTATCCGTTGAACACACGGTCACACACAGGACCAGTATCCAGTCAACATATGGTCACAGACAGGACTTGAATCCATTGAACACGCTCTTATATACAGGAGTTGTATCCATTGAACACAATGTTATAGAGAGCACTTGCATCCATTGAACGCACTGTTATAGACAGGACTTGTATCCCTTGAACACACCGTCGCAGACAGGACTTGTATCCGTTGAACACACGGTCACACACAGGACCAGTATCCAGTCAACATATGGTCACAGACAGGACTTGAATCCATTGAACACGCTCTTATATACAGGAGTTGTATCCATTGAACACAATGTTATAGAGAGCACTTGCATCCATTGAACGCACTGTTATAGACAGGACTTGTATCCCTTGAACACACCGTCGCAGACAGGACTTGTATCCGTTGAACACACGGTCACACACAGGACCAGTATCCAGTCAACATATGGTCACAGACAGGACTTGAATCCATTGAACACGCTCTTATATACAGGAGTTGTATCCATTGAACACAATGTTATAGAGAGCAATTGCATCCATTGAACGCACTGTTATAGACAGGACATGCATCCATTGAACCCAATTTTATAGAAAGGACTTGTATCCATTGAACACAATTTTATAGACAGGTCTTGTATTCATTTGAACATACTGTTATAGACAGGACATGTATCCATTGAACAAACGGTCATAGACAGGACTTGCACCCATTGAACACACTGTTATAGACAGGACTTGCGACCATTGAACACACGGTCATAGACAGGACTTGCATCAATTGAGCACACTGTTATTACAGGACATGCATCCATTGAACACACTGTTATAGAGAGGACTTGCATCCATTGAACACACTGTTATAGACAGGACATGCATCCATTGAACACACTGTTATAGACAGGACATGCATCCATTGAAAACACTGTTATAGACAGGACATGCATCCATTGAACACACTGTTATAGACAGGACTTGCTTCCATTGAACACAATTTTATAGACAGGTCTTGTATTCATTTGAACACACTGTTATAGACAGGACATGCATCCATTGAACACACTGTTATAGAGAGGACTTGCATCCATTGAACACACTGTTATAGACAGGACATGCATCCATTGAACACACTGTTATAGACAGGACATGCATCCATTGAAAACACTGTTATAGACAGGACATGCATCCATTGAACACACTGTTATAGACAGGACTTGCGACCATTGAAAACACGGTCAAAGACAGGACTTGTATCCATTGAACACACTGTTATAGACAGGGCTTGCATCGAATGAACACACTGTTATAGAGAGGACATGCATCCATTGAACAAACTGTTATAGACAGGACTTGTTTCCACTGAACACAATTTTATAGACAGGTCTTGTATTCATTTGAACACTCTGTTATAGACAGGACATGCATCGATTGAACAAACGGTCATAGACAGGACTTGCAACCATTGAACACACTGTTATAGACAGGACTTGCGACCATTGAACACACGCTCACTGACAGGATGTGTATCCATTCAACGAACGTTCACAGACAGGACTTGTATCCATTGAACACACCGTCACAGACAGGACTTGTATCCGTTGAACACACGGTCACACACAGGACCAGTATCCAGTCAACATATGGTCACAGACAGGACTTGAATCCATTGAACACGCTCTTATATACAGGAGTTGTATCCTTTGAACACAATGTTATAGAGAGCACTTGCATCCATTGAACGCACTGTTATAGACAGGACTTGTATCCCTTGAACACACCGTCGCAGACAGGACTTGTATCCGTTGAACACACGGTCACACACAGGACCAGTATCCAGTCAACATATGGTCACAGACAGGACTTGAATCCTTTGAACACGCTCTTATATACAGGAGTTGTATCCGTTGAACACAATGTTAAAGAGAGCAATTGCATCCATTGAACGCACTGTTATAGACAGGACTTGTATCCATTGAACACATGGTCACAGGCAGGACTTGTATTCGTTGAACACACGGTCACAGACAGGACTTGCATCCATTGAACACACTGTTATAGACAGGACATGCATCGATTGAGCACACTGTTATAGACAGGACATGCATCCATTGAACACAATTTTATAGAAAGGACTTGTATCCATTGAACACACTGTTATAGAGAGGACTTGCGTCCATTGAACACACTGCTATAGGCAGGACATGCATCCATTGAACACACTGTTATAGACAGGACTTGCATCGATTGAGCACACTGTTATAGACAGGACATGCATCCATTGAACCCAATTTTATAGAAAGGACTTGTATCCATTGAACACACTGTTATAGACAGGACTTGCGTCCATTGAACACAATATTATAGACAGGACATGCATCCATTGAACACAATTTTATAGAAAGGACTTGTATCCATTGAACACACTGTTATAGACAGGACTTGCGTCCATTGAACACACTGTTATAGACAGGACTTGCATCGATTGAGCACACTGTTATAGACAGGACATGCATCCATTGAACCCAATTTTATAGAAAGGACTTGTATCCATTGAACACACTGTTATAGACAGGACTTGCGTCCATTGAACACAATATTATAGACAGGACATGCATCCATTGAACACAATTTTATAGAACGGACTTCTATCCATTGAACACACTGTTGTAGACAGGACTTGCGTCCATTGAACACACTGTTATAGACAGGATTTGCATCCATTGAACACACGGTCGCAGACAGGACTTGAGTCCATTCAACACACGGTCTCAGACAGGACTTGTATCCGTTGAACACACGGTCACCCACAGGACCAGTATCCAGTGAGCAAATGGTAACAGACAGGACTTGAATCCATTGAACACGCTGTTATATACAGGAGTTGTAGCCATTGAACACAATGTTATAGAGAGCACCTGCATCCATTCAACGCACTGTTATAAACAGGACTTGTATCCATTGAACGAACGGTCACAGACAGGACTTGTATCCATTGAACACACTGTTATAGACAGGACATGCATCCATTGAACACACTGTTATGACAGGACTTGCTTCCATTGAACACAATTTTATAGACAGGTCTTGTATTCATTTGAACACACTGTTATAGACAGGACATGCATCGATTGAACAAACGGTCATAGACAGGACTTGCACCCATTGAACACACTGTTATAGACAGGACTTGCGACCATTGAACACACGCTCACTGACAGGACGTGTATCCATTCTACGAACGTTCACAGACATGACTTGTATCCATTGAACACACTGTCACAGACAGGACTTCTATCCGTTGAACACACGGTCACACACAGGACCAGTATCCAGTCAACATATGGTCACAGACAGGACTTGAATCCATTGAACACGCTCTTATATACAGGAGTTGTATCCATTGAACACACTGTAATAGACAGGTCTTGTATCCATTGAACAAACGGTCACAGAAAGGACTTGCATCCATTGAACACACTGTTACAGACAGAACTTGTATCCATTGAACACACGGTCACAGACAGAACTTCTATCCATTGAACCCACGGTCATAGACAGGACTTGCATCCATTGTACACACTGTTATAGACAGGACATGCATCGATTGAGCACACTGTTATAGACAGGACATGCATCCATTGAACCCAATTTTATAGAAAGGACTTGTATCCATTGAACACACTGTTATAGAAAGGACTTGCGTCCATTGAACACACTGTTATAGGCAGGACATGCATCCATTGAACACACTGTTATGACATGACTTGCTTCCATTGAACACAATTTTATAGACAGGTTTGTATTCATTTGAACATACTGTTATAGACAGGACATGCATCCATTGAACAAACGGTCATAGATAGGACTTGCATCGATTGAGCACACTGTTATTACAGGACATGCATCCATTGAACACACTGTTATAGATAGGACTTGCATCCATTGAACACGCTGTTATAGACAGGACATGCATCCATTGAACACACGGTTATAGACAGGACTTGCATCGATTGAGCACACTGTTATTACAGGACATGCATCCATTGAACACACTGTTATAGAGAGGACTTGCATCCATTGAACATGCTGTTATAGACAGGACATGCATCCATTGAACACACTGTTATAGACAGTACTTGCTTCCATTGAACACAATTTTATAGAAAGGACTTGTATCCATTCAACACACTGTTCTATAAAGGACTTGCGTACATTGAACATACGTTCATAGACAAGACTTGCATCCATTGAAAACACTGTTATAGACAGGACTTGCATCGATTCAACACAGTGTTATAGACAGGACATGCATCCATTGAACACACTGTTATAGACAGGACTTGCTTCCATTGAACACAATTTTATAGACAGGTCTTGTATTCATTTGAACACACTGTTATAGACAGGACATGCATCCATTGAACAAACGGTCATAGACAAGACTTGCACCCATTGAACACACTGTTATAGACAGGACTTGCGACCATTGAAAACACGGTCAAAGACAGGACTTGTATCCATTGAACACACTGTTATAGACAGGGCTTGCATCGAATGAACACACTGTTATAGAGAGGACATGCATCCATTGAACAAACTGTTATAGACAGGACTTGTTTCCACTGAACACAATTTTATAGACAGGTCTTGTATTCATTTGAACACACTGTTATAGACAGGACATGCATCGATTGAACAAACGGTCATAGACAGGACTTGCAACCATTGAACACACTGTTATAGACAGGACTTGCGACCATTGAACACACGCTCACTGACAGGATGTGTATCCATTCAACGAACGTTCACAGACAGGACTTGTATCCATTGAACACACCGTCACAGACAGGACTTGTATCCGTTGAACACACGGTCACACACAGGACCAGTATCCAGTCATCATATGGTCACAGACAGGACTTGAATCCATTGAACACGCTCTTATATACAGGAGTTGTATCCATTGAACACAATGTTATAGAGAGCACTTGCATCCATTGAACGCACTGTTATAGACAGGACTTGTCTCCCTTGAACACACCGTCGCAGACAGGACTTGTATCCGTTGAACACACGGTCACACACAGGACCAGTATTCAGTCAACATATGGTCACAGACAGGACTTGAATCCATTGAACACGCTCTTATATACAGGAGTTGTATCCATTGAACACAATGTTATAGAGAGCAATTGCATCCATTGAACGCACTGTTATAGACAGGACTTGTATCCATTGAACACATGGTCACAGGCAGGACTTGTATTCGTTGAACACACGGTCACAGACAGGACTTGCATCCATTGAACACACTGTTATAGACAGGACATGCATCGATTGAGCACACTGTTATAGACAGGACATGCATCCATTGAACACAATTTTATAGAAAGGACTTGTATCCATTGAACACACTGTTATAGAGAGGACTTGCGTCCATTGAACACACTGTTATAGGCAGGACATGCATCCATTGAACACACTGTTATAGACAGGACTTGCATCGATTGAGCACACTGTTATAGACAGGACATGCATCCATTGAACCCAATTTTATAGAAAGTACTTGTATCCATTGAACACACTGTTATAGACAGGACTTGCTTCCATTGAGCACAATATTATAGACAGGACATGCATCCATTGAACACAATTTTATAGAACGGACTTCTATCCATTGAACACACTGTTGTAGACAGGACTTGCGTCCATTGAACACACTGTTATAGACAGGATTTGCATCCATTGAACACACGGTCGCAGACAGGACTTGAGTCCATTGAACACACGGTCTCAGACAGGACTTGTATCCGTTGAACACACGGTCACACACAGGACCAGTATCCAGTGAGCAAATGGTAACAGACAGGACTTGAATCCATTGAACACGCTGTTATATACAGGAGTTGTAGCCATTGAACACAATGTTATTGAGAGCACCTGCATCCATTCAACGCACTGTTATAAACAGGACTTGTATCCATTGAACGAACGGTCACAGACAGGACTTGTATCCATTGAACACACTGTTATAGACAGGACATGCATCCATTGAACACACTGTTATGACAGGACTTGCTTCCATTGAACACAATTTTATAGACAGGTCTTGTATTCATTTGAACACACTGTTATAGACAGGACATGCATCGATTGAACAAACGGTCATAGACAGGACTTGCACCCATTGAACACACTGTTATAGACAGGACTTGCGACCATTGAACACACGCTCACCGACAGGACGTGTATCCATTCTACGAACGTTCACAGACAGGACTTGTATCCATTGAACACACTGTCACAGACAGGACTTGTATACGTTGAACACACGGTCACACACAGGACCAGTATCCAGTCAACATATGGTCACAGACAGGACTTGAATCCATTGAACACGCTCTTATATACAGGAGTTGTATCCATTGAACACAATGTTATAGAGAGCACTTGCATCCATTGAACGCACTGTTATAGTCAGGACTTGTGTCCCTTGAACACACCGTCGCAGACAGGACTTGCATCCATTGAACGCACTGGTATAGACAGGACTTGTATCCATTGAACACATGGTCACAGGCAGGACTTGTATTCGTTGAACACACGGTCACAGACAGGAGTTGTATCCATTGAACACACTGTAATAGACAGGTCTTGTATCCATTGAACAAACGGTCACAGAAAGGACTTGCATCCATTGAACACGCTGTTATAGACAGGAGTTGTATCCATTGAACACACTGTTACAGACAGAACTTGTATCCATTGAACACACGGTCACAGACAGAACTTCTATCCATTGAACACACGGTCATAGACAGGACTTGCATCCATTGAACACACTGTTATAGACAGGACTTGCGTCCATTGAACACACTGTTATGGACAGGACATGCATCCATTGAACACAATTTTATAGAACGGACTTCTATCCATTGAACACATTGTTGTAGACAGGACTTGCGTGCATTGAACACACTGTTATAGACAGGATTTGCATCCATTGAACACACGGTCGCAGACAGGACTTGAGTCCATTGAACACACGGTCTCAGACAGGACTTGTATCCATTGAACGAACGGTCACAGACAGGACTTGTATCCGTTGAACACACGGTCACACACAGGACCAGTATCCAGTGAGCAAATGGTAACAGACAGGACTTGAATCCATTGAACACGCTGTTATATACAGGAGTTGTAGCCATTGAACACAATGTTATAGAGAGCACCTGCATCCATTGAACGCACTGTTATAGACAGGACTTGCTTCCATTGAACACAATTTTATAGACAGGTCTTGTATTCATTTGAACATACTGTTATAGACAGGACATGCATCCATTGAACAAACGGTCATAGACAGGACTTGCATCGATTGAGCACACTGTTACTACAGGACATGCATCCATTGAACACAATTTTATAGAAAGGACTTGTATCCATTGAACACAATTTTATAGAAAGTACTTGTATCCATTGAACACACTGTTCTATACAGGACTTGCGTACATTGAACACATGTTCATAGACAGGACTTGCATCCATTGAAAACACTGTTATAGACAGGACTTGCATCGATTGAACACAGTGTTATAGACAGGAATGGGGACCATTGAAAACACGGTCAAAGACAGGACTTGTATCCATTGAACACACTGTTATAGACAGGGCTTGCATCGAATGAACACACTGTTATAGAGAGGACATGCATCCATTGAACAAACTGTTATAGACAGGACTTGTTTCCACTGAACACAATTTTATAGACAGGTCTTGTATTCATTTGAACACACTGTTATAGACAGGACATGCATCCATTGAACAAACGGTCATAGACAGGACTTGCACCCATTGAACACACTGTTATAGACAGGACTTGCGAGCATTCAACACACGCTCACTGACAGGACGTGTATCCATTCAACGAACGTTCACAGACAGGACTTGTATCGATTGAACACACTGTCACAGACAGTACTTGTATCCGTTGAACACACGGTCACACACAGGACCAGTATCCAGTCAACATATGGTCACAGACAGGACTTGAATCCATTGAACACGCTCTTATATACAGGAGTTGAATCCATTGAACACAATGTTATAGAGAGCACTTGCATCCATTGAACGCACTGTTATAGACAGGACTTGTAACCCTTGAACACACCGTCGCAGACAGGACTTGTATCCGTTGAACACACGGTCACACGCAGGACCAGTATCCAGTCAACATATGGTCACAGACAGGACTTGAATCCATTGAACACGCTCTTATATACAGGGGTTGTATCCATTGAACACAATGTTATAGAGAGCAATTGCATACATTGAACGCACTGTTATAGACAGGACTTGTATCCATTGAACACATGGTCACAGGCAGGACTTGTATTCGTTGAACACACGGTCACAGACAGGACTTGCATCCATTGAACACACTGTTATAGACAGGACATGCATCCATTGAACACAATTTTATAGAAAGGACTTGTATCCATTGAACACACAGTTATAGAGAGGACTTGCGTCCATTGAACACACTGTTATAGGCAGGACATGCATCCATTGAACACACTGTTATAGACAGGACTTGCATCGATTGAGCACACTGTTATAGACAGGACATGCATCCATTGAACCCAATTTTATAGAAAGGACTTGTATCCATTGAACACAATTTTATAGACAGGTCTTGTATTCATTTGAACATACTGTTATAGACAGGAAATGCATCCATTGAACAAACGGTCATAGACAGGACTTGCACCCATTGAACACACTGTTATAGACAGGACTTGCGACCATTGAACACACGGTCATAGACAGGACTTGCATCGATTGAGCACACTGTTATTACAGGACATGCATCCATTGAACACACTGTTATAGAGAGGACTTGCATCCATTGAACACACTGTTATAGACAGGACATGCATCCATTGAACACACTGTTATAGACAGGACATGCATCCATTGAAAACACTGTTATAGACAGGACTTGCTTCCATTGAACACAATTTTATAGAAAGGACTTGTATCCATTGAACACACTGTTCTATACAGGACTTGCGTACATTGAACACACGTTCATAGACAGGACTTGCATCCATTGAAAACACTGTTATAGACAGGACTTGCATCGATTCAACACAGTGTTATAGACAGGACATGCATCAATTGAACACACTGTTATAGACAGGACTTGCTTCCATTGAACACAATTTTATAGACAGGTCTTGTATTCATTTGAACACACTGTTATAGACAGGACATGCATCCATTGAACAAACGGTCATAGACAGGACTTGCACCCATTGAACACACTCTTATAGACAGGACTTGCGACCATTGAAAACACGGTCATAGACAGGACTTGCATCCATTGAACACACTGTTATAGACAGGGCTTGCATCCATTGAACACATGGTCACAGGCAGGACTTGTATTCGTTGAACACACGGTCATAGACAGGACTTGCATCCATTGAACACACTGTTATAGACAGGACATGCATCCATTGAACACACTGTTATAGACAGGACTTGCTTCCATTGAACACAATTTTATAGAAAGGACTTGTATCCATTGAACACACTGTTCTATACAGGACTTGCGTACATTGATCACACGTTCATAGACAGGACTTGCATCCATTGAAAACACTGTTATAGACAGGACTTGCATCGATTGAACACAGTGTTATAGACAGGACATGCATCCATTGAACACACTGTTATAGACAGGACATGCTTCCATTGAACACAATTTTATAGACAGGTCTTGTATTCATTTGAACATACTGTTATAGACAGGACATGCATGCATTGAACAATCGGTCATAGACAGGACTTGCACCCATTGAACACACTGTTATAGACAGGACTTGCGACCATTGAAAACACGGTCGCAGACAGGACATGCATCAATTGAACAAACGGTCATAGACAGGACTTGCACCCATTGAACACACTGTTGTCGACAGGACTTGCGACCATTGAACACACGCTCACTGACAGGACGTGTATCCATTCAACGAACGTTCACAGACAGGACTTGTATCCATTGAACACACTGTCACAGACAGGACTTGTATCCGTTGAACACACGGTCACACACAGGACCAGTATCCAGTCAACATATGGTCACAGACAGGACTTGAATCCATTGAACACGCTCTTATATACAGGAGTTGTATCCATTGAACACAATGTTATAGAGAGCACTTGCATCCATTGAACGCACTGTTATAGTCAGGACTTGTATCCCTTGAACACACCGTCGCAGACAGGACTTGTATCCGTTGAACACACGGTCACACACAGGACCAGTATCCAGTCAACATATGGTCACAGACAGGACTTGAATCCATTGAACACGCTCTTATATACAGGAGTTGTATCCATTGAACACAATGTCATAGAGAGCACTTGCATCCATTGAACGCACTGTTATAGACAGGACTTGTATCCATTGAACACATGGTCACAGGCAGGACTTGTATTCGTTGAACACACGGTCACAGACAGGAGTTGTATCCATTGAACACACTGTAATAGACAGGTCTTGAATCCATTGAACAAACGGTCACAGAAAGGACTTGCATCCATTGAACACGCTGTTATAGACAGGTGTTGTATCCATTGAACACACTGTTACAGACAGAACTTGTATCCATTGAACACACGGTCACAGACAGAACCTCTATCCATTGAACACACGGTCATAGACAGGACTTGCATCCATTGAACACACTGTTATAGACAGGACATGCATCGATTGAGCACACTGTTATAGACAGGACATGCATCCATTGAACACAATTTTATAGAACGGACTTCTATCCATTGAACACACTGTTGTAGACAGGACTTGCGTGCATTGAACACACTGTTATAGACAGGATTTGCATTCATTGAACACACGGTCGCAGACAGGACTTGAGTCCATTGAACACACGGTCTCAGACAGGACTTGTATCCATTGAACAAACGGTCACAGACAGGACTTGTATCCGTTGAACACACGGTCACACACAGGACCAATATCCAGTGAGCAAATGGTAACAGACAGGACTTGAATCCATTGAACACGCGGTTATATACAGGAGTTGTAGCCATTGAACACAATGTTATAGAGAGCACCTGCATCCATTGAACGCACTGTAATAGACAGGACTTGTATCCATTGAACACACGGACACAGGCAGGACCTGTATTCGTTGAACATACGGTCACAGACAGGACTTGTATCCATTGAACACACTGTAATAGACAGGTCTTGTATCCATTGAACAAACTGTCACAGAAAGGACTTGCATCCATTGAACACGCTGTTATAGACAGGAGTTGTATCCGTTGAACACACTGTTACAGACAGGACTTATATCCATTGAACACACTGTTATAGACAGGACTTGCATCGATTGAGCACACTGTTATAGACAGGATATGCATCCATTGAACACAGTGTTATAGACAGGACTTGCTTCCATTGAACACAATTTTATAGACAGGTCTTGTATTCATTTGAACATACTGTTATAAACAGGACATGCATCCATTGAACAAACGGTCATAGACAGGACTTGCACCCATTGAACACACTGTTATAGACAGGACTTGCGACCATTGAACACACGGTCATAGACAGGACTTGCATCGATTGAGCACACTGTTATTACAGGACATGCATCCATTGAACACACTGCTATAGAGAGGACTTGCATCCATTGAACACACTGTTATAGAGAGGACTTGCATCCATTGAACACACTGTTATAGACAGGACATGCATCCATTGAACAAACGGTCATAGACAGGACTTGCACCCATTGAACACACTGTTATAGACAGGATTTGCGACCATTGAACACACGGTCATAGACAGGACTTGCATCAATTGAGCACACTGTTATTACAGGACATGCATCCATTGAACACACTGTTATAGAGAGGACTTGCATCCATTGAACACACTGTTATAGACAGGACATGCATCCATTGAACACACTGTTATAGACAGGACATGCATCCATTGAACACACTGTTATAGACAGGACTTGCTTCCATTGAACACAATTTTATAGAAAGGACTTGTATCCATTGAACACACTGTTCTATACAGGACTTGCGTACATTGAACAAACGTTCATAGACAGGACTTGCATCCATTGAAAACACTGTTATAGACAGGACTTGCATCGATTCAACACAGTGTTATAGACAGGACATGCATCCATTGAACACACTGTTATAGACAGGACTTGCATCCATTGAACACACTGTTATAGACAGGACTTGCTTCCATTGAACACAATTTTATAGACAGGTCTTGTATTCATTAGAACACACAGTTACAGACAGGACATGCATCCATTGAACAAACGGTCATAGACAGGACTTGCACCCATTGAACACACTGTTATAGACAGGACTTGCGACCATTGAAAACACGGTCAAAGACAGGACTTGTATCCATTGAACACACTGTTATAGACAGGACTTGCGACCATTGAACAAACGGTCATAGACAGGACTTGCACCCATTGAACACACTGTTATAGACAGGACTTGCGACCATTGAACACACTCTCACTGACAGGACGTGTATCCATTCAACGAACGTTCACAGACAGGACTTGTATCCCTTGAACACACAGTCGCAGACAGGACTTGTATCCGTTGAACACACGGTCACACACAGGACCAGTATCCAGTCAACATATGGTCACAGACAGGACTTGAATCCATTGAACACGCTCTTATATACAGGAGTTGTATCCATTGAACACAAAGTTATAGAGAGCACTTGCATCCATTGAACGCACTGTTATAGACAGGACTTGTATCCATTGAACACATGGTCACAGGCAGGACTTGTATTCATTGAACACACGGTCACAGACAGGACTTGTATCCATTGAACACACTGTAATAGACAGGTCTTGTATCCATTGAACAAACGGTCACAGAAAGGACTTGCATCCATTGAACACACTGTTACAGACAGAACTTGTATCCATTGAACACACGGTCACAGACAGAACTTCTATCCATTGAACACACGGTCATAGACAGGACTTGCATCCATTGAACACACTGTTATAGACAGGACATGCATCGATTGAGCACACTGTTATAGACAGGACATGCATCCATTGAACACAATTTTATAGACTGGTCTTGTATTCATTTGAACATACTGTTATAGACAGGACATGCATCCATTGAACAAACGGTCATAGACAGGACTTGCACCCATTGAACACACTATTATAGACAGGACTTGCATCGATTGAGCACACTGTTATTACAGGACATGCATCCATTGAACACACTGTTATAGAGAGGACTTGCATCCATTGAACACACTGTTATAGACAGGACATGCATCCATTGAACACACTGTTATAGACAGGACATGCATCCATTGAACACACTGTTATAGACAGGACTTGCTTCCATTGAACACAATTTTATAGAAAGGACTTGTATCCATTGAACACACTTTTCTATACAGGACTTGCGTACATTGAACACACGTTCATAGACAGGACTTGCATCCATTGAAAACACTGTTATAGACAGGACTTGCATCGATTCAACACAGTGTTATAGACAGAACATGCATCCATTGAACACACTGTTATAGACAGGACTTGCTTCCATTGAACACAATTTTATAGACAGGTCTTGTATTCATTTGAACACACTGTTATAGACAGGACATGCATCCATTGAACAAACGGTCATAGACAGGACTTGCACCCATTGAACACACTGTTATAGACAGGACTTGCGACCATTGAAAACACAGTCATAGACAGGACTTGCATCCATTGAACACACTGTTATAGACAGGGCTTGCATCCATTGAACACAATTTTATAGAAAGGACTTGTATCCATTGAACACACTGTTCTATACAGGACTTGCGTACATTGAACACACGTTCATAGACAGGACTTGCATCCATTGAAAACACTGTTATAGACAGGACTTGCATCGATTGAACTCAGTGTTATAGACAGGAATGGGGACCATTGAAAACACGGTCAAAGACAGGACTTGTATCCATTGAACACACTGTTATAGACAGGGCTTGCATCTAATGAACACACTGTTATAGAGAGGACATGCATCCATTGAACAAACTGTTATAGACAGGACTTGTTTCCACTGAACACAATTTTATAGACAGGTCTTGTATTCATTTGAACACACTGTTATAGACAGGACATGCATCGATTGAACAAACGGTCATAGCCAGGACTTGCACCCATTGAACACACTGTTATAGACAGGACTTGCGAGCATTCAACACACGCTCTCTGACAGGTCGTGTATCCATTCAACGAACGTTCACAGACAGGACTTGTATCCATTGAACACACTGTCACAGACAGTACTTGTATCCGTTGAACACACGGTCACACACAGGACCAGTATCCAGTCAACATATGGTCACAGACAGGACTTGAATCCATTGAACACGCTCTTATATACAGGAGTTGTATCCATTGAACACAATGTTATAGAGAGCACTTGCATCCATTGAACGCACTGTTATAGACAGGACTTGTATCCCTTGAACACACCGTCGCAGACAGGACTTGTATCCGTTGAACACACGGTCACACACAGGACCAGTATCCAGTCAACATATGGTCACAGACAGGACTTGAATCCATTGAACACGCTCTTATATACAGGAGTCGTATCCATTGAACACAATGTTATAGAGAGCAATTGCATCCATTGAACGCACTGTTATAGACAGGACTTGTATCCATTGAACACATGGTCACAGGCAGGACTTGTATTCGTTGAACACACGGTCACAGACAGGACTTGCATCCATTGAACACACTGTTATAGACAGGACATGCATCGATTGAGCACACTGTTATAGACAGGACATGCATCCATTGAACACAATTTTATAGAAAGGACTTGTATCCATTGAACACACTGTTATAGAGAGGACTTGCGTCCATTGAACACACTGTTATAGGCAGGGCATGCATCCATTGAACACACTGTTATAGACAGGACTTGCATCGATTGAGCACACTGTTATAGACACGACATGCATCCATTGAACACACTGTTATAGACAGGTCATGCATCCATTGAACACACTGTTATAGACAGGACATGCATCCATTGAACCCAATTTTATAGAAAGGACGTATCCATTGAACACAATTTTATAGACAGGTCTTGTATTCATTTGAACATACTGTTATAGACAAGACATGCATCCATTGAACAAACGGTCATAGACAGGACTTGCACCCATTGAACACACTGTTATAGACAGGACTTGCGACCATTGAACACACGGTCATAGACAGGACTTGCATCGATTGAGCACACTGTTATTACAGGACATGCATCCATTGAACACACTGTTATAGAGAGGACTTGCATCCATTGAACACACTGTTATAGACAGGACATGCATCCATTGAACACACGGTCATAGACAGGACTTGCATCCATTGAACACACTGTTATAGACAGGGCTTGCATCCATTGAACGCACTGTTATAGACAGGACTTGTATCCATTGAACACATGGTCACAGGCAGGACTTGTATTCGTTGAACACACGGTCACAGACAGGACTTGCATCCATTGAACACACTGTTATAGACAGGACATGCATCGATTGAGCACACTGTTATAGACAGGACATGCATCCATTGAACACAATTTTATAGAAAGGACTTGTATCCATTGAACACACTGTTATAGAGAGGACTTGCGTCCATTGAACACACTGTTATAGGCAGGACATGCATCCATTGAACACACTGTTATAGACAGGACTTGCATCGATTGAGCACACTGTTATAGACAGGACATGCAACCATTGAACACACTGTTATAGACAGGACATGCATCCATTGAACACACTGTTATAGACAGGACATGCATGCATTGAACCCAATTTTATAGAAAGGACTTGTATCCATTGAACACAATTTTATAGACAGGTCTTGTATTCATTTGAACATACTGTTATAGACAGGACATGCATCCATTGAACAAACGGTCATAGACAGGACTTGCACCCATTGAACACACTGTTATAGACAGGACTTGCGACCATTGAACACACGGTCATAGACAGGACTTGCATCGATTGAGCACACTGTTATTACAGGACATGCATCCATTGAACACACTGTTATAGAGAGGACTTGCATCCATTGAACACACTGTTATAGACAGGACATGCATCCATTGAACACACGGTCATAGACAGGACTTGCATCCATTGAACACACTGTTATAGACAGGGCTTGCATCCATTGAACGCACTGTTATAGACAGGACATGTATCCATTGAACACATGGTCACAGGCAGGACTTGTATTCGTTGAACACACGGTCATAGACAGGACTTGCATCCATTGAACACACTGTTATAGACAGGACATGCATCCATTGAACACACTGTTATAGACAGGACTTGCTTCCATTGAACACAATTTTATAAAAAGGACTTGTATCCATTGAACACACTGTTCTATACAGGACTTGCGTACATTGATCACACGTTCATAGACAGGACTTGCATCCATTGAAAACACTGTTGTAGACAGGACTTGCATCGATTGAACTCAGTGTTATAGACAGGACATGCATCCATTGAACACACTGTTATAGACAGGACATGCTTCCATTGAACACAATTTTATAGACAGTTCTTGTATTCATTTGAACATACTGTTATAGACAGGACATGCATCCATTGAACAATCGGTCATAGACAGGACTTGCACCCATTGAACACACTGTTATAGACAGGACTTGCGACCATTGAACACACGGTCGCAGACAGGACATGCATCGATTGAACAAACGGTCATAGACAGCACTTGCACCCATTGAACACACTGTTATAGACAGGACTTGCGACCATTGAACACACGCTCACTGACAGGACGTGTATCCATTCAACGAACGTTCACAGACAGGACTTGTATCCATTGAACACACTGTCACAGACAGGACTTGTATCCCTTGAACACACCGTCGCAGACAGGACTTGTATCCGTTGAACACACGGTCACACACAGGACCAGTATCCAGTCAACATATGGTCACAGACAGGACTTGAATCCATTGAACACGCTCTTATAAACAGGAGTTGTATCCATTGAACACACTGTTACAGACAGAACTTGTATCCATTGAACACACGGTCACAGACAGAACTTCTATCCATTGAACACACGGTCATAGACAGGACTTGCATCCATTGAACACACTGTTATAGACAGGACATGCATCGATTGAGCACACTGTTATAGACAGGACATTCATCCATTGAACACAATTTTATAGAACGGACTTCTATCCATTGAACACACTGTTGTAGACAGGACTTGCGTGCATTGAACACACTGTTATAGACAGGATTTGCATTCATTGAACACACGGTCGCAGACAGGACTTGTATCCATTGAACGAACGGTCACAGACAGGACTTGTATCCGTTGAACACACGTTCACACACAGGACCAGTATCCAGTGAGCAAATGGTAACAGACAGGACTTGAATCCATTGAACACGCTGTTATATACAGGAGTTGTAGCCATTGAACACAATGTTATAGAGAGCACCTGCATCCATTGAACGCACTGTTATAGAGAGGACTTGTATCCATTGAACACACGGACACAGGCAGGACTTGTATTCGTTGAACATACGGTCACAGACAGGACTTGTATCCATTGAACACACTGTAATAGACAGGTCTTGTATCCATTGAACAAACTGTCACAGAAAGGACTTGCATCCATTGAGCACGCTGTTATAGACAGGAGTTGTATCCATTGAACACACTGTTACAGACAGGACTTATATCCATTGAACACACTGTCACAGACAGGACTTGTATCCATTGAACGAACGTTCACAGACAGGACTTGTATCCATTGAACACACTGTTATAGACAGCACTTGCATCGATTGAACACACTGTTATAGACAGGATATGCATCCATTGAACACACTGTTATAGACAGGACTTGCTTCCATTGAACACAATTTTATAGACAGGTCTTGTATTCATTTGAACATACTGTTATAGACAGGACATGCATCCATTGAACAAACGGTCATAGACAGGACTTGCACCCATTGAACACACTGTTATAGACAGGACTTGCGACCATTGAACACACGGTCATAGACAGGACTTGCATCGATTGAGCACACTGTTATTACAGGACATGCATCCATTGAACACACTGTTATAGAGAGGACTTGCATCCATTGAACACACTGTTATAGAGAGGACTTGCATCCATTGAACTCACTGTTATAGACAGGACATGCATCCATTGAACACACTGTTATAGACAGGACTTGCTTCCATTGAACACAATTTTATAGAAAGGACTTGTATCCATTGAACACACTGTTCTATACAGGACTTGCGTACATTGAACACACGTTCATAGACAGGACTTGCATCCATTGAAAACACTGTTATAGACAGGACTTGCTTCCATTGAACACAATTTTATAGACAGGTCTTGTATTCATTTGAACACACTGTTATAGACAGGACATGCATCCATTGAACAAACGGTCATAGACAGGACTTGCACCCATTGAACACACTGTTATAGACAGGACTTGCGACCATTGAACAAACGGTCATAGACAGGACTTTCACCCATTGAACACACTGTTATAGACAGGACTTGAGACCATTGAACACACTCTCACTGACAGGACGTGTATCCATTCAACGAACGTTCACAGACAGGACTTGTATCCCTTGAACACACAGTCGCAGACAGGACTTGTATCCGTTGAACACACGGTCAAACACAGGACCAGTATCCAGTCAACATATGGTCACAGACAGGACTTGAATCCATTGAACACGCTCTTATATACAGGACATGCATCGATTGAGCACACTGTTATAGACAGGACATGCATCCATTGAACACAATTTTATAGAAAGGACTTGTATCCATTGAACACACTGTTATAGGAAGGACATGCATCCATTGAACACACTGTTATGACATGACTTGCTTCCATTGAACACAATTTTATAGACAGGTTTGTATTCATTTGAACATACTGTTATAGACAGGACATGCATCCATTGAACAAACGGTCATAGATAGGACTTGCATCGATTGAGCACACTGTTATTACAGGACATGCATCCATTGAACACACTGTTATAGAGAGGACTTGCATCCATTGAACACGCTGTTATAGACAGGACATGCATCCATTGAACACACGGTTATAGACAGGACTTGCATCGATTGAGCACACTGTTATTACAGGACATGCATCCATTGAACACACTGTTATAGAGAGGACTTGCATCCATTGAACATGCTGTTATAGACAGGACTTGCTTCCATTGAACACAATTTTATAGAAAGGACTTGTATCCATTCAACACACTGTTCTATACAGGACTTGCGTACATTGAACACACGTTCATAGACAGGACTTGCATCCATTGAAAACACTGTTATAGACAGGACTTGCATCGATTCAACACAGTGTTATAGACAGGACATGCATCCATTGAACACACTGTTATAGACAGGACTTGCTTCCATTGAACACAATTTTATAGACAGGTCTTGTATTCATTTCAACACACTGTTATAGACAGGACTTGCGACCATTGAAAACACGGTCAAAGACAGGACTTGTATCCATTGAACACACTGTTATAGACAGGGCTTGCATCGAATGAACACACTGTTATAGAGAGGACATGCATCCATTGAACAAACTGTTATAGAGAGGACTTGCATCCATTGAACACACTGTTATAGAGAGGACTTGCATCCATTGAACTCACTGTTATAGACAGGACATGCATCCATTGAACACACTGTTATAGACAGGACTTGCTTCCATTGAACACAATTTTATAGAAAGGACTTGTATCCATTGAACACACTGTTCTATACAGGACTTGCGTACATTGAACACACGTTCATAGACAGGACTTGCATCCATTGAAAACACTGTTATAGACAGGACTTGCTTCCATTGAACACAATTTTATAGACAGGTCTTGTATTCATTTGAACACACTGTTATAGACAGGACATGCATCCATTGAACAAACGGTCATAGACAGGACTTGCACCCATTGAACACACTGTTATAGACAGGACTTGCGACCATTGAACAAACGGTCATAGACAGGACTTTCACCCATTGAACACACTGTTATAGACAGGACTTGAGACCATTGAACACACTCTCACTGACAGGACGTGTATCCATTCAACGAACGTTCACAGACAGGACTTGTATCCCTTGAACACACAGTCGCAGACAGGACTTGTATCCGTTGAACACACGGTCACACACAGGACCAGTATCCAGTCAACATATGGTCACAGACAGGACTTGAATCCATTGAACACGCTCTTATATACAGGACATGCATCGATTGAGCACACTGTTATAGACAGGACATGCATCCATTGAACACAATTTTATAGAAAGGACTTGTATCCATTGAACACACTGTTATAGGAAGGACATGCATCCATTGAACACACTGTTATGACATGACTTGCTTCCATTGAACACAATTTTATAGACAGGTTTGTATTCATTTGAACATACTGTTATAGACAGGACATGCATCCATTGAACAAACGGTCATAGATAGGACTTGCATCGATTGAGCACACTGTTATTACAGGACATGCATCCATTGAACACACTGTTATAGAGAGGACTTGCATCCATTGAACACGCTGTTATAGACAGGACATGCATCCATTGAACACACGGTTATAGACAGGACTTGCATCGATTGAGCACACTGTTATTACAGGACATGCATCCATTGAACACACTGTTATAGAGAGGACTTGCATCCATTGAACATGCTGTTATAGACAGGACATGCATCCATTGAACACACTGTTATAGACAGGACTTGCTTCCATTGAACACAATTTTATAGAAAGGACTTGTATCCATTCAACACACTGTTCTATACAGGACTTGCGTACATTGAACACACGTTCATAGACAGGACTGGCATCCATTGAAAACACTGTTATAGACAGGACTTGCATCGATTCAACACAGTGTTATAGACAGGACATGCATCCATTGAACACACTGTTATAGACAGGACTTGCTTCCATTGAACACAATTTTATAGACAGGTCTTGTATTCATTTGAACACACTGTTATAGACAGGACTTGCGACCATTGAAAACACGGTCAAAGACAGGACTTGTATCCATTGAACACACTGTTATAGACAGGGCTTGCATCGAATGAACACACTGTTATAGAGAGGACATGCATCCATTGAACAATCTGTTATAGACAGGACTTGTTTCCACTGAACACAATTTTATAGACAGGTCTTGTATTCATTTGAACACACTGTTATAGACAGGACATGCATCGATTGAACAAACGGTCATAGACAGGACTTGCACCCATTGAACACACTGTTATAGACAGGACTTGCGACCATTGAACACACGCTCACTGACAGGACGTGTATCCATTCAACGAACGTTCACAGACAGGACTTGCATCCATTGAACACACTGTCACAGACAGGACTTGTATCCGTTGAACAGACGGTCACACACAGGACCAGTATTCAGTCAACATATGGTCACAGACACGACTTGAATCCATTGAACACACTCTTATATACAGGAGTTGTATCCATTGAACACAATGTTATAGAGAGCACTTGCATCCATTGAACGCACTGTTATAGACAGGACTTGTATCCATTGAACACATGGTCACAGGCAGGACTTGTATCCGTTGAACACACGGTCACACACAGGACCAGTATCCAGTCAACATATGGTCACAGACAGGACTTGAATCCATTGAACACGCTCTTATATACAGGAGTTGTATCCATTGAACACAATGTTATAGAGAGCAATTGCATCCATTGAACGCACTGTTATAGACAGGACTTGTATCCATTGAACACATGGTCACAGGCAGGACTTGTATTCATTGAACTCACGGTCACAGACAGGACTTGCATCCATTGAACACACTGTTATAGACAGGACATGCATCGATTGAGCACACTGTTATAGAAAGGACATGCATCCATTGAACACACTGTTATAGACAGGACATGCATCCATTGAACACACTGTAATAGACAGGACATGCATCCATTGAACACACTGTTATAGACAGGACATGCATCCATTGAACACACTGTTATAGACAGGACATGCATCCATTGAACACACTGTTATAGACAGGACATGCATCCATTGAACCCAATTTTATAGAAAGGACTTGTATCCATTGAACACAATTTTATAGACAGGTCTTGTATTCGTTTGAACATACTGTTATAGACAGGACATGCATCCATTGAACAAACGGTCATAGACAGGACTTGCACCCATTGAACACACTGTTATAGATAGGACTTGCGACCATTGAACACACGGTCATAGACAGGACTTGCATCGATTGAGCACACTGTTATTACAGGACATGCATCCATTGAACACACTGTTATAGAGAGGACTTGCATCCATTGAACACACTGTTATAGACAGGACATGCATCCATTGAACACACGGTCATAGACAGGTCTTGAATCCATTGAACACACTGTTATAGACAGGGCTTGCATCCATTGAACGCACTGTTATAGACAGGACATGTATCCATTGAACACATGGTCACAGGCAGGACTTGTATTCGTTGAACACACGGTCATAGACAGGACTTGCATCCATTGAACACACTGTTATAGACAGGACATGCATCCATTGAACACACTGTTATAGACAGGACTTGCTTCCATTGAACACAATTTTATAGAAAGGACTTGTATCCATTGAACACACTGTGCTATACAGGACTTGCGTACATTGATCACACGTTCATAGACAGGACTTGCATCCATTGAAAACACTGTTATAGACAGGACTTGCATCGATTGAACACAGTGTTATAGACAGGACATGCATCCATTGAACACACTGTTATAGACAGGACATGCTTCCATTGAACACAATTTTATAGACAGTTCTTGTATTCATTTGAACATACTGTTATAGACAGGACATGCATCGATTGAACAAACGGTCATAGACAGGACTTGCACCCATTGAACACACTGTTATAGATAGGACTTGCGACCATTGAACACACGGTCATAGACAGGACTTGCATCGATTGAGCACACTGTTATTACAGGACATGCATCCATTGAACACACTGTTATAGAGAGGACTTGCATCCATTGAACACACTGTTATAGACAGGACATGCATCCATTGAACACACCGTCATAGACAGGACTTGCATCCATTGAACACACTGTTATAGACAGGGCTTGCATCCATTGAACGCACTGTTATAGACAGGACATGTATCCATTGAACACATGGTCACAGGCAGGACTTGTATTCGTTGAACACACGGTCATAGACAGGACTTGCATCCATTGAACACACTGTTATAGACAGGACATGCATCCATTGAACACACTGTTATAGACAGGACTTGCTTCCATTGAACACAATTTTATAGAAAGGACTTGTATCCATTGAACACACTGTGCTATACAGGACTTGCGTACATTGATCACACGTTCATAGACAGGACTTGCATCCATTGAAAACACTGTTATAGACAGGACTTGCATCGATTGAACACACTGTTATAGACAGGACATGCATCCATTGAACACACTGTTATAGACAGGACTTGCTTCCATTGAACACAATTTTATAGACAGTTCTTGTATTCATTTGAACATACTGTTATAGACAGGACATGCATCCATTGAACAATCGGTCATAGACAGGACTTGCACCCATTGAACACACTGTTATAGACAGGACTTGCGACCATTGAAAACACGGTCGCAGACTGGACATGCATCGATTGAACAAACGGTCATAGACAGGACTTGCACCTATTGAACACACTGTTATAGATAGGACTTGCGACCATTGAACACACGGTCATAGACAGGACTTGCATCGATTGAGCACACTGTTATTACAGGACATGCTTCCATTGAACACAATTTTATAGACAGTTCTTGTATTCATTTGAACATACTGTTATAGACAGGACATGCATCCATTGAACAATCGGTCATAGACAGGACTTGCACCCATTGAACACACTGTTATAGACAGGACTTGCGACCATTGAAAACACGGTCGCAGACAGGACATGCATCGATTGAACAAACGGTCATAGACAGGACTTGCACCCATTGAACACACTGTTATAGATAGGGCTTGCATCCATTAAACGCACTGTTATAGACAGGACATGTATCCATTGAACACATGGTCACAGGCAGGACTTGTATTCGTTGAACACACGGTCATAGACAGGACTTGCATCCATTGAACACACTGTTATAGACAGGACATGCATCCATTGAACACACGGTCATAGACAGGACTTGCATCCATTGAACACACTGTTATAGACAGGGCTTGCATCCATTAAACGCACTGTTATAGACAGGACATGTATCCATTGAACACATGGTCACAGGCAGGACTTGTATTCGTTGAACACACGGTCATAGACAGGACTTGCATCCATTGAACACACTGTTATAGACACGACATGCATCCATTGAACACACTGTTATAGACAGGACTTGCTTCCATTGAACACAATTTTATAGAAAGGACTTGTATCCATTGAACACACTGTGCTATACAGGACTTGCGTACATTGATCACACGTTCATAGACAGGACTTGCATCCATTGAAAACACTGTTATAGACAGGACTTGCATCGATTGAACACACTGTTATAGACAGGACATGCATCCATTGAACACACTGTTATAGACAGGACTTGCTTCCATTGAACACAATTTTATAGACAGGACTTGCGACCATTGAACACACGCTCACTGATAGGACGTGTATCCATTCAACGAACGTTCACAGACAGGACTTGTATCCATTGAACACACTGTCACAGACAGGACTTGTATCCGTTGAACACACGGTCACACACAGGACCAGTATTCAGTCAACATATGGTCACAGACACGACTTGAATCCATTGAACACACTCTTATATACAGGAGTTGTATCCATTGAACACAATGTTATAGAGAGCACTTGCATCCATTGAACGCACTGTTATAGACAGGACTTGTATCCATTGAACACATGGTCACAGGCAGGACTTGTATTCGTTGAACTCACGGTAACAGACAGGACTTGCATCCATTGAACACACTGTTATAGACAGGACATGCATCGATTGAGCACACTGTTATAGACAGGACATGCATCCATTGAACACACTGTTATAGACAGGACATGCATCCATTGAACACACTGTTATAGACAGGACATGCATCCATTGAACACACTGTTATAGACAGGACATGCATCCATTGAACACACTGTTATAGACAGGACATGCATCCATTAAACACACTGTTATAGACAGGACATGCATCCATTGAACCCAATTTTATAGAAAGGACCTGTATCCATTGAACACAATTTTATAGACAGGTCTTGTATTCATTTGAACATACTGTTATAGACAGGACATGCATCCATTGAACAAACGGTCATAGACAGGACTTGCACCCATTGAACACACTGTTATAGACAAGGCTTGTACCCATTGAACACACTGTTATAGACAGGACTTGCGACCATTGAACACACGGTCATAGACAGGACTTGCATCGATTGAGCACACTGTTATTACAGGACATGCATCCATTGAACACACTGTTATAGAGAGGACTTGCATCCATTGAACACACTGTTATAGACAGGACATGCATCCATTGAACACACGGTCATAGACAGGACTTGCATCCATTGAACACACTGTTATAGACAGGGCTTGCATCCATTGAACGCACTGTTATAGACAGGACATGTATCCATTGAACACATGGTCACAGGCAGGACTTGTATTCGTTGAACACACGGTCATAGACAGGACATGCATCCATTGAACACACTGTTATAGACAGGACTTGTTTCCATTGAACACAATTTTATAGAAAGGACTTGTATCCATTGAACACACTGTGCTATACAGGACCTGCGTACATTGATCACACGTTCATAGACAGGACTTGCATCCATTGAAAACACTGTTATAGACAGGACTTGCATCGATTGAACACAGTGTTATAGACAGGACATGCATCCATTGAACACACTGTTATAGACAGGACATGCTTCCATTGAACACAATTTTATAGACAGTTCTTGTATTCATTTGAACATACTGTTATAGACAGGACATGCATCCATTGAACAATCGGTCATAGACAGGACTTGGACCCATTGAACACACTGTTATAGACAGGACTTGCGACCATTGAAAACACGGTCGCAGACAGGACATGCATCGATTGAACAAACGGTCATAGACAGGACTTGCACCCATTGAACACACTGTTATAGATAGGACTTGCGACCATTGAACACACGGTGATAGACAGGACTTGCATCGATTGAGCACACTGTTATTACAGGACATGCATCCATTGAACACACTGTTATAGAGAGGACTTGCATCCATTGAACACATTGTTATAGACAGGACATGCATCCATTGAACACACGGTCATAGACAGGACTTGCATCCATTGAACACACTGTTATAGACAGGGCTTGCATCCATTAAACGCACTGTTATAGACAGGACATGTATCCATTGAACACATGGTCACAGGCAGGACTTGTATTCGTTGAACACACGGTCATAGACAGGACTTGCATCCATTGAACACACTGTTATAGACAGGACATGCATCCATTGAACACACTGTTATAGACAGGACTTGCTTCCATTGAACACAATTTTATAGAAAGGACTTGTATTCATTGAACACACTGTGCTATACAGGACTTGCGTACATTGATCACACGTTCATAGACAGGACTTGCATCCATTGAAAACACTGTTATAGACAGGACTTGCATCGATTGAACACACTGTTATAGACAGGACATGCATCCATTGAACACACTGTTATAGACAGGACTTGCTTCCATTGAACACAATTTTATAGACAGGACTTGCGACCATTGAACACACGCTCACTGACAGGACGTGTATCCATTCAACGAACGTTCACAGACAGGACTTGTATCCATTGAACACACTGTCACAGACAGGACTTGTATCCGTTGAACACACGGTCACACACAGGACCAGTATTCAGTCAACATATGGTCACAGACACGACTTGAATCCATTGAACACACTCTTATATACAGGAGTTGTATCCATTGAACACAATGTTATAGAGAGCACTTGCATCCATTGAACGCACTGTTATAGACAGGACTTGTATCCATTGAACACATGGTCACAGGCAGGACTTGTATTCGTTGAACTCACGGTCACAGACAGGACTTGCATCCATTGAACACACTGTTATAGACAGGACATGCATCGATTGAGCACACTGTTATAGACAGGACATGCATCCATTGAACACACTGTTATAGACAGGACATGCATCCATTGAACACACTGTTATAGACAGGACATGCATCCATTGAACACACTGTTATAGACAGGACATGCATCCATTGAACACACTGTTATAGACAGGACATGCATCCATTAAACACACTGTTATAGACAGGACATGCATCCATTGAACCCAATTTTATAGAAAGGACTTGTATCCATTGAACACAATTTTATAGACAGGTCTTGTATTCATTTGAACATACTGTTATAGACAGGACATGCATCCATTGAACAAACGGTCATAGACAGGACTTGCACCCATTGAACACACTGTTATAGACAGGACTTGCGACCATTAAACACACGGTCATAGACAGGACTTGCATCGATTGAGCACACTGTTATTACAGGACATGCATCCATTGAACACACTGTTATAGAGAGGACTTGCATCCATTGAACACACTGTTATAGACAGGACATGCATCCATTGAACACACGGTCATAGACAGGACTTGCATCCATTGAACACACTGTTATAGACAGGGCTTGCATCCATTGAACGCACTGTTATAGACATGACATGTATCCATTGAACACATGGTCACAGGCAGGACTTGTATTCGTTGAACACACGGTCATAGACAGGACTTGCATCCATTGAACACACTGTTATAGACAGGACATGCATCCATTGAACACACTGTTATAGACAGGACTTGTTTCCATTGAACACAATTTTATAGAAAGGACTTGTATCCATTGAACACACTGTGCTATACAGGACTTGCGTACATTGATCACACGTTCATAGACAGGACTTGCATCCATTGAAAACACTGTTATAGACAGGACTTGCGACCATTGAACACACTGTTATAGACAGGACTTGCGACCATTGAACACACGCTCACTGACAGGACGTGTATCCATTCAACGAACGTTCACAGACAGGACTTGAATCCATTGAACACGCTGTTATATACAGGAGTTGTAGCCATTGAACACAATGTTATAGAGAGCACCTGCATCCATTGAACGCACTGTTATAGACAGGACTTGTATCCATTGAACACACGGACACAGGCAGGACTTGTATTCGTTGAACATACGGTCACAGACAGGACTTGTATGCATTGAACACACTGTAATAGACAGGTCTTGTATCCATTGAACAAACTGTCACAGAAAGGACTTGCATCCATTGAACACGCTGTTATAGACAGGAGTTGTATCCATTGAACACACTGTTACAGACAGGACTTATATCCATTGAACACACTGTCACAGACAGGACTTGTATCCATTGAACGAACGTTCACAGACAGGACTTGTATCCATTGAACACACTGTTATAGACAGGACTTGCATCGATTGAACACACTGTTATAGACAGGATATGCATCCATTGAACACACTGTTATAGACAGGACTTGCTTCCATTGAACACAATTTTATAGACAGGTCTTGTATTCATTTGAACATACTGTTATAGACAGGACTTGCGACCATTGAACACACTGGTCATAGACAGGACTTGCATCGATTGAGCACACTGTTATTACAGGACATGCATCCATTGAACACACTGTTATAGAGAGGACTTGCATCCATTGAACACACTGTTATAGAGAGGACTTGCATCCATTGAACTCACAGTTATAGACAGGACATACATCCATTGAACACACTGTTATAGACAGGACTTGCTTCCATTGAACACAATTTTATAGAAAGTACTTGTATCCATTGAACACACTGTTCTATACAGGACTTGCATCCATTGAACAAACGGTCATAGACAGGACTTGCACCCATTGAACACACTGTTATAGACAGGACTTGCGACCATTGAACAAACGGTCATAGACAGGACTTTCACCCATTGAACACACTGTTATAGACAGGACTTGCGACCATTGAACACACTCTCACTGACAGGACGTGTATCCATTCAACGAACGTTCACAGACAGGACTTGTATCCCTTGAACACACAGTCGCAGACAGGACTTGTATCCGTTGAACACACGGTCACACACAGGACCAGTATCCAGTCAACATATGGTCACAGACAGGACTTGAATCCATTGAACACGCTCTTATATACAGGACATGCATCGATTGAGCACACTGTTATAGACAGGACATGCATCCATTGAACACAATTTTATAGAAAGGACTTGTATCCATTGAACACACTGTTATAGGCAGGACATGCATCCATTGAACACACTGTTATGACATGACTTGCTTCCATTGAACACAATTTTATAGACAGGTTTGTATTCATTTGAACATACTGTTATAGACAGGACATGCATCCATTGAACAAACGGTCATAGATAGGACTTGCATCGATTGAGCACACTGTTATTACAGGACATGCATCCATTGAACACACTGTTATAGAGAGGACTTGCATCCATTGAACACGCTGTTATAGACAGGACATGCATCCATTGAACACACGGTTATAGACAGGACTTGCATCGATTGAGCACACTGTTATTACAGGACATGCATCCATTGAACACACTGTTATAGAGAGGACTTGCATCCATTGAACATGCTGTTATAGACAGGACATGCATCCATTGAACACACTGTTATAGACAGGACTTGCTTCCATTGAACACAATTTTATAGAAAGGACTTGTATCCATTCAACACACTGTTCTATACAGGACTTGCGTACATTGAACACACGTTCATAGACAGGACTTGCATCCATTGAAAACACTGTTATAGACAGGACTTGCATCGATTCAACACAGTGTTATAGACAGGACATGCATCCATTGAACACACTGTTATAGACAGGACTTGCTTCCATTGAACACAATTTTATAGACAGGTCTTGTATTCATTTGAACACACTGTTATAGACAGGACTTGCGACCATTGAAAACACGGTCAAAGACAGGACTTGTATCCATTGAACACACTGTTATAGACAGGGCTTGCATCGAATGAACACACTGTTATAGAGAGGACATGCATCCATTGAACAAACTGTTATAGACAGGACTTGTTTCCACTGAACACAATTTTATAGACAGGTCTTGTATTCATTTGAACACACTGTTATAGACAGGACATGCATCGATTGAACAAACGGTCATAGACAGGACTTGCAACCATTGAACACACTGTTATAGACAGGACTTGCGACCATTGAACACACGCTCACTGACAGGATGTGTATCCATTCAACGAACATTCACAGACAGGACTTGTATCCATTGAACACACCGTCACAGACAGGACTTGTATCCGTTGAACACACGGTCACACACAGGACCAGTATCCAGTCAACATATGGTCACAGACAGGACTTGAATCCATTGAACACGCTCTTATATACAGGAGTTGTATCCATTGAACACAATGTTATAGAGAGCACTTGCATCCATTGAACGCACTGTTATAGACAGGAGTTGTATCCATTGAACACACTGTTACAGACAGGACTTATATCCATTGAACACACTGTCACAGACAGGACTTGTATCCATTGAATGAACGTTCACAGACAGGACTTGTATCCATTGAACACACTGTTATAGACAGGACTTGCATCGATTGAACACACTGTTATAGACAGGATATGCATCCATTGAACACACTGTTATAGACAGGACTTGCTTCCATTGAACACAATTTTATAGACAGGTCTTGTATTCATTTGAACATACTGTTATAGACAGGACTTGCGACCATTGAACACACTGGTCATAGACAGGACTTGCATCGATTGAGCACACTGTTATTACAGGACATGCATCCATTGAACACACTGTTATAGAGAGGACTTGCATCCATTGAACACACTGTTATAGAGAGGACTTGCATCCATTGAACTCACTGTTATAGACAGGACATACATCCATTGAACACACTGTTATAGACAGGACTTGCTTCCATTGAACACAATTTTATAGAAAGGACTTGTATCCATTGAACACACTGTTCTATACAGGACTTGCATCCATTGAACAAACGGTCATAGACAGGACTTGCACCCATTGAACACACTGTTATAGACAGGACTTGCGACCATTGAACAAACGGTCATAGACAGGACTTTCACCCATTGAACACACTGTTATAGACAGGACTTGCGACCATTGAACACACTCTCACTGACAGGACGTGTATCCATTCAACGAACGTTCACAGACAGGACTTGTATCCCTTGAACACACAGTCGCAGACAGGACTTGTATCCGTTGAACACACGGTCACACACAGGACCAGTATCCAGTCAACATATGGTCACAGACAGGACTTGAATCCATTGAACGCGCTCTTATATACAGGACATGCATCGATTGAGCACACTGTTATAGACAGGACATGCATCCATTGAACACAATTTTATAGAAAGGACTTGTATCCATTGAACACACTGTTATAGGCAGGACATGCATCCATTGAACACACTGTTATGACATGACTTGCTTCCATTGAACACAATTTTATAGACAGGTTTGTATTCATTTGAACATACTGTTATAGACAGGACATGCATCCATTGAACAAACGGTCATAGATAGGACTTGCATCGATTGAGCACACTGTTATTACAGGACATGCATCCATTGAACACACTGTTATAGAGAGGACTTGCATCCATTGAACACGCTGTTATAGACAGGACATGCATCCATTGAACACACGGTTATAGACAGGACTTGCATCGATTGAGCACACTGTTATTACAGGACATGCATCCATTGAACACACTGTTATAGAGAGGACTTGCATCCATTGAACATGCTGTTATAGACAGGACATGCATCCATTGAACACACTGTTATAGACAGGACTTGCTTCCATTGAACACAATTTTATAGAAAGGACTTGTATCCATTCAACACACTGTTCTATACAGGACTTGCGTACATTGAACACACGTTCATAGACAGGACTTGCATCCATTGAAAACACTGTTATAGACAGGACTTGCATCGATTCAACACAGTGTTATAGACAGGACATGCATCCATTGAACACACTGTTATAGACAGGACTTGCTTCCATTGAACACAATTTTATAGACAGGTCTTGTATTCATTTGAACACACTGTTATAGACAGGACTTGCGACCATTGAAAACACGGTCAAAGACAGGACTTGTATCCATTGAACACACTGTTATAGACAGGGCTTGCATCGAATGAACACACTGTTATAGAGAGGACATGCATCCATTGAACAAACTGTTATAGACAGGACTTGTTTCCACTGAACACAATTTTATAGACAGGTCTTGTATTCATTTGAACACACTGTTATAGACAGGACATGCATCGATTGAACAAACGGTCATAGACAGGACTTGCAACCATTGAACACACTGTTATAGACAGGACTTGCGACCATTGAACACACGCTCACTGACAGGATGTGTATCCATTCAACGAACATTCACAGACAGGACTTGTATCCATTGAACACACCGTCACAGACAGGACTTGTATCCGTTGAACACACGGTCACACACAGGACCAGTATCCAGTCAACATATGGTCACAGACAGGACTTGAATCCATTGAACACGCTCTTATATACAGGAGTTGTATCCATTGAACACAATGTTATAGAGAGCACTTGCATCCATTGAACGCACTGTTATAGACAGGAGTTGTATCCATTGAACACACTGTTACAGACAGGACTTATATCCATTGAACACACTGTCACAGACAGGACTTGTATCCATTGAATGAACGTTCACAGACAGGACTTGTATCCATTGAACACACTGTTATAGACAGGACTTGCATCGATTGAACACACTGTTATAGACAGGATATGCATCCATTGAACACACTGTTATAGACAGGACTTGCTTCCATTGAACACAATTTTATAGACAGGTCTTGTATTCATTTGAACATACTGTTATAGACAGGACTTGCGACCATTGAACACACTGGTCATAGACAGGACTTGCATCGATTGAGCACACTGTTATTACAGGACATGCATCCATTGAACACACTGTTATAGAGAGGACTTGCATCCATTGAACACACTGTTATAGAGAGGACTTGCATCCATTGAACTCACTGTTATAGACAGGACATACATCCATTGAACACACTGTTATAGACAGGACTTGCTTCCATTGAACACAATTTTATAGAAAGGACTTGTATCCATTGAACACACTGTTCTATACAGGACTTGCATCCATTGAACAAACGGTCATAGACAGGACTTGCACCCATTGAACACACTGTTATAGACAGGACTTGCGACCATTGAACAAACGGTCATAGACAGGACTTTCACCCATTGAACACACTGTTATAGACAGGACTTGCGACCATTGAACACACTCTCACTGACAGGACGTGTATCCATTCAACGAACGTTCACAGACAGGACTTGTATCCCTTGAACACACAGTCGCAGACAGGACTTGTATCCGTTGAACACACGGTCACACACAGGACCAGTATCCAGTCAACATATGGTCACAGACAGGACTTGAATCCATTGAACGCGCTCTTATATACAGGACATGCATCGATTGAGCACACTGTTATAGACAGGACATGCATCCATTGAACACAATTTTATAGAAAGGACTTGTATCCATTGAACACACTGTTATAGGCAGGACATGCATCCATTGAACACACTGTTATGACATGACTTGCTTCCATTGAACACAATTTTATAGACAGGTTTGTATTCATTTGAACATACTGTTATAGACAGGACATGCATCCATTGAACAAACGGTCATAGATAGGACTTGCATCGATTGAGCACACTGTTATTACAGGACATGCATCCATTGAACACACTGTTATAGAGAGGACTTGCATCCATTGAACACGCTGTTATAGACAGGACATGCATCCATTGAACACACGGTTATAGACAGGACTTGCATCGATTGAGCACACTGTTATTACAGGACATGCATCCATTGAACACACTGTTATAGAGAGGACTTGCATCCATTGAACATGCTGTTATAGACAGGACATGCATCCATTGAACACACTGTTATAGACAGGACTTGCTTCCATTGAACACAATTTTATAGAAAGGACTTGTATCCATTCAACACACTGTTCTATACAGGACTTGCGTACATTGAACACACGTTCATAGACAGGACTTGCATCCATTGAAAACACTGTTATAGACAGGACTTGCATCGATTCAACACAGTGTTATAGACAGGACATGCATCCATTGAACACACTGTTATAGACAGGACTTGCTTCCATTGAACACAATTTTATAGACAGGTCTTGTATTCATTTGAACACACTGTTATAGACAGGACTTGCGACCATTGAAAACACGGTCAAAGACAGGACTTGTATCCATTGAACACACTGTTATAGACAGGGCTTGCATCGAATGAACACACTGTTATAGAGAGGACATGCATCCATTGAACAAACTGTTATAGACAGGACTTGTTTCCACTGAACACAATTTTATAGACAGGTCTTGTATTCATTTGAACACACTGTTATAGACAGGACATGCATCGATTGAACAAACGGTCATAGACAGGACTTGCAACCATTGAACACACTGTTATAGACAGGACTTGCGACCATTGAACACACGCTCACTGACAGGATGTGTATCCATTCAACGAACGTTCACAGACAGGACTTGTATCCATTGAACACACCGTCACAGACAGGACTTGTATCCGTTGAACACACGGTCACACACAGGACCAGTATCCAGTCAACATATGGTCACAGACAGGACTTGAATCCATTGAACACGCTCTTATATACAGGAGTTGTATCCATTGAACACAATGTTATAGAGAGCACTTGCATCCATTGAACGCACTGTTATAGACAGGACTTGTATCCCTTGAACACACCGTCGCAGACAGGACTTGTATCCGTTGAACACACGGTCACACACAGGACCAGTATCCAGTCAACATATGGTCACAGACAGGACTTGAATCCATTGAACACGCTCTTATATACAGGAGTTGTATCCATTGAACACAATGTTATAGAGAGCAATTGCATCCATTGAACGCACTGTTATAGACAGGACTTGTATCCATTGAATACATGGTCACAGGCAGGACTTGTATTCGTTGAACACACTTAATAGACAGGACTTGTATTCGTTGAACACACGGTCACAGACAGGACTTGCATCCATTGAACACACTGTTATAGACAGGACATGCATCGATTGAGCACACTGTTATAGACAGGACATGCATCCATTGAACACAATTTTATAGAAAGGACTTGTATCCATTGAACACACTGTTATAGAGAGGACTTGCGTCCATTGAACACACTGTTACAGGCAGGACATGCATCCATTGAACACACTGTTATAGACAGGGCTTGCATCGATTGAGCACACTGTTATAGACAGGACATGCATCCATTGAACCCAATTTTATAGAAAGGACTTGTATCCATTGAACACACTGTTATAGACAGGACTTGCGTCCATTGAACACAATATTATAGACAGGACATGCATCCATTGAACACAATTTTATAGAACGGACTTCTATCCATTGAACACACTGTTGTAGACAGGACTTGCGTCCATTGAACACACTGTTATAGACAGGATTTGCATCCATTGAACACACGGTCGCAGACAGGACTTGAGTCCATTGAACACACGGTCTCCGACAGGACTTGTATCCATTGAACGAATGGTCACAGACAGGACTTGTATCCGTTGAACACACGGTCACACACAGGACCAGTATCCAGTGAGCAAATGGTAACAGACAGGACTTGAATCCATTGAACACGCTGTTATATACAGGAGTTGTAGCCATTGAACACAATGTTATAGAGAGCACCTGCAACCATTCAACGCACTGTTATAGACAGGACTTGTATCCATTGAACGAACGGTCACAGGCAGGACTTGTATCCATTGAACACACTGTTATAGACAGGACATGCATCCATTGAACACACTGTTATAGACAGGACTTGCTTCCATTGAACACAATTTTATAGACAGGTCTTGTATTCATTTGAACACACTGTTATAGACAGGACATGCATCGATTGAACAAAAGGTCATAGACAGGTCTTGCACCCATTGAACACACTGTTATAGACAGGACTTGCGACCATTGAACACACGCTCACTGACAGGACGTGTATCCATTCAACGAACGTTCACAGACAGGACTTGTATCCATTGAACACACTGTCACAGACAGGACTTGTATCCGTTGAACACACGGTCACACACAGGACCAGTATTCAGTCAACATATGGTCACAGACACGACTTGAATCCATTGAACACACTCTTATATACAGGAGTTGTATCCATTGAACACAATGTTATAGAGAGCACTTGCATCCATTGAACGCACTGTTATAGACAGGACTTGTATCCATTGAACACATGGTCACAGGCAGGACTTGTATTCGTTGAACACACGGTCACAGACAGGAGTTGTATCCATTGAACACACTGTAATAGACAGGTCTTGTATCCATTGAACAAACGGTCACAGAAAGGACTTGCATCCATTGAACACGCTTTTATAGACAGGAGTTGTATCCATTGAACACACTGTTACAGACAGAACTTGTATCCATTGAACACACGGTCACAGACAGAACTTCTATCCATTGAACGTACGTTCACAGACAGGACTTGTATCCATTGAACACACGGTCATAGACAGGACTTGCATCCATTGAACACACTGTTATAGACAGGACTTGCATCCATTGAACACACTGTTATAGACAGGACATGCATCCATTGAACACAATTTTATAGAACGGAATTCTATCCATTGAACACACTGTTGTAGACAGGACTTGCGTGCATTGAACACACTGTTATAGACAGGATTTGCATCCATTGAACACACGGTCGCAGACAGGACTTGAGTCCATTGAACACACGGTCTCAGACAGGACTTGTATCCATTGAACGAACGGTCACAGACAGGACTTGTATCCGTTGAACACACGGTCACACACAGGACCAGTATCCAGTCAACAAATGGTCACAGACAGGACTTGAATCCATTGAATACGCTCTTATATACAGGAGTTGTATCCATTGAACACAATGTTATAGAGAGCACTTGCATCCATTGAACGCACTGTTATAGGCAGGACTTGTATCCATTGAACACATGGTCACAGGCAGGACTTGTATTCGTTGAACACACTAAATAGACAGGACTTGTATCCATTGAACACATTGTTATAGACAGGACTTGCATCGATTGAACACACTGTTATAGACAGGACATGCATCCATTGAACACACTGTTATAGAGAGGACTTGCATCCATTGAACACACTGTTATAGAGAGGACTTGCATCCATTGAACACACTGTTATAGACAGGACATGCATCCATTGAACACACTGTTATAGAAGGACTTGCTTCCATTGAACACAATTTTATAGAAAGGACTTGTATCCATTGAACACACTGTTCTATACAGGACTTGCGTACATTGAACACACGTTTATAGACAGGACTTGCATCCATTGAAAACACTGTTATAGACAGGACTTGTATCGATTCAACACAGTGTTATAGACAGGACATGCATCCATTGAACACACTGTTATAGATAGGACTTGCATCCATTGAACACACTGTTATAGACAGGACATGCATCCATTGAACACAATTTTATAGACAGGTCTTGTATTCATTTGAACACACTGTTATAGACAGGACATGCATCCATTGAACAAACGGTCATAGACAGGACTTGCACCCATTGAACACACTGTTATAGACAGGACTTGCGACCATTGAACAAACGGTCATAGACAGGACTTGCACCCATTGAACACACTGTTATAGACAGGACTTGCGACCATTGAACACACTCTCACTGACAGGACGTGTATCCATTCAACGAACGTTCACAGACAGGACTTGTATCCCTTGAACACACAGTCGCAGACAGGACTTGTATCCGTTGAACACACGGTCACACACAGGACCAGTATCCAGTCAACATATGGTCACAGACAGGACTTGAATCCATTGAATACGCTCTTATATACAGGAGTTGTATCCATTGAACACAATGTTATAGAGAGCACTTGCATCCATTGAACGCACTGTTATAGACAGGACTTGTATCCATTGAACACATGGTCACAGGCAGGACTTGTATTCATTGAACACACTGTCACAGACAGGACTTGTATCCATTGAACACACTGTAATAGACATGTCTTGTATCCATTGAACAAACGGTCACAGAAAGGACTTGCATCCATTGAACACACTGTTACAGACAGAACTTGTATCCATTGAACACACCGTCACAGACAGAACTTCTATCCATTGAACACACGGTCATAGACAGGACTTGCATCCATTGAACACACTGTTATAGACAGGACATGCATCGATTGAGCACACTGTTATAGACAGGACATGCATCCATTGAACACAATTTTATAGAAAGGACTTGTATCCATTGAACACACTGTTATAGAAAGGACTTGCGTCCATTGAACACACTGTTATAGGCAGGACATGCATCCATTGAACACACTGTTATGACATGACTTGCTTCCATTGAACACAATTTTATAGACAGGTTTGTATTCATTTGAACATACTGTTATAGACAGGACATGCATCCATTGAACAAACGGTCATAGATAGGACTTGCATCGATTGAGCACACTGTTATTACAGGACATGCATCCATTGAACACACTGTTATAGAGAGGACTTGCATCCATTGACCACGCTGTTATAGACAGGACATGCATCCATTGAACACACGGTTATAGACAGGACTTGCATCGATTGAGCACACTGTTATTACAGGACATGCATCCATTGAACACACTGTTATAGAGAGGACTTGCATCCATTGAACATGCTGTTATAGACAGGACATGCATCCATTGAACACACTGTTATAGACAGGACTTGCTTCCATTGAACACAATTTTATAGAAAGGACTTGTATCCATTCAACACACTGTTCTATACAGGACTTGCGTACATTGAACACACGTTCATAGACAGGACTTGCATCCATTGAAAACACTGTTATAGACAGGACTTGCATCGATTCAACACAGTGTTATAGACAGGACATGCATCCATTGAACACACTGTTATAGACAGGACTTGCTTCCATTGAACACAATTTTATAGACAGGTCTTGTATTCATTTGAACACACTGTTATAGACAGGACTTGCGACCATTGAAAACACGGTCAAAGACAGGACTTGTATCCATTGAACACACTGTTATAGACAGGGCTTGCATCGAATGAACACACTGTTATAGAGAGGACATGCATCCATTGAACAAACTGTTATAGACAGGACTTGTTTCCACTGAACACAATTTTATAGACAGGTCTTGTATTCATTTGAACACACTGTTATAGACAGGACATGCATCGATTGAACAAACGGTCATAGACAGGACTTGCAACCATTGAACACACTGTTATAGACAGGACTTGCGACCATTGAACACACGCTCACTGACAGGATGTGTATCCATTCAACGAACGTTCACAGACAGGACTTGTATCCATTGAACACACCGTCACAGACAGGACTTGTATCCGTTGAACACACGGTCACACACAGGACCAGTATCCAGTCAACATATGGTCACAGACAGGACTTGAATCCATTGAACACGCTCTTATATACAGGAGTTGTATCCATTGAACACAATGTTATAGAGAGCACTTGCATCCATTGAACGCACTGTTATAGACAGGACTTGTATCCCTTGAACACACCGTCGCAGACAGGACTTGTATCCGTTGAACACACGGTCACACACAGGACCAGTATCCAGTCAACATATGGTCACAGACAGGACTTGAATCCATTGAACACGCTCTTATATACAGGAGTTGTATCCATTGAACACAATGTTATAGAGAGCAATTGCATCCATTGAACGCACTGTTATAGACAGGACTTGTATCCATTGAATACATGGTCACAGGCAGGACTTGTATTCGTTGAACACACTTAATAGACAGGACTTGTATCCATTGAACACATTGTTATAGACAGGACTTGCATCGATTGAACACACTGTTATAGACAGGATTTGCGTCCATTGAACACACCGTCACAGACAAGACTTGTATCCGTTGAACACATGGTCACACACAGGACCTGTATCCGGTCAACAAATGGTCACAGACAGGACTTGAATCCATTGAACCCGCTCTTATATACAGGAGTTGTATCCATTGAACAGAATGTTATAGAGAGCACTTGCATCCATTGAACGCACTGTTATAGACAGGACTTGTATCCATTGAACACATGGTCACAGGCGGGACTTGTATTCGTTGAACACACGGTCACAGACAGGACTTGTATCCATTGAACACACTGTAATAGACAGGACTTGTATCCATTGACACACTGTAATAGACAGGTCTTGTATCCATTGAACAAACCGTCACAGAAAGTACTTGCATCCATTGAACACGCTGTTATAGACAGGAGTTGTATCCATTGAACACACTGTTACCGACAGAATTTGTATCCATTGAACACACGGTCACAGACATAACTTCTATCCATTGAACACAAGGTCATAGACAGGACTTGCATCCATTGAACACACTGTTATAGACAGGACATGCATCGATTGAGCACACTGTTATAGACAGGTCATGCATCCATTGAACACAATTTTATAGAAAGGACTTGTATCCATTGAACACACTGTTATAGAGAGGACTTGCGTCTATTGAACACACTGTTATAGACAGGACATGCATCCATTGAACACACTGTTATAGACAGGACTTGCATCGATTGAGCACACTGTTATAGACAGGACATGCATCCATTGAACCAAATTTTATAGACAGGACATGCATCCATTGAACACACTGTTGTAGACAGGATTTCTGTCCATTGAACACACGGTCGCAGAGAGGACTTGAGTCCATTGAACACACGGTCTCAGACAGGACTTGTATCCATTGAACGAACGGTCACAGACAGGACTTGTATCCGTTGAACACACGGTCACACACAGGACCAGTATCCAGTGAGCAAATGGTAACAGACAGGACTTGAATCCATTGAACACGCTGTTATATACAGGAGTTGTATCCATTGAACACAATGTTATAGAGAGCACTTGCATCCATTGAATGCACTGTTATAGACAGGACTTGTATCCATTGAACACAAGGACACAGGCAGGACTTGTATTCGTTGAACACACGGTCACAGACAGGACTTGTATCCATTGAACCCACGTTCATTGACAGGACTTCCTTCCATTGAACACACTGTTATAGACAGTACTTGCATCGATTGAACACAGTGTTATAGACAGGACATGCATCCATTGAACACACTGTTATAGACAGGACATGCATCCATTGAACACACTGTTATAGACAGGACTTGCTTCCATTGAACACAATTTTATAGAAAGGACTTGTATCCATTGAACACACTGTGCTATACAGGACTTGCGTACATTGATCACACGTTCATAGACAGGACTTGCATCCATTGAAAACACTGTTATAGACAGGACTTGCATCGATTGAACACAGTGTTATAGACAGGACATGCATCCATTGAACACACTGTTATAGACTGGACATGCTTCCATTGAACACAATTTTATAGACAGTTCTTGTATTCATTTGAACATACTGTTATAGACAGGACATGCATCCATTGAACAATCGGTCATAGACAGGACTTGCACCCATTGAACACACTGCTTTAGACAGGACTTGCGACCATTGAAAACACGGTCGCAGACAGGACATGCATCGATTGAACAAACGGTCATAGACAGGACTTGCACCCATTGAACACACTGTTATAGACAGGACTTGCGACCATTGAACACACGCTCACTGACAGGACGTGTATCCATTCAACGAACGTTCACAGACAGGACTTGAATCCATTGAACACGCTGTTATATACAGGAGTTGTAGCCATTGAACACAATGTTATAGAGAGCACCTGCATCCATTGAACGCACTGTTATAGACAGGACTTGTATCCATTGAACACACGGACACAGGCAGGACTTGTATTCGTTGAACATACGGTCACAGACAGGACTTGTATCCATTGAACACACTGTAATAGACAGGTCTTGTATCCATTGAACAAACTGTCACAGAAAGGACTTGCATCCATTGAACACGCTGTTATAGACAGGAGTTGTATCCATTGAACACACTGTTACAGACAGGACTTATATCCATTGAACACACTGTCACAGACAGGACTTGTATCCATTGAACGAACGTTCACAGACAGGACTTGTATCCATTGAACACACTGTTATAGACAGGACTTGCATCGATTGAACACACTGTTATAGACAGGATATGCATCCATTGAACACACTGTTATAGACAGGACTTGCTTCCATTGAACACAATTTTATAGACAGGTCTTGTATTCATTTGAACATACTGTTATAGACAGGACATGCATCCATTGAACAAACGGTCATAGACAGGACTTGCACCCATTGAACACACTGTTATAGACAGGACTTGCGACCATTGAACACACGGTCATAGACAGGACTTGCATCGATTGAGCACACTGTTATTACAGGACATGCATCCATTGAACACACTGTTATAGAGAGGACTTGCATCCATTGAACACACTGTTATAGAGAGGACTTGCATCCATTGAACTCACTGTTATAGACAGGACATACATCCATTGAACACACTGTTATAGACAGGACTTGCTTCCATTGAACACAATTTTATAGAAAGGACTTGTATCCATTGAACACACTGTTCTATACAGGACTTGCGTACATTGAACACACGTTCATAGACAGGACTTGCATCCATTGAAAACACTGTTATAGACAGGACTTGCTTCCATTGAACACAATTTTATAGACAGGTCTTGTATTCATTTGAACACACTGTTATAGACAGGACATGCATCCATTGAACAAACGGTCATAGACAGGACTTGCACCCATTGAACACACTGTTATAGACAGGACTTGCGACCATTGAACAAACGGTCATAGACAGGACTTTCACCCATTGAACACACTGTTATAGACAGGACTTGCGACCATTGAACACACTCTCACTGACAGGACGTGTATCCATTCAACGAACGTTCACAGACAGGACTTGTATCCCTTGAACACACAGTCGCAGACAGGACTTGTATCCGTTGAACACACGGTCACACACAGGACCAGTATCCAGTCAACATATGGTCACAGACAGGACTTGAATCCATTGAACACGCTCTTATATACAGGACATGCATCGATTCAGCACACTGTTATAGACAGGACATGCATCCATTGAACACAATTTTATTGAAAGGACTTGTATCCATTGAACACACTGTTATAGGCAGGACATGCATCCATTGAACACACTGTTATGACATGACTTGCTTCCATTGAACACAATTTTATAGACAGGTTTGTATTCATTTGAACATACTGTTATAGACAGGACATGCATCCATTGTACAAACGGTCATAGATAGGACTTGCATCGATTGAGCACACTGTTATTACAGGACATGCATCCATTGAACACACTGTTATAGAGAGGACTTGCATCCATTGAACACGCTGTTATAGACAGGACATGCATCCATTGAACACACGGTTATAGACAGGACTTGCATCGATTGAGCACACTGTTATTACAGGACATGCATCCATTGAACACACTGTTATAGAGAGGACTTGCATCCATTGAACATGCTGTTATAGACAGGACATGCATCCATTGAACACACTGTTATAGACAGGACTTGCTTCCATTGAACACAATTTTATAGAAAGGACTTGTATCCATTCAACACACTGTTCTATACAGGACTTGCGTACATTGAACACACGTTCATAGACAGGACTTGTATCCATTGAACCCACGTTCATTGACAGGACTTCCTTCCATTGAACACACTGTTTTCGACAGGACTTGCATCGATTCAACACAGTGTTATAGACAGGACATGCATCCATTGAACACACTGTTATAGACAGGACTTGCTTCCATTGAACACAATTTTATAGACAGGTCTTGTATTCATTTGAACACACTGTTATAGACAGGACTTGCGACCATTGAAAACACGGTCAAAGACAGGACTTGTATCCATTGAACACATTGTTATAGACAGGGCTTGCATCGAATGAACACACTGTTATAGAGAGGACATGCATCCATTGAACAAACTGTTATAGACAGGACTTGTTTCCACTGAACACAATTTTATAGACAGGTCTTGTATTCATTTGAACACACTGTTATAGACAGGACATGCATCGATTGAACAAACGGTCATAGACAGGACTTGCAACCATTGAACACACTGTTATAGACAGGACTTGCGACCATTGAACACACGCTCACTGACAGGATGTGTATCCATTCAACGAACGTTCACAGACAGGACTTGTATCCATTGAACACACCGTCACAGACAGGACTTGTATCCGTTGAACACACGGTCACACACAGGACCAGTATCCAGTCAACATATGGTCACAGACAGGACTTGAATCCATTGAACACGCTCTTATATACAGGAGTTGTATCCATTGAACACAATGTTATAGAGAGCACTTGCATCCATTGAACGCACTGTTATAGACAGGACTTGTATCCCTTGAACACACCGTCGCAGACAGGACTTGTATCCGTTGAACACACGGTCACACACAGGACCAGTATCCAGTCAACATATGGTCACAGACAGGACTTGAATCCATTGAACACGCTCTTATATACAGGAGTTGTATCCATTGAACACAATGTTATAGAGAGCAATTGCATCCATTGAACGCACTGTTATAGACAGGACTTGTATCCATTGAATACATGGTCACAGGCAGGACTTGTATTCGTTGAACACACGGTCACAGACAGGACTTGTATTCGTTGAACACACGGTCACAGACAGGACTTGCATCCATTGAACACACTGTTATAGACAGGACATGCATCGATTGAGCACACTGTTATAGACAGGACATGCATCCATTGAACACAATTTTATAGAAAGGACTTGTATCCATTGAACACACTGTTATAGAGAGGACTTGCGTCCATTGAACACACTGTTACAGGCAGGACATGCATCCATTGAACACACTGTTATAGACAGGGCTTGCATCGATTGAGCACACTGTTATAGACAGGACATGCATCCATTGAACCCAATTTTATAGAAAGGACTTGTATCCATTGAACACACTGTTATAGACAGGACTTGCGTCCATTGAACACAATATTATAGACAGGACATGCATCCATTGAACACAATTTTATAGAACGGACTTCTATCCATTGAACACACTGTTGTAGACAGGACTTGCGTCCATTGAACACACTGTTATAGACAGGATTTGCATCCATTGAACACACGGTCGCAGACAGGACTTGAGTCCATTGAGCACACGGTCTCCGACAGGACTTGTATCCATTGAACGAATGGTCACAGACAGGACTTGTATCCGTTGAACACACGGTCACACACAGGACCAGTATCCAGTGAGCAAATGGTAACAGACAGGACTTGAATCCATTGAACACGCTGTTATATACAGGAGTTGTAGCCATTGAACACAATGTTATAGAGAGCACCTGCAACCATTCAACGCACTGTTATAGACAGGACTTGTATCCATTGAACGAACGGTCACAGGCAGGACTTGTATTCATTGAACACACTGTTATAGACAGGACATGCATCCATTGAACACACTGTTATAGACAGGACTTGCTTCCATTGAACACAATTTTATAGACAGGTCTTGTATTCATTTGAACACACTGTTATAGACAGGACATGCATCGATTGAACAAAAGGTCATAGACAGGACTTGCACCCATTGAACACACTGTTATAGACAGGACTTGCGACCATTGAACACACGCTCACTGACAGGACGTGTATCCATTCAACGAACGTTCACAGACAGGACTTGTATCCATTGAACACACTGTCACAGACAGGACTTGTATCCGTTGAACACACGGTCACACACAGGACCAGTATTCAGTCAACATATGGTCACAGACACGACTTGAATCCATTGAACACACTCTTATATACAGGAGTTGTATCCATTGAACACAATGTTATAGAGAGCACTTGCATCCATTGAACGCACTGTTATAGACAGGACTTGTATCCATTGAACACATGGTCACAGGCAGGACTTGTATTCGTTGAACACACGGTCACAGACAGGAGTTGTATCCATTGAACACACTGTAATAGACAGGTCTTGTATCCATTGAACAAACGGTCACAGAAAGGACTTGCATCCATTGAACACGCTTTTATAGACAGGAGTTGTATCCATTGAACACACTGTTACAGACAGAACTTGTATCCATTGAACACACGGTCACAGACAGAACTTCTATCCATTGAACACACGGTCATAGACAGGACTTGCATCCATTGAACACACTGTTATAGACAGGACTTGCATCCATTGAACACACTGTTTTAGACAGGACATGCATCCATTGAACACAATTTTATAGAACGGAATTCTATCCATTGAACACACTGTTGTAGACAGGACTTGCGTGCATTGAACACACTGTTATAGACAGGATTTGCATCCATTGAACACACGGTCGCAGACAGGACTTGAGTCCATTGAACACACGGTCTCAGACAGGACTTGTAACCATTGAACGAACGGTCACAGACAGGACTTGTATCCGTTGAACACACGGTCACACACAGGACCAGTATCCAGTCAACAAATGGTCACAGACAGGACTTGAATCCATTGAATACGCTCTTATATACAGGAGTTGTATCCATTGAACACAATGTTATAGAGAGCACTTGCATCCATTGAACGCACTGTTATAGGCAGGACTTGTATCCATTGAACACATGGTCACAGGCAGGACTTGTATTCGTTGAACACACTAAATAGACAGGACTTGTATCCATTGAACACATTGTTATAGACAGGACTTGCATCGATTGAACACACTGTTATAGACAGGACATGCATCCATTGAACACACTGTTATAGAGAGGACTTGCATCCATTGAACACACTGTTATAGAGAGGACTTGCATCCATTGAACACACTGTTATAGACAGGACATGCATCCATTGAACACACTGTTATAGAAGGACTTGCTTCCATTGAACACAATTTTATAGAAAGGACTTGTATCCATTGAACACACTGTTCTATACAGGACTTGCGTACATTGAACACACGTTTATAGACAGGACTTGCATCCATTGAAAACACTGTTATAGACAGGACTTGTATCGATTCAACACAGTGTTATAGACAGGACATGCATCCATTGAACACACTGTTATAGATAGGACTTGCATCCATTGAACACACTGTTATAGACAGGACATGCATCCATTGAACACAATTTTATAGACAGGTCTTGTATTCATTTGAACACACTGTTATAGACAGGACATGCATCCATTGAACAAACGGTCATAGACAGGACTTGCACCCATTGAACACACTGTTATAGACAGGACTTGCGACCATTGAACAAACGGTCATAGACAGGACTTGCACCCATTGAACACACTGTTATAGACAGGACTTGCGACCATTGAACACACTCTCACTGACAGGACGTGTATCCATTCAACGAACGTTCACAGACAGGACTTGTATCCCTTGAACACACAGTCGCAGACAGGACTTGTATCCGTTGAACACACGGTCACACACAGGACCAGTATCCAGTCAACATATGGTCACAGACAGGACTTGAATCCATTGAACACGCTCTTATATACAGGAGTTGTATCCATTGAACACAATGTTATAGAGAGCACTTGCATCCATTGAACGCACTGTTATAGACAGGACTTGTATCCATTGAACACATGGTCACAGGCAGGACTTGTATTCATTGAACACACGGTCACAGACAGGACTTGTATCCATTGAACACACTGTAATAGACATGTCTTGTATCCATTGAACAAACGGTCACAGAAAGGAATTGCATCCATTGAACACACTGTTACAGACAGAACTTGTATCCATTGAACACACCGTCACAGACAGAACTTCTATCCATTGAACACACGGTCATAGACAGGACTTGCATCCATTGAACACACTGTTATAGACAGGACATGCATCGATTGAGCACACTGTTATAGACAGGACATGCATCCATTGAACACAATTTTATAGAAAGGACTTGTATCCATTGAACACACTGTTATAGGCAGGACATGCATCCATTGAACACACTGTTATAGAAAGGACTTGCGTCCATTGAACACACTGTTATAGGCAGGACATGCATCCATTGAACACACTGTTATGACATGACTTGCTTCCATTGAACACAATTTTATAGACAGGTTTGTATTCATTTGAACATACTGTTATAGACAGGACATGCATCCATTGAACAAACGGTCATAGATAGGACTTGCATCGATTGAGCACACTGTTATTACAGGACATGCATCCATTGAACACACTGTTATAGAGAGGACTTGCATCCATTGACCACGCTGTTATAGACAGGACATGCATCCATTGAACACACGGTTATAGACAGGACTTGCATCGATTGAGCACACTGTTATTACAGGACATGCATCCATTGAACACACTGTTATAGAGAGGACTTGCATCCATTGAACATGCTGTTATAGACAGTACATGCATCCATTGAACACACTGTTATAGACAGGACTTGCTTCCATTGAACACAATTTTATAGAAAGGACTTGTATCCATTCAACACACTGTTCTATACAGGACTTGCGTACATTGAACACACGTTCATAGACAGGACTTGCATCCATTGAAAACACTGTTATAGACAGGACTTGCATCGATTCAACACAGTGTTATAGACAGGTCTTGTATTCATTTGAACACACTGTTATAGACAGGACATGCGACCATTGAAAAAACGGTCAAAGACAGGACTTGTATCCATTGAACACACTGTTATAGACAGGGCTTGCATCGAATGAACACACTGTTATAGAGAGGACATGCATCCATTGAACAAACTGTTATAGACAGGACTTGTTTCCACTGAACACAATTTTATAGACAGGTCTTGTATTCATTTGAACACACTGTTATAGACAGGACATGCATCGATTGACCAAACGGTCATAGACAGGACTTGCAACCATTGAACACACTGTTATAGACAGCACTTGCGACCATTGAACACACGCTCACTGACAGGACGTGTATCCATTGAACAAACTGTCACAGAAAGGACTTGCATCCATTGAACACGCTGTTATAGACAGGAGATGTATCCATTGAACACACTGTTTCAGACAGGACTTATATCCATTGAACACACGGTCACAGACAGGACTTCTATCCATTGAACACACGGTCACAGACAGGACTTGTATCCATTGATCGAACGTTCACAGACAGGACTTGTATCCATTGAACACACTGTTATAGACAGGACTTGCATCGATTGAACACACTGTTATAGACAGGACATGCATCCATTGAACACACTGTTATGACAGGACTTGCTTCCATTGAACACAATTTTATAGAAAGGACTTGTATCCATTCAACGAACGTTCACAGACAGGAATTGTATCCATTGAACACACCGTCACAGACAGGACTTGAATCCATTGAACACGCTCTTATATACAGGAGTTGTATCCATTGAACACAATGTTATAGAGAGCACTTGCATCCATTGAACGCACTGTTATAGACAGGACTTGTATCCATTGAACACATGGTCACAGGCGGGACTTGTATTCGTTGAACACACGGTCACAGACAGGACTTGTATCCATTGAACACACTGTAATAGACAGGACTTGTATCCATTGACACACTGTAATAGACAGGTCTTGTATCCATTGAACAAACCGTCACAGAAAGTACTTGCATCCATTGAACACGCTGTTATAGACAGGAGTTGTATCCATTGAACACAATGTTATAGAGAGCACTTGCATCCATTTTACGCACTTTTATAGGCAGGACTTGTATCCATTGAACACATGGTCACAGGCAGGACTTGTATTCGTTGAACACACTTAATAGACAGGACTTGTATCCATTGAACACATTGTTATAGACAGGACTTGCATCGATTGAACACACTGTTATAGACAGGACATGCATCCATTGAACACACTGTTATAGAGAGGACTTGCATCCATTGAACACACTGTTATAGAGAGGACTTGCATCCATTGAACACACTGTTATAGACAGGACATGCATCCATTGAACACACTGTTATAGAAGGACTTGCTTCCATTGAACACAATTTTATAGAAAGGACTTGTATCCATTGAACACACTGTTCTATACAGGACTTGCGTACATTGAACACACGTTTATAGACAGGACTTGCATCCATTGAAAACACTGTTATAGACAGGACTTGTATCGATTCAACACAGTGTTATAGACAGGACATGCATCCATTGAACACACTGTTATAGATAGGACTTGCATCCATTGAACACACTGTTATAGACAGGACATGCATCCATTGAACACAATTTTATAGACAGGTCTTGTATTCATTTGAACACACTGTTATAGACAGGACATGCATCCATTGAACAAACGGTCATAGACAGGACTTGCACCCATTGAACACACTGTTATAGACAGGACTTGCGACCATTGAACAAACGGTCATAGACAGGACTTGCACCCATTGAACACACTGTTATAGACAGGACTTGCGACCATTGAACACACTCTCACTGACAGGACGTGTATCCATTCAACGAACGTTCACAGACAGGACTTGTATCCCTTGAACACACAGTCGCAGACAGGACTTGTATCCGTTGAACACACGGTCACACACAGGACCAGTATCCAGTCAACATATGGTCACAGACAGGACTTGAATCCATTGAACACGCTCTTATATACAGGAGTTGTATCCATTGAACACAATGTTATAGAGAGCACTTGCATCCATTGAACGCACTGTTATAGACAGGACTTGTATCCATTGAACACATGGTCACAGGCAGGACTTGTATTCATTGAACACACGGTCACAGACAGGACTTGTATCCATTGAACACACTGTAATAGACATGTCTTGTATCCATTGAACAAACGGTCACAGAAAGGAATTGCATCCATTGAACACACTGTTACAGACAGAACTTGTATCCATTGAACACACCGTCACAGACAGAACTTCTATCCATTGAACACACGGTCATAGACAGGACTTGCATCCATTGAACACACTGTTATAGACAGGACATGCATCGATTGAGCACACTGTTATAGACAGGACATGCATCCATTGAACACAATTTTATAGAAAGGACTTGTATCCATTGAACACACTGTTATAGGCAGGACATGCATCCATTGAACACACTGTTATAGAAAGGACTTGCGTCCATTGAACACACTGTTATAGGCAGGACATGCATCCATTGAACACACTGTTATGACATGACTTGCTTCCATTGAACACAATTTTATAGACAGGTTTGTATTCATTTGAACATACTGTTATAGACAGGACATGCATCCATTGAACAAACGGTCATAGATAGGACTTGCATCGATTGAGCACACTGTTATTACAGGACATGCATCCATTGAACACACTGTTATAGAGAGGACTTGCATCCATTGACCACGCTGTTATAGACAGGACATGCATCCATTGAACACACGGTTATAGACAGGACTTGCATCGATTGAGCACACTGTTATTACAGGACATGCATCCATTGAACACACTGTTATAGAGAGGACTTGCATCCATTGAACATGCTGTTATAGACAGTACATGCATCCATTGAACACACTGTTATAGACAGGACTTGCTTCCATTGAACACAATTTTATAGAAAGGACTTGTATCCATTCAACACACTGTTCTATACAGGACTTGCGTACATTGAACACACGTTCATAGACAGGACTTGCATCCATTGAAAACACTGTTATAGACAGGACTTGCATCGATTCAACACAGTGTTATAGACAGGTCTTGTATTCATTTGAACACACTGTTATAGACAGGACATGCGACCATTGAAAAAACGGTCAAAGACAGGACTTGTATCCATTGAACACACTGTTATAGACAGGGCTTGCATCGAATGAACACACTGTTATAGAGAGGACATGCATCCATTGAACAAACTGTTATAGACAGGACTTGTTTCCACTGAACACAATTTTATAGACAGGTCTTGTATTCATTTGAACACACTGTTATAGACAGGACATGCATCGATTGACCAAACGGTCATAGACAGGACTTGCAACCATTGAACACACTGTTATAGACAGCACTTGCGACCATTGAACACACGCTCACTGACAGGACGTGTATCCATTGAACAAACTGTCACAGAAAGGACTTGCATCCATTGAACACGCTGTTATAGACAGGAGATGTATCCATTGAACACACTGTTTCAGACAGGACTTATATCCATTGAACACACGGTCACAGACAGGACTTCTATCCATTGAACACACGGTCACAGACAGGACTTGTATCCATTGATCGAACGTTCACAGACAGGACTTGTATCCATTGAACACACTGTTATAGACAGGACTTGCATCGATTGAACACACTGTTATAGACAGGACATGCATCCATTGAACACACTGTTATGACAGGACTTGCTTCCATTGAACACAATTTTATAGAAAGGACTTGTATCCATTCAACGAACGTTCACAGACAGGAATTGTATCCATTGAACACACCGTCACAGACAGGACTTGAATCCATTGAACACGCTCTTATATACAGGAGTTGTATCCATTGAACACAATGTTATAGAGAGCACTTGCATCCATTGAACGCACTGTTATAGACAGGACTTGTATCCATTGAACACATGGTCACAGGCGGGACTTGTATTCGTTGAACACACGGTCACAGACAGGACTTGTATCCATTGAACACACTGTAATAGACAGGACTTGTATCCATTGACACACTGTAATAGACAGGTCTTGTATCCATTGAACAAACCGTCACAGAAAGTACTTGCATCCATTGAACACGCTGTTATAGACAGGAGTTGTATCCATTGAACACAATGTTATAGAGAGCACTTGCATCCATTTTACGCACTTTTATAGGCAGGACTTGTATCCATTGAACACATGGTCACAGGCAGGACTTGTATTCGTTGAACACACTTAATAGACAGGACTTGTATCCATTGAACACATTGTTATAGACAGGACTTGCATCGATTGAACACACTGTTATAGACAGGACTTGCGTCCATTGAACACACCGTCACAGACAAGACTTGTATCCGTTGAACACATGGTCACACACAGGACCTGTATCCGGTCAACAAATGGTCACAGACAGGACTTGAATCCATTGAACCCGCTCTTATCTACAGGAGTTGTATCCATTGAACAGAATGTTATAGAGAGCACTTGCATCCATTGAACGCACTGTTATAGACAGGACTTGTATCCATTGAACACATGGTCACAGGCGGGACTTGTATTCGTTGAACACACGGTCACAGACAGGACTTGTATCCATTGAACACACTGTAATAGACAGGACTTGTATCCATTGACACACTGTAATAGACAGGTCTTGTATCCATTGAACAAACCGTCACAGAAAGTACTTGCATCCATTGAACACGCTGTTATAGACAGGAGTTGTATCCATTGAACACACTGTTACCGACAGAATTTGTATCCATTGAACACACGGTCACAGACATAACTTCTATCCATTGAACACAAGGTCATAGACAGGACTTGCATCCATTGAACACACTGTTATAGACAGGACATGCATCGATTGAGCACACTGTTATAGACAGGTCATGCATCCATTGAACACAATTTTATAGAAAGGACTTGTATCCATTGAACACACTGTTATAGAGAGGACTTGCGTCTATTGAACACACTGTTATAGACAGGACATGCATCCATTGAACACACTGTTATAGACAGGACTTGCATCGATTGAGCACACTGTTATAGACAGGACATGCATCCATTGAACCAAATTTTATAGACAGGACATGCATCCATTGAACACACTGTTGTAGACAGGATTTCTGTCCATTGAACACACGGTCGCAGAGAGGACTTGAGTCCATTGAACACACGGTCTCAGACAGGACTTGTATCCATTGAACGAACGGTCACAGACAGGACTTGTATCCGTTGAACACACGGTCACACACAGGACCAGTATCCAGTGAGCAAATGGTAACAGACAGGACTTGAATCCATTGAACACGCTGTTATATACAGGAGTTGTATCCATTGAACACAATGTTATAGAGAGCACTTGCATCCATTGAATGCACTGTTATAGACAGGACTTGTATCCATTGAACACAAGGACACAGGCAGGACTTGTATTCGTTGAACACACGGTCACAGACAGGACTTGTATCCATTGAACCCACGTTCATTGACAGGACTTCCTTCCATTGAACACACTGTTATAGACAGTACTTGCATCGATTGAACACAGTGTTATAGACAGGACATGCATCCATTGAACACACTGTTATAGACAGTACTTGCTTCCATTGAACACAATTTTATAGACAGGTCTTGTATTCATTTGAACACACTGTTATAGACAGGACATGCATTCATTGAACAAACGGTCATAGACAGGAATGGCATCCATTGAACCCACGTTCATAGACAGGACTTCCTTCCATTGAACACACTGTTATAGACAGTACTTGCATCGATTGAACACAGTGTTATAGACAGGACATGCATCCATTGAACACACTGTTATAGACAGGACTTGCTTCCATTGAACACAATTTTATAGACAGGTCTTGTATTCATTTGAACACACTGTTATAGACAGGACATGCATTCATTGAACAAACGGTCATAGACAGGACTTGCACCGATTGAACACACTATTATAGACAGGACTTGCGACCATTGAGCACACGGTCACAGACAGGACTTGTATCCATTGAACACACGGTCACAGACAGGACTTGTATCCATTGAACGAACGTTCACAGACAGGACTTGTATCCATTGAACACACTGTTATAGACAGGACTTGCGACCATTGAACACACGGTCACAGACAAGACTTGTAGCCGTTGAACACATGGTCACACACAGGACCAGTATCCAGTCAACAAATGGTCACAGACAGGACTTGAATCCATTGAACACGCTCTTATCTACAGGAGTTGTATCCATTGAACGCACTGTTATAGGCAGGACTTGTATCCATTGAACACATGGTCACAGGCAGGACTTGTATTCGTTGAACACACTAAATAGACAGGACATGTATCCATTGAACACATTGTTATAGACAGGACTTGCATCGATTGAACAAACTGTTATAGACAAGACATGCATCCATTGAACACACTGTTATAGACAGGTCTTGCTTCCATTGAACACAATGTTATAGAGAGCACTTGTATCCATTGAACGCACTGATATAGACTGGACTTGGATCCATTGAACACACGGTCACAGGCAGGATTTGTAATCGTTGAACACACGGTCACAGACAGGACTTGTATCTATTGAACACACCGTCACAGACAGGACTTGTATCCGTTGAACACATGGTCACACACAGGACCAGTATCCGGTCAACAAATGGTCACAGACAGGACTTGAATCCATTGAACACGCTCTTATATACACGAGTTGTATCCATTGAACACAATGTTATAGACAGGAGTTTTATCCATTTTTTTTTTTTTTTTTTTTTTTTTTTTAACTTTTTTTTTATTGTTTTCAAATTGTTACAGAATAAATGTGCATGAAAAAAAAAAGTGTTACCCAGCCCCCTCCCCTTAACCCCTCCCCCCTAACATCCCTATTAAAAAAATAAGAAAGAGAAAAAAAAAGGGAATGCCTGGATGTTGGAAGATCCCCACACACTCCACGGAGTTCTCATTTTTTTAAAAATATATGTTAAAGTTCTTTTTCTTTTCAATCTATAATAATACCTAATCTTTCCACTTTCGTGGTATCCTGGGAAATCTTTATAAAAGTCTCCATGTTGCTATGTGTGTCCCCACCATTCATCCAGGCAAAAAGATAGAAAAAAATTAAAATATAAAGGAAAAAAAAAAAAAAAAAAAAAATACCCCCCTACTAATGTTGTGGAAAAAAGACACAACATTACCCCCCTCTGCTGTACGGGTCATGGCAACCGCCATGATTACACACGTGAATCCCGCAGTAACCGATCCACAGCCTCCCAGCTCCCCCGCAACATAAAAAAGTATATGTATAAGAAGAGAAAAAAAAAATACTATTCTCATTTAGTATTTCTAAAATTTTGCTTTTCTCTTCTGTAATATCCATAAATGTCCATCACTTCTGTTCCTTGGTTCTATCTTCATCTTTAATCCATTACGTTTGGAAGCCTCTATGTGTAGTTAGCGAATAGATGGAAGTTCTTGTACAAACTCCTCCGCTTTTCGATAGTCGGAAAAAAGAAATTTTCTGTCCTCCAAAAAAATTATCAGTGTTGCTGGATGACGCATTGTAAATTTATAACCCTTTTCCCATAAGGCTTTTTTCGCTGGGTTAAATTCCTTCCTTCTCTTCAACAGGTTGTAACTTATATCAGGATAAAAAAGAATTGGTTTCCCTGCTATCATCAGTGGCCCGTTTCTATTTTTGGCACTTTGGGCAGCGGCCTTCAGGATCTTTTCTTTGTCTTGGTATCGTAAGCATTTTATCAAAATTGATCGTGGGTTTTGGTCAGCTCGAGGTCTTGACCTTAAAGATCTATGCGCCCATACAATCTCAATTGGAGTTTCTCTTTCCATTTTCAATTTTTTAGGGATCCATTTTTGAAAAAAATTTATTGGATCTTCTCCTTCTATATCTTCTTTAAGTCCAACAATTTTAATATTATTTCGTCTACTGAGATTTTCAAGCTTATCAATTTTTTCCATAAATTGTTTTCTTTCTGATGTCCAAGCAGTATTTTCCTTTTCCATTTTGTCCATTCTTTCAACCATGTCTTCCGTTGTAGTTTCCAAGTCCGTAATTCTTTTTTCCATTTTTTCCTGTCTCTTTGTCATTTTATCAAGCATAGTCTCCATATTGGTCATTTTTTTTTCGAGTTTTTTTTGGTTATTTTTAATTACTTTTAATGTGTCTAATTTACGCATTATTTGCCTCAAAGTCTTTTCTATATTTCTAGAAGGACTTTTACCTCCTTCAGCTGATCCTTCCGAGAGATTTGACTCTCCCTCCGATTCGCTATCACTTTCAGTTGCAGTGGTAGCTGGGCTTTGTAGTTCTTTTTGTTCCTGTTTGCGCATGGTCCATCCTTCGCGTTTGCGCAGTTCACGATGGTTTTTTCCTTTGGAAGTGGCAAGCGTTGCCACCATCTCCTGTTCAGTATCACCGGCGATACAATGTACCTGAGATCGCGGCTCCTCGGTAGACGTGGGCCTCGCTCTTGTTCCAGCTTGCGTAGTCTTCCCGGTATTAGTTTTCTTCATCTTCTTTCCTTGAGGCATAGCTTGACACAGTCCGGAGTCGTTTATAAGCAACTTTTAGAGAGTATTGACTAACTTTTCTTCATTTAAACATTAATTTATTAACTTTTTACGGGAGAGCTGGGTCCCTGCGTCTCGATCCTACGTCATCACGTGATGTCCCCCTCAGGAGTTTTATCCATTGAACACATGGTCACAGGCGGGACTTGTATCCATTGACACAGTGTAATAGACAGGTCTTGTATCCATTGAACAAACCGTCACAGAAAGGACTTGCATCCATTGAACACGCTGTTATAGACAGAATTTGTATCCATTGAACACACGGTCACAGACAGAACTTCTATCCATTGAACACAAGGTCATAGACAGGACTTGCATCCATTGAACACACTGTTATAGACAGGACATGCATCGATTGAGCACACTGTTATAGACAGGTCATGCATCCATTGAACACAATTTTATAGAAAGGACTTGTATCCATTGAACACACTGTTATAGAGAGGACTTGCGACAATTGAACACACTGTTATAGACAGGACATGCATCGATGGAACACACTGTTATAGACAGGACTTGCATCGATTGAGCACACTGTTATAGACAGGACATGCATCCATTGAACCCAATTTTATAGACAGGACATGCATCCATTGAACACACTGTTGTAGACAGGACTTGCATCCATTGAACACACTGTTATAGACAGGACTTGTATCCATTGAACACACGGACACAGGCAGGACTTGTATTCGTTGAACACACGGTCACAGACAGGACTTGTATCCATTGAACACACTGTAATAGACAGGTCTTGTATCCATTGAACAAACTGTCACAGAAAGGACTTGCATCCATTGAATACGCAGTTATAGACAGGAGTTGTATCCATTGAACACACTGTTTCAGACAGGACTTATATCCATTGAACACACGGTCACAGACAGGACTTCTATCCATTGAACAAACGGTCACAGACAGGACTTGTATCCATTGATCGAACGTTCACAGACAGGACTTGCATCGATTGAACACACTGTTATAGACAGGACATGCATCCATTGAACACACTGTTATGACAGGACTTGCTTCCATTGAACACAATTTTATAGACAGGTCTTGTATTCATTTGAAAATACTGTTATAGACAGGACATGCATCCATTGAACAAACGGTCATAGACAGGACTTGCACCCATTGAACACACTGTTATAGACAGGACTTGCGACCATTGAACACACGGTCACCGACAGGACTTGTATCCATTGAACACACTGTTATAGACAGGACTTGCGTCCATTGAACACACCGTCACAGACAAGACGTGTAGCCGTTGAACACATGGTCACACACAGGACCAGTATCCAGTCAACAAATGGTCACAGACAGGACTTGAATCCATTGAACACGCTCTTATATACAGTAGTTGTATCCATTGAACACAATGTTATAGAGAGCACTTGCATCCATTGAACGCACTGTTATAGGCAGGACTTGTATCCATTGAACACATGGTCACAGGCAGGACTTGTATTCGTTGAACACACTAAATAGACAGGACTTGTATCCATTGAACACATTGTTATAGACAGGACTTGCATCGATTGAACACACTGTTATAGACAGGACATGCATCCATTGAACACACTGTAATAGACAGGACTTGTATCCATTGAACAAACTGTCACAGAAAGGACTTGCATCCATTGAACACGCTGTTATAGATAGGAGTTGTATCCATTGAACACACTGTTATAGACAGTAGTTGCTTCGATTGAACACAGTGTTATAGACAGGACATGCATCCATTGAACACACTGTTATAGACAGTACTTGCTTCCATTGAACACAATTTTATAGACAGGTCTTGTATTCATTTGAACACACTGTTATAGACAGGACATGCATTCATTGAACAAACGGTCATAGACAGGACTTGCACCGATTGAACACACTGTTATAGACTTGACTTGCGACCATTGAGCACACGGTCACAGACAGGACTTGTATCCATTGAACGAACGTTCACAGACAGGACTTGTATCCATTGAACACACTGTTATAGACAGGACTTGCATCGATTGAACACACTGTTATAGACAGGACATGCATCCATTGAACACACTGTTATAGACAGGACTTGCTTCCATTGAACAAAGGTCATAGACAGGACTTGCATCCATTGAACACACTGTTATAGTCAGGACATGTATCCATTGAACACAGTTTTATAGAAAGGACTTGTATCCATTGAACACACTGTTATAGAGAGGACTTGCGTCCATTGAACACACAGTTATAGGCAGGACATGCATCCATTGAACACACGGTCACAGACAGGACTTGTATCCATTGAACGTACGTTCACAGACAGGACTTGTATCCATTGAACACACTGTAATAGACAGGTCTTGTATCCATTGAACTAACTGTCACAGAAAGGACTTGCATCCATTGAACACGCTGTTATAGACAGGAGTTGTATCCATTGAACACACTGTTATAGACAGGACATTCATCCATTGAACACACTGTTATAGACAGGACTTGCTTCCATTGAACACAATTTTATAGACAGGTCTTGTATTCATTTGAACACACTTTTATAGACAGGACATGCATCCATTGAACAAACGGTCACAGACAGAACTGCTATCCATTGAACGTACGATCACAGACAGGACTTGTATCCATTGAACACACCGTCACAGACAAGACTTGTATCCATTGAACACACTGTAATAGACAGGTCTTGTATCCATTGAACAAACGGTCATAGACAGGACTTGCACCCATTGAACACACTGTTATAGACAGGACTTGCGTCCATTGAACACACGTTCATAGACAGGACTTGCATCCATTGAACACACTGTTATAGACAGGACTTGCATCGATTGAACACACTGTAATAGACAGGTCTTGTATCCATTGAACACACGGTCACAGACAGAACTTCTATCTATTGAACTTACGTTCACAGACAGGACTTGTATCCATTGAACACACCGTCACAGACAAGACTTGTATCCGTTGAACACATGGTCACACACAGGACCAGTATCCAGTCAACAAATGTTCACAGAAAGGACTTGAATCCATTCAACGAATGTTCACAGACAGGACTTTTATCCATTGAATACACTGTTATAGACAGGACATGCATCCATTGAACACACTGTTATAGACAGGACTTGCATCCATTGAACACAATGTTATAGAGAGCACTTGCATCCATTGAACGCACTGATATAGATTGGACTTGGATCCATTGAACACACAGTCACAGGCAGGACTTGTATCCATTGAACACTCTGTAATAGAAAGGACTTGTATCTATTGAACAAACAGTCACAGAAAGGACTTGCATCCATTGAACACGCTGTTATAGACAGGAGTTGTATCCATTGAACACACTGTTACAGACAGGACTTGTATCCATTGAACACATGGTCGCAGACAGAACTTCTATCCATTGAACACATGGTCATAGACAGGACATGCATCCATTGAACACACTGTTATAGACAGGACTTGCATCGATTGAGCACACTGTTATAGACAGGACTTGCGTCCATTGAACACACCGTCACAGACAAGACTTGTAGCCTTTGAACACACCGTCACAGACAGGACTTGTATCCGTTGAACACACGGTCACACACAGAACCAGTATCCAGTCAACATATGGTCACAGACAGGACTTGAATCCATTGAACACGCTCTTATATACAGGAGTTGTATCCATTGAACACAATATTATAGAGAGCACTTGCATCCATTGAACGCACTGTTATAGAGAGGGCTTGTATCCATTGAACACAGGGTCACAGGCAGGACTTGTATTCGTTGAACACACTAAATAGACAGGACTTGTATCCATTGAACACATTGTTATAGACAGGACTTGCATCGATTGAACACACTGTAAAAGACAGGACTTGCATCGATTGAACACAATTTTATAGAAAGGACTTTTATCCATTGTACACGCTGTTATAGATAGGAGTTGTATCCACTGAACACACTGTTACAGACAGGACTTGTATCCATTGAACTGACGGTCACAGACAGAACTTCTATCCATTGAACACACGGTCATAGATAGGACATGCATCCATTGAACACACTGTTATAGACAGGACTTGCGTCCATTGAACACACTGTTACAGACAGGACATGCATCCATTGAACACACTGTTATAGACAGGACCTGCTTCCATTGAACACAATTTTATAGACAGGTCTTGTGTTCATTTGAACATACTGTTATAGACAGGACATGCATCCATTGAACAAACGGTCATAGATAGGACTTGCATCGATTGAGCACACTGTTATTACAGGACATGCATCCATTGAACACACTGTTATAGAGAGGACTTGCATCCATTGAACATGCTGTTATAGACAGTACATGCATCCATTGAACACACTGTTATAGACAGGACTTGCTTCCATTGAACACAATTTTATAGAAAGGACTTGTATCCATTCAACACACTGTTCTATACAGGACTTGCGTACATTGAACACACGTTCATAGACAGGACTTGCATCCATTGAAAACACTGTTATAGACAGGACTTGCATCGATTCAACACAGTGTTATAGACAGGTCTTGTATTCATTTGAACACACTGTTATAGACAGGACTTGCGACCATTGTAAACACGGTCAAAGACAGGACTTGTATCCATTGAACACACTGTTATAGACAGGGCTTGCATCGAATGAACACACTGTTATAGAGAGGACATGCATCCATTGAACAAACTGTTATAGACAGGACTTGTTTCCACTGAACACAATTTTATAGACAGGTCTTGTATTCATTTGAACACACTGTTATAGACAGGACATGCATCGATTGAACAAACGGTCATAGACAGGACTTGCAACCATTGAACACACTGTTATAGACAGCACTTGCGACCATTGAACACACGCTCACTGACAGGACGTGTATCCATTGAACAAACTGTCACAGAAAGGACTTGCATCCATTGAACACGCTGTTATAGACAGGAGATGTATCCATTGAACACACTGTTTCAGACAGGACTTATATCCATTGAACACACGGTCACAGACAGGACTTCTATCCATTGAACACACGGTCACAGACAGGACTTGTATCCATTGATCGAACGTTCACAGACAGGACTTGTATCCATTGAACACACTGTTATAGACAGGACTTGCATCGATTGAACACACTGTTATAGACAGGACATGCATCCATTGAACACACTGTTATGACAGGACTTGCTTCCATTGAACACAATTTTATAGAAAGGACTTGTATCCATTCAACGAACGTTCACAGACAGGAATTGTATCCATTGAACACACCGTCACAGACAGGACTTGAATCCATTGAACACGCTCTTATATACAGGAGTTGTATCCATTGAACACAATGTTATAGAGAGCACTTGCATCCATTGAACGCACTGTTATAGACAGGACTTGTATCCATTGAACACATGGTCACAGGCGGGACTTGTATTCGTTGAACACACGGTCACAGACAGGACTTGTATCCATTGAACACACTGTAATAGACAGGACTTGTATCCATTGACACACTGTAATAGGCAGGTCTTGTATCCATTGAACAAACCGTCACAGAAAGTACTTGCATCCATTGAACACGCTGTTATAGACAGGAGTTGTATCCATTGAACACAATGTTATAGAGAGCACTTGCATCCATTTTACGCACTTTTATAGGCAGGATTTGTATCCATTGAACACATGGTCACAGGCAGGACTTGTATTCGTTGAACACACTTAATAGACAGGACTTGTATCCATTGAACACATTGTTATAGACAGGACTTGCATCGATTGAACACACTGTTATAGACAGGACTTGCGTCCATTGAACACACCGTCACAGACAAGACTTGTATCCGTTGAACACATGGTCACACACAGGACCTGTATCCGGTCAACAAATGGTCACAGACAGGACTTGAATCCATTGAACCCGCTCTTATATACAGGAGTTGTATCCATTGAACAGAATGTTATAGAGAGCACTTGCATCCATTGAACGCACTGTTATAGACAGGACTTGTATCCATTGAACACATGGTCACAGGCGGGACTTGTATTCGTTGAACACACGGTCACAGACAGGACTTGTATCCATTGAACACACTGTAATAGACAGGACTTGTATCCATTGACACACTGTAATAGACAGGTCTTGTATCCATTGAACAAACCGTCACAGAAAGTACTTGCATCCATTGAACACGCTGTTATAGACAGGAGTTGTATCCATTGAACACACTGTTACCGACAGAATTTGTATCCATTGAACACACGGTCACAGACATAACTTCTATCCATTGAACACAAGGTCATAGACAGGACTTGCATCCATTGAACACACTGTTATAGACAGGACATGCATCGATTGAGCACACTGTTATAGACAGGTCATGCATCCATTGAACACAATTTTATAGAAAGGACTTGTATCCATTGAACACACTGTTATAGAGAGGACTTGCGTCTATTGAACACACTGTTATAGACAGGACATGCATCCATTGAACACACTGTTATAGACAGGACTTGCATCGATTGAGCACACTGTTATAGACAGGACATGCATCCATTGAACCAAATTTTATAGACAGGACATGCATCCATTGAACACACTGTTGTAGACAGGATTTCTGTCCATTGAACACACGGTCGCAGAGAGGACTTGAGTCCATTGAACACACGGTCTCAGACAGGACTTGTATCCATTGAACGAACGGTCACAGACAGGACTTGTATCCGTTGAACACACGGTCACACACAGGACCAGTATCCAGTGAGCAAATGGTAACAGACAGGACTTGAATCCATTGAACACGCTGTTATATACAGGAGTTGTATCCATTGAACACAATGTTATAGAGAGCACTTGCATCCATTGAATGCACTGTTATAGACAGGACTTGTATCCATTGAACACAAGGACACAGGCAGGACTTGTATTCGTTGAACACACGGTCACAGACAGGACTTGTATCCATTGAACCCACGTTCATTGACAGGACTTCCTTCCATTGAACACACTGTTATAGACAGTACTTGCATCGATTGAACACAGTGTTATAGACAGGACATGCATCCATTGAACACACTGTTATAGACAGTACTTGCTTCCATTGAACACAATTTTATAGACAGGTCTTGTATTCATTTGAACACACTGTTATAGACAGGACATGCATTCATTGAACAAACGGTCATAGACAGGAATGGCATCCATTGAACCCACGTTCATAGACAGGACTTCCTTCCATTGAACACACTGTTATAGACAGTACTTGCATCGATTGAACACAGTGTTATAGACAGGACATGCATCCATTGAACACACTGTTATAGACAGGACTTGCTTCCATTGAACACAATTTTATAGACAGGTCTTGTATTCATTTGAACACACTGTTATAGACAGGACATGCATTCATTGAACAAACGGTCATAGACAGGACTTGCACCGATTGAACACACTATTATAGACAGGACTTGCGACCATTGAGCACACGGTCACAGACAGGACTTGTATCCATTGAACACACGGTCACAGACAGGACTTGTATCCATTGAACGAACGTTCACAGACAGGACTTGTATCCATTGAACACACTGTTATAGACAGGACTTGCGACCATTGAACACACGGTCACAGACAAGACTTGTAGCCGTTGAACACATGGTCACACACAGGACCAGTATCCAGTCAACAAATGGTCACAGACAGGACTTGAATCCATTGAACACGCTCTTATCTACAGGAGTTGTATCCATTGAACGCACTGTTATAGGAAGGACTTGTATCCATTGAACACATGGTCACAGGCAGGACTTGTATTCGTTGAACACACTAAATAGACAGGACTTGTATCCATTGAACACATTGTTATAGACAGGACTTGCATCGATTGAACACACTGTAAAAGACAGGACTTGCATCGATTGAACACAATTTTATAGAAAGGACTTTTATCCATTGTACACGCTGTTATAGATAGGAGTTGTATCCACTGAACACACTGTTACAGACAGGACTTGTATCCATTGAACTGACGGTCACAGACAGAACTTCTATCCATTGAACACACGGTCATAGATAGGACATGCATCCATTGAACACACTGTTATAGACAGGACTTGCGTCCATTGAACACACTGTTATAGACAGGACATGCATCCATTGAACACACTGTTATAGACAGGACCTGCTTCCATTGAACACAATTTTATAGACAGGTCTTGTATTCATTTGAACATACTGTTATAGACAGGACATGCATCCATTGAACAAACGGTCATAGATAGGACTTGCATCGATTGAGCACACTGTTATTACAGGACATGCATCCATTGAACACACTGTTATAGAGAGGACTTGCATCCATTGAACATGCTGTTATAGACAGTACATGCATCCATTGAACACACTGTTATAGACAGGACTTGCTTCCATTGAACACAATTTTATAGAAAGGACTTGTATCCATTCAACACACTGTTCTATACAGGACTTGCGTACATTGAACACACGTTCATAGACAGGACTTGCATCCATTGAAAACACTGTTATAGACAGGACTTGCATCGATTCAACACAGTGTTATAGACAGGTCTTGTATTCATTTGAACACACTGTTATAGACAGGACTTGCGACCATTGAAAACACGGTCAAAGACAGGACTTGTATCCATTGAACACACTGTTATAGACAGGGCTTGCATCGAATGAACACACTGTTATAGAGAGGACATGCATCCATTGAACAAACTGTTATAGACAGGACTTGTTTCCACTGAACACAATTTTATAGACAGGTCTTGTATTCATTTGAACACACTGTTATAGACAGGACATGCATCGATTGAACAAACGGTCATAGACAGGACTTGCAACCATTGAACACACTGTTATAGACAGCACTTGCGACCATTGAACACACGCTCACTGACAGGACGTGTATCCATTGAACAAACTGTCACAGAAAGGACTTGCATCCATTGAACACGCTGTTATAGACAGGAGATGTATCCATTGAACACACTGTTTCAGACAGGACTTATATCCATTGAACACACGGTCACAGACAGGACTTCTATCCATTGAACACACGGTCACAGACAGGACTTGTATCCATTGATCGAACGTTCACAGACAGGACTTGTATCCATTGAACACACTGTTATAGACAGGACTTGCATCGATTGAACACACTGTTATAGACAGGACATGCATCCATTGAACACACTGTTATGACAGGACTTGCTTCCATTGAACACAATTTTATAGAAAGGACTTGTATCCATTCAACGAACGTTCACAGACAGGAATTGTATCCATTGAACACACCGTCACAGACAGGACTTGAATCCATTGAACACGCTCTTATATACAGGAGTTGTATCCATTGAACACAATGTTATAGAGAGCACTTGCATCCATTGAACGCACTGTTATAGACAGGACTTGTATCCATTGAACACATGGTCACAGGCGGGACTTGTATTCGTTGAACACACGGTCACAGACAGGACTTGTATCCATTGAACACACTGTAATAGACAGGACTTGTATCCATTGACACACTGTAATAGACAGGTCTTGTATCCATTGAACAAACCGTCACAGAAAGTACTTGCATCCATTGAACACGCTGTTATAGACAGGAGTTGTATCCATTGAACACAATGTTATAGAGAGCACTTGCATCCATTTTACGCACTTTTATAGGCAGGATTTGTATCCATTGAACACATGGTCACAGGCAGGACTTGTATTCGTTGAACACACTTAATAGACAGGACTTGTATCCATTGAACACATTGTTATAGACAGGACTTGCATCGATTGAACACACTGTTATAGACAGGACTTGCGTCCATTGAACACACCGTCACAGACAAGACTTGTATCCGTTGAACACATGGTCACACACAGGACCTGTATCCGGTCAACAAATGGTCACAGACAGGACTTGAATCCATTGAACCCGCTCTTATATACAGGAGTTGTATCCATTGAACAGAATGTTATAGAGAGCACTTGCATCCATTGAACGCACTGTTATAGACAGGACTTGTATCCATTGAACACATGGTCACAGGCGGGACTTGTATTCGTTGAACACACGGTCACAGACAGGACTTGTATCCATTGAACACACTGTAATAGACAGGACTTGTATCCATTGACACACTGTAATAGACAGGTCTTGTATCCATTGAACAAACCGTCACAGAAAGTACTTGCATCCATTGAACACGCTGTTATAGACAGGAGTTGTATCCATTGAACACACTGTTACCGACAGAATTTGTATCCATTGAACACACGGTCACAGACATAACTTCTATCCATTGAACACAAGGTCATAGACAGGACTTGCATCCATTGAACACACTGTTATAGACAGGACATGCATCGATTGAGCACACTGTTATAGACAGGTCATGCATCCATTGAACACAATTTTATAGAAAGGACTTGTATCCATTGAACACACTGTTATAGAGAGGACTTGCGTCTATTGAACACACTGTTATAGACAGGACATGCATCCATTGAACACACTGTTATAGACAGGACTTGCATCGATTGAGCACACTGTTATAGACAGGACATGCATCCATTGAACCAAATTTTATAGACAGGACATGCATCCATTGAACACACTGTTGTAGACAGGATTTCTGTCCATTGAACACACGGTCGCAGAGAGGACTTGAGTCCATTGAACACACGGTCTCAGACAGGACTTGTATCCATTGAACGAACGGTCACAGACAGGACTTGTATCCGTTGAACACACGGTCACACACAGGACCAGTATCCAGTGAGCAAATGGTAACAGACAGGACTTGAATCCATTGAACACGCTGTTATATACAGGAGTTGTATCCATTGAACACAATGTTATAGAGAGCACTTGCATCCATTGAATGCACTGTTATAGACAGGACTTGTATCCATTGAACACAAGGACACAGGCAGGACTTGTATTCGTTGAACACACGGTCACAGACAGGACTTGTATCCATTGAACCCACGTTCATTGACAGGACTTCCTTCCATTGAACACACTGTTATAGACAGTACTTGCATCGATTGAACACAGTGTTATAGACAGGACATGCATCCATTGAACACACTGTTATAGACAGTACTTGCTTCCATTGAACACAATTTTATAGACAGGTCTTGTATTCATTTGAACACACTGTTATAGACAGGACATGCATTCATTGAACAAACGGTCATAGACAGGAATGGCATCCATTGAACCCACGTTCATAGACAGGACTTCCTTCCATTGAACACACTGTTATAGACAGTACTTGCATCGATTGAACACAGTGTTATAGACAGGACATGCATCCATTGAACACACTGTTATAGACAGGACTTGCTTCCATTGAACACAATTTTATAGACAGGTCTTGTATTCATTTGAACACACTGTTATAGACAGGACATGCATTCATTGAACAAACGGTCATAGACAGGACTTGCACCGATTGAACACACTATTATAGACAGGACTTGCGACCATTGAGCACACGGTCACAGACAGGACTTGTATCCATTGAACACACGGTCACAGACAGGACTTGTATCCATTGAACGAACGTTCACAGACAGGACTTGTATCCATTGAACACACTGTTATAGACAGGACTTGCGACCATTGAACACACGGTCACAGACAAGACTTGTAGCCGTTGAACACATGGTCACACACAGGACCAGTATCCAGTCAACAAATGGTCACAGACAGGACTTGAATCCATTGAACACGCTCTTATCTACAGGAGTTGTATCCATTGAACGCACTGTTATAGGCAGGACTTGTATCCATTGAACACATGGTCACAGGCAGGACTTGTATTCGTTGAACACACTAAATAGACAGGACATGTATCCATTGAACACATTGTTATAGACAGGACTTGCATCGATTGAACAAACTGTTATAGACAAGACATGCATCCATTGAACACACTGTTATAGACAGGTCTTGCTTCCATTGAACACAATGTTATAGAGAGCACTTGTATCCATTGAACGCACTGATATAGACTGGACTTGGATCCATTGAACACACGGTCACAGGCAGGATTTGTAATCGTTGAACACACGGTCACAGACAGGACTTGTATCTATTGAACACACCGTCACAGACAGGACTTGTATCCGTTGAACACATGGTCACACACAGGACCAGTATCCGGTCAACAAATGGTCACAGACAGGACTTGAATCCATTGAACACGCTCTTATATACACGAGTTGTATCCATTGAACACAATGTTATAGACAGGAGTTTTATCCATTGAACACATGGTCACAGGCGGGACTTGTATCCATTGACACAGTGTAATAGACAGGTCTTGTATCCATTGAACAAACCGTCACAGAAAGGACTTGCATCCATTGAACACGCTGTTATAGACAGAATTTGTATCCATTGAACACACGGTCACAGACAGAACTTCTATCCATTGAACACAAGGTCATAGACAGGACTTGCATCCATTGAACACACTGTTATAGACAGGACATGCATCGATTGAGCACACTGTTATAGACAGGTCATGCATCCATTGAACACAATTTTATAGAAAGGACTTGTATCCATTGAACACAGTGTTATAGAGAGGACTTGCGACAATTGAACACACTGTTATAGACAGGACTTGCATCGATTGAGCACACTGTTATAGACAGGACATGCATCCATTGAACCCAATTTTATAGACAGGACATGCATCCATTGAACACACTGTTGTAGACAGGACTTGCATCCATTGAACACACTGTTATAGACAGGACTTGTATCCATTGAACACACGGACACAGGCAGGACTTGTATTCGTTGAACACACGGTCACAGACAGGACTTGTATCCATTGAACACACTGTAATAGACAGGTCTTGTATCCATTGAACAAACTGTCACAGAAAGGACTTGCATCCATTGAATACGCAGTTATAGACAGGAGTTGTATCCATTGAACACACTGTTTCAGACAGGACTTAAATCCATTGAACACACGGTCACAGACAGGACTTCTATCCATTGAACAAACGGTCACAGACAGGACTTGTATCCATTGATCGAACGTTCACAGACAAGACTTGTATCCATTGAACACACTGTTATAGACAGGACTTGCATCGATTGAACACACTGTTATAGACAGGACATGCATCCATTGAACACACTGTTATGACAGGACTTGCTTCCATTGAACACAATTTTATAGACAGGTCTTGTATTCATTTGAAAATACTGTTATAGACAGGACATGCATCCATTGAACAAACGGTCATAGACAGGACTTGCACCCATTGAACACACTGTTATAGACAGGACTTGCGACCATTGAACACACGGTCACCGACAGGACTTGTATCCATTGAACACACTGTTATAGACAGGACTTGCGTCCATTGAACACACCGTCACAGACAAGACGTGTAGCCGTTGAACACATGGTCACACACAGGACCAGTATCCAGTCAACAAATGGTCACAGACAGGACTTGAATCCATTGAACACGCTCTTATATACAGTAGTTGTATCCATTGAACACAATGTTATAGAGAGCACTTGCATCCATTGAACGCACTGTTATAGGCAGGACTTGTATCCATTGAACACATGGTCACAGGCAGGACTTGTATTCGTTGAACACACTAAATAGACAGGACTTGTATCCATTGAACACATTGTTATAGACAGGACTTGCATCGATTGAACACACTGTTATAGACAGGACATGCATCCATTGAACACACTGTAATAGACAGGACTTGTATCCATTGAACAAACTGTCACAGAAAGGACTTGCATCCATTGAACACGCTGTTATAGACAGGAGTTGTATCCATTGAACACACTGTTATAGACAGGACTTGCATCAGTTGAGCACACTGTTATAGACAGGACATGCATCCATTGAACACAATTTTATAGAAAGGACTTTTATCCATTGTACACGCTGTTATAGATAGGAGTTGTATCCATTGAACACACTGTTATAGACAGTACTTGCTTCGATTGAACACAGTGTTATAGACAGGACATGCATCCATTGAACACACTGTTATAGACAGTACTTGCTTCCATTGAACACAATTTTATAGACAGGTCTTGTATTCATTTGAACACACTGTTATAGACAGGACATGCATTCATTGAACAAACGGTCATAGACAGGACTTGCACCGATTGAACACACTGTTATAGACTTGACTTGCGACCATTGAGCACACGGTCACAGACAGGACTTGTATCCATTGAACGAACGTTCACAGACAGGACTTGTATCCATTGAACACACTGTTATAGACAGGACTTGCATCGATTGAACACACTGTTATAGACAGGACATGCATCCATTGAACACACTGTTATAGACAGGACTTGCTTCCATTGAACAAAGGTCATAGACAGGACTTGCATCCATTGAACACACTGTTATAGTCAGGACATGTATCCATTGAACACAGTTTTATAGAAAGGACTTGTATCCATTGAACACACTGTTATAGAGAGGACTTGCGTCCATTGAACACACAGTTATAGGCAGGACATGCATCCATTGAACACACGGTCACAGACAGGACTTGTATCCATTGAACGTACGTTCACAGACAGGACTTGTATCCATTGAACACACTGTAATAGACAGGTCTTGTATCCATTGAACTAACTGTCACAGAAAGGACTTGCATCCATTGAACACGCTGTTATAGACAGGAGTTGTATCCATTGAACACACTGTTATAGACAGGACATTCATCCATTGAACACACTGTTATAGACAGGACTTGCTTCCATTGAACACAATTTTATAGACAGGTCTTGTATTCATTTGAACACACTTTTATAGACAGGACATGCATCCATTGAACAAACGGTCACAGACAGAACTGCTATCCATTGAACGTACGATCACAGACAGGACTTGTATCCATTGAACACACCGTCACAGACAAGACTTGTATCCATTGAACACACTGTAATAGACAGGTCTTGTATCCATTGAACAAACGGTCATAGACAGGACTTGCACCCATTGAACACACTGTTATAGACAGGACTTGCGTCCATTGAACACACGTTCATAGACAGGACTTGCATCCATTGAACACACTGTTATAGACAGGAGTTGTATCCATTGAACACACTGTTACCGACAGAATTTGTATCCATTGAACACACGGTCACAGACATAACTTCTATCCATTGAACACAAGGTCATAGACAGGACTTGCATCCATTGAACACACTGTTATAGACAGGACATGCATCGATTGAGCACACTGTTATAGACAGGTCATGCATCCATTGAACACAATTTTATAGAAAGGACTTGTATCCATTGAACACACTGTTATAGAGAGGACTTGCGTCTATTGAACACACTGTTATAGACAGGACATGCATCCATTGAACACACTGTTATAGACAGGACTTGCATCGATTGAGCACACTGTTATAGACAGGACATGCATCCATTGAACCAAATTTTATAGACAGGACATGCATCCATTGAACACACTGTTGTAGACAGGATTTCTGTCCATTGAACACACGGTCGCAGAGAGGACTTGAGTCCATTGAACACACGGTCTCAGACAGGACTTGTATCCATTGAACGAACGGTCACAGACAGGACTTGTATCCGTTGAACACACGGTCACACACAGGACCAGTATCCAGTGAGCAAATGGTAACAGACAGGACTTGAATCCATTGAACACGCTGTTATATACAGGAGTTGTATCCATTGAACACAATGTTATAGAGAGCACTTGCATCCATTGAATGCACTGTTATAGACAGGACTTGTATCCATTGACACACTGTAATAGACAGGTCTTGTATCCATTGAACAAACCGTCACAGAAAGTACTTGCATCCATTGAACACGCTGTTATAGACAGGAGTTGTATCCATTGAACACAATGTTATAGAGAGCACTTGCATCCATTTTACGCACTTTTATAGGCAGGATTTGTATCCATTGAACACATGGTCACAGGCAGGACTTGTATTCGTTGAACACACTTAATAGACAGGACTTGTATCCATTGAACACATTGTTATAGACAGGACTTGCATCGATTGAACACACTGTTATAGACAGGACTTGCGTCCATTGAACACACCGTCACAGACAAGACTTGTATCCGTTGAACACATGGTCACACACAGGACCTGTATCCGGTCAACAAATGGTCACAGACAGGACTTGAATCCATTGAACCCGCTCTTATATACAGGAGTTGTATCCATTGAACAGAATGTTATAGAGAGCACTTGCATCCATTGAACGCACTGTTATAGACAGGACTTGTATCCATTGAACACATGGTCACAGGCGGGACTTGTATTCGTTGAACACACGGTCACAGACAGGACTTGTATCCATTGAACACACTGTAATAGACAGGACTTGTATCCATTGACACACTGTAATAGACAGGTCTTGTATCCATTGAACAAACCGTCACAGAAAGTACTTGCATCCATTGAACACGCTGTTATAGACAGGAGTTGTATCCATTGAACACACTGTTACCGACAGAATTTGTATCCATTGAACACACGGTCACAGACATAACTTCTATCCATTGAACACAAGGTCATAGACAGGACTTGCATCCATTGAACACACTGTTATAGACAGGACATGCATCGATTGAGCACACTGTTATAGACAGGTCATGCATCCATTGAACACAATTTTATAGAAAGGACTTGTATCCATTGAACACACTGTTATAGAGAGGACTTGCGTCTATTGAACACACTGTTATAGACAGGACATGCATCCATTGAACACACTGTTATAGACAGGACTTGCATCGATTGAGCACACTGTTATAGACAGGACATGCATCCATTGAACCAAATTTTATAGACAGGACATGCATCCATTGAACACACTGTTGTAGACAGGATTTCTGTCCATTGAACACACGGTCGCAGAGAGGACTTGAGTCCATTGAACACACGGTCTCAGACAGGACTTGTATCCATTGAACGAACGGTCACAGACAGGACTTGTATCCGTTGAACACACGGTCACACACAGGACCAGTATCCAGTGAGCAAATGGTAACAGACAGGACTTGAATCCATTGAACACGCTGTTATATACAGGAGTTGTATCCATTGAACACAATGTTATAGAGAGCACTTGCATCCATTGAATGCACTGTTATAGACAGGACTTGTATCCATTGAACACAAGGACACAGGCAGGACTTGTATTCGTTGAACACACGGTCACAGACAGGACTTGTATCCATTGAACCCACGTTCATTGACAGGACTTCCTTCCATTGAACACACTGTTATAGACAGTACTTGCATCGATTGAACACAGTGTTATAGACAGGACATGCATCCATTGAACACACTGTTATAGACAGTACTTGCTTCCATTGAACACAATTTTATAGACAGGTCTTGTATTCATTTGAACACACTGTTATAGACAGGACATGCATTCATTGAACAAACGGTCATAGACAGGAATGGCATCCATTGAACCCACGTTCATAGACAGGACTTCCTTCCATTGAACACACTGTTATAGACAGTACTTGCATCGATTGAACACAGTGTTATAGACAGGACATGCATCCATTGAACACACTGTTATAGACAGGACTTGCTTCCATTGAACACAATTTTATAGACAGGTCTTGTATTCATTTGAACACACTGTTATAGACAGGACATGCATTCATTGAACAAACGGTCATAGACAGGACTTGCACCGATTGAACACACTATTATAGACAGGACTTGCGACCATTGAGCACACGGTCACAGACAGGACTTGTATCCATTGAACACACGGTCACAGACAGGACTTGTATCCATTGAACGAACGTTCACAGACAGGACTTGTATCCATTGAACACACTGTTATAGACAGGACTTGCGACCATTGAACACACGGTCACAGACAAGACTTGTAGCCGTTGAACACATGGTCACACACAGGACCAGTATCCAGTCAACAAATGGTCACAGACAGGACTTGAATCCATTGAACACGCTCTTATCTACAGGAGTTGTATCCATTGAACGCACTGTTATAGGCAGGACTTGTATCCATTGAACACATGGTCACAGGCAGGACTTGTATTCGTTGAACACACTAAATAGACAGGACATGTATCCATTGAACACATTGTTATAGACAGGACTTGCATCGATTGAACAAACTGTTATAGACAAGACATGCATCCATTGAACACACTGTTATAGACAGGTCTTGCTTCCATTGAACACAATGTTATAGAGAGCACTTGTATCCATTGAACGCACTGATATAGACTGGACTTGGATCCATTGAACACACGGTCACAGGCAGGATTTGTAATCGTTGAACACACGGTCACAGACAGGACTTGTATCTATTGAACACACCGTCACAGACAGGACTTGTATCCGTTGAACACATGGTCACACACAGGACCAGTATCCGGTCAACAAATGGTCACAGACAGGACTTGAATCCATTGAACACGCTCTTATATACACGAGTTGTATCCATTGAACACAATGTTATAGACAGGAGTTTTATCCATTGAACACATGGTCACAGGCGGGACTTGTATCCATTGACACAGTGTAATAGACAGGTCTTGTATCCATTGAACAAACCGTCACAGAAAGGACTTGCATCCATTGAACACGCTGTTATAGACAGAATTTGTATCCATTGAACACACGGTCACAGACAGAACTTCTATCCATTGAACACAAGGTCATAGACAGGACTTGCATCCATTGAACACACTGTTATAGACAGGACATGCATCCATTGAACACACTGTTGTAGACAGGATTTCTGTCCATTGAACACACGGTCGCAGAGAGGACTTGAGTCCATTGAACACACGGTCTCAGACAGGACTTGTATCCATTGAACGAACGGTCACAGACAGGACTTGTATCCGTTGAACACACGGTCACACACAGGACCAGTATCCAGTGAGCAAATGGTAACAGACAGGACTTGAATCCATTGAACACGCTGTTATATACAGGAGTTGTATCCATTGAACACAATGTTATAGAGAGCACTTGCATCCATTGAATGCACTGTTATAGACAGGACTTGTATCCATTGAACACAAGGACACAGGCAGGACTTGTATTCGTTGAACAAACCGTCACAGAAAGTACTTGCATCCATTGAACACGCTGTTATAGACAGGAGTTGTATCCATTGAACACAATGTTATAGAGAGCACTTGCATCCATTTTACGCACTTTTATAGGCAGGATTTGTATCCATTGAACACATGGTCACAGGCAGGACTTGTATTCGTTGAACACACTTAATAGACAGGACTTGTATCCATTGAACACATTGTTATAGACAGGACTTGCATCGATTGAACACACTGTTATAGACAGGACTTGCGTCCATTGAACACACCGTCACAGACAAGACTTGTATCCGTTGAACACATGGTCACACACAGGACCTGTATCCGGTCAACAAATGGTCACAGACAGGACTTGAATCCATTGAACCCGCTCTTATATACAGGAGTTGTATCCATTGAACAGAATGTTATAGAGAGCACTTGCATCCATTGAACGCACTGTTATAGACAGGACTTGTATCCATTGAACACATGGTCACAGGCGGGACTTGTATTCGTTGAACACACGGTCACAGACAGGACTTGTATCCATTGAACACACTGTAATAGACAGGACTTGTATCCATTGACACACTGTAATAGACAGGTCTTGTATCCATTGAACAAACCGTCACAGAAAGTACTTGCATCCATTGAACACGCTGTTATAGACAGGAGTTGTATCCATTGAACACACTGTTACCGACAGAATTTGTATCCATTGAACACACGGTCACAGACATAACTTCTATCCATTGAACACAAGGTCATAGACAGGACTTGCATCCATTGAACACACTGTTATAGACAGGACATGCATCGATTGAGCACACTGTTATAGACAGGTCATGCATCCATTGAACACAATTTTATAGAAAGGACTTGTATCCATTGAACACACTGTTATAGAGAGGACTTGCGTCTATTGAACACACTGTTATAGACAGGACATGCATCCATTGAACACACTGTTATAGACAGGACTTGCATCGATTGAGCACACTGTTATAGACAGGACATGCATCCATTGAACCAAATTTTATAGACAGGACATGCATCCATTGAACACACTGTTGTAGACAGGATTTCTGTCCATTGAACACACGGTCGCAGAGAGGACTTGAGTCCATTGAACACACGGTCTCAGACAGGACTTGTATCCATTGAACGAACGGTCACAGACAGGACTTGTATCCGTTGAACACACGGTCACACACAGGACCAGTATCCAGTGAGCAAATGGTAACAGACAGGACTTGAATCCATTGAACACGCTGTTATATACAGGAGTTGTATCCATTGAACACAATGTTATAGAGAGCACTTGCATCCATTGAATGCACTGTTATAGACAGGACTTGTATCCATTGAACACAAGGACACAGGCAGGACTTGTATTCGTTGAACACACGGTCACAGACAGGACTTGTATCCATTGAACCCACGTTCATTGACAGGACTTCCTTCCATTGAACACACTGTTATAGACAGTACTTGCATCGATTGAACACAGTGTTATAGACAGGACATGCATCCATTGAACACACTGTTATAGACAGTACTTGCTTCCATTGAACACAATTTTATAGACAGGTCTTGTATTCATTTGAACACACTGTTATAGACAGGACATGCATTCATTGAACAAACGGTCATAGACAGGAATGGCATCCATTGAACCCACGTTCATAGACAGGACTTCCTTCCATTGAACACACTGTTATAGACAGTACTTGCATCGATTGAACACAGTGTTATAGACAGGACATGCATCCATTGAACACACTGTTATAGACAGGACTTGCTTCCATTGAACACAATTTTATAGACAGGTCTTGTATTCATTTGAACACACTGTTATAGACAGGACATGCATTCATTGAACAAACGGTCATAGACAGGACTTGCACCGATTGAACACACTATTATAGACAGGACTTGCGACCATTGAGCACACGGTCACAGACAGGACTTGTATCCATTGAACACACGGTCACAGACAGGACTTGTATCCATTGAACGAACGTTCACAGACAGGACTTGTATCCATTGAACACACTGTTATAGACAGGACTTGCGACCATTGAACACACGGTCACAGACAAGACTTGTAGCCGTTGAACACATGGTCACACACAGGACCAGTATCCAGTCAACAAATGGTCACAGACAGGACTTGAATCCATTGAACACGCTCTTATCTACAGGAGTTGTATCCATTGAACGCACTGTTATAGGCAGGACTTGTATCCATTGAACACATGGTCACAGGCAGGACTTGTATTCGTTGAACACACTAAATAGACAGGACATGTATCCATTGAACACATTGTTATAGACAGGATTTGCATCGATTGAACAAACTGTTATAGACAAGACATGCATCCATTGAACACACTGTTATAGACAGGTCTTGCTTCCATTGAACACAATGTTATAGAGAGCACTTGTATCCATTGAACGCACTGATATAGACTGGACTTGGATCCATTGAACACACGGTCACAGGCAGGATTTGTAATCGTTGAACACACGGTCACAGACAGGACTTGTATCTATTGAACACACCGTCACAGACAGGACTTGTATCCGTTGAACACATGGTCACACACAGGACCAGTATCCGGTCAACAAATGGTCACAGACAGGACTTGAATCCATTGAACACGCTCTTATATACACGAGTTGTATCCATTGAACACAATGTTATAGACAGGAGTTTTATCCATTGAACACATGGTCACAGGCGGGACTTGTATCCATTGACACAGTGTAATAGACAGGTCTTGTATCCATTGAACAAACCGTCACAGAAAGGACTTGCATCCATTGAACACGCTGTTATAGACAGAATTTGTATCCATTGAACACACGGTCACAGACAGAACTTCTATCCATTGAACACAAGGTCATAGACAGGACTTGCATCCATTGAACACACTGTTATAGACAGGACATGCATCGATTGAGCACACTGTTATAGACAGGTCATGCATCCATTGAACACAATTTTATAGAAAGGACTTGTATCCATTGAACACACTGTTATAGAGAGGACTTGCGACAATTGAACACACTGTTATAGACAGGACATGCATCGATGGAACACACTGTTATAGACAGGACTTGCATCGATTGAGCACACTGTTATAGACAGGACATGCATCCATTGAACCCAATTTTATAGACAGGACATGCATCCATTGAACACACTGTTGTAGACAGGACTTGCATCCATTGAACACACTGTTATAGACAGGACTTGTATCCATTGAACACACGGACACAGGCAGGACTTGTATTCGTTGAACACACGGTCACAGACAGGACTTGTATCCATTGAACACACTGTAATAGACAGGTCTTGTATCCATTGAACAAACTGTCACAGAAAGGACTTGCATCCATTGAATACGCAGTTATAGACAGGAGTTGTATCCATTGAACACACTGTTTCAGACAGGACTTATATCCATTGAACACACGGTCACAGACAGGACTTCTATCCATTGAACAAACGGTCACAGACAGGACTTGTATCCATTGATCGAACGTTCACAGACAAGACTTGTATCCATTGAACACACTGTTATAGACAGGACTTGCATCGATTGAACACACTGTTATAGACAGGACATGCATCCATTGAACACACTGTTATGACAGGACTTGCTTCCATTGAACACAATTTTATAGACAGGTCTTGTATTCATTTGAAAATACTGTTATAGACAGGACATGCATCCATTGAACAAACGGTCATAGACAGGACTTGCACCCATTGAACACACTGTTATAGACAGGACTTGCGACCATTGAACACACGGTCACCGACAGGACTTGTATCCATTGAACACACTGTTATAGACAGGACTTGCGTCCATTGAACACACCGTCACAGACAAGACGTGTAGCCGTTGAACACATGGTCACACACAGGACCAGTATCCAGTCAACAAATGGTCACAGACAGGACTTGAATCCATTGAACACGCTCTTATATACAGTAGTTGTATCCATTGAACACAATGTTATAGAGAGCACTTGCATCCATTGAACGCACTGTTATAGGCAGGACTTGTATCCATTGAACACATGGTCACAGGCAGGACTTGTATTCGTTGAACACACTAAATAGACAGGACTTGTATCCATTGAACACATTGTTATAGACAGGACTTGCATCGATTGAACACACTGTTATAGACAGGACATGCATCCATTGAACACACTGTAATAGACAGGACTTGTATCCATTGAACAAACTGTCACAGAAAGGACTTGCATCCATTGAACACGCTGTTATAGACAGGAGTTGTATCCATTGAACACACTGTTATAGACAGGACTTGCATCAGTTGAGCACACTGTTATAGACAGGACATGCATCCATTGAACACAATTTTATAGAAAGGACTTTTATCCATTGTACACGCTGTTATAGATAGGAGTTGTATCCATTGAACACACTGTTATAGACAGTACTTGCTTCGATTGAACACAGTGTTATAGACAGGACATGCATCCATTGAACACACTGTTATAGACAGTACTTGCTTCCATTGAACACAATTTTATAGACAGGTCTTGTATTCATTTGAACACACTGTTATAGACAGGACATGCATTCATTGAACAAACGGTCATAGACAGGACTTGCACCGATTGAACACACTGTTATAGACTTGACTTGCGACCATTGAGCACACGGTCACAGACAGGACTTGTATCCATTGAACGAACGTTCACAGACAGGACTTGTATCCATTGAACACACTGTTATAGACAGGACTTGCATCGATTGAACACACTGTTATAGACAGGACATGCATCCATTGAACACACTGTTATAGACAGGACTTGCTTCCATTGAACAAAGGTCATAGACAGGACTTGCATCCATTGAACACACTGTTATAGTCAGGACATGTATCCATTGAACACAGTTTTATAGAAAGGACTTGTATCCATTGAACACACTGTTATAGAGAGGACTTGCGTCCATTGAACACACAGTTATAGGCAGGACATGCATCCATTGAACACACGGTCACAGACAGGACTTGTATCCATTGAACGTACGTTCACAGACAGGACTTGTATCCATTGAACACACTGTAATAGACAGGTCTTGTATCCATTGAACTAACTGTCACAGAAAGGACTTGCATCCATTGAACACGCTGTTATAGACAGGAGTTGTATCCATTGAACACACTGTTATAGACAGGACATTCATCCATTGAACACACTGTTATAGACAGGACTTGCTTCCATTGAACACAATTTTATAGACAGGTCTTGTATTCATTTGAACACACTTTTATAGACAGGACATGCATCCATTGAACAAACGGTCACAGACAGAACTGCTATCCATTGAACGTACGATCACAGACAGGACTTGTATCCATTGAACACACCGTCACAGACAAGACTTGTATCCATTGAACACACTGTAATAGACAGGTCTTGTATCCATTGAACAAACGGTCATAGACAGGACTTGCACCCATTGAACACACTGTTATAGACAGGACTTGCGTCCATTGAACACACGTTCATAGACAGGACTTGCATCCATTGAACACACTGTTATAGACAGGAGTTGTATCCATTGAACACACTGTTACCGACAGAATTTGTATCCATTGAACACACGGTCACAGACATAACTTCTATCCATTGAACACAAGGTCATAGACAGGACTTGCATCCATTGAACACACTGTTATAGACAGGACATGCATCGATTGAGCACACTGTTATAGACAGGTCATGCATCCATTGAACACAATTTTATAGAAAGGACTTGTATCCATTGAACACACTGTTATAGAGAGGACTTGCGTCTATTGAACACACTGTTATAGACAGGACATGCATCCATTGAACACACTGTTATAGACAGGACTTGCATCGATTGAGCACACTGTTATAGACAGGACATGCATCCATTGAACCAAATTTTATAGACAGGACATGCATCCATTGAACACACTGTTGTAGACAGGATTTCTGTCCATTGAACACACGGTCGCAGAGAGGACTTGAGTCCATTGAACACACGGTCTCAGACAGGACTTGTATCCATTGAACGAACGGTCACAGACAGGACTTGTATCCGTTGAACACACGGTCACACACAGGACCAGTATCCAGTGAGCAAATGGTAACAGACAGGACTTGAATCCATTGAACACGCTGTTATATACAGGAGTTGTATCCATTGAACACAATGTTATAGAGAGCACTTGCATCCATTGAATGCACTGTTATAGACAGGACTTGTATCCATTGAACACAAGGACACAGGCAGGACTTGTATTCGTTGAACACACGGTCACAGACAGGACTTGTATCCATTGAACCCACGTTCATTGACAGGACTTCCTTCCATTGAACACACTGTTATAGACAGTACTTGCATCGATTGAACACAGTGTTATAGACAGGACATGCATCCATTGAACACACTGTTATAGACAGTACTTGCTTCCATTGAACACAATTTTATAGACAGGTCTTGTATTCATTTGAACACACTGTTATAGACAGGACATGCATTCATTGAACAAACGGTCATAGACAGGAATGGCATCCATTGAACCCACGTTCATAGACAGGACTTCCTTCCATTGAACACACTGTTATAGACAGTACTTGCATCGATTGAACACAGTGTTATAGACAGGACATGCATCCATTGAACACACTGTTATAGACAGGACTTGCTTCCATTGAACACAATTTTATAGACAGGTCTTGTATTCATTTGAACACACTGTTATAGACAGGACATGCATTCATTGAACAAACGGTCATAGACAGGACTTGCACCGATTGAACACACTATTATAGACAGGACTTGCGACCATTGAGCACACGGTCACAGACAGGACTTGTATCCATTGAACACACGGTCACAGACAGGACTTGTATCCATTGAACGAACGTTCACAGACAGGACTTGTATCCATTGAACACACTGTTATAGACAGGACTTGCGACCATTGAACACACGGTCACAGACAAGACTTGTAGCCGTTGAACACATGGTCACACACAGGACCAGTATCCAGTCAACAAATGGTCACAGACAGGACTTGAATCCATTGAACACGCTCTTATCTACAGGAGTTGTATCCATTGAACGCACTGTTATAGGCAGGACTTGTATCCATTGAACACATGGTCACAGGCAGGACTTGTATTCGTTGAACACACTAAATAGACAGGACATGTATCCATTGAACACATTGTTATAGACAGGACTTGCATCGATTGAACAAACTGTTATAGACAAGACATGCATCCATTGAACACACTGTTATAGACAGGTCTTGCTTCCATTGAACACAATGTTATAGAGAGCACTTGTATCCATTGAACGCACTGATATAGACTGGACTTGGATCCATTGAACACACGGTCACAGGCAGGATTTGTAATCGTTGAACACACGGTCACAGACAGGACTTGTATCTATTGAACACACCGTCACAGACAGGACTTGTATCCGTTGAACACATGGTCACACACAGGACCAGTATCCGGTCAACAAATGGTCACAGACAGGACTTGAATCCATTGAACACGCTCTTATATACACGAGTTGTATCCATTGAACACAATGTTATAGACAGGAGTTTTATCCATTGAACACATGGTCACAGGCGGGACTTGTATCCATTGACACAGTGTAATAGACAGGTCTTGTATCCATTGAACAAACCGTCACAGAAAGGACTTCTATCCATTGAACACAAGGTCATAGACAGGACTTGCATCCATTGAACACACTGTTATAGACAGGACATGCATCGATTGAGCACACTGTTATAGACAGGTCATGCATCCATTGAACACAATTTTATAGAAAGGACTTGTATCCATTGAACACACTGTTATAGAGAGGACTTGCGACAATTGAACACACTGTTATAGACAGGACATGCATCGATGGAACACACTGTTATAGACAGGACTTGCATCGATTGAGCACACTGTTATAGACAGGACATGCATCCATTGAACCCAATTTTATAGACAGGACATGCATCCATTGAACACACTGTTGTAGACAGGACTTGCATCCATTGAACACACTGTTATAGACAGGAGTTTTATCCATTGAACACATGGTCACAGGCGGGACTTGTATCCATTGACACAGTGTAATAGACAGGTTTTGTATCCATTGAACAAACCGTCACAGAAAGGACTTGCATCCATTGAACACGCTGTTATAGACAGAATTTGTATCCATTGAACACACGGTCACAGACAGAACTTCTATCCATTGAACACAAGGTCATAGACAGGACTTCCATCCATTGAACACACTGTTATAGACAGGACATGCATCGATTGAGCACACTGTTATAGACAGGTCATGCATCCATTGAACACAATTTTATAGAAAGGACTTGTATCCATTGAACACACTGTTATAGAGAGGACTTGCGACAATTGAACACACTGTTATAGACAGGACATGCATCGATGGAACACACTGTTATAGACAGGACTTGCATCGATTGAGCACACTGTTATAGACAGGACATGCATCCATTGAACCCAATTTTATAGACAGGACATGCATCCATTGAACACACTGTTGTAGACAGGACTTGCATCCATTGAACACACTGTTATAGACAGGACTTGTATCCATTGAACACACGGACACAGGCAGGACTTGTATTCGTTGAACACACGGTCACAGACAGGACTTGTATCCATTGAACACACTGTAATAGACAGGTCTTGTATCCATTGAACAAACTGTCACAGAAAGGACTTGCATCCATTGAATACGCAGTTATAGACAGGAGTTGTATCCATTGAACACACTGTTTCAGACAGGACTTATATCCATTGAACACACGGTCACAGACAGGACTTCTATCCATTGAACAAACGGTCACAGACAGGACTTGTATCCATTGATCGAACGTTCACAGACAAGACTTGTATCCATTGAACACACTGTTATAGACAGGACTTGCATCGATTGAACACACTGTTATAGACAGGACATGCATCCATTGAACACACTGTTATGACAGGACTTGCTTCCATTGAACACAATTTTATAGACAGGTCTTGTATTCATTTGAAAATACTGTTATAGACAGGACATGCATCCATTGAACAAACGGTCATAGACAGGACTTGCACCCATTGAACACACTGTTATAGACAGGACTTGCGACCATTGAACACACGGTCACCGACAGGACTTGTATCCATTGAACACACTGTTATAGACTGGACTTGCGTCCATTGAACACACCGTCACAGACAAGACGTGTAGCCGTTGAACACATGGTCACACACAGGACCAGTATCCAGTCAACAAATGGTCACAGACAGGACTTGAATCCATTGAACACGCTCTTATATACAGTAGTTGTATCCATTGAACACAATGTTATAGAGAGCACTTGCATCCATTGAACGCACTGTTATAGGCAGGACTTGTATCCATTGAACACATGGTCACAGGCAGGACTTGTATTCGTTGAACACACTAAATAGACAGGACTTGTATCCATTGAACACATTGTTATAGACAGGACTTGCATCGATTGAACACACTGTTATAGACAGGACATGCATCCATTGAACACACTGTAATAGACAGGACTTGTATCCATTGAACAAACTGTCACAGAAAGGACTTGCATCCATTGAACACGCTGTTATAGACAGGAGTTGTATCAATTGAACACACTGTTATAGACAGGACTTGCATCAGTTGAGCACACTGTTATAGACAGGACATGCATCCATTGAACACAATTTTATAGAAAGGACTTTTATCCATTGTACACGCTGTTATAGATAGGAGTTGTATCCATTGAACACACTGTTATAGACAGTACTTGCTTCGATTGAACACAGTGTTATAGACAGGACATGCATCCATTGAACACACTGTTATAGACAGTACTTGCTTCCATTGAACACAATTTTATAGACAGGTCTTGTATTCATTTGAACACACTGTTATAGACAGGACATGCATTCATTGAACAAACGGTCATAGACAGGACTTGCACCGATTGAACACACTGTTATAGACTTGACTTGCGACCATTGAGCACACGGTCACAGACAGGACTTGTATCCATTGAACGAACGTTCACAGACAGGACTTGTATCCATTGAACACACTGTTATAGACAGGACTTGCATCGATTGAACACACTGTTATAGACAGGACATGCATCCATTGAACACACTGTTATAGACAGGACTTGCTTCCATTGAACAAAGGTCATAGACAGGACTTGCATCCATTGAACACACTGTTATAGTCAGGACATGTATCCATTGAACACAGTTTTATAGAAAGGACTTGTATCCATTGAACACACTGTTATAGAGAGGACTTGCGTCCATTGAACACACAGTTATAGGCAGGACATGCATCCATTGAACACACGGTCACAGACAGGACTTGTATCCATTGAACGTACGTTCACAGACAGGACTTGTATCCATTGAACACACTGTAATAGACAGGTCTTGTATCCATTGAACTAACTGTCACAGAAAGGACTTGCATCCATTGAACACGCTGTTATAGACAGGAGTTGTATCCATTGAACACACTGTTATAGACAGGACATTCATCCATTGAACACACTGTTATAGACAGGACTTGCTTCCATTGAACACAATTTTATAGACAGGTCTTGTATTCATTTGAACACACTTTTATAGACAGGACATGCATCCATTGAACAAACGGTCACAGACAGAACTGCTATCCATTGAACGTACGATCACAGACAGGACTTGTATCCATTGAACACACCGTCACAGACAAGACTTGTATCCATTGAACACACTGTAATAGACAGGTCTTGTATCCATTGAACAAACGGTCATAGACAGGACTTGCACCCATTGAACACACTGTTATAGACAGGACTTGCGTCCATTGAACACACGTTCATAGACAGGACTTGCATCCATTGAACACACTGTTATAGACAGGACTTGCATCGATTGAACACACTGTAATAGACAGGTCTTGTATCCATTGAACACACGGTCACAGACAGAACTTCTATCCATTGAACGTACGTTCACAGACAGGACTTGTATCCATTGAACACACCGTCACAGACAAGACTTGTATCCGTTGAACACATGGTCACACACAGGACCAGTATCCAGTCAACAAATGTTCACAGAAAGGACTTGAATCCATTCAACGAATGTTCACAGACAGGACTTTTATCCATTGAATACACTGTTATAGAAAGGACTTGCATCGATTGAACACACACTTATAGACAGGACATGCATCCATTGAACACACTGTTATAGACAGGACTTGCATCCATTGAACACAATGTTATAGAGAGCACTTGCATCCATTGAACGCACTGATATAGATTGGACTTGGATCCATTGAACACACAGTCACAGGCAGGACTTGTATCCATTGAACACTCTGTAATAGAAAGGACTTGTATCTATTGAACAAACAGTCACAGAAAGGACTTGCATCCATTGAACACGCTGTTATAGACAGGAGTTGTATCCATTGAACACACTGTTACAGACAGGACTTGTATCCATTGAACACACGGTCGCAGACAGAACTTCTATCCATTGAACACATGGTCATAGACAGGACATGCATCCATTGAACACACTGTTATAGACAGGACTTGCATCGATTGAGCACACTGTTATAGACAGGACTTGCGTCCATTGAACACACCGTCACAGACAAGACGTGTAGCCGTTGAACACATGGTCACACACAGGACCAGTATCCAGTCAACAAATGGTCACAGACAGGACTTGAATCCATTGAACACGCTCTTATATACAGTAGTTGTATCCATTGAACACAATGTTATAGAGAGCACTTGCATCCATTGAACGCACTGTTATAGGCAGGACTTGTATCCATTGAACACATGGTCACAGGCAGGACTTGTATTCGTTGAACACACTAAATAGACAGGACTTGTATCCATTGAACACATTGTTATAGACAGGACTTGCATCGATTGAACACACTGTTATAGACAGGACATGCATCCATTGAACACACTGTAATAGTCAGGACTTGTATCCATTGAACAAACTGTCACAGAAAGGACTTGCATCCATTGAACACGCTGTTATAGACAGGAGTTGTATCCATTGAACACACTGTTATAGACAGGACTTGCATCAGTTGAGCACACTGTTATAGACAGGACATGCATCCATTGAACACAATTTTATAGAAAGGACTTTTATCCATTGTACACGCTGTTATAGATAGGAGTTGTATCCATTGAACACACTGTTATAGACAGTACTTGCTTCGATTGAACACAGTGTTATAGACAGGACATGCATCCATTGAACACACTGTTATAGACAGTACTTGCTTCCATTGAACACAATTTTATAGACAGGTCTTGTATTCATTTGAACACACTGTTATAGACAGGACATGCATTCATTGAACAAACGGTCATAGACAGGACTTGCACCGATTGAACACACTGTTATAGACTTGACTTGCGACCATTGAGCACACGGTCACAGACAGGACTTGTATCCATTGAACGAACGTTCACAGACAGGACTTGTATCCATTGAACACACTGTTATAGACAGGACATGCTTCCATTGAACACACTGTTATAGACAGGACTTGCTTCCATTGAACAAAGGTCATAGACAGGACTTGCATCCATTGAACACACTGTTATAGTCAGGACATGTATCCATTGAACACAGTTTTATAGAAAGGACTTGTATCCATTGAACACACTGTTATAGAGAGGACTTGCGTCCATTGAACACACAGTTATAGGCAGGACATGCATCCATTGAACACACGGTCACAGACAGGACTTGTATCCATTGAACGTACGTTCACAGACAGGACTTGTATCCATTGAACACACTGTAATAGACAGGTCTTGTATCCATTGAACTAACTGTCACAGAAAGGACTTGCATCCATTGAACACGCTGTTATAGACAGGAGTTGTATCCATTGAACACACTGTTATAGACAGGACATTCATCCATTGAACACACTGTTATAGACAGGACTTGCTTCCATTGAACACAATTTTATAGACAGGTCTTGTATTCATTTGAACACACTTTTATAGACAGGACATGCATCCATTGAACAAACGGTCACAGACAGAACTGCTATCCATTGAACGTACGATCACAGACAGGACTTGTATCCATTGAACACACCGTCACAGACAAGACTTGTATCCATTGAACACACTGTAATAGACAGGTCTTGTATCCATTGAACAAACGGTCATAGACAGGACTTGCACCCATTGAACACACTGTTATAGACAGGACTTGCGTCCATTGAACACACGTTCATAGACAGGACTTGCATCCATTGAACACACTGTAATAGACAGGTCTTGTATCCATTGAACACACGGTCACAGACAGAACTTCTATCCATTGAACGTACGTTCACAGACAGGACTTGTATCCATTGAACACACCGTCACAGACAAGACTTGTATCCGTTGAACACATGGTCACACACAGGACCAGTATCCAGTCAACAAATGTTCACAGAAAGGACTTGAATCCATTCAACGAATGTTCACAGACAGGACTTTTATCCATTGAATACACTGTTATAGACAGGACTTGCATCGATTGAACACACACTTATAGACAGGACATGCATCCATTGAACACACTGTTATAGACAGGACTTGCATCCATTGAACACAATGTTATAGAGAGCACTTGCATCCATTGAACGCACTGATATAGATTGGACTTGGATCCATTGAACACACAGTCACAGGCAGGACTTGTATCCATTGAACACTCTGTAATAGAAAGGACTTGTATCTATTGAACAAACAGTCACAGAAAGGACTTGCATCCATTGAACACGCTGTTATAGACAGGAGTTGTATCCATTGAACACACTGTTACAGACAGGACTTGTATCCATTGAACACACGGTCGCAGACAGAACTTCTATCCATTGAACACATGGTCATAGACAGGACATGCATCCATTGAACACACTGTTATAGACAGGACTTGCATCGATTGAGCACACTGTTATAGACAGGACTTGCGTCCATTGAACACACCGTCACAGACAAGACTTGTAGCCTTTGAACACACCGTCACAGACAGGACTTGTATCCGTTGAACACACGGTCACACACAGAACCAGTATCCAGTCAACATATGGTCACAGACAGGACTTGAATCCATTGAACACGCTCTTATATACAGGAGTTGTATCCATTGAACACAATATTATAGAGAGCACTTGCATCCATTGAACGCACTGTTATAGAGAGGGCTTGTATCCATTGAACACAGGGTCACAGGCAGGACTTGTATTCGTTGAACACACTAAATAGACAGGACTTGTATCCATTGAACACATTGTTATAGACAGGACTTGCATCGATTGAACACACTGTAAAAGACAGGACTTGCATCGATTGAACACAATTTTATAGAAAGGACTTTTATCCATTGTACACGCTGTTATAGATAGGAGTTGTATCCACTGAACACACTGTTACAGACAGGACTTGTATCCATTGAACTGACGGTCACAGACAGAACTTCTATCCATTGAACACACGGTCATAGATAGGACATGCATCCATTGAACACACTGTTATAGACAGGACTTGCGTCCATTGAACACACTGTTATAGACAGGACATGCATCCATTGAACACACTGTTATAGACAGGACCTGCTTCCATTGAACACAATTTTATAGACAGGTCTTGTATTCATTTGAACATACTGTTATAGACAGGACATGCATTCATTGAACAAACGGTCATAGACAGGACTTGCACCGATTGAACACACTGTTATAGACAGGACTTGCGACCATTGAGCACACGGTCACAGACAGGACTTATATCCATTGAACGAACGTTCATAGACAGGACTTGCATCCATTGAACACACTGTTATAGACAGGACATGCATCGATTGAGCACACTGTTATAGACAGGTCATGCATCCATTGAACACAATTTTATAGAAAGGACTGTTATCCATTGAACACACTGTTATAGAGAGGACTTGCGACAATTGAACACACTGTTATAGACAGGACATGCATCGATGGAACACACTGTTATAGACAGGACTTGCATCGATTGAGCACACTGTTATAGACAGGACATGCATCCATTGAACCCAATTTTATAGACAGGACATGCATCCACTGAACACACTGTTGTAGACAGGACTTGCATCCATTGAGCACACTGTTATAGACAGGATTTGCGTCCATTGAACACACGGTCGCAGAGAGGACTTGAGTCCATTGAACACACGGTCTCAGACAGGACTTGTATCCATTGAACGAACGGTCACAGACAGGACTTGTATCCGTTGAACACACGGTCACACACAGGACCAGTATCCAGTGAGCAAATGGTAACAGACAGGACTTGAATCCATTGAACACGCTGTTATATACAGGAGTTGTATCCCTTGAACACAATGTTATAGAGAGCACTTGCATCCATTGAACGCACTGTTATAGACAGGACTTGTATCCATTGAACACACGGACACAGGCAGGACTTGTATTCGTTGAACACACGGTCACAGACAGGACTTGTATCCATTGAACACACTGTAATAGACAGGTCTTGTATCCATTGAACAAACTGTCACAGAAAGGACTTGCATCCATTGAACACGCTGTTATAGACAGGACTTGTATCCATTCAACACACTGTTTCAGACAGGACTTATATCCATTGAACACACGGTCACAGACAGGACTTCTATCCATTGAACAAACGGTCACAGACAGGACTTGTATCCATTGATCGAACGTTCACAGACAGGACTTGTATCCATTGAACACACTGTTATAGACAGGACTTGCATCGATTGAACACACTGTTATAGAGAGGGCTTGTATCCATTGAACACATGGTCACAGGCAGGACTTGTATTCGTTGAACACACTAAATAGACAGGACTTGTATCCATTGAACACATTGTTATAGAGAGCACTTGTATCCATTGAACGCACTGATATAGACTGGACTTGGATCCATTGAACAAACGGTCACAGGCAGGATTTGTATTCGTTGAACACACGGTCACAGACAGGACTTGTATCCATTGAACACACTGTAATAGACAGGACTAGTATCCATTGAACAAACTGTCACAGAAACGACTTGCATCCATTGAACACGCTGTTATAGACAGGAGTTGTATCCATTGAACACACTGTTATATACAGGACTTGCATCGATTGAACACAATTTTATAGAAAGGACTTTTATCCATTGTACACGCTGTTATAGATAGGAGTTGTATCCATTGAACACACTGTTACAGACAGGACTTGTATCCATTGAACAGACGGTCGCAGACAGAACTTCTATCCATTGAACACACGGTCATAGATAGGACATGCATCCATTGAACACACTGTTATAGACAGGACTTGCGTCCATTGAACACACTGTTATAGACAGGACATGCATCCATTGAACACACTGTTATAGACAGGACTTGCTTCCATTGAACACAATTTTATAGAAAGGACTTGAATCCATTGAACACACTGTTATAGACAGGACTTGCATCCATTGAACCCACGTTCATAGACAGGACTTCCTTCCATTCAACACACTGTTATAGACAGTACTTGCATCGATTGAACACAGTATTATAGACAGGACATGCATCCATTGAACACACTGTTATAGACAGGACTTGCTTCCATTGAACACAATTTTATAGACAGGTCTTGTATTCATTTGAACATACTGTTATAGACAGGACATGCATTCATTGAACAAACGGTCATAGACAGGACTTGCACCGATTGAACACACTGTTATAGACAGGACTTGCATCGATTGAACACACTGTTATAGACAGGACATGCATGCATTGAACACACTGTTATAGACAGGACTTGCTTCCATTGAACACACGGTCATAGACAGGACTTGCATCCATTGAACACACTGTTATAGACAGGACTTGCATCGATTGAGCACACTGTTATAGTCAGGACATGTATCCATTGAACACAGTTTTATAGAAAGGACTTGTATCCATTGAACACACTGTTATAGAGAGGACTTGCGTCCATTGAACACACTGTTATAGGCAGGACATGCATCCATTGAACACACGGTCACAGACAGGTCTTGTATCCATTGAACGAACGTTCACAGACAGGACTTGTATCCATTGAACACACTGTTATAGACAGGACTTGCATCGATTGAACACACTGTTATAGACAGGACATTCATCCATTGAACACACTGTTATAGAAAGGACTTGCTTCCATTGAACACAATTTTATAGACAGGTCTTGTATTCATTTGAACACACTGTTATAGACAGGACATGCATCCATTGAACAAACGGGCACAAACAGAACTTCTATCCATTGAACGTACGTTCACAGACAGGACTTGTATCCATTGAACACACCGTCACAGACAACACTTGTATCCATTGAACACACTGTAATAGACAGCTCTTGTATCCATTGAACAAACGGTTATAGACAGGACTTGCTTCCATTGAACACAATTTTATAGACAGGTCTTGTATTCATTTGAACACACAGTTATAGACAGGACATGCATCCATTGAACAAACGGTCATAGACAGGACTAGTATCCATTGAACACACTGTTATAGACAGGTCTTGTATCCATTGAACACACGGTCACAGACATAACTTCTATACATTGAACAAACGTTCACAGACAGGACTTGTATCCATTGAACACACCGTCACAGACAAGACTTGTATCCATTGAACACACTGTTAATGACAGGACTTGCATCGATTGAACACACTGTAATAGACAGGTCTTGTATCCATTGAACACACGTTCACAGACAGAACTTCTATCCATTGAACGAATGTTCACCTACAGGACTTGTGTCCATTGAACACACCGTCACAGACAAGACGTGTATCCGTTGAACACATGGTCACACACAGGACCAGTATCCAGTCAACAAATGGTCACAGACAGGACTTGAATCCATTGAACATGCTCTTATATACAGGAGTTGTATCCATTGAACACAATGTTATAGAGAGCACTTGCATCCATTAAACGCACTGTTATAGGCAGGACTTGTATCCATTGAACACATGGTCACAGGCAGGACTTGTATTCGTTGAACACACGGTCACAGACAGGACTTGTATCCATTGAACACACTGTTATAGACAGGACTTGCATCGATTGAACACACTGTTATAGACAGGACATTCATGCATTGAACACACTGTTATAGACAGGACTTGCTTCCATTGAACACAATTTTATAGACATGTCTTGTATTCATTTGAACACACTGTTATAGACAGGACATGCATCCATTGAGCAAACGGGCACAGACAGAACTTCTATCCATTGAACGTACGTTCACAGACAGGACTTGTATCCATTGAACACACCGTCACAGACAAGACTTGTATCCATTGAACACACTGTTATAGACAGGACTTGCGTCCATTGAACACACGTTCATAGACAGGACTTGCATCCATTGAACACACTGTTATAGACAGGACTTGCATCGATTGAACACACTGTTATAGAGAGGGCTTGTATCCATTGAACACATGGTCACAGGCTGGACTTGTATTCGTTGAACCCACTAAATAGACAGGACTTGTATCCATTGAACACATTGTTATAGACAGGACTTGCATCGATTGAACACACTGTTACAGACAGGACTTGCATCCATTGAACACACTGTTATAGACAGGACTTGCTTCCATTGAGCACAATGTTATAGAGAGCACTTGTATCCATTGAACGCACTGATATAGACTGGACTTGCATCCATTGAACACACTGTTATAGACAGGACTTGCATCGATTGAACACACTGTTATAGAGAGGGCTTGTATCCATTGAACACATGGTCACAGGCAGGATTTGTATTCGTTGAACACACGGTCACAGACAGGACTTGTATCCATTGAACACACTGTAATAGACAGGACTAGTATCCATTGAACAAACTGTCACAGAAAGGACTTGCATCCATTGAACACGCTGTTATAGACAGGAGTTGTATCCATTGAACACACTGTTATATACAGGACTTGCATCGATTGAACACAATTTTATAGAAAGGACTTTTATCCATTGTACACGCTGTTATAGATAGGAGTTGTATCCATTGAACACACTGTTACAGACAGGACTTGTATCCATTGAACAGACGGTCGCAGACAGAACTTCTATCCATTGAACACACGGTCATAGATAGGATATGCATCCATTGAACACACTGTAATAGACAGGTCTTGTATCCATTGAACAAACGGTCATAGACAGGGCTTGCACCCATTGAACACACTGTTATAGACAGGACGCGTCCATTGAAGACACGTTCATAGACATGACTTGCATCCATTGAACACACTGTTAATGACAGGACTTGCATCGATTGAACACACTGTAATAGACAGGTCTTGTATCCATTGAACACACGTTCACAGACAGAACTTCTATCCATTGAACGAACGTTCACCGACAGGACTTGTGTCCATTGAACACACCGTCACAGACAAGACGAGTATCCGTTGAACACATGGTCACACACAGGACCAGTATCCAGTCAACAAATGGTCACAGACAGGACTTGAATCCATTGAACATGCTCTTATATACAGGAGTTGTATCCATTGAACACAATGTTATAGAGAGCACTTGCATCCATTAAACGCACTGTTATAGGCAGGACTTGTATCCATTGAACACATGGTCACAGGCAGGACTTGTATTCGTTGAACACACGGTCACAGACAGAACTTGTATCCATTGAACACACTGTTATAGACAGGACTTGCATCGATTGAACACACTGTTATAGACAGGACATTCATCCATTGAACACACTGTTATAGACAGGACTTGCTTCCATTGAACACAATTTTATAGACATGTCTTGTATTCATTTGAACACACTGTTTTAGACTGGACTTGGATCCATTGAACAAACGGTCTCAGGCAGGATTTGTATTCGTTGAACACACGGTCACAGACAGGACTTGTATCCATTGAACACACTGTAATAGACAGGACTAGTATCCATTGAACAAACTGTCACAGAAAGGACTTGCATCCATTGAACACGCTGTTATAGACAGGAGTTGTATCCATTGAACACACTGTTATAGACAGGACTTGCATCGATTGAACACAATTTTATAGAAAGGACTTTTATCCATTGTACACGCTGTTATAGATAGGAGTTGTATCCATTGAACACACTGTTACAGACAGGACTTGTATCCATTGAACAGACGGTCGCAGACAGAACTTCTATCCATTGAACACACGGTCATAGATAGGACATGCATCCATTGAACACACTGTTATAGACAGGACTTGCGTCCATTGAACACACCGTCACAGACAAGACTTGTATCCATTGAACACACTGTAATAGACAGGTCTTGTATCCATTGAACAAACGGTCATAGACAGGACTTGCACCCATTGAACACACGTTCATAGACAGGACTTGCATCCATTGAACACACTGTTACAGACAGGACTTGCATCCATTGAACACACTGTTATAGACAGGACTTGCTTCCATTGAGCACAATGTTATAGAGAGCACTTGTATCCATTGAACGCACTGATATAGACTGGACTTGGATCCATTGAACAAACGGTCACAGGCAGGATTTGTATTCGTTGAACACACGGTCACAGACAGGACTTGTATCCATTGAACACACTGTAATAGACAGGACTAGTATCCATTGAACAAACTGTCACAGAAAGGACTTGCATCCATTGAACACGCTGTTATAGACAGGAGTTGTATCCATTGAACACACTGTTATAGACAGGACTTGCATCGATTGAACACAATTTTATAGAAAGGACTTTTATCCATTGTACACGCTGTTATAGATAGGAGTTGTATCCATTGAAGAGACGGTCGCAGACAGAACTTCTATCCATTGAACACACTGTTATAGACAGGACTTGCATCGATTGAACACACTGTTATAGACAGGACTTGCTTCGATTGAGCACACTGTTATAGACAGGACATTCATCCATTGAACACACGGTCATAGACAGGACTTGTATCCATTGAACACACTGTTATAGACAGGACTTGCATCCATTGAACACACTGTTATAGACAGGACTTGCATCCATTGAACACACGGTCATAGACAGGACTTGCATTCATTGAGCACACTGTTATAGACAGGACTTGCATCGATTGAACACACTGTTATAGACAGGACATGCATCCATTGAACACACTGTTATAGACAGGACTTGCTTCCATTGAACACACGGTCATAGACAGGACTTGCATCCATTGAACACACTGTTATAGTCAGGACATGTATCCATTGAACACACTGTTATAGACAGGACTTGCTTCCATTGAACACAATTTTATAGACATGTCTTGTATTCATTTGAACACACTGTTATAGACAGGACATGCATCCATTGAACAAACGGGCACAGACAGAACTTCTATCCATTGAACGTACGTTCACAGACAGGACTTGTATCCATTGAACACACGGTCACAGACAAGACTTGTATCCATTGAACACACTGTAATAGACAGGTCTTGTATCCATTGAACAAACGGTCATAGACAGGACTTGCACCCATTGAACACACTGTTATAGACAGGACTTGCGTCCATTGAACACACGTTCATAGACAGGACTTGCATCCATTGAACACACTGTTATAGACAGGACTTGCATCGATTGAACACACTGTTATAGAGAGGGCTTGTATCCATTGAACACATTGTCACAGGCAGGACTTGTATTCGTTGAACACACTAAATAGACAGGACTTGTATCCATTGAACACATTGTTATAGACAGGACTTGCATCGATTGAACACACTGTTACAGACAGGACTTGCATCCATTGAACACACTGTTATAGACAGGACTTGCTTCCATTGAGCACAATGTTATAGAGAGCACTTGTATCCATTGAACGCACTGATATAGACTGGACTTGGATCCATTGAACAAACGGTCACAGGCAGGATTTGTATTCGTTTAACACACGGTCACAGACAGGACTTGTATCCATTGAACACACTGTAATAGACAGGACTAGTATCCATTGAACAAACTGTCACAGAAAGGACCTGCATCCATTGAACACGCTGTTATAGACAGGAGTTGTATCCATTGAACACACTGTTATAGACAGGACTTGCATCGATTGAACACAATTTTATAGAAAGGACTTTTATCCATTGGACACGCTGTTATTGATAGGAGTTGTATCCATTGAACACACTGTTACAGACAGGACTTGTATCCATTGAACAGACGGTCGCAGACAGAACTTCTATCCATTGAACACACGGTCATAGATAGGATATGCATCCATTGAACACACTGTTATAGACAGGACTTGCGTCCATTGAACACACTGTTATAGACAGGTCTTGTATCCATTGAACACATGGTCACACACAGGACCAGTATCCAATCAACAAATGGTCACAGACAGGACTTGAATCCATTGAACACGCTCTTATATACAGGAGTTGTAGCCATTGAACACAATGTTATAGAGAGCACTTGCATCCATTGAACGCACTGTTATAGACAGGACTTGTATCCATTGAACACATGGTCACAGGCAGGACTTGTATTCGTTGAACACACGGTCACAGACAGGACTTGTATCCATTGAACACACTGTAATAGACAGGTCTTGTATCCATTGAACAAACGGTCATAGACAGGACTTGCACCCATTGAACACACTGTTATAGACAGGACTTGCGTCCATTGAACACACTGTTATAGACAGGACATGCATCCATTGAACACACTGTTATAGACAGGACTTGCTTCCATTGAACACAATTTTATAGAAAGGACTTGAATCCATTGAACACAGTGTTATAGACAGGACTTGCATCCATTGAACCCACGTTCATAGACAGGACTTCCTTCCATTGAACACACTGTTATAGACAGTACTTGCATCGATTGAACACAGTGTTATAGACAGGACATGCATCCATTGAACACACTGTTATAGACAGGACTTGCTTCCATTGAACACAATTTCATAGACAGGTCTTGTATTCATTTGAACACACTGTTATAGACAGGACATGCATTCATTGAACAAACGGTCATAGACAGGACTTGCACCGATTGAACACACTGTTATAGACAGGACTTGCATCCATTGAGCACACGGTCACAGACAGGACTTGTATCCATTGAATGAACGTTCACAGACAGGACTTGTATCCATTGAACACACTGTTATAGACAGGACTTGCATCGATTGAACACACTGTTATAGACAGGACTTGCATCGATTGAGCACACTGTTATAGACAGGACATGCATCCATTGAACACACTGTTATAGACAGGACTTGCATCCATTGAACACACGGTCATAGACAGGACTTGCATCCATTGAACACACTGTTATAGTCAGGACATGTATCCATTGAACACAGTTTTATAGAAAGGACTTGTATCCATTGAACACACTGTTATAGAGAGGACTTGCGTCCATTGAACACACTGTTATAGGCAGGACATGCATCCATTGAACACACGGTCACAGACAGGACTTGTATCCATTGAACGAACGTTCACAGACAGGACTTGTATCCATTGAACACACTGTTATAGACAGGACTTGCATCGATTGAACACACTGTTATAGACAGGACTTGCACCGATTGAACACACTGTTATAGACAGGACTTGCATCCATTGAGCACAAGGTCACAGACAGGACTTGTATCCATTGAATGAACGTTCACAGACAGGACTTGTATCCATTGAACACACTGTTATAGACAGGACTTGCATCGATTGAACACACTATTATAGACAGGACTTGCATCGATTGAGCACACTGTTATAGACAGGACATGCATCCATTGAACACACTGTTATAGACAGGACTTGCATCCATTGAACACACGGTCATAGACAGGACTTGCATCCATTGAACACACTGTTTTAGACAGGACTTGCATCGATTGAACACACTGTTATAGACAGGACATGCATCCATTGAACACACTGTTATAGACAGGACTTGCGTCCATTGAACACACGTTCATAGACAGGACTTGCATCCATTGAACACACTGTTATAGACAGGACTTGCATCGATTGAACACACTGTTATAGAGAGGGCTTGTATCCATTGAACACATTGTCACAGGCAGGACTTGTATTCGTTGAACACACTAAATAGACAGGACTTGTATCCATTGAACACATTGTTATAGACAGGACTTGCATCGATTGAACACACTGTTACAGACAGGACTTGCATCCATTGAACACACTGTTATAGACAGGACTTGCTTCCATTGAGCACAATGTTATAGAGAGCACTTGTATCCATTGAACGCACTGATATAGACTGGACTTGGATCCATTGAACAAACGGTCACAGGCAGGATTTGTATTCGTTTAACACACGGTCACAGACAGGACTTGTATCCATTGAACACACTGTAATAGACAGGACTAGTATCCATTGAACAAACTGTCACAGAAAGGACTTGCATCCATTGAACACGCTGTTATAGACAGGAGTTGTATCCATTGAACACACTGTTATAGACAGGACTTGCATCGATTGAACACAATTTTATAGAAAGGACTTTTATCCATTGGACACGCTGTTATTGATAGGAGTTGTATCCATTGAACACACTGTTACAGACAGGACTTGTATCCATTGAACAGACGGTCGCAGACAGAACTTCTATCCATTGAACACACGGTCATAGATAGGATATGCATCCATTGAACACACTGTTATAGACAGGACTTGCGTCCATTGAACACACTGTTATAGACAGGTCTTGTATCCATTGAACACATGGTCACACACAGGACCAGTATCCAATCAACAAATGGTCACAGACAGGACTTGAATCCATTGAACACGCTCTTATATACAGGAGTTGTAGCCATTGAACACAATGTTATAGAGAGCACTTGCATCCATTGAACGCACTGTTATAGACAGGACTTGTATCCATTGAACACATGGTCACAGGCAGGACTTGTATTCGTTGAACACACGGTCACAGACAGGACTTGTATCCATTGAACACACTGTAATAGACAGGTCTTGTATCCATTGAACAAACGGTCATAGACAGGACTTGCACCCATTGAACACACTGTTATAGACAGGACTTGCGTCCATTGAACACACTGTTATAGACAGGACATGCATCCATTGAACACACTGTTATAGACAGGACTTGCTTCCATTGAACACAATTTTATAGAAAGGACTTGAATCCATTGAACACAGTGTTATAGACAGGACTTGCATCCATTGAACCCACGTTCATAGACAGGACTTCCTTCCATTGAACACACTGTTATAGACAGTACTTGCATCGATTGAACACAGTGTTATAGACAGGACATGCATCCATTGAACACACTGTTATAGACAGGACTTGCTTCCATTGAACACAATTTCATAGACAGGTCTTGTATTCATTTGAACACACTGTTATAGACAGGACATGCATTCATTGAACAAACGGTCATAGACAGGACTTGCACCGATTGAACACACTGTTATAGACAGGACTTGCATCCATTGAGCACACGGTCACAGACAGGACTTGTATCCATTGAATGAACGTTCACAGACAGGACTTGTATCCATTGAACACACTGTTATAGACAGGACTTGCATCGATTGAACACACTGTTATAGACAGGACTTGCATCGATTGAGCACACTGTTATAGACAGGACATGCATCCATTGAACACACTGTTATAGACAGGACTTGCATCCATTGAACACACGGTCATAGACAGGACTTGCATCCATTGAACACACTGTTTTAGACAGGACTTGCATCGATTGAACACACTGTTATAGACAGGACATGCATCCATTGAACACACTGTTATAGACAGGACTTGCTTCCATTGAACACACGGTCATAGACAGGACTTGTATCCATTGAACGAACGTTCACAGACAGGACTTGTATCCATTGAACACACTGTTATAGACAGGACTTGCATCGATTGAACACACTGTTATAGACAGGACTTGCACCGATTGAACACACTGTTATAGACAGGACTTGCATCCATTGAGCACAAGGTCACAGACAGGACTTGTATCCATTGAATGAACGTTCACAGACAGGACTTGTATCCATTGAACACACTGTTATAGACAGGACTTGCATCGATTGAACACACTGTTATAGACAGGACTTGCATCGATTGAGCACACTGTTATAGACAGGACATGCATCCATTGAACACACTGTTATAGACAGGACTTGCATCCATTGAACACACGGTCATAGACAGGACTTGCATCCATTGAACACACTGTTTTAGACAGGACTTGCATCGATTGAACACACTGTTATAGACAGGACATGCATCCATTGAACACACTGTTATAGACAGGACTTGCTTCCATTGAACACACGGTCATAGACAGGACTTGCATCCATTGAACACACTGTTATAGTCAGGACATGTATCCATTGAACACAGTTTTATAGAAAGGACTTGTATCCATTGAACACACTGTTATAGAGAGGACTTGCGTCCATTGAACACACTGTTATAGGCAGGACATGCATCCATTGAACACACGGGCACAGACAGAACTTCTATCCATTGAACGTACGTTCACAGACAGGACTTGTATCCATTGAACACACTGTTATAAACAGGACTTGCTTCCATTGAACACAATTTTATAGAAAGGACTTGAATCCATTGAACACACTGTTATAGACAGGACTTGCATCCATTGAACCCACGTTCATAGACAGGACTTCCTTCCATTGAACACACTGTTATAGACAGGACTTGCATCGAATGAACACACTGTTATAGACAGGACATGCATCCATTGAACACACTGTTATAGACAGGACTTGCTTCCATTGAACACAATTTTATAGACCGGTCTTGTATTCGTTTGAACACACTGTTATAGACAGGACATGCATTCATTGAACAAACGGTCATAGACAGGACTTGCACCGATTGAACACACTGTTATAGACAGGACTTGCATCCATTGAGCACACGGTCACAGACAGGACTTGTATCCATTGAATGAACGTTCACAGACAGGACTTGTATCCATTGAACACACTGTTATAGACAGGACTTGCATCGATTGAACACACTGTTATAGACAGGACATGCATCCATTGAACACACTGTTATAGACAGGACTTGCATCCATTGAACACACGGTCATAGACAGGACTTGCATCCATTGAACACACTGTTATAGACAGGACTTGCATCGATTGAACACACTGTTATAGACAGGACATGCATCCATTGAACACACTGTTATAGACAGGACTTGCTTCCATTGAACACACGGTCATAGACAGGACTTGCATCCATTGAACACACTGTTATAGTCAGGACATGTATCCATTGAACACAGTTTTATAGAAAGGACTTGTATCCATTGAACACACTGTTATAGAGAGGACTTGCGTCCATTGAACACAATGTTATAGGCAGGACATGCATCCATTGAACACACGGTCACAGACAGGACTTGTATCCATTGAACGAACGTTCACAGACAGGACTTGTATCCATTGAACACACTGTTATAGACAGGACTTGCATCGATTGAACACAGTGTTATAGACAGGACATTCATCCATTGAACACACTGTTATAGACAGGACTTGCTTCCATTGAACACAATTTTATAGACATGTCTTGTATTCATTTGAACACACTGTTATAGACAGGACATGCATCCATTGAACAAACGGGCACAGACAGAACTTCTATCCATTGAACGTACGTTCACAGACAGGACTTGTATCCATTGAACACACGGTCACAGACAAGACTTGTATCCATTGAACACACTGTAATAGACAGGGCTTGTATCCATTGAACAAACGGTCATAGACAGGACTTGCACCCATTGAACACACAGTTATAGACAGGACTTGCGTCCATTGAACACACGTTCATAGACAGGACTTGCATCGATTGAACACACTGTTATAGAGAGGGCTTGTATCCATTGAACACATGGTCACAGGCAGGACTTGTATTCGTTGAACACACTAAATAGACAGGACTTGTATCCATTGAACACATTGTTATAGACAGGACTTGCATCGATTGAACACACTGTTACAGACAGGACTTGCATCCATTGAACACACTGTTATAGACAGGACTTGCTTCCATTGAGCACAATGTTATAGAGAGCACTTGTATCCATTGAACGCACTGATATAGACTGGACTTGGATCCATTGAACAAACGGTCACAGGCAGGATTTGTATTCGTTGAACACACGGTCACAGACAGGACTTGTATCCATTGAACACACTGTAATAGACAGGACTAGTATCCATTGAACAAACTGTCACAGAAAGGACTTGCATCCATTGAACACGCTGTTATAGACAGGAGTTGTATCCATTGAACACACTGTTATAGACAGGACTTGCATCGATTGAACACAATTTTATAGAAAGGACTTTTATCCATTGTACACGCTGTTATAGATAGGAGTTGTATCCATTGAACACACTGTTACAGACAGGACTTGTATCCATTGAACAGACGGTCGCAGACAGAACTTCTATCCATTGAACACACGGTCATAGATAGGATATGCATCCATTGAACACACTGTTATAGACAGGACTTGCGTCCATTGAACACACTGTTATAGACAGGTCTTGTATTCGTTTGAACACACTGTTATAGACAGGACATGCATTCATTGAACAAACGGTCATAGACAGGACTTGCACCGATTGAACACACTGTTATAGACAGGACTTGCATCCATTGAGCACACGGTCACAGACAGGACTTGTATCCATTGAATGAACGTTCACAGACAGGACTTGTATCCATTGAACACACTGTTATAGACAGGACTTGCATCGATTGAACACACTGTTATAGACAGGACATGCATCCATTGAACACACTGTTATAGACAGGACTTGCATCCATTGAACACACGGTCATAGACAGGACTTGCATCCATTGAACACACTGTTATAGACAGGACTTGCATCGATTGAACACACTGTTATAGACAGGACATGCATCCATTGAACACACTGTTATAGACAGGACTTGCTTCCATTGAACACACGGTCATAGACAGGACTTGCATCCATTGAACACACTGTTATAGTCAGGACATGTATCCATTGAACACAGTTTTATAGAAAGGACTTGTATCCATTGAACACACTGTTATAGAGAGGACTTGCGTCCATTGAACACAATGTTATAGGCAGGACATGCATCCATTGAACACACGGTCACAGACAGGACTTGTATCCATTGAACGAACGTTCACAGACAGGACTTGTATCCATTGAACACACTGTTATAGACAGGACTTGCATCGATTGAACACAGTGTTATAGACAGGACATTCATCCATTGAACACACTGTTATAGACAGGACTTGCTTCCATTGAACACAATTTTATAGACATGTCTTGTATTCATTTGAACACACTGTTATAGACAGGACATGCATCCATTGAACAAACGGGCACAGACAGAACTTCTATCCATTGAACGTACGTTCACAGACAGGACTTGTATCCATTGAACACACGGTCACAGACAAGACTTGTATCCATTGAACACACTGTAATAGACAGGGCTTGTATCCATTGAACAAACGGTCATAGACAGGACTTGCACCCATTGAACACACAGTTATAGACAGGACTTGCGTCCATTGAACACACGTTCATAGACAGGACTTGCATCCATTGAACACACTGTTATAGACAGGACTTGCATCGATTGAACACACTGTTATAGAGAGGGCTTGTATCCATTGAACACATGGTCACAGGCAGGACTTGTATTCGTTGAACACACTAAATAGACAGGACTTGTATCCATTGAACACATTGTTATAGACAGGACTTGCATCGATTGAACACACTGTTACAGACAGGACTTGCATCCATTGAACACACTGTTATAGACAGGACTTGCTTCCATTGAGCACAATGTTATAGAGAGCACTTGTATCCATTGAACGCACTGATATAGACTGGACTTGGATCCATTGAACAAACGGTCACAGGCAGGATTTGTATTCGTTGAACACACGGTCACAGACAGGACTTGTATCCATTGAACACACTGTAATAGACAGGACTAGTATCCATTGAACAAACTGTCACAGAAAGGACTTGCATCCATTGAACACGCTGTTATAGACAGGAGTTGTATCCATTGAACACACTGTTATAGACAGGACTTGCATCGATTGAACACAATTTTATAGAAAGGACTTTTATCCATTGTACACGCTGTTATAGATAGGAGTTGTATCCATTGAACACACTGTTACAGACAGGACTTGTATCCATTGAACAGACGGTCGCAGACAGAACTTCTATCCATTGAACACACGGTCATAGATAGGATATGCATCCATTGAACACACTGTTATAGACAGGACTTGCGTCCATTGAACACACTGTTATAGACAGGTCTTGTATCCATTGAACACATGGTCACACACAGGACCAGTATCCAGTCAACAAATGGTCACAGACAGGACTTGAATCCATTGAACACGCTCTTATATACAGGAGTTGTAGCCATTGAACACAATGTTATAGAGAGCACTTGCATCCATTGAACGCACTGTTATAGACAGGACTTGTATCCATTGAACACATGGTCACAGGCAGGACTTGTATTCGTTGAACACACGGTCACAGACAGGACTTGCATCCATTGAACACACTGTTATAGACAGGACTTGCATCGATTGAACACACTGTTATAGAGAGGGCTTGTATCCATTGAACACATGGTCACAGGCTGGACTTGTATTCGTTGAACACACTAAATAGACAGGACTTGTATCCATTGAACACATTGTTATAGACAGGACTTGCATCGATTGAACACACTGTTACAGACAGGACTTGCATCCATTGAACACACTGTTATAGACAGGACTTGCTTCCATTGAGCACAATGTTATAGAGAGCACTTGTATCCATTGAACGCACTGATATAGACTGGACTTGGATCCATTGAACAAACGGTCACATGCAGGATTTGTATTCGTTGAACACACGGTCACAGACAGGACTTGTATCCATTGAACACACTGTAATAGACAGGACTAGTATCCATTGAACAAACTGTCACAGAAAGGACTTGCATCCATTGAACACGCTGTTATAGACAGGAGTTGTATCCATTGAACACACTATTATAGACAGGACTTGCATCGATTGAACACAATTTTATACAAAGGACTTTTATCCATTGTACACGCTGTTATAGATAGGAGTTGTATCCATTGAACACACTGTTACAGACAGGACTTGCGTCCATTGAACACACTGTTATAGACAGGACATGCATCCATTGAACACACTGTTATAGACAGGACTTGCATCGATTGAACACAATTTTATAGAAAGGACTTTTATCCATTGTACACGCTGTTATAGATAGGAGTTGTATCCATTGAACACACTGTTACAGACAGGACTTGTATCCATTGAACAGACGGTCGCAGACAGAACTTCTATCCATTGAACACACGGTCATAGATAGGATATTCATCCATTGAACACACTGTTATAGACAGGACTTGCGTCCATTGAACACACTGTTACAGACAGGACATGCATCCATTGAACACACTGTTATAGAGAGGACTTGCTTCCATTGAACACAATTTTATAGAAAGGACTTGAATCCATTGAACACACTGTTATAGACAGGACTTGCATCCATTGAACCCACGTTCATAGACAGGACTTCCTTCCATTGAACACACTGTTATAGACAGTACTTGCATCGATTGAACACAGTATTATAGACAGGACATGCATCCATTGAACACACTGTTATAGACAGGACTTGCTTCCATTGAACACAATTTTATAGACAGGTCTTGTATTCATTTGAACACACTGTTATAGACAGGACATGCATCCATTGAACACACTGTTATAGACAGGTCTTGCATCCATTGAACACAATGTTATAGAGAGCACTTGCATCCATTGAACACGCTGTTATAGACAGGACATGCATCCATTGAACACGCTGTTATAGACAGGACTTGTATCCATTGAACACACGGTCGCAGACAGAACTTCTATCCATTGAACACATGGTCATAGACAGGACATGCATCCATTGAACACACTGTTATAGACAGGACTTGCATCGATTGAGCACACTGTTATAGACAGGACTTGCGTCCATTGAACACACCGTCACAGACAAGACTTGTAGCCGTTGAACACACCGTCACAGACAGGACTTGTATCCGTTGAACACACGGTCACGCACAGGACCAGTATCCAGTCAACATATGGTCACAGACAGGACTTGAATCCATTGAACACGCTCTTATATACAGGAGTTGTATCCATTGAACACAATGTTATAGAGAGCACTTGCATCCATTGAACGCACTGTTATAGAGAGGGCTTGTGTCCATTGAACACAGGGTCACGGGCAGGACTTGTATTCGTTGAACACTCTAAATAGACAGGACTTGTATCCATTGAACACACAGTTATAGACAGGACATGCATCCATTGAACAAACGGTCATAGACAGGACTAGTATCCATTGAACACACTGTTATAGACAGGTCTTGTATCCATTGAACACACGGTCACAGACATAACTTCTATCCATTGAACAAACGTTCACAGACAGGACTTGTATCCATTGAACACACCGTCACAGACAAGACTTGTATCCATTGAACACATTGTTATAGACAGGACTTGCATCGATTGAACACACTGTTACAGACAGGACTTGCATCCATTGAACACACTGTTATAGACAGGACTTGCTTCCATTGAGCACAATGTTATAGAGAGCACTTGTATCCATTGAACGCACTGATATAGACTGGACTTGGATCCATTGAACAAACAGTCACAGGCAGGATTTGTATTCGTTGAACACACGGTCACAGACAGGACTTGTATCCATTGAACACACTGTAATAGACAGGACTAGTATCCATTGAACAAACTGTCACAGAAAGGACTTGCATCCATTGAACACGCTGTTATAGACAGGAGTTCTATCCATTGAACACACTGTTATAGACAGGACTTGCATCGATTGAACACAATTTTATAGAAAGGACTTTTATCCATTGTATACGCTGTTATTGATAGGAGTTGTATCCATTGAACACACTGTTACAGACAGGACTTGCGTCCATTGAACACACTGTTATAGACAGGACATGCATCCATTGAACACACTGTTATAGACAGGACTTGCATCGATTTAACACAATTTTATAGAAAGGACTTTTATCCATTGTACACGCTGTTATAGATAGGAGTTGTATCCATTGAACACACTGTTACACACAGGACTTGTATCCATTGAACAGACGGTCGCAGACAGAACTTCTATCCATTGAACACACGGTCATAGATAGGATATGCATCCATTGAACACACTGTTATAGACAGGACTTGCGTCCATTGAACACACTGTTATAGACAGGACATGCATCCATTGAACACACTGTTATAGAGAGGACTTGCTTCCATTGAACACAATTTTATAGAAAGGACTTGAATCCATTGAACACACTGTTATAGACAGGACTTGCATCCATTGAACCCACGTTCATAGACAGGACTTCCTTCCATTGAACACACTGTTATAGACAGTACTTGCATCGATTGAACACAGTATTATAGACAGGAAATGCATCCATTGAACACACTGTTATAGACAGGACTTGCTTCCATTGAACACACTGTTATAGACAGGACTTGGATCCATTGAACACACAGTCACAGGCAGGACTTGTATCCATTGAACACTCTGTAATAGAAAGGACTTGTATCTATTGAACAAACAGTCACAGAAAGGACTTGCATCCATTGAACACGCTGTTATAGACAGGAGTTGTATCCATTGAACACACTGTTACAGACAGGACTTGTATCCATTGAACACACGGTCGCAGACAGAACTTCTATCCATTGAACACATGGTCATAGACAGGACATGCATCCATTGAACACACTGTTATAGACAGGACTTGCATCGATTGAGCACACTGTTATAGACAGGACTTGCGTCCATTGAACACACCGTCACAGACAAGACTTGTAGCCGTTGAACACACCGTCACAGACAGGACTTGTATCCGTTGAACACACGGTCACGCACAGGAACAGTATCCAGTCAACATATGGTCACAGACAGGACTTGAATCCATTGAACACGCTCTTATATACAGGAGTTGTATCCATTGAACACAATGTTATAGAGAGCACTTGCATCCATTGAACGCACTGTTATAGAGAGGGCTTGTATCCATTGAACACAGGGTCACAGGCAGGACTTGTATTCGTTGAACACACTAAATAGACAGGACTTGTATCCATTGAACACATTGTTATAGACAGGACTTGCATCGATTGAACACACTGTTATAGACAGGACATTCATCCATTGAACACACTGTTATAGACAGGACTTGCTTCCATTGAACACAATGTTATAGAGAGCACTTGTATCCATTGAACGCAGTGATATAGACTGGACTTGGATCCATTGAACAAACGGTCACAGGCAGGATTTGTATTCGTTGAACAAACGGTCACAGACAGGACTTGTATCCATTGAACACACTGTAATAGACAGGACTAGTATCCATTTAACAAACTGTCACAGAAAGGACTTGCATCCATTGAACACGCTGTTATAGACAGGAGTTGTATCCATTGAACACACTGTTATAGACAGGACTTGCATCGATTGAACACAATTTTATAGAAAGGACTTTTATCCATTGTACACGCTGTTATAGATAGGAGTTGTATCCATTGAACACACTGTTACAGACAGGACTTGTATCCATTGAACAGACGGTCGCAGACAGAACTTCTATCCATTGAACACACGGTCATAGATAGGATATTCATCCATTGAACACACTGTTATAGACAGGACTTGCGTCCATTGAACACACTGTTATAGACAGGACATGCATCCATTGAACACACTGTTATAGAGAGGACTTGCTTCCATTGAACACAATTTTATAGAAAGGACTTGAATCCATTGAACACACTGTTATAGACAGGACTTGCATCCATTGAACCCACGTTCATAGACAGGACTTCCTTCCATTGAACACACTGTTATAGACAGTACTTGCATCGATTGAACACAGTATTATAGACAGGACATGCATCCATTGAACACACTGTTATAGACAGGACTTGCTTCCATTGAACACAATTTTATAGACAGGTCTTGTATTCATTTGAACACACTGTTATAGACAGGACATGCATCCATTGAACACACTGTTATAGACAGGACTTGCATCCATTGAACACAATGTTATAGAGAGCAATTGCATCCATTGAACGCACTGATATAGACTGGACTTGGATCCATTGAACACACAGTCACAGGCAGGACTTGTATCCATTGAACATACGTTCACAGACAGGACTTGTATCCATTGAACACACCGTCACAGACAACACTTGTATCCATTGAACACACTGTAATAGACAGCTCTTGTATCCATTGAACAAACGGTCATAGACAGGACTTGCACCCATTGAACACACTGTTATAGACAGGACTTGCGTCCATTGAACACACGTTCAATGGACAGGACTTGCATCCATTGAACACACTGTTATAGACAGGACTTGCATCGATTGAACACACTGTAATAGACAGGTCTTGTATCCATTGAACACACGGTCACAGACAGAACTTCTATCCATTGAACGTACGTTCACAGACAGGACTTGTATCCATTGAACACACCGTCACAGACAAGACTTGTATCCGTTGAACACATGGTCACACACAGGACCAGTATCCAGTCAACAAATGGTCACAGACAGGACTTGAATCCATTCAACGAATGTTCACAGACAGGACATTTATCCATTGAATACACTGTTATAGACAGGACATGCATCGATTGAACACACTCTTATAGACTGGACATGCATCCATTGAACACACTGTTATAGACAGGACTTGCTTCCATTGAACACAATGTTATAGAGAGCACTTGCATCCATTGAACGCACTGATATAGACTGGACTTGGATCCATTGAACACACTGTTACAGACAGGACTTGCGTCCATTGAACACACTGTTATAGACAGGACATGCATCCATTGAACACACTGTTATAGACAGGACTTGCATCGATTGAACACAATTTTATAGAAAGGACTTTTATCCATTGAACACGCTGTTATAGACAGGAGTTGTATCCATTGAACACACTGTTACAGACAGGACTTGTATCCATTGAACACACGGTCGCAGACAGAACTTCTATCCATTGAACACATGGTCATAGACAGGACATGCATCCATTGAACACACTGTTATAGACAGGACTTGCATCGATTGAGCACACTGTTATAGACAGGACTTGCGTCCATTGAACACACCGTCACAGACAAGACTTGTAGCCGTTGAACACACCGTCACAGACAGGACTTGTATCCGTTGAACACACGGTCACGCACAGGACCAGTATCCAGTCAACATATGGTCACAGACAGGACTTGAATCCATTGAACACGCTCTTATATACAGGAGTTGTATCCATTGAACACAATGTTATAGAGAGCACTTGCATCCATTGAACGCACTGTTATAGAGAGGGCTTGTGTCCATTGAACACAGGGTCACAGGCAGGACTTGTATTCGTTGAACACTCTAAATAGACAGGACTTGTATCCATTGAACACACAGTTATAGACAGGACATGCATCCATTGAACAAACGGTCATAGACAGGACTAGTATACATTGAACACACTGTTATAGACAGGTCTTGTATCCATTGAACACACGGTCACAGACATAACTTCTATCCATTGAACAAACGTTCACAGACAGGACTTGTATCCATTGAACACACCGTCACAGACAAGACTTGTATCCATTGAACACATTGTTATAGACAGGACTTGCATCGATTGAACACACTGTTACAGACAGGACTTGCGTCCATTGAACACACTGTTATAGACAGGACATGCATCCATTGAACACACTGTTATAGACAGGACTTGCATCGATTGAACACAATTTTATAGAAAGGACTTTTATCCATTGTACACGCTGTTATAGATAGGAGTTGTATCCATTGAACACACTGTTACAGACAGGACTTGTATCCATTGAACAGACGGTCGCAGACAGAACTTCTATCCATTGAACACACGGTCATAGATAGGATATTCATCCATTGAACACACTGTTATAGACAGGACTTGCGTCCATTGAACACACTGTTACAGACAGGACATGCATCCATTGAACACACTGTTATAGAGAGGACTTGCTTCCATTGAACACAATTTTATAGAAAGGACTTGAATCCATTGAACACACTGTTATAGACAGGACTTGCATCCATTGAACCCACGTTCATAGACAGGACTTCCTTCCATTGAACACACTGTTATAGACAGTACTTGCATCGATTGAACACAGTATTATAGACAGGACATGCATCCATTGAACACACTGTTATAGACAGGACTTGCTTCCATTGAACACAATTTTATAGACAGGTCTTGTATTCATTTGAACACACTGTTATAGACAGGACATGCATCCATTGAACACACTGTTATAGACAGGTCTTGCATCCATTGAACACAATGTTATAGAGAGCACTTGCATCCATTGAACACGCTGTTATAGACAGGACATGCATCCATTGAACACGCTGTTATAGACAGGACTTGTATCCATTGAACACACGGTCGCAGACAGAACTTCTATCCATTGAACACATGGTCATAGACAGGACATGCATCCATTGAACACACTGTTATAGACAGGACTTGCATCGATTGAGCACACTGTTATAGACAGGACTTGCGTCCATTGAACACACCGTCACAGACAAGACTTGTAGCCGTTGAACACACCGTCACAGACAGGACTTGTATCCGTTGAACACACGGTCACGCACAGGACCAGTATCCAGTCAACATATGGTCACAGACAGGACTTGAATCCATTGAACACGCTCTTATATACAGGAGTTGTATCCATTGAACACAATGTTATAGAGAGCACTTGCATCCATTGAACGCACTGTTATAGAGAGGGCTTGTGTCCATTGAACACAGGGTCACGGGCAGGACTTGTATTCGTTGAACACTCTAAATAGACAGGACTTGTATCCATTGAACACACAGTTATAGACAGGACATGCATCCATTGAACAAACGGTCATAGACAGGACTAGTATCCATTGAACACACTGTTATAGACAGGTCTTGTATCCATTGAACACACGGTCACAGACATAACTTCTATCCATTGAACAAACGTTCACAGACAGGACTTGTATCCATTGAACACACCGTCACAGACAAGACTTGTATCCATTGAACACATTGTTATAGACAGGACTTGCATCGATTGAACACACTGTTACAGACAGGACTTGCATCCATTGAACACACTGTTATAGACAGGACTTGCTTCCATTGAGCACAATGTTATAGAGAGCACTTGTATCCATTGAACGCACTGATATAGACTGGACTTGGATCCATTGAACAAACAGTCACAGGCAGGATTTGTATTCGTTGAACACACGGTCACAGACAGGACTTGTATCCATTGAACACACTGTAATAGACAGGACTAGTATCCATTGAACAAACTGTCACAGAAAGGACTTGCATCCATTGAACACGCTGTTATAGACAGGAGTTCTATCCATTGAACACACTGTTATAGACAGGACTTGCATCGATTGAACACAATTTTATAGAAAGGACTTTTATCCATTGTATACGCTGTTATTGATAGGAGTTGTATCCATTGAACACACTGTTACAGACAGGACTTGCGTCCATTGAACACACTGTTATAGACAGGACATGCATCCATTGAACACACTGTTATAGACAGGACTTGCATCGATTTAACACAATTTTATAGAAAGGACTTTTATCCATTGTACACGCTGTTATAGATAGGAGTTGTATCCATTGAACACACTGTTACACACAGGACTTGTATCCATTGAACAGACGGTCGCAGACAGAACTTCTATCCATTGAACACACGGTCATAGATAGGATATGCATCCATTGAACACACTGTTATAGACAGGACTTGCGTCCATTGAACACACTGTTATAGACAGGACATGCATCCATTGAACACACTGTTATAGAGAGGACTTGCTTCCATTGAACACAATTTTATAGAAAGGACTTGAATCCATTGAACACACTGTTATAGACAGGACTTGCATCCATTGAACCCACGTTCATAGACAGGACTTCCTTCCATTGAACACACTGTTATAGACAGTACTTGCATCGATTGAACACAGTATTATAGACAGGAAATGCATCCATTGAACACACTGTTATAGACAGGACTTGCTTCCATTGAACACACTGTTATAGACAGGACTTGGATCCATTGAACACACAGTCACAGGCAGGACTTGTATCCATTGAACACTCTGTAATAGAAAGGACTTGTATCTATTGAACAAACAGTCACAGAAAGGACTTGCATCCATTGAACACGCTGTTATAGACAGGAGTTGTATCCATTGAACACACTGTTACAGACAGGACTTGTATCCATTGAACACACGGTCGCAGACAGAACTTCTATCCATTGAACACATGGTCATAGACAGGACATGCATCCATTGAACACACTGTTATAGACAGGACTTGCATCGATTGAGCACACTGTTATAGACAGGACTTGCGTCCATTGAACACACCGTCACAGACAAGACTTGTAGCCGTTGAACACACCGTCACAGACAGGACTTGTATCCGTTGAACACACGGTCACGCACAGGAACAGTATCCAGTCAACATATGGTCACAGACAGGACTTGAATCCATTGAACACGCTCTTATATACAGGAGTTGTATCCATTGAACACAATGTTATAGAGAGCACTTGCATCCATTGAACGCACTGTTATAGAGAGGGCTTGTATCCATTGAACACAGGGTCACAGGCAGGACTTGTATTCGTTGAACACACTAAATAGACAGGACTTGTATCCATTGAACACATTGTTATAGACAGGACTTGCATCGATTGAACACACTGTTATAGACAGGACATTCATCCATTGAACACACTGTTATAGACAGGACTTGCTTCCATTGAACACAATGTTATAGAGAGCACTTGTATCCATTGAACGCAGTGATATAGACTGGACTTGGATCCATTGAACAAACGGTCACAGGCAGGATTTGTATTCGTTGAACAAACGGTCACAGGCAGGACTTGTATCCATTGAACACACTGTAATAGACAGGACTAGTATCCATTGAACAAACTGTCACAGAAAGGACTTGCATCCATTGAACACGCTGTTATAGACAGGAGTTGTATCCATTGAACACACTGTTATAGACAGGACTTGCATCGATTGAACACAATTTTATAGAAAGGACTTTTATCCATTGTACACGCTGTTATAGATAGGAGTTGTATCCATTGAACACACTGTTACAGACAGGACTTGTATCCATTGAACAGACGGTCGCAGACAGAACTTCTATCCATTGAACACACGGTCATAGATAGGATATTCATCCATTGAACACACTGTTATAGACAGGACTTGCGTCCATTGAACACACTGTTATAGACAGGACATGCATCCATTGAACACACTGTTATAGAGAGGACTTGCTTCCATTGAACACAATTTTATAGAAAGGACTTGAATCCATTGAACACACTGTTATAGACAGGACTTGCATCCATTGAACCCACGTTCATAGACAGGACTTCCTTCCATTGAACACACTGTTATAGACAGTACTTGCATCGATTGAACACAGTATTATAGACAGGACATGCATCCATTGAACACACTGTTATAGACAGGACTTGCTTCCATTGAACACAATTTTATAGACAGGTCTTGTATTCATTTGAACACACTGTTATAGACAGGACATGCATCCATTGAACACACTGTTATAGACAGGACTTGCATCCATTGAACACAATGTTATAGAGAGCAATTGCATCCATTGAACGCACTGATATAGACTGGACTTGGATCCATTGAACACACAGTCACAGGCAGGACTTGTATCCATTGAACATACGTTCACAGACAGGACTTGTATCCATTGAACACACCGTCACAGACAACACTTGTATCCATTGAACACACTGTAATAGACAGCTCTTGTATCCATTGAACAAACGGTCATAGACAGGACTTGCACCCATTGAACACACTGTTATAGACAGGACTTGCGTCCATTGAACACACGTTCAATGGACAGGACTTGCATCCATTGAACACACTGTTATAGACAGGACTTGCATCGATTGAACACACTGTAATAGACAGGTCTTGTATCCATTGAACACACGGTCACAGACAGAACTTCTATCCATTGAACGTACGTTCACAGACAGGACTTGTATCCATTGAACACACCGTCACAGACAAGACTTGTATCCGTTGAACACATGGTCACACACAGGACCAGTATCCAGTCAACAAATGGTCACAGACAGGACTTGAATCCATTCAACGAATGTTCACAGACAGGACATTTATCCATTGAATACACTGTTATAGACAGGACATGCATCGATTGAACACACTCTTATAGACTGGACATGCATCCATTGAACACACTGTTATAGACAGGACTTGCTTCCATTGAACACAATGTTATAGAGAGCACTTGCATCCATTGAACGCACTGATATAGACTGGACTTGGATCCATTGAACACACTGTTACAGACAGGACTTGCGTCCATTGAACACACTGTTATAGACAGGACATGCATCCATTGAACACACTGTTATAGACAGGACTTGCATCGATTGAACACAATTTTATAGAAAGGACTTTTATCCATTGAACACGCTGTTATAGACAGGAGTTGTATCCATTGAACACACTGTTACAGACAGGACTTGTATCCATTGAACACACGGTCGCAGACAGAACTTCTATCCATTGAACACATGGTCATAGACAGGACATGCATCCATTGAACACACTGTTATAGACAGGACTTGCATCGATTGAGCACACTGTTATAGACAGGACTTGCGTCCATTGAACACACCGTCACAGACAAGACTTGTAGCCGTTGAACACACCGTCACAGACAGGACTTGTATCCGTTGAACACACGGTCACGCACAGGACCAGTATCCAGTCAACATATGGTCACAGACAGGACTTGAATCCATTGAACACGCTCTTATATACAGGAGTTGTATCCATTGAACACAATGTTATAGAGAGCACTTGCATCCATTGAACGCACTGTTATAGAGAGGGCTTGTGTCCATTGAACACAGGGTCACAGGCAGGACTTGTATTCGTTGAACACTCTAAATAGACAGGACTTGTATCCATTGAACACACAGTTATAGACAGGACATGCATCCATTGAACAAACGGTCATAGACAGGACTAGTATACATTGAACACACTGTTATAGACAGGTCTTGTATCCATTGAACACACGGTCACAGACATAACTTCTATCCATTGAACAAACGTTCACAGACAGGACTTGTATCCATTGAACACACCGTCACAGACAAGACTTGTATCCATTGAACACATTGTTATAGACAGGACTTGCATCGATTGAACACACTGTTACAGACAGGACTTGCATCCATTGAACACACTGTTATAGACAGGACTTGCTTCCATTGAGCACAATGTTATAGAGAGCACTTGTATCCATTGAACGCACTGATATAGACTGGACTTGGATCCATTGAACAAACAGTCACAGGCAGGATTTGTATTCGTTGAACACACGGTCACAGACAGGACTTGTATCCATTGAACACACTGTAATAGACAGGACTAGTATCCATTGAACAAACTGTCACAGAAAGGACTTGCATCCATTGAACACGCTGTTATAGACAGGAGTTGTATCCATTGAACACACTGTTATAGACAGGACTTGCATCGATTGAACACAATTTTATAGAAAGGACTTTTATCCATTGTACACGCTGTTATTGATAGGAGTTGTATCCATTGAACACACTGTTACAGACAGGACTTGCGTCCATTGAACACACTGTTATAGACAGGACATGCATCCATTGAACACACTGTTATAGACAGGACTTGCATCGATTGAACACAATTTTATAGAAAGGACTTTTATCCATTGTACACGCTGTTATAGATAGGAGTTGTATCCATTGACAACACTGTTACAGACAGGACTTGTATCCATTGAACAGACGGTCGCAGACAGAACTTCTATCCATTGAACACACGGTCATAGATAGGATATGCATCCATTGAACACACTGTTATAGACAGGACTTGCGTCCATTGAACACACTGTTATAGACAGGACATGCATCCATTGAACACACTGTTATAGAGAGGACTTGCTTCCATTGAACACAATTTTATAGAAAGGACTTGAATCCATTGAACACACTGTTATAGACAGGACTTGCATCCATTGAACCCACGTTCATAGACAGGACTTCCTTCCATTGAACACACTGTTATAGACAGTACTTGCATCGATTGAACACAGTATTATAGACAGGAAATGCATCCATTGAACACACTGTTATAGACAGGACATGCATCCATTGAACACACTGTTATAGACAGGACTTGGATCCATTGAACACACAGTCACAGGCAGGACTTGTATCCATTGAACACTCTGTAATAGAAAGGACTTGTATCTATTGAACAAACAGTCACAGAAAGGACTTGCATCCATTGAACACGCTGTTATAGACAGGAGTTGTATCCATTGAACACACTGTTACAGACAGGACTTGTATCCATTGAACACACGGTCGCAGACAGAACTTCTATCCATTGAACACATGGTCATAGACAGGACATGCATCCATTGAACACACTGTTATAGACAGGACTTGCATCGATTGAGCACACTGTTATAGACAGGACTTGCGTCCATTGAACACACCGTCACAGACAAGACTTGTAGCCGTTGAACACACCATCACAGACAGGACTTGTATCCGTTGAACACACGGTCACGCACAGGAACAGTATCCAGTCAACATATGGTCACAGACAGGACTTGAATCCATTGAACACGCTCTTATATACAGGAGTTGTATCCATTGAACACAATGTTATAGAGAGCACTTGCATCCATTGAACGCACTGTTATAGAGAGGGCTTGTATCCATTGAACACAGGGTCACAGGCAGGACTTGTATTCGTTGAACACACTAAATAGACAGGACTTGTATCCATTGAACACATTGTTATAGACAGGACTTGCATCGATTGAACACACTGTTATAGACAGGACATGCATCCATTGAACACACTGTTATAGACAGGACTTGCTTCCATTGAACACAATGTTATAGAGAGCACTTGTATCCATTGAACGCAGTGATATAGACTGGACTTGGATCCATTGAACAAACGGTCACAGGCAGGATTTGTATTCGTTGAACAAACGGTCACAGACAGGACTTGTATCCATTGAACACACTGTAATAGACAGGACTAGTATCCATTGAACAAACTGTCACAGAAAGGACTTGCATCCATTGAACACGCTGTTATAGACAGGAGTTGTATCCATTGAACACACTGTTATAGACAGGACTTGCATCGATTGAACACAATTTTATAGAAAGGACTTTTATCCATTGTACACGCTGTTATAGATAGGAGTAGTATCCATTGAACACACTGTTACAGACAGGACTTTTATCCATTGAACAGACGGTCGCAGACAGAACTTCTATCCATTGAACACACGGTCATAGATAGGACATGCATCGATTGAACACACTGTTATAGACAGGACATGCATCCATTGAACACACTGTTATAGACAGGACTTGCTTCCATTGAACACAATTTTATAGACAGCTCTTGTATTCATTTGAACACACTGTTATAGACAGGACTTGCACCGATTGAACACACTGTTATAGACAGGACTTGCATCCATTGAGCACACGGTCACAGACAGGACTTGTATCCATTGAACGAACGTTCACAGACAGGACTTGTATCCTTTGAACACACTGTTATAGACAGGACTTGCATCGATTGAACAAACGGTCATAGACAGGACATTCATCCATTGAACACACTGTTATAGACAGGACTTGCTTCCATTGAACACAATTTTATAGACATGTCTTGTATTCATTTGAACACACTGTTATAGACTGGACTTGGATCCATTGAACAAACGGTCACAGGCAGGATTTGTATTCGTTGAACACACGGTCACAGACAGGACTTGTATCCATTGAACACACTGTAATAGACAGGACTAGTATCCATTGAACAAACTGTCACAGAAAGGACTTGCATCCATTGAACACGCTGTTATAGACAGGAGTTGTATCCATTGAACACACTGTTATAGACAGGACTTGCATCGATTGAACACAATTTTAAGAAAGGACTTTTATCCATTGTACACGCTGTTATAGATAGGAGTTGTATCCATTGAACACACTGTTACAGACAGGACTTGTATCCATTGAACAGACGGTCGCAGACAGAACTTCTATCCATTGAACACACGGTCATAGATAGGACATGCATCCATTGAACACACTGTTATAGACAGGACTTGCGTCCATTGAACACACTGTTATAGACAGGACATGCATCCATTGAACACACTGTTATAGACAGGACTTGCTTCCATTGAACACAATTTTATAGAAAGGACTTGAATCCATTGAACACACTGTTATAGACAGGACTTGCATCCATTGAACCCACGTTCATAGACAGGACTTCCTTCCATTGAACACACTGTTATAGACAGGACTTGCATCGATTGAACACACTGTTATAGACAGGACATGCATCCATTGAACACACTGTTATAGACAGGACTTGCTTCCATTGAACACAATTTTATAGACAGGTCTTGTATTCATTTGAACACACTGTTATAGACAGGACATGCATTCATTGAACAAACGGTCATAGACAGGACTTGCACCGATTGAACACACTGTTATAGACAGGACTTGCATCCATTGAGCACACGGTCACAGACAGGACTTGTATCCATTGAACGAACGTTCACAGACAGGACTTGTATCCATTGAACACACTGTTATAGACAGGACTTGCATCGATTGAACACACTGTTATAGACAGGACTTGCATCGATTGAGCACACTGTTATAGACAGGACATGCATCCATTGAACACACTGTTATAGACAGGACTTGCATCCATTGAACACACGGTCATAGACAGGACTTGCATCCATTGAACACACTGTTATAGACAGGACTTGTATCCATTGAACACAGTTTTATAGAAAGGACTTGTATCCATTGAACACACTGTTATAGAGAGGACTTGCGTCCATTGAACACAATGTTATAGACAGCTCTTGTATTCATTTGAACACACTGTTATAGACAGGACTTGCACCGATTGAACACACTGTTATAGACAGGACTTGCATCCATTGAGCACACGGTCACAGACAGGACTTGTATCCATTGAACGAACGTTCACAGACAGGACTTGTATCCTTTGAACACACTGTTATAGACAGGACTTGCATCGATTGAACAAACGGTCATAGACAGGACATTCATCCATTGAACACACTGTTATAGACAGGACTTGCTTCCATTGAACACAATTTTATAGACAGGTCTTGTATTCATTTGAACACACTGTTATAGACAGGACATGCATTCATTGAACAAACGGTCATAGACAGGACTTGCACCGATTGAACACACTGTTATAGACAGGACTTGCATCCATTGAGCACACGGTCACAGACAGGACTTGTATCCATTGAACGAACGTTCACAGACAGGACTTGTATCCATTGAACACACTGTTATAGACAGGACTTGCATCGATTGAACACACTGTTATAGACAGGACTTGCATCGATTGAGCACACTGTTATAGACAGGACATGCATCCATTGAACACACTGTTATAGACAGGACTTGCATCCATTGAACACACGGTCATAGACAGGACTTGCATCCATTGAACACACTGTTATAGACAGGACTTGTATCCATTGAACACAGTTTTATAGAAAGGACTTGTATCCATTGAACACACTGTTATAGAGAGGACTTGCGTCCATTGAACACAATGTTATAGACAGCTCTTGTATTCATTTGAACACACTGTTATAGACAGGACTTGCACCGATTGAACACACTGTTATAGACAGGACTTGCATCCATTGAGCACACGGTCACAGACAGGACTTGTATCCATTGAACGAACGTTCACAGACAGGACTTGTATCCTTTGAACACACTGTTATAGACAGGACTTGCATCGATTGAACAAACGGTCATAGACAGGACATTCATCCATTGAACACACTGTTATAGACAGGACTTGCTTCCATTGAACACAATTTTATAGACATGTCTTGTATTCATTTGAACACACTGTTATAGACTGGACTTGGATCCATTGAACAAACGGTCACAGGCAGGATTTGTATTCGTTGAACACACGGTCACAGACAGGACTTGTATCCATTGAACAAACTGTAATAGACAGGACTAGTATCCATTGAACAAACTGTCACAGAAAGGACTTGCATCCATTGAACACGCTGTTATAGACAGGAGTTGTATCCATTGAACACACTGTTATAGACAGGACTTGCATCGATTGAACACAATTTTAAGAAAGGACTTTTATCCATTGTACACGCTGTTATAGATAGGAGTTGTATCCATTGAACACACTGTTACAGACAGGACTTGTATCCATTGAACAGACGGTCGCAGACAGAACTTCTATCCATTGAACACACGGTCATAGATAGGACATGCATCCATTGAACACACTGTTATAGACAGGACTTGCGTCCATTGAACACACTGTTATAGACAGGACATGCATCCATTGAACACACTGTTATAGACAGGACTTGCTTCCATTGAACACAATTTTATAGAAAGGACTTGAATCCATTGAACACACTGTTATAGACAGGACTTGCATCCATTGAACCCACGTTCATAGACAGGACTTCCTTCCATTGAACACACTGTTATAGACAGGACTTGCATCGATTGAACACACTGTTATAGACAGGACATGCATCCATTGAACACACTGTTATAGACAGGACTTGCTTCCATTGAACACAATTTTATAGACAGGTCTTGTATTCATTTGAACACACTGTTATAGACAGGACATGCATTCATTGAACAAACGGTCATAGACAGGACTTGCACCGATTGAACACACTGTTATAGACAGGACTTGCATCCATTGAGCACACGGTCACAGACAGGACTTGTATCCATTGAACGAACGTTCACAGACAGGACTTGTATCCATTGAACACACTGTTATAGACAGGACTTGCATCGATTGAACACACTGTTATAGACAGGACTTGCATCGATTGAGCACACTGTTATAGACAGGACATGCATCCATTGAACACACTGTTATAGACAGGACTTGCATCCATTGAACACACGGTCATAGACAGGACTTGCATCCATTGAACACACTGTTATAGACAGGACTTGTATCCATTGAACACAGTTTTATAGAAAGGACTTGTATCCATTGAACACACTGTTATAGAGAGGACTTGCGTCCATTGAACACAATGTTATAGACAGCTCTTGTATTCATTTGAACACACTGTTATAGACAGGACTTGCACCGATTGAACACACTGTTATAGACAGGACTTGCATCCATTGAGCACACGGTCACAGACAGGACTTGTATCCATTGAACGAACGTTCACAGACAGGACTTGTATCCTTTGAACACACTGTTATAGACAGGACTTGCATCGATTGAACAAACGGTCATAGACAGGACATTCATCCATTGAACACACTGTTATAGACAGGACTTGCTTCCATTGAACACAATTTTATAGACATGTCTTGTATTCATTTGAACACACTGTTATAGACTGGACTTGGATCCATTGAACAAACGGTCACAGGCAGGATTTGTATTCGTTGAACACACGGTCACAGACAGGACTTGTATCCATTGAACACACTGTAATAGACAGGACTAGTATCCATTGAACAAACTGTCACAGAAAGGACTTGCATCCATTGAACACGCTGTTATAGACAGGAGTTGTATCCATTGAACACACTGTTATAGACAGGACTTGCATCGATTGAACACAATTTTAAGAAAGGACTTTTATCCATTGTACACGCTGTTATAGATAGGAGTTGTATCCATTGAACACACTGTTACAGACAGGACTTGTATCCATTGAACAGACGGTCGCAGACAGAACTTCTATCCATTGAACACACGGTCATAGATAGGACATGCATCCATTGAACACACTGTTATAGACAGGACTTGCGTCCATTGAACACACTGTTATAGACAGGACATGCATCCATTGAACACACTGTTATAGACAGGACTTGCTTCCATTGAACACAATTTTATAGAAAGGACTTGAATCCATTGAACACACTGTTATAGACAGGACTTGCATCCATTGAACCCACGTTCATAGACAGGACTTCCTTCCATTGAACACACTGTTATAGACAGGACTTGCATCGATTGAACACACTGTTATAGACAGGACATGCATCCATTGAACACACTGTTATAGACAGGACTTGCTTCCATTGAACACAATTTTATAGACAGGTCTTGTATTCATTTGAACACACTGTTATAGACAGGACATGCATTCATTGAACAAACGGTCATAGACAGGACTTGCACCGATTGAACACACTGTTATAGACAGGACTTGCATCCATTGAGCACACGGTCACAGACAGGACTTGTATCCATTGAACGAACGTTCACAGACAGGACTTGTATCCATTGAACACACTGTTATAGACAGGACTTGCATCGATTGAACACACTGTTATAGACAGGACTTGCATCGATTCAGCACACTGTTATAGACAGGACATGCATCCATTGAACACACTGTTATAGACAGGACTTGCATCCATTGAACACACGGTCATAGACAGGACTTGCATCCATTGAACACACTGTTATAGACAGGACTTGTATCCATTGAACACAGTTTTATAGAAAGGACTTGTATCCATTGAACACACTGTTATAGAGAGGACTTGCGTCCATTGAACACAATGTTATAGACAGCTCTTGTATTCATTTGAACACACTGTTATAGACAGGACTTGCACCGATTGAACACACTGTTATTGACAGGACTTGCATCCATTGAGCACACGGTCACAGACAGGACTTGTATCCATTGAACGAACGTTCACAGACAGGACTTGTATCCTTTGAACACACTGTTATAGACAGGACTTGCATCGATTGAACAAACGGTCATAGACAGGACATTCATCCATTGAACACACTGTTATAGACAGGACTTGCTTCCATTGAACACAATTTTATAGACATGTCTTGTATTCATTTGAACACACTGTTATAGACTGGACTTGGATCCATTGAACAAACGGTCACAGGCAGGATTTGTATTCGTTGAACACACGGTCACAGACAGGACTTGTATCCATTGAACACACTGTAATAGACAGGACTAGTATCCATTGAACAAACTGTCACAGAAAGGACTTGCATCCATTGAACACGCTGTTATAGACAGGAGTTGTATCCATTGAACACACTGTTATAGACAGGACTTGCATCGATTGAACACAATTTTAAGAATGGACTTTTATCCATTGTACACGCTGTTATAGATAGGAGTTGTATCCATTGAACACACTGTTACAGACAGGACTTGTATCCATTGAACAGACGGTCGCAGACAGAACTTCTATCCATTGAACACACGGTCATAGATAGGACATGCATCCATTGAACACACTGTTATAGACAGGACTTGCGTCCATTGAACACACTGTTATAGACAGGACATGCATCCATTGAACACACTGTTATAGACAGGACTTGCTTCCATTGAACACAATTTTATAGAAAGGACTTGAATCCATTGAACACACTGTTATAGACAGGACTTGCATCCATTGAACCCACGTTCATAGACAGGACTTCCTTCCATTGAACACACTGTTATAGACAGGACTTGCATCGATTGAACACACTGTTATAGACAGGACATGCATCCATTGAACACACTGTTATAGACAGGACTTGCTTCCATTGAACACAATTTTATAGACAGGTCTTGTATTCATTTGAACACACTGTTATAGACAGGACATGCATTCATTGAACAAACGGTCATAGACAGGACTTGCACCGATTGAACACACTGTTATAGACAGGACTTGCATCCATTGAGCACACGGTCACAGACAGGACTTGTATCCATTGAACGAACGTTCACAGACAGGACTTGTATCCATTGAACACACTGTTATAGACAGGACTTGCATCGATTGAACACACTGTTAAAGACAGGACTTGCATCGATTGAGCACACTGTTATAGACAGGACATGCATCCATTGAACACACTGTTATAGACAGGACTTGCATCCATTGAACACACGGTCATAGACAGGACTTGCATCCATTGAACACACTGTTATAGACAGGACTTGTATCCATTGAACACAGTTTTATAGAAAGGACTTGTATCCATTGAACACACTGTTATAGAGAGGACTTGCGTCCATTGAACACAATGTTATAGGCAGGACATGCATCCATTGAACACACGGTCACAGACAGGACTTGTATCCATTGAACGAACGTTCACAGACAGGACTTGTATCCATTGAACACACTGTTATAGACAGGACTTGCATCGATTGAACACACTGTTATAGACAGGACATTCATCCATTGAACACACTGTTATAGACAGGACTTGCTTCCATTGAACACAATTTTATAGACATGTCTTGTATTCATTTGAACACACTGTTACAGACAGGACTTGCATCCATTGAACACACTGTTATAGACAGGACTTGCTTCCATTGAGCACAATGTTATAGAGAGCACTTGTATCCATTGAACGCACTGATATAGACTGGACTTGGATCCATTGAACAAACGGTCACATGCAGGATTTGTATTCGTTGAACACACGGTCACAGACAGGACTTGTATCCATTGAACACACTGTAATAGACAGGACTAGTATCCATTGAACAAACTGTCACAGAAAGGACTTGCATCCATTGAACACGCTGTTATAGACAGGAGTTGTATCCATTGAACACACTATTATAGACAGGACTTGCATCGATTGAACACAATTTTATAGAAAGGACTTTTATCCATTGTACACGCTGTTATTGATAGGAGTTGTATCCATTGAACACACTGTTACAGACAGGACTTGCGTCCATTGAACACACTGTTATAGACAGGACATGCATCCATTGAACACACTGTTATAGACAGGACTTGCATCGATTTAACACAATTTTATAGAAAGGACTTTTATCCATTGTACACGCTGTTATAGATAGGAGTTGTATCCATTGAACACACTGTTACAGACAGGACTTGTATCCATTGAACAGACGGTCGCAGACAGAACTTCTATCCATTGAACACACGGTCATAGATAGGATATGCATCCATTGAACACACTGTTATAGACAGGACTTGCGTCCATTGAACACACTGTTATAGACAGGACATGCATCCATTGAACACACTGTTATAGAGAGGACTTGCTTCCATTGAACACAATTTTATAGAAAGGACTTGAATCCATTGAACACACTGTTATAGACAGGACTTGCATCCATTGAACCCACGTTCATAGACAGGTCTTCCTTCCATTGAACACACTGTTATAGACAGTACTTGCATCGATTGAACACAGTATTATAGACAGGAAATGCATCCATTGAACACACTGTTATAGACAGGACTTGCTTCCATTGAACACAATTTTATAGAGAGGTCTTGTATTCATTTGAACACACTGTTATAGACAGGACATGCATCCATTGAACACACTGTTATAGACAGGACTTGGATCCATTGAACACACAGTCACAGGCAGGACTTGTATCCATTGAACACTCTGTAATAGAAAGGACTTGTATCTATTGAACAAACAGTCACAGAAAGGACTTGCATCCATTGAACACGCTGTTATAGACAGGAGTTGTATCCATTGAACACACTGTTACAGACAGGACTTGTATCCATTGAACACACGGTCGCAGACAGAACTTCTATCCATTGAACACATGGTCATAGACAGGACATGCATCCATTGAACACACTGTTATAGACAGGACTTGCATCGATTGAGCACACTGTTATAGACAGGACTTGCGTCCATTGAACACACCGTCACAGACAAGACTTGTAGCCGTTGAACACACCGTCACAGACAGGACTTGTATCCGTTGAACACACGGTCACGCACAGGAACAGTATCCAGTCAACATATGGTCACAGACAGGACTTGAATCCATTGAACACGCTCTTATATACAGGAGTTGTATCCATTGAACACAATGTTATAGAGAGCACTTGCATCCATTGAACGCACTGTTATAGAGAGGGCTTGTATCCATTGAACACAGGGTCACAGGCAGGACTTGTATTCGTTGAACACACTAAATAGACAGGACTTGTATCCATTGAACACATTGTTATAGACAGGACTTGCATCGATTGAACACACTGTTATAGACAGGACATGCATCCATTGAACACACTGTTATAGACAGGACTTGCTTCCATTGAACACAATGTTATAGAGAGCACTTGTATCCATTGAACGCAGTGATATAGACTGGACTTGGATCCATTGAACAAACGGTCACAGGCAGGATTTGTATTCGTTGAACAAACGGTCACAGACAGGACTTGTATCCATTGAACACACTGTAATAGACAGGACTAGTATCCATTGAACAAACTGTCACAGAAAGGACTTGCATCCATTGAACACGCTGTTATAGACAGGAGTTGTATCCATTGAACACACTGTTATAGACAGGACTTGCATCGATTGAACACAATTTTATAGAAAGGACTTTTATCCATTGTACACGCTGTTATAGATAGGAGTTGTATCCATTGAACACACTGTTACAGACAGGACTTGTATCCATTGAACAGACGGTCGCAGACAGAACTTCTATCCATTGAACACACGGTCATAGATAGGATATTCATCCATTGAACACACTGTTATAGACAGGACTTGCGTCCATTGAACACACTGTTATAGACAGGACATGCATCCATTGAACACACTGTTATAGAGAGGACTTGCTTCCATTGAACACAATTTTATAGAAAGGACTTGAATCCATTGAACACACTGTTATAGACAGGACTTGCATCCATTGAACCCACGTTCATAGACAGGACTTCCTTCCATTGAACACACTGTTATAGACAGGACTTGCTTCCATTGAACACAATTTTATAGAGAGGTCTTGTATTCATTTGAACACACTGTTATAGACAGGACATGCATCCATTGAACACACTGTTATAGACAGGACTTGGATCCATTTGAACACACTGTTATAGACAGGACATGCATCCATTGAACACACTGTTATAGACAGGACTTGCATCCATTGAACACAATGTTATAGAGAGCACTTGCATCCATTGAACGCACTGATATAGACTGGACTTGGATCCATTGAACACACGGTCGCAGACAGAACTTCTATCCATTGAACACATGGTCATAGACAGGACATGCATCCATTGAACACACTGTTATAGACAGGACTTGCATCGATTGAGCACACTGTTATAGACAGGACTTGCGTCCATTGAACACACCGTCACAGACAAGACTTGTAGCCGTTGAACACACCGTCACAGACAGGACTTGTATCCGTTGAACACACGGTCACGCACAGGACCAGTATCCAGTCAACATATGGTCACAGACAGGACTTGAATCCATTGAACACGCTCTTATATACAGGAGTTGTATCCATTGAACACAATGTTATAGAGAGCACTTGCATCCATTGAACGCACTGTTATAGAGAGGGCTTGTGTCCATTGAACACAGGGTCACAGGCAGGACTTGTATTCGTTGAACACTCTAAATAGACAGGACTTGTATCCATTGAACACACAGTTATAGACAGGACATGCATCCATTGAACAAACGGTCATAGACAGGACTAGTATCCATTGAACACACGGTCACAGACATAACTTCTATCCATTGAACAAACGTTCACAGACAGGACTTGTATCCATTGAACACACCGTCACAGACAAGACTTGTATCCATTGAACACATTGTTATAGACAGGACTTGCATCGATTGAACAAACTGTTATAGACAAGACATGCATCCATTGAACACACTGTTATAGACAGGTCTTGCTTCCATTGAACACAATGTTATAGAGAGCACTTGTATCCATTGAACGCACTGATATAGACTGGACTTGGATCCATTGAACACACGGTCACAGGCAGGATTTGTAATCGTTGAACACACGGTCACAGACAGGACTTGTATCTATTGAACACACCGTCACAGACAGGACTTGTATCCGTTGAACACATGGTCACACACAGGACCAGTATCCGGTCAACAAATGGTCACAGACAGGACTTGAATCCATTGAACACGCTCTTATATACACGAGTTGTATCCATTGAACACAATGTTATAGACAGGAGTTTTATCCATTGAACACATGGTCACAGGCGGGACTTGTATCCATTGACACAGTGTAATAGACAGGTCTTGTATCCATTGAACAAACCGTCACAGAAAGGACTTGCATCCATTGAACACGCTGTTATAGACAGGACATGCATCCATTGAACACACTGTTATAGACAGGACTTGCTTCCATTGAACACAATGTTATAGAGAGCACTTGTATCCATTGAACGCAGTGATATAGACTGGACTTGGATCCATTGAACAAACGGTCACAGGCAGGATTTGTATTCGTTGAACAAACGGTCACAGACAGGACTTGTATCCATTGAACACACTGTAATAGACAGGACTAGTATCCATTGAACAAACTGTCACAGAAAGGACTTGCATCCATTGAACACGCTGTTATAGACAGGAGTTGTATCCATTGAACACACTGTTATAGACAGGACTTGCATCGATTGAACACAATTTTATAGAAAGGACTTTTATCCATTGTACACGCTGTTATAGATAGGAGTTGTATCCATTGAACACACTGTTACAGACAGGACTTTTATCCATTGAACAGACGGTCGCAGACAGAACTTCTATCCATTGAACACACGGTCATAGATAGGACATGCATCCATTGAACACACTGTTATAGACAGGACTTGCGTCCATTGAACACACTGTTATAGACAGGACATGCATCCATTGAACACACTGTTATAGACAGGACTTGCTTCCATTGAACACAATTTTATAGAAAGGACTTGAATCCATTGAACACACTGTTATAGACAGGACTTGCATCCATTGAACCCACGTTCATAGACAGGACTTCCTTCCATTGAACACACTGTTATAGACAGTACTTGCATCGATTGAACACAGTGTTATAGACAGGACATGCATCCATTGAACACACTGTTATAGACAGGACTTGCTTCCATTGAACACAATTTTATAGACAGCTCTTGTATTCATTTGAACACACTGTTATAGACAGGACATGCATTCATTGAACAAACGGTCATAGACAGGACTTGCACCGATTGAACACACTGTTATAGACAGGACTTGCATCCATTGAGCACACGGTCACAGACAGGACTTGTATCCATTGAACGAACGTTCACAGACAGGACTTGTATCCATTGAACACACTGTTATAGACAGGACTTGCATCGATTGAACAAACGGTCATAGACAGGACATTCATCCATTGAACACACTGTTATAGACAGGACTTGCTTCCATTGAACACAATTTTATAGACATGTCTTGTATTCATTTGAACACACTGTTATAGACTGGACTTGGATCCATTGAACAAACGGTCACAGGCAGGATTTGTATTCGTTGAACACACGGTCACAGACAGGACTTGTATCCATTGAACACACTGTAATAGACAGGACTAGTATCCATTGAACAAACTGTCACAGAAAGGACTTGCATCCATTGAACACGCTGTTATAGACAGGAGTTGTATCCATTGAACACACTGTTATAGACAGGACTTGCATCGATTGAACACAATTTTATAGAAAGGACTTTTATCCATTGTACACGCTGTTATAGATAGGAGTTGTATCCATTGAACACACTGTTACAGACAGGACTTGTATCCATTGAACAGACGGTCGCAGACAGAACTTCTATCCATTGAACACACGGTCATAGATAGGACATGCATCCATTGAACACACTGTTATAGACAGGACTTGCGTCCATTGAACACACTGTTATAGACAGGACATGCATCCATTGAACACACTGTTATAGACAGGACTTGCTTCCATTGAACACAATTTTATAGAAAGGACTTGAATCCATTGAACACACTGTTATAGACAGGACTTGCATCCATTGAACCCACGTTCATAGACAGGACTTCCTTCCATTGAACACACTGTTATAGACAGTACTTGCATCGATTGAACACAGTGTTATAGACAGGACATGCATCCATTGAACACACTGTTATAGACAGGACTTGCTTCCATTGAACACAATTTTATAGACAGCTCTTGTATTCATTTGAACACACTGTTATAGACAGGACATGCATTCATTGAACAAACGGTCATAGACAGGACTTGCACCGATTGAACACACTGTTATAGACAGGACTTGCATCCATTGAGCACACGGTCACAGACAGGACTTGTATCCATTGAACGAACGTTCACAGACAGGACTTGTATCCATTGAACACACTGTTATAGACAGGACTTGCATCGATTGAACACACTGTTATAGACAGGACTTGCATCGATTGAGCACACTGTTATAGACAGGACATGCATCCATTGAACACACTGTTATAGACAGGACTTGCATCCATTGAACACACGGTCATAGACAGGACTTGCATCCATTGAACACACTGTTATAGACAGGACTTGTATCCATTGAACACAGTTTTATAGAAAGGACTTGTATCCATTGAACACACTGTTATAGAGAGGACTTGCGTCCATTGAACACAATGTTATAGGCAGGACATGCATCCATTGAACACACGGTCACAGACAGGACTTGTATCCATTGAACGAACGTTCACAGACAGGACTTGTATTCATTGAACACACTGTTATAGACAGGACTTGCATCGATTGAACACACTGTTATAGACAGGACATTCATCCATTGAACACACTGTTATAGACAGGACTTGCTTCCATTGAACACAATTTTATAGACATGTCTTGTATTCATTTGAACACACTGTTATAGACAGGACATGCATCCATTGAACAAACGGGCACAGACAGAACTTCTATCCATTGAACGTACGTTCACAGACAGGACTTGTATCCATTGAACACACGGTCACAGACAAGACTTGTATCCATTGAACACACTGTAATAGACAGGGCTTGTATCCATTGAACAAACGGTCATAGACAGGACTTGCACCCATTGAACACACTGTTATAGACAGGACTTGCGTCCATTGAACACACGTTCATAGACAGGACTTGCATCCATTGAACACACTGTTATAGACAGGACTTGCATCGATTGAACACACTGTTATAGAGAGGGCTTGTATCCATTGAACACATGGTCACAGGCAGGACTTGTATTCGTTGAACACACTAAATAGACAGGACTTGTATCCATTGAACACATTGTTATAGACAGGACTTGCATCGATTGAACACACTGTTACAGACAGGACTTGCATCCATTGAACACACTGTTATAGACAGGACTTGCTTCCATTGAGCACAATGTTATAGAGAGCACTTGTATCCATTGAACGCACTGATATAGACTGGACTTGGATCCATTGAACAAACGGTCACAGGCAGGATTTGTATTCGTTGAACACACGGTCACAGACAGGACTTGTATCCATTGAACACACTGTAATAGACAGGACTAGTATCCATTGAACAAACTGTCACAGAAAGGACTTGCATCCATTGAACACGCTGTTCTAGACAGGAGTTGTATCCATTGAACACACTGTTATAGACAGGACTTGCATCGATTGAACACAATTTTATAGAAAGGACTTTTATCCATTGTACACGCTGTTATAGATAGGAGTTGTATCCATTGAACACACTGTTACAGACAGGACTTGTATCCATTGAACAGACGGTCGCAGACAGAACTTCTATCCATTGAACACACGGTCATAGATAGGACATGCATCCATTGAACACACTGTTATAGACAGGACTTGCGTCCATTGAACACACTGTTATAGACAGGACATGCATCCATTGAACACACTGTTATAGACAGGACTTGCTTCCATTGAACACAATTTTATAGAAAGGACTTGAATCCATTGAACACACTGTTATAGACAGGACTTGCATCCATTGAACCCACGTTCATAGACAGGACTTCCTTCCATTGAACACACTGTTATAGACAGTACTTGCATCGATTGAACACAGTGTTATAGACAGGACATGCATCCATTGAACACACTGTTATAGACAGGACTTGCTTCCATTGAACACAATTTTATAGACAGCTCTTGTATTCATTTGAACACACTGTTATAGACAGGACATGCATTCATTGAACAAACGGTCATAGACAGGACTTGCACCGATTGAACACACTGTTATAGACAGGACTTGCATCCATTGAGCACACGGTCACAGACAGGACTTGTATCCATTGAACGAACGTTCACAGACAGGACTTGTATCCATTGAACACACTGTTATAGACAGGACTTGCATCGATTGAACAAACGGTCATAGACAGGACATTCATCCGTTGAACACACTGTTATAGACAGGACTTGCTTCCATTGAACACAATTTTATAGACATGTCTTGTATTCATTTGAACACACTGTTATAGACTGGACTTGGATCCATTGAACAAACGGTCACAGGCAGGATTTGTATTCGTTGAACACACGGTCACAGACAGGACTTGTATCCATTGAACACACTGTAATAGACAGGACTAGTATCCATTGAACAAACTGTCACAGAAAGGACTTGCATCCATTGAACACGCTGTTATAGACAGGAGTTGTATCCATTGAACACACTGTTATAGACAGGACTTGCATCGATTGAACACAATTTTATAGAAAGGACTTTTATCCATTGTACACGCTGTTATAGATAGGAGTTGTATCCATTGAACACACTGTTACAGACAGGACTTGTATCCATTGAACAGACGGTCGCAGACAGAACTTCTATCCATTGAACACACGGTCATAGATAGGACATGCATCCATTGAACACACTGTTATAGACAGGACTTGCGTCCATTGAACACACTGTTATAGACAGGACATGCATCCATTGAACACACTGTTATAGACAGGACTTGCTTCCATTGAACACAATTTTATAGAAAGGACTTGAATCCATTGAACACACTGTTATAGACAGGACTTGCATCCATTGAACCCACGTTCATAGACAGGACTTCCTTCCATTGAACACACTGTTATAGACAGGACTTGCATCGATTGAACACACTGTTATAGACAGGACATGCATCCATTGAACACACTGTTATAGACAGGACTTGCATCGATTGAACACAATTTTATAGAAAGGACTTTTATCCATTGTACACGCTGTTATAGATAGGAGTTGTATCCATTGAACACACTGTTACAGACAGGACTTGTATCCATTGAACACACGGTCATAGATAGGATATTCATCCATTGAACACACTGTTATAGACAGGACTTGCGTCCATTGAACACACTGTTATAGACAGGACATGCATCCATTGAACACACTGTTATAGAGAGGTCTTGCTTCCATTGAACACAATTTTATAGAAAGGACTTGAATCCATTGAACACACTGTTATAGACAGGACTTGCATCCATTGAACCCACGTTCATAGACAGGACTTCCTTCCATTGAACACACTGTTATAGACAGTACTTGCATCGATTGAACACAGTATTATAGACAGGACATGCATCCATTGAACACACTGTTATAGACAGGACTTGCTTCCATTGAACACAATTTTATAGACAGGTCTTGTATTCATTTGAACACACTGTTATAGACAGGACATGCATCCATTGAACACACTGTTATAGACAGGACTTGCATCCATTGAACACAATGTTATAGAGAGCACTTGCATCCATTGAACGCACTGATATAGACTGGACTTGCATCGATTGAACACACAGTCACAGGCAGGACTTGTATCCATTGAACACTCTGTAATAGAAAGGACTTGTATCTATTGAACAAACAGTCACAGAAAGGACTTGCATCCATTGAACACGCTGTTATAGACAGGAGTTGTATCCATTGAACACACTGTTACAGACAGGACTTGTATCCATTGAACACACGGTCGCAGACAGAACTTCTATCCATTGAACACATGGTCATAGACAGGACATGCATCCATTGAACACACTGTTATAGACAGGACTTGCATCGATTGAGCACACTGTTATAGACAGGACTTGCGTCCATTGAACACACCGTCACAGACAAGACTTGTAGCCGTTGAACACACCGTCACAGACAGGACTTGTATCCGTTGAACACACGGTCACGCACAGGACCAGTATCCAGTCAACATATGGTCACAGACAGGACTTGAATCCATTGAACACGCTCTTATATACAGGAGTTGTATCCATTGAACACAATGTTATAGAGAGCACGTGCATCCATTGAACGCACTGTTATAGAGAGGGCTTGTGTCCATTGAACACAGGGTCACAGGCAGGACTTGTATTCGTTGAACACTCTAAATAGACAGGACTTGTATCCATTGAACACACAGTTATAGACAGGACATGCATCCATTGAACAAACGGTCATAGACAGGACTAGTATCCATTGAACACACGGTCACAGACATAACTTCTATCCATTGAACAAACGTTCACAGACAGGACTTGTATCCATTGAACACACCGTCACAGACAAGACTTGTATCCATTGAACACATTGTTATAGACAGGACTTGCATCGATTGAACACACTGTTACAGACAGGACTTGCATCCATTGAACACACTGTTATAGACAGGACTTGCTTACATTGAGCACAATGTTATAGAGAGCACTTGTATCCATTGAACGCACTGATATAGACTGGACTTGGATCCATTGAACAAACAGTCACAGGCAGGATTTGTATTCGTTGAACACACGGTCACAGACAGGACTTGTATCCATTGAACACACTGTAATAGACAGGACTAGTATCCATTGAACAAACTGTCACAGAAAGGACTTGCATCCATTGAACACGCTGTTATAGACAGGAGTTGTATCCATTGAACACACTGTTATAGACAGGACTTGCATCGATTGAACACAATTTTATAGAAAGGACTTTTATCCATTGTACACGCTGTTATTGATAGGAGTTGTATCCATTGAACACACTGTTACAGACAGGACTTGCGTCCATTGAACACACTGTTATAGACAGGACATGCATCCATTGAACACACTGTTATAGACAGTACTTGCATCGATTGAACACAATTTTATAGAAAGGACTTTTATCCATTGTACACGCTGTTATAGATAGGAGTTGTATCCATTGAACACACTGTTATAGACAGGACTTGTATCCATTGAACAGACGGTCGCAGACAGAACTTCTATCCATTGAACACACGGTCATAGATAGGATATGCATCCATTGAACACACTGTTATAGACAGGACTTGCGTCCATTGAACACACTGTTATAGACAGGACATGCATCCATTGAACACACAGTTATAGAGAGGACTTGCTTCCATTGAACACAATTTTATAGAAAGGACTTGAATCCATTGAACACACTGTTATAGACAGGACTTGCATCCATTGAACCCACGTTCATAGACAGGACTTCCTTCCATTGAACACACTGTTATAGACAGTACTTGCATCGATTGAACACAGTATTATAGACAGGAAATGCATCCATTGAACACACTGTTATAGACAGGACTTGCTTCCATTGAACACAATTTTATAGAGAGGTCTTGTATTCATTTGAACACACTGTTATAGACAGGACATGCATCCATTGAACACACTGTTATAGACAGGACTTGGATCCATTGAACACACAGTCACAGGCAGGACTTGTATCCATTGAACACTCTGTAATAGAAAGGACTTGTATCTATTGAACAAACAGTCACAGAAAGGACTTGCATCCATTGAACACGCTGTTATAGACAGGAGTTGTATCCATTGAACACACTGTTACAGACAGGACTTGTATCCATTGAACACACGGTCGCAGACAGAACTTCTATCCATTGAACACATGGTCATAGACAGGACATGCATCCATTGAACACACTGTTATAGACAGGACTTGCATCGATTGAGCACACTGTTATAGACAGGACTTGCTTCCATTGAACACAATTTTATAGACATGTCTTGTATTCATTTGAACACACTGTTATAGACTGGACTTGGATCCATTGAACAAACGGTCACAGGCAGGATTTGTATTCGTTGAACACACGGTCACAGACAGGACTTGTATCCATTGAACACACTGTAATAGACAGGACTAGTATCCATTGAACAAACTGTCACAGAAAGGACTTGCATCCATTGAACACGCTGTTATAGACAGGAGTTGTATCCATTGAACACACTGTTATAGACAGGACTTGCATCGATTGAACACAATTTTATAGAAAGGACTTTTATCCATTGTACACGCTGTTATAGATAGGAGTTGTATCCATTGAACACACTGTTACAGACAGGACTTGTATCCATTGAACAGACGGTCGCAGACAGAACTTCTATCCATTGAACACACGGTCATAGATAGGACATGCATCCATTGAACACACTGTTATAGACAGGACTTGCGTCCATTGAACACACTGTTATAGACAGGACATGCATCCATTGAACACACTGTTATAGACAGGACTTGCTTCCATTGAACACAATTTTATAGAAAGGACTTGAATCCATTGAACACACTGTTATAGACAGGACTTGCATCCATTGAACCCACGTTCATAGACAGGACTTCCTTCCATTGAACACACTGTTATAGACAGTACTTGCATCGATTGAACACAGTGTTATAGACAGGACATGCATCCATTGAACACACTGTTATAGACAGGACTTGCTTCCATTGAACACAATTTTATAGACAGCTCTTGTATTCATTTGAACACACTGTTATAGACAGGACATGCATTCATTGAACAAACGGTCATAGACAGGACTTGCACCGATTGAACACACTGTTATAGACAGGACTTGCATCCATTGAGCACACGGTCACAGACAGGACTTGTATCCATTGAACGAACGTTCACAGACAGGACTTGTATCCATTGAACACACTGTTATAGACAGGACTTGCATCGATTGAACACACTGTTATAGACAGGACTTGCATCGATTGAGCACACTGTTATAGACAGGACATGCATCCATTGAACACACTGTTATAGACAGGACTTGCATCCATTGAACACACGGTCATAGACAGGACTTGCATCCATTGAACACACTGTTATAGACAGGACTTGTATCCATTGAACACAGTTTTATAGAAAGGACTTGTATCCATTGAACACACTGTTATAGAGAGGACTTGCGTCCATTGAACACAATGTTATAGGCAGGACATGCATCCATTGAACACACGGTCACAGACAGGACTTGTATCCATTGAACGAACGTTCACAGACAGGACTTGTATTCATTGAACACACTGTTATAGACAGGACTTGCATCGATTGAACACACTGTTATAGACAGGACATTCATCCATTGAACACACTGTTATAGACAGGACTTGCTTCCATTGAACACAATTTTATAGACATGTCTTGTATTCATTTGAACACACTGTTATAGACAGGACATGCATCCATTGAACAAACGGGCACAGACAGAACTTCTATCCATTGAACGTACGTTCACAGACAGGACTTGTATCCATTGAACACACGGTCACAGACAAGACTTGTATCCATTGAACACACTGTAATAGACAGGGCTTGTATCCATTGAACAAACGGTCATAGACAGGACTTGCACCCATTGAACACACTGTTATAGACAGGACTTGCGTCCATTGAACACACGTTCATAGACAGGACTTGCATCCATTGAACACACTGTTATAGACAGGACTTGCATCGATTGAACACACTGTTATAGAGAGGGCTTGTATCCATTGAACACATGGTCACAGGCAGGACTTGTATTCGTTGAACACACTAAATAGACAGGACTTGTATCCATTGAACACATTGTTATAGACAGGACTTGCATCGATTGAACACACTGTTACAGACAGGACTTGCATCCATTGAACACACTGTTATAGACAGGACTTGCTTCCATTGAGCACAATGTTATAGAGAGCACTTGTATCCATTGAACGCACTGATATAGACTGGACTTGGATCCATTGAACAAACGGTCACAGGCAGGATTTGTATTCGTTGAACACACGGTCACAGACAGGACTTGTATCCATTGAACACACTGTAATAGACAGGACTAGTATCCATTGAACAAACTGTCACAGAAAGGACTTGCATCCATTGAACACGCTGTTATAGACAGGACTTGCTTCCATTGAACACAATTTTATAGACATGTCTTGTATTCATTTGAACACACTGTTATAGACTGGACTTGGATCCATTGAACAAACGGTCACAGGCAGGATTTGTATTCGTTGAACACACGGTCACAGACAGGACTTGTATCCATTGAACACACTGTAATAGACAGGACTAGTATCCATTGAACAAACTGTCACAGAAAGGACTTGCATCCATTGAACACGCTGTTATAGACAGGAGTTGTATCCATTGAACACACTGTTATAGACAGGACTTGCATCGATTGAACACAATTTTAAGAATGGACTTTTATCCATTGTACACGCTGTTATAGATAGGAGTTGTATCCATTGAACACACTGTTACAGACAGGACTTGTATCCATTGAACAGACGGTCGCAGACAGAACTTCTATCCATTGAACACACGGTCATAGATAGGACATGCATCCATTGAACACACTGTTATAGACAGGACTTGCGTCCATTGAACACACTGTTATAGACAGGACATGCATCCATTGAACACACTGTTATAGACAGGACTTGCTTCCATTGAACACAATTTTATAGAAAGGACTTGAATCCATTGAACACACTGTTATAGACAGGACTTGCATCCATTGAACCCACGTTCATAGACAGGACTTCCTTCCATTGAACACACTGTTATAGACAGGACTTGCATCGATTGAACACACTGTTATAGACAGGACATGCATCCATTGAACACACTGTTATAGACAGGACTTGCTTCCATTGAACACAATTTTATAGACAGGTCTTGTATTCATTTGAACACACTGTTATAGACAGGACATGCATTCATTGAACAAACGGTCATAGACAGGACTTGCACCGATTGAACACACTGTTATAGACAGGACTTGCATCCATTGAGCACACGGTCACAGACAGGACTTGTATCCATTGAACGAACGTTCACAGACAGGACTTGTATCCATTGAACACACTGTTATAGACAGGACTTGCATCGATTGAACACACTGTTAAAGACAGGACTTGCATCGATTGAGCACACTGTTATAGACAGGACATGCATCCATTGAACACACTGTTATAGACAGGACTTGCATCCATTGAACACACGGTCATAGACAGGACTTGCATCCATTGAACACACTGTTATAGACAGGACTTGTATCCATTGAACACAGTTTTATAGAAAGGACTTGTATCCATTGAACACACTGTTATAGAGAGGACTTGCGTCCATTGAACACAATGTTATAGGCAGGACATGCATCCATTGAACACACGGTCACAGACAGGACTTGTATCCATTGAACGAACGTTCACAGACAGGACTTGTATCCATTGAACACACTGTTATAGACAGGACTTGCATCGATTGAACACACTGTTATAGACAGGACATTCATCCATTGAACACACTGTTATAGACAGGACTTGCTTCCATTGAACACAATTTTATAGACATGTCTTGTATTCATTTGAACACACTGTTACAGACAGGACTTGCATCCATTGAACACACTGTTATAGACAGGACTTGCTTCCATTGAGCACAATGTTATAGAGAGCACTTGTATCCATTGAACGCACTGATATAGACTGGACTTGGATCCATTGAACAAACGGTCACATGCAGGATTTGTATTCGTTGAACACACGGTCACAGACAGGACTTGTATCCATTGAACACACTGTAATAGACAGGACTAGTATCCATTGAACAAACTGTCACAGAAAGGACTTGCATCCATTGAACACGCTGTTATAGACAGGAGTTGTATCCATTGAACACACTATTATAGACAGGACTTGCATCGATTGAACACAATTTTATAGAAAGGACTTTTATCCATTGTACACGCTGTTATTGATAGGAGTTGTATCCATTGAACACACTGTTACAGACAGGACTTGCGTCCATTGAACACACTGTTATAGACAGGACATGCATCCATTGAACACACTGTTATAGACAGGACTTGCATCGATTTAACACAATTTTATAGAAAGGACTTTTATCCATTGTACACGCTGTTATAGATAGGAGTTGTATCCATTGAACACACTGTTACAGACAGGACTTGTATCCATTGAACAGACGGTCGCAGACAGAACTTCTATCCATTGAACACACGGTCATAGATAGGATATGCATCCATTGAACACACTGTTATAGACAGGACTTGCGTCCATTGAACACACTGTTATAGACAGGACATGCATCCATTGAACACACTGTTATAGAGAGGACTTGCTTCCATTGAACACAATTTTATAGAAAGGACTTGAATCCATTGAACACACTGTTATAGACAGGACTTGCATCCATTGAACCCACGTTCATAGACAGGTCTTCCTTCCATTGAACACACTGTTATAGACAGTACTTGCATCGATTGAACACAGTATTATAGACAGGAAATGCATCCATTGAACACACTGTTATAGACAGGACTTGCTTCCATTGAACACAATTTTATAGAGAGGTCTTGTATTCATTTGAACACACTGTTATAGACAGGACATGCATCCATTGAACACACTGTTATAGACAGGACTTGGATCCATTGAACACACAGTCACAGGCAGGACTTGTATCCATTGAACACTCTGTAATAGAAAGGACTTGTATCTATTGAACAAACAGTCACAGAAAGGACTTGCATCCATTGAACACGCTGTTATAGACAGGAGTTGTATCCATTGAACACACTGTTACAGACAGGACTTGTATCCATTGAACACACGGTCGCAGACAGAACTTCTATACATTGAACACATGGTCATAGACAGGACATGCATCCATTGAACACACTGTTATAGACAGGACTTGCATCGATTGAGCACACTGTTATAGACAGGACTTGCGTCCATTGAACACACCGTCACAGACAAGACTTGTAGCCGTTGAACACACCGTCACAGACAGGACTTGTATCCGTTGAACACACGGTCACGCACAGGAACAGTATCCAGTCAACATATGGTCACAGACAGGACTTGAATCCATTGAACACGCTCTTATATACAGGAGTTGTATCCATTGAACACAATGTTATAGAGAGCACTTGCATCCATTGAACGCACTGTTATAGAGAGGGCTTGTATCCATTGAACACAGGGTCACAGGCAGGACTTGTATTCGTTGAACACACTAAATAGACAGGACTTGTATCCATTGAACACATTGTTATAGACAGGACTTGCATCGATTGAACACACTGTTATAGACAGGACATGCATCCATTGAACACACTGTTATAGACAGGACTTGCTTCCATTGAACACAATGTTATAGAGAGCACTTGTATCCATTGAACGCAGTGATATAGACTGGACTTGGATCCATTGAACAAACGGTCACAGGCAGGATTTGTATTCGTTGAACAAACGGTCACAGACAGGACTTGTATCCATTGAACACACTGTAATAGACAGGACTAGTATCCATTGAACAAACTGTCACAGAAAGGACTTGCATCCATTGAACACGCTGTTATAGACAGGAGTTGTATCCATTGAACACACTGTTATAGACAGGACTTGCATCGATTGAACACAATTTTATAGAAAGGACTTTTATCCATTGTACACGCTGTTATAGATAGGAGTTGTATCCATTGAACACACTGTTACAGACAGGACTTGTATCCATTGAACAGACGGTCGCAGACAGAACTTCTATCCATTGAACACACGGTCATAGATAGGATATTCATCCATTGAACACACTGTTATAGACAGGACTTGCGTCCATTGAACACACTGTTATAGACAGGACATGCATCCATTGAACACACTGTTATAGAGAGGACTTGCTTCCATTGAACACAATTTTATAGAAAGGACTTGAATCCATTGAACACACTGTTATAGACAGGACTTGCATCCATTGAACCCACGTTCATAGACAGGACTTCCTTCCATTGAACACACTGTTATAGACAGGACTTGCTTCCATTGAACACAATTTTATAGAGAGGTCTTGTATTCATTTGAACACACTGTTATAGACAGGACATGCATCCATTGAACACACTGTTATAGACAGGACTTGGATCCATTTGAACACACTGTTATAGACAGGACATGCATCCATTGAACACACTGTTATAGACAGGACTTGCATCCATTGAACACAATGTTATAGAGAGCACTTGCATCCATTGAACGCACTGATATAGACTGGACTTGGATCCATTGAACACACGGTCGCAGACAGAACTTCTATCCATTGAACACATGGTCATAGACAGGACATGCATCCATTGAACACACTGTTATAGACAGGACTTGCATCGATTGAGCACACTGTTATAGACAGGACTTGCGTCCATTGAACACACCGTCACAGACAAGACTTGTAGCCGTTGAACACACCGTCACAGACAGGACTTGTATCCGTTGAACACACGGTCACGCACAGGACCAGTATCCAGTCAACATATGGTCACAGACAGGACTTGAATCCATTGAACACGCTCTTATATACAGGAGTTGTATCCATTGAACACAATGTTATAGAGAGCACTTGCATCCATTGAACGCACTGTTATAGAGAGGGCTTGTGTCCATTGAACACAGGGTCACAGGCAGGACTTGTATTCGTTGAACACTCTAAATAGACAGGACTTGTATCCATTGAACACACAGTTATAGACAGGACATGCATCCATTGAACAAACGGTCATAGACAGGACTAGTATCCATTGAACACACGGTCACAGACATAACTTCTATCCATTGAACAAACGTTCACAGACAGGACTTGTATCCATTGAACACACCGTCACAGACAAGACTTGTATCCATTGAACACATTGTTATAGACAGGACTTGCATCGATTGAACAAACTGTTATAGACAAGACATGCATCCATTGAACACACTGTTATAGACAGGTCTTGCTTCCATTGAACACACGGTCACAGGCAGGATTTGTAATCGTTGAACACACGGTCACAGACAGGACTTGTATCTATTGAACACACCGTCACAGACAGGACTTGTATCCGTTGAACACATGGTCACACACAGGACCAGTATCCGGTCAACAAATGGTCACAGACAGGACTTGAATCCATTGAACACGCTCTTATATACACGAGTTGTATCCATTGAACACAATGTTATAGACAGGAGTTTTATCCATTGAACACATGGTCACAGGCGGGACTTGTATCCATTGACACAGTGTAATAGACAGGTCTTGTATCCATTGAACAAACCGTCACAGAAAGGACTTGCATCCATTGAACACGCTGTTATAGACAGGACATGCATCCATTGAACACACTGTTATAGACAGGACTTGCTTCCATTGAACACAATGTTATAGAGAGCACTTGTATCCATTGAACGCAGTGATATAGACTGGACTTGGATCCATTGAACAAACGGTCACAGGCAGGATTTGTATTCGTTGAACAAACGGTCACAGACAGGACTTGTATCCATTGAACACACTGTAATAGACAGGACTAGTATCCATTGAACAAACTGTCACAGAAAGGACTTGCATCCATTGAACACGCTGTTATAGACAGGAGTTGTATCCATTGAACACACTGTTATAGACAGGACTTGCATCGATTGAACACAATTTTATAGAAAGGACTTTTATCCATTGTACACGCTGTTATAGATAGGAGTTGTATCCATTGAACACACTGTTACAGACAGGACTTTTATCCATTGAACAGACGGTCGCAGACAGAACTTCTATCCATTGAACACACGGTCATAGATAGGACATGCATCCATTGAACACACTGTTATAGACAGGACTTGCGTCCATTGAACACACTGTTATAGACAGGACATGCATCCATTGAACACACTGTTATAGACAGGACTTGCTTCCATTGAACACAATTTTATAGAAAGGACTTGAATCCATTGAACACACTGTTATAGACAGGACTTGCATCCATTGAACCCACGTTCATAGACAGGACTTCCTTCCATTGAACACACTGTTATAGACAGTACTTGCATCGATTGAACACAGTGTTATAGACAGGACATGCATCCATTGAACACACTGTTATAGACAGGACTTGCTTCCATTGAACACAATTTTATAGACAGCTCTTGTATTCATTTGAACACACTGTTATAGACAGGACATGCATTCATTGAACAAACGGTCATAGACAGGACTTGCACCGATTGAACACACTGTTATAGACAGGACTTGCATCCATTGAGCACACGGTCACAGACAGGACTTGTATCCATTGAACGAACGTTCACAGACAGGACTTGTATCCATTGAACACACTGTTATAGACAGGACTTGCATCGATTGAACAAACGGTCATAGACAGGACATTCATCCATTGAACACACTGTTATAGACAGGACTTGCTTCCATTGAACACAATTTTATAGACATGTCTTGTATTCATTTGAACACACTGTTATAGACTGGACTTGGATCCATTGAACAAACGGTCACAGGCAGGATTTGTATTCGTTGAACACACGGTCACAGACAGGACTTGTATCCATTGAACACACTGTAATAGACAGGACTAGTATCCATTGAACAAACTGTCACAGAAAGGACTTGCATCCATTGAACACGCTGTTATAGACAGGAGTTGTATCCATTCAACACACTGTTATAGACAGGACTTGCATCGATTGAACACAATTTTATAGAAAGGACTTTTATCCATTGTACACGCTGTTATAGATAGGAGTTGTATCCATTGAACACACTGTTACAGACAGGACTTGTATCCATTGAACAGACGGTCGCAGACAGAACTTCTATCCATTGAACACACGGTCATAGATAGGACATGCATCCATTGAACACACTGTTATAGACAGGACTTGCGTCCATTGAACACACTGTTATAGACAGGACATGCATCCATTGAACACACTGTTATAGACAGGACTTGCTTCCATTGAACACAATTTTATAGAAAGGACTTGAATCCATTGAACACACTGTTATAGACAGGACTTGCATCCATTGAACCCACGTTCATAGACAGGACTTCCTTCCATTGAACACACTGTTATAGACAGTACTTGCATCGATTGAACACAGTGTTATAGACAGGACATGCATCCATTGAACACACTGTTATAGACAGGACTTGCTTCCATTGAACACAATTTTATAGACAGCTCTTGTATTCATTTGAACACACTGTTATAGACAGGACATGCATTCATTGAACAAACGGTCATAGACAGGACTTGCACCGATTGAACACACTGTTATAGACAGGACTTGCATCCATTGAGCACACGGTCACAGACAGGACTTGTATCCATTGAACGAACGTTCACAGACAGGACTTGTATCCATTGAACACACTGTTATAGACAGGACTTGCATCGATTGAACACACTGTTATAGACAGGACTTGCATCGATTGAGCACACTGTTATAGACAGGACATGCATCCATTGAACACACTGTTATAGACAGGACTTGCATCCATTGAACACACGGTCATAGACAGGACTTGCATCCATTGAACACACTGTTATAGACAGGACTTGTATCCATTGAACACAGTTTTATAGAAAGGACTTGTATCCATTGAACACACTGTTATAGAGAGGACTTGCGTCCATTGAACACAATGTTATAGGCAGGACATGCATCCATTGAACACACGGTCACAGACAGGACTTGTATCCATTGAACGAACGTTCACAGACAGGACTTGTATTCATTGAACACACTGTTATAGACAGGACTTGCATCGATTGAACACACTGTTATAGACAGGACATTCATCCATTGAACACACTGTTATAGACAGGACTTGCTTCCATTGAACACAATTTTATAGACATGTCTTGTATTCATTTGAACACACTGTTATAGACAGGACATGCATCCATTGAACAAACGGGCACAGACAGAACTTCTATCCATTGAACGTACGTTCACAGACAGGACTTGTATCCATTGAACACACGGTCACAGACAAGACTTGTATCCATTGAACACACTGTAATAGACAGGGCTTGTATCCATTGAACAAACGGTCATAGACAGGACTTGCACCCATTGAACACACTGTTATAGACAGGACTTGCGTCCATTGAACACACGTTCATAGACAGGACTTGCATCCATTGAACACACTGTTATAGACAGGACTTGCATCGATTGAACACACTGTTATAGAGAGGGCTTGTATCCATTGAACACATGGTCACAGGCAGGACTTGTATTCGTTGAACACACTAAATAGACAGGACTTGTATCCATTGAACACATTGTTATAGACAGGACTTGCATCGATTGAACACACTGTTACAGACAGGACTTGCATCCATTGAACACACTGTTATAGACAGGACTTGCTTCCATTGAGCACAATGTTATAGAGAGCACTTGTATCCATTGAACGCACTGATATAGACTGGACTTGGATCCATTGAACAAACGGTCACAGGCAGGATTTGTATTCGTTGAACACACGGTCACAGACAGGACTTGTATCCATTGAACACACTGTAATAGACAGGACTAGTATCCATTGAACAAACTGTCACAGAAAGGACTTGCATCCATTGAACACGCTGTTCTAGACAGGAGTTGTATCCATTGAACACACTGTTATAGACAGGACTTGCATCGATTGAACACAATTTTATAGAAAGGACTTTTATCCATTGTACACGCTGTTATAGATAGGAGTTGTATCCATTGAACACACTGTTACAGACAGGACTTGTATCCATTGAACAGACGGTCGCAGACAGAACTTCTATCCATTGAACACACGGTCATAGATAGGACATGCATCCATTGAACACACTGTTATAGACAGGACTTGCGTCCATTGAACACACTGTTATAGACAGGACATGCATCCATTGAACACACTGTTATAGACAGGACTTGCTTCCATTGAACACAATTTTATAGAAAGGACTTGAATCCATTGAACACACTGTTATAGACAGGACTTGCATCCATTGAACCCACGTTCATAGACAGGACTTCCTTCCATTGAACACACTGTTATAGACAGTACTTGCATCGATTGAACACAGTGTTATAGACAGGACATGCATCCATTGAACACACTGTTATAGACAGGACTTGCTTCCATTGAACACAATTTTATAGACAGCTCTTGTATTCATTTGAACACACTGTTATAGACAGGACATGCATTCATTGAACAAACGGTCATAGACAGGACTTGCACCGATTGAACACACTGTTATAGACAGGACTTGCATCCATTGAGCACACGGTCACAGACAGGACTTGTATCCATTGAACGAACGTTCACAGACAGGACTTGTATCCATTGAACACACTGTTATAGACAGGACTTGCATCGATTGAACACACTGTTATAGACAGGACTTGCATCGATTGAGCACACTGTTATAGACAGGACATGCATCCATTGAACACACTGTTATAGACAGGACTTGCATCCATTGAACACACGGTCATAGACAGGACTTGCATCCATTGAACACACTGTTATAGACAGGACTTGTATCCATTGAACACAGTTTTATAGAAAGGACTTGTATCCATTGAACACACTGTTATAGAGAGGACTTGCGTCCATTGAACACAATGTTATAGGCAGGACATGCATCCATTGAACACACGGTCACAGACAGGACTTGTATCCATTGAACGAACGTTCACAGACAGGACTTGTATTCATTGAACACACTGTTATAGACAGGACTTGCATCGATTGAACACACTGTTATAGACAGGACATTCATCCATTGAACACACTGTTATAGACAGGACTTGCTTCCATTGAACACAATTTTATAGACATGTCTTGTATTCATTTGAACACACTGTTATAGACAGGACATGCATCCATTGAACAAACGGGCACAGACAGAACTTCTATCCATTGAACGTACGTTCACAGACAGGACTTGTATCCATTGAACACACGGTCACAGACAAGACTTGTATCCATTGAACACACTGTAATAGACAGGGCTTGTATCCATTGAACAAACGGTCATAGACAGGACTTGCACCCATTGAACACACTGTTATAGACAGGACTTGCGTCCATTGAACACACGTTCATAGACAGGACTTGCATCCATTGAACACACTGTTATAGACAGGACTTGCATCGATTGAACACACTGTTATAGAGAGGGCTTGTATCCATTGAACACATGGTCACAGGCAGGACTTGTATTCGTTGAACACACTAAATAGACAGGACTTGTATCCATTGAACACATTGTTATAGACAGGACTTGCATCGATTGAACACACTGTTACAGACAGGACTTGCATCCATTGAACACACTGTTATAGACAGGACTTGCTTCCATTGAGCACAATGTTATAGAGAGCACTTGTATCCATTGAACGCACTGATATAGACTGGACTTGGATCCATTGAACAAACGGTCACAGGCAGGATTTGTATTCGTTGAACACACGGTCACAGACAGGACTTGTATCCATTGAACACACTGTAATAGACAGGACTAGTATCCATTGAACAAACTGTCACAGAAAGGACTTGCATCCATTGAACACGCTGTTCTAGACAGGAGTTGTATCCATTGAACACACTGTTATAGACAGGACTTGCATCGATTGAACACAATTTTATAGAAAGGACTTTTATCCATTGTACACGCTGTTATAGATAGGAGTTGTATCCATTGAACACACTGTTACAGACAGGACTTGTATCCATTGAACAGACGGTCGCAGACAGAACTTCTATCCATTGAACACACGGTCATAGATAGGACATGCATCCATTGAACACACTGTTATAGACAGGACTTGCGTCCATTGAACACACTGTTATAGACAGGACATGCATCCATTGAACACACTGTTATAGACAGGACTTGCTTCCATTGAACACAATTTTATAGAAAGGACTTGAATCCATTGAACACACTGTTATAGACAGGACTTGCATCCATTGAACCCACGTTCATAGACAGGACTTCCTTCCATTGAACACACTGTTATAGACAGTACTTGCATCGATTGAACACAGTGTTATAGACAGGACATGCATCCATTGAACACACTGTTATAGACAGGACTTGCTTCCATTGAACACAATTTTATAGACAGCTCTTGTATTCATTTGAACACACTGTTATAGACAGGACATGCATTCATTGAACAAACGGTCATAGACAGGACTTGCACCGATTGAACACACTGTTATAGACAGGACTTGCATCCATTGAGCACACGGTCACAGACAGGACTTGTATCCATTGAACGAACGTTCACAGACAGGACTTGTATCCATTGAACACACTGTTATAGACAGGACTTGCATCGATTGAACAAACGGTCATAGACAGGACATTCATCCGTTGAACACACTGTTATAGACAGGACTTGCTTCCATTGAACACAATTTTATAGACATGTCTTGTATTCATTTGAACACACTGTTATAGACTGGACTTGGATCCATTGAACAAACGGTCACAGGCAGGATTTGTATTCGTTGAACACACGGTCACAGACAGGACTTGTATCCATTGAACACACTGTAATAGACAGGACTAGTATCCATTGAACAAACTGTCACAGAAAGGACTTGCATCCATTGAACACGCTGTTATAGACAGGAGTTGTATCCATTGAACACACTGTTATAGACAGGACTTGCATCGATTGAACACAATTTTATAGAAAGGACTTTTATCCATTGTACACGCTGTTATAGATAGGAGTTGTATCCATTGAACACACTGTTACAGACAGGACTTGTATCCATTGAACAGACGGTCGCAGACAGAACTTCTATCCATTGAACACACGGTCATAGATAGGACATGCATCCATTGAACACACTGTTATAGACAGGACTTGCGTCCATTGAACACACTGTTATAGACAGGACATGCATCCATTGAACACACTGTTATAGACAGGACTTGCTTCCATTGAACACAATTTTATAGAAAGGACTTGAATCCATTGAACACACTGTTATAGACAGGACTTGCATCCATTGAACCCACGTTCATAGACAGGACTTCCTTCCATTGAACACACTGTTATAGACAGGACTTGCATCGATTGAACACACTGTTATAGACAGGACATGCATCCATTGAACACACTGTTATAGACAGGACTTGCATCGATTGAACACAATTTTATAGAAAGGACTTTTATCCATTGTACACGCTGTTATAGATAGGAGTTGTATCCATTGAACACACTGTTACAGACAGGACTTGTATCCATTGAACACACGGTCATAGATAGGATATTCATCCATTGAACACACTGTTATAGACAGGACTTGCGTCCATTGAACACACTGTTATAGACAGGACATGCATCCATTGAACACACTGTTATAGAGAGGTCTTGCTTCCATTGAACACAATTTTATAGAAAGGACTTGAATCCATTGAACACACTGTTATAGACAGGACTTGCATCCATTGAACCCACGTTCATAGACAGGACTTCCTTCCATTGAACACACTGTTATAGACAGTACTTGCATCGATTGAACACAGTATTATAGACAGGACATGCATCCATTGAACACACTGTTATAGACAGGACTTGCTTCCATTGAACACAATTTTATAGACAGGTCTTGTATTCATTTGAACACACTGTTATAGACAGGACATGCATCCATTGAACACACTGTTATAGACAGGACTTGCATCCATTGAACACAATGTTATAGAGAGCACTTGCATCCATTGAACGCACTGATATAGACTGGACTTGGATCCATTGAACACACAGTCACAGGCAGGACTTGTATCCATTGAACACTCTGTAATAGAAAGGACTTGTATCTATTGAACAAACAGTCACAGAAAGGACTTGCATCCATTGAACACGCTGTTATAGACAGGAGTTGTATCCATTGAACACACTGTTACAGACAGGACTTGTATCCATTGAACACACGGTCGCAGACAGAACTTCTATCCATTGAACACATGGTCATAGACAGGACATGCATCCATTGAACACACTGTTATAGACAGGACTTGCATCGATTGAGCACACTGTTATAGACAGGACTTGCGTCCATTGAACACACCGTCACAGACAAGACTTGTAGCCGTTGAACACACCGTCACAGACAGGACTTGTATCCGTTGAACACACGGTCACGCACAGGACCAGTATCCAGTCAACATATGGTCACAGACAGGACTTGAATCCATTGAACACGCTCTTATATACAGGAGTTGTATCCATTGAACACAATGTTATAGAGAGCACGTGCATCCATTGAACGCACTGTTATAGAGAGGGCTTGTGTCCATTGAACACAGGGTCACAGGCAGGACTTGTATTCGTTGAACACTCTAAATAGACAGGACTTGTATCCATTGAACACACAGTTATAGACAGGACATGCATCCATTGAACAAACGGTCATAGACAGGACTAGTATCCATTGAACACACGGTCACAGACATAACTTCTATCCATTGAACAAACGTTCACAGACAGGACTTGTATCCATTGAACACACCGTCACAGACAAGACTTGTATCCATTGAACACATTGTTATAGACAGGACTTGCATCGATTGAACACACTGTTACAGACAGGACTTGCATCCATTGAACACACTGTTATAGACAGGACTTGCTTACATTGAGCACAATGTTATAGAGAGCACTTGTATCCATTGAACGCACTGATATAGACTGGACTTGGATCCATTGAACAAACAGTCACAGGCAGGATTTGTATTCGTTGAACACACGGTCACAGACAGGACTTGTATCCATTGAACACACTGTAATAGACAGGACTAGTATCCATTGAACAAACTGTCACAGAAAGGACTTGCATCCATTGAACACGCTGTTATAGACAGGAGTTGTATCCATTGAACACACTGTTATAGACAGGACTTGCATCGATTGAACACAATTTTATAGAAAGGACTTTTATCCATTGTACACGCTGTTATTGATAGGAGTTGTATCCATTGAACACACTGTTACAGACAGGACTTGCGTCCATTGAACACACTGTTATAGACAGGACATGCATCCATTGAACACACTGTTATAGACAGTACTTGCATCGATTGAACACAATTTTATAGAAAGGACTTTTATCCATTGTACACGCTGTTATAGATAGGAGTTGTATCCATTGAACACACTGTTATAGACAGGACTTGTATCCATTGAACAGACGGTCGCAGACAGAACTTCTATCCATTGAACACACGGTCATAGATAGGATATGCATCCATTGAACACACTGTTATAGACAGGACTTGCGTCCATTGAACACACTGTTATAGACAGGACATGCATCCATTGAACACACAGTTATAGAGAGGACTTGCTTCCATTGAACACAATTTTATAGAAAGGACTTGAATCCATTGAACACACTGTTATAGACAGGACTTGCATCCATTGAACCCACGTTCATAGACAGGACTTCCTTCCATTGAACACACTGTTATAGACAGTACTTGCATCGATTGAACACAGTATTATAGACAGGAAATGCATCCATTGAACACACTGTTATAGACAGGACTTGCTTCCATTGAACACAATTTTATAGAGAGGTCTTGTATTCATTTGAACACACTGTTATAGACAGGACATGCATCCATTGAACACACTGTTATAGACAGGACTTGGATCCATTGAACACACAGTCACAGGCAGGACTTGTATCCATTGAACACTCTGTAATAGAAAGGACTTGTATCTATTGAACAAACAGTCACAGAAAGGACTTGCATCCATTGAACACGCTGTTATAGACAGGAGTTGTATCCATTGAACACACTGTTACAGACAGGACTTGTATCCATTGAACACACGGTCGCAGACAGAACTTCTATCCATTGAACACATGGTCATAGACAGGACATGCATCCATTGAACACACTGTTATAGACAGGACTTGCATCGATTGAGCACACTGTTATAGACAGGACTTGCTTCCATTGAACACAATTTTATAGACATGTCTTGTATTCATTTGAACACACTGTTATAGACTGGACTTGGATCCATTGAACAAACGGTCACAGGCAGGATTTGTATTCGTTGAACACACGGTCACAGACAGGACTTGTATCCATTGAACACACTGTAATAGACAGGACTAGTATCCATTGAACAAACTGTCACAGAAAGGACTTGCATCCATTGAACACGCTGTTATAGACAGGAGTTGTATCCATTGAACACACTGTTATAGACAGGACTTGCATCGATTGAACACAATTTTATAGAAAGGACTTTTATCCATTGTACACGCTGTTATAGATAGGAGTTGTATCCATTGAACACACTGTTACAGACAGGACTTGTATCCATTGAACAGACGGTCGCAGACAGAACTTCTATCCATTGAACACACGGTCATAGATAGGACATGCATCCATTGAACACACTGTTATAGACAGGACTTGCGTCCATTGAACACACTGTTATAGACAGGACATGCATCCATTGAACACACTGTTATAGACAGGACTTGCTTCCATTGAACACAATTTTATAGAAAGGACTTGAATCCATTGAACACACTGTTATAGACAGGACTTGCATCCATTGAACCCACGTTCATAGACAGGACTTCCTTCCATTGAACACACTGTTATAGACAGTACTTGCATCGATTGAACACAGTGTTATAGACAGGACATGCATCCATTGAACACACTGTTATAGACAGGACTTGCTTCCATTGAACACAATTTTATAGACAGCTCTTGTATTCATTTGAACACACTGTTATAGACAGGACATGCATTCATTGAACAAACGGTCATAGACAGGACTTGCACCGATTGAACACACTGTTATAGACAGGACTTGCATCCATTGAGCACACGGTCACAGACAGGACTTGTATCCATTGAACGAACGTTCACAGACAGGACTTGTATCCATTGAACACACTGTTATAGACAGGACTTGCATCGATTGAACACACTGTTATAGACAGGACTTGCATCGATTGAGCACACTGTTATAGACAGGACATGCATCCATTGAACACACTGTTATAGACAGGACTTGCATCCATTGAACACACGGTCATAGACAGGACTTGCATCCATTGAACACACTGTTATAGACAGGACTTGTATCCATTGAACACAGTTTTATAGAAAGGACTTGTATCCATTGAACACACTGTTATAGAGAGGACTTGCGTCCATTGAACACAATGTTATAGGCAGGACATGCATCCATTGAACACACGGTCACAGACAGGACTTGTATCCATTGAACGAACGTTCACAGACAGGACTTGTATTCATTGAACACACTGTTATAGACAGGACTTGCATCGATTGAACACACTGTTATAGACAGGACATTCATCCATTGAACACACTGTTATAGACAGGACTTGCTTCCATTGAACACAATTTTATAGACATGTCTTGTATTCATTTGAACACACTGTTATAGACAGGACATGCATCCATTGAACAAACGGGCACAGACAGAACTTCTATCCATTGAACGTACGTTCACAGACAGGACTTGTATCCATTGAACACACGGTCACAGACAAGACTTGTATCCATTGAACACACTGTAATAGACAGGGCTTGTATCCATTGAACAAACGGTCATAGACAGGACTTGCACCCATTGAACACACTGTTATAGACAGGACTTGCGTCCATTGAACACACGTTCATAGACAGGACTTGCATCCATTGAACACACTGTTATAGACAGGACTTGCATCGATTGAACACACTGTTATAGAGAGGGCTTGTATCCATTGAACACATGGTCACAGGCAGGACTTGTATTCGTTGAACACACTAAATAGACAGGACTTGTATCCATTGAACACATTGTTATAGACAGGACTTGCATCGATTGAACACACTGTTACAGACAGGACTTGCATCCATTGAACACACTGTTATAGACAGGACTTGCTTCCATTGAGCACAATGTTATAGAGAGCACTTGTATCCATTGAACGCACTGATATAGACTGGACTTGGATCCATTGAACAAACGGTCACAGGCAGGATTTGTATTCGTTGAACACACGGTCACAGACAGGACTTGTATCCATTGAACACACTGTAATAGACAGGACTAGTATCCATTGAACAAACTGTCACAGAAAGGACTTGCATCCATTGAACACGCTGTTATAGACAGGAGTTGTATCCATTGAACACACTGTTATAGACAGGACTTGCATCGATTGAACACAATTTTATAGAAAGGACTTTTATCCATTGTACACGCTGTTATAGATAGGAGTTGTATCCATTGAACACACTGTTACAGACAGGACTTTTATCCATTGAACAGACGGTCGCAGACAGAACTTCTATCCATTGAACACACGGTCATAGATAGGACATGCATCCATTGAACACACTGTTATAGACAGGACTTGCGTCCATTGAACACACTGTTATAGACAGGACATGCATCCATTGAACACACTGTTATAGACAGGACTTGCTTCCATTGAACACAATTTTATAGAAAGGACTTGAATCCATTGAACACACTGTTATAGACAGGACTTGCATCCATTGAACCCACGTTCATAGACAGGACTTCCTTCCATTGAACACACTGTTATAGACAGTACTTGCATCGATTGAACACAGTGTTATAGACAGGACATGCATCCATTGAACACACTGTTATAGACAGGACTTGCTTCCATTGAACACAATTTTATAGACAGCTCTTGTATTCATTTGAACACACTGTTATAGACAGGACATGCATTCATTGAACAAACGGTCATAGACAGGACTTGCACCGATTGAACACACTGTTATAGACAGGACTTGCATCCATTGAGCACACGGTCACAGACAGGACTTGTATCCATTGAACGAACGTTCACAGACAGGACTTGTATCCATTGAACACACTGTTATAGACAGGACTTGCATCGATTGAACACACTGTTATAGACAGGACTTGCATCGATTGAGCACACTGTTATAGACAGGACATGCATCCATTGAACACACTGTTATAGACAGGACTTGCATCCATTGAACACACGGTCATAGACAGGACTTGCATCCATTGAACACACTGTTATAGACAGGACTTGTATCCATTGAACACAGTTTTATAGAAAGGACTTGTATCCATTGAACACACTGTTATAGAGAGGACTTGCGTCCATTGAACACAATGTTATAGGCAGGACATGCATCCATTGAACACACGGTCACAGACAGGACTTGTATCCATTGAACGAACGTTCACAGACAGGACTTGTATTCATTGAACACACTGTTATAGACAGGACTTGCATCGATTGAACACACTGTTATAGACAGGACATTCATCCATTGAACACACTGTTATAGACAGGACTTGCTTCCATTGAACACAATTTTATAGACATGTCTTGTATTCATTTGAACACACTGTTATAGACAGGACATGCATCCATTGAACAAACGGGCACAGACAGAACTTCTATCCATTGAACGTACGTTCACAGACAGGACTTGTATCCATTGAACACACGGTCACAGACAAGACTTGTATCCATTGAACACACTGTAATAGACAGGGCTTGTATCCATTGAACAAACGGTCATAGACAGGACTTGCACCCATTGAACACACTGTTATAGACAGGACTTGCGTCCATTGAACACACGTTCATAGACAGGACTTGCATCCATTGAACACACTGTTATAGACAGGACTTGCATCGATTGAACACACTGTTATAGAGAGGGCTTGTATCCATTGAACACATGGTCACAGGCAGGACTTGTATTCGTTGAACACACTAAATAGACAGGACTTGTATCCATTGAACACATTGTTATAGACAGGACTTGCATCGATTGAACACACTGTTACAGACAGGACTTGCATCCATTGAACACACTGTTATAGACAGGACTTGCTTCCATTGAGCACAATGTTATAGAGAGCACTTGTATCCATTGAACGCACTGATATAGACTGGACTTGGATCCATTGAACAAACGGTCACAGGCAGGATTTGTATTCGTTGAACACACGGTCACAGACAGGACTTGTATCCATTGAACACACTGTAATAGACAGGACTAGTATCCATTGAACAAACTGTCACAGAAAGGACTTGCATCCATTGAACACGCTGTTATAGACAGGAGTTGTATCCATTGAACACACTGTTATAGACAGGACTTGCATCGATTGAACACAATTTTATAGAAAGGACTTTTATCCATTGTACACGCTGTTATAGATAGGAGTTGTATCCATTGAACACACTGTTACAGACAGGACTTTTATCCATTGAACAGACGGTCGCAGACAGAACTTCTATCCATTGAACACACGGTCATAGATAGGACATGCATCCATTGAACACACTGTTATAGACAGGACTTGCGTCCATTGAACACACTGTTATAGACAGGACATGCATCCATTGAACACACTGTTATAGACAGGACTTGCTTCCATTGAACACAATTTTATAGAAAGGACTTGAATCCATTGAACACACTGTTATAGACAGGACTTGCATCCATTGAACCCACGTTCATAGACAGGACTTCCTTCCATTGAACACACTGTTATAGACAGTACTTGCATCGATTGAACACAGTGTTATAGACAGGACATGCATCCATTGAACACACTGTTATAGACAGGACTTGCTTCCATTGAACACAATTTTATAGACAGCTCTTGTATTCATTTGAACACACTGTTATAGACAGGACATGCATTCATTGAACAAACGGTCATAGACAGGACTTGCACCGATTGAACACACTGTTATAGACAGGACTTGCATCCATTGAGCACACGGTCACAGACAGGACTTGTATCCATTGAACGAACGTTCACAGACAGGACTTGTATCCATTGAACACACTGTTATGGACAGGACTTGCATCGATTGAACAAACGGTCATAGACAGGACATTCATCCGTTGAACACACTGTTATAGACAGGACTTGCTTCCATTGAACACAATTTTATAGACCTGTCTTGTATTCATTTGAACACACTGTTATAGACTGGACTTGGATCCATTGAACAAACGGTCACAGGCAGGATTTGTATTCGTTGAACACACGGTCACAGACAGGACTTGTATCCATTGAACACACTGTAATAGACAGGACTAGTATCCATTGAACAAACTGTCACAGAAAGGACTTGCATCCATTGAACACGCTGTTATAGACAGGAGTTGTATCCATTGAACACACTGTTATAGACAGGACTTGCATCGATTGAACACAATTTTATAGAAAGGACTTTTATCCATTGTACACGCTGTTATAGATAGGAGTTGTATCCATTGAACACACTGTTACAGACAGGACTTGTATCCATTGAACAGACGGTCGCAGACAGAACTTCTATCCATTGAACACACGGTCATAGATAGGACATGCATCCATTGAACACACTGTTATAGACAGGACTTGCGTCCATTGAACACACTGTTATAGACAGGACATGCATCCATTGAACACACTGTTATAGACAGGACTTGCTTCCATTGAACACAATTTTATAGAAAGGACTTGAATCCATTGAACACACTGTTATAGACAGGACTTGCATCCATTGAACCCACGTTCATAGACAGGACTTCCTTCCATTGAACACACTGTTATAGACAGGACTTGCATCGATTGAACACACTGTTATAGACAGGACATGCATCCATTGAACACACTGTTATAGACAGGACTTGCATCGATTGAACACAATTTTATAGAAAGGACTTTTATCCATTGTACACGCTGTTATAGATAGGAGTTGTATCCATTGAACACACTGTTACAGACAGGACTTGTATCCATTGAACACACGGTCATAGATAGGATATTCATCCATTGAACACACTGTTATAGACAGGACTTGCGTCCATTGAACACACTGTTATAGACAGGACATGCATCCATTGAACACACTGTTATAGAGAGGACTTGCTTCCATTGAACACAATTTTATAGAAAGGACTTGAATCCATTGAACACACTGTTATAGACAGGACTTGCATCCATTGAACCCACGTTCATAGACAGGACTTCCTTCCATTGAACACACTGTTATAGACAGTACTTGCATCGATTGAACACAGTATTATAGACAGGACATGCATCCATTGAACACACTGTTATAGACAGGACTTGCTTCCATTGAACACAATTTTATAGACAGGTCTTGTATTCATTTGAACACACTGTTATAGACAGGACATGCATCCATTGAACACACTGTTATAGACAGGACTTGCATCCATTGAACACAATGTTATAGAGAGCACTTGCATCCATTGAACGCACTGATATAGACTGGACTTGGATCCATTGAACACACAGTCACAGGCAGGACTTGTATCCATTGAACACTCTGTAATAGAAAGGACTTGTATCTATTGAACAAACAGTCACAGAAAGGACTTGCATCCATTGAACACGCTGTTATAGACAGGAGTTGTATCCATTGAACACACTGTTACAGACAGGACTTGTATCCATTGAACACACGGTCGCAGACAGAACTTCTATCCATTGAACACATGGTCATAGACAGGACATGCATCCATTGAACACACTGTTATAGACAGGACTTGCATCGATTGAGCACACTGTTATAGACAGGACTTGCGTCCATTGAACACACCGTCACAGACAAGACTTGTAGCCGTTGAACACACCGTCACAGACAGGACTTGTATCCGTTGAACACACGGTCACGCACAGGACCAGTATCCAGTCAACATATGGTCACAGACAGGACTTGAATCCATTGAACACGCTCTTATATACAGGAGTTGTATCCATTGAACACAATGTTATAGAGAGCACGTGCATCCATTGAACGCACTGTTATAGAGAGGGCTTGTGTCCATTGAACACAGGGTCACAGGCAGGACTTGTATTCGTTGAACACTCTAAATAGACAGGACTTGTATCCATTGAACACACAGTTATAGACAGGACATGCATCCATTGAACAAACGGTCATAGACAGGACTAGTATCCATTGAACACACGGTCACAGACATAACTTCTATCCATTGAACAAACGTTCACAGACAGGACTTGTATCCATTGAACACACCGTCACAGACAAGACTTGTATCCATTGAACACATTGTTATAGACAGGACTTGCATCGATTGAACACACTGTTACAGACAGGACTTGCATCCATTGAACACACTGTTATAGACAGGACTTGCTTCCATTGAGCACAATGTTATAGAGAGCACTTGTATCCATTGAACGCACTGATATAGACTGGACTTGGATCCATTGAACAAACAGTCACAGGCAGGATTTGTATTCGTTGAACACACGGTCACAGACAGGACTTGTATCCATTGAACACACTGTAATAGACAGGACTAGTATCCATTGAACAAACTGTCACAGAAAGGACTTGCATCCATTGAACACGCTGTTATAGACAGGAGTTGTATCCATTGAACACACTGTTATAGACAGGACTTGCATCGATTGAACACAATTTTATAGAAAGGACTTTTATCCATTGTACACGCTGTTATTGATAGGAGTTGTATCCATTGAACACACTGTTACAGACAGGACTTGCGTCCATTGAACACACTGTTATAGACAGGACATGCATCCATTGAACACACTGTTATAGACAGGACTTGCATCGATTGAACACAATTTTATAGAAAGGACATTTATCCATTGTACACGCTGTTATAGATAGGAGTTGTATCCATTGAACACACTGTTATAGACAGGACTTGTATCCATTGAACAGACGGTCGCAGACAGAACTTCTATCCATTGAACACACGGTCATAGATAGGATATGCATCCATTGAACACACTGTTATAGACAGGACTTGCGTCCATTGAACACACTGTTATAGACAGGACATGCATCCATTGAACACACAGTTATAGAGAGGATTTGCTTCCATTGAACACAATTTTATAGAAAGGACTTGAATCCATTGAACACACTGTTATAGACAGGACTTGCATCCATTGAACCCACGTTCATAGACAGGACTTCCTTCCATTGAACACACTGTTATAGACAGTACTTGCATCGATTGAACACAGTATTATAGACAGGAAATGCATCCATTGAACACACTGTTATAGACAGGACTTGCTTCCATTGAACACAATTTTATAGAGAGGTCTTGTATTCATTTGAACACACTGTTATAGACAGGACATGCATCCATTGAACACACTGTTATAGACAGGACTTGGATCCATTGAACACACAGTCACAGGCAGGACTTGTATCCATTGAACACTCTGTAATAGAAAGGACTTGTATCTATTGAACAAACAGTCACAGAAAGGACTTGCATCCATTGAACACGCTGTTATAGACAGGAGTTGTATCCATTGTACACACTGTTACAGACAGGACTTGTATCCATTGAACACACGGTCGCAGACAGAACTTCTATCCATTGAACACATGGTCATAGACAGGACATGCATCCATTGAACACACTGTTATAGACAGGACTTGCATCGATTGAGCACACTGTTATAGACAGGACTTGCGTCCATTGAACACACCGTCACAGACAAGACTTGTAGCCGTTGAACACACCGTCACAGACAGGACTTGTATCCGTTGAACACACGGTCACGCACAGGAACAGTATCCAGTCAACATATGGTCACAGACAGGACTTGAATCCATTGAACACGCTCTTATATACAGGAGTTGTATCCATTGAACACAATGTTATAGAGAGCACTTGCATCCATTGAACGCACTGTTATAGAGAGGGCTTGTATCCATTGAACACAGGGTCACAGGCAGGACTTGTATTCGTTGAACACACTAAATAGACAGGACTTGTATCCATTGAACACATTGTTATAGACAGGACTTGCATCGATTGAACACACTGTTATAGACAGGACATGCATCCATTGAACACACTGTTATAGACAGGACTTGCTTCCATTGAACACAATGTTATAGAGAGCACTTGTATCCATTGAACGCAGTGATATAGACTGGACTTGGATCCATTGAACAAACGGTCACAGGCAGGATTTGTATTCGTTGAACAAACGGTCACAGACAGGACTTGTATCCATTGAACACACTGTAATAGACAGGACTAGTATCCATTGAACAAACTGTCACAGAAAGGACTTGCATCCATTGAACACGCTGTTATAGACAGGAGTTGTATCCATTGAACACACTGTTATAGACAGGACTTGCATCGATTGAACACAATTTTATAGAAAGGACTTTTATCCATTGTACACGCTGTTATAGATAGGAGTTGTATCCATTGAACACACTGTTACAGACAGGACTTTTATCCATTGAACAGACGGTCGCAGACAGAACTTCTATCCATTGAACACACGGTCATAGATAGGACATGCATCCATTGAACACACTGTTATAGACAGGACTTGCGTCCATTGAACACACTGTTATAGACAGGACATGCATCCATTGAACACATTGTTATAGACAGGACTTGCTTCCATTGAACACAATTTTATAGAAAGGACTTGAATCCATTGAACACACTGTTATAGACAGGACTTGCATCCATTGAACCCACGTTCATAGACAGGACTTCCTTCCATTGAACACACTGTTATAGACAGTACTTGCATCGATTGAACACAGTGTTATAGACAGGACATGCATCCATTGAACACACTGTTATAGACAGGACTTGCTTCCATTGAACACAATTTTATAGACAGCTCTTGTATTCATTTGAACACACTGTTATAGACAGGACATGCATTCATTGAACAAACGGTCATAGACAGGACTTGCACCGATTGAACACACTGTTATAGACAGGACTTGCATCCATTGAGCACACGGTCACAGACAGGACTTGTATCCATTGAACGAACGTTCACAGACAGGACTTGTATCCATTGAACACACTGTTATAGACAGGACTTGCATCGATTGAACAAACGGTCATAGACAGGACATTCATCCATTGAACACACTGTTATAGACAGGACTTGCTTCCATTGAACACAATTTTATAGACATGTCTTGTATTCATTTGAACACACTGTTATAGACTGGACTTGGATCCATTGAACAAACGGTCACAGGCAGGATTTGTATTCGTTGAACACACGGTCACAGACAGGACTTGTATCCATTGAACACACTGTAATAGACAGGACTAGTATCCATTGAACAAACTGTCACAGAAAGGACTTGCATCCATTCAACACGCTGTTATAGACAGGAGTTGTATCCATTGAACACACTGTTATAGACAGGACTTGCATCGATTGAACACAATTTTATAGAAAGGACTTTTATCCATTGTACACGCTGTTATAGATAGGAGTTGTATCCATTGAACACACTGTTACAGACAGGACTTGTATCCATTGAACAGACGGTCGCAGACAGAACTTCTATCCATTGAACACACGGTCATAGATAGGACATGCATCCATTGAACACACTGTTATAGACAGGACTTGCGTCCATTGAACACACTGTTATAGACAGGACATGCATCCATTGAACACACTGTTATAGACAGGACTTGCTTCCATTGAACACAATTTTATAGAAAGGACTTGAATCCATTGAACACACTGTTATAGACAGGACTTGCATCCATTGAACCCACGTTCATAGACAGGACTTCCTTCCATTGAACACACTGTTATAGACAGGACTTGCATCGATTGAACACACTGTTATAGACAGGACATGCATCCATTGAACACACTGTTATAGACAGGACTTGCTTCCATTGAACACAATTTTATAGACAGGTCTTGTATTCATTTGAACACACTGTTATAGACAGGACATGCATTCATTGAACAAACGGTCATAGACAGGACTTGCACCGATTGAACACACTGTTATAGACAGGACTTGCATCCATTGAGCACACGGTCACAGACAGGACTTGTATCCATTGAACGAACGTTCACAGACAGGACTTGTATCCATTGAACACACTGTTATAGACAGGACTTGCATCGATTGAACACACTGTTATAGACAGGACTTGCATCGATTGAGCACACTGTTATAGACAGGACATGCATCCATTGAACACACTGTTATAGACAGGACTTGCATCCATTGAACACACGGTCATAGACAGGACTTGCATCCATTGAACACACTGTTATAGACAGGACTTGTATCCATTGAACACAGTTTTATAGAAAGGACTTGTATCCATTGAACACACTGTTATAGAGAGGACTTGCGTCCATTGAACACAATGTTATAGGCAGGACATGCATCCATTGAACACACGGTCACAGACAGGACTTGTATCCATTGAACGAACGTTCACAGACAGGACTTGTATCCATTGAACACACGGTCACAGACAAGACTTGTATCCATTGAACACACTGTAATAGACAGGGCTTGTATCCATTGAACAAACGGTCATAGACAGGACTTGCACCCATTGAACACACTGTTATAGACAGGACTTGCGTCCATTGAACACACGTTCATAGACAGGACTTGCATCCATTGAACACACTGTTATAGACAGGACTTGCATCGATTGAACACACTGTTATAGAGAGGGCTTGTATCCATTGAACACATGGTCACAGGCAGGACTTGTATTCGTTGAACACACTAAATAGACAGGACTTGTATCCATTGAACACATTGTTATAGACAGGACTTGCATCGATTGAACACACTGTTACAGACAGGACTTGCATCCATTGAACACACTGTTATAGACAGGACTTGCTTCCATTGAGCACAATGTTATAGAGAGCACTTGTATCCATTGAACGCACTGATATAGACTGGACTTGGATCCATTGAACAAACGGTCACAGGCAGGATTTGTATTCGTTGAACACACGGTCACAGACAGGACTTGTATCCATTGAACACACTGTAATAGACAGGACTAGTATCCATTGAACAAACTGTCACAGAAAGGACTTGCATCCATTGAACACGCTGTTATAGACAGGAGTTGTATCCATTGAACACACTGTTATAGACAGGACTTGCATCGATTGAACACAATTTTATAGAAAGGACTTTTATCCATTGTACACGCTGTTATAGATAGGAGTTGTATCCATTGAACACACTGTTACAGACAGGACTTTTATCCATTGAACAGACGGTCGCAGACAGAACTTCTATCCATTGAACACACGGTCATAGATAGGACATGCATCCATTGAACACACTGTTATAGACAGGACTTGCGTCCATTGAACACACTGTTATAGACAGGACTTGCTTCCATTGAACACAATTTTATAGACAGGTCTTGTATTCATTTGAACACACTGTTATAGACAGGACATGCATCCATTGAACACACTGTTATAGACAGGACTTGCATCCATTGAACACAATGTTATAGAGAGCACTTGCATCCATTGAACGCACTGATATAGACTGGACTTGGATCCATTGAACACACAGTCACAGGCAGGACTTGTATCCATTGAACACTCTGTAATAGAAAGGACTTGTATCTATTGAACAAACAGTCACAGAAAGGACTTGCATCCATTGAACACGCTGTTATAGACAGGAGTTGTATCCATTGAACACACTGTTACAGACAGGACTTGTATCCATTGAACACACGGTCGCAGACAGAACTTCTATCCATTGAACACATGGTCATAGACAGGACATGCATCCATTGAACACACTGTTATAGACAGGACTTGCATCGATTGAGCACACTGTTATAGACAGGACTTGCGTCCATTGAACACACCGTCACAGACAAGACTTGTAGCCGTTGAACACACCGTCACAGACAGGACTTGTATCCGTTGAACACACGGTCACGCACAGGACCAGTATCCAGTCAACATATGGTCACAGACAGGACTTGAATCCATTGAACACGCTCTTATATACAGGAGTTGTATCCATTGAACACAATGTTATAGAGAGCACTTGCATCCATTGAACGCACTGTTATAGAGAGGGCTTGTGTCCATTGAACACAGGGTCACAGGCAGGACTTGTATTCGTTGAACACTCTAAATAGACAGGACTTGTATCCATTGAACACACAGTTATAGACAGGACATGCATCCATTGAACAAACGGTCATAGACAGGACTAGTATCCATTGAACACACGGTCACAGACATAACTTCTATCCATTGAACAAACGTTCACAGACAGGACTTGTATCCATTGAACACACCGTCACAGACAAGACTTGTATCCATTGAACACATTGTTATAGACAGGACTTGCATCGATTGAACACACTGTTACAGACAGGACTTGCATCCATTGAACACACTGTTATAGACAGGACTTGCTTCCATTGAGCACAATGTTATAGAGAGCACTTGTATCCATTGAACGCACTGATATAGACTGGACTTGGATCCATTGAACACGCTGTTATAGACAGGAGTTGTATCCATTGAACACACTGTTATAGACAGGACTTGCATCGATTGAACACAATTTTATAGAAAGGACTTTTATCCATTGTACACGCTGTTATTGATAGGAGTTGTATCCATTGAACACACTGTTACAGACAGGACTTGCGTCCATTGAACACACTGTTATAGACAGGACATGCATCCATTGAACACACTGTTATAGACAGGACTTGCATCGATTGAACACAATTTTATAGAAAGGACATTTATCCATTGTACACGCTGTTATAGATAGGAGTTGTATCCATTGAACACACTGTTATAGACAGGACTTGTATCCATTGAACAGACGGTCGCAGACAGAACTTCTATCCATTGAACACACGGTCATAGATAGGATATGCATCCATTGAACACACTGTTATAGACAGGACTTGCGTCCATTGAACACACTGTTATAGACAGGACATGCATCCATTGAACACACAGTTATAGAGAGGATTTGCTTCCATTGAACACAATTTTATAGAAAGGACTTGAATCCATTGAACACACTGTTATAGACAGGACTTGCATCCATTGAACCCACGTTCATAGACAGGACTTCCTTCCATTGAACACACTGTTATAGACAGTACTTGCATCGATTGAACACAGTATTATAGACAGGAAATGCATCCATTGAACACACTGTTATAGACAGGACTTGCTTCCATTGAACACAATTTTATAGAGAGGTCTTGTATTCATTTGAACACACTGTTATAGACAGGACATGCATCCATTGAACACACTGTTATAGACAGGACTTGGATCCATTGAACACACAGTCACAGGCAGGACTTGTATCCATTGAACACTCTGTAATAGAAAGGACTTGTATCTATTGAACAAACAGTCACAGAAAGGACTTGCATCCATTGAACACGCTGTTATAGACAGGAGTTGTATCCATTGAACACACTGTTACAGACAGGACTTGTATCCATTGAACACACGGTCGCAGACAGAACTTCTATCCATTGAACACATGGTCATAGACAGGACATGCATCCATTGAACACACTGTTATAGACAGGACTTGCATCGATTGAGCACACTGTTATAGACAGGACTTGCGTCCATTGAACACACCGTCACAGACAAGACTTGTAGCCGTTGAACACACCGTCACAGACAGGACTTGTATCCGTTGAACACACGGTCACGCACAGGAACAGTATCCAGTCAACATATGGTCACAGACAGGACTTGAATCCATTGAACACGCTCTTATATACAGGAGTTGTATCCATTGAACACAATGTTATAGAGAGCACTTGCATCCATTGAACGCACTGTTATAGAGAGGGCTTGTATCCATTGAACACAGGGTCACAGGCAGGACTTGTATTCGTTGAACACACTAAATAGACAGGACTTGTATCCATTGAACACATTGTTATAGACAGGACTTGCATCGATTGAACACACTGTTATAGACAGGACATGCATCCATTGAACACACTGTTATAGACAGGACTTGCTTCCATTGAACACAATGTTATAGAGAGCACTTGTATCCATTGAACGCAGTGATATAGACTGGACTTGGATCCATTGAACAAACGGTCACAGGCAGGATTTGTATTCGTTGAACAAACGGTCACAGACAGGACTTGTATCCATTGAACACACTGTAATAGACAGGACTAGTATCCATTGAACAAACTGTCACAGAAAGGACTTGCATCCATTGAACACGCTGTTATAGACAGGAGTTGTATCCATTGAACACACTGTTATAGACAGGACTTGCATCGATTGAACACAATTTTATAGAAAGGACTTTTATCCATTGTACACGCTGTTATAGATAGGAGTTGTATCCATTGAACACACTGTTACAGACAGGACTTTTATCCATTGAACAGACGGTCGCAGACAGAACTTCTATCCATTGAACACACGGTCATAGATAGGACATGCATCCATTGAACACACTGTTATAGACAGGACTTGCGTCCATTGAACACACTGTTATAGACAGGACATGCATCCATTGAACACATTGTTATAGACAGGACTTGCTTCCATTGAACACAATTTTATAGAAAGGACTTGAATCCATTGAACACACTGTTATAGACAGGACTTGCATCCATTGAACCCACGTTCATAGACAGGACTTCCTTCCATTGAACACACTGTTATAGACAGTACTTGCATCGATTGAACACAGTGTTATAGACAGGACATGCATCCATTGAACACACTGTTATAGACAGGACTTGCTTCCATTGAACACAATTTTATAGACAGCTCTTGTATTCATTTGAACACACTGTTATAGACAGGACATGCATTCATTGAACAAACGGTCATAGACAGGACTTGCACCGATTGAACACACTGTTATAGACAGGACTTGCATCCATTGAGCACACGGTCACAGACAGGACTTGTATCCATTGAACGAACGTTCACAGACAGGACTTGTATCCATTGAACACACTGTTATAGACAGGACTTGCATCGATTGAACAAACGGTCATAGACAGGACATTCATCCATTGAACACACTGTTATAGACAGGACTTGCTTCCATTGAACACAATTTTATAGACATGTCTTGTATTCATTTGAACACACTGTTATAGACTTGACTTGGATCCATTGAACAAACGGTCACAGGCAGGATTTGTATTCGTTGAACACACGGTCACAGACAGGACTTGTATCCATTGAACACACTGTAATAGACAGGACTAGTATCCATTGAACAAACTGTCACAGAAAGGACTTGCATCCATTGAACACGCTGTTATAGACAGGAGTTGTATCCATTGAACACACTGTTATAGACAGGACTTGCATCGATTGAACACAATTTTATAGAAAGGACTTTTATCCATTGTACACGCTGTTATAGATAGGAGTTGTATCCATTGAACACACTGTTACAGACAGGACTTGTATCCATTGAACAGACGGTCGCAGACAGAACTTCTATCCATTGAACACACGGTCATAGATAGGACATGCATCCATTGAACACACTGTTATAGACAGGACTTGCGTCCATTGAACACACTGTTATAGACAGGACATGCATCCATTGAACACACTGTTATAGACAGGACTTGCTTCCATTGAACACAATTTTATAGAAAGGACTTGAATCCATTGAACACACTGTTATAGACAGGACTTGCATCCATTGAACCCACGTTCATAGACAGGACTTCCTTCCATTGAACACACTGTTATAGACAGGACTTGCATCGATTGAACACACTGTTATAGACAGGACATGCATCCATTGAACACACTGTTATAGACAGGACTTGCTTCCATTGAACACAATTTTATAGACAGGTCTTGTATTCATTTGAACACACTGTTATAGACAGGACATGCATTCATTGAACAAACGGTCATAGACAGGACTTGCACCGATTGAACACACTGTTATAGACAGGACTTGCATCCATTGAGCACACGGTCACAGACAGGACTTGTATCCATTGAACGAACGTTCACAGACAGGACTTGTATCCATTGAACACACTGTTATAGACAGGACTTGCATCGATTGAACACACTGTTATAGACAGGACTTGCATCGATTGAGCACACTGTTATAGACAGGACATGCATCCATTGAACACACTGTTATAGACAGGACTTGCATCCATTGAACACACGGTCATAGACAGGACTTGCATCCATTGAACACACTGTTATAGACAGGACTTGTATCCATTGAACACAGTTTTATAGAAAGGACTTGTATCCATTGAACACACTGTTATAGAGAGGACTTGCGTCCATTGAACACAATGTTATAGGCAGGACATGCATCCATTGAACACACGGTCACAGACAGGACTTGTATCCATTGAACGAACGTTCACAGACAGGACTTGTATCCATTGAACACACTGTTATAGACAGGACTTGCATCGATTGAACACACTGTTATAGACAGGACATTCATCCATTGAACACACTGTTATAGACAGGACTTGCTTCCATTGAACACAATTTTATAGACATGTCTTGTATTCATTTGAACACACTGTTATAGACAGGACATGCATCCATTGAACAAACGGGCACAGACAGAACTTCTATCCATTGAACGTACGTTCACAGACAGGACTTGTATCCATTGAACACACGGTCACAGACAAGACTTGTATCCATTGAACACACTGTAATAGACAGGGCTTGTATCCATTGAACAAACGGTCATAGACAGGACTTGCACCCATTGAACACACTGTTATAGACAGGACTTGCGTCCATTGAACACACGTTCATAGACAGGACTTGCATCCATTGAACACACTGTTATAGACAGGACTTGCATCGATTGAACACACTGTTATAGAGAGGGCTTGTATCCATTGAACACATGGTCACAGGCAGGACTTGTATTCGTTGAACACACTAAATAGACAGGACTTGTATCCATTGAACACATTGTTATAGACAGGACTTGCATCGATTGAACACACTGTTACAGACAGGACTTGCATCCATTGAACACACTGTTATAGACAGGACTTGCTTCCATTGAGCACAATGTTATAGAGAGCACTTGTATCCATTGAACGCACTGATATAGACTGGACTTGGATCCATTGAACAAACGGTCACAGGCAGGATTTGTATTCGTTGAACACACGGTCACAGACAGGACTTGTATCCATTGAACACACTGTAATAGACAGGACTAGTATCCATTGAACAAACTGTCACAGAAAGGACTTGCATCCATTGAACACGCTGTTATAGACAGGAGTTGTATCCATTGAACACACTGTTATAGACAGGACTTGCATCGATTGAACACAATTTTATAGAAAGGACTTTTATCCATTGTACACGCTGTTATAGATAGGAGTTGTATCCATTGAACACACTGTTACAGACAGGACTTTTATCCATTGAACAGACGGTCGCAGACAGAACTTCTATCCATTGAACACACGGTCATAGATAGGACATGCATCCATTGAACACACTGTTATAGACAGGACTTGCGTCCATTGAACACACTGTTATAGACAGGACATGCATCCATTGAACACATTGTTATAGACAGGACTTGCTTCCATTGAACACAATTTTATAGAAAGGACTTGAATCCATTGAACACACTGTTATAGACAGGACTTGCATCCATTGAACCCACGTTCATAGACAGGACTTCCTTCCATTGAACACACTGTTATAGACAGTACTTGCATCGATTGAACACAGTGTTATAGACAGGACATGCATCCATTGAACACACTGTTATAGACAGGACTTGCTTCCATTGAACACAATTTTATAGACAGCTCTTGTATTCATTTGAACACACTGTTATAGACAGGACATGCATTCATTGAACAAACGGTCATAGACAGGACTTGCACCGATTGAACACACTGTTATAGACAGGACTTGCATCCATTGAGCACACGGTCACAGACAGGACTTGTATCCATTGAACGAACGTTCACAGACAGGACTTGTATCCATTGAACACACTGTTATAGACAGGACTTGCATCGATTGAACAAACGGTCATAGACAGGACATTCATCCATTGAACACACTGTTATAGACAGGACTTGCTTCCATTGAACACAATTTTATAGACATGTCTTGTATTCATTTGAACACACTGTTATAGACTGGACTTGGATCCATTGAACAAACGGTCACAGGCAGGATTTGTATTCGTTGAACACACGGTCACAGACAGGACTTGTATCCATTGAACACACTGTAATAGACAGGACTAGTATCCATTGAACAAACTGTCACAGAAAGGACTTGCATCCATTGAACACGCTGTTATAGACAGGAGTTGTATCCATTGAACACACTGTTATAGACAGGACTTGCATCGATTGAACACAATTTTATAGAAAGGACTTTTATCCATTGTACACGCTGTTATAGATAGGAGTTGTATCCATTGAACACACTGTTACAGACAGGACTTGTATCCATTGAACAGACGGTCGCAGACAGAACTTCTATCCATTGAACACACGGTCATAGATAGGACATGCATCCATTGAACACACTGTTATAGACAGGACTTGCGTCCATTGAACACACTGTTATAGACAGGACATGCATCCATTGAACACACTGTTATAGACAGGACTTGCTTCCATTGAACACAATTTTATAGAAAGGACTTGAATCCATTGAACACACTGTTATAGACAGGACTTGCATCCATTGAACCCACGTTCATAGACAGGACTTCCTTCCATTGAACACACTGTTATAGACAGGACTTGCATCGATTGAACACACTGTTATAGACAGGACATGCATCCATTGAACACACTGTTATAGACAGGACTTGCTTCCATTGAACACAATTTTATAGACAGGTCTTGTATTCATTTGAACACACTGTTATAGACAGGACATGCATTCATTGAACAAACGGTCATAGACAGGACTTGCACCGATTGAACACACTGTTATAGACAGGACTTGCATCCATTGAGCACACGGTCACAGACAGGACTTGTATCCATTGAACGAACGTTCACAGACAGGACTTGTATCCATTGAACACACTGTTATAGACAGGACTTGCATCGATTGAACACACTGTTATAGACAGGACTTGCATCGATTGAGCACACTGTTATAGACAGGACATGCATCCATTGAACACACTGTTATAGACAGGACTTGCATCCATTGAACACACGGTCATAGACAGGACTTGCATCCATTGAACACACTGTTATAGACAGGACTTGTATCCATTGAACACAGTTTTATAGAAAGGACTTGTATCCATTGAACACACTGTTATAGAGAGGACTTGCGTCCATTGAACACAATGTTATAGGCAGGACATGCATCCATTGAACACACGGTCACAGACAGGACTTGTATCCATTGAACGAACGTTCACAGACAGGACTTGTATCCATTGAACACACTGTTATAGACAGGACTTGCATCGATTGAACACACTGTTATAGACAGGACATTCATCCATTGAACACACTGTTATAGACAGGACTTGCTTCCATTGAACACAATTTTATAGACATGTCTTGTATTCATTTGAACACACTGTTATAGACAGGACATGCATCCATTGAACAAACGGGCACAGACAGAACTTCTATCCATTGAACGTACGTTCACAGACAGGACTTGTATCCATTGAACACACGGTCACAGACAAGACTTGTATCCATTGAACACACTGTAATAGACAGGGCTTGTATCCATTGAACAAACGGTCATAGACAGGACTTGCACCCATTGAACACACTGTTATAGACAGGACTTGCGTCCATTGAACACACGTTCATAGACAGGACTTGCATCCATTGAACACACTGTTATAGACAGGACTTGCATCGATTGAACACACTGTTATAGAGAGGGCTTGTATCCATTGAACACATGGTCACAGGCAGGACTTGTATTCGTTGAACACACTAAATAGACAGGACTTGTATCCATTGAACACATTGTTATAGACAGGACTTGCATCGATTGAACACACTGTTACAGACAGGACTTGCATCCATTGAACACACTGTTATAGACAGGACTTGCTTCCATTGAGCACAATGTTATAGAGAGCACTTGTATCCATTGAACGCACTGATATAGACTGGACTTGGATCCATTGAACAAACGGTCACAGGCAGGATTTGTATTCGTTGAACACACGGTCACAGACAGGACTTGTATCCATTGAACACACTGTAATAGACAGGACTAGTATCCATTGAACAAACTGTCACAGAAAGGACTTGCATCCATTGAACACGCTGTTATAGACAGGAGTTGTATCCATTGAACACACTGTTATAGACAGGACTTGCATCGATTGAACACAATTTTATAGAAAGGACTTTTATCCATTGTACACGCTGTTATAGATAGGAGTTGTATCCATTGAACACACTGTTACAGACAGGACTTTTATCCATTGAACAGACGGTCGCAGACAGAACTTCTATCCATTGAACACACGGTCATAGATAGGACATGCATCCATTGAACACACTGTTATAGACAGGACTTGCGTCCATTGAACACACTGTTATAGACAGGACATGCATCCATTGAACACACTGTTATAGACAGGACTTGCTTCCATTGAACACAATTTTATAGAAAGGACTTGAATCCATTGAACACACTGTTATAGACAGGACTTGCATCCATTGAACCCACGTTCATAGACAGGACTTCCTTCCATTGAACACACTGTTATAGACAGTACTTGCATCGATTGAACACAGTGTTATAGACAGGACATGCATCCATTGAACACACTGTTATAGACAGGACTTGCTTCCATTGAACACAATTTTATAGACAGGTCTTGTATTCATTTGAACACACTGTTATAGACAGGACATGCATCCATTGAACACACTGTTATAGACAGGACTTGCATCCATTGAACACAATGTTATAGAGAGCACTTGCATCCATTGAACGCACTGATATAGACTGGACTTGGATCCATTGAACACACAGTCACAGGCAGGACTTGTATCCATTGAACACTCTGTAATAGAAAGGACTTGTATCTATTGAACAAACAGTCACAGAAAGGACTTGCATCCATTGAACACGCTGTTATAGACAGGAGTTGTATCCATTGAACACACTGTTACAGACAGGACTTGTATCCATTGAACACACGGTCGCAGACAGAACTTCTATCCATTGAACACATGGTCATAGACAGGACATGCATCCATTGAACACACTGTTATAGACAGGACTTGCATCGATTGAGCACACTGTTATAGACAGGACTTGCGTCCATTGAACACACCGTCACAGACAAGACTTGTAGCCGTTGAACACACCGTCACAGACAGGACTTGTATCCGTTGAACACACGGTCACGCACAGGACCAGTATCCAGTCAACATATGGTCACAGACAGGACTTGAATCCATTGAACACGCTCTTATATACAGGAGTTGTATCCATTGAACACAATGTTATAGAGAGCACTTGCATCCATTGAACGCACTGTTATAGAGAGGGCTTGTGTCCATTGAACACAGGGTCACAGGCAGGACTTGTATTCGTTGAACACTCTAAATAGACAGGACTTGTATCCATTGAACACACAGTTATAGACAGGACATGCATCCATTGAACAAACGGTCATAGACAGGACTAGTATCCATTGAACACACGGTCACAGACATAACTTCTATCCATTGAACAAACGTTCACAGACAGGACTTGTATCCATTGAACACACCGTCACAGACAAGACTTGTATCCATTGAACACATTGTTATAGACAGGACTTGCATCGATTGAACACACTGTTACAGACAGGACTTGCATCCATTGAACACACTGTTATAGACAGGACTTGCTTCCATTGAGCACAATGTTATAGAGAGCACTTGTATCCATTGAACGCACTGATATAGACTGGACTTGGATCCATTGAACAAACAGTCACAGGCAGGATTTGTATTCGTTGAACACACGGTCACAGACAGGACTTGTATCCATTGAACACACTGTAATAGACAGGACTAGTATCCATTGAACAAACTGTCACAGAAAGGACTTGCATCCATTGAACACGCTGTTATAGACAGGAGTTGTATCCATTGAACACACTGTTATAGACAGGACTTGCATCGATTGAACACAATTTTATAGAAAGGACTTTTATCCATTGTACACGCTGTTATTGATAGGAGTTGTATCCATTGAACACACTGTTACAGACAGGACTTGCGTCCATTGAACACACTGTTATAGACAGGACATGCATCCATTGAACACACTGTTATAGACAGGACTTGCATCGATTGAACACAATTTTATAGAAAGGACTTTTATCCATTGTACACGCTGTTATAGATAGGAGTTGTATCCATTGAACACACTGTTATAGACAGGACTTGTATCCATTGAACAGACGGTCGCAGACAGAACTTCTATCCATTGAACACACGGTCATAGATAGGATATGCATCCATTGAACACTCTGTTATAGACAGGACTTGCGTCCATTGAACACACTGTTATAGACAGGACATGCATCCATTGAACACACTGTTATAGAGAGGACTTGCTTCCATTGAACACAATTTTATAGAAAGGACTTGAATCCATTGAACACACTGTTATAGACAGGACTTGCATCCATTGAACCCACGTTCATAGAGAGGACTTCCTTCCATTGAACACACTGTTATAGACAGTACTTGCATCGATTGAACACAGTATTATAGACAGGAAATGCATCCATTGAACACACTGTTATAGACAGGACTTGCTTCCATTGAACACAATTTTATAGAGAGGTCTTGTATTCATTTGAACACACTGTTATAGACAGGACATGCATCCATTGAACACACTGTTATAGACAGGACTTGGATCCATTGAACACACAGTCACAGGCAGGACTTGTATCCATTGAACACTCTGTAATAGAAAGGACTTGTATCTATTGAACAAACTGTCACAGAAAGGACTTGCATCCATTGAACACGCTGTTATAGACAGGAGTTGTATCCATTGAACACACTGTTACAGACAGGACTTGTATCCATTGAACACACGGTCGCAGACAGAACTTCTATCCATTGAACACATGGTCATAGACAGGACATGCATCAATTGAACACACTGTTATAGACAGGACTTGCATCGATTGAGCACACTGTTATAGACAGGACTTGCGTCCATTGAACACACCGTCACAGACAAGACTTGTAGCCGTTGAACACACCGTCACAGACAGGACTTGTATCCGTTGAACACACGGTCACGCACAGGAACAGTATCCAGTCAACATATGGTCACAGACAGGACTTGAATCCATTGAACACGCTCTTATATACAGGAGTTGTATCCATTGAACACAATGTTATAGAGAGCACTTGCATCCATTGAACGCACTGTTATAGAGAGGGCTTGTATCCATTGAACACAGGGTCACAGGCAGGACTTGTATTCGTTGAACACACTAAATAGACAGGACTCTTATCCATTGAACACATTGTTATAGACAGGACTTGCATCGATTGAACACACTGTTATAGACAGGACATGCATCCATTGAACACACTGTTATAGACAGGACTTGCTTCCATTGAACACAATGTTATAGAGAGCACTTGTATCCATTGAATGCAGTGATATAGACTGGACTTGGATCCATTGAACAAACGGTCACAGGCAGGATTTGTATTCGTTGAACAAACGGTCACAGACAGGACTTGTATCCATTGAACACACTGTAATAGACAGGACTAGTATCCATTGAACAAACTGTCACAGAAAGGACTTGCATCCATTGAACACGCTGTTATAGACAGGAGTTGTATCCATTGAACACACTGTTATAGACAGGACTTGCATCGATTGAACACAATTTTATAGAAAGGACTTTTATCCATTGTACACGCTGTTATAGATAGGAGTTGTATCCATTGAACACACTGTTACAGACAGGACTTTTATCCATTGAACAGACGGTCGCAGACAGAACTTCTATCCATTGAACACACGGTCATAGATAGGACATGCATCCATTGAACACACTGTTATAGACAGGACTTGCGTCCATTGAACACACTGTTATAGACAGGACATGCATCCATTGAACACACTGTTATAGACAGGACTTGCTTCCATTGAACACAATTTTATAGAAAGGACTTGAATCCATTGAACACACTGTTATAGACAGGACTTGCATCCATTGAACCCACGTTCATAGACAGGACTTCCTTCCATTGAACACACTGTTATAGACAGTACTTGCATCGATTGAACACAGTGTTATAGACAGGACATGCATCCATTGAACACACTGTTATAGACAGGACTTGCTTCCATTGAACACAATTTTATAGACAGCTCTTGTATTCATTTGAACACACTGTTATAGACAGGACATGCATTCATTGAACAAACGGTCATAGACAGGACTTGCACCGATTGAACACACTGTTATAGACAGGACTTGCATCCATTGAGCACACGGTCACAGACAGGACTTGTATCCATTGAACGAACGTTCACAGACAGGACTTGTATCCATTGAACACACTGTTATAGACAGGACTTGCATCGATTGAACAAACGGTCATAGACAGGACATTCATCCATTGAACACACTGTTATAGACAGGACTTGCTTCCATTGAACACAATTTTATAGACATGTCTTGTATTCATTTGAACACACTGTTATAGACTGGACTTGGATCCATTGAACAAACGGTCACAGGCAGGATTTGTATTCGTTGAACACACGGTCACAGACAGGACTTGTATCCATTGAACACACTGTAATAGACAGGACTAGTATCCATTGAACAAACTGTCACAGAAAGGACTTGCATCCATTGAACACGCTGTTATAGACAGGAGTTGTATCCATTGAACACACTGTTATAGACAGGACTTGCATCGATTGAACACAATTTTATAGAAAGGACTTTTATCCATTGTACACGCTGTTATAGATAGGAGTTGTATCCATTGAACACACTGTTACAGACAGGACTTGTATCCATTGAACAGACGGTCGCAGACAGAACTTCTATCCATTGAACACACGGTCATAGATAGGACATGCATCCATTGAACACACTGTTATAGACAGGACTTGCGTCCATTGAACACACTGTTATAGACAGGACATGCATCCATTGAACACACTGTTATAGACAGGACTTGCTTCCATTGAACACAATTTTATAGAAAGGACTTGAATCCATTGAACACACTGTTATAGACAGGGCTTGCATCCATTGAACCCACGTTCATAGACAGGACTTCCTTCCATTGAACACACTGTTATAGACAGTACTTGCATCGATTGAACACAGTGTTATAGACAGGACATGCATCCATTGAACACACTGTTATAGACAGGACTTGCTTCCATTGAACACAATTTTATAGACAGCTCTTGTATTCATTTGAACACACTGTTATAGACAGGACATGCATTCATTGAACAAACGGTCATAGACAGGACTTGCACCGATTGAACACACTGTTATAGACAGGACTTGCATCCATTGAGCACACGGTCACAGACAGGACTTGTATCCATTGAACGAACGTTCACAGACAGGACTTGTATCCATTGAACACACTGTTATAGACAGGACTTGCATCGATTGAACACACTGTTATAGACAGGACTTGCATCGATTGAGCACACTGTTATAGACAGGACATGCATCCATTGAACACACTGTTATAGACAGGACTTGCATCCATTGAACACACGGTCATAGACAGGACTTGCATCCATTGAACACACTGTTATAGACAGGACTTGTATCCATTGAACACAGTTTTATAGAAAGGACTTGTATCCATTGAACACACTGTTATAGAGAGGACTTGCGTCCATTGAACACAATGTTATAGGCAGGACATACATCCATTGAACACACGGTCACAGACAGGACTTGTATCCATTGAACGAACGTTCACAGACAGGACTTGTATTCATTGAACACACTGTTATAGACAGGACTTGCATCGATTGAACACACTGTTATAGACAGGACATTCATCCATTGAACACACTGTTATAGACAGGACTTGCTTCCATTGAACACAATTTTATAGACATGTCTTGTATTCATTTGAACACACTGTTATAGACAGGACATGCATCCATTGAACAAACGGGCACAGACAGAACTTCTATCCATTGAACGTACGTTCACAGACAGGACTTGTATCCATTGAACACACGGTCACAGACAAGACTTGTATCCATTGAACACACTGTAATAGACAGGGCTTGTATCCATTGAACAAACGGTCATAGACAGGACTTGCACCCATTGAACACACTGTTATAGACAGGACTTGCGTCCATTGAACACACGTTCATAGACAGGACTTGCATCCATTGAACACACTGTTATAGAGAGCACTTGTATCCATTGAACGCACTGATATAGACTGGACTTGGATCCATTGAACAAACGGTCACAGGCAGGATTTGTATTCGTTGAACACACGGTCACAGACAGGACTTGTATCCATTGAACACACTGTAATAGACAGGACTAGTATCCATTGAACAAACTGTCACAGAAAGGACTTGCATCCATTGAACACGCTGTTATAGACAGGAGTTGTATCCATTGAACACACTGTTATAGACAGGACTTGCATCGATTGAACACAATTTTATAGAAAGGACTTTTATCCATTGTACACGCTGTTATAGATAGGAGTTGTATCCATTGAACACACTGTTACAGACAGGACTTTTATCCATTGAACAGACGGTCGCAGACAGAACTTCTATCCATTGAACACACGGTCATAGATAGGACATGCATCCATTGAACACACTGTTATAGACAGGACTTGCGTCCATTGAACACACTGTTATAGACAGGACATGCATCCATTGAACACACTGTTATAGACAGGACTTGCTTCCATTGAACACAATTTTATAGAAAGGACTTGAATCCATTGAACACACTGTTATAGACAGGACTTGCATCCATTGAACCCACGTTCATAGACAGGACTTCCTTCCATTGAACACACTGTTATAGACAGTACTTGCATCGATTGAACACAGTGTTATAGACAGGACATGCATCCATTGAACACACTGTTATAGACAGGACTTGCTTCCATTGAACACAATTTTATAGACAGCTCTTGTATTCATTTGAACACACTGTTATAGACAGGACATGCATTCATTGAACAAACGGTCATAGACAGGACTTGCACCGATTGAACACACTGTTATAGACAGGACTTGCATCCATTGAGCACACGGTCACAGACAGGACTTGTATCCATTGAACGAACGTTCACAGACAGGACTTGTATCCATTGAACACACTGTTATAGACAGGACTTGCATCGATTGAACAAACGGTCATAGACAGGACATTCATCCGTTGAACACACTGTTATAGACAGGACTTGCTTCCATTGAACACAATTTTATAGACATGTCTTGTATTCATTTGAACACACTGTTATAGACTGGACTTGGATCCATTGAACAAACGGTCACAGGCAGGATTTGTATTCGTTGAACACACGGTCACAGACAGGACTTGTATCCATTGAACACACTGTAATAGACAGGACTAGTATCCATTGAACAAACTGTCACAGAAAGGACTTGCATCCATTGAACACGCTGTTATAGACAGGAGTTGTATCCATTGAACACACTGTTATAGACAGGACTTGCATCGATTGAACACAATTTTATAGAAAGGACTTTTATCCATTGTACACGCTGTTATAGATAGGAGTTGTATCCATTGAACACACTGTTACAGACAGGACTTGTATCCATTGAACAGACGGTCGCAGACAGAACTTCTATCCATTGAACACACGGTCATAGATAGGACATGCATCCATTGAACACACTGTTATAGACAGGACTTGCGTCCATTGAACACACTGTTATAGACAGGACATGCATCCATTGAACACACTGTTATAGACAGGACTTGCTTCCATTGAACACAATTTTATAGAAAGGACTTGAATCCATTGAACACACTGTTATAGACAGGACTTGCATCCATTGAACCCACGTTCATAGACAGGACTTCCTTCCATTGAACACACTGTTATAGACAGGACTTGCATCGATTGAACACACTGTTATAGACAGGACATGCATCCATTGAACACACTGTTATAGACAGGACTTGCATCGATTGAACACAATTTTATAGAAAGGACTTTTATCCATTGTACACGCTGTTATAGATAGGAGTTGTATCCATTGAACACACTGTTACAGACAGGACTTGTATCCATTGAACACACGGTCATAGATAGGAAATTCATCCATTGAACACACTGTTATAGACAGGACTTGCGTCCATTGAACACACTGTTATAGACAGGACATGCATCCATTGAACACACTGTTATAGAGAGGACTTGCTTCCATTGAACACAATTTTATAGAAAGGACTTGAATCCATTGAACACACTGTTATAGACAGGACTTGCATCCATTGAACCCACGTTCATAGACAGGACTTCCTTCCATTGAACACACTGTTATAGACAGTACTTGCATCGATTGAACACAGTATTATAGACAGGACATGCATCCATTGAACACACTGTTATAGACAGGACTTGCTTCCATTGAACACAATTTTATAGACAGGTCTTGTATTCATTTGAACACACTGTTATAGACAGGACATGCATCCATTGAACACACTGTTATAGACAGGACTTGCATCCATTGAACACAATGTTATAGAGAGCACTTGCATCCATTGAACGCACTGATATAGACTGGACTTGGATCCATTGAACACACAGTCACAGGCAGGACTTGTATCCATTGAACACTCTGTAATAGAAAGGACTTGTATCTATTGAACAAACAGTCACAGAAAGGACTTGCATCCATTGAACACGCTGTTATAGACAGGAGTTGTATCCATTGAACACACTGTTACAGACAGGACTTGTATCCATTGAACACACGGTCGCAGACAGAACTTCTGTCCATTGAACACATGGTCATAGACAGGACATGCATCCATTGAACACACTGTTATAGACAGGACTTGCATCGATTGAGCACACTGTTATAGACAGGACTTGCGTCCATTGAACACACCGTCACAGACAAGACTTGTAGCCGTTGAACACACCGTCACAGACAGGACTTGTATCCGTTGAACACACGGTCACGCACAGGACCAGTATCCAGTCAACATATGGTCACAGACAGGACTTGAATCCATTGAACACGCTCTTATATACAGGAGTTGTATCCATTGAACACAATGTTATAGAGAGCACGTGCATCCATTGAACGCACTGTTATAGAGAGGGCTTGTGTCCATTGAACACAGGGTCACAGGCAGGACTTGTATTCGTTGAACACTCTAAATAGACAGGACTTGTATCCATTGAACACACAGTTATAGACAGGACATGCATCCATTGAACAAACGGTCATAGACAGGACTAGTATCCATTGAACACACGGTCACAGACATAACTTCTATCCATTGAACAAACGTTCACAGACAGGACTTGTATCCATTGAACACACCGTCACAGACAAGACTTGTATCCATTGAACACATTGTTATAGACAGGACTTGCATCGATTGAACACACTGTTACAGACAGGACTTGCATCCATTGAACACACTGTTATAGACAGGACTTGCTTCCATTGAGCACAATGTTATAGAGAGCACTTGTATCCATTGAACGCACTGATATAGACTGGACTTGGATCCATTGAACAAACAGTCACAGGCAGGATTTGTATTCGTTGAACACACGGTCACAGACAGGACTTGTATCCATTGAACACACTGTAATAGACAGGACTAGTATCCATTGAACAAACTGTCACAGAAAGGACTTGCATCCATTGAACACGCTGTTATAGACAGGAGTTGTATCCATTGAACACACTGTTATAGACAGGACTTGCATCGATTGAACACAATTTTATAGAAAGGACTTTTATCCATTGTACACGCTGTTATTGATAGGAGTTGTATCCATTGAACACACTGTTACAGACAGGACTTGCGTCCATTGAACACACTGTTATAGACAGGACATGCATCCATTGAACACACTGTTATAGACAGGACTTGCATCGATTGAACACAATTTTATAGAAAGGACTTTTATCCATTGTACACGCTGTTATAGATAGGAGTTGTATCCATTGAACACACTGTTATAGACAGGACTTGTATCCATTGAACAGACGGTCGCAGACAGAACTTCTATCCATTGAACACACGGTCATAGATAGGATATGCATCCATTGAACACACTGTTATAGACAGGACTTGCGTCCATTGAACACACTGTTATAGACAGGACATGCATCCATTGAACACACAGTTATAGAGAGGACTTGCTTCCATTGAACACAATTTTATAGAAAGGACTTGAATCCATTGAACACACTGTTATAGACAGGACTTGCATCCATTGAACCCACGTTCATAGACAGGACTTCCTTCCATTGAACACACTGTTATAGACAGTACTTGCATCGATTGAACACAGTATTATAGACAGGAAATGCATCCATTGAACACACTGTTATAGACAGGACTTGCTTCCATTGAACACAATTTTATAGAGAGGTCTTGTATTCATTTGAACACACTGTTATAGACAGGACATGCATCCATTGAACACACTGTTATAGACAGGACTTGGATCCATTGAACACACAGTCACAGGCAGGACTTGTATCCATTGAACACTCTGTAATAGAAAGGACTTGTATCTATTGAACAAACAGTCACAGAAAGGACTTGCATCCATTGAACACGCTGTTATAGACAGGAGTTGTATCCATTGAACACACTGTTACAGACAGGACTTGTATCCATTGAACACACGGTCGCAGACAGAACTTCTATCCATTGAACACATGGTCATAGACAGGACATGCATCCATTGAACACACTGTTATAGACAGGACTTGCATCGATTGAGCACACTGTTATAGACAGGACTTGCTTCCATTGAACACAATTTTATAGACATGTCTTGTATTCATTTGAACACACTGTTATAGACTGGACTTGGATCCATTGAACAAACGGTCACAGGCAGGATTTGTATTCGTTGAACACACGGTCACAGACAGGACTTGTATCCATTGAACACACTGTAATAGACAGGACTAGTATCCATTGAACAAACTGTCACAGAAAGGACTTGCATCCATTGAACACGCTGTTATAGACAGGAGTTGTATCCATTGAACACACTGTTATAGACAGGACTTGCATCGATTGAACACAATTTTATAGAAAGGACTTTTATCCATTGTACACGCTGTTATAGATAGGAGTTGTATCCATTGAACACACTGTTACAGACAGGACTTGTATCCATTGAACAGACGGTCGCAGACAGAACTTCTATCCATTGAACACACGGTCATAGATAGGACATGCATCCATTGAACACACTGTTATAGACAGGACTTGCGTCCATTGAACACACTGTTATAGACAGGACATGCATCCATTGAACACACTGTTATAGACAGGACTTGCTTCCATTGAACACAATTTTATAGAAAGGACTTGAATCCATTGAACACACTGTTATAGACAGGACTTGCATCCATTGAACCCACGTTCATAGACAGGACTTCCTTCCATTGAACACACTGTTATAGACAGTACTTGCATCGATTGAACACAGTGTTATAGACAGGACATGCATCCATTGAACACACTGTTATAGACAGGACTTGCTTCCATTGAACACAATTTTATAGACAGCTCTTGTATTCATTTGAACACACTGTTATAGACAGGACATGCATTCATTGAACAAACGGTCATAGACAGGACTTGCACCGATTGAACACACTGTTATAGACAGGACTTGCATCCATTGAGCACACGGTCACAGACAGGACTTGTATCCATTGAACGAACGTTCACAGACAGGACTTGTATCCATTGAACACACTGTTATAGACAGGACTTGCATCGATTGAACACACTGTTATAGACAGGACTTGCATCGATTGAGCACACTGTTATAGACAGGACATGCATCCATTGAACACACTGTTATAGACAGGACTTGCATCCATTGAACACACGGTCATAGACAGGACTTGCATCCATTGAACACACTGTTATAGACAGGACTTGTATCCATTGAACACAGTTTTATAGAAAGGACTTGTATCCATTGAACACACTGTTATAGAGAGGACTTGCGTCCATTGAACACAATGTTATAGGCAGGACATGCATCCATTGAACACACGGTCACAGACAGGACTTGTATCCATTGAACGAACGTTCACAGACAGGACTTGTATTCATTGAACACACTGTTATAGACAGGACTTGCATCGATTGAACACACTGTTATAGACAGGACATTCATCCATTGAACACACTGTTATAGACAGGACTTGCTTCCATTGAACACAATTTTATAGACATGTCTTGTATTCATTTGAACACACTGTTATAGACAGGACATGCATCCATTGAACAAACGGGCACAGACAGAACTTCTATCCATTGAACGTACGTTCACAGACAGGACTTGTATCCATTGAACACACGGTCACAGACAAGACTTGTATCCATTGAACACACTGTAATAGACAGGGCTTGTATCCATTGAACAAACGGTCATAGACAGGACTTGCACCCATTGAACACACTGTTATAGACAGGACTTGCGTCCATTGAACACACGTTCATAGACAGGACTTGCATCCATTGAACACACTGTTATAGACAGGACTTGCATCGATTGAACACACTGTTATAGAGAGGGCTTGTATCCATTGAACACATGGTCACAGGCAGGACTTGTATTCGTTGAACACACTAAATAGACAGGACTTGTATCCATTGAACACATTGTTATAGACAGGACTTGCATCGATTGAACACACTGTTACAGACAGGACTTGCATCCATTGAACACACTGTTATAGACAGGACTTGCTTCCATTGAGCACAATGTTATAGAGAGCACTTGTATCCATTGAACGCACTGATATAGACTGGACTTGGATCCATTGAACAAACGGTCACAGGCAGGATTTGTATTCGTTGAACACACGGTCACAGACAGGACTTGTATCCATTGAACACACTGTAATAGACAGGACTAGTATCCATTGAACAAACTGTCACAGAAAGGACTTGCATCCATTGAACACGCTTTTAAAGACAGGAGTTGTATCCATTGAACACACTGTTATAGACAGGACTTGCATCGATTGAACACAATTTTATAGAAAGGACTTTTATCCATTGTACACGCTGTTATAGATAGGAGTTGTATCCATTGAACACACTGTTACAGACAGGACTTTTATCCATTGAACAGACGGTCGCAGACAGAACTTCTATCCATTGAACACACGGTCATAGATAGGACATGCATCCATTGAACACACTGTTATAGACAGGTCTTGCGTCCATTGAACACACTGTTATAGACAGGACATGCATCCATTGAACACACTGTTATAGACAGGACTTGCTTCCATTGAACACAATTTTATAGAAAGGACTTGAATCCATTGAACACACTGTTATAGACAGGACTTGCATCCATTGAACCCACGTTCATAGACAGGACTTCCTTCCATTGAACACACTGTTATAGACAGTACTTGCATCGATTGAACACAGTGTTATAGACAGGACATGCATCCATTGAACACACTGTTATAGACAGGACTTGCTTCCATTGAACACAATTTTATAGACAGCTCTTGTATTCATTTGAACACACTGTTATAGACAGGACATGCATTCATTGAACAAACGGTCATAGACAGGACTTGCACCGATTGAACACACTGTTATAGACAGGACTTGCATCCATTGAGCACACGGTCACAGACAGGACTTGTATCCATTGAACGAACGTTCACAGACAGGACTTGTATCCATTGAACACACTGTTATAGACAGGACTTGCATCGATTGAACAAACGGTCATAGACAGGACATTCATCCGTTGAACACACTGTTATAGACAGGACTTGCTTCCATTGAACACAATTTTATAGACATGTCTTGTATTCATTTGAACACACTGTTATAGACTGGACTTGGATCCATTGAACAAACGGTCACAGGCAGGATTTGTATTCGTTGAACACACGGTCACAGACAGGACTTGTATCCATTGAACACACTGTAATAGACAGGACTAGTATCCATTGAACAAACTGTCACAGAAAGGACTTGCATCCATTGAACACGCTGTTATAGACAGGAGTTGTATCCATTGAACACACTGTTATAGACAGGACTTGCATCGATTGAACACAATTTTATAGAAAGGACTTTTATCCATTGTACACGCTGTTATAGATAGGAGTTGTATCCATTGAACACACTGTTACAGACAGGACTTGTATCCATTGAACAGACGGTCGCAGACAGAACTTCTATCCATTGAACACACGGTCATAGATAGGACATGCATCCATTGAACACACTGTTATAGACAGGACTTGCGTCCATTGAACACACTGTTATAGACAGGACATGCATCCATTGAACACACTGTTATAGACAGGACTTGCTTCCATTGAACACAATTTTATAGAAAGGACTTGAATCCATTGAACACACTGTTATAGACAGGACTTGCATCCATTGAACCCACGTTCATAGACAGGACTTCCTTCAATTGAACACACTGTTATAGACAGGACTTGCATCGATTGAACACACTGTTATAGACAGGACATGCATCCATTGAACACACTGTTATAGACAGGACTTGCATCGATTGAACACAATTTTATAGAAAGGACTTTTATCCATTGTACACGCTGTTATAGATAGGAGTTGTATCCATTGAACACACTGTTACAGACAGGACTTGTATCCATTGAACACACGGTCATAGATAGGATATTCATCCATTGAACACACTGTTATAGACAGGACTTGCGTCCATTGAACACACTGTTATAGACAGGACATGCATCCATTGAACACACTGTTATAGAGAGGACTTGCTTCCATTGAACACAATTTTATAGAAAGGACTTGAATCCATTGAACACACTGTTATAGACAGGACTTGCATCCATTGAACCCACGTTCATAGACAGGACTTCCTTCCATTGAACACACTGTTATAGACAGTACTTGCATCGATTGAACACAGTATTATAGACAGGACATGCATCCATTGAACACACTGTTATAGACAGGACTTGCTTCCATTGAACACAATTTTATAGACAGGTCTTGTATTCATTTGAACACACTGTTATAGACAGGACATGCATCCATTGAACACACTGTTATAGACAGGACTTGCATCCATTGAACACAATGTTATAGAGAGCACTTGCATCCATTGAACGCACTGATATAGACTGGACTTGGATCCATTGAACACACAGTCACAGGCAGGACTTGTATCCATTGAACACTCTGTAATAGACAGGACTTGCATCCATTGAACACAATGTTATAGAGAGCACTTGCATCCATTGAACGCACTGATATAGACTGGACTTGGATCCATTGAACACACAGTCACAGGCAGGACTTGTATCCATTGAACACTCTGTAATAGAAAGGACTTGTATCTATTGAACAAACAGTCACAGAAAGGACTTGCATCCATTGAACACGATGTTATAGACAGGAGTTGTATCCATTGAACACACTGTTACAGACAGGACTTGTATCCATTGAACACACGGTCGCAGACAGAACTTCTATCCATTGAACACATGGTCATAGACAGGACATGCATCCATTGAACACACTGTTATAGACAGGACTTGCATCGATTGAGCACACTGTTATAGACAGGACTTGCGTCCATTGAACACACCGTCACAGACAAGACTTGTAGCCGTTGAACACACCGTCACAGACAGGACTTGTATCCGTTGAACACACGGTCACGCACAGGACCAGTATCCAGTCAACATATGGTCACAGACAGGACTTGAATCCATTGAACACGCTCTTATATACAGGAGTTGTATCCATTGAACACAATGTTATAGAGAGCACGTGCATCCATTGAACGCACTGTTATAGAGAGGGCTTGTGTCCATTGAACACAGGGTCACAGGCAGGACTTGTATTCGTTGAACACTCTAAATAGACAGGACTTGTATCCATTGAACACACAGTTATAGACAGGACATGCATCCATTGAACAAACGGTCATAGACAGGACTAGTATCCATTGAACACACGGTCACAGACATAACTTCTATCCATTGAACAAACGTTCACAGACAGGACTTGTATCCATTGAACACACCGTCACAGACAAGACTTGTATCCATTGAACACATTGTTATAGACAGGACTTGCATCGATTGAACACACTGTTACAGACAGGACTTGCATCCATTGAACACACTGTTATAGACAGGACTTGCTTCCATTGAGCACAATGTTATAGAGAGCACTTGTATCCATTGAACGCACTGATATAGACTGGACTTGGATCCATTGAACAAACAGTCACAGGCAGGATTTGTATTCGTTGAACACACGGTCACAGACAGGACTTGTATCCATTGAACACACTGTAATAGACAGGACTAGTATCCATTGAACAAACTGTCACAGAAAGGACTTGCATCCATTGAACACGCTGTTATAGACAGGAGTTGTATCCATTGAACACACTGTTATAGACAGGACTTGCATCGATTGAACACAATTTTATAGAAAGGACTTTTATCCATTGTACACGCTGTTATTGATAGGAGTTGTATCCATTGAACACACTGTTACAGACAGGACTTGCGTCCATTGAACACACTGTTATAGACAGGACATGCATCCATTGAACACACTGTTATAGACAGGACTTGCATCGATTGAACACAATTTTATAGAAAGGACTTTTATCCATTGTACACGCTGTTATAGATAGGAGTTGTATCCATTGAACACACTGTTATAGACAGGACTTGTATCCATTGAACAGACGGTCGCAGACAGAACTTCTATCCATTGAACACACGGTCATAGATAGGATATGCATCCATTGAACACACTGTTATAGACAGGACTTGCGTCCTTTGAACACACTGTTATAGACAGGACATGCATCCATTGAACACACAGTTATAGAGAGGACTTGCTTCCATTGAACACAATTTTATAGAAAGGACTTGAATCCATTGAACACACTGTTATAGACAGGACTTGCATCCATTGAACCCACGTTCATAGACAGGACTTCCTTCCATTGAACACACTGTTATAGACAGTACTTGCATCGATTGAACACAGTATTATAGACAGGAAATGCATCCATTGAACACACTGTTATAGACAGGACTTGCTTCCATTGAACACAATTTTATAGAGAGGTCTTGTATTCATTTGAACACACTGTTATAGACAGGACATGCATCCATTGAACACACTGTTATAGACAGGACTTGGATCCATTGAACACACAGTCACAGGCAGGACTTGTATCCATTGAACACTCTGTAATAGAAAGGACTTGTATCTATTGAACAAACAGTCACAGAAAGGACTTGCATCCATTGAACACGCTGTTATAGACAGGAGTTGTATCCATTGAACACACTGTTACAGACAGGACTTGTATCCATTGAACACACGGTCGCAGACAGAACTTCTATCCATTGAACACATGGTCATAGACAGGACATGCATCCATTGAACACACTGTTATAGACAGGACTTGCATCGATTGAGCACACTGTTATAGACAGGACTTGCGTCCATTGAACACACCGTCACAGACAAGACTTGTAGCCGTTGAACACACCGTCACAGACAGGACTTGTATCCGTTGAACACACGGTCACGCACAGGAACAGTATCCAGTCAACATATGGTCACAGACAGGACTTGAATCCATTGAACACGCTCTTATATACAGGAGTTGTATCCATTGAACACAATGTTATAGAGAGCACTTGCATCCATTGAACGCACTGTTATAGAGAGGGCTTGTATCCATTGAACACAGGGTCACAGGCAGGACTTGTATTCGTTGAACACACTAAATAGACAGGACTTGTATCCATTGAACACATTGTTATAGACAGGACTTGCATCGATTGAACACACTGTTATAGACAGGACATGCATCCATTGAACACACTGTTATAGACAGGACTTGCTTCCATTGAACACAATGTTATAGAGAGCACTTGTATCCATTGAACGCAGTGATATAGACTGGACTTGGATCCATTGAACAAACGGTCACAGGCAGGATTTGTATTCGTTGAACAAACGGTCACAGACAGGACTTGTATCCATTGAACACACTGTAATAGACAGGACTAGTATCCATTGAACAAACTGTCACAGAAAGGACTTGCATCCATTGAACACGCTGTTATAGACAGGAGTTGTATCCATTGAACACACTGTTATAGACAGGACTTGCATCGATTGAACACAATTTTATAGAAAGGACTTTTATCCATTGTACACGCTGTTATAGATAGGAGTTGTATCCATTGAACACACTGTTACAGACAGGACTTTTATCCATTGAACAGACGGTCGCAGACAGAACTTCTATCCATTGAACACACGGTCATAGATAGGACATGCATCCATTGAACACACTGTTATAGACAGGACTTGCGTCCATTGAACACACTGTTATAGACAGGACATGCATCCATTGAACACATTGTTATAGACAGGACTTGCTTCCATTGAACACAATTTTATAGAAAGGACTTGAATCCATTGAACACACTGTTATAGACAGGACTTGCATCCATTGAACCCACGTTCATAGACAGGACTTCCTTCCATTGAACACACTGTTATAGACAGTACTTGCATCGATTGAACACAGTGTTATAGACAGGACATGCATCCATTGAACACACTGTTATAGACAGGACTTGCTTCCATTGAACACAATTTTATAGACAGCTCTTGTATTCATTTGAACACACTGTTATAGACAGGACATGCATTCATTGAACAAACGGTCATAGACAGGACTTGCACCGATTGAACACACTGTTATAGACAGGACTTGCATCCATTGAGCACACGGTCACAGACAGGACTTGTATCCATTGAACGAACGTTCACAGACAGGACTTGTATCCATTGAACACACTGTTATAGACAGGACTTGCATCGATTGAACAAACGGTCATAGACAGGACATTCATCCATTGAACACACTGTTATAGACAGGACTTGCTTCCATTGAACACAATTTTATAGACATGTCTTGTATTCATTTGAACACACTGTTATAGACTGGACTTGGATCCATTGAACAAACGGTCACAGGCAGGATTTGTATTCGTTGAACACACGGTCACAGACAGGACTTGTATCCATTGAACACACTGTAATAGACAGGACTAGTATCCATTGAACAAACTGTCACAGAAAGGACTTGCATCCATTGAACACGCTGTTATAGACAGGAGTTGTATCCATTGAACACACTGTTATAGACAGGACTTGCATCGATTGAACACAATTTTATAGAAAGGACTTTTATCCATTGTACACGCTGTTATAGATAGGAGTTGTATCCATTGAACACACTGTTACAGACAGGACTTGTATCCATTGAACAGACGGTCGCAGACAGAACTTCTATCCATTGAACACACGGTCATAGATAGGACATGCATCCATTGAACACACTGTTATAGACAGGACTTGCGTCCATTGAACACACTGTTATAGACAGGACATGCATCCATTGAACACACTGTTATAGACAGGACTTGCTTCCATTGAACACAATTTTATAGAAAGGACTTGAATCCATTGAACACACTGTTATAGACAGGACTTGCATCCATTGAACCCACGTTCATAGACAGGACTTCCTTCCATTGAACACACTGTTATAGACAGGACTTGCATCGATTGAACACACTGTTATAGACAGGACATGCATCCATTGAACACACTGTTATAGACAGGACTTGCTTCCATTGAACACAATTTTATAGACAGGTCTTGTATTCATTTGAACACACTGTTATAGACAGGACATGCATTCATTGAACAAACGGTCATAGACAGGACTTGCACCGATTGAACACACTGTTATAGACAGGACTTGCATCCATTGAGCACACGGTCACAGACAGGACTTGTATCCATTGAACGAACGTTCACAGACAGGACTTGTATCCATTGAACACACTGTTATAGACAGGACTTGCATCGATTGAACACACTGTTATAGACAGGACTTGCATCGATTCAGCACACTGTTATAGACAGGACATGCATCCATTGAACACACTGTTATAGACAGGACTTGCATCCATTGAACACACGGTCATAGACAGGACTTGCATCCATTGAACACACTGTTATAGACAGGACTTGTATCCATTGAACACAGTTTTATAGAAAGGACTTGTATCCATTGAACACACTGTTATAGAGAGGACTTGCGTCCATTGAACACAATGTTATAGGCAGGACATGCATCCATTGAACACACGGTCACAGACAGGACTTGTATCCATTGAACGAACGTTCACAGACAGGACTTGTATCCATTGAACACACTGTTATAGACAGGACTTGCATCGATTGAACACACTGTTATAGACAGGACATTCATCCATTGAACACACTGTTATAGACAGGACTTGCTTCCATTGAACACAATTTTATAGACATGTCTTGTATTCATTTGAACACACTGTTATAGACAGGACATGCATCCATTGAACAAACGGGCACAGACAGAACTTCTATCCATTGTACGTACGTTCACAGACAGGACTTGTATCCATTGAACACACGGTCACAGACAAGACTTGTATCCATTGAACACACTGTAATAGACAGGGCTTGTATCCATTGAACAAACGGTCATAGACAGGACTTGCACCCATTGAACACACTGTTATAGACAGGACTTGCGTCCATTGAACACACGTTCATAGACAGGACTTGCATCCATTGAACACACTGTTATAGACAGGACTTGCATCGATTGAACACACTGTTATAGAGAGGGCTTGTATCCATTGAACACATGGTCACAGGCAGGACTTGTATTCGTTGAACACACTAAATAGACAGGACTTGTATCCATTGAACACATTGTTATAGACAGGACTTGCATCGATTGAACACACTGTTACAGACAGGACTTGCATCCATTGAACACACTGTTATAGACAGGACTTGCTTCCATTGAGCACAATGTTATAGAGAGCACTTGTATCCATTGAACGCACTGATATAGACTGGACTTGGATCCATTGAACAAACGGTCACAGGCAGGATTTGTATTCGTTGAACACACGGTCACAGACAGGACTTGTATCCATTGAACACACTGTAATAGACAGGACTAGTATCCATTGAACAAACTGTCACAGAAAGGACTTGCATCCATTGAACACGCTGTTATAGACAGGAGTTGTATCCATTGAACACACTGTTATAGACAGGACTTGCATCGATTGAACACAATTTTATAGAAAGGACTTTTATCCATTGTACACGCTGTTATAGATAGGAGTTGTATCCATTGAACACACTGTTACAGACAGGACTTTTATCCATTGAACAGACGGTCGCAGACAGAACTTCTATCCATTGAACACACGGTCATAGATAGGACATGCATCCATTGAACACACTGTTATAGACAGGTCTTGCGTCCATTGAACACACTGTTATAGACAGGACATGCATCCATTGAACACACTGTTATAGACAGGACTTGCTTCCATTGAACACAATTTTATAGAAAGGACTTGAATCCATTGAACACACTGTTATAGACAGGACTTGCATCCATTGAACCCACGTTCATAGACAGGACTTCCTTCCATTGAACACACTGTTATAGACAGTACTTGCATCGATTGAACACAGTGTTATAGACAGGACATGCATCCATTGAACACACTGTTATAGACAGGACTTGCTTCCATTGAACACAATTTTATAGACAGCTCTTGTATTCATTTGAACACACTGTTATAGACAGGACATGCATTCATTGAACAAACGGTCATAGACAGGACTTGCACCGATTGAACACACTGTTATAGACAGGACTTGCATCCATTGAGCACACGGTCACAGACAGGACTTGTATCCATTGAACGAACGTTCACAGACAGGACTTGTATCCATTGAACACACTGTTATAGACAGGACATGCATCGATTGAACAAACGGTCATAGACAGGACATTCATCCATTGAACACACTGTTATAGACAGGACTTGCTTCCATTGAACACAATTTTATAGACATGTCTTGTATTGATTTGAACACACTGTTATAGACTGGACTTGGATCCATTGAACAAACGGTCACAGGCAGGATTTGTATTCGTTGAACACACGGTCACAGACAGGACTTGTATCCATTGAACACACTGTAATAGACAGGACTAGTATCCATTGAACAAACTGTCACAGAAAGGACTTGCATCCATTGAACACGCTGTTATAGACAGGAGTTGTATCCATTGAACACACTGTTATAGACAGGACTTGCATCGATTGAACACAATTTTATAGAAAGGACTTTTATCCATTGTACACGCTGTTATAGATAGGAGTTGTATCCATTGAACACACTGTTACAGACAGGACTTGTATCCATTGAACAGACGGTCGCAGACAGAACTTCTATCCGTTGAACACACGGTCATAGATAGGACATGCATCCATTGAACACACTGTTATAGACAGGACTTGCGTCCATTGAACACACTGTTATAGACAGGACATGCATCCATTGAACACACTGTTATAGACAGGACTTGCTTCCATTGAACACAATTTTATAGAAAGGACTTGAATCCATTGAACACACTGTTATAGACAGGACTTGCATCCATTGAACCCACGTTCATAGACAGGACTTCCTTCCATTGAACACACTGTTATAGACAGGACTTGCATCGATTGAACACACTGTTATAGACAGGACATGCATCCATTGAACACACTGTTATAGACAGGACTTGCTTCCATTGAACACAATTTTATAGACAGGTCTTGTATTCATTTGAACACACTGTTATAGACAGGACATGCATTCATTGAACAAACGGTCATAGACAGGACTTGCACCGATTGAACACACTGTTATAGACAGGACTTGCATCCATTGAGCACATGGTCACAGACAGGACTTGTATCCATTGAACGAACGTTCACAGACAGGACTTGTATCCATTGAACACACTGTTATAGACAGGACTTGCATCGATTGAACACACTGTTATAGACAGGACTTGCATCCATTGAACACACGGTCATAGACAGGACTTGCATCCATTGAACACACTGTTATAGACAGGACTTGTATCCATTGAACACAGTTTTATAGAAAGGACTTGTATCCATTGAACACACTGTTATAGAGAGGACTTGCGTCCATTGAACACAATGTTATAGGCAGGACATGCATCCATTGAACACACGGTCACAGACAGGACTTGTATCCATTGAACGAACGTTCACAGACAGGACTTGTATCCATTGAACACACTGTTATAGACAGGACTTGCATCGATTGAACACACTGTTATAGACAGGACATTCATCCATTGAACACACTGTTATAGACAGGACTTGCTTCCATTGAACACAATTTTATAGACATGTCTTGTATTCATTTGAACACACTGTTATAGACAGGACATGCATCCATTGAACAAACGGGCACAGACAGAACTTCTATCCATTGAACGTACGTTCACAGACAGGACTTGTATCCATTGAACACACGGTCACAGACAAGACTTGTATCCATTGAACACACTGTAATAGACAGGGCTTGTATCCATTGAACAAACGGTCATAGACAGGACTTGCACCCATTGAACACACTGTTATAGACAGGACTTGCGTCCATTGAACACACGTTCATAGACAGGACTTGCATCCATTGAACACACTGTTATAGACAGGACTTGCATCGATTGAACACACTGTTATAGAGAGGGCTTGTATGCATTGAACACATGGTCACAGGCAGGACTTGTATTCGTTGAACACACTAAATAGACAGGACTTGTATCCATTGAACACATTGTTATAGACAGGACTTGCATCGATTGAACACACTGTTACAGACAGGACTTGCATCCATTGAACACACTGTTATAGACAGGACTTGCTTCCATTGAGCACAATGTTATTGAGAGCACTTGTATCCATTGAACGCACTGATATAGACTGGACTTGGATCCATTGAACAAACGGTCACAGGCAGGATTTGTATTCGTTGAACACACGGTCACAGACAGGACTTGTATCCATTGAACACACTGTAATAGACAGGACTAGTATCCATTGAACAAACTGTCACAGAAAGGACTTGCATCGATTGAACACACTGTTATAGACAGGAGTTGTATCCATTGAACACACTGTTATAGACAGGACTTGCATCGATTGAACACAATTTTATAGAAAGGACTTTTATCCATTGTACACGCTGTTATAGATAGGAGTTGTATCCATTGAACACACTGTTACAGACAGGACTTGTATCCATTGAACAGACGGTCGCAGACAGAACTTCTATCCATTGAACACACGGTCATAGATAGGATATGCATCCATTGAACACACTGTTATAGACAGGACTTGCGTCCATTGAACACACTGTTATAGACAGGTCTTGTATCCATTGAACACATGGTCACACACAGGACCAGTATCCAGTCAACAAATGGTCACAGACAGGACTTGAATCCATTGAACACGCTCTTATATACAGGAGTTTTATCCATTGAACACAATGTTATAGACAGGACTTGTATCCATTGAACACATGGTCACAGGCAGGACTTGTATTCGTTGAACACACGGTCACAGACAGGACTTGCATCCATTGAACACACTGTTATAGACAGGACTTGCATCGATTGAACACACTGTTATAGAGAGGGCTTGTATCCATTGAACACATGGTCACAGGCTGGACTTGTATTCGTTGAACACACTAAATAGACAGGACTTGTATCCATTGAACACATTGTTATAGACAGGACTTGCATCGATTGAACACACTGTTACAGACAGGACTTGCATCCATTGAACACACTGTTATAGACAGGACTTGCTTCCATTGAGCACAATGTTATAGAGAGCACTTGCATCCATTGAACGCACTGTTATAGACTGGACTTGTATCCATTGAACACATGGTCACAGGCAGGACTTGTATTCGTTGAACACACGGTCACAGACAGGACTTGCATCCATTGAACACACTGTTATAGACAGGACTTGCATCGATTGAACACACTGTTATAGAGAGGGCTTGTATCCATTGAACACATGGTCACAGGCTGGACTTGTATTCGTTGAACACACTAAATAGACAGGACTTGTATCCATTGAACACATTGTTATAGACAGGACTTGCATCGATTGAACACACTGTTACAGACAGGACTTGCATCCATTGAACACACTGTTATAGACAGGACTTGCTTCCATTGAGCACAATGTTATAGAGAGCACTTGTATCCATTGAACGCACTGATATAGACTGGACTTGGATCCATTGAACAAACGGTCACAGGCAGGATTTGTATTCGTTGAACACACGGTCACAGACAGGACTTGTATCCATTGAACACACTGTAATAGACAGGACTAGTATCCATTGAACAAACTGTCACAGAAAGGACTTGCATCCATTGAACACGCTGTTATAGACAGGAGTTGTATCCATTGAACACACTGTTATAGACAGGACTTGCATCGATTGAACACAATTTTATAGAAAGGACTTTTATCCATTGTACACGCTGTTATAGATAGGAGTTGTATCCATTGAACACACTGTTACAGACAGGACTTGCGTCCATTGAACACACTGTTATAGACAGGACATGCATCCATTGAACACACTGTTATAGACAGGACTTGCATCGATTGAACACAATTTTATAGAAAGGACTTTTATCCATTGTACACGCTGTTATAGATAGGAGTTGTATCCATTGAACACACTGTTACAGACAGGACTTGTATCCATTGAACAGACGGTCGCAGACAGAACTTCTATCCATTGAACACACGGTCATAGATAGGATATGCATCCATTGAACACACTGTTATAGACAGGACTTGCGTCCATTGAACACACTGTTATAGACAGGACATGCATCCATTGAACACCCTGTTATAGAGAGGACTTGCTTCCATTGAACACAATTTTATAGAAAGGACTTGAATCCATTGAACACACTGTTATAGACAGGACTTGCATCCATTGAACCCACGTTCATAGACAGGACTTCCTTCCATTGAACACACTGTTATAGACAGTACTTGCATCGATTGAACACAGTATTATAGACAGGACATGCATCCATTGAACACACTGTTATAGACAGGACTTGCTTCCATTGAACACAATTTTATAGACAGGTCTTGTATTCATTTGAACACACTGTTATAGACAGGACATGCATCCATTGAACACACTGTTATAGACAGGACTTGCATCCATTGAACACAATGTTATAGAGAGCACTTGCATCCATTGAACGCACTGATATAGACTGGACTTGGATCCATTGAACACACAGTCACAGGCAGGACTTGTATCCATTGAACACTCTGTAATAGAAAGGACTTGTATCTATTGAACAAACAGTCACAGAAAGGACTTGCATCCATTGAACACGCTGTTATAGACAGGAGTTGTATCCATTGAACACACTGTTACAGACAGGACTTGTATCCATTGAACACACGGTCGCAGACAGAACTTCTATCCATTGAACACATGGTCATAGACAGGACATGCATCCATTGAACACACTTATAGACAGGACTTGCATCGATTGAGCACACTGTTATAGACAGGACTTGCGTCCATTGAACACACCGTCACAGACAAGACTTGTAGCCGTTGAACACACCGTCACAGACAGGACTTGTATCCGTTGAACACACGGTCACGCACAGGACCAGTATCCAGTCAACATATGGTCACAGACAGGACTTGAATCCATTGAACACGCTCTTATATACAGGAGTTGTATCCATTGAACACAATGTTATAGAGAGCACTTGCATCCATTGAACGCACTGTTATAGAGAGGGCTTGTATCCATTGAACACAGGGTCACAGGCAGGACTTGTATTCGTTGAACACACTAAATAGACAGGACTTGTATCCATTGAACACATTGTTATAGACAGGACTTGCATCCATTGAACACACTGTTATAGACAGGACTTGCTTCCATTGAACACAATGATATAGAGAGCACTTGTATCCATTGAACGCTCTGATATAGACTGGACTTGGAACCATTGAACAAACAGTCACAGGCAGGATTTGTATTCGTTGAACACACGGTCACAGACAGGACTTGTATCCATTGAACACACTGTAATAGACAGGACTAGTATCCATTGAACAAACTGTCACAGAAAGGACTTGCATCCATTGAACACGCTGTTATAGACAGGACTAGTATCCATTGAACAAACTGTCACAGAAAGGACTTGCATCGATTGAACACGCTGTTATAGACAGGAGTTGTATCCATTGAACACACTGTTATAGACAGGACTTGCATCCATTGAACACACTGTTATAGACAGGACTTGCTTCCATTGAACACAATGATATAGAGAGCACTTGTATCCATTGAACGCTCTGATATAGACTGGACTTGGAACCATTGAACAAACAGTCACAGGCAGGATTTGTATTCGTTGAACACACGGTCACAGACAGGACTTGTATCCATTGAACACACTGTAATAGACAGGACTAGTATCCATTGAACAAACTGTCACAGAAAGGACTTGCATCCATTGAACACGCTGTTATAGACAGGACTAGTATCCATTGAACAAACTGTCACAGAAAGGACTTGCATCGATTGAACACGCTGTTATAGACAGGAGTTGTATCCATTGAACACACTGTTATAGACAGGACTTGCATCGATTGAACACAATTTTATAGAAAGGACTTTTATCCATTGTACACGCTGTTATAGATAGGAGTTGTATCCATTGAACACACTGTTACAGACAGGACTTGTATCCATTGAACAGACGGTCGCAGACAGAACTTCTATCCATTGAACACACGGTCATAGATAGGATATGCATCCATTGAACACACTGTTATAGACAGGGCTTGCGTCCATTGAACACACTGTTATAGACAGGTCTTGTATCCATTGAACACATGGTCACACACAGGACCAGTATCCAGTCAACAAATGGTCACAGACAGGACTTGAATCCATTGAACACGCTCTTATATACAGGAGTTGTATCCATTGAACACAATGTTATAGACAGGACTTGTATCCATTGAACACATGGTCACAGGCAGGACTTGTATTCGTTGAACACACGGTCACAGACAGGACTTGCATCCATTGAACACACTGTTATAGACAGGACTTGCATCGATTGAACACACTGTTATAGAGAGGGCTTGTATCCATTGAACACATGGTCACAGGCTGGACTTGTATTCGTTGAACACACTAAATAGACAGGACTTGTATCCATTGAACACATTGTTATAGACAGGACTTGCATCGATTGAACACACTGTTACAGACAGGACTTGCATCCATTGAACACACTGTTATAGACAGGACTTGCTTCCATTGAGCACAATGTTATAGAGAGCACTTGCATCCATTGAACGCACTGTTATAGACAGGACTTGTATCCATTGAACACATGGTCACAGGCAGGACTTGTATTCGTTGAACACACGGTCACAGACAGGACTTGCATCCATTGAACACACTGTTATAGACAGGACTTGCATCGATTGAACACACTGTTATAGAGAGGGCTTGTATCCATTGAACACATGGTCACAGGCTGGACTTGTATTCGTTGAACACACTAAATAGACAGGACTTGTATCCATTGAACACATTGTTATAGACAGGACTTGCATCGATTGAACACACTGTTACAGACAGGACTTGCATCCATTGAACACACTGTTATAGACAGGACTTGCTTCCATTGAGCACAATGTTATAGAGAGCACTTGTATCCATTGAACGCACTGATATAGACTGGACTTGGATCCATTGAACAAACGGTCACAGGCAGGATTTGTATTCGTTGAACACACGGTCACAGACAGGACTTGTATCCATTGAACACACTGTAATAGACAGGACTAGTATCCATTGAACAAACTGTCCCAGAAAGGACTTGCATCCATTGAACACGCTGTTATAGACAGGAGTTGTATCCATTGAACACACTGTTATAGACAGGACTTGCATCGATTGAACACAATTTTATAGAAAGGACTTTTATCCATTGTACACGCTGTTATAGATAGGAGTTGTATCCATTGAACACACTGTTACAGACAGGACTTGCGTCCATTGAACACACTGTTATAGACAGGACATGCATCCATTGAACACACTGTTATAGACAGGACTTGCATCGATTGAACACAATTTTATAGAAAGGACTTTTATCCATTGTACACGCTGTTATAGATAGGAGTTGTATCCATTGAACACACTGTTACAGACAGGACTTGTATCCATTGAACAGACGGTCGCAGACAGAACTTCTATCCATTGAACACACGGTCATAGATAGGATATGCATCCATTGAACACACTGTTATAGACAGGACTTGCGTCCATTGAACACACTGTTATAGACAGGACATGCATCCATTGAACACCCTGTTATAGAGAGGACTTGCTTCCATTGAACACAATTTTATAGAAAGGACTTGAATCCATTGAACACACTGTTATAGACAGGACTTGCATCCATTGAACCCACGTTCATAGACAGGACTTCCTTCCATTGAACACACTGTTATAGACAGTACTTGCATCGATTGAACACAGTATTATAGACAGGACATGCATCCATTGAACACACTGTTATAGACAGGACTTGCTTCCATTGAACACAATTTTATAGACAGGTCTTGTATTCATTTGAACACACTGTTATAGACAGGACATGCATCCATTGAACACACTGTTATAGACAGGACTTGCATCCATTGAACACAATGTTATAGAGAGCACTTGCATCCATTGAACGCACTGATATAGACTGGACTTGGATCCATTGAACACACAGTCACAGGCAGGACTTGTATCCATTGAACACTCTGTAATAGAAAGGACTTGTATCTATTGAACAAACAGTCACAGAAAGGACTTGCATCCATTGAACACGCTGTTATAGACAGGAGTTGTATCCATTGAACACACTGTTACAGACAGGACTTGTATCCATTGAACACACGGTCGCAGACAGAACTTCTATCCATTGAACACATGGTCATAGACAGGACATGCATCCATTGAACACACTTATAGACAGGACTTGCATCGATTGAGCACACTGTTATAGACAGGACTTGCGTCCATTGAACACACCGTCACAGACAAGACTTGTAGCCGTTGAACACACCGTCACAGACAGGACTTGTATCCGTTGAACACACGGTCACGCACAGGACCAGTATCCAGTCAACATATGGTCACAGACAGGACTTGAATCCATTGAACACGCTCTTATATACAGGAGTTGTATCCATTGAACACAATGTTATAGAGAGCACTTGCATCCATTGAACGCACTGTTATAGAGAGGGCTTGTATCCATTGAACACAGGGTCACAGGCAGGACTTGTATTCGTTGAACACACTAAATAGACAGGACTTGTATCCATTGAACACATTGTTATAGACAGGACTTGCATCCATTGAACACACTGTTATAGACAGGACTTGCTTCCATTGAACACAATGATATAGAGAGCACTTGTATCCATTGAACGCTCTGATATAGACTGGACTTGGAACCATTGAACAAACAGTCACAGGCAGGATTTGTATTCGTTGAACACACGGTCACAGACAGGACTTGTATCCATTGAACACACTGTAATAGACAGGACTAGTATCCATTGAACAAACTGTCACAGAAAGGACTTGCATCCATTGAACACGCTGTTATAGACAGGACTAGTATCCATTGAACAAACTGTCACAGAAAGGACTTGCATCGATTGAACACGCTGTTATAGACAGGAGTTGTATCCATTGAACACACTGTTATAGACAGGACTTGCATCCATTGAACACACTGTTATAGACAGGACTTGCTTCCATTGAACACAATGATATAGAGAGCACTTGTATCCATTGAACGCTCTGATATAGACTGGACTTGGAACCATTGAACAAACAGTCACAGGCAGGATTTGTATTCGTTGAACACACGGTCACAGACAGGACTTGTATCCATTGAACACACTGTAATAGACAGGACTAGTATCCATTGAACAAACTGTCACAGAAAGGACTTGCATCCATTGAACACGCTGTTATAGACAGGACTAGTATCCATTGAACAAACTGTCACAGAAAGGACTTGCATCGATTGAACACGCTGTTATAGACAGGAGTTGTATCCATTGAACACACTGTTATAGACAGGACTTGCATCGATTGAACACAATTTTATAGAAAGGACTTTTATCCATTGTACACGCTGTTATAGATAGGAGTTGTATCCATTGAACACACTGTTACAGACAGGACTTGTATCCATTGAACAGACGGTCGCAGACAGAACTTCTATCCATTGAACACACGGTCATAGATAGGATATGCATCCATTGAACACACTGTTATAGACAGGGCTTGCGTCCATTGAACACACTGTTATAGACAGGTCTTGTATCCATTGAACACATGGTCACACACAGGACCAGTATCCAGTCAACAAATGGTCACAGACAGGACTTGAATCCATTGAACACGCTCTTATATACAGGAGTTGTATCCATTGAACACAATGTTATAGACAGGACTTGTATCCATTGAACACATGGTCACAGGCAGGACTTGTATTCGTTGAACACACGGTCACAGACAGGACTTGCATCCATTGAACACACTGTTATAGACAGGACTTGCATCGATTGAACACACTGTTATAGAGAGGGCTTGTATCCATTGAACACATGGTCACAGGCTGGACTTGTATTCGTTGAACACACTAAATAGACAGGACTTGTATCCATTGAACACATTGTTATAGACAGGACTTGCATCGATTGAACACACTGTTACAGACAGGACTTGCATCCATTGAACACACTGTTATAGACAGGACTTGCTTCCATTGAGCACAATGTTATAGAGAGCACTTGCATCCATTGAACGCACTGTTATAGACAGGACTTGTATCCATTGAACACATGGTCACAGGCAGGACTTGTATTCGTTGAACACACGGTCACAGACAGGACTTGCATCCATTGAACACACTGTTATAGACAGGACTTGCATCGATTGAACACACTGTTATAGAGAGGGCTTGTATCCATTGAACACATGGTCACAGGCTGGACTTGTATTCGTTGAACACACTAAATAGACAGGACTTGTATCCATTGAACACATTGTTATAGACAGGACTTGCATCGATTGAACACACTGTTACAGACAGGACTTGCATCCATTGAACACACTGTTATAGACAGGACTTGCTTCCATTGAGCACAATGTTATAGAGAGCACTTGTATCCATTGAACGCACTGATATAGACTGGACTTGGATCCATTGAACAAACGGTCACAGGCAGGATTTGTATTCGTTGAACACACGGTCACAGACAGGACTTGTATCCATTGAACACACTGTAATAGACAGGACTAGTATCCATTGAACAAACTGTCCCAGAAAGGACTTGCATCCATTGAACACGCTGTTATAGACAGGAGTTGTATCCATTGAACACACTGTTATAGACAGGACTTGCATCGATTGAACACAATTTTATAGAAAGGACTTTTATCCATTGTACACGCTGTTATAGATAGGAGTTGTATCCATTGAACACACTGTTACAGACAGGACTTGCGTCCATTGAACACACTGTTATAGACAGGACATGCATCCATTGAACACACTGTTATAGACAGGACTTGCATCGATTGAACACAATTTTATAGAAAGGACTTTTATCCATTGTACACGCTGTTATAGATAGGAGTTGTATCCATTGAACACACTGTTACAGACAGGACTTGTATCCATTGAACAGACGGTCGCAGACAGAACTTCTATCCATTGAACACACGGTCATAGATAGGATATGCATCCATTGAACACACTGTTATAGACAGGACTTGCGTCCATTGAACACACTGTTATAGACAGGACATGCATCCATTGAACACCCTGTTATAGAGAGGACTTGCTTCCATTGAACACAATTTTATAGAAAGGACTTGAATCCATTGAACACACTGTTATAGACAGGACTTGCATCCATTGAACCCACGTTCATAGACAGGACTTCCTTCCATTGAACACACTGTTATAGACAGTACTTGCATCGATTGAACACAGTATTATAGACAGGACATGCATCCATTGAACACACTGTTATAGACAGGACTTGCTTCCATTGAACACAATTTTATAGACAGGTCTTGTATTCATTTGAACACACTGTTATAGACAGGACATGCATCCATTGAACACACTGTTATAGACAGGACTTGCATCCATTGAACACAATGTTATAGAGAGCACTTGCATCCATTGAACGCACTGATATAGACTGGACTTGGATCCATTGAACACACAGTCACAGGCAGGACTTGTATCCATTGAACACTCTGTAATAGAAAGGACTTGTATCTATTGAACAAACAGTCACAGAAAGGACTTGCATCCATTGAACACGCTGTTATAGACAGGAGTTGTATCCATTGAACACACTGTTACAGACAGGACTTGTATCCATTGAACACACGGTCGCAGACAGAACTTCTATCCATTGAACACATGGTCATAGACAGGACATGCATCCATTGAACACACTTATAGACAGGACTTGCATCGATTGAGCACACTGTTATAGACAGGACTTGCGTCCATTGAACACACCGTCACAGACAAGACTTGTAGCCGTTGAACACACCGTCACAGACAGGACTTGTATCCGTTGAACACACGGTCACGCACAGGACCAGTATCCAGTCAACATATGGTCACAGACAGGACTTGAATCCATTGAACACGCTCTTATATACAGGAGTTGTATCCATTGAACACAATGTTATAGAGAGCACTTGCATCCATTGAACGCACTGTTATAGAGAGGGCTTGTATCCATTGAACACAGGGTCACAGGCAGGACTTGTATTCGTTGAACACACTAAATAGACAGGACTTGTATCCATTGAACACATTGTTATAGACAGGACTTGCATCCATTGAACACACTGTTATAGACAGGACTTGCTTCCATTGAACACAATGATATAGAGAGCACTTGTATCCATTGAACGCTCTGATATAGACTGGACTTGGAACCATTGAACAAACAGTCACAGGCAGGATTTGTATTCGTTGAACACACGGTCACAGACAGGACTTGTATCCATTGAACACACTGTAATAGACAGGACTAGTATCCATTGAACAAACTGTCACAGAAAGGACTTGCATCCATTGAACACGCTGTTATAGACAGGAGTTGTATCCATTGAACACACAGTTATAGACAGGACTTGCATCGATTGAACACAATTTTATAGAAAGGACTTTTATCCATTGTACACGCTGTTATTGATAGGAGTTCTATCCATTGAACACACTGTTACAGACAGGACTTGCGTCCATTGAACACACTGTTATAGACAGGACATGCATCCATTGAACACACTGTTATAGACAGGACTTGCATCGATTGAACACCATTTTATAGAAAGGACTTTTATCCATTGTACACGCTGTTATAGATAGGAGTTGTATCCATTGAACACACTGTTACAGACAGGACTTGTATCCATTGAACAGACGGTCGCAGACAGAACTTCTATCCATTGAACACACGGTCATAGATAGGATATGCATCCATTGAACACACTGTTATAGACAGGACTTGCGTCCATTGAACACACTGTTATAGACAGGACATGCATCTATTGAACACACTGTTATAGAGAGGACTTGCTTCCATTGAACACAATTTTATAGAAAGGACTTGAATCCATTGAACACACTGTTATAGACAGGACTTGCATCCATTGAACCCACGTTCATAGACAGGACTTCCTTCCATTGAACACATTGTTATAGACAGTACTTGCATCGATTGAACACAGTATTATAGACAGGAAATGCATCCATTGAACACACTGTTATAGACAGGACTTGCTTCCATTGAACACAATTTTATAGACAGGTCTTGTATTCATTTGAACACACTGTTATAGACAGGACATGCATCCATTGAACACACTGTTATAGACAGGACTTGGATCCATTGAACACACAGTCACAGGCAGGACTTGTATCCATTGAACACTCTGTAATAGAAAGGACTTGTATCTATTGAACAAACAGTCACAGAAAGGACTTGCATCCATTGAACACGCTGTTATAGACAGGACTTGCATCGATTGAACACACTGTTATAGACAGGACATGCATCCATTGAACACACTGTTATAGACAGGACTTGCGTCCATTGAACACACCGTCACAGACAAGACTTGTAGCCGTTGAACACACCGTCACAGACAGGACTTGTATCCTTTGAACACACGGTCACGCACAGGACCAGTATCCAGTCAACATATGGTCACAGACAGGACTTGAATCCATTGAACACGCTCTTATATACAGGAGTTGTATCCATTGAACACAATGTTATAGAGAGCACTTGCATCCATTGAACGCACTGTTATTGAGAGGGCTTGTATCCATTGAACACAGGGTCACAGGCAGGACTTGTATTCGTTGAACACACTAAATAGACAGGACTTGTATCCATTGAACACCTTGTTATAGACAGGACTTGCATCCATTGAACTTCCCTGTTATAGACAGGACTTGCTTCCATTGAACACAATGATATAGAGAGCACTTGTATCCATTGAACGCACTGATATAGACTGGACTTGGATCCATTGAACAAACAGTCACAGGCAGGATTTGTATTCGTTGAACACACGGTCACAGACAGGACTTGTATCCATTGAACACACTGTAATAGACAGGACTAGTATCCATTGAACAAACTGTCACAGAAAGGACTTGCATCCATTGAACACGCTGTTATAGACAGGAGTTGTATCCATTGAACACACTGTTATAGACAGGACTTGCATCGATTGAACACAATTTTATAGAAAGGACTTTTATCCATTGTACACGCTGTTATTGATAGGAGTTGTATCCATTGAACACACTGTTACAGACAGGACTTGCGTCCATTGAACACACTGTTATAGACAGGACTTGCATCCATTGAACACACTGTTATAGACAGGACTTGCTTCCATTGAACACAATGATATAGAGAGCACTTGTATCCATTGAACGATCTGATATAGACTGGACTTGGAACCATTGAACAAACAGTCACAGGCAGGATTTGTATTCGTTGAACACACGGTCACAGACAGGACTTGTATCCATTGAACACACTGTAATAGACAGGACTAGTATCCATTGAACAAACTGTCACAGAAAGGACTTGCATCCATTGAACACGCTGTTATAGACAGGACTAGTATCCATTGAACAAACTGTCACAGAAAGGACTTGCATCGATTGAACACGCTGTTATAGACAGGAGTTGTATCCATTGAACACACTGTTATAGACAGGACTTGCATCCATTGAACACACTGTTATAGACAGGACTTGCTTCCATTGAACACAATGATATAGAGAGCACTTGTATCCATTGAACGCTCTGATATAGACTGGACTTGGAACCATTGAACAAACAGTCACAGGCAGGATTTGTATTCGTTGAACACACGGTCACAGACAGGACTTGTATCCATTGAACACACTGTAATAGACAGGACTAGTATCCATTGAACAAACTGTCACAGAAAGGACTTGCATCCATTGAACACGCTGTTATAGACAGGACTAGTATCCATTGAACAAACTGTCACAGAAAGGACTTGCATCGATTGAACACGCTGTTATAGACAGGAGTTGTATCCATTGAACACACTGTTATAGACAGGACTTGCATCGATTGAACACAATTTTATAGAAAGGACTTTTATCCATTGTACACGCTGTTATAGATAGGAGTTGTATCCATTGAACACACTGTTACAGACAGGACTTGTATCCATTGAACACACGGTCGCAGACAGAACTTCTATCCATTGAACACACGGTCATAGATAGGATATGCATCCATTGAACACACTGTTATAGACAGGACTTGCGTCCATTGAACACACTGTTATAGACAGGTCTTGTATCCATTGAACACATGGTCACACACAGGACCAGTATCCAGTCAACAAATGGTCACAGACAGGACTTGAATCCATTGAACACGCTCTTATATACAGGAGTTGTATCCATTGAACACAATGTTATAGACAGGACTTGTATCCATTGAACACATGGTCACAGGCAGGACTTGTATTCGTTGAACACACGGTCACAGACAGGACTTGCATCCATTGAACACACTGTTATAGACAGGACTTGCATCGATTGAACACACTGTTATAGAGAGGGCTTGTATCCATTGAACACATGGTCACAGGCTGGACTTGTATTCGTTGAACACACTAAATAGACAGGACTTGTATCCATTGAACACATTGTTATAGACAGGACTTGCATCGATTGAACACACTGTTACAGACAGGACTTGCATCCATTGAACACACTGTTATAGACAGGACTTGCTTCCATTGAGCACAATGTTATAGAGAGCACTTGCATCCATTGAACGCACTGTTATAGACAGGACTTGTATCCATTGAACACATGGTCACAGGCAGGACTTGTATTCGTTGAACACACGGTCACAGACAGGACTTGCATCCATTGAACACACTGTTATAGACAGGACTTGCATCGATTGAACACACTGTTATAGAGAGGGCTTGTATCCATTGAACACATGGTCACAGGCTGGACTTGTATTCGTTGAACACACTAAATAGACAGGACTTGTATCCATTGAACACATTGTTATAGACAGGACTTGCATCGATTGAACACACTGTTACAGACAGGACTTGCATCCATTGAACACACTGTTATAGACAGGACTTGCTTCCATTGAGCACAATGTTATAGAGAGCACTTGTATCCATTGAACGCACTGATATAGACTGGACTTGGATCCATTGAACAAACGGTCACAGGCAGGATTTGTATTCGTTGAACACACGGTCACAGACAGGACTTGTATCCATTGAACACACTGTAATAGACAGGACTAGTATCCATTGAACAAACTGTCCCAGAAAGGACTTGCATCCATTGAACACGCTGTTATAGACAGGAGTTGTATCCATTGAACACACTGTTATAGACAGGACTTGCATCGATTGAACACAATTTTATAGAAAGGACTTTTATCCATTGTACACGCTGTTATAGATAGGAGTTGTATCCATTGAACACACTGTTACAGACAGGACTTGCGTCCATTGAACACACTGTTATAGACAGGACATGCATCCATTGAACACACTGTTATAGACAGGACTTGCATCGATTGAACACAATTTTATAGAAAGGACTTTTATCCATTGTACACGCTGTTATAGATAGGAGTTGTATCCATTGAACACACTGTTACAGACAGGACTTGTATCCATTGAACAGACGGTCGCAGACAGAACTTCTATCCATTGAACACACGGTCATAGATAGGATATGCATCCATTGAACACACTGTTATAGACAGGACTTGCGTCCATTGAACACACTGTTATAGACAGGACATGCATCCATTGAACACCCTGTTATAGAGAGGACTTGCTTCCATTGAACACAATTTTATAGAAAGGACTTGAATCCATTGAACACACTGTTATAGACAGGACTTGCATCCATTGAACCCACGTTCATAGACAGGACTTCCTTCCATTGAACACACTGTTATAGACAGTACTTGCATCGATTGAACACAGTATTATAGACAGGACATGCATCCATTGAACACACTGTTATAGACAGGACTTGCTTCCATTGAACACAATTTTATAGACAGGTCTTGTATTCATTTGAACACACTGTTATAGACAGGACATGCATCCATTGAACACACTGTTATAGACAGGACTTGCATCCATTGAACACAATGTTATAGAGAGCACTTGCATCCATTGAACGCACTGATATAGACTGGACTTGGATCCATTGAACACACAGTCACAGGCAGGACTTGTATCCATTGAACACTCTGTAATAGAAAGGACTTGTATCTATTGAACAAACAGTCACAGAAAGGACTTGCATCCATTGAACACGCTGTTATAGACAGGAGTTGTATCCATTGAACACACTGTTACAGACAGGACTTGTATCCATTGAACACACGGTCGCAGACAGAACTTCTATCCATTGAACACATGGTCATAGACAGGACATGCATCCATTGAACACACTTATAGACAGGACTTGCATCGATTGAGCACACTGTTATAGACAGGACTTGCGTCCATTGAACACACCGTCACAGACAAGACTTGTAGCCGTTGAACACACCGTCACAGACAGGACTTGTATCCGTTGAACACACGGTCACGCACAGGACCAGTATCCAGTCAACATATGGTCACAGACAGGACTTGAATCCATTGAACACGCTCTTATATACAGGAGTTGTATCCATTGAACACAATGTTATAGAGAGCACTTGCATCCATTGAACGCACTGTTATAGAGAGGGCTTGTATCCATTGAACACACTGTTATAGACAGGACTTGCTTCCATTGAACACAATGATATAGAGAGCACTTGTATCCATTGAACGCTCTGATATAGACTGGACTTGGAACCATTGAACAAACAGTCACAGGCAGGATTTGTATTCGTTGAACACACGGTCACAGACAGGACTTGTATCCATTGAACACACTGTAATAGACAGGACTAGTATCCATTGAACAAACTGTCACAGAAAGGACTTGCATCCATTGAACACGCTGTTATAGACAGGAGTTGTATCCATTGAACACACTGTTATAGACAGGACTTGCATCGATTGAACACAATTTTATAGAAAGGACTTTTATCCATTGTACACGCTGTTATTGATAGGAGTTGTATCCATTGAACACACTGTTACAGACAGGACTTGCGTCCATTGAACACACTGTTATAGACAGGACATGCATCCATTGAACACACTGTTATAGACAGGACTTGCATCGATTGAACACCATTTTATAGAAAGGACTTTTATCCATTGTACACGCTGTTATAGATAGGAGTTGTATCCATTGAACACACTGTTACAGACAGGACTTGTATCCATTGAACAGACGGTCGCAGACAGAACTTCTATCCATTGAACACACGGTCATAGATAGGATATGCATCCATTGAACACACTGTTATAGACAGGACTTGCGTCCATTGAACACACTGTTATAGACAGGACATGCATCTATTGAACACACTGTTATAGAGAGGACTTGCTTCCATTGAACACAATTTTATAGAAAGGACTTGAATCCATTGAACACACTGCTATAGACAGGACTTGCATCCATTGAACCCACGTTCATAGACAGGACTTCCTTCCATTGAACACACTGTTATAGACAGTACTTGCATCGATTGAACACAGTATTATAGACAGGAAATGCATCCATTGAACACACTGTTATAGACAGGACTTGCTTCCATTGAACACAATTTTATAGACAGGTCTTGTATTCATTTGAACACACTGTTATAGACAGGACATGCATCCATTGAACACACTGTTATAGACAGGACTTGGATCCATTGAACACACAGTCACAGGCAGGACTTGTATCCATTGAACACTCTGTAATAGAAAGGACTTGTATCTATTGAACAAACAGTCACAGAAAGGACTTGCATCCATTGAACACGCTGTTATAGACAGGACTTGCATCGATTGAACACACTGTTATAGACAGGACATGCATCCATTGAACACACTGTTATAGACAGGACTTGCGTCCATTGAACACACCGTCACAGACAAGACTTGTAGCCGTTGAACACACCGTCACAGACAGGACTTGTATCCTTTGAACACACGGTCACGCACAGGACCAGTATCCAGTCAACATATGGTCACAGACAGGACTTGAATCCATTGAACACGCTCTTATATACAGGAGTTGTATCCATTGAACACAATGTTATAGAGAGCACTTGCATCCATTGAACGCACTGTTATAGAGAGGGCTTGTATCCATTGAACACAGGGTCACAGGCAGGACTTGTATTCGTTGAACACACTAAATAGACAGGACTTGTATCCATTGAACACCTTGTTATAGACAGGACTTGCATCCATTGAACTTCCCTGTTATAGACAGGACTTGCTTCCATTGAACACAATGATATAGAGAGCACTTGTATCCATTGAACGCACTGATATAGACTGGACTTGGATCCATTGAACAAACAGTCACAGGCAGGATTTGTATTCGTTGAACACACGGTCACAGACAGGACTTGTATCCATTGAACACACTGTAATAGACAGGACTAGTATCCATTGAACAAACTGTCACAGAAAGGACTTGCATCCATTGAACACGCTGTTATAGACAGGACATGCATCCATTGAACACACTGTTATAGACAGGACTTGCATCGATTGAACACAATTTTATAGAAAGGACTTTTATCCATTGTACACGCTGTTATTGATAGGAGTTGTATCCATTGAACACACTGTTACAGACAGGACTTGCGTCCATTGAACACACTGTTATAGACAGGACATGCATCCATTGAACACACTGTTATAGACAGGACTTGCATCGATTGAACACAATTTTATAGAAAGGACTTTTATCCATTGTACACGCTGTTATAGATAGGAGTTGTATCCATTGAACACACTGTTACAGACAGGACTTGTATCCATTGAACAGACGGTCGCAGACAGAACTTCTATCCATTGAACACACGGTCATAGATAGGACATGCATCCATTGAACACACTGTTATAGACAGGACTTGCGTCCATTGAACACACTGTTATAGACAGGACATGCATCCATTGAACACACTGTTATAGACAGGACTTGCTTCCATTGAACACAATTTTATAGAAAGGACTTGAATCCATTGAACACACTGTTATAGACAGGACTTGCATCCATTGAACCCACGTTCATAGACAGGACTTCCTTCCATTGAACACACTGTTATAGACAGGACTTGCATCGATTGAACACACTGTTATAGACAGGACATGCATCCATTGAACACACTGTTATAGACAGGACTTGCTTCCATTGAACACAATTTTATAGACAGGTCTTGTATTCATTTGAACACACTGTTATAGACAGGACATGCATTCATTGAACAAACGGTCATAGACAGGACTTGCACCGATTGAACACACTGTTATAGACAGGACTTGCATCCATTGAGCACACGGTCACAGACAGGACTTGTATCCATTGAACAGACGGTCGCAGACAGAACTTCTATCCATTGAACACACGGTCATAGATAGGATATGCATCCATTGAACACACTGTTATAGACAGGACTTGCGTCCATTGAACACACTGTTATAGACAGGACATGCATCCATTGAACACACTGTTATAGAGAGGACTTGCTTCCATTGAACACAATTTTATAGAAAGGACTTGAATCCATTGAACACACTGTTATAGACAGGACTTGCATCCATTGAACCCACGTTCATAGACAGGACTTCCTTCCATTGAACACACTGTTATAGACAGTACTTGCATCGATTGAACACAGTATTATAGACAGGAAATGCATCCATTGAACACACTGTTATAGACAGGACTTGCTTCCATTGAACACAATTTTATAGACAGGTCTTGTATTCATTTGAACACACTGTTATAGACAGGACATGCATCCATTGAACACACTGTTATAGAGAGGACTTGGATCCATTGAACACACAGTCACAGGCAGGACTTGTATCCATTGAACACTCTGTAATAGAAAGGACTTGTATCTATTGAACAAACAGTCACAGAAAGGACTTGCATCCATTGAACACGCTGTTATAGACAGGAGTTGTATCCATTGAACACACTGTTACAGACAGGACTTGTATCCATTGAACACACGGTCGCATACAGAACTTCTATCCATTGAACACATGGTCATAGACAGGACATGCATCCATTGAACACACTGTTATAGACAGGACTTGCATCGATTGAGCACACTGTTATAGACAGGACTTGCGTCCATTGAACACACCGTCACAGACAAGACTTGTAGCCGTTGAACACACCGTCACAGACAGGACTTGTATCCGTTGAACACACGGTCACGCTCAGGAACAGTATCCAGTCAACATATGGTCACAGACAGGACTTGAATCCATTGTACACGCTCTTATATACAGGAGTTGTATCCATTGAACACAATGTTATAGAGAGCACTTGCATCCATTGAACGCACTGTTATAGAGAGGGCTTGTATCCATTGAACACAGGGTCACAGGCAGGACTTGTATTCGTTGAACACACTAAATAGACAGGACTTGTATCCATTGAACAAATTGTTATAGACAGGACTTGCATCGATTGAACACACTGTTATAGACAGGACATGCATCCATTGAACACACTGTTATAGACAGGACTTGCTTCCATTGAACACAATGTTATAGAGAGCACTTGTATCCATTGAACGCAGTGATATAGACTGGACTTGGATCCATTGAACAAACGGTCACAGGCAGGATTTGTATTCGTTGAACACACGGTCACAGACAGGACTTGTATCCATTGAACACACTGTAATAGACAGGACTAGTATCCATTGAACAAACTGTCACAGAAAGGACTTCCATCCATTGAACACGCTGTTATAGACAGGAGTTGTATCCATTGAACACACTGTTATAGACAGGACTTGTATCGATTGAACACAATTTTATAGAAAGGACTTTTATCCATTGTACACGCTGTTATAGATAGAAGTTGTATCCATTGAACACACTGTTACAGACAGGACTTGTATCCATTGAACAGACGGTCGCAGACAGAACTTCTATCCATTGAACACACGGTCATAGATAGGACATGCATCCATTGAACACACTGTTATAGACAGGACTTGCGTCCATTGAACACACTGTTATAGACAGGACATGCATCCATTGAACACACTGTTATAGACAGGACTTGCTTCCATTGAACACAATTTTATAGAAAGGACTTGAATCCATTGAACACACTGTTATAGACAGGACTTGCATCCATTGAACCCACGTTCATAGACAGGACTTCCTTCCATTGAACACACTGTTATAGACAGGACTTGCATCGATTGAACACACTGTTATAGACAGGACATGCATCCATTGAACACACTGTTATAGACAGGACTTGCTTCCATTGAACACAATTTTATAGACAGGTCTTGTATTCATTTGAACACACTGTTATAGACAGGACATGCATTCATTGAACAAACGGTCATAGACAGGACTTGCACCGATTGAACACACTGTTATAGACAGGACTTGCATCCATTGAGCACACGGTCACAGACAGGACTTGTATCCATTGAACGAACGTTCACAGACAGGACTTGTATCCATTGAACACACTGTTATAGACAGGACTTGCATCGATTGAACACACTGTTATAGACAGGACTTGCATCGATTGAGCACACTGTTATAGACAGGACATGCATCCATTGAATACACTCTTATAGACAGGACTTGCATCCATTGAACACACGGTCATAGACAGGACTTGCATCCATTGAACACACTGTTATAGACAGGTCTTGCATCGATTGAACACACTGTTATAGACAGGACATGCATCCATTGAACACACTGTTATAGACAGGACTTGCTTCCATTGAACACACGGTCATAGACAGGACTTGCATCCATTGAACACACTGTTATAGTCAGCACATGTATCCATTGAACACAGTTTTATAGAAAGGACTTGTATCCATTGAACACACTGTTATAGAGAGGACTTGCGTCCATTGAACACACTGTTATAGGCAGGACATGCATCCATTGAACACACGGTCACAGACAGGACTTGTATCCATTGAACGAACGTTCACAGACAGGACTTGTATCCATTGAACACACTGTTATAGACAGGACTTGCATCGATTGAACACACTGTTATAGACAGGACATTCATCCATTGAACACACTGTTATAGACAGGACTTGCTTCCATTGAACACAATTTTATAGACAGGTCTTGTATTCATTTGAACACACTGTTATAGACAGGACATGCATCCATTGAACAAACGGGCACAGACAGAACTTCTATCCATTGAACGTACGTTCACAGACAGGACTTGTATCCATTGAACACACCGTCACAGACAAGACTTGTATCCATTGAACACACTGTAATAGACAGGTCTTGTATCCATTGAACAAACGGTCATAGACAGGACTTGCACCCATTGAACACACTGTTATAGACAGGACTTGCGTCCATTGATCACACGTTCATAGACAGGACTTGCATCCATTGAACACACTGTTATAGACAGGACTTGCATCGATTGAACACACTGTTATAGAGAGGGCTTGTATCCTTTGAACACATGGTCACAGACAGGACTTGTATCCATTGAACGAACGTTCACAGACAGGACTTGTATCCATTGAACACACTGTTATAGACAGGACTTGCATCGATTGAACACACTGTTATAGACAGGACATTCATCCATTGAACACACTGTTATAGACAGGACTTGCTTCCATTGAACACAATTTTATAGACATGTCTTGTATTCATTTGAACACACTGTTATAGACAGGACATGCATCCATTGAACAAACGGGCACAGACAGAACTTCTATCCATTGAACGTACGTTCACAGACAGGACTTGTATCCATTGAACACACGGTCACAGACAAGACTTGTATCCATTGAACACACTGTAATAGACAGGGCTTGTATCCATTGAACAAACGGTCATAGACAGGACTTGCACCCATTGAACACACTGTTATAGACAGGACTTGCGTCCATTGAACACACGTTCATAGACAGGACTTGCATCCATTGAACACACTGTTATAGACAGGACTTGCATCGATTGAACACACTGTTATAGAGAGGGCTTGTATCCATTGAACACATGGTCACAGGCAGGACTTGTATTCGTTGAACACACTAAATAGACAGGACTTGTATCCATTGAACACATTGTTATAGACAGGACTTGCATCGATTGAACACACTGTTACAGACAGGACTTGCATCCATTGAACACACTGTTATAGACAGGACTTGCTTCCATTGAACAAACTGTCACAGAAAGGACTTGCATCGATTGAACATGCTGTTATAGACAGTTGTATCCATTGAACACACTGTTATAGACAGGACTTGCATCGATTGAACACAATTTTATAGAAAGGACTTTTATCCATTGTACACGCTGTTATAGATAGGAGTTGTATCCATTGAACACACTGTTACAGACAGGACTTGTATCCATTGAACAGACGGTCGCCGACAGAACTTCTATCCATTGAACACACGGTCATAGATAGGATATGCATCCATTGAACACACTGTTATAGACAGGACTTGCGTCCATTGAACACACTGTTATAGACAGGTCTTGTATCCATTGAACACATGGTCACACACAGGACCAGTATCCAGTCAACAAATGGTCACAGACAGGACTTGAATCCATTGAACACGCTCTTATATACAGGAGTTGTATCCATTGAACACAATGTTATAGACAGGACTTGTATCCATTGAACACATGGTCACAGGCAGGACTTGTATTCGTTGAACACACAGTCACAGACAGGACTTGCATCCATTGAACACACTGTTATAGACAGGACTTGCACCCATTGAACACACTGTTATAGACAGGACTTGTATTCGTTGAACACACGGTCACAGACAGGACTTGCATCCATTGAACACACTGTTATAGACAGGACTTGCATCGATTGAACACACTGTTATAGAGAGGGCTTGTATCCTTTGAACACATGGTCACAGACAGGACTTGTATCCATTGAACGAACGTTCACAGACAGGACTTGTATCCATTGAACACACTGTTATAGACAGGACTTGCATCGATTGAACACACTGTTATAGACAGGACATTCATCCATTGAACACACTGTTATAGACAGGACTTGCTTCCATTGAACATAATTTTATAGACATGTCTTGTATTCATTTGAACACACTGTTATAGACAGGACATGCATCCATTGAACAAACGGGCACAGACAGAACTTCTATCCATTGAACGTACGTTCACAGACAGGACTTGTATCCATTGAACACACGGTCACAGACAAGACTTGTATCCATTGAACACACTGTAATAGACAGGGCTTGTATCCATTGAACAAACGGTCATAGACAGGACTTGCACCCATTGAACACACTGTTATAGACAGGACTTGCGTCCATTGAACACACGTTCATAGACAGGACTTGCATCCATTGAACACACTGTTATAGACAGGACTTGCATCGATTGAACACACTGTTATAGAGAGGGCTTGTATCCATTGAACACATGGTCACAGGCAGGACTTGTATTCGTTGAACACACTAAATAGACAGGACTTGTATCCATTGAACACATTGTTATAGACAGGACTTGCATCGATTGAACACACTGTTACAGACAGGACTTGCATCCATTGAACACACTGTTATAGACAGGACTTGCTTCCATTGAGCACAATGTTATAGAGAGCACTTGTATCCATTGAACGCACTGATATAGACTGGACTTGGATCCATTGAACAAACGGTCACAGGCAGGATTTGTATTCGTTGAACACACGGTCACAGACAGGACTTGTATCCATTGAACACACTGTAATAGACAGGACTAGTATCCATTGAACAAACTGTCACAGAAAGGACTTGCATCGATTGAACATGCTGTTATAGACAGGAGTTGTATCCATTGAACACACTGTTATAGACAGGACTTGCATCGATTGAACACAATTTTATAGAAAGGACTTTTATCCATTGTACACGCTGTTATAGATAGGAGTTGTATCCATTGAACACACTGTTACAGACAGGACTTGTATCCATTGAACAGACGGTCGCCGACAGAACTTCTATCCATTGAACACACGGTCATAGATAGGATATGCATCCATTGAACACACTGTTATAGACAGGACTTGCGTCCATTGAACACACTGTTATAGACAGGTCTTGTATCCATTGAACACATGGTCACACACAGGACCAGTATCCAGTCAACAAATGGTCACAGACAGGACTTGAATCCATTGAACACGCTCTTATATACAGGAGTTGTATCCATTGAACACAATGTTATAGACAGGACTTGTATCCATTGAACACATGGTCACAGGCAGGACTTGTATTCGTTGAACACACGGTCACAGACAGGACTTGCATCCATTGAACACACTGTTATAGACAGGACTTGCATCGATTGAACACACTGTTATAGAGAGGGCTTGTATCCATTGAACACATGGTCACAGGCTGGACTTGTATTCGTTGAACACACTAAATAGACAGGACTTGTATCCATTGAACACATTGTTATAGACAGGACTTGCATCGATTGAACACACTGTTACAGACAGGACTTGCATCCATTGAACACACTGTTATAGACAGGACTTGCTTCCATTGAGCACAATGTTATAGAGAGCACTTGCATCCATTGAACGCACTGTTATAGACAGGACTTGTATCCATTGAACACATGGTCACAGGCAGGACTTGTATTCGTTGAACACACGGTCACAGACAGGACTTGCATCCATTGAACACACTGTTATAGACAGGACTTGCATCGATTGAACACACTGTTATAGACAGGACATGCATCCATTGAACACCCTGTTATAGAGAGGACTTGCTTCCATTGAACACAATTTTATAGAAAGGACTTGAATCCATTGAACACACTGTTATAGACAGGACTTGCATCCATTGAACCCACGTTCATAGACAGGACTTCCTTCCATTGAACACACTGTTATAGACAGTACTTGCATCGATTGAACACAGTATTATAGACAGGACATGCATCCATTGAACACACTGTTATAGACAGGACTTGCTTCCATTGAACACAATTTTATAGACAGGTCTTGTATTCATTTGAACACACTGTTATAGACAGGACATGCATCCATTGAACACACTGTTATAGACAGGACTTGCATCCATTGAACACAATGTTATAGAGAGCACTTGCATCCATTGAACGCACTGATATAGACTGGACTTGGATCCATTGAACACACAGTCACAGGCAGGACTTGTATCCATTGAACACTCTGTAATAGAAAGGACTTGTATCTATTGAACAAACAGTCACAGAAAGGACTTGCATCCATTGAACACGCTGTTATAGACAGGAGTTGTATCCATTGAACACACTGTTACAGACAGGACTTGTATCCATTGAACACACGGTCGCAGACAGAACTTCTATCCATTGAACACATGGTCATAGACAGGACATGCATCCATTGAACACACTTATAGACAGGACTTGCATCGATTGAGCACACTGTTATAGACAGGACTTGCGTCCATTGAACACACCGTCACAGACAAGACTTGTAGCCGTTGAACACACCGTCACAGACAGGACTTGTATCCGTTGAACACACGGTCACGCACAGGACCAGTATCCAGTCAACATATGGTCACAGACAGGACTTGAATCCATTGAACACGCTCTTATATACAGGAGTTGTATCCATTGAACAGAATGTTATAGAGAGCACTTGCATCCATTGAACGCACTGTTATAGAGAGGGCTTGTATCCATTGAACACACTGTTATAGACAGGACTTGCTTCCATTGAACACAATGATATAGAGAGCACTTGTATCCATTGAACGCTCTGATATAGACTGGACTTGGAACCATTGAACAAACAGTCACAGGCAGGATTTGTATTCGTTGAACACACGGTCACAGACAGGACTTGTATCCATTGAACACACTGTAATAGACAGGACTAGTATCCATTGAACAAACTGTCACAGAAAGGACTTGCATCCATTGAACACGCTGTTATAGACAGGAGTTGTATCCATTGAACACACTGTTATAGACAGGACTTGCATCGATTGAACACAATTTTATAGAAAGGACTTTTATCCATTGTACACGCTGTTATTGATAGGAGTTGTATCCATTGAACACACTGTTACAGACAGGACTTGCGTCCATTGAACACACTGTTATAGACAGGACATGCATCCATTGAACACACTGTTATAGACAGGACTTGCATCGATTGAACACCATTTTATAGAAAGGACTTTTATCCATTGTACACGCTGTTATAGATAGGAGTTGTATCCATTGAACACACTGTTACAGACAGGACTTGTATCCATTGAACAGACGGTCGCAGACAGAACTTCTATCCATTGAACACACGGTCATAGATAGGATATGCATCCATTGAACACACTGTTATAGACAGGACTTGCGTCCATTGAACACACTGTTATAGACAGGACATGCATCTATTGAACACACTGTTATAGAGAGGACTTGCTTCCATTGAACACAATTTTATAGAAAGGACTTGAATCCATTGAACACACTGCTATAGACAGGACTTGCATCCATTGAACCCACGTTCATAGACAGGACTTCCTTCCATTGAACACACTGTTATAGACAGTACTTGCATCGATTGAACACAGTATTATAGACAGGAAATGCATCCATTGAACACACTGTTATAGACAGGACTTGCTTCCATTGAACACAATTTTATAGACAGGTCTTGTATTCATTTGAACACACTGTTATAGACAGGACATGCATCCATTGAACACACTGTTATAGACAGGACTTGGATCCATTGAACACACAGTCACAGGCAGGACTTGTATCCATTGAACACTCTGTAATAGAAAGGACTTGTATCTATTGAACAAACAGTCACAGAAAGGACTTGCATCCATTGAACACGCTGTTATAGACAGGACTTGCATCGATTGAACACACTGTTATAGACAGGACATGCATCCATTGAACACACTGTTATAGACAGGACTTGCGTCCATTGAACACACCGTCACAGACAAGACTTGTAGCCGTTGAACACACCGTCACAGACAGGACTTGTATCCTTTGAACACACGGTCACGCACAGGACCAGTATCCAGTCAACATATGGTCACAGACAGGACTTGAATCCATTGAACACGCTCTTATATACAGGAGTTGTATCCATTGAACACAATGTTATAGAGAGCACTTGCATCCATTGAACGCACTGTTATAGAGAGGGCTTGTATCCATTGAACACAGGGTCACAGGCAGGACTTGTATTCGTTGAACACACTAAATAGACAGGACTTGTATCCATTGAACACCTTGTTATAGACAGGACTTGCATCCATTGAACTTCCCTGTTATAGACAGGACTTGCTTCCATTGAACACAATGATATAGAGAGCACTTGTATCCATTGAACGCTCTGATATAGACTGGACTTGGAACCATTGAACAAACAGTCACAGGCAGGATTTGTATTCGTTGAACACACGTTCACAGACAGGACTTGTATCCATTGAACACACTGTAATAGACAGGACTAGTATCCATTGAACAAACTGTCACAGAAAGGACTTGCATCCATTGAACACGCTGTTATAGACAGGAGTTGTATCCATTGAACACACTGTTATAGACAGGACTTGCATCGATTGAACACAATTTTATAGAAAGGACTTTTATCCATTGTACACGCTGTTATTGATAGGAGTTGTATCCATTGAACACACTGTTACAGACAGGACTTGCGTCCATTGAACACACTGTTATAGACAGGACATGCATCCATTGAACACACTGTTATAGACAGGACTTGCATCGATTGAACACCATTTTATAGAAAGGACTTTTATCCATTGTACACGCTGTTATAGATAGGAGTTGTATCCATTGAACACACTGTTACAGACAGGACTTGTATCCATTGAACAGACGGTCGCAGACAGAACTTCTATCCATTGAACACACGGTCATAGATAGGATATGCATCCATTGAACACACTGTTATAGACAGGACTTGCGTCCATTGAACACACTGTTATAGACAGGACATGCATCTATTGAACACACTGTTATAGAGAGGACTTGCTTCCATTGAACACAATTTTATAGAAAGGACTTGAATCCATTGAACACACTGCTATAGACAGGACTTGCATCCATTGAACCCACGTTCATAGACAGGACTTCCTTCCATTGAACACACTGTTATAGACAGTACTTGCATCGATTGAACACAGTATTATAGACAGGAAATGCATCCATTGAACACACTGTTATAGACAGGACTTGCTTCCATTGAACACAATTTTATAGACAGGTCTTGTATTCATTTGAACACACTGTTATAGACAGGACATGCATCCATTGAACACACTGTTATAGACAGGACTTGGATCCATTGAACACACAGTCACAGGCAGGACTTGTATCCATTGAACACTCTGTAATAGAAAGGACTTGTATCTATTGAACAAACAGTCACAGAAAGGACTTGCATCCATTGAACACGCTGTTATAGACAGGACTTGCATCGATTGAACACACTGTTATAGACAGGACATGCATCCATTGAACACACTGTTATAGACAGGACTTGCGTCCATTGAACACACCGTCACAGACAAGACTTGTAGCCGTTGAACACACCGTCACAGACAGGACTTGTATCCTTTGAACACACGGTCACGCACAGGACCAGTATCCAGTCAACATATGGTCACAGACAGGACTTGAATCCATTGAACACGCTCTTATATACAGGAGTTGTATCCATTGAACACAATGTTATAGAGAGCACTTGCATCCATTGAACGCACTGTTATAGAGAGGGCTTGTATCCATTGAACACAGGGTCACAGGCAGGACTTGTATTCGTTGAACACACTAAATAGACAGGACTTGTATCCATTGAACAAATTGTTATAGACAGGACTTGCATCGATTGAACACACTGTTATAGACAGGACTTGCTTCCATTGAACACAATGATATAGAGAGCACTTGTATCCATTGAACGCACTGATATAGACTGGACTTGGATCCATTGAACAAACAGTCACAGGCAGGATTTGTATTCGTTGAACACACGGTCACAGACAGGACTTGTATCCATTGAACACACTGTAATAGACAGGACTAGTATCCATTGAACAAACTGTCACAGAAAGGACTTGCATCCATTGAACACGCTGTTATAGACAGGACATGCATCCATTGAACACACTGTTATAGACAGGACTTGCATCGATTGAACACAATTTTATAGAAAGGACTTTTATCCATTGTACACGCTGTTATTGATAGGAGTTGTATCCATTGAACACACTGTTACAGACAGGACTTGCGTCCATTGAACACACTGTTATAGACAGGACATGCATCCATTGAACACACTGTTATAGACAGGACTTGCATCGATTGAACACAATTTTATAGAAAGGACTTTTATCCATTGTACACGCTGTTATAGATAGGAGTTGTATCCATTGAACACACTGTTACAGACAGGACTTGTATCCATTGAACAGACGGTCGCAGACAGAACTTCTATCCATTGAACACACGGTCATAGATAGGACATGCATCCATTGAACACACTGTTATAGACAGGACTTGCGTCCATTGAACACACTGTTATAGACAGGACATGCATCCATTGAACACACTGTTATAGACAGGACTTGCTTCCATTGAACACAATTTTATAGAAAGGACTTGAATCCATTGAACACACTGTTATAGACAGGACTTGCATCCATTGAACCCACGTTCATAGACAGGACTTCCTTCCATTGAACACACTGTTATAGACAGGACTTGCATCGATTGAACACACTGTTATAGACAGGACATGCATCCATTGAACACACTGTTATAGACAGGACTTGCTTCCATTGAACACAATTTTATAGACAGGTCTTGTATTCATTTGAACACACTGTTATAGACAGGACATGCATTCATTGAACAAACGGTCATAGACAGGACTTGCACCGATTGAACACACTGTTATAGACAGGACTTGCATCCATTGAGCACACGGTCACAGACAGGACTTGTATCCATTGAACAGACGGTCGCAGACAGAACTTCTATCCATTGAACACACGGTCATAGATAGGATATGCATCCATTGAACACACTGTTATAGACAGGACTTGCGTCCATTGAACACACTGTTATAGACAGGACATGCATCCATTGAACACACTGTTATAGAGAGGACTTGCTTCCATTGAACACAATTTTATAGAAAGGACTTGAATCCATTGAACACACTGTTATAGACAGGACTTGCATCCATTGAACCCACGTTCATAGACAGGACTTCCTTCCATTGAACACACTGTTATAGACAGTACTTGCATCGATTGAACACAGTATTATAGACAGGAAATGCATCCATTGAACACACTGTTATAGACAGGACTTGCTTCCATTGAACACAATTTTATAGACAGGTCTTGTATTCATTTGAACACACTGTTATAGACAGGACATGCATCCATTGAACACACTGTTATAGACAGGACTTGGATCCATTGAACACACAGTCACAGGCAGGACTTGTATCCATTGAACACTCTGTAATAGAAAGGACTTGTATCTATTGAACAAACAGTCACAGAAAGGACTTGCATCCATTGAACACGCTGTTATAGACAGGAGTTGTATCCATTGAACACACTGTTACAGACAGGACTTGTATCCATTGAACACACGGTCGCATACAGAACTTCTATCCATTGAACACATGGTCATAGACAGGACATGCATCCATTGAACACACTGTTATAGACAGGACTTGCATCGATTGAGCACACTGTTATAGACAGGACTTGCGTCCATTGAACACACCGTCACAGACAAGACTTGTAGCCGTTGAACACACCGTCACAGACAGGACTTGTATCCGTTGAACACACGGTCACGCTCAGGAACAGTATCCAGTCAACATATGGTCACAGACAGGACTTGAATCCATTGTACACGCTCTTATATACAGGAGTTGTATCCATTGAACACAATGTTATAGAGAGCACTTGCATCCATTGAACGCACTGTTATAGAGAGGGCTTGTATCCATTGAACACAGGGTCACAGGCAGGACTTGTATTCGTTGAACACACTAAATAGACAGGACTTGTATCCATTGAACAAATTGTTATAGACAGGACTTGCATCGATTGAACACACTGTTATAGACAGGACATGCATCCATTGAACACACTGTTATAGACAGGACTTGCTTCCATTGAACACAATGTTATAGAGAGCACTTGTATCCATTGAACGCAGTGATATAGACTGGACTTGGATCCATTGAACAAACGGTCACAGGCAGGATTTGTATTCGTTGAACACACGGTCACAGACAGGACTTGTATCCATTGAACACACTGTAATAGACAGGACTAGTATCCATTGAACAAACTGTCACAGAAAGGACTTCCATCCATTGAACACGCTGTTATAGACAGGAGTTGTATCCATTGAACACACTGTTATAGACAGGACTTGCATCGATTGAACACAATTTTATAGAAAGGACTTTTATCCATTGTACACGCTGTTATAGATAGAAGTTGTATCCATTGAACACACTGTTACAGACAGGACTTGTATCCATTGAACAGACGGTCGCAGACAGAACTTCTATCCATTGAACACACGGTCATAGATAGGACATGCATCCATTGAACACACTGTTATAGACAGGACTTGCATCGATTGAACACACTGTTATAGACAGGACTTGCATCGATTGAGCACACTGTTATAGACAGGACATGCATCCATTGAATACACTCTTATAGACAGGACTTGCATCCATTGAACACACGGTCATAGACAGGACTTGCATCCATTGAACACACTGTTATAGACAGGTCTTGCATCGATTGAACACACTGTTATAGACAGGACATGCATCCATTGAACACACTGTTATAGACAGGACTTGCTTCCATTGAACACACGGTCATAGACAGGACTTGCATCCATTGAACACACTGTTATAGTCAGCACATGTATCCATTGAACACAGTTTTATAGAAAGGACTTGTATCCATTGAACACACTGTTATAGAGAGGACTTGCGTCCATTGAACACACTGTTATAGGCAGGACATGCATCCATTGAACACACGGTCACAGACAGGACTTGTATCCATTGAACGAACGTTCACAGACAGGACTTGTATCCATTGAACACACTGTTATAGACAGGACTTGCATCGATTGAACACACTGTTATAGACAGGACATTCATCCATTGAACACACTGTTATAGACAGGACTTGCTTCCATTGAACACAATTTTATAGACAGGTCTTGTATTCATTTGAACACACTGTTATAGACAGGACATGCATCCATTGAACAAACGGGCACAGACAGAACTTCTATCCATTGAACGTACGTTCACAGACAGGACTTGTATCCATTGAACACACCGTCACAGACAAGACTTGTATCCATTGAACACACTGTAATAGACAGGTCTTGTATCCATTGAACAAACGGTCATAGACAGGACTTGCACCCATTGAACACACTGTTATAGACAGGACTTGCGTCCATTGATCACACGTTCATAGACAGGACTTGCATCCATTGAACACACTGTTATAGACAGGACTTGCATCGATTGAACACACTGTTATAGAGAGGGCTTGTATCCTTTGAACACATGGTCACAGACAGGACTTGTATCCATTGAACGAACGTTCACAGACAGGACTTGTATCCATTGAACACACTGTTATAGACAGGACTTGCATCGATTGAACACACTGTTATAGACAGGACATTCATCCATTGAACACACTGTTATAGACAGGACTTGCTTCCATTGAACACAATTTTATAGACATGTCTTGTATTCATTTGAACACACTGTTATAGACAGGACATGCATCCATTGAACAAACGGGCACAGACAGAACTTCTATCCATTGAACGTACGTTCACAGACAGGACTTGTATCCATTGAACACACGGTCACAGACAAGACTTGTATCCATTGAACACACTGTAATAGACAGGGCTTGTATCCATTGAACAAACGGTCATAGACAGGACTTGCACCCATTGAACACACTGTTATAGACAGGACTTGCGTCCATTGAACACACGTTCATAGACAGGACTTGCATCCATTGAACACACTGTTATAGACAGGACTTGCATCGATTGAACACACTGTTATAGAGAGGGCTTGTATCCATTGAACACATGGTCACAGGCAGGACTTGTATTCGTTGAACACACTAAATAGACAGGACTTGTATCCATTGAACACATTGTTATAGACAGGACTTGCATCGATTGAACACACTGTTACAGACAGGACTTGCATCCATTGAACACACTGTTATAGACAGGACTTGCTTCCATTGAACAAACTGTCACAGAAAGGACTTGCATCGATTGAACATGCTGTTATAGACAGTTGTATCCATTGAACACACTGTTATAGACAGGACTTGCATCGATTGAACACAATTTTATAGAAAGGACTTTTATCCATTGTACACGCTGTTATAGATAGGAGTTGTATCCATTGAACACACTGTTACAGACAGGACTTGTATCCATTGAACAGACGGTCGCCGACAGAACTTCTATCCATTGAACACACGGTCATAGATAGGATATGCATCCATTGAACACACTGTTATAGACAGGACTTGCGTCCATTGAACACACTGTTATAGACAGGTCTTGTATCCATTGAACACATGGTCACACACAGGACCAGTATCCAGTCAACAAATGGTCACAGACAGGACTTGAATCCATTGAACACGCTCTTATATACAGGAGTTGTATCCATTGAACACAATGTTATAGACAGGACTTGTATCCATTGAACACATGGTCACAGGCAGGACTTGTATTCGTTGAACACACAGTCACAGACAGGACTTGCATCCATTGAACACACTGTTATAGACAGGACTTGCACCCATTGAACACACTGTTATAGACAGGACTTGTATTCGTTGAACACACGGTCACAGACAGGACTTGCATCCATTGAACACACTGTTATAGACAGGACTTGCATCGATTGAACACACTGTTATAGAGAGGGCTTGTATCCTTTGAACACATGGTCACAGACAGGACTTGTATCCATTGAACGAACGTTCACAGACAGGACTTGTATCCATTGAACACACTGTTATAGACAGGACTTGCATCGATTGAACACACTGTTATAGACAGGACATTCATCCATTGAACACACTGTTATAGACAGGACTTGCTTCCATTGAACATAATTTTATAGACATGTCTTGTATTCATTTGAACACACTGTTATAGACAGGACATGCATCCATTGAACAAACGGGCACAGACAGAACTTCTATCCATTGAACGTACGTTCACAGACAGGACTTGTATCCATTGAACACACGGTCACAGACAAGACTTGTATCCATTGAACACACTGTAATAGACAGGGCTTGTATCCATTGAACAAACGGTCATAGACAGGACTTGCACCCATTGAACACACTGTTATAGACAGGACTTGCGTCCATTGAACACACGTTCATAGACAGGACTTGCATCCATTGAACACACTGTTATAGACAGGACTTGCATCGATTGAACACACTGTTATAGAGAGGGCTTGTATCCATTGAACACATGGTCACAGGCAGGACTTGTATTCGTTGAACACACTAAATAGACAGGACTTGTATCCATTGAACACATTGTTATAGACAGGACTTGCATCGATTGAACACACTGTTACAGACAGGACTTGCATCCATTGAACACACTGTTATAGACAGGACTTGCTTCCATTGAGCACAATGTTATAGAGAGCACTTGTATCCATTGAACGCACTGATATAGACTGGACTTGGATCCATTGAACAAACGGTCACAGGCAGGATTTGTATTCGTTGAACACACGGTCACAGACAGGACTTGTATCCATTGAACACACTGTAATAGACAGGACTAGTATCCATTGAACAAACTGTCACAGAAAGGACTTGCATCGATTGAACATGCTGTTATAGACAGGAGTTGTATCCATTGAACACACTGTTATAGACAGGACTTGCATCGATTGAACACAATTTTATAGAAAGGACTTTTATCCATTGTACACGCTGTTATAGATAGGAGTTGTATCCATTGAACACACTGTTACAGACAGGACTTGTATCCATTGAACAGACGGTCGCCGACAGAACTTCTATCCATTGAACACACGGTCATAGATAGGATATGCATCCATTGAACACACTGTTATAGACAGGACTTGCGTCCATTGAACACACTGTTATAGACAGGTCTTGTATCCATTGAACACATGGTCACACACAGGACCAGTATCCAGTCAACAAATGGTCACAGACAGGACTTGAATCCATTGAACACGCTCTTATATACAGGAGTTGTATCCATTGAACACAATGTTATAGACAGGACTTGTATCCATTGAACACATGGTCACAGGCAGGACTTGTATTCGTTGAACACACGGTCACAGACAGGACTTGCATCCATTGAACACACTGTTATAGACAGGACTTGCATCGATTGAACACACTGTTATAGAGAGGGCTTGTATCCATTGAACACATGGTCACAGGCTGGACTTGTATTCGTTGAACACACTAAATAGACAGGACTTGTATCCATTGAACACATTGTTATAGACAGGACTTGCATCGATTGAACACACTGTTACAGACAGGACTTGCATCCATTGAACACACTGTTATAGACAGGACTTGCTTCCATTGAGCACAATGTTATAGAGAGCACTTGCATCCATTGAACGCACTGTTATAGACAGGACTTGTATCCATTGAACACATGGTCACAGGCAGGACTTGTATTCGTTGAACACACGGTCACAGACAGGACTTGCATCCATTGAACACACTGTTATAGACAGGACTTGCATCGATTGAACACACTGTTATAGACAGGACATGCATCCATTGAACACCCTGTTATAGAGAGGACTTGCTTCCATTGAACACAATTTTATAGAAAGGACTTGAATCCATTGAACACACTGTTATAGACAGGACTTGCATCCATTGAACCCACGTTCATAGACAGGACTTCCTTCCATTGAACACACTGTTATAGACAGTACTTGCATCGATTGAACACAGTATTATAGACAGGACATGCATCCATTGAACACACTGTTATAGACAGGACTTGCTTCCATTGAACACAATTTTATAGACAGGTCTTGTATTCATTTGAACACACTGTTATAGACAGGACATGCATCCATTGAACACACTGTTATAGACAGGACTTGCATCCATTGAACACAATGTTATAGAGAGCACTTGCATCCATTGAACGCACTGATATAGACTGGACTTGGATCCATTGAACACACAGTCACAGGCAGGACTTGTATCCATTGAACACTCTGTAATAGAAAGGACTTGTATCTATTGAACAAACAGTCACAGAAAGGACTTGCATCCATTGAACACGCTGTTATAGACAGGAGTTGTATCCATTGAACACACTGTTACAGACAGGACTTGTATCCATTGAACACACGGTCGCAGACAGAACTTCTATCCATTGAACACATGGTCATAGACAGGACATGCATCCATTGAACACACTTATAGACAGGACTTGCATCGATTGAGCACACTGTTATAGACAGGACTTGCGTCCATTGAACACACCGTCACAGACAAGACTTGTAGCCGTTGAACACACCGTCACAGACAGGACTTGTATCCGTTGAACACACGGTCACGCACAGGACCAGTATCCAGTCAACATATGGTCACAGACAGGACTTGAATCCATTGAACACGCTCTTATATACAGGAGTTGTATCCATTGAACACAATGTTATAGAGAGCACTTGCATCCATTGAACGCACTGTTATAGAGAGGGCTTGTATCCATTGAACACACTGTTATAGACAGGACTTGCTTCCATTGAACACAATGATATAGAGAGCACTTGTATCCATTGAACGCTCTGATATAGACTGGACTTGGAACCATTGAACAAACAGTCACAGGCAGGATTTGTATTCGTTGAACACACGGTCACAGACAGGACTTGTATCCATTGAACACACTGTAATAGACAGGACTAGTATCCATTGAACAAACTGTCACAGAAAGGACTTGCATCCATTGAACACGCTGTTATAGACAGGAGTTGTATCCATTGAACACACTGTTATAGACAGGACTTGCATCGATTGAACACAATTTTATAGAAAGGACTTTTATCCATTGTACACGCTGTTATTGATAGGAGTTGTATCCATTGAACACACTGTTACAGACAGGACTTGCGTCCATTGAACACACTGTTATAGACAGGACATGCATCCATTGAACACACTGTTATAGACAGGACTTGCATCGATTGAACACCATTTTATAGAAAGGACTTTTATCCATTGTACACGCTGTTATAGATAGGAGTTGTATCCATTGAACACACTGTTACAGACAGGACTTGTATCCATTGAACAGACGGTCGCAGACAGAACTTCTATCCATTGAACACACGGTCATAGATAGGATATGCATCCATTGAACACACTGTTATAGACAGGACTTGCGTCCATTGAACACACTGTTATAGACAGGACATGCATCTATTGAACACACTGTTATAGAGAGGACTTGCTTCCATTGAACACAATTTTATAGAAAGGACTTGAATCCATTGAACACACTGCTATAGACAGGACTTGCATCCATTGAACCCACGTTCATAGACAGGACTTCCTTCCATTGAACACACTGTTATAGACAGTACTTGCATCGATTGAACACAGTATTATAGACAGGAAATGCATCCATTGAACACACTGTTATAGACAGGACTTGCTTCCATTGAACACAATTTTATAGACAGGTCTTGTATTCATTTGAACACACTGTTATAGACAGGACATGCATCCATTGAACACACTGTTATAGACAGGACTTGGATCCATTGAACACACAGTCACAGGCAGGACTTGTATCCATTGAACACTCTGTAATAGAAAGGACTTGTATCTATTGAACAAACAGTCACAGAAAGGACTTGCATCCATTGAACACGCTGTTATAGACAGGACTTGCATCGATTGAACACACTGTTATAGACAGGACATGCATCCATTGAACACACTGTTATAGACAGGACTTGCGTCCATTGAACACACCGTCACAGACAAGACTTGTAGCCGTTGAACACACCGTCACAGACAGGACTTGTATCCTTTGAACACACGGTCACGCACAGGACCAGTATCCAGTCAACATATGGTCACAGACAGGACTTGAATCCATTGAACACGCTCTTATATACAGGAGTTGTATCCATTGAACACAATGTTATAGAGAGCACTTGCATCCATTGAACGCACTGTTATAGAGAGGGCTTGTATCCATTGAACACAGGGTCACAGGCAGGACTTGTATTCGTTGAACACACTAAATAGACAGGACTTGTATCCATTGAACACCTTGTTATAGACAGGACTTGCATCCATTGAACTTCCCTGTTATAGACAGGACTTGCTTCCATTGAACACAATGATATAGAGAGCACTTGTATCCATTGAACGCTCTGATATAGACTGGACTTGGAACCATTGAACAAACAGTCACAGGCAGGATTTGTATTCGTTGAACACACGTTCACAGACAGGACTTGTATCCATTGAACACACTGTAATAGACAGGACTAGTATCCATTGAACAAACTGTCACAGAAAGGACTTGCATCCATTGAACACGCTGTTATAGACAGGAGTTGTATCCATTGAACACACTGTTATAGACAGGACTTGCATCGATTGAACACAATTTTATAGAAAGGACTTTTATCCATTGTACACGCTGTTATTGATAGGAGTTGTATCCATTGAACACACTGTTACAGACAGGACTTGCGTCCATTGAACACACTGTTATAGACAGGACATGCATCCATTGAACACACTGTTATAGACAGGACTTGCATCGATTGAACACCATTTTATAGAAAGGACTTTTATCCATTGTACACGCTGTTATAGATAGGAGTTGTATCCATTGAACACACTGTTACAGACAGGACTTGTATCCATTGAACAGACGGTCGCAGACAGAACTTCTATCCATTGAACACACGGTCATAGATAGGATATGCATCCATTGAACACACTGTTATAGACAGGACTTGCGTCCATTGAACACACTGTTATAGACAGGACATGCATCTATTGAACACACTGTTATAGAGAGGACTTGCTTCCATTGAACACAATTTTATAGAAAGGACTTGAATCCATTGAACACACTGCTATAGACAGGACTTGCATCCATTGAACCCACGTTCATAGACAGGACTTCCTTCCATTGAACACACTGTTATAGACAGTACTTGCATCGATTGAACACAGTATTATAGACAGGAAATGCATCCATTGAACACACTGTTATAGACAGGACTTGCTTCCATTGAACACAATTTTATAGACAGGTCTTGTATTCATTTGAACACACTGTTATAGACAGGACATGCATCCATTGAACACACTGTTATAGACAGGACTTGGATCCATTGAACACACAGTCACAGGCAGGACTTGTATCCATTGAACACTCTGTAATAGAAAGGACTTGTATCTATTGAACAAACAGTCACAGAAAGGACTTGCATCCATTGAACACGCTGTTATAGACAGGACTTGCATCGATTGAACACACTGTTATAGACAGGACATGCATCCATTGAACACACTGTTATAGACAGGACTTGCGTCCATTGAACACACCGTCACAGACAAGACTTGTAGCCGTTGAACACACCGTCACAGACAGGACTTGTATCCTTTGAACACACGGTCACGCACAGGACCAGTATCCAGTCAACATATGGTCACAGACAGGACTTGAATCCATTGAACACGCTCTTATATACAGGAGTTGTATCCATTGAACACAATGTTATAGAGAGCACTTGCATCCATTGAACGCACTGTTATAGAGAGGGCTTGTATCCATTGAACACAGGGTCACAGGCAGGACTTGTATTCGTTGAACACACTAAATAGACAGGACTTGTATCCATTGAACAAATTGTTATAGACAGGACTTGCATCGATTGAACACACTGTTATAGACAGGACTTGCTTCCATTGAACACAATGATATAGAGAGCACTTGTATCCATTGAACGCACTGATATAGACTGGACTTGGATCCATTGAACAAACAGTCACAGGCAGGATTTGTATTCGTTGAACACACGGTCACAGACAGGACTTGTATCCATTGAACACACTGTAATAGACAGGACTAGTATCCATTGAACAAACTGTCACAGAAAGGACTTGCATCCATTGAACACGCTGTTATAGACAGGACATGCATCCATTGAACACACTGTTATAGACAGGACTTGCATCGATTGAACACAATTTTATAGAAAGGACTTTTATCCATTGTACACGCTGTTATTGATAGGAGTTGTATCCATTGAACACACTGTTACAGACAGGACTTGCGTCCATTGAACACACTGTTATAGACAGGACATGCATCCATTGAACACACTGTTATAGACAGGACTTGCATCGATTGAACACAATTTTATAGAAAGGACTTTTATCCATTGTACACGCTGTTATAGATAGGAGTTGTATCCATTGAACACACTGTTACAGACAGGACTTGTATCCATTGAACAGACGGTCGCAGACAGAACTTCTATCCATTGAACACACGGTCATAGATAGGACATGCATCCATTGAACACACTGTTATAGACAGGACTTGCGTCCATTGAACACACTGTTATAGACAGGACATGCATCCATTGAACACACTGTTATAGACAGGACTTGCTTCCATTGAACACAATTTTATAGAAAGGACTTGAATCCATTGAACACACTGTTATAGACAGGACTTGCATCCATTGAACCCACGTTCATAGACAGGACTTCCTTCCATTGAACACACTGTTATAGACAGGACTTGCATCGATTGAACACACTGTTATAGACAGGACATGCATCCATTGAACACACTGTTATAGACAGGACTTGCTTCCATTGAACACAATTTTATAGACAGGTCTTGTATTCATTTGAACACACTGTTATAGACAGGACATGCATTCATTGAACAAACGGTCATAGACAGGACTTGCACCGATTGAACACACTGTTATAGACAGGACTTGCATCCATTGAGCACACGGTCACAGACAGGACTTGTATCCATTGAACAGACGGTCGCAGACAGAACTTCTATCCATTGAACACACGGTCATAGATAGGATATGCATCCATTGAACACACTGTTATAGACAGGACTTGCGTCCATTGAACACACTGTTATAGACAGGACATGCATCCATTGAACACACTGTTATAGAGAGGACTTGCTTCCATTGAACACAATTTTATAGAAAGGACTTGAATCCATTGAACACACTGTTATAGACAGGACTTGCATCCATTGAACCCACGTTCATAGACAGGACTTCCTTCCATTGAACACACTGTTATAGACAGTACTTGCATCGATTGAACACAGTATTATAGACAGGAAATGCATCCATTGAACACACTGTTATAGACAGGACTTGCTTCCATTGAACACAATTTTATAGACAGGTCTTGTATTCATTTGAACACACTGTTATAGACAGGACATGCATCCATTGAACACACTGTTATAGACAGGACTTGGATCCATTGAACACACAGTCACAGGCAGGACTTGTATCCATTGAACACTCTGTAATAGAAAGGACTTGTATCTATTGAACAAACAGTCACAGAAAGGACTTGCATCCATTGAACACGCTGTTATAGACAGGAGTTGTATCCATTGAACACACTGTTACAGACAGGACTTGTATCCATTGAACACACGGTCGCATACAGAACTTCTATCCATTGAACACATGGTCATAGACAGGACATGCATCCATTGAACACACTGTTATAGACAGGACTTGCATCGATTGAGCACACTGTTATAGACAGGACTTGCGTCCATTGAACACACCGTCACAGACAAGACTTGTAGCCGTTGAACACACCGTCACAGACAGGACTTGTATCCGTTGAACACACGGTCACGCTCAGGAACAGTATCCAGTCAACATATGGTCACAGACAGGACTTGAATCCATTGTACACGCTCTTATATACAGGAGTTGTATCCATTGAACACAATGTTATAGAGAGCACTTGCATCCATTGAACGCACTGTTATAGAGAGGGCTTGTATCCATTGAACACAGGGTCACAGGCAGGACTTGTATTCGTTGAACACACTAAATAGACAGGACTTGTATCCATTGAACAAATTGTTATAGACAGGACTTGCATCGATTGAACACACTGTTATAGACAGGACATGCATCCATTGAACACACTGTTATAGACAGGACTTGCTTCCATTGAACACAATGTTATAGAGAGCACTTGTATCCATTGAACGCAGTGATATAGACTGGACTTGGATCCATTGAACAAACGGTCACAGGCAGGATTTGTATTCGTTGAACACACGGTCACAGACAGGACTTGTATCCATTGAACACACTGTAATAGACAGGACTAGTATCCATTGAACAAACTGTCACAGAAAGGACTTCCATCCATTGAACACGCTGTTATAGACAGGAGTTGTATCCATTGAACACACTGTTATAGACAGGACTTGCATCGATTGAACACAATTTTATAGAAAGGACTTTTATCCATTGTACACGCTGTTATAGATAGAAGTTGTATCCATTGAACACACTGTTACAGACAGGACTTGTATCCATTGAACAGACGGTCGCAGACAGAACTTCTATCCATTGAACACACGGTCATAGATAGGACATGCATCCATTGAACACACTGTTATAGACAGGACTTGCGTCCATTGAACACACTGTTATAGACAGGACATGCATCCATTGAACACACTGTTATAGACAGGACTTGCTTCCATTGAACACAATTTTATAGAAAGGACTTGAATCCATTGAACACACTGTTATAGACAGGACTTGCATCCATTGAACCCACGTTCATAGACAGGACTTCCTTCCATTGAACACACTGTTATAGACAGGACTTGCATCGATTGAACACACTGTTATAGACAGGACATGCATCCATTGAACACACTGTTATAGACAGGACTTGCTTCCATTGAACACAATTTTATAGACAGGTCTTGTATTCATTTGAACACACTGTTATAGACAGGACATGCATTCATTGAACAAACGGTCATAGACAGGACTTGCACCGATTGAACACACTGTTATAGACAGGACTTGCATCCATTGAGCACACGGTCACAGACAGGACTTGTATCCATTGAACGAACGTTCACAGACAGGACTTGTATCCATTGAACACACTGTTATAGACAGGACTTGCATCGATTGAACACACTGTTATAGACAGGACTTGCATCGATTGAGCACACTGTTATAGACAGGACATGCATCCATTGAATACACTCTTATAGACAGGACTTGCATCCATTGAACACACGGTCATAGACAGGACTTGCATCCATTGAACACACTGTTATAGACAGGTCTTGCATCGATTGAACACACTGTTATAGACAGGACATGCATCCATTGAACACACTGTTATAGACAGGACTTGCTTCCATTGAACACACGGTCATAGACAGGACTTGCATCCATTGAACACACTGTTATAGTCAGCACATGTATCCATTGAACACAGTTTTATAGAAAGGACTTGTATCCATTGAACACACTGTTATAGAGAGGACTTGCGTCCATTGAACACACTGTTATAGGCAGGACATGCATCCATTGAACACACGGTCACAGACAGGACTTGTATCCATTGAACGAACGTTCACAGACAGGACTTGTATCCATTGAACACACTGTTATAGACAGGACTTGCATCGATTGAACACACTGTTATAGACAGGACATTCATCCATTGAACACACTGTTATAGACAGGACTTGCTTCCATTGAACACAATTTTATAGACAGGTCTTGTATTCATTTGAACACACTGTTATAGACAGGACATGCATCCATTGAACAAACGGGCACAGACAGAACTTCTATCCATTGAACGTACGTTCACAGACAGGACTTGTATCCATTGAACACACCGTCACAGACAAGACTTGTATCCATTGAACACACTGTAATAGACAGGTCTTGTATCCATTGAACAAACGGTCATAGACAGGACTTGCACCCATTGAACACACTGTTATAGACAGGACTTGCGTCCATTGATCACACGTTCATAGACAGGACTTGCATCCATTGAACACACTGTTATAGACAGGACTTGCATCGATTGAACACACTGTTATAGAGAGGGCTTGTATCCTTTGAACACATGGTCACAGACAGGACTTGTATCCATTGAACGAACGTTCACAGACAGGACTTGTATCCATTGAACACACTGTTATAGACAGGACTTGCATCGATTGAACACACTGTTATAGACAGGACATTCATCCATTGAACACACTGTTATAGACAGGACTTGCTTCCATTGAACACAATTTTATAGACATGTCTTGTATTCATTTGAACACACTGTTATAGACAGGACATGCATCCATTGAACAAACGGGCACAGACAGAACTTCTATCCATTGAACGTACGTTCACAGACAGGACTTGTATCCATTGAACACACGGTCACAGACAAGACTTGTATCCATTGAACACACTGTAATAGACAGGGCTTGTATCCATTGAACAAACGGTCATAGACAGGACTTGCACCCATTGAACACACTGTTATAGACAGGACTTGCGTCCATTGAACACACGTTCATAGACAGGACTTGCATCCATTGAACACACTGTTATAGACAGGACTTGCATCGATTGAACACACTGTTATAGAGAGGGCTTGTATCCATTGAACACATGGTCACAGGCAGGACTTGTATTCGTTGAACACACTAAATAGACAGGACTTGTATCCATTGAACACATTGTTATAGACAGGACTTGCATCGATTGAACACACTGTTACAGACAGGACTTGCATCCATTGAACACACTGTTATAGACAGGACTTGCTTCCATTGAACAAACTGTCACAGAAAGGACTTGCATCGATTGAACATGCTGTTATAGACAGTTGTATCCATTGAACACACTGTTATAGACAGGACTTGCATCGATTGAACACAATTTTATAGAAAGGACTTTTATCCATTGTACACGCTGTTATAGATAGGAGTTGTATCCATTGAACACACTGTTACAGACAGGACTTGTATCCATTGAACAGACGGTCGCCGACAGAACTTCTATCCATTGAACACACGGTCATAGATAGGATATGCATCCATTGAACACACTGTTATAGACAGGACTTGCGTCCATTGAACACACTGTTATAGACAGGTCTTGTATCCATTGAACACATGGTCACACACAGGACCAGTATCCAGTCAACAAATGGTCACAGACAGGACTTGAATCCATTGAACACGCTCTTATATACAGGAGTTGTATCCATTGAACACAATGTTATAGACAGGACTTGTATCCATTGAACACATGGTCACAGGCAGGACTTGTATTCGTTGAACACACAGTCACAGACAGGACTTGCATCCATTGAACACACTGTTATAGACAGGACTTGCACCCATTGAACACACTGTTATAGACAGGACTTGTATTCGTTGAACACACGGTCACAGACAGGACTTGCATCCATTGAACACACTGTTATAGACAGGACTTGCATCGATTGAACACACTGTTATAGAGAGGGCTTGTATCCTTTGAACACATGGTCACAGACAGGACTTGTATCCATTGAACGAACGTTCACAGACAGGACTTGTATCCATTGAACACACTGTTATAGACAAGACTTGTATCCATTGAACACACTGTAATAGACAGGGCTTGTATCCATTGAACAAACGGTCATAGACAGGACTTGCACCCATTGAACACACTGTTATAGACAGGACTTGCGTCCATTGAACACACGTTCATAGACAGGACTTGCATCCATTGAACACACTGTTATAGACAGGACTTGCATCGATTGAACACACTGTTATAGAGAGGGCTTGTATCCATTGAACACATGGTCACAGGCAGGACTTGTATTCGTTGAACACACTAAATAGACAGGACTTGTATCCATTGAACACATTGTTATAGACAGGACTTGCATCGATTGAACACACTGTTACAGACAGGACTTGCATCCATTGAACACACTGTTATAGACAGGACTTGCTTCCATTGAGCACAATGTTATAGAGAGCACTTGTATCCATTGAACGCACTGATATAGACTGGACTTGGATCCATTGAACAAACGGTCACAGGCAGGATTTGTATTCGTTGAACACACGGTCACAGACAGGACTTGTATCCATTGAACACACTGTAATAGACAGGACTAGTATCCATTGAACAAACTGTCACAGAAAGGACTTGCATCGATTGAACATGCTGTTATAGACAGGAGTTGTATCCATTGAACACACTGTTATAGACAGGACTTGCATCGATTGAACACAATTTTATAGAAAGGACTTTTATCCATTGTACACGCTGTTATAGATAGGAGTTGTATCCATTGAACACACTGTTACAGACAGGACTTGTATCCATTGAACAGACGGTCGCCGACAGAACTTCTATCCATTGAACACACGGTCATAGATAGGATATGCATCCATTGAACACACTGTTATAGACAGGACTTGCGTCCATTGAACACACTGTTATAGACAGGTCTTGTATCCATTGAACACATGGTCACACACAGGACCAGTATCCAGTCAACAAATGGTCACAGACAGGACTTGAATCCATTGAACACGCTCTTATATACAGGAGTTGTATCCATTGAACACAATGTTATAGACAGGACTTGTATCCATTGAACACATGGTCACAGGCAGGACTTGTATTCGTTGAACACACGGTCACAGACAGGACTTGCATCCATTGAACACACTGTTATAGACAGGACTTGCATCGATTGAACACACTGTTATAGAGAGGGCTTGTATCCATTGAACACATGGTCACAGGCTGGACTTGTATTCGTTGAACACACTAAATAGACAGGACTTGTATCCATTGAACACATTGTTATAGACAGGACTTGCATCGATTGAACACACTGTTACAGACAGGACTTGCATCCATTGAACACACTGTTATAGACAGGACTTGCTTCCATTGAGCACAATGTTATAGAGAGCACTTGCATCCATTGAACGCACTGTTATAGACAGGACTTGTATCCATTGAACACATGGTCACAGGCAGGACTTGTATTCGTTGAACACACGGTCACAGACAGGACTTGCATCCATTGAACACACTGTTATAGACAGGACTTGCATCGATTGAACACACTGTTATAGAGAGGGCTTGTATCCATTGAACACATGGTCACAGGCTGGACTTGTATTCGTTGAACACACTAAATAGACAGGACTTGTATCCATTGAACACATTGTTATAGACAGGACTTGCATCGATTAAACACACTGTTACAGACAGGACTTGCATCCATTGAACACACTGTTATAGACAGGACTTGCTTCCATTGAGCACAATGTTATAGAGAGCACTTGTATCCATTGAACGCACTGATATAGACTGGACTTGGATCCATTGAACAAACGGTCACAGGCAGGATTTGTATTCGTTGAACACACGGTCACAGACAGGACTTGTATCCATTGAACACACTGTAATAGACAGGACTAGTATCCATTGAACAAACTGTCACAGAAAGGACTTGCATCCATTGAACACGCTGTTATAGACAGGAGTTGTATCCATTGAACACACTGTTATAGACAGGACTTGCATCGATTGAACACAATTTTATAGAAAGGACTTTTAGCCATTGTACACGCTGTTATAGATAGGAGTTGTATCCATTGAACACACTGTTACAGACAGGACTTGCGTCCATTGAACACACTGTTATAGACAGGACATGCATCCATTGAACACACTGTTATAGACAGGACTTGCATCGATTGAACACAATTTTATAGAAAGGACTTTTATCCATTGTACACGCTGTTATAGATAGGAGTTGTATCCATTGAACACACTGTTACAGACAGGACTTGTATCCATTGAACAGACGGTCGCAGACAGAACTTCTATCCATTGAACACACGGTCACAGATAGGATATGCATCCATTGAACACACTGTTATAGACAGGACTTGCGTCCATTGAACACACTGTTATAGACAGGACATGCATCCATTGAACACACTGTTATAGAGAGGACTTGCTTCCATTGAACACAATTTTATAGAAAGGACTTGAATCCATTGAACACACTGTTATAGACAGGACTTGCATCCATTGAACCCACGTTCATAGACAGGACTTCCTTCCATTGAACACACTGTTATAGACAGTACTTGCATCGATTGAACACAGTATTATAGACAGGACATGCATCCATTGAACACACTGTTATAGACAGGACTTGCTTCCATTGAACACAATTTTATAGACAGGTCTTGTATTCATTTGAACACACTGTTATAGACAGGACATGCATCCATTGAACACACTGTTATAGACAGGACTTGCATCCATTGAACACAATGTTATAGAGAGCACTTGCATCCATTGAACGCACTGATATAGACTGGACTTGGATCCATTGAACACACAGTCACAGGCAGGACTTGTATCCATTGAACACTCTGTAATAGAAAGGACTTGTATCTATTGAACAAACAGTAACAGAAAGGACTTGCATCCATTGAACACGCTGTTATAGACAGGAGTTGTATCCATTGAACACACTGTTACAGACAGGACTTGTATCCATTGAACACACGGTCGCAGACAGAACTTCTATCCATTGTACACATGGTCATAGACAGGACATGCATCCATTGAACACACTTATAGACAGGACTTGCATCGATTGAGCACACTGTTATAGACAGGACTTGCGTCCATTGAACACACCGTCACAGACAAGACTTGTAGCCGTTGAACACACCGTCACAGACAGGACTTGTATCCGTTGAACACACGGTCACGCACAGGACCAGTATCCAGTCAACATATGGTCACAGACAGGACTTGAATCCATTGAACACGCTCTTATATACAGGAGTTGTATCCATTGAACACAATGTTATAGAGAGCACTTGCATCCATTGAACGCACTGTTATAGAGAGGGCTTGTATCCATTGAACACAGGGTCACAGGCAGGACTTGTATTCGTTGAACACACTAAATAGACAGGACTTGTATCCATTGAACACATTGTTATAGACAGGACTTGCATCCATTGAACACACTGTTATAGACAGGACTTGCTTCCATTGAACACAATGATATAGAGAGCACTTGTATCCATTGAACGCTCTGATATAGACTGGACTTGGAACCATTGAACAAACAGTCACAGGCAGGATTTGTATTCGTTGAACACACGGTCACAGACAGGACTTATATACATTGAACACACTGTAATAGACAGGACTAGTATCCATTGAACAAACTGTCACAGAAAGGACTTGCATCCATTGAACACGCTGTTATAGACAGGAGTTGTATCCATTGAACACACTGTTATAGACAGGACTTGCATCGATTGAACACAATTTTATAGAAAGGACTTTTATCCATTGTACACGCTGTTATTGATAGGAGTTGTATCCATTGAACACACTGTTACAGACAGGACTTGCGTCCATTGAACACACTGTTATAGACAGGACATGCATCCATTGAACACACTGTTATAGACAGGACTTGCATCGATTGAACACAATTTTATAGAAAGGACTTTTATCCATTGTACACGCTGTTATAGATAGGAGTTGTATCCATTGAACACACTGTTACAGACAGGACTTGTATCCATTGAACAGACGGTCGCAGACAGAACTTCTATCCATTGAACACACGGTCATAGATAGGATATGCATCCATTGAACACACTGTTATAGACAGGACTTGCATCCATTGAACACACTGTTATAGACAGGACATGCATCCATTGAACACACTGTTATAGAGAGGACTTGCTTCCATTGAACACAATTTTATAGAAAGGACTTGAATCCATTGAACACACTGTTATAGACAGGACTTGCATCCATTGAACCCACGTTCATAGACAGGACTTCCTTCCATTGAACACACTGTAATAGACAGTACTTGCATCGATTGAACACAGTATTATAGACAGGAAATGCATCCATTGAACACACTGTTATAGACAGGACTTGCTTCCATTGAACACAATTTTATAGACAGGTCTTGTATTCATTTGAACACACTGTTATAGACAGGACATGCATCCATTGAACACACTGTTATAGACAGGACTTGGATCCATTGAACACACAGTCACAGGCAGGACTTGTATCCATTGAACACTCTGTAATAGAAAGGACTTGTATCTATTGAACAAACAGTCACAGAAAGGACTTGCATCCATTGAACACGCTGTTATAGACAGGAGTTGTATCCATTGAACACACTGTTACAGACAGGACTTGTATCCACTGAACACACGGTCGCAGACAGAATTTCTATCCATTGAACACATGGTCATAGACAGGACATGCATCCATTGAACACACTGTTATAGACAGGACTTGCATCGATTGAGCACACTGTTATAGACAGGACTTGCGTCCATTGAACACACCGTCACAGATAAGACTTGTAGCCGTTGAACACACCGTCACAGACAGGACTTGTATCCGTTGAACACACGGTCACGCACAGGAACAGTATCCAGTCAACATATGGTCACAGACAGGACTTGAATCCATTGAACACGCTCTTATATACAGGAGTTGTATCCATTGAACACAATGTTATAGAGAGCACTTGCATCCATTGAACGCACTGATATAGAGAGGGCTTGTATCCATTGAACACAGGGTCACAGGCAGGACTTGTATTCGTTGAACACACTAAATAGACAGGACTTGTATCCATTGAACAAATTGTTATAGACAGGACTTGCATCGATTGAACACACTGTTATAGACAGGACATGCATCCATTGAACACACTGTTATAGACAGGACTTGCGTCCATTGAACACACCGTCACAGACAAGACTTGTAGCCGTTGAACACACCGTCACAGACAGGACTTGTATCCTTTGAACACACGGTCACGCACAGGACCAGTATCCAGTCAACATATGGTCACAGACAGGACTTGAATCCATTGAACACGCTCTTATATACAGGAGTTGTATCCATTGAACACAATGTTATAGAGAGCACTTGCATCCATTGAACGCACTGTTATAGAGAGGGCTTGTATCCATTGAACACAGGGTCACAGGCAGGACTTGTATTCGTTGAACACACTAAATAGACAGGACTTGTATCCATTGAACACCTTGTTATAGACAGGACTTGCATCCATTGAACTTCCCTGTTATAGACAGGACTTGCTTCCATTGAACACAATGATATAGAGAGCACTTGTATCCATTGAACGCACTGATATAGACTGGACTTGGATCCATTGAACAAACAGTCACAGGCAGGATTTGTATTCGTTGAACACACGGTCACAGACAGGACTTGTATCCATTGAACACACTGTAATAGACAGGACTAGTATCCATTGAACAAACTGTCACAGAAAGGACTTGCATCCATTGAACACGCTGTTATAGACAGGAGTTGTATCCATTGAACACACTGTTAAAGACAGGACTTGCATCGATTGAACACAATTTTATAGAAAGGACTTTTATCCATTGTACACGCTGTTATTGATAGGAGTTGTATCCATTGAACACACTGTTACAGACAGGACTTGCGTCCATTGAACACACTGTTATAGACAGGACATGCATCCATTGAACACACTGTTATAGACAGGACTTGCATCGATTGAACACAATTTTATAGAAAGGACTTTTATCCATTGTACACGCTGTTATAGATAGGAGTTGTATCCATTGAACACACTGTTACAGACAGGACTTGTATCCATTGAACAGACGGTCGCAGACAGAACTTCTATCCATTGAACACACGGTCATAGATAGGATATGCATCCATTGAACACACTGTTATAGACAGGACTTGCGTCCATTGAACACACTGTTATAGACAGGACATGCATCCATTGAACACACTGTTATAGAGAGGACTTGCTTCCATTTAACACAATTTTATAGAAAGGACTTGAATCCATTGAACACACTGTTATAGACAGGACTTGCATCCATTGAACCCACGTTCATAGACAGGACTTCCTTCCATTGAACACACTGTTATAGACAGTACTTGCATCGATTGAACACAGTATTATAGACAGGAAATGCATCCATTGAACACACTGTTGTAGACAGGACTTGCTTCCATTGAACACAATTTTATAGACAGGTCTTGTATTCATTTGAACACACTGTTATAGACAGGACATGCATCCATTGAACACACTGTTATAGACAGGACTTGGATCCATTGAACACACAGTCACAGGCAGGACTTGTATCCATTGAACACTCTGTAATAGAAAGGACTTGTATCTATTGAACAAACAGTCACAGAAAGGACTTGCATCCATTGAACACGCTGTTATAGACAGGAGTTGTATCCATTGAACACACTGTTACAGACAGGACTTGTATCCATTGAACACACGGTCGCATACAGAACTTCTATCCATTGAACACATGGTCATAGACAGGACATGCATCCATTGAACACACTGTTATAGACAGGACTTGCATCGATTGAGCACACTGTTATAGACAGGACTTGCGTCCATTGAACACACCGTCACAGACAAGACTTGTAGCCGTTGAACACACCGTCACAGACAGGACTTGTATCCGTTGAACACACGGTCACGCACAGGAACAGTATCCAGTCAACATATGGTCACAGACAGGACTTGAATCCATTGAACACGCTCTTATATACAGGAGTTGTATCCATTGAACACAATGTTATAGAGAGCACTTGCATCCATTGAACGCACTGTTATAGAGAGGGCTTGTATCCATTGAACAAATTGTTATAGACAGGACTTGCATCGATTGAACACACTGTTATAGACAGGACATGCATCCATTGAACACACTGTTATAGACAGGACTTGCTTCCATTGAACACAATGTTATAGAGAGCACTTGTATCCATTGAACGCAGTGATATAGACTGGACTTGGATCCATTGAACAAACGGTCACAGGCAAGATTTGTATTCGTTGAACACACGGTCACAGACAGGACTTGTATCCATTGAACACACTGTAATAGACAGGACTAGTATCCATTGAACAAACTGTCACAGAAAGGACTTCCATCCATTGAACACGCTGTTATAGACAGGACTTGCATCGATTGAACACAATTTTATAGAAAGGACTTTTATCCATTGTACACGCTGTTATAGATAGGAGTTGTATCCATTGAACACACTGTTACAGACAGGACTTGTATCCATTGAACAGACGGTCGCAGACAGAACTTCTATCCATTGAACACACGGTCAAAGATAGGACATGCATCCATTGAACACACTGTTATAGACAGGACTTGCGTCCATTGAACACACTGTTATAGACAGGACATGCATCCATTGAACACACTGTTATAGACAGGACTTGCTTCCAATGAACACAATTTTATAGAAAGGACTTGAATCCATTGAACACACTGTTATAGACAGGACTTGCATCCATTGAACCCACGTTCATAGACAGGACTTCCTTCCATTGAACACACTGTTATAGACAGTACTTGCATCGATTGAACACAGTGTTATAGACAGGACATGCATCCATTGAACACACTGTTATAGACAGGACTTGCTTCCATTGAACACAATTTTATAGACAGGTCTTGTATTCATTTGAACACACTGTTATAGACAGGACATGCATTCATTGAACAAACGGTCATAGACAGGACTTGCACCGATTGAACACACTATTATAGACAGGACTTGCATCCATTGAGCACACGGTCACAGACAGGACTTGTATCCATTGAACGAACGTTCACAGACAGGACTTGTATCCATTGAACACACTGTTATAGACAGGACTTGCATCGATTGAACACACTGTTATAGACAGGACTTGCATCGATTGAGCACACTGTTATAGACAGGACATGCATCCATTGAATACACTGTTATAGACAGGACTTGCATCCATTGAACACACGGTCATAGACAGGACTTGCATCCATTGAACACACTGTTATAGACAGGTCTTGCATCGATTGAACACACTGTTATAGACAGGACATGCATCCATTGAACACACTGTTATAGACAGGACTTGCTTCCATTGAACACACGGTCATAGACAGGACTTGCATCCATTGAACACACTGTTATAGTCAGCACATGTATCCATTGAACACAGTTTTATAGAAAGGACTTGTATCCATTGAACACACTGTTATAGAGAGGACTTGCGTCCATTGAACACACTGTTATAGGCAGGACATGCATCCATTGAACACACGGTCACAGACAGGACTTGTATCCATTGAACGAACGTTCACAGACAGGACTTGTATCCATTGAACACACTGTTATAGACAGGACTTGCATCGATTGAACACACTGTTATAGACAGGACATTCATCCATTGAACACACTGTTATAGACAGGACTTGCTTCCATTGAACACAATTTTATAGAAAGGTCTTGTATTCATTTGAACACACTGTTATAGACAGGACATGCATCCATTGAACAAACGGGCACAGACAGAACTTCTATCCATTGAACGTACGTTCACAGACAGGACTTGTATCCATTGAACACACCGTCACAGACAAGACTTGTATCCATTGAACACACTGTAATAGACAGGTCTTGTATCCATTGAACAAACGGTCATAGACAGGACTTGCACCCATTGAACACACTGTTATAGACAGGACTTGCGTCCATTGATCACACGTTCATAGACAGCACTTGCATCCATTGAACACACTGTTATAGACAGGACTTGCATCGATTGAACACACTGTTATAGAGAGGGCTTGTATCCTTTGAACACATGGTCACAGGCAGGACTTGTATTCGTTGAACACACTAAATAGACAGGACTTGTATCCATTGAACACATTGTTATAGAGAGCACTTGTATCCATTGAACGCACTGATATAGACTGGACTTGGATCCATTGAACAAACGGTCACAGGCAGGATTTGTATTCGTTGAACACACGGTCACAGACAGGACTTGTATCCATTGAACACACTGTAATAGACAGGACTAGTATCCATTGAACAAACTGTCACAGAAACGACTTGCATCCATTGAACACGCTGTTATAGACAGGAGTTGTATCCATTGAACACACTGTTATAGACAGGACTTGCATCGATTGAACACAATTTTATAGAAAGGACTTTTATCCATTCTACACGCTGTTATAGATAGGAGTTGTATCCATTGAACACACTGTTACAGACAGGACTTGTATCCATTGAACAGACGGTCGCAGACAGAACTTCTATCCATTGAACACACGGTCATAGATAGGACATGCATCCATTGAACACACTGTTATAGACAGGACTTGCGTCCATTGAACACACTGTTATAGACAGGACATGCATCCATTGAACACACTGTTATAGACAGGACTTGCTTCCATTGAACACAATTTTATAGAAAGGACTTGAATCCATTGAACACACTGTTATAGACAGGACTTGCATCCATTGAACCCACGTTCATAGACAGGACTTCCTTCCATTGAACACACTGTTATAGACAGTACTTGCATCGATTGAACACCGTATTATAGACAGGACATGCATCCATTGAACACACTGTTATAGACAGGACTTGCTTCCATTGAACACAATTTTATAGACAGGTCTTGTATTCATTTGAACATACTGTTATAGACAGGACATGCACCGATTGAACACTCTGTTATAGACAGGACTTGCGACCATTGAGCACACGGTCACAGACAGGACTTGTATCCATTGTACGAACGTTCACAGACAGGACTTGTATCCATTGAACACACTGTTATAGACAGGACTTGCATCGATTGAACACACTGTTATAGACAGGACTTGCGTCCATTGAACACACTGTTATAGACAGGACATGCATCCATTGAACACACTGTTATAGACAGGACTTGCTTCCATTGAACACAATTTTATAGAAAGGACTTGAATCCATTGAACACACTGTTATAGACAGGACTTGCATCCATTGAACCCACGTTCATAGACAGGACTTCCTTCCATTGAACACACTGTTATAGACAGTACTTGCATCGATTGAACACAGTATTATAGACAGGACATGCATCCATTGAACACACTGTTATAGACAGGACTTGCTTCCATTGAACACAATTTTATAGACAGGTCTTGTATTCATTTGAACATACTGTTATAGACAGGACATGCACCGATTGAACACTCTGTTATAGACAGTACTTGCGACCATTGAGCACACGGTCACAGACAGGACTTGTATCCATTGTACGAACGTTCACAGACAGGACTTGTATCCATTGAACACACTGTTATAGACAGGACTTGTATCCATTGAACACACTGTTATAGACAGGACTTGCATCGATTGAACACACTGTTATAGACAGGACTTGCTTCCATTGAACACACGGTCATAGACAGGACTTGCATCCATTGAACACACTGTTATAGACAGGACTTGCTTCCATTGAACACAATTTTATAGACAGGTCTTGTATTCATTTGAACACACTGTTATAGACAGGACATGCATCCATTGAACAAACGGGCACAAAGAGAACTTCTATCCATTGAACGTACGTTCACAGACAGGACTTGTATCCATTGAACACACCGTCACAGACAACACTTGTATCCATTGAACACACTGTAATAGACAGCTCTTGTATCCATTGAACAAACGGTCATAGACAGGACTTGCACCCATTGAACACACTGTTATAGACAGGACTTGCGTCCATTGAACACACGTTCAATGGACAGGACTTGCATCCATTGAACACACTGTTATAGACAGGACTTGCATCGATTGAACACACTGTAATAGACAGGTCTTGTATCCATTGAACACACGGTCACAGACAGAACTTCTATCCATTGAACGTACGTTCACAGACAGGACTTGTATCCATTGAACACACCGTCACAGACAAGACTTGTATCCATTGAACACACTGTAATAGACAGGTCTTGTATCGATTGAACACACTGTTATAGACAGGACATTCATCCATTGAACACACGGTCATAGATAGGATATGCATCCATTGAACACACTGTTATAGACAGGACTTGCGTCCATTGAACACACTGTTATAGACAGGTCTTGTATCCATTGAACACATGGTCACACACAGGACCAGTATCCAGTCAACAAATGGTCACAGACAGGACTTGAATCCATTGAACACGCTGTTATATACAGGAGTTGTAGCCATTGAACACAATGTTATAGAGAGCACTTGCATCCATTGAACGCACTGTTATAGACAGGACTTGTATCCATTGAACACATGGTCACAGGCAGGACTTGTATTCGTTGAACACACGGTCACAGACAGGACTTGTATCCATTGAACACACTGTAATAGACAGGTCTTGTATCCATTGAACAAACGGTCATAGACAGGACTTGCACCCATTGAACACACTGTTATAGACAGGACTTGCGTCCATTGAAGACACGTTCATAGACATGACTTGCATCCATTGAACACACTGTTAATGACAGGACTTGCATCGATTGAACACACTGTAATAGACAGGTCTTGTATCCATTGAACACACGTTCACAGACAGAACTTCTATCCATTGAACGAACGTTCACCGACAGGACTTGTGTCCATTGAACACACCGTCACAGACAAGACGTGTATCCGTTGAACACATGGTCACACACAGGACCAGAATCTAGTCAACAAATGGTCACAGACAGGACTTGAATCCATTGAACACAATGTTATAGAGAGCACTTGCATCCATTGAACGCACTGTTATAGACAGGACTTGTATCCATTGAACACATGGTCACAGGCAGGACTTGTATTCGTTGAACACACGGTCACAGACAGGACTTGTATCCATTGAACACACTGTTATAGACAGGACTTGCATCGATTGAACACACTGTTATAGACAGGACATTCATCCATTGAACACACTGTTATAGACAGGACTTGCTTCCATTGAACACAATTTTATAGACATGTCTTGTATTCATTTGAACACACTGTTATAGACAGGACATGCATCCATTGAACAAACGGGCACAGACAGAACTTCTATCCATTGAACGTACGTTCACAGACAGGACTTGTATCCATTGAACACACGGTCACAGACAAGACTTGTATCCATTGAACACACTGTAATAGACAGGTCTTGTATCCATTGAACAAACGGTCATAGACAGGACTTGCACCCATTGAACACACTGTTATAGACAGGACTTGCGTCCATTGAACACACGTTCATAGACAGGACTTGCATCCATTGAACACACTGTTATAGACAGGACTTGCATCGATTGAACACACTGCTATAGAGAGGGCTTGTATCCATTGAACACATGGTCACAGGCAGGACTTGTATTCGTTGAACACACTAAATAGACAGGACTTGTATCCATTGAACACATTGTTATAGACAGGACTTGCATCGATTGAACACACTGTTACAGACAGGACTTGCATCCATTGAACACACTGTTATAGACAGGACTTGCTTCCATTGAGCACAATGTTATAGAGAGCACTTGTATCCATTGAACGCACTGATATAGACTGGACTTGGATCCATTGAACAAACGGTCACAGGCAGGATTTGTATTCGTTGAACACACGGTCACAGACAGGACTTGTATCCATTGAACACACTGTAATAGACAGGACTAGTATCCATTGAACAAACTGTCACAGAAAGGACTTGCATCCATTGAACACGCTGTTATAGACAGGAGTTGTATCCATTGAACACACTGTTATAGACAGGACTTGCATCGATTGAACACAATTTTATAGAAAGGACTTTTATCCATTGTACACGCTGTTATAGATAGGAGTTGTATCCATTGAACACACTGTTACAGACAGGACTTGTATCCATTGAACAGACGGTCGCAGACAGAACTTCTATCCATTGAACACACGGTCTTAGATAGGATATGCATCCATTGAACACACTGTTATAGACAGGACTTGCGTCCATTGAACACACTGTTATAGACAGGACATGCATCCATTGAACACACTGTTATAGAGAGGACTTGCTTCCATTGAACACAATTTTATAGAAAGGACTTGAATCCATTGAACACACTGTTATAGACAGGACTTGCATCCATTGAACCCACGTTCATAGACAGGACTTCCTTCCATTGAACACACTGTTATAGACAGTACTTGCATCGATTGAACACAGTATTATAGACAGGACATGCATCCATTGAACACACTGTTATAGACAGGACTTGCTTCCATTGAACACAATTTTATAGACAGGTCTTGTATTCATTTGAACACACTGTTATAGACAGGACATGCATCCATTGAACACACTGTTATAGACAGGACTTGCATCCATTGAACACAATGTTATAGAGAGCACTTGCATCCATTGAACGCACTGATATAGACTGGACTTGGATCCATTGAACACACAGTCACAGGCAGGACTTGTATCCATTGAACACTCTGTAATAGAAAGGACTTGTATCTATTGAACAAACAGTCACAGAAAGGACTTGCATCCATTGAACACGCTGTTATAGACAGGAGTTGTATCCATTGAACACACTGTTACAGACAGGACTTGTATTCATTGAACACACGGTCGCAGACAGAACTTCTATCCATTGAACACATGGTCATAGACAGGACATGCATCCATTGAACACACTGTTATAGACAGGACTTGCATCGATTGAGCACACTGTTATAGACAGGACTTGCGTCCATTGAACACACCGTCACAGACAAGACTTGTAGCCGTTGAACACACCGTCACAGACAGGACTTGTATCCGTTGAACACACGGTCACGCACAGGACCAGTATCCAGTCAACATATGGTCACAGACAGGACTTGAATCCATTGAACACGCTCTTATATACAGGAGTTGTATCCATTGAACACAATGTTATAGAGAGCACTTGCATCCATTGAACGCACTGTTATAGAGAGGGCTTGTATCCATTGAACACAGGGTCACAGGCAGGACTTGTATTCGTTGAACACACTAAATAGACAGGACTTGTGTCCATTGAACACATTGTTATAGACAGGACTTGCATCGATTGAACACACTGTTATAGACAGGACATGCATCCATTGAACACACTGTTATAGACAGTACTTGATTCCATTGAACACAATGTTATAGAGAGCACTTGTATCCATTGAACGCACTGATATAGTCTGGACTTGGATCCATTGAAGACACGTTCATAGACATGACTTGCATCCATTGAACACACTGTTAATGACAGGACTTGCATCGATTGAACACACTGTAATAGACAGGTCTTGTATCCATTGAACACACGTTCACAGACAGAACTTCTATCCATTGAACGAACGTTCACCGACAGGACTTGTGTCCATTGAACACACCGTCACAGACAAGACGTGTATCCGTTGAACACATGGTCACACACAGGACCAGAATCTAGTCAACAAATGGTCACAGACAGGACTTGAATCCATTGAACATGCTCTTATATACAGGAGTTGTATCCATTGAACACAATGTTATAGAGAGCACTTGCATCCATTAAACGCACTGTTATAGGCAGGACTTGTATCCATTGAACACATGGTCACAGGCAGGACTTGTATTCGTTGAACACACGGTCACAGACAGGACTTGTATCCATTGAACACACTGTTATAGACAGGACTTGCATCGATTGAACACACTGTTATAGACAGGACATTCATCCATTGAACACACTGTTATAGACAGGACTTGCTTCCATTGAACACAATTTTATAGACATGTCTTGTATTCATTTGAACACACTGTTATAGACAGGACATGCATCCATTGAACAAACGGGCACAGACAGAACTTCTATCCATTGAACGTACGTTCACAGACAGGACTTGTATCCATTGAACACACGGTCACAGACAAGACTTGTATCCATTGAACACACTGTAATAGACAGGTCTTGTATCCATTGAACAAACGGTCATAGACAGGACTTGCACCCATTGAACACACTGTTATAGACAGGACTTGCGTCCATTGAACACACGTTCATAGACAGGACTTGCATCCATTGAACACACTGTTATAGACAGGACTTGCATCGATTGAACACACTGCTATAGAGAGGGCTTGTATCCATTGAACACATGGTCACAGGCAGGACTTGTATTCGTTGAACACACTAAATAGACAGGACTTGTATCCATTGAACACATTGTTATAGACAGGACTTGCATCGATTGAACACACTGTTACAGACAGGACTTGCATCCATTGAACACACTGTTATAGACAGGACTTGCTTCCATTGAGCACAATGTTATAGAGAGCACTTGTATCCATTGAACGCACTGATATAGACTGGACTTGGATCCATTGAACAAACGGTCACAGGCAGGATTTGTATTCGTTGAACACACGGTCACAGACAGGACTTGTATCCATTGAACACACTGTAATAGACAGGACTAGTATCCATTGAACAAACTGTCACAGAAAGGACTTGCATCCATTGAACACGCTGTTATAGATAGGAGTTGTATCCATTGAACACACTGTTACAGACAGGACTTGTATCCATTGAACAGACGGTCGCAGACAGAACTTCTATCCATTGAACACACGGTCATAGATAGGACATGCATCCATTGAACACACTGTTATAGACAGGACTTGCGTCCATTGAACACACTGTTATAGACAGGACATGCATCCATTGAACACACTGTTATAGACAGGACTTGCTTCCATTGAACACAATTTTATAGAAAGGACTTGAATCCATTGAACACACTGTTATAGACAGGACTTGCATCCATTGAACCCACGTTCATAGACAGGACTTCCTTCCATTGAACACACTGTTATAGACAGTACTTGCATCGATTGAACACCGTATTATAGACAGGACATGCATCCATTGAACACACTGTTATAGACAGGACTTGCTTCCATTGAACACAATTTTATAGACAGGTCTTGTATTCATTTGAACATACTGTTATAGACAGGACATGCACCGATTGAACACTCTGTTATAGACAGGACTTGCGACCATTGAGCACACGGTCACAGACAGGACTTGTATCCATTGTACGAACGTTCACAGACAGGACTTGTATCCATTGAACACACTGTTATAGACAGGACTTGCATCGATTGAACACACTGTTATAGACAGGACTTGCGTCCATTGAACACACTGTTATAGACAGGACATGCATCCATTGAACACACTGTTATAGACAGGACTTGCTTCCATTGAACACAATTTTATAGAAAGGACTTGAATCCATTGAACACACTGTTATAGACAGGACTTGCATCCATTGAACCCACGTTCATAGACAGGACTTCCTTCCATTGAACACACTGTTATAGACAGTACTTGCATCGATTGAACACAGTATTATAGACAGGACATGCATCCATTGAACACACTGTTATAGACAGGACTTGCTTCCATTGAACACAATTTTATAGACAGGTCTTGTATTCATTTGAACATACTGTTATAGACAGGACATGCACCGATTGAACACTCTGTTATAGACAGTACTTGCGACCATTGAGCACACGGTCACAGACAGGACTTGTATCCATTGTACGAACGTTCACAGACAGGACTTGTATCCATTGAACACACTGTTATAGACAGGACTTGTATCCATTGAACACACTGTTATAGACAGGACTTGCATCGATTGAACACACTGTTATAGACAGGACTTGCTTCCATTGAACACACGGTCATAGACAGGACTTGCATCCATTGAACACACTGTTATAGACAGGACTTGCTTCCATTGAACACAATTTTATAGACAGGTCTTGTATTCATTTGAACACACTGTTATAGACAGGACATGCATCCATTGAACAAACGGGCACAAAGAGAACTTCTATCCATTGAACGTACGTTCACAGACAGGACTTGTATCCATTGAACACACCGTCACAGACAACACTTGTATCCATTGAACACACTGTAATAGACAGCTCTTGTATCCATTGAACAAACGGTCATAGACAGGACTTGCACCCATTGAACACACTGTTATAGACAGGACTTGCGTCCATTGAACACACGTTCAATGGACAGGACTTGCATCCATTGAACACACTGTTATAGACAGGACTTGCATCGATTGAACACACTGTAATAGACAGGTCTTGTATCCATTGAACACACGGTCACAGACAGAACTTCTATCCATTGAACGTACGTTCACAGACAGGACTTGTATCCATTGAACACACCGTCACAGACAAGACTTGTATCCATTGAACACACTGTAATAGACAGGTCTTGTATCGATTGAACACACTGTTATAGACAGGACATTCATCCATTGAACACACGGTCATAGATAGGATATGCATCCATTGAACACACTGTTATAGACAGGACTTGCGTCCATTGAACACACTGTTATAGACAGGTCTTGTATCCATTGAACACATGGTCACACACAGGACCAGTATCCAGTCAACAAATGGTCACAGACAGGACTTGAATCCATTGAACACGCTGTTATATACAGGAGTTGTAGCCATTGAACACAATGTTATAGAGAGCACTTGCATCCATTGAACGCACTGTTATAGACAGGACTTGTATCCATTGAACACATGGTCACAGGCAGGACTTGTATTCGTTGAACACACGGTCACAGACAGGACTTGTATCCATTGAACACACTGTAATAGACAGGTCTTGTATCCATTGAACAAACGGTCATAGACAGGACTTGCACCCATTGAACACACTGTTATAGACAGGACTTGCGTCCATTGAAGACACGTTCATAGACATGACTTGCATCCATTGAACACACTGTTAATGACAGGACTTGCATCGATTGAACACACTGTAATAGACAGGTCTTGTATCCATTGAACACACGTTCACAGACAGAACTTCTATCCATTGAACGAACGTTCACCGACAGGACTTGTGTCCATTGAACACACCGTCACAGACAAGACGTGTATCCGTTGAACACATGGTCACACACAGGACCAGAATCTAGTCAACAAATGGTCACAGACAGGACTTGAATCCATTGAACATGCTCTTATATACAGGAGTTGTATCCATTGAACACAATGTTATAGAGAGCACTTGCATCCATTAAACGCACTGTTATAGGCAGGACTTGTATCCATTGAACACATGGTCACAGGCAGGACTTGTATTCGTTGAACACACGGTCACAGACAGGACTTGTATCCATTGAACACACTGTTATAGACAGGACTTGCATCGATTGAACACACTGTTATAGACAGGACATTCATCCATTGAACACACTGTTATAGACAGGACTTGCTTCCATTGAACACAATTTTATAGACATGTCTTGTATTCATTTGAACACACTGTTATAGACAGGACATGCATCCATTGAACAAACGGGCACAGACAGAACTTCTATCCATTGAACGTACGTTCACAGACAGGACTTGTATCCATTGAACACACGGTCACAGACAAGACTTGTATCCATTGAACACACTGTAATAGACAGGTCTTGTATCCATTGAACAAACGGTCATAGACAGGACTTGCACCCATTGAACACACTGTTATAGACAGGACTTGCGTCCATTGAACACACGTTCATAGACAGGACTTGCATCCATTGAACACACTGTTATAGACAGGACTTGCATCGATTGAACACACTGCTATAGAGAGGGCTTGTATCCATTGAACACATGGTCACAGGCAAGACTTGTATTCGTTGAACACACTAAATAGACAGGACTTGTATCCATTGAACACATTGTTATAGACAGGACTTGCATCGATTGAACACACTGTTACAGACAGGACTTGCATCCATTGAACACACTGTTATAGACAGGACTTGCTTCCATTGAGCACAATGTTATAGAGAGCACTTGTATCCATTGAACGCACTGATATAGACTGGACTTGGATCCATTGAACAAACGGTCACAGGCAGGATTTGTATTCGTTGAACACACGGTCACAGACAGGACTTGTATCCATTGAACACACTGTAATAGACAGGACTAGTATCCATTGAACAAACTGTCACAGAAAGGACTTGCATCCATTGAACACGCTGTTATAGACAGGAGTTGTATCCATTGAACACACTGTTATAGACAGGACTTGCATCGATTGAACACAATTTTATAGAAAGGACTTTTATCCATTGTACACGCTGTTATAGATAGGAGTTGTATCCATTGAACACACTGTTACAGACAGGACTTGTATCCATTGAACAGACGGTCGCAGACAGAACTTCTATCCATTGAACACACGGTCTTAGATAGGATATGCATCCATTGAACACACTGTTATAGACAGGACTTGCGTCCATTGAACACACTGTTATAGACAGGACATGCATCCATTGAACACACTGTTATAGAGAGGACTTGCTTCCATTGAACACAATTTTATAGAAAGGACTTGAATCCATTGAACACACTGTTATAGACAGGACTTGCATCCATTGAACCCACGTTCATAGACAGGACTTCCTTCCATTGAACACACTGTTATAGACAGTACTTGCATCGATTGAACACAGTATTATAGACAGGACATGCATCCATTGAACACACTGTTATAGACAGGACTTGCTTCCATTGAACACAATTTTATAGACAGGTCTTGTATTCATTTGAACACACTGTTATAGACAGGACATGCATCCATTGAACACACTGTTATAGACAGGACTTGCATCCATTGAACACAATGTTATAGAGAGCACTTGCATCCATTGAACGCACTGATATAGACTGGACTTGGATCCATTGAACACACAGTCACAGGCAGGACTTGTATCCATTGAACACTCTGTAATAGAAAGGACTTGTATCTATTGAACAAACAGTCACAGAAAGGACTTGCATCCATTGAACACGCTGTTATAGACAGGAGTTGTATCCATTGAACACACTGTTACAGACAGGACTTGTATTCATTGAACACACGGTCGCAGACAGAACTTCTATCCATTGAACACATGGTCATAGACAGGACATGCATCCATTGAACACACTGTTATAGACAGGACTTGCATCGATTGAGCACACTGTTATAGACAGGACTTGCGTCCATTGAACACACCGTCACAGACAAGACTTGTAGCCGTTGAACACACCGTCACAGACAGGACTTGTATCCGTTGAACACACGGTCACGCACAGGACCAGTATCCAGTCAACATATGGTCACAGACAGGACTTGAATCCATTGAACACGCTCTTATATACAGGAGTTGTATCCATTGAACACAATGTTATAGAGAGCACTTGCATCCATTGAACGCACTGTTATAGAGAGGGCTTGTATCCATTGAACACAGGGTCACAGGCAGGACTTGTATTCGTTGAACACACTAAATAGACAGGACTTGTGTCCATTGAACACATTGTTATAGACAGGACTTGCATCGATTGAACACACTGTTATAGACAGGACATGCATCCATTGAACACACTGTTATAGACAGTACTTGATTCCATTGAACACAATGTTATAGAGAGCACTTGTATCCATTGAACGCACTGATATAGTCTGGACTTGGATCCATTGAAGACACGTTCATAGACATGACTTGCATCCATTGAACACACTGTTAATGACAGGACTTGCATCGATTGAACACACTGTAATAGACAGGTCTTGTATCCATTGAACACACGTTCACAGACAGAACTTCTATCCATTGAACGAACGTTCACCGACAGGACTTGTGTCCATTGAACACACCGTCACAGACAAGACGTGTATCCGTTGAACACATGGTCACACACAGGACCAGAATCTAGTCAACAAATGGTCACAGACAGGACTTGAATCCATTGAACATGCTCTTATATACAGGAGTTGTATCCATTGAACACAATGTTATAGAGAGCACTTGCATCCATTAAACGCACTGTTATAGGCAGGACTTGTATCCATTGAACACATGGTCACAGGCAGGACTTGTATTCGTTGAACACACGGTCACAGACAGGACTTGTATCCATTGAACACACTGTTATAGACAGGACTTGCATCGATTGAACACACTGTTATAGACAGGACATTCATCCATTGAACACACTGTTATAGACAGGACTTGCTTCCATTGAACACAATTTTATAGACATGTCTTGTATTCATTTGAACACACTGTTATAGACAGGACATGCATCCATTGAACAAACGGGCACAGACAGAACTTCTATCCATTGAACGTACGTTCACAGACAGGACTTGTATCCATTGAACACACGGTCACAGACAAGACTTGTATCCATTGAACACACTGTAATAGACAGGTCTTGTATCCATTGAACAAACGGTCATAGACAGGACTTGCACCCATTGAACACACTGTTATAGACAGGACTTGCGTCCATTGAACACACGTTCATAGACAGGACTTGCATCCATTGAACACACTGTTATAGACAGGACTTGCATCGATTGAACACACTGCTATAGAGAGGGCTTGTATCCATTGAACACATGGTCACAGGCAGGACTTGTATTCGTTGAACACACTAAATAGACAGGACTTGTATCCATTGAACACATTGTTATAGACAGGACTTGCATCGATTGAACACACTGTTACAGACAGGACTTGCATCCATTGAACACACTGTTATAGACAGGACTTGCTTCCATTGAGCACAATGTTATAGAGAGCACTTGTATCCATTGAACGCACTGATATAGACTGGACTTGGATCCATTGAACAAACGGTCACAGGCAGGATTTGTATTCGTTGAACACACGGTCACAGACAGGACTTGTATCCATTGAACACACTGTAATAGACAGGACTAGTATCCATTGAACAAACTGTCACAGAAAGGACTTGCATCCATTGAACACGCTGTTATAGACAGGAGTTGTATCCATTGAACACACTGTTATAGACAGGACTTGCATCGATTGAACACAATTTTATAGAAAGGACTTTTATCCATTGTACACGCTGTTATAGATAGGAGTTGTATCCATTGAACACACTGTTACAGACAGGACTTGTATCCATTGAACAGACGGTCGCAGACAGAACTTCTATCCATTGAACACACGGTCTTAGATAGGATATGCATCCATTGAACACACTGTTATAGACAGGACTTGCGTCCATTGAACACACTGTTATAGACAGGACATGCATCCATTGAACACACTGTTATAGAGAGGACTTGCTTCCATTGAACACAATTTTATAGAAAGGACTTGAATCCATTGAACACACTGTTATAGACAGGACTTGCATCCATTGAACCCACGTTCATAGACAGGACTTCCTTCCATTGAACACACTGTTATAGACAGTACTTGCATCGATTGAACACAGTATTATAGACAGGACATGCATCCATTGAACACACTGTTATAGACAGGACTTGCTTCCATTGAACACAATTTTATAGACAGGTCTTGTATTCATTTGAACACACTGTTATAGACAGGACATGCATCCATTGAACACACTGTTATAGACAGGACTTGCATCCATTGAACACAATGTTATAGAGAGCACTTGCATCCATTGAACGCACTGATATAGACTGGACTTGGATCCATTGAACACACAGTCACAGGCAGGACTTGTATCCATTGAACACTCTGTAATAGAAAGGACTTGTATCTATTGAACAAACAGTCACAGAAAGGACTTGCATCCATTGAACACGCTGTTATAGACAGGAGTTGTATCCATTGAACACACTGTTACAGACAGGACTTGTATTCATTGAACACACGGTCGCAGACAGAACTTCTATCCATTGAACACATGGTCATAGACAGGACATGCATCCATTGAACACACTGTTATAGACAGGACTTGCATCGATTGAGCACACTGTTATAGACAGGACTTGCGTCCATTGAACACACCGTCACAGACAAGACTTGTAGCCGTTGAACACACCGTCACAGACAGGACTTGTATCCGTTGAACACACGGTCACGCACAGGACCAGTATCCAGTCAACATATGGTCACAGACAGGACTTGAATCCATTGAACACGCTCTTATATACAGGAGTTGTATCCATTGAACACAATGTTATAGAGAGCACTTGCATCCATTGAACGCACTGTTATAGAGAGGGCTTGTATCCATTGAACACAGGGTCACAGGCAGGACTTGTATTCGTTGAACACACTAAATAGACAGGACTTGTGTCCATTGAACACATTGTTATAGACAGGACTTGCATCGATTGAACACACTGTTATAGACAGGACATGCATCCATTGAACACACTGTTATAGACAGTACTTGATTCCATTGAACACAATGTTATAGAGAGCACTTGTATCCATTGAACGCACTGATATAGTCTGGACTTGGATCCATTGAACAAACGGTCACAGGCAGGATTTGTATTCGTTGAACACACGGTCACAGACAGGACTTGTATCCATTGAACACACTGTAATAGACAGGACTAGTATCCATTGAACAAACTGTCACAGAAAGGACTTGCATCCATTGAACACGCTGTTATAGACAGGAGTTGTATCCATTGAACACACTGTTATAGACAGGACTTGCATCGATTGAACACAATTTTATAGAAAGGACTTTTATCCATTGTACACGCTGTTATAGATAGGAGTTGTATCCATTGAACACACTGTTACAGACAGGACTTCTATCCATTGAACAGACGGTCGCAGACAGAACTTCTATCCATTGAACACACGGTCATAGATAGGACATGCATCCATTGAACACACTGTTATAGACAGGACTTGCGTCCATTGAACACACTGTTATAGACAGGACATGCATCCATTGAACACACTGTTATAGACAGGACTTGCTTCCATTGAACACAATTTTATAGAAAGGACTTGAATCCATTGAACACACTGTTATAGACAGTACTTGCATCGATTGAACACAGTATTATAGACAGGACATGCATCCATTGAACACACTGTTATAGACAGGACTTGCTTCCATTGAACACAATTTTATAGACAGGTCTTGTATTCATTTGAACACACTGTTATAGACAGGACATGCATCCATTGAACACACTGTTATAGACAGGACTTGCATCCATTGAACACAATGTTATAGAGAGCACTTGCATCCATTGAACGCACTGATATAGACTGGACTTGGATCCATTGAACACACAGTCACAGGCAGGACTTGTATCCATTGAACACTCTGTAATAGAAAGGACTTGTATCTATTGAACAAACAGTCACAGAAAGGACTTGCATCCATTGAACACGCTGTTATAGACAGGAGTTGTATCCATTGAACACACTGTTACAGACAGGACTTGTATCCATTGAACACACGGTCGCAGACAGAACTTCTATCCATTGAACACATGGTCATAGACAGGACATGCATCCATTGAACACACTGTTATAGACAGGACTTGCATCGATTGAGCACACTGTTATAGACAGGACTTGCGTCCATTGAACACACCGTCACAGACAAGACTTGTAGCCGTTGAACACACCGTCACAGACAGGACTTGTATCCGTTGAACACACGGTCACGCACAGGACCAGTATCCAGTCAACATATGGTCACAGACAGGACTTGAATCCATTGAACACGCTCTTATATACAGGAGTTGTATCCATTGAACACAATGTTATAGAGAGCACTTGCATCCATTGAACGCACTGTTATAGAGAGTGCTTGTATCCATTGAACACAGGGTCACAGGCAGGACTTGTATTCGTTGAACACACTAAATAGACAGGACTTGTATCCATTGAACACATTGTTATAGACAGGACTTGCATCGATTGAACACACTGTTATAGACAGGACATGCATCCATTGAACACACTGTTATAGACAGGACTTGCTTCCATTGAACACAATGTTATAGAGAGCACTTGTATCCATTGAACGCACTGATATAGACTGGACTTGGATCCATTGAACAAACGGTCACAGGCAGGATTTGTATTCGTTGAACACACGGTCACAGACAGGACTTGTATCCATTGAACACACTGTAATAGACAGGACTAGTATCCATTGAACAAACTGTCACAGAAAGGACTTGCATCCATTGAACACGCTGTTATAGATAGGAGTTGTATCCATTGAACACACTGTTACAGACAGGACTTGTATCCATTGAACAGACGGTCGCAGACAGAACTTCTATCCATTGAACACACGGTCATAGATAGGACATGCATCCATTGAACACACTGTTATATACAGGACTTGTATTCATTGAACAAACTGTCACAGAAAGGACTTGCATCCATTGAACACGCTCTTATATACAGGAGTTGTATCCATTGAACACAATGTTATAGAGAGCACTTGCATCCATTGAACGCACTGTTATAGAGAGTGCTTGTATCCATTGAACACAGGGTCACAGGCAGGACTTGTATTCGTTGAACACACTAAATAGACAGGACTTGTATCCATTGAACACATTGTTATAGACAGGACTTGCATCGATTGAACACACTGTTATAGACAGGACATGCATCCATTGAACACACTGTTATAGACAGGACTTGCTTCCATTGAACACAATGTTATAGAGAGCACTTGTATCCATTGAACGCACTGATATAGACTGGACTTGGATCCATTGAACAAACGGTCACAGGCAGGATTTGTATTCGTTGAACACACGGTCACAGACAGGACTTGTATCCATTGAACACACTGTAATAGACAGGACTAGTATCCATTGAACAAACTGTCACAGAAAGGACTTGCATCCATTGAACACGCTGTTATAGATAGGAGTTGTATCCATTGAACACACTGTTACAGACAGGACTTGTATCCATTGAACAGACGGTCGCAGACAGAACTTCTATCCATTGAACACACGGTCATAGATAGGACATGCATCCATTGAACACACTGTTATATACAGGACTTGTATTCATTGAACAAACTGTCACAGAAAGGACTTGCATCCATTGAACACGCTGTTATAGATAGGAGTTGTATCCATTGAACACGCTGTTATAGATAGGAGTTGTATCCATTGAACACAATGTTATAGAGAGCACTTGCATCCATTGAACGCACTGTTATAGAGAGGGCTTGTATCCATTGAACACAGGGTCACAGGCAGGACTTGTATTCGTTGAACACACTAAATAGACAGGACTTGTGTCCATTGAACACATTGTTATAGACAGGACTTGCATCGATTGAACACACTGTTATAGACAGGACATGCATCCATTGAACACACTGTTATAGACAGTACTTGATTCCATTGAACACAATGTTATAGAGAGCACTTGTATCCATTGAACGCACTGATATAGTCTGGACTTGGATCCATTGAACAAACGGTCACAGGCAGGATTTGTATTCGTTGAACACACGGTCACAGACAGGACTTGTATCCATTGAACACACTGTAATAGACAGGACTAGTATCCATTGAACAAACTGTCACAGAAAGGACTTGCATCCATTGAACACGCTGTTATAGACAGGAGTTGTATCCATTGAACACACTGTTATAGACAGGACTTGCATCGATTGAACACAATTTTATAGAAAGGACTTTTATCCATTGTACACGCTGTTATAGATAGGAGTTGTATCCATTGAACACACTGTTACAGACAGGACTTCTATCCATTGAACAGACGGTCGCAGACAGAACTTCTATCCATTGAACACACGGTCATAGATAGGACATGCATCCATTGAACACACTGTTATAGACAGGACTTGCGTCCATTGAACACACTGTTATAGACAGGACATGCATCCATTGAACACACTGTTATAGACAGGACTTGCTTCCATTGAACACAATTTTATAGAAAGGACTTGAATCCATTGAACACACTGTTATAGACAGTACTTGCATCGATTGAACACAGTATTATAGACAGGACATGCATCCATTGAACACACTGTTATAGACAGGACTTGCTTCCATTGAACACAATTTTATAGACAGGTCTTGTATTCATTTGAACACACTGTTATAGACAGGACATGCATCCATTGAACACACTGTTATAGACAGGACTTGCATCCATTGAACACAATGTTATAGAGAGCACTTGCATCCATTGAACGCACTGATATAGACTGGACTTGGATCCATTGAACACACAGTCACAGGCAGGACTTGTATCCATTGAACACTCTGTAATAGAAAGGACTTGTATCTATTGAACAAACAGTCACAGAAAGGACTTGCATCCATTGAACACGCTGTTATAGACAGGAGTTGTATCCATTGAACACACTGTTACAGACAGGACTTGTATCCATTGAACACACGGTCGCAGACAGAACTTCTATCCATTGAACACATGGTCATAGACAGGACATGCATCCATTGAACACACTGTTATAGACAGGACTTGCATCGATTGAGCACACTGTTATAGACTGGACTTGCGTCCATTGAACACACCGTCACAGACAAGACTTGTAGCCGTTGAACACACCGTCACAGACAGGACTTGTATCCGTTGAACACACGGTCACGCACAGGACCAGTATCCAGTCAACATATGGTCACAGACAGGACTTGAATCCATTGAACACGCTCTTATATACAGGAGTTGTATCCATTGAACACAATGTTATAGAGAGCACTTGCATCCATTGAACGCACTGTTATAGAGAGTGCTTGTATCCATTGAACACAGGGTCACAGGCAGGACTTGTATTCGTTGAACACACTAAATAGACAGGACTTGTATCCATTGAACACATTGTTATAGACAGGACTTGCATCGATTGAACACACTGTTATAGACAGGACATGCATCCATTGAACACACTGTTATAGACAGGACTTGCTTCCATTGAACACAATGTTATAGAGAGCACTTGTATCCATTGAACGCACTGATATAGACTGGACTTGGATCCATTGAACAAACGGTCACAGGCAGGATTTGTATTCGTTGAACACACGGTCACAGACAGGACTTGTATCCATTGAACACACTGTAATAGACAGGACTAGTATCCATTGAACAAACTGTCACAGAAAGGACTTGCATCCATTGAACACGCTGTTATAGATAGGAGTTGTATCCATTGAACACACTGTTACAGACAGGACTTGTATCCATTGAACAGACGGTCGCAGACAGAACTTCTATCCATTGAACACACGGTCATAGATAGGACATGCATCCATTGAACACACTGTTATATACAGGACTTGTATTCATTGAACAAACTGTCACAGAAAGGACTTGCATCCATTGAACACGCTGTTATAGATAGGAGTTGTATCCATTGAACACGCTGTTATAGATAGGAGTTGTATCCATTGAACACACTGTTATAGACAGGACATGCATCCAATGAACACACTGTTATAGACAGAACTTGCTTCCATTGAACACAATTTTATAGAAAGGACTTGAATCCATTGAACACACTGTTATAGACAGGACTTGCATCCATTGAACCCACGTTCATAGACAGGACTTCCTTCCATTGAACACACTGTTATAGACAGTACTTGCATCGATTGAACACAGTGTTATAGACAGGACATGCATCCATTGAACACACTGTTATAGACAGGACTTGCTTCCATTGAACACAATTTTATAGACAGGTCTTGTATTCATTTGAACACACTGTTATAGACAGGACATGCATTCATTGAACAAACGTTCATAGACAGGACTTGCACCGATTGAACACACTGTTATAGACAGGACTTGCATCCATTGAGCACACGGTCACAGACAGGACTTGTATCCATTGAACGAACGTTCACAGACAGGACTTGTATCCATTGAACACACTGTTATAGACAGGACTTGCATCGATTGAACACACTGTTATAGACAGGACTTGCATCGATTGAGCACACTGTTATAGACAGGACATGCATCCATTGAACACACTGTTATAGACAGGACTTGCATCCATTGAACACACGGTCATAGACAGGACTTGCATCCATTGAACACACTGTTATAGACAGGACTTGCATCGATTGAACACACTGTTATAGACAGGACATGCATCCATTGAACACACTGTTATAGACAGGACTTGCTTCCATTGAACACACGGTCATAGACAGGACTTGCATCCATTGAACACAGTTTTATAGAAAGGACTTGTATCCATTGAACACACTGTTATAGAGAGGACTTGCGTCCATTGAACACACTGTTATAGGCAGGACATGCATCCATTGAACACACGGTCACAGACAGGACTTGTATCCATTGAACGAACGTTCACAGACAGGACTTGTATCCATTGAACACACTGTTATAGACAGGACTTGCATCGATTGAACACACTGTTATAGACAGGACATTCATCCATTGAACACACTGTTATAGACAGGACTTGCTTCCATTGAACACAATTTTATAGACAGGTCTTGTATTCATTTGAACACACTGTTATAGACAGGACATGCATCCATTGAACAAACGGGCACAGACAGAACTTCTATCCATTGAACGTACGTTCACAGACAGGACTTGTATCCATTGAACACACCGTCACAGACAAGACTTGTATCCATTGAACACACTGTAATAGACAGGTCTTGTATCCATTGAACAAACGGTCATAGACAGGACTTGCACCCATTGAACACACTGTTATAGACAGGACTTGCGTCCATTGAACACACGTTCATAGACAGGACTTGCATCCATTGAACACACTGTTATAGACAGGACTTGCATCGATTGAACACACTGTTATAGAGAGGGCTTGTATCCATTGAACACATGGTCACAGGCAGGACTTGTATTCGTTGAACACACTAAATAGACAGGACTTGTATCCATTGAACACATTGTTATAGAGAGCACTTGTATCCATTGAACGCACTGATATAGACTGGACTTGGATCCATTGAACAAACGGTCACAGGCAGGATTTGTATTCGTTGAACACACGGTCACAGACAGGACTTGTATCCATTGAACACACTGTAATAGACAGGACTAGTATCCATTGAACAAACTGTCACAGAAAGGACTTGCATCCATTGAACACGCTGTTATAGACAGGAGTTGTATCCATTGAACACACTGTTATATACAGGACTTGCATCGATTGAACACAATTTTATAGAAAGGACTTTTATCCATTGTACACGCTGTTATAGATAGGAGTTGTATCCATTGAACACACTGTTACAGACAGGACTTGTATCCATTGAACAGACGGTCGCAGACAGAACTTCTATCCATTGAACACACGGTCATAGATAGGACATGCATCCATTGAACACACTGTTATAGACAGGACTTGCGTCCATTGAACACACTGTTATAGACAGGACATGCATCCATTGAACACACTGTTATAGACAGGACTTGCTTCCATTGAACACAATTTTATAGAAAGGACTTGAATCCATTGAACACACTGTTATAGACAGGACTTGCATCCATTGAACCCACGTTCATAGACAGGACTTCCTTCCATTGAACACACTGTTATAGACAGTACTTGCATCGATTGAACACAGTATTATAGACAGGACATGCATCCATTGAACACACTGTTATAGACAGGACTTGCTTCCATTGAACACAATTTTATAGACAGGTCTTGTATTCATTTGAACATACTGTTATAGACAGGACATGCATTCATTGAACAAACGGTCATAGACAGGACTTGCACCGATTGAACACACTGTTATAGACAGGACTTGCGACCATTGAGCACACGGTCACAGACAGGACTTGTATCCATTGAACGAACGTTCACAGACAGGACTTGTATCCATTGAACACACTGTTATAGACAGGACTTGCATCGATTGAACACACTGTTATAGACAGGACATGCATCCATTGAACACACTGTTATAGACAGGTCTTGCTTCCATTGAACACACGGTCATAGACAGGACTTGCATCCATTGAACACACTGTTATAGACAGGACTTGCATCGATTGAGCACACTGTTATAGACAGGACATATATCCATTGAACACAGTTTTATAGAAAGGACTTGTATCCATTGAACACACTGTTATAGAGAGGACTTGCGTCCATTGAACACACTGTTATAGGCAGGACATGCATCCATTGAACACACGGTCACAGACAGGTCTTGTATCCATTGAACGAACGTTCACAGACAGGACTTGTATCCATTGAACACACTGTTATAGACAGGACTTGCATCGATTGAACACACTGTTATAGACAGGACATTCATCCATTGAACACACTGTTATAGACAGGACTTGCTTCCATTGAACACAATTTTATAGACAGGTCTTGTATTCATTTGAACACACTGTTATAGACAGGACATGCATCCATTGAACAAACGGGCACAAACAGAACTTCTATCCATTGAACGTACGTTCACAGACAGGACTTGTATCCATTGAACACACCGTCACAGACAACACTTGTATCCATTGAACACACTGTAATAGACAGCTCTTGTATCCATTGAACAAACGGTCATAGACAGGACTTGCACCCATTGAACACACTGTTATAGACAGGACTTGCGTCCATTGAACACACGTTCAATGGACAGGACTTGCATCCATTGAACACACTGTTATAGACAGGACTTGCATCGATTGAACACACTGTAATAGACAGGTCTTGTATCCATTGAACACACGGTCACAGACAGAACTTCTATCCATTGAACGTACGTTCACAGACAGGACTTGTATCCATTGAACACACCGTCACAGACAAGACTTGTATCCGTTGAACACATGGTCACACACAGGACCAGTATCCAGTCAACAAATGGTCACAGACAGGACTTGAATCCATTCAACGAATGTTCACAGACAGGACATTTATCCATTGAATACACTGTTATAGACAGGACTTGCATCGATTGAACACACTCTTATAGACTGGACATGCATCCATTGAACACACTGTTATAGACAGGACTTGCTTCCATTGAACACAATGTTATAGAGAGCACTTGCATCCATTGAACGCACTGATATAGACTGGATTTGGATCCATTGAACACACGGTCACAGGCAGGACTTGTATCCATTGAACACTCTGTAATAGAAAGGACTTGTATCTATTGAACAAACTGTCACAGAAAGGACTTGCATCCATTGAACACGCTGTTATAGACAGGAGTTGTATCCATTGAACACACTGTTACAGACAGGACTTGTATCCATTGAACACACGGTCGCGGACAGAACTTCTATCCATTGAACACATGGTCATAGACAGGACATGCATCCATTGAACACACTGTTATAGACAGGACTTGCATCGATTGAGCACACTGTTATAGTCAGGACATGCATCCGTTGAACACAATTTTATAGAAAGGACTTGTATCCATTGAACACGCTGTTATAGACAGGAGTTGTATCCATTAAACACACTGTTATAGACAGGACTTGCATCGATTGAACACACTGTTATAGACAGGACTTGCTTCCATTGAACACAATTTTATAGACAGGTCTTGTATTCATTTGAACACACAGTTATAGACAGGACATGCATCCATTGAACAAACGGTCATAGACAGGACTAGTATCCATTGAACACATTGTTATAGACAGGTCTTGTATCCATTGAACACACGGTCACAGACATAACTTCTATCCATTGAACGACCGTTCACAGACAGGACTTGTATCCATTGAACACACCGTCACAGACAAGACTTGTATCCATTGAACACACTGTAATAGACAGGTCTTGTATCCATTGAACACATGGTCACACACAGGACCAGTATCCAGTCAACAAATGGTCACAGACAGGACTTGAATCCATTGAACACGCTCTTATATACAGGAGTTGTAGCCATTGAACACAATGTTATAGAGAGCACTTGCATCCATTGAACGCACTGTTATAGACAGGACTTGTATCCAGTGAACACATGGTCACAGGCAGGACTTGTATTCGTTGAACACACGGTCACAGACAGGACTTGTATCCATTGAACACACTGTAATAGACAGGTCTTGTATCCATTGAACAAACGGTCATAGACAGGACTTGCACCCATTGAACACACTGTTATAGACAGGACTTGCGTCCATTGAAGACACGTTCATAGACATGACTTGCATCCATTGAACACACTGTTAATGACAGGACTTGCATCGATTGAACACACTGTTATAGGCAGGACATGCATCCATTGAACACACGGTCACAGACAGGACTTGTATCCATTGAACGAACGTTCACAGACAGGACTTGTATCCATTGAACACACTGTTATAGACAGGACTTGCATCGATTGAACACACTGTTATAGACAGGACATTCATCCATTGAACACACTGTTATAGACAGGACTTGCTTCCATTGAACACAATTTTATAGACAGGTCTTGTATTCATTTGAACACACTGTTATAGACAGGACATGCATCCATTGAACAAACGGGCCCAGACAGAACTTCTATCCATTGAACGTACGTTCACAGACAGGACTTGTATCCATTGAACACACCGTCACAGACAAGACTTGTATCCATTGAACACACTGTAATAGACAGGTCTTGTATCCATTGAACAAACGGTCATAGACAGGACTTGCACCCATTGAACACACTGTTATAGACAGGACTTGCGTCCATTGAACACACGTTCATAGACAGGACTTGCATCCATTGAACACACTGTTATAGACAGGACTTGCATCGATTGAACACACTGTTATAGAGAGGGCTTGTATCCATTGAACACATGGTCACAGGCAGGACTTGTATTCGTTGAACACACTAAATAGACAGGATTTGTATCCATTGAACACATTGTTATAGAGAGCACTTGTATCCATTGAACGCACTGATATAGACTGGACTTGGATCCATTGAACAAACGGTCACAGGCAGGATTTGTATTCGTTGAACACACGGTCACAGACAGGACTTGTATCCATTGAACACACTGTAATAGACAGGACTAGTATCCATTGAACAAACTGTCACAGAAACGACTTGCATCCATTGAACACGCTGTTATAGACAGGAGTTGTATCCATTGAACACACTGTTATATACAGGACTTGCATCAATTTATCACAATTTTATAGAAAGGACTTTTATCCATTGTACACGCTGTTATAGATAGGAGTTGTATCCATTGAACACACTGTTACAGACAGGACTTGTATCCATTGAACAGACGGTCGCAGACAGAACTTCTATCCATTGAACACACGGTCATAGATAGGACATGCATCCATTGAACACACTGTTATAGACAGGACTTGCGTCCATTGAACACACTGTTATAGACAGGACATGCATCCATTGAACACACTGTTATAGACAGGACTTGCTTCCATTGAACACAATTTTATAGAAAGGACTTGAATCCATTGAACACACTGTTATAGACAGGACTTGCATCGATTGAGCACACTGTTATAGACAGGACTTGCGTCCATTGAACACACCGTCACAGACAAGACTTGTAGCCGTTGAACACACCGTCACAGACAGGACTTGTATCCGTTGAACACACGGTCACGCACAGGACCAGTATCCAGTCAACATATGGTCACAGACAGGACTTGAATCCATTGAACACGCTCTTATATACAGGAGTTGTATCCATTGAACACAATGTTATATAGAGCACTTGCATCCATTGAACGCACTGTTATAGAGTGGGCTTGTATCCATTGAACACAGGGTCACAGGCAGGACTTGTATTCGTTGAACACACTAAATAGACAGGACATGTATCCATTGAACACATTGTTATAGACAGGACTTGCATCGATTGAACACACTGTTATAGACAGGACTTGCTTCCATTGAACAAACGGTCACAGGCAGGATTTGTATTCGTTGAACACACGGTCACAGACAGGACTTGTATCCATTGAACACACTGTAATAGACAGGACTAGTATCCATTGAACAAACTGTCACAGAAAGGACTTGCATCCATTGAACACGCTGTTATAGACCGGAGTTGTATCCATTGAACACACTGTTATAGACAGGACTTGCATCGATTGAACACAATTTTATAGAAAGGACTTTTATCCATTGTACACGCTGCTATAGATAGGAGTTGTATCCATTGAACACACTGTTACAGACAGGACTTGTATCCATTGAACAGACGGTCGCAGACAGAACTTCTATCCATTGAACACACGGTCATAGATAGGACATGCATCCATTGAACACACTGTTATAGACAGGACTTGCGTCCATTGAACACACTGTTATAGACAGGACATGCATCCATTGAACACACTGTTATAGACAGGACATGCATCCATTGAACCCACGTTCATAGACAGGACTTCCTTCCATTGAACACACTGTTATAGACAGTACTTGCATCGATTGAACACAGTGTTATAGACAGGACATGCAGCCATTGAACACACTGTTATAGACAGGACTTGCTTCCATTGAACACAATTTTATAGACAGGTCATGTATTCATTTGAACACACTGTTATAGACAGGACATGCATTCATTGAACAAACGGTCATAGACAGGACTTGCACCGATTGAACACACTGTTATAGACAGGACTTGCATCCATTGAGCACACGGTCACAGACAGGACTTGTATCCATTGAACGAACGTTCACAGACAGGACTTGTATCCATTGAACACACTGTTATAGACAGGACTTGCATCGATTGAACACACTGTTATAGACAGGACTTGCATCGATTGAGCACACTGTTATAGACAGGACATGCATCCATTGAACACACTGTTATAGACAGGACTTGCATCCATTGAACACACGGTCATAGACAGGACTTGCATCCATTGAACACACTGTTATAGACAGGACTTGCATCGATTGAACACACTGTTATAGACAGGACATGCATCCATTGAACACACTGTTATAGACAGGTCTTGCTTCCATTGAACACACGGTCATAGACAGGACTTGCATCCATTGAACACACTGTTATAGTCAGGACATGTATCCATTGAACACAGTTTTATAGAAAGGACTTGTATCCATTGAACACACTGTTATAGAGAGGACTTGCGTCCATTGAACACACTGTTATAGGCAGGACCTGCATCCATTGAACACACGGTCACAGACAGGACTTGTCTCCATTGAACGAACGTTCACAGACAGGACTTGTATCCATTGAACACACTGTAATAGACAGGACTAGTATCCATTGAACACACTGTTATATACAGGACTTGCATCGATTGAACACAATTTTATAGAAAGGACTTTTATCCATTGTACACGCTGTTATAGATAGGAGTTGTATCCATTGAACACACTGTTACAGACAGGACTTGCGTCCATTGAACAGACGGTCATAGACAGGACTTGCATCCATTGAACACACTGTAATAGACAGGTCTTGTATCCATTGAACAAACGGTCATAGACAGGACTTGCACCCATTGAACACACTGTTATAGACAGGACTTGCGTCCATTGAACACACGTTCATAGACAGGACTTGCATCCATTGAACACACTGTTATAGACAGGACTTGCATCGATTGAACACACTGTTATAGAGAGGGCTTGTATCCATTGAACACATGGTCACAGGCAGGACTTGTATTCGTTGAACACACTAAATAGACAGGATTTGTATCCATTGAACACATTGTTATAGAGAGCACTTGTATCCATTGAACGCACTGATATAGACTGGACTTGGATCCATTGAACAAACGGTCACAGGCAGGATTTGTATTCGTTGAACACACGGTCACAGACAGGACTTGTATCCATTGAACACACTGTAATAGACAGGACTAGTATCCATTGAACAAACTGTCACAGAAACGACTTGCATCCATTGAACACGCTGTTATAGACAGGAGTTGTATCCATTGAACACACTGTTATATACAGGACTTGCATCAATTTATCACAATTTTATAGAAAGGACTTTTATCCATTGTACACGCTGTTATAGATAGGAGTTGTATCCATTGAACACACTGTTACAGACAGGACTTGTATCCATTGAACAGACGGTCGCAGACAGAACTTCTATCCATTGAACACACGGTCATAGATAGGACATGCATCCATTGAACACACTGTTATAGACAGGACTTGCGTCCATTGAACACACTGTTATAGACAGGACATGCATCCATTGAACACACTGTTATAGACAGGACTTGCTTCCATTGAACACAATTTTATAGAAAGGACTTGAATCCATTGAACACACTGTTATAGACAGGACTTGCATCGATTGAGCACACTGTTATAGACAGGACTTGCGTCCATTGAACACACCGTCACAGACAAGACTTGTAGCCGTTGAACACACCGTCACAGACAGGACTTGTATCCGTTGAACACACGGTCACGCACAGGACCAGTATCCAGTCAACATATGGTCACAGACAGGACTTGAATCCATTGAACACGCTCTTATATACAGGAGTTGTATCCATTGAACACAATGTTATATAGAGCACTTGCATCCATTGAACGCACTGTTATAGAGTGGGCTTGTATCCATTGAACACAGGGTCACAGGCAGGACTTGTATTCGTTGAACACACTAAATAGACAGGACATGTATCCATTGAACACATTGTTATAGACAGGACTTGCATCGATTGAACACACTGTTATAGACAGGACTTGCTTCCATTGAACAAACGGTCACAGGCAGGATTTGTATTCGTTGAACACACGGTCACAGACAGGACTTGTATCCATTGAACACACTGTAATAGACAGGACTAGTATCCATTGAACAAACTGTCACAGAAAGGACTTGCATCCATTGAACACGCTGTTATAGACCGGAGTTGTATCCATTGAACACACTGTTATAGACAGGACTTGCATCGATTGAACACAATTTTATAGAAAGGACTTTTATCCATTGTACACGCTGCTATAGATAGGAGTTGTATCCATTGAACACACTGTTACAGACAGGACTTGTATCCATTGAACAGACGGTCGCAGACAGAACTTCTATCCATTGAACACACGGTCATAGATAGGACATGCATCCATTGAACACACTGTTATAGACAGGACTTGCGTCCATTGAACACACTGTTATAGACAGGACATGCATCCAATGAACACACTGTTATAGACAGGACATGCATCCATTGAACCCACGTTCATAGACAGGACTTCCTTCCATTGAACACACTGTTATAGACAGTACTTGCATCGATTGAACACAGTGTTATAGACAGGACATGCAGCCATTGAACACACTGTTATAGACAGGACTTGCTTCCATTGAACACAATTTTATAGACAGGTCATGTATTCATTTGAACACACTGTTATAGACAGGACATGCATTCATTGAACAAACGGTCATAGACAGGACTTGCACCGATTGAACACACTGTTATAGACAGGACTTGCATCCATTGAGCACACGGTCACAGACAGGACTTGTATCCATTGAACGAACGTTCACAGACAGGACTTGTATCCATTGAACACACTGTTATAGACAGGACTTGCATCGATTGAGCACACTGTTATAGACAGGACATGCATCCATTGAACACACTGTTATAGACAGGACTTGCATCCATTGAACACACGGTCATAGACAGGACTTGCATCCATTGAACACACTGTTATAGACAGGACTTGCATCGATTGAACACACTGTTATAGACAGGACATGCATCCATTGAACACACTGTTATAGACAGGACTTGCTTCCATTGAACACACGGTCATAGACAGGACTTGCATCCATTGAACACACTGTTATAGTCAGGACATGTATCCATTGAACACAGTTTTATAGAAAGGACTTGTATCCATTGAACACACTGTTATAGAGAGGACTTGCGTCCATTGAACACACTGTTATAGGCAGGACCTGCATCCATTGAACACACGGTCACAGACAGGACTTGTCTCCATTGAACGAACGTTCACAGACAGGACTTGTATCCATTGAACACACTGTAATAGACAGGACTAGTATCCATTGAACACACTGTTATATACAGGACTTGCATCGATTGAACACAATTTTATAGAAAGGACTTTTATCCATTGTACACGCTGTTATAGATAGGAGTTGTATCCATTGAACACACTGTTACAGACAGGACTTGCGTCCATTGAACAGACGGTCGCAGACAGAACTTCTATCCATTGAACACACGGTCATAGATAGGACATGCATCCATTGAACACACTGTTATAGACAGGACTTGCGTCCATTGAACACACTGTTATAGACAGGACATGCATCCATTGAACACACTGTTATAGACAGGACTTGCTTCCATTGAACACAATTTTATAGAAAGGACTTGAATCCATTGAACACACTGTTATAGACAGGACTTGCATCCATTGAACCCACGTTCATAGACAGGACTTCCTTCCATTGAACACACTGTTATAGACAGTACTTGCATCGATTGAACACAGTATTATAGACAGGACATGCATCCATTGAACACACTGTTATAGACAGGACTTGCTTCCATTGAACACAATTTTATAGACAGGTCTTGTATTCATTTGAACATACTGTTATAGACAGGACATGCATTCATTGAACAAACGGTCATAGACAGGACTTGCACCGATTGAACACACTGTTATAGACAGGACTTGCGACCATTGAGCACACGGTCACAGACAGGACTTGTATCCATTGAACGAACGTTCACAGACAGGACTTGTATCCATTGAACACACTGTTATAGACAGGACTTGCATCGATTGAACACACTGTTATAGACAGGACATGCATCCATTGAACACACTGTTATAGACAGGACTTGCATCCATTGAACACACTGTTATAGACAGGACTTGCATCGATTGAACACACTGTTATAGACAGGACATGCATCCATTGAACACACTGTTAAAGACAGGACTTGCTTCCATTGAACACACGGTCATAGACAGGACTTGCATCCATTGAACACACTGTTATAGTCAGGACATGTATCCATTGAACACAGTTTTATAGAAAGGACTTGTATCCATTGAACACACTGTTATAGAGAGGACTTGCGTCCATTGAACACACTGTTATAGGCAGGACCTGCATCCATTGAACACACGGTCACAGACAGGACTTGTCTCCATTGAACGAACGTTCACAGACAGGACTTGTATCCATTGAACACACTGTTATAGACAGGACTTGCATCGATTGAACACACTGTTATAGACAGGACATTCATCCATTGAACACACTGTTATAGACAGGACTTGCTTCCATTGAACACAATTTTATAGACATGTCTTGTATTCATTTGAACACACGGTTATAGACAGGACATGCATCCATTGAACAAACGGGCACAGACAGAACTTCTATCCATTGAACGTACGTTCACAGACAGGACTTGTATCCATTGAACACACGGTCACAGACAAGACTTGTATCCATTGAACACACTGTAATAGACAGGTCTTGTATCCATTGAACAAACGGTCATAGACAGGACTTGCACCCATTGAACACACTGTTATAGACAGGACTTGCGTCCATTGATCACACGTTCATAGACAGGACTTGCATCCATTGAACACACTGTTATAGACAGGACTTGCATCGATTGAACACACTGTTATAGAGAGGGCTTGTATCCATTGAACACATGGTCACAGGCAGGACTTGTGTTCGTTGAACACACTAAATAGACAGGACTTGTATCCATTGAACACATTGTTATAGAGAGCACTTGTATCCATTGAACGCACTGATATAGACTGGACTTGGATCCATTGAACACAATTTTATAGAAAGGACTTGAATCCATTGAACACACTGTTATAGACAGTACTTGCATCGATTGAACACAGTATTATAGACAGGACATGCATCCATTGAACACACTGTTATAGACAGGACTTGCTTCCATTGAACACAATTTTATAGACAGGTCTTGTATTCATTTGAACACACTGTTATAGACAGGACATGCATCCATTGAACACACTGTTATAGACAGGACTTGCATCCATTGAACACAATGTTATAGAGAGCACTTGCATCCATTGAACGCACTGATATAGACTGGACTTGGATCCATTGAACACACAGTCACAGGCAGGACTTGTATCCATTGAACACTCTGTAATAGAAAGGACTTGTATCTATTGAACAAACAGTCACAGAAAGGACTTGCATCCATTGAACACGCTGTTATAGACAGGAGTTGTATCCATTGAACACACTGTTACAGACAGGACTTGTATCCATTGAACACACGGTCGCAGACAGAACTTCTATCCATTGAACACATGGTCATAGACAGGACATGCATCCATTGAACACACTGTTATAGACAGGACTTGCATCGATTGAGCACACTGTTATAGACTGGACTTGCGTCCATTGAACACACCGTCACAGACAAGACTTGTAGCCGTTGAACACACCGTCACAGACAGGACTTGTATCCGTTGAACACACGGTCACGCACAGGACCAGTATCCAGTCAACATATGGTCACAGACAGGACTTGAATCCATTGAACACGCTCTTATATACAGGAGTTGTATCCATTGAACACAATGTTATAGAGAGCACTTGCATCCATTGAACGCACTGTTATAGAGAGTGCTTGTATCCATTGAACACAGGGTCACAGGCAGGACTTGTATTCGTTGAACACACTAAATAGACAGGACTTGTATCCATTGAACACATTGTTATAGACAGGACTTGCATCGATTGAACACACTGTTATAGACAGGACATGCATCCATTGAACACACTGTTATAGACAGGACTTGCTTCCATTGAACACAATGTTATAGAGAGCACTTGTATCCATTGAACGCACTGATATAGACTGGACTTGGATCCATTGAACAAACGGTCACAGGCAGGATTTGTATTCGTTGAACACACGGTCACAGACAGGACTTGTATCCATTGAACACACTGTAATAGACAGGACTAGTATCCATTGAACAAACTGTCACAGAAAGGACTTGCATCCATTGAACACGCTGTTATAGATAGGAGTTGTATCCATTGAACACACTGTTACAGACAGGACTTGTATCCATTGAACAGACGGTCGCAGACAGAACTTCTATCCATTGAACACACGGTCATAGATAGGACATGCATCCATTGAACACACTGTTATATACAGGACTTGTATTCATTGAACAAACTGTCACAGAAAGGACTTGCATCCATTGAACACGCTGTTATAGATAGGAGTTGTATCCATTGAACACGCTGTTATAGATAGGAGTTGTATCCATTGAACACACTGTTATAGACAGGACATGCATCCAATGAACACACTGTTATAGACAGAACTTGCTTCCATTGAACACAATTTTATAGAAAGGACTTGAATCCATTGAACACACTGTTATAGACAGGACTTGCATCCATTGAACCCACGTTCATAGACAGGACTTCCTTCCATTGAACACACTGTTATAGACAGTACTTGCATCGATTGAACACAGTGTTATAGACAGGACATGCATCCATTGAACACACTGTTATAGACAGGACTTGCTTCCATTGAACACAATTTTATAGACAGGTCTTGTATTCATTTGAACACACTGTTATAGACAGGACATGCATTCATTGAACAAACGTTCATAGACAGGACTTGCACCGATTGAACACACTGTTATAGACAGGACTTGCATCCATTGAGCACACGGTCACAGACAGGACTTGTATCCATTGAACGAACGTTCACAGACAGGACTTGTATCCATTGAACACACTGTTATAGACAGGACTTGCATCGATTGAACACACTGTTATAGACAGGACTTGCATCGATTGAGCACACTGTTATAGACAGGACATGCATCCATTGAACACACTGTTATAGACAGGACTTGCATCCATTGAACACACGGTCATAGACAGGACTTGCATCCATTGAACACACTGTTATAGACAGGACTTGCATCGATTGAACACACTGTTATAGACAGGACATGCATCCATTGAACACACTGTTATAGACAGGACTTGCTTCCATTGAACACACGGTCATAGACAGGACTTGCATCCATTGAACACAGTTTTATAGAAAGGACTTGTATCCATTGAACACACTGTTATAGAGAGGACTTGCGGCCATTGAACACACTGTTATAGGCAGGACATGCATCCATTGAACACACGGTCACAGACAGGACTTGTATCCATTGAACGAACGTTCACAGACAGGACTTGTATCCATTGAACACACTGTTATAGACAGGACTTGCATCGATTGAACACACTGTTATAGACAGGACATTCATCCATTGAACACACTGTTATAGACAGGACTTGCTTCCATTGAACACAATTTTATAGACAGGTCTTGTATTCATTTGAACACACTGTTATAGACAGGACATGCATCCATTGAACAAACGGGCACAGACAGAACTTCTATCCATTGAACGTACGTTCACAGACAGGACTTGTATCCATTGAACACACCGTCACAGACAAGACTTGTATCCATTGAACACACTGTAATAGACAGGTCTTGTATCCATTGAACAAACGGTCATAGACAGGACTTGCACCCATTGAACACACTGTTATAGACAGGACTTGCGTCCATTGAACACACGTTCATAGACAGGACTTGCATCCATTGAACACACTGTTATAGACAGGACTTGCATCGATTGAACACACTGTTATAGAGAGGGCTTGTATCCATTGAACACATGGTCACAGGCAGGACTTGTATTCGTTGAACACACTAAATAGACAGGACTTGTATCCATTGAACACATTGTTATAGAGAGCACTTGTATCCATTGAACGCACTGATATAGACTGGACTTGAATCCATTGAACAAACGGTCACAGGCAGGATTTGTATTCGTTGAACACACGGTCACAGACAGGACTTGTATCCATTGAACACACTGTAATAGACAGGACTAGTATCCATTGAACAAACTGTCACAGAAAGGACTTGCATCCATTGAACACGCTGTTATAGACAGGAGTTGTATCCATTGAACACACTGTTATATACAGGACTTGCATCGATTGAACACAATTTTATAGAAAGGACTTTTATCCATTGTACACGCTGTTATAGATAGGAGTTGTATCCATTGAACACACTGTTACAGACAGGACTTGTATCCATTGAACAGACGGTCGCAGACAGAACTTCTATCCATTGAACACACGGTCATAGATAGGACATGCATCCATTGAACACACTGTTATAGACAGGACTTGCGTCCATTGAACACACTGTTATAGACAGGACATGCATCCATTGAACACACTGTTATAGACAGGACTTGCTTCCATTGAACACAATTTTATAGAAAGGACTTGAATCCATTGAACACACTGTTATAGACAGGACTTGCATCCATTGAACCCACGTTCATAGACAGGACTTCCTTCCATTGAACACACTGTTATAGACAGTACTTGCATCGATTGAACACAGTATTATAGACAGGACATGCATCCATTGAACACACTGTTATAGACAGGACTTGCTTCCATTGAACACAATTTTATAGACAGGTCTTGTATTCATTTGAACATACTGTTATAGACAGGACATGCATTCATTGAACAAACGGTCATAGACAGGACTTGCACCGATTGAACACACTGTTATAGACAGGACTTGCGACCATTGAGCACACGGTCACAGACAGGACTTGTATCCATTGAACGAACGTTCACAGACAGGACTTGTATCCATTGAACACACTGTTATAGACAGGACTTGCATCGATTGAACACACTGTTATAGACAGGACATGCATCCATTGAACACACTGTTATAGACAGGTCTTGCTTCCATTGAACACACGGTCATAGACAGGACTTGCATCCATTGAACACACTGTTATAGACAGGACTTGCATCGATTGAGCACACTGTTATAGACAGGACATATATCCATTGAACACAGTTTTATAGAAAGGACTTGTATCCATTGAACACACTGTTATAGAGAGGACTTGCGTCCATTGAACACACTGTTATAGGCAGGACATGCATCCATTGAACACACGGTCACAGACAGGTCTTGTATCCATTGAACGAACGTTCACAGACAGGACTTGTATCCATTGAACACACTGTTATAGACAGGACTTGCATCGATTGAACACACTGTTATAGACAGGACATTCATCCATTGAACACACTGTTATAGACAGGACTTGCTTCCATTGAACACAATTTTATAGACAGGTCTTGTATTCATTTGAACACACTGTTATAGACAGGACATGCATCCATTGAACAAACGGGCACAAACAGAACTTCTATCCATTGAACGTACGTTCACAGACAGGACTTGTATCCATTGAACACACCGTCACAGACAACACTTGTATCCATTGAACACACTGTAATAGACAGCTCTTGTATCCATTGAACAAACGGTCATAGACAGGACTTGCACCCATTGAACACACTGTTATAGACAGGACTTGCGTCCATTGAACACACGTTCAATGGACAGGACTTGCATCCATTGAACACACTGTTATAGACAGGACTTGCATCGATTGAACACACTGTAATAGACAGGTCTTGTATCCATTGAACACACGGTCACAGACAGAACTTCTATCCATTGAACGTACGTTCACAGACAGGACTTGTATCCATTGAACACACCGTCACAGACAAGACTTGTATCCGTTGAACACATGGTCACACACAGGACCAGTATCCAGTCAACAAATGGTCACAGACAGGACTTGAATCCATTCAACGAATGTTCACAGACAGGACATTTATCCATTGAATACACTGTTATAGACAGGACTTGCATCGATTGAACACACTCTTATAGACTGGACATGCATCCATTGAACACACTGTTATAGACAGGACTTGCTTCCATTGAACACAATGTTATAGAGAGCACTTGCATCCATTGAACGCACTGATATAGACTGGATTTGGATCCATTGAACACACGGTCACAGGCAGGACTTGTATCCATTGAACACTCTGTAATAGAAAGGACTTGTATCTATTGAACAAACTGTCACAGAAAGGACTTGCATCCATTGAACACGCTGTTATAGACAGGAGTTGTATCCATTGAACACACTGTTACAGACAGGACTTGTATCCATTGAACACACGGTCGCGGACAGAACTTCTATCCATTGAACACATGGTCATAGACAGGACATGCATCCATTGAACACACTGTTATAGACAGGACTTGCATCGATTGAGCACACTGTTATAGTCAGGACATGCATCCGTTGAACACAATTTTATAGAAAGGACTTGTATCCATTGAACACGCTGTTATAGACAGGAGTTGTATCCATTAAACACACTGTTATAGACAGGACTTGCATCGATTGAACACACTGTTATAGACAGGACTTGCTTCCATTGAACACAATTTTATAGACAGGTCTTGTATTCATTTGAACACACAGTTATAGACAGGACATGCATCCATTGAACAAACGGTCATAGACAGGACTAGTATCCATTGAACACATTGTTATAGACAGGTCTTGTATCCATTGAACACACGGTCACAGACATAACTTCTATCCATTGAACGACCGTTCACAGACAGGACTTGTATCCATTGAACACACCGTCACAGACAAGACTTGTATCCATTGAACACACTGTAATAGACAGGTCTTGTATCCATTGAACACATGGTCACACACAGGACCAGTATCCAGTCAACAAATGGTCACAGACAGGACTTGAATCCATTGAACACGCTCTTATATACAGGAGTTGTAGCCATTGAACACAATGTTATAGAGAGCACTTGCATCCATTGAACGCACTGTTATAGACAGGACTTGTATCCAGTGAACACATGGTCACAGGCAGGACTTGTATTCGTTGAACACACGGTCACAGACAGGACTTGTATCCATTGAACACACTGTAATAGACAGGTCTTGTATCCATTGAACAAACGGTCATAGACAGGACTTGCACCCATTGAACACACTGTTATAGACAGGACTTGCGTCCATTGAAGACACGTTCATAGACATGACTTGCATCCATTGAACACACTGTTAATGACAGGACTTGCATCGATTGAACACACTGTTATAGGCAGGACATGCATCCATTGAACACACGGTCACAGACAGGACTTGTATCCATTGAACGAACGTTCACAGACAGGACTTGTATCCATTGAACACACTGTTATAGACAGGACTTGCATCGATTGAACACACTGTTATAGACAGGACATTCATCCATTGAACACACTGTTATAGACAGGACTTGCTTCCATTGAACACAATTTTATAGACAGGTCTTGTATTCATTTGAACACACTGTTATAGACAGGACATGCATCCATTGAACAAACGGGCCCAGACAGAACTTCTATCCATTGAACGTACGTTCACAGACAGGACTTGTATCCATTGAACACACCGTCACAGACAAGACTTGTATCCATTGAACACACTGTAATAGACAGGTCTTGTATCCATTGAACAAACGGTCATAGACAGGACTTGCACCCATTGAACACACTGTTATAGACAGGACTTGCGTCCATTGAACACACGTTCATAGACAGGACTTGCATCCATTGAACACACTGTTATAGACAGGACTTGCATCGATTGAACACACTGTTATAGAGAGGGCTTGTATCCATTGAACACATGGTCACAGGCAGGACTTGTATTCGTTGAACACACTAAATAGACAGGATTTGTATCCATTGAACACATTGTTATAGAGAGCACTTGTATCCATTGAACGCACTGATATAGACTGGACTTGGATCCATTGAACAAACGGTCACAGGCAGGATTTGTATTCGTTGAACACACGGTCACAGACAGGACTTGTATCCATTGAACACACTGTAATAGACAGGACTAGTATCCATTGAACAAACTGTCACAGAAACGACTTGCATCCATTGAACACGCTGTTATAGACAGGAGTTGTATCCATTGAACACACTGTTATATACAGGACTTGCATCAATTTATCACAATTTTATAGAAAGGACTTTTATCCATTGTACACGCTGTTATAGATAGGAGTTGTATCCATTGAACACACTGTTACAGACAGGACTTGTATCCATTGAACAGACGGTCGCAGACAGAACTTCTATCCATTGAACACACGGTCATAGATAGGACATGCATCCATTGAACACACTGTTATAGACAGGACTTGCGTCCATTGAACACACTGTTATAGACAGGACATGCATCCATTGAACACACTGTTATAGACAGGACTTGCTTCCATTGAACACAATTTTATAGAAAGGACTTGAATCCATTGAACACACTGTTATAGACAGGACTTGCATCGATTGAGCACACTGTTATAGACAGGACTTGCGTCCATTGAACACACCGTCACAGACAAGACTTGTAGCCGTTGAACACACCGTCACAGACAGGACTTGTATCCGTTGAACACACGGTCACGCACAGGACCAGTATCCAGTCAACATATGGTCACAGACAGGACTTGAATCCATTGAACACGCTCTTATATACAGGAGTTGTATCCATTGAACACAATGTTATATAGAGCACTTGCATCCATTGAACGCACTGTTATAGAGTGGGCTTGTATCCATTGAACACAGGGTCACAGGCAGGACTTGTATTCGTTGAACACACTAAATAGACAGGACATGTATCCATTGAACACATTGTTATAGACAGGACTTGCATCGATTGAACACACTGTTATAGACAGGACTTGCTTCCATTGAACAAACGGTCACAGGCAGGATTTGTATTCGTTGAACACACGGTCACAGACAGGACTTGTATCCATTGAACACACTGTAATAGACAGGACTAGTATCCATTGAACAAACTGTCACAGAAAGGACTTGCATCCATTGAACACGCTGTTATAGACCGGAGTTGTATCCATTGAACACACTGTTATAGACAGGACTTGCATCGATTGAACACAATTTTATAGAAAGGACTTTTATCCATTGTACACGCTGCTATAGATAGGAGTTGTATCCATTGAACACACTGTTACAGACAGGACTTGTATCCATTGAACAGACGGTCGCAGACAGAACTTCTATCCATTGAACACACGGTCATAGATAGGACATGCATCCATTGAACACACTGTTATAGACAGGACTTGCGTCCATTGAACACACTGTTATAGACAGGACATGCATCCATTGAACACACTGTTATAGACAGGACATGCATCCATTGAACCCACGTTCATAGACAGGACTTCCTTCCATTGAACACACTGTTATAGACAGTACTTGCATCGATTGAACACAGTGTTATAGACAGGACATGCAGCCATTGAACACACTGTTATAGACAGGACTTGCTTCCATTGAACACAATTTTATAGACAGGTCATGTATTCATTTGAACACACTGTTATAGACAGGACATGCATTCATTGAACAAACGGTCATAGACAGGACTTGCACCGATTGAACACACTGTTATAGACAGGACTTGCATCCATTGAGCACACGGTCACAGACAGGACTTGTATCCATTGAACGAACGTTCACAGACAGGACTTGTATCCATTGAACACACTGTTATAGACAGGACTTGCATCGATTGAACACACTGTTATAGACAGGACTTGCATCGATTGAGCACACTGTTATAGACAGGACATGCATCCATTGAACACACTGTTATAGACAGGACTTGCATCCATTGAACACACGGTCATAGACAGGACTTGCATCCATTGAACACACTGTTATAGACAGGACTTGCATCGATTGAACACACTGTTATAGACAGGACATGCATCCATTGAACACACTGTTATAGACAGGTCTTGCTTCCATTGAACACACGGTCATAGACAGGACTTGCATCCATTGAACACACTGTTATAGTCAGGACATGTATCCATTGAACACAGTTTTATAGAAAGGACTTGTATCCATTGAACACACTGTTATAGAGAGGACTTGCGTCCATTGAACACACTGTTATAGGCAGGACCTGCATCCATTGAACACACGGTCACAGACAGGACTTGTCTCCATTGAACGAACGTTCACAGACAGGACTTGTATCCATTGAACACACTGTAATAGACAGGACTAGTATCCATTGAACACACTGTTATATACAGGACTTGCATCGATTGAACACAATTTTATAGAAAGGACTTTTATCCATTGTACACGCTGTTATAGATAGGAGTTGTATCCATTGAACACACTGTTACAGACAGGACTTGCGTCCATTGAACAGACGGTCATAGACAGGACTTGCATCCATTGAACACACTGTAATAGACAGGTCTTGTATCCATTGAACAAACGGTCATAGACAGGACTTGCACCCATTGAACACACTGTTATAGACAGGACTTGCGTCCATTGAACACACGTTCATAGACAGGACTTGCATCCATTGAACACACTGTTATAGACAGGACTTGCATCGATTGAACACACTGTTATAGAGAGGGCTTGTATCCATTGAACACATGGTCACAGGCAGGACTTGTATTCGTTGAACACACTAAATAGACAGGATTTGTATCCATTGAACACATTGTTATAGAGAGCACTTGTATCCATTGAACGCACTGATATAGACTGGACTTGGATCCATTGAACAAACGGTCACAGGCAGGATTTGTATTCGTTGAACACACGGTCACAGACAGGACTTGTATCCATTGAACACACTGTAATAGACAGGACTAGTATCCATTGAACAAACTGTCACAGAAACGACTTGCATCCATTGAACACGCTGTTATAGACAGGAGTTGTATCCATTGAACACACTGTTATATACAGGACTTGCATCAATTTATCACAATTTTATAGAAAGGACTTTTATCCATTGTACACGCTGTTATAGATAGGAGTTGTATCCATTGAACACACTGTTACAGACAGGACTTGTATCCATTGAACAGACGGTCGCAGACAGAACTTCTATCCATTGAACACACGGTCATAGATAGGACATGCATCCATTGAACACACTGTTATAGACAGGACTTGCGTCCATTGAACACACTGTTATAGACAGGACATGCATCCATTGAACACACTGTTATAGACAGGACTTGCTTCCATTGAACACAATTTTATAGAAAGGACTTGAATCCATTGAACACACTGTTATAGACAGGACTTGCATCGATTGAGCACACTGTTATAGACAGGACTTGCGTCCATTGAACACACCGTCACAGACAAGACTTGTAGCCGTTGAACACACCGTCACAGACAGGACTTGTATCCGTTGAACACACGGTCACGCACAGGACCAGTATCCAGTCAACATATGGTCACAGACAGGACTTGAATCCATTGAACACGCTCTTATATACAGGAGTTGTATCCATTGAACACAATGTTATATAGAGCACTTGCATCCATTGAACGCACTGTTATAGAGTGGGCTTGTATCCATTGAACACAGGGTCACAGGCAGGACTTGTATTCGTTGAACACACTAAATAGACAGGACATGTATCCATTGAACACATTGTTATAGACAGGACTTGCATCGATTGAACACACTGTTATAGACAGGACTTGCTTCCATTGAACAAACGGTCACAGGCAGGATTTGTATTCGTTGAACACACGGTCACAGACAGGACTTGTATCCATTGAACACACTGTAATAGACAGGACTAGTATCCATTGAACAAACTGTCACAGAAAGGACTTGCATCCATTGAACACGCTGTTATAGACCGGAGTTGTATCCATTGAACACACTGTTATAGACAGGACTTGCATCGATTGAACACAATTTTATAGAAAGGACTTTTATCCATTGTACACGCTGCTATAGATAGGAGTTGTATCCATTGAACACACTGTTACAGACAGGACTTGTATCCATTGAACAGACGGTCGCAGACAGAACTTCTATCCATTGAACACACGGTCATAGATAGGACATGCATCCATTGAACACACTGTTATAGACAGGACTTGCGTCCATTGAACACACTGTTATAGACAGGACATGCATCCAATGAACACACTGTTATAGACAGGACATGCATCCATTGAACCCACGTTCATAGACAGGACTTCCTTCCATTGAACACACTGTTATAGACAGTACTTGCATCGATTGAACACAGTGTTATAGACAGGACATGCAGCCATTGAACACACTGTTATAGACAGGACTTGCTTCCATTGAACACAATTTTATAGACAGGTCATGTATTCATTTGAACACACTGTTATAGACAGGACATGCATTCATTGAACAAACGGTCATAGACAGGACTTGCACCGATTGAACACACTGTTATAGACAGGACTTGCATCCATTGAGCACACGGTCACAGACAGGACTTGTATCCATTGAACGAACGTTCACAGACAGGACTTGTATCCATTGAACACACTGTTATAGACAGGACTTGCATCGATTGAGCACACTGTTATAGACAGGACATGCATCCATTGAACACACTGTTATAGACAGGACTTGCATCCATTGAACACACGGTCATAGACAGGACTTGCATCCATTGAACACACTGTTATAGACAGGACTTGCATCGATTGAACACACTGTTATAGACAGGACATGCATCCATTGAACACACTGTTATAGACAGGACTTGCTTCCATTGAACACACGGTCATAGACAGGACTTGCATCCATTGAACACACTGTTATAGTCAGGACATGTATCCATTGAACACAGTTTTATAGAAAGGACTTGTATCCATTGAACACACTGTTATAGAGAGGACTTGCGTCCATTGAACACACTGTTATAGGCAGGACCTGCATCCATTGAACACACGGTCACAGACAGGACTTGTCTCCATTGAACGAACGTTCACAGACAGGACTTGTATCCATTGAACACACTGTAATAGACAGGACTAGTATCCATTGAACACACTGTTATATACAGGACTTGCATCGATTGAACACAATTTTATAGAAAGGACTTTTATCCATTGTACACGCTGTTATAGATAGGAGTTGTATCCATTGAACACACTGTTACAGACAGGACTTGCGTCCATTGAACAGACGGTCGCAGACAGAACTTCTATCCATTGAACACACGGTCATAGATAGGACATGCATCCATTGAACACACTGTTATAGACAGGACTTGCGTCCATTGAACACACTGTTATAGACAGGACATGCATCCATTGAACACACTGTTATAGACAGGACTTGCTTCCATTGAACACAATTTTATAGAAAGGACTTGAATCCATTGAACACACTGTTATAGACAGGACTTGCATCCATTGAACCCACGTTCATAGACAGGACTTCCTTCCATTGAACACACTGTTATAGACAGTACTTGCATCGATTGAACACAGTATTATAGACAGGACATGCATCCATTGAACACACTGTTATAGACAGGACTTGCTTCCATTGAACACAATTTTATAGACAGGTCTTGTATTCATTTGAACATACTGTTATAGACAGGACATGCATTCATTGAACAAACGGTCATAGACAGGACTTGCACCGATTGAACACACTGTTATAGACAGGACTTGCGACCATTGAGCACACGGTCACAGACAGGACTTGTATCCATTGAACGAACGTTCACAGACAGGACTTGTATCCATTGAACACACTGTTATAGACAGGACTTGCATCGATTGAACACACTGTTATAGACAGGACATGCATCCATTGAACACACTGTTATAGACAGGACTTGCATCCATTGAACACACTGTTATAGACAGGACTTGCATCGATTGAACACACTGTTATAGACAGGACATGCATCCATTGAACACACTGTTAAAGACAGGACTTGCTTCCATTGAACACACGGTCATAGACAGGACTTGCATCCATTGAACACACTGTTATAGTCAGGACATGTATCCATTGAACACAGTTTTATAGAAAGGACTTGTATCCATTGAACACACTGTTATAGAGAGGACTTGCGTCCATTGAACACACTGTTATAGGCAGGACCTGCATCCATTGAACACACGGTCACAGACAGGACTTGTCTCCATTGAACGAACGTTCACAGACAGGACTTGTATCCATTGAACACACTGTTATAGACAGGACTTGCATCGATTGAACACACTGTTATAGACAGGACATTCATCCATTGAACACACTGTTATAGACAGGACTTGCTTCCATTGAACACAATTTTATAGACATGTCTTGTATTCATTTGAACACACGGTTATAGACAGGACATGCATCCATTGAACAAACGGGCACAGACAGAACTTCTATCCATTGAACGTACGTTCACAGACAGGACTTGTATCCATTGAACACACGGTCACAGACAAGACTTGTATCCATTGAACACACTGTAATAGACAGGTCTTGTATCCATTGAACAAACGGTCATAGACAGGACTTGCACCCATTGAACACACTGTTATAGACAGGACTTGCGTCCATTGATCACACGTTCATAGACAGGACTTGCATCCATTGAACACACTGTTATAGACAGGACTTGCATCGATTGAACACACTGTTATAGAGAGGGCTTGTATCCATTGAACACATGGTCACAGGCAGGACTTGTGTTCGTTGAACACACTAAATAGACAGGACTTGTATCCATTGAACACATTGTTATAGAGAGCACTTGTATCCATTGAACGCACTGATATAGACTGGACTTGGATCCATTGAACAAACGGTCACAGGCAGGATTTGTATTCGTTGAACATACGGTCACAGACAGGACTTGTATCCATTGAACACACGGTAATAGACAGGACTAGTATCCATTGAACACACTGTTATATACAGGACTTGCATCGATTGAACACAATTTTATAGAAAGGACTTTTATCCATTGTACACGCTGTTATAGATAGGAGTTGTATCCATTGAACACACTGTTACAGACAGGACTTGTATCCATTGAACAGACGGTCGCAGACAGAACTTCTATCCATTGAACACACGGTCATAGATAGGACTTGCATCGATTGAACACAATTTTATAGAAAGGACTTTTATCCATTGTACACGCTGTTATAGATAGGAGTTGTATCCATTGAACACACCGTCACAGACAAGACTTGAATCCATTGAACACACTGTAATAGACAGGACTTGCGTCCATTGAACAAACGGTCATAGACAGGACTTGCATCCATTGAACACACTGTTATAGACAGGACATTCATCCATTGAACACACTGTTATAGACAGGACTTGCTTCCATTGAACACAATTTTATAGACTTGTCTTGTATTCATTTGAACACACGGTTATAGACAGGACATGCATCCATTGAACAAACGGGCACAGACAGAACTTCTATCCATTGAACGTACGTTCACAGACAGGACTTGTATCCATTGAACACACGGTCACAGACAAGACTTGTATCCATTGAACACACTGTAATAGACAGGTCTTGTATCCATTGAACAAACGGTCATAGACAGGACTTGCACCCATTGAACACACTGTTATAGACAGGACTTGCGTCCATTGATCACACGTTCATAGACAGGACTTGCATCCATTGAACACACTGTTATAGACAGGACTTGCATCGATTGAACACACTGTTATAGAGAGGGCTTGTATCCATTGAACACATGGTCACAGGCAGGACTTGTGTTCGTTGAACACACTAAATAGACAGGACTTGTATCCATTGAACACATTGTTATAGAGAGCACTTGTATCCATTGAACGCACTGATATAGACTGGACTTGGATCCATTGAACAAACGGTCACAGGCAGGATTTGTATTCGTTGAACATACGGTCACAGACAGGACTTGTATCCATTGAACACACGGTAATAGACAGGACTAGTATCCATTGAACACACTGTTATATACAGGACTTGCATCGATTGAACACAATTTTATAGAAAGGACTTTTATCCATTGTACACGCTGTTATAGATAGGAGTTGTATCCATTGAACACACTGTTACAGACAGGACTTGTATCCATTGAACAGACGGTCGCAGACAGAACTTCTATCCATTGAACACACGGTCATAGATAGGACATGCATCCATTGAACACACTGTTATAGACAGGACTTGCGTCCATTGAACACACTGTTATAGACAGGACATGCATCCATTGAACACACTGTTATAGACAGGACTTGCTTCCATTGAACACAATTTTATAGAAAGGACTTGAATCCATTGAACACACTGTTATAGACAGGACTTGCATCCATTGAACCCACGTTCATAGACAGGACTTCCTTCCATTGAACACACTGTTATAGACAGTACTTGCATCGATTGAACACAGTATTATAGACAGGACATGCATCCATTGAACACACTGTTATAGACAGGACTTGCTTCCATTGAACACACGGTCATAGACAGGACTTGCATCCATTGAACACACTGTTATAGTCAGGACATGTATCCATTGAACACAGTTTTATAGAAAGGACTTGTATCCATTGAACACACTGTTATAGAGAGGACTTGCGTCCATTGAACACACTGTTATAGGCTGGACCTGCATCCATTGAACACACGGTCACAGACAGGACTTGTCTCCATTGAACGAACGTTCACAGACAGGACTTGTATCCATTGAACACACTGTTATAGACAGGACTTGCATCGATTGAACACACTGTTATAGACAGGACATTCATCCATTGAACACACTGTTATAGACAGGACTTGCTTCCATTGAACACAATTTTATAGACATGTCTTGTATTCATTTGAACACACGGTTATAGACAGGACATGCATCCATTGAACAAACGGGCACAGACAGAACTTCTATCCATTGAACGTACGTTCACAGACAGGACTTGTATCCATTGAACACACGGTCACAGACAAGACTTGTATCCATTGAACACACTGTAATAGACAGGTCTTGTATCCATTGAACAAACGGTCATAGACAGGACTTGCACCCATTGAACACACTGTTATAGACAGGACTTGCGTCCATTGAACACACGTTCATAGACAGGACTTGCATCCATTGAACACACTGTTATAGACAGGACTTGCATCGATTGAACACACTGTTATAGAGAGGGCTTGTATCCATTGAACACATGGTCACAGGCAGGACTTGTGTTCGTTGAACACACTAAATAGACAGGACTTGTATCCATTGAACACATTGTTATAGAGAGCACTTGTATCCATTGAACGCACTGATATAGACTGGACTTGGATCCATTGAACAAACGGTCACAGGCAGGATTTGTATTCGTTGAACACACGGTCACAGACAGGACTTGTATCCATTGAACACACTGTAATAGACAGGACTAGTATCCATTGAACACACTGTTATATACAGGACTTGCATCGATTGAACACAATTTTATAGAAAGGACTTTTATCCATTGTACACGCTGTTATAGATAGGAGTTGTATCCATTGAACACACTGTTACAGACAGGACTTGTATCCATTGAACAGACGGTCGCAGACAGAACTTCTATCCATTGAACACACGGTCATAGATAGGACATGCATCCATTGAACACACTGTTATAGACAGGACTTGCGTCCATTGAACACACTGTTATAGACAGGACATGCATCCATTGAACACACTGTTATAGACAGGACTTGCTTCCATTGAACACAATTTTATAGAAAGGACTTGAATCCATTGAACACACTGTTATAGACAGGACTTGCATCCATTGAACCCACGTTCATAGACAGGACTTCCTTCCATTGAACACACTGTTATAGACAGTACTTGCATCGATTGAACACAGTATTATAGACAGGACATGCATCCATTGAACACACTGTTATAGACAGGACTTGCTTCCATTGAACACAATTTTATAGACAGGTCTTGTATTCATTTGAACATACTGTTACAGACAGGACATGCATTCATTGAACAAACGGTCATAGACAGGACTTGCACCGATTGAACACACTGTTATAGACAGGACTTGCGACCATTGAGCACACGGTCACAGACAGGACTTGTATCCATTGAACGAACGTTCACAGACAGGACTTGTATCCATTGAACACACTGTTATAGACAGGACTTGCATCGATTGAACACACTGTTATAGACAGGACATGCATCCATTGAACACACTGTTATAGACAGGACTTGCATCCATTGAACACACTGTTATAGACAGGACTTGCATCGATTGAACACACTGTTATAGACAGGACATGCATCCATTGAACACACTGTTATAGACAGGACTTGCTTCCATTGAACACACGGTCATAGACAGGACTTGCATCCATTGAACACACTGTTATAGTCAGGACATGTATCCATTGAACACAGTTTTATAGAAAGGACTTGTATCCATTGAACACACTGTTATAGAGAGGACTTGCGTCCATTGAACACACTGTTATAGGCAGGACCTGCATCCATTGAACACACGGTCACAGACAGGACTTGTCTCCATTGAACGAACGTTCACAGACAGGACTTGTATCCATTGAACACACTGTTATAGACAGGACTTGCATCGATTGAACACACTGTTATAGACAGGACATTCATCCATTGAACACACTGTTATAGACAGGACTTGCTTCCATTGAACACAATTTTATAGACATGTCTTGTATTCATTTGAACACACGGTTATAGACAGGACATGCATCCATTGAACAAACGGGCACAGACAGAACTTCTATCCATTGAACGTACGTTCACAGACAGGACTTGTATCCATTGAACACACGGTCACAGACAAGACTTGTATCCATTGAACACACTGTAATAGACAGGTCTTGTATCCATTGAACAAACGGTCATAGACAGGACTTGCACCCATTGAACACACTGTTATAGACAGGACTTGCGTCCATTGATCACACGTTCATAGACAGGACTTGCATCCATTGAACACACTGTTATAGACAGGACTTGCATCGATTGAACACACTGTTATAGAGAGGGCTTGTATCCATTGAACACATGGTCACAGGCAGGACTTGTGTTCGTTGAACACACTAAATAGACAGGACTTGTATCCATTGAACACATTGTTATAGAGAGCACTTGTATCCATTGAACGCACTGATATAGACTGGACTTGGATCCATTGAACAAACGGTCACAGGCAGGATTTGTATTCGTTGAACATACGGTCACAGACAGGACTTGTATCCATTGAACACACGGTAATAGACAGGACTAGTATCCATTGAACACACTGTTATATACAGGACTTGCATCGATTGAACACAATTTTATAGAAAGGACTTTTATCCATTGTACACGCTGTTATAGATAGGAGTTGTATCCATTGAACACACTGTTACAGACAGGACTTGTATCCATTGAACAGACGGTCGCAGACAGAACTTCTATCCATTGAACACACGGTCATAGATAGGACATGCATCCATTGAACACACTGTTATAGACAGGACTTGCGTCCATTGAACACACTGTTATAGACAGGACATGCATCCATTGAACACACTGTTATAGACAGGACTTGCTTCCATTGAACACAATTTTATAGAAAGGACTTGAATCCATTGAACACACTGTTATAGACAGGACTTGAATCCATTGAACCCACGTTCATAGACAGGACTTCCTTCCATTGAACACACTGTTATAGACAGTACTTGCATCGATTGAACACAGTATTATAGACAGGACATGCATCCATTGAACACACTGTTATAGACAGGACTTGCTTCCATTGAACACACGGTCATAGACAGGACTTGCATCCATTGAACACACTGTTATAGTCAGGACATGTATCCATTGAACACAGTTTTATAGAAAGGACTTGTATCCATTGAACACACTGTTATAGAGAGGACTTGCGTCCATTGAACACACTGTTATAGGCAGGACCTGCATCCATTGAACACACGGTCACAGACAGGACTTGTCTCCATTGAACGAACGTTCACAGACAGGACTTGTATCCATTGAACACACTGTTATAGACAGGACTTGCATCGATTGAACACACTGTTATAGACAGGACATTCATCCATTGAACACACTGTTATAGACAGGACTTGCTTCCATTGAACACAATTTTATAGACATGTCTTGTATTCATTTGAACACACGGTTATAGACAGGACATGCATCCATTGAACAAACGGGCACAGACAGAACTTCTATCCATTGAACGTACGTTCACAGACAGGACTTGTATCCATTGAACACACGGTCACAGACAAGACTTGTATCCATTGAACACACTGTAATAGACAGGTCTTGTATCCATTGAACAAACGGTCATAGACAGGACTTGCACCCATTGAACACACTGTTATAGACAGGACTTGCGTCCATTGAACACACGTTCATAGACAGGACTTGCATCCATTGAACACACTGTTATAGACAGGACTTGCATCGATTGAACACACTGTTATAGAGAGGGCTTGTATCCATTGAACACATGGTCACAGGCAGGACTTGTGTTCGTTGAACACACTAAATAGACAGGACTTGTATCCATTGAACACATTGTTATAGAGAGCACTTGTATCCATTGAACGCACTGATATAGACTGGACTTGGATCCATTGAACAAACGGTCACAGGCAGGATTTGTATTCGTTGAACACACGGTCACAGACAGGACTTGTATCCATTGAACACACTGTAATAGACAGGACTAGTATCCATTGAACACACTGTTATATACAGGACTTGCATCGATTGAACACAATTTTATAGAAAGGACTTTTATCCATTGTACACGCTGTTATAGATAGGAGTTGTATCCATTGAACACACTGTTACAGACAGGACTTGTATCCATTGAACAGACGGTCGCAGACAGAACTTCTATCCATTGAACACACGGTCATAGATAGGACATGCATCCATTGAACACACTGTTATAGACAGGACTTGCGTCCATTGAACACACTGTTATAGACAGGACATGCATCCATTGAACACACTGTTATAGACAGGACTTGCTTCCATTGAACACAATTTTATAGAAAGGACTTGAATCCATTGAACACACTGTTATAGACAGGACTTGCATCCATTGAACCCACGTTCATAGACAGGACTTCCTTCCATTGAACACACTGTTATAGACAGTACTTGCATCGATTGAACACAGTATTCTAGACAGGACATGCATCCATTGAACACACTGTTATAGACAGGACTTGCTTCCATTGAACACAATTTTATAGACAGGTCTTGTATTCATTTGAACATACTGTTACAGACAGGACATGCATTCATTGAACAAACGGTCATAGACAGGACTTGCACCGATTGAACACACTGTTATAGACAGGACTTGCGACCATTGAGCACACGGTCACAGACAGGACTTGTATCCATTGAACGAACGTTCACAGACAGGACTTGTATCCATTGAACACACTGTTATAGACAGGACTTGCATCGATTGAACACACTGTTATAGACAGGACATGCATCCATTGAACACACTGTTATAGACAGGACTTGCATCCATTGAACACACTGTTATAGACAGGACTTGCATCGATTGAACACACTGTTATAGACAGGACATGCATCCATTGAACACACTGTTATAGACAGGACTTGCTTCCATTGAACACACGGTCATAGACAGGACTTGCATCCATTGAACACACTGTTATAGTCAGGACATGTATCCATTGAACACAGTTTTATAGAAAGGACTTGTATCCATTGAACACACTGTTATAGAGAGGACTTGCGTCCATTGAACACACTGTTATAGGCAGGACCTGCATCCATTGAACACACGGTCACAGACAGGACTTGTCTCCATTGAACGAACGTTCACAGACAGGACTTGTATCCATTGAACACACTGTTATAGACAGGACTTGCATCGATTGAACACACTGTTATAGACAGGACATTCATCCATTGAACACACTGTTATAGACAGGACTTGCTTCCATTGAACACAATTTTATAGACATGTCTTGTATTCATTTGAACACACTGTTATAGACAGGACATGCATCCATTGAACAAACGGGCACAGACAGAACTTCTATCCATTGAACGTACGTTCACAGACAGGACTTGTATCCATTGAACACACGGTCACAGACAAGACTTGTATCCATTGAACACACTGTAATAGACAGGTCTTGTATCCATTGAACAAACGGTCACAGACAGGACTTGCACCCATTGAACACACTGTTATAGACAGGACTTGCGTCCATTGAACACACGTTCATAGACAGCACTTGCATCCATTGAACACACTGTTATAGACAGGACTTGCATCGATTGAACACACTGTTATAGAGAGGGCTTGTATCCATTGAACACATGGTCACAGGCAGGACTTGTGTTCGTTGAACACACTAAATAGACAGGACTTGTATCCATTGAACACATTGTTATAGAGAGCACTTGTATCCATTGAACGCACTGATATAGACTGGAATTGGATCCATTGAACAAACGGTCACAGGCAGGATTTGTATTCGTTGAACATACGGTCACAGACAGGACTTGTATCCATTGAACACACTGTAATAGACAGGACTAGTATCCATTGAACACACTGTTATATACAGGACTTGCATCGATTGAACACAATTTTATAGAAAGGACTTTTATCCATTGTACACGCTGTTATAGATAGGAGTTGTATCCATTGAACACACTGTTACAGACAGGACTTGTATCCATTGAACAGACGGTCGCAGACAGAACTTCTATCCATTGAACACACGGTCATAGATAGGACATGCATCCATTGAACACACTGTTATAGACAGGACTTGCGTCCATTGAACACACTGTTATAGACAGGACATGCATCCATTGAACACACTGTTATAGACAGGACTTGCTTCCATTGAACACAATTTTATAGAAAGGACTTGAATCCATTGAACACACTGTTATAGACAGGACTTGCATCCATTGAACCCACGTTCATAGACAGGACTTCCTTCCATTGAACACACTGTTATAGACAGTACTTGCATCGATTGAACACAGTATTATAGACAGGACATGCATCCATTGAACACACTGTTATAGACAGGACTTGCTTCCATTGAACACAATTTTATAGACAGGTCTTGTATTCATTTGAACATACTGTTATAGACAGGACATGCATTCATTGAACAAACGGTCATAGACAGGACTTGCACCGATTGAACACACTGTTATAGACAGGACTTGCGACCATTGAGCACACGGTCACAGACAGGACTTGTATCCATTGAACGAACGTTCACAGACAGGACTTGTATCCATTGAACACACTGTTATAGACAGGACTTGCATCGATTGAACACACTGTTATAGACAGGACATTCATCCATTGAACACACTGTTATAGACAGGACTTGCTTCCATTGAACACAATTTTATAGACAGGTCTTGTATTCATTTGAACACACTGTTATAGACAGGACATGCATCCATTGAACAAACGGGCACAGACAGAACTTCTATCCATTGAACGTACGTTCACAGACAGGACTTGTATCCATTGAACACACCGTCACAGACAAGACTTGTATCCATTGAACACACTGTAATAGACAGGTCTTGTATCCATTGAACAAACGGTCATAGACAGGACTTGCACCCATTGAACACACTGTTATAGACAGGACTTGCGTCCATTGAACACACGTTCATAGACAGGACTTGCATCCATTGAACACACTGTTATAGACAGGACTTGCATCGATTGAACACACTGTTATAGAGAGGGCTTGTATCCATTGAACACATGGTCACAGGCAGGACTTGTATTCGTTGAACACACTAAATAGACAGGACTTGTATCCATTGAACACATTGTTATAGAGAGCACTTGTATCCATTGAACGCACTGATATAGACTGGACTTGGATCCATTGAACAAACGGTCACAGGCAGGATTTGTATTCGTTGAACACACGGTCACAGACAGGACTTGTATCCATTGAACACACTGTAATAGACAGGACTAGCATCGATTGAACACAATTTTATAGAAAGGACTTTTATCCATTGTACACGCTGTTATAGATAGGAGTTGTATCCATTGAACACACTGTTACAGACAGGACTTGTATCCATTGAACAGACGGTCGCAGACAGAACTTCTATCCATTGAACACACGGTCATAGATAGGACATGCATCCATTGAACACACTGTTATAGACAGGACTTGCGTCCATTGAACACACTGTTATAGACAGGACATGCATCCATTGAACACACTGTTATAGACAGGACTTGCTTCCATTGAACACAATTTTATAGAAAGGACTTGAATCCATTGAACACACTGTTATAGACAGGACTTGCATCCATTGAACCCACGTTCATAGACAGGACTTCCTTCCATTGAACACACTGTTATAGACAGTACTTGCATCGATTGAACACAGTATTATAGACAGGACATGCATCCATTGAACACACTGTTATAGACAGGACTTGCTTCCATTGAACACAATTTTATAGACAGGTCTTGTATTCATTTGAACATACTGTTATAGACAGGACATGCATTCATTGAACAAACGGTCATAGACAGGACTTGCACCGATTGAACACACTGTTATAGACAGGACTTGCGACCATTGAGCACACGGTCACAGACAGGACTTGTATCCATTGAACGAACGTTCACAGACAGGACTTGTATCCATTGAACACACTGTTATAGACAGGACTTGCATCGATTGAACACACTGTTATAGACAGGACATGCATCCATTGAACACACTGTTATAGACAGGACTTGCTTCCATTGAACACACGGTCATAGACAGGACTTGCATCGATTGAGCACACTGTTATAGTCAGGACATGTATCCATTGAACACAGTTTTATAGAAAGGACTTGTATCCATTGAACACACTGTTATAGAGAGGACTTGCGTCCATTGAACACACTGTTATAGGCAGGACATGCATCCATTGAACACACGGTCACAGACAGGTCTTGTATCCATTGAACGAACGTTCACAGACAGGACTTGTATCCATTGAACACACTGTTATAGACAGGACATGCATCCATTGAACACACTGTTATAGACAGGACTTGCATCCATTGAACACACTGTTATAGACAGGACTTGCATCGATTGAACACACTGTTATAGACAGGACATGCATCCATTGAACACACTGTTATAGACAGGACTTGCTTCCATTGAACACACGGTCATAGACAGGACTTGCATCCATTGAACACACTGTTATAGTCAGGACATGTATCCATTGAACACAGTTTTATAGAAAGGACTTGTATCCATTGAACACACTGTTATAGAGAGGACTTGCGTCCATTGAACACACTGTTATAGGCAGGACCTGCATCCATTGAACACACGGTCACAGACAGGACTTGTCTCCATTGAACGAACGTTCACAGACAGGACTTGTATCCATTGAACACACTGTTATAGACAGGACTTGCATCGATTGAACACACTGTTATAGACAGGACATTCATCCATTGAACACACTGTTATAGACAGGACTTGCTTCCATTGAACACAATTTTATAGACATGTCTTGTATTCATTTGAACACACTGTTATAGACAGGACATGCATCCATTGAACAAACGGGCACAGACAGAACTTCTATCCATTGAACGTACGTTCACAGACAGGACTTGTATCCATTGAACACACGGTCACAGACAAGACTTGTATCCATTGAACACACTGTAATAGACAGGTCTTGTATCCATTGAACAAACGGTCACAGACAGGACTTGCACCCATTGAACACACTGTTATAGACAGGACTTGCGTCCATTGAACACACGTTCATAGACAGGACTTGCATCCATTGAACACACTGTTATAGACAGGACTTGCATCGATTGAACACACTGTTATAGAGAGGGCTTGTATCCATTGAACACATGGTCACAGGCAGGACTTGTGTTCGTTGAACACACTAAATAGACAGGACTTGTATCCATTGAACACATTGTTATAGAGAGCACTTGTATCCATTGAACGCACTGATATAGACTGGACTTGGATCCATTGAACAAACGGTCACAGGCAGGATTTGTATTCGTTGAACATACGGTCACAGACAGGACTTGTATCCATTGAACACACTGTAATAGACAGGACTAGTATCCATTGAACACACTGTTATATACAGGACTTGCATCGATTGAACACAATTTTATAGAAAGGACTTTTATCCATTGTACACGCTGTTATAGATAGGAGTTGTATCCATTGAACACACTGTTACAGACAGGACTTGTATCCATTGAACAGACGGTCGCAGACAGAACTTCTATCCATTGAACACACGGTCATAGATAGGACATGCATCCATTGAACACACTGTTATAGACAGGACTTGCGTCCATTGAACACACTGTTATAGACAGGACATGCATCCATTGAACACACTGTTATAGACAGGACTTGCTTCCATTGAACACAATTTTATAGAAAGGACTTGAATCCATTGAACACACTGTTATAGACAGGACTTGCATCCATTGAACCCACGTTCATAGACAGGACTTCCTTCCATTGAACACACTGTTATAGACAGTACTTGCATCGATTGAACACAGTATTATAGACAGGACATGCATCCATTGAACACACTGTTATAGACAGGACTTGCTTCCATTGAACACAATTTTATAGACAGGTCTTGTATTCATTTGAACATACTGTTATAGACAGGACATGCATTCATTGAACAAACGGTCATAGACAGGACTTGCACCGATTGAACACACTGTTATAGACAGGACTTGCGACCATTGAGCACACGGTCACAGACAGGACTTGTATCCATTGAACGAACGTTCACAGACAGGACTTGTATCCATTGAACACACTGTTATAGACAGGACTTGCATCGATTGAACACACTGTTATAGACAGGACATTCATCCATTGAACACACTGTTATAGACAGGACTTGCTTCCATTGAACACAATTTTATAGACAGGTCTTGTATTCATTTGAACACACTGTTATAGACAGGACATGCATCCATTGAACAAACGGGCACAGACAGAACTTCTATCCATTGAACGTACGTTCACAGACAGGACTTGTATCCATTGAACACACCGTCACAGACAAGACTTGTATCCATTGAACACACTGTAATAGACAGGTCTTGTATCCATTGAACAAACGGTCATAGACAGGACTTGCACCCATTGAACACACTGTTATAGACAGGACTTGCGTCCATTGAACACACGTTCATAGTCAGGACTTGCATCCATTGAACACACTGTTATAGACAGGACTTGCATCGATTGAACACACTGTTATAGAGAGGGCTTGTATCCATTGAACACATGGTCACAGGCAGGACTTGTATTCGTTGAACACACTAAATAGACAGGACTTGTATCCATTGAACACATTGTTATAGAGAGCACTTGTATCCATTGAACGCACTGATATAGACTGGACTTGGATCCATTGAACAAACGGTCACAGGCAGGATTTGTATTCGTTGAACACACGGTCACAGACAGGACTTGTATCCATTGAACACACTGTAATAGACAGGACTAGCATCGATTGAACACAATTTTATAGAAAGGACTTTTATCCATTGTACACGCTGTTATAGATAGGAGTTGTATCCATTGAACACACTGTTACAGACAGGACTTGTATCCATTGAACAGACGGTCGCAGACAGAACTTCTATCCATTGAACACACGGTCATAGATAGGACATGCATCCATTGAACACACTGTTATAGACAGGACTTGCGTCCATTGAACACACTGTTATAGACAGGACATGCATCCATTGAACACACTGTTATAGACAGGACTTGCTTCCATTGAACACAATTTTATAGAAAGGACTTGAATCCATTGAACACACTGTTATAGACAGGACTTGCATCCATTGAACCCACGTTCATAGACAGGACTTCCTTCCATTGAACACACTGTTATAGACAGTACTTGCATCGATTGAACACAGTATTATAGACAGGACATGCATCCATTGAACACACTGTTATAGACAGGACTTGCTTCCATTGAACACAATTTTATAGACAGGTCTTGTATTCATTTGAACATACTGTTATAGACAGGACATGCATTCATTGAACAAACGGTCATAGACAGGACTTGCACCGATTGAACACACTGTTATAGACAGGACTTGCGACCATTGAGCACACGGTCACAGACAGGACTTGTATCCATTGAACGAACGTTCACAGACAGGACTTGTATCCATTGAACACACTGTTATAGACAGGACTTGCATCGATTGAACACACTGTTATAGACAGGACATGCATCCATTGAACACACTGTTATAGACAGGACTTGCTTCCATTGAACACACGGTCATAGACAGGACTTGCATCGATTGAGCACACTGTTATAGTCAGGACATGTATCCATTGAACACAGTTTTATAGAAAGGACTTGTATCCATTGAACACACTGTTATAGAGAGGACTTGCGTCCATTGAACACACTGTTATAGGCAGGACATGCATCCATTGAACACACGGTCACAGACAGGTCTTGTATCCATTGAACGAACGTTCACAGACAGGACTTGTATCCATTGAACACACTGTTATAGACAGGACTTGCATCGATTGAACACACTGTTATAGACAGGACATTCATCCATTGAACACACTGTTATAGACAGGACTTGCTTCCATTGAACACAATTTTATAGACAGGTCTTGTATTCATTTGAACACACTGTTATAGACAGGACATGCATCCATTGAACAAACGGGCACAAACAGAACTTCTATCCATTTAACGTACGTTCACAGACAGGACTTGTATCCATTGAACACACTGTAATAGACAGCTCTTGTATCCATTGAACAAACGGTCATAGACAGGACTTGCACCCATTGAACACACTGTTATAGACAGGACTTGCGTCCATTGAACACACGTTCAATGGACAGGACTTGCATCCATTGAACACACTGTTATAGACAGGACTTGCATCGATTGAACACACTGTAATAGACAGGTCTTGTATCCATTGAACACACGGTCACAGACAGAACTTCTATCCATTGAACGTACGTTCACAGACAGGACTTGTATCCATTGAACACACCGTCACAGACAAGACTTGTATCCGTTGAACACATGGTCACACACAGGACCAGTATCCAGTCAACAAATGGTCACAGACAGGACTTGAATCCATTCAACGAATGTTCACAGACAGGACATTTATCCATTGAATACACTGTTATAGACAGGACTTGCATCGATTGAACACACTCTTATAGACTGGACATGCATCCATTGAACACACTGTTATAGACAGGACTTGCTTCCATTGAACACAATGTTATAGAGAGCACTTGCATCCATTGAACGCACTGATATAGACTGGACTTGGATCCATTGAACACACGTTCACAGGCAGGACTTGTATCCATTGAACACTCTGTAATAGAAAGGACTTGTATCTATTGAACAAACTGTCACAGAAAGGACTTGCATCCATTGAACACGCTGTTATAGACAGGAGTTGTATCCATTGAACACACTGTTACAGACAGGACTTGTATCCATTGAACACACGGTCGCAGACAGAACTTCTATCCATTGAACACATGGTCATAGACAGGACATGCATCCATTGAACACACTGTTATAGACAGGACTTGCATCGATTGAGCACACTGTTATAGTCAGGACATGCATCCGTTGAACACAATTTTATAGAAAGGACTTGTATCCATTGAACACGCTGTTATAGACAGGAGTTGTATCCATTAAACACACTGTTATAGACAGGACTTGCATCGATTGAACACACTGTTATAGACAGGACTTGCTTCCATTGAACACAATTTTATAGACAGGTCTTGTATTCATTTGAACACACAGTTATAGACAGGACATGCATCCATTGAACAAACGGTCATAGACAGGACTAGTATCCATTGAACACACTGTTATAGACAGGTCTTGTATCCATTGAACACACGGTCACAGACATAACTTCTATCCATTGAACAAACGTTCACAGACAGGACTTGTATCCATTGAACATACCGTCACAGACAAGACTTGTATCCATTGAACACACTGTAATAGACAGGTCTTGTATCCATTGAACACATGGTCACACACAGGACCAGTATCCAGTCAACAAATGGTCACAGACAGGACTTGAATCCATTGAACACGCTCTTATATACAGGAGTTGTAGCCATTGAACACAATGTTATAGAGAGCACTTGCATCCATTGAACGCACTGTTATAGACAGGACTTGTATCCAGTGAACACATGGTCACAGGCAGGACTTGTATTCGTTGAACACACGGTCACAGACAGGACTTGTATCCATTGAACACACTGTAATAGACAGGTCTTGTATCCATTGAACAAACGGTCATAGACAGGACTTGCACCCATTGAACACACTGTTATAGACAGGACTTGCGTCCATTGAACACACGTTCATAGACAGGACTTGCATCCATTGAACAGACTGTTATAGACAGGACTTGCATTGATTGAACACACTGTTATAGAGAGGGCTTGTATCCATTGAACACATGGTCACAGGCAGGACTTGTATTCGTTGAACACACTAAATAGACAGGACTTGTATCCATTGAACACATTGTTATAGAGAGCACTTGTATCCATTGAACGCACTGATATAGACTGGACTTGGATCCATTGAACAAACGGTCACAGGCAGGATTTGTATTCGTTGAACACACGGTCACAGACAGGACTTGTATCCATTGAACACACTGTAATAGACAGGACTAGTATCCATTGAACTAACTGTCACAGAAACGACTTGCATCCATTGAACACGCTGTTATAGACAGGAGTTGTATCCATTGAACACACTGTTATATACAGGACTTGCATCGATTGAACACAATTTTATAGAAAGGACTTTTATCCATTGTACACGCTGTTATAGATAGGAGTTGTATCCATTGAACACACTGTTACAGACAGGACTTGTATCCATTGAACAGACGGTCGCAGACAGAACTTCTATCCATTGAACACACGGTCATAGATAGGACATGCATCCATTGAACACACTGTTATAGACAGGACTTGCGTCCATTGAACACACTGTTATAGACAGGACATGCATCCATTGAACACACTGTTATAGACAGGACTTGCTTCCATTGAACACAATTTTATAGAAAGGACTTGAATCCATTGAACACACTGTTATAGACAGGACTTGCATCCATTGAACCCACGTTCATAGACAGGACTTCCTTCCATTGAACACACTGTTATAGACAGTACTTGCATCGATTGAACACAGTATTATAGACAGGACATGCATCCATTGAACACACTGTTATAGACAGGACTTGCTTCCATTGAACACAATTTTATAGACAGGTCTTGTATTCATTTGAACATACTGTTATAGACAGGACATGCATTAATTGAACAAACGGTCATAGACAGGACTTGCACCGATTGAACACACTGTTATAGACAGGACTTGCGACCATTGAGCACACGGTCACAGACAGGACTTGTATCCATTGAACGAACGTTCACAGACAGGACTTGTATCCATTGAACACACTGTTATAGACAGGACTTGCATCGATTGAACACACGGTCATAGACAGGACTTGCATCCATTGAACACACTGTTATAGACAGGACTTGCATCGATTGAGCACACTGTTATTGTCAGGACATGTATCCATTGAACACAGTTTTATAGAAAGGACTTGCATCGATTGAACACACTGTTATAGACAGGACATTCATCCATTGAACACACTGTTATAGACAGGACTTGCTTCCATTGAACACAATTTTATAGACAGGTCTTGTATTCATTTGAACACACTGTTATAGACAGGACATGCATCCATTGAACAAACGGGCACAAACAGAACTTCTATCCATTGAACGTACGTTCACAGACAGGACTTGTATCCATTGAACACACCGTCACAGACAACACTTGTATCCATTGAACACACTGTAATAGACAGCTCTTGTATCCATTGAACAAACGGTCATAGACAGGACTTGCACCCATTGAACACACTGTTATAGACAGGACTTGCGTCCATTGAACACACGTTCAATGGACAGGACTTGCATCCATTGAACACACTGTTATAGACAGGACTTGCATCGATTGAACACACTGTAATAGACAGGTCTTGTATCCATTGAACACACGGTCACAGACAGAACTTCTATCCATTGAACGTACGTTCACAGACAGGACTTGTATCCATTGAACACACCGTCACAGACAAGACTTGTATCCGTTGAACACATGGTCACACACAGGACCAGTATCCAGTCAACAAATGGTCACAGACAGGACTTGAATCCATTCAACGAATGTTCACAGACAGGACATTTATCCATTGAATACACTGTTATAGACAGGACATGCATCGATTGAACACACTCTTATAGACTGGACATGCATCCATTGAACACACTGTTATAGACAGGACTTGCTTCCATTGAACACAATGTTATAGAGAGCACTTGCATCCATTGAACGCACTGATATAGACTGGACTTGGATCCATTGAACACACTGTTACAGACAGGACTTGCGTCCATTGAACACACTGTTATAGACAGGACATGCATCCATTGAACACACTGTTATAGACAGGACTTGCATCGATTGAACACAATTTTATAGAAAGGACTTTTATCCATTGAACACGCTGTTATAGACAGGAGTTGTATCCATTGAACACACTGTTACAGACAGGACTTGTATCCATTGAACACACGGTCGCAGACAGAACTTCTATCCATTGAACACATGGTCATAGACAGGACATGCATCCATTGAACACACTGTTATAGACAGGACTTGCATCGATTGAGCACACTGTTATAGTCAGGACATGCATCCGTTGAACACAATTTTATAGAAAGGACTTGTATCCATTGAACACGCTGTTAGAGAGAGGACTTGCGTCCATTGAACACACTGTTATAGGCAGGACATGCATCCATTGAACACACGGTCACAGACAGGTCTTGTATCCATTGAACGAACGTTCACAGACAGGACTTGTATCCATTGAACACACTGTTATAGACAGGACTTGCATCGATTGAACACACTGTTATAGACAGGACATTCATCCATTGAACACACTGTTATAGACAGGACTTGCTTCCATTGAACACAATTTTATAGACAGGTCTTGTATTCATTTGAACACACTGTTATAGACAGGACATGCATCCATTGAACAAACGGGCACAAACAGAACTTCTATCCATTGAACGTACGTTCACAGACAGGACTTGTATCCATTGAACACACCGTCACAGACAACACTTGTATCCATTGAACACACTGTAATAGACAGCTCTTGTATCCATTGAACAAACGGTCATAGACAGGACTTGCACCCATTGAACACACTGTTACAGACAGGACTTGCGTCCATTGAACACACGTTCAATGGACAGGACTTGCATCCATTGAACACACTGTTATAGACAGGACTTGCATCGATTGAACACACTGTAATAGACAGGTCTTGTATCCATTGAACACACGGTCACAGACAGAACTTCTATCCATTGAACGTACGTTCACAGACAGGACTTGTATCCATTGAACACACCGTCACAGACAAGACTTGTATCCGTTGAACACATGGTCACACACAGGACCAGTATCCAGTCAACAAATGGTCACAGACAGGACTTGAATCCATTCAACGAATGTTCACAGACAGGACATTTATCCATTGAATACACTGTTATAGACAGGACATGCATCGATTGAACACACTCTTATAGACTGGACATGCATCCATTGAACACACTGTTATAGACAGGACTTGCTTCCATTGAACACAATGTTATAGAGAGCACTTGCATCCATTGAACGCACTGATATAGACTGGACTTGGATCCATTGAACACACTGTTACAGACAGGACTTGCGTCCATTGAACACACTGTTATAGACAGGACATGCATCCATTGAACACACTGTTATAGACAGGACTTGCATCGATTGAACACAATTTTATAGAAAGGACTTTTATCCATTGAACACGCTGTTATAGACAGGAGTTGTATCCATTGAACACACTGTTACAGACAGGACTTGTATCCATTGAACACACGGTCGCAGACAGAACTTCTATCCATTGAACACATGGTCATAGACAGGACATGCATCCATTGAACACACTGTTATAGACAGGACTTGCATCGATTGAGCACACTGTTATAGTCAGGACATGCATCCGTTGAACACAATTTTATAGAAAGGACTTGTATCCATTGAACACGCTGTTAGAGAGAGGACTTGCGTCCATTGAACACACTGTTATAGGCAGGACATGCATCCATTGAACACACGGTCACAGACAGGTCTTGTATCCATTGAACGAACGTTCACAGACCGGACTTGTATCCATTGAACACTCTGTAATAGAAAGGACTTGTATCTATTGAACAAACTGTCACAGAAAGGACTTGCATCCATTGAACACGCTGTTATAGACAGGAGTTGTATCCATTGAACACACTGTTACAGACAGGACTTGTATCCATTGAACACACGGTCGCAGACAGAACTTCTATCCATTGAACACATGGTCATAGACAGGACATGCATCCATTGAACACACTGTTATAGACAGGACTTGCATCGATTGAGCACACTGTTATAGTCAGGACATGCATCCGTTGAACACAATTTTATAGAAAGGACTTGTATCCATTGAACACGCTGTTATAGACAGGAGTTGTATCCATTAAACACACTGTTATAGACAGGACTTGCATCGATTGAACACACTGTTATAGACAGGACTTGCTTCCATTGAACACAATTTTATAGACAGGTCTTGTATTCATTTGAACACACAGTTATAGACAGGACATGCATCCATTGAACAAACGGTCATAGACAGGACTAGTATCCATTGAACACACTGTTATAGACAGGTCTTGTATACATTGAACACACGGTCACAGACATAACTTCTATCCATTGAACAAACGTTCACAGACAGGACTTGTATCCATTGAACATACCGTCACAGACAAGACTTGTATCCATTGAACACACTGTAATAGACAGGTCTTGTATCCATTGAACACATGGTCACACACAGGACCAGTATCCAGTCAACAAATGGTCACAGACAGGACTTGAATCCATTGAACACGCTCTTATATACAGGAGTTGTAGCCATTGAACACAATGTTATAGAGAGCACTTGCATCCATTGAACGGACTGTTATAGACAGGACTTGTATCCAGTGAACACATGGTCACAGGCAGGACTTGTATTCGTTGAACACACGGTCACAGACAGGACTTGTATCCATTGAACACACTGTAATAGACAGCTCTTGTATCCATTGAACAAACGGTCATAGACAGGACTTGCACCCATTGAACACACTGTTATAGACAGGACTTGCGTCCATTGAAGACACGTTCATAGACATGACTTGCATCCATTGAACACACTGTTAATGACAGGACTTGCATCGATTGAACACACTGTAATAGACAGGTCTTGTATCCATTGAACACACGTTCACAGACAGAACTTCTATCCATTGAACGAACGTTCACCGACAGGACTTGTGTCCATTGAACACACCGTCACAGACAAGACGTGTATCCGTTGAACACATGGTCACACACAGGACCAGTATCCAGTCAACAAATGGTCACAGACAGGACTTGAATCCATTGAACATGCTCTTATATACAGGAGTTGTATCCATTGAACACAATGTTATAGAGAGCACTTGCATCCATTAAACGCACTGTTATAGGCAGGACTTGTATCCATTGAACACATGGTCACAGGCAGGACTTGTATTCGTTGAACACACGGTCACAGACAGGACTTGTATCCATTGAACACACTGTAATAGACAGGTCTTGTATCCATTGAACAAACGGTCATAGACAGGACTTGCACACTTTGAACACACTGTTATAGACAGGACTTGCGACCATTGAACACACGGTCACAGACAGGACTTGTATCCATTCAACGAACGTTCACAGACAGGACTTGTATCCATTGAACACACTGTTATAGACAGGACTTGCATCGATTGAACACACTGTTATAGACAGGACTTGCTTCGATTGAACACAATGTTATAGAGAGCACTTGTATCCATTGAACGCACTGATATAGACTGGACTTGGATCCATTGAACACACGGTCACAGGCAGGATTTGTATTCGTTGAACACACGGTCACAGACAGGACTTGTATCCATTGAACACACTGTAATAGTCAGGACTTGTATCCATTGAACAAACTGTCACAGAAAGGACTTGCATCGATTGAACACAATTTTATAGAAAGGACTTTTATCCATTGTACACGCTGTTATAGACAGGAGTTGTATCCATTGAACACACTGTTACAGACAGGACTTGTATCCATTGAACAGACGGTCGCAGACAGAACTTCTATCCATTGAACACACGGTCATAGACAGGACATGCGTCCATTGAACACACTGTTATAGACAGGACATGCATCCATTGAACACACTCTTATGGACAGGACTTGCTTCCATTGAACACAATTTTATAGAAAGGACTTGAATCCATTGAACACACTGTTATAGACAGGACTTGCATCCATTGAACCCACGTTCATAGACAGGACTTCCTTCATTTGAACACACTGTTATAGACAGGACATGCATTCATTGAACAAACGGTCATAGACAGGACTTGTATCCATTGAACACACTGTTATAGACAGGACTTGCATCCATTGAGCACACGGTCACAGACAGGACTTGTATCCATTGAACGAACGTTCACAGACAGGACTTGTATCCATTGAACACACTGTTATAGACAGGACTTGCATCGATTGAACACACTGTTATAGACAGGACATGCATCCATTGAACACACTGTTATAGACAGGACTTGCTTCCATTGAACACACGGTCATAGACAGGACTTGCATCCATTGAACACACTGTTATAGTCAGGACATGTATCCATTGAACACAGCTTTATAGAAAGGACTTGTATCCATTGAACACACTGTTATAGAGAGGACTTGCGTCCATTGAACACACTGTTATAGGCAGGACATGCATCCATTGAACACACGGTCACAGACAGGACTTGTATCCATTGAACGAACGTTCACAGACAGGACTTGTATCCATTGAACACACTGTTATAGACAGGACTTGCATCGATTGAACACACTGTTATAGACAGGACATTCATCCATTGAACACACTGTTATAGACAGGACTTGCTTCCATTGAACACAATTTTATAGACAGGTCTTGTATTCATTTGAACACACTGTTATAGACAGGACATGCATCCATTGAACAAACGGGCCCAGACAGAACTTCTATCCATTGAACGTACGTTCACAGACAGGACTTGTATCCATTGAACACACCGTCACAGACAAGACTTGTATCCATTGAACACACTGTAATAGACAGGTCTTGTATCCATTGAACAAACGGTCATAGACAGGACTTGCACCCATTGAACACACTGTTATAGACAGGACTTGCGTCCATTGAACACACGTTCATAGACAGGACTTGCATCCATTGAACAGACTGTTATAGACAGGACTTGCATCGATTGAACACACTGTTATAGAGAGGGCTTGTATCCATTGAACACATGGTCACAGGCAGGACTTGTATTCGTTGAACACACTAAATAGACAGGACTTGTATCCATTGAACACATTGTTATAGAGAGCACTTGTATCCATTGAACGCACTGATATAGACTGGACTTGGATCCATTGAACAAACGGTCACAGGCAGGATTTGTATTCGTTGAACACACGGTCACAGACAGGACTTGTATCCATTGAACACACTGTAATAGACAGGACTAGTATCCATTGAACAAACTGTCACAGAAACGACTTGCATCCATTGAACACGCTGTTATAGACAGGAGTTGTATCCATTGAACACACTGTTATATACAGGACTTGCATCGATTGAACACAATTTTATAGAAAGGACTTTTATCCATTGTACACGCTGTTATAGATAGGAGTTGTATCCATTGAACACACTGTTACAGACAGGACTTGTATCCATTGAACAGACGGTCGCAGACAGAACTTCTATCCATTGAACACACGGTCATAGATAGGAAATGCATCCATTGAACACACTGTTATAGACCAGGACTTGCGTCCATTGAACACACTGTTATAGACAGGACATGCATCCATTGAACACACTGTTATAGACAGGACTTGCTTCCATTGAACACAATTTTATAGAAAGGACTTGAATCCATTGAACACACTGTTATAGACAGGACTTGCATCCATTGAACCCACGTTCATAGACAGGACTTCCTTCCATTGAACACACTGTTATAGACAGTACTTGCATCGATTGAACACAGTATTATAGACAGGACATGCATCCATTGAACACACTGTTATAGACAGGACTTGCTTCCATTGAACACAATTTTATAGACAGGTCTTGTATTCATTTGTACATACTGTTATAGACAGGACTTGCTTCCATTGAACACAATTTTATAGACAGGTCTTGTATTCATTTGTACATACTGTTATAGACAGAACTTCTATCCATTGAACACACGGTCATAGATAGGACATGCATCCATTGAACACACTGTTATAGACCAGGACTTGCGTCCATTGAACACACTGTTATAGACAGGACATGCATCCATTGAACACACTGTTATAGACAGGACTTGCTTCCATTGAACACAATTTTATAGAAAGGACTTGAATCCATTGAACACACTGTTATAGACAGGACTTGCATCCATTGAACCCACGTTCATAGACAGGACTTCCTTCCATTGAACACACTGTTATAGACAGTACTTGCATCGATTGAACACAGTATTATAGACAGGACATGCATTCATTGAACAAACGGTCATAGACAGGACTTGCACCGATTGAACACACTGTTATAGACTGGACTTGCGACCATTGAGCACACGGTCACAGACAGGACTTGTATCCATTGAACGAACGTTCACAGACAGGACTTGTATCCATTGAACACACTGTTATAGACAGGACTTGCATCGATTGAACACACTGTTATAGACAGGACATGCATCCATTGAACACACTGTTATAGACAGGACTTGCTTCCATTGAACACACGGTCATAGACAGGACTTGCATCCATTGAACACACTGTTATAGACAGGACTTGCATCGATTGAGCACACTGTTATAGTCAGGACATGTATCCATTGAACACAGTTTTATAGAAAGGACTTGTATCCATTGAACACACTGTTATAGAGAGGACTTGCGTCCATTGAACACACTGTTATAGGCAGGACATGCATCCATTGAACACACGGTCACAGACAGGACTTGTATCCATTGAACGAACGTTCACAGACAGGACTTGTATCCATTGAACACACTGTTATAGACAGGACTTGCATCGATTGAACACACTGTTATAGACAGGACATTCATCCATTGAACACACTGTTATAGACAGGACTTGCTTCCATTGAACACAATTTTATAGACAGGTCTTGTATTCATTTGAACACACTGTTATAGACAGGACATGCATCCATTGAACAAACGGGCACAAACAGAACTTCTATCCATTGAACGTACGTTCACAGACAGGACTTGTATCCATTGAACACACAGTCACAGACAACACTTGTATCCATTGAACACACTGTAATAGACAGCTCTTGTATCCATTGAACAAACGGTCATAGACAGGACTTGCACCCATTGAACACACTGTTATAGACAGGACTTGCGTCCATTGAACACACGTTCAATGGACAGGACTTGCATCCATTGAACACACTGTTATAGACAGGACTTGCATCGATTGAACACACTGTAATAGACAGGTCTTGTATCCATTGAACACACGGTCACAGACAGAACTTCTATCCATTGAACGTACGTTCACAGACAGGACTTGTATCCATTGAACAAACGGGCACAAACAGAACTTCTATCCATTGAACGTACGTTCACAGACAGGACTTGTATCCATTGAACACACCGTCACAGACAACACTTGTATCCATTGAACACACTGTAATAGACAGCTCTTGTATCCATTGAACAAACGGTCATAGACAGGACTTGCACCCATTGAACACACTGTTATAGACAGGACTTGCGTCCATTGAACACACGTTCAATGGACAGGACTTGCATCCATTGAACACACTGTTATAGACAGGACTTGCATCGATTGAACACACTGTAATAGACAGGTCTTGTATCCATTGAACACACGGTCACAGACAGAACTTCTATCCATTGAACGTACGTTCACAGACAGGACTTGTATCCATTGAACACACCGTCACAGACAAGACTTGTATCCGTTGAACACATGGTCACACACAGGACCAGTATCCAGTCAACAAATGGTCACAGACAGGACTTGAATCCATTCAACGAATGTTCACAGACAGGACATTTATCCATTGAATACACTGTTATAGACAGGACATGCATCGATTGAACACACTCTTATAGACTGGACATGCATCCATTGAACACACTGTTATAGACAGGACTTGCTTCCATTGAACACAATGTTATAGAGAGCACTTGCATCCATTGAACGCACTGATATAGACTGGACTTGGATCCATTGAACACACTGTTACAGACAGGACTTGCGTCCATTGAACACACTGTTATAGACAGGACATGCATCCATTGAACACACTGTTATAGACAGGACTTGCATCGATTGAACACAATTTTATAGAAAGGACTTTTATCCATTGAACACGCTGTTATAGACAGGAGTTGTATCCATTGAACACACTGTTACAGACAGGACTTGTATCCATTGAACACACGGTCGCAGACAGAACTTCTATCCATTGAACACATGGTCATAGACAGGACATGCATCCATTGAACACACTGTTATAGACAGGACTTGCATCGATTGAGCACACTGTTATAGTCAGGACATGCATCCGTTGAACACAATTTTATAGAAAGGACTTGTATCCATTGAACACGCTGTTAGAGAGAGGACTTGCGTCCATTGAACACACTGTTATAGGCAGGACATGCATCCATTGAACACACGGTCACAGACAGGTCTTGTATCCATTGAACGAACGTTCACAGACAGGACTTGTATCCATTGAACACACTGTTATAGACAGGACTTGCATCGATTGAACACACTGTTATAGACAGGACATTCATCCATTGAACACACTGTTATAGACAGGACTTGCTTCCATTGAACACAATTTTATAGACAGGTCTTGTATTCATTTGAACACACTGTTATAGACAGGACATGCATCCATTGAACAAACGGGCACAAACAGAACTTCTATCCATTGAACGTACGTTCACAGACAGGACTTGTATCCATTGAACACACCGTCACAGACAACACTTGTATCCATTGAACACACTGTAATAGACAGCTCTTGTATCCATTGAACAAACGGTCATAGACAGGACTTGCACCCATTGAACACACTGTTACAGACAGGACTTGCGTCCATTGAACACACGTTCAATGGACAGGACTTGCATCCATTGAACACACTGTTATAGACAGGACTTGCATCGATTGAACACACTGTAATAGACAGGTCTTGTATCCATTGAACACACGGTCACAGACAGAACTTCTATCCATTGAACGTACGTTCACAGACAGGACTTGTATCCATTGAACACACCGTCACAGACAAGACTTGTATCCGTTGAACACATGGTCACACACAGGACCAGTATCCAGTCAACAAATGGTCACAGACAGGACTTGAATCCATTCAACGAATGTTCACAGACAGGACATTTATCCATTGAATACACTGTTATAGACAGGACATGCATCGATTGAACACACTCTTATAGACTGGACATGCATCCATTGAACACACTGTTATAGACAGGACTTGCTTCCATTGAACACAATGTTATAGAGAGCACTTGCATCCATTGAACGCACTGATATAGACTGGACTTGGATCCATTGAACACACTGTTACAGACAGGACTTGCGTCCATTGAACACACTGTTATAGACAGGACATGCATCCATTGAACACACTGTTATAGACAGGACTTGCATCGATTGAACACAATTTTATAGAAAGGACTTTTATCCATTGAACACGCTGTTATAGACAGGAGTTGTATCCATTGAACACACTGTTACAGACAGGACTTGTATCCATTGAACACACGGTCGCAGACAGAACTTCTATCCATTGAACACATGGTCATAGACAGGACATGCATCCATTGAACACACTGTTATAGACAGGACTTGCATCGATTGAGCACACTGTTATAGTCAGGACATGCATCCGTTGAACACAATTTTATAGAAAGGACTTGTATCCATTGAACACGCTGTTAGAGAGAGGACTTGCGTCCATTGAACACACTGTTATAGGCAGGACATGCATCCATTGAACACACGGTCACAGACAGGTCTTGTATCCATTGAACGAACGTTCACAGACCGGACTTGTATCCATTGAACACTCTGTAATAGAAAGGACTTGTATCTATTGAACAAACTGTCACAGAAAGGACTTGCATCCATTGAACACGCTGTTATAGACAGGAGTTGTATCCATTGAACACACTGTTACAGACAGGACTTGTATCCATTGAACACACGGTCGCAGACAGAACTTCTATCCATTGAACACATGGTCATAGACAGGACATGCATCCATTGAACACACTGTTATAGACAGGACTTGCATCGATTGAGCACACTGTTATAGTCAGGACATGCATCCGTTGAACACAATTTTATAGAAAGGACTTGTATCCATTGAACACGCTGTTATAGACAGGAGTTGTATCCATTAAACACACTGTTATAGACAGGACTTGCATCGATTGAACACACTGTTATAGACAGGACTTGCTTCCATTGAACACAATTTTATAGACAGGTCTTGTATTCATTTGAACACACAGTTATAGACAGGACATGCATCCATTGAACAAACGGTCATAGACAGGACTAGTATCCATTGAACACACTGTTATAGACAGGTCTTGTATACATTGAACACACGGTCACAGACATAACTTCTATCCATTGAACAAACGTTCACAGACAGGACTTGTATCCATTGAACATACCGTCACAGACAAGACTTGTATCCATTGAACACACTGTAATAGACAGGTCTTGTATCCATTGAACACATGGTCACACACAGGACCAGTATCCAGTCAACAAATGGTCACAGACAGGACTTGAATCCATTGAACACGCTCTTATATACAGGAGTTGTAGCCATTGAACACAATGTTATAGAGAGCACTTGCATCCATTGAACGGACTGTTATAGACAGGACTTGTATCCAGTGAACACATGGTCACAGGCAGGACTTGTATTCGTTGAACACACGGTCACAGACAGGACTTGTATCCATTGAACACACTGTAATAGACAGCTCTTGTATCCATTGAACAAACGGTCATAGACAGGACTTGCACCCATTGAACACACTGTTATAGACAGGACTTGCGTCCATTGAAGACACGTTCATAGACATGACTTGCATCCATTGAACACACTGTTAATGACAGGACTTGCATCGATTGAACACACTGTAATAGACAGGTCTTGTATCCATTGAACACACGTTCACAGACAGAACTTCTATCCATTGAACGAACGTTCACCGACAGGACTTGTGTCCATTGAACACACCGTCACAGACAAGACGTGTATCCGTTGAACACATGGTCACACACAGGACCAGTATCCAGTCAACAAATGGTCACAGACAGGACTTGAATCCATTGAACATGCTCTTATATACAGGAGTTGTATCCATTGAACACAATGTTATAGAGAGCACTTGCATCCATTAAACGCACTGTTATAGGCAGGACTTGTATCCATTGAACACATGGTCACAGGCAGGACTTGTATTCGTTGAACACACGGTCACAGACAGGACTTGTATCCATTGAACACACTGTAATAGACAGGTCTTGTATCCATTGAACAAACGGTCATAGACAGGACTTGCACACTTTGAACACACTGTTATAGACAGGACTTGCGACCATTGAACACACGGTCACAGACAGGACTTGTATCCATTCAACGAACGTTCACAGACAGGACTTGTATCCATTGAACACACTGTTATAGACAGGACTTGCATCGATTGAACACACTGTTATAGACAGGACTTGCTTCGATTGAACACAATGTTATAGAGAGCACTTGTATCCATTGAACGCACTGATATAGACTGGACTTGGATCCATTGAACACACGGTCACAGGCAGGATTTGTATTCGTTGAACACACGGTCACAGACAGGACTTGTATCCATTGAACACACTGTAATAGTCAGGACTTGTATCCATTGAACAAACTGTCACAGAAAGGACTTGCATCGATTGAACACAATTTTATAGAAAGGACTTTTATCCATTGTACACGCTGTTATAGACAGGAGTTGTATCCATTGAACACACTGTTACAGACAGGACTTGTATCCATTGAACAGACGGTCGCAGACAGAACTTCTATCCATTGAACACACGGTCATAGACAGGACATGCGTCCATTGAACACACTGTTATAGACAGGACATGCATCCATTGAACACACTCTTATGGACAGGACTTGCTTCCATTGAACACAATTTTATAGAAAGGACTTGAATCCATTGAACACACTGTTATAGACAGGACTTGCATCCATTGAACCCACGTTCATAGACAGGACTTCCTTCATTTGAACACACTGTTATAGACAGGACATGCATTCATTGAACAAACGGTCATAGACAGGACTTGTATCCATTGAACACACTGTTATAGACAGGACTTGCATCCATTGAGCACACGGTCACAGACAGGACTTGTATCCATTGAACGAACGTTCACAGACAGGACTTGTATCCATTGAACACACTGTTATAGACAGGACTTGCATCGATTGAACACACTGTTATAGACAGGACATGCATCCATTGAACACACTGTTATAGACAGGACTTGCTTCCATTGAACACACGGTCATAGACAGGACTTGCATCCATTGAACACACTGTTATAGTCAGGACATGTATCCATTGAACACAGCTTTATAGAAAGGACTTGTATCCATTGAACACACTGTTATAGAGAGGACTTGCGTCCATTGAACACACTGTTATAGGCAGGACATGCATCCATTGAACACACGGTCACAGACAGGACTTGTATCCATTGAACGAACGTTCACAGACAGGACTTGTATCCATTGAACACACTGTTATAGACAGGACTTGCATCGATTGAACACACTGTTATAGACAGGACATTCATCCATTGAACACACTGTTATAGACAGGACTTGCTTCCATTGAACACAATTTTATAGACAGGTCTTGTATTCATTTGAACACACTGTTATAGACAGGACATGCATCCATTGAACAAACGGGCCCAGACAGAACTTCTATCCATTGAACGTACGTTCACAGACAGGACTTGTATCCATTGAACACACCGTCACAGACAAGACTTGTATCCATTGAACACACTGTAATAGACAGGTCTTGTATCCATTGAACAAACGGTCATAGACAGGACTTGCACCCATTGAACACACTGTTATAGACAGGACTTGCGTCCATTGAACACACGTTCATAGACAGGACTTGCATCCATTGAACAGACTGTTATAGACAGGACTTGCATCGATTGAACACACTGTTATAGAGAGGGCTTGTATCCATTGAACACATGGTCACAGGCAGGACTTGTATTCGTTGAACACACTAAATAGACAGGACTTGTATCCATTGAACACATTGTTATAGAGAGCACTTGTATCCATTGAACGCACTGATATAGACTGGACTTGGATCCATTGAACAAACGGTCACAGGCAGGATTTGTATTCGTTGAACACACGGTCACAGACAGGACTTGTATCCATTGAACACACTGTAATAGACAGGACTAGTATCCATTGAACAAACTGTCACAGAAACGACTTGCATCCATTGAACACGCTGTTATAGACAGGAGTTGTATCCATTGAACACACTGTTATATACAGGACTTGCATCGATTGAACACAATTTTATAGAAAGGACTTTTATCCATTGTACACGCTGTTATAGATAGGAGTTGTATCCATTGAACACACTGTTACAGACAGGACTTGTATCCATTGAACAGACGGTCGCAGACAGAACTTCTATCCATTGAACACACGGTCATAGATAGGAAATGCATCCATTGAACACACTGTTATAGACCAGGACTTGCGTCCATTGAACACACTGTTATAGACAGGACATGCATCCATTGAACACACTGTTATAGACAGGACTTGCTTCCATTGAACACAATTTTATAGAAAGGACTTGAATCCATTGAACACACTGTTATAGACAGGACTTGCATCCATTGAACCCACGTTCATAGACAGGACTTCCTTCCATTGAACACACTGTTATAGACAGTACTTGCATCGATTGAACACAGTATTATAGACAGGACATGCATCCATTGAACACACTGTTATAGACAGGACTTGCTTCCATTGAACACAATTTTATAGACAGGTCTTGTATTCATTTGTACATACTGTTATAGACAGGACTTGCTTCCATTGAACACAATTTTATAGACAGGTCTTGTATTCATTTGTACATACTGTTATAGACAGAACTTCTATCCATTGAACACACGGTCATAGATAGGACATGCATCCATTGAACACACTGTTATAGACCAGGACTTGCGTCCATTGAACACACTGTTATAGACAGGACATGCATCCATTGAACACACTGTTATAGACAGGACTTGCTTCCATTGAACACAATTTTATAGAAAGGACTTGAATCCATTGAACACACAGTTATAGACAGGACTTGCATCCATTGAACCCACGTTCATAGACAGGACTTCCTTCCATTGAACACACTGTTATAGACAGTACTTGCATCGATTGAACACAGTATTATAGACAGGACATGCATTCATTGAACAAACGGTCATAGACAGGACTTGCACCGATTGAACACACTGTTATAGACTGGACTTGCGACCATTGAGCACACGGTCACAGACAGGACTTGTATCCATTGAACGAACGTTCACAGACAGGACTTGTATCCATTGAACACACTGTTATAGACAGGACTTGCATCGATTGAACACACTGTTATAGACAGGACATGCATCCATTGAACACACTGTTATAGACAGGACTTGCTTCCATTGAACACACGGTCATAGACAGGACTTGCATCCATTGAACACACTGTTATAGACAGGACTTGCATCGATTGAGCACACTGTTATAGTCAGGACATGTATCCATTGAACACAGTTTTATAGAAAGGACTTGTATCCATTGAACACACTGTTATAGAGAGGACTTGCGTCCATTGAACACACTGTTATAGGCAGGACATGCATCCATTGAACACACGGTCACAGACAGGACTTGTATCCATTGAACGAACGTTCACAGACAGGACTTGTATCCATTGAACACACTGTTATAGACAGGACTTGCATCGATTGAACACACTGTTATAGACAGGACATTCATCCATTGAACACACTGTTATAGACAGGACTTGCTTCCATTGAACACAATTTTATAGACAGGTCTTGTATTCATTTGAACACACTGTTATAGACAGGACATGCATCCATTGAACAAACGGGCACAAACAGAACTTCTATCCATTGAACGTACGTTCACAGACAGGACTTGTATCCATTGAACACACAGTCACAGACAACACTTGTATCCATTGAACACACTGTAATAGACAGCTCTTGTATCCATTGAACAAACGGTCATAGACAGGACTTGCACCCATTGAACACACTGTTATAGACAGGACTTGCGTCCATTGAACACACGTTCAATGGACAGGACTTGCATCCATTGAACACACTGTTATAGACAGGACTTGCATCGATTGAACACACTGTAATAGACAGGTCTTGTATCCATTGAACACACGGTCACAGACAGAACTTCTATCCATTGAACGTACGTTCACAGACAGGACTTGTATCCATTGAACACACCGTCACAGACAAGACTTGTATCCGTTGAACACATGGTCACACACAGGACCAGTATCCAGTCAACAAATGGTCACAGACAGGACTTGAATCCATTCAACGAATGTTCACAGACAGGACATTTATCCATTGAATACACTGTTATAGACAGGACTTGCATCGATTGAACACACTCTTATAGACTGGACATGCATCCATTGAACACACTGTTATAGACAGGACTTGCTTCCATTGAACACAATGTTATAGAGAGCACTTGCATCCATTGAACGCACTGATATAGACTGGACTTGGATCCATTGAACGCACGGTCACAGGCAGGACTTGTATCCATTGAACACTCTGTAATAGAAAGGACTTGTATCTATTGAACAAACTGTCACAGAAAGGACTTGCATCCATTGAACACGCTGTTATAGACAGGAGTTGTATCCATTGAACACACTGTTACAGACAGGACTTGTATCCATTGAACACACGGTCGCAGACAGAACTTCTATCCATTGAACACATGGTCATTGACAGGACATGCATCCATTGAACACACTGTTATAGACAGGACTTGCATCGATTGAGCACACTGTTATAGACAGGACATGCATCCGTTGAACACAATTTTATAGAAAGGACTTGTATCCATTGAACACGCTGTTATAGACAGGAGTTGTATCCATTAAACACACTGTTATAGACAGGACTTGCATCGATTGAACACACTGTTATAGACAGGACTTGCTTCCATTGAACACAATTTTATAGACAGGTCTTGTATTCATTTGAACACACAGTTATAGACAGGACATGCATCCATTGAACAAACGGTCATAGACAGGACTAGTATCCATTGAACACACTGTTATAGACAGGTCTTGTATCCATTGAACACACGGTCACAGACATAACTTCTATCCATTGAACAAACGTTCACAGACAGGACTTGTATCCATTGAACACACCGTCACAGACAAGACTTGTATCCATTGAACACACTGTAATAGACAGGTCTTGTATCCATTGAACACATGGTCATACACAGGACCAGTATCCAGTCAATAAATGGTCACAGACAGGACTTGAATCCATTGAACACGCTCTTATATACAGGAGTTGTAGCCATTGAACACAATGTTATAGAGAGCACATGCATCCATTGAACGCACTGTTATAGACAGGACTTGTATCCATTGAACACATGGTCACAGGCAGGACTTGTATTCGTTGAACACACGGTCACAGACAGGACTTGTATCCATTGAACACACTGTAATAGACAGGTCTTGTATCCATTGAACAAACGGTCATAGACAGGACTTGCACCCATTGAACACACTGTTATAGACAGGACTTGCGTCCATTGAAGACACGTTCATAGACATGACTTGCGACCATTGAACACACGGTCACAGACAGGACTTGTATCCATTCAACGAACGTTCACAGACAGGACTTGTATCCATTGAACACACTGTTATAGACAGGACTTGCATCGATTGAACACACTGTTATAGACAGGACTTGCTTCGATTGAACACAATGTTATAGAGAGCACTTGTATCCATTGAACGCACTGATATAGACTGGACTTGGATCCATTGAACACACGGTCACAGGCAGGATTTGTATTCGTTGAACACACGGTCACAGACAGGACTTGTATCCATTGAACACACTGTAATAGTCAGGACTTGTATCCATTGAACAAACTGTCACAGAAAGTACTTGCATCCATTGAACACAATTTTATAGAAAGGACTTTTATCCATTGTACACGCTGTTATAGACAGGACTTGCACCCATTGAACACACTGTTATAGACAGGACTTGCGTCCATTGAACACACGTTCAATGGACAGGACTTGCATCCATTGAACACACTGTTATAGACAGGACTTGCATCGATTGAACACACTGTAATAGACAGGTCTTGTATCCATTGAACACACGGTCACAGACAGAACTTCTATCCATTGAACGTACGTTCACAGACAGGACTTGTATCCATTGAACACACCGTCACAGACAACACTTGTATCCATTGAACACACTGTAATAGACAGCTCTTGTATCCATTGAACAAACGGTCATAGACAGGACTTGCACCCATTGAACACACTGTTATAGACAGGACTTGCGTCCATTGAACACACGTTCAATGGACAGGACTTGCATCCATTGAACACACTGTTATAGACAGGACTTGCATCGATTGAACACACTGTAATAGACAGGTCTTGTATCCATTGAACACACGGTCACAGACAGAACTTCTATCCATTGAACGTACGTTCACAGACAGGACTTGTATCCATTGAACACACCGTCACAGACAAGACTTGTATCCGTTGAACACATGGTCACACACAGGACCAGTATCCAGTCAACAAATGGTCACAGACAGGACTTGAATCCATTCAACGAATGTTCACAGACAGGACATTTATCCATTGAATACACTGTTATAGACAGGACATGCATCGATTGAACACACTCTTATAGACTGGACATGCATCCATTGAACACACTGTTATAGACAGGACTTGCTTCCATTGAACACAATGTTATAGAGAGCACTTGCATCCATTGAACGCACTGATATAGACTGGACTTGGATCCATTGAACACACTGTTACAGACAGGACTTGCGTCCATTGAACACACTGTTATAGACAGGACATGCATCCATTGAACACACTGTTATAGACAGGACTTGCATCGATTGAACACAATTTTATAGAAAGGACTTTTATCCATTGAACACGCTGTTATAGACAGGAGTTGTATCCATTGAACACACTGTTACAGACAGGACTTGTATCCATTGAACACACGGTCGCAGACAGAACTTCTATCCATTGAACACATGGTCATAGACAGGACATGCATCCATTGAACACACTGTTATAGACAGGACTTGCATCGATTGAGCACACTGTTATAGTCAGGACATGCATCCGTTGAACACAATTTTATAGAAAGGACTTGTATCCATTGAACACGCTGTTAGAGAGAGGACTTGCGTCCATTGAACACACTGTTATAGGCAGGACATGCATCCATTGAACACACGGTCACAGACAGGTCTTGTATCCATTGAACGAACGTTCACAGACAGGACTTGTATCCATTGAACACACTGTTATAGACAGGACTTGCATCGATTGAACACACTGTTATAGACAGGACATTCATCCATTGAACACACTGTTATAGACAGGACTTGCTTCCATTGAACACAATTTTATAGACAGGTCTTGTATTCATTTGAACACACTGTTATAGACAGGACATGCATCCATTGAACAAACGGGCACAAACAGAACTTCTATCCATTGAACGTACGTTCACAGACAGGACTTGTATCCATTGAACACACCGTCACAGACAACACTTGTATCCATTGAACACACTGTAATAGACAGCTCTTGTATCCATTGAACAAACGGTCATAGACAGGACTTGCACCCATTGAACACACTGTTACAGACAGGACTTGCGTCCATTGAACACACGTTCAATGGACAGGACTTGCATCCATTGAACACACTGTTATAGACAGGACTTGCATCGATTGAACACACTGTAATAGACAGGTCTTGTATCCATTGAACACACGGTCACAGACAGAACTTCTATCCATTGAACGTACGTTCACAGACAGGACTTGTATCCATTGAACACACCGTCACAGACAAGACTTGTATCCGTTGAACACATGGTCACACACAGGACCAGTATCCAGTCAACAAATGGTCACAGACAGGACTTGAATCCATTCAACGAATGTTCACAGACAGGACATTTATCCATTGAATACACTGTTATAGACAGGACATGCATCGATTGAACACACTCTTATAGACTGGACATGCATCCATTGAACACACTGTTATAGACAGGACTTGCTTCCATTGAACACAATGTTATAGAGAGCACTTGCATCCATTGAACGCACTGATATAGACTGGACTTGGATCCATTGAACACACTGTTACAGACAGGACTTGCGTCCATTGAACACACTGTTATAGACAGGACATGCATCCATTGAACACACTGTTATAGACAGGACTTGCATCGATTGAACACAATTTTATAGAAAGGACTTTTATCCATTGAACACGCTGTTATAGACAGGAGTTGTATCCATTGAACACACTGTTACAGACAGGACTTGTATCCATTGAACACACGGTCGCAGACAGAACTTCTATCCATTGAACACATGGTCATAGACAGGACATGCATCCATTGAACACACTGTTATAGACAGGACTTGCATCGATTGAGCACACTGTTATAGTCAGGACATGCATCCGTTGAACACAATTTTATAGAAAGGACTTGTATCCATTGAACACGCTGTTAGAGAGAGGACTTGCGTCCATTGAACACACTGTTATAGGCAGGACATGCATCCATTGAACACACGGTCACAGACAGGTCTTGTATCCATTGAACGAACGTTCACAGACCGGACTTGTATCCATTGAACACTCTGTAATAGAAAGGACTTGTATCTATTGAACAAACTGTCACAGAAAGGACTTGCATCCATTGAACACGCTGTTATAGACAGGAGTTGTATCCATTGAACACACTGTTACAGACAGGACTTGTATCCATTGAACACACGGTCGCAGACAGAACTTCTATCCATTGAACACATGGTCATAGACAGGACATGCATCCATTGAACACACTGTTATAGACAGGACTTGCATCGATTGAGCACACTGTTATAGTCAGGACATGCATCCGTTGAACACAATTTTATAGAAAGGACTTGTATCCATTGAACACGCTGTTATAGACAGGAGTTGTATCCATTAAACACACTGTTATAGACAGGACTTGCATCGATTGAACACACTGTTATAGACAGGACTTGCTTCCATTGAACACAATTTTATAGACAGGTCTTGTATTCATTTGAACACACAGTTATAGACAGGACATGCATCCATTGAACAAACGGTCATAGACAGGACTAGTATCCATTGAACACACTGTTATAGACAGGTCTTGTATACATTGAACACACGGTCACAGACATAACTTCTATCCATTGAACAAACGTTCACAGACAGGACTTGTATCCATTGAACATACCGTCACAGACAAGACTTGTATCCATTGAACACACTGTAATAGACAGGTCTTGTATCCATTGAACACATGGTCACACACAGGACCAGTATCCAGTCAACAAATGGTCACAGACAGGACTTGAATCCATTGAACACGCTCTTATATACAGGAGTTGTAGCCATTGAACACAATGTTATAGAGAGCACTTGCATCCATTGAACGGACTGTTATAGACAGGACTTGTATCCAGTGAACACTTGGTCACAGGCAGGACTTGTATTCGTTGAACACACGGTCACAGACAGGACTTGTATCCATTGAACACACTGTAATAGACAGCTCTTGTATCCATTGAACAAACGGTCATAGACAGGACTTGCACCCATTGAACACACTGTTATAGACAGGACTTGCGTCCATTGAAGACACGTTCATAGACATGACTTGCATCCATTGAACACACTGTTAATGACAGGACTTGCATCGATTGAACACACTGTAATAGACAGGTCTTGTATCCATTGAACACACGTTCACAGACAGAACTTCTATCCATTGAACGAACGTTCACCGACAGGACTTGTGTCCATTGAACACACCGTCACAGACAAGACGTGTATCCGTTGAACACATGGTCACACACAGGACCAGTATCCAGTCAACAAATGGTCACAGACAGGACTTGAATCCATTGAACATGCTCTTATATACAGGAGTTGTATCCATTGAACACAATGTTATAGAGAGCACTTGCATCCATTAAACGCACTGTTATAGGCAGGACTTGTATCCATTGAACACATGGTCACAGGCAGGACTTGTATTCGTTGAACACACGGTCACAGACAGGACTTGTATCCATTGAACACACTGTAATAGACAGGTCTTGTATCCATTGAACAAACGGTCATAGACAGGACTTGCACACTTTGAACACACTGTTATAGACAGGACTTGCGACCATTGAACACACGGTCACAGACAGGACTTGTATCCATTCAACGAACGTTCACAGACAGGACTTGTATCCATTGAACACACTGTTATAGACAGGACTTGCATCGATTGAACACACTGTTATAGACAGGACTTGCTTCGATTGAACACAATGTTATAGAGAGCACTTGTATCCATTGAACGCACTGATATAGACTGGACTTGGATCCATTGAACACACGGTCACAGGCAGGATTTGTATTCGTTGAACACACGGTCACAGACAGGACTTGTATCCATTGAACACACTGTAATAGTCAGGACTTGTATCCATTGAACAAACTGTCACAGAAAGGACTTGCATCGATTGAACACAATTTTATAGAAAGGACTTTTATCCATTGTACACGCTGTTATAGACAGGAGTTGTATCCATTGAACACACTGTTACAGACAGGACTTGTATCCATTGAACAGACGGTCGCAGACAGAACTTCTATCCATTGAACACACGGTCATAGACAGGACATGCGTCCATTGAACACACTGTTATAGACAGGACATGCATCCATTGAACACACTCTTATGGACAGGACTTGCTTCCATTGAACACAATTTTATAGAAAGGACTTGAATCCATTGAACACACTGTTATAGACAGGACTTGCATCCATTGAACCCACGTTCATAGACAGGACTTCCTTCATTTGAACACACTGTTATAGACAGGACATGCATTCATTGAACAAACGGTCATAGACAGGACTTGTATCCATTGAACACACTGTTATAGACAGGACTTGCATCCATTGAGCACACGGTCACAGACAGGACTTGTATCCATTGAACGAACGTTCACAGACAGGACTTGTATCCATTGAACACACTGTTATAGACAGGACTTGCATCGATTGAACACACTGTTATAGACAGGACATGCATCCATTGAACACACTGTTATAGACAGGACTTGCTTCCATTGAACACACGGTCATAGACAGGACTTGCATCCATTGAACACACTGTTATAGTCAGGACATGTATCCATTGAACACAGCTTTATAGAAAGGACTTGTATCCATTGAACACACTGTTATAGAGAGGACTTGCGTCCATTGAACACACTGTTATAGGCAGGACATGCATCCATTGAACACACGGTCACAGACAGGACTTGTATCCATTGAACGAACGTTCACAGACAGGACTTGTATCCATTGAACACACTGTTATAGACAGGACTTGCATCGATTGAACACACTGTTATAGACAGGACATTCATCCATTGAACACACTGTTATAGACAGGACTTGCTTCCATTGAACACAATTTTATAGACAGGTCTTGTATTCATTTGAACACACTGTTATAGACAGGACATGCATCCATTGAACAAACGGGCCCAGACAGAACTTCTATCCATTGAACGTACGTTCACAGACAGGACTTGTATCCATTGAACACACCGTCACAGACAAGACTTGTATCCATTGAACACACTGTAATAGACAGGTCTTGTATCCATTGAACAAACGGTCATAGACAGGACTTGCACCCATTGAACACACTGTTATAGACAGGACTTGCGTCCATTGAACACACGTTCATAGACAGGACTTGCATCCATTGAACAGACTGTTATAGACAGGACTTGCATCGATTGAACACACTGTTATAGAGAGGGCTTGTATCCATTGAACACATGGTCACAGGCAGGACTTGTATTCGTTGAACACACTAAATAGACAGGACTTGTATCCATTGAACACATTGTTATAGAGAGCACTTGTATCCATTGAACGCACTGATATAGACTGGACTTGGATCCATTGAACAAACGGTCACAGGCAGGATTTGTATTCGTTGAACACACGGTCACAGACAGGACTTGTATCCATTGAACACACTGTAATAGACAGGACTAGTATCCATTGAACAAACTGTCACAGAAACGACTTGCATCCATTGAACACGCTGTTATAGACAGGAGTTGTATCCATTGAACACACTGTTATATACAGGACTTGCATCGATTGAACACAATTTTATAGAAAGGACTTTTATCCATTGTACACGCTGTTATAGATAGGAGTTGTATCCATTGAACACACTGTTACAGACAGGACTTGTATCCATTGAACAGACGGTCGCAGACAGAACTTCTATCCATTGAACACACGGTCATAGATAGGAAATGCATCCATTGAACACACTGTTATAGACCAGGACTTGCGTCCATTGAACACACTGTTATAGACAGGACATGCATCCATTGAACACACTGTTATAGACAGGACTTGCTTCCATTGAACACAATTTTATAGAAAGGACTTGAATCCATTGAACACACTGTTATAGACAGGACTTGCATCCATTGAACCCACGTTCATAGACAGGACTTCCTTCCATTGAACACACTGTTATAGACAGTACTTGCATCGATTGAACACAGTATTATAGACAGGACATGCATCCATTGAACACACTGTTATAGACAGGACTTGCTTCCATTGAACACAATTTTATAGACAGGTCTTGTATTCATTTGTACATACTGTTATAGACAGGACTTGCTTCCATTGAACACAATTTTATAGACAGGTCTTGTATTCATTTGTACATACTGTTATAGACAGAACTTCTATCCATTGAACACACGGTCATAGATAGGACATGCATCCATTGAACACACTGTTATAGACCAGGACTTGCGTCCATTGAACACACTGTTATAGACAGGACATGCAGCCATTGAACACACTGTTATAGACAGGACTTGCTTCCATTGAACACAATTTTATAGAAAGGACTTGAATCCATTGAACACACTGTTATAGACAGGACTTGCATCCATTGAACCCACGTTCATAGACAGGACTTCCTTCCATTGAACACACTGTTATAGACAGTACTTGCATCGATTGAACACAGTATTATAGACAGGACATGCATTCATTGAACAAACGGTCATAGACAGGACTTGCACCGATTGAACACACTGTTATAGACTGGACTTGCGACCATTGAGCACACGGTCACAGACAGGACTTGTATCCATTGAACGAACGTTCACAGACAGGACTTGTATCCATTGAACACACTGTTATAGACAGGACTTGCATCGATTGAACACACTGTTATAGACAGGACATGCATCCATTGAACACACTGTTATAGACAGGACTTGCTTCCATTGAACACACGGTCATAGACAGGACTTGCATCCATTGAACACACTGTTATAGACAGGACTTGCATCGATTGAGCACACTGTTATAGTCAGGACATGTATCCATTGAACACAGTTTTATAGAAAGGACTTGTATCCATTGAACACACTGTTATAGAGAGGACTTGCGTCCATTGAACACACTGTTATAGGCAGGACATGCATCCATTGAACACACGGTCACAGACAGGACTTGTATCCATTGAACGAACGTTCACAGACAGGACTTGTATCCATTGAACACACTGTTATAGACAGGACTTGCATCGATTGAACACACTGTTATAGACAGGACATTCATCCATTGAACACACTGTTATAGACAGGACTTGCTTCCATTGAACACAATTTTATAGACAGGTCTTGTATTCATTTGAACACACTGTTATAGACAGGACATGCATCCATTGAACAAACGGGCACAAACAGAACTTCTATCCATTGAACGTACGTTCACAGACAGGACTTGTATCCATTGAACACACAGTCACAGACAACACTTGTATCCATTGAACACACTGTAATAGACAGCTCTTGTATCCATTGAACAAACGGTCATAGACAGGACTTGCACCCATTGAACACACTGTTATAGACAGGACTTGCGTCCATTGAACACACGTTCAATGGACAGGACTTGCATCCATTGAACACACTGTTATAGACAGGACTTGCATCGATTGAACACACTGTAATAGACAGGTCTTGTATCCATTGAACACACGGTCACAGACAGAACTTCTATCCATTGAACGTACGTTCACAGACAGGACTTGTATCCATTGAACACACCGTCACAGACAAGACTTGTATCCGTTGAACACATGGTCACACACAGGACCAGTATCCAGTCAACAAATGGTCACAGACAGGACTTGAATCCATTCAACGAATGTTCACAGACAGGACATTTATCCATTGAATACACTGTTATAGACAGGACTTGCATCGATTGAACACACTCTTATAGACTGGACATGCATCCATTGAACACACTGTTATAGACAGGACTTGCTTCCATTGAACACAATGTTATAGAGAGCACTTGCATCCATTGAACGCACTGATATAGACTGGACTTGGATCCATTGAACGCACGGTCACAGGCAGGACTTGTATCCATTGAACACTCTGTAATAGAAAGGACTTGTATCTATTGAACAAACTGTCACAGAAAGGACTTGCATCCATTGAACACGCTGTTATAGACAGGAGTTGTATCCATTGAACACACTGTTACAGACAGGACTTGTATCCATTGAACACACGGTCGCAGACAGAACTTCTATCCATTGAACACATGGTCATTGACAGGACATGCATCCATTGAACACACTGTTATAGACAGGACTTGCATCGATTGAGCACACTGTTATAGACAGGACATGCATCCGTTGAACACAATTTTATAGAAAGGACTTGTATCCATTGAACACGCTGTTATAGACAGGAGTTGTATCCATTAAACACACTGTTATAGACAGGACTTGCATCGATTGAACACACTGTTATAGACAGGACTTGCTTCCATTGAACACAATTTTATAGACAGGTCTTGTATTCATTTGAACACACAGTTATAGACAGGACATGCATCCATTGAACAAACGGTCATAGACAGGACTAGTATCCATTGAACACACTGTTATAGACAGGTCTTGTATCCATTGAACACACGGTCACAGACATAACTTCTATCCATTGAACAAACGTTCACAGACAGGACTTGTATCCATTGAACACACCGTCACAGACAAGACTTGTATCCATTGAACACACTGTAATAGACAGGTCTTGTATCCATTGAACACATGGTCATACACAGGACCAGTATCCAGTCAATAAATGGTCACAGACAGGACTTGAATCCATTGAACACGCTCTTATATACAGGAGTTGTAGCCATTGAACACAATGTTATAGAGAGCACATGCATCCATTGAACGCACTGTTATAGACAGGACTTGTATCCATTGAACACATGGTCACAGGCAGGACTTGTATTCGTTGAACACACGGTCACAGACAGGACTTGTATCCATTGAACACACTGTAATAGACAGGTCTTGTATCCATTGAACAAACGGTCATAGACAGGACTTGCACCCATTGAACACACTGTTATAGACAGGACTTGCGTCCATTGAAGACACGTTCATAGACATGACTTGCGACCATTGAACACACGGTCACAGACAGGACTTGTATCCATTCAACGAACGTTCACAGACAGGACTTGTATCCATTGAACACACTGTTATAGACAGGACTTGCATCGATTGAACACACTGTTATAGACAGGACTTGCTTCGATTGAACACAATGTTATAGAGAGCACTTGTATCCATTGAACGCACTGATATAGACTGGACTTGGATCCATTGAACACACGGTCACAGGCAGGATTTGTATTCGTTGAACACACGGTCACAGACAGGACTTGTATCCATTGAACACACTGTAATAGTCAGGACTTGTATCCATTGAACAAACTGTCACAGAAAGTACTTGCATCCATTGAACACAATTTTATAGAAAGGACTTTTATCCATTGTACACGCTGTTATAGACAGGAGTTGTATCCATTGAACACACTGTTATAGACAGGACTTGCGTCCATTGAACACACTGTTATAGACAGGACATGCATCCATTGAACACACTCTTATAGACAGGACTTGCTTCCATTGAACACAATTTTATAGAAAGGACTTGAATCCATTGAACACACTGTTATAGACAGGACTTGCTTCCATTGAACACACGGTCATAGACAGGACTTGCATCCATTGAACACACTGTTATAGACAGGACTTGCATCGATTGAGCACACTGTTATAGTCAGGACATGCATCCATTGAACACACTGTTATAGACAGGACTTGCTTCCATTGAACACAATTTTATAGACAGGTCTTGTATTCATTTGAACACACTGTTATAGACAGGACATGCATTCTTTGAACAAACGGTCATAGACAGGACTTGCACCGATTGAACACACTGTTATAGACAGGACTTGCGACCATTGAACAAACGGTCATAGACAGGACTTGCATCCATTGAACACACTGTTATAGACAGGACTTGCGACCATTGAACACACCGTCACAGACAAGACTTGAATCCATTGAACACACTGTAATAGACAGGACTTGCGTCCATTGAACAAACGGTCATAGACAGGACTTGCATCCATTGAACACACTGTTATAGACAGGACATTCATCCATTGAACACACTGTTATAGACAGGACTTGCTTCCATTGAACACAATTTTATAGACAGGTCTTGTATTCATTTGAACACACTGTTATAGACAGGACATGCATCCATTGAACAAACGGTTATAGACAGGACTTGTATCCATTGAACACAGTTTTATAGAAATGACTTGTATCCATTGAACACACTGTTATAGAGAGGACTTGCGTCCATTGAACACACTGTTATAGGCAGGACATGCATCCATTGAACACACGGTCACAGACAGGACTTGTATCCATTAAACGAACGTTCACAGACAGGACTTGTATCCATTGAACACACTGTTATAGACAGGACTTGCATCGATTGAACACACTGTTATAGACAGGACATTCATCCATTGAACACATTGTTATAGACAGGACTTGCTTCCATTGAACACAATTTTATAGACAGGTCTTGTATTCATTTGAACACACTGTTATAGACAGGACATGCATCCATTGAACAAACGGGCACAGACAGAACTTCTATCCATTGAACGTACGTTCACAGACAGGACTTGTATCCATTGAACACACCGTCACAGACAAGACTTGAATCCATTGAACACACTGTAATAGACAGGACTTGCGTCCATTGAACAAACGGTCATAGACAGGACTTGCATCCATTGAACACACTGTTATAGACAGGACATTCATCCATTGAACACACTGTTATAGACAGGACTTGCTTCCATTGAACACAATTTTATAGACAGGTCTTGTATTCATTTGAACACACTGTTATAGACAGGACATGCATCCATTGAACAAACGGTCATAGACAGGACTTGCACCCATTGAACACACTGTTTTAGACAGGACTTGCGACCATTGAACACACGGTCACAGACAGGACTTGTATCCATTCAACGAACGTTCACAGACAGGACTTGTATCCATTGAACACACGGTCATAGACAAGACTTGCATCCATTGAACACACTGTTATAGACAGGACTTGCATCGATTGAGCACACTGTTATAGTCAGGACTTGCTTCCATTGAACACAATTTTATAGACAGGTCTTGTATTCATTTGAACACACAGTTATAGACAGGACATGCATCCATTGAACAAACGGTCATAGACAGGACTAGTATCCATTGAACACACTGTTATAGACAGGTCTTGTATCCATTGAACACACGGTCACAGACATAACTTCTATCCATTGAACAAACGTTCACAGACAGGACTTGTATCCATTGAACACACCGTCACAGACAAGACTTGTATCCATTGAACACACTGTAATAGACAGGTCTTGTATCCATTGAACACATGGTCATACACAGGACCAGTATCCAGTCAATAAATGGTCACAGACAGGACTTGAATCCATTGAACACGCTCTTATATACAGGAGTTGTAGCCATTGAACACAATGTTATAGAGAGCACATGCATCCATTGAACGCACTGTTATAGACAGGACTTGTATCCATTGAACACATGGTCACAGGCAGGACTTGTATTCGTTGAACACACGGTCACAGACAGGACTTGTATCCATTGAACACACTGTAATAGACAGGTCTTGTATCCATTGAACAAACGGTCATAGACAGGACTTGCACCCATTGAACACACTGTTATAGACAGGACTTGCGTCCATTGAAGACACGTTCATAGACATGACTTGCGACCATTGAACATCACGGTCACAGACAGGACTTGTATCCATTCAACGAACGTTCACAGACAGGACTTGTATCCATTGAACACACTGTTATAGACAGGACTTGCATCGATTGAACACACTGTTATAGACAGGACTTGCTTCGATTGAACACAATGTTATAGAGAGCACTTGTATCCATTGAACGCACTGATATAGACTGGACGTGGATCCATTGAACACACGGTCACAGGCAGGATTTGTATTCGTTGAACACACGGTCACAGACAGGACTTGTATCCATTGAACACACTGTAATAGTCAGGACTTGTATCCATTGAACAAACTGTCACAGAAAGTACTTGCATCCATTGAACACAATTTTATAGAAAGGACTTTTATCCATTGAACACGCTGTTATAGATAGGAGTTGTATCCATTGAACACACTGTTACAGACAGGACTTGTATCCATTGAACAGATGGTCGCAGACAGAACTTCTATCCATTGAACACACGGTCATAGATAGGATATGCATCCATTGAACACACTGTTATAGACAGGACTTGCGTCCATTGAACACACTGTTATAGACAGGACATGCATCCATTGAACACACTCTTATAGACAGGACTTGCTTCCATTGAACACACGGTCATAGACAGGACTTGCATCCATTGAACACACTGTTATAGACAGGACTTGCATCGATTGAGCACACTGTTATAGTCAGGACATGCATCCATTGAACACACTGTTATAGACAGGACTTGCTTCCATTGAACACAATTTTATAGACAGGTCTTGTATTCATTTGAACACACTGTTATAGACAGGACATGCATTCATTGAACAAACGGTCATAGACAGGACTTGCACCGATTGAACACACTGTTATAGACAGGACTTGCGACCATTGAACAAACGGTCATAGACAGCACTTGCATCCATTGAACACACTGTTATAGACAGGACTTGCGACCATTGAACACACCGTCACAGACAAGACTTGAATCCATTGAACACACTGTAATAGACAGGACTTGCGTCCATTGAACAAACGGTCATAGACAGGACTTGCATCCATTGAACACACTGTTATAGACAGGACATTCATCCATTGAACACACTGTTATAGACAGGACTTGCTTCCATTGAACACAATTTTATAGACAGGTCTTGTATTCATTTGAACACACTGTTATAGACAGGACATGCATCCATTGAACAAACGGTTATAGACAGGACTTGTATCCATTGAACACAGTTTTATAGAAATGACTTGTATCCATTGAACACACTGTTATAGAGAGGACTTGCGTCCATTGAACACACTGTTATAGGCAGGACATGCATCCATTGAACACACGGTCACAGACAGGACTTGTATCCATTAAACGAACGTTCACAGACAGGACTTGTATCCATTGAACACACTGTTATAGACAGGACTTGCATCGATTGAACACACTGTTATAGACAGGACATTCATCCATTGAACACATTGTTATAGACAGGACTTGCTTCCATTGAACACAATTTTATAGACAGGTCTTGTATTCATTTGAACACACTGTTATAGACAGGACATGCATCCATTGAACAAACGGGCACAGACAGAACTTCTATCCATTGAACGTACGTTCACAGACAGGACTTGTATCCATTGAACACACCGTCACAGACAAGACTTGAATCCATTGAACACACTGTAATAGACAGGACTTGCGTCCATTGAACAAACGGTCATAGACAGGACTTGCATCCATTGAACACACTGTTATAGACAGGACATTCATCCATTGAACACACTGTTATAGACAGGACTTGCTTCCATTGAACACAATTTTATAGACAGGTCTTGTATTCATTTGAACACACTGTTATAGACAGGACATGCATCCATTGAACAAACGGTCATAGACAGGACTTGCACCCATTGAACACACTGTTTTAGACAGGACTTGCGACCATTGAACACACGGTCACAGACAGGACTTGTATCCATTCAACGAACGTTCACAGACAGGACTTGTATCCATTGAACACACGGTCATAGACAAGACTTGCATCCATTGAACACACTGTTATAGACAGGACTTGCATCGATTGAGCACACTGTTATAGTCAGGACTTGCTTCCATTGAACACAATTTTATAGACAGGTCTTGTATTCATTTGAACACTCAGTTATAGACAGGACATGCATCCATTGAACAAACGGTCATAGACAGGACTAGTATCCATTGAACACACTGTTATAGACAGGTCTTGTATCCATTGAACACACGGTCACAGACATAACTTCTATCCATTGAACAAACGTTCACAGACAGGACTTGTATCCATTGAACACACCGTCACAGACAAGACTTGTATCCATTGAACACACTGTAATAGACAGGTCTTGTATCCATTGAACACATGGTCATACACAGGACCAGTATCCAGTCAATAAATGGTCACAGACAGGACTTGAATCCATTGAACACGCTCTTATATACAGGAGTTGTAGCCATTGAACACAATGTTATAGAGAGCACATGCATCCATTGAACGCACTGTTATAGACAGGACTTGTATCCATTGAACACATGGTCACAGGCAGGACTTGTATTCGTTGAACACACGGTCACAGACAGGACTTGTATCCATTGAACACACTGTAATAGACAGGTCTTGTATCCATTGAACAAACGGTCATAGACAGGACTTGCACCCATTGAACACACTGTTATAGACAGGACTTGCGTCCATTGAAGACACGTTCATAGACATGACTTGCGACCATTGAACACACGGTCACAGACAGGACTTGTATCCATTCAACGAACGTTCACAGACAGGACTTGTATCCATTGAACACACTGTTATAGACAGGACTTGCATCGATTGAACACACTGTTATAGACAGGACTTGCTTCGATTGAACACAATGTTATAGGGAGCACTTGTATCCATTGAACGCACTGATATAGACTGGACGTGGATCCATTGAACACACGGTCACAGGCAGGATTTGTATTCGTTGAACACACGGTCACAGACAGGACTTGTATCCATTGAACACACTGTAATAGTCAGGACTTGTATCCATTGAACAAACTGTCACAGAAAGTACTTGCATCCATTGAACACAATTTTATAGAAAGGACTTTTATCCATTGAACACGCTGTTATAGATAGGAGTTGTATCCATTGAACACACTGTTACAGACAGGACTTGTATCCATTGAACAGATGGTCGCAGACAGAACTTCTATCCATTGAACACACGGTCATAGATAGGATATGCATCCATTGAACACACTGTTATAGACAGGACTTGCGTCCATTGAACACACTGTTATAGACAGGACATGCATCCATTGAACACACTCTTATAGACAGGACTTGCTTCCATTGAACACAATTTTATAGAAAGGACTTGAATCCATTGAACACACTGTTATAGACAGGACTTGCTTCCATTGAACACACGGTCATAGACAGGACTTGCATCCATTGAACACACTGTTATAGACAGGACTTGCATCGATTGAGCACACTGTTATAGTCAGGACATGCATCCATTGAACACACTGTTATAGACAGGACTTGCTTCCATTGAACACAATTTTATAGACAGGTCTTGTATTCATTTGAACACACTGTTATAGACAGGACATGCATTCATTGAACAAACGGTCATAGACAGGACTTGCACCGATTGAACACACTGTTATAGACAGGACTTGCGACCATTGAACAAACGGTCATAGACAGGACTTGCATCCATTGAACACACTGTTATAGACAGGACTTGCGACCATTGAACACACCGTCACAGACAAGACTTGAATCCATTGAACACACTGTAATAGACAGGACTTGCGTCCATTGAACAAACGGTCATAGACAGGACTTGCATCCATTGAACACACTGTTATAGACAGGACATTCATCCATTGAACACACTGTTATAGACAGGACTTGCTTCCATTGAACACAATTTTATAGACAGGTCTTGTATTCATTTGAACACACTGTTATAGACAGGACATGCATCCATTGAACAAACGGTTATAGACAGGACTTGTATCCATTGAACACAGTTTTATAGAAATGACTTGTATCCATTGAACACACTGTTATAGAGAGGACTTGCGTCCATTGAACACACTGTTATAGGCAGGACATGCATCCATTGAACACACGGTCACAGACAGGACTTGTATCCATTAAACGAACGTTCACAGACAGGACTTGTATCCATTGAACACACTGTTATAGACAGGACTTGCATCGATTGAACACACTGTTATAGACAGGACATTCATCCATTGAACACATTGTTATAGACAGGACTTGCTTCCATTGAACACAATTTTATAGACAGGTCTTGTATTCATTTGAACACACTGTTATAGACAGGACATGCATCCATTGAACAAACGGGCACAGACAGAACTTCTATCCATTGAACGTACGTTCACAGACAGGACTTGTATCCATTGAACACACCGTCACAGACAAGACTTGAATCCATTGAACACACTGTAATAGACAGGACTTGCGTCCATTGAACAAACGGTCATAGACAGGACTTGCATCCATTGAACACACTGTTATAGACAGGACATTCATCCATTGAACACACTGTTATAGACAGGACTTGCTTCCATTGAACACAATTTTATAGACAGGTCTTGTATTCATTTGAACACACTGTTATAGACAGGACATGCATCCATTGAACAAACGGTCATAGACAGGACTTGCACCCATTGAACACACTGTTTTAGACAGGACTTGCGACCATTGAACACACGGTCACAGACAGGACTTGTATCCATTCAACGAACGTTCACAGACAGGACTTGTATCCATTGAACACACGGTCATAGACAAGACTTGCATCCATTGAACACACTGTTATAGACAGGACTTGCATCGATTGAGCACACTGTTATAGTCAGGACTTGCTTCCATTGAACACAATTTTATAGACAGGTCTTGTATTCATTTGAACACACAGTTATAGACAGGACATGCATCCATTGAACAAACGGTCATAGACAGGACTAGTATCCATTGAACACACTGTTATAGACAGGTCTTGTATCCATTGAACACACGGTCACAGACATAACTTCTATCCATTGAACAAACGTTCACAGACAGGACTTGTATCCATTGAACACACCGTCACAGACAAGACTTGTATCCATTGAACACACTGTAATAGACAGGTCTTGTATCCATTGAACACATGGTCATACACAGGACCAGTATCCAGTCAATAAATGGTCACAGACAGGACTTGAATCCATTGAACACGCTCTTATATACAGGAGTTGTAGCCATTGAACACAATGTTATAGAGAGCACATGCATCCATTGAACGCACTGTTATAGACAGGACTTGTATCCATTGAACACATGGTCACAGGCAGGACTTGTATTCGTTGAACACACGGTCACAGACAGGACTTGTATCCATTGAACACACTGTAATAGACAGGTCTTGTATCCATTGAACAAACGGTCATAGACAGGACTTGCACCCATTGAACACACTGTTATAGACAGGACTTGCGTCCATTGAAGACACGTTCATAGACATGACTTGCGACCATTGAACACACGGTCACAGACAGGACTTGTATCCATTCAACGAACGTTCACAGACAGGACTTGTATCCATTGAACACACTGTTATAGACAGGACTTGCATCGATTGAACACACTGTTATAGACAGGACTTGCTTCGATTGAACACAATGTTATAGGGAGCACTTGTATCCATTGAACGCACTGATATAGACTGGACGTGGATCCATTGAACACACGGTCACAGGCAGGATTTGTATTCGTTGAACACACGGTCACAGACAGGACTTGTATCCATTGAACACACTGTAATAGTCAGGACTTGTATCCATTGAACAAACTGTCACAGAAAGTACTTGCATCCATTGAACACAATTTTATAGAAAGGACTTTTATCCATTGAACACGCTGTTATAGATAGGAGTTGTATCCATTGAACACACTGTTACAGACAGGACTTGTATCCATTGAACAGATGGTCGCAGACAGAACTTCTATCCATTGAACACACGGTCATAGATAGGATATGCATCCATTGAACACACTGTTATAGACAGGACTTGCGTCCATTGAACACACTGTTATAGACAGGACATGCATCCATTGAACACACTCTTATAGACAGGACTTGCTTCCATTGAACACAATTTTATAGAAAGGACTTGAATCCATTGAACACACTGTTATAGACAGGACTTGCTTCCATTGAACACACGGTCATAGACAGGACTTGCATCCATTGAACACACTGTTATAGACAGGACTTGCATCGATTGAGCACACTGTTATAGTCAGGACATGCATCCATTGAACACACTGTTATAGACAGGACTTGCTTCCATTGAACACAATTTTATAGACAGGTCTTGTATTCATTTGAACACACTGTTATAGACAGGACATGCATTCATTGAACAAACGGTCATAGACAGGACTTGCACCGATTGAACACACTGTTATAGACAGGACTTGCGACCATTGAACAAACGGTCATAGACAGGACTTGCATCCATTGAACACACTGTTATAGACAGGACTTGCGACCATTGAACACACCGTCACAGACAAGACTTGAATCCATTGAACACACTGTAATAGACAGGACTTGCGTCCATTGAACAAACGGTCATAGACAGGACTTGCATCCATTGAACACACTGTTATAGACAGGACATTCATCCATTGAACACACTGTTATAGACAGGACTTGCTTCCATTGAACACAATTTTATAGACAGGTCTTGTATTCATTTGAACACACTGTTATAGACAGGACATGCATCCATTGAACAAACGGTTATAGACAGGACTTGTATCCATTGAACACAGTTTTATAGAAATGACTTGTATCCATTGAACACACTGTTATAGAGAGGACTTGCGTCCATTGAACACACTGTTATAGGCAGGACATGCATCCATTGAACACACGGTCACAGACAGGACTTGTATCCATTAAACGAACGTTCACAGACAGGACTTGTATCCATTGAACACACTGTTATAGACAGGACTTGCATCGATTGAACACACTGTTATAGACAGGACATTCATCCATTGAACACATTGTTATAGACAGGACTTGCTTCCATTGAACACAATTTTATAGACAGGTCTTGTATTCATTTGAACACACTGTTATAGACAGGACATGCATCCATTGAACAAACGGGCACAGACAGAACTTCTATCCATTGAACGTACGTTCACAGACAGGACTTGTATCCATTGAACACACCGTCACAGACAAGACTTGAATCCATTGAACACACTGTAATAGACAGGACTTGCGTCCATTGAACAAACGGTCATAGACAGGACTTGCATCCATTGAACACACTGTTATAGACAGGACATTCATCCATTGAACACACTGTTATAGACAGGACTTGCTTCCATTGAACACAATTTTATAGACAGGTCTTGTATTCATTTGAACACACTGTTATAGACAGGACATGCATCCATTGAACAAACGGTCATAGACAGGACTTGCACCCATTGAACACACTGTTTTAGACAGGACTTGCGACCATTGAACACACGGTCACAGACAGGACTTGTATCCATTCAACGAACGTTCACAGACAGGACTTGTATCCATTGAACACACGGTCATAGACAAGACTTGCATCCATTGAACACACTGTTATAGACAGGACTTGCATCGATTGTGCACACTGTTATAGTCAGGACATGTATCCATTGAACACAGTTTTATAGAAATGACTTGTATCCATTGAACACACTGTTATAGAGAGGACTTGCGTCCATTGAACACACTGTTATAGGCAGGACATGCATCCATTGAACACACGGTCACAGACAGGACTTGTATCCATTGAACGAACGTTCACAGACAGGACTTGTATCCATTGAACACACTGTTATAGACAGGACTTGCATCGATTGAACACACTGTTATAAACAGGACATTCATCCATTGAACACACTGTTATAGACAGGACATGCATCCATTGAACAAACGGGCACAGACAGAACTTCTATCCATTGAACGTACGTTCACAGACAGGACTTGTATCCATTGAACACACCGTCACAGACAAGACTTGAATCCATTGAACACACTGTAATAGACAGGACTTGCGTCCATTGAACAAACGGTCATAGACAGGACTTGCATCCATTGAACACACTGTTATAGACAGGACTTGCATCGATTGAACACACTGTAATAGACAGGTCTTGTATCCATTGAACACACGGTCACAGACAGAACTTCTATCCATTGAACGTACGTTCACAGACAGGACTTGTATCCATTGAACACACCGTCACAGACAAGACTTGTATCCGTTGAACACATGGTCACACACAGGACCAGTATCCAGTCAACAAATGGTCACAGACAGGACTTGAATCCATTCAACGAATGTTCACAGACAGGACTTTTATCCATTGAATACACTGTTATAGACAGGACTTGCATCGATTGAACACACTCTTATAGACAGGACATGCATCCAATGAACACACTGTTATAGACAGGACTTGCTTCCATTGAACACAAAGTTATAGAGAGCACTTGCATCCATTGAACGCACTGATATAGACTGGACTTGGATCCATTGAACACACGGTCACAGGCAGGACTTGTATCCATTGAACACTCTGTAATAGAAAGGACTTGTATCTATTGAACAAACTGTCACAGAAAGGACTTGCATCCATTGAACACGCTGTTATAGACAGGAGTTGTATCCATTGAACACACTGTTACAGACAGGACTTGTATCCATTGAACACACGGTCGCAGACAGAACTTCTATCCATTGAACACATGGTCATAGACAGGACATGCATCCATTGAACACACTGTTATAGACAGGACTTGCATCGATTGAGCACACTGTTATAGACAGGACTTGCATCCGTTGAACACAATTTTATAGAAAGGACTTGTATCCATTGAACACGCTGTTATAGACAGGAGTTGTATCCATTAAACACACTGTTATAGACAGGACTTGCATGGATTGAACACACTGTTATAGACAGGACATTCATCCATTGAACACAATTTTATAGACAGGTCTTGTATTCATTTGAACAGACAGTTATAGACAGGACATGCATCCATTGAACAAACGGTCATAGACAGGACTTGCACACATTGAACACACTGTTATATCAGGACTTGCGACCATTGAACACACCGTCACAGACAGGACTTGTATCCGTTGAACACACGGTCACACACAGGACCAGTATCCAGTCAACATATGGTCACAGACAGGACTTGAATCCATTGAACACGCTCTTATATACAGAAGTTGTATCCATTGAACACAATGTTATAGAGAGCACTTGCATCCATTGAACGCACTGTTATAGACAGGACTTGTATCCATTGAACACATGGTCACAGGCAGGACTTGTATCCATTGAACACACTGTAATAGACAGGTCTTATATCCATTGAACAAACTGTCATAGACAGGACTTGCACCCATTGAACACACTGTTATAGACAGGACTTGCGTCCATTGAAGAAACGTTCATAGACAGGACTTGCATCGATTGAACACACTGTAATAGACAGGTCTTGTATCCATTGAACACACATTCACAGACAGAACTTCTATCCATTGAACGAACGTTCACCGACAGGACTTGTGTCCATTGAACACACCGTCACTGACAAGACGTGTATCCGTTGAACACATGGTCACACACAGGACCAGTATCCAGTCAACAAATGGTCACAGACAGGACTTGAATCCATTGAACACGCTCTTATATACAGGAGTTTTATCCATTGAACACAATGTTATAGAGAGCACTTGCATCCATTGAACGCACTCTTATATGCAGGACTTGTATCCAATGAACACATGGTCACAGGCAGGACTTGTATTCGTTGAACACACGGTCACAGACAGGACTTGTATCCATTGAACACACTGTAATAGACAGGTCTTGTATCCATTGAACAAACGGTCATAGTCAGGACTTGCACCCATTGAACACACTGTTATAGACAGGACTTGCGTCCATTGAAGACACGTTCATAGACAGGACTTGCATCGATTGAACACACTGTAATAGACAGGTCTTGTATCCATTGAACACACGTTCACAGACAGAACTTCTATCCATTGAACGAACGTGACAAGACGTGTATCCGTTGAACACATGGTCACACACAGGACCAGTATCCAGTCAACAAATGGTCACAGACAGGACTTGAATCCATTGAACACGCTCTTATATACAGGAGTTTTATCCATTGAACACAATGTTATAGAGAGCACTTGCATCCATTGAACGCACTCTTATATGCAGGACTTGTATCCAATGAACACATGGTCACAGGCAGGACTTGTATTCGTTGAACACACGGTCACAGACAGGACTTGTATCCATTGAACACACTGTAATAGACAGGTCTTGTATCCATTGAACAAACGGTCATAGACAGGACTTGCACCCATTGAACACACTGTTATAGACAGGACTTGCGTCCATTGAAGACACGTTCATAGACAGGACTTGCATCGATTGAACACACTGTAATAGACAGGTCTTGTATCCATTGAACACACGTTCACAGACAGAACTTTTATCCATTGAACGAACGTTCACCGACAGGATTTGTGTCCATTGAACACACCGTCACTGACAAGACGTGTATCCGTTGAACACATGGTCACCCACAGGACCAGTATCCAGTCAACAAATGGTCACAGACAGGACTTGAATCCATTGAACACGCTCTTATATACAGGAGTTTTATCCATTGAACACAATGTTATAGAGAGCACTTGCATCCATTGAACGCACTCTTATATGCAGGACTTGTATCCAATGAACACATGGTCACAGGCAGGACTTGTATTCGTTGAACACACGGTCACAGACAGGACTTGTATCCATTGAACACACTGTAATAGACAGGTCTTGTATCCATTGAACAAACGGTCATAGACAGGACTTGCACCCATTGAACACACTGTAATAGACAGGTCTTGTATCCATTGAACACACGTTCACAGACAGAACTTCTATCCATTGAACGAACGTTCACCGACAGGACTTGTGTCCATTGAACACACCGTCACTGACAAGACGTGTATCCGTTGAACACATGGTCACCCACAGGACCAGTATCCAGTCAACAAATGGTCACAGACAGGACTTGAATCCATTGAACATGCTCTTATATACAGGAGTTGTATCCATTGAACACAATGTTATAGAGAGCACTTGCATCCATTAAACGCACTGTTATAGACAGGACTTGCATCGATTGAACACACTGTTATAGACAGGACATGCATCCATTGAACACACTGTTATAGACAGGACTTGCTTCCATTGAGCACAATGTTATAGAGAGCACTTGTATCCATTGAACGCACTGATATAGACTGGACTTGGATCCATTGAACACACGGTCACAGGCAGGATTTGTATTCGTTGAACACACTGTTATAGAAAGGACTTGAATCCATTGAACACACTGTTATAGACAGGACTTGCATCCATTGAACCCACGTTCACAGACAGGACTTGTATCCATTGAACACACTGTTATAGACAGGACTTGCATCGATTGAACACACTGTTATAGACAGGACATTCATCCATTGAACACAATTTTATAGACAGGTCTTGTATTCATTTGAACACACTGTTATAGACAGGACATGCATCCATTGAACAAACGGTTATAGACAGTACTTGTATCCATTGAACACACTGTTATAGACAGGACTTGCGTCCATTGAACACACTGTTATAGACAGGTCTTGTATTCATTTGAAAACACTGTTATAGACAGGACATGCATCCATTGAACTCACTGTTTTAGACAGGACTTGCGACCATTGAACACACGGTCACAGACAGGACTTGTATCCATTCAACGAAAGTTCACAGTCAGGACTTGTATCCATTGAACACACTGTTATAGACAGGACTTGCATCGATTGAACACACTGTTATAGAGAGGACTTGCATCCATTGAACACACTGTTATAGAGAGGACTTGTATCCATTTAACACACTGTTATAGACAGGACTTGCATCCATTGAACATACAGTCACAGACAGGACTTGCATCCAATGAACACAGAGTTATAGACAGGACTTGTATCCATTGAATATGCTGTTATAGACTGGAGTTGTATCCATTGAACACACTGTTATATACAGGACTTGCATCCATTGAACGCACTGTAATAGACAGGACTTGTATCCATTGAACACACGGTCACAGGCAGGACTTGTATCCATTCAACACAGTGTTATAGACAGGACTTGCATCCATTGAACACACATCACAGACAGGACTTGTATCCATTGAACAGACTGTTATAGACAGGACTTGTATCCATTGAACACATTGTCACTGACAGTGCTTGCATCCATTGAACACACTGTTATAGACAGGACTTGTATCCATTGTACACAGTGTTATAGACAGGACTTGCATCCATTGAACACACTATTATGGACAGGACTTGTATCCATTTTACACACGGTTACAGACAGGTCTTGTATCCATTGAACACACAGTCACAGACAGGACTTGTATCCGTTTGAACACAGTGTTATAGACAGGGCATGTATCCATTTAACACACTGTTAAAGACAGAAGCAAAGTGGGAATCTCCAGAAAGATGTGAAAGACCATTCAGGGACACAAAGAAACTAATAACATCTGATGAACTGCTCACCCATTATGACCCATTCCTGCCATAAGACTGGTGTGTGATGTGCCGCCTTATGGCATTGGAGCCATCTTGTCACACATTATAAAAGATGGATCGTAATGCCTGATTGTATTTGCTTCAAGTGCTCTGACAAGCACAGAACAGAGCAACACACAGATCGACTGGGTGGCCTTTAGTCTCGTATGGGGAATAAAGAATTTCCATTACTGCCTCTATGGACAAAAGTTTATGGAAGTGATTGATTACTAGCTCCTGGTCTCCATTTTCAAATCCATGAAGGTAATTCCACTGATGACTGCTACCCAGTTACAATGTTGGGAATTATTCCTCTGAGCCCACTCTTATGACATAGAGGTCAAGATATCAAGCAACACCCCAATTCTGAGGGCTTTTCACATCTTCCACTACTGGTAATTGAAGAATAAATGTCTTCATTTTGTGACCCAGCAGTGGTGTTCCACACCGCACTGTATTAATGGACCAGTTGCCAGTAACAAATTCCAAAATACAAAGAGAAACAAGGAATGTCTAAAGTCTACGAAATCATGATGCCAGGATGGTCAGCTCATGGAACCCTATGATTCCAGTGTTCTCAGTGAGATGAGACCAGCTCTCTGTCTGTCAATGAATACTGATGCATGGCTCTCATGTTGTGGTTCTTTTTAAACTGTGCACCATGTTAGAAAATCTGCATGAAGGATGCCTGGATACAGTCAAGATGAAGAGTGTCACCCAGAGCTACATGTGGTGGTTGGGAGTAGATAAACTAATTGAAGTCTTGGCCAGAAGCTGTTCAGGATGCCAAGAAGTTCAAAATGCACCCCCACAAGCATTCTTACACTCATGGGAGTGGCTGTTGTCACCTTGGCAAAGACTGCATATTGACTTTGCTGGGCCATTCATGGATTCCATGTTCCTGATTACTGTGGACGTTCATTCAAAGTGGCCGGAGGTTATGTCAAAGAAGTCAACTACCTCAGCAAAGTCTGTCTCTGCCCAGAAGACTAACATCACCAGAAACGGCTTACCAGAACAAATTGTGAGCGACAACAGACAACATTATATGTTAGAAGAATTCAGACCATACACAAAGAAAATTTGTATCAGGCCTTTCAAGTCAGGTCCTCATCCTCTGGCAACAAATGGGTTAGCTGAAAGATTATCCAAGCCTTCAAGGAGTCCATTAAAGTGATGGACAATGTCAAAAACGAGCCACGCTCCCGAATAATGGCTTCAAGACAAATTCAAGGAAACAAAGTTTATTAACAGTTCTGCAGAGCTGGGCCCCTTCAGAGAAGGGAACCCTGAACCTTACAGGGCAGCAGGTTTTATCCTTCTTCCTTACCACCCCTCCTCCCTGACTCGGGAGGTACATAGTCTTATCCCATTCCATATTTGGAGTTGTTTTTTTACACGTTTCTGTAAAACAATAGTCCATATCTCAGGACTTCAATGATTCCACAAACAGTTAATTTTATCAAGGCTTCTGCATTCATAATTAGATCACACTTGTTTACAGACTTTAACCCAAACATAATTAAATCACAGTTGTCCCTAAACATAATTAAATCATACTTGTCCCTAGACTTTAACCCGGACCTGTCAGAAACGCACATCTTAATTTTGAATCTTACAATAGACAAGGAGGACATTTCTCTGCAGCACAAGGTGGACAACTTCCTTTTTGCGTATTGGAACTCTGTTCAGATGACCATGAGTCAAACACCTGCAACGCTGTTCATGAGCAGGAATCTGAGATCTTGCTTAGATTCCCTGAAAGCAGCCCTACGGAGGGAAGTGCAGAATAAACAGTTCATCCAGTTGCCAAGTGAAGCCCCAGGGAGCTGCAAGGTTGTACAGGAAGTCCTAGCACATGATTACTGAGAAGACAATTGGACATCCGGTGGGACAGCTACAAGAACTGGACCACTGATGTACACAGTGGATGTTGGAGATCAGACATGGAGACTTCATGTGGACCAGATACTGGATGCTCAACCAAAGAACACACCTGAGTGGACTGCATCCAACAAGACTAACACATTACAGTCCCCAGACTTAACTCTCAGTGATGATGCTTTTGACAGCAACATGACGGCGGTAACCAAGAATGTTGTCTTAGACAAGACACCTACCAAACCTGATGTCATTCCACAGGCCCAGAGAAGCTATCCTGAAAGAAACAGCGCACCACCCAAAAGACTGGATCTTTAGAACTGCAAAGTTAGTTATGGACTGTTATTGTGGAAACATGCTTAATTGGAATATGGGTTTATGAAAGGGAAATTGAATGTTTTGTACATATACAGTTTTATGTTGCATAAAGAGGAAGGAAGTGTAATGTATGGATCTATTCCTTTTAATGCAATCTCCCCCTTAGCACTACATACTGATCTGTTGTCTGCACATTGACCTGTTGTCTACATATGTGCTGTTGTCTCTGCTCGTGCACTGTTTTCTCTCTCCTTCTTGCTGTAACGTGAATATACTAGTTAAAGCTATCTTCAGCGTCCGTGCTTTTATTTAATATATATGTAGCTGCGCACAGACAGAACAATATCCTTCCATTTTCCTCTCATTCCTGTGCCTATCAAGAGGTCTCTTTCAAAGTCTCAAATGCTTCTGCTCTGCCACCACTCCAGGCACCCAGCACTCTCCGTGTGAGAAACTGCCCCTCACAACTCATTCCAAAGATGACCTCCTTCCACTCCAGTCCATCAATTCCATTGAGAGACTCCGTCACAGTGAGAGCAGAGGCGATCGATGGGAAATGTGGCTGATGTACCGGGGATGTTCTGTGCCTCTTCTGCCATTTGTTCTGGATCTCAGCTTCATTTCATCACACAGATTCAAAACAACACACACACAAAATGCTGGAGCAACTCAGCAGGCCAGTCAGCAGCTATGGAAAACAGACAACAGTCAGAGTTTCTGGCCGAGACCCTTCATCAAGGCTGGAGAATAAACTACGAGGAGTCAGGCTAAGAAGCGGGGTGGGGGAGGAGGAGAGGAAGGAACGTAAGGTGACAGATGAAACCGGAGAAGGGGAGGGGTGAAATGAGGAGCTGGGAAGTCGCTTGGTGAAAGAGAAATAGAGCTGCAGAAGGGGGAATCTGATAGGAGAGGATAGGGGGCCATCCGAGAAAGAGAAGGGGGAGGAGCAGCAGAGGGAGGTGATAGGTAGGTAAGGAGATAAGGTGAGAGAGGGAAATGGGAATGGGGAATGGTGGAGGGGAAGCAGGTATTACCAGAAGTTCTAGAAATTGATGTTCAGACCATCAAGTTGGACACTACCCAGATGGAATATAAGATCCTGTTCCTCCAACCTGAGTGTAGACTCATTGCAACAGTAGAGGAAGCCATGGACTGGTATATCAGAATGGGAATTAAATGGGTGGCCACCGGGAGAGCCTCCTTTTGCAGGCAGACAGAGCATATGTGCTTAGCGAAGTGGTCTCCCAATCTACGTCGGGACCCGCCGATAAATAGGAGGCTACGCTGGGAGCACCAGATATAATAGATGACCCCAACAGACTCACAGGTGAAGTGTTGCCTCACCTGGAAGGAGTGTTTGGGGCCCTGACTGATAGTTAGGAAGGAGGTGTAGGGGTGGGTGTAGCACTTGTTCTGGTTGCAAGGGTAAGTGCCGGGGAGATCAGTGGGAGGGTCGAATGGACAAGGGAGTCACATAGCGAGTGATCCCTGCGGAAAGCAGAAAGTGGATGGGAGCGAAGGACAGATGTGCTCGCTGGTGGGATCCTGTTGGAGATGGCGGAAGTTACGAAGAATTATGTGCTGGATGAGGAGGCTGGTAGGGTGGTAGGTGAGGACAAGAGGAACCCTATCTATAGTAGGGTGGCAAGAGGATGGGATGTGGGCAGACGTGCACAAAATGGAAGAGGTGTGGTTGTGGGCAGCGTTGACGGTGGAGAAAGTGAAGACCCCTTCCTTGATCAAGGAGGACATCTCCTTATTCTTGAATGAAAAGCATTATCCTGAGAGCAGATGTGGTTGGTACGGAGGAATTGAGAGAAGGGGATGGCATTTTTACAAGTAACAGGGTGGAAAGAGGTATTATCCAGGTAGCTGTGAGCGCCTGTTAGTTTATAATAGACACCAGTAGATAAGCTGTCTCCAGAGATAGAGATGGTGAAATCGAGAAAGGAGAGGGAGGTGTTGGAAATGGACCAGGTAAATTTGAAGGCAGGATGGAAGTTGATGAAGTCAATGAGCTCAGCATGGGTGCAGGAAGTAGCACCAACGCATTCATCAATGTAGCATAGGAAAAGTGAAGTATGGCCACCAGTGTAGGTTTGGAATATAGACCGTTCCACATAGCCAACAAACAGGCAGGCATAGCTGGGACCCATGAGAGTGCTCATGGCTACCCCTTTTGTTTGAAGGAGGTGGGGGGGAGCCAAAGGAGAAAAGATTGAGAGTGAGGAAAAGTTTCATCAGACAGAGGAAAGTGGTGGTGGAGGAGAACTGGTTGGGTCTGGTGTCCAGAAAGAAATGGAGAGCTCTGAGGGTGACCCCAGTTTGTGATGCTTGTTTATACCACATGACTCAGACTTCTGAGGTTGAGAGAGATAACTTGCCCCAGTGCAACAGCTGCTCCACTTCAAAAACTCTCCCATACAATTTTGCTGTCTTTGTCGGGCATGATGGACAACCACCAATAGCCTCCTTGAAAATGGCTTTGAAATAAAACAGGTGGTAATCAGGTTTATCGTCAACTGCCTGTACATGTATACAACCAAACGAAACAACGTTCGTCTAGGCCATGGTACACCCACAAATCATCTATCATATACAGTTCATAAAACAAAATATTACCACAAATAGGTTAATAAAATATAATTCAAAATGCATGTGGAGCGCAGCACTGGTACATAAACACTGAAGAGTAAACAGCTCACTGTCCTAGTGAGCAGATCTCTGTAATGTCAGGGTATAGTAACTAAACCACCCACCCAACACCCCCTCATCTGATCTCATCTATCACTTGTCCCTCCTTCCCCTCCTCCCACTTTCATACTTTGGCTTCTTCTCTCTCCTTTCCAGTCCTGATTGACATAGAGTTGTAGAACGCCTCAGGATAGAAACAAGCCCTTTGGCCCATCTGGTCTGTGCCAAACTATTAGTTTGCCTACTCCCAGTGTCCTGCACCTGGACCACAGCCCTCCGTGCCTCTCCCAACCATACACCATACACCTATACAAATTTCTCTTAAATGTTGAAATCAATCTGGCTTCACTTCTGCCGGCAGCTCATTCTATATTCTCACCACTCTTTGAGTGAAGAAGTTCCCCATCATGTTCCCGTTAAACATCTCACCTTTCACCCTTAACCCATGACCTTTAGTTTGAGTCAACCTCAGTAGAAAAACCCTGCTTGCAATTACCCTCTAAAACTCTCACAATTTTGTATACCTCTATCAATTCTTCCTTTATTCTCCTACCTCCTACACTTTAAGGAATAAAGTCCTAACCAATTCAATCTTTCCCCCTAACTGAGGTTCTCAATTCCTGTCAACATCCTTGTAAATTTTCTCTGCACTCTTTCAATCTTATTGATACTTTTCCTTTAGGTCAGAGAGCAGAACTGGACACAATACTCCAAATTAGACCTCATCAGCATCTTGTACAACTTCAAAATAACATCCCACCTTCTGTATGCAATCCTTTGATTTATGAAGGTCAATCTGCTAAAAGCTCTCTTTATGACCATAACTACCTGTGACACAACCTTCAAGGAATTAAGGGCTGTATTCCCAGATCCACATTATTGAAACACTGTTTCTTGAAGATATCTTCCATAGTCGGGAGGGTGGTGTCCTTCATGGTCTCTTGGTTTAATTTCAGATTTAGTCTAATGTAAACTGGGTGTGCACTCCCCCTGCTTCCTGACGTCAGGGGCAGAGGATGGGTGGGATGGGGGCAGAAAGAAGAGATTAGCTTTGTTTGTCGCATGTACATCAAAGTACAGTGAAATGTATTATTTGTGTCTACAACTAACATGGTCCAAGATGTGCAGTGGACAGCCTGCGAGTGTTTACCCTGCTTCCAGAACCTGAAACCCTAACCTATACGTCTTTGGAATGTGGAAGGAAGTCAGAGAATGTGGAGGCGGTCATGGGTGAACATACAAAATCCTTACAGATTGAAGTAGAATTGAATCCGGGTTACTGGTGCTGAAAGTAGTGGACACAGCCCAGTCCAGCATGGCATACTCCACCAGCAAAGGAACATCTACAGGAGATAATGCCTCAAGGAGGCAGAATCTACCATCCCCAGCATCCGGTCCAAGTCACCATCTGGCTGCTACCATTGGGCAACACATAGAGAAGTCCTGACGAAGGGTCTCGGCCCGAAACATTGACTGCTCATTTCCACGGATGCTCCCCGACCTGCTGAGTTCCTCCAGCTCGTTTGTACGTGTTGACATAGAGAAGTTTGATGTTTCACACCACCATGTTCAGGAACAATTACTTTTCTGCAACAATCAGGTCCTTAGACCAACCTTCACAACCCTAATCATAACCTCAGGAATGGAATGCTACAGACTGCCTCTACTACTATGGACTTGTCTTTGATTGTGGCTTTGTCTATTGTTGTACAAAGGTGTTGTTTTACACAGTCATCTTTTTCACTATATGGTATACTTTTATGTATAATTTATGTACAATATATGTTGGTTCCTTTAGCTTGCCACAGTTGGGGGGGGGGGTAGTGGGGATCAGCTCCCTCTACCTATTAAATATTCTCCATTTCATGCATCTCTAAAAGCCTCTGACAACCAAGGCTACGTCCTGGCCTTCACGTGTGGCTTATCTACTCAGCCTGGTCAAACCATTTCTACGGACAGGAGAAGGGGAAGAGTCAGGTTACTGGTGCCTTAAAACCATTCCTTTCGGGCAGATGAGGCTCATCAGCTCTGGTTGGTAGCTTATCAAGAAGGAAAACTGATCTCAAACCTCTGCTATACCCATTCATGCCAAAGGCTTTGGGAGAAAACCCTGAGGAAAAATCCAGAGCTGGAATCCCTAAGCCAGTCCTACGCTGAGTTCAATGCGGACTGGCAACTCCTGTGATGCTGCTGGTGCCAAACTGTATTGGTCTCTGCCGTTCCTTTGGAATCATCAGCTGCGTGAGGAGCGGAAGCCTGCTGTATGAGCACAACTTGATTTCTATATCGTACTGTGCTGACTTGTGTACTGGCTTGTGTATGACAAGTAGGACACAACATCCATGATCGACCCCAATGAACACCCATGCTGGACCTTGTCTGTACCTACGTGCCTGTGTTGCTGCTGCAGGTTTCTCATTGCACCTGTACCCTCACCACACTTGTGCACATAACAATAAACTCAGTGTGACTTGACTAGGACTTCATTCCTTAGAACATAGAAGATTGAGGGGAGATTTGATAGAAGTGTACAAAATTAGGAAGGGTATAGGTCAGGTACATGCAAGCAGGCTTTTTCCACTTAGGTTGGGTGTGACTTCAGCCAGAGGTCATAGCTTAAGGGTAGTACATACTTTCAGGCATTTGTATCTTCTGCCTGAAGGGCAGAGGGGAGAGGAGAGAATGTCTGGGTGGGTCAGGTCTTTAATTACACTGACTGGTTTAGTGTGGCAGCAAGAAGCCATGTATGCCTTCAAACTGTGAAAAGTTAAAACATTACCCCACATGCAGGCCATGCTCTCTACTGAAGATCCACCACACCAAGTTCAGGAACAATTATTACCCCTCTTCCATCAGTCTTGAACCAGAGTGCATAATTATATTCAGCTCAACACTGAACTGATTCCACAACTTACAGATTTACTTTCAAGAACTCTACAACTCATGCTCTCAATATTATTTAGTTATTTATTTGTTTGTGTGTGTGCTTGTTTATTTATTAATTGTTATTTGTTTTGTTTTTGTAATTGCACAATTTGTCTTATGAATATCGGTAGTCTGTCTTTGTGCATAGCTTTTCATTGATTGAACTGTGAATGCCCACAAGAAAATGAATCTCAGGATTGTAAACGGTGACATATATGTACTTTGATAATAAATTCACTTTGAACTTCTAACTTTGAACCCTTCATATACCCTCCATAGGGTCTGAATGCTGAACTAAAAGGATGATCCAAAGATCCTTTGCCATTGGGCCCAAGGCTCAGTCACTGCCTTTGAAGTACAGGAGTGAATGATGGAATCATTGGATATGTGCATAGCCTACAGGCAAGTACTAAAGCTCAAAGACCATGAAGATCAATTGGAAGAGGAAAAAAACATTAAGAAGTTAGTTTTTGTGAAATGCAGGATACATTTGGGTGTTACATTCAAGAAAAGGCTTACAGGGGTTTGCCAATCCAAGCAGAGAAACTTTTCTAGTGGAAATAGGGTAGATATCAGAACACTATTGCAAAATAATCAGATCTTACCTCTGTGTAGTGAGTTGTTGTGATCTACAGCACAGCCTCATGTTAGGTAGTGGAAGCAGATTCAATAGGAACTTTCAAAGGGAGACTGGAGAATTGTTTTATGTGCTGTGTGTGAAATATCAGAATCAGAATCAGGTTTATTATCACTCGCATATGACGTGAAATTTGTATTGTGGTTCACTGTGGTCTGTAGGAATGTTTTTTCATTTGGTTATCTATTAATGGTCACTTTATGGACATACAATCAATCTATGTATATAAGCTATCTTATGTATTTATATTTCTTGGACTTTTATTATTGTGATCTTTATCTTATATTTTTGTGCTGCATCAGATCTGAAGTACCGATTATTTCGTTCTTCTTTACACTTGTGTATTGGATATGACATTAAACAATTTTGATTCTTGATATGTGCAGTCAGGTGACAACAAATTATTATTTATTGTGTATGCCCACAAGAAAGAGCCTCAGAGTTTTAGATGGTGACATCATTAGATGGTATTTTGATGATAATTTTACTTTGAACTTTAAACATGAACTTGAAACATTCTGAGGAAAGCGTGGGGACTTGGAGGGGTCAGCTTGCTCAAGTATGCACCTCTGAAAATGTTCACTCCAAAGCAATACTCCTCCAGCATTTCCTCTCCCTTAAACACAAACAATGGCCCAAAATGTTGACTGTTTATTCCATAGATGCTGCCTGATCTTCTGAGTTCCTCCATGACTGTGTGACTAGGTATAGCTCAAATACTATCTATAAATTTGCTGATGATACAGCCATTGTTGGTATTATCTCAGATGGAAATGACAGGGTGTACTGGAGCGAGCTATACCAGCTAATTGAGTGGTGTCGCAACAACAACCATGCACTCAACGTCAGTAAGACGAAAGAGCTGATTGTGGACTTCAGGAAGGGTTAGCCGAAGAAACACTAATCGATTCTCATAGTGGGATCAGAAATGATGAGTGAGCAATTTCAGGATCTCTAGGATCCAACCTGGTCCCAACATATCAATGCAGCTATAAAGAAGGCCAGACAGTGGCTATATTTCATTAAGACTTCAAAGATATTTTGGTTTGTCATCTAAACCACTCAAAAACTTCTATAGATGTACCATGAAGAACATTCTGACAGGCTGCATCACTGCCTCATATGGGGGTGGGGCACTACAGTACAGGACCTGAAAAAGCTACAGAAAGTTGTAAAATTAGTCAGCTCCATCATGCGTACTAGCCTCCACAGTATCCAAGACATCATCAGGGAATGGTGCCTCAGAAAGGTGGCTTCCATTGTTAAGGACCCCATCACCCAGGGTGCCTTCTTCTCATTGTTATCGCCAGGAAGGAGGTACAGGAGCCTGAAGGCACACACTCAGTGATTCAGGAACAGCTGCATCCCCTCAGCCATCCAACTCCTAAATGGACTTTGTACCCTTGAACACGACCTCACTCTTTTTAAATGTATTATTTCTGTTTTGCACTATTTTAAATCAATTCAATATGCATATATATACTTATTGTTGTTTGTTTATTTATTCCTTTCTATACTATCATGTATTGTATTGAACTGCTGTTGCTAAGTTAACAAATTTCACGACATTCGGTGATAATAAACCTGATTCTGCTTCTGACTGATTTTGTGTGTGTTTCCTGTGCAGAGACTGTCTGGGACGAAACCTTAGTCAGATTCAAAATAAAATTTGAGTTTAGATTTAGATTCCGTTTCACATCTATTTATCACATATACATCGAAACACGGTGACATGCTTTGTGTCAATGATCAACACAACGTAATGATGTGCTGGGGCAGCCCAGAAGGGTCACCACACATTCTGACACCAACATGGCATGTCCACAGTGCTCGGCAGAACAACACAGACTACAACACACAACAAAATAACAACAGCAAACCAAACCCCATTCCTTGCTCCTATCCACACGTACAGACAGTCCTCCAACTTCAGGACAGGCCTCTAAGATTCGACATCCATATTTCAATTTTACTGTCATATGTGTAAAAATATGAAACTCACGCCTACAACATGCAACATGGAACTATGATGTTGTGGACATTACAGCGGATTGGACGAGTCAGGGGCAAGAATGGCTGCTGAATGTTCCAGGCTTTAGATGTTTCAAAAAGACAGGGAGGGAGGCAAAAGAGGTGGGGGAGTGTCTCTGCTAATCAAGGCTGCAGAAAAGGAGGAAGTCATGGAAGGATTGTCCACTGAGTCATTGTGGGTGGAAGTCAGAAACAGGAAGGGGGCAAGAACTCTACTGGGTATTTTTTATAGACACCCCAGTAGTAACAGAGACATCAAGGATCAGATAGGCAGTCAGATTCTGGAATGGTTCAATAATAATAGAGTTGTTGTGATGGGTGATTTTAACTTTCCTAATATTGACTGGCATCTCCTTACAGCAACGGGTTCAGATGGGGTAGAGTTTGTTAGATGTGTTCAGGAAGGTTTCCTGATGCAATATGTAGATAAGCCAACTAGAGGAGAGGCTGTACTTCATGTGGTATTGGGAAATGAACCTGGTCAGGTGTCAGAGATCTCGGTGGGAGAGCACTTTGGAGATAGTGATCACAACTATCTCCCTTACCATAGCACTGGAGAGGGATAGGAGCAGACAATTTGGGAAAACATTTAACTGGGGTAGGGGGAAATATAATGCTATTAGGGAGGAACTTGGGAGCATAAATTGGGAGCAGATATTCTCAGGGAAATGCATGGCAGAAATGTGACGAAAGTTCAGGGAACATCTGCATGGTGTTCTGCATAGGTACATTCCACTGAGGCAGGGAAAGGAAGGTAGAGTAAAAGAACCATGGTGTACAAAGTATGTAGAAAATTTAGTTAAGAAGAAAAGAAAAGCTTATGAAAGGCTCAAGAAACTAAGTACCGTTAGAACTCTAGAAAGTTACTAGGGTGCCAGGAAGGAGCTCAAGAATGAAAATAGGAGAACTAGAAGCTACCATGAAAAGGCCTTGGCGAGCAGGATTAAGAAAACCTTACGTGAAGACCAAGAGGATGAGCTGTGTGAGAATAGGACCAATCACTAGTGAGAGTTGAAATGTGTGCTTGGAGCTGGAGGAGGCAGCAGAGGTATTTAATGAATACTTTGCTTTAGTATTCACAAGTGAAAAAGACCTTGACAATTGTGAGGATGACTTCAAGCAGATTGAAATTCTTGAGCGTATAGACATTAAGAAAGAAGATGTGCTGGAGCTTTTGAAAGGTGTTAAGTTAGATAAGTCACGGGGACTGAACGTGATATACCCCAGGCTACTGTGGGAAGTGAGGGAGGAGATGGCTGAGCTTCTGCTGATGATCTTTGCATCATCATCAATAGGGACAGGAGAAGTACCAGTGGATTGGATGGTTGAAAATGTTGTTCCCTTGTTCAAGAAAGGGAGTAGAGATAACCCAGGAAATTATAGACCAGTGAGTCTTACTTCAGTAATCGTCAAGTTGTTGGAGAAGATTCTGAGAGACAGGATTTATGAGCATTCAGAGAGACATAATCTGATTGGGGATAGTCAGCAAGGCTTTGTCAAGGGCAGGTCGTGCCTTATGAACCTGACTGAATTCTTTGAGGATGTAACAAAACACATTGATGAAGGTAGAGCAGTGGATGTAGTTTTTATGGATTTCAGAAAGGCATTTGATAAGGTTCCCCATGTGTGGCTCAGTCAGAAAGTAATGAGGTATGGATCCAGAATTGGCTTGACCACAGAGGCAAAGGATGACTGTGTATGGTTCATCTTCTGCATGGAGGTCAGTTACCAGCAGTGTTCCGTAGGGATCTGTTCTGGGACCCTACTTCTTTGTGATTTTTATAAATGACCTGGATGAGGAAGTAGAAGGGTGGGTTAGTAATTTTTCTGATGATACAAAAGTTGGGAGTGTTGTGGATAGACCGGAAGGCTGTCAGAGGTTACAGCAGGACATAGGTAGGATGCAGAACTGGGCTGAGGAGTTCAACCCAGATAAGTGTGAGGTGAATCATTTCTGGAGGTCAAATTTGAAGACAGAATATAATGTTAATGGTAAGACTCTTGGCAGTGTGGAGGATCAACAAGATCTTGGGGTCCATGTCCATAGGACACTCAAAGCTACTGTGCAGGTTGACAGTGTTTTTAAGAAAGCCTACGGTGTGCTTGTCTTCATCAACCATAGGTTTGTTTTAAAGAGCCTTGAGGTAATGTTACAGCTATATAAGACCTTAGTTGGAGTACTATGCTCAGCTCTGTTCACCTCACTACAGGAAGGATGTGGATACTACAGAGAGAGTCCAGAGGAGATTTACAAGGATGTTGCCTGGATTGGGGAGCATGCCTTATGAGAATAGGTTGAGTGAACTTGGCCTTTTCTCCTTGGAGCAACAGAGGATGAGAGGGCATCTGATAGAGGTATATAAAATGATGAGTGGGCACCTGATAGAGATATATAAAATGATGAGAGGCATTGATTGTGTGGATAGCCAGAGGCTTTTTCCCAGGGCTGAAATGGCTAACACAAGGGGGCCTAGTTTTAAGTTTCTTGGAAGTAGGTACAAAGGGGATGTCAAGGGTAAGTTATTCACACAGAGAGTGGTGGGTGTGTGGACTGCACAGCCAGTGAAGGTGGTAGAGGTGGATACAATAGGGTCCTTTAACAGACTCAGATAGGTACATGGAAAATATAGGGTGACGTGGTAGAATAATTCTAGGCAGTTTCTAGAGTAGGTTACATAGTCAGCACAAATTGTGGGCCGAAGGGCCTGTAATGTGCTGCAGATTTCTATGATTCTATGATTTCGCCCAGCTGAGGAAAGTGGAGGGTTGGACATTAGGTTAGCAACCCCATTGTATAAAAACCCAGAGCTACAGAAACACCAAAAAGACCATCTGTGGGAGAGGAAGGATCTTTGAAGATGGGCTACATCCAGAGACAATTTGAAAGACTGGCCCAGAACAGAGGACTCCGTTGAGCTACTCCAGTATGGGTGATGGGCTTATGAAGACATGAACATGTATGCACAGGTACACTGAAAAACTTACTTGCAGTAACACACACAGGCATCTAACATCAATAAGCAGCATTAACAAGAATAACATAAATTAATCATAAATTATCTGCAAGAACAGTGAGAACAAAAATAATTCTATTTTTGTCCGAATTGGTCAGAGTGGTCTTAACTTTGATAGCTGACATGACTGGGGATGTGGAGACACAACAGACTGCAGATGCTGAAATCCAGGGCGACACACAATCTGCTGGAAGGATTCAGTGGATTGAGCAGTGTCAGGGAGAGACACGGAAAAGTCAATGTTTCTGCTCAGTATGCTGCATCAGGACTGATTAACGCTGAGCCAGATGGTTCAAGAACCAAATAGTCAGAGGGAAGTAGCTGCTCTTGAATCTGGTGATGTGAGACTTCAGACGTCAGCACCTCCTGCCAGATGGTGACTGATAAAGATAACGATTAGCTTTATTTGTCACATGTACATCGAATCATTAACTCATACAGTAAGATGTGTCATTTGTGTCGATGACCAGCACAGTCCACGTATGTGTTGGGGACAGTCCAAAATGTCGCCACCAACATAATGTTCTCACAGCTCACTAATCCTAACCCCTTATGTCTTTGAAATATGGAAAGGTTTCAGAGCACCCAGAGGAAACCCACCCGGTCATGTGGAATGTACAAACCCCTTACGGACAGTGCTGGGAACTGAACCCCAGTGGCCCAATAAGTATTTCCAAGAACAGAATGAAGAACGTTGTGTGAGCGTTATAGGGAAAGTGTAGTGTAGGTAGACCAACAAAATACAATAGTTGGTTACCTTACGTTCAATATTACAACAATACTATACTTACAATGCATATTGTATCCCAAAGGACACTGATAAATATAAATTCTTACTCAGGCTGTTATATGAAACCTCACCTCTCTCCAGGGTCAGCTCTTCAAAGTTCACAGATCAAAGTAATTTTATTATTGAAGTATGTATATGGTACTATGTACTACCCTGAGTTCAAAGTAAATTTATTAACAAAGTACTTACATGTCACCATATACAACCCTGAGATTCACTTTGTTGTGGGAAATCACAGTAAATACCGTAGATTCCGGACTACAGAGCGCACCTGATTAAAAGCCGCTGGCTCTAATTTTAGAAATAAAATCAATTTTTTACTTGTAAAGGCCGCACCGGATTTTAGGCCGCACCGGATTTTCGGCCGCAGGTGTCCCACGTTGTAATATGAGATATTTACACAGAAAGATATTACACGTGAGGATTTTTTAACTTTTAATTAAATCCATATGGTAACAAAAACAAATACATATTGCAAATGCTTTTTTTTGAACTGTGCCCGTAACGCGGCTACTTTTAAATATACGTTGCGTATACTTCTTTACTGAACAACATTCCAATATCTCCTAACGACTGGTAAAAAATATATATACTGCAGCCTACCAGGAAAAGTTATTGATCGCCTTTAACTTAAAAGCAGCGTTTTCGCTCCGCCGTCCTGTTTATCGCAAACGGCATTTAAAAGCAACGTTCGCTCAGATCCAAAGCTGCTCGCGTAATGCGCTCCCCCCCTCCTTTCCGTTTATTGCAAACGGCATTTTTCCCACAAGACGCGGCGAAACCGGGTGTGACGTCATAGCATCCCGCGATGTAGTACAGAAAACAAATATAGTTAAAACTCTTCAAACTTTAACTAGAAAATGAATTACTAAGCGAAAATATTATAAACTAAATAACTGCCATAAAGGCAGCACAATGCTTTTCTTCGAGTGTTTTCCATGTTGATGAGGGTGAGTACAAATGACTGATTTACAATAATTTAATTGTGAAAGTGCGCTTGATTTATCGTACAATTTCATTGGACCTCTGTGAACTACTCATCAATTTTATTGGTCTACTGTTATGAGGCAAAATGTTTACGAGGCGGCATGAAAAAAATCATGTTTTAGCCGCTCCGTTTTAAAGGCCGCAAAGTTCAAAGCTGTTCAAAATGTGGGAAAAATGTAGCGGCTTAAAATCCGGAATCTACGGTACATGAAAAACAATGGAATCAATGAAAGACCACACACGGACGAATCGACAAACTACCAATCTGCAAAAAAAAACTGCAAATACAAAAAGGAAAGGAAAAGGAATAAATAATAAGTTAATGTATGGATCTAATTCTTTTAGAGCAATGAGCTCCCACCTCCTCTAGCACTACGTATCGATGTGTTGTCTGCGCACGCACATTGCTCTCTCTCTTTCTCTCTCTCACTCCCTGCAATGTGAAAACACCAATTAAAGCCATCTCCCATTTGCGTGCCTTTATTTAATTGATATGTTGTTGTCCATAGATGCAGCAATAATAATAAACAAATAAGCAATAAATATTGAGAATATGATTCGAAGAGTCCTTCTAAGTGAATCCAGTTCAGTGGGAACAGTTCAGTGATGGGGTGAGTGAAGTTGTCCATTTTGGTTCAAGTGGCTGATGGTTGAGGGGCAATAACTACTCCTCAACCTGGTGTTGTGGGTCTTGAGACTCCTGCACCTTTGTCCTGATGGCAGCAGTGAGAAGAGAAGTCTGTAGTGAGATGCTGAAGATGTTCTATAGGTCAGTTGTGGAGAGCGCCCTCTTCTTTGTGGTGGCGTGTTGGGGAGGAAGCATTAAGAAGAGGGACGCCTCACGTCTTAATAAGCTGGTAAGGAAGGCGGGCTCTGTCGTGGGCAAAGTACTGGAGAGTTTAACATCGGTAGCTGAGCGAAGGACGCTGAGTAGGCTACGGTCAATTATGGATAACTCTGAACATCCTCTACATAGCACCATCCAGAGACAGAGAAGCAGTTTCAGCGACAGGTTACTATCGATGCAATGCTCCTCAGACAGGATGAAGAGGTCAATACTCCCCAATGCCATTAGGCTTTACAATTCTACCGCCAGGACTTAAGAACTTTTTAAAAGCTATTATTAATGCTTTTTGAGATAGTGATTTAGATGCATATCATATTTTTTTACTGAGTTAAGTATTGTATGTAATTAGTTTTGCTACAACAAGTGTATGGGACATTGGAAAAAAAGTTGAATTTCCCCATGGGGATGAATAAAGTATCTATCTATCTATCTATCTATCTATCTATCTATCTTAATGATGGATGCTGCTTTCTTACATCAGCATTCATTGTAGATGTGTTCAATGGTGGGAAGGCTTTACCTGTGATGTACTGGGGTGTACTCATCACTTTTTGTAGGTTTTTCTGTGCAAGGGCATTGGTGTTTCTATACCAGGCCATGATGCATCCAGTCAATATACTCTCCACTACTGATCTATAGAAGTTTGTAGAAGTTTTAGTGTCATGTCAAATCTTCACAAACTCCTGAGGCCAAAGAGGGTTGCCATGCTTTCTTAGTAATTGCAGTTATGTGCTGGAACAAGAACAAATCTTTGAAATGATATAGCCAAGGAATTTAAGTTTGCTGACCCTCTCCACCTCTGATCAGGATTGGCTCATGGACCTCCAGTTTCCTTCTCCTGAAGTCAGATTCATTCTCTAATAACCATATAACAATTACAGCACGGAAACAGGCCATCTCGGCCCTTCTAGTCTGCGCCGAATGCTTACTCTCACCTAATCCCACTGACCCACACTCAGCCCATAACCCTCCATTCCTTTCCTATCCATATACCTATCCAATTTTGCTTTAAATGACAATACCAAACCTGCCTCTACCACTTCTACTGGAAGCTTGTTCCACACAGCTACCACTCTCTGAGTAAAGAAATTCCCCCTTATGTTACTCTTAAACTTTTGCCCCCTAACTCTCAACTCACGTCCTCTTGTTTGAATCTCCCTTACTCTCAATGGAAAAAGCCTATCCACGTCAAATCTATCTATCCCCCTCATAATTTTAAATACCTCTATCAAGTCCCCCCTCAACCTTCTATGCTCCAAAGAATAAAGACCTAACTTGTTCAGTCTTTCCCTGTAACTTAGGTGCTGAAACCCAAGTAACATTCTAGTAAATCTTCTCTGTACTCTCTCTATTTTGTTGACATCTTTCCTATAATTTGGTGACCAGAACTGCACACAATGTGAATTCTTGCAGGAATTCACAGCACAGCAAAGAAATACAACAGAATCAATGAAAAACTACACACAAAGATTGATAAACAATCAATGTGCAAGAGAAGAAAAACTGTGAAAATACAAAAAAAATCAAATAATAAACAAACAAATTTTTAAAATGTAATACCGAAACTTAAGTTGTAGTGTCCTTCAAAATGAGTCCATAGGTAGTGTTCAGCGATCAGTTCAATGTTGAGGTGATAAAAACACAAAATGCTGGCAGAACTCAGCAGGCCAGACAGCATCTATGGGAGGAGGTAGTGACAACGTTTCGGGCCGAAACCCTTCATCCACTCCTGATGAAGGGTTTCAGCCCAAAACGTCGTCACTACCTCCTCCCACAGATGCTGTCTGGCCTGCTGAGTTCTGCCAGCATTTTGTGTTTTTATTTATTTCCAGATTCTGCAGATTCACTCGTGTTGTCAGTGTTGAGGTGAGTGATTTTGTCTACACTGGTTCAAGAGCCTGAAGGTTGAGGAGTAATAACTGTTCCTGAACCTGGTGCTGGGGGTTCTGAGGCTCCTGTAGCTCCTTCTAATGACGGGAAGAGATCATGGCCTTGATGATGGGGATCCTTGATGGTGGATGCTGCTTTTTTGTGGCAGATGTCCTCGCTACTGGACAGGGATTTTCCTGTGATGGGCCGGCTGTATCCACCACTTCTTTCGAATCTGCTATTCTTGGGCTTTGGTGTTTCCATATCAGACTGTGATACAACTAGTTAGGACACTTTCTATTGTGCACTTCTAGAAGTTTGTCAAGTGTTAGTTGAGATAACTGCTTCTATTTAAAGTTTTTGATCAGGCCAGTAATATGACCCTTTGAATGGAAAAGCTACAGATGACCCTTTGTGACTCCTGAAACACTTTCCTGCAGATCACACACCCACCACATTGTCTGTAGCTCTGAATCTCTGTCACTTTGCCACATCCATTCAGCAGTCAGAGTGGGTGATGTGTTGAGCAAGCATGAGCCGGAGCTCTCCTTCCTCCCCCTGCACTCTCCCCGGTCTCATTGTGCTGTGTTTATGAGGACGTGCTGTTGATCCTTCTATTCCACTGGAAGTTATTGTACGTCTGAATATAGATCAAGCTAGCACACAAGATTGAAAACACCAACCCCACAAAATCGCAGAAAACATGTCAGGTACTTCAAACGTGATGAATTAAAAGCTTCCCCTCCCCCAACTCCCACCTTAAGCGATCTGATCTGCCAACTCTTATCGCTGTTCTATCTCATGCTACATATGTTCCTGACTGCTGCATAGTATTAACTTTGACGGAGAATTACAACTAACAGACTTGTTTGAGAGCATTAGCATCTCTGCAAGATTCAAAGGTCATGTTAGGCTATGTTTGGATAAGTATGGATATGAAAAAAAGATAATCTTTAGTCAGTCACTGTGAACTCCTCTGATAGCTAAATAACCTGTTTCCTGTAATCATGCGCTGGTATATTTTCGTGCAAATATTCTCTTTTTTATTTTGTTGAAAGGAGCAATTTTAAACATCCATTTGCACATATACACCCTTGCACTTATAAAAAATAATTTAAGATAGAGATTTTTAAGCATTTTAATTCCTGTCCTAAATTGGTTTATCTTACACTGTGAATTGACAAAGACAATATTTGTTCATTTCCACTGATTCAGGCAAACATGTTATCTTGATAAGTGTGGAAAGAAATGAAGCACCTGCTCTATAATCAGACCTGCATTTGATGAGTAGATTTTCCAGAAAAGATCATCATTTACCTTTAAAAATAAACTCTTCAATTTGGGCATCAACATACAAGTTATGAATTATGTGTTGTTCCATACCAAGCATACCTGGTGTTTAGCAAAATTATGAATAATTGAAGTGTGATGATCACTTTCCTGTAATTTGTATGTTGGTAGGAATGCCAGCCATGGAATTGTGGGAAACTCTGTTACCAGTGAGGTGGAAAATAACGCATCTGAATCCTGGCTGAGAAATGTAAATGCCTGGAATGCACTGCCAGGAGAGGTGGTAGAGGCAGAAACATTAGAGACTTTTAAGAGACACTTAGATAGGCACATGAACATGAGGAAAATGGAAGAATATGGATAAGGTTCATTTATTCAGAGATACAGTGTGGAACAGGCCCTTGCAGTGAACCTGCAGTGTCCAGCAACACACCGATTTAACCCTAACCTAATCACACTACAACTTACAGTGACCAATTAACCTACTAACCAACACATCTTTGGACTGTGAGAGGAAACATAGAAAATAGGTGCAGGAGTAGGCCATTCGGCCCTTCGAGCCTGCACCGCCATTCAGTATGATCATGGCTGATCATCCAACTCAGAACCCTGTACCTGCTTTCTCTCCATACCCCCTGATCCCTTTAGTCACAAGGGCCATATCTAACTTCCTCTTAAATATAGCCAATGAACCGGCCTCAACTGTTTCCTGTGGCAGAGGATTCCACAGATTCACCACTCTCTGTGTGAAGAAGTTTTTCCTCATCTCGGTCCTAAAAGGCTTCCCCTTTATCCTTAAACTGTGACCCCTCGTTCTGGACTTCCCCAACATCAGAAACAATCTTCCTGCATCTAGCCTGTCCAATCCCTTTAGAATTTTATACGTTTCAACAAGATCCCCCCTCAATCTTCTAAATTCCAGCGAGTATAAGCCTAGTCGATCCAGTCTTTCTTAATATGAAAATCCTGCCATCCCAGGAATCAATCTGGTGAACCTTCTCTGTACTCCCTCTATGGCAAGAATGTCTTTCCTCAGATTAGGGGACCAAAACTGCACACAATATTCTAGGTGCGGTCTCACCAAGGCCTTGTACAACTGCAGTAGAACCTCCCTGCTCCTGTACTCAAATCCTTTTGCTATGAATGCCAACATACCATTTGCCTTTTTCACTGCCTGCTGTACCTGCATGCCCACCTTCAATGACTGGTGTACAATGACACCCAGGTCTCGTTGCATCTCCCCTTTTCCTAATGGGCCACCGTTCAGATAATAATCTGTTTTCCTGTTCTTGCAACCAAAGTGGATAACCTCACATTTATCCACATTAAATTGCATCTGCCATGAATTTGCCCACTCACCTAACCTATCCAAGTCACCCTGCATCCTCTTAGCATCCTCCTCACAGCTAACACTGCCACCCAGCTTCATGTCATCCGCAAACTTGGAGATGCTGCATTTAATTCCCTCGTCGAAATCATTAATATATATTGTAAACAACTGGGGTCCCAGCACTGAGCCTTGTGGTACCCCACTAGTCACTGCCTGCCATTCTGAAAAGGTCCCGTTTACTCCCACTCTTTGCTTCCTGTCTGCCAACCAATTCTCTATCCACATCAAGACCATACCCCCAATACCGTGTGCTTTAAGTTTGCACACTAATCTCCTGTGTGGGACCTTGTCAAAAGCCTTTTGGAAAATCTAAATATACCACATCCTCTGGCTCTCCCCTATCCACTCTACTCTACATCTTCAAAAAATTCTATAAGATTCGTCAGACATGATTTTCCTTTCACAAATCCATGCTGACTTTGTCCAATGATTTCACCTCTTTCCAAATGTGCTGTTATCACATCTTTGATAACCGACTCTAGCATTTTCCCCACCACCGATGTCAGAATAATCGGTCTATAATTCCCCGGTTTCTCTCTCCCTCCTTTTTTAAAAAGTGGGGTTACATTAACCACTCTCCAATCCTCAGGAACTAATCCAGAATCTAAGGAGTTTTGAAAAATTATCACTAGTGAATCCACTATTTCTTGGGCTACTTCCTTAAGCACTCTGGGATGTGGACCATCTGGCCCTGGGGATTTATCTGCCTTTAATCCCTTCAAATTATCTAACACCACTTCCCTACTAACATGTATTTCCCTCAATTCCTCCATCTCACTAGACCCTCTGTCCCTTACTATTTCCGGAAGATTATTTATGTCCTCCTTAGTGAAGACAGAACCAAAGTAGTTATTCAATTGGTTTGCCATGTCTTTGTTCCCTATGATCAATTCACCTGTTTCTGACTGTAAAGGACTTACATTTGTCCTGACCAATCTTTTTCTTTTCACGTATCTATAAAAGCTTTTACAGTCAGTTTTTATGTTCCCTGCCAGCTTTCTCTCATAATCTTTTTTCTCTTTCCTAATTAAGCCCTTTGTCCTCCTCTGCTGGTCTCTGAATTTCTCCCAGTCCTCAGGTGTGCTGCTTTTTTTTGCTAATTTATGTTTTTTCTTTGAACTTGATACTATCCCTAATTTCCCTTGTCAGCCACGGGTGTACTACCTTCCCTGGTTTATTCTCTTGCCAAACTGGGATGAACAATTGTTGTAGTTCATCCATGCGATCTTTAAATGCTTGCCATTGCATATCCACTGTCAACCCTTTAAGTATCATTTGCCAGTCTATTTTAGATAATTCACGTCTCATACCTTCAAAGTTACCCTTCTTTAAGTTCAGAACCTTTGTTTCTGAATTAACTATGTCAGTCTCCATCTTAATGAAGAATTCCACCATATTATGGTCACTTTTACCCAATGGTCACGGTTACAGACAAGGTGCTATGCAGGTAGATAATAAGGTGCAAGGTCATAATAAGGTCGATTTTGAAGTCAAGTGTCTTTCTTATCATACTAGGGACTCATACAATGGTCTTTTAACAGCAAGATAAAAGCTGTCCTTGAGCCTCGTGGAAAGTGCTTTGCGTCTCCGCCCTGACGGGACGCTGTAGGAGAGTGAACTTTCAGGTTTAGAGTGTTCTATGATCATGCTGGCTGCTTCCCTGGGCAATGAGAAGTGTAGGCAGAGTCCATGGAGGAGAGTCTGGTTCCCATGATGTAGACAATGTTCTAATATAGAAAACTTGGCCATCAGCTTTTCCACAGCAAGTTCCTAGAAGTAGAACTACCAAAAGATTTTCTTGTTCTTTTTTCTTTTTTCCATTGAGAGTAGGGGAGATTCAAACAAGAGGACATGAGTTGAGAGTTAGGGGGCAAAAGTTTAGGGGTAACACGAGGGGAAATTTCTTTACTCAGAGAGTGGTAGCTGTGTGGAACGAGCTTCCAGTAGAAGTGGTAGAGGCATGTTCAGTATTGTCGTTTAAAGTAAAATTGGATAGGTATATGGACAGGAAAAAAATGGAGGGTTATTGGCTGAGTTTAGGTCATGGGACTAGGTGAGAGTAAGCGTTTGGCACAGACTAGAAGGGCCAAGATAGCCTGTTTCCGTTCTGTAATTGTTATATGGTTATATTATATTGTTCTCCGTTATTTTGTGATAGTCTTTTTCTATCTGAATCTGTCAAATATTAAGAGATTGTTTAATATCTCTTTCTTATACCACCCTAAGTCAACAGAAATGAAAGGGTTGTTGGCCCCAGCTAGTCCCTGCTGTCAATTCGGTCTCCACCAAAGCACTTAATCTAAATGTATCAACATGTAGTCTCTTCTAATGAGGTCCTGATGCTTCTGGACACTGAGACACTGGGGTCTGTTTGACAGTTTCACAAACGTCTCCATGATGCAGGGCTTGGGCTTGACATTGAGGTATTAGAAGGGAATGTATGGAATTGCTTAGTACAGTGAATGAAGAGAAAGATAATTTACCAATTGTATTTCCTAATCAAGTTCAATTTCAAAGTAAATTTATTTTCAAAGTGTGTACATGTCACCATGTACAACCTTGAGATTCATTTTCTTGCATGCAATCACAGTAGAACAAAGAAATATTAAAAAATCAATGAAAAGCTACACACAGAGACTGACAAACAATTAATGTGCAAAAGAAAAATTGTGCACGCACCAAAATAAATAAATACACAAACAAATAAATAGATAATGAACACAAGAGATTCTGCAGTTGCAGGAAATCCAGTGCAACACACAAAAAGTGTTGGAGGAACTCAGCAGGTTAGGCAACATCTATGGAAATGAATAAGACCATTCATCAAGACTGGAAAGGAAGAAGGAAGATGGTAGAATAAAAAGGTGGGGGAAAGAGAAGAGGGACAAGCTAGAAATGATAGGGGAAGACAGGTTGATAGGAAAGATAAAGGGCTGGAGAAGAAGGCACCTGATAGGAGAAGAGAGTGAACCATGAGACAAAGGGAAGAAGGAGGGGCAACAGGAGAAGGTGGGAGGCAGGTGAGGAGAAGAGGTAAGAGGCCAGAATGAAGAATGGAAGGAGGGAAGGGTGAGGGGAAAAAAAGAAGAATCAATTTTCATGCCATTAGGTTAGAAGCTACTTAGACAGACAAAGGTGCTGCTCCTTAAACCTGAGAGTGGCCTCATCTTCCCTTTCTCCCCATCCCCTCAACATTACATCCTTGCTTTTATATTCAAATCCTCTTGAAATTAATGCTAACATTGTATTTTCCTTCCTCACCACAGAATCAACCTGCAAATTAATCTTTAGGGAATCCTGCACAAGGACTCCAAAGCCCCTTTGCGTCTCAGTTTTTTGTATTTTCTCTTCATTTAGAAACTAGTCAACTCTTTCATTTGCACCACGAGTGAATCTGCAGATGCTGGAAAAAATAAAAAAATAAACAAACAAACAAACAAACAAACAAATAAATAAATAATTTAAAAAAACTACGTCGTCACTACCTCCTCCCATAGATGCTGTCTGGCCTGCTGAGTTCTGCCAGCATTTTGTGTTTTTATCAACTCTTTCATTTTTTCTACCAAAGTGTATAACCATGCACTTCCCGAAACTGTGTTCCATCTGCCATTTCTTTGCCCATTCTACTAATCTATGTCCTTCTGTAGCCTCTCTACTTCCTCAAAACTACTTGCCCCTCCACCTATCTTCATATCATCTGCAAACTTACCAACTTTGCAATTCCATCATCCAAATCATTCATCTTATTGTGCGTGCTTTTTTTTTTGTGCTGCACTAGAGCTAAAGTAATGATTATAGCATTCTCCTTTACACTTCTGTACTGGAAATGACATTAAAAAATGTTGAATTTGCCAGCAACACAACCATTTTACAAACTTATCATCATGAGATTTGTTATCACCAACTTATATTGACATGAAATTTCTTGTTTTGTGGCAGCAGTAGACTGCAAAGACATCAAAACTATTACAAATACAAAGTTATCAATCAATAGACGATAGGTATGTCAGAGGCTCACAGAATATGCTCAAGGGATGTAATTCATTCACATTGCCAGTCACCGATCGTTACATTGACAAGACAGGGGAGAGCTAGGACCAGGTGTGAACCTGCAAATGTTCCTTGGAAACTTTAAGGAACAAGATTTACCCTTATAAATAATCAAAAGAAATGATGATACTTAAAATATCTTTGCACATTCTTTGGTAGTTACCTAAGAAATGATTGTGCAATTTCTGGGACTGTTTTCATGCCCTGAGCACTCTCTGGGGATCTGAAGCCCACACACAGATCTAAAACATCAGAGCATTTGCCGCCTGCCTTGGCACAGAGACAACTCGGAGAGCTCCATCTCCTAGTTGGAAAGGAACACGCAGAAACTCCCTCAGCAATTCACAACCACATGCCAAGTTCAAGTTGTAACATGGATGCTGATCATAAAGACAAGAGGTTTTGCAGATCACAGTTCAAAGTTCAAAGTAAATTTATTATCAAAGTACATATATGTCACCATGTACAATCCTGAGATTCATTTTCTTGTGGGCATACACTATAAATCCATAATAGAATCAATGAAAGATCACCCCAACTTGGGCGTTCAACCAGTGTGCAAAAGACAACAAACTGAGCAAATACAAAAATAAAGAATTAATAAGAAGAAATAAATAAGCAATAAATTTCAAGAACATGAGATGAAGAGTCCTTGAAAGTGACTCTATTGGCTGTGGTAGCATTTCAGTGAAGGGGCAAGTGAAATTGAGTGAAGTTATCCACTTTGGTTCAAGAGCCTGATGGTTGAGGGGTTATAACTGTTCCTGAAGCTGGTGGTGTGAGTCCTGAGGTTCCTATACTTTCTGTCAGATGGCAGCAGCAAGAAGGGAACATGCCCTGGGTGGTGTGAGTCACTGATGATGGATGCCACTTTCCTGCAAAAACACTCCATGTAGATGTGCTCACCGGCTGTACCCATGATGGACTGGGAGGTATCCACTATTTTTATACGGTTTTCGATTCAAGGGCGTTTGTGTTCCATACCAGGCGATGATGCAACCAGTCAATATACCTTCCACCATATGTCTATTGAAATTTGTCAAAGTTTTAGATATCATGCAAAATCTTCCCAAACTCTTAAGGAAGTAGAAGCACTGTCAATCTTTTCTCATAATTGCACATGTGCTGGGTCCAAGTCAGGTCTACTTTTCTCCTCCTGAAATAAATACTCAGCTCCTTAGTCTTTCTGACATCGAGTAAGAGGTTGTTGCTGTGGCACAAGTCTCCCTCCTATGTGCTGATTCATCACCACCTTTGATTTGGCCTATGACAGTGGTGTCTTAAATACGGCTTTGGAGCAATGCTTAGCCATATGGTCATAAGTGTAAAGCGAGTAGAGCTGATGGCTAAACACACAGTCTTGTGGTTCGTATCTGCTGAGGGAAATTGTGAAGGAGCTGTTGTCTATCCGATCTTACTGGAGTCTGTAAGTGAGGATATTGAGGATCCAATTGCACAAGCAGTTATTGAGTCCAAGGTCTTAAAGCTTATTGATGAGTTTTGAGGGGATGAAGGTATTGAATACTGATCTGTACTTGATAAAGTGCATCCTGATATATGCACCTTCAATGTCCTCATGTTCCAGGGTAGAGTGAAGAACAAATAAGATGGAATCTGCTGTGACCTGTTGCTCTGGTAGGCCAATCGTAATGATCTACTTATGTTGCATCTCAGATTGTAGTAGTTGATATGTTTCATCACCAACCTCTCAAAACATTTCATTGGTGCAGATGTAAGTGCTACTGGATGATAGTCAATGAGGCAGATTACCATGTTCTTCAGAACCATTTCCAGCAAGAATGTTGGTGCCAGACGGGGTGGTTTGAGTATCTCAGAAACTGCTGATCTCCTGAGATTTTCATGCACAACAGTCTCTAGAATTTATGGAGAATGGGGTGAAAAACATAACATGCACTAAGCAACAATCCTGCGGTGAAATCACCTTGTTAATGAGAGAGATCAGAGGAGAATGGACAGATCAGTTCAAGCTAAGAGAAAGGTGGCTATAACTCAAATAATCATGCATTACAGCAATGTCATCCAGAGAAGCATCTCTGAACACACAACACGTCAAAGCTTGAGGTGGATGGGCTACAGCAGCAGATGATCATGTCAGTTTCCACTTGTTCGGTCACTTTATTGGGTATACTCCTGCACCATTTTGTGCCTTTTTAATAAACTCAGTATTCCAGGCCAATTGATTACCAATTTATTGATCAATCAATAGTTTATTGTCTTGTTTTATATCCCTTTAGGACTCTGAAGTACAACATCTCTGAGAACACAGGCCTCCCTTAGTATTGCACTAGATGGTATACTAAATAATTCCTTGGTTCCAGAATACAGAATTTAGGAAATATTCCCTATTTACTGAGAGTGTATTCTCATTAATCGCTCCAGTCTCATAAACAAAATTTCCATTTTTAATGCATGTTTGTGCTATGATTGAATTCTAGTCATTAGACTAAAGCTGAAATTAAGCCCATAGACCTTCATGGATACAACCTTCTCCACTACCAAGGACATCTTCAAGAAGTTGTGTCTTCAAAATCTGGACTTGGGAATACAGAGACACGATTGCTAGACTCCTTAAGGTTGTCATAGCCTGGGTGGTGGTGTGGATAATCTCCCACTCCCTATTAAATGCTCCTGATGTCGTGTCTCAAATAGCCTCTGGTAACCAAGACCAGCTCCTGTCCTTCAAGTGTGGCTTAGCTACTAAGCCCAGCAAAACCATTTCTACTGACAGGAGAAGTGGCAAAGATGGGCTACTGGTGCCTTAAAACCAGTAGCTTTGAGCAGATGGGTCTCATCAGCTGAGGTTGTCAGCTCATCTGGGAGAAGGAAAACTGATCTCAAATCTCCACTGCCTCGAAGCTATACCCATTCATGGGGAAGGCTCTGTGATGTCTCTAAGACAATCCTACATTGAGTTCAAAATTGACTGGCAACTCCTACAATGCCACTAGTGCCAACCTGTATCTGTCTCTGCCGTTCTTTTGGATTCATCAGCTGCACAGAGAGAGGGAGCTTGTTTCATGGGCAACAGCTTGCTCGCTATATCGTACTGTTCCAGCTTGTGTATTGGCTTGCGTATCACATAGACAGGTGGGACGCAACATTCATGGTTGACCTCAACCAATGGAGGGCCTGAATTCCTTGAAAATGGTGTCACAGTTAGATAGGGTCACAAAGAGTGCTTTGGCACAATGGCCTACAGAATCAGAATCAGAATCAGGTTTAATATTGCTGACGTATGTCATGAAATTTGTTGTACTGTGGCAGCAGTACAGTGCAATACATAATAAAAAACTGTAAATACAATAGGAAATATATATATTTCATATTTATTTATATATACATTTGTTTATATTTTGATATGAAATGTGTATATATTTCATATAAAATACGATTAAATTAAATAAATAGTGAAAAAACATAGTAAGGCAATGTACTTGGATTAATTTTCTGTTCAGAAATCCAATGGCGGAGAAGCATGGAAGAAGCTATTCCTAAAACGTTAAGTGTGTGATTCATGAATCAGAGTACTGAGTACAGGAGTGGGGATGTCATATTGAGGTTATGTTAGATGATGGTAAGGCCTGATCTGGATATTGTGTGCAGTTCTCGACACCTATCAATAGTTATCAATGAGATTGAAAGAGTGCAGAGGAAGTTTTCAAGGATATTGCCAGAACTTGAAGAGCTGGTTCATAGGGAAAGGTTGAATAGATTAGGTATTAATTGTCTACATGATATGCCAGCCAGTACACATCCCTGGAGAATGAGGGGAATTTGAGAGAAGTACAGTATACAATGTGACAATCAGAATCCAGTACCAATACAGAAGTTCTGCCACAAATGTACAGATTGACGGAAGTTAGAATGTTCTAGTCTAGCTCCTATTTTTGTTGTTTCTATAATTCTATGTAAAGATTGACTAATATTTTTAACTTCAGTGGATCCTGGTTAATTGGGACACATTGGGACCAGTACAAAGCGGATGAACTTAGAGCGTGGATCAGTACTTGGAGCTGTGATGTTGTGGCCATTACAGAGACTTCAATGGGTCAGAGGCAGGAATGGTTACTTAGAGTGCCAGGCTTTAGATGTCTCAGAAAGGACAGGGAGGGAGGCAAAAGAGGTGGGGGTGTTGCACTGCTGATCAGAGATAGTGTCACGGCTGCAGAAAAGGAGGAAGTCATGGAGGGATTGTCTACGGAGTCTCTGTGAGTGGAATTAAGGAACAGCAAGGGGTCAATAACTCTACTGCGTGTTTTTTATAGATCACCCAATAGTAACAGGGACATTGAGGAGCAGATAGGGAGATATATTCTGCAAAGGTGTAATAATAACAGGGTTATCGTGGTGGGAGATTTTAATTTCCCGAATAGTGATTGACTTCTCCCTAGAGTGAGGAGCTTAGATGGGATGGAGTTTGTTAGGTGTGTTTGGGAAGGTCTCCTGGCACCATATGTAGATAAGCCTACAAGAGGAGAGGCTGTACTTGATCTGGTATTAGGAAATGAAACTGGTCAGGTGTCATCTCTCAGTGGGACAGCATTTTGGAGATAGTGATCACAATTCTATCTCCTTTACCATAGCATTGGAGAGGGATAGGAACAGGCAAGCTAGGAAAGTGTTTAATTGGAGTAGGAGGAAGTATGAAGCTATCAGGCAGGAACTTCGAAGCATAAATTCGGAAGAGATGTTCTCAGGGAAATGTATGGCAGAAATGTGGCAAATGTTCAGGGGATATTTGCATGGTGTTCTGCATAGGTGCTTTCCAGTGAGACAGGAAAAAGATGGTAGGGTGCAGGAACTGTGGTGTACAAAGGCTATTGAAAATCTAGTCAAGAAGAAATGAAAAGCTTACAAAAGGTTCAAAAAACTAGGTAATGATAGAGATCTAGAAAATTATAAGGCTAACAGGAAGGAGTTTAAGAATGAAATTAAGAGAGCCAGACAGGTCCATGAGAAGGCCTTGGCAGGCAGGATTAAAGAAAACCCCAAGGCATTTTACAAGTATGTGAAGAGCAAGAGGATAAGAGGTGAGAGAATAGGACCAATCAAATGTGTCAGTGGAAAAGTGTGTATAGAACTGGAGGAAATGGTGAAAGCACTTAATGAATACTTTGCTTCAGTATTCACTACGGAAAAAGATCTTGGCAATTGTAGGGATGATTTACAGCAGATCGAAAAGCTTCAGTATATAGACATTAAGAAAGAGGATATACTGGAGCTTTTGGAAAGTATCTAGTTGGATAAGTCACCGGGACCAGATGAGATATACCCCAGGCTACTGTGGGAGATGAGGGAGGAGATTGCTGAGCCTCTGGTAATGATCTTTGCATCATCAAGGGGGATGGGAAAAGTTCTGGAGGATTGGAGGGTTGCAGATGTTGTTTGCTTATTCAAGAAAATGAGTAGAGATAGTGCAGGAAATTATAGACCAATGAGTCTTACCTCAGTGGTTGGTGAGTTGATGGAGAAGATCCTGAGAGGTAGGATTTATGAACATTTGGAGAGGTATAATATGATTAGGAATAGTCAGCATGGGTTTGTCAAGGGCAGGTCATGCATTATGAGCCTGGTTGAATTTTTTGAGGATGTGACTAAACACGTTGATGAAGGAAGAGCAGTAGATGTAATGTATATGGATTTCAGCAAGGCATTTGAGAAGGTACTCCATGCAAGGCTTACTGAGAAAGTAAGGAGGCATGGGATCCAAGGGGACATTGCTTTGTGGATCCAGAACTGGCTTGCCCACAGAAGGCAAACAGTGATTGTAGATGGGTCATATTCTGCATGAAGGGTGGTGACCAGTGGTGTGCCTCAGGGATCTGTTCTGGGACCCCTTCTCTTCATGATTTTTTATAAATGAGCTGGATGAGGAAGTGGAGGGACGGGTTAGTAAACTTGCTGATGACACAAAGGTTGGGGGTGTTGTGGATAGTGTGGAAAGTTGTCAGAGTTTACAGTGGGACATTGATAGGATGCAAAACTGGGCTGAAAATTGGCAGATGGAGTTCATCCCAGATAAGTGTGAGGTGGTTCATTTTGGTAGGTCAAATATGATGGCAGAATATAGTATTAATGTTAAGACTCTCAGCAGTGTGAAGGATCAAAGGGAACTTGGGTAAGTTTTTTTATGCAGAGAGTGGTGAGTACGTGGAATGGGCTGCCAGTGACTGTGGTGGAGGCAGATACAATAGGGTCCTTTAAGAGGCTCCTGGACAGGTACGTGGAACTTAGAAAAATAGAGGGCTATGGTAACCTTTGGTAATTTCTACAGTAAGTACATGTTCAGCACAGCATTGTGTGCTGGAGGGCCTGTATTGTTCTGTAGATTTTCTATGTTTTATGTTCTACATTTTGGTCGAATTAAGTGGCTGCCCCAATAGCTGTAGTTTCATAGAAATAGTTCAAAAGGTATGAAAAGAAACACTATATTTAACTCAGTAACAAATTATGCATGTAAGTGAAATATAAAGCAAATTATAACACTATGAATACCACTATAATACTGTAAAATTATGTATTACTTCCTATACTTCCTAATAGTTATCAACGGCGTGGTTCAGATATACCACGCAGAGCAGTTGGAAAAAGCTGCAGCTGCAGCAAGTTGTAAACTTAGTCATCTCCACGGGCACTATCCTCCAAAGAATCCAGGACATCTTCAAGGAGTGATGCTTCAAAAAGGCGGCATCCATTATTAAGGACCCCCATCACCCTGGACATGCCTTCTTCTCATTGCTGCCATTAGGGAAGAAGTACAGGAGCCTGAAGGCACACACTCAATGATTAAGGAATAGGTTCAATGTGCTGTTGCCGCATAACAACAAATTTTATGACCTGTGCCAGTGATATTAAACCTGCTACACTGCCATGTTTTTTTGATTGACTGTAAATGAACAAGAACAACCCAGACACCCAGTGCAGATAATGGACTGCCTTCAGACAATACTTTCAATGATTGCATCCTCCAAATTTGCATTTTCTTTTTTTTTAGTCAGAGAGAGCAGTGAATCTGTGGAATTCAAGATGATTGTCGATACCTTTAAACCTCTCGTAGTTCCTAACTTGTTGAAATAGTGAAATCATTTCATTTTCACTCCCAGCTGTTTCTAGCATCTCCAAGTCTGAATACTTGAAGCCGCAGCGAGTAAAACAGTTCTGAGGGCTTATTTCTCGCCAGCTATCAGTAACAAAAATCATTGCTTTTTGAACACAACACACACTCGGTACTATTTAAAAACTGTTCACTCTAGGCACAGTGTGGTGTCCAATAGCCACACAACTGCATGCATCTGACACTAGTTCGAAACTGTTCGGCAAGTCTAAATTATGTGGCAGAGTTTCTCAAATAAAAGAACGCAATCCAGGCTATTTTCCTCAATTAGTTTATGTTCTTTAAGAGTTGTCCCATATAAGCAACTATCCCGATTAGCCAATGGCCCAATTAACTAGAATTCACTATATTAATTTTCGCAACTTAAGCAAGCATTGGCTACTGAAAGAATATTATGATCTCAGAATGTTCCAAATGAAGTTTATGTACCCTGCCATCATTATCAGATTACTTCAGTATTTTACAGAAAATCGTATTTCCATCATAAATTGAGAATTTTTTTTCAGTCAGAGAGTAGTGAATCTGTGGAATTCATTGCCACAGGCAGCTGTGGAGGCCAAGTCTGTATGTATATTTAAAGCAGAGGAAGACAGATTCTTGACTGGTCAGGGCATGAAGGGATACAGAGAAAAGGCAGGATACTGGGGCTGAGAGGAAAATTGGATCAGCTATGATGAAATAACAGAGCAGACTCAATCAGCCAGAAGACTTAATTCTGCTCCTATATCTTATGATCTTATGGTCTAAATAAATCTCAGGTGGAACTGAGATTCTAAATAAATCTCAGGTGGAAATCAAGTGATCCTGATGCACCATCAATAACTCACTCTGAGACGTAAAAACGAGGTATCGGCTTTTATTGACTGGAAGAAGGAACAAGCAGCGAGTGACCACCATACTACATCCTGGAGACTGAGAGGCTGGGCTCAGACCTCCATCACCTTTATACAGGGGTCAGTGGGAGGAGCCACAGGAGCAGTCATCAGGGGGCGTGTCCAGACAGGTATATGTAGTTCACCACAGATCCATTGTCAGTTGTTTTACAGTCTGCTGGAATCAAAGTTCAAATGGGAATTTCCTTACTGTTCTGCTTACCCACTCAGCACTGAGGGATTGATCCTGAGTAGATTCAGCTTGTTTCCGTCTCAGGTAGCCATAGTCAGCAGTTGTTTAACTGTTCTGTCACCTGCATACAGGTAGTTCCCAGCAAGGTTCTTATCTGAATCCATACTAATTATTACCTTACTGAGATCAAAACAATCCAAGGAGCTTCAAGGTACTTTTTTTTAAATCAAATTTTGACTTTGAGCCATTGAGAAAGATATTAGGACAGGTAATTAAATGCATGGTCACAGGATTAGTGTTATGAAGAGAGAGAGATTTTAGAGAACGATCAAGGGGTCAGCACATCATGGGAAGCAACTTCATGTCCATGGACTCAGTCTATATTTCTCGCTGCCAACAGTCAGGGACCCCACCCACACTAAACATACTCTCTTCTCCCTCTTCCATCGGGCACAAAATACAACAGCCTGAATGCTCATACCAGCAGGCTCAAGGACAGCTTCAACCTCTTTGTTATGGTGGTTCCCTGGTACAATAAAATGGGCACTTGACCTCATAATCTACCTCATTATGTTGCACTGTATTGACCAGGTGCACTGTACTTACTCTGTAACTGTAACACTTTATTCTGCATTGTTTTACCTTGTTTTACTTCAATGTACAGTGTGATGATTTGATGTATGAACGCTGCAAAACAGGTGTATCACTGTATCTTGGAACCTGTGAAAAGAATATAACTGCTCTAGTTATAAATGCTGGAGGAACTCAGCAGGCCAGGCAGCATCTATGGAAAAGAATACAGTCAACATTTCGGGACGAGACCCTTCGGCAGTACTGTCAATGGTACTCTTTTCCATTGATGCTGACTGGTCTGCTGAATTTTTCCAGCATTTTGTGTGTGTTGTGTGTGTTGCTTGGATTTCCAGCCTCTGCAGATTTTCTCTTAGTTCCAATTCCAGTCTCAATTGGGACTCAGGCATTGAAGCAGGGCAGACGATGGTGTTGAAAGGAAATGAAAAGTTGCCCCAGAGACTAGTTTGTATCAGGGTAAAGGCCTTGGATCATTATGGGATGGAGGAGGTGGTGGAGAATTAAGAGTGAAGATGATTCTGGCAGCAATAAATTTTCAAAGACCTCTCTTTCCTTGGGTCTCGTTGTGTTCACGAGACACCTTTTTCTTCTGTTCATTTCAATGGGCAGATCCTTTATTCAACAAACCCCCGGGCTGAAATAATTCATTAATTCATGAAACATAAGGAGACCTGTTCAAAGGATGAGTTAAGACTGGATAATGATGTTTGACAATAGCTGTGCTTTATAAATGATGGATAATTTTATGATTTCAGCTGGCTCTTAATCAACTTGAACATTGAAATTGCTCTGATTTCCTTCTTATCTACACAATCAGTTCAGCTTCAGAATCCTGTCCTTGGTATCAATCCCGAACTCCCAAACCTGGGATTTGAGCTTGGAATCCAGGACAATACTGCACTGCAGCATTGTGGGTAAACCTGCATTTTTGATGTGTTATCCTCTGGACAGGCTGTTAACCACAGTCCCATCTGCCAACGAGTTCAGCTCACAAAGACCCCATCTTACTAATTTGAGATAGAACCGTGAAACTGTCCCAACCAATATTTATCCTTTAGTTATTATCAATAAACTATTGTCACTTTGTTAATTTTCTCTGGAGCAAAGGAGGATGCGAAGTGACTGAAAGAGATGTACAAAATGAAAAGAGGTATAGATTGAATGGATAGCCAGAGACTTCTTCCCAGGTTGGAAATGGCTAATATAGGGGGGCATAATTTTAAGGTGATTAGCGGAAGTATGGGGGGATATCAGAGGTTGGTGTTTTATACAGAGAATGGTAAATGCATGGAACACCTTTGTGGTAGAGGCAGGTACATTTGAGACAATTAGGAAATTTGTAGATAGACATATGGATGATAGGAAAATGGAGGGCTATGTAGGGTGGAAGGGTTAGATTGATCTTAGAGTAGGTTAAAATTTTGGCATGACATCATGGGCTGAATAGCCTGCACTGCACTGGAATGCTCTATGTCCCAAGCCAAAAACAAAAGATTATCTGTTATTAAGAAAATAAGAAACAGGAGCAAAAGTAGGCCATTTGGCCCATCAAACCTCCTCTGCCATTCAGTAAGATCATGGCTGATCTGGCCATGTTCTCAGGTCCATCTACCTGCCTTTTCCCCATCACTCTAAATCCCCTGTGATGAAAAAAATCTATGTCTTAATTATATTTAATAAGGTAGTCTTTACTGCCTCCTTTGACAGAGAACTCCACAGATTTACTGATGGATTTACAGATTTACAGGAAATGCAGTTTTTCCTTACCTCCATCCTAAATCTATTCCCCTGATTCCATGTCCTCTAGTTTAGCCTCATCTGCCTTCTCTGCCTCTATTTCATCAAATCCATTTCCTAATTTTATGTTTCTGGAAGATCCTTTCTCATTCTTCTGAATTCTGGTAAGTATAGTCCCTGATGACCCAATCTCTTCTCATCGGCTGACCCCCTCATCTCCAGAATCAACCCGGTGAACCTCCTCTGCACTACCTTCAAAACAATGGTTCAAATCAAATGGCCAACCAAACTAAGCCTCTCTGCCTACACAATGTCCATATCCTTCCAGTTTACTCACATTCATGTGCCTTCCTAAATGTCTCTATCGCATCTGCCTCTGTTTCCTGAGCCAAAATAGTGATGACACTTTAGAAGTAGAGAACTGGCCATAAAGCTTCCTTTGTCCGCGGTGACTGTGGCCACGGCAGCAATGTTATGCACTTTGCATTCTATAAGTGTCTCTGGGCCAGGTGACACCTGGAATCTCTGTACTAACTCTATGGGTTGTTCTAACCACAGACCACGTTGGAGTGGTGTGGGCTGTGCCATACAGCATGGAAAGAGACCATTTACACGGATCTGATAGGAATCTCATTTTCCATTCTGCCCTGATTCTATCCTTCACCTGCAGCCCAGCAGCACAGCAGCCAGTTCCCCTGTTGACCCGGCTGTCTCTGGGTTGTGGAAGGAAAGCAGTGTACTTAAGGAAACACGTGGCCACAGGGAAAACATGCAAACTCCATGCAGACAGCATACAGAGTTCCGGATTACACCTGTGTCTCTGGCACTGTGATCAGGCAGCTCTGCTCTCTCCGTGTCACTGTGTGTGGAGGTTAGACCTTAGATGGTAAAATTGGTAAATTGGTTAGTTTATTTTTACTTAGAGATACAGCGTGAACATACCTTTCCAGCCTTGGAGCTGCATCACCAAAATCCACGATTGAACCCAAACCTAACCAGGCAGCAACTTACAATAACCAATTAACCTACTAACCAATACATTGTTGAACTGAGGGAGGAAACTGGAGAACCCAGAAGGAATTCATGTATTCCATGGGGAGAATGTACAACTTCCTTACAGAGGATGCCGGAACTGAACTCCAAACTCTGATGCCCCAAGCTGTAATAAAAATGCACTAACCACCACACTGTCATGGCACCCTAAATTGTTACATGTACTGAACTACAGTGAAAACCTATTGAATGTTGAAAGGCGTTGATAGAATGGAGTGGATGTTTCCTACAGTGGGGGAAGTCTAAGACCAGAGGACATAGCCTCAGAACAGAGGGATCTCCAGTTACAACAGAGATGAGGAGGAATTTCTTTAGCCAGAGTGTGGTGAATCTGTGGAATCATTGCCACAGGTGGCTGTGGAGACCTAGTCATTGGGTATATCAAGGCAGAGATTGATAGACTCTTGTTTAGTCAGGATGTGAAGGGATGTGGGGAAAAGGCAGGAGACTGGCACTGAGAGGGAAATAGATCAGCCATGATGAAATGGAGCAGCAGATCCAATGGGCCAAGTGGCCTAATTCTGCTGCTATATCTTATTGTCTTATGGTTTTCTAAACTTGATTTTCATTCTTTTCATACAGATTAGTGCAATGAGGTAGATAAAGGTAAAACATTAAAATTGTGCAGAATTAACACAATAGACTTTGCAGTTGCTGGAAATCCAGAGCAACACATTCAAAATGCTGGAGGAACTCAGTGGGTCGGGTAGCATCTATGGAGAAGAATAAACAGTTGATGTTTTGGGCTGAGACAGACAGAGTGCAGAATAAAGTGCAACAGCTACAGAGAGAGCGCAGTGCAGGTAGACAATAAGGTACAAAATCACAACGAGGTAGATTGTCAGGTCAAGAATCCATGTCTATAGTATCACATCATGAGAGCAGACCATTCAGCCCAACTCATCGATGCTAACCAATAAACCTAGGATGCTCTGCTCCTTTTGCCAAAAAACATCCACTGTTGTTTCAAGAAGAGTTATGAAGATTTATAAATATCTGAGTGAGGATAAGTACTGCATTTTCAACTTAAGTGAAGACACCTTGTTTTTAAACAATTTTTATCTATGCACATAGAAAGTATCCTATCCAGAAGCATCATGGTTTGGTATGGCAACTGCTCTGCCCATGTCTTCAAGAAACTGCAGAGGGTTATGGACACAGTTCCGCACATTACAGAAACCAAACTCTCCTCCATGGACTGGTGGGCTGAAGGGTCTGTATTGTGCTGTAGGTTTTCTATGTTTCCGTGCTTCTCTGACTCTCTCTACACTTTTCACTGTGTCAACATAATCAAAGACTCCACCCACCCCGGACATTTTCTCTTCCCTATCCCATTGAGCAGAAGGTACAAAAAATGAAAGGACATGCTACCAGACTCAAGGACAGCTTCTACACTGCTGCTGTAAGCCTATTGAACTTCTCCCTAGTAAAATAAAATGGACTCTTGACATCAGAATCTACCTTGTTATGATTTTGCACCTTATTATCTACCTGCAGTGCACTTTCTTAACAACTATTAACATTATTCTGAATTGTTATTGTTTAATCTTGGTCTACCTCAATGTACTGTGTAATCAATTGATCTGTATGAAGCTATGCAAGACAAACTCTTCACTGTACCCAGATACATGTGACAATAATAAACAAATTCCAAATCCAAATCCAATTCCAACTTTTGAACATGGAGAGAATGTTTCCAGTAGTAGAAGAGTCTATGACCTGAGGGCACAGCATCAGAATAGAGAACAGAGATGAGGAAGAATTTCTGTAGCCAGAAGGAGGTGAATCTGTGGAATTCATTGCCACAGAATGTGGTGGAGCTCAAGTCATTGAGTATATTTGAAGCAGAGTTTGATAGGTTCTTGATTAACAGTGTTCAATGGTCATGGGGAGAAAGTGGGAGAGTGGGGTTGAGAGGGATAATAAATCAGCCATGTTGAAATGGCAGAGCAGACTCGCTGTACTGAAAGGCCTAATTCTGCTCCTATGTCTTATGGTCTTATGATCCTTGGTGGTGTGTGCTTCAGTAAGAGGAAACACCCTGTCACAGCACCTCAGGATCTAATGTATTGGGATATTGGCCAGCATGTGCAGATATGGATATGAAAGAGATGAAGAACAATGGTAAAGGACTGTTGTTCCCTACAGAAACTACACTCAGGTGGCTGTTATTAATTTACTGTTTTGTAAAATATCTTGACTTGGCTTGGAGAACAGAGATAAGCTTTGAACTAACCCCACTTAGCTTATTGAAATCCACACTGAGTTATCAGCATGTTAGGAAAATAGCTCCAAGTGTGCTGATTGCCAAAGTCACATGCCAGATTCTCTTGTAGATCTCTGCAACTTTACCAATTATGCTAATTAGATTCTCCTTGCCCTCCTCTTTCAGGTCAGGGACAGGTCAAAGGACAACCCAGTTCACAGCCCTTAAATCAGATTCCACATGTTTTAAATCACATACACCTTGTAAATGTATGCTGTTTTTAAGCAACTTCAAACAGCATTCGTTGTAACTGTATTATAATTACAACTGTCACCAGGCAAATCCTTACACTCGGAAGTTATGGTTTTGGTTTCCTTAGCTCTGTAATGTGATTCACATCTGCATAACTTCATTAATGAGTTTCATTTATGGAATGAGAAGCAGATGTCTATGTTGACCACCTGAGAATGTGATGGCAGTCTGCAGAAGGACTTGTCTCTGACCATCACTCCCCCTGTTGGGATGTTTGATTGTTGGTAGAACAATGTGGAGTAATCCACAGGGTCATACAGTGTGGAAAATGGACTTTTGGCCCATTGATTCTGTGCTGAATATTAACAACTCTTTCAAGGGCCTGTGCCACGGGTTATCCCAAGCAGTCACATGACAGAGGGCTCTCTGATCTGCGGGCTGTTCCCAGGGACGGACGGACACACACACACACACACACACACACGCACACGCACACGCACACGCACACGCACACACACACACCTCAAGTGCTGCTGGCAGATCACCAGTTCTGTGAAAGGCTCTATTTGGTCCGTGCAAAACTTGTTGGGCTGCCAGCACACGAAGATGGCCGTGGAGGAAAGCTGCCGACTGACACACTCAGGCTGCAGAGGTAGATGCTGAGGGACACATTGATCCATGGTGCAGCCACCACAAGGGCTCGGTGGCGAAGGAAAACAAGGTAGGATTCTTCTCCTATTGGAGGATGGGATAGGTTGGGGGAGCAAGCCCCTGAATTATTATTGTACAGTAGTCGTGCACTACCCCAGAGGGCCACATGAGCGGCACCAGTGCTATTGATGTGTGTGAATATATTAGAACAGCAGAGAAATCATTGACTTTGAATGTAAAGAATGAAAAGTTTTCGAACAGTGAATGCATGCAAAAAAATTTTATTATGAATAAATTTTCTTTTAAAAAAAATAAATCTATTTGCACTAATCCTACATTAACCTATGTTAGTAAAAATCCAAGTCCAGATGAAGGGTAACTGGTGTTGGTAAAGTCAAAACCAAGATCAAGATCAAGATTATTTACTGTCATTCTTCAGTACACAAGTGTAAATGAGAACAAAATTATTGTTACTGCCAGATCTGACGCAGCACAGAAAAATCACAACATGCTTTAAGAACATCAAGTCTCAAAGTTTAGAGTAAATTTATTATCAAGGTACATATATGTCACCATATACAACAGTGAGATTCATTTTCTTGTGGGCATTCACAGATAATCCAAGAAATATAAAGGAATTAATGAAAGACCCCATCCAACAGGGCAACAAGTAACCAATATCCTAAAGACAAGAAAATGTGCAAATACAAGAGAAAAAAATAATCATAATACAGTACATAAGCAATAAATGTCAAGAACATGAGATAAAGAATCCTTGATAGTGAGTTCATAGTTTGTGGGAGCTGTTCAGTGATGGAGTGAGTGAAGTTGAGTGAATATTTCCCCTCTGATACACTGACTTGTAGCACAGAGATTGGTAGGTATGACATTGTGGGCATCACTGGGAGATTAACATTCAAGGATACGCATTCTATTGAAGGAACAGCCAAGTAGGCAGAGGGGGTGTGATGGTTCTGTTGGTAAAAAAAAATGAAATTAAATCCTTAGAAAGAGTGACATAGGATCTGAAAATGTAGACTCCTTCTGGATAGAGTTAAGAAACTAAAAGGGTAAAAGACACTGATGGGGGTTATATACACGCCTCCCAACAGTAGCCAGGATAGGGGCGATGAATTACAACAGGAGACAGAAAGTGCATGTCAAAAAGTCAATTCTACAACTCATGGGAGATTTCAATATGCAGGTAAATTGGGAAAATTAATTGGTGGTAGATCCCAAGAGAGAGAACTTGTAGAATGACTACAAGATGGCTTTTTAAGAGATCAACCATTCTGGATTAACTGTTGTGTGATAAACTAGATTTGATTAAAGAGTTTAAGGTAAGAGAACCCTTGGGACTATATGCTCAGATTATGATAGAATTCACCCTGCAACTTGAGAAAGGGAAGCTAAAGTAAAGAGTATTAGTATTTCAGTGGAGTAAAGGGAATTACAGAGGAGCTGGCCATTGAGTGGCAGGGGATACTCGCAGGGATGACAGCAGAATAAGACCATAAGATATAAGAGTAGCATTAGACCATCTGGCGTATCGAGTCTGCTTCACCATTCAATCTTGTGTAAACATTTTTTTTCTTCTCCTCAACCCCAGTTCCCGGCCTTCCCCCCATAACCTTTGATGCCATGTCCAATCAAGAACCTATCAATCTCTGCCTTAAATTCGCCCAACGACCCGGCTTCCAGAGCTGCATGTGGCAATAAATCCACAAATTCACCACCCTTTGGCTAAAGAAATTTCTCTGCATCTCTGTTTTGAAAGGGCACCACTCTATTTCGAGGCTGTGCCCTCTTGTCCTAGACTCTCCCACCATGGGAATCATCCTTTCTACAGCTACCCTATCTAGGCCTTTCAACATTTGAAAGGTTTCAATGAGATTCCCCCTCATCCTTCTGAATTCCAGCGAGTACAGACCCAAAGCCATCAAACGTTCCTCGTATGATAACCCTTTTGTTCCTGGAATCATCCTTGGGAAACTTCCCTGGAACCTCTCCAATGCCAGCACATTTTTTCAAAGGTGAGGGGCCCAAAACTGCCCACAGTACTCAAGGGGAGGCCTCACCTGTGTTTTATAAAGCCTCAGCATCATATCCTTGCTCTTGGTTTCTAGACCTCTTGAAATGAATGCTGACTTGGCATTTGCCAACATCACCACCGACCCAACTGGCAAGTTAACCCTTAGGGTGTTCTGCACAAGGACTCCCAAGTCTCTTTGCATCTCAGATTTTTGGATTTCCTCCCCATTTAGAAAATAGTCCACACATTTATTTCTACTACCAAAGTGCATGACCATGCATTTTCCAACATTGTATTTCATTTGCCACTTTCTTGCCCATTCTCCTAATCTGTCCTAGTCCTTCTGCATCCTACCTGTTTCCTCAACACTACCTGCTCCTCCCCCAATCTTCATATCATCTGCAAACTTGGGAGAAAGCTCATCTATTCCATCATCTAAATCATTTATATACAGCATAAAAAGAAATGGTTCCAACACCGACCCCTGTGGAACACCACAAGTCACTGGCAGCCAAACAGAAAAGGATCATTTTATTCCCACTCACTGCCTCTTACCAATCAGTCAATGCTCTAAACATGTTAGTAACTTTACTGCAACACCATGGACTCTTAACTTGGTAAGCAGCCTCATGTATGGGTACCTTGTCAAAGGCCTTCTGAAAATCCAAATACACAACATCCACTGCATCCCCTTTATCTATCCTACTTTTAACCTCCTCAAAGAATTCCACCCGGTTCATCAGGCAGGAGTTTCCCTGAATGAAAACATGTTGTGTCATCAAGTACTCCATCACCTCATCCTTAACAATTGACTCTAACGTCTTCCCAACCACTGAGGTCAGGCGAACTGGTCTATAATTTCCTTTCTGCTGCTTTCCTCCTTTCTTAAAGAGTGGAGTGACATTTGCATTTTTCCAGTCCTTTGGCACCATATCAGAGTCCAATGACTTTTGAAAGATCATTTCTAATGCCATCACAACTCTAACACTACCTCTTTCAGAACTCTAGGGTGCAGTCCATCTGATCTGGCTGACTTATATACCTTTAGGTCTTTCAGCTTTTTGAGCACCTTCTCTCTTGTAATAGTAACTTCACCCACTTCCCTTCCTTCACACACAATAACATCAGGCATACTGCTTGTGTCTTCCACGGTGAAGACTGATGCAAAACTAGAATGGTTGGAGTTTCTGGGAGAAATTCAGAAGCCACAGGATGGATGCATCCCAAAGAAGAAGTTTTCAAAAGGCAGGATGATGCAACTGTAGCTGACAAGGGAAGTCAAACCCAACATAAAGCAAACTCAATAAGTGGCATACAATAGAGTAAACATTAGTGGGGTGTTAGAGGATTGGGGAGGTTTTAAAAATCATCAGAAAGCAACTAAAAAAGCCATAAGGAGGGAAACGATGAAATATGAAGGTAACTTAGCCAATAACATCATAGAGGATGTCAAAAGTTTTTTTCAGATATATGAAGAGTAAAGGAAAGGTGAGAGTAGATATCGGATGGTAGGAAAATGTTGCTGGAGAAGTAGTAATGGGGGCCAAGGAAATGGCAGAACTAAATAATTAATTTCCATCAGTCTTTACTGTGCAATATGCCAGAAGTTTGAGTGTCAGGGGGCAGCAGTGAATGCAAATGCTATTACTAGGGAAAAAGTACTTGTGAAGCTGAGAGTTCTGAAGATAGATCTGACACATGGACCAGTTGATATACACCCTAGGGTCCTACAAGAGGTAGCTGTGGAGATTGTGGAGCCATTTGTAATGATCTTTCAAGAATGTCTGGATTCTGGCATGGTTCCAGAGGAATGGAAAATTGCAAATGTCACTCCACTATTCAAGTAGGGAGAGAGGCAGAAGAAAGGAAACTACAGGCCAGTTAGTCTGATCTCAGTGGTTGTGAAGATGTTGGAGTCGATTGTCAAGGATGAGCTGTCTGGAGACACATGATAATATATACCAAAGTCAGCATGATTTCCTTAAGGGAAATCTTTCCTGACAAATCTATTGGAATTCATTCAGGAAATAATGAGCAGGAAAGAGAAAGAAAAATTGGTGGATGTTGTGCACTTGGAATTTTGAAGGCTTTTGACAAAGGCTTAACAAGGTAAGAGCCCATGGTATTATAGGAAAGATACTGGCATGCATAGAGCATTGGCTGATTGGCAGGAGGCAAAGAGTGGGAATAAAGGGATTCTTTTCTGTTTGGCTGCCAGAGACTACCAGTGTTCCGCTGTGGTCAGTGTTGGGATCGATTCTTTTTACATTATATGTCAATGATCTTGATGATGGAATTGATGACTTTCTGGTCACGTTTGTGGACAATATGAAGATAGGTGGAGGGTCTGGTTGCTTTGAGGAAATGGAGAGGCTGCAGAAGGACAGACTGATTAGGAGAATGGTCAAAGAATTAGCAGATGGAATATGAAGTCAGGAAGTGTACGGCTACACACTTTGGTAGAAGGAATATAAACGCAGACAACTTTCTATAAGGGCAGAGGATTCAAAAGTCTGAGGACTTGGGAGTCCTTATGCAGGATTCCCTAAAGTTTAATTTGCAAGTTGAGTCAGTGGTGTGGAAGGCAAATGCAATGTTAGCAGATGTGTCACCAGGTCTAGAATATAAAAGCAAGGATGTAAAACTAAGGCTTTATAAGGCACTGGTGAGGTCCACTTGGAATATTTTAGAACATGGAACATAGAATAGTACAGCACATCACAGGCCCTTCGGCCCACAATGTTGTGCCGACTCTCAAACCCTGCCTCCCATATAACCCCTCAGCTTAATAGAACATAGAATAGTACAGCACAAGTATATTTTGAGTAGTTTGGGCCCCTTAACTGAGAAAGGATGCTCTGATATTTGAGTGGGTTCAGAGGAGGTTCACAAGAATGATTCCAAGAATCAAAGTGTTATCTTATGAGAAGTGTGTGATGCCTCTGGGTTTGTACTCACTGGAATTTAGAAGAATGAGGCAGGATCTCATTGAAATATATCGAATGTTGAAGGGCCTAGATAGAATGGATATGGAGAGGATGTTTCCTATAGTGGGCAAGTGTAGGACAAACTCAGAATAAAGGGATGTCCATTTTGAACAGAGATAAGGAGGGTGGCGAATCTGTGGTATTCACTACCACAAGCAGCTGTGAAGGCCAGGTGATTGGATGCACTTAAGGTGGAGGTTGATTGGTTGTTGATTATTTGGGGCATGAATGGTTATGTGGAGAAGGCAGAAGACTGGGGTTGAGAGGGAAAATAAGTCAGCCATGATGAAATGGCAGAGCAGAATCAATGGTGACCTAACCTGCTCCTATCCCTTATGGTCTTATGATTCAAGAACCCGATGGATGAGAGTTATTAACTGTTCTTGAGCCCGGTGCTGTGGGTCCTAAGGGTCCTGTAGCTTCTTCCTAATCGCAACAGTGAGAAGACAGCATGACCTAGACAGTGGGGGTCCCTGATGATGGATGCTGCTTTCATGCAACAACGCTCCGTGTTGATGTGCTCAATGGCTTTACCCGTGGACAACTGGGCCATATCCACTATTTTTGTAGGATTATGTATTCAAGGGCATTGGTAGTTCCATACCAGGCTGTGCTGCAGCCAGTCAATATACTGTCCACCACACATCTCTGGGAAGTTTGCTGAAGTTTTAGATGTCATGCTGAATCTTCATAAACCTCTAAGGAAGCAGTGGCACTGCTGTGCTTTCTTCATAGTTGTACTTACATTTGGGCACAGGACAGGTCCTCTCAAATTGCAAATGCAGGTAGATAGGTTCATAAAGAAACCTTTTGACACATTGGCCTTCAAAATACTCAGTACAGGAGTTGGGATGTTATGTTGAAGTTGTACAAGATGTTTGTGAGCCGTAATTTGGAATATTGTGTGGACTTTTAGTCACCTACCTACAGGAAAAATGAAAATAAGATTGAAAGACTACAATTTACAAGGATGTTGCTGGGACTGGAGGGCCTGAGTGATAAGGGAAGATTGAATAGGCTAGGACTTAATTCCCTAGAATGCAGAAGATTGCAAGGAGATTTGATAGAGGTATACAAAATTATGAGGAGTATATATAGGGTAAATGTAAGCAGTCTTTTTCCACTGAGGTTAGGGGAGACTACAATTAGAGGTCATGGGTGAAGGGTGAAAGGTGAAAAGTTTAAGGGGAACATGAAGGGAAACTGTTTCACTCAGAAGGTGGTGAGAGTATGGAGGGAGCTGCCAGTGGAAGTGGAGGATGCGGGTTCAATTTCAACATTTGAGAGAAATTTGGATGGATGCATGGACATGAGAAATATGGAGGGCTATGGTCAGGGTGGGCAACAGTTACCAGTGATATTAAACCTGATCATGATTCTGATTGTGGGATGTGGAGGAAACACACATCATCACAGAGGTAATGTGCAAACTCTACACAAACAGCACTAGAGGTCAGGATGGAGCATGGGTCTCCGGCACTTTGAGGCAGCAAGATGGCTTCAGAGATTGTCTGCCTGACGTCAGTGGTCACAAAACCAGGACTTGTGATATGAACCAGCTGCTCATACAACCATCCACCAGCTGCACCCATGGCTTCACGTGAAGGCTAAGCAGGTGCTCCACCTTGACCAGCAGGGAAGGAGAGACTTACACCTGCTTTGATAGAGATGTATCTCCACCCTACCACACAAACAGAGTCTCTGAGGAGTATTGCAGTCAGCTATCTTGAAAAGACACTGTCCAAAAGTCAAACCACTTCTGGAGAAAAATTTGCCAAGGACAATCACAGTCGAAGGACCATAATCACCTACATCACATGACAGGGCAGATAAAGATGATGATAACTACCCTGTACATCCTCATCTTTAAGCCATTTAATAAAGGTGTGCTGAGAGGGCTTAAAAGCTCCACTGCATGTGTTGGCAATTATCACGTGTGAGTGGTTTTGCAGAGATGATGTCAGAATCAGGGAACTTAAAGGAAAGAAAGCCTTCGAAACTGGTGCCTTTTACAAACTTGGCACAGGCCAAATGCTCTCATAAATGAATCTGAGGATAAAGAACAAAAGGCTGGATTCTGGAAGAACTCAGCAAATCACACAGTATTTGCAGATGTAAAAGATCCTGGCACTGTTGGGAAATACTGCTGTGTTTGTGGACTCATCAGCTCCTTCATAGTCATTTTTAAGGGCATTGCTTCTAGAAGGTAGTATTCATCACTAAGGACCCTCACCACCTGGAACATGCCCTCTTCTCATCAGTACCATCGAGAAGGAGGAACAGGAGCCTGAAGACACACACTCAATGTTTCACGAACAGCTTCTTCCCCTCTGCCATCAGATTTCTGAATGGTCCACTGGTGAACACTATTCCTGTTTTTATTACTATTTATTTATTTTTGTAACTTATGATAATTTTATATCTTTCCACTACATTGCTGTTGCAAAACAACAAATTTCACAAGATGTTGGAAATCCAGAGCAATACACACAAAATGATGGAGGAACTTAGCAGGTCAGGCAGCACCTATGAAGAGGAATAAAAAGCTGATATTTTGGGCTGATGAATTATGGTATTCTTGAGCAGGGAATACGAACCAGATTTATTATCACTGACCTTTGTGACATGGAGTTCGTTGTTTGTCAGTAGTGGTACCATATAAGACAGCAGACAGGAAAATTACTATAAATTGGTAATTGGTTTATTAGTGTCACATGTACCAAGGTACTGTGAAAAACTTTGTTTTGCATGTCATTAACACAGATCATTTCATTATAACCGAATGCAGAATGAAGTGTTAAAGCTCTGGAGAAAATGCAGTGCAGGGACACAATAAGGCGCAAGGGTCATAACAAGGTAGATTGTGAGGTCTAGAGTCCATCTTATTATGCCAGGCAAACATTCAATAGTCTTGTAACAGTGCAATAGAAAATTACAAAAATAAATAAATTGGGATCTTATTCTGACTTTTTTTTCTCCTTTATTTGGATATGTCGCTGTTAATGACAAAGCCAGCATTTAATACCTGTCCCTAAAATTACCTTAAGAAGAAGATGATTGGTTGCAGGAGGCATTTGTGTAAGATTGAACCAAGGAAATGTATCTGAAGCCTCCTATTGGCCAGAGTGGTTAAGGATGGCCAATTTCCTCCTCTAACTGACTCCAATCTAGTCATTTTGTGACCATAATTACTGTGTTATTTTCATTTTCCCAATTCCATACTTAATGGAATTCACAAGAGTAGGGGTCCTAGGACAGATCACTGTGGAGCATTGCTCGTCACAATCCTCCAGACAGAATATGCGCCATCTACTATTCTTCTTTGGGCAAGCCAATTCTGAATCCACATAGCCAACTTTCCATGGACGTTTTATCACTTTCTGGAACCTTATTAAACACATTGTTAAAATCCATATACACTACATCCACTTTTCTAACTTCATCAATTTCTTTTGTGAAGTCCTCAAAATGCTCAGTCATGCTTGTGAGGCATAATCTGCATTTCAAAAAGCCATGCTGACTATCCATAATATGACAATGCTTCTCCAAATACTCATAAATCCTGCCTCTAAGTATACTCTGCAATAGTTCGTCCACCAGAGGCAGAAAACTTATTAATTGTAATTCCCAGGATTATTCTGATTACCTTTCTTGAACAATATTTGCCATCCTCCAAATGACTGGTACTAATTCTGTGGTCAAGGAGGATGCAAAGGTGCAAAGGCCATCATTAATGTTCTAGCAATTGCTTCCCTCATTTCCTGTAAGACCTTGGTTACATCCCATCTGTTACAGAATCTCCGGTGTTTAGCATTCAGCCTACATTGTAAACGGAGACAAATGTTTAGGTAGATAGATACTTTATTGATCCCAAAGGAAATTACAGTGTCACAACAGCATTACAAGTGCACAGGTATACAAATATACAAACATTAGAAGGGCAGTAAGAAAGAATAAAAAATAAGTTATCTCAAACAGTCTAACTTAAGAGGGTCATCACTTCCCTGGCTATAGGTTGACTCATTATAGAGTACAATGACCGAGGGTAAGAATGACCTCACAGAACACTCTTTGGAGCAGTGCAGTTCTCTTCATCAATTACGAAAAGTGTTCCTCTGTTCAGCCAAGATGGCATGCAGAGGGTAAGGAAATAGTATCCAGAATTGCCAGGATTTTCCGAAGGGTCCTTTGTTCTACCACAGCCTCCAGTGTGTCCAGTTTGACTCCTGAGCAGAGCCAGCCTTTTTAACCAGTTCATTGAGCCTGTTGGATTCCATTGGCCCAGCAAATTTAATCTTAATATAGAGCTTATGGATTCAACATTACTAGTTGCTAATTTCTGAAGGTTGTCATAGCCAGGGGTGGGTAGTGGGGGCAAACACCCACTATCTATGCAATGGTCACAATGGTGTTTGTCTCAAATAGCCTCTGACAACCAAATCTGGCTCCTGGCTTTCACATGTGGCTTCCCTACTAAGTCTGGCAGAACCATTTCTACTGACAGGACAAGGGGCAAAGGTAAGTTACTGGCACCTTAAAACCAGTCGCTTTGGGCAGATGACACTCATCAGGAGAAGGAAATCTCTGATCTCAAACCTCCACTGCCTTGCAGCTATACCCACTCATGTGGAAGGATGTAGGGGTAAACTCCAAGGGAAAAATCCAGAGCTGGAGTCCCTAAAGTAGTCCTACAGTGAATCTACCGCTAACTGGCAACTCCTGCAATGCTGCTGGTGTCAATCTGTATCAGTTTCCACCATTCCTTTGGGTTCATCAGATACATGGAGAGGGGGAGCTTGCTACATGAGTAAGTTTGTACGTTCTTACTGTTTCCTCCCACAGTCCAAAGATGTACCGGTTACTAGGTCCATTGTAATTAGGCTAGGATTAAATCAGTAGGTTGCTGGGCAGTGCAATCCATTGGACCAGAAGGGCTTGTTCCTCACTTTATCACTAAATAAATAAATAAAATGCTGGAGGAGCTCAGCAGGTCAGGTAGCATTTATGGAGAAGAATAAACAGTGGACGTTTTGAGCTCAGACTCTTTATCAGGGAAACTGTGACTTGCTATGCAATTAGCCATGACTTTTTCTGCACTCAGACAGCATTGAATGAAGGCACTGCCGACACTCTTGAAAAAGTTCAATTAATTTCCCTCATCTCTCTAAAACCTTCCAAATGGCTGTCTTTCAGTTACTTAAGAAGTTTTCCTTTGAAGGTTATTATTGAATTTGCTTCCATCTTCCCAGGCAGTGAACTTCAGGTTATCGCAATTGTTAGCAAGATCATTCTCTTCAGTTCCACTCCGGTTATATAAGGACACAATAATATAAGGAAGAGAAGCAGGGGAGGGTGGGGGAAATACTCAGATCCTAATCATTCAACATATAGTAGATCGTGACCTCTGCATCACTTTGCTGTGCTAACTGCATACCTCTCAATTTCATTTCTCTGAACTGGTGTTGAACTTTAATCAACTTTTGTTCAGCCCCACTACACTGTGCCAGCTAAGATCCCCATATGAACCTACAAAAACTAGTGGCTAAGGTCCAGTCCACCACGGGTGAAGCCTTCCCCACCATTGAGCCCACTACAAAGAGTGCTGTCGCAGGAAGCAACAGCCATCATCATGGATTCCCACCACCTAGGTCAGGCTCCCTTCTCACTGCTACCATCAGAAAAAAGGTACAGAGGCATCAGGACTTACACCACCAGGGTCAGGAACAGTTACTACCCCTCTACCATCAGGTTTTTGAACTAGAGGGGATAACTTCACTTATCTTCAGTCTCCACAACGCAACTTTTATGGTTGTTATTCTATAGAGCATACTGGCAGGAAAATGAATCCCATGGTGACATATATGTACTTTGATAACTTCTGCAATGCCATCAGGCAGGAGGTGCGGGAGTCTTGGGTCCCATGCCAGCAGGGTTCAGGAACAGCTGGTGCCCTGCGATCATTGCGTTCCTGAGCCATCTTCTCTTACCTCAGTGCTGAATTGACTCCACAGCTTGTGGACTCTCTTTATGGGTCTCTGAACCTTATCATCTCTGTACTTGTTTAGTTATTTTATATTTGCATGATTTGTCCTCTTAAACATAATGGATATTTGTCGGTCTCAGGCTTTTCATGAATTCTATTGTTTTCCTGTGGCTGCCTGTAAGAAGATGAATCTCAATGTTGTATATGGTATACATACTTTGATAATAAATTTACATCGAACATTGAACTTTGAATTAGCATCCCAAATCTTGTTGATCACTGCCTTGGTTATCAAGCGACAAATGAGTTGTCAGAGGAACTCAGTGGAGGGAAATAGTTGATGTTTGGTGGTCTAGGTAGGCTCATCACATCATAGAGTAGTTCAGCACTCTATGCTGGTCCTTCAGCCCATCTAGTCCATGCTGAACTATTATTCTGCCCAATCCCATCGACATGTACCCAGACCATAGCTGAAGGGTTTCAATCCAAAATGCCAAGTGTTCATTTGCAATCTCCTGTGCCTCTGATTCGAATGTACACTGTTGTGAGTATTGTGTGCCTCAAAGTATCTTGTGCATTTCTGCTCACCTGTATTACAGGAAGGACATGAGAGGCTTTTTGGATTCTGATGTTTTTGATCCCAAGGATCTTTTGGAAGTCTAGAAACCTGTTACTTCACAATCATTTTATTAAATACTAATAGACCACAGAGAGTAGGAAATGTAGAGCTGTAAAAGTCTAGGAGCTAAGAATAGAGAGAAAAAGGTGAAGGACCAACATGCTCAACTCTTCTTATATGCCATAGATAAGAGTCATTCCATTCAAATTTGCAGATAAAAGTTAACCAATCAGCCTCTATACAGATAACACAACACCAGAGAAGCTTCCAGAGCTTTCTAGAATGATACAAAGAACTGTAATCACTCTGGGACACACTGAAAAATTACATATACATACCATGACCACTCACTCGCTTTGGGTCGCTTCTGAAATTCCAGTTGACAGACAATTTCCCTCCATGCTGCTCTGACGTATTGGGAAATCATGTACTTAGCAGGTTACAGCAGCGGTTTGCCTTTGGCTACTGCCGGGTGAGTTTAGAGAGATCACCACCTCTTGTGGGATGACCAGGACATCTACGTGTCTTGTCGTGCTCTTAGCGTTCCACCAACGCCTGCTGGCCTGCCTTCTTGACCGTTGGGCCATTAATCGGTCTCCTCCGCTCAATCTGCCAGGGCCACACTTCACACGCTGGGACAGACAGATCCCCTACCTCACCGAGGGTCAAAGACCCGTCAGCTACCCTCAACCGGTTTGCCCTGTCTGCCAAGACGGTTTGCCGGGGTGTGGTCGCTGTGTGTGCTACAGCTACTTGGAGCTACAGGTGAGAGCTGAGCGCCGGGGGGGACCAAAGGTGGATGAGCTGCCCTGAAAAAGGGCACAGCAGGCCCCCCCATCAGAGGTGCTACCCCTCCCTAGACACCCTATACTCCCCTACATGACCACGAGGAAACATATTAATTTAGTATTTCTCCTGGGATCTCACTGCCAGGACCTTTACCACTTCTTGCTGGTTTAACCTTACTCTCTAACCCAGGCAGGTTCCTGGTATACCTCTCTGCATCCCAGTGGATTAGTCTGTTTAATTGTTATTTTATTTGCAGTTTTAACAATTAGTTACTTGTTAGCACTTTTTATAACTGCTTATAACTGATTAATATGTACCAAAGTAATTAACTGTTAAACTGCAAATAAAATAGCAATTAAACAGACTAATCCACTGGGATGCAGAGAGGTATACCAGGAACCTGCCTGGGTTAGAGAGTAAGGTTAAACCAGCAAGAAGTGGTAAAGGTCCTGGCAGTGAGATCCCAAGAGAAGTACTAAATCACAGTGGGAAGAATGCTTGCCATGAATTCAGGACCTAATTTTTCTAACCTTAAAGAGCTATGACAGCAACAGTAACCTGGGTTCAATTCCCATCGCTGGCTGTAAGGAATTTGTACATTCTCTCCATGAACACAGTGGTTTCCTCTGGGTGCTCCGGTTTCCTCCCACATCCAAAGATGTACGGGATAGGGTTACTGACTTGTGGGCATGCTATGTCGCTGCTGAAAATGTGGCACACTTGGGGCTGCCCTCAACACAACCACAGACTGGGTTGGTCATTGACTCTAATGATGCATTTCAATGTTTGACTGTACCTGTGACAAATAAAGCCAAGCTTTCACCTTTAATCTTTAAACCATCAGTTGAGCCAACAGTTCACACTTCACCATGTAGTGGAAACAGAAAGAATATTTTTTGAGAGAAGCAGTTTGAGCAGCATTCTCCATTATCAAGGTTTAGCATATTCAAGGGTTCAGAGTTTGGAAGGCCTTGGCTCAATATTTAGTCAGAGCTTAATCACTTCTTTTAATTTAGAGATACAGCACTATAACAGACCCTTCCAGCCCAAAGAGCCCACACCACCCAGTTACCAATGTGACCAGTTAGCCTACTATCTTGCACGTCTTTGGATTGGGGGAGGAAACCTGTACACTTGGAGGAAACCCACACAGGCACAAGGAGAGTGTAAATACTCCTTCCAGACAGCAGTGTGAATTTAACCCAGGTCACTCGCGCTGTAATAGCGTCATGCTAGCATTGCTCTGTACTTTTGGTTTCAGACCCACAGTGAAATTCATCTCCATTGTCCTCCCGTTTAATTATTCTCTTTATTAACTGGAAAGAAAGGATTTACAGGGATGTTGCCAGGACTTGAGAATCTGGTATCAGGGCGTGCATTGACGGACAGGTGTGGATGAATGACAGACTCCCATGTACAGACAGAAACTTGACAAGGTTACACAGAAAGCACAAGGGCTTAATGACTGTGGAAAAGACAACAATTAACAAACACAGGTGCTCAGGGGTGCAGGCCTCATGACACTGGAAGGAATTCAACAGGCTAGGGCTTCACTGCTTGGAGAATAGAAGACTGAGAGATGATCTTATGGAGGTGTATAGAATCATGAGCAGGAGTGTATGCACGTTGTCTTCTTCTCAGCATTGGGGAATTAAGAACTAGACCCCCTTCTCAATCCTAACCTGCTCAAATTCCGGACTAGAAACCAACATTGGTATATTATCCATGCACCAAACGGGGTGTCTGGGGTTTCCCAGGAGGGGTAGCACCTCTGGTGAAGGGTGTGATGTTCATGCTGGGACATCTCACCCACCTTTGGTCCTCACTGGACGCTTAGCTCTCAGCTGTCACTCAAGTAGCCGATGCATGCGACAGCGGCAACACCACTTCAACAGGTGAGGGGAAGCCGGCCCACCTCAAGACATCACACTCCGGTGAGATAGGGACATGCCTGGCTGAGTATGCAAAGTCAGCCTCATTAGATCAGATCTACAGTGAGATCCATGGCCAGGAAGGTGGTACTCCATGGAGAGTGAAGGGTATAACAAGGCAATGGTGAACCACTAAAACCAAGCAGGTGCTGGGGTAGAAATCTGTCTCTACCAAAGGAGGTGTGAGGCGCACCTTCCCTCTGCTAGCTTCAGGTCAGGCAAGGCATAGCGCCAGCTTAATTCTGCAGTTACAGGTTTAATTTGACGTGACAAGAAAAATGTAAAACTGACTACCACACAACTTCAAGTAGCTGGAACTACACCAGAATCTACCGCGTAGTAAGGACTAACATAATACAAAGGGGGCATGATTAGCATTAGAAGATATGGAGGAATCAGGGTCACAGGAAGCCATGGGAGCAGGTGGTGGATGGTGTATGAGCAGCCCGTGCATATCACAAGTCCTGGTTATGTTGCAATTGATGCCAGGCAGACAATCTCTGAAGCGTAGTGATAATGGATGGGGACACTGTCTTGTAAAGACACTGCCCAGAGGAAGGCAATGGCAAACCACTTCTGTAGAAGAATTGGCCAAGAACAATCATCGGCCCATGATCGCCCAAGTCAGACGACATGGCATGTAAGGAATGAAGGAACAACGAGCAAGGAAGCCCCTAGTTTGTGACACTTGCTGGTATCACTGAACCAGACTTCTGAGGTTGAGAGAGAGGAACTACCCCTGTGCACTTTAGTAACTCTCCCTTGCAGGTCTCCTGTCATCACTGCATACATGGAGCGGCACTAAATACCGAGAAACCCCCAACAAGACAGCAACGCTCATGGGAAATAAGATACAATTTTTTCAACATTACATTTTATCTTGTCATTTCTATAACATTCTGAAAATAAACCGTGCATTGTATGACAAACTTTTTTTTAAAAGCCCTCGTTTATCACTGGAGACATTCTTTACAATGTAAGTAAGAAAAAGTTGTCTTGTAAATGTGTTTCTGATCCATCTCCCGTCTCCTGTTATTTCTGTTCCCCCTTACTGCATTTTTATTTGCCTTCCAATCATTCTTTGTCATTGCCATATCTCTCAATTCATCTCCACCTTTTTGTTCAACAGCCCCATTCTGGAAGAGATATAAGCAAGAGTTCCTGTTTGAATAAATCTATATGACCTTGCTGCGATTTGGTGAGAGTTGTTATGGCAACGGTTGGGAAAGGTTGCTACAAATATGCACATGATTTCAGAAAATTTTGCTATGCCTGATCTAATTCCTGAATGTTTTCCCTATCAGTCTCCCAGGGGGGTGTGCTACCAATCAAATTTCAGGGCTGTTCCTAGCCTTGTTTCATCTTTTCTAGTTCTCGCTGTTCCTAGACTCCACAAGCCCTGAGCTCTAATGGCGATCTGTCAACCATCCAGAATTGAATGGACAGATATTTCCTCTAATTAAATTTTAGGAGCATGGAGCTATTGTCTTCACTATCTGCCATAGACTCTGCCCCACCCCCCAGCCACGGACTCCATCCATCCTCCCAGAAGATTGTCCAATGCTGAAGACTGATCACAGCCACACGCTCCCAACCTGATTCTTAGCTGAGGTTGTGACATCCACCTGAATCCTGGCTGCCTCATTGACCTTGTTACTGAGCTCCTCTACTGCGACATCAGTCCCTACTCACCGGAAGAATTCAAAGCTTTCTTGGCTGGCCTACCCCACTTCACTCTGGAGGAAAATCCCTTGAGGAACTCAGATCAGGCAGCATCTAGGAGGGGAATAAACAGTCAATATTTTGGGCCAAGACACAACAGGGCTGCCAATGAATGGGCAGAAGCCAGAACAAGAAGGTGGATGAGGAGGGGAATGTAGGAAGGAGATATTGAGACAAATGTAATTAAGTTGCACTGAGCACAAACTCTAGGCTGAGGAACACACACAAAATCCTGAGGGAACTCAGCAGGCCTGGCAGCATCTATGACAAAGAGTAAGCAGTTGATGTTTTGGGCCAAGTCCCTTCTTCAAGACTCTTGGTGGAGGCTTCATTTCAGATCCAGAATGATTAATGTCTTGAGGATATTCATCCTTTGGATAGCATATTAAATCTAGATCCAGTTTGTTCTTTTAGGTGAACAGCTTAAATCCTTTTAAAGACATATAGGGGAATTTTCTTGGAACTCTGGACTATCTCTATCCTTCAGACATCTGTGTTTTTCATATTAGATTGGTGAGCCCACTTCTAAGAGTTCGCAATGAAGAAATTTGGGTGTGCCCAGGAGGGTGAAAGACATGGTTTAAAATGTAGGTCTATTAATTCTGCCTCTGATGTCTAGTTTATTTCATTTCCTCAGAGTCTTGTTCAAGAACAACTACTTCCCTTCAACTGTTCAGTACTTGAATGAAATGGCACAGTCCTAATCCCAACAGTTTAGCAGCAGTATGTCCACTTTGACCTCTTTGCACTGAAATGAACAGTTTCTTTTATTCTAATTGTGTTTGTTCTTGTAAAATTGTATATAATTTTGGTTTAAGTGATGTCTTTTTTTGAGAATGCAATATCACAGGCGCATAGCATCATATAAGCAGCAGTAGTAATAGGGCGATCACTGGAGTCGAGTTTGATATTCTCCTAAGAGGTTGTCTTTTGGCAGGTCCTCAGGTGTCTGAAGAGAATGATCCAGGATCCACATATTCTGGTGTAGTGTGGATAAGAGTAAGTGGTGACTGTGGTTAGTGCTTGGGTCTTTTGGTCATTCACTCTCTCCTTTCACCACTGCCATTGTGGTACAACGGAAGTTATTTTCATGTAGTGCAGCTCCCTCTGGAACAGATTTCCTCCAGGTGTATCTGCTGAGTGCAATGACTTCCCAAATCCCAGATGTGATGTTGAAATTCTTCTGACTGATTTTGATGTTATCTTTAAAACATTTCATTTTCCCACCAGAGACTCACTGGCCATCCTTCAACGAAGAGTAGAGGATCTGTTTAGAGTGATTCCAGGAATGAAAGGGTTACCATATTGAGGAACATCTGGCAGCTCTTGGGCTGTATTCCCTGGAGTTCAGGAGAATGGGGGGGGATCTCATAGAAACGTTCCAAATATTACAAGGCCTGAATGGATTAGCTATGGCAAAGTTATTTCCCATGGTAGGGGAGTCTAGGACAAGACAGCATGACTTCAGGATTGATGGACATCCATTTAAAACAAAGATGTGGAGAAATTACTTTAGTCAAAGGGTGGTAAATCTGTGGAATTTGTTGCCACAATTGGCTGTGGAGGCCAAGCCACTGGGTGCATTTAGGGCAGAGATAGATAGGTTCTTGATTAGCCAGGGCATCAGAGGGTATGGGGAGAAGGCAGGGGAGTGGGGATGACTGGAAGAATTGGATCAGCCCATGATTGAATGGCGGAGCATCTCAATCAGCCGAATGGCCTACTGCTCCTAGATCTTGTGGTCTTGTGGTCTTATGTTTAGGGAGATGTGAGATGGACATCCAGATGACATGACCTATCCATCGGAGTTGCTGTTGCTTTATCACGGTGGAGATATTGTTCATGTTGGTGTTACTGTATCTGTCCTCCCAGATGATCCTCAAAATCTTCTGTAAGGCTTTTTGGTGGTATTGTTTCAGGTTCAAAGTTCAAAAGTTCAAGTAAACTTATTATCGAAGTGCATATATGTCACCCCATACAGCCCTGAGATTCCTTTTTCTCGTGGGCATACTCAGTAAATCCCATAACCATAGTAGAATCAATGGAGGACTGGACCCAACAGGGCCGTCAAAACAACCAGTGTGCAGAGAACAACAAACTGGGCAAATACAAAAGAATAAACAAATAAATACATAAACAAGCAATATATATATTGATAAATGAGATGAAGTGTGCTTGAAAGTGAGTCTTCCAATCATAGATTGTGATGGGGTGAGTGAAGTTGATTGAAGTTAATCTCTTCAGTTTAAGAGCTTGATTGTTGAGAGGTAATAACTGTTCCTGAACCTGGTGGTGTGAGTCCTGAGGCTCCTGTACCTCCTTCCTGATGGTTGAGAGGTAATAACTGTTCCTGAAGCTGGTGGTGTGAGTCCTGAGGCTCCTGTACCTCCTTCCTGATGGTTGAGAGGTAATAACTGTTCCTGAACCTGGTGGTGTGAGTCCTGAGGCTCCTGTACCTCCTTCCTGATGGCGGCAGTAAGAAGAGAGCATAGCCTGGATGGTGAATGTCTACTGTAGTTGGTGCATGATTCAGCAGTTACAAAGGAAGCAGAAATTAAAGATAAATTATACACAATTTTTAGAAGAAAGAGCACAATTCATCCATTTTAGTACAACGTGATCAAAGAGGTCACAATGTTACTAAACTGTAGTGAGTAAAGTTGTGCTGGTTGGTATATAGATTAGATTAAATTAGAGTAGATTTATTTATTAATTACATCAGGCAGGAGGTACAGAAGCCTGAAGTCTCACACCACCAGGTTCAGGAACAGCTACTGTCCTTCAACCATTCGGTTCTTAAACCAACCAGAAAAAAACATGACTAGAGTTTGGCAACATTATGAACACTTTGATTATCCTGCACTAAAATGGACTTGCACTGAAATTTTTTTTTAATTGTGTTCCTTCTTGTGAACGGAATACAGCAGGTCAGGCAGCATCTATAAGGAGAAGCTCTGTCAACGTTTCGGGCCGAGACCCTTCGTCAGGACTAACTGAAAGGACGAAGGGTCTCGGCCCGAAACATCGCCAGTGCTTCTCTTTATAGATGCTGCCTGACCTGCTGCATTCCACCAGCATTTTGTGTGTGTTGCTTGAATTTCCAGCATCTGCAGATTTCCTTATGTTTCCTTCTTGTAAAAATTGCTATCAATTTTTGTTTTTCTTATAAATGCTGCTTATCTGATTCTCTGTGCCTGTGAAGCTCCTGCAAGGCAGTTGATCGTTGCACTCGTGCAGACACGTACTTGTGTAGATGACAATAAACTCGATTTTGACTCTGATACGACATGTACTCGTGCATGAAAATGATCCTAAGTGTTAATGTAAGAGGAGTGATTGATGGCTCTGGATCTCTGCTCACTGGAGTTTAGAAGAACGAGGGGAGATCTCATTGAAGCCTACTGATATTGAAATCTCTAGATAGAGTTGGTACAGAGAAGATGCTTCTTATAGAGGAGTAGTCTAGGACCAGAGTGAATTTCCATTTAGAACAGAGATGAGGAGAAATTTCTTTAGCCAGAGAGTGGTGAATCTGTGAAAGTCATTGCCACAGATCACTCTCGAAGCCAAATCATTGGGTATATTTTAAGTATAATCTTAGTAAAGGTGACAAAGGTTATGGGGAGAAGAAAAGGGAATGGAGTTGAGAGGGATAATAAATCAGCCATGATGGAGTGGTGGAGCATATTCGATGGGCCAAATTGCCTAATTTTTTTCCCTATGTCTTATGGGAAATATATATATATAACAATATATTCATCTTTGGCTTTGACCTATACTTACAGATTCCTTACAGATGCTTACAGATGCTGGAAATCCAGAGCAAGGCACACACAAAATGCTGGAGGAACTCAGAAGGTCAGGCAGCATCAGTGGAAATGAATAGGCAGTCTTCGTTTTGGGCCAAGATCCTTCATCAGGACTGGAAAGGAAGGGGGAAGAAGTTGGGGGGTTGTGAAGGAGTACAAGCTGATAGGTGAAGCCATGTGGGAGGAGGGAGGGAGGGAGTATCTGGAAGGAATGGTGAATAACTTCTTGAAAGCTTGAGCTCTCTGTGGTGATGCTCCCCTCATTTCACAGCTCTGAAGATACAATTGACTGACTGGTGCCATTTTGAAGGACAGTAAAAAGCCAATCAAACACATTGGATCTGTAATGATATTAGACAGTCTGGAAAAATTACTAACGAGGAAGTACCATGAACAAACCATGAACTACAAATAGAGCTACTCACATCATATTCCGTCGGGGTAGCCTACAACTTGATGGCATAAATATCAATTTCTCTAAGTTCTAGTAATTTCCCCACCCCTCATGTCTTCTGCTGTTCCCCACTCTGGCCTCTTCTCTCTTCTCACCTGCCTCTCATGTCCCCCTGTTGCCCCTCCTTCTTCCCTTTCTTCTATGGTCCACTCTCCTCTCTTCGCCTTCACCATTTCCACCTATCACTTCCCAACTTCTGACCTGTCAGAACCTCTAGTTGAACTGTCTTTTTGTGTGTTTCCCCCTAGCTGTCAGTCTGTGGTTTTGTATTGCCATGTGCTCCTGTCCCCGCTCCTGCTCTACTCCGGCCCCTGTATTACTGAGTACTCCGTCTCTCATTATTACCTGTATTTCTGCCACCCGTGTCTCATTGTGCTCCATTTATCATCTGCCTCTCTGTTTATTGATTGGGCCAGTGAGCCTTTCCTGTATCTGTATCTGTATCTGGTCCGTCTGAATAGCGACTCTGCCTCTTTTCCGATTCTGGTTTTTTATTTCTCTGGATGTTTTGATCTCTGCCTGAATTTTGACACTGACTTTGTTTGCACCTCAGGATTTGTTACTCAATTAATATCACTGTGTGCACAGTACTGGGTCTGCGATTGGATCTCTGCTCCAGTGTCTTGACAGGACTTCATTCCCCCTCCCTCCACCCACATGGCTTCACCTATCAGCTTGTACTCCTTCACAACCCCCCAACTTCTTCCCCCTTCCTTTCCAGTCCTGATGAAGGATCTTGGCCCAAAACGAAGACTGCCTATTCATTTCCACTGATGCTGCCTGACCTTCTGAGTTCCTCCAGCATTTTGTGTGTGCCTTGCTCTGGATTTCCAGCATCTGTAAAATTTCTTCTGTTGATGAACATTTTCCTATTTTCTTTACTACTTCCCACTCTTTCACCTAACTCTTCATTCAAGAATAAGACACGATGGACTGGTAGATTATCTAGGAGAAGGAAAACTCTGATCTCAAACCTCTGCTACCTTGTGGCTATACCCACTCATGGGGAAGGCTTCGGGAGTAAACCCCGAGGGAAAAATCTGAAGCGGGAGTCCCTAAGGCAGTTCTACGTTGAGTTCAACATTGACTGGCAACTCCTATGATGCTGCCTGTGCCAAAATGTGTCAGTCTCTGCAGATCCTTCGGGTTCATCAGAGGTGTGAAGAAGGGGAGCCTGCTGCATGGGCAGCAGCTTGCTCTCCATATTGTACTGCCCTGGCTTATACGTCTAGACACCTAGGACGTAGCATCCATGGGTTAACTTTGACCAATGAAAGTCTCAGCTGTGTTGCCAACATGTGTTGCTCCATGCATGAAGGTTTGTCTGAAGTTTGTGAATATGCTTCAATCCTTGTCTGTGAGATCCATATTTGTCCTGTGAGAAATTTGTCCACCATTCTCCCTTACAGTTAGAAACACCTGTTCTGCATTCACCCACAAGATATCCTTGTACTCCGCCGTCATATACCTACCTCAAACCTCCCTGTTTCTGAGGTTGCAGATGAAGTATCATGAAGTAAATTAATTTAATTCATTCATTCATTCATTCATGTACAGTTCTGGTCATCTCATTAGCAGTGAGAAAATATTTATCCTGATGTGGCCTTGGCTTGGAAGCCTGAATGCAAGGAAGCTAGATTTTAATCCCTGGAACGTAGACGATTGAGGATGTTCAAAAGATCATGAGGTGCACAAACAGGGTGACAGCACAGAGTTTTTTTCCAAGTGAGTGGGTGCTAAAAGCAAGGGAACACCGGTTTCAGATCAGAGGTGGGAGATTTAAAAGGGACATCAGGGCCAGCTTCTTCACACAATGGGTGTGTATCAGAATCAGACTCAAGTTTATTATCACTGGCATGTGTCATGAAATTTGTTAACTAACAGCAGCAGTACAATGCTACACATAATATAGAAAGAATAAATATATATATAATTAAATTACAGTAAGTATATATACTGTATAATTGATTAAAAATAGTGCAAAACGGATAGAATATATATTTCTTCAAGTGAGGTAGTGTTCATGGGTTCAATGTCTGTTTAGAAATCAGATGGCAGAGGGGCAGAAGCTGTTCCTGAATTGCTGAGTGTGTGCCTTCAGGTTTCTGTGCCTCCTTCCTGATGGTAACAGTGAGAAGAAGGCATGCCTTGAGTGATGGGGGTACTTAATAATGGACATTTAATTATGGACTCCCCAATGCCATTAGGCTTTACAGTTCAACCGCCAGGACTTAAGAACTTTTTAAAGGCTATTATTAATGCTTTTTGAGATAGTGATTTAGATGCATATCATATTTTTTACTGAGTTAAGTATTGTATGTAATTAGTTTTGCTACAACAAGTGTATGGGACATTGGAAAAAAAGTTGAATTTCCCCATGGGGATGAATAAAGTATCTATCTATCTATCTATCTATCTATCTATCTATCTATCTATCTATCTATCTATCTATCTATCTATCTATCTTTCTGAGGCGCCACTCCTTGAAGATGTCTTGGATACTATGTAGGCTAGTATCCAAGATAGAGCTGACCAACTTTATAACCTTCTGCAGCTTCTTTTGGTCCTCTGCGGGAGCTCCCCCCATACCAGACAGCGATGCAACCTGTCAGAATGCTCCCCATGGTACATCTATAGAAGTTTTTGAGTGTTTTAGTCGACAAACCAATTCTCTTCAAACTCCTAATGAAGTATAGCTGCGTCGATATGTTGGGACCAGTTTAGATTCTCAGAGACCTTGACACCCAGGAACTTGAAATTGCTCACTCTTTTCACTTCTGATCCCTCATTGAGGATTGGAACATACGTGTTCCCTAGTCTTACCCTTTCTAAAGTCCACAATAAACTCGTTTATCTTACTGACATTGAATGCAAGGTTGTTGCTGTGATACTTCTCAGCTAGCTGGTATATATCACTCCTGTACGCTCTCTCATCTCTGAGATTCTACCAACAATGGTTGTATCATCTGCAAATTTGTAGATGATATTTGAACTATGCCATCCATACAGTCAAGGGTATAGAGAGAGCAGAGCAGTGAGCTAAGCACACACCCCTGAGGTGTGCCAGTGTTGATCGTCAGTGAGGAAGAGATATTATCATCAATCCACAAAGATTCTGGTCTTCAGGTTAGGAAGTTGAGGATATAATTGCAGAGGAAAATTCTGAGGCCCAGATTCTGTAACTTATTGATCAGCACTTTGGAATTGATGGTGTTAAATGCTAAGCCAGAGTCGATGAACAGCACCCTGACATAGGTGCTTGTATTGTGTAGGTGATCTAAGACTATTTGAAGAGCCATTGTGATTGTGTCTGCTGTAGACCTATTGTGAATTGCAGAAGGTACAGGACCTTGCTGAGGCAGAAGTTCATTCTAGCCATGACCAACCTCTCAAAGTATTTCATCACCATAGATGTGAGTACTACTGGACAATAGTCATTAAGGCAACTCACACTACTCATCTTAGGCACTGGTATAATTGTTGTCTTTTCAAAGCAGGTGGTAACTTCTAACCATAGCAGTGAAAAGATGAAAATATCCTTTAAAACTCCTACCAGCTGGTTGGCACAAGTTTTCAGAGTCTTACCAGGTACTCAACACCATCCGCTCTGCTCTGCTGGGTGAGAAGCTGACAGTGATGCAGGTGGATGCTTCCCTGGTGTCATGGATTATTGATTACCTGACTGGCAGACCACAGTACGTGCGGTTTCAACACTGTGTGTCAGACAGAGTGGTCAGCAGCACTGGGGCTCCACAGGGGACTGTCCTGTCTCCCTTTCTCTTCCCCATCTACACCTCGGACTTCAACTACTGCACAGAGTCTTGCCATCTTCAAAAGTTTTCTGATGACTCTGCCATTTTGTCACATGGAGTGAGCAGAATCATCTGCAGCTTAATGTGAAAAAGACTAAGGAGCTGGTGGTGGACCTGAGGAGGGCTAAGGCACCGGTGACCCCTGTTTCCATCTGTGTGGACATGGTGGAGGATTACAAATACCTGGGGATACAAATCGACAATAAATTGGACTGGTCAAAGAACAATGAGGCTGTCTACAAGAAGGGTCAGAGCTGTCTCTACTTCCTGAGGAGACTGAGGTCCTTTAACATCTGCCGGACGATGCTGAGGATGTTCTATGAGCCTGTGGTGGCCAGTGCTATCATGTTTGCTGTTGTGTGCTGGGGCAGCAGGCTGAGGGTAGCAGACACCAACAGAATCAACAAACTCATTCGTAAGGCCAGTGATGTTGTGGGGGTGGAACTGGACTCTCTGACGGTGGTGTCTGAAAAGAGGATGCTGTCCAAGTTGCATGCCATCTTGGACAATGTCTCCCATCCACTTCATAATGTACTGGTTAGGCACAGGAGTACGTTCAGCCAGAGACTCATTCCACCGAGATGCAACACTGAGCGTCATAGGAAGCCATTCCTGCCTGTGGCCATCAAACTTTACAACTCCTCCCTCAGAGCGTCAGACACTCCAAGCCAATAGGCTGGTCCTGGACTTATTTCCATTTGGCATAATTTACCTATTATTATTTAAATATTTATGGTTTCATATTGCTATATTTCTTCACTATTCTTGGTTGGTGCGACTGTAACGAAACCCAATTTCCCTCGGGATCAATAATGTCTGTCTGTCTCCATTGGGCTCTGCTGCCTTGTGATGGTTCACCCTCATTAAAGACAGTCTAACATCAGCCTCTGAGACAGAGATCACAGGGTCACCAGGTGCAGCAGGGATCTTCACAGCTGTAGTTATATTCTCCCTTTCAAAGTGGGCACAGAAGCATCGAACTTGTTTGGTAGTGAAGTATCTCTGGCATTCATGCTATTGGATTTGAGGTATTTGAGATGAGGTGCCAGAAATAGAAACTGAGATGGGTATATTAGCAACATTTACAAACCATCTCGAAAAGTACACAATAGAAGAGGTTTAGAGGGCTATGGGCCGAATGCATGCAAATGGAGACTAGCTCACCGGACAACACAGACAGCATGGATGAGTTGGGCTGAATGGCCTTCTTTGATGCTGTATGACTCACTGAAGACTCCTGCCCTTTTAATTTTCCGTAATGTTTTGATCCACTGATTTTTTATGCTACCCTGAACCTTCCCCTTTGTTTCCTTCTCCAGTGTTCAGACCAGTGACCATAATATCTCAAGTGTGACCTGACCAAGGTTTTCTGTGAATTGATTGTTTTCTCTGTTGTTATTGCTGTTGGAATGAGCTGCGGATCCAGTCCTTGAGCCGACTGCAAGAAAACTGTGGGTGACAACAATGGTACGACTGCTGTTTAAGAAACACATTCACACGGCCAAGGCCATCTCCCTCTTCAGCAAGAAGTATAACAAAAGGGAAATGAACACCATTGCCGGAGAAACACTGGAAGGAGTTCAGCATTGTTTCTGGATGAAATTAAAAATGGAATGGGCCATTGTGAGGCGATCGGTTCCTCAGAATGTTTACTTGAGTTTTATGTGCGAGAAAACTTCTCAAAAAATGTCCTGTGCTACAGTTGCTGAACTTTCATGTTGACTTCATTGCCGGATGTTAGAATCAGAATCAGAATCTGATTCTGAATTGGATTTATTTATTTAGAGATACAGCGTGGAACAGGCCCTTCTGGCCCAAAGAGCTGCACTGCCCAGCAATGCACTTACTCAACCCGAGCCTAATCTCCGGATGGTTTACAATGGCCGTTTAACCTACTAGCCTACATCTTTGGAATGTGGAAGGAAAAACTGAAGTAGCCGGAGGCAATCCATGTGCTCACAGGAAGGACGTACAAACTTCTTACACATGGCGTGGGAAATGAACTCTGAACTCCGACACCCCCAGCTGTAATAGCGTCATGCTAACTGCTACACTACCGTAGTGCACTCTCTTATATGACATGAAATCTGTTGTTTTGCAGCAGCAGTACAGTGCATAGATTTATTACCATAAATTACAAAATAAATATAGTGCAAATATAAACAAAATAACAAGGTGGAGTTCATTGTCCATTCAGAAATCTGATAACACAGAGGAAGTTATTTCTGAATCGTTGAGAGTATCTTCATGCTCCTGTATCTCCTCCCTGATGGTAAATGTTTTTAAAGATTAGCTTTATGTTTTTCCCGCACATTGGAAACATCAAAATATACAGGAGCAGACTTGATGGGGCAAATGTCTTAATTCTGCTCCTATCTGATATCTTCTTGTTGTTTTCCATCAATGACCAACATAGTCTGAAGGATGTGCTGGGAGCAGCCTGCCAGTATCGTCATTCCTCCGCTGCCAACATAGCATGCCCATTACTTACTAACCCTTACTCATACACCTTTGGAACGTGGGAGGAAACTGGAGCACTCGGAGGAAACCTATGCGGTCACGGGAGGAATGTACAAACTCCTTACAGACAGCAGTGGGAATCAAACCCTGAGCAGCGATGCTACATTGTAAAGTGATTGAGCCCTCTGCATTACAATCTCTCCAAGTGGAGGGAATAATTATCTTAGTATATCTTGGCCTGGAATCTCCTCGTGCCTGCAAAGCCACCATTTTAATTCAGGACTTATTTATTGATTTTTAAAAATGATTATTTTCAAAAATTTCTTTGTTTGCACATTGGTTGTCAGTCTTTGTATATAGTTTTTCATAAATTCTCTTGTATCTCCTTCCTTTCCTGGAAATCTATATAAAAAAGAAGAATCTCAAGTTGATAAATACAGTATACATCCTTTAATAATAAATTTACTGTGACTTTGATTTCCTCTTTTCTATTTACCACATACACACGTACACAGAAACCTTCTCTCCCTCTCTCTCTTTCACTCACACACAAACACACATTTATACACTCAGAAGATCATAAGACACAGGAGCAGAATTAGGGCATTTGGCCCATCAAGTCCACCCTGCCAATCAATCATGACTGATCCTTTTTTCCCCTCCTCAACCCCATTTCCCAGCCTTCTCCTCATAACCTTTGATGCCGTGTCCAATCAAGGACCTATCAATCTCTGCCTTAAATACACCTAATAAACAGGCCTCCATAGCTGCCCATGGTAACAATTTCCACAAATTCACTACCCTCTGTCTAAACAAATTTCTCCACATCTCTGTTTTAAGTGGATGACCCTCTATCCTGAGGCTGTGTCCTCTTGTCCTAAACTCCCCCACCATGGGAAATATCCTTTCCACATTTACTCTTTTTAGGATTTTCAACGTTTGAAAGATTTCAATGAGATCCCCCCCCCCCCCCCCATGGTTCTGAATTCCAGCACGTACAGACTCAGAGCCATCAAACGTTCCTTGTACGATAACCCTTTCATTCCCGGGATCATCCCTGTGGATCTCCTCTGTACCCTCTCCAATGCCAACACATCTTTTCTAAGATGAGGGGCCCAAAACTGTTCACAATACTCAAGTAATACTATAGTGCCTTTAATCATATCACTGTTCTTGTATTCTAGATCTCTTGGAATGAATGCTAACATTGTATTTGCCTCCCTCACTACCGACTCTACCTGAAAGTTAACCTGCAGGGAGTACTGCACAAGTATTCCCAAGTCCCTTTTCATCTCATATTTTTGGAATTTCTCCCCATTTAGAAAATAGTCTGCACATTTATTTCTACTAGCAAAATACATGACCATGTGCTTTCCAACATTGTATTTCACTTGCCACTTTCTTGCCCATTCTCCTAATCTACCTAAGCCCTTCTGCAACCTATCTGTTTCCTCAACACTACCTGCCCCTCCACCAATCTCATATTATCTGCAAACTTGTCAAGAAAGCCATCTATTCCATCAGCTTACTCATTTATATACAGCATAAAAAGAAGTGGTCCCAACACCGACCCCTGCTGAACACCACTGGTCATTGGCAGTCAACCAGAAAAGGATCCTTTTATTCCCACTCACTGCCTCCTACCAACCTACCAATGCTCTAACCATGTTAGTAATTTTCCTGTAATACCATGGGCTCTTAACCTTTGAAAGTCCAAATATATAACATCCACTACATTTCCTTTATCTATTCTACATGTAATCTCCTCAAAGAATTCAGGCAAGATTTTCCCTATGTCTTCCAGTTCTCTGTTTAAGTTCTAGTCATGATGAAGGGCCTTGGACAAAAATGTTGACTATTTATTACCCTTCACAGATGCTGCCTGAGGTTGTGTGGGTTGCCCAAGATTCAAAAGGAGCATAATTTTAAGGCGATTGGAGGAAAGTATGGGAAAGGATGACAAAGGTAGGTTTTCTTTACACAGAGACTAGTGGGTGCATGGAACGTGTTACCAGACACGGTGGTACAGGCAGATTCTTTTGGGACATTTAAAAGACACTTAGATTGGCACATGGATGACAGAAAAATGGAGAACGATATGGGAGGGAAGGTTAAGATTGATCTCAGGGTAGGTTAAAAGTTTGGCACAACATCGTGAGATGAAGAGCCTATACAGCCTGTACTGTAATGTTCTATGACTATATTCTGTAGGAGATCATTCCGAAGATGTGAGGATGTTGGGCTGAGTTGCTCTCCAATCTTGGCAATTTACTTGCAAACATTTTGTCACCATGTAAGGAGATATCGTCAGTACATTGATGATTCTAGTGTGCCCTCATTGTACATGTTCAATACACTAGCTTCTATGTAATATCTTCAATGTTCTATGTTCTATTTCTAGCATCTGCAAAACTTCATGTTTCTGTTTGATCCTCTTCGCCTGCGATAATATATTTTCGCCATTGATAAAGGGATGAGATAGATTGCAAATATGTAAAAGGCCACTGCTGTAGTAACACAGCTAATAATGTCCAGGCTATGAAAATACCTCTGCTTCCATTGAGAAGCAGGAGTGTTTTCCCAGTGTTTGCCCAATCCAACGCTCATCCCTTGATTGACCTTGTAAATCTCTTTGCTGCCTGTTGGAGCTTGCCGTGGGGAAATTGGCTCCCTGATCACCCACTGAGAGTGGCAACACACACACTGCTGGAGGAACTGATGAAGGGTATTGGCTCAAAACATCAACTGGTTGTTTCCATCCAGAGTTACTGTTGTGTCTGTTCACAACTACCTATATATTACATAAAAGCACGTACGCTGGAGATGGCCTTAACTGGTGTATTCCCATTGTAGAGACAGTGAGTGAGCAATGTGCAGTTTAAACAACAGTTCAATATGTAGTGCTAAGGCGGTGGGGGGGGGGGGGTCATTGCTCAAAAGAAATAGATCCTTACATTACACTTCCTCCCCCTTTAGGTTAATACAAGGTAAAATTGTATATGTACAAAAATGTATTCACTAAGGAGAAGGATATTGAATTGGATAAGTATATGGACAGGAAAGGAATGGAGGGTTATGGGCTGAGTGCGAGTCAGTGGGACTAGGTGAGAGTAAGCGTTCGGCATGAACTAGAAGGGCCGAGATGGCCTGTTTCCATGCTGTAATTGTTATATGGTTATAAAATATTTAATTTCCTTTCATAAATCCATATTACAAATAAACATGCTTTCTCTTTAACAGTCTATAACTAACTTCACAGTTTTACAGGTTCAGTCTTTTGAGTGGCACTCTGTTTATTTCAGGATAGCTCCTCTGGACCTGTGGAATGGCATCAGGTTTGGTAGGTGTCTTGTCTAAGGCAACATTCGTGGATTCTGGTGTCACTTTGCTGTCAAAGGCATCATCTGGAGACTGTAATGTGTCCATCTTGTTTGACTCAGGTGTGTTCCTTGTTTGAGCATCTAGTATCTGGTCCACACGACGTCTCCATGTCTGATCTCCAACATTCACTGTATACATCAGTGGTCCAGTTCTTGTAGCTGTCCTACCGGGTGTCCATTAGTCTTCTCGGTACTCATGCGCTAGGACTTCCTGTCCAATCTTGAAGCCCCTCGCTGCTTCACTTGGCAACTGACTGAACTGTTTATGCTGCACTTCCCTTCATAGATGTGGTTTCAGGAGGTCTATGCGAGATCTCAGATTCCTATTCATGAACAGCATTGCGGGTGTTTGATTTGTCATTGCATGAACAGAGTTCCAATGCACCACCTTATGCTGTAGAGAAATGTCCTCCTTGTCCACCACCTTAATGGACTTCTTGAAGGTTTGGATAACCCTTTCAGCTAACCCATTCATTCCTAGGTGGTGAGAAAAATTTAAATCTTTGCTGGTGGTTTAGGGCTCAAGTGATTTTGTAAAATTGTAATAATTTCATTGAACATCTTGCTTTCTGGCTTTTCAGGGGTTACTACATTGTGTAAAAGACTGTACATTCTTGCGCCCATTAAGCTAAGAAGTGTAGGTGCTTTCTTTTGCTTCTCCATGCTGTTTGCATTGCAATACAGTTCAACCTTCTCGATATCCGACTTCCAGCCTTCATTAGCACTATCAAATTTGCCAACTTTTCCGATTGAAGTTATCGCCATGTTATTTTTACTTTAAATTCAGTGAGTCTCTCACTGCTACTCCTGTTTTCATTAACATCTGTGACAGCCTTCTCTGTGTTGATTAACTCTCGCTGTTTTGTCTTGTAATTATGCCGTAACTGTCGGTGCAGCTTCTGATATTTTCTAACATTCAGGTTCGTACTCATTGCCAGTTTATTGTGGTGTCTGTGCAAACTACACATCGATTAAATAAAAGCACGCACACTGGAGATGGCTTTAACTGGTGTGGTCCCATTGCAGTGAGAGAGAGAGGGAACAATGTGCAGATGTAGACAACAGATCAATACATGGTGCTAATATGGGGGGGGGGGGGTTATTGCTCTAAAAGAAATAGATTCATACATCACAGATTCTGCCTGACCTGCTGAGTTCCTCCAGCATGCTGTGTGTATTGCTCAGATTTCTACCCTCTTCAGATCGCCTTGTGTCTCTGGAATTCAGCGAGTCATGCACGTCTCCTTTGACCCTCGCCAATTTTTCATGATGCACCATAAACGTGTGATGTAATGCGATGTTCTATATGGAGGGATCAGGTATGTCACTGTACCATGGTACATTTACTGTTTTTAGAGGTACAGCGTGGTAATAGGCCCTTCTGGCGTAACGAGCCCGCACTGATCAATGACCAGAGCAACACACATAATGCCAGAGGAACTCAGCAGGTCAGGCAGCATTGGTGGAAATGATTTAACAGTCAATGTTTCAGGCTGAGACCCTTCATCAGGACTGGAAAGGAAGGGGGATGTTATTCCCCCTTCCAGTACATATTTCAAAATTGTGAGGAATGCAGAGCACACAGAGGAAACCCACAGAGATACTGGGAGAACGTACAGGCTCCTTACTGACAATGGCAGAGTTGAATCCCGGCTGCTGATGCTGTAAACATTGTGCTAGCCACTACACAATGTGACAATGATAGACAAATAAACCTATCAACTGACCCGGGATGTCAACTGTTCATTCCCCTTCACAGATGCTGCCTGACCTGCTGAGTTTCTTCAGCATTTTGTGAGTGCCTCTAGATTTCAGTATCTGCCATCTCCACCTTGTCCACATTTCAGCAGCTCAGTAACATGCTCCCCATATCAGAATCAGGTTTAATATCACCGGCATATGTTGTGAAATTTGTTAACTTTGTGGCAGCAGTACATTGCATACATGATAATATAATATACAAAAAACTGTAAATTACTGTAAGCAGATATATAAATATTAGTTCAATTAAATAAGTAAGGCAAAAACAGAAATAAAAAGTAGTGAGGTAGTGTTCATGGGTTCAATGTCCCTTTAGGAATTGGATAGAAGAGGGGAAGAAACTGTTCCTGAATCAGTGAGTGTGTGTCTTTAGGCTTCTGTGCCTCCTTCCTGACAGTAATAATGAGAAGAGGGCATGTCCTGGGTAGTGGAGGTCCTTAATGATGAATGCCACCTTTTTGAAACATTGTGTATCACAATGTAACATCTGCTGTGCCCTTAACAGGCGTACCGGTTAAGAACGTGGAATAGATGTTCAAGGTCAATATTATTGTCATCTGACTATCTATCTATCTATCTATCTATCTATGTATCTGTCTGTCTGTCTGACTATCTATCTATATGTATACAACCAAGCAAAACAATGTTCCTCCAGACCACTGTGCACCCATAAAACATATATCACACGCACTACATAAAATCAAGCTATTACCATAAATAAGTTAATAAAATATAACTCAAAGTACATGTAGTGTGCAGCACAGGTAAACAGTAAACAGCTCACTGTCCTAGTCATGAGACTTTAGAGGTGGTAGCAGATTATTCATTAGTCTCACAGCCTGAGGGAAGAAACTGTTACCCAGTCTGACCGACCTAGTCCTGATGATCCCGTACCTCCTTCCTGATTGTCGTGGGTCAAAGAGATGGTGGCCACAATAGACCCACTTAATCGGAGTGCTGGTTTGAGCAGTAGGCAAACTGGAAAGGAATTAGATGCAGTTTCACAGTGGATTAGAGTTGAGACATTTAATTCAGCCGGAAGCTGAACGTTGACCCTTGCTTGCTTACCCCAGTGATCCGGTGCACATTCCCTCGGGCGGCAGGAGACAGACCCACCACCAGGCAAGAGGCATCGGCACAGAGCCACTAATTGACCATCACAAATTGTGCATCAAAAACACAGCTGATAGATTTGCTGGACATTTTATGACTGACCCGCAAGCCCTTTGATCCCATCTTTGCATAGAAGCAGAATTAGGCCATTTGGCCCATCAAGTCTGCTCTACCATTGCGTCATGACTGATTTATTATCCCTTTCAACCCTTCTCATTGGCCTTCTCCAGGTAACTTCTGACAGTCTGTCTAATCAAGGAACTATCAAACTCTGCTTTAATTATACTCAATGAATTGGCCTCCATGGTTGTTTGTGGCAATGAATTCCACAGATTCACCATCACTGGCTAAAGAAAGTCCTCCTCATCTCTGTTCTAAATGGACATTTCTCTATTCTGAAGTTGTGCCTTCTGGTCTTAGACTTACTCATTATAGAAAACACCTTCTCTACATCCACACTGTCTTGGCCTTTCAATATTTGATAGGTTTCAATGAGATGCCCCCTCCATTCTTCTAAACTCCAGTGAGTACAGACCCAGAGTCATCCAACTCTCCTCATATATTAATCCTTTCATTCCCGATCATCCTTGTGAACCTTCTCTAGACCAATGCCAGCACATTGTTTCTTCAATAAGTGAAACAAAACTGTTCACAATACTCCAGGTGTGGGCTGACCAATGACTTATAAAGCCTCAACATCACCTCCATTGAAACACACTCAAAATGCTGGAAGAACTCAGCAGGCCAGGCAGCATCTAAAGAAAAAAGTACAGTTGGTGTTTCAGGCCAAGACATTTGAAGGTCTGGGAACGCTGGGAACCTTCCCTGCTTGTGACTCCAGATGCACAACTGTACTGTTCAACCACTTCCTTTGTTCCAGGGACAATTAATGATGGACAATAAAAGCTAGTATTGGCAGGGCAAATGAATGAGGCGTTGTTCCAGTGTTAGTGTCTATGACATCAACTGCTCAGATCTAAACTTCTCCAATTATCTTCTCATCCTGTTCCATCAAATTGCTCCTTTAGAGCATAACTCTTGTCCAGACTTACAGGCCTTATGTTAGTCCATTAGGCCATTCGGCCCATTTGATCAGGGCTGATCCATTTCCCTATCAACCCCATTCTCCTGCATTCTCACTGTAACCTTTCACTAATAAAGAACCTATCAATCTCCGCTTTAAATACACTCAACGATGTGACCTCCACAGCTGCCTGTGGCAACGCACCAGCATCTAGCGAAAGAGCTTCCTCTTCATCTTCATTCTAAATGGACATTCCTCTATTCTGAGGCTGTGCCCTCTGATTCTAGACTCCCCAATTGAGGAAACAACCTCTCCACATTCACTCTACTGAGGCCTTTCAATATTTGATAGCTTTCAATGTGGTCACCCCTCTTCATTCTTACTTACAGTGAGTAGAGGCCCAGAGCCATCAAATACTCCTCATATGACAAGCCTTTCAATCCTGGAATCAGTTTCATGAACCTACTTTGAACCCACTCCGATGTCAGTACATCTTTCTGAGATAAGATTCTTGGTATTATTTTGTACCTTATTGTATAACTGCTCTGCACTTGTTCTGTTGCTGAACTCTTTATTCCACATTCTGTTAATGGAGAGGAGAGGCACAAAGTTACTTGGGAGTCCTTGTGCAGGATTCCCTAAAAGTTAATTTGCAGGTTGAGCCTATGGTGAGGAAGGCAAATGCCAGGTTAGCATTCATTTCAAGAGGACTAGAATATAAGATCAAGGATGTAATGATGAGACTTTATAAAGCACTGGTGAGACCTCACTTGGAGTATTGTGAGCAGTTTTGGACACCTTATCTCAAAAAGGATGTGCTGAAACTGGAGAGGGTTCAAAAGAGGTTCACGAAAATGATTCCAGGATTGAACAGTTTGTCACATGAAGAGTGTTTGATGGCTCTGAGCCTTTATTCAGTGGAATTCAGAAGAATGAGGGGTGACCTCATTGAAATCTATCAAATGGTGGAAGGCCTGATACAGTGGATGTAGAAAGGATGTTTTCTATGGTGGGAGAGTCTTAGACTAGAGGACACAGCCTCAGAATAGAGGGCTGTTATTTCAGAGCAGAGACGGAAAAGAATTTCTTTAGTCAGAGAGTGGTGAATCTGTGGAATATTTTTCCACACAGGCAGCTGTGGAGGCTAAGTTGTTACATATATTTAAGACAGAACTTGATTGATTCTTGATGGGTCAGGACCAAAGAGATATGTGGAGAAGGCAGAAGAGTGGGGCTGAGAGGAAAATTGGATCAGCCATGATGAAATGGTGGAGCAGACTCGAAGGGCCATATGGCCTAACTCTGTTCCTATAACTTATGGTCTTATGGTTTTATCTTGTACAACTTCAATGCACTGTTGTAGTAAATTCCTCCATCATGTGCATTAACCTCACCAGTATCCTGAACACCTTCAAATGATGATGCCTGAAAGGATTGGCATCCATCATTAAGGACCCCTATCATTCAGGACATGTCCTATTCTCATTACTAACATCAGGGAGGAGGTACAGGAGCCTGAAGATACGAACTCAATGATTCAGGACAGCTTCTTCCCCTCTGCCATCAGATTTCTGAAAGGACAATGAATCAATGAACTCATCCTTAATTTTTTCTTCTTTTTTTCTCTCTTCTTGCACCACTTATTGAATTTAGTTTTAAAAATATATTTCATATTATAATCAGCACCCACACAATGCTGGAGGAAAAGGGTCTCGACCCGAAACGTTGACTATACTTTTTTCTATAGATGTTGCCTGACCTTCTGAGTTCCTCCAGCATTTTGAGTGTGTTGCTTGGATTTCCAGAAGTGGCAGATTTTCTCTTGTTGCATCTTGTGATTTTTAGTTTTTTATTATTATGTATGCCAATGATATTACATCTGATTCTGATTCTGATCTGTCTGGATGGTATGCAAGACAAGTTTTTTTTTCCTTTTCCATTCCCCAACCTGGTTTACCTCTCACCCCTTCTCTGCTCTTTACCTGTCCATCACCTCCCTCTGGTTCCCCTACTCCTTCACTTTCTTCTATGGTTCACTGTCCTCTCCAATCAGATTCATTCATCTTCAGTCCTTTACCTCTTCCACTTACCATCTCTCAGCTTCTTACTTCATCCCCTCTCCCCCACCCAATCATCTTCTCCCTCACCTGGACTCACCTAACACCTGCCAACTTGCCTCCTTTGCCCTCCTCCCACCTTCTCATTCTGGCCTCAGCCCCCTTCCTTTCCGGTTGTGATGAAGGGTCTTGGCCCGAAACATCAACTGTTTATTCCCCTCCATAGATGCTGCCTGACCTATTGAGCACATTGTGTGTGTTGCTCAAGTTTTTCACTGTACAAGTCAAAGTCAAAGTAAATTTATTATCAAAGTACATGTATGTTACTACGCACTACATTAAAATTAACTTTTTGCAGACATTTATAGGAGGGTAAAGAAATACAACAGTTTATGAAAAATATACATAAACAAATACAGACAATGTGTAAAAGAAAACAAATAGCGGAAATAATAATTTAAATATCTACTGAGAAGCTGAGTTGTAGAGTCCTTGAAAATGTACCTGCAGGTTACGGATCCGTTCAGAATTATGGTGAGTGAAGTTGCTGATGTTGGTTCAGGAGCCTGATAGCTGTAGGGCAGGGGCTCTGAATCTTTTTTATTCCATGGAACAATGCCATTAATTAAGGGGTCCATGGACCCCAGGTAGGGCACCTCTGCTGTAGATTAACTGTTCCTAAAGCTGGGAGTGTGCGACCTAAGGCTTCAGTTCCTCCTGCCCAATGGTAGTGGTGAGAAAAGACCTCAGTACATATGGCAATAGTAAATCAATTTACCAACCTAAACACACGAGATGAAGGGTCTTGGCCCAAAATGTTGACTATTCCTCTCCATGGATGCTGCCTGACCTGCTGAGTTCCTCAGTATTTTATGCATGTTGCAAGTAGAGTTGTAGACAAAATGAAGCCAGCCAAGATGAAGTGTGTAGCTGGGATGAGCAGAGGATTACAGAACCTGCAGAGTAAGCTAGGGTCTCATTCGCACTCTCCCAGCCCCCCAACCCAGGTCAAACATACCTCTAATATCAGTCTCTTTGCATGAATGATTGTAGACTTGGCTAAGCACCCCAGAGCTGCCACTACTGATGAAAATGGTTCAGTGTTTGAGGCCACGTCTTTAGAAGATTAGGGGGGGTAAATGAAGATGACTGGATGGGTTAAAAAAAAGGAGTTCATTTAAAAATGGCCTAAATTAGGTCATTTCTGAATTAACCCAAAGGCCATCAGTCCGAGCAATTTAGACTCTTGCCCTTGATGTCTATGCTGACTCCATTCCCTTTTTAATTTCGGAGTATTTATCCTGTTCTTATTATTCTGGAGACTGGTTTTGACCTGTTTATTTTAAACTCAAAACAGTCTGACATAATTATTAGGTAGACATGATACAGTGTAGAATCTGGGGGCAGGGTGCAGTACTGTGTATGTTACAATCTTCCAAACTAATATCTAATCAGAGGCTGCAAAGTGTTAGAAGCCAGGACGCACGCAAAATTAAAAATAAAGTAACAGACCGTTAATGAAGAACAAAGAGCCTGGGATCATTTGTTGAGGCAATTGCAAAGGGTTGTCTATTGTGAATCCATTGTTCGTGTCACAGTGTGTTTAGACTCCTGCTATCTATCGTGGGTCTCTGAGACAACATGGATGAATGGGTGGTGATTCCTTAAATTAAATTAAACCTAACTTTGTTTCCCCGTGGCCTTTACATATGTGGACTAAATGCTTTCAATGAGACCCATGATGTGCGGGTGACTCTTTTCAATAACGACCTCCACTGGTCCTGATGAAATTGGGAAGTTTTTTTTTAAGAAAGGATCAGCCGCAGAATTTATAACATATGCATCTTATCCTTTGCAGGAGCAGCATCTTGATCTAATTATCCATGTTCAAAACTCTCAGCACAATGGGGAAAATCTTGGGATTTAACTCTAAAGCTGTACTGGATTAAGCTGCAGCTTTACCTAATGAACTCTCCGCAGCACCGAGACCCCACCAAATAAACGGCAGCGATGCACGCAGCATCGAGGGAGACTTTCTGAAATTGTCTCTGCAAAAGCCTGGTTCAACAGCTGGCTTAATCAGCGTCATGTTGGCATGTGTTTTCAGAAACTGGCCAGCTTGTAAATCCAGAAAAAGATGGGGCCAGGAGTTCTGTAACAGAACAGGGGAAAGAATTGTGGGGGCCAGCAGAGGTAGGTGCGGGGATCATCATCAGGAGGACAATCTGAAGGCTGCTAAAATATACAGTATATTATTTGGGGGGACCGTGGTAGTGTAATGATCAGCTGTTCCTAGAATGGTGAGTATGTGTCTTCAGGCTTCTGTACCTCCTCTCTGATGGTAGCAATGAGAACAGGATATATCCTGGGTGGTGGGAGTCATTAATGATGGATGCTCCCCTTTTGAGTCACTGCATTTTGAAGTTGTCCTCAATGCTGGGGTGGGGGGGGGGGGTCTACTGCCCGTGGAAGATCTGGCTGTGTGTGCAACATCTGTATCATCCAGTATCTCTCTGCTTTGATTTTCACTTACTGTGGAGTTGACCACCAAACGTGGGAGCTGAAGATTGTTCATTTCTGTTCAGAACCAAACTAACACTTCCCCATGGGGCTGTTGCCTGCAAATCATTCTTCATGAGCTCACAATGATTCATAAACTGGGAGGAAGATGACGGTGTTTGTTATGAAAGGTGCTCTAATTTGTCCCTGGTTTTCCTCAACGCGGTTCAAAGCTCGCAAATAGAAGTGTTTTATAATGCACAACACCCATGTAATACAGTCAGTGCCTCCATCTCAGAAGGTCATCTCTGACGATCGATCTCTATGAGTATAAAAAGCATTATAGAATGTGCACTGGGAAATTGAATTCAATAAAATCTGTCAGCTTGTCAGGAAATCACAAAGAAGGCGTGCCACTGCCTCTACTTTCTTAGAGGCTTGAGTTGATTAGTCATATCACCAAATGTTTGAACGATTTCTATAGATGTACAGCTAAAAGTATTCTGAGTAGTTGCGTCATGGTTTGGTATGCAAGAAAGCAAGAGGCTACAGAGAGCAGTGGACATAGCCCAGTCCATCATGAGCACAGCCCTCCCTATAATAAGAATATAGAACATAGAACATGGAACATGGATCACAGAATGTAGAACATAAATCATTACAGTGTCATGCAGAGCCTTCAGCCCACAATGTTGTGCCACCCGGGCCAAGCCGTTTTCTTGCAACTACCATCAGGCAGGAGGTACAGAAACCTGAAGTCCTACAACACCACAACTGCTTTCTTACAACCATCAGGTTCTAGAACCGACTGCACGACACCAGTGTTTAATATTTAATGCCATTTCCAGTACATAAATGTAAAGGAAAACAAAATAATGGTTTTGGATGCAACGCAGCACAAAATAACACAGCAAGATAAAGTAACCTTACCTCAACAATGGGACACTTTGGACCTCCTGATGAAGGGTTTCGGCCCGAAACGTCGTCATTACCTCCTCCCATAGATGCTGTCTGGCCTGCTGAGTTCTGCCAGAATTTCGTGTTTTTTATGACACTTTGGACCTCTTGTGCTACCTTGGATTTGTCTCTCATTGTGATTTTTTGAACTGATTTCTTAGTTTTGCTCACTTTTTCTTCACCGTCTTTTATAATTTATGTATATCTTATAAAATATACATTTATAAGAGTTGTTCAAATCCACGTGTCTGTGATGCTGCTCAAGCAACTTTTTCACCTTTTCCTCACTGTATTTTCAAGGTAGAATTATTATCAAAATGAATAAATGTCACCATATAAAACCCTGGCATTTATTTTCATGGATGAATTCACAGTAAGTACAAGAAGCACAATAGAATCAATGAAAGACCACACACAAGAGGATAGGCAAACAAGCAATGTTAAAAAGACAACAAACTGTGTAAATGTAAAGAGAATGAATGAATGAATAAATAAATAAGCTTTAATTATTGAGAACATAAGACGAAGAATCCTTGAAAGGGAATCCATAGGTTCTGGAAACAGTTCAGTGATGGGGTGAGTGAAGTTGAGTGAAGTTATCCCCTTTGGTTCAAGAGCTCGATGGTTGAGGGGTAGTAACTGTTCCTGAGTCTCCTTCCTGTTGACAGCAGTGAGAAAAGTATATGGCCTGGGTGGTGGGGGTTCCCGATAATGGATGCTGCTTCCTGAGACAGCATTCCATTTAGATGGACTCAGTAGTGAGGAAGGCTTTAACCATGAAAGACTGGGCCGTATCCATTATTTTTTGTAGGCTTCTCCATTCAAGAGCATTGATATTTTCATACCAGGCCTTACTTGTGCATAAAACAATTAACTTGACTTATAAAGCCATCTATATCAGTGTTGTCATTGAGAAAATTGAGGCCACTTATTCAGCTCAGCTGGATGGCAAGTGATCATTCTCTATGGGGGACTCAGAGGACAAGGAGGGGAATAGGGTCACATTGAGTTTATTGTCATCTGCACCAGTACATATACAATGAAAACTTACATCACAATATCACAAGCTAATTTCATTACATAAGTAGCATTCACACGAAAAACATAAGTCAATTCTAATAAACATAGGAGATTCTTTAGATGCTGGAAATCCAAAGCAACACACACAAAATGCCAAAGGAACTTAGTAGATCAGGCAGCATCAATGGAAATAAGAAAACAGTTGATGTTTTGGGCCGAGACCCATCTTCAGGAATGGAAAGGAAGTGGGAAGATGCCAGAATTCATAATCGCCCTATTGGGGAAGGGCAAATTATGAGGCTATAAGGCTAGAACTTGCGGGTGTGAATTGGGATGATGTTTTTGCAGGGAAATGTACTATGGACATGTAGTTGATCTTTAAGGATCTCTTGCAAGATATTAGGGATATCCTAATATCCCGGTGAGGAAGATAAAGAATGGTAGGGTGAAGGAACCATGGGTGACAAGTGAGGTGGAAAGTCTAGTCAGGTGGAAGAAGGCAGCATACATGAGGTTTCGGAAGCAAGGATCAGATGGGTCTATTGAGGAATATAGAGTAGCAAGAAAGGAGCTTAAGAAGGGGCTGAGAAGAGCAAGAAGGGGGCATAAGAAGGCCTTGGCGAGTAGGGTAAAGGAAAACCCCAAAGCATTCTTCAATTATGTGAAGAACAAAAGGACGACAGGAGTGAAGGTAGGACCGATTAGAGATAAAGGTGGGAAGATGTGCCTGGAGGCTGTGGAAGTGAGCGAGGTCCTCAATGAATACTTCTCTTCGGTATTCACCAATGAGAGGGAACTTGATGACGGTGAGGACAATATGAGTGAGATTGAAGTTCTGGAGCATGTTGATATTCAGGGAGAGGAGGTGTTGGAGTTGTTAAAATACATTAGGATGGATAATAACCGGGGCCTGACAGAATATTCCCCCGGCTGCTCCATGAGGCGAGGGAAGAGATTGCTGAGCCTCTGGCTGGGATCTTTATGTCCTCATTGTCCAAGGGAATGGTACTGGAGGATTGGAGGGAAGCGAATGTTGTCCCCTTGTTCAAAAAAGGTAGTAGGGATAGTCCAGGTAATTATAGACCATTGAGCCTTACTTCTGTGGTGGGAAAGCTGTTGGAAAAGATTCTTAGAGCTAGGATCTATGGGCATTTAGAGAATCATGGTCTGATCAGGGACAGTCAGCATGGCTTTGTGAAGGGCAGATCATGCCTAACAAGCCTGATAGAGTTCTTTGAGGAGGTAACCAGGCACATAGATGAGGGTAGTGCAGTGGATGTGATCTACATGGAGTTTAGTAAGGCATTTGACAAGGTTCCACATGGTAGGCTTATTCAGAAAGTCAGAAGGCATGGGATCCAGGGAAGTTTGGCCAGGTGGAATCAGAATTGGCTTGCCTGCAGAAGGCAGAGGGTCGTGGTGGAGGGAGTACATTCAGATTGGAGGGTTGTGACTAGTGGTGTCCCACAAGGATCTGTTCTGGGACCTCTACTTTTCATGATTTTTATTAACGACCTGGATGTGGGGGTAGAAGGGTGGGTTGGCAAGTTTGCAGACGACACAAAGGTTGGTGGTGTTGTAACTGGTGTAGAGGATTGTCGAAGATTGCAGAGAGACATTGATAGGATGCAGAATTGGGCTGAGAAGTGGCAGATGGAGTTCAATCCGGAGAAGTGTGAGGTAGTACACTTTGGAAGGACAAACTCCAAGGCAGAGTATAAAGTAAATGGCAGAATACTTGGTAGTGTGGAGGAGCAGAGGGATCTGGGGGTACATGTCCGCAGATCCCTGAAAGTTGCCTCACAGGTAGATAGGGTAGTTAAGAAAACTTATGGGGTGTTAACTTTCATAAGTCGAGGAATAGAGTTTAAGAGACACGATGTAATGATGCAGCTCTATAAAACTCTAGTTTGGCCACACTTGGAGTACTGTGTTCAGTTCTGGTTGCCTCAGTATAGGAAGGATGTGGAAGCATTGGAAAGGGTACAGAGGAGATTTACCAGGATGCTGCCTGGTTTAGAGAGTATGGATTATGATCAGAGATGAAGGGAGCTAGGGCTTTACTCTTTGGAGAGAAGGAGAATGAAAGGAGACATGATAGAGGTGTACAAGAGATTAAGAGGAATAGACAGAGTGGACAGCCAGCGCCTCTTCCCCAGGGCACCACTGCTCAGTACAAGAGGACATGGCTTTAAGGTAAGGGGAGGGCAGTTCAAGGGGGATATTAGAGGAAGGTTTCTCACTCAGAGAGTGGTTGGTGCGTGGAATGCACTGCCTGAGTCAGTGGAGGAGGCAGATACACTAGTGAAATTTAAGAGACTACTATACAGGTATATGGAGGAATTTAAGGTGGGGGTTATATGGGAGGCAGGGTTTGAGGGTCGGCACAACATTGTGGGCTGAAGGGCCTGTAATGTGCTGTACTATTCTATGTTCTATTATTACAAGAAAGCACAATTAGAGCAAAAAGAAAACAAAGTCCAGTTTAGTGAAGGGTGACCAAAGTGATCATAGAGTTACTAAACTCTCATGATTTGGGTTTTGCCAGTTGGTTCAAGAACTGAATGGCCGGAGGGAAGTAGCTGTTCTTGTACCCGGTGGTGTGGGATTTCAGGCTCTGTAGGTAGCTGGTGAAACCAGTTGTCTTCCTGATAAAAATATGGTGATTGTCTGAAAATGACCAAAGGCAAAGTAACAGAAGTGAGGCAATGTCAAGCATCATGGTAGCAGTTAGTGTAATACTTCACGGCACCAGCCGCAATATCAGGGTTTGGTTCCTACTGCTGTCTGTAAGGAATTTGAACATTCTCCCTGTGACCATATAGGTTTTCTCCAGTTGCTCCAGTTTCCTCACACAGTCCAAAGACTGACGGGTTAGAGATAGTATGTTGTGGACATGCTATATTGGTGCAGGAATTGTGGTGACACTTGTGGGCTGCCCACAATTTTCACTGATCTGATTTGATGCAAATAACTCATTTCACTGTAGGTCTCAAGGTACATATGACCAATAAAGATAATATATACAAAGTGCTGGAAGAACTCAGCAGCTGCGGAAATAAATAAACAGTCGATATTTCAGGCCAAGACCCTTCTTCAAATAAAGCTAATTATTTTTTCTGTGAAAGGATATTGAAAAATAGTTGGCTTCCTGATAAAAACATGCTGAGTATCTGGAAATGACAAAAAAAAAACAAGAAACGAATTTGTAACAATGTTGGAAATGGTTGATGCGTCAGTTGAAGGATTAAGAACCCCACCATCCAGGCTATATCCTCTTCTTGCTACAGCCATCAGGAAGAAGGTATAAGAGCCTCAGGACCCACACTGCTAAGTTCAGGAACAGCTATTACCCCTCAAACATCAGGCTTTTGGACCAGAGGGGATAATTTCACTCAACTTCACTCAACAACTAGACTAACTGCTTCCACAATCTATGGATTCACTTTCAAGAACTTTTCATCTTACGTTCACAATATTCATTGCTAATTTATTAATATTATTATTATTATTATTTCTTTTGTATTTCTACAGTTTGTTCTCTTTTACACATTGATTATCTGTCCTGTTGGGATTGATTCTATTGCATTTCTTGGATTTACTGTGTATGCCATAAAGAAGATGAATCTCAGGGTTGTACATGGTGATGTACGTAGTTCGATAATAAATTTATTTTGAACTTTGCCATTAGGAAAGGACACTGTTGGAGCAATGGTAGACAGTCCTCCAACCTGTGGGTGACAAATAGCCTGGTAATTTCACTGGAATGCAATGTTCAACTTCTGAGCATTGCTGGCATTAATTGTCCATCCTTAACACCACTGAGAGGATCACTGGGGTTTCCCTCTAACTCTGCCTTCCCACCATTTGTGAGAAAGGGCTCAAAGCACCATTGAGGATCCCTACCACCCATCCCACAATCTCTTTGACCAACAACCATCAGGCAGGAGGTACAGGAAATCAAGACAAGTTCTTCCCTTAGGCTGTGAGACTAATGAATATCCTGCCACCGCCAAAGTCCCATCACTAGGACAGCGAGATCTTTACTGTTTACTGTTTACCTGGGCTGTGCATAAGTACATGCATTTTAATTATATTTATTAACTTATTTGTGGTAATATTTTGTTGCATGTGCCGTGTGTGATATTTGTTTTGTGGGTGCATTTCAGAGGAAAATTATTTTGTTTGGTTGTATGGTCAGACGACCATAAACTTGAACTTGAACTTAACCCCTCTTTGGAACACTCTAGCCTTTTTGTGAAGGTGCTCCACAGATGGGGAGGGATTTCCAGGATTTAGACCCAGTGATGATATTTCCACGTCAGGACAGTGGGTGATTAAGAGGAAACTCGCAAGTGCTTGTGCTCCAATCAAAGGTTACGGACAGAAGGCAGGAGAATAGACGGGCCAACTGGCCTAATTCTGCCTTGTGTCTTATGGGTCTTATTTTCCAATCCAATCATTGTTTCTTTCCTCTTTGGTCCTCTCAGAAATGATAATTATTTATAGACTTTTATGAATATTTATGAAACTTATGAACACTACTTGAGTTTATAAGTTTCAAGCTGCCAACATAATTGAAGATACTACCCACCCTGGACATTCTCTCTTCGACCTCCCACTGGAAGTAAGAAAGCAACTACCACCAGGCTCACGGACAGCTTCTCTCTTGCTGTTATAAGAGTATTGAGTGGTCCCCAAGTACAACAAGGTGGATTCTTGACCCCACAATCTACCTGGGTGTGAATTTGTACTTCATTGTCTACCTGCACTGCACTTTCTTTGTAACTGTAACACTTTACTCTGCACTCTGTTATTGTTTTACCTTGAACTACCTCATTGCATTGAAGTAATCTGTTTGGTGGTATTCGCCTCTGTACCTCAGCACCTGCGACAATTATAAACTAGCTTACCGTCTGCCCAGCTCATCAATGCTGCTCAAGATGTTCACAATTTCAAGCTTTCCTATCCATATACTTATCTAAATTTCTTTTAAATATCAAGTTCAAGTTTACTGTAATAGACATGTACTGTATACCCAGGATACATCACAGTGGTCTCTTTATTACCCCCTGAACCTAATAAAATGGCCACTGAGTATATGTTTAAGGTCTTCTGCTGCTCTAGCCCAACCACTTCCCGGTTTGATGTGTTGTCTGTTCATTGATGCTCTTCTACACACCACTCTTATAACGTTTGGTTATTTGAGTCACTGTTGTCATTCTGTCAGCTTGAACCAGTCTGGCCATTCTCCTCTGACCTCCCTCATTAACAAAGCATTTTCACCCACAGAACTGCTGCTCACTGAATTTTTTTTTGTTTTTTGCACCATTCTCTGTAAACTCTAGGGACTGCTGTGCATGAAAGTCCCAGGGGATCACCAGTCTCTGAGATACACAAACCACCCCGTCTGGCACCAACTATCATTCTATGGTCACTTAGATCACATGTCTTCCCCATTCTGATGTTTGGTCTAAAAAGCAACTGAAGTTCTTGATCATGTCTGCATGATTTTCTGCACTGAGAGTCCACTTTATTCAGTACACCTGTTCACTTGCTCACCAATGTAAATATCTAATCAGCCAATCATGTGGCAGCATCTCAACGGGAGGTACAGTACTTAATGAAGTGGACATTAATTGCTTTTACCATTTCCTACCGGTTCACTGCAAAGGGGTTTGTTTTGCTGCTGCTGCTGTTGTTGTTGTTGGTACTTGTGTTGTTCTGTTGAGCATTGTCAGCATATTACGTTGGCACCAGAATGTGTGGCAACACTTGTGGGTTTCCCCCAGCACTTCTTAGGTTGCGTTAGTTATTTACGGATTAGGGTCAGTGAGATGAGGCCATGCTATGTTGGTGCTGGAAGCATGGTGCCACCAGCAGGTTGCCCAGCATCACCCTGAGACACCGGAAAATCTGCAGATGCCTGAAGAAGGGTCTTGGCCCAAAACGTTGACAGTACTCTTTCCCATAGATGCTGCCTGGCCTCCTGAGTTCCTCCAGCATTTTGAGTGGGTTGCCAGCATAACCCTCACTGATTTGATTTGACACAATCAACACAGTTCACTCTATGTTTCAATGTACATGTGACAAATAAAGCTATTCTTTGAAAAGTTGCTTTTATCATTATCTTCAGATTTATTCATCACATGTGCATTGAAACATACAGTGAAATGCATCAATTACGTAAATGAAATCAGCAAGGCTTCCAGTAGCCCACCATTCTCCCACCCTAACTATACATCTTTGAAAGGTGGGAGAAATATGTGAATCTGAACGATCATGCGCTGACTAAAGTTCAAAAGTTCATGGTAAAATGTTTTTTCACACACACACACACACACACACACACACACACACACACACACACACACACACACACACACACACACACACACACACACACACACACACACACACACACTCCTGAGATCAATTTTCTTGTGGGCATACTCATTAAATATGGAGGTATATGGAGGAATTTAAGGTGGGGGTTATATGGGAGGCAGGGTTTGAGGGTATGCACTCACTCTCTCTCTCTCTCTCTCTCAATGGTGAGCAAGATTTTGCTGCCAATTCCCGAGAAGAGGAACTCAAAATAAAAAGTGATGCTTCAGACTGTGACTGAACTGTGTTCAGAACGTTACTTTGTAACGTTGAAATGACGACAAAGGTTTGTCTCCCCCTTGCTGTGGAAGGAATGATACCTGGCCCTCCCTTGTTAGTGACTAGTGACAGGCAGTGACTAGTGGGGTACCGCAAGGCTCAGTGCTGGGACCCCAGTTGTTTACAATATATATTAATGATTTAGATGAGGGAATTAAATGCAGCATCTCCAAGTTTGCGGATGACACGAAGCTGGGCGGCGGTGTTAGCTGTAAGGAGGATGCTAAGAGGATGCAGGGTGACTTGGATAGGTTAGGTGAGTGGGCAAGTTCATGGCAGATGCAATTTAATGTGGATAAATGTGAGGGTATCCACTTTGTTTGCAAGAACAGGAAAACAGATTATTATCTGAATGGTGGCCGATTAGGAAAAGGGGAGGTGGAACAAGACCTGGGTGTCATTGTACACCAGTCATTGAAGGTGGACATGCAGGTACAGCAGGCGGTGAAAAAGGCAAATGGTGTGTTGGCATTCATAGCAAAAGGATTTGAATACAGGAGCAGGGAGGTTCTACTGCAGTTGTACAAGGCCTTGGTGAGACCGCACCTAGAGTATTGTGTGCAGTTTTGGTCCGCTAATCTGAGGAAAGACATTCTTGCCATAGAGGGAGTACAGAGAAGCTTCACCAGATTGATTCCTGGGATGGCAGGACTTTCATATGAAGAAAGACTGGATCAACTAGGCTTATACTCACTGGAATTTAGGACCGAGATGAGAAAAAACTTCTTCACACAGAGAGTGGTGAATCTGTGGAATTCTCTGCCACAGGAAACAGTTGAGGCTGGTTCATTGGCTATATTTAAGAGGAATTTAGATATGGCCCTTGTGGCTAAAGGGATCGGGGGTATGGAGAGAAAGCAGGTACAGGGTTCTGAGTTGGATGATCAGCCATAATCATACTGAATGGCGGTGCAGGCTCGAAGGGCTGAATGGCCTACTCCTGCACCTATTTTCTATGTTTCTATGCTTCTAGTGAAAGAGAGAGAGCCTGAGGGATGTCGAACTGTTGGAATGAAGTCATTTTTGATGTACTGTACTGTAGACCATGGTGTCTCTTTGGGGGCTTGCTGTTGCTTGCACGGTGCAAGGTGGGACTGCTGACACTTTATGCATAAGTGGGGAGGGGGAGTGGGGAAGGGTTGATGCTACTCGCTGCTGCTTGTGCATGGAGGGGTGAGGGGTCTTTGGGGTTTTCTCTTCTCTTTTGAAGATGTCTGCAGACAGTAGGAATTTCAGGTTGTACTGTATACATTCTGTGATATTAAATGGAACAGTTGAACCATCAGGACTGGAAGGAAAGGGGGAGGGTGGAGAGTGGGAGGAGAAGAAACTTGGAGATGATGGGTGGGGGAGTGGGGTGAAGTGAGAAGCTGGAAGGTGATAAATGGAAAATGCAGAGGGTTGGAGAAGATGGAATCTGATTGGAGAGAAGAGTGGATGATTGGAGAAAGGGAAAGGCAGCCTTAGTGTGAGGGGAATGGAAGAAGATGGACATTATGCAGGCAGAAGAAATTAGTTAGTCATTTGATTCAATAGGTTCAGCAAAACATTGTGGGCTGAGGGCCTGTTCCTGTGCTAAACTGGTTGATGTCCTAAATTACTGCAAAATGAAGCAGGCTCTTTGCTCCTTTGACAAGTTATCACCTCGGCATCTGTAATGAATCTGACAGATACAAATTTTCTTCGAATGTAGAGTCCAACCCATGAAAAGTGAGATATGGATATGGAAATTACATTGTCTCAGGATTCTAAGGCTTTAATTGGTGTTAACGATCACAGATGAATTAATCAAAGTATTAGCAATCGCTAATGTGGCGGCAATCAACAACAATTGTGGTTCATGTATAAAAATGCAATGACTTCTCAGTTAACACTCAGTGTGAAATATCTTGTTGCAGAAAATTACCTCAGGCACCACCAGAGTCAGACAGGATCCTGCAACTCTACTCATGTTCTCTGCTGCATTGACTTCAGCAAAGTGGGACCATCAGACATAGAAACAGAATCAGGCCATTCAGCCCATCCTGTCTGTTCAGTCATTCCATCAAGGTTGATTTATTATCCCTCTCAACCCTATTCTTCTGACTTCTCCCTGTAACTTTTGACATCCTTACTAATCAAGAACCTGTCAACCTCCACAGTAAATGACTTGGCCTCCACAGCTGTGTGAATGGCTTGATTCTGCTCCTATCTCTTATGGTCTTAAACTTGACTTTGACTTGGTCTGAATACAGTGATCATACGATCATGATACCTTAAAACCTAGGATCAGATTTAGACCATTCAGCCCACTGAGTCTGCTATGCCATTCCATCGATTGATTTATTATCCCTCTCGACCCTATTTTTCTGCCTTCTTCCCATATACTTTGATCCCTTGCTAATTGACAGGTGTGTCTTTAGCTGGTTAAACGTTAATAAAAGTAGCTTTCCTTCACCCAAACTGATGGCATGAATATTAATTTCTCTAACATTTGGAAATGTCTCCCCCTCCCCTTCTCCCATTTTCCATTCCCAATTTGGGTTCCTTTTTACCCCTTCTCTCCTTCTTAACTGCCTATCACCTCACTCTGTTTCCCCTCCTCCTTCCCTTTGTCCCATGCTCCACCCTCCTCACATTACTCTTCTTCAGCCCTTTACCTTTCTCACCTATTACCTCCCAGCTTCTCACCTCATCCCCTTCTCACCTATCACCTGCTTGTCCTCTTTCCTCTCCACCCACCATCTTGTTCTAGCTTCTTCCTCTATTATTTCCAGTCCTCCTGAAGAGTCTTGGCCCAAAAACATCAACTATTTATTTGTTTCCATAGATGCAACCTGATCTGCTGTGTTCCTCCAGTATTTAAGAATATAAGACCATAAGATATAGGAGCAAATATAGGGCTATTTGGCCCATCAAATCTGCTCCACTATTTCATCACGGCTGATACAATTTTCCTCTCAGCCCCAGTCTCCGGCCTTCTCCTGTATCCCTTCAAGCCCTGACCACTCAAGAATCTATCAACCTCTGTCTTAAATATACACAAAGACTTGGCCTCCGCAGCTGATTGTGGCAAAGAATTCCACAGATTCATAACTCTCTGGCTGAAGAATTCCCTCCTCATCTCTGTTCTTAAAAGATGCCCCTCTATTCTGAGACTGTTTCCTCTTCTACCATAGGAAGCATCTTCTCCATATCTACTCTAATGCCTCTCACCATTTGATTGGTGTCAATGAGGTCACCCCTCATTCTTCTTCAAGTGAATACAGGTCCAGAGCCATTAAACACTCTTCATATAACAAGCCATTCATGCCTGGAATCATTTTTGTAAACCTCCTTTGAACCCTCTCCAGTTTCCGCACATCCTTTCCAAAATAAGGAGCCCAAACCTGCTCACAATACACCATGAGATCTCACCAGTGCTTCATAAAGTTTCAATTAGATCCTTGCTTTTATATTCCAGTCCTCTTGGAGTGAATTTTCCTTCCTCACCACAAACTCAGCCTGCAAGCTAACCTTTAGGGAATCCTGCACAAGAACTCCTAAGTCCCTTTTCACCTCAGTTTTTTGTATTTTCTCTCCATTAAGAAAATAGTCAATCCTTTCACTTCTTCTATCAAAGTGCATGACCATACACTTCCTGACACTGTATTCCATCTGCCATTTCTCCTAATCTGTCTGTTCTTCTGCAGCTTCCCTACTTCCACAAAACTACCTGCCCCTCCACCTATCTTCCTATCATCTGCAAACTTTGCAACAAAGCCATCAATCCCAGCATCCAAATCATTGATATATAACATAACAAGAATCAGTCCCAACTCAGACCCCTGTAGAGCACCACTAATCACTGGCAACTAACCAAAAAAAACTCCCTTTATTTCCAGTCTTTGTTTTCTGCCAATCAGCCACTGCTTTATCCATGCTAGTATCTTTCCTGTAATTCCATAGGATCATAGCTTGTTAAACAGCCTCTTGTGTAGCACCTTTTGTGTGTTGTTTAGATTTCTGGTAACTGCATAATCTCTTGTGTTTATTCTTTCCTTCAAAGTTTCCTCGTGGTTTTCTGTGTGTTACCCCGGCACAAAGCAGAAATGTAGAAGCTCTGTGCATTTGCTAAAAGGATGATTCAGCATAAAGACTGCACAGAGGGCTGTATGGCAAATCCGTGGCTGATAGGTCACCTGATATGCTGCTGCATCAAAGTTACTCGGTGGCACAAAGACCAGATTGTTTTGAAGAGTGAACTCTGAAGACAAAACAGTGAACTTCAGTTATAATTTGGGACTCTGTCAAATGCTCAGTCAAAGCTGACAGCATCCCAGTCAAAATGCCCAACTCCTTTTTTAACATACCTAGGCTCAAAATTAAATTCAGGACTTCCTTGATGCAAATAGCTGTGGTTGCAAAGTACACTCAGTGGCCACTTTATTAGATACACCTGTACACCTGCTCATTAATGCAAATATCTATTCAGACAATCATGTGGCAGCAGCTAAATACATAAAGTATGCAGACACGGTCATGAGGTTCAGTTGTTGTTCAGACCAAACATCGGAATGGGCAAGCATGTGATCTAAGTGACTTTAAATGTGGAATGATTTCCACATTTCACCCAGAGAATTGTGGATCTATGGAATGCTCTGTCTCAGAAGGCAGTGGAGGCCAATTCTCTGGATGCTTTCAAGAAAGAGTTAGATAGAGAGCTCTTAAAGATAGCGGAGTCAAGGGATATGGGGAGAAGGCAGGAACGGGGTACTGATTGTGGATGATCAGCCATGATCACAGTGAATGGCGGTGCTGGCTCGAAGGGCCGAATGGCCCACTCCTGCACCTATTGTCTATTAATGGTGTAAGACGAGGTGGTTTGAGTATCTCAGAAACTGCTGAATTCCTGGGATTTTCACAGACAACAGTTTCTAGAGTTTACAGAAAAAGGTGTGAAAAACAATATAAAAAAATCATCCAGTGTATGGCAGTTCTGTGGGCAGGAAAGCCTTGTTAATGAGAGAGATTAGAGGAGAATGTCCAGAATGGTTCAACCCAACAGGAAGATGGCAGGAACACAAATAACCATGTGGTGTGCAGAAGAGCATCTCTGTATGCACCACACAACAAAACTTGAAGTGAATGGGCTACAGCAAGAGAAGACCACATAAAGCAGTTCACTTTGTTAGGTCACGCCTGTACCTAATAAAGTGGCTACTGGGTGCATAAACACGTTTCATGTTATGGGAAAGGCTTCCCCTTCATCAGTAGAATTCTGAATGGTCCATGAAACCATGAACACCACCTTGTAAACACAGGAGATTCTGCAAATTCTGCAAATCTTGAGCAACATGCACAAAATGTTAGAGGAACTCAGCAGGTCAGGCAGCATCTCTGGAGAGGAATAAACTGTCAATGTTTCGGGCTGAGACCCTTCATCAGGGTTTGAATTACTTTGCTATTCTTTTTTCCACTATTTATGGTTTTTTGTAACTTACAGCAATGTTTAAGTCTCGTGTTGTATTGCTACCACAAAACAACAAATTTTATGACGTACTGTATTTCATCACATTGCGTGGCAAGGTATCTTACTGGTTTGCCCAACATTATTACAGCACTGGTGGCCCTGATGGGGTTGGGGGTTAAGCAAGTGCGATACCTTGCCCAAGGGTGACCTCAGACTAGCCGAGGGAAGGAGCACCTTATACCTCCTCTGGTAGAGATGTATCTTCATCTTGCCACCCAATCATCCACGTGGCTTTCATAAATATCCCTAATATATCGTGCTACCGCCATTCCTGGCTTGTTAGGCTGGAAGTGCCTGTTACCATGTTGTATCTCTAAACAAATAAAATGCCAGTGATAATAAACCCGATTCTGATGTCAAGAACACAGATGGAGATGTGATGTGGTGGCCATTGCAGCAACTTGGATGGCTAAGGGACAGGAATGGTTACTTCAAGTGCCAGGTTTTAGATGTTTCAGAAAGGACAGGGAGGGAGGCAAAAGAGGTGGGGGCATGGCACTGTTGATCAGAGATAGTGTCACGGCTGCAGAAATGGTGGAAAAGGGACGCCATGGAGGGATTGTTTACAGAGTCTCTGTGGGTAGAGGTTAGGAACAGGAAGGGGTCAATAACTTTACTGGGTGTTTTTTATAGGCCGCTTAATAGTAACAGGGAAAGGTGTAATAATAACTGCGTTGCCGTGATAGGAGATTTTAATTTCCCAAATATCGATTGGCATCTGCCTAGAGCAAGGGGTTTAGATGGGGTGGAGTTTGTTAGGTGTGTTCAGGAAGGTTTTTTGACACAGTATGTAGATAAGCCTACAAGAGGAGAGGCGGTACTTGATTTGTTATTGGGAAATGAACCTGGTCAGTTGACAGATCTCTCAGTGGGAGAGCATTTTGGAGATAGTGATCATAATTCTATCTCCTTTACAACAGCATTGGAGAGAGATAGGAACAGACAAGTTAGAAAAGCCTTTAATTGGAGTAAGGGGAATTATAAGGCTATCAGGCAGGAAATTGGAGGCTTAAATTGAAAACTGATGTTCCCAGGGAAAAGTACGGAAGAAATGTGGCAAATATTCAGGGGATATTTGTGTAGAGTTCTGTATAGGTACGTTTCAATGAGACAGGGAAGTTATGGTAGGGTACAGGAACCATGGTGTACAAAGGCTGTAATACATCTAGTCAAGAAGAAAAGAAAAGCTTACAAAAGGTTCAGAGTGTTAGGTAATGTTAGAGATCTAGAAGATTATGTGACAGTGGGAAAGTGTGTATGGAACTGGAGGAAATAGCAGAGGTACTTAATGAATACTTTACTTCAGTGTTCACTGTGGAAAAGGATTTTAGTGATGGCAGTGATGACTTGCAGCAGACTGAAAAGCTTGAGCATGTAGATATTAAGAAAGAGGATGTGCTGGAACTTTTGGAAAGCATCAAGTTGGATAAGTCGCCGGGACCGGGCGAAATGTACCCCAGGCTACTGTGGGAGGTGAGGGAGGAGATTGCTAAGCCTCTGGTGAGGATCTTTGCATCATCAATGGGGACTGGAGAGGTTCCGATAGATTGGAGGGTGGCGGATGTTGTTCCTTTATTCAAGAAAGGGAGTAGATTTAGCCCAGGAAATTATAGACCAGTGAGTCTTACCTCAGTGGTTGGTAAGTTGATGAAGAAGATCCTGAGAGGCAGGATTTATGAACATTTAGAGAGGTATAATATGATTAAGAATAGTCAGCATGGCTTTGTCAAGGGCAGGTTGTGCCTTATGAGCCTGATAGAATTTTTTGAGGATGTGACTAAACACATTGATGAAGGCAGAGCAGTAGATGTAGTGTATATGGATTTTAGCAAGGCATTTGATAAGGTACCTCATGCAAGGCTTATTGAGAAAAGAAGGTGGCATGGGATCCAAGAGGACATTGCTTTGTCAATCCAGAACTGGCTTGCCCACAGAAGGCAAAGAGTGGTTGTAGATGGGTCATATTCTGCATGGAGGTCAGTCACCAGTGGAGTGCCTGAGGGATCTGTTCTGGGACCCTTACTCTTCATGATTTTTATAAATGAACTGGATGAGGAAGTGGAGGGATGGGTTAGTAAATTTGCTGATAACACAAAGGTTGGAGGAGTTGTGGATACTGTGGAGGGTTGTCAGAGTTTACAGTGGGACATTGATAGGATGCAAAACTGGGCTGAGAAGTGGCAGTTGGAGTTCAACCCAGATGTGTGAAGTGGTTCATTTTGGTAGGTCAAATATGATGGCAGAATATAGTATTAATGGTAAGACTCTTGGCAGTGTGGAGGATCAGAGGGATCTTGGGGTCCGAGTCCATAGGACGCTTAAAGCAGCTGCACAGGTTGACTCAGTGTTTAAGAAGGTGTATGGTGTATTGGCCTTGATCAATCATGGAATTGAATTTAGGAGCCAAGAGGTAATGTTGCAGCTATATAGGACCCTGGTCAGACCCCACTTGGAGTACTGTGCTCGGTTCTGGTTGACTCACTACAGGAAGGATGTGAAAGCCATAGAAAGGGTGCAGAGGAGATTTACAATGATGTTGCCTGGATTGGGGAGCATGCCTTATGAGAGTAGGTTGAGTGAACTCGGCTTTTTCTTCTTGGAGTAATGGAGGATGAGAGGTGACCTGATAGAGGTGTATAAGATGATGAGAGGCATTGATTGTGTGGGTAGTCAGAGGCTTTCTCCAAGGGCTGAAATGGTTGCCACAAGAGGAGACAGGTTTAAGGTGCTGGGGAGCAGGTACAGAAGAGTTGTCAGGGATAAGTTTTTTACTCAAAGAGTGGTGAGTGTGTGGGATGGGCTGCCAGCAACGGTGGTGGAGGCAGATATGATAGGGTCTTTTAAGAGGCTTTTAGATAGGTACATGGAGCTTAGAAAAATAAAGGGCTATTGGGAAGCCTAGTAATTTCTAAGGTAGGGACATGTTCGGCACAACTTCGTGTGCCGAAGGTCCTGTATTGTGCAGTAGGTTTTCTATGTTTCTATGGCACCTTTCACTGACTCAGCTGTCTTTACAGAATTAATTCTGGATGATTGAGGAACTTGTGAATTTTTGACACAACACCCCATAAGTTCTCAAGCTGAATTTGCCTTGTGTTGTTAAAACCATTGAATTACAACCTATTGTAGAGGCTCAGTAACAAGAGACCTACTGAGGAGACAGAAATGCTGAGGCGCAGAGGACAACACGTTAGTGTGGCAGCTAGCGTCATGCTTTAGAGCACAATCGAACACCAATCAGTGTTGAATTCCCATTGCTCTCCCCTTACATTCTCCCTGTGACCACATGGGTTTCCTCCAGGTGCTCCAGCTTCCTCGCACATTCCAAAGATGTACAGGCTAGAGTTAGTGAGTTGTGGGCATACAATGTTGGCACTGGAAGTGCGGCAAATGTTGCGGTCTGCCCAGCACAGTCCTCGCTGATTTGATTTAATGCGAACAAAACATTCCACTGTATGCTTTTATATACGTGTGACAAATAATGCTTATTTTTAATCTTTAGATCTGGGGCAACAAGTCACCTCCTGGAGGATCTCACTGGGTCCAGCTACATCTGTTGGAGGAAGGGAACTGCCGATGATACAGCTTGAAACCCTGTTGGCGCGTGGCCTAGTGGATAAGGCACTGGTCTAGTGATCTGAAGGTCACTGGTTCGAGCCTCAGCTGAGGCAGCGTGTTGTGTCCTTGAACAAGGCACTTAACAACACATTGCTCTGCGATGACACGAGTGCCAAGCTGCTTGGGTCCTAATGCCCTTTCCTTGGACAACATCGGTGGCATGGAGAGGGGAAGGCTTGCAGCTTGGGCAACTGCCATACAAACCTGCCCAGGCCTGTGCCCTGGAAACCTTCCAAGGTGCAAATCCATGGTCTCACAAGACTAACAGATGCCCATAAGACATTGAGGTTCATTTGCTTGCAGGCATTCAGAGTAGAAGAAAGAAATTCAACAGAGTCAATACAAAACTAAACACAAAGACTAATAAATGACAAATGTGCAAAAGAAGACAATCTGTGGAAACAGAGAAATAACAAATAAATAAATAATGTTGAACTTGTGAGTTGTAAGTGAGTCTCTAGGTTGTGGAATCATTTCAAATGCTGATGGAGTTTGTGGAGTGGAAGTTGTTACCCATTGTAGTGACTGGGGTCTGCAAGTGAGGACATCGGGGATCCAGTTGCATAGGGAGGTATTGAGGCCTAGTGCTTGGAGTGATTAATTTTGAAGGATGACAGTGATGATAGCGATGAGGGGTTTTACTGTTGGGTCACAGTACTTGCCTCCAAGTACAGCTATAGTGGGGGCAGAGAGATACGCATTGAAAATGCTGGAGGAATTCAGCAGATGAGGCAGTGTCTGTGAAGAAGAATAATGAGCTGACTTGTCCAGTTGAGACCTTTCATCAGGACCCATCAGGACGTGGGGGATTTGGTCAATTAGGAAAGTCGCAAAGGACCAAGGATTACAAAAGTTTCAATAATGCTAAATCAGTACCGTGGATGATGCCAAAGATCTACGGGGTCTTCCCCTTGACCCACGTACAAACTAATGGAGACCACAGGGGGAGGCAACCCCCAACCCACTCCAGCCATTTGAATGCAAATGCAGAGTATTTGTCTGAAACAAAACCAAATTAGTCATCAACCTGCTGTCGGTTCTACCCACAAACTGTTGCCAAGATGTCTGAAGCATTGTTTAGAATGATGTAGCATCCCTGAAGTTCAAAGACAGGGCACTTTAAGATGCTTCAGTACTTATGCATGCCAATGTATTCAGCCCAGAGGCTTTAAACATTGGCCATACATATGTAACATTCCTAACAATGTGAGGATTAAAAGGTTTTCATTAAATAACTTGATTGATTCACTGAGGTACTTCTAGGCTGTAAATTAATCTGGGACCATTTATTAGGACAAGATTCTGTATTCCTTCATAAAGCTACAATGATAGATTAAATAACTTCAAGATCCCTTTTTGAGATCAGTACCAAAGTCAAGTGGAATTGTCATTCAAGATTCAAGACTGTTTAATGTCTGTTCCAGGACACAAGTGAGAACAAAATAATTGTTACCTCAGATCTGATGCAGCACAAAAAATACAAACTACAAAGACCTAATAATAATAATAACAACAACAACAATAAGGAGCAGCAGTACTGTAGTGGTTAGCAAGACGCTTTACAGAACCAGTGGCCCGGGTTCAATTCCCATTGCATGGTAGTGTAGTGGTTAGCACAATGCTTTACAGTATCAGTGACCAGAGTTCAATTCCCATCGCATTCTTAGGTGACACGGCTCAAAAACCAGAGGGCATATTCCATGCTGTATCTCAATAAAAAAAGAAATAAATAATAATAAAACACACAATAATTATAAATGCATAAGATAGCTTACGTACACAGTTTCACAAACATGAGAAAATCTGCAGATCCTGGAAAGCCAGAGCAACACACACAACGTGCTGGAGAAACTCAGCAGGCATCTGGTCTCGGCCTGACCCATCGACTGTATTCTTTTCTATAGATGCTGCCTGGCCTGCTGAATTCCTCCAGCATTTGTGTGTGTTGCTATTATACATGGATTGATTGTTTGTTCATAAAGTGACGCTAGGCACAAGAGTGTGTGTGCATAAGGTAACTGACAAGAAAAGATAAAGTAGTGGTGGGTTGGGGCTGTGGAGGGTTGGGTTAGTGGGTGGAGGTTTTGATCAACCTTACCACTTGGGGAAGGTAACTGTTTTTGAGTCTGGTGGTTCTGGCGTGGATGCTGCATTGTCTCCTCCCTCAACTACACAAGCCCATGTGAGCACAAGCGTAATGAAAAACATACTTACAACGGCATCACCGCATGGCATTCAGAAGAGAAACGTGAAACATACATTTTACAAGAAAGAACACAATAAGAGCAAAATAAACAAAGCCCACATAGAGGAAAGTGGTGATGGTGTTGCTGTCCTGAGGGAGTGATTAGGGCTGTCGTAGGTAGGTTCAAGAATTGAATAGCTTAGATGAGATTGGATTACACTTATTTGTCAAAATTCAAAGTTCAAAGTAAATTTATTATCAAAGTATAAATATGTCACCATATACAGCACTGAGATTAATTTTCTTGTGGGCATTCACAGTAAACACAGAGAAAGAAAGAAAGAAAGAAAGAAAGAAAGAAAGAAAGAAAGAAAGAAAGAAAGAAAGAAAGAAAGAAAGAAAGAAAGAAAGAGAAAGAAAAGAAAGAAATAAGCAATAAATGTTGAGAACATGAGAGGAAGAGTTCTTGAAAGTGACTTCATAAGTTATGGGAACAGTTCAGTGTTGGGGAGAGTGAAGTTATTCCCTCTAGTTCTAGAGCCTGATGGTTGAGGGGTAATAACTATTCCTAACCCTGGTGGTGTGAGTCCTGAGGCTTCTGATGGTAGCTGTGGAAGATGACACAGCCCAGATGGTGGGGATTCCTGTTGATGGATGCTGCTTTCCTGAGGCATCATCTCCTGTAGATACTAGCAGTGGTGAGGAGAGAGGTGCCTGTGATGTACTGGAGAGGGTCCACTACTCTCTGCACCTTCTGTGCAACCTTTTTACAGAGAGTGATGGGTGCATGGAACGCGCTGGCAGGGGTCGTGTTAGAGGCAGATACATTAGGAACATTTAAGAAACTTACAGAGGCACATGAATGATAGAAAATGGAGGGTTATGAGCTATGTAGAAGGGAATAGTTACATTGATCTTAGAGCACATTAGAAGGTTAAAAAATATCATGGGTAGAAGGGGCTGTACTGTGCTGTAATACTCTAAGTTCTTGCGCTCCTTTGCACTTGAATTGGTATATCAGACAGTAATGCACCTATTGAATTATAGGTTGGCCAAGGGTAGGTCTGTAGACAACCTGTCCTAGAGTTAGAGGGAATGGAGGCTGGAGGTCAGATCAATGTTCAAAGTACATTTAATGGCAAAGTATGTGTACATTATATAACATTGAGTTTTGTCTCTTAACGGGTAGTCTCAATGTCCTTGACCTTGAAAGTCCAGGGCCAAGGGAGGCCCAGAACTGGCTTTCCTTCTGGAATAAGAGTTACTGGAGGTCGTAGGGCCAATGTCTCTCAGTCTGACAGTCCAGGGCTATTGGCGGCCCAGTGATGGTCTATCCTGGGGTTAGAGGGACTAGTGATTGGAGGCGTGATGTCTGCAGGTCTCAGAGACAGGGTCAAGGGAGGCCTGTGTAGAGGCCTGTCTCCATGTGTAAGTATGTGGCTGGGTAGAAGGGAGGGAAAAGGTCCTTGTTTCATTGTTTCATTCTATAAACACAGGAGATTCTGCGGATGCTGGAAATCCAGAACAACGCACACAAAATGATGGAGTAACTCAGCAGGTCAGGCAGCATCTATGCAAATGAATAAACAGTTAATGTTTTGGGCTGAGACCCTTCATCAAGATTGGAAAGGAAGAGAGAAGGTATCAGAATAAAAAGTTATTGGGAGGGGAAGTAAGTTTTGATGTATAAGTGACAATTAAAGTTCATCTCTGTCTTACTTTAAAAATATGCGGCCTACTAATTAACATATGTAGGTAGAGACTCTCCTATGTGCAGGTTGATAGGCTCCTGATTAATCAGGGTATCAAAGGTTACGGTGAGAAGACAGGCGAATGAGATTGAGAGGGATAATAAATCAGTCATGATGAAATGGTGGAGCAGACTTGATGGGCTGAATGGCCTAATTCTGCTCCTCTGCCTTATTGTTTTATGGTTTCTGACGGTCTACTCTACCTGTACTTTATATAAGTTTTTAATAGTAGGCTACGGTCAATTATGGATAACTCTGAACATCCTCTACATAGCACCATCCAGAGACAGAGAAGCAGTTTCAGCGACAGGTTACTATCGATGCAATGCTCCTCAGACAGGATGAAGAGGTCAATACTCCCCAATGCCATTAGGCTTTACAATTCTACCGCCAGGACTTAAGAGCTTTTTAAAGCTATTATTAATGCTTTTTGAGATGGTGATTTAGATGCATATCATATTTTTTTTACTGAGTTAAGTATTGTATGTAATTAGTTTTGCTACAACAAGTGTATGGGACATTGGAAAAAAAGTTGAATTTCCCCATGGGGATGAATAAAGTATCTATCTATCTATCTAACTTCTATCAGGTCTCCTCTCAGCCTCCAGAGAAAACAAAGCCAATTTGTCCAACCTGTCCTTTAACTGATTGTTCAAGGTAAGTTTATTATCAAAGTACATATACGTCATCAGTCACCATATCCAACCCTGAGATTAATTTTCTTGTGGACATAATTAATCCAATAACTATAATAGTCCAATATAATTGGTTTAATTTTAATTCAACCATACATTATCACCCATGAATACAGCCAAATGAAACAGCATTATTTAACAAAATCAACAAAAGACTGCACCAGTGTGCAAAAGATGTTGACAAGGAAGCGTCAAATGCCTGACTCAGATTTGGAGGCCTCTTCCCAGAACCAGAAGGGTTCCTTGTAGCAATACAGGGCCAGGAAAAAATATCAAAAACACATAATAAAAGACTAACAAATTAAAGATGATAAATGCAGAAAATGCCAAGAGAAACCAGAAACGATCCAACATATTACTGGATCCTGTAGCAGTTTAACTCACTCTGATTACTTACATTGGCACAATCAAGTGTCAAACGTCATTCACCAAAACCTTGTTTTAAAATACCTTAATATAATATAATACCTTACTATAAGTACAAGCCTGATCCAGTTTTAGAGTCAAATTCACTCAAATTTTATTACAACTGATCCATTATTATAAATTGGAGAACTCATAATAACCGTTCTGATATAATAATACAGGACAAACAAGCAAGAACAACTTACTTAATAAATACAGCCATCCCAAACACACATAACTTACAGAGATCAGTAAGTGAAAAACACCAGAAATATGCTGAATTAAAAGAGGAAAGTGAAAGACTTTGGAACATGAACAGAATATACGTTGTCCCAATAGCAATATCTATAACTGGTATCATCCCAAAGTCAGTACACAGCAGAGTTGAACAATCAGGGCTACACAGCAATATTTACATAAATCTTCAGAAACCCATAATACTAAACATCACTAGGATAGTTTGAAAGTTCCTACCAACTGAGAAGTGAGCATGCTTGGCTATGTCTGTACCTCAGGCTTTACTAACTTGAGCTGAGAAAAAATAAAAATAATAGTAATAAATAAAAAAGGAATTAATATTGAGCACATGAGATGAAGAGTCCTTGAAAGTGAGTCCATAGGTTGTGGGAACAACTCAGTGATGGCGTGATTGAAGTTATCCCCTATGGTTCGTTAGCCTGATGGTTGAGTGGAAATAACCTTTCCTGAAACTGGTGGTGTGGGTGCTGAGGCTCCTGTACCTCCTTCCTTATGGCAACAGTGAGAAGAGAGTATGGCCTGTGTGGTGGAGTCCCTGATGATGGATGTTGCTTTCCTTTGACAACTCACACACTCTAATCCACTTATTGAATTTTTCTTTGAAGATACTTTCATGGTAATTTTATTGTACGAAAGGTACTATACTAAGGCTACCCACACAAAACACTGAAGGAACTCAGCAGGTCAGGCAGCATCTATGGAAATAGATGTTTTGGGCCAAAACCCTTCATCAGGATTGCACCTAGGATGTCGGATAGAAATGTCGACTGTTTATTCATTTCCATATATGGTGCTTGATCTGCTGTGTTTGTTTATTTATTTTGTTTTAGATCCAGCGCAGAATAGGTTTTTCTGGCTCTTTGAGCCATGTAGTCCAGCAATCTCCCGATTTAATCCTAGCCAAATTACAGGAGAATTTACAATGACCAATTAACCTACCAACCGGTACATCTTTGGACTGCGTGAGGAAGTTGGAGCGGCCGAAGGAAACCCGGACAGTCACTGGGAGAACATACAAACTTCTTACAGGGAATGGCTAGAATTCCTCCAGCATTTTATGTGTGTTAATCTGGATTTCCAGCATCTGCAGAATCTCTTGTGATAATGCTACACAAAGGCAAATAGTTGCCAGCCCTAATGTTCCCTTCAATCAGTACAGTAACCGTTTGGACCTTAACCCCAAGAAGGTGCAGAAATCGCAGCACACAGTCAGCCATGCAAATGCCAAGGGCATGAAAAGGATTTCAATCAGGTGGCTTGTAACTGGAGGCACGACTGCAGAGGGAAAATTACAGACCATTCAGTTTAATGGAAGCAACAGAAAACCAGCAGATCCCTGGAGGCCACACTGAACAAAAGGACGAGGTTGACCAATGTCCAGCACAAACTGAGTTACAAAGCATTGCTATCGACATTTACATAATAAAGAAAGCAGCCGGGGACATTTCCTGAATGCAGATTAGACCATCCTTTCACTGAGTCTCCAACCACCCCCCCCCCCCCGCAGTATCCCACCCCATAAACTGCTCCGAGTCTGCCTACAATGCATCACATTAGGCTGCAGTGTTCAGAGTCGATATTGTGTCTTCTGATGCTCAGCTTGCAAACTCCAGAAGTCTCACAGATCACCCTCGACACTCGCTCTTTCTCTGACACCAACGTGCAGGGGGACAGACACTGAAGTGGACCAACAGTTCACTGACTTTTAATAGGAACTGTGCAGAAATATCAAACAAAACAATAAACGTTAGGCCAACGTTCACCAGAACTGTCCAACTAAAGCTAATGCTGATATAGCAGCTCAGCTCTGTAGCTAAATACTAATTAAATATCGGCCCTTAACAATGTCAGTCTAAATGTTAGTGTTCTTTTCCGGAACCAAGACAATGGTAAGCAGGGAGCATTGATGCTGCTACGCTTTTGGTCAAGTCTCGACAAGACTGCGATGAGAGGAAAGGAGTTAAATAGAACCACAATGAAACACTAATTGGCTGGAATATGCATACTCACGAGCATGATTACCGATCCCGTTCTGCAGTCCGAGGGTGCCCAGACTCCAGGGCAGAGTCCATGGTGGTGATATTCTCTTTCCCATCCTCATTCTCTTCCTCTTTCTCTGCCTTCTATCGAATGGATATGGAGGGACTGTTTCTTGTAGAGGGTGAGTCTAGAACCAGAGGGCACAGCCTCAAAATTTGTGGAATTCATTGCCACAGGTGGCTGTGGAGGCCAAGTCACTGGGTGTATTTAAGCAGAGGTTGATTGCTTCTTGATTATTCAGGGCATCAAAGATTACAGGGAGAAGGCTGGAGAATGTCTTTGAGAGAGATAATAAATCAGCCACGATGGAATAGCAGAACAAACTCGATGGACTGAATGGTCCAATTCTGATCCTATATCTTATGGTCTTATGTTCTTATGAAATTGAACTTGCATCCTCCATCACCCTGGCAGCTCATTCCATACTCACACTACCCTCTGTGTGAAGAAACCCTTCAGGTTTCTCTTAAATATTTCACCTTTGACCCTTAACCTTTTAACTTTTTGTTCAATTTCACCCATTTACCCTATCTAAACCCCTCATCGTTTTGTATACCTCTATCAAATCTCCCCTCATTCTCCTATGCTCGCAAAAGGTCTCACCAACAAGATCTCAGCTTAAAATGCCGACTCTTTATTCCCCTCCATAGAGGTTGCCAGATCTGCTGAGTCCCTCCAGCATTTTGTGTGCATTACTCTGGATTTCCAGCATTTCTTGTGTTTAAGTCCTAACCTATTCAATCTTTCCCAATAACTCTGGTCCTCAAGTCAAGGTCCGCTTAAAGATAGTGGAGTCAAGGGATATGGGGAGAAGGCAGGAACGGGGTACTGATTGTGGATGATCGGCCATGATCACATTGAATGGTGGTGTTGGCTCGAAGAGCCGAATGGCCTACTCCTGCACCTACTGTCTATTGTCTATTGTCAAGTCCTAGCAACATTCTTGTAAATTTTCTTTGTACTCTTTCAATGTTATTTATCTCTCTCCTGAAGGTAGGTGAGATCATGCACTAGAATTTGATTCATTGGCATTCCTTGTACAAATGTTGGGAGGTTACATGGATGGAAGTTGTTTATCAGCCAAGACATCAGGAAGATAAATGCAATGTTAGCATTCACTTTGAAAATACAAAGGCAAGGATGTGATGCTGAGACTTTATAAGGCATTGGTCAAACTGCACTTGTAGTATTGTGAGAAGTTTTGGGTCCCTAATCTAAAAAAAAGATGTGCTGATATCAGAGAGAGTCCAGGAGAGGTTTACAAGAATGATTCTGGGAATGAAAGGGTTAATAGACAAGGAGCCTTTAATGTCTCCTGGAGTTTAGAAGAATGAAGGGGGATCTCATAGAAACCTTCTGAAATTTGAAAGATCTGGATAGAGTGGATGTGGAGAGGATGTTTCCTGTCGTGGAGGAGTGTAGGACCAAAGGATACAGCTTCAGAATAGAGGTACGCCTACTTAGAACAGAGATGAGAAGGAATTTCTTTAACTGGAGGTGGTGAATTTGTGGAATTCATTGCCACAGATGGCTGTGGAGGTCAAGTCATTGAGTATATTTTCAGTGGATGCTGATAGGTTCAAGATTAGTCAGGGCGTCAAAACTTAGGGCAGCAGAATGGTATGGAGGGGATTATTAATTCAGCCATGATGGAAAGGTGGAGCAGACTCAATGAGCCAAATGGCCTAATTCTGCTCCTTTATCTTATGGTCTTGTGTAAAACAGCTGGACAGGAATAATTCAGCATGTTTATATCTCAGTTCTGAGATGTGTAACGTTACCAGCAAAGGTTAAAGGACAGAAGTTGCTTTCTGAGGAAGTGTGCTGTATTACACTGAACCAGTGGTGTCACAGAGATGCAGAGCACTGGATTTCAAGTCATCTCAAGTCTAGTTTACTTTTATTTATGTATTTGTTTGTTTGTTTGTTTATTTAATTTAGCGATGCTCTGCGGAACAGGGCCTACTGGTCCTTCAAACCACACAGCCCCATGAACTCCCAACAAACCCAATGAACTGTAACCCAATCACAGGACAATTTACAATGACCACTTAACTTAACCGGACAACAACACACACAAAATGCTGGTGGAACACTGCAGGCCAGGCAGTATCTACAGGGAGAAGTGCTGTTGACGTTTCGGGCCGAGACCCTTCGTCAGGACTAACCAAAAGGAAAGATAGTAAGAGATTTGACAGTAGTGGGGGGGGGAGGAATGCGAAATGATAGGAGAAGACCGGAGGGGGTGGGATGACGCTAAGAGCTGGAAAGGTGATTGGTGAAAGTGATACCGAGCTGGAGAAGGGAAAAGATCATGGGACAGGAGGCCTCGGGAGAAAGAAAGGTGGGGGAACACCAGAGGGAGATGGAGAACAGGCAAACAACTAAATATGTCAGGGATGGGGTAAGAAGTGGAGGAGGGGCATTAACGGAAGTTAGAGAAGTCAATGTTCATGCCATCAGGTTGGAGGCTACCCAGCCGGTATATAAGGTGTTGTTCCTCCAACCTGAGTTTGGATTCATTTTGACAGTAGAGGAGGCCATGGATAGACATATCAGAATGGGAATGGGACGTGGAATTAAAATGTGTGGCCACTGGGAGATCCTTCTTTCTCTGGCGGACTGAGCGTAGGTGTTCAGCACAACGGTCTCCCAGTCTGTGTCGGGTCTCACCAATATATAGAAGGCTGCATCAGGAGCACCGGACGCAGTATACCACACCAGCCGACTCACAGGTGAAGTGTCGCCTCACCTGGAAGGACTGTCTGGGGCCCTGAATGGTGGTGAGGGAGGAAGTGTAAGGGCAGGGAAAGGGAAGGGAAGCACCTTTGTTTAAAAAAAAGAAAGACATCTCCTTCGTCCTGGAATGAAAAGCCTCATCCTGAGAGCAGATGCGGCAGAGACAGAGGAATTGTGAGAAGGGGATAGCATTTTTGCAAGAGACAGGGTGGGAAGAGGAATAGTCCAGGTAGCTGTGAGAGTCTGTAGGCTTATAGTAGATATCAGTAGATAGGCCATCTCCAGAGATGGAGACAGAAAGATCAAGAAAGGGGAGGGAGGTGTCGGAAATGGACCAGGTAAATTTGAAGGCAGGGTGAAAGTTGGAGGCAAAGTTAATGAAGTCGACGAGCTCAGCATGCGTGCAGGAGGCAGCGCCAATGCAGTCGTCGATGTAGCGAAGGAAAAGAGGGGGATGGATACCCGTATAACCTTGGAACATGGACTGTTCCACAAAGCCAACAAAAAAGCAAAGTGGGCAGCCTAACGTTAGTACTGTGCTAGCAAACCAGGTTCAATTCCCGCTACTGTCTTTAAAGAGTTTGTATGTTCTCCCCATGAACCGCACGGGTTTCCCTAAGGTGCTCTGGTTTCCTCCCGCATTCCAAAGATGTATGGTTCATAAGTTAACTAGTCACATGGGTGTAGTCGCGCACCCTGGGTAGAGAAGCCTGTTACTGTGTTGTATCTCTAAATAAATAAATTGGAGATGACGTCTGGGCAATAAAACAGACAAAAAAAAAGACCTAGAGTAGGTTCATGAGAATTATTCTGGGAATGAAAGGGTTAATTTAGGAGTTGTGTTTGATGGCTCTGGGCCTGAACTCACTGGAGTTTAGAAGAATGATGGGGAGTCTCATTGAAATCTATTAAATATTGAAAGACCAAAATAGAGTGGATTTGGAGAGGATGTTTTCCGTAGTGGGGGACTTTAGGACCAGAGGGCACATGCAGCATCAGGATTGAGGGATTTGGGAAGGAATTTCTTCAGCAAGAGAGTGGTGAATGTGTGGAATTCACTGCTACAGACAACTGTGGAGGCCAAGTCATTGGGTATACTTAAAGTGGAGGTTGTTGATAGGTTCTTGATTAATCAGGGCCTTAAAGGTTACAGAGACAGGGCAGGAGAATGGGGTTGAGAGGGATAATAAATCAGCCATGATGGAATGACAGGGCATATTCAAAGGGCCAAAAGGCCTAATCTGTTCCCATGTCTTATGGTCTATAAAAAGCAGTTAAGGTGCTGAGGAAGAGTGTGTGGAAGGTAGAAGCTGTATCCCAACACCAAATATTTGACAGAGAGTTTCACTTGTCATGAATTCATATTCTCATGCATTCTCCTCTCTCATTCACATTCATGTAATCAAGGTTGCTGTTCTTGTGACAAGCAAGTATGATGAAAGCACCTGCTAGATCAGTAAAGGGAATCAACTGCTTCTGCATTGAGCGAGATTAATGGAAGCTTGACCTGACCTGGCAGGGGGTAGATTTTGATTCTGTTTGATGGTTTAAAATTGGGGAGAGAACACAGACAGTGTGTTTTGCACCTTTCCACACAGAACTCGATTGTAGCAAAAAAAACAAAGAGACACAAAACTCTCTGGAACCTGTTTAGACACAGTTGTAAATAACAAAAATAAGTCCTCACTACGAAGGACCCAAGTAAGTCCTGATGAAGGGTCCCAAAATATCAAACCTTTATTCTCATCCATAGATGCTGACTGACCTGCTGAGTTCCTCCAGTGTTTTGTTGTGTATGTATTTATTGAGAGATACAACACAGTAACAGCACCTTCCAGCCCAACGAGCCTATGTCGCCCATGTGACCAACTACCCTACTAAACATATGTCTTTGGACTGTGGGAAGAAACCAGAATGCCCTGAGGAAACGCCCATGGTCACGGGGAGAAAATACAGACAGTGGCGGGAATTGAACCCCGGTCGGTGCTGCTGTTTTGCCGTTATTCCAAATGCTCGGCTAACGCTCCATCCATTTTGTGTGTGATGCTCAGGTTGCTCACTGACATAGTAAACCTGTTTATTTTGTGTGTGTTGCTCAAGATTTCCAGCATCTGAAGAAGCTCTTGTGTTAATAAGTGGGTCTGACCTTTGGCTGAAAATAAAAATGAATACAGATGTGGGAGTCTGAAATTTAAAAAAACAGAAAATACTGTAAACATGTTGCATATGAGCTCGATTTCAATGTTTAAGAGAAGTTTGGATAGGCACATGGATGTAGGGGTATGGAGGGCTATGGTCCAGGTGGAGGTCGATGGGAATAGGCAGCTTAAATGATTCAGCATGGACAAGATGGGCCAAAGGGCCTGTTTTTGTGCTGTAATTTCCTATGACTCATCAGGTCAGGCAGCATCTGTAGAAAAAGAAACAGTGACTTTTCACATTCAGACTCCCTGAAAGTCTCTGATCATCCTGATATTGAAATATATCATTGGCCTTTTAACTCTTCTTTTCCTCTTCTTTCACTCCCTCTTACCTCTGCTCTTTTCCTCACCTGTCTATCACCTCCCCCCAGGTCCACCCCTCCTTCTCTTTCTCCCATGGTCCACTGTCCTCCTACATCGACCTGACTTCATCTATCATCTTCTTCCTTTTTCTCTGTCCACCTTCTTATTCTGGTCTCTTCCCCCTTCCTTTCCAGTCCTGATGAAGGGTCTCAGCCCAGTCAAAAGCTGTTCATTCATATTTATAGACCTGTTGAGTTCCTCCAGCATTTTGTGTGTGTTGCTCATTGTTCTTTCACTGTTGCCACTTCTGCAATGTATTTTTGAAGCATTTTCAGATAGAGACTCACCACTAATACTTTCCAGAACCAATAATGGTATAAGGTCTTGATTCTAAGTGCTGGCCACAACCCAAATTCAACTAAGATAAGACAAACTCATTCTTCACTTTGTTAGGTACCTAATAAAGTTGTCACTGAGTGTATGCTCGTGATCTTCCGCTGCTATAGCCCATCCACTCACTTCAAGGTTCAACATGTTGTGTGTTCAGAGATGCTCTTCTGCACACCACTGTTATGACATGTGGTTATTTGAGTTACTATTGCCTTCCTGTGAGCTCAAACCAGTCTGGCCATTTGCTCTGACTTCTCTCATTAACAAGGCATTTTCACCCATAGAACTGCTGCTCACTGGATGATTTTTTTTTATTTTCACACCAGTCTCTGTAATCTCCAATGACTGCTGCGTGTGAAAATCCCAGAAGATCAACAGTTTCTGAGATACTCAAACCAGCAATCATCCCTCAGCCAACATCACTGAGATCACAATTACTTCAATGGGAAATATCATCTCCACATTCATGCAATCTACCAATTTACTTCAGACTTTGCTAGTCTCAGAAACCACTTCCACACTCCTCAGTCTCTTCCTTTCATTCCCAGTCTGTCACCTGTAGCCTCGAATTTATGGCAAAGCACTGGGTTCAAAGGAAGTGTGGCTGAACCCTGTTAGGCTCCTTGTAAAGCATTGTGATGGCTCCATTGTGAGGACATTTAAGGCAGAGATGAGTATATATAGAAGCATAAATCCATAAAACGTAGAAGCAGAATTAGGCTATTTGGCTCATCAAATCTGCACTGCCATTCCATCATGGCTGATTTATTATCCCTCTCAATCCCTTCTCCTCGTAATCTTTGATGTCTTGACTATTCTAGAATCTATCAACCTCTGCTTTAAGTATAATCATCGACTTGGTCTCCACAGTCATCTGTGGCAATGAATTCCAGATCCATTACCTTCTGGCTAAGGAAATTCCTCCTCACATTGTTCTAAATGGAAATCCCTCTATTTTCAGGCTGTTCCCATCGGTTCTAGACTCCACCGCTACAGGAAACACCTTTCCACATCCACTCTTTTGAGGCTTTTCAATATTCAATAGGTTTTGATGAGATCACCCCCTCATTCTTCTAAACTCTAGTAAGTACAGGGCCAGCGCCATCAAACGCTCCTCATTTGTTAACCTATTCATTCCCAGAATCATACTTGTGAACCTCCTCTGGACCTTCTCTAACACCATCACATCTTTTCTTAGATAAGGGGCCCAAAACTGTTCTCAGTACTCCAAGTGCTGTCTGACTAATGTCTTATAAGCCCTCAGCATCACATCTTTGCTTCTATATTCTAGTCCTCTTGAAATGAAAGTTAACATTGCATTTGCCTTCCTCAGCACTGACTCAACCTGCAAATTAATCTTTAGGGAATCCTGCACGAGGGCTCTTAGATAGGTACATGGAGCTTAGAAAAATAGAGGGCTGTGCATTAGAGAAATCCCAAGTCCTTTGGGATTTTTTGAATTTTCTCCCCATTTAGAAACTAGTCTGTGCTTTTATTCCTTCTGCCAAAGTGAATGACTATGCATTCACCTCAATATAGTGACTATACACTATATTCCACTTGCCATTTCTCTGCCCATTCTCCTAATCTGTTCAAGTCCTTCTGCAGACACCCTGTTTCCTCAGCACAACCCATCCATCCACGTATCTTTGTATCTTCTGCAAACTTGGCCACAAAACCATCAATTCCGTCATCCAAATCATTGACATATAATGTAAAAGGAAGCGGTCCCAACACTGACCCCTCCGGCACACCAGTAGTCACCAGCAGCAATCAGAAAAGTCTCCGTTTATTCCCTTTCTTGGCCTCCTGACAATCAGCCACTGCTCTAACCATGCTGTGGATCTCTCCCATAATAGCATGAGCTCATGTGTGTCACCTTGTCGTGGAGAGGGTGTTCCCAATCCACAACTCTGCAGTTTCTTGCAATCATGGGGAGAGCAGCTACCATAGAATGCTTTATACTGTGTATTGATAAAAACTGCTGAAGTTCGAGGGGGACATGAATTTGTGGCATCCAGTGTACATTTTGACTATTAATATTGCTATTGATTTATAGCTGTCGAATGTACGGTGAACATTTCTTGTTCTGTATGCCATCCAGAGGGATCTTTGGAGCATAGAGGTAGCCAGAGGAAGAGCAGGGCACTTAACATAGAGGTTTCCGTGACGCGCGGAGCTGTGTCCACAAAACCTCTGCAGTTTCCTGTGGTCTTGAGCTGAGCAGTTCCTATAGCCATGATGCATCCAGTTAGATAGATAGATAGATAGATACTTTATTCATCCCCATGGGGAAATTCAACTTTTTTCCAATTGGTGCAGCCAGAAACATTGTAATGGATTAAAGGGAACATCCCAGATTTCTTTAGTTTTCTAAGGAAATAGAAATGCTGATGAGCTTTTGTGCCCAGTGTGGTTGGACCAGACAGTCTATTGGCGAGCATGACAGGCTGTGGTGAGACAAGCTTGTAGTGGTGATACTCCCCATGACCACTGCTGGGACAACTCATGTTCATCATTGGCACAATCCGGGATGCCCAGAAAATGTAAACAAATGGTCAACGTTTGAATGTTATATCAGCTGGGGTTCAGGCAGAAAACAAAATACAGGTTGAGTGCTCTTTATCTGAAATGCTTGTGGTCAGAAGAGCTTCAGGTTTCACATATTTTTGGATTTTGGTATATATAATGAGATAGTTTGATATTGTCATCATTTTGGACTCTGAATGTATGTGCTACTGTTAAGTGGTCTTTGTCTTACACTTGTTTATCACACATATGTACTGATGCAGTCATTCAGCATGTTAGATTATCATCAGTAATGTTCTTGCCAAATTCATCAATGAACAGCCATATAACTCATCAACAGCTATCTAAGGCCGTGGTCAGATCCCACCTGGAGTACTGTATTCACTTCTGGTCACCTCATTACAGGAAGGATGTGGATGCTATAGAGAGAATGTAAAGATTGGAGAGTGTGCCTTATGAGAATAGGTTCAGATTCAGATTCAGATTCAGTTTATTGTCATTTAGAAACCACAAATGCAATGCAGTTAAAAAATGAGACAACGTTCCTCCAGAATGATATCACAAAAGCACATGACAAAACAGACTACACCAGAAAATTCACATAACGTTTGGCAATCCCCAATCCAGAGTCCGGAGAGGCTGCTGCGTATTAATATTGTGCTACCATGAATGTGAGGTTATCCACTTTGGTTGCAAGAACAGGAAAACTGATTATTATCTGAATAGTGGCCGATTAGGAAAAAGGAGGTGCAACGAGACCTAGGTGTCATTGTACACCAGTCATTGAAGGTGGGCATGCAGGTACAGCAGGCGGTGAAAAAGGCAAATAGTATGTTGGCATTCATAGCAAAAGGATTTGAGTACAGGAGCAGGGAGGTTCTACCGCAGTTGTACAAGGCCTTGGTGAGACCACAACCTAGAGTATTATGTGCAGTTTTGGTCCCCTAATCTGAGGAAAGACATTCTTGCCATAGAGGGAGTACAGAGAAGTTTCACCAGATTGATTCCTGGGATGGCAGGACTCATATGAAGAAAGACTGGATCGACTAGGCTTATACTCACTGGAATTTAGAAGATTGAGGGGGGATCTTATTGAAACGTATAAAATTCTAAAGGGATTGGACAGGCTAGATGCAGGAAGATTGTTTCCGATGTTGGGGAAGTCCAGAATGAGGGGTCACAGTTTAAGGATAAAGGGGAAGCCTTTTAGGACCGAGATGAGGAAAAACTTCTTCACACAGAGAGTGGTGAATCTGTGGAATTCTCTGCCACAGGAAACAGTTGAGGCCGGTTCATTGGCTATATTTAATAGGAATTTAGATATGGCCCTTGTGGCTAAAGGGATCGGGGGTATGGAGAGAAAGCAGGTACAGGGTTCTGAGTTGGATGATCAGCCATGATCATACTGAATGGCGGTGCAGGCTCGAAGGGCCGAATGGCCTACTCCTGCACCTATTTTCTATGTTTCTATGTTTCTATGTTTCTACCATCTTAGCGTTCCCTGGAAAGGAGCTCCAAATCTACCAGACAAAACAAGACCAAAAACTAAAGCTACAAGACCTGTACAAAACCACATAGTTACAACATATAGTTACAACAGTGCAAACAATAGCATAATTGATAAAAAAAACAAACCATGAGCACAGTAAAAATAGTCCAAAGATGTTAAAAGACTACAAGTTCGAAAGAAACCACCACACAATTTCCACAAGTCCTCAGGGTCCTGATAGATTCGTCATCCCACACAGGCGGCAGAAGGGAATACCCCCGCTATGGACTCAGCCTCGCAGACGCAGCACACAGTGAAAGCGCCCCGACCGCAGCGGACTCCGAGTCTGCCAAACCTCCAAGCCTCCGATCATCCCCTCCGGCACAGCTTCTCCGAGCACCATCCTCAGCCGAGCGTATTAAGACGCCCCCACCAGCGGCTACCGGCAGGACTGGGGGCCTGAGGACTGGGGGCCTGTTCTTCTCAGCAGAGACCTGGGCCTCACAGCAGCAACAGCAACGAAGAAGGCCTTCCTGGAGATTTCCAGATGTTCCTCTGTACTCCCACGTCTGTTTTCCATCAGATTAGGATTGCGCACGGCACCCCGCTTAATAAATAACAGATATCAGCTCTGGAGTGGCCGCTGCAAGCTGTGTCGCACCGCCATCTTGGCTTCCTAGGTTGAGTGAATTTGGCCTTTTCTCCTTGGAGTGATGGAGGATGAGAGATGACCTGATAGAGGTGTATAAGATGATGAGAGGCATTGACCGTGTGAATAGATTTTTCCCAGGGCTGAAATGGCTAACATGAGCAGGCCATAGTTTTAAGGTGCTTGGAAGTAGGTACAAGGGGGATGTCAGAAGTAAGTTTTTCACACAGAGAGTGGTGGGACTGTGGAATGCACTGCCAGTGAAGGTAGTACAGGCAGATAAAATAGAGTCTTTTAAGAGATTCTTAGATAGGAGCTAGAAAAATAGAGGGCTATGCAGTAGGGAAATTCTAGGCAGCTTCTAGAGTAGATTACATGGTCGGCACAACATTTTGGGCTGAAGGGCCTGTAATGTGCTGTAGATTTTTTATGTTCTATGAACTTCTCTGCTGTTTCATCATCAGCAGACACCTTATCACCACAAATATTTAAAAAGTTAATGCCATGCTTTTTTGTTCAATTTCTGCAACCATCCTGCTGAAGATTCAAAATGATCTTCAATTTTCAGCTTGCCGTGACAGATCTTTGCTTGTTTCGTGATCAGCTTACCATTAAGTGGCATATGTTCACTCAGACAAATCCACTCTTTTAATACAGAGTGAAGATCTTCATTTTTCACTTTATGCAGTGTTTTTCTATTTTTGTTAACCTCTGTTCTTTACATATGTGAGGTCACTTATCTGAACTGTCTGTGGTGTGCCTGTGTATCTGTGCATCATCTGGGAACCTTCCCGGCACTTTGTAGAATTTCCCATGTGTAATGCGATGTCAGTTCTAAAAAAAATTTGGCATTTCTGAGATATTTGGATTTTGGAATTTCAGATTCGGGGTACTCAACCCGTACAAAAAGCATTAATATCATTCCTCTCCTATCAGATTCCTCCTTCTTCAGTCTTTTAGCTCTTCCACCTATCACCTCCCAGCTTCTCAACTTCATCCCACCTCCCCCACCCACCCACCTTTCCCACCTGTCTTACCTATATCCTGCCAACTTGTACTCATTCCTCCTTCCCCCCACCTTCTTATTCTCACTTCTGCCCCCTTTCTTTCCAGTCCTGATGGAGGGTCTCTGCCTGAAACATCAACGGTTTATTCTCCTCCAAAGATGCTGCGTTCCTTCAGCATCTTGTATACGTGTGTTACTCTGGACTGATGCAGACTGTCGAACCAAAAGTCTGAATTAGCAAGAGAAATTCAGTGCTGAGCTGCAGATATTTTTTTGTTTTGACAATGTAATCATCTCTTTATCAGTTTCCAAAATGTTATTAATTTGCAAGGCCCTGACATTTAGTACTCCAGCTGTTGAGCTCATACACGCGCTGTTCCCCCGCTGGATTCCAGGTGCTGCCTGTCAACTTTCAGATAAATTAAGTCTTTAAGCGCAGTTAACACCGTTCAGTTGACTGATGGTTCAATGTAATTTCCAGGAAAATGATTGTTGCAAGCAAAGTTTGCATATATTTTCACGGCACTGCTGACAGATTCATTAAACATCTCTCACTCACACACAACGAGTCTGGTAATCTGAGATTTCGTTTGCAAGTACAAAGCAAATACAATGTATAGGCTGAAAGGAAATAAGCAGGTGGGCATAGCTGAGTCAATATTTGGGATCTCCGTTTTTTGAAAACTGTAAAAAGTCTGCAGTATCTTTCACAGTTTGGCTCAAACATGGCAGAGACTCTTGCATGCTCACATCTAAATTGCCAAAGTTATGGCTTCAAATCTCATTCTCAAATGTTATCTGCATTGTGTTACTACCTCAATGTACTTAAGCATGACACAACCTAACTTATTGTATTCAACAATAGGAGTTCACTGTATCTTGGTACATGTTGCCAAAGTTCAAGCTAACTTTATTATCAAGGTATGTATATATCATCAGATACTACCTTGAGATTCATTTTCCTGCAAGCATTCACAGTCGAAATACAACAGAGTCAATGAAAAACTACATATTTCTCTGCTCACATTATCCTTATGAATGTAAGGCCAGTCACAGCATGAAAGCCATATTTATGTTTGTTGAAAACTCCGCTGTCATTGGCCAAATCGAAGGATGCGATGAATCAGCATTAAGGAAGGAGATTGACATTCTGGCTGAATGGTGCCACAACAATAACTTCTCACTTAATTTCAGCAACACCAAGGAGCTGATTATTGACTTCAAGAGGAGGAAAGCAGAGGTCGATGAGACAGTTCTCATCAGGGCATCAGATGTGGAGAGTGTCAGCAACTTTAAGTTCCTTGGTTTTATCATTTCAAAGGATCTGGCGTAGGTCCAGCACATAGGTGCCATCCTAAAGAAATGCACAGCAGCACCTTTACTTTCTTAGCAGTTTGCAAAGATTCGACATCTGATCTAAAGCTTTAACAAATTTCTATAGATGTGTGGATGCATCATGGCCTGTTATGGAAAAGTAATGGATACAGTCCACTCTATCATGGGTAAAGCCCTCTGAACCATTGAGCACACCTACACAGAACGCTGTAGGAAAGCAGCATCCAGCACCAAGGACCTTCACCATCCAGGACATGCTCTCTTTTCACTGCTGCCATCAGGAAGAAGGTATAGGAGCCTCAGGACCCACATCACCAGATTGTGTCTTCAACCATAGGGGATAACTTCAGTCAACTTCACTCAGCCCAACACTGAAATGTTCCCACAATCTATGGACTCACTTTCAAGGACTCTTCATCTCATGTTCTCAATATATATTGCTTATTTATTTATTTATTATTTTCAGTATTATTATTATTTTCCTTTTTGTGTTTTCGCTGCAATTTGGGTGTTTATCCATCTTTTTGGGTGCAGCCTGTCATTGATTTTATTTTGTTTCATTGAACTTATTCTGAAAGTCCGCAAGAAAATTGATCTCAGGTGACGTGTGCACTTAGATTTAAAAAATTACTTTGTGTGCTCAGCCTGCTGCTGTTCACACTGCTGATGCATGACTGTCGCAGGATCCATCTCAAATCATGTCATCAAGTTTGTGAATGACACAACAGAGGCTGGCCTTATCAAGAACAATGATGAGATGGAGTATAGAGAGGAAGTGGCTGGTAGATTGGTGTGAGAAGAAATACCTAAGCCCAGACATGGAGAAGACAAAGGAAACCATTCTGGACCTCAGGAAAGTGCAGACAAACCATCCCCCTCTGCGAACACATGACTCCTCCATAGAGAGAGTTAAGTGCACCAAGTTCCTGGGAGTTTACATCATGGATGGTCCCTTAATATCACCTTCCGGAACAAGAAGGCATAGCAGCACCTCCACATCCTAAGAAGCTTGAGGCAAGCTTCCCTACACCCCCCCCCCCCATCTTAACTGCATTTTACTGGAGCACCATTGAGATCATCCTGACAAGTTGCATCTCCATCTGGTATGGGAGCAGTCAAGCACTGGACTAGAAGTTCCTACAAAGGACTGTGAGAAAAGCTAAGAGGATCATATGGATTTCCTTTCCATCCATCAGGGACATTTATCAGGAGCGCTGCATACGCAGGGCCCCTAGTATTATTAAAGATCCCACCCATCCATCCAGCATCCTCTTTGACTTTCTACCACTTGGCAGGAGACTCCGATGTATAAAAAGAAGAATGGTCGGGATGGGAAGCAGTTTCTCCCCTCAGGCTATCAAGCTTCTGAACTCCCGGCTACATCGTATTCGAAGTGTCACTGTTCCGTACTTTACAATGTTCAATATTGATGCACTTTAGTTTGTTATTTATGTGTGATTCATCTGTAGGTTTTAACCTTACCTTCATAAGTTATCATTTGTTATGTGTGTTATGTGTAGTACTGTGCTTTACAGCCTGGTTTGGAGAAACTCTGTCTCGTTTCTATACACATTATATGGCTATATACATTTAATACACATATATATAGTTAAATGACAATAAATTTGACTTCTCTTGACTTTGACAACCAATGAGCAAAAGAAAAGAAACTGTGTAAATAAAAAAATAAATACGAGGGGTGATTGATAAGTTTGTGGACTAAGGTAGAAGGAATCAAGTTTAGAAAACCTAGCACATGTATTTTTCAACATAGTCCCCTCCTACATTTACACACTTAGTCCAGCAGTCGTGCAGTTCAACTCTTTGAGTGATTATGCAGAAAGTTTGAAGTTAATAACTCATCAGTTAATAACTCATCGGGGTGACTGATAAGATCGTGGCCTAAGGTAGAAGGAGATGAGTTATTAACTTCAAACTTTCTGCATAATCACTCAGAGTTGAACTGCATGAGCATGTAATGAGAGCTGTAATACTCATCTCCTTCCACCTTAGGCCACAAACTTATCAAGCACCCATCTGTGGACACTTTCTGGAGGTCCAAGGACCGTATGCTCCACGACCGCTGGACTAAGTGTGTAAATGTAGGAGGGGACTAAGTTGAAAAATAAATGTGCTAGGTTTTCTAAAATTTGAGTTGAGAAAAGTCATCCTGAATTTGAAGACTTGTCTGAAAAAAGGTCAATCAAAAAGCAGGATGTCTGATGGTCAAAGTTGTTCATTTCAGTGAAGTGAAAAGCGTGAATGTTTGGCACCCTGTGGGGAAACAATAACCACTGGCATTGAAAAAGGACTGAGTTGAAAGAATGTAAATATTTGAAGATTGTATGGTAATGCAGAGATAATAGAGATTTGAAGGTCATTGGATGACAGAGACTATGGAAGTGGGAAGTCACATGAGTATAAAGGTCATCAAGTCACACAGCATGGGAACAGGCCACTCAGCCCAACCAGTCCATGCCAACCCATCTAAAATAGTCCCATTTTAAGATTAAGATTAATTTAACATTATTTGTCGCATGAACATTGAGACTTGCATACATTCAAATCAAATCAACAAGGATTGTGCTGAGGGTAGTCACAAGTGACACCATGTTTCTGAGGTCAACATAACATGACTGCACAGCTTTTAACTCTGACTGTTCATCACTGGAACATGGGGGAAACCGGATTGATCACGACATAAATGTACAGACACTGGTGGGAATTGAATCCCCGATTACTGCTCACTGGCGCTGTAACAGCACTAAGCTAACTGCTACCGCGTTACCCACTTGTCTATCTTTGACCATTTCCCTCTAAACCTGCCTATACAAGTGTTTTTTTAAAAATGTGGTTAATGTACCTGCCCCAATCACTTCCACTGGCAACTTGCTCGACATATGGACCACCCTTTGGGTGAAGAAGTTGCTGCTCAGGTTACTATTAAATCTTTCTTCTCTTATCTTAAGTCGATGAGCTCTACTTCTCAATTCCCCAACTCTGGAGAGAAGACTGAATGGATTCACCCTTTCTTTTGCCATCCACAAATTTATATACCTCTATATGGTCACCCCCACCCCCCAGTTCTCCTGCTCTCCGAGGAATAAAGTCGTAGCCTGCTTAATCTCTCCCTATGACTCATACCTTTGAGTTCCAACAACATCCTAGTAAGTCTCTTTTGCACGCTTTGCAGTTTGATGGCATCTTTCCTGTAGCAGGGTGATCAAAACTGAGCACACTATTCCTAAGTAACATGCTCAAAATGCTAGAGGAACTCAGCAGGTCAGGCAGCATCTAAGGAATTGAATGAACAGTGGATGCTTCAGGCCGAGATTTGGCCTTACTAACATCTTGTATTACTCTGATAAGGTCCTCTGATTGTTGGAAACAGCTTCTTCTAATTTACTTCAAAATTCCTCAGATAATCCACATCCATGATCCTTCAAAGCTACCATGCAAATTGATAGAGTGGGTAAGAATGCAAATGGTGTGTAGGCTTTCATTAATCAGAAAATTGAGTTCACGAGGCATGAGGTAATATTGCAACTCTGTATAACCCTGGCAGACCACACTTGGAATATTGTGTTCATTTCTGGTCCTCTCATTGTAGGAAGGATGTGGAAGCTATTGAGTGACTGCTGAAGAGATTTACCAGGATGCTGCATAGATTAGAAGCATATCTGAGGAAGCTAAGGCTTTTCTCTTTAGCGTAAAAGAGGATGAGAGGTGACTTGCTCGAGGTGTATAAGATTATGAGAGGCAGAGATTGAAAAGACATCCGGAGAATTTTTCTCCTGGGTGAAAATGGCTAATAGAAGAGGGTGTAATTTTAATGTAATTAGAGTAAAGCATAGGGGGATGTCAGAGATAAATATTTAATGCAGAGAGTGGTGAGTGCTTGAAACAAGCTGCAAGAGGCAGATACGCTAGGGAGCATTAAGAAGGTCTTAGATAGGCTAAGATAATGATTGGAAATGGAAGGCTATGTAAGAGGGAAGAATTAGATTGATCTTAGATTTGGTTAAAAGGTAAGTATAACATTGTGGGCCGAATGGCCTGTACCGTGTTGTGGTGTTTTATGCTCTATACTTCCATCCTAACTCTAAATGTTCGAAGATTAGTTCTAGTTTCTGCAGTCCCTCATGGGTTGAGCTGATGATCAGCACCTTGAGGGACGTGGCGTATCGATACGAGCTCTTAGTATGATAAACCAAGTGAGCGCATATGGAAATGTAACATTTCTATTGAATGCAAAATGCAACCATGCTACATATTTATGAGATGCCCAAACTCACATGGGTAGCTAAATACTGTGATCCCTTCAGAAAATTAAAATCAATTGAAATTTATTTAACAATGTATTAAAAAGCAGCTCAAAGCTCAAATCTCATGGTTCCTTCATTAAGCTCTAACAGCTGCCGTGATTAGGCATCGGTTTGTAAATTAATTGAACAAATCAAATGCTCGTCTAATGCATTTTCCCCAAACACAGCTTAGAGTTGCCTCGGATGCCGACAAACGACTTCGGCCTGAAACGTTGACTATTTATTCATTTCAATTGATGCTGCCTGACTTGCTGAATTCATCCAACATTTTGTGTGTGTTGTTTGGGGTCTGAAAAACTATCATCTCTTGCAATGATCTGTCCAGTATTCAGTTTCAGATTTAGTTATCATTGAAACACACAGTGAAATGCATCATCTGCCTGAACAACCAACACACCCAAGGATGTGCTGGGTGCAGCCTGGAAGTGTTGCCACACATTCTGGCACCAACACAGTATGCCCACCGTGTTCACGGCAATCAGAGATCAGCCACGATGGAATGGCAGAGCAGACTTGATGCATTAATTCTGCTCCTATGTCTTATGGTCCGATCATACCAAGTGACAAAGCAGCAACAGTAAACCAAGCCCCTTCCCTCCCTCCCTCACACCCACAAACACATTCCTCTCGCTCTCCCTCCCTCCCTCTCACACACAAACACATTCCTCTCACTCTCCCTCCCTCCCTCACACCCACAAACACATTCCTCTCGCTCTCCCTCCCTCCCTCTCACACACAAACACATTCCTCTCACTCTCCCTCCCTCCCTCACACCCACAAACACATTCCTTTCGCTCTCCCTCCCTCCCTCTCACACACAAACACATTCCTCCCTCCCTCTCACATACACATGCACACACTCCCTCCCTCACACCCATAAACACAATCCTCCCTCCCTCTCACATACACATACACACACTCCCTCCCTCACACACACATACACATTCCTCCCTCCCTCTCACATACACATGCACACACTCCCTCCCTCACACACACATACACAATCCTCCCTCCCTCTCACATACACATGCACACACTCCCTCCCTCACACACACATACACAATCCTCCCTCCCTCTCACATACACATGCACACACTCCCTCCTTCACACCCACGAACACAATCCTCCCTCCCTCTCACATACACATGCACACACTCCCTCCCTCACACCCATAAACACAATCCTCCCTCCCTCTCACATACACATACACACACTCCCTCCCTCACACACACATACACAATCCTCCCTCCCTCTCACATACATATGCACACACTCCCTCCCTCACACACCCATAAACACAATCCTCCCTCCCTCTCACATACACATGCACACACTCCCTCCCTCACACACCCATAAACACAATCCTCCCTCCCTCTCACATACACATGCACACACTCCCTCCCTCACACACACATACACAATCCTCCCTCCCTCTCACATACACATGCACACACTCCCTCCCTCACACACACATACACAATCCTCCCTCCCTCTCACATACACATGCACACACTCCCTCCCTCACACCCACAAACACATTCCTCTCGCTCTCCCTCCCTCCCTCTCACACACAAACACATTCCTCTCACTCTCCCTCCCTCCCTCACACCCACAAACACATTCCTCTCGCTCTCCCTCCCTCCCTCTCACACACAAACACATTCCTCTCACTCTCCCTCCCTCCCTCACACCCACAAACACATTCCTTTCGCTCTCCCTCCCTCCCTCTCACACACAAACACATTCCTCTCGCTCTCCCTCCCTCCCTCTCACATACACAAACACATTCCTCCCTCCCTCTCACATACACATGCACACACTCCCTCCCTCACACCCATAAACACAATCCTCCCTCCCTCTCACATACACATACACACACTCCCTCCCTCACACACACATACACATTCCTCCCTCCCTCTCACATACACATGCACACACTCCCTCCCTCACACCCATAAACACAATCCTCCCTCCCTCTCACATACACATACACACACTCCCTCCCTCACACACACATACACATTCCTCCCTCCCTCTCACATACACATGCACACACTCCCTCCCTCACACACACATACACAATCCTCCCTCCCTCTCACATACACATGCACACACTCCCTCCCTCACACACACATACACACACTCCCTCCTTCACACCCACGAACACAATCCTCCCTCCCTCTCACATACACATGCACACACTCCCTCCCTCACACCCATAAACACAATCCTCCCTCCCTCTCACATACACATGCACACACTCCCTCCCTCACACACACATACACAATCCTCCCTCCCTCTCACATACACATGCACACACTCCCTCCCTCACACACACATACACAATCCTCCCTCCCTCTCACATACACATGCACACACTCCCTCCCTCACACACCCATAAACACAATCCTCCCTCCCTCTCACATACACATGCACACACTCCCTCCCTCACACACACATACACAATTCTCCCTCCCTCTCACATACACATGCACACACTCCCTTCCTCACACACACATACACAATCCTCCCTCCCTCTCACATACACATGCACACACTCCCTCCCTCACACACACATACACAATCCTCCCTCCCTCTCACATACACATGCACACACTCCCTCCCTCACACCCACGAACACAATCCTCCCTCCCTCTCACATACACATGCACACACTCCCTCCCTCACACCCATAAACACAATCCTCCCTCCCTCTCACATACACATGCACACACTCCCTCCCTCACACCCATAAACACAATCCTCCCTCCCTCTCACATACACATGCACACACTCCCTCCCTCACACACACATACACAATCCTCCCTCCCTCTCACATACACATGCACACACTCCCTCCCTCACACCCACGAACACAATCCTCCCTCCCTCTCACATACACATGCACACACTCCCTCCCTCACACACACATACACAATCCTCCCTCCCTCTCACATACACATGCACACACTCCCTCCCTCACACACACATACACAATCCTCCCTCCCTCTCACATACACATGCACACACTCCCTCCCTCACACACACATACACAATCCTCCCTCCCTCTCACATACACATGCACACACTCCCTCCCTCACACACACATACACAATCCTCCCTCCCTCTCACATACACATGCACACACTCCCTCCCTCACACACCCATAAACACAATCCTCCCTCCCTCTCACATACACATGCACACACTCCCTCCCTCACACCCATAAACACAATCCTCCCTCCCTCCCTCCCAACCATGCATGCATATGCACACTCTCTAACCCCAGGACAAGCCATTTTCTTTGATCTTCAGCCTCCAGTGGACCTAGACTCATAAACAGTGGGGTTTCACTTTCCCCAGCAGTGTCACACAGATTCACAGACTTGGGGTTCTGGACATTGGACCCTGAGTTCTCTTCTTCATTGACCTTTGGGCTTTGATCTTTGATATCGACCCCAAGACTCACTGATGAGACCGATGAGGACACTAAACACCAGGCCTTGAACTTCGGACTTGCTGCCGACTGGACTCTGAACACAATGCCTCAAACTCCAGACTTGTTGACTTATGTACCTCTGGGATCACTAGGCCTTGTGAATCCTGCTTGTATGAGAACTCTGATCCTGGAACTGGCCATCAACTTACTGATATCTCAGTGTTAAACAGATTTTTGTTTAACAATCCAGGTTTATGTGATAAACACAGGGTGACACTTCACCTGTGAGACGACACACACAAAATGCTGGAGTAACTCAGCAGGCCAGGCAATACTTATCGAAATGAATAAATAGTTGCTGTTTCAGGCCAAGACTCTTCATCAGGACTACTCTTTCCCATAGATGCTGCCTGGCCTGCATAGTTCCTCCTGCATTTTGTGTCTGTTGCTTTGGATTTCCAGCATCTGCAGATTTTCTCATGTTTGTGATACTTCACCGGTGAGTCTTTCAGGGTCAGCTGCTGTATCCAGTGCTTCTGATGCAGCCCCCTCTGTGTTGGTAACACCTGATATAGATTGGGGGATTACTTTGTCTGCAAAATGCAGGGTTTCCAGTGGCCAACCATTTTGTCCCATTCCAACATGTCGGTGCATGGCCTCCTCTATTGCCACGATAAGGTCTCTCTCAGTTTAGATGAGCAACTCCTAATATCCTGTCTGGGTAGCCTCCTATCTGATGGCATTTCTCCAATTTCTGATAAATATTCCCTTCCGCATTCCATCTTCTGCAATTTCCCACTCTGCCCCCTCACCTCTTCTCTTCTCCTCACCTGCCTAACATCTCCCCCTGCTGTCCCTCCTCTTCTCCTATCAGATTCCTTCTTCTTCAGCTCTTCTCCTTTTCCACCAATAACCTTCCAGCTTCTTACTTCATTCGCTCCCCCCAGCCAGCTGATTTCACCTGTCACCTTCTAGCTTGTACTCCTTTCCTTTCTCCTCCTCCTTATTCTGGCATCTTCTCCCTTTCTTTCTAGTCCTGATGAAAGGTCTCAGCCTGTTACATTGACTGTTTATTTCTTTCCACAGATGCTGGCTGAGCTGCTGAGTTTCCTCAGCATTTTGTGTGTGTTACTCAGGTCTGTTTAATTACTGGAGTTCAAATTCTCCACCTGCTGTAGTGGGATTCGAACCTGCCTTCGGAAAGCTGGATACCAGAAACAGCCCATATGTAACTGTGGCCATGAGATGTCTGTTTCTGTCTCAGCGGATCATAAAGAGAGACAGCTGCCCTGAGTCAGGCTGTGTTGTTCATTCAGAGGAGATCAATTATTGCGGAGAGAGCTCCTGTTTTACACGGCCTCACCCCAGACTGTGAGAGAATCAAGCCTATTTTCCTCAGGGGAGATGCCCAAACTGATGGGTTCCCTCCCCAGTCATTTTCTCAGTAATTAGAAACTCCTCTGCACATTTGCAGGCGATTGCTGCCAGCAGGCTGGTTTATGTACTTTTGTATAATCAGTCTACATACTGTTAGCACAGTAATTGCTTTCGCAAATAGAGGTTAAATGTGAATTAAAGTATATTTTTAATTGATTACCAACATTTCATTAATTCCCACCCCAATATTTGAGAGCAACCTCGGCTCTTTTCCAAACAGATGTTTGGTTCTATATTTGGGATGGGATTTTTTTTGCAGAATGGGTCAGACTCCAGTTTCTGCGTAAACCTCCTGGGATCTTGCTTTTCTCTCAGATACGAGTTTTATTTTAAATTCCTGCATAATATTTTCCTTGCTAGTTTGCCCCCTTTGAAGTTTGCAGAATTGGAAATTGATTAGCCTTCATCGAGTCGTAGAGCACTACAGCACAGAAATAGGCCCTTTGGCCCATCTAGTCTGAGCCAAACTATTAATCTCCCTGCTCCCATTGACTTGCACCTCCATGCCTCCCATCCATGTACCTATCCAAACTTCTCTTAAAGGTTGAAATCGAACCTGCATCCACCACTTCCACTGGCAGCTCATTTCACGCTCTCACCACCCTCTGAGTGAGGATCCCCCTCATGTTCCCTTAAATATTTCACCTTTCACACTTAACCCATGAGCTCTAGTTCTAGAGCTGCCTCAGCTTCAAAGGAAAAAGACTGTTTGCATCTACCCCATCTATATCCTTCATAATTTTGTATAACTCCATCAACTTTCCAGTCATTCGGTCGGGTCCTGACCTGTTCAACCTTTCCCTGTAATTCAGTTCCTCAAGTCCTGACACAGAAACAGTCTCTTTGGACCATCTAGTCCATGCCAGACTAATTAACATGTACAAACAAGTTGGATGAACTCAGCAGGTTGGGCAGCATCCGTTGAAACGAGCAATCAACGTTTTGGGCTGAGACCCTTCATCAGGACTGAAGAAGGAGGGGGCAGGGGCCCTATAAAGAAGGTGGGGGGAGGGTGAAAAACCAATCAGAGGAAAGATCAAGGGGTGGGGGAGGGGAAGCAGGGAGGGGATAGGCAGGAAAGGTGAAGAAGGAATGTAAGGGGAAAGCACTATGGGTAGTAGAAGAAGGCAGAATCATAAGAGAGGTGATAGGCGGCTAGAAGAGGAGGCAGAGTGAAAGTGTGATAGGGGAAGGGAGAGGGAGGGAATTACCGGAAGTTGGAGAATTCGATGTTCATACCAAGGGGCTGGAGACTACCCAGACGGTACATGAGGTGTTGCTCCTCCATTCTGAGTTTGGCCTCATCATGGCAGTGGAGGAGGCCATGTATGGACATATCCGTATGGGAATGTGAAGAAGAGTTGAAGTGGGTGGCAACCGGGAGATCCTGTCTGTTGTGGCGGACGGAGTATAGGTGCTCGACGAAACGGTCCCCCAATCTGCGTCAGGTCTCGCCGATATAGAGGAGGCTGCATCGGGAGCACCGGATGTAATAGATTACCCCAACAGACTCACAAGTGAAGTGTTGCCTCACCTGGAAAGACTGTTTGGGGCCCTGTTTGCCATCTACTTCAACTCTCCTTCACATTCCCATTCGGATATGTCCATACATGGCCTCCTCTACTGCCATGATGAGGCCAAACTCAGGTTGGAGGAGCAACACCCCATCTACCGTCTGGATAGTCTCCAGCCCCTTGGTACGGACATCAAATTCTCCAACTTCTGGTAATTCCCTCCCTCTCCCTTCCCCTATCACACCTTCACTCTGCCTCCTCTTCTAGCTGCCTATCACCTCTCTCATGATTCTGCCTTCTTCTACTACCCATAGTGCTTTCCCCTTAGATTCCTTCTTCACCTTTCCGGCCTATCCCCTCCCTGCTTCCTCTCCCCCACCCCTTGATCTTCCCTCTGATTGGTTTTTCACCTGCACCTTCCCCCTCCCCCCACCTTCTTTATAGGGCCGATGCCCCCTCCTTCTTCAGTCCTGACAAAGGGTCTCGGCCCGAACCGTTGACTGCTTCTTTCAACGGATGCTGTCCAACCTGCTGAGTTCATCCAGCTTGTTTGTACATGTTAATTTGACCACAGCATCTGCAGTGTACTTTGTGTTTAATATTCTACCTAGTCCCATCTATAACATACCCTAGACCCCCATACACCTTACATCCATGTATTTATCCAAACTTCTCTTAAATGTTGAAATTTAGAACAGAGGAGGAGAACTTTATTTATTTATTTATTTTGAGATGCAGAATGGAATAGGCTGTTCCAGCCCTTTGATTTGTGCCGCCTAGCAACCCTCATTACAACCCTAACTTAATCATTGGACAATATACAATCAAATTCAGATTTAATTATCATTCAAGCATACATAAATAGAGCCAAATGAAACAGCTTTCCTCTGGGGTCAAAGTGCAAAACATTCAAAGTAGTGAGCACACCCACGGTCAATATACATATACCCCAAGTCCTTGAGCGAAATGTCTCACAGGTTGATGGTACAGATTACTGGCAGCCCACAGACAAACATACACGTGCAATCCAGCCTGTTATTCCACCGATTGAACACTGGAGTCCAGCCCCCAACCGAGAACGGACACCACTCTACACCGTCTCCAGTGTCTTCTGCCCAGGACTGCAGCAGCAGGCAAACCCATGGCCTGACTACAGCTGAGGCTGTGCAGCTCCCCGACATCTGTTGCACCGCCAAAGACTAATTAACCTACTAACTGGTACACCATTAGACTGTGGGAGGAAACCAGAGCACCTGGAGGAAACCCACACACAAACTCCTTACAGAAATGCAGAGAATGACTTCTAAATCCAGCACCCTGAGCTGTAATAGTGTCGCGCTAACTGCTATGCTATCATGACATCCCAGAGGATGGTTAATCTATGGAACTCATTTCCACAAATGTCTGTGTTAGACCAAATCATTGGGTACATTTAAAGTGGAGGTTGATAGGTTCTTGATTAGTAAGAGTGTCAAAGGTTACGGGAAGAAGACAGGAGAATAGGGAAGAGAGGGAGATGATCGCCATGATAGAATCAGAATCAGAATCAGGTTTATTATCATCGGCATGTGTCGTGAAATTTGTTAGCAGCAGCAGTTCGATGCGATACATAATATAGAAGAAAATAATAATAATAACTACATAATTAAATCAATTACAGAATAGATTAAAAATCATGTAAAAAACAGAAATAGTAATATATGCTTTAAAAAGTGAGTTTATAGATGGTATTTGAGCTATGCCTAGCCACACGTCATGTGTATATAGAGAGTAGAGCAGTGAGCTAAGCACACACCCCTGAGGTGTGCCAGTGTTGATCGTCAGCGAGGAGGATATGTTATCACCAATCCGCACAGATTGTGGTCTTCTGGAAGAAGTTGTGGATCCAATTGCAGAAGGAGGTACAGAGACCCAGGTTCTGCAACTTCTCAATCAGGATTGTGGGAATGATGGTATTGAATGCTAAGCTATAGTTGATGAACAGCATCCTGATGTAGGTGCTTGTGTTGTCCAGGTGGTCTAAAGCCGTGTGAAGAGCCATTGAGATTGCGTCTGCCATTGACCTATTGTGGTGATAGGCAAATTGCAATGGGTCCAGGTCCTTGCTGAGGCAGGAGTTCAGCCTCGTCATGACCAACCTCTCAAAGCATTTCATCACTGTCGATGTGAGTGCTACTGGGTGAACTTATCAATCACTGTGTGTGTGTGTGTGTGTGTGTGTGTGTGTGTGTGTGTGTGTGTGTGTGTGTGTGTGTGTGTGTGTGTGTGTGTGTGTGTGTGTGTGTGTGTGTGTGTGTGTGTGTGTGTGTGTGTGTGTGTGTATATATACACTCACGTCCCCATCTACATCAACGGAGCTGTAGTGGAGCATGTATCAAGCTTCAAATTCCTTGGTGTCCACATTTCCGAAGATCTTACCTGGTCCCTGAACTCCTCCATCCTGATCAAAAAGGCGCAACAGTGTCTTTATTTCCTGTGGAACATCAAGAAAGCTCACCTCTGTCTCAGGATACTGACAGACTTTTACTGCTGTACCATTGATAGCATACTCACCAACTGCATCTCAATATGGTATCGGACCGCAAAGCAGTCCTAAGGGAGAAGGAGATGAGTTAGACAGCTCTCATTACATGCACATGCAGTTCAACTCTTTGAGTGATTATGCAGAGAGTTTGAAGTTAATAACTCATCGCCGTCTACCTTAGGCCACGGACTTATCAATCGCCCCTCGTATCTAACCATATATACTTTGATAATAAAATTTACTTTGACCTTCGATGTCTTTCCTGACCAGGAAGGTCACTCTGTTTGGCAGCTGTGACTTGTGGCTGTAAAGCACTCTCAGGTTCTGGGGTCTCCTCCATGTTGGTTGTAGGAGTTGAGCTTGGGACTGCAGGAAGTGGTTCTGAAGGCTCTGGACACATACCTCCTGGGTGTGTTTGCATCCCAAACAGTGCATGACAAGCTGCGCAATGTGTCGATTTATCCCAGAACACCAGACAAAGATTTGAACCAACACCTTCATTGTGACAATGCCTGGATGACTGGAATGTAGATCCTCCAACAAATTAGCTCTCAAGCTTGGATGGTACAGCAACTCTCAATCCCCGCATAAGGCAATCCCCTATCGAGAGCAAGTGCATATAAACATGAGGGATCTGGAATTTCTGCTGCTCATTCCAGCCATTTTAGCTTGCCATGTGTGAGGCAGTGTGGGCTCTTTTCCAGTTTCCCTTTGGATCATTTCTGCCATAATAGGGAGGCTTTTGATTTGCATTAGGGAGAATATGTCAAGAGGCGAGTCCTCTTTTGTAAATTTTTTGGGTACTCTGGTAAATAGGACAATCCATTAGAATTTCCACGATTAGTTGCCCTCTTGAATTTGATCATGTAGTTGGGTCCTTCAAGGAAAAGAGCCTGTCTCTGCAATTGTGGTGTAGCTGATGGTGGAGCACCATTCTGTGGATTGCAAAAGCACACTAGTGGTCCTTTCCAATGAACTCAGGTTCCCGGGCCCCCATCATCTTATTTCACTATGAATGTCCAAGTCCCTCAAGGCCTCAAAGCTTTTTGTTTCTTTCTGGACACCAGACCCAACCAGTTCGCCTCTACCACTGCTTTCTCCATCTAGTGGAACATCCTCAATCTCAATCAATTTTCCTTTGGCTCCTCCCATTTCCTTCAAACAAAAGGTATACCCTTGGGTGCTTGCATGGGTCCCAGCTCAGCCTGCCTTTTTGTCAGTTATGTGGAACAGTGTATGTTCCAAGTCTACACTGGTGTCCCTCACCTTTCCTATGCTACATTGATGACTGCATTGGTGCTACTTCCTGCACCCATGCTAAACATCATGAAGTTGACTTCATCATCTTTGTCTTCAACTTCCACCCTGCCCTCAAATTTCCCAGGTCCATTTCCAACACCTCCCTCCCCTTTCTCACTTTCTCTGTCTCGATCTCTGGAGACAGCTTATCGACTGATATCTATTATAAGTCACAGACTCTCACAGCTACCTGGACTATACCTCTACCCACCCTGTAACTTGCAAAAATGCCATCCCTTTCTTTCAATTCCTCTGTCTCTGTTGCTCTCAAGATGAGGCTTTTCATTATAGAATGAAGGAGGTCCTTTTTCAAAGAATGGAGATTCCCTCCCTCCACCATCAATGCTGTCCTCAACCGCATCTCTTCCATTTCACGCACGTCTACTCTTACCACATCCTCCCACCACCTTACCAGGGATAGAGTTCCTCTTGTCCTCACCTACCACCCACAACAGCCTCCACGTCCAGCACATAAATCTCTGGAACTTCCGCCATATCCGATAGGATCCCACCACCAAGCTTCCTGACCCCACTTTCTGATTTCCACAGGGATTGCTCCCTACACAATTCCCTTGTCGAATCATCCGTCCCCACCGATCTCCCTCCTGGCACTTATCCTTACAAGCAGAACAAGTGCTACACCTGTCCCTGCACCTTCTCCCACACTACCATTCAGGGACCCAAATAGTCCTCCCAGGTGAGGCGACTCTTCACCTTTGAGTCTGTCGGGGTCAGGTACTGAGTCTGGTGCTCATGGTCTAGTTTTCTATGTATGGGTGAGTCCCAATGCAGATTGGGAGACTGCTTAACTGAGATCCTACGCTCTGTCCACCAGAAAAAGCAGGATGTCCCGGTGGCCACCTGTTTAAAATTCCACTTCCCATTCCCATTCCAACATGTCAATCCATGGCCTCCTCTACTGTCAAGATGAAGCCACACTCAGGTTGGAGGAACAGCACCTTATATTCTATTTTCATAGACTCCAGCCTGATGGCATGAACATCAGTTTTTCAAACTTCTGTTAAATCCCCACCCCCTTTTACCTTTTTTCCTCTCTCAACTTATCCCCTTGCCTGCCTATTACTTTCCTCTAGTGCTCCTCCACCCTTTTCTTTCTTCCATGGCCTACTGTCTTCTACTATCAGACTCCCTCATCTCCAGCCCTGTATCTCTTTCACCAATCAACTTCATCCCTCCCCCTCCCAGTTTCACCTATCACCTTATGTTTCTCTTTTCCCTTCCCCGACCTTCTAAATCTACTCCTCATCTTTTTTTCTCCAATCCTGCTGAAAGGTCTTGGTCTGAAATGTTGACTGCACTTTTTTCCATAGATGCTGCCTGGCCTGTTGAGTTCTTCCAGCTTTTTGTGGGTGTTGCTTGGATTTCCAGCATCTGCAGATTTTCTCTTGTTTGTTTCTAGTGGTTGATGGTCAGCAATGAGGGTAAACTTTCTCACATACAGGTACTCATTGAAATCTTTTACACCTCAAACCAGGTTCTATAGCAGGGTGTACAAATGATGGATGGATCTTCAATCAGATTGCAGTTGTCTTGGCCATTCACAGCCCCACAATGCTGGCTTTCCTGTTTTTAACACAAATACGCCTAATGTGGTTTGTTGATTTCACTTATGAATGTCATTCTCACAGCAGTTATCTTTTCTCCAGTATAAGTTCTTAGATGGAGATCTGCAGGCTTCAGTACCTTTGAATGCTGTTTAAGCTCACTTTGTGGAATGACTGAAACAGCCGAGCCAGTGTCCAATTCTATTTAAATTAATCTGCCATTCACTTCTGGTGCGAGCTATATTGCTTATCTATTGTTAGATTTCACATTGTAAACCTCAAGGCCACGCAATCCTGTCACTCTTATGCTTATCAGATTTTTCATTAATAGTTCAATAGTTAAATCGTTCCATTTAATATTAAGAATGTGTACAATATACAGTACAACCTGAAATTCTTACTTTCAGCAGACATCCTTGAAACAGAAGACAAAAGCCCTGAAGAATGAATGACAGAAAAGCATAAGAACCCTAAAGTCCCCTGCCCGCTCCCACACATAAACAGCATCAACCGTCCCCTCCCCCCACTTATTCTAGCATAAAGCATCAACATTCCCACCACCCACCATGCCAGCAACAGCAAAGCCCCCACGGTCTACAGTCCATCAAAAATTAATTGTTCACTCCAACATTTCGACATCCCACAGGCTCTCTTTCACTAACAAGGGAGACACAGATATTGCTCCTTCCACAGCGACAGGGGAGACAATAGTCACTATTTCGATGTTACAGTCAGTCTGAAGTGTTGCTTTTTATTTCGAATTCAGCAACTCGAGAATCAGTAAATCATTCTTGTTGTTTTTGATGTTCTGGCTCCTGCTATGCTTCAGTACGCAACACCGGTGAGAATTGTGTCCACAGGGCTGCCCAGACCCCGAAGGCACTCAACTTCAGGCCAAACCTTGACATGCCAAAAAGTAGCCGATCACATGCAGACTAGTGCTCTTTTTGAAATTGCAACTGGACTTTTTATCTTTTTCTCTACTCTTTGCAGTTCATTTATTTTGTTTGCCTGGCGTGCTCTTTGTACGTGTCCTACTTTGTTACATTTTCTGCAATGTTTTCTTGTAAGACTCCACAAACCAAAAGATCTCTCAGTGCATCATTAAGCCTATCGCTGAGCTGACAATGCTCAGACAATCTAATCAATTCAGTCATACAAACTGAAATGGACTCCAATTCCTTTTGATTATGCTTATAAAACCTACAGTGTTCTGCCATCAACAATGGTTTCAGTTCTAAATGTTCCTACAATACTTTCATGATGTTAGCAAAGCTCATTTCGGCTGGTTTAGCTGGAGGAGTTAAATTTCTAAGCAAATGTAATGCCTTTCCACCTATTACACTCAGCAACACTAACACTTATCTTGCATTGGCCATTTCATTTGCTTTAACATATTGCTCAATCCTTTCGGTAGACAATACTGAAGACAGTAGACAGTAGACAATCTGTTGTGCAATTGAATGTATCTATCCTTGCAATGTAGCCTGCCGTTATTAACAACCAGTACTCGCTGTTTATAAAGCCGTGAATTTTGTCTGTGTTCTGCTTTTTAAAAAAAACTCAGTCATTTCTGTCCCCTTCTGTAGAAGGACACGCTGTGCATTTAAAAAATTCAAATGTCTCTATCCATTCCTTCCAAAGAAAAAACATGCTGTGCTTTTTTAAAATCTCTAACATCTCACTGCACTTCAACAGTTAGATTGTCATCTTGGGTCCATTTAAAACTATCTCATCCCCAAGATTATGTTTTGTAACTCCAAAAATTAATTGAAAGAAAAATCACAGGGGGCAGGTTAACACATCTACTTAGTTTTACAGTACTTTAGTGAGACATTCACATATGACGTGGTGGTGTAGTGACATATGTCATTCATGTACTTCGATCGTATGGTATAACCCACAATGAATTAAGTAAACACACATAAAAAGCTCCATCAAACAGTATATTTACAATTACTCAAATATTACTGAAATATTGAATACACTAAACTAGTCTTACCCAACCTCGGTGGAAAAAGCTTGCTTGCATTTATACCATCTATACCCCTCATAATTTCGTCTACCTCTATCACATCTCCTTCATTCTCCTGTACTTCAGGCAATAAAGCCCTAACCTATTCAACTTTCCATATAACTCAGGTCCTCAAGTCCCAGGTAACATCTTTATAAATTTTCCCTGTACTCTTTCAGTTTTATTGATCTCTTTCCTGTAGATACTGTAAGTGACATGGATTGCCCATTAGAATCTAAATTTGGACTCATCAACCTCTCGATTTGCCTGGCCCCCTGCGGCTTGTCCCCCCCCCCCCCTTTCCCCGTGCAGTTCAGGAAAGCTGTGAGCCCATCTTCAAACTTACACCATGCTTCTAGTCCATCAGCTCACCTGTTGGCCTATGCCAATGGCTGATTATTCAAAGACTCATTTTGAAATTCTCTAGCAAACACGAGGAAATCTGCAGATGCTGGAAATTCAAACAACACACACAAAATGCTGGTGGAACACAGCAGGCCAGGCAGCATCTATAGGGAGAAGCACTATCGACGTTTCGGGCCGAGACCCTTCGTTAGGACTGACTGAAAGGAAAGATAGTAAGAGATTTGAAAGTAGTGGGGGGAGGGGGAAATGCGAAATGATAGGAGAAGACCGGAGGGGGTGGGGTGAAGCTGAGAGCTGGAAAGGTGATTGGTGAAAGTGATACAGAGCTGGAGAATTCTCTACTTTGTTTTCAAATGTTCCCGTTTCACTCCATCTCAACAGTGCAAGGAAGTGTCTGCACTTCTCTATTTGTAAACTTCCTCAAGTGCATGTGCTTCACCATTGGCCTTGATGCAGTTATTTGCTCCCTCCATAAATCTATCTGTTTTTCCTTGTCCTTCAAATCCTGCCTCTGACTACCATAAGACTTAGGAGCAGTGTTAGGCCATCTGGCCCGACCCATTTCCCCCCTCATTCTGCTAAACTCCAGTGAGTACAGGTCCAGAGCCATTAAAGGCTACTCATACATTAACCCTTCCATTCCCAGAATCATTGTCATGAACCTCCTCTGGACCTTCTCCAATGCCACTCATCCTTTCTTGGATGAATGGCCCAAACGAACTCACAATACTCCAAGGACAGTCTGACCAATGCCTTATAAAATATCATCATCACATCCTTGCTTTTAAATTTAAAATGAATACTAACATTGCTTTTGCCTACCTCACTACCAAGTCAAACTGCAAGTTAACCTTTGGGGAAATGCTACACATGGACTCCTCAGCATCTCTGATTTCTGAATTCACTCCCAGTTTGGAAAATAGCTAATGCCTTTATTCCTCTACCATTTCTATAAATTTCTATGCTGTGTAGCTGCTGCAAGTATGCTTTTCATTGCATCTGTACCGTACTGTAGTTGTTCACACTGCAATAAACTCGACTCAATGATCTGAACAGAGCTAACACAATGGGTTTTATATTTCTGGTATTTATTTTATGAATCAGAATCAGGTTTATTATCATTTGACATACATCATGAAATTTGTTGTTTTGTGGCATCAGGATAGTGCAAACCATAAAATATTATGCTACAAAAGTAAATTCATTCATTATGTACTGTGTTGTATGACCTGGACAATCACGATCTTGACCGTAATTGTTCTTGGCTTTTTCTACAGAAGTGGTTTGCCATTGCCTTTCTGTGGGCAGTGTCTTTACAAGATGGGTGACTCCAGTTCTTATCAATACTCTTCAGAGATTGTCTGCCTGGTGTCAGTGGTCACATAACCAGGACTTGTGATATGCACCAGCTGCTCATACACCCATCTGCCACCTGCCCCCCTGGCTTCACATGACCCTGACTTGGTTGGGGGGGGTGGTGGGTTTGGTGCTAAGGAAATGCAACACTTTGCCCAAGTGCAACCTGCAGGCTAGTGGAGGGAATGATTGCATTACACCTCCTTTGGTAGAGGTGTATCTCCACCCCACCATCCAAAGACAGTAAATAAACAGTTCAGAAGAGAACTAGTGAGGTACTGTTCATGGGTTCGTGGACCATTCAGAAATCAGGGAAGAAACTGTTCTTAAAATGTTGAGTGTAGGTCTTCAGGCTCCTGTACCTCCTCCTGATTAGAAAAGAGCATGTCCTGGTGAATGAGGATCCTTAATGATGGACGACATCTTCTTGAGGCATCGCCTTTTGAAGAGGCCCTAGAAGGTGGGGAGGGTTGTGCTCGTGATGGAGCTGGCTGAGTCTACAAGTCCCCACAGCCTCTTGTGATCCTCTACTTTGGGGCCTCCATACATGGCTGTGATGCAAGCAGCCAGAACAGCTGTGCTACATCGGTAGAAATATGGTGTCATACCAAATCTCCTTAGTCTCCTGATGAAGTATAACTGCTGATAAGCCTTCTTCATGATTGCATCAATATGTTGGCCTAAGATAAATCCTTTCAGATGACATATGAATAAGATTTATTTCGGAAATGAAAAACCGAGTCTTATTGACACTGAAATGTGATGACGGACAATTAAACCTTAACTTCCTCAGTGTTTGTCAGGCAGAAATCGGTCTTTAATTGGCCACATATATTGGTCATCTCCTCAGAATGCCCTGAGAACCAGCACCTCTACCTGGTTTATCAATGGTTGATTTTCTAGTTTAAAGCCACTAATGAAGGAAGAAATGTTAATTTATTTGTACAAAACCATGGAGTCATTCAATACAAAAACAGGACGTTCAGCACACCAATTTCATGCTGATAATCAAATTGTCATTCACACTTATCCAGTTTGACTCTCCCTATGTTCCCAAGGAACATGGGCATATGGATGATCGGAAAATGTAAAGCTATGTAGAGTTAAGGATTAGACTGATTTTAGAGTAGGTTAAAGGGTTGGCACATCATTGTGGGCTGAAGGGCCTGTGCTGTGTTGTACTCTTCTATGTTCTAAAGATCTCCATCTAGATTCTCAAAGTTCAAATAAATTTATTATTAAAGGACATGTATATCACCATGTCCTACACTGAGATTAATTTTCTTGTGGGCATTGACAGTAAATACAAAGAAACACAATAGAATCAGTGAAAACCGTAAAAAGCAAGATGGAAAAGAAGAAGCAAACTGAACAAATAAAAAGCAGAAAGAAAGAAATAAAATAATAATCTTAACATCAAAAGTAATAAGCATAAAGAACAGAAGCTGTAGAGTCACATACCACATACTGCCACCCAAATGCACACAACGGACAATTAAAAGGAGAAGATTAAGCTTTGTGCCGAGGGAGCAAACTAGAGCACCCAGAGGAAACCCAGACGATCACAGGGAGACGGTGCGATGTGGGAGGAAACCTGAACACCTGAAAGAAACCCAGACGATCACCGGCAGACGGTGCAAAGTGGGAGGAAACTGGAACACCTGAGGAAATCCAGACGATCACAGGGAGACGGTGCGATGTGGGAGGAAACAGGAACACATGAGGAAACCCAGACAATCTCCGGGAGACGGTGCGATGTGGGAGGAACAGGAAAATCTGAGAGAAACCCAGATGATAACAGGGACACGGTGCGATGCGGGAGGAAACCGGAAAACCGGAGGAAACCCAGGCGATCACCGGGAGACAGTGCAATGTGGGAGGAAACAGGAACACCTGAGGAAACCCAGACGATCACCGGGAGTCGGTGCGATCTGGGAGGAAACGGGAACAGCTGAGGAAACCCAGACGATCACCGGGAGACGGTGCGATGTGGGAGGAAACCTGAACACCTGAAAGAAACCCAGACGATCACCGGGAGACGGTGCGATCTGGGAGGAAACGGGAACAGCTGAGGAAATCCAGACGATCACAGGGTGACGGTGCGATGTGGGAGGAAACGGGAACACCTGAGGAAACCCAGACCATCAAAGGGTGACGGTGCGATGTGGGAGGAAACGGGAACACCTGAGGAAACCCAGACGATCACCGGGAGACGGTGCGATGTGACAGGAAACAGGAACTACTGAGAGAAACCCAGACGATCACCGGGAGACGGTGCGATGTGGGAGGAAACAGGAACACCTGAGGAAACACAGACGATCACAGGGAGACGGTGCGATGTGGGAGGAAACAGGAACACCTGAGGAAACCCAGACGATCACCGGGAGACAGTGCGATGTGGGAGGAAACTGGAACACCTGAGGAAACACAGACGATCACAGGGAGACGGTGCGATGTGGGAGGAAACGGGAACACCTGAGGAAACCCAGACCATTAAAGGGTGACGGTGCCAAGTGGGAGGAAATGGGAACACCTGAGGAAATCCAGACGATCACAGGGAGACGGTGCGATGTGGGAGGAAACGGGAACACCTGAGGAAACACAGACGATCACAGGGAGACGGTGCGATGTGGGAGGAAACCTGAACACCTGAAAGAAACCCAGATGATCACCGGCAGACGGTGCAAAGTGGGAGGAAACTGGAACACATGAGGAAATTCAGACGATCACAGGGTGACGGTGCGATGTGGGAGGAAATGGGAACACCTGAGAGAAACCCAGATGATCACCGGAAGACGGAGCGATGTGGGAGGAAACAGGAACACATGAGGAAACCCAGACGATCACCGGGAGACGGTGCGATGTGACAGGAAACAGGAAAACCTGAGAGAAACCCAGACGATCAACAGGAGACGGTGCGATGTGGGAGGAAAAGGGAACACCTGAGAGAAACCCAGACGATCAACAGGAGACGGTGCGATGTGGGAGGAAAAGGGAACACCTGAGGAAACCCAGACGTTCACCGGGAGACGGTGCGATCTGGGAGGAAACGGAAACATCTGAGAGAAACCCAGACGATCACCGGCAGACAGTGCGATGTGGGAGGAAACAGGAAAACCTGAGGAAACCCAGACAATCACGGGGAGTCGGTGCGATGCGGGAGGAAATGAGAACACCCGAGGAAACACAGACGATCACCGGCAGACGGTGCGATGTGGGAGGAAACAGGAACACCTGAGGAAACCCAGACCATCACCGGGAGACGGTGCGATGTGGGAGGAAACGGGAACACCTGAAAGAAACCCAGACGATCACCGGCAGACAGTGCGATGTGGGAGGAAACAGGAAAACCTGAGGAAACCCAGACGATCACAGGGAGACGGTGCGATGTGGGAGGAAACAGGAACAACTGAGAGAAACCCAGTCGATCACTGGGAGACGGTGTGATGTGGGAGGGAACGGGAACACCTGAGGAATCACAGACCACCACAGGGTGACGGTGTGATGTGGGAGGAAACGGGAACATCTGAGAGAAACCCAGATGAACACCGGGGGACGGTGCGATGTGGGAGGAAACAGGAACACATGAGGAAACCCAGACGATCACCGGGAGACGGTGCGATGTGGGAAGAAACAGGAACACCTGAGGAAACCCAGACGATCACAGGGAGACGGGGCGATGTGGGAGGAAATGGCATCATCTGAGAGAAACCCAGACGATCACCGGGAAACGGTGCAATGTGGGAGGAAACGGCATCATTTGAGAGAAACCCAGACGATCACAGGGAGACGGTGCAATGTGGCAGGAAACAGGAACACCTGAGGAAATCCAGACTATCACAGGGAGACGGTGTGATGTGGGAGGAAACTGGAACACCTGAGGAAATCCAGACTATCACAGGGAGACGGTGCGATGTAAGAGGAAATGGGAACATCTGAGAGAAACCCAGACGATCACAGGGAGACGGTGCAATGTGGGAGGAAACAGGAACATCTGAGAGAAACCCAGACGATCAACAGGAGACGGTGCGATGTGGGAGGAAACAGGAACACATGAGGAAACCCAGACGATCACCGGGAGACGTTGCGATGTGACAGGAAACAGGAACACCTGAGGAAACCCAGACGATCAACAGGAGACGGTGCGATGTGGGAGGAAAAGGGAACACCGGAGGAAACCCAGACGTTCACCGGGAGACGGTGCGAACTGGAAGGAAACTGAAACATCTGAGAGAAACCCAGACGATCACCGGCAGACAGTGCGATGTGGGAGGAAACAGGAAAACCTGAGGAAACCCAGACAATCACAGGGAGTCAGTGCAATGCGGGAGGAAACGAGAACACCCGAGGAAACACAGACGATCACCGGCAGACAGTGCGATGTGGGAGGAAACAGGAACACCTGAGGAAACCCAGACCATCACAGGGAGATGGTGCGATGTGGGAGGAAACGGGAACACCTGAGAGAAACAAAGACAATCACAGGGAGGCGGTGCGATGTGGGAGGAAACCAGAAAACCTGAGAGAAACCCAGACGATCACCGGGAGATGGTGCGATGTGGGAGGAAACGGGAACACCTGAAAGAAACCCAGACGATCACCGGCAGACAGTGCGATGTGGGAGGAAACAGGAAAACCTGAGGAAACCCAGACGATCACAGGGAGACGGTGTGATGTGGGAGGAAACAGGAACAACTGAGAGAAACCCAGTCGATCACTGGGAGACGGTGTGATGTGGGAGGGAACAGGAACACCTGAGGAATCACAGACCATCACAGGGTGACGGTGCGATGTGGGAGAAAACGGGAACATCTGAGAGAAACCCAGATGAACACCGGGGGACGGTGCGACGTGGGAGGAAACAGGAACACATGAGGAAACCCAGACGATCACCGGGAGACGGGGCGATGTGGGAAGAAACAGGAACACCTGAGGAAACCCAGACGATCACAGGGAGATGGTGCGATGTGGGAGGAAACGAAAACACCTGAGAGAAACAAAGAAGATCACAGGGAGACGGTGCGATGTGGGAGGAAACAGGAACACCTGAGGAAACCCAGATGATCACAGGGACACGGTGCGATGCGGGAGCAAACCGGAAAACCTGAGGAAACCCAGACGATCACAGGGACATGGTGCGATGTGGGAGGAAACGGGAACACCTGAGAGAAACCCAGACGATCAACAGGAGACGGTGCGATGTGGGAGGAAACAGGAACACCTGAGTAAACCCAGACAATCACAGGGAGTCGGTGCAATGCGGGAGGAAACGAGAACACCCGAGGAAACACAGACGATCACCGGCAGACAGTGCGATGTGGGAGGAAACAGGAACACCTGAGGAAACCCAGACCATCACAGGGAGACGGTGCGATGTGGGAGGAAACGGGAACACCTCAGAAACCCAGACGATCACAGGGAGATGGTGCGATCTGGGAGGAAACGAAAACACCTGAGAGAAACAAAGACGATCACAGGGAGACGGTGCGATGTGGGAGGAAACAGGAACACCTGAGGAAACCCAGATGATCACAGGGACACGGTGCGATGCGGGAGCAAACCGGAAAACCTGAGGAAACCCAGACGATCACAGGGACATGGTGCGATGTGGGAGGAAACGGGAACACCTGAGAGAAACCCAGACGATCAACAGGAGACGGTGCGATGTGGGAGGAAACAGGAACACCTGAGTAAACCCAGACGATCACCGGGAGACGGTGCGATGTGGGAGGAAACGGCATCATCTGAGAGAAACCCAGACGATCACCGGGAGATGGTGCGATGTGGGAGGAAACGGGAACACCTGAAAGAAACCCAGACGATCACCGGCAGACAGTGCGATGTGGGAGGAAACAGGAAAACCTGAGGAAACCCAGACGATCACAGGGAGACGGTGTGATGTGGGAGGAAACAGGAACAACTGAGAGAAACCCAGTCGATCACAGGGACATGGTGCGATGTGGGAGGAAACGGGAACACCTGAGGAAACCCAGACCATCACAGGGTGACGGTGCGATGTGGGAGGAAACGGGAACATCTGAGAGAAACCCAGATGATTACCGGGAGACGGTGCGATGTGGGAGGAAACAGGAACAACTGAGAGAAACCCAGTCGATCACTTGGAGACGGTGCGATGTGGGAGGAAACGGGAACACCTGAGGAAACCCAGACCATCACAGGGTGACGGTGCGATGTGGGAGGAAACGGGAACATCTGAGAGAAACCCAGATGATTACCGGGAGACGGTGCGATGTGGGAGGAAACAGGAACAACTGAGAGAAACCCAGTCGATCACTTGGAGACGGTGCGATGTGGGAGGAAATGGGAACACCTGAGGAAACCCAGACCATCACAGGGTGACGGTGCGATGTGGGAGGAAACGGGAACATCTGAGAGAAACCCAGACTATCACAGGGAGACGGTGCGATGTAAGAGGAAATGGGAACATCTGAGAGAAACCCAGACGATCACAGGGAGACGGTGCAATGTGGGAGGAAACAGGAACAACTGAGAGAAACCCAGTCGATCACTGGGAGACGGTGCGATGTGGGAGGAAACAGGAACAACTGAGAGAAACCCAGACGATCACAGGGACACGGAGCGATGTGGGAGGAAATGGGAAAACCTGAGGAAACCCAGATGATCACAGAGGAAGGTGCGATGTGGGAGGAAACAGGAACAGCTGAGGAAACCCAGTCGATCACTGGGAGACGGTGCGATGTGGGAGGAAACGGGAACATCTGAGAGAAACCCAGATGATTACCGGGAGACGGTGCGATGTGGGAGGAAACAGGAACAACTGAGAGAAACCCAGTCGATCACTTGGAGACGGTGCGATGTGGGAGGAAACGGGAACACCTGAGGAAACCCAGACCATCACAGGGTGACGGTGCGATGTGGGAGGAAACGGGAACATCTGAGAGAAACCCAGATGATTACCGGGAGACGGTGCGATGTGGGAGGAAACAGGAACAACTGAGAGAAACCCAGATGATTACCGGGAGACGGTGCGATGTGGGAGGAAACAGGAACAACTGAGAGAAACCCAGTCGATCACTGGGAGACGGTGCGATGTGGGAGGAAACAGGAACAACTGAGAGAAACCCAGACGATCACAGGGAGACGGAGCGATGTGGGAGGAAATGGGAAAACCTGAGGAAACCCAGATGATCACCGGGAGATGGTGCTATCTGGGAGGAAACGGGAACACCTGAGGAAACCCAGACGATCACCGGGAGACAGTGCGATGTGGGAGGAAACGGGAACACCTGAGGAAACCCAGATGATCACAGAGGAAGGTGCGATGTGGGAGGAAACAGGAACAGCTGAGGAAACCCAGTCGATCACTGGGAGACGGTGCGATGTGGGAGGAAATGGGAACACCTGAGGAAACCCAGACCATCACAGGGTGACGGTGCGATGTGGGAGGAAACGGGAACATCTGAGAGAAACCCAGATGATTACCGGGAGACGGTGCGATGTGGGAGGAAACAGGAACAACTGAGAGAAACCCAGATGATTACCGGGAGACGGTGCGAGGTGGGAGGAAACATGAACAACTGAGAGAAACCCAGTCGATCACTGGGAGACGGTGCGATGTGGGAGGAAACAGGAACAACTGAGAGAAACCCAGACGATCACAGGGAGACGGAGCGATGTGGGAGGAAATGGGAAAACCTGAGGAAACCCAGATGATCACCGGGAGATGGTGCTATCTGGGAGGAAATGGGAACACCTGAAAGAAACCCAGACGATCACCGGGAGACGGTGCGATGTGGGTGGAAACGGGAACTCCTGCGGAAACCCAGACGATCACCGGGAGACAGTGCGATGTGGGAGGAAACGGGAACACCTGAGGAAACCCAGACGATCAACGGGAGATGGTACGGTGCGGGCGGAAACGGGAACACCTGAGGAAACCCAGATGATCACAGAGGAAGGTGCGATGTGAGAGGAAACAGGAAAACCTGAGGAAACCCAGACGATCACAGGGAGACGGTGCGATGTGGGAGGAAACGGGAACACCTGAGAGAAACAAAGGCGATCACAGGGAGGCATTGCGATGTGGGAGGAAACGGGAACACCTGAGGAAACACAGACTATCCCCAGGAGACGGTGCGATGTGGGAGGAAACGGGAACACCTGAGTAAACCCAGACGTTCACCGGGAGACGGTGCGATCTGGGAGGAAAAGGGAACACCTGAAAGAAACCCAGACGATCACCGGCAGACAGTGCGATGTGGGAGGAAACAGGAAAACCTGAGGAAACCCAGATGATCACAGGGAGACGGTGTGATGTGGGAGGAAACAGGAACAACTGAGAGAAACCCAGTCGATCACTGGGAGACGGTGCGATGTGGGAGGAAACAGGAACAATTGAGAGAAACCCAGTCGATCACTGGGAGACGGTGCGATGTGGGAGGAAACGGGAACACCTGAGGAAACCCAGACGATCACCGGCAGACAGTGCGATGTGGGAGGAAACAGGAAAACCTGAGGAAACCCAGACAATCACAGGGAGACAATGCGATGTGGGAGGAAACGGCATCATCTGAGAGAAACCCAGACGATCACCGGGAAACGGTGCGATGTGGGAGGAAACGGCATCATTTGAGAGAAACCCAGACGATCACAGGGAGACGGTGCGATGTGGGAGGAAACAGGAACCCCTGAGTAAACACAGAAATTCACCGGGAGATGGTGCTATCTGGGAGGAAACGGGAACACCTGAAGAAACCCAGACGATCACCGGCAGACAGAGCGATGTGGGAGGAAACAGGAAAACCTGAGGAAACCCAGACGATCACAGAGAGACGGTGCGATGTGGGAGGAAACGGGAACACCTGAGAGAAACAAAGACGATCACAGGGAGGCGGTGCGATGTGTGAGGAAACGGGAACACCTGAGGAAACACAGACGATCACAGGGTGACGGTGCGATGTGGGAGGAAACGGGAACATCTGAGAGAAACCCAGATGATTACCGGGAGACGGTGCGATGTGGGAGGAAACAGGAACAACTGAGAGAAACCCAGTCGATCACTGGGAGACGGTGCGATGTGGGAGGAAACGGGAACACCTGAGGAAACCCAGACCATCACAGGGTGACGGTGCGATGTGGGAGGAAACGGGAACATCTGAGAGAAACCCAGATGATTACCGGGAGACGGTGCGATGTGGGAGGAAACAGGAACAACTGAGAGAAACCCAGTCGATCACTGGGAGACGGTGCGATGTGGGAGGAAACGGGAACACCTGAGGAAACCCAGACCATCACAGGGTGACGGTGCGATGTGGGAGGAAACGGGAACATCTGAGAGAAACCCAGATGATTACCGGGAGACGGTGCGATGTGGGAGGAAACAGGAACAACTGAGAGAAACCCAGTCGATCACTTGGAGACGGTGCGATGTGGGAGGAAATGGGAACACCTGAGGAAACCCAGAGCATCACAGGGTGACGGTGCGATGTGGGAGGAAACGGGAACATCTGAGAGAAACCCAGATGATTACCGGGAGACGGTGCGATGTGGGAGGAAACAGGAACAACTGAGAGAAACCCAGATGATTACCGGGAGACGGTGCGATGTGGGAGGAAACAGGAACAACTGAGAGAAACCCAGTCGATCACTGGGAGACGGTGCGATGTGGGAGGAAACAGGAACAACTGAGAGAAACCCAGACGATCACAGGGAGACGGAGCGATGTGGGAGGAAATGGGAAAACCTGAGGAAACCCAGATGATCACCGGGAGATGGTGCTATCTGGGAGGAAATGGGAACACCTGAAAGAAACCCAGACGATCACCGGGAGACGGAGCGATGTGGGTGGAAACGGGAACACCTGAGGAAACCCAGACGATCACCGGGAGACAGTGCGATGTGGGAGGAAACGGGAACACCTGAGGAAACCCAGACGATCAACGGGAGACGGTACGGTGCGGGAGGAAACGGGAACACCTGAGGAAACCCAGATGATCACAGAGGAAGGTGCGATGTGGGAGGAAACAGGAACAGCTGAGGAAACCCAGTCGATCACTGGGAGACGGTGCGATGTGGGAGGAAATGGGAACACCTGAGGAAACCCAGACCATCACAGGGTGACGGTGCGATGTGGGAGGAAACGGGAACATCTGAGAGAAACCCAGATGATTACCGGGAGACGGTGCGATGTGGGAGGAAACAGGAACAACTGAGAGAAACCCAGATGATTACCGGGAGACGGTGCGAGGTGGGAGGAAACATGAACAACTGAGAGAAACCCAGTCGATCACTGGGAGACGGTGCGATGTGGGAGGAAACAGGAACAACTGAGAGAAACCCAGACGATCACAGGGAGACGGAGCGATGTGGGAGGAAATGGGAAAACCTGAGGAAACCCAGATGATCACCGGGAGATGGTGCTATCTGGGAGGAAATGGGAACACCTGAAAGAAACCCAGACGATCACCGGGAGACAGTGCGATGTGGGAGGAAACGGGAACACCTGAGGAAACCCAGACGATCAACGGGAGACGGTACGGTGCGGGCGGAAACGGGAACACCTGAGGAAACCCAGATGATCACAGAGGAAGGTGCGATGTGAGAGGAAACAGGAAAACCTGAGGAAACCCAGACGATCACAGGGAGACGGTGCGATGTGGGAGGAAACGGAACACCTGCGGAAACCCAGACGATCACCGGGAGACAGTGCGATGTGGGAGGAAACGGGAACACCTGAGGAAACCCAGACGATCAACGGGAGACGGTACGGTGCGGGCGGAAACGGGAACACCTGAGGAAACCCAGATGATCACAGAGGAAGGTGCGATGTGAGAGGAAACAGGAAAACCTGAGGAAACCCAGACGATCACAGGGAGACGGTGCGATGTGGGAGGAAACGGGAACACCTGAGAGAAACAAAGACGATCACAGGGAGGCATTGCGATGTGGGAGGAAACGGGAACACCTGAGGAAACACAGACTATCCCCAGGAGACGGTGCGATGTGGGAGGAAACGGGAACACCTGAGAAAACCCAGACGACCACCGGGAGACGGTGCGATGTGGGAGGAAACGGGAACACCTGAGTAAACCCAGACGTTCACCGGGAGACGGTGCGATCTGGGAGGAAAAGGGAACACCTGAAAGAAACCCAGACGATCACCGGCAGACAGTGCGATGTGGGAGGAAACAGGAAAACCTGAGGAAACCCAGATGATCACAGGGAGACGGTGTGATGTGGGAGGAAACAGGTACAACTGAGAGAAACCAAGTCTATCACTGGGAGACGGTGCGATGTGGGAGGAAACAGGAACAATTGAGAGAAACCCAGTCGATCACTGGGAGCCGGTGCGATGTGGGAGGAAACGGGAACACCTGAGGAAACCCAGACGATCACCGGCAGACAGTGCGATGTGGGAGGAAACGGCATCATCTGAGAGAAACACAGACGATCACCGGGAAACGGTGCGATGTGGGAGGAAACGGCATCATTTGAGAGAAACCCAGACGATCACAGGGAGACGGTGCGATGTGGGAGGAAACAGGAACCCCTGAGTAAACACAGAAATTCACCGGGAGATGGTGCTATCTGGGAGGAAACGGGAACACCTGAAGAAACCCAGACGATCACCGGCAGACAGAGCGATGTGGGAGGAAACAGGAAAACCTGAGGAAACCCAGACGATCACAGAGAGACGGTGCGATGTGGGAGGAAACAGGAACACCTGAGAGAAACAAAGACGATCACAGGGAGGCGGTGCGATGTGTGAGGAAACGGGAACACCTGAGGAAACTCAGACGATCACAGGGTGACGGTGCGATGTGGGAGGAAACGGGAACATCTGAGAGAAACCCAGATGATTACCGGGAGACGGTGCGATGTGGGAGGAAACAGGAACAACTGAGAGAAACCCAGTCGATCACTGGGAGACGGTGCGATGTGGGAGGAAACGGGAACACCTGAGGAAACCCAGACCATCACAGGGTGACGGTGCGATGTGGGAGGAAACGGGAACATCTGAGAGAAACCCAGATGATTACCGGGAGACGGTGCGATGTGGGAGGAAACAGGAACAACTGAGAGAAACCCAGTCGATCACTTGGAGACGGTGCGATGTGGGAGGAAATGGGAACACCTGAGGAAACCCAGACCATCACAGGGTGACGGTGCGATGTGGGAGGAAACGGGAACATCTGAGAGAAACCCAGATGATTACCGGGAGACGGTGCGATGTGGGAGGAAACAGGAACAACTGAGAGAAACCCAGATGATTACCGGGAGACGGTGCGATGTGGGAGGAAACAGGAACAACTGAGAGAAACCCAGTCGATCACTGGGAGACGGTGCGATGTGGGAGGAAACAGGAACAACTGAGAGAAACCCAGACGATCACCGGGAGACAGTGCGATGTGGGAGGAAATGGGAACACCTGAGGAAACCCAGACGATCAACGGGAGACGGTACGGTGCGGGAGGAAACGGGAACACCTGAGGAAACCCAGATGATCACAGAGGAAGGTGCGATGTGGGAGGAAATGGGAAAACCTGAGGAAACCCAGATGATCACCGGGAGATGGTGCTATCTGGGAGGAAATGGGAACACCTGAAAGAAACCCAGACGATCACCGGGAGACGGTGCGATGTGGGTGGAAACGGGAACACCTGAGGAAACCCAGACGATCACCGGGAGACAGTGCGATGTGGGAGGAAACGGGAACACCTGAGGAAACCCAGACGATCAACGGGAGACGGTACGGTGCGGGAGGAAACGGGAACACCTGAGGAAACCCAGATGATCACAGTGAGACGGTGCGATGTGGGAGGAAACGGGAACACCTGAGGAAACCCAGTCAATCACTGGCAGACAGTGCGATCTGGGAGAAAACAGGAACAACTGAGAGAAACCCAGACGATCACAGGGAGACGGAGCGATGTGGTAGGAAATGGGAACACCTGAGGAAACCCAGACCATCACAGGGTGACGGTGCGATGTGGGAGGAAACGGGAACATCTGAGAGAAACCCAGATGATTACCGGGAGACGGTGCGATGTGGGAGGAAACAGGAACAACTGAGAGAAACCCAGTCGATCACTGGGAGACGGTGCGATGTGGGAGGAAACGGGAACACCTGAGGAAACCCAGACCATCACAGGGTGACGGTGCGATGTGGGAGGAAACGGGAACATCTGAGAGAAACCCAGATGATTACCGGGAGACGGTGCGATGTGGGAGGAAACAGGAACAACTGAGAGAAACCCAGTCGATCACTTGGAGACGGTGCGATGTGGGAGGAAATGGGAACACCTGAGGAAACCCAGAGCATCACAGGGTGACGGTGCGATGTGGGAGGAAACGGGAACATCTGAGAGAAACCCAGATGATTACCGGGAGACGGTGCGATGTGGGAGGAAACAGGAACAACTGAGAGAAACCCAGATGATTACCGGGAGACGGTGCGATGTGGGAGGAAACAGGAACAACTGAGAGAAACCCAGTCGATCACTGGGAGACGGTGCGATGTGGGAGGAAACAGGAACAACTGAGAGAAACCCAGACGATCACAGGGAGACGGAGCGATGTGGGAGGAAATGGGAAAACCTGAGGAAACCCAGATGATCACCGGGAGATGGTGCTATCTGGGAGGAAATGGGAACACCTGAAAGAAACCCAGACGATCACCGGGAGACGGAGCGATGTGGGTGGAAACGGGAACACCTGAGGAAACCCAGACGATCACCGGGAGACAGTGCGATGTGGGAGGAAACGGGAACACCTGAGGAAACCCAGACGATCAACGGGAGACGGTACGGTGCGGGAGGAAACGGGAACACCTGAGGAAACCCAGATGATCACAGAGGAAGGTGCGATGTGGGAGGAAACAGGAACAGCTGAGGAAACCCAGTCGATCACTGGGAGACGGTGCGATGTGGGAGGAAATGGGAACACCTGAGGAAACCCAGACCATCACAGGGTGACGGTGCGATGTGGGAGGAAACGGGAACATCTGAGAGAAACCCAGATGATTACCGGGAGACGGTGCGATGTGGGAGGAAACAGGAACAACTGAGAGAAACCCAGATGATTACCGGGAGACGGTGCGAGGTGGGAGGAAACATGAACAACTGAGAGAAACCCAGTCGATCACTGGGAGACGGTGCGATGTGGGAGGAAACAGGAACAACTGAGAGAAACCCAGACGATCACAGGGAGACGGAGCGATGTGGGAGGAAATGGGAAAACCTGAGGAAACCCAGATGATCACCGGGAGATGGTGCTATCTGGGAGGAAATGGGAACACCTGAAAGAAACCCAGACGATCACCGGGAGACAGTGCGATGTGGGAGGAAACGGGAACACCTGAGGAAACCCAGACGATCAACGGGAGACGGTACGGTGCGGGCGGAAACGGGAACACCTGAGGAAACCCAGATGATCACAGAGGAAGGTGCGATGTGAGAGGAAACAGGAAAACCTGAGGAAACCCAGACGATCACAGGGAGACGGTGCGATGTGGGAGGAAACGGAACACCTGCGGAAACCCAGACGATCACCGGGAGACAGTGCGATGTGGGAGGAAACGGGAACACCTGAGGAAACCCAGACGATCAACGGGAGACGGTACGGTGCGGGCGGAAACGGGAACACCTGAGGAAACCCAGATGATCACAGAGGAAGGTGCGATGTGAGAGGAAACAGGAAAACCTGAGGAAACCCAGACAATCACAGGGAGACGGTGCGATGTGGGAGGAAACGGGAACACCTGAGAGAAACAAAGACGATCACAGGGAGGCATTGCGATGTGGGAGGAAACGGGAACACCTGAGGAAACACAGACTATCCCCAGGAGACGGTGCGATGTGGGAGGAAACGGGAACACCTGAGAAAACCCAGACGACCACCGGGAGACGGTGCGATGTGGGAGGAAACGGGAACACCTGAGTAAACCCAGACGTTCACCGGGAGACGGTGCGATCTGGGAGGAAAAGGGAACACCTGAAAGAAACCCAGACGATCACCGGCAGACAGTGCGATGTGGGAGGAAACAGGAAAACCTGAGGAAACCCAGATGATCACAGGGAGACGGTGTGATGTGGGAGGAAACAGGTACAACTGAGAGAAACCAAGTCTATCACTGGGAGACGGTGCGATGTGGGAGGAAACAGGAACAATTGAGAGAAACCCAGTCGATCACTGGGAGCCGGTGCGATGTGGGAGGAAACGGGAACACCTGAGGAAACCCAGACGATCACCGGCAGACAGTGCGATGTGGGAGGAAACGGTATCATCTGAGAGAAACACAGACGATCACCGGGAAACGGTGCGATGTGGGAGGAAACGGCATCATTTGAGAGAAACCCAGACGATCACAGGGAGACGGTGCGATGTGGGAGGAAACAGGAACCCCTGAGTAAACACAGAAATTCACCGGGAGATGGTGCTATCTGGGAGGAAACGGGAACACCTGAAGAAACCCAGACGATCACCGGCAGACAGAGCGATGTGGGAGGAAACAGGAAAACCTGAGGAAACCCAGACGATCACAGAGAGACGGTGCGATGTGGGAGGAAACAGGAACACCTGAGAGAAACAAAGACGATCACAGGGAGGCGGTGCGATGTGTGAGGAAACGGGAACACCTGAGGAAACTCAGACGATCACAGGGTGACGGTGCGATGTGGGAGGAAACGGGAACATCTGAGAGAAACCCAGATGATTACCGGGAGACGGTGCGATGTGGGAGGAAACAGGAACAACTGAGAGAAACCCAGTCGATCACTGGGAGACGGTGCGATGTGGGAGGAAACGGGAACACCTGAGGAAACCCAGACCATCACAGGGTGACGGTGCGATGTGGGAGGAAACGGGAACATCTGAGAGAAACCCAGATGATTACCGGGAGACGGTGCGATGTGGGAGGAAACAGGAACAACTGAGAGAAACCCAGTCGATCACTTGGAGACGGTGCGATGTGGGAGGAAATGGGAACACCTGAGGAAACCCAGACCATCACAGGGTGACGGTGCGATGTGGGAGGAAACGGGAACATCTGAGAGAAACCCAGATGATTACCGGGAGACGGTGCGATGTGGGAGGAAACAGGAACAACTGAGAGAAACCCAGATGATTACCGGGAGACGGTGCGATGTGGGAGGAAACAGGAACAACTGAGAGAAACCCAGTCGATCACTGGGAGACGGTGCGATGTGGGAGGAAACAGGAACAACTGAGAGAAACCCAGACGATCACCGGGAGACAGTGCGATGTGGGAGGAAATGGGAACACCTGAGGAAACCCAGACGATCAACGGGAGACGGTACGGTGCGGGAGGAAACGGGAACACCTGAGGAAACCCAGATGATCACAGAGGAAGGTGCGATGTGGGAGGAAATGGGAAAACCTGAGGAAACCCAGATGATCACCGGGAGATGGTGCTATCTGGGAGGAAATGGGAACACCTGAAAGAAACCCAGACGATCACCGGGAGACGGTGCGATGTGGGTGGAAACGGGAACACCTGAGGAAACCCAGACGATCACCGGGAGACAGTGCGATGTGGGAGGAAACGGGAACACCTGAGGAAACCCAGACGATCAACGGGAGACGGTACGGTGCGGGAGGAAACGGGAACACCTGAGGAAACCCAGATGATCACAGTGAGACGGTGCGATGTGGGAGGAAACGGGAACACCTGAGGAAACCCAGTCAATCACTGGCAGACAGTGCGATCTGGGAGAAAACAGGAACAACTGAGAGAAACCCAGACGATCACAGGGAGACGGAGCGATGTGGTAGGAAATGGGAAAACCTGAGGAAACCCAGATGATCACCGGGAGATGGTGCTATCTGGGAGGAAACGGGAACACCTGAGTAAACACAGACGTTCACCGGGAGATGGTGCTATCTGGGAGGAAACGAGAACACATGAGCAAACACAGACGATCTCCGGGAGACGGTGCGATGTGGGAGGAAACAGGAACACCTGAGGAAACCCGGACGATCGCTGGGAGACGGTGCGATCTGGGAGGAAACAGGAACACCTGAGGAAACCCAGATGATCACAGAGGAAGGTGCGATGTGGGAGGAAACAGGAACACCTGAGGAAACGCGGACGATCGCTGGGAGACGGTGCGATGTGGGAGGAAACAGGAACACCTGAGGAAACCCAGATGATCACAGAGGAAGGTGCGATCTGGGAGGAAACGGGAACACCTGAGGTAACCCAGGCGATCACCGGCAGACAGAGCGATGTGGGAGGAAACAGGAAAACCTGAGGAAACCCAGACGATCACAGTGAGACGGTGCGATGTGGGAGGAAACGGGAACACCTGAGAGAAACAAAGACGATCACAGGGAGGCGGTGCGATGTGTGAGGAAACGGGAACACCTGAGGAAACACAGACGATCACAGGGTGACGGTGCGATGTGGGAGGAAACGGGAACATCTGAGAGAAACCCTGATGATTACCGGGAGACGGTGCGATGTGGGAGGAAACAGGAACAACTGAGAGAAACCCAGTCGATCACTGGGAGACGGTGCGATGTGGGAGGAAACGGGAACACCTGAGGAAACCCAGACCATCACAGGGTGACGGTGCGATGTGGGAGGAAACGGGAACATCTGAGAGAAACCCAGATGATTACCGGGAGACGGTCCGATGTGGGAGGAAACAGGAACAACTGAGAGAAAACCAGTCGATCACTGGGAGACGGTGCGATGTGGGAGGAAATGGGAACACCTGAGGAAACCCAGACCATCACAGGGTGACGGTGCGATGTGGGAGGAAACGGGAACATCTGAGAGAAACCCAGATGATTACCGGGAGACGGTGCGATGTGGGAGGAAACAGGAAAAACTGAGAGAAACCCAGATGATTACCGGGAGACGGTGCGATGTGGGAGGAAACAGGAACAACTGAGAGAAACCCAGTCGATCACTGGGAGACGGTGCGATGTGGGAGGAAACAGGAACAACTGAGAGAAACCCAGACGATCACAGGGAGACGGAGCGATGTGGGAGGAAATGGGAAAACCTGAGGAAACCCAGATGATCACCGGGAGATGGTGCGAACTGGGAGGAAACGAGAACCCCTGAGTAAACCCAGACATTCACCGGGAGACGGTGCGATCTGGGATGAAACGGGAACACCAGAGTAAACCCAGACGATCACCGGGAGACGGTGTAATGTTGGAGGAAACGGGAACACTTGAGGAAACCCAGACGATCACAGGGAGTCGGTGCGATGTGGGAGGAAGCCGGAACACCTGAGGAAACCCAGACGATCACAGGGAGACAGTGCGATGGGAGGAAACAGAAACACCTGAGGAAACCCAGATGATCACAGGGAGACGGTGCGATGTGGGAGGAAACAGGTACACCTGAGGAAACCCAGACGATCACAGGGACACGGTTCGATGTGGGAGGAAACAACAACACCTGAGGAAATCCAGACGATCACCGGGAGACGGTGCGATCTGGGATGCAACGGGAACACCTGAGTAAACCCACGCGATAACCGGGAGACGGTGCAATGTGGGAGGATACGGGAAAACCTGAGGAAACGCAGACGATCACAGGGAGACGGTGCGATCTGGGAGGAAACAGGAACACCTGAGGAAACCCAGGCGATCACAGGGAGACGGTGCGATGTGGGTGGAAAAGGGAACACCTGAGAGAAACCCAGACGATCACCGGGAGATGGTGCGATCTGGGAGGAAACGAGAACCCCTGAGTAAACCCAGACATTCACCGGAGACGGTGCGATCTGGGATGAAACGGGAACACCAGAGTAAACCCAGACGATCACCGGGAGACGGTGTAATGTTGGAGGAAACGGGAACACTTGAGGAAACCCAGACGATCACAGGGAGACAGTGCGATGTGGGAGGAAACAGGAACACCTGAGGAACACCCAGACGATTACAGGGAGATGGTGCAATGTAGGAGGATACAGGAACAGCTGAGGAAACCCAGACGATCACAGGGAGTCGGTGCGATGTGGGAGGAAGCTGGAACACCTGAGGAAACCCAGACGATCACAGGGAGACAGTGCGATGTAGGAGGATACAGGAACAGCTGAGGAAACCCAGACGATCACAGGGAGTCGGTGCGATGTGGGAGGAAGCCGGAACACCTGAGGAAATCCAGACGATCACAGGGAGACAGTGCGATGGGAGGAAACAGAAACACCTGAGGAAACCCAGATGATCACAGGGAGACGGTGCGATGTGGGAGGAAACAGGTACACCTGAGGAAACCCAGACGATCACAGGGACACGGTTCGATGTGGGAGGAAACAACAACACCTGAGGAAATCCAGACGATCACCGGGAGACGGTGCGATCTGGGATGCAACGGGAACACCTGAGTAAACCCACGCGATAACCGGGAGACGGTGCAATGTGGGAGGATACGGGAAAACCTGAGGAAACTCAGACGATCACAGGGAGACGGTGCGATCTGGGAGGAAACAGGAACACCTGAGGAAACCCAGACGATCACAGGGAGACGGTGCGATGTGGGTGGAAAAGGGAACACCTGAGAGAAACCCAGACGATCACCGGGAGACGGTGTGATGTGGGAGTAAACGGGAACACCTGAGAGAAACCCAGACGATCACTGGGAGATGATGCAATTTGGGAGGAAACAGGAACAACTGAGAGAAACCCAGTCGATCAACGGGAGACGGTGCGATGTGGGAGGAAACAGGAACACCTGAGGAAACCCAGACCATCACCGGGAGACGGTACGATGTGGGAGGAAACGGGAACACCTGAGAGAAACCCAGACGATCACCGGGAGACGGTGCGATGTGGGAGGAAACAGGAATACCTGAGGAAACTCAGACGATCACAGTGAGATGGTACAATGTGGGAGGAAACGGGAACACCGGAGAGAAACCCAGACGAACACTGGGAGACGGTGCGATGTGGGAGGGAATCGCAGCATTTGGGGTGAATCCCACGTTGTTTTGGGAAGAACATGCAGACTTCACACAGACTTTGCCCAGGATCGAACCTGAGCCTCTGGAGTAGTGAGTCATCTGCACTACCCACTGCATGCCGTTATGCCCTGACAGATAAATCTAGAACAGGTATGAGTCTCAGAGAGATCATGGCGACTTACATGGTGTGCAGGTGTATCGGTAGCTTAGTGGTTTGTGCAATGCTTTGCAGCGCCCGATATCAGAAGCTTGGGGTTCAATTCCCGCCACTGACTGCTCGTGGACTGTTTGTCCCATTCCCATTGGGGAGGAGTCTATGCAGCATGCACACCAGGACAACCAGGTTCGGGAACAGTTACTTTCCCGAGCAGTAAAGCTGATGTACACCTCCACCCACTAACCCACCCCACCCACAACTATAACTACTTTATCATTACCTGTTAGTTATCTTATGTACAGACATTTCTGGCATCAATTCATGGACATGCAGTCAATCTATGTATATAGGCTATCTTATGAATCAAACACAAATTACCTGCATCATCTTTTTACAAAAAGAACATAGTTATAACAAAACTTGACAAAGTCCTTTCAAGTGAAAAGTGATCAATGTGGCTAGTGTTGCTAAACCATAGTGATTAAGGTTTAGTTGTTTTTATTATTGTGTTCTTTGTCTTTTTTTTTGTGTGCCGCATTGGATTCTGAGTAATAATTATTTCATTCCCCTTTACACGTGTGTGCTGGAAATGACATTAAACAGTCTGCAATCTAAGGGGTTTGTGTGTGACCATGTGAGCTTGGCCTGAGTGTGTCCTTTCTTCTCACAATCCAGAGGCATGCAGGTTAGGCTGAGTAAGTTGTGGACATGCTGTACTCTCAGACTGTGTTGGTCATTGATGCAAACATTGCTTTTCACTGCATGTTTCTTTGTTTTGATGTACATGTGACAAATAAAAACAACCTTCAAGATCGTTATCTTCTTTACCTTTCAGTATTCTGGAGAAGCCACGTACCTCCAGTAGTGATGCCCAGTGATCCAGGGAATGAAACACCTAGAGAGAGAGAGAGAGATAGAGAGATAGACAGAGTAGGAGAAAGTAGGAGATGTGGAGAAAGAGATAGAGGGAGAGTGAGAGAGAGAGGGGAGACAGAAAGAGAAGGAGAGAGAGGAGACAGAGAATGAAAGAGACAGAAGGAGAGAGAAGGGGAAAGGAATGAGGAGAGGGGGTGAGATCCAAGAGGCACAGCCTCAGAATGGAGAGATAATCAATTTAACACAGAGGTGAGGAGGAATTGCTTTCACCAGAGGGTGTTGAGTCTGTGGAAATCATTGCTACAGACAACTGCGCCTATATTAAAGCAGAGAAAATAGGTTCTTGATTAGCTAGGGCATCAGACGTTATGGGTAAAAGCAGAGGAATGAGGTTGAGAGAGAGATAATTATTCAGCCATGATGGAATGGCTGAGCAGACTTGATGGGCTGAATGGCCTAATATAGCTCCTATGTCTTATGGTCTTACATGTTGTGAAATTTGTTGTTTTGCAACAGTTGTACCGTGCTGGTCATGCAAATCACTGTAAGTTACTAATTAAAATAAATGTGCAGGAGGGAGTTCTTGGTAATGTCGGCTGTCTTGCCAAGGCAGTGACTGGTGCAGACTGAGCCAGTGGAGGGTAGGTTGGAGGGTAGGTTGCTTGCTAAGGATCCTCATTTGATTGTTCTTCTGTGAAACAGGTTGGCTGATAAAGGTGCTACATAAATGCAGTTTACAGTGGTTGTCTGGATCTGAAAGGCAAGATAATGGTGTCTGTTCTGTAAGTACTTTCATTGTATCCAGGACATCAGTAAGGGAAGATCCTGTTTCACTGTCAGTCCTAACTGGACACAGACGAAAATCTGACTTTTGTGTAATATTATGACAAGCAAACAAAGGGACCTTACTATTCTGGAGACACAGAAGGTCCAATTTTCCCTCATGTTGTATCAGGCAGAAATTAAATGCCCGAAAAATTCCTGCTTTCCCTGTTCAGTCTTGTTTTCCCTCACCTCCAGAGCACCATCGCCACCTGCTGGTGTAATCATAAAGAAACAACCAATCAATGGGCAGACCTGGGGTGTTTACTTGGCAGGAGATAGCACAATTCATTTGAACTCTTGAGTTTTCCTTGACTTTGGCTCTGTGGGTTGCACTCTGAGTTTGGGAGTTCAAATCTTACTATGGGAGTTGATCAAAAAATGACCAAAATTGCACAGTGTTAAAGTGGGGGATCTTAGAATTTTTAAGATGGCTTAATGTCATTTCCAGTACACAAATGTAAAGGAGAACAAAATAATCGTTACTCCAGATCCAAAGCAGTTAAAAAAAACACACAATAAGATGAAGAACACAATAATAATAACACAATAAATATAAATATGTAAAATAGCTGATATACATCGATTGATTGTATGTCCGTAAAGTGTCGCTAGGGACAGGAGTGTCTGTACGTGATGTGTATGAGTGTCTGTGCAGGAAGTGATAAAGTAGTGGCAGTTGTGGAGGGTGTGCTTCATGAGTGTTGATCAGCTTTACTGCTCGGGAAAGTAACTGTTCCCGAAACTGGTTGTCCTGGTGTGGATGCCTCGTAGACTCCTCCCCGATGGGAATGGGACAAACAGTCCCTGAGCAGTCAGTGGCGGGAACTGAACCCCAAGCTTCTGATATCGGGCACTGCGAAGCATTGCAGAAACCACTACGCTACCGATCCACCTGCTCACCATGTAACTCCCCATGGGCTCTCTGAGACTCATACCTGGTTTAGATTTATTTTTCAGGGCGTGAGGGCATGCAGTGGGTGGTGCAAATGACTCACTGCTCCAGAGGCTCCAGTTCGATCTTGGGCACAGTCTGTGTGAAGTCTGCATGTTCCTCCCATGACCACGTGAATTTTCCCCAGGTGCTTCAGCTTAAGAAAAAGACTGCAATAACAAAACAAAATAATAATAAAAATACACAAAATAGCTCATATACATCGTCATATACATCGTCATAGATAAGTAAAGAACAGGAACAGGCCTTTGGCCCGTCTAGTTTCTGCTGAACTACTCAAGCTGTCTACTCCCATCAACCTGCTCTGGGACCATGGCCCTCCATACCCCTACCATCCATGTACCTATCCAAACTTCTCTTAAACATTGAAACTGAGCTTGCATGCACCAGTTGTGATGGCAGCTCATTCCACACTCTCATGACCCTCTGGGTGAAGTTTCCCCTCATGCTCCCCTTAAACATTTCACTTTTCACCCTTAACCCATGGCCTCTAGTTCCAGACTTACCCAACCTCAATGGAAAATGCCTGCTTGCTTTTCCCTAACTATACCACTCATAATTTTGATGGATTTTGTGTCCATAAGGTAACACTAGGCACAGGAGCGTCTGTACATAATGGTGACTGAAATGATAAGGTAGTGGTGGTGAGGTTTGGGAAGGATTACATAAAACATTAGAACACAGGAACAGGCTGTTCATCCCACAATATCTGTACCAATCATGATGCAGGGTTAAACTAAATCTTTTTAAAATTTAAATGTCAATGATTTGGATGATAGAATTAATGGTTTTGTTGCAAAGTTTGCAGATGATATGAAGATAGGTGGAAGGGCAGGTAGTTTTCAGGAGGTAGAGAGGCTACAGAAGGACTGACAGATTAAGAGAATGGGCAAAGAAATGGCAGATGGGATACAGTGTAGGGAAGTGTATGGGCATGCACTTTGGAGGAAGAACTGAAACAGTTAACTATTTTCTAAATGAAGAGAAAATACAAAAGACTGAGGTGCAAAGGTACTTGGGAGTCCTTGTGCAGGATTCCATAAAGATTAATTACAGATTGAGTCTGTGGTGAGGAAGGCAAATGCAGTGTTAGCATTCATTTCAAGAGGGCTGGAATATAAAAGCAAGGATGTAACACTGAGACTTTATAAAGCACTGGTGAGACCTCACTTGGAGTATCGTGAGCAGTTTTGGACTCCTAATCTTAGAAAGGATGTGCTGAAACTGGGGAGGGTTCAAAGCAGGTTAATGAAAATGATTCCAGAATTGAATTGAATTGAAGAGCGTCTGATGGCTCTGGGCCAGTATTCACTGGAATTTAGCAGAATGAGGGGTGAACTCATGGAAGCTTATCAAATGATGAAAGGCCTTGATAGGGTGGATGTGGAGAGGATGTTTCCTATGATGGGAGAATCTAATTTCTTTGCCAAAGTAGCTGTGGAGGCCATGTCTTTATGAATATTTAAGGAGATGTTGATAAATTCTTGATTGGTCAGGACATGAAGGGATAGGGGGAGAATGCAGGAAATTGGGGCTGACTGGGATATGGATCAGCCATGATGAAATGATGGAACAAGCTCGATAGGCCGAGTGGCCTAACTCTCCTCCTATATCCTATGGTCTTTGGTCTTGCGGTCTTCTGCCTGTATATGACCCTCCGTGTCTTGAATATTCATGTACAGTGAATGAATGTGAATGCAGCCAGAGTGGTGAATCTGTGGAATTCATAACCACAGGAGGCTGTGGGGGCCAAGTCATTGGGGATATTTGAGATGGAGGTTGATAGGTTCTTGATTAGTCAGGGTATGAAGGGATACAGGGAGAAGCAAGGAGATTGGGGCTGAGAGGGAAATGTATCAGCCATGATGAAATGGCAGGGCAGACTTGATGGGCCAAATGGCCTAATTATTCTCCTCCACCTTATGGTCTTATGAAAGTATCAAGGTACTCATGAATTTGCATTTTCTTTTACCATTATCTAATTATTTTGTAATATATAGTAATTTTTATGCCTTTGTACAGTGCTACTGCCACAAAACATGATTCTAGGTTAAACTAAATCTGCTCTGCCTATACTTGACCCTTTCTATTCCCTGAATATTCACATGCAGGGAATGGCTCAGTAAGCTGCAAGGGGTGGTATGGCGGGGTTGTGGTTAGCATTATGCTATTATGGTACCAGTAACCTGTGTTCAGCTCCTGCTACAGTCTGTAAGGAGTTTGTATGCTTTCTCCATGACCTTGTAGGTTTCCTCCCACATTCCAACAGCGTTCAGGCCAGCATTGGTCTGGAAGTCACCTATTGTGCTGTATCTGAAAATAACAAACTTCACAGCATATAAAGTACTGATAATAAATATGATTCCATTCTGATTCTGCCTACCTAGATCAGTGGTTCCCAGCTTAGAGTCCAGGGCATAGTAACAGTTTGGAACTCCTGATCTAGACTGTTAAACACTATATTTGTATCTGCCTCCACCACCACCCCTGGCAGCCCATTCCAGGCACCCACCACTCTCTGAGTTAGAGAAATCTTGCCCCTCACATCGCTTTTAACTCCCCACCCCCCTTCTGAAAGCTATGTTCTCTAGTACTTGAAATTCTGAAGCTCGTTTAAAAGACTCAGACTGTGGGAGGAGGAGGAGGAAGGGGGAGAAGTGGCCTCTTCTGCTGTTTTCATTTTGTAGCTGTTGGTGCTTGTGTTATTTTGCTAAGCGTATGTACACATGTTCTGTTGGCACCAGAATTTGTGACAACATTCGCAGGCAGTCTGCTGCACATCCTTGTGTGTGGGTTGTTAAATGCTCATGCTGTCTTTCACTGTATGTTTCAATGTACACGTGATAAATAAATGTTCTTTAAATTGAATACATCTGAATCATCTACCTTATCTATGCACCTCATAATGTTCTCAACTTCTGCCAAGTGAAGTAGAAGTTCTCTGGACCCTTTGGACAAGACATTCTCAGGTGGTTATTTATAAAGTTGTTGTACAAATGTTATTGCAGGACCATGTTCTAAAGAAGGGGCGAAGATTCCTCCTTGGCCAGTATTGGTTATCTAAACACTGGGACACAGTTAGGTCCTCTGTCCACTATCACACTGTTATTTGTGAGATCTTGCTGTGCACAGATCAACTGTTGTTTTTCTCTATGACAAAGGCAAATCAGGCATTGTCTGTGAAGTGATCCAGCTCATTCTGAAGAGTGAAAGATTCCAGGGAAACACAATATTCTCCTGATCTTTTGAACAAGTGGGGAACATCACCTACACACACGCACACACACATCATGTAGTGACACTTACAACTGGCTCTGATGTTATTTTAATACAAGCCCCACCTTTTCATTTAAACAGCCACATTACGAGAGGAGTACGATCCCATCTGAAACATGTCTCCTCTTGCTGGGAATGGCATAATTTTAATCTTTGAGTTAATTCCAATTCATAAAGAACAAAAATAAATTATTGTACCTGAGGCACAATCATTTTCCATTCTGGGTCTAGATGTTGTTGAGGCTTTTTCAGGAAATGTAGGAGAGGCTTGACCCAAAAGCAGAGCAGCAGAGATGATACAGTGGTGAATGATAACTTTACTGCAAAATTACAAGCCACAAAACCAGAGAGAACAGAAACTAAATGAGGTGCTCGAGGAATATAACAAATGTAAAAAAAATCTTAAGAAAGAAATTAGAAAAGCTAAAAGAAGATATGAGGTTGCTTTGGCAACTAAGGTGACAATAAATCCAAAGGGTTTCTTCAGTTATATTAATTGCAAAAGGATAGTGAGGGATAAAATTTGTCCCTTCGAGAACCAGAGTGGACAGCTATGTGTGAAGCCAAAAGAGATGGGGGAGATTTTGAACAATTTCTTTTCTTTGGTATTCACTAAGGAGAGGGATATTGAATTGTGTAAGGTAAGGAAAACAAGTAGGGAAGTTATGGAAACTATGAAGATTAAAGAAGAAGAAGTACTGGCGCTTTTAAAGAATATAAAAATGGATAAGTCTCAGGATCCTAACAGGATATTCCCTGGGACCTTGAGGGAAGTTAGTGTAGAAATAGCAGGGGCTCTGACAGAAATATTTCAAATGTCATTAGAGATGGGGATGGTGCCGGAGGATTGGTGTATTGCTCATGTGGTTCCATCGTTTAACAAGGGTTCTAAGAGTAAACCTAGCAATTATAGGCCTGTAAGTTTGACGTCAATGGTGGGTAAATTAATGGAAAGTATTCTTAGAGATGGTATATATAATTATCTGGATAGACAGGGTCTGATTAGTAACAGTCACCATGGATTTATGCATGGAAGGTCATGTTTGACAAATCTTATTGAATTTTTTTGAAGAGGTTACTAGGAAATTTGACGAGGGTAAAGCAGTATTTGTTGTCTATATGGACTTCAGTAAGGCCTTTGACAAGGTTCCACATGGAAGGTTAGTTAGGAAGGTACAATCATTAGGTATTAATATTGAAGTAGTAAAATGGATTCAACAGTGGCTGGATGGGAGATGCCAGAGAGTAGTGGTGGATAACTGTTTGTCAGTTTGGAGGCCGGTGACTAGTGGTGTGCCTCAGGGATCTGTATTGGGTCCAATGTTGTTTGTCATATACATTAATGATCTGGATGATGGGGTGGTAAATTGGATTAGTAAGTATGCAGATGATACTAAGATAGGTGGCGTTGTGGATAATGAAGTAGGTTTTCAAAGCTTGTAGAGAGATTTAGTCCAGTTAGAAGAGTGGGCTGAACGATGGCAGATGGAGTTTAATGCTGATAAGTGTGAGGTGCTACATTTTGGTAGGACTAATCAAAATAGGAAATACATGGTAAATGGTAGGGCATTGAAGAATGCAGTAGAACAGAGTGATCTAGGAATAATGGTGCATAGTTCCCTGAAGGTGGAATCTCATGTGGATAGGGTGGTGATGAAAGCTTTTAGTATGCTGGCCTTTATAAATCAGAGCATTGAGTATAGGAGTTGGGATGTAATGTTAAAATTGTACAAGGCATTGGTGAGGCCAAATTTGGAGTATTGTGTACAGTTCTGGTCACCGAATTATAGGAAAGTTGTCAACAAAATAGAGAGAGTACAGAGGTGATTTACTAGAATGTTACCTGGGTTTCAGCACCTAAGTTACAGAGAAAGGTTGAACAAGTTAGGTCTTTATTCTTTGGAGCGTAGAAGGTTGAGGGGGGACTTGATAGAGGTATTTAAAATTATGAGGGGGATAGATAGAGTTGACGTGGATAGACTTTTTCCATTGAGAGTAGGGGAGATTCAAACAAGAGGGCATGAGTTCAGAGTTAAGGGGCAAAAGTTTAGGGGTAACATGAGGAGGAACTTCTTTACTCAGAGAGTGATAGCTGTGTGGAATGAGCTTCCAGTAGAAGTGGTCGAGGCAGGTTCAATATTGTCATTAAAAAAAAAAATTGGATAGGTATATTGACAGGAAAGGAATGGAGAGTTATGGGCTGAGTGCAGGTCAGTAGAACTAGGTGAGAGCATGTGTTTGGCATGGACTAGAAGGGCCGAGATGGCCTGTTTCTGTGCTGTAATTGTTTTATGGTTATACGGTTATATAAACACGACAGGCAGCCAGGTAAACTTCAGACAAGGAGAGTGAAAGCCGGGGCAACTGGTTGAGGCTGGCTGGTTCAATGAGTGAACAAGGACGGTAGATGAGAATTGGGGTTAAATAAGCTGCTGGTGATGAGTCTGGAACGAGCGGCAGGTCAATCCTGCTGGCTGGGTGGGGACTGGGAGGTGCATGTGTGTGTAGGCCTGACCGCCTCTCTTCCACTTGACAATGTTCTTCTGCCCCCGTCTCGGACAAATCAGATCTGGGTTGAAAGGTGATACCTGCTCATCAGAAACTTCTTTCAGCTAAAGAACAAAACTATCATCTTCAATCTCTGTCACTGCGTCCAGTCCCGAGTCGCTGTCTCCATACCACTGTCCAGCACGGTCTCAGCCCAACTTACCATAGTCTATAGCCAAGGCTGAATGTCAGACATCACAACCACACTGTAACTTAGAACAGTTCTTTGACTCCAACACAAGGGAAAGACGAGACTGCAGATACTGGAATGCTGGAAAAATCTGGAGCACTGAGACAGGCAGACAGAAGGGAAGGGTCTGAGGGGATAAGGACTGAATACAGGAAATTGGGACAAGCGAGACAGACAATGTGGACTGCATTTTTCTACACTACGTTGAAATTTTAGTAAATTTATTATCAAGGTGCACATATGTCACCCTATACAATCCTGAGACTGGTTTTCTCCTGGGCATTCACAGGAAGTACAAAGAAACATAATAACATAAATGAAAGGCCACACATAATAAGACGGACAAATGACCAGTTTGCAAAAGACAACAAATGTGCAAACACAAAACAGAAGATAAATAAATAAACAATAAAATTGAGAATATGAGACGAAGAGTCCTTGAAGATGAGTCTGTAGCTGCTGGGACAGTTAAGTTTCTGGGGTTCCTTTGGACTGTTTTCTCTCTCTCTCTAACCTCTCGCATCAGTCTATCAAACGTGTCTTCACCGTGGGAACACCCAGAGGTCCATGTCCCCTGGATACACCCTATCAGAAATAATCTACCTCATCCTGTCCATCCTCCCATTAGCCTCTCTGTGTCTTAAATACTCTCAGTTGTCACTTTATAAGACACCTCCAGTATGAATGAGGTAGCCACTGAGTGGGTGGTCTTCTTCTGTTGTAGTCTATCAACTTCAAAGTTTGGTGTGTTGTGCATTTAGAAATGCTCTTCTCCACACTGCTGTTGTAACGTGTGGTTATCTGAGTTTCTGTCACCTTCCTGTCAGCTTGAACCAGTCTGACCATTCTCCTCTGAGCTCACACACACAGAACTGCCACTCACTGGGCATTTTTTTTTGTTTTATGCATCATTCTCTGTAAACTCTAAGGATTGTTGTGCATGGAAATCGCAGGAGATCAGCAGATTATACAAATACTGCTTCTACCCTCTGTCACTAACAATCATTCCACTATCAAAGTCACGTAGGTCCCATTGCTTCCTTTTTCTGGTGTTTGGTCTGAACAATAACTGAACCTCTTGACCACATCTGCATGTCTTTGTGCATTGAGTTGCTTCCACATGATTGGGTGATTAGAGCAGGTGTATGGGTGTGCCTGTTAAAGTACTCACTGAGTGTATCTTTCCCAGTCCTGACAAAGAATCGGACCTGAACTATCTCACTCCCCACAGACGCTGCTTGACCTGTTGAGTATTTCTAGCATTTTAGTTTTTATTTCAGATTTCCAGCATCTGCATTTTCTCAATGGCTCCGTATTAAAAGTCAACACTTAAACAAAAACTCTCTCCGCACTAAACTCCCCAGAGTTTTCTTAAAACTCTCTCACTGTAATCTTCAGCTTTAAAACTCTCCCGAGATTTTTGTACAATTCCACCCCACTCCCAATTGTAGTGTCCTGATTACTTCTGGATTGATTTGTCCCACCACTGGACGCTTGGATCTGAGGCTCCAGAAACTCCATAAATTTCTTTATCTCTTTCCCCTCCTTGAATATTTGCCACAAGATTTGCCCCCTCAGCCAATCATTACCTCAGAAGGCCCAACCTCTTCCCAGAGACATAAGAGACCATAAATGCGGGAATCTGGAGCAAATGGCTGATGATGAGTCTTGATCCGAAACGTTGACTCTCCATTCTGCCCTCACCCCTACAGATGCTGCCTGACCCTTCGAGTTTCTCTAGCATTTTGTATCCATGTATATTTATTTGTTTAGACATACAACGTGGCAAAAGACCCTTCCTGCCTCCTTGATTGTAGCAATGAGAAGAGGGCATGTTCTAATTGATGTGAGTCCTTAACGATAGATGTCAACTTTTTGGGACATTATCTCTTGAAGATGTCCTCGATGCTGGGAAGACTAGTGCCCATGAAGGAGTTGACTGAGTCTACAACCTTCTGCAGTTTTTCTCAATACTGTGTATTGCCGCTCCGTACCAGACGGTGATGCAACCAGTTAGAATGCTCTCCGGTATACCTGTAGAAATTTGTTAGTGTTTGGTAACACGGCAAACCTTTCCCGACTGCTAAAGAAATATAGCCAGTGAGTTTTCTTTTTTTGAAACTACGTCAATATGTTGGGCCCAGGACAGATCTTCAGGGATGTTGACACCCAAGAACATAGAACTGAGTATCCTTCGATGTGGACTGATGTGTGTTCCCTCGACTTTCCCTTCTGAAGTCCACAATCAATTCTTTGGTTTTAGTGAAGTTGTTGCTTCAACACCATTCAACCAGCTAATTCATCTTGCTCCTGCATGTCTCCACATCACCATCTGCCAACAACAGCTGCCAATATCAGCAAATCTGTTGAAGACAAATTTGAATCACCTTTTGTTTGAAAACAACACTGTAAAATTCCTTCACATGAACTTTACATGAGGAAGGTTTTCAAAGCTTGCAGAGGGATTTGGACCAGCTGGAAAAATGGGCTGAAAAATGGCAGATGGAGTTTAATACAGACAAGTGTGAGGTATTGCACTTCGGAAGGAAAAACCAAGGTAGAACATACGAGGTAAATGGTAGGGCACTGAGGAGTGCAGTAGAACAGAGGGATCTGGGAATACAGATACAAAATTCCCTAAAAGTGGTATCACAGGTAGGTAGGGTAGTAAAGAGAGCTTTTGGTACATTGGCCTTTATAAATCAAAGTATTGAGTATAAGAGTTGGAATGTTATGGTGAGGTTGTATAAGGCATTGGTGAGGCTGAATTTGGAATATTGTGTGCAGTTTTGGTCACCGAATTACAGGAAGGATATCACTAAGGTTGAAAGAGTGCAGAGAAGGTTTACAAGGATGTTGCCGGGATTTGAGAAACTGAGTTACAGAGAAAAGTTGAATAGGTTAGGACTTTATTCCCTGGAGCGTAGAAGAATGAGGGGAGATTTGATAGAGGTGTATAAAATTATGATGGGTATAGATAGAGTGAATGCAAGCAGGCTTTTTCTACTGAGGTTAGGGGAGAATAAAACCAGAGGACATGGGTTAAGGGTGAAAGGGGAAAAGTTTAAAGGGAACATTGGGGGGGGGGGGGGCTTCTTCACATAGAGAGTGGAATGAGCTGCCAGGTGAAGTTGTAAATGAGGGGTCACTTTTAACATTTAAGAAAAACTTGGGCAGGTACATGGATGAGGGGTGTATGGAGGGGTATGGGCCAGGTGCAGGTCAGTGGGACTAGGCAGAAAAATGGTTCGGCACAGCCAAGAAGGGCCAAAAGGCCTGTTTCTGTGCTGTAATGTTCAATGGTTCTGTGGTTCTATGATCTGCCTTATGAAAGATTGTAAAAATTTAAGATCTCAAACTGAGACATTGGAATTTCTTTTTCCCACAGATGCTACTAGACCGGCTAACTTCCTCCAGCACATTGTCTGTTGTTGCAGGTTCCAGCAGCTGTAGTCTCTTGTGTTGACAATTCACACCATCTCCAGGTTTTGGAAAAGCTCTAGATTCTCCTACCCCTTTATAGGGTGAAGAGTTTCCTGATGTCACAGTTAAAGAGCGTGTCTTTAGTTTTAATCTTTTTCTTCCTTGGTATTTAATTACTTATTGAGATACGGCTCAGAACAGGCCCTTTGAGTCACACCATCCAGCAATCCCCCATTTAACCCCAGTCTAATCACGGCACAATTTACAATGACTAATTAACCTACCAACTGGTACATCTTTGGACTGTGGGAGGAGACCAGAGCATCCGGCGGAAATCCACACGGTCATGGGGAGAACATACAAACTCTTTACAGGCTGTGGCAGGAATGTAATCCAATCTCTGTGAAAGTGTTTCCCTGAATCTACCTTCAATGATTTTAAACACAGTCACAGAGTCAAAGTGCAAAACAGCTTGAATGCAGGGTCTTTGGCCCATTCAGTCCATGTTGATGACGTTGATCACTGACCTTGTCCCAAATGTTCAATGAACCAAGAATATTACCTCACTCTTTTGTGCAATATTTATTTATTTATTTGTTTGTTTGATTGTTGATTCATTCATTCATTCATTCGTTTGTTTATTTATTTACTTATATTTCTTGCTGTAACTTATAGTAATTTATTAATGTATTGAAATGTACTGCTGCTGCAAAACAACAAATTTCATGAACTATGCCAGTGATAGTAAACCTGAATCTGATTGCTGAGATCAGCCCATATTCCTCCAGACCCTCACCAACGACAGAACATTTTTTAGATTGAAGGGACTGTAAATTAATTTGAGGAACTTGTTCCTGTAACTTATCCCATTAAGGTCCCTTTCATTCTATGCCTGATTGTGTCTTTGCAGAATTTCATGAAGGTTTACCCTGACAAGAGTGGAGAGAAAAATTTGATGTTTGCTATGGCTACATGCATCTTTACTGACATCTGGTGGTGTTGTCATAACACTGCAGTCAAGCCTCCAGCTTTTCCTCAAAATCCCTTCAGCCTCAAACACCATAAGGCCATTAGACATAGGAGCAGAATTAGGCCATTTGGCCCATCAAGTCTGCTCTGCCATTCAATCATGGCTGATCTTTCTCTCCCCTCCTCAGACCCACTCCCCATAACCTTTGATGTTGTGTGCAATCAAGAACCGATCAAGCTCTGCTTTAAATACACACAATAACCTAGCCTCCACAGCTGCCTGTGCTATCAAATTCCACAAATAAGCTTTCTTACACGTCAATTGAAATAGTGAAAAATAGCTACGCCTTGTTGTTTTTTTGGATTTGTGCCCTCCAGCTTCAGACATTGCCTAATCATTCAGCTCAAATCCCCTCCAGCATTTCCTCAAATACCCTCCAGCCTCAAAACCCACTCTAGCTGCAGTCACATTCACGTTGCTTGCTAGGAGTGCTTACTGCCTGCCCTCTTGTCGCCTGATGCTGATGGTGAATTGTCTTCTCAAAGGGATCAGACCAGGGACCTAGGGTGGAACAATGGCATAAATAAAAACAATACAGACAAAATACCGGAGGGACTCAGCAGGTCAGGCAGCATCTATGGAGGGAAATAAACAGTCGAGACTAGAAAGGAAGGGGACAGAAACTAGAGGAAGAAGGTAGGGGAGGGGAAGGAGTACAGAGTACCTGCCTCCACTGACCTCATCTCAAATACATAAAGATTAGCTTTATTGGTCACATGCACATCAAATCATCCAGTGAGAGTGTCATTTGTGTCAATAGCCAACACAGTGCGAGGATGTGCTGGGGGCAGCCCACAAGTGTCGCCACGTTTCTGGCACCAACATAGCATGCCCACAAAGTACTAACCCTAACTGTGGAACGTGGGAGGAAACCGGAGCACCCAGAGGTAATCCATACAATCACCGGGTGAACGTACCAACTCCTTACAGATGGCGGTGGGTATTGAACCCCAGTCTTAAGCTGGCACTGTAAGGTGTTATGACTGAAGAACGCTAGTCTGCCAAACTCCTTCATCACCCTGACAAGGTAAAGGATTTTGCACAAAGGATGTAAGAAATGTAAGGGGCACCACAGTAGTGTAGCAGTTAGCATGTCGACATTACAGCAGGGGGCAATCCGGAGTTTGGAGTTCAATTTCGATGCCGTTCGTCAGTTCTCCCCATGGAATGCATGAGTTTCCTCCAGGTGCTCCGATTTCCCCCCTCAGTGCAAAGACATACCAGTTAGTGGGCTAATTGGTCCTTGTATTAGGCCAGGGTTACATAAGTGGGTTGTTCATTGGTCTGAAATGGCATGTTCCATGCTGTGCCTCAAAATAAAATAAATACATTTTTGTTACAGTGACTTAATGTCAAAAGTTTCAAATCGTGTACTGATCACCCTGCCAGTCCATCTATGCATTAATGGGCTTGAGGGTAAATAACTTGAGATCATTGCTTTGCCAAGACATCAATGGTGACAGACTTTATGCTTTTTATGATGATGTTCCTTAGAGTGTGTACAGTTACAAGAAACACCAGGCCATTGTCTCTACAATTGAATGACTTGTTTAGGGGTGTATTTCCCAGGGCCCAGTGCAACTTGGTGGCTGACCCTCTGGTCATAGTCACAGAGTCATAAAGTGGTACAACCCCTCAGCCCATATGAGTCTGTGCCACCCAAGATGTACAGCGGATTCCAGTTAACTGGGTCATCAGTTAATTGGGGCAGCTGCTAATTTGGGACAGAAGAAAAGCAAATTGAGAAAATAGGTGGGACTCTCTTCATTTACTTGGGACACTATGCCCTTTAATTGCAACAGGAAACTGTTGCAGAACAATTTATAATTGGTGTCAGAGACAAGCACTTGTGTGGCTGTCAGACACTGTGCTTTGAGTGACCAGTTTTCGATTAGCGTTAGTTGTATGTGTTTGTATTCAAAAAGCAGAGTGATTTATCACTGATAGTTGGTGAGAAATAAGCAGTATGTCAACTTAGAACTGTTTTGCTCACTGTGATTTCAAGCATTCAGGCTTGGAGATACCAAAAGTTGCCGGGAGTGAAAATGAAATAATTTCACTACTTCACCAAGTTAGGAACTATGAAGAATTTGAAGGTATTGATAACTTTCTTGACTGTTACAATGAAAATGAAGATTTGGAGGATGAGGTTGTTGGAAGCATTGTATGAAGGAAGTCCATTATCTGCTCTAGGTGGTCTGCACAAATTTTGTTCATTTATAATCAAAAGAACACAGTGGTGTACAGGTACACTGGGTGAATTGCTCCAACAATAACAATTAGGAACTAAAACACAGTTTTATAGTAGTGTAGTAGTATTGGATGATCAGCCATGATCATACTGAATGGCAGTGCAGGCTCGAAGGGCCGAATGGCCTACTCCTGCACCTATTTTCTATGTTTCTATGGTAGTGTTCTAATTTGTTCTGTATTTCCTTTAAATACGTAATTTGTTACTCAGTTAAATGGTAGTTTGTCGTTTTTATACGTTTGGAACTATTTCCACAAAACTTTGTATAATTGGGGCAGCCACTTAATTTGGTCAAAGTGTACTGGTCACGTGTCCCACTTAATACTGAAACTAATCTAATTTTCCAGATCTGGGCCCAAATTCTTCCACGCTCTTGCCATCCATAGCAACACCCACCAAATACTGGATGTCAGACAGAGGGATAAACAGTCACCATCAAGGCCAAGACCCTTCATCTGCATACCTGTCCACAAACTTCTTGGCACAAAATGTTGACTGTTCATTTCCCCCCCTAGGTGCTGACCAACCTGTTGAATTCTCCAGCACTCGAAGAAAAAAGATTTTAAAGCTTTATTTGCACCATGTACACATAGAGGGATCCAAAGTGGAGAGAGTGGGCAGTTTCAAGTTCCTGGGTGTCAACATCTCTGAGGACCTAACCTGTTCCCAACATATTGATGCAGTTATAAAGAAGGCAAGACAACGGTTATACTTTATTGGGAGTTTGAAGAGATTTGGTATGTCAATAAATACACTCAAAAACTTCTGTAGATGTACCGTGGAGAGCATTCTGACAGGCTGTATCACTGTCTGGTGTGGATGGGCTACAGCACAGGACTGAAAGAAGCTGCAGAGGGTTGTAAATTTAGTGGCTCCATCTTGAGTACTAGCCTACAAAGTACCCAGGACATCTTCAAGGAGTGGTATATCAGAAAGGCAGTGTCCATTATTATGGACCTCCAGCACCCAGGGCATGCCCTTTTCTCACTGTTAGCATCAGGTAGGAGGTACAGAAGCCTGAAGGCACACACTCAGTGATCCAGGAACAGCTTCTACCCCTCTGCCATCCGATTCCTAAATGGACATTGAACCCATGAACACTACTTTACTTTTTAAAATATATATTTCTGTTTTTTCCCGCAATTTTTAATCTATTCAATATACGTATACTGTAATCAATTTACTTATGTTATTAAAATTATGTTATTACTATTAGATAGATAGATAGATAGATAGATAGATAGATACTTTATTCATCCCCATGGGGAAATTCAACTTTTTTTCCAATGTCCCATACACTTCTTGTAGCAAAAACTCATTACATACAATACTTAACTCAGTAATAATATGATATGCATCTAAATCACTAACTCAAAAGCATTAATAATAGCTTTAAAAAAGTTCTTAAGTCCTGGCAGTTGAATTGTAAAGCCTAATGGCATTGGGGCAATGGCATTATTTTTTATTCTTCATCTAGATTATGTATTGCATTGAACTGCTGTTGCTAAATTAACAAATTTCATGTCACATGCCGGTGATAATAAACCTGATTCTAATTCTGACTCTGAAACATGCAGTAAACATGCATTCACAAAATGCTGGTGGATCACAGCAGGCCAGGCAGCATCTATAGGGAGAAGCGCTGTCGACGTTCGGGCCGAGACCCTTCAGCCCTTGGGTCCTGATGAAGGGTCTCGGCTCGAAACGTCGACAGCGCTTCTCCCTATAGATGCTGCCTGGCCTGCTGTGTTCCACCAGCATTTTGTGTGTGTTGCTTGAATTTCCAGCATCTGCAGATTTCTTCATGTTTGCTGTAAACATGCATTGTTTGAATCAAATCAAATCAGTGAGGATTATGTTGGGGGCAGCCTGCAAGTGTCACCACATTTGTGATGCAACATATCATGCCTAAAGCTTATGAACCCTAACCCAAACTTCTTTAGAAAGAGGGAAGAAAGTGATTTACCCGGAGGTAACCCATGTGGTCATGGGAAGAATGTTCAAATTCCCTACAGGCGCAGGGGGAGTCAAACCCCCATCAGTGGTTGCTGGCACTGGAACAGTGATACGCTGACCGCTACACTACCGTACACGACGTTCAGTGTGTTGCCCAAGAAATCCAGCAGCTGCAAAATCTCCTGGGTTTATCATATACCTCTTAGGCATTTTTGTACTAACTTCTTGCGTTTGCAGCTTTTTTCATTATAGAGTATAATTTTTGGGAGATACATCTCTAATAAAGGAGGGGTAAGTCAGTCCTTCTCTCTGCGAGCCTGCAGGTCACACTTGGGTAAGCTGTAGCACCTGCTTAGCCCATGATCAGGGTCACCTGAAGCTCGTATGAGCAGCTAGTGCACATCACAAGTTCTGGTTATGTGACTACTGACACCTGCAGACATTCTCTGAGGAGACCATAAGACCATGAGATATAATAGCAGAAGTAGGCCATTCAGCCCATTGAGTCATAGCTGATCCAATTCTTCCAGTCATCCCCACTACCCTGCCTTCTCCCCATACCCTTTGATGCCCTGGCTAATCAAGAACCTAGAGTATTGATAATGGCTGGGGTCATGAAGAAGGCAGTTGAAAATCACACTGTAGAAAAATTTGCCAAGAATAATCATGGTCATGAGACCATGATCGCCCACGTCATATGACGTGGCACATAACGATGATGATGAGTGTAACTGATTTGCATAGTTTTGTTATCATTTATATTCTGTGTGTTGTCTGTACCTACATGCCTATGATGCTGTTGCAAGCAAGCCTTTCATTGTACCTGCAACCTCAGCTTACTTGTGTACATGACAATAAAGTCAATTTGACTTGATATCCCTTCGATACATAACAAGCTGCCAAAGCCTGAGGTTGAGCCTAGTATAACAGCGGCTTTAAAAATTCACTTGACTGACATGAGCCAAAAGTATGTGTTTGGCCCACACCCTCTGTTCTTGGATAGGAAAGGGTCAGAGGGATAGAGTCCCAACTAGGACTAACTTAGATGGCATTCCTGGTCAGTATGGATCAGATGGGCTGAATGGCCTGTTTTATAGAAAATAGAACTTCGAATAGTACAGTACAGTATGGGTCTCTTGGCCAATGATTTAACCCCGTCCACCTTAAAACTGTGTCCTCCCACTTTAAACTGCCTCACACAAAACTCTGCAGGAACTCAGCAGGTCAAGCTGCATCTACAGAAAGGAATAAACTGTTGACATCTCAGGCCAAGACCCTTCATCAGAGTAGTAATCACCTATCCGATCTGTGAACATAGAACATGTTCCGTAAGTACAAGCCTATAACTTTGTGCTGACCTTATGACCTACTCCAAAATCAATCTCACCCTTCCCTCCCACACACTCTCTGGTTTTCTATCATCCCCATGCTTGTCTAAGAGTCCCTTAGACATCCCTAATATGTCTGTCTCAACCACCACCCCGGCAGGGCGCTTCAAGCACCCAAGCACTCACTGTGTAAAAAACTTACCATTCCCATCCGTCCTATGCTTCTCTCCAATCAACCTGAAAATTATGCCCTGAGAAAAAGTCTCTAAACTCCACCATGTACAGTCACAATCAATCTAGCTGTGAAAGGGGTGCATTGGACATGGGGCTAGCAACCCCATCCATAAAAACCGAGCGGTACAGAAACTCAAAAGAACTCATCCCAGGGAGTGGTGAACAGAGTCTCTTAAATGTCCCTAATGTATCTTCCTCTACCATCACCCTTGGCAAGGCATTCCAGGCGACTGTGTAAATAAACTACCTCTGACATCTTTCTCAAACAAATTCAAGTTCAATTGCTATTCAACCATATATGAATATAGCACAATGAAACAGCATTCCTCCCAGATGAAGGTGCAAATCACAGTACCAACAGTCACACATAGCACAAGGCACATATAGCAGACATAAGACAGCAGTCAAATACAGTCACTCAAAAATAAAATATAGTCCAAGTCCCTAACTCCACGAATGTTGCAGCAGTCTGCATTCAGACACAATACATCCTGACTCAACTCACCTTAAACAGACGTCCTCTGGTGTTGGCCGATGTTGCCCTGGCCGAGGCTGTCCTCTCTACCTAAGCCTCTCATAATGGTGTGTGTGTGTGTGTGTGTGTGTGTGTGTGTGTGTGTGTGTGTGTGTGTGTGTGTGTGTGTGTGTGTGTGTGTGTGTGTGTGTGTGTGTGTGTGTGTGTGTGTGTGTGTGTGTGTGTGTGTGTGTGTGTGTGTGTGTGAGAGAGGGAGAGAGAGAGAGAGAGAGAGAGATGGATGTTTAGTTGTTGCATTTTACATTCTGCACCTAGCATGTTACACCAGTGGCACAGACACAGTTTCAAGAAATGCCTCAACATAGTAACTTACAGAGCTGGAGAATATCTCCAAATATCTGCCATCCAATCATTTGCAAATATTGTCCATCCAGCATAGAAAACAGCATGGTACAGGCCCTTTGGCCCATTATATTGTGCTGACCTTTTAACCTACTCTAAATTCAATCTAATCCTTCCCTCTAACATAGCCTCCATTTTGTCTATCATCTATGTGCCTATCTAAGAGTCTGTTAAATGCCAACTCCCCTACCACCCCCGGCGGGGCATTCCATGCACTCACCACTGGTGCAGTGTGGGTAAGAGTAAGCGTTTAGTAGTTTCGCCTTTTAGTTGTTCACTCTCTGTTCCTGCAGCTGCCGCTTGCTCTCTGAGGCACAGTGGAGGTCGCTCTCAATGAGTGCAGCTCCCTCTGGATCAGATTTCCTCCAGGGTTACCTATTAAGTGAAATATCTCCCAGTTGTTAGATGCAATGTTGAATTTCCTCTGGCTGATTTTGATATTATCTTTAAAGGATTTCCTTTTCCCACCAGAGACTCACTGACTATCCTTCAATGAGGAGTGAAGAACCTGGTTGGGGAGGAGATGTGAGTTAGACATCCAGATGACATGTCCTATACATTGGAGTTGGTGTTGTTTTATTTTGTTGGAGATGTTGTTCATTTTGGCCTCCTCCAGTACATTGGTGTTAGTGTGTCTGAACTTGGACGTAGAAGTCAGTGGATCATGGCTCTTTGGATGTGTGTGAAGGATGCAAAAAAATAAATTGTTCACAATACTCAAGGTGAGGCCTCACCAGTGCCTTATAAAGCCTCAGCATCACATCCTTGCTCTTGTATTCTAGACCTCTTGAAATGAATGCAAATAATGGCATTTGCCTTCCTCCCACTAGCTCAACCTGCAAGTTAACCTTTTGGGTGTTCTGCACAAGGACTCCCAAGTTCCTTTGTATCTCAGAATTAGAAAATAGTCCGCACATTTTATTTCTACTACCAAAGTGCATGACCATGCATTTTCCAACATTGTATTTCATTTGCCACTTTCTAGCTGTCAGGAAAGGGGACAGGATTGGACCCAAACGCAGGATGCAGACACTGAAGTACTAGGGGTAGGACAGGATGGGGATGCCATGGCATGCAAGGGGTAAGGCAGGTGGGGCTGGATCCCAGAGGTCAGACGAGGCAGGAGGAGCCCAGAGTTCGGACGAGGTGGGAGGAGCCCAGAGTTCGGACGAGGCGGGAGGAGGATCCCTCATGGCGGGCTGCATGGATCCCGGGCAGGGCCGCCACCCAGGCAGAAACACGGAGGCTTGGGCAAGTCGTGGACACCTGGGCAGGTGCGGGGCACAACCCTTAGGGAGCAATAGGTGGAAAGGGCAGAACCCCTGCTGGGCAGCGGCAGTCTGGCCGGAGCTGCCGGACGGAGGCAATGGGTAGGAAGGGGAAGAAACCCCGCCGGACAGCGGCAGTCTGGCCAGACCTGCCCAACAGAGGCAACAGGTAGGAAGGGGTAGAACCCCCGCCAGGCAGCGGCAGTCCAGCCGGATCTGCCCAACGGAGGCAAGGGATCAGAAGGAAGCTGGGTCCAGGGTGAGCAGCAGGACTACCGTGATACACCGGTAAATTGGGAAAGGCAACCGACAGCACATGCAAGGCGAATAAGGCGGAACAGCGGGACCAGCGCACAGGAGAGAAGCAGGGGAACAAGACCAACCAGATAGAGCATATACAGAACAGGCCGGCAACCAGGGTAGAACCAGATCCAGAGCAGGCAAAACAGGTACAAACAGGATTCCGAGCCAGTGGTCCAGGTACAGAGCAGGACAACCCCACAACTAGGCTCAGTCCCCAAGCTCCTTATAAACACCTGCCCTCTAATAGGCAACAGGTGTACCTCCTTAAGCCAAGATGATCCAATGGCTCCGGGTGACAGGAGGGCTGGCTGCAAGGCCCGGAGTCCGGAGTCTGCGGACCGGAGCAAGACCTGGAAGGCGGGCTCCGGACCGGACCCTAACACTTGCCCATTCTTCTAATCCATCTAAGTCCTTCTGCATCCTACCTGTTTCCTCAACACCACCTGCCCCTCCGCCAATCTTCATATCATCTGCAAACTTGGCAACATACACATCTATTCCATCATCTAAATTATTTATATACAGCATAAAAAAGAAGTGGTCCTAACACCGATCCCTGCGGAACACCACTAGTCACTGGCAGCCAACCAGAAAAGGATCCTTTTATTCCCAAGTCCTGCCTCCTACTAATCAGCCAATGCTCTAACCATATTAGTAACTTTCCTGTAACACCATGGGCTCTTATCTTGGTAAGCAGCCTTATGTGTGACACCTTGTCAAAGATTTTCTGAAAGTTCAAATATACAACATCCACTGAACCCCCTTTATCTATCCTACTTGTAATCTCCTCAAAGAATTCCAACAGGTTCGTCAGGCAGGATTTTCCCTGAAGGAAACCATGCTGACTTTGTCCTATCTTGTCCTGTGTCACCAAGTACTCCATCACCTCATCCTTAACAATTGACTTCAACGTCTTCCCAACCACTGCTACCTCTTTCAGATCCCTAGGGTGCAGTTCATCTGGTCTGGGTGACTTATGTACCGTTAGTTCTTTCAGCTTTTTGAACACCTTCTCTCTTGTAAAAGTAACTGCTCCCACTTCTCTTCCTTCACACACTACAACGTCAGGCACACTGCTAGTGTCTTCCACAGTGAAGGCTGACGCAAAATACTCATTTAGTTCATCAGCCATCTCCTTGTCCCATGTTATTATTTCTCCTGCTTCATTTTCTAGTGGTCCTATATCCACTCTCATTTCTCTTTTATTTTTAACATACTTGAAAAACTTCTACTATTCAATTTGATATTATTGTTAGCTTGCTTTCATATTTTATCTTTTCCCATCTAATGATTTTTAGTTGCTCTCTGTAGGTTTTTAAAAACTTCCCAATCCTCAATCTTCCCACTAATTTTTGCTTTGTTGTATGCCCTTTCTTTGCTTTTACAATAGCTTTGACTTCCCTTCTCACCCATAATTTGTACTATTTTATCATTTGCGTCTTTCTTCACTTTTGGAAAACACATGTCCTGCACCTTCCTCATTTTTCCCAGAAGCACCCACCATTGCTGCTCTGCTGTCATCTCTGCCAGCAGCTCCTTCCAATTTACTTTGGCCAACTCCTGTCTCATACCACTGTAATTTCCCTTACTCCACTGAAATACTGCTACAACAGACTTTACTTTCTCCCTATCAAATTTCAAATTGAACACAATCATATTGTGATCACTGATTTCTAAGGGTTCTTTTACCTTAAACTTCCTAATTGCCTCCGGTTCATTACATAACACCCAATCCAGTATAGCTGATCCCCTTGTAGGCTAAGTAACAAACTGCCCTGAAAAGCTACGTATCTCTTAGGCATTCAACAAGCTCTCTCTCTTGAGATCCATTAACAACCTGATTATCCCAATCGCCCTGCATGTTAAAATCTCCCATGACTACCATAACATTGCTCCTTTAGACTCGCCTTTTCTATTTCCTATTGTAACCTCCCAGCCACTGTTGGGAGGCCTGTATATAACTGCCATCAATGTCCTTTTACCCTTGCAGTTTCTTAACTCAACCCATATGGATTCAACATCTTCTGATCCTATTTCACATCTTTTTATTGCCATTCTTTACCAGTACAGTCACATCACCCCCTCTGCCTACCGTCGGTATAACATGTAACCTTGGACTTTCAGCTCGCAACTGCAACCATCCTTCAGTGATGGCCACAACATCATAACTAGCAATCTGTAATATTGCAACAAGATCATCCACCTTATTTCTTATACTACGTGCATTTAGATACACTTTGAGTACCGTATTTGCTAATCTTTCTGACTGCATCCCTAACGATTTGACACTCAGCCTGTTGGCTGCAGCTAAGTCCCATCACCTGCCTGCCCTTCCTGACAATCTGACTGCATGCTATTTTCACTTTTTCACCATCCATCCTTTCCTGAGTCCCTTCACTCCGGTTCCCACCCCTTTGCCAAGTTAGTTTAAACCCTCCCCAACAGCTCCAACAAAGCTGCCCACGAGCATATTGGTTCAGATGCAATACTAGGAGAATGCTGGACTCAAGTTCAAGTTCAAGTTTAATTGTTATTCACATGAATATTCCTGAATACAACCAAACAAAACAGCATTGCTCCGGGGCCATAGTGCAAAACAGCTACATACAGCACAAGACACATATGGAGTCAGTGATTCAAAGTACATTTATTATCAAAGAATGTGTACAGTATACAACCCTGAGATTTGTCCTATCAACTGTGGCCACAGATGAAGAATTCTCATTGTTACCATCAAGAAGAAGGTACAGAAGCCTGAAGGCACACACTCAACGACTCACAAACAGCGTCTTCCCATCTAGCATTACTTACTTAATTTAACCATGATACTTCACTGGAATATTGTTATTATACTTACTGTAATTCACAGTTTACTTTTTCTTGCTCTTGTCATATATTGCATTGTACTGCTGCCACAAAGTTGACAGATTTCATGGTGTATGCCGGTAATATTAAACCTGATTCTAATTCAGAACACCATGGAACCCGTACAAAGAAAACAGCAGACACCCAACAAGTGAAAAAAAGAACAGGATAGTCATAAACATACAGTCACAGCAGAAGTATGATATTGCCCGAGTCACTGAGTGATATGTCCTGGAGAATGATGGAACACGAATGATGTCAGCAAGAACAGTCCACAGATGTATGTGTGCATGCACAGACACAATCTGACTTGTCATCCACCGAGCAAACACTGGAGAGCAGCACAGATAGAGGGGGTTGCTCCAATCTAGCATGGACGCCATGGCACTCCTCCCTCCTGGTGGCTGAACCAGGTGACACTGCAACATGAAGCCTAGTCCTCACTACAACTGAGGCCACGCAACTCTCTCACCTTCGGTCTCACTAACTTACCAGAGAGTTGGGCTTGCTCTATTCTACATTACCTATTTCCAGTGGGGTCTTCTCATGCCTCTGACTGCCATCTCCATTGGACAAGGAAGGTTTAGTGGACCTCATTCCAATGCCTGCAAGGATGATCTCCAGCATTTAGATTCATATAGCATGGGAAAAGGCCCTTCGGCCCAACAGGCCCATGCCTACCTAGATGCCCACCAATGCTAATCCCCTTTGCCGGTATATGGCCTATATTCTGCTTAATGTTTCATAACCATGTACCTGTGTTTTAAAGGATGTTGATGTACCTATCTCAACCACTTCCTCTGGAGTCTCATTCCATGTTCAAACCACACCCTCTGTGTAAAACGTTGTTGCTCAATCCTATTAAATCTTTCCTTCCTGGGATTATATTCCCATCAAGCCTGAAAACACATACAACCAGGATCATAGACAGCTTCCATCCTTCAGTTATCAGACTCCAGAATGGACCTTCTGGACGATGAGATAGACTCTCGGCCTTGTAATCTACTTCATTATGATCTTGCACTTTATCGTTTACCTGCACTGTGCTTTTATACTTTGTTCTGCATTGTTATTGTTTTACCTTATTCTTGCCCCACCATTGAGCACACCTACATGGAGTGCAACAGCCAACATGATGGACTCCACCATCCAGACTATGGCCACTTCTCGCTGCTGACATTGTGCAGGAGGTACAGGAGCCGCAGGATCCACACTAACAGGTTCAGAAACAGTTATTACCCCTCAACCATCAGAGAAGGTATCTTCATTCACTTCACTAACCCTCTCAGTGAACTGTTCCTCAACATTTTAGGAACAGCTTTTTCCCCTCTGCCATCAGATTTCAATGGTTCATGACCACACAAACATCACCTCACTGTTTGGTTCTCTTTTTCCACTACTTCTTCATATAAGTCTTAAGGCAAGACCTTTAACAATGGTGATGAGCAGAGGCATCTCAGGGTCCAGATTTATAGCTCCACAGGTCAATAGGGTGGTTAGGAAGGTATATGAAATAGTTGCCTTTCCTAGTCATAGCACTGAATTCAAAAGTCAGAAAGTTATGTTACAACTTTATAAAACTCTAGTTAGGCCTCATCTGGAGTATTGCATACAGTTCTGTTTGCCCCATTATAGAAAGTGTAATGTTTTGTGACTTCAGAACATTACACCAGTTCAAAGCAAAGCATTGGGCATCTGGGAATGTCAGTTTAATTTTGAGTTTACTTTAAGCGAGGCACATATGTATCACGTGGTAGTGTAACATATTTTAACATACTTTCCATAATTAATTGTTTAAATAGACAAGAATGCTTAATCAAACAATACATATATACATACAAGATGTTTCAAATATTATTGAAGTATGAAATACACAACACTCCTCACTGCTTCGCTAAAAACTCCAATTCAATAGAGAATGCATCTCAAATATATACACAGTATACTATATAATGTACACACAAGATTACTCAAATATTATTGAAATGTTAAATATGTTAAATACACAACAGGAAGGGTGTGGAGGATTTGGAGAGGGTGCAGAAGAGGTTTACCAGGACGCACCATAACTAGAGGTTGGACAAACTTGGGTTGTTTTCTCTGGAGCAGCAGAGGCTGAGGGGAGGTCTGATAGAGGTTTATAAGATTATGTGAGCATAGATAGAGTAGACAGATAGTATCGCTTTCCCAGGGTTGAAATATCTAATACCAGAGGGCATGAATTTAAGATAAAAGGTGGTAATTTCAAAGGAGATGTGAGGGGCAGGTTTTTTTTACACAGAGAGTGCCTTTCCTGGGGTGGTGATAGAGGCAGAAATATTTGGGACTTTTAAGAAACGTTTCGATTAGCACATGAACGTGAGGGAAATGAAAGGATATGGGCGTTGTGCATGCTTAACACATTAGTTTAGTTAGACATTTGATTACTAATTGGTTCATTACAACATTGTGGGCTGAAGGGCCTGTTCCTGTGCTGTACTGTTCTATGTTCTGTGTTCTTTCTTGTTTGGCCTGATGGTCTGTTCATTTGCAGCCTCTTCTAGCCCTGGGGCTCTCTGAAAATCACATAAAGTTATCCAGCATGGAAACAACTACCTCAGCCCATTGGGTCCACACCAACCATCAACAGGACTCCTACACAAACTCAAATTGATTTTTCCCACATTCCCATGAACTTCCTCCCATTTCTACCATGCACCTGCATACCGGGGCAATTTACAGTGGCCAATTTACCCACCAACATGCACGTCTTTGGACTGTGGGAGGAAACCTGAGCACCTGGGGAGAACCCACGTGGACACATGGCGCATTTGCAAACTCCACACAGACAGCGTCAGAGGTCAGGATCGAACTTGAGTAACTGGAGCTCTGAGGCAGTTGCTCTACCCTCTGTCCTGCCTCATTCCTTCACTCTGGACCTCTGATGGTCCACCCAATTACTCGCTCCACCAGCGGCAGCTGTGTTGATAGCTTGCTTACATACTTAAGCCCATCACCCCTACTGGGGCATAGGCCACCAACAGCAGCTCACCAGAATCTTCAGCCCTGTGACTTCCGCTTTCACCACACAGCTTCGTGGTGAAGATGCTTCCTCTCTCAGGGATGAGGTCCTTGGGGCTTCAGCTGCCATTTCTGTAGCTCTGGGTTTTTTACGAGATGGGGTTGCTTGCCCCATATCCAGCCCTCTTCCTTTCGCACCCTGGCTTGGGACTGCTCATGGATGGGTTGTGCTTACAGCTGCAAGTTCCTAATGCCTGGAATTCTTTAAAATAGAACTCAATACATGATTAAAGATTAGTTTTATCTGTCACATGTACATTGAAAAATACAGTGAAATGTGTCATTCACGTCAATGGCCAGCACCATCTGAGGATGCACTGGGGGCAGCCCACCAGTGTTACCATACTTCTGGCGCCAACGTAGCAAGCCCACAACTTACTAATCCTAAGCTGTACATTGTTGGGATGTGGGAGGAAACCCATGCGATCATGGGAGAACGCACAGACAGTGGCAGGATTGAAATGGGATCGCTGGCACTAACTGCAATGCTATGGTACCACCCATAAATCTACGTCTTTGTCCAATCAGGTGTCCTTCTTTGCCAAAGTTAGTGTGTGAGCAAAGCTTGGAATGTCCTCCATTAAGGATTCCAGAGTTCGGACATCAATTCCTGACAAGTTCCGTTCTGCGAAACTTTGCCAAACATCTCAGTCTGCCTTGCCCATTTGAAGCAGGCAACTAATTGAGAACTTGTCCAGCCTGGATATCAGGGTAGGTTGCACCGTGTGTAATCCATCACTCTGAGTTGCAATTAAAGAATATATAGATAAAGGTTTCAAAAATTAATTCATCTGCCTATGATTAATGAATCTGAATTAAGCAGGAGGCAGTGTGCTGCTGATTTTCAATCCAAAATTCCAGAAGGTGATTAAAGCTGCAGATTTATTTATTTTTTTTGTTGAACAGATCTATTCACCAATGTGGGCAAGAGCTGAATACGTAGTTTGAGATATTAAAGGAGTTGATTGCTCTAGCATCAAAGAAAAGTGTGAAAGATTGAGCAATCTCAGCTTATCTTCTTAACTGGAAGCTCCTTGGCCAAAAGTACTATGAGACTGTGGGAGGAATTTCTGTAATCGCTTTGGCTGTGTAACGTCTAGGTGTTCATTCTGTTCTCCAAGTTCCTGCTACACCAGGTATCCAAGACTTGGTAATTTCTGTATTGGGCCATTAGACATGGGAACAGAATTAGGACATTTGGCCCATCGAGTCTGCTCCTCCATTCTGATTTATCATGACTGATTAATTATTCCTCTCAACCCCATTCTCTTGCCTTCTCCCCATAATCTTTGATGCTTAATCAAGAACTTATCCAACCTCTGCTTGACTCAACCTCCACAACTGTCTGTGGCAATGAATTCCATAGGTTCATCACCCTCTGGCAAAAACAAATCATCTCCTCGGTTCCAAGTGGACTTCCCTCTATTCTGAGACTGTGCCCATTGGACATAGACTTTCCCACTATAGGAAAAATCCTCTTCATGTCCACTTTATTTAGGCCTTTCAATATTCAATAGATTTCATTCTTCTAAATGCCAGTGGGTACAGGCCCAGAACCATCAACACTCCTCATTCGTTGACATTCCCAGGATCGATCTCATGAACCTTCCTGTGCCAGCACATTCTTTCTTTGATATGGCACAAACCTGCTCACAGTGCTCCAAATGTGGTGTGACCGATGCTTTATAAAGCCTCAGCATTACATCTTTATGGCTGCATTTTAATCCTCTATTAAAGAGCAGCTTTGCTCTGTTGGATGGTAAATTCATGTGGCATAGAAACAAGCCATTTCTGCCCACTTGCAGACTTGCAGGGAGTAATGCACTCTGTCCAAAACACTCGTAGATTCAAGATCCAAAGTAGGTTTATTTTCAGAGTATGTATACAGAATACAACTCTGAGAATCGTCTTGCACAGTGGTAAAAAGTGAGCAAGCAACACATAGAATATTAGACATCAAGCCAGTAGTATTCAGTTTAGTTCAGTTCAGCAACGCAATGCTCCCCGAGGCAATGAAGGACCATTCTTTGTCAAAGTTCCTCAGTCCACATCAATCTCCCTGATCAAACTACTCAAAAACAGCAAAAACATGACTAACCAGAATCTAGGAACACAAGCGACAGGTGTTATGAAACACACCCAAACACGCCTGCTTCCAGAATTTTGATGAGCTAACTCTCCACAGCATGGATAGCTGGTGTGGCCCCTTTAAGAATTCAGGACCATTCCACTAATTGGCTGCCATGCTTTGGCACCAGGCTTTCAGTATTTACAGAGCACCTGAATAGCGGTTCAGTGTTCAATCGTAAGCTCAACTAGGGATATTTTCCAACGTCTTAGAACCATAGAACCATAGAACATTACAGCACAGAAACAGGTCTTTTGGCCCTTCTTGGCTGTGCCAAACCATTTTTCTGCCTAGTCCCACTGACCTGCATCTGGCCCATATCCCTCCATACACCTCTCATCCATGTACCTGTCCATGTTTTTTCTTAAATGTTAAAAGTGAGCCTGCATTTACCTCTTCATCTGACAGCTCATTCTACACTCCCACCACTCTCTGCGTGAAGAAGCCCCCCCCCCCTAATGTTCCCTTTAAACTTTTCCCTTTTCACCTTTAGCCCATGTCCTCTGGTTTTTTTCTCCCCTAGCCTCAGTGGAAAAAGCCTGCTTGCATTCACTCTATCTATACTCATCTTAATTTTATATACCTCTATCAAGACTCCCCTCATTCTTCTACGCTCCAGGGAATAAAGTCCTAATCTATTCAACCTTTCTCTGTAACTCAGTTTCTCAATTCCTGGCAACATCCTTGTAAACCTTCTCTGCACTCTTTCAATCTTATTAATATCCTTCCTGTAGTTCGGTGACCAAAACTGCACACAATACTCCAAATTCGGCCTCACCAAAAATACAACCTCACTATAACATTCCAACTCTTATACTCAATACTTTGATTTATAAAGGCCAATGTACCAAAAGCTCTCTTTACTACCCTATTGACCTGTGATGCCACTTTTAGGGAATTTTGTATCTGTATTCCTAGATCCCTCTGTTCTACTGCACTTCTTAGTTCCCTACCATTTACCTTGTATGTTCTACCTTGGTTTTTCCTTCCAAAGTGCAATACTTCACACTTGTCTGTATTGAACTCCATCTGCCATTTTTCAGCCCATTTTCCCAGCTGGTCCAGATCCCTCTGCAAGCTTTGAAAACCTTCCTCACTGTCCACTACACCTCCAATCTTTGTATCTTGTTATCTTATTGTCTTAAGACAGTAGTGTTGCCTTGTCTGGTGCCCATTTCTCATTCTTGTTTCGTACCGTGTCTCAATCCTTGCCTTGGATACTCCAGCATTTGGGTCATTGCTGAACCAGCTCCCCAACACTTGTACTAGTGCAGCCCCCACAGTCTGTCTCTTTACAAACCTTTAACAGGACCAGTGCTGGAGGAACTCAGCAGGTCAGGCAGCATCCATGGAAAGAAATAAACAGTAAACGTTTTGGGACAAGATCTTCCATCAGGACTGGAAAGGAAGGGGGAGACATCAGAATAAGAAGGTGAGGGGAGGGGAAGGAGGACAAACTAGAAGGTGATAGGTAAAGCCAGGTGGGTGGTCTGTGTGAGAACATACCAAAACTTGGGAAGATGATATACAGTGAGGTGACAAACATATAGGAACATCTCCCATCCCCACCCCACCATCTGGTTTCACCTATTATCTGGCAGCTTCCCTTCCCCCACCTTCCTTTTCTGGCTTCTGCCCCCTTCCTTTCCAGTCCTGATCAAGGGTCTCAGCCAGAAACATCGACTGTTTATTTCCAATGATGCTGCCCAACCTGCTAAGTTCATCCAGTATTTTGTGTGCATTGCTCTGGATTTCCGGCATCTGCAGAAACTCTTGTGATTAAACAGGACTTCCTTGTTTCAATTTTATCTCTTCATCACAATCAAGCCTTAGTCTTTTGTTTCAAACCCATCTCTTGTTAAGGCTTTGGCCGACACTTTCCACAGAATGACTGATTGTTTTAATATTTTCCTCTCTGACAATTGATTAATTAACTTTTCCATATTTAGCTCCATGAGATAAATTATGAATTTAATATTTAACTGCCTGAGCTTAGGGTAAATACAACTTCCCTTTATTATTTATTCCAGATGACATCTTTCTTAATTTATATTAGTTTTGAATGTTACTGATTAGGGGTAGTTACTGAGTTTGACATGAAGGGAGATTGCCATATGGAAGCTTTCCTTCACACACAGACTGCTCGTCACTTGAAGTGGGGATTCAATAAAAGTGGATTACAATAAGGTAAGGATTGAGGCTTTGTGGCTGACTTTGTAGACAATACGAAGATAGGTGGAGGGGCAGGTAGTGTTGTGGAGGCATGGAATCTACACAAGGACTTCGACAGATTAGGAGAATGGGCAAGGAAGTGGCAGATGGAATACATTGTATGGTCAAGAATTAATATATAGAAAGAGAAAGAGCATTGACTATTTTCTAAAGGAGAAGAAAATTCTGAAATTACAAGTGCAAAGGGACATGGGACTTGGGATACCTCATGCAGGACTCCTTACAATTAACTTACAGATTGAGTCCACGCTAAGGAAGGCAAATGGAGTTTTAGGGATTAGGGTTTTAATTTTGAGAGAACTAGAATATATAAGCAAGGATATGCTGAGGCTTTATAGGCATTGGTCAGACTGCACTTGCAATATTGTGAGCAATATTTGGGCCCCTTATCTAAGAAAGAATGTGCTGACATTTGAGAGAGCGGAGAAGAGGTTCAGAAGAATAATCCCGGGAATGAAAGGGTTAATGTTTGACGAGCATTTGCTGGCTCTGGGCCTGTACTTGCTGGAGTTTAAAAGAATAAGGGAGGGGGGATCTCAATGAAAACTATTAAATATTGAGAGGCCTGGATGGAGTGAATATGGAGAGAATTTTTTTTATGATGGGGGAGGGCACAGCCTCAGACTAGATGGGCGTTCCTTTCAAAAAGAGGTGAGGAGGAATTTCTTTTGCCTGAGGGTGGTGAATCTGTGGAATTCATTGCCACAGACAGCCATGGAGGCCAAGTTATTGAGTATAGTTAAACCGAATGTTAATAGGTCTTTGATTATTGAGGACATCAAAGGTTACGGGAAGAAGGCAGGGGAATTGATTTGAGAGGGATAATAAGTCAGCCATGATGAAATAGTGGAGCAGACTTGATGGGCTGAATGGCCTAATTCTGCTCCTGTGTTTTATGGTGTTATGGTCTAAAAGTTATCGGAGTCATTCAGAAGATGAACTAGAAATTATCTTTTCTTTTTACCACCTTTTCTTTCCTATTACCTTTACAAATCTCCTTACATTCATCCTTTAACTAACCATCTCTATTCCATAAAGACAAAAAGTTCTGCAGATGCTGCAAGTCTAGAGCAATGCACGTAAAATGGTGGAGGGACTCAGCAGATCAGGCAGCATCTATGGAAAAGAATGAACAGTGGATGCATCAGGCTGATACCCTTCAACAGGTCTAGGCACTATTCTGTATTTGCTTTACCCTTATCTGAGATTCATGTGCAATCACTTTCAGCATGTGTTCGGATAAAGAAGTTAAAGATTAAATATTTGTGACATGTACATCAAAAAACGGAACTATACAGTGAAGTGTGCCATATGCATCAATGATCGATGACCATGGGGACAAGGGTCTCCATGATTCCAGCACTAGCATAGAAACATAGAAAACTACAGCACAATACAGGCCCTTTGGCCCACAAAGCTGTGCTGAATATACATTAGAAATTACCAAGGTTTACCCATAGCTCTCTATTTTTCTAAGCTCCATGTACCTATCCAGGAGTCTCTTAAAAGACCCTATTGTATTTCCTCCACCACCGACGCCAGCAGCCCATTCCACGCACTCACCACTCTGCGTAAAAATCTTACCCCTGACATCTCCTCTGTACCTACTTCCAAGCACCTTAAAACTGTGCCCTCTCGTGATAGGCATTTCAGCCCTGGGAAAAAGCCTCTGACTATCCACATGATCAATGCCTCTCATCATCTTCACCTCTATCAGGTCACCTCTCATCCTCCTTTGCTCCAAGGGAAAAAGGCCGAGTTCATTCATCCTATTCTCATCAGGCATGCTCCTTAATCCAGACAACATCCTTGTAAATCTCCTCTGCACCCTTTCTATAGTCTCCACATCTTTCCTGTAGTGATGCGACCAGAAATGAGCACAGTACTCCAAGTGGGGTCTGACCAGGGTCTTATATAGCTGTAACATTACCTCTCAGCACTTAAACTCAATCCCATAGCTGATGCAGGCCAATACACTGTATGCCTTCTTAATCACAGAGTCAACCTGTGCAGCAGTTTTGAGTGTCCTATGGACTCGGACCCCAAGACCCCTCTGAACCTCCACACTGCCAAGAGTCTTACCATTAATGCTATATTCTGCCATCATATTTGAACTACCCAAATAAACCGCTTCACACTTATCTGGGTTGAACTCCATCTGCCACTTCTCAGCCCAGTTTTGCATCCTATCAATGTCCTGCTGTAACATCTGACAGCCCTCCACACTATCCACAACACCCCCAACCTTTGTGTCATCAGCAAATTTACTAACCCCCCTCCATTTCCTCATCCAGGTCATTTATAAAAATCACTAAGTGTAAGGGTCCCAGAACAGATCCCTGAGGCACACCACTGGTCACTGACCTCCATCCAGAATATGACCCATCTATAACCACTCTTTGCCTTCTGTGGGCAGGCCAGTTCTGGATCCACAAAGCAATGTCCCCTTGGATCCCATGCATCCTTACTTTCTCAATAAGCATTGCATGGGGTACTTTATCAAATACCTTGCTGAAATCCAAATACATTACACTTACTGCTCTTCCTTCATCATTGTGTTTAGTCACATCCTCAAAAAATTCAATCAGGCTTGTAAGGCACAACTTGCTTTTGACAAAGCCATGCTGACTATTCCTAATCATATTACATCTCTCCAAATGTTTATAACTGCTGCCTCTCAGGATCTTCTCCAACAATTTACCAACCACTGAAGTAAGACTCACTGGCCTATAATTTCCTGGGTTATCTCTACTCCCTTTCTTGAGTAAAAGAACAACATCCGCAACCCTCCAATCTTCAGGAACCTCTCCCATCCCTAATCATGATGCAAAGATCATTGCCAGAGGCTCAGTGATCTCCTCCCTCACCTCCCACAGTAGCTTGGGGTACATTTTGTCTGGTCCCGGAGACTTATCCAACTTGATGCTTTCAAAAGCTCCAGCACATCCTCTTTCTTAATGTCTATAAGCTCAAGCTTTTCAATCCACTGTACGTCATCCCTACAATCGCCAATATCCTCTTTCATAGTGAATACTGAAGCAAAATATTCATTAAGTACCTCTACTATATCTCCTCCAGTTCCATACACACTTTTCCACTGTCACACTTAATTGGTCCCATTTTCTCATGTCTTATACTCTTGAACTTCACATACTTGTAGAATGCCTTGGGGTTTTCTTTAAATTGCTCACTAAGGCCTTCTCATGGCTCCTTCTGGCTCTCCTAATTTCATCCTTAAGCTCCTTCTTGCTAGCCTTATAATCTTCTAGATCTCTATCATTACCCAGTATGCCCACAACGTAGGTCTTTGGAATGTGAGAGGAAACTGGAGCGACTGGAAGAAACCCACAAGGCCATGGGGACAATGTACAAACTCCTTACAGACTGTGGTGGGAATTCAGTCAAGATGGTGGAAAGCACAGCAGGCAACACTGACATGAAAAAAACTTACTTACTTAATTACTTTCCATTATACTGCTGGCATTTATGGTAGCGATGAGGGTCCTCAATCTCTATCTGTCCTTGTCCATCTTCTCTATTGCATCCCAGGTGTGGTTTAGGGTCTCTGCCTCTGTGTTAAGTGGCCAAGTTGTCTTTGGTCTCCCGCATTTCCTCTGTACCTTCAGGGGTCCAATGAAATGTTGTCTTGATGATGGAGTTGGCCTCTCTTCTCATCAGATGCCCAATCCATCTCCAACGTTTCCTCATGATGATTGTGACTATATTCTCTTGATGACACTGAAGGCACAGGGTATGGTTAAAGATCTTTCTTGACCAAAAAAATATAGAGGGTCTTCCGTAGATGCTGCCTGACCTGTTGAATTACCCCAGCATTTTGAATGGGCCACTCCAGTTAACATTTCAGCTTCCATACCTATTGAGAGTCTGAGTAAAACTTGACATCCAGAGACACAGTAGTGAAGGAGGCCCTTGAATACTGACCTTATCAGATAGGACAATGAGTCTCGAAGTTGGGCAGTTGTATAAGACATTGGTTAGGCCACACTTGGAGTATTATGTGCAGTTTTGATTTTGCTATTAAGAGTGCAGAGGAGCTGTTGGATTAGACTGTTTAATTGTATTCAGACTGTTTAATTATATTCTTTGCAGCTGAACAATTAATTATCTGCTTGTATTTTATAAAACTACATATATATGTAACAGTTTCCTTGTGATCCTAGTGTATATATAAAATATTCAATTGCCCAGTGCGTCCCTAGTGGTCACAGTGTGCACATGCAATTATTCTGTATGGCCCATGGTGGTTACATTTGTATGATTCCATTTGATGAATAGGGGTTCACTGATCAATTAACTATCTACAAACTTGAATGGAATGTTTCTTACTTAAGGGGTATAAGGAAGGTTGACTATAATGGTCCACTTCCCTTTCTTTAATCTTTCTTTTCTCCATTCTTAGTTACTAGACTTTTGCAGCTCTACATTTCCAATTTTTTGTTCTATTAACACTTAAAAAAACAACCATGAAGCAACAAGTTTTGTGCCTCCTTCCTGACTTCTGAAAGAACTTTGTATTAAACATTAGAATCTAACAGAACTTTATCAGGACGTGGCTGGTATTTGAGACATGTACTTATGGAGAGAGTTTTAGTGTCACGATGTGTGCTGACAATATTGGATCCCAAGTGTGGAGAAAACAGACTCTGATGTAGAGACAGCAAAGAGAGTTTATTCATAATAATTCCAGAAAACATCAGTGTCTTGGCAGAGTAGCACCGCAAGACGTAACATTCTCAAAACTGGGACCAGCGATTGGCACTAATTAGGCATCTACTTAAATAATACAATCAACACAGAGTCCCAGAGCCTAGCAAAATAAACTTAGCAAGCTTAAGCAGTAGGCACCATGTGTGTGCATTATAAAGAGTGCACGCACAAAATGCAGGAGGAACTCAGCAGGCCAGGCAGCATCCGTGCCAAAGAGTGCAGTTGACGATTTGGGCCAAGATCCTTCAGCAAGACTGGAGAAAAAAAGAGATAAGGAGTCAGAGTTAAAAAGTGGTGGGGGGGGGGGGGGAGAGAGGAAGAAACACAATGGGGAATCTGATAGGAGAGGACAGAAGGCCATGGAAGAAAGAAAATGGGAGAGGAACAGAGGGAGGTGATGGGCAGGCAAGGAGATAAAGTGAGAGAGGGAAAAGGGGATGGGAAATGATGAAGGGGGGAATGGGGAGGCGATATTACTGGAAGTTCAAACAATCAATGTTCGTGCCATCAGGTTGGAAGCTCTCCAGATGAAATATAGGGTGTTGTTCCTCCAACCTGAGTGTGGCCTCACTGTAACAGTAGAGTGGAATTAAAATGGGTAGCCACTGGGACATCCCGCTTTTTCTGGCAGATGTATCGTAGGTTCTTGGTGAAGCGGTCTCCCAATCTTCGTCAAGTCTCACTGATATATATAGAAGGCTGCACCGAGAGCACCAGGCACAGTATATGACCCCAAAAGAATCACAGGTGAAATGCTGTCTCACCTGGAAAGACTGTTTGGGGCTCTGAATGGTTGTGAGGGAGAAGGTGTAGGGACAGGTGTAGCACTTGTTCTGTTTTGCCAGAAGGGAGATCAGTGGAGAGGGACGAATGGACAAGGGACTCGCAGAAAGTTGGGGGGGGGGAGGAAAGATGTGCTTGGTGGAGGGATCACATTGGAGATAGCAAAAAGTGAGTCGTTTGAGAAAAACTCATAAGACTAATGACTAATGATTGTCATTAAACAATTAACCAATTCAGGTGCTCTAAAAGCCTCAGAGTTCAACGTTCACTGGTGTTCCACATTTAACACCAGGTAAGCCTCAGGCTCGCTCAGTTCGCTTCCGTCTAGGGGGAGAAATATTGATTAACATATGCAGCAACATAAAGAAGAAACCCCTTACACACACAGGCCTGGAAAACTCATTACAGGACACCCCTTCCTATGGCCAGCATCTGATCCCGGAAATTTGAGATCCAGGGATGACTCCAGAGACTAGGAGAATTTGAGAGACTGGGAGACTTGGGGATTCCGAGAGACTGAGACACCAGGGAAACCCAAGCAGGGCCCTGAGACGGAGACTTGTGAATCATAATTAAAAAACCTTACAAGCATTGAAAATTACCTCAGGAACATTGAGAAAAGTCCTTGGAAACCTTGTTGTCTTTGGAAAGCCTTGAGAACCTTGATGACCTTGAGGTCTTTGAGAAGCTTGATGACCTTGAATGCTTAGCCCGGGATGCTTAGACTGGGACCTCTAGACCCAGAAACTTAAGTTATTGAAAACACAAAACTGGAAAACCCAGGGAAGGATGATTGAAGGACCTTGCTCACAGTGTTTTACTCTTCACTACCTTATCCAGAGGCAGTTAGGGCACGGAAGGTTGTACTCTCAATGTTACAGATTAAGACACCACAGACAGGGGTGTCTCATCACTGAGTTACCTGTCTCAGTGGATCCTCAGTGGTTCCTTGTGGATCTGTTTAATTTGTTATACAAAAGCTCTATTTTCACAGTCAGTATCACGACTTTCATCAAGAGGTTAAATATAAAATAGTTTACACTTGATAAGGATACTTTACTACTATGCTTGCATACTCCAACCAGGGATCAGCTTTTGGAGCAGGACTCTTCCAAAATTTACTCTATTGACTTGAATACTTATTTATTGAATCAAATGAAATTTATTGATAAGCTTGCTTGAAGTTTTTGACTGTTATGCAGACCAGAGTCACAGGACCCCAAAGCAGGGAGCCTGAGTACTTGTGACTTGAGAAGCTCAGGACAGAGACTAGAGAGGCTCAGAATGTACACTTGGAACCTAGACTTGGACATTCATTTTGAATTAAAAGCACCTTCACTTCCAACCCACTAATAACAAGCTGCCGTTGTTCAGATTCTGCTGGGTCCATTACTTGGCAGGGTCCTTCTGTCGCAATGTGTGCTGGTACCCACATGCGGAGGAAAGACAGACTCTGATGGAGAGACGGCAATGAAAGTTTATTCATAATAATCTGAATGACATCACAAGAAATAACATTCTCAAATCTAGTACCCAGCGATTTGTGTGAATTGGGCATTCGCTTAAGTAATGCAAGTAACACGGAATCCCTGAGTCTATCAAAATCAACTTAACAAGCTTAAACAGAAGACACCAGGAGACGATATTGCAAAGAGAAAAAACACAAGGAACTCGAAATGATTAACGACTCTCGTTAAACAACAGTTAACTAATTCAGGTACTCTAAGCACCTCAGAGCCCAACACTTTCTGGTGTCAGCAATCACTCTATGGTCAAGGTCACTTAGATTGCATTTCTTCCCCATTCTGATATTTGGTCTGAACAACACGGGACCTCTTGACCATGTCTGCATGCTTTTATGAACTGACTTGCTGCCACATGATTGGCATGTGAACAGGTGTACAGGTGTACTTAATAAAGTGGCCACTTAGTGTATGTGCTAAGTGCCACTAACACACATGCACATTGTTGGAAGAATACATCTTTCAGCTGTCTGAGGAGGAAAGCCGGGGAACGGCACAGCACGGGAACAGACCCTTATCCCCACCATGCTGTACTGAATTAATTAAATGCCTAACTAAACCAAACCCCTCAGCATATCCCATATCCCTCCAATTTCTGCACATTCACATACCTATCTCAGAGCTCGTATTTATTGAGATACAGTGCGAAATAGCCCCATTCAGCTCTTCGAACCAGGCCATCCAGCAATGCCCTGATTTAATCCTAGCCTAATCTCAGAACAATTTACAATGACCAATTAATCTACCAGCTGGTATGTTTTTGGATTGTGAGCCAAAACGGGAGGAAACTCACGTGGTCACAGGGAGAACTTATAAACTTCTTACAGGCAGTGGCAGAAATTGAATCTGGGTCACTGGTACAGCAAAGCATTGTGCTAACCACTTCACTACCATGCCACCCCGAAATATTATTTATTGAGTATGCTCGCAAGAAAATAAATCTCAGGATTGTATATGGTGACATCTCGTTACTTTGATACTTTAATTTACTTTGATCTGTATGGATGGCATGCAAGCCGCTTCTATTATATTTGCATCCTCTATCATGCCAGGAATTTTGTAGAGGTGTACAAAATATTTGTCCTGTACATTTCCTTTGAACTTAGCTCCTCTCACCTTACATGAATGTCCTCTAGTGTTGGGATATATATGACGAAGAGGAGCATAGATCAAGTGGGCAGCCAGCACCTGTTTCCCAGCAAACAATGGCAATACCAGAGATTGCCTGTTTAAGGTCAGTGGAGGAAAATTTAGGGGAGATGTCAAAGGTAAGTGTTTCAATAGAGAGTGGTAGGTGTCTGGAATGCAATGTAGATGCTGTACAACATGGACAATTCAGAGACTCTTAGACAGGCACATGGATGAAATGAGGGTTATGGGCTGTGTCAGTGGGAAGGGTTAGAGTCATCATGAAGTAGGTTTATATAGGTCAGCACAATATTGTGGACAAAAGGGCCTGTACTGTGCTGTACTGTCCTATGTTCAATGTTCTGTTAGACATTGTGACATTTTCATTAAAGGGTGTGTAACACCCTGGGTCACGTTTTTACTGCTGTGCTGTAGGTTTTTCATTTAGCAGTTCTGTCAGGGCAGTCTGCTCTGCTTTGAGCCTGTTTGGGTTATTGTTGAAGGTGCTGAGGAATAATGTCATCCAATTAGAATGGTGGAACTGGGAGATTCTGTGAGCGACACTAAGGATAGTTTTGGTTATTTTTGGTTTGGCAGAAGATGAAGAGAGAACCGGTTGTAGGATACGACCCAGTGGGAACCGTGATTCAGTGGAGCAAAGTGCTGGGGTCTACTGAGGATCAGTGAATGTGTGTGGCTTTTGGAAGAGTTGTGCTCCAACATGATCAAGTTTGACTGTTTAATTAAAATGGGCATTTTTTGTTTTTTTGTAAATTTCTTTTCTTTACTAACACTTTTATTAAGTTAAGATCCATACATATAATTGCTTTAATCGTATGCAGTGTACTGTCTGATATTTCTTGGCACTGAGTTGTAACGGGGAGCAAATTACACAGCATCCACACAAACCGGGGTTTGGGGTGGGAGAGCCGTCCCAATCTCACGGGTTTGGCGGGACCAGAGTGTGTCTTCCCTAGACCAGGGGGTTTCAGTTGTTCACCACTCAGTGCTCAATGGCAGAAGGACCTTAGACTGAAGTCTTTCCCCACAAAGCAAAATGTCTCTGTTTGACTTGGTAGAGATGTACAAAAAGATGAGAGGTGTAGATTGAGTGTATAGTCAGCTACTTATTCCCAGGACAAAAATGGTGAATACAAAGGGACATAATTTAAAGATGATTGGAAGAAAGAATAGGGGGAATGTCAGAGGTAGTTTTTTTTTTACACTGAGAGTGGTGGGTGTGTAGGATGCCACCACTGAAACAGACTGAAAAGCTGTTGGAACTTCAATTTGTTGTTGTCATCGTAAGACTGGTAGTTCCATACTCTCCCAGACCCAAAAGGTTGGGTTGATTATTGGCACGCAATGCACAACGGATGTGTGACTGTCACGTTGTATGATCCATATGTGTGGATTTGTTGGAGTATCCTGTGGTATCATTTTTATTGGCCCTTACCTGGAATCGGGGTGTTATGTAGTAACCACTTGAAGACGATATTCCTGTCACTGTCACCTGGTGATATTTCGAAGTGGATTTTGGAACGACTCAACGGACAAGTTCTTCGACGTCTGCTATTTTGTTTTGCCAGCGGGGAATTTGTGGAATTTGACGTAATCGCCTTCTCTCTACATTATATTCTGGATTACAAATCTCTCTCCCATCGTCTATTCCGTGGATTACTGAACCTTTCTATTTTACCATCTGAATCTTAAGACTTTAAGGATTATTCCTGAGTTTGACAGTTTGGGAACCACACACACACACGCACGCACACCACTGTTAACTTCTGTTTATTTCATTTAAGTTTCCATATATATTGAGTAGATACTAATAAAGATAGTGGTTTTAATATTAAAACCCAACTCAGTGTATAATCTCTTGCTGCTGGTACGTTACGAAATCATAACACTATGTTCTGTGTTCTGTGTTCTATGCTGTATGTTCTGAGTTCTATGTTCTATGCTCTGTGTTGTATGTTCTAAGCCCTGTATTGTGTGTTCTGTGTCCTGTGTTCTATATTCTGAAGTCTTGAATTTGTTTACACTGAGTTTTGGTACATCCCTCAGCCTGTATTTGTGCAGCTCGGACTGTGCCAGTCAGTAGCATTCCCTTATGGACATCTCGTTGTACCAGAAGATCGATAGGTTTCGGGCAGACCAAAGGGAACATTTCACTGCATTGACACCTGCTGAAAATGGCACATAAAATACCTCGGACAAATGAGTTCTGCTTCCTGGAAAGCGACAAGCAAAGGACATCGCTCTTCACTGTTGTTGACCTTTTCCAACAGAAATTGTTATTTTTCTTCCATTACAGCAAAACCAATTCACATGAGACGTTTTTTAAATTGTGCTGGGGGATGACTTGATAAGGAAGGGATTTAATCCAGTCCACACGGACTCGATGCCATCTGAATCAGAGTTACAAACCCTCTGCAAACTGTGCAGCTGACAGCTTCAATACCTTAGCAGTCCAGACTAGTAACCCTGTACTTCCTGAGTTTCAGTGAACTACGCTCTAGCCATCCGATTCTCAGTTTCATACCTTCATTTACCATGGTTTGTTCAATTTAACTTCCCCTTCACACAGAATGCCTTCCACTTCGCAGGTCGAAGTTAGGCATCATACAATATCCTTGCAAACAGAACAAGTGTAACACCTCCTCCTTCACTACCATTCAGCAACTCAAACAGTACTTCCAGGTGAGGCGACACTTCACCTGTGAGTCTGTTGGGATAATCTACTGTATCTGGTGCTCCTAGTGTGGCCTGCTGTAAATCATGAGTCCCAGTGGCCACCCAATTCAATTCTACTTCCTATTCCCATTCCGACATGTCAATCCATGGTCTCTTCTACTGTTGCAATGAGGCCACACTCAGGTTAGAGGAGAAGCACCTTATACTCCGTCTGGGTAGCCTCCAACCTGAGCATCGATATCGATTTCTCAAACTTCCAGTAATTGCTCCCCATCCCTTCACTATCCCCTGTTCCTGTCTCCCTCTCTCACCTTATCTCTTCACTTGCCCATCACCTTCTCTGGTACTGCTCCCCCTTCTCTTTCTTACTCTGATTTCTTATCTTTTTTTCCAGTCCTGATGAACGGTGCTGACCCAAGATGTCAACTGTTTACTCTTTTCCATAGACGCTGCCTGGCCTGCTGAGTTCCTCCAGCATTTTCTGTGTGTTGCTTGAATTTCCAGCTTTGCAGATTTTCTCATAATTTTAATCACAGCTAATTCTTTCTGGCTGCACATGGTCCATCTCTGTCAACATAACACATGGCCTGTTTATTTCCTTCCACAGATGCTTCTTGACCTGCTGAGTTCCGCCAGCATTTTGTGTAGGTCGTTCTGAGTTTCGAGATTTGTGATTATTTATTGTCCATCTTCAGAGCATGAGAGTAAAGGAAAACAAAATGATTGTTATTCTGGACCCGATGCAGCACAAAAACACTACGTATAAAGAACACAATAAATATAAAAACAATCCTACAAAACAGAGTGTACCAGTAATGTTATATACACAGGCTGAATGTATATACACAGAGTGATGCTTGGTGATGTGTATATAGTGGTGGTTGGGGGAGTGGAGGGATGGGTTAGTGGGTGGAGGTGTTGATCAGCCTTACTGCTTATGGAAAGTAACTTTTTTTTTAGTCTGGGGGTCCTAGCATAGTTGTTACATAGTCCCCTTCCTGATGGGAATGGGACAAACAGTCCACACGCAGGATGGGTGGATCCTTCATGATGTTACTGGCCCTTCTCCAGCACCTTTCGGTACATATGTCCTTGACGATGGGTAGACTGTTACCAGTGATGCACTGGGCAGTTTGACTTCCCGTTGTAGACCCTTCCTGTCCACGGCAGTGCAGTTTCCGTACCATGCGGTGATCCTGCTGGCTGGGACAGGAGGAGAAGCTGAGAAGGCTGGTTTTCACTCTCTCCTTGAGCATTAGGTGGAGTGAGTGAGTGAACATTAGCCCTCACCACATGTACGTGTGCAGAATACTCAAAGAAGTGGAATTTCCAAGTGACTAATCATTTTAATTCCTATTCCCATTGCCATTCCAACGTGATGGTCCATGGTCATGATGAGGTAGCATGCTAGGATGCTCTCCACTGTGTATCTGGAGAAGGTCATGAGAGTAGACCAAACTTTCATCATCTGTGTACATCTCTACATCATCTGCATATTCTAAGAGACTCTTAAACACCTGTCCCCAGATGTTCCCCATCACCACCCCAGGCGCCCTCTACTCTGTGTACATTGTTGTCCTGCATACCTCCTTTGAACTCTCCCCTCTCACCTTAAGTGCATACCATTAATGTTAGATATTTCAGTCCTGGCAGAAAGACACCAGCTGCTTGCTCTATCTATACCTCTCACAATCTTATAAATATCTAAAATGTCTCCCCTCAGCTTCTGCCACTCCAGAAAAAAACAATTCTAGTTCATTTGATGTCTCTTTAAAGCATATTTCACCATCCTAATCCAGGCAGCATCCAGACAAACCTCTTCCACATCCTCTCCAAAGCCTCCACTTCCATTGTATTATGGGTGCCCTGAACGATAATCAAGTTAATGGTCCTCTGGTACCATATGATTGACTCTTGATCTCACACTCTACCTCATTATGACCTTGCACCTTATTGTCCACCTGCACTGCACTTTCTCTGTCACTGTAGCACTTCATTCTGCACTCTGTTATCGTTATTTCCTGAACTGGGGTCCAGGGAAGGGTAGCACCACTAGTGATGGTGTTTGTCACGTCCATTCTGGGGCAGGTCACTCACTTTTGGTCCCCACCAGACATTTCACCCTCACCTGTGGCTCCAAGTAGCTGTCTATACGTGTCAGTGGCTACACCCCTGATACACCAGACAGGTGGGCTAAACCAAGTGAGGGTAGCCAGTGGGCCTCATATCCTGGTGAATTAGGGACACGCCTATCCTACAGACATACTTTATTGATCCCGAGGGAAATTGGGTTTCGTTACAGTTGCACCAACCAAGAATAGAGTAGAAATATAGCAAAATAAAACCAGAAATAATTAAATAATAATAAGTAAATTATGCCAAGTGGAAATAAGTCCAAGACCAGTCTATAAGTGAAGTCAGCTCCAGTAGACTGGGTGGATGAGTGAAATCCAGCAGCCAGGTAGAGCAAAGGGGGAGGGGGTATGACGAGATAGGGACATGCCTGTCCTAGCAAGTGCAGTCAACGCCAGTGGGCTGGGTGGATGAGATCTACAGTGAGGTCCAATGGCCAGGAAGAGTAAAGGGCCTAACAGGGCACTGAATACATCATGGTCATCTACTGCAGCCAAGGAAGACCACGGACAGTGAAGCTTGTTCATACCACTGGACCAGAAATTCTGAGATTGAGAGTCAAACTACCCCAATGGAACGGCTTTTCCACTTTAAAAACCCTCCTGCACAGGTCTACTGTAATAGTCAGACACAACAGACAAAACCACCCTACTATATCCCTTGAACTTTCTTAATGCACCGTTGAATGAACTGATCTGCACAAATGGTTTGCAAAGCGAGTGTTTCACTGTACTTCAGCAAATGTGACAATAATGAATTAAACTAAGCTACCATTTCTGAGGCATCCAGTCCACACAGACATGTGGTTTCCAACCTGAATCTGCTTGGTTTACTAAACCTCCCAGAGAATACATACCACAAGATACATACGTAGAACAGAGATGAGGAGGAATTTCTTTAGCCAGAGGGTGGAGAATCTGTAGAATTCATCGACGTAACTGGCTGGGAGGCTAAATCATTGGGTATGTTTAAAGCGGAAGTTGATAAGTTCTTGATTAGTCAGGGTGTCAAAGGATATGGGAAGAAGGGAGGAGAATGGGATTGAAAGGGATAATAAATCAGCCATGGTTGAATAGAGGAGCAGACTTGATGGGCCAAACAGCATGACCCTGCACCTACGTCCTATGGTTTTATGGTATTATACACTCAGAGACCACGTTATTAAGTACACCTGTTCACTTGCTTGTTAGTGCAAATATCTAATCAAACAATTATGTGGCAGAAACCCAAAGTCTAAAAGCATGCTGATCTGGTCAAGAGGTTCAGTTTTTATTCAGATCAAACATCAAAATGGGGAAGAAGTGTGACCTAGGTGACTTTGACCATGGGAATGCTTGTTGGTGCCAGGCGGGGTGGGTTGAGTATCTCAGAACCTGTGGATCTCCTGGGGTTTACCCACACAGCAGTCTCTAGAATTTACAGAGAGTCATGTGAAAAACATAAAAACATCTTGTGAGTGGCAGTTCTGTGGGCAAAAATGCCTTGTTGATGAGAGAGGTCAGAGGAGAATGGCCAGGCTGGTTCAAGCTGACTGGAAGGTGATAATAACTCAAATAACCACACATTACAAAGTGGTGTGTGGATGAGCAACTCTGAATGCACAACACGTCGAATCTTGAAATGGATGGACTAATAAGTCAAGCATGAAGTAATGGCAGATCAGACTCAATGGGCTGAATTGCCTAATTCTGCTCCTGAGTCTTATAGTCTAATTTCAATGACAGCTTCTACCCCATTACTATAAGGCTACTGAACAGTTCCCTGATAACTTAAGATGGTCTCTTGATTTCAAAACCTATCTCACTATGATCTTGTACCTTAATGTCTGTAACTGTAACATTTTATTCTGCATTCTCAAGTCAAGTCAAGTCAAGTCACTTTTTATTGTCATTTCGACCATAACTGTTGGAACAGTACATAGTAAAAATGAGAATGTTTTTCAGGACCATGGCACTACATGAAACAGTAGAAAAACTACACTGAACTATGTAAAACAACACAAAAAAACTACACTAGACTACAGACCTACCCAGGACTGCATAAAGTACACAAAACAGTGCAGGCATTACAATAAATAATAAACAAGACAATAGGCACAGTAGAGGGCAGTAAGTTGGTGTCAGTCTGGACTCTGGGTATTGAGGAGTCTGATGGCTTGGGGGAAGAAACTGTTATATAGTCTGGTCGTGAGAGCCCAAATGCTTCAGTGCCTTTTCCCAGATGGCAGGAGGGAGAAGAGATTGTATGAAGGGGTGCATGGGGTCCTTCATAATGCTGTTTGCTTTGCAGATGCAGCGTGTAGTGTAAATGTCTGTAATGGTGGGAAGAGAGACCCCGATGATCTTCTCAGCTGACCTCACTATGCACTCCAGGGTCTTGCGATCCGAGATGGTGCAATTTCCGAACCAGGCTGTGATGCAGCTGCTCAGGATGCTCTCAATACAACCCCTGTAGAATGTGATGAGGATGGGGGGTGGGAGATGGACCTTCCTCAGCCTTCGCAGAGGACTTTCTTTGCTATGGAGCTTATGTTGAGGGACCAGGTGAGATTCTCCGCCAGGTGAACACCAAGAAATTTGGTACTCTTAACGATCTCTACTGAAGAGCCGTTGTTGTTCAGTGGAGAGTGGTCGCTCCGTGCCTTTCTGACGTCAACATCCATCTCTTTTGTTTTGTTCACATTCAGAGACATGCTGACTTTTTGTTCTTGCTGATGAGACCCACCACGGTAGTGTCATCGGTGAACTTGATGATATGGTTCGAGCTGTGTGTTGCTGCACAGTCATGGGTCAGCAGAGTGAACAGCAGTGGACTGAACACACAGCCCTGGGGAGCCCCCGTGCTCAGTGTGATGGTGTTGGAGATGCTGCTCCCGATCCGGACTGACTGAGGTCTCCCAGTCAGGAAATCTAGGATCCAGTTGCAGAGGGAGGTGTTCAGGCCCAATAGGCTCAGCTTTCCAATCAGTTTCTGAGGGAAGATTGTGTTGAATGCTGAACTGAAGCCTATGAACTGCATTCAAACGTATGTGTCTTTTTTGTCCAGGTGGGTTAGAGCCAGGTGGAGGGTGATGTTATTGTTAAATCTGTACTATGTCAGTGCACTGTTATAAATATAACACATCGCGGCAGACAGGAAAGCTCGAGACCAGATAGTCAAAACTGCTCAATGCATACCGGCACCAACCTGTAGCACTGGCATCTAGGACACATATACAGAAAGGTGCAGAAAAGGGCCTGTAACATCACAAAGGATCCCACCCACCCTGCTCATGGATTGTTCGTCCCACTCCCATCAGGGAGGAGGATACATAGTATCCACACCAGGACCACCAGATTCAAAAACAGTGATTTCCCCAAGCAGTAAATCTGATCAACACCTCCACCCACTAACCCACCCCTCCACACCCACGCACCACTACTTTATCATTTCCTGTCAGTCACCTTACGTACAGACTCTTCTGTGCCTGGCGTCACTTTATGGACAAACAATCAATCTATGTATATAAGCTATATTATGTATTTATTTTTATTGTGTTTTTATTATTATTGTATTCTTTATCTTATTGTGCTACATTGGATCCAGAGTAATAATTATTTCATTCTCCTTTACACTTATTACTGGAAATGACATTAAACAGTGTTGAATCTTGAGTCTAATGAATATATCTGTATTAGCTGAATGTGTGACATGTTTTTCACTACACCTCAGAACATGAGGCAATTATAAACCAATTTACTCATTTACCAATTTACACATCCTTGTAATTAGTTGTGATGTCTTGGATTCCACATGTAGGAGGCATTGACCTGGTCCTTTCAAAGTCAATACCTGTCCTCCACTGTAACCAGGTGTGGCTACAAAATCAGCTCTATTACCTAAACACAAGAGATTCTGTAGACGCTGGGAATGAAGTCCTCATTAGGACTCGGCCAACACTCTTTATAAGGTGCTGATGAAGGTTTTCGGTACAAAATGTTGACTGTTTATTCCCTCCATAGATGCTGCCTGACCTGCTGAGTTCCTCCAGCATTTTGTTGTGTTTAATTCTCTTCCACTTGTGTGAAAACAAAGTGATTATTCAAACGAAGGGTCTTGACTCAAAGTGTCACAGAAGATGCCTCACCCGTTGAGTTCTGCCATCGTTTTGTGGTTGCTGCATGTAGTTTTTCAATGCTATTCTTGAAGGAGCTTGCCTCCGGTGATAACCTCACAATGTATGTGACTAACCCCAGCATCTAAAATCATGATTTGTGCTCCACTCCAAAGCAGAATCATAGAACCATGGAATGATACAGCACAGAAAGAGGCCCTTTGGCCCAACTCATCCATTCTGACTGTGTTGCTCCGTGATCTAATGCCGTCTGCCTGTATTTGGCCCACAGGCCTCTAATCCCCTCCTACCCACAAACTTACAGCATCTCAATGGCTTTCAGGTGTTACTAGTGTGCCCATCTCAATCACTATTTCTGGCACCTCATTCCAAATACTCACCACCATTTGTGTGAAAAGACTGCTCTGATGTTTCTTTTAAATCTCTTGCCTCTGATCTTAAACTTATGTTGTCCTGTTTTTAGCACCCCTCCCTGGGAAGAAAATTTCACCCTGTCAATGCCCCAAGACAAGCTTATAAGGTCACGCTTATATACTGCTATTAGGTATTATGTATCTGATAGAGGTATATATGTACAACTTTCTATACCTCTGTCAGGTCATCCCTCTGTTTCCTGCATTGCAGGGAATAAAGTTCTAACTTTCACAACCTCAACTTGTAACTCTGGCCACCGAGTCCAGGCAACATCCCAGTAAATCATTTCAAGATTCAAGACACACAAATTGCTGAAGGAACTCAGCAATCTAGCAAACATCCATGGAAAAAGTACATTCAGCCTTCTGACTCATTCACCAAGAGACAGAGACTGACAGCACTCTTTTCCACAGATGCTGCCTGGCCTGCTGAGTTCCTCCAGCATTTTGTGTGTGTTGCTCGGATTTCCAGCATCAAACACAAAATGCTGGAGGATTTTTTCTTGTTTGTGTTCAAGATTCAAGATGTGAGATTGTTTAATGTCATTTCCAGTACATAAGTGTAAAGAAGAACAAAATTATTGTTACTCTGGATCTGATGTAGCACAAAAAAACACAGTAAGACAAAGAACACAACAATAATAATAATAATAAAACACACAATACATTTAAATAAATAAGACAGCTTAATCAGTATTCATAGATTGATTGTTGTCCAGAAGACAATGCTAAGTTGTATATAATAATGACAGGAAATAATAATGCAGAGGTGGAGTTAGTGGGTGCAGGTGTTGATCAGCCTTACTGCTTGGGGAAAGTAACAGTTCTGAGTTTGGTGGTCTGGGCATGGATGCTATGTAGCCTCCTCCCTGATGGGAGTGGGACGAACAGTCCATGAGCAGGGTACTTGGGATCTTTCTTATGTTACTGGCCCTTTTCCATCATCTTACTGTTAGCACAGTGGCTAACACAATGCTAATATAGTCTGGAGCATTCCAGAGATCTGAGTTCAATTCCAGCACCGTTCTGTAAGAGCTTCTTTTTGTCCTTCCCGTGGAATGTGTGGGCTTTCTCCCACAGTCCAAAGACATACATGGTGATAGTAAATTGTCCCATGGTTTCATAGAAACATAGAAAACATACGGCACAATACAAGCCCTTCGGCCCACAAAGCTGTGCTGAACACGTCCCTACTTTACAACTACCTCGGCTTTACCCATAGCCCTCCATTTTTCCAAGCTCCATGTAGCCATCCAGGAGTTTCTTAAAAGACCCTATCGTTTTCAGCTCCACCACCGCCGCTGGCAGTCCATTCCACGTACTCACCACTCTCTGCATAAAAACTTACCCGACATCTTCTCTGTACCTACTTCCAAGCCTAGGTACTTCTGTAGCTAGTTTAGGGTTAATTGGTTTTGTCAGAGGTTGCTCAAGTAGCTTGGCTAGAAATGCCCACTCCACCCCAGTAGGACATACAGTATATATTTAGTATCAACAAATGAACGTGTCATTGATGGTGTGTAGGCTGGTGCCAGTGATGCATTTGGCAGTTTGACTAGCCTTCCTGTCAGCCGCAGTGCAGTTTCCATACCATGCAGTGATGCAGTTTGTTAGGGTGCTCTCTATTGCACATCTATAGAATGGTGGGAGTATGGATGTGCAAAGCCCAGCTCTTTTCAGCCTCCTCAGAAAGTGGCGGTATTGGTGAGCTTTCTTGAGTATGTAGGATGTGTTCTGTGTAGGACCACATGATGTGTGTGATGTGCATTCCCAAGAGGCTGAAAATGCTTGCAGTTTCCACTGCTGTGCCACTGATGTAAAGGGAGGGGGGTGGTGAACCTTTGTAGTTTAATAAGGTTCTTTCTCTAGCAAGGTGACCAAAATATGTTTATTCTCGATGCAGGGTCTAAACCCCAAAATGCCAACTGGCCATTTCACTCCCCAGATACTGCCGAACTCCACCAGTCTGACTTTTGTTGTTTATTTGGGCTATGAAGCTTCTTAGTCCAACTTTCAACATTGTATTATATCAAAAAAATCTGTCCAATTGTTGTTGGAACCACCAGGGTTGGACCATCAGTGGGAAACAGTTCAAAGAACTGCAGCCGCCAGAGGAAGATGATTCATAGTGAAATCTGAAGGCAGATTCACTCACAACAGGCTCTTGAAATTTGCAATCCTGTGGATAATGGGTTTGGATGTAAGTGGTAGGTGCTACCCTCCTGTGGAAAATAACAATATCCCATGCACCGTCAAGCTACAGGATATGCCGCTCAGGGACTTCAGCAATACTGTATTATTTTTTGTGACTGTATGTTTTTCTGCTATTGTAACTGTATGTGCTATACAGTATGTGCTGTGCGCTGTACACTGTACACTGTATGCTGTGTACTGTGTCGTGTGCTGTGTACCGAGTGCTGTGTACCGTGCGCTGTGTACCGTGCGCTGTGTACCGAGTGCTGTGTGCCGTGCGCTGTGTGCCGTGCGCTGTGTACTGTACGCTGTGTACTGTGTGTTGTGTACAGCATACTGTTTACTGTTTACTGTGTGCTGTGTACTGTGTGTTGTGTGTTGTGTGCTGTGTACTGTGTGCTGGGTACCGTGTACTGTGTGCTGTGTGCTGGGTACCATGTACTGTGTGCCGTGTGTCATGTGCCGTGTGCCGTGTGCCATGTACAGTGTACAGTGTGCTGTGTGCTGTGTACTGTGTGCCGTGTGCCGTGTACCGTGTACAGTGTGCTGTGTATTGTGTGTTGTGTGCCGTGTGCCGTGTAACCGTGTACAGTGTGCTGTGTACTGTGTACTGTGTGCCGTGTGCCGTGTACCGTGTACAGTGTGCTGTGTACTGTGTACTGTGTGCCGTGTGCTGTGTACAGTGTGCTGTGTACTGTGTACTGTGTGCCGTGTACCGTGTACAGTGTGCTGTGTACTGTGTGCCATGTGCCGTGTGCCGTGTACAGTGTGCTGTGTACTGTGTACTGTGTGCCGTGTGCCGTGTGCCGTGTACAGTGTGCCGTGTACTGTCGGTACTATGCTTTGCACTTTGGCCGCGGAGGATCACTGTTTCATTTGGCTGTATATATTCATGTGGTTGAATGACAATAAACATGAACTTGAAAGGATTAACTAAGAATGAGCTTAAAAGAATATATTACGCATGATCTAATTCAGCACAGTGTACAAAATTATGAGGGACAAAGATAGAGTAAATGCAAGCAAGCTTTTGCCACTGAGTTTGGGTGAGACTGGAAATAGAGCTCATGGGTTAAGGGTGAAAGGTTAAATATTTAAGGGGAACACGAGGGAGACTTTCTTACTCAGAGTTGTGAGAGTGTTGAATGAGTTGTTAGCAGAAGTAGTGGATGCAGGTTTGTTTTCAGCATTTCAGAGAAATTTGGATAATTACATAAGATCATAAGACATAGGAACAGAATTAGGCCATTCCATCATGGTTGATCCCAGATCCCGCTCAACCCTTGCCTTCTCGCCATATCCTTTGATGCTCTGACCAATCAGGAAACTATCAACTTCTGCCTTAAATATAGAACATAGAAATCCCCAGCACATTACAGGCCTTTTGACCCACAACGTTGTGCCAAGCATGTAACCTACTCTAGAAACTGACTCTAGAGGCTCTGCCCTCTAGTTCTGGATACCCCCACCATAGGAAACATCCACCCCTTCTGGTCCTTTCAACATTTGGTAATTTTCAATGAGATTCTGCCCCCCTCCCCCCGCATTCTTTTAAATTCCAGTGAGTACAGGCCCAAAGCTGCCAAATGCTCCTGATATGTTAACTCCTTCATTTCTGGAATCATCCTCATGATCCTCTTCTGGTCTCCCTCCCGTGATGGCACATCCTTTTTGAGTTATGGGGCTCAAAATTGTTGACAATACTCTGTGCGGCCTGACAAGTGTTTCATTAAACCTCAGCATTATCTCTTTGTTTTTATGTTCTATTCCCCTTGAAATAAATGCCAATATTCCATTTGCCTTCTTTACCACAGATTCAACCTATAAATTAACCGCTGGGAATCTTGCACAAGGACTCCTAAGTCCCTCTGCTCCTCTGATGTTTAAATTTTCTCCCCATTTAGATAATAGTCTGCACTATTGTTCCTTTTACCAAAATGTATTATCATACATTTCTCAACTCTATATTCCATCTGCCACTTTTTTGCCTATTCTTCCAATTTGTCCGTCCTGGTGCAATCGCATCACTTCCTCAGCACTACCTACCCCTCCACCTACCTTTGTATCATCGGCAAACTTAGCCACAAAGCCATCAGTTCCGTTATCTAAATCATTGACAAACAATGTGAAAAGCACGATCCCAATACTAAACACAAAGTACACTGCAGATGCTGTGGTCAAATCAAGACGTACGAACAAGCTGGATGAACTCAGCAGGTTGGGCAGCATCCGTTGAAAGAAGCAGGCTGCTTTAGAAGGTAGGGTGAAAGTGGGAAGGAGAAGGCTGGTAGGCGCCGGCTGAAAAACCAGTCTCTTAGTTTCAACGGATGCTGCCCGACCTGCTGAGTTCATCCAGCTTTTTTGTACGTCACGATCGCAATACTGACCCCTGAGGAGCACCACTCGTCACTGGCAGCCAACTGGAATGGAAAAGGCCTCTTTTATTCCCACTCGCTACATTGGACTAGGCAGGATAACAGTTCAGCATGGACTAAACTGGCCAAAGGGCCTGTTTCTGCACTCTATGACTCTATGACTATCACTTCCGTTCCACACTCACAACAGGAAAAAGCCTGCTTGCATTTATTCTATCTATACCCAAATAATATTGTACCTCTATCAAAGCTCCTCTAATTCTCCTACATTCCAATGAATAAAGTTCTAACCTATTCAAATTTTCTCTATAACTCAAATGCTCATGTACTGACAACAGTTTCTCAAATTTTCCCAATACTCTTACTTCCCTTGTCTCTCTTTATCCTTGTTAATGTCCCCCGTTCATCAACCCCTCATCATTAAAGACCCTCACCATCTGGGACTTGATCTTCTTCTCATTATTCCCACTGGGGAGGAGGTACAGGGGCCTGAAGACTCACACTCAACATTTTCGGGACAGCTTCTTCCCCTCTGCCATCAGGTGTCTGAGCAGTCCATCAACCATGGACATTGCTTCAATATTCCCTTTTTACATCATTTATTTCTTATTGTCACTTGTAAATTTTTATGCCTTGCAGTGTATGTTGCCACAAAAAGACAACATATCTCATGACATATTGTATGTTAAAAGGCCGAGGTAGGTTGGGAATGGAGAGGATCTTTCGAATAGTCGGAGAGCTGAAGACCAAAGGGCACACCCTCAGGATAGAAGAATGAACCTTTAGAACAGAAATGAGGAAGAATTCTTATGCCAGAGGGTGGTGAATCTGTGGAATTCATTGCCATAGATGGCCGCAGAGGCTAAGTCAATGGGTATATTTAAAGTGGATTTTGATATGTTCTTGACTAGTCAGGGTGTCAAAGGTTATGGGGAGCAGGCAGAAAAATGGGATTGAGATGGATAATAAACTAGCCAGGATGGAATGGCGGGGCAGACTCAATGCGCTGAGTGGTCTAATTCTGCTCCTGTGTCAGGGGGTCTTATCATCTCACACTTAGTAGCTACTTCATTAAGTATACTTGCACACCTGCTCGTTAATGCAAATATCAGTAATTAAGTAATTCTGTAATCAACCAAACATGCGGTAGCAAATCAATGTCTAAAAGCATGCAGATATGGTCAAGAAGTTTAGTTGCTGTTTGGACCAAACATCAGTATAGGGGAAGAACTGTGATCTAAGTGACTTTGACCATGTAATTGTTGTTGATATCAGTCAAGATGGTTTGAGTATCTCAGAAACTGCTGGCCTCCTGGGATTTTCATGCAGAACATTCTCCAAAGTTTATAGAGACTGGTGTGAAAAAACAAAAGAACATCCAGTGAGCAGAAGCTCTGAAGATAAATATGGTTGTCTTAGCATATGAAGTCAGCTCTGGCAGACTGGGTGGTTGAGATTAACAGTGAGATCCAATAGGCAGGAAGGTGGTTCTGCAATGCTTTGTGGAGAGTGAAGGGCACGACAAGGCGCATACAAAGTCATGATCTTCACAGCAACCAAGGAAGACCCCAGCTTGTGATGACTACTTGTACCACAGACCCAAACATCCAAGATCAAGAGAGTGGAACTGGCCCAGTACAACAGCTTTTCCACATTAAAAACTCTCTCGCACAGGTCTTCTGTTATTGTTGGATATGATGGACAGCCACCATAGCTTTGGTATATTGTCAGTGTTCCCCACAGTGAAAACATGAAAACATTGGTTTTTCTTCTCGGCTATAACTCAGTTTCCTGTTATTATTTGATCAGGTTATTTTTCCTCTGGAGAATCCACACAACCTTCACTGCTTCCGACCTTATTTATCCATCCATAGAAACTTCTATGGTTCAATCTTATGCACAAATTTTCTCTCAAAATCAATTTTCTTTCTTCTGATCTTCATTGCCGGAACCATCACAGAACACTCATTAAGTACTTTGCCCAAATATTTTGCTTTCAAACACAGCATACCATCCCATTCCCAGTAGGCCAGGCCACATTCTTTCTTTCATTATCTTTCTTCTCTATATACCTACAAAATATCTTTGGTTTTTACTTGCCAATTCATTTACAAGTGTCTTCAGTAGATGAAGGAGAATAGCAAACAAGCAGGGTTAATAAGAACTCAAGAGAATTTGACAGATGCTGGAAACCCAGAGCAACACACAAAAAATGCTGGAGGAACTCAGTAGATCAGGCAGCATCAGTGGAGAGGAATAAATAAAAGGTAGCACAGAAGCAGAGACTTAGTGTAAGGCATTACAGAACGGCTGTAAGATTGGGGTTAATTCCAGCCGCTGTCTGTAAGGAGTTTATATATTCTCTCTGTGACCACGTGGTCAAAGAAGAGCTAAGTAGAGTTATGGACTTGTAGAGCAATGAAGCAGACCCTTCAGAAAATCAGAGATAGATGCTCATCTGTATTAACCCTATTTACCCACATTACAACCATGTCTTTCCATGCCTTGCTTATTGCAATGTCTGACTGTCTAAATCCCTCTGAAACAGAGACACTATATCTCATACCAGATATATCTAGTGACCTGTCCTGGGACTAGCACACAGATCCAATCACAAGGAAAGCATCTTTCCTTTCTTAGGAGGTTAAGCTGGGTCAATTTGTCATCAAGCACACGGCATTTCCAGTTCACAAGAACGTAAGAGTCTTACGTCATGAGGTTCAGGAACAGCTACTTACCTTCAACAATTGGATTTAAAACTAACCGTCAAAACCCTAATCACTACACTTTAGCAATAATAGGACTTTCTGATCACTTTGCACTAAATAGGACTTTTTTCATAAATTTGTTCTTTCTCATAAAGGTTGTGTATAATTGATGTTTTTCGTGTGAATGCGTGGTGGGTGACACTTCATTCCAGATATCAACTTTCTGCTCAGATCCCATCTACAACTATTTCCTCTCGCCTTCAACCTATATCTTCTTCTTTTTGATATCACTATCATGGAAAATAGATGTTGACTATTTACCCTTTCTATATTTCTTTTATTTAGAGAGATAGAAACATAGAAAATAGGTGCAGGAGTAGGCCATTTGGCCCTTTGAGCCTGCCCCGCCATTCAGTATGATCATGGCTGATCATCCAACTCAGAACCCTGTACCTGCTTTCTCTCCATACCCCCTGATCCCTTTAGCCACAAGGGCCGTATCTAACTTCCTCTTAAATATAGCCAATGAACCGGCATCAACTGTGGCAGAGAATTCCACAGATTCACCACTCTCTGTGTGAAGAAGTTTTTCCTCATCTCGGTCCTAAAAGGCTTCCCCTTTATCCTTAAACTGTGACCCCTCGTTCTGGACTTCCCCAACATCGGAAACAATCTTCCTGCATCTAGCCTGTCCAATCCCTTTAGAATTTTATAAATTTCAATAAGATTCCCCCTCAATCTTCTAAATTCCAGTGAGTATAATCCTAGTTGATCCGGTCTTTCTTCATATGAAAGTCCTGCCATCCCAGGAATCAATCTGGTGAACCTTCTCTGTACTCCCTCTATGGCACGAATGTCTTTCCTGGCAAGAATGTCTTTCCTGAATTGAGAACCAGCCCTTCAAGCTGCCCTGGCCAGTGATCCCCAATTTAATTCCAGCCTAATCATGGGGCAAGTTACAATGACCAATTAACCTACCAACTGGTACGTCATTGGAATGTGCAAGGAAACTGGAACACCCAGAGGAAACCCACATGGTCTCAGGCAGTGGTGGGAATTGACCCCAGATCGGCTGTACTATCAAGCACTGAGCTAACCTCTCTGTGCTGCCAAATACCTCTGGTAATCTTCTATTGAGTCACTTCTTAGCCCCCTTCACTACAGGGAAAAGAAGCCTAGTGTGACCAATAGCTGAGATTCTGAGAGTCCAGGGCCAAGGACTAAATGCTCAGGGTGGCCGTCCTGGGGTTGGAGGCCAGTTTATCTGAGCTGTCGGCAGTAGGGGCCAGTTGTTTTGTTTTGTTGTTGCTGTTTGTGTTGCTCTGCTAAATATGGCGAGCATTGTTGTTGGAGCTGGAATGTGTGGTCACACTTGTGGGCTGCCCCCAGCACATCTTCGCATTGTGTTGGTCGTTAACACGAATGACACATTTCACTGCCTGTTTCGATGTACCTGTGATAAGTAAATCTGATGGCGTTACCTCTCAGTTTCTTTTATCTTCTGGAGAGTCAATGTCAATCCTGTTCCATCTCCCATCATGCAACAGACCTGCAGCCCAACAACCAGTCGATTGAATCTGTCCTGACCCAAAACTATGACAAGATAGTTTTTTGTAGGTGAGGAGATTCCAAGAGCCTGGGGCTAAGGGCCGGAGGCCCAGAGGCAGCCTGTCCTGGGGTTGAGGTTGGGGGATTGTCACTGTGGTGGGTGGAAAAGGGGTTTGTTTTACTGTTGTTGTTGTTGCTTGTGTTATTCTGCCGAGCTTTGTAAACATGCTAAATTGGCTCCAAAAAGTGTGGGCTGCCCCCAGCTCTTCCCTGTTTGTGTTGGTGGTTAACACAAACAGCACTGTAAGTTTCAATTTTACTCTGAATCTGTCTTTCTCCATAATTTGTGTAACACCTTTCCAGCTCAGGGTGTTGGAGCTTGGCGTTTAATTCCAACATTGCAGCCTGTGCCACGTCCCTGTGTAAGTGAGAATAGGATGATCTTCCAGATGAATGCATGGCTGAGAAATTGGTGCAGGGGGCAGACTTTCAGATTTAGAAACACAGAAAATCTACAGTGCAACATAGGCCCTTCGGCCCACAATGCTATGCTGAACATGTACTTACTTTAGAAATTACCTAGGGTTACCCATAGCCCTCTATTTTTCTAAGCTATCCAGGAGTCTCTTAAAAGACCCCATCGTATCCGCCTCCACCACCGTCTTCGACAGTCCATTCTGCTCAATCACCACTCTCTGCATAAAAAAACTTATCCCAAACATCAATGATTTCTGGATCATTGGGATCTCTTCGAGAGAAGGTATGACCTGTACAAAAAGGATGGGTTACACCTGAACTCGAGAGTCACCAATATCCCTGTGGGCAGGTTTGCCAGGGTTGTTGGAGAGGGAGATGGGAACTGGAATGACAGGGCTGAGGATGGAGAAGTTCATATACAAGTAGATGCAGTGTGCAGTGAGACTGTGAGGAAGGACAGGCAGATGGTTGGGCAAAAATGGTAACTTGGGAGCAAAACTGAAACGGGTGATGGATACAGGTCTGGAGGGGTTACATTTGAAAGCACACAGATGATGTACCACAGTTACAGATTGGCAGTGATGATGTTGTGGGCATTATTGAGTCATGGCAGAAAGAAGATCATTTTTGGGAGCATAACATCAAAGGATACACCTGGTATTGAAAGGGCAGACAGGTAGGCAGAGGGGGTGGGGTGGGGTGGCTCTGTTGGTAAAAATTGAAATCAAATCCTTAGAAAGAGGTGACGTAGGATCAGAAGATGTAGAACCTTTGTGCATAAGGTCAAGAATCTGCACAGAGAATCAATGGATGTTTACTTGGGTTTTCAGAAGGCTTTTGACAAGCTGCAGCACATGAGGCTGCTTAACAACATAAGAGCAGATGGTATCACAGGAAAGATACCAGCAAGGATAGAAAATTGGATGACTGGCAGGAGGTAAAGACTGGGGAAAAAGGGGGCCTTTTCTGGTTGGTTGCCACAGAGATTGTTGCTGGGACCACTTTTTCAACATTATATGTCAATGATTTGGATGACAGTATTGATAGCTTTATGGCCGAGTTTGCAGATGATATGAAGATAGGTGGAGGGGCAGATAGTATTAAGGAAGCAGGGAGTCTGCAAAAGAACAGACAGATGAGGAGAATGGGTAAAGAAATGGCAGATGGAATATAGTGTAGGGAAGTGTATGGTTATGCAGAAGGAATAAAAGTATAGACTATTTTCTAAACAGGGAGAAACTTCAAAAATTGGAGGTGCAAAGGGATTTTGGAGTCCACATTCAGGATTCCCTAAAGGCTAACTTGCAGGTCAATCTGGTGGTATGGAAAGCAAGTGCAATGTTAGCATTAATTTCAACGGGACTAGAATATAAAAGCAAGAAAGTAATGCTGAGGCCTTTCAGACTGCACGTGGAGTATGACCATTAGTTTTAGACCCTTTATCTCAGAAAGGATGTGCCTGCATTGGAGAAGGTCCAAAAGAGGACAACGAGAATGATTCTGGGAATGAAAGGATTAAACTATGTTAAGCCAGTCAATATACTCTTCACTACACATCTATAACAGTTTGGCAAAGTTTTAGATGTCATGCTGAATCTTCGGAAACTTCTAAGGAAGTAGACGCACTGCCTTGTTTTCTTTGTAATTGCTCTTATGTGCTGAGTGCAGGACAGGTCCCCCAAAATAATAACACTGGAGAATTTAAAGTTGCTGACTCTTCCACCATCTGATCTTCTGATGAGGACTGGCTCACGGACCTTTGGTTTCCTTCTCCTGAAGTTAATAATCTTGGTCTTCTTGACGTTGAGTAAGATGTTGTTGTTATGACATCACTCAGCCAGATTTTCAATCTCCCTCATAGATGCTGAGTCAACATGGTCGAAGAATTAGAGTTTCATAGGTTTTTGATTAGTCAGTACATCAAAGGTTATGGCAAGAAGGCTGGACAATGGAGTTGAGAGGGATAATAAATTAGCCATGATGAAATGGTGGAACAGACACGATGGGCTGAATGGCCTAATTATGCTCCTTATTCTTATGGTCTTAACGCAACCTAAGGATGTGCTGGGGGAAGCTCGCAAGTGTTGGCACATGCATTAACATGCCTACAATGTTCAGCACAGGCACCACCAACAGCAAAATAATCTCCTTTCCCACCCACCCACACACAGAGAAAGTCTTCTAACTCCAGGACAGCCTTCATCCTCGCCTCCAAATCACAATTAGGATTAATTCATTCTCTCAATGATTACCCAGAGGATTGTCAGAGAGGCGAGCATTAGACATCCACTAGATGGAGCCATTATGCTGGATAATTTAATAGGATGTAATAAATAGACTGCATCAATTTGAGCAAAATCTGGAAGCGTGCAGTGGGAAAAATGAAAACTAACACATGCTCTTTAAGATAAAGATTAAAGATGAGCTCTATTTGTCTCACGCACATCAAATCACTGAAACATACATTGAAACAGGAAATTTGTGTCAAGGACCAAAATAGTGCAAGGACGTGTCAAAGCGCAGCCTGCAAGTTTTGCCACGCTTCTGGCACGAGCATAGCATGCCCACGCTTACTAACCCTAACCCGTATGTCTTTGGAATGTGGGAGGAAACTGGAGCACCCAGAGGAAACCCACAATGTCACAGGGAGGATCTATAAACTCTTTACATGGAGAGGCATGGACCCATAAACACAACATCACTTTTTTTTCCTTCTATTTATATAATTTACTTTTTTTAATGTATACTTCTTTTTTAGTATATTTGATCTTTTTTGTTATGTATTGCAATGTAAAACATCAAAACTGACATTCTGAAAACGTGTCTCGTTCGTTTACTCCTCTCCATAGATCTGCCTGACCTGCTGAGTTCCTCCAGTGTTTTGTGTGTGTTGCTCATGATTTTTTTTAAATTAAGGGCAATTGTGAACAATGGCCAGATCAGAAATGCTGAACAAGTCCATTAGTTCCCAAAGAGAACTCTGATAGGCCAGTCAGATGGTTCACTGTTGCTCAGTGATAGAACACAAAAATAATCATATGTACAATTAAGAAACATTAAAAGTAGTAAAAATACTACAGTCACAATCATCATGAAGTCTGCTGGAGAGAGACATTTATACACATACTGGCCTCCATAATTCAGAGAGATTGAAGGGTTACAGGGTGACAAAACATGACAGGAGCACTTGGAACTAAAAACGAAACCCTGCCGGGAGAAAACAGCACCTGATCTTTCCGCACTGTTCTCCAGCAGTTTAAGGACTAAGTCCAGCCGGAACATAACTCACAAGTGCTCTTGATATTAAACGAGTCTGATTCTGATTTGTGAGCACTAGCGTTGTGAAGTGTTACACTAATCGCTACTCTACTGTGCCGCCCTCAGATTGAGCAAGTTGCCAGCAGAGAAATGTACAGGAAACTGAGCAAGTATAACATTGATGACGGCCACGACTGGGGCAGCACTTACTGCAAACTGTGGCTTCAAGCTGTGACTTCCGCTGAGCAAATCCATAAATTCTGGGAGCAGGAGGTCATGCTTTCTAAAGTGCAGTTGATCATTAGAAATCCCACAGTTGTCCTTTCATAAACACAGCCGGGAATTCTGGAAACACTGCAGGACGGGTGGTGTTTGTAGGAGAGTAGAGGAGCTTGGCACTTAGAGAGGGGAATTTACAGAAAAAATGGAATTAGGGCAGAAGAAGGGCAGGGGTGGGTGGAGGAATAAAACACACAGACATTAGTAACAGAGCAGTGAGGCACATTCTTCTCTCTCATACTCACACACACATAGTTTCTCTCTTTCTGATAACACCCTCTTTCAGAATCATACACACTGCTCTCTCACACACACTGTGCTCTTTCCCTCTCTCTGTATCTTTCTGTCTTTCACACACATTCACTGATCTCTCACTCACACACATTGCTCTGTCTCTCTACATTTCTCGCTTCTTCAGCCTGCTGTTCCTCTCTCTCACACACACACACACTCACTCATTACAATGCACTATAACAAATTCAGAACCTGCTGGATGGAAACACTGAACAGGTCAGGCAGTTCAGATAAACAATGTGTAGTCTGAAAGATCAGCCCATTTTCGATCTCCACAGCTGCTGTTTCACCTGCTGTGTCTTCTGAAGTTTTCTGTTTTTATTCCAACGTTCGATACTGCAATTTATGTTAATTTGAGATACAGCATGGTAGCAGGTTCAATGAGCCTGTGCTGTCCAGTTACACACATGTAATCAATTAACCTACTAACCATACATGTTTGGAATGTGGGAAGAAATAGAGAAAACCGAGGCATGGGGAGAACGTACAAGCTCCTTACAGACAGTTACTGGATTTGAACCCGCGTTGCTGGCATTGCACTAGCCACTAAGCAACCGTGCCTCTCATTCACCAGCTGCTCTGTGCTTCCCAGGACAGGCTTCATAATTCAAGTTTTGAGTACAGAAGATAGGATGTTATGTTGAAGTTATTTAAGAAATTGGCGAGGCCTAACTTGCAGTATTGTTTGCAAGTTTGGTCAACTACCTACGGGAAAGATGTAGTTTAAAAGAGTACAGAGGAAATTACAAGGACGAGAGGACTAGAGATATATAAGGAAAGATTAAATGGGTTACAACTTTATTCCTTGGGACATAGAAAATTGAAAGGAGATTTGACAGAGGGATACAAAACTCTTTTGGGATTCTCTTCTGTTTTTCGTGGATGTCTGTAAAGAGTAACAATTTCAGGTTGTACATTCTCTGTTATTAAAATAGAAACATTTGAATTATGAGGGGTATTGATAGGGTAAATGCTTTTTCCACTGAGGTTGAGAAGGACTACAACTAGAGGTCATGGGTTAAGAGTGAAAGGTGAAAAACTTAAGGTTTCATCAGATTCATTCTCCTCCAGCCCTTTACCTTTTCCATCTATCACTTCCCAGCTTCTTACTTCATCCCACCTTACCCAACCACCTGGCTTCGCTACCACCTTCTAAGCTTGTAATCCTTCCACTCTCCCTACCTTATTCTGACTTCTTCCCCCTTCCTTTCTACTCCCGAAGAAGAGCCTCCAAAACGTCGACTGTTTATTCCTCTCCACAGATGCTGCCTGAACTGTGGAGTTAATCCAGCATTTTGTGTCTGTTGCTCCATTGATAATCCAGGTTCTGTGCAACTGGCTCCTTAGTTGCAGGAGATGCTCAGAGGAATCTCCTGTCATATGTTTTGCACAGAGGTCTCCTGTCATTTTCCAAAGGAAATCTCCTCAAGGTTCAAAGGTTCATTTATTATCAAAGTATACATCTCTGAAATCCTTCTTCTCCAGATAGTCACAAAGAAAGACAGAAAGGAATGGTAGCATGATCATCAACCCCCAAATCCCTCCTCCCCACACAAAAAAAACAAAAAATAGAACAGGCAGAATGACACTCAAATGTCCCTCCCCCACACAAAAAAACAAGAAGTCTGTGCATTCGCTGAGCCATACTCAAGACAGGTGGCATGGGAGCAGCCTGGAAAAGAATACGTTGCAGCAACATATTTAATTTATCATGGCTGCATTCAAATGTAAATAAGACCACAAGACCATAAGATACTGGAGCAGAATTAAGCCATTTGGTCCATCGAATCTGCTCTGCCATTTCATCATGGCTGAACCAATTACACTCTCCATCCAATCTCCTGCCTTCTTCCCGTAACCCTTCATGCCCTGACCAATCAAGAATAAATCAACCACAGCTTTAAATATACACAAAGACTTGGCCTCTAGAGCTGCTTGTAGCAATGAATTCCTTAGATTCTCCACTCTCTAGCTAAAAAAATTACTCCTCATCTCTGTTCTAAAAGGATGATCTTCTATTCTGAGGCTGCGTCCTCTGGTCTTAGAAGCTCCCACCATCCTCTCCATATCCACTCTGTCAAGGGCTTTCACCATTCCATAGGTTTTCAATGAGGTCACCCCTCATTCTTCTGAGTACTAGTGAATACAGGCCCAGAGCCATCAGATGCTCTTCATATGAGAAGACATTCAATCCTGGAATGAATTTTGTGAACTTCCTTTGAACCATCTCCAGCTCCACCATATCCTTTCTAAGATAAGGGACCCAAAACTGCTCACAATGCTCCAAGTGAGGTCTCACCAATGCTTTAAAAAGTCTCAACATTACATCCTTGCTTTTATATTTCAGTCCTCTTACAATGAATACGAACTTCACATTTGCCTTCCTCACAATAGACTCAACCTGCAAATTAACCTTTAGGGAATCCTGCACAAGAACTCCCAGGTCCCTTTGTGCCCCATATTTTTGTATTTTCTTCTCTCCAATTAGAAAATAGTTAACCCTTTTATTTCTTCTACCAAAATGCGTAGCTATACACATCCCGACACTTTATTTCATCTGTTATTTCTTTGTTTATTCTCCTAATCAGTAACAGCTTTCTGTAGCCTCTCTGCTTCCTCAAACCTACCTGCCCCTCCACCTATCTTTCTTTATTGTCTGCAAATCTTCAACAAAGCTAGCAACTCCATTATCAAAATCATTGATATATAACAAAAAGATTCAGTCCCAACACAGACCCTTGTGGAACACCACTAGTCACAGGCAGCCAATCAGAAAAGGCTCCCTTTATTCTCACTGTTTGCCTCCTGCCAATCAGCCACTGCTTTATCCATGCTAGAATCTTTCCTGTAATACCATGGGCTCATAGCTTGTTAAGCAGCCTCATGTGTGGCACCTTGTCAAAAGCTTTCTGGAAATCCAAGTGCACAACATCAACCGATTCTCCTTTGTCTATCCTGCTTGTTATTTCTTCAAAGAATTAAAACAGATTTGTTGAGCAAGATTTTCCCTTGAGGAAACCAAGCTGACTATGGTCTACTTTATCATTTGCCTCCAATTACTGTGAAACCTCATCCTTAATCATCAACTCCAACATCTTCCCAACCACTCAGGTCAGACTAACTGGCCTTTAGTTTCTTTCCTTCTGCATCTCCCCCTTCTTGAAGGGTGGAGTGATATTTGCAAATTTCCAGTCTTCCACAACCATTTCAGAACCCAGTGATTCTTGAAAGATCATTACTAATGCCTCTACAATCTCTTCAGCCACTTCTTTCAGAACTTTGGGGTGTACATCATCTGGTCCAGGTGACTGATCTACCTTCAGACCTTTCAATTTCCAAAGAACCTTATTTCTATGTTGGTAACTTCACACACTTCATGACCCCTGACACCTGGAACTTCCAACATACTGTTAGTGCTTTCCACAGTGAAAAATGATGCAAAATACTTATTCAGCTCATCCACCAGTTTCTTGTACCTCATTACTACCTCTCCGGCATTGTTTTCCAATGGTCAGAAATCCACTCTTGCTTCTCTTCTACACTTAACGTATCTGAAGAAACTTTTGATATTATCTTTAATATTTTTGGCTATCTTACTTTCATATTCCAACTTTACCTTCTTAATGACTATTTTTGGTGTCCTCTGTTGGTATTTGAAAACTTCCCAATCTTCCAGCTTCCCACTAATTTTTGCTCTATTACATGCCCTCTGTTTGACTTTTATGTTGGCTTTGACTTCTCTTGTTAGCCAGTTACATCATCTTTCCTTTAGAATACTTCTTCCTGTCATATGGGGACAGGAGGCTGGACCCAAGTGCAGGACACAGGCACTGAAGTACTAGGGGCAGGATGGGAACAACTAAACGATAGACAAGATGTGGTGACCGTGGTGTGCATGAGAGATGTGACATTCAAGGTGATTCTGGGGTTCCAGGAGAGTCTTAGAATTCAGGCAAGGCAGGATCCTAGAGTTCACTGGGCTGGCCACATAACTCCTGGGCAGGGTCCAGACTTCCCAGGCAGGAACACAGGGGCCTGGGTAGGTAGCAGGGCACAACCCATCAGCAACAAGAGATAGGTAGGGGCAGAGACCTCTGGGCAGGCTACATAACTCCTGGGCAGGGTCCAGACTTCCCAGGCAGGAGCACAGGGGCCTGGGTAGGTGGCAGGGCACAACCCATCAGCAACAAGAGATAGGTAGGGGCAGAGACCTCTGGGCAGGCTGCATAACTCCTAGGTAGGGCCTGGACCTCCCAGACAGGAACACAGGGGCCTGAGCAGGTCATGGGGCACTTGGGTAGGTTGCAGGGCACAACCCATCAGCAGCAAGGGATGGAAAGGGGCAGAGTCCCCCACCAGGCAACAGCAGTCCAGCCAGGCTTGCCCAACAGAGGCAAGGGATAGGAAGGGAACTAGGTCCAGGGTGACTGCCAGACTTACTCAAAGAACTCAGCTTTCACAAGGGGAACTCCAAACCAGAGGAGCAGGACAAACCCCCAAACTCCACTCAGTCCCAGAGCCCCCTATATACACCGCCAGCCGATGGGCATCAGGTGCGCCTCCTTGAGCCCCAGCAAGCCACAATGATCCACAGGTGTGACTAATTGGGCTCAAGGGTGAAAGGAGGGATGGCTACAAGACCCGGAGTTCAGAGTACACGGACCGGATCAAGACCCGGAATGTGGGATCTGGACCGGACCATGACACTTCCTCTTTGGAATGTATATATCCTACACATTCCGAATTGCTTCCAGAAATTCCAGCTGTTGCTGCTCTGCCATCATCCCTGCCAGTGTTCTTTTCCAGTCAATTCTGGTCAACTCTACTCTCATGCCTCTGTAATTCCCTTTACTCCACTGTAATACTGATACATCTGACTTTAGCTTCTCCTTCTCAAACTTCATTGTGAATTTGATCATATTATGTTAAGTTGCTCCTAAGGATTTTTTCTGAATTCTGTTTTAGTTCATTGCACAATACCCAATCCAGAATAGCTGATCTTCTAGAGGGCTCAACCATGAGCTGCTCTAAAAAGCCATCTTGTAGGCACTCTAAGAAATCCCCCTCCTGTAATCCAGCACTAACCTGATTTTCCCAGTGTGCATCCTTGGATATTAAGTTCCCCAGCTATCTTCTTTCAGCCATGATTCAATGCTGTCTAAACACCATACATGCCAATCTGCAACTGTGCTGTGAGTTCATCTGTATATTGCGTGAATTCAGATACAACTCCTTCAGTCCTGTATTTACTCTTATCGATTTTGCTGCCTTTTACATTACGACTCATCCTGTCGACTGCAATTTTTCCCTATCATCATCTTCTCCTTCTTTGGAGTCTCACTACACATTCCCTCTGTTCGTAAACCAGCTAACTTAACCTCAGCCCTATCACTCCTGTTCCCATCCCTCTGCCAAATTAGTTTAAGCCTCCCCAACCAATGCCAGCAAATTTGCACATGAGAATATTGAACCCCCTCCGGTTCAGGTGTAACCCCTCCCTTTTGTCCAGTTCAAACCTTCCCCAGAAGAGCTTCCAATGTCCATAAATTGGAACCCCGACCCCTGCACCAGTTCCTCAGCCTGCACTCACCGGCTAAATCATCCTATTCTTATCCTCACTGGCATGTGCCACAGGCAGCAATCCAGAGATTACAAACTTTCCAGCTTTCTACCTAGCTCCCTAAAATCCCTCTTCTATTCTGAGGCTGCGTCCTCTGGTCTTAGATGCTCCCACCATCCTCTCCATATCCACTCTTTCAAGGGCTTTCACCATTCCATAGGTTTTCAATGAGGTCACCCTTCATTCTTCTGAGTACTAGTGAATACAGATGTTGGAGTCAATTGTTAAGCATGAGGTTATGGACTACTTGATACTTGGACAAGATAGGACAAAGTTAGTATGGTGATGAGGGGGTGCCAAAGGGTGCTGGGCCCACAGCTGTTTGATGATTTGGAAGAGGAGACTGAGTGTAGCGTAAAAAAAATTGCTGATGACACTAAACTGAGTGGAAAAGCAAATTGTACAGAGGATTTGGGGAGACTGCAGAGGGATATAGATGGCCTAAGTGAGTGGGCCAAGGTCTGGCAGATGGAATACAATGTTGGTAAAGGAAAGATCATCTACTTTGGAAGGAATAATAGAAGAGCAGATTATTGTTTAAATGGTGAAAGATTGCAGCACGCTGCTGTGCGGAGGAACTTGGGAGTGCTTGTTCATGAATCGCTAAAAGTTGGCTTACAGGTACGACAGGTTATTAAGAAGGCAAACGGAATGTTGGCCTTCATTGCTAGAGGGATTGAATTCAAGAGCAGGGAGGTCATGCTGCAACTGTACAGGGTACTGGTGAGGCCATACCTGGAGTAGTGTGTGCAGTTCTGGTCTCCATACTTGAGGAAGGATATACTGGCTATGGAGACAGTGCAGAGGAGGTTCAATAGGTTGATTCCAGAGATGAAGGGGTTAACCTATGAGGAAGGATTGAATCACCTCGGACTATACTCTCTGGAGTTCAGAAGAATGAGGGGGGAATCTTATAGAAACATACAAAATTTTGAAAGGGATAGATAAGATAGAAGTAGGAAAGTTGTTTCCATTGGTAGGTGAGACTAGAACTAGGGGACATTGCCTCAAGATTCAGGGGAGAAGATTTAGAATGGAGATGAGGAGAAACTGTTTTTCCCAGAGAGTGGTGAATCTGTGGAATTCTCTGCCCAGGGAAGCAGTTGAGGCTTCCTCACTAAATATATTTAAGAAACAGTTAGATAGTTTTTTTAAATAGTAAGGGAATTAAGGGTTATGGGGAAAAGGCAGGTAGATGGAGCTGAGTTTACAGACAAATCAGCCATGATCTTATTGAATGGCGGTGCAGGCTCGATGGGCCAGATGGCCTACTCCTGCTCCGATTTCTTATGTTCTTGCATATTTGGAGTTTCAGAAAGCCTTTGACAAGGTACCACACATGAGGCTGCTTACCATGTCAAGAACCCATGCTATTACAGGATAGCTACTGGCATGTTTAGAGCATTAATTGGTAGGAGGCAGTGAGTGGGAATAAAAGGATCCCTTTCTGGTTGGCTGCCAGTGATTGGTGGCGTCCAACAGGGTTTAGTGTTGGGACCGCTTTTTTATGCTGTGTATCAATGATTTAGATGATGGAATAGATGGCAGAATTGCCAAGATAGGAAGATTGGTGGAGGGGCAAGTAGTGTTGAGGAAACAGAAAGGCTGCAGAGCGTGGGGAGAAAGTGGCAAATGAAATACAATGTTGGAAAATGCATGGTCATGCACATTGGTGGTAGAAATATATGTGCAGATTAGTTTCTAAATGGGGAGAAAACCTCAAAATCTGAGATGCAAAAGGGACTTGGGTGTACTTGTGCAGAACACCCTAAATGTCAACTTGCAAGTTGAGTCAGTAATGAGGAAGCCCAATGCAATGTTAGCATTCATCTCAAGAGGTCTAGAACACTAGACTAGGGCTGTGATGCTGAGGCCTTATGAAGTACTGGTGAGGGTGTAAGCCAAAAGCTCCAAAGACCTCTTCCCTGGGAGAGGAAGGTTTTTAGAAAATAGTCTAACCTGGAGCCAACTTGAAAGCCAGCTTAGGACAGAGGACTCTGGCAAGTTGCGGTCAGTGGCCTATACCCCAATAGATATGATGAGCTTAAGAAGAAGACTCACTCCTGTTCAGTCTACAGATGCTGTGCTTTCTGACCACTTGTGACCTTTGCAATGGAACACCTTGATGTCCAAATCCACTTGATTGTTTCCTCTGTAAGCTCTCCTGATCCTGTTCGATCCCTGAACTTCTCCTCTGGCCTCTTGACCATCCCCAAACTGAGTCACTCCACTCCTGTGCCTTCACCTGTCAAGGTCCCCATTCAAATGTTGCCTTTCTAAACCTTCCCGCCCCATTTCTTTCTCTAGAACTCTGCAGAAATCCTTGCTTGTTGACCAAGCTTCGGTCACTTGCTCTGATAGCTCTATGTGTGTCTGTTGTGAACATCTCTTTGATCGTTCACCAAGCTTTGCTCTCCTGATCTGATAGCTCTATATATACCTGTTGTGAATGTTTCTTTGAGCACAGGAGTTTGGAAATCACATTACAACTGTACTTGAATACAAAAATTTGGATGTCATGTTACAGCTATGCAGGACATTCAACTTCCAACTTCTAGTAACTTCTCCCTCCTCCCTCTTCTGTCTTTTTCTCTTCCCCATTCTGGTTGCACTTTCACCTCTTCTTTTCTCCTCACCTTTTCATCACCTCCTTCTGATGACAGTCCTCCTCCTTTCCTCCATTGCCCTCTATATTCTCCAATCAGATTCCTTCTTCATCTCTTCTTCCTATTATCTCCCAGCTTCTCATTTCATCTCCACTCCTCCATCCACCCATCTTTCCCCTCACCTATCAGCTCCCAGCTTGTACACCTCCCCTCTCCCCACCTTCATATTTTGGCTTCTCCCCTTTTCCTTTTCAGCCCTAATGAAGACTTTCAACCTAAAATATTGACTATTTATTCCCCTCCATAGATGCTGACTGACTTGCTGAGTTCCTCAAATATTTTGTGTGTGTTGCTAAAGATTTATAGTGTCTGCAGAATCACTTGTGTTTATGATTCACAATTTATTAGTTTAATTTATATTTAACACACAGTACATGTAATTGATGTTTTTCTTGTGAATGTCACTTTATCTGATGCCATGATCCATACCCATGATGCTGGTGGTGGTAGGGTTTTCATTGCATTCATATACTTATGCACTTGACAATAAACATTTCTGCTTACTTAACTATAGGTAGGATGTCATTAAGTTGGAAAGAATGTAGAAAAGATTCACAAGAACATTACTGAAGTGATTGAGTTATAGGGTGAGACTGTTGAACACATCTACAAGGAGAGCTGACACAAGAAAGCAGGATCCATCATCAAGGACGTCACCATTCAGGCCATGCTCTCTTCTCCCTGCTGCCATTGGGAGGGAGGTACTTAGCTCCCACACTACCAGGTTCAGACTGTTCAACCATCAGGGTACTGAACCAGCATGGATGACATTGCTCACCCAAACTCTGAACTCATTCCACAAACTACAGACTTGCTTGCAAGGACTCTACAACTCATGTTCTCAGTATGTATGTATGCACATGCATTACGTTCTCAGTATGTATGTATGCATTTATTTGTATTTGCAGAATTTGGCTTCTTATGCACACTGGTTGCTTGTCAGTATTTGTGTGTAGTTTTTTATTGATTCTAATGTATTTCACTGTGCTACTGTGAATACCTACAATAAAATGTATCTCAGGGTAACATATTGTGACATATTGCATAGGTGCTTTAATAATAAATTTACTTTGAACTTTTACTGATTTCTCTGAGGCTAAGTGGTGACCTTGTCTAAGTACAAAGTCAAAGTTCAAAGTAAATTTATTATCAAATTTATTATTGTGGACCTGTACTCTTCCAGGTTGAAGAAGAGGGTGGGGAACATCATAAAGGACTCCTCCCATCCTGCGTACGGACTGTTTGATCTGCTTCCGTCTGGTAGGCGCTTCAGATCCCTCCAGACTAAGACTAATAGGCACTGGAGAAGTTTTTTCCCTACTGCGGTCACTTTGCTGAACAGTTAACTGCCGGTTAACTGTCAGCTAACTATTACTTGGATTGCACTACCTGTATGTATAATCTATATTTTCATTTATATTTATCATTATTATTGTTATGAGCAGAGAGACAACATCTGCCGGAAGTAAATTCCTTGTATGTGCATAGGTACTTGGCGATTAAAGTCTGATTCTGATTCTGATATATGTCACCATATACAATCCTGAGAATCATTGTCTTCCAGTCATACTCAATAAATCCATAAAGAATGATAACCATATGAGAATCAATGAAAGATCACATCAACTTGGGCTTTCAGCCAGTGTGTAGAAACCAACAACTGAGCAAATACAAAAGGAAATAATAAATAAATAAATGAATGAATGAATGAATGAATGAATGAATGAACGAATAAATAAATAAATAAACAATAAATTTCAAGATTGAGATGTAGAGTCCTTGAAGGTGAGTCCATTGGTTTCACAGAGGTTTGTAAGAGGCACTGTAACATGATAGCCTCAATCCTTTCACCATTCTAAAACTGGAGGCTACAGGTTTGAAGTGAGTCGATGAAAAATGAAGAAGAGACCTGTTAGGCAGCTTTTTCATATGGAGAGTAGTAGGTATATGGAAAGAGCTGCCAGAGGAATGGTCTGAGGAACCATACAGTAACAACATTGAAACAAAACTTAGACAGGCACATGGATAGGAGAGGTTTGAGGGATATGGACCAATAGTAGACACAAGAGACAAACTCAGGTAGGGAATTTGGTCAGCCCAGACTGGTTAGACAAAGCAGCCTGCTTCTATGCTGTGTAATGCTACATTCAGTCACCAATTTATTGGGTCCAGGATTGTACCTATTAAAGTGACTACAGAAGTGTCACTCGGTGTGGTGTTCTGCTGCTGCAGCCAGTCCACTTCAAAGTTTGATGGTTTGTGCAATCAGAGATGGTCGTCTGCATACTACTGTTGTAATGCATGGTTATTTGAGATACTAACATCTTCTTGTGAGCTTGTAAGGGTCTGGCCATTCTCCCCTGACCTCTCTCGTTACCAAGGCATTTTCACCCACTGTCACTCACTGGATATATTTTTATTTCTCTCACCAGTCTCTGTAAACTTTAGAGTATGTTGTGCCTGAAAAATCCTGGAGATCAGCCACTTTTGAGATACTCAGACCACATTGTCTGGCACCAACAAACATTCCATGGTCAAAGTAATTTAGATCAGATTTCTTCCCCATTCTGATCTTTCTTCTGAACAGCAACTCAGCCTCTTGACCATGTCGGCTTGCTTTTACAGATTGAGGTGCTGCTACATGATTGGTTGATTAGATATTTCCATTAACGAGCAGGTGTGCTGGTGAACCTAATAAATTGTCCATTAAGTCTACGACTCTATCACATTCGTGGGAGGTTCTCTGGGGCATTTTAGAGTGTTAAAGATGTGATACAAATGTAAGCTGTTGCACTGAGGTGAATAATCGTCAGTAGTAAATATATTCAAAGTGATCCATTTGGGCTCCTTTTCTGCAAAAAAAAGCTTTCATCAAAGATTTGAACATGCCTGTTGCCATAGCAATGAGAGAATGGGAGTGTTCCTAGGTAACGGATGATAAGAAAACTCTGCCTTCCCTATCATTTCCACTCTTAAGGAAAATGTCAAACTAAAGCTGATAAATGCTTTCTTCAAATCTGATTCAAGGAGGCTTGCTTTCTGAGGAACGGCAATTGCTGAAAATGCCCAATAAGTCAGGCAGCATCTGCAAGGGGTAACAGAGATATTGTTTCACACTTTGGACTAAAAGTCCTCAAACTCAAATGTTTTCTGGTTTTATTTTGGGTTTCTGGCATCTGCTGTTTTTTTTAGCTTACTGTTTATTTATTTATTTATTTATTTATATTGTTACGAACCCCGTAACTGGGTCACTTACCAGCAAAGATGGAGACGTCCGTTGAAGTCTGATGACACTATTTTTAACAGTATTTATTTGTAAAGTTACACAAAAAATAATATCAATGCAAATATACAGATAATGTACGTTGTCAATACTAAATCTAAAAGTGCAGGTATAATAATGATCAATAAGAAATAAGCCCTATCGTTGTCTAGGGGATAATGTATTGTCCGATGGAAATATAAAGTTCGCTCAGTTCATGCAGGCTGCAGCCTTTGGGGACCGCTGGGTTGCAATGGTTGGAGAGAGAGAGAGATTTGGGAGAAAAACTTGCCGGCCTTCCTTTTATGATTTCGATCTGTCAGGAGTCTCGTTGGTGTGGCCGTTTACTTGTGGCCTCTTCTTTAGCTAAGCCGTTCTTCCGTGGTGAGCCCGCCAATCCCAGGCAAGGGAAGGACGCACACGAGCCCCCACCGGCTGTCGCTATTAAACGCTGTCACGGGATCTCTGGCGTTTCTCCTGGTGCGTCTAAAGGGGTTGTTCCCCAGACCCCTCTTTTATCCTTACTCACGGGGTCTCAGATGTCAATCAGGTTGGAATGATGCAATCCCTCAACCAGCCCACTCTGGTCGTCCCCTGAGGGGCTTCAATGAATAGTACAGTACTCAATACACAATTCCGTCTCCAAGAGACAATGGCCGTTATCAGTGGTTCCGTTTCGCTGAGGTCAGGATACATTCCAAACCTTGTGTATTCTACACGTCTCTCTCATTTCCTGGGTCCCAGACCCGAATTAATAGCGATCTTGCGATTCTCAAAAAGGAGGGGGCGACTTTGTACCCTTCAGCCCCTCAGAGTTGCGTCACATTCGTAACACCCCCTTCCTTCTAAGATTTTTACCACAGGTAAAAATTAATTAATACAGAGTCTTACAGGATTTCAGAATCTAACACAATACAAAAGAGTTTTTTTCACTACAGAGTAATACAGTTATACATTCAATTCAGCATCTAAACATTTAGCGATTACATTGTCACTTCCTTTAATATCTTAACATCTCGTACCTTAATAAATTCTTGTAGCATCAGACTCCAATTTAATAACCACCTATTTTTATTCCTTTTCTTCAGCAAACAAAAACTAAAGAGTTGTGATCTTAGCTTACGTGTATATTACAAAAGTTCATGCAAATACTAATCTTTATTTTACTTTCAAACTTAACAGTCAATCTTCCATGGGGTTGTCTTTATTAGTTACATGCTTTGTCGAAATCCCTTAAAACCGGATCCTGTTATTTAAAGTGACATCCTGTCAACCCTCGCCCCTTTTCCAGTTAACTCCCACGTGGTTAGCTTGTGCTCCAGTGTGGAATAGGCTTTTACATGCTCCTTTCATAGGAGTTATTTTATCAACAATGTGTTCCAAACGTAGCCCATTTGCTGAATTTCCACCCAATTCTTTATTTTTAAGCAAGTCGTTAGTTTTATCTTCAGGACCCTTCATGCTATTAGTTTTCAGTTCAAACTCTGCAAGCGATCCCTCTTTGTCCAAACAGCATTTCAAATTCTGCCTCTTCACAGCACACTCTTGAATAACAATAGTGTGTGGGGCACCTTTACATTCCAAATCAACCTGTAATTAATTTGCAGGCACCGTGTTACCAAGCCATTGTCTCTGTAGCCTGGTTACTGCTTCTGACATCAATCCAGACTTTAAATTTTCTTCATTCAATTTAGGAACTACACTTTTCCTTTTCCCTTCAATAATAATATTCACCTCACTACCTTTTATCTCCTCACTAACTTTTAACACACCTTCGAACACAAACAACTGGGAATTCTCACTTCCCACTAATACCAAGGTTAACCCTTTCTTCACTGAACCAAGTCCATCTGACCCACAAGGACTGCATTCCTTTTCAACTGAATCAAATACCTCAGACTTTTTCTGAGTTCCATTACTAGGTTCAGTACCATGTGCATCCACATCTTGAACACACTCAAACGGGACATCTGCCTCTTCCAGGCTTTCAAAACCCGTACCCTTTTCAAATTCTAAGTTCCCCTGATCCTCCCAGTTACTCTCTGGGCAACTCCCTTCTGGAATAAACTCAACCCTGCGGGCTGAAACAACCTCATCTGCCAACCCAGCAGACTTTTTCAAGGTAATGGCATCCTTTTCATCTAGGACTGCCCTCATTTCATTATCGGGAACACACTTAAAATTTTCAACTTCTTCAAACAGTTCTGCCAAACCAGACAGATCATCCATGTCCAACCCTGGACCTTCTAACAGCCTTATCTGTTTCTCATTTTTACTCCGTGCCTCTATAAATTTCCTCCTGGCTAAGGGCAGGTCTACCTCCTCTCCCTTACTCTCTTTCACCTCCCTATTCTCCGTTTTACCACCCTCTAACCCCTCTTGGTACAGGGTCGGTAAAAACGTCTCAGCCAAATCGATACTGGCCTCTTTCTCAGCTGCCTTTCTCGACATGCTGCGAGTGGTCGCGCATGCGGGATAGATCTTGGAATCTAGGGGGCGGGTCCTCAACACTTACAGGCTGGCTCGTCAGCTCCATGGCCGACCAAACATCACCACCAGCTAAGTCGTTACCCAGAAGGATGTCTACGTCAGTTCTCGGGAATTCTGATCGCACCCCTATTTCAACTGGTCCAGATACCAGCTCACAATTTATAATGATCCTATGCAAAGGCACAGCTTCTGTCCCTTTTCCTATGCCTCTCAAAGCTACCTCTCCCGTCTCAGGACCAAAATCTAGTACCGTACTGTGAATCAATGATAGCTCAGCTCCCGTGTCTCTCCAGATCCGCACTGGAACTGGTGTGTCTCCCTCTTTCACAGACACGGTTCCTTCTGAAATAAATTTCTCAGGCCCCTCTCGTATTCTGTCTACCTGGGGCTTTCTCGTCGATTTACTGATCACCAGAATACATCCTGTAGGGACTGCTGCTTTCCCTTTTCCTGTCTCCTTCCTCGGAGCAAGGCACTTAGATGCAATATGACCAACCTTTCTACAATTAAAACAGGTCAAGCCAGGAACCTTCCTGCCATCTTGCCTCTCCTCCTCCCTAATTTTACCACTAGCTCCTGGCTGGATCTCTGCCTCAGCCGGCGGGCTTTCTCTACCGTTCCCACGGTCTTTCTGGTAACTCTTATTTGAGGAAAACTTTGTCTTGTGGGTTAGGGCATATTCATCTGCGAAGCTAGCAAATTCGGATATGGACTTATTCGGCTTCTCGTTCAAATACATCCGGATATCATCCAAAACACAACCTTTAAATTCCTCAATCAGAATTAACTCCCTTAAACGCCGAAAATCCTCTTCCACCCTTTCTGCCACACACCAACGATCCAAGAGCATACCCTTCTCATAGGCAAACTCTGCATACGTCTGATTCCACACTTTCTTTAAATCTCTGAACTTTTGTCTATAGGCCTCAGGTACTAGTTCATAGGTCCGAAGAATGGCCTCCTTTACTTTCTCATAATTCTCAGACTCCTCCATAGACATCGCCACATATGCCCGTTTTGCCTTCCCTTTTAACACACTTTGTAACAACGCCACCCACTGATCTCTGGGCCACTTCTGATTCACTGCCACCTTTTCAAAAAGCAAGAAATAACTATCAACATCCGTCTCCTCGAACGGAGGTACTAACCTAAACTCCCTACTAACATAAAACCTCTCCTCTCGGTCTGCCCCTTGAGCTCTTCGCTCTTGCCTTAACTTCTCCATGTCCAGCTCATGCTGTCTGTTTCTCCTTCACCCTTTCCTCTGCTTCCAGCTCTTTTAACCTAATTTCATACTCCCTCTGCTTCTCAGCTCTTTCCTGCTCTTTTTCCTTTTCGGCTGCTTCCAGCTGTTTTAACTTAATTTCATGTTCCAACCTTAATTTCTCCAACTCTAACTGAGCTGTCCCACTAGCTGGTACCTTTTCAGGGATATTTTCCAATACCTCAGCCAAAAACACATTCTTTACAATATAATACTGAGTTATGGCCCTCCGCACCTCCCGCTTTTTCATTGACAACCTCACCTCTGCGAGGTTTGTCCTTTCGCAATTTTTATCAAGTCTGACTTTGTGGCCGCCTCTAGCACCTCCAGAGTTGGGTTTTCTATAAATTCGACTACGTCCATCTTTGCTGGCTTCCCGTCTGGTTACCTGCGCAACCAGTTCCAAGTTTGGACTTAAAAGCCCGATTTACTGGCCCTCCAATTTGGTATCAAATCTCGAGACGAGGCCCCACGTTGTTACGAACCCCGTAACTGGGTCACTTACCAGCAAAGGTGGAGACGTCCGTTGAAGTCTGATGACACTATTTTTAACAGTATTGATTAGTAAAAATACACAAAAATAATATCAATGCAAATATACAGATAATATACGTCGTCAATACTAAATCTATAAGTGCGGGTATAATAATAATCAATAAGAAACAAGCTCAATCGTTGTCTAGGGGATAATATATTGTCCGATGGAAATATAAAGTTCACTCAGTTCATGCAGGCTGCAGCCTTTGGGGACCGCTGGGTTGCAATGGTTGGAGAGAGAGAGAGAGATTTGGAAGAAAAACTTGCCAATTTTCCTTTTATGATTTCGATCTGTCAGGTGTCTCTTTGTCGTGGCCGTTCAATTGTGGCCTCTCCTTTAGCTAAACCATTCTTTTGTGATGAGCCCGCCACCCTGGCAAGTGAGGACGCACACGAGCCCCCACCAGCGTTCGCTATTAAACGCTGTCACGGGATCTCTAGCGTTTCTCCTGGTGCGTCTAAAGGGGTTGTTCCCCGGACCCTCTTTTATCCTTACTCACGGGGTCTCAGATGTCAATCAGGTTGGAATGATGCAATCCCTCAACCAGCCCACTCTGGTTGTCCCCTGAGGGGTACAGTACTCAATCCACAATTCTGTCTCAAGGACACAATGGCCGTTATCAATGGTTCCGTTTCGCTGAGGTCAGGACACATTCCAAACCTTGTGTATTCTGTGTGTCTCTCTCTCATTTCCTGGGTCCCAGACCAGAATTAATAGTGATCTTGCGATTCTCAAAAAGGAGGGGGCGACTTTGTACCTTTCTGCCCCTCAGAGTTGCATCACATTCGTAACAATATAGAAGTTCTTCCCAGATATCTGGCAGCCCACTGATTTAACGCTAGCCTAATCACAGGACAATTTCAGTTCAGGTGCCTTGCCGTTTGGCGGGGGTGACCATGTCTCTCCCTCCATCATGGTCCCAGACCCTCCGACTTGTAGTTGTTGCCTCCTGTGTTTCTAACCATGATATTAATCCATCTATCATTCTCATTCTCTGTCAGCCTCTGCTTCTTTTCCCTTCCAGCTTTCCAGTTGTAACTAAGTGTTCTAATGTCTCTCGTCGCATGATGTGTCCAAAGAATTTTGATTGCAGTTTTCTGATTTTTTAAAGTAATGTACGATTTGCTTTTGTTCTCTGTAGAACTCCTTTGTTGGTTATCCTGTCCGTATATGATATGCATAGAATTCTTCTGAGGAACCACAACTCTGCTGCATTGATTCTTTTTTCCATTGCATTTATGATAGTCCATGACTTGCAGCCATACATCAATATAGGAAGAATGTAGCAACTGAGAGTTCTAAGGTGGATGTCAATCGCTACTTTCTTGCTCTCCTTTGGTCAGAGAGCAGCACTTGGGCCACAGGAGAGGTCGTTTCTCATCCTGTCATGGTGGGTGATGGGATGGCTTGGGGATGTGGTATGGCTCTTGTCCTGTTGCTCTGCTGGAGGTGCTCATGGGACCCAAAGCCCGAGATCTGCTTTGGGAGCCGGTCCTACACAGCATGGGCTGCCTTGTGGAGATACCCACCATGCTGTTCCGCAACATGCCGGGGCAGTTCCTGCACGGGATGCTCTTGCACACTTTTCACTTCATTGCCTGGCGTATGGCAGTCTCTAATCATCAGGCGGTGGGGGAAACACCCAGTGGAAGTCTCTTTACCTCTGTACATTGGGGACCTGGGGTGAAGGGTATTGCATGGGGCATTACTGTGTAACAGATTGCTGGGCAGGTTCACTGATACCCCGTCCACCTGTCCACTCTGTGGATGGGAGGAGTCAGTGTACCTGGTCTACATGGACTGTGAGAGGTTGCCGTCCCTGTTTGAGTATCTGAAGAGACTGCGCCTCGTGTTCTGGCTACACTTCAGTCCTGCACTCCTGCTTTATGAACACCCAGTATGGTGGTGGGGGTGGGGGTTGATGGTTGGTGGTTTGGGTCGCTCGGTGGATGTCCTGCTAGGCTTGCTCCTGGACCTTGCTAAGACGTCCATTCACCGGTTCAGGCAGCGGGCTGTTGAGGGCTACATTCGTGCCTTAGAGAGGCGGCATACTATAATTATGAGTTCACTAGGAGATTTCCAGAAAGGTGCCCCCCCCCCCCAGGGAATTGAGTGCATTATAGATGGTAATAACCATTTTAATTTGAATTCGCGAATTGTATTGTAACCTCTCACCTTTGTATGTGTTTTGTATTTGAATAAAGTTCTGTACGCTTGTAAAAAGAAAAGGGGGCAGTACTGAAGGGGTGTCTCACTGTGGGAAGAGGAGGTACTGTGGGAAGGGCTCTGCCGTGGCTGACTGTTTGCCACCCTTCTGAGGATATGTTTGTGCCCGGGTGTCCTTGGAGAGGGAACATGCGGTCACAATGGGTACAGAGGGGATTTCTGAGAGCAGCCCCCCCCCCCAGGGTGTTGATTGTTTTATAAACAGTAATAATCATATTTTAATTTTAATTTGTTCACTTATTTGTAAATACTTTATGTTTGTAGTTCATATATTTTTGTGTGAAGGAAGTTTTGTAGTTTTGTAAAAATAAGGGGGAGTACTGTGGGAGTGATGCAGTACAGAAAGAGGGAGACCGAGCTAGTGTTACTCTGTCTACAATCTCATTTGGTCTCACAGTTCAGCATCTGTAGTGTTTGCTTAATTGGGCACCATAGGATAGATATTCTTAGTATACATTGATAAATACAGATTATAGCCATCAGGTGGAGTGGATTCCCCGTGATAGTGTATGCACTGTAGAACTGGGGATCTAAGAAATGTTTGTGAAAACCAGTGGGCGCCATGAAGAATGCCCACATGAATTGTGTTTGCATGATGTGTGTAATAAAATTACGCTTGGTCTTTTATGAGACATTGCTTGCAGATGAGGGAAGGTGTACACATTGCCAAAATTAATAAATACTATTATGTTGTTAAAAACAGTGAGTAATAAAGGAGTTACACACTGACAGAAATGCTGGACTCCAGATTCCTGGTACAAATTCATCCTTCATTTTGAGATATGAGAGTCTGCAAAGTATTATGTGGTTCACACATTCTAAATTTAACTGCTCATCAAAAACAATTGACTGGTATAATATTAAAACCCTTCATCAGGTGATTGTTGCTGATAAGAAAAGTAGTTATAGCCCAGCTCTGTTGTCCTCAGGGTGAACCGGATCTTTCTATGCGTTCATGTGGACACTGAGGCATGGGAATGTAATCAGCACTTCGGGCCAGTGCAGAGAGCCGGAGACTGTTGGGCTCTGAGGTTTGTAGAGCACCTGAATTTGTTAATCTTTGTTTTAGCAAGTTGTTAATCTGTGGTACTTTCTGTCTAATCTTGTTAAGTTTATTTTGACTGGCATGGGTTTTCTGCATTCTGCGATTATGTAAACGGACTCCCGATTAGCGCTTAGTGTGGGGTCCTAGCTTTGAGAATGTTACATCTCACGGTGTTGCTCTGCCAAGCCACTGATGCTTTATTAGGAATTAACCCTGGTTGCCATCTCTAAATGGGAGTCTGCCTTCCCTCCACACTTGGATCCAATCTTTGCTAGCACACACCACGACAGGAAATTAGTTTGAGATGTCACGATTACGCAGGTAGATGTTAAATAACGGAAACTGTCTCTTTCTTTTTCACTCTGTGAAAGCTGTTTTACAAAAAATGATAAGAAAATATCACAACCAGTTGGCAGCCAATCCAGAGCTATTACTAAAATAGACCACTCTGAGATGTTCTGTGAAAGCATTCGGTGCTTTTAACATCTTGGAACATCGATGCTAATGGTTAACAGCAGAAGGTGTCACTGATGATGTGTCTGTGAGTCAGACAAACAGCAGCCATTATTCACCATTATCAGGTGGTTTCTGAAGGGATACTGATGATTAACTGTGCATTCACCCCATTTAGTTGGCATTGTGCATTGTCAACTGAAGGACCATAACTGCTGTCCTGAAGTGATAAAGTTCGAGGGCAAAACTGACTAGTCTTGGACATGGATACTGGCACAGAATTCTATTGTATTTCTTTATTGCATATACACAGAAAGGTGTCTGAAAAAGATCAGCAATATCATAAAGGCCCACACCCACCCTGTATATAGACTGCGTGTCTCTCTCCTATCAGGAAAGAGGCTACATAACATCCACATCTACATTACCAGACTGAAATAAAATACTCCTTCCTGAAACAGGGAGAAACATGGAGAGAATTCAATCATCTCTGGTAAAGATTAACTTACAGATTGAGTCAGTGCTAAGGAAGGCAAATGCAAGGTCAGCATTCATTTCAAGAGGACTAGAATATATGAGCAAGGATTTAATGCTGAGGCTTTATAAGGCATCGATCAAACAACACTTGGGGTATTGTGATCAGTTTGGATCCATTATTTAAGAAAAGAAGTGTTGACATTGGAGAGGGTTCACGAGAATAATTTTAGAAATGAAAGGTTAATGTACGATGAGTGATGGCTCTGGGCCTGTACTTGAGGGAGTTTAGAAGAATTACTGGTGAGGATTTCACTGACTCTACCTATCAAATATTGAAAGGCCTAGGTAGAGTGAGTGTGGAGAGGATGTTTCCAATTGTGGGGGAGTCTGGGACCAGAAGGCAGAGCCTCAGGATAGAAGGATGTCCGTTTGTAACAGAAGAACAAACAAAAGAACTTCTTCAGTCAGAGGGTGGTGAATCTGTGGATTTCATTGCCACAGACCAAGTTATTAAGTATATTTAAAGCAGATGTTGATAGGTTCTTGATAGCCAGGTAGTCAAAGGTTAAAGGCAGAAGGCAGGACAATGTGGTTGAAAGGGATATTAAATCAGCCATGATGGAATGGCGGAGCACACTCAATGTGCTGAATGGTTTAATTTTGCTCCTATGTCAAATGGTCTTATGCCTTGTTTTCTAAACTCTCATACTCCCTAATTAGCCCACTCCACCATCACTACATACACATCAGCTAGTGCTCTTGACAACCCATCAGGCCCTGTCACCTCCCCTGGATTCAAAAACATAGACTGTCTTTTAGAGGTTTGCTTTGATGTTTATATTTATAGTGTTCTTTATGCTTCTTGTGTTAGTTTTTATGCTCCATAAGGTCTGGAGTAACAATCATTTCACTGTCCTTTATACTCAAGTAATGAAGAATGGCAATAAATGATCTTGAATCTTAAATCTGCAGTTGTTATTTTCCTGTAAATGCATGCACGGAAATGGATCTCAGGGTTGTGTTTGGGGACATGTATATAGTTTGATAATAAATTTACTTTGACATTAGCTTTGACTGCATTGGAATTTGTTTATCATTGTCTTGTACACCAGTGAAATGCTTGTCTTGCATACTTCTTATACAGTGCATTGAGGTAGAACCAGGTAAAGCAATAATGGAATGCAGAATGAAGTGTAACAGATACAGGGAAAATGCAGTGCAGGCGGACAATAAGATGCAAGACATAATGAGTTAGATTCTGAGGTCCAGAGTCTGTCTTACCATACCAGAGACTTACACAGCAAGCTAGAATCTGTTCTTCAGCCCAGTGCTTTCAGGATTTTGTATCTTCTGCCTCATGGGAGTGGGGAGAAGAGAGAATGTCCAGGGATGGGGTGGGTTTTTGATCATACTGGCTCCTTTACTGACGTAAAGGGAGAAGTGGAGAGTCTATGGATGAAGGTTAGGTTTCCATGATGTGCCTCTCACAGGTGAAGTGGAAATTCTGGACTAGACTGGAATCAACGAGTGATGCTCAACAGCTGTGACAGGGTTTGAATGCCATAACCATCTACAAAGTTCGATCTAGTGACATAGGGGACAGCAGAGCTCCGTTTCCAGTTGAGCTCAATGCCTTCTATGCCCGCTTTGACCACCAGACCAGGGAGGAATCCCCATGGCTCCCAATGATCCTTTGGTCTCAGTATCTGAAGATGATATGTGGGCTGCCTTTAAGAGAGCGAATCCAAGGAAAGCATTCGGTCTGGCCGAGTACTGAAGACCTGTACTGACCAACTGTCTGGTGTGTTCATGGATATCTTTAACCTCTCGCTCTGGCAGTGTGTGGTACCCAGCTGCTTCAAGCATTTTTCAGTCATACCTGTGCCCAAGAAGACTCTGGTAACTTGCCTGAATGACTATCGCTCACTGGCACTTACAGCCACAGCGATAAAGTGTCTTGAAAAGCTGGTGCAATTATCCCTTATGCAACTGGATTCTGGATTTTCTCACTTGTAGACCCCAGTCATCTTGGATTGGCAGAAACATCTCCTCCATAATCTCCTTCAGCACAAAGGCACCACAGGGCTATATGCTTAATCCCCAGCTCTTCTCGCTTTACACCTGTGACTGCAGGGCTAAGTACAGCTCCAACACCATTTACAAGTTTGCTGATGACACCACAGTTGTGGGCCGTATCAAAGATGGTGATGAATCAGCACACAGGAGGGAGATTGAAAACTTGACTGAGCGGTGTAATAACAACAACCTCTCACTCAATGTCAATAAGACCAGAGGTCCATGAGCCAGTACTCATCAAAGGTGGAGAGGATCCGTAACTTTAAATGTCTAGGTGTCACTCTCTGACCTGTCCTGGACCCATAGTGTAAATATAATTGTGAAGAAAGCACAACAGCGCTTCTAATTCACAGGAGTCTGCGGAGATTAAGCACGTCATCAAAAACCTTGACAAACTTCTATAGATGTGTGGTGGAGTATGCAGACTGGCTGCATTTTGGCCTGGAATGGGAACAACCACAGCAGCAAATCCTGCAAGGTAATGGATTTAGCCAAGTACATAATGGGTAAAGCCCTCCCCCCCCCCCCACCCAACGATTGAGCATGTCTACATGAAATATTGCCGTAGAAAAGCAGCATCCATCATCAAGAATCCTCACCACCAAGGCTATGCTCTTTTCTCATTAATGCCATCAGGTAGAAGGTACAAGTGCTTTTGGACTCACACCACCAGGTTCAAGAACAGTTACTACCCCTCAACCATCAGGCTCTAGAACAAAATGGGATAACTACACTCATTCTATTTCTGGTATTCCCACATCAATTGTCTTTCTTTAATGAAATAACAAATAACCTTGTTATTTCTTGCTGTTTATTTGTATTTGCATAGTTTGTTGTTCACTGATCCTGTTTACAGTTACTGTTTTATATATTTACTAAGAATGCCATCAGGAAAAAGAATCTCAGGGTTGTATTGGTGACACATATGTACCCCGAAATAAATTTTACTTTGAACTTTGCTGAGCTGGGTCCACGACTCTCTGTAAGTTCCTGTGGTCATGGGCAGAGACATAGCTGTACTGGGCTGTGGTGTATCTGGTTAGGATGTTTTCTATGAAGCATCAGTTAATATTGGCAAGAGTCTATTATCTTCTGGGGAAGCTGAGGTGTTTGGCCGTGATGTCTCTATTGTTGGACCAGGACAGGCTATTGGTGTTGATCATTCCCAGGATCTCGAACTCAACACTGTTGATGTAGACAGGATCGTGTGCACCATCCCCGGATGGGCAACATGGTAGCACAGTGGTTAGTGCAATTGCTTTACAGCACCGGTCCTCAACACTGAGCCCATGTATGAGGAACAATGAGGAATTTCATCGAAACTTATCGAATTTTGAAAGGACTAGATAGAGTGGATGTGGAGAGGAGGTTTCATTTAGTGGGGGGAGTCTGGAACCAGAGGGCACACCCTCAGAATAGAAGGAAGTCCATTTAGAATGGAGATTAGGAGGAATTTCTTTAGGCAGAGGGCAGTGAATCTATGGAATTCATAGCCCCAGGCGGCAGACGTGGCCAAGTCATTTGGGTTATCTAAAGTAAAGGTTGATGGGTTCTTGATTCGCAAGGGTGTTAAGTGCTATGGGGAGAAGGTAGGAGAATAGGGTTGAGTGAACTGTAAAATCAGCCATGATATAATGGTGGAGCAGACTATGGTCCAAATGGCCTAATTCTACTTTTGTCTCTTATGGTCTATCTTCTTATGGATAAGGAATATTCCTATACATCTTAGAAATCAAGGGGATCTAGAAACTTCAGATCCTTGGGTTCCAAAATCCTTTTTGTATGTTTTTGTTTTTAATGACACGGATGGATTTTTGCTAACAGTGTTTTATTATCTGCCTCTAGTTTAGCTCTCTCCACACCCAACGTGAATGTATTCTGCATACACTCGATTAAAATTTCCCATAAATTTTAAGTTTTAAAGTGTTATTCTACCCTTCAATCTTCTCTTCTCAAGACCAAAGCATTCTTGGATTTCAGGGATCATGAATGTACGACTCTAATTACACAGCTCCCCAACAGAGGGCCAGTGTACTAAGAATGAAAATCTAGCAAAATGTGTTTGTTTGATGTGCATATTGATCTGCTCAAATGCGACTCCTTTGAGTTTTTCCTCTCTGATCAGAGACACAAAGCAAATGCCTGTTCCATGCTCCAGCCAAGTACTTTATTGTTTTAACACACTCAGAGAAATGCAAAAAAAAATTAAAAAATTCTCTGTGGCAGCAAAGTAATTTTAAATTTAGTTTGCTGGTAACTCCTCCTGTCAGCTGCTTTCAAAAGAATAAAGTATTGAATTCAATGGAGTGAGAGATAAATGTCACCATCACTTTCAATAGTGAGAGTCTGAGTTATTCATTGGCCTAAATTACTTGCTTCTACAACGCAGGTTAAGTGCCAGTTAATTCTCCAAACCAAACTCACAAACACAATCCTTTTTCTCTTATTTGTTAGAGATACATAGGTCACAGAGAGCAGGCAATCCTCAGAACATTGAATATTGGTTACAACCTGAAGGCATTTAAACTAAACTGAGAATTTCCTTGCGGGCCAATTAATAAGCACAAGGTTCTGAATCACTGTGCAACATAGCAAGTTAGACAGTTCCAGAATTAGGTTTAATACTTTAGAAGCAGCAGTACAATGCAATGCATGAATATACTAAATCCATTAAAAATAAATATGTCAATTACAGTAAGTATATACTGCATATGTATTGTAAATATTTAAATTAATTAGTCTAAAAACAAGAATTAATAGAAAAGAAAGTGCAGTAGTGTTCATGGGTTCAATGCCCATTTAGGAATCCGATGGCAGAGGGGAAGAAGCTGTTCCTGAATCATTGAGTGTGTGCCTTCAAGCTTCTGTATCTCCTTCCTGATGGTAACAATGAGAAGGGGGTGTGTCTTGGGTGATGGGGTCCTTAGTAATGGAAGCTGCCTTTCTGAGGTATCACTTCTTGAAGATGTTGTGGACACTATGGAGACCAGTACACATCGTGGAGCTTAGCAACTTTAAACTTTCGGCAGCTTCTTTTGATCCCCCACCCCCCATATTAGACAGTGATGCAGCCTGGTCAAATGAGCAGTTAGTGCATATTGCAGGTCCTGGTCATGTGACCACTGAGCCCAGAAAGACAATCTCTGAAGAGTATTGATAATGGCTGGGGGCATCTGGTTTGTAAAGGCACTGCCCAGAGAAGGTAATGACAAACTACTTCTGCAGAAAAATTTGCCAAGAACAATCATGGCCCTTTACCTTTTCCACTTCTCATATCCCAGCTTTTTACTTCATTTCCCCCCTCCCCCTCCCACACCCACCTAGTTTCACCTACCACCTTCTAGCCTGTCCTCCTTTCCCCGCCTTCTTATTCTGGCTTCCTTCCTCCTCCTTTCCAATCTTGATGAAGAGTCTCAGCTGAAACATTAACTGTTTATTCTTCTACACAGATGATGCCTGACCTGCTGGGTTCATAGAAACATAGAAAACCTACAGCACAATACAGGCCCTTTGGCCCCCAAAGCTGTGCCAAACGTGTCCTTACCTTAGAAATTACCTAGGGTTGCTCATAGCCCTCTATTTTTCTAAGCTCCACATACCTATCCAGGAGTCTCTTAAAAGACCATATCGTATCTGCCTCCACTACTGTTGCTGGCAGCCCATTCCATGCACTCACCACATAAAAAACTTACCCCTGACATGTCCTCTGTACCTACTTCCAAGCACCTTAAAACTGTGCCCTCTTATGCTAGCCATTTCAGCCCCGGGAAAAAGCCTCTGACTATTCACACAATCAATGGCTGTCATCATCTTATACACCTATGTGTCCCAGGTGATGGGGATTCTTAATGATGATAATGATTCTCCTTAATCTTGAGGCACCTCCTATTGAAGATTTCATGGGTAGGCTAGTTCCTGAAACATTGAGTGTGTGTCTTCAGGCTCTTGTACCTCCTCCTTGATAGTCACAGTGAGGTGATGGGATCCCTAACAATGGATGCCACCTTTTTGAAGCATCATCTTATGAGGGTGTCCTCAATGTTGGGGAATCTAGTGTCCACGATGGAGATAGCTAAGTATACAAATTTCTGCAGCTTTTTCAGATCCTGTGTGGTGGCCGCTTCATAATAAACAGTGATGCACCCAGTCAGGATGCTCCCCATGGTACATCTGTAGAAATTTGGTAGTCCTTGTTGACACCAATTCTCCTCAAACTCCTGATCAATTCACATCAATCCCGAGTGAAATAGGCTAAAAGCTAAATGGAAAGAAAACTTTTATTTCTAAATTATCTTCCACCTTCTCAGAGAGCTACTCTTCAAACTGAAAGGTGCTGTAATGGCATTAACACTGCGAACTGTAGTGTAATTCTTACTGTACTGTCAGGGAGAACACAACAGCAGAGTTGCATCATTTCAAATGAAGTGTTAAATCTGCTCTTACATTGACGTGCCCTGCAGGCTTCTGTGGTATGAAGAGTGCTGGGCGGCACTCATTGGAGTCGCGCCTGCGATGATTTGTCTTATGGTGTCACTTGTTGGTGCCACTGATGCTCTGCTGGTTTTCCTATGTCTAGCTCTTGTTTCTATCTCTACATGCTGTTCCTCCACACCTAGACTGAGTCATTACCGGTGCTCACTGTGACAGAGTCTGCCGTTCCTCCTCACCTGGGTTCAGTCCTCCCAGCATCCACCATGACATAGAGATTGTCACAAATTCCTGTGGCACTGTTCTGAAGAAGGACAAGGAATATCTTTTGCAATATCAATGCAGATATTCATCCCTTTTGCCAAGACTTTTAAACATTTTATTTTCACGGCATTAGCATATTGTTATTTATGGGATTATGCTGTGCTCAAAATGACTATCGCCCTTCCCTCCTTGCAACAATATCTGCATTTCAAGAAGTTGCGGCAGGATTGTATGAGGTTAGAGATGCACAGACTAACAGTCATTTCTGTCTTTCCTTGTGGGAACCACGATGATGAAATTCACTGGAGAAAGCAGAACAAAAACAGCCTTGGCTAATCCAGTCGAAACTTTCCATTCCGGCTTGGAGTTTCATTCCTCTGTAGAACAGTCATCTGAGAGCAGATAGATGTCGGCCTGAAAGGTCAATGCAGTACAGGGTTTTGTGAAATGCTAAAAGTAGCAGTTAGTGTGATGCTATTAAAGCTCGGGGTGTGAGAATTCAGAATTGAATTGTGACCGTGTCTGTCAGGAGCTTGTACATTCTCTCTGTGACTGTGTGGGTGTCCTCCAGGTGCATCGTTTCCTGCAACTGTGCAAAGACTTGCTAGTTAGTAGGTTAATTGGTCATTGTAAATTGTCCTGTGATTAGGCTGGGGTTAAATCAGTGGGTTGCTGGGTGGCATGGTTTGTTGTGCTGGAAGGGCCCGTTCTGCAATCTCTATCCAAATAAATCAATAAATAGAAGATATGAATTGTTAAAACATGAATATGCATGTATCCCTGCAGCACGATGTCGCAGGAATGGAGTTATCGTATAATTACAGCCATCAGCCTGCGGGACGATGACTCTCAGATTGGTATTCTATATCATACTTAGATAATAAATGTAGTTTGAATCCAACTCAGTCAACAGACACAAGGCATAACTCTCTTGCTTTCTTGGACACTATCTGAAAATCAATTGTAGTAATATTAATAGGGCTAATATTAACTAATAGAGTCTAATGGTGTCACTTCTTTAGAGATACCACGTGGAAGAGGCCCTTCCAGCCCACCACATGCCTTTCATGAGTTAGGGGTCAGGTTTAGGGACAGGATGAGATCAGGAAGCATGAAGAATCAGAGCAGGAGTCGATGGTTGGAGTTCAGGTCGGATAGTTCCATGCTCAAAGGCTAGAGAGCTCCGTGGATAGACGTCCATTCAGCTGGCGCTGAGGATGAAGACCAGCAACCCATGTGTCAAAGACTCAGGTCAGTGAGCCTTTGCTCCTGCCAGGTTTACAAACTCGCCTGCACTCCACGTTGATAAATTCTGTACTGTGCAAAAGTCTCGGCCATCCTAGTGAAACGTATGTGTGGCTAAGACTTTTGCAGAGTGCTGTACGCTTCAAAGTAGGCATGATAAATAAGTGAATGATAAAGAAATGAATCTAGGAAAGTGTATTGATTGTTTGTGGCATGTGCAAGCAAGCTTCCTCATTGGGAGGTTTGGCAGTCATTCAAACTGTGGGTGGGGTTTAACCAGCTCCCCAAGCAGACTGTGATCAGGGTTTCTAAAAGCAGTTGGGAAGACCCCATGCTCCTTGGCACCTCACTGGGAGCTGGCTTTCTATTGGGAGGTTAAAGAAAGATTAGCTTTATTTGTCACATGTACAGTAAATAGAAACATCAAAACATGCAGTGAAACACGTCATTTGCGTCAATGACCAACAGTCTGAGGATGTGCTGGGGGCAAGTGTCATCATAGCATACCCACATTTCACTACCCCTAACCTGTACACCTTTGGAATCTGGGAGAAAAGCAGACACCCGGAGGAAATCCGTGTGGTCAAGGGGAGAATGTACCAACAGCTCACAGACAGCAGTGCGACTGAATCCTGCTCTTACAGCTGGCGTGGTAAAGTTTTGCTCCCGTGTCACGGGGAGGAATTTCTTTATTCAGCGGATGGCGAATCTGTGGAATTCACTGCCACAGGTGGCTGTGGAGGCCGTTATTAGGTAGATTTAAAGAGGAGGTTGATAAGTTCTTGATTCGTCAGAGCATCAAAAGTTATGGGGACAGGGCAGGAGAATGGGGTTGAGAGGGATAATGAATCAGCTGTGATGGAATGAATGATGGAGCAGACTTGGTGGGCCGAATGGCCTAATTCTACTCATAAATCTTATGGTCTTGTGGTACTGTGCCCATGTTGCACCTGGGTCTTGCTCCAGGCAAGCAGCCGAGCATTTAGTGTGAACCAGCAGGGAAGATCACGCCTGAGATAGATATTTTTCTAAATATAGATTTGTTAAAAACACAGCCATAGATTTGGGAATGGAAACCCTTCCACCACTATATTTACTCAGTTACACCAAGTGAAGATTAAATATAATTATTTTTAATTACAACAGATGTTAAAAAAGATAAAATAATGCTGAGTTACTGCTTGTAATAGCAACTGTTCATTCTCTTTGTCTCAGCAGCTGCCTTTACCATCAATGATAATATCGTCTATTTTCCACACAATACTTGTATCTACTACACATCATTTTCAGTTCTCTTCCTGCTACATAAGCCACTCATATCCAGTACTGCAGAATCATTTATTTTATTCAGAGATACAGCATGGAACAGGTCCTTCTGACCCAACAAGCTGAAACCCACCAATCTACCCCCAGCCTAATCACAGCACAGCTTACAATGATCAATTAACCTTCGAACCGTCATGTCTTTGGACTGTGGGAGGAAACCGGAGCACTCCAAGGAAACCCACATGTTCATGGGGAGAATGTACAAACTCCTCACCAAGGGCACTGGAATTGAACTCCGGACTCTGATGCACTGAGCTGTAATAGTGTTGTTCTACGTTACCATGGTGTCTCAAACATGAATCAGTGAGATGGAAGATCGAGGCCCAAAGGTCAAAGTCTTGTGGTCAAGGCCCAAGAGTAAATGTCCTACGATCAGCAAGATCTAAGAGAGTAGGAGGCCTGACATCTTCAAGTCCAGGGCTAAGGACTGGAGGCCTGTTGATGGAGCCTATCTGCATGTGTGCGGTTGAAAAAGGGGGCTTTTTTTCCTGTTGTTGTCTTGTTGTGTTGTTGCTGTTGCATGTGATGGTCTGCTGAAGATTGTGGACATGCTATGTTGGCCCCAGAACGTGTGGTGACAACTGTGGGGTGTCCCCAGCACATCCTTGGCTCTTTTGGTTCTTAGCACAAATGACACATTACATTGTATGTTTCAATGAAAATGTGATAAAGCTGAATCTGAATCTCTTCCAAATAATACCTACTTAGTTACTGACTTAGTCCCATCCCCCCTTCTGGAGGATTTGCCACTGACTGTAGCTTGTCAGAGTCCTCTGTCCTGGACTAATAACAGCTTGATTCCATTTCCACTACATGACTTTATGCCTTTAGGTGAAGATCCCTCCTCTTCCAGGGATGAGGTCTTTGGAGCTTCTGTAGCTTTGGGTTTTTACTGTATGGGGTTGCTAGCTCTATGTCCACCCCTCCTCCTTTTGCAGCCAGGCTTGGGACTGTCCATGGCATATTTGAGTAACACCTAGCTTGACAAAATATTCCTTCTTTGCCATGAATGCGCTTTGATAAATCAGTTTACCAGAACCAATCTGATGCTGGAATATATCTCACTGTGTTAATCCATTGAAGAGTTCATAGGTTAACTAATCCACTCTGAAATGCAGAGCTTTCTCAGATCTGTGGGTGTTCTACCTGAATTTAAATTTCACTGGAGCAAGTACAAGGGCATAATGAAATAAAAGTTTTTAAAAAATCTGCGGATACAGGGGACAGAGTTATTCACCCCTCTGCTGTTCGTTTACATCTAGGACATCTTCAAAAGGCAATGCATTCAGAAGGCAGCATCTGTTATGAAGGACACCCATCACCCGGCATGTCATGTTTTGTAATTCCAAAATATTAAACTAATTAAAAGAAAGACACCGACTGGGAATGTGAGTCTAACTTTATTGCTTGCTACTTTAAGCGAGGTGTAGAGGTATCAAACGATGGTGTGATGACGTATGCTGTTTCTGTAATTTCACAGATAACCCACAATGCATTATGCAAACAATGAAGAATGCTTAATCAAGCAATATATTACACTATTACTCAAATATTACTGAAGTATTAAATACACAAACAGGACATGTTCACTTCACAATGCTGCCATCAGGGAGTGGGTACAGGAGCCTGAAGACCCACACTCAACATTTTCTTCCCCTCCATCATCAGATTTCTATATGGATAATGAACCCTCTGACACTACCTCAATATTTTTATCTCGTTTCACTCTCTTTTTGCACTACTTATTTTATTTTATTATATATATGTGTAAATATACACATTACTATATATAGTAACGTACAGTTTTTTCTGATTGTGTATTTCAATGTATTGCTGCTGTATAAAAGCAAATTTCAGATCATGTGCTAGTGATATTAAACCTGAATCTGATTCTGATTCAAACAATATTGCTATATTCTCATATTACTTTGAAAGCCCAGGCATGAATTGAAGATTAATTACAAGCCAAAACTCCTCCCTCAACTGCTGCAGCCAAGAAAACATTGTTTTTATCTCACACTTCTGAACAATAGCCTGCGCAGGTCATAAATAGTTCATAGAACGTAGAACACTACAGCACTGTACAGAGCCTTCACTCCACAATGTTGTTCCAGCATTCTAACCCACTCTAAGATCAATCTAACCCTTCCCTCCCACATTGCCGTCATTCTGGTATCATCCATAGGCCTATCCAAGATTCTCTTCAATGTTCCTAATATATCAAAGTTAAAAATGTTCAAAGTTCAAAGTAAGTTTATTATCAAAGTATGCATCGTTATGTGCAGTGTTGTATAACGTGTGTGATCATGGTCTATGACCATGAATGTTCTTGGCAAATTTTTCAACAGAAGTTCTTTGCCATTGCCTTCTTCTGGGCAGTGCCTTTACAAAATGGGTGAACCCAGTCATTACCAATACTCTTCAGGGATTGTCTGCATGGCTCGAAGGGCTGGCAGGGCCTATTCTGCACTGTATCACTAAAATAAAAATAAAATAAATATAAAAATAAATAATGCAGACCGAAATGGAACACAATATTCAAAGTATTGTCTAGCCAGAGTTTTACAGAGCTGCATTATCTTGCGGCTCAACCTGCCAACTGATAAAGGCCAACACTATACGCTTTTTTGCTCAACAATTTGAAGGAATGTTATGTGAGAGAGAAATTCCAGGCACAGATGTTTACTTCCGAACAAACTCACGGAATTGTGATTCTATGCAAATGAACATAACACCTGTTAAAACATAGCCTGCTCTTGGCGATCTATTAACTTCTCATTAAGAAACAATGAATGTGAAATGTGTTCTTTTCATACAGATTCATTCCTGAGTAAATTACTCTCCTGTTACACAGCTGAACTGGCAGGCAGGGTTTAACCACTCATTCAAACTACACCATGTATCTCACACTGGCAACAGCAGACCTCTCAGGAGGCAATGGTTGGTATCAATGTTGAAATTACAGATGAAAGGGTTAAGGGATAGTGGTAATGGAGTTGGGGTGGAAGGAGAGGAGGGAAGTAGGAAGGGAGGAGGGAAGGAGGGAAGTTTACAGCGACGGCTGTCAAAGCCTGCAGCGGATCTGGACGAGATGGAAAAATGGCAGATGATATCTGTTTATTTAGAGATATAGCACATTGACAGGCCCTTCCAACCCATTGTGCCAAACTGCCCAATTACACCCATGTGACCAATTAGCCTGCAAACCGGCACGTCTTTGAAACATGATAGGAACTGGAGCAACCAGTGGAAACCCACACGGTTTCCGGGAGAACGATAAACTCCTTACAGACAGCAGTGGGAATTGAACCGGGGTCACTGGCACTGTAAAGCATTATGCTAACAGCTACACTATTGGGCCACCACAGTAATACAGGCAAGTGTGAGGTGCTGCACTTTGGGAGGACAAACCAGGGTGGAGTTACACAGTAGGTTACTGAGGAGTGTGGAACAACAAAGGGACATTGGAATACAGATTTGTAGTTCCTTGAAAGTGGCATCACAGGTAGGTAGAACAGATAGAACTTTACTGTCATTGCTCAAGACAGCAAGATTATGGTTTGACTCCAGTCCATGTAAAACAATGCATGTGGTACAACTTAATTAAAAAAAATTCAAGAAAGTGAGTCCACAGCCAGGAAGCCAGTCATCACTGCAGCCAATCCAGGAGCCTGTTAGTTGCAGGCCACAGCCTCATTTCAGCACAGAGACAAGTAAACTTAGCGGAGCAGCGAGCTGAACACTGGCCAGTCCCTCACCTCTGGCCCCAACACCCTGTCCTTCATAATCTGGCCTGGCACATAAATCAGCCGAACAGAGGGTCGACCTCTGCTCTTGGGCCAGGCCAAGCCACCTCAATTCACCTATACACACCACTCCACAACCATCCTGCACCTTTAAGATTTCACTTCACACCGCAAAAATGCCAGGTCACACAGGCAGTTCAATAGATCAACTCTGAAAAGGAAGTTGATTGCAGTGATTGTTTCCGAGAAAAAGGGTGATAAATAAAGTAATTAGTAGTTGAATAAACTCTTCTCGGGCTTCCAGCCGGGTACAGGTATTGATAATAACCAATGTTTCAATAACAAACTCTGCCATCTTCATCAGGGATGAAGTTCATTAAGAATGAAGGGGTAGAGTTCGCCATGGAAATGTCGGTTATAATCAATACCTGTACCCGGCTGGAAGCCCAAGAAGAGTTTGTTTGTCCTGTATGCTGGGAAAGTACTAGATCCTATTTTTAGTTAATAATTGTTTTTCCTGCCAGCAAGTCATCGCTGTGCTTCACCAGCGGCAACTTAAACTGGAAGCTTTGTGTTTTGTGTTTTGTTCCTCTGGAATTGCAGCATCTGCAGATCTCCTGTGTTTGGAACATAAGTAATTCAAGGTTCCCGATTACTTTTTGCCATTCTTCAGTGCACGAGTGTAAAGGAAAACAAGATGATTGTTACTCCAGATACGAAGCAGCATAAATATAACACAAAAAGCACAAAGAGCACAATAAATTAACACAATAAATATAAATATAAAAGCAGTCCTATAGAACGCAATGTTCTGGTAACTGTTGTATACATTGTAAATTGTCCCGTGATTAGACTAGCATTAAATCAGGAGATTGCTGAGCAGTGAGAATCGAAGGGCCAGAGGGCCTATTCCACGCTGTATCTCAGTAAATAAATAAGGTGACGCTAGGTGATGTGCATGTACTGGGTGGTGGGCTGAGTTCATGGGTGGAGGTGCTGACCAGCTTGATGGTTGGTGAAGCAGTTGATCAGCAGGTGGGTGAAGGGTTTTCAGGGGTAGGCGGGAATGCAGAGTTGAGGCTGCAAGTAGTTCTCCCATGGTCTAACCAAATGGTGGAACAGACAGGATTGTGCGAATGGCCTCCTCCTGTGTTCTCAATGGTTCATGTGCCTCACTTCACCAAGGACACGGTCAGGCCATTCAGTCATCTGTTCCGGCACCGGAAGCAGAAGATACAGGAGAGGGCGTAACTCAGAGACTAAATAAACTGTTCAGTTCAACACAGTTTTAAACAGGGGTTCCCAACCTGGAGTCCATGGACTCCCTGGCTGATGGTTGGGGTCCACAGCATTGAAAAGGTTGGGAACTCCTGATTTTACGGACTGTCTTGAGAAGTCATAGAAGATAAAAGAGTGTTAACAAACCAAGAATACAAAGCAAAGGACAGTCAGGGGTAAAGCAGAGAAGGGTCACAAAATCATGAGGGACATAGATAAGGGCGATGGTAATAGTCTTTCCCTCTGGGTGGGGGTGTCCATTAATATGAGGCATGGATTTCGGGTGAGAAGGAAAAGGTTTAAAAGGGACCTGAGGGAAACCTTTCATATAGGGGTGACAAGTGAGTGGAATGTGCTGCCAGAGGAAGTGGTTAAACCATTTAAGAAGCACATGGAGGGGCGGAGCTGAGAGGAGAAAAGTTTTTAAAAGATTATAGATTATAGATTTATTTGTCACATGTAACTTCCAGTTTAAAATGGTGCTATCAAACGTGTGCGACAGCTTACTGGTAGTTCAAAAGGCAAGAAATGTAACTAAAAACATTACTCATAACAAGTTTTCTGAGCAAATTGTGGTAAATTATCACCACTGACAATGAAGAGGTGAGTGAATGGGAAGCAAATTTGAGGGATGAACCATGCTGGTCCACTGCAGAATTGACGTAGATGAAGTGAGCCATTCAAAGAGAAGATGTCGAGGTAAGAAGAGTTCCAATGCCTGTACAACTGGCCTGGGTGCGAGGTTGATTGCTCTGGGCACCGAACTGATTTGGAGAAACTGAGAGCGGCTTTGGACTAGGGTGACAAAATTGCAAGTCGCTGGGTGACGTGGTCTAGGCCGGTGCATTTTGCTGCACCAGGGCCTGGGTCCTAGTGCAAGGTACAATATGCTGTTTGGACAATTTAAACGCTGGCCCAGATAGATAGGAAAGGCATTGTTCACTTTTCCGTGATGTTCCCTACTCCCTCCATGGTGCTGAAGTTGTGAAGACTGCCCCGGCTGTTGTGCTTCATGCCCACAGATACCAAGGCTTTGGGCCTACTCCGGGCTGCTCCGAAATTCATATCTAAGGACTCAGTTTGGTTCAGAATGTTGTCGCTCACTACTATTGTTTGCATGATTTGTGTTTTTTCCCCTTTTCTCTGCACATCATGTGCTGGTCTTTATTTTATTTGTTCTTAATTGGGTTCTTTTGGGTTCCTTGCTTGGTGGCTGCCTGTAAGCAAACAAATCTCAGGATTATATAATTTATGCATTCTTTGATAATAAATGTACTTTGGTTTGATTTGACGTACATAAAACATACAGTGAAATGCATTATTTGCATCAAATCAAATAAACGAGGATTGCGTCTGACAGCCTGCAAGTGTAGATATGCTTCCACTGCCAACATAATATAAACACACCTCACTGACACCAGCGTATCCTGGGAATGTGGGAGGAAACCAGAGCATCCGGAGGAAACCCACGTAGTCACGGGGAGAATGTACAAGCTCCTCACAGACAGTGGTGGGAATTGAACCCCGATCATAGAGCTGGTGCAGAAATGCACTGCACCAACCGCTCAGCTACAGTGCTTCCCATGGATACAGGCTGAATGCTGGAATTGGGCACTAGCTGGGTGGTCACTGTGGTCAGCATGGAAGGGTTAGGCCGAAGGGCCTATAGCTCTGCTATGTTACTCTGTGAGTCTAATTCATTTCTCCCACAGATACTGCCAGACCCGCTGAGTCCTTCTGTTCGATTGCTGATATTGAAATGTTTCACTGTTCAGAGATTTGTCCAGCAATGCCAACACTGCTTGATAGACAGTTAACGTTTCCATTACAATGTCACGCGGTCAGCATACTGAGAAATAGGGTTCACCATTTTCATTCTATTGTGATATAATTACTTTATGTTATTAAAAATTACAGTTTTATAAGATCTCTGTTTCCATGACAACTGTAAATGTGCTTTTGTGCTCTCATACTGATTTCTACCTCATCTCCTCTCACTGAGCACTCTCAGAGTGTGCACACCAGCTCACAGACATCTTCAACTCTTCAGTCATCCAGGCTGCTGTCCCCACTTGCTTCAAATCAGCCGCCATCGTCCAAGTACACAAGAGCTTTGCACCTTCACAACTAAATGACTATGGCACTGATGTTGTTTAAATGGCTGATAATGACACACATCAAAATCTCCATTCCTGCCACACTAATATGCTAACCAAGAGATGCCATAAAATCTGCCATGCACCTGACCCTGACACTCCGAGAAAACAAGGACACTTCTGTCAGAATGCTGTTTCTGGATTTCAGTTTGACATTCAACATTGTTGTCCCACAGACCTTGCTGAACAAACTCCTACCCCTGGGTCTAAATAAACCATTGTGCAACAGGGTATTGTACCTCCTAACAAGCCGACTGCAGATTGTCAGGATGCACAAACACCCCTCCCTCCTCGTCATCTTCAAGATGGGTGCCCAAACCTCCCCCCATGGCTGTGTGCTGAACACATTGCTTTACAGCCTGGTGGCACATGACTGCATGGCCAAACACTCGAGAAATCACATTGTGAATTCATGATGACACAGCATTGGTGGGGCCTATCACCTACAACAATAACATGACAATGATGGGGCTCATCACCAACAGGGATGACGGACAATGATGGGGCTCATCACCAACAGGGATGACGGACAATGATGGGGCTCATCACCAACAGGGATGACGGACAGTGATGGGGCTCATCACCAACAGGGATGACAGGACAATGATGGGGCTCATCATTAACAATGATGACAGGACCATGATGGGGCTCATCATTAACAATGATGACAGGACAGTGATAGGGCTGATCACCAACAACAATGACACAACAGTGGTGGGGCTCATCACCACCAATGACAAGACGGCCTATAGAGAGGAGATGGAAGAGCTTGAGGCCTGGTGCCAGGCAAATAACATCTTCTTTAATGTCAACAAAAACAATGGAGATGGTTATCATCTTCAGGAGAACTTGCAACACTCTCACTTTTCATCAGTGGCACAGCAGTGGAAACTGCAAGCAGTTTCAGACTTCTGGGAGTGCACATCACCCACAATCTCTCGTGTTCCAGAACACATCCTATGCAATCAAGAAGGCTCGCCAACCCCTCTAATTTCAAAGTCCTGCTGAGAGGGCACATCTATACTCACATCATTCTACAGGTGCACTGTAGAGAACATCCTAACATGCCGTATCACTGTTTGCTATGGAAACTGCTCTGCAGTGGACAGCAAAGTTCTACATCTACGCAGTACCAGCACCAACCTACCCACCATCAAGGACATATATACAGAAAGGTGCAGAAAAATGCCTGTAACGTCATGAAGGACCCCACCCACCCTGCTCATGGACTGTTGTCCCTCTCCCATCAGGGAGGTGGCTATGTAGCATCCACACCAGGATCACCAGGTTCAAAAACAGTAATTCTCTCCAAACAGTAAGGCTGATCGACACCATCAATCACTGACTCCACCATTACTCTATAGTTCCCCTACAGTCACCTTATGTACAGCCTAGTGTCACTCTATGGACAATCAATCAATTTGTGTATACTGTATAAGCAATCTATATATTTATATTTATTTTTTGTTTTTTTTATTATTGTGTTCTTTATCTTTTGTTTTTTTTTCTGTGCTGTATCAGATCTGAAGTAACAATCATTTTGCTCTCCTTTACTCTTGTGTACTGGGAATAACATTAAACAATCTTGAAGGCACGCTGCGCTTATCTTAAATTCCTTTTCTTCAATCACTTTTATGCTTCATAGAAGAGTAATATGGTCCGACAGGAGACAATAAACTTAAAGCCCAATACATCATGGTCAACTCTCCCCGCCATGCTAGTTTCTGCAGGAGGAGCTGCCTCAAGAAAGCAACATTCATCATCAATGATCCTGCCAAAGGGCCGCGCATCTACCATCGGGCAGGAGGTACAGAAACCTCAAGTCACACATCAGCAGATTTGGGAACAGCTACTTCATTTCAACCATTCTTTTCTTGAAACAACCAACACAATCCTAATTAGCAATATAATGACAACTTTGACCTATTTGCACTAAAATAGACACTGTTTTCTTGTAAAAATTGTGATTATGTTTGTTTTTCTTGTCAATGCTGCTTTTCTGGTGCTACGTCACAAAGAACGGTTTTAAACACAGGAGAAATAAAGGCTCTCTGTAATTGTACAAGATCTTACTGAGACAGCACCTCAGGATCAAAATCAAGTTTTGATATATGAAATATATTGTTTTCCAGCAGCAGTATATTGCAATACATAAAATTACTATAAATTACAATAATAGTATACAGTATATTGAAATATATATGAGTAGTGCTAAAAGGTAGCAAAAGTGGCCCATAGGTTCATGGACCATTTACAAATCTGACAGCAGAGGGGAAGAAGTTGTTCCTAAAAAATTGAGTAGATGTCTTCAGGCTCCTGTACCTCCTGCCTGATGGTAGCAATGAAAAAAGGGTATGTTCTGGTGGTAAAGGTCCTTAATGATGGATGCTGCCTTTTTGAGACATTGCTTTTTGAAGATGGCCTCAATGGTGTACCCGGACTGTTTGTCCCACTCTCATCAGGGTTGCTAACATCCATGCCTAGACCTTCAGTATGAAAAACAGTTACTTTCCCCAAGCAGTAATGCTGATCAACACCTCCACCCCCTAACCCACTACTCCACTCCCCCAACACCACTACTTTATCATTTCCTGACAGAGTCACCTTATGTACAAACACTCATGTGCCTCGTGTCACTTTATGGACATACAATCAATCTATGTATATAAGTTACCTTACATACTTATATTTATTGTTTTTTATTCATATGCTATTCTTTACTGTACCTTTGTGTTTTCTGGGCTGATTTGGCTCCAGAGTACAATTATTTCATTCTCCTTTAAACTTGTGTACTGGAAATTATACTAAATAATCCTGAATCTTGGATGATCTGTATGTGGAATAGAATATGCAGGTTTAGTCTCCCTCTCTCTGAGAGGATGGATGTCCCCTGGACCAGCTTCACTAAACAGGTTCAAAGGACTGCAAGTTTGCTGACTGAGGAGAAGTTAACTAGACTGGAACTGTATCTTCTAGAATTCAGAAGAATGAGAAGTGATTCTATTATAATGAGACAGTAAGACATAGGCCATTCAGCCCATCGAGTCTGCTCATCATGGCTGATCCTGGATCCCATTCAACCCTATATACCTGCCCTCTCAATTCCAATCAGGAATCTATCAACTTCTGCTTTAAATATATCCACAGACTTGGCCTCCACCACAGTCTGTGGTAGGGCATTCCACAGATTCACAACTCTTTGGCTAAAAAAATTCCTCCTTACTTCTGTTCTAAAAGGTCACACCTCAGTTTTGAAATATGAAATATGAAAATCATTCAAGATGATTTCCACTGACTGAGGTCTCTAGATCGAGGGTCATACAAGTTGAACCAGGACAAAACCCAATGCACCCTCAATCTACAGGCCATACCACTCAGGTACCTGGGCAGTGTTATATTTTACGTAACTGCATGTTTTATTTCATATGTGCTAAATGTGCTGTGTGTTGTGTGCTGTTGGTACAGTGTTTTGCACTTTGGCCCCGAAAGATCATTGTTTCATTTGGCTGTATTCATGGGTATGGTTGAATGATAATTAAACTTGTATTTCAATAAGGGATAGGCTGTTCAGGACAGAGAAAATGTGTAGTAACAAGAAAAAAAAACAAATTCAAAAGTAGTTTCAAGACATGTAGACAAGAACTGCTAATCAATATGAACACAAGAGATTAAGCAGATGCTGGAAATCCAGAGCAACACACACAAAATGCTGTCGGTACTCAACAGATCAGACAGCATCTATGGAGAGGAATGAAGAATTAATGTTTCAGGACTCTGATTGCTCTTTTGAACTCCAAAATATACAATAAGTATACAGGAGAACAGTCAGCCCAGCAGAAGATTTCTCATTCCTTTTCTATGCTGTAGGGTGCCATGACCTGATCCTCACTGTAGAGGTGCACTGCATTAAAGAATAGTTAGAATCTTGCACAAAGCCAATTAATTTCAGGCCACTCTTTGTGGGCAGGAATGCAGCAAAACTCCAGGATGAGTTGAGGAGATAGAGGCCTGGAAATTATAGAGTAGTTAGAATATTACTATAGTAGTGTGTGATCACTCGAGCTGAGAGTTATGTTCTCCTATGCCGAGTAAGATCTTTAAAAGTGATGCCTCAAAAAAGGCGGCATCCATCATTAAGTACTGCCATCACCCAGGAGATGGCTCTCTTCTCATTACTACCATCAGGGAGGAAGTACAGGAACCTGAACCTAACCTTTCTTCCTCACTGCCATCAGATCTGTGAATGGATAATAAACCCATGATCATTACCTCACTATTTGTTTTTCTTTTTCGCTCTCTTTTATGTATATTTTTAATTGTAATTTATAGTTTTTAATTATTATGTATTGCAATGTACTGTTGTTACAAAACAACATATTTCATGACATATGCCAATGATTGTTCAAAGGTTCGAAGGTTCATTTTTTATCAAAGTATACAACTTGAAAATCTTCTTCTCTGTGTACCCATGAAAGAAAAGAAAGGCAGCACGATCACCAACTCTCAAATCCCCCTCCCTGCACAACAAAGTGAATAAAAACAGAACAGGCACATCAGCCCCCAACACCTTCCTTCTGCATAAAAAAGTGAACAAAATGGAACAGGTACATCGAACCCCCAAATCCCCCTTCCCACATAAAAAAGTGAACAAAATGGAACAGGTACATCAAACCCCCAAATCCCCCTTCCCGCATAGAAATCAAGAAAGATCAGGTAAAAAACACAGAATATAAAAAACTATAAGACTGAAAAAGAGTCTGTAGTCCAAGTCCACATCCAATACACAGAAAATCTGGGGAATACTCACCATTCCAGTGGTAGACCTTTCCTTCTCCAATACAGAGCGATCAAAGACACCCTTTACATTCGCCTCGATGTTTCAATCTCCTTCGTCTCTTTAAGTGGTGAACAATGCAAGCTTCACTCGGTGAAATAGAGTCAAACATCAGTCGCAGTCTGCCCACCATGAAGTTCACACACGCTGCCTCTGCCTCCTGGAAGCCTCTTGGAGATTGCAGAGCGCTGGAACACCCAAACGATCTCTAAACGGCAAGTCACCGGCTTCAACACTTCCAAAATCACAGCCAAGATGAAAAACAAAAATTATAGACATAAAAGGAGAGAAATATATGGTTTCATGATCTATCCAGGAGATGCTGACAGAAGATGTGTTGTATGCAAAGGCCATCTTGACCGTATCAAACCCGTTTCTCATTCAGATTCCAAGGGGTTGCCTATTGGTGGATCCTCAGGTGGCTGTACAGACGGGTCAGGGATCCACAGATTCTGGTGGAGTGTGGACAGGTGTAAGAGGTGGCTGTTCAGTCTCTCCTTTCTCCTTGTTCTCTGTGGCACAATGGAGGTCATTCTCATGGAGTGCAGCTCCCCTTTGAACAGATTCCCTCTGGGTGTATCTATTGTGTAATGTCTTCCCAGTTTTCAGATGTAATGTTCAACATTGATGTTATCCTCGAAGTGTTTCCTCTTCCCACCAGGGGTTCACTGACCTTCCTTCAACTGGGAGTAAAGGATCTGTTCGGGGAGACGTGAGTTGGGCATCTGGATGACATGACCTATCCATCAGAGTTGACGTACAGCTTATAGGGGTGTATAGAATCATGGGGGTTGCAGATTTGGTGAAGGCACAGATCTTTTTCCCGGGGAACACAAACCAAAACCTAAAGAAGGGAAGGATTTAAAAGGGACTGAGAGGGAACTTCTAATGCCAGAGGGTGGTGAGAATACGGAGCTGGCAGAGGAAGTTGTTGAGGCAGGTACAATAATGACACTTCAAAGACATGGCCAAATAGGACTAAGTTGGTCGGCTCCATGGTCAGCATAGCCAAGATGAGCTGCAGGGCCTGTTCCCACGCTGTATGGCTCTATGAGTCTCTGACTCAATATCAAGGATCTCTGCAATAATAGAACAACTGAAATCTTGTATTTATAAGACCAGAAGTCCATAAGTCATAGGAGTAGAATTAGGCCATTCAGCCCATCTGCTTTGCCATTCTATCATGACTGATTTATTACCCTCCTCAACTCCACTCTCCTGCCTTCTCTCTGTAAGCTTTGACATCCCTGATGAATCAAGAACCTATCAAAATTTACTTTAAGTATACTCAATGACTTGGCCTCCAAGCCTACCATAGCAATAAATTCCATAGATTCACCACCTGCTGGATAAAGAAATTCCTCCTCATCTCTGTTCTAAATGGATGTTCCTCTATTCTGAGACTGTGCCCTCTGGTCCTAGACTCCTCCATGATGGGAAAAATGCTCTCCACATCCACTCTATCTAGATTTGTGGAATGCGAATGCGGTGAATGCCTTCAAGTCTGTGATCATAATGATTCAATGAAATTCAAGGAAATCTGGAGAATAAGTCATGAATGAGGATAACAAGGCAGAGCCAGTGAAATGAAGGACTGGCTGAATTTCTCCTCATGGCAACACCAGAATCACACAAAAGTAGTGACGTGTAGTGACAAAGTACAAGGGAAGATTCAGGATTGCTTAATATCATTTACAGCACACAAGTATATATGAGAATGAAATAATTGTTACTCTGATCCATTCAGCACAAAAATGCAATAAGATAAAGAACACAATAAAAACTCAACAAATATAAATACTTAAAGACAGCTTACATAGACTGATTATATGTCTATAAAGTGACATGAGGCACAGGAGTGTCTGTACATTAGGTGACTGACAGGAAATGATAAAGTAGTGGTAGTTGGGGGTGTGGAGGGGTAGGTTAGTGGGTGGAGGTATTGATCAACCTTACTGCTTGGGGAAAGTAACTGAGTCTGGTGGTCCTGGTGTGCATGATACGTATGCTCCTCCCTGGTGGGAATGGGGTTGTGGGACTTCTAGGTGATGAGAATAGTATTTAAAGGTCTGGTATGTGAAATGACTACCTGCAGATTAGGGCACTTTACCTTGAGGCAATGTGACTGAATATCTGCATGATAATGTCATGAAGGGTGTCAGTCAATCCCACATTTATTTTGTACAACAGCTGCACTCAACACAAATCCTTGTCATAAATTGTGTTTATTTGAAGAAGTTTGCAGTGTTGGGTGTGGGAGAACAGCACTGCCTTACTACGTATATTTACCATATAAAATAGGGATCCCAAGAATTGTAAATTTTAAATGTGTTTTAAGAGTGTTGTTTGGATTTCAACCTGTATCACTAAAAATAAATGAAACGTATTTTAAAATACTTTGTTAGCTCCCTATCTACTTGGTAGGGAGAGGGGACCCACTACTAGAATGGTGGGTACTGGCAGCTAAACTTGTGTATTTAATACATCAGTAATATCTAAATAATATTGTAAATATAGTGTTTGATTCAGCATTTTTTGTTTGTTTAAATAATTCATTACATGTTATATGTAAAAGTACGTGAATGACATATGTCTTCATGCCACCGTGTCTAAAAACGAAGCTAAAACACACATTCCTGTCTCAATGCTTCCCTTCAATTAGAGTTATGTTTTGGAGTTGCAAAGTAATAAAACTTTCCATGGAAAGTAAACAGGGAAGATATCTAGTCTTTGAAGAGTCAGTAATTACAGTACAATCTCCTTTGAGTGAGACAACTCAATTAAATCGGACAGGGTTTAAGGTCTTCATTTGAATTTAGAGCTTCATGGTCAGTAAACCTGATACCATCACAGAATCAGAATAAATTTTATTATCACTGTCTAGTAAGGGCACCACGTTAGTGCAGTAGTTAGTGTGATGCTATTATAGCTTGGGGCTCCGTGCCTGGAGTTCAATCCCGGCATTTCAGAAGATGAGAAGTGACTTGATAGAGGTGTATAAGATGATGAGAGGCATTGATCATGTGGATAGTCAGAGGCTTTTTCCCAGGGCTGAAATGGCAAGCACAAGAGGGCACAGTTTTAAGGTGCTTGGAAGAAGGTACAGAGGAGATGTCAGGAGTAAGTTTTTATACGCAGAGAGTGGTGAGTGCGTGGAATGGGTTGCCAGCAACGGTGGTCGAGGTGGATACGATAGGATCTTTTAAGAGACTCTTGATAGGTACATGGAGCTTAGAAAAATAGAGGGCTATGGGTTTACCTTAGGTAATTTCTAAGGTAAGGACATGTTAGGCACGGCATTGTGGGCTGAAGGACCTGTATTATGCTGTAGGGTTTTAATGTTTCTATTCTCTGTATGTCGTTTTCTTGGGATGCGGAGTCTTTGCTGGGTGCTCCAGTTTCCGCTCACAAGCCAAAGATGTACCGAGTAGGTTAATTCATCATTATAAATTGTCCCGTGATTGGATTAGGGTTCAGTCAGGGTTGTCAGCGTTTGCTGGGCAGTGTGTCTCAAATGTCAGGAGGAGCCTATTCCACACTGTACCTCTAAATAAGATAAAATAAATTTCATGTTATGTGGCAGCAATACCGTGCAAAGACAGAGTTACTGAGTATGCCCACAAGAAAGTGAATCGGGGTTGTATATGGTGACTTATCTGTACTTTGATAATAAATTTACTTTGAACTTTGAGCATCTATGGAGGAGAATAAACAGACAACATTTCGGCTAAGGTCTTTCATCAGGACGGTAAGGAAGAGGGAAGAAGCCAGAATAAGAAGGTGTGGGGGGTGGGGGAGGACATGCTAGAGGGTGATAGGTGTAGCCAGGTGGGTGGGGGAAGGAGAATATAGTAGGAACCTGGGAGGTGATTGGTAGAAAATGTAAAGGGCTAGAGAAGAAGCAACCTGACAGGAGAAGAGAGTGGATCATAGGAGAAAGGCAAGGAGGAGGGGCACCAAGAGGAGGAGACAGGCAAGTGTGGAGAAGGGGGTAAGTTCCAAGGAAAAACAGGGCTGTGGTAGTGACCCTGGGTGACACATGGTTGAAGAATGGGAGGGCAACAGAGATCACAGAAGGGGAGCAGTGAGAGTGATCTCACTGAACTCCCACTGAAAAGAAGATTTAAACTTCTTCAGAGTAGGTGTAGCCCAAAGAGACTTCACAGTGGAGCCACAGCAAATCATAAACTCAAGAGATTCTGCAGAGTCTTTTGTGTCTTGCTCAAGATATATAAACTGCTTTACGACCACATGGAGGATATCAGAAAGGCTGATCCCGTGAAGATCTCTTCAATTATAAAGTAAGTCCTTCTGTTATATATGTGTTAAAAAAGAATCAAATATTGAAAGGCCTAGGAGACAGAGTGGATGTGGAGAGGATGTTACTTTTAGTGGGGGAATCTAGGAGCAGAGGGCACAGCCTCAGAATAGAGGGACATCCATTTAGAATTTTGATGAGGAAGAATTTCTTTAGCCAGAGGGTGGTGAATATGTGGAATTCATTGCCATAGACGTCTGTGGAGGCAAAATCATTGAGTATATTTAAGTGGAGTTTGATAGGTAAGGGTGTTAAAGGTTACAGGGAGAAGGCAGGAGAATTGGATTGAGAGGGATAATAAATCAACTATGATGGAATGGTGGAACAGACTCAATGGGCCAAATGGCCTAAATTATATGTCTTATGGTCTAAATATGGTAACTATTGATTGATAATCAATACCTGTGACTGTGGTGATGTGTGCTGGCAATGTCAGAACCCAAGTGTAGAGAGAAGACAGACTCCAGTGCAGCGACAGTGACCAGATTTTAATCATAATGATTCAAACAAAACATTGGTGGCTTGGCTGAGTGACACTGTGAGATGTAATATTTACAAAACTAGGACCTCGCAGTGCTAATCTGCTTAAATAATACAGAATTCCTGAGCCTATCAAAATAGCCTTTACAAGTTTAAACAGAAAGCACCTGAAGCTGTTGTGGCATCACTCAGCCAGATTTTCAGTCTCCCTCCTATATGCTTTGTTTTGACCAACACCAGTGGTGTCTTTGGCAAATGTAAAGATGGCATTGGAGCTGTGCTTAGCCTCACGGTCATGAACTTGAATATGAACTTTAAAAAAATGAACAGAAATGACGCTAACACAGACACAAAGGCCTGAATTGCTTCCCCTAGAGCTGAGAGATTTGTTTGACTCTGTGAGAAAAAGATCTTAAACAGCAGAAGACAAAAGACACAAAATAAACAGTGAGTTGTAATTGGTGAGAAGATGCCATTGGAGGGAACGTAGGTTGTAAATTATAGGATAGCCTAGGATTTATAAAGAAAACCAATAAACAAGGCTGTAAAGTATAGAGACAGTATGATTATTTGTGTATACTTTTTCCTCATCTGTTTTTGTTTGTTTGTATACCGTATAAGTGATGATTAAGCAAGAAAAATGGCTCAAGACACCGCACAGAGGTAGAAACATGAAGGAACAGGACGGGATCACTAACGATATGCTCAGTACTCAGGGTCATCACAATGGACAAACGGAGAACGTAGCACAGTACAGCACAGTACAGGTCCTTCCACCCATGATGTTGTGCCAAACTTTCAACTTTCTCTTAAACGAACCTAACCCTTCCCTCCTGCATGGCCTCCCTCCAATGTTCCATCATCAGTATGTCCATCTAGAAGTTTCTTAAATGCCCCTAATATTTTCTGACTGAGGGCCACTAAACCAAGGTTTTCCAACCTTTTTTTAATGTTGTGGGCTCCTACCATTAAGCGAGGGGTTCCTAGGTTGGGATCCCAACACTCAGGCATCATACACTCAGTAGCCACTTTATTAATTACCTCCTGTGCATAATAAAGTGGCCAATGAGTGCATGTGTGTGGTCCTCAGCTGCTGTAGCCCATCCACTTCAAAGTTTGATGTGTTGTGCGTTCAGAGATGCTCTTCTGTTGTAACACATGGTTATTTGAGTTACTGTCACCTTCCTGCCAGCTTGAACCAGTCTGGCCATTCTCCTCTGACCTCTCTCAGGTGTTTTTGCCCACAGAACTGCCACTCAGAGGATTTGTTCTCGTTTTCTCACACCATTACCTATAAACTCTAAAGGGAGTATTGCATGAAAATTCCAGCTTTTTCCAAGATGCTCAAACCACTCCAACAACAATCAAGACACCCTCAAAGACAATTAGATCATACTTCTTCCCCATTCCAATGTTCCGTATGAACAATGAATGAATCTCTTGACCATCTCTGCATGCTTTTATTGGCTGAATTGCTTGCCACATGATTGTCTGATTAGATATTTGCATTAACAAGCAGGTGTACAGGTGTACCTAATAAAGTGGCCACTGAATGTTTGTAAATGCATTGGAATTTTGTATCAGCTGCACTGGAGGAAATATTCAGATTCAGATTCACGTAGTTATCACACGAGCATCGAAATATACAGTGAAATGTATCGTTTGCGCTTAACGACCAACACACCCAAGGACGTGCTGGGGAGAGCCTACAAATTTCGCCACACATTCTAGTGCCAAAACAGTACATCCCCAATGTTCAGTGGAACAACGAGGAACATTACAAGCAACAGAACAACAGCTAAATGAGCTCTTTGCCTCTGTCCCTCGCTCTCGCTCACATAGACTCAGTCCACATCCCAGGATAGGCATCAGGCTCATCAGATTCAGATCATTTTTCACATGGACATTGAAACTGTGAAGTTCATCATTTGCGTTCATAGCCAACACGCCCAAATGTCACTACATTCCAGTGCCAACATAGCAGGTAAGAACTGACTTCACAAGATCTGAAAAGGAAGATTTGCAATATTTTTTTGAAGAGTACTTGTAGTTAGCTTTGAGGAGAAAGAATCTGAAGAAGTTTGATGAGTGTGTGGCGAAGCCTCATGTGCGTGGATTCAGTGATGAATTGCAGAGCACATAAATCCTGAGGCGAAACAGAAATGGGAAAGAGATCAGAGCCCGGGGCATCTCATAGGTTAATGGAAAATGAGCCAGAAGATGAGTTCATGACAGCGTAGATGGAGCAAATCGCAGAGAAACACGATGGTTCATCAAGTAATATTGGTGGAGGACAGTGTGCTGGGGACCAGTCCAACAATTCAGACATGTCAGATCACCTCAAGACATTGGCTGTTGTCCAAGGCAATGACAAATGACCCATGAAAATGTTCAGGAGAAAAGTTTGTGAGATCAATAATATCATCTGCAAGATGCGCCATGAGGTGATGGACAATCATGGATTAAGCCCTTATACTTAAGGCAATGTATACTGTGAGAGCTCTCATTCAGAAGTTCAGAAATGGCAAGATCAGAGGACAGTGTGATCACCATTCTCCAGGAGAACCATGAGGGAAACATTGCAGACTGCATCCTTTCTGAACCTGCCCATTACTCTGACTTGAAACAAGAAAATATAGAAACCCGAGCACACTCTGCCGTTTTTTCAAATGAAACAGCTGCTCATTTAGTCAGAATTTGAGATTAAGATTAAAATTATCTTTATTTGTCACATGTACATCAAATAGTTGAAGCATACAGTGAATGCATTATTTGCGTCAACAACCAACACAGTCTGAGGTTGTGCTGGGGTAGCCAGTAAGTGTTGCCATACTTCCAGTGCCAACATAGCACGTCCACAATTTATTAACCCTAAGCCGTATATCTTTGGAATGTGGGAAGAAACCAAAGCACCATGAGGAAACCCACATGGTCATGGGGAGAATGTGTGATCTCTTTATAGACGATGGCAGGAATGGAACTCCCATAGCTAGTGCTGTGAAGTGTTGTGCTAACAGTTATGTTACCATGCCAACCCTGCGGAAAATCTATTTTGTGAACTGATTGGTAGATTGCTGTATACTTCTCATTTTCATTTATTCAGAAGTCGAGCATGGAACAGGCCCTTCCTGCCCAACAAGTCGCGTTGCCCAGCAACCCACTGATTTAACCCCAGCTTAATCATAAGACAATTTACAATGACCAATTAACCTACTAAGGGGTACATCTTTGGACCATGGGAGGAAACTGGAGCACCTGGAGGGAACCCATCTCTTCCATGGGGAGAATGTGTACACTGTTTCAGAGGGCATTACAACTGAAGTTCGAACTCGGCTACCCCGAGCTGTAATGCTAACTACTACACTACCATGGTGAACCTGCTACTAGGAATCACCTGTGTGTTTCCATGCTCAGGGGGTGCAGATGATGACAGAATCTAGGTAAAAATCACTGTTTTCATTCCTAATAAATAGTGCGATATTGATGTTGCCAATATTCTGAGTGAACCAAGTACAGGAAACTTAGGATTTCACAGCATGAAAAATAGAATCTACCTGGGAATTAAATGAATGCACCATTATTTACGAATTCAGGATTGTTTAATTTCATTTGTAGTACACAAATGTAAAGGAGAACAAAATAATGGTTACTCTGTATCTGATGCATCACAAAACAACACATTAAAAATCACAATAAATGAAATCGTTCATATACATAAATTTATTGTTTCCCAATAAAGTGACGCTAGGTGCAGGAGTGTCTGTACATAAGATGACCGACAGGATATGATAAAGTGGTGGTGCTTGGGGATGTGGAGGGGTGGGTTAGTGGGTGGAGGTTAGTGGGTTGATCAGCCTTACTTTTTTGGGAGAAGTATTTGTTTTTGAGTCTGGTGGTCCTGGGGTAGATGCCCTGTAGCCTCCTCCCAGATGTGAGCGGGACAAACAGTCCATGAGCAGGGTGGGTGAGATCCTTCATGATGGGACTAGCCCTTTTCTGGCAACTTTCTGTGGATATGTCCTTGATGGCTCATGTGTTGGACACTGAGGAAAGAATCTTGTTCATACAAGTAGTATGGTATATGACTGAGGGCAGTTCCTCAATGAAGCTTTGTTGAGGATCCCTATCACTCATCCCCCAATATCTTTGACCCACTACAATCAGGAAAGAGGTACAGGAACATCAGGACCACGACATACCAGACAGCTTCTTCCCTCAGGCTGTGAGACTAATGAACACCCTGTCACCACACGATCTCATCAGTAGGACATCAAACTATTTACTGTTTTCCTGTGCTGTGCACTGCATGAATTTTGAATTATACTTTATTCATTTATTTATAGTAATATTTTGGTTTACTTGCAATGTCTGATTTGTAGGTACATCGTGGTCTGAGAATCTTCATCAGGACTGGAAAGGAAGGGGGATGAAGCCAGAATAAGAAGTTGGAGGAGGGGAGGGAATAGAAGCTGGCAGACGATAGGTGAGACCAGGTGAGGGGGTAGGTGGGGTATATGGGGGAGAGGGGATGAAGTAAGAAACTGCAAAGTGATAGGTGGAAGAGGTAAATGGCTGAAGAAGAAGGAATCTGATAGGAGATGACAGCAGGCCGTGGGAGAAAGTGAAGGAGGAGGTTTACCAGAGGGAGGTGATGGGCAAGTGAGAAGAGAAGGTATGAGAGGGGAACCAGATGAGGAATGGAGAAAAAGAGAAGGGGGGAAAAATTACCAGCTTAGAGAAATCAATGTTCATGCCATCAGGTTGGAGTCTACGCAGACGGAATATGAGGTGTTGCGCCCCCAACCTGAGAGTGGACGCATTGTGGCAGAAGAGGAGGCTGTGCACTGACATATTAGAATTGGATGGGAAGTTGAACTGAGATGATTGGCCAGCAGGTGGTCCAAGCCTTTGCAGTGGGCAGTGTGAAGCCGCTCAACAATATGTTCCCGCAATCTTCCCTTCTCTTTTATTTCCCATGGGCAACCCCAGACAATAGTTCTGCATCTACAAAGCTGAGGAACCAGGGGCTGTGGTTCTATGGCTGCATTGACAGCTTATCACCATGGCAACTTCGTCCCAACCCTGTCAGAGATAATCCCTGTTTCTTCTTCACCCCTCCTCCAGAGCAACACACACAAACGCTGGAGAAACTCAGCACCTATGGAGAGGAATACACAAAGAGTCATCGATTCACAGTGCACTACAGTCCTTGCTGACCTGCTTTTCTGCTTCATCCCATCGACACACACTGTATCCATAGCCCTTCAAACCCCTCCTATTCATGCACTTATCTAAATTTCTCTTGAACGTTACAAATAGCTTCTTGTGGTACCATTAAGAGGGCAAGTCGTGCGGGCAGCTCCAATGGAAATCTTCAAATATTCCTGTTTCAGACCGCTACAGTGATGCACCATCAATAACTCTCTGAGACGTGAGGCGAGATATAGGCTTTTATTGGCTGGAAGAAAGAACAAGCAGCAAATGACCACCACACTACATCCTGGAGACTGAGGCCGGGGCGGTGTCTCCAATCGCCTTTATACAGGGGTCTGTGGGAGGAGCCACGGGAGCAGTCAGCGGGGGGGGGGCGTGTCCAGACAGATATATGTAGTTCACCACATACAGCTAAAATCCACAGCTACAGGCATGGACAATGCAGTAAGCAACTGATTTCTTTAAATGTTTTTGAACTTAACTTTTTAAATACACACTATATACATATATACACACACACACACACATACATACTGTATATACACACATATATATTCTGTAATTCATAGTTTTTATCAATAAGTATTGCAATATATTGCTGCCACATAACAACAAATTTCACAATATATGCAATTGATATTAAACCTAATTCTGATTCTGATACTGAAATGAATCCACATCCATATCCATAATTTCCACTGGCACCATACTTTGAGTGAAGACATTTCCCTTAAATATTTCACCTTTCATCCTTGGCCTATGACCTCTAGTTGTAGTCTTACCCAACCTCACTGGCAAAAGCCTGTTTGCATTTACCCTATTTGTACTGCCCAGCATTTTGTAAACCTCTACATGATTTCCCCTGCAGGAAATAATGATTTCCTTATCACTAATGTCCCAGAAATCTGGTAATATCCTTATAAATTTTCTCAGCTCTTTTTCAAGCTTACTGATATCTTTCCTGTATGTAGGTGATTAGAAATGCAAACAACATTCTAAATATGGCCTCACTAAAACTGTATATAACTTCAGCATAGTATCCTAACTCCTGTACTCACTGTTCTGATTAATGAAAGCTAATGGATCAAAAGCTCTCTTTATGACCCTATCCACCTGTGACACCACTTCCAAAGAATTATGGATCTGTATTCCCAGATCCCTCTGTTGTACCAGATTTCTTAGTACTCTACTGTTCACAGTGCAAGTCCTACTCTGGTTTGCCTGCCAATTTTCCTTTGTTTATTTAGAGATATAGTACAGGCAGACACTTTCAGCCCAACAACCCATCTTTTGCAGCAACCCGATGCAATGCACACAAAATGCTGGGGGAACTCAGCAGGCCAGGCAGCATCTGTAGAAAAGAGTGAATAGTCAACATTTTTCCAGCAACCCACTTATTTAACCCTAGACTAATCACAGGACAATTTACAATGACTAATTCACCTACTATCTGGTAAGTTTTCAGACAGTGGGAGGAAACACACTTGTTCGCAGGGATAATATACAAACTCCTTACAGAAGGCACCAGAATTGAACTCCAAAACGCCGTAAGCTGTAATAGCATCACGCTAACTGCTACACTACCGTGGTGCCAACACCTCACTTGTCTACGTTATATTCCATCTTGTACTAATTAGCCCATTTCCCCAGCTGGTCCAGAGCCCAGTGCAAGCATTGATAGCCTTCCTCACTCTCCATCATGCCTGTAATCTGGTGTGTTCTGCAAATTTTCTGATCCAGTTTACCACATTATGGTATAAATCATTGATATAGATGATAATCAGCAATGGACCCAACACCCCTAGTCACAAGCCTCCAGTTGGAGAGGCAACCATCTACTGCCACTCTCTGGCTTCTCCTTCAAAACCAGGCTTCCCAACCTGAGGTCCACAGCCCCCTTGTTTAATAATGCTATTGGTCCATGGTATAAGAAAGGTTGGGAACCCCAGGTCTAAACCAATGCTGAATCCACTTTGTTACCTCATCTTGAATGCCAAGCCATTTAACCTGTATGTAAGTGGGCTTCATTAAATATTAGGAAACCACAGAGAATGCATATTCCACAGACCTGAATCTTTTTCATAGAGAATAAAAGGCAAAATAATTGTGAAAAATAAGTGGGGCTGAAATTAAACTGAATAACGTTAACAAGGAAGCAATAGAATAACTCTGTAGGATGCTATGATAGAATCCCAGGAGGCTTCTCCCCCACTGCTGGTGAATTTATTGCATGAAGACAACAGCGAGATAATCAATTTTTAATTCATTTATTTGAATATAGATCTGTAGTAATTGTGTTGCTAATACTCATGAGATGGTGAGTTCAGACTTTTGGATGAGCAGATGATATTTTCAATCATATACAAAAATATCTCATTATACAGTAAAGGAGACCATGTTGTTTGAAATTCACTAAAGTTTCTTTGTGCTGTAAAATGTACATAGGAACACCAGTGAAAATTGGACAAAAGATCTCTAGGTGATATATTAGGACAGGTGATAGAACCATAGAACTATAGAACACTACAGCACAGTACAGGTCCTTCAGCCCTCCATGTTGTGTCGACCCATATAATCCTTACAAAAAATACTAAACCTACACTACCCCATAACCCTCCATTTTTCTTTCATCCATGTGCCTGTCCAAGAGGCGCTTAAATACTCCTAATGTTTTAGCCTCCACCACCATCCCTGGCAAGTCATTCCAGACACTCACAACCCTCTGTGTAAAGAACTTATCCCGGATGTCTGCCCTAAACTTCCCTCCCTTAATTTTGTACATATGCCCTCTGGTATTTGTTATTGGTGCCCTGGGAAACAGGTACTGACTATCAACCCTATTTATGCCTCTCATAATCTTGTAGACCTCTATCAAGTCCCCTCTCATTCTTCTACGCTCCAAAGAGAAAAGTCCCAGCTCTGCTAACCTTGCTTCATATGACTTGTTCTCCAATCCAGGCAACATCCTGGTAAATCTCCACTGCACCTTCTCCATAGCTTCCACATCCTTCCTATAATGAGGTGACCAGAACTGAACACAATACTCTAAGTGCGGTCTCACCAGAGATTTGTAGAGTTGCAACATGACCTCTCTACTCTTGAACTCAATCCCCCTGTTAATGAAGCCTAGCATCCCATAGGCCTTCTTAACTACCCTATCAACCTGTGCAGCGACCTTGAGGGATGTATGGATTTGAACCCCAAGGTCCCTTTGTTCATTCACACTCTTAAGTAATTGACCATTAATCCTGTACTCAGTCTTCTGGTTTGCCCTTCCAAAATGCATCACCAAACACTTGTCCAGATTGAACTCCATCTGCCATTTTTCTGCCCATATCTGCAGCCTCACTATATCCTCTCGTAACCTTCGACAACCTACAGCTCCATCCACAACTCCTCCAATCTTCGTGTCATCTGCAAACTTACTCACCCATCCCTCCGCCTCTATATCCAGGTCATTTATAAAAATCACAAATAGCAGGGGTCCCAGGACAGATCCCTGCGGCACTCCACTAGTCACCGACCTCCAGGCAGAATACTTCCCTTTCACAACCACCCTCTGCTTTCTTTCTTTAAGCCAATTTTTTATCCAAACAGCCAAGGTTCCACTTATCCCATGCCTCATGACTTTCTGGATGAGTCTCTCATGAGGGACCTTGTCAAATGCCTTGCTAAAGTCCATGTAGACCACATCCACTGCCCTACCCTCATCAATTTATTTTGTTACCTCTTCAAAAAACTCAATCAGGCTCGTGAGGCACAATCTTCCCTTCACAAAGCCATGTTGACTATCCATGAGTAGACTGTACTTCTCCAAATGCTCATAGATCCTATCCTTAAGAATCCTTTCCAGTAGTTTGCATACCACCGACGTAAGACTCACCGGTCTATAGTTCCCAGGTTTCTCCCTATTACCTTTTTTAAACAAAGGAACTACATTTGCCATTCTCCAGTCCTCCGGCACTTTCCCTGCAGCCAAAGAGGATTCAAAGATCATAGCTAATGCTCCTGCAATCTCTTTGCTCAATTCCCACAACAACCTGGGGTGTATCATACCCGGCCCTGGGGATTTATCAACCTTAATGTTTTTAAGAAGATCCAGCACTTCTTCTTCCTTAATCTCCACATTGTCCAGCACACAGGCCCGCTCTACTTCGACCTCATCCTGATCAAGATCCTTTTCACTTGTGAACACTGAAGCAAAGTATTCATTTAGGACCTCCCCAACATCCTCCGCTTCCAGACACATGTTGCCCTCTTTATCCTTTAGCGGTCCCAGCTTCGTTCTTGTCATCCTCTTGTTCTTCACATATGCATAGAACGCCTTGGGGTTCTCCTTAATCCTCCATGCCAAGGCCTTCTCATGCCCCCTTCGAGCTCTCCTAAGTCCTTTCTTTAGCTCCTTCCTGGCTACCCTATGTTTCTCATAAGCCCCTCCTACTTCCTGCTTCTTATATCTAACATGTTCTTCCTTTTTCCTCTTGACGAGTTGCCTCACATGTTTCGTCAGCCACGGTTCCCTTTTCCTACCATTTTTTCCTTGCCTCAGTGGGACAAACCTATCCTGAACCCAGCTCAAGCGGTCCCTAAACTTCTCCCACATTACTTCTGTGATTTCCCCTTTGAACATCTGTTTCCACTTCACTCTCGCTAGTTCCTGCCTCATCCCTTCAAAGTTAGCCCTTCCCCAGTTAAGCACTTTACCATTTCGTCTGATTTTATCCCTTTCCATAGCTATGCTGAAGCTCAGGGAGTTGTGGTCACTCTCACCACAATGCTCCCCTACCAAGAGGTCTGTCACCTGACCAGGTTCATTACCCAGAACTAGATCCAGTATAGCCTCTCCTCTCGTCGGCTGGTCCACATACTGTGTCAGGAATCCTTCTTGAACAACCTGACAAATTCAGCCCCATCTATCCCCTTGCACTCAGGAGGTGCCAGTCAATATAAGGGAAGCTGAAATCACCCATAACTACTACCCTGTATTTCCTGCTCCATTCTAAAATCTGCCTGCTAATCTGCTCCTCGGTGTTCCGAGGGCTATTTGGGGGCCTATAGGCTACTCCCAGCACAGTGACCGATCCCTTCCTATTTCTGACTTCCACCCAGACCGACTCAGTGGACACTCCCTCTGCAGCATCCTCCCTTTCTATAGCTGTGATACTGTCCCTGACCAGCAATGCCACTCCTCCCCTTTCTACCTCCCATCCTATTCCTTTTAAAACACCTGAACCCCGGGACCTGCATCATCCAATCCTGCCCTTCCTCCAACCAAGTTTCAGTAACGGCCACAACATCGTAGATCCACGTACTAATACATGCTCTAACTTCATCCTCCTTGTTCCTGATCCTAGCATTGAATTAGACACATTTCAACCCCTTTAACTGGCTACAATTATATTTCGTCCCCTGCCTGTCCTTCCTTATCAACTCAGAACTCTTAGCATCATGCCCTTGTCCTTCTACCTTCATTCCTACACTCACATTCTGATTCCCACCCCCTTGCCAGACTAGTTTAAACCCTCCCCAACAGCTCTATCAAACCTGCCCGCCAGGATATTGGTCCCCTGGGATTCAAGTGCAACCCGTCCTTTTTGTACATGTCACACCTGCCCCAAAAGAGGTCCCAATGATCCAGAAATCTGAATCCCTGACCCCTGCTCCAAACCCTCAGCCACGCATTTATCCTCCACCTTATTCTATTCCTATTCTCACTGTCGCGTGGCACAGGCAGTAATCCCGAGATTACTACCTTTGAGGTCCTGCCTTTCAACTTCCTTCCTAACTTCCTGTAGTCTTCTTTCAGGACCTCTTCCCTTTTCCTACCTATGTCATTGGTACCAATATGTACCACGACCTCTGGCTGTTCTCCCTCCCACCGCAGGATATCTTGGACGCAATCAGAAACATCCTGGACCCTGGCACCTGGGAAGCAAACTACCATCCGAGTTTCTTTCCTGCATCCACAGAATCACCTGTCTGAACTCCCGACTACAGAGTCCCCCATCACTACTGGCTTCCTCTTCCTTTCCCTACCCTTCTGAGCCACAGGGCCAGACTCTGTGCCAGAGTCACGGGCACTGTCGCTTCCCCCAGGTAGGCTGTCCCCCCAACTGTACTCAAACAGGAGTACTTATTGTCAAGGGGTACAGCCACTGGGGTACTCTCTAGTACCTGACTCTTCCCCTTCCCCCTCCTAACTGTGACCCGCTCGTCTGTCTCCCATGCCCCGTTTGACCACTTGCCTATAACTCCTCTCTGTCACCTCCTCACTCTCCCTGATCAGATGAAGGTCATCGCGCTGCAGCTCCAGTTCCCTAACACGGTCCCTTAGGAGTTGCATCTCGATGCACCGGGTGCAGATGTGGCCGTCCGGGACGCCGGGGGACTCCAGGACCTCCCACATCTGACACCGACCACAGAAAACTGGCCTCACACACATACTACCTCCTTTTGCAATCAACAACTGCCTCACCTCGTCCCGTTACCGTCGAAGCCCGTGAAGCCAAAGCCCTTTCACTCCGCTGCCCGCTGGATCTGGTTGCCTTCTTTTTAAACCATTTGCGCTCAACTGGCTGACATCACGTGCCTGTGCAGTCTGGCCTCTCTCTTCTCCCGAGAACTCAAAATGTCTTCCCGTTGGAAATCCTTAGGTGCTCTCCTGCTGCCTTCTTGTTCCGAATCAAAAATAGATATAGATAGATATAGAGATAGCTGTTTTCCCCAGAGGTAGAGAGGTGGAAAAGTTTAGAGAGAGTCTCAAGTAGGGAGATAATTGAATATTTATTTAAAGCGGAGGGGCATAAATTTTCTTCTCATAAGGATGTGAACAGCTGTGTTGTAGGAAAAAGAATAGTGAGGGTTAAATAGGGATGTGGATTGTGCCAATAACGTGACAGCATCCTTCAGGAGGGTGAAGTCACTGAAAGCATCCAGTTCAGACGGGGTACCTGGCCAAGTACTAAAGATCTGTGCCTGGAGTGTTCACTGAGATCCTTAATCTCTTGGTTCAGCAGTCTGAGGTACCCACTTGCTTCAAGCAATCTTCAAATATATTGGCGCCTAAGAAAAATATGGCAACCTGCCTCAATATCTATCACCCAGTAGCACTTACATTCACAGTGATGAAGTATTTTGAGAGGTCGGTGATGAAAAACATATCCACTCCCGACTAAGAGGTGACTTGGATCCATTCCATCAGCTCTTCACGCAACCCTGGAACATCTGGACAGCAAAGATGCACACATCAAGATGCCCTTTATTGACTACAGCTTGGCTTTCAAAATTATTATCCCCTCAGAACTAATCAATAAACTTGAGACCTTGGCCTCAATACCACCTTGTGCAATTGGATCCTCACTTTCTTCACCAGTCAGTTCAGATTGGCAACAATATCTCCTCCACAATTTCCATCAGCACTGGTGCACCACAAGGCTGTGTACTTAATCCCCTGCTCCACTCACTTTACACTTATAACTGTGAGGCTAAGCACAGCTCCAATGCCATATTTAAGTTTGCTGCCAACATCATGGTCGTTGGCCAAATCAAAAACGATGACAAACTATCATATAGAAGAGAGTGTAGCAATGTCGCTCCAAGAGAATGAAAATCTGGCTGAGTGGTGTCACAACACCAACCTCTCACTCAACATCAGCAACAACAAGAAGCTGATTGTTGACTTCAGGAGGAGGAAATCAGAATTCCATGAACCAGTCTTCATCAAGGAATTAGAGGTAGAGAGGGTCAGCAACTTCAAATTCCTCAGTGTTATCATTTCAGAGGATCAGTCCTGGACCCAGCATCTAAGTGCAATTATGAAGAATGCATAGCAGCACCTCTACTTCCTTAAAAGTTTGCGAAGATTTGTCATGACATCTAAAACGTTGTCAATCTTCTATAGGTGTGTGGTGGAGAGTATATTGACTGGTTGCATCACAGCAAAGTACAGAAAAAACAATGTCTTTGAATGAAAAATCCTACAAAATATAATGGATATGGCATGGTCCATCATGAGTAAAGCCCTTGCCCTCCACGAAGAACATCTGCACCAAGTGCTGTCTTAGGAAAGCAGCATCCATTATCAAGGGTCTCCACCATCCAGGCCATGCTGTCTTCTCACTCCTACAATCAGAAAGCAAGTACTAAAGCTTCAGGATCCACACCACCAGGTTTAGGAACAGTTATTACCCCTCAACCAACAGGGATTTGAAGCAAGGGGGATAACCTCACTTGCCCCAACAGGATGTTCCCACAATATATGAACTGACTTTCAAGCGCTCTTAATTTCATGTTTGGGTGATGGTGCAGAAATATGTCTCTACCAAAGGAGGTACAAGGTACTGTTTCCCTCATCTAGCCTGCAGGTCACCCTTGGGCAAAGTGAAGCACCTAATTAGCCCCCCTATCAGGGTCATGTGAAGCCATGGGAGCTGGTTGTGGATGGTCGTATGAGCCGCCAGTGCATATCTTAAGTTCTGGTTATGCAACCACCGATGCCAGGCACACAATCTCTGAAGAGTTTTGATCATGGCTGAGGTCACCCATTTTGTAAAGACACTGCCTAGAAGAAAGCAATGGCAAACCACTTCTGTGGAAAAATTTGCAACAATTATGGTCATGGAAAGACCATAATTGCCCATGTCATACAACACAACACATAACGACCGAACAAATCTCATGTTCTCTTTATTTATAGCTTATTATTATTATTATTATTATTTATTTTTATTATTTTGTTGTCTTTTGCACGTTGGGTGTTTGTCCATCTTGTTGTCTGCAGTCTTTAATTGATTCTATTTTTGTTCTTGGACTTACTGAGTGTTTCTGCATGAAAATGAATCTCTGGGTTGTATATGTACTTTGATAATAAACTTACTTCAAACTTTGAACAGGGAACTGCAGATAAAGGCTAGAAGAAGAGACACAACTTGCAGCAATGACTACGCCCAAGTTTCAGGAACTTCACAAATTATGTCACAACATGCACCCATTGTTGAATTAGAAAAAAAGATTTACTGTTACATCCGTGGATAATCATTTTATTCTGTAATCAGAACCAAGTCCATTACTCACTTAAGCCACCACTCTGTTGCCAGAATGTAGTTTTACTGATAATCTTGACAACTGAGTCAGTAAAAGCTGTACCAAATTGTTGCTCAGGTAAATCAGCTTTGACTGGTCTCCTGGTGCGTACCAGTTTTTAATAATCACTCATTATTTTGAACACCAATTTCAGTACACAGACTAACTCTTTCACTCAGGTTAACAAAAACCATCACTCTTGTTCATGTCCCAAGTATGATTACTTTACATAACAAATAAATGTGACATACTTGCGTTTACATGAGACGTACCTCACCAAACCTTCAGTCCCTAGGGAATCTTTCAATATGCTTGCAGTGGCCACTGAGTGTATGTCCGTGCTCTTCTGCTGCTGCAGCCCATCCACTTCAAGGTTCGACATGTTGTGCATTTGGAGATGCTCTTCTGCACATCACTGCTGTAATGTGTGGCATTGAGTTGTTGTCACCTTCCTGTTAAATTGAACCTGTCTGGCCATTCTCCTTTGACCTCTCTCATTACCAAGACTTTTTCACCCACAGAACCACTGCTGGATGTTTCTTTTCGCTTTTCATACCGTTCTCTGTAAATTCTAGGGAGTGTCGTGCATGAAAATCCCAGGATATCTTCTGAGACACTCAAACCACCCCATCTTGCACCAACAATCATTCCATGGTCAAAGTCACTTAGATTACATTTCTTCCCCAACTGAACCTCTTGATCATGCCTGTATGCTTTTATGCATTGAGTTGCTGCCACATGATTGGCTGATTTGACATTTGCATTAACAAGCAGGTATACAAGTGTACCTAATAAAGTGGCTGCTGAGTGTCTGTAACTCATTACTGCTGGAGCAAGTCTGCTGTGCATTCACTTCATCATTCCTGACCTTTTATTTCTTCCTGTATCTTTTCTTCACTCAATACCATCAAGTGGTGTTGCAATAGTTTTAATTTACTGCCAGTGAGCAGTCCTAGTTGGTAACGCCATCTCACAGTAAGAAAGTTAAATTATTGATTGACACTTCAGTCAGCAACTGTTCCCCACTTTACAAACTAATGGTTTATTTCCTTCTTCAGTAGCTTCCCAAAGACTCTCCTCTTTCGACTAACCACACACTCATCTCATCGATTAACTGGATTTCATGGAATCCAATTAACGTTTTAGAAGCAGTCTGCTGGCTTCCTTCATTAATTCAGTTTCACCTGGTGATAGAATGGACTCGTGCTGTCCGTAAGTAATTATCAGAGAATTGACTGATTGTCACAGCAAGCATTCACTAACATGGCAGGAGGTGGAGCACACTCTGCTGTTTACCTATTGCATTAACACCATCCGTCTTCTCTACAACATCTCTTGCCATCTAATGATTAACTACAATTAGTAAAGAGCGTGGATCCACGGGATAAGGAAGAAGGTTTTGAAGGTTACTGCAGAACTCACTTCCATATTCTCTTCTCACTGCTGCTATTGGGAAGCAGATACAGGAGCCTTAGGTTCAGCTTTAGGGCACACCACCAGATTCAGGAACGGATATGTTCAGGGGTTATAGGGTGGAGATACGTCTCTGGCAAAGAAGGTGTTAGACACTCCTTCCCTCCACTAGCCTACTTACCCCTCTCCGATCAGGGTCACGTGAAGCCACGGGAGCAGGAAGTGGATTGTCGTATGAGCAGCTGGCGCATATCACAAGTCCGGTTTATGCGGCCACTGATGCCAAGCAGATAATCTCTGAAGAGTATTGATAATGGCTGGGGTCACCCATCTTGTGAAGACGCTGCCCCGAAGAAGGCAGTGGCAAATCACTTCTGTAGAAAAAATTGCCAAAAACTATCAGGGTCTTGGTGAGATTATGATCACCCATGTCATATGACACAGCACCATTGAACCATGAGGCTTCTGAACCAGAGTGGATAACTTCACTCACCTCAACACTGAACTGATTCCACAAACCATGGACACACTCCTGTTCTTAATATTGTTTATTTATTTATTGAATTTACATGTTTTGTTTACTTTTACACATTGGTTGTTTATCATTCTTTGTGTGTAGTTTTTCAATGATTCTATTGTAATTCTTTGTTCTACTGCAAATTCCCGCAAGAAAATGAGTCTCAGGGTAGTATATGGTGACATATGAATTCTTTGATAATAAACTTACTTTGAACTTAAACTTTTATACATATTTTTATACACAACAGTGCTGTCCATGTGGGAGAATTTGAATTCTCATCACATATTAACGAGTGCCCCCAGCTCAGCAAGTTTCCGCAGTTAGACGGGTTTTGGCTTTGGAAGTCCGCACAGGCAAGAGGCATGAGGGCCAGTGACCCTCTAAATATGCGAGTCAGTGAGTCGGCAAATCATGGCCTAGAAGTTGGGGTCCCGTCATTGGCGAGTCTTGAGGCCGAAACCGAAGATCGAATTGATTGGAGGTGCAGTAGTCTGCACCCTCTGACTAAAGAAATTCCTTAATGGTGGGGAGAATTGTGTCCATAATGGAGCTGGCAAGAAAGCACAGATAGAATAATGGTGCTTCAAGAGGCTGGTTTGCAGATGCTCAGATACAGAGGAAATGGAAGGCTATGGATTACGTACAGGCAGAAGGGAGTTATTGTAAGTCAGAAGTCCTAAATCTTCATCAATGCTCTAGAACTGTATTAACTGCACAGGATCCCATTTCTATTCATGGGAGTTTATTGGGTCAAATTTGTGCCTCATGTTATGATACTGCAAAACAGAATGAAGTACTGAAAATATATCGAGCCATCAGTGCGATCTACGGGAGTTGTTACCTTACAAAGGCAACATCTATCATCAAGAATCTGCACCACCCTGGCTGTGCCATCTTCTCACAGCTCCCATCGAGCAGGAGGTACAGAAGCCCGAAGTCCAGGAACAGCTACTTCCCTCTCAACCATTTGGTTCTCAAATCAAACTGCACAACACCAATCACTACAGTTTAACAACACTTTGACCACATGTTATCACGAGTTAAGCACCGGGCCAAATTGAAAATGCCAGGGTGTTGATGCCAGAGGTGGGGGATAGGCCAGTTTAAGTCGCTGCTCCGCAGGTTTTACTCATCTCTGTGCTGAACTGAAGCTCTGAAGCTCTGGCCTGTAACGGGCTCCTGGATTGGCTACAGTGATGACTGGCTTTGTGGCTGTGGACTCACTTCCCTGAATTTCAGTTGTTTGCTTGCTTTTGTTGTATGTACAGTTTGTTTTTTTTTACACATTGGGTGCGTGATGTTCCTTTCGAATGGGATCAGTTGGGTTTCTTTGTTTGGTGGCTGCCTTTAAGGAGACAAATCTCAAGGTTGCATACAGTCTACACACTTCGTATTATAAATGTACTGTGAACTTTGAACTTTTGATCACTTCCCACTAAAATTTACTTTCTTATTCTAATTGTGTTCCTTCTTGTAAAAACTGGATACAGTTTGTGTTTAATTAATGTTTTCCTTGTGAATGCTGCTTATCTGATGCTCTGAGTCTGTGATGCTGCTGTAAGGAAGTTTTATATTGCATATGTTCAGCTATGTACAATACCTGTGCATTTAGCAATAAACTCGACATGGGCTTTGTACAATTTACTTCACATTGTTGTTCCTTGTTGTTCTCTTGGAAAGTTATCACTTTATACTCAACTATTAAAACCACTTTTAATTTATTTTATTTGACTCTTCTTTTATTGATTGTGGGTGGCAGGATGGAGATACATCTCTGCCAAAGGAGGTGGAACGTGTTCCTTCCCCCTGCTAGCCTACAGGTCGTGCTTGGACAAGGTGCAGCATCTGTTTAGCCCACACCCCAAAGCCATGGGAGCAGGTGGTGAATGGTTGTTTGAGCAGTTGGTGCATATCACAAGTCCTAGTTATGAGACCACTCACACCAGGCAGACAATCTCTGAAGAGTATTGATAATGGATGGGGTCACCCATCTTGTAAAGACACTGCCCAGAAGAAGACAATGGCAAACCACTTCTACAGAAAAGTTTGCCAAGAACAATCATAGTCATGGTCACCATGATCATCCACGTCTTACGACACAGCACATAATGACGATGATGAGTATTGACTGGGGTTCCTCCTGACAGTCTGATATGGATATTTAAGGAACTTCTCTGAATCATAATGAAGGTGCAGCCAGCTAAATGGATGGCATACCCTTCTTTCTTCAGCGGAAGCAGATCCCCGCATCACACTCATCTCCGGTTCCTCATAGCCAGACCATTGTGATCAGTCGTAAAAATCACTGAGAGGAGCACTGTGGTCTCCCCTACCACAATTTATGACACTTACCAAGTGCGTGGTGGACAAAGGGCCTGAGGATCCTTAGCACCCATCCACAATTTCTTTGACCCTCAACCGTCAGAAACCATCAAGACTAGGACTGCTAACCATCCCACAATCTCTCTGACCTACGACCATCAGGAAGCAGCAGGTTTATGACTGTCACCCATCCCACAATCTCTTTGACCTACGACCATCAGGAAACAGCAGGTTTATGACTGTCACCCATCCACAATCTTTGTGACCTACAACCATCAGGAAGCAGCAGGTTTATGACTGTCACCCATCCCACAATCTCTTTCAGACACGACAATCAGGAAGGATGTACAGGAGCATCAGGATGAGGACTGCCAGACTGGGTCACAGTATCTTTCACCAGGATGTGAGACTAATGAATACCCTGCCACCACTGAGGTCTCGTCACTAGGACAGCGAGCTGTTTATCGTTTAACATTTACCTGGGCTGGCACTGTATGCACTTTGAGTTATACTTTATGAACTAATTTGTGGTAATATATCATTTTAGGTGCTGTATGTGATGTATGTTTTTTGGGTGCCCTGTGGTCCAGAGGAACATTGTTTCATTTGGTTGCTTGTCAGATGACAATAAACTTGGACTTGAACTTGAGCTTGAATCAATTTCTCCAGCAGTCTTTCCAAGTCCGAGCTCGCAGCTCTAGTCTCACTTCAAGGTGAGTGCACCTCTCTAGAATGTTTCTTAGCAACCAGAAACATCATATTGGATCTGCTCCGTGTTACCAGTTCCTGAATATGGAACAAGATAATGACGTGTTCTTCAAGGTCACATAACCAAACCGATTATCAAGATATCAACAGAGATAACAGTTAATTGCACTCAATATTTCTCTATAGAGAAAGCAGCAATTACAATACACCAGCTCTCCCTCAACTATATTATACCAGCACTAAACAATAGTCATCCGGATTTATAAAAAAGAAATGTCTGCAAATTTGTGCAAGTCTGACATGTTAATATGTAACTGCAGAATATCTAAGAATATAGTCAGTAGTTTCCTTTGTTCACAATTGAACTTCTGTACATTTGCATCCTGATGATCCTCAAATTTATCTCTATTTTATTTCCCCCCAAAAATTATTAAACCAATCACTAATTGTGTTTGGAATGGGGGTGGGGGCGCACAGTGGCTGAGTTCCTCCCACGACCTGACTCTGTGTTGACATTAGGCACTAGCTGAAATCAAAGCCTTGTAGCACAGGTACTCACTTTCAAGAACTCTCCATCTCACGTTCTCAATATTTATTGTTTATTTATTAATGTTATTAATATTATTAATTATTAATTATTATTTTGTTTGAGTTTTAAAAATTTTCCTTGTACTTACTATGGACACGCGCAAGAGAATGAATCTGTTTTGTACTGTGAATGGTGTACTGAGTACATGCCTGGTGTCCCCAATGCAACCTCCCCAACATTGGTGAGACACGGCATAAATTAAGGGACAACTTTGCAAAATCTGACACAAGTGGGATTCCCACTGCCCAGTCATTTTAATTCCAATTCCCATTCCCAGTCCAACACATCGGTCCATGGTCTCCTCTTGTGCCAAGAGGAGCAGCACCTTATATTTCATCTAGTTAGCCTCCCACCAGATGGCATGAATGTCGATTTCTCCTTCCGGTAAAAAAAATCCCCCCTCCAATCTTCTTCTGTTTGCCACTCTGACCATTTATCTCTTCTCACTTGCCTATCACTTCCCCCCGGGTCCCCTCCTCTTTCCCTTTCTCCTGTGGTTCACTCTTCTCTCCTATCAGATTCTTTCCTCTCCAGTCCTGAAGAAGGGTCTTGGCCCAAAACATCGACTATCTATTCAGTTCCATAGATGATGCTTGTGTGTGTTGCTGGTGACATAGATATTCACAGTGGTCAGGCCTCTGTCACTGAGTCCGGCTCTGTGACTCAGAAAGGAAAAGGGGAGCTGAAGAGGCACGCTGTGGTGATAGGGGAATTGTTAGGTAAGGGAACAGAAAGGAGGTTCGGTGGGCAACAACAAAATTCCAGTTGGTATATTGCCTCTTGGGTGCCAGAACACCTTGGATCAAGTTCTCAGCAAGACATCGCGGTCCATATAAGTACCAAAGTCATGGGTAGGATGAGTGATGAGGTTCTGCATTGGGAGTTCAGGGAGTTAGGTGCTAAGTTAACGAGCAGGATCCCCAGAGTAGTGATCTCAGGATTGCTATCCATGCCATGTGCTAGTGAGGCCAGAACTAGGAAGATTATACAGCTTAACACGTGGCTAAGAATTTGGTGTAGGAGGGAGAGAATAAAATTTTTGGATCATTGAGGGAAGATGGGACCTGTACAAAAGGGATGGTTTGCACCTGAACTGGAAGGAAACGAATATTCCCCCTGGAGTGGGAAGGTTTGCTAATGTTGCAAGGTGCAGTTTAAATTAGAATGCAGGGGGGTGGGAACCAGAGTGCCAGAAGATTTAGTGCAGAGGATGTGGAGACAGATGGTGATAAGTCCTCAGATGAACTCAAGAATCAAAACGTTGAGCATAGAGCGACTCGTGTATATTTCAATGCAAGAAGTATTGGGGGAAAGGTGGCTGAGCACAGGGCTTGTATCTACACCTGGAATTGTAGCTATTAGTGAGACTTGGTTGCAGGAGGGGCAGGACTGGCAGCTCAATATTCCAGGGTTTTGTTGTTTGAGGCATGATAGAGCGGGAGGAATTAAAGGAGCGCTGGTGTCATTACTAGTCAGGGAAAATGTCATGGCAGTGCTTTGTCAGGACAGACTGGAGAACTTACCTAGTGAAACCTCACCAGTGTTTTACAAAGCCTCAACATTACATCCTTGCTTTTATATTCTAGTCACCTTGAATTGAATGCTAACATTGCATTTGTGTTCCTCACCACAGACTCAACCCACAAATTAACCTTTAGGAAATCCTGCACGAGGACTCCCAAGTCCCTTTGCACCACAGTTTTTTTGTATTTTCTCTCTATTTTGAAAATAGTTAACCCATTTATTTCTTGTACCAAACTGCATGACTATACACTTCCTAACACTGTATTCCATCTGCCAATTTTGCTTATTCTCCTAATCTGTCTAAGACCTTCTGAAGCCTCTCTATTTTCTCAAAACTACCCAATCTTCTACCTATCTTCATATCATCTGCAAACTTTGCAAGAAAGCCATCAATTCCATTATCCAAATCATAGACATATAATGTAAAAAGAATCGATCCCAACACAGATGCCTGTGGAACAATACTACCGTAGATGTCGGATTATAAGCCGCTACTTTTTTCCCACATTTTGAACAGCTTTGAACACTGCGGCCTTTAATACGGTGCGGCTAATGCATGATTTTTTTCATGCCGCCAAAAACATTTTGCCTCGTAACAGTAGACCAATAAAATTGATGAGTAGTTCACAGAGGTCCAATGAAATTGTACGATAAATCAAGCGCACTTTCACAATTAAATTATTGTAAATCAGTCATTTGTACTCACCCTCATCAACATGGAAAACACTCGAAGAAAAGCATTGTGCTGCCTTTATGGCAGTTATTTAGTTTATAATATTTTCGCTTAGTAATTCATTTTCTAGCTAAAGTTAGAAGTGTTTTAACTATATTTGTTTTCTGTACTACATCGCGGGATGCTATGACGTCACACCCGGTTTCGCCGCGTCTTGTGGGAAAAATGCCAGTTTGCGATAAATGGGAAGGGGAGGGGGAGCGGCATTACGCGAGCGGCATTGGATCTGAGCGAACGCTGCTTTTAAGTTAAAGGCAATCAATAACTTTTCCTGGTAGGCTGCAGTATATATATTTTTTACCAGTCGTTAGGAGATATTGGAATGTTGTTCAGTAAAAAAGTATACGCAACGTATATTTAAAAGTAGCCGTGTTACAGGCACGGTTCGAAAAAAAGCATTTGCAATATGTATTTGTTTATGTTACCATATGGATTTAATTAAAAGTTAAAAAATCCTCACGTGTAATATCTTTCTGTGTAAATATCTCATATTACAACGTGGGACACCTGCGGCCGAAAATCCGGTGCGGCCTGTACAAGTACAAAATTGATTTTCTTTCTAAAATTAGAGCCAGCGGCTTTTAATCAGGTGCGCTCTGTAGTCCGGAATCTACGGTAGTCGCCTGCAGCTAGACAGAAAAGGCTCCCTTTATTTCCCACTCTTTGCTTCCTGCCAATCAGCCACTGCTTTATCCATGCTCAAATCTTTCTTGTCATACCATGGGCTTGTTGCTTGTTAATCAAGCTCATGTGTGGCACCTTGTCAAAGACCTTCTGAAAATCCAAGTACACAACACCAACTGATTCTTCTTTGTCTATCTTGCCTGTTATTTCTTCAAAGAATTCCCACCGATTTGTCAGGCAAGATTTTCCCTTAAAGAACCATGCTGACCATGACCTATTTTATCATGTGCTCCAAGAACTCAGAAGCACCATCCTTAATAATCAACCTCAACATCTTCCCAACCACTGAGGTCAGACTAACTGGCCTATAGTTTCCTTTCTTCTGCCTCTCTCCCTTCTTGAAGAATGTAGTGACATTTTCCAAATTTTCCAATTTTCAGCAACCATTCCAGAATCTAATGATTCTTCACATATCATTACTAATCATTTGTACTTCAGGGAGTGCGAAGTGCAGAATCAAATATTTCTGTGATGATTGTACGCTCTAGTATCAATTGTTTGGTGACAATAAAGTAAAGTAAAGTAATATCTTCATGATCTCTTCAGTAATAGAAACATAGAAAACCTACAGCACAATACAGGCCCTTCGGCCCACAAACTTGTGCCAAACATGTCCTTACCTTAGAAATTACTGCGCTTACCTATAGCCTTCTATTTTTCTAAGCTCCATGTATCTATCCAAAAGTCTCTTTAAAGACCAAATCGTATCCGACTCCATCACCATTGTTGGCAGCCCATTCCAGGCACTCACAATTCTCTGAGTAAAAAAACTTACCCCTGACATCTCCTCTGTACCTATTCCCCAGCACCTTAAACCTGTGTCCTCTTGTGGCAACCATTTTAGCCCTGGGGAAAAGCCTCTGACTATCCACACGATCAATGCCTCTCATCGTCTTATACACCGCCATCAGCTCACCTCTCATCCTCCGTCACTCCAAGGAGAAAAGGCCGAGTTCACTCAGCCTATTCTCATAAGACATGCTCCCCAATCCAGGCAACATCCTTGTAAATCTCCTCTGCACCTTTTCTATGGTTTTCATATCCTTCCTGTAGTGAGTCAACTCTTTCAGAACTCTCAGGTGTACATTATCTGGTCCAGGTGACTTATGTACCTTCAGCCCTTCTCGTTTCCCAAGGACCTTCAATCTAGTTATGGTAACTTCACACTTCATGACACCTGACAGCTGGAACTTCCACCATACTGCTAGCATCTTCCACAGTGAAGACTGATGCAAAATACTTATTCAGTTCATCTGCCATTCCCTTGTGCCCCATTACTACCTCTCATATCATTTTCCAGAGGTCCAATATCCACTGTCCACTCTCTTTTACACTTTATGTATCCGAAGGAACTTTTGGGAACCTCTTTAATATTATTGGCTAGCTTATTTTCATATTCCATCTTTACCTTCTTAAGACTTTTTTAGTTATCTTCTTTTGGTTTTTAAAAGCTTCCCAATCCTCTGACTTTCCACCAGCGCTTGCTCTGTTATGTGCTCTCCCTTTGGCTTTTATGTTGGCTTTGACTTCTCTTGTTAGCCACAGTTGTGTCACCTTGCTTTTAGAATACTTCTTCTTTGTGATGTATATATCTTGTGCCTTCAAAATTGCTTCCAGAAATTCCAGCCATTCCAGCAATTCCAGAGGAAACAACACACTGGACCATTGCTACACCACTATCAAGAATGCCTACCGTGCTATTCCACACCCTCACTTCAGGAAGTCTGATCTCCTGGCTGTACTTCTACTCCCTGAGTACAGGCAGAGACTGAAGACTGCAGCACCAGCAGTGAGGACCAAGAAGATATGGACAAGGGAAGCACAGGAGTGCCTACAGGACTGCTTTGAACCAGTGGCCTGGATTGTATTCAGGGATTCATCTTCGACCCTGGATGAGTATGCTGCAGTTGTTACTGACTTCATTAAAACCTGTGTGGTGAGTGTGTGCCCACAAAGACTTACTGTACATTCCCAAACCAAAAGACGTGGATGAACCAGGAGGTACATCGTCTGCTGAAGGCTAGATCTGTGGCATGCAGGTCTGGTGACCCAGGCCTATACCAGGAAACCAGGTATGATTTGCGGAGGGCTACTTCAAGGGCAAAGAGACAACTTCAAATGAGGTTGGAGTTGACACAACTCTGGCAGGATTTGCAAGGCATTATTTCCTACCAAGCAAAACCCAATAGCATGAATGGCAGTGATGCTTCAATACCAGATGAACCCAACACCTTCCATGCCTGCGTTGAAAGAGAGAACACAACTACAGCTGTGAAGATCCCTGCTGCACCTGTTGACCCTGTAATCTCTGTCTCTGAGGCCGATGTTGGGATGCCTTTAAAGAGAGTGAATGCTCGCAAGGTGGAAGTACCTAGTAAGGTTGTGAAAACCTGTGCCAACCAATTGGCAGGAGTATTCAAGGACATTTTCAACCTCTCACTGCTGTGGGCAGAAGTTCCCACTTGCTTCAAAATGGCAAAAATTATACCAGTTCCTCAGAAGAATAATGTGAGCTCCCTTAATGACTATTGCCCGGTAGCACTCACACCGACAGTGATGAAATGCTTTGAGAGGTTGGTCATGACCAGACTGAATTCCTGCCTCAGCAAGGACCTGGACCCATTGCAATTTGCCTATCGCCACAATAGGTTAACGGCAGATGCAATCTCAGTGGCTCTTCACATGGCTTCAGACCACCTGGGCAACACAAACACCTATGCTGTTCATCGACTATAGGGAGGGAATGCTGACTCAGGCCTGACAGGCAGTGATGGGCATTTTCATGCATTACAAAGCATGGAACGAAAGACTGTGTGGCGCGCCACTCCTCACACAGACATTTTGCAGTATTTTTCTTTATTTTATGAGGTCTAGTTGCAAGCTTAAACACTCAACTCGGCACGGATGGAAAGCGTACTCGAGTGGATTCAAACCCGGGAACTTCCGTTCCGGAGTCCGGCGCTGATGTCACTGTGCCACCAGCCGACTATATCGTACATCGACTATAGCTCAGCATTTAATACCATCATTCCCACAGTCCTGATTGAGAAGCTGCAGGACCTGGCCCTCTCTACCTCCTTCTGCAAATCGATCCTCTTCTTCCTAACTGAAAGACCACAATCTGTGCGGATTGGTGACAACATCTCCCCCTCGCTGACGATCAACACTGTTGCACCTCAGGGGTGTGTGCTTAGCCCACTGCTCTACTCTCTATATACACGTGACTGTGTGGCTAGGCAAAGCTCAAGCATTTTCTATAAATCTGCTGATGATACAACCATTGTTGGTAGAACCTCAGGAGGTGACGAGGGAGCATACAGGAGTGGGATATGTCAACCAGTGGAATGGTGCCACAGCAATAACCTGGCACTCAACGTCAGTAAGACGAAAGAGCTGATTGTGGACTTCCGGAAGGGTAAGGCAAAGGAACACATACCAATCCTCATAGAGTCCCCTCCTACATTTACACACTTCGTCTAGCGGTCGTGGAGCATATGGATCTTGGACCTCCAGAACGTGCCCACAGCATGGGTTATTGATAAGTTCATGGCCTAAGGTAGAAGGAGATGAGCTATACAGCTCCTGTTACATGCAGATGCGGGTCAACTCTTTGAGTGATTATGCAGAAAGTTTGAAATTAATAACTTATCTCCTTCTACCTTAGGCCACGAACTTATTAATCACCCCTGCTGTGGACACTTTTTGGAGATCCAAGATCTGTATGCTCCATGACTGCTGGACTAAGTGTGTAAATGTAGGAGTGGACTATGTTGAAAAATAAATGTGCTAGGTTTTCTAAAATTGACTCCTTCTACCTTAGGCCACAAGCTTATCAAAAACTCTTCGTATATTATGTATTGCATTGAACTGCTGCTGCTAAGTTAACAAATGTCACGTCACATGCCGGTGAGAATAAACCTGATTCTGATTCGAATTCTAATTCTGCTGCTCTGCCATCATCCCTGCCAGTGTTCTTTTCCAATCATTCTGGCCATCTCCTCTTTCAAGCATCTGTAATTCCCTTTGTTCTGCTGTAATATGGATACATCTGACTTTAGCTTATCCTTCTCTAATTTCAGGGTAAATTTGATTATATTATGATCACTTGTTCCTCAGGGTTTTGTTTTTTACCTTAAGCTCTCTAATCAACTCAGGCTCATTTCACAAGCCCCCAGTCCAGAATAGCTGATCTGGTGTGGTCAACCACAATCTGATCTAACAAGCCATCTCATGGGCACTCTAGAAATTCCACCTCCTGTAATCCAGCACAAACCTAATTTTCCCACTCTACCTCCATACTGAAGTCCCCCATGGCTATTGTAACATTGCCCTTTTGGCATTCATTTTCTATCTCCCATTGTAATTTATAGGTCATGTCCTTAGTACTCTTGGGGGTTTGTATACAACTCCCATCAGGGTCTTTTAAACTTGTAGTATCTTGGCTGTATCCACAATGATTCAACACCTTCCAACCCTATGTTACCTCTTTCTAATGGGTTGATTTCACTTTTTACCAACAGAGTAATGCTGCCCCCTCTACCTTCCTGCCTATCCTTTTGATACAATGTGTATCCTTGGATACTAAGCTCCCAGCTATATCCTTTCGGCCATGATCCAATGATGCCTACAACATCATACCTGCCAATCTGCAAATGTGCTGCAAGTTCATCTACCTTATTCTATATACTGCACGCATTCATTTACAACACCTTGGCCAGGGTGGTGGGAGACTTTGATGACAGATGTTGCCTTCTTGATGAAGTACTTCCTGTAGGTACTTCGGTTGTGACCCTCCCTCAGTACCAGCCCTCCCAAAGTGTGATCCTCCCTTAGTACTGCCCCTCCCACCCTGTGAACCAGTTCTACCCATTCCAAAGTGTGATACTCTCTCAAATGTTTGAGAATCGAACTGCCCCAGTGCAATAGCTTTTCCTTTTCAAAACCTCTGCTGCCCATGTCTCCTGTCATTGTTGGATATGACGGACAACCATCATTCCAGACCAGCCAGTAATGAACCTTTAAATCAATGCTCGCTTCACTCCAATCTTAACCTGCACTGAGTCTCGAGAGTCATTAAAGAAAGGCAATCTTTATAAACACATTGTACTTACTACCACCGTATTCCAATTTATCTCTGCTAAGGGAATTCTGTCTCATAGCAGATCTGCCAATCCCACAGTTGAATGCTGGCCTGTCTGAAAATTTACCCTTTTCTTCTTCTGAGATCTGTGTAGGCTTCATAAATCAGAGTGACACAGAGTTCACTTCAGACGTCCTCTGCACTGCTCTTCCTTGCTTCACTTATTTTATTTTGCAAGAGGTTAGTTTTCGTGACACCGCTGACAAATGGGCTTCATTGAAAGCAAGCCACTCAGGCAAATCGTGAATGGAGACTGGATCTCACTCTGAGCAGAAACCACTGTTGACTGGGAAGTCCTCGAGACACCACAGAGAAGGCAATGTCTGTTTTCATGAACAGCAGGATATCCCAAAATGCATCAAAGCTTATGTCCAAAGACTCCAAAACTAGTGGCCATCAATTTACAGTGAGAGCGGAAAGATTTGTGGGTGCTGTTGTTGGAGGTCTGTCTGTGTGTATGAGTGGGTGGGTTTCTCAGAGGGAGGAAGGAAAGGGGCTTGTTCTGCTGTTGTCATTTTCCTTCTTGTTCAAAGTTCAAAGCAAATTTATTTTCGGAGTACATACATGTCACCATATACAACCCCAAGATTTGTTTCCTTGCGGGCATTCATAGTAAATACAAGGAAATGCAATAAAATTAATGGAAAACTACTCACAAGACAATCAAAATGCAAAAGACAGCAAACTATGTAAATACAGAAAGAGAAAAAGAGAAAAATCCTAGCATTAATAAATAAGCAATAAATATTGAGAACAAGAGATAACAAGTCCTTGAAAGTGAATCCCTAGGTTGTGGAATCAGTTCAGTTTTGAGCTGGTTCAGGAGCCTGATGGATTTAATTGGGCCAAAATGTACTGGCCCTGATGTGTCCCAATTAACTGGAATCCACTGTACATTAAAAATAAGTAAACATATTAATAAATAAATAATAGCAACTAAGTAGATCAGGGGTGTCAAACTCATTTTAGGTCATGGGCCGGATTGAGCAAAATGCAGCTTCATGCGGGCCGGATCAGTCGGACGCGTGCGAACGCAGCTTTCGTTGCCTCCGTTTTTTCAGCCTGCTCTCATGTGTCTCAGTCTCTGCTATAACTACAAAGTGTTTCACTTTACAAATTCCGTTTCTTATGAAGAAGACTGCCGAGCAAGACTGCCGAATAAACACTAAAAACCCTGAAAACCTGGTACCTGAATAAACTCAGCATTAGCCATATCATACGCCATAGGCGCTTCGATTACTGGGGCCAGCTTTAATAGTAATTAGATATTATCTCGCGGGCCAAAGATAATTCCACCGCAGGCCGGATTTGGCCCGCGGGCCTTGAGTTTGACATATATGAAGTAGATAGACAGACAAGCAATCAGATAAATGGATAGGCATACAGACAGACAAATGAACAAATGAATAAGTAAGTAAATAAATAATGCTGTAATTGATATTATATAAATCATTATTATATAAATAATACTTATTATTGAGGGTTATTAGCACACAGAGTCCTAGTAAGTGGCCGAATGATGGCTGCCCCAATTAGCTGAAGTTTCATTGAAATATTTCAAAAAATATAAAAAAGACTATCCACCATTTAACTGAGTAACGAATTATGTCTTTAAATGAAATACAGAACTATTTAGAATACTACCAATACTACTATGGTACTATAGAACTGTGTATGCTGATAATGGACTGACTTTATACAATGCTATCGACAATTGTATCTTCCAAATCTTCATTTACAATGTAACATTCAAGATGATTGTTGACACCTTCAAATTCTTTGTAAGACCTAACTTGCTGAAGTAGCGAAATTGTTTCATTTTCACTCCTGGCAATTTCTGGCATCTCCAAGGTTGACGCTTGTAACTGCAGTGAGCAGATCAGTTCAGAATTGTCTCACTGCTTATTCCTTGCTAACTGTTAGTGACAAAAACCAGTGCTTTTTAAACACAAAGACATGCAACTGACACTGCTTGAAAACTGTTTCCTCTGAGCACAGTATAGTGTCTAACACCAACACAAATGCACGTGACTCAAGCTAGTTAGAAACTGTCTGGTAACATGGCATAGTGTCCCAAATAAAAGATGAGAACCCTGGCTCTTTTCTTCATTAGTACTTGTTGTTTATGAGTTGGCCCAAATACGTAGCTGATTAACTGATGGGCCCATTAACGGGAATCCACTGTATTCTTATTGTAATTTATATTAATTTTTATGTATTGCACTATACTGCTGTCGCAAAACAAAAAAAAAATCAAAACTTACAGTATGTAAATGATAATAAGCCTGATTCTGCTTCTGAAAAGTAGCTCTAAAGTGGTAGAGGTGACCCTGAATAGTAATCGGCAAATGGCGGGTGATGATCCATATAGCACAGGGAGGGTGAAGCCAAGGGGATGGAGAGTAATGCAGGGTCTGCACCAGAAATGTCAGCGATTCCACTGCATCCACAGGTGTGGATTGACCTGCCGAGTTTTTGCAGCTCTTGTTTCTTGCTGGTGGGAACATCCATAGTTCAAAGACGAGAAAATGCAGGGTGCTGCAATCTGGAGTGAGAGCTGAACGCTGAAAGAACTCAAATAGAACCAGTGGAGGGAAAGGACGCAAGGTGAGAGCCAGCTTTGTGCAGTGTCAGGTAACTATGAGTGCCTAGAATGAATATTTCTGGTGACAAATTCCCTTCAAAGAGATAAATGCATGATTGCAATCTACTGTTAATGCAAAATGCCAAACTTCATGACATGACCAATTTATCAGGTACTCCAGCTCGTTAATGCAAATATCTAATCAGCCAATCATGTGGCAGCAATTTAATGCAGAGTCAAGAGAATCAGTTATTGTTCATACCAAACATCAGAATGGGGAAGAAATGTGATTTATGTGATTTTGACCGCAGAATGATTGTTGGTACCAGATGGGGTGGTTTGATTAGCTCAGAAACCAATAAATCTCTTGGGATTTTCCAATGCAACAGCCTAGGGTTTACAAAGAATGCTGTGAAAAACAGAGAAAAAGTGCCAGTTCTGTGGAGGAAAATGCTTTGTTAATGAGAGAGTTCGGAAGAGAATGACAAGACTGGTTCAAGCTGACAAGAAGGTGACCAAATGACTACACATTGCAACAGCGGTGTACAGAAGAGCACCTCTGAATACACGACACATTGAACGTTGAAGTGGATGGACTACAGTAGCAAAAGACCACAAACAGGAGATATCTAGTACAGTGGCCACTGAGTGTATGTTAGTGATAATAAACCTGACTTTGATTCAGTAATTCTGTCCAATCGACCACTCCCTGTTAAGAAGACATTTTTCTGCAAAAATGCTTCAAGTTGTTTGATTACTTTTATCTCTGTATGGCTCAGTATCAGATCTTCTTCGAACCAGGTGATGGGGCAACCTGCATCTTGTTATTTCCGAGACCTGGATTCCCTCACAACTCATTAATGTCACTTACAATTTTGGTGGAAAACATCCTCTTAAAATACTGTGCTGCTCAAATCTCTCTATTCAATTGCCAAATGTGCTCATCAGGACAAAATATCTTGCTTCTTCCAAAAACAATAATTCAAAGAACTTAGAATCGAGAATACTGCAGCACCCTACAGGCCCCTCAGCCCACAATATTGTGCCAATCTTTTAATCTACTTCGAGAACAATCTAACACTTCCTTCCCAAATAGTCCTCCATTTTTCTTTCATCCTAAGGGTTTTTTTAAATGCCCCTGATGTATGTACTTCTACCATCATCCCCGGAAGGGTGTTCCACACAACCACCACTCTCTGTGAAATAACTTACTGCTGACATCTCCCCTATATTGTGCCACTTATATTAACCATTTCTGCTCTGGAGAAAAGTCTCTGACTGTCACTCAATTTATGCCTCTTATCATCCTGTATACTTCTATCAAGTCACCTTTCATCTTTCTTCACTCCAAAGAGAAAAGCCCTGCTCACTCAAACTTTCATAAGGCAGGCTCTTCAATTCAGGCAGCATCCTGGTAAATCTCTTCTGCACCCTCTCTAAACCTTCCTATAAGAAGCAACCAGAACTGAACACAACATTGGAAAGTGGCTATTGAGACTCCCTGTTCAAGAAGGAAAACAGAAACAGGGCACGATATGCTTCTATTATTGATAATATACTTGAGTCAATCAGCAAAGAAGAAATAAGGAATGATGTAGGAGAGCTGAACACAATCAGACATAATCCACATGTTTTTTGAAGAGGATACCAAAAAGGTAGATGAGGGCTGAGCAGCTGCCCCTCTGCCCACCCCTGTCATTTGCTAATAAACCATTGAATTGCTCCTGAGCATTTCACACCAGGAATGTGAAACGTGGACTTGCAATCACAAGAAAAGCGATTAAAATGATCACTCACTGTTAGATAGTTCTCCTCTGACACAAGCAGCAGCACAGTCCACACCAAGTCCAGCTCCTTCAGTTTGGCCACCAACGAGCAACTGGCCGATGGGGTAGACCTGCAGTACTTAATGTCCAGCACGGTCTTGCAATCATAAAGAACATGTTTAAAAAGACATTAACACCTCTGGTTGGCCCTGTAGAAGCTACTGCATCTGAGCACTCCACTATCTTACTGGGCACGCAAGGTTCAATTTCAACATTAAAAAGAAAATTATATAGATAGATGGATGGGAGGGGTGTGGAGGGTGCAGGAGGTTTAGGAAAGGTGACAGAGGTAGTTCAGTTACACAGAGAGTGGTGGGTTCCTGGAACCTACTGCCGCAGGTGAGGGTGATATATTAGAGACTCTAGGATGGATGATATTAAATTGAAGGGCAGTGGGCTATGGAGGAGGGAAGGGTTAGATCGGTCAGAGTGAATGCTTGCAGTATATAGGATAGCAAAACATTGTGGGCTGGACGGTGCATGCTGTGCTGCTGTTTTACAACCTTCATGGATAATAACAAGGTTTTTACCAAGGTTCCAATGGCAAGCTGTACGGAGCAGTAGACGTGCTTGAGATCCAGCGAAGAGCAACTCAAAATGGATCCAAATCTGTCTTGGAGGCAGGAAGCAAAGGATACCCGATAACAGAACATTTCAAAAGATGAAGGCCCTTTCTATAGAGGATCAGGGAATCTGCTGAGGGCTTAGTAATCAAAGGTTGTTGTAAGTGCCAAGCACAACATCATGCACATCTCATTCAGGCAGCTCGAGATCGACACTGAATCCTCTGCATTCACATGACCAGCCTTTCCAGCTTGTGTCAGGACTGGGCAGCCCTGTTTGTGGTGTCGCCGTACTGCAGTGGTCAGTGCAATCCTTATTATCGCTCAGGGTTACAGAGATCAGAGATGAATTCAGCAGCACCTGTAAGGAGAAAGCAAATGAGAGAACCCCTCCTCAGCTTTTTTTTTACCCCCCAGTTCTCCCAGGGGGTTTTGGCCTGAAACGTTGACTGTACCTTTTTCTATAGAGGCTGCCTGGCCTGCTGAGTTCCTCCTGCATTGTGTGTGTGCTGCTCAGATTTCCAGCACGTGCAGATGTTCTTTTGTTTGTGAAGAGAAAATCTGTAGATGCTGGAAAATCAAGCAACACACACAAAATGCTGGAGGAACTCAGCAGGCCAGGCAGCATCTATGGAAAAGTGTAAACAGTCAACGCTTCAGGCCGAGACCCTGCAGCAGGAGTTTGTATGCTGTCCCTGTAACTGTGTAGGCTTCCTTCGGATGCTCTGCTTTTCTCTCACAGTCCCAAGATGGACCGGTTGGAAGGTTAAAAGGTCATCGTAAATTGTCCTGTGATTAGGCTAGTGTTAAATAAGAAGGTTGCAGGGCGATGTGGCTCGTTAGGCCAGAAAGGCCTGTTCTGTGCTGTTTTTCTAAATAAAATTTAAAAAATGAATGTTGGAGTTGATTAGTGTGTCTGACAGTGTGTTCCAGGTTGATAACATCTCACAGAGGGGAGACATTGACTTTGTGAATTAGCTCTGCTTCTCTCTCTGCCCATTGAAATCTTTTGACATTTCCTTTTTTTGATTTAGATATCCAACATCCTCAGTCCTTTGCTCTTTAATCTCTAGCCAATATGTGATGTAAGTTCTCCATGGACACTTCCTGACCTGCTGGGCTGGCTCAGCGTTCTAGATCATTTAAACATTCCTGTAATTTTCTCTGTAACGGTGACATTATATTCTGCAAAGCACAAACACAAGGAGATTCTGCAGATCCTGCAAATCCAGAGCAACATAAATAAAATGCTGGAGAAACTTGGTAGGTCAGGCAGTAGCTATGGGAATGAATACACATTTGAATTTTCAGGATAAGATCCTTCATCAGGACTGGAAGGGAAGGGGACAGAAGCCAGAAAGAGAAGGTGGGGAAAGGTGAAAGAGAGAAGGAAGAAAAAAGACCAGACGTTGGAGAAATCAATGTTCTTGTCATCAGGCTGGAGGCTAACTTGATGGAAATGAGATGTTTCTCCTCCAACCTCTAACAGTCAAGTTTCAGGCCAAGACCTTTCATCTCTTTGCCTTTTCCACCTATCACCTCCCAGTTTCTTACTCCACACCCCCTTCACTACCCACCTGGCTTCACCTGTTACCTTCGAGCTATCCTCCTTCCCTCTCCACCTTCTTATTCTGGCATCTTCCCCCTCCCTTTCCAGTCCTGAAGAAGGGTCTCAGCCTGAATTGTGGACTGTAGATGCTGCCTCACCTGCTGAGTTCCTCCAACATTTTGTGTGTGTTACTCTATATTCTGAGATCTGTTTTTGCTTTTCCCTTGTACTGTTTTGGTGTACTGTTGTGACAATATGATCTATGTGGATGGAATTCAAACCAATGCCACTCGCTGTACTCAGTATATATGAAAATAATAAACCAATTTCTGTATCTCACAGTTACAGCAAGTCTTATTTTTCTTTGTCCCCTCTGGCCTTCATCTTTTAGCACATTTTTTAGACAGATTAAATTGGTGGATTGGTTTATTGTTGATACCAAAGTACCAAAGTATAGTGAGAAATTTGTCTTGCATACCGTCCACACAGATCGAAGTTTTAAGTAAATTTATTATCAAAATACATATATATCACCATATATAACCCCAAGATTCATTTTCTTGTGGGCATTCTCAATAAATAATAAACAAGAGAAAATCTACAGATGCTGGAAATCCAAGCAATGTGCTCAAGATGTTGGAGGAACTCTACAGGCTGGGCAGCATCTATAGAAAAGAGTATAGTCGATGTTTCGGGCCGAGATCCTTTTCATGGTTGGAGAAAATAAGATAAGAAGGCCGAATTAGAAGGTGGGGGAAGAGAGGAGGAAACACAAGGTGAAAGGTGAAACCAGTAGGGGTGGGGAAGGAGTGATGTAAAGAGCAGGGAAGTTGATTGGTGAAAGAGAATCACAGCTGGAGATAGGATAGGAGAGGACAGAAGGTCATAGAAGAAAGATGTCCTCCTCCATTTCACGCATGTCTGCCCTCACCCATCTTCCTGTCACCATAGCAAAGATAGGGTTGCTCCTGTCCTCAGCTATCATACCACCAGCCTCCACGTCCAGCACATAATTTACTAATAAGTTCCACCATCTCCTGCCGGATCTCACCACCAAGCTCATCTTTCCCTTTCCCCCCACTTTCCGCTTTCCACAGGGATCACTCCCTACGCATTTCCCTTGTCCACTCCTCCCACCCCACAGATCTCTCTCCTGGCACTTATTCTTGCAGTGGAACAAGTGCTACACCTGCTTCTACACCTCCTCCCTCACTGCCATTCAGGGCCCCAAACAGTTCTTCCTGGTGAGGCGACACTTCACCTGTGAGTCTGTTAGGGTTTTATACTCTGTCCGGTGCTCCCGGTGTGGCCTCCTGTATATCAGTGAGACATGACATAGATTGGGACACCGCTTCGCAAAGCACCTATGCTCCATTCACCAAAAAAAGTGGGATCTCCCAGTAGCCATCCATTTTAATCCCACTTCTCATTCCCATTCCAACATCAGTCCATGGCCTCCTCTACTGTCGCGATAAAGCCACATTCAGATTGGAGGAAGAACACATATTCTGTCTGAGTAATCTCCAACTTGATGGCATGAAAATCGACTACTTGAACTTCCAGTAATGTCCGCCCACCCCCTCCTTCACTATTCCCATCCCCTTTCCCCCCTATCACCTTATCTCCTTACCTCCCCATCACCTCCCTCTGGTGCCCCTCCCACTTTTCTTTCTTCCTTGGCCTTCTATCCTATCCTATCAGATTCCCCTTTCTCCAGCTCTGGATTTCTGGATAGGTCGCTGGAACCGGATGAGATGTACCCCAGGCTACTGTGGGAGGTGAGGGAGGAGATTGCTAAGCCTCTGGTGATGAGCTTTGCATCATTAATGGGGATGGGAGAGGTTCCAGAAGATTGGAGGGTTGCAGATGTTGTTCCTTTATTCAAAAAAGGGAGTAGAGATAGCCCTGGAAATTATAGACCAATGAGTCTTACCTCAGTGGTTGGTAAGTTGATGGAGAAGATCCTGAGAGGCAGGATTTATGAATATTTGGTGAGGTATAATATGATTAGGAATAGTCAGCATAGCTTTGTCAAGGGCAGTTTGTGCCTTATGAGCCTGACTGAAATTTTTGAAGATGTGACTAAACACATTGATGAAGGAAGAGCAGTGAATGTAGTGTATATGGATTTCAGCAAGGCATTTGATAAGGTACTCCATGCAAGGCTTATTGAGAAAGTAAGGAGGCATGGGATCCAAGGGGACATTGCTTTGTGGATCCAGAACTTGCTTGCCCACAGAAGGCAAAGAGTGGTTGTAGACTGGTCATTTTCTGCATGGAGGTCGGTCACCAGTGGAGTGCCTCAGGGATCTGTTCTGGGACCCTTACTCTTCATGATTTTTATAAATGATCTGGAGGATCAGAGGGATCTTGGAGTCCGAGTCCATAGGACACTCAAAGCAGCTGAGCAGGTTAACTCTGTGGTTAAGAAGGCGTACAGTGCATTGGCCTTCATCAATCGTGGAATTGAATTTAAGAGCCGAGAGATAATGTTGCAGCTATATAGGACCCTGGTCAGACCCCAATTGGAGTACTGTGCTCAGTTCTGGTTGTCTCACTACAGGAAGGATGTGGAAACCATAGAAAGGGTGTAGCGGAGAGTTACAAGGATGTTGCCTGGATTGGGGAGCATGCCTTATGAGAATAGGTTGATTGAACTCGGCCTTTTCTCCTTGGAGCAACGGAGGCTGAGAGGTGACCCGATAGAGATGTACAAGATGATGAGAGACATAGATCGTGTGGATCATCAGAGGCTTTTTCCCAGGGCTGAATTGGTTGCCACAAGAGGACACAGGTTTAAAGTGCTGGGGAGTAGGTACAGAGGAGATGTCAGGGGTAAGTTTTTCACTCAGAGAGTGGTGAGTGCGTGGAATGGGCTGCCGGCAACGGTGGTGGAGACAGATACGATAGGGTCTTTTAATAGACTTTTGGATAGGTACATGGAGCTTAGAAAAATAGAGGGCTATAGGTAAGCCTAGTAATTTCTAAGGTAATTTCTAATGTTCGGCACAACCTTGTGGACGAAGGGCCTGTACTGTGCTGTAGGTTTTCTATGTTTCTAAAATGTTGACCATTTATTCATTGAATTTGTTGATCTGCAGAATCTTCCCTGCTTATCGGATGAATCCATATTGCTGGCTCTATAAACCATTACACTAACCGCTACACTAGCATGCTGCCCTTCGGAAGGAGGAAGAAAGGGGAGAGGAATACACTGCTAAAAGGATTTGACTTGTTGCATACTTCTTTCATGCAGCATCAATTTAGAGAGATTCTGCTTTGCCCATTTGTCTGAATTACAATGAATACAATTAACATAATATATTACATTCAGAAGTATTAACATTTGAATTACCATAAATCTAGGGGATAAATGTGTGAGGCAAGTAACAATGCCTGACGTAGATAACTTTGTAAGAAAGAACAGATTAAAGCAATCGGTCTTAATTACCAGCATTGTGGCAGAATTTGCAGGCAAAGCTGTTTTATCACTTCACTGTGTACAAAAGATTCCCAGAGTAAATGATTTTCCAGTGAAGTTATCTTGTGATCGACACCAATCTCTCAGCCATGACCTGTTAATCAAAACTTTCCCAAAGTTACAGTCAAGTTTATTATCGGATGAAGCAATATATGTGTGAAAAGGTGCAATGAAAAACTTATCACGGCAGCAGTATCACAGGCACATTGCATCAGATAAACATCATTCACAACAGAAACATAGAAAATAACATAGATTATATACAAATATTAACAAGAAAGAACAGAATTAAAACAAAAAAATCTTTTTGTGCAATGTGTTGCTAAACTTTTATGATTTGCATTGTACGCAAGCCAAATGGCTGAATGGAGATAGCAGTTCTTCAGCCTGGTGGTGTGGGGCTGCAGGTTTCCTTTCCTCCTGCTCGATTTTAGCTGTGAGAAGGTGGCATGGCCAGAATGGTGGTGATCTTCAATGATGTATTAACAGTCGACATTTTTGGCTGAGACCCTTTTTCGGGGCTGCTTAGGGGGTGAAATACCCCTTGTGCAGCTAATAAGCCAGGGATCATTATTGCAATAATAAGCCCAGATCCTTTGGCGATCCAGTGGTGGAACTCAACATCCCTCCATGTGTTTCCCACCTCACAAGCCTTGATCACGTTGGCCTAATCATGGCACACACTCAGTGTTTAAGGAACAGCTTCTCCCTCTCTGCCATTAGATTTCTGAATGGTTTGTGGTCTTCTGCTGCTGTAGCCCATTCACTTCAAGGTTTGACATGCTGTGTGTTGAGCTTCAGTCACCTTCCTATCAGCTGGAACCAGTCTGGCTATTCTCCTCTGACATCTATCAATAATAAGGCATTTTTGCCCCCAGAAGTGCCTCTCTCTAGATGTTTTTTCTCTGTAAACTCTGGAGGCTGTTGTGTAGGAAAATCCCAGGAGCTTAACAGTTTCTGAGATATTGAACCCACCTTGACTGACACCAAAAATCATTTTATTCCATAGTCAAAGTCATTAAGATCACATCTCTTCCCCATTTTGGAAAACTGAAAGGTCTAAAGGTAGATACATCACCCTGACCAGATGGTGTACACCCCAGAGTTCTGAAAGACGTGGCTGAAGAGATTGTGAAAGCATTTGTAACAATCTTTCAAGAATCACTAGATTATGTAATGGTTCTGGAAGACTGGAAAATTGCAAATGTCCCTCCACTCTTCAAGAAGGGAGAGAGGCAGAAGAAAAGAAATTATAAGCCTGTTAGTCTGATCTCTGTGGTTGGAAAGATGTTGGAATTGATTGTTGAGGATGTGGCTTTGGGGTACTTGGAAGCTCATGATAAAATAGCCTGTAGTCAGCATGGTTTCCTCAAGCAAAAATCTTCCCCGACGAATCTGTTGGCATTCTTTGAAGAAACTACAAGCAGGATAGACAATGGAGAATTGGTTGATGTTGGTACTTGAATTTTCAGAAGACTTTTGACAAAGTGCCACATATGAGGCTTCTTAACAAGTTAAGAGCCTATGGTATTACAGGAAAGATACTAGTATGGAGAGAACATTGGCTAAGTGGCAGGAGGCAAAGAGTGGGAAAAAAAGGGAGCCATTTCTGTTGTCTTTCGGTGATTAGTGGTGTCCCACAGGAGTCTGTGTTGGGAGCGTTTTTTTACATTATATGTATTGACTTGAATGATGGAATTCATGGCTTTTTGCAAGGTTTGTGGATGGTATGAAGATAGGTGGAGGATCAGGTAGTTTTGAGGAAGCAGAGAGACTATGGAAGGACTTATTAGGAAAATGGGTGAAGAAGTTGCAGATGGAATATAGTGTTTGGAAATGTATGGTCATGACTTTGGTAGAAGAAATAAAGGGTAGACTATTTTCTAAATGGAAAGAAGATTCAAAAATCTGAGATGCAATGGGTCTTGGGAGCCCTTGTGCAAGATTCTCTAAAGGTTAATTTGAAGATTGAATCTGTGGTGAGAAAGGCAAATCTGATGTTAGCATTCATTTCAAGAGTACTCAAATATAAAAGCAAGGATGTAATGTTGAGGCTTTATAAAGCACTGGGGAGGTTTCACTTGGAGTATTGTGAGCAGTTTTTGGCCCCCTATCTTAGAAAGGATGCACTGTCACTGAAGAGCATTCAAAGGAGGTTTCAGGATTGAACTGCTTGTCATGTGAAATGCATTTGTTGGCTCTGGGCTTGTACTCACTAGAATTCAGAAGAATGAGGGGTGACCTAATTGAAACCTATCGAATGGTGAAAGGTCTTGATAGAGTGAATGTGGAGAGGAAATTTCCGATGGTGGGAGAGCCTAAGACCAGAGGACACAGCCTTAGAGTAGAGGGGCATCCTTTAAGAACAGAGATGAGGAGGAATTCCTTTAGCCAGAGAGTGGTGGAACTGTGGTGTCAAAATGGTTGTTGTGACACATCTAGTGTGATAGTGTAGTGGGTACTGCTTGTCACTCTCACTTTCAGCTTCCACTGCTGGCTAGCAGTCTTGTGAAAAGGAAAGCTGAATGTGTACGTCTCTCTCTGTCAGTACATAGCCTCTCCAACAGCAAGCCTCATCTACTACCTCCTCGCTGGTGACACACGGAAACTGAACTCCTTTCAGAGACAGGCAGAACTACAGAGGACGGGGAGGAGATCTGGCCCCTGCACATGGAGCACACAGGCCCACCGACCGGCATGTGGACATGCCATTGCGCTCGTGAACCAGATCCCCAGATAAATAGCCCCACTGCTTTTTGGGAAGCCTCGGCAGAGATGAAGGCTACACAAGTAAAACCTAGGTAGTAAACCGAGAGTGGAGCCCCTAAGGTGGCTGGACGTCACTGAACATCCTTCTGGCAGCTCCTGCGGCCGAGCTGCTGTCAAATGATTTGCTTTCCTTTGGTGTACACTGGTGAGGCTGAGAGGGAGATCTTGATGAAAGGGCACCTCAGGGTCTCCATATCTGCCACCCAGGCTTATGATGATGACCATCATCACCCGTTGTCCTTTGAGACAGACGGATGCCAACCAGATAGACTGGGCAGCCAGGACCTTTATCCCTGGGGTGGCCAAGGTTAATACCAGAGAGCAACCATTTAAGGTGAGTGGAAGAAAGTTTGAAGGAGATCTAAAAGGTGTTTTTTTATAGAGAGTGGTGGGTACCTGGAACGGCCTGCCAGGGGTGATGATAAGGGCAGGTACATGAGGGAGATTTACTCAACTCTTCGGTGCATGGATGATTGAAAATGGAGGGACATGTGGAGGAGAAGAGTTAGACTGATCATGGAGTACATTCATGTACCTCAGTGCAATCATAACACACAGGAGCAAAATGTGGCCATTTAGTCCGATGAGTCTGCTCTGCCATTTGATCATGGCTGATTTATTATCCCGCTCAACCCCATTTTCCTGCCATTGCCCCATAACCTTTGACACACTAACTAATCAAGAACCTATCAACCTCCATTTTAAATATACCCATATACTTAGCCTCTATGACCATCAGTGGCAATGAATTCTACAGATTCACCACCATCTGGCTATATAAATTCCTCCTCATCTCTGTTCTAAAGGGACATTCTTGTTTTCTGAGGCTGTGTCCTCTGGACCTAGGAAACGTACACTCTACTGAGGGCCTTACAACTTTGTGCGATAAAGGGATCATACTGTGCTTTACTGTTCTATGTTCTATGTTCTAATCTTGTTAGCATGGTTACCTGGAAACTAGAAACTCAAAGCAACACGTACAACACGCTGGAGGAACTCAGCAGGTCGGGCAGCATCCATGGAAACGAACAGTCAACGTTTCGGGCCGAGACCCTTCTTCAGGACTGAAGAGGGAGGGGGCAGGGGCCCTATAAAAACGATGGGGGAAGGGTGGGAAGGAGAAGGCTGGTAGGTGCCAGGTGAAAAACCAGTAAGGGGAAAGATCAAGGGTTAGGGGAGGGGATAGGCAGGAAAGGTAAAGAAGGAATATAAGGGGAAAACACTGTGGGTAGTAGAAGGAAGCGGAATGATGAGGGAGGTGATAGGCAGCTGGAGGAGGAGGCAGAGTGAAACTGGGATTGGGGAAGTGAGACGGAGGGAATTACCATAAGTTGGAGAATTCAATGTTCATGCCAAGGGGCTGGAGTCTACCCAGACGGTATATGAGGTGTTGCTCCTCCAACCTGAGTTTGGCCTCATCATGGCAGTAGAGGAGGCCATGTATGAACATATCCGAATGGGAATGTGAAGGAGAGTTGAAGTGGGTGGCAACCGGGAGATCCTGTCTGTTGTGGCGGATGGAGCGGAGGTGCTCAACAAAACGGTCCTCCAATCTGCGTCAGGTCTCGCCGATATAGAGGAGGCTGCCCCGGGAGCACCGGATGCAATAGATTACCCCAACAGACTCAGAAGTAAAGTGTTGCCTCACCTGGAAGAACTGTTTGGGGCCCTGAATGGTGGTAAGAGAGGAAGTATAGGTATGATGAGGCCAAATTCAGGTTGGAGGAGCAACACCTCATATACCGTCTGGGTAGTCTCCAGCCCCTTGGCATGAACATCGAATTCTCCAACTTCCGGCAATTCCCTCCCCCTCCCTTCCCTCATCCCAGTTTCATGCTTTCTCCTCCTCCAGCTGCTTATCACCTCCCTCATCTGGAGGAATTTAAGGTGGGGGGTTATATGGGAGGCAGGGTTTGAAGGTCAGCACAATATTGCGGGCCGAAGGGCCTGTAATGTGTTGTACTATTCTGTTCTATGTTTGTTCTATGTTCATCGTTCCGCCTCCTTCTATTACCCATTTTGCTTTCCCCTTACATTCTTTCTGCACCTTTCCTGCCTGTCACCTCCCTGCTTCCCCTCCCCCACCCCTTGATCTTTCCCCTTACTGGCTTTTTACCTGGAACTTACCAGCCTTCTCCTTCCCACCCTCCCCGCACCTTCTTTATAGGGTCCCTGCCCTCTCCCTCTTCAGTCTTGACGAAGGGTCTCGGCCCGAAACGTTGACTGTTCATTTCTACGGATGCTGCCTGACCTGCTGGGTTCCTCCAGCGTGTTGTACGTGTTGTTTGACCCCAAGCATCTGCAGAGTATCTTGTGTTTACAACTAGAAACTCAAACCCACTTTTCTGTCCAATGACAGTTTCAATGTAGGATAGAGAAGTGGGATCTTGCGAGGTAATTCCGAGCCTGATTCATCTGTTCCTGTACTTGGCTGGAGCAAGATTTGCAAGGAACCATCTGGGAGGGACAGGAACAGCAGGCAAGCCACAAGAGGGTGCTTGAGGCTCAAGTTGTGAAAGAGCTTCCCCCTGTTGAGGCAGTTATTGATACCAGCGGACAAATGGAGAAAAACGTGATCTCGTCTCTCTTCTTTTTGGAAGCAGATTGTTTGCTGAATGACTCATAACCATAATATCATAAGACATAGGAGTGGAATTAGCCTATGCAGCTGTTCGAGCCTGCTCCACCAGGCCTGGTCTGAATGAGAATCAGGTTTAAAATCACTGGTATTGATCACAAAATTGGTTGTTTGGTGTCAGCAGCGCTTTGCAATTTATAATCTAAAAAAGAATGATAAATTCTAACAGGAAATATATATAAGAAATTAAATTAAGTAAGTAGTGCAAAAAGAGAGCAAAAATAATTGAGGCCATGTGTGTGGGTTTATTGCCCATTCAGAAATCTGATGGTGAAGCGGAGGAACTGTTTGTCAAATATTGAGTGTGTGTCTTCAGGCTCCTGTACCTCCCGTTCCTCCTGCCTGATGGTGTCAATGAGATGAGGGCATGTCCTGCGAGATGGGGGTCCTTAATGATAGATGCCGGATTTTTTAGGCATCGCCTTTTGAAGATGTACTCAATGCTGGGAGGCTGGTGCCCATGTTGGAGCCACTGAGTTTGCAGCTTTCTGCAGCTTTTTCCCATCCTATGTAGTTGCCCCTGCATACCAGACAGTGACTGTAGTGTAACTGTTAGTGTAATGCTGTTACAGCACCAGTGACAAGGGTTCCATTCCAGCCACTGTCTGTAAGGAGTTTGTACATTCTCCCTGTGACCATGGGGGTTTCCTCCCTCAGTCCAATGAATGGGCTAGTAGGTGAATTGGTCGCTTGGATGTAATTGTGCAGTGTGGTCTTGTTACCATTTTGGGAGCCTGAGAATGAACACTCAATGACTTAGGAACAGCTCTTTACCCTCCATCCTTGGAGTTTTGAATGGTCCATGAACACTACTTTTGTATTCCTTTGGCTTGCTCTGTTTATTTATTTTGAAACACACTGCAATATGCCCATTTTGCCCTTTCAAACTGTGCCGCCCATCACCCCGCCAGTTTGACCCTAGCCTAATCACAGGACAATTTACAATGAGCAGTTAGCCTACCAACCAGTAAGTATGCTTTGGGACTGTGGGAGGAAACTGGAGCACCCGAAGGAAACACACACACATGTGCAAGCTTTCTTACAGACGACACTGGAACTGAACCCCAAATTCCGCAGCCCTGAGCTCTAATTTCTTCATGCTAACCGCTATGCCTCCAATTATTTTTGTAATTTATAGATCTTTGTCTCTTGGTACTGTACTGCTGCAAAATGACAAATTTCACATCTCATGTCAGTGATAATAAACCAGATTCTCATTCCACCCACGATGCACCTGTAACCTCTGTGAACCGTGCGTGTACCTCTTTAAGAACTGTAGAACGTGACCATCTTCTACAGTATATGCATACATTGTGACAATACTTTGAGAGAAGTATCTGCAAAAAGTATTTGCCTCATTAACATGGGCAGAAACAAGAAAATATTGGCATCTCTCTGTGGGTTAGTTTTTCAATAAAGCACTTAGTTAACTTTATTTAATAAAGTGGCTGCTGAGTGTAATTTTGTGTTTTTTTTTGCTGTGGCTCTCCTCGTCAGGGTTCAACATGTTGTGCATTCAGAGAAGTTCCTTTGCACATCATTGTTGTAACATGTGGTTATTTGAGTTACTTCTGGTCTGGCCATTCTCCACTGACCTACCTCATTAACAAGGCATTTTCCTCTACAGAACTGCCACTCACCGGATGTTTATTGTTTCCTGCACATTCTCTGTAAACTCTCGAGACTGTTGCATGTGAAAATCCCGGAAGCTCTGCAGTTTCTCAGGTACTCAAACCACCCTGTCAGGCACCAACAATCATTCCACGGTCAAAGTAATTTAGATCACATTTCTTCCCCATTCTGATGTTTGGTTTGAACAATAACTGAACATCTTGACCATGTCTGCATGCTGTTATGCATTGAGTTGCTGACACATGACTTGCTGATTTGATATTTGCATTAACCAGCAGGTGTACAGGTATGAAGTGGCTGCTGAGTGTAATGGTCTGCACAGCCAAAGTAATTTATTGTCAGATATGAACCGGAAATGAATGCTTGGTTGTTAGACAGGGACCCAATCATGAAGTATGCATTTTGAGTTCACAACTGCCTCTAAGTACCAGGTTGAGGCAGGGTACAGGTTAGAGGAACAGAATTTCGTATTCCAATTTGGTAGTCTCCATCTCTAACTTCCGACATTTTTCCCTTTTCCATTTCTGTCCATTTTTCCCTTTATCCAACTGCCCTCCATCACCCGTCTCTTTCCCCACCCTGCCTTCTCGATCTGCCCATTACCCATACATTCCCTTTTCCATCTGCCTCCCTTTTCTTCATGGTCTAATGTCCCCTTTTATCAGATTCCATCTTGGTCAGGTCCCTTGCCACTTCCACCTATTAACTCCCAGCTTCTAACATCATTTGTACTCCCACCACTCCATTTGCCTATCATCTCTCCCCCACTCACTAGGATCCACCATCACCCACCAGCTCTTGCACCATCCCTTCTCTCCAACTTCCTCCACTGGCTGCCACCCCACTTTGTTTCCAGTCTGGATGACAGCTGTTGACTCAAAATGTTGACTGTCCATAGATGCTGCCCAACCTGCTGGGTTTATACACCATTTTGTGTGTTCACAAAGTTCTGAAGTTAGTAAAGCAAGTCTTGTCCTAACCTCTTCCACCTATCAGAGATATTTATCAGGAGCACTGCGTTCACCAGGCCCTCAAAATTGTCAAAGTTCCCTCCCATCCATCTAACATTTTCTTTGACTCCCTACTATTATGCCGGAGGTAGCATAGCATGAGGACAAGACTGTTTGGATGGGAAATAGCTTCTTCCCCCAGGCCGAGAGATTACTGGACTCCCTGCAACCACTAGGTCTCATCACATAAGAAGCACCAGTAGGGTTATACTGCTTACTTTTTAACTTGTGTTGTAAACGCACTTTATTATTTGGTAATATTACGGTCTGTGTTGTGTGTGGGTTATACGTACTCTGACGATCACCTTGGTCTGGAGGAATGCATCCCATTCCTGAATGAACTTTGGACAACACCTCACTTTTTTTTAATATACAGTATTAAAAAATGTGCAAAAACAGAAATAATCTATTACATATATGTAATTGATTTACTTGTTTATTTATTATTATGTTTTATATAGACAATAGACAATAGGTGCAGAAGTAGACCATTCGGCCTTCGAGCCTGCACCGCCATTTTGAGATCATGGCTGATCATCTACTATCAATACCCGATTCCTGCCTTGTCCCCATATCCCTTGATTCCCCTATCCATAAGATACCTATCTAGCTCCTTCTTGAAAGCATCCAGAGAATTGGCCTCCACTACCTTCCGAGGCAGTGCATTCCAGACCCCCACAACTCTCTGGGAGAAGAAGTTTTTCCTTAACTCTGTCCTAAATGACCTACCCCTTATTCTTAAACCATGCCCTCTGGTACTGGACTCTCCCAGCATCTGGAACATATTTCCTGCCTCTATCTTGTCCAATCTCTTAATAATCTTATATGTTGCAATCAGATCCCCTCTCAATCTTCTTTATTCCAGCGTGTACAAGCCCAGTCTCTCTAACCTCTCCGCGTAAGACAGTCCGGACATCCCAGGAATTAACCTCGTGAATCTACGCTGCACTTCCTCTACAGCCAGGATGTCCTTCCTTAACCCTGGAGACCAAAACTGTACACAATACTCCAGGTGTGGTCTCACCAGGGCCCTGTACAAATGCAAAAGGATTTCCTTGTTCTTGTACTCAATTCCCTTTGTAATAAAGGCCAACATTCCATTAGCCTTCTTCACTGCCTGCTATTTTATTATCTTATTTTATTATTTTTTTCTTCCTCTCTGCTAGATTATGTACTACATTGTACTGCTACTACTAAATTAACAAATTTCACATCACATGTGGGTGATAATAAAACTGATTCTGATTCTGTTTCATTTAGCAGTATATGTGTATGGTTGAAGGAAACAACACACTGGACCATTGCTACACCACTATCAAGAATGCCTACCGTGCTATTCCACACCCTCACTTCCAGAAGTCTGATCTCCTGGCTGTACTTCTACTCCTCGAGTATAGATGGAGACTGAAGACTGCAGCACCAGCAGTGAGAACCAAGAAGATTTGGACAAGGGAAGCACAGGAGTGCCTACAAGTCTGCTTTGAATTGTTGGACTGGACTGTATTCAGGGATTCATCTTTGAACCTGGAAGAGTATGCTGCAGTTGTTATTGATTTACTTAAATGTCTGTGGACGAATGTGTGCCTACAAAGACTTACTGCACATTCCCAAACCAAAAGCCGTGGATGAAGCAGGAGGTATGTCGTCTGCTGAAGGCTAGACCCATGGCAATCAAGTCTAATGACTCAGACCAGCACCAGAAAACCAGGTATGATTTGCAGAGGGCTATTTCAGGGGCGAAGAAACAATTTCAAATGCGGTTGGAGGCGATATCGGATGCACAACAACTCTGGCAGGCCCAGCAAGATATTATTTCCTACAAAGCGAAGCCCAATATCATGAATGGTAATGATGCTTCACTACCAGATGAACTCAATGCCTTCTATGCCCGCTTTGAAAGGGAGAATACAACTACAGCTGTGAAGATCCCTGCTCCACCTGATGAGCCTGTGATATCTGTCTCTGAGGCCGATGTTGGGCTGTCTTTAAAGAGATTGAACCCTCGCAAGGTGGAAGGTCCCAATGGAGTACCTGGTAAGGCTCTGAAAACCTGTGCCAACCAACGGGTGGGAGAATTCAAGGACATTTTCAACCTCTCACTGCTGTGGGCGAAAGTTCCATTTGCTTTAAAAAGGCAACAATTATACCAGTTCCTCAGAAGAATAATGTGAGCTGTCTTAATGACCATCATCTGGTAGCACTCACATCTACTGTGATGAAATATGTTGAGAAGTTGTTCATGACTTGACTGAACTCCCGCCTCAGCAAGGACCTGGACCCATTGCAATTTGCCTTTTGTCACAATAGGTCAACGGCAGACACAATCTCAATGGCTCTCTACTTGGCTTTAGTGGAGAGCCCAAACACAAACACCTACATCAGGAACCTGTTCATCGACTATAGCTCAGCATTTAATACCATCATTCCCACGATCCTGATTGAGAAGTTGTAGAACCTGGGTCTCTGTACCTCCCTCTGCAATTGGATTCTCAACTTCCAAACCAGAAGACCACATCTCCTCCTTGCTGACGATCAACACTGACGCACCTCAGGGGTGTGTGCTTAGCCCACTGCTCTACTCTCTATATATCCGTAACTGGCTAGGCATAGCTCAAATTCCATCTATGAAATTGCTGATGATGCAACCATTATTGGTAGAAACTCATGTGGTAACAAGCATCAGGGCGTTGAAGCAGGGACCCAATCACAGACCAAGTACTGTGCACACTGTGATGTTTACTGAGTAGCAAATCCAGAGGGGCAACAAAGTCAGCGTCAAAGTTCAGACAGAGATCAAAAATTCCAGAGAAATCCAAAAACAAGAATCAGGAAACAGGCAGAGTCGATATTCAGACGGACAGAATACAGATACGAATGCTGGAAAGGCTCAGGAAAACTCACTGGCACAATCTGGCAACAAACAGGTTAAAACACAGGACTGAAATACAGTGAGCAATAAACAGAGAGGCAGATGATAGGTGGAGCACCGTGAGACAAAAGTGGCAGCAAAACAGGTAATAATGAGAGACCAATGAGAAATAGAGTACTCAGTAATACAGGGGCCGGAGTAGAGCCAGAGCGGGGACAGAAGCACATGGCAATACAAAACCACAGACTGACAGCTAGGGGGAAATCACACAAAAAGACAGTTCAACTGGAGGTACTGACAGTACCGCACCCCCCACCCCACGGATGCCTTCTGGTGTCACGGCAGGTAGATCTTGGTGCTGGTGATGGAAGTTCCTGATGAGAGAAGGGTCCAGGAAGATTTGGGTAGGGACCCAGCACCTCTCCTCAGGACCATAGCCCTCCCAGTCCACAAGGTACTGGAGGCCATGGTCCTGGTGACGAACGCCCAGCAGTTGACGCACCGTGAAGGCCTCTGATCCATCAATGAGCTGAGGGGGGAGCAGAGGCTTGGGGACAGGACACAGGGGGGTGGCTCATGAAAGGTTTGATGTGGGACACATGGAAGGTGGGATGAATGCGGCGGAGAGTGGAGGGGAGCTTGAGGTGGAAGGCAGCAGGGCTGATGACTTTAGCAATGGGAAATGGGTCAATAAAGGGGGTGAGCTTGTGGGAATCCACCTTGAGGGACAAGTCTCAGGTTGAAAGCCACACATACCTGGTGGTAACGTGGGGCCTTGGAGCGATGGCGGTCAGCTTGATGCTTAAACCTAGCAGGGGCACGAGAATGGCAGAGTGAGTGTGCCTCCAAATCTGCTGACAATGGCAGATGGAATGCCAACCCCCTCCTCCTGGGCAGGAGACAGTGGACAGGAGGTGGGCAACACACACAAGATGCTGGAGGAACTCAGCAGGTCAAGCAAGAGGAATAAAGGATCAATGTTTCATGCTGAGACCCTTCATCAGAATTCAAATGGAAGGAGAAGGATGCCAGAATAAGAAGGTGGAGGGAGGGGAGGAGACAAGTTGTTTTTTATTAAGGGCAATCGTGAACAATAGCCAGATCAGAAATGCTGATTGAGTCAACTCGTTCCCAAAGAGAACTCTGATAGGCCAGTCAGATGGTTCACTGCTGCTCAGTGATAGAACATAAAAAAAAACATATATACAATTAAGAAACATTAATAAAATAGTAGAAATACTGGAGTCATGATGATCATGATGAAGTCTGCTGGAGAGAGACATTTATACACATGTTGTCCTCCATAATTCAGAGAGATTGAAGGATAAGGTTACAGGGTGACAAAACGTGACAGGAGCACTTGGAACTAAAAACTAATCCCTACCGGGAGAAAACAGCACCTGATTTTTCCGCACTGTTCTCCAGCAGTTTAAGGACTAAGTCCAGCTGGAACATAACTCACAAGTGCTCTTGAAAGTCAGGTATTAACCCTACCTACCAACAACCAAGCATTGCCATCCTGGTCCCCTTCATGATAGCTTATGAAGAAGCATGTGACTTCCCTCCCAGAGATGATCAGGGTTTGTGCACTCGACTCTTGAAGGCTTGGACCCCATCGTCACAGATGTGTCCAGCCACAGCATCTGGAAGGCCGTTCGAAATTCTGATAGCACAGTGAAGGAAGCTTCTATCCAGTGTGTAGGTTCTTGCCTCAGGCATAGAAACAGCATGAGCAGGCATAGATAAACTTGATGGTGTGGTGCGCCATCTCTCATAAGATGAAGGCAGCATGGCGCGAAGGTCTGCAGGGCTGTGGCTGGTGTGCATTTTGTATAGAAGGTGATAGGTGGAGCCATGTGGGTGGCGAAGGGGGAATGAAGTAAGAAGCTGGGAGGTAACAAGTGGAAAAGGCAAAGGGCTGGAGAAAGAATCTGATAGGAGAGGACAGTGGTCCGTGGGAGAAAGGGAAAGAGGAAAGGCATAAAAATAGAGGGCCATGGGTAACCCTAGGTAATTTCTAAGTTAAGGACATGTTCAGCACAGCTTTGTGAGTCGAAGGTCCTGTATTGTGCTGTAGGTTTTCTATGTTTCTATGTTTCTAAGGTGCAGAATTTTTACACGCCTGCAACACAACTAGAACAGCTAAAGATGGAAAAGGTAAAGGGCTGGAAAAGAAGGAATTTGATAGGAGAAAAGAGGAAAGTGAAGATGGAACATTAATGGACTTTCACCATACTTCTGTGATTTCCTAGTCAGCATTAGCTTTCAGAGTTTGATTAGTAGAATTTACATACCAGGTCTGTAATATTGGGATTGGAAGATGATTTCAAGTCTGTCAAACCAAACTCTGAAATGCAAGTGAGGAATCCGTACTGCTCAACCACTGAACTCTTTCATTACCTTATTTCTGTGTTCTATATATTGCCATTCTCTTTCCCTAAGTGTATTAGACCTTTAGACCATAAGACATAGGAGCAGAATTAGGCCATTCAGCCCATCGCGTCTGCTCCGCCATTCCATCATGGCTGATCCTGGATCCCACCCAACCCCATACACCTGACTTCTCACTTTATCCTTTGATGTCCTAATTAATCAGGAAATGATCAACTTCCACCTTAAATATACCCACAGACTTCCACCACAGTCTGTGGCAGAACAATCCACAGATTCACCACTCTCTGGCTAAAAAAAACTCCTCCTTACCTCTGTTCTAAAGGGCCATCCCTCAGATTTGAGGCTGTGCCCTGTAGTTCTGGATATCCCCTAGCATAAGAAACATCCTCTCCACATCCACCCTATCTAGTCCTCTCAACATTCAGTAGGCTTCAGTGAGATCTCCACGCATTCTTCTAAATTCCACTGAGTACAAGCCCAAAGCTGCCAAATGCTCTTCATATGTTAACCCCTTCTTTCCTGGAATCATCCTCGTGAACCTCCTTTGGAATCTTTCCAATGACAACACATCCTTTCTGAGTTATGGGGCCCAAATCTGTTGTCAATACTCCAAGTGCGACCTGACTAGTGTCTTATAAAGGCTCAGCATTATCTCCTTGCTTTTATATAATATATTCCCCTTGAAATGAATGCCAAGATTGCATTTTCCTTCTTTACCACAGACTCAATCTGCAAATTAACCTTTTGGGAGTTTATATTATTGTCTAGTTTGCCCTCATTAACCTTTTGGGAGTTTATATTATTGTCTAGTTTGCCCTCATATTTCATTATTTCCCTTTATATTGTTTATTTTTAGTTGCCTTTTGTTGGATTTTAAAAGTTTCCCACTCATTTTTGCTTCCTTATATGCTCTTTCCTTGGCTTTTATGCAGACCTTAATTTCCCTTGTCAGCAACGGTTGCCTATCCTTGCCATTTGAGAACAACTTATTCTGTGAGACATCTATCCTGCCCCTTGTGAACTATTCCCAGGATCTTCAGCCATCTCTGCTCTGCCATCACCCCTGTCAATATCCTTCTCCAATCCACTTGGGCAAGCTCCTCTCTCATGCCTCTGTAATTCCCTTTATTCCATTGTGATACAGATACATGTGACTTATGCTCCACCCTCTCAAATTGCAGTATGAATTCAATCATATTATGATCACTGGCTCCTAAGTGTTCCTTTGCATTAAGCTTGCTAATAAGATCTGGGTTATTACACAACACCCAATCTAAGATAGCCTTTCCCTGAGTAGGCTCAAACACAAGCTGCTCTAGAAAGCCACCTTGTACGCATTCAGGAAGTTCCCCTCTTGCTATCCGACACCAACCTGATTTTCCCAATCTCTTCGCATAGTGAAGTCCCCCATTACAATTGTTTCATTACCCTTATTATATGCCTTTTCCAGCTCCCTTTGCAATCTCATCCCCACATCTAGGCTACTACTTGGAGGCTTATATATGGTTCCAACAACGTTTTTTTAACCCTTGCAATTTCTTAACTCCCCCCACAAAGATTCAACATTCTCTGTCCCTATGTCTCCCCTTTCTAAGGATGTAATTCCATCCCTTACCAATAGAGCCACACCACCGCCTATGCCTTCCTGCCTGTCCTTTTGATACAAAGTATATCCTTTGATGTTAATCTCCCAACTATGGCTTTCTTTCAGCCACGACTCAGTAATTCCTACAATGTCATACTGCCCAATCGACCAATCCCTAATTGTGCCATGAGTTCATCCACTTCATTCCTAATGCTATGCACATTTAAATAGAGCACCTTCAGTCCTGCATTCTTCACGCTTTTGAATTTTGCCTCTGTGATACAATTTAACTCTTAGCTCTGACTGCATTTGTATGCAATCGTTGGCTTGTCTTTCCTTATGTTCATGTTATACCCATCATCTACTTGCAAGCATAAAATACTCTGCAGATGCTGTGGTCAAAGCAACGCACACAACACGCTGGAGGAACTCAGCAAGTTGGACTGCGTCCGTGGAAATGAACAGTCAACATTTCGGGCCCGAGGCTCTTTGTCAGGACTGAAGAGGAGTCTCGGCCCGAAACGTTGACAGTCCGTTTCCGCGGATGCTGCCCGACCTGCTGTTCCTCCAGCTTGTTGTGCAATCTACTTGCAAACCTGCTGACTCATCCTCAGCTCTATCATCCTGGTTCCCATTCCCCTGCCAAATTAGTTTAAACCACTCCCAACAGCTCAGGTAAAACTGCCTGCAAGAGTATCGGTCCCCTTCAGATTCAGATGCAACCCATCCTTTTTTTATAGGTCCCAGCTGCCTCAGAGGAGGTCCCAATTATTCAGAAATCTGAATCCTTACTCCCTACTACAATTCTTCAGCCAGGCATTTATCTGCCACCTCATTCTTTTCCTATCCTCAATGTCACGTGGCACAGGCGGCAATCCTGACATTATTACCCTTGAGGTCCTGCTTCTCAGCTTCCTTCCGAACTCCCTATATTCTTTTTTCAGGACCTGCTCCCTTTTTCTGCCTAGGTTGTTGATATCAATATGTACCACAGTACAACGTTACTACAGTACTGTGCAAAAGTCTGAAGCACCCCAGCTATATACAATATACGTGCCTAAGACTTTTACACAGTATTATATGTCACCATATAATACCCTGAGATTCTGGCAGGCATTCACAGTAGAACAAAGAAATTCAAGGGAATCAATGGAAAGCTACACACGAACAAAGGCGGACAAACAACTAATGTGCAAATAAACACAGAGTGTACAAATACAAAAATAAACACTAGTGCAAGAGTCTAGGACCAGAGGGCACAGCCTCAGAGTAGAAGGATATCCCTTTGGAACAGAGATAAGCAATTTCTTTAGCCAGAGAGTGATGAATCTGTGGAACTCATTGCAACAGACGGCTGTAGAGGGGAAGTCATCAGGTATACTTAAAGTGGAAGTTGATAGATTTTTGATTAGTCAGGGTGTCAAAGGTTATGCCCAAAAAGACAGGAGAATGGACTTAAGCCGGATAATAAATCAGCCATTACTTTCAGTCCTTGAAATTGAGTTTATAGGTTGCGGGAACATTTCAGATTTGGGGTGAGAGAAGTTGAGTGAAGTTATTCCCTCTGGTTCAGGAGCCTGGTGGTTGAGGGGTAATAACTGTTCTTGAACCTGGTGGTGTGGGTCCTGAAGCTCCTGTACCTCCTTCCTGGAGGCAGCTGTGAGAAGAGAATGCGTCTTGGATGGTGGGGTCCTTGATATCAACATGTATTGAAATTCCACTCCTTCCAGGAGTTTTATTTGAGACCATAAAACCATAAGCTGCAAGAAAAGAATTAGACCATTTGGCCCATTGAGTCTGCTCCACCATGTCATCATGGCTGATCTAATTTTCCTCTCAGTCTCAATCTCCTGCCTTCTCCCCATATCCCTTTATGCTCTGACCAATCAAGAATTTATCAACCTCTACCTTAAATATACATAAAGACTTGGTCTCCACAACTGCCAATGGCAAAGAATTCCACAGATTCACCACTCGCTGGCTCAAGAAATTCCTCCTCATCTCCGTTCTAACAGGACACCCCTCTATTCTGAAGCTCTAACCTTTGCTCTTAGACTCTCCCGTCATAGGAAATATCCTCTCCACATCCACTCTGTCAAGGCTTTTCATCATTCAGTATGTTTCAATGAGGTCACTCCACATTCTTCTGCAAGTTAGAATTCTAGAGTGAAACTGTGGTAACTGATTTAATTTGACTCCCTGCATTTCTGCAGCAGGATTATTTGTCCACTGAAGACAGAATGTTATTAACTTCATTGTTTTCCACATTGAATTCAAGGTCATTATTTCCAATTGCAAACAGAAAACCAATTTATTGCAAGCAAATTTCATAAAATTCATATTTAATAACTTTCTCTTCCTTTTATGCTCCTGTGAAATTAATAGAATCTCAATCAGGTATTTTATTTCCCAAGGCTCTTTGGTTTGTGAGGTTGAATCTTTCCATTGTCATCCCCAGTTTAAATATGGTACATCTATAAAATGTACCACATCTGTCTCCAGCTTCTCAATATTATTTTAGATGAATTTAGTATACATGAATGGATTTAGTGAAAGTTCACTTTGATTAAAACATATCAAAAAGATTCAGGTCACAATTAATAACCACTTTTATACTGTACTTTTATTGATCTGACCACTTTTTCAGAACTCACAAGTCTGCCTTAATGCATAAATAATAGTATCTGTTCTCTCATCTCTGAACTCTTTTGAGCCTTTTCTAATTACCACATACCCAAATCAAAACTTCTACACGATGCTAACATTTATCAGCTACACGTTTTGAGATCATTGTGATCAATGGGGTTGTGCTCCCTATCAGATGTTGATTCTTCAGAATTTTGTTGATGAAAGTACTATACTTCAGTATTTCAGTACTTCAAATTATTCAATACTAATCAACAAGTTCCAAATCCTGGGTTTCTGTATCTCCCTCTGCAACTGGATCCTACACTTCTCATTAAGGGCAGTGTGGATCAGAAATAGCATCTCCTCTTTGCCGATAAATGACCCTGGTACACCTTAAGGACGCATGCTTAGCCCACTGCTCTATGTTCTCTACAAAACGTTGACTGCTTATTAATTTCCATTAACACTACCTGACCTGCTGAGTTCCTCCAACATTTGGAGTATGTTGCTCTGGATTTCCAGCATCTACAGAATCTTTGTGTTCTAAATCTTTGATGAAGGAACAATTGTAGTTCAGAAGTGGCTGCGCAAGAACCTGGTTAGCACAAACCTGGTAAGATCAGTGAGAAATTTGCCTCAAGAAATGTTTAAGGAAGACAGAATTTTTTTTTCTGCTTGATGAATACTTGGACTGGAAAACTGAATAGAGACCTCAGGAATTGGGGTTGCACAGTCAAAATGTAGTAGGAGGGCACAGTTTATTCAGATAGTTGGCACAGATCAGATGGCCAAGGGATTTCTAGGAGTGAGGAAAACTGAAAAAGATATATCAAAATCAATGGGATGTCAGATTGAAATTTTTGAGGGCAGTTAAAAATTGGGATGGCAGGAGTAAGATGAGATGATTTATCCTTACAGCTCCACTGAATTATTTTTGCATCCTCTCCAGCCCTTCTACATTTCTATTACAATGGTTCAAAATGATAATCCACATCTGATTTGACCAAGGTTTGGATTCACTTAAATTTCAACAGGATTTCCCTGCTTTTCACTTCTATTCCCTGGAATTTAACTTTGTGGAGCTGTTTGAATAATAATAATGATAAAAAGACAAAGAAGAAGAAACAGAAGGATTCCTTGTGGCAATGCAGGACCAGGTGCTTAGCACAAAAAATTATCAAAATACATCATAAAATACCTACAATAAATGCTGAAATTGCTAAGAGAAATCAGAAACAATCCAACACATTACAGGATCCTGCAGCGGTTTAACTCAATCTGATTACTTACACAGGCACAATCAAGTGGCAAACGTCATTCATCAAAATCTTGCTTTAAAATACAAACTCATAAAAGAAACCATACCTTACTATAAATACAAGTCTGTTCTAGTTTTAGAATCCATAAGACCATAAGATAATAAGATATAGGAGTAGAAGTAGTTGATTCGGCCCATCAAGTCCGCACCATCATTCAAACATGGGCCGATCCAATTCAGCCAGACATCCCCACTCCTCTGATACTCTGGCTAATCACGAACCTATCTAACTCTACCTTAAATGCACCCAATGACTTGGCCTCCACAGCTGCAACAAATTCCACAGATTTAACACCATCTATTCTGGCTGGCTCAAAGAATTGCAGTAGGTTTGTCAGGTAGGATTTTCCTTTCAGGAAACCATGCTGGCTTTGGTCTATCTTGTCATGTGCCTCCAGGTAATCCATAATCTCATGACCGTAATCGGTGGAAGAAATAAATGGGCAGACTATTATTTAGACTATACACTTTCCAACATTGTATTACATTTGCCATTTCTTTGCCCATTCCCCTAAACTATCTAAGTCTTTCTGAAGGCTCTCTGTTTCCTCAACACTACCCAGTCCTCAACCTATCTTTGTATCATCAGCAAATTTAGCCACAAATTCATTAATACCATAGTCCAAATCATTGACGTACGTTGTAAAAAAGCAGTGGTCCCAATACCAAACCCTGTGGAACTCCACTGGAAAAAGGGAGCCAGCCAGAATAGGATCCCTTTATTCCCACTCTCCGTTTCCTGCTGATCAGCCTATGCTCCACACATGCTTGTAACTCCCCTGTAATTCCATGGGCTCTTATCTTACTAACAGCCTCATGTCCAGCACCTTGTCAAAGGCCTTCTAAAAATCCAAGTACACCATGTCTACTACATCTCCTTTGTCTATCCTGCTTGTAATTTCCTCAAAGAATTGCAGTAGGTTTGTCAGGCAGGATTTTCCTTTCAGGAAACCATGCTGGCTGTGGCCTATCTTGTCATGTGCCTCCAGTTACTCCGTAATCTCATCCTTAACAATCGATTCCAACAACTTCCCAACCACTGATGTCAGGCTAACAGGTCTATAGTTTCCTTTCTGCTACATCCCACCCTTCTTAAATAGCGGAGTAACATTTGCAGTTTTCCAGTCATCCAGTACAATGCCAGAATCTATCGATTCTTGAAAGATCGTTGTTAATGCCTCCACAGTCTCTCCAGCTAATTCCTTCAGAACCCGAGGGTTGATTCCACCAGGTCTAGGAGATTTATCCAGTCTAAGACCATTAAGCTTCTTGAGCACATTCTCAGTCGTAATTTTCACTGCACATGCTTCACTTACGTGACACTCTTGAATGTCTGGTATACTGCAGATGTCTTCCACCATGGAGACAGATGCAAAGTACGCATTCAGTTCTTCTGCCAGCTCTGTGTTTCTCATTACAATATCTCCAGTGTCATTTTCTATTGGTCCTATATCTACCCTCGACTCTCTTTTATCCTTTATATACTTAAAAAGGCTTTTAGTACCTTCTTTGATATTAGTCGCCAGCTTCCTTTCATAATTCATCTTTTCCTTCCTAATGACCTTCTTAGTTTCCTTCTGAAAGTTTGTAAAAGCTCTCCAATCCTCTATCTTCCCACTAACATTGGCTTCCTTGTATGCCCTCTCTTTTGCCTTTACTTTGCCTCTGACTTGTCAGCCACGGTAGTGTTCTTCTTCCATTCAAAAACTTCTTCTTATTTGGAATATATGTGTCTTGCACTTACCTAATTTTTCACAGAAACTCCAGGCATTGATGGTCTGCTGTCCTTGCTGTTAGTGTCTCTTTTCAGCCAGCTTTGGCCATTGTAATTTCCTTTATTTCACTGAAATACCGACACATTGGAATTTTTCAAAACTGAGAAATTTGAAATCCTTCTCAAATTTCAAAGTGAACTCGATCATATTGTGATCACTGTTCCCCAAGGGTTCCTTAACCTTAAGCTCTCTTATCACCTCTGGATCAGTGCACAACACTCATTCCAGCACTGCTGATCTCCTAGCTCTGCACCACGCCTCTATCGCCTTGTAACTCATCCCGCTGGCTGTGATTATGCCTCGTCTCCTGCCTGTCCTTTCTATCATCTCTGTTGCACGCTAGCTTTGATTTATTTCTGTTTTCCCCTTCCTCAGCCCAATCACTTCAGTTCCCATCTCCCTGCCAATTTAGTTGAAACCCTCCCGAACAGCTCTATTAAACTTGTGTGCTAGGATATTGGACCCCTTTGTGTTGAGTTGTAACCCATCCTTTTTGTACAGGTCGTACCTTACCCAGAAGAGGCCCCAATGATCTAGGAACCTGAACCCCTACTCCCTACACCAGTTTCTCAGCCACGCATTAATATGCCTCATCATGCTATTTTTGCACTCATTAGCATGTGGGATGTGGACTGGGTTCATGCTGATGTGCTTGTTGATAGAATTCTGTGTGGAGAACAAAGGCTCAAAGTATCCTTGGGCTTGTTGTTGACGGGCTTGGCCTAGGATAGTGGCATTGGTCCAGTTGAATTGATGTGCTTCGCTGTCACAATGTGTAGATATAAGGGAAAGTGGAAATGAACCCAGTTTACATCCCACTTCAGCATCATGTTGTCAGTCCAGAGCCAAGGGCCAATTCACACCTGACTACACACATCAATCAATGAGAACGACATTCATCCTACATAACGGTCAAATAACACAGCCCGGGCAACAATGATCACCTAATCGGATTTTAACAAACCAATAGCGGATTACATAATCGGTAACCAATAGAAATGGGACATATACCCATATATACACACACACAAACGCACTAATCACAGGACACGTAAAAGGCAAACAGTTTCCAACATGTCATTCAAAGTTGCACTGATGATGTTGCCTAGCTGGGTAATGAAACATCTGCAAGCTAACAAGCCAGCTCGGCGAGCCACTCAACAACATAACTATCCAGATATATTAAAGGATAAACAAACAAGGACAACTTACTTATTGGATAGAGCCATTCCAAACACACACATAACGTACAGAAGTCAAAAAGAGAAAAGCATCAGAAATATGCTGAATTAAAAAAGGAAAGTGAAAGACATGAACATTGTCCCAATAGAAATATTTACATCTAGTACCATCCAAAGTCACCACACAATAGGATTGAACAATTAAGCCTACTGAGCAATATTTATGTAAATCTTCAGAAAACCACAGTACTAAAATAGTCCAGAAGTTCCTAGCAATTGAGAAATGTGTCCGCTTGTCTATGCCTGAACTTCAGGTATTACCTGCTTGAGCTGAGAAAAAAATAGAGATACAACAATAACAACAACAATAATAATAATAACAACAATGAATAAGCAATAAATATTGAGAACATGAGATTAAGACCATAAGACATAGGAGCAGGATTAAGACATTCAGCTCATCGAGTCTGCTCCGCCATTCCATCATTGCTGATCCCGGATCCCCCTCAACCCCTTACTTCTGCCTTCTTGCCTCATCCCTTGATGCCCTGACTGTTCAGGGAACGATCAAATTCCACCTTAGATATATGCATGGACTTGGCCTCCACTACAGCCTGTGACAGAGCATTTCACAGACTTACTACTCTCTGGCTAAAGAAATTTCTTCCTTATCTCTGTTCTAAATGGTTGCCCCTCAATTTCAAAGCGGTGCCCTCTGGTTCTGGATACCCCCACCATAGGAAACATCCTCATCACATCCACCCTATCTAGTCCTTTCAAAATTTGGTAGGTTTTTCTAAATGCCAGTGAGTACAGGCCTAAAGCTGCCTAAAATGCTCCCCATATGTTAACCCTTTCATTCCTGTAATCATCCTCGTGATCCTCCTCTGGACTCTCTCCAATGACAACACATTCTTTCTGAGATATGGGGCCTAAATCTGTTGACAATACTCTAAGTGCAGCTTGACTAGAGTCTTAAAAAGGCTCAGTATTATCCCCTAGCTGTAATATTCTATTCCCCTTGAAATATATGCCAGCAAATCATTTGCTTTCTTTACCACAGTCTCAAACTGTAAATTAACCTTCTGCAAGTCTTACACGAGGACTCCTAAGTCCCTCTGCACCTCTGATGTTTGAACCTTCTCCCCATTTAGATAAAAGCTCACACTATTGTTCCTTTTACCAAAATGCATTATCATACATTTCCCAACACTGTATTCCATCTGCTACCTTTTTGCCCATTCCTCCAGTTTGTCTGTCCTGGTGCAATCATATTACCTACCCCTTCACCTATCTTCGTATCATCTGCAAACTTTGCCACAAAACTATCAATTCCATTATCTAAATCACTGACAAACAATGTGAAAAGTAGCAGTCCCAATATTGACCCCTGAGAAAAACCACTAATCACTCACGCCAACCAGAAAAGGCCCCTTTTATTCCCACTCATTGCCTTCTGCCTGTCAGACATTCCAATATCCATGCCAGTATCTTTCCTGTAATACCATGGGATTTTATCTTGTTAAGCAGCTTCATGTGTGGCACCTTATCAAATGCCTTTTGAAAATCCAAGTAAATAATATCCATTGCCTCTCCCTTGTCCTTCTTGCTTGTTACTTCCTCAAAGAACTCTAACAGATTTGTCAGGTAAAATTTCCCTTCACAGAAACCATGCTGACTTTGACTTATTTTTATCATTAGTTTCCAAGTACCTTGGAACTTAATCCTTAATAATAGACTCCAACACTTTCCCAATCATTGAGGTTAGGCTAATTGACCTATAATTTTGTTTCTTTTGCCTTCCACCCTTCTCAAAGAGGGAGTGACATTTGCAAACTTTCAGTTCTCCGGGACCATGCCAGAATCAAGTGATTCTTGAAAGATCAAGTTCAATGCATCCATTATCAATCCAGCAACCTCTCTCAGGACTCTGGGATGTTGTAGTCCATCTGGTCCAGCTGGCTTCACCACCTTAAAACCTTTGAGGTTGCCAAGTACATTTTCCATTGCAACAGCAATGGCACTCACTCCTGCTACCTGACACTCACAGACCTCTGGCACACTGCTGGTGTCTTCCACAGTGAAGGCTAATGCAAAGTATCCATTAAATTCATCTGCCATTTCTTTGTCCCCCATTACTACCTCACCAGCATCATTTTCCAGTTGTCCAATATCAACTCTCACTTCCCTTTTACTCTTTATACAACTGAAAAAGAACTTATCGTATCCTGCTTTATATTATTGTCTAGTTTGCTCTCATATTTCATCTTTTCCCTTCTTATAGCTTTTTTAGTTGCCTTTTGTGGGATTTTAAAAGCTTCACAATCATCCAACATTCCATTCACTTTTGCTACCTTATATACCTTTTCCTTCGCTTTACGCAGTCCTTAACTTCCTTTGTCAGTCACGGTTGCCTACCCTTGCCATTTGAGAACCTCTTCATCTGTGGGACATATCTATCCCGTGCCTTGAGAGCTATTCCCAGAAACTTCAGCCATCTTTGCTCTGCCTTCATCCTTTCCAGTATCCTCCTCCAATCCACCCGGGTAAGCTCCTCTCTCATGCCTCTGTAATTCCCTTTATTCATTTGTGATACTAATACATGTGAGTTATGCTTCCCCTTCTCGAACTGGAGTATGAATTCAGTCATATTATGATCATTGCCTCCCAATGGTTCCTTTGCATTAAGCTCCCAAGTAAGATCTGGGTTATTACACAACACCCAATCTAAGATAGTCTTTCCCTAAGTAGGCTCAAGCACAAGCTGATCTAAAAAGTCATCTCATAGGCATTCAACAAATTCCCTCTTTGCGATCTGACACCAACCTAATTTTCCCAATCTTCTTGCATATTAACGCCCCCATTACAATTGTGCCATTATCCTTATTACATGTTTTTTCCAGCTCCCTTTGCAATCTCAACCCCACATCTTGGTTACTATTTGGAGGCCTATATATGATTCCCATAATGGTTGTTTATACCCTTACAATTTCTTAACTCCATCCACAAAGGTTCAACATTGTCTGACCCGATGTCACCTCTTTCTAAAGATGCAATTCCCTCTCTTGCCAACTACACCAATGCCTATGCCTTCCTGCCTGTCCTTTCAATACAAAGTCTATCCTTTGATATCAAGCTCCCAACTATGGCCTTCTCTCAGCCATGACTCAGTGATGCCCACAATGTCATACCAACCAATCTCTAACTGTGTCACAAGTTCATCCACCTTACTCCGAATGCTACGCACATTTAAATACAACAGCTTCAATCCTGCATTCTTCGCCCTGTGGTATAATTCAACTCTTTGCACTGTCTGCATTTACACCCAATTAGTGGCTAATCCTTCCTTACATTCATGTTACCCCCCCCCCCCCCCCCCCCCCGTCGTCTACTTATAAAGCTGCTGGCCCATCCTCAGCTCTACCATTCTGGTTCCCAAACCCCTACCATATTAATTTAAACCGGTCACAACAGCTCTAGCAATTATTTGTCCCCCTGGGATTCAAATGCAACCCATCCCTTTTGTACAGGTCCCACCTGCCCTAGAAGAGGTCTCACATACCCGGAAATCTGAATCCCAGCCCCCTGCTCCAATTCTTCAGCCAAGCATTTATCTGCCTCCTCATTCTTTTCCTATCCTCACCATCATGTGACACAGGCAGCAATCCTGAGATTACTACCCTTCAGGTCCTGCTTCTCAGCTTCCTTCCTAACTCACTGTATCCTTTTTCTGGACCTCCCCCCTTTTTCTTCCTATGTGGTTGGTACCAATATGTATCATGACTTCTGGCTGCTCACCCTCTCTTTTCAGGATATTGTGGACATGTTCAGAAACATCTCAGACCCTGGTACCTGGGAGGCAAACTACCATCTGTGTTTCCTTTTTACATCCTCAGAAACACCTATGTGCCCCTTTGACTATTAAGTCCCCAATCACTGCTGACAACCTATTCTGTGCCACAAGACTAGACTCAGTGCCAGAGGCACAGTTACTGTTGCTTCCCCCAGATAGGTCATTTCCCCCCCCCCCCCCAGTGGTACTCAAAATGGAGTACTTATGAGGTGATGGCCACAGGTGTGCTCTCCACTATCTGACGTTCTCCCTTCCCTCTTCTGACACTCATTTATCTGTCTCCTGTATCCTTGGGGTGACTACTCCCTGTAGCTCCTGACTATCATTGCCTCACTTTTCCTAACAATCTGAAGGTCATCGAGCTGCAGCTCTAGTTCCCTAACAAGGTCTCTATTGAGCTGCATCTTGATGTACCTGTATTGAGTCCTTGGTAGTGAGTCCATAGGTTGTGGGAACAGTTCAGTGTTGGGGTGACTGAAGTTGTCTGATGTTATCCCTTCTGGAACAAGAGCCTGATGGTTGAGGGGTAATTTCTGTTCCCAAACCAGGTGGTGTGGGTCCTGAGGCTGCTGTGCCTCCTTCCAGATGGCAGCAGTGAGAAGAGACCATGACCTGGATGGTGGCCCAACTCATTTCAAATGTCAAGTGTTCATTTGAGGGGAGTCCACTCAAACGAGTGATCATTCCCCTCTGCGGATGCTTCCTGATACTCGTTCTTTGATCTCTATGCTCCTGTTACTCGTCAGCATTCAGGATCTACAGGGTGGGAATTGTCCACGGGTTGCCGGTGCTGAAATGATTGGCTGTGAGTTGGACTTGGCTCTGGGGCTTTCAGTTCAATTAATATCGAGGAGTGTCTGCAACTGATGCTGACCCTGACACATAAATAAATTAAAAAATATTATAAATAGTTATGAGCCTCTACATCAAAACATACTGTGAGATTACATTGTGGATGTCAAATCCAACCTGCAACCATTGTGTTGGACAGCCCACAAGTGTGGCTACACTTCCAGCACCAACATCGCACGCCTGCATCTTACTAACTTAACCCATACATCGCTGGGCTGTGGGAGGAAACTGGAGCACACGGGAGAAACCCACAAGGCCATGAGGAGAATGTACAAACTCCACACAGACAGTGGTGGGAAATAATCCACTGGAGCTCTAAAGCATTGCACTAGTCATTAGGCTACTGCACCAGTATGTTTATTGCTTGTGGGAAAAGACATTTTATCCTTTTACATCTATTATCATATTTTAGCGGAAGGGAAGCAGAGGGGCTTATGGCCACAATTCAGGAGTGATGTGACCATGCAGCTGTAGATCTGACAGCAATGATGAGAGGCAAAAAGCCAGAAAGGGTATAAGATCAGAATTAATTTGTGATTGATCAACGTCTGAAGAGATTATTGTCTTAAAGTTACTGTACTGTTGTAATTCAACACTGCCAGCTACCTGTTGGATCTGACTGTTTAATTGATACTTTATTTGCTGTTTTACAATTAATTGTCTGTTTGTATCTTATTTAATTACTAAAACACAAGTACCTGCTTAGTATGCTTTCTAGTGGTCACAGTATGTATATGCAGTTGTTCAGTGTCCCCCCCAGTGTTTTGACTTGATTGATTCTGGAAAGCACTAGAAGCTTCTTGTGGTGCTGCATTATTCCAATAGTGCTTTCTGATTGGCAGATTGCACTCCTGCTATAAATGCAAAGTATTGCAGATCTTCCCTTCTATTGAATCAAATTTATTATCACTGCCTTTTATGAGAGGAAACTTGTAGACAGCAAAGCAGTACAAAGACATAAAATTATTATCAACTACAAAAAATAAATGGTGCAAAAAATAGGGTAATGAGGTTGCATTCGTATCTTCATGAAACAATCAGAAGTCTGTCCCTGTATCAATGAGCGTGGGTCTTAAGGCTTCTGTACCTCCTTCATGATGGTTGTAATGAGAAGAAGACATGTCCTGGGTGGTGAGGGTCCTGAGTAATGGATGCTACTGTGGAACCATAGAACACTACGGCACAGTACAGGTCCTTTAGCCCTCCATGTTGTGCTGACCCATATAATTCTTAAAAAATGTACTAAACCCACACTACCCCATAACCCTCCATTTTTCTTTCATCCATGTGACTGTCCAAGAGGCGCTTAAACACCCCTAATGTTTTAGCCTCCACCACCATCCCTGGCAAGTTGCTCCAGGCACTCACAACCCTCTGTGTAAAAAAAACTTACCCCTGATGTCTCCCCTAAACTTCCCTCCCTTAATTTTGCACATATGCCCTCTGGTGTTTGCTATTGGTGCCCTGGGAAACAGGTACTGACTATCCACCCTATCTATGCCTCTCATAATCTTGTAGACCTCTATCAAGTCCCCTCTCATTCTTCTATGCTCCAAAGAGAAAAGTCCCAGCTCTGCTAACCTTGCTTCATATGACTTGTTCTCCAATCCAGGCAACATCCTGGTAAATCTCCTCTGCACCCTCTCCATAGCTTCCACATCCTTCCTATAATGAGGTGACCAGAATTGAACACAACACTCTAAGTGCGGTCTCACCAGAGATTTGTAGAGTTGCAACATGACCTCTCTACTCTTGAACTCAATCCCCCTGTTAATGAAGCCTAGCATCCCATAGGCCTTCTTAACCTCCCTATCAACCTGTGCAGCGACCTTGAGGGATGTATGGATTTGAACACCAAGGTCCCTTTGTTCATCCACACTCTTAAGTAACTGACCATTAATCCTGTACTCAGTCTTCTGGTTTATCCTTCCAAAATGCATCACTTCACACTTGTCCGGATTGAACTCCATCTGCCATTTTTCTGCCCATCTCTGCAGCCTGTCTATATCCACTTGTAACCTTCGACAACCTACAGCTCCATCCACAACTCCTCCAATCTTCGTGTCATACTACTTGAAGCATTGCCCCTATGCAGCCATCCCTTTCTGAACACCTTAATTCCACTTATGTTTTGCGAATATTGTAGATAGTTTAAAACAGGTAATTTTTTTATTTATTCATTGCCATGATGCGAGGATCCCAAGGAAAGTCAGCATTAAATTCCCAACCCAGGTTGCCCTTGCATTCTCTAACTCTGGAGATTCTGCAGATCCTAGAAATCTTCAGCAACACACACAATGTGCTTGTTAGGTAGCATCTATGGATGGGAATAAACAGTTGATGTTTCCAGACATCCCACCCTGCAAAAACTCATTTCAGGGAGGTAGCACCACAACCCCCGCCCCCCGCAACCCCATATCCACTCCCCCCTCCGGTCGACCTCCAAGGGTGTATGTGTACAGGACATTTGATTATGAAAGAACACAATTTATTTGATCACATATTGAAACTATTTACATACACACGCTTATACACACGCACACACACAGACACAGACACAGAGATGCGCACACACAGAGACGCGCACACACACAGACGCGCGCACACACACACACACACACACACACACACTGTTGGCAGTCTCAATGCTAATAGCTAAATGCTGATGCAAATAGCTTTTCCATTTCTTTTGCAAACTTTCCCTGTACTGTGACGTGACTTGCTCGGCAGATTTGAGCTTTTTGCCGGAAGTCTCAACCTCATAGCAGTCTGTGTCAATGAATTTGTTAATTTTGCAAGACATCAGATTCACAAGTGTTTTGTGAGACAGCTATCATGGAATCATTTTTTTATTCTATTACAACTTTCAGCAAGTCTACAGGGAGTTTGGCCTTGTCACGCAGGACATCAGTAGAGTAGCGCTTTAACAGCTAGCCAGCTCATTTAAATAATGTTAGCTATGCAAATGAATGAATTACATCTGTTAACCTCACCTCAACATGTATTTTACAGTCATTTAACCCACCACGGGCATTAGAAAAGTCACTGTTGCAAACGGTGCAGCGAGCAACACTGTCATTATTTTTGACCCCCTATTAGGCAGGGGTACACTTTAGTGTAGTCTGGGGTGAAGTACGTTTTATATTTTCTTTTTTTGGAACACTCTGCCATGGTGCTGCAGGACACTAAACTGAACTGGTAGACAATGAAAGAGAGAGAGAGGTTAATTGATTTCCAGGATATTGTGTATAATTTGCAGGCGTCAGGGAGCCACTGTCTATATGAGGGAGACTCCTGGAACTTCCGGGAGAGGTGGGATGTCTGTGTTTTGGTTCGAGACCATTCATCAACATGGCAAGGTAGTGTTACGGTTAGCACAAACACTTTGCTGCACCAGAGATCACGGATTGGGAATCAATTCTCATTGCTGCCTGTAAGAAGTTAGTACGTTCTCCCCTTGATCATGCAGTTTTCCTCTGGCTGCTCTGATTTCCTCCCATGTTTCAAAGACATTGGCCTCCACTCTGCACTTCGCATTTGTGAGTGGGTTGGAGTTTGATGCAGGCAGGAGCACAAGTGTTGTGACCCCCTCTGGAAGACGATTCAGCAAGACTGGTGTTTGACGCCTAGTGTTCGGGGTCCAGGTTATTGGGGAGTCTGCAGTTTGGCCTGGGGTTCAGAGTCCTCGTCCAAGGAGCTCATTCATTGTCATCACCATGTGCGATGGTCAATACCAATGACTGAAGCACAAGGGCCCATTGGAAGTCGAAATCCAGTGTCTGGATCCTGGGTCTGTGAGTCTACAGTGGATGTTGAAGGCCTGATGCCTGTGAGTCGAGTCCAATGGATCCCGGAGGCCTGAGGTGGCTTGTCCTGGGGTTGGAGGACTGTTTGTATTTTTGTGGGTGGCTGGGTGAGAGTAGGAGACGAGGCTTCTCTTGCTGTGGTCATTTTGTAGCTGCTTGTATTCTGCTGAACACTATCGGCATGTTAAATTGGCACTGGAATGTCTGGTGACACTTGTGGCCTGATCTCAGCACGTCGTTATGTTCTGCTGATTGTTAAACACAAGCCACATATACCATTGTGTGTTTTGATGTACATGTGATAAATAAATTAATCCAAAGAGAATCTAAAACTCCCTTCTTGAGAGGCCAGGAATGATTCTGATGGGCATTTGTAAGAATCTCAGTGTTTCTGGTCAGAATTACCGATGTTTATTTTAATAATTAATCAAGCATGTGAGGAGGAAGATGCTTAGTGGACAGATTAGTCTAATTGGAGAGCTTAATGTAGTCTAATTTCAAATTAAAATGGAGTTGGCACTGGGAGATTTGCAATCTATTGAGCCAGAGCTCTGAGATATAAATACCAGCTTCATTATCTCTCAAGAAAGAATCCAGATCTAAATTTCTCCTTCTGTGTTGTAAAGATGTATTTTGGAAGCACATGGCAAATTTTGAGCAGGAGATTAAATATTCAAAGAGAAAGTGATGTGTTAAATTTGATGCCTTGAATTGGTTCTTGTTAACTAAAATTGGCTGGATAAAAAAAATCCTTTATTAACTGAACCACTCGCGCTTCTGATTTATAGTAAAACTTGAAACATCTATTTCTGAACTCAAATGAGTCTAATTAATCTAACCTTAGCCATTGATAATGCATCTACAATTAAGTATTGAAGTAAATGATGTCAGCACATCAGTTGCTAAGCTCAAAAGTTCATTTATAACCAAATGGGTCAAAAACTGTCTTTTTAAACTCTGAATTCCTAATGGAGTTTTAAGAACAGCATGTAGCTCATTTGGAAAATTGGAGATGGTTGTCCTGTCTAGGGAAGGGGATTTCAAACTTTCTATAATTATATAACCTTTCACTGGATTGTAAATTATATCAACTTTAAAACATCAGATAGTCCAGGTCACTTGGACAATGAATTATTTAAATTACCAATGTCGGTACCTACAGAATTCCACTCTCCAGATGCTCTGTCTACTCTATCTCACCTTTTAATCAAGTGGCTGACATGGAACATAGAACATAGAACATTACAGCACAATACAGGCCCTTCAGCAGACAATATTGTGACAACCATTTAACCTAACATCAATCTAGCCTTCCTTCCCACATCACTCCCCATTTTTCTTTCATCAATTTGCCTATCTAAGAGCTTCTTAAATGTCCTTAATGTTTCTGCCTCTGCTACCACCCATGGCAGGACATTCCACACACAAACCACTCCATGCAAAGAAGCTAACTTTGACATCTCGCTTATACCTTCCACAGATCACCTTAAAATTATGCCAGCTTGTATTAGCTATTTCTTTCCTGGGGGAGAAATTCTCAGGTTATCCACTTGATCCATGTCTCTTATCATCTTGTACACTTCTATCAAGTCACCTTTATAATAATGTCAACTTTAGAACATAGAATATAGAACAGTACAGTAAAGTACATGCCCTTAGGACCACGATGGTGTGCTCCGATTTAAACTGCTGATATTTGTACCTTCATAACACCACTCTCCAAATGCTCAGTCTACTCTGTCTCACACCTTAATCAAGTGGTTGTTACAGAACATAGAACAATCCAGCACAATACAGTCCCTTTGGCCCATGGTGCGCTACCCTTTTAATCTACTCTAAGATCGATCTAACCCTTTCTTCCTACATATCCTTCCATTTTTCTATCATCCATGTGCCAGTCTAAGAGTTTCTTTAACATTGAAACTTTGGATTTGTGAATCTCTGAGATTTAACATGACAGGTTAGACTGCACTGTGCCTTTGAAGTACTTAATAGCTGCTGACTGCCTGGTAATAAACTCTTAGCTTTCCTTTGAGAATATTCTCAATCGAGCTGCTGTTGGCAAAATATTCTACTTTCCCCACACGTAAAAGCCTTGATTTTCCCAAACTCCTGGTTGTCCTTGCATTATGACTAATAGTTCCAATGCAGATAACTACTCACACTTAAAAGCAATAGCTTTCATCTAATTTGTATTGTAAAACAGATCTGATTTCTAGGACAGATCACATATAAAGCAATGTTGCCTTTTTAATGCTAAACACAGCGAGAGTCACCCTATTTCCTGCAGCCACCTTCTTGGTGAAATGAAAATGTACTTGAACTTGGAATGAATGCTCACGGATTGCTTAGCGATCCTTGAATACATGAGGTAGGCATATTGATTCTTACGGGTCAGCTCTTCAGCAAGGATGTCTTTTAGGAGCAGATTCTTTGCCTTTGCTATTGGATTTCCGAATGCACAATGAACCCATGAACACGAGTTCACTACTTTTTGCATAGATATCTATATTGTATTTGGGTGGCGGGGTGGAGATACGCCTCTACTAAAGGAGGTGTAGGGCACTCTTTCCCTCCACTAGCCTGCAGGTCACCCTCGGACAAGGTGTAGCATCTGCTTAGCCCCACCTCCGATTAGGGTCATGTGAAGCCATGGGAGCAGGTGGTGGATGGTCGGATGAGCAGCCGGTGCAGATCACAAGTCCTGGTTATGTGACCTCTGACACCAGGCAGACAATCTCTGAAGAGTATTAATAATGGCTGGGGTCACCCATCTTGTAATGACACCGTCCAGAAGAAGAGAATGACAATTATGGGCATGGGACCATGATGGCCTACGTCATTCGACACAGCACATTATAATGATAACAATATATACACACACACATACAGATTTATATACAGAACATAGAACTGTACAAAACAGGAACAGTCCCTTCAGCTGACAATGTAAATTAGTAATCAAGTGGCTAACTAATCTCTTCTGCCTACACAATGTCCATATATTTCCATTTTCCTCACATTCATGTGCCTATCTAAATGTCTCACAAAAAGTCTGTAATGTATCTGCCTCGACCACCACCCCAGGCAGCAGATTCCAGTCAGCCAGCACTCTCTGTGTGAAAAACTTACCCTTCATAGCTGCTTTGAAATTACCCCCTTCTCATCTTAAATGCAAACCCTCTGATATAAGTCATTTCAGCTGTGGGAAAAAGATACTGTCTGTCTTCTCTCTCTGTCAAAGAAAGTGTGGTGGCTGCCTGTTGATCATCCTCCCCACATTAAACAAAGTCATGCACAGGCATTCTCCATTAAGGGAATAACCCCTTAAGAGAACATTATACCCGACTCGAGTGATCAGACTCCTGCTATGAGTGCAAAGTATTGCCGATCTTCCTTTCTTTCCGTTTTTTCTTTTATTTGTTTTTATTTTTTTAATATTTATTTTTTAGATTTAAAATTTTATATATTTCATTTAGATTTTCATGTTCTTTGTCAATACTGAAACATAGTTATCTTTGCAATTCTGGCCTTTTCTTAAGAATAACGTGTATTTAAACAGCTATCAAATTCATTTACAGAAACCTTATCTGCAAGTGGAAATATTAGATTCTTCTTCCTGAGTCAGTCTCATTTCTTTCCATTCATCTCCATTTCAATAGATTCTTTGGAGAGTGATATAGAATATTGAAAATATCCATGTAGTTTATTAAAATTGTTTCAGGCACAATGTGGAAGCTACATCAAAATTACTGTTAATAATAGTGGTTATGATTTATAGACCTACTGGGTATTATAAAGGTCTTTGTAAATTAAGCCTTTGAGAGTAAAAAGGGTGAAGTACATCAGAAGGCTGAAGTACCCAGTTCAATATCGGGCAGGAGTTTACCTTCACTTCCTCCTGCCTGCTCCCAGTGCATTTGCCCCTACATGCGGTGGCTAAAAGTTGACCATAAGGCCATAAGACATATATTAGAAACAGAATTAGGCCATTTGGCCTATCAAGTCTGCTCCACCATTCCAACACGGCTGATTTATTACCTCTCTCAATTCCATTCTTCCGCCTTCTCCCCTGTAAGCTTTGACACCCGAACTAAACATGAACCTGTCACCTCCACTTTAAATATATTCAATGACTTGGCCTACATAGCTGTCTGTGGTGATGAATTCCACACATTCAGTATCTTCTGGCTAAAGAACTCCCTCCGCATTTCTGTTCTAAATGGATGGCACTTTATTCTGAAGCTGTGCTCTCTGAACCTAGATTCACGCACTATAACAGACATCCTCTCCACATCCTCTCTCTCTAGACCTTTCAATGTTTGATAGGTTTCAATGAGATCTCCTCTCATTCTTCTAAACTCCAGAAAACACATGCCTAGAGACATCAACTGTTCCTCATTTTAACCCTGTAAATTATTTCTGGGATCATTCTTGTGAACCTCCTCTGGACCCTCTCCAATTCCAGCACATCTTTTCTTCAATAAGGGTCCCAAAACTGCTCATAGTACTCTACATGCTCTCTGATCAATCCCTTTCAGCATGACATCCTTGCTCTTATGCTATAATCTTGATGTTCTGGTCTATTCTAATACCCGAAAAGGGTATTATAAAGGTCCTAGCAAATTAAGCCTTTGAGGGTGATAGAGCTGATGTATGTCGGCAGCTTGGAGACAGCTGTGTAGGGACGGGGTTCGTATTTTGGAGATGGAAAGAACAACCAGAAGACAGCAGAAGTGAGACAGGAGAAATGCAGCCATGATTGCCATGGTTGCCATCACTACCACTTTGTGCTCTTTCACTGGGTAATTGTTTTGCGGAGCACCTGAACTTTCCCCACAATGGTTATTTTGAGCTTCTGTTTGCACATAATGGCAACTGCTCAGTCTTTTATTTTATATGTATTATATTTACTTTCAAAGATACTGTGTGGTAATAGTCCCTTCTACCCAATGATCCCACACTGCCCAGTTAGATGCAAGAGACAAACCTATACATCTTTGACACGTGGGAGGAAACTAGAGCATCTGGAGGAAGCCCACGTGGTGATGGGGAGAATGTGCAAACGCCTTTCAGACAGTGGTGGGAATTGAACCCTTGATGCTGGCCTTGTAATAGCATTACACCAACCGCTATGTTACCATGCCACTGCAACATCCCCACCCCAAGATGTCCTTGGCCTTCTTCCCTGCCATGGTGTGGCAAAATCCAACTAGACCAATAGAGCCCCGTATTCTGCTTGGGTGGCCTAAAACCCAATGGTATGAACACTGAATTTTCTAATTTCAGGTAACCTGACGAAGAGCCTCAGTCTGAAACACAAAATGTTTATTGATTTCCATAGATGCTGCCTGACCTGCTAAGTTCCTCCAGCACTTTGTGTGCATTCCTCAGAATTTCCAGTATCTCTTGTGTCTCCACATCCTCTTCCTTTCCCATTTCCACCAGTCCACCCAGATTCTCTATTCTTTTCTTCACCTTTTGCAACCTCTCTCTCTCTCTCACCACCTTCCAATGTCTTAGAAATTGCCCTCTCAACCCCCACCCCTGCCATCCCTTTATCCATCATCCCTCCCTTATCTGAAACTTCCCAATACTTTCCATCTTCTGCAAACCACACAGAGCTAGAGGATCTCAGCAATTCAGGCAGCATCTATGGAAATGAATAAACAGTTGAGATTTTGTGCCCAGACCCACTTTTCATTTTCCCACTTTCTTTTAAACAGACAGACAGACAGACAGACATACTTTATTGATCCCGAGGGAAATTGGGCTTAAACTCCCCCTGGATTTCAAGTCAAGTCAAGTCACCTTTTATTGTCATTTCGACCATAACAGCTGGTACAGTACACAGTAAAAATGAGACAATGTTTTTCAAGACCATGGCGCTACATGAAACAATACAAAAACTACACTAGACTACAGACCTACCCAGGACTGCATAAAGTGCACAAAACAGTGCAGGCATTACAATAAATAATAAACAAGACAATAGGCACAGTAGAGGGCAGTAAGTTGGTGTCAGTCCAGGCTCTGGGTATTGAGGAGTCTGATGGCTTGGGAGAAGAAACTGTTACATAGTCTGGTTGTGAGATCCCGAATGCTTCGGTGCCTTTTCCCAGATGGCAGGAGGGAGAAGAGTTTGTATGAGGGGTGCGTGGGGTCCTTCATAATGCTGTTTGCTTTGCAGATGCAGCATGTAGTGAAAATGTCTGTAATGGTGGGAAGAGAGACCATTCACCACTTACCTACTCCAGAGGTCACATACAGTGGCCAACTAACCTCACACTCAGTGGCCACAGGTAAACCTTTTCATTAATGCTAATACCTAATCAGCCAATCATATGGCGGCAACTCAATGCATACATGCATGCAGACATAAGACCATCGGACCATAAGATTAGGAGCAGAATTAGGGCATTTGCCCTATCGAGTCTACTCCACTATTTTATAATGACTGATCCAGTTTTCCTCTCAAGCTCCAGTCTCTTGCCTTCTCCCTGTATCCCTTCATGCCCTGACCAATCAAAAATCTATCAACCTCTGCCTTAAATATGTATCAATATTGACCTCCACAACTACCTGGCGCAAAGAATTCCACAGATTCACCACCCTCTGGCTAACAAAATTCTTCCTCTTCTCCAATCAAAAAGGGCACCCCTCTATTCTGAGGGAGCGTCCTCTGGCCTTAGACTCTCCCACCACACTCTCCCTGCATCCACTATTTCATCATTTGATAGCTTTTACTGAGGTCACCCCTCATTCTTCTGAATTCCAGTGAATACAGGCTCAGAGTCATCAAATGCTCTTCATATGAAAAGTCATTCAATCCTGGAATCATTTTTGTGAACTTCCTCTGAATCCCTTTCCTGTTTCACGGTCAAGAGGTTCAGTTGTTATTCAGACCATAGATCTGACTGGGGAAGAAATGTGATCTAAGTGACTTTGATCATGGATTGATTGTTGGTGCCAGATGGAGAGGTTTGAGTATCTGAGAAACTGCTCATGTTGTGGGATTTTTACACACAACAGTCACTACAGTTTACAGCACATGGCAGTTCTGTGGGCAAAAATGCCTTGTTAATGAGAAAGACCAGAGGAGAATGGCCAGACTAGCTCAAGCTGACAGTAACCCATAGCTATGCATTACAACAGTGCGTGCAGAAAAGCATCTCTGAATGCACATCACATCAAACCTTGAAGTGGATGAGCTACAGCAGCAAAAAACCATGAACATACACTCAGTGGCCACATCAAAGATCCACACCACCCAGGCCATACTCTTTTCCTGCTGCTGCCATCAGGTAGAAGGTACAAGAGCCTCAGGGCTTTCACCACTAGGTTCAAGAATAGTTACTACCCCTCAACCATCAGGCAGCCGTACAAAAGGCAATAACTACACTCATTCTACTTCTGATGGTCTCATTTTATGGACTCTTTATCTTGTTGCTTCATGCTCTACTGAAGGTGGAGCTGAACAATGATTCTGCAAAACAATGACCCATTTGCTTGCATCTTTGGAAACAGCTATATTTCTATCTTTGATATCTCTTATTATCCTTTTCAAGGTTCTTTTGAAGACCCTGACCTGGACTTTGGTTCTTTGCGGGAATGGGAACCGCTCTCAGACTCTCACGACCGGTTGGGTTTTGATATACCACGGACGCGACCTGGAAGACTAGCGTGCCTCCAGGGTGCTGGATTTTCGTGGCTGTGGAGGCAGGCGGATTCAAGGCTAGTGCTGCTGCTGCCGACTGATGTGTTGTGGGAGAACAAGGAAGATCGTAAGCAGTGGATTTGCTGTTGGCTATGTGCCCAACGGCACAGAGCTCAGAGAAGGCGATGCAACAGATTTTTAACACCATAAACCGGCGAATTGTTTTGTTATGTCTCAGCTCTCAGTGTGAAATGGGGGCTCCTCTATTTCCCTTATTAGGGAGAGAGAGAGCCTGTGGTATGTCTAATACTGGGTGAATGAGTAGATTTCAGGGTACTGCAGATCTGTGTCCTTTTTGATGTTTTGCTGCACGCTTGGAGGGGGGTGCCGATACTTATTTTGCTGGTGGGGGGATGTCATTACCTTGTTGCTTGTGTGTGGGTGGGGGGCTTTGAGGTTCTAACTTTTAACTGTCATTCATTCTTTGGGCCCCCCCCCCCTCTGTTTTCAGGGATGTTTGCAGAGAAAAAGAATTTTAGGATGTATATTGTATACATTTCCCCTGACATTAAATTTAACTATTGAAACCTCTAGTTATTTATTGCTATTCATTTATATTTGCATTTGCACAGTTTGTTGCTCATTGATCCTGTTTACAGAGATTGTTCTATACATTTTCTGAGTATGCTCGCAGAACAAGAATCTCAGGGTTGTATGTGGTGACATGTACATACTCCGACAGTAAACTTTACTTTGAAGTTTGAACTTTATTTGGTACAGGAGGTTACCTAATAAATTGGCCACTGAGTGTATACACCTTTTGGAGTGTGTGAGTAAACTGGAGAAACCAAAGGAATCCCAGGTGGTCATAGTTGCTATGAGAGCACAGTGGTTAGTGCTATCAGAATGGGGTGTCAGAATGGGGTATCAGAATGGGGTGTCAGAATGGGGTATCAGAATGGGACGTCAGAATGGCGTATCAGAATGGGGCGTCAGAACTTACAGTTCAATTCCAATGTCCAGGTGTGACGTCAAATGAAACATTTTTTGTCAGACTTTAATGATTGCATCTACCAAACATCTACCTAAAATGCTTGATAAAATTCATAGAGCAATAAAACTAATCCTGATTGGACTCTATTTGTTTGTATTTTTCAATGCAGCTGGATTTTGGAATTAAAATTGCAACTGTTTTTAATTTTTTGGAATCCTCTTGCATTTAAACTAAAGGAGGTATATTTTTGCAAATATCTCATAATTATTTTATTTAAATTTCCTCCAAGAATGACCATTCAGGGCAAAAAAACATCAATGCCATCACTAAAAGGTATGTTGGTTGTCCTGTATCTGCCAAAGACTGGATAACCTTTGTGAAGAGATTTAAAAGTGGAGAAGCCATTGCATGGGGGCAGTTCCACTCTGTCAGCCTCCGAAGTTCAGGTCCAGTGATACAAGCAGTCATTACAAACTTCCTTGCTTGTAGTAGATGAGCATATTAATTTTTTTTTAGTCTTGTCATGCCCTTTGCTCTCCTGGCTGTTAGATTTCACTGTTGATCTCATCCACTCCTCTGTCCACTGGAGCTGACTTTGCATGCCAGGACAGCATGTTGGAGCAGTGGCCACTGTCACAAGCAAACAGATATTAAATCGTATACCAGCAGATCTACTTCATTAGCAGTTTGAGGAGATCTAAAAATTAACTTATTACATATACATGGAAACTCACAACGTTTTCATCAACGACCAACACAATCCAAGGATGAGCCGGGGGCAGCCCACCAGTGTTGCCATCATAGAATGCCCAAAAATTAATAATGAATTAAAGTTGATTAATTAATTAATTAATCTAAAATTAATAACCCAAACCTCTACGTCTTTAGAATGTGGGAGGAAGCCAGAGCACCCAGAGAACATGCACGTGGTCGAGGGAGAGCATACAAATTCTTTACAGACAGTGGCGGGCATTGAAATGGAGTCACTGGCGGTGTAAAGTGTTGTGCTAACCACTACACTACAGCGCTGCCCTATTTCCCTATTCTCACTCCGAAAGAAATAAAGCTCTTGATCTTCAGCTCCTATTAAACTGGAGATATGTAAAACAGTAATGAATCAGTTACCAGATAAAATTTAATCACTTTTGCAGCACACTATTGTGTTTTTTTCCCCTCAAAATTTGCTAACAAGGGAGCTTTTCTTTTCATTCCTGAAGTCATAGAGAGGCCTCTGAACATACTCCCTGTGTCCACAGAGTCTGAATATTAATTGATAACCAACAAATCTAATTTCATTCCGCAGACATGAAGCATTTGATTTAAATTGCTCATACACATTATGTCAGATCTCTAAAATCATACTGTCAACATTTACACTTGGGGCATGTAAATCAAACATTGTTATGCAGCACTTTTCAGGATCAACGAGAGGTAGCAACTAAAACCACTCACTCGCGAGAAAAGTTCCAGCAAAGAGTTGGGAAGTTAGAGGCTGAGTGGGAAAATTGAGGGCTGGTGGAGTGTTTAACAGATTGGTGGGAAGGGCTTCAAAATTTAATTGAAAATACTAAAGCATTTATAAATTAAAAATATTAAACCACATCAAAGTCTTTGAAAAGAGAAGCTGCTTTAGTTTCCCATTTTCTTCTGGCTCCTCCCTCCTTCCTTTCCAGTCTGGAAGAAGGGAATCAGCCTGAAACATCAACTGTTTATCCCTCTTCACAGATGCTGCCTGGTTTGCTGAGTTCCTCCAGCATTTTGTACGTTTTGCTGTGGATTTCTGGCATCTGCAGAATCTCCTGTTCTTGTGATTTAGTTTCCCAACAGAGGGTGAGGGTTTTGAGGGGGCAACGAGTACCAGAGGCAAGACAAATATTGACTATCAGGGTGATTAAGTAACAGAGGAACCAGAGGAGAGAGGAAAAATGGAACAGATAGTGTCAAACGCAATCTATTGGCTGAATTCTCTCATGTTGGTCCTTTGCCTCCTCGTGTGGGTTCATAGGTCTCCATGGCAACTGGTCCTCCATGCAGAGCACAAAAAGAAACCATAAACAGAAGAGATTCTGTAGATGCTGGAAATCCAAAGCAACACCCACAAAATGCTGGAGGAACTCAGCAGGTCAGGCAGCATCTCACCTGCCTGTCACCTCTCCCTGGGTCGCCTCCACCTTCCCTTTCTCCTGTGGTCCACTCTCCTCTCCTATCAGACTCCTTCTTCTCTGGCCTTTACATTTTCCATCTATCACCTCCCAGCTTCTTACTTCATCCCCTTTCCCCTACACACCTGGCTTCACCTATCATCTTTTAGCTTGTCCTCCTTCCCCTTCCCCACCTTCTTATTCTTGCATATTCCCCACTCTTTTCCATTCCATAAGAACATAAGGCAAAGGAGCAAAATTAGGCCATTCAGCCCATTGAGTCTGCTCTACCATTCCATCATGGCTGAAACGTCAACTGTTTATTCTTTCCATAGATGCTGCCAGACTTGTTCAGCTCCCCCAGCACTTTCTGCGGGTGGCACAGAAAGAAAGCATTTGTCCCATCTTCTTTGAGATTTTCTAGCTCCCAGAAAGTGACACGTTATCCTGCTGCTCACAGACAACATAGAATGGCCATGAAAAAGTCCCAGCAGCACCTTGACCGGTCTCAGAAATTGGTGTGGCTTAGGTGGGGGGGGGGGGGGGTGAGATGGGAAGGAGTGGAGAAATGACTTTTATGACAAAGAAGTCCCTCACTGACAGATGATGGTCATCTCTGAAGATGACAGAAAACCTGTCAGGCAGAGTTTTCAAAGTGGAAAACACATTGAGCTGGGACAGTTCCGCTCTCTTGACCTTGGAAGTCCTGGTGCAGCGGTACAGGTGGTCATCACAAACTGTGGTTTTCCTTGGTTACAGTGGATGGCCATGACTTCCTCTGCACCTTGTCATGTCCTTCGCTCTCCATGGAGTACTGCAGAACCATCTTCCTGGACATTGGATCTCACTGTAGATCTGATCCACCAGTCCCCCAGAGTGACTTCACATGCTAGGACAGACATGTCTCTATCTCACTGGGATATGGGACCCGCCGGCTACCCTCACCTTGTTTAGGCAGCTTGTCAGGGTGGTGTACTGACTGCGTGGCTGCTGTCGCATGCAAACAGTTACTTGGAGTCACAGGTGAAGGCTCAGTATCTGGTGGGGACCAAAGGTGAGTGAGCTGCCCCAGAATGGACACAACAGAGGTGCTGTTCCTCCCCAGACAACTCATACACCCATTAAATGACAGGTGCATTAAATTTTTTGACATTTCATTTATTTATATTGTTATATACCACGTGGGTATCTTGTGACCAGGACCAAGGACCAGGACGTTTCAGACATGACCAGGATGTAATTGAGTCTCTGCTGGGCATGATGTAATGGTCTTGTGATGGTGGAGTGATGTAATTTCCTGCCAGTGAGAGGTCATGTGATGGCCTGTTTCAACTGGTATAAAAGGGGAAAGTCTTGCTGCGATGCAGATCAGTTTGTGGCTTAATTCGTCAGTGACTCTGTTATGCTGCGCGTTCATCTCATGACGTAGTTTTGTTTTAAAGTGAAGTTTTACTTTCTATTGTAAGTTGTGCTGACAGATTTTAAAACCACTGGCAGTTTTGATTCCTACCTTTGCAGTCTAGTTGGAGAGTGAAGAATTTATTGAAATACAGAAAACTCGAAGGATCGAGAAAAGTTGGTGTTGTCGGCAGTGAAACAGGTTCGACCTTATTTAATCTTCATTCGGAAGGAATTAGTAACCTGCATCCAAGATAGTCCCTGCTAAACAGCAGAAAGAGCTGGAGCAGGGTTTCGCCGAGGAAAGGTCAGTGCCTTTAAGCCGTTTTATTTCCTTCGTCGTAAATCCTTCGGACAAGGCATATTTCGGCTGGGATCAGCCTTAACGTCATGTCGTTGAGGAATTCATTACTTCAGGAGTCTCTCCTAATTGACTGTGTAAATCATTTAGACTTTTGCATTTACCATTTTTAAGAACTGTTCGCATTTAACACTTTAAGAACTATGTTTGCATTTATCACTTTAAGAACTGTTCAAGTTGCCGTATAGCAGTTAACTTCCGGTTAAGTTAGTCGTCTGTTTACTTTTGCTTTTTGTTCAGCAGTGTTTAATAAATGTTTTATTTCTTTATAAAAACCTGTCTCAATTCTACGTATATTCATTGTTGCCATATTGTAACTATATATATATATATATATATATATATATATATATATATTTATAGACAACATTAGATAGATAGATAGATAGATAGATACTTTATTCATCCTCATGGGGAAATTCAACTTTTTTTCCAATGTCCCATACACTTGTTGTAGCAAAACTACTTACAGTAAATTATCATCATTATGTGCCGTGTGGTATGACAAAGGCAGTCAAGGTCTTTCCTTGATCATTATTTTTTTCTACAGAAGTGGTTTGCCATTGCCTTCTTCTGGGCAGTGTCTGGAGCCAGGTGACTCCAACCATTATCGATATTCTTCATGATTGTCTGCCTGGTGTCAGTGGTCACATAACCAGTACTTGTGATTTGCACCAGATGTTCATACGACTATCCACCTCCTCCCATGGTTTCGCATGAGGGTTAAGGGGTTAAGCGGGTGCTATACCTTGCCCAAGGGTAACCTGCAGGCTAGTGGAGGGAAGGAGTGCCTTACACCTCCTTTGGTAGAGACGTCTTTCCACCCACCACCCAAAATATATAAATACATTTATAAATGAACAGTAAATATTAAACAACTCTTCCCATCAGAGTATCAATTTGGAGTGAGAGTCACACAGAAAAAAAACAGGCCCTTCAGGCCAACTGGTCCATCCTGACCACATGGCCCATCCAAAGCTTGTCCCACCTGTCAGCATTTGATCAAGAACTTTCCACTCAGTATAACTGTCCAATCCTGCTTCAACCACTTTCTCCAGTAGCTCGTTCCACATACCTGTTTGTAAAAAAAAAAAGTCGCCCCTCTGCTTCCATCCGGTACCTGGTGGTAAGGTAGGGTGGGGACAAGAGATTCTCTCACATTAAACCTGCAACCTTTGGTTCTTGAATACCCACCCTTGGGAAGCATGAGTGCATTCATATTGCTGTTTGTGTGTAGTATTTCCTTGATTCAATTGCATTTCTTTGTACTACTGTGAATGCCTACAAGCAAATGAATCCCATGGTGACATATATGTACTTTGATAATAAATTTACTTTGAATTTTTTGAACATTTTTGTTTTAAGAAATTATTATATTGTACCCCCAGAATACTTTCCACAATTTCAATATAATTGACTGCTATGAGACCACACAACATGCAGCACTCGTTTGAAATACTGGTGGAGAAAATATCCCATGACATATGTCAAATGGACTATCTATGCCCGTCGAGCTTTTATGTACCTCTATAAAATCACACCACAGTCTCCTATGCTCCAAACTTTGTGGCATTTTAAATTGTTTGCTGGTCCGTCTGATATGGGTCTGAGTCACAAAGCCCCAGGAAGCTAGCATTGCAAAAGAAGGCCATTCTGTCCATTGTTCCTGGTCATCTGGTCAACCAAGATCCAGTCAACCTTCCAGCTCTCGGTCACAGCTCTTTAACTACAGTGGAGGCAAGTTCTGATTGTGAGGAGAGTTTCAATTGTTGCCGCTCTTTCAGGGATGAAGGCAGAAGGCATAAATTGAGGCGTCACGGACACAGCACAGTCCAGCACGCCAGCCAGCCTCTCCTCCACTGACTCTGTCTATGTTTGCTTCATCGTGTGCTGGTATTGGAAAGGGTCCAGAGGAGGTTCATGAGAATGACCCAGGGAATAAAAGGTTTAACGGATGAAGAGCATTTGATGGCTCCAGGCTTGTATTTGCTGGATGTTAGAAGAATGTGGGTGGATCTCATTGGAACATATCGAATTTGGAAAAGCCTGAATACAATGGACGTGAAGAGGATGTTCTTAACCACCCTTTACTTTCTCTGGATTTATTTATTTATTGAGAAACAGTGCCAAACAGGGTCTTCCAGGCCTTTGAGGTGTGCCAGCCAGCAATCCCCAATTTAATCCCGTCCTAATCACAGGACAATTTATGATGCCCATATAACCTACCAACCGGTACGTCTTTACACTGTGGCAGGAAACAGGAGCACCTGGAGGAAACCCGCATGGTCCCGGGGAGAACGTACAGACTGCTTACAGTCAGCAGCAGGATAGAGATACATCATGGAACAGGCCTTTCCAGCAAATGAGCTGTACTGATTAATCCCACCCTAATCACGGGACAATTTACAATGACTGAGTAACGTACTAACTGTTATATCTTTGGACTATGGGAGGAAACAGAAGGATCCAGAGGAAACCCACGTGTTCACAGGAGAATGTACAAACTCCTTACAGACGGTACCGAAATTCAACTCCTGGCTCCGAGCGCCCTGAGGCGTAATAGCATTGTGCTAACTGCTGTCCCACCATGGCTCCCCAAGTATCTGTAATACTATAGTTTACACACTGTTCAATTTCTTCTTATTCCACTTTGATATATGGATCGTGGTACAGGTGACATCAATAAACCAATGTCTGATCTTTAAAGAAAACACAATAATTGTTCCTAACAGACCAGAATTTTATGATGTGTCACCTTAAGCAGATGATTGAGGTCATTCAACAACTTGTCCTCCTTGATACGATGAATTGAACATATTGTTTTAAAGCTGTGCTTCTCAAATCCAAACAACACTGTCAATTAATTAGTTCTTCAGTGCAAGGTGTTTGGGACAAGCACTGTTTATGAGAAGGGATTTTTATTCCACTAGGTAAGAAATTGCCACTTGGAGGTGTATGCGTAACGACTACTGGTAATTATCAATGATTATAGAAGAACAATAAATGAAGGGTCTCGGCCCAAAAGACCATAACTCATTGGAGCTGAATTTGCCCATCTGTCTACTCTGCCATTCCATCATATCTGATGAATTATCCCATTCTCTTATCTTCTCCCCATAACCTCTCAACCCACACTTTAAATATACCCAATGACTTGGCTTTCACAACCATCTGTGGCAATGAATTCCACAGATTCACCACCCTCTGGCTAAAGAAATTCCTTGTCATCTGTTCCAAAGAATTGTCCTTCTGTTTTCTGAGGCTGTACCCCCTCGTCCTAGACTCTCCCACTGTAGGAAGCATTCTCTCCATGGCCACTCTACCTAGGCCTTTCAAAATTCAATAGATTTCAATGAGATCCCTCACTCATTCTTCTAAACTCCAGTGAGTACAGGCCCAGAGCAATCAAACATTCTTCATATATTCATCCTTTCATTCCTGAGCTCATTCTCGTGAACCTCCTCTGGATCCTCTCCAATCTTCTCCATAGATGCATCTGACCTGCTGAGTTCCTCTAGCAATTTGTGTGTGTTGCTCTGAATTCTCAATATCTTACTGCAGCAACAATTCTCAATTTTTTTGAACCTTTTGTCAGCTAATTATGAAATCTTATAATCAAGGTGATGCCTATGAATAACGATAAAATCTTTCTCAATGGTGATTGCCAGCACTTAAACACAGTTTGGCAACTCATGCAGCTTAATTTAATTAAATTCCGCTCTTAGTTCTGTAATTATTAGCATCTCACTGCCTTGCAAAATTCTGCATTAATCCAAATCAGAACCAATAAAAATCAATAAAGTTTTTAAAGTTATATGTTCTGCCTGACAACCCAAGAATAGCTAATCATTACAGCATCAAACACTACAACAAGGATCGAGCATCAAACACAACAGTAAGGATCGAGCATCAAACACTACAACAAGGATCGAGCATCAAACACTACAACAAGGATCGAGCATCAAACAACAGCAAGGATAGAGCATCAAACACTACAGCAAGGATAGAGCATCAAACACTACAGCAAGGATCGAGCATCAAACACTACAACAAGGATCGAGCATCAAACACTACAACAAGGATCGAGCATCAAACAACAGCAAGGATAGAGCATCAAACAACAGCAAGGATAGAGCATCAAACACTACAGCAAGGATCGAGCATCAAACACTACAGCAAGGATCGAGCATCAAACACTACAGCAAGGATCGAGCATCAAACACTACAGCAAGGATCGAGCATCAAACACTACAGCAAGGATCGAGCATCAAACACTACAACAAGGATCGAGCATCATACACTACAGCAAGGATCGAGCATCAAACACTACAGCAAGGATCGAGCATCAAACACTACAGCAAGGATCGAGCATCAAACACTACAGCAAGGATCGAGCATCAAACACTACAACAAGGATCGAGCATCAAACACTACAGCAAGGATCGAGCATCAAACACTACAGCAAGGATCGAGCATCAAACACTACAGCAAGGATCGAGCATCAAACACTACAGCAAGGATCGAGCATCAAACACTACAGCAAGGATCGAGCATCAAACACTACAGCAAGGATCGAGCATCATACACTACAGCAAGGATCGAGCATCAAACACTACAGCAAGGATCGAGCATCAAACACTACAGCAAGGATCGAGCATCAAACACTACAGCAAGGATCGAGCATCAAACACTACAGCAAGGATCGAGCATCAAACACTACAACAAGGATCGAGCATCAAACACTACAACAAGGATCGAGCATCATACACTACAGCAAGGATCGAGCATCAAACACTACAGCAAGGATCGAGCATCAAACACTACAGCAAGGATAGAGCATCAAACACTACAGCAAGGATCGAGCATCAAACACTACAGCAAGGATCGAGCATCAAACACTACAGCAAGGATCGAGCATCAAACACTACAACAAGGATCGAGCATCAAACACTACAGCAAGGATCGAGCATCAAACACTACAGCAAGGATCGAGCATCAAACACTACAACAAGGATCGAGCATCAAACACTACAACAAGGATAGAGCATCAAACACTACAGCATGAATAGGGCTCCTTCACAGGCACAGGCCTCCCTGTCTTCGAGGACAGCTGCAAAAGGTGGTGCTTTAGGATATCACTGGGGATACTCACCACCCAGAACATGTCCTCTTTCCAACCATCAACAGGGAGGTAGAACAGCCTGAAGACCTGCACCCAATGTGTTAGAATCAGTTTCTTCCACTCACCATCAGATTAGTTAGTCCTCAATCAATCAGGTTTCTGTTGCTCCATCTTGTTTGAAATTGCATTCTAGTTCTTACTTAGAGGAAGACTTTTTCGAAGTTCTTATTCTCTAGACTTATTCCAATAGCTTCCTTAACAGATAATCCCAAAAGCCATTGGCATGGCACTGTATTTTTGAGCCATCGAATTCATTCATGAGATCATTGCGCATCTGATCTCTAACCTCCACTGCCTTGTGGCTTTACCTACTCATGGGAAAGACCTTGAGAGTAAACCCCAAGGGAAATCTCTGGAGCTGGAGTCCCTGAGGTGGTCCGAGTTCAACACTGACTGGCAACTCCTGTGATGCTGCTGATTCCAAACTGTGTCAGTCTCTACTGTTTCTTTGGATTCATCAGTTGCGTGTAGAGAGGGAGCTTGTTTATGGGCAACAGCTCACTCTCTATGGTGTATCTAGCCAGCTAGGATGCAACATCTATGGTTGACGCTGACCAACGGAGGACCATTGTGTTTCTTTGTATTTACTGTAATGCCCACAAGAAAATGAATCTCATCGTTGCATATGCTGACATCTATGTAATTTGAACTTTGGCCATCTTCATGGTTACTATTGCTTGTTCCTAGTTTTAGAAAGACTTTGGTGATTAACGTACTGATATTCAATGGGCATTAGTTCAATGGAAAATGCAGTTTTCATACTGTGATGGAAATGCAACATAGTGATTACCTTGTAATTGTTCTCTGTTTGACAAGATGAGCAAATAAAAAACAAAATGTTACAAATGTTCTAATCAACAAGTCATACTGTACCAGTAGTCTTGCCACATCCGTGCAATTGGGAGGAGTGACAAGTAAGGAATTACCTAACATTGGGAAGGATTCCTAAGACGTCCCCTTCCTGGATAAAGACTGATCTCAACATATAGGAGCAAAAGACAAGCTGGAAGAGTCTGCAGCCATATTATGCTGAGATGTTGGTGAGGTCACATTTCGAATATTGGTGTATAGTTCTGGCTACCTACGGTACCTACAGGAAAGATATCAACAGGCTTGGAAGAAAACAGAGACAAAATTACAAGGATAACACCAGGACTTGAGGACTTGAGTTACAGGAACTGTTTGAACAGGTTAGGAACTTATTTCCTGGAGCAGAGGAGACTGATGGGAGATATGATAGAGGTATACAAAATTATGAGGGGTATAGATAACCTAAATGCCAGCAGACTATTTCTATTGAGTTTGGGTGAGACTACAACTGGAGGTCATGGGTTAAAGGTGAAATGTGAAATACTTGTTTATTTATTGAGATACAATGCAAAGGCCCTTTCAGCGCTTCAAGCTGTGCCGCCAGCAATCCACCGATTTAATTTTACCCTTTTCATGGAACAATTTACAATGACTAATTAACCTACCAACCGGTACATCTTTAGACTGCGTGAGGAAACTGGAGCACCCAGAAGAAACCCATGCAGTCATGAGGAGAACGTGCAAACTCCTTACAGGCAGTGGTAGGAATTGAACCCGGGTCACCTGTAGTGAAAAGTGTTGTGTTACCATTATGCTACCATGCCACCCTGGAACCTCTTCACTCAGAGGGTGGTGTGGGATGAGCTTCCAGTGGAAGTGGTGGCTGTGGGTCCAATTGCAACATTTGATTGAACTCGAAGTTTGGATAAGTGCATGGATGGGAGAGCTATGGAAGGCTATGGTATGGGTACGGGTCGATGGGACTGGGCTGACAAAACAATTTGGCATGCACTAGGTGGCCCCAAGGGCATGTTTCTGTGGTACAGTGCTCTATGAATCTATAACATTTACAGACAGAAACACTGAAAGAATGATTGATCTATACTTCTGAGAGCTTGACTGTGTCAGACAATCAATTCACTTCATTCATAATGAAGCCATTTTAAATTTAGATGCAATCATCAAGAAGACACACCAACATCTCTACTTCGTTAGGACATTGTTGAGATTTGGTATGAAATGATGGAGAGCATTTAAATGGCTTGCATTGCCATTTGCTACGGAAGCTCCAGTGGAAAGGCTCACAAAGAGGCTGCAGATGGATATGGTTGCAGCCAGTTATTTTAGCCCCAAACTCACACACCATTGTCAGAGGCGGCTCCTCAGGAAGGCAGCAGCTGTCACTAAATACCTTCACCATCGATGAAATGTCCTCTTCTCACTACTATCTTTAGGGATGAGGTAAAGGAGCCTAAAGGCACACACTCAATGATTCAGAAACAACTTGTTACCTTCTGCCATCAGACTGCTGATCAGGAACTGAGAAACAATACCTCATTTTTGCACAATTTGTTTATTTATTGTAATTTATAATAATTTTATGTATTTACACAGTACTGCTGCTGCAAAACATCAAATTTCACATCATCTAAGTCAGCAATAATAAATGTGATTCTGTTTCTGAAGCACACACTTGAACAAAAGAAGTCTTGATTTATTGGGAAGTGGTCCAATATGGGAGTTATTTGATTTGCTATTTTTATTACTAAAGTAGCCTTCCACAGTGCCAATAAGTATTCACCCCCCTTAGAAGTTTTTATGTTTCATTGTTTTACAACATTGAATCCCACAATGGATTTAATTGGCTTTTTTGACACTGATCAGCAGAAAAGACTCTTCATGTCAAACTGAAAACAATTTTCTATGAATTAGTCTAAATTTATTACAATTATCAAACATAAAATAATTGATTGCATAATTATTCACCCCCTTCAAGTCAGTATTTAGTAGATACACCTTCGGCAGCAATTACAGCTTTGACTCTGTGGATAGGTCTTTATCAGCTTTGCACATCTGGACACTGCAATCTTTCCTATTCTTCTTTGCAAAACTACTCAAGCTCTGTCAGATTGCATGGGCATCGTGAGTGAACATCCGTTTCAAGTCCAGCCACAAATTCTCAATTGGATTGAGGACTGGACTCTGACTTAGCTTTGTTGTTTTTAAACCATTTTTATGTTGTTTTGGCTTTAAGCTTAGGGTCATTGTCTTGCTAGATAACAAATCTTCTCCCAAGTCGCAGTTTTCATGCACCAGGTCTTCCTCCAGGATTTCCCTGTATTTTGCTGCATTCATTTTACCCTCTACCTTCGAGGGCCTACTGCAGTGAAGCATCCCCACAGTATGATGCAGCCACCACCATGCTTCACAGTAGGGATGGTGTGAGGTGTTTGGCTTATGCCAAACATAGCATTTAGCCTGATAGTCAAAAAGCTCAGTTTTGGTTTAATCAGACTACAGAACCTTCTTCCAACTGTCTTCAGAGTCTCCCACAAGCCTTCTGGCAAACTCAAGTCGAGATTTCATGAGAGTTTTTTTTTCAACGGTAGATTTCTTTGTGCCATTCTCCCATAAAGCTGTGACTGGTTAAGCACCTGGGCAACAGTTGTACGCACATTCTCATGCATTTCAGCTACTGAAGCTTGTAACTCCTCCATAGTTGTCATAGGTCTCTTGGTGGCCTCTATCACGAGTCCCCTTCTTGCATAGTCACTCAGTTTTTGAGGATGGGCTGCTCCTGGCAGATTTACAGTTTACAGTTCTTACCATTTCTTGATGATTGACTTAACTGCACTCTAGGGATATTTAACAACTTGGAAATTTTCTTGTATCCATCTCCTGACTTGTACTTTCCACTAAACTTTTTGTGGAGTTGCTTGGAGTGTTCTTTCATTTTCATGGTGTAGTTTTCGCCAGGATACTGACTCACCAGCAGTTGGACCTTCCAGATACAGGTGTATTTTTACTACAGTCAATTGAAACACCTAGACTGCATACAGATCTCTAAAAACAGGTCTCCATTTAACTAATTATGTGGCTTTTAAAACCAGTTGGCTGTACCAGTGATGATTTGGTGTGTCATATTAAAGGGGGTGAATACTTAATCAATCAATATTTTGCGTTTATATTTGTAATTAATTTAGATCACTTTGTAGAGATCTGTTTTTACTTTGACATGAAAAAGTCTTTTCTGTTGATCAGTGTAAAAAAACAAATTAAATCCGCTGTGATTCAATATTGTAAAACAATAAAATATGAAAACTTCCAAACTGGTGAATACTTTTTATAGGCATTGTATTATATTTTTTTATTGAGGTAAAGTGTGGAATAGGTGCTTCCGGCCCTTCGAGCTGTGTTGCCCAGCAACCCCTGATTTACTCCTAGCCTAATCACATGGTAAATTACAATGACCAATTGGTCTACCAGCTGGTGTGTCTTTGAACTGTAGAAGGAAACTGGACCACCTGTGTGAAACCCACGCAGTCACGGGAGAACGTACAAGCTCCTTACTGACAACAGTGGGAATTGAAACCCAGTCGGTAGTAGTATATAGAGTTGTGCCAACCACAAGTTCAAGTTTAATTGTCATTCAAGCAGACACGAATACAGCCAAATGAAGCAGTGTTACTCTATGGCCAAGGTGCAGAACACAGTACCAACCCCGAGCTGTAGCTGTGCTGTGCTAACCTCTGTGCTACTGCGGTGCTGGAATGCATGCTGACACTTGTGAGCTGTCCAAAGAACAGACCTGGCCTGTGTCGGCTGCTATTGCAAATGGCACATGTGCTTATCTGTTTCAATGTCCATATGATAAATAAATCTGAAACTGAAGTAGAGAATATTATTCCTCCAGTCCCTTGAGTTTTTACATTTAAATGAGTAAACTTGCTTTGAATCTGAGCAGATCTGCTGAGGTCACTTAAAGAACTGTGAGTGAAGATTCTCTAAGCTTCCTCAACCTGATACAGCATGCAATTTTGAGTAACGGTGCGAAGCTACAGGCAGCACTTGTTCTCTGGTGCAGAGCGTATGCTCCTTAGACTCCTTTTGTATTGTGTGTGTGCACTGGAAAGGAACTAACAGATAATAGTCCCTCGTGGTATATGGGCAAGGATTAAGTTTTAAAGGAGGAACATGTTATGCACTCGAGCTCAATTAACTGTGAATGAATTGCCGCCTTGATGAGGAAACAAGGAGGCAAGAAGTTTAAATTGAATTACAAAACACAGATGCTGGAAATGTTGAGAAACATACACACACAAAATGACATAGAAACATAGAAAACCTACAGCACAATACAGACCCTTCGGCCCACAAAGTTGTGCCAAACATGTCCCTACCTTAGAAATTACTAGTCTTACCTATAGCCCTCTATTTTTATAAGCTCCATGTACCTATCTTAAAAGACCCTATTGTATCCGCCTCCACCACCGTTGTTGGCAGCCCATTCCACGCACTCACCACTCTCTGAGTAAAAAACTTACCCCTGACATCTCCTCTGTACCTACTCCCCAGCACCGTAAACCTGTGTCCTCTTGTGGCAACCATTTCAGCCCTGGGGAAAAGCCTCTGACTATCCACATGATCAATGCCTCTCAACATCTTATACACCTCTATCAGGTCACCTCTTATTCTCCTTCGCTCCAAGGAGAAAAGGTAGAGTTCACTCAAGCTATTCTCATAAGGCATGCTCCCCAATCCAGGCAACATCCTTGGAAACCTCCTCTACACCCTTTCTATGGCTTCCACATCCTTCCTGTAGTGAGGCGACCAGAACTGAGCACAGTACTCCAAGTGGGGTCTGACCAGAGTCATATAAAGCTGTAACATTACCTCTCAGCTCCTAAATTCAATTCCATGATTGATGAAGGCCAATACACCGTATCCCTTCTTAACCACAGAGTTAACCTGCGCAGCTGCTTTGAGTGTCCTATGGACTCGGACCCCAAGATCCCTCTGAATCTCCACACTGCCAAGAGTCTTACCATTAATACTATATTCTGCCATCATATTTGACCTACCAAATGAACCACCTCACACTTATCTGGGTTAAACTCCATCTGCCACTTCTCAGCCCAATTTTGCATCCTATCAATGTCCCGCTGTAACCTCTGACAGCCCTCCACACTATCCACAACACCTCTAACCTTTGTGTCATCAGCAAAATTACTAACCCATCCCTCCACTTCCTCATCCAGGTCATTTATAAAAATCACGAAGAGTAAGGGTCCCAGAACAGATCCCTGAGGCACTCCACTGGTGACCGACCTCCATGACCTCCATGACCCGTCTACGATCACTCTTTGCCTTCTGTGGGCAAGCCAGTTCTGAATCCACAAAGCAATGTCCCCTTGGATCCCATGCCTCCTTACTTTCTCAATAAGCCTTGCATGGGGTACCTTATCAAATGCCTTGCTGAAATCCATATACACTACATACACTGCTCTTCCTTCATCAATGTGTTTAGTCACATCCTCAAAAAACTTTGATCAGGCCGTAAGGCTCAACCTGCCCTTGACAAAGCCATGCTGACTACCCCTAATCCTATTATACCTCTCCAAATGTACATAAATCCTGCCTCTCAAGATCTTCTCCATCAATTTACCAACCACTGAAGTAAGACTCACCGGTCTATAATTTCCTGGGCTATCTCTACTCCCTTTCTTGAATAAGGGAACAACATCCACAACCCTCCAATCCTCCGGAACCTCTCCCGTCCGCATTGATGATGCAAAGATCATCGCCAGAGGCTCAGCAATCTCCTCCCCTGCGTCCCACAGTGGCCTGGGGTACATCTTATCTGGTCCTGATGACTTATCCAACTTGATGCTTTCCAAAAGCTCCAGCACATCTTCTTTCTTAATATCTACATGCTCAAGCTTTTCAGTCTGCTGCAAGTCATCACTAGAATCACCAAGATCCTTTACCATAGTGAGTACTGAAGTAAAGTATTAATTAAGTACCTCTGCTATTTCCTCAGGTTCCATACATACTTTCCCACTGTCACAGTTGATAGGTCCTATTCTTTCACGTCTTATCCTCTTGCTCTTCACATACTTGTAGAATGCCTTGGGATTTTCCTTAATCCTGCCCGCCAAGGCCTTCTCATGGCCCCTTCTGGCTCTCATAATTTCCTTCTTAAGCTGCTTCCTATTTGGCTTATAATATTCTAGATCTCTAACATTACCTAGCTCTCTGAATCTTTCGTAAGCTTCTCTTTCTTCTTGACGAGATTTATTACAGACTTTGTACACCACGGTTCCTGTACCCTACCATAACTTCCCTGTCTCATTGGAACGTACCTATACAGAACTCTACATGAATATCCCCTGAATATTTGCTACATTTCTTCCATACTTTTCCCTGAGAACATATGTTTTCAGTTTAAGCCCCCAATTTCCTGCCTGATAGAAGAATAGGAGGATGACGAGAATGAAGGTGGGACCGTTAAATGATAAAGAGGGCAACATGTGCCTGGAAGTGGAGGAGGTCCTAAATGAATACTTTGCTTCAGTGTTCACAAGTGAAAAGGATCTTGATCAGGATGAGGTCGAAGTAGAGTGGGCCTGTGTGCTGGACAATGTGGAGATTAAGGAAGAAGAAGTGCTGGATCTTCTTAAAAACATTAAGGTTGATAAATCCCCAGGGCCGGGTATGATACACCCCAGGTTGTTGTGGGAATTGAGAGAAGAGATCGCAGGAGCATTAGCTATGATCTTTGAATCTTCTTTGGCTGCAGGGGAAGTGCCGGAGGACTGGAGAATGGCAAATGTAGTTCCCTTGTTTAAAAAAGGTAATAGGGAGAAACCTGGGAACTATAGACCGGTGAGTCTTATGTCGGTGGTATGCAAACTGCTGGAAAGGATTCTTAAGGATAGGATCTATGAGCATTTGGAGAACTACAGTCTACTCATGGATAGTCAACATGGCTTTGTGAAGGTAAGATCATGCCTCACGAGCCTGATTGAGTTTTTTGAAGAGGTAACAAAAGAAATTGATGAGGGTAGGGCAGTGAATGTGGTCTACATGGACTTTAACAAAGCATTTGACAAGGTCCCTCATGAGAGACTCATCCAGAAATTCATGAGGTATGGGATAAGTGGAACCTTGGCTTAAAGGAAGAAAGCAGACGGTAGCTGTGGAAGGTAAGTGTTCTGCCTGGAGGTCGGTGACTAGTGGAGTGCCGCAGGGATCTGTCCTGGGACCCCTGCTATTTGTGATTTTTATAAATGACCTGGATATAGAGGTAGAAGGATGGGTGAGTAAGTTTGCGGATGACACGAAGATTGGAGGAGTTGTGGATGGTGCTGTAGGTTGTTGAAGGTTACAAGTGGATATAGACAGGCTGCAGAGATGGGCAGAAAAATGGCAGATGGAGTTCAATCCGGACAAGTGTGAGGTGATGCATTTTGGAAGGACAAACCAGAAGACTGAGTACAGGATTAATGGTCAGTTACTTAAGAGTGTGGATGAACAAAGGGACCTTGGAGTTCAAATCCATACATCCCTCAAGGTCGCTGTACAGGTTGATAGGGTAGTTAAGAAGGCCTATGGGATGCTAGACTTCATTAACAGGGGGATTGAGTTCAAGAGTAGAGAGGTCATGTTGCAACTCTACAAATCTCTGGTGAGACTGCACTTAGAGTATTGTGTTCAATTCTGGTCACCTCATTATAGGAAAGATGTGGAAGCTATGGAGAGGGTGCAGAGGAGATTTACCAGGATGTTGCCTGGATTGGAGAACAAGTCATATGAAGCAAGGTTAGCAGAGCTGGAACTTTTCTCTTTGGAGCATAGAAGAATGAGAGGGGACTTGATAGAGGTCTACAAGATTATGAGAGGCATAGATAGGGTGGATAGTCAGTACCTGTTTCCCAGGGCACCAATAACAAACACCAGAGGACATATGTACAAAATTAAGGGAGGGAAATTTAAGGAAGACATCAGGGGTAAGTTTTTTACACAGAGGGTTGTGAGTGCCTGGAATGACTTGCCAGGGATGGTGGTGGAGGCTAAAACATTAGGGGTATTTAAGAGCCTCTTGGACAGTCACATAGATGAAAGAAAAATGGAGGGTTAGTGTGGGTTTAGTACTTTTTTTATTAAGGATTTTATGAGTCGGCGCAACATGGAGGGCTGAAGGGCCTGTACTGTGCTGTAGTGTTCTGTGGTTCTATGCTTCTATAGCCTGATAATTCCCCTTACTCCAATTAAACTCTTGCTAACTTGTCTGTTCCTATCTCTCTCTAATGCTATTGTAAAGGAGATAGAATTATAATCATTATCTCCAAAATGCTCTCCCACTGAGAGATCTGACACCTCACCAAGTTCATTTCCCAATACCAGATCAAGTACAACCTCTCCTCTTGTAGGCTTATCTACATATTGTGTCAAGAAACCTTTCTGAACGCACCTAGCAAAGTGACCTTCCTCCTCACCTGGTCTCGCCTATCCCCTGCCATCTTATACCCTCCCACCTTTTCATTCTGGCTTCTGTCCCCTTCCTTTCCAATCCTGATGAAGGATCCCAGCTTGAAATAGAGTAATATCTCCCCCTCCCCCTTGTCTCTTTACCTATTCCACATTCTGGCTCCCCTCTTACCCCTTCTCTTCTCCTCACCTGTCTATCACCTCTTCCTGGTTCCCCTCCTCCTTCCCTTTCTTCCATGGTCCACACTGCTCTCCTACTAGATTCTTCTTTTTCAACCTCTTCCACCTATAAAACTTCCAGTTTCTCGCATCATGCCTCCTCCCCGCACACACCTACCTTCCCTCTCACCTAGTCTCACCTATCACTTACAACACACACAAAATGCTGGAGGAACAATAGGTCAGGCAGCAGATATGGAAATGAATAGTCAATTTTTCAAGCCAAAACCTTTCTTTCGGACTGGAAAAAAAGGGGGAAGATGCCAGAATAAGAAGGGTAGCAGGAGGTGAAGAAGGACAAAGTATGAGGTGATATGTGAAGCCCGGTGGGTGGGGTAAGGGGATAAAGAAGCTGGGAGGTGATAGATGGAAAAGGCACCTATCACCTGCCAGCTTGGATTCCCCTGCTTTGTTGCAATGATCCTTTCCTCATTACGTCAGTACTGGGCTCAGATCAGGAGTTAAAACAAGTTAGCTGCCACTGATTAATGTCCGGTGGTAATGTAATGAGACACAAATGCTGGCTCTGCGTTCTTCTCTTGGGCTTTTATGTGTATGTACAATGTGAGTGATTGCTGCTGACGGCAACAAGGACCCTTTTAACATAATCAGTTCGATATTTTGTCGTTTCAGAGGTTTGGATTAGCTGCCAGTATAAAAATATTAAGTACTATGAACAAAGAAACAAAGTCATGCTTGTGTCCAGTATTAGCACTAATTACATCACAGCGTGAAGCCAAGTCTTTGAGTGAGTCTCTTCATGGCTTATCTGCCACACCGCATAGAGCTCAACTGCACTCAGACCAATGCTTTTGGAAAACAGCTGAGAATATAAACCAAACTAGACAATTAGTTGTACTTCCCTCAAACCTTTTCTTTATTTCCAAGTGCGTTCAGTGGTCACTTCATTAGGTTTTTGCTGTAGCGAATAAAGTGGACACTGAGTGTATGCTCGTGATCTTCTGCTGCTGTAGCCCATCCGCTTCAAGGTTCGACATGTTGTTCATTCGGAGATCCGCTTGCACACCGCTGCTGTAATGTGTTACTGTTGCCTTCCTGTCAGCTTGACCAGTCTGGCCACTCTGCTCTGAGCTCCCTCATTAACAAGGCATTTTCACCCACAGATCGGCAAGTCTCTGCATTTTTTGTTTTTTTTTGCTTTTCGCACCATTCTCTGTAAACTGTGTGTGAAAATCCCAGAAGATCAGCAGATCATCCCGTCTGTCGCCACCAATCATTCCACGGTCAGTCACTAGATCACATTTATTTCCCATTCTGATGTCTGGTCTGAGCAACAACTGAACCTCTTGACCATGTCTGCACGCTTCTATGCAGTGGGTTGCTGCCACACGATGGGCTGACTGGATATCTGCATGAATGAGCAGGTGCCCACTAAGTGGATATCCTTTGCTTGATTTCTGAGCTATTGACAAATGCACCAAAAATTAACACTGAAGAGTGTAATAAATATCACTTAATTCTTTCTGAAATGTCACATCTTGAAACCTCAAACAGACATCCTTAATACCAATAGAGTCTTAGAAAATTACAGCACCCAAACAAGCCTTTTAGACAATCTAGCTCACGCTAAACTGTTATTCTGCCTAGATCCAGGCACGACTGTGCAAGCGCATGGACGTCAGCGAGTTAGACTGGCACCGGAGTAGGAGGGCTCTGGCTCAACGAGTCGAGGTGAAGTAGGTTACATGTGAAGAATAGGAATAGGAAGTAAGTCTATGAGGCTGGAGTTCTGTACTGGGTGTCAGATGTGGGATGTCCGGGAGTCTCCCAGCCTCCTAGATGGCCATATCTGCTCGATGACCTTCATCTGGTCATGGTAAGTGAGGAGGTGATAGGTAGGGGCTATAGGTAGGTAGTCACACCCGGGCCTCAGGAGACAGATAAGTGGGTGACAGTCAGGAGAGGGAAGGACAAGAGTCAGATACTAGAGAGTACCCCCTGTGGCTGCCCCCCTTAACAATAAGTATTCCTGCTTGAGTACTGTTGGGGGTGGGGGGGCAGCCTACCTGGGGGAAGCAACAGTGGCCGTGCCTCTGGCACAGAGTCTGGGCCAATGGCTCAGAAGGGTAGGGAAAGGAAGAGGATGGCAGCAGTGATAGGGGACTCTATAGTTAGGGGGTCAGATAGGTGATTCTGTGGATGCAGTAAAGAAACACGGATGGTAGTTTGTCTCCCAGGTGCCAGGGTCCAGGATGTTTCTGATCGCGTCCACGATATCCTGAAGTGGGAAGGTGAACAGCCAGAGATTGTGGTGCACATTGGCACCAACGACATAGGTAGGAAAAGGGAGGAGGTCCTGAAAACAGACTACAGGGAGTTAGAAAAGAAGCTGAGAAGCAGGACCTCAAAGGTAGTAATCTCAGGATTACTGCCTGTGCCATGCGACAGTGAGAATAGGAATAGAGTGAGGTGGAGGATAAATGCGTGGCTGAGGGATTGGAGCAAGAGGCAGGGATTCAGATTTCTGGATCATTTGGACATCTTTTGGGGCAGGTGTGACCTGTACAAAAAGGACGGGTTGCACTTGAATAACATGGGGACCGATATCCTGGCAGGGAGGTTTGCTAAGGCTGCCGGGGAGAGTTTAAACTAGAGTTGTGGGGGGGTGGGAACCAAACTGAAGTGACAGAGGAAAGGGCAGTTGGCTCACAAATAGAGAAAGCTTGTAGGCAGTGTGAAAAGGAGGATAGGCAAGTGATAGAGAAGGGAAGTGCTCAGACTGATGGTTGGAGATGTGTCTATTTTAATGCAAGGAGTATCATGACAATGGATGAGCTTAGAGCATGGATCAACATTTGAAACTATGATGTTGCGGCCATTACAGAGACTTGGATGGTGTAGGGACAGGAATGGTTACTTCGAGTGCCAGGCTTTAGATGTTTCAGAAAGGACAGAGAGGGAGGCAAAAGAGGTGGGGGTGTGGCACTGCTGATCAGGAATAGTATCACAGCTGCAGAAAAGGAGGAAGTCATTGAGGGATTGTCTACTGAGTCTCTGTGGGTGGAAGTTAGAAGCAGGAAGGGGTCAATAGCTGTACTGGGTATTTTTTGATAGACCACCCAATAGTAACAGGGACATTGAGAAGCAGATAGAGAGACAGATTCTGGAATGGTGCAGTAATAACAGGGTTGTCGTGATTGGAGGTTACAATTTCCCCAATATTGATTGTGCCGGCTGGTGGTGTAGTGGCATCAGTGCTGGACTTCGAGGCGAGAGGTCCCGAGTTCGAATCTAACTCCACATTCTCTATCAGTGCTGGACTTCGAGGCGAGAGGTCCTGAGTTCGAATCTAACTCCACACTCTCTATCAGTGCTGGACTTTGGGGTGAGAGGTCCCGAGTTCTAATCTAGAAATAGTTCTAATCTAATTCCACATAATCTAATTCCACACTCTCTATCAGTGCTGGGTCAACAGCTAAAAAAACCTCTCCCGGCAGAAAGCAAACCACTGCCGTAACTTGCCGCAAACATGATTTCCCGATATGTCGAGGCGGCATGGAGGGAAATCGTCTGTCAACTGGATTCCAGATGTGACCTGCCAAAGACAATATTGATTGGCATCTCCCTGGAGTGAGGGGTTTAGATGGGGTGGGGTTTGTTAGGTGTGTTTCTTGACACAGTAGGTAGATAAGCCTACGAGAGGAGAGGCTGTTCTTGATCTGGCATTGGGAAATGAATCTGATCAGCTGTCAGGTCTCTCAGTGGGAGAGCATTTTGGAGACAGTGATCACAATTCTATTTCCTTTACCCTCATTGGAGAGGGATAGGACTAGACAAGGTAGGAAAGCGTTTAATTGGAGCAAGGGGAAATATGAAGCTATCAGGCAGGAACTGGGAAGCAAAGGCGTTTGAAAATCTAGTCCAGAAGAAAAGAAAAGCTTACAAAAAGATCCAAAAACTAGGTAATGATAGCGATCTAGAAGATTATAAGGCTAGCAGGAAGGAGCTTAAGAAGGAAATTAGGAGAGCCAGAAGGGGCCATGAGAAGGCCTTGGTGGGCAGGATTAAGGAAAACCCCAAGGCATTCTACAAGTATGTGAGGAGCAAGAGGATAAAACGTGAGAGAATAGGACAAATCTTTGAGTGATTATGCAGAAAGTTTGAAGTTAATAACTCACCTCCTTCTACCTTAGGCCACAAACTTATCAGTCACCCCGATGAGTTATTAACTGATGAGTTATTAACATCAAACTTTCCGCATAATCACTCAAAGAGTTGAACTGCATGTACATGTAACGAGAGCTGTATAACTCATCCCCTTCTACCTTAGGCCATGAACTTATCAGTCACCCATCTGTGGACACTTTCTGGAGGTCCAAGATCCATATGCTCCACGACCGCTGGACTAAGTGTGTAAACATAGGAGGGGACTATGTTGAAAAATAAGTGTGCTAGGTTTTCTAAAATTGACTCCTTCTACCTTAGGCCACAAACTTATCAATCTCCCCTCCTATTACCAGAGTGGAAAAGGAAGTGTTACAGGAATGGAGAAAATGTAATGCCGGCAGACACGAAGGGCAAGGCCATGATGTGATATAATATGAGATCAAAAGTCCATCTTGCCGTTCTGGGGGATCATTCAATAGTCTTATAACAGCAGGGTAGAAGTTATCTTTGAGTCCTGATGAAGGGTCTTGGTTCAAAACATTGAGTCTTCATTCTTTTCCACAGTTGCCACCTGACCTGCTGGGTTCCTTCATATTTATATAAGATGATGAGAGGCATTGATCGTGTGGATAGTCAGAGACATTTTGCCAGGGTCTAGCACCCTGGCTAGCATGAGAGGGCAATGTTTTAAGGTGCTTGGAAGTAGGTACAGAGGAGATGTCAGGGGTAAGTTTTTTACACAGAGAATGAAGAGTGCGTGGAATGGGCTGCCGGCGACAATGGAGGAGGCAGATACGATAGGGTCTTTTAAGAGTTATAGGTAACCCTAGGTAATTTCTCAGTTAAGGACATGTTCAGCACAGCTTTGTGGGCTGAAGGGCCTGTATTGTGCTGTAGGTTTTCTATGTTTCTAGATTTTTAGTGTGTTACCTGATCTTGTTGGTATGCACTTTCTGTTTTTTTTTTGTATCTCCTGTCCACTGGGTGAAGGGAGAAGAGATAATAATGTAATTGGTGGAAACATGCATCAATCACAGCCACCAACACTGAGTTCGGTTTCACTGATCAGACGTGATGACATAAATATGTAAAGTACTTTTACCGTGCTTTGTGTTCAGATTCGGTGTTCACTAAGTGAGTTGTTACACTTTCTCTTAAACATAAAAGACCTTGCGGAGTTTCATTTGTGAAAGCCTTCACTGGTGACCCCAATGCTCTAGGATGATCCAGAGTTATTAAACACGTTAGCCGATGCAATAACCTTAAACCTGCTGGAGTTTTCAGAGCAAAGTGTCATTGCTTGGTTTGCTCAAGCCAAGACCAAATTCATGCTGTGAGAAATCATCGCCGATGACACCAGATTCTACAATGTGGTGGTGTTGCTTCCAACTCCACAGCTGTGAGAGTGGTGATTCTACTGGAACGCCCAACATGATCAATACCGATCGCTGGAGTCTGAGCATGCCAAACAGTTGCTCTCCTTACCTGGCCTTGGAGATGCTAAGTCTTCAGGGCCAATGAACCATATACTGTCTCTCTTGCGAAAACACCACCCTTGTTTTATCTTTGAAGAACTCTCCATACAGCAAATGCCTGATCCGGTTAACACAGCCCTTGCTAATGCACCCATGATGGACTACAGGGAGCTTGCTAAAACAGCTGATAGTCTACACTCAGCCAGGCAGCAGTACACCATTTCTCCTTACCCTGTCTCAGTAAGCCTAGTCAGCAAGGCGTCAAGGTAAGGATGCCTGCATCTGCAAACCAGACGACGCCGGGTCTGTTTTTCCACACTTGCTTTGGTACGAACGTTAGGAAGTGCCGACTGTCTTGCAGCTTTGACAGTGCCAGCGCATCAGGACGTTAGAGGTCCGTGAACACCAGGGGTTCCAGCTGACAGGGTCATCGACTGTTCATTACGGACACCCTTTCAGGACAACGTACCTGTGTGACACAGTGCTCATGTGAAGGTACCGCCAGCATTGCCTACTGACAAGAAGGCAGAGTCATGAGCCCTAACTGGACGCTGCCAACAGCAGTAGGATCCAGACTTACAGGACACGACGGGTGATGCTGTGCTCCAGTGGGTGATATTATTCATGCTGTGCGTGTTGTGCATGAACACTCGGTTGGAGGTGTGTGGCAGCTGCTTGACTTCTTCAGCCGGCAGCTCTGTCCTCCTGTAAGGAAGTACAGCACGTTTGACCGCGAGCTTCTCCATCCCCATCTCGTTGTCCAACACTTTTGTTTCCTTCTAGAGAATCACCATTTCACAATGTTCATTGACCACAAAACCTTGTGCATGTGATGGCCAAAATATCAATAGGCAATAGGTGCAGGAGTAGGCCATTCGGCCTTTTGAGCCAGCACCGCCATTCAATGTGAACATGGCTGATCATCCACAATCGGTACCCCGTTCCTGCCTTCTCCCCATATCCCTTGACTCTGCTATCTTTAAGAGCTCTATCTAACTCTTTCTTGAAAGCATCCAGAGAATTGGCCTCCACTGCCTTCTAAGGCAGAACAATCCATAGATCCACAACTCTCTGGGTGAAAAAGCTTTTCCTGAACTCCATTCTAAATGGCCTGCCCCTTATTCTTAAACTGTGGCCTCTGGTTCTAGACTCCCCCAACATCGGGAACATGCTTCCTGCCTCCAGCGTGTCCAATCCCTTAATAATCTTATATGTTTCAATCAGATCCCCTCTCACCTTTCTAAATTCCAGTGTATACAAGCCCAGTCACCAATTTTTCAACATATGACAGTTCCACCATCCCGGGAATCAACCTCGTGAATCTACGCTGCACTCCCTCAGCCCATGCCCTACACGTCCAAGTTCACAACCGATATATACGTATCAAGAGAGAAAAATAATACCATGGCTGATTGTCTCTCACGGCCAGCCATTGAGGCTGTACACATTTGGGTTTACTATATCAGCACTGCAGTCGACCAAGCTACTGACCCAGAAGTCCAAGCTTACCGAACAGCAGTCATGGGCCTGCAGTTGGCTGACATTAAGCTCGGGGAAGCTGAGGTTTCTCTCCTGTGCAATGTCTCAGCTGGTCACACGTGCTCCTATGTGCCCGCAAATTGGAGGTGGACCGTTTTTGACTCCTTACATGGCCTCTTGCATCTGATCCAGAAGGCCTCACAGAAACTGGTTGCACTAAAGTTTGTGTTGCATGGCCTTTAGGAAAGGTCATGTGTGATTGGACTCCAGCCTGTGTGAGTGCCAGCGGGCAAAAGTTAACTGTCATAACCGTTGTGTTCCAGCACCATTGGCATCTTTTGAGGACCCTGAGTGACAGTTTGACGATGCCTATGTAAACCTTGTAGGTCCTCTTCCCCCCCACCCCCCACCTCACCCACGGTTTCATGCAACTCCTTACCATGGTGAACCATACCAGCAGTTAGCCAGAGATCGTTCCTTTAGCATTGATGACGGCCACAGATGTGGTTCAGGCATTCGTCAGCAGCTAGATTACTCGGTTTGGTATCCTCATCTGAAATTTCCTCTGACCGCTGTGCCCAATTCATATAAGTCCTCTGGACTGTAGTGGCCCCGAACCTCGCTGTTAGTGTGGCTACTCCACACTATAGTGTGTCACCCGCAGTTCACTGGCCGATGCGAGTGGTTTCACGGCTCCTTAAAGGCTGCTCTGCTCTGAAGGTATGTTTATCTCCAGTGGGTTCTGCCAGGGCTCAGAACAGCTCCAAAAGAGGACCAGCAGTTGTCCACAGCTGAGTCGGTATATGGGTAGCCACTACGAGTGCCAGGTGATTTTATTCCTGACTGACTGGTGGGGCTCTCAGCCACATTCCACCCTCCTCAGTAAATTCAATTCCTTTGCACCTATTCCTATGTCCCATCATGGTGTACAGCACCCTTGGGTCCCTGTTGACCTACATTCTGCCTCATTTGTTTTCGTCCACTATGACACAACATTATGATAGCCCCCATTTACCATGGTCTGTTCTGCGTATTGTAACAGAGAGAAAAGACTTTTATGATAGACCAGGGGTAAAATCTAATGTACTGCAGTAGATCAACTTAAAATGGCCCACCAAGATTTGGAGGATTCTGCTACCAGGCCTCTACTGTTCCTCCACGACCATGAGCTTGTCTCCGCACATCTGGATGAGCCAGAGGCCTCTGCTGTTCCTCCACCCAAGAAGCCGAGTTGGGTGGCTTGCCTGAGCTCCAGGTGATGGCAGTTCTAGTGAATTCTGGTGGGGAGGGATGCCTGTCTAGGGTACTGTAACTGCCGGAAATGTACATAGTTCACAACCACTGACGCTGAGTTGGAGCTCACTTTCAGAGGCTGGTCTGACGTGATGAGGTAATTACATAATGTACTGTACCGCACTGCGTTCGGTGTTTTGGAGTATAATAAATGAGTTGTTACAGTTTCTCTTAAACATAAAACGCCTCGCGCAGTTTAATTTGTGAAAGCGTACAAGGGACTGTTTGGGGTGCATGGGGTCTGATTCTGCTGAATGCTTTACTGAGGAAGGGCGAGGAGCACAGGGAGGGGAGGCTGATATCTGTGATGTGCTCAGCTGTGTCCACAACTCTGCGGTTTCTTGTGGTCTGGGGCAAAGCCGTTGCCACACCAATCTATGATGTAACAAAATAGGATGCTTTTCATGGTGCATTGATAAAAGTTTTTGAAGGTCAAAGGGCACATGCTGAAGTTCTTTAGCCTCCAGCGAATGTAGGAGCACTGATTATGATGAAGATTAACGGAAAAAAAATAAACAAACAGACAAACAAATAAATAAATAAATAAATAAAATACAGCCCAAGTCCCTGAGTGGCATATGACTGTAGTCCTGGTCTGAGTGAACTCTGGAGAGCAGCACCAACAGCTGGGGGCAGCCCCCAACACAGCACAGATGCCAGCCCACCCTGCAGAGGCTCTCCCACGGTTCTCCTCTCCTGGGTGGCTGTAACAGATGAGCCCACGGCTTTGGTTTAGTCCTCGCCACAACCACGACAACGCAGCTCCCCTGCCATCAGCATCACCAATGCACCAGTGAACTGGACTTGTAGTGTTTTATGTTACAAAAGTCTAACAAAATCTCGTGATATCAATAAAAACATCCAATAAGTTCACTCGCTCTGTACACAATTGTGGCATAAAGGTACACACCAAGTCTAGGTGACAGCATAACAGTGGTGTGCAATGAATCTAGCTATTGAGCAACTTGATGATGACATGGTCCCGTATCGTAGTACTTGATGATCTTGGTATCCAGCAATCCTTAAGAAGACTTACAAGATGAAAGATCATATCAAAAAGAGTTGGACAGACTGGTGTGTATCTGCTAGAGCTCAGAGAGTGACCCTGCAGGTATACAGTAATACTCTGCTGCATGTTGACAAGGTAGATGCAGAAAGGAAGATTTTTTCTTGTGGGAGAATCTTGAAGCAGGGATGACTGTTTGAAGCTAAAGGTTCATATATTTAAAATGTAATGCAATGATTTATTAGGATTCAGCAAGGATGGTAGAATCAGAGTCTTTGAACGTCCTTTAGTTCACGTTTAATTATCATTCAAACAGACTCAATGGGCCAAATGGCCTACTTCTGCTCCTATATCTTATGGTCTTATATATGAATATAGCAAAATAAAACAGCCAAGGTGCAAAACACACGACCAACAGCACACACATACTGCAAATAACACATATGGTTATAATTTCAATAAAAAATCATACAGTCACAAAGAAACAAAATATATAGCCCAAGTCCCTGAGTGGCATAAATGTAAATTGTTCTGGTTCAGCTTGTTCTTCTACCCAGCAAACACAGGAGGGCAGCACCGAGCAAACACAGGAGGACAACACTGAGAAAACGTCAGAGAGCAGCACCGAGCAAACACAGGAGGACAACACTGAGAAAACGTCAGAGAGCAGCACCGAGCAAACACAGGAGGACAACACTGAGAAAACGTCAGAGAGCAGCACCGAGCAAACACAGGAGGGCAACACTGAGCGAACACAGGAGGGCAGCACAGAGCCAGCACCAAAGGGCAGCACTGAGCAAACATCAGAGAGTAGCTCTGAGTGAACACCAGAGGGCAGCACTGAGCAAACACAGGAGGGCAACACTGAGCGAACACAGGAGAGCAGCACAGAGCCAGCACCAAAGGGCAGCACTGAGCAAACATCAGAGAGTAGCTCTGAGTGAACACCAGAGGGCAGCACTGAGCAAACACAGGAGGACAACACTGAGAAAACATCAGAGAGTAGCTCTGAGTGAACACCAGAGGGCAGCACTGAGCAAACACAGGAGGACAACACTGAGAAAACGTCAGAGAGCAGCACTGAGCAATCACAGGAGGACAACACTGAGAAAACGTCAGAGAGCAGCACTGAGCAATCACAGGAGGACAACACTGAATGGACACCAGAGGGCAGCACTGAGCAAACACAGGAGGACAACACTGAATGGACACTAGAGGGCAGCACTGAGCAAACACAGGAGGACAACACTGAGTGAACATCAAAAGGCAGCAACTATGGGACATTGGTGGGCAACATCGAGCTAACAATGGAGAACAGCACTGAGTGGACACAGGAAGGCAGCACTGGGTGAACATCTGAAGGCAGCAATTACCGAACACTGGAGGGCAGCACTGAGCAAACACTGGAGGGTAGAGTAGACTGAAAAACAGGGGTTGAAGGTTCCTATGAATGTGGGACTGAGGTCACAGCCAGGCCAAATCTGATTTTCATGAATATTACAGCTGGTTCATAACACTGAGACATCTTGTGCCTATTAGTTGTGTCACGGCATTGAACAACACAGAAATGGGTGCATTGACCCAAGCATTAAGAGATTAAAGGGATTAAAGATTACCTTTATTGTCACATGTACATCGAAACATACAGTGAAGTGCGTTGCTTGTGTCAAATCAAATCAGCGAGGACTCTGCTTGGGGGTGCCACCACACTTCCAGCACCAGCATAGCATGCCAACAACTTTCTAACCCTAACCCATACATTATGTCTTTGAAATGTGGGAGGAAACTGGAGTAGCTGGAGGAAACTCCTGTGGTCAGAGGGAGTAGATACACATTCCATACAGGCAGCCATGGAGATTGAACTAGATCAGTGATTACTAGGACTGTAAAGCATTAAACTAACTACTACTCTACCGAATCATAAACTATTGTGTAAATTATAGCCACCCTAGTTGGCTAGGTATGAAATGATGATGAGATAGAGTACAGCAAAGAGACAAAGAGCTGAGATGCACGCTGTCAAAAGAACAAACTTACCCTGAATGTCAGTAAAACAAAAGAGCTGATGATTCTACCATGGTTATTATTCTATGGATTTATTGAGTATGTCAACAAGACAATGAATCTCAGGGTTGTATATGATGACATTTATGTACTTTGATAATAAATTTACTTTGAATTTGCTTTGTTCCTTTTTTGCCATAATTATGAAACTATCTGTCTGGATAGAAGGAAACAAAAGCTTCGCACCACGACAATACTAAACCAGTCAGCAATGGGAGGCTTGTAAACGTCAGGATGGGTGAAGATGTCAGCAGCTCACACCGTTATCTCACTCATAGTGAGTTCAGGTCACACTACAGAAGGCGATCACATAACCCAGTGGCCACCTTCTGTGCACAGTTGAGGGAATGTTTCACTGTCAGAGGGATCATTGTTCAATGCGATACTCAACAATAGGTTTTTTTTCAAAGTCAGAGGGTGATACTGAATTTTGAAAGTCTTGGATAGGGTGGACATGGACAGGGTATTTCCTATTGTGGGAGAGTCTAGGACCAGAGGAAGAAGGCAGGAGAATGAGGTTGAATGGGATAGTAAATCAGCCATGATGGAATGGTGGTGTAGTCTCCATGGGATAGATGACCCAATTCTGCTCCTAAGTCAAGACAGCAGGTGGTGGATTGTTGTCTGAGCAGCTGGTGCACATCACAAGTCCTGGTTACACAACCACTGACTCCGGGCAGACAATCTCTGAAGAGTATTGTTAATGGCTGGGGTCACCCATCTTGTAAAGACACTGTCTACAAGAAACCAACTCTGTAGCAAAAATTGCCAAGAGCAATCATGGTCTGACGATGATCACCCACGTCATATGACATGACAATGATTGCATTTTGGGAGATCAGACTGGGGTAGTATGGTAAACGGTAGGAACCTGTGGAGTGGGTGTTATGGAAACTATTCTCTCTAAGCTCCCCAGGAACATGGCCACACTGCAACAGAAATGCTCCTGTGCATGTGGCCTCTGTTGCCACACAGCAGGAGTTCTCTTTTATAATGTTTGATTAAAATACTGTGCAGTTTTCAGGCCATCTAAAACTTTGCTGCTCACTGCAACAGTCAGTCTGTGCAGCTGTAAAAGAAACACGAGGGAACATTGGTTACAGAAAAGGGAGACCCGAGATTTCATCACTCTAAGAGTGATTAGTTCACTGAAAGTCAACAGTCGACGGAGGTGAAGATGGTGTTTGTTACTTTTATCAGGCAGAACTGTATATAAGAGTTGGGAAGTTATGGTGCAGTTATATAAGACATTGGTGAGGTCACACTTAGAGTTGTATGTACAGTTTTGGTCACCATGTTGTAGAAAAAGTTTAGTAAACTAGAAGGTGTACAGAACAGATTTACCAGCGTGTTGCCAGGACTTGGGAGCCTAAATTACAAGGTTCTTCACACAAAGGATGGTGGGTATTTGGGATGAGCTGACAGAAATATGGTTGAGGTGGCGACATTAACAATGATTAATAACCTTCTAGGTAAGAAGGGTCTCGGCCCAAAATGTCAACTGTTTATTCACTTCCATAGATGCTGCCTGACCTGCTGAGTTCCTCCTGCATTTTGTGTGTGTTGCTTCAGATTTCTAGCATCTGCAAAATGTTTGTGTTTAGTTAAGCAGATGGATATGGGAGGTTTAGAAGGCAATAGGCCAAACACAGGCTGATGGGTCAGCCTGGTCTAAATAGGCCAGAGGGCCTGTTTCTGTGCTGTATGTTTCTATGACTCTCTGAGACTAGCCAGCAGACAGCATGGATGAATTGTGCTGAAGGCCTGTTCCTTTGCAGCAAGACTCTCATTAACTATACCCCTCATTCTTTTGGGCAAATTCACTGACCCATCAATGATCACATCATAGCTGGTGGGAGTTTACTGTGCACATATTAACTATCAGCTTTCCTCCATTACTCTGCTGAACGCACTCCCAATAAAACACTTGGCTATAAATTTCTTCAGGATGTAGGGTCCTGATGAAGTGTCTCAGCTTGAAACATTAGCTGTTTATTCCCCTCCATAGATGCTGAGTTGCTCCAGCAGTTTGTGTGTATTGCTTTGGCTGAAAATTGTGGAAGGAACTTAGCAGGTCAGGCAGCATCTATGCAAATTATTTGGGGTGTATGTGGTGTCCCAGGAGGGGTAACACTCATGGTAAATTGTCTTGTCAGGTCAATTGTGGGGCAGCTCACTCACCTTTGGGCCCACCAGAGGCTCAGCTCGCCCCTGTGGCTCCAAGTAGCTGTTTTCATGTGGCAGTGGCCACGCCCCGGTACACTGCTTCAACTGGTGGGCTAAACCAGGTGAGGGTAGCCAACGGACCTCACAATCTGGTGAGACAGGGACATGTCTTCTGCTCCACTGGATGAGTAGGTGAGATTTACAGCCAGGAAGGCAGTTCTGCAATGCTTTGTGAAGAGCAAAAGCCATGGCAAGGCACAGAAATGGACTTGTTCTTCTTTGCAGCCAAGCAAGACCCCAGTTTGTGATGGCCACTCGTACCACTCAGCCCACTGAGGATGAGAGAGTGGAATCACCCTGGTGCAATGGCCCCTCCACACAAAAACTCCTCTGCACAGCTCTCCTGTCATCGTTGGATGTGACGGACAACCACCAACGGCAGGGCTGCTAAATGCAGGCTTCTTCTTAGTATTGCCACAGAAGAGATCAGCTTTTCATTTCATTGTTTGCCGAGGCAGCTGTATCTGACCATAAACGCTCCACAGACTCAAGCACAACGGCATCTGACAAGAAAGCATCCGGTCTGAGTTTCTGAATGCAGTCTCTAAAATGACGACAAAAGATATAAGATTATTGTTGCTTCCTATATTGACAGCTGGACCATTCCCGAATTTCAACTGCACCTTAATGTCACTGAAAAACACACACCATAAAACTTGTTCAGAAAGAGTTAATTAATTTAATACTTCGAAGGACGAAACAAATGAACCCATCCGGAAGCTAATGGTTGTGAAATGGGCCGACAAAGGAAGGAATTTTAAAAAGATAAAATGGTCTTTGCAGAGTAAAAGTTATTTAATGCATGGTTAATATGGAAGAGCTTTTCCCCTTAATTCATTTGCTTACTTTGGCTGAGGAATCTATTTGAGATTCCGTAGACAGAGTATTATTCAAATTAGTATGTTCTTAAGTACAAGGGCTTAATTGTTCTCTGTGTAGGCGTAAAGGGTCCTCTTGTGATAAGTGCAACGAAGAGAAATCCAACCAGACAAACAATATATGTTAAACTTGCATGTGATAATTCTCCATTGTCAATAAGCTGAAAGAAGAAACTGCTGGGTGCTTCAACTTTGTTGCCTAGCAGCGGGAAATGACCTGAATAACTTCTGTACATAAACCTGTGGTGAACCATTTCATTTCCAATCCCTATTCCCATTCTAACATGTCAATCCATGACTCCTCTGCCACCACAATCAGTTTGAAGGAGCAGCACCTTAAATCCCACCTGTGTAGCCTCCAACTTTGATTTCCCAAACTTCTGGTAATTTGTCCCCCTGCCCCTTCCTCCTTCTTCAATTCCCCACTCTGGCTTACTTCTTATCTCACCCCCTCACCTGCCTATCACCTCCCCTGGTGCGGATTCACCTTCCTTTTCTCCGTGGTCCACCTTCTTCTCCTATCAGATTCCATCTTCTCTGACCCTTTACCTTTTCTAACTATCAGCTCCCATCTTCTTACTTCATCCCCCTCCCCCACCTAACCAGCTTCAACTATCCCCTTCTACCTTAACCTCCTTCCCCTCCTCCGACCTCCTTTTTCTCCACCCTAATGAAGGGTCTTGGACTGAAACGTCGACTGTTTATTCACTTCCTGACCTGCTGAGATCCTCCAGCATTTTGCCTCTGTTGAACTTCTGCTCATCCCACCTTGCCTTTGAACAGAGAATGAAGGCTTGAAAAACCCCAAGGCACTGGATACAACAGGACGCAACGACAGACTCCCATTTACATTGCCTCAACATCACCAAAACCCTTGGAGTTTTGTTGAATTAAAAAAAGACAGACATAGCTGGTGGAGGCTGTCAGCCAACATTTTGGTTGATGTGTTGGGGATTGAGGAGCAGTTTAGATGAGAGAGAGAGACAATAAGATTTAAAATTCAAGATTGTTGAATGTCATTTCCAGTACTCAAGAGTAAAGGAGATGAAATAATTAAACAATTGTTACTTTGAATCCGATGCAGCACAAAAAAATCACAATATGATGAAGAACACAATAAATAGAAATACATAAAACAGCTTATCTACACAGGTTGATTGTACGTCCGCAAAGTGACGCTAGACACAGGATTGACTACATAAGGTGACTCTGCCAGGAAATGAAAATGCAGTGGTGGTTGGGGGTGTGGAGGGTTGGGTTAGTGGGTGGAGGTGTTGATCGGCCTTACTGCTTGGGGAAAGTAACTGTGCTTGAGTCTGGTGGTCCTGATGTTGATGCTATCTAGTCTCTTCCCTGATGGGAGTTCTGAAGCTCAAAAACTTGGGATGGCAAATGCAAATAAATTGGGGATTGATCATGCGGTGATATTTTGTGGAGATCCAAGATGAAAGGGTGGAGAAAACTGTTGAGGTCTGAGCAAAACTGTGGAGGGATTTGAAAACTACAATGAACATAGATCTGCATCGTAGCAGTACAGCCTCTTTGGCCCACAATGTTGTGCCAACCTACTCCACTATCAACCTAACCCTTCCTTCCTACATAGCCTTCAAATTTTCTATCATCCATTTGCTTATTTAAGAGTACCTTAAAATCATGCACCCTCATATTAGCCAGTTCTGCCCTGGGGAAAAATCTTTGGCTATCTGTGCTATCTGTGCCTCTTATTATCTGGTACTCCTCAGTCAAGTCACTTCTCATCCTTCGGTCCAAAGCTAGTCTGGAGCAATTCAGGCTGAATCTTTTGGTGCATTCTTCACCACCCCTCCACCCAGTCATAAGGAAATCCTCAAAGCCTTGTATATAAATATGATACACACTCAGTACTCGTTATACGGTACTGCCTGTACCTAATACAACAGCCATTGAGTGTATATTAGTGATCTTCTGCTGCTGCAGCCCATCCACTTCAAGGTTCAATGTGTTGTGCCTTTGAGATGCTCTTTCTGCACACCAATGCGTGGTTGTTTGAGTTATTGTCACCTTCCTGTCAGCTTGAACCAGTCTGTCTATTCTCATCTGAGTTCTCTCATTAAAGCGTTTTCACCTACAGAAATGCCGCTCATTGCATGCTTTTTGTTTTTCACACCACTCTCTGTGAAATGTGGAGACTGTTGTGTGTGTGTAAATCCCAGGAGATCAGCAGTTTCTGAGATACTCCCATCACCTCATCTGACACCAGCAGACATCCCACAGTCAAAGCCACTTAGATCACATTGCTTCCCCGTTCCGATGTTTTGCCTGAACAACTGAATCTCTTGACCATGTCTGCGTGCTTTTATGCATTGAGTTGCTGCCACATGATTGGTTGATTAGATATTTGCATTAACAAGCAGGTGTAGAGGTGTACCTAATAATATTGCCACTGAGTGTAGATGCCATTTTTGTTCAAAAATAAATTTTGACGTATTTCACACTCTGCTTTATAATTTATGACCTGTTAATTAAACTGCAATTTGGTAATGTTGAATCCTGAGAATGCAAGTTAATTAAATCTGCAACAATAAAATACCGGCAATTACGAAGCATGTGTAATAATAACCCTTTAGTAATTTCAAAACATTAACAAGTCAGTTAACTGGAATAATTTTATTTTTAAATTGTTCAATCAATATCATGTCAGCTCAGCTGACAGTAGCATTTTCAGAAGGTCAAGGGTTTATATCTTATTTCATAGCTGCAAATCACAATTTATTAACGCAGTAATTGTTCAGAAGTATGGTTCTCTTGCTGAATTCAATTTCACTTTACTGTGTATGCGTTCTTCTGCAGGGAAGGAAAACACATTGTTAACGGGGTCCCTGAGTTGTTTTCTGAAATGATTTCCTTTTAAACAGGCTGTTCATTTGCTAGAAGGCAAAATATTAAGGATCAGAGTAGGTCAGAAAGTCAAACACAGAAACCGCCATGTCACTGCTGACTAATTTGCCCACCTACACAAATCTCACTTGTCCCTATCACAAATGAATCGTCTACTGTACACATTGCCAATTCAAGTATTTATCTAAATGTTTCATAAAGATAGTGACACTTGTATTTTATGAACAGCTTTTTCCCCAATGCCACATTTCTGAATGAACCCATGTCACTCACTCATTATTTTTTTCTTATTGCTCTCTTTTTTCAATATTTAATAAATTAAAAATATATACTGTGTATACAGTGCTGTGCAAAAAGTAGGGTGCGTATGATTTTCACACAGCTCCGTATTTTTCTATGTGGACTGGAGAGTAAGTTTGTAACTTTGGCGGGAGCAAAGGGTGTTGGGAATGGTGAGGGTGGTGCTCTGTGGGAGAGGTGTGGAATAAGTAGCAGAGAAAGAGTGCTGGGTGCAGGGGGTGGGGGGGGGGGGGCAGTTGTGGCGTAGGTACAGACATACCCAGTCCTGAAGCACCAGGCAAGGTCACTTGATTCCAACTAACTGATTTACTGATCATTACAGAATGTCTCTCTAGTGCTTCCTGCACCTTCTACTCACCCTTCCCCTTTTCTCAACCATAATTCCCTCCTCCCTGCCCCCTTCCCACTCTCAGTCCATAATTGTAACCCATATCAGAATCAGGTTTATCATCACTTACGTATGCCATGAAATTTGCTTTTTATGCAGCAGCAGCTGTACAATGCAATACATAAAATTACTACGGTACTGTGCAAAAGTCTTGGGCACTCTAGCTATATGTATGTACCTAAGACTTTTGCACAGTACTGTAATACGTATTGTAATGTACTGCTACAGCAAAACACCAAATTTCACAACATACGCCAGTGATACTAAACCTGATTTCTGATTCTGACAGTATCTGATTACACCACCTCCTCTGGCTGACGTTTCAGATACTGTCCATTCCATGCCAACCTCTTCAGGAATCGCAGTCACATATCTACCAGCTCTCCTGGCAGCACCTTCCATGTTCCCACCACTCTCTGGGTAAAAAAAAAACTACCTCTGATATCCCCTATACTTCCCTCCAATCACCTTAATATTATCCATTTGCATCCTGGGAAAAAGTCTGTGGTTGTCCACTCTATCTATGCCTCTTATCATCTCTATCAAGTCACCTGGCATCCCTCCTTCACTTCAAAGAGAAAAGCTCTTGCTTGTTCAGCCTTTCCTCATAAGATGTGCTCTCTGATCTGGGCAGCATTGTGGAGGATCTCCTCTGCACCCTCACCATTCTGTCTTCTAACACTTTCTGGCCTTGGACCTTCTGTTCATCTTCTCCATCCTACCATCTACCTCCTGAACTCTTTACCCAGGCATTTACTCTCCAAACTTGTGTCGCATGGGCTGGACTCCTGCCAAGCGCCTTGGAAACTTCCATGTTCTAGGTGTGATATGAATGCAAGTTGTGGTGTTCAGGTGCAGCTTGAGTGGATACTGGGAGACAGAGCAAGTACAGCCAAGGAACAGGTAATGGTTAACAAGGAACAAACCCTTCCTGAGTAGTCTAAAAATAACCAACAATGCAGAGTGATTACATTATTCTAGATATTGTACCTTTTTTGTATTTATGTAAATTACAAAAGATACACTTGAGCTGACAATATAGGAGGTTTGCCAAAATAAAGATGAACTACAAGGCAAAATATTCACAAAACTCTCTTATCATAAGAATATGAACCCAGGTGTCCTTGATCGTACACCCTGAGAGATGATCTGACCTTGGTATCAGCTCCATTTTCCTGTCTGTTCCCCCTGCTCAATAAACCTCTTTATCTTGGCCTTAAGTATAGAGGCCCAGTGCATACAGTCATATCCCTCCCTATTATCGATAGTATCTGCAGGAGCTGCTGCATCAAGAAGGCAATTTCCATCATCAATGAACCCCACCCCAATCTTGTCATCTTCTCATAGCTACCGTCTGCCAGTAGGTTCAGATGCTTGAAGTCCCACAGCACCAGGTACAAGAACAGCTGCTTCCCTTCAAGCATTTGTTTCTTGACCCAACTGACACAAGCCAGCCGGTGGTGATGTCGCATCGGACTTTGAGGTGAGTGGTCCCGGATCTGAATCCGTCCGGCTTCTGGCACACTTTCCATCCTTGTTGGGTTGAGCGTCAAGCTAGCAACTCCGCCTCGTAATAAACAGTCAAAAATGCTAAAGCAACAGCAAGGTTGCCACCTAACGCACCATAAGGTTGTAAAAGAAGAACAACAACTGGCACAAGACTATGAAAATGAATAAACAGTCGACCTGCTAAATGGAGAGAAAATTCAAGTATAAAGGAACTAGGGATCCTTGTGCAGGATTGTCTAGAGGTTACTTTGTAGGTTAAGTCAGTGGTGAGGAAGGAAAATGTGACGTTAGCATTCATTTCAAGAGGACTAGAGTATAAAAGTAAGGATGTAATGTTGAGAATTCATAAAGCACTGATGAGACCTCACTAGGATTACTGTGAACATTTTGGGTCCCATTGGAAAGGGCTCAGAGGATGTTTACGAAAATGATTCTGGGATTGAAAGGTTTGTTATATGAGGAGTGTTTGGCTGCTCTGGGCCTGTACTCACTGGAATTCAGAAGAAAGAGAGGTAGGGGATCTCATTGAAACCTATCGAATGTTGAAAGGCCTTGATAGAGTGGATGTTTTCAATGGTGGGGGTGTCTAAGACCAGAGGAGCACCCTTTAAGAATGGAGATGAGGAGGGATTTTTTTTTTAGCCATAGAGTGGTGCTTCTCTGGAATTCATTGTCACAGGCTGTCACAAGCCTGTGGAGTTCAAGTCATTTAAGGCAGAGGGTGATAGATTTTTGATTAGACTGGGCATGAAGGGATATGGGGAGAAGGCAGGAAACTGGGGCTGAGATTTAAAATGGATCAACCACATTGATATAGTGAAGCAGATTCGAGGGGCCAAATGATCTAATTCTGCTATATCTTATGGTCTTATGGTTTTGGGCCAAGACTTCAGGATCAGCTGAGTTCCTCCAGCATTTTGTGTGTGTTGCTTTGGATTTCCAGCATCTGCGTGTTCATGATTTGCAAGCCTAACCCCAATGGGCAGCAGGGTAGTAAAGTGGTTAGCATAGCACTATTACAGCTCCAGTGGCACAGGTTCAATTCCTACCACTGTTTATAAGGAGCTTGTATGTTCTCCCCATGACTGAATGAGTTTCCTCTGGGTGCTCCAGTTTCTTCCCAGAGTCCAAAGACGCGTGAGCTAGTAGGCTAATTGGTGTAATTACGTGGCATGGGCCCTTTGAGCTGGAAGGGCCTGTTACTGTGTTTGGTGTAGAAATAGCAGGGGCTCTGACAGAAATATTTCAAATGTCATTAGAAACGGGGATGGTGCCGGAGGATTGGTGTAATGCTCATGTGGTTCCATTGTTTAAAAAGGGTTCTAAGAGTAAACCTAGCAATTATCGGCCTGTCAGTTTGACGTCAGTGGTGAGTAAATTAATGGAAAATACTCTTAGAGATGGTTTATATAATTATCTGGATAGACAAGGTCTGATTAGTAACAGACAATATGGATTTGTGTGTGGAAGGTCATGTTTGACAAACCTTATTGAATTTTTTGAAGAGGTACTAGGAAATTTGACGAGGGTAAAGCAGTGGATGTTGTCTATATGGACTTCAGCAAGGCCTTTGACAAGGTTCCACATGGAAGGTTAGTTAGGAAGGTTCAATCATTAGGTATTAATATTGAAGTAGTAAAATGGATTCAACAGTGGCTGGATGGGAGATGCCAGAGAGTAGTGGTGGATAACTGTTTGTCAGGTTGGAGGCCGGTGACTAGTGGTGTACCTCAGGGATCTGTACTGGGTCCAGTGTTGTTTGTCATGTACATTAATGATCTGGATGATAAGGTGGTAAATTGGATTAGTAAGTATGCAGATGATACTAAGATAGGTGGCATTGTGGATAATGAAGTAGGTTTTCAAAACTTGCAGAGAGATTTAGGCCAGTTAGAAGAGTGGGCTGAAAGATGGCAGATGGAGTTTAATGCTGATAAGTGTGAGGTGCTACATTTTGGTAGGACTAATCAAAATAGGACATACATGGTAAATGGTAGGGCATTGAAGAATGCAGTAGAACAGAGTGATCTAGGAATAATGTTGCATAATTCCCTGACGGTGGAATCTCATGTGGATAGGGTGGTGAAGAAAGCTTTTGGTATGCTGGCCTTTATAAATCAGAGCATTGAGTATAGGAGTTGGGATGTAATGTTAAAATTGTACAAGGCATTGGTGAGGCCAAATTTGGAGTATTGTGCACAGTTCTGGTCACCGAATTATAGGAAAGATGTCAACAAAATAGAGAGAGTACAGAGGAGATTTACTAGAATGTTACCCGGGTTTCAGCACCTAAGTTACAGAGAAAGTTTGAACAAGTCAGGTCTTTATTCTTTAGAGCGTAGAAGGTTGAGGGGAGACTTGATAGAGGTATTTAAAATTATGAGGGGGCTAGATAGAGTTGATGTGGATAGGCTTTTTCCACTGAGAGTAGGGGAGATTCAAACAAGAGGACATGAGTTGAGAGTTAAGGGGCAAAAGTTTAGGGGTAACACGAGGGGGAACTTCTTTACTCAGAGAGTGGTAGCTGTGTGGAACAAGCTTCCAAAAGAAGTGGTAGAGGCAGGTTCAATATTGTAATTTCATGTAAAATTGGATAGGTATAATGAAAGGAAAAGAATGGAGGGTTATGGGCTGAGTGCGGGTCAGTGGGACTAGGTGAGAGTAAGCGTCGGCACGGACTAGAAGGGCCGAGATGGCCTGTTTCCATGCTGTAATTGTTATATGGTTATCTCTAAATAAAAAATATTTTTTAAAAGGTTTAACAGCACTATATCCTCTCTGCACTAGAATTGATATTTTTGTTCTAATTGTGTTATTTCTTGTCAGAAATCGTGTATAGTGTATGTTTAATTTATGCTTTGTGAATGCAATTTATATGATGCTATGTGCCTGTGATGCTGCTGTTCCTCATATTTTCACTGCACCTGGGCATTCATGTGTAGATGTTGTAGTAAATGTTAATCTTACCTGTTCTTTGAAAGCCACTCCCCCATGCTAGCTAGGGACTGCCCTCTTTAAGAAGCATTGCAGCCCTCCCACTGGTTTCTGTTTGGTAGCTGGGTCGGATGATGACTAGCACACTGAAAACAGCCAGTCTCTTTTGTTCTCTGAGTCACCACGGTCCAGGTTGCAGATGGGGCCTGAATCGTTGAGGTTGCGTCTTCAGGCTTCTGTACCTTTTCCCTGACAGTAACAATGAGAAGAGGGGATGTCCTGGTTGATGCGGATTCTTAATGATGGATGCTGCCTTTTTGAGCAATTATCTTTTGAAGGTGTCCCCGATGGAGCTGGTTGAGTTTACAATTTTCTTCAGCTTTTTCTGATACCGTGCAGTGGCCCCTCCATACCAGTGGTGACATCACCAGCTAGAATGCCCCAAGGTGCATCTGTAGAATTGTGCGAGTGCTTTGATAACATACCAATTTTCTTTAAACTCCTAATGAAATAATGACATAGTTGTGCCTTCTTTATAATTGCATCAATATGTTGAGCCCAGAATGGATCCTCAGAAATGTTGACACAGGAACTTGAAACTGTTCACCCTTTCTACTTTTGATCGCCCGCAACTTACCCTCCTAGAAGTCCACAATCAGTTCCTCAGTCTTACTAACATTGAGTGCAAGCAAGGTTGTTGCTGTGATACCACTCAACCATCTGATTTACCCCACTCCTGTACGCCTCCTCATCACCTCCTGAAATTCTGCCTGTTATAAGAATTTAATTTCACTAATTTATTCAAGGAAACTGTCTCTTGACATTTTTATGAATAAGGTTGTAAAGTATTTCTTCAATCAATGGAGACTTTATCTTAAAGTTCTTTGCTCTTCTGCTTAAATACACTCCATGGCCACTTTATTAGGTACACAAGGGGAACCCAGAGCTGGCTTCTGCTACTGTAGCCAATGGTAGTATTGAGGATAATGACAGTATAGTGGTTAGCACAGCACCTTACAGTACCAGTGACCCAGGTTCAATTCCCACCACTGCCTACAAGGAGTTTAATGTTCTCCCCATGACTGTATGAGTTTCCTCTATGTGCTCCAGTTTCCTCCCACAGTACAAAGACGCACAGGTTGGTAGGTTAATTGATCACTGTAAATTGCCTTTGATAGGCAAAGGTTATATCATGTTTGCTGGGCAGCGTGGCTCAAAGGGCCACCGTATCTCAATAAATAAATAAATCTACATCAGGTGTCGACGAGTTGTGTGTACGGAGATGCTCTTCTGCACACCACTGTTGTAATGTTTTTACTTAAGTCACTGTTGTGCATGAAAATCCCAGGAAATCAGTAGTTTCTGATTTCCACCCTGACAAACCACCCTGTCTGGCAACAACAATCATTCCGCAATCAAAGTCACTTAGGTCCCATTTCTTCCCCATTCTGATGTTTGGCCTGAGCAACAACTGAACCTCTTGACCATGTCTGCATGCTTTTATACATTGAGTTCCTGCCACATGATTGGCTGATTAGATATTAGCATTATCAAGCAGATGTAGCTAATAAAGTGGCCACCGAGTGTATGGTCAGCTTGAGAGACCTGACTATGCATGTGGACAGGACTGTGCTCAAAGCAGTTCTGTTGGTCTTTTGTCTCATAGGGACCTGGGAGTTTATGATGCTGTTCAGATTCACACGGACCAGAGGGAAGTGTGGGGAGGTTTCATTAGCCTATTCAATTAACAGAATAGACTGGTTTGAATTTACTGAGAATGCCCATAACAAAATGAATCTCAGTGCTGTAAATGCTGACATATATGTGCTTTGATAATAAAATTTACTTTGACCTTTGAACTTTGAACTTTGAAAAGACTATTGCCCATCACCTTAGGCAAACCGATAACGCTTCAGAATAATTAAAGTATATTTTAAAGTGTTGTCACTACCACAGATGAAGCAACCATTATACAGGCAAAAGCTGTCATTTTAAATCGTCGCCAGTGTGAAGATGGATTTTGAAACTGGGGAGAGTTTTTATTTACAGATACAGCATTGTAAGAGGCCGTTCTGGCCTAATGAGCCCGCACTACCCCATAATGCCCTGTGACCAATTAACCTACTAACTGGTGTGTCTTTTTGAGGAAATCGGATAACCCGGAGGAAACTCACGGTGATGGGGAGAAAGTATAAACTCCTGTCAGACAGCGGCAGGATTTGAACCCAGGTCACTGGTGCTGTGATACCATTATGCTAATCACTATGCTATCATGCCACTCTGTTGATGGGAATATGGGAAGAATAAAATGAGAACAGTGGCGCTTGCTAGTTGGCATGAAATTAGTGGCCTGCATCCAGGCTGTATCACTATTTGATCTCATTGCTGATGACCAGGATTAGAAGAAAATAAATAAACAGTTTAACGTTGAAATCATTCTGACTCATTTTGACTTTACACCTTAATGTTTAACTGCACTACACTTACTTTGTAGCTGATGCACTTTATTCTGCATGGTTATCATTTTACCTTGTTCTACCTCAATGCACTGTGTAATGAAATTATCTGTATGAACAGTATGCAAGACAAAAAATAGTGGATACATCCTATTCCATCACGGGTAAAGCCCTCCCAACCACTGAGCACATCTACATGAAACGCTCCGGTAGGAAAGCAGCATCCATCACCAGGGACTGCCAGCACCCAGGACATGCTGTTGCTATCAGAAAGAAGGTACAAGAACCTCAGGAATCACACCACCAGGTCTTGAACCAAAGGGATAACTTCACTCAACTCCACTTGGCCCATCATTGAAATATTCCCACAACCTATGAACTCACTTAAAATGACACTTCATCTCATGTTCTCAGTATTTATTGCTTATTTATTCATCATTATTATTATTATTATTATTTTTTTCCCTTTTTCTATTTGCAGTTTGCTGTCTTCTACACTCTGGCTGAACACCCTAGTTGGGCAGTCTTTCATTGACTCTATTATGCTTATTATTGAAAATGAATCTCAGGGTTGCATATGGTGACAAATGTACTTTGATAATAATTTACTTTGAACTTTGAAGCTTCTCACTGTATTTTGGTACATAGGACAATAGTAAACCAATACCAGTTCTAATGCTAATATTGGTATTACCCACTGACTTTTCCTAGAGTCATAAAATAGAGCCAGAGAGCACTACAACACAAAAACGTCCCTTCAGCCCATCTAGTCCATTCCAAACTATTCACCTACTTACTCCCATTGATATGCAGTCGGACCATAGCTCTCCATACCCCTCCAATCTATGTACCTTGCTGAACTTCTCTTAACTGCTGAAATCAAACCTGCATCCACCACTTCCACTGACAGCTCACTCCACACTCTCACCACCCTCTGAGTGAGGAAGTTCCCCCTCCTGTTCCCTTTAAATATTTCAAGTATCACTCAGAACCCATAACCTCTAGTTGTAGCCTCAATGGAAAAAATTTGCTTACCTTATTTATGCCAGCCATAATTTTGTATACCTCTATCAAATCTCCCCTCAATCTTCAATGTACTAGGAAATAAAGTCCAACCTATTCAATCTTTCCCTCTAACCCAGGTCCTGAAGTCCCAGCACCATCTTTAAATTTTTGCTGCACTCTTTCAACCTTATTGTGGCAGAAAGAAGATTATAGCTGCGAGCTTAACATCCAAGGATATACCTTGTATCAAAAGGCAGGTAGCCAGAGGGGGTGGGGTGGCTCTGCTGGTAAAAAGTAAAATCAAATCATTAGAACGGTGATGAAGGATTGGAAGGTGTAGAATCATTGTAGGTAGAACTAAGGAATGACAAAGTTAAAAAGATCTTGATGGGGGTTATATACAGATCTCCAAACAGTGGCAAATACCTGGCCTACAAAATACAATGGGAGTTAGAGAATGCGTGTCGAAAGGGTGATATTACGATAGTCATGGGGGATTTTAATATGCAGGTACATTGGGAAAATTAGGTTGATGCAGATTTTGGATCCCAAGAGACAGAATGGTTATGCAATGGTTTTTTAGAACAGCTCATGGTTGGGTGCACTAGGGATCAGCTATTCTGGATTGGGTGTTGTGCCTCACCTGGAAGGACTGTTTGGGGCCCTGAATGGTAGTGAGGGACGAGGTGTAGGGGCAGAGGTAGCTTTCAAAAATGCCAGGAGGGAAATCAGTGGGGAGGGATGAATGGACAAGGGAGCCATGTAGGGAGAGCTCCTTGTGGAAAGCAGAAAGTGGGGGGGGGAGTGGTGAGAGGGTAAGATGTGCTTGGTAGTGGGATCCTGTTGGAGATCGTGGTAGTTCCAGAGAATTGCGTGCTGGACTTGAAGGTTGCTGGGATGGTAGGCGAGGACAAGAGGAACACTATTCCTGGTAGGGTGAGTGCAGATGTGCACTAAATGGAAGAGAAGCAGTTGAGGGCAGTGTTGATGGTGATGGAAGGGAAGCCCCTTTCTTTGAAGAAGGACTTCTTAGTTCTGCAATGAAAAGCCTCATCCTGAGAGCAGATGCAGCAGATTTGAGGGAATTGAGAGAATGGGATGGCATTTTTACAAGTAACATGGTGGGAAGCACTATAGTCCAGGTAGCTATGAGAGTCTGCGAGTTTATAACAGATGTCGGTAGATAAGCTGTCTCCAGAAATTGAGACAAAGAGATCAGGAAAATGGAGTGAGGAGTTGGAAATGGACAGGTAAATTTGAGGGCAGGGTGGAAGTTGAAAGCAAAGTAGATGAAATCTTCGGGTTTGTATGGGTGCAGGATGCAGCACCAATACAGCTGTCAATATAGCGTAGGAAAATTGTGGGACAGCCACCATTGTAGGGTTGGAGCATAAACTGTTCCAGGTAGCCGACAAAAAGGCAGGCATAGCTGGGACCCATTTGAGTGACCATGCCAGAAAAAGCAGTGTCTCCCGGTGGCCACCCATTTTAATTCCACTTCCTATTCCATTGTGATATGTCTATTCATTGCCTCCTCTACTGTTGCTATGAGGCCACACTCAGGTTGAAGGAACAACACTTTATATTCCATCTGAGTAACCTTCAGCCTGATAGCACGAAACATCAACTGTACTCTTTTCCATAGATGCTGTTCGGTCTACTGAGTTCCTCCAGTATCCTGTGTGGGTTGCTTGGATTTCCAGCATCCACAGTTTTCCTTAGGGGAAGTGATCATAATATGATCAATTCAGCATGCAATTTGACAGGGAGAATATAAAGTCAGATATATCAGTATTACAGTGGAGTAAAGGGAATTACAGAGCCATGGGAGAGGAGTTGGCCAGAATTGACTGGAAGGGAACATAAGCAGGGACGACGGCAGAGCAACAATGGCTGGAGTTTCTGGGAGCAATTTAGAAAGCACAGTATAGATACATTCCAAAGAAGAAGAAATATTCTAAAGACAGGATGATACAACAGTTGCTGGTAAAAGAAGTCAAAGCGAACATAAAAGCCAAAGAGGGTTTTTTAATTAGTGTGACGTTATAGGATTTGGAAGCTTTTAAAAACCAACAAAAGACATCTAAAAAAGTTGTAAAGAAGAAAAAGGTGGATTATGATATTAAAGAGGATATCGGAAGTTTCTTCAGTTATATAAAGTGTAAAAGAGAAGCAAGAGTAGATAGCGGAACACTGGAAAACAATGCTAGCGAGGAAGAAAATGGCGGACAAACTGAATAAATATTTTGAATCAGTCTTCACTGTGGAAGACACTGGCTGTATGCTGGAAGTTTGAGAGCGTCAAGGAGCAGAAGTGAGTGAAGTTGCCATGACTAGGGAAAGCTTGCTTGGGAAACAAAGGACTGAAGTTAGGTAAGTCACCTGGACAAGATGGCCTATACCCCAGGGTTCTGGAAGTATTGGCTGAAGAGACTGTGAAGGCATCAGGAATGATTCCTAATTCAATATTCAAAAGATTCTAGCATGGTGCCATAGGACTGGATAATTGCAAATGTCACGCCATTCTTCAATAAGGGAGAGAGGCAGAAAATAGGAAATTATAGTCCAGTTAGTCTGATTTCAATGGCTGGGAAGATGCTGGATCAATTGTTAAGGATGAGGTTTCAGGGTACTAGGAGGCACAACATAAAATTAACCATAGTCAAGATGGTTTCCTCAAGGATAAATATTGCTTGACAAATCTGTTGGAATTCTTTGAAGAAATAACAAGTAGAATAGACGAATGCGAATCAGTGGATGTTGTTTACTTGGATTTTCAGAAAGCTTTTGACAAGGGGCCACACATGCGACTGCTTAACAAGCTATGAGCCCATGGTATTACAGGAAAGATACTAGCTCTGATAAAGCATTGGCTGATTGGCAGGAAACAAAGAAAGACTTTTCTGGTTGGCTGCCAGTGACTGTGGTGTCCCACAGGGGCCTGTGTTGGGACCACTTCTTTTTACATTATTATATATGATTTGGATGATGGAATTGATGGCTTTGTGACCAAGTTTATGGATTATTCCAAGATATTTAAGGTCAAGGTTGATAGTTTCTTAATCATTCAGAGCATGAAGGGATACAGGGAGTAATCAGGAGATTGGGGTGAGAGGGAAAATAGATCAGCCACAGTGAAATGGTGGAGCAGGCTTGATGGGCCAAATGGCCTAATTCTGCTCCTAAACCTTACAGTTTTATTGACATCTTTCCTGCAGGTAGATGACCAAGACTGTACATAATACTCCAAATTAGGCTCATCAAATGTCATATACAATTCCAAACTCCTGTATTCAATACTTTGATTTACAAAGGCCAATGTGCTGGTTACACCTTTCTTTACCTCTGCATTTGCCTGTATTGCCACCTTGAAGGATTTATGAATCAATATTCCTAGATCCCTCTGTTCTACCGCACTCCTCAGTGCCCAACCGCTTACTCTCTATGACCTACCCTGGTGGCTCCTTTGAAAGTACAAAACCTTACACTTGACTGTGTTAAATTCTGTCATTTTTTCAGCTCATTCAAAGGTCATGGGGAGAAGACAGGGGAATGGGACTGAGAGGTTAAATAAATCAGCCATGATGGAATTACAGAGCAGACTCAATGGGCTGAATGGCCTAATTCTACTCCTAGATCTTATGGTCATTTCTATCCATATGAAGGCCACTGATCAGCATGGGTTTCTTCCCTTGTGCCTTAAGATAATTTGATTTCTTTTCTACAAAGTGAATGATGCTAATTTCAGCATGTTCTCTATGCCAACAAACAGCAAAGATCGTCTGAAACTAATCCCAAGGGAAGTTGTTACTTGGAGTTGTAGCTTCGCCTTGAAGTCAGTGTCACATCAATTACAGGATTCTGAGAAAGCCACACAGCTACAGGGAAACTACGTTCCTATCAGAAATTATTTTCCTGACATGGCCCCGAAGAAGGAACTAAAGACTATACAAAAGCCTTTAAAATTTTTCGCTTCTTCCTTGTCATTGCAACATCAAATATCTGTGCAAGGAAGATGTTGTAATGCAGGAAAATGGAAAACTAAGACAATTTTTGGATAACTAAAGACTTTTATCTGGATAACTGAGATTGATTTCTGGATTACAGTCAGGGACAGAAGGCAGTGTGGATGCTGAGCATTGCCCCAGTGTGTAGATACCCCTTGGTATGGTATAATGAAAGGATTCTATGGCAGCTACAGGCAGAATCTTACTGCCTATGACAGAATTAGCTTTGGTTTCCTTCATCCCAGGATGTTCCAAGGACAATTCCAGCTCTGAAGTATCTTTGAAGTGGAGGCGGTGTTGCAAAAAATAGGTAGCCCTATAGGGAGTGGGTAGCTAGATCTTATACTGAGATGGATCCTATACTGAGATGGATCCTATACTGAGATGGATCTCATATTGAGATGGATCCTATACTGAGATGGATCCTATACTGAGATGGATCTCATACTGAGATGGATCCTATACTGAGATGGATCACATACTGAGATGGATCTCATACTGAGATGGATCCTATACTGAGATGGATCTCATATTGAGATGGGTCTTATACTGAGAAGCCATCACCTCTATCAATGAATTCTGTGTCTGGAATCAATTCAGAGTAACATTGAACCAATCGTAAGATCCCAGTGAAAGACTGATTTCAATCTGTTGTTGAGAAAGGTGAGAGTTTGACCACGTGACTCATTTTCCACCATTTGATTTCCAAGGCTTACACTCAGTGGCCACTTTATTTCACAGATAGTTAGATTGATCTTTGAGCGGATTGAAATGTCATGACAACATTGTGGGCCATAGGCCCTGTACTGTGCAGCTACATTCTATGCGCCATCTTCTATACCTGGCATCCTCCTCTTATTGTTGACCAGCTTCACTAAACTATCACCTCTGCCAACCTACTCTGTGACTGGAAGCAGCTCTCAATAACAAAATAGTTCTAGTTTTTGAACATTTCTTTACCCCTTTCAATCTTCAGGGTTCTGAGGAGAACACAGCCATCCCATCTGTGTCTGTAAACTGCAACATGGTAAGGATTAATCTTGAGTGCAACTATACAGAGCAAGGTCATCGAGTCACACAAAAAGGCCCTTTGACCCATCTAGTCTGTACTGAACTTTATTCTGTCTAGTTCCATCACCCTGCACCTGACCATAGCTCTTCATACCCCACCTATCCATGTACTTATACCGACTTCTCCTAAGTGTTGAAATTATCCCGTATCCACCACTTCTGCTGGCAGCTCCTTTCAAAATCACACCACCTTCTGAGAGAAAATGTTCCTCTTATGTTCCCTTTAAACATCTCATCTTTCACCTTTAAGCCCATGACCTCTTGTTCTGAACTTACCCAACCTCAGTGGAAAAACGTCTGCTTGCATTTACCCTTCAAATACCACTCATAATTTTGTATACGTCTAGCAAATCTTTCCTCAATTTGCTACACTCCAGGGAATAAAGTCCTAATCTATTCAACTTTTCCCTGTAACTCAGGGTCTCCAGTCCTGGCAACATCCTTGAAAAGATAGCTCCTCTTTGTGCAGCATAGAATATAAGGTCAATGCTATATATTGTAACCTCAAAACATTAAACTAATTTGAAGGAAAACAAGAGAGCCAAGTGATGCAAGTCTTAGTTTGTTCTTTATGTGAGTGTCATGACGTAAGCCATTCGTGTATTTATATACAGGTAGTCCCTGAGTTACGAATGTCTGACTTACGAACAACTCGTATTTACAAACCGAGGAAGGAGAATGCCGTCCGCCATTTTAAGTCGGATCACGATGCCATCCGCCATTTTAAGTCATTGCCGTTGACACTGTGTTGAGTGTGCAACTTTGTATTTGGCTTAAATATTTCTTAGTAAGATTCACCCTGACCCCCACCCCACCCCGTTCCAGTCGGCTGATGATGCAGTGAGATCTGCGCCAGGCTCGAGAATGGAGATTCCCGAGTTCGATCCAGTGACAGACCACTCCCGTGCTGGGTTGATGTCGATCCAGTGACTCCTGTACCATCCGTGCCGGGTTGATGTCGAGCTCGCAACTCAACCTCGTAAAAAAAAACCAGTCACCTCCAGTTTAAATTACCACGCGGAATATTGTGGAGGATTAAATACCCAAACCCAGCACAGACCCTGCTTGTCCCACTTAACCTGTCTCAGAGTGGTGGAGTTTAGGACCTGGGGAATTCAGTACAGTGGTCCTTAGGATCCAGCGGAACTCGGCAGCCAGCGGAGGTCGGGACCCGCCGCCCGTAGTGTTTCTGTTCCGTTGATGGGAAGCGATCACAATTGAAAATAAAGTGGAAATAATAAAGTGTTTGGAAAGATGTGAAATGCCATCAGTCATTGGAAAAGCGTTAGGCTACAGTTGGTCAATGATCGGAACAATTTTAAAGGATAAAGGATAAAATGAGAATAATGGAGCATGTGAAAGGCCCTGCCCCGATGAAAGCTACAATTATTACTAAGCGACACAGTGGTTTAATTATTGGAATACATACATTTCTTAAGTGTTTTATATGCATAGAAAGGTAAAATATGTACTATATACTAAGACAAACGTTTGACTAACTGATGCTAAATAATTACCAGATGTACTTATTCTGACTTAAGTACAAATCCGACTTAAAGACGGACTCAGGAACAGAACTGGTTTGTAACCCGGGGACTGCATGTATAAGTGATCTGTAACAAATAAGAATGTTTAATCAAACAATATATATATACAAGATCACTCAAATATTACTGAAATATTAGAACAAATAGCAGACAGACTTTTTGTAAGGACACCTTATTATTTGTGGTAATCCTGCAAGAGGACCACAACCTTTTCATAGGGTTTGGAGGTTTGTGAGCCTCAATGACCTGGACAGCTATGCCAGCTGGAGGTAGGGCTCTTTTCTTTGGTCCTTGGTAGGGTTACCCATGCCAAACAGGCCAAAGGGTAGAGGCCAGAGTAAGAGTAGTCCACTGGTCCTCAGGTTTAGGGATTAAGTTCAGGGCTAACAACCCTGACTGGTCAAACAAAACCATTATGCAAACAGCAATGAAGAATCATTCTACATCTGAGTGTGATGGTGTTCCTGAGTCTTCACCCAGGACTCGCATGACTGACATAGTGAAAAACAAACGGAAGCTATTGGCATGGTGAAGGATGCCAAGGACACCACCAGAGATGGAGGACCTTCATTACTGCCCTAAATGCCAGTGGCTTAATAGGCTGTTAGTTTGCGGTAATATTATTTTATGTGTTGTGGGTGTGTCTGTAAATTGAATGACAATAAACTAAACTAGAACTTGAACTTGAACTTTCTATTGGAGAATAGCTCTAAGATATAGTGGGCCACTCTTGATCAGGTTAAAGGGTTGAATAGAATGTAGTTTTAAGTACTTGTAAGAATGTATTGCGATTGATATTCTACGTATGGGAATTGGAATTTGGTTATTATTTCACCAGTGAAATGTTTGTCTGGGGTACACTTCAGACAGATTAATTCATTACACAGCACATTGAGGTAATATAAGGTAAAGCAATAAGTGAATGCAGATGAAAGTTCAATAGTTGCTGAGATAGTGAAGTGCAGGTTTTCAAAAAGGTGCAAAAACATAAGGTAGATTGTGAGGTCACGATTAGGATTTCTTGTACAAGGGGATCATTGTATAGTCTTATAACAGCAGGTAGAAGCTACCGTTCAATTATGTTATGGTGGTAAAACTAAGAATTTAGAAGGTGCAGAAGTTTCCAATTGTTCAACATTGTCAATTATGAGTAGAGGTTCCATAGCAGTTCAGTGAAAGGGGCAGTATCTTTTCACTATTGCCATCAGAAAAGAGGTAAAGAGGCCTTAGGACTCATACCACCATGTTCAGGAACAGTTATTAGCCCTCAACCATCAGGTTCTTGAACCAGAGGGGATAACTTCACTGATCTTCACTCAACCCAACACGAAACTGTTCCCGTAACTTATGGACTCACTTTCAAGGACTCTGCAACTCATGTTTTTTGATTGTGTTATTGCTTATTTGTTTATTATTATTTTATTTTTTGTATTTTCACAGGTTGTTGTCTATTAAACATTGGTTGTTTGACCATCTTTGATGTATGTGGCTCTTCACTGACTCTATTGTGTTTCTTTGTATCTATTGTGAATGCAAAAAATCTCAGGGTTGCATATGGTGAGATATATGTACTTCAGTAATAAACTTACTTTGAACTTTGTGTATAGCTTTGTGACATATTCTGTGTAATTCCTTGTTGACTAATGGGAGGAGCTATCACATGCAGCAATGAATGAACTGCATGGTTCACTGAAAAGCCTAAATAGATGAGAAGTTTAAGTAAACTTTAAAGAGAATTCACAGATCTCTGACCTCAGGATTTAAGGCTCATCCTACAGTACAACTGTAAAAGCTGTGTGTTTGGGAAACAATAAGACTACTTAAGAGACACAATAAAAATTGCATTCTTCTCATATCTCCTCACTGAAACATTACAGATTCTCACAAATGAGAGATGATATTTTGTTTAGCTGTGTACATGTTTACAGCTGAATGGCAATAACCTCGAATATGAGTTGGGTTTATTGGATAAAGAGATGACAGAAAGATGCTTGCAGAGCTGAGGGAACAAGCAAAGGAGTAAGACTAAATTAACTGCACATTCAAAAAGCTAACACTAGGTGTGATGGGCTGAATGGCCTCTTCTTTCCTCATGATCTTAGGACAGTACTGCACTGGTCCATTGACCCAAAATTTTGTGTCAAGTTATTCAATTGTGATTAAATATCCAAATAGACCTTTCTAGCCACACAATGTCCATATCCTTCCATTTTCCTCACATTGAGCAGAGGCTGAGGGGAGATCTGATAGAGGATTATAAGTATTATGAGGTAGAGATAGAGTAGACAGGCAGTATCTTTTGCAGCGCACACAAAATGCTGGAGGAACTCAGCAGGTTAAGCAGCAACTATGGAGAGGAAAGAACAGGTGCTGTTTTCTCCTGGTAGGGATTAGTCTTTAGTTCCAAGTGCTCCAGTCACGTTTTGTCACCCTGTAACCTTATCCTTCAATCTCTCTGAATTATGGAGGGCAGCATGTGTATAAATGTCTCTCTCCAGCAGATCTCATCATGATCATCATGACTCCAGTATTTCTACTATTTGTTAATGTTTCTTAATTGCACACATGATTTTTTTGTATTTTATCGCTGAGCAACAGTGAACCATCTGATTGGCGTATCAGAGTTCTCTTTGAGAACTAGTTGACTTGATCAGCAGTTCTGATCTGGCTATGGTTCACGACTGCACTTAATAAAGAAAGAACAGTTGACATTTTGGGCTCAGACCCTTCAACAAGACTGGAACAGAAGGGGGAAGACACCCAAATAAAAAGGTGAGGGGAGAGGAGCAAGGACGAGCTAGAAGGTGATAGGTGCGGCCAAGAGGGGGAGGAAGGGTAAAGGGCTGGAGAGGAAGAAAGCTGATATGAGAGGAGAGTGGATCATGGGAGAAGGCAAGGAGGAGGGGACCTAGGGGGAGGTGATAAGCAAGTGAGAAGAGCTAAGAGGCCAAAGTGGGGAATACAAGAAGTGGGGGGAGAAGGGAAACCTTTTTTTACCGGAAGGAAAAATCGACATTCATGCCATTATGTTGGAGACTACCCAGATGCAATATAAGGTGTTGCTCCCAGGATTGAAATGTCTAATAGCAGAGGGAATGTATTAATATGAGAGAGGGTAATTTCAAAGATGTGAGGGCAAGTTTTTTTTCCATAGAGAGGGATGGCTGTCTGGGGTGGTGGTAGAGACAGGAGTATTAGGGGTTTTGAAGAGACATTTAGATAGGCACATGATTGTGAGGAAAATGGAAGGAAATGGACATTGTGCAGGCAGAAGAGATTAGAAGGCTATTTGATCATTAATTTAATTGGTTTGGCACAGCATTGTGGGCCGAATGGCTGTACTGTTCTGTGTTGTGAGCTACATAATTCATCCCCATCTAGAGTCACTTAATGAGAGTAACTTGGGAAAATAGGGGAATGTAAAAGAAACAATTTTGGCAGCAGGTCCTCCATTTAACAGAGGAGAGTTGCAATAATCTTATTCAGTTTAACAGTGCTTGCTGATCTTTTCCTTCTACTGTTATTATTGAGAATTAAAATTATATTTTCAGCAGGTTTGTCAGGTTTAGGGAGGTTAGCTTCATTGATTTGACACTGTAAGGAAGAAGAATTTGCACCCTCTGTCCTCTAGCATTGGTTGTCCATCTTAGTTTAACTCTCTTGCACTGCTGAGCTCAGAAACACCTCCAGCCAAGCCCTCAAAGTCACCCTCACCACTTATGCCAACTGATTCAGAATGCAACAGACAGCTGAATACAAGCTATGCAATGTTAAAGTTAAGGATCTACACTCAACAGCCACTTTATTCTGTTGGGTTCTGTTGGGTTTCTTTATTTTGCCTGTAAGCAAATGCATCTCAAGAGAGAATATAGTGTGCATAATTTGATAATAAATGTACTTTGAACTTTGAACTTAGTGTGGCCACTGAGTGTAAGTCTAATGGAGATGGGAGTAGACTCTCACATGGTGGATTGGATAGTGGACTACTTGACAGATAGACCTCAGTATGTGCGGTTGGGAGACTGTAGGTCTGACACGGTGGTCAGCAGCACAGGAGCGCCGCAGGGAACCGTACTCTCTCCGGTCCTGTTCACCCTGTACACATCAGACTTCCAATATAACTCGGAGTCCTGCCATGTGCAGAAGTTCGCTGATGACACGGCCATAGTGGGGTGTGTCAGGAATGGACAGGAGGAGGAGTATAGGAAACTGATACAGGACTTTGTGATATGGTGCAACTCAAACTACCTGCGTCTCAATATCACCAAGACCAAGGAGATGGTGGTGGACTTTAGGAGATCTAGGCCTCATATGGAGCCAGTGATCATTAATGGAGAATGTGTGGAGCAGGTTAAGACCTACAAGTATCTGGGAGTACAGTTAGACGAGAAGCTAGACTGGACTGCCAACACAGATGCCTTGTGCAGGAAGGCACAGAGTCGACTGTACTTCCTAAGAAGGTTGGCATCATTCAATGTCTGTAGTGAGATGCTGAAGATGTTCTATAGGTCAGTTGTGGAGAGCGCCCTCTTCTTTGTGGTGGCGTGTTGGGGAGGAAGCATTAAGAAGAGGGACGCCTCACGTCTTAATAAGCTGGTAAGGAAGGCGGGCTCTGTCGTGGGCAAAGTACTGGAGAGTTTAACATTGGTAGCTGAGCGAAGGGCGCTGAGTAGGCTACGGTCAATTATGGATAACTCTGAACATCCTCTACATAGCACCATCCAGAGACAGAGAAGCAGTTTCAGCGACAGGTTACTATCGATACAATGCTCCTCAGACAGGATGAAGAGGTCAATACTCCCCAATGCCATTAGGCTTTACAATTCTACCGCCAGGACTTAAGAACTTTTTAAAAGCTATTATTAATGCTTTTTGAGATAGTGATTTAGATGCATATCATATTTTTTACTGAGTTAAGTATTGTATGTAATTAGTTTTGCTACAACAAGTGTATGGGACATTGGAAAAAAAGTTGAATTTCCCCATGGGGATGAATAAAGTATCTATCTATCTATCTATCTATCTATCTATCTATCTATCTAAGTTTATGTACTTCTGCTGCAATAACCCTTCCACTTCAAGGTTTGACACATTGAGCATTCAGAGATGCTCTTTTACCCACTACTGTTGCAACACATGATTATTTGAATTACTGTAGCCTTCCTGTCAGATTGAAACAGTCTGGCCATTCTCCTTTTACCTCTCGCACTAACAATGTGTTTTCTTCCCCAGGATTGTCCCTCACTGGATTTTTTGATTTTTCTCACCATTCTCTGTAAACTCCAGAGATTGTTGTGCATAAAAATCCCAGGAGATCAGCAGTTTCAGTTATACTCAAACCACCCCATCTGGCACCAACAATCACTCCATGGTCAAAGTCACTTAGATCACATTTCTTCCCCATTCTGATATCTGGTCTGAACAATAACAGAACATGTTGACCATGTCTGAATGCTTTTATGCATTGAGCTACTGCCATATGATTGGCTGATTAAATATTTGCATTAACGAGCAGGTGTTCAGCTGTACCCAATGAAATGGCCATTGAGTGTTTATTCTGGGTTCGTGGCCTGAAAGCCAAACTGTGATCAGAGAGTCCCGGAGGTGACAAAGTTTGTAGGGCTGAGCCAAAGATCAAAGTCCAGAGTTTGTCAAGTGTGGAGGTAGAAGCCGAAAGATTGAAGATCAATTTTGTTGAGTCTGGAAGTCAGATGCCCAATATCTGTGAATCTGCAAGTCCAGATGGTCCAAATATGGCCTGTCCTGGGTTAGAAGGCCTTGTCAATGTGTGTGAGTGGGTAGGTGGGTGTGTGGGAGGGAGGGAGAGAATAAAGGGGCTTGTTTTGCTGTTGTTTGGTCTTGTCGTTGTTGCTTGAGCTGTTCTGTTGAACATTGTGGGGCCATAGTGGCACTTGTGGTCTGGCTCTGCAGGTTTTTAGATTTTATTTTACTAATGTAGAGATGCAGTGAGGAACAGACTGCTCTGGCTCAACGACCTGTATCACCAAGAAATCCACCTATTCAGCACTAGTCTAATCACAGGACAATTTACAATGACCAATCTGACTATCTAGTACGTCTTTAGACTGTGGGAGGAAAGCGGAACACCCTGAGGAAACACACGCGCAATGGGAGCAACGTACGAACTTTGTGACAGAGGATGCCAGAATGGAATTTTGAACTCCGATGCGCTGAGCTGCAATAACTAACTGCTCTGCTTCCATGATGCTACACTGCCATTGTGTTGGTCCTCAAAGCAAATGACATTTCACTGCATGTTTTGATGTTCATGACATAAATAAATCTGAATCAGATCTGAATCGAATTTACACAAAGCACCCTGAAACTAAAATCATGCTGTGACCTTGAGCTCCGGATGCAGACTAAACTTCAGTGACAACATTACAATGTCACAGAGCAGGCACAGTGCAACATTCTGCTGCCGAATCTATCACCAGATAAGCAGGGACAGAGAGGGAACCGCAGGCTCCATGCTTAAGGGTATGCTGCACTCCAGTGCTTTAACATTCAATGTGCTATGTACTTATAAACACACACACACAATTACCAACAATGTACCTGCATTTTGCCCAACAACAGATTTCAGAACCTCCCTGTATGCTTCAAAGCATTTATACCTATTTAGAGATACAGCACAGAAACAGGCTGCCCCAGCCCAACAAACCCGTGCTGCCCGCTTACACCCATGTGACCAATTAACCTTCTGACTGGACGTCTTTGGACTGTGGGAGGGAACTGGAGCACCTGGAGGAAACCCACACGGTCATGGGAAAAACGTAAAGCCCCTTATCAACAGCGGTGGGAACACTGACACTGTAACAATTTTACACTACCCAGGATACGCTACAGATGGCATCCCAGGGCGGGTACTCAGGATATGCATGGCACAACTGGCAGGCGTGTTTACAGACAGTTTTAATCTCTCCCTCTCCCAGTGTAGAGTGCCCTCCTGCTTCAAAACATCCACCATTGTCCCTGTACCTCAAAAGTCTAACGTAACATGTCTGAACAAATGGAGCTTAGAAAAATAGAGGATGATGCGCTAGGGAAATTCTAGGCAGTTTCTAGAGTTCTAGAGTTTCTAGGTCAACAAAACATTGTGGGCGGAAGGGCCGGTAATGTGCTGTAATTTCTATGTTCTATATTCTTCGTTCTATGAATGACTGGAGTCCTGTCACACTCACCTCAATAATAAGCAAATGCTTTGAGAGGCTGGTCAAGGACTACATCTGCAGCTTGCTGCCACCCACACTGGACCCCCTGCAAGTCACCTACTGACACAACCGATCGACAGATGACACAATAGTCACAGCTCTGTACACTGTCCTTACACACCTGGAGAGGAGGGATGCTTATGTGAGAATGCTGTTCTTTGACTACAGTTCAGCATTCAACACCATAATTCCCTCCAGATTTGACAAGAAGCTCAGAGACCTCGGCCTTCACTCTGACTTGTGCAGCTGGATCCTGGACTTACTGTCAGATTGCCAACAGGTGGTAAGAGTGGGTTCCCTCACCTCTGCCCCTCTGACTGTCAACACAGGTGCCCCTCAGGACTGTGTCCTAAGCCCCTCTCCTTTATTCTCCGCATACCCATGACTGTGTCACCACCCACAGCTCCAATCTGCTAATTAAATTTGCTGTCAATACTACATTATTTGGCCTAATCTCAAATAATAACAAGGCAGCCTACAGAGAAGTCATCACCCTGACACAGTGGTGTCAAGAAAACAACCTCTCCCTCAATGTTGCAAAAAACAAAGGAGCTAGTTGTGGATTACAGGAGGAATGGAGACAGGCTGATCCCTATTGACATCAATGGATCTGGGGTTGAGAGGGTGAACAGCTTTAAGTTTCTCAGCATATTTATCACCGAGGATTTCACGTGGTCTGTACATATCGGCTGTGTGGTGAAAAAGGAACAACAGCAGCTCTTTCACCTCAGACAGTTGAAGAAGTTTGGTATGAGCCCCCAAATCCTAAGAACTTTCTACAAGGACACAATTGAGAGCATCCTGACTGGCTGCATCACTGCCTGGTATAGGAACTGTACCTCCCTCAATCACAGGACTCTGCAGAGAGTGGTGCGGACAGCCCAGTGCATCTGTAGTTGTGAACTTCCCACTATTCAAGACATTTACAAGAACAGGTGTATAAAAAGGGCCCGAAGGATCATTGGGGACTTGAGTCACCCCAACCACAAACTGTTCCAGCTGCTACCATCCGGAAAATAGAACCTCAGCATAAAAGCCAGGACCAACAGGCTCCGGGACAGCTTCTTCCACCAGGCCATCAGACTGATTAATTCACACTGATACAATTGTATTTCTATGCTGTATTGACTGTCCTGTTGTACATACTATTTATTACAAATTACTATAAATTGCACATTGCACATTTAGGTGGAGGTGTAACGTAAAGATTTTTACTCCTCATGTATGTGAAGGATGTAAGAAATCAAGTCAATTCAACTCAATGCCATGTCTCCTGTTCCGTTTTGGTGCTGAATCCACTTTTGAAATATTTGCTGTCAGATTTGAACTCAAAGAAGTTTTAGTTTCACAGTTGGATTGGTGTTGGTTTATTACGTTCACAGGTACCAAGATAGTGAAAAGCTTGACTTGCATTCTGTTCATACAGATCAGATCATGACACAGCGCATTGAGCTGGAATAAGGTAAAACAATAACAATACAGAATAGAGTGTAAAAGATACCGAAATAGTGCAAACTTATAATGCGGTAGTTTGTGAGTCCTGGAGACCCTCTCATCATACAGGATGCCTACTGAGGAGTCTGATGACAGAGGGATAGAAACTGTTCTTGAACCTGGTGGTACCTGCGTTCAGGCTTTCGTATCTTCTGCCTGATGGGGAGGGGGAGAAGAGAGAATGTCCGGGTGGGAGGGGACTTTGATTATGTTGGTTGTTTTACCAAGGCAGTGAGAAGTGTAGATAGAATCCATAGAGGGGAGGCTGGATTTTGTGATGTGCACAACGCTCTGTAGTTACTGGCAATTGTCTTCACAGCAGCTGCGATACCAGGACGTGATGGATCCTGATAGAGCACCCTTAAGGTGAATCATGCTTCTGTTGTGCCGCAGACAGTTTCTGGCAGCTGCGAAAGGAGAGACTGAACAACCAGAAACCCCAACCACTAGCAACAGCTGCCACGTACTCTTGCCCACACTGCGCCAGAATACGTGGATCCCAGATCAGCTTCCACAGACACCTGAGGGCTCACCAATAGACAACACCTTAGGAGAACATCGCACTCAACTTGACTGAGCACACACCTATATAATTTGCATTGATAAAAAATGTTTTCCTCCCAGATCCAACTCAGATGCAATCCCACGATCGAGTGGATCACCAGTTGATTTAATTCATCTCTAGATCTCTAGCAGAGATTATTTGAACCACCTGAATACTTGGAATTTTATCTACTTATTTAATTTATTTAGTGATACAGTGTGGCCTAGACCCTTCCTGCTCTTTAAGCCACAACAACCTCTGTCAAACCTGATTAACCCTAACCCAATCACGGGAAGATTTACAATGTCCAATTAACCTACTCAGTATGGCCCTTGGCTCAGAGAAAGTCCATGCATTCCACAGCAAGGAAGTATAGAGACTCTTTACAGAACAGCACCAGAATTAACTCCGAATCACTTCAAGCTGTAATACGTCAGAATTACCGCTATGCTACTGTGGCACCCATTTTATTTTTTCATCTACTTCAACCAAGTATCATTTGTTGTCACAAATTTTTGGTGTTGAAGGAAGACCGTGAATGTGGTGTCTTGTTTGAAATGGTGTCCTGTCTGATCACTGTTAAAGGTACGTCTTCTGTTTAACTCCAGGGACATGCTTTGGTCAAACAATATTCCTGTGTGTTCTCAGGTTCCTTGGCAGGATGAGTCAGCGGCAAGGAAGACAAATGCAATGTTAGCGTTCATTTTGAGAGGACTAGAGTATAGAAGTAAGGATGTAATGCTGAAGTTTTATAAGGCATTGGTCAGACTGTACTTGGAGAATTAGTGGCAGTTTTCGATGCCTTATCTAAGAAAAGGTGTGCTCATATTGGAGAGGGTCCAAAGAAGGTTCATCAGAATGATCCTGGGAATGAAAAGATTAATGAATGAGGAACATTTGATGTTTAACAGAGAAAGCTTGATGGGCCAAATGTCCTAATTCTACTCCTATGTTTTATGGTTTTCCTTAAGAGTTCTGCAAATATTGACCCAATGGAGCTCTGTAGACTCGTTCTGCATTTTAGCAATAAACTTGCCTCCTGATAGAGTCATAGAATCATAGAGAAGTACTACATCGAAACAGGCCCTTCGGCCCATCTACACCATGCCTACTCCTACCAACCTGCTCTGGGACCATCATCTATATCCCTATCCAAACTCCTCTTAAATGGTGAAATTGATCTCACATGGCCCCACTCGCGCTGGCAGCTTATTCCATACTTCAGCCATTTAGCCCATCAAGTCTGCTCCACAATTCCATCATGCCTGATTTATTATTGCTCTCAACTTCATTCTCTTGCCTTCTTCCTGTAACCTTTGACACCCTGACTAATCAAGAACCCTATCAATCACTGCTTTAAATATACCCTTTGACTTGGCTTGGCCTCCACAGCTGACTGTGGCAATGAATCCACAGATACTCTGCCCTCTGGCTAAATGAATGCTACTTTTCTGCAACACTGCTCCACGTACAGTATATGTGCTCAGTGATGGACTGGGTTGAGTGGTTGTTGTGACACCAGCCAATCTCTCTCACTCTTGTACATCACCTCGTCATTTCCTGACAAGTGGGATGAAGGAGGAGATCTTGGAGAAGTGACTAATTTGCCCTTAAGAAGGTAAGGATTTCCATATAACTGCAGCGATGTGCCGGGTCCTGGATAAGTCATCTTAACACCTAGAAGTTTAAAACTGCTGACTCTCTCGAGCATCAATCCCCTTGTGTAGACTTGTTCTTTATCTAGCTCATGATGTAAACACATAGACCTCAGTTTATCTACAGTCTGACTCACCAAGTAGATGCCTTTATGCACTTATAACATGAACAAAGCCCACTGTAAATCAGAGGGTTGAATGAAGATAATCAAGTTGTCTCCAAGGAAAATAATTCATGGACATTAGTACAATCAAAGACCAATTATATATAAATATTAGACTGAATTTGTTGCTGTAAGAATTATGTGTTTGCAGAGAAATAGGGATTTGTTATTTAGCCACATTCATCACTAAAGCATGATGCAAATTAGATTCAAATGGCTCTGGTATTATCTTGCATATGATTTACTATAATGATGGAGTGAATGGCTGAGGCGAGGTGTGGGGGACTTTTTCTTGCTGAAAAATCTTTTTGTTTTTTATTCTCGTATGCCCTGTAGATCTTTTACTACAACCCAGTTCTGGGAAAAAAAACTCTGCTTTCAAGAAATGAAGTAAATTGTGAACCTTGATGGATACTTGGCACTGTTAATTTGACAAAATATCAACATTTGTATTCGTAACACTGGGAGTGAAGTTCCTTTTCTGATGTAGCTCAAGGGTACTGTAACAGGAGTACAAAGCTCCTCGCCAGTAAAAGCACTGGGGTTTACTGAATATCCAGATACAGATTTATTTATCACATGTAAATTGAAACATACATTGAAATGCAATGTTGCGTTAACAACCATCACAGCTTGAAGGTTTGCTGAGGGCAACTGCAAGTGTCATCATGTTTCCGGCACCAGCATGACATGTCCACAGTTTACTAACCCCTCGTCTTTCGGATGATGGGAGGAAACTGGAGCACCTGAAGGATATCCACATGGTCATGGGGAGAAGGTACAAACACCCTACAGACAGACAACACGTATAAGTGTGTGCTGGGGGCAGCCCACAAGTGTTGTCACTCATCACGGCACCAGCATGCCCACAACGTCCAGCAGAGCAACGCAGAACACAACAAGCAGCAAAACAGCAGTAGAACAAACCGTGTTCCTTCCTCCCTCCCACCCACATACGGACAGCCCTCCAATACGACAAAGCACATCAGAGATAGGAACACACACAAAATGATGGAGGAACTCGGCAAGTCAAGCAGCATCTATGGAAAAGACCGAGATCCTAATCTCAGACTGATGAAGGGTCACGGCCTGAAACTTCAACTGTTTACTGTTCTCCATAGATGCTGCCTGACTGTTCTGTTCCTCCAGCACTTTGTGTGTGTGTTGCTTGGATTTCCAGCATCTACAGATTTTCTCTTGTTTGACATAAAACATAGGAACAGAATTAGGCCATTTGGGCCATTTCATCATGGCTGATTTATTATCCCTCTCAACCTCATTCTCCTGCCTTCTCCCTGTAACTTTTGACATCCCAACTAATGAAAAACCTGCTTTAAATACACCCAATGACTTGGCCTCCACAGCCATTCACCGCAATGAATTCCACAGATTCTCCACCCTCTGGCTAAACAAATTCCTCCTCATCCTCGTTCTGTCATGTACCCCGTCACCGGGTTAAGAACCAGCAGAAATAGAAAACACTTTGGATTCTGTTATTACTAATAACTAATAGTGTTTATTAGTAAACTAAGCAATACAGTAATATAAAATGCACATATATGAAACAGATTAGCAATGATATATACAGAAGTGTGGAAATAGGAACCAAAACCAGGCTCTTTCAGAGCTAGGGGTAAATGGATGCAGTCTTACGATATGATGCAGAGTTCAGTTCAGTCCAGGTCGAGGTAGTTGTTTGAGTATGGTTGGAGAGAGAGAGAGACGTGATGCCATTGCCGTCGATCTTCCTGTTGTCTTTCTGTTGTGGTCACAGACTATGACCATATCAAGTACGACTGTTCTTCAGTGGTGGACCTGTCACCCAGGCAAGGGAGGACACACAAACAGTTCCCCACCAGTCGCACCTTCTCACACTGTGAGCCACTGATCAATTTCCCCGAATCGATCCTCAAAACCCCCACCTTCACGTGGGTGCACAAAGCTCGTTCAGTGTCCCATGGTGTGTCTGCCTGCATCTTAGCAGACCTGCTTTGTATCTCCCCTTTCAAGGCGCCGGCTGTCCATCAACTGGCCTGCCTTGCTGTCTCTGCAAGAATCTTAACAAGCAGGCAAAAAGTGTCCTTGGAGCAAAGGTAAACATTCAGCCAAGGAGCCATAATATTAAATCTTGTCTCTCTCTGTCTCTCATCTTCTGCTGGGTGCCTCCCCCTCTCTCTGTCAATAGCAGCACAGGTCAATAGGGTCAGCTCTGGATGCCATCTCAAGCTCAGTTTGCCCATCACAGTTCCAAGTAGACATTTCTGAGGCTGTGCACTCTGGTCCTAGATTCATCCACTATATGAAACATTGGGACAAGTTTTCAAACAGGTGTATTAAAAAACTTTCTTGTAGCAGTAACACAGGTAGATAGGTACAGCTGACACATAGAGAATAATCAGAGTTAGAATCAGATTTAATATCAATGAATACTGTCTATAAATACTGTGGAAAAGTCTTAGGAACCCTAGATTTTTTATTTGGTATCAGATTGTATGGCTTCCACAGAGCCCTGATCTCAACCTCACTAAGGCTCTTCAGGATTATGTGGAAAGACAGAAGCAAAGTCTGCAGGAGGACTGTGGCAAGTTCTCCAAAATGCTTGGAACAGCTGATTTTCTTATAAAACTACACAACAGTATACCTATGAAAATTAATGCAGTTTTAAACGCAAAGGGTAGTCACACCAAGTATTGATTTGATTTAGTTTTTTTACTGTTTACTGCTCTTTATAGTAAATATTTTGATATTAAAATTAAAATTTCATTATTTTTGAAAGCATCTTCGCCTTGCAGATTTTTTTTGCATGCACCGTACAGTGTATATATTTCCTCACCCCTTATGGGTGGTGTGTATGTTTTTTTCCCTTAATCTCAGATCCTCTACCAGAGGCCTGGGGGTTTGAGGGTTCAGCACAGTATCCTTGCCATTCCTAGTTGTGCATTCTTCTGAACCGTGATCTCAGATGTTGTTCCTGGGATTTGTTGGAGCCACTCTGTCAGTACAGCTGTCAGAACTCCAAGTGCTCCTATCAGCACTGGGATTACTTTGACTTTAACCTTCCACATCTTCTCTATCTGCTCTTTCAAGCCCTGGTATCTCTCCAGCTTCTCATATACATAAAGTGTAAAAGAGAGGAGAGAGTGAATATTGGACAAGTGGAAAGCGATGCTGGAGAGGTAATAATGGGGAACAATAAAATGGTGGATGAATTGATTAAGTATTTAGCACAAGCCTTCACTGTGGAAGACACAAACAATATAGTGAAAGTTCCAGGTGTCAGGGCTCATGAAATGCATGAAGTTATCAACAAGAGAGAAGGTTCTTTGGAAATTGAAAGGTCTGAAGGTAGATAAGTGACCTGGACAAGATGGTGTACATCCCAGAGTTCTGAAGGAGGTAGATGAAGAGAATGTGGAGGCATTAGTAATGATCTTTCAAGAATCACTAGATTCTGGAATGGTACCAGAAGACTGGAAAATTGCAAATGTCACTCCACTCTTCAAGAAGGGAGTGAGGCAGAAGAAAGGAAATTGTAGGCCACTTATTTTGACCTCAGGGATTGGGAAGATGTTGGAGTTGATTATTAAAGCTGGTGTCTCAGGTTACCTGGAGGCACATGATAAAATAAACTGTAGTCAGCATGAAGAAGTAACAAACAGGATCGACAAAGGAAAATCGGTTGATGTTGTGTACTTGGATTTTGACAAGGTGCCACACACGAGACTGCTTAACAAGTTATGAGCCCATGGTATTACAGGACAGATTTTAGCATCATAAAACAGTGGCTGATTGACAGGAAGCAAAGAGTGGGAATAAAGGAAGTCTTTTCTGGTTGGCAGCTAGTGACTAGTAGTGTTCCATAGGGGTATGCATTTTGGACTGATTCTTTTTATGTTACATGTCAATGATTTGGATGATGGAATTGATAGCTTTGTTACAAAGTTTGCCAATGATATGAAGATAGGTGGAGGGGAAGATAGTTTTGAGGAAGTAAAGAGGCTATAGAAGGACATAGACAAATTAGGAGAATAGGCAAAAAAAGCACAGTGTCAGGAAGTGTATGGTCATGCACTTTGGTAGAAGAAATGAAAGGGTTGACAAGTTCTAAATGGAGAGAAACTACAAAACAGTGAGGCACTAAGGGACTTGGGAGTCCTTGTGCAAGATTCCCTAAAGGTTAATTTTCAGGTTGAGTCTATTGTGAGTGAGACAAAAGCAATGTTAGCATTCATTTCAAGATTCCTAGAATATAAAAGCAAGGATGTAATATTGAGACTTTATAAAGCACTGGTGAGGCCTCTCTTGGAGTGTTGTGAGCAGTTTTGGGCCCCTTATCTTAAAAAGGATGTGCTGTAACTGGAGAGAATTCAAAAGGGGTTTAAAAAAATTAATCCAGAATTGAATGGCTTATCATATGAAGAGAGTTTGATGCCGCTGGGCCTGTATTCACTGGAATTCGGAAGAATGACGGATGGCCTCATTTTATCGAATGGTGAAATGCACTGACAGAGATGAATGTGGAGAGGATGTTTCCTCTGGTTGTAAAGTATCAAACAAGAGGACAAAGCCTCAGATTAGAGGAGTGTCCATTTTGAACAGAGATGAGGAGGAATTTCTTCAGCCAGTGTTGGGAAGTTTATGATCCTGCACTTTGGTAGCCAGTGAGTAGTAAATCTGTGGAATTCTTTGCCACAGACAGCTGTAAATGCCAAGTCTTTACAAATATTTAAGTCAGAGTTTGATAGTTTCTTGAATGGATAGAGCATGAAGGGATACGACAAGAAGGCAGGATATTGGGGCCACGAGGAACAGCGAATCAGCCATAATGAAATGGCGAAGCAGATTCAATGGGCCAAATGGTTTAATTCTGCTCCTATATCTTCTGTCTTATGATCTTCTTAAATTCTTTCTTCATGATGTTACTGTCATTTTGGATTGCTACATCTATTACTATTGGTTTCTTCTGTTCCTTGTACAGTATTACTATGTCTGGTTTGTTGGCCAGTACCTCCTTATCAGTCTGTATTTGGAAGCCCTACAAGATTTTAGCTCTGTCACTTTCCACTACCTTCTTGGGTTTCCCATTTGGACTTGGGAGTGTCCAATCCACATACAGCACAGATGTTCCTGTACATGTTTCCTGCAACTTGATTGAACATTCACTGTAGGCTATCCCTGCCTATGGCAGTGGAGTCAAAGACCCGAGGGCTCAGTATCAGAATAGAGAGACATCCATTTAAAATGGAGATGAGGAGGAATTTCCTTAGACCATAAGACTGTAAGATATAGGAGCAGAAGCAGGCATTTTGGCCTATCGAGTCTGCTGTGCCATTCAATCATGGGCTGATCCAATTCTTCCAGACATCTCCATTCCCCTGCCTTCTCCTCATACCCTTTGATGCCCTGGCTAATCAAGAACCTATCTATGCCTTAAATGCACCCAATAACCTGGCCTCCACAGCTGCTCATGGCAACAAATTCCAGATATATAAAAATAACAGATTTACCATCCTCTGACTAAAGTAGTTTCTCTGCATATCTGTTCTAAGTGGACATCCTTCAATCCTGAAGTCATGCCCTCTTGTCCTAGACTCCCCTGCCATGGGAAATAACTTTGCCATATCTAATCTGTTCAGGCCTTTTAACATTTGGAATATTGCTATGTGATCCCCCCTCATTCGCCTGAACTCCAGGGAATACAGCCCAAGAGCTGCCAGACATTCCTCATACGGTAACCCTTTCATTCCTGGAATCATTCTTATGAATCTTCTCTGAACCTTTACCAATGTCAGTATATCCTTTCTAAAATATAGAGCCCAAAACTGCACACAATACTCCAAGTGTGGTTTCAGGAGTGCCTTATAGAGCCTCAATGTCACATCCCTGCTCTTATATTCTATACCTCTAGAAATGAATGCCAACATTGCATTTGCCTTCTTCACTACTGACTCAACCTGGAAGTTAATCTTCATGGTATCCTGTACAAGGATTCCCAAGTCCCTTTGTATCTCTGCATTTTGAATTCTCTCCCCATCTAAATAATAGTCTTCCCATTTATTTCTTCCATCAAAGTGCATGACCATACACTTTCCAACATTGTATTTCATTTGCCACTTCTTTGCCCATTCTCCTCAACTATCTAAGTCTTTCTGCAGGCTCTCTGTTTCCTCAACACTACCCGCTCCTCCACCTATCTTTGTATCATCACCAAATTTAGTCACAAATCCATTAATCCCATAGTCCAAATCATTGACATACATCGTAAAAAGCAGAGGTCCCAACAACGATCCCTGTGGAACTCCACTAGTAACCGACAGCCACCAGAATAGGATCCCTTTATTCCCACTCTCTGTTTTCTGCTGATCAGCCAATGTTCAAACCACGCTAGTAACTCCCTTGTAATTCCATGGGCGCTTATCTTGCTAAGCAGCCTCAGGTGTGGCACCTCGTCAAAGGCCTTCTGAAAATCCAAGTACACCACATCTACTGCATCTTCTTTGTCTACCCTGCTTGTAATTTCCTCAAAAATTACAGTAGGTTAGTCAGGCAGGATTTTCTTTTCAAGAAACCATGCTGGTTTTGGCCTATCTGTTTATCTGCCTCCAGGTAATCCGTAATCTCATTGCTAACAGTCAATTCCAACATCTTCCCAACCTTTAGCCAGAGAGTAGTGAATCTGTGGAATTCATTTCCATATGCGGCTGTGGGGGCAAGTCATTGAGTATATTTAAGGCAGAGATTGATAGTTTCTTGATTGGTCAAGGCATGAAGTGCTATGGGTTGAAGGAAGGAAATTGAGGCTGAGAGGTGTAATGGATCAGCCATGATGAAATGGAGGAGCAGACTCGATGGGCCAAGTGATCTAGTTCTGCTCCTGAATCTTAAGGTCTTATGGTCTAAAATCCCCAGATCAGTCAACCTATCATCAACAGTTACTGGGAGAAGGCAGACATTGGTGCTGCGAGGGAAATGGAACAGCCATGATGAAATGATGGAGCAGACTCAATGGGCCAAATGGCTTAATTCTGCTCCTATATCTTATGGTCTTGTATCATCTTGATTGTCAGAACTAAATTTTTGCTAAGTCTTTCTGGGGTCTGTCTTTAAAATGTGCGACTGGGATTTAAGTAAAGTGGCAAGATTTCCCTCCCTAAAGGCATTTGGGGGATGAAGAGAATCTTTTACAGCCTCACAATCATTTTTCTTATTCTAATACATCCAGATTAATAGAAATAGAATTCAAAATTTTAACCCAGTATGATGGGATTTCTATTTACCTTCTCCAGATCACTCAGTACATCAAGCGTTGACGTGGAAACAATAATAAGTATGCTAATCAGTGATGTATCTCACAACACGTTTGTAACACACACACACCCCTTATTACAGTCTACAATGTTCAGACAGAAGCCATAGAGAGAATCTATTTATTTCCTAACTCTCAGTTTTATATTTTGCTTTGAAGGTGAAAGATATTGGAATGCAAATGAAAGTGAAGTCTGTGGGCTGGAGATCTGAGCTTTTTAGTGTCATCCTTTCTGGCCAAAGACTATGCAAGAAGGAATTGTGCAACTCCTGGTGTGACCAGTTTTGGAGCGTGAGGCACTGTACATCATAAAGGAGGTTGTGGAAACATGAGAGATGTTGCAAAAAGGACGTACAAGAAAGATGAATAAATGGAGATGTTCCACATTAGCAGAGTAAAGTCATAAAGCATTACAGCACAGAAATAGGCTCTTCAACCCAGCTCATCCATGCTGACTTTATCTTCTGCCTAGTCCCATCAACCTGCACCCAGACGATAGCCCTCCGTACCTCTCTCATCCATGTACTCATCCAAGTTCTCTTAACTTCTTTGATGTTGCAAAATAAGCGGTGTTAAGAACATGTATGGTGTGCTGGCTTTCATTAGTTGGGGGATCGAGTTTAAGAGCTGAGAGGTACTGTTGCAGCTCTACAAGCCACTGGTTAGACCACTCTTGTAGTATGGTGTTCAGTTCTGGTTTGCTCATCATAGGAAGGATGTGGAAGTTTTAGAGAGGGTGCAATGATTTACCAAGGTGCTGTCTGGATTGCAGAGCATTTCTTATGATGATAAGTTGATTGAGCTAGGGCTTTTAGACTGTAAGACCATAAGACCAGGAGCGAAATTAGATTATTTGCCCATTGAGTCTGCTTCTGCATTTCATCATGGCTGATCCATTACTCCTCTCAGCCTCAGTCTCCTGCCTTTTCCCTATATCCCTTCATGCCTTGGCCAATCATGAACCTATCAACCTCTGCCATAAACAAACGTTAAAAACTTGGCCTCCATACTACCTGTGGCAATGAATTCTACAGTTTCACTACTCCATGGCTAAAGAAATTCCTCCTCCTTTCCATTTTAAATGATGCCCCTTTATTCTGAAGCTATGTCGTCTGGTCCTAGACATTCCTACCACAGGAAACATCCTCTCCACATCAACTCTATCAAGTCCTTTCACCATTCAATAGGTTTTAATGTTCTGAAATCTAGTGACTACAGACCCAGAGCCATGAAACCTCCTTTGAACCCTCTCAGTGCCAGCACATCATTTCTAAGATAAAGGACCCAAAAGTGCTCACAATACTTCAAGCAAGGTATCACCAGTGCTTTATAAAGCCTCAACATTACATCCTTGCTTTCATTCTAGTTCTCTTGAAATGAATGCTAACACCTCACCACAGAATCAACCACCTGCGTATTATCACTTAGGGAATCCTGCACGCAGACTCCCAGGTCCCTTTGCACCTCAGAGTTTTGAATTTTCTCTTCATTTTAAAAATAACCTGTCCTTTTACTACTTCTACCAAAGTGCATGATCGTATACTTCCCGAGAAACATTCCTTTGCCATTCTCCTAATCTGTCTGTCCTTTTGTAGCCTCTCTACTTCCTCAAAACTACTTATCTTCTTGTCGCCCACAAACTTTGCAACAAAGCCATCAATTCTGTCATCTAAGTCTTTGATATACAACATAAAAAGAGGCTGTCCCAACACAAATCCCTGTGCAACACCACTCATCACTGGCAGCCAACCAAAAAAGATTATTGCCATACTTTACCTCCTCCCAATCAGCCACAGCTTTATCCATCTTTCCTGTCATAAGACCATAAGACATAGGAGCAGAATAAGGCCCCTTGGCCCATTGAGTCTGCTCCGCCACTCATTCATGGCTGATCCTTTTTGCCCTCCACAGATCCACTCCTTGGCCATCTCCCTGTATCCTTCGATGCCATGTCCAATCAAGAATCTATCAAGCTTTGCCTTAAATGCACCCAATGACCTGGTCTCCACAGTGCCTTCGGTAACAAATTCTACAAATTCACCACCCTCTGGCTAAAGAAATTTCTCCACATCTCTGTTTTAAATGGATGCCCTTCTATCCTGAGGCTGTGTCCTCTTCTTCTCAGCTCCCCCACAATGGGAAACATCCTTTCCACATTTACTCTGTCTGGACCTTTCAACATTCGAAAGGTTTCAATGAGATTTCCCTTATCCTTCTAAGTTCCAGTGAGTACAGACCCCAAGCCATCAAACGTTCCTTGTATGGTATCCCTTTCATTCCCGGAATTATCCTTGTGAACCTCCTCTGAAACCTCTTCAATGCCAGCACATCTTTTCTCAGATGAGGAGCCTAAAATTGTTCACAATACTCAAGGTGAGGCCTCACTAGTGCCTTATATAGCCTCAGCATCACACCCCTGCTCTTGTATTATAGACCTCTTGAAATGAATGCTAACGTTGCATTTGCCTTCCTCACCACAGACTCTACCTGCAAGATAACCTCTAGGATTTTCTGCACAAGGACTCCCGAGTCCCTTAGCATCTCAGAATTTTGTATTTCCTCTGCATTTAAAAAAAGAATCTGCACATTTATTTCTACTAGTAAAGTGCATAACCACACATTTTCCAAAATTGTATTCCATTTGCCAATTTCTTGCAGCCTCATTTGTGGCACCTTGTCAAAGGCCTTCTGAAAATCCAGGTACACAATATCAACAGATTCCCCCCGTCTATCCTTCTTGTTATTTCTTCAAAGAATTCCAACAATTAGTCAGGCAAGATTTTCCCATGAGAAGACCATGCCGACCATGGGCTATTTTATCATGTGCTCTAAGTACCCTGAAACCACATCCTTCACAATCGACTCCAGCATCTTCCAAACCACTGAGGTCAAACGAACTGGCCTATAATTTCCTTTCTTCTGCCTCTCTTCCTTCTTGAAAAGTGGAGTGACATTTGTAATTTTCCACTCTTCTGGAATCATACTAGAATCTACTGATTCCACAAACTCTTCAGCTATCTCTTTTTGAAGTGTGTGCATACACCATCTGGTCTTTGTGACTTATCTACCTTTAGACGTTTCAGTTTCCAAAGAACTTTCTCCCTAGTAATGGTAACTTCATATGCTTTTGACCGCTGATACTCCAGATATTCTACCATACTGCTAGAGTCTTCCACAGTGAAGACTGATGCAAAATACTTATTCAGTTCATCTGCCATTTTCTCATCTCCCATTACTACTTCTCCAGCATCATTTTCCAGTGGTCAGATATCCACTCTCGCCTCTCTTTCACACTTTATGTAGCTGAAGAATCTTATGGTATCCTCTTTAATATTATTGGCTCGCTTACTTTTCTATTCCATCTTTTCCTTCTTAATGATTTTTTTCATTGCCTTCTGTTGGTTTTTAAAATCTCTCTATTATTTTGCTTGATTATATGCTCTCTCTTTGGCTTTTATGTTGGCATTGAGTTCTCTTGTTAGCCCGGTTGTGTCATCTTGCTTTTAGAATAGTTCTTCTCTTTGCGATGTATATATCCTGTGCCTTCTGAATTGGATCCAGAAATTTCAGCCTCTGCTGTTCTGCTGTCATCCCTGCCAGTGTTCTTTTCCAGTCAATTTTGGCCAGTTCCTCTAAATGCCTCTTTAATTCCCTTTACTCCACTTTAATACTGATACATCTGACTTAAGCTTCTCCTCCTTAAATTTCAGGGTGAATTCCATCATATTATGATCACTCTCCCCTTATGCTCTTTAATCAATTCTGGTTTATTGCACAACACCCAATCCAGAATAGCTCATCCCCTAGTGGGCTCAACCATGAGCTGCTCTAAAATGCCATCTCACAGACATTTTCAAAATACCCCGTATTGGAATCTAGCATCAATCTGATTTTCCCAATCTACCTGCATATTGAAGTCCCCCTTGACTATTGTAACATTGTCCCTTTGGTGTGTATTTTCTATCTCCCATAATAATTAGTAGACCACATCGTTAATACTGTTTGGGTGTCTGTATACAAATTCCATCAGGGTCTTTTTACCCTTGCAGTGCCTGAGCTCTGTCCACAGTGATTCAACACCTTCTGACACTATACTAGCTCTTTCTAATGATTTGATTTCATTTTTTGCCAACAGAACAACATCATCCCTCTGCCTACCTGCTTGTCTTTTCAATACAATGTGAATCCATAGACATTAAGCTCCCAGCTATAATCTTCTTTCAGCCATGTTTCAGTGATGTCTACAACATTATAACTGTGCTATAAGTTCAGCCACCATATTCTGTATAATGTGTTCATTCAAGCATACCACCTTCAGTCCTGTATTCACCCTTTTTGATTTTGTCTGCCTTTTACAGTCTGACTCATCATGTTGACAGCAATTTTGCTGCATCATTAGCTTCTCCTTTCTAGGGGTCTCACTACACATTGCCGCTGTTTGTAAACCAACTACCTCAACTTCAGCACTATCACTCTGATTCCCATCCTCCTGCCAAATTAGTTTAAACTCCTCCTGAACAACTCTAGACAACCTGCTCACAAGAATATTGGACCCCCTCAGGTTTTGTATAACCCTTCCCTTTTATACAGGCCATCTCTTCCCCAGAAGAGATCCCAATGTTCCGTAAATCAGAACCCCTCCTTCTGCACCAGTTTCTCAGCCACACATTCACCTGTCAAATCATCCTATTCTTACCCTCACTGGCATGTGGCACAGGTAGCAATCCAGGGATTACAACCTGGTAGTCCTGCTTTTCAGCTTTCTATCTAGCTCCCTGAAATCTCCCCTCAGGACGTCCTTAGCTTATCTACCTGTGTCTTCTGTGCCAATGTACACCAAGACTTCTGTCTGCTAACCTTTGTCCTTGAGAATGCCATGGACCCAATCTGAGGTATCCCAAGCCTGGCACCAGGGAGGCAACATACAATTCGGGTGTCTCTACTCTTGTCTCTGTTCCCCTGACTATAGAATACCCTGTGTTCACTGAAGTCCTCCTCATCTCTCTGCTCTTCTGAGCCGCAGCACCAGACTCAGCGCTAGGTACCCAATCACTGTGGCTCCCTCCAGTAGCTCATCCCTCTCAAGAATATCTAAAGTTGTATACTTACTATTGAGTCTTTTCTCTTTAGAGAGAAGGATGAAACGAGATGTGATAGGGGTGTATAAAATGATAAGAGGCATAGAGAGAATGGACAACCAGACACTTTCCCTAGAGCAGAAGTGGTTAATATGAGGGGGCGTACCTTGAAAATGATTGGAGGAAGGTAGAGGGGGAATGTCAGAGGAGGGAATTTAAAAAAAAAGAGTGGTGGGTGTGTGGAACACACTGCCAGGGTTGGTGGTAGAGGCAGATATATTAGGAACATTTAAGAAACTCTTAGATCAGCACATGGATGAAAGAAAATTGGAAGGCTTTGTGGGAGTGATCTTGCAGTCATTTAAAAGGTTGTTACAACATTGTCGGCCAAAGGTTCTGTACTGTGAGATACTGTTCAATATTCAATGTACTTTGTTCTATATCCAGGAGAAAGGAAAAGACAGATATACTTCTGGGCAGAGAGGGAGATCACAAGATATTCATTAACATGGTCTTGGGCTTCTGGCCAGTTCTTGTGTTGTGATTTAATAAAACTGTGAGCAAAGAGAAACGAACATGATTTGAGTGATATCATGACCTGAACGCAGTACAGCCACCCTCCTGCCCTGACTTTCATTTTTACCAGCATTACCAAGCCTGGGTTAGAATCAATGCCCTGGAACAATTTTCCCAACTTTCACCCAGAACCATAAAATCATCTTTAAATAAATTGAGCCAGAGAACAATGGGTCAATAGTGCAAATCATTGCAGTTGGCAGAATGATATCAGAGCAGCTGGAGATTTACATCAAACGGCTCCTGTATGTGAGTGTTCACTGTCTAAAGCTTCATACAGAACAAGTATGATAAACATCTTTTGATTCTTATCGCCAACATTCAATATCTTTCTTTCAATGTTCTGCCAGTGATATATATTTTCCACAGGAGTATAGCAGCTGGTGCGATGCTGTCACAGGTTGAGCATCAGAGTTCGGAGTTCAATTCCAGCATCCTCTTTAAGAAAGTTTGTACTTTCTTTCTTTGACCATGTGTGTTGCCTCTGGGTGCTCTGGTTTCCCCCCACAGTTGAAAGGTGGATGGGTTAGTAGGTGAATTGATCATTGTAAATTGTCCTGTGGTTAAGCTAGGCTTAAATAGGTGGGTTGCTGGGTGGCACGACTTGCTGGCCAGACGGACCTGTTCTGAACTGTATCTCTAAATAAAATATAAAATCTGCAGATGCTGGAAATTCAAGCAACACACACAAAATGCTGGTGGAACGCAGCAGGCCAGGCAGCATCTATAAGGAGAAGCACTGTTGACGTTTCGGGCCGAGACCCTTCGTCAGACAAAGGGTTTTGGCCCGAAACGTCGACAGTGTTTCTCCTTATAGATGCTGCCTGGCCTGCTGCGTTCCACCAGCATTTTGTGTGTGTTGTTTATAAAATCCAATATTTTGTTACAGTATTCCTAATGTGACTGGATTCAAAGCCAACAACATGCTTCCTATGCACACTGGCAAAGGTTTAATCCAATGTTTCATTAATGAGTGTGCTTTCCATGAAAGATCTAACAAGGTCCTTTTTTTTTGACTTTCACAAGCACATCAACTTGGAATGAAGTATAGATTGAGCTGGATGGAATCTTCAACTTAACAGAGGCTTCAGAGCACATAACATTCCTTTTCCAAGGGTCGTCTGCCTGTCATGGTGGACTGGTTTGTTTGTTCTTGAGATCGGTTAGCATGGTAGCTTAGTGCTTTACAGCACTGGTAACCCTGGTTCAATTCCGCAGCTGTCCGTAAGGAGTTTGTATGCCCTCCCCATCACCATGTGGATTTCCTCTGGGTGCTTGGGTTGTGGTGAACTACATATACCTGTCTGGACTGCTCCTGTGGCTCCTCCCACAGACCCCTGCTGACTGCTCCTGTGGCTCCTCCCACAGACCCCTGTATAAAGGCGATTGAGGCCTGTGCCCGGCCTCATTCTCCAGGATGTAGCATTGTTCATTCTTTCAGTCAATAAAAGCTGATATCTCGCTTCTTACGTCTCAGAGTGAGTTATTGATGGTGCATCATGGGTGTCCTCACTCATTCCAAAGATGTACAGGTTAGTAGGTTAATTAGTCACATGGGTATAATTGGACGGTGTGGTGCGATGGAAGGGCCTGTTACTCTATCTCAAAATAAATAAAATAACTGGAAAATCCACAAAGCAATCCCATCTGGTGTTAAGCTCCTGGGAGGATCACCCCTGGTGAAAGGTCAAGGGGCTTGGGAGTGATCCAAGAACTCAGTGGTGGAGCCAGTGGAAGATGCTGACACATCACAATGGCAGTGAAGGTGGAGGAAACTGCAGCAGTGATGGGTCCCCAGTCATCTTGCACTCCGTGCCACTGGACCCTGACCCCGATTTGTCAAGGACCATGTGGTGGTTGCCATGAATCAGCCTCCTTGCATTAAACAGAGTCACCCACAGGCATTCTCCATTAAGGAAGCCAACCAATAACTAATCCCTTAGGGGAACATCATACTCGATTTCAGTGATTGGACACTACTACACCGCAATCTAGAGTCTGAAACAGCTTTCAGATCTCTTCTCCTTTAGACTCTGCTAACGTGTATTGTACTTAGTGATTTAATACTGAGCAACAACCAGTCATCCTGGAAACTCTGGACAATCTTTAATATCAAGGAAGATGTTGCTTGGATCTCTGTAATGAATTCTTACAGACATCGATAGGATGCAGAACTGGGTTCAGAAATGGAAGATGGAGTTCAACCCAGAAGAGTGAGGTGGTTCATTTCAGTAGGTCAAATTTGAAGACAGAATATAGTATTAATTCCAAGAATCTTGGCAGTGTGGAGGATCAGAGAGATCGTGGGGTCCATATCTATAGGACACTCAAAGCTGCTGCGCAGTTTGACAGTGTTGTTAAGAAGGCTTATGGTGTGTTGGCCTTCATCAACCATAGGGTTGAGTTCAAGAGCCATGAAGTAATGCTACAGTCATATAAGACCTTGGTCAGACCCCACTTGGAGTACTGTGTTCAGTTCTGGTCATCTCACTACAGGAAGGATGTGGATAGTACAGAGAGAGTGCAGATGAGATTTACAAGGATGTTGCTGGATTGGAGGGTTATGAGAATAGGTTGAGTGAACTTAGCCTTTTCTCCTTGGAGTAATGGAGAATGAGAGGTGACTGATAGAGGTGTATAAGATAGTGACGGGCACTGATTGTGTGGATAGCCAGAGGCTTGTTCCCAGGGGTGAAATGGAAAACACAAGGTGGCATATTTTTAAGGAGCTTGGAAGTAGGTACTGAGGGGATGTCAGAAGTAAGTTTTTCATACAGAGTGATGGGTGTGTGGAATGCACTGCAGCGAAGGTGGTAGAGGCGGATACAATAGAGTCTTTTCAGAGATTCTTAGATAGGCACGTGGAGCTTGGAAAAATAGAGGGCTATGTGCTAGGGAAAATCTAGGCAGTTTCTAGAGTAGGTTACATGGTCAGCACAACATTGTGGGCCGAAGGGTCTGTAATGTACTGTAGATTTCTATGCTTCTAATAAACCCGAAATGGAACTGAATGGGAATAAAGAGCAGTTACATACAGATTGAGTAGTCACTGGGAACTACCCTGAACAAGAAGCTTATTTAAAAAAAAGCTATATTGATAAGATCCATATGATCATAAGACATAGGAATAGAATTAAGAACCTATCAAGCTCTGCCTTAAGTTCAAACACGAGGAAATCTGCAGATGCTGGAAAGTCAAACAACACACACACAAAATGCTGGTGGAACACAGCAGGCCAGGCAGCATCTATAGGAGAAGCACTGTCGACGTTTCGGGCCGAGACCCTTCACAACTCTCTGACAAAATAAATTTCTCCACATCTCTGTTTTAAGGGGATGCCCCTCTATCCTGAGGCTGTGCCCTCATCCTAGACTCACCTATCATGGGAACATCCTTTCTACATATACTCTGTCTAGCCTTTTAACATTCAAAACGTTTCAATGAGATCCCACCTTATCCTTCTAAATTCCAGCGAGTACAGACCTTGGGCTATCAAACATTCCTCATATGGCAACCCTTTCATTCCTAGAATCATCCTTGTGAACCTCTTCTGATCCCTCTCCAATGCCAGCACATCTTTTCTACGATGAGAAGCCCAAAACTGTTCACAATACTCAAGGTGAGGCTTCACCAGCAACCTCTAAAGGCTCAGCATCACTTGCTTGGTCTTGTATTCTAGACCTCTTGAAATGAATACTAACATTGCATTTACCTTCCTCTCCACTGAATCTACCTTTAGGGTTTTCTGGACAAGGACTCTCAAGTACGTTTGCATCTCAGATTTTTGGATGTTCTCCCCATTTATGAAATAGTCTGCACATTTATTTATATTACCAAACTACATGGTTTATGCATTTCCCAACATTGTATTTCATTTTCCATTCTTTTACCCATTTTCCTAATCTGTCCAAGTCTTTCTGCAGCCCACCTCTTTCCTCAATACTACCTGCCCATCCACCAATCTTTGCACCATCTGCAAACTTGGCGACAAAGCCATCTAAATCATTGATGTAGAGTACAAAACCCTCATTTTATGAGAGTCATAGAACCCTTGTTTGTTCATTATGTGCCCTGTCATATGACATGGGTAATCAATGTCTCTCCATGACCATGACTGTTCTTGCCAAATTTTTCTACAGAAGTAGTTTGCCATTACCTTCTTCTGGGCAGTGTCTTTACAAGACAGGGTACCCCGGCCATTATAAATACTCTTCAGAAATTATCTGCCTGGCGTCAGTGGTTGCATAACCAGGACTTGTGATATGCACCAGATGCTTATACAACGATCCACCAATTGCTCCCATGGTTTCACGTGTACCTGATTGGAGGGTGGGGCAAAGCAGATGCTGCACCTTGCCCAAGGGTGACCTGCAGTGTGGTGGAGGAAAGGAGTGCTTTACACCTTTGGTAGTAGTCGCCACTCTCATAGAACAATACTACACAGAAACAGTTCATTTGGCTAATCTAGTCCAACCAAGCTACTTGGTCCCATTGACCTGCACCTGGACAATAGCCCTTCATACCCTTCCTATGAATGTACTTATCCAAATTTCTCTTAAATGTTGAAATGAAACCCACATCCACCACGTGTGCTGGCAGGTCATTCCACACTCTCACCATCTCCTGAGTGAAGAAGTTCTCCCTTAAGTTCCCTTAAGCATTTTACCTTTCACCTTTAACCCATGACCTCTAGTTATAGTCTCACCCATCCTCAATGGAAGAGAAACCAGATCATCAGTGGGAGCAAAATGGAGCAAGAAAGGCTCATTTAAGTATCAAACCATATTGATGTTTAATGGACTTTTCAAGGTTCAAGATTGTTTAATGCCATTTCCAGTATGCAAGTGTAAAGGACAACAAAATAATTGTTACTCCGGATCCAAAGCAGCACAATAAGAAAATAAACTCAAAAAATAATAAAAAACACAATAAAATGAAGAATCAGTTAAAAAAACATAATAAATATAAATACATAGGATAGTTTATATACATAGATTTTCAGACACCTCCTCCAGCAACTCCCAGATACATCCACATACTTACCCCTTATCGAGGACCCCACTCTGGACCATCAGAAAACTGCAACACCATCACCGACCTGATCAACTCTGGAGAACTCCCTTCCACTGCCACCAAATTCATAGCTCCCTTACCCTACACTGCTGACTTCTACCCCCTACCCAAGATCCATAAACACAACCGTCCAGATAGACCAATTTCCTCTGCCTGCTACAGCCCACTGAACTTGTATCCTCATATCCTCATAATTTCCTGGTCCTGAATGCCTCATTTTCACATTGGATGTTAGCCCCCTTCAAGAAGGTTTCAAATTTCTCTGCTTCATTCTTAAAAAAAAAACAACTAATTCCTCTCCACATTGACCTTCCTCCATCTGGCAGAACTGGACCTCACACTCAACAACTTTTCCTTCATTTCCTCTCACTCTCCAGATGAACTGTAGCTATGTGCCCCAGCTGTGCCTGCCTTTTCGATTGCTGAGTAGAACAGTCCATGTTCCAAGCCTTCCACTGTAATATTCCCCAACTGTTTCTCCACTACATCAATGATTGCATTGGTGCTGCTTCATGCACCCATTCTGAACACGTCAAGTTCATCAACTTTGCCTCCAACTTCCACCCTGCCCTTAAATTTACTTGTTCCATTTCTGACTTCTCCTTCCCCTTTCATGATCTTTTCTTCTCCGTCTCTGGAGAGAAACTGCCAACTAATATATCAAAGGTTGAAAGGTACATTTAATGTCAGAGAAATATATACAATATACTTCCTGAAATGTTTTTTCTTCGCAACTATCTACAAAAACAAAGGAGTGCCCCAAAGAATGAATGACAGTTAAATGTTAGAACCCAAATTTCTCCCCCGCTCCCCTCCCTCCCTCGCGTATGTGGGAGCAATCAACAATCTCCCTCCCCACCAGCAAAAATAAAGCCCACCCGCTAGCAGCACTCAAGCGTGAGCAAAGCAATAGTAACTTGCAGTTACCTTAAAGACTACATTGTTCACCTGATAATTCAACATGCTGCAGGCGCTCTCTCTCCTAATAAGGGAGAAAGAGGTGACTCCATTCCATTTTCCAACTAGCGGGAGAAATAACAAACAACTCGCTGGTTTACGTTAGAATTCCATTACATCGCTTTTTTCGAGCTCTGTGCCCGGAGATCGCAAGGATCCCGGGTCCCCAGGCACACAGCAGATGTTCTGACTCCCCCAACAACACACGGATCTCCTGTGGCGACACCAACCCTTGATTCGCCCTTCTCCGGTTACTCGAAATCCCAGGCTTCTGAAACAGTGCCAAAATCTTAGGCCGAGACTTTGACATGCAGAATAGCGGCTGATTGTGGAACCCCGAGAGCGGGTCCCACTTTGGCAAAGAACCGTAGTCAGCGTGTAACTCCAGGTCAGGGTCTTCAAAAGAACACTGAAAGGGAAAAGTAGAGATATTAAAGATGGAAATAGGACTGTTTTCGAAGATGCAAAGCAAAAGAGTCACCATTGGGCACCATAACTACTTAGGTATATTTTATAAACCTATCAATTCACATGCTTATCTTGACTATACCTCTTCACACCCCATCTCCTGTAAAAATGCTATTCCTTTTTGTTCCTTCATCACCACCACAGAGATGTCCTGTTTCTTTAGAGAATGGAGTTCCCCTCACTCCATAATTGATAATGCACTTCCTCCATTTCCTGAACAACCACCCTCATCACATCTTCCCGCTGCCTTAACAGTGATAGAGTTTCTCTTGTCCTTACCTACCACCCCTTAAGCCTCTGAATTCAATACATTATCCTCTGCAACTTCTGGCATCAAAAAAGGGATCCTACCACCAAACACATAAGACCATAAGACATAGGAAACAGAATTAGGCTATTTGGCCCATCAAGTCTGCTCTGCTATTCAATCATGGCTGATCCTTTTTTCCCCTCCTCACCTCAGCCCCACTTCCCACTTCAAAAAAAAAGGAGGGAGAGAAAAACTGGAGAATTATAGACCAGTTAGTCTGACATCGGTGGTGGGGAAGATGCTAGAGTCGGTTATCAAAGATGTGATAACAGCACATTTGGAAAGAGGTGAAATCATCGGACAAAGTCAGCATAGATTTGTGAAAGAAAAATCATGCTTGACGAATCTTATAGAATTTTTTGAAGATGTAACTAGTAGAGTGGATAGGGGAGAGCCAGTGGATGTGGTATATTTAGATTTTCAAAAGGCTTTTGACAAGGTCCCACACAGGAGATTAGTGTGCAAACTTAAAGCACACGGTATTGGGGGTATGGTATTGATGTGGATAGAGAATTGATTGGCAGACAGGAAGCAAAGAGTGGGAGTAAACGGGACCTTTTCAGAATGGCAGGCAGTGACTAGTGGGGTACAGCAAGGCTCAGTGCTGGGACCCCAGTTGTTTACAATATATATTAATGATTTAGACGAGGGAATTAAATGCAGCATCTCCAAGTTTGCGGATGACATGAAGCTGGGTGGCGGTGTTAGCTGTGAGGAGGATGCTAAGAGGATGCAGGGTGACTTGGATAGGTTAGGTGAGTGGGCAAATTCATGGCAGATGCAATTTAATGTGGATAAATGTGAGGTTATCCAATTTGGTTGCAAAAACAGGAAAAAAGATTATTATCTGAAAGGTGGCCAATTAGGAAAAGGAGAGGTGCAACAAGACCTGGGTGTCATTGTACACCAGTCATTGAAGGTGGGCATGCAGGTATAGCAGGTGGTGAAAAAGACAAATGGTATGTTGGCATTCATAGCAAAAGGATTTGAGTACAGGAGCAGGGAGGTTCTACTGCAGTTGTATAAGGCCTTGGTGAGACTGCACCTAGAGTATTGTGTGCAGTTTTGGTCCCCTAATCTGAGGAAAGACATTCTTGCCATAGAGGGAGTACAGAGAAGGTTCACCAGGTTGATTTCTGGGATGGCAGGACTTTCATATGAAGAAAGACTGGATCGACTAAGCTTATACTCACCGGAATTTAAAAGATTGAGGGGGGTCTTATTGAAACGTATAAAATTCTAAAGTGATTGGACAGGCTAGATGCAGGAAGATTGTTTCCGATGTTGGGGAAGTCCAGAACGAGGGGTCACAGTTTAAGGATAAAGGAGAAGCCTTTTAGGACCGAGATGAGGAAAAACTTCTTCACACAGAGCGTGGTGAATCTGTGGAATTCTCTGCCACAGGAAACAGTTGAGGCCGGTTCATTGGCTATATTTAAGAGGAAATTAGATATGGCCCTTGTGGCTGAAGGGATCGGGGGTATGGAGAGAAAGCAGGTACAGGGTTCTGAGTTGGATGATCAGCCATGATCATACTGAATGGCGGTGCAGGCTTGAAGGGCTGAATGGCCTACTCCTGCATCTATTTTCTATGTTTCTATGTTTCCCAGCCTTCTTCTCGTAACCTTTGATGCCATATTTAATCAAGAACATATCAAGCTCTGCCATAAATACACCTAACAACCGGGCCTCCACAGCTGCCTACGGTAATATATTCTGCAAATTTCCTTCCCTCCGGCTAAATAAATTTCTCCACATCTCTGTTTTAAATGTATACCCTTGCATCCTGAGGCTGTGTCCTCTTGTCCTAGACTCCCAACCGTGAGAAAGATCTTTTCCACATCTACTCTGTCTATGTCTTTCAACATTTGAAAGGTTTCAATGAGAACCCTCCTCATCCTTCTAAGTTCCAGTGAGTGCAGACCCAGAGCTATCAAACGTTCCTCATATGATAATTCTTTCATTCCTGGAATCATCCTTGTGAATCTCCTTTGAACCCTCTCCAATGCTAGAACATCTTTTCTTAGATGAGGATCCCAAAACGGTTCACAATATTCAAGGTGAGGCCTCACCAGTGCCTTGTAAAGTCTCAGCATCACATCCCTGCTCTTGTATTCTAGACCTCTTGAAATGAATGCTAACATTGCATTTACCTTCCTCACCACAAACTCTACCTGCAAGTTAACTTTAGGGCATTCTGCACAAGGACTCCCAAGTCCCTTTGCATCTCTGAATTTTGGATTTTCTCCTCATTTAGAAAATAACCTGTAGATTTATTACCAAAGTGCATCACCATGTATTTTCCACCATTGTATTTCATTTGCCATTTTCTTGCTCATTCTCTTAATCTGTCTAAGTCCTTGTGCAGCCTTCCTGTTTCCTGAACATTACCTGCCCCTCCACCAGTCTTCGTATCATCTGCAAACATGGTCGAATTCCATATTCAATTAGAAGATGAGAGGGTTGGATCTCAAACAAGCATACTGAGCTTAAATAAAGGAGACTATGATGGTATGAGAGCGGAATTGCTTAAGATGGATTGGGAAAATAGAATAAAGGGTAGATCGGTACTTGATCAGTGGTGTATATTTAAGGAGTTATTTTACAACTATCAAGAAAAATATATTCCACTGAAGAAAAAAGAGTGTAAAAGAAAAAATAGTTATCCGTGGCTAAGTAAAGAAATAAAGCAAAGTATATGACTAAAAAGAAAGTTATATAAGGTAGCTAAATCTAGTAGGAAGATTGAAGATCGAGAAGCTTTTAAAGATCAGCAGCAAATAACAAAAAGATTGATTAAGAAGGGGAAGATAGATTATGAAAGTAAATTGGCAAAAAACATAAAAGCAGATAGTAAGAGTTTTTATAGTTACATAAAAAGAAAAAGGGTGGCTAAAGTAAATGTTGGTCCCCTAGAAGATGAGACCGGGAAATTAATGGTAGGGGACATGGAGATGGCGGAAACGCTGAACAAATATTTTGTATCAGTTTTTACAGTAGAGGACACTCAAAATATCCCAACACTGGATAAACAGGGGGCTCTAGGGGGAGAGAAGCTAACTACGGTTACCATCACCAAGGAAATGGTACTTGATAAATTAATGGGACTAAAAGTGGATAAATCCCCTGGACCTAGGGTCTTAAGGGAAGTGGCGGTCGGGATTGTGGATGTATTAGTGATAATTTTTCAAAACTCGCTGGACTCGGCAATGGTCCCGGCAGATTGGAAAAATGCTAATGTAACTCCTTTATTTAAAAAGGGCAATAGACAGAAGGCTGGGAATTATAGGCCAGTTAGCCTAACATCTGTGGTTGGCAAAATATTGGAATCGATAATTAAGGAAACAGTAACAGGGCATTTGGATAAACATAGCTTAATAGGACAAAGTCAGCATGGCTTTACAAAAGGGAAGTCATGTTTGACAAATTTGTTGGTGTTCTTTGAGGACATAACATATAGGGTAGATAAAGGGGAACCAGTGGATGTGGTGTATTTGGACTTCCAAAAGGCATTTGACAAGGTGCCACACCAAAGATTATTACTTAAAGTAAAAAATCATGGGATTGGGGATAATATTCTGGCATGGGTGGAGGATTGGCTTTCTAATAGAAAACAGAGAGTTGGGATAAATGGTTTATTCTCAGATTGGCAGTTGGTGACTAGTGGTGTTCCGCAGGGGTCGGTGTTGGGACCCCAACTCTTTACAATCTATATTAATGATTTGGAGAAAGGGACTAAGTGCAACGTATCGAAGTTTGCTGATGACACAAAGATGGGAGGGAGTGTAATGAGTGCGGAGGACATTGAAACCCTGCAGGGGTACATAGATAGGCTGAGTGATTGGGCAGACATTTGGCAGATGAAATATAATACTGACAAGTGTGCGGTCTTGCACTTTGGCAGGAAAAATAATAGAGCAAGTTATTATCTAAATGGAGAGAAACTGGAAAGTGCTTCTGTGCAAAGGGATCTGGGGGCCCTGGTGCAGGAAACACAAAAAGTTAGTATGCAAGTGCAGCAGGTGGTCAAGAAGGCCAATGGAGTGCTGGCTTTTATTGCTAGGGGGATGGAGTATAAGAACAGGGAGGTCTTACTGCAGTTGTACCGGGTATTGGTGAGACCACACCTGGAGTACTGCGTGCAGTTCTGGTGTCCATATTTAAGAAAGGACATACTGGCTCTCGAGGCAGTGCAGAGAAGGTTCACTAGGTTAATTCTGGGGATGGGTGGGTTGATGTATGATGAGAGGTTGAGTAGATTGGGACTCTACTCATTGGAGTTCCGAAGAATGAGAGGCGATCTTATTGAAACATATAAGATTGTGAAGGGGCTTGATCGGGTGGATGCGGGCAGAATGTTCCCAATGATGGGTGAAACTAGGACTAGGGGGCATAATTTTAAAATAAAGGGATGCCGTTCCAGGACTGAGATGCGGAGAAATTTCTTCACAGAGGGTAGTGGGGCTGTGGAATTTACTGCTCCAGAGAGCTGTGGAAGCTACTACACTCAATAAATTCAAAACAGAGATAGACATTTTCCTGGATAAAAATGGCATTAGGGGATACGGTGAGCGAGCAGGTAAGTGGACATGAGGCTAGGTTTAGATCAGCCATGTGATCTCCTGGACCAGTTTTCGATAGCCTGGATGGGTCGGAGAGGAATTTTCCAGATTTTTTCTCCTCGATTGGCAACTCAGTTTTTTTCCCCCGGGTGATCACATGGGTTTGTGCGGGATGAATAATAAAATAAAATGGGCGGCATGGTGCCCTGTTGGTTGGCCTTGTTGGAATGCCTTGTGGGATTCGGTGAAAACTAGAGTTAAGATTGGATCAGCCATGATCTTGTTGAATGGCGGAACAGGCTTGAGGGGCCGATTGGCCTACTCCTGCTCCTATCTCTTATGTTCTTATGTTCTTATGTAAACTTGGCAACAAAGTCATCTGTTCCATCATCGAAGTCACTGATATACAGCATAAAAAGAAGCAGTCCCAAAAACCAACCCTGTGGAACACCACTAGTCACCGGCAGCCAACCAGAAAAGGATCCCACTTGCTGCCTCCTACCAATCAGCCAATGCTCTAACCATGCCAGTAACATTCTTGTAATACCATGGGCTCTTAATTTGATAATCAGCCTCATGTGTGGCACCTTGTCAAAGGCTTTCTGAAAATCTAAATATAGAACATCCACTGCATCCCCTTTATCTATCCTACATATCATCTCCTCAAATAATTCCAAAAGGTTCTTCAGGCAAGATTTTCCCTTAAGAATATGATGTTGACTTTGTACTATCTTGTCCTGTGTCACCAAGTACTCCATCACATCATCATTAACAATTGACTCCAATGTCTTCCCAACCACTGAGGTCAGGCTAACTGATTTATAATTTCCTTTCTGCTTCCTTCCTCTTTCTTAATGAGTGGAGTGACATGTGCAACTTTCCAGTCCTCTGGCACCCTATCAGAGTTCAATAATATTTGAAAGATATTACTAATGGCTTTCAGAACCCAAGTGTGCAGTTCATCTGGTCCGGGAGACTTAAGGACCCTTAGGTCTTTCAGCTTTTTGAGCACCTTCTCCCCTGTAATTGTAACTGGACTAATTTCTCTTCCCTCAGACCCTTCAACATCTGGAACACTGCTAGTGTCTTCCACAGTGAAGACTGATGCAAGTTACTCATTTAGTTATCTCCTTGTCCCCATTATTATTTCTCCAGCCTTATTTTCTAGCAGACCTATATCCACTCCCATCTCTCTTTTTTTTTAAATATATTTGCAAAAACTTTTACTATCCACTTTGATATTGTATTCTAGCTTGCTTTTATATTTCATCTTTTCCCTCCTAATACTTCTTTTTGTTGCTCTCCGTAGTGTTTTAAAAGCTTCCCAATCCTCTGTCTTCCCACTAATTTTTGCTCTGTTCTATGTCCTCTCTTTTATTCACATTAATGTTGACATCCCTTGTCAGCTACAGTTGTACTATTTTGCCATTTGAGTATTTCTTTGTTTTTGGATCACAGCTATCCTGCATCTTCCTCATTTTCCCCCAGAAACGCACGCCATTGCCGCTCTGCTGTCATGCCTGCCAGCATTTCCTTCACTGAAGCACAGCTATGCCAGACTTTACTTTCTCCCTATCAAATTTCAAGTTGAACTCAATCATATCGTGATCACTGACTCTTAAAGGTTCTTTTACCTTAAGCTCCCTAATCATCTCTGGTTCATTGCATAACACTCAATCCAGTATAGATGATCCCATAGTCAGCTCAATGACAAACTGCTCTAAAAAGCCATCTCATAGGTATTCAACAAACTCACCCTCTTGAGATCCATTTCCAACTTGATTTTCCCAATCGACCTGCATGTTGATATATCTTATGACTAATATTGCCCTTTTGACACACACACCTTTTCTATTTCCTGTTGTAATCTGTGTTCCACATCCCAGCTATTCTCTGGAGGTCTGTATATAACTGGTATCAGGGTCCTTTTACCCTTGCAGTTTTTTTAAAATCTCAACCACAAGGATTCAATATCTTTGATCTCATATGTCACATCTTTCTACTAATTTGATGCCATTCTTTACCAGTAGAGCCACACCACCCCCTCTGCCTACCTTCCTATCCCTCTGATATGACATGTAACCTTGGACATTCAGCTCCCAACTACAACCATCCTTCAGCCATGAATCAGTGATGGTGAAAACATCATACTTAACAATCTGTAATAGTCTAACAAGATCATCCACCTTACTTCATATACTCTGTTTGTTGAGATATAACACCTTGAGAACTGCATTTACTATCCCTTTTGATTCTGCTTCCCTACCTAATGCACTGATACTCACCCTGCTGGCTGCAATTTTGTCCTATCATCTGCCTGCCCTTCCTGACAGTCTGAGTGCATGCTATCTTTGCTTTTTTACCATTTGTCCTATTTGAGTCCCTTCTCTCCAGTGCCCACACCTATGGCCAAGTTAGTTTGAGGATCACTCCCTCAGAAATTCCATTTTCTATTTGTCCCTCCTACTAATCTCCCTCTGGACACTGCAAGCAGCCTAAGTGCTACTCCTGCCCCTTCACCTCCACTAAGGGCCCTAAACAGTCCTTCCATGTGAGGCAACACTTCACCTGTGAATCTGCTGGCATTGCCTGTCATGTCGAGTGCACCTGTTATGGCCTCCCCTACATTGGTGAGACCTGTCATAAAGTGGGGGACTGCTTTGTCGAACACCTTCACTTCAGCCACCAAAAACAGAACCTCCTGGTGGCCAAACATAATAATTCTGATTCCCACTCCCATTTTGACTATTGGTATATGGCCTCCTCTTGTGCCAAACTAAGGCCACCACCAGGGTAAAGAAGCAATGCTTTATATTCTGTCTGGGAAACCTCCAAACTGATGACATAAGTATTGATTTCTCCTTCCAGTAATTTTTTTCCCTTCCCATTCCCTTCTTCTATTCTCATCTCTGGCCTCTTGCTTTTCTCACCTGCCTATCACCTCCCCCTGTGCCTCTCCCTGTTCTTTTTTCCCATGGACCACTCTCCTCTCCTATCAGACACCTACCTCTCCAGCCCTTTACCTTTCCCATCTACTTGGTTTCATCTATCACCTTCTAGCTAGCCTCTTTCCCTCCCCCCACCTTTTTATTCTGGCATTTTCCATCTTCCATTTCAGTTCTGAAGAAAGTTCTCAGCCTGAAGTGTTGACTCTTTATTCATTTCCATAGATGCTGCCCAATGTAGGGAGTTCCCGCAGCATTTTGTGTGAGTTGCTTTGGGTTTCCAGTACTTGTAGATTTTATTGTGCTTATATATGCATATACATTGACTGTTTGTCCATAAAGTGAGGTGAGGCGCAGGATGTTTGTACAGAAGGAAATGATAAAGTAGTGGTGGTGGCCTGGCTTTTTTCCACTAGCTTTCTGTATATAACCGTATGTCCTTGATGGAGGATAGGCTGGTGCCGGTGATGAGTTGTGCAGTTTTCAATACCTATTGTATAGCTGTCCTCCCTGCTGCAAAAGTTTCCATATTATTTTTTTTTTTGTTTTCAAATGGAATTAAATCTTGCCTTAAATTCCACAGTGCACTTCAAACACGATCAAATATTGAAAGGCCAACATAGAGTGGATGTGAAGGGGATGTTTCCTGTAGTGGGGGAATCTAGGACCAGAGGGCACTGCCTCACAATAGAACAGGTCTTCCCAACATGGGGTCTAAGGACCCCTTCATTCATGGTATTGGTCCATGGCATAAGGAGGCTGGAATAGAAGAAGGTCCCTTTAGAACTGAGATGAGGAAGAATTTCTTGAGCCAGAGGATGTTGAATAAGTCAGCCAAGATAGGGGCAGACTAGATGGGAGCAGAATTAGGCCATTCAGCCTATGTATTACAGTCTCATTGTTTTTCTTGTTTTAAATTCTGCAATATACTACAATAATTACAAGTGCTGGAAATAATGCTCAGGCCTCAGAAAGCAAAAATGCTTACCACATTTTGTATATAGTTTGAATTAAGATTCAGAAGATGATCTGTAATAAATCTATGTAATCCAATAAGTAAGTCCATTTCAACTGCAAGTTTATTAGCTAGATAGCTTTGTAAATTCTTTTATGAAACAGATCTTGAAGCAGATGCAGTCAATCAGTATGATAGGATAGATTAGCTTTAAGTTAACCAACTGCAGAAGCCACGTCACAAAAATGTCGAATCCTATTAAGCAGCAAATTTGGTTTTACACACAATGGCCACTTTATTAGGTACATTCTGCTTAATAAAGTAGGCACTGAGTATATGTTTTGTGATCTTCTGCTGCTGCAATCCATCCACTTCAATATTTGACATGTTGTGCATTCAGAGATGCTCTACAACAGTGATATGCAGAAATTGCCATCTTCCCGTCAGCATGAACCAGTCCGGCCACTCTCCTCTGACCTCTCATTAATCAGGCATTTTCACCCACAGGACTGCAGCTCCCTGGATGTTTTTTGTTTTTCACACCATTCTCTATAAATTCCAGAGAATATTGCATGTGAAAAATCCCAGGTGACCAGCGGTTTCTGAGATACCCAAACTATTCCATCTGGCACTGACAATCTTATAATAGTCAACGTCACTGAGATCACAATTCTTCCCCATTCTGATGTTTGGTCTGAATACCAACTGAACCTATTGACCATGTCTGCACGCTTTTTGGCATTGAGTTACTGCCATATGATTGGCTGATAAGGTGTCTGCATTAATGAGCAGGTGTACCAGTGCACATAATAAAGCTGTCACTGAGTGTACAAAATGAACTGATTCATTTGCCTCACTATTTATCCCAATTGATGCTCTGTCATCTGTGCAATCTTCAATCACCACTCAGAGGTCTTCAGTGATGAAGGGAGCTGATCGAATATGACAGGAAGTTCTTGGCTGTACACTCCAGAGATCTTGTTGAAAATCAGGTGAATGAATTTGAATTTATTTAATTCTTACATCTGTCCCACAAAACAACAGAGTAAAAATCTTTGCATTATGACTCCGTCACAATGTGAATTAATAATTGGGGAGAGGGCAGGAACGGGGTACTGATTGTGTATGATCAGCCATGATCACAGTGAATGGTGGTGCTGGCTAGAAGGGCCGAAAGGCCTACTCCCGCACCTACTGTCTATTGTCTATAATAAGCCTAATGGCTGGTGGAAAGAAGCTGTCCCGTAGCCTGGTGGTCCTGATTTTAATGCTGCAGCACCGTTTGCCAGGCGGAAGCAGCTGGAACAGTTTATGGTTGGGGTGACCACTGTCCCTGATGATCTTCCAGGCCTTCTTTACACACTTGCTGTTGTAAATATCCTCAGTGGAGGAATGTTCACATCCGCAGATGCACTGGGCTGTCCGTACCACTCTCTGCAGTGCAGTTCCCGTACTAGGCAGTGATACAGCCAGTCAGGAAGCTCACAATGGTGCCCCCTTAGAAGGTCTTGAGGATTTGGGGGCCCATGCCGAACTCCTTCAGTCGCCTGAGGTGGATTGGACGCTGTTGTGTTTTTTTTGCCACACAGCCGGTGTGTATAGTCCAAGTGAGATCATCGGTGATGTGTATACCGAGGAACTTGAAACTACTCACCCTCTCAACTGCAGGAACATTGATTTTGATCGGGGCAAGCCTGTCCCTGTTCCTCCTGAAATCCACAATTAGCACTTTTGTTTTTTGAACATTGAGGGAGAGGTTGTTATCTTGGCACCACTGTGTCAGGGTGATAACCTCGCCTCTGTAGGCTGTCTCATCACCACTAGAAATAAGGCCAATCAATTTTGTGTCATCTGCAAATTAATCAGCAGTTTGGAGCTGTGTGTGGCAGCACAAACATGGCGGTAAAGGGAGTAGAGAAGGGGTCTCAGGACACAAACCTGTGGGGGGGGGCACCTGTTTTGTGGGTCAGACAGGCAGAGGTGAGGGATCTAAATGCAAGAGATTCTGCAGATGTTGTAAATCCAGAGCAACTCACACAAATTTCTGGAGGAGCTCAGCATGTCAGGCAGCATCTATGAAGGGAGATGAATGTTTGGTTTGAGACCCTTAATCAGATGAATAACATTTGGCTTTGAACACCTCTGGATATCTCAGAGTTCAAGGTCAGGTGCCACAGTAGTGTAACGGTTAGCACGAAACAATTGTATATCGGGACCTCAGAGTTTGGAGTTTAATTCCAGGGCACTTTGTAAGAAAATTTGTGAGTTCCTTCCAATGAATGCATGGGTTTCCTCTGGATGCTCCAGTTTTTTCCCCACAGTCATAGATGTACTGGTTAGTAGGTTAATTGTTAATTGTAAATTGTCCTGTGATTAAAATCAGTGGATTGCTGAATGGCATAGATCAATGAGCCGATACAGCTGACTCCACGCTATATTGCAAAATAAATAAGTTAAATAAAACTTTTCCTCTTTGGGGGATCAGTCAATGACGTGGTTCCAGTCCATTTCCGTGGACTCTGTTGAGTTAATGAGCCTAATGTAGGAATGACAGACTCTCAAAGCTGAGGCAGGAGCTGCCCGAGGAAACAGTTTTGGAGGGAATTCATTCCTTCCACAGGGATTGTGCTCTCAAACCATATAACCAAATAACAATTACAGCACGGAAACAGGCCATCTTGGCCCTTCTAGTCCGTGCCGACACTTACACTCACCTAGTCCCACTGGCCCGCACTCAGCCCATAACCCTCCATTCCTTTCCTGTCTATATACCTATCCAATTTTTCTTTCAATGACAATACTGAATCTGCCTCTACCACTTCTACTGGAAGCTCGTTCCACACAGCTACCACTCTCTGAGTAAAGAAATTCCCCCTCATGTTACCCTTAAACTTTTGCCCCCTAACTCTCAAATCATGTCCTCTTGTTTGAATATCCCCTACTCTCAATGGAAAAAGCCTATTCATGTCAACTTGATCTATCCCCCTCATTATTTTAAATACCTCTATCAAGTCCCCCCTCAACCTTCTATGCTCCAAAGAATAAAGACCTACGTAACTTGTTCAGCCTTTCCCTGTAACTTAGGAGCTGAAACTCAGGTAACATTCTGGTAAATCTTCTCTGTACTCTCTCTATTTTGTTGATATCTTTCCTATAATTTGGTGACCAGAACTGTACACAATACTCCAAATTTAGGCCTTACCAATGCCTTGTACAATTTTAATATTACATCCCAACTCCTATACTCAATGCTCTGATTTATAAAGTCCAGCATACCAAAAGCTTTCTTCACTACCTTATCCACATGAGATTCCACCTTCAGGGAACTATGCACCATTATTCCTAGATCACTCTGTTCTACTGCATTCTTCAATGCCCTACCATTTACTATGTATGTCCTATTTGGATTATTCCTACCAAAATGTAGCACCTCACACTTATCAGCATTAAACTCCATCTGTCATCGTTCAGCCCACTCTTCTAACTAGCCTAAATCTCTCTGCAAGCTTTGAAAACCTACTTCATTATCCACAATGCCACCTACCTTAGTATCATCTGCATACTTACTAATCCAATTTACCACCCCATCATCCAGATCAGTAATGTATATGACAAACAACATTGGACCCAATACAGATCCTTGATGCACACCACTAGTCACCGGCCTCCAACCTGACAGTTATCCACCACTACTCTCTGGCATCTCCCATCTAGCCACTGTTGAATCCATTTTACTACTTCAATATTAATACCTAACGATTGAACCTTCCTAATTAACCTTCCATGTGGAACCTTGTCAAAGGCCTTGACAAGATTCAAACAGATTCAAAATAATCAGCGCCATTCCTAAATCCCCTTCTCCAATCCAGCTAGCCATGAGTTAGGGATTCCCATGGATTGCTGGTGATATTACACTTCTTCAAGGAGGATTTCAATAATTTTTAGAATCATGTTTGCAGTCCACTTACAAATTGCAAGCAGTGACTCAACTTGGAACAGAGTGTCTCTTTAGACAAGTTGCTATGACCATGGCCGGCCCATGGGAGATGACTGAGTATAATCTGGAACTTCAGCCTTGGAATGGGAGAGGAATCTGTTATCATTTTGTTTACCTGCCTTATGATTGGAGAATTTTGTGGAATGTGCATTGGAAGTAGCTTTGTGCTTTGAGTTGCTGGCTGTAGAAATGTATAGAAGGGTGGGACCACTTTTATACTCAGTCTACTACAGGCTGAATTTCATTATACGCAAGAAATTCTGCAGATGCTGGAAATCCAAAGCAACATACACAAACTGCTGGAGGAACTCAGCAGGTCAGGTAGCATCGATGGAAAGTAGTAAACAGTTGATCTTTCAGGCCAAGATCCTTCATCAGGACTGGAAAGGAAGGGGAAAGAAGTTTGAGTAAGGTGGGAGGAGGGGAGGAAGAAGGACAAGGTAGTAGGTGAGGGGAGAGTCCAGGAGAGGCGTAGGGGTGATTAAAAAGCTGGGAAGTTGATTGATGATAAAGGGCTGGAGAAGAGGGAATCTGATAGATGAGGGTAGAATAACATGGAAGAAAGAGAACAAAATGACAGGAAGGATCTCCAGAGGAAGGTGATGGGCTTCCCTTCCTCCTCTATCAACACTGCCCTCACCTGCATCTCTACATTTTGTGCACATGTGCCCTCACCCCATCCTCCTACAGCTACACCAAGGTTAGGATTCCCCTTGTCCTCACCTATCGCCACACATGCCTCTATACCCATCACATAATTCTTGGTAACTTCCAACATCTCCAAAGGGATCCCACCACCAAACACATCTTGTCCTTCCCCCCATTTCCTGCTTTCAGCAGGGATCGCTCTCTAAGTGTCTCCCTTGTCCATTCGTCTCTCCCCACTGATCTCCCTCCTGGCACTTAACCTCGCAAGCGGATCAAGTGACACACCTGCCCCTATACTTCCTCCCTCACTGCCAAAACAGTCCTTCACCTGCAAGGCCATTGAGGTCATCTACAGTATCTGGTAATCTCTGTGTGGCCTTGACATAGACTGGGAGACTGTTTAACCGAGTACCGAGCTCCATCTTCAAAAAAAATCCAGGATCTCCCGGTGGCCACCCTTTTCAATTGACTTCCCATTCCCATTCCAACACGTCAGTCCTTAGCCTCCTCTACTGCCACAATGAGGTCACACTCAGGTTGGGAGAGCAACACCTTATATTCTGTCTGTATAGCCTCCAACCAAGTGATGACATGAGCATCGATTTCTCAAATTTCTGTCAATTCCCCTCCCACCAATCTCCTTCACCATTTCCCATAGAACCATAGAACATTACAGCACAGAAACAGGCCTTTTGGCCTTTCTTGGCTGTGCCGAACCATTTTTCTGCCTAGTCCTACCGACCTGCACCTGGGCCATATTGCTCCAAACCCCTCTCATCTCCTTGTTTCCCTTTCATGCCTTCTTTTTCGCGTGCCCAACACCTCCCTCTGGTGCTCCTCCCTTCCCTTTTTTACATGGTCTTCTGCTGCCCTCTCCTATCAGACTCCCCCTTCTGCAGCCTTTTATCTCTTTCAAAGGTTTCAAAGGAAGATTTAATGTAAGAGAAACGTATACAATATATGTCCTGAAATTCTTTTTTCTCGCAGCCATCCACAAAAGCAGAGAGGTGCCCCAAAGAATGAGTAACAGTTAAATATTAGAACCCCAAAGACCCCCCAGCTGCCCACTCCCATGTGTAAGCATCAGCAAAGCAATGATCCCCCCCTTCCCCACCAGCAAAAAAAGCATCTGCCCCCTCCACTGAGCACTCAAGTGTGCAGCAAAGCATCAATAAAGACACAGACTTGCAGTACCCCAAAGACTACTCAGTCACCTAGTAATTTGACTTACCACAGCCTCTCTCTCTCCCTAATAAGGGGAAAAGAGGTATTTTCGTTTCACCAATCAATTTTCCCACTCTTTACTTCACCTCACCCCTTCTCCCAGTTCCTGCCATCTTGCACTTCTTTCTCCCCTCCCCCCACCTTCTTAATCTGACTTCTTCCCCCCTTTCTTTCCAGTCCTGATGAAGAGTCTGAGCCAGAAACATTGACTGTTTACTCTTGTCTATAGATGCTGCCTGGCCTGCAGTGTTCCTCCAGCACTTTGTGCAGGGTGAATTGCATCATTGTCTTCACTGAGGCAAGAGGTCTTCAATTGGTCGGAGTCAACCATGGATGTTGCATCCCAGCTATCTACATGATCTGCATGCCCAGGCAGCAAGCTGTGGTCGTTGCAGCAGGCTGCCTCTTTCCGTGCAGCTGATCAATCTAAAGGAACAGCAGAGACTGATATAGTTTGGATGCAGTGGTGTCACAGGAGTTGGCAGTCAGTGTTGAACTCAATGTAGACTCCCTTAGGGACTTCAGTTTTGGATTTTTCTTCAGAGTTTGCCGTGACTGGGTATAGCCATAAGGCAGTGGAGTCTTGAGATCTGAGATTTCCTTCTCCTAGATGAACTGCCAGCTACAGTTGACAAGCCCCATTTCCCAAATGCGACTTGTTTTAAGGTGCCAGTAACCCACCTTTACCTCTTTTCTTGTCAACAGAAATGGTTCTGCCAGGATTAGTAACAAAGCCATGTGTGAAGGCCAGGAGCTGGACTTGGTTGTCAGAGACGCATGCCATTTGGAGCATTTAATAAGTAGTGAGGGTTTATACTCCCCAGCTCCCCCAGCTATAGCAACCTTGAGGAATCATTACTGAGACAAAGGCTTCTAAAACATGGGAAATGGGCAATCTCTAAAAAATTACAGTGGGACATTGACAGGATGCAGAGCTGTGAAGTGGCGGATAGAATTGAACCTGGAAAAGTGTTCGGAATGCTGAAACAGAAGACCCAGTACAGGATGCTCATCGGTGTGGAAGAACAGAGGGATCTTGTGGTCCACATCCACTCAAGTTGTTAGAGTGATTAAGAAGGCACAGGGTATGTTGGCCTTCATTCATTAGGGGATTTCATTCAGAGTTGAGAAGTAATGTTGCTGTTCTATAAAACTCTGGTTAGACTACACCGAGTATTGTATTCAATTCTGGTTACTTCATAATAGGAAAGATGTGGAGGCTTTGGAGAATGCGTAAAAGAGATTTACCAGGATGCAGCCTGGACTGGAGGTAAGGATAGGTTGAGTGAATTAGGGCTCTTCTCTTTGGAGTGTAGGAGAGTGAGAGATGACTTGATAGAGATGTATAAGATGATAAGAGGCATAGATATAGTGGACAGCCTGACCCTTTTTCACAGAGCAAGAATGAGAGAGCATAATTTTAAGGTGGTTGGAGGAAAGAGTATTGGGGATGTCAGAGGTAGACTTTATACACAGAATGGAGGGTGCATGGAACATGCTGCCGGGGGGTGGTGTGAGTAGCAGATGCATTAGAACCATGTAAAAGACCCTTGCATAGGCACATGGATGAAAGAAAAGTGAAGGGCTATTTCTTAGATTAATCTTGGAGTAGCTTAAAATGTCAGTATAGCATTGTGGGTTGAAGGGCCTGTACTGTGCTGTACTGTTCTACATTCCATGCTCGAGGTTGTTTTAAGATCATAAGATCATAAGAATTAGGAGCAGAATTCAGCCATTTGGCTCTTTTCATCATGGCTGATCTATTTTTCCTCTCAGCCCCAATCCCCTGACTTCCTCCTGTATGCCTTCATGCCCTGACCAATCAAGCATCTGTCAACCTCTGCCTTAAATATACATAAAGACTTGGCCTCCACAGCTGCCTGTGGCAAAGAATTCCGCCGATTATAGCTAAAGAAATTCCTCCTCATCTCCATTCTAAATGGATGCCTCTCTATTTTGAGCTGTGCCCTCTGGTCTTAGACTCTCCCACCAAAGGAAACACACTCTCCACATCCACTCTATCAAGGCCATTCACCATTCGATTAGGTCACCTCTCATTCTTCTGAATTCCAGTGAGTACAGGCCCAGAGACATCATTCCTTCCTCATATGTTGGACCTTCAGTTTTTTTTTTTGGTTTTGTTTTAATTATTGGCACGTTTTGAGTTAGTAAAAAACTTGTCCTAAATATGGTTCATATCGATCACTTCTTGACACAGTGTTAGTTCAAAGGAAAACAATAATGGAATGGGGAATAAAGTGTTACAGTTACAGAGAGAATGCAGTGCAGGTGGACAATTGGTGCAGACCATAACAAAGAGGGCTGAGGACAAGCGGTCCATCTCATTCAGTCATCGCATTACAAAAGGATGGCCGCTCTCCTTGAGCCTGGTGGTACATGCTCTCTGGTTTTTTATCCAGTAATGTTTCTTGCCAACTAAGTAGAAGCAAACTGAAAGACCACACAGAGTTGCTTTTCAAAATAATAGGCAATCTTTAACAAAAATGGTGCACACCAGGAGATTATCCAAAGCTGATCTGCCTGAGCATGAACTTGGAACAGTTTCTGGAACATTCTCAGTCGATGGGATTACCAGTATAACTAAATTTTGAAAACAGAATTGTGGCTATTGAAAGAACTAATTTAATAACAGAACAAATCCTGTGTATATAATAAAATAATTATCCATAGGTTTCTTAATAAATCCAATTTTCTATTACAACAATGAGCACAGCTATCACATAAATAGTGAAGTTCCTAAAACTCTGGTGTTGTCACTGCTCCAGTCCACGTTCCTGCTTCTAGGCTCCCCTGTCACCACAACCTATTTCTCTCTTTATTAGTTATTAGTCCTCACAATCCGTTTCCTGTCCACTATCTTCCACCTTTCCTGGATATGTTCATGATTACAATGATTATGGTGTGTTTGAGCTCCCCAGGTGCGGTCCTCCTGATCCTAGACATAAAAGATAAGGTTGTGAATCTACAATCAATGTTCCTCTCTGCCAAGTTATAGAACAGAGTTTGTGACAGATTAATGCAAGGATTGATTCAATGAATCAAAAAAGGTTAAAGTATTTTCATTCATCCTGTTCATGATTGCTAGACTCTGATGGATATGAAGAACATCAAGTGCTGCAGGTCTACCCCACTGGTCAGTCGCTCAATAGCGGTGGAGCTGGACTTGTAGACTTGTGGATCGTGTTGTCGCCTGCTACTGCCACACAGACAAGAAGGCAATGGAGGCAGTGTGTGGTCTAAAAAATATGCAAATCATTGTCTTATATGTTTTTCTTGTGATTGCAAAACCCTGTTGGTAATGTAGAATACTACAAGTCAGACTCATTGGCAAGACCAGCAGCAGGGCAGCTGTATGGCCTCACTGTTGCGTGGACCAGGCTTTTGAGCCATGGTGTTGCCTGTTACAACCGCCCAGGAGAGGAGACGTAGAGCCATTGTGGGAGAGAGCAGAGGCACAATGGATGTGCTGGCCCAGGAGCTGTCCCCTCCTGTTGGTGCTACTCTCCAGTGTGTGCTCAGTTGAAAACAAAATGGAATGGATTTTCCATGGCTGCTCTAGTGCATTATGAGGAACTACTGCATGTTTGATTTGTCGAACATGTCTCCAGGACAACACCCCATACACCATCAATGCCATGACTCTCAGGGACTTGGGCTATTTTTTTTGTGATGGTATGTTTTTCTGCATTGTAATTATCTGTGCTCTGTGTGCTACTGTTGGTACTGTGCTTTGCACTTTGGCCCTGGAGGACTGGCGTTTTGTTTGGCTGGATTAATGTGTATGGTCGAATAACAATTAAACATAAACTTGATTCATTCTGGGTACCTTGCTTCACTTGGCCAGCGCATCCTTTGAAGAACAGAATGTATGTTGGCAATTTATATTTTGCAATGAACCATACTTCTGGGCTCCTAATCTAAAAAAGGATGTGCTGGTGCTGGAGAGGGTCCAGAGGGTTAAGACAATGATCCCAGGAATGAGAGAGTTAACATATGAGGAGCGTTTGATTGTTCTCAGCTTGTACTTGCTGGTGTTTAGAAGAATGAGGGGATCTCATTGAAGCCTATTGAATACTATGGAAACCTATGCAAAATTGCAAATGTCACTCCATTCTTCAAGACATGAGAGAAGCGGAAGAAAGGAAACTGTAGGCTAATTAGTCTGACCTTAATTGTCTGGAAGATTTGGAATTGAGAGTTAAGGATGTGGTTTTGGGGTACTTGGAGGTACATGATAAAATAGGCCATAGTCAGCATGGTTTCCTGAAGGGAAAATCTTACCTGACAAATCGGTTGGAATTATTTGAAGAAGTAACAAGCAGGAAGAACAATGGGAATCAGTGTTGTGCACTTGGATTTCGAGAAGGCATTTGACAAGGTGACAAACTTGCTGCTGCTTAAAAAGTTACGAGTCCATGGTATTATAGGAAAGATTCTAGCATGGATAAAGCAGTGGCCAAGTGGCAGCAGGCAAAGAGTGGGAATAAAGGGAGTCTTTTCTGGTTGGCTGCCAGTTGTGTTCCACAGGAGTCTGTGTTGGGACCATTTCTTTTTATGTTATATGTCAATGGATGATGGAATTGATGGCTTTGTTGCAAAGTTTGCAGACGACACGAAGATAGCTGGAGGGGCAGATAGTTTTGAGAAAGTAGAGAGGCAACAGAAGGACAGACAGATCAGGGGAATGGGTAAAGAAGTGCCAAATGGAACGCAGTGTCAGGAAGTGTATGGTCATGCACTTTGGTAGAAGAAATGAAAGGGTTGACTATTTTCTAAATGGAGAGAAACTACAAAAATCTGACACACAAAGGGACTTGGGAGCTCTTATGCAGGATTCCCTAAAGGTTAATTTGCAGGTTGAGCCCATGGTGAGGAAGGCAAGTACAATGTTAGCATTCATTCAAGAGGACTAGGATATAAAAGCAAGGATGTAATGTTGACACTTTATAAAGCACTGGTGATGCCTCAGTTGGACTATTGTAGCAGTCTTAGGTCCCTTATCTTTGAAAGGCTGTGCTGAAACTGGAGAGAGTTCAAAGGAAGTTCATGAAAATTATTCCAGGATTTGAGTGGTTCATCATATGAAGAGTGTTTGATGGCTCTGGGTCTGTATTTACTAGAATTCAGAAGAATAAGGGTTAGCCTAACTGAAATTTATTGAATAGTGAAGAGCCTTAATAAAGTGGATATGGAGAGGATATTTCCTGTGGCGGGGGAGTCTAACACCAGAGGACACAGCTTCAGAATAGATGGGCGTCATTTTAGAATGGAAATGAGGGTGAATTTCTTTAGCCAGAGAGTGGTGAATCTGGGCAATTCTTTGCCCCAGGCAGCTGTGGAGGCCAAGTCTTTATGTATATTTAAGGCAGAGACTGATAGACTCTTTATTGGTCAGGGCATGAAAGGCTACAGAGGGAATTCTGGAGATTGGGGCTGAGAAGAATATTGGATCAGCCATGATGAAATGGAGGGGCTGATTCGATGGACCAAGTGGCCTAATTCTGCTGCTATATCTTATGGAATATTGAAAGGTCTAGATGGAGCGGATGTGAAGATGATGTTTCCTGTCATGGGACTATATAGGACCAGAGGGCACATCCTCAGACTACTAAGATGTCCATTCAGAGCAGAGTTAAGGAGGGATTCCTTTAGCCCGAGAGTGGTGGATCTGTGGAATTCATTATGATGGATGGCTTGGGGAGGCAAAGTCATTGGGTATATTTAAAGTAGATGTTTATTAGGCCATTCGGCCCATCAAGACTGCTGTGCCAATCCATTGTGGCTGAGTTATTATCCCTCACAAACCTATTTACCTACTTATCCCTGTAACCTTTGATACTCAAGAAGGTTTCAAACTCTGTTTTAAGTGACTTAGCCTCCACAGCTCTCTCTTGGAATTAGTTCATCAGGTTCACCACCCTCTGGCTAAAGAAATTCCTCCTCATCTCTGTTCTAAATAGATGTCCCTGCATTTGCCTCTGTTCCTAGACTCCCACTATAGGAAACATCCTTTCCACATCCACTCTTCTCTAGGCCTTTCAATACTTGATAGGTTTCAATGAGATCCACACCCCCTCATTCTTCTAAATTCCAGTGAGTACGGGATCAAAGCCATCAAGCACTCTTCACACTTCAGATAATACGACTGAAACACTAATCTTTCCTTCTCCATGTTAGGAATATTAATCACTTGATCTACTTGGAATAATTTGCATTTAGGGTGTTGAAAACAGCCGGTAGATGCCTATTTAAAGTCTATAATTTTCAGACTAATTGACAATGATTGTGATATAAATGTGCTTGAGACGTGGCCAGATCCGTGAATTTAGCCTCCAGGTTTGGAGCAGAGAATATTAAATATAGACCATTACAACATAGTCCTGGCCCTTGTATTAAAAATTGCTGACTCTCCCCACCTCTGATCCCCCATTGAGAATTTGCTCACAGACCTCCAGTTTCCTCCACCTGAAGCAACTGTGCTGCACCAAAGAACACTATATGAGGTCACGCTTACCCTCAGCTATTAGGCTCTATGATGAGTCATCCTGTAGCCGGAGAAGTGATGACCTCCTCATGCTAGACTGTCTGAGGTAACTTATTTTTTATTCTTTTTTTCTTGTCTTCTAATATTTGGATATTTGTATATCAGCGCACTTGTAACTGTGACACTGTAATTTCCTTTGGGATCAATAAAGTATCTATCTATCTATCCAATCAGCTTCTTGATCTGGCTGACATTGAGAGGTTGTTGTGGCACCACTCAGTCAGATTTTCTGTCTCCCTCTGACATGCTGACTCATCACCGCCTTTGATTTGGCTAACACCAATTGTGTTGTCAATACTGAATTGGAGCTGTACTTAGCCTCACAGTCATTCTGTAAGTGTAAAGCAAGTAGAGTGGGGCTAAGCCAGCAGTCTTGTGATGCACCTGTGCTGATGGAGATTGTGGAGAAAATGCTGTTGCCAAACCTACCATTCTTGGGTCTGCATGTGAGGAAACCAAGGATCCAATTGCACAATGAGGTATTGAGGCCAAGGTCTTGAAGTTTATTGATTACTTTTGAGGGATGATAGTATTGAATGCTAAGTTGTAGTCAATGAAGAGCATCCTGATGTATGCATCTTTGCTGTCCAGATATTCCAGGGTTGAGGGAAGAGCCAAAGAAATAGCATCTGCTGTGGACCTGTTGAGACAGTAGGAAAATTGGAGTAGATCCAAGTCACTTCTCAGGCAGGAGCTGATACGTTTCATCACTAGCCTCTCAAAGAACTTCATCACAGTGGATGTAAGTGCACCTGGACGTGAGTCACTGAGACATTGTGCTTACTTTCTTAGGAGGTTCAGCTTGTCATTAGCATTCTGACAAACTGCTGCAGATATTCTGTTGAAAATATCCTGTAATACTGTTATGCTAACCATTATGTTACTGTGTTGCCTCAAATGATGATTTGTTGTGTGCACCACATACCATTCCACCTGAGTACAAAGATCAAGTCTGATTGCTGAGATTAGCTAATCTTAACCAATAGATTAGGGCCTTGGCCTGAAATGGTGACAGTTTATTCATTTGCATAGATGCTGCCTGACCTGTTGAGTTCCTCCAGCATTTGTGTGCTTTGCTTTGGAATTCCACATCTGCAGAATTTCATGTGCTTAACCGATAGATAGAAGATCCACCATTTTGTCCATGCTCTCTTCTCACTGCTGCCATCAGGAAGAAGAACAGGAGCCTCAGGACCCAGACCACCTGGCTCAGAAACTGTTAATACCCCTTAACCATCAGGCTATTGAGCCAGAGGGGATAATTTCACTCAACTTCACTTGCCTCATCACAGAACTTGTTGTCTTTTGCACACTGGTTGTTTGTCCATTATGTTGTGTGCGGATTTTCATTGATTCTATTATGTTCCTTTGTACTTATTATGAATGCCCACAAGAAAATGAATCTCAGGGTTGTATATGTATGTACTTTGATAATAAGTTTACTTTGAACTTTGTGATTGTGTGTGTGAGCATGTGTGTATGTGTTTGAGTATGTGTGTGTGTATGTGTGTGTGCATGGGTGTGTGTATGTGTGTGTGGGGGGTGTGTGTATGTGTGTGTGGGTGTGTGCATGGGTGTGTGTGTGTGGGTGTGTGAGAGAATGTGTGTATGTATATGTGACTGTGTGCAATTGTGTGAGTATGTGTGTAGGTACTGCAACACACACAAAGTGCTAGAGTAACTCAGCAGATCGGGCAGCATCAATGGAAAAGAGTAGAATAGCAGTATCCATCACCAAAGATCCTCACCACCCAGGCCATGCTCTTTTCTCACTGCTGCCATCATGTAGAAGGTACAGGAGCCTCAGGACTCGCACCACATGGTTCAAGAACAGTTACTACCCCTCAACCTTCAGGCTCTTGAACAAAGAGAATAACTACACTCATTCTACTTCGGATGTTCCTACAACTGGTATTCTCAATTTAAGGATTCTTTTATCTTTTAATTTTATGCTCATTATTTGCATTTGCACAATTTGTTGTCTGTTGATCCTGTTTAACAGTTACTGTTGTGTAGATTTACTCAGTATGTCCACAAAAAATAAATCCAGGGTTGTATGTGGTGACATCTATGTACAGTACTCTGACAATAAATTTTGTTTTGAATTTTGATTTTGACTTTAAACAGTCAATGTTTTGGGCTGAGACCCTTTATCAGGAAAAAAAGATGAGAGGTCAGAGTAAGAAGGTGGGGGAGGGGAGGAAGAACAAGGTGGCAGGTGACAGGTGAAACCGGGAGGGGGGAGAGGTGATGTAGAGAGCTGGGAGGCTGACTGGAGAAAGAGATAAAAAGCTGGGGAAGGGGGATTCTGATAGAAGAGGGTAGAAGACCATGAAAGAAAGGGAAAAGGGAGGAGCACAAGAGGGAGGTGATGGGCTGGTAAGAAGATAAGGTGAGAGAGGTAAATGGGAATGGGGGGAGATATTCGAGAAATCGATATTCATGACACCAAGCTGGAGGCTACCCAGATGCAATATAAGGTGTTGTTCCTTCAACCCGAGTGTTTGTGTGGTGTTTCTGTACAGTATACGTGTGGTGTGTGTTTGCCTTTATGACTGCGTGTGTGAGTGTGTGTGTATGTGCACGCGCGTATGTGTGTGCATACATGTGTACATGTGTGTGTGCTTGCATATGTGTGCGTGTGAGTGTGTGTGTGTACCCCTGTTTGTGAGTGTGTATGAAATTATAGGTTGAAGATTGGATCACTTTGTCACAAAGCCTCTGTAATAACTGGCCCAGCACTATTCATTCTCTTGACAGATAAAGGATTCATATTCAAGTAGGGTATCAAAGAGCTTCCTGAGCATTAGTTTCAGCTGTGAAAATATCACATAGTGTGCTGTAAATAATAAAATCAGCCTGATTGCACCTGCCTGGTCACCTGACAGATCAATATACTTTTCTGAGTATTAAACTGAGCCACAGTGACTGAGGCCGCTCTGATTTTACAATATATATGACAAAACTTCATACCTTCAAGCTCCCTTTGACTGAATCCATTCATAATCATCAACGTAGATTCGCAGGAGGGTTGATACGTCGCCCTGATGTCTTTATCAAAATAAAGCAGGCTCGCTTTAGCAAATGCTGCCCGTGAGATATATTCTTCAAAAAGCTGCCGGCTGCTTCTCAAAGGCCCATCATAACCTCCTAACAGACACAAAGGAAAGGTTTCTCCCCAGATCAATTGCTGTATCGGATTTACTGATCACTTTCCCATAGAGTCAGTCCATAAAACAGTGTCCACTAGAGTGGACTAATTCCCTGGGAATAGATATCATCTAAACATCATTGACTGGATTTAATTACCCTGTGAAGTTCAGTAATTAATTGGAGAGGATGTTTGAAAAAAAATTGTAAGGTTTATTGAGTACAGACCGGGAAGTGTTGACCTTCTCATGGACTTATTAGTCAAATTTCAGCTGAAAGATTGCAGGCTCTTATTTCCTACCGGAGGTTTGACCTTGGGGGATTCGCTTGACACTCAGTGCGTTGGGCAGTGGGGTCTATCTGTTCAACACACCCCCTCACCCGATCAATGCACAAATCACTGTGTACACTGACCAACAGATGATTTATTTATTTTTCTTTAGAGATACAGCACGGTAGCAGGCACCACATGCAAAATGCTGGAGGAACTCAACAGGCTAGGCAGCATCTATGGAAAGGAGCACAGCCTGGCTGCTCGACTTGAGGAATGGCTTGGCCTGAAACGTCAACTCTACCCTTTTCCACAGATGCTGCCTGGCCTGCTGAGTTTCTCCAGCATTTTATGTGTGTTGCTCGATTTCCGGCATCTGCAGATTTTCTCTTGCTTGTCACGAATGCTGAATCAGGCTCATCAGCTGTGGCTGGAAGCTCACCTAGAAGAAGGAAAACTTTGATCAAAAATCTCTGCTGCCCTGAAGCTATACACACTGATGAAGAAGGCTTCGAGACTAAATGCTGAGGAAAAATCTGGAGCTGGAGACCCTAAAGCAGTCTTACTTCGAGTTCAGTGCTGACTGGCAAATCCTGCGATGCCGCAGGTGCTGAACTGTATCAGTCTCCGCCGTTCCTTTGGATTCATCAGATGCGTGGAGAGGGGGAACCTGCTGGCTCTCCATTTCGTACGGCCCTGACTTGTGTATCGACTTAGACGTTTAGGATGCAACATCAGACCAACAGACAGCCACAAGTACACCATTACAGCCTCACAGAGGGCGTCAGAATATAGTGTTCAGTTGCAGCACCCTATTTAAGGAGCTTGTACGTTCTCCCTGTGACTGCATGGGTTTCCTCTAGTTGTTCTGGTTTCCTCCCACAGTCCGAAGATGTACCAGTTGGCAGGTTAATTGGTTATTATAGATTGTCCTGTGATTAAGCTGGGGTGAAATAGGTGGGCTTCTGTGTGATGTAGCTCGTTGCACAGGAAGGGCCTTTTCCACACTGAATCTCTAAATAAATACATAAATAAATATAAACCTGGAGCAATGAGCAAGACCATGGAGGAAAAATTTAAAGATTAAAAAATAAGTTTATTTGTCACATGTATATTGAAACTTTACAGAGTAATGCATCGTTTGTGTCTGCAAAAATCGTAGTCCAGGATTGTGCTAAAGACAACAGTCACCGTACCTCCGATGTAAACATTTCACACCCACAGTTGATTAACCCTAACCCATATGTTTTAGGAGTGTGGGCGGAAACTGGAACAGTTAGTGGAGCTGGCGGAAGCTGAGGACACATCACAACGGCAGCGAAGGTGGAGGAAGGCTGCAGCAGTGAAGGGTCACCAGCCATCTTGCATTCCGTGTCACCGGACCCTGACCCCGATCTGTCCAGGAACAGGAGTTGGCTGCCGATGTATCAGCCTCACCACATTAAACAAAATCACGAACATGTGTTCTCCATTAAGGGAATAACCCTCGGGGGAACATCATACTCAACTCAAGTGACCGCACTACTGCTAGACCCTCACGTCATAGGAACATTGAGGGGGGGGGCACTGATGCGAAGCAAGAGTACAGTAAAGGCTAAACTGACAGTCTTATCGATGACCTGCAGGCTGGGATCTTGTCTGATACCGTTGAAAATATTGCAACTTTGGAACATGATAACTCTGCAGGAGGTCAAATGTTCAACCTTTTGTGATGACTAAAAACCATCTTCAGATTCAGTTTAATTTATCACAAGTATATCAAAGCAGACAGTGAACTGCTTCATTTGAGTCAACACCCAACACACCCAAGGATGTGCTGGGGCCAGCCCGCAAATATCGCTACACATTCAGGCATCAACATATCATACCCAGAATACTCGATAAGACAACACAGATCATAACAGAACAGAACACGAAATGAAATAACAACAGCAACACAGCCCGGATCCTCCCTCCCAATCACCTACACGCATACACACCCATGCACATTTCACCAACAAGGACAGGACAGGTTTAGCAGGGAGGGTGCTGCGGTCAGCTTGGATCAGCTGATCCAAAGGACCTGTTTCTATGCTGTATCACTCTATGGCTGAATTACTCTGGTGGTGAAGTCAATCATCCAGACTTTTAGTATCCAGTCTTCAGGAACATGGAGAAAGTATTTTCCATCTTATTTCTCCACAACTTTATTACAGGCTATCTCATTTCAGAAAAATAAACGATTCAATACTGAGAGGAATTAAATCCATTATAAAATCTGACAATAATAGACCCTTTCTCTAGAAGTAATTTATTATGTACCAATTACAATGCATCATTTTTACACTATATTGAACACCCTGGTAACAACATGTTCACCTGGTAACAGCACATTCTCCTGGTAATATCATGCTCACCTGATAACAACACACTCACCCGGTTAGAACACATTCACCTGGTAATGACACATACCCTGGTAGTGACACACTCACCCGGTAACAACGTGGTCACCTGGTAGTGACACACTCACCTGGTAGTAACACAGGATGCGACAAACAACAAACAGCACCAGCAAAACAATCCGTTCCTCCCTCCCACACTTCACTGTTGAAACAGATGACATTTCAGGTCACCAGGAAAGGGGTAGAAGCCACAACAGGATGGGAAGGGGAAAAAGTACAGGCTGACAGGTAATAGGTGACATCCTCTACGCTCGCCTTGCCGAAAAGATCATGAACTCTCCCGGTTCCCACCATACAAGATAGCATAACACATCCTGCATTGGTTTGTTACCCCGTTATCTGTAGTTATAACCCAAACATCGCAGCTACAGAGAACCATTATCTCATCAGTTAACATTACAGAGAAGACATTTCATTACAACACCACAGAGAAGCCATTTTATTAGCCTTAACAGTTAACGTTACTGAGAACCCTATGCAGCCTAACCATCAGCTTGCAGAAGACAGAAGTTCTGCTTCAGCCCGCACCCCATAGAACCACGAATTGAGAGTGAAGGCACAAAATTCAACAATGCTGATGCCTTCACCTACCTGGGAAGCAGCCTCACCTCCTCCTGGAGTCTAGATTGAGAGGTCTCAAACAGACTTGCAAAAGCTGGGGCATCCTTTGGTAGGCTATGGACACGTGTGTGGGGAGAACGTGGCATCGGGCTGAAGATCAAGATGGCAGTTTACAGATCAGTCGTCCTGAATTCTCTGCTGTATGGCTGTGAAGCATGGACCCATATCCCAGGCACAGCAAGATGCTTGACCAGTTCCACCTGCGATGCCTTCGCAAGATCATGGGCATCTTGTGGCAAGACAGAGTCCCCACCACAGAAGTGGTATGAAGGGCCGAGAGCTCTGGCAGAGAGACACTGATCACGAACGCTCAACTTTAACAAGTGGTCTGGATGGAAGACAACTCCTTCCAAAGATGATAATCTTTTCTGAGCTGGCACATGGCACCGGAAAACAGGGAGGCCCCACAAAATACTATAAAAGTCTGTGTAAAAGCATCCTGGAAGGTATGCAATATTTCTGTGACTGGTTGGGGGCCTTGGCTAAAGACCGCAAAGCCTTGCGCTGGGCAATCTATGAAGACATTAGCACATTCGAAGAGTAGCAGCCAAAACAGCTTGATCAAAAGCGCCAGACTTGCATGGTGCCCTGCACTTCCCAGTTCCGGCTTCTCTGTCATCGGAGGAATCACTGACATCATCGTCGTCCCCAACAGACTTCCAAGAAGAAAGTTATAGCCCCATCCACTTCAGTGGAAAAAGCCTGCTTGCATTTACCCTATCTATATCCCTCATAATTTTGAATACCTCTATTAAATCTCCCCAAAATTTTCTACGTTCTAGGGAATGAAGTCCTATCCTTTTCAGCCTTTCTGTGTAACTCAGGTCCTCAAGTCCTGGCAACATCCTTTTATATTTTCTCTATATTCTTTCAATCTTATTTATATCTTTCCTGTAGGTAGATAAACAAAACTGCACGCAATACTCCAAATTAGGACTCACAAATGTCCTATACCACTTCAGCATAACATCCCATCTCCTGTACTCAGTACATTGATTATGAAGGCCAATGTGCCAAAAACTTTCTGTACAAACCAATCTAACTGTAATGTCACTTTCAATGAATTATGGACCTGCATTCCCAGATACTTGTTTTACTGCACTCCTCAGTGCCCTACCATACACTGTATAAGAACTACCCTGGTTAGTCCATCTGAAGTGCAACACATTGCATTAAATTCCATCTGCCATTTTTCCAGCCAGTCCATATCACACTGCTCGCTTTGATTATCCACTGCATCCCCAGTCGTGTTATCAACTGCAAATTTGTTAATCCAGATTGTTGAATTGGATGACAAACAACAGCGGACTCAGCACTGATCCCTGTGGCACACTACTTGTCACAGGCCTCCACTCAGAGAAGCAATCATCTCCTGCCACTTCCTGCCTTCCCTCGTGAAGCCAATGTCTAATCCAATTTACTACCTCATATTGAATGCCGAGTGACTGACCCTTCCTGACCAACCTTCCATGTGGGATCTTGTCAAATGCCTTGCTAAAGTCCATGTTAACAACATCCACTTCCTTATCTTCATCATTGTTCCTGGTAACTTCAAATAACTCGATAAGGTTCGTTAGACACAATTTAACACATACAGAGTTATGTTGACTATCCCTAACAATCCCTGTCTATCCAAATGCTTATATAATCAGTCTCTTAGAATAACTTCCAAAAACTTTCCCATTACTGATGTCAGGCTTACCAGCCTATAGTTTCCTGGCTTATTCTTAGAGCCTTTCTTAAACAATGGAACAGCACTAGCAATCTTCCAATTCTCCGGCAGCTCACCCTGAGCTAAGGATGTTTTAAACATCTCTGCTAGGGCCCTTGCAATTCCTGCAGTAGCCTCCTACGGGGACTGAAGGAGTACCTTGTCGGACCCTGGGGATTTATGCACCCTAATTTGCCTGAAGTCAACAAACACCTCCTCCTCTATAATCTCTATTGGGTCCATAACCTTGCTTTGGTATTTCCATAAATCGGTAGACTCTGTGTCTGTCTCCTGAGTAACTGCAGATGCAAAAAATCCCTTTCAGATCTCCCCCAACTCTTTTGGTTCCATGCATGGATTACCATTCTAACCTTCCAGAGGGCCAATTCTGTCCTTTGCAATCCTTTTGCCCTTACATATCTGTGAATCCCTTTGGATTCTCTTGCTAGGGCAATTTCATGCCATCTTTTAGCCCTCCTGATTTTCTTCTTGTGTTGTCTGGCATTTCTTACACTCCAGAAACACCTCATCTACCGTCTGGGTAGCCTCCAGCCTGATGGTATGAACATTGAATTCTCCAATTTCCGGTAATTCCCTCCCCCTCCCCCTTCCCCTATCCCAGGTCCCTCTCTGCCTCTCTCCCCTTTCAACTTTCTGCTTCTTTATCTCTACAGTTCTTTCATGCTTATCCCCTCCCCCTCCCCCCTTTATCTTTCCTCTGATTGGTTTTCCACCTGGCGCCTCTAGGCCCTACCCCCTCCCCATCTCTATTACTGGTCTTCGGACCTCTCTTCCCCCCCATTCCTGATGAAGGGTCTCGGCCCGAAACGTTGGCTACTCTTTTCTCATGGATGCTGCCTGACCTGCTGAGTTCTTCCAGCGTTGTGTACGTATCATTTCTTGCTACCTGCCTATACCTGTAATGCACCTCTTTCTTTTTTTTAACCAGGGCCTTAGCATCTCTTGAAAGCCAAGGTTCCAAAAATTTGTTCTCTTTGCCTTTTATTCTGTCAGGAACATATGAAGCCCCCTTTTCTGGGTATCTCTGCAAAACCGGCTCGTTAGCGCCTCGCTAACAGCCACCGGATTCCGCAGTGATAAATTCACCTTTCACCAGCTTCAAGCATCTGGGATCTATACAACTTAGGTCCCAAAAAATTCCATGAGGTTGGGATGTTTCACCACAAAACCCTGGTTTGTGTGAATGCTGTGTGAGTTACTGCCCCCGGCAAGAAATAACAGATCATACACTGCACACAATATAAAGAAGTATATTTAAGAATGTTAAGCAAAGTTATTAAATGAAAGAAAGAAAAAAGATCTAAAAGGGCCCATTACTCTTAAACAGCCGAATGTGCACAAGTTGGAGTTCATCTTGAACTTCTCTCTCACTCATGCACTGCGCCCTCGGTTTGTATGAAAGCACACACCACCTTCCGAACACTGCTCGCAATCCATCTCGAACAAACGGGTCTCCCACAGGAGTACTGGTTCTTCCTGTTTGAAGCCATTTTTCGGCACAAAGCACCTTGTGCAACAGGGGTGGCATTCTCAGCCATCTACCCCCCCAACCCCCGGTCTTTCCCCAGCTCCTGCCTTCAAGAGGTGAACTTTCCAGTCTGTCCTGACTGAGCACTGCCATGACATCTTCCCTCTCCCTTTAATCCTTCCCGCTCTATCAAGTCTAAAACAGCAGAACCCCAGAATAGAGCTGCCAGTCCTGCCCCTCCTACAACATCATAATACCACATGCTGATCCATACCCTAAACTCATCCACCTTTCCTACAATACTCCTTGTATTGAAATATACACATCTCAGAATATTAGTCCCACCATGCTCAACCTTTTGATTCTTGACCCATTGTGTCGGTTTAACAACAGTCTCCACAACTACTTCATTATTTGTACTGGCACTCTGTTTTCATTGCCCTGCAACTCTAGTTTAACCCCCCCCCCCCCCACCCGCATCCCACCGTACAGCATTAGTAAACTTCTGGCTGGAATATTAGCTCCTCTCCAGTTCAGGTGCAAATCATGCCTTTTGTACATGTCCCACCTTTCCTGGAATAGAGCCCATTGATACAAAACTCTGTAGCCCTCCCTCCTGCAGCAATTCCTCAGCCACATGTTAAACTGTATACTCTTCCTCTTTCTGGCCTCACCAGCACATGTCACGGGTAGCAATCCTGAGAACGCAACCCTGGTGATCCTGTCCCTTACTGCACCTGACTCCTGACTTCACTTTGCAGGAGCTCATCACCCATTCTACCCACGTCATTGGTACCAACATGGACCACAATCTCTGGCTGCTCACCCTCCACTTAAGAATGCTGTGAACTCAGTCTGAGGTGTCTTGGACCCTGGCACCCAGGAGGCAAAAAAACCATCCAGAAATATCATTCTAGTCCAAAGAAGCTCCTATCTGTTCCTTTAACTAATGTATCCCCTTCCACTACAGCTTGCCTCTTCTCACCCTTCTCGTCTGAGCCACGGATCCAGACTCAGTGCCAGAGACCTGGTCACTGCATTTTCTCTCTGGTAGGTCATCCCTCCCAACAGTACTCAAAGTGGTATACTTATTATTGAGGGAAACAGCCACAAGGTAGTCTGCACCGACTGCCTATTCCCTTTCCCTCTCCTGAGAATTACCCAGGTACCTGCTTCCTGCAACTTAGGGATAACTACATCCCTGTAGCCTGATCATCAAATCAAAGGTATCAAGTTGTAGCTCCAGTTCCTTAACACGGTCTTTATGGAGCTGCAGCTCGATGCACTTCATGTAGATGTAGTTATCAGGGAAACTAGAGATCTCTGAAAAATCCCACATCTCACATAAGGAACATACCACAGACTCTGGACCCATTCTCAGTGAACAAGCCATGAACTATCAGAAACAAAAAGCTTACTGGAAACTTACTTAAAGCATGCTTATACGCATCTGCTCACAACCAAGCATGTTGAGCCAAAACCAGACCACTCTAACACTGCTTGACTCCAGCAATGGACACTCCACTTACTCCTCCCTTCTTTTCATTGGTTCAAATAAAACTCACTTCCAATGAGAGGTGCAATTTTCAAATGGCTCTTGCTCTGCAAAATGTTGCTCTCTCACTCATTACTTCAAGCTGTCAGTATAGGAATAGGAAGTTGAATTGAAATGGGAGCCACAGGGGCATGCTTCTTTTTCTGGCAGACAGAGCGTAGGTGTTGGACAAAGTGAACCCCAATTTGCATTGGATCGCTGTGGATTCTCACCGATGTAGAGGAAGCCAGACAAGAACACCAGGTCCAGTGGATGACATACTTGCAGGTGAAGTGTTGCCTTCCCTGGAAGGACTGCTTGGGGCCATGAATCCTGGCTAGGGAGGAGTTGAAAAGGTAAGTGTAGACCTTGTCTTGCTGGCTGGGATAAGTGTCAGGAAAGAGATTAGTGGTCCACTGGGAAGGGAACACTTGCAGAACCCTCTTCCCTCATTATTGCATTACAGTGACCAATCTGGATATCAGATGTTTGACGTTCACTCAGGTCCTCTGCCCAAGCAGAAAAAGGCTGCAATGGATCACGGCAATGTAACCGAGCTTCGACCTGAGACCAGTCTGCATTTGGGATTGACTGGCAAAAGCAAATTAAAGGAAAGCAGGAGCAAGCACAGTGGCCATTGTTGCTATAGCAATAGTCTGGGTAGACAGAGTGGTGATCTTGAGGCTTTTGCTCTTTGAGTCGCTAGTCAGAGAAAGCAAAAAGCAAAGAAAAGATCAAGATTAAGATTTTTTTTTCCTTCCCTTCTTTATATCTGCTCAGTTAGGACAGTAGAGATGTCAGGCAGGATATTGTAATGCTCCTCTTGTGGGATGCGAGAAGGCAGGGAGACCTCCAGTGTCCCTGACAACTACAACAGCGAGAAGTGCATCCAGCTGCAGCTTCTAACAAATCATGTTGAAGAGATGGAGCTGGAACTGGATGAACTACGGATCATTCAGAGTGCTGAAGGGGTGATAGAAGGGACATAGAGAGGTAGTTACACCCAAGGTGCAGCACATAGGAAAGTGGGCAATAGTCAGGAAGGGGAAAGGGGTTAGGAGCCAGTACAGAGACCCTGTGGCCATCCCTCTCAAAATCAGTTACCACTTTGGATACTGTTAGGTGGTTGAACTAACAGAGAAAAGTCACAGAGGTCAAGTCTTCGGCACTGAGTCTGGCTCTGTGACTCAGAAGGGAAAGGGAGGAGAAGAGGCACGCTGTGGTGATAAGGGATTTGTTCATTAGGGGAATAGACAGGAGGTTCTATGGGCAAGAACAAGATTCCTGTATGGTAAGTTACCTCCCCACATGCCAGGGTCTTGGACATCTCAGATTGAGTTTTCAGCATTCTTAAGTGGAAGGGTGAACAGTCAGAAGTCATGGTCCATGTAGGTACCAATGACATGGGTAGGACAGGTGGCAAGGATCTGCATAGGAAATTTAGAGAGTTGAGTGATAAGTTAAAGAGCAGAACCTCCAGGGTTGTGATCTCAGGATTGCGACTTTTGTCACATGCTAGTGAGGCCAGAACTGGGAAGATTATAGTTTGACACATGGCTAAGGAGTTGGTGTAGGAGGGAGGGCAAAGGATTTTTGGACCATTGGTCTCTGCTCCAGGGAAGTTTGGAGCTGTACAGAAGGGACAGTTTGCTTTGAACTGGAGGGAGACTAATATCCTAGTGAGAAAGTTTACTAATTTACAAGGTGAGGTTTAAACTAGAGTTGCAGGGGGATGGGAACCAGTGTCAGAACAGTTAGTGGAGACGTTGTGGAGGCAGATGTTGGTAAGACCTCAGATAAAGTCAGGAATCAAAGTTACAGTATGTTGTGACTAGTGTCCTGAGCTGTGTATATTTCAATGCAAGAAGTATCGTAGGAAAGGCAGATGATCTCAGGGTATGGATCAAGACCTGGAATTATGATATTGTCACCATCAATGAGGGGCAGGACTGGCAGCTCAATATTCCGGTCTTCCATTGCTTTGGACGTGACAGAGGTGGAGGGATTAAAGGAGAAGGGGTGGTGTTACTAGTCAGAGAAAATCTCACAGCTGTGCTCTGTCAGAACAGTCTGGAGAACTCAACCAGTGAGGGAATTTGGGTGGAACTGAGAAATATGAAAGGTATGACCACATTGGTGGGGCTCCATTACAGAACACACAACAGTCCGAGGGATTTAGAGGAACAAATCTGTAGAGAGATCGCCGACTATTGAAAGGGTCGGTTGATATAAAGGGTGATTTTAACTTTCAACATATTGACTGGAAATCCCATACTGTAAAAGGATCAGATGGGAAAGAGTTTGTCAGATGTGTTCAGGACAGTTTGCTTCATCAGTATGTAGAAGTCCCAAAGAGAGATATGTACTACTGGATCTGCTATTAGGGAATGAGACATGGGAAGTGACAGAGCATTGTGTTAGGGAACACTTTGCATCCACTGACCATAATGCCATTAATTTCAAAATAAATATGCAAAGAGATAGATCTGGTCTGCAGGTTGAGATTCTACATTGGAGAAAGGCCAATTCTGATAGTATTAGAAATAATCTGGCAAGTGTGGATTGGAACAGGCTGTTTGTTGGCAGAGGTGTACTTAGTGGGAAGCCTTCAAAAACAAAATTTTGAGAGTACAAAGCTTGTCTTGATTATCTTTTGCTTGTCAAAGCATGTATGTGCTTGTCATAATAAAAGGAAAAGATAACAAATGTAGGGAATCTTGGTTTTCAAGAGATATTGAGGATCGTTAAAAGAAAAAAGGAGGTATAGGCAGGTAGGAACAAATAGAATGCTTATGGAGTACAAGAAATGCAAGAGAACACACAGAAAACATCAGGAGGTCTAAAAGAAGGCATGAAGTTGCTCTAGCGGACTAGGTGAGGGGGAAACCTAAGGGATTCTACAGATATATTCAGAGCATAAGGATTGCTAGGGACAAAACTGGTCCACCAGATGACCAGAATGGTAATCCAGTGTAGAGCTGAAAAAGATGGGAGAGATCTTAAATGAATGTTTTGCATCTGTATTTACTCAGGAGATAGATACAGAGTGGATGGAAACAAGGCAAAGTGGCTTCAATTTCATGGACCCTGTACAGATTACAGAGGTGGAGGTGTTTGTTACCCTGAGGAAAATCAGGGTGGGTAAATCCCCATGGCCTTCAAAGGTGTTCCCTTGCACCCTAAGGGAGGCGTGCAGAAATTGCCGGGGCCCTAGCAGAGATATTTAAAAAATCATCCTTAGCAACAGGTGAGGTACCGGAAGATTGGAGGATACCCAATGTTGTTCCGCTGTTTAAAATAGGCTCTAAACTGAAACCAGGAAATTTGGCTGGGCAGTCTGTCATCAGTAGTGGAAAAATTATTGGAAGGTATTCTAAGGGACTGGATATATAAGTAATTGGATTGGCGTAGACTATTTAAGGATAGTCAACATGGTTTCGTGCATGGTAAGTCATATCTAAGCAATCCGATAGATTTTTTCAAGGTTACCAGGAAAGTTGATGAAAGCAAGGCAGTGGATGTTGTCTACATGGACTTTAGTAAGGCTTTGACAAGGTCCCGGATGGGAGGCTGGTCAACAAGCTTCAGTCCCTTGACATTCAGGATGAGGTAGGAAATTGGATTAGACATTTTCTTTGTGGGAGAAGCCAGAGAGTGGTAGTAGGTGGTTGCCTCTCCGACCAGAGGCCTGTGACTAGTTGTGTACCACAGGGATCATGCTGGGTCCTTTGTTGTTTGTCATCTATATCAATGATCTGGATGATAATGTGGTTAACTGGATCATCAAATTTGCAGATGACACCAAGATTGTGGGTGTAGTGGACTGTGAGGAAAGCTATCATTACATGCAGATGGATCTACAATTGCAATGTATTGAGTATAGAAGATGAGATGTTATGTTGAGTACTGTGACGCCCAACTTAGAGTATTGTGTGCAGTTTAGGTCACCTACCTACAATAAGTATGTAGACAAGTTTGAAAGAATACAAAGAAAATTTACAAGGATGTTGCTGGGTCTAGAGGACCTGAATTATAAAGGATGATTGAATAGATTAGGACTGTATTCTTTAAAACGTAGAGGACAGATCTGATAAAGGTATACAAAATTATCAGGTGTATAGATAGGGTAAATACAAGCAGGCTTTTTCCACTGAGGTTGGGTGGGACTATAACCAGAGGTCATGAGTTCAGGGTGAAAGGTGCGAAGATTAAGGAGAACATGAGGGGAAACTCCTTCACTCAGAGGGTCGCAAGAGTGTGGAATGAGTTGCCAGCATAACTAGTGCATGCCAATTCAATTTCAATGTTTAAGAGAAGTTTCAATAGGTATATGGATAGTAGGGATTTGGAGGGTTATGGTCCTGGTACAGGTCAACGGGAGTAGGCATTTGAAGTGGTTTTGGCAAGGACTAGATGGGTTGAAGGGCTTGTTTCTGTGCTGTACTTCTCTGTGAATTTATGATAGTGGATTCCAGTAATGGGTCATTGGTTAATTGGGGGAGCAACTTATTTGGGACAGCTCTTAAAGAGGAAAAGCTAATTGTGAAGATAGTCACGGTTCTCTTTGTTTATTTGGGACACTGTAGCACTGAAGTGGGACAGCAGACTGTTGCTGAACAATTTCTAACTAGTGTGCACTTGCATGGCCATTAGACACTACACAGAGCAAACAGTTTTTAAATAGCATCTGTTGTGCGTGCTTGTGTTCAGAAAGCAGTGAATTTTGTCACTGCTAGTTGCCAACAAACCGTAAGACAACTCAGAACTGTATTGCTCACTGTGGTTTCAAGCATTCAGGCTTGGAGATGCCAGAAATGGCCGGGAGTGAACATGAAACGATTTCTCTACTTCAACAAGTTAGGAACAATGAGAAATTTGAAGGTACTAACAATCATCTTGAAGTGAAAATGAAGATTTGGAGGATGCAATCGGCAAAAGCATTGTCTGAAGGCAGCCCGTTATCTGCACTGACTTTGCTCATATACAGTGAATTAAAAGAATGGCAGCACACATTGGGTGAATTCCTGTCAATAACTATTAGCAAATAATACCGTATTCATACTGAGATAGTATTGATAGTGTTCTAATCTGTTCTGTATTTCATTTAATACATCATTTGTTACTCAGTTACATGGTAGTTTGTCCTTTTTAAATCATTTCCAGGAACCTTTCTCTAATTGAGACGCCCATTTAATTGGGCCAATATGTACTGGTCCTGTGTTCTAATTAACCAGAATCTACTGTATATATTTTTGCCCAAGAGACACAAATAAAAAAAAACTTGCACATTAGAAGCAACCTGCTGAGACAGCTGTGTCATGTGGGTGAGATTAGGAGGAATGGAACAAGAGTCTTTAGATAGGTTTCTTCCTTCAGAGAGATAGTTTTCTCCTGTCAATTGACGTGACATTAACAGAGATAAACGAAAAGAAATTCACAACTTGTCATCTAATATCCACAGAATGATTTGGGGTCTGCTTGGAATGAATACATTAGCTTGATAGACATTCACTAATGTTCTTTATTACCACTAGAGTGTAATATTTCACACAATATGCTATAGATGTGATTTATCAGAAGAAGCTATATTTTAAATATTTATTCACTTAGACCATAAGACATAGGAGTAGAATTAGGCCATTCAGCCCATCAAGTCTGCTCTGCCATTCCATCATGGCTGATCCTGGATCTCACTCAACCCCATACACTTGCCTCCTCACCACATCCTTTAATGCTCTGACAGATCTGGAAATAACCAGCTTCTGCCTTAACTATAACTATGGACTTGACCCCCACTGCAGTCTGTGGCAGAGCATGCCACAGATTCACCACTTGCAGGGCATACACACTAGTACATTCAGTAGCCACTTTATTGCACACCTCCTGTACCCAAAAAAATGGCCACTGAGTGTACGTTCATGGTCTTCTGCTGCTGTAGCCTGTCTACTTCAATGTTTGACATGTTGTGCTTTTTGAGATGCTCTTCTGCACACAACTGTTGTAATGTGTGGCAATTTGAGCTACTATCACCTTCCTGTCAGCTTGAACCAGTCTGGTCATTCTCCTCTAACTTTGCGCATTAACAAAGCATTTTTTCCCACAGAACTGCCGCTCACCAGATTTTTCTTGTTTTTTGCACCATTTGCTGCAAGCCTGAGAGACTGTTGTGTCTGAAAATCCCGTGATCAGCAGAAACACGCTGTCTGATACCAACAACCATTCCAAGGTCAGCATCCTTAGATCACATGTTTCCCCATTCTGATGTTGGATCTGAACAACAGCTAAACCTCTTTATCATATCTGCATGCTTTTATACTGTATATTGAGTTGCCATCTCGTGATTGGCTGTTTAAATATTTGCATTAATGATCACTTGTAGAGGTGTGTATATTGAACTGTGCTAGAAAGATTGCACAGATTTTGGCAGAGGCTCTCAATCCTGTAATAGGAGACTTGAAATTTCAAAGACACTGTAGAAATCTGAGCACCGGATTCAGGGTACCACGGAGGGGGCAGCCCTGCCAGATGTTGAAGGCTTGTAAATAGCCTGAACAGGCACATCTAATCACCTCCGTATATCGGCTATCTCCCCTCTATCTTTCAGTCTAGATGAACGGTCTTGACTGGAGACTTTGATTTCTCTGCCTTCTTGTAATTTCTCCCCCTCCCTCCTTCCCTCTTTTTCCCTTCCTCACTCTGGCTCAACTCTCATTCCTTCTCTTCTTACCTGCCCATCACCTTTCTATAATTCCTCTCCTCCTTACTTTTCTGTCATCTACTGTCCCCTCATTCATATTCCTTCTTCCCCAGCCCTTCACCTCTTCCACCTATCACCTCCCAGGATGAACCCCTCCACCTTCTTTATTACAGCGTTTGCCCCCTCCTTTCCAGTCCTGATGAAGTGTCTCAGCCCAAAACATTGACCGTCCATTTTCCTCCACAGAGGCTTCCTGACCCATTGAGCACTGAAGGGCAGTGCAGATAGAAGGGGCAAAACTAGATATGGACAGAAAGACTTCAAAAAGTGATGCCTCAAAAATATGGCATCCATCATTAAGGACCCCATCAGCTTGGATACTCCCCCTTCTCATTGCTACCATTGGGGAGGGAAGAGGTACAGGAACCTGAAGCCACATACACAATGATGTAGGTACAGTTTCTTCCACACTCGTCATGGTCCCGATTGTTAATCCCCTATTTTGCCCCTAATCTCCTTTGATTATGCCTTGATTCCAATCGTTAATTTCCCATTTACTGCTAATTCGCTTGATGACAGCACACTTGGTCTCCATCAGGAACTGCGGTATAAGAACCCTGGTGTCACAACCACTGGTCGCCAGTTTGTTGGTCTATTCCCGTGTGCTAACTTCATTTCCCAACCGCTTAGTACCGTTAGTTCTAAGTTCAGCTCCAGTTTCAAGATAATCCATGAAAACCCCGTCTCCGTGTCAAGACTCCATATCAGAGCTCTGTGTCAAGATTCCTCCGGTTTGCTGTTCAATATTCGTATCTGCGCCAGTATCCCCAACTCAGTCTCTGTGCCTGTGTCCTGCTCTTGGGTCCTCCTCAGTCACTCCGGGCAACAGATCGAACTGGCCATAATGAATCCAGCAGACATGAATCCCCTGGAACAAGCCCTCACCAGCCAGGGCTCCCTACTGGGCCTGCACGATCAGCTGCTCTGGGATGTCATGGAGAACCTTCGTTCCCTGTCAGTGAACAGGTCGACCAAGTATCCGCTCATCTTACCCCGTCGACTCCGGGAACTCTGTCTGACCAGCCCGGACAGCCTGTAGTGGCAATGCCCTATGTGTCGACAACACGTCCGCTAAGAGAGCCACACGTACCTGAACCAGAACCCTACGACGGGGATCTGGGGAAGTGCTGGCCCTTTCTGCTGCAATGCTCCTTGGTGTTTGAGCAGCAGTCATCCACAGACAGATCAAAGATAGCTTACATCATGGGGTTGTTGCGAGGAGCTGCCTTAGCGTGGGCCACCACGATTTGGGATAATCAGCTAGAGATCTGCTCTTCATTTCCCACCTTCATCTCAGAAATGAGGAAGATTGTTGACCATCCCGTCCGCGGTAAAGATGCCACTAAGCGTCTACACACCCTCCATCAGAGCTCAGCAGTGTGGCTGAATACTCCATGGAGTTCTGGACGTTAACGACCAACTCAGGGTGGAACGATGATGCACTCCAGGAGATATTTCGGCAAGGCCTCTGTGACATGGTAAAGGACGAGTTGGTGGCTAGGGATGACACTAACAGCCTGGATTCATTGATCACCCTAGCTACCAGGCTGGACAACCGACTCCAAGAACGTCAGAGGGAGAGGACCGGTCGTCCTACACCTTCGGTCACCCCACGGCACACTGAACCATCTTCTCCCAGCCCTAGCCTCTCCCCTCCTCCTGCTCCTAGAATAGCTCCTGGTCCGGCCGTTTCCACCACCCCAGGAGAGGAACCAATGCAGCTGGGACGGAGCCGTCTTTCTCCCACAGAGTGACTCCGGAGATTCAAAGCAGGGGATTGTCTCTATTGTGGTCAGTCTGGCCATTTTCATGGTACCTGTTCCCTTCGGCCAAAAGAGAGGGCTCACCAGTAGAAAGGGGGACCCTGGTGAGTCAGACAACATTCCCTTCTGTCCCCCAAACCCAGATGCAGATCCAAGCTACTGTAAGCTACCACCGACAGTCCCTGTCCTTGTCTGCCTTGGTGGACTCCGGTGCCGAGGGAAATCTGTTGAATGAGGAGATAGCCTCCCAGGCCAGAATTCCTCTGGAGCCGTTGAGTACCCCTCTGGAAGACCAGGCACTGGATGGAAGACTTCTGGCCCGAGTCACTCACTGTACACCACCACTGTCTTTGGTTCTCTCTGGGAACCATCGGGTACAGGGACAATTTAACCTAATTTCCTCTCCTCAAGCTCCTATCGTTCTTGGGTTCCCCTGGTTAAGCCGCCATAATCCCCACATTGCTTGGTCCACTGGGAAGATAGCCAGCTGGAGTCCGTTTTGTTACTCCACTTGAATACAGTCAGCCCTTTCCCCTGCAAAAGCCACCGCGACCTCGTCTGCCGCTGAACCTCCTGACATGTCCAGGGTTCCAGCGGAGTACCACAACCTGGGACGAGTGTTTTGTAAGCAATGGGCCCTTTCCCTGCCTCCACACCGACCATATGATTGTGCTATTGACCTTCTCCCCATAGCTCCTCTATCCACCAGTCGGCTGTATAACTTGTCCCGACCGGAGAGGGTAGCAATGGAGGGTTACATCAGTGAATCTCTCGCGGCGGACATTATCCGACCCTCATCCTCCCCGGTGGGCGCAGGGTTCTTCTTTGTGGGGAAGAAGGGTGGTTCAGTACGTCCCTGCATCGACTACTGAGGCCTAAATCATATAACCATAAAGAACAAGTATCCACTGCCTCTTATAAACTCTGCTTTCAAACTGCTTCACAGAACCACCATCTTCTCCAAGTTGGACCTACGAAGTGCCTACTGTCTGGTCAGAATAAGGGAGGGAGATGAGTGGAAAACAGCATTCAACATCCCTCTATGCCACTTCGAATACCTGGTCATGCCATTTGGCCTCACCAATGCCCCTGCCGTCTTCCAGGCCCTAATTAATGATATCCTAAGAGACTTTATTAACCGTTCTGTGTTTGTTTATCTGGATGACATCCTAATCTTCTCCAGCAGTTTCCAGGAACACCCCATCAGGTCTGTCAGATTCTACAGAGGCTTTGGGAGAACAAATTATTTGTTAAAGCTGAGAAGTGTGAGTTCCATGTCCCCTCAGTCAGCTTCTTAGGGTACATCATCGAGAGAGGGTGAGTGAGAGTGGATCCCGAGAAGATCCAGGCGGTGGCGGAGAGGCCAAGACCCACGACACGCAAGCAACTCCAGCGACTTCTGGGGTTTGCGAACTTCTATCGCCAGTTCATCAGGGATTATAGTCGGGTGACGGCGCCCTTTACCCAACTCACCTCACCTACGACCCCTCTTCATTGGGACCCCGAAGCTGACTCAGAGCTGAAGAGGCGTTCCACCTCCACTCCCATCCTGGTCCAAGCAGACCCTTTGTGGAGGTCGATGCCTCCGACTCTGGGGTGGGAGTGGTCCTCTCCCAACGTTCAGGCCCTGATCAGAAACTTCATCCCTGGGCCTTCTTTTCTCGCTGGCTGTCCCCTGCCAAACAAAACTACGACATAGGGAACCTGGAGTTACTGTTGGTCAAACTGACTTTGGAGGAGTGGAGGCATTGGCTGGAGGGAGTGGAACATCTGTTTTTCGTCTGGACCGATCACAAGAACCTTGAATACATCCAAATTGCCAAACGCTTGAACTCCCACCAAGCCCGTTGGACATTACTTTTTGGCTGGTTCAGGTTTACACTCACCTATAGACCGGGGTCCGAGAACGGGAAGCCCGATGCTCTCTCCCATCAATACGTTTCCGAGGAGGGCCTTCCCAACCCCGAGAGCGTCCTTCCACCATCCTGTGTGGTGGCTGCCCTCACCTGGGAGATCGAGGCCATAGTCAAAGAGGACCAGGCAACGGATCCCCCAATTGCCTTTTTGTGCCCGATTCCATTCGATCTCAGGTTCTCCAGTGAGGGCACACGTCTTGTTTTGTTTGCCATCCCAGGATTGAGTGGATGCTGTCCCTTCTGAAGAGGCATTTCTGCTGGCCCTCCATGGACACTGATACCCGTTTCTTTCTCTCTGCCTGTTCTGTTTGTGCCTGTGGAAAAGCCTCCCACTAACCACCTGCTGGATTTCTTCATCCCCTACCTCTTCCTAGCTGTCCTTGGTCTCACATAGCACTGGATTTTGTTACGGGACTACCCCCTTCACATGGGAACACTGCCGTACTCACCGTGGTGGACCGCTTCTCCAAAGCTGTGCACTTCATAGCCCTTCCCAAACTCCCTACAGCTCAGGAAACAGCCGACTTTCTAGTCCATCACATCTTCCACCTTCACGGGACTCCTTCGGACATTATTTCGACCGGGGTCCCCAATTCATCTCTCAAGTCTGGAGATCTTTTTGTCAAGCCTTTGGAGCCTCAGTAAGTCTTTCATTCACAGACAAATGGTCAAGCAGAACAGTCTAACCAGGATTTGGAAGCAGCTCTGTGCTGCATAGCCGCCAATGACTGGTCTGCCTGGAGCACCCATCTTGCTTGGGTAGAGTACACCCAGAACTCCCTGGTCAGCACCGCCACTGGAAGGTCTCCCTTTGAAAGCTCCCTTGGTTACCAGCCCCCTCTGTTCTCTGCTCATGAAGAGGACATTGCTGAGCCTTCTGTTCTGGCCCATCTCCACCGGTGCTGCAAAATCTGGGAAGACACACACATAGCCCTGCGCCGCTCAGCCAACCGCAACCAGAGGATTGTCAATCGCCATTGGATTCCTGCACCTGATTATCGACCTGGGCAGAAGGTTTGGCTGTTTTCTAAAGACATCCCCCTCAAGAATGAGCCCAAGAAACTCACCCCTCGCTTCCTGGGACCTTTTGAGATTGAGAGTATTATCAACCCCGTGGTGGTCTGACTCAAACTGCCTAGATCTATGCACATTCACCCTACATTCCACATTTCCCAATGGAAACCAGTATGTGTCAGCCCTTCCTTCATCCGTGATTTCCATCAGGACCATCCGGACAAGCCTGGTGAATTGCCTGGAGGCTCCCGTTGAGGGGGTGTGGTATTGTCACAGTCTGGATTGTTAATCCCCTATTTTGTCCCTAATCTCCTTTGATTATGCCATGATTCCAATCGTTGATCTCCCATTTACTGCTAATTCACTTGGTGACAGCCCACCTGGTTTCCATCAAGAACTGCAGTATAAGAACCCTGGTGTCACAACCACTGGTCGCCAGTTCATTGGTCTATTGCCGTGTGATAACTTTGTTTCCTGACCGCTTAGTACCGTTAGTTCTAAGTTCAGCTCCAGTTTCAAGATATTCCATGAAAACCCCGTCTCCGTGTCAAGACTCCATATCAGAGCTCTGTGTCCTGTTTGCTTTTCAACATTCACATCTGTGCAATCATCCCCAACTCAATCTCCGTGCCTGTGTCCTGCACGGGTTCTCCTCAGTCACTCCGGGCAACAACACCGTCATCAGATTTCTGAATGGACAATGAGCACTACATCACTATTTGTTTTCATTTTTGCTCTCTTTTTACACTACTCATTTATTTAATTTTATAATTTTTATTAATTAATTTAATTTAATAACATAATTTACACTTCATGGTTTTTATAAGCATTATATATTGCACTTTACTGCTGCCACAAGACAACAAATTTCATGACATATGTCAGTGATCGTAAACCTGATTATAATTCTGACAGAATAGGGAAGGAATTGTCCACATTTCAGCCCAAAACTCTACACCAATCCTGACACAAAGTTTCAACCAAAAACACTCCTACAGGAACAATTCATTTCCTTCTTCCAGCAGATTGTTAGTTGCTCCAGTTTCCAGCATCCACAATCTCTTGCATCTACAAAATAAGTTATGCTCCATTAGCTTCTATTAGAGCCTCCAGTTATTCATCACCAATGAATTAAAAAGAATCTTTGTCCTATTTTCCTCTCTGACTTTCCCTATTAAAGTTTAATGTTCAAAAGTAAATTTATTATACAACCCTGCGATTCATTTTCTTACAGGCATTCACAGTCGAACAGAGTACAATAGAATCAATGAAAACTACTCACGAATAAAGACTGATAGCAACCAAGTAGCAAAAGAAGATAAACTGTGTAAATACAAAATAAAATAATACTGAGAACATGAGTTGCAGAGTCCTTGAAAGTGAGTTCACAGATTATCAAATGAGTTCAGTGTTGAGGTGAGTAAAGTTATCCACGCTGGTTCAGGAGCCTGATGATTGAAGTGATCCTGAACCTGGTGGTCTGGGACCAAAGATTTCTGTATGTCTTTTCTGATGGCAACAGTGAGAAGAGATCATGACCTTGATGGTGGGGGTCTTTGATGATGAGCACATTGTATGATAATCTTCACAATTTATTTCCATAGTGACCCTGGACTCACCCTGTTAGAGATTTTCCTTTCAGTCCATTGTATGATAGCCCTCTCAGCAAAATCCCTGTTTCCATCTCCCAGCTCTTTCACTGTCCAGTTTTCTGTTGGATAAGCCATGAGCTGTTGGTGTGTTAGGCCAGGATCTAGAGGTCAGGTGTCCCATGCTCCTACTTCGCCTGTACATAACGTTCCTGTGAGGACATTAGTGGTACCCTGGGAGTGTAGCGTTAGCGTGATGCTTTTACTGCTCAGGGTGTTTTGCAGTTCAGTTCCAGCTCTGTTCTGTAAGGAGTCCCTGTACATCCTCCCCATGAAGTGTATGATTTTCCTCCAGGTGTTCCAGTTTCTTCCCACATTTCAAAGACGTTCTGAGTAGGTTAATTGGTCACTGTAAGTTGTCTTGTGATTAGGGTAGGGTTAATCGGGGCTGCCATTTGCTGGAGCAATGGGGCTCGAAGAGCCTGCTCTGTTCTGTATCATTAAACAAATAAAAAGATTGATTTTTAGAGTGGGTTTCTGTCAGCCGGATGTCTTTTGACAACCAAGTGTGAGATGAGGCAGTGGAATACTGGCCCAAGAGTATTGAAAAGGCAGGGCACAGGTCTGAGAGCAATGAACCAAACAAGGTTTTGGATGATTTAGGTGTTGGGCCAAATTGAAAGGGTCAAGATGTCAGGACTGGAAGAGAGAGATGGGCCAGTTCATCTCACTGGTCCAAAACGTTTACTCAGCTCCACTCTGAACTGAGACTGTGGCCTGCACCAGAATCGACTGCAGTGATGCCTGGCTTCAAGTCTATGGACTAATCTTTGTAAACTTCAATTCTGACTGCTATTTATTTACTTTTATTGTTTGCGTGATTTGTTTTTTTTCTGCAATTTGAGTGTTCGATAGTCTTCTCTTTTAAGTGGGTCCTACTAGGTTTCTTTGTTTCATGGCTGCCTGTAAGATGAATCTCAAGGTTGTATGTAGTATCCATAGTTTGATAATAAATGTACTTTGAACTTTGATGTGTTATCAGTAACCATAGGATTTAGAGGAATGGCGAATAGTATCATTTGTATAATGAAAATTTAGAAAGTCTTAGAAAGAAGGGGTTAGTTTAGTTGGGAATTTTTACATATTTTATTTCAAGATACAACATTGTAGCAGTCCTCTCTGGCCCAATGAGCCTATGCCACCGACTCACACCCATATAAGCAATTACAAATGTCAACTGTTTATTCCTATCCACAGTTGTTGCCTGGCCTGCTGAATTCCTCTGGCATTTTGTGCATGTTGCCATGTAAACAACTAACCTACCAACCCTCACGTATTTGAAATGTGGGAGGAAACTGGAACATCCAGAGATATCCAATGCGGCACATGGAAAAAGGAAAAACTGCTTACAAACTCCTGGTGGATTGCTGGCGCTGTAATATCATTAGGCTAACCACTGCACTACTGTGCTTCCCATTGATAACAGGATTGCTGTTGTGTTTAGTTTGTTACAACAGTGTGGATCAAAGGGCCCATTCCTGTTCAAGCATAGACATGTGGTGGATAACTGTTTGTCAGTTTGGAGGACAGTGACTAGTGGTGTGCCTCAGGGATCTGTACTGGGTCCAGTGTTGTTTGTTATATACATTAATGATCTGGATGATGGGGTGGTAAATTGGATTAGTAAGTATGCAGATGATACTAAGATAGGTGGCGTTGTGGATAATGAAGTAGGTTTTCAAAGCTTGCAGAGAGATTTAGGCCAGTTAGAAGAGTGGGCTGAAAGATGGCAGATGGAGCTTAATGCTGATAAGTGTGAGGTGCTACATTTTGGTAGGACTAATCAAAATAGGACATACATGGTAAATGGTAGGGCATTGAAGAATGCAGTAGAACAGAGTGATCTAGGAATAATGGTGCATAGTTCCCTGAAGGTGGAATCTCATGTGGATAGGGTGGTGAAGAAAGCTTTTGATATGCTGGCCTTTATAAATCAGAGCATTGAGTATAGGAGTTAGGATGTAATGCTAAAATTGTACAAGGCATTGTTGAGGCCAGATTTGAAGTATTGTGTACAGTTCTGGTCACCAAATTATAGGAAAGATATCAACAAAATAGAGAGAGTACAGAGATTTACTAGAATGTTACCTGGGTTTCAGCACCTAAGTTATAGAGAAAGTTAGGTCTTTATTCTTTGGAGCGTAGAAGGTTGAGGGGGGATTTGATTGAGATATTTAAAATTATGAGGGGGATAAATAGAGTTGACATGGATAGGCTTTTTCCATTGAGAGTAGGGGAGATTCAAACAAGAGACAAACAGACAGACATATTTTATTGATCCCGAGGGAAATTGGGTTTCGTTACAGCCACACCAACCAAGAATAGTGTAGAAATATAGCAATATAAAACCATAAATAATTAAGAGGACATGAGTTGAGAGTTAATGGGCAAAAGTTTAAGGGTAACACGAGGGGGCATTTCTTTACTCAGAGAGTGGTAGCTGTGTGGAACGAGCTTCCAGTAGAAGTGGTAGAGACAAGTTCGATTTTGTCATTAAAAAAAAATTGGATAGGTATCTGGACAGGAAAGGAATGGAGGGTTATGGGCTGAGTGCGGGTAGGTGGGACTAGGTGAGAGTAAGCGTTAGGCATGGACTAGAAGGGCCGAGATGGCCTGTTTCCGTGCTGTAATTGTTATATGGTTATATATGGTTATATGGTCATTCAATCCATCACATAACTCCACCATGGACAGCCCCAAGCCCAGCTGCAAAAGGAGGAAGGTTAGGCATGGGGCTAGCAACCCCATCCCGTAAAAATGCAGAGTTACATAAGTGCCAGCAGAAGCTCCAAAGACCTCATCACTGGGTGAGGAAGGATACCCCAATAAGATGTTCTAAACCTTGGAAAATTTGAAAGACTGGCCCAGGACAGTGGACTCTGGTGAGATACTGTAGGCAGCCTCTACCCCAGTAGGAATGATGGGCTTAAGAAGCAGAGCACGCTCTTGGGTCCTCGGAGACTCCATCTTCCTCTCAGCCCACTTCCCCTCAACACCCAACACCACCCCCCTCTCCTCTGACACATCCAAACCCCATCCCCCCCTCTAATCCCAGCTCTCATCCTTGCCAGGTCTTCACCATCCCTTCAGAATTGCCAGAATTTTCTGTAGGGTCCTCTGTTTTAGCACAGCCTCCAATGTGTCCAGTTTGACTCCTATACAGAGCCAGCATTTCTAATTGGTTTATTGAGCCTGCTGGCATCACCCGTGTTGATGCTATTGTCCCACACATCACCGCATAGAAGATTGTACTGGTGACAACAGACTAGTAGAACATGTGAAAGAGAGACCTGCATATTCCAAAGGACCTCAGTCTCCTCAGGAAATAGAGGCAACTCTGGCCCTTCTTATACACAGCCTCTGTGTTAATGCTCCACTCAAATCTATCATCCAGGTGCTTGTAGATACTCACAACATCCATGTCCTCACCATCAATAGTAACAGAGAGCTGTGCAGCCTTAGTTTTCCCAAAGTCCATCACCATCTCCCTTGTCTTACTACTGTTGAGCTGCAGATGATTCAGCTTGTGCCATTGAGCAAAGTCCTTCACCAGGGCCTGTATTCATCTTCCCATCCTCCCTTTATACACCCAACTATTACTGAGTCATCAGAGAATTTCTGTAAATGACATGATTCAGTGTTGTATCTACCTCCTACCCAAGATCCACAAACCGGACTGTCCAGGTAGACACGAGGAAATCTGCAGATGCTGGAAATTCAAGCAATACACACAAAATGCTGGTGGAACACAGCAGGCCAGGCAGCATCAGGTCCTGACAAAGGGTCTCAGCCCGAAACGTTGAATGTGCTTCTTCTTATAGATGCTGCCTGGCCTGCTGTGTTCCACCAGCATTTTGTGTGTGTTGTCCAGGTAGATCCATTGTTTCTGCGTCTTCCTGCCCCACTGAACTCATATCTGCATACAATTCAGTTTTATCCCCCCTGGTTCAGTCCTTTCCTACCTGCCTCCATGACACTTCACACGTTCTTGATCTTTTCAATGATTTCGAGTTCTCTGGCCCCCATCATCTTATTTTCACTAGGGATGTCCAGCCCCTATATACCTCCATCCCCCACCAGGAAATCCTCAAAGTTCTCCTTTTCTTTCTGGGCACCAGACCCAACCAGTTTCCCTCTGCCAGCACTGTCCTCCGCCTGGAGGAACTTATCCTCAGTCTCAATATTTTCTCCTTTGGCTCCTCTCACTTCTGTTAAACAAAAGGTGTAGCCATGGGCACTCACATGGGTCCCAGCTATACCTACCTTTTTGCCGGTTACATGGAACAGTCTGTGTTCCGAACCTATACCGGTGTCCGTCCCCCATTTTTCCAGTGCTACATCGGCGATTGCATTGGAGCACATTCTTGTACCCATGTGGAGCTTGTCAACTTCATCAACTTTGCCTCCAACTTCTACCTGCCTTCAAATTTTTTGATCCGTTTCCGACACCTCCCTCCCCTTCCTCGATTTTTCTCTCTCTATCTCTGGAAGCAGCCTACTTACTGACCCACTGACACTCACAGCTACCTGGACTCTTCCAACCCTGTTACTTGTAAAAACACCATATCTCAATTCCTCCGTCTCTGCCGCATCTGCTCTCAGAATGAGGCTTTTCATTCCAGAACTAAGGAGATGTCCATCTTCTTCAAAGAATGGGGCTTCACTTCCTCCACCATCAATGGTGCCCTCAACTACATCGCTTCCATTTTGCACCTGTTTGCCCTCTCCGCATCCTCCCGCCACCCCACTGGGGATAGTGTTCTTCTTGTCCTGACGTACCATCCCACCAGCCTCCGCATCCAGCACATAATTCTCAGGAACTTCCACTCTCTCCAATGGGATCCCACCACTAAGCACATCTTTCCCTTTCAGCTTTCCCCAGAGATCACTCCCTACGTAACTCCCTTGTCCATTCATCCCACCCCACTGATCTCCCTCCTGGCACTTACCCTCATAAGTAGAACAGATGCTACACCTGCCCTTACACCTTTTCCCTCACCTCCATTTAGGACCCTAAACAGTCCTTCCAGGCGAGGCGGCACTTCACCTATGATTCTGTTGGGATCAACTACTGTATCCAGTGCACCTGGTGTGGCTTTCTGTGTATCGGTGGGACCCGGTGTAGATTGGGAGACCACTTCGCTGAGCACCTACATTCTATCCGCCAAAAAATGCAGGACCACTCATTTCAATTCCACTTCCCATTCCCATTCTGACATGTCAGTCCATGGTCTCCTCTACTTTTGCGATGAGGCCACACTCATGTTGGAGGAGCAACACTTTATATTCCATCTGCATAACTTCCAACCTGATGGCATGAGCATTGATTTCTGGAAATTCCGGTAATGCTCCCCAACCTTTACCATTCCCCATCCCCTTATCCCTCTCTCACCTTATTTTCTTGCCACCCAACACCTCTGTCTGGTGCTGTGTGGCTAGCCATAGCTCAAATGCCATCTATAAATTTGCTGCTGATACAACCATAGTTGGTAGAATCTCAGGTGGTGATGAGAGGTCATACAGGAGTGAGATATGCCAACTAGTGGAGTGGTGCCACAGCAACAACCTGGCACTCAACATCAGTAAGATGGAAGAGCTGATTGTGGATTTCAGGAAGGGTAAGACGAAGGAACACATACCAATCCTCATAGAGGGATCAGACATGAAGAGAGTGAGAAGTTTCAAGTTCCTGGATGTCAAGATCTCTGAGGACCTAACCTAGTTCCAACATATCAATGTAGTTATAAAGAAGACAAAACAGCGACTATACTTCATTAAGAGTTTGAAGAGATTTGGTACATCAACAAATACACTCAAAAACTTTTATAGGTATACCTTGGAGAGCATTCTGACAGGCTGCATCACTGTCTGGTATGGGAGGGGGGCTACTGCACAGGACTGAAGGACGCTGCAGAGGGTTGTAAATTTAGTCATCTCCATCTTGGGTACTAGCCTACAAAGTACACAGGGCATCTTCAGGGAGTGGTGTCTCAGAAAGACAGCGTCCATTATTAAGGACCTCCAGCACCCAGGGCATGCCCTTTTCTCACTGTTACCATCAGGTAGGAGGTACAGAAGCCTGAAGGCACACACTCAGCGATTCAGGAACAGCTTCTTCCCCTCTGCTATCCGATTCCCAAATATACATTGAACCCTTGGACATTACCTCACTTTTTTAATATATATTATGATAGATAGATAGATAGATAGATAGATAGATAGATAGATAGATAGATAGATAGATAGATACTTTATTCATCCCCATGGGGAAATTCAACTTTTTTCCAATGTCCCATACACTTGTTGTAGCAAAACTAATTACATACAATACTTAACTCAGTAAAAAACAAATATGATATGCATCTAAATCACCGTCTCAAAAAGCATTAATAGCTTTTAAAAAGTTCTTAAGTCCTGGCGGTAGAATTGTAAAGCCTAATGGCATTGGGGAGTATTGACCTCTTCATCCTGTCTGAGGAGCATTGCATCGATAGTAACCTGTCGCTGAAACTGCTTCTCTGTCTCTGGATGGTGCTATGTAGAGGATGTTCAGAGTTTTCCATAATTGACCGTAGCCTACTCAGCGCCCTTCGCTTAGCTACCGATGTTAAACTCTCCAGTACTTTGCCCACGACAGAGCCAGCCTTCCTTACCAGCTTATTAAGACGTGAGGCGTCCCTCTTCTTAATGCTTCCTCCCCAACACGCCACCACAAAGAAGAGGGCGCTCTCCACAACTGACCTATAGAACATCTTCAGCATCTCACTACAGACATTGAATGACGCCAACCTTCTAAGGAAGTACAGTCGACTCTGTGCCTTCCTGCACCAGGCATCTGTGTTGGCAGTCCAGTCTAGCTTCTCGTCTAACTGTACTCCCAGATACTTGTAGGTCTTAACCTGTCTTTTTTTTATTTCTGTCTTTTTTGCACGATTTTTAATCTATTCAACATATGTATATTGTAATTGATTTGCTTATTTTTTCTTCTTCTACTGTATATTATGTGTTGCATTGAACTGCTGCTGTTGACAAATTTCATGGCACATGCCGGTGAAAATAAACCTGATTCTAACTCTGATTCTGCTCCTCCCCCTCCCCTTTCCTTTCTTCCAAGGCCTTCTGTTCTCTCCAATTAGATTCTCCCTTCTGTATTCCCCTTGTATTTCTTTCACCAATCAACTTCCCAGCTCATTACTTCACTCCTCCCCTCCTCCACCTTCTAACTCCTCATCTTTTTCTCTCCAATCCTGATGAAGCGTCTCTGTCCGAAACGTTGATTCTTCTCTTCTCCACAGATACTGCTCAGCCGGCTGAGTTCCTCCAGCATTTTGTGTATGTTGCTTAGATTTTCAGCACCTGCAGATTTTCTCTTGTTTGTGATTGAACCATATACATGTATACAATTAAATAAATCAGCATACCTCTGCGGCCAAGGTACAAAACACAGTGCGTACTGTCACATACAGAACACAGCACACATAGTAATGATACCACATTCAGTCACAAAATATTAGCCCAAGTCCTTGAATGGCATGGCCTGTAAATTGATGATGTATGGGGTACACACAAGAGATTTTGCAGTTGCTGGAAATCTAGAGCAACATGCACAAAATTCTCTAGGAACTTTGCATGTCAAGCTGCATCTATAGAGAGGAATATTCAACCTGAGACCCTTCATCAGGACTGAAAAGGAAGGGGGAAGATGCTAGAATAAGAACATAGGGCGAGGCGAAGGAGTACAATGTAGGAGTACAAGTTAAAGCCAGGAGGTGAGAGAGGAGGGGGGAATTGAAGAGAGAAGCTAGGAGGTGGTAGGTGAATAAGTCAGAGAGGAGAAGAAGGAATCTGTCAGAAGAGGAGCGTGGACCATAGGATGTAGGTCTGGAGCCATGATTCTACAGGAACAAGCACAGAGCCATCATTTCTGTGCTGCATTGTTCTCTGTTCTATAAAACAACTGAATAACTAAGACAAACACAAAATAAAATAAAGATGGATCTGTTACAGAAAGGGAAATAAAGAAAGCAAAAGAAGATTAAGAGGACAAGAAAACAGAATAATAAACAGAATAGATTTTGATGGATCTTCACGAATTTGAAGGAAAGATTAAAGAGTTGGTAAATTTATGGTAAACCTGCAAGATACATTTAAATATCACCATTTATGTCCATTTTCAGAAATTCCCAAAGCACTTTACAGCAAATTAATTTCCTTTGGAAAGTAGCTTGTGCTGCATTGCAGAAGATCCAAGAGCCAATCTCATGTCAACAATATTGCAGTAATGTATAATATCACCAGAGAGTGTTAAACTGTTTCTAAAAATGTTCACTGTGAATTAAATATTGCTTAGCGCTTTGGAGGAAAGCACCACAAGTACTTTTTCACCTTCTCGAGAATCAGAATCAGAATCAGGATCAAATTTATTATCACTGATATACAGTATGTCATGACATTTGTTCTGCAACAGCATTACAGTGCAATGCATAAAAATACTATAGATTGCAACAGGAAATATATATGCTGTAAAAAATTTAAATGAAATAATTAGTCCAAAAAGAAAGCAAAAATGGTGAGGTCGTGTTAGTGGGTTGGTTCATCGTCTGTTCTGAAAACTGATGGTGGAAGGGTAGAAGCTGTTCCGAGGGCACTGAATGTTTGTCTTCAGACTCCTGTGCCTCCTTTCTGAAGGTAGTAATAATCCTATATGATATCTTGTGTAGAATCACCCCTCTGTAAGGCACTGACTGTTCAGCTGACAATTTTAAATAAAAAGTCACTCACAGCAGAAGCCTCAGCAACCGAAGAAACGCCAATCAAAGATAAACTATGATAACTGAACTTTAACTGAAAGGCTGATTTATACTTGTACGTACAGGTTACGCCGTAGCCTACGCCGTAGCCCTGATTTTCACTTCTGCATAGCTCTACACCGTAGCGAACATGCGTTGGTGTGCGCCAAAACGTTAGTTGTGGTGGGGTTTCTATGCCACTTTGTTGAGTTTCTTTGTGAGAGACATGGATGAGGAAATGTATTTCAAACATTTTCGCATGTTGGCGGGTAGATTTGACAATTTGGTTCATCTATTTTGCATTGGTGTAAAAACATGGCGGAGAAGAAGCAACCGGAAATGCGATGCTACCAAGTGGACCAATCACAGTTGTTGCGGTCTGCGTTGCTGCGACGCGTAAGTTACTTTTTTGGGGAGGTGCATGTCACCCTACATAGGGTACGTGGTACCTACAGCGTAGATATGACACACAAGTATAAATCAGCCTTAAGATCACAGTGGCGTCTCCAGTTACAATCAAAGGTGAAATATGGAGTCCTGTTCATCCATTCTGTGACTGAACTTGAGGACAAACTCAGAGCATGTGACAAAGCTGAGGGATTTGAGGGATATTGAAGGTAACACATTAGATGCACAAAAACAAATCTGGCCCTGAAGTCTATTGTGTTCCTTAACAAAATCTTGGCTCAACCATATAGACAATAGTCAATAGACAATAGGTGCAGAAGTAGACCATTCGGCCCTTTGAACCTGCACCGCCATTTTGAGATCATGGCTGATCAATTACTATCAATACCCGGTTCCTGCCTTGTCCCCATATCCCTTGATTCCCCTATCCATAAGATATCTATCTAGCTCATTCTTGAAAGCATCCAGAGAATTGGCCTCCACTACCTTCCGAGGCAGTGCATTCCAGACCCCCACAACTCTCGGAATGGCAGGAGAAGAAGTTTTTCCTTAACTCTGTCCTAAATGACCTACCCCTTATTCTCAAACCATGCCCTCTGGTACTGGACTCTCCCAGCATCTGGAACATATTTCCTGCCTCTATCTTGTCCAATCCCTTAATAATCTTATATGTTTCAATCAGAACCCCTCTCAATCTCCTTAATTCCAGCGTGTACAAGCCCAGTCTCTCTAACCTCTCTGCGTAAGACAGTCCAGACATCCCAGGAATTAAACTCGTGAATCTACGCTGCACTTCCTCTACAGCCAGGATGTCCTTCCTTAACCCTGGAGACAAAAACTGTACACAATACTCCAGGTGTGGTCTCACCAGGGCTCTGTACAAATGCAAGAGGATTTCCTTGCTCTTGTACTCAATTCCCTTTGTAATAAAGGCCAACATTCCATTAGCCTTCTTCACTGCCTGCTGCACTTGCTCATTCACCTTCAGTGACTGATGAACAAGGACTCCGAGATCTCTTTGTATTTCTCCCTTACCCAACTCTACACCGTTCAGATAATAATCTGCCTTCCTGTTCTTACTCCCAAAGTGGATAACCTCACACTTATTCACATTAAACGGCATCTGCCAAGTATCTGCCCACTCACCCAGCCTATCCAAGTCACCCTGAATTCTCCTAACATCCTCATCACATGTCACACTGCCACCCAGCTTAGTATCATCAGCAAATTTGCTGATGTTGTTTTCTATGCCTTTATCCAAATCGTTAACGTAAATGGTAAACAGCTGTGGTCCCAATACCGAGCCCTGTGGCACCCCACTAGTCACCACCTGCCATTCCAAGAAACACCCATTCACCGCTACCCTTTGCTTTCTATCTGCCAACCAGTTTTCTATCCATGTCAATGCCTTCCCCCTGATGCCCTGAGCTTTGATTTTACCCACCGATCTTCTATGTGGGACCTTATCAAATGCCTTCTGAAAATCGAGGTACACTACATCCACTGGATCTCCCCCGTCTAACTTCCTGGTTACATCCTCGAAAAACTCCAACAGATTAGTCAAGCATGATTTACCCTTGGTAAATCCATGTTGGCTCGGCCCAATCCTATCACTGCTATCTAGATATGCCACTATTTCATCCTTAATAGTGGACTCAAGCATCTTTCCCACCACCGATGTCAGGCTGACAGGTCGATAGTTCTCTGTTTTCTCCCTCCCTCCTTTCTTAAAAAGTGGGATAACATTAGCCATTCTCCAATCCTCAGGAACTGATCCTGAATCTAAGGAACATTGGAAAATGATTACCAATGCATCTGCAATTTCCAGGGCCACCTCCTTTAGTACCCTAGGGTGCAGACCATCTGGACCTGGGGATTTGTCAGCCTTTAGTCCCATCAGTCTTCTCATCACCATTTCCTTCCGAATGTCAATCTGTTTCATTTCCTCTGTTACCCTATGTCCTTGGCCCATCCATACATCTGGGAGATTTCTTGTGTCTTCCTTAGTGAAAACAGATCTAAAGTATTCATTGAATTCTTCTGCCATTTCACCCAATTCATTCTTCAAGGGCCCAACATTGTTCTTAACTATCTTCTTTCTCTTCACATGCCTAAAAAAGCTTTTGCTATCTTCCTTTACATTCCTGGCTAGCTTGCGTTCGTACCTCATTTTTTCTCCCCATATTGTCTTTTTAGTTAAGTTCTGTTGTTCCTTAAAAACTTCCCAATCATCTGTCCTTCCACTCACCTTAGCTCTGTCATATTTCCCTTTTTTTAATGCTATGCAATCTCTGACTTCCTTTGTCAACCACTGTGGCCCCTTTCCCCCCTTTGAATCCTTCCTTCTCTGGGGGATGAACTGATTTTGCACCTTGTGCATTATTCCCAAGAATACCTGCCATTGCTGTTCCACTGTCTTTTCTGCTAGGCTATCCGTCCAGTCAACTTTGGCCAGCATCTCCCTCATGGCTCCATAGTTTCCCCTGTTCATCTGCAACACTGACACCTCTGAGCTGCCCTTATCCTTCTCAAATTGCAGATAAAAGCTTATCATATTGTGATCACTACCTCCTAATGGCTCCTTTACTGCAAGATCGCTTATCAAATCCTGTTCATTACATAACACTAAATCCAGAATAGCCTTGTCCCTGGTCGGCTCTCGTACAAGCTGTTCCAAGAATGCATCCCGTAGGCACTCTACAAACTCCCTATCCTGTGGTCCAGCACCAACCTGATTCTCCCAGTTCACCTGCATGTTGAAATCCCCCATAACTACTACGACATTACCTTTGCCACATGCCAATGTTAACTCCCTATTCAACTTGCACCCAATATCCATGCTACTGTTTGGGGGCCTGTAGACAACACCCATTTGGGTCCTTTTGCCCTTACTGTTCCTCAGTTCTATCCACACAGACTCTACTTCTCCTGACCCTATGTCCCCCCTTGCAAAGGACTGAATCTCATTCCTCACCAACAGGGCCACCCCACCCCCTCTGCCCACATTTCTGTCCCTACGATAGCACGTATACCCTTGTACATTCATTTCCCAGGTCTGATCTCCCTGCAGCCATGTCTCCGTTATCCCAACAACATCATAGTTACCCATTCGCACCTGAGCTTCAAGCTCATCCGCCTTATTTCTGACACTTCGTGCATTCAGATATAGAATTTTTAACCCACTTCTCCTCTCTCTGTTTAAATCGCTGCCTATTGTGCTTAACCCAGCTCCCCGAACTCCCATCGGGCTATATGCCCCTAGAATTTTGTTGTCCTTCCTAAATTTACTTATTCTTTCAACACATTTAACTCCATGTTCCGTCAGACCATCCCTCTGTACATGAGTCCTCCTTATCACTTGTTCTGCCCCACCTTCCTCTACTACACACTTAATATTCCGGAACCGTGTAGTCCCCACCTGTCCTTTATTCTTCCTCTCACTATCCTCTCTCACATTCTGGATCCCCGCCCGCTGCAAATTTAGTTTAAACCCCCTCAAGAAGCACTAGCAAACTTCCCTGCAAGAATGTTAGTACCACTCCAGTTCAGGTGTAAACCGTCCCTTTGGAACAGATCCCACCTTCCCTGGAACAAAGCCCAATTATCTACAAACCTGAAGCCCTCCCTCCTGCACCATCCTCTCAGCCACGTATTAATCTTTATAATCCTCCTGTTCCTTGCCTCACTCGCACGTGGAACAGGTAGCAATCCTGAGATTGTTACCCTGGAGGTCCTGCTCTTCAGTTTCGCACCTAACTCCCTGAACTCCCTACGCAGGACCCCCTCACTCATCCTACCCACGTCATTGGTCCCTACATGGACCACAACATCTGGATTCTTGCCCTCCCTCTCGAGAATAACCTGCACCTGATCTGAGATGTCTCGGACCCCGGCACCAGGGAAGCAACATACCATCCGAGACTCCCAATCTTCCTCACAAAATCTCCTATCCGCCCCCCTGACTATAGAATCCCCTATCACTACCGCTCTCTTCTCTTCCCTCCTCCCCTTCCTAGTCGAGGGTCCAACCTCAGTGCCAGAGACAGGACCACTGCAGCTTGTTCCTGGTAGGTCATCCCCACCAACAGTATCCAAAATGGTATACTTATTTTTGATGGGAACGGCCACAGGGGTGCTCTTCTCTCTCTGTCTGCTCCCCCTGCCTCTCTTGACTGTCACCCATTTGCCTAGCTCCTGTCTTTTCGGTGTGACTACCTCCCGATAACTCTTATCTATCTCTGCCTCTGCCTCCCGAATGATCCGTAGTTCATCCAGCTCCTGCTCCAATTCCCTAACTCGGTCTGATAGGAGCTGCAGCTGGATGCACCTATTGCAGGTGTGGTCATCAGGGACAACTGTGTTGACCCTGACCTCCCACATACTGCATATGGAGCACACCACTGCTCTAACCATCTCCCCCATTACCTGATCCCAGATTAGTCAGAATAAATGAAAAGCAGGCTTCTTGCCGAAGTCCTCTTGCGCCGAAGCCCGCTGAGCCAAAGCCCAGCACTCTGCTCCTGCGCACTCCGCTGCCCGCTCCTGAAAGTGGGTCGCTTTTCAAAGCCCGCGCTCGCCGCTGACATCACCCGCGATTGCGCAGCTTTACCTTCCTCCTCAGGTATTCTCCAGGTAGGTCCGAGGGTCTCGGCCTACCTACAACGGCTGATCCTCCGATCTCCAGTCGTATGTCGATCACGAGCACTCCTTACTCCCGCTCCGCTGCCCGCACCGACGCTCAATATCCATCATTTTGTATTATTGCTTCACATGGTCATAGAATCATAGATTCATAGAACACCACAGCACAAAACTGGCTCTTTGAGTCATCCAGTCTGCGCCAGACTATTATTTTACACATTGATGTGTGCCTGAACCTTAGCCTTTCAAACCACTCACATTTATGGATCTATCCAAATTTCTCTTAAATGTTGAAATTAGGCTCACATCAACCACTTCAGTTGGCAGCTCATTCCACACTCTCAACGTCCTCTGAGTGAAGAAGTTCTCCATCATATTCCCATCAAACATTTCACCTTTCACTCTTAACAAATGACCTCTGGATGTAGTCTCACCCAAACTCTGGAAAAAACCTGCTTGCATTTCCCCTATCTATCATCACCATTATGTGCTATGTCGTATCTCATAGGTGATCGTGATGACCATGATTGTTTTTGGCAAATTTTTCTACAGAAGTGGTTTGCCATTTCCTTGTTTTGGACAGTGTCTTTACAAGACGGGTGACCCCAGCCAATATAAATACGTACCTTTTGGAAATTGTTTGCCTGGTGTCAGTGGTCGCATAACCAGGACTTGTGATATGTACCAGCTGCTCATACGACCACCCACACCTGTTCCCAAGGCTTCACCTGACGCTGATCGAAGGGGATGGGGGGAATAGGTGCTGCACCTTGCCCAAGGGTGATCTGTAGGTTAGTGGAGGGAAAGAGCACCTTACACCTCTTTTGGTAGAAATGTATCACCACCCTGCCACCTAAACCCCATCTATACCCCTCATAATTTTACTTAACTCTATCAAATCTCCCCTCAATCTTCTATGTTCTAAGGAGAATCAATTTCAGATTTCACATGAATACTAAGTTCCAGGCTTCTAATTAAGCGTGATTGATCTAGAAGGATAACTTTTGCACAGCCTCCACAAATGCCAGTTGATCTGCTTGGTATTTCCAGCATTTGTATATTTGCTTTTAAGTTTCTGAATTTTGGAAATATTTCTTAATTTTATTCCAGGAAGATCTCAAAGTTAAAATTTCATATCAAAATATGTATATACAAAACTGAGTTTCATGTTCTTGCAGGCATTCACAGTAAACCAAAGAAATACAATGGAATTAATAGGAAACAACACGGTTGAGACGGACAATGAACCAATGTGCACAAGGCAAACAATATGATAATAACTAAATAAATAAGCAATAGGCATTGAGAACATGAGATGAAGAGTCCTTGAAAATGAGTGCATAGGTTGTTGGAACAGTTTGATGAGGGGGAGAGTGAAATTGAGTGAAGTTATCCCCTCTGGATGAAGAGTCTGATGGCTGAGGGGTACTTGCTGGAATTCAGAAGGATGAGAGGGGATCCCATTTAAACCTTTCGGATGTTGAAAGGCCTAGACAGAGTGGAAAGGATGTTTCCCATGTTGGGAGAGTTTAGGACAAGAGGGCACAGCCTCAGGGTAAAGGGGCGCCCTTTCAAAACAGAGGTGTGGAGAAATTTCTTTAGCCAAAGGGTGGTGAATTTGTGGAATTTTTTGTCACATGCAGCTCTGGAGGTCAGGTTGTTGGGTGTATTTAAGGCAGAGATTGATAAATTCTTGATTGGACATGGCAGCAAATGTTACGGGGAGAAGGCTGGGAACTGAGATTGAGGAGGAGAGAAAAAAAGGATCAGCAATGACTGAATGGTGGAGCAGACTCGATGATGGGCCACATGACCTAATTCTGCTCCTATGTCTTATGGTCTTATTTGGATAAGAATTGTTCGGATGGGAGACAGCATCTTCCTTTAGGCTGTAAGACTATTGAATTCCCTGACACAACTGAAATCTCATCATCTATGAAATGCCAGTAGCATTATACTGTTTACTTTGTAACTTGTGTCATAAATGCACCTTATTATTTGAAAAAGGATCTAATGCTTTCCTAGTGTATATGACAAACAACTCTTTTCAGGCCTCTAGATGGGTACAGGTATCGATTATAACGGATGTTTTGAAGACAAACTGAAGAAGATAGCAGCATTTGTTATCAAAATATCAGTTCTAATCAATAACTGTACTCAGCTGGAAGCCAGAGAAGAGTTCATTCACATTATTATTTGTTAATTTATTTGTGTTAATATTAGTTTATCTGTTGTGTATGAGTTATATGTATTGTGTGTGCACCTTGGTCCTGAGAAACGCTGTTTCATTTGGCGGTATACATGTGTATGGTTGGATGGCAATAAACTTGAACTTGAAATTGATCTCCTATCTACTCCAGTTTCCTCCTACATTCTGAAGATGTACTACATGGCTCAGCGTCAGTAAGTTGTGTGTGTGTGTGTGTTATGTTGTAAACATGACAACACTTGTGGGTTTCCCACTACACAATCCTCAGCTAGTGTTGGTTGTTGACATATATGATGCATATGACGTGGTATGTTTCCATGTTTTGATGTACATGTGACAAATAAAGCTAATATTTAAAGATCTCTTTTATCTTTAAATGGGCACAAGGTACACGTGTTGTTCTGCTGAACGTTGTGGGCATGGTTTGTTGTTGCCGGAGTATGTAAAGATAATGTGGGCTTCCCTTAGCACATACTCGGACTGGGGCTGGCCATTGATGCAAATAATGAACTACCCCGTATGTTTCAATGTATATGACAAAATAAAGCTAACCTTTATAGATTTCTTTATTTTTATAGAAGACTGGGCCTTCCTACCTGAGCATACTGTGTGAGTATCTCTCCTGAATAGACAGCTAGAATGTGAATCTCTGGCATCTCACCAGTACAGCGAGACAGTTGGACAATGCATCTTGGCCTGGCTAATGATCTCACATAAAACAAAGTAAAAAGAACCATTGTTTTCTGCAGATTGATGCCGCAGAGAATTGTGTGATGTCATGTGATCTGTGATGTTATTAGTACCAACAGTGATTTTTAATGTATTATTACTGAATATCAACATATATTTAATGCATATGATTGCCTTAAACCTCAAAAGATAATGGATCTTCACTAGATATAGCAATGAAGAACTTTTAAACATGAGGAGTAAGATTATTTTTTAAAGCAACACATGGAAATGCAGGAGGAGCTCAAAAGGTTGGGCAACATCTCTGGAAGTGAATAGAGTCAAAATTTCGGGCTGAGACATTTCTTCAGGACTGGAATGGAAGGGACAAGATGCCAAAATATAAAGGTGTGGGGAGGAGAATGAGGATAGCCAGAAGGTGATAGGTGAAACCAGATGAGGGGGAAGGGGGGAAATAAAGTAAGAAGTTAGGAGGTGATAGATGAAAGAGACAAAGGACAGAAGAAGATGGGATCTGATAGGAGAGGATCGTGGGAGAAAGAGAAGGAGGAGGGGCACCAAAATGAGGTGATGAACAGGTGAGAAGAGAAGGGGAGAGAGTGGAAGCATAATGGGGAAGGGAAAAAGGGAGAAGGAAGGCGGGGATGAAATTACTGGAAATAAGAGAAATCAAAGTTCATGCCAGCAGGTTGCAGACCACACAGATGGAATATGAAGTGTTGTTCCTCCAACCTGAGTTTGGTCTCATTGTGACTGTAGGGAGCAATACTTTCAACTAAGGCAGGCAAGTATTGGCCAGGGTCCAGTTAGAGGTGCTATATAATTCCTGTCTTGGACTCACAGACATTCTAAACAAGCCAACCCGGGGGGGGCGGGGTGGGGGAGGGAGGAACTTTCGGGCCTCTGTCTCTATACCTACTTAACTTGGTCCATGACCTTCGGGTTTTCTACTTGCAAACTCGTGGATCTCTGGACTTTAAACCAGTTTTGTCTCTCAGACCTCCAGCTATTGACCACAGGAGATGCTAATCATAGGTTCGACCTTCGGGTCAGGACCTATTAATTCTCTGATCTCTGGTTGGCCATTCAAACCACTAGTCACCTTATCCTCTGGTCTGAGTCACTCTGCCAAGGTGTAAAATTCCTAGTGCAAACCCCTTCGATGGCCCTCATAATTTTGTACCCCTTTTTTTCACTCCCTTTCAGAAACCCTCCATTCCATGCCAAGCTTATCCAGTGTCTCCTCAGAATTGAAGCATCCCATCCCAGGCAGTACATCCTCTCCACCGCATGTTTGATGCTATCACGACCTGGTATGGACTTCTCCAAGGGCTGGCAGAAGCTGTCTTAATATGAACCTTCAAAATTAGATCTGAATAGATATAGATCTGAAAAACTAAAATGGGGAAAACATTAGATTACGTTTTTTCCAGTACAGGCACAGTAACCTCTTTGTGTTACATGATTCTATATTTAAACATACAGCATTTAAAGTGGAGGTTGGTAGTTTTTGATTAGTAAGAGCATCAAAGCTTATGGGGAGAATGTCAGAGAGAGAAAATGCACCCAGTGACTAATTTAACAGGTCGTTCATTTACCTACTGAAGTGGCTACCAAGTGCAAGTCTGTGGTCTTCAGAAATGCTCATTTACACGCCGCTGTTGTAATGTGTGGTTATTTGAGTTACCGCGCCTTCCTGTCAGCTCGAACCAGTCTGAACGTTCTCCTCCGAGCCCTCTCATTAACAAGGCATTTTCACCCACAGAACTGCTGTTCACTGGATTCTCTTTTTTTTTCTTGCAGAGACTGCTGTGTGTGAAAACTCCAGGAGATCAGCAGTTTCAGAAATATTCAAACTACCCCATCTGGCACCAACAATCATTCCACGGTCAGCGTCACCTAGATCACATTTATGCCCTAGTCTAATGTATGGTCTGAACAACAACTGAATTTCTTGACCATGTCAGCTTACTTTTATGCATAGAGTGGCTGTCAAATGATTGGCTGATTAGATCTTTGAATAACTGAGCATGTGTAGAGCTGTACCTAAGGAAGAGGAAAGGCAGAAAAGACTTAATGGGCTGAATGGCCTAATTCTGCTCTTATGGACTTATGGAGGGAAATGAACAGTTAACATTTTAGTTCGAGAGCTCTCATCTTGATTGAAAGTCAGATGGGAGGTAGCCAGGATTGAAAAATATCAAAAGCAAGAGTTGGAAGGTGATGGGTGGATCCAGATGAGGGTGGGGTGATCGGTAATGGAGGAGGGGACGGTGGGAGTAGAGATTGGGAGGTGATGGGTGGATCCAGATGAGGGTGGGGTGATCGGTATTGGAGGAGGGGACAGTGGGTGTAGAGACTGGGAGGTGATGGGTGGATCCAGGTGGTGGTGGGGTGATCGGTATTGGAGGAGGGGACAGTGGGAGTAGAGACTGGGAGGTGATGGGTGGATCCAGGTGGTGGTGGGGTGATCGGTAATGGAGGAGGGGACAGTGGGTGTAGAGACTGGGAGGTGATGGGTGGATCCAGATGAGGGTGGGGTGATCGGTAATGGAGGAGGGGACGGTGGGTGTAGAGACTGGGAGGTGATGGGTGGATCCAGATGAGGGTGGGGTGATCAGTAATGGAGGAGGGGACAGTGGGTGTAGAGACTGGGAGGTGAGGGGTGGATCCAGATGAGGGTGGGGTGATCGGTAATGGATGAGGGGACAGTGGGTGTAGAGACTGGGAGGTGATGGGTGGATCCAAGTGGCGGTGGGATGATCAGTAATGGAGGAGGGGACAGTGGGTGTAGAGACTGGGAGGTGAGGGGTGGATCCAGATGAGGGTGGGGTGATCGGTAATGGATGAGGGGACAGTGGGTGTAGAGACTGGGAGGTGATGGGTGGATCCAAGTGGCGGTGGGATGATCAGTAATGGATGAGGGGACAGTGGGTGTAGAGACTGGGAGGTGATGGGTGGATCCAGATGAGGGTGGGGTGATCGGTAATGGAGGAGGGGACAGTGGGTGTAGAGACTGGGAGGTGATGGGTGGATCCAGATGAGGGTGGGGTGATCAGTAATGGGGGAGGGGACGGTGGGTGTAGAGTCTGGGAGGTGATGGGTGGATCCAGATGAGGGTGGGGTGATCAGTAATGGGGGAGGGGACGGTGGGTGTAGAGTCTGGGAGGTGATGGGTGGATCCAGATGAGGGTGGGGTGATCGGTAATGGAGGAGGGGACGGTGGGAGTAGAGACTGGGAGGTGATGGGTGGAACTGACAGAGTGCTGCAAATAGTGGAATCTGCTAAGAGAGGCTGAGGCAATGAACCAAACAAAATTGGGGAAAGCAGTTAGGAGTGGGGGGGGGGGAGGTGGTGCCAAGTGGACATAGTCTGTGGGTGATGGTCAGATAGGAACAGTGGGGGTGGGTTCCCAGTGGAAGGAGTTAGTGGGTGATTGGCACATGGAAGAGTGGGTGGGTACTCAGTGGAAAGGGTCTGTGGGTGATTGGCACATGGAAGAGTGGGTGGGTACTCAGTGGAAAGGGTCTGTGGGTGATGGGCACATGGAAGGGTGGGTAGGTACCCAGGGGAAGGAGTCTGTGGTGATAGTCAGATAGGAACTATGCAGGTGGAAGGGACTCAGTGAGAAGAGACTGTGGGTGAAGGGCAGATAGAGACAGTGGGGGGTGGGTTCCCAGTGGAAGGGGTCTGTGGGTGATGAGCACATGGAAGGGTGGGTAGGTACCCAGGGGAAGGAGTCTGTGGTGATGGTCAGATAGGAACTATGGGGGTGGAAGGGACTCGGTGAGAAGAGACTGTGGGCGAAGGGCAGATAGAGACAGTGGGGGGTGGGTTCCCAGTGGAATGGGTCTGTGGGTGATGGGCACATGGAAGTTTGGGGGGGGGGGTACCCAGGGGAAGGAGTCTGTGGTGATGGTCAGATAGGAACTATGGGGTTGGAAGGGACTCGGTGAGAAGTGACTGTGGGTGAAGGGCAGATAGAGACAGTGGGGGGCGGGTTCCCAGTGGAAGGGGTCTGTGGGTGATGAGCACATGGAAGGGTGGGTAGGTACCCAGGGGAAGGAGTCTGTGGTGATGGTCAGATAGGAACTATGGGGGTGGAAGGGACTCGGTGAGAAGAGACTGTGGGCGAAGGGCAGATAGAGACAGTGGGGGGTGGGTTCCCAGTGGAATGGGTCTGTGGGTGATGGGCACATGGAAGTTTGGGGGGGGTACCCAGGGGAAGGAGTCTGTGGTGATGGTCAGATAGGAACTATGGGGGTGGAAGGGACTCGGTGAGAAGAGACTGTGGGTGAAGGGCAGATGGAGTAGATGGGGGAGTAGAAAGAATCAAAGTGATGGGTATAGGAAGACATAGCCAATCAGGAAGAGAGAGAAAAGGTATAGATGGTGAAGAAACATTTACTATTCAAGGACCCCCAGGCTCCAGTGGACATTATCTGCTCATAAGTAATCTGAAGATCCAGAATCAGAATCAGGATATATATTAGCTGGCTGGTGGTGTAGTGACATCCGCACCAGGCTTCAAGGAGAGTGGTTCTGGTTCGAATCCGGCTGGCTCCTTGCACGCTTTCCATCCGTGCTGGCTTGAACATCAAGCTAGCAACTCAGCCTTGAACTCAGTTCAACGTCCATTTAGAAATCTGATGGCAAAGGGGAAGAAGCTGTTCCTGAAATGTTGAGTGAAGGTGTCTGTATCTCCTCCTTAATGGTAGCAATGAGAAGAGAGCATGTCCTCGATGATGGGGGATCCTAGGACAAGAGGGCATGACTTCAGGCTTGAAGGATGTCTATTTAGAACAGAGATGGGGAGAAATTATTTCAGTTAGAGGGTGGTAAATCTGTGGAATTTGTTACTATGAGCAGCTGTGGAGACCAGATCATTGGGTGTACTTAAGGTGGAGATAGATAGGTCTTGATTAGCCAGAGCATCATAGGGTACGGGGTGAAGGCAGGGGAGTGGGGATGACTGGAAGAATTGGATCAGACCATGATTGAATGGCGGAGCAGACTCAATGGGCCAAATGGCCTACTTATGCTCCTATATCTGATGGTCTTATGGTCTTGATGATGGATACAGCCTTTTTGAGGCATTGCTCCTTGAAGTTGTCCTGGGTGCTGCAATATCACTCAACTAGATGATATATCTTACTCCTGTACACCTTCTTGTCACCATCTGAAATTCTGCCAACATGGCTGTATCATCAGCAAATTTACCGATGGCATTTGAGCTGTGTCTAGCGATACAGTCATGGGTATAGAGATTAGAGCAGAGAGCTAAGCACATATCCCTGAGCTGCGCCAGAGTTGATTACGGGGGTGGAGATGTAATTTCTGATCCGTACAGATCCAGTGAGAAAGTCAAGAATCCAGTTGCATAGAGAGGTACAGAGACCCAGGTTTCGGACATTCCACCATCCTTCCACTATCCATTAATAATCTAGAAAAAAAAGTTTTTCATCTACTGCTCAATAAATAAGGAAAAGTTAAAAGCTTGAAGTAACTTTTCAGTATAAATATTTACATATGCATCTCATTCATCCATAGTAAATTAACCTGAGGCATCTTTGCACAAACAAGCCATCATTTATTAATTCTTAGATGTGACTTAGCCAAAATCATAAAACATCATTGGTGCTGCTTCCTGTGATTTAGGTTCTGTCATGCAGTTAGAAAAGAGGTGGCAAAGCATTAATCATGGCTTAATGCAAAGGACTTTCTGTAACCTCGCATTAATATCTGCGCTGTATCACTCGGTTGATGAAGGAATGCTGCCAAGTCCAGGATGTTGGAGGGTGAAGAAGTTTCTATTTTATTCTAAAATAGGTACACAAGAGAGGAAATGGATTCGCTGAAAGCTTCTGTACCATATTCACTTCGGCTTCCATCTGAAGAACTGAACTCAAAGTTCAAAACTCAAAATAAATTTATTATCAAAGCACGTCCACTTCCCTGAGATTTATTTTCTTGCGGCATTCACAGCAGATAGAAAGAAACACAATAGAATAAATGAGAAACCTGATATGACAGAGGCGGAGAAACAACTAATATGCAAAAGACAACAAACTGTTACAAATATAAAAAGGAGAAAAAACATTAATATTAATAAATAAGCAATAAATAATGAGAACATGAGATGAAGAGTCCTTGAAAGTGTGACCACGGGTTGTGGGAATGGTTCAGTGTTTGGGTGAGTGAAGCTGAGTGAAGTTATCCCTTTTAGTCAAAAGCCTGATGGTTGACAGGTAATAACTCTTCCTGAACCTGGTGGTGTGAGTCCTGAGGCTCCTGTACCTCCTTCCTGATGGCAGCAGTGAGACGACAGCAAGTCCTGGATGGTGATAGGCTTTGATGATGGATGCTGATTTCCTCACAGTGCATACTGATTGTGAATATATTCACTGTCACAATGGTTTAAGGCCCATCCATTCAGTCTGTTTACATTTCTAGCTGCCTTAGTAAAGCAGTGATCGAAATCAAAGATGCCATGCACCCCAGGGATTCTCTCTTCTCTCCTCTCCTACTGGACAGAAGGTATCGTCTTCTGTTCTTGTTGCCTCATTATATGAAGGACGTGGAAGCTTTAGAGAGAGTACAGAGGAGATTTGCCAGGGTGCTTCCTGGATTAGAGAGCATGTCTGATGAGGACAAGTTGAGTGAGCAGGGCTTTCCTCTTTGGAGCAAAGGAGGATGAGAGATAATGAGATAGAAGTGAACAAGATAAGTGGCAAAGATCAAGTGGACAGCCAAAAGTTTTTTCCAGAGTAGAAATAGCCGAATTGAGGGGGTATAATTTTAATGTGATTGGAGGAGGGTATACAGAGGATGTATACAACATCTTAAGGCAATAAGACATAGGAGCATAATGGAGGCCATTCAGCCCATTGTCAGCTCCACCATTCTATCATGGCTGATTCATTATCCCCTTCCTGACATTTGACACCTTTACTAATCAAAAACTAATCAATCTCCACTTCAAATATATGCAATGACTTGGACTCCACAGTCGCCTGTGGCAATGAATTCCACTGATTCGCCAACCTCTGGCCCAAAAAAATTCTCCTTATCTCTTTTGCAAAGGGACACCCTTCTGTTCTGAGACTGCGCTCTTTGTCCTAGACTCCTCCACTATAGGAAACATCCTCTCTACATCCACTCTATCGAGGCCTTTCAATATTCACTGGGTTTCAATGACATTCCCCTCATTCTTCTGAGCTCCAGTGAGTACAGGTCTAGAGCCATCAAATGTTTTTCACATGTTAACCCTTTCATTCCTGGAATAATTTTCATGAACTTTCTCTAGACTCTTTCCAATGCCAGCATATTTTTATTAAATAAGGGGCCCAAAACTGCTCATCATATTACAAGTGCAGCCCGATCAAAGTTGTATAAAGCCTCAGCATTACACCTTTGCTTTTATATTCTAGTCCTCTCAGATAAGAAGTAAGAATTTTACACAGAGAGTGGCGATTGAGTGGAACGCCCTGCCAGAGGTAGTGGTAGAAGCAGACACGTTAGGGATATTTAAGAGACTCTTAGATAAGCACATGGATGAAAGAGAAATGGAAGGCTAGATAGGAGAGAAGGGTTAGATTGACCTTAAATTAGGTTAAAGGTCGGCACAACATTGTTGTGTTCACCAGGATGCCACCTGGATTAGAGGGCAAGATTAGCCTTTCTCCCTCCTCCTTACCTTTTTACCATGGTCTAGTGTCCTCTCCTATCAGATTCCTTCTTCTTCAGCCATTTACCTCTTCCACCTATCACCTCCCAGTTTCTTACTTCATCCCGATGAAGGGTCTAAGCCCAAAACACTGACTGTTTGACTTATCAGTCATCGACTTATCATTCGCCTGCACAGATGCTGCCTGACCTGCTGAGTTCCTCCAGCATTTTGTGTGTGTTGCTCTGGATTTCCAGCATCTCTTGTGTTTATGCCTGATGCTCCCCTCCTCTGTATCGTCCATATCTCTCCATTCCATTCATATTCAGGTGTTTATCTATAATCCTATTAAATCCACCAAGCTGCCTGCTTTTCCATGATTACCCCGTCAGTGCACAAAATAAACTTGCCCCTCATACCACCTTTAAACTTGCTTCTGCTAACCTTAAAGCATGACCTCTGATGTATGACATTTCTACCATGGGGAAAAGCCGGCAGTTCATCGTTTTACAGTACCAGCAATCCGGGTTCAATTCACACTCTGAGGAGTTTGTACATTCTCCCCGTGACCGCATAGGTTTCCTCCAGGTGCTCCGGTTCCCTCCCACAGTCCAAAGATGTATCGGTTAGTAGGTTGATTGGTCATTGTAAATTGTCCTGCGATTAGGCTAGGGTTGCTGGCTGGCAGGGCTTGGAGGCCAGAAAGGCCTATTCCATGCTGTATCTCAATAAATAAAATACTGTCTGCCATATCTATGCCTCTCACAGTTATGAAAACCTCTATCAGATTTCCTGTCAGCTAGCAAGAACAATCCAAGTTTGTTCAATCTCTCTTAGATAATAACAGTATGTAAGACAAGCTTTTCACTGTATCTTGGTAGATGTGACAATAATAAATCAATATCATGCTCCTTATCAACACAAACAAAATGCAGGAAGAAATCAACAAGTCCAGCAGGAAAATGAACAGTCGACCCTTCATCAGGGTTGGAAAGGAAGGGGTAAGGAGCCAGAATAAGAAGGTGGGGGAAGGGGTGTATGAACCGGCAGATGATAGGTAAAACCAGCTGAGGGGGAAGGAGAATGGATGGGGGAGGGGGATATCAGAAGCTAGGAAGTGATAGGTGGAAAAGGTAAAGTGCTGAAGAAGATGGGATCTGATAGGAAAGGAGAGTGGAGCATGGAAAAAAGGGAAGGATGTGGCAAGAGGGCTATTGAACCAGAGGGAAAACTTCACTTGACTTCACTCATCCCATCTCATACAAGTCACTCGTCCGTCCAAAGCTTGAGTATTGTGCGGCCATATGGGATCCCCATCAAGCTAACAATAAGAAGTCCATCGAAAAAATCCAAAGCCATGCTGCTCGCTTTGTGCTAAATGATTGCAGCAGGAAATCCAGTGTCACCAACATGCTCTCTAACCTTCAATGGGAACTACTTGAAAACCGATGTAACAAACTACGGTTAATCATCATTTTTAAAGAAGTTCACAACATCACTCCATCAAACATCCAAGTTCATCACAGGGTCAGTTCAACTGGACAGCAAACTGGACCTTACACACTGGAAACCCCTCCATTCAACAAGATTTGTTACCAGTACTCCCTCTACCCAAGATCAACAAGAGAGTGGAATCTTCTGCCGCCAGACCTGCGCGGTATTTCTGACATTAATATTTTTAAAGATAGACTCAATCAAATCAATTTAGGGGATCTAGTCAAAAAAGCTCACTTTACAATTTAACTCTCTCACCGTTCACACCGACTGCGCTTTATAACGGCCGTCCAGCAGTGCATGCACAGTACCAAGCAGAGGCAGAAGAAGAAGCATCATTGAACTGTTCCCAAACCCTATGGACTCACTTTCAAGGTCTCTTCATCTCATGTTCTTGATATCTTTGCTTATTTATTTATCTATCTATCTATCTATCTATCTATCTATCTATCTATTTATTTATTTTCTCTTTTTCCTCTTTTTGTACCTGCAGGTTGTTGTCTTTCACACACTAGTCATTTGCCCATCTTGTTATCTGCAGTCTTTCAATGATTCTACCATGATTGCCCGCAAGAAAATGAATCCCTGGGTTGTATATGGTAACATATATGTACTTTGAAAATAAATTTACTTTGAAATTTGAACTTTGAATCTTCTTGTAGCTCCTGCCCTCTAATCCAGGCTGCATCCTGGTGATCCTCTTCTGTACCCTCTCCACATCTCTACGATGTTGTGTTTTCTCCAATGTCACACCCTTCCCCAGTGAATTACACAGACACGAAGGATGGTCAAGATCAAACTTCTGGCATGAAACACTAGCAGGAAGCCAGCAGTGATGTGTGGAGAAAGGCTGTACTTTCAGACGGCCAAACTCTGACAAATTTCTGCTCTGCATTTGTGTCTGGAGCACAAGGTGTTAACGTGTTATTTTTACAGTAATGGATGATCATTGTAAAAAGGAACTTTGCCAGTAAATCTCACAAGACAAAGTACTGGGAGAAGGTAATAACTCACCACTTCTGAGTGTTCAAAGTAGCGACCAGTAGCAGCTGTTATATTTATAAATTGCCCAAATCAGCAATAAATCCATTACCTTGTCTTTGTTATCTTTTCAATGCCTGTATTGGTTCCTTGTTTCTCACTTAATTTGAATTCTGTCTTTAAGGGAAAAAAATTAGAAATACGGAGAGGTTATTCAGTCCTGTAAGTTAATCCATCATTTAATTAGAATCTGGATCAGAATGAGGTTTATTATCGCTGACATACTGTATGTTGTGAAATTTGTTGTTTTGCACCATGGTACAGCGTATGAAATATATTATAATTGACTATATGTATATAATCAATAAGCAGTGCAAAAAGAGAGGTAGTGTGCAGGGGTTCATTGTTCATTCAGAAATCTGATGGCAGAGGGGAAGAAGCAGTTACTAAAACATTGAGTGTGTGTTTTTGGGCTCCTGTACCTCCTCCCTGATGGTAGCAATGGGAAAAGGACATGTCCTGGGTGATGGGGGGGGAAGTCCTTGAGGATGGATGCTGCTTTTTTAAATGTCCTCGATGGGGGGGAGGGAGGGTGATGCCCATGATAGAGCTGGCTGAGTTTACAACCCTCTGCAGCTTTCTTCAATCCTGTCCAGTGGAGACTGATTCAATGACAATTTTATTTACCCTCCTTTACTGGAAATGGGGTGTAAAAATGAGATGTATCGGCTGTCTGTTGGGGGGGGGGGGTGGTGGTATCTCTGGTGAAGGGGCTTGTCGTGTCCATTCCAGGACAGCCGATTCTGACCTTTGCTCCCCACTGGACACTCAGCTCTCACCCGTGGCTCCAAGTAGCCACGTACACGTGACAGTGGCCACACCCTGGTACACTACTTTGACAGGCCGGCTAAACCAGGTGAGGGTCGCTGGTGGGCCTCGTACCCCGGTGAGTAGGGACATGCCTGTTCCAGTATGTGAAGTCAGCTCCAGTGGACTGGGAAGATCAGATCCACAGTGAGATCCAGCAGTTAAGAAGACAGTACTGCAACACTCCATAGAAAGCAAAGAACAGGGTGGGCGCCTTCGGAATGTAGAAGGAAACAAGCACCCAGAGGAAGCTCACACACATCGAGAACGTACAGAGGATGCTGGAATTGTACTCCAAAAGGTCATGCTAGTGTACTTTATTCTGCACTTGGAAATATAAATCTGCTCACACGATGGGTCTATCTCACTTCCCAGCTGAGGACCAAAACTTAGAGATCTCCAAAAATACATCCAGTATCTGAATGTCACTGTTTTGAACTTCAGGTCATTTGAACCTCCACTTCCTATTCAGAGAGTTTGAGTTCAAGTTTATTGTCATACAACCATACACATGCATGTGACTAATCAAAACAACATTCCTCTGGGACAAAAGTACAAAATGCAGTACATATATCACATACAGCAATCAAATAATATTAACACAATAATATTAACAGATAATAGAAAATATTCTCTATATGTAAAAGTCAATACATATATGACATATCGTTAAATCTGCAACAGTGTACTAACACTGGCACTGTTATAAATAATGTGTACTGGGTGGTAATGGTGTTCAGAAGTCTCACAGCCTGGGGGAAGAAGCTGTTACCCAGACTAACAGTCCTGCTCTTATTCTGTGGTACCTTCTGCCTGATGGATGGAGGTCCAACCAGACTCTCCCACCATGGGAAACATCCTTTCCCATCTACTCTGTCTAGGCCTTTCAACATCCAAAATGTTTTAATGAGATCCCCCCCCCCCCCCCACCACCATCCTTCTAAATTCCAGTGAGTACAGACCCAGGGCCATCAAACATTCCTCATATGATAACCCTTTCATTCCTGGAATCATCCTTGTGAACCACCTGTGGACCCTCTCCAATGCCAGCACATCTTTTCTAAGATGAGAAGCCCAAAACTGTTCACAATTCTCAAGGTGAGGCCTCACCAGTGCCCTATAAAGCCTCAGCATCACATCCTTGCTCTTGTATTCTAGACGTCTTGAAATGAATGCTAACATTGCATTTGCCTTTCTCACTACCGACTCTACCGGCAAGCTAACGTTAGGGCATTCTGCACAAGGACTCTCAAGTACCTTTGCATCTCAGATTTTTGGATTTTCTCCCAGTTTATAAAATAGTCCACACATTTATTTCTACTACCAAAGTGCATGATCATGCATTTTCCAAGATTGTATTTCATTTGCCACTTTCTTGCCCATTCTTCTAATCTGTCTAAGACTTTCTGCATTCTACCTGTTTCTTCAACACTACCTGCCCCTCCACCAATCTTTGTATCATCTGCAAACTTGGCAACAAAGCCATCTATTCCATCATCTAAATCATTTATATATAGTATAAAAAGAAGTGGTCCCAACTCTGATCCCTGCGGAACACCACTGGTCACTGGCAGCCAAGCAGAAAAGGATCCTTTTATTCCCACTCACTGCTTCCTGAGTACAGGAGCAGGGAGGTTCTACTGCAGTTGTACAAGGCCTTGGTGAGACCACACCTAGAATATTGTGTGCAGTTTTGTTCCCCTATTCTGAGGAAAGACATTCTTGCCATAGAGGGAGTGCAGAGAAGGTTCACCAGATTGATTCCTGGGATGGCAGGACTTTCATATGAAGAAAGACTGGATCGTCTAGGCTTATACTCACTGGAATTTAGAAGATTGAGGGGGGATCGTATTGAAACGTATAAAATTCTAAAGGGATTGGACAGGCTAGATGCAGGAAGATTGTTTCTGATGTTGGGGAAGTCCAGAATGAGGGGTCACAGTTTAAGGATAAAGGGGAAGCCTTTTAGGACCGAGATGAGGAAAAACTTCTTCACACAGAGAGTGGTGAATCTATGGAATTCTCTGCCACAGGAAACAGTTGAGGCTGGTTCATTGGCTATATTTAAGAGGAAGTTAGATATGGCCCTTGTGGCTAAAGGGATCGGGGGTATGGAGAGAAAGCAGGTACAGGGTTTTGAGTTGGATGATCAGCCATGATCATACTGAATGGCGGTGCAGGCTCGAAGGGCCGAATGGCCTACTCAAGCACCTATTTTCTATGTTTCTATGTTTCTATGTTACCAATCAGCCAATGCTCTAACCATGTTAGGAACATTCCTGTAACACCATGGGCTCTTAACTTGGTAAGCAGCCTCATGTGTGACACCTTGTCAAAGGTCCTCTGAAAGTCCAAATATACATCATCAACTGCATCCCCTTTATCTATCCTGCTTGTAATCTTATCAAAGATTGTCAGGCAGGAGTTTCCCTGAAGGAAACCACGCTGACTTTGTACTATCCTGTCCTGTGTCATCAAGTACTCCATCACCTTATCCTTAATAATTGACTCTAACATCTTCCCAACCACTGAGGTCAGGCTAACTGGTCTATAATTTCATTTCTGCTGCCTTCCTCCTTTCTTAAGGAGTAGAGTTGTGTGCAGTTTTGGTCACCGAATTACAGGATGGATATTAATAAGGTTGAAAGAGTGCAGAGGTTTACAAGGTTGTTGCCGGGACTTGAGAAACTGAGTTGAATAGGTTAGGAATTTATTCCCTGGAGCGTAGAAGAATGAGGGGAAACTTGATAGAGGTATATAAAATTATGATGGGTATAGATAGAGTGAATGCAAGCAGGCTTTTTCCACTGAGGCTAGGGAAGGAAAAAAAAAACAGAGGACGTGGGTAAAGGGTGAAGGGGGAAAAGTTTAAAGGGAACATTATGGGGGGGCTTCTTCACACAGAGAGTGGTAAGAGTGTGGAATGAGCTACCAGATGAAGTTGTAAATGTGGGTTCACTTTTAACAATTAAGAAAAACTTGGACAGGTACATGGATGAGAGGTGTATGGAGGGATATGGGCCAGGTGCAGGTCAGTGGGACAAGGCAGAAAAATGGTTTGGCACAACCAAGAAGGGCCAAAAGGCCTGTTTCTGTGTTGTAATGCTCTATGGTTCTATGGTGTAATGTTTGCAATTTTCCAGACCTCCAGTACCATGCCAGAGTCCAATGATTTTTGGAAGATCATTTCTAATGCCACCACAATCTCTAATGCTACCTCTTTCAGAACCCTAGGGTGCAGTTCATTTGCTCAGGGTGATTTATGTACCTTTAGGTCTTTCAGCTTTTTGAGCACCTGCTCTCTTGAAACAGTAGCTGCACCCAGTTCTCTTCCTTCACACACTACAACATCAGGTACACGGCTAGTGTCTTCCACAGTGAAGACTGATGCAAAATATTCATTTAGTTCATCAGCCATCTCCTTGTCCTCTGCTATTATTTCTCCTGCCTCAGTTTCTAACAGTCCTATATCCATTCCCATTTCTCTTTTATTTTTTAACATACTTGAAAAAACTTTTACTATCCACTTTGATATTATTACAGCTTGCTTTCATATTTCATCTTTTCTCTTTTGATGATTTTTTAGTTGCTCTCTGTAGGTTTTTAAAAACTCCCCAATCCTCTATCTTCTCACTAATTTTTGCTTTGTTGAATGCCCTTTCTTTGCTCTTACAATAGCTTTGACTTCCCTTGTCAGCCACAGTTGTACTATTTCACCATTTGAGTATTTCTTCATTTTGGAATACGCATGTCCTGCACCTTCCTCATTTTTCACAGAAGCGCCCACCATTGCTGCCCAGCTGACATCCCTGCCAACAGCTCCTTCCAATTTACTTTGACTAACTCCTCTCACATACCACTGTAAAGGAACTCAACTCAAGATGGCGGCACAACGCAGCTTGCAGCAGCCACTCTGGAGCTGATATGTTATTGGTTAAGCAGGGTGCTGTGCGCAATCCTAATCTAATGAAAAACGGATGTGTGAGCATGGAGCACGGAGTAACATCTGGAAATCTCCAAGAAAGCCCTCTTTATTGCTGCTGCTGCTGTGAGGTCCAGGTCTCTGCTGAGAAGAACAGGCCCCCAGTCCTCGGGGTCGCGTTGCCGATGGCCGTTGGTGGGACTGTCTTAATATGCTTGGCTGAGGATGGTGCTTGGAGAAGCTGTGCCGGAGGCTTGGAGGTTGGACGGACTCGGAGTCTGCTGCGATCAGGTCGCTGTCGGTGTGTGCTGTGTCTGCGAGGCTGAGTTGGGCGGTGCCGTGGAAGTCCATAGTGGGGGTATTCCCTTCTGCAGCTGGCATGGGATGATGAGTTTATCGGGACCCTGAGGACTTGTGGAAAATGTGTGGTGGTTTCTTTCGAACTTATAGTCTTTTAACATCTTTGGACTATTTTTACTGTGCCCATGGTCTTTTTTTAAATCAAATTATGGTATTGTTTGCATTGTTGTAACTATATGTTGTAACTATATGGTTTTGTGCAGGTCTTGTAGCTTTAGTTTTTGGTCTTGTTTTGTCTGGTGGGATTGGAGCTTCTTTCCGGGGAAAATGCTAAGATGGTAGCGCGACATTAATACACAGCAGCCTCTCCGGACTCTGGATTGGGGATTGCCAAATGTTATCTGGATTTTCCGGTGTGGTCTGTTTTGTCATGCGCTTTGTTGATATCATTCTGGAGGAACGTTGTCTCATTTTTTAACTGCATTGCATTTGTGGATTTTAAATGACAATAAACTGAATCTGAATCTGAATCTGAATTTCCCTTACTCCATTGAAATACTGCTATATGAGACTTTACTTTCTCCCTATCAAATTTCAAATTGAACACAATCATATTGTGATCACTGATTTTTAAGGGTTCTTTTACCTTAAACTCCCTAATTGCCTCCTGCTTATTACATAACACCCAATCCAGTATAGCTGATCTCCCAGTAGGCTCAAAGACAAACTGCTCTCAAAAGCCATCTCTTAGGCATTCAACAAACTCACTCACTTGAGATCCATTACCAACCTGATTTTCCCAATTGACCTGCATGTTAAAATCTCCCATGACTATCATTACATTGGTCTTTTGACTCGCCTTTTCTATTTCATGTTCTAACCTGTGGTCCACCTCCCAGCCACTGTTGGAGGCCTGTATATAATTGCCATCAAAGTCCTTTTACTCTTGCAGTTTCTTAACTCAGCCTACAAGGATTCATCATCTTCCGATCCTATATCACGTTTCTCTACTGATTTGATGCCATTCTTTACCAGTAGAGCCACACCACCTCCTCTGCCTACCTTCCTATCACTCCGATACAACGTGTAACCTTGGACATTCAGCTCCCAACTACAACCATCCTTCAGCCACGACTCAGTGATGGCCACAACATCATACCTGGCAATCTGTAATATTGCATCAAGATCATCCACCTTATTTCTTATTCTATGTGCATTTAGATACAGCACTTTGAGTACCGTATTTGCTAATCTTTCTGACTCTGCATCCCTAACGATTTGACACTCAGCCTGTTGGCTGCAGCTAATTCCCATCACCTGCCTGCCCTTCCTGACAATCTGACTGCATGCTATTTTCACTTTTTCACCATCCATCCTTTCCTGAGTCACTTCACTCCGGTTCCCACCCCTTTGCCAAGTTAGTTTAAACCCTCCCCAACAACTCTAACAAACCAGCCTGCGAGAATATTGGTCCCCCTCAAGTTCAGGTGAAGCCCATCACTTTTGAACAGGTCATACCACCCCCAGAAGAGATCCCAATTATACAAGAACCTGAAGCCCTGCTCCCTGCACCAGCTTCTCAGCCACGTATTTATCTGCCAAGTCATCCTGTTACTACTCTCACTGGCATGTGGCACAGGCAGCAATCCAGAATTTGCTACCCTGAAGCTCCTGCTTCTCAGCTTTCTACCTAGCTATCTAAATTCTCTTTTCAGGACTTCATTGCTTTTGCTTCTTATGTCATTGGTACCAATATGTACCAAGACATCTGGCTGCTCCCCCTCCCTCTCCAAAATGTTGTGGACGCGACCTGAGATGTTCCTGACCCTGGCACCTGGGAGGCAACATACCATCCGGGTGTCCTGTTCACATCCACAGAATCTCCTGTTTGTTCCCTCACTATTGAGTCCGCTAGCACTACCGCTCCCTTCTTCTCTCTCTTTCCCTTCTCTACCACAGACCCATGCTCAGTGCCTGTAAACAGGTTGCCGTGGCATTCTCCCAGGAGGTCATCCCCCACAAAAGTATCCAAAGCAGTATACTTGTTTCTGAGGGGAACGGCCACAGGGGTACTCTGCCTACTTCCATTTCTCCTGACGGTCACCCAGCTACTCTCCTCCTGCAGCTTCAGGGTGACTACTTCCCTGTAACTTTGATCAATTATTTCCTCACTCTCCCGTACAAGCCGAAGGTCATCCAGTTGCTGCTCCAGATCCCTAACACGGTCTCAAGGAGCTGCAGCCGGATGCACTTCACGCAGATGTAGTTCCCCGGGAGACTCTGGGTCTCCCAGTTCTCCAACATCCGGCACGAAGAGCACACCACGGCCGTTTAAATGGTACAGTAAGAGAGGGAATAAAACCAACAAGGAAACCTTAACAGACGCTTTACACAGAGCTGACGCCTCCTCCGAGCCAAAATCTGTCACTTTTACTCTCATCAGTGGCCTACTCCTGATAATGCTGCCCGGACAACGGCTGCTCCGCTTATCCTTTCTGTACTTTTATTTAGTTCCTAGAGCTCTGTTGATGCTGCTGATAGGCCACATACAATTCCCAGCTGTTCTCCCAGCTCTCTGGCATCCAGGATTTTATTTATTCGTTTATAGGATATAGGTGGATTAGAGACCGATTATTACCTGCTCCTGAAAGCCCCAAACTCAGGAGACAGACAAGAGTCAGTCTCAGTCATTGAATGGAGTAAGGCAACCTCACAGTTCAAAGTTCAAAGTAAACTTATTATCAAAGTACCTATATGTCATCATAAACTACCCTGAGATTCATTTTCTTGCAGGCATTCACAGTAAATACAAAGAACAAAATGTAATTGTAGTAAATAAATAAGCAATAAATATGGAGAGCATGAGATGAGGAGTCCTTGAGAGTAAGTTCATAGGTCATGGGAACAGTTCAGTAATGAGGCAAGTGAAGTAGAGTGAAGTTATTCCCTCTGGTTCAGGAGTCTGATGATTGAGGAGTAATAACTGTTCCTGAACCTGGAGATGTGGGCCCTGAGGCTCCTACACTTCCTTCTCGATGGCAGCAGTGAGAGAGTGGCCTGGGTGGTGGGGATCCTTGATGATGGATGCAGTTTCCTGCACTCTATGTGTATGTGCTCAGCGGTGGGGAGGATTATACCCGTGATGGACTGGGCCATCTCCACGAATTTTTATAGCAGATACAGAAACTGCAGCATTCTAACTGAGCAGTGTTGTGATTTTCCGGAACAATCTGTGATCAGTGATGCTGCCCATTAACACACTTACCACATGATTATCAGTGAAGGAGGTTCTGTTTATGATTTTGGCAGCTCTCTCTTTGTCATTTTTCTTCCTAATACAGTGGATTCTGGTTAACTGGGACTTGTACATTTTGGCCAAATTAAGAGGCTGCCCCATTTAGCTGAAGTTTCATGGAAATAGTTAAAAAGATATAAAAAAAAAACAAGGGGAATTAAGAGTTATGGGGAAAAGGCAGGTGGAGATAAGTTCATGGCCAGATCAGCCATAATCTTGAATGGTGGAGCAGGCTCGACAGGCCAGATAGCCACTCCTGCTCCTATTTCTTATGTTCTACCATTTAGCTGAGTAAAAAATTATGTATCTAATGAAATACAGAACAAAGTAGAACACTACTAATTGTACTACGGTACCATGGAAATGATTATTAGATCCTAATAGTTATTGACAGAGGAATTAATTCAGTGAATGCTGCCATGTTCTTTTGATTGAACAAAATCAGGCAGATAATGGACATCCTTCATTGCCTTCCTGCCTGAAGTAGTGTCAAAAATATCTGTGCCGAACTATTAATCTGCCTACTCCTATCAATCCACACCAGGTCCAGAGCTCGCCGTACCCCTCTATGGACTTATCCAAACTTCTCTTAAATGTAGAAATCAAAACCCCATCCATCACTTCCTCTGGCAACTTTTTCCACACTCTCACCACACTCCACAAGTAGAAAAGTTTGCCTTTAAATATTTCAACTGAAATGTCCCTCTTGTAGATATTTTTGGATAATATTCTCACTCGGTTTTAATTGGCAGGTGAATTGGCACCCTACCCTATGTGTCTGTGTGAGGTCTACATGGCAGAGGACATGGTTGCAACCTTGCAAGCATCTACAGGTTCAAGGGAAACACCAGAGAATCCACCTGTTGGAATCTGGAGCAACACGCAAGCTGCTGGAGGAATCCAAATCCAAATCATATTTATATCACAGACATTCTGTATGTTGTGAAATTTGTTGTTTCATTGCAGCAGATAGAAAGCAAAGGGTAGCGGTGAATGGGTGTTTCTCGGAATGGCAGGTGGTGACTAGTGGGGTGCCACAGGGCTCGGTATTGGGACCACAGCTGCTTACCATTTACGTTAACGATTTGGATGAAGGCATAGAAAATAACATCAGCAAATTTGCTGATGATACTAAGCTGGGTGGCAGTGTGACATGTGATGAGGATGTTAGGAGAATTCAGGGTGACTTGGATAGGCTGGGTGATTGGGCAGATACTTGGCAGATGGCGTTTAATGTGAATAAGTGTGAGGTTATCCACTTTGGGAGTAAGAACAGGAAGGCAGATTATTATCTGAACGGTATAGAGTTGGTTAAGGGAGTAATACAAAGAGATCTCGGAGTCCTTGTTCATCAGTCACTGAAGGTGAATGAGCAAGTGCAGCAGGCAGTGAAGAAGGCTAATGGAATGTTGGCCTTTATTACAAAGGGAATTGAGTACAAGAGCAAGGAAATCCTCTTGCATTTGTACAGAGTCCTGGTGAGACCACACCTGGAGTATTGTGTACAGTTTTGGTCTCCAGGGTTAAGGAAGGGCATCCTGGCTGTAGAGGAAGTGCAGCGTAGATTCACGAGGTTAATTCCTGGGATGTCTGGACTGTCTTACGCAGAGAGGTTAGAGAGACTGGGCTTGTACACGCTGGAATTAAGGAGATTGAGAGGGGATCTGATTGAAACATACAAGATTATTAAGGGATTGGACAAGATAGAGGCAGGAAATATGTTCCAGATGCTGGGAGAGTCCAGTACCAGAGGGCATGGTTTGAGAATAAGGGGTAGGTCATTTAGGACAGAGTTAAGGAAAAACTTCTTCTCCCAGAGAGTTGTGGGGGTCTGGAATACACTGCCTCGGAAGGTAGTGGAGGCCAATTCTCTGGATGCTTTCAAGAAGGAGCTAGATAGGTATCTTATGGATAGGGGAATCAAGGGATATGGGGACAAGGCAGGAACCGGGTATTGATAGTAGATGATCAGCCATGATCTCAAAATGGCGGTGCAGGCTCGAAGGGCCGAATGGTCTACTTCTGCACCTATTGTCTATTGTCTATTGGCCTCCGGCACAGAGGATGGCCCTGTAGCTCAGAAGGGTAGGGATAGAAGAAAGAGGACCATAGTAATAGGGGACTCGATAGTCAGGGGTTCAGACAGGCGGTTCTGTGGAGGTGATCAGGAGTCCCAGATGGTAGTTTGCCTCCCTGGTGCCAGGGTTCGGGACATTTCTGATCGTGTCCAAGATATCCTGAAGTGGGAGGGTGAGGAGCCAGAGGTCGTGGTACATGTAGGTACCAATGACATAGGTAGGAAAGGGGAAGAGGTCCAGAAGCGAGAGTATAGGGAATTAGGAAGGCAGTTAAGAAGAAGGACCGCAAAGGTAGTAATCTCGGGATTACTGCCTGTGCCACGCGACAGTGAGAGTAGGAATGGAATTAGGTGGAGGATGAATGCGTGGCTGAGGGATTGGAGCAGGGGGCAGGGATTCAAGTTTCTGGATCATTGGGACCTCTTCTGGGGCAAGCGTGACCTGTTCAAGAAGGACGGGTTACACTGGAATCCTGGGGGGACCAATATCCTAGTGGGGAGGTTTGCTAGGGCTACAGGGCAGACTTTAAACTAGTAAGATGGGGAGGCGGGAATCAATTTGAGGAAACTATGGGAGAGGAGGTTAGTTCACCAGTAGAGCAAGTAAGTAGACAGTGTGTGAGGGAGGAAAGGCAGGTGATGGAGAAGGGATGCGCTCAGCCCAAAGATGTAGCGGAGAAGAAAGAAAAGGATAATAAATTTGAATGCATTGTTAGGGATGAAAAGAGAGGAGGAGGTGGAGAGTATCTTAAATGTATCTATTTTAATGCTAGGAGCATTGTAAGAAAGGTGGATGAGCTTAAAGTGTGGATTGATACCTGGAATTATGATGTTGTAGCTATTAGTGAAACATGGTTGCAGGAAGGGTGTGATTGGCAACTAAATATTCCTGGATTTAGTTGCTTCAGGTGTGATAGAGTAGGAGGGGCCAGAGGAGGAGGTGTTGCATTGCTTGTCCGAGAAAATCTTATGGCGGTGCTTTGGAAGGATAGATTAGAGAGATCCTCTAGGGAGGCTATTTGGGTGGAATTGAGGAATGGGAAAGGTGTAGTAACACTGATAGGAGTGTATTATAGGCCACCTAATGGGGAGCGTGAGTTGGAAGAGCAAATGTGTAAGGAGATAGCAGATATTTGTAGTAAACACAAGGTGGTGATTGTGGGAGATTTTAATTTTCCACACATAGATTGGGAAGCTCATTCTGTAAAAGGGCTGGATGGTTTAGAGTTTGTGAAATGTGTGCAGGATAGTTTTTTTCAACAATACATAGAAGTACTGACTAGAGATGGGGCAGTGTTGGATCTCCTATTAGGGAATGCGATAGGTCAGCTGACAGATGTATGTGTTGGGAAGCACTTCAGGTCCAGTGATCACAATAGCATTAGCTTCAATATAATTATGGAGAAGGACAGGACTGGACCTAGAGTTGAGATTTTTGATTGGAGAAAGGCTAGCTTTGAGGAGATGCGAAGGGATTTAGAGAGAGTGGATTGGGTCAAGTTGTTTTATGGGAAGGATGTAATAGAGAAATGGAGGTCATTTAAGGGTGAAATTATGAGGGTACAGAATCTTTATGTTCCTGTTAGGTTGAAAGGAAAGGTTAAAGGTTTGAAAGCGCCATGGTTTTCAAGGGATATTAGAAACTTGGTTCGGAAAAAGAGGGATGTCTACAATAGATATAGGCAGCATGGAGTAAAGGAATTGCTCGAGGAATATAAAGAATGTAAAAGGAATCTTAAGAAAGAGATTAGAAAACCTAAAAGAAGATACGAGTTTGGTTTGGCAAATAAGGTGGAAGTAAATCCGAAAGGTTTTTACAGTTATATTAAAAGCAAGAGGATAGTGAGGGATAAAATTGGTCCCTTAGAGAATCAGGGTGGTCAGCTATGTGTGGAGCCGAGGGAGATGGGAGAGATTTTGAACGATTTCTTCTCTTCGGTATTCACTAAGGAGAAGGATATTGAATTGTGTAAGGTGTGGAAAACAAGTAAGGAAGTTATGGAACCTATGACAATTAAAGAGGTGGAAGTACTGGTGCTTTTAAGAAATTTAAAAGTGGATAAATCTCCAGGTCCTGACAGGATATTCCCCAGGACCTTGAGGGAAGTTTGTATAGAGATAGCAGGAGCTCTGACGGAGATCTTTCAGATGTCATTAGAAACGGGGATTGTGCCGGAGGATTAGTGTATTGCTCATGTGGTTCCATTGTTTAAAAAGGGTTCTAGAAGTAAGCCTAGCAATTATAGACCTGTCAGTTTGACATCAGTGGTGGGTAAATTAATGGAAAGTATTCTTAGAGATAGTATTTATAATTATCTGGATAGACAGGATCTGATTAGGAGTAGTCAGCATGGATTTGTGCGTGGAAGGTCATGTTTGACAAACCTTATTGAATTTTTTGAAGAAGTTACGAGGAATGTTGACGAGGGTAAGGCAGTGGATGTAGTCTATATGGACTTCAGCAAGGCCTTTGACAAAGTTCCACATGGAAGGTTAGTTAAGAAGGTTCAGTCGTTAGGTATTAATGCTGGAGTAATAAAATGGATTCAACAGTGGCTAGATGGGAGATGCCAGAGAGTAGTGGTGGATAATTGTTTATCGGGATGGAGGCCGGTGACTAGCGGGGTGCCTCGGATCTGTTTTGGGCCCAATGTTTTTGTAATATACATAAATGATCTGGATGATGGGGTGGTAAATTGGATTAGTAAGTATGCCGATGATACTAAGGTAGGAAGTGTTGTGGATAATGAGGTGGGTTTTCAAAGCTTGCAGGGAGATTTATGCCAGTTAGAAGAATGGGCTGAACATTGGCAGATGGAGTTTAATGCTGAGAAGTGTGAGGTTCTACATTTTGGCAGGAATAATCCAAATAGAACATACAGGGTAAATGGTAGGGCATTGAGGAATGCAGTGGAACAGAGAGATCTAGGAATAACAGTGCATAGTTCCCTGAAGGTGGAGTCTCATGTAGATAGGGTGGTGAAGAAGGCTTTTGGAATGCTGGCCTTTATAAATCAGAGCATTGAGTACAGAAGTTGGGATGTAATGTTAAAATTGTACAAGGCATTGGTAAGGCCAAATTTGGAATGTTGTGTACAGTTCTGGTCACCGAATTATAGGAAAGATATCAATAAATTAGAGAGAGTGCAGAGATGACTTACTAGAATGTTACCTGGGTTTCAGCACCTAAGATACAGGTAAAGGTTGAACAAGTTAGGTCTTTATTCTTTGGAGTGTAGAAGGTAGAGGAGGGACTTGATAGAGGTATTTAAAATAATGAGGGGGATAGATCAAGTTGACGTGGATAGTCTTTTTCCATTGAGAGTAGGGGAGATTCAAACGAGAGGACATGATTTGAGAGTTAGGGGGCAAAAGTTTAAGGGAAACACGAGGGGGTATTTCTTTACTCAGAGAGTGATAGCTGTGTGGAATGAGCTTCCTGTAGAAGTAGTAGAGGCCAGTTCAGTTGTGTCATTTAAGGTAAAATTGGATAGGTATATGGACAGGAAAGGAGTGGAGGGTTATGGGCTGAGTGCGGGTAGGTGGGACTAGGTGAGATTAAGAGTTCAGCACGGACTAGGAGGGCCGAGATGGCCTGTTTCTGTGCTGTGATTATTATATGGTTATATGGTCTATTGTCATTGCAATATGTAAAACACACTCGTTCATTCATTATGTGTCCTGTCATATGACATAGGTAATCAATGTCTCTTCATGACCGTGATTGTTCTTGGCAAATTTTTCTACCCAAGTGGTCTGCCATTGCCTTCTACTGGACATTGTCTTCACAAGATGGGTGACCCCAGACATTAACAGTACTCCTCAGAGATTGTCTGCCTGGCGTCAGTGGTCACATAACCAGGACTTGTGATATGCACACCAGCTGCTCATACGACCATCCATCACCTGCTCCCTTGCCTTCACATGACCCTGATTGGGGTGGGGGGTGGTTTAAGCAGCTCTGAACCTTGCCTAAGGGTGACCTGCAGGCTAGCGACACCTCCTCTGGTTGAGACATATCTCCACCCTGCCACCCTAAAATATACTATAAGTTGCAATAAGAATATGTATAAAAAATTACATAAGTTGTGCAAAAAGAGAGCAAAAGTGGAACCAACCATGGAGGGAAGTGGATATTCCATTACCCAGGCTCTTGACCTAGACAGGATAACTTCATTCAACTTCACTCTACCCCATCACTGAACTGTTCTCATAATCTAGAGACTCACTTTCAAGGCTTCTTCATCTCAAGTTCTTGATACTTATTGCTTATGTATTTATTATTATTCTTTCCTTCTTTGTGTATTTTCATAGATTTTTGTCTTTTGCATAGAAGAATGTACAACGTTGAGATTCATTTTCTTGTGGGCATTCGCAATAAATACAAAAACCCAGCAGAATCAATGAAAAAGCACACACAACAAAGGACAAAGAATTGAATTTGAATTGAATTGACTTTATTTCTTACATCCTTCACATACATAAGGAGTAAAAATCTTTACATTACATCTCCATCTAAATGTACAATGTTAAATTTATAGTAGTTTGTAATAAATAGTATGTACAACAGGACAGTCAATACAGCATAGAAATACAATTATGTCAGTGTGAGTTAATTAGTCTCATAGACTGATGGAAGAAGCTGTCCCAGAGGTTGTTGGTTCTGGCTTTAATGCTGCGGTACTGTTTCCTGGATGGTAGCAGCTGGAACAGTTTGTGGTTGCAGTGACTTGGTCTCCAATGATCCTTTGAGCCCTTTCTACACACCTGTCTCTGTAAATGTCCTGAATCATGGGAAGTACACATCTACAGATACACTGGGTTGTCCGCACCATTCTCTGCAGAATCCTGCGATTGAGGGAGGTGCAGTGATGCAGCCAGTCAGGATGCTTTCAATTGTGCCTCTGTAGAAAGTCCTTTGGATTTGGGGAAGCATGCTAAACTTCTTCAACCGTCTGGGGTAAAAGAGGGACTGTTGTGCCTTTTTCACGACACAGCTGATGTGCACAGACCATGTGAGGTCCTCAGTGATGTGGATGCCAAGGAACTTAAATCTGTTCACCCTCTCACCCCCAGATCCATTGATGTCAATAGGGTGAGCCTGTCTCCATTCCTCCTGTAGTCCACAACCAGCTTCTTTGTTTTTGTGATATTGAGGGAGAGGTTGTTTTCTTGACACCACTATGCCAGGGTGATGGCTTCTTCTCTGTAGGCTGCCTCATTATTATTTGAAATAAGGCTAATCAGTGTAGAATCATCTGCAAATTTAATTAACAGATTGGAGCTGTGGGTGGCAACACAGTCATAGGTGTACAGAGTAAAGTAGGGGGCTTAGGACACAGCCCTGAGGGGCTCCTGTGTTGAGGGTCAGAGGGTGAGGGAGCCCATTCTTACCACCTGCTGGTAATCTGGCAGGAAATCCAGGATCCAGCTACACAAGGCAGGATGAAGGCCGAGTTCTCTGAGCTTCTTGTCGAGCCTGGAGCGAATTATGGTGTTCAATGCTGAACTGTAGTCCAAGAACAGCATTCTCACATCGGCATCCTTCTTCTCCAGATGTGTAAGGATGGTGTGTAGAGCTGTGGTTATTGCGTCATCTGTGGATTGGTTCCTTGAGTAGGTGAATTGTAGGGGGTCCAGTGTGGGTGGTAGCATGCCACAGATGTCATCCTTGACCAGCCTCTCAAAGTAATTGCTTATTATTGAGGTGACTGCATCAGGATGTCAGTCGTTCAGACATGTCACTTTGGTCTTTTCAGGTACTGGGACAATGGTGGATGTTTTGAAGCGGGGGGCATTCTACACTGAGAGAGGGAGAGATTAAATATGTCTGTAAACACACCAGCCAGTTGTGCCGCGCACATCCCAAGTGCCTACCCTGGGATGCCGTCCGGTCCTGCAGTCTTGCGGCTGTTCACTCGTTGGAACCACCTGTATAATTCAGCCTCGGAGATGACCGTGGTGCAGGTCAGTTCGGCAGCTCTCCTCAGGGGTTCAATGTTGGCGACATCGAACTGAGTGTAAAAAGATCTAGTGTGAACCAATGTGCAAAAGGCACAATGTGTGCCAATTTACTGTGATCTTTGATCTTGTGAACTTCAACCTTCTGGTTTGAGCCCTTCACCTGGATAGATCCTTTAGCAGTGCCTAAGGATTGGCAAATTACAAATTCAAATTCAAAATGAGGATATACATAACCTGGGTGCCACAGTAGATAGCAGTTAGTGTGATGCTATTACATCTCAGAGCATCAGAGTTTGGAGTTTAATCCTGGTGTCCTCTGTAAGTATTCTGTACCTTCTCCATGTGGAATATTTGTGTTTCCTCCAGCTGCTCTAGTTTCTTCCCACAGTCCAAAGACATACCATTAGTATGCTAATTTGTCTTGTAAATTGCCCCGTGATTAGGTTAGGATTAAAGTGGGGGTTGTTGGGGTTTGCTGCACTGCGTGTCTTGAAGGGTCTACTCTGTGCTGTATTGCTAAATAAAAATAAAGAAAACAATTTAAAAAGATTAGGGATAAACCTAATAACAACAAATTTAAAATTTAGCCTCAATTTTGTTTTTCTTGTTTTTCAAGGTTGAGACATCCCTGACCAGACAGACCCAACTCCGCTTGCCCTTGACAAAGTGCCGCGTGAACCACTGTAACCCCCATGGTGAGGTTACGTCAGTACTGTCAGGTAGGAGGTCCCAGCGATGATAAAAGCATATTGATATTCAAAGCAGAGTGCTTATGGAGCCACAGACTGAGAGCAGATCTCATCTCCCACTCAGATCACAACCCCACTGGCATATCCTGAGTAATAGGGAAACGTTGAATAGTTTAGGGCTTGATTCCTTACAGTGCAGAAGAATGAGGGGAGATTTGATAGAGGTATTAAACGTTATGAGGGGTATAGATCAGGTAAATGCAAGCAGGCATTTTGCCACAGAAACTGGGAGAGATTAGAACTGGAGGTCATGGGTTAAGGGTGAAAGGTGAAATGTTTGAGGGGAAACTTCTTCACTCAGTTGGTGGTAGGAGTGTGGAACGAGCCAGCGGCAAGCGATGGGTGAACTTAAGAGAAGTTTGGATAGGTCCATGGGTGGGTGGTAGTGCAGATGTGGGAGTATAACAGTTTGGCACAGATTAGATGGGCCAAAGGGTTTATTTCTGTGCTGTAGTGCTCTATAACTATGCCTCTATTTAACTTAAACAAAATTCAGTATAAACTCCACCAAAAGTTATTTCTTCTGATTTACATCAGTTGAGGTTTGTTCTAACCTGAGGGTGGTTTTTAATGCTTCCTTGTCCCTGTTTAGGAAGTGTAAATGATTTGTTTAATAGGCTGATAGATCAACTGAAAAATTGGTTGAACAATGGCCAAGAACTTCCAGCTAGTTTGGGAATCAGTGACATCGATTCTGGCGATGCACGGAGATGAGCTGCGCACAGCAGAGCTCGCATGTTAACTCTGTAGAAGAGATGTTTTATTTGATCTCCTGCTTTCCTTCCAACCCTTTCCTCTCCTTTTCCTCTCTGCTGACACTCTTTCCTGCCAAGGTCAGGGACGTACGGCTAACTACCGTATCAACATCTTTGTAGAAGCCTACTGATAATGAGCTCCTGAAGTCTGAAGCTAACACACATACAGTGAAGTTAACATCATTAAAATTATTTGCAAGCCATTCAGTCAGGCATGCAAGTACTGAGAGTTCGGGAGGGGTAATTTCCATAATGTTCTGCTGGCTTGAACTGAGACAAGATGCTTTCAGTTGAATGAAAGTTGTCTGATTCTGATGCAGTTGTAAGCTCAAAGGGAAAACTGTGTTGGGAATCATAACTGTAATGATGAAATTCAGTGGTTATATAAGCTGGATTGCTGCTGGCAAAAACAGTGGGTCTGCAACACTGCAAGAATGAATTACATCTTTCAAGTCAAGCAATTCCTCTTTGTATCTTGTAAGTCAAGTAACACAACAGGATCAAAACACAGAGAATCGAAATGAATGCAATGAATGCACAGATCTTCATATAAATCAACAACAAACATGTACTGGAGTTAACTAACCATCTCAAAGTTGCATTGATATTGTCCTACACACAACAGCCTGTATGCACAGGTGCAATGCAAAAACTACAGTAACACACCTTTATGGCATTTACCAGGAGTGTTGTAGACAAAGGACACTTGGAACCCATCCCATAATCTCTTGGACCCACTACTGTGAGGAAGGAGGTAGAGGAACATCTGGACTAGGGCTGCCAGAGTGGGTAACAAATTCTTCTCTCAGGCTCTAGACTAACGGATATCCTGCCATCTCCGAGGTCTCTTCACTAGGACAGCAAGCTGTTTACTGTTTACCTTTGCTGCACACTTCACATGCATTTTGATTGATATTTTATTTACATTTTTGGTAATATTGTGGTATATGTGCTGTGTGTGATATATTCTGTGGGTGCACTGTGGTCTGGTGGAACATTGTTTCATTTGAGTCTATATATCTACAGACAGGTGGCAATAAACTTGAACTTGAACATAAATCATAAAGAGGACTGTTGTTCTGATTCCCCTTAATGAAATTTAATTTGTAATTATTGTTAAGAATTTAATTCTCATTAAAAGGAATTTAAATAGCAGATGCTATGAGGAGGAAGTTAAACTCATCCAATCCAGTTTTGTCATCCTGCTTAGTTTTCAATGGTTCAACTTAATGCACACAGTATACAACCTGACATCCGTACTCTTCATAGACACCCACCAGAGAGAAAGGAGAACCCAAATAATGAATTACAGAAAAAGTTAGAATCACAAAACCCCCTTCCCCTTTGATGCACCATCAATAACTCTCGGAGACGGGAGGTGAACGATAGGCTTTTATTAGCAGCAAAAGGGAGCACAACATCTCGGAGACTGAGGAAGGAGCAGTGCCTCCAAACGCCTTTATACCGGGGTCTGTGGGAGGAGGCACAGGAGCAGTCAGCAGAGGGGCATGTCCAGACAGGTATACATAGTTTACCACACCCTTCCCCCCACTTGTTCCAGCAAAAGGCATCAGCCCCTCCCCACCACCCACCATACAAGCAACAACAAGCTCCCACAGAGCATAATCTGGAGTCAATCAAAAACTACTATCCATCCCAACATTTCAACATCTCAGTGGGCCCTCTCTGTCTGTAATGAGGGGGAGAGAGAGAGAGAGAGAGAGAGAGAGAGAGAGAGAGAGAGAGAGAGGGAGAGAGAGAGAGAGGGGGAGAGAAAGAGAGAGAGAGGGAGAGAGAGAGGGAGGGAGAGAGAGAGGGAGGGAGAGAGAGAGGGAGAGAGAGAGAGAGAGAGAGAGAGAGGGGAGGCCACAATGAGAGGGGAGGCCAACAACTCGCTGTTTTGATGTTACAGTCAGCATTGCTGCTTATTAGAGTTCCCCTGAGTTGACAAATAGCAGAATCTCTCTCTCCAACAAGAGTGAGAGAAAGGAATCGCTCAAGCGCAGAGGCCTCCAACAGCCATGCCCACTGTCTTGATATTTCAATTTCCTGCAATGTTTCAGTTGCCAACATCAGCGAGGAATCAGGTCGTCCTCAGGGCTGCACCCCAAAAGTACATGTCTTCCAAGTTGCTCCTGGAGATTCCGAAATGCAGGCTGCTTGTCGAGTTCTGAAGAGCAAGAACCCACCATCCGTGAAGAACACAATTTGACGCAGCTGGACTCCTATAGGACTACAGCCACCTAGAAAAGAAAAAAATAAACATGAGAACAGAAGATTTAACCTGTTTCATAGATGAACTCGAAGGAGTCACCTAGGTCCGCAGAAGACTCTAGCACCATTCAGGTGTTGCCTGTTGCTGCCCCAGCCCAACCCGGCTGGAATGTCTTTGGAAGATTATAGAGACAGCTCAGTTGTGGCTTGGCTTGTGTTTTACCTGGTTCCAAAAACAAAGACGTTGTCTTAACAATCAGAGTTGGATTTAAGTTTGATATCACTGACATACTGTATGTCATGAAATTTAGCTGGTCAGGCGGCATCTGTTGAAAAGAATAAACAAAACTCTCCAAAGGAGCTGAGTTCCTCCAGCACTTTGTGTGTGTGTTACTCAGGATTTCCAGCATATACAGAGTCTCTTGTGTTTATGTTATGAAATTTGTTGTTTTTGGCTGCAGAACGGAGTAAAACATAACAAAAATATAAGTTAGAATGAAACACAAAATACATAATGAGTGCAAAAGGGGAACTGTGAGATAGTGCTCATGGTTTCGTAGACCTTTATCACAAATATAAAATATTGCAAAGATCAGTGGCAGGCCAGATGATGGGGAAGAATGAAAATCAGCAAAGAATCAGGTTTATTATCACTCATGTACAATGTGTCAAGAAATCTGCTGTTTTGTGACAACAGTACAGTGGAATAATTTAATAGGAGCCAAAGATCAAGAGCTTTATTTCTTTCAGTGTGAGAAGAGGGAAATAAGGTGGCCTGGCAGTTAGTGGTTAGCACAATGCTTTATAGTGCCAGCGAGCCAGATCTGTATGTTCTTCCTGTGACTGCGTGGGTTTCCTCCGGGTGCTCCAGTTTCCTCCCACATTCAAATGCATACTGGTTAGTAGGTTAATTGGTCATTATAAATTGTCCGGTGATTAGGCTGGGGTTTCTAGCCGGCGTGGCTCAAAGAGCAAGAAAGGCCTATTCTGCACTGTATCCTAATAAATAAATTTTAAAAAATTACTCTAAGTTACAAAAGTAAAACAAATAATTGTGCAAAAGAGAAATAGCAAGGTAGCATTTAAGGGTTCATAGACCATTCAGAAATCTGATGTATTAAGTTTCTATAAATCACCAGTTAGACCGCAACTGGAATATTACCTTAAACACAAGGGATTTTTCTGTTTTTGGAAAACCAGAGCAATACGTCAAAATGTTGGAGAACATCAGCAGGTCAGGCAGCATCTATGGAGAGAAATAAACCGTCAATGATTCGAGCTGAAACCAGTCCTAATGAAGGGTAACTGTCCAAAAAGCCAACTGTTTATTCCTTTCCATAGATGGTGCCTGACCTGCTGAATTCCTCCAGCACCTTGAGTATTACCTGCTCAGATCAGGTCGGCTCAGACGTCATGGTCTGAAAGGCCTCTTCCTGTGCAGTTACTGATCGTTGTTGGATATTATCCCAGTGAAACAGCTGTGGAATCTAAATTCAGATGATTAACTAGCCTACCATTAATCACAATATGATACAATGTCACTGACATATATGACAGGAAGTTTGTTGTTTTACTGCAGTAGTGCAATGCAAGACATAAAAATTACTATGTTATAAAAATAAGTCTTCATCATCATTATGTGCTGTGTCATATAATGTAGACAATAATGGTCTCATAACTATGGTTGTTCTTGGCAGATTTTTCTACAGAAGTGGTTTGCCATTGTCTTTACAAGATGGGTGACCCTGGCCATTATCAATACTCTTCAGAGATTGTCTACCTGATGACGGTGGTTGCATAACCAGGACTTGTGCTGTGCATCAGCTGCTCACACAACCATTGGCCACCTGCTCCGTGGCTTCACGTGACCCTGATCAGGGGTGGAAGGGGGGGGTGGAGGTAAGGAAGCGCTACACCTTGCCCAAGGGTGACCTGCACACTAGCAAAGGGAAGGCGAACCTTTCAGTTCCTTTGGTACAGACATATCTCCACCCCATAAAAATTACTATGTTATAAATATAAATAAATAGTGAAAAAATAATTAGATTGTCTTCATGTGTTCATGGACCATTTAGAAATCTGATGGTGGACAGCAAGAAGCTGTTTCTGAATCATAGAGTGTACATTTTCAAACTTCTGTACCTCATCCTTGATGGCAGAAATGAAAAGAGGGCAAGCCCCAAATGGTGAGGATCGTCAACAATGAATACCGCTTCTCGAGGCATGACCTCCTGAAGATGCCTTGAATGGTGGGCTGGGTTGTGCCTGCGGTGGAGCTGTCTGATGTTACGACCCTTTGCAGCCTCTTGCAACCCAGTATGTTGGAGCCTCCAGACTATTTGATGGTGCATCCAGTCAGATGATCTCCACAATACAGTTCTAGAATTTGTAAGTGTCCTCAAGTTCAAGTTGAAATTTAATTATCATTCAACCATACATGAATATAGCCACATGAAACATTGTTCTTCCTGGGCCAAGTTTCAAAACTCCACTCTTTAAGAAAGGAGGATGGCAGCAGAAAGAAGTTATAGACCAGTTAGCCTGACCTCAGTGATTGGGAAGATGTTAGAGTCAATTGTTAAGGATGAGGTGATGGAGTACTTGATGACACAGGACAAGATAGGACAAAGTCAGCATGGCTTCCTTAAGGGAAAATCCTGCCTGATGAACCTATTGGAATTCTTTGAGGAGATTACAAGTAGGATAGATAAAGGAGATGTAGCGGATGTTGTATATTTGGACTTTCAGAAGACCTTTGACAAACTGCCACATATGAGGCTGCTTACGAAGTTAAGACCACATGGTATTACAGGAAAGTTACTAACATGGTTAGAAAATTGGCTGATTGGTAGGGGGTAGTGAGTGAGAATAAAAGGATCCTTTTCTGGTTGGCTGCCAGTGAATAGTGTTGTTCTGCAGGGTTTGGTTTTGGGACTACATCTTTTTATGCTGCATATAAATGATTGATGATGGAATAAATGGCTTTGTTGCCAAGTTTGCAGATGATACAAAGATTGGTGGAGGGACAGGTAGTGTCGAGGAAACAGGCAGGATGCAGAATTAGAATCAGAATCAGGTATATTTTCATTGGTACTTGTCGTGAAATTTGTTAACTTAGCTTAAGCAGATCAATGGCAGATCAATGAAATACATAAGACAGTATAGAAGAAGAAAATAGTAATAATAATAACAAATACATAAGCCAAATTAGGAGAATGGGCAAGAAAGTGGCAAATAGAATGCACTTCAGTAGTAGAAATAAATGCACAGATTATTTTCTAAACGGGGAGAAAATCCAAAAATCTGACATGCAAAGGGACTTGGGAGTCCTCGTGCAGAACACCCTAAAGATTAACTTGCAGGTAGAGTCGGTGGTGAGGAAGGCAAATGCCATGTTAGCGTTCATTTCAAGAGGTCTAGAATACAAGAGCAGGGATGTGATGCTGAGGCTTTATAAGGTACTGGTGAGGCCTCACCTCATGTATTGTGTACAGTTTTGGGCTCCTCATCTTAGAAGAGATGTGCTGGCATTGGAGAGGGTCAGAGGAGGCTCACAAAAATGATTCCAGGAATGAAAGGGTTATCATACAAGGAACATTCAATGTCTCTGGGTCTGTACTCACTGGAATTTAGAAGGATGGGGGATCTCATTGAAACATTTCAAATTTTGAAAGGCCTAGACAGAGTAGATGTGGAAAGGATGTTTCCCATGGTGGGAGAGTCTAGGACAAGAAGGCACAGCCTCAGGATAGAGGGGTTTCCATTCAAAACAGAGATTCAAAACAGAGATGTGGAGAAAGGATTCTCTAAATGCCTATAGATCCTATCTCTAAGAATCTTTTCCAAAGCATTCCCACCACAGACGTAAGGCTCACTGGTCTATAGTCTGGGTAATTATAGACCAGTGAGCCTTACGTCTGTGGTGGGAAAGCTGTTGGAAAAGATTCTTAGAGATGGGATCTATGGGCATTTAGAGACCTGATCAGGGACAGTCAGCATGGCTTTGTGAAGGGCAGATCGTGTCTAACAAGCCTGATGGAGTTCTTTGAGGAGGTGACCAGGCATATAGATGAGGGTAGTGCAGTGGATGTGATCGACATGGATTTTAGTAAGGCATTTGACAAAGTTCCACACGGTAGGCTTATTCAGAAAGTCAGAAGGCGTGGGATCCAGGGAAATTTGGCCAGGTGGATTCAGAATTGGCTTGCCTGCAGAAGGCAGAGGGTCGCGGTGGAGGGAGTACATTCAGATTGGAGGGTTGTGACTAGTGGTGTCCCACAAGGATCTGTTCTGGATCCTCTACTTTTCGTGATTTTTATTAACGACCTGGATGTGGGGATAGAAGGGTGGGTTGGCAAGTTTGCAGACGACACAAAGGTTGGCGGTGTTGTAGATAGTGTAGAGGATTGTCGAAGGTTGCAGATAGACATTGATAGGATGCAGAAGTGGGCTGAGAAGTGGCAGATGGAGTTCAATCTGGAGAAGTGTGAGGTGGTACACTTTGGAAGGACAAACTCCAAGGCAGAGTACAAAGTAAATGGCAGGATACTTGGGAGTGTGGAGGAGCAGAGGGATCTGGGGATACATGTCCACAGATCCCTGAAAGTTGCCTCACAGGTAGATAGGGTAGTTAAGAAAGCTTATGGGGTGTTAGCTCTCATAAGTCGAGGGATAGAGTTTAAGAGACGCGATGTAATGATGCAGCTCTATAAAACTCTGGTTAGGCCACACTTGGAGTACTGTGTCCATTTCTGGTCACCTCACTATAGGAAGGATGTGGAAGCATTGGAAAGGGTACAGAGGAGATTTACCAGGATGCTACCTGGTTTAGAGAGTATGGATTATGATCAGAGATTAAGGGAACTAGGGCTTTACTCTTTGGAGAGAAGGAGGATGAGAGGAGTCATGATAGAGGTGTACAAGATATTAAGAGGAATAGATAGAGTGGATAGCCAGCGCCTCTTCCCCAGGGCACCACTGCTCAGTACAAGAGGACATGGCTTTAAGGTAAGGGGAGGGAAGTTCGAGGGGGATATTAGAGTAAGGTTTTTCACTCAGAGAGTGGTTAGTGTGTGGAATGCACTGCCTGAGTCAATGGTGGAGGCAGATACACTAGTGAAATTTAAGAGACTACTAGACAAGTATATGGAAGAATTTAAGGTGGAGGGTTATAGGGGAGGCAGGGTTTGAGGGTCGGCACAACATTGTGGGCTGAGGGGCCTGTAATATGCTGTACTATTCTATTTCTATTTCTATTTCTAAATTTCTTTAGCCAAAGGGTGGTAAATTTGGGGAATTTGTTGCCACGAGCAGCTGTGGAGGTCAGGTTGTTGGATGTATTTAAAGCAGTGATTGATAGGTTTCTGATTGGACATGGCATCAAAAGTTACAGGGAGAAGGCCAGGAAAATGGGGTTGAGAATGAGAAAAAAAAGGATCAGCCATGATTGAATGGCAGAGCAGACTCGATGGGCCAGATGGCCTAATTCTTCTCCTATGTCTCATTATGGTCTTATAAAACAGATTACCAGCAGCACCCAGCACAAATAGTGCACATGGATATGATTTCAGAAAAATATACAGACACAAAGAAAAAAAATATAACCCAAGTCCCTGCGTGGCATTGCTGGTAAGTTGTTCTGGGCCAGCCAGTTCCACTGAGTGAACACTGAAGGACAGCTCTGTGCAATCACCAGAGAGTGGCACCAACAGGAGGGGTCAGCCCCCAGCACACCTACTGAGGATTCTGCTCTTTCACCCACTGCCTCTGGTGTCTCCTCCCCTGCACGATTGCAATCCCACAGCAAGGGCCTTGTCCACGCCACAACTGAGGTAACATAGCTCCCCTGCCATCAGTCTTTCCACTGTATCCGACCTACAGTATTGTGCATTACCAATGTCCAACTGAGTCTTGCGATCAACGTAGGAAAGCACCAAATCTTCTCAAACTCCCAATAATGTATAACGATTGGCATCACTGCTTTGTGGAAAGAAACTGTGAGATGTTGAGACATAAGAACTTGAAGCTGCTCACACTTTCCAATTCTGATCTCACAATGAGGACTGATGTCAGTTCTACTGACTTTCCCTTCCTGAAGTCCACAATCAGTTCCTTGGCCTTACTGACATTGAGTGCAAGGTTGTTGTTGCAAAACCATTCAACCATTCAACATATCTTATTCCTGTACATCTCCTTGTCACCATCTGAGATTCTGCCAATAGTATTGATGTGATTAGTGAATTTGTGGATGGTGTTCTATCTATGACTAGCCACACGGTCACATAGACAGAGTAAAGAAATTGCCTAAGCATGCACCCTTAAAGTGTGCTGGTGTTGATTGTCAGTGAGGGGGAAATTTTATTTCAGAATCAGAATCAGCTTTATTATCACTGGCATGTGACTTGAAATTTGTTAATTTAGCTGCAGCAGTTCAATGAAATACATAATCTAGCAGACAAAAAAAAAATAAAAATAAATAAATAAACAAGTAAATTAATTACAGTATATGTGTATTGAATAGATTATAAAACATGCAAAAACAAAAAATACTGTATATTAAAAAAGTGAGGTAGTGTCCAAAGATTCAAAGTCCATTTAGGAATCGGATGGCAGAGAGGAAGAAGCTGTTCCTGAATCACTGAGTGTGTGCCTTCAGGCTTCTGTACCTCCTACCTAGTGCTAACAGTGAGAAAAGGGCATGTCCTGGTGCTGGAGTTCCTTAATAATGGATGCTGTCTTTCTGAGACACTGCTCCTTGAAGATGCCCTGGGTACTTTGTAGGCTAGTACCAAGATGGAGCTGACTAGATTTACAACCTTCTGCAGCTTCTTTTGGTCCTTTGCAGTAGCCCCTCCATACCAGACAGTGATGCAGCCTGGCAAAATGCTCTCCACGGTACAACTGTAGAGGTTTTTGAGTGTATTTGTTGACATGCCAAATCTCTTCAAACTCCCAATAATGTATAGCAACTGTCTTGCCTTCTTTACGTATAACTACATTGATATGTTGGGACCAGGTTAGATCCTCAGAGATATTGACACCCAGGAACGTGAAGCTGCTCACTCTCTCCACTGCTCATCCCTCTATGAGGATTTATTTAGAGATACAGCACAGAACAGGTCTTTCCAGCCCGATGTACCATGCTGCCCAGCAATCCACTATATTTAACCCTATCTTCATCACAGGACAATTTTGAATGACCAATTAACCCAGTTACATCTTTGGACTGTGGCTGGAAATCTGAGTACACAGAAGGAACCCCAGGGGTCACAGGGAGAATGGATAAACTTCTTACAGATGGCACTGAAATTATACTCTAAACTATTGTTCCCCTTAAGCTGCATGGGTGCGCATGCACACAGTAATTGAAATGCTCCCATGCAAATATCTTTGTTGCCATGTAGCTAGAACGTTCGTTTATATAATGTTGATATAAAGTACCGTGTAGTTTTCAGAACGTGTAAAAATTTCCTGCTCGGAGCAAAGGCTGTTCCTCACAGGCATAAGAGACCATTAGAGGGAACATTGCTCTGAACTCCATCGCCCAGGCTGTAATAACATTTTGCGACCAGGGCGCACTATTATGGAGATGTTATTACTGATAACAGATGTTACCACCAGTAGCTATCATAGGACCTATTGAGACAAACATCCTCCTAAACTGTATATATCCTATTTTCCTTTTATCTTTCAACTGAGAATAGACATGTTTACCTAAGTGTATTATCTCTCTGAGGAGATCCCATGATTTTGGGAAGGTTTCTAAAGTTTAAAGTTCAAAGTAAATTTATTATCAAAGTAATTATGTCACCATATACAACCCTGAAATTCATTTTCTTGTAGGCATACTCAACAAATCTATGGAATAATAACTAAGGAGCATCCAACCAGCATGCAGAAGACAACAAACTTGGCAAATACAAAAAGAAGAAACAATACTAATAAATATCTAAGCAATAAACACGAAGAACATGAGATGAGGACCCCTTGAAAGTGATTCCATAGATTGTGGGAACATTTCAATTTCGGAGCGAGTGAAATTGAGTGAAGTTATCCCCACTGGTTCCAAAGACTGATGGTTGAGGGATAGTAACTGTTCCTGAATCTGGTGGTGCGAGTCCTGAAGTTGCGGCACCTTCTTTCTGATGGCAGCGGAGAGAACAGAACCTGATCAGGGTGATGGGGGACCTTGATGATGGTTGCTGCTTTCCTGCAACAGCGTTTCATGTAGATGTGCTCACCGGTTGAGACCACTTTATCCATGATGGACTGGGTCGTTTCCACTGCTTTTGTAGGATTTCCCATTCAAGGGCATTGGTGTTTCCATACCAGACTGTGACACAGCCAGTTAATACACTCTCCACTACACATCTATAGAAATTTGTCAAAGTTTTAGATGTCATGCCGAATCTTCACAGACTCCTAAGGAAGTAAAGGTGCTATTATGGTTTCTCCATAATTACACTTACATGCTGGGCCCAGGTCACAGATCCTCCAAAATAATAACACTGAGGAATTTAAAGTTGCTAACCCTCTCCACCTCTGATTTTCCAATGAGGACTGGCTCATAGACCTCTGGTTTCCCTCTCCTGAAGTTTATCATTAGCTCTGAGTTCTGAGTTTTATGTTACAATAAACAATGTGCTATTATTGTGTGAGACAGAACGGACAAGCCAAAGAGTTATTGCCAGTTTGAATTGTTAATATGTTCATAATTTAGTGTACATAGGCAATTATTAATCCCATTCACATTAAGCAGTAACTATTGCATAAATCAGTACTCATAATAGAAGTGGTATTAAACATATTATGGAAATATAATTAGGATCATAAGGTTTTATAGCATTTTAAATAACAAATTATAGATTTATGTTTTAGACAGCAGGTTCATATAATATTCCAAAGGAGAGAGTGGAAATGGCAGTAGACTGTTGCTATAGAGAGGACATCTAGTCCAGTGTTTCTTGAATAGGCATCAAATTGTCAAACTAAGTGAGAATGATTTATTACTAAGGACAACTTCAATTGCTCTGTACTTTTGGCAATTCTATGTGTTTATGAGGAAGCAAGTGAAAATAAGACAGCACTCAGTCAAATGGAAACTGCTTCCACTTTAATCAGCAACCCTGCTATTTTAATCAAATGACCGCAGTATAAATGAAACAATGCAAACGCGATATCTTGATGGCAATGGAGGAGTTATATGTATGGACATATTCACCCTACATTCATCATTTCGTGCTTGGTGTGACTGGTAATCAAATAGATCTGAGTTCAAATCCCACCAGGAGGATTTGAGGCTTTATATTCATTTTAGGAATGTGTAAAAGGAAAGTTGTGAGTTGCTCATACAGTTTCACAGGCTGTCAGCAAAAGTCAATCTACATCCACATTTCACAAAATATATGAACTGTTTAATTGCGAAGCCTTACAAATGAACTACCACCAGTGTAAATACCACCAGTGTAATATACAGTGTAAATACCACCAGTGTAAATATACACGTGTTGTATCTGAATTTGTAAAATAATGTAGGCAGGTTGTTGTTATGGACAGGAAACTTCACTCACCTCAACGCTGAACTGATTCCATATCCTACAGGCTCATTCTCAAGGACTCTGCAACCATCTTCTCAGTAACACATGCAAAGTGCTGGAGGAAATCAGCACGCCAAGCAGCTCCTGTGGAAAAGAGTAAACAGTAGGGCCAAAATTGCGACTGTACTCTTTTCCCTGGATGTTGCCTGGCTGGCTGAGTTCCTCCAGCACTTTGTGTGTGTTGTTTGGATTTCAAGCATCTACAGATTTTCTCTTGTTCATGTTCTCAGCATTATCTGTCTGTCTATCTACCTATGGAGAAGGACCACAGGGCAGTGGTCTTCCACTGTACAAGTACAGGCTGGGTTGAGTGAGGAAGACCCTCAATTATTAGAAACATAAAAAACCTACAGTACAATACAGGCCCTTCAGCCCACAAAGTTGTGCCAAACATGCCCCTACCTTAGAAATTACTAGGGTTACCCTTAGCCCTCCATTTTTCTAAGCTCCATGTACCTATCCAAAAGTCTATTAAAAGACCCTATCATATCCACCTCCACCACCATTGCCAGCAGCCCATTCAACGCACTCACCACTCTCTGTGTAAGAAACTTACCCCTGACATCTCCTCTGTACCTACCAGGCACCTTAAACCTGTGTCCACTTGTGACAGTCATTTCAGCCCTGGGAAAAAGCCTCTGACTATCCACACGATCAATGCCTCTCATCATCTTATACACCTCTATCAGGTCACCTCTCATCCTCCGTCGCTCCAAGGAGAAAAGGCCAAGTTCACTCAATCTGTTTTCATAAGGCATGCTCCCCAATGCAGGCAACATCCTTGTAAATCTCCTCTGCACCCTTTCTATGGTTTACACATCCTTCCTGTAGTGAGGCGACCAGAACTGAACACAATACTCCAAGTGGGGTCTGACCAGGGTCCTATGTAGCTGCAACATTACCTCTCGGCTCCTAAATTCAATTCCATGATTAATGAAGGCCAATGCACCGTATCCCTTCTTAACCACACAGTCAATCTGCACAGCTGCTTTGAGTGCCCTATGGACTCGGACCCCAAGATCCCTCTGATTCTCCACACTGCCAAGAGTCTTACCATCAATACTATATTCTGCCATCATATTTGACCTATCAAAATGAACCACCACACTTATCTGGTTTGAACTCCATCTGCCACTTCTCAGCCCTGTTTTGCATTCTATCAGTGTCCTGCTGTAACCTCTGACAGCCCTCCACACTATCCACAACACCCCCAACCTTTGTGTCATTAGCAAATTTACTAACCCATCCCTCCACTTCCTCATCCAGGTCATTTACAAAAATCACAAAGACTAGGGGTCCCAGAACAGATCCCTGAGGCACACCACTGATGACCGACCTCCATGCAGAATATGACCCGTCTACAACCACTCTTTGCCTTCTGTGGGCAAGCCAGTTCTGGATCCACAAAGCAATGTCTCCTTGAATCCCATGCCTCCTTACTTTCTCAATAAGCCTTGCATGGGGTACCTTATCAAATGCCTTGCTGAAATCCACATACACTACATCTACTGCCCTTCCTTCATCGATGTGTTTAGTCACATCCTCAAAAACTTCAATCAGGCCCGTAAGGTATGACCTGCCCTTGAGAAAGCCATGCTGACTATTCCTAATGATATTATACCTTTCCAAGTGTTCATAAATCCTGCCTCTCAGGATCTACTTCATCAACTTACTAACCACTGAAGTAAGACTGACTGGTTTATAATTTCCTGGGCTATCTCTTCTCCCTTTCTTGAATAAAGGAACAACATTTGCAACACTCCAATCCTCCGGAACCTCTCCCGTCCCCACTGATGATGCAAAGATCATCTCCAGAGGCTCAGCAATCTCCTTCCTCATCTCCCACAGAATGCCTTGGGGTTTTTCTTAATCCTGCCTGCCAAGGCTTTCTAATGGTCCCTTCTGGCTCTCCTAATTCCCTTCTTAAGCTCCTTCCTGTTAGCCTTATAATCTTCTAGATCTCTAACATTACCTAGCTCTTTGAACATTTTGTAAGCTTTTCTTTTCTTCTTGACTAGATTTACTACAGCCTTTGTAGACCACAGTTGCTGTACCATTCCATAACTTCCCTGTCTCATTGGAACATACCTATGCAGAACTCCACACAAATATCCCCTGAACATTTGCCACATTTCTTCCGTACCTTTCCCTGAGAACATCTGTTCCCAATTTCAGCTTCCAAGTTCCTGCCTGATAGCCTCATAATTCCCCTTACTCCAATTAAACTCTTTTCTAACTTGTCTTTACCTATCTCTTTCTAATACTATTGTAAAGGAGATGGAATTATGATCACTATCTCCAAAATGCTTTCCCACTGAGAGTTTTGACACCTGACCAGGTTCATTTTCCAATACCAAATCAAGTTCAGTCTCTCCTCTTGCAGGGTTATCTACATACTGTGTCAAGAAACCTTCCTGAACACGCCTAACAAACTCCACCCCATCTAAACCCCTTAGTCTAGGGAGATGCCAATTGATATTTGGGAAATTAAAATCTCCCATCATGACAACTCCGTTATTATTACACCTTTCCAGGATCTGTTTCCCTATCTGCTCCTTGATATCCCTGTTACTATTGGGCAGCCTATAAAAACACCCAGTAGAGTGTTTACTACCCCAGAGAGCTATCTGAGTGGCAGCAGTGCTTTTGATGTGGAGGAATGCAGTAGAATGGTACAGAAAGCATTGACTTTGAAAGTAACGAATGAAAATCATTTATTGATTTACTGAGACACTGCACAGAATAGGCCCATCCCAGCCCTTCGAGCCACACTGCTTAGCGATACATTGATTTAACCTGAGCTTAACCACAGAGCAATTTACAATGACCAATTAATCTACCAACCCTTATGTCTTTGGAGTGTGGGAGGAAACACATGCTGCAACGGGGAGAACATACAAACTCATTACAGGCAGTGACGGGAATTGAACCCGGGTCAGTGGTACTGTAAAGTGTTGTACTAACCACTACGCTACCGTGCAGGCATTGCATGGTTTATTCTTGTAAATATTCTTATATTATGGATAAAGTTTATTTAATAAAAAATATCTACCTACCGTATCTATTTATTTGTCTTCTTCAGAATCAAAATCAGATTTAATATCATTGGCATATTTCAAGAAATGTACTATTTTCTTGACAGCAGTACAATGAAATACATGATAATAGAGAAAACAAAAGATGTACATTAAGTATATATATTTAGTAATATAATAGTGAATTTAAAATAAGTAGTGCAAAATAACAGAAATTAAAGAAGTGTGAGGTAGTGTTCATGGGTTCAATGACCATTTAGAAATCAGATGGCGGAGGGGAAGAAGCTGTTCCTGAATTGCTGAGGGTGTACCTTTAGGCTTCTGTACCTCCTTCCCGATGATAACAGTGAGAAGAGGACATGTCTTGGGTGGAGGGAATTCTTAATGATGGCTGCCACTTTCTTAGGGCACTGCTCCTTAAAGAGTCTTCGATACTCCAGAGGCTGGTGTCCATGACACAGCAGACTAGTTTTACAAGTTTCTGCAACTTATTTCAATATTGTGCAGTAGGCCCCCATGCCCATACCAGCTGGTGAGGCAGTCAGTCAGAATGCTTTCTATGGTACATTTGTCGAAGTTTTCAAGTGTTTTAGTTGACAAATCAAATCTCGTCAAACTTCTAATGAAATATAGCTGCTGTCTTGGCTTTATATGTTGCGTCCAGGTTAGGTCCTCAGAGATATTGATAACTGGAAATTTGAAATTACTCACTCTCTCCACATCTGATCCCTCTATGAGGATTGGTTTGTGTTCCCTCATCTTCCCCTTCCTGAACTCCAGATTCAGTTCCTTGGTCTTACTGATGTTGAGTGCAAGGCTGCTGTTGCAACGTCGCTGATGTATCTCACCCCTGTACACCCTCTTGTCAACATCAAAAATTTTGCCAATAATGATGGAATCATCAGCAGATTTATAGATGCTGCCTGAGCTCTGCCTAGCCACATAGTCATGGGTGTAGAGAGAGTAGAGCAGTGGGTAAGCACATATTCCTGTAGAGCACCAGTGTTAATTGTCAGGCAGAGAGGTTATTTTCAATCCACGTCAGTTGTGGTCTTCCAGTTAGGAAGTCAAGGATCCAGTTGCAGAGGGAGATACAGAGGCCCAGGTTTGGTAGCTTTTCAATCAGGACTGTAAGAAAGATGGTGTTAAATGCTGAGCTCTAGACAACAAACAGCATCCTGGCATCGGTCCAGGTGATCCAAGGTTGCATAGAGAGCCATTGAGATTGCGTCTGCTGTAGATCTATTACGGCGATAAGACATTGTTTTGGACATTGGTTGCTGTTCAGCCTTTATTTATGAAGAGTTTTTCATAAATTCTATTGTATTCCTATATTGTCCTGTAAATGCCTGAAATAAAATGAATCTCAGTATAGTATATGGTGACATCTATGTACTTTGATAATACGATAAGGAATGCTTATTGTTCCTTTACGAGACCACATCTTGGTAAGTTAGACTTCTTGGCTGTACTCCTACTACCTGCATACAGACAGAGCCCAAAGAGCAAGGTTCCAGAGATCAAGACAGCCAAGAAATTGTCGCCAGAGGCAGAGGAAAAATTACAGGTCTTCTTTGAGTCAGTGGACTGGGTTGTGTTCAAGCACTCATCTGAGGATCTGAGTGACTACACCAGGGTTGTAACAGACTTCATTAAAACAGCTGTAGATGAGTGTGTCCCAACAAAATTATTCAGGATTTACCCTAATCAGAAGCCCTGGATGAACGATGAAATCCAGAATTTGCTGAGGACCAGATCAGAGGCATTCAAGTCTGAAGATCAAGAATGTTACAAGATGTGCAGGTATGATCTCCAGAAAGCCACCTCATGGGAGAAACAGAGATTCTGGACCAGAATAGATTCAACGAGGGATGCTGAACAAATACGGCAGGGTTTGAATGCCATAACCACCTACAAAGCTAAATCTTCTGACCTAGGGGACAGCAGATCTTCCCTTCAGATGAGCTCGATGGCTTCTGAGCTCACTTTGACCACAAGAACAGGGAAGAACCATTGTGCACCCCTGTGTCTCCCGATGATCCTTTGATCTCAGTATCTGAAGATGACATGCAAACTGCATAAAAGAGAGTGAATCCAAGGAAAGCATCCAGTCCAGATGGAGTACCTAGCTGAGTACTGAAGACCTGTGCTGACCAACTGGCTGGTGTATTCACAGATACCTTCAACCTCTTCCTTCTACAGTGTGTGGTACCTACCTGATTCAAACAGGTTTCCACCAGTGCCTAGGAAGAGCATGGTAACCTACCTCAATGACTATCGCCCAATGGCACTCATATCCACAGTGATGAAGTGCTTTGAGAAGCTGGCGTTGAAATATATCAGCTCCTGTCTGAATGGTGACTTGGATCCATTCCAATTTGCCCATTAGAGCAATAGGTCCACAGCAGATGCCGACTCATCGTCTCCTCACACAATGCTGGAACATCTGGACAACAAAGATGCATACATCAGGATGTTCTTTATCGATTACAGCTCAGCATTTAATACCATCATTCCTTCAAAACTGATCAGCAGACTCCAAGATCTGGGCCTCACTAGCCTCTTGTGCAATTAGATCGCGGATTTCCTCACTTGCAGACTCCAGTCAGTTCAGAATGGCAAAAACATCTTCTCTACAATGTCCAGCAGCACAGGTGCACCATAGAGATGTGTGCTTAGCCCCCTGCTCTACTCGCTTTACACCTGTGACTGTGTGGCTAAGTATAGCTCCAACACCATATACAAGTTTTCTCTGACACCACCGTTGTGGGCCATGTCAAGGGTGGTGATGTGAGCACACAGGAGGGAGATTGAAAACTCAGCTGAGTGGTGTAATAACAACAATCTCTCAATCAATGTCAAAAAGATCAAGGAACTGATAGTAGACTTTAGAAGAGGAAACCAGAGGTCCACAAGCCAATACTCATCAGAGGATCAGAGATGGAGAGGGTCAGTAACTTTAATTTCTTGGGCATCACTATCACAAAGGACCTGTCCTGGTCACATCATATAAATGTAATTGAAAAGAAAGCGCAACAGCATCTCTACTTCCTCAGAAGTCTGTGGATATTCGACGTGTCATCAAGAACCTCGGCAAACTTCTAGTGATGTGTAGTGGACAGTGCTGACTGACAGCATTACAGCCTAGTATGGGAACACCAATGCCTTTGAGTGGAAAATCCAATTAAAGGTAATGGATTTGACCGAATACATCATGGGTAAGCTGTTCCAGCCATTGAGCACATCAACATGAAATGTTGCCATAGAAAAGCAGCATCCATTGTCAAAGATCCTCACCGCCCACACTCTTTTCTCACTGCTGCCATCAGATAGAAGGTTCAAGAGCCTCAGGACTCACACCACAGGTTCAAGAACAGTTACTACCCCTCAATCAATGGGCTCTTGGACAAAAGGAGCTAGCTACACTCATTCTATTTCTAGCGTCCCCACAACCAATTATCTCACTTAAATGACTCTTTATCTTGTTATTTCATGCTCTTGTTATTTATTGCTATCTATTTATGTTTGTATTTGCACAGTTTGTTATTCATTGATCCTGTTTACAATGACTGTTTTATAGATTTCCTGGTATGCCTGCAGGAAAACGGATCTCAGGGTTGTATGTGGTGACATGTATGTACCCTAATAATAAATTTTACTTTGAACACTAAGCTTTTAAATTTACTTTAATTTTGACTTTGAATTGAAAGGCAAATTGACCCTTCACCTCAGAAAGTGGCTCTTCTTGCTCCCTGAAAGTGGTTACTATGGTGATAGCATGACAGTGTGATTAGGGAGGCACAGTATCATAGCGGTTAGCACACCCATTTTACAGTACTGGTGACTGTGGTTCAATTCCCATCACTGCCTGTAAGGAGCTTGTACATTTCCCACATGACCATTTGCATTTCTTCCGGGTATTCCCATTTCCAAACGTAGTTCAAAGATATACTGGTTGCACGAAGAAAAAAGCGACTTGACTTGTATCGTAGGAAAGGCAGATAATAGTCCTGAAGATGAAGTAACTGGTTTACAAACAGAGGAAATGTATAGACAGGAGAGGCTGTTGATAGGGCAAAATTGCAGTCAACATGATGAGTTGCAATATAAAAAGAAGACAAAGCTGAAAAGGGCGAATGCAGGACTGGAGGTGTTGTATTTGAAAGTGCACAGTATATGGAATAATGCAGATGAATTTGTAGAATAGTTGCAGATTGGTAGGTATGGTGTTGCATGCATCATTGAATCATGGCTGAAATATTATATATGTCCAAGGATACACATTGTATCCAAAGGATAGGCAGGAAGGCAGGGGTGGGGTAGTGGGTTGGTGTTTCTCTGTTGCTCTGTTGGTAAACAATCAAATCAAATCATTAGAAAGAAGTGACATAGTGTTGGAAGGTGTTGAATCATTGTGGATAGAACTGAGGAATTGCAAGGGTAAAAAGTCCCTGAGGGGGGTTGCTTACAGACCCCCAAACAGTAGTAAGGACATGTCCTACAAATTACAATGGGAGAAAGAAAATGCATGCCAAAAGGACAACGTTATAATAGTCATGGGGAATTCAATATGCAGGTGTATCGGGAAAATCAGGTTGGTGTTGAATTCCAAGGGGAATTTCTATAGTACCTATGAGATGTAGAGCAGCTTGTGATTGAGCCCATTAGTAAGTGGATCAGCTATTCTGGATTGGGTGTTGTGCGATGAACCAGAATTGATTAGAGAGCTTGAGATAAAAGAACCCTAGGGGAAAGGTGATCATAATATGATTGAATTCACCCTGAAATTTGAGAAGGAGAAGCTGAAGTCAGAATTATCAGGATTACAGTTGAGTAAAGGGAATTACAGAGGCATGAGAGCGAAGTTTGCAAGATATGATTGTAAAAGAACACCGGCAGGGATGGTGGCAGAGCAGCAATGGCTGGAATTTCTGGAAGCAATTCAGAAGGCACAGGATATACATATCCCACAGAGGAAGAATTATCCTAAAGGAAAGATGCCACAACTATGGCTAACAAGAGTAATCAAATCCAAAATAAAAGTCCAAGAGAGGGCATATAATAAAGGAAAAAAGCAGTGGGAAGTTAAAAGATTGGGAAGTTTTCAAATACAACAGAAGGCAACTAAAAAATATTAAGAAGGTAAAGATGGAATATGAAAGTAAACTAGCCAATAATATCAAAGAGGATACCAAAATTTCTTCAGATTCATAAAGTGTAAGTGAGAGGCAACAGTGGATATCAGACTGCTGGAGAGCATTGCTGGAGAAGTAATAATGGGCGTCAATGAAATAGCGGACAAACTAAATTAGTGTTTTGCATCAGCCTTCACTATGAGGACACTCCACAGTATGGTGGAAATTCCAGGTGTCAGGGGGCATGAAGTTACCATCAACAGAGAGAATGCTCTTGGGAAACTGAAAGATAAGTCACCTGGACCAGATGGTGTACATCCCAAGGTTCCGAATGAGGTGACTGAAGAGATCATGGAGGCATTAGTGATGATCTTTCAAGAAGTACTAGATTCTGGAATGGTTCCACAGGACTGGAAAACTCCACTCTTCAAGAAGCCAGACAGGCAGAAGGAAGGAACACATAGACCAGTTATTCTGACCTCAGTGGTTGGGAAGTTATTGGAGTCGATTACTAAGGATGCGATCTTGGGATACTGAAAGACACATTATAAAACAGGCTGTAGTCAGCATGGTTCCTTCAAAAGAAAATCTTGCCTGATCAACCCTAATTCTTTGAAGAAGTAGCAAGCAAGATAGACAAAGGAGAATCAATTGATGCTGTGCACTTGGATTTTTTGAAGGTCTTTGACAAGAAGCCATACATGAGGCTGCTTAACAAGCTACAAGCCCATGGTATTACAGGAAAGATTCTAGCATGGATAAAGCAGTGACTGATTGGCAGGAGGCAAAGAATGAGAATAAAGGGAGTCTTTTCTGGTTGGCTGCCAGTGACTAGTGGGGTTCCACAGGCGTCTGTGTTGGGATCGATACTTTTGACGCTATATGTCAATGATATTATGATGGAATTAATGGCTTTATTGCAAAGTTGGCAGACAATATGAAGATAGGTGGAGGGGAAGAGCAGGTAGTTTTGAGGAAGTAGAGAGGCTACAGAAAGACTTAGATAGATTGGGAGAACGGTCGAAGAAATGGCAGATGGAATACAGTGTCAGGAAGTGTATGGTCTTGCACATTGGTAGAAGAAACAAAAGGGTCGAGTATTTTCTAAATGGAGAGAAAATATAAAAAACAGAGTTACAAAAGGACTAGGGAGTCCAAGTGCAGTATTCTCTAAAGGTTAATTTGCAGGTTGAGTCTGTGGTGAGAAAGGCAAATGCAATGTTAGCTTTCATTTCAAGTGGTCTAGAATATAAAAGCAAGGATGTAATGTTGAGACTTTATAAAGCACTGGTGAGGCCTCACTTGAACTGAGTTGAATTGAATTGACTTTATTTCTTACATCCTTCATGTACATGAGGAGTAAAAATCTTTATGTTATGTCTCCATCTAAATGTGCAATTTATAGTAATTTATAAGAAATAGTATGTACAACAGGATAGTCAATATAACATAGAAGTACAGTTGTGTCAACATGAGTTATGCAGTCTGATGGCCTGGTGGAAGAAGCTGTCCCAGAGCCTTTTGGTCCTGGTTTTTATGCAGCTGTACCACTTCCCGGATGGTAGCAGTTGGAACAGTTTGTGGTTGGGGTGACTCGGGTCCCCAATGATCCTTCGGGTCCTTTTTACAAACCTGTCTTTATAAATGTCCTGAATAGTGGGAAGTTCACATCTACAGATGTGGTAGGCTGTCCGCACCATTCTCTGCAGGGCCCTGCGATTGAGGGAAATAGAATTCCCATACCAGGCAGTGATGCAGCCAGTCAGGATGTTCTCAATTGTGCTCCTGTAGAAAGCTTTTAGGATTTGGGGACCCATACCAAACTTCTTCAACCATCTAAGGTGAAAGAGGCACTGTTGTGCCTATTTCACCACACAGCCGGTATGTACAGACCATGTGAGATCTTCAGTGATGTGTATGCCGAGGAACTGAAAGCTGTTCACCCTCTCAACCCCAGATCCATTGATGACAATAGGGATCAGCCTGTCTCCATTCCTCCTGTAGTCCACAACCAGCTCCTCTGTTTTTGTGACATTGAGGGAGAGTATTGTGAGCAGGTTTGGGCCTCTTATCTTAGAAAGGATGCACTGAAACTGGAGAGGATTCAAAGGATGTTCATGAAAATGATTCCAGGATTAAATAGCTTGTCATATGAAGAGTGTTTGATGGCTCTGCGTCTGTATTCACTGGAATTCAGAAGAATGAGGGGTGACCTCAGTGAAACCTATTGAATGGTGAAAGGCCACGATAGAGTGGATATGGAGAGTATATTTACTATAGGGGGGAGAGTCTAAGACCAGAGGGCACAGCCTCAGAATTGAGGGACATCCTTTTAGAACAGAGATGAGGTGGAATTTCAGTGCTGTATCCTGTCCAAGATACCACAGCTGCAGAGTCAGTTTAGCACTGTAGCCACAACTGCACTATCAGTTCAGTGCTGAGGTGAGTAACACTCATGGAGTAGTGAGCTGAACACCTGTTTGTCCTTCACCCTTGATCTTTTTACTCAGGCTTGGCACTTAAAGTGGCCGAACATATGTTCATTATCCTCTCTTGAGCACAGGCCCCCCGTTTCAATCCGGCATGAAGTCTGCTTCAACAATGGCTGCAACGTCCATACCTGCAGTTTTGAGAATCCAATTAATCGAAACCTTTAGGGTGCCATAAAAATGCCAGTTTTTACAAATGGTTCAAAATCACAGCCCCAAAGAGAAATTACAGTGTTCATTGTCCAGATAGAGCATATTTGACAGAAAAGTTCTTAGTTTTACTTGCTCGCTTAAGAACAGCTTTCAGATAATAGGGTGACCAAAATTGTACTCAATATCCCAAGCACAACCTCACCGATATCTTATGGAACTGCAAAATATTGTCCAAACTCCTGTATTCAATGCCCTGACTGCTGAAAACCAGGAGGCCAAATGCCTTCTTCACTACGTTCACTACTTTGTTGACATGTCCAAGCATCGAACAGTTGATGCACCATCAATAACTCACTCTGAGACGTAAGAAGCGAGGTATCGGCTTTTATTGACTGGAAGCATGAACAACACTACATCCTGGAGAATGAGGCCGGGCATCAGGCCTCAATCGCCTTTATACAGGGGTCTGAGGGAGGAGCCACAGGAGCAGTCCAGACAGGTATATGTAGTTCACCACAACAGCAAAGGTGAAGTGACAGGAATTTGAAGGAGAGGTGGGCACCAGAGAGGACAGTAAACAGAGCCGAAGAGAAAGTAAGTCTGTGAGCTTGTGCAGTAGACTGGTAAGGAAGTGGCCAACACAACAAGAATTACAGTTCATAGGTTCAGGGTGAAAGGTGAAATATTTAAAGGAAACATGAGGGGGAGCTCCTTCATTCAGAGAGCGGTGAGAGTGTGGAATGAGCTACCAGAGGAAAAATTTAAGAGAAATTTGTATAGGTACCTGGATGGGAGGGATATGGAGGGAGTGATCTGGATGTGGGTCAATAGGACCAACCAGAATAAAAGATCAGCTTGGACTAGTTGGGCCAAAGAGCCCATTTTTGGGTTGTAGCTATCTATTACACTTTGACAATCAATTAAATCATCTGATATAACCATATAACAATTACAGCACAGAAACAGGCCATCTCGGCCCTTCTAGTCCATGCCGAATGCTTACTCTCACCTAGTCCCACCTACCTGCACTCAGCCCATAACCCTCCATTCCTTTCCTGTCCATATACCTATCCAATTTTTTTTTTGTAATGATGTAATGATATGAACCCCATGGTAAGAGCTTTAAGGTGCTCTTACCTGGACTCGAGGAGATTGACAAAATATAATAACATTATCAAGATCCAGGATTGTTTGATGTCATTTCCAGTATGCAGGTGAAAAGAAAAATAACATAATTGTTACTTTGAAGCACAAAAAGCACAATAATAAAAAAAACAATGGATATATAAAAACATTAGATAGCTGATAATAGTCCATTTGGTCCATTGAGTCTGCTCCACCATTATATCATGGCTGATCCATTTCCCTCTTAGCCCCAGTCTCCTGCCTTCATCCCACCACACTATCCCTCATATCCCTTCATGTCTTGACCAATTAAAATCTATCTGCCTTAAAAATAGGTATAGATGGCCTCCGCAGCTGCCTGTGGTAAAAAAAATTTCACAGTTTCACCACTCTCTCGTGAGAGAACTTCCTCTTCAACTCCATTCTAAAAGGAGACCCCTCTCTTCTGAGGCTGTGTCCTCTAGTCTTAGACCCTCCCACCATAGAAAACATCCCTCATACTTCTGAATTCTAGGGAATACAGGCCCAGAGCTATCTCTTCATATGACAAGCTGTTTAATCCTGGAATCATTTTTGTGAATCTCCTTTGAACCCTCTCCAGTTTCAGTATATCCTTCTTAAGCTAAGCCAAAACTGCATACAGTTGTGCAGTATGGCTCCAAGTGAGGTCTCACCAATGTTTTATAAAGTCTCAACATTACATCCTTGCTTTTATATTCTTATCCTCTTGAAATGAATGCTAACATTGCATTTGCTTTCCTCACCGCAAACTCAACTTGCAAACTAACCTTTAGAGAATCCTGCACTTGGACTCTCTAGTCACTTTGTAATGCTTTTTTTTGTATTTTCTCTCAACTTAGAAAATAGTCGACCCTTTCATTTCTTCTATCAAAGTGCATGACCATACACTTCCTGACACTATATTCCATCTGCCATTTCTTTGGCCGTTCTCCCAATCTGTCTAAGTCCTTCTGTAGTCTCTCTACTTCCTCAAAACTACCTACTTTCCACCTATCTTTATATCATCTGCAAACCTTGCAACAAAGCCATTAATTCCATCATAAAATCACTGACATGTAGTGTCAAAAGAATCAGTCCCAACACAGACCCCTGTGGAACACCACTAGTCACTGGCAGCCAGCCAGAAAAGACTCCCTTTATTCTCTCTCTTTGCCTCCTGCCAATCAGCCACTGTTTTGTCCATACTAGAATCTTTCCTGTAATACCATGGGCTTGTACCTTGTTAAGCAGCCTCATGTATGACTTCTTGTCAAAGACCTTCAGAAAATCCAAGTGCACAGCATCGACTGATTCCCCTTTGTCTATCTTGCTTGTTACTTCTTCAAAGAATTCTAACAGATTTGTCAGAGAAGAATTTCCTTTGAGGAAGACATGCTGACTATGGACTATTTTATCATGTGCCTCCAAACAGCCTGAAATCACATCCTTGATGATGAGAGGCATTGATCGTGTGGATAGTCAGAGGCTTTTTCCCAGGGCTGAAATGGTTGCCACATGAAGACACAGGTTTAAGGTGCTGAGGAGTAGGTACAGAGGAGACGTCAGGGGTAAGTTTTTACTGTTGAGTGCTTGGAATGGGCTGGAAGCAACTGTGGTGGAGGTGGATACGATAGGGTTTTTTAAGAGGCTTTTAGATAGGTACATGGAGCTTAGTAAAATAGAGGGCTGTAGGTAAGCCTAGTAATTTATGAGGTAGGGACGTATTCGACACAACTTTGTGGGCCGAAGGGCCTGTATTGTGCTGTCGGTTTTCTATGTTTCTATGTTTTTATGTTAACGGTTGACTCCAACATCTTCCCAGCCACTGAGTTCCGACTAACTAGCCGATAATTTTCTTTCTTCTGCCTCTCTTCCTTCTTGAAGAGTGGCGTGACATTTGTAATTTTCCAGTCTTCTGGAATCATACTAGAATCTACTGTCTCTTGAAGGATCATTACTAATGCCTCCACAGTCTCTTCAGCCAGCTCCTTCAGAACCCTGGGATGTACACCATCTGGTCCAGGTGACTTATCCACCTTCAGTCCTTTCAGTTTCTCAAGAATCTTCTCCCTACTAATGGTAACTTCACACACTTCATGACTCCTAATACCTGGAATTTCCGCCAAACTGCTAGTGTCTTCCACAGTGCACACTGATGCAAAATACTTATTCAATTAGTCTGCTATTTCATTGTTCACCATTACTGCCTCTCCAGCATCATTTTCCAATGGCCCGATATCCACTCTTTCCTCTCTTTTACACTTTATATATCTAAAGAAACATTTGGGATCCTCTTTTAATATTATTGGCCAGCTTACTTTCATATTTGATCTTTACCTTCTTAATAACTTTTTAGTTGCCTTCTGTCAGTTTTTAAAAGCTTCCCAATCCTCTAAATTCCCATTAAATTTTGCTCTATTATACTCCCTCTCTTTGGCTTTTATGCTGGATTTGACTTCTTTTCTTAGCCATGGTTGTGACATTTTGTCTTTAGAATACTTCTTCCTTTTGGGATATATATATATATATCTCCAGAAATTCCAGCCATTGCTGCTCTGCTGTCATCCCTGCCGGTGTTCTTTTCCCATCAATTCCGGCCAAATCTTCTGTCAGGGCTCTGTAATTCCCTTTACTCCACTGTAATATTGATACATCTGACTTCAGCTTGTCCTTCTCCAATTTCAGGGTGAATTCAATCATATTATGATCACTTGCCCCTATGTATTTTTAAGCTTAAGCTCTCTGATCAATTCTGGTTCATTGCATAACACTCAATCCAGAATAGCTGATCCCCCTAGTGCACTCAATCGCAAGCTGCTCGAACAAAAACATCTTGTAAACATTATAGGAATCCCCCCTCTTGGAATCCAGCACCAGTCTAATTTTCCCAATCTACCTGCATATTGAAATCCCCCATGACTATTGTAACATTGTGCCTCTGGCATGCATTTTCCATCTCCCATTGTAATTTGTAAACTACATCCTTACTATTGTGTGGGGGTTTGTATACAGCTCCCATCAGGGTCTTTTAACTCTTACAGTTCCTTAGCTCTATCCACAATGATTCAACATTTTCCGATTCTATGTCACTTCTTTCTAATGATTTAATTTCATTTTTAGCCAACAGAGCCATGCCACCCCCTCTGCCTTCCTGCTCATCCTTTTGATACAATGTGTATCCTTGAACATTAAGCTCCCACTATAATCTTCTTTAAGCCATGATTCAATGATGCCTACAACATCATACATGCCAAACTGTAACTGTGCTACAAGTTCATTAACCTTATTCTGTATATGGTGTGCATTCAAACATAACACCCTCAGTCCTATGTTCACCCTTCTCGATTTTGTCCGCCTTTTACGTTGCAACTCATCCTATTGCATTCAATTTTGCCATATAATCGGCCTCCCCTTGCTGGGAGTGTCATTACCCATTGTCTCTGTTTGTAAACCAACTACCACACCTTCAGCCCTATCACTCCGGTTCCCATCCCCCTGCCAAATTAGTTTAAACACACCCGAATAGCTCTCGCCATCCTATCTGCAAGGGTATGTCCACAAAGTGATGTTGTCACAGGAGTGTCTGTACACAAGGTGACTCTGACAGGAAATGATGACGTAGTAGTGGATGGGGATGTGGAGGTGTGGGTTAGTGGGTTGACGTGTTGATCAGCCTTACTGCTTGGAGAATGTGACTGCTTTTGAATCTGGTGGTCCTGGTGTGGACGCTATGTAGCCTCCTCCTTGATGGGAACGGGACAAGCGGTCTGTGAGCAGGGTGGGGATGATCCTTCATGATGTTGCTAGCCCTTTTCCGACACCTTTCTGTATATACGTCTTAGATGGTGGGTAGGTTGGTGAAGAGAGGCAGGTGAACAGTGTGGGGATGGGACAATGGTGAGTGTTTTGCAGAAATGGATACGAATGGTTATTTATTGGGAATAAGGCCAAGGCTACCATTTAATAGGTGTTTGAGGATGCCCTTGGGGAAATTGCAGAGAAGTGAACGAAGATATGACTTTGAGATCAAGGTTAGAATCATACAATAACACAAGCCTTCACTAGCCATCTACCTTTCAGCAAGCGTGCTCTTTAATTAATCTTTCTGCGGAGATGAATCACCGCACTGAAGTTCATTTTTAAGTGGTTATACTGTGTAACGTATTCATCCCGTAGCATTCTTCCAAATGCCGTAAAGTTACTGCAGTACATTGACAAGAACATTTAAAGTATTCTGAAAACACTCGGGTCAACATACACTCAGGAACAACTTTATTAGATATCTGCTGTACTTGCTAAAGTGGACACAAAGTGTATGTTCATGATCTTCTGCTGCTGTAGCTCACCCAGGTCTGGGTTCAACGTGTTGTGCGTTCAGAGGTGCTGGTCTGCACACCAATGTGTGGTTATTTGGATTACAGTCCTCTTCCCGTCAGCTTGAACCAGTCTGAACATACTCCTCTGACCTCTTTCATTAGCAAGGCATTTTTGCCCACAGAACTGACATGCACTGTATGCTGTTTTTTGGACCATTTTCTGTAAACTTTAAAGATTATTGTGTGTGGAAACCCTAGGAGGCCTGCAGTTTCTGAGATAAGTATTCCACCTCATCTGGCAAAAAGAATCATTCCATGGTCAAAGTTACTTAGATTGCATTTCTTCCCCATTCTGATGTTTGGTCTGAACCTCTTGACCGTGTTTGCAGGCTTTTATGCATTGAGTTGCTGCCACATGATCGTCTGCTTAGATATTCGCATTAACGAGCAGGCATGCTTGTGTACCTAACTAAGTGACCACTGAGTGGAAATAAGTTGGAGTATAGCTAATCTAATTGGCCATGTTTCACAAACAGTGACTTGTACCTCATGCAAAACTTCCCAGGAGGAAGGAAAGAGTAGCCAAAGAACGTATGTACTTGCAAAGGCCGGTGATTGCAGGAGTCCTAAGGTGGAATGACGGCTCTGGGCCTGTATTTGTTGGAGTTTAGAAGAGTAAGAAGAAGGGGATCTTATTGAAACCTACTGAATATTGAAAGACCAAGATAGAGTGACATAGAGAAAATATTTCCTAGAGTGGGAGAGTCTAGGACCACAGGGCACAGCCTCAGAATATGACATCCCCTTAGAAAAGAGCTGAGGAGGAATTTCTTTAGCCAGAGGGTGGTGAATCTGGGGAATTCATTGCCACAGACAGCTGTGGATTCCTTGTTCTTGAGAATCTTTAAAGTGGAGGTTGATACGTTCTTGATTAAGCAGTGTGTCAAAAGTTATGGGGAGAAGGCAGAATGATGCAGAGAGGGATAATAAATCAGCAATGACTGAATGACGGAGCAGACTCTATGGGCCAAATGGTTCAATTCTGCTCCTATGACTTATAAGACCATAACGGCATAATGAAAATTTTCTTCCCCTTTGTCTGTGAATGTGGTCAATTCCGACATAGCATTTTCTTATCGTAACTCCTAACTTTACAGACAGCTCACTCACTTTTTGATTACTCATTCTACAGATCTGAAAAATCCATCAAACATTAAACATTCTTAAGTACTCTTCAGTCATAAGTTGATTGAGAAAATCAATTTAGATCCACAAAAAGCCTTAAAAGTTCACAGAAGGAAAGTCGTTAACTTTGAACCCGGCAATTCAAATGGTGGAAAAGTGGAAGTTCAGAAAATCTAATGTTCACGTAAATTTGACTGTCTATGAACAGCCTTCAATAAATTAGTCAGAATCATCGGAGAAACAGATTACATTTCTGACTGGAAACATAAAAGCTTCTGAAAATGCTACTTGCCGTGTTTAGTCCTATTTTTCAAGGACAACTTATTGATGATCCTCTGAAATCTCATCCGTGATTTATTGATTGACATGAAATACAAGCCATAAAAAGGGAAATATTTGATGGACACCAGGCACCACATCCTTATTTCTTGTTAAGATAAGGAAATGTTATTTGTAAGAAGTAAACTAAATTATTTTCAAACTTTTGGTAAATTGTTTAGAGTTTAGAAAATGTGTATCATATTCAGAATCAGGATCAGGTTTAATTTCACTGGCATATGTTGTGATATTTGTTGTTATGTGGCAGCAGTACATTGCAATGCATAATAATAAATATTATTGTAAATTACAGTAAGAAGTATATCTTATATTAAAGTAAAAAAGTAGTGCAAAAAGAGTAAAAAATAGTAGTGGCGGAGTGTTCATGGTTTTAATGTCCATTCAGAAATCTGATGGCAGAGGGGAAGAAGTTATTCCTGAATCATTGAGTGAGTGCCATTAGGCTCCTGTACCTCCTCCCTGATATTAGCAATGCAAAAAAGGCATGTCCCTCATCTCATATTTATCTGTGATAATGAAAAAACAGTACTGTTCAAATATTCTTACATTCTCTCCTTCGCCAGAACCACACCATCCCATATACAATATGAGAGAGTACAGCACAGGACAGGCCATTCAGCTCACGATTCTAATTTGTAGTAAATATCCTCCTGCTGTGTCCCATTAACAGCCACCATATTCATGTGTCTATCTATAAGCATCATAAATTTCACCAAACTGCCTGCATCCATTACTACTCTGATTACCCAGTCCATGCACCCACCACACTCTGCATATATAAAAATCTTGCTGCTCACATCACATTTAGATTTCCCCTCTCTAACATTAAAATTACATCCTGTCGTATGAGACATTTCTAGCCTGGGGGAAAGAATCTGATTGTCTACCCTATCCAAGAGTCCCATGGCAGCTCTGTCTGGGTATACTCAAGGAAGGATTTCTCAAACCTCTGCTGAAAGGTCTCTCCAAGATGAGAAACTGAAAGATTTTTTGACAACTTTGTTCTCAATCAAACTAAATTAAAACTAATTAAATGCTTCATTTGCTAATGGCAGCTACAATGTACCACTCTGAATCATATCACTCTTTCAATAAGTACAATTTAGCAAAATGTTTCCTTGAAAGACCATTAAATCCATTCTCCTGAGGTCTTGTCACAATAGTGGGCTAGTAGTCCTGCTACATTAACCCAGTTATTTTACCTTGAGTGTAGATACAGGGGTAACATAATTGCTTGTAAACATGTTTACATAGGAAACTATGCTTCTGCTTTGTTGGTACTCAAAAGGCCCCATACGCTTTCTCATGTGGTCACTTTTCAAATATTTAACCCAGGCAACCTGTTCATATTCTATACCTTCACAGTATGGTCCGGGTCAATTTTGACCCAGCCCAAGAATCCCCTCATAACAAGTGTCTATATCAAATTTTGAACCACAGATCTATTTAGAATGTATAAATCACCTATCTGACATTAATAAATGGGTGATTAATCCTTAATTAATGTTTCAGAGATCTAAAATCCATTTCAATAGATACGGGTCAAATTTGACCCGGAACAGCCTCAATGCACAAAAATTTGTAGCACCTGTACAAAAGTATAAAATCTTTAAATATTTTCATTTTTGTGCATTTTGGGTCACTTTAGGAAAATTCATTAAATTCTGGCTAAAAAAAATGGCATCTAGGGTGTTTTTACTGCTGTCAAATGTCAAACCCGGTCAAATTTGACCCGAACAGTACATAAGGGTTAATGATTCACTTTAAAGTTCAAAGTTCAAAGACAATTTATTATAAAAGAATATATGCCACCATTCTATTCTATGTTCTATTATGGAGGAATTTAAGGTGGGGGATTATACAGGAGGCAGGGTTTAAGGGTCAGCACAACATTGTGGGCCAAAGGGCCTGTACTGTGCTGTACTGTTCTATGTTCTGTGTTCTATATTCTACCCTGAGATTCATTTTCTTGCAGGTAATCACAGTAGTAAATTGTGTGTTAATAGTATAGTAGTTCAGACATGGACTGACGAAGAACAGGCTTTTTGTGTGGTTGGTCATGTCTAACCAAACTTACAGAGTTTTTAGAGGAAGTTACCAGGAAAGTGGATGAAGTCAAGGTAGTTGATATTATCTACATGGACTTTAGTAAGGCATTTGACAGGGTCCTGCATAGGATGTTGGCCAAGAAGGTTCAGTTGCTTGGCATTCAGGATGAGGTAGTAAATTGGATTAGACATTGGCTTTATGGAAGAAGTCAGAGAGATGTAGTAGAGGGCTGCCTCTCTGACAGGAAGCTTGTGACTAGTGGTATGCCACAGGGAACAGTGCTGGATCAGCAAATTTGCAGATAATACCAAGATTGGGGGGTGTAGTGGACAGTGAGGAAGGCTATCATGGCTTGCAGAGTTATCTGCGTCAGCTGGAAAAAGGAGTTCAGAAATGGCTGATGGAATTTAATACAGACAAGTGTGAGGTCTTGCACTTTGGTAGGACCAACCAGGATAGGTCTTAGACAGTGAACGGAAGGGCACAGAGGAGTGTGGTAGAACAAAGAAATCTGGGAATACATGTCCATAATTCATTGACAGTTGGTAGGGTTGTAAAGAAAGTTTAGGCACACAGGCTTTCATAAATCAATGTATTGAGTACAGGAGATGGGATGTTATGTTGAAGTTGTACAAGATGTTGATCTGGCTTACTTTGGAGTACTGTATGTAGTTTTGGTCACCAACATACAGGAAAGATGTAAATAAGTTGGAAGGGTACAGAGAAAATTTACAAGGATGTTGCCGGGTAGGAGTTAGGAGGACAAATTGAATAGATCAGGACTACATTCTTCAGAACATAGAAGACTGAGAAGAGCTTTGATAGAGGTATACAAAATTATGAGAGGTATAGATAGGGTAAATGCAAGTAGGCTTTTCCCACTAAGGTTGGGTGGAACTACGACCAGAGGTAATGGGTTTAGGGTGAAAGGTGAGAAGTTTAAGGGGAAACTTCTTCACTCAGAGGGTCACAAAAGTGTGGAATGAGCTGCCAGCACAAATGGTGCAGGCGAACTCGCTTTCAATGATTAAGAGAAGCTTTGATAGGTACATGGATAGTAGGGGTATGGACAGCTATGGTCTCGACACAGATCGGTGAAAGTAGGCAGTGTTTCTGTAGAGCCTGTTTTTGTGCTGCACTTTTCTACAACTCTACTGTAGTGTTATTGTTGTCTGACAATATTATTGTCACAGGTGCATCAAACAATACAGTAAAATGTGTCTTTATCATCATTGCCCTGGGAAAAAGTCTCCTGAGATGAAGTAGCCTGAAGGGCAGAATTAGGCACCAGCTCAGGGCAAAGTAAAAGAATCAGAATCAGAATCAGGTTTAATATCACTGGCATTTGTTGTAAAATCTGTTGTTTTGCAGCAGCAATCCACTGCAATCCCTAATAAAAAAAAATATAAATCACAGTAAGAAATATACATAAAGATTAAATAAAGTAACTAGTGCAGAAAGAGAGCAATAAAAGTGTGATACTGTTTATACAGTACTACGTCTTAATACTCCATACCAAAAGTCTTGGATACATACTGTATATAAAGCTAGGGTACATAAAACTTTTGCACAGTACTGCATTTGTCAACGTGGAGCAGAGAGTGAGGTTGTAAATCAGGTAGGAGCAGAGGATGTTGGGAATGGTGGGGTTGAAGCACTATGGAGGGGTTGGGGGTTTGGGTCAGGTAGCAGAGAACGAGTGCCAGGATTGGGAAGTAGCACGGGCACAGACACACCCAGCATGGAGACTCCAGGCTAGATCAATTGGTTTATCGATTGCTACAGAACGTCTCTCTGATGCTTGCTGTCCCCTCCCTCTCCCTTCCCCTTTTCCAAACTAAGTACATTATCTGTTCAGAAATCTGATGGTGGAGGGAAAAATGCTGTTCCTGAAACACTAAGTGGTTGTCTTCAGGCTTCTGTACCCCATCTTTGATGGTAGCAATGAGAAGAGGACATGTCCTGAGTGATGGGCATCACTAATGATGAATGCGGACTTTTTGAGGCATCGTCTTTTGAAGGTGCCCTTGATGCTGGGGAGGCTAGTGCCCATGATGGAACTGTCTGTGTTTACAACCTTCTGCAGTTGTTTCCAATCTTGTGCAGTCGCCCCTCCATACCAGACAGTAAGAATGCTTTCGACGGTACATCTGTAGAAATCTGAGAGAACGATCTTTCAGAACCACACAAGATGCTGTTGAAGATTATGATTAATCTACAACAACGGCTCAAATCTAATTCAAAATATTAACATGGTGCCAAAAGCAACTGAATTACCTTAATGGAGCTGAACACGCAGTTGTCATGCCAACTCTGTGCAGATTAAACCATGATGAAAAGCGGATTAATTTTTCGAAGAACTGATTATACTAGTTAAGTTTGATAAACTGATTTGCCTTGAAAACCCACATGTTGAAACATGGGAAATTGGAACAAGCTGGGTAGGCACTATTGTTAGCACAGCCTGATGGGCCAAACGCCAAGTAGCCCTGATGCATTACTCTATGACCAACACAAAATGCTGAAGGAACTCAACAGGTCAGGCAGCATCTATGGAAAAGAGCAGACAGTCAACAGTTCAGGCTGAGGCTCTTTGTCAGGACCCGATGAAACATCAACTTTTTATTCCTCTCCACAGATACTGTCTGACCTGCTGGGTTCCTCCAGCAATTTGTGTGTGTCACTCTGGATTTCCAGAATCTGCAGTATCTCTTGTGTTTATGATTTGCTCCGCAGTATGACTTGATGTTTAAACAACTTTACCAATCCAGCAGCAACAGAAACGTGTGTTACAGGTGATCTTTGGAAAACCACAGAGTTAATCTTGTGTGCTAGAACCTAAAATATGGAACAATACATCACAAGGACAACTCCTTCAAGCTGCGATGTTGTGCTTTTAACATGTTGTAAGGTTTCTCTGCTGTGTAACATGCTGTAAGGTTTCACTGATAACTTAATGGTTTCTCTGTAGCAGCAAGGTTCGGGTTATGACTAGAGATAACGGGATTTGGAATGCTGGGGGCCTTTCTTATGAGTCTGGGAGAGAGATTTTTGCGGTCTTTTGCTGGGGGGAAATGAGGAGAGAAGACGCAAATGGAGAGAGTTGGTAGACCGCTGGACAGAGAGGACTTGAAGCGAGGGTCCGAAGGGCTGTGACAATCGAAGGAGGTCGATGGCGGACGAACGGCTTATCAGTGAGCTCCAACATTGCACAATAAATTGTTTCACAAGAGTGGGCCCTTTCTCTTATTTTTTGTTTTCTTTCCTAACCATATAGTCAAAGTAAGAATTATAAAGTTTAATCTTTTAACTGCATATTGTGTACTGTTTGTTATTTCGGAGTACTGATTTGTAACAGGGAACACATCACGTAGCATCCAACCAAACAAAATTTCTTAAGTTTGGCTGGGCCGGGGGCTATCACCCATTAGATTAAGCCACTAGCCAAAACGAGAGTTAACATGCTCAATGGATTAAACCAGCGATACCTTATCTCTTCTGCATGCCAGAGACCATATCCTTCCAAAGCAACACAGACAAAAAGCTAGAGTTACTTAGCAGGGCAGGCAGCATTCATGGAAATGAATAAACAGCCGAACTTTTAGGCCAAGACCCTTCTTCAGGACTGAGAAGGAAGAGGAATGATGCCAGAATAAAAAGGTTGGTGGAGGGGAAGGAGACTAACTGGAAGGTGATAGTTGAAACCAAGTGGGTGGGAAAGGACAAGGGCTGGAGAAGAAGGAATCTGGTGGAAGAGAAGAGTGGACCATGGGAGGTAAGAAAGGAGGGAAGTGACAGGCAGGAGAGAAGAAGTAAATGGTCAGTGGGGAATAGAGGAAGTTGGGGGTGGTGGTGGTGGAGTTTGTTTATCAGAAGGAGAAATCAATATTTACGCCATCAGGTTGGATGGTACCCAGACAGGATATAAGGTGCTTCTCCTCCACCCTGAGGGTAACCTCATCTTGGCACAAGAGGAGGCCACGGATCGACACTCTGGAGCGAGAATGAGAATCAGAAATAGGTTGTTTGGAGGTGGGAATCCCTCCATTGTTTTTCACAAGGATGCATGGGGAGTACATGGAATGAGCTGCCAGAGTAAGTGGTTGATGCAGGTATCATTGTAACCAGCAGTTAGCGTGAAACTTTACATCCCAACTGTAAGATCAGTGATCGATTCCCAATGATGTCTGTAAGGAGTTGTATGTTCTCCAAACTTGGATTACTACTTGGATTTCCTCTGGGTCCTGAGGTTTTCTCCCATATCCCAAAGACATACAGCTTAGGATTAGGGTCCTCCTTCCCTATATCCTATGGTACACTCTTGTCTCCCTTCAGATTCCTTCTTCTCCAGCCCTTTACCATTCCAACCCAGCTGGCTTCACATTATCACCTTCTAGTTATCCTCCTTCCCCTCCCCCCACCATTTTATTCTGGTGTCTTCCCCTTCCTTTTCAGTCCTGATGAAGGGTCTGGACCCAAAACATTGAATGTTTATTAATTTCCATGGATGCTAAGTTCCTCCCGTACTTTGTGTTAGGGTTGATGTGATATGATGGAATCAATGCATTTCACTATGTTTTTTGATGTGCCTGTGACAAATAAAGCTGATCTGTTATCAGTTAAGAAATACCTGGATAGAGAGATGGGGGGGGGGGGGGGAGGCTTAGGAGGGATATTCTCCAAGCACAGGAAATTGGTTCTAGCTGGGTGGGCACTGTGGTCAGCATGGTCTGGTTGGGCCGAAGGGCCTGTATCTATGCTGCATTGATCTATTACCAACCTGACAGAATGTATGTGAAGCATGTAAGCTAAAGGATGCTCTAAGAGTCTCTTGACATCTCTTGTTTGCTTGAAATTTATTTGCTAAAGGATTCAAGATTCAAGATTGTTTAATGTCATTTCCTGTATACAAGGATAAAGGAGAACAAGATAATAGTTACTCTGGATCCAATGCAGCACAAATAAACAAAACACAATAAGACAAAGAACAATAATAAAGAAACCACACTATATACAATTTGGATACTGTTGTGGGCATTAACCTCCCGGGGGAATACCACAGAGACCGGGTAACTGGCATAGAGTATGGGTCTGTGGTGCAGAAGGGGAAGAGAGAGAAAAGGGAGCAGTAGTGATAGGGGACTCAATAGTCTGGGGAACAGACAGGAGATTCTGGAGAATGAATGGGACACCCAGGTGGTATGTTGCCTCCCAGGTGCCAGGGTCAGGGATGTCTCAGATCGCGTCCACAGCATTTTGGAGAGGGAGAGAGAGCAGCCAGATGCCTTGGTACATACTGGTACCAATGACATAGAAATGAAAAGCAAAGAGGTCCTAAGGAGAAAATTTAGAGGCTAGGTAGAAAGCTGTGAAGCAGGACCTCCCAGGTAGTAATTTATAGATTCCTAGCTGTGCCACATGGCAGAGAGGGTAGAAACAGGATGATGTGGCAGATAAATGCATGGCTGAGAAGCTGGTGCAGGGGCCAGGGCTTCAGGTTCTTGGATCATTGGGATCTCTTCTGGAGAAGGTATGACCTGTTCAAAAGTGATGGGTTGCACCTGAATTTGAGAGGGATAAATATACTCGTGGGCAGATTTGTTAGAGATGTTGGGTAGGGTTTAAACTAATTTGGCAGGGGAGTAGGAAATGGAGTGAAGGGCCTCAGGTAGGACGGATGGTTGAAAAACCAAGATAATATGCAGTCAGACTGTCAGGAAGGACAGGCAGATGACAGAACAAAAATTGCAGCCAGCAGGATGAGTATCAGTGCATTATGGATGCAGAATCAAAAAGGGTAGCAAATACAGTACTCAAAGTGTCATATCTCAATGCACAGAGCATAAGAAATAAGGTAGTTGACCTTGTTGAACTTTTACAGATTGTCAGGTATGATGTTGCGGCCATCACTGATTCGTGGCTGAAGGATGGTTGTAGTTTGGAGCCGAATGTCCCAGGTTACAGATGGACAGGAAGGTCGGCAGAGGGGGCGTCATGGCTCTGCTGGTAAAGAATGGCATCAAATCATTAGAAAGATGTGACATAGGATCAGAAGATGTTGAATCCTTGTGGATTGAGTTCAGAAACTGCAAGGGTAAGATGGCAGTTATATACAGGCCTCCCAACAGTAGCTGGGAGGGGTAACAATGATAACACCAGGAAATAGAAAAGGTGTGTCAAAAGAGCAATGTTATGTTAGTTATGGGAGATTTTAACATGCACGTAGATTGAGAAAATCAGATTGGTAATGGATCTCAAGAGAGATTGGTGAGTGCCTTTGACAAGGCTTTTTAGAGCCGTTTGTCATTGAGCCTATTGGCGGATCAGCTATAATAGATTGGGGGTTATGCAATGAACCAAAGGCAATTAAGGAGCTTAAGGTAAAAGAGCCTAAGGAGTCAGTGATCACAATATGATTGAGTTCAACTTGAAATTTGATGGGGAGAAAGTAAAGGCTGACATAGCAATATTTCTGTGAAGTAAATGAAATTACAGTGGTATGAGAGTGGAATTGGCCAAAGTAAGGAGATGCTGTCAGGGATTACAGCAGAGCAGCAATGGCCTGAGTTTCTGGGAAAACTGAGGAAGGTGCTGGATAGATGTACTCCAAAAACAAAGAAAAACTCAAATGGTAAAATAGTACAACCGTGGCTGACAAGGGAAAACAAAGCTAATGTGAAAGCACCCCTCTATCGCGGGAATATAGAGGATGGGAAACTTCTTAAAACCTACAGAGGACAACTAACAGAATCATTAGGAGGGAAAAGATGAAATATGAAACCATACTAGCAAACAATATCAAAGTGGATAGTAAAATTTTTTAGTATGTAAAAAATAAAAGAGAGATGAAAGTGGATATAGGACTGCATGAAAATGAGGCTTGGGTAATAATAACGGGGGATAAGGAGATGGAAGATGAACTAAATGAGTACTTTGCATCAGTCTTCTCTGTGGACGACACTAGCAGTGTGCCAGATGTTGAAGGATGTGACCGAAGAGAAGTGGGTGCCGTCACTATTACAAGGGAGAAGGTGCTCAAAAAGCTGAAAGACCTAAAGGTACATATTTTACTCTGACGCGATGAACAGCATCCTGGGGTTCTAAAAGAGGCAGCGTTAGAGATTGTGGTGGTATTAGTAATGATCTTTCAAAAATCATTGGACTCTGGCATGTTGCCAGAGAACTGGGAATTTACAAATTTTACTCTACTCTTTAAGAAAAGAAGAAGGCAGCAGAAAGGAAATTATAGACCAGTTAGCCTGACCTCAGTGGTTGGGAAGACGTTGGAGTCAATTGTTAAGGATGAGGTTATGTAGTACTTGGTGACACAGGACAAGATAGGACAAGGTTAGCATGGTTTCCTTAATGGAACTTCTTGCCCACCTAACCTGTTAAAATTCTTTGAGGAGATTACAAATATCATCGATAAAGGGGATGCAGTGGTATTGTATATTTGGATTTTCAAAATGCCTTTGACAAGGTGCCACATATGAGGCTGCTTACCAATTTAAGAGCCCATGGTTTACAGTAAAGTTACTGACATGGTTAGAGCATTGGCTGATTGGTAGGAGACAATGAGTGGAAATAGAAACATAGAAAACATAGAAAACCTACAGCACAATACAGGCCCTTCAGCCCCCAAAGTTGTGCCGAACATGTCCTTACCTTAGAAGTTACCTGGGGTAATAAAAGAATCCTTACCTTAGAAATTACCTAGAGTAATAAAAGGATCCTTTTCTGCCAGTGACTAGTGTGTTCCGCAGGAGTTGCTGGCCGGACCACTTCTTTTCATTTTATGCTGTATGTCTCTGAGTTAGATGATGGGATAGATGTTTGCAGCTGATACGTGGATTGGTGGAGGGGAAGGTGGTGTTGAGGAAACATTCAGGCTGCAAAAGGTTGTAAACAGATTAGGAGAATGGACAAGAAAGTGACAAATGAAATACAATGTTGGAAAATGCATGTTTATGCATTTTGTTAGTAGAAATAAATGTACAGACTATTTTTTAAACAGGGAGAAAATCCAACATTTGAGATGCAAAGATTAGCCTGCAGGTTGAGTCAGTTGTGAGGAAGGCAAATACAATGTTAGCATTCATTTCAAGAGATCTTGAATACAAGAGCAGGGATGTGATGCTGAGGCTTTATAAGACACTGGTGAGGACTTGCCTTGAATATTGTGAATAGTTTTGGGCTCCTCATCTGAGAAAAGATATGTTGACATTGGAGAGGATCCAGAGGCGGTTCACAATGATGATTCCAGGAATAAAAGGGTTATCATACGAGGAACATTTGATGGCTCTGGGTCTGTAGTTGTTGGGATTTAGAAGGATGAGGGGGATCTCATTGAAACCTTTTGAATGATGAAAGCCCTAGACAGAGTAGATATGGAAAGAATGTTTCCCATGGTGGGGGAGTCTAGGACAAGAGGGCACAGCCTCAGGATAGAGGGACGTCCATTTAAAACAGAGATGCTGAGAAATTTCTTTAGCCAGAAGGTGGTGAATTTGTGGAATTTTTTTACCACAGGCTGTTGTGGAGGCCAGGTCATTTAAGGCAGAACTTGATAGGTTCTTGACTGGACATCATGTCTTCAAAGGTTATGGGTAGAAGGCCAGGGAGTGGAAAGGAGAAAAGGACTAGCCATGATTGAATGGTGGAGCAGACTTGATGGGTCAAATAGCTTAATTCTGCTTCTATGTCTTACGGTCTTATAAATACTTTCGATAACTCATATACATAGAATGATTTTGCATCCTTAAAGTGACACTAGGCACAGGAGTGTCTGTACATAAGGTGACAAACAGGAAATGATAAAGTAGTGCTGGTGGGAGTGTGAAGGGGAGGGTTAGCAGGTGGAAGTGTTTATCAGTTTTACTACTTGGGGAAAGTAATTGTGTTTGTGTCTGGTGCTCCTGACATGGTTTGTACCTGGACTCCTCCCAGATGGGAGTGGTATGAACAGACCATGAGCAGGGTGGGTGTAATTTTTCATGATGTTACTAGCCCTTTTCCAGCACCTTTGTGTATATATACCTTTATGACTAGTAGGTTGGTGCCCAGTGATGTATTGGTTAAAAGCGACAATAGCATAATAAGAAATTTAAAGAAAACAGAGTAAACTACCAATTTATCTCAGTTGCTTCAAGGTTGAAAGTTCAAAGTAAATTCATTATGTAAGTACATATATGTTATGACGTGCTACCCTGGGATTCATTTTCTTGTGGGCATTCAGAGTAAATACAAAAAAAACACAATAGAATCAATGAAAGATTGCACACAGCAGAAGAGATGAACAATCAATTTGCAAAATACAGCAAGCTGTGCAAATAAAAAAGAAAGAAAAAGAAATAATAATAATACCAGAAATAAGATGAATTAAAAGAGGAAATTGAAAGACTATGGAACATGAACAGGGTATACATTATCCCAAGAGTATTATCTACAACTGGAATCATCCCAAAGGCATGAAACAATTAGGGCTACACAGTAATATCTGTGTAAATCTTCAGACAGCCACAATACTAAACACGACTAGAATAATCCAAAAGTTCCTAGCAATTAAGAAATGAGTATGCTTGGCTATGCCCGTACCTCAAGTTTTACCAGCTTAAGTTGAGAAAAATAATGATGATGATGATGATGACGATGATGATGATGATCATAATAATAATAACAATAATAATAATAGTAATAATAAACAAATAGGCAATAAATATCAAAAGCATGAGATGAAGTGCCCATGAAAGTGAGTCCATAGGCATTGGGAACAGTTCAGTGTGGGGGTGAATGAAGCTGAGTGAAGTTATCCCCTCTGGTTCAAGAGTCTGAGGAGTAATAACTGTCCCTGAACCTGATGGTGTGGGCCCTGAGACCCCTGTACCTCTTTCCTTATGGTAGCAGTGAGAAGAGAGTATGGCCTGGATGTTTTTTTTTCACAAAATTTCCTTTATTACAAATTCGGTGCTATACAATATATACAAAACAGTGACTAACACGATTACCCCATTACAAATAGGCAATACACATTAAACCAAAATGTTTGCATCTCTATCAATGATGGCAATTACACCCCATGGAGCCCAACTGTCCCGGAACGCCCCTAAGGTTGCTGTGGACTGCGCGTGTTCCTTTTCAATATGGTGGGCGCTCTTGATGATGGATGCTGCTTTCTTGTGACAGTGCTCCATGCTGATGTACTCAATGATGGGGAGGGCTTTAGTCGTGATGGACTGGGCTGATTCAGTTACCTTTTGTAGGCTCTCTGTTGGAGGGCATTGGTGTTTTCATGCCAGACAGTGATGCAACCAGTCAATGTACTCTCCATTGCACATTTACAGAAGTCTGTCAAAGTTTTAGATGACATGCCAAATCTTCACAAACTTGTAAGAAAGTAGAGGTGCTGCGTATTTTTTTCATAATGGCACTTACGTGCTGGGGCTAGGACTTGTCCTCTAAAATTATAACATCAAGGAATTTAAAGTTGCTGACCCTCTCTTCCTCTGATCCTCTCATCCTCTAAAGAGGACTGGCTCATGGACCTCCAGTTTCCGTTTCCTGATGTTAATAATCAGCTCCCTGGTTTTGCTGATATTCAGTAAGATGTTGTTGTGGCACCCCTCTGGTATGTTTTCAATCTTCCTTTTATATGCTGATTCATCACAACCTTTGATTCAGCCAATGGCAGCGGTGCATCAACAAACTTAAATATGACTTCAGGCAATTAGAAAATTGAAATCTCATTCAATAGCATGACTAGATAATGCAAGATGATACCTGAATTAATCAATTTTATAGCCCGGAGTGTCAGCACTGGCAATGTAATGGAGTAACAAGAAACTAATCATTCTGCCCAAATAATCCCTTTTTTCCTTTTGGATACTCTCTAGCCTCAAACATGCAGAAGGTTTGCAGGAAAGTTAGCTCGTGCTGCACAGGGATAGGGTTGGTGTTTAAACTAGAATTGCAGGGTGATGGAGGGAGATGGGAACTAGAGCACCAGAACAGATAGTGCGGTGGTTTTAGGGAAAGATGTTTTTAAGTCTACTGTACATACAAATTTAATAATCAAAAGGTTGAACATGGTGGGACGAATGTTCTGAGCTACGTAGAAAGTTTGTATATTTCAATGCAAGGAGTATTGTAGGAAAGGCAGATAAGCTTAGGGCATGGATCAGCAATGTAGCCATTAGTGAGACTTGACTGCAGGAGCAGCAGAACTGACAGTTCAACAGTCTGGAGTTCCATTGTTTTAGATGTGACACAGCGGGAGGGATTAAAGGGTTGGCATTACTAGTCAGGGAGAATGTCATGGTAATGCTCAGTCAGGACAGACTGGGGAACTCATCTAGTGAGGCATTAGGCATGGAACTGAGAAATAAGAAAGGTATGACCACATTAATGGGCTATATTACAGACCAGTCAAAAACATAAGGTTGTTATAGTAGGTGATTTTTAACTTTCCACATATTGACTGGGACTCCATGCTGTAAAAGGGCTGGATGGGAATGAGCTCATCAGATGTGTTCAGAGAAGTTTCCTTCATCAATGCGTAGAAGTCTCAACTAGAGTGTGTGTGATACTCGATCTACTATTAAGGAATGAGACAAGGCAAGTGACAGAGTTTGTGTAAGGGAACACTTTGCATCTAGTGATCATAATATCATTAATGTCAAAGTAATTAAGGAAAAGGATATGGCTAGTCCTCAGGTTGAGATTCTAAACCAATTTAGAAAGGCCAATTTTGATGTTATCAGACCGAGTCCGACAAGTGTGGATTGGGAAGGGCTGTTTTCTGGTGAAGGTGTACTTGGAAAGTGGGAGGCCTTCAAAAGTGAAATTTTGAGAGTACGAAGCTCGTATATGCCTGTCAGGATAAAAAGAAAGGATAACAGGTTTAGAAAACATGGATTTCAAGAGATATTGAAGTCCTGATTAAGAAAAAGGAGACACATAGCAAGTATAGGCAGGCAGGAACAGAAGAGACACTTGAGGAATATAACAGAAGCAAAAGAACATTTAAGAAGGAAACCAGGAAAGTTGATTTTGCTTACATGGACTTTAGCAAGGCCTTTGACAAGATCCTGCATGGGAGTTGGACAGGATAGGTCAAGAAAGTTGATAGGTCAAGATTTTATTGCCTAGAGCGTAGAAGATTGAAAGGAGATTTGATAGAGACTTACAAAATTACGAGGGTATAGATAGGCTAAATGCAGGTGGGCTCTAGAGGTCATGAGTTAACAGTGAAAGGTGAAAGGTTTAAGGAAAACATGAGGGAAACTCCTTCACTCAGCGGATCATGGGAGTGCGGAATGAGCTGTCAGCACACGTGGTGAATGTAAGGGAAATTTGGATAGGTACACAGAGGGAAAAGTATAGAGGGCTAGGGGCCTGGTGCTGGTCGATGTGGCTAGACAGATTAATGCTTTGGCACAGGCGAGATGGGCTAATGGGGCCATTTTTATGCAGCAATGTGACTCTAAATGGGCACGTAGGATCACTGGGGATCCAAGTCATCCCAACCACAATCTATTCCAGCTGCTAACATCGGGAAACGGTACCGCAGCATAAAAGCCAGAACCAACAGGCTCCGGGACAGCTTCTTCCACCAGACCATCAGACTGATTAACTCATGCTGACTTGAGTGCATTTCTATGTTACATTGACTGTTCTATTTATTATAAATTACTATGATTGCATATTGCACATTTAGATGGAGACGTAATGTAAAGAATTTTACTCCTCGCATGTGAAGGATGTAAGAAATGAAGTAAATTCAATTCAGTTATGTAGATGAGAGGCTTATAGTCTATTCTAAACAATAATTTAAGATAGATAGATAGATTAGATACTTTATTGATCCCGAAGGAAATTACAGTGTCACAGTAGAATTACAAGTTCACAGATACTTAACATAAAATACTAGAAAAGAAGTAAGAAAGAAAATAAAAAGTTACCTCAAACAGTCTAACAGGAAGGGGTCATTACTCCCTGGCTGTAGGTTGACTCATTATAGAGCCTAATGGCCGAGGGTAAGAATGATCTCATATTGCACTTTTGGAGCAGTTGCTTATTCTGTTGCTAAAAGTGCTCCTCTGTTTAGCCAAGGTAGCATGCAGAGGGTGAACAACATTGTCCAGAATTGCCAGGATTTTCTGATGGGTCCTTTGTTCTACCACAGCCTCCAGTGCATTTAGTTTGATTCATATAACAGAACCAGCCTTTCCAATCAATTTATTGAGCCTGTCAGCATCTCCCATGTTGATGCTATAGGCACAGCACACCACCGCATAGAAGACTGAACTGGCAACAACAGACTGGTGGAACATGTGTAGGAGAGGCCTGCACACTCCAAAGGGCCTCAGTCTCCTCAGGAAGTAGAGGCAACTCTAGCCCTCTTGTACACAGTGTCTGTGTTGATGCTCCACTCAAGTCTGTCATTCAGGTGCACCCCCAGGTACCTGATGGTCCTCACCACATCCACATCCTCACCATCAGTAGTAACAGGTAACAGTGCAGGCTGAGTCTTCCCAAAGTCCATCACCATCTCCTTTGTCTTACTAATGTTGAGCTGCAGATGACTCAGCTTGCACCATTTGACAAAGTCCGCCACCAGAGCCCTGTACTCATCCTCCCGTCCTCCCTTTATACACCCAGGTTGCTGAGTCATCAGAGAATTTCTGCAGAATTTAGTGTTGTATCTAAAGTCCGACTTTATCTTGTACTAAATCAGATATTATCCCCGTGTAGTTTGAACAGCAGGCAAAATTTACATTCAAAGTTCAAATGTCTTGCTGAAGGGGCTCAACCCGAAACATCGACTGTTCATTTCCCTCCAGTGATGTTACTTGTTTTTTTGAGTTCCTCTAGCATTTTGTCTGTGTTGCCTAGTTTTCCAGCATCTCCAGAATCTATTGTACCTTTAAAAACAAAACTGATTTTTTCCCCGTGAAGTGGGTTAATAACATTATTAGCAGATCACATGGAGGTTGGTGTGGATAATGTACGAGGTTGTTGTAGGTTACAAAGGGACATTGACAGGATGCAGGACTGGGCTAAGAAGCAGTAGATGGAGTTCACTTGCTTAGATTTCAGTGTGCACAGACACAGAGGCCTTTCCGGAGACAATCAAAGGTGTTTTTATCCATTATGAACGTCTTCTTTTATGATTACAACACACTGTTGGACATTAAGTCTTTCAATTACTACAGGTCTACTCCATTAGTGAGTTGCTCGATAGCAGAGTTGCTACAGGAGCTGGACTTGGTGCAGACCAAGTTGCTATCTGCTACAGGGAGACATCAGAGTCGGTGCATGCAGGCGGTGTGCAATCTAACAGTGAGTGATTGTCTTGGACAGTTTTCTTGTAATCACAAGACCCTGTTAGATAGTGGCCACACAGAAGTCCAGTTGACTGGTTTATTGGAAAGAGCGACAGCGGGGCACCGTATCGCCTCAGTTGTAGCCCATTGCAGCAGTCCAGGACATGGTGACATTGCAGGTGGTGTGCCACTGCATCATGCAGAGTTGGGGGCTGCCCTCCAGTGTTTTCTCAGTGAGCTGGCCTCCACAGTCATCTGTGACAATAAATTCTACAGATTCACTGCCCTCTGGCATAAGACATTTCTCCTTATCTCTGTTGTAAAGGGACATCCTTCTAGTGTGATGCTGCACTTTCTGTTCTTAGACTCTCCCACTACAGAAAACCTCCTCTCCACATCCATTCTATCTAGGACTTTCAATGTTCAGTTGACATCCAGGCCTTTCATTCTTCCAAAATGTCCAGATCCAGAAACAAGTCGGAAGAATTGACTGGATTTCATTTCTGTACTTTGGTTGCTTCCCAACTCTGATCTAGTATCAAGTCTCAACCTTGCCAGTGCCCAGTGCAAAGCACTTGTTTCCGGTAAATCTGAGGACAAAGCCACTAATTAGTCCAAGTATCGGTAGTTTCCAAATATTTGGAGATTTAGGAACAGTTATTTCTCTTCAACCATCAGGCTTCTGAACCAGCATGGATAACTTCACTTACCTCAACCCTAACTGATCCCACAACCTATGAACTCATTTACAATGACTCTACAACTCATGTTCTTAATATTAATTATTACTTACTGTATTTATTAATGATCATTATTATTATTTGTATTTACGCAGTTTGTCCTTTTTGAACATTGGTTGTTTGTCAATTTTTGTGTCATTTTTCATTGTGTTTCTTTGTATCTACTGCGGATGCCCATAAGAAAAAGAATCTCATGCTCTCTCTCTCTCTCTCTCTCTCTCACACACACACACACACACACACACACACACACACACACACACACACACACAATAAATTTACTTTGAACTTTGAACCTTAATTTTCCAGGTTTCCTGGCAATTTCTGAATAACGACATTAATTAAGTTCTAACTTGAATTCCTCATTCAATTTACGGTTGTAAGTCAAACCAATGTCAAGTGTGATCAGGGTGTGTAGTACTCCAACCAGTAGATGTGGTCAATGAATGAATCCAAGCAATGAGACGTGACCATGGGAATAATATGAATACTAACAGTAGAACTGGAGTGTGGAGTAATATAAATCAAACCAATGGACATTGTGGACAATGCCATAGAAAGCTGAAAAGAGCTTGTTTTGCTGTTGTTTATGTTTTCTGTGGAACTTAGTGGGCATGCTACAGCATGTTGGCTCCAGAATGTTTGGCAACACCTGCGGGTTGCCCCCATCACATCCTTGGGTTTTGTTGGTTGTTAACACAAATGACATATCAATGTACGTAATAAATAAATTCATCTGAATCTGAATCTCAGGGTCACAGAATCATAATAACAGCAGCCAGACCATTCTGTGGATGTCTCTGTACAGGCTGGAGGTGAAACAGCTCATTTTCCATCTAGGTAGTCTCTAACCTGATTTCTCCAAATTCTGCTAATGTTTTCTCTTCCACCCTTGCTTCTTCTTCAAACCTACACTCTGGCCTCTTATATCTTCTCCTCACATGCCTATCACCTCTCCCTGGTGCCCTTCCTCCTTCCCTTTCTCCCATGGTCCTCTCTCCTCTCCTATCAGATTCCTTCTCCTCCAGCCCTTTACCTTTTCCACCCATCACCTTCCAGCTTCTAACTTCATCCCCTCCCCCATCCTCCTGGCTTTATCTATCATCTCCTAGCTTGTACTCCTTCTCCTCCTCCCAACTTTTTATTCTGGACCCTTTCCAGTCCTGATGAAGGGACTCGGCCCTAGACGTTGACTGTTTATTCCTCTCCACAAATGCTGCCTCACCTGCTAATTTCCTCCAGCATTTTGTGTGTGCCATTCTGCAGATCGCCGTTTGTCAGTGTGCTACATCAGGCTCTCTCTCCTTCATCTCCATCTTGCAAATACTTCATGGCCACTCAGGAAGGCTGAACCACAGGACTGTCATGTTGAAAGCCCTTAATAGAAGTAAACTTGTGCAAGCAGAGGAATTGAGGCTGTTCACTTTCACACGCCAACTCTGCCGTGGTCTGTGCAATATCTGAGGGCAGAAAAAGTCAGAAGTCTAAGTAAATTTATTATCTAAGTTCCTATATGTTACCAACTACTGTACGTATTTCCTGCAGGCACATTTCATTGCAGGAAAATAAAGAAATGCAATAGAATTTTTGAAAAACTACACATAAATAAGTGCAAAAGTGAATAACCAATGTGCAAAAGAAGAAAAATTATGCAATTAAACAGTAATTAAATAAATAAAACAGAGAACACAACTTATAGAGTCCTTGAGAGTGAGCCTGTGGGTTATGGAATCAGTTCAGAGTTGAGGTGTGTGAAGTTATCCACGGCACTTCAGGAGCCTGATCGTTGAGGAATAATAACTTTTTTTGAAGCTGCTGGTGTGGATCCTGAGACTCCTGTACCTCCTGCTCAGTGGCAGAGGTGAGAAGAGAGTATGGCCTTGATGGTGGGGGTCCTTGATGATGGATGCAGCTTCTTTCTGGCAGTGCTGCTTGTAATTGTGCTGCATGATGGGGAGGCCTTTGCCTCTGAAGGACTGGGCTGCATCCACCATTTTCGTACACTTTTCCATTCCTGAGCATTGGTGCTCACTCTCCACTGAATATTGACGGCTCCTCGGTAGAGATTGTTAAGAGCACCAAATTTCTTGGTGTTCACCTGGCGGAGAATCTCACCTGGTCTCTCAACACCAGCTCCATAGCAAAGAAAGCCCAGCAGCGTCTCTACTTTCTGCGAAGACTGAGGAAAGTCCATCTCTCAACCCCCATCCTCATCACATTCTACAGAGGTTGTATTGAGAGCATCCTGAGCAGCTGCATCACTGCCTGGTTTGGAAATAGCACCATCTCGGATCGCAAGACCCTGGAGCGGATAGTGAGGTCAGCTGAGAAGATCATCGGGGTCTCTCTTCCCATCATTACAGACATTTACACTACACACTGCATCCGCAAAGGAAACAGCATTATGAAGGACCCCACGTACCCCTGATACAAACTCTTCTCCGTCCTGCCATCTGGGAAAAGGCACCGAAGCATTCGGGCTGTCATAACCAGACTATGTAACAGTTTCTTCCCCCAAGCTATCAGACTCCTCAATACCCAGAGCCCGGACTGACACCAACTTACTGCCCTCTACCGTGCCTATTGTCTTGTTTATTATTTATTGTAATGCCTGCACTGTTTTGTGCACTTCATGCAGTCCTGTGTAGGTCTGCAGTCTAGTGTAGTTTTTGTGTTGGTTTACGTAGTTCAGTGTAGGTTTTGTATTTTTTCATGTAACACCATGGTCCTGAAAAACGTTGTCTCGTTTTTACTGTGTACTGTACCAGCAGTTATGGTCAAAATGACAATAAAAAATGACTTGACTTGACTTGAGAATGAACTCCTTCAGTATAAGAGAGGATTGTGGGTTTAGGGTTAAGATTTACATTAACCTCCATTGAACAATGTTTGTGCACAATGACTGTGTCAACCATCTACTCCTATTTGGCACTACTTATTTTTTAATGTAACTGATAGTAAATTCTTTTCATGTATTGAATTGTACGGCTGCAACAAAGCAACAAATTTCATGACATACAGTACTGTACAAAAGTCTCAGGCACAGGTATGTAGCTCAGGTGCCGAAGACTTTTGCACAGTAGCATGGGTTAAAATAGGATGCTGATCGGCAAACAAGCACGTAGTTTTGTATTAGCTCAGTAAGAGCACTTAGCTTTATATTAAGTGTTAGATGGGGACTGGAAGGACAAAATATATGTATGTCAGTGATAATAAACCTGATTATGTCTCTGAAATTGTCTGTCCATGTGTCTTATTTTCTGAGGTAGTAAATATTTTTACTGGCTAGTTACAGTTTACTATTTTATTTTAAAAATTTATTTAGAGATACAGCATCAACAGGTCCTTCCGGTAAAATGAGCTGTGCTGTCCAGCATTCCACCTATTTAACCCTAGCCTTATTACAGGACAACTTACAATGAGCAATGAGCCTACTAACCCATACTGTACGTCTTTGGACCATGGGAGGAAACCACAGTACATAGAGGAAACCCACGCATTCACGGGAAGAATATACGAACTCCTTACAGATGGTTCTGGAATTGAACTTTGAACTGCAATGCCTCAAGCTGTAATAGTGTTGTACTAGCAGCTAGGCTACCATGGCACCCTACTCTACTCTTCCTACATTCTAAGTCTGAGGACATGTGAACTGGAAGTTCCAATTTATTACTTCTGTATTCTCCTGAATATTGGTTTGCCCATCCTCTTGCATTTCCTGATTTTAATCCGTAGAGTCCTGGTCCCACTATTTTGCCTTGCCAAATGTTAGTTACAAATTCTGACTACTACCAGCCTCTATAGCAGGAGTTTCTCAAATCTACTTCACCCAGCTAAATGCAAGAGATTCTGCAATTGCTAAAAATCCAGAGTAACACACGTCAAATTCTGGAGGAACTCTGCAGGGCAGGCAACATCTGTGGAGAAGTATAAATAATTGACATTTTTGGACCAAGATCTTTCATTGTGGGTGCCACGGTGGCGTAGTGATTAGTGCAATACTATTATAACTCAGAGCATCAGAGTTCAGAGTTCAATACCAGCATCCTCTGTAAGGAGTTTGTACCTTCTCTCCGTGGAATGCATGGGTTTCCTCCATGTGCACCAGTTTCTTCCCACAGTCTAAAGCCGTACTGTTTAGTAGCTTAATTGATCATTAGAAATCGTCCCATTATTAGTTGAGTGAGTTGCTAGGTGGCATGGCTCAGAGGCCCCAAAGGGCCTTTTCTGCGCTGTATCTCCAAATAAATAAAATAAATAATAAATCAGTTCCGCAGTGAGAAACCTGTGACAGATTGGCAGAGTTTACAACCCTCTTCAGTTTTTGTCAGTCCTGTTGATGTAACCTGAGATGTAACCTGTCAGAAATCTTGCTATGGCGCATTGGTCAAAGTCAAGAGAATTCTCATAGACAACTCCAGTCTTCTCAGATATTTAAGGCTGTATGTACGCTGAAGTGCATTCTTAATCACCAGTTCAGTGCGGAGGGATTACGTGTGTTCATTTGTGATATGGATACCACGAAGCTGTTGACCATCTATAGCAGCTCCATTGATGAGCTCATCCTCTGCTTCCTCAGCTCAATAACAACCAACTCTTTCTTCTTGCTGACGTTAAAAACAGAAGACCATAAGGTGTAGGAGTAGAATTGAACCATCGAGTCTGCTCCACTAATCTATCATGGCTGATTTATTATCCCTCTCAACCCTACTCTCTTGACTTTTCTACATATCCTTTGACACCCTTACTAATCAAGAATCAATCAACCTTCAGTTTAAATATACCCAGTGACTTGGCCTCCACAGTCATCTGTGGCAATGAATTCCACAGATTCACTACCCTCTGGCTAAATAAATTCCTCCTTATCTCCATTCCAAATGGACATTCTTGCTTTCTGAGGATGTGCTCTCTGATCTTGGAGACTCCCATGATAGGGAACATCCTCTCCGGGTCCACGAGAGAGCAATTCTTCTGCTGGTGCTGTTCTTTAGTGCTCGACTCCTGGAAGACAAGCTTGGTTACCTTTGTCTTTGACTGACCCAGCACGAGAGGAGGAACTTCTGCGTGCTGGTTCTTTCAGAAACAACAGTCCATGCACCATAGATCTTCAAGCTATTACACTCAGGAGCATGTGCTGATATTACTCTTGTGACTCTGTGTGCTATTGTATCTATATGTGCTGTATGTGACTGAATGTACTGGGGTTTGCATCTTGGCTCCACAGCAATACAGTTTTGTTTTGCTGTGTATGTGTGTATGTTGAATGACAATTAAACTTGAAGTTCATTAAACTTGAACTTAAATAAATAAACAAAGTTGAGAACATGAGCTGTAGAGTCCTTGAAAGTGAGTCCATAGGTTGTGGAATCAGTTCAGTATTGAGGTGAGTGAAGTTATCCATGCTAGTTCAGGATAAAAGGTTGTTGGGTAATAACTGTTCCTGAACCTGGTGGTGTGGGACCTAAGGTTCCCATACCTTCTTCCTGATGGCACCAGTGAGAAGAGAGCATGGCCTGGATGGTGGCATACTTGATTGATGATGCTTGTTAATGTGCTCAATGCTGGGCAGAGCTTGCTTGTGATAGACTGGATTGTTTCCTAAACTTTTGAAGGGTAATAACAATTCATAGCAAAAGGAACTGAAAATTAGCATTCAGCTATGTTTCAAGGCAAAAATCAATTTCCTGATTTCACAGTAAAGATCCAAAGTTGTGAGAGATAATTATCGATCTCTCCCAGAACTCGGTTAGCTCCAGAAGGGCATGCTAACTGAAGCAGTTTGCTTGTGTGTGAGAATTTTCACATTTTCTACAGTTATCAGTGACACAGTACATTCTTGGGGGATTGTCCCCACCTCTTAACCCTTGAGCCCAGCAAGTGACGTGCAACTTTGGTGAAGGGACACGTCACCAGAGGAACGCTTAAAGAAAAAGAGTGTTCAGACATGTTACATTCACGTCTTCACTGTTCCCTCTTGTTTTAAGTTTCACTCAGCCAGCAGGTATGCTAGCAGATAACAAGGACCCCCAGATATCATTACTCATTGATGGAAGAAGATGTATTAGTGTTGTGCAATAATAAAAACTTTTTCTTCAGATCTTTCATTGTATTACTGTTTAGTAGGCCAGAGTCTATAAAACAAAGCAACATTACTTTACAACTCTTTGCCAACTCTTCATTCAGTCCCATCCATGCAATATTAGATCATCTCTCTATCATCAACCTATTGAATGTTCAAAGGCCTCAACAGGGCGGATGTAGAGAGGACGTTTTCTGTAGTGGAAGATTCAAGGATCAGAAGGCACAGTCTCCAAATAGAAGGACATCTCTTTGGAACAGAGATGAAGAGGAATCTCTTTACCCAGAGGGTGGTGAATCTGTGGAATTCATTGCCACAGATGGCTGTGGAAGCCAAGTCATTAGGTATATATAAAGTGGAGATTGATAGGTTCTTGATTAGTCAAGGTGTCAAAGGTTATGAGAAGGCAGGAGAATGGGGTTGAGAGGAATAAATCAGCCCTATTGGCCAAATGGCCAAATGGCTTAATTCTGCTCCTTTGTCTTTTGGACTGATGGACTGGTGTGTGTTTTCCTAGAGCCTCTGTTTCTCAGAGAATCATTTCTTCTGCTTTTGGTAACTCTGGAATATACAGGACAATTCTAGGACACAGTTTCAATCTGGTGACCCAACATCATCTCTGAGAAAAGTATCTCCTCCCTTAGGTATAACACCAAATCTGCACAGCACACCTCAAGTATGGTCTCACCCAAGCCCTGAACAATCTTATCATTGTATGGATGGATATATGGATTACAAGCTTGAAGAGGCCATTTGGTCCCTTCATCATGGTTCATGGATGCTCTGACTGCAACCTCAGCTCTGCATTTGGTCATGGTGTCATACAGCACAGGATCAGGATCTTCAGCCCATCTTTGCTTTACTTTACTTCATTGTCACCAATCAATTGATACTAGAGCATACAATTGTCAAAGCGATATTTGATTCTGTGCTTTGCGCTTCCTGGAGTACAAATCGAAATAAATATAATAAAAATTTAAATTATAAATCATAATTAGAAAATAGAAAAGGGAAAGTAAGGTAGTGCAAATCAGGTCTGGATATTTGGAAGGTACGGCCCAGATTCGGGTCAGGATCCATTCAGCAGTTTTATCACAGTTGGAAAGAAACTGTTCCCAAATCTGGCTGTATGAATCTTCAAGCTCCTGAACCTTCTCCCAGAGGGAAGAGGGACAAAAAGCGTGTTGGCTGGGTGGGTCGTGTCCTTGATTATCCTGGCAGCACTGCTCCGACAGCGTGTGGTGTAAAGTAAGTCCATCTGGCTAATTTCTCTCCATCTGTGCGAACTCTTCACCCTTCTTTTTCTTTTTCTTCTTAGCCCATCATCCCTAGCTTGCAAGAGTCCTTTGTCCTGGGCCATTCTTTCAAGTTGTCCCCGGGATTAATCCATCTTCAAAGATTCTTCCTCTCCCAGGGATGAGGTCTTTGGAGCTTCAGCTGGGGTTTCTGTAGCTCCGGGTTTTTATGGGATGGTGTTACTAACCCCATGTCCAAACCTTCTGCTTTCACAGGAAGGCTTAGGACAGTCCTTGGCTGATTCTCACCTGTTGCTTTTCAAGGCTCCATTAATCTTTGTATTAAAAGCCTCTTCAGCTGCTCCTCTGTCTGAGAAAGCAAGTTCCAAAGACTCATAATGCTCTGACAGAGAAAAACGTTGACACATCACTTCCTTAAATAGAAGTCAGAACACAGCACAGTACAGCACAATACAGGCCCTTTGGTCCACAATGTTGTGCTGACCCTTTCACCTACAAAGCAATGATGTTATGTTGAGGCTTTGTAAGACACTGGTGAGGCCTCACTTAGAGTATTGTCAACAGTTTTGGGCCCCTTATCTAAGAAAGGATTTGCGGACATTGGAAAAGGTTTAAAGGAGGTTTATGAAAAAGAAAGGGCTATCATATGAGGAGCGTTTGATGGCTCTGGGTCTGTACTCACTAGAATTCAGAAGAATGAAGAGGGATCTCATGGAAACACATTGGACGTTGAGAGGTCTCAGTAAATTGGATGTGGAGAGGATGTTTCCGATGGTGGGGAAGCTAAGACCAGAGAACCCAGCTTCAGAATAGAGGGATGTCTATTTGTAACAGAGATGAGGAAGAATTTAGCCACAGAGTTGTGCATCTGTGGAAATCACTGCCATAGGCAGCAGTGGAGGCCAAAACAGATTTTTGATTAGTTAGGGCATGAAGGGATATGGGGAGAAGGCATGAGACAGGAGCTGAGAGGGAAATTGATCAGCCATGATGAAAAGGCAGAGCAGACTAGTTGGATAAAATAGCTTAATTCTGCTCCTATATCTTATGGTCTTATCCTCAAGATCAATTTAACCTTTCCCTTCCACATAGCCCTACATTTTTCTTTGATCGATGCACCTATCTAAGAATATCTTAAATGTCTCTAATGTATCTGCAAGCCTAAATTTTTTGAAAGTAAATGGGTACAAAGTTATTTTAAGACAATGACCCTTGGTGCAACACCTTCCCAAGAAGACTTATATCACATTACCCTGTCAAAGCTCCCCAGTATTCTTTATGCTTTAATATCCCCTCTTCCTCTTTTAAACTCAGTCTGGGGGTGGTGAATGTATGAAATGAGGTGTCAGAGGCAGTGATTGAAGCAGATACAATAGCAAAATTTAATTGACATTTGGACAGATTGTGGTTGGGAAAGGTTGGCCATAAGTCCATAAGACTTTGGAGCAGAATTACACCATTCAGCCCATAGACTCTGCTCCAATATCCATCATGGGTGATTTGTTATCCCATTCAAGCTTAGTCTGCTGCCTTCTCCCCGTAACCTTTGACACCCTAAGTAATCAAGAACATATCAACCTCCACTTTAAATATACCCAATGGCTTGGCCCCTACAGTCGTCTGTGGCAATGAATTCCACAGATTCACCTCTCTCTGGCAAAAGAAATTCTTCTGTTCTAAAGGGACGCCCCTCTGTTCTGAGACTGTGCAGTCTGGTTCTAGACTCCCACTTTAGGAAACATCCTCTCTACATCCAATCTATCTCAGCCTTTCAATATTCAATGAGCTACTCCCTGTAAGTTGAGAGAGGTATGGGCCAAACAGACAAATGAGCTCAGTGCTCAGGCTGGTATCGATAAGCTGAGCTAAAGGATCTGTTTCTGTTCATGTATAATTCTACAATCCTAAGGATATAAATCTCCCATATCCAACCTTTCCTCAGAAGGCAAACCACCCATTCCATGTATTAGTCATGTAAACCTCTGAATCATTGGCAATGTATGAGACACCTTCCTTAAAAATGAATCGTAAAACTGTACATGGTAGTCCAAGTGTGATTCATCGATGTCTTAAATAATTGATACACAACCACTTTCCCTTTGTACTGAATCCCCCAGTAATATCAATATACTTTTACCCCCTCCTAATTACCTGGCAGTGACTAAGTGGATGCCTGACTCACTGGGATACATAGATCTCTTTATCACTCAGAGTTCTGGAATTTCTCACCAGCTTTTACCTGCTATAACAACAATGTCACATTCTATTTGCCTGATCTTTGCCCACTCACTTATCATGTCAAGATGCCATGAGGGGTGAATCTGATGAATCAAAGAATTTAATCAGACTCTGGAGGAATGACGGGCCCTTCACAAAGGCACGCAGACTATGCTTCTCTGAATGCGTATAAATCCTGTCTAATGATTTTCTCCAATAATTTGCTCAGCACTGAGGAGAGACTCAGTGGTTTCTGCCTCCTCTCCTGAACCAAGGAATAAATTTGTCACCCTCTGGTGCTCTTCCTGTGATTACTGAGGGCACAATGATCATCGACAAAGAATAGCAATCTCTTCCTTCACTTCCTGCAGTAAACCTGGGCTATAACACATATGACCCTGGGCATACATCTGTCTTAATGTTTTGCAGAAGTTACAGCACATTCTCTTTCTTAACATTGACATGTTGTAGCAGATCAGCCTGTTTTACACTCTGCTCATTGTGGTGTACCCTCACTACTGCTGAGGATCACCCTCCTCGCATTGCTACCATCAGGGAGTAGGTACAGGAGCCTGAAGACACACATTCAACATTTTAGGAACAGATTCTTCTCCTCTGCCATCTGATTTCTGAATGGACAATGCACATTACCTCAATATTAATTTTTAGTTTATTTTGCTTTTTTTTGCACTACTTATTTAATTTCATTTTTAAAATATACATAGTTCTCATTATAATTTTTTTTATCATTCTGTATTGCAATGTGATCCTGTTGCATATCAACAAATGATATTAAAATTGATTCTGAGGCTGATTATTTTTAGAGTTAAATATACTTTGTTGAATATTTGAACAAAGTCCATGCTAAAATACTTAACATATACACATACATGTGTCAAGATATGTTCAAGTTACAGATGTGGTCAAAGGAACATGGAATTCAGCCTTCATCCGAGGGCTCTGCGGAAAGCAAATGTTCCCTCCTTCGCTCTCCTCACTATTGAGCACATACACAGAGCAGTGTTGCAGGAATGAAACACCCATCATCAAAAACCCCCACTATCCAGGCCATACTCCCTTCTCACTGCTGCTACCAGGAAACAGGTACAGGAGCCTCAGGACCCTCACCACCAAGTTCAGGAGCAGTTATTACCCCTCAACTATCATGCTCTTGATAACATTACTCGATCACTCTCATCCCATAACTAAACTGTTCCCACAACTCATGGACTCACATGGAAGGACTCTTCAACTCATGTTCTCAATATTTATTACTTTCTATTTATTATTATTATTATTATTATTTATTTTTGTATTTGCACAGTGTGTTGTCTTTTGCACCTTGGCTGTTTGTTCATCTTGTGTGCTATCTTTCATTGATTCGATTGTGTCTCTTTCTACTTATTGTGAACACCCTTCCCACAGTGTGATCCTTCCTCAGTATCACCACTTAATTTTTTACAAAATTATAAATGTTTATTTACACAAAAATGGCACAAAGTACAAACATTAAGTATTTACAGGACAGTGAATACATTCAAATTAAAATATGATTATTTCTGTCTATAAAACAATCAATTCCCTGGGGGGGCCACCTCTCCCACAGATTCCTCACTGTACCCATTGTGACTGCATGCTCCCTCTCGAAGGACAGCCGAGCACCAACTTATCCTCAGAAGAGCGGAAGGCAATCGACCCAGGCAGCACCCTCCACTTTCTGCCACCTAGACCCATGAGTGGCTATCTTGGCCAGGCCCAGGAGCAAGCCCACCAGCAGATCCTCCTCTCGGTCCACCTCGTTCTGCACTGGGTGCCCGTATATGAGGAGCATGGGGCTGAAGTGGAACCAGAACCCGAGCATCAGCCCCTTCAGACACTCAAACAGGGGCTGCCACCTCTCACAATCCGTATCAGTGTGGTACCCTGACTCCTCCCGGTCACAGGATGGACAGGTGGATGCAGTGCCAGTACCCGTTGCACGGCACTGCCCGATACCACACCGTCCACCTTAGGTCCCCAATGTACAGGGAAGGACCTCTGCAAACAGAGGTTTCCACTGCCAGTTGGTGAAGCAGACCTCGAAGGCAAGTCCGGTCATTAGACGAAGGCAAGGGAGTGAAAGGTTTGCAGGAGCCGCCTGTAGAAGAAATGCTTTGAGAGAACTGCCTTGCTTTTGCCAAGAGCTGTTGAGCACATGGGGTCGCATCTCATCCAGACAGGGTGCTCCTGCGCCAGTGGGGGATGCTGCTCTAGCTGTGACAGGGACTGGTCCCCATCCTATCTCGGCGGGTGTCGAGTGGACTCGGGGTCTCAGGGAAGTAGAGAGACCGCCTGATGGGTGCGAAGTGCTCATCAGACACAGGCCTCGGGATACAGAGGGTCCCACAATACATGAGCTGTCTCCCAAGGATGCCCACCATGCTGTTCCATGACACACCAAAGCATGTCTTCTACAGGCTGCTGGGCCGTACAGTACCCATCTCCACACCCTTGTCACCCAGCCCGGAATTAGCACTAGGAGAGTGCCCTCCCACCTCACCCCTTAGGACACACTGCCTCTGATTAGCTGACTGAGACAGTGATCCAGGGTTATTCCACTTCCCCTCATGGACTAGATGCTCTCCAGCAGGGTACTTGGCCTCAAGTGGGGCAATAATCTAGGAAACCAATCCCACTGGTGACTCTCCACCCACATGAGGTCCTGTGCAACAAGTCTTTGTCCGTCCACAAGGAATAAGTGCACAGCTGAAGGCAGGTCTGACTCCCCACACGGCCCCTCTACAGTAGCGCCACTCACCAGCCCAGAAGATACATGTTCAGGAGATGTCACCCCAGCAGAGGGCCCCTGTATGACAGAGCTATCCTCCAGCTCTGAGGGGACGTTCTCTGCACATATGGCTTTTACTAGGGGTAAATCCTCCTCCTCTTGCAGCCCCTGATCGCCAGGGTCAGGGACACGTCCGTCTGCCGATTCAGGCCGCAGGTATGCTGAGACATGTTGACCTCCGTTTCAGAGGCGACCTCATCCTCCAGCGCCACTTCCCCTCCCCTGACTTTCCCACTGGGTTCAGAAGCCACAGGACCCTCAGCAGCAGCAGCCTGCTCCTTCTCCACCTTTCTCACCTTCCTGCCTGCCACTTGAGCCCTCCCCTCACCATCATTCACCCTGTGCCGAACCTCAGCTTCGACCGCCAATGGCAGGGGTGGGGGGGGGGGGGGCAGCAGGGAGAGGAACAGCAGGAGGGGATCAGTGGGGGAAGGCCCAGCAGTCCCACCCTGTGCCTCCGAGGCAGAGTTGACAGCCTGATGTTCAGGCAATTCTTCCAAATCTGCCCAAACTCTTTCCAGGCATTGCACCACAGGCAGCCCATAGCCCATGGTATAATAATGCCCCTCAAATTATAGCTGAAGCTACCCTTGACATCTCTACCTCACTCAGCTGCATCAGCAGGTGGCACTGAAATGAGAATAGGTGCTTAAAACCCCTGTAGTGCTTTGCACCTCCTCAATGGAGTGCAGAAAGGGGAAGAGGGCCTTGTCAGTGTTATGGGGGTGGATGTCAGAGTATAACCATCTGCACAGGGGCAAACACCAGCTCCACCAGCATAAACCACTCCCCCCCCCACGTTTAACCCCTGACTTCTGGCCAAAATCACACCCCTTGCCAACTTCAAATAGAAAATAATCTTCCGGTTTTAAACTGCTGACACAACAATGCCCTCACGACCTTCAACGGTCTCCGCCATGTCTTTTAGAACGGCATTCCTACCGGCGGAGGTTGGTGCAGTACATTGTACAGAGTCCTTTAGAGTCAGCCATTTGAACGAGTGCTTCTCTTCATGAGCTGCAACTCCTGATCCAGCAGCTTTGCACATAGGACTTCAGTGGAGCCATCTTCTGCCATGATGCTGTTCAGAGTTCAAAAGGTCAACACCACTATTGGGTATTACACAGTCTACAGCCAGCGGAACACCAGCAAACAGTCAAAAAGAAAGCTCAGAGATGGGGCAGATGGCAGGGAGTCCCATGTGGTGGTAAAACCTCAATGCCACCCATATGGCTGTGAACAATGACGGCGACTCACCCGGCCAATCTGCTGTTCCTCTGGCTGCTCCAAGGTGCAAAGTCCTCTTCACCCAGTCACACTGGGCTAGGCACTCTGACTGGGAGGGAGCTTCTACTGTTACTAACAGAATAAATCCGTCCCCACTCCCAGAAAAGTTAGACTCATAACTTCGGCAATCCGCCAGCCCAGCCACCACCATTGCTCAGTGCCAAAGAGACATGTACCGAAAAACTTCACCAAACAGAAGCCTTCCAGGAAAGGAAACAGTTTCAGTCCATTGCTGAGGTGATACTCCACACTCCCAAAGTCTTCTGGTTGTCTCCAAAACAGTTTTTGGCAATTGTACAGCACATTTTCAACTTTAGGTGACAGGGCTCCAACAGTGCGAGCTTCTCTCAGTGTGCCCCTCCCACATCGTCACCCTCCCTCTGTCTTGCCCCACCAACAAACTTGGAGACTGGTGTTGAAAGCTCTGAAGCTGGAGCAAGCTGCTTGAGGGAGTGAACGCAGTGGGCACAGTCGTATCATTTGAGAAGTGCTCGGATCAGTGCGTGGATGGCTGAGGCTTAGCGGGCAAGCGAACGGGGCTCAAAAGGACATGGGTCAAATACAGCTGGGTGGTCTCGGGGCTGGCATGGAGGGCCTGTCTCCAGGCTGCAATGTTCTACGACTATAATCCTGCTGCCTTTCTAAAGAAAACATGCCTTTGAGTCACGGTGAACACCCTACTTCATTATTCCCTACATTTTGTACTATTTATTATTTTGTAATTTATCAATTTCTATGTCTTTACACTGCAAGTGCCATTGCAAAGCAGCACATTTCATATTAGATGTAGGTGATAATAAATCTTAGCACTGTAGTATTGAAGGGTAAGCTGTAGTCAATTAACAGACAGGAGGTGTCTTTAATGGCTCGATGCTCCAGAGACGAGTATAGGGCAGGGAGGTGGCATCTGCTGTGGACTGTTTCCGTGGTAGCTGAGTTACAGACGGTTCAGGTTGGCTGGAAGTCTGGAGTTAATATGTGAAATGAACAGCCTCTTGAAGCTATTAAATGGTCCCATAATACAATCAGATGGTAGCCTCTTCTCATTGCTACCATCATGGAGGAGGTACAGGAGCCTGAAGACTCACATTCTATGCTTCAGGAACAGCTTTTTTCCCTCCGACATCAGATTTGTGAATGGACAACAAACCCATGTACACCACCTCAGTATTTTTTGCTGTCCTTTTGCACTAATATTTTTAAATATACTGTACATATTGTCATTTATAGGTTTTATTATTATTATGTCCACTGCCAAAAAACAAATTTCATGACGTATGCCGGTGATATTAAACCTGGTTCTCATTCTGATTCTGACTTCATAATCTCCCTTGTTACAACCTTGCACTTTATTGATTTACTGCACTGAACTGTCACTGCATCTGTTACACTTTATTCTGCATTGTTATTGATTTATCTTGTCCTACCATCAGGAATGGTGGAGCGGAGATACGGCTGTACCAAAGGAGATGTAAGGCACTCCTTCCTTCTGCTGGCCTGCAGGTCACCCTTGGGCAAAGTGTAAAGCCTGCTTATCAGCTCTCCGCCCCCTCTCCACCAATCAGGGCTACATGAAGCCGCGGGAGCATGTGTTTGATGCTCCTGCGAGGTGTGAACAGCCGGTGCATATCACAAGTCCTGGTGATGTGACCACTGATACCAGGCAGGCAGTGTCTGAAGAGTATTGATAATGGTTGGGATCACCCATCTTGTAAAGACACTGTCCAGAAGAAGATAGAAGAGGTATTTGATAAGGTCCCACATAGAAGATCGGTGGGTAAAATCAAAGTTCAGGGCATCGGGGGGAAGGCATTGACATGGATAGAAAACTGGTTGGCAGATAGAAAGCAAAGGTAGCGGTGAATGGGTGTTTCTCGGAATGGCAGGTGGTGACTAGTGGGGTGCCACAGGGCTCGGTATTGGGACCACAGCTGTTTACCATTTACGTTAACGATTTGGATGAAGGCATAGAAAATAACATCAGCAAATTTGCTGATGATACTAAGCTGGGTGGCAGTGTGACATGTGATGAGGATGTTAGGAGAATTCAGGGTGACTTGGATAGGCTGGGTGAGTGGGCAGATACTTGGCAGATGGCGTTTAATGTGAATAAGTGTGAGGTTATCCACTTTGGGAGTAAGAACAGGAAGGCAGATTATTATCTGAATGGTATAGAGTTGGGTAAGGGAGTAATACAAAGAGATCTCGGAGTCCTTGTTCATCAGTCACTGAAGGTGAATGAGCAAGTGCAGCAGGCAGTGAAGAAGGCTAATGGAATGTTGGCCTTTATTACAAAGGGAATTGAGTACAAGAGCAAGGAAATCCTCTTGCATTTGTACAGAGCCCTGGTGAGACCACACCTGGAGTATTGTGTACAGTTTTGGTCTCCAGGGTTAAGGAAGGACATCCTGGCTGTAGAGGAAGTGCAGCGTAGATTCACGAGGTTAATTCCTGGGATGTCTGGACTGTCTTACGCAGAGAGGTTAGAGAGACTGGGCTTGTACACGCTGGATTTAAGGAGATTGAGAGGGGATCTGATTGCAACATATAAGATTATTAAGGGATTGGACAAGATAGAGGCAGGAAATATGTTCCAGATGCTGGGAGAGTCCAGTACCAGAGGGCATGGTTTGAGAATAAGTGGTAGGTCATTTAGGACAGAGTTAAGGAAAAACTTCTTCTCCCAGAGAGTTGTGGGGGTCTGGAATGCATTGCCTCGGAAGGTAGTGGAGGCCAATTCTCTGGATGATTTCAAGAAGGAGCTAGATAGGTATCTTATGGATGGGGAATCAAGGGATATGGGGACAAGGCAGGAACTGGGTATTGATAGGAATTGATCAGCCATGATCTCAAAATGGCGGTGCAGGCTCAAAGGGCTGAATGGTCTACTTCTGCACCTATTGTCTATAAGACAATGACAAACCACTTCTGTAGAAAAATTTATCAAGGACAATCAGGATCATGGAGACCACGATCGCTCACGTCATACGACATGGCACATGATGATGATGATGATGATGATGATGATGATGATGATGATGATGATGATGATGACTCTGTTCTACCTCAACGCACTGTGTAATAATCTGATCTATATGAACAGTATGCAAGACAGGCTTTTCACTGTATCTCAGTACATATGACAATAATAAACCAATTCCAATTTCAATTCCCGGAAAATAATTCAGATTCTCTTTCTGATTATGAGAAGCATGTGTATGGATGTAGTCTACCTATCTGCAGGTTCTAATGTTATGAGCCTGAAACACTTGGTGCATCCAGAAACAATTGAACAATCAATAGGGATGGTGTAAAGATAGAAAGAGGCCCTTCAGTCCAACTCATCCATACTGATCAACATATCAGTTGAGCTAGACCCATTTACCTGCCTTTGGCCCAGATGTGTCTCAATTTTTCCTGTCCAAATCCTTTTCCGTAAAACCGCAAGGCATAGAATCAGAATTGGGCCATTTGGCCCATCGAGTCTGCTCTGCCATTCCGAAGTTGTTGATTTGTCATCCCTCTCAACCCTATTCCTCACCTTCTCCCAGTGAACTTTGATGCTCTTACTAATCAATAATCTACCAACCTCTGCTTTAAATATACCCAGTGACCTCATCCCTACAGCCATCTGTGGTGATAAATTCCACAGATTCACCACCCCCTGGCTAAAGAAATTCCACATTGTAACTGTATCTGCCTCCACCACTTTCTCTGGTAGTTCATTCTGTACACAGACCACTCTCTGTGTGAAAAATGAGTACAAGATGATAAGAGGCATAGAGGGAATGGACAGCCAGAGATCTTCTTGCAGAGCAGAAATGGCTAATACGGGGAGGGGGACATAATTTTAAGGTGATCGCAGAAAAGTATAGAACGGGTGTTGAGGTAAGTTTTTGTTTACTCAGAGAGTGGTGGGTGTGTGGTAGAAACAGATCCATTTAGGATATTTGAGAGAATCTTAGATAGGCACATGGATGACAGAAAAATGGAGTACTATTCACTACTCACTGGAATTTAGAAGATTGAGGGGGGATCTTATTGAAACGTATAAAATTCTAAAGGGATTGGACAGGCTAGATGCAGGAAGATTGTTTCCAATGTTAAGGAAGTCCAGAACGAGGGGTCACAGTTTAAGGATAAAGGGGAAGCCTTTTAGGACCGAGATGAGGAAAAACTTCTTCACACAGAGAGTGGTGAATCTGTGGAATTCTCTGCCACAGGAAACAGCTGAGGCCGGGAGATTGGCTATATTTAAGAGGAAGTTAGATATGGTCCTTGTGGCTAAAGGGATCTGGGGGTATGGAGAGAAAGCAGGTACAGGGTTCTGAGTTGGATGATCAGCCATGATCATACTGAATGGCAGTGCAGGCTCGAAGGGCCGAAAGGCCTATTCCTGCACCTATTTTCTATGTTTCTATGTTTACTATGGGAAAGAAAGTGTTAGGTTGATCTTAGAGTAGGTTAAAAGGTTGGCATAATATTATGAACCAAATGGCCTGTTCTGGCCTTTAGTGTTTCATATTCTATGCCCTGGTTTAAAATGTTGCCCTTCATGTTCCCTGTACATCTTTGCCCTCTCACCTTAAACCTCTGACCTCCAGTTTTAGTCTTCCCGATCCTGAGAAAAAGTCTGTGATGATCCACCTTGTTTATGCCCTTCAGAAACCTTCAGGATGTCATTTTGGTACAGACATAATAGTGTTTACTTAAGATACAAATAATCTTGAAAATAATCATGATTTAGTGTGGCAAGTTTTCTACAGAAGTGCTTTGCTGGCGCCTCCTTCTGGGCAGTGTCTTTATAAGCCGGGTGACCCCAGCCATTATCAATACTCTTCATAGATTGTCTGCCTGGTATCACTGGTCCCATAATCAGGACTTGTGATCTGTACCAGTTGCTCCTATGACCATCCACCAGCTGCTCCCATGGCTTCACGTGACCCTGACTGGGGGGGGGTAAGTCTCTTAGGTGGGTCTAAGTGGGGGTCCAAGGGTGACCTTAGGGATGGAGCACCTTACACCTCCTTTGGTGAAGATGTATGTCCACCCCACCACTCACTTGATGTACGTACGTATGATAAATAAATGAATCCGATTTAGTTCAGTTCAGCAGAGCACTCTTGGGTGGCCATCACACCATGGTTTGTGTTCCAATCTGATCATCGGACTGAAGTTCACTGCAAAATGCTCGACATTCTCGGCAGGTCTTTCAACCTGACGTGTTAACTCTGTTTCTACTCCCACGGATGCCGCCTGACACGTTGAATAATTTTGGAATTTTCTGCTGTTGCTTCAGCTCTGCAACAACTGCAGTTTATTTATAATTTCTATTCTCTGAGTAAAGAAATCTCTCACCCTGTCAGAATTATAAACTTCATAGAGTGATAAGCATGAACACAGGCCTTTAGGCCCAACTGATCCATGCTGGCCAAGATTCCCATCCAAAATTGTATTTTTTGCAAGTGTTTAGCCCATAATGTTCTAAACCTTTGCCATCCATGTAGTTGTTCAACAGGTCAGGCAGCCTCTATGGAGGAGAATAATGAGTCGATGTTTCCACCTGAGTCCCTTCATCAGGACTGAAATGTCCATTCTTTATTCCTTTCCATAGATTCTATCTGACTTGTTGAGTTCCTCTGGTATTCTGTGTGTGCTGCTCTGGATTTCCAGAATCTGAAGAATCTTTGTGTTTAATACCGACTGTCTTTAGAAGTTGTAGAGTCATAGATTCATAGAAAAGTACCACACATAAACAGGCCCTACAGCTCATCTAGTCCATGTGGAAATCCTTTAAACTGCCTACTGCATCAACCTGCACTGGGACCAAAGCCCTCCATACCCCTATCATCCATCTAGCGATCCAAACTTCTCTTAAATGTTGAAATAGAGCTCGCAGGCATCACTTGTACTGACAGTTCATTCCATACTCTCATGACCCCCCCGGGTGAAGAAGTTTTATATTATGTTCCACTTAAATTTTCACCTTTCATGTTTAACCTACGACCTCTGGTTGTAATGTCACCCAACTCAGTGGAAAAAGCCTGTTTGCATTTATCCTATCTATACCCCTCATAATTTTATATACTCTATCAAATCTCCTCTCAATCTTCCACGTTCCAAGGAACAAATCCCTATCCTATTCAAACTTTCCTTATAACTTAGTCCTGACAACATCCTTGTAATTTTTCTCTGCAGTTGTTATTTACCTGCCTCAACCACTTCAACTGGCAGCTCATTCAACATATGTAGCACTGTTTTGAAAAAAAATGCCTCTCAAGTTCCTATTAAAATCTTTCTCTTCACACAAGTTACAGACTCGATAAATCTATGAACCTTAAACCTACAGTATACCCTCTAGCTCTTGATTGCTCAACATAGATAAGGACTGAGTGCCTTCACTGCATCTATGCCCCTCATGACTTTATACACCTCTCAGTCTTCTACACTCCAGGCAATAAATTCTTACCCTGAGTTGTTCTCTCTGAATTCTCAATTCTTCTCGTGTGACTGTCCTGCCACATCCAATGAGAATGTTATCTCATGAAATGACTACTGTAGCTCAATGTTTAATTTTAATAATTCTAACATTAAAAATTCATGTCCCAACGTGAGTTGGCACTGAACGACTAGCGGTAAGTCCCTGAAGCGGCAGTCCAGGCAAGCTGTCTAATTAAGTGTGGTCTCATATCTGAATTAATCAAACTGGTTTTCAATTAGACTCCAATAACAATGTGAAAGCCTTTACATTCTGGAGAACTGAAATTATTTTCAAAATCCCAGCATTTCACTCTTGGCTATCGTCGTTGATCAGAGAGGCTGGCTGGAGAAGAAGTATTTTCTTGTAAAGCTTATTTCTCTTGCAAGATCAATGAAAAATCCAATCTCCAGATAAGTATCTCTCCACCAGAAAATGGAAATAGCCAATTCCTTTGAGGGTGAGCAGGAAATGCGGTCGAACAACAATTTTACCGAGTTACCCTAAAGCTGGAAATACTAATGGAGAAAAATTTAAGTTAATAACATAACTGGATAACAAAATAAAGCTGCTGTGAGAGCAATGTTTCTTGCAAGTTGAAATTGAGAAATGTATCATTTAAGAAAGGAATGCATGTTCAGAAAGACATAGAGAGGAGTCACAGGAGCCTGAAGTTACACACTCAACGGTTTAGGAATTCTTAGAGTCATAGAACACCACAGCACAGAAACAGACTCTTTGGCCCATCTAGTCCATGCCAAGCTGTGATTCTACCTAGTCCCATCAACTTGCACCTGTACCATAGCCGTCCATACCCCTCACATCCACGTACTTATCCAAACTTCTTTTAAATGTTGCGATCAAACCCGCATGCAACAGTTCCACCAGCAGCTCATTTGATGCCCGCACCACCCTCTCATCTACAGTAAGTTACAGTAATTTTAAGACATAACATTGCTATAGATTACAAAAACAAATATTTCAACATTTTGAGTTGAGACCTTTCATCTGGACTGAAAGAGTGGGGATAACAGTTTAAAGAAGTGGAAGAGGATTGAGCAAGAGCTGGCAGGTAATGGGTGGATCAGGTGATGAGGGTCATAGACCGATGGAGGAGGGGAGAGTGGGAATAGTGACAGAGGCCGGGAGGTGATGGGTTCATCCAGGTGAAGGAGGGTTGATAGACTGATGGAGGAGGGGAGAGTGGGAATAGCGACGAAGCTGGGATTTAATCAGCAGAAATGACAAAGGGCTGCAGATGATGGAATCAAATAGAAGGGAGAGGTGAAGCTAGTAATCATAGTGAGGAAGGCAGATGGGAACTGTGGGCAGAGGGATAAGATGGAATGTGTGAAGGGAAGAAAGAAACAGGGTGATAGGGACTGGAATAGGTAGTGGAACAAGGTAGTTCAAAATACATTTATTATCAAACTATGTATACATTATACAACCTTGAGATTTGTCTCCTTTACAGAACACATAAAAAATGACAGACATCCAATGTGGAGAGACTATAGACAATAGACAATAGGTGCAGGTGTAGGCCGTTCGGTCCTTCAAGCCAGCACCGCCTTTCAATGTGATCATGGCTGATCATCCACAATCAGTACCCTGTTCCTGCCTTCTCCCCATATCCCTTGACTCTGCTATCTTTAAGCACTCTATCTAACTCTTTCTTGAAAGCATCCAGAGAATTGGCCTCCACTGCCTTCTGAGGCAGAGCATTCCATAGATCCACAACTCTCTGAGTGAAAAAGTTTTTCCTGAACTCCGTTCTAAATGGCCTACCCTTTATTCTTAAGCTGTGGCCTCTGGTTCTGGACTGAGTTCTGGTTCAGTCCAGAACTCTAGTTCTGGTTCTGGAGAGAGACAAAGAGAGATAGAGACAGAGGGAGGGAGAGGAAGAGAGAGAGAAAGAAAGAGAGAGAGGAGAGAAAGAGATCAAATTGTGCAAACAATTAAAGTAAGTAAATAGAATTTAAAACAAAAGTATGTCTTCAGACATGAAGTCAAGTGCAGCTGGAGCAGGCCCACAGCCCTGGTCTCAGTTCAGTGAAGTGCAGAGTAAACGTTGCAGAGCAGAAAGCAGATCTGGCCCAAACCTCACCTCCGGTAGGAGAGGAGATGGGAACATTGCATCTGAAGTATGACGAGCCTGATTCAGAGTCACTCACATATAGGTCATTAAACTTGTTGTTTTGTGGCAGCAGAGAGTGCAAGGATATAAAATTACTACAAATTACATAAATAAATAAATAGTGGAAAGGAATTCTGAGGTAATTTTCATGGCTCATGGACCATTCAGAGATCTGATGGTAGAGGGAAGAAACAAGGGGGCTTTTACCGCTGGAGTTGTTTGAGACGAGAACTGCAAGTCATAGGTTAAAGATGAAAGGTGCAATATTTAAAGGGAACCTGAGAGGGAGCTTCTTCGCTCAGAAATGCTACTTGACACACTGAGTTTCTCTATGCATGTGGCAACACAATTTAAAAAAAAAGGGATCTGGGCTGGATAAATCAGCATTTATCATCAAGCCTAACTCTGAAGATGAGCATAAGGATCTAAATATTATTGCTGGAAACTCACAGAAGGTCAGGCGGCATCTGTGGAAAGAGATGATACACAAGCCAGAGCAGTACGACATGGAGAGCAAGTTGTTGCCCCTGTTGCAGGTTTCACCTCTCCACACAGCTGATGAATCCAAAGGAATGGCAGAAACTGAGACAGTTTGGCACTTGCGATGTCTCAGGATTCAATGGTGAACTCAGTATAGAACTGTTGTAGGGACTTCAACTGCAGATTTTTCCTCACGGTTTACTCCGAAAGCCTTCCCCATGAGTGGGTGTAGCCGCAAGGCAGCAGAGGTTTGAGATCAGAGTTTTCCTTCTTCTAGGTGAGCTGCCAACCACGGCTGACAAGCCCATCCGCCCAAAGCAACTGGTTTTAAGGCACAATAACTGATCTTTGCCCCTTATTAGTAGAAATGGTTTTGGCAGGCTTAGTAGCTAAGCCACACTTGAAGATCAGGAGCTGGTCTTGGTCTAAGTTAGATATGGCCCTTGTGGCTAAAGGGATCAGGGGGTATGGAGAGAAAGCAGGTACAGGGTTCTGAGTTGGATGATCAGTCACGATCATACTAAATGGCAGTGCAGGCTCGAAGGGCCGAATGGCCTACTCCTGCACCTATTTTCCATGTTTCTATGTTTCTCAGAGCCTATATGAGATGTATGTCATTGGGACCTTTTATAAGTAGTGGGAGCTTATCCTAATTACTGCCCCGGCTATAAAAACCTTAAGGAGTCAAACGTCTTCATACCCAGTGTACAAAACCAATGAAAGATAGCTCTTGTAGCTGCTGCTCAGAATATTATGAGAACAAATATAAATTAACATATATGTAAATGAACATAACTTATATGTGTACAAAATAAGTCACTACAGTAGCGTAGCATTTGCTTAACACTATTAGAATCCCAGCGACCCATGCTCAATTTTGCTATTACTTCTAAGGAGTTTGAACAATCTCTCCATGATCTTGTGGGTGCCTGCTGGTGCTCTGGTTTCCTTCTTCATTCCAAAGACAAACAGGTTAGTATGTTAATTGGTCATGTGGGTGTAATTGGACAGAATGGCCTTGCTGGGCCAGAAGGGCTTGTTACTGAGCTGTACTGTCAAATAAAAAAGTGAAACATTTTGACACTGATGCAAGATCGAGAGAGAGAAAAATATATAGTCTAAGTCGTGTTAGGGTTTTATAGGTGGTTTGAGAACCTAATGGCAATGGGGAAGAAGCTCTTGTTGAACCCTGAGGTGTGGAACTTCTGGCTCATGTACTTCTCTCTGATGGCAGCGTCGAGACAGGGTCACAGCCCTGATTGCTCAGGTTCCCTGATGATAGGAGTTGCCTTCCTGAGACATCACTTCATGTGGGAGCCCTTGTTAGTAATTAAAGCTATACCCGTGATAGAACTGACTCTTGGCAGCCTCTTACATTCCTGTGGACCGGGCTTGACACTAATTCTACACCAATCTTACAGTATTCTCTCTCCATTCTCATCAATGGTTGAGGTTGATATATAAACATTTAAAAGGAATTTAGATGGTATATGGATTAGAGCTGGGATTTCCAACCTTTTCTTTTGTGCCATGGATCATTACCATTAACCGAGGGGTCTGTGGACTCCAGCTTGAGAACCTCTGGTCTAGGGTGATATGGGCCAAATGCGAGGAAGTGGGACGAGCCTAGATGGGAATTAGATCAGTTGGGCAGCGGGTGGTTAGAGTGTGAAACAAGTTGCCAGCAGAAATGATGGATGTACATTCAACTGTGAGATTTAAGAGAAGTTTAGATAGGTACATGGATGGGAGAGGTATGGAGGATTATGGTCTGGGTGTGGGTGGATGGGCCAAGATAGATCAGGTTGACGTGGACTTATGGGTGGAAGGGACTGTATCAGTGCTGTAGTGCTCTATGACTCGATAATTCTTTGTTCTTTACCTTCCTCAAACTTTGCCCTCCTGGAATCTTCTGAATGGCAGAGGACAAAACATGGAGAACTCAGTGCATTGCCCTCCAGTCACTGTCCCCTCTGTGCTGCACAGTAGCTGAAATGTTCCCACACACATAGCCTTTGTTGCTGCACTGATGGAATTTTCTTTTATATAATGTTAACATACTTTTGAAACCTGCATTAATATAATTAACCCTTATGTGTAAATGAATATAATCTATAAGTTTTCTAAATAATAAATGTACAACAACCTTTACTTTGAAATATTTCACAGCTTCACTGTATTTACCTTGAGAGTGTTTCAAGTTTCAACACTTGAAACAGTAAACACAGAATGGAAGTGATAGCTCATTGTTAATAAACAGACAGTCTGCTGAAAGTGAACACCATCTATTTAAAGTGACGCGCAGTTTTCAGGCCATGTAAAAATTTCCTGTTTACAGCAATGACATACCTGTAAAATAAAGAGGGACATTGTCTCCAGCATTCACTTGGTGCTGCTCTCCAGTGGTTGCTCAGTGTTGCCATCTAGTGTTCACTTGGTGGCGAATAAGCTGGACCAGGACAACATACCATATATTGACAGTTAAGACACATAGAGACTTGGGCTAAATTATTTTTGCATTGTGACAGTATATATCTTTTTCTGAATCATAACCATATCTACTATTTGCACCATGTGCTATGTCTGGTATGTAATGCCGTGGGGGATTTCAATATGCAAGTAGATTGGGAAAATCAGGTTGGTGCTGGGTTCCAAGATGGGGTATTTCTAGAATGCCTGCGAGACGGCTTTTTAAAGCAGCTCATGGCTCAGCCCATTTGGGGATCAATTATTCTGGATTGTATGTTGTTCAATGAACCGGAATGGGTTAGAGAGCTAAATGTAAAAGAACCCTAAGGGGCAAGTGGCCATAATATGATCGAATTCTCCAAGAAATTTGAGAAGGACAATCTAAAGGGAATTACATAGAAAGAGGAGCTGGTCAGAATTGATTGGAAAAGAAAACAGGCAGGGAAATGGCAGAGCAGCAATGTCGGAATTTCTGGAAGCAATTTGGAAGGCACAGGATATGTACATCCCAAAGAGAAAGAAGTGTTCTAAAGGCAAGATGACACAACTGTGGCTAACAAGAGAAGTCAAAGCCAATGTAAAAGCCCAAGAGAGGACATTTAATTGAGCAAAATTTAGTGGGAAGGTAGAGGATTGGAAAGCTTTTAAAAACCAGCAGAATTCAACTAAAAAGTAATTAAGAAGGTAAATATGGAATCTGAAAGTAAGCTAGCCAACAATATTAAAGAGGATACTATAAGTTTCTTCAGATACCTGAAGTGTAAAAGAGATGCAAGAGTGGATATTGGACTACTGGAAATGATTTTAGAGAGGCAGTAATCAGGGATAATGAAATAGCAGATGAACTGAATAAGTATTTTGCATCAGTCTTCACCGTGGAGGACACTAGCAGCTTGTTAGAAGTTCCAGGTATCAGGGGTCATGAGGTGTGTGAAGTTACCATTAGTAGAGAGAAGGTTCTTGGGAAACTGAAAGGTCTGAAGTTTGTTAAGTCACATGGACCAGATGGCATACACCCTAGTGTTCTGAAAGATGTGTCTTAAGAGATTGTGAAGGCATTAGTAATGATCTTTTAAGAGTCACTAGATTCTGGAATGGTTCCAGAAGACTAGAAATGTGCAAAGATCACTCCAATCTACAGGAAAGGAGAGAGGCAGAAGTAAGGAAACTGTAGGCCAGTTACTCTGACCTCAGTAGTTGAGAAGATGTTGGAGTCGATTATTAAGCATGAAATCTCGGGGTACTTGGAGGCACATGATAAAATAGGTGGTAGTCAGAATGGTTTCCTCAAGCAAAGATCTTGCCTGACAAACCTTTTGGAATTCTTTGAAGAAATAGCAATCAGGATAGACAAAGGTTGATGTTGTGTATTTGGATTTTCGGAAGGACTTTGACAAGGAGACATAAATGAGGCTGCTTAACAAGCTACAAGCACATGGCATTAAAGGAAAGATTTTAGCATGGATAAAGCAGTGGCTGATTGGCAGGAGGCAAAGAGTGGGAATAAAGAGAGCTTTTGCTGGTTGGCTACCAGTGACTAGTCATGTTCCACAGGGGTTTGTGTTAGGATCAATTCTTTTCATGTTTTACATTATTGATTTGGATGAAGGAATTGATGGCTTTGTTGCAAACCTTGCAGGCAATATGAAGATAGACAGAGGGGCAAGTAGTTCTAAGGAAGTAGAGAGGCTGCCGAAGGACTTAGACATATTAGGAGCATGGATAAAGAAGTGGCTGATGGAACACAGAATCGGGAAGTGTATGGTCATGCATTTTGGAGGGAGAACTGAAAGGGATGGCTATTTCCTAAATGGAGAGAAAATACAAAAATTGGATGCGCAAAGGGATTCGGGAGTCCTTGTGCGGGATTTCTCAAAGATTAATTTGCAGGTTGTGTCTATGGTGAGGAAGGTAAATGCGATATTAGCACTTATTTCAAGAGAACTAGAATATAAAAGAAAGGATGTAATGTAGAGCCTTTATAAAGTACTGGTAACGTCTCACTTGGAGTATTACAAGCAGTTTTGGGCCCTTTACCTTAGAAAGGCTGTGCTGAAACTGGAAAGGGTTCAAAGGAGTTTCACAAAAATGATTCTAGGATTGAATCCTAGAATTCTAGCTTGTCATATGAGGAGTATTTAATAGCTCTGGGCCTGTATTCACTAGAATTTAGAAGAATGAGGGATGACCTAACTGAATCGTATCGAATGCTGAAAGGCCTTGAGAGAATGGATGTGAAGAGGATGTTTCCTTTGGTGGTAGAGTCTAAGATCAGAGGTCACTGCCTTAGAATAGAGGGCATCCCTTTAGAACAGAGATGCGGAAGAATTTCATCAGCCATAGAGTGGTGGATCTGTGGAATTCTTTACGACAGGCAGCTGTAGAAGCCAAGTGCTTATGTATAATTAAGGCAGAAGTTGATAGATCCTTGACTAGTCGGGGCATTAAGGGATATGGGGAGAATGCAGGAGATTGGGGCTGAGAGGAAAATTGTAATGGTGGAGCACGCTTGATGGGACAAATTGCTTAATTCTGTTCCCATGTCTTATGGTCTTATGTGTGTGTTGTTAGTAATGTGTTTTGCACCTTGACCCTGGAAGAATGCTGTTTTGATTGGCTGTATTTATGTATGGTTGAATGATAATTAAAATTAAACTTGAACTTTACAGCTTGAAACTGAGGGGTAACTTCAGTGATTAACTTTTTATCCACAAGCACAGAAGAACATAGGAGGTGCAGAATACCAGTCGGCCCTTCAAACCTGTCTCACATTTCCTCGTAGTATTTGATATAGTTGGCCGCAACTCTACTTCTAAGCCATTTCCCTGTACCTCGCATTTCCTCAATCTTTCCAATATTTATCTGTCTCTAACTTACACTCTGTGGCCACTTTATGCAGTACATGTGCTCGTTAATGCAAATATTTAATCAGCCAATCATGTAGCAAATCAATGCATAAAGACATGGTCAAGAGGTTCAGTTTTTTTTCGGAAATGTGGTCGAAGTGACAAATTGTGGAATGGCTGTTGCTGCTAGGTGTGGTTTAAGTATCTCAGAAACTGCTGATCTCCTGGGATTTTTGTACACAGTAGGCTCTGGAGTTTACAGAGAATGGTGCGAGGAACAAGAATCATCCAATAAGCAGCAGCTCTCAGAGCAAAACTGCCTTGTTAATTGGGTAGGTCAGAGGAGATTGGTCAGACTGGTTCAACCGAATCAAAAATATCTACCATGCTATTCCACTCCCTCACTTCAAGAAGTCTGATCACCTGTCTCTACTTCTACTTCCTGAGCATAGGCAGAGACTGAAGACTGCAGCACTAGCAGTGAGGACGAAGAAGGTATGGACAAGGGAAGCACAGGAACGCCCACAGGACTGCTTTGAATTGGTGGACTGGACTGTATTCAGGGATTCATCTTCGAACCTGGATGAGTACTGTATGCTGCAATTGTTACAGACTTCATTAAAACCTGTATGGATGAGTGTGTACCCACAAAGACTTACTGTACATTCCCAAACCAAAAGCTGTGGATGAACCAGGAGGTACATCGTCTGCTGAAGGCTAGATCTTTGGCATTCAAGTCTGGCGACCCAGGCCTGTACCAGGAAACCAAGTATGATATGTGGAGGGCTATTTCAAGGGCGAAGAGACAATTTCAAACGAGGTTGGAGACAACACTGGATGCTCGGCAACTCTGCCAGGGTCTGCAAGACATTACTTCCTACAAAGCAAAACCCAATAACCTGAATGGCAGCGATGCTTCACTACCAGATGATCTCAACGACTTCTATGCCCACTTTGAGAGGGAGAATACAACTACAGCTTTGAAGATTCCTGCTCCAGCTGATCACCCTGTGATCTCTGTTTCGGAGGCTGATGTTAGACTGTCTTTAAAGAGAGTGAAGCCTCGTAAGGCAGAAGATCCAAATGGAGTACCTGGTAAGGCTCTGAAAACCTGTGCCAACCAACTAGCAGGAGCACTCAAGGACATTTTCAACCTTTCACTGCAACGGGTAAAAGTTTCCAGTTGCTCCAAAAAGGTAACAATTACATCAGTGCCTAAGAAGAATAATGTGGGCTTCCTTAATGACTGTCGTCCAGTAGCACTCACATCGACAGTGATGAAATGCTTTGAGAGGCTGGTCATGACTAGACTGAACTCCTGCCTCAGCAAGGACCTGGACCCATTGCATTTTGCCTATCGTCACAATAGGTCAACGGCAAATGCAATCTCAATGGCTCTCCACGTGGCTTTAGACCACCTGGACAATACAAGCACCTACGTCAGGATGCTGTTCATCAACTATAGCTCAGCATTTAATACCATCATTCACACAAACCTGATAGAGAAGTTGCAGAACCTGGGCCTCTGTACCTCCCTCTGCAATTGGATCCTTGACTTCCTAACCGGTAGACCACAATCTGTGCAGACTGGCGATAACATATCCTCCTCGCTGACGATCAACACTGGCGCACCTCAGGGGTGTGTGCTTAGCCCACTGCTCTACTCTCTATATACACATGACTGTGTGGCTAGGCATAGCTCAAATACCATCTATAAATTTGCTGGCAATACAACCATTGTTGGTAGAATCTCAGGTGGTGACGAGAGGGCATACAGGAGAGAGATATGTCAACCAGTGGAGTGGTGCTGCAGCAATAACCTGGCATGCAACATCAGTAAGACGAAAGAGCTGATTGTGGACTTCAGGAAGGGTAAGACAAAGGAACACATACCAATCCTCATAGAGGGATCAGAAGTGGAAAGAGTGAGCAGCTCAAAGTTCCTGGATGACAAGATCTCTGAGAATCTAACCTGGTCCCAACATACTGATGTCGTTATCAAGAAGACCAGACGGCGGCTATAATTTATTAGGAGTTTGACGAGATTTGGCATGTCAACAAATACACTCAATAACTTGTATGGTTGCACCATGGAGAGCATTCTCACAGGCTGCATCACTGCATGTCTGGTATGGAGGGGCTACAGCACAGGACCGAGAGAAGCTGCAGAAGGTTGTAAATCTAGTCAGCTCCATCTTGTGCACTAGTCTACAAAGTACCCAGGGCATCTTCAGGGAGCGGTGTCTCAGAAAGGCAGTATCCATTATTAAGGACCTCCAGCACCCAGAGCATGCCCTTTTCTACTTTTCCTATCAGGAAGGAGATACAGAAGCCTAAAGGCACACACTCAGCGATTCAGGAACAGCTTCCCCTCTGCCATCCAATTCCTGAATGGACTCTATGAGGATTGATATGTGTTCCTTTGTCTTACCCTTCCGGAAGTCCACAATCAGCTCTTTCATCTTACTGATGTTGAGTGCCAGGTTGTTGCTGTGGCCCCACTCCACTAGTTGGCATACCTTACTCCTGCACGCCCTCTTGTCACCACTTGAGATTCCACCAACAATTTTTGTATATTGTCAGCAAATTTATAGATGGGATTTGAGCTGTGCCTAGCCACACAGTCATGTGTATACAGAGAGTAGAGCAGTGGGCTAAGCACACTCCCCTGAGGTACACCAGTGTTGATCGTCAGCAAGGAGGATACGTTATCACCAATCAGCACAGACTGTGGTCTTCCGGTAAAGCATTTCATCACTGTCAGTACATTTGCAGTACATTATTATATATTTAACTATGTGTCTAATAGGCACTTTGAACATTGACAAATGCTTTTTTATTATCCGTCAATATTACTGTGTTAATATTATTTTATGCACTGTACATGATACATGCACTGTGTTTCGCACCTTGGTGTCTGAGGAATACTATTTCATTTAGATGTATACGGTTGAATGATAATAAACTTCAACTGAATTATCACTGACATGTGTTGTGGAACACGTGCTTTGTGGCAGCAGCACAGGGTAATTCATAAAACTTATTATGTTCCAATAAATCGAGCAAGACAGGAACAATGGAGTGGTGTTCATGGGTTCATGGACTATTCAGAAATCTGATGGTGCAGGAAAAGGCACGGTCCCTAAAATGTTAAGTGCATGCCTTTTGGGTCTTGTACCTCCTCCATGATGGTAGCAATGAGAAGAGGGCTTTTGTTGGATGGTGTGGGTCCTTAGAGATGGATGCTGCCTTCTTGAGGCATTGACTTAAAAAAAAATCTATTGAGATACAACATTGAGAGGGTCGTTCCGGCCATCCAAGCCCCACTGGCCAGCAATCCCTGATTTAATCCTAGCCTAATCACAGAACAATTTACAATGACCAATGAAAATACTAACCAGTACATCTTTGGATTGTGGGAGGAAACCAGAGCACCTGGAGGAAACCCACAGTCATGGAGGAGAACTTACAAACTCCTTACGGGCAGTGGTGGGAATTGAACCTGGGTCGCCACTACTGTAAAGTGTTTTGCTAACGACTATGCTACTATGCCACGACTGAATATATTCACAAATTATCTGTCATTCTCTGCGTGAAAAACCTATCTCTGACATCTCCTGTAAACTTTCTTCCACTCACCTTGAAAGGATGTCCTCTATTCCTGGTTATTAACCACCCTTGGAAAAAGACGATGTCTGTCCAAAAGTTGGTTGGTAGTTTAATTGTACCTGTTGTGGAGGTGGGCGATGGAATTTAAGGACGTGTGGGCAGTTTTGGTTGCAGAGAAGATTAGCGGGGGATGGCTTTTCTTTGTGAGCGATCAGAGATTTAATGCATGGCACGGTGAGTGCCTATGCTGGGTTGGAGGCTGCCCCATCCTGTCCATGCTGCTTTCCAGTCCTCACTCAGTGGAAGGTAAGCTGGGTTACATTCAGCTGCCGCTGCAACAGCTCAAAGTGAGGGAGAGCTGTGGGTTTGTTCTTGCAGAGACGTGGTTCCAAGACAACATCCCATGAATCATCAATCTTCAGGTCATTCCACTCAGGGACTTGGGCTGTACTGGGTTTTTTGTGTCTGCATGTTTGACTGTTATCTTCACTCTGTGATTTAAACATAGCCTAACCACAGGACTATTTTCTATGATCAATTAACCTACCAATTCACACATTTACCATTATTAAGTTAACAGGACTATGGGAGAAAATGGAGCATCCGGAGAAAACCCATGCACAAAGAAGAAGAATGAAGAAACTTTCTTACAGAGGATGCTGGAATTGAACTCTGAACTCTGACGCCCTGAGCTGTAATATTATTATACTAACCATTACGTTATCGTGGCACCAGTGATGTTCATTCATCATGCAGCCCTTTGAAACTGGGTTACACTTGATGCCATCTTATTGTTTTTCTTCACCCAAATTGATGAACAGATTATCATTCTGTTCTCTCTCACTTTCCATTCTGAATCCCCTCCTTTACTCATTGGATATCCATGACAGTATCGCCACGCACAGCTCCAGTCTACTAATTAAATTTGCCGATGACACTACGTTGATTGGCCTTATCTCAACCAATAATGAGTTGGCCTACAGGGAAGAAGTCATCTCTGACACAGTGGTGTCAAGAAAACAACCTCTCCCTCAATGTTGCAAAAACAAAGGAGCTGGTTTTGGACTACAGGAGGAATGGAGACAGCTAACCCCTATTGACATCAATGGACCTGGGGCTGAGAGGGTGAACTGCTTCAACTTCCTCGGCATCCATGTCACCAAGGATCTCACATGGTCTGTGCACATCAGCGCCTCTTTCACCTCAGACGGTTGAGGAAGTTTGGTATGGGTCCCCAAATCCTAAGAACTTTCTACAGGGGCACAATTGAGAGCATCCTGACTGGCTGCATCACTGCCTGGTATGGGAACTGTACATCCCTCAATCGCAGGACCCTGCAGAGAGTGGTGCGGACAGCCCAGTGCATCTGTAGTTGTGAACTTCCCACTATTCAGGACATTTACAAGGACAATGTGTAAAAAAGTCCTGGGGAATCACTGGAGACCCAAGCCATCCCAACCACAATCTATTCCAACTGCTAACATCTGGGAAGTGGTACCACAGCATAAAAGCCAGGACCAACAGGCTCCGGGACAGCTTCTTCCGCCAGGTCATCAGAGTGATGAACTCATGCTGATTTGAGTGTACTCGATATTTCATTGATGGTTCTATTTATTATAAATTACTGTTTAGATGCATATTGCACATTTAGATGGAGGTGTAACGTAAAGATTTTTACTCCTCATGTATGTGAAGGATGTAAGAAATAAAGTCAATTCATTTCAATTCAGTTCAATTCAAATTGTTCCATCTTCCTGAGCTACAGGCACCTCAGGAATTTTGAAAGATGCATTCACTATCTCTGAAAGGAAAAGGCTACAAATGCAGCTGATCCAAATAAAGGCAAATACACAGTAGGTGTCCTTGTCCCAGGGAACTGGCACTTTTTCACTAATCTTATCCTTCTACTTGTAGAGGCTTTCAAAATCTATTATTATATCACTTGCCAGTTTTCAGTCAGAATTAATTTTCTCTCCTTTTATCGATTTCTTTTATCATCCTGTGCTGCTTTCTAAAATTCTCACAGTTCTCAGACTTGCAACTTTATACGATTTGTTTTATTCGGTAGGATTGAATCCTCAGCTTCCAGCAGGACATAAACCACCCCCCCCCCCCCCCCCCCCCGGCACCAGATTAGATCCACTGTGCTCGAAAGCCCTTCACATTTGATTGGATGATAAGACTGTCAATTAGGTTGGCTCCTGGGAAAGGATTAACTTTATTCACCGTTATCATTTGCATGAATCTGGAGAATAAAGTACAGTGAATATCCATATGGATATGGAAATTTAGACGGACATAAAAAGGAGCGCAGCTTCTTTAACAGAGACCATAGAACATGAACATAGAATAAACGCCATTGATAGGTTCTTGCTTATTCAGGGCATTAAAGGTTACAGAGAAAAGGCAGGAGAATGGGTTTGAAAGGGATAATAATCAGCCATGAGCTGACTGGATGGGCAGAATGGCCTAATTCTGCGTTTATGTCTTATCATCTCATCATCTTATGGCATCAAATTTAGTACTTTGGCTCAATTCATCCACATCAATCATCTAAGCTAATCTTAGTTGCCCCCATTTAGCCCATAACCCTCTTAACCAGGACTTCCCAACCTTTTTTATGTCACGAACCAGGACTATTAACCATGGGGTCTGTGGACCCCAGGTTGGGAACCACTGCTCTAAACATTTCCTATCTACTGTATGTACAATAACTGTTCAAGTGTCTTGTAAGTGTTATTAAAGTATCTCTCTCAGCTATTTCTACTGGCACCTCCTTCTATATACCAAGCACTCACCTGCTGAAAGAGTAGCCCTTCAGTTATGTATTTGTCAGCGGGTTTGGATATGGCCCAAGTGTGAGCGAGAGACACTGAAGTAGGTCGACAGTTCACAGACTTTAATGCGAACAGAGTTAACAGGGAGATGAAAACAATCATCACTAGGCCAAATAGGGCCATTAACTAAAACTCCCAAATAGAAAATGAAGCTAACACTGCAACTGAAAGAAATAATTAAATATAAAATGAATTCCGCTAGTCTTCAGAGTCAGTTGACTCAACAGTCCAATTTCTCAGGCAAGGCCAAATGCAAACCAGCAGCGAAGCATTGCTGTGCTTTGCTCAAGTCTCGACAAGCGCTATGATGAAAAGAATGGAGTTAAATACCAACACAATGAAATAATAACTAGCTGACACGTGCTTATTTATAAGAGCAACTGCCATATCTGCTGCACTGCCAAATCCATGGTTGTGACATCATTAAGTCTCTCTCACCTCACCTCAAACCTATGTCCTCTGTTTTTTATTCCCCATCTTTGGGTTTAACCAAGTTTAGAATATAGAACATTACAGCACAGTACAGGTGCTTTGGCCCACAATGTTGTGCCGACCTTTAACCTACTCTAAGATCAATCTAACCCTTCCCTCCTATATAGCCCTCCATTTCTCTTTCAACCATGTGCTTATCAAAGAGCCTCTTAAATGTCCGCAATGTACCTGCCTCTGCAGCCATGCTGTTCTCGGTGTTAGACTTTCATTTCTCACAGTAAAAATAAATCTTTGATGCAATTTGCAATATTGTTCCTCCTGATATGAAAAAGTGTGTACTTCGCAGCAAAGGCCAGTGAGATTGTAAAGCAAAAAAGGGATCCAAATTTCATGTGATGTACTGCATAACCGTAGAAGAAAATGGATACACAATTTTTAAGCAGAACAAGTGAAGTGACACAGCTGAGCAAAGACCAGTACTCCTTGGGGATGGCATGGTAGGGTAGAGCACCAGCGACCCAGGTTCAGTTCCTACCACTGTCTTTACAGAGTTGCTGTTTTCTCCCTGTGACTCCCTTGATTTCCTCTGGGTGTTCCAGTTTCCTCCCACATTCCAAAGACATATGGATTAATAGTTTAGTTGGTCACATGGATGTAATGACCCAGGGTGGGCTCATTACATCTTACCGCACTGTATCCCTAACATTTGCACAATTCCACTGAAGTAATCCAGCAAAAAATAGCAGTTACTTTGAAAATGAAGAAAGAATGTAAATGATGAAAATCTGACTAAAGTGTTTCAGTTCTGATAGAAGGTCTTCAACCCAAAATGTTAATTCAGTTGCTCTCTGCACAAATGCTGGCTGACCAGACTCTGGTAAGAATCATAGTGTGATAGAGTAATATGGCACAAGTACAGGCCCTTCAGTCCAACCAGTTCAGGCCAACCACGACACTCACCCAGCTAGTCCCAATTTCCTGCATTTATTTATTTGTTTGTTTGTTTATTTATTTATTTACTTGTTCCACGCACGATACAGCATGGAACAGGACCTCTGGCCCTCTGAGCTGCACCTCCAGCAACCTTTGATTTACCTCTAGTCTAACCACAGACAATATACAATGACCAATTAATCTATTAAATGATATGACAAGGTATATACATGGGGTTCAGATGAAAGGGTGAAGTGCGTCTCTATTGTAGGAGATGTAAGGCACTTATTCCCTCTGCTAGCCTGTAGGTCACCCTTGGAAAAGGTGTAGCACCTGCTTAACTCCATGATCAAGGTCATGTCAAGCCATGGGAGCAGGTAGTGGATGGTCGTATTTGCAGCTGACGCATATCACAAGTCCTGGCTATGTGACCACTGACACCAGGTAGACAATTTCTGAAGAGTTTTGATAATGGCTGGTGTCACCCAGCTTGTAAGCCCACTGTCCAGAAGAAGGCAATGGCAAATTACTTCTGTAGAAAATTTTGCCAAGAACAATCATAGTCACAGAAAGCGCATGATCACCCATGGCATAACGAACAATTTGGCGCAAAACCACTGCATTAATAGTTCAGGTTGTCTGACAAAAGTTCATCAACCCAGAAGATTAAGTCCATTTCTCTCATTGCCTGGATACAGACTGTTACTGCTGGTTTCTGTCTTCGTTCGGTTTCTCCAACTGCTCAGCTTCCCTCCTGCATGGAAGTGAACTATTCTTTGTTCCTTTGTTCTCTGTAACTATCCTAAAATAAACCCGCTTTAATTGCTCTGAAGCCTTCATTAAGACTGTCTTTTTAACAATACCTTAGTGTTGTGAAAGCCTTTAATTACTTTGCTCCCCACCGTGACATTCATCTGCTTAATGAAAATTGAAAAAAAAAGAAAAAAAATTAAAAGCTCTGTGGAACAGGTGTGGGAATAGAAGTAGATTTACATGATGATAAAAGCCCCTGTCTAAGTTATAACATTTAATGATTTCCATGATAAAACAGCAATGTAAATGTATGTTGTTTATTTGTCACCTGCCATTTTATTTTAAATCTAACTTCAGATAACCATTTATGATATGCACCTTGTTAACCTGCAGTGAACCATTGAGAGATGAAACCAGCAGTCACAAGCATAATCAGAGCCAAGAGGAACACAGGAAGCAAGAACTCCCTATGGCTTACACAAGGTACAAGGATGTTGCCAGCACGTGAGGAGCTGAGTTATTGGAAAAGGTTGAGTTGCTTGGGGCTGTATTCCTTCAAATAAAGGGGATTAAGTGGAGATTTGATGGAGGTATACAAAATTATTAAGGGTATAGGTGAGGTAAATGCAAGCAGGCTTTTTCCACTGAGGTTGGTTGAAATAAGGACTAGAAGTCATAGGTCAACTGTGAAAGGTAAAATGTTCAAGGGGAACTTCTTCACACAGAGGCTCGTGAGAATGTGGAACAAGCTGCCAGTGGAAGTGATGGATCCTAATTTGATTCCAACATTTAAGGGACATTTGGATAAGTACATGGATGGGAGGGATATGGAGAGCTGTGGTCCAGGTATAAAATTCTTTGAGGGGATTACACAAAGGATAGATGAAGGGGATGCAGTGGATGATATCTATTTGGACTTTTTGAAGGCCTTTGACAAGGTACCACACATGAAGCTGCTTACCAAGTGAAGAGCCCATGGTATTACAGTAAAGTTACAGACATGGTTAGAGCATTGACCGATTGTTAGGAGGCAGGTAATGGGAATAAAAGGATCCTTTTCCAGTTGGCTGCCAGAAACTAGTAATGTTCCACAGGACTGGTGTTGGGACCACTTCTTTTTATACTATATATCAATGAGTTAGATGATGGAATACATGTCTTTGTTGCCAGGTTTTCACAGATGATCCAAAGATTGGTGGTGGGGCAGTTAATGTTAATGAAACAGGAAGACTGCAGAAGGACATTGATAGATTAGGAGAATGGGCAAGAGAGTGGCAAATGAAATACAATGTTGGAAAATGCATGATCATGCACTTTGCTAGTAGAAATAAATGTGCAGATTACTTTCTAAATGGGGAGAAAATCCAAAAATCTGAGATCTGACTTGAGAGTCCTTACTCAGAACATCCTAAAGGTAGAGCCAGTGGTGAGGAAGGCAAATGCAATGTTAGCATTCATTTCAAGAGCTGAGGCTGTATAAGGCACTGTATAAATCATAAACTATCAGGAATTGCATTCAGGTGAGAGGGGGAAAGTTAAAAGGAAGTGTGTGGGCATGTGTTGTAATAAGACAATGGTGGGTGTCTGGAACGTGCTGCCAGAGGAAGTGGTGGAACTTATTTAAGAGGGATTTAGAGACACACATGGTCTGCAGAGAAGGGATGGACCCTGTGCATAATGAGTGTGATCATTTTGGATTAGCTCAGGAACGATGGGTCAGTGAGCCTGTTCCTGTGCTGAACTGCACAGTGCTCTATGACCACACTATAAAGTTCCAACATCTGGGGGGGGGGGGGGGGGTCACTATTCATGGCCGAGTGGATTCATGAGTTCACTGATTCCTTTTCATCCAATGAAATCAGTAACTGAAGAAATCAAAGCCCAAACATCTGGTCTCCCATCACACACCTTTTCTATTGCACCATCACCCCTTCCACCATCATCCCTTCCACCATCATCCCCTCCACCATCATCCCCTCCATCATTACCCCCACCACCATCACCCTTTCCATCCATCACTCTCTCCACTAATCATCCTCTCCACCACCACCCCCTCTAGCAATCACAACCTCCGCCAATCAATCTCTACACCCATCTCCATCTCCACCCGTCGGTCTGCCACCCCTCATCTCCACCCATCACCCTCTCACCCATCAACCTCTCACTCATCACCCCCTCCACCCATCACCCTCTGCACCAATCACCCTTTCCAACAATCACACTGTCCACCAATAATCCTCTCCACAGTCACCTTCTCCACCCATCATCACCTTCTCTTAACATCCCCTCCTCTCATGCTTCTCTCCTCCCCCTCCCCTCCACCAATCACCCTTCTTTCGACCTTCTATCCATCGCTCTGCTCTCAAACCCACAATGCATCTTAAAATTTTTCATTTCCCCCCATCCTGAAGATGAATCTTAGCACTAAAGCTCTAATTCTGTTTCTCTCCTCATACGTTTTCAATGATTGGTTGAGTTTCTTTTTGTTTCTTTTATTATCTTGAATTCAAAGACTTTTCCTTCAATTGTTATTTTTTCCAAAGGACCATCCTCTGAAATAAAAACCCCCATACTGTGTGCTTCATTTTTTGCCCTAATAACTTGTTTCACAAAACCTTCTGGTTCTTCATTGTCAGTTACTGTATAATGTACATGTTATATAATTCATGTATAACTAATGTGCTATCTGTTGTTCCCTCAGTCTATGTGTCTGGTTTCGCATTGTATCTGTACCTCACCATACTTTGACTTTGATCTGCACTTAAAAATACCACCTTTAATTAGTTATTTGTCATTAAGATAGTAATAGAAGTTTATGGCCATTCTTCCATGTATAACAAATAAGAGCACGCAGACAAGGCCAGATTGAAAAAAAATAGCGGGCACTAGCCTTCCCAGCATCCTATCACCATCAAATGGTAAAGCCTTAAAAAGGTAGCATTACATTAAAGGCCCCATTACCCAGGATATGCTCTCTTCCCATTGCGATCAGCAAGGAAGAAGTACAGGAGCCTGAAGACCATAAGACCATAAGACAAAGGGGCAGAAGTCGGCCATTTGGCCCATCGAGTCTGCTCTGCCATTTCACCATGAGCTGATCCAATCTCCCCTTTAGTCCCATTCCCCCGCCTTCTCACCATAACCTTTGATGCCCTAACTACTCAGATACCTATCAATCTCTGCCTTAAATACACCCAATGACCTGGCCTCCACTGCTGCCCATGGAATCAAATTCCACAGATACACCACCCTCTGGCTAAGACATGCTCTTAATGTTTCAAGGACAGCTTCTCCCCCTCTGTCATCAGATTTCTGAATGATCAATGGGCTCCTGAACACTACCTTGTTGCTCTCTTTATGCATTGCTTACTTAATGTCATTTACATATATATTTCTTAACGTAAGTTTTATTTTGATTTTAATTATTTTCTATTGCAATGTATTGCTGCCACAAAACCACAATTTTCATGGTATATTTGTGCCTGCGATATTAAAGCTGAGTCTGATATTTACAACTCCCTCTGCTCTGTATTCACTGAACTACTTGGCTTCATTGCGCTGTCCGGTTCTGAAGTTAAGTTTTCTGTCAATGGGTTACAGCTCAGTGGGCTGATTCTTGTCAGAATCCTTGTCTCACTCTCGGTTCAATAACCTTCCTAATATACCACTAACTCAGCATGAAGTCTCATATTAAACCCCCAAAACTCACATCTTTATTTTTCTCATTTGTCTCTTGTTCCATTTATAACCATATAACAATTACAACACGGAAACAGGCCATCTCGGCCCTTCTAGTCCGTGCGGAACGCTTACTCTCACCTAGTCCCACAGACCTGCACTCCACCCATAACCCTCCATTCTTTTCCTGTCCATATACCTATCCAATTTCTTTTTAAATGACAATATTGAACCTGCCTCTACCACTTCTACTGGAAGCTCGTTCCACACAGCTACCACACTCTCAGTAAAGAAGTTCCCCCTCGTGTTACCCCTAAACTTTTGCCCCTAACTCTCAACTCATGTCCTTTTGTTTGAATCTCCCCTACTCTCAATGGAAAAAGCCTATTCACGTCAACTCTATCTATCCCCTTCATAATTTTAAATACCTCTATCAAGTCCCCCCTCAACCTTATACGCTCCAAAGAAGAAAGACCTAACTTGTTCAACCTTTCACTGTAACTTAGGTGCTGAAACTCAGGTAACATTCTAGTAAATCTTCTCTGTACTCTCTCTATTTTGTTGACATCTTTCCTATAATTCGGTGACCAAGAACTGTACACAATACTCCAAATTTGGCCTCACCAATGCCTTGTACAATTTTAACATTACATCCCAACTCCTATACTCAATGCTCTGATTTATAAAGGCCAGCATACCAAAAACTTTCTTCACCACCCTATCCACATGAGATTCCACCTTCAGGGAACTATGCACCATTATTCCTAGATCACTCTGTCCTACTGCATTCCTCAATGCCCTACCATTTACCATGTATGTCCTATTTTGATTAGTCCTACCAAAATGTAGCACCTCACACTTCTCAGCATTAAACTCCATCTGCCATCGTTCAGCTCACTTTTCTAACTGGCCTAAATCTCTCTGCAGGCTTTGAAACCCTACTTCATTATCCACAACACCATCTATCTTAGTATCATCTGCATACATACTAATCCAATTTATCACCCCATCATCCAGGTCATAAATGTAAATGACAAACAACGTTGGCCCCCGTACAGATCCCTAAGGCACACCACTAGTCACCGGCCTCCAACCTGATAAACAGTTATCCACCACTACTCTCCAGCCACTGTTGAATCCATTTTACTACTTCAATATTAATACCTAATGACTGAACCTTCCTAACTAACCTTCTGTGTGGAACTTTGTTTAATTTATATATAAGCTATATTATCTATTCATATTTATTGTGTTTTTATTGTTGTGTTCTTTATTTTATTCTGTGTCTTTTGTCCGGCATCAGATATGGAGTAACAATTATTTTGTTCCTCTTTACACTTGTATTCTAGAAATGACATTGATCTTGGACCTCCTAAACCTGAACAAGCCTCAAGGGAGTGGTATACTCAAAAGGTTCTGCTGATGCTTGAAATCCAAAGCAACACATATGAAACGCTGGAGGAACTCAGCAGGTCAGGCAGCATCTATGGAGAGGAATAAAGAGCCCATATTTCAGGCTGAGACCCTTCTTCAGGACTCCCAGAAGTGTACAAGAAGATAAGAGGCATAGATACAAGTGGATAGTCAGAGATTTTTTCTCAGGGCAGAAAAGGCTAAAATGAGGGGACGTGATTTTTAAGGTGATTTGAAGAAAGTATCGGGAGGGGGTTGTCAGAGGTAAGTTCTTTACACAGAGGGAGGTGACTGTGTGGAATATCCTGCCAGGGGCAGTGGTAGAAGCAGAAACATTTGAGACATTCAAGAGCATCTTAGATAGGCATATGAGTAATAGTAAAATGGTGGGCTATGCGGGAGAGATGGGCTAGATTGATTTTGGAGTAGGTTAAAATGTTGGCAGAACATCATGCGTCGAAACGCCTGTACTATTCTCTAATGTTCTATATTCTATGAATAATGAGAGCAAGGTTTTGTGGTCCTGCTATGTCCAGCCACAGAGAGCGGTTTGTAATTAAGAGGAGAACGTGTCCTCAAGAGTATCTGTGTCTACAGCAATGGTGGACCATCATGTAGGCCCAGTCCATTTCAGGTAAAACCTTCCCTAACATTGAGCACAACTACAGAGTACTGTCATAGGAAAGCAGCATTCATCAGCAGGGATCCCACTACCCAGCCCAGGCTCTCTGCTCGCTATAAGGAAGAAGGTACAGGAGCCTCAGGACACACACCATCAGGTTTTGGAACATTTATTACCCCTCATCATTGTGCTCTTGAACCAGAGAGGATAACTTCATCCAACTTTACTCAGCCAATCACTGAGCTGTTTGCAGAACCTACGGACTCACCCTCAGGAACTCTTGATCTCATGTTCTTGATATTTATAGCTTATTTATTTATTTGTTTGTTTATTTTTATTGTATTTTTTTCTCTCAGCACAAGCTGGCAAAATCTGAGATACAGGTATAGCGAAGCACAATAATTTCCCAAGTGCTAGGAACTTTTGGATTATTCTAGTGGTGATTAGTACTGTGGCTTTCTGAAGAGTTACATAGATATTGCTGTGTAGACCTAATTGTTTAATGCTATTGTGCAGTGTCTTAGGGATGACAAATTGTAGATATTACTATTCAGTCAATGTATACCCTGTTCATGTTCCAAAGTCTTTCAATTTCCTCTTTTAATGCAGCATACTTCCGGTGTTTTTTTAACTTATTGATTTCTGTATGTTGTGCATGTTTAAAACAGCTAAATCTATTAAGTAAGTTGTTCTTGCTTGTTTATCATGTAATATTACATCTGGATGTTTATTACAAATTGTCTTATCTGTAATAATCATATCAGCCATAATGTAATTTGTGGGAATCTGACTGTAAAACTGGATTAGGCATGTATTTATAATAAGTTGCGATTTCTTTTATGAGTTTGTATTTTAAAGCAAGATTTTGGTGAATGACGTTTGTCACTTGATTGTGTCTGTGTAAGTAATCAGATTGAGTTAAGCTGCTGCAGGATCCTGAAATGTGTTGGATTGTTTGTGGTTTCTTTTGAAATATTCTGCATGGATCATCTTATATCTGTTGATCTTATATTGTTACGTATCCTGTAACTGGATCACTTTCCAGCAAAGATAGAGAGGTCCGCTGAAGTCTGATGGTACCATTTTCAAACGTTTTTATTTATAAAGGGGCACAAACGTAAGGTTAATACAAACATTCAGATAACATACTTCGTCAATACTCAATCTAAAGCGCAGGGGTAGTACTACTCAATAAGAACTAAGCTCTATCGTTGTCTAGGGGTTAAACGATTTGTCCAATTGAAATATGAAAGTCTCACCAGTTCATGGAGGCTTTTTGCCGCTTGAGGGACCGCTGGGTGTTCACGGGTTGGAGAGAGAAAATAAACTTGCCAGCCTTCTGGACTCAAAGCGTGAGATCGAGAATGGGAGTTCCTCGTTGTCAGTCCGAAATCCTTTTCGGGGTTATTAGCCACTCGATTCCCTAGCTAGGGGATCCAAATCACATGTGGCTTCCGAGCAGCTTCCTGTTATTATGAGAGGAATGAGCGATGGTCTCCGTCTAGTGCGTCGCTGGAGTACCGCCTCCAGCAGTCTCCTTTTTATCATGGCTGGCAGATTTGTAAATGTCAATCAAGGTAGGGTGAGGCCTTCCCCACACCACATTGCCCGAGGGTGTCCATGTCCCTGATAGCTGGCACGTACTATAGAGTTGCAATTCACACAGGTGCCTCTAAGAACAATGGTCAACTCCGTGGCATTGTCTCTCATTTCCTGGGTCCAAGACCCGAATTAATAGCGATCTTGCGATTCTCCGGAAGGAGGGGGCTGGTCCCGCACCCTTCGGCCCCTCAGAGCTGTGGTACTTTCATAACAATATGAAAAAATTTTGATTTTTTTTGGTGTTAACTACCTGGTCTAGCATTGCCACAAGGAACCCCTCTATTTCTGAGAAGAGGTCTCCAACTCTGAGTCAGGTGTTCAATGCTTCTGTCGGTCTTGTCTGCTCAGATCGTAGGGATGTCTTCTATGCAGGGCCATGCTCTTCCACTGTTTAATATTTTCTTCTGTAGTGATAATTTCTTCACTTTTCTGGGTTGTGCTTTCATTTAAGATTAAGATCCTTCTTATCAGAATTTCATATGTTCACATGGAGTGCTGAATCCTCTTTTCAATGATGAAAGTATATCCTTGGAAGTTTTATATGATTGTTGTGTAAATCCTTATCACTGTTATTCCTCTTCCTCTAAGGGAGTGTTATTCTAAGCACGTTTGAGTGTACAGTTTACTAAAATTTGTCTTTTCATTTCTTATTTTTCTTTGTAAATTTTCCAGATTGGTGATTATTTTTATTAAATAACAGTTATAGAATCATTTTATTTATTTATTGGGATACAACACAGAACATGCCCTTCTGGCCTTCCAACACACACAGCCCAGCAATCCCCTGATTTAACCCTGGCCTAATCACAGGACAATTTACAATGAACAATTAACGTGGGAGGAAGCTGGAGCACCTGTAAGAAACTCAGACGGTCACAGCGAGAATGAACAAACATCATTCAGACAGCGGCAGGAACTGAACCCGGATGCCTGTTCCGTAAAGTGTCGTGCTAACCACTGCTCCCCAGCGATGCTGCCCGACCTGCTGTGTCCCTCCAGCAGATTGTTCACGGCTCTGGAAGTGGATGTTGCACTATGGTGGCCAAATTTTCAGCTGAATAAATGTCTGTTAGGAAACTGGGAGAACCGACATGGAAACTTAATCCCAACGTGTTTGAGTGATAGTGCCATTTTTCCGGATGAAAATTCTAAAATATAGGCAGAGGATCAAAGGCCCGATGCCTCTTCAGCCTTAACAATTTACAGGCCGGCAGGAAAACAAAACCTTCTCCCATAACACTCTTGCATGCATTTTTAAACCGAGCCTGAGAACCACCCAGGGCAGTGAGGGGATATTCCCAAAGCTGACTTAATTTGATGGCGTTTTCTCTGCTGCCTACCATTAGAATCAGAAGCAGAATCCAGTTTGATATCAGTGGCAAACATTGTGAAATTTGTTGTTTTGTGGCAGTACATTGCAATATATAATTTTAAAAATGATAAATTACAGTAAGAGATATATATGGTGCTGGTTGTCTATCAAATCTATAACACTCTATAAAACTCTGGTTAGGCCACACTTGGAGTACTGTGTCCAGTTCTGGTCACTTCACTATAGGAAGGATGTGGAAGCATTGGAAAGGGTACAGAGGAGATTTACCAGGATGCTGCCTGGTTTAGAGAGTATACATTATGATCAGAGATTAAGGGAGCTGGGGCTTTACTGTTTGGAGAGAAGGAAGATGAGAGGAGACATGATAGAGGTGTACAAGATATTAAGAGGAATAGATAGAGTGGACAGCCAGTGCCTCTTCCCCAGGGCAGCACTGCTCAATACAAGAGGACATGGCTTTGAGGGAAGGGGAGGGAAGTTCAAGGGGGATATTAGAGGAAGGTTTTTCACTCAGAGAGTGGTTGGTGCGTGGAATGCACTGCCTGAGTCAGTGGTGGAGGCAGATACACTAGTGAAGTTTAAGAGACTACTAGACAGGTATATGGAGGAATTTAAGGTGGAGGGTTATATTGGAGGCAGGGTTAAAGGGTCGGCACAACATTGTGGGCCAAAGGGCCTGTACTGTGCTGTACTGTTCTACATTCTATGTTCTAAATCTAATGATAACAGGAATCCTGTGCTGGAGAGATTTGGTGTCCGTGATGAGGCTGGCTGAGTCTACAGCCCATTAAATTCAAAGCACATGGGAATCAAGCAGCAAAAGCCTTTGCAGTTGTGAAATGATAAAGGAGGGAAAGGAGGTGGGTGAACAGAAGTCTGGAACAAGAGACGGGTGTTAAAGAAGGTGTGTGTGTGTGTGTGTGTGTGTGTGTGTGTGTGTGTGTGTGTGTGTGTGTGTGTGTGTGTGTGTGTGTGTGTGTGTGTGTGTGTGTGTGTGTGTCTGTGTGTGTGTGTGTGTGTGTGTGTGTGAGTGTGAGTGTGTGTGTGTGTGTGTGTGTGTGTGTGTGTGTGAGTGTGTGTGTGTGTGTGTGTGTGAGTGTGTGTGTGTGTGTGTGTGTGAGAGAGAGAGAGAGAGAGAGAGAGAGAGAGAGAGAGAGAGAGAGAGAGAAAAAATGGTGTGGTTGTGCCAAAAGAGTCTCTGATCCTTAACAGCTTCCAGCTAAGAAAACCATCTCACAGACTCCCTGGACATTCTTCCATCTTTATATTTTTGGAGTAACTTGACAAATTACTTCACTTACCACCTCCCTGCTTTTGATATAATTCCCAGTCACCCCCTCTCTCACCTGCCTATCATCACCCCCCTATCCAGATCCACCTATCACCTCCCTGCTTCTGATATCATTCCCAGTCACCCCCTCTCTCACCTGCCTACCATCACCCCCCATCCAGATCCACCTATCACCTCCCTGCTTCTGATATCATTCCCAGTCACCCCCTCTCTCACCTGCCTACCATCACCCCCCATCCAGATCCACCTATCACCTCCCTGCTTCTGATATCATTCCCAGTCACCCCCTCTCTCACCTGCCTACCATCACCCCCCATCCAGATCCACCTATTACCTCCCTGCTTCTGATATCATTCCCAGTCACCCCCTCTCTCACCTGCCTATCATCACCCCCCTATCCAGATCCACCTATCACCTGTCAGCTCCTGTTCAGTCCTTTCCCCCCCACCTTTACATACTGGCAATTTCCCCTCTTTCTTTCCAGTCCTGATGAAGGGTCTTGGCTGTCCATTTCCCTCCACAGAGGCTGCCTGACCCGTTGTGTTGCTCCAGCTCCTCTGTGTGTTGACACAGTATTTGGGAAAGTATTTGTGGTGCTCAGCACTGAGATCAAGGAAAGAGAAAACATTTCAAATGGAACAATGCTCACATTTAAAAAAGCACAGGGGTATAATTTAATATGAACATGCTAGGCATCTGGGCAGTAATACCCTTTACAGCAATTCGCTGGCAGTTTTTTTCGTGTTTAATCTAGGTATCTAATTATTGAGAAAAATTGCATTTACCTTTTGATAAATGTAAACAATAAACAGCAGCTATCTCCCATTGTATATTTATTCAAAGTATGCCAAGTTAGTAATGGAATTGATCCACAATTTTAATTATTAAAGAAATGTGTTTTCTGTGCTTCACACAATCTTAGAATCTTTTCCAATACACAATATTTATTCCACACCACAGGTTTGTAATTGTACAGAGTAGTGTTCTGGGCGTTGTAATCTTACTGCTCTGTGAGTGAATTGATCATAGGGAACAAAGACATGGCAGACCAATTGAATAACTACTTTAGTTCTGTCTTCACTAAGGAGGACATAAATAATCTTCCGGAAATAGTAAGGGACTGAGGGTCTAGTGAGATGGAGGAACTGAGGGAAATACATGTTAGTATGGAAGTGGTGTTAGGTAAATTGAAGGGATTAAAGGCAGATAAATCCCCAGGGCCAGATGGTCTGCATCCCAGAGTGCTTAAGGAAGTAGCCCAAGAAATAGTGGATGCATTAGTGATAATTTTTCAAAACTCCTTAGATTCTGGATTAGTTCCTGAGGATTGGAGAGTGGCTAATGTAACCCCACTTTTTAAAAAAAGGAGGGAGAGAGACATTGGGTAATTATAGACCGGTTAGTCTGACATCGGTGGTGGGGAAAATGCTAGAGTCGGTTATCAAAGATGTGATAACAGCACATTTGGAAAGAGGTGAAATTATTGGACAAAGTCAACATGGATTTGTGAAAGAAAAATCATGTCTGATGAATCTTATAGAATTTTTTGAAGATGTAACTAGTAGAGTGGATAGGGGAGAGCCAGTGGATGTGGTATATTTAGATTTTCAAAAGGCTTTTGACAAGGTCCCACACAGGAGAATAGTGTGCAAACTTAAAGCACACGGTATTGGGGGTATGGTATTGATGTGGATAGAGAATTGTTTGGCAGACAGGAAGCAAAGAGTGGGAGTAAATGGGACCTTTTCAGAATAGCAGGCAGTGACTAGTGGGGTACCGCAAGGCTCAGTGCTGGGACACCAGTTGTTTACAATATATATTAATGATTTAGATGAGGGAATTAAATGCAGCATCTCCAAGTTTGCGGATAACACGAAGCTGGGTGGCGGTGTTAACTGTGAGGAGGATGCTAAGAGGATGCAGGGTGACTTGGATAGGTTAGGTGAGTGGGCAAATTCATGGTAAATGCAATTTAGTGTTGATAAATGTGAGGGTATCCACTTTGGTTGCAAGAACAGGGAAACAGATTATTATCTGAACGGTGGCCGATTAGGAAAAGGGGAGATGCAACGAGACCTGGGTGTCATTGTACACCAGTCATTGAAGGAGGGCATGCAGGTACAGCAGGCGGTGAAAAAGGCAAATGGTATGTTGGCATTCATAGCAAAAGGATTTGAGTACAGGAGCAGGGAGGTTCTATTGCAGTTGTACAAGGCCTTGGTGAGACCGCACCTAGAATATTGTGTGCAATTTTGGTCCCCTAATCTGAGGAAAGACATTCTTGCCATAGAGGGAGTACAGAGAAGGTTCACCAGATTGATTCCTGGGATGGCAGGACCTTCATATGAAGAAAGACTGGATCAACTAGGCTTATACTCACTGGAATTTAGAAGATTGAGGGGGGATCTTATTGAAACGTATAACATTCTAAAGGGATTGGACAGGCTAGATGCAGGAAGATTGTTTCTGATGTTGGGGAAGTCCAGAACGAGGGGTCACGGTTTAAGGATAAAGGGGAAGCCTTTTAAGACTGAGATGAGGAAAAACTTCTTCATACAGAGAGTGGTGAATCTGTGGAATTCTCTGCCACAGGAAACAGTTGAGGCCGGTTCATTGGCTATATTTAAGAGGAAATTAGATATGACCCTTGTGGCTAAAGGGATCAGGGGGTATGGAGAGAAAGCAGGTACAGGGTTCTGAGTTGGATGATCAGCCATGATCATACTGAGAGGCGGTGCAGGCTCGAAGGGCCGAATGGCCTACTCCTGCACCTATTTTCTATGTTTCTATGTGAGGAACTGGTGAGGCATTCAAGATAATCAAGTGCTATTCATCCATCCATGTCAAAGCTGGAACTGTGAAATTCAAAACGGTTCAATTTCTTGTTCAGTTTATCATCATTCAACTGTACACATGTACACTGCCAAGCAAAACAACGTTCCTCTGGGCGAAGGATACAGAACATATAACAAACACACAGCACATGAAGTAATATTACCATAAACAAATCAAAGTACTCGGAGTTAGGGTGCTGTATCAGGGGACATCGGGACCACTTGCATCCTTTGTTTCATGGAAAGCTGGTTAACTCCTTCTCAACCAGATGCAGCGATTCAGATTGACAGGTTCACTATACACCGAAAGGATAGGATTGCCAAATCTCTGAAAGTCAGAGCTGGAGGTGTATGCCTCATGATTAACTCCTCTTGGTGCACAAACGTATCAGTGTTGTCCCAGTTCTGCTCACCAGATCTGCAGTATCTCGCAATTAAGTGCTGACTATTTTACCTGCTGCAGGAGATTTCTGCGATCATTTTGGCTGGGGTGTACATTCCACCTCAGGCCAATGTCAAACAGGCTCTGGATGATCTGAACAATGGGATCAATCTGCACGAAATATCACACCATGATGACTTCTCCATCATTTTGGGGGATTTTACCCAGGCCAGCTTGAAAGAGTCACTAAATAATTACTATATTATCAACAAATTACCCGTAGTGTCAGAGGAAACAACACACTAGATCACTGATACATCAGCATCAAGAGTGCCCACCATGCTATTTCATGGCCACACTTTGGAAAGTCTGATCCCTGGATGTACTAATCTCTGAGTATAGGCAGAGACCGTGGACTACAGCACCAGCAGTGAGGACTAAGAAGGTATGGGAAAGGGACAGCTTTGAATTGGTGGACTGGACTGTATTCAGGGATTCATCTTTGACTTCATTAAAATCTGTGGACGAGTGTGTACCTATAAAAACTTGCTGTACATTCCTAAACCAAAAGCTGTAAATGAACTGGGAGGTTCATCGCCTGCTAAGGGTTAGATCTGTGGCATTTCAGTCTGGTGACCCAGGTCTGTCGAAGAAAATCAGCCATAACTTGTGGAGGGCTAGTTCAAGAGCAAGGAGACGATTCTGAATGATGTTGAAGGCGACAACGGATACAGATCAACTCTGGCAAGACATTACTTCCTACAAAGTGAAACCCTATAGCATGAATGGCAGTGATGCTTCACTATCAGATAAGCCCAATGCCTTTATGCCTGCTTTGAAATGGAGAACATAGCTATAGCTGTGATGATCCTTGCTGCACCAGTGACCTGGTGATATCTGTCTCAGAGGCTGATATTAGGCTGTCTTTAAGGTGAATGAACCTTCGTAAAGGCGGTAGGTCCTGATGGAGTATCCGTAAGGCTCTGAAAACTTGTGCTAACCAGCTGGCGGGAGTATTCAAGGACATTTTCAACCTCTTATTGCTACGGTCAGAAGTTCCACCTACTTCAAAAAGGCAGCAATTATACCAGTGCCTGAGAAGAGCACCGTGAGCTGCCTTAGTGACTTTCATCCAGTAGCACTCACATCTACAGTGATGAAATGCTTCGAAATTGGTCATGTGTAGAACCAACTTCTGCCTCAGCAAGGACCTGGACCCATTGCAATTTGCCTTTCGCCACAATTGGTCTACAGCAGACACCATCTCAATGGCTCTTCACGCGGCCTTAGATCACCTGGACACTACAAACACTTATGTGTGGATGCTATTTGTTGACTATAGCTCAGCATTTAACAACATCATTCCCACAGTCCTGATTGATAAGCTACAGAAACTGGGCCTCAGTACCTCCCTCTGTAATTGGATCCTTGACCTCCTTATAGTAAGATCATAATCTGTGTGGATTGGTAGTAATATCTCCTGCTCGTTGACAATCAATGCTGGTGCACCTCAGGAGTGTGTGTATACTCCACTGCTCTACTCCCTTTATACCCATGACTGTATGGCTAGGTATAGCTTACAAGCCATTTGTAAATTTGCTGATGATACATCCATTGTTGGCAGAATCACAGATGGTGACAAAAGGGCATACAGGAACGAAATATACCAGCTGGTTGAAAGGTGTTGCAGCAACAACTCAATGTCAGTAAGGCGAAAGAGCTGACTGTGGACTTCAGGATGGATAAGACAAGGGAACGCAAACCAATCCCCATAGAGGGATCAGAAGTGGAGAGAGTGAGCAATTTCAAGTTCCTGGATGTCAAGATCTCTGAGGATCTGAACTGGTCCCAACATACTGATGCAGTTATACAGAAGGCAGAACAGCAGCTACATTTCATTAGAAGTTTGAAGAGAATTGGTTTGTCAGCTAAAACACTCAAAAACTTCTATAGATGTACTGTCGAGAACATTCTGACAGGCTGCATCACTGTCTGGTATGGATGGGGGTGGGCTACTGCACAGGACTGAAAGAAGCTGCAGAAAGTTGTAAAATTAATCAGCCATGTCTTGGGTACTAGCCTCCATAGTTTCCAGGATATCTTCAAGGAGCACTGCCTCAGAAAGCCGATATCCATTATTAAGGACCCCCATCATCGAAGATATGCTCTCTTCTCACTGTTACCATCAGGAAGGAGGTACAGAAGCCTGAAAGCACACAGTCAGCCATTCAGGAACAGCTTCTTCCCCTCTGCCATATGATTCCTAAATGAATATTGAATCCAAGAACACGACCTAATTTTTAAAAACAATATTATTTCTGTTTTGCACTATTTTAAATTTAACTATTTAATATACATATATATACTTACTATAATTGATTTACTTATTTTTTCTTTCTATATCATCATGTATTGTATTGTACTGCTGCTGCTAAGTTAACAAATTTCACAACACATGCCAGTAATAATAAACCTGATTCTGATTCTGACACTAACAAGTAATAAGATGTTTTACCACACAAGTAAAAAGTAAACAGTGTAACACGACCAGTAATTTATAAGTGATGAGGCCTGGGTGGTGACAGGGAGTTCAGTAATCTCCTGGCTTGGGGGAAGAAACTGTTTCCAATCCTAACAGTTCTTGTCCTAATGCCTTTATGGAACTCCAGACATTATTGTTAGCGACAGCTGGTGTTCTGTCATCTCAGAGCATCAAGGTTGCTCCTGCATCCTGCAAGCTTGTGCTACTCGGGGCGAACATTCGTTCCTCATAAGTACGCACGATTCTGCAGATCCAAGGTTGTTTAATGCCATTCCCAGTACTCAAGTGTAAAGGAGAACAAAGCAATTGTTACTCCGGATCCGATGCAACACAAAATAGCACAGTAAGATAAATACACAATAATAGTATTAATAATAATAATAATAATAATAATAATAATAATAATAATAATAATAATAATAATAATAATAATAATAATAATAATAATAATAATAAAATTATAAATAATAAAACACAATCAATATGAATACATAAGATAGCTTATATACATAAATTGATTGTATGCCTATGAAGTGATGTTAGCACAGGAGTGTCTGTACATAAAGTACATAAAGGAAATGGTGGATGGGTGTATGGAGGGATGGGATAGATGCTGCCAGTCCAAAATTCTGGAGCAACTCACTCAGCAGATCAGGAGGGTCCATGGAGAGGAATAAACAGTTGACGTTTCAAGTTGAGATCCATTCTTCATATCCATCCCATGGTTTTACCTCTTCCAAATATTCATCTAGTTCCTTTTGAAAATTCCCTATTTGTTTATTCATTAATTAATCACATGTACATGAAAACACACAGTGAAATGTGCCGTTTGACCAGCTGGCACAACCTAAGGATGTGCTGGGAGCAGCCCATAAGTGTTGCCACACATTCCAGCAGCAACATCAAATCAAATCAAATCAAGTTTAATTGCCATTCAAACCATACATGGATTCAGCCAAATGAGACATTCCTCAGGGGCCAAGGTGCCAAAACATACCCATACATTCAAAATAACAAGAAAGGAAAAAAAGAGCAGAGCCATGTAAGAATATGCATTTTAAGTCCGAGTCCCAGAGTAACAAGTCCCGCAAATTGATGGTTCCTGACTGCAGCCTGTAATTACATCACTAGAGGGCAGCACCGACATGAGAGGCCACTGCCAACTGAACTCGGATGCCATGTAACAACACAAGCCTCGGGATTGAGGCCTAGTCCTCGCCACAACCAAGGTGACACTGCTGCCTCGCCGCCTGTCCAACCAGCACACAAGGGTAGAAGACCTGCAGCAATCAATGACCAAGAGGGTCTTGCAATCACAAAACGAGCACCCAAGACAGTCACTCATGGTTTCATTGCATTCCACCTTCGCACTAACTCAGGTGCCTCCGAGTAACAGGTAGCATCGTGGCCTGCACCTGTCAGCTGTTCCGAGCCCTATTTGGCTTCCCCTGTGGCCTAGTACCCTGACAAGAATCCCTCAGCCTAATGGCCCAACAGTCCCCTGAATCTTGAAGCAATGTCCCCTAGTTCTAGTCTCACCTACCAATGGAAACAACTTTTCTACTTCTATCTTATCTATCCAAAGCAAATCATGCAAACAATAGAAGCAAGCAACAACAACAACAGCAATCCGAACCAAACTGAGTCCTTCGATCCCAATCCCCAGTTCATCATATTAGTGGGGCAAATTGTTGTAAAGTTTACAGACATGAAGTATAGCAAACGGGGGCCGTCTCACAGCCTTAGCGTCGTGCAGAGAGGAGCCCCCAGTCTATCTGGGCAGGCATTAGATTGTCCAAAGCCTCACACTAGGACCTGGCCCCACTGCAGCAAACTGCTCTGGGCCTAGATTTCACAGCCAGTAAAGCCACTCTCAACCTCTCCAAATCAGCTCAGCACTCAGAGTGATCCAACCTCACCTGACACCCTGCCTTCCAGTGTATCTGGGCCAGCATTTAGGTTGTCCAAACAGCATATTCTACCTCGATTTAGGACTCGGGCCTCGACGTGATGAATCGCTCTGGGCCTACAACACGCCGCCCAGTGATTCACTTTGGGCCTGGATTTCACGGCAGAAGAAGCCGTTCTCGACCTCCCTAAATCAGCTCGGCACTTAGAACGAACTACCCTCACACTCAGACAAGCTGGACAGGCATCAGAACTCCTCTGTCCTGTCTTCTTCTTGCACAAGGTTGTACCTTGTTTGAAAAGCAACTGAACCTCTTGACAATGCCTGCAGGCTTTTTTGCATTGAGCTGCTGCCAGATGATTGGCTGATTAGATATTTACATTAACAAGCAAGTGTACAGGTGTACCTAATAACATTGATGTGCCTTAGCATGCAGCGTAGCTCCGACCGACTAGGCAGATAAGATCAATAATGCAATCCAACGGCCAGGAGAAGACTACACAGCACACTGTGTGCAGCTCCCTTTTGAAACATTCTTTTTTATTTATGTGTCTATTTATTTGTCTATGTATTTATTTATTTATCACAAATACATCAAAGCATAATGGTGAAATGCCTCATTTACATCAGCAATCAATACGACCTAAGGATGTGCTGGGGCAACCCAAGAGCATCACCACCACTCCGATGTCGACAACGTACGCCCACAGTGATTGGCAGAACTACCGCAACAAATCAGCAACCACCAAACCAGCCCCTTTCCTCAACCCATCCATCTACACATACCAACTGTCCTCCAAACCCAGGGCAGGATACCTCTGGGCCTCCAGCCTCTATTGGACTCACATACGTGTAGAGAGCATGCCCGTGCGGGCGAGGTTTTAAAAGTGAAAAAGCCATTTCACTGGAGCGGTTCCATTTTCTTGAACTCCGAGACCCGGATCTAGTGGTACAGGCGGTCATCACAGCTGAGATCTTCCTTGGTTGTAGTGGATGACGATGACCTCCTTCTGTGCCTTGTCATGACCTTTGCTCTCCATGAAGCATGGCAGAACCACCTTCCTGGCCATTGGGTCTCACTGACGATCTCATCCACCCAGTCTGCCAGAGCTGACTTCACATTTTGGGCCAGCCATGTCAAAACCGAGATCTTCCTTGGTAGCAGTGGATGACGATGACTTCTCTTGTGCTTTGAAATGCCCTTCACTCTCCAGGAAGTGTTGCAGGACCACCTTCCTGGCCGTTGGATCTCACTGTTGATCCTATTCGCCCAGTCCACTGGAGCTTATGTCACATGCTAGGACAGGCATGTCAATATTTATATTTATTTACTTTGAGATACAACTAGAACAGGCCCTTTTGGCCTTTGAGCTGCGTTTCCCACTAACCCCTGATTTTACCTTTGCTTAATCATGGAACAATTCACAATGACCAATTAACCTACTAACTGGCACATCTTTCAGCTGTGCGAGGAAGCTGGAGAACCTGCAGAAAAGCCACACTCACATGGGAAGGAACATACAATTGCTTATGAAGGACACCGGAATAGAACTCAGAACTCCAACGTTGTATTAGCTGCTACGCTACTGTGGTGTCTACATTCTGTATGAAACACTCCTATTTACAAAACCAAATATCCCATACACTATCTTGACTTGAGCAGAGTCCCCCAAAGATTTGAAAAGACCTCTGCTGCCCTTGTTATTATGATGATGTGTTGACATGTGTTGTTCCATTGTTTAGTCTTAATGTTCAAAGTTCAAAGTAAATTTATTGTCAAAGTACAGATGTGTCACCATATACAATCTTGAGATACATTTTTGTGGACATACTCAAAAAATCCATAATATAATATTAACAATAATGGAATCAATGAAAGATCGCACCACTTGGATGTTCAACCAGTGTTGAAAAGACAACAAATTGTACAAATACTAAAGAAAGAAAAATAAATAAATAAATAAATAAGCAATAAATATGAGATGAAGAGCTCTTGAAAGTGAATGCATAGGTTATGGGAACAGTTTGGTGATGGAGTGAGTGAAGTTGCGTAAAGTTATCCCTTTTGATTCAAGAGCCTGATTGTTGAGGGATAATAACTGTTCCTGAACCAGATAATGTCAATCCTGAGGCTCATGTGCCTTCTTCCTGATGGCAGTAGTGAGGAGAGAACATGGCCTTTCAACAATGTTGCAATTATTGTTGAACGATCAGTCCAAATTAAAAACAACTCAAGTTGCTAAGTTCAAGTTTATTAACATCTGTCACACAACCTGAAAGAAACAATGTCCTCTGAACCATGGTGTACCCACATAGCACATAAAACAAAATATTACCACAAATAAGTTACTAAATACCATTCTAAGTGATAAACAAATAACCAGTAAATAGTAAACAGCTTGCTGTCCAGGTGACAAGACCTCGTTGGTGGCAGGGTATTCATTAGTCCCTCAGCCCGAGGGAAGAACGTGTTACTGTCTGACAGTCCTAGTCCTGATGCTCGTGTACCTCCTTCCTTGATGTTAGCAGGTCAAAGAGATTGTGGGATGAGTTACAGCGACCCTCAACTAGGTTTCAAGCTTTTGTGTACAACACTCCCAGTAAATGTCACAAATAGTGTGGAGGGAGACCCCAGTGACTGTCCTCTGTCAGGTCATTCAGGCCGATACCTTGCAGCCAGACTGGACACTCTCGATGGTGCTCCTGTAGAAATTTGTTAGAATGGGGAGGAGGGGTGGAGTCTTGCATGCCTCAATCTCCTCAGAAAGTATAGAGGGTGCTGTGCCTTCTTGACTAATGAGGGGGTTATTCATTAAACATTACATGAGAGAGCGAGAGCCTGTGGAATCAGTGATGTTTTACAATGCATCGCTTGACTATCAATCCACATTTAGAGTTACAGCTTTCATACATAATGTATGGCTGGGAAGTTAAATCTCCAGTAAAATGCGGGCTAATTGTGAATAACCAATTTGAATCACTGTTTTGAAGACCTAGAATTCACGTGACCTCTGCGAAGAGCTCAAATTTAATTTATATTTTATGAATCAGTTAGTTATTGCTTTGTAATATTACATGAGGCTTTGAAAGCCCCTGCTGGTTTAGTTATGCTCAGAGGGTTGACATGTGCTCTGAAGACTTCAGAGATATTACAGTGAAGCATCAGGTTTGAATCAATAACTTCACACTTTCTTAAGCAGTTTTACAGAAGAAACGCACCTTCAAAGCTGCACACACTGGTCCAAATTTTGCTGCTCTGCGGCATCATTAATCAATGATCAGTAATACGTAACCTGGGCTGCATGGTAGGCACTGTTTTACAGCACCAGCAGGGTGATCGCCAAGCGGGGTTCAATTCCCACTGCTCTCTGTAAGGAGCTTGTATGCTCTCCTCATGACCGTTTGGGTTTCCTCCCACATTCCAAAGTCGTACGGGCTAGGGGGAGTGAGCTGTGGGTCGATATGATTTGTAACTTCAAAACATATTCAAAAGGAAGACACTGGAGTCTAAAATGTGGGTCTAACTCTGAGTTTACTTTATGCAAGGTGTGCACGTATCATGTGGTAGCATGATGCCGTATGCAATTCATGGATTTTTGTAAAGACATTGCCTGGAAGAAGACAATGCAAAGCCCACCTGTAGAAACATTTGCCAAGGATGATCATGGTCATGAGTATCATTGTCTATGTCATATGACAGGGCACGTAATGATGATGATGAAATAGTGCAGTAGAACAATAAAATGGACCTCTGAGCTCACAGTCTACCTTGTTATGACATTGCACATTATTGTCTACCTGCACTGCACTTTCTCTGTAACTGTGGCACTTACTTTGCATTCTGTTATTGTTTTGCCTTTTGTTCTACCTCAATGCACTGTGTAATGATTTGATCTGTATAAACAGTATACAAGACAATCTTTTCAGTTTAATCAACATGCAAGTCGAATCTCAAGGATGTATACTTTGATAATAAATGTACTTAGAACTTTGAACTTCACTGTATCTCAGTACTAATAACATAATGAACCAATTCCAATATTCCTGCACACAATCTTATTGACTAGAGGAGCCAAATGATGTAATCCTACTCCCCTGGTCATATATTCCCACATTCAAATTTCAATGTTCAAAGTCAATTTATTATCAAAGTACAGATATGTCACCATATACTACCCTGAGATTTATTTTCTTGTGGGCACATACAGAAAATAAAAAGAAATCAATGAAAACTGCACCAACAAAGAGTGACAAACAACCAATGTACAAAAATTGCATATTGTGCAAATACAAAGAAAAGAAAATAACTAATAATAATAATAATAATAATAATAAAAATACCTAAGTAATAAATATTGAAATCATGTTATTGTAGAGTCCTTGAAAGTGAGTCCATAGGTTGGGGAAACAGTTGAAAGTTGGGGTGAGTGAAGCAAGGTGAAGTGATCCCCTGTAGTTCAAGAGCCTGATGATTGAAAGTTAATAACTGTTCCTGAATTTGGTGGTGTGTGTCCTCAGGCTCCGTATTTCCTTCCTGATGACAGCAGTGAGAAGACAGCATGGCCTGAGTGACGGGATCTTTGACGATGGGTGCTGCTTTCCTGTGACAGTGCTCTGTGTAGATGTGCTCAGTGGTGGGTAGGGCTTCACCCGAGATGGACTGGGCTGCATCCACTGCATGTTGCTTATTGTCTGGTAACTGAGTTTCTCAGTTTCTAAACATAACTTTTCTGTGTTGAAAAACTGGATGCAAGCTGATTGGAGAATCTTCCTCTCTACCAGATACTCATCAATTATTCAACAGGGGAAATAATAGGCCATTTGATAAGTATTCACTTTCATATTATCCTGGGAATAAATAGCCTTGTATTAATATTTCAGTCAGTATTATTACATCAACATAGGAATCGTTATAGGGTCATTTAGGTTTATTGGATGTTTTGTGATGCACAGGGGTAGAATACTTAAAAGCGAAGTGATGCTCAGTCACAGAGACTCTGATCTGTGTTCATTCCTCAGAAAGACTATGTTTTGTAACTCCAAAATATAAAATTAATTGAAAGAATATCAAGGATCTATGAACACATGTCTTAGCTGTGTTTTTGCTTTAAGCAAGGCATGCACGTATGAAACGGTAGCATGATGACGTTTGCCATTCACGTACTTTTACATTTAACCCATATTTAAATTATATAAACATCAAAGAATGCTTAATAAAACAGTATATTTACAATATTTCTCAAATATTACTAAAATATTAAGTATATGGCAGGCTATACTGGTGCTGGAAAATTCAGATTCATTTATTTAACACATGTATATAAAAATACAGTGAAATGTGTTGTTGTTTGCGTGGGATGGCACAATAGCAAAATGGTTAGCACAATGCTTTACAGTGCAGGTGACCCGGGTTCATTTCCCACCACTGTCTGTAAGGAATTTGTACATTCTCCCCTTTACCGCATTGGTTTCGTCCAGGTGCTCTTGTTTCCTCCTACAGTCCAAAGATCTATCAGTTGGGCGGTTAATTAGTCATTATAAATTGCCCTATGATTAGACTAAGATTAAATTGGGGGGATTTCTGGGCAGCGTGGCTGAGAGGGCTAGAAGGGTCTATTCTGCACTGTATCTCAAGTAAAAAAATAGAAACCAACATAAAGCATTCCTTGATACACTTCTTAGGAGAAGGACGGATAGTACATTACAGACCTCCGTCTACCAGAAGGGACCAGGTATTGAACTACCATAGCAACCACCCTACCTGCCACAAGAAAAGTTGCATTCACACCTTATTGAAGAGAGCACAAAGACCTTGAAGCACCTCTGAACTTCAGGTCTGGGAAGAGAAGTGCTTATTCGATATGTTCCATTGGTTAACCACTGAACTTCCTCCAGGGATGCTTACTAATGAGAGGAAGTTATGCAAATCTTACTCAACGCATATTGAATATAGGAGAAATGACTGCTTGACTGCTCAAACCTCACGGCATCACAATCACACGCAAACCAACAGCGCCCTTAAGGAGGCTTGTCTCAAGAACCAAGGTACCATTAAAGACAACCGACAAAAGCAATGTGATGTGCAGGATCACCTGTGGAGACTGCAACTGGAACTACATCGGCCAGACAGGACGCAAACTCTCAATCGCTTATGGGAACATGAACTGGTAGTACAGAGACATGATCCACTGTCACTGATCTCAGTACGTGAGGGCCAAGAAAGGCACCATTTTAACTGGGATACTGTGGAGATTCGAGCACATGCAAACAGGAACAAGAATTTTTGGAAGGATGGTTCTCTTCTGATAACTCCATAAACAAACATATCAAAATAGACACCATCTACAAACCCCTAGGAGCCAAATAAACGCGAGCCAATAGAATTCAAAGGGCAACTGAAGGGGTGGCCAATCAGGACCGAGACAAGTGAATGAGGGTTATATAAACACGAGCACTCCCAGAGAGAAACACCAACAACTATGCACTGAGGATGTCACCTTGACTGCTGATGAAACGTCTGCAAGCTAATTGCCAAGTTCGGCAAACACCACAACATCATAAACCAACAAAACTTAAGGATTGGCTGAGGGCAGCTCACAAGTGTTGTCAGACATTTCGGGGCCTACATAGCATGTCTACAATGCTCGGCAGAACAAACCAAAACACATTGTGAAGATTGGAGACAATTGCTGGAGCGAGGAAAGCAGGAACACAGAGAGCTACGAATGCTGGACTCTGATAAGTCCAGGAGGAGAGAGCAGAAACCATTAGGGGAGAGAAGCATGGTATTTGGAACCAGAACCAGATAGGATGGACGGGAGGAGGAAAGTTTGGACAATGTTACTGTGTGTGTTGCCCAAGGTTATTGTATTTTCCTTTTTAAGTTTAGAGAACAGAGAGAAGATGTAATCAAGTGGTTTAAAATTGTTAAAGAGACAGCTAGAAATAATTGTCTCTGGTGGGACTTCATTTGAAAACTCCTACAAGACCATTTGAAATAAAATTAGAAAGGAATTTTAAATATTAGCCTCAATGAAATCTTTGTCCCAAAAGTCTTGATACTCGACATCATTCAGAATTTTCAAAACAGTCATAAATTATTTGGTGTCTTTCTACTTTGTAAGACTCATAATCTAATTTGTTTTAACCATACACTTTATTGTCTACCTGTGTTGTATGTCTTCTGTAGCTGCTACACTTTATTCCACATTCTATTATTATTTTACCTTGTTCTACCTCACTGTGTTGTTGTAGTGAAATGGTCTGTATAGTCAGTATGGAAAGCAATATTTTTCACTGTACTTCACCACATGAAAACTATGCTTTACTGGCACTAAAGTTAGAGGTCATATATTAAGGGTGAAAGGTGAAACATTTAAGGGGAACCTGAGGATGAGCTACACCCAGAGCATGGTTCAAGTGTGGAATGAGCTGTCAGCGGAAATGGTGGATGCTTGATTGCGACTTTTAAGAGAAGTTTGGATAGGTACGTGGATGGGATGTGTATGGAGGGCTGTGGTCCAGGTGTGCATCAATGGGATTGTGCAGAATAAGAGTTTGGCAAAGATCAGGTAGGTGAAAGGGCTGTTTGCGTGCAGTAGTAATCTATGACTTTCAATAATAAATCAATTTATCAATTTTCCGATTGACATATTTGGCCAGCATTTATTGTCCATATCGAACTGCCCTTGAGAAAATGGGGTGAAGCTATCCCCTAGAACCACTGCAGTCCTTTTGGTGAAGGTGCCCCAACACAGATGTTTGAGAAGGAACTCCAGAGTCCAGACCCAGCAATGGTAAAGGACATATGAGATTTTCCGAGTCAATATGGTTTGGGTCTGGATGGGGAACCTGTAGATGGTGACAGTCTCAATTTCAGTGAGTCTTAGAGACACAAAATGCAGACAAAATCCTTGGCAGGGTATCACTATGAGGTTGAAGCTGAAGACCAATGAACAGTCTAACTGCAATTTCCCATCATAATCTAAAGTCCTAATGGTTCTTCCTCCTCAATCCCTGCTGCTATTTTTAAAGGAAGCTTAGATAGAGATAAATATACTTTATTGATACCAAAGGAAATTACAGTGTCACAGTAGCATTACAAGTGTACAGATATACAAATATTAGAAGAGAAGTAAGAAAGAATAGAAAATGTTACCTCAAACAGTTTAACAGCAGGTGGTCATCACTTCCCCGTCTATAACTTGACTCATTATAGAGCCTAATTGTTGAATGTAAGAATGACCTCATATAGCGCTCTTTGGAGCAGCACAGTTGTCTTAGTCTGTTACTAAAAGTGCTCCTCTGTTCAGCCAAGGCGGCATGCAGGGAGTGTGAAACGTTGCCCAGAATTGCCAGAATTTTCCATAGGTCCTTTGTTCTACCACAGCCTCCACTGTGTCCAGTTTGACTCCTATATCAGAGTCAGCCTTTCTATCAGTTTATTGAGCCTGTTGGCATCACCAACGTTGATGCCATTGCCCCAGCACACCGCTGCATAGAAGATTGTACTGGCGACAATAGATCGATAGAACATGTGAAGGGAGGCCTGCATACTCCAAAGTACAAGTACCTTGGTCTGCACAGGAAGTAGAGGCGACTCTGCCCCTTTTTGTACAGTATCTGTGTTGGTCCTCCACTCAAGTCTGTCATCCAAGTGCACCCCCAGGTACTTATAGGTCCTCACCATCAATAGTAACAGGGAGCAGCGCAAGCTTAGTCTCTCTAAAGTCTATCACCATATTTCTCGTCCTACTGAAGTTGAGCTGTAGATGAATCAGCTTACACCATTTGACAAAGTCTTCCACCAGGGCCCTGTACTCATCCTCTTGTTCTCCCGTTATACACCCAACTATTGATCAGTCATCAGAGAATTTCTGCAGATGACATGACAGTGTTGTATCTAAAGTCTGAGGTATACAGGGTAAACAGGAAGGAGCCAATACAGTCCCCTGTGGTGCCCCAGTGCTGCTAATAGTTATGCCTGACACAGCTCTGAAGCTGCACAAACTGTGATCTGACAGTCAGGTGGTCCATTATCCAGGATAGAATTGAAGTGCCAACCTGCATCGAACTGAGCTTTTCCCCCAGCAATGAGGGCTGTATGGTATTGAAGGCACTTGAGAAATCAAAAAGCATGATCCTCACAGTGCCGCCCTGCTTATCCAAATGGGAGTAGGCTCCGTTCAGCAGGTAGATGACAGTTTCATTGATTCCAACATGCTCCTTGTAGGCAAACTGCAGGGGATCGAGGGCTGATCTGACCGGAGGTTGGAGGTGAGGCAGGATCACCCTCTCTAGGGTCTTCATGATGTGTGTGGTCAGGGCCACTGGACAGTAGTCATTCAGGACTTTCAGTTGGCCCTTCTTGGGTACTGGGGTCACACAGGATAGTTTCCACACAGTCAGGACCCTTTTCAGCTTGAGACGCAGATTGAAAATGCGCTGGAGAACTCCACACGGCAGCTCAGCACACTCCTTCAGGACCCTGGGGTCCACACTATTCAATCCCAATACTTTGCCGGTCTGAATTTTCCCTGAGACCTTCTCACCGGCTCAGTGGTGAAGGTGAGTCCATGAAGACTGGGGAGTTGGTGGAAGATGGGATCTGGGGGTGTGGAGATTGGATGGTAATAGTTGGTATGTGGAGGTGCAGGGGAAGTAGAGGATGTAGACAGTGGAAGTTGGTGTTGTTCATCCAAGTGTTGAACTGAAAGGAGGAGAGGAGACATTGGTGCTGAGGGAGCATTTGTTGCCTCAGCACCTGGACTGGTGTGCTGAGGGCTGTGAACAGAATGGCAATTGTCAAACCTATTGAAGAATTGGTTTAACTCATTAGCCCATTCACAGGTGTATTCTGAAGTTCTACAGCTGGGAAGATTGAAGTCAGAGATGTTCTTCATGTATCTCCACACCTCCTGTGTGCTACCCTGTCCAAGCTTGTTCTCCAGCTCTCTCCTGTATCCCTCTTTAGCCACCTTGTTCTTCTCCTTTAGCTCCCTCGGCACATGTTTCACTTCCTCCCTGTCCCCTGACCTAAAGGCTTTCTGTTTGCGCTTGAGAAGAGCTTTCAGATCACTGCTGTCCCATGGTTTGTAGTAAGGAAGCAGTGAACAGTCCTTGATGGTATTACAGTGTCCACACAGAAGTTGATGTAACCAGAGATGCAACACTAAGCCTGTTAATGTTCTCCCCATGTGGTTAATAAAACACATTCCTGTCAGTAAGAGACCCTAGAAACATAGGTGTCATGACAACAATCTTTCCCTCAATGCCAGCAAAGCAAGATAGATTGTCAATAACTTCAGGAAGGGGGATGATGCACATGCTCCTGTCTGCATCAAAGGTTGAGGTTGAGAGGGTTGACAGCTTCAAGTGAATAGGAATGAACATCACCAATAGCCTGCCCTGATCCAACGACAATGATATTTTGCCAAGAAAGTGCACCAACAGCTCTTCTACCTCTGGAGGCTAATGAAATGTGACAAGTCCCTATCGATTCTCATCAATTTTAATTGATGCAACATAGAAAGCATCCCATCTAGATGCATCATGGCTTGGTATTGCAACTGCACTGCCCAAGAACATAAGTGTTGTGGAAACAGTAACTAAGAACACCAGAGTGACTTCGAGTTTTGTTTTAAGAGTTTGTTTACATGATATAATGGAGAGTCTGCAGCAGTCTCCAGCGACACCAGAACTCTGATGTTTAGGTTATACCGAGCTCATATTTATACAGCAAGGCAAACAACTTCACATATCTTTGTTTAGCATCTGATGGTCAGTATGTGATCAATTGTTTAAAAGACATGTCAATTATCTCTCAGCGTGAGTCTAACAGCTCTTCCTGCTTCTTGTTATCAAGACTCATAATTTACTCCTAAACGCATCCTCCCTCTTGGTTCCAGGGGCCTAGTATCTCATTAATTGGAGTTCCTGGAACTGCACTTATACTCCAAGGTTATTCTCGACACATGTCAGCAGTCTTAAGCCCAGCTGTTCCAGAATGCTCAAGTATCTCATCGTACACTAGTTTTAACCATTTCTAGTTTTAACCAGTTTCAAAAAGGAACTGCAGAGAGTTGTGGACACAACTCAACACGTCATGGAAAATGGCCTCTCCACCACTGATTCTGTCTACACTTCTTGCAGCCTCAGTATAGGAGCCAACATAAGGAAAGACACAATCCACCAGGAACATCTTCTCTTCTTCTTCCTCCCTTTGGTCAGAAGCTACTAAAGTCTAAAAGCACATATTCCAAAGCTCAAGGATAGAATCAATCCCACCTTTATGAACTATTGACTGATTCATTAGTGGGGAGTCTCAGACCAGAGGGCACCACTTTGAAATAAAGGAATGTCCATTTTGAACAGAAATGAGGAGGAATTTCTTTAGCCAAATGGTCATGAATCTGTGAAATTTATTGCCACAGATGGCTGTGGAGACCAAGTCACTGAGTAGATTTAAAGCAAGGATTGATAGGTTTTTGATCAGACAGGGTGTCAACAGTAATGGGGAGAAGGCAGGAGAGTGGGATTCAGTGGGGTAATAAATGAGCCATGAAGGAATGGCAAGGAGACTCAATGAATCTAATGCTTTAATTCTTCTTTAATGTTGTATGGCTTACATAATAAAATGGACTGTTAATCTTACAGATGATCTTATTATGACCTTGCACCTTATTGTCTACCTGCACTGCACTTTCTCTGTAACTGTGACACTTTATTTTGTATTCTGCTATTGTTTTACTGATTTGTGAACAGTATGTAAGACAAGCCTTTCACTGTCTCTCAGTACAATGTTAATTGTACCAACAATGATAAACCAAATCCAATGCTAATAAGCCAGTTCTAATTTATGGGAGCTCTGTTCTTTAATGCTGCTTCTAGCGATTAATTTACAAGTCAGGTCATGTGACCTTCATGTAACTTTTAATAGTAGGGCACCACAGTAGTGCAGCAGTTAGTGCTATGCCATTACAGCTCAGTATGTCAGAGTTTGGAGTTCAATTCCTGTGTCCTCCGTAAGCGAGTTTGCACATTCCTTCCTATGAGCGCATGGGTTTCCTCCAGTTGCTCTGGTTTCCTCTCGCAGTCCAAAGACATACCTGTTGGTAGGATAATTGGCCATTGTAAATTTTCCTGTGAATAGGCTAGGGTTCTGTAGGTGGTTGGCTGAGTGTCATGACTCAATGGCCAGAAGGGCCTGTTCCATGCTGTACTGCTAAATAAATAAATAAATTGAATAGAATAGAACAATACAGCACAGTACAGGCCCTTCGGCCCACAATGCTGTGCCGACCCTTAAACCCTGCCTTCCATATACCCCCCCACCTTAAATTCCTCCATAGATAGATAGAAAATCAATCAGGTTGCTGTACAGTTAACTGGGGCATCCAACAAAGAGGCTGTATTGTTAAATTAACACACACAAAACGCTGGAAGAACTCAGCAGGTCAGGAAGCATCTCTGGAGAGGACTAAGCAGTCAAAGTTTTAGGCTAAGATCCTTCCTCAGTCCTGTTGAATGCTTACTTTTTCCCTCTCCAAAGATACTGCCTGACCTGCTGAGTTCCTCCAGCCTTTTCTGTGTATGACTCATGATTTCTAGCATCTGTAGAATCACATTTGTTTATGTATTGCTGAAGTATTTTCATTTTCTTGTTAATTAAAACTGAGCTCTAGTGAGTTACTGAACTGGTTCACCTACTGTGACTCCTGTTTGCCAGTAGCTCTTGGCCCGGTGCTGTAGCAATGAGTTGCCTACAATTTCCCAAGTGTTCGACAGATCACGGTACTTTAGTTGGATGTGCTGGTGGCCTTCCTGCTGATATCCTAGGAACAATAGCCCATGCATAAACTGTGTGGACTCTCCTGTGGAACGTGGCAACTCTACAGTTTGCCCCATGGGAAGTTCATCTGCTGCTGGAGCTCACTACTGACAAATGCAATATGACAGGCCTGGTTTGATTCTTGATTAGCTTCAGGCTGAAGGAGAGGCAGTTGTCCTTCGAGAACCTTCCCGGCAGTCTCAGTTAATAATAAACACAAGAGATTCACCCAGAGCAGCACACGCAAAATGCTGGAGGAACTTAGCGGGTTAGGGAACATCTATGGAAAAGAGTAAACAGTCAACGTTTTGGGCTGAGACACTTCTTCTGGAATGGAAAGGAAGGGGGAAGATGCTAGAATAAAAAGGTGAGGGTAGGGGACGGAGGACGAAGCTAGAATGTGATAGGTGAAGCCTGGTGAGTGGGAAAATTAAAGGGCTGGAGAAGAAGGAATCTGATAGGAGAAGGGAGTGGACTACAGGAGAAAGGGAAAGAGATGAACCAGATGAAGGTGATAGGCAGGTGAGGTGAGAGATGAGAGTGGGAAATAGAAGAAGTTGAAAGAGGGAGGGCAAGTGAAAACAAGAAAGAGATTAAAAAAAGATTACCGGAAGAGAAATTGATATTCATGCCATCAGGATGGAGGCTACCTAGACAGAATATACGGTGTGGCACCTCCAGCCTGAGAGAGGCTTCATCCTGTCAGAAGCAGAGGCCAGGGAGCGACATTTCAGAATGGGAATGGAGATAGAAATTAAAATAATTGGCCACCGGGAAATTCTGCTTTTGGTGGATAGATTGAAGTGGTCCCCCAATTTATTTGGGATCTCACCAATGTAGAGGAGGCTGTTTCAGAAGCATCGGTGAAGTGTTACCTCACCCAGAAGGACAGTTTGCAGCCTGGAACAGCTAGCAATGCTATACTAAGTTTACGCCAACTCAGGCAACTCTCGTGAAGCTCAGATGAGAACATGTGATTGAGAAGAGAACTCAGTAAAATGCAGCCAAAATTATCAACAAATTCTAAGTGTAACATTATTCAGACTACCAAAGCCTGGTATTGAAACATCAATGCCCAGGAACGGAAAGGACTACAGAAAATAGTTGACACATTCCAGCATTCAGTCCAGGCAAAGGCCTCGTCATCATAAAGTACATTTGCATGAAACACAGCTACAAGGAAGCAACTTCCAGCATCAAGAATCCCACTATCCAGGCCATGCCCTTCTCACTCTTACCATCAGGAAGGAAGTTCAGGAGCCTTTGGTCCCACACCACCAGGTTCAGGAGCAGCCATGACCCTACAACCATCAGGATCTTGAACCAGAGGGGAAAACATCACTCACCTCAAATCCAAACTGATTCTACAATCTACAGGTTCACTTTCAAGGATTCTTTACAACTTACACAGTTTATCTCCATTTGCACACTAATTGTTTGCTGGTCTTTGTTTACAGCATTTATGTTTTCTTGTAGATTATTTTGTATTTTTTTACTTTTCCTGTGACTGCCCACAAGAAAATGAATCTTCGGGTAGTAATATGGTGACATATGTGTATCTTGATAAGAAATTTACTTTGAACTGGAATTTAGAACTTTGAACTCAAACCTTTAATGTAAAGGATTTGGAATTTTCTCCTCAACCTCTCCATCTCCCCTTATTTACAACCCCTCCATTTATTCTGCCTATTTGAATAGTTGTCACACTTCCTTCTCTTCCTCAACCACTCCAGCTCCATTTCAGGAGGTCAACATCAGTCAAGCTGAAGGGACTCAGCCTGAAACATTGACTGTTTATTCACTTCCATAGGTGCTGCCTGACACGGTTACATTCCTCCAGCATTTTGTCTGTGTGTGCTGCTCTGGATTTCTTGTGTCTGCAGAATTTTTTGTGCAAAATTAGGCCATTCAACCCATTGAGTCTGCTTCAGCATTCCATCTTGCTGATCCATCATCTCTCTCAGCCCCATTCTCCTGCCTTCTCCCCATAACATTTGACACCCTGATTAATCAAGAACCTGTCAACCTCTGCCTTAAATATACCCAAAGACCTGGCCTCAACAGCCACCTGTGGCAATGAATTCCATAGATTCTCTGCACTCTGTCTATAGAAATTCCTCCTTATCTCCATTCTAAATAGACACCCCTCTATTTTGATGCAGTGCCCTCTATTCTTAGACTCCCACCATAGGGACCATCCTCTCCACATTCACTCTATCCAGAACTTTCAATATTCGATAAGTTTCAATCAGATCACCCTTCGTTGTTTTAAACTCCAGCGAATACAGCCCCAGAGCAATCAAATGCTCCTCATAAGTTAACCATTTCATTCCTAGAATCATTCTCATGAATGTCCTCTGGATCATCTCCAATGTCAGCATATATTTTCCTAGATAAGGGGCCCAAAACTGTTCACAATACTACAAGGGTGGTCTGACTAATGCCTTATTAAGCCGCAGCATTACATCTTTGTTTTTGTATTCTAGTCCTCTTGAAATTAATGGTAATAATCCGGTTTAAGATAGTTCTGGTGAAGCACAGCAAGAGTGGGTAGAGGGCAGGTACCGAGGAATCATGGTAGTGAAAAGAAGAAGTGAGAAGCACCATATATGTATGTGCCCAAGACTTTTACACAGTACTGCATAGCAGATACCTTGATAATAAATATACTTCGTACTTTGAACTTTGAACTTTATGCTGGCTGCTTTACCAGGGCAGTGAGAAGTGTAGACCAGGGGTTTCATCACCCCTTTTACTAATACCACATTGCTTGACCTTGTCTTGCGTCCTTGTCTACAGAGACACAGGGCCCTTTACTATTTTGAAGTCATTCTATGAATTCATATTGCTGTTGTCCTGTGAAAGAACTGTTACTTTCTTTCAGCAGACCATCTGGCACATGTTCTCACAAAAAAAAATACGTTCCTCTAAAAACCTAGATTGTGGATTAATAATGTATTGCAAACACAAGAGATTCCGTAGATGCTGGAAATCCACGCAACAGACACAAACTACAGGATCAGCTCAGGGTGTCCTGATGAAATGTCTCATCCTGAAACATCGACTACTTATTCCTTTTCGTACATGCTACCTGACCTGCTGAGTTCCTCCAGCATTTTGCTTGTGTTACTCTGTTAACATATTGATTGCAGCAGGATTCAAAACTAATTCTATCAACATTTAAAATACTTCTCTTGGCTTCAATAGAATTTTAAACCAGTTTTCTTTTACCAATTTCAGTCAGTTTAGTTTATTTTCACTGAAGGTGCTAGAGTATTGATTTCTTCACAACAGGACAATTAAGTTATTGGTTTGTGAAGTTAACTGCGGATTGGTTTCTTACGAAGTCAAAGCAATAAAACACAGGTATCAAAGTGTAGGAACACAATCTCTCGACACAACACAATTAAATTCTACCCTTTCAGATTAAATTTCTCTGTTCCTCTCTTCACTTTAAGTGAGAAACCATGAAATTTACAGTATGGAGAAACTTCCCACTCTCTTACACTTATATAGCACCTTGTGCAGTCTCATGTTTCCCAAAGAGACTTACAGCCATTTTATGTGGTGTGGGGATGTGGTGAACTAGATATACCTGTCTGACTGCTCCTGTGGCTCCTCCTACAGACTCCTGTATAAAGGCGACTGTGGGCTGCTGCTCTCCCTCATTTTCCCCAGGATGTAGTGCTGTTTATTCTTCCAGTCAATAAAAGCCGATATCTCGTTTCCTAAGTCTCAGCGTGAGTTATTGATGGTGCATCAGGGGACACAACAGTCAATCTGTGTTCAGCTCGTCCTGACGAACAGAATGTGCTAGATAGATAGATAGATACTTTATTCATCCCCATGGGGAAATTCAACTAGTGGCCAGATAATCTGATTTAGTGGAATATTGTGCAGTGATACAGTACTACAGCACAGAAATAGGCCCTTCAGCCCATCTAGTCCATAATGAACTATTATTCTGTCGAGTCTCATTGACCGCAGCCCTCCAAAACCCTCCCATCCAGCTACCTATCCAAATTTCTCTTAACTGTTGAAATCAAACCCACATCCACCACTTCTGCCAACAGCTGATTCCACACTCTCACCACTCTCTGAGTGAAGATGTTTGCCTTCCAGTTCCCCTTAAATATCCCACCTTTTACTCTTAACCCGTGGCCTCTAGCTCTAGTCTCACTCAATGCCAGTGGAAAAAGCCTGCTTGCATTTACCCTATATCCACCCCGCAGAATTTTGTACACAATTAGCCAGGACACTCAGAAGGCCACTCTTGTTTAAAGCGGTAGTGAGATCTTTGACTTTCAGATGACGCAACACATTTTCAATTACTCCTTCATGCACAGGTCAGTATATCAGGCAGTCCGGCACTCCCTGAGACCTGCTCTGATCAATATCCCAGACAGTCCGGCACTCCCCGAGACCTGCTCTGATCAATATCCCAGACAGTCCGGCACTCCCAGGGACCTGCTCTGATCAATACCCCAGACAGTCCGGCACTCCCCGAGACCTGCTCTGATCAATACCCCAGACAGTCCGGCACTCCCCGAGACCTGCTCTGATCAATACCCCAGACAGTCCGGCACTCCCCGAGACCTACTCTGATCAATACCCCAGACAGTCCAGCAGTCCCGGAGACCTGCTCTGATCAATACCCCAGACAGTCCGGCACTCCCCGAGACCTGCTCTGATCAATACCCCAGACAGTCCGGCACTCCCCGGGACCTGTTCTGATCAATACCCCAGACAGTCCGGCACTCCCCGAGACCTGCTCTGATCAATACCCCAGACAGTCCGGCACTCCCCGAGACCTGCTCTGATCAATACCCCAGACAGTCCGGCACTCCCCGAGACCTGCTCTAATCAATATCCCAGACAGTCCGGCACTCCCCGAGACCTGCTCTGATCAATACCCCAGACAGTCCGGCACTCCCTGAGTGCTGCTCTGATCAATATCCCAGACAGTCCGGCACTCCCCGAGACCTGTTCTGATCAATATCCCAGACAGTCCGGCACTCCCCGAGACCTGCTCTGATCAATATCCCAGACAGTCCGGCACTCCCCGAGACCTGCTCTGATCAATACCCCAGACAGTCCGGCACTCCCCGAGACCTGCTCTGATCAATATCCCAGACAGTCCGGCACTCCCTGAGTGCTACTATAGAGAATCAGCAATGTTTCAGTTCTGCTTGATATATTCAGAGGCAAAAGCTCTAACAGCTGGAAAATATTTACTGTCTCTTGAGATGGCACAGTAGTGTAGTGGTTAGTACAATGATTTACAGTGCCATTTGTGAGATGGAGGTTCAAACCCTGCCACTCTCTGTAAGAGGTCTGTATGTTCTTCCCCGACATACTGGTTTCCTCTGGGCGCTCCAGTTCCTTCTCACAGTCCAGGGGCACGCACGCTAAGGTTCGTGAGCCATGGGTGCCAGAAGCATGCCCAGCACGATCCTCACTGCTTTGATTTGTTTTGTTGCAGAACAACACTTTTCACTGTATGTTTCCATGTACCGCACTGTGCACATATAAATAGCTAGGGTGATTAAGATTTTTGCACAGTTCTGTAGTGATTATCTAATGTCAGTCAGGCTTTAGATGATCTGAGCAATGCTGGTGATAATAAACCTGATTCTGTTTCTGTACTGCTGCCACAAAAAAAAACAAATTTCATGACATATGTGAGTGATGATAAACCTGTTTCTGATATGGATTTCTATTGTGGATTGAGAGTGGGAAGGGGGCAGGGAGAGGGGAATCATGGTTGGGAAAAGGGAAAGGAAGAGGTGAGGGAGTGGGAAGTACCAGAGAGACATTCTGTAGTGATCAATAAACCAATTCTTTGGAATCAAATGTCCTTCCCTGGTGTCTCGGGGCTCATTGTGACTGCACCCGCACCACCACCCACCCCAGCCCTGCCACTTCTTCTCTGCCACCTGTCCCACACTTTTCCTGTGGCACTCCACCCTCGCCAGTCCCAACAACCTTTGTTCCCATCAGATTTACAAACTCCAAGTTGACAAACACTGAACTGTACAAGAGTCTTAGGGACCCTAGCTACATATATATGTGCTTAAGACTACTGCCTTTTGACAAATAAAGTTACTAAAGTTAATCTCATTAAATATATAATTATAATTATATGGGGGTCAATGGCTGGGGTCTGGGGAACGTTATAGAATAGGGAAGCTGACAGAGTACAAGTAGAAGGTTCACTGAAAGCAGCATTGCAGGTAGACAGGGTGGTGAATAGGGATTTAGCTACACCGGTCATCATCAGCCAGGACACTGTAACAAGTTGGAATGTTATATTGCAGTTGTACTAGTTGTTGTTGAAGCTACATTTGAAATTTTGTAACATACTCAAAATGTCAGAATCAGAATCAGGCTTGTGTTGTGAAATTTGTTAACTTAGCAGCAGCAGTTCAATGCAATACATAATGTAGAAAAATAGTAATAATAAAAAATAAAATTAAAAAAAATAAAGAAGAAAATCAATTACATATATTGAATAGATTGGAAAAAAACAGGCAAAAACAGAAATAATGTATATTTTTAAAAAAGTGAGGTAGTGTCCAAAGATTCAATGTCCATTTAGGAATCGGATGGCAGAGGGGAAGAAGCTGAGTGTGTGCCTACAGGATTCGATTCCTCCAACGTGATGGTAACAGTGAGAAAAGGGCATGCCCTGGGTGCTGGAGGTCCTTAATAACGGACGCTGCCTTTATGAGACACCGTTTCCTGAAGATTTCCTGGGTACTTTGTAGGCTAGTACCCAAGATGGAGCTGACTAGATTTACAGCCTTCTGCAGCTTCTTTCAGTCCTGTGCTGTAGCCTCTCCAGACCAGACAGTGATGCAGCCTGTCAGAATGCTCTCCACAGTACAACTATAGAAGGTTTTGAGTGTATTTGTTGACATGCCAAATCTCTTCAAACTCCTAATAAAGTAAAGCCACTGTCTTGCCTTCTTTATAGCTACATCGATATGTTGGGACCAGGTTAGATCCTCAGAGATCTTGACACCCAGGAATGTGAAGCTGCTCACTCTCTCCATTTCTGCACACTCTGTAATGGTTGGTAAGTGTTCCTTCATCTCACCCTTCCTGAAGTCCACAATCAGCTCTTTTGTATTACTGACATTGAGTGCCAGGTTGTTGCTGTGGCACCACTCCACTAGTTGGCAGATCTCACTTCTGTACGCCCTCTCATCACCACCTGAGTTTCTACCAACAATGTTTATATTATCAGAAAATTTATAGATGGTATTTGAGCTATGCCTAGCTACACAGCCATGGGTATATAGAGAGTAGAGCAGTGGGCTAAGCACACACCCCTGAGGAGCGCTAGTGTTGATCATCAGCGAGGAGGAATTGTCACCAATCATATCACAAATTGGCACAGATTGTGGTCTTCCAATAAGGAAGTCAAGGATCCAACTGCAAAGGGAGGTACAGAGGCCCAGGTTCTGCAACTTCTCAATCAGGATTGTGGGAATGATGGCATTAAATGCTGAGTTATAGTCGATGAACAGCATCCTGACATAGGTGTTTGTGTTGTCTAGGTAGTCTAAAGCCGTGTGGAGAACAATTGGGATTGCGTCTGCCGTTGACCTATTGTGGCAATAGGCAAATTGCAGTGCGTCCAGGTCCTTGCTGAGGCAGGAGTTCAGTCTAGCCACGACCAACCTCTCAAAGCATTTCATCACTGTCAATGTGAGTTCTACCGGACGATAGTCATTAAGGCAGCCCAGGTTATTCTTCTTAGGCACTGGTATAATTGTTGCCTTTTTTGAAGCAAGTGGGAACTTCCACCCATAGCAGTGAGAGGTTGAAAATGTCCTTGAATACTGCTGCCAGTTAGTTGGCACGGGTTTTCAGAGCCTTACCAGGTACTCCATCGGGACCTTCTGCCTTGCAAGGATCCCTCTCGTGAAAGACAGCCTAAAGTCTGCCCCTGAGACAGAGATCAGGTGCCAGGCAGCTTCTATGGAAGGGTCTCAGCCTGAAACGTTGACTGTACTTTTTTCCACAGATGCTGCCTGCCCTGTGGAGTTCCTTCAATATTTTGTGTGTCTTCCTGGATTTCTGGCATCTGAAGATTATCTCTTGTTTGTGATTTGGAACTTTGTGTTCAGTTTTGGTCGCCTTGCTTTTGGAGTTGTAGAACGCTAGAGTACGGAAGCCATTCCTTCAACCTGTCTAGTCCATGCTGAGCTGCAAGTCCCATTAACCTGCGCTTGGACCATAGCTTTCTGTATCCCTCACATCCACGTAGTTACCCAAACTCTCTTAAATGGAGCAGTCAAACCTTCATCCAGAATCAGAATCAGGTTTATTATCACTGGCATGTGTTATGAAATTTGTTAACTTGACAGTAGCGGTATGATACAATACATAATAATATAGAAAGGGGAAATAAATCAATCAATAAGTAAGTAAATCAATTCCAGTAAATATATATATATATATATAATAAATCAAAATAGTGCAAAAAAACAGAAATAATGTATATTTTTAAAAAGTGAGCTGGTGCTCATGGGTTCAATGTCCATTCAGAAATCTAATGAAATGCAATGGAAAATCTAATGACTGAAATGGCTTACACGAGAGGACACAGGTTTAAGCGGCTTGGAAGTAGGTACAGAGGAGATGTCAGGCTAAGTTTTTTACGCAGAGAGTGGTTGAGTGCGTGGAATGGGCTGCCAGCGACGGTGGTGGAGGTAGATACAATGGGGTATTTTAAGGGATTCCTGAACAGGTACACGAAGCTTAGAAAAAATAGAGGGCTATGGGTAACCTTAGATAATTTCTAAACTAAGTACATGCTCGGCATAGCATTGTGGGCCGAAGGGCCTGTATTGTGCTGTAGGTTTTCTAGGTTTCTGTGTTTCTAATCTGATGGCAGAGGGGAAGAAGCCAGTCCTGAATCACTGTGTGTGTGCTTTCGGGTTTCTGTATCAACTTCCTGACGGTAACAATAAGAAGAGGGTCTGGCCTGGGCGTTGATCCATCACTTTCACTGGCATTAAGCTGGAAAGAGGATGGAAGTGATTTACAACCATGTTGTTGAGACTTGAGGGACTAAGTCAGACAGGGAGTTGGAGCAGGCAGGGATTGCTTTCATTGGAGTTTAGGAGAATGAGGGAAGATCATAAAGAGGGGTTTAAATGGTGAGGGACATAGATAGGGTGAATACATAGTCTTGCTTTGGGGAATCGGAACTAGAGGGCATACTGTAGGAATAATCTAAGAGGTGAGAGATTTAATAAGAACATTGAGGGCCTTTTTATACAGAGAGTTGTATAGAGTATCTGTCATAGGGCACTACAGTACAAACACAGGTCTTTCTGCCCATCCAGTCATGCCAAACTGTTATTCTGCCTAGACCAGGGGTTCCTAAACATTTTTATGCTATGGAGCCTTACCATTAACCGAGAGGTCCATGGACCCTAGTTTGGGAACTACTGGCCCAGACCCATTGCCTGCAGCTGGACCAGAGCCTTCTATATCCCTCCCATCCATGTATTTACCGAAACTCTCTTAAACAGTGCAATCAAACATTCATTCACCACTTTCAGTGGCATTGAGCTGGAATGCAAACAGAGGCAATTTACAGCCATGTTGCTGGGATATGGGGTACTGAGTTATAGAAAGAGACTGAGCAGATAGGGATTGTTTTCACTGGAGTGTAGGATATTGAGGGCTGATCTTATGGAGGTGTAAACATGATGACAGGCATAGATAGGATAAATCTCTCCAATCTTAGGTTGACGCTTCATACCTAGATCGCATAGGTTTAAGGCAGGGGTTCCCAACCTTTATTTTATGCCATGGAGCTTTTCTGTTAACCGAGCGGGATGTGGACCCCAGGTTGGGAACCCCTGGTTTAAGGTGAGGGGAAGAGATTTACATAAAGGGTGGTATGGATGTGAAATTATGTGCCAGAAGAAAGTGTTTGAGGCAGATACAATCAATTAACAACTTATAAAAGACATTGAACAGTTTCATAGATTGGAAAAGTTTAGGAGATTATGGTCCTGATGCAGGCAATTGGGACCAGCTTGGATGGGTATCGTGGTCAGCATGGGCCAGTTGGGCTAAAGGGCCTGTTTTCATGCTGTATATCTCTATGACTCTGTGAATTTACATAGGTTATGTTCAAAAGTCATAAACACAAGAGATTCTGCAGACACTGGAAATCCGGAGTAACACACACACAAAATGCTGGAGTAATTCAGCAGGTCATGCAGCGTCTATGGACAGGAATAAACAGTCAACGTTTCAGGCTGAGACATTTCATCAGGACTGGCCTGTTCAAAATGTTGGGGAAAATCCCTGTTTACTCCCATACAACAAACTTTTAATGACCTTAGCCAGCATTTCAACCCCACTCTGTCTCTTCAGTTCTGTCTTTAAAATACAAATTAAGCATAACTCAGAGTTATGTTTAAGTTATCATTTATATGATCAATTAATGCTAAAATAACTTACAGATAACTATTTAATCTAAATCATTTTTATCAAATGAAATCAATAAGGAACTTTGATCAGTTAATTAAGAGTGCATTAAGCCTGTTATGCCATTGAACCAACAAGAATATGAATGTTCACAAAATATTGATGACACAGATGAATCATAAGACCACAAATTGCTTGTGGGGTATTCATTATTATGCTGTGACCTGTCCAACATTTAATAACATTACAACCCTGAATACAGAGTGAAAGAGTGAATTTTATAATCTCATTGGACATTTGGAATTTATCTGTTAATCTAACTTTGCTGATCTCATTTAATTGTAAAACTGTGCAACCGTGCGTGATGAAGGGGAACAATCTCAAAGTCATGCTTATTACAATGCAAGAATGCACAACTCTCTTAACTCCATTTTAATGAAAGGAGTGGGACACAAGAGACCACAGACGCTGGAGGAGCTCGGCAGGACAGGTAACAATTATGGAGTGAAGTGGACTGTCGATGTTTTTTGGTTTAGAACTGTCATCTCAGAATTCAGAATCAGCTTTAATGTCACTGGCATATTTCATAAAATGTGTTTTTTGCGGGAGCAGTAGAGTGCAAAGCATAATAATAAAATGATAAATTACAATAAGAAATATATACATGATGCACATGGTGTCAAAATGATTGTCTTGATGCATCTAATGTGGTAGTGTAATGGGTAGTTCTCGTCACTCTCACTTTGGATTTACACCGCTGGCTAGCAGTCTTGCGAAAAGGAGAGCTGAATGTGTAAGTCTCTCCCTGTCAGTACATCGCCTCTCCAACAGCAAGCCTCATGTAGTCCCTCCTCACTGGCGACACATGGGAACTGAACTTTCACCCTCAGGCTGAACTACAGAGGATGAGGGTGTACGCCCACCAGTGTGTGGACATGCTCCAGTGCTCGTGAACCAAATCCCCAGCAAGGGGAGAGATGAAGGCTACGGGAGTAAACCCAGACAGCAAATCTGGAGTGGAAGCCCTAAGGTGGCTGGACGTCATCGAACATCCTTCCGGCAGCTCCTGCAGCCAAGCTGGTGCCAGATGTATTGATTCATAAGCTTTCCTTTGGGCTACACTGGTGAGGTCGAGAGGGGGATCTTGGCGACTGGATGTCTTAGGATCTCCATACCTTCCACTCGGGCTTGTAATGATGACAATCATCACCCATTGTCCTTCGAGACAGATGCATGACAACCAATCACAGAGGCATAGACTGAGCGGGAAGCCAGAGAATTCTTTTTCCAGGGCAGAAATGGCTAATATGAAGGGGAGTGATTTTAATATGTTGGGACGTAAGTCAGATGTAAGTTCTCTACACAGACAGTGGTGGGTGCATGAAATGCACTGCAAAGGTGGTGGTTGAGGCAAATACATTAGGAACATTTAAGAGACTTTTAGATAAGCACATGGATGATAGAAAAATGGAGGCTTGTGTATTGTGAAAGGGTTAGAATGATCTTAGAGTAAGTAAAAAGGTCAGCACAACATCATGGCTGAAGGACTTGTTCTGTTCCTTCACAAACTCTTGCTAACTTCCTGACACTTGAACTTATTTCCTTGACTAATAAATGCAGAAACGCCATTTGCCTTTAGCAGCCTTTCAGTTTTCAAGCAGCTATGGGCTTGGACCAAAAGATCTCAGCAAACCTGAGATTGTCCAACTTTTCCTTATACCATACCCAACAAGACCAGCAAAGGCAAATGTGCAAAGCACAACAAACTGTGTAAGTATAAAAATAAAAAATAAAATAAATATCAAGAGCATGAGAGGAAGAGTCCTTGAAAGTGAGTCCATAAGTTGTGGGAACAGTTCAGTGATGGGGTGAGTGGAGTTGAGTGAAATTACCCCCTCTGGTTTAAGAGCCTGATGGCTAAGGGGCAGTAACTGTACCTGAACCTGGCAGTATGGGTCCTGAGGCTCCTATAACTGCTTCCTGATGACAGCAGCAAAAAGAAAGCATAGTCTGATTCGTGGGGGTCCTTAATGATGGATACTGCTTTCCTGTGACAGCACTCTGTGTAGATATGCTCCAACGTTTGTCTTTTGCCAATTTAGCAAACTGTCTATTATGAAACAAATCTGCTTTAAGTTGCAAATTTTCAATTTGTCAGTAGTTTGATTCTCTCTAGTTTATAAGTGAACAGCTTTGTATATTTCTTCATTTTTTAACATCTTACCAATTATGCTGAACATCATATGCCATGTCGTATGATGTGGGTGATCAAGGTCCCATGATTGGTCTTGGCAAATTTTTTTTCAGAAGTGGTTTGCGATTGCCTTCTTCATGTTCTTCTCATATCCATGATAAACACTGAAGCTGTATCTTGAACTGCTAATTTCCTCCAACATTTTGCTCGTTACTCCGGATTCCAACATCTGCAGTCTCTTGTCTCAGCTGTTTTGAAATGCAGCCATTTCTCCAAAACAGCAAGGAGGTCAGTGCCCCATTAAAGTGTTCCCTCTTTTGTTGGGTTTGACAATTGCAAAAGAATTGTCAGTGCTGCTGCCTCAGAGCTCCATGGTTTGATCTTAACTCCCCTGGGCTGTCTGTGTGGAGCTTGCATGTTCTCCCCAGTATTTTGTGAACATCACCTGGGAGCCACTCTGTTTCCCATAAGTGTGTTTCTAGGTTAAAATGGGCTGCTTAAAATACTGTCTGTAGTAGGATTGCAAGGAAACTTCTGGTAAAAATGGCACCAGTGAACAACGATTCTACAGGCGACATCTTCCAGCTAGCAAATCTTTGCAATAATTTCACTCTTTCTCCACCTTCTGCTTGTTCTGTTTGTCTTGTTTGTGTTACGGAATCTATTGGATCTTGTGGCATTCAATCGAGGGATCCAGTGGCGTGTCGTTTCCAGAGAGCTGGCTCATGGAGATCAGAGACGAGGGGCCGAGAAGGTCCGAGAACACAAGCTGACCAGAGGCGAGGCACAGCATCATGAATGAGTCCATCTTAAAGTGGTGAGGAAGACCGAACAATGGGGTGAATGGAGGGGGGTCAGCGATGGCTGGGCGTGAGACGGTTAGCATCTGCCCCAGATTGACAGCATTCGGACCCTGTCGGGATTGGCGGTCACTCTTTACGGAAGGACTGAGCTCTGCTCTCCTTATATGTAGTGAAAAGACATTTCCCATATTCTGAGATTTATGTGATTATTGGAGATTAATTTATTCTGGGTTTCTTCAGTCTTTCATTTTTTTTCTTCTGGACAATTGTCGAGTGGGTGATCTGTTAGTTTTTTATGTGTATGGTGAGGTTTGGGGGTTTGGTGCTACAGTCTTCTTTTCTGTGAATGAAGCAGTCAGGGATTGCTGTGTGTAGAGGTTGTTGATTTTTATTATGGTTGTGAGCGAGGGGGGATTTCGGGGTCTGCAAGTTTTGTTTTTCTTTTTTGTGTCGGTTGGGGGAGAGTTGATGCCTTTTCTTTCAGCAACACCCATGGTCTTTCTGTATTTAATAGCTATCCAGAGAAGACAATTGGTATATATACATACTTTGACAATAAAATGAACCTTTGAATCTTTGATTACACCAAAGCTAATCAAGGGAGAGTTAAGACAACAGAATTGATTGTGGACTTCAGGAAGGGAAAGTCACACTACTCCTCACTGAGATCGGCAGTGGAGCAGTTCTAACTTCCTGGGTGTCAACATCTCTGAAGATCTATCCTGGACCCAACATATTGATGCAATTACAAGGAATGCACAGCAGTGGCAATATTCATCAGGAGTTTGAGGAGACGGTGAGTCACTTTGCTATTTCCTACAGATGTACCTTGCAGAACATGCAACTCGCAACCTCGGTGGTTCTATGACCATCTAGTATGGAAGGCCCACTGCACAGGATCAGAAAAAGCTGCATAACATTGCAGACTCAGCCAGCTCCATCATGGACACTAGATACCCCAGTACTGAGGGTATCTTCAAAAGAGAAAGCCTGTAAAAGGTGGCATCTGTCATTAATGACCTCCATCACCCAGTACATGCTCTCGTTTCATTGCCACCATCAGGGAGCAGGAACAGGAGCCTGATGACACTCACTCAAGACATTAGGGACACCTTACTCCCCATTACCATCAGACTTCTGAATGGACAATGAGCCCTCACTGGTTTTGATTTTTTTGTTTCATTTTGTGCTTCAAATTTATACCTTATTGTAAACGATATATTTTTTATTATTATGTACTGCTGCTGCAAAACAGCAAACTTCACGACATGTCAATAAGGTTTCAATAAGAACAGTTAATGTCAGAGAAATGTATACAATACATGTCCTGGAATTCTTTTTCAAGTTCCAGTGATGTTAGACCTGATTCTGAAGGGCACACACAGAGATAGAGTGAGGCAGAGATACAGCACTGAATTAGTCCCCTTGTCCCACCGAGTCCACAAGGACAATTAAACATGCAATTTGGGATGACAGAGAAGGGTCGTGACCCCAAATATCGACTGTTTATTCCTCTCAATAGATAATACCTGAACTGCTGAGTTACTTCAGCATTTTGTGTGTGTTACTAAGAGAAAATAACAAGAGTCCTGTGATGGCCAGATGGTAGAGGGAGAGATGCCGACTTGGACATACAGTTCACTCAGGAATGTGGGCGAGGTAAGCAGGGAACATTGTCTCACTCTGATTCACAAAACTGACAACAAGAAGGGGAGTTAAATACGATTAGCAGAAACCTGAATTGGCTGGAGAGTCATCATTCACATGTGCAGGATTGACATCCTCTTTCAGCTGCCTTCCTGTAAAAGCACCCAGACTCCGCGGCAGGGTCTGCAGTTGTAACAGAAAAATGCTGATACCCAGTCCATTACGGGGTTTCCATTTGTAGGCGGTCATTTTGACGGTATAATGGAAGGGAACAGTCACACTGGAAAATGATGCTGGTGAGGTAGTAATAACGGACAAAGAACTGGCAGATGAACTTAATGGGTACTTCGCACCTGTCTTCACTGTGGAATACATTAACAGAATGCCAGAGGTCTGTGAGTGGTCAGGGAGCAGGAGTGAGCGCCATTGCTATTAAAAAGGAAAAAAGTGCTAGGCCAACTCAGAGGTCTTGAGGTGGATAAGTCACCTAGATCAGATGGACTCCATCCCAGAGTCCTGAGAGGTTGCTGAAGAGATAACGGACGCATTGGTCATGATCTTTCAAGAATCACTTGATCCCAGCATGGTATCGGAGGACTGAAAGATTGCAAATGTCATTTCACTCTTTAAGAAGGGAGGAAGGCAAAAGAAAGTTACTTATAGACCAGTTAGTGGTTGGGAATGTGTTGGTGTCTATTATTAAGGATGAAGTTTCAGGCTATATAGACTAATGATAAAATAAGTCAAAGTCAGCATGGTTTCTGTGAAGGGAAATCTTGACGGACAAACCTGTTAGAATTTTCAGGAAGTAATAAGTAGGGTGGACAAAGGAGAGGCAGTGGAGGTCATCTACTTTGATTTTCAGAAGGCATTTGATAAGGTGCCGTACATGATAACCATGCCATACCGGTTTAGAGAGTATGCATTATGATCAGAGATTAAGGGAGCTCAGGCTTTGCTCTTTGGAGAGAAGGAGGGTGAGAGAAGACATGATAGAGGTAGACAAGATATTAAGAGGAATAGATAGAGTGGACAGCCAGCGCCTCTTCCCCAGGGCACCACTGCTCAGTACAAGAGGACATGGCTTTAAGTTAAGGGGTAGGAAGTTCAAGGGGGATATTAGAGGAAGGTTTTTTTTTTTACCCAGAGAGTGGTTGGTGTGTGGAATGCACTGCTTGAGTCAGTGGTGGAGGCAGATACACTAGTGAAATTTAAGAGACTACTAGACAGGTATATGGATGAATTTAAGGTGGGGGAGATATATGGGAGGCAGGGTTTAAGGGGCAGTACACCCTTGTGGGCCAAAGGGCTGGTACTGCGCTGTACTATTCTATGTTCTATGAGGCTGCTTAACAAGATAAAATCCTGTGGCATTACAAGAAATATACCGGCATGGATAGAGGAATGGCTGACAGGCAGGAGACAGTGAATGGGAATAAGGGCACCTTTCTGGTTGGCTATCGGTGACTAGCGATGTTTCTCAGGGGTCAGTATTGGAACCAGTACTTTTCACATTGTTTGTCAATGATTTACATAATGAATTGATGGCTTTATGGCAAAGTTTGCAGATGATATGAAGATGTGGAGGGGTAGGTAGTGCTGAGGAAACAATGTGATTGCACCAGGGCAGACAAATTGGAAGAATGGCAAAAAAAAATGGCAGATAGAATACAATGTCAAAAAATGTACGATAATGCCTTTTGGTAAAAGGAACAATAGTGTGGACTGTTATGTAAATGGGGAGACGGTTCAATTATCAGAGGTGCAGAGGGTTTTAGGAGTCCTCGTGCAAGACTCCCAAAATGTTAATTTATAGGTTGAGACTGTGGTAAAGGTAAATGCAATGTTGGCATTTATTTCAAGGGCAATAAAATAAAAGCAAGGAGATAATACTGAGTCTTTATAAGACACTAGTCAGATCACACTTGGAGTATTGTCAACAGTTTTGGGCCCCATATCTCAGAAAGGATGAGTTGTCATTGGAGAGAGTCCAGAGGAGATTCACAAGGATGATTCTGGGAATAAAGCGGTTAACATATGAGGAGTGTTTGTCAGCTTTCGGCCTGTGATCACTGGAATTTAGAAGAATGTGGAGGGATCCGATTGAAACCTATTGATTGTTGAAAGGACTAGATAGTGTGGATGTGGTCTACCTCAGGCTGAGTGGAGGCGATATCTGTGGGTACATTTAAGGCAGAAGTTGATATTTTCCTGATCAATCAGGGCATCAAAGGATATGGCAAGAAGGCAGGCATGTGGGGTTGAGTTGGATCTGGGATCAACCATAATGAAATGGCAGAGCAGACTCAATAGGCTGAATGGCCTAATTCTACTCCTAAATCTTGTGGACTTACGGTCTAATTCAGAAGAATGAGTGGTGACCTCATTGAAACCTTGTGAATGGTGAAAGGCCCTGATAGAGTGGATGTAGAGATGATGCTTCCTGTGGGAGAGTCTAAGAGCAGTGGGAACAGCCTCAATAGAGTGCATTTTAGAACAGAGATGAGGAGGAACTTCTTTTGTCATAAGTCAGGTGTTGAATCAGGACCCAACTGCAGGACAGAGACATGGAGTCCTAGAAACAGGACTAGACAGAACCCAAGGACAGGATAGGATGCAGGACCAGGACGAGGGACTGGGAACAAGGAGCCTGGAGTGGACTGCAAGCCAGAGACTGGGAAAGACCCAGGTTCTGGGTCCTTGTCTTGGGCTTGGACCCCCAAACCCAGGCGAGGACGTGATGAGGTTTGGCTAGGGACTTGGGGTCTTGAGGCTTGGGTTGAGGCTGCAGACTTGGGACGAGGCATGAGGGACTCAGAGGCTGGAGCTAGGGGCAGACTAGGAACTAGACATTAACATGGAGCCAGGACTTATCCTCCAACAAGCTGGGACTCATCTTTGACAGGACACTGACATGAAACAGGACAGTATACAAACAGAGCTGGGACTTATCCACTGACAAGCCAGGACTCATCTATAACTCCACACCAAGGTGGGGCAGGATCATCCGTCGGGTAACAGCAGAACAGCCTGACCTACCCGACAGAGGCGAGGACAGGAAGAGACAAACACCAAAGAACGATGGACAGTTCCACCTCTGCACCGGGGTAGCTCCAAGTAGCCTTGGGTGGCTACGGAAACAACCGGATCCCTGCCTAGCTCGGAGTGGCTGACGGCCACCCAGCTGCCCCGGCAAACAGCTGAATCACTACCACAATCACAGCTCCAACTACTGCCAGCAAGGCTCCCAGAAGCCATGGTTCTCCAACGCAGCCCTAAGGATGGCAATAGCCCGTTCTAGTCTTCCTCCAGCCATCTGTACCATAAGTCTCTTGACAAGGCAACCCCCAACCACACTCAATACCAGGGCCACTTATATTCCCAGTTCCAATATGAGCCTCAGGTGTTACTGGTTAAGTCCAACCACAGCAAGGGAACGCCGGAAAACTCAAGAGTCCGTGGACCAGACCACAGACTTTGGACTGAGCTGCCACAGTAACCCCCCCCACCCATGGGAGCCTCCAGGTGACCATAGAGGCTCTCCAGGACTACAGGCAACTCAGGTGGGTGGGGGTGGATGTTCAATCAGGAGGGGGACCCCAGGGTGACAAGAGTTAGACTCCAGTGTTCGTGTTGCTGGGTCCCTGAATGGGGGGGGGGGGTCATTCTATCATAAGTCAACTGTTAAAACAGGACCCAAATGCAGGACACAGACATTGGAGTCCTAGAAACAGGACTAGACAGAACCCAAGGAAAGGACAGGATGCAGTTGAGGCAAGGGAAGCAAGACCAGGACAAGGTACTGGGAACAAGAAGCCTGGGGTGGACTTTGAGCCCAAGACTGGACAAGGACCCAGAACCTGGGTCTTGCCTCAGGCTCAGACCCCCAAACCCAGGCAAGGACATGACAAGGCTTGGCTAGGGACTTAGGGTCTTGAGGCTCGAGTCAAGGCTTAGCCAGAGACTGCAGTCCTGGAGCTTGGGGAACTCAGAGGCTGGAGCTAGGGGCAGACTAGGAACTAGACATTAACATGGAGCCAGGACTTATCCTCCAACAAGCCAGGACTCATCTTTGACAGGACACTGACATGAGACAGGATAGTACACAGACAGAGCTGGGACTTATCCACTGACAAGCCAGGACTCATCTATAACTCCACACCAAGGTGGGGCAGGATCATCCATCAGGTAACAGCAGAACAGCCTACCCAACAGAGGCAAAGATAAGACAAGACAGATTCCCCCCACAGGGCCACAGCAGAACAGCTTGACTTACCCCACAGGGACAAGGACAGGAAGAGACAAACACTAAAGAACAACAGACAGTTCCATCTCTGCATCAAGGTTGCTTCAAGTAGCCATTACAGAAACAACCAGATCCCCACCTCACTCGGAATGGCTGACAGCCACCCAGCTGGCCCAGGAAACAGCTGAATCCATACCACAATGACCACTCCAACTACTACCAGCAAGGCTCCCAGAAGCCATGGTTCTCCAACCCAGCCCCAAGGATGGCAATAGCCCATTCTATACTTCCACCATCCATCTGTACCATAAGTCTCTTGACAAGGCAACCCCCAACCACACTCAGTACCAGGGCCACTTATATTCCCAGTTCCAATATGAGCCTCAGGTGTTTCTGGTTAAGTCCAACCGCAGCAAGGGACCGCTGGAAAACCCGGAGTCCGCGGACCGGACCACAGACTTTGGACTGAACCACCACATCTTTAGTTCGAGAGTAGTGAATGTGTGGAATTCAATGCTACCGGCAGCTATGGAGGTCAAGCCTTAATGTATATTTAAGACAGACACATTAGTCAGGAATTAGTCAGGGCATGAAGGGATACAAGGAGAAAGAGGGATTTTGTGGTTTCAAGGGAAGTGGATCAGCCAAAGTGTGGTGGTCTTTAGCCAAAAAAAAATTTTGTGGAATTTGTTGCCATATGCAGCTGTGGAGGTCAGATCATTGGGTATATTTAAGGCAAAGATTGATAGGTTTTTGATTGGACATGACATCAAAGGTTATGGCCAGAGGGCTGAGAACTGGGGTTGAGGAAAAGATAAAATAAAAGGATCAGCCATGATTGAATGGTGGAGCAGACTCAATGGACCAGATGACCTAATTCTGCTCCTATGTCTTCTGGTCCCATAATGAAATGGTGAGCAGGGTCGATGGGCCAAATGGCCTAATGCTGCTCCTATATCTCATGGTCTTATGTTCTTATTTATGGTTCCTCATTCTTGTCATTAAAGCATTAAATCTTTTTTTTTCAAATCATTTCAGAACAAATGTGACTATGTGTTCTAGCATAATCATTCAGTTCTGTTAATATTCCAGAGAACCATTTCAGATTCAGGTTCATTATCACTGACGTGTGTCAAGAACTGTGTTATTTTGCAGCAGCAATCCAGTGTAAGACATAAATTTACCGCACGTTACTAAATAAATCAATAATGCAAAAGAGGAATAGTGAGGTAGTGTTCATGGGTTAATTGTCCATTCAGAAATCTGATGGCAGAGGGAAAGATACTGTTCCCAAAACTTTTAGTGTGCATCTTCAGGCTCCTGTACTCCTCTTTAGTAGTAGTAATGAGAAGATGGCATGTCCCAGATGGTGAAGGTCCTTCAAGACGGACACTATCTTCTTGAGTTACTGCCTCTTGAAGACCTCATCAATGATGAAGAGAGTTGTGTCTGTGATGGAGCTGCTTGAGTCTATAACACTCTGCATCCTCTTGTGTTCCTGTGCAATAGAGCCTCCATAGCAGGCTGTAGTGCTCTCCAGGACACAACTGTAGAAACGTGGAGAAGTCTGTAGTGACATATCCAATTTCATAATGAAATAGAGATGCTGGTGTGCCTTCTTTGTAATTGGCAGTGTAGTGTTGTGGTTAGCACCACTTTACAGTACCGGTGACCAGGGTTCAATTCTCACTGTTGTCTGTAAGGAGTTTGTACATTCCCCCTGTTTCCTCTGGGGGCTCCAGTTTCCTCCCACAGTCCAAAGACATACTGGTTGGTAGGTGAGTTGATCATTGTAAATTGTCCCCTAAATAGGCTGGGTTTAACTCTGGGTTTGCTGTGCCACGCAACTTAAAGGGCCAGAAGAGCCTAAGCCGTGCTGTATCTCAATAAATAAATAAACAAATTAATAATTGCATCATTATGTTGGGCTCAGGATAGATCCTAAGAGATGTTAATACCCAGGAACCTGAAACCGCTCGCCTTTTCCACCACCGACCCTTCAATAAGGACGAATATGAGTTCTTCCAACTTCCCCTTCCCAAAGTCCACTATCAATTTCTTGGTCCGACTGACTTTGAGTGCAAGAATATTGTTGTGTCACCAATCAACCAGATGTTCCATCTTGGCCCCGTATGCCTCCTCCTCATCATCTGAGATTCTGCCAGTAGTGGTGTCTTTGTCCCACACCATTCCAGCTTCCCCACCTTTAAGAGAGACCCCAGCCTTCTAAGTGTTGTGGAAGCAATAATTAGTATACATTAGCCAGTGCTGATTGTGTAAAGTGTCATAAACACTGTCATTAACATGAGAAAGTCTGCAGATGCTGGAAATCCAAAGAAACTCATATAGAATGCTGGAGGAACTCAGCAGGTCAGGTAGCTTCTATGGAAAAGAGTAAACAGTCAATGTTTCAGGTCAAGACACTTCTTCAGGGCTGAGAAGGAAGGGGGTAGATGCCAGAATAAAAAGATGTAGGAGGTGAAAGAGGCTAGCTGGAAGGTGTTAGGTGAAGCCAAATTGGTTGGAAAGGTCAAGGGCTGGAGAAGAAAGAAACTAATAGGAGAGAAGAGTGGACTACAGGATAAAGGGAAGGAGGAGGGGGTCAAGGGGGAAGTGATCAGCAGGTGAGAAGAGATAAAAGGTCATACTGTCTGAAACTTCCAACATTCTGTGCCATTCCCCGCGAATAACCAAAGCCACAAGTCCCAGTCACTGAACCAACTCGTAATTAAAAACCCAATTTACAGCTTAATTGTAAAGCAATTCCTCAGACACAAATTTGATCTGTAACTAATCTGTAACTGATCTGTACTAAAATCTACTCTCTGCCTGTTAGCTTTACAGTAGCCTGCCTGAATAAGGCCAAAACCCTCAGACCTAAGAAAGCCGATCTGTACATTGAGAATACTTTGCGCTCAGTGACAACCCCTTGATCCTCAAGTGGATGGGTCCAGAATTTCCTTAGATATTCGTGGGCACCATGGTGTCACAGCAGCAAGCGCGATATCATTACAGCTCGGGATATTGGAATTCAGAATTCCATTTGGCTGCCACTGGTGTTGAGTTTGTACATCCCTCCCTGTAAATGTGTGGGTTTCCTTCCACAGTCCAAAGACGTACCAGTTAGTAGGTTAATTGGTCATTGCAAATTGTCATGTGATTAAGCTGGGGTTAAATAGGGGGGTTGCTGGGGGGTGCAGCTGGCTGAGCCGAAAGGGTCTCTTCCATGCTGTACTGTATGAGTATCACTTCCATCCCCTTCAGGAAACGTGGGACAGACTGTTGACCAGCAGAGGGCGGTGTGTACCAGATTCTGGGATCCATCTATTGGGCAGTGATGTGTGCCAAAGGGGCACAAGAGAACAGTTTGGTCTAAATGCAGTCCTGGATACCAGAATACCGTCACAGCTCAGCACACCATGGAAACAAGCTTCTCATCCATGGATTCTGTCTACACTCCTCTCTACCTCAGACATCATATCTAGATTAAAGAACATAAAATATTACAGCACAGTACAGGCCCTTTGACCCACGATGTTGTGTCGACCTTTGAACATACCGTAAGATAAACCTAACCCTACCTTCCAACGTAGCGCTCCTTTTTTTTAAATCAATCTTGTGCCTATCCAAGAGTCTCTTAAATGTCCCTAATGTGCCTGCCTCTACCATCGCCCTTGGCAGGATGTTCCACACTCCCACCACCCCACCACTCTGTATAAAATATTTATATGGGCCATGTGTGCTTTGTGCTATGTGTGACTGTTGGTACTGTATTTTGTCCCTTGGCCATGGAATAATGCTGTATTCATGGGTATTCATGTATGGTTGAATGATAATTAAACTTAATTGAATGGAATCTTCTGTCTCTCCAAAGAGAAAAGTCTGAGCTCACACAACTATCATCACAACATATGCTCTCCAAACCAGGCAGCATCATGGTAAATCTCCTCTGCGCCCTCTCTAAAGCTTTCCCATCCTTCCCATAACAAGGTGAGCAGAACTGATCACAATATTCCAAATTAGAGAACATTATTTAAGAGGAAGCTAGGACATTTCTCTTTGGAACAAAGAAGGAGGCAAGACAGCTTGATAGAGGTGCATAAGATTATAAAAGGCAGTGACAGCCACCATCTTTTTCTAATGGCTACAATGGCCAATACCACAGAACATCCCTAAGGTCAGTGCATGAAAATCTCAAGGAAGTGCCATAGGTTTTTTCACCTGGAAACACACAGCCAGGGCTGTTGATAGAGGTTGATACACTGGGGGCATTTAAGAGACTCTTAAATGGGCACATAAGATCATACTCCACTGCCTGAGCACAGAAGGTAGCAGTGGGTCACCACAGTGAAAAAGAGCTTTGGCCAGTGGTCAATCTGGACATTGGAAGTTTGGAGAGGAGGGAACTTCAATCAGGTCCACTGCCCGAGTACAGAAAGCAGCTGTGGGTCGCTACAGCAAAAAAGAGCTTTGGCCAATGACCATTTGGCGTTTGGGATTGATTAGCAAGGGCAAGAGCGGTGGCCATCACCACAGTGGCTGTAGGAGGATGTAGTGTATTGGTAGTGCAGGTGCAGAATTAGGCCATTTGGCCCACCGAGTCTACTCTACCATTTCATCATGGCTTATCCCATTTCTGTCTCAGTACCAATCTCCACCCTTCTCCCTCTATCTCTTCATGCCCTGAACAATCAAGAATCTAGCAACCTCTGCCTTCAAAATACATAAAGACTTGGCCTCCACCGCTGCATGTGGCAAATAATTCCACATATTCACCACTCTCTGACTAAAGCAATTCCTCCTCATGTCCATTCTAAAAGGATACTGCCTCCATTCTGAGGCTGCATCCCCTTGTCTTTGACTCCCCTACCATAGGAAACATCCTCTGCACAGCCGCTCTATCAAGGCCTTTTGCCAATCAATAGGTTTCAATTAGGACATCCGTCATTCTTCCGAATTCCAGTGAATACAAGCCCAGAGCCATCAAACACTCTTCATTCGACAAGCTATTTAATCCTAGAATCATTTTTGTGACCCTCCTTTGAACCCTCTCCAGCTTCAGCACATCCTTTCTGAGATAAGGTGCCCAAAACTGCTCGCAATATTCCAAGTGAAACCTCACCAGTGCTTTATAAAGCCTCAGCATTACATCCTTGCTTTTATATTCTAGTCCTCTTGAAATAGATAGATAGATAGATAGATAGATAGATACTTTATTCATCCCCATGGGGAAATTCAACTTTTTTTCCAATGTCCCATACACTTGTTGTAGCAAAACTAATTACATACAATACTTAACTCAGTAAAAAATATGATATGCATCTAAATCACTATCTCAAAAAGCATTAATAATAGCTTTTAAAAAGTTCTTAAGTCCTGCCGGTTGAATTGTAAAGCCTAATGGCATTGGGGAGTATTGACCTCTTCATCCTGTCTGAGGAGCATTGCATCGATAGTAACCTGTCGCTGAAACTGCTTCTCTGTCTCTGGATGGTGCTATGTAGAGGATGTTCAGAGTTATCCATAATTGACCGTAGCCTACTCAGCGCCCTTCGCTCAGCTACCGATGTTAAACTCTCCAGTACTTTGCCCACGACAGAGCCCGCCTTCCTTACCAGCTTATTAAGACGTGAGGCGTCCCTCTTCTTAATGCTTCCTCCCCAACACGCCACCACAAAGAAGAGGGCGCTCTCCACAACTGACCTATAGAACATCTTCAGCATCTCACTACAGACATTGAATGACGCCAACCTTCTAAGGAAGTACAGTCGACTCTGTGCCTTCCTGCACAAGGCATCTGTGTTGACAGTCCAGTCTAGCTTCTTGTCTAACTGTACTCCCAGATACTTGTAGGTCTTAACCTGCTCCACACATTCTCCATTAATGATCACTGGCTCCATATGAGGCCTAGATCTCCTAAAGTCCACCACCATCTCCTTGGTCTTGGTGATATTGAGACGCAGGTAGTTTGAGTTGCACCATATCACAAAGTCCTGTATCAGTTTCCTATACTCCTCCTCCTGTCTATTCCTGACACACCCCACTATGGCCGTGTCATCAGCGAACTTCTGCACATGGCAGGACTCCGAGTTATATTGGAAGTCTGATGTGTACAGGGTGAACAGGACCGGAGAGAGTACGGTTCCCTGCGGCGCTCCTGTGCTGCTGACCACCGTGTCAGACCTACAGTCTCCCAACCGCACATACTGAGGTCTATCTGTCAAGTAGTCCACTATCCAATCCACCATGTGAGAGTCTACTCCCATCTCCGTTAGTTTGAATGCTAATATTGCATTTGCCTTCTCACCACAGAATCAACCTGGAAATTAATCTTTAGGGAATCCTGTACAAGAGCTCCTAAGTCCCTTTGCACCTCAGTTGTTTGTATTTTCTCTTTATTTAGAAAATAGTCAACCTTTTGTTTCATCTACCAAAGTGCAAGACAATACACTTCCCAACACTATATTCCAACTGCCACTTCTTTACCCATTCTCATAATCTAAGCCCTTCTGTAGCCTCTCTACTTCCTCAGAACAATCTGCCCCTCCATCTATCTTAATGTTATCTGCAACCTTTGCAACAAAACCATCAATTCCATCATGCAAATTTTTGGCATATAATGTAAAAAGAATCAGTTCCAACACAGACCTTTGCGGAACACTGCTGGTCACCAACAACCAGCTTGAAAAATTTCCCTTTATTCCCGCTCTTTGCCTCCTACCAATCAACCACTGCTTTATCCATGCAAGAACCTTCCCTGTATTACTATGTGCTCTCAGCTTGTTAAGCAGCATCATGTGTCATATCATGTCAATGGCCTTCTGAAAATCCAAGTACACATCAATCAATTCACCTTTGTCTATCCTGCTTGTTATTTATTCAAAGAATTCCAACAGTTCTGTCCGGCAAGATTTTCCCTTGAGGAAATCATGTTGACAACAGTCTATTTTATCCAGTGCCTCTAAGTACCCTGTGACCACATCCTTAACAATTGGCTCCAGCATCTTCCCAACCACTGAGGTCAGGCTAACTAGCCTATAGTTTCCTTTCTTCTGCCTCTCTCCCTTGTTGAAGAGTGCAATTTTCCAGTCTTCTAGAATCATTCTAGAATCTAGTAATTCCTGAAATGTCATTTTAATGCCTCCACTATCTCTTTGCCACCTTCTTCAGAACCCTGGGGTGTACACAGTCTGGTCCAGGTGACTTACCTTCTTTCAGACCTTTCAATTTCCCAAGATCTAGTTATGCTAACTTCACATACTTCATGGTCCCTGACATCTGGAATTTTCACCACCCAGCTAGTGTCTTCCACAGTGAAGGCTGTTGCAAATTACTTATTCAGTTCATCTGTCATTTTGTTTTCCCCCATTCCTACCTCTCCATCATCGTTTTCCAATGGTCCAATATCCATTCTCACCGCTCTTTTTTTTTGTAATTTATTTTTTTATTGAAGTTCATCATCAAACAAGCATTTCCATAAGATGTATTTCAGAAATTGTACATATATATCATTTAATCATATATATCATAAATCTCCACAAAGTATTTATTCGAGGTATACACTTATAGAAAATAGTGGGAAGAAAAAACAAGCAAAAGGAAAGAACTATGTACAAGAAGGGAGTGATCTTTTTTTTTTACAACAGATTCATTGATTTGTGAGAATAAAATCAGGCCTATGAGGCATTATGTAGTTAAACCATTTTTCCCAGAACGTTGACTATACTCGTTTCCATAGGTACAGCCTATGGAAAAGGCCTATAGGTACTGCAGGATCTGCCAGAAAGATGTTCAATGACGTCCAGGGAATACCCGGATCGTCTTGCAAGACAAACAGTCCTCCGTACATTTCCAGATAAAGTCCATGACAGCTGAGGCATACTCATTGAGGATAGCCGCCGAGTCCTTGAATACTAACCAGTCCACCGATTCAAAGCAGTCAAGGAGGACCTCATCCATTTCCTCTGTCCAACGCAACGCCACTTCTGAAGAATAAGAGCTAACCTCATTGAAACCTATCACATGGTGAAAGGCCTTGATAGAGTGGATGTGGAGAGGATATTTCCCACGGTGGGGCAGTCTAAGACCAGAGGACACAGCCTCAGAATAGAGGGCCATCCTTTTAGAATGGAGATGAGGAGGATTTTCATTAACCAGAGTGTGGTGAGTCTGTGGAATTTGTTGTCAAGGGTGGCTATGGAAGTCAAGACATTGGGCATACATAAGGTAGAGATTAATAGATACTTGAATACTCGGGGCATGAAGGGATATGGGGAGAAATCCGGAGATAGAAATTGATCAACCATGCTGAAATGGTGCAGTAGACTCGATGGGCCAAATGGCCTAAATCTGCTCCTGTATCTTATGGCCTGGTGTCAAAATGGTTGTTGTGATGTGCGTAATGTGGTAGTGAGTGGGTAGTGCATGTCGTTCTCACTGTCAGCTTGAACCGGTGGCTAGTAATCTTGCGAAAAGGAGAACAGAATGTGTAAATCTTCCCTTGCCTGTACATAGCCACTCCAATAGCAAGCCTCATGTAGTGCCACCTCGCTGGTGACACACATAAACTGAACTCCTTTCAGACTCGGGCTGAACTACAGAGGATGGGGAGGAAGTCCACATGTAGCACGCAAGCCCACTAGCATGCGGACACCCCCTGCTGCTCATAAGCCGCATCTCCAGCTCTGGGTAAACAGTCCCACTGCATTGTGTGCAATCTTGGGAAGGATACGGGAATAAACTCAGACAGCAAATCCAGAGTGGAACCCCTAAGGCGGCTGAACGTCTTTGAACATCTTTCTGGCAGCCCCTGCAGCCAAGTCGCTGGCAAACGTATGGTTTCGTAGTCCATTGCCCATTGAGACAAATAGATCATCATCACCCATTGTCCTTTGAGACAGTCGAATGCCAACTAGCCATTCTTGTGTCTTTATGAAAGTGAGTCCATAGGTTGTGGAATCAGTTCAATTTTGAGGTGGGATTGGTGCAACCGCGTTAACAATAATGGAAGGCCAGGGAACTTCCGTAGAACATTCACAGGTCTTGATTGGGTTTGTCATCAGATAAATCTGCATAGTTGATTACTTCCAGAGTATCACCTGTAACCTCCTGTTCTGTGCCACTTGCAGATCACTTAGCCTTTATTTATTCACTGCAAAGCTCACACAATGCAGCATTAAAGTGTCACATTCCATTGGCTTGACATTTGCATCCACTGCATGTGTCTGTTTGCCTGAGCCGAGTGCATATTTATTATTTTACTGATCACACATCCTCTGTCCTATTATCTGTTTGGAGGTGATTTTTACTGATAGCGAATTTATGCTGACAGATTTCAAGAAAGAATATTGTGTGCGGATAGAATTAGCCAGGGTTCAGAAAATCATCTCCTGTGTTCACGTCCTTAGATGATTGACCCTCAGTTTGCAGATCTTTTTGAAGGCAACAGACCATGGGACTTTGCCTGTCTTAATGCAGACATTGCGGACTCATGAAATTCAATGGAGTGCGTGAAATATTCAAGCAGGAGGGACTAATGAACTCAGAATATACACACAAGGGATTCTGCAGAGGCTAGAAATCCAGAGTAACACAGAGAAATTTTGGAGTTCTATCCTGGCATCCTCTGTACGTCCTCCCTATGGAATGCAAGGATCTTCTCTGGGTGCTCTGGTTGCCTCCTAGAGTCCAAAGACATATCAGTTAGTAGGTGAACTGGTCATAGTAAATTGTCCTGTGATTAGGTTAGGGTTAAATCGAGGGTTGCTGGCTGGTGTGGATCATTGGGCGGAAGGGCCTGTCTGAGTAGAATCTCAAAATAAATAAATATAATGCTTGAAGAACTCAAAAGATCAGGGAGCATGATGCACCATCAATAACTCTCGGAGACGTGAGGCGAGATATAGGCTTTTATTCTCTGGAAGAGAGCAGTCAGCAGCAAGAGATCCCCACACGACATCCTGGAGACTGAGGGAGGAGCCGTGCCTCCAATCGCCTTTATACAGGGGTCTGTGGGAGGAGCCACAGGAGCAGTCAGTGGGGGGGGGGGGGGGGGCCGTGTCCAGACAGGTATATGTAGTTCACCACAGAGCATCTGTGGAATATTTAGTGTCAAGACCTTATCAGTCCCGATGAAGTGTCTCCATCAAGAATTTATTTCTTTCCATAGATGCTGCCTGATCTGCTGAATTCCTTGAACATTTTACGTGTGTTATTTTGAGCTCTGACTATCAAAGTTCATAGTAAATTTATTATCAAAGTACATATATGTTACCATATACAACACTGAGATTCATCTTCTTGCGGGTATACAGGAAACTCAATGAAAAACCACACCCTACAGGATGGTTGGACAACCAGTGTAAAAGAGCCAACAAACTGTGCAAATCAAAAAGACAGAGAAAAAAAAGATAAATAAATAAACAATAAATATCAAGAACATAAAGCAAAGTGTCATTGAATGTGAGTCCATGGGTTGTGGAAACAATTCAGTGATCGGGCAGGTGAAGTTGAGTCAAGTTATCCCCTCTGATTCAAGGGACTGATGGTTGAGGGGAAATAACTATAGACAATGGACAATAGAAAATAGACAGTAGGTGCAGGAGTAGGCCATTCGGCCCTTCTAGCTAGCTCCGCCATTCACTGTTATCATGCCTGATCATAGACAATCACTACCCCGTTCCTGCCCTCTCCCCATATCTCTTGACCCCGTTATCTATAAGAGCTCTATCTAACTCTCTCTTGAATGCATCCAGAGACTTGGCCTCCACTGCCTTCTGGGGCAGAGCATTCCACATATCCACCTATCTCTGGGTGAAAAAGTTTTTCCGCATCTTTGTTCTAAATGGCCTACCCCTTATATTTAAACTGTGGCCTCTAGTTCTGGATTCACCCATCAGCAGGAGCATGCTTCCTGCCTCCAGTGTGCCCAATCCCTTAATAATCTTATATGTTTCAATCAGATCCCCTCTCATCCTTCTAAATTCCAGTGTACACAAGCCCAGTCGCTCCAAACTTTCAACATATGACAGTCCCGCCATTCCGGGAATTAATCTTGTGAACCTACGCTGCACTCCCTCAATAGCAAGAATGTCCTTCCTCAAATTTGGAGACCAAAACTGCACACAATACTCCAGGTGTGGTCTCACCAGGGCCCTGTACAGCTGCAGAAGGACCTCTTTACTCTTATACTCAATTCCTCTTGTTATAAAAGCCAGCAAGCCATTAGCTTTCTTCACTGCCTGCTGTACCTGCATGCTTGCTTTCATTGACTGATGTACAAGAACACCTAGATCTCGTTGTACTTCCCCTTTTCCTAACTTGACTCCATTTAGATAGTAATCTGCCTTCCTGTTCTTGCCACCAAAGTGGATAACCTCACATTTATCCACATTAAACTGCATCTGCCATACATTTGCCCACTCACCCAACCTGTCCAAATCATCCTGCATTCTCATAACATCCTCTTGACATTTCACACTGCCACCCACCAACTGATCCTAAACCTTATTGTATGGGTCCTGAAGCTCCTATACCTCCTTCTAATGTGCAGGAATCAAAGAGTTTCAGTATATTGAATAATACATCTGGCTAACTTTATTTGTAAATTGTAGAAATATACAGTGAAATGGGTCATTTGTGTCAAGTCAAATCAGTGATGATTGTCAAACACGAGGAAATCTGCAGATGCTGGAAATTCAAACAACACACACAAAATGCTGGTGGGACACAGGCCAGGCAGCATCTATAAGGAGAAGCGCTGTCGACGTTTCGGGCCGAGACCCTTCGTATTCCACCAGCATTTTGTGTATGTTGCAGCGATGATTGTGCTGGGCAGTCCCCAAGTGTTTCCATGTTTCCGGCTCCAGCATGGCATACCACGACTCACTTGTCCTATCCCATATGTCTCTTTGGAACGTGGGTGGAAACTGGAGCACCTGCAGGAAAATCATGGAGTCACATACAAACTCCTTACAGACAGCGGCAGGTGATTAGCGATTAGTGATTAGTGATCGCTGGCTCTATAAACTCTGTTACACTAATCAATAAGTTGCAGTGCCAGTGCCAGCAGAAACACAAGTACACGAGGCATCTTGGGGTTTTTGTACTCTGTTCACATAGCAAAGCACTTCACCAATCAGCTCATCAAACAAAAGGCTTTGGAGTCTATTGTTCTGGATGCTTTCAAAGTCAAAGTCTGAAGTTGAATTTATTGTCAAATGCACAGATGCAATGGAAAGAATTGCTTGAAGCAACGTCACAGGCACATAGCATACGAGACACAAGATTCAACATTCTGTGTTGATGTAAGAATCTGGAACATAGGCAAGTACAGTATTGGTATAGGCCCTTCAGCCCGTTATGCTGGTCGAGTCTGTGGTGAGAAAGGCAAATGAATGTTAGCCTTCATTTCACAAGGACTAGAATATAAAAGCAGAGATATAATGCTGAAGCTTTATAAGGTATACATACAACAGAACCACTTGACCAAGTCTGCATTGTTACTCACACGTTAATGGCTGATTAAATATTTAGATTTATGAGCAGGGATACAGATGTACCTAATAAAGTGGCCACTGAGTGTATTTTGCTTTTCAACCCTATTTGCTTGCCTTCTCCCTGTAACCTTTGATACCCTGACTAATCAAGACCCTATCCACCTCCTCTTTAAGTATACTCAACGACTCAACCTCCACTTCCACCTTGGGCAATAAATACCACAGATACACCACCACTAGAGAAATTCCTCCTCATCTCTGCCCCTCTATTCTGAGCCTGTTACCTCATGTCCTAGACTCCCACAGGAATGGAAACATCCTCGCCACATCTACTCTATCCAGATGTTACAGTTTCCGGTAGGTTTTAATCAGATCCCTCATCATTCTACAAATGCAGGGCACAGAGGTCCAGAGCCATTAAATGCTTTTCTTATGTTAACCCTTTCATTCTCGGGATCATTCTGCTGTATGACTCGATGACTCTAATGCCAGTACAGAGAATGACGAGTTCTCATTGATGTATAAGAAGAACTAGAGGTCACTGGTTAAAGGTGAAAGGTGAAATGCTTAAGAGGAACATGAGGCAAACTTCTTCACTCAGAGGCTGGGGAGAGTGTGGAACAAGCTGTCAGCAGAAATGGTGGAGGTGGTTTCAATTTCAACATTTAAGAGAAATTTGGATTGGTACATGGATGGTAGGGGTATGGAGGGCTATAGTCCAGACACAAGTCACTGGGACTAGGCAGAGTAATAGTCTGGCATGGACTAGATGGGCTGAAGGGCCTGTTTCTGTGTTGTACTGCTCTATGACTCTCTGACTAGAGTATCATAGAGCACAGAAGAGACCAGTTGTCCCCTTATGCTAAAGTTTTAGCATAAATCCTTTTGATATCTTTATTATTCTGTAAATGCCCACAAGAAGGTGAATCTCAGGGTTGTATATGGTGACATGTATGTACTTTGGTAATAAATTTACTTTGAACTTTGAACCTTGCTGGTGCAGGCTCTTTGAAATTACTGCAAATGTTTCCCATATTTCCTTCCAACCTTTAACCCCTTCCCTAGAGTCTTGCAGAGCTTTTCGTTTCATCTATTTTTCCAATTACTTCCCTTTTAAAAGGAGCTATTCAGTCTAATTCCACAACGTGCTCAGTCAGAACAGTTCAGAACATAATAACCTGCCACTTAATATATTGCCCCTGGCATTTGTGTGAATTATCTTCCATCTGGTTACTAACTCTCTTGGTAATGGAAACACTTCATAAAATTCTACACACATGCCTTGCCTCTGACTTGGAAATACACTGAGATTCCCTCTCGACGGTCCGATTGCTGCATTGGGTGTGAGTTAGTTGATCACAACTCAACTGCAGCCAAAGGGAATGCCAGATTATTGTCATTAACCACAAAGAGTGGAGTTGGTTTCATGAAGATTTAAAAGTTCTCTTGTTAGTATTTTGATTAAAAACAACATCTTTGAGTCATAGAACACTACAACACAGAAAGAGGCTTTTTAGCCAATTTAGCCCATGCCAAGTTATTATTCTGCCAAGTCCCATTGACTGAACCTGGACCATGGCCCTCCATACCCCTCCCATCCATGTACTTACACAAGCTTCCATTGTCATCACTTCCATTATGACCATCACAAGTCATATTCTGCAACTTGCCTTTCATCTTAAAGGCAATTCAATGTGGCAGAACTGTGCCGAGGCGAGGTGGTGGTTCTGTTGCTGACAGCGAGGAAGACCGGATGGTTGATTGCTTTAAGTGCTGTGTTACCAGCTGAATCAAGACGGCAAGGTCTGGGCACCAGAGCATGCCAATTCAACTGAACTTGATGGTTGGACAGAGATTTAAGCACAGGGCTGAATCAGAAAGGTTGGGTACAGGCCGAAACGAGGTGGTGAGGTCCGGACACCAGAAAACATAGAAAACCTACAGCACAATACAGGCCCTATGGCCCACAAAGCTGTGCTGAACATGTACTTAGAAATTACCTAGGGTTACCCATAGCCTTCCATTTTTCTGAGCTCCATTTACCTGTCCAGGAGTCTCTTAAAAGACCCTATCGTATCTGCCTCCACCACCGTTACCAGCAGCCCATTCCACGCACTCACCACTTTCTGCGCAAAAAAACTTAACCTTGACATCTCCCCTGTACCTACTCCCAAGCACCTTAAAACTGTGCCCTCTCGTACTAGCCATTTCAGCCCTGGGAAAAGGCTTCTGACTATCCACATGATCAATGCCTCTCATCACCTTATACACCTCTATCAGGTCATCTCTCATCCTCGGCTGTTCCAAGGAGAAAAGGCCGAGTTCACTCAACCTGTTCTCATAAGGCATGCTCCCCAACCCAGGCAACATCCTTGTAAATCTCCTCTGCACCCTTTCTATAGCTTCCCCAACCTTCCTGTAGTGAGGCGACCAGAACTGAGCACAGTACTCCAAGAGTCTGACCAGGGTCCTATATAGCTGCAACATTACCTCTTGTCTCTTGAACTCAATCCCACGGTTGATGAAGGACAATGCACCATATGCCTTCTTAACCACAGAGTCAACCTGCATAGCAGCTTTGAGTATCCTATGGACTCGGACCCCAAGATCCCTCTGATCTTCCTCACTGCTAATGTCTTACCATTAGTAAGAGTCTTACCATTAGTACTATATTCTGCCATCATATTTGACCTACTAAAATGAACCACCTCACACTTATCTGGGTTGAACTCCATCTGCCACCTCTCAGACCAGTCCTGTTATAACATCTGACGGCCCTCCACACTATCCAAAACACCGCCAACCTTGGTATCATCAGCAAATTTACTAAGCCTATCGCTCCACTTCCTCATCCAGGTCATTTATAAATATCACGAAGAGAAGGGGGTCCCAAAATAGATCCCCAAGGCACACCACTGGTCACCGACCTCCATGCAGAATATGATCCGAGTACAACCACTCTTTGCCTTCTGTGAGCAAACCAATTCTGTATCCACAAAGCAAAGTCCCCTTGGATCCCATGCCTCCTTACTTTCTCAATAAGCCTTGCATGGGATACCTTATCAAATGTCTTGCTTAAATCCACATACACTACATCTACTGCTCTACCTTCATCAATGTGTTTAGTCACATCCTCAAAAAATTCAATTAGGCTCCTGAGGCACAACCTGCCTTTGACAAAGCCATGCTGACTATTCCTAATCATATTATGCCTCTCCAAATGTTCATAAATCCTGCCTATCAGGATCTTCTGATAGGTAAAGGAGATAGAATTGTGATCACTATCTCCAAAATGCTCTCCCACTGAGAGACCTGACACCTGACCAGGTTCATTTCCCAATACCAGATCAAGTACAGCCTCTCCTCTTGTAGGCTTATCTACATATTCTGTTAAGAAACCTTTCTGAACACACCTAACAAACTCCACCCAATCTAAACCCCTCGTACTAGGGAGACACCAATCAATATTTGGGAAATTAAAATCTCCCACCACGACAACCTAGTTTTTATTACACCTTTCCAGAATCTGTCTCCCCATCTGCTCCTCTATGTCCCTGTTACTACTGGGTGGTCTATAAAAGACAGCCAGTAGAGTTATTCACCCCTTCCTGTTTCTAACTTCCGCCCACAGAGAGTCAGTAGACAATCCCTCCATGACTTCCTCCTTTTCTGCAGCCATGACATTATCTCTGATCAACAGTGCCACACCCCACCTCTTTTGCCTCCCTCCCTGTCCTTTCTGAAACATCTATAGCCTGGCACTCAAAGTAACCATTCCTGCCCCTGAACCATCCAAGTCTCTGTAATGGCCACAACATCATAGCTTGAGTACAGATCCATGCTTTAAGCTCATCCACTTTTTCATGATGCTTCCTGAATTAAAATAGACACATGTCAAACCATCAGTCTGAGCACATCCCTTCTCTATCACCTGCCTATCCTCCCTCTCTCACTGTTTTCAGGCTTTCTCTATTTGTGAGCCAACCACCTCTTCCTCCGTCTCTTCAGTTTGGTTCCCACCTCCCAGCAATTCTAGTTGAAACTCTCCCCAGTAGCCTTAGCAAACCTCCCAGCCAGGATATTGGTCTCCCTCGGATTCAAAAGCAACCCGTCCTTTTTTTTTACAGATCATGCCTGCCGTAAAAGAGGTCCCAATGATCCATAAATCTGAATCCCTGCCCCTTGCTCCAATCCCTCAGCCACTCATTTATCCTCCACCTCACTCTATTCCCATACTCACTGTTAGGAGATGACTCTCAAGATTGTATAATGTATACATATTTTGATAACGAATGTACTTTGAACTTAAGTGTTGAAATCAGACCTGCATCCCCTACTTCTACTGGCAGCTCTTTCCACTCTCTCACCAGTGAAGAAATTCTTCTTCAGTTTCACCTTGAATATTTCACCTTTCACACTTCTTAACTTATAACCTATAGTTCTTATCTCACCCTATCTCAATGACAAATGCCTGCTTGCATTTACCCTATCTATACCCTTCATAATTTTGTATATCACTATCAAATCTCCTCTCATTCTCCTGCACTCCAGGGAATAAAGTCCTAGCCTGTTCAACCATTCCCTGTAACTTCTGTCCTCAAGTGCCAGCAACGTCCTTGTAAATTTTCTATACACTCTTCCAATCTTATTGATCTCTTTCCTGTGGTAGGTGACTACAACTCCACATAATACTTCAAAGTAGGCCTCACCAATGTCTTAGACAACTTCAACATAACAGCCCAACTCCTGTACTAAATGCAACACACATAAAATGCTGGAGGAACTCAGCAGGTCAAGCATCTATGGAAATGAATAAAAGTCGACATTTCAGGCCAAGACCCTTCTTCAGTTCTCTGTACTTAATACCCTGACTTATGTAGACCAATGTCCAAAAGCTCTCTTCACAAACCTGTCTACCTGTGATGCCGCTTTCAAGGAATTATTGATCTGTATAAAATCAAAGGTGCCTATTCTTCTGCAAACTAAGGTTATAGCTGAACATAGAATATAGAACAGCACAGCACAGTACAGGCACTTCCCCCAAAATGTTGCATTGACCTTTTCACCTGCTCCAAAATCAATCTAACCCTTCTCTCCTACATAGCCCTCCATTATTCTATCATCCATGTGCCAATCTAAGTGTCTCTCAAATGCCCCTAATGTATCTGACTATCCACACACTCACCACACTCAGTGATAAAACTTAACTCCTTCATCTCCCTATACTTTCCTACAATCACCTTAAAATTATACCCCTCTTGTATTAGCCATTTCTTCCCCAGGGAAAAAGTCTGTGGCTGTCCACTTAATCTATGCCTCTTATCATCTTGTACATCTCTATCAAGTCACCTCTCATCCTCCTTCACTCCAAAGAGAAAGGCCTAGTTTACTCAACCTATTCTCATAAAAAGCTCTCTAATCCTGGCAGCATCCAAAGATTGTCTCTTTGGTACTTCCCGCTCCCTTCGCCCTTTTCCCAACCATGATTTCCCTCTCCCCTGCCCCCTTCCCACTCTCAGTCCACAGTAGACCCAGATTAGAATCAGCTTCATCATCACTTACATATGTCATGTTTTTTTGGAGGCAGCAGTACAGTGCAAAACTTGGGCACGTATGTATATAACTAGGGTTGTCAAGACCTTTGTACAATACTATATATAATATAATACTATATATAAATATATATAATATTAAGTAAGTTGTGCATAGAGAAAGCAAAAGAATATAGTGAGGGAGTGTTCATTGCCCGTTCAGAAATATGATAGCAGAGGGAAAATGCTGTCTCTGAAATGTTGAGTGTGTGTTTTCAGGCTCCTCTACTTCCTCTTGTTGGTATCAATGGTAACGGGGTCCTTGATAATGGGTGTCACCTTCTCAAAGCATCATCTTTTGAACATGTCCTCAATGCTGGGAAGGCTAGTGCCTATGATGGAACTTTCTGCACCTTTTACTGATCCTGTGCAGTGGCCCCTCCATACCAGATGGCAATGCAACCAGTCAGAATGCTCTCTATGGTATGTCTGTAGCAATTTGAAGAGAGTCCTTGATGACATACCAAATCTCCTCAAACGCTGAGATCGGCCGAGCAGTGATATGTTCTGAAGATACAATATTCTCAGATTCTATAAGCGTGACTCGTCTTGTCCTTTTCAATGTTGTTTTCACTGGACATGAAAGTAATTGTGCCTGTCTCCTGCGCTGACTGCTGACTGCAGTCTGTAAATCATATCCCAAAGCAACCCGATGAGTTCCTTCCACACGGCTACCCACTGTCTTTTCTGAAAGTCATTTCGTTAGGAGATCCATGATCCTTATTTCTGCCTGAGGTCAGTACATAGTCAAGGACAAGAGAGGTCCTTTCACTGTCTTCTGAAGTCCTCTCCGCTTTTATATGTCGATGTTGTGGTGACCCACTTACTAGCACACTCGAACTGGCTCACAATTAGCCAGCGTGCAGGCACAAAGGCCAGGTCCGCAACAAGGAGAAAAGCCTGCGGGGGTTTGTGAGTACGTGTCTCTTGGACCATCTGCGCCCGGGGAGGGCGGGATGAGGGAGACTTTAAAGCAAGGCTGTGAAGTTCTAATAAAACATTCTTTGATTGCAGTTTACCGACTCTGTGTCGTTATTTTAGCGCTACAATTGGTGACCCCGCTACGGCGGCTGGCCTTCGGGATAGCCTCCTGTATGTGTGGGACCAGTGGTCGGGACGCCGTTTTTTGGTCGACACCGGTGCCGAGATCAGCGTCTTACTTCCGACGAGTTACGACACCCGCAGCAGGGCACCGGGACCCCCCCGAGGGCCGTGAACGGCAGCACAGTAAGGACCTACAGCACCCGTCAGGTGCAGCTACAGTTCGGCTCCAGCCAGTTCACGTGGGAATTCACACTAGCCGCCGTAGCCCAACCACTTCTGGGTGCGGATTTTTTGCGGTCTCACAGCCTACTGGTCGACCTGCCCAGGAAGAGACTGGTCCACGCCGAGACCTTTCAGACGTTCTCCCTGGGTGCAGCCCAGTTGCCAGCCCCACACCTTGGCTCCATCACGCTGTCCGACAACGACTTCATCAGGGTCCTGGCGGATTTCCCATCGGTTCTGGCACCGCAGTTCATGGCAGCCATGCCCCGACACGGCGTACAGCACTACATCCCGACCCAGGGACCACCCCTACACGCCCGTGATCGGCGGCTTCCCCCGGACAAGCTCCGACTGGCGAAGGAGGAGTTCAAGAGGATGGAGGAATTGGGGATCATCCGGCGGACCGACAGCCCATGGGCCTCCCCCCTGCACATGGTGCCCAAAGCAACAGGGGGCTGGAGACCATGCGGTGACTACCGCAGGCTGAACGAGGCTACCACACCGGACCGCTATCCTGTGCCGCACATTCAGGACTTTGCAGCAAACCTGCACGGCGCACGGATCTTCTCCAAGGTAGACCTCGTCCGAGGATACCATCAAATCCCGATGCATCCAGACAACGTCCCCAAAACGGCACTCATCACCCCGTTCGGCCTTTTCGAGTTCCTCCGCATGCCATTCGGCCTGAAGAATGCTGCACAGACGTTCCAGCGGTTGATGGATGCGGTGGGACACGACCTGGACTTCGCATTCATCTATTTGGACGACATCCTCATAGCAAGCAGCAGTTGTCAGGAGCATCTGTCCCACCTCCGTCAACTCTATGCCCGGCTGAGTGACTACGGTTTAACAATCAACCCGGCCAAATGCCAGTTCGGGCTCGACACCATTGGCTTCCTGGGCCACAGGATTACTAAAGACGGGGCAACCCCTCTGCCCGCTAAGGTAGATGCGGTCCGCCATTTCCCCCGACCCACCACGATCAAAGGCCTTCAGGAGTTCGTAGGTATGGTCAATTTCTACCACCGCTTCCTCCCTTCAGCTGCCCGGATCATGCGCCCCCTGTTCGCCCTGCTGTCCGGTCCGGGCAAGGACATTACCTGGGACGAGGAGTCCGCCGCCGCTTTAATTCAAACGAAGGATGCCTTGGCGAATGCCACGATGCTAGTGCACCCCAGAATGGACGTCCCTACCGCCCTCACGGTGGACGCATCTAACACGGCAGTCGGTGGGGTACTGGAGCAGCTCATTGCGGGCCGCTGGCAACCCCTGGCGTTTTTCAGCAAACACCTGCGACCACCCGAGCTCAAATACAGTGCTTTCGACCGGGAACTGTTGGCGCTGTACCTGGCAATCCGGCATTTCAGGTACTTCTTAGAAGGTAGGCCCTTCACTGCGTTCACGGACCACAAACTGCTTACCTTTACGTTCACGAAGGTGTCCGATCCCTGGTCGTCCCGCCAGCAGCGCCATCTGTCCTACATCTCTGAATACACGACGGATGTCCGGCACGTCTCGGGTAAGGACAATGTCGTGGCGGATGCGCTCTCTCGCCCTAACATTCACGCCCTTTCCCAAGGGGTAGACTTTGAGGCGCTGGCAGAGGCACAACAGGCAGATGAGGAGATCCCGAGTTACAGAACCGCAGTCTCCGGTTTGCAGCTCCAGGACCTCCTCGTAGGCCCAGGTGAGAGGACCCTACTCTGTGACGTTGCCACCGGCCAACCCCGTCCCGTTGTTCCGGCACCTTGGCGGCGACATGTTTTTGACTCCATTCATAACTTGGCGCACCCCTCCATCCGCACTACCGTCCGGATGGTCTCCAGCAGGTTTGTTTGGCACGGACTCCGCAAGCAGGTCCGTGAATGGGCCAGAACGTGCATGCACTGCCAGACGGCCAAAGTGCAGCGACACACCAAGGCCCTGCCACAGCAATTCCACCCCACCCACCGGCATTTCGACCACATTCATGTGGATATTGTGGGCCCCCTGCCAGTGTCGCGTGGAGCGCGGCACCTCCTGACTATCGTGGACCGGTTCACAAGATGGCCAGAGGCGATCCCGCTCACCGACACCACCTCCGAATCTTGCGCCCGGGCACTGATCGCCACCTGGGTGTCCCGCTTTGGTGTACCGGCCAACATTACCTCCGACAGAGGCGCCCAGTTCACCTCCAGCCTGTGGTCAGCTATGGCCAGCCTTTTGGGGACTCAACTGCACCACACAACTGCCTACCACCCACAGTCGAACGGACTAGTGGAGCGTTTCCACCGTCACCTAAAGTCGGCTCTCATGGCCCGCCTGCGAGGAGCTAACTGGGCGGACGAGCTTCCCTGGGTCCTACTCGGCATCCGCACGGTGCCCAAAGACGATCTGCACGCCTCGTCGGCCGAGTTGGTGTACGGCGCACCCCTGGTCGTCCCCGGGGAGTTCATACCAGCCCCAAGGGGCCAAGAGGAAGAACCCGCAGCAGTCCTGGGCAGACTATGCGAGAGGCTCGGTGACCTGGCCCCCATACCCACGTCGCAGCATGGGCAGAACCCGACCTGCGTACCCAAAGACCTGCAGAACTGTAAGTTTGTGTTTGTATGAAGGGGCGGGCATCGGCCACCACTACAACGGCCCTACGAGGGGCCGTTTACGGTGCTCCGGAACAACGGGTCCACGTTCGTGCTGGACGTTGGGGGGAGAGAGGAGGTTTTCACGGTGGACCGACTCAAACCGGCCCACGTGGACCTGGCGCAACTGGTCGAGTTTCCGGCACCGCGGCGCACAGGCCGACCTCCCAAACAAGGTCCGGCCCAGACTGTGGACATTGGGGGGTGTATCGCCGGTTCTGGGGGGGGGGGGGGGGGGTTATGTGGCGACCCACTTACTAGCACACTCGAACCGGCTCACAATTAGCCAGCGCGCAGGCACAAAGGCCAGGTCCGCAACAAAGGGAAAAAGCCTGCGGGGGTTTGTGAGTACGTGTCTCTTGGACCATCCGCGCCCAGGGAGGGCGGGATGAGGGAGGCTTTAAAGCAAGGCTGTGAAGTTCGAATAAAACATTCTTTGATTGCAGTTTACCGACTCCGTGTCGTTATTTTAGCGCTGCGTGTAGCACACCGCTACAATGTCATACTTAGATTCAGAACAAATTCATTTATAACATGAGGGAATCTGCTGAATCTCTGTTTATCTCCATTTTATTTATGTGTGTGTAATATCCTGGTTAAGACCATGTTTTATTATACTACAACATTAATGCTGTTGGGTATTTCACTTCTGCAGTTTTTTCTGTAAAACACGGTATGTTTTGTTAATCAAATTTTACAGTCTGGTATTTCATTTTCCATTAAGATAAGGAGTCATTTGATTAGCTTAGAAATGTTGTTTCAGCCATTCGGGCTTGTCTTGCTAACCTTCTGTCTGGTGGGATGTCATGGAGCATTCACGGGAGAAGGGCAGCTTTAAAGTGAGGCAACTGACTACCTAGCAATGAGCTCCAAAGTTTACGTCACATTATAGACTGGTTTAACCATAGTGGGCTCTTTTCTGTTTCTTGTTTGTTAAAGTTAAAATATCTGCAAAGTATATTTCTACTTTAAGAGTATGCTGATTTAAGGTCTGGTATTTCCTGGCAAACGATCACTTTTCCATGGGCAGTATTGATACAGCTTTCACCATGTTCCCTTAATGGAACATTTCAGTTCCTGTTTGTGCTGAACACAAATCATACCGACCCTACGTGTGTGTTGCTTACTGAGAATGGCTCTCTCACTGTTAGGCATGCATTGCTGAGTCACGTGTCTGTTAGTCAGAGATAGCTAACAAGCCTAATTCGTTAGAAGCCATGGTGTGAGGGTTACACATGTCACACTGGAAATCCAGAGCAAAACACATAAAACACTGGAGGATCTAAGCAGGCCAGCCAGCGTCTATGGAGAAGAACAGAGAGTCAAAGATTTGGACCGAGTCCCTTCATCAGGACTGGAAAGAAAGTGGTGAAGAAGCCAGAATAAGATGGTGGGAGAGGGAGGGAGGGGAAGGAGTACAAGCTAGCAGATGATAGGTGAAACCAGGCGAGGGGGAGGTTTAGTGGTTGTTGGGGGGGAATGAAGTGAGAAGCTAGCAGGTGATAGGTTGATGAGGTGAAGAGCTGTAGAAGAAGTAACCTGATTGGAGAGGTCAGTAGATCATGGGAGCAGGAGGAAGGAGGGCCAATCTGCTGTCCTCTAAGCACAATGATTATTCTGGCTTCTTCCTCCTTCTTTTCCAATCCTATTGAAGGGACTGGAAAGATTAACAGTTTATTCCTCTCCATAGATGCTCCTGACCCCATGCAGAGGTTCATTTATTTATCACGTGTACGTACAGTATGTCAAAACACAGCGAAATACATCATTTATGTTAACAACCAACACAACCTAAGAATGTGCTGGGGGCAACCCAGTCATGTTCTCACACATTCTGATGCCAACATAACATGCCCACAGTGCTCAGCAGAACAACACCAAATCAAGAGAATTAAAAAATCATCAGAATCAAAAAAGCATAAATAAAAGAAAATATTGTTTATCTGAATTAATTATAAGATTACAATAGTTACACTGGGTGGTGAGATGGAGTCTCTAGCAAAGGAGGTGTATGGAGTTCCATCCCTCTGCTAGGCTGCAGGTCCCTGGACAAGGTGTAGCACCTGCTCAGCCCCCGGTCGTGAAGCCATGGGAGCAGCTGGTGCATATCACAAGTCCTGGTTATGTGACCACTAACGCCAGGCAGACCATCTCTGAAGAGTATTGTTAATGGCTCGGGTCACCTGTCTTGTGAAGACACTGTCCAGAAGAAGACAATGGCAAAACACGCTTGTAGAAAAATCTGCCATGAAAAATCTTGGTCAAGGAAAGGTCATGATCGCCTATATCGCATGACATGGTACAAAACGAATGAGCCAACTCCTGTGGACATGACTTTGTATTTAGAATAATGCTGATTAAACTCTAAATACACTTTTCAACAATGAAACTGCTCGGGGAAGAGCCTAGCGATCATCACTTGTCCTGGCTTTCATAGAACATCAGATAGAATGCTTAAAATAGATTGTGTTCCACAGGCTGTTAGTGAACATATTACTATGTGCGGTCAATTGTAATTATTTTGTTGAATTTATCAATTATAATAGGGAAGAATCAAAGGCAGATTACTGGCACCTTAAAGCCAGTCACTTCAGGTAAATTGGGCTTGTTAGCTGTGGTTGGCAGCTGATCTAGGAGAAGGAAAACTCTGATCTCAAACCTCTGCTGCCTTGTGGCTATAAGCACTCATGGGAAGGCTTTGGGAATAAACTCCAAGGGAAAATCGGGAGCTGAAGTCCCTAAGGCTGTCCAACATTGAGTTCAATGTGAGCTTGCAACTCCTGTGACGTTGCTGGTGCCAAACTGTATCAGTCTCTGATGTTACTTTGGGTTCATCAGCTGCGTGGAGAAGGGGAGCCAGCTATATGGGCAACTGCTTTCTCTCTGTATTGGACTATGCTAGCTTGTTTATCACCTAGAAAGCTAACACAAAACATCCATGGTCAAGCCCGACCATTGGAGGGCCTTAACTACACCTCATGGGTTTTAGCTAAAGGTTGTTCATGAATTGTTAATAATGCTTTGAAGTATCTTCCCTAAAAAAGGAACATCTCAGATCAATATTTTCATTTTGTCAGGAGGGCAGTTCAAACTGCCCAACACATCACTGTCACCATCAAGGATATATATATAGAAAGGTACAGAAAAGGGTCAGAGCATTGTGAAGGATCCCACCCACCCTGCTCATGGACTGTTTGTCCCACTCCCATCAGGACCACCAGTCTCAAAAACAGTTACTTTCCCCAAGCAGTAAGGCTGGTCAACACTTCCACCCACTAACTCCACTCCTGCACACTCCCTGCCACACACACCACCTAATGTCTGATTCCGTCGTTATATGCTAACCCTGACAGAGTAGAGGAACTCTGCAGAATCTATAGCGAGGTATAAACAGTTGGTGTTTCAGGCTGAGACCCTTCATCAGGACTGGAAAGGAAGGGGGAAGAAGCCAAAATAAGAAAGATGGGGAGGGGAAGGAGTACAAGCCAGTGAGACCAGGTGGATGGGGTAGGGGAAGGTAGCTGTGGAAATGTGACTATGTGACTTCATTTTTTTGTGCAAGGATTCTGCCCGGCCTGTTGAGGTGCTCTAGTAGTTTGTGTGGGTTGCTCAAGATGCCCGGCATTTGCAAAATCTCTTGTTTCACACATAGACCAGGCAACTTAAGGGTGCTCTGCGCACTTTACACTTGTGACTGTGAGGCTAAGCACAGCTCCAATGTCATACTTACGTTTACCGACAACACCGCTGTCTTTGACCAAATCAAAGGTAGCGATAGATCACCAAATATGAGGGAGATTGAAAATCTTTCTGAATGATGCCACAACAGCAAACTCTCACTTAAAATCAGAAAGACCATGGAAATAGTTATTGATTACAGAAGGATGAAACGGGAGATCCGTGAGGCAGTCATCATCTGGGGGTCAGTGGCGGAGAGGGCCAGCAACTTTAAATTCCTCCGTGTTATCATTTCAGAGGATGTGTCCTGGGCCTGGTACATAAGAAGCATTATGAAGAAAACATGGCAGTGCCTCTACTTCCTTAGAGGCTTGTGAAGATTTGGAATTGCATTTAAAACTTTGACAAACTACTATAGATGTGCGGTGGAGCAAATATTGACTAATTTGCCATGCCTGGTATGGAAATATCAATGCCCTTGAATGGAAAAGTCTACCAAAAGTTGTAGATACAGCATGGACAATTACAGGTAAAGCCCTTCCCACCACTGAGCACATCTCCAAGTCTACAAGGAGCACTGCTGTAAGAAAGAAACATTCGTTATCAAGAACTCCACTACCCAGGCCATGCTGTGTGCTCACTGCTGCCTCAGGACCCACACCATCAGGTTCATAAATAGATATTGCCCCTCTGCCATCAGATTCCTGAAACAGTGGGGATAACTTCACTCACTCCAGCACCAAAATGTTCCCACACCATCAAGGACTCTTCATCTTATCTTCTCAATACTTACATATGTACTCAAGGAGGAGTTTCTTTAGCCAGAGGTTGGCCAATCTACAGAATTCATTGCCATGGACAGCTGTGGAGGCCAAGTCATTAGGAATAGAAACCAGAGAGTGGGGTTGAGAGGGATAGTAAACTAGCCATGATGGAATGGTGGAGCTGTTCTGATAAGCTGAATAGCCTAATTCTGCTCCTATTTCCCAGTAACCTAGTAGAAAAGACTCTCCCGCCACATATTGGCAGCATTTCAGGCACAATGGAGCCAACAGTCCCCATAGGGGCAAGAACAGTGATGAGAAATTTCTCACTGAGAACTGTACAAAGAAATAAACATGGAGATGCTGCAGATGCTGGAAATCCAGGGCAATACATACAAAACACTGGAAGAAATCAACAGACCAGGCAGCATCTATGAGAAGATTCAAGATTCAAAGTACAATTATTATCAAAGTAGGTATGCAGGTTCCAAGGTTGTCAAACTGAGAAATGGTAGTGGGGACAAGTTCCCACTACCTAAAAGTGCTCCTCACGGCATGCACCTCAAATAGTCTCTGACAACCAAGTCCAACTCCTGGCCTTCTCATGTGGCTTAGCCTCTAAGCCTGGTGGAACTGTTTCTACCGACAGGAGAAGGGGCAAAGGCGGGTCCTGGCACCTTACGACCAGTGCTTTGGGTAGATGAAGCTCGTCAGCCTGGGAAGGTAGTCCATCTAAGAGAGGGAAAACTCTGATTCCAAATCTCTGCTGCCTTGCGGCCATACCCACTTATGGGAAAGGCTTTGGGAGTAAACCCTGAAGACAAATCTGGAGCTGGAGTCCCTAAGGCAGTCAAACATTGCCTTCAACCTCATTCTGGCAACTGAGTGTCAAGCTGTCATTGGTGTCACTGGTGTCAAGCTGTATCGACCTTTGCCCTTCCCTTGGACAACATTGGTGACATGGAGAGAGGACGCTTGCTGCTTGGCTAACTGCCGGTCTTCCATACAACCTTGCCCAAGCCTGCTGAAGCAAAACTTTCCAGGTCTTGTTAGACTAACAGATGCCATCCATTCTGATACGCAGTATACAACCCTGAGATTCATTTCCCCATTGACAGACAGGAAACAAAGAAAAACCTGGAATCCTCTCAAAGAAAAACATCAGCCCCCACCCATGCACAAAGAAGTCACATGCATGGCAAGAAAGAAAAGAGAAAAAAAAAAGCCTGGAGCCCAGAAGAAGAGCCTCAGCCTGAATCACAGCCACTTTAGTCATTACTATAAACGGTGCCTGACCTTTTGAGCAACTCCAGCATCTTGCGTGTTACTGAAAAAGCAGAGTAACATGTTTCAGTGACAAACACTTTTTCAGCTGTGGTGATTGTTTATTCAGCTGTTGATAATTATTTCTAAAGAAGTATTTTTATCTGGGCTAGCATTGAGCACTGTGTCATTGGAGACCACATCCCAGTTCAGCCAGAGCATGCTTGGTCTGCTCATCTTCACTTCCATCACTGATCCCCAAATCCCTCGAAGCACTCCATGAGCAAAGAAACTATCAATCTTCACCTCTCTGACTGAACATGTGCTAGCCTCTGGGGTGAATGATTCCAAAGATTTCTGGCACTCTCAGAAGATGCTTCCTCTTCTCAGTACTAAAAAACCAATCCTCTATTGTAAATCAGAAACCTTGGTTTACAACTCTCCAGCTGGAGAAATAGTCTCTTAACAATTAGCATCTACAGGTGGTGCAGAATACTGCCAGTAATTGTCTAATCAATGCAAAAGTAATAAGGCCATAAGACATAGGAGCAGAATTAGGCCAGCCAGCCCACTGAGTCTGTCCTGCACTCCATCATAGCTTTATTATGGATTTATTATCTCTCTTAACCCCATTCTCCTGCTTTTGACACCTTGACTAATCAAGAACTTATCAATCTATACTTTAACTATACTCAATGACTTGGACTCCGCAGCCATCTGTGGCAATGAGTTCTACAACTTCATTGCCCTCTAGTTAAAAACATCTCCTCTCCCTGATCTAAAGGAACATCTCTCTATTCTGACGCTACGCCCTTTGGTTCTAGCCTCACCACTATGGGAAACATTCTATCCAAATCAGCTTTATCTCAGCCTTTTAGTATTTGAAGGGTTACATTGAGATAACCCCTCATTCTTCTAACTCCAGGGAATATTGGCCCAGAAAGCACAATCAGCAGGTTGTAGAGAACATCACTTGTAATTGCCTGACCAATTCAAAAATAATGCTTTTTAGAACCCTGATCTCTGGTTTTCAGATTCAGATTTTTAAATTTTTGATATGTACATTTTAAAATGCATCATTTGCATTAACAACCAACACAACTTCAGGGTGGGCTGGGGTAGCCCACGAGTGTCACCACACATTCCAGCATCAACATGGCATCCCTACAAAGCTTCAGAGTCAGAATTTATATCAGGTAAATATGACTGGCACATGCCATGAAATGTGTAGTGTTCTGGCAGCAGGACATTGCAACGTGTACTACAGCAGATTCCAGTTCATTGGGCCATTGGTTAATCAGGCAGCCACTTACTTGGGACAACTCTTAAAGAACAAAACTAATCACAAAATTTGCCAGCATTCCCTTTGTTTATTTGAGACACTGTGCTACTCATCTGGGGCAGAAAACTGTTGCTGACCAGTTTCTAACCAGTGTCAGTTGTGCGCACTTGTGTGACCGTTAGACGCTGCACCATCCTTAGATTGAACAGTCTTTAAATCATGTTAGTTGTGTATATTTGTGTTCAAAAAGCAATGATTTATGTCACTGATACTTGGCAAGAAATAAGCAGGAGGACAATTCTAAAATGTTTTGCTCACTGCAGTTTCAAGCATTTGGGCTTGGAAGTGCCAGAAATGGCTGAGAGTGAAAATGAAATTATTTCACTGGATTGAAGAAGTGAAATAAAGAGTTGGAAGGCATTGACAATCGACTATGAAGAATTTGAAGGTATCAACAATCATCTTGAATGATACAATGAAAATGAAGATTTGAATGATGCAATTGTATGAAGGCAGTCCATTAAGGATTCAAAGTTTCATTTATTATCAACACATTATCCGTATACAACTCTGAAATTTGTGTTCTCCAGATAGCTAAGAAACAAAGAAAAACATGAAAGTTGTTCAGAGAGAAACATCAAACCCACTGTCAATACAAAAAAGAATGGCATCACAATCGGCAACCCCTGAAAACCCCACGAGGTGTCTGTGCTGATTTTGTTAATTGAATACACTGGACGAATTCCTCTGTTGATAACTATTAGGAATTAATAGACAGTTTTATAGTACTGTAGTAGTATTGTTAGTGGACTCATTTGTTCTGTATTGCTCTTCAATACATGATTTGGTACTCTATTTTTCTTTTTTATTCTTTTTTATCTATTTCCATGGAACTTTGGTTAATTGTGGTGGCAGCTTAATTGGGCCAAAACGTACTGGTCCTGACGTATCCCAATTAACTGGAATCCACTGTAATAAAAAAGACTATAAATTACAATAAGAAATATATCTCAAAATTTTAAATTAAGTCGTGCACAAAGAGAGCAAAGAATATTGAAGTAGTGTACGTGGGTTCGCAGGATCTGTAATCTGATCAGAGAGGAAGAGCTGGTCCTGAAATATTGAATATGCTTCGTCAGGCTCCTGTACCTCCTCCCTGATGGTAGCAATGAGAAGAAGGCATGTATGTCCTGGGTGATATGGGTCCTCACTGATGGAGGTCACTTTTTTGAAGCATCGCCTTTTGAAGATACCCTTGATGCTGTAGAACGGCACAGAATGCAACAAGCAACAAAACAACAAGCTGTCCTCCAGCTCCAGGCCCCAGACTCAGGACAGGCAGTCTTCAGCATTCAGCTTCCATTGGAAGCCGGAGTCACAGGGATTCACATAGACTCACAGACCCAGGCATCCGGCTATTGGGCCTTCGACTTCCCCCAGTGGATTCCCAGAGTCTCACAGACCCAGGCCTCTGGCCATTGTGCTTTTGAATTCCAAGCTTGCAATTGACCTTTGGACTTTGATCTTTAGAACCAAACCCAGGATCTGCCAATGATGACAGATTGGGATTCTGGTTTTAGGAACAGCTTCTTCCCCTCAGTCATCAGATTTCTGAACACTGCCACATTTTTGTTCTGTCTTTGCACTGGTTATTTTCTAATTGTTTTATTGTGACTTTAAGTATCTTTTTATGTATTGCACTGTACTGCTGCCTCAAAACAACAAATTTCATGGCTTTTGATCATGAACAGAAAAAACCCAAATTAAATCCACTGATTCAATGTTGTAAAACAATAAAATATGAAAACTTCCGAGGGAGGGAACGGATACTTGTTATAGGCACTGTACATGTACAATGATATTCCAACTTGCTGCCGCAAATAAATAGCGTTCACAAGAAATACATAAGTTAAACAAATTATACACACATTTTACAAGAAAGAACATAATTAGAACAAGCCACAATAAAGTAACAGTTAGCGCAAAGCTGTTACAGTTCGGGGCATCGGGATTCAGAGTTTAATTCCGGCACTGTCTGTAAGGGATTTGTAAGCTCTCCCCGTGACCTTGAGGGTTTCCTTTGAGTGCTCTTGTTTCCTCCCACTGCCTAACGATGTACTGCTTAGTATGTTAATTAGTCATTGTAAATTGTCCTGTGGTTAGACTCCAGTTAAATATAGGTGTGTTGCTGGGCAGCATGGCTCAATGGGTCGGAAGGTATCTCCAAATAAATAAATAATAGATCTGCTGTTTACTCTGCAAACTTCATGTGAATAAGGAATTTTATTGCACCTTGGTGTATCTGACAATAAGCTGGTTTAATCTAGTCTACTCTACGAGCAGCTTTTCACTGACAATAATAAACCAATTTCAGGAAAAGAAGGGGTGACTTATTTAAGATAAATCTGAGGATTTTTTTTTCTCTTTTTCTCTGAGAAAGTGATGAATTTTTAAGCTCCTAAATCACAATGGAAACAGACTTTCAACATTTTCAAGACAAAATCAAATAGATTTTTGAGGAAAAAAAGGGGTTGAGGATCTGCCACAGATGGATGAGGACAAATCTGGTTACAATCTCAGATTTAGCATAATCTAGAACATAGAATGGTACAGAACTGGAACAGGCCATTTGGCCCATAATGTTGTGTTAAACTAACTGAATTGGTAATCAAATGGACAACTAAATGAATCCCCTCTACCTACACAATGTCCACTTCCTTCCATTTTCATTACATTCAATTTACTATTTAAATGTCTTTAAAAGTCTCGAATGTTTCTACCTCTACCACCACCTGAGCCCCTCAGATCTCCTTTGAAGTTACCCTCTTTCACCTTAAATGCAAACCCTCTGGTATTAGATATTTCAACCCCAGGAAAAAGATACTGCCTGTATCTATGTCTCTCATGTTCTTGAGGGAGAGTTCAAAACACAGTATCAACATAAAGTAAGGCTTAGAAAAAGGTAAGTGTATTTTTGTTCAGAATGAAGTAATTGATTTTGCAGGGGATTTGAAAAGCATACTCAGAAATCTGGTGTCTTGTACTGGGTAACAGTGAGGAAGTAACAATACAGCCAGCAGGGGAGAAAACCCACTAGACATAAATCCTGCTGTAATAGTCGTGGTAACCACATGATTATAAAGGTTGTAGTTTCTAAAACTCATCGTCCTTGCTACCAGCAGTCAAGTTAAGTAACCCAGTCAGAAATGAGATGTCATTAGTCACATTTACCATGGCAACACGCTCTCTGTGCACTCTATGATGAGTTAACACTGATTTCTATGGAGAGTTCTTCAGACAGATCCTCTTGGAGCCCAGGAGACTGATAATTCTCTGAGAAAAAAAACTTCAACAAAAGCAACTTTAATACCACACACTCTGATGGGCTCCGTGTAGATGGGAGACACTGAAAGACACAGAACTGCTATTTACAAAGCAGCTTAGTGTGCACAACAGAGGGACGAATTAAGAAAGGAAATAAAATAAAGATTAGGAAGCAGGGAGGTAGAGTAGAGGTTAGCACGGTGCTATTACAACTCTGGAGCGTCAAGTTCAGAGTTCAATTCGGGTGCTGTCTGCAAGGAGTTTGTATATCCGCCCTGTAAACACATGGATTGCCTCCGGGGGCTTCAGTTTCCTCCCACAATCCATAGACAAAGAGGTTAGTAAATTAATTGGTTATTGTAAATTGTCCCGTGATTAGACAAGTTCTAAATAGGTGGGTTGCTGGGCAACGCGTCTTGGTAGGCCAAAAGGGTCTGATCTGCGCGGTGTCCCTAAATAAATAAATAAATAACAATAACAGGAGGGACCAAATTTAAAAGATTGAACAGATAGGCTAGAGAGGAGATTAGGAGAATGATAGGGATAGAGATGAAGAAGTGGAATATGATTGGAAAAAAGATGGAGATGAAAGCAAGAACAGAAAAAGGAAGGAAAGGTAGGGAGGAGACACACGGGACAACAGATGCTGGGATCTAGAGAAATTTGCTGGAGGAATTCAGCAAGTCAGGCAGCATCTGTGCAGAGGAAAGAGTAGGCTGCAGGAAGTTGTAAACTCAGTCAGCTCCATCATGGGCACTAGCCTCCCCAGCATCCAGGGCATCTTCAAGGAGAGATGCCTCAAAAAGGTGGAATCCATCATTGAGGACCTCATCACCCAGAGTATGCCCACATCTCATTGATACTACCAAGGAGGAGGCACAGGAGCCTGAAGGCACACTCTCAGGAACAGCTTCTTCCCTATTGCCATCAGATTTCTGAATGGAGATTGAACTCACTACTTTTATCTTCTCTTTTTGAACTACTTGTATGAACTTCTTAATGTAATTCCCAGTTGTTATTACTATGCATTGCAGTGTGCCGCTGCCACATAACAACAAATTTCATGGCATATACCACTGATACTAAACCCACTCCTGATTCTGAGATCATTCACATTTCACATGAAGGCCCGGTATCAGGAGTAGGATGGAGGGACTGAGTTTACTTAAAACCTGCACAACACGCTGGAGGAACTCAGCAGGTCAGGCAGCGTCCGTGGAAATGAACATCAACGTTTTGGGCCAAGACCCTTTTTTCAGGACTGAAGAGGGAGGGGTTCAGGGGCCCTATAAAGAAGGTAGGGGGAAAGTGGGAAGGAGAAGGCTGGTAGGTGCCGGCTGAAAAACCAATCTCTTAGTTTCAACGGATGCTGCCTGACCTGCTGAGTTCCTCCAGCGTGTTGTGTGTGTTGCTTTGACCACAGCATCTGCAGAGTATTTTGTGTTTACATAAAACCTGACTGGGTGTGCAGGAACAGTCAGGATAATTGCAGCTTTTTATTGATTTTTACTGTGGGGTATGCCTTCACAAGCCAACAAGAGAAAATCTGCAGATGTGGAAATCAAAGCAACACACACACAAAATGCTGGAGGAACTCACGCTGCCTGGCCTGCAGAGTTCCTGCAGTGTTTTGTGTGTGCTATCTGGTTGATTAGCTGATGACCACAAGACCTGGAGGTGGAGAGTAGGAGTATACTAAGCTGCTTATTTTTGCACACAGAATGAGAGAAGATCGTACAGAAATGTATAAAATTATGAAAGGGTTAGATAAAATAGAGGCAGGAAAGTTATTTCCATTGGTAGGTGAGACTAGAACTAGGGTGCATAGCCTCAAGATTCAGGTAAGTAAGGTTCATACATTGTCATTGAAGAAGACCTTGACACCATTAGTACTTTCTTTTTACTTTTTTTTTGAGTTGCTAGCTCAACACTCAACCCAGCACAGATGGAAAGCGTGCAAGGCTGGATTCGAACTTGGGACCTCTCGCCCTGAAGTCCAGCCCTGATGCCACTACGCCACCAGCCGGCTGTATGTTGATGTCGAGACTAGCGCTTGATTTGGATTTAAGTGAGGGAGAGTTGCGCAGCGTCAGCCTCACTCTTTCATCCCAATTCCCATCTGGATCCAGTGGTAAGACCAGAGTCGAGACAGTTGGAGAAAGGTAAGAGGATTTTAGACAGAGATGTAGAGGAACTGCTTTTCCCAGAGAGTGGTGAATCTGTGGAATTCTCTGCCCAATGAAGCAGTGGAGGCTACCTCAGTAAATATGTTTAAGACAAAGTTGGATAGAGTTCACTAGGTTAATTCCGGGGATGGGTGGGTTGATGTATGATGAGAGGTTGAGTAGATTGGGACTCTACTCATTGGAGTTCCGAAGAATGAGAGGCGATCTTATTGAAACATATAAGATTGTGAAGGGGCTTGATCGGGTGGATGCGGGGAGAATGTTCCCAATGATGGGTGAAACTAGGACTAGGGGGCATAATCTTAAAATAAGGGGATGCCGTTCCAGGACTGAGATGCGGAGAAATTTCTTCACTCAGAGGGTAGTGGGGCTCTGGAATTTACTGCCCCAGAGAGCTGTGGAAGCTACTACACTCAATAAATTCAAAACGGAGATAGACATTTTCCTGGATAAAAATGGCATTAGGGGATACGGTGAGCGAGCAGGTAAGTGGACATGAGTCTAGGTTTAGATCAGCCATGTGATCTCCTGGACCAGTGTTTGATAGCCTGGATGGGTCGGAAAGGAATTTTCCAGATTTTTTCTCCTCATTTGGCAACTCGGTTTTTTTTCCCCGGGTGATCACATGGGTTTGGGCAGGATGAATAATAAAATAAAATGGGCGGCATGGTGCCCTGTTGGTTGGCACTGTTGCCTTGTGGGATTCGGTGAAAATTAGAGTTAAGATTGGATCAGCCATGATCTTGTTGAATGGTGGAGCAGGCTTGAGGGGCCAATTGGCCTACTCCTGCTCCTATCTCTTATGTTCTTATGTTTATGAGTTTTGCATTGTAGAGGAATTAAGGGTTATGGGAAAAGGCAGGTAGTTGAGATGAGTCTATGGCCAGATCAGCCATGGTCTTATTGAATAGTGGAGCAGACTCAATGGGCCAGATGGTCTACTTGTGCTCCTACCTCTTATGTTTTAATATGCTTAAGCAGTTTGTTTCATGTTGCGTTTTGTGTTTTTCTACTGAGCATTGTGGGCATGTTATGGTTGGCACCAGAATCTGTGAGGTGACACTTGCACAGTGCACCCTCTGGTGTTCTTGATTGTTTACACAAATGACACATTTCTCTGTATGTTTCAATGTACACATGACAAATAAACTTAAATCATGAAGACATAGTTTGGTAGGTTAACTGGCCACTGTAAATTGCTCCCAGTAAGCTCGTGAGTGGTAGAATCTGGGGGAGTTGACGGAAGACATGAGGCAAATAAAAATGAGATTGATGTTGTATTACTGTAAACAAGTGTAAATAACCTACCTCAAATATTTCCATCACCCCAAACTTTCCTCCAATTACCTTAAAATTATGCCCTTTCCTATTAGCATTTTCTGAAAGGTTGGAAAATTGCAAATGTCACTCCACTTTTCAAGAAGGGAGAGAGGCAGAAGAAAGGAAACTTTAGGCCAGTTGGTCTGATTTCAGGTGTTGGGAAGATGTTGGAGTTGATTGGTAAGGATGAGGTCTCAGGGCAGTTGGAGGCACATGATAAAATAAGCTGTAGTCAGCATGGTTTCCTCAAGGAAAAAATCTCTGACAAATCTGTTGGAATTCTTTGAAGAAATAACAAGCAAGATAGTCAAAGGAGAATCGGTTGTGTACTTGGATTTTCAGAAGGCCTTTGACAAGGTGACACACTTGAACCTGATGAACAAGCTACGATATTCCAGAAAAGATTCTAGCATGGATAAAGGAGCAGCTGATTGGCAGAAGGCAAAGAGTGGGAATAAAGGAAGCCTTTTCTGGCTGGCTGCTGGTGACTAGTGGTGTTCCACAGGGGTGTGTGTTGAGGCTGCTTCCTTTTACGTTATATGTCAATGATTTGGATGATGGAATTGATGGGTTTGTCTGCAAAGTTTGCAGACATTATGAAGATAGGTAGAGTCACAGGTAGTTTTGAGGAAGTAGAGAGGCTGCAGAAGGACTTAGACAGATTAGGAGACTAGGCAAAGAAGTGGCAGATTGAATACAGTGTTGCAAAAGGTATGGGCACACACTTTGGTAGAAGAAATGAAAAGGTTGACTATTTCTAAATTAAAAGAAAATGCAAAAATCTGAGATGCAAAGGAATTTGAGAGTCCTTGTGCAGGATTCTCTAAAGATTAATTTGCAGATTGAGCCTGTGGTCAGGAAGGCAAGGGTGATGTTAGCATTCATTCAAGAGGACTAGAATATAAAAGCAAGGATGTAATGTTGAGACTTTATAAAGCACTGGTGAGGCCTCACTTGGAGTATTGTGAGCAGTTTTGTGCTTCTTATCTTTTGAAACAGAAGAGGGTTCAAAGGAGATTTACAAAAATGATTCCTGGATTGAACAGTTTATCATATGAAGAGTGTTTGATGGCTCTGGACTGTATTCATTGGAATTCGGAAAAATGAGGAGTGACCCAATTAAAACCTATTGAATGGTGAAAGGCCTTCATAGAGTGGCTGTGGAGAGGATATTTCCAATGGTGGGAGTGTCTAAGACCCAAGGACAGAGCCTCAGAATAGCGAGTATCCCTTTAGAATGGAGGTGAGAAGGAATTTCTATCACCGGAGAATGTTGAATCTGTGGAACTTGTTGCCACAGGCAGCTGCTGAGGTCAAGTCTTTATGTACACTTAAAGCAGAAGTTGTTAGATATTTGATTAGTCAGGGCATGGGGGGAAGACAGGAGTTTGGGGCGGAGAGGAAAAATGAATCAGCCATGAAGAAATGGTGGAGCAGACTCAATGGGCCAAGTGGCCTAATTCTTCCCCTACATCTTATGGTCTTATTTCCAGCCTGGGAAAAGGTCTCTGACTGTTCATTCAACCTATACTTCTTATCATCTTGTACACCATTATAAGTTACTTTTCATACTCCTTCTCTCCAAAGAGAAAAGGCCGAGCTTGCTTAATCAATCCTCATGAGACAAGCACTCTAATCCAGGCAATGTCCTGGTTATTCTCCTCTGTACCATCTCTAAAGCTTCCATATACTTCCAATAATGAGGTGACCAGACCTGAACACAAAAGTGGTCGAACCAGGGTTTTGTAGAGCTGAAACATTACCACTTGAATTCAATCCCCTTACTCATGAAAGCTAAAACTCAAATTCAAAAGTTCAATTTGAATTTATTATCAAAGGACATAGAGTATACGTCACCACATACAAACCGGAGATTCACTTTCTTGTGGGCAATAGCTGTTGTTGAACCTGATGGTGTGGGTGTTGACGCTCCTGTACCTTCCTGATGGCAGCAATGAGAAGAGAGCATGGCCTGAACAGTGCAGCCCTTGATGATGGATGCTTATGGCAGTGCCCTTTGTAGACTTGTAGAGATGTTCAGTGGTGGGGAGAGCTTTACCTGTGATGGATTTGCTGTAGACCCAATCCTCTGTTAAGGCAAAAGAAGTAGGTCCAACTCAACTCTCTGTCACAATTTGATATGTTTTATCACCAACCCCTCAAAGCACTTCAGCATAGTGGTATAATTGAAGCCTGCCTGAAGCAGGTGGGTACCTCAGACTGTCGAAGCGAAAGTTAAAGATATCAGTGAACGCAGCAGCCAGTTGATCAGCACTTGTCTTTTGTACTCGTTAGGTATCCCATCTGTGACAGATGCTTTCCATGGATTCACACTCCTGAAGTCTCACGTCGATCTCAGAGACTGAAATCACGGGGTCATTGGGGGCTTTTGGAGTTTGTGAAGGTTCCTCCATGTTTTGAAGGTCAAAGTGAGTATAGAAGGCATTGAGCTCTTCTGGGAGTGAAGCCTTGTTGTCCCCCATGTCACTCGGTTTCACTTTGTAAGAGGTAATAGCATTCAGGCCCTGCCATAGCATTCAGTGATTGAATTTGCTCTGGCAATTCTACTTTTCACGTGAGATTGCTTAGCTGAGATCTTACCTGACCTCTTGTATTTACTTGGTCAACGGACCTAAACTCCCTCAGCAGATTGCAGATCTCATCCAGGGCCTCTGGTCGGGGAGGACTCTGAATGATTTCGAGTCAACTGTTTCAACTGCTTCAACTGTTCAGCTCCTCCGATGTGTCTTTGAACATGAGCACAGTCTATCGACTCGAGCAATCTCTTAGCTGCTTCTCAGCCTCCTGTGTCCACCTATTTGTTTGCTTTGTCACTTCTTAGCGTAGCATTATGAAGAACATATGCCTTCATAACAACCCTACCAACTTGTGCTGCAACTTTGAGGGATTTCTGGATGATGGGACATGTCAGGAATATAAAAAATGGGATTGATGTTTTGTTAATGTAAGTGGATGGTTGATGGTCAGCAAGGCTTCGATGAGCTGAAGGTTCTGTTTCCCTATGACTCTACTCAGGGGCACAGACAATTGAGCACAAGGGATTTACTGGTGCTTAATCCCTTCATTTTCCCTAATTCAATTTTCCTACTAATTGAGAGTTCTTCAGCCAGTAACAAAGGCCAATATCAACGGCAACATTCCATCATTGTTCCACTCATTAATTGTTTAATAAAAAGGCCCATTAGTTACAAATAGTGCGATATTCCATAAGGTTGTACTTAATTCTTCACAGAGTCACATTACTATCAATAGTCTTGGAATCATTGAATAGATTTCCCATTTATTTCTTCAGTGGTTTAACAATGGGCCGGAGAGGGAAAGAGTCAGCAGCTTTCAATACCTTAGTGCCAACATATCGAATGACTCACTCTATCTTCCCGCTGCCTCAACAGTGATAGAGTTCCTCTTGTCCTTACCTACCATCCCTTGAACCTCTGGATCCAACACATCATCCTCCGCAACTTCCACCATCTCCAAAGGGATCCTATCACCAAACATATCTTTACCTCTCCCCTCTCACCACTTTCCACAGGGATTGCTCCCTCTGTGATTCCCTTGTCCATTCATCCCTCCCCACTAATCTCTGTCCCAACAGTTATCCCTGCAAATGGCCAAAGTGCTCAGCTGCCCATTCACCTCCTCCCTTACTTCCACTCAGGGCCCCAGGCAGTCTTTCCAGGAAATGAATCTGCTGGGGTTGTCTATTTTTGTCCAGAGCTCCTGATGCAGCCTCCTTAGTAAGACTAATCGTAAATTGGGGGTCCGCTTCATCGAACACCTCCACTTCATCCACCAAGACTGAACTTCCCAGTGGCCAAACATTTTAATTCTGATCCCCATTCCCATTCCGACATGTTGGTCCTTAGCTTCCTTGTGCGCCAAGATGAAGCCACCCCAGGTTGGAGAGCAACACCTTATATTCTGTTTGGGTAGCCTCCAACCTGATGGCATGAATATCAGTTTCACCTTCTGAAAAAAATCCCTACACATCCCCCTTCACCTTTTATTCTCCTTTCTAGTCTCTTTCCTCTTCTTACCAGCCCGTCAGCTCCCCCGGGTCACCTCCTGGGGTCCCCCCCACTTCCCTTTCTCGGATGGTCCACTCTCCTCTCCTATCTGATTCCTTCCTTTTCACTCTTTTATTTTTCCTACTTCACCTGGCTTCACTTAGCACCTTCTAGCTGTCCTCCTTCCCCTTCTCCCAACTTTTTATTCTGGCATCTTCCCAATTCCTTTTCAGTCCTGATGAAGGGTCTCGGCCTGAAACATCGGCTAAGTTCCTCCAGCATTTTGAGTGTTTACATTGAATGATCCGTTTAGGCCCAGAACATAGATGCAATTACATGGTAATTGTGCCAGTGTTTTTACTTTCTTAGGAGGCTGAGGAAGTTCTAGTCATCAACAAACACCCTAACAAACCTCGACAGATATACTGTTGGAAGTATCCTTTCTGGTTGTATTATTGTAATTTAAGAGTGCTATTAAAGCTTGGAGCATCAGAGTTCAGAGTTCAATTCCCTGCACTGTCTGTAAGGAGTTAGCACATTCTCCCCAAGACATCAAGGCTTTCTTCCAGGTGCCCAGTTCCCTCCACAGTCTACAGATGTACCAGTTAGTAGGTTAATAGGTCCTGGTGATTAGGCTAGTGTTCAATAGATGCGCTTCAGGGAAGCATGGCTCATTGGGCCAGAAGGGCCTGTTTTACATTAAACTCTAAATAAAACAATAAATGGTCTATTACAACAAAGGAATGTAAGGAGCTGAAGAGAGTGGTGGACACTGCCCAATAGATCTTGGGCACATCCCTCCCCACCATTGTTATTATCTACAGAAGGTACAGCCTCAAGAAGGAAGCATCGATCATCGTAGATTTTCAGCATTCAGGTCATGCCATCACCTTACAGGGGTACACGTGCTGCCAGGTTCCAGAGCAGGCACTGGCCTCCATCCATTCAGTTCTTGAAATGATGCTGTGCTACCAGTGCCCACAACCTACTAACCCTCAGTTACTCACACAAAATGAAGAGTTAACATTTTGAGCTGAGACCCTTCATGAGAAACAGCTTTCCTCATGAAGGGTCTTGACGCAATATGTCCTTTCGATAGGCGCTCCCTGACCTACTGAGTTCCTCCAGCATTTTGTGCATTTTATTCTGGATTTCCAGCATCTGCAGAATTCCTGATCTGTGCATCTTTCAACAGTGGGAGGAACCCAAGCACCTGATAGAAACCCATGCAGTCACAGGGTGAACATAGAAACTCCTTACAGACAGTGGCGGGAATTGAACCCCAGTCATTGGTGCTGGTAAGTATTATACTTGTCACTATGCTACCATGGTGCCTCCCATTTTGTGGTGACGATGCTCCTTAGGTAGGCTAGTGAGTTCCAAGGTTTTGAAGGAGTCACAGTGTCGTAGACTCAGGGAGTCACATGACACAGAATGAGAGACATCAGCCCAGCTGGTCCATACCATCCATGTGCCTGTCCAACTGGCATTCAAATGTTACTGCTGTTTCCTTATGGTTGTCATAACTGGTGGGAGGTGGTAATGGGGATAAGCTCCCACTACCTATTAAATGCTCCCAATAGTGTGCGGCTCAAATTACCTCTGACAACCAAATCCAGCTCCTGGCCTTCACACGTGACTTAGCTACTAAGCCCAACAGAAGCATTTCTACTGACAGAAGGGACAAAGGCAGGCTACTGGCACCTTAAAACCAGTCGCTTTGGCCAGAGAGAGCTCATCAGCTGTGGTTGGCAGCTCATCTAGGGGAAGGAAAACTCTGATCTCAAACCTCCGCTGCCTTGTGGCTCTACCCACACATGGGGAAGGCTTTGGAGTAAATCCAAGGAAAATTCTGGAGCTGGAATCCCAAAGGCAGTGTTGAGTTCAAAACTGTCTACGATGCCACTGGTGCCAAACTGTATCAGTCTCTGCCAATGCCTTGGATTCACCAGTTGCATGGGCATCAGCTTGCTCCCCATCTCATACTGCCCTGCCTTGTGTGTCATGTACACAGCTAGGAAGCAACATCCATGATCTACCCCGACCTAGCAAGGGCCTGTACCTCCACCAACCACTTCCTCTAGCACTCATTCCATATATGGGCCATCATTTGGATGAAAAAAGTTGTCTCAGATTTTTATTAGATTCCTCCCCTCTCACATTAAACCAATGACCTACATTCCTTGATTCCCCAAATTGACCTGATGTTATGATGTTACTGAACCAGATCAAGAGGGAGACACAGTCATTTGTTAACACACATCCCCTAAAGCTGCTTGCATACAGCTGTACCCAGGTGACCATAAATCCAACAGGGAGTAATCCCTGGCCATTGCTGGAGTGGAATTGGAGGCAATTTGATGCGGCAGAACTGAGGTGAGATGAGTGGAGGCGAGGCAGAGTCCAGGAGGCAGCTTCAGGCCTGAACTTGAGAGGGAGGAAAAATCCAAGGTTTGATTGATTTAAGCAATGGGCCAATTTGGAAAGGTTGTGTATAATCTGAACTGAGGCAGCAGGGCCTGGGAGCATATCAAAGCAGCAGAGCCTGGGTTAGAGAACGTATCAAAGCACCAGGGCCTGGGCCTGAGAGTGTATCGAAGCAGCAGGGCCCAGGTCCCAGAACACATCTCCACACGGTAGGCTTATTCAGAAAGTCAGAAGGCATGGGATCCAGGGAAGTTTGGCCAGGTGGATTCAGAATTGGCTTGCCTGCAGAAGGCAGAGGGTCGTGGTGTAGGGAGTACATTCAGATTGGAGGGTTGTGACTAGTGGTGTCCCACAAGGATCTGTTCTGGGACCTCTACTTTTTGTGATTTTTATTAATGACCTAGATGTGGGGGTAGAAGGGTGGGTTGGCAAGTTTGCAGACGACACAAAGGTTGGCGGTGTTGTAGATAGTGTAGAGGATTGTTGAAGATTGTAGAGAGACATTGATAGGATGCAGAAGTGGGCTGAGAAGTGGCAGATGGAGTTCAACCCGGAGAAGTATGAGGTGGTACACTTTGGAAGGACAAACTCCAAGGCATAGTATAAAGTAAATGGCAGGATACTTGGTAGTGTGGAGGAGCAGAGGGATCTGGGGGTACATGTCCACAGATCCCTGAAAGTTGCCTCACAGGTAGATAGGGTAGTTAAGAAAGCTTATGGGGTGTTAGCTTTCATAAGTCAAGGGATAGAGTTTAGAGACGTGATGTAATGATGCAGCTCTATAAAACTCTAGTTAGGCCACACTTGGAGTACTGTGTCCAGTTCTGGTCGCCTCAGTATAGGAAGGATGTGGAAGCATTGGAAAGGGTACAGAGGAGATTTACCAGGATGTTGCCTGGTTTAGAGAGTATGGATTATGATCAGAGATTAAGGGAGCTAGGGCTTTACTCTTTGGAGAGAAGGAGGATGAGAGGAGACATGATAGAGGTGTACAAGATATTAAGAGGAATAGACAGAGTGGACAGCCAGTGCCTCTTCCCCAGGGCACCACTGCTCAGTACAAGAGGACATGGCTTTAAGGTAAGGGGAAGGAAGTTCAAGGGGGATATTAGAGGAAGGTTTTTCACTCAGAGAGTGGTTGGTGCATGGAATGCACTGCCTGAGTCAGTGGTGGAGGCAGATACACTAGTGAAGTTTAAGAGACTACTAGATAGGTATATGGAGGAATTTAAGGTGGGGGGTTATATGGGAGGCAGGGTTTGAGGGTCGGCACAACATTGTGAGCCGAAGGGCCTGTAGTGTGCTGTACTATTCTATGTTCTATGTTCTATATCGAAGTAGCAGGGCCCGGGTCTGAGAACGTACCAAAGCGGCAGGGCACTGTTCCAAGTGTGAGGAACTACCCAAGGTTTGGATGATTGAAAAGGTCAGGGTGTTGGTGCCACAGGTGAGGGACGGACCAGCATTCAGCTTGTTGCTCATGAGGTTTACTCATCTCTGTGTTGAACTGAGGCTAAGGCCTGCAACTAACAGTCTACCAGATCAGCTGTAGTTGGCTTTGTGGCTGTGCATTTACTTTTGTAACCCTTGGTTCCAAATGTTATTTGCTTACTTTTATTGTTTGCACTATTTGTTTTTTTCTCTCTGCACGCCAGATTCACCTTGCCTTTCCTCGGTTCTACCACATCAAATTGCCTCCAAGTCCGCTACAACAATGGCATGTGTTGGCTCCTTCTTAGCTCTCTGGCTCGGACCCTGCCACCTTGATATGGCCAGTACACACCGCACCATAACAGTCCTGGAGCTTTGAGACATCAGTTCACACTGCAGAAATGCCAGGTTTCAGGAGAATGAAGAAAGTATTTTCCATCTTATTTCTCCACAACTTTATGAAAGACTATCTCATTGCAGAAAAATAAATGATTCAATATTAAAAGGAATTAAATCCATTATAAAATCTGGCAATAATAGACCTGTGCGGTTGAAATGATTAATATTGTACCAATTGCAATGCATCATCTTTACAGCGTATTCAACAGTCTGGTAACACGTTCGCCTCCCTTTGTTCTAGAGTATTGTTCCTTGCTCAGGCAAGCTTTTCTCTTCATTACACACTTGGCTGCCCAAAACTGAAAGATTATTACTTTCCAAAATCAGGATTTTGCTTGACTTCAATTATGCACTCTGCATCAGAGGATCTGACATACCGAGTCCATCAGTTGCCTTCTTCAGAGAGTTGGGAATTTGTAACCAACAGATGTTGAGAACTGCAGCACAGAAACTGGCCCTTTGGCCCATCAAGTCCATGTACTTATCCAAATTTCTCTTAAATTTTGTAACTGAACACACATCTATTTATTTATTTATTGAGATACTGCACGGAATAGACCCTTCTGGCCCTTTGAGCGCTATCCCCAGCAATTTTCCAATTTTTATTATCCCTTTCAAATCCATTCTCCTGCTTTAGAACAGTAGAACATTACAGCACAGAAACAGGCCTTTTGACCCTTCTTGGCTGTGTTGAACCATTTTTCTGCCTAGTCCCACTGACCTGCATCTAGACCATATCCCTCCATACCCCTCTCATCCATGTACCTGTCCAAGTTTTTCTTAAATGTTAAAAGTGAGCCTGCATTCACCACTGGCAGCTCATTCCACACTCCCATCACTCTCTGTGTGAAGAAGCTCCCCCTAATGTTCCCTTTAAACATTTCCCTTTTCACCCTTTACACATTTCCTCTGGTTTTTTCCTCCCCTAGCCTCAGTGGAAAAAGCCTGCTTGCATTCATTCTATCTATGCCCATCATAATTTTATACACCTCTATCAAATCTCTCCTCATTCTTCTACGCTCCAGGGAATAAAGTCCTAACCTACACAACCTTTACTGTAACTCAGTTTCTCAAGTCTCGGCAACATCCTTGTAAACCTTCTCTGCACTCTTTCAACCTTATTAATATCCATCCTGTAATTTGGTGACCAAAACTGCACACAATACTCCAAATTCAGACTCACCAATGTCTTATACAACCTTACCATAAAATTCCAACTCTTATACTCAACAATATGATTTATAAAGGCCAATGTGCCAAAAGCTGTCTTTAAGACCCTATCTACCTGTGAAGCCACTTTTAGGGAATTATGTATCTGTATTCCCAGATCCTACTATTCTACTACACTCTTCAGTGTCCTACCATCTACCTTGTATGTTCTACCTTGGTTTGTCCTTCCAAAGTGCAATACCTCACACTTGTCTGTATTAAACTCTATCTGCCATTTGTCAGCCCATTTTTCCAGCTGGTCCAAATCCCTCTGCAAGCTTTGAAAACTTTCCTTACTGTCCACTACACCTCCAATCTTTGTATCATCAGCAAATTTACTGAGCCAATTTACCACACTATCATCCAGATCATTGATATAGATGACAAATAACAATGGACCCAGCTCTGATCCCTATGGCACACCACTAGTCACAGGCCTCCACTCTGAGTAGCAATCCTCCACTACCACTCTCTGACTTCTCCCATTGAGCAAATGTCTAATCCCATTTACTACCTCATCATGTATACCTAGCGACTGGATCTTCCTAACTAACCTCCCATGCGGGACCTTGTCAAAGGCCTTACTGAAATCCATGTAGACAACATCCACTGCCTTCCCTTCATCCACTTTCCTGGTAACCTTCTCAAAAAACTCTAATAGATTGGTTAAACCGGACCTACCACACATAAAGCCATGTTGACTCTCCTTAATAAGTCCGTCTATCCAAATATTTGTAGATCCTATCTCTAGTACTCCTTGCAATCACTTACCTACTACTGACATCAAACTTACCGACCTATAATTTCCCAGATTACTTTTAGAGCCGTTTTTAAGCAACAGAACAACATGAGCTATCCTCCAATCCTCTGGCACCTCACCCGTGGATACCGACATTTTGAATATATCTGCCAAGGCTCCTGCAATTTCAAAACTAATCTCCTTCAAGGTCCGAGGGAATACCCTGTCAGGTCCTGGGGATTTATCTACTCTGATTTGCCTCAAGACAGCAAGCACCTCCTCTTCTTTAATCTGTATAGGTTCCATGACCTCACTACTTGTTTGTCTTATTTCCATAGACTCTTTGCCAGTTTTCTTAGTAAATACAGATACAAGTTTTTTTTTGCACTTTTTATACTCCTTAAGCACCTTACTTGCTCCTTGTTGCCTGTACCTGTCATACATTTCTCTCTTCTTCTTTATCAGATTTCCAATATCCCTTGAAAACCAAGGTTCCTTATTCTTATTCACTTTGCCTTTAATCCTGACAGGAGCATACAAACTTTGCACTCTCAAAATTTCTCCTTTGAAGGCCTCCCACTTACCAATCACATCCTTGCCAGAGAACAACCTGTCCCAATCCACGCTTTTTAGATCCTTTCTCATTTCTTCAAATTTGGCCTTTTTCCAGTTTAGTACCTCAACCCGAGGACCAGATCTATTTTTATCCATGACCAAGTTGAAACTAATTGCGTTATGATCACTCGACCCAAAGTGTTCCCCTACACACATTTCTGTCACCTGTCCTAACTCGTTTCCTAATAGGAGATCGAATATTGCATCCTCTCTAGTTGGTACCTCCACATATTGATTTAGAAAACTTTCCTGAACACATTTTACAAACTCTAACCCATCTAGACCTTTAACAATATGGGAGTTCCAATCAATACGTGGAAAATTAAAATCCCCTACTATCACAATTTTATGTTTCCTGCAGTTGTCTACTATCTCTCTGCAGATTTGCTCCTCCAATTCTCACTGACTATTGGGTGGTCTATAATACAACCTCATTAATGTGGTCACACCCTGGAACACTAAGCTTCCAGTCCTGCCCCTCCTGTAGCCAAGTTTCACTAATGGCTATAATGTCATAATTCCATGTGTCAATCCATGCCCTCAGCTCATCTGCCTTCCCCACAATACTTCTCACTTTGAAATAGACACACCTCAGAAGATTATTACCACCACGCACAACCCTTCAATTTCCAATTTTGCATGAACTTTTAACATAATTTGTTTTCACCCCCGCTCCACTCTCTGCTCTGGCACTCTGGTTCCCATCCCCCTGCAAATCTAGTTTAAACCCTCCCCAATAGCACTAACAAACCTCCCTGCAAGGATATTGATCCCCCTGTAGTTCAGGTGTAACCCGTCTCTCTTGTACAAGTCCCACCTGCCCCAGAAGAGGTCCCAATGATCCAAACATCTGAAACTCTGCCCCCTACACCAGTTCCTCAGCCACGTGTTCATCCTCCAGAGCATCCTATCTTACCCTTACTGGCACTGAGCTGAGGTTCTTCATCCTCACATCCTTCCTATTATCTCCATTTCCATTTTCCTTATACCTTTGAAAGTATAAGAGTCTTGGGATATTTAATTCATAACCTTGTACCTGCAATGCCAATAAGATCAAACCCACTTTGTATTTCTGCCAACACTACATATTCATCTGGGTAAATTCCAACCTATTGGCAAGAACCTTGATTTCTCCAAATTCCAGTAATTATTCCCCCTCCCTCTTCTCTCTTCTTCAATCCTCACTCTGGACTCTTACCTCTTTTCCTTACCTACGTATAACCTTCCCCTTGTTGTCCTTCCTTTTCTCCCATGGTCCACTCTCCTCACCTATCTGATTCCTTCTTCTACAATTCTTTATCTTTTCTTCCTATCACCTCCCAGCTTCTTATTACATCCATCCTCCTCCACTCACTTAGTTTCACTTATCACCTTCTAGCTTGTCCTCCTTCCTTTCCTTCCACCTTCATATTCTGGCATCTTTCCCCTTTTCTTTCCAGTCCTCATGAAGGGACTCAGCCCGAAGCATGACTGTTTATTCATTTCCATAGATTCTGTCTGACCTGCCAAGCTCCTCCAGCATTTTGTATGCGTTACTCTGGATTTCCAGCATCTGCAGAATCTTTGTAGCAATGGTTCACCTACCTTGTAACAAATTCAACACAACTTCCATTAAGGAGCCTTCCATTTCATCTTTCCTTTCATTATTATTTGGTCAATACTACTACGGATGAGACATTCTCATGTTCTGATGACCATTTTCACAAGTAATACAAAATTCTTTGACCCTTTGTTCATTTAAACTCACATCAGAGTTTCCAACAATTCAGAGATAAAGTTTGGAATTACATGACAAGAAACTATAACACAAAGTACAGAAATCTTTGATACACAAATCAATGTACCGGAGCAATAGTTCAGATTCTATCTGAAAGAACAAAAAGGTCATTGAGAGCAGAGGCTGAAAGGATCTAATGATGTCAAGAAGAATGGAAGTGCCTCAGTCATTTAGCACAAAGTAAGGAAGAATAAAGCAACACTGCAGCACAAAGGTTACTGGAGTTGTAGATAGTGCGGTGGCCACATTGTCTCCTGCTTGTTGATGTAAATATCTAATCAGCCAATCATGCAGCAGAAACTCCATGTGCAGAAGCATGTAGAATTGGTCAAGAAGTTCATTTGTTAATCAGACCAAACATCAGAGTGGGAAAGAAATGTGATCTAAATGGCTTTGACTGTGGAATGATTTTTGATGCCAGATGGGGTGGTTTGTGTACCTCAAATACTGTTGATCTCTGGGGGGGGGGGGTGGGGGGGGGAGGTTTCACGCACAACAAACTCTAGAGTTTACAAGAATGGTTTGAAAAGCATAAAACATCCAGTGAGCAACAGTTCAGTGGACAAAAATGCTTTGTTAATGAGAGAGATCAGAGGAGAATGGCCAGATGGGTTCAAGCTGACAGGAAAGTGACTGTAACACCAATAAGCACATGTTTCAACAGTGGTGTGCAGAAGAGTATCTCTGAAAGCACAGCATGTCGAACCTGAGCTACAGCAGCAGAACACCACAAACACACACTCAGTGAGCACTTTATTAGGTACACAAGGCATCTAACAAAGTGGCCACTGAGTGTGTGTCACAGTAGGAAACGGATGCAGAGCTGGGTAGAGAAGCAGCAGATACAGTTAAATCTGGAAAGGTATGAAGTGATACACTTTGGAAATAGAACTTGAAAGTGGGATACAAGGTGAATTGCAGGATTCATAGCCGTAAGTGGAACAAAGGAATCTTGGGGTCCACATCCACAGATATCTCAAACTTGCAGCTCAATTTGTTATGATGGTTAAGAAGGAATATGTCGTTTTGGTCTTCATTAGTCAGGGATCGAGTTCCAAAGTTGTGAGGTAATGTTGCAGCTCTATAAAACTCTAGTTAGACCACAGTTGGAGTATTGTGTTCCGTACCGGTTGCCTCATTATAGGAAGGATGTGGAAGCTCTAGAGAGGGCACAATGCCTGGATTTGTGTACATAATTCATGAGGAAGTTTTGAGTTAGTTAGGGCTTTTCTCTTTGGAGCAAAAGAGGATGAGAGCCGATCTGTTAGCAGTGTATAAGATTATTTATTTATTAAATATGATGCAGTGCAGAAGAGGCCTTTCCAGCCCTTTGAGCCACACTGCCCAGCACACCCTGATTGAATCCTAGCCTACTCACGGGACAACTTACAATGGCCATTTAACCTACCGACTGGTACTCTTTGAAATGCAGGAGGAAACTGGAGCACTCGGATGAAACCCACAAGGTCACAGGGAGAGCGCACAAATTCCTTATGGGTGGCACTGGGAGTTGAACCAAAGGTTACTAGTACTGTAAAGTGTTGTGCTAACCACTACACTACCGTGCCACCACAATATGAGAGACATAGATAGGGTAGACAGTCAGCACCTCTTCCCCAGGACAGCGAAGGCCAATACCACAGGATTTAAATTGTATGAGATTAGAGTACTGTTCAGTGGAGGTGTCAGATTTATTCTTTTACACAGAGCGCGCCAGGTGTGTGGAATGCTCTGCCGGGGTGATGATAGAGGCAGATACATTAAGGACATTTAAGAAACTAATAGACAGGCACATGTATGAAAGAGAAATGGAGGGCTAAGGGCTGTGTAGGAGAGAAGGGTTAGATTGATCATAGGGAAGCTTAAAAGGTCAGCACAACATCGTGGGCCGAAGGGCTTGTATTGTGCTGTACTGCTTTATGTTCTAACTGAGATGAGGAGGAATTTCTTCAGCCAGAGTGTGATGCATCTATGAAGTATGTTCATATAGGCCAACACGACATTGTGAAATGAAGGGCCACAATTACCCTAAAGCACATCATGTCCAGTACAAGCAGTGTGTTATAAACACTAGACATTCTGCAGGTCCAGAGTAATACACACCAAGTGCTGCAGGAACTCAGCAGGCCAGGCAGCAACTACGGAGAAGAATAAACAGTCAAAGTTTTGGGCCAAAATCCTTAATCAGGAAAAGAGTGCTATTATGCAGGAAGTCAACTGGATGAAAAAAAAAGATGGTGCTTACACAGTAAGATCCCAGATACAGCAGCATGAATGTGAGCAAATTATCCTCTTTCAGGGGATGTTAACTGAGAAAAGGTATTTAATTAACATACTGAGGAAACACCTTGACCCTTGCAGGACAGTGACATCATATAAATCCACCTGAGAAGACAGATTAACCCATGGTTTCATGTCATCTCCGAAACATAGCCCCTCATGCATTTTCACACTCTCTCCTTCTCCTTCACCAGGACTGTCTTTAAAGACTAACAATTAAAGATTAGATTTATTTGTCATATGAAACATTGGAAATACAGTGAAATGAGTCATTTTGCATCAAACACCAGCACAGTCCAAGGTTTGTGCTGGGGAGTTCCCATAAATACCGTCATGCTTCCCGTACCAACATAGCAATCCCACAACTTGCTGACTTTAACCAGTACGTCTTTGGAATATGGGAAGGTAGTAGAGAACCGCACACGGTCACGAGGAGAATGTACAAAATTCTTATACCCTCCAGATCAGGCAGTGCCTGAATGATGATTAGGCTCAGTTTCTCTCTCTACAAATGCTTCCTGATGCGTTGGATATATCCAGCAGAATATTTCAATATTGTGCTGGTACTCAGTATCTATCTATCTATATGTCTGTCTATTTATTTGTTTGTCTGTTGCTGTTTATTTATTTTGCATTTGCACTGCATGTCATAGAGTTGTAGAACAAAACAAAACATAAACAGGCCCTTTGGCCCATCTAGTCCATGCTGAATATTAATCTGCCTACTCTCATCAACCTGCTCCCGGGCCATAGCCTTCCATATCCCTCCCATCCATGTACACAACTAAACTTCCCTTCAACATTGAAATTGATCCTTCATCAACCACTTCTGTAGGCAGCTCATTCCACACTCTCATCATCTAAGTGAAGAAGTCTCCCCTTATGTTCCCCTTAAATATCTCACCTTTCATGCTTAACCCATGACCTCTAGTTGTAGTCTCATCCAGCCTCAGTGGAAAAAGCCTGTTCGCATTTACTCTATCTATACACCTCATAATTTTGTATACTTCTATCAAATCTCCCCTCAATCTTCTATGTTCCAAGGAATAAAGTCTTAACCTTTTTAATCTTTTCATGTAACTCAGGTCTTCCAGTCCCAGCAACATCCTTGTAAATTTTCTCTGTACTCTCTCAATCTTACTGACATCTTTCCTGTAAATCAGTGACTAAAAATGGACACAATACCCCCAAATTAGGCCTCACCAAGGTGTTACACAATTTCAACTTAACAGCCCAACTCCTCTACTCAACACTTTCATTTATGAAGGCCTGTGTGCCAAACACTTTTCTTATGACCCTATCTGCCTGTGATGGCACTTTCAATGGGTTATGGATCCGAAGTCACAGATACATTTGTTCTACCGCACTCCCGACTGCCCTACTGCTCACCATCTAAGACCTATCGTCATTGGTCCTCCCAAAGTGCAACACCTCACAGTTGGCTGCATTAAATCCCATCTGCCATTTTTCAGCCCATTTGTCCAGCTGGTTCAGATCCTGTTGCAAGCTTTGATAGTCTTCCTCGCTGTCCACTACACCCCAAATCTTTGTGTCATTCGCAAATTTGCTAATCTAGTTTATCACATTCTCATCCAGATTGTTGATATAGATGACAAGCAACAACAGACCCAGCACCGATCCCTGTGTCACACCACTAGTCACAGGCCTCCAGTCAGAGAGTCAACCATCTACTATCCCTCTCTGGCTTCTCCCACAAAACCAATGTCTAATCCAATTGACTACCTCATCTTGATTGCCGAGTGACTGACCCTTCTTTACCAACCTTTTCTCTGGGACTGGGACTTACCCTGAATTGTGAAATGTTTCGTCACATTGACATTCAAGGAGGAAGAATAAATAACAGAACATAGAATAGTACAGCACAGCACAGGAACAAGCCCTTCAGTCCACAATGTTGTTCCAAAACAACTAAATGAGCTATATAAACGAATCTTTTCTGCATAGACTATATACAAATCCTTCAATTTCCCTTTCATTGATGTGTCTATCTAAACATCTCTTAAAAATCCCTAATATATCTGCCACTACCACCACCCCAGGCAGCATGTTCCAGACACCCACCACTCTCTGTGTAAAAACCTTGTCACTCACATCTCCTTTGAAATTATTTCCTCTCACCTTAAATGCATGCCCTCTGGTAATAGACATTTCAACTCTTGGAAAAAAAATTGTCTATCTATATCTATGTCTTAATCTTATAAACCTCAATCAGATCTCCCCTCAGCCTCCGCTGTTCCAGAGAAAACAGCTCGTCTGTCCACTCATTATAGCATATGCCCTTTAATTGAGGTATTTATTTATTGAGATTCAGTACAGAATAAGCTCTACCAGTCCTTTGAGCCATACTACCCAACAATTCCCTGATTTAATTGGGGATGAAGGGGCATAGCTTTAAGGTGTTTTGAAGTAGGTACAGGGGGGATCTCAGAGGTAAGTTGTTCACACAGAGATTGGTGGGTGTGTGGGATGCACTGCTGGTGATGGTGGTGTAGGTGGATACAATAGGGTCTTTTAAGAGACTCTTAGATAGGTACATGGAGCTTAGAAAAATAGAGGGCTATGCGGTAGGATAATTCTAGGCAGTTTCTAGAGTAGATCACATGGTCAACACAACATTGTGGGCTGAAGGGCCTGTATTGTGCTGTAGATTTCTATGCTCTATGTCCTATGCTAACCTAATCACAGGACAATTACAATGATCAATTAACCTAGCAACTGATACGGCTTTGGAATGTGGGAGGAAACTGGAGCATTGGGAACAAATATACATGGCCATGGGGAGAATGTACAAACACCCTACAGGCAACAGTGGGAATTAACCCCTGGCTGCCTGTACTGTAAAGCCTTGTGCTAACCAGTACACTACAATGAACCTCCAGGCAGCATCCTGAAAGGCCTCTTCTGCACCCGCTACAAAGTCCCAAGATACTTGAAAAGGTAAAGATTATAGGGCTACAGTGGAAGATAAAGGTAAAGGTAAAGATTATAGGGCTACAGTGGAAGATCAGATGAGTGTGACTAAAAAGAAAATCCATTTGAAAAGTTGACAAAAGTAAATTGAGCTGAAAGGCCCCATTCTCGGCTTCAAGGTTCCATGATGTGAAAAATCAGCAAAAAGAAAAGATTGTTGTCAATTGACGTAACATGAAAAAAAAACAGAAAACGACAATTTGAATTGGAATAGCGGTTTTCACAAGCTCAGGATATCCTGACATCATTAAGACAGGATGTTCACTTCCTAGATAAACAACTGGACTACTCTCATCTGTGGCTGTCTCATTGTGAGATGAGGAACTGCTACATCCTTGTTCTTACAGAAACATGGCTCCGGGACAACATCCCATGCACCATCAGTTTTCAGGACATCTCAGTCAGGGACTTGTGACTCTATTGTGCTTCATTGTAAGTATATGTGCTGTATCATAACCACACTCAGTGGCTAATATTCGATACAACTCTACACCTGCTTGTTAATGCAAATATCTAATCAGTCAAACATGTGGTAGCAATTCAATGCATAAAAGCATGCAGAAATGGTTAAGAGGTTCAAATGCTGTTTAGACCAAACATCAAACTGAGGAAGAAATGTGATCTTAGTGACTTTGACTGTGGAATGAATGTTGCTACCTGACGAACTGGTTTGAGTATCTCAGGAACTGTTGATTTCCTGGGATTTTCATGCACAACAGTCTCTAGCATTTTCAAAGAATGGTGCAAGAAGTGAAAAAAAAACATTCAGTGAGTGGTGACAGTTCTGTGGGCCAAAGTGCCTTGTTGTGAGAGAGGCCAGAGGAGAGTGGGCAGACTGGTTCAAGTTGACAGGAAGGCGACAGTAACTCAAATAACCAGGCATTACAACAGCAGAAGAGCATCTCTGAATGTGCAACACAACAAAACTTGAAATGGATGTGATACACCGACTTATTAGGTACAGGAGGTAACTAATAAAGTGACCATTGAGAGTAATATGCTGTACCATATCAACATGAGTGGTAGGTACTGTGTTTTGCACCTCGGCCCCAGAAGAAAAATATTTTGTTATATACATGTGCATGGTTGACTGGCAATAAACTTGAACTTGAACTTAAAGCTTCAGTTACGTCATCGAGTAGCTTTTATGAGACCAAGACTAGTATCTGATTCAATTGAGAGATTCACAATGAAGTCCTCAACAGAGAACTGATTTCTACTCTAGTGGAGGTGAATGGTCAAAACATTTTCCAGGACTTTAATAAAGTTTACTTTTACTGCAAGGAGCCTAGAAGGAATTTGATATGTGGAACACCTCATCGTACAGTTAGTGAAGTGACTATTTCCTTAAGCACCAGGTTATTTTGTTGAGGACCTCGGTTAAAATTACATCTTGCTTCTCCTCAGTCAGGCCTGAGAGACTCCATGGGCATTTGGGTTCAACCATGGATATTGTGTCTTAATTGTCTACATTGTTAATGTGATGCTGCCAGTTTGCAAGCCAAGGTCGTACGATATAGAGAGCAAGCTGTTGCCCATCGAGCAGGCTCCCCCTCTCCACACAGCTGATGAATCCAAAGGAATGGCAGAGACCGACTCAGTTTGGTACCAGCAGCATCGCACAAGTTGCCTGTCATATCAAACTCAACCTAGGATTGCCCTAGGAACCCCAGCTCCTGATTTTTACTCGGCGTTTACTCCCGATACCTTCCCCATGAGTGAGGATAACTGCAAGGCACTGGGAGTGTGAGATCAGAGTTTTCCTTCTAGATGAACTGACAACAAAGGCTGACAAGCCCATCTACCTGAAGCAACAGGTTATAAGGTGCCACTCACATACCTTTTCCCTTTTTCCTGTCAGTAGATATAGTTCCCCTAGGCTGAGTAGCTATGCCACACGTGAAGATCAGGAGCTGGACTTGATTGTCAAAGGCTATTTGAGACACACACCATTGGGAGCATTTAATAGGTAGTCAGACCTTATGCTCACTACCTCCCCCCTCCGCCCCCTGCCCCACCTGGCAATGACAACTTTAAGCCCCATTTCAGAATGAAGAATTGACTCTCTGTGGTCAGGATGTCTGGTATGGACATTTCAAATCTACAGCATGCGGCTCCATTTCATTGGCTTCTTGTAATGTTAATCACTCGCAGAGCAACGTGTCAACACTCAGATTAAAGATAAAGATTAAAGATTAGCACTTTTTGTCACATGTATATCAAAGCTTCGAATAGAGTTTTGAAAGCCATGATCATGTCCAAATGGAGCAACTTATTACAGGGGAATCCTACTTGCTCTTCCTTCAGATTGTCTATTGGGAAGGGAGTTATTGATTGGACAGCTGTCATGAATGGACCCACTCCATTAAGCCAGGGAATGTCACATCCCAGCAATGAGCAGATGGCAGATGAATATTGAAACAGGACTGCCTGTTTCCGCAGTTACAATTACATCTTGCCTCTCCTCGGTCAGGCCTGGGAGACATTTTGAGTGTGGGTCTTTCGGGGTCTGAGAATACTTCATGACTCCAGCAAGACTTCATGAGCAGTTGCCTTGACTGTTACTGCTGGTTTTTGACCTGATCATTTCTACGTCAGAAAACTGATCCCAGTGGCACATGCTGTCAAACAAGATAGGCAGAAATTAGTCCACTGGAGGCTGGAGGCCAAAGATACAGCATGTCTTGGGATTAGGGGGCTTCCGATGTGCGTGGCTGGGTGGGAAGAATGGGGGCTGGTTTTGCTGTTGTTGTTTTGTTGCTTGTCGTGTTCTGTGTTGTTCTGCTGAGCATTGTGGGCATACAATGATGCTACTGGCGACACTTGTGGGCAGCCCCCAGCAGACCCTTGTTTGTGACGGTTGTTAACACATTTCACTGTATGTTTCAATGTGCACGTGATAAATAAACTTGAATCTTGAATCTCCAGAAGAGATGAAACAATTTTGTTTTCTCCCTGCCGTGCAGTTCATTGTACTTCATGTAAATTTTACAGATATTTCACTCTTGAGGGTCTATCATTCTCCCTCCAAACAGTGGAAGCACAACGGTTGAGTGTTAATTAACAAGTAAAATCATCAGAGACTGTTGGGAAATTCCAGAAGCACAGAGAAGTGGCATTACTGCAAAATACCATTCAAAAATTAAAGAGATTAGTTTTATTTGTCATCGTAGCATCAAAACACCTTCCCTTCATCACCGTGGTAAGCACCCTTCAAAGCCTTCTTTTAGAATTTCCAGTTTCTCAGAGTGAACATCACCAAGAGCCTGTTCTGGTCCAACCATGTAGACATCTTAGCCAAAAAAGCACACTCGTGCCTCTACTTCCTCAGCCGTTGAAGGAAATTTGACATGTCCCTTGACCGTCAACAATTATGTATCGATACACTACGGCTTGGTAAGATGGCAGCACGTTCCATTGCAGTGACTTCTATGGGGTCAACCACAGGTGTTATTAAAAACTTAGTGTACTGCAGGACTACCCCGTCAATGAGTTGCTCATAGGCAGATAAGCTGGAGGAGCTGGACTTGGTGTGGATCATGTTGTTGCCTGAGTGAAAGAGGCATCAGATGAGTGGGTGCGTGAAGAAGGAGTGTAGAAGAGTGATTGCCTTAGTTGCTTTTCTTGTGATCATAAGGCCTTGTTGGAAATTCATAATGTGGAATGCTGGAAGTTCAATTCACTTATTTATTGGTGGACAGTAGAGAGCTGCATGATCTCGGTTGTAGTGAGGATGTGGCATCTGACTGCAGTTTTTGGCAATATTCATGGAGTCAGAGTCTTGGACTGTATTTCTTGTGTGACTGTACATTAATGATACCTTACATATGATATACGTACCTTGCACTGTGTATGACTGTTGGTATTGTGTTTTGTATCTTGGCCTTGGAGTAATGCTGCTGTTTGCCTGTATGCATGGGTATTCATGGTTGAATGACAATTAAACTTGATCTGCTCAAGATCACAAGAATCTGTGGACAGTAGTGGACACATCTCAGCATATCACAGAAACCTGCCTTCCCTTCATGGACCCTGTTAATACATTTTGCTGCCTTAGTTATGTGGCCAACGTAATCAAAGATCCCTCTAACCTTGGGCATTCTCTCTTCTCCCCTCTCCCATCAGTCAGAAGATACAAAAGCATAAAAGGATGTATCACTATGATGTTGTACCGATGTGATGAAATGATCTGTATGGACGGCTTGCAAAGCAAAGTTTTTCACTGTACATCAGTACATGTGACAGTAATGAACCAATTATCAATTAATTAGCTTTGGGATGTCCCAGAGCTGTGAAATGAAGCGGTTATTTATAATTGAAAGTGTCTCTGAATTGGTTTGATAATGTAGAGCATGCTTACACATCAGCTGGCCTCATAGCTCTGTAGAGGAACAGACTGCTGAGGAGGTTACGGGTAGGGTTCAGAAAACCAGTGCTGCTCTGGATCTCTGGTATCTGCAGAATCTCGTGTGTTTACTGTGGAAACTGTGATGACAGTGGGGTGTCTCGTATTGCTGATGTGGAAGTAAACATTTGGAAGAAGAAAGGACAATGTTGGACCATAAGACCACGTGGCCCATCAAGTCTGCTCCAGCAATACATCATGACTGATCGATTTCCCTTTCAGCCCCAACCTTCTTCGGCTCAATCCACCTATGCTCATCATCTCAGCTGGTCCCATTCGCCTGTGTTTGGCCAATGCCCCTCTAACCAGGTGTTAACAACCATTTTTTATGTCACGGACCAACCCCATTCAGCAACAGTCCATGGGTCCCAGGTTGGGAACCTCTGCTCTAACCCTTTCTGTTCCATTTCCCTGTCCAAACATCTTTAGACGTTGTTATTGTACCTGCTTAACAGCAGAAACTGCTCGAGGAACTGTTTGAAGCAGGTAGAAAAACCGCATTTAAACCTCTGCTAACCTCACCAGGGTTTGCAAGAGAGTGATAGGCACACCACACAGACCATTACCCAGACTCGCAGTGTGCTGTGTCCTTCAACCTACACTTATATTCTGAGATGTGGAGAGCTGATTGAGCTGACATTTACCGAGAGCTGTTGCAGACTCCGAGCGATGACAGGACCGCAAGTGCTGGATCCTGAGGAGCAGCTAAACAGACTCATCGCTCCTGACAGCTTGCTGCCGTTAAGCTTTGCAACAGGTTTTAGAATTTGCTGAAATATGGAATAACTATTCAAATACTTTAACTCATCTTAAAAATGCAAATTATTAATAAAGTTAAAAAGAATAAGTCTGAAATAGAAAATTGAAGTAAGTCAAACATCTCAGAATCAGAATGAGAAACAGGCACATTATATTTACATATGTACATCATGATTTTTTTGTTTTGTAGCAGCAATACAGTGTAATACATAAAAATATTATACAATACAATAAGAAATGTAAATAGATTGATAAACAGACACACAGACAGGTGGATAGATGGATAGATGGATTCATGGTTAGATCATAAGACTATAAGGCATTATAGTAAAATTAGGCCATTCAGCCCATCAACTCTGCTCTGCCATTCCATCATGGCTGACCCTGGATCCCACTCAACCCCATACACCTACCTTGTCACCATATCCTTTGATGCCCTGACCGCACAGGGAACTATCAACTTGCACCTTAAATATACACACAGACTTGGCCTCCACTGCATTTTGTGCCGGGGCATTCTACAGATTTACTACTCTTTGGTTAAAAAAATTACTCCATACCTCTTCTAAAAAGTCACCCCTCAGTTTTGAGCCTGTGCCCTCTAGTTCTGGATACCAACACCATAGGAAACATCCTCTCCACATCCACCCTTGCTAGTCCTTTCAACATTCAGATTTCTGATCTGAGTTAGTGCTCTTGATGGAGCTGGCTGAGCCATTTACAATCATCTGTAGCCGCATGCAATCCTGTAATCCTGTGCACTGGAACTTTTGAAATTGGAACTTCTAACCCCCCCCCCCTTTAATGGCAGAGCCTATGAGTCCAACATTGGTTGCATCAGCTTCCTCATAATGTGCAAGAGAGTAAGCAATTAATTCGTGACCCAAAGGATTTATTCAATAAAAATATTGGCCTCCATTATTCGGGAGATTGAGTTTGCCTGGTAATGTTGCAGGTCTATGAACTGCTGGCTGGACCACACTTAGAATATTGTGTTCAGTTCTGGTTGCTTCATTATTGGAATGATGTAGAAACTTTAGAGAGTGTGCAAAGAAAATTTACCAGGACGCTGCCTGGATTAGAGAGCATATCTTATGAAGATAGGCTGAGTGAGCCCGAGATTTTCTCTTTGGAGTGAAGGAGGATGAGAGGCGACTTGTTCGAGGTGTACAAGATGATAAGAGACATGGACAGAGACAGTTTCCTAGGCCTATATGAGGAATCATAATTTTCAGTTGATTGGAGAAAGGTATGGGCTCTAAACTTTTTTCCAGTCAGGGCTTTCCAAGCCAGGGTCCACAGACCCCTTGTCTAATGGTGTTGGTCCGTGGCACAAAAAAGCTGAAGCCCCCGATAGGGGGTGATATCAGAAGTAAGTTTTATACACAGGGAATGGTGAGTGCATGGAACGTGCTACTAAAGGTGGTGGTTGAGGGAAAAACATTTGGAGTTTTTAAGAATTTAGATAGGCACATGGATGATAGAAAAATTGAGAGCTATGTAGGAGAGAAGGATTAGATTGAGCTTAGAGTAAGTTATAAGTTTGGCACAACATCATGGCCCAAAGGGCTGTACTGTGCTGAATGTTCAATGATAGATGAAAAAGACAAGTTTTTGCTTTATCAGTAGCCCTTTTGGATGAGGTAAAATAGTACCAGATGTGTTTCTGGTTCCCTTCCAGGAGGTGTTCCTGGAGGAGTGAACCCTTGCTCAAGGTCAGCATTCGAGAAGATGGAAACAATAGTTACTTTGCTGATTGCTGTCTTGGAGTTGATAAAAAAAAATTCTGAAAGGAAGCTAAATTAATAAATATTGACTGATCTTTTATGTCAGTTGTGAAATGCAGCCAAGTTTAGAAAGGATACATCCTCCTAAAGATTTTGCTCTCCACAATTAATTGGAGAGTTGAACCAAATTCTGTAAGGGACAAATACAGTTTGTGCTTATGGACTTAACCCTTCCCTACTCCTCATCTACTCATCACCTTTATCTCCCGTTCTCCTTTTCTCCTGTTGTCTATTCTCCTCCTGTCAAATTCCTTCTTCTTCATCCCTTTGTCACCTATCACCTCCCAGATTCTTACTTCAAACTGTCCCTCATCCACTCACCTGGTTTCTCCGATCACCTGCCAGCTTGTACTCCTTCCCCTCCCCCAGCCTTTTCTTCTGGCTCCTTCACTCACCCTTCCTTTCCAGTCCTATGAAGCCTCTCAACCCCGAAACGTTGACTGTTTATTCATCTCCATAGATGCTGCCTGGCCTGCTGAGTTTCTCCAGCATTTTGTGCTGCATCACTAACATGGATGAAGAGTTTTGTTCTTTCTTTATTTTTATATTTATTCAGCAATACATCTTGGTGACAGGCCCTTCTGGTCCACGAGGCCACACAACCCAATTACTCCCATGTGATCTATTAGCCTTGTAATTTGTACATCTTTGGACTGTGGGCGAAAAGAGGGGCACCAGAAGGAAACCCACCCAGTCATGGGGAGAACTGGCAACCTCCTTATAGAATGCAGCAGAACTGAACCCGAGTCACTGACACTGTAAAGCATGATACTGACTCAAACAATCTTACCAACAGATTAATCTAAGATGAGATGGGGTGCAGGGATGGTCTGCAACATTATTGAAAGTAAAGTCTGTCACAAGCAATCTGGTGTCTAGACATAGAGCTGCAGTTTGTGCACAGTAAGATCCCATAAACAATATTGTAATGACAAGATAATCTGCTTTAAGAATAGAGAGAGAGAGTACAGAAACAGGACTCTCAGACTCCCAAGTCAGTGTCAACTAGAGTGCACCTGGTTTAAGTTAATCCTAAATTAATCCTCTTTCCATATCCCCACATCTCCCTGTTTCTATAACTCACCTGGGACATAGACCTTAAAGCATAGAATATACACTCAGTGAACACTTTATCAGGTACAGCTGTACATTTACATATTAATGCAAGTATCTAGTTAGCCAATCACATGGCAGTAACTCAGTGCATAAAAGCATGCAGATGTGGTCAGAAGGTTAAGTTGTTGTTCAGACCAAACATCAGATTGGGGAAGAAATGTGATCTAAGTAGCGTTCTGTTAATGCTGCTGATAGGCCATGTACAATGGACAAATGCCCTCAAAGCTCTCTTTTTAAATAACTTCCAGGTTGAATCGGAGGTGAAGAAGGCAAATGCAATGTTGGGGCATTCCTCTCTAGAGGTTTAGAATGTAAGAGCAGGGATGTGATGTTGCGGTTCTATAAGGCACTCGTGAGACCACACTTGGAGTATTGTGTGCAGTTTTGGGCTCCATATTTTAGAAAGGATATACTGACGTTGGAGCGGGTTCAGAGAAGATTCATGAGAATGATTCCAGGAATGAAAGGGTTACTGTATGAGGAATGTCTGGCAGCTCCTGAGTTGTATTCTCTGGAGTTCAGTAGAATGAGGGGGGGGGGGGGGGGGGATCTCATAGAAACATCCCAAATGTTAAAAAGCCTAAATAGATTAGATATAGCAAAGTTATTTTCCATGGTAGGGGAGTCTAGCACAAAAGGGCATGACTTTAGAATTGAAGGACGTCCTTTTAGAACTGAGATGCAGAGAAATTATTTTAGAGGTGGTAAAACTGTGGAATTTGTTACTATGAGCAACTGTGTTTGTATTTAAGGCAGAGATAGATAGGTTCTTGATTGGCCAGGGCATCAAAGGGTATGGAGAGAAGGCAGGGGAGTGGGGATGACTGGAAGAATTGGATCAGCCCATGATTGAATGGCGGAGCAGACTCGATGACCCAAATGGCCAACTTCTGCTCCTATATCTTATGGTCTTACAATGCAAGTCAAGCTTTTCACTGTACATGAGACAATAATATACCAGTAAACCAATACTAAAGATGCTGAAATTCTAAAATGAAATAAAACAAAAAAACATTTGAAAAACTCAGGAGGTCACAACACATCTGTTGAAGGAGTTTGAGTCTCTTCATCAGAATCTGAGCCACAGCATTGTCAGAGTGTGTTTCATTACCTGAGTTACTGTAAAAGCAGATTGAACTGATTTTCCTCCAAATTACTTTTTTGTCAGAAAGTAATGAGTAAAAGGTTTATTTGATTTAACAAAATGACTGAGCATTAAGAGCGGTTTTACCCACACAAAGTGTGCAAGTAGGATTAGACTTGATTATGAACGAAACTTCTACATATCAAAGTCTTTCACCATTGAACAAACAAAGGATGTAACCTGGATTTAATTCATTTTATATTCAGACTGACCTTCAATGGGTCCTATCCTCTCAGACATAAAATTACAATACTGGTATTTAAATATCTACTCCTAACCTTCTTTGGCACTTGCCATCTTTTGAAAACTATTTAAAATAAAAATCCATTACCATTTTGTACAATGCTGTATAATGGCAGCTGGCAAAGTTAGTTACATACAACAATCAAATTCCTCAATGGTTAACTCCAATGACACCACACACACACACACACACACACACACACACACACACACACACACACACACACACACACACACACACACACACACACACACACACACACACACACACACCCCCCCGTCCATATATCTATTCATACCCACCCCACTTCCACACACACACACATCTTACACATCACCTGCTCACACATACTTACTCACCCCACTTACACACCATCATTGAAACACACACTTCTTATACACTACCACTGAAACACACGGTTCTTGCACACTCACATATCCCAGCTTACATGTCGCTCACATACACACCATGACTGACAATCCACTGCTTGCGTAGCACAGCGATGAGGAGAGATTGGACAAGAGCGAACTGTTTTCTCTGGAGTGTAGGAAGCTGAGGGGAAATTTGATAACAGTTTATAAGATTATGTGAGACACAGATAAAGATTATCTTTATTTATCGTATGTACATCAAAACATTGAAACGCACAATGAAATGCATCATTTGCATCAATGAACAACACATTCTGACAATGTGCCAGTGTCACCGGGCTTCTGGCAGCAATAGCAAACTGACAGCTCACTAACCCCAACCCATACATCCTTAGAATGTGAGTGGAAACCAGGACATCCAGAGGAATCTCATACGGTGATGAGAATATACAAATTCCTTGGAACAAGGTGGGATTTGAACCCAGGTTATTGGTGCTGTAAAGCATTTTGCTAACTGTTACACTACCTCATATAGAGGAGACCACCAGTATATTTATCCCAAGACTGAATATCTAGTACTAGAAGGCATGTATTTAAGGTGAAGGGGGAGAGTACATGGGATGTTTTTTACACATGAGTGGTGGGTGTCTGCAATGTGTTGCCAGGCATGGTGGCTGAGTTAGCACATAACCACAGACTGGAACACGCATACACGTTGTTGCCTGCACCCTCTCTCTACATCTCACCCTTACCCCACTCTCTCAGCCAACAGCTTGAACTGTGCAGTGTCTGACCAGAGCTCAGCCCTGGGCTATGACTCTGAGAATTGTGCAGGAGACTGTCAGGAGCACGAGAACCCGGGAGAAGAAGTTGTTTCCTAGCAGTCCATGTCCTAAAGCTACGATAGCTCCTGCCTGTTGGTAGGGATCAAAGAGATTGTTGGACAGATGGGAGGGATCCTTGACAATGGTAATGGTTACCCACTGACATTTAATAATTGTTTCCAGGCCAGATGGAGCCTATTGACATACAAGCTCACATTGTAAAGCTGTCACCTCACTGGGAGCAACAGAGAGACGGAGAGATAATTCATCAGGATGCTCTCTGGGCTGTTGAATGTCAGCTGTGAGGAAAGGTTGGATGAACTGGAGCTGTTTCTTTTGGAACAGAGAAAAGAAAGGCAAAGTACTACTAAGGAATAAGACCCCCTGTTAGTCGTGGTCGACCATGGATGTGGCGTCTTGGCTATCTACGTGATACACAGTACAAGATGGAGAGCAAGCTGTTACCCGTGCAGCAGGCTCCCCCTCGACACAGCTGATGAATCCAAAGGAACGGCAGAGACCGATACAGTTAGGCACCAGCAGCATTACAGGAGTTGCCAGTCAGTGTTGAACTTACCGTAGGACTTCCTTAGGAACTCCAGCTTCAGATTTTCCCCCAAAGCCTTCACCAAAAGCACATGTGCAAGGCAGTAGAGGTTTGAGATCAGAGTTTTCCGCCTCCTAGATGAACTGCTGATCACCGTTGACAAGCCTTGTCTGCCTGCAGCAACTTGTTTTATGCTGCCGGTAACCTGTCTATGCCCCTTCTCCTGTCTGTAGAAACATTTCCACCGGGCTTAGTAGCTATGTCCCTGATGCACCATCAATAACTCTGGGGTCTGTGGGAGGAGCCACAGGAGCAGTCAGCAGAGGGGCATGTCCAGACAGGTACACACATAGTTTACCACAGTCCCACTTGAAGGCCAGGAGCTGGACTTGTTTGTCAGAGGCTATTGTAGAGCTTATCGTCACTACCACCCCACCCTTGGCAATGACAACCTTAAGAACCATTGAGGTATGAGGGAGGTAGGTAAGGTGAGCGGGGGACATGTATCCCCTTTCGTAGAGAACTCAGAGACTGAGGATAAAGGCTGTAAAGTAGAAAGAGTGTAGGAGTTTTGAGTCTCTTCTGTGTCCAGAGAGAGGTGGGAGTCTGGATCTCACTGTCAGAAATAGTAAGTAAAATGGGTTATCATTGGCACATGTAACAAGGTAGAGTGAAAGCTGCATCAAATCAAATCAGCAATGTTGTGTTGGGGGCAGCACAGGCATCACCATGCTTCCAGCACTAACAAAGCATGCCCACAACTTACTGAGTCTAACCTGTACATCTGTAGAGTGTAGGAGGAAACCAGAGCACCCAGAGGAAACCCACATGATCATCTGGAGAACATACAAACTCGTACACAGCAGGGGAATTGAACTGCAGTCGGTGATCGCTAGCGTTGTAAAGTGAATGTGCTAATCGCTACACTACTGTGCTAGCTATAACTAGATATTTATTTCTTACAGGTGGTCAGAGGATAAGGGTTAAGTGCTAAAAAGAAAAAGCCAAGTCAATTTAGCTGTTATTGTGTGAACTTGACCAATGTCGATGTCCACGACATCTATCCTAGTACAGAGTGATAAAAGCTATATGGGTCAGCATCAGGATGGGAATATATGTGGACGTTGCCTGTAATCGAATAAAGGGATGTTCGTTAACATAAATTTGCATTATAGTGTCAGCTGCTTGAGGTTAATAGAATTGAATTTTGGAAACCGAATACAATGTATATTGTTAGCCAACCGAAACAGGATTACTTTTTCCCCAAAGGTCTCTGCAGGAGAGATTCTTTCACAAATATTTGGAACTGATGGTCCTTCAACACTTGATTGGCAATTGAAGCTGGCGGAACGATATGGCACAAAGGGAAATTAGCTGTTTGACTGATTTTTTAACTTTACTCCCCTCCTCAGTTCTTTTACCAAACCCGACGAGAAAATTACAATTTCTTTAATTTCCTTTTGAAAGTTCTTATTGAAGAGTTTCAAATGATCATTGTGTATGTGTGTGTGTGTATATATAAACATATTAAAAAATAATATTTTAACCCCTTCAGTCCAAAGAGGCCATTCCATCCAATTACACCCATGTGACAAATAACCCTTACGTTTTTTGGACTGTGCAAGGAAACCGGAACATCCGGAGGAAACCCATGTGGTCAAGGGGAAAACATACAAACTCTTTACAGACAGCGGTGGGAATTGAACCTGGGCCACTGGTGTTGTAATAACATTACTCTCTCCTGCAGAGACATTTGGGAAGAAAGTAATTCTATTTCCGTCGATTAACAATATACAAGGGGTGATTGATAAGATCGTGGCCTAAGGTAGAAGGAGTCAAGTTTAGAAAACCTACCACATTTATTTCTCAACGTAGTCCCCTCCTACATGTACACACTTAGTCCAGCGGTCATGGAGCTTATGGATCCCTTCTTTGTAGAAGTGGTCCACAACCGGGCTGATTGATAAGTTCATGGCCTAAGGTAGCAGGAGATGAGTTCTACAGCTCTCGTTACATTACATGTGCAGTTCAACTGCTTGAGTGAAAATACAGAAAGTTTGAAGTTAATAACTCACTTCCTTCTACCTTAGGCCACAAACCTATCAATCACCCCTGCTGTGGACCACTTCTGGAGGTCCAAGATGCCGACTTCTACAAAGAAGTGATCTGAAAGCTCCACGACCGCTGGACTAAGTGTGTAAATGTAGGAAAAATAAATGTGCTAGGTTTTCTAAAATTGACTCCTTCTACCTTAGGCCACGAACTTATCAATCACCCCTCATACATTTTACTTGATTTCTAAATTCAGTTCTATTAACCTCAAACAGCTGACACTGTCATGCAAATTTACTCTAATAAGCATCTTGTTATTCAACCACAGGCAAAGTCCACATGTATTCCCATCCTGATTTCTTCTGAGCATAAGAGAACATAGAGAAAGAACCAACAGTAGAACATAGAGCATTACAGTAGCGGTATGACACTATTATAGCACCAGCAACTCAGGTTTAATTCTGCTGCTGTCTGTAGGGAGTTTGATTGTGAACACAAGGGTTTCCTCTTGATGCTCCAGCTGGTTTCCATATTCCAAAGGTGAACAGGGTTAGTAGGTTAAATGGTCACATGGTATAATTATGCATACAATTATATGTCTCAGATAGTCTCTGACAGCCACGTCCAGCTCCTGACCTTCACATGTGGCTTGGCTACTAAGCCCGACGGAATCATTTCTACTAACCCGGGAAGGGGAAAAAGAGGGTTACTGGCAGCTTAAAACCAGTCACTTCAGGCAGGTGGGGCTCATTAGCTGTAGTTGGCAGCTCATCTTGGAGAAGAAAAATTCAGTTTTCAAACCTCCACTGCCTTGCACCTGTACCCACTCCTGGGGAAGGTTTTGTGAGAAAACCCTGAGAGAAAAACCCAGAACTGGAGTCCCTAAGAGAGTCTTATGTTGAGTGCAACACTGACTGGTAACTCCAGGAAAGCTGCTGGTGCCAAACTGTGTCGATCTCTGCCATTCCTTTGTCAGCTGTGTGGAGAGGGGTAGCCTGTTGCATGGGCAACCGCTTGATCTCCATATCATAGTGCCCTGGCTTGCATATCACATAGACAGCTAGGCCACAACATTCAATGTCAATACTGTCAAGCAGAGGACCTCCTCATGCACATCTCCAAAAAAATTGCAGTGGAGGTCCTTCATCCCACCATGTTGTGTTGAATTTTTCACCTACTCCAAGTTCACCTACTCCAACCCTTCTCTCCTACATAGCCCTCTATTTTTCTATCATCCATGTGCCTACCTAAGAGTTTATTAAATTGACGATTGTTGTCATTCACTTTGAAACTATTGTCTCAATGGTTTTCCCGCAGAGAAAGACGGTCAAGGGTCCAGGATTTAGATGCATCAATGATCCATGAGGGTGTGCATCCTTCTCGGTCCTGTTCGAGTTCCGGAATCACTGAATCACATCAGGAAAACAGGTCCTTCGGTCTGCCTTGTTCCTGCTGACCATGTTCCCTGCCTGAGGTAATCACATTTTTATGTGTTTGGCCTATATACAAACCTCTAAATCTTTTCTATCCATGTTGCTGCTGGAAGTGTCTTTTTAATGGTGTAATTACACCCATTTCTATCATAACACCAAAAGACCATAAGTTACAGGAGCAGAATTAGGCCATTTGGCCTGTCGAGTCTGCTCCTCCATTTCATCATGGCTGATTCATTTCTCTTTCAGCCCCAATCTTCTGCTTCTCCTCATATCCCTTCATGCCCAAATTAATCAAAAATCTATCAACCTCTGCCTTAAATATGCCTAGTGACCTGGTCCCTACAGCCAACCGAGGCAAGGAATTCTACAGATTCACCACTCTCTGGCAGAAGAAACTCCTCATTGTTTCCGTACCACTTCACCTCATTCTTTGTGTGAAAAGGTTGCTTCTTGGGAGCCCTTCAAATCTTCCCTTCTCACTTCAAACCTATGACAACTTTTAGATTCTGCTATCCATGGAAAAATACTGTGACTATTCAATTTATCAAAGTCCCCCTCAATTTTACAAGCATCTTGGCTTAGAATCCTTCACCCCAGGGAAACAAGTCACAGCCTGTCCAAGCTCTTCTTTTAACTCTAGCTCTGCAGTCCTGGCAACATCCTTGTGAATCTTATGTACCTGCTGAGTCTTTATATGACATTGATTAGACCAAATTTTGAGTGCTATGAGCAATTTTCATCCTTATATCTAAGAAGTGATGAGCTGGCCCTGAACAGGGACTACAAGTATGATTCTGAGAATGAAAGGGTTAAGGTAGGAGGAAAATTTGATGGCTCTGGACCTGTAATTATTGGAATTTAGAAGAATGAGGAGGAATCTCAGGGAAACCTATTGAATACTGAATGGCCTGGATAGAATGGATGTGAAGAAGATGTTTCCAGTAGTGGGAGAGTCTCGTTCCAAAGAGTACAGCCTCAGAATGCAAGGAAGTTCCATTAGAACAGAGATGAGAAGGAATTTTTTAGCGAGAGTGTGGTGAGTTTGTGGTATTCATTACTACAGGTGTCTGTGGAGGCCAGGTCACTGAGTATATTTAACACAGAGGTTTTTGATTACTCAGGGCATCAAAGGTTATTGAGAGAAGGCAGAACAATGGGTTTGAGAGAGATAATAAATCAGCCATGATGGAACAGTATAGAAAATTCAATGGGCCAAATGTCCTAATTCCACTCTATATATTTGACTCATTTCCTACCCAGCTGAGCTCTGTATGAAGTTAGCAGGGAGCAATCTGTCACATTCCAGACCTCCCTTCGAGATGGTCAAAGGTTTCAGGGCACCAGAATGTGAGCTGATCACCATGGTTATAAAGCAAGTGACCTGCTCTTGTACTCACAGTATTTATGCGTGGTCCAGTTCACTAGATGCTGACCACCAGTCCCTGTTCCCACACAGATGCTGCCTGACCTGCTGGGTTTCTCCAGATGGGTATTGTTGCTCTTGATTCCATCCTTAGCATTCTCCTGTCTCCATCTACACTCACATTTTTAGAATTGGTCACTGATAGTAACAGAAATTGTTAACATTGCTGATGGCTGATAATAGATTGATAAGGAGATAACTGGCCAGGTAAATTCAAAGTGCTAAGTATATTTATTATCAAAGTATGTATACTGAATGCAACATTGAGGTATGTATTCTTGCAGGCAGCCAGAAAATGATGAAACATAATAGAGTTCATGAAAAAAACTCACATAACAAAGACTGTCAAGCATTCAAAGTGTGAAAGAACATATCATACAAACAATACAAAAGTAAACAAATAATACACAGAACATGAACCACAGAGTCCCCAAGGTGAAACGACAGCTGCGGAAGCAGGTCAGCACTGAAGCTGGTCTGGAACCCCAGTGGCTGCAGGTCGCAGTCACAGGGCCAGTTCAGCACGGAGTCGAGTGCTGTAGTCCACAGCTGCACAGGTGACCCGTGGTGACCAAGAGAGTGAAAAGGCTGGATTGAATTTGTCCAGCTCTCCATGATCCCTGCCTCATTAGAACAAAGGAGTTTACAATAAGCTTCACTCCTGAATTGCTGACTCCTCATTTTGAAACTCTGACCTGGGGGCAATATCCATTCCACATTTGCTGTGTCAAAAACTGAGAATTTTGTACATTCACCTCTCATTCTACTAAATTGTAGAAAAGTAGACCCAGTTGCCACATTGGAAAAGTTTGTTGCCTGGAGTAGAACTTCTAAAAGTCCTTGGGATTTAGGAGATTGTGGAGCGAGCTGATAGGAGTACACAAGACCAACAGGCACAGACAGGCTGAAAGCACATAGTTTTATCCCCCAGGGAATGGGTTGCTAAAAGCAAGAGGGCAGAGGATTAAGACCAAAGGCCATAGTCCAATACAGCAGACAAATTAAACTTTCAGCTACAATGTTGGTCATAATTAAACACCTAACTACCATAATCCATTCTACTTATACAATGTCCATATCCACCATTGTCTGTACATCCTCTTAAATGTGTCTGTTTGTATCTTTTTTTATCATTCCAAAGTCAATTAGATGGCATTTCTTCCCTATCCTCATGCTGGTCTGAACAACAATTGAACCTTTTAACCATGTCTGCATGCATTGATTTGCTGCCACATGATTAGCTGATTAGATAATTGCATTAATGAGCAGGTGAACCTAATAAAGTGGCCACTGAATGTAGTTACAAAATAGGTGGCCGCTCATTAAAACAGAAGTTTGAAGCATCATCATCATTATGATGTTCTGTGTACTATGATATGGGCAGTCATAGTCTTTTGAACATGATTGTTCTTGGCAAATTTTTCTACAGAAGTAGTTTGCCATTGCCTTCTTCTGGGCAGTGTCTTTACAAGACGGGTGACCCCAGCCATTATCAATACTCTTCAGAGATTGTCAGCGGTCACATAACCAGGACTTACGATATGCACCAACTGCTCATATGACTATCCACCACCTGCATCACAATGGCTTCAAGTGACCCTGATCGCGGGTGGGATGTGGGCTAAACAGGTGCTACACCTTGCCCCAAGGATGACCTGCAGGCTAGCAAAGGGAAAGAGCATTTTACACCTCTTTGGTACAGACCTATCTCCTCTCAGCCACCCTTGAGAAGCAAATGCCAGTGTTTAAATTCTTGAAACTTGTTGGGTTGTTTAATACAGTTTAAGTCAATAGAGTGTGGTTATACATTAGTAGTACTATTTCCTCTTGAGGGTGATGATGATAGGCGTTTGGACCACTCTCGTAGACCCACCTCACACTCCAGTTCAGTGGGTGGCAGTAATGCAGCTTTTTCATTGGTCTGCCAATAGCCAATAAAAGCAATTGAAGGTAAAACTGAAGGTGTGTGAAGATTTCTGCTCTCAGAGAATAGCGAACCTCTGGAATTCTCTGCCCCCGAGGGTGGTGGAGAACAGATCGTTAGACAGAGTTAAAGTGGAGATTGATAAGAAAAAGTCATGAATTGAGAGTTGGCAGATGTTATAGCAAAACAGGCACTTACTAAGTCTGAGGAGATATTATGGATAATTTGGGAAGGTATGAAGCCAAATCTTGTGTTAGCTTGACTGGGATTGGGAAATGGGAGAATTTGTGGGATAGGGGTGGGGTGAAGAGGTAGTATTATAATTTCCATCAGTTCAGGGGATATGGACTGAGAAGGAATCTGAGGAAAGGTGTCCGGTTGGTAAAATTGTGGTTTGGATGTATGGGCTTGTACTCCACTATGGAACTTGTACTCCACTATGATTTTTGTAAAGTCCCAGAGAGGGTGGAACATGTGTTCATGGTCAGTTTAGGCCAGTTAGAAGAGTGGGCTGAACGATGGCAGATGGAGTTTAATGCTGATAAGTGTGAGGTGCTACATTTTGGTAGGAATAATCCAAATAGGACATACATGGTAAATGGTAGGGCATTGAAGAATGCAGTAGAACACAGTGATCTAGGAATAATGGTGAATAGTTCCCTGAAGGTGGAATCTCATGTGGATATGGTGGTGAAGAAAGTTTTTGGTATGCTGGCCTTTATAAATCAGAGCATTGAGTATAGGAGTTGGGATGTAATGTTAAAATTGTACAAGGCATTAGTAAGGCCAAATTTGGAGTATTGTGTACAGTTCTGGTCACCAAATTATAGGAAAGATGTCAACAAAATAGAGAGAGTACAGAGAAGATTTACTAGAATGTTACCTGGGTTTCAGCACCTAAGTTACAGGTAAAGTTTGAACAAGTTAGGTCTTTATTCTTTGGAGCGTAGAAGGTTGAGGGGGGGACTTGATAGAGGTATTTAAAATTATGAGGGGGCTAGATAGAGTTGACGTGGATAGGCTTTTTCCATTGAGAGTAGGGGAGATTCAAACAAGAGGACATGAGTTGAGAGTTAGGGGGCAAAAGTTTAAGGGTAACATGAGGGGGAATTTCTTTACTCAGAGAGTAGTAGCTGTGTGGAACGAGCTTCCAGTAGAGGTGGTGGAGGCAGGTTCGGTATTGTCATTTAAAGTAATATTGGATAGGTATATGGACAGGAAAGGAATGGAGGGTTATTGGCTGAATGCGGGCCAGTGGGACTAAGTGAGAGTAAGCATTCGGCATGGACTAGAAGCGCCGAGATGGACTGTTTCTGTGCTGTAATTGTTAAATGGTTATATGGTATGCCACATATATTCATTGGAACGTGAAAAGCTTTTTAGGCAATTATTAGGTAGATTGAGGGTGCCTAGATTGCAAGATATTCTGAAACCTGAGGCAGGGTCGGTTAAGTTGTTTAGGACCCTGGTTGGGGAGGTTGGATCTAATCCCCCTCATGACTTCTGTCTCACTCCACTACAAGTAGGTGGCAGTAAACACCTTTCTGCTAGGTGTGAGCCACCAAAAGGACAAAAGAAGAAGCAGAAAAAGAATTGAGGGTTTTGGGAACTAGCACAGAAGAGGTGCTGAGACCAATTATATTGTACAGGGGTAACCAGCTTGAAGGGCCAAGCAGCCTCCTCCTACTCTTATTTTCTTATCTTTTTTGTGTTCAGTGCTATGTATTTCTCCAGTGCGATATTTCAATGAAATTGGTAAATTGCTAAACTTGTTTATTATTGTCACATGTTCGGAGGTACAACAAAAAGGTTGACTTCACATCAGTCATAGAGATGAACTCATTACTATTTGATTCATTTTATTTTATTTAGCAATACAGAGCAAACAAGCCCTTCCAGCCCAACGAACAACACTGCCCAGAAGCCAACCTATTTAAACCTAGCCTAATCACTAGACAATTTACATTGACCAATTAACCTATAACTAGCACGTCTTTGGACCATGGGTGGCATCCCACGTGCACACGGGGAGGAACATACTAAATTTTTAAAGATGACATCAGAATTGAACTCCAAACTCCAATTCCCTAAGCTGTAAGGGCATTGTGCTAACTGCTATGCTATTGTGCATTGAGGTAGAACAAGGTAAAACAATAACAGAATGCAGAATAAAGAGTCACAGCTACAGAGCAAGTGCAGTGCAGGTAGATAATAATGTGAAAAATCACAACGAGGTCGAATGTGGGGTCAAGAGTCCATCTTATGATGCTAGGGAACTATCCAATAGGCTTATAACAGTTGCATAGAAGCTGTTCTTGAGCCTGGTGCTTTGTGTTTTCAAGCTTTTATATCCTTTGCTTGATGGGAGGGAGGAGAAGTGAGAACGTCTGGGTGGATAGAGTCTATGATTATGCTAGCTGTGTTCCCAAAGCAGTGGGAAGTGTAGACAGAGTTCATGGAGGGGAGGCTGGTTTCCATGATGTGCAGAGCTGTGTCCCCAGTCAGAATCAGAATCAGCTTTAAAAATCACTGACAGACACGGCCTATAAAAAGTATTCACCCCCCCCCCCCCTCATGTTTCCATGCTTTATTGTATTACAACATTAAATCATAGTCGAGTTAATTTGGATTTTTCACATGGATCACCAGAAAAAGATTCATTTGTGACTAATTATGTGACTTCTAAAACCAATTGTCTGCACTAGTGATGATCTGGTGCATCATATTAAAGAGGGTCAATATTTTTACAATCAATTATTTTGTGTTTTATATTTTTAATTAATTTAGATCACTTTGTAGAGATCTGTTTTCACTTTGACACAAAAGAGTTCTTTTCTGTTGATCAATGTCAAAAAAGCCAAATTAAATCCACTGTGATTCAATATTGTAAAACATGAAAACTTCCAAGCGGGGGTGAATACTTTTTATAGTATGTCATAAAATCTATTCTTCTGTGACAGCAGTATATTACCAGACATGTAGATATAATAGGGTCTTTTAAGAGACTCCTGGACAGGTACATGGAGCTCAGAAAAATAGAGGGCTAAGGGTAACCCTAGTAATTTCTAAGGTAAGGACATGTTTGGCACAGCTTTGTGGGCTGAAGTGCCTGTATTGTATTGTAGGTTTTCTATGCTTTTATGTTTCTATAATAGTAATACAATTATACATTTGAATAATAAATATATATCATTCTAAAGTTATCATGGAATAAAGCACAATTTAACATGAGCAATATTTTTCAGAAAGGATCACAGAGTTATTGATTTAAATATATAGTTCAGTTCCTTACGAAAGCAGGTCTTTTTAATAGAATTTGACACAGATATAAATACATAGGATTTAGATATCATGACCCCACACTCCAATTCAGCATGCGACTGTAATGAACCTTAAGCTGTTAGCCAACCACCATAAAACCCCAGGAGAAGAAAATATAAATTGAATTAATTATATTAACTTTAAAAAGAAAAAAAGTAGTGAGATAGTGTTCATTGTCCATAAGATTATAAGACCATAAGAAATAGGGGTAGAATTGGGCCATTTGGCCCAACGAATCTGCTCCACCATTTAATCATTGCTGATCCTTTATTCCCCCTCCTCAGCCCCACTCTCTAGCCTTTTTTCCTAACCTTTGATGCCATGGCCAATCAAGAACCTATCAATTTCCACCTTAAATACAGCCATCGACCTGGCCTCAATAGCAGCCAATGGTAACAAATTCCATGAATTCACCACCTCCTGGCTAAGGAAATTTCTCTGCATCCCTTTGTTCAATGGACGTCCAGCTACCCTGAGGCTGTGCCCTCTTGTCCTAGATTCCCCCACCATGGGAAGCTTCCTTTCCACATCTACTCTGTCTAGGCCTTTCAACATTTGACAGGTTTCAATGAGATCCTCCCTCATCCTTCTAACTTCCAGCGTGTACAGGCCCAGAGCCAACAAACGTTCCTCATATGATAATCCTTTCATTCTCAGAATCATCTTTGGAACCTCCTCTGAACCCTCTCCAAGGCCAGCACATCTTTTCTTACATAAAGTGCGTAAAACTGTTCACAATACTCAAGGTACGGCCACGCCAGTGCCTTATAAAGCTGCAGCATCACATCACTGCCATTACATTCTAGACAACTTGAACTGAATGCTAACATTGCTTTTGCCTCCTCACCACTGTCTCTACCTGCAAATTAATCTTTAGGGTGTTCTGCACAAGGACTTCCAAGTCCCTTTACATCTCAGATTTTTGGATTTTCTCTCTGTTTAGAAAATAGTCCACATTTATTTCTACTACCAAAGTGCATGACCGTGCATTTTCCAACATTGTATTTCATTTGTCATTTCCATGCCAATTCTCCTAATCTGTTTATGTCTTTCTGCATCTTACCTGTTTCCTCAACACTACCTGCCTCTTCACCAATCTTTATATCGTCTGCAAACTTGGCAACAAAGCTATCTGTTCCATCATCTAATTCATTCATATACAGCATAAAAAGAAGTGGTGCCAACACGAACCCCTGTGGTACACCACTAGTCACTAGCACCTAACCAGACAAGGATCCTTTTATTCTCACTCGCTGCCTCCTACCAATCAGCCAATGCTCTAATCATGCCAGTAACTTTCCTGTAATACCATGGGCATTTAACTTGGTAAGCAGCCTCATATGTGTCATCTTGTCAAAGTCCTTCTGAAAGTCCAAATATACAAAATCCTCTACAACCACTTTATCTATCTTACTTGTAATCTCCTCAAAGAATTCCAACAGGTTCATCAGGGAAGATATTCCCTTAAGGAAACCATGCTGACTTTGTCCTATCTTGTCCTGTGTCAACAAGTATTCCATCACCTCATCCTTAACAATTGACTCTAACATCTTCCCAACCACTGAGATCAGGCTAACTGGTTAAGTTTATAATTTCCTTTCTGCTGCCTTCCTCCTTTTTTAAAGAAAGAGTGGCATTTGCAATTTTCCATTTTCTGGAACCATGCCAGAGTCTAATGATTTTTGAAAGACCATTTCTAATGCCTCCACAGTCTCTACTGCTTCCTCTTTCTGAACCCTAATGTGCAGGTCATCTAGTCTGGGTGTCTTATGCACCTTTAGGTTTTTCAGTTTTTTGAGCACCTTCTCTCTTGCAGCTGCACTCTCTTCTCTTTCCTCACACCCTTCAAAACATGGTACACTGCTAGCATCTTCCTCAGTAAAGATTGATGGGTAATACTCATTTACTTCATCTGCCATCTCCTTGTTCCACATTATTACTTCTCTGACTTCATTTTATAGCATTCCTATATCTACTCTCATCTCTCTTTTATTTTTTATATACTTGAAAAAGATTTTACTATCCATGTTGACATTGTTTTCTAGCTTGCTTTCATATTTCATCGTCCCCCCCTCCTTGTTGCTCTCTGTAGGATTTTGAAAACTTCCCAGTCCTCTATCTTCTCTCTAATTTTAACTCTGCTGAATGCCCTGTCTTTTGCTTTTACATTAGATTTGACTTTCCTTGCCAGCGATGTTTGTACTATTTGCCAGTTGAGTGTTTCCTTGTTTTTGGAATACATCTATCCTGCACCTTCCTCATTTTTCCCAGAAAATCAAGCCATTGCTGCTCTGCTCTCATCCCTGCCAGCATCTCCTTCCAGTTTACTTTGGCCAGCTCCTCTCTCATTCCACTTTAATTTCCTTTACTCCGCCAAAATACTGCTAAGTCAGACTTTACTTTCCCCCTATCAAATTTCAAGATGAACTCAATCATATTATGATCCCTGTTCCTATGGGGTTCTTTACCTTAATCTCCCTAATTGCCTCTCGTTCATTACATGACACCAATCCAGTACAGCTGATCCCCTAGTAGGCTCAGTGACAAACTGCTGTAAAAATCCATCCATTCAACAAATTTAGCTCTCTTTAGATCCATTACCAATATGATTTTCCCAACCTACCGTGCATGTTCAAATCTCCCATAACTATCATAACATTGCTCTTTAGACACGTCTTTTCTATTTCCCATTGTATTCTGTAGTCCACATCCCAGCTACTGTTTGGAGTCTGTATATAACTGCCATCAGTGACTTTTTATCCTTGAAATTTCTTAACTCAAGCCCCAAGGATTCAACACCTTCTGTTTCTATGTCACATCTTTTTAATGATTTGTTAGCATTATTTACCAGCAGAGCCATAGCACCCACTTGGCCTTCCTTCCTATCATTCTGATACTTTGGACATTCAGCTCCCAACTACAATTATCCTTTAGCCACAATTCAGTGATGGTCACAACATCATACCTGACAATCTGCAATGGTGCAACAAGATCATCCACCTTATTTCTTCAACTCCGTACACTTTGAGTACTGTATTTGTTACCCTTTTTGGCTCTGCATCCCTAATGCACTGATACACACCCTGCTATCATCTGCCTGGCCTTCCTGACAGTTTGACTGCACACTATCTTTGCATTTTTACCATCCATCCTGTACTGAGTCCCTTCACTCCGGTTCCTATCCCCCTGCCAAATTAGTTCAAACTGTCTCCAACAGCTCTTACAAATCTATCCACAAGAATATTGGTCCCCCTCTGGTTCCGGTGCAACCCATCACTTTTGAACAGGTCATATCTCCCCCAGAAGAGATACCAATGATCCAAGAACCTGAAGCCTTGCCCCCTGCATCAGCTTCTTAGCCATGCACTAACCTGCCAAATCATCCTGTTTCTACCCTCACTGGTGTGTGGCACAGGTAGTAATCCATAAATTGCTATCCTGGAGGTCCTGCTTCTCAGCATTCTGCCCAGCTGCCTAAATTCTCTTTTTAGGACCTCTTTGCTTTTCCTTCCTATGTCAATGCTATCAATGTTTATCAAGAGATCTGATGGCTCCCTCCCCCTCCATAATGCTGTGGACTTGATCCAAGATGTCCCTAAACTGACACCTGGGAGGCAACATACAATCCTGGTGTCCCATTCACGTCCATTCAGAAATCTGATGGCAGAGGTGAAAAAGCTGTTCCTGAAGCATTGAGTGTGTAGCTTCAAGTTCTTGTACCTCCTCCTTGATGAGAGAAGGAATTGTCCGGAACAATAGGGGTCCTTAACGATAGATGCTGCATTTTTGGAGACACATTTCCTTGGTACTGAAGGTGGAGCTGTAGTCAATAAAATATAATCTGATGTGTAAAAGCAAGGATTATCATTCTGAACCTTTATAAAGCACTGGTTGTGCCTCAGAAGGAGTACTAACTGTATTCATTTTTGGTCATCTCTTTGTAACAAGTATGTGAATTGCTAGAGAGGGCTCAGAAGAAATGTACAGGAATTGTTCCAGGATGAGGGACTACAATTACAAGGACAGATCTGAGATTCTGCGGTTGTTTGACTTGGATGGAGAAGGTCAGGCTCACATGAGATGTGCCGGAAGAATGCAAAATGGTGAGGGGTCTGGACAGAGTGGACAATGGCCAATGAATACCTATAAGATTGAACAGTCTGAATAGAGTGGACATGGAGAGGATATCCAGAACGGTCTAGGATTAGGGGGCACGGCCTCTGAATATAAAAATATACCTTTGAATCCTTGTGGTGTACAAGATGATAAGAGGCATGGATCGAGTGGAAGACCAGAGATTTCTTCACAAGGTGGAAATGGCTATTACCAGGGGGCATAATTTTAAGGCAACACGAGTGAATCTGCAGATGCTGGAAATAAATAACAAAAACACAAAATGCTGGCAGAACTCTGCAGGCCAGACAGCATCTATGGGAGGAGGTAATAATGACGTTTCGGGCCGAAACCCCCCACGGACCTCCCTCTGGGCACTCATCCCTGCAAACGGAAGAAGTGCTACACCTGCCCCCACACTTCTTCCCTCACCACCATCCCAGGCCCCAGACAGTCCTTTCAGGTGAGGCACCACTTCACCTGAGAGTCAACTGGGGTGATATACTGTATCCGGTGCTCCCGATGTGGCCATTTATACATTGGGGAGACCCGTCGCAAACTGGGAGACCATTTCGCCTAACACCGGCGCTCAGTCCTCCAGCAGTGGCGGGATCTCCCTGTGGCCACACACTTCAATTCCACAGACCACTCCCACTCTGACATGTCTGTCCATGGCCTCCTCTACAGTCAGGAAGAGGCCACATGCAGGTCGATGGAGCAATACCTTATTTCCCGCCTAGGTAGCCTCCTTTCTGCCAGCATGAACATCCAACTCACTGACCTCTGTTGATACCCCTGCCCCCCACTCTTACCCCATCCCTATCTATTATTTTAGTCTGGTTCTCTTTCTCTCTCTTTTTCCCCCCTCACTATAATCTCTTCCCCCCACCCTACCTTTCTTTCCCTTTTATTTCCCATAATTCTCCACCTTCCCCATAGCCCATTTCCCTCCAGCCTATCACTTCCCAGCTCTCTACTTTATCCCTCCCCTGACTTCTTATCCCCCCACGACCATCCCATGTTACTTCACTCCTGATGAAGGGTTTCGGCCCGAAACGTCATTATTACCTCCTCCCATAGATGCTGTCTGGCCTGCTGAGTTCTGTCAGCATTTCGGATTTTTTTATTTGGGCATAATTTTAAGTTGGTTGGAAGAAAGCATAGTGGGGATGTCAGATGTAAGCAATTTACCCTGAATGGTGAGGGCGTGGAACATCCTACCAAGGATGGTGGTAGAGGCAGGTACATGAGGGACATATAACAGCCTCTTGGATACACCTACTACAGACATGGATGATAGAAAAATGGAGGGCTATGGAGGAGGAAAGTTTGGATAGATCTTATGAGATTAAAAGGGTCAGCGCGATATCATGAGTTGAAGGGCCTGTACTGTACACTATTTTCTATGTTCTAAATGAGGTGAGGAAGAATTTCTTTCACCAGAAGGTGGTAAATTAGTGGAATTCATTGCCACAGAGGGCTATGGGAATGTCATTGGGCATATTTAAGGTGGAGGTTGAAAGGTTCTTGATCAGTCAGGGCTTCAAAGATTACAGGGAAAAGGCATGAGAATGGGGTTGAGAGGGATGATAAATCAGCCATGATGGAATGGGAAACAGACTCCATGGGCTGAGTGCCTTCTTTAGGCATCACCTATTGCCACAAAAATTACTTCAGATCTGCTGGGAAGATAGGTGAAGAAATGTCAGGGTCTCTTCCCAAAGCAACATCTCTGCAGGTTCACTGGTTCATAGGCAAGACCAGCAGCAGGGGTGCTGTCTGGCCTCAGCTGTAGCACGGACCCAGCCCTCATGCCGCAAGCCACCGAGGGGAGAGGACACTGGAGACGGTGTGGCCTGGTGTCCATGCTGGGTTGGGGGGCTGGCTCCTCCCATCAGCACTGATCAGTCCTCAAGTATTCCCTGGGTGGAAGAAAGCTGGACTGCATTTGTGTGCGGCTGCTCAAGCACGTGATGTTTAGACTGCTTCGGCTTATTCTTGCCGACAACAGTCTACTCGACATGACACTCAGGGACTTGGGCTAGATTATTAATGTTTTGTGACTGTATGTTTACTGCATACGTGCTGTATGTGTCCTATGCTGTGTGTGACTGTTAGTAGTGTGCTTTGCACCTCAGATCTGGAGCAATGCGTTGTCATTTGGCTGAGTTCATGGATATTCATGTGTGGTAGAATGATAATTAAACTTGAACTTGAAGTTGATCAAAGCTCTGATTCTGTTCAACCACTTACGTTGGGCAGGTCTCATCTCTGACAAGCCTGACACCAGAATCCCAACACAAACACTGTGCTTCAAACTCTATCACAGCGAGAGATTATCAGAAGGACAAAGAAAATGGTTCAAGGACACAAGGCTCAAGCTTACAGTAATTCTGAATTAATATTTCTTTTTTTCTGAACTGTCGGAATACCCTTGCACAAAACAGGTACTAAATCTATTTTTCTTGATGAACAGCTTCTGAGGAGACTGTGCACTGTAATTATACATGGACTTGTATACAATACCTGTCTTCTTTGCATGGTAAATTCCTTTTAGCAGTCTTTAATCTACTATAGAGAGATTCTATAAATCGGTCTGAAAGTTATTAATTTCCATGATATGTTTTGCTTAGTAATTTTTACATCATAGTAATATTATATTTTTAATTTTAATTCTGTCCTTTATATTAGAATTGTATAATGGAGGTTCAAAACAAAAAAATAAACACAAATTAAATAAACCTTAATTATAATTCAATGTTCAAGAGAATTGAGTCTGGAATGAAAATTGCTCAGGGATATAAGATAACAAAATGTAAAGGTAAGAGTAAGTTAAATAAAAGCTTTGCAGTGTCATTATTTGAGGCTCAACTCTCGTTGTTGTCTGTTATGAGTTTGTACGTCTTCCCCATCACCACGTGAGTTTCCTCTGGGTGCTCCGGTCACCTACAACATTCCAAAGCCGTACAGTACCGTTTAGGGTTAGTAAGTTGCTATGTTGGCACTGGAAGCTTGGTGACATTTGCAAGCTTCCTCCAGCACTTCCTTGGACTGTTGATGATCCTTGATCGTCGATGCAAGCAACACATTTCACTGTATGTTTCAATGTACACGTGTCAAATAAAGATAATCTCAGAACCAGAAGTAGGTTTATTATCTCCAGCACATGGCATGAAATTTGTTGTTAAACTGCAGCAGTACATTGCAACACATAATATTAAAAAATTAAAAACTGGAAATTAGAGTAAGCATGCCTTCAGGTTTCTGTACCTCCTCCCTGATGGTAGCAATGAGAACGAGGCATGACCTGTGTGATGGGTTTCCTTAATGACAGGTGCCGCCTCTTGAGGCATCGCTCCTCGAAGATGTCATGGATGTTGGGATTGATCCCCGCTTTGCCATTGAGTGAGACCATAGCCTGAGCTCAGCTTTTCTTCAACATACCCAATGATTGGATACAAATGCAGGCAAAGCAAAGAGTTAAATTGTACCACAGAGGCAAAGGGCGAAGAATTTAGGACTGAAGGTGCTGTATTTAAATACACATAGCATTCAGAATAAGGTGGACAAATTTGTGGTGCAGTTAGAGATTGATCGGTATGATGTCGTGGGCATCACTGAGTCATGGCTGAAAGAAGGCCAGAGTTGGGAGCTTAACATCAAAGGATATACTTTGTATTGAAAGGACAGGCAGGAAGGCATAGGCAGAGGTGTGGCTCTGTTGGTAAGAGATGGAATTACATCTTTAGAAAGAGGTAACACAGGGTCAGAGATAGTTGAATCTTTGTGTGTGGAGTTAAGAAAATGCAAGGTGGGAAAAACCATTTTGGGAATCATATATAGGCTTCCAAATAGTAGCCAAGCAAAGGGAGCTGGAAAGGGGATGTAGTAAGAGTAATGACACAATTGTGATAGGGGACTACAATATGCACAGGGATTGGGAAAATCAGGTGCTGGACTGCAAGAGAGGGAATTTGTTGAATGCTGACAAAATGGCTTTTTAGAGCAGTTTATCCTTCAGCCTACTTGGGTTAAGGTCGTGTTAGATTAATAACCCAGATTTCATTAGTTAGATCAACAAAAAAAGAACCCTTAGGAGGCAGTGATCATAACATGTTTGAATTCATACTGCAAATTGAAAGGGAGAAGCATAAGTCAGATGTATCAGTATCACAATGGAATGAAGGGAATTACAGAGGCATGAGAGAGGAGGATACTGGTGGGAATGACAGCAGAGCGGAGATGGCTGAAGTTTCTGGGAATAGTTCAGAAGGTGCAGGATAGATATGTCCCACAGAGGAAGAAGTCTCAAATGTCAGGGCTAGAAACTGTGGCTGGCAAAGGAGATTAAAGACTACATTAAAACCAAGGAAAGGGCATAAAAGGTAGCAAAAGTGAGTGAGAAGTTGGATGATTGGGAAGCTTTTCAAATCCAACAAAAGGCAACTAAGAAAGCTAGAAGAAAGGAAAAGATGAAATGTGAGAGCAAACTAGCCGATAATATAAAGCAGGATATCAAAAGTTCCTTCAGGTATATAAAGAATAAAAGGCAGGTGAGAGTTGATATTGAACCACTGGAAAATGATGCTGGTGAGGTAGTAATGGGGAACAAAGAAATGGCAGATGAACTTAATGGGTATTTTACATCAGTTTTCACTGTGGAAGATACTAGCAGTGTGCCAGAGGTCTGTGAGTGTCAGGGAGCAGGAGTGAGTGCCATTGCTATTTCAAAAGACAAAGTGCTAGGCAAACTCAAAGATCTTTAGGTGGGTAAGTCACATGGACCAGATGCACTACATTCCAGAGTCTTGAGAGAGGTTGTTGAAGGGATAACAAATGCATTGGAAGTGATCTTCCACGAATCACTTGATTCTGGCATGGTCCCGGAGGAATGAAAGATTGCAAATGTCAATCCACTCTTTAAGAAGGGAAGGAGATGAAAGAAAGGAAATCATAGGCCAGTTAACCTAAACTCAGTGGTTGAAAAAGTGTTTGAGTCTATTATTAGGAATGAGGTTTCAGGATAATAAACCAGTCACAATGGAATGATGGAGCAGACTCGATGGGCAGAATGGCTTAATTCTGCTCCTATGTGTTATGGTCTTATATGGACATTACTGCCTGTGTGAATTAGTCTGGAATACTTTGCATTTCTGGAAAAGGGTGCTTAAACTAAGGTAGGCAAATAATGCAATCAAATTGAAATTTTGTCAAAAATGTGATTATTCAGAATTTTGAGCTGAAAATAAGACCCTTCTTTTGGTCGAGGTCATGGATGTTGCATCCCAGCTGTCTACGTGGTAAACGAGCCAGGGCAGTACAATATGGAGAGCAATCTATTGCCCATGTAGCAAGGTCCACTTCTCCACACAGCTATTGAATGCAAAGGAATGGCAGAAATGAAACGGTTTGGCACCAGCAGCATCACAGGAGCTGCCAGTCGTGTTGAACTCAACATTGGACTGTCTGAGGGACTCCAGCTCTAGATGTTACTGAACGCATAAGTATAGGGGCTAGAAGCAGAAGCAGCCCATCGAGCATTTTCCACCAATCAATGATATCATGACTGCAGTTCAAAGTTCAAAGTAAATTTGAAAAATAATGTGAATCTCAAGGTAGTATATGTCACGATATGCTACTTTGACATTCATTTTGGAGCAGGCACTAACAGGAAAGTAAAGATTTACAATAGAGAATTTTATGAATAGCTATTCATAAACAGACAAAGACAGACAAACACAACTGTTTCAAGTTTCAAAGGAAATATACAAAAAGTTAGCTGTGGTCCATGGGTTGAGATTCTAAATTGGAGTAAGGCCAATTTTGATAGAATCAGAAACAATCTGGAAAGTGTTGATTGGGACAGGTTATTTTCTGGCGAAGGTGTACTTGGCTAGTGGGAGGCCTTCAAAAGTGAAATTTTGAAAGTAAAAATTTGTACATGCCTGTCAGGATAAAAGATAAAGATAACAAGATCAGAGGTCCTTACTTTTCGAAAGATATTGAGGCCCTGGTTAATAGAAAAATAGGTGGTGCATAACAAGTACAGGCAAGTAGGAACAAATGAGGTGCTTATAGAGTATAAGAAATGCAAGAGAACGCTTAAGAAAGAATTCAGGAAGGCTAAAAGACTGCATGAGGTTGCTCTAGCAGACAAGGTAAAGGAGAATCCTAAGGGATTCTACAGATATGTTAACAGCAGAAGGACTGCAAGGACAAAATTGGTTCTCTGAAAGACCAGTATGGTAATCCATGTGTGGATCTAAACAGATGGGTGAGATCTTAAATAATTTTTTTGTAATTGTATTTACTCAGTAGATGGACACAGAGTCTAATGAAGTGACGTAAAGCAGCATCAACTTCATGAACCCTGTACCTATTACAGAGGAGGAGTGTTTGCTATCCTGACAAGGTGTTCCCTTGGACCCTACAGGAGGCAATTGCAGAAATTGCTTAACCCTAGCAGAGATATTTAAATCATTCTTAATGACAGGGGAGGCACCAGAGGATTGGAAGTTAGCCAAATTTGTTCTGCTGTTTAAAAAAGGCTCTAAACATAAACCAGGAAATTATAGGAGGTGAGTCTGACATCAGCTGTGGGAAAGTTATTGGAAGGTATCATAAGGGACTGGATATGTAAGTATTGGGATAGACATGGACTGATTAAGGATAGTCAACATGGCTTTGTGTATGGTAAGTCATATCTAATCAATCTTACAGAGTTTTTCAAAGATGTTACCAGGGAACAGGATGAAGGCAAGGCAGTAGATATTGTCTACATGGGCATTTGACAAAATCTAAAGTGGGAGTTTCATCAAGAAGGTTCAGTTGCTTGGCATTCAAGATATGGAGGTAAATTGGATTAGACATTGGCTTTGTGGGAGAAGCCAGAGAGTGATAGTAGATGCTTGCCTCTCTGACTGGAGGCCTGTGACTAGAGGTGAGCTGCAGGGACTGGTGCTGGGTCTATTGTTGTTTGTCATCTATATCAACAGTCTGGATGATAATGTGGTTAACTGGATCTGCAAATTTGTGGATGACACCAAGATTGAGAGTGTAGTGGACAGTGAGGAAGGCTATCATGGCTTACAGAGGGATCTGCATCAGCTGGTAAAATGGCAGATGGAATTTAATGCAGTCAAGTGTGAAGTTTTGCACTTCAGTAGGACCAACCAGAATAGGTCTTACACAGTGAACAGTAGGGCGCTGAGGTGTGTGTTAGAACATCGGGATCTGGGAAATTAGGTCAATAATTTTTTGGAAGTGGCATCACAGGTCGATGAGGTCATAAAGTAAGTTTTTAGTACATTGGCCTTCATAAATCAAAGTACTGAGTTCAGGAGGTGGGATGTTATGTTAAAGTTGTATAAGACATTGGTGAGCCCTAATTTGGAATATTGTGCATAGTTTGGTCACCTACCTAGAGGAAAGAGTACAGAGAAAATTTACAATGATGATGTTGGGTCTGAAGGTCATGAATTATAGGGAACGCTTGAATAGGTTAGCAAAATATTGAGGGTAGATAGTTAGATAGATAGATACTTTGTTGATCCCAAAGGAAATTACAGCGTCACAGTAGCATTACAAGTGCACAGATATACAAACATTAGAAGGATGCTACCTTAAAAATAAGATATAGAAGATTCACAAGTCAAAGATTACAAGATTTACAGGATTTCAAATTTACACTGATGGGATGAAAGTGCAAGAATTACCATAATATTTTACAGCACACACTCACACCGTCTAGATAAGAAGTGACGGCAGTATTGCACTGGGTGTCCGTGATAGCAGGGTGTGGTAAAAGGAGCTTCTGATCGAGGTATACAAAATTATAAGGGGTATAGATAGGGTTAATGGAAGCAGACTTTTTCCACTACAAACAGAGGTCAGAGCTTAAGGGTGAAAGCCGAGATGTTTAAGGAAACATGAGAGGAAACTTCTTCACTCAGAGGGTGGTGAGAGTGTGGAATGAGTTACCAGCACAAGTAGTACACGCAAGCTTGATTTCAACATTTAAGAGAAGAGAACATTTAAGAGAAGGATTTGAGGAAGGACATTCTTGCTATTGAGGGAGTGCAGCATAGGTTCACAAGGTTAATTCCCGGAATGGCGGGACTGTCATATGTTGAAAGATTGGAGCGACTGGGCTTGTATACACTGGAATTTAGAAGGATGAGAGAGGATCTGATTGAAACATATAAGATTATTAAGGGATTGGACACACTGGAGGCAGGAAGCATGTTCCCGCTGACGGGTGAGTCCAGAACTAGAGGCCACAGTTTAAGAATAAGGGGTAGGCCATTTAGAACAGAGATGCGGAAAAACTTTTTCACCCAGAGAGTAGTGGATATGTGGAATGCTCTGCCCGAGAAGGCAGTGGAGGCCAAGTCGCTGGATGCATTCAAGAGAGAGTTAGATAGAGCTCTTATAGATAGCGGGGTCAAGGGATATGGGGAGAGGGCAGGAACGGGGTACTGATTGTGTATGATCAGCCATGATCACAGTGAATGGTGGTGCTGGCTAGAAGGGCCGAATGGCCTACTCCTGCACCTACTGTCTATTGTCTATTGTCTAAGTTTAGATATGTACATGGATGGTATGAGTACGGAGGGCAGGCCGTTAGGAATAGGCAGTTTAAATGGCGTCTGCATGAACTAGATGGACTAAAGGGCCTATTTTGGTGCTGTACTTCTCTATAACCTTTCCGTATATATGTCCTTGATGGTATGTATGCTGGTGCCAGTGATGCATTGGGCAATTTTGACTACCTATTGCAGAGCCTGTCCACTGGAGCACAGTTTCCTTAACATGCAGGGATGCATTAGGATGCTCTCCACTGTAGAATGACATGGGTATAGATATGCAAGGTCCAACTCTCTTCAGCCTCCTCGGAAAAGACAGGCATTGGTGAGCTTTCTTGACTGTGTAGAATGTGTTCTGGGAGCGTGAGAGCTTGTGCGAGATGTGCACTGCCAAGAGTTCGACACTTTTTGCAGTTCCTACTGCCGCGCTGCTACTGCAAAGAGGAGTGTGAGCTTGCGAGTTCTGAAGTCAATGACGATCTCCTTCGGCTTCTTAACATTGAAGAAGAAGTTATTTACCAGATACCGTGTCGAAAAGACATTTAGACAGGTGCATGGAAGTGAAAGGTGCAGGGTTTCCCTACTGGGGGTGTCCAAATCCCTCAGTTAATGATGTTTGCCCATGGCATAACAATGGATGGAAACCCCTGGCCTAGAAGGATATTAGCCAAATGCAAATAGATTCGCTCAGTAAGGCAACTTAGCCTGCGTGAGTAGAGCGGAAGGGCCTGTTTGCATGCTATATAATACTGAGAGGCTAAGTAAATGTTCTTCAGTCATTGATTGTGGGACTTATAGCTCTTTTACCATTACCCCAATTATAGAAATGAGAAGTGTACAGTAATTGGGAGCACGGTAGTATAGCGGTTAGCACAGAGTCTTACAGCGACAGCGACCCAGGTTCAATTCTCGTCGCTGTCTGTAAGGAGTTTGTACGTTCTCCCCACGACCACATGGGTTTCCTCCCACATCCCAAAGATGCACAGGTTAGTAGGTTAATTGGTCACATGTGTGTAATCAGGCTCATTCGACTCGAAGAGCCTGTTTCCTGCTGTACCGCTGAATAAAATGAGTGAACAACAAATGTAACAACATAAAAATTGAAAGGCATTTCCTGGATGACAAAGTTCCTAATGGATGCAGCGTTCTTCAGGCACTGTTTTTGAGGATGTCCTGGATGGTTGGGATGGTGCGCCCATGTTGGAGCTGGCAACTGTCTGCAACCTCTTTCCACCTTTTGCAGCGGAGCCTCCATAGCAGGCTGTGATACAACCAGACGGAATGCTGCCCACCATGCATCTGTAGAAATTTGCAAGAGTCCTTGTTATTGGTCTTCTCAAGCTCATTGCAAAGTCGAGCTTCATGATTACATTAATATGTTGGGTCCATGACAGATCTTATGAGATGTTGATGCCTTGTAGCTTGAAACTTTTCACCCTTTCCCCACTGACTCCTTGATGAGGACCGGTGTGTGCTCTCCTGACGTCCCCTTCCTGAAATCTACAAACAAACTACCATCTCAACATAAACAAGATAGGCTGCAGGGTCTGCTTTCAAAGCAAGTAACTTCTGATTCACTCTAAGTCCCTATGAGGGTTGGAAAGCATCAGACAACAAAGTTTTAGGAGTCTCATGCGTCTCAAAAGTTTTTTTTTCAACTTGTGATTCATTCTGTATTGAGAAGCTGGTGAGGGAGAGATAGTTCAGTAAATAGAGAGATAGAGGCAGAGTGGGTAATAGAGAAATGGAGAGAGAAAGAGAGAGAGAACAAAAGAGAAACAGAAATAAAGAGAGAATGAAAAAGTGAGTGAAGTAAAAAGAGAGAGAGAGAGAACAGAGAAGAGAAACTGCTGGAAAAACTTAATATCAGGCAACATCTGTGGAAAGAAATGTTTTATGTTGCTGACCTTCTTTAGAATGAATGGGGCCCAGATATGACAATGAGTCAGATAATCCAAATGTTCATCATTTCGTACACAGACACTGCCTAACCTGTTGAATATTCCAGCATTTTCTGCTTTTGCTTCAGATTTCCAGCATCTACAGCTTTTTTTTTAATTAGGTAGATTAATAAAAATTGGGGAATACAGCCCAATTTATCACAGATAAAGCTGTCCTCACCACTGCATTTGTCATAATCAAGAGAAAGGCTGGAAATCAAAGCAACACACACAAAATACCAGAGGAACTCAGCAGGCCAGGCAGCATCTATGGACAAAAGTACAGTCGAAGTTTTGGGCTGAGATCCTTTGGCAGGACATGGCCTGCTGAGTTCCTCCAGCATTTTGTGTGTGTTACTGCATTTGTCATGCTCTCTTCTAACTGCTGCCATCAGGGAGGAGGTATATTTCCAGGTTCAGGAACAGTTGTTACCCTTAAACCATCAGGCTCCTGAACCAACACAGATTACTCCACTCACCTCAATATAGAAATAATTCCATAACCTATGGACTCACTTTCAAGAATTCTGCAATGTATGTCCTCAGTATTATTTAATCGCTATTCATTTATCAGGATTATGTTGTTTCTGTTTTGTATTTGTACAGTTTTTCTTCTTTTCTACATTGGTTGTTTGTCAGATTGTTTATTTGTAGTTTTTAGAACATAGAAAATATAAAACCTACAGCACAATACAGGCCTTTCAGCCCACAATGCTGTGTCGAATATGCCCTTACCTTAGAACTACCTAGGGTTACCCACAGCACTTTATTTTTCTAAGCTCCATGTACCTATCCAGGAGTCTCTTAAATTCTATTCTATTTCTTTGTTGTAATGTAAGTGTCTGCAAGAAAATGGACACCACAGTAATGTAGCGGTTAGTGTGATGCTATTACAGCTCGGAGTGTCAGAGTACAGAGTTCATTTCCGGTATCTTCTGTAAGGAGTCTGTATGTCATCCCTGTAGGAGGCATGGCTTTTCTCCTAGTGCTCTGGTTTCCTCCCATAGTCCAAAGATACAGTGGTTGTTAGATTAATTGGCCATTGGTAAATTAACCCGTGATTAGGCTAGGGTTAAATCGGAGGGCTGCTGGGTGGTGCGTCACAAAGGGCAGGAAGGGCCTATTCAGTGCTATACCTCAATAAATAAATTTAAAGTGTAGTATATGGTGACATAGGTGTCTTTGAAAATAAATTTACTTTGAACTTTGACAGTCCCACGGTGCTTTCTGTCCGTTTATGTTGTATTGAAATATGGTCACTACTGATGTAAAGTATGTGGTAGCAACTTAATTATTGCAGAATATGATTTGGGAGAGAGTCATTTCCTTTGAGATAAATTGTAAATTGAATTTAATGTTGAGTCAGCAACATTAATTTCTGACTTGATTTGAGATGTGAAAAGATGTGCTGCTTGGCTGCAGGAGCTTCTGATTTCATGGCTTCACGTGCTAAATTATGGTATATTGGCCATTGAAATAAGACTTCTTTGTGAACTGATTAAGAATGACACTGCCTTTGGCTTAATAATGGATATAATTCGATGTGAAAACCGTTAAAAATTCAAGTTGACTATGACTCACAATGTGCCTTGTGAGTTGTGAGTAACTACGGTTGTCTTTGTTGGTTGGCATTGCTAGGGGGCACAAGCCTAGTGAGAACAGCAAAGAGGTTTATATTCTGACATTCTTTCTGTAAAACCTTCTCCATGAACTTGCTCAAGCCCTCTGATCGAGCTTCAGCTTTTAACCACAGGTGAACAAAGAACAGTTCAAAGAGCTGGATTTTAAAGACAAGAGATTCTGCAGACGCTGGGAATCTTGAGCAACACACACAGAACACTGGAGGAACTCTGCGTCTATTGAGGGGAACGTTTTGGGCTGAGACCTTTCATCAATACAAGAAAGAAAGGGGGTGGAAGCCAGAATAAGAAGGTGGGAGAGGGAGGGAAATGTGTACAAGCCGGCAGATTTTAAGGAGCTTTTTTAAGATAGAAAGAAAGAGAAGCAATGAGACAGAATGGCTTGGAATCAGCCATCGTACCCAGCGTCAGCTGGAAGAGAATGCCTCAGTGTATCTATATACAAAAAGCTAGAAAAGTCACCAATGCTCTGAAGACAAACTGTACAAATGCAATAAAAACAAATAATAATAATAATTAAACAAATCAATAAATAATACAAAGAACAGGAGTTTTAGAGTCTTCAGAAGTGAGTCCACAGGTTGTGGAATCAGTTCAGAGATGAGGAGAGTGAAGTTTTTCCTGATGGTTGAGGGTTGATAGCTGTTCCTGAACCTGATGGTGTGGGACCTAAGACTCCTGTGCCTCCTTCCTGATGGCAGTAGTGAGAAGAGAGCATGTCATCAATGGTGTGCAGTTTTGGTCTCCAAATTTGAGGAAGGACATTCTTGCTATTGAGGGAGTGCAGCGTAGGTTCACAAGGTTAATTCCCGGAATGGCAGGACTGTCATATGTTGAAAGATTGGAGCAACTGGGCTTGTATACACTGGAATTTAGAAGGATGAGAGGGGATCTGATTGAAACATATAAGATTATTAAGGGATTGGACACGCTGGAGGCAGGAAACATGTTCCCGCTGACGGGTGAGTCCAGAACTAGAGGCCACAGTTTAAGAATAAGGGGTAGGCCATTTAGAACAGAGATGCGGAAAAACATTTTCACTCAGAGAGTGGTGGATATGTGGAATACTCTGCCCCAGAAGGCAGTGGAGGCCAAGTCTCTGGATGTGTTCAAGAGAGAGTTAGATAGAGCTCTTATAGATAGTGGGGTCAAGGGATGTGGGGAGAGGGCAGGAACGGGGTACTGATTGTGTATGATCAGCCATGATCACAGTGAATGGCGGTGCTAGCTAGAAGGGCCAAATGGCCTACTCCTGCACCTACTGTCTATTGTCTATTGTGAGGTATCCTTGATGATGGACGCTACTCTTTGTCGATCTGGTCAATCATAGGGAACACTTTTCCTCTGATGGACTGGACTGTATCTACCACTTTATGAAAGCTTTCTTGGTCACTTGGTCAGTATCTCTCCTTCAACCAGTCATTGTTCCTGGGATGTCTTTGCATAAAGTCTGTCTGGTGTTTCCTGTGTTTATAATTTAAGCGTATTTAAGTTTGCTTCAAAAGTACTTTTGTTGACAGTTAAGGACTTCAAAATGATGAAAGATGCTATGTAAATTCATGTTTTCCTTTTCACTGAGGAAATGTAGAATTTCACACAATCTTTCTCTTAGATTATCTAGTGGTAGTCATTGCTGAAACAGTCCTGAGCTGAGAATGATCCTGGAAATGAAAGGGTTAACACGAGGAATGTTTCCTGGCTCTGCCCTGCATTTGCTGAAGTTCAGAAGAATGAGGGGAGATCTCACTGAGACCTATCAAATATTGAAAGGTCTAGATAGAGTGTACGTGGAGAGGACAGTTCCTATAGAGGGCGACTCTATGACCAGAGGGCACATCCTCAGAATAGAACAGAAATGAGGAGGAATTTCTTTAGCCAGATGGTTGTGTATCGGTGGAATTTATTGGCACATACAGCTGTAGAAGCTAAGTTATTGAGTATATTTAAAGTGGAGGTTGATAGGCCTTTAATGAGTCAGGGCATCGAAGGTTATGGGGAGAAGGCAGGAGAATAGGGTAGAGAGGGGTAATAAATCAGTCATGATGGAATGGTGGAGCAGACTCAATGGGCTGAAAAGCCTAAATCTGCTCCTATATCTTATGGTCTTAAACCCACTTCAGATATTGAATGTAATTTGTGTCAGTTTTCACATGTAACCTCTCCTCATCCATGTCTGACAGACTAAGAAACAGGCCCTTCCCTGCTACAGTGCCTGCCCATTACTGCCTGGATCCATTGTCAGATAGACCAGCATAAACCTGAGTGAAGTCCCATCGCATTTGTCCATTTAATTCCTTTTCATCTCTGCCAGGATCTCACATTTGCTCCACTGCAAGCTGGGGTTTGAAGCTGACGGCACCAGAGTGTGCGATTGAATACTGCCTGTGAAAAGACAGATTAGCCCATATCTGAATTGTCAGCTTCCTTCTGCTAATTGTCCTGAGCTTTGGAGAGGATGCATAATTTTGATGGCATTGTTCTCAAATTAGAACAATTCCTGCTGTCCATGAATATTAAAGCCTTTATTTCCCTTGCAGCTGGAAGTGTCGAAGTGTTTAGGCACTGCCAATATCATACCTCATTGCATCTTAATAACCATTAACCGAGGCACTGTCAGATTCAGAATCAGAATCAGGTTTGATATCACCGGTATCTGTTGTGAAATTTGTTGTTATGCAGCAACAGTACGTTGCAATACATAATAATAACAAACTAAAAATAACAATACAAAATCAATATTAAAAATTTATTGCAAGAAGATTAAAGTAATAGACAGGTAGTGTTCATAAGTTCAATGCTCATTCAGAAATCTGATGGTGGAGAGAAAGAAGCTGCTGCTGAATTGTTGAGCGTGTGTCTTCAGGATCAACCATCAGACCTCGACTTCTAGACTTGGAAGTTGTAAGCAGGGTTATGGTTCCAATACAGGTTGATGGGGTGGGAAGAATAATAGTCTGGCAGAGACTAGATGGACCAATGGGCCTGTTTCTGCACTGCAGTGCTCTTTGACTCTATGACTTTGGTCTTTGCCCTTCGAGTGGGACCTTTGGTAACAACCCCAGGACTGACTGATCATAGGCCACACCATGCACTGCAACAACCAAAGACCTCAGCCACTCTGGACATTCCATCGGGCAGAAGATGCAACACCTGAACACTCATACCACCAGGCTCAAGGACAGCTTCTATCCCACTGTTATCAGACTATTGTATGGTTCCCTAGTACTATGAGATAGACTCTTGACCCCATAATCTTTATGAACTTGTACATTATTAGAGTGGTGAATCTGTGGAATTCATTGCCACAGGTGAGAGTGGAGGCCAAATCATTGGGTATGTGAAGGCAGAGGTTGATAGGCTCTAGATTAGTCAGAGCACGAAGGGTTACAAGGGGAAGGCAGGAAATTGCGGCTGAGGGGGAAATGGAACAGCCATGATGAAATGATGGAGCAGACTTGATGGGCTAAATGGCCTAATTTTGCTCTTATATTTTATGGTCTTATTATAGTCTACCGACACCGCACTTTCTCTATAGCTATTACACTGTATTCTGCATTCTCTTATTGCTCTACCTTGTTCTACCTCAATGCACTGTGTAATGATTTGATCTTTATGACCGATCTTTCACTGCATCTCTGTACATGTGACATTCATAAACCAGTTTAGCAATTTACCAATTTCATTACAATATCGCAGTGGAGAAATATGTGGAAGTGAACAAAAAACACAAGAAATTAGGAACAGGAGAAGGCCACTTGGCCCATCATGCATTTTACCTCCAAATGCTATCATCGTGTCTGGTCTACACTGTCCTCAACTGCTCCTCTGTGCTAGTTCGCAAAACCCTCAATTCCTCAATCTCCTCCTTAAATACATCCAACGGGTGCCCTCCTCCACCCACAGGGGCAATGAATCCCACAGATTTGCTACCGTCTGAAATTAGAAATCTGTACACATTCAGTTTTAAATGACTGGCTAGCTATTTTCTAATTGCATTCATTCATCACTTTATTAGGTATGCTTGGTTATTAATGGAAATATCTGATCAACCAATCATGTGGCAGCAACTCAATTCATAAAAACATTTAGACATGGTCAAAAGGCTCAGTTGTCGTTCAGTTCAAACATCAGAATGGGGAGAAATGTAGACTGTGGAATGATTGTTGGTGCCAGAGAGGGTGGTTTGAGTAAATCAGACACTGCAGATCTCCTGGGCTTTTCAAGCACAACAATCTTTTGAGATTACAGAGAATGGTGCAAAAACAAAACCATCCAGTGAGCAGCAGATTTGTAGGCAAAAACACCTTGTTAATGAGAGAGGTCAGAGGAGAATATCCAGGCTGGTTCAAGCTGACAGGAAGGCGACTGGAACTTATATAAGCATCCATTCCATCAGTGAGCATCTCAGAATGCAGAACACCTTGATGGGTTACAGCAGCTGAAGACCACAAGCATCCACTCAGTGGCAACTTTACTAGTTCAGGAGGTACTCAGTAAAGTGACCACTGAATAAATACCCCCTATGTTGTGAGTCTCCAATTAGTGGAAGTATTTCAGCTTCTACCCTGTCAAATCCCTTTATGGTCTTATCTGTTTGAATAAGTTCACTCTTCAAAGTAAAGTTACTTTCCAAGTATGTACCGGTATATGCTGCCATATACAACCCCAAGATTAATTTCCTTGCAGGCATACTTAATCATAACAAAATCAATGAATGACCACACCGAGAGAACAGACAATCAGTGTGCAAAAGACAACACATTGTGCAAATACAAAAAGGAACTAAGGAAAGAGTGAATAATAATAATAAATAAATGATAAATATTGAGAGCATGAGATGAAGAGCCCTTGGAAGTTAGTCCATAAGTTGTGGGAACAATTCAGTGATGGGGCAAGTGAAGATATCCTCTCTGGTTCAAGAGCCTGATGGTTGAGGCGTAATAACTGTTCCTGAACCTGGTGGTCCTGAGGCTCCAGTACCTTCTTCTTGATGGTAGCAGTGAGAAGAGAGCATGTTCTGGATAATGGAGGTCCTTGATGATGGATGCTGCTTTCCTGCAACAGCGTTTCATGTAGATGTGCTCAGTGGTGTGAAGGGTTTTACCAACGATGGAATGGGTAGTATTTCACTATGTTGTGTAAGATTTTCCGTTCAACAGAACTTGTATTTGCATACAAGGCTGTGATGCAGCCAGACATACTCTCCCCTATATATTGATGAAAGTTAGTCAGAATTTTAAATGTCATGCTGAATATTTGCAAACTCCTAAAGAAGTATAAGTACTGTTGTGCTTTCTTTGTAATTACAGTTACATGCTGGGCCCAGGACAAGTCCTCTGAAATGTTAACACTGAGGAATTTAAAGTTACTGATCCTTTTCACCTCTGATCTCCTAATGAGGACTGGCCCATGGATCTCTGATTTTCTCCTTTTGAAGTCAATAATAACCTCCTTAGTTCTGCTGACATTGAGTGAGAGGTTGTTGTTAAGACACCATTCAGTCAGATGTTCAAACTCCCTCGTATATGCTGATTTGTCACCACTTATGATCCGGTAAACAACTGTGGTGTCATCAGCAAACGTAAATATGACATGGGAGCTGTGCTTAGCCACACGGTCATAAGTATAAAGTGAGTGGAATAGAGGCTAAGCACACAGCTTTGTGGTGAACCTGTGCTGATGGAAACGGTGGAGGAGATGTTGTTGGCAATCTGAACTGACTGAGTTCCTGTGCTGTACTGTTCCATCTTCTGTGTTCTATGTATTAGGCCCTTAAATAGGCTCATGGTTTTGCAGAGAATAGTGGGATATGGATGTTTTGTAGGCAGAATAGATTATTCTAGTTAGGGATTTAATTACTACCAACATTGTTGGCTAAAAGGCATGATTCCATACTGCACTGGTCGATGGCCTCTGGTCTTAAACCCATGTCCTCTAGCTTTTAGTAAACACCCTGGGGAAAAAAAATAATCTATGTGCTTTCACCCTGTCGATGCCCCTCATGATCCTATGTACCTCTATCTGGTCATCCCTCAATCTCCTACATTCCAAAGAATAAACTCCTAACTTCTGGGAAATTTTATGAGTTCTAATCCAGGGAATAAGCTTTTCCAGAGGGGGGAATTGGTTGTTTTTTTCTAGTGTTTAGAAGAATGAGAGGGGAATATACAAAATACTCACAGTTTTTGACACAGCAGATGTGGATTTGATACTGCCGCTGATTCAGAGTGTCAAAATGAGGAGTTAGCCATTCAGGGTTGAGTGACATTTATTGTAAGCTCTTATGTTCTAATGATGCAGGGTCCATGGAAAGCCGAACAAAACCAGTATAAACTTTTCACGCACTGGGAAACTACAAGGTGATTCTGCAGCTGTGGCCTGCGACCATCAGCACTCAGCTGCAGGCGTTGAGCTCCTGGACCCACTGAGTACTGAACTGGTTCTGTGGCTGAGGACTCATTTTTGGGGACTCTGTGGTTCATGTTCAGTGTATTATTTGTTTGCTTCTTTCATTATTTGTGCAATTTGTTCTTTTTTTCACACATTGGATGTTTGACAGTCTTTGTTGTGTGGTGTTTTCCATGGATTCTCTTGTGTTTCTTTGTCTTGTGGCTGCCTGCAAGAAGATGAATCTCAAGGTTTTATATAGTATACATACTCTGATAATGAACGCACTTCGAACTTTGAAACAACAATTGATTACTCATTCCTCATGAATCTGTTGTAAATCATCAGCAAAGTGACAGCTCCCATTATCAATCAGGGACCATCTCTAAAAATGTGTGAGCATAGATGGAGACCAGGAATCATCTTTAAAAATGTGAAGGTGTAGATGGAGACACAGTGACTGTCTCTGAAAATGTGAGAGTGTAGATGGAGATGGGAGAATGCAAATGATGGAATCAAAAATACCCATCTGGAGAAACCCAGCAGGTCAGGCAGCATCTGTGTGGGAACAGGGACTGGTGGTCAGCATCTAGTGAACCGGACCACGCATAAATACTGTGAGTACAAGAGCAGGTCACTTGCTTTATAACCATGATGATCAGCTCACATTCTGGTGCCCTGAAACCTTTGACCATCTCGAAGGGAGGTCTGGAATGTGATAGGTTTCTCCCTGCTAACTTCCAACAGTGCTCAACAATATGGGAAAATATTAAAAAACTTAAGAGTAAAATTAGGCATTTGACCCATTGACTGCTCTGCTATCCAATCATTGCTGCTTTATTTTCTAACTTAAATCCAATCTCCTGCCTTTCCCAGTAACAGTTGACACTCTGACTAATCAAGAACCTATGAAATTTTGCTTTAAATATACCCAGTGACTTGGCCTCCACAACTATCTGTGGTACAAGATCCTCTGGCTGAAGAAGTTCCTCCTCATCTCTGTTCTACAGTGATATCCTTCTACTCTGAGTGTGTGTCCTCTGATCCTACACTCTCAAACTATTGGAAACATTCTCTTCACATCAACTCTATCTAGGCCTTTCAATATTTGATAGGTTTCAATGAGATTTCCCTCCCCACCCCACCCCCCATTCTTCTAAATTCCAATGATGCAATGAAGAAGGATGCTTACGTTAGAATCCTGTTCTAGGACTACAGTTCAGCATTCAATGCCAAAGTTCGATCCAGGCTCGACAAGAAGCTCAGAGACCAGCCTTCATTCTGCCTTGTGCAGCTGGATCCTGGACTTCCTGTCAGATCATTGACATGTTGTAAGAGTGGGTTCCCTCACCTCCAACCCTCTGACCCCAATACAGGAGTCCCTCAGGGCTGTCTACTGAGTCCCCTCCTTTACTCTCTGTATACTCATGACTGTGTCGTCACCCACAGCTCTAATCTGCTAATTAATTTTGCCAATGACACTACATTGATTGGCCTTATCTCAAACAATGATGACTTGGCCTACAGGGAAGAAGTCATCTCTCTGACACAGTGGTGTCAAGAAAACAACCTCTCCCTCAATGTCGCAAAAACAAAGGAGCTGGTTGTCGATTACAGGACGAATGGAGACGGGCTAAACCCTATTGACATCAATGGATCCAGGATTGAGAGGGTAAACTGCTTCAAGTTCTTTGGCATTCACATCACCAAGGACCTCACGTGGTCTGTACATACTGGCTGTGTGGTGAAAAAGGCACAACAGAGCCTCTTACACCTCAGATGGTTGAGTAAGATTGGTATGGGCTCCCAAATCCTAAGAACTTTCTACAGGGGCACAATTGAGAGCATCCTGACTGGCTGCATCACTGCCTGGTATGGGAATTGTACTTCCCTCAATCTCAGGACTCTGCAGAGAGTGGTGCGGACAGCCCAGCGCATCTGCAGTTGTGAACTTCCCATGATTCAGGACATTTACAAGGACAAGTGTGTAAAAAAAGCCCGTAGGATCATTGGGGACCCGAGTCACCCCAACCACAATCTATTCCAGCTGCTAACATCCGGGAAACTGTACCACAGCATAAAAGCCAGAACCAACAGGCTCCGGGACAGCTTCTTCCACCAGGCCATCAGACTGATGAACTCACGCTGATTTGAGTGTACTCTATATTACATTGACCATTCTATTTATTATAAATTATAATAAATTACTATGATTATGCACATTGCACATTTAGACAGAGACATGACATAAAGATTTTTACTCCTTACAGCATGTATGTGAAGGATGTAAGAAATAAAGTCAATTCAATTCAATTTAAAAAAAATACAGGCAAGAGCCATCAAATGTTCCTTGTACCAATTCCAGGATAATTCTTGTAAACCTCTTCTGAACCTTTTCCAATGCCAGCACATCCTGTCTTAGATAAAGGGCCCAGAACTGCTCATGATACTCCTAATGTACAATGTCTTATAAAGCCTCAACATTATATCCTAGTTTTCACATTCTAGTCCTCTCAGAATGAATGCTAAGGTGAGGCTCAGGTGAGTGTGAGATGTCTCTTGCAGGATGGAAGGAGTAGATTGATCTTCGAGTAGGTTAGAAGTAAGCACGATATTGTGGGCCGAAAGGTCTGTACTGTGATGCGATGCTCTATATCCGACTGTTGGTTCTTGTTCTTTGTTTTCTTATGCTGGGACGACCACAGGATGGAAATACATGTGGACATTGCCTGTAATTGAATAAAGAGATGTTCATTATAGGAAATCTACATTATAGTGTCAGCTGTTTGAGGTTAATAGAATTGAAATTTGGAAACCGAGTACAATGTATGTTGTTAGCCAAATGAAACAGGATTACTTTCTCCCCAAAGGTCTCTGCAGGAGAGATTCTTTCAGAAATATTTGGAACTGATGATCCTTCAACACTTGATTGGCAGTTGAAGCTGGCAGAATGATACGGCACAGAGGGAAATTAACTGTTTGATTCATTTATCAACTTCACTCCCCTCCTCAGTTCTTTTACCAAACCCAAGAAAACTACAATTTCTTCAGTTTCCTTTTGAAAGTTCTTATTGAATTTATATTTAAGATACAGCAAGGTAACAGGCCCTTCTGGCCGAATGAGTCCACACCACCCAATTACTCCCATATGACCGATTAACCTTCTAATCCGTACATTTTTGGACTGTGCGAGGAAACAGAGCACCCAGAGGAATCCCGTGCGGTCACAGGGAGAATGCAGAAATTCCTCACAGACTGCAGTGGGCATTCAGCCCAGGTTGCTGCTACTGTATGTGATGCCCTGGTTAGGTCTTTTACTGCCATGCAATAGGTATTTCATTTTGGCAGTTCTATTAGAGCAGTCTGTACTACTTTCACCTTGTCTGGGTTTGAGCTAAGACTAGAGGCTTATTATTCAACTTAGGAATGTGGTATCAACCAATCAGGATGGTAGAATTGGGAGAAGGTTCTAGAGAACGCCGGGCGGAGAGGACTTTGTTGGTGGAAGCTGGGAAGAAGGTGGAGGATGCTGTCTCTGTTGCACAAGGTGCTTTGTGCAGATGAATGGCTTCAAGGAGGATGAAGCAACACTCCCCTGGGAGAGCCCGTTTGTTCAAGATGGATTTTGAGAGATCTTCGGAAGTTGGTGTCTGCTTTCTCGCAGACTGAAGGTCCAGCACCTGAGGTTCAGACAAGTTCAACATTTGAGCTCCACTCTGCAAATGTGACTGTCAAATATAATGGGCCCTTTTTGTTTTTTCTTTCCTTTTTTAATAACTGCTTAAGTTAACATTCTTAAATCTACTTCTGATAAATTGTATGCAGTGTACGATCTTAATATCGGGTGATTGCCAGGGGTAGTAAACCACACAGCATTCACTCCAGCCGGGGTTTGGGTGGGCGAGACATCTCAGCCTCACTGATTTTGGAGGAACAATGTCATATACACCCTAGACATATGAATCCTGAGGAAGATGGGTTTCTCACTGCGGAATTCAGTGTCTGTTAGCGAGGGGCTAATGAGCCACATTTCCAGAGAAAAGAGGAGGTTTTCGTGTAATAGTGTTACTCTAACCACTACGCTACTGTGCCGCCTCATTATCATTTTGTATTAGGAGAGATGTCATGGGCATCGACATTGGCCAAGTTCACATGATCTCAGGTAAATGCGGAATTGGCCTTGGCTGTGATTTTTTTTAACCACTTATCCGTATACTCTGACCTCCTGTAAGGGATGTTAATGGTGGCACAGAAGCCTAGTGGTTAGTGCAGTCGGTTCACAGCACTGGTGTTCAATTCCCACCGCCATCTGTAGGATTGGATTTCCTCTGGGTGCTCTGGTTTCCTCCTACACTCTACAGATGTACAGGTTAGACTCAGTAAGTTGTGGGCATGCTTTGTTAGTGCTGGAAGCATGGTGATGCCTGTGCTGCCCCCAACACAACATTGCTGATTTGATTTGATGCAGATTTCACTCTACCTTGTTACATGTGCCAATGATAACCCATTTTACTTACTATTTCTGACAGTGAGATCCAGAGCACCACCTCTCTCTGGACACAGAACAGACTCAACACTCTTTCACTCTTTCTACTTCAACAATATTGTCAGCAGTTTTGGGTTCCTTATGTAAGAAAAGATGAGCTGGCAATGGAAAGGGTCCCGAGAAGGTTCATGACAATGATCCCAGGAATGAAAGGATTAATGTATAAGGAGAATTTGATAGCTCTGGGGCTGTGCTCACAGGAGTTTAGGAGAATGAGTGGGAATGTCATTGAAGCCTATCAAATATCGAAAGGCCTAGATAGTGTAGATGTGGAGAGGATGTTTCCTACAGTAGGGGAGTCTAAGACCAGAAGACACAGCCTCAGAATACAAGGATGATCATTTAGAGCAAAGGTGAGGAGGAATTCCTTTAGCCAGAGGGTGGTAACACTATGGAATTTATTGCCATGGTGGCCTAGTCATTTGGTATATTTAAGGCAAAGGTTGATGGTTCCTGATTAGTAAGAGCATCAAAAATTATGGGAAGAAGGCAGGAGAATAGGATTGAGAAAGATAATAAATCAGCCATGATGGAATGGAGAAGCAGACTCAATGGGCCAAATAGCCTAATTTGTTCCTATATCTTATCCTTTATCCTCAGTCACCGAATTCCCTATCAAGGATAATAGGAGTTTCCTATTCTCCTTATCCAGCTCCCTCATACCTGAATAAATCCTTGCCTCATGTTTCTCTGTTCCAAAGGAAACATCTCCAGCGCATCCAATCTTTCCTGACATTCTTCAGCCCTGAGAGCATCCTGATGAATTATCTCTCCATTTCTCTGTTGCTCCCAGTGAGGTGACAGCTTCACAATGGGAGCTTGTATGTCAATCGGCTCCATCTGGCCTGCAAATCATTATTAAATGTCAGTGGGTGATGGGAAGGGAAACTATCACTCTCCTCCGTAACCCAGAGACATTCGGGGAAGTCGTTGCTCAATCCGATTGGGTAATGCCTGACATTCTACTTCCCTTTCATTCAGGTTCTCGTGCTCCTGACAGTCTCTCCTCTACAATTCTCAGAGTCATAGCCCAGGGCTGAGCTGTTGTCAGACACGGCACAGTTCAAGCTGTTGGCTGAGAGAGTGGGGTAATGGTGAGGTGTAAAGAGAGGGTGAGGGTAAAAGGATGGTTGTCTGTGAGAGGGAAAACTCAGGAGGTCACACCACATCTGTGGAAGGAGTTTGAGTCTCTTCATCAGAACCTGAGCCACAGCATTGTCAGAGTGTGTTTCATTACCTGAGTTACTGTAAAAGCAGATTGAACTGATTTTCCTCCAAATTACTTTTTTGTCAGAAAGTAATGAGTAAAGGGTTTATTTGATTTAACAAAATGACTGAGCATTAAGAGCGGTTTTACCCACACAAAGTGTGCAAGTAGGATTAGGCTTGATTATGAACAAATCTTCTACATATCAAAGTCTTTCACCATTGAACAAACAAACTGGATTTAATTCAAACAACAACACACACAAAATGCTGGTGGAACACAGCAGGCCAGGCAGCATCTATAGGGAGAAGCGCTGTCGACATTTCGGGCCGAGACGGTCCTGGGTCCTGATGAAGGGTCTCAGCCCGAAACGTCGACAGCGCTTCTCCCTATAGATGCTGCCTGGCCTGCTGTGTTCCACCAGCATTTTGTGTGTGTTGTTGTTTGAATTTCCAGCATCTGCAGATTTCCTCGTGGTTGGATTTAATTCAGTTCATTTTATCTTCAGAGTAACCATCAATGGGTCCTATCCTCTCAGATGTAATATTGCCATACTGGTATTTAAATACCTATTCATAACCTCCCTTGGCACTTGGCATCCTTTGAAAACTATTTGATTTAAAAATCCAACCCCGTTTGCTAGAGCTATACCTGTTGTTGGGTGGTGGGCTAGAGATATGTCTCTACCAGAGGAAAAGTAAGGTGCTTGGGAAAGGTGCAGCATCTGCTTAGCACACCCCTCCACCCCACTGCCCAATGAGGAACACTTGAAGCCATGGGAGCAGGAGGTGGATGGTCCTATGTGCAGTTGGAGCATATCGCAAGTCCTGGTTATACGACCACTGATGCCAAGCGGACAATCTCTGAAGAGTATTGATAATGGCTGGGGTCACCCATCTTATAAACACACTGCCAGAAGAAAGCAATGGCAATCCATTTCTCTAGAAAAATTTACCAAGAATAGTCATGACTGCACACAATGTACGAGATGTTGATAATGATATCAGCAGGCAAAGTTAGTGACATAGAATGATCGGCTTCCTCAGTGGTTAGCTCAAGTGATCAGGCACAGGTATCTGTGGGTCTGACCATCATTATTGCTTACACCCCACCCTGTTTAGAGATCAGTACATACACACCACTTACATATACACATTCCCTGCGTACACACCACGTGCACATCTCCCACTGTCACACCACAGACTACACACACTGCTTGCACATGCTGTCACACACACTCTTTACACACCATTGCTGCAAACAGCATTACACCACTACACACACTGCTTGCACGTTACCTTTATTTGTCACATGTACATCTAAACATTGAAACACATAGTGAAGTATATCGTTTGAATCAATGAACAACAGAGTACCAGGATGTGCTGGGGTAGCCAAGTGTCACCATGCTTCTGGTGCCAACATGGCATGCCGATACGATGGAGGTGTTTAAGGGATTCATAGATTGGCACACGAAGGGAGCGATCTGGTCATTGTGCAGGGAAGAAGGATTATATTAATTAGGAGTCATTAGATGAGCATCGTGTGCCAAAGTGCCTGCCTTATGGAATGTTGCTCTATGTTCTTCATGCCAGGTGAGTTACAGAATCAGGGAGATATTGGGAAAACGGATTAATTTAGGAGTAATTTAAACCAGGTGCATTTTGAAGTCTGAAAGTCCTGCTTCTGCACTCTCTCTCTCTATCTTTAAAGCATATTATCTTATCATTGCAACATGTACTGTGCAAAAATTGCAGCTCTGTCTGGACACCAAAAAGTGATTGGTTGTAACATCTTTCAAAGATACACAGAAGTTTAAAAAAAATACCATCCTTGCTCCCTGTTTCTTCTTACTCTAATTTTTTCTTGTAATAAGGTTGTTTGAGTCAGTATCATGCTTTACAATGTCAACAACCAGGCTTCAATTCCCACCACTGTTTGTAAAGAAACTGTACGTTCTCCCTGTGACCGTGTGGGGTTTTTCTCTGGGAGTTCCAGTTTCCTCCCACATTCCAAAAACATACGGGTTAGTAGTTTAATTGATCACATGGGGGTAACTGGGCACCAATGGCTCGATGGGCCACAAGGGCCAGTTACCATGTGATATATCTAAATAAATTAATAACAATGAATAACTATAAAGAACAAAACAACTTATCCATGTTCATGATGCAGCACATTGTCCCACTTTGTAATGTAACACACTGTAAGGTTTCACTGCTACTGTAATGGTTTATCTGTAGCAGCAATGTCTGGAATATGACTAGAGATAACGGTGCTTTGGAATGCAGGGACTATCCAATGAGAGAAAGGTTGTTCCTTCTTGTGAGTCTGAAGAGAGATTTTCGCGGTCTTTTGTCAGTGAGAGAGGAAGAAGGAAGACGCGTGTGGAAAGAGCTGGAAGACCACCGGCCAGAGTGGACCAGGAGCAAGGGTCCGAAAGTCGACGACGCTCAGAGGAGGTCAATAGTTGATCAATGGCCATATCAGTGAGCTCCAACATGCACTTTTGACTTTTTCCTTAAAATGGGCCGTTTTTATTTTTATTTTCTTGACTAACCCTATATTCAGATTAAGGTTTATAAAGTTCAATCATTTAATTGCATATAGTGTACAGTCAGATATTTTGTAGTGCAGGTTTGCTACCGGACAACACATCACGCAGCGTCCACACAAATAAGATTTCTCAGTCTGGCGAGGCCAAAGGCTCTCTTCCCCTAGACGAACACATGCTGGCTGAGCCTGAGGGTTACAGTAAGAGATCATGAAATTCTGTTCTCAACAACACACAATAAAATCTGGAGGAAATCAGCAGGTCATGCACCGCTGATGGATAAATAGCCAAGAACCTTCATTGTGACTGGGATGGAAGGGAGGGGGAGAGCCAGAATAAAAAGGCGGGGGGAGGAGGAGTACAAGCTGGCAGGTGATCAGTGCTACCAGGTGAGGGGGAAGGTGATTGGATGGAGGAGGGGGATGAAGTAAGAAGCTGGGAGGTGACAGTTGGAAGAGATAAAGGGATGAAGAAGAAGGAATCTGATAGGGGAAGAGAATGGACAGTGGGAGAAAGGGAAGAAGAAGAGGCACCTGAGGAAAGTGATGGGCAGATGAGGAGTAACAAAGGGTTAAGTCCACAAACACGAAATATATTTATTTGTCCCTTACAGAACTTGGTTCAGGTCAATTGTGGAGAGCAAAATCTTCAAAATGAGGATTTATCCTTTCTAAACTTGGCTGCATTTCACAACTGACATGAAGGATCAGTCAATATTTATTAATTTAGCTTCCTTTCAGGATTTTTTTTTTTTTACGAACTCCAGGACATAAATCAGTAAAGTAACCATTGTTTCCATCTTCTTGATTACTGACCTTGATCAAAGGTTCACTTCTCCAGGAACACTTCCTGGAAGGGAACCAGAAACACATCTGGAAGTACAGTATTTTACATCATCCAACGGGGGTATTATTAGAGTAAAAACTCATCTTCATCCATCATTGAACATAGAACAGTACAGCACAGTGCAGGCCCTTCAGCCTATGATATTGTGTCAAACTTATACCTTACTCCAAGATCAATCTGATCCTTCCCTACTTCATACCCTCCATTTTACTATCATCTATACTGTGCGCCTATCTAAGAGTTTTTTAAATGCAGTAATGCGTAGGCTTCTACTGTCACCCCTGGCAGCATGTACCCATTCTTCATCCCTTTATCACCCCGCTCTCTCAGTCAAGCACTTACTTCTGATATCCCCCTGTATCTTCCTCCAATCATCATAAAATTATGTCACATTGTATTAGCCATTTCCACCATAGGAAATGTCTTAAGCTGCCCACTATGTCTCTTATCATCTTGTACATCTCTATAAAGTCACCTCTCATCCTCCTTTGCTTCAAAGAGAAAAGCCCTAGCTCACTCAACCTATCCTCTTAAGACATGTTCTCTGCCATGTTTACAAGGCAGCAACCTTGTAAATCTCCTCTGCACACTCTCTAAAGTTTCTACATCATTCCAATAATAAAGCAACCAGAACTGAACACAATATTTGAAGTGTGGTCTAGCCAGTGGCTTATAGATCTGCAAAAGTATCAGGCAAAATTTTAAACTCAATCTCTGGACTAATTGAGGTCAATATTCATTGAATAAATCATTTGGGTCAAGGATAAATTGCTTCTCTCTAGTTGTATGTTGGACTCTTAGACTGCTATAAATGGGGGTTGGGGGTAAGAGTTAGGGGCAGAAGTTCCAATTTCAAAAGTTACAGTGCACAGGATTACAGGATTTTACGGGGTAAACTCAGATGGTTGTAGACTCAGCCAGCTCCATCAAGGGCACAAACTCAGATCAGATCGTTATACAAGGCGCTGAGGCAGCACAACGCAGAATGAAGTGTAACAGGAACAGACAAAATGCAGTGCAGGTACACAATAAGGTGCAAGATCATAATGAGGTAGATTGTGAGGTCAGGAGTCCATTTTATCAAGCTAGAGAACCATAAGACCATAAGTCATAGGAGCAGAATTCGGCCATCTGACCCATCGAGTCTGCACTGCCATTCAATCATGGCTGATCCTTTTTTTCTCCTCTTCAACCCCAGTTCCTAGCCTTCACCCCACAACCTTTACTGTCATGTCCAAACAAGAACCCAACAATATTTGCCTTAAATATACCCAATGATCTGGCCTCCACAGCTGCATGTGGCAACAAATTCCACAAATTCACCACCCTTTGGTAAAAGATATTTCTCTGCATCTCTGTTTTGGAAGGACACCCCTCTATCCCGAGGCTGTCCCCTCCAATCCTAGACTCTCCCACCATGAGAAACATCCTTTTTACATGTACTCTGTCTAGGCCTTCAACATTTAAAAGATTTCAATGAGATCCCCCCCTCATCCTTCTGAATTCCAGCAAGTACAGATCCAGCGCCATCAAATGTTTCTCGTATGATACATACATTTTTTTATACATACTTTATTGTCACCAAAATAATTGATACTAGAGTGTACAATCATCACAGTGATAATTGTTTCTGCGCTTCGCACTCCCTGAAGTAGAAATCAAAATAAATATGATAAAAATTTAAATCATAATTCATGATTAGAAAATAAAAAAGGGAAAGTAAGGTAGTGCAAGTCAGGTCCAGATATTTGGAAGGTACGGCCTAGATCTGGGTTAGGATCTGTTCAGTAGTCTTATCACAGTTGGAAAGAAGCTGGGCCAAATCTGGCCATACGAATCTTCATGCTCCTGAACCTTCTCCCGGAGGGAAGTGGGACAAAAAGTGTGTTGGCTGGGTGGGTCCTCTGCAGCTTCTTCCGGTCTTGGACAGGACAACCTCCATACCAGGTTGTGATGCACCATAGAAGAATCCTTTCTACAGTGCACCAATAAAAAATAGTGAGGGATTTAGGGGACAGGCCAAATTTCTTCAGCTTTCTCAGAAAGTAAAGGCACTGGTGGGCCTTCTTGGCAGTGGACTCTGCTTGGTTAGACCAAGTCAGGTCATTTGTGATATTCACCCCAAGGAACTTAAAGCTTTTGACCTGTTCCACCTGTACACCACTGATGTAGATTTGGTTGTGCGGTCCACTACTCCTTCTGAAGTCAACAACCAATTCCTTCGTCTTGCTGATGTTGAGGGATAGGTTATTTTCTTCTCACCATGCCACAAGGTTCTTCATTTCCTCTCTGATAACCCTTTCTTTGCTGGAATCATCCCTGTGAACCTCCCCTCTGGACCCTGTCCAATGCCAGCACATCTTTTCTATGATGAGGAGCCCAAAACTGTTCACAATACCCAAGGTGAGGCCTCACCAGTGCATCACAGCCTTGCTCTTGTATCTAGACTTCAGAATCAGAACCATGTTTGCTATCACTGGCATGTGGCATGAAATTTGTTCACTTAGCAGCAACAGTTCAATGCAATATTGAAGAGATAAAAAAGTGCAAGAACAGAAATACTGTAAATTTTAAAAAGTGAGGTAGTGTCCAAAAATACAATGTTCATTTAGGAATCAGATGGCAAAGGAGAAGAAGCTTCAGGCTTCTGTACCTCCTACCTGATGGTAACAGTGAGAAAATGGCATGCCCTGGGTGCTGGAGGTCCTTAATAATGGACGCGGTCTTTCTGAGACACCGCTCCCCAAAGATGTTCTGAGTACTTTGTAGGCTAGTGCCCAAGATGGAGCTTAGTTTTACAACCCTCTGCAGCTTCTTTCAGTCCTGTGCAGTAGCCCCTTTATACCAGACAGTGATGCAGCCTGTCAGAATGCTTTCCATGGTACAACTATAGAAGTTTTTGAGTATATTTGTTGACATGCCAAATCTCTTCAAACTCCTAATGAAGCATAGCTGCTGTCTTGGCTTCTTTTTGACTACTACAGATATGTTGGGACCAGGTTAGATCCTCAAAGATCTTGACACCCAGGAACTTGAAGCTGCTCACTCTCTCCACTTCTGATCCCTCTTTGAGGATTGGTATGTGTTCCTTCATCTTACCCTTTCTGAAGTCCACAATCAGCTCTTTCATCTTACTGACATTGAGTGCCAGGTTGTTACTGTGGCACCATTCCACAAATTGGCATATCTCACTCCTGTATGTTCTCTCATCACCACCTGAGATTCTACCAACAATGGTGATATCATCAGCAATTGTATAGATGGTATTTGAGCTATGCATAGCCACACAGACAGATAGACAGACAGACAGACATATTTTATTGATCCCGAGGGAAATTGGGTTTCATTACAGCCGTAACAAACAAGAATTGTGTAGAAATATAGCAATATAAAACCATAAATAATTAAATAATAACAAGTTAATCATGCCAAGTGGAAATAAGTCCAGGACCAGCGTATTGTCTTAGGGTGTCTGACACTCCGAGGGAGGAGTTGTAAAGTTTGATGGCCACAGGCAGGAATGGCTTCCTATGACGCTCAGTGTTACATCTCGGTGTATATAGAGAGTAGAGCAGTGTGCTAAGCACACACCCCTGAGGTGTGCCAGTGTTGATTGTCAGAGGAAGATATGTTATCACCAATCTGCATAGATTGTTATCTTCCAGTTAGGAAGTTGAGGATCCAATTGCAGAAGGAGTTACAGAGGCCCAGGTTCTGTAACTTCTCAATCAGGATTGTGGGAATGATGGTATTAAATACTGAGCTATAGTCAATGAATAGCATCCTGAAGTAGGTGTTTGTGTTGTCCAGGTGGTCTAAAGCTGTGTTGAGAACCATTGAGATTGCATCTGCCGTTGACCTATTGTGGTGGTAGGCAAATTGCAATGGGTCCAAGTCCTTGCTGAGGCAAGAGTTCAGTCTAGTCATGACCAACCTCTCAAAGTATTTCATCACTGTCGATGTGAGTGCTACTGGGCAATAGTCATTAAAGCAGCCCACATTATTCTTCTTAGGCATTGGTATAATTGTTGCCTTTTTGAAGCAAATGGGAAATTCCACCTGTAGCAGTGAGTGATTGAAAATGTCCTTGAATACTCCCATTAGTTGGTTGTGTTACAATACGGCAACAATGAATATAGAATTGAGACAAGTTTTTTTTAATAAACAAATAAATATTTATTTAAACTTTGCTGAATAAAAATGAAAAGTAATCAAACGACTAACTTAACCGGAAGTTAACTGCTATACGGCAACTCGAACAGTTCTTAAAGCGATAAATGCAACACAGTTCTTAAAGTGATAAATGCAAAAGTCCAAATTATTTATACAGTCAAATAGGAGAGACGTTCCTGAAGTAACAAATTCCTTGACGACATGACGTTACTGCTGATCCTAGAGGAAATATGCCTTGCCCGAAGGATTCACGATGAAGGAAATAAAAACGGCTTGAAGGAACTGACCTTTTCCTTGACGAATAACACTGCGCCCAACCCTTTCTGCTTTTACAATGTAGGGGCTATCTTGGATGCAGTTACTATTCTGGAACGAAGATCCAATAAGGTTAATCTTGTTTTACCGCCGACGACACCAAGTTTACTCGATCCTTCAGGTTTCCGTACCTCGATAAATCTTCACTCTCCAATACTTAGACTTTAAAATTAAATCGAAGATATATCAAACATAACTGGCAGTGATTTTCAAAACTGCCGGCACAACGACAATGTACCTTACAGTAAGAATTAAAACTCCACTTTAAAACAAAACTATGTTACGAAACCAAATACATAGCATAACGGAGTAACAGACAATTTAAACGAGGCCCCAACAAAAACTTCTGCACCACAGCAGGCTTTCTCCGCTTTATACCTGTTGAAAACAGGCCATCACATGACTTCACACTGGTGGGAAAATCACATCATGTGACCTCATACTGGAAGAAAAATACATCACCCCACCATCAAAAGACAATTACATCATGCTCACCAGATACGCAATTACATCATGGTCATGAGACAGTCACAAGATACCCACGGGGTATGTAACACCTCCCTCCAAAAAAAAATTTGTTCTGTCAAGAGCAAAATTTTAATAATTAACTATTTACAAAAAAGACCAAATGTATAAAATCTACAATATACACAATATACATAATATTATCATACAGCACCTTACAAACTAATATACAGTAGGAGTGTCACAAATGTTAAAATACCACTCTGAAAAAAAATTACATTGTACATTCAACATCTAGGTAGACAGTCAGCAATCACATTATCTTTACCTTTAATATGAGTTATCAGAATGTTACTTCTGTAACATTAAACTTTTGTTGCTAAACTGGATTTTGATTTATTTCCTTAACCAAGCCCGGACCTACAACATAACCAAGGTAAGTCTCAGTGGTATGGCCAAATTCACTTTTAGCTAAATTAATAGTTAAGTTAGCTTTTGAAAGCCTTTCAAATAGTTTCTCCACCACAGTAATATGTGCTTCCCAAGTATCATTTCCTCTGCTGTTTCTAGTGGACACGCGCAGACCAGTTGCCGTACCAAGACATTATGCATCCAATCCTGATGAAGGGTCTTGGCTCAAAACTTCAACTGTACTTTTTTCTGTACATGCTGCCAGGCCTGTTGAGTTCCTCCAGCATTTTGTGTGTGTTGTTTGAATTTCCAGCATCTGTAGATTTTCTCTTGTTTGCCTGTATGCATCCAGACAGAATTCTTACTCTGATGTATCAACAAGAATTGCTAATGTTTGACTGGGACATGCCAAATGACAGGAGAGTGCATCACCCACTCTCTCAACCAGTGCAGCACCTCCTGACCCATTGTTGGAAGAGTTTGGCTTCACAGATAGGCCTCAACATTAATCTCAACTCATCTCATTACTATCATCAGAGAGGATGTAAAGGAGCCTGAAGAGACACACTCAATGTTTCAGGGACAGCTTCTTCACTTTTGCCATCAGATTACTGAGTGGTGCATGAACCCATGAACACTACCGAACAATTTTGCTCTCTTTTAGTACTACTTATTTATCTATCTACCTATTTAGCTAGCCACCTACCTTCCTATCTTCTATTGTTCGACCTCCCTGCTGGCCAGAAAGAACGACAATCAGTGAACAGGAATGGAGGTGGCCTTTTGGGAAGACCTTCCTTTGCGGCAGCCATTTTTGAACTGTTTGAACTGATTTCTTCCTCTGGGATAATTTAATCAGAAAACTGGAACCTGGACACAAAAGGTTTTCTGCTTATGACCTGCTAAACCTGAGAGCATTCTCAGACAAGAAACTATTTATTATGTAAAGTGCCAGGCTTGCAGGAGGAGCAATATGTAATCGGCAATAATTGTGCTCAGTGTCTGGGTTAACCAGCTTAATCAGTTTGAACGAGTCAGATTTCAAAAGAAAAGAAGGCAGGAAGCTGAGGGCAAAGGCCATGGCACAATATTGGTTGCGGCCCTGGACCAGAGTCGATAAGAAGGGGACCCAGGCTGGTCAGGTGACCTCGATCCAACAAGATTGAAGTGCAGCATTTGAACTGGTGACAAAAGAGGCTTCAAATGCAAGGGAGCGACAAGTCTCCGGAGATCAACCGTCACAGATCATTGAAGCGAATAAAACCATGCCAGACATGTAGATATCAGATCAGGACTATGGTGAATGCCTGGCCAGTGTAAACTTTATTCCTGGGTAATACCTTTTCTCTTCATTGATTGTTCATGGAGGGTCAGGAAATCTTAGTGAGTGCGCACATAGTTAGTTAATGAATCCGCATGCTTTTTAGTTCAGATAATAAGGTACTTGTTAGTAAGTACAGATTCTCCCTGTGTCTAACTGGTTATTGTTATTAAAGGTTAACCCTGTTGATAGAACATATAACACTATCTATCTATCTATCTATCTGTCTGTCTGTCTACCTATCTATTTATATCTCTTATTGTATCTTATAATATTTTTATGTACTGTACTGCTGTCACAAAACAAAAAAAATGATGCATGTAAATACTGGACTGAAAGCGTTGTATTTGAATGCACGCAGCATAAGAAATAAAAAGAATGATCTTGAAATTCAGTTACAGATTGGTAAGTATGATGTTGTGGCCATCTCTGAAACTTGGCTAAAGGATGGTTGCCATTGGGAGTTGGGAGTTGAATGTCCAAGGATATATGGTACATTGGAAAGATAGGTCAGTAGGCAGAGGGGATGGTGTGGCCCTGAGTATAAGAAATAATATTAAATCATTAGAAAGGGATCACATACGATTGGAAGGTGTAGAGTCTCTATGGGTTGAGTTAAGAAATGGCAAGGGTAAAAGGACCCTAATGGAAGTTGTATAGAGGCCTCCAAACAGCAGCCGGGATGTTGATAACAAATTACAGCAGGAGATGGAAAAGGTGTGTCAGAAAGGCAATGTCATGATAATGGTTGGGGATTTTAACGTGAAAGTGGATTGGGAAAACTAGGTCATTACTGAACCTCAAGAGAGAGAATTTGTAGAACAGCTTGTTGTTGAGCCCACTAGGGAATCAGCTGTGCTGGATTGCGTGTTGTGCAATGATCCAGAGGTGATAAGAGAGCTTACGGTTAAGGAACCCTTAGGGAACACTGATCACAATATGATCGAGTTCACTTTGAAATTTGAGAAGGAGAAACTAAATTCCAATGATTCAGTATTTCAGTGGAATAAAGGAAATTACAATGGCAAGAGAGGGGAGCTGGCCAAGGTTGACTGGAAAGGGACACTAGCATAAAGGACAGCAGGGCAGTAATGGCTGGAGTTTCTGTGAAAAATGAGAGAAGTGCAAGACAGATATATTCCAAATAGGAAGAAATTTTCAAAGGGAAGAAGTACACTACCATCGCTGACAAGTGAAGTCAGAGCCAAAGTAAAAGCAAAAGAGAGGGAGTACAAGGAAATCAAAGCTATTCAGAAGATAGAGGCCTGGGAAGCTTTTAAAAACTTGCAGAAATAAACTAAAAAAGTCATCAGGAAGGAAAAGATGAATTATGAAAGGAAGGTGGTGACTAATATCAAAGAAGATACTAAAAGCTTTTTTAAGTATATAAAGGGTAAAAGAAAGTCAAGGGTAGATATAGGACCAATACAAAATGACACTGGAGATATTGTAATGAGAGATGCAGAGATGGCAGAGGAACTGAATGGGTATTTTACATCAGTCTTCACATTGGAAGACATTTGCAGTATACCAGACATTCGAGAGTGTCAGGGAAGTGAAGCTTGTGCAGTGAAAATTACGACTGAGAAGGTGCTCAGGAAGCTTAATGGTTTGAGGGTGGATAAATCTCCTGGACCTGATGGAATGCATCCTTGGGTTCTGAAGGAAATAGCTGGAGAGATTGTGGAGGCATTAACAATTTTGTTTCAAGAATCGATAGATTCTGGCATTGTACTGGATGACTGGAAAATTGAAAATGTTACTCTGCTATTTAAGAAGGGTGGGAGGCAGCAGAAAGGAAACTACAGACCTGTTATCCTGACATCAGTGGTTGGGAAGTTGCTGGAATCGATTGTTAGGGATAAGATTATGGAGTACCTGGAGGCAAGATAGGCCAAAGCCAGCATGGATTCCTGAAAGGAAAATCCTGCCTGACTAACCTACTGCAATTTTTTGAGGAAATTACAAGTAGGGAAAACAAAGGAAATACAGTAGACGTGGTGAACTTGGATTTTCAGAAGGCTTGTGACAGGGTACCGCACATGAAGCTGCTTAGCAAGCTATAAACCCATTGAATTACAGGGGAGTTACTAGCATCGGTGGAGCATTGGCTGATTGGCAGAAAACAGGGAGTGGGAATAAAAGGATCATGTTCTGGCTGGCTGCCGGTTACCATGGAGTTCCACAGTGGTCGGTGTTGAGACCACTGCTTTTTACAATGTACGTCGAGGATTTGGACTACAGTATTAATGGATTTGTGGCTAAATTTGCCGATGATACAAAGATATGTGGAAGAGTGGGGAGTGTTGAGGAAACAGAGAGCCTGCAAAGAGACCTAGATAGTTTAGGGGAATGGGCAAAGAAGTGGCAAATGAAATATAATGTTGGAAAGTGTATGGTCATGCACTTTGATGGAAGAAATAAATGGGCATTTAGATGGGGAAGAGAATTCAAAATGCAGAGATGCAAAGGGACTTGGGAATCCTTATGCAGGATGTCCTAAAGGTTAACCTCCAGGTTGAGTTGGTGGTGAAGAGGGTGAATGCAATGTTGGCATTCATTTCTAGAGGTATAGAACCTAAGAGCAGGGATGTGATGTTGAGGCTTTATAAGGCACTAGTGAGACCATACTTAGAGTACTGTGTGAAAGGATATACTGAAATTGGAGAGGATTCAGAGAAGATTCACGAGAATGATTCCAGGAATGAAAGGGTTACCATATGAGGAATGTCTGGCAGCTCTTGGGCTGTATTCCCTGGAGTTCAGGAGATTGGGGGGGGGGGGGGGGGTGGGCAATTTCATAGAAACATTCCAAATGTTAAAAGGCCTGAACAGATTAGATATGGCAAAGTTATTTCCCATGGTAGGAGAGTCCAGGACAAGAGGGCACGATTTCAGGATTGAAGGATGTCCATTTAGAACAAAGATGTAGAGAAATTACTTTGTCAGAGAGTGGTAAATCTGTGTAATTTATTGCTATGAGTGGCTATGGAGGCCAAGTCACTGGGTGCATTTAAGGCAGAGATAGATATGTTTTTGATTAGCCAGGGCATCAAAGGGTATGGGGAGAAAGCAGGGGAGTGGGGATGACTGGAAGAGTTGGATCAGCCCATGATTGAATGGTGGAGCAGACTCGATGGGCTGAATGGCCTACTTCTGCTCCTATATCTTATGGTCCAAGTAATAATGCACCTGATTCTGAGATGTTTGACTTACTTTTGTTTTCTATTTTAGAATTATTCCTTTTAACTTTATTAATAATTTGTACTTTTTAGATGAGTTGAAGTATTTGAATAGTTATTCCATATATCAGCAAATTCTAAAACCTGTTGCAAAGCTTAACGGCAGCAAGCTGTCAGGAGCGATGAGTCTGTTTAACTACTCCTCAGGATCCAGCGCTTGCGGTCCTGTCATCGCTCGGAGTCTGCAACAGCTCTCGGTAAATGTCAGCTCAATCAGCTCTCCACATCTCAGAATATAAGTGTAGGTTGAAGGACACAGCACACTGCGAGTCTGGGTAATGGTCTGGGTAGGAAAAACTTGGTGGTGTGCTTGTCAGTCTCTTGCAAACCCTGGTGAAATTAGCAGAGATTTAAATGCTGTTATTGTACCTGCCATGACCAGTTCTTCTGCCATTGAGCAGGTACAATAACAACATCTAAAGACGTTTGGACATGAAACTGGATCAAAAAGGCTTGAGGGACACTGGCCAAAGGCAAGCGAGTGGGACTAGCTGAGATGGGTATGTTGGCAGCTATGCATGGATTGGGCCAAAGCTTTCAATGCCCACTCTATCTCATGGATATAGAATGTCTACTTTTCCTTGTATATAAGACATGTTGGGACTAAAAATATGATTTTATTTTTATTTTTATTTAGGGATATACAGTATCTTGGTAACAAGCCCTTCTGGCCCAATGTGCCTGTGCTGCCCAGTTAGAATCATATGGCCAATTAACCCACTATCCTGTATCTCTTTGGAATTTGGGAGACACTGTAGCAGCTGGAGGAAACCTACGTGGCCATAGGAAGAATTACCTACCAACACCGGTGGAATTGAACCAGGTCCCTGGTGTTATAATAACTTTACACTAACTGCTAGCCATATATTTATTTATCATGTTATAATTTTGCTCTTTCTTCTTCCAAATGTTTACTTCCACATCAGCAATCACAGTTCCCAGTGAAAACACGAGAGTTTCTGCAGATACTGGAATTCCAGAGAAACACCTGTTTCCAGAATCCTACTGTAACCTCCTGAGCGGTCTGTCCCTCTACAGAGCCGTTATTATCAAACCAATTCAGAGACACTTGCAATTATAAATAACTGCTTCATTTCACAGCTCTGGGACATCCCAAAGCTAATTAATTGATAATTGGTTCATTATTGTCACATGCACTGATGTACAGTGAAAAACTTTGCTTTGCAGGCTGTCCATACAGATCATTTCATCACAGCGGTTCATAAAGGCATTGGTGGTTGTCAATCAAATCCAACGATGACAGGAAACTTGTGCAGGGGAGTTTTTAAAGTGGAAAAACTGTTGCACTAGGAAAGTCCCATTCTCTGGACCTTAGAAATCCAGGTCCAATGGTATGAACAAGCATCACAAACTGGGGTCTTCCTTGATTGTAGTGGGTGACAGTGGGAGCCTTGTCATGCCCTTCTGAGAACTGCCTTCCTAGCTATTGGATCTCACTGTAGATCTCATCCACCCACACCACTAGAGCTGACTTCACGTGCTAGGACAGGCATGTTCCTATCTCACTGGGGTATGAGGCCGCCGGTTACTTCCACCTGGTTTAGCCCGCCTGTCAAAGTGCTGTCACATGCAAACAGCTACTTGGAGCCTCAGGTGAGAGCTGAGTGTCTGGTGGGGACCAAAGGAGAATGAGCTGCCCCAGAATGGACATGACAAGCCCCTTCAGAGGTGGTACTCCTCCTAGACACCCCTTACACCGCATGACTGTTACAGGTACAAAGAAAGAACAGTGCAGACAGACAATAAGGTGCAAGAAAAACTGTGAGGTCAAGAGTCCATGTTATTGTACCAGAGCTCTGTTCAATTTGAAACAGTGATAAAAGATGACCTTGAACCTCGTGGTTCAAGCTTTCAGGCTTTTACGTCTTCTGCCTGATGGGAGAGGGGAAAAGGGAGAATGCCTGGGATGAGAGGCATCTTTGATAATGCTGGCTGCTTTACCGAGGCAGCAAGAAGTGTTGACAGAGTCCATGGAGAGAAGGTTGGTTTCTCTGATATGCTGAGCTGTGTCCATACTCTCTACAGATTCTTGTGATCTTGGGCAGAGCAGTTGCCGCACCAAGCCCTGATACATCTCAATGGGATGCTTTCTATGTGCATGGATAAAAACTGGTGAGGGTCAAAGAGGACCTGACATATTGTCTACAGCTACCGAGGATGTACTGAAGAAGTGTGCTTCCTTGGCCAGAATGTCTTCATGGTTAGACTAGACTGTCTGTTGGTGATATTCACCCCAAAATCTTGAAGCTCCCTCGGCATGTTTTGAAGAGTGCTAACTATGGTGAGGAAGGATAGGTGGGGTCTAGCACAGAGCCCCTGTGACCTTGATGGGTGGCACATTAGCAGTGTCAGTGATCCGGTTTCAATTCCATCACTGGGTCCTCTGGTTTCTTCCGATATCAAAATTTATATTGGTTAGGGTTAGTACAGCGGGCATGTTATGTTGGTGTCAGATGCTTGGGGATAGTTGCAGGCTGCCCCCACACATCCTCGGACTGCATTGGTCATTTATGTAAACAACACGTCTTCCTGTATATCTCTGTCAGATCATAAGACATAGGAGCAGAATCAAGCTATTCAAACAATCAAGCCTGCTTTATTGTTCCACCATGGCTGATTTACTGATTATCCCTTCAAATCCTGTTCTTCTGCCTTCTCCCCAAAACTGTTGATGCCCTGACTAATCAAGAACATGGCCTCTAAAGCCTCTAAATCTTGGGCAATGAATGCCACAGAATGACTGCTCTCTAGCTAACGGAATTCCTCTTAATCTCTGCTATAAAGGGTCATCCAGCTATGTATTCTAAGACTTCTTCTCTGCTCCTGGACACCCAGCACTATAGAAACATTCTGTCTACATTCTCTCTATCTAGGCCCTTTTAATATGTGTTAGGTTTCAATGAGCTCCCCCTTCATTCTTCTAAACTCCAGTGAGTACAGGTTCAGAGGCGCCAAACACTCATCATATGTTAACCCTTTCATGTCTGGAATCATTCTCATGAACCTTGATGTACAAGTGACAAATAAAATTAATCTCTATAATCTCTGATTGACATTTTACAGTAATGCCACTTCTCTGTGTTTTGGAGATTCCAACCTCCTGAGTACTTCCAACAGTCTCTGATGATTTTGCTTGTTAATTAACACTCAACAATTGTGTTTCCACTGTTTGGAGAGAGAACGACAGAACCTCGAGTGAAATTTCTGTAACCTTAACAAGAAGTACGATGAACTGCACGGCAAGAAGAAAACAAATTTGTTTAAACTTTTCTAAAGATTCAAGGTTCACGTTTATTTATCATATGTACATTGAAACATACAGTGAAATGTGTTGTTTGTGTTACCAACCATCACACCCAAGGGTCTCCTCAGACCCCGAAAGACCCACACTCAAGATGTTTCTCAGGCCTAACCGAGGAGAGGCAAGATGTAATTGTAACTGAGGAAACAGGCATCCCTGTTTTGATATTCTTACATTCATCTGCCATCTGCTCAGTACTGGGATACTGTGATAAATTGTTCCATTTGGACATTTTGCGAATAAAGGGCCCATCTAGTACATGCCAAACTGTTATTCTAGCTAGTCCCATTGACTTGCCCCTGGACCATAGCCTCCATACCTCTCTAATCCACCTACCTATCCATCTACTCTTCAATTTTTCCAGTTGAACCTGCATCCACCATTCCATTCCACATGCTCATCGTCCTCTGGGAGATCCTGGCCATCTGCCTCCAATCTGCATAACTCGACATGCCAAGGGCCCAAACAAAACAAAAGCAGGTGCTGGAAATCTGAAATAAAAAGCCAAAAACATTGAAGATTCTTTGCAAAGACAACAGTTCAGCTCAGTGGCCCTTTACATCTGTTTGGTCAGTTTCAGTCCAGGAGAAGGAGATTTTCATTGATCACCTTAGCTACTTTATTTCCAAATCCCATTTTCATGCCAATGTGTTATTCCATGGTCTCCTCTACTGCCACAATGAGGCCACACACTTAGGTTGGAGAAGCTGGAGGTGTAACAGATTGTAATCTGTCTGGATAGCCCCCAATTTAATGGCATAAACATTGATTTCCCCAACTTCCACTAATTTTCCCCCTCTCTCTTCCCTCTTCTCCAATTTCTCTCTCTGGCTCCCCTCTTATCTCTTCTCCTCAGCTGCCTATCAACTCCCCATGGTACTCCTCCTCCTTCCCTTTCTCCTATATTCCACTCTTTTCTCCTATCAGTTTCCTTCTTCTCTAGCCTTTTACCTTTTCCACCAATCATCTCCCAGCTTCTTATTTCATCCCCTCCCCCATTCAGCCAGCTCACCAATCACCTGCCTGATTCTATTCCTTTACTTCCCCACCCCCACCACCACCACCATCTGCTTGTTCTGGTTTCTTCTCCCTTCCATTCCAATACTGATGAAACACTCATACTTTATTCATTTCCATAGGTGCTACCTGGCCTGTTGAGTTCCTCCAGTATTTTGTGTGTTGTGGTGAACTACATATACCTGTCTGGACACGCCCCCCCACCGCTGACTGCTCCTGTGGCTCCTCCCACTGACCCCGGTATAAAGGCGATTGGGGCCTGAACCCTGCCTGTCAGTCTCCAGGATGTAGCACGGTGGTCAATTACTGCATCCAATTTTGTACGTAACAAAATTATTTGTTACGTACCCCGTAACTGGGTGTCTTACCAACAAAGATAGAAGTATCCGTTGGAGTCTGGTACTATTTTCAAAACAGTGTTTATTAGTAAAATATACAAATCAATATCAACAATGCAAATATATAGATAATACACGTTAGCAATACTAAACCTAAAAGTGTGGGTATAATAATAATCAATAATAAACAAGCTCTATCGTTGTCTAGGGGATAAGGAATTATCATGGGAAAGTATAAAGTTCAGTTCAGTTCATGTAGGCTGAGGTAGTTGTTGGTCGATGTGTTGTAATTGTTGGAGAGAGAGAGAGTGAGAGAGAGAGAGAGGGCAATCAAACAGTGACAGCTATTGTCTGGCAAACCTTCCTTCACGATCTTGATCCGTCGATGTGTTGTTGTGGCCATTCAAGTCTGACCCCTCTGTCCTTTAGCTAGACCGTTCTTCCGTGGTGGACTCGTCACCCAGGCAAGGGTGGACACACACACAAGCCCCCACCGGCCTTGCTATAACCACTGTGAGTGAAATTGACCGATCCGTTCGGTCCCCGATGCCCCACACTTTCTCGTGGGTTTCTGATGCTCACTGGTGTGTCTCCTGGTGCGCCTGAGGGGTGTCACCCCAGACCTCACTTTTATCCCCACTCACGGGGTCTCAGGAGTCAATCAGTTTTGAATGGCTTAACCCATCAAACCAGCCCACTCTGGCTGTCCACTGAGGAATTTTAATGAGCAGGATGGTACCACGTAAACAGCCCTCTCCACAGCCATAAGTCTTTCGGGAGTCATAACATGGTGGATAAACATAACTCTCTCTCAGGCTGTTATCAGTAACAGATGTCCTGGCCTGTTTTCTTTTGTCTCTCTTACTCTCTCGTTAGCAGCCTGGCAACAGTAACAGTTTGTGATTCTCCCAGGGGAGGGGACATGGGCAACTCTGCACCCTTCTGCCCATCAGAGTTGTTCATCCTTTGTAACACGTTATTCATCCAGATCAATTTATTACATAGTGCAAAGTGGTATGTAGAGCAAAATAAAAGAAACCAATGTTTAGCTGATTTAAGAAACACGTTAGAAAGATTAAGGCATCGAATATGAGGGTGGAGGATGAACCACTGTTCAACTCACTTCTCTAAGTCTTACTCATCTCAGCACTGAACTGTCTCCGTGGCTGTAGACTCACTTCTGGAGATTCTGCGGTCATATTCTGTGTAACATTTGTTTAATTTTATTGTTTGTATGATTTTTAATTGTTTCTTTGCACATTGGGCTGCTGTTAGTCTTTGTTGTGTGGGTTTTTTCATGGATTCTGTTGTGCTTCTTTGTTTTGTGGCTGCCTGCAAGAAGATGAATCTCATTGTTGTATGGAGTAAACATACTTTGATAATGAATGCACTTTGAACTCGCAGTTGGGATCCTGTCAATGAAGTTTTAAACAAGGCAGGTGGAATAGTTCAAGTATTTCATTAGATGCTGCAATTAATATACAGGTGAGAGTTCTTGACATGATTTTGGGTGCGGTTGAAGGAGCAAATAGTGAGAGGTTGGTGAAGGGTGAGTGTACTGAGGAGTGAGTGAAGTGAGTGATGGATGTACTGAGGGGAGTCTGTAGTGTGGGATGGGTGTACTGTGGGATTGTGTAGTGTCGGAGTGTGGTGCTAGTAAGTTTATGAACCCTGTAGAATTTTTTCTATTTCTGCATAAGTATGACTTAAAATGTGATCTGATCTTCTTGGAAGTCCCAAACCTAGATAAAGAGAAACCAAATAAATGCATAACACAAAAACTATTATACTTCTTCATTTATTTAATGAAAAAAATGATCCAATATTACATGTATTTGTTGGAAAAAGTACATGAACCCCCACTTTCCGTAACTTGTGTGACCCCCTTGTACAACAATAACGTCAACCAAATGTTTCCCGTAACTGTTGATCAGTCCTGCACATTGGCTTGGAGGAATTTGAGGCCATTCCTCTTTTCAAAACTGCTTCAACTGTGGGATGTTGGTGGGCTTCCTTGTATAAACTGCTTACTTCAGGTCCTTCCACAGCATTTCTACAGGATTAAGGCCAGGACTTTGACTCGGCCATTCTGAAACACAAATTTTCCTCTTTTTAAACCATTCTGTTGTTAATTTACTCTTGTCTTTCGAATCACTGTCTTGTTTCATTATGCAACCTCTATTCAGCTTCAGGTGAATCTTAGCTTATTGATCGAAATACCTGATTCCAAATAGCTTTTGCAGAAGGCATTACCCCAGAGGTTCACATGCTTTTTCTAACAAATGCATGTAATATTGGATCACTTTTCTCAATAAAGAAATGGACAAATATAATGTTTCTGTTTTGTTTATTTAATTGGGTTCCCATTATCTAGTATTAGGACTTACATCAAGATCTGGTCAAATTTTATGTCACATTTATGCAGAAATAGGGAAAGTTCTACAGGGTTCACAAACTTGCTAACACCACTGAAGTGTGGTGTTGATGTGGGATGGCTGCAGTATGGGATGGGTGCAGTATGGGATGGGCGCAGTGTGGGATGGGTGCAGTGTGGGATGGGTGCAGTATGGGATTGGTGCAGTGTGGGATGGGTGCAGTGTGGAATGGGTGCAGTGTGGAATGGGTGCAGTATGGAATGGGTGCAGTATGGGATGGGTGCAGTATGGGATGGGTGCAGTGTGGGATGGGTGCATTGTGGGATGGGTGCAGTGTGCGATGGGTGCAGTGTGGGAGGGTGCAGTATGGGATGGGTGCAGTGTGGGAGGGTGCAGTATGGGATGGGTGCAGTATGGGATGGGTGCAGTGTGGGATGGGTGCAGTGTGGGATGGGTGCAGTGTGGGAGGGTGCAGTATGGGATGGGTGCAGTATGGGATGGGTGCAGTGTGGGATGGGTGCATTGTGGGATGGGTGCAGTGTGCGATGGGTGCAGTGTGGGAGGGTGCAGTATGGAATGGGTGCAGTGTGGGAGGGTGCAGTATGGAATGGGTGCAGTGTGCGATGGGTGCAGTGTGGGATTGGTGCAGTGTGGGATGGGTGCAGTATGGGATGGATGCAGTGTGGGAGGGTGCAGTATGGGATGGGTGCAGTGTGGGATGGGTGCAGTGTGCGATGGGTGCAGTGTGCGATGGGTGCAGTGTGGGATTGGTGCAGTGTGGGATGGGTGCAGTATGGGATTGGTGCAGTGTGGGATGGGTGCAGTGTGGGATGGATGCAGTGTGCAATGGGTGCAGTGTGGGATTGGTGCAGTGTGGGATGGGTGCAGTGTGGGATTGGTGCAGTGTGGGATGGGTGCAGTATGGGATGGGCACAGTGTGGGATTGGTGCAGTGTGGGATGGGTGCAGTATGGGATGGATGCAGTGTGGGAGGGTGCAGTATGGGATGGGTGCAGTGTGGGATGGGTGCAGTGTGCGATGGGTGCAGTGTGCGATGGGTGCAGTGTGGGATTGGTGCAGTGTGGGATGGGTGCAGTATGGGATGGATGCAGTGTGGGAGGGTGCAGTGTGGGATGGGTGCAGTGTGGGAGGGTGCAGTATGGAATGGGTGCAGTGTGGGATGGGTGCAGTGTGGGAGGGTGCAGTGTGGGATGGGTGCAGTGTGGGATGGGTGCAGTGTGGGATGGGTGCAGTGTGGGAGGGTGCAGTATGGAATGGGTGCAGTGTGGGAGGGTGCAGTATGGGATGGGTGCAGTGTGGGATGGGTGCAGTGTGGGATTGGTGCAGTGTGGGATGGGTGCAGTGTGGGAGGGTGCAGTATGGGATGGGTGCAGTGTGGGATGGGTGCAGTGTGGGATGGGTGCAGTGTGGGAGGGTGCAGTGTGGGATGGATGTTGTGTGGAAATGGTGCAGTGTGGTATTGGTGTAGTGTGGGAGGTGCAGTGTGGGATGGGTGCAGTATGATGGGTGTACTGCAGGATGGGTGTAGCATAGGATTGGTGTAGTGTGGGAAGACACAGTATGGGGGAGTGTACTGTGGGATTGGTGTAGCATGGGACTGGTGTAATATGACAGTGTGTTGTGTGAAATAGGTGTAGTGTGAGGGGGTGTAGTGTGGGATGGTTGTGGTGTGGGATGGTGTAGTGTTGAATAGGTGTAGTGTGGGAGGGTGCAGTATGGGATGGGTTTAGTGTGGAATCAGTAGTGTGAGAGGGTGTAGTGTAGGACAGATGTAGTGTTGGTTGGGTGTAGTTTGAGATGAGTGTAGTGTGGGAGGGTTTAGTGTGGGATTGGATTTGTGTGGAGTCAGTAGTGTGAAAGTGCGTAATGTGGGAGGGTGCAGTGGAACATCCGAGCAGTCTTTTTGAAAACTTGAGAGGTGCAGCAATATTTTTTTGGGTGAGCAGTGGTTTCCTCTGTAGTGTCCTTCCACAAACACCATTCTTGTTCAGTCTTTTTCTTGCAGTGGACACATGAACAGAGACTTTAGCAAGTTCTAGAGATTTCTGCAGGTCTTTTGCTGTCACCCTTGAGTTCTTTTTCATCTCCTTCACCATTCCACATGGTGTTCTTAATGTGATATTTGCAGGATACCCAATCCTAGGGAGAGCAGCAACAGTACTGAATTTCCCCCATTTGGAGTCAATTTCTCCTACTGTGGACTGATGAATAATCAAGTCTTTAGAGATGCTTTTGTAACCTTTTCCAGCCTCATGTATCTCTACAATTCTTCTTCAAAGGTCATGTGAAAGTTGTTTTGATCAAGGCATGGTGCACATAAACAGATCTTACTTGAGAAGAGCAGGCTCTGTCAGTAACCTGACTTTGTGTGTCTTTTTATAGGGCAGAGCACCTCTACAACCCACACCTCCAATCTCATCTCATTGATTGGAATGCCCGACTCCAAATAGCTTTTGTAGAAGACGTTACCTCGAGGTTCACATTTTCCAACAAATATATGTAATATTGGATCAGTTTCCCAATAAATAAATGAACAAGTATAATTTTTTGTGTTATTTATTTAATTAGGTTCTCATTATCTAGTTTTATCTAGGATGGGTGAAATGGGTGTAGACTGGGATGGGTGTAGTCTGGAATGGCTGTAGTGTGGGATGGGTATAGTGGGGATGGGCGTAGTGTGAGGTGGGAGTACTGTGGGATGGGTGTAGTGAGGTATGGGTTTAGTGCAGAGTCGGTAGTATGAATGTGTAGTGTTGAATGGGTGCAGAGTGGGATGGGTACTGTGGGAGGGGTGTAGTGTGAGGTGGGTGTACTGTGGGAGGGGCATAGTGTGAGGTGGGAGTACTGTGGGAGGGGTGTAGTGTGAGGTGGGAGTACTGTGGGATGGGTGTAGTGTGAGGTGGGAGTACTGTGGGAGGGGCATAGTGTGAGGTGGGAGTACTGTGGGAGGGGTGTAGTGTGAGGTGGGAGTACTGTGGGATGGGTGTAGTGTGAGGTGAGAGTACTGTAGGAGGGGCGTAGTGTGAGGTGGGAGTACTGTGGGAGGGGCGTAGTGTGAGGTGGGAGTACTGCGGGATGGGTGTAGTGTGAGGTGAGAGTACTGTGGGAGGGGCGTAGTGTGAGGTGGGAGTACTGCGGGATGGGTGTAGTGTGAGGTGGGAGTACTGTGGGATGGGTGTAGTGTGAGGTGAGAGTACTGTGGGAGGGGCGTAGTGTGAGGTGGGAGTACTGTGGGAGGGGCGTAGTGTGAGGTGGGAGTACTGCGGGATGGGTGTAGTGTGAGGTGAGAGTACTGTGGGAGGGGCGTAGTGTGAGGTGGGAGTACTGCGGGATGGGTGTAGTGTGGGTTTAGTACAGAGTCGGTAGTGTGAATGCGTAGTGTTGAATGGGGGTAGTGTGAGATGGGTACTGCGGGATGGGTGTAGTGTGGGTTTAGTACAGAGTCGGTAGTGTGAATGCGTAGTGTTGAATGGGTGCAGAGTGGGATGGGTACTGTGGGAGGGGTGTAGTGTGAGGTGGGAGTACTGCGGGATGGGTGTAGTGTGAGGTGAGAGTACTGTGGGAGGGGCGTAGTGTGAGGTGGGAGTACTGCGGGATGGGTGTAGTGTGAGGTGAGAGTACTGTGGGAGGGGCGTAGTGTGAGGTGGGAGTACTGCGGGATGGGTGTAGTGTGGGTTTAGTACAGAGTCGGTAGTGTGAATGCGTAGTGTTGAATGGGGGTAGTGTGAGATGGTTGGAGTGTGAGCTTCACATTGTTTGGTGTGGCTGCAGAGTTGGGTAAGTGTTGTGATGGACGGTATGGTGAGAACTTGTGGACAGAACTGGGGCAAGGTGGATACTACCATCACTTGATGACAGTGGATTCAGGCAGACCCAGGGTGGGCTGAAGAGATAGCCTCTCTACTGACTTTACTTTTATTGTCACCAAACAATTGATACTAGAGCGTACAATCGTCACAGCGATATTTGATTCTGCGCTTCATGCTTCCTGAAGTACAAATCGAAGTAAATATAATAAAAATTTAAATTATAGATCATAATTAGAAAATAGAAAAGGGAAAGTAAGGTAGTGAAAGTCAGGTCCGGATATTTGGAAGGTACGGCTCAGATCCGGGTCAGGATCCGTTCAGCAGTGTTATCACAATTGGAAAGAAGCTGTTCCCAAATCTGGCCGTACGAATCTTCAAGCTCCTGAACCTTCTCCCAGAGGGAAGAGGGACAAAAAGTGTGTTGTCTGAGTGGGTCGTGTCCTTGATTATCCTGACAGCATGTGGTGTAAAGTGAGTCCAAGGATGGAAGACTGGTTTGTGTGATGTGCTGGTTTATGTTCACGATCTTCTGCAGCTTCTTCTGGTCTTGGACAGGACAACTTCCATACCAGGTTGTGATGCACCCTGGAAGAATGCTAGGCAAGTCTACTCATCAGATACACTGTATGGACTTTCAAAAAAGAGTTCCAACGCATGAATCCTTGAAAATTCATGCTCCCACATAAGATAATTCTGTGGCTGTTGTATAGATCATCCTGTTCTGATTGAGGAATCATCCTAGAGATTCCTCATACATCTCTATTGTACATCAGAACAGTAAAATTCTGCATATTTTGAAAGCTGACCGGTGTCCTGCATAAACATCTGACCTCTTCATCAGAGCATGTGCTGACAAAATGAAGTCAGCACAACTGGCCAGATTTTATTAAAAGACGTTTTCAAAATTGCCCAAAATGGATTTAAGGTCTTTGAACCACTGATATTGGTTCTTAACAGTAATTGTTCACATGCATTTAATCTTAATCTATTCAATGCTAAACTCCAGAAAAGGCTCCAGAAGATACTATTATCTCTGGGTGATAATTATATCACACTCCATTTATTCCACACTGAACAGTTTGGCCTTGCAGCTATTTTTGAGCATTTTGCAAAAAGTCCAGGCTCACAGTGATCCCACTGACTCATTGAAAGTTCATAACCTGAATCTTATCAGTATTGGGATCAGAATCAAGATCAGGATTAGGATGAGGATCTAGATTATGATTGGGATCAGGATTAGTGTCAGGATTAAGATCAAGATCAGGATCAGGATCAGAATCAGAATCAAAATCACCTACAAAGATGATGTGATATTTGTTTTTTTTTAAGGACTGGCGGCTCAATATTCTAGGGTCCTTTTGTTTTAAATGTGACAGACTGAGAGGGATTACAGAAGGAGGGCTGGTATTATTAGTCAAGGAAAATGTAACGGGAGTGCTCCATCAGGACAGACTGGAGAACTCTTCTGGTGAGACATTATGGGTGGAACTGAGAAATAAGAAAGGTATGACCACGTTAACGGGGCTACATTACAGACAATCCAACAGTCTGCAGGATTTAGAGGAACAAATTTGTAAAGAAATCAGAGACTGTTGTAAGAAGCATAAGGTTGTTATAGTAGGTGATTTTAACTTTCCACGTATTTACTGAGTTTGTAAAATGTGTTCAGGAACGTTTCCTTCAGTTCAGTTCAGTTCAGTTTCAGTTTATTGTCATTTAGAAACCACAAATGCAATGCAGTTAAAAAATGAGACAACGTTCCTCCAGAATGATATCGCAAAAGCACATGACAAAACAGACTACACCAGAAAATCCACATAACATTTGGTAATCCCCAAATCCAGAGTCTGGAGAGGCTGCTTCATCAGTATGAAGAAGTCCCAACGAGAGAGAAAGTGATGCTGGATCTTCTCTTAGGGAATGAGACAGGGCAAGTGACAAAAGTTTGTGCAGGGGAAACACTTGGTATCCAGTGACCATAATGCCATTAGTTTCAAAGTAAATACGCAAAAAGATAGCTCTGGTCCATGTGTTGAGATCTAAATTGTAAAAAGGCCAATTTTGATGGTGTCAGGAATGATTTGGCAAGTGTGGATTTGGACGTTGTTTTTTGGCAAAGGAGTCCTTGGTAAGTGGGAGGACTTTGGATGTGACATTTTGAGATTACAAAGCTTGTATGTCCCTGTCCGAAAAAAGGTAAAGATAACAAGTGTAGGGAGAATTGGTTTTCAAAATATATTGAAGCCCTAGTTAAGAGAGAAAAGGAGGTGTATAAAAGGTATAGACAACTAGGAGAAAATGAGATATTAATGAAGTACAAGAAATCCAAGAGAACACTTAAGAAATAATTCAGGAGGGCTAAAAGAAGGAATGAAGTTGTTCTAGCAGACAATGTGAAGGACAATTGATCCTCCGGAAGACCAGAAAGGTAATCCATGCATGGAGCTGAAATAGATGGGTGAGATCATAAATAATTACTTGCATCTGAATTTATTCCGGAGATGGACACTGAGTCTATAGACATGAGACAAAGCATCATCAAGTTCATGGACCCTGAACAGAGTTCTGAGGAGAATGTGTTTGCTATCCTGAGTCAAATCAGGATGGATAAATCCCCAGGCCTGACAAGTTGTTCCCTCGGACCCCCCAGGAAACAAGTGCAGAAATTTCCGGAGCCCCAGCAGAGATATTTAAATCATCCTTAGTAACAGGAGAAATACCAGAGGATTAAAGGATAGCCAATGTTGTTTTGTTGCTTAAAAAAGGCTCCAAACATAAACCAGGAAATTATTGGCCAGTGAGCCTGACATTAGTTGTGGGAAATTGGAAGGTATTCTAAGGAACTAGATATATAAGTATTTGGATAGACAGGGACTGATTAAAGATAGTCAGTATGGCTTTGTGCATGGTAAGTCATGTCTACCCAATACTCTATTAGTGGTAGCTACCTGGAATGTGGATGAAGGCAAGGCAGTGCATGTTGTCTATATGGACTTCAGTAAGGCATTTGACAAAGTTGCTCAGCATTCAAGATGAGGTAGTAAATTTGATTTGACATTGGCTTTGTGGGAGAAATGGTACTAGATGTTTGTCTCTCTGACTGGAGGCCTGTAACTAGTGGTGTGCTACAGTGATCAGTGCTGGGTCCTTTGTTGTTTGTTATCTATGTCAATGATCTGGATGATAATGTGGTCCACTGGATTGGCAGATTTGCACATGACACCAAGATTGGGGATGTTGTGGACAGTGAAGAAGGCTATCACGGCTTGCAGAGGGATCTACATCAGCTGGAAAAATAGACTGAGAAATGGCAGAAGGAATTTAATGCAGACAAGTGTGAGGTTTTGTACTTCAGTAGAACCAACTTGGGTAGGTTTTACTCAGTGAATGGTAGGGCATCAAGGAGTGTTGCAGAACACAGGCATCTGGGAATGCACATCCATAATTTATTGAAAGTGGTGTCACAGGTAAATATGGTCGTATATGAAATCTTTCGGCACATTGGCCTTCATAAATCAATGTACCGAGTTCAGGAGAATGGGAAGTTATAATGAAATTATATGATGTTGTTGAGGCCTAACATGGAGTAATGAGTACAGTTTTGATCACCTATCGGCAGGAAAGATGTAAACAATGTTGAAAGAGTGTAGAGAAAATTAACAAGGATTTTGCCAAGTCTAGAGGATCTGAGTTATAAGGAAAGATTGAATAGGTTAGGATTATATTCTTTAGAAGATAGAAGACAGAGAGAAGATTGGACAGAGGTATACAAAATTATGAGGGGTATAGATAGGGTAAATGTAAGCAGGCTTTTTCCATTGAGAATGGGTGGGACTACAGCCAGAGATCATTGGTTAAGTGTGATACGTGAGAAGTTTAAACAGAATATGAGAGAAAACTTCTTCAGTCAGAGGGTTGTGAGAGTGTGGAAGGAGCTATCAGCACAAGTGGTGCATGTGAGCTCAATTTCAATGTTTAAGAGAAGTTTGGATACGTACATGAATGGTAGGGGTATGGAGGTCTATGGTCCTGGTGCAGGTTGATAGGAGTAGGCAGCTTAAGTGGTTTTGGCATAGACTAGATGGGCCAAAGGTCCCCTACCAGTGCTGTACTTCTCAATGACTGCAGCAGTACAGTCTGAATACATAAAATATAACAAAATACAAAAATAAAAATAAAAACACTACTAAGGACCGTTTAGAAATCTGATGACGGAGGCAAAATAATGTGCCTGAATGTTACGTGTTGTTCTGGTAACCTCAGAGCAATACAGCACAGATACAAGCCCTTCTGCCCAACCTGTCCATGCCAACCATGGTGCCCACATAGCTAGTCTTAATTTCCTGCTTTTGGCCCACATCCCTCTAAGCCCTATCCCTCCAAGTGCTTCTTAAATTGTAGTACTGTAGCTGCCATAAACACTTCCTCTGACACCTCAAACCATACACTCAACCCCTTCTGTGTGAAAAAGTTGCCCTTCAGGTCCTTTTTCAATGTTTCCTCTGTTACTCTAAATTTATGCACTCCTTCACCCACCCCCCGCCCCCCATTTTGGACTCTCGTAACCTGAGGAAAAGACTGTTACCAACCACTTTATTTATATATTTAATGATGCAGTGCGGAACAGGAACTTGCAGCCCTGAGAGCCGTAGGGCCTAGCAACCTATGATTCAATCCTAACTTAATCATGGGATAATTTACAATGGTCAATTAACCTGTAAACCAGTACGTCTTTGGACTCTGGGAGGAAACCGGAGAGCCTGGAGGAAACCAATGCACACACAAGAAGGAACGAATAAACGTCAGATTCAGATTCAGTTTATTGTCATTTAGAAACCACAAATGCAATGCAGTTAAAAAATGAGACAACGTTCCTCCAGAATGATATCACAAAAGCATATGACAACACAGACTACAGCAGAAAATCCATATAACGTTTGGCAATCCCCAATCCAGAGTCCGGAGAGGCTGCTGCGTATTAATATCGCGCTACCGTCTTAGCGCGTTCCCCGGAAAGGAGCTCCAAATCCACCAGACAAACAAGACCAAAAACTAAAGCTACGAGACCTGCACAAAACCACATAGTTACAACATATAGTTACAACAGTGCAAACAATAGCATAATTGATAAAAAACAAACCATGGGCACAGTAAAAATAGTCCAAAGATGTTAAAGGACTATAAGTTCAAAAGAAATCACCACAGTTTCCACAAGTCCCCAGGGTCCCGACAGACTCGCCATCCCACGTCGGCGGCAGAAGGGAATACCCCCGCTATGGACTTCTGCGGCGCTGCCCGACTCAGCCTCGCAGACACAGCACACACCGAAAGCGACCTGACCGCAGCGGACTCCAAATCCGTCGAACCTCCGAGCCTCCGACCATCCCCTCCGGCACAGCTTCTCCGAGCACCATCCTCTGCCGAACATATTAAGATGGCCCCGCCAACGGCCATCGGCAACTCGACCCCGAGGACTGGGGGCCTGTTCTTCCCAGCAGAGTCCCGGACCTCACAGCAGCAGCAGCAACAAAGAAGGTCTTCCTGGTGATTTCCCGATGTTCCTCCGTGCTCCCACGTCCGTTTTCAATTGATTATGATTACGCACGGCACCCCGCTTCACAAATAACAGATAATCAGCTCCAGAGTGGCCGCTGCAAGCTGCGTTGTGCCACCATCTTGGAAACTTGCCACGTATTCTCCTACATTCCAAAGAAAAGAGGCCTAGTGTGGTCAACCTCTTCCTATAACCCTGGACCTTTAGTTCTGGGTACATCCTCACAGAACTTTTCTGCATTCTTTGCGGTTTAATGACAGCTTTCCTACAGCTGGGTGACCAAAACTGTACAGAGCACAAACAAGAGAAAATCTGCAAATGCTGGAAATCCGAGCAACACACACAAAATGCCGGAGGAACTCAGCAGGCTATCCGTGGACAAAAGTACAGTCGACTTTTCGGGCCGAGACCCAAGTATGGCCTCATCAGTGACTTCCAGGAATGTAACAAGGTAGCCCATCTCAAATACAGTGCCCTGATGGATGAATTGTGAAGTGTGAAATGCCTTTTTTCATCAGTCTCTATACCAGTGATGCCACCTCAGTAAAGCAATTAACGTAACCAAAGACCATCCCACCCCCAACATTCTCTCTTCTCCCTCTCCCACTGGGCAGAAGATACAACACCCTGAAAGTACATACCACCAAGCTCAAGACATCTTCTATCTCATTGCAATCAGACTCTTGAAGAGAAATCTTGTACAATAAGTGGATTCTTGTCTTCACTGTCTACCTCGTTATGATTATGCACTTCAGCATTTACCTGCACTGGACTTTATTTGGTAGCATTTACACTTTATCTACATTGTTATTGTTTTACCTTATTCTAGCTCAATGCACTGTGTAATGACCTAACGTGTATGAATGATACGCGAGACAAGCTATTCACTACATCTTGGTGCATGCCATAGTAATAAATCAATGCTAATTCCAATGTGCAGAGAGAGGAATTGAGTTAATATTTCAAGTCAATAATGTTATTTTGCTCCTCCCTCACCAGATTCTATCTGTTGGATTCAGTTGTTTTTAATACAAGGTTATAGACAATAGACAATAGGTGCAGAAGTAGACCATTCGGCCCTTCGAGCCTGCACCGCCATTTTGAGATCATGGCTGAAGATCATTTTGAAGGATCAAGGTTCCTTCAGAAGTTCAGGAAAGTGGCACAAACTTGTTGCTTCACGGTTGTTTTATTAGGTGCTCATAGAACAAAGAGAAATGAAAAACAAATGGTGATAGAGGTCTAATAAGTGAAAGAAGAGAAAAGCAAAAGGATGGCGGAACGTCATTGTCAGCTCTTTTAATACCGATAGATAAGAAATACTCCATTCAAATTCACAGATAAGCCAACCGATCAGATAACCCCTATTCAGAATCAGAATCAGGTTTCTCATCACCGGCATGTGTTGTGAAATTTGTTAACTCAGCTGCAGCGGTTCAATGCAATGCATAATATAGGAGAAAAATCAGTCTATCAATCAATCACAGTATACGTATATTGAATAAATAAAAAATCATGCAAAAACAGAAATAATATATATTTAAAAAGTGAGGTAGTGTTCATGGGGTCAATATCCAGTTGGGAATCAGATGGCAGAAGGGAAGAAGCTGTTCCTAAGTCGCTGAGTGTGTGCCTTCAGGCTTCTATACCTCCTACCTGATGAGAAAAGGACATGCCGTGGATGCTGAAAGTCCTTAATAAAGGACGCTGCCTTTCTGAGACACCTCTCCTTGAAGATGTCCTAGGTGCTTTGTAGGCTAGTACCCAAAATGGAGCTGACTAGATTTATGACCTTCTGCAGCTTCTTTCGGTCCTGTGCAGTAGCAGCCACCACCCCCATACCACACCAGACAGTGATGCAACCAGTCAGAATGCTCTCTGCGGTACATCTATAGAAGTTTTTGAGTGTTTTTGTTGACATACCAATTCTCTTCAAACTCCTAATGAAGTATAGTTGCTGTCTTGCCTTCTTTATAACTGCATTGATCTGTTGGGACCAGGTTAGGTTCTCAGAGATCTTGACACCCAAGAACTTGAAACTGCTCATTCTCTCCACTTCTGATCCCTCTATCAGGTTTGGTATATGTTCCTTCGTCTTACCCTTCCTGAAGTCCACAATCAGCTCTTTCATCTTACTGATGTTGAGTACAAGGTTGTTGCTGCGACAGCACTCCACTAGTTGGTATATCTCGTTCCTGTATGCCTTCTCGTCTCCACCTGAGATTCTACCAACAATGGTTGTATCATCAGCAAATTTATGGATGGTATTTGAGCTATGCCTAGCCACACAGCCATGGGTATAGAGAGAGTAGAGCAATGGGCAAAGCACACACCCCTGAGGTGCACCAGTGCTGATCGTCAGCGAGGAGGATATGTTATCACCAATCCGCACAGATTCTTCTAACAGTCTTCTGGTTAGGAAGTCAAGGATCCAATTACAGAGGGAGGTACAGAGGCCCAGGTTCTGAAACTTGTCAATCAGAATTGCGGGAATGATAGTGTTAAATGCTGAACTAAAGTCGATGAACAGCATCCTGACATAGGTGTTTGTGTTGTCTGGGTGGTCTAAGGCCGTGTGAAGGGCCATTGAGATTGCATCTGCCGTTGACTTATTGTGGTGGTAGGCAAATTGCAACGGGTCCAAGTCCTTACTGAAGCAAGAGTTCAGTCAAGTCATGACCAACCTCTCAAAGCATTTCATCACTGTCAATGTGAGTGCCACTGGGCAGTAATCATTAAGGCATCTCATATTCTTCTTCTTAGATATTGGTTTAATTGTTGCCTTATTGAGCAAGTGGGAACTTCCACCTGTAATCTATTCAAATAATGCCATACCAGCAAAGCTTCTAGAGGTTTCTAGAATGATGCAAAGAACTCTAACCACTAGAGTTCATGCCGCACAATTGCATATACATATAGTAACCACTAGGAAACATACTAAACTGTTTAAGTTTACTAATAGGTATTAATTGTCGAAATGCAAAGAGCGGCAGTCTCTCAATGCCCAGCTCTAACTCCTTGTTGTGGGAGGTGGAAATGAGTAAGGCGAGCTACCAGGACTCTGGTGAAGCTATCTAGGCCAATACCTTGTACAATGGATTACAGAAACATTGATGAACTTTGGGTGATAGAGATGGGAGATCATCTATAGCCTATGTTTCAATTGGAGCTAAGAGCACAAGAAGAAGAAAGGATGGCATGCTAGCATTTGATTAGCACAATGATTTACAGTACAATGACCTGGGTTCAATTCCCCGCCTTGTCTATCCTGCCTGTGACTGCATAGTTTTCTCCTGGTGCCCTGGTTTCCTCCCACATTCAAACACATATGGGTTAGTAGGTTAATTGTTCAATGTAAATTGTCCTGTGATTATGCTAGGGTTAAATCAATGGTTTGCTGGGCAGCATGGCTGGAAGGGCCTGTTTCGTTCTGTATCTCAATAAATGAATAATGATCATGACAAAATAAGAAACCCAAAATAAATCATTAAAAAAAGACCAACGAACACCCAAAGTGCAGAGAGAATGAAAGAAAAACCTGCTCAGGCTGCTTCAGGCTTTGTGTCTCTGAGCTCTACAATGTTTACTCCACTATGTGCTGATCTGAGGCTGGGGTTGTGGGCCTGCTCCAGCCCTCTCTCTCTCTCTCTCTCTCTCTCTCTCTCTCTCTCTCTCTCTCTCTCTCTCTCTCTCTCTCTCTCTCCTGATTACATGTTTGTCGGTCTTTTTAAAAATGGGTTCTTTGGGTTTCTTGGTTTGTGGCTACCTGTAAAGAGATGAATCTCAAGGTCGTATAATGTACACATACTTTGATAATAAATATGCTGTGAGCTTTGAACTTTGAATTAAACAGTCTAATTCAACATTATTGACTGGTTGATATTTTCCCACTTTACATCACACTTGATGTGAACTTCAGCAGTCCGAAGGAGCCAAATATCCTCATCCTGACTCTGTATCCTATCTTGGTTGGGATTTGCACAATTATCTGTTTGTTTACTCTGAATTGATAAAATTAGATTGGAAAGGAATATTCTTTGTGACAATAACACTATGGCTTTAAGTAGATAAACATTAAAATGTGAGAAGATTATTGCTGCCTTCTCTCATTCCATCACTCCCTCCTCGCCTCTCCTCTTTGATACAAAGATAATCCTTTGAAATGACAGTTGAATTGACAAATGCTGCTATTAATCCAATATCCTTCTTCTACTCCTGCAAGCTCTGTCCAAAATTACTTTCTATAAATAATGTTCTCAGGAAACGACATCCGCTTATGAAGCTGAAAGGAGGACTGAAGTAAGTGACTAGATTTTCTTGTGATCAATGTATGCAGATAAAGTGTAATTCTATTTAAGATCATCAGTGCCAATTCTGTGTAACTTATTAGCGCTGCAGGAGTCTTGCAACACTCCATTGATCTCAGAACAATACTTGGCAGGGAGAGGTTACATTCCCTCTGTTATGACTGGAACAAATAGCATGTTTTTGCAGTTGAAAGATATTCTGTTACTACAGATCATGTATCAAAGGGAAGATAAGTGGACCATGGCTGAGATTGAATGATCAAATTATTAGACCATAAGAATTGGGGGAGAATTAGCCATTCAGCCTGTTGAGATTGCTCCACCATTCTATCATAACTGATTTATATTCCCGCTCAACCCCATTCTCCAGCCTTCTCCCCGTAACCTTTGACACCCTGACTAATCAAGAACATATCATCCTCCGGTTTAAATATACCCAATGACTTGGCCTCCACAGCCGTCTGTGGTAATGAATTCCACAGATTTACCACCCTCTGGCAAAAGAAATTCTTCCTAATCTCTGCTGATGTCCTTGTATTCTGAGGCTGTGCTCGCATTAAGTAATTTTGTACATCATTTTCAAGCCTTTACTCTGGTCAATGACATTAGAACATTACTGCACAATGCAGGCCTTCAGCCCACAATGTTGTGCTGATCTTATAACCTACTCTGAAATAGTCCTCCATTTTTCTTTCAAAGTTCAACATACATTTATTATCCAAATATATTCAATATACAACCTTGAGATTTGTTTTTTCACAGACAACCATGAAACAAAGAAACACCATGGAACCCGTCCAAAGCAAACATCAAACACCCACTGCCCAAAAAAAAAACAACAAATTATGCAGATGGCAAAATAAACAAACAAAAAGCATGCAGAATATTAATCACCAAACTGCAGAGTCCTTGAAACAGTCTGGGAATGTTCTGTGCAGTTCGTGTCAGTTCAATTCAACATTGTGATTTTTGTTGATTGCAGGCCACAGAGTCGGTCTGTGTCGAAGTACCGCTATCAAAATTGTGCTTAATAGCAACTACAAAAAGAGTAAACAGAAATCAGAAACATGTCATAGCATGAACTACAGAGTCCTCTAAAAATGAGTCCAAACCCCAAACCATGCCGATGAAACCCTGCCCAAGACCCAAGACTCTTGCATCTTCCTCCAGCAGCAGCGAGCAAGAGGGAGGAGACCGGTCAAGCACTGGCGATGGTGCTGAACATCTGCTTGCCTTCTGCTCTTGTCCTCATTGATTTCAATCTTACTCGACACTTCAATCAGCAAGATCAGTGAGTAACTGGAGCCAATTATGAGTTCGTGCTCCACCATGAGGATGCATACTCCATTTCCAACAACACTGAATTCCCTCAGAGACAGCAAAAGCACAAATCACACAGACAGCCCAAAAACACATAATCAAAATGTAAATTGCAGGCTCCAATCACACACAGCTTAGTAGTAGAAGTGTATTTAAAAGAGGAAAAGAAGCAGTTTCTTAAACTGTTTGCGCTGTATTTTGGCGCCATCTTGCCAATGTTAAATATCCCTTAAGTATCTGCCTCTGCCACTACCCCTGGCATGGATTTCGATGTATCTATATCTCTATATCTTCCTCTTACACCCCTCTATACTTCCCTCCAATCAATTTAAAAGTCTGTCCTTTCGTATTAGCCATTTCTACCCTGAGAGAATAAAAATGGTGCCTTCCCACTCTATTTATGCCTCTTATCATCTTGTACACTTCTATCAAGTTTCCTCTTCTCCTCCTTTGCTCCAAATAGAAAAGTCCAAGCTCGCTCTACCAATCCTCACAAGACATGCTCACCAATCCAGGCAGCATCCTGGTAAATCTCCTCTGCACCCTCTTCAAAATTTCAACATCCTTCCTATAATGAGGTGACCAGAACTGAATACAATACTCTAAGTATGGTCTAACCAGAGTTTCCTAGAGCAGCAACATCATCTCCTGCATCTTGAACTTAATTGCTGAACAATGAAGACCAAAACACTATACGTCATCTTACCAACCTTATCAGCTAGTGTGACATCTGTGAGTGATCTATGGACACAGAGAAAGAGAAGACACTAGTTGCTCCACCATATTGTCCTATCAGGTCCCAACATCTGCAGCTCTTTGTTGCTTCCTCCCAGCCGCTGTCAATATCTGCTCTCTTTGTTCCCCTGTCTGCCCATCACTCCTCTCACCTGGATCCATCCATCACCCACCAGCTCTTGCTCCTCCCCTTCTCTTAGGCTCTTTACACTGGCTATCTCCCTTCTGCTTTCTCAGACCAGATGAAGGGTCTTGATTGGCAACATCAACTGCCCCTTTGCCCCCACAGGTAGTGCCTGACTGCTGACTTCCTCCAGCATCTCATATGGAATAGTCTAACTTAGTTGTCTCCACAGGAAAAGATCACACAGACAATGCTCCGGAAAGACTTAGAGAGGTTTGGAGCAAATAGAAGGAAATGGACTGAACTTAGGTGGTCAACATGGATGAGTTGTGTCAAGGGGACTATTTTGTACTGTATTAATCTATAACTGCTGTAGGAAATATGTTATTAAAGTGGAAGCTATGTTGCCAGTTTGAGAGACTGAGTTATAGAGAAACCGCATCTCATCCATTTCTTGCACATCTGCACTCATCCCATCCTCCTGCCACCCTACCAGGGATAGGGTGCCTCTTGTACTCACCTACCACCCCACTAACCAAACATCCAGCTCATAAGTGTCCAAAACTTCTGCCACCTCCAACAGGATCCAACAGATGATAATGTGGCAAATTGGATCAGCAGGTTTGCTGATGACACTAAGGCTGGAGGCGTTGTGGACAGCAAGGAAGGCACTGGGCTTGTACTCACTGGAGTTTAGAAGAATGAAGGAGGGTCTTATTGAAATCTACTGAGTGTTGAAAAGTCCAGATAGAGTGGACGTGGAGAGGATATTCCCAACAGTGGGAGAGTCCAGGACCAGAGTGCACAGCCTCAGAATGCAAAGTCATTCGAGATTGTTTAATGACGTTTCCAGTACAAAAGTGTAAAGGAGAATGAAGTGAGTGTTACTCTGGACCTAATGCAACACAAAAAACACATAATAAACATTAAAAAAATCATTTGAAAAAAAACACAATAAATATAAATACATAAGATAGCTTATGTACATAGATTGATTATATGTCTATAAAATGACACTGGTGTGTATATAGCGTGACTGAGAGGAAATAATAAAGTCAAGGTGGAGTTAGTGAGTGGAGATGCTTACTGCTTGGGGGAGGGAACTGATTTTGAGTCTGGTGGTCCTGGCATGAACACTATGTAGCATTCTCCCCGATGGGAGTGAGACAAACAGTCCACGAGCAGGGTGGGTGGGATCCTTCATAATGCTATTGGCATTTTTCTGGCATATTTCTGTATCTTTGTCCTTGCTAGCTGATAGGCTGGTGCTGGAGGTGGTGTGGGCAGTTTTGATGACCCACTGCAGAGCCTACCTGACTATCACAGTGCAGTTTCCGTACCGTGCAGTGATGCACCCTGCCAGGATGCTCCCTACTGCACATCTGCAGAATGATGTGAGAATAGATGTGCAAAGTCTCGTTCTTTTCATTTCAATTAGTACTTTTACAATAGAGCCGAGGAGGTATTTCTTTAGCCAGAGGGTGGTGAATCTGTGGATTCATTGTCATAGACAGCTGTGGAGGACGAGTTGTTGGGTGTATTTAAAGCAGAGATTGATAGGTTCTTGATCAATCAGGGCATCAAAGGATACAGGGTGAAGGCAGGAGAATGGAATTAAGAGGGATAATAAATCAGTCATAATGAAATGGTGTAGTAGACTCGATGGGCTGAATGGCTTAATTCTACTCCTATGTCTTATGGGCTAATGGTCTTTTTTTCATAAGGCTGCTACCTGGACTAGAGGCCCTGGATTATAGGGAGAGGTTGGCCACTCTGGATCTTTATTCCATGGAGCGTAGCAGATAGAGGGGTGACTTCATCGACAATTATAAATTTATGATGAGTATGGGCAAGATGGAGGGTCAGAGTCTATTCTCTGGGGCTGGGGAGTCCAAAACAAAAGGGCACAGATACAAGATATGTGGGAGGAAGTTTAAAGGAAAGCCCATGAGTAACCTCATTATATCGAGAGTAGTGAGTATCTGAATGAGCTGCCAGAGGAAGTGGTCAAGGTGGGTGCAATTGCAACATTTAAGACACATTTAGATAGGTACTTAAAGGGTAGGTCTTGGAGAATTATGGGCCAAAAGCAGGCACCTGGGACTAGCAGGGAAGATGTTGTGGTCGGCATGGTTGATTTGGGCCAGAGAGCCTGTTTCCATGCTGTGTTACCTTATGACTCCCTGGCCGAGGATGGGCTCCTCCCACTCCATTTCCGATGTGTCAAGGATCTCTTCATGAGTTCTTTCAATGAGAGGATGACTGCTCAGAGTGCACAGAAGAAGGGCTTGGTTCAATGGCAAGAAAGTCGAAGATGATGGGAGACTACACCCTCCAGAAATGAACAGACTATACACACAGACACACATACACAAACACACTTGACTATGGAAAAAGCCACTTGATCCTTCAAGCTTACCCCTCCATTTAACTTGACCATGGCTCGTCTTCATACCCTCAGTGCCAGTTCCCTCATACCTCAATCTTCCAAAAATGTGCCTACCTCCTCTTTAGGTTCTCCAGTGTTCTGACAGAAACATAAGAAAATAACTTTGCAAATACTCCATTGTTATTTATCATTTAATTATCAGGTGTTTTTTGGAGCATGAAGAAGTAACATTTTGCATCTGATGGGAAAAAAGTGTCACGCCACAAGCAGTGGTCTGCTGAATCAGGAATATACAGTTCATTGCATCTTCACATCAGCATAAAAAACATCCCAGGTAAGCACTTGCTGCAATAATATTTCTTGTTCTTTCCTTTATGTTTCATGAAAACTGCAACCAGGTAACTTAATCCAACCCAATGTCACTGATTAAAGACCAAAATAAAAATGTGTGCGTTAAAATCATTTTTACTACTTTAAGATATCCTCAAATGGACATACTTCCTCAAGAAACTAAAGAAATTTGGCATGTCCCCTTTCACCCTCACCAACTTTTCCAGATGCACCAGAGGAAGTTCTGATCCAGATGCATCACTGCTTGCTATGGCAACTCTCAGCCTAAAACCACAAGAAACTACGGGAGGTTGAGGACACAGCTAACACATCATGGAAACCAGCCTGCCTTCCATGGACTCTGGCAACACTTCAATTGCCTCAATAAAGTGACCAGCATGAACAAAGACTCCACCCACCCCGGATATTTTCTTTTTTCTCCTCCCCCATCAGGCAGAAGATTGATTGATTGTTTGGTTGTCTGTCTCTCTGACAATGAGTGTAGAAACTGTGTAGGAGAGCTTTTAAGATGGAAAAGCTATTAGATCTCACCCTTCATCTCATTTGCCTAGTCCACCAGAGCAGACTTTCCATTTTAGGGCAGGCATGTCCCTAACGCACTGGAATATGAGGCCTGCTACCTACCCCCACCCGGTTTAGCCCACCTGTCAAAGTGGTGTAATGGGGTGTGGTATGCAAAAGCTGAGTGTCCAGTGGGGCCCAGAGGTGAGTGAGCAGATGCAGAATGGACTTGATAAGCCCCTTCAATCAGAGGTGCTACCAGCCTGAAAGTACACAAAACCAGGCTCAAGGACAGCTTCTTCACCGCTGTCAAAAGACTATTGAACAGTATCAAGCAACACACACAAAATGCTGATGGAACACAGCAGGCCAGGCAGCATCTATAAGGAGAAGCACTGTTGACGTTTCGGGCCGAGACCCTTTGTCAGGAGCACCAGCATTTTATGTGTGTTGTTTGAATTTCCAGCATCTGCAGATTTCCTTGTGTTTGAACAGTATCAAGATTGGCTCTTGATCTCACAATCTACTTCTTTATGCTTTGCAGCTTATTGTCTCCTATGCTGCACTTTCTCTGTAACTGTAACTCTATATTCTGCATTCTGCTGTGGTTTTCCCTTTTACTTCCTCAATGTACTGATGTGATGAAACTGTATGCAGATGTATGCAGAGCAAAGTTTTACCCTGTATTTCAGTACATGGGACTTACTTACCAATTAACTGCTCAGGAGTCAGTGAGTTACTTTTGAAGCACATTAACGCTTGGTCAGGAGGTGCTGTAACATTAGAACAAGAGATGTTGTAAAGCTATTACTTTCCCCAGGCTGTAAGACTACTGAACTCCTTGTCATCACACAGGTGTCACCACATATGAAGTGCTAGAAACATTATACACTTTACTCTTTAGTTGTATCATATAGGCATGTTATTATTTGTCAGGGTACCTGCGGTAAAATTACATTACGTGTTGTGTGTATGAGTTATATGTACTGTGTTTTGCACCTTGGTCCAGAGGAGCATTGTTTTGTTTGGTAGTATACATGCATACAGTTGAATAACACTAAACTGAACTTGAATAATGGAACTGTGTCAGCCAAGTTGTGAACAGTAAGTTCCCTCAAACAGCACCCTGATTCTGAAGAACAGAAGTGTTTTTGGTGATGAGAGGAATGGTTGAAGCTTTAGGTTGAGACCATGCATCAGTGTTGGCCGAAGTACTGGAGAGCACATCCCACCGCACACCAGTAATAGTAACTGCTGCCTCAGAAAGTCAACATCCAGCATCAAAGACCCCTACCAACCAGGCCAGGCCATCTTCTCACAGCTACCATAGGGCAGGAGGTACAGAAACCTGAATTCCCACACTAGCAAGATCAGGAACAGGTTCTTCCTTTCAAACTAACCTGATGAGGGACTATGCCTGAAACAACAACTCTTTATTCTTCTCCAACTTTGTGTGTGTTACTTCCCTTCAACCATTCATTCTTGAACCATTCAGCCAGTTGCTAATCATTACAACTGAGCAACACCATGACCACCTTAACTCTATGCACTAAAATATTCATTTCTTTTTCTATTTTGTTTAATTGAGTTCTTTCTTTCAAAAATGGCATAAAATGTATGGTTAATTCATGCTTTTGTCTTGAATGTTGTGTATCTGATGAAAGGTTAAAGATCATGGTAGATTTATTATCAATCTATGTATGCGATTCCACAAAAATTTGTTTTTGTGACATTACTCAAAGTTCAAAGTACACTTACTCTCAAAGTATGTATACATTATACAACCTTGAGATTTATCTCCTTACAGATGGCCACAAAACAAAGAAACCCAAAAGAACCAATAAAAAAAAGACCACCAAACGCCCAATGTGCAGAGAGAAAAAAAAAAACAATTGTGTAACCATAACCTCAAGCAAATAGCATTCTGAGCTGAATTCCACAAAGAGAGTCCAAGACCCATAGTTCAGCGCAGCGTCAAGTAAACATCAAGGAACAGCGAGCTGAACTAGCCCATCCCTCGTCTCCGGACCCAACACCCTGACCTTTTCAATCTTGCCCGGTGCTAAAATTGTTGTCCAGTCATCGGGGCCTGTCGCTTCATTGCACTCTGGGGCTTGGACCCCCACGACCTCAATTTGACCTGTACTTGACCTTTCAAATTCAGCCTGGCACTTAAATTGATAGAACCTTGCCTCTTTCCTTGCCTTGTCTAATCAGGAACATATCAAGCTCCACTTTGAATATACCTAATGACTTTGCCTCCTCAGCCTACTGTGGCAATGAATTCCACAAATTCACTACCCTAAAGAAATACCTCCTCATCTCTTTAATAAATGTACGGTAAGTTCCTCTATTCTGAGGCTGCACCCTCTGGTCCTACAGGAAATATCCTCTCCGCTTCCATTCTATCTGCTGTAGGTCTCTCAATATGCAATAGATTTCAATGAGATCCTCCTCATTCTTCTAAACTTTTATGAGTACAGGCCCAGAGCCATCAAACACTTCTCATATATTAACCCTTTCATTCCTACAATCATTCATGTGAGCCTTCTCTGGATCCTCTCTAATGCCAGTATAACTGATCACAATACTCCAAATGTGGTTAACCATTAGCTGTAAAGCCTCAGCTTTACATCCTTGTTTTTATCTTCTAGTCCTCTCAAAGTGAAAGGTAAACCATCCTTGTTTCATTCAGAACTGACATTGCACAGCTGGGGTGAGTGGAGACTTGGTTCCTTCAACTAATCATAAAGGTCAGACAGTCATTTCTTGTTAAACTTAAAACTCCTGCATTAGTTGACAGACCATTTAATGAAGTGATTCATCTGTGAGCTCAGAAGGGTCCATCATTCTGAAATATTTATGCCAGTACCTTGAAAAATAATCAGTGGAATAAGCCAAAAAGCATCTCTGCTTAACAGATGTTCCATAATTTGCCTGGTTATTTAATATGCAGATTATTAAGATCATTAAAATTATCTTTTGGTTACCACTTCGATCAAAATTACTTCACAAACTGTAATAGGAGCATCATTTTGAATGTAACCCACTGCATCATGAGGAGGCCATTCAGCCCACGGTATCTATGTTGGCTCTGTGTTTGCTTGTTTATTTATTTAGACATACAAAGTGGAACAGGCACTTCCAGCTCACTGAACTGCACCACCCTGCAACCCACTGATTTAACTTGAGTCTAATATCAGCACAATGACTAATTAACATACTTAACAGTACGCCATTGGACTGTCGGACGAGGAAACACATGTGCGCATGGAAAAGATGTACAAACTTTCTTACAGAGGTCACCAGTAGTGAACTCTGAACTCTGATGCCCCTTTTGTAAAAGCATCACGCTAACCTCTACACCACCTGGGAATCACTTCTTGCTCTCTCCACAATCTCACATTTCTTCTGATTCAGTGATTAGATGGAGGCATTACTGGAGAAGCCAGTGTTAGAGACAAGTTGAGTTTATTGTGTAATGAAAAACTTAGCTGTTTAACATTTAATGGTCAATTAGATTTGAGATAAAAGCCGTGGGTGGGGTGTAGTATTCTGGTAGTGATGATGGATGGCGAGGTTTAGGATTTCAAACTTATTAAGATGAAGGAATGAGGACCGTTTCCAAGTTGAGTTTATGGGTAACTTGAGAGACTCTTATGCCTCCTGAAGATAACTATTAGCTTTATTTGAAATGGAAACATGGAATAAAATACATCGTTTACTTCAATGACCAGCACAGTCCAAGGATGTTCTGGAGCCTCCAGCACAGTCTAAGGATATTCTGGAGCCTCCAGCACAGTCTGAGGATATTCTGGGGGTATCCAGCACTGTCCGAGGATGTTCTGGGGGTATCCAGCACAGTCCGAGGATGTTCTGGGGGTATCCAGCACAGTCTGAAGATATTCTGAGGGTATCCAGCAGAGTCGGAGGATACTCTGGGGGTATCTAGCATAGTCCAAGGATGTTCTGGAGCCTCCAGCACAGTCAGAGGATATTCTGGGGGTATCCAGCACAGTCTGAGGATGTTCTGGGGGTATCCAGCACAGTCCAAGGATGTTCAGGGGGTATCCAGCACAGTCCAAGGATGTTCTGGAGGTATCCAGCACAGTTGGAGGATATTCTGGGGGTATCCAGCACAGTCCAAGGATGTTCAGGGGGTATCCAGCACAGTCCAAGGATGTTCTGGAGGTATCCAGCACAGTCGAAGGATGTTCTGAGGGTGTCCAGCACAGTCCGAGGATGTTCTGGAGCCTCCAGCACAGTCCGAGGATGTTCTGGAGCCTCCAGCACAGTCAGAGGATATTCTGGGGGTATCCAGCACAGTCCGAGGATGTTCTGAGGGTATCCAGCACAGTCCGAGGATGTTCTAGGGGTATCCAGCACAGTCCAAGGATGTTCTGAAGGTATCCAGCACAGTCCGAGGATGTTCTGGGGGTATCCAGCACAGTCCAAGGATGTTCTGAGGGTGTCCAGCACAGTCCGAGTATGTTCTGGGGGTATCTAGCATAGTCCAAGGATGTTCTGAAGGTATCCAGCACAGTCCGAGGATGTTCTAGGGGTATCCAGCACAGTCCAAGGATGTTCTGAAGGTATCCAGCACAGTCCGAGGATGTTCTGGGGGTATCCAGCACAGTCCAAGGATGTTCTGCGGGTATCCAGCACAGTCTGAGGATGTTCTGGGGGTATCCAGCACAGTCCAAGGATGTTCTGAGGGTGTCCAGCACAGTCCGAGTATGTTCTGGGGGTATCTAGCATAGTCCAAGGATGTTCTGAAGGTATCCAGCACAGTCCGAGGATGTTCTAGGGGTATCCAGCACAGTCCAAGGATGTTCTGAAGGTATCCAGCACAGTCCGAGGATGTTCTGGGGGTATCCAGCACAGTCCAAGGATGTTCTGCGGGTATCCAGCACAGTCTGAGGATATTCTGGGGGTATCCAGCACAGTCCGAGTATGTTCTGGGGGTATTCAGCACAGTCCGAGTATGTTCTGGGGGTATCCAGCACAGTCCGAGTATGTTCTGGGGGTATCCAGCACAGTCCGAGTATGTTCTGGGGGTATCCAGCACAGTCCGAGTATGTTCTGGGGGTATCCAGCACAGTCCGAGTATGTTCTGGGGGTATCCAGCACAGTCCGAGGATGTTCTGGGGGTATCCAGCACAGTCCGAGGATGTTCTGGGGGTATCCATGCTTTCAACGTCAACATAGTATGCCCACAGCTTACAGACTCTAATCAGTACATCTTTTGAATGTGGGAGAAAACGGGGGGAAAGCTGGAGCCCTTGGAGGAAACCTGCATGTTTTCAGGGAGAACATGCAAACTCCTTACTGACAAAGGTGTTGCGTATTTAATATACCGGTAACATTTGAGTAATTTTGTAAATGTATTGTTTGATTAAGCATTCTTTGTTGTTTAAATGATTCATTATGATTGTATGTACAAAGTACATGAATGGCTTACATCACTAGCCAGCACATTGTACACTGCACACCCCACCTAAAGTAAAAACAAAGTACACACATCTACCTCCCTGCTCTTTGTTTTGCTTTCAATTAGTTTTATTGTTTTGGACTTACAAGATGTAACAAACAGCAGGAATTGAACTCTAATTGTGAATCAAGCTGTAAAACATTGCACTAACCATGACAGTACAGTGCTGCCTCATCAAGTGTTCATCATCTTCCTAACTATCTGCACCTATTACGGTTAGAGGTTATAAAAAAAACAATGTTTTATTCCTCTATATTTAACCTACCTGGTACTTGTCTAGGGTGGCGGAGTGAAGATATGTATCTCCACTAAGCGGGTGTTCCTTCCCTCCGCTAGCCTGCAGGTCACCCTTGGGCAAGGTGTAGCACCTGCTTAGCCTCCCTGATCAGGGTCACATGAAGCCATGGGAGCAGGCAGTGGATGGGTGTATGAGCAGCTGGTGCATATCACAAGTCCTGGTTATGTGACCACTGACGCCAGGCAGACAATCTCTGAAGAGTTTTGATAAATGCTGGGGTCACCTGTCTTGTAAAGACATTGCTCAGAACAAGGCAATGTCAGACCACTTGCGTAGAAAAATTTGCCAAGATCAGTCATATTCAAGACCATAATCGTCCATGTCATATGACATGGCACATAATGATGATGGTGATTCATCTGGGTCTAAGGTTAAGTTATCTATCCATGTTCAAAGTTGCAGGCAATAGATCAGAATAATGTTTGATTATTGAGATACCATACATTATGTAATGTCACATTGAACCTTCAGATAGGGCAAATGGGAGGATTGTCAGATATAATTTATCATATTCTTAATGGATAAGGCACTCAAATTTCAAAGTATATTTTATTATCAAAGTACATGTAATTCTCCATATACAACCCTGAAATTCATTTTCCTGCAGGCATTCTCGACAAATCTATAGAATAATGTTGGACGCAGGACAGATCCTCTTGTAGCACCTAAGAATTTAAAGTTGCTAACCCTCTCCTCCTCTAATTCTCCAATGAGGACTGGCTCACGGACCTCTGGTTTCCCTCTCCTGAAGTTTACAATTAGTATCTTGGTCTTGTTGATATTGCGTTAGATGTTGTTATGACATCACTCAGCCAAATTTTCAGTCGCCCTGCTGAAAGATTATTTATCACCATCTTTGATTCAGCCAACAACAGTGGTGTTATCAGCAAACCTCCCTGCAAGTGTAGACTCCACACAAGCAGGTTGAGTTGGTGGTGAGGAAGGCAAATACAATGTTAACAGTCATTCTGAGAGCACCAGAGTATAAAAGCAAGGATGTAATACTGAGGCTTTATGAGCCATTGATCAGACCACACGGAGTACTGTGAGCACCTCTGGGCCCATATCTAAGAATAGATGTGTCAGCATTGAGACAATGCAGAGGTGATTCACAGGAATGATTTCAGAAATGAAAAGGGTTCATGTATGAGGACCATTTGATGGCTCACTGGAGTTTAGAGGACTGAAGGGTTATCTCATTGAAACTATCAGACATTCAAAGGCCTAGATAGAGTGGATGTGGAGAGGATGCCTCCTTTAATGGGAAAGTCCAGGCCTAGAGGGCACAGCCTCAGAATTGAGGGATGTCTTGCCAGAGGGTATTGACTCTGTGGAATTAATTGCGACAGATGGCTGTGGAGTATATTGGTTATATTTAAAGTGGATGTCGATAGTTTCTAGATTAGTCAGGGCATCAAATGTTTTGGGGAAGGCAGGAAAATGAGGTTGAGAGAGAAAATTATTCAGTCTGATGGAATGGCAGAGCAGACTTGCTCGTCTGAATGGTCTAATTCTGCTCCTGTGTTTTACGGTTTTATGTTCTAAGACTTTGATTCATCTCTTTTTGTTTTCTCTCATGGAATGTCTTGAATATCACATTAAATGCCCAGATTAATCAAGTAACAGCTGTTTCTCAGCTCATTTTAAACTGTTAGGGAGCAGAGCTCTTTAACCCATTCTTTAGACATGGCAGATTAGCTGATTTTATCAGCTGTAAGTCAAGCTAAAACTTTATAAATCCACTGAAGTAGCTTTGCTTGGAGCTCAAGTCAGCTAGTACTTGGATTAAACTCAGATCAACTTCAGAGAGAATAGAGCTCACATTTTAAAAGAACAATTCCACTGGGTGCTCTGGTATCTTCCTACAATCCAGCCACATGGGGGTTAAGGTCGGTGAGTTCTGGGCATTCTCTGTTGTTGCCAGAAGGTTTGTGACATTTGTGAGCTGTCCCCAACACATAGAGTCATAGAACCCAACAGCTCTTTGTCTATTGACCTGCATCCAGACCACAGAACTCCATTTCCCTTCCATCCAAGTACCTATTTCTACTAAAAGTTAAAATCACAACCACTTCCACTGCTTCTGTTAGCACCTTGTTCCACAGTCTCAACACTCTGTGAGTGAAGAAGTTCCCCCCTTATGTTCCCCTGAAATAATTCACCTTTCACCCTTAACCCATGATGTCTAGTTGTAGTCCTACCCAACCTCAGTGGAAAAAGCCAGCACATTTACCCTCTCTGTACCCTTCATAATTCTATATTCCTATTTTCCAGTGAATAAAGTCCTGTTCTAATTTTCAGGTCCTGAAGTCCCAACAACACCCTTGTAATTTTCTCTGAACTCTCACTGCCTTACCATTATCTTACATAACTACGATGTAACATCCGAACTCCTGTACACTATACTTTAATTTATGAAGGTCAACATGCCAAAGGCTCTCTTTATGACCTTTGACACCACTTTCATGGAATTATGGATCAATATCCCCAGATTACTCCGTTCTACCATATTCCTCAGTGACCGACCTCCATCCAGAATATGTCCTGTCTACAACAACTCTTTGCCTTCTGGGGGCAAGCCAGTTCTGGATCGACAAATCAATGTCCCCTTGGATCTCATGCCTCCTTATTTTCTCAAAAAACCTTGCATGGGGTACCTTATCAAATGCCTTGCTGAAATCCATATACACTACACCCATAGCTCTACCTTCATCAATGCGTTTAGTCACATCCTCAAAAAACTCAATCAGGCTCGTAAGGCATGACCTGGCTTTGACAAAGCCATGCTGACTATTCCTAATCATATTATGCCTCTCCAAATGTTCATAAATCCTGCCTATCAAGATTTTCTCCATGAACTTACCAATCACTGAAGTAAGACTCACTGGCCTATAATTTCCTGGCTATCTTTACTTCCTTCCTTGAAGCCATTCATCTGCAGCAGGGACAGCATTTTCCCTTCTGTCTTCTCCCAGTTCCTGCCAACAAAGGCCTCTCCGCCAAGCATTCTCTAGAACCTTCTCCCAATTCTACCATCCCAATTGGCTGATACCACATTCCTAAATTGAACACCAAGCCTCTAATCTCATTTTAAACCCAAACAAGCTGTAGGAGAACAGAATGCTCCTACAAAACTGCTAAAATGTAAAAATCTTGATGAGGGCTTACGCTTGGTTGCAGTGGAAGACCATGAAGTTTTCTGTGCCTTGTCATGCCCTTCACTCTCCACAGAGCTTTGCATTGCCTCCTTCCTGGCCATTGGATCTCACTGTTGATCTCATCCGCCCAGTCTGCCTGAGCTGACTTTACATGCCAGGACAGGTGTCTCACTACCTCACCAGGGTATAAGGCCTTCAGCTACCCTCATCTAGTTTAGCCCGCTTGTCAAAGCAGTGCATCGGGACATGGCCACTGTCGCATCCGAACAGCCACTGGGAGCTACAGGTGAGAGCTGAGTGTCCAGTGGGGTCCAAAGGTGAATGAGCTGACTTCAGAATAGACACGACGAGCCCCTTCACCAAAGGTGCTACCCCTCCTTAGACACACCACATAACCCATAATAATTCTACAGAAGATATTGTGAGTGTCTGAAATGTATTGCAGAACACTTCTGCTACATCAAGCTCAACAACTGGTTAATGTGCATTGGGATTGCTTTGATATTGTCTTTGGATAAGAACGCATGATAAAGGATCACTAGCCTCCCTAGCATCCAGGACACCTTCAAAAGGTGATGCTTCAAAAAGACATTATTAAGGACCCCCGTCACCCAGGACACCCCTCTTCTCATTCCTACCATCAGCGAGAGGGTACAGGAGCCTAAAGACTCAATGATTCAGGAGCAGCTTCTTCCCCTCTGCAATCAGAATTCTGAATAGACGTTGAACCCTTGTACACTACCTCACTATTTATTTTTCTGGTATTTTGGGAGGTGGGTGGGTTCCATTGCACAGGATTGAAATAAGCTGCAGAAAGTTGTGAACTCAATCAGCTCCACCATGGACATCAGCCTCCCCAGCATGAAGGACATCTTCAAGGAGCAATGGCTCAAAAAGGTGGTGTCTATCATTAGCCACCCCATCACCCAGGACATGCCCTCTGGAGCCTGAAGAAAGACACTTGATGTTTCAGGAACTGCTTCTACCCCACTCAGATTTCTAAATGGACAATGAACCCATGAACACTACCTCACAAGTTATTTTTGCACTCTTTTTGCTCTCTTTTTATTTGATTGGCTTATATATTTTACTGTAATTTATAGTTTTGGAATTTTATGTATTGCAATGTACTGCTGTTGCAAAACAACAAATTTCATAACCTATGTCAGTGATATTAAACCTGATTCTGAAGTTATTCAGGAATCTTGAGTTGAAATGTGGACTGCTTGTAGCTTTCAAATGCCTGTAAGCTTGGATTAGAAGATTAAGTATATCATTGGGGCTACAGGTCCAGGAATTGTGGATTCAGTCCCTTATAAATATCAGCCACTCACTTTGTGGGGTTTTGGAAGGGGTATAGGGGTATAGATAGGGTAAGTGCAAACAGGCTTTTTTCCACTGAGGTTGAATGAGTCTAGAACCAAAGGTCACAGGTTAAGATGAAAGGTGAAATACCTAAGGGAAAATATGAGGAAAACTTCTTCACTCTGAGGGTGATATGAGTGCGGAACTAGCTGCCAGCTGAACTGCTGGATGTGGGTTTGGTTTCAACACTTAAGAGAAGTTTGCAGAGTTGGGGACTGTTCCTTGTGGACTTTACATGCTGGTTTTGCAAAGTGACTGGGGCGTGTTAGGGCTTGTCTTCAAAGCAGGAGATCAATTTGGAGACAATTCCTTGTGGTCTACAAGTGCCAGAGTGATTTGGAGACAATTCCTTGTGGTCTACAAGTGCCAGTTTTAAAAAGTGAACAGGGCCTGTTGGGACATGTCTGTTGAGTGAGAGATTGCTTGGGTTATTAATAACTTAGGAAAGACCAATAAAATGAAACAAGGTGTAAGCAGAGTATCTAATGTGGGAGTGGCAGTTGTTGGAGTGGGCCAGTGTTACAGCGCTCAGGTTTTAGCTCCACAGGCTTTGGCGAGATCAAAGGGAGGCGAAGCGTGCTGAACCATTTGGAATCATTTAGTTGATTGTAAAACATTAGCTTAAGAGATCAGAGCCAAAGCTTTAGCAAGTGTAGGCAGATGGTAGTTAAGGCTGTGGAATGCTCCAGGAGACTGAAAAACTCAGATTAAATTTTTACTGAGATGGTCATGCCCAGAGTGCAGGCTTCAGATAGAGAAATAGATGATTACCGGGAGAAGTAAGGGGAGTAAGCAGTCTATGCTGGGTTCCCCTGTGGCCATTCCCCTCAGCAACAAGTATACCCCTTTGAATATTGCTGGGAAGGGGGATGACCAATCAGGGTACAACAGCCACAGCCAGGCCAGTGGCACTGTGGCTGGCTCTGATCTGAGCCTAAACAGAGAAGGGTAAAGTCAAGCAGAAAGATTGTGATAGGAGACTTGATACCCAGAGGGATGGACAGGAGATACTGTGGCCGAAAAAGAGGTGCTAGAATGTTGTGTTGCCTCCCAGGTGCTCGGGTCCAGGTTGTCTCAGAGTGGCTGCAGAATATTCTCGTGTATACTCAGAGGTCATAGTACATATTGTCACCAATGACATCGGCAGAAAAAGGGAAAATGTCCTGAGCAGTAGGTATAGGGAGTCAGGGAGACGCTGAAGAATAGGACCTCCATGGTAGTAATCTCTGGATTACTACCAGTGCTACCAGTGCCACCTACCAGTCAGGGCAGGAATAGGATAATAGCACAGATGAATCAGTGGCTGAGGAACTTGTGCAGGGGGCAGGGATTCAGGTTGTTGGATCACTTGAACCTTTCCTGGTGCAGAAATCACCGGTTCAAGAGGAACAAAATAGAAAATGGAGGTAAGAGAGGAAGGTAGATGTCAAGGCAGGTTAAAGCCAGCATTGGATATGAGAGGATGGATAGTTTGAAGTGTGTATATTTTAATGTTAGGAGTATTATGAACAATGGAGCTGAACTTAGACCATGGATCAGTACATGGAACTATGATATTGTGGCTATTACAGATACTTGGTTGACAGAGGGACAGGAATGTCCCAGGGTTTAAATGTTTTAGAAAAGTTAGAGAAGGAAGTAAAATGGGTGGAGTTAGACTACTAAACAGGGAAAATATCAAGGCTGCACTCAGAGAGGACATAATGGAGGGCTTGTCCACGGAGTCTATAGGAGTAGAACTCAAAAATAAGAAGTATGCAAGAACTCTGATGGGATTGCACTACAGACTTCCCAATAACCACTGGGACGTTGAGGAACAGATATGCAGGCTGCATATTAATATGCATTCCTTAATATGCAGGCAGGTGTATCAGCCTGCATATTAAGGAAGGGTACAAAAACATAGGGTTGTTGTTAAGAGGGACATTAACTTCCCAAAATAAGCTGGAACCTTCTGAGTGCAAGAGGTTTAGAGGGGGCAGAGTGTATACAGGAGAGTTTTATAATCAATACGTTGCAAGTCCAACAGGGAAGTTACTGGAGAGAATTCTTACGGCTGGAATTTATGAGCATTTGGAGAATCGTGGCTTAATTAGGGAGAGGCAGCATGGCTTTGTGTGGGGCAGCTTGTGTCTTATAAACTTGATTGAGGTTTTCTGACAAGGTGCTAAGGGTATTTCATTAAGGTACAGCAGTGGATGTCATATACATGGACTTTAGTAAAGTGTTTGACAGGATCCCTCACAGAAGGCTCACCCAAAAGAGTGAGATGCCTCGGATCCATGTTGAATTGGCCATTTGGATTCCAAGCGGGCTTGTCCATAGAAGACATAGGGTAGTGGCTGAAGGGACTTATTGTAGCTGGAGGTCTGTGATTAGTGGTGTTCCACACAGATCTGCACTCTGCCATTTGTGATGTATATAATGACCTGGATAATTATGTATGTAGATGGGTGGCTTAGTAAGTCTGCAGATGACGTGAAGATTGGTGGTGTTGTGGAGAGTGCAGAAATCTGGCAAAAATCCAGTGGGATATAGATCAGTTACAGAGATGGGCAGAAAAATGGAGTTTAAGCAGCACATACAAAGTGCTGGAGGAACCCAGTTTAACCCAGACAAATGTGAAGTTTTGCCTCTTGGTAGATCAATTGTAAAGAGACAGTTCACTTGAGGTTATGTTGCAGCTTTAAATTTCTCTACATCTGCAGTATTGCATGCAGTTCTGGTCACTCCATTACAGGAAGGATGTCGAGGCTTTGGACAGGATGCAGATGATGTTTAGCAGGTGTTGCCTGGATTAAAGGGCTTGAGCTATAATGAGAGGTTGGATAAACCTGAGTTGTTTTCTCTGGAGCAGCTGAGGGAAGATCTGATAGAGGTTTAAAGATTATGAGAAGCATAGATAGAGTAGACAGAGAGTATCTTTTTCCCAGGGTTGAAATATCTAATAATTGAGCTCATGTCTTGAAGGTGAGAGGAGGTAGGTTCCAAAGAGACGTGAGGACTAAGTTTTTACACAGAGTGGCGGGTGCCTGGAATGTGCTGTCTGGGGTGGTGGTAGAGGCAGATGCACGAGAGGCATTTAAGAGATGTTTAGATGGGCAAATGAATGTGAGGAAACTGAAGGATATGGATGTTGTGTGCGCCGAAGACATTAGATTAGTCGGTGATTTGATTACTAATTTATTTGATTCGGCACAACATTGTGGCTAAAGGCCCTGTGCCTGTGCTGTACTGTTCTAAGTTCTAAGTACGTGGATGGGAAGAGTATGGAGGGTACAGGTTGATGAAACTAGGCTAAATAATAGTTTGGCACAGACTAGATGTGCTGAAGGGCCTGTTTCTGTGCTGTAATGCTCTACGACTTTGTGAAGCCAGATTCTGACTGATCTGTATTTCAATTCATTTGGGCCAAATCTGTGATTTATCCTTCCCCAACAGAGATCAATTTTGGAAATTTCTACCGTGCCCATTTTTGTCTTGGCAAAGTGTTTTCATACAGATGGTTCCTCTCTCTCTCTTTCTCTCTCTCTCTGCTGTTTAGCTTGGCTCTTGCATTACCAACAGTGGTGAAAAGGGCAGGTTTGATCATCCAGGGAGCAATTGGAAAGAAGAAGACAAATTGACACCGCTGGCAGATAATGCTCTGCTCCACACAGACTCTTCCCACAGCACTCGATGCAGTGTCATCCCTTATTGAAGTCGAAAATGATTTGTGAAAAGATTGACTCAATCTATATTTTAAATCTACATCAAATAAAGATATAAATCCATTCCCCTTTGACAACCTGGAGGGAGAGTTTGAAATACTGCACTATCTTTAAAACCCAATCATTCTCATTCACAGTGAAACCTAATTTGATTTCTAGATAGTGTAGTGGTTAGCACGACACTATTACAATTTGGGGCATTGGCGTTCAGAGTTCGGTTCTGACATCAACTGTAAGGAGTTTGTACATCCCTCCCCTTGAATGTGTGATTTCCTCAGGGCACTCTGGTTTCCTCCTACAGTCCAAAGACATGCAGGTTAGTAGGCTAATTGGTCATTGTAAATTGTCCCATGTTTAGGCCATGGTTAAACAGGTGGTAAATAAACAAACTAACAGAAAACAAACAAATAAATAGATAGTTACATAGATAAATAAATACATATATAAAGTACACAAATAAATAAAGTAATTCTGGTTACTCTGGAATATCTAGCTCATTTCCTGAAGGATAAAACAGGAACAGAATGGAAGCAGGCTCTCTCCACTGAGATTGGGAAAGACTACAATGAGGGGCCATGGGTTCAGCGTGAAAGGTGAAATGTTTAAGGGGACCTGAGATGAAACCTCTTCATTCAGAGAGTGGTGTAAGTGTGGAATGAGCTCTCTGAGGAAGTGGCAGATGTGGGTTCAATTTAAATATTTAAGAGTAATTTGGATAGGTATATGGGTGGGAGGGGTATGGACAGCTATGGTCCAGATACAGGTCAGTGGGACAAGGCTGATTAATAGTTTGGCATGAAGTAGATAGGCTGAAGGGTCTGTTTCTGTGGTGTTGTGTTCTATGACTCTATGGCAATCCCCAAACTAATACCATACTGTGCAAAACTCTTAGGCTTATATAAATAGGTAGGGTTCCTAATAGTTTTGCACAGAACTGCAGTAAATTCATGTATTGCACTGTACTGCTGCCAGAAAACAAAAAAAAAAATCATAACATGAGTGAGGGATGATAAACCTGATTCTGATATGGGTCTCTATTGTGGACTGAGAGTGGGAAGGGGGCTGGGAGAGGGAAATCATGTTAGGGAAAAGGGGAGGGGAGAGGGGAGGGAGCAGGAAGCAACAAAGAGACATTCTGTAACGATCAATAAACCAATTGTTAGGAATCAAATGACCTTGCCTGGTGTTTCAGGGCTGTCCTGCACCCCTCCCACGGCACTCCACTCTTGCCATTTGCTCCTGCCAGACTTACAAACTCGCTCTCCGCTCCATGTTGACAAATATAGTACTGTGCAAAAGTCTTAGTAACCCTAGTATATACTTGTGCCGAAGACTTTTGCACAGCCCTGCATTGTCCCAAGTCAAATTAAATCTCAATATCCTTGGAGATTCGGACGGCTCCTTCAAACCCAGCAGAGAACAGGGGAGCAACTTATGTTTTCAAACAATGAAACATAGAAACAGAAAACCTATAGCACAACACAACCCCTTCGGTCCACAATGCTGTGTCGAACATGTACTTACTTTAGAAATTACATGGAGTTACCCTTTATTTTTCTAAGCTCCATGTACCTATCCAGGAGTCTTTTAAAAGACCCTATCATATCCACCTCCACCATCGTCGCCGGCAGCCCATTCCATGTATTCATCACTCGCTGTGTAAAAAACTTACCCACGGCATCTCCTCAGTGTCTACTCCCAAGCACCTTAAAACTGTACCCTCTCATGTTAGCCATTTCAGCCCTGGGAAAAAGCCTCTGACTATCCACACAATCAATGCCTCTCATCATCTTATACACCTCTATCAGGTCACCTCTCATCCTCCGCCGCTCCAAGGAAAAAAAGCCGAGTTCATTCAACCTATTCTCATAAGGCATGCTCCCCAATCCAGGCAACATCCTTCTAAATCTCCTTGACACCCTTTCTATGGGTTCCACATCCTTCCTGTAGTGAGATGACCAGAACTGAGCATAGTACTCCAAGTGGGGCCTGACCAGGGTCCTATATAGCTGTAACATTACTTCTTGGCTCTTAAGCTGAATCCTATGGTTGACGAAGGTCAATGCACTGAATGCCTTCGTAACCAGAGTCACCCTGCTCAGCAGCTTTGAATGTCCTATGGACTTGGACTCCACACTGCCGAGTCTTACCACTAATAGTATATTCTGCCATCATATTTGACCTACCAAAATGATCCACCTCATATTTACAGTATCTGGGTTGAACTCCATCTGCCACTTCTCAGCCCAATTTTTCATCCTGTCAATGTCCCGCTGTAACCTCTGACAGCCCTCCACACTATCCACAATACCCCCAACTTTTATGTCATCAGCAAATTTACCAACCTATCCCTCCACTTCCTCATCCAGGTCATTTATAAAAATCACAAAGAGTAGGGGTCCCAGAACAGATCCATGAGGCACACCACTGTTCACCGGCCTCCATGCAAAATATGACCCATCTACAACCATTCTTTCTCTTCTGTGTGCAAGCCAATTCTGGGTCCACAAAGCAAGGCCCCCATAGATGCCATGCTTCCTTACTTTCACAATAAGCCTTCCGTGGAATACCTTATCAAATGCCTTGCTGAAATCTATATACACTACATCTGCTGCTCTACCTTCGTCAATGTGTTTTGTCACATCCTCAAAGAATTCAATCAGGCTCGTAAGACATGACCTGCCTTTGACAAAGTCATGCTGACTATTCCTAATCATAAATCCTGCATCTCAAGATCTTTTTCATCAACTTACCAACCACTGAAGTAAGACTCACTGGTCTATAATTTCTTGGGCTATCTCTACTCCCTTTCTTGAATAAGGGAACAACATATGCTGCCCCCCAATGCTCTGGAACCTCTCCCCATTGATGATTCAAAGATCATTGCTAGAGGCTTAGCAATTTCCTCCCTTTCTTCTCACAGTAGCCTGGGGTACGTCGTGTCCAGTTCCAGAGACTTATCCAATTTGATGCTTTCCAAAAGCTGCAGCACGTCCTCTTTCTTAATGTCTATATACTCAAGTTTTTCAATCCACTATAAGTCATCCCTACAATTGCCTAGATCTTTTTCTGTAGTGAATACTGAAGCAAAGTATTCATTAAATACTTCTGCTATCTCCTCCAGTTCCATATACACTTTTCCACTGTCACAGTTGATTGGTCCTATTTTTTCATATCTTATCCTCTTGCTCTTCACATTGTAGAATGCCTTGGGGTTTTCTTTAATCCTGCTCATCAAAGCCTTCTCATGGCCCCTTCTGGCTCTCCTAATTTCATTCTTAAGCTCCTTCTTGCTAGCCTTATAATCTTCTAGATCTCTATCATTACCTAGTTTTTTGAACATTTCATAAGGTTTCCTTTTCTTCTTGACTAGATTTTCAACAGCCTTTGTACACCACAGTTTCTGTACCCTACCATCCTTTCCCTGTCTCATTGGAATGCACCTATGCAGAACGCCACTCAAATATCCCCTGAACATTTGCCACATTTCTGCTGTACATATATCTGAGAACTTCTGTTCCCAATTTATGCCTCTAAGTTCCTGCCTCATAGCTTCATATTTTCCCTTACTCCAATTAGACACTTCCCTAACTTGTCTGTTCCTATCCCTCTCCAATCCTCTGGTAAATGAGATAGAATTGTGTCACTATCTCCAAATTGAAGAACACAGCCTTTCTGTCACTTTGGAGAACTCTAGCCTAAAGGTGGTATAATTCTCCAACAGACTGACAGGAACCAGATATTACTCCCTAAGTTATCAGTATGTTCCATTCACATGTTTCATGATTATAAAATTTGTCTTCGGGAAATTAAATTTTCTCTAAGGAAAAACCAGATGGTCGACAGATTCTCCTGGGAGGACTAATTGAACGGTTGTTGTTGGCCAGCAAACCACTCTGAAAAGTTTGGCAAAGGAAGAGTAAAAAGTCTTGCAGTTGTCGAAAAAAATAATATTGCAGGGGCTGATAAACTAAAATCTTTCAACCATTCAATTCTTGAAGTAGCTGTCACAAGTCTAATCACAATCAGTTTAGCAACACTATGACGATTGTGAACATTGCAATCTAACATAAGATTTTCTATTCATCCCTCCCACTAATCTCCCTCCTGGCACTTATTCCTGTGTAATACCTGCCCATTCACCTCCTTCCTCACCTTTATTCACGGCCCTAAATAGTCCTTCCAGATGAGACAGCACTTCACCAGCGAATCGGCTGGGTTGTCTATTGAGTCTGGTACTCCCAATGAATCCTGCTCCATATAGGTGAGACCCATTGTAAATTGAGGGATCGCTTCATTGAACAACTCTGCATTATCCTCCAAAAGCGGAACTTCCCAGTGGCAAAAACTTATTCATTCCAATTCCCATTCCCATTCGGGCATGTCGATCTATGGCTTCCTCTTCTCCCAAGATGAAGCCTTCCTAAAGGTGAGGGAGCAATACCTTATATTCTGTCCGTGTTGCCTCAAATCTGATGGCATGAATATCGATTTCTCCTTTCAGTAAAAGCTTTTCTCCACCCTCTTCCCTCTTCTTCTATTCCCCACTCTGGACTCTTACCTGCCTATCACTTCCTTGTGGGTGTCCTTCTCCTTCCCTTCCCCTGCAGTCCACTCCTGTCTCCTGTCAGATTCCTTCCTCTCCAGCCCTTTACTTTTCCCACACCCCTGGCTTCACATATCACCTTCTAGCGATCCCCCTTACCCTCCCCCTGCCTTTTTATTCTGCTATCTTCCCCCTTCCTTTCGAGTCCTGAAGAAGGGTCTCAGCACAAAACTTTGACTGTTTATTCCTCTTTGTAGATGCTGCCTGACCTGCTAAGTTCCTCCAGCTTTTTTCTATGCGTCACTTTGGATTTCCAGCATTTGTAGAATCTCTCATGTTTAAAATGTCCTTTGTTCTAATTGTATTCTTTCTTGGAAAAATGCACATAAATTATGTTCAACTTTGGTTTTAGTTGTAAATACTACTCCTATAGTTACTTATAATTATTTGATGCTGGAATGTGTGGAGACACTTGCAGGATGCCCCAGCATATTTTTGGGTGTGCTGGTTGTTAACACAAATGTATGTTTCAATGTTCATGTGATAAGTCAGTCTGAATCTATTCTATCTATCTATGTGCCTGTGATGCTGTTGAAAGATTTTCATTGCATCTATGTGCATGCATTTATGTGCAAGGCCATAATTTCAACTTTGACTTTTAAAAACAGAACAGATGAGAAGCATTCAGGGAGGGAAGAATGAAACTTGCTTTTTGTGTTTGGTGTTATTCTGCTAAACGTGTGAGCTTGCTACAGTTGGCTCTGGAATGTGTGGTGACACTCACGGGTTGGCCCTGGCACACCCTCAGGTGTGTTGGCTGTTAACACAAATGATGCTTTTCCTTGTATGTTTCACTGTGCACGTGATACGTGAATCTGAAGTAGAATCTGAGTGCTTTGTTGAATTTCATTGCTCATAGAATTATACAGACATATGCCATGAAAACGGGTCCATCAATCCAACTCAGTCATGTTAACTATAAGAACGTAAGAGTTGGGAGCAGAATTAGGCCATTTGACCCATCAATCAGCTCTACCATTCCATCATGACTGATTTATTTGTCTTCTCCCCTAAATTTTAACACCCTGTCTAATCAAAAACATATCAAGCTCTACTTTAAATCCACCCAAAAAGCTTGGACTCCATAGCCATCAATGACAATGAATTCCACTACTTCACCAGCTTCTGCTAAAGAAACTCCTCCTTATCTCTGTTCTAAACAGACTTCCTTCTGTTCTGAGGCTGTGCCTTCTGCTTGTAGATTCCCCCATATAAGAGACATCCTCTTCACATCCACTCTGTCTAGGCCTTTCAATATGTGATAGGTTTCAATGAGATCCCACTTCATTCTTTTAAATTCCGATGAGTACAGACCTAGAGCCATCAAATGCTTCTAATATGTTAACCCTTTCATTGCAGAATCATTCCCATGAACTTCCTCTCCAATGCCAGCACGTCCTTTTTCAGATAAGGGGCCCAAAACTGTTCTTAAAACTTTAAGTGCAGTCTGACCAATACCATATAAAGCCTCAGCATTATATCCTTGATTTTATATTCTAGTCCTGTTCAAATGAATGCTAACTAATGTGCCCACCTAAACTCATTCATTTGCCTGCATTGTTCCCATATCCATCTGCTCCTTCCCTACAATATACTTGTCCAATATCTTTTAAACATTCTTACTGCATATGCTGTGGTCTGTGGTCTGATGCCAGCAGTGATGTACGGGTGGGAAGGGGAGATGTTGGCTCCGCTTTGACTGACATCCTGGGATGTTTTTTGTTTGTGTGAGTGCTCATCTCATTGATTTAATGCCTTGTCCTTAATGGTGCAACATTCATTCCCACTGCGCTAAACAGCATAGATTATACACGACTTAAAGCTGAAATCACACCAGCCACAAGTGACAGCTCGCAGCTTGGCTAACACACCCTTGTTTCTAAGATTCGAGGTTACTGGTGTTCACTCTCTCCACGCTGTCTTCACTGATGAACTGGACTCTGACATCTCACACTCGTTCCTCAATCACGCTTCATTTACTTGTTCACAAAGGAAACAGCTTTCTTTGTACCATTTTTATACAGAAATTGATGCCTACTCCCATCAACCTACTCCTGGACCAAAGCCCTCCACACTCCTGTCGTCCATATACCGATCCAAACCTCTCTTGAATGTTGAAATCAAAATCGCACCCACCTCACAGTTCATTTCACACTCCCACTCCTCTCTGAGTGAAGAAGTTCACCCTCATGTTCATCAAAAACATTTCACCTTTCACCCTTAACCTCTAGTTCTAGTCCCACCCAACCTCAGTGGAAAAGGCTTGCATTTACCCTATCTGAATCCCATCATTCGCATATTTAATATCAATCATGATGCATATTTCAGGTGTTAACACTCAATTAAATCCATGCATTAATTTGAGAATTAGTAAAATTCTCAAATTGACCCTTCATTTGCATCTTTATTTAACCTTGGTCTGCTGGGTGACCTGAGTCCCAGGCTCGAATAGAAAGGCTGCACAGAGGAGAGTTCGGCCTGGGGGACTGCACTACATTCATCAGCTTCTCACTGGTCAAGATGGTGCCTCAATGCCATCTTGTATACCCAATGCTGCCTCAGTCGACACCTTCCAAGAAAATGTTTATTTTAATTCATTTACATCTGCTTTTCACCTTAAATGTGTTTCGCAAACTGTTAGAGCCTGCAACTTACAGTTCTGAGGTAGTTTGAGTGATCCAGTGCTTTGTTGTCTCTGTGAGCTGGATGGCCTCATTGTAAAAAGAGTTTGAGATGGAGTGTGAACTGATGTTTTACTCCATTTCACTAGTAAAAGCATTTATTAATGGCCAATGAAAGCACCGAGGGAGATTAATGCGAGCAAGAGATTAGCTCTGACTACCTTCCTTTTCATAGTTTTCAGAGAGGGAGTCTGAGTGGTCTAACTCGGTGTGGCTCGCTGTGGCAGGTGTGTAGGCCTCTCTGCCTTATGTGGTGTCCCTCGCTTTTGATGAACGTTGGTGATATCGCAGGATGTTATGTGGTTCTGCGTCTATGGATTGGGCTATTATTTTTCTGGACTGTGTAATTTTCAGACTTATAGTTTTTATTGTCAGTTTCTTTTCCATTTTGTTGCACAAGGGGAGAGTGTTTGGGGGTTGATGGTCTGTTGTTTCTTGCTAACTCTTTTGTGCAGGGGAGGGGTCATATGGAGCTTAATGTTCCTGCTCCATTTTGTGCAGGGAGGGGGTTTTGGGGGTTGATGATCAGGATGTCATTATTTTTTTGTGCAGGGGGAGTGTGTTTGATGTTTCTCTTTGAACAACTTTCATGTTCTTTCTTGTTTTGTGGCTATCTGAAGAGGACAAATTTCAGAATTGTATATGGATACATGCTTTGCTAATAATGAACCTTCGAAGTTTTGAACCTTGACTGAACTTTCGTACTCAGAAAAGGCTGTACAAAGTGCTTGCACTCTGTTCTGTTAGCACACACAATTTTTAAACTTTCCTTGCTGTAACTTCCACAATGCCTGAAAGAAGATCTGCCAACACTTCAGTTCTGAAAGCAGTGGATCCACGGGACCTCTCCAAACGGAAGACGTGCAAAGTGGGCACATTTCCCTCTCCACCCCAGGCTGTTATGTTGGAAAGAGAAAGCAATTAGTGAGGATTCATTGGCAATTTGCTCCTGATTCCTTGCCTTCTGAGGAAGAATCGTTGCCCCACAGCCTTGACGTGGCCACAATAAGAGGCAGCCAATTCCTCGACAGCACGTTCTCAGCAGGTTCAGCAGCATCTATGGGGAGGAACAAAGAGCCGACATTTCCAGCTAAGACCCTTCATTAACTCCTCAAGCATGTTCTGCATTAGCTGCTGGCGTGAACGATTTCTACCTGAAATCCCGCTTTCCTAGCATCCCTTCAAAGCTTTAACAAGTAAAAATGTCCTCCTTGGAATGTCTCTATTCACTCGCAACATCCGAAACCTTTGAATGAAGAAGAGTTCAAGTGCAAGTCAGGTTTATTATAATCTGATTATATAATGCAATAGACTACTCTGGAAAAGTTTTGTGCACCTTGGCTTTATATAAATATATATAAATAATTCCTGATAAATGCCACAAGTAGAGGTGACAGAGACCCTGGTGATCCTCTCGGTTGTTTTAGCTGTCCTCTGTAGGGTCTTGCAGCTTCTGTACCAGACAATGATGCACCCAGACAGGACACTCTCAATGGTGCTCCTGTAGATTGTTGTTCAAGAAGGGCTGGGGAGACTTGCACACCTCAACCTCCACAGAGAGCGTAGACTCCTCTGTGCTTTCTTGACTAATGTGGAGGTGTTGTGGTTCCAGGTTAGACAGTCTGTTATGTCCACACCAAGGAACTTTGTGCTCTTCACTCTCTCCACAGCAGAGCCATAGATTGCAATGGAGAGTGTCCGACCTGTGCCTTCCTGAAGTCCACGATCACCTCTTTTGCCTTATTAATGTTGAGACTTAGATTGTTGTTCTCACACTATTTGACAAGTCTCTCTACCTCTTCTCTGTATGCCAGCTCATCTTTGTTGCTGATGTTGTGTCACCAGCGAACCTGATGAGTCTGGCAGTGCAGTCGTAAGTTAGCAGCATGAGTAGACTGAGCCCACATCCCTGGGGGTGGGGGCTGCGCCAGTTCTCAGTGTGATGGAGCTTGAGATGTTACTGCCAACTTGCACTAGACTGACTTGGGCTTTTCCTCCAAGAAATCCAAGACCCAGTTACAGAAAGGGGTGCTGAATGCCAATAAGGACAATTTACCCACCAGCCTCTGAGAGATAATTGTGTTAAACACCGAACTGAAGTTGACAAACAACACCCTGGCTTAAGAAACATTGGTTTCTAGTGGGACAGTGCAGAGCTGGGGCCTGAGACTATGGCACCAACAATGGACCAATTTGAGTGGTAGGGGAACTGGAAAGGGTCCAATGTAGTTGGAAGGTGGGATTTTATACGATCCTTCACCAGCTGCTCTGACTGTTGAATTTAGTGCCGCTGGGCAGTAATCATTTTGCTCCGTTACCTGCAGTCTCTTGCTCACCGGAATGATGCTAACTGCTTTGAAGCCTGCAGGGACAGTGAACTGTTTCAAGGAGATGTCCATTAAGACCGCTGTTACTCTGCTGCGTAATTCCTCAACATCTGAGCAGATATGTTGTCCGACCTCACGGCTTTTTTACCTTAGCGAGGATCCTCCTCATCTTGGCAGCGGCATGTTCCTCAGGAGAAGAGGGGGTTTTCCTCAGTGCCCCATCATCCATTGCATCACATCGTGCACAGAAGGCATTCAGTCTATCGGGGAGGGAGGAGTCATAGAAACATAGAAAACCTACACCACAATACAGGTGTAGGTTTTGTGGTCCACAAAGTTGTCCCGAACATGTCCCTACCTTAGAAATTACTAGGCTTACCCATAGCCCTCTATTTTTGTAAGCTCCATGTACCTATCCAAAAGTCTCTTAAAAGACCCTATCGCATCCACCTCCACCATCGTTGCCGGCAGCCCATTCCACGCACTCACCACTCTCTGGGTAAAAAAACTTACAACTGACATCTCCTCTGTACCTACTCCCAAGCACCTTAAACTGTGCCCTCTTGTGGCATCCATTTCAGCCCTGGGGAAAAGCCTCTGACTATCCACACGATCAATGCCTCTCATCATCTTATACACCTCTATCAGGTCACCTCTCATCCTCCTTTGCTCCAAGGAGAAAAGGTTGAGTTCACTCAACCTGTTCTCATAAGGCATGCTTCCCAATCCAGGCAACATCCTTGTAAATCTCTTCTGCACCCTTTCTATGGTTTCCACATCCTTCCTGTAGTGAGGCAACCAGAACTGAGCACAGTACTCCGTGGGGTCTGACCAGGGTCCTATATAGCTGCAATATTACCTCTCAGTTCCTAAATTCAATTCCATGATTGATGAAGGCCAATACACCGTATGCCGTCTTAACCAAAGAGTCAACTTGCACAGCTGCTTTGAGCGTCCTATGGACTCGGATCCCAAGATCCCTCTGATTCTCCACACTGCCAAGAGTCCTACCATTAATACTATATTCTGCCATCATATTTGACCAGCCAAAATGAACCACTTCACACTTATCTGGGTTGAACTCCATCTGCCAGTTTTCAGCCCAGTTTTGCATTCTGTAGATGTCCCACTGTAACCTCTGACAGCCCTCCAAACTATCCACAGCACCCCCAACCTTTGTGTCATCAGCAAACTTACTATCCCATCCCTCCACTTCCTCATCCAGGTCATTAATAATCCAGGTCAATGAGTCGCTGTCGTTAATACACAGGCTGGACTTGGAATTCAGTGTGGTTTGTATCTTTGCCACATGACCTGTGTCCCTGTGGGTTTCAATAAGTCGCTTCCTTCTGCGCCCAATTTAATACTATAATTTTGTCCTTTTGTCCTCAATAAAGGAAGAAATCTCTGCTTCCTGGTCTAGTACAGCAATTCAAGCGCACAAGAATCTAACAAGTTGCTGAGAGTTGGGGACTCAGCCCAATATATTATAGGTTCATCTCTCCCCACCACCTGCAGGAGGTGCTACCTTAAGAAGGCAGCATCTGTCATCAAAGATCCCCACCATCTGGACCCTGCCCTCTTCTCACAATTACCATCAGGTAGGAGGTACAGAAGTCTGAAGTTCCACCACCAGTTTCAAAAACAGCTACTTTCCTTCATTTATTTAGTTCTTGAATTAACTGGCACAGCACTAATCACTACAGTTTAACAACATTATGAACACTTTGACTGCCTTGCACTAAAATAGACTTTCCTTTTCATTTTTTTTTGTAAAAAATTGCATAAATTATTTTCAGAACACTACATCACAGAAACAGGTCCTTTTGCCCATCTAGTCCATGACGAACCATTAATTTGCCTATTCCTGTTAACCTGTACCTGGACCATAACCATCCAATCCCCTCCCATCAAAGTACCTATCGAAATTTCTCTTAAGTGTTGAAATCAAACCTACATCCTCCACTTGTGCTGTCAGCTCATTCTCTGAGTGAAGAAGTTTCCCCTCATGTTCCACTTAAACATTTCACCTTTCACTCTTAACCCTTGACCTCTAGTTGTAGTACCATCTAACTTCAGTTGAGAAAGCCTGCTTGCATTTTCCCTATCTATACTCTTCATAATTTTGTATCATCATCATCATCAGGTGTCATGCCCAGTCTGAGCTTTGACTGCCATGGGCCACACTCTTCTGTTTCGGGTCAAGTGGATCAATTCATTGGTATTCACTTCCAGTTCTCTGGCTGCTGTCTCCATCATCATTTGTCTTTGCCTTCCTCTTGCTTTCTTCCCTTCAATCTTTCCCATAATTACTGTGCATTCTAACTCCTCTTTCCTAATCACATGTCCAATGAAGTTACGTTGCCTTTTCATGATCTCATACATTACTTCTCTTTTTGTGCTTGCTCTGTTCATGACATCCTCATTAGATATTCATTTTGTCCATGATATTATTTGCATCCTCCTCAAAAACCACATCTCTGCTGCTTCAATTCATTTCCTTATGTTGCTAGATATTGTCCAACATTCTGAGCCATAGAACATAACTGGATAAACGTAACATTTCAGTACTCTGAGGCGGGTTGTCATGCCTAGTTTAGTGTTGGTCAGTATACTCTTCATTCTCGTAAAGGTGTCTTTTGCCATCCCTATTCTTCTTTTGATGTCCATGTTGCACCTGCCATCTGATGCCACCCAGCTTCCCAAGTAGCAAAAGTTCTGTACTTGTTTTATGTCTCCCCCCATTTACTCTCAGTCTGCAGACAGGATTCTCCTTCTTTTTGGATATCACCATACATTCTGTCTTTTTGCAATTGCAATTGACCCATTTTCGCACTTTCTTCAAAAACGATATCAATTAAGCTTTGTAGCTCTCCCTCCATACTTGAAATTAACACAGTGTCATCCTCCTATCTAAAATTATTGATGTTTTCACCGCCAACTTTGATTCCCAAGATGTCTCTTATTTTTTGTAATATTGCTTCACTGTACACATTAAACAAATTGGGGGAGAAAACATACCCTTGTCTAACACCTCTCTTGATCTTCGTAAACTGACTCACTTCTCCATCTATTCTTACAAAGGCAGTTTGTTCCTAGTATGGATTTCTGATTAGGCGGTCTTTCAAATCTAGATCTAGAGTTTCCTGTAATATTTCAAATAGCTTATTGTGCTTTACTTTATGAAATGCTTTTGTGTAGTCGATTTTAAAAAAACAAACAAATCTTTTTGCACCTGAATAGCTTGTACTGATAGTATCTTTAACATCAATATTGTGTTTCTTGTACCTTTGTCTTTCACAAAACCACGTTGTTCTTTAGCTATTTCAGCTTGTATCTTACTTTTAGCTCTTGTCATCAAAATTCTTAGAAGTATCTTGGTGATATGACTCATTAAACTTATGGTCCTATGTAATTCACATTCTATTGCTCTAGGTTTCTTACGAAGAGTGATAAATGTTGATTTTTTTTTTCATTTCTTCTGATATTATTCCAGTCTCATAAATGTCATTGATTAAATCAGTAAGTTTTTCAATTCCATAATCTTCAAGGGCGATAATTTGTCCTATTACTATTTTATCAAGACCTGTTGCCTTTCCTTTCTTCACCTTATTTATTGCATTATGAACTTCAGATTTTAAAACATTTGCACCTTCAATATTCTTCTTAATTTCTGGTTTTTCGCCTTGATCATCTTCAAACAATTCCTGAATATACTCAGTCCATCTGTTCATAATCTCATCTTTTTCCATGATAATGGTACTGTCCTTTGCTTTCAAACGTCCACCTGAAGAACAGAGGAGCTTTTTACCAGTGATATTCTTGATTTGTTGATGTAACCTTTTTGGATCAGTAATAGGGATTCTTTTTAGTTGCACACATTCCTGGTTTAACCATTCTTCTTTGGCTTTTTGACATAAGCTTTTAACTTTTTTTAATCTAAGGACCTATATTCTATAGGATTTGCTTTCTTCCATCTCCTTTCTTCCATTCGATTTTTGATTTCATCTGTCATCCAGTTATTCTTTGTGCTTTTTTAGGAATCACTGACTTTGCTGATTCTACCAAGGCATCTTTTAGAGAGTTAAACTTCATTTCTACATGATTGCTATCATCTTCAACAGATTCTATTTCTAGGCTTTGAAATCTATTCCTTACTACAATTGTAAACTTTTGTCTTAAGTTTTCTTCTTTAGTTAATTGTGAGTAGTCAAGGGATTGGTCAGGTTTTTGCTTCTTTAGTTTTTTAAGTTTTACTTTTACCTGACATATTACTGGGTTCTGGTCACTATTACAGTCTGCACCTGGATATGTTTTGCATTGAGTCACTGAGTTTCTAAGTCTTTGGTTTACAGTAATAAAGTCAATTTGATTTCTGGTGTTATCACCTGGACTTTTCCAGGTCCACAAGCATCTTGGATGGGTTTTATAGTAGGTATTCATAATGACTTGATTATTTATCTTGCACCATTCTACCCATTTCTAACCTTTTTCATTTCTTTCCCCAGTCCAAATTTTCCTATGGTATTTCCATCAGCACCTTGTCCTACTTTAGCATTTAGATCTCCCATGACAATAACAGTACCTTGATATTTGCATCCATTCTTTGCTTGTTCAAGCTCTTCATAGAATTTATCTATATCCTCATTTGTTCCACCTGTTGTTGGTGCATATACCTGTATATTTGCTAACGAGGAGCACTCTTTCTGATATTGCCCAATGTCATAAAACACTTTTTGCCATGTTTTCATCCATAAGAATTCCTACTCCATTAATATGGGATGTTCCACAAGAATAAATTAGTCTTTTATTTCTATTCTGACAAGTTCCAGCACCTGTCCAACGAATTTCGACAATTCCCATGATGTTAATCTTCAGTCTTTCCATTTCATTTATCATGTTGTTCAATCTTCCTGCTTGATATAGAGTTCTTACATTCCAAGTGGCAATAATTTTCTTTAGTATTACTTGAATTTTATGAGCAGTAGCTTGATGAAGGTTGGCAATCCCCTGCTGCCCAGAAACAACCGTACCGAACAAAGCATCTTCAGAGTTGTCTTGAAGATCCTCTTGACGCTGTTGTTGTGCGATACATTCTGTGAGTTTGACCATGGTTTTCTTAGCAGATAGATTCTAGGAAACCTAGTATCTAGCAACAGTGGTTTGCTATTGCCTTCCATTGGGTGAACTGAAGAAATCGCCATTTCTCTTCCCAAATGTTCATCTGCCTGTACTATAGCCGTTGTCATTTGAGGTCCTAGTTCATCCAGCTTCTCTGTCATAAGTTCAGTTACTGAACCTGCCGGATCTGCCGTTGGCCTTCGCTCGTATCCTGAGCAGGAACCCTTGCAGGTGCTACCGTTCCGGGTCAGAGCGGCCCTGGGAGCAATGAATGACTAAGGGGTAACTCCACTTTCTCCACATTTCTGTAAGTCCCCAATCAGAGCCTCATTACCAGTTGTGGTTTAGAGTTGTACCCAGGAATAGTGACCAGGATATATTTCCAAATCAGGGGGTGGTGTGTGACCTGGAAGGGAGCCTGTAAAATGTTGTATACCTCTATCAAATTTCCCCTTCATCTTCTACTGTCATGGTCCGGATCGGTTCCCCTTTAAATTTAATTAGGTTGCGATCTGGACCATTGATGCCTTGTTCCCGTCTAATTCCATTTCACGCGTCCCTTGAGCTTGGCAATCAAGGTAATCTACCCTCGACCCGAACCGGCAGCTTATAAGCCCCTGGCTTTAGCCATTCGGGGCGAGAGTGTTAAGAAGCCTTCGCAAGTCTCCGCCGCTACGACAAGCCAGAGTGATCCAGCTCGCATCGGAGTACCAGCAATTCACCTTCCATCACCAGAGTGATCCAGCCCACATCGGAGTACCAGCAATTCACCTTCCGTCACCAGAGTGATCCAGCCCGCATCGGAGTACCAGCAACTCACCTTCCATCACCAGAGTGATCCAGCCCGCATCAGAGTACCAGCAATTCACCTTCCGTCGCCAGAGTGACCCAGCCCGCATCGGAGTACCAGCAATTCACCTTCCGTCACCAGAGTGACCCAGCCCGTATCGGAGTACCAGCAATTCACCTTCCGTCACCAGAGTGATCCAGCCCGCATCGGAGTACCAGCAATTCACCTTCCGTCGCCAGAGTGATCCAGCCCACATCGGAGTACCAGCAATTCACCTTCCGTCACCAGAGTGATCCAGCCCTCATCAGAGTACCAGCAATTCACCTTCCGTCACCAGAGTGACCCAGCCCGCATCGGAGTACCAGCAATTCACCTTCCGTCACCAGAGTGATCCAGCCCGCATCGGAGTACCAGCAATTCACCTTCCGTCGCCAGAGTGGGTCCGGGCAAGGTCAATCTACCAGGGGCGAGTGGAAAGCGGAGTCCTGACTCGATGTTAATACCCCTTGTCCGTGTTTATCCCTCCAAGTGTCCTGACTCAGTGCCTGAGTGGAAGGCAGAGTCCTGACTCGATATTCCTGCCTGTTGTCCATGTCTACCCCTCGAAGAGTCCCGGCTCGATGCCTGATCTGGAGGAGGAGTCCTGGTTCAAGATTCCTTGTCCTGTGTTTTGGTGTCCATGTTTCTGTCTGCAGCGATCCATGGTATTCAAGTGTCTGGCGGCGGTGAATCAAGGTTCCAGGGTCCCAGTCCAAGGTCCGTGGCAGTCCCAGTCCCCAGGGTCCAAGTCCAAGGTCCACGGCTGTCCATGCTCCCCCTGTCCAAGTCCAAGGTCCACGGCTGTCCATGTTCCCCCATCCCAGTCCAAGGTCCACGGCTGTCCATGCTCCCCCTGTCCAAGTCCAAGGTCCACGGCTGTCCATGTTCCCCCATCCCAGTCCAAGGTCCACGGCTGTCCATGTTCCCCCTGTCCCAGTCCAAGGTCCACGGCTGTCCATGCTCCCCCTGTCCCAGTCCAAGGTCCGCGGCTGTCCATGTTCCCCGTCCAAGTCCAAGGTCCGCGGCTGTCCATGTCCCCACTGTCCAAGTCCAAGGTCCGCGGCTGTCCATGCTCCCCCTGTCCAAGTCCAAGGTCCGCGGCGATCCCAGTCCCTGGTCCCCTAGTCCGAGGTTCGTGTTTCTCTTTGTCCTCGATTTCCCGATCTTCTGTGTAGCGAGTAATAAATGCTATTTTATTGTACCTGAGAAAGACGTGTTTGTGTCCAGCATGTGGGTCCTCTCCCAGCACCCTTGTCCCCACCTCGTCACATCTACTTTCTAGGGAATAAATTCCTAACCTATTCAATCTTTCCCAATAAGGATTAATTTGTTTTTTCTTGTGAATGATGCTTATCTAACATTATACACCTGTGATGTTGCTGTGAGTTTTTCATTGGATCTGTGCATGTACTTGTGACAATAACCTTAACTTTAATCTGTAACTTCTCTCTCAAACTAATCCATTATTTTAAGCACCTTGATGAAACCACTGCTTATTCTTCCAAACTCAAGAAATGGAATTAAATCTTTGATACTTGTCCTTAGAATTTAACCCCTATTAAGATTTGGCATTATTGTGGAGAATCTGTGCCCTGCTCACTCATGGATCAATACAAACCAATCACCTTTGGGTCACAATGGATAATCATAGATTCGTAGAACAGGGCATCACAGGACATTATTCAACTCATTGATTTTCCATTGGCTCTTTCAAAGACTAATCCTGTCCGTGCCAAATAGTAGCTATTCCACCTAACCTTGTAAGCTTTTCTTTATTTGCTTTTTGGCTCTGAGTTTGGCTGACAGGCCTCCAAAAGTACCACACAACCTTGATGTGGTTTGAAGGCTTGTGTACTTCAGTGACCCAGAGAGCTATGTTAGTTGGAGTCATGGCTTTATGCTTTGACTCTTGGTAGGGTCACCCATGCCAGACCGGTCAAAGGGAAAAGGCCAGACTAAGAGTGGGCCACTGCAACCCCAGGTTTGCGGCTTCAGCTCAGAGCTGACAATGCTGACTGGTGAAACAAGACTGTTATGAAAACAGCAATGATGACTCCTTCCACATCTGAATGCGGTGGTATTCCTGAATTTCCAACCAGGAAATTTCCAACTGTGTGACCGACAGTAGTGAAAACTGAGAGGAACCTACTGGCACAATGATGGATGCCCAGTACACCGCCAGAGATGGAGGTCATTCATTACTGCCCTAAACATCAGTGGTATAACAGTATTGTATTGTGTTTTTTATTTCTTATATCCAAGGGAGAAAAAAATCTTTATAATGCATCTCCATCGCAATGTACAAGCAATAACGTGGTGAAATGTGAGAGGATATTTCCCAAACGCTGAGATTGTATACATAATTGTTTTGTGTACATATATGTACAGTCAGATATACAATCAGATCATCCCTAACTGTACAGCGAGCTGCTCAGCCCCACTCAAAAGCTGAGATGTTGGTACAAACTGTCTTGATCAGAGATTTCAGGAGGAATTTCAGCACCAAACATATTGGGTAGGTCGGAAGATGGATATGGCCCAGACTCTGGGAGCATTCAGAGTCCTCCTCCAAATGTTCTGTTTAGTTCCCTTTTGTTCAATAATAGTTATTACCCCTCAACCATCAGGCTCTTGAACCAAAAGGGAGAAATTCGCTAGACCTATCCGATGTTACCACAACCTACGGAATGACTTTCAAGGACTCTTCACCTCATCTTCTTAATATTTATTCTTTATTTGTTGATTATTATTTATTTCTTGTATTTGCACAGTTTACTGCCTTTTGCACACAGTTGAATACCCAAGTTGATTCTATTATAGTTATTATTCTATTATGGATTTATTGAGTATGCCTACAAGAAAATTAATCTCAGGGTTGTATATGATGACATTTATGTACTTTGATAATATCTTTACTTTGACCTTAGAACTTTAGCTTATAATGACTGTATTTCAATAACTTTATCAGGTATTTATTCCAAATCCTGACATATTGATGAATAAATGCAGTTTTCATTGCATAGTCATCAAGTCATCAAAACTGGCCCCTCTGCCCATCTAGTCCACACCAAACCACTTAAGCTGCCTACTCCCATTGATCTGCACCAGCACCATAGCCCTCCATACCCCTACAATTGATGTACCTTTCCAAACTTCTCTTAAACATTGAAATCGAGCTTGCATGCACAACTTGCTGGCAGTTCATTCCCGACACTGATGACCCTCTGAGTAAAGAAGTTTCCACTCAGTAGTTTGCAGACTCAGCCAGTTCCATCACGGGCACTAGCCTCCCCACAACTGAGAACAGCTTCATAAGGCGATGCCTCAAAAATTCAGCATTTGGCATTAAGGGCCCCCTGGGCTCCTCTGTCATTGAGGATTGGAATGGGGAGGTGAATTGTTTGATTGTCCACCACCATTCAAACAATAGCAGAAGACCGGAGGGGGTGGGATGAAGCTGAGAGCCAGAAAGGTGATTGGCAGAAGGGATACACCTTAGGGACTGCAGCGGTTCAAGAAGGTAGCTCATCATCATCTTCTCAAGGGCATCTAGGGATGAGCAATAAATGCTGGCTTAGCTGGTGATGCCCACATCTCGTAAATTAATTAAAAAATAATTATCATGTTGTTTAATTATTGTGTATTTTTGGTCCTGCATCAGATCTAGAGTAACAATGATTTTATTTTATCTCCTTTACACTTGTGTATTGGAAATGACATTAAAAAATCTTGAATCATTCTTTAACTGTGGTGACTACAAAGTCTGATGACATAGATAGAAACGTCCCGATTAGACATTTTATGAAGCTAAGGAGCTAAGGATACTTGGGAAAGCTGAAAAGCTGGATATCCAGAGGAGTAATCACTGGATTGCTGCCTTTGCCACACATCAGTGAGGGTAAGGATAGGAACATTAGCAGATAAAAACATAGAAACATAGAAAAGCTACAGCACAATACAGGCCCTTCAGCCCACAAAGTTGTGCCGAACACGTCCTTACCTTAGAAATTACTAGGCTTACCTATAGCCCTCTATCTTACTAAGCTCCACGTACCTATCTAAAAGCCTCTTAAAAGACCCTATCGTTTCTGCCTCCGCCACCGTTGCCGGCAGCCCATTCCACACACTCACCACTCTCTGAGTAAAAACCTTACCCCTGACATGGCTGAGAAACTGGTACAGGGAGCAGGAATTCAGTATCTAGTTCACTGGTATCTCTTCTGGGGAAGGTACAACCTGTAAAAAAGGCAGGGGTTACACCTGAACTAAGGAGTAGCAAAATCTTTGCAGACAGATTTGGTAGAGCTGTTTGGGAAGGTTTGAACTAATTTGGCAGGGGATGAGAACCAGCATGATAGGGCTGAGGATGGAATAGTTGGCTTACAAACAGAGGCAGTTTGTAGTGAAACTGCTTGCAAGATCATGTTGTTGATAGGGTAAAATTTCAGTCAACAGGATCATATTCAATGCAGAAGGAAGACAAATTCAAAAAGGGTGAATACAGAACTGAAGCTGTAATATTTGAATGCCCACAGAATACAGAATAAGGTGGATGAACTTGCAGCACAGTTACAGATTTGCATGTGTGATGTTGTGGGCATCACTGAATAGTGGCTGAAAGAAGATTATAGTTGGGAGCTTAATGTCCAAGGATACACATTGTATTGAAGGGACAGACAATTCGGCTGAGGGGATGGTGTGGCTCTGTTGGCAAAAATTAAAATCAAATCCTTCGAAAGAGGAGACATAAATTGGAAGGAGTAGAATATTTTTGGGAAGAACTAAGAAACTGCAAGGGTAAAAAATCCCTACTGAGATTTATATACAGGCTTCCAAACCTGTAAAGATGTGATCTACAAATTACTCTGTGGACTCACTTTCATTCTGAGTGCTGTTGCTTGCTTTTATTGTTTGTACAATTATGTTTTTATTTCTCTATCTGTGCATTAGGTACTTGTTTTTTGTTAATGGGTTCTTTCAGATTTCTTGTTTTGTGGCTGCCTGTAAGAAGACAAATCTCAAGGTTGTATAATTTATATAAATGATAATAAATGTTTTTTCAACTTTTGAACTTTGAACTTTGTACAACAGGAAGCAAAAAATGCACCAAAAGAGCAATGTTACGGTCATCATGCGGGTAGATTGGGAAAATTAGCTTGGTACTAGATCCCTAGAAGGGGAATTTCTAGAATGCATACAAGATGGCTTTGTAGAGCAGTTCCAGATTGAGCCCACTGGGGGATCAACTATTCTGGATTGGGTGTTGTGCAATGAACCAGAAATGATTAGAGAGCTTAAGGTAAAGGAGCCCTTAGAGATATGTGACCATAATATGAAAGAATTCACCCTGCAAACTGAGAAGGAGAATATAATGTCAGATGTATCAATATTAAGTGGAATAAAGAGAGTTACAAAGGTGTGAGAGAGCAGCTGGCCAAAGTTGATTGGAAGGGGACACCAGCTGCAATGGCTGGAATTTCTGGGATCAGTTCAGACGGCACAGTATGACTACATCCTAAAGAAGTATTCTAAAGGCGGATGATGCAACTGCGGCTGACAAGAGAAGTCAAAGCCAACATAAAAGCCAATGAGTGGGCAAAAATTAGTGGGAAGTTAGAGGATTAAGAACCTTTAAAAAACAACAGAAGGCAACTAATAAGTCATACAGAAGGAAAAGATGGTTTATGAAAGTAAGTAAGCCAATAAATTTAAAGAGGAGATCAGAAGTTTCTCCAGATCTATAAAAAGTAAAAGATAGGCAAGAGTAGATTTTGGATCACTGGAAATGGTGCTGGGAAGGTAATAATAGGGGACAAGGAAATAGTGGGCGAATTTAATAAGTATTTTGCATCAGTCTTCACTGTGGAAGACATCAGCAGTGTGCCAGAAGTTCAAGCATATCAGGGGAAGAAGTGAGTGAAGTTGCCATTAATAGGGAGGAGATACTTGGGAAGCTGAAAGGTCTGAAGGTAGATAAATCACCTTGACCAGATGGTCTATAATCCAGGGTTCTGAAAGACATGCTTGAAGAGTTAATGGAGGCACTAGTAATGATCTTCCAAGAATCAATAGATTTTGGCATAGTTCTGGAAGACTGGAAAATTGCAAATGCCACTCCATTTTTCAATAATTGAGAGAGACAGAGGAGAAGAAATTATAGGCCAGTTAGTCTGACCTCAGTGGTTGGAAAGATATTAGTGTTGTTTATTAAGGATGTGGATTCAGGGTAATTGGAGGCACAAGATAAGTAGGCTGAGCTCTCCGCAAGGGACAATCTTGCTGACAGATCAGTTGGAATTCTTTGATGAAATAACAAGCAGTATACAATAAACAGTGGATATTGTATACTTGGATTTTCAAAAGGCTTTTGTTAAGGTGCCACACATGAGGCTACTTAACAAGCTATGAGCTCGTGGTATTACAGGGAAGATTCTAGCATGGATAGAGTTTTGGCTGATTGGCAGTAAGCGAAGAGTGGGAATAAAGGGAGTCTTTTCTGGCTGGCCTCCAGTGATTAGTGGTGTTCCACAGGGGTCTGTGTTCAAACCACTTATACGCCAATGATTTGGAAGACATAATTGATGACTTTGTGACCAACTTTCCAGTCAATACAAAGATAGGAGGAGGCATAAGTAGTGTTGAGGAAGCAGAGAGGCTGCAGAAGGAGATATATAGATTAGGAGAATGGATTGACACTGGAGAGGGCTCAAAGGAGGTTTCCGAAAGTTATTCTGGGATTGAAAGTCTTATCATATGAAGAACGTTTGATGGCACTGGGCCTGTACTCACTGGAATTCAGAAGAATGTGGGGGGACCTCATTGAAACCCAATGAATATTGAAAGGCCTTGATAGAGTGGATGTGGAGAGGGTGGATCCTCTGGAGGGGGAATCTAAGACTAGAGGAAACACCCTCAGAATAGTCAGACGTACATTTAGAACGAAGATGAGGTGGAATTTCTTTAGCCAGAGAGTGGTGAATCTGTGGAATTTGTTGCCACAGGCTGCTGTGGAGGCCAAGTCTTTATGTGTATTTAAAGCAGAGGTTGATAGATTCTTGATTGGTCAGGACATGAATGAATAGAGGGAGAAGGCAGGAGATTGGGACTAAGAGAAAAATTGGATCAGCCTTGATGAAATGGCAGAGCAGACTCAATGGACCAAATGGCCTAATTCTGCTCCTATATCTTATCATCTTAAATGGGTGAAAGTACTCAGCTATGCTTGACAATTGTTATGTTGGCTTCGTGAAGATTTCTTGACTTTTGTTCTCTCCACCTTCAAAATTTTTCCATCCCCCACTCTGACTACCCCCTTACTCCTCCTCTTCTCCTCACCTCTTTCCTCTCCTCTGGTGCTCCTCTGGTGCTTCTTTTTCTCCCGTGGTCTACTCTTCTTTCCTATCAGATTCTTTCCCTTCCAGTCTTTTGCCTTTTCCACCTTTTACCTCCCAGATTGTTACTTCACCTTCCCTCCCCCACCCACCAGGTCTCAGCTGTCACCTTTCAGCTTGTCCTCCTTTCCTTCCCCTCACCTTCTTATTCTGGCATCTACCCCCTTCCTTTCCAGTCCTGATGAAGGGTCTCAGCCCAAGACATCGATTGTTTATTCCTTTCCAGTGGTGCTGCTTGATCTGCTGCCTTGTGTTGTACTACAGCCACATAACAACAAGAACCATGATGTATGCCGGTGACATTGAACCTGAATCTGACTCTGTCTGCTGTACTGTGTTTACAGCATCTGCAGAAACTCTTGTGTTTGTGCTCTTTACCTTCATGTATAAGGTCAGGGACTGTACATCATTTATTAACGTTATTGCAAGTCCACCCTGTCGCCCTCAGAGAGCTTCAGTAATCCTTTGCTTATTAAAGCAGCTTCAACGATTTGTGGACTAACACAGCAGATCTCTCTGTCCTTGTTCTCCCTTTATAATTGTACTTGCATTGTTTGCTCCCTTTTTTCATACTAAAGCGTAGCATCCCTCATTTCTCCATGCTCTTTCCCATCATTTTACCGGCCTGTGAACTCTCCTTAAGTCCAGAGATATTTCCTCGCCATACAGTACACTTAGCAGGTTTCAGTATTGGCACACACATATGAATAGAGAAGGCTACTACAGCCCCTGAGGCCAGTACAGTACTGGGGCATGTGAAGTTGAGTGAAGTTATCATCTCTGGTTCAAGAGCCTGATGCTTGAGGGGAAATAACTGTTCTCGAACCTGGTGGTGAGAGCCCTGAGGCTCCTGTTCCTTCTTCCTGATGACAGCAGTGAAAAGAAAGCATGTCCTGGCTGGTGGGGGTCCCTGATGATCTAGCTCAGATAGACTGGGGGTTTCTCGCTCTGTGAACTTATGGTTGTGCAACTGCCCCTGGCTGCTGTGCTTCATGTCTATGAAAGTTGTGGACACTTGCCCGGGTACTATGATAACCTGAATACCGAGGGTTTGGACTGCTCTGGGGATTTGGATCTAAGCACTCAGCATGGTTCAGAATGCTATTGTTGCTTGCTTCTATTGTTTGCATGAATTGTTTTGTTCTCTTCCTCTGTGCATATTGTGGGGTAGTCTTTATTTTTTTTAGTTGGTTTCTTTCAAGTTCCTTGATTTGTGACTGCCGGTAAGTAGACAAATCTCAAAATGGTATAATTAATGAATAATGTATACATTTATACATCCATATTATTTGTATGTTGAGTACTTTCAACATACTGTATGATGGATGTGGTTCCTAAGGTTGTCATAGCCGGGGGTGGTAGTGGGGATAAGCTCCCACTACCTATAAAGTGCTCCAAATGGTGTGTGGCTCTAACAGCCTCTGATAACCAAGTCCAACACTTGGCCTTCATGAGTGGCTTAGCTACTAGGCCCGGTGGAACCGTTTCTACTGACACGAGAAGGGGCAAAGGTAGATCACTGGCACCTGAAAACCAGTTGCTTTGGGCAGGAGAGGCTCGTCAGCCTTGGACCGCAGCCTGCGTAGGAGAAGGAAAACTTTTCAATCTCCGCTGCCTTGTGACCACACCCACCCATGGGAAAGGCTTCAGGAGTAAAGCCTGAGGAAGAAATCTGGAGCTGGGGTCCCTAAGGCAGCTTAATGTTGTTTACAACTTCACTCTGGCAAATTCTATGATGACACTGGTACCAAGCTGTATCAGTGCTTGCCCTTCCCTTGGACCACATTAGTGATGTGGAGAGCGGGAACCCACTGCATGGGGCAACAGCCGGTGCAGCCTTCCCACCCAGGCTTGCGCCCTGGAGAGGACACAGTCCTGCAGAGGTGTAAACCCCTGGGATCGACGGCTGCCTACTACTATAATAGATGCTGCGTTCCTGTGACAATGGTTCATGTAGATGTGCTCTGTGGCAGCAAGGGCTTTACCTGTGATGGACTAGGCCATGTCCATTACATTTTGTTGGCTTTTCCATTCAAAATATGGGTCATCAACACCTAAAGGAAAAGGAATAAAAGTATCGGGAGGAATAAAATTGACTAAGAGAATACATGAGCGGGAAGTGTAACAGCGATGGTAAAAGTGTCTAGAAAGGAATGGAGTTTCTAGTGTAAAACATCTGTCTCTTCAAGGGTCCTGGTGAATTAATTATGAGAATTAAGGAAATAGCAAAGACCTTGTAAAATACGTTGCACCTGTCTCCATGGGCAGGAAAAGGGAAGAAGAATAAAAGTTGAATAATCAGAGGCAGAAAGAACTTAGCACAACCATGATCGCATGTGAAGAGTTACCAAGCAAACTACCTCCAGCAAGTTGGCAGTGTGTTTCATTGCAGCGGTTTCTAAGAGGTCAACCAAAGGTTTAACTGTCCTTTTTGTTACAGAACTTTTTTACGCTTGCAAGACCCTGCTGGTCATTAAAAAGTACTGGAAGTACTGCAGGGCCACTCCATCAGCAAGTTGCTCGTTGGCGGAGAAACTGAAGGAGCTGGACTTTGTGTGGGCTGTGCCTGAGGCATCGGTGTGTGAAGGCAGTGGGCAGTCTAGCAGTGATTTTCTTGTGATCGCAATACATTGTTAAGGTGAAATGTTGCAAGTCCGAATCAGTGATGTATTCGCGGACGGGTAGAGCTGACGGTGGGGGAGCTGCGTGGCCTTGGTTGTAGAAAGGACTAGGCCTCAAGGCACAGTGTTGCCTGTTTACGTTGCCCAGTAGAGAGGCATCGGAATCAGTGTGCTCCATCAGGGCTGTTGTGGTGTGGCATCAAAGCTAGAGCCTGTGGACGATTTATTTTATGTGACTGTAATTTACTGATATGTTATAGAGGGTTGCTCTCTCAGACGTGCTGTATGTGTCTTGTGCTGTGTGTGATTGTTGGTCTGTGTTTTGTACCTTGGCCCCAAAGTAACCCTGTTTTGTATGTCTGTATTCATGGGTATTCATGTATGGTTAAATGACAATTAAACTTCAACTACTGGGGTCAAAGGCTAACAGGGGGATTGTACTAGTTAAGAAATCTGCTATTAGGCAGAATGTACACTCAATGGCCACTTTATTAGGTACCTCCTGTACCTAATAAAGTGCCAGTGAGTGTATGTATGCGGACTGATACTCTCCTCTGCACACGTGTAGTTATTTGAGTTACTGTCACCTTCCTGCCAGCTTGAACCAATCTGACTGTTCTTGAATTACTCTCATTAACAAGGCATTTTGGCATTTTCACCCATAGAGCTACTGCTCATAGTATGTTTTATTTGTTTTTCTCACTATTCGCCATAAACTCTAGAAACTGTTGTGTGTGAACTCCCCAGGAGATCAGCAGTTTCTAAAATATTCAAAGCACCCCATCTGGCACCAAAAATTGTTCCACGGTCCAAGTCACATAGATGACATTTCTTCCCCATTCAGATGTTTGGATTGAACAACAACTGAATGTCTTGACCACGTCTGCATGCTTTAATGCGTTGAGTTGCTGCCACATGATTAGCTGATTAGATATTTGCATTACCGAGCAGGCGTGCAGGTGTACCTAATAAAGTGGCCACTGAGTGCATATTACTTTGAGACTGGTGATCTCTAACGAATAGGCTGCCCAATGGACCAGTGCTTCTGCTCAGTGTTAATGGCGAGGTTGAAGGCACTTAAGTGTACTGTTGCCAAATAACTTGTAGTTGGTTTATTATTGGCACATGTATCAAAATACAGGAAGGGGAAAACAGAAATAAATCAAAGATAGCGTGCAACAGAGATGAGAGAAAAGACAAGCAGGAGATGAGGCATAATCACAGCCAGTGGGATGAGTTACAGGGAAATAGAGGCGTGGTGCAGTTAAAACAGAAAGCAGCAAACACTGGACTGAAAGTGTTATATTTGAATGCACACAGCATAAGAAATAAAAAGGACGATCTCGAAATGTAGCTACAGATTGGCAAGAATGACATTGTGACCATCTCTGAAACTTGGCTAAGGGATGGCTGCCATTGGGAGCTGAACGTCCAAGGATATAGAGTGTATCCGAAAGATGGGTTAGTTGGCAGAGGGAGTAGTGTGGCCCTGTGTATAAGAAATAATATTAAATAATTAGAAAGGGATGACATAGGATTGGAAGGTGTAGATATTCTATGTGTTGAGTTACAAAATGGCAAGGGTAAAAGGACCTAATGGCAGTTGCATACAGGCCTCCAAACAGCAGCTGGGATGTGGATTACAAACTACAGCAGGAGATAGAAAAGGTGTGTCAGAAAGGCAATGTCATGATAATTGTTGGGGATTTTAACATGAAAGTAGATTGGGAAAACTAGATACTCCAGAGAGAATTTGTGGAATGTCTAAGAAATGTCTTTTTACAACAGCTTGTTGTTGAGCCCACCAGGAGGTCGGCTGTGTTGTGCAATGATCCGGAGGTGATAAGAGAGCTTAAGGTTAAGAAACCCTTGGGGAACAGTGATCACAATATGATCGAGTTCACTTTGAAATTTGAGAAGGAGAAACTAAATTCTAATCTGTCGGTATTTCAGCAGAATAAAGGAAATTACAATGAGAAGGATAGAAGCTGGTGGTGCATGCTTTCATTTTGTATTTTCTACCCACTGGAAGGTGGGAAGAATATCTGGTGATAGGCTGAGCTTGACAACTTCAAGTTCCTGGTTGCGAACATCATCCAACAGCCTGTGCTGGTTCACCCACATTGATGTCTCAGCCCAGAAAGCTCACCAGCCTGTGCTGGTTCACCCACATTGATGTCTCAGCCCAGAAAGCTCACCAGCCTGTGCTGGTTCACCCACATTGATGTCTCAGCCCAGAAAGCTCACCAGCCTGTGCTGGTTCACCCACATTGATGTCTCAGCCCAGAAAGCTCACCAGCCTGTGCTGGTTCACCCACATTGATGTCTCAGCCCAGAAAGCTCACCAGCCTGTGCTGGTTCACCCACATTGATGTCTCAGCCCAGAAAGCTCACCAGCCTGTGCTGGTTCACCCACATTGATGTCTCAGCCCAGAAAGCTCACCAGCCTGTGCTGGTTCAACCACATTGATGTCTCAGCCTAGAAAGCTCACCAATGCCTCTAATTCCTTCATGAAGTAAAGGCGTTTGGCATGTTCCCTAGTTTATTTGTTTATTGATTGATTGATTTCAAGATATAGTGCGGAATAGGCCCTTCCAGCCCAACGAACCGCAATGCCCAGCAACCCACCCATTTAACCTTGGCCTAATCACAGGACAATTTACAATGAATTATTAACCTTCCAACCAATACATCTTTGGACTTTGGGAGGAAACTGGAGCACTGGGAGGAAACCCACACACTCATTGGGGGAATGTACAAACTCCTTACAGACAGCCCCAGAACTGAACTCTGAACTCTGGAATGTCCCAAGCTGTAATTGTGTTGTGCTAATCGCTATGCTACCATGGCCCAAATTTTTTTTACCCTCAATTTTTATTGTTGCACCATAGAAAATATCCTATGTGTCATCGTTTGCTATGACAACTGCTCTGCTTAGGAACACAAGAAACTGCAGTGAGTTTTGGACACAGCTCAGAACGGAATGAAGACTAGCCTCCATACCACGGACTCTGTGGAGAAGATGCTTGGGCTTGTGGTTTGGTGTGGAACTACCTAGTTTCTTTGGAGGAGAGCTAGCATGGACATGAAGTTCTGAATGGCCTCATGTGATGTAAACATACGGTGATTTTCTGATCCTGTATATCTCCTAATGGAGTCCGCTGTCAGTTTTTTGTGCGACAATGCTCCAGTGAAGCATGAGAGGGCATTTTATTGCATTTGAGAAGCTGCATTAATGCAAATTGTTGAGGTCAGCTAATAATTCTTTAATCTGCTTCAGGAAATGCATTGCACACATTAACAGCTGCTCCCTCTCCGTGTTTTCTTCAAGCTCTTTGGAGTTGATATTTAGACTAAAAAGCAATGCGACTCAGAGCTGTTGTTTAGGCCCACAGCAAACATAAAGTCTATTAACTCATTGCTTAACATACACAGATGAAATTCTGCAGGTGAATCAGAATCAGGTTTAATATCATTCACATATTTCCTGAAATTTGTTAATTTGTGGGCGAATTACATTGCGATACACAGTAATAAACACTGTAAATTAATTAAGTATATATTTATTTATTAATTAAAGATATAGTTACTATAAATTTCAGTTTTTATTATTAGGTATTTATTAATATATATTTAAAAACTTAAATTAAATAACTAGTGCATAAAAAGAGAAAAAATGTAGTGAAGTAGTGTTCCTGGGTTCAATGTCCTTTAAGAAATCTGATGACAGAGGGGAAGAAGCTATTGCTGAATCTTTGAGGGTGTGCCTTCAGGCTCCTGTACCTACTCCCTGATGGTAGCAATGAAAGCAAGGCATTACTTGGGTGATGGGGGTCCTTAATGACAGATGCCACTGTCTTGAGTCTTCGCCTTTTGAAGATGTCCTCGATCATGGGGATGCTAGTGCTCACGATGGAGCTGACTGAGTCTGCAACTTTTCACAGCCTCTTTCAATCCTGTTCTTTGGAGCCTCCTTGATGGTAGCAATGAGAAGAGGGCATGTCCTGGGGGCTGGAAATCCAGAGTAACGCATACAAAATGCTGGAGGAACTCAGTAGATTGGGCAACATTTATGAAGGGGAATAAACAGTCGATGTTTTGGGCTGAGATCCTTCATCAGCACTGGAAACAAACAGGGAAGATGCCAGAATAGGAGGGTGGGGGACAGGAAGGAGGACAAGCTAGTGTTACGTACTCAGGCAACAATAAATATAGATGAGTTAGGCAAGGGTTTTCATAACAAATAACACCTTTATTAAACACTGAAAAAAACCCCCTCAAAAGTAAACAAACCCAAACGTAACCGGAACTCAGCTGCTGTGCGACACATTCTCAGTTCTTAATAGCGTGGCATGTTCAAACAGTTCTTTAAAGCGGTATTGAAAAAAAAGTTCTTTAAAGCGGTATGCCGAAAGTAAACAGTTCTTTAAAGCGGTATGCCGAAAGTTCAAAAGCTCACAGTCCTTTTAAAAGGAGAGACTTTTTAAGGCGATTTAAATTCTCTTCCGCGTCGTTGTCCTTCGATTCCCCGGCGTCGAACTTTCCCAGGAAGAATTTTATAAAATATAACGGCTTAAAGGTACTGACCTTTCTTTCCACACTATTCTCAATCCTTTCTGGTCATCCCAGGGATTAACAGCGAGAATAGTCAACGAAATCCTTCCGAATGAGGATCAAATAAGGTCGAACTTTTCCACCTTCGAAAATCGGTTCCCCTCGATTTTTACCTTCCAAACTTTTCTTCACTCTCCACCAGCAAAGAAACCGTTGGCAATGACCTTTTAAACTTTAGGCATTATATAGAACTTCATTTTTAACTAAACTGCGTCATCACATTAAATCACGCAGGGACATGAAGTCATCTTGGCAAATTCCGCCACGAACTGCCCCACCTGACAGGGTGGGTCTTCCTTTATACCCTGTAAAAAAAACCTGTCACATGACCTCTACTGGCGAGAAAATGACATCACTCCACCATCACAAGACCATTACCTCAAGTCCAGTATAACTTCAACTCCAGTCACGTGACAAGGGTACCACTGTCACGTGTCACGGGTACGTAACACTAGAAAGTGATAGCTGAAGCAAGGTGGGTGGGAGAGTTGGGACAAGATAAAGGGCTGGAGATGAGGGAATCTGATAGGAGAGGAGAGTGGACCATGGGAGAAAGGGAAGGGGGGCACCGGGGGAGGCTTAACGTGCAGCTTGTCACTGGATCTGGAAGCGTGTCGAAACTCGTGGGCTGCCACAGCATATCCCCAAGTGATGCATTGAAATATGTGGTTTGATGTACACATGACAGAAAAAAGATAAAGCTAATCTTTTTAGATCTTTTGCTGTGATGGACTGGATTTCTAATGTGCAACATGTGAGCATGTACGAATTGTCCTCAGGGATAGAATCCCTCAGGGTAACATGAATCAGCAATTCAGATTGAAAGTGAGGAGAGAAAACATGGATTGAACTTTACACCCTAGATCCTTTCGTCCTCCTTCTCTCCAAAGAGAAAAGCCCTAGTTCACTCAACCTATCCTCATAAGATATGCTCTCCAAACCAGGCAGCATCCTGGTAAATCCCCTCTGCACCCTCTCTCAAGCTTCCACATCCTCCCTGTAATGAGGCAATTAGAGTTGAGCACAATATTCCAAGAGAAATTTTACCAGGGTTTACAGAGCTGCAACAATACCTCACAGCTCTTGAACTCAAACCCTAACTAATGAGACCCACACACTTTCTTAACCACCCCATCAATTTCTGTGGCAACTTTAAGGGATCTATAGACGTGTACTCCAAGATTCTACTGTTTCTCCACACTGCTATGAACCATGCCATTAACCTTGGATTCTACTTTCAAATTTGACTTTGCAGAGTGAATCACTTCAATTTCTCTGGACAGAACTCTTTCTGCCATCAACCTTCAGCCTTTGATCTTCGATATTAATGCCCAGACTCACTGTTGATGGGATCCAACAATGCAAGCCTCACTGTCCAATTTGACAAGGTGCTCCATTTCAAGGTTGGAAGCAGGCAATTCGGGCATGGTAAGATCCTCTGAGTAGAAATGTCATAAATGGCCCATGCAATCAGCTTTACTGCTCAGAGAGGAATTTGAAAATGCCATATAAAACATCATGAGACCCATCAGTCCATTTTGTTAGAAATATATTGACTCAGTTGCTAATGAAAAATCTTAAACACATCAATAATCCTGACAATAGCGCAGAGAGATGACACAGCCTGCATGTAATATACACTCAGTGACCTCTCTATTAGGTAGAGTACACCCTGTACACCTGCTCATTAATGTAAATATCTGATCAGCCAATCGTGTGACAGCAACTCAATGAATAAAAGTATGCAGGCGTGGTCAACAGGTTCAGTTGTTGTTCAGACCAAACCCCAGAATGGGGAAGAAATGTGACTTAATTGGCTTTGACCATGGAATGATTGTTGGTGCCAGACTGGGTGGTTTGAGTATCTCAGAAACTGCTGCACTCTTGGGATTTTCACACAGAACAGTCTCTAGTGTTTATAGAGAATGGTGTAAAAAAGAATATCCAGTGAGTGGCAGTTTTGTGGATGGAAACATCTTGTTGATAAGAGAGGTCAGAGGAGAAAAGCCAGACTGGTTCAAACGGACAGGAAGGCGATAATAACTCAAATAACCACATATTACAACAGTGGTGTGCAAAAGAGCATCTCTGAATATACAACACGTTGGAACTTGTAGTGGATGGACTACAGCAGCAGAAGACCACAGACATAGAGTCAGTGGTCACTTTATTAGATACAGGAATTAACCAATAAAGTGGCTAGTCGTATTTCAGTTTGAATGTGAATCTGTGTTAATGAAACAGGGTTAAATACTGTAATTCATTGGAGACATTGGTGACAGGTATTTGACTGACAGAGCAATGGCTCCTTATGTTCCATGGCTTCCTGGGGTTATGCTCATGATTTTGTGTCCCTGGATCCCACAGGAACAGTGGGAATTTCCAGGACCAGGGACTCCAGTACATTCTGAATAGTGTTGATCGTGTTATAGTATGAAACAGTAAATAATGTGTATAATAATGTACAGTAATATTGTATCCCTGTGATACTTTAATCTACCTTTGTAAAAGGAAAACTGAAAATTCCACAGCAACACTCACAAACTGATGGTGGAACTTAGCAGGTCAGGCAGCATCCATAGAAATGAATAGATTAATATTCCTCAGCGTCGTACAGTTGTTACTCAGAAAGTGCAGGTATCTCTTTTTTTCTTTTTTTTATATATATTTGGAGATGCAGCATGGTAACAAGCCCTTCCAGTCCAATGAGCCTCTGTTGCCCAATTACACCCGTGTATTGTGTGCAGTCTGGTCACCTACCTACAGGAAAGATGTAAATAAGGTTGAAAGAGCACAGAGAAAACTTACAAGGATGTTTCCAGGACTGGAGGACCTGAGTCATAAGGAATGATTGAATAGGCTATGACTTTATTCCTTGAAACATAGAAGATTGAGAGGAGATTTGATAGAGGCATACAAAATCATGAGGGATATCAATACAGTAGATGCAAGCAAATTTTTTCCACTGAAGTTGAGTGGAGCTACAAAACGGGGTCATGTGTGTAAGATGAAAAGTTTAAGGGGAACATGAAGGGAAACTTTTTCACTCAGAGGGTTGTGAGAGTCTGGAATGATCTGCCAACTCAGGTGGTCAATGCAAGCTCAATTTTAACATTTATGAGAAGTTTGGATAGGTACAAGGATGGTAGGGGTATGAGGGCTATGGTCCCAGTACAGATCGATGGAAGCAGGCAATTTAAATGGTCAGCACAAACTAGATGGGCGGAAGGGCCTGTGTTGTACTTTTCTATGAATCTATGAGTAATTAGCCTACTAACCCAAACACTTTTGGAATATGGGCAGAAGCTGGAGCACCCAGACGATGTCCACGTGGTCATGGAGAGAACATACAAACTTCTTTGCAGAAAGTGCCAAAACTAAACTCGGATTGCTGCAGTTGTATTGGCATTGTGCTAACAGCTATGCCACTGTGCAGCTCCTTTACACACCACATTTTAAACAAACCACAGGTCCCCAAGTTGCTAAACTACCTCAGCAATAATAATATAAGACCATAAGACATAGCAACAGAATTCGGCCATTTGGCCCATCGAGTCTACTCCACCATTTCATCATGGCTGATCCATTATCCTTCTCAGCCTCAATCTCCTGCCTTCTCCCTGTATCCATTCATGTCCAAAGTAAACAAGATGGAAGCAGGCTATTGAAATGGCCTTTGACAAGGTCCCGCCTGGGAGGTTAGTTAGGAAGAAGCCAGAGAGTGGTAGTGGAGGATTGCTACTCTGAGTGGAGGACTGTGACTAGTGGTGTGCCACAGGGATCAGTGTTGGGTCCATTGTTATTTGTCATCTATTTCAATGATCTGGATGATAATGTGGCAAATTGGATCAGCAAATTTGCTGATGATACAAAGATTGGAGGTGTAGTGGACAGTGAGGAAGGTTTTCAAAGTTTGCAGAGGGATTTGGACCAGTTGAAAGAATGGGCTGAAAAATGGCAGATGGAGTTTAATACAGACAAGTGTGAGGTATTGCACTTCAGAAGGTCAAACCAATGTAGAACATACGAGGTAAATGGTAGGACACTGTGGAGTGCAGTAGAACAGAGGGATCTGGGAGTACAGATACATAATTCCCTAAAAGTGGCGTCACAAGTAGATAGGGTCTTAAAGAGAGCTTTTGGTACATTGGCCTTTATAAATCAACGTATTGAGTATAAGAGTTGGAATGTAATGGCGAAGTTGCATAAGACATTGGTGAGACTGAATTTGGAGTATTGTGTACAGTTTTGGTCACCTAATTACAGGAAGGATATTAATAAGGTTGAAAGAGTGCAGAGAAGGTTTACAAGGATGTTGCTGGGACTTGAGAAACTGAGTTACAGAGAAAGGTTGAATAGGTTAGGACATTATTCCCTGGAGCGTAGGAGAATGAGGGGTGATTTGATAGAGGTGTATAAAATTATGATGGGTATAGATAGAGTGAATGCAAGCAGGCTTTTTCCACTGAGGCTAGGGGAGAGAAAAACCAGAGGTCATGGGTTAAGGGTGAAGGGGAAAAAGTTTAAAGGGAGCATGGGGGGGGGGGGCTTCTTCATGCAGGGAGTGGTGGGAGTGTGGAATGAGCTGCCAGATGAAGTGGTGAATGCGGGCTCAGTTTTGACATTTAAGAAAAACTTGGACAGGTACATGGATGAGAGGTGTATGGAGGGATATGGCCCAGGTGCAGGTCAGTGGGACTAGGCAGAAAAATGGTTTGGCACAGCCAAGAAGGGCCAAAAGGCCTGTTTCTGTGTTGTAATGTTCTATGGTTCTAAGAATCTAACGACCTCTGCCTTCAATACACACAATGACTTGGCCTCCACAGCTGCCCATGGCAACGAATTCCACAGATTCACCACTCTCTGGCTAAAGAAATTTCTCCTCATCTCCATTATAAATGCATGTCTCACTATTCTGAGGTTGTGTCCTCTGGTCTTAGACTCCCCCACCATAGGAAATATCCTTTTCACTTCCACTAAATTGAGGCCTTTGAGCATTTGAAAGGTCACCTTTCATTCTTCTGAATTCCAAAGAGTAGAGTCGTCAAATACCTTTGATAGGACAAGCCTTTCTATTGCTGAATTATTTGCATAAAGCTCCTTTGAACTTGCTCCAATGTCAGCACATCTTTTAGATAAGAGGCCGAAATTGCTCACAATACTCCAGGTGAGGCCTCACCAGTGATTACATACTTGCTTTTATATTCTAGTCCCCTTGAAATGAATGCTAACGTCCCATTTGCTTTCTTTACCACCAACTCAACCCGCAAATTAACCTGCAGAGAATTCTGCACAAGGACTCCCAGTCTCTTTGCACCTTAGATTTTTGAATTTTCGCTCCATTTAGAAAATAGTCAAGCCTTTTATTTCTTCTACAAAAGTGCATCACCATACACTTCTCAACGCTGTATTCCATCTGCAATTTCTTTGCCCGTTCTCCTAAATCTGTCAAAGAACTTCCGTGGCCTCTCTTCTTTCTCAAAACTACCTGACTTTCCACCTATCCCTCTGGTTTCCATTCCTCTGCCGATTAACTTAAACCCTCCAGAACAACTAGCAAACCTACCCACATGGATACTGGAGCCCCCCGAGGTTCAGCTGTAACCCATCCCTTTTGTACAGGTTGTACTTTCCTCAGAAGAAATCCCAATGATCTATAAATCTGAACCCTGGCCCCTGCACCCATTCCTCAGCCATGCATTCACCTGCCAATTTATCCTACTCTTACCCTCACTGGCATGTGGCATGGGTAGCAATCCAGAGATCTCAACCCTGGATGTCCTGTGTTTCAGCTTTCTACTTAGCTCCATAAAATCTCTCTTCAGGACCTCCTCACCTTTTCTACCTATGTCATTAGTGCCAATATGTACATCTGGCTGTTCACCCTTCCCCTTTAGAATGTCATAGACCTGATGCGAGACATCCCTGACCCTGGCACCTGGGTAGCAAAATACCATCTGGGTGTCTCTGTCGTGCCCACAGAATCTCAACTCTGTTCCTCTGACTAAAAAATTTCCTATCACCACTGCAGTCTTCTTCACCTTTCTTCTACTCTGAGCACAGTGCCAGAGACCTCATTACTGCAGCTCCCCCTGGGAGGTCATCCCCCTCAGCAGAATCCAAAGTAGTATACTTATTATTGAGGGGAATGGCCACAGGTGTACTCTGCACTGGCTGTGAACTTCCCTTCCTTCTTCTGACAGTTACCCAGATACCTGTCTCCTGCAGCCTAGGGGTGACTACCTCCCTGTAGCTCCTATCTATCACCTCCTCAGTCTCCCGTATGAGTTGAACGTCATCCAACTACAGCTCCAGTTCCTTAATACGTTCTCTGAGGATCTGCAATTTGGTCCACCTGGTGCAGATGTGGTTATCCAGGAGGCTGGAGGTCTCCCAGAATTCCCACAAGTCACACACAGTACAAAACACCCCAGAGCCATTTTCACTACACTAATATGCCCGAACAAATGAGGATTGAAGAATTAAGAACAAAAAGAGAAACTCACCAGATACGTTATGTCGCCCAAGCCTGATCTCTTCTGAGCCTAATGAGCCAAAGCCACTCCAATCATGGACCCTCCCACACAGTGGCCGCTTCAAGAATGGCTGCTCTGCTTATACGTGTTATTTTCATTTGCCCTCTCTAATGAATCCCACTTCACGATTGGTTGCAGTGCAACTCCAAAAAACTGCCTATTTAATCATCATTTCGTCTTCAGATTTTCCTGGTACAGATTGACTTTCAACTCAGTTTATTTCCTTTATTTATTTACTTTTAAAATGGATGATGTTAGAGGTAGTGTTGGAAAGCGTATGGTCATGAACTTTGGTAGAAGAAATGAAAAGGATGGCTATTTTCGAAATGAAGAGGAAATACAAAAAAGAACTGTGGTGCCAAGGGACTTGGGAGTGCTTGTGCAGGATTCCCTGAAAGATAATTTGCAGGTTGAGTCTGTGATAAGGAAGGCAAATGCGATGTTAGCATTAATTTCAAGAGGACTAGAATATAAAAGCAAGGATTTAATGTTGAGACTGTATAAAGCACTGGTGAGGTCTCACTTGGAGTATTGTGAGCAATTTTGGGCCTCTTATCATAGAAAGAATGTGCTGAAACTGGAGAGGGTTCAAAGCAGATTCACAAAAATGATTCCAGGATTGAATGGCTTGTCCTATGAAGATCGTTTGATGGCTTTGGGCCTGTATACATAGAATTCAGAAGAATGAGGGGTCACCTCATTGAAAACTACTGAATGGTGAAAGGACCTGATAGAGTGGATGTGGAGAGGACATTTCGCATGGTGGGAGAGTCTAAGACCAGAGAATGCAATCTCAGAATAGTGGGGCACCATTTTAGAATAGAACTGAGGAGGAATTTCTTCAGAGAGTGCTGAATCGGTGGAATTCTTTGCCACAGGCAGCTGTGGAGGCCAAGTCTTTATGTATGTTTAAGGCAAAGGATGATAGATTCTTGATTGGTCAAGGCATGAAGGGATGCAGAGAGCAGGCAGATTAGTGCCGAGAGGAAAATTGGATCAGCCATGATGAAAAGGTGGAGCAGACTCGATGAGCCAAATGGCCTAATTCTGCTCCCATGTCTTATGGTCTTGTGGTCTTATGGTCTAAATGAAAAGAAACACAATAGAATCAGCGAAAGACTGCACATAACAAAGACAAAGAAGCGCCAACTTTTGTAAATACTAAAAAAGGAAAGAAAACAAAATAGTATTGATAAATAAATAAGTAATAAATATTGAGAACCTGAGTTGTAGACTCCTTGAAGAGAGCCCATAGGTTGTGGAATCAGTTCAATGTTGAGGTGAGTGAAGTTATCCACTCCTATTCGGGAGTCTGATGTTCGAGGGGTAAGAACCTAGTGGTGTGGACTTAAGGCCTCCTCTGTACCTCCTTCCTGAAGGTAGCAGTGAGAAGTGAGCACGGACTGGATGAAGGGGCCCTTGATGATCAATGATACTTTGCTATTCTATAGTCCACCCTCTCCTATCAGATTCATTACTCTTTCAGCCATTTGTCTCTTCCACCGTATCATCTCCCAGCTTCTCACATTATTCTCTTTCATCTGCACTCCCTTATCTACCAATCTCTCATTTATGACCTGCCAGCTTGTGCCTCTCCTGCCTTATTATTCTGGCTTTTGCTCTCTTCCTTTCTAGTTCTGATGAATGATTTAAACTGTTAATTTTCCTCCACAGATGCTGCCTGACATGTTGAGTTCCTCAACATTTTGTGTGTGTTGCTCAAGGATCTACAAGTTCATTCCAATTTTTTTTTAGCCTCCTGATGAAGTAGAAGTGATCAGGACAGGATACTGGTGATCTTCATTTCTCGAAACGTTGAAGCCCTCATCCTTCTCAATCTTAACACTGATGATTTAGACTGGAGACTATGCACAGCACACCCCATCACCTCATTCTGAAGTCAATGACCAGCTATTTTGCTGACACTGAGGGAAAGGTTGTGCTTATCTCTTCCTGTACTCTGATACCTTGTTGTTTGAGATGAATAAGGCATTGAAAATGATGTGGGGACTTTGTGGCTGGAGGGTTTTCTACATAACCATATTCTGATGGTGTTACGTAAGTAGTTACTACATTGATTGTGAAGCACCTTGGACCTGTGTTGGTGCTGAAAGATCTTCTATACATTAAAAATATTTACTTTCATGGTCTGAACTTTGAATGTCCTCAGGGTACAATGAGGCACTAGAGAAACATAAGCCTTCTCCTTAAGCTTATGGACTTGTTATATATGCTGTTAAAGACAATTGGCATTAAGATACAAAGTCTCTTGAAACAGATGTGAGAATTGGCTGCTCACAAAATAGCTTCCTAAAACTAGTTTCACATTTTAAAATCCAACAGTTAATTAAATAAAATGTCGATAAATCTCAGCTGTAGGTGATAAAGAGCTACAGACTCGACGTGCTTCACATCTCAATTGTTTCAAATAATTCATTTGGTTGTGCTAAGTTTTACCTCTACTGGCAGTGACGGAAACTTCATTTTATTCAAACAATGCTTTTATGAACATAATCCAAACTTAGAGAGATCATCATTTTCTTATTTACACATACAAGAGTCATCTCAGAAAAAGCTTTCGTTTTAATGACTAATGAAAGTGGAACATAGAACAGTACAGACAAAATGCTGGAGGAACCCATCTATGTTTTGTAACTTCAAAATGTTTAACTAATTTGAAGGAAGACAAAGGAATCCAAAATACAGGTCTAGCTTCATGTGTACTTGATGCGAAGCGCAAACATATCACGTGGTAGTGTGACGACATGTGCAATTCTCGTAATTATATACAGAGTATTACTCATAACGCATTATTTAAACAAATGTTGTTTAACGTCATATTTACAAGATTACTCAAATATTACTGAAATATTAAATGCACATGACCATCACCTTCCCCTGCTGTTTCTTCCCCTTTCCTTTCTTCAATGGTCCACCTCCTCTCCCATCAGTTTTCTTCTTCTCCAGCCCTTTGCCTTCTCCACTCACCACCTCCCAGCTTCTAACTTCATGCCTTGTCTTCCCCTACCGTAATGGCTTCAGTTATTACCTTCTATCTTGCCCTCCATTGGCTCCCCCCCCCCCACCTTCCTATTCAGGCTTCTTCCCCATTCCTTTCCAGTCACGAAGAAAGGTCTCGGACTGAAGTATCGACTGTTTATTGATTTCCACAAATGCCTGACCAGCTGAGTTCCTCCAGCATTTTGTGTGAGTTTCTCTGGATTGCCAGCATCTGTAGGATTCTCTTGTGTTTACAGAACATTATAGCACAGTTCAGGCCCATGGGCTGATGTGCCGATCTTTTAACCTACTCTAAATTCAATCTAACTTTTCCCTCCAGTTTTCCATCATTCTTGTGCCTATATAAATAAAACAGAAATGTGTCGTAAAGGCAGGAACTTGGAAGCATAAATTGAGAACAGATGCTCTCAGGGAAATGTATGGCAGAAATGTGGCAGATGTTCAGGGGATATTTGCATGGCATTCTGCATAGGTATGTTCCAATGAGACAGGGAAAGGATGGTAGGGTACAGGGACCGTGGTGTACAAAGGCTGTTGAAAATCTAGTCAAGAAAAAAAGAAAAGCTTACTGTTACGAATGTAGCAGCAATGAATATGAAACTGAGACAGGGTTTAAAACAAACCCCGAGATTTATTAACCTTTGCTCAAAACTTAGAAAAGTAAACAAACAATTAACTTAACCAGAAGTTAACAGTTAGGCGGCAATATCTAACAAACAGTCAAACTTAAAAACTGTTCTTAATGAGTTCTGATCCAAGTACAGACTTAAAGTGATAAATTCAAAAGTCCATGTGATTTCAACAGTCAGTAAGGAGAGACTTCCCTGAAACAAACGATTCCTTCGAAGTAAAGACGAATCTTCGGATCCCACAGCCGCAAGATGCCTTGTTCACAGAAATCATGAGGAAATAAAAGGAACGACCTTTTGACTGGAGGGTGGTCACTGCACAAACCTTTGCAGGGGTTAACTCAACTATGCATGCCACAATTCCTGAATGAGGTCACAAAGGTCTATCATTCCCCAAAACGCTGAATGACATTAACTTTATCCAATCCTTTGAACTCGGATAACTTCAGTAATGCCTTCACTCTCTGATACTGGACTGTGAGGGAAAAATAAATGTGCAACAAACAAAACCGGTGGAGCCTCCACACCTCCGACCGGCAACAACAACGTTGCACAAAAATAAAAATGAGAACCGCGTCACAGATCGCGGGCTTGATTTAAATACTGTTTGGAACATGCCATCACGTGACATAACATCACTCCACGGTCATGAGACAATTACATCATCCCACTCACAGGACTATTACATCATTCCACTGTCCCGTGTTCAAAGTGTGAATATGTAACATTTTGAAAGGTTCAAAAAACTAGGTAATGATAGAGATCTACTAGATTATAAGGCTAGCAGGAAGGAGCTTAAAATGAAATTAGGAGAGCCAGAAAGGGTCATTAGAAGGCCTTGGTGAGCAGGATTAAAGAAAACACAAAGGTATGCTACAAGTATGTGAAAAGCAAGAGGATAAGATGTAAGAGAACAGGACCAATCAAGTGTGACAGTGGAAAAGTGTCTGTGGAACCGAAGGAGATAACTGAGGTACATATTGAATAATTTGCTTCAGTATTTGCTATGGAAAAGGATCTTGGTGATTGTAGGGATGATTTACAGTGGATTGAAAAGCTTGAGCATATGGAACTTATGAAAGAAGATGAGCTTCAGCTTCTGGAAAGCATCAAGTTAGTTAAGACTCTGGGACCAGATGAGATGTACCCTAGGCTATTGTGGGAGGCAAGGGAGGAGATTGCTGAGCCTCTGGCAATGATCTTTGTATCATCAGTGGGGATGAGGGATGCTCCAGAGCATGTATGTCAAACTCAAGGCCCGCGGTGGAATTATCTTTGGCCCGTGAGATAATATCTAATTACTATTAAAACTGGCCCCAGTAATCAAAGCGCCTATGGCATATGATATGGCTAATGCTGAGTTTATTCAGGTACCAGGTTTTCAGGGTTTTTAGTGTTTATTCAGCAGTCTTCTTCATAAGAAACGGAATTTGTAAAGTGAAACACTTTGTAGTTATAGCAGAGACTGAGACACGAGAGCAGGCTGAAAAAACGGAGGCAACGAAAGCTGCGTTCGCACGCATCCAACTGATCCGGCCCACATGAAGCTGCATTTTGCTCAATCCAGCCCGTGACCTAAAATGAGTTTGACACCCCTGCTCCAGAGCATTGGAGGGTTGCGGATGTTGTTCCTTTATTCAAGAAAGGGAGTAGAGATAGCCCAAGAAATTATAGACCAGTGAGTCTTACTTCAGTGGTTGCTAAGTTGATGGAAAAAGTCCTGAGAGGCATGATTTATGAACATTTGGAGCGGCATAATATGATTAGGAATAATCAGCATGGCTTTGTCAAAAGCAGGTCGTGCCTTATGAGCCTGAGTGAATTTTTGAGAATATGACAAAACACATTGATGAAGGTAGAGCAGTAGATGTAGTGTATATGGATTTCAGCAAGGCATTTGATAAGGTACCCCATGAAATGCTTATTGAGAAAGTAAGGTGGCATGGGATCCAAGGGGACATTGCTTTGTGGATCCAGAACTGGCTTGCCCCCAGAAGGCAAAGAGTTGTTGTAGATGGGACATATTCTGGATTGAGGTTGGTGACCAGAGGTGTACCTCAGGGATCTGTTCTGAGACCCTTACTCTTTGTGATATTTACAAATGACCTGGATGAGAAAGTGGAGGGATGGGTTAGTAAGTTTGCTGGTAACACAAAGGGTGGGGGTGATGCAAAATTGGGCTGAGATGTGGCAGATGGAGTTCAACCCAGAGAAGTGTGAGGTGGTTCATTTCAGTAGGTCAAATATGACAGCAGAACATAGTATTAATGTTAAGACTCTGGGCAGTATGGAGGATCAGAGGAATCTTGGGGTCTGAGTCACAGGACACTCAAAGTTGCTGCGCAGGTTGACTCTATGGTTAAGAAGGCATACAGTGTATTGTCCTGCATCAACCATGAGACTGAGTTTAAGAGTGGGAAGGTAATGTTGCAATTGTATAGGACCTCACTTGGAGTACTGTGCTCAGTTCTGGTCATCTTACTACAGGGAGGATGTGGAACCTATAGAAATGGTATAGAGGAGATTTACAAGGATGTTGCCTGGATTGGGGAGCATGCCTTTCGAGAACAGTTTGAGTGAGCTTGGCCTTTTCTCCTTGGAGAGACAGAGGATGAGAGGTGACCTGATAGAGGTGTATGATGAGAGGCATTGATCGTGTGGATAGTCAGAGGCTGTTTTGCAGGGCTGAAATGGCTATCACGAGAGGGCACTGCTTTAAGGTGCTTGGGAATCGGTACAGAGGAGATGTCAGGGTTAATTTTTTTAACATAGAGAGTGGTGAGTGCATGGAATGGGCTGCTGGTGATGGTTCTGGAAGCGGATCAAAAAGGGCCTTTTAATAGACTCCTGGATAGGTACGTGGAGCTTCGAAAAATAGAGGGTAACCTTAGGTAATTTCTGAAGTTAGTACATGTTCGGCACAGCACTGTGGGCTGAAAGGCATGTAATGTGCTGTAGATTTTCTCAGTTTCTATTTACCAGAATAGTTTTTCTCTTTTTTTAATCCTTGTACAAAAACAGCCTGATCTGCTGAGCATTTCCAGCATATCCTTGTATTAATGTTGATTTCTAGTCTCTGTTGATTGATGTTTAATTTTTAATGGGGATCCCTACATGCCCTTTGCAAAGCTTTTGACCAGCTGTGGATTATGTTAGAGAGTCCGAGAGCACTTCAGCACTTTAACATGCCCTCTAACCTATCTAGTCCATTCCAAACTGTAATTCTGCCTTGCCCCATTGACCCCTCCCAGACCACAGCCCTCCATGCCCCTCCCATCCGTGTACTTATCCAAACTTCTCTTCAACATTGAAATCAAATCTGGAGCCACCCTTCCACTGACAGCTTGTTCCACTCTCAGTGAAAATGTTTCTTCTCAGGTTCCCCTCAGGTATCTCATTTTATAATCTTAACCTAAGGCTTTTTGTTTTGGTTCTATCCTACCTCATTTCCCCTATCTATAACCCAACAAGTCTCTCCTCAATATTCTGCACTCCAGGGATTAAAATTCTAAGCTATTCAACCTTTCAATGGAACTCAGGCCCTCATGTCCTGGCAAAATCCTTGTAAATTTTCTTGGCACTCTTTCAATCTTATTGATATCGTTCCTGTAGGTAGGTGACCAGAACTTTATGCAATACTCCAAATTTGGCCTCACTGAGTTATACAACTTCAAACCAATGTCTCTACTTCTGTTCTGAATACTTTGAGATAGTTTGGTCAATGTACCAAATGCTCTATTTACAATGCTATTGACTTGTGATGCCACTTTCAAGGTATAATTGATCTGTATCCCAGATCCCTTTGTTCTACTGTGCTCCTCAGAGTCCTATCACTCACTGTGTGAACTTTAGAATTTTGCATCCACTTTCTCAAATTATCCCACAACTTTAAAAACAGAAGGGAAATGGGATTAACTCAGCTTCCTAACATGGCTGGAATGGATGTATTGGTTCAATGGACCTGCTTCCCCTCTGTATAGTTCTATGACTCAATATAACGCCCCCAATCCCTCTCAAATCCTTCTTCACTTACGCCTCTTTTAGAGTTATTCCTCAAATTAATATTGTCTCTCCTCTGACAATTAGCTTTATTTATCACAGGTACATTAAAACATACAGTGAAATATATCATTTGCATCAAATCAAGGGATTGTGCTGATAAATGATATATAATAAAGGCTTATGCTCAGAAGGTCCATCTGCTTCAAGAAGGCTTCAATTATACTGCTGCCTAAAAAAATGCACTTACCCTCCTCAATAACTATTGTCCAGTAGGACTTACATTACATCCACTGTCATGAAGTGTTTTGAGAGGTTAGTGATAAAAAATATCAACTCCTGCCTGTGAACTCACTTGGATCTGCTCCAATTTGCCTACTGGCATAACAGGTCAACACCAAAATCCATTTCATTGGCTCTTTACTCAATCTAGACAGCAAAGATGCATATATCAGCATGTTTTATCGCTACAGCTCAGCATTCAACACCATCATCCCCTCAAAACTAATCAACGAGCTGCAAAACCTTGGCCTCAAAACTTGCTCATGTAATTGGATCCTGGATTTCCTCACTTGCAGATCCCAGTCAGTTTGGATTGGCAACATCTTCTCCACAATCACTATCAGCACAGGTGCACCACAAGGCTATGTGCTTAGCCCCCTGCTCTACTCACTTTACACTTATGACCATTAAACTAAGCTCAGCTCCAATGCTGTATTTAAGTTTGCTGATGATACCACTGTTGTAGGCCAAATCAAAGATGGTGATGAATCAGCATGTAGGAGGGAGACTGAAAATCTGGCTGAGTTGTGCCACAACAACCTCTTACTCAATGTCAGCAAGATCAAGGAAGTGATTATTGACTTCAGAGGGAGGAAACCAGAGATCCATGAGCCAGTCCTCATCAAGGGATCAGAAGTTGGGAGGGTCAGCAACTTTAAATTCTTTGATGTTATCATTTCAGAGGACCTCTCCTTGATCCAGCATGTAAATTATGAAGAAAGCACATCAATGCCTTTATCTCTTTAGAAGTTTGTGAAGTCTCAGCATGTCACCTGAAGCTCTGACAAACTTCTATGGATTTGAGGTGGAGAGTATAGTGACTGGCAGCATTGCAACCTGGTATGGAAACACCAATGTCCTGAATGGAAAATCCCACAAAAAGTAATGCACATGACCCAGTTCATCATGGGTAAAGGACTCCCCACCATTAAGCACATTTGCATAGAGCATTGTTGCAGGAAAGTAGCATCCATCATCAGGGACCTGCACCACATACTCTCTTCTTCCTGCTGCCATCAGGAAGAAGGCACAGGAGCCTCAGGAATCTCATCACCAGGTTCAGGAACAGTTATTATCCCTCAACCAGCAGACCCTTAAACCAGAGGGGATAAATTCACTTAACATCACTTGTCCCATCATTGAAATATTCCTACAACCTACGGACTCACTTTCAAGAACTTTTCAACTCATGTTCTTGATATTTATGGGTTATTTATTGATACTTTTATTATTTTTTTTAGAAATTAATACATTTTTTCTCACCTCAAGCTGGTAAAACCTAAGGTGCGGGCATAGCCAAGCTTGCTCATTTTGTAATCACTAGGAACTTTCGAACTATTCTGATGGTGTTTAGTATTATGGCTCTCTGAATATTTACATAGATATTACTGTGAAGGCCTAATTGTTTAGTGCTGTTGTGTAGTGCCTTTTGGATGATACCAGTTGTAGATATTACTATTTGGACAATGTATACCCTGTTCATGTTCCACAGTCTTTCAATTTCCTCTTTTAATTCAGCATATTTCTGGTGTTTTTCACTTACTGATCTCGGTAAGTTTTTTGTGTTTGGGATGGCTGTATCTATTAAGTAAGTTGTTCTTGCTTGTTTGTCCTGTATTATTATATCAGAACGGTTATTATGGATTGTCCTATCTGTAATAACGGATAGGTTGTAATATGATTTAGGGGACTCTGACTCTAAAACTGGATCAGGCTTGTATTTATAGTAAGGTATTATGGCGACCCACTTTCTGCGCAGCTCACAAATAGCCAGCACGCGGGGAGAGACTTTGGTAATGCACCTCTGATGTCAGTTCCGCCTGGAGAGGGCGGGGAATAGGGATTAAATGCCAGCGCCGCGGTTTGAATAAACTAGTCTCAAAACGACTTACCGACTGCGTGTTGTCTCTAGCTCTGTATGTAGTACATTGCTACATTGGTGACCCCGACGGTCCAAACGGGATTTGGACCAACGATGACCGACTCTTCATCTGTTCACGCAGTTCCGCTAAAACTGCCGACTTTCTGGATGCTGATACCATGTGTGTGGTTTAGTCAAGCAGAAGCCCAGTTCCAGATTCGGCAGATATCTTCTGATTCCATGCGTTACTATCACGTGGTGAGCGCCCTTGACCAGGAGACGGCCGCCCAGGTTGCGGATTTCATACAGTCGCCCCCGGAAGAAGCCAAATATGAAGCATTCAAAGTGCTGCTCATTGGGACCTCTGGCTTCTCACAGCGTGAGCGGGGTGCCCGCCTGCTTCACCTGGATGGTTTGGGAGGCAGGCTGCCGTCAGCATTGATGAATGAGATGCTGTCCCTGGCTGACGGACACAAGCCCTGCCTCATGTTTGAGCAAGCGTTCCTAGAGCAACTGCCCGAGGACATACATCTGCTGCTGGCCGACGCAGATTTCAGCGACCCCCGGAAGGTGGCAGCCCAGGCAGACGTGCTGTGGAAAACCAAGAGGGAGAGCGTGGCGTCCGTCGGTCAGATTACCAGGCCACGCGCCCAACAGCAGACCAGACAAGGCCCGGCAGGGGGGCGCACACAACACAGAGGAAGGAGTGAGGAGGACAGTGAACAGTTGTGTTTCTACCACCAGCGGTGGGGCACAGAAGCCCGCCGTTGTCGCCCGCCCTGCAAGGGCCAGGGCCAGTGCCAGCTGCTGCTAATGACTATGGCGGCTGGCCACCAGGACAGCCTCTTTTACGTCTAGGACAAACAGTCGGGATGCCGCTTATTGGTCGACACCGGAGCGGAAATCAGCGTCTTGCTCCCGACGGGGTACGACACCCGCAACAGGAAGCCAGGACCCACCCTGGGGGCTGCAAACGGCAGCACGATACGGACCTATGGCACCCGCACAGTGCAGCTGCAGTTCGGCGCCAGCCGGTTCACGTGGGGCTTCACACTGGCCGCCGTGGCCCAACCACTCCTGGGGGTGGACTTCTTGCGAGCTCACAGCCTGCTGGACGACTTGCAAGGGAAAAGACTGGTACATGCCGAGACTTTCCAGACATTCTCCCTGGGTGAAGCCAAGTTGCCGGCCCCACACCTGGACTCCATCATGCAGTCGGACAACCAATTCACCAGAACCCTGGCGGACTTTCCATCGATTTTGGCACCGCAGTTCACAGTAGCCACGCCTAGACACGGGGTACAGCACCACATCCTGACGCAGGGACCACCCCTCCACGCCCGCACACGAAGGTTCCCCCTGGAAAAGCTCCGCCTGGTGAAGGAGGAGTTCAAGAGGATGGAGGAAATGGGGATTGTACGGAGGTCCGACAGCCCATGGGCCTCCCCCCTGCACATGGTGCCCAAAGCAGCCGGGGGTTGGAGACCATGTGGCGACTACCGCAGACTGAATGAGGCTACCACTCCAGACCGCTACCCCGTGCCGCACATACAGGACTTTGCAGCAAACCTGCACGGGGCAAGAATCTTTTCCAAAGTAGACCTCGTCCGGGGATACCATCAAATCCCGGTGCACCTTGAAGACATCCCCAAAAGAGCACTCATCACCCCGTTCAGCCTGTTCAAGTTCCTCCGAATGCCGTTCGGCCTGACGAATGCTGCACAGACGTTCCAGCGGCTAATGGATGCGGTGGGACGCGACCTGGACTTTGCGTTCATCTATTTGGACGACATCCTTATAGACAGCAGTAGTCGCCAGGAGCATCTGTCCCACCTCCGCCAGCTCTACTCCCGCCTGAGTGATTTTGGCCTCATGATCAACCCGGCCAAATGCCAGTTCGGTCTCGATACCATCGACTTCCTGGGCCACAGGATTACCAAAGACGGGGCAACACCTCTGCCCGCCAAGGTAGATGCGATCCGCCACTTTGCCCGCCCCAGTATGGTCAAAGGCCTGCAGGAGTTTGTTGGTATGGAGAACTTCTACCATTGTTTCCTCCCTTCAGCAGCCCGTATCACGCGCCCTTTGTACACCCTGATGTTGGGTAAAGGCAAGGACATTATTTGGGACAAGGAGGCTGCGGCCGCTTTCGTTAAAGCCAAGGAAGCCTTGGCAGATGCCGTGATACTGGTGCACCCCAAAACTGACGTTCCGACTGCCCTCACGATGGACGCATCTGACACAGCAGTCGGTGGGATGCTGGCAACCCCCGGCATTCTTCAGCAAGCACCTACGACCACCCGAACTCAAGTACAGTGCTTTCGACCGGGAGCTGTTGGCACTGTATCTGGCAATCCGGCATTTCAGGTACTTCTTAGAAGGCAGGCCATTCACCGCGTTCACGGACCACAAACCGTTGACCTTCGCATTCACGAAGGTGTCCGATCCCCGGTCGGCTCGCCAGCAGCGACATCTGTCCTACATCTCTGAGTACACGACGGACATCCAGCATGTCTCGGGAAAGGACAACGTCGTTGTGGACGCACTCTCCAGACCAGCTATCCATGCCCTGTCCCTGGGGGTGGACTATGCAACACTGACGGAGGTGCAGCAGGCAGATGACGAGATGCCCAGCTACAGGACCACAGTCTCAGGTTTGCAGCTGCAGGACTTTCTCGTAGGCCCAGGTGAGAGGACCCTCCTGTGCGACGTGGCTACCGGCCAACCTCGCCCCATCGTCCCGGCAGCCTGGAGGCGACGAGTTTTCGACTCCATACACGGTTTGGCGCACCCATCTATCAGGACTACCATCCGGCTGGTCTCCAGCAAGTTTGCGTGGCACGGACTTCGCAAGCAGGTCAGTGAATGGGCCAGAACGTGCGCGCAGTGCCAAACAGCCAAGGTGCAGCGGCACACTAAAGCCCCGCTGCAGCAGTTCGAACCCACCCACCGGAGGTTCGACCACATTCATGTGGATATCGTGGGCCCCCTACCAGTGTCCCGAGGAGCGCAGTACCTCCTAACTATGGTAGACCGGTTCACGAGGTGGCCAGAGGCGATCCCGCTCACCGACACATCTGCCGATTCCTGCGCCCGAGCGCTGATTGCAAACTGGGTAGCACGCTTCGGGGTAACGGCCCACATTACCTCCGACAGAGGCGCCCAGTTCATCTCCAGCCTGTGGTCGGCTGTGGCCAGCCTATTGGAACGCAGCTACACTACACTACTGCCTACCACCCACAGTCGAACGGACTGGTGGAACGCTTCCACCGTCACTTGAAGTCGGCTCTCATGGCCCGCCTGAGAGGACCTAACTGGGTGGACGAGCTTCCTTGGGTCCTGCTTGGAATTTGCACAGCGCCCAAAGAGGATCTGCATGCGTTGTTGGCTGAGTTGGTGTACGGCACATCCCTGGGGGGAAAGAGGAGGTTTTCACGGTGGACCAACTCAAACCAGCCCATGTGGACTTGGCGAAGCCGGTCAAGGTTCAGGCACCGCGGCGCAGAGGCAGACCTCCCAAACAGAGGCTGATCCAGACTGTGGACATTGGGGGGTGTATCGCCGATTCTGGGGGGGGGGGTTATGTAGTGACCCACTTTCTGCGCAGGCGAACCGGCTCACAAATAGCCAGCGCGCAGGGAGAGACTTTGGTAATGTACCTCTGATGTCATTTCCACCCGGAGAGGGCGGGCGCTATGGATTAAATGCACAGTGCCGCAAAGTTTGAATAAACTAGTCTCGAAACGACTTACCGACTGCGTGTCGTCTCTAGCTCTGTATGTAGTACATCGCTACAGTATGATTTCTTTTATGAGTTTGTATTTTAAAGCAAGATTCTGATGAATGACCTTTGCCACTTGATTGTGCCTGTGTAAATAATCAGATTGAGTTAAACTGTTCCAGGATCCTGTAACATGTAGAATTGTTTCTGTTTTATCTTGGCATTTTCTACATCCATCATCTTGAATTTGTTGGTATTTTATTCTGTATTTTTGATATTTTCTTTATTGTTAATAATAATGATATATTATTATTATAAAAAGTTGAAAACAATTTATCTCAGCTCAAGCTATTGTTTGCATGATATGCTTTTTATTCTCTCTGTGCATTGAGTGTTCGGCCGTCTTTTTTCTGTGTGGGTTCTTTTGGTATTCTTTGTTCCATGGCTGCTTGTTAGGAGACAAATCTTAAGGTTGTATACATACTTTGATAATAAATATAGTTTGAACTTTGATCAAAGTCAAGTTTAATATCATAGGCATATGTCATGAAATTTGCTGTTTTCTGGCAGCAGTACATTATAATATATAATAATAAAAATCTTTAAGTTACAATGAGAAATCTATATAGTATCAAAATTAAATAAAATAAGCAGTGCTTAAAGAAAGGGGAATACATAGTGAGATTGTGATCATGGGCTCATTATCCATTCTGAATTTTGATGGCTGAGGGGATGGAGTTGTTTCTGAAATGTTGAGTGTGTGTCTTCAGGCTCCTGTACCTCCTCCTTGATGACAGCAATGAGAAGAGGCATAGCCTGGATGATGAGGGCCTTAATGATGGATGCTACCTGATCTACTCAGTAGTTCCAACATTTTCTATACTTATTTCAGATATCCAGCATTCAAATTTTGTTTAGAATTTTCCAGAGTGTAAGCTTCAGATAGCAGATGGGTGACCACCAGGAGAATTGAGCGGAGTAAGAGTCACTGCAGAGTTCCCTTGTGGCTATTCCCCTCCGTATCGAGTACATCTCTTTGGTTAGTGCTGAGGGGATGGCCTATCAGGGCAGAGGAACTGCAGCCAGGCCAATGCACTGTGGTCAGCTCTGAGGCTCAGCAGGGAATGGCAATGTAAGGCAGAGTGATAGTGACAGGAGGCTCAATGGTTAGGGGAATGGACAGGAGATTCTATAGCTAAGAAAGAGACACCAGGATGGTATGTTGCTTCCCAGGTGTTAATGGACCTGAGCAGCTGCAGAATATGCTCAAGGGGTAAAGGGAGCAACCAGACATCATGGTGCACATTGTTACCAATGACATAGGTAGAAAGGGGGAAGAAGTCCTGTGCAGTGAGTATAGGGAGAGAGGTAAGAGATTGCAGAGCAGGACCTCTAAGGTACTAATCTCTGGATTACTTCTAGTGCCATGTGCTATCAGGGCAGGAATAGGATGATAGTACAGATGAATGAATAGCTGAGGAATTAGTGCAGGAGGCATTGTTTCAGGTTCCTGGATCACTGGAACCTCTTCTGAGGTAGGGATGACCTGAACAGGAAGGGTAGATTGCACCTAAACTGGAGGGGAACCAATATCCTGTCTGGAAGGTTTGCTAGTGCTGCTTAGAAGGATTTAAACTAATTTGCCAGGGGTTGGGAATCAGAGCACCAGCTCAGAAAGTGGAGGGATGGAGAGGAAGGTAGATGTAAGGGCCAGTAAAAACAGACAGAAGCAAGCAATAGATATGATAGGATGGATAGTTTGAAATGTGCCTATTTTAATGCTAGGAGTATTATAGATAAAGGTGATAAAATTCGAGCATGGATCAGTAAATGGAACTATGATGCTGTGGGCCATTACAGAGGCTTGGTTGAGAGAAGGAGAGGAATGAGTACTTAATATCCCAGGGTTTCAATGTTTTAGAAATGATAGGGGAGGAGGTAAAAGAGGTGGTGGAATTGTACCACTAATCAAGGTCAATATTACAACTGCACTCAGAGAGGACTTGATGGAGGGTTCGTTCACTGAGTCTGTGTGGGTAGAACTGAAAATGGAGAAGGGTGCAAATCACTCTGATGGGAATGTGATACAGACTGCACCCTCCCCCCACCCTCACCCCCAGTAGCCTCCGGGATGCTGAGGACAGATATACAGGCAGATTGAGAAAAGGTGCTAAAACACCAGGGGGGCTTTGGTTTCCTAATATAAGCTGAGCTGGCTTCACTCACCTTGGTGCTGAAATGGCTCCACGTTTGCGGACTCTGTGATTCATGCTCTGTGTGTTATTCCTCACAGGTTGGATATCTGATGGTCTTTGCTGTGTGCCATTTTCCTGTGGATTCATTTTATTTCTTTGTCTTGTGGCTGCCTGCAAGAAGATGAATCTCAAGATTGTATATGGTATGCATACTTTGATAATAAGTGTACTATGAACTTTGAGCTTCTGTCCTGTGCCGTACTGTCAAGTCAAGTCAAGTCAACTTTTATTGTCATTTCGACCATAACTGCTGGTACAGTGCATAGTAAAAATGAGAACGTTTTTCAGGACCATGGTGTCACAGTACAAAAAACTAGACTGAACTACATAATAATAAAAAAAACAACACAGAGAAAGCTACACTAGACCACAGACCTACACTGGACTGCATAAAGTGCACAAAAAAAAATGAACTGGTGTACGTTCTATCTATGTATGATGGAGAGCTTTCTGACCGGATGTATCACTGCCTGGTATGGAAATTTCAATGCACAGTCTCAGCAGGCTGAAGAGGATTATAGGCTCAATCAGCTCCATCATCGGCACACCCTGGGCAGCACAGTAGTGTAGCAGTTAGCACAATGCTTTACTGTAACTTCAATCTGGCTTCCGTTCCCACTGCTGTCTGTATGGAGCCTTTACGTTCTCCCTGTGACTTTGCGGGTTTCCTCCGGGTGCTCTGGTTTCCTACCACAGTCCAAAGACCTACCAGTTGGTAAGCTAATTGGTCACTGTAAATTGCCCCATAATTAAGCTGTGGTTAAATTGGAGGTTGCTGGGTGGCAGAAAGGCCAGTTCCTCTCCACCCCTCCCCACCCCCAATCGAGGGCATCCTCAATAGATGGCAGCATCCATCATTAAGGACCCTCACTATTGGGGATATGCCTTCTTCATATTCATACTAACAAGAAGGAGTTAGAGGGGCTGAAGATCCTCACTTGACAATTCCGTTGTGTATTTAATATTTCAATAATATTTGAGTAATCTTGTAAATATGTTGTTGATTAAACATTCTTGTTCATTTAAGTAATTAATTACAGGTTATATATAAAATTACATTAATTGCTTACACATCATGCTACCACATGATATGTGCGACTCGCTTAAAGATGAAGTTACAATTATATTCCCGGACTCCTGTGTATTCCTTTGAAATTGCTTAGTGTTTTGAAGTTGCAAAGCATAACACATTCCAAAACAGTTTTTTCCCTTCTGCTATCAGATTCCCGAACAGTTCACGAACCTACAAATACCATAAGACCATAATATCTGAGTCTGAGGCCTCTGTTGGTCGGAGTTGATCATGGATGTTGTGTCCTACCTGTCTGGATACACAAGCCTGGGCAGTACGATATGGAGAACAAGCTGTTGCCCGTGTAGCAAGCTCCTCCTCTCCATGCATCCGATGAACCCAAAGGAGCAGCAGAGACCGAGTCAGTTTCGTACCAGAAGCTTCACAGGAGTTGCCAGTCAGCATTGAACTCAATGTAGGACTGCTTTAGTGACTCCAGCTCCGGAATTTTCCCTCAGGGTTTACTCCCGAAGCCTTCCCCATGAGTGGGTATGGCCAAAAAGCAACGGAGGTTTGAGGTCAGAATTTTCCTTCTCCCAGATGAACTGCCAACCACTGCCCCATCTGCCCGAAGTGACTGGTATTAAGGCGTCAGGAACTTACCTTTGTCCCTTCTCCTGTCAGCAGAAATAGTGCTGCCAGATTTACTAGCTAAGCCACACATGAAGGCCAGGAGCTGGACTGGGCTGTCAGAGGCTATTTGAACTACACACCATTAGGAGCATTTAATAGGTAGTTACCAACCCCAGCCATAGCAACCTTAAGGAACCAAGACCATAAGATACAGAAGCCGAATTAGGCCATCTGGCCCATCGAGTCTGCTCTGCCATTTCATCATGATCCATTCTCCCTCTCAGCCCCAATCTATTGCCTTCTCCCAACACAACCTCATTATTCTTTTTCTTTCCACTGTTTGTGTTATTTATAGTGATTTTTATGTCCTTCTGCTCTACTGTTGCCACAAAACAACAAATTTTGTATATAAAAGGCAGTGGATGTATCCAATTGTGGATTCTGGTTCTGTCAGGCTCTTGGAAGTATATCCTGTCTCTGAACTAATGCTACGTCTAACCCAGGGTTAAATAATACAACTGGTCTCCCATACTGCCGCAGATGTTTCGCATCATTAACCTGCAACAAAGCCTTAACCAGGGTAAATTGTCCTAATACTAATCCTTTAGCTCTGTTTATGGGTCCAGAGGGAGCAGGGATAATCCTCATAGAAGTACTAGTCTGTTAATATTCTCTAATCCTAATACACCACTTCTCTTTCTTAATGCCTGGTTTGTGTTAACATTACAGGAGGAAGAAATATTCTCTGGAAAGACTCGTCAGCGTCTCTTCCTACCCCTAGCCATCCAGGGCAAACACCAGAAGTGCTGCATTCACAGAGCTCTCAGCATTGTCAACGACCCTTCCCATCTGTCCCACAATCTCTTTGATCTCCTATCATCAGGCAGAAGGTACCTCAGTGTAAGGACAAGAACTGTTAGGATAGGTAACGCCTTCTTCCCCCCAGACTGTAAGACTTCTGAACACCCTGCAACCATCCAGTATAAAAGCACAAAATGCTGGCAGAACTCAGCAGGCCAGACAGCATCTATGGGAGGAGGTAGTGATGACGTTTCACTCGTGTAACCATCCAGTATACATTATTTATGGCAGTGCCCCTAATAGTAATACAGTTGTATATTTACCAATATGTATATGCACTTTATGACAACTTTTACATCTATTGATTTTTTATGATCTACTAATTATTGTGTTAATATTATTTTATGTGTGGTATGCGATATATATACTGTGCTTTGCACCTTGGTCCCAGAGGAATGTTGTTTCATTTAGCTGTATACATGTATCCAACAGAATGACAACAAACTGAACTTGAATAGACAGACTCCAGTCACCTCTCCCTAAAAAGTCTGCAGAGTGATGAAGTTAGTGTCTCCTGCAGCCTTGTTGTGCTGGAAACAGACTTGTAATATCACACTGATGGGGTATGGCACACGGTGTTTTCAGGCAAAACTTTTCCTACAAGAGCCAGAATAGAAGTTATGTAATTGACACAGCAGGTGACTTCGCAAAATGTTTGAGAAAGCAGGTTGTTTCTAAAGTGCGTGAAACAGTAGAGTGGAATTCACAGCTGGTGGTCTAACATCTTGTGTGCATTACTGGGAACACCAATGGTAGGAGGCTTGCAACAAGTGGATTTTATTTGACTCTCCATGGACATACTAACAAGAAACAAATAAATCATGTCTGAGGAAGACTTATTAATTTCTCACCCTTTTTTCTGTACATAGTTGGCCAAACATTGCTTTCACATTCTCCAGCTTATTTATCGAGAGGATTTACTAATGAAATGTTAAATGTATTTAAATTATCAATAGCTCAGATCAGGTATCATTCTTGTCAGAACTAAGGATTGTGTCTTGAGGCTATCATAAAGACAGGCACTCCAGAATTAGCAATGAAGAACTTTGTTCTAACCATCCATCCATCTATCCATCTGTGTATCCATAAGATCATAAGATATAGAAGCAGAATTAAGCCATTTGGCCGATCAACTCTGCTCTGCCATTTCATCATGGTTGAGCTATTTCCGCCCCAGTCTCAGCCCCAGTCTCTTGCCTTATGCCCATGTCCTTTCATGCCCTGACTAATCAAGAATCTATCAATGTCTCCCTTAAAAATACTGAATGACTTGGCCTTCACTGTCATCTGTGACTGCAAATTCCACAGATTCATATCTATCTGTCTGTCTAATTCTACAAATAAATCCAGAGTAACACACTCAAAATACTGGTGGAACTTAACAATTAGGCAGACTCTATGTAGAGGAACAAAAAGTCAATATTTTGGGTAAGTTAATAATAATTAATTATTAGCATTGTTATTTATTGGCAATGCTTAATTCCTTAAGGTTGTTATAGCCGGGGGTGTTAATCTCAATGCGATGTGCCTCAAATAGATTCTGGCAACCAAGTCCAGTTTCCTAGCCTTCACGTGTGGCTTAGCTACTAAGCTTGGTGGAACCATTTCTACTGACAGGAGAAGGGGCAAAATAGGTTTCTGCTGCTTTAATACCAGCCGTTTTGGGCAGATGGGGCTTGTTAGTCGTGGTTGTCAGCTCATCTAGGAGAAAAAAAACTCTTATCTCAAACCACCGCTGCCTAGACACATGGAGTGGGTATTGTTAGGAGTAGGCCGGTAGTGAGAGGGGTGTCAGGCATTGGCTCAAAGGACATCAGCTCGGAAGAGGAGTTCACTCTGGGTAAGCTGCCTGGGTAAATTTCTATTAAATTTCCCTTTTTTATTAGTGTCAGGGGTACTAAAGACCATAAAACCATAAAACATAGGAGCAGAAGTAGGCCACTCAGCCCATCGAGTCTTCTCTGCCATTCCAACATGACTGATCCCAGATCCCACTCAACCCCTTCTCGCCATATCCTTTGATGCCCTGATTGATCAGGGAACAATCAACTTCTGCCTTAAATATATGCATGGACTTGGCCTCCACCACCGTCTGTGACAGAGCATTCCACAAACTTACTACTTTCTGGCTATAAAAAAATTCTTCCTTACCTCTGTTCTAAAGAGTCATTCCTGAATTTTGAGTCTGTGCCCTTAGTCTGGATACACCCACCACAGGAAACATCTTCTCTATATCCACCCTATCTAGTCCTTTCAACATTTGGTAGGTTTCAATGAGATATCCCACATCCTTCTGAATTCCAGTGAGTACAGGCACAAAGCTGCCAAATGCTCCTCATATGTTAACCTCTTCATTCCCGGAATCATAATCATGAACCTTCTCTGGGTTCTGTCCAATAACAACACATCCTTTCTGAGTGATGGGGCCCAAAATTGTTGGCAATATTTAAGTGCAGCTTGGCTAGTGTCTTATAAAGACTCAGCATTATCTCCTTCCTTTATATTCTATTTCCCTTGGAATAAATCCCAACATTGCATTTACCTTCTTTTCCACAAACTCAGCCTTTAAATTAACCTGCTGAGAGTCTTATATGAGGACTCCTACGTCCCTCTGCACCGCAGATGTTTGAATTTTCTCCCCATTTAGATACTAGTCTGCACTATTGTTCCTTTTACCAAAATGCATTATCATACATTCCTAATATTGTATTTCATCTCCACTTTTTTGCCCATTCTTCCTTCTGAAATCACATTGCTTCCAAAGTGCTACCTACAAAACCATCAATTTCATTATCTGAATCATTGACAAACAATAGGGTCCCAACACTGACCCTAGTGGAACACCGCTGGTCACTGGCAGCCAACCAGAAAAGGCCCATTTCATTCCCACTTGTTGCCTTCTGTCTATCAGTCATTCTGCTATCCATGCCAGTGTATTTCCTGTAACGCCATAGGATTATATCTTGTTAAATAGTCTCATGTGTGGCACCATATCAAATGCCTTCTGAAAATGTAAGTTATTTATATCAACTGCTTCTCCTTAGTCCATCCTGCTTGTTACTTCCTCGAAGAACTTGCAGAGATTTGTCAGATAAGATTTCCCTTCACAGAAACCACGCTGATTTTGACTTATTTTATCATTAGTCTCCAAGTACCTCAAAACCTCATCTTTAACAATAGACTCCAACACGTTCCCATCTACTGAGGTTATCCACCTTACAACCTCTGGGCTTGCCTGGCACTTCTTCCTTTGTAATCAAGGTCCTGCTCCCTGACACTCACGGACCTCTGAAACTCTGCTAGTGTCTTCCACAGTAAAGCCAGATGCAAAGTACTCATTAATTTCATCTGCCATTTCTTTGTCCCCCATTGCGACTTTTTCCAGTGGTCCAATGTCAATTCTCACATCCCTTCTCCTCTTTATATATCTGAAAAATATTTTTAGTATCCTGCTTTATATTATTGGCTAGTCTGCCATCATCATTTTAAATCTTTTCCCTTCCTATGGCTTTTTAGTTGCCTCTTGCTGGATTTTAAAAGCTTCCCAATCATCCAACTTCCTGCCACTTTTGCTTCCTTAAATGCTTTTTTCTTGGCCTTTATGCAGTTCTTAACTTCTTTTGTCTGTCGTGGTTGCTTACCCCCCATATGAGAATTTCTTCCTCTGTGGGAGATATTTATTCTGCATCTCGTGGACTATTCCCAGAAACTTCAGCCACCTCTGCTCTGCCGTCATCTCTGCCTGGGCAAGCTCCTCTCTCGTGCCTCTGTAATCCCTTTATTCCTTTGCGATACTGATACATGTGACTGATGATTTTTCTTCTCAAATTGCCCTATGAATTCAATTTTGATCATTGTCTCCTAAGGGTTCCTTTGCACTAAGCTCCCTAATAAGATCTGGGTTATTACACATCACCAAATCTGGGATAGCTTTTCCCCGAGTAGCACCAGCACCTATGCATCCCTGCCTGTCCTTTCGATACAAAGTACATTCTTTGATATTAACCTCCCAACTATGGCCTTCTTTCAGGCACAACTCAGTGGTGCCCATGTCATACCAACCAATCTGTAATTGTGCCGCTGGTTGGTCCACCTTATTCCGAATGTTATGCACATTTAAATATAACACCTTTGCTCCTGCATCCTTTGCCCTTTTGAATTTTGCCTCTGTGGTACAATTTAACTCTTTAGTCTGTCTGCATTTGTACCCAATCACTGGCTTGTCCTTCCTTATACTCATATTACATCATCTACTTGTAAGCCTGTTGACTCATCCTTAGTTCTATCATAGTGGTTCCCATCCCCCTGCATATTAGTTTAAACCACTCCCAACAACTCTAGTAAACCTGCCTGCAAGGATATTGGTCCCCCTTGGATTTAAGTGCAACCCGTCCCTTTTGTACAGGTCACTCCTGCTCCAGAAGAAGTCCCAATTACCCAGAAGTCTGAATCCCTACCCACTGCTCCAATTCTTCAGCTACACATTTATCTGCCACCTCATTCTATTCTTATATACACTGTTGCATGGCACTGGGAGCAATCCAGAGATTACTACTGTTGAGATCCTGCTTCTCAGCTTCCTAACTCACTGTATTCTTTTTTCAGGACCTCCTTCCTTCTTCTTCCTATGACATTGGTACCAATATGTACTGTGACTTCTGGCTGCTTGCCCTCCCTTTTCAGGATATTGTGGATGCATCCAGCAACATCTCGGACCCTGGCAGCTTGGAGGCAAACTACCATTGATGTTTTCTTTTGGTATCCACAGAATCACCTATCTGTCCCCCTGACTGTAATGTCCCCTATAATTGCTGCCATCCTCTTTAGTTCCTAACCTCTGTAAGGCACAGGGCCAGATTCAGTGCCAGAGGCACAGCTGATGTTGCTGCCCCCAGGTAGGTCATCCCACTCCCCCACCAACGATAGTACTTAAAATGGAGTAATTGTTGAGGGGGACAGCCACAGGTGTGCTCTCCACTACCTGATGTTCTCCCTTCCCTCTCCTGACAGTCACCCATTTATCTGTCTCCTGTAGCCTTGGAGTGATCACCTCCCTGTAGCTCCTGTCTATCACCTTTTCACTTTCCCTAACAAGCCAAAAGTCATCGAGCTGTAGCTCCAGTTCTCTAGCACAGTCTCTAAGGAGCTACACCTCGATCCACCTAGTGCAGATGTGGCCATCAGGGAGGTTGGGAGTCTCCTGGAAATTCCACATCTGACAGCCAGAACAGAACACTGGCGCTGTAGACATGCCCACTATTCTCTCCAGAGTTGAATAAAAAATAAGGAATTAACTTAACTTGCCTCTGCCTGTTCTCGCTATAGCGCTGTTTGAGCCAAAGCCTTCCTACTCTTCCTCAGACTTCTCCGACGATGACTGCTCCCATGATGACCGGTCCACTCAGCATTAGAGGGGAGTGATAGTGATAGGGGAGTCTATAATCAGAGTAACAGACAGGAGATTCTGTGGAAGTGAAAGGGAGTTGCTTCCCAAGTGCCAGGTCAGGGACGTCTTGGATCACATTCACAGCATTTTGAAGTGGAAGGGAGAGCAGCCAGATGTTTTGGTACATAAAGGAACAAATGACATTGGAAGGAAAATCAAAGAGGTCCTGAAGAGAGTATTTAGAGAGCTAGGTAGAAAGCTGAGAAGCGCGACCTCCAAGGTAGTAATTTTTGGATTGCTGCCTGTGCCACATGCCATTGAGAGTAGAAACATGATGATTTGGCTTGGCTGAAAAGCTGATGCAGGGGTGAAAGCTTCAGGTTCTTGAATCATTGAGATCTCTTCTGGGGGAAGTATGACCTGTACAAAAGGGAAAGTTTGCATCTGAAACTGAAGGGGACCAAAATTCTCATGGGCAGGTTTGTTCGAGCTTTTGGGGAGGGTTTAAAACAATCTGGCAGAGGGATGGGAACAAGAGTGAAGGACCTCAGGATAGGACAGATGGTAAAAAAGCAAAGATAGCGTGCAGTCAGACTGTCAGGAAGGGCAGGCAGATGATAGGACAAAATTGCTGTCAGCAGGGTGAGTATCAGTGCATTAGGGATGCAGAATCAAAAAGGGTAGCAAATACAGTACTCAGTGTTATATCTCAATGCCCGGAGGTGGATATTCTTGTTGCACTCTTATAGATTGTCAGGTATGAGATGGCTTTTTAGAGCAGTTTCTCATTGAGCCTTCTGGGGGATCATCTATACTGGATTGTGTGTTTAGCCCTCAGGTTCAGCCAGCATATTTTTGTTTTGGGTAAGACAGTCTCTGGCCCAGCCAAACTGAGAAATCCCATTTGTGTGGTTGCTGTGTGATGTGTTGCCCGGTTACAAATCCAAACCGCAAAATATCAGACAGTACACTGTATGCAATTAAACAATTGAACTTTATAAATCTTAATCTGTCTATATGGTTAGTAAAGAAAATAAAAATAAAACGGGCCCATTTTAATTTAACAGTCTAAAGTGCACGTTGGCGCTTACGGTATCGTCCATTTGACCCCCATCGACCTCCTCCGAGTGTCGCTGACCGTCGGACCCTCGCTCAGACTCCATGCTGTCCGGCAGTCTACTAACTCTTCTAATTTGCATCTTCTCTCTTAATCTCTCACCGACAAAAGACCGCGCAGTCCCTGCTCCCAGACCCACAAGAAAGAACAACATGCCTCTCATTGGTTAGCATACATTCCAAAGGCCCCGTTATCTCTAGTCATAACCCAAACTTTGCTGTTACACAGAAACCATTACCTTAGCAATGAAACCTTACAGAGCATTACAGGTGTTATGTAATAAACTGGAGGTGATTAGGGAACTTAAGAAAGAAGAACCCAGTGATCACACTATGATTGATTTCAACTTGAAATTTGACAGGGAGAAAGTAAAGTCTGCTGGAGCTGTATTTCAGTGGAGTAAAGGAAATTACAGTGGTATGAGAGAGGAGTTTGCCAAAGTAAGTTAGAAGGAGATGCTGGTAGGGTTGACAACAGAGCAACAATAGTGTGAGTTTCTGGGAAAAATGAGGAAGGTGCAGGGTAGAAGTATTCCAAAAACAAATAAATACTCAAATGGCAAAATAGTACAACCGTGGCTGACAAAGGAAATCAATTTGACAACAGAGCAACAATAGTGTGAGTTTCTGGGAAGAATGAGGAAGGTGCAGGGTAGAAGTATTCCAAAAACAAATAAATACTCAAATGGCAAAATAGTACAACCGTGGCTGACAAAGGAAATCAATGCTAATGTAAAAATAAAAAAAGAGGGGGGCATACAACAAAGCAAACATTAGTGGGAAGATTAAGGATTTAAAAACATACTGAAAGCAGCCAAAAGAATTATTATGAGGGAAAAGATGACATGTGAAAGCAAGCTAGCAAATAATATCAAGGTGGAAACAAAAAGTTCTTCAAGTATATAAAAAATAAAAGAGTGATGAGAGTAGATATAGAATCGCTAGAAAATGAGGCAGGAGAAATAATAACAGGGGGCAAGGAGATGGCAGATGAACTAAGTGAATATTTTGCATCAGTCTTCACTGTAGAAGACACTAGCGGTATGCCAGATGTTGAAGGGTGCGAGGGAAGAGAAGTGAATGCAGCTACTATTATAAGGGAGAAGGTGAAAAAGGTGAAAAAGCAGGCAGACCTAAAGGTACATAAATCACCTAGACCAGATGAACTGCACCCTAGGGTAATAAAGAGGTAGTGGCAGAGATTGTGAAAGTACTTGTAATGACCTTTCAAAAAATCATTGGACTCTGGTGCGATTCCAGAGGACTGGAAAATTGCAAATGTCACTCCACTCTTTAAGAAAGGAGGGAGGCAGCAGAAAAGAGATTATAGATCAGTTACCCTGACCTCAGTGGTTGGGAAAATGTTAGAGTCAGTTGTTAAGGATGAGGTTATGTTGTACTTGGTGACACAGGACAAGATAGGAGAATGTCAGCATGGTTTCCTTAAGGGAAAATCTTGCCTGATGAACCTATTAGAATTCTTTGAGGAGATTACAAGTAGGATAGATAAAGAGGATTGAATTGAATTGAATTGATTTATTACTTACATCCATCATATACATGAGGAGTAAAAATATTTATGTAACATCTCTGTCCAAATGTGCAATGTGCAATTTATAGTGATTTATAATAAATAGTACGTACAACAGGACAGTCAATATAGCATAGAAATACAGCTCTGTCAGCATGAGTTAAGCAGTCTAATGGCCTGATGGAAGAATGGATGTTGTATATGGACTTTTAGAAGGCCTTTGATAAGGTGCTACATATGAGGCTGCTTAATAAGTTAAGAGCCCATGATATTACAGCAAGTTTACTAGAATGGTTAGGGCATTGGCTGATTGGTAGGAGGCAGTGAGTGGGAATAAAAGGATCATTTTCTGGTTGACTAATAGTGACTAGTGGTGTTCTGCAGGTGTCTTTGTTGGGACCACTTCTTTTCATGCTTTAGATGATTTAATTTCAATGATTTAGATGGCTTTGTTGCCAAGTTTGCAGATGATATGAAGATTGGTGGAGAGGCAAGTACTGCTGAGGAAACAGGAAGGCTGCAGAAGGACTTAGATAGATTAGGAGAATGGGCAAGAGCTTGATGATTTTAGTCAGATTTCTTAACCTTTTGACCACCAGGAAGCTGACAGACATGTTTGGTGGTGCTATCTTAACTATAACCCTATAGAATAAAAGAATAGCTGATGAAAAGCAAGTGCCAATTTTGCTGAGTCTATTGGTGGAAGAGGATACAGTTTACTTAGAAATGTGACTGTCCAACCAAGCCAGCCGAAATGAGCTTTGCTGATATCATGGAAGTAATGCAGGAACATTTAGAACCAAAGCTATCATTAATTGCAGAATGATTTAGATTTCATAAGCAGAATCAAAAGGAAGGGGAGTCCATTTCAGCCTACGTGGCTGAATTGAAGAGACTGTCTATGATGTCAGTTCAGTGATGAGCTTAATCATGCACTGAGAGCTTGTGCAATCTTACAAGAAAACATTCAAAAATGGATCCTAACTGAAGCACAATTCACATTTAAAAGATCATTTGAAATTTCTGTATCAGTGGAAACAACAAACAGAGATGCAGTTCAGCTGCAGTCAGGAGTGAAAGTGAGCACAAACAAAATTGTCTAAACAGAAACCTGTATGGCTGAAAAAAATTGGCTTACAATTGTGGTAGGTGTTCACATAACACCAAGACATTGCAGTTTTAGAGGTGAAATTTGCAGAAAATTTAATAAAGTGGGACATATACACAGAGCATGTAAGGCAGACAAAAATAAATAGCTCAAGGAAGAGAAAAAAATTAAGAAGTCAAGTTGCTGTTTCAAAAGGAGCACTGATTTTCCAGCTGTTCTTGAAAAATCCGATTATGATGACAATGACATAGGACTGAGCAGCCCTGAGATTTACAATATAAAAACTATCAAGAGACAAGCAACGTGGCTTACAGCAGAAGTAAATGGTAAATTAATTAAAATGGCACACTGATTTGCCTGTTTCAGTCATTCCATCAAACGAGTCTGAGCAGCATCTAAATTGAAGTTGAGATGTCTTTTATATTAAGTTGCTTACAGCTAAGGAGGGAGGAGAGTCTTGTATTTAATATTTCATTAATATTTGAGTAATATTGTACATATATTGTTTGGTTCAGCATTCTTTGTTTGTTTATATAATTCATTATGAGTTATATGTAATAGTACATGGAAGGCATATATCATCATGCCACCACGTCATAAGTGCATGCCTCACTTAGAGTCAAAGTGGAACTAAGACACGTATCTCCCGACTCCTTACTATTCTTTGTATACATGAATGTAAATATCTACCTAGCTACCTATTTATTTATTTATTGTTTGCAGTTTGTCTTCTTTGGCAGATTGATTGCTGACAAGTTGTTGTCCGACACAACCTCAGCGTTCTTGAAACTGGTGGTGTGGGACTTCAGGCCTCTGTGCCCCCTGCCTGATGGTAGCTGAGAGAAGATGGCATGGCCTGGATGGTGTATAACTTTGATGATGGATGTTGTCTTCTTGAAGCAGATCTGTAGATATGACTGATGTTGGGGAGGGCTGTGCTCGTGATGCATTGTGCTGAGTCCATCGCCCCCTGCAGCTTCTCGTCTCATTTGAATTGCTGTACCAGACAGGGGTGCAACCAATCAGGACATTTTCAACAGTTCTGCTGCAGAAATTTGTTCACGTGTTTGGCCACAAGCAACGTACATATTCTCACAAAGTTTCATTTTCACCCTTGTTACGAAGAGAAGGAATCCTCCTGGTTGTTGCTTCCTCTCACAAATACCAAATATTTACATAGCAATTAGATTTCCCTCACTGTCTGGGTACAGCTAGCTCCTCTCCCAGGGGATAGGTGCAAGCTGAAATGGCAGAAAATGATTTTGGAGATATTTCAAGCATGAAATGGATAAATTAATGGCTCAGATTCCTGGCAGGAGCATCAGAGCTCGCTATTATAATGGAGTAAACCTGACTGCAGCATCTGCGATCTGCACTTGTACAGTTAAAACGAGAAATCTAATTGTTATCTGAGTCAATTTGCTCTTTTGCAATCTGAAAAGCACCAATCCTCACTGAGAAATTTAGCTCTGCAATGTGCTGGCTTTAAATTTCTGGCACCAGCTCATTGTACTATGTACTTGTAAGAGTTGGGTTCTATATTGAAGTGAACCAGATTTTATTGTATATGGAGTATTGTGTCTTATATTGGTTTTTGGTGAACATAGAACACAAAACAGTATAGCACAGTGGACACCCTTCAGCCCAGAACGTGGTGCTGACCTTTTAACCTACACTCAGATCAATGTAACTCTTTCCTCCCACGTAGCCTTCTGTTTTACGATCATTCATATGACTAAGAGTTTCTTAAATGTTACAAATGTACCTGCCTCTTCAACCACCGCAGACAGGGAGTTCCATGCACTCACCACTCTCTGTGTAAAGAACTTACCTCTGACATCTTCCCTACACTTTTCTTTAATCAGCTTATAATTATGTCCCTGGTATTAACCAATGCCATCCTGGCAAGAAGTCTCTGCTTGCCAACTTAATATATACACCTCTGTCTTTTCAGAAGTATATTCCTGCATTCAGACATACTGCAGCACAGATTCATTAGCTTTATTTGTCGATGTACATTGAAACATACAGTTAAATCTGTTGCTTCACTATACAACCAACAGCGTCCCAGGTGTGTTGGGGGCCAGAAGTTAAATACTGACGGCCAAAGCCCGGAGGCTGTGAAGTGCAGAATGGAGGCCTGTCCATGTGCGTTGAAGGGAAGAACAGGGCTTATTTTGTTGTTTGTTTTGTTCTGTCTTGCAAGGCTCTGTGTTGTTCTGCCAAGCTTTGTGGACATGTGGGTGGATGGGAGGGAGGAATGGGGCTTAATCCGAAGCAAGACACACACAAAATGCTGGAGGAAATCAGCAGGTTGGGCAGCATCCACGGAAATGAATAAACAATCGACATTTTGGGCTGAAACCTTTCTTCGGGCCCGGAAAGGAAGGAGAAAATGCCAGGATACAAAGGTAGGGGGAGGGGAAGGAGGATCAAGTCTCGATGAGCACATGGTTGAAGAGTCAGAGGGCAGCAGAGGTCACAGAGGGGGAGCAGTGAGAGAGGATCTCACTGAACTCCCGTTGAAGAGAAGATTTAAACTTCTTCCGAGTAGACATCCTCTTAATCCTTCTCCGAGGGGCTTGCTTTTGCTATTGCTGCTGTTTTTTTGTGCGCTGTGTTGTTCTACTGAACTTTGTGGCCATGTTATGCTGGCACTGGAATGTGTGGCAACACTTACGGGCTGCCCCCAGCACACCCTCCTCGGGTATGTTGGTTGTTAATACAAATGACACATTTCACTGTATGCTTCAATGTACATGTGATACATAAATCTGAATCTGACCTTAGACTCTACACAAATGGAATCAACTATCGATAATCCAGACTCTACCATAACTCATCAGTAGTTACACAATTCAATTACCCATTAAAAGTCACACTATTCAAACATCTATTCATAGGCACACTCTGCAGCCCCTTCAATCATTTTAAAAGCCTAAATTATTTCTCCTTACTACCTATATGGCATGCAATCATGACCCTAATAGAGGCTTGAATTTCTACATTTTCAGTGGACTGCATCCAATTAAAATCTGCTTATGTTCCGAATATGTATTTCACAGTTTAATGACTCAGTTTATTAATTGGATGAAGTTCAGTACATGCTTACCATTTCTACGTGTTGGTCTGCGTTACAGTGATTGATGATGGTGGCGATTCTCGGAAAGATTCTCACACTGTTACAGCAAATGACTTGAAGATCAAACCTATGTCATTCAGTTAGAATAATTTTGTTTGAAACTTCCAAACAATATAAAGATTTTTACATGAAACCTCTTTTTTATGCAGCTTTCAAACCACAAATGCTTTACTGCCACAACATTTTTCAGCATGTGGATGATGAAGGAACTTTAATGTCAAATATTTAAAGGCATTCATTTTGAGATGTCTAGAATATGAAAGCAAGGATGTGGTGCTGAGCACAAACAAGAGAAAACCAGCAGAGACATTATAAGATGTTGGCCAGTCTGAACCTGGAGTACTGTGAGCAGTTTTGGTCTCCTAATCTAAGAATGGATATGCTGGCATTGGAAAGGTCCAGAGGAGTTTCATGAGAAAGATGCTTGTGGTGAACTACATATACCTGTCTGGACTGCTCCTGTGGCTCCTCCCACAGACCCCTGTATAAAGGCGATTGAGGCCTGAGCCCAGCCTCATTCTCCAGGATGTAGTGTTGTTCATTCTTCCAGTCAATAAAAGCCGATATCTCGTTTCTTATGTCTCAGAGTGAGTTATTGATGGTGCATCAATGCTAGGAATGAAAGGGTTAATAAACGAGGAGCATTTGATGGCTCTGGCCTGTACTCACTGGAATTTAGAAGAATGAGGGGGGCAATCTCATTAAAAGCTATCAAATATTGAAAGGCCTAGAGAGAGTAGATGTGGAGAGAATGTTTCCTATAATGGAGGAGTCTAGGACCAGAGGTCATAGCCCTGGAATAGAGGGACGTCCATTTAGAACAGAGATAAGGAGGGATTTCTTTGGCTAGAGGGTGATGAATCTATGGAATTCATTGCCACAGATAGCTGTGGAGGCCAAGTCAGTGGCTAATGTTAAATGCTGGAGAATGGGTTTGAGAGGAATAACAAATCATCCCCGAATAGTGTAATTCAGCTTCCATGTCCTAGCAGCTGGCTAATGCAGAGAGAATAAGGAATTCATCAGACCATTTGTTTTACACATTGCTATGTGTGGAAGAGGACATCAGGAAAAGAACTAGGTTCATCTTCGAAATATTGCCATGGGAATGTTTCCAAACTGAAAATAGACAAGACCTTGTGTAATCCCTGTCAGTGCATTCTGGGCACCTGCCTCTCCATGTGTAAGAAGCTTGCTCCACACATCAGTTTAGTTTTGGGCAGCACAATGGGGTAATGTTGCTCAGAAGGGTAGGGAAAGGAAGAAGGCAGCAATAATAGGGGACTCTAAAGTTAGGGGGTCAGACAGGTGATTCTGTGGAAGCAAAAAAAAACCACGGATGATAGTTTGCCTCCCAGGAACCAGGGTCCAGGATGTTTCTCATCGCATCCACGATATCCTGAAGTGGGAAGGTCAGAGGTCGTGGTACATATTGGTACCAATGACATAGGTAGGAAAAGCGAGGAGGTCCTGAAAACAGACTACAGTGAGATAGGAAGGAAGTTGAGAAGCTGGACCTCAAAGGTAGTAACCTTGAGACTACTGTCTGCGTCACGCGACAGTGAGTATAGCAAACAAATGAGGTAGAGGGTAAACGCTTGGCTGAGGGATTGGAACAGGGGGCAGGGATTCAGATTTATGGGTCATTGGGACCTCTTTTGGGGCAGGTGTGACCTGTACAAAATGGACGGGTTGCACTTGAATCCGAGGGTGACCAATATCCTGGTAGGGAGGCTTGCTAAGGCCCTTGGGATGAGTTTGAACTAGAATTGCTGGGGGGGGGGGGGGGAGGTGGGAACTGAACTGAAGAGATGGAGGAAGGGGCAGTTGGCTAACAAATAGAGAAAGCTTGTAGGCAGTGTGAGACGGAGGACAGGCAGGTGAAAAAGAAGGGATACGCTCAGACCAATGGTTTGAGATTCTTTCAAGAGACATCATGAATAATGTGGATGAGCTTACAGCGTGGATTAGTACTTGGAGTTATGATGTTGTGGCCATTACAGAGACTTGGATGGTGTAGGGACAGGAATGGTTACTTAGAGTGCCAGGCTTTAGATGTCTCAGAAAGGACAGGGAGGGAGGCAAGAGAGGTGGGGGTGTGGCACTGTTGATCAGAGATAGTGTCATGGCTGCAGAAAAGGAAGAAGTCATGGAAGGTTTGTCTATCATGTCTCTGTGGGTGGAAGTTAGATATAGGAAGGGGTCAATAATTCTACTGGGTGTGTTTTATAGACCACCCAATAGTAACAGGGACATCTAGGAGCAGATAGGGAGACAGAATCTGGAAAGGTGTAATAATACCAGGGTTGTCATGTTGGGAGATTTTCTTTCCCAAATATTGATTGGCATCTCCCTGGAGAAAGGGGTTTAGATAGGATAGTGTTTGTTAGGTGTGTTCAGAAGTTTCCTGACACAATATGTAGACAAGCCCACAAGAGGAGAGGCTGTACTTGTTCTGGTATTGGGAAATGAACCTGTTCAGGTGTCAGGTCGCTCAGTGGGAGAGCAATTTGGACATAGTGATTTCAATTCTATCTCCTTTACCATAGTATTGGAGAGAGATAGGAACAGACAAGTTAGAAAAATGTTTAATTGGAGTAAGGGGAAATATGAAGCATTCAGGCAGGAACTTTGAAGCATAAAATGGGAAATTCTCAGGAGAACGTATTGCAGAAATGTGGCAAGTGTTCAGGGGATATTTGCATGGCGTTCTGCATAGGCATGTTCCAACGAGACAGGGAATGGATGAAAATCTAGTCAGGAAGGAAAGAAAAGTTTATGAAATTCTCAAAAAACTATGTAAAGATAGAGATCTAGAAGATTATAAGGCTTGCAGGAAGGAGCTTAAGAATGAAATTAGGAAAGCCAGAAGGGGCCATGAGAAGGCCTTGGCAGACAGGATTAAAGAAAACCCCAAGGCAATCTACAAGTACGTGAAGAGCAAGAGGATAAGACGTGAGAGAATAGGATCAATCAAGTGTGACAGTGTGTGGAACAGAAGGAAATAGCAGAGGTACTTAATGAATACTTTGCTTTAGTATTGACTATGGAAAAGGATCTTGGCGATTTTAAGGATGATTTACAGTGGATTGAAAAGCTTGAGCATATAGACGTTAAGAAAGAGGATGTGCTGGAGCTTTTGGAAAGCATCAAGTTAGATAAGTCTCCGGGAGCAGATGAGATATAACCCAGGCTGCTGTGGGAGGTGAGGGAGGAGATTGCTGAGCCTCTGGCGATGATATTTGCATCATCAATGGGGATGGAAGAGGTTCCAAAAAATTGGAGGGTTGCAGACTTTGTTCCCTTATTGAAGAAAGGGAGTATATATAGCCAAGGAAATTATAGATCAGTGAGTCTTACTTCAGTGGCTGGTAAGTTGATGTGAAAGATCCTGACAGGCAAGATTTATGAACATTTGGAGAGGCATATCATGAGGAATAGTTGCATGGCTTTGTCAAAGGCAGGTTGTGCCTTACGAGCCTGATTGAATTTTTTGAGGATGTGACTAAACAAATTGATGAAGGTAGAACAGTAGATGTAGTATATACGGATTTCAGCAAGACATTTCAGCAAGGCTTATTGAGAAAGTAAGGAGGCATGGGATCTAAGGGGACCTAAGGGGACCTTGCTTTGTTGATCCAGAATTGGTTTGCCCACAGAAGGCAAAGAGTAGTTGTAGATGGGTCATATTCTGCATGGAGGTCACTGACCAGTGGTGTGCCTCAGGGATCTGTTTTGGGTCCCCTTCTCTTCATGATTGTTATAAATGATCTGGATGAGGAAGTGGAGGGATGGGTTAATAAATTTGCTGAGGTTGGTGGTTTTTGGATAGTGTGGAGGGTTGTCAGAGGTTACAGAGGGACATCAAAAGGATGCAAAACTGGGCTGAGAAATTGCATACGAAGTTCAACCCAGATAAGTGTGAGGTGGTTCATTTTGGTAGGTCAAATATGATGGCAGAATATAGTATTAATGGTAAGACTCTTGGCAGTGTGGAGAATCAGAGGGACCTTGGGGTCCCAGTCCATAGGAAGCTCAAAGCAGCTGTGCAGGTTGACTCTGTGGTTAAGAAGGCATATGGTGCATTGTCCCTCATCAACCATGGGATTGAGTTTAAGAGCTGAGTGTTAATGTTGCAGCTATATAGGACCCTGGTCAAACCCCATTTGGAGTACTGTGCTCAGTTCTGGTCACCTCACTACAGGAAGGATGTGGAAACTATAGAAAGGGTGCAGAGGAGATTGACAAGGATGTTGCCTGGTGGAGTCTCCGACCAGAGGGCACATCCACAGAATAAAGGGATATCTATTCAGACGACAGATGAAGAGAAATTTCTTCAGCCAGAGGGTGATCAATCTGTTGAATTCATTGCCATGACAACTGTGCAAGCCACATCATTGGGTATATTTAAGGTGGATGTTGATAATTTTTTGATTAGTCAGGTCAACAAAGATTACAGGGAGATGGCTGGAGAATGGGTTGAGAGGGATAATAAATTAGCTATGATGGAACGGCAGAGAGACTTGATGGGCTGAATAGTCTAATTCTGCTCCTGTGCCTTGTGGTCTTATTCCAAAGACGTGCAGGTTCGGGTGAGTAAGTTGCGGGCATGTTATGTTGGCACCAGAATCGTGGCCACATTTGCAGGCTCATCCCAGCACAATCCTCAAACTGCGTTGATCGTATGTTTTGATGTTTCTATATAAATGTGATAATCTCTTTAAAACACTGGAGGTACTGAGCAGGACAGGCAGCATCTGTGGAGGGAAGGCAGTCGATGAATTCAAATTATGTTATCTATGAAATGGTTTGTATTGAAACAAGTTTGGTTACAAGGTCTTTGAGTTTTTCCATATACTTAATTCCCTTTAACTAAGTACATTTTTGTTGATCATTATCAACTCAGTAGCCAGTTTATTTGGAACCTCCTGTACCTAATAAAGTGGCCAATGAGTGTATGTTCATGGACTTTTGTTGCTGTAGCCATCATCTTCAGGACCTGACATGCTGTGAGTTCAGAGATGTGCTTCTGCACACCACTGTTGTTATGCATGGTTATTTGACATTCTGTTGCCTTCCTGTCAGTTTGAACTACTCTCGCCTTTCTTCTCTGACCTCTCTCATTAAACAGGCTTTTTCACCCTCCAAACTGCTTTTCATTGGATAGTTTTTATTTGGTTTGCCTGTTCTCTCTAAGCTCTAGAGATTGTTGAGTGTGAAAATCCCAGGAGATCAGCAGTTTCTGAGATACTCAAATCAGACCGTTGGGCACCAATAATCGTTCCACGGTCAAAGTCACGCAGATCACATATGCTCCTCATTATGATGTTTGACCTGAACAACAACTCTGCCCTCTTATCTCTTCTCAGCTGCCTGTTTTCTCCCCCTGGGTCCCCTCCTCTTTCCCTTTCTCCTTTGGTCCACTTTCCTCTCCTGTCAGATTCCTTCTTTCCAGCCGTTTACCTTTCCTACCCACCTGACTTCACCTATGATCTTCTTGCTAGCCTCCTTCCCCTCCCCCCACCTTTTTATTCTGACATCTTCCCCCTTCATTTCTAGTCTTGACGAAGGGTCACGGCCTGAAATGTTGATGGTTTATTCATTTAAGTAGATACTGCCTGTCTTGCCGAATTCCTCCAGTTTTTTGTGTGAGTTACTAACAATTATTTTGTTCCCCTTTACGCTTGTGTAGAGAAAATGACAGCAAGCAGTCTTGAAACTTGAATCTTATTGGCTGCCTTAAATTCATACACAAATTCAAATTTGATTTTGTTCTCAGAGTTGCAATGGTAAAACTTACCTGCAACAGCATCACAGGCACAGGGCATCAGATAAGCAGCATTCACAACAAAAACATCAATTAAATACAGACAACACACACAAAATGCTGGTGGAACACAGCAGGCCAGGCAGGAAGAAGTACAGTCAATGTTTCGGGCCGAGACCCTTCATCAGGACTGACTGAAAGAAGAGATAGTAAGAGGTTTGAAAGTGGAAGGGGGAGGGGAGATCCAAAATGATAGGAGAAGACAGGAGGGGGAGCTAAGACAGGATGAAGCTAAGAGCTGCAAAGTTGATTGGCAAAAGGGATACACAGCTGGAGAAAGAGGAGTATCATGGGACGGGAGGCCTAGGGAGAAAGAAAGGGGGAGGGGAGCACCAGAGGGAGATGGAGAACAGGCAGAGTGATTGTGAGAGGGATGGAGAGAGAAAAAAAAGGAAAATAATTTTGGGAGACTGTAGGTCTGACACAGTGGTCAGCAGCACAGGGGCGCCGCAGGGAACCGTACTCTCTCCGGTCCTGTTCACCCTGTACGCATCAGACTTCCAATATAACTCGGAGTCCTGCCATGTGCAGAAGTTCGCTGATGACACGGCCATAGTGGGGTGTGTCAGGAATGGACAGGAGGAGGAGTATAGGAAACTGATACAGGACTTTGTGATATGGTGCAACTCAAACTACCTGCGTCTCAATATCACCAAGACCAAGGAGATGGTAGTGGACTTTAGGAGATCTAGGCCTCATATGGAGCCAGTGATCATTAATGGAGAATGTGTGGAGCAGGTTAAGACCTACAAGTATCTGGGAGTACAGTTAGACGAGAAGCTAGACTGGACTGCCAACACAGATGCCTTGTGCAGGAAGACACAGAGTCGACTGTACTTCCTAAGAAGGTTGGCGTCATTCAATGTCTGTAGTGAGATGCTGAAGATGTTCTATAGGTCAGTTGTGGAGAGCGCCCTCTTCTTTGTGGTGGCGTGTTGGGGAGGAAGCATTAAGAAGAGGGACGCCTCACGTCTTAATAAGCTGGTAAGGAAGGCGGGCTCTGTCGTGGGCAAAGTACTGGAGAGTTTAACATCGGTAGCTGAGCGAAGGGCGCTGAGTAGGCTATGGTCAATTATGGATAACTCTGAACATCCTCTACATAGCACCATCCAGAGACAGAGAAGCAGTTTCAGCGACAGGTTACTATCGATGCAATGCTCCTCAGACAGGATGAAGAGGTCAATACTCCCCAATGCCATTAGGCTTTACAATTCAACCGCCAGGACTTAAGAACTTTTTAAAAGCTATTATTAATGCTTTTTGAGGTAGTGATTTAGATGCATATCATATTTTTTACTGAGTTAAGTATTGTATGTAATTAGTTTTGCTACAACAAGTGTATGGGACATTGGAAAAAAGTTGAATTTCCCCATGGGGATGAATAAAGTATCTATCTATCTATCTATCTAATAAATAAATAAATAGATAGATAGATAGATAGATATATAGATAGATAGGGAAACTGGTTAGGTCTGGAATCCAAAAAGAAGCAGAGAGCTTTGAGACCTTCCTGGTGGGGGATGGAGGTATATAGGGACTGGACATCCATGGTGAAAATAAGGTGGTGGGGGCCAGGATTCAGATTCATTGATTTATCACAAGTTTATTTATCATATGTATATTGAAACATACAGTTTAATTTGTGTTAACAACCAACACAACCTAGAATGTGCTAGGGACACTAGCCTGCTAATGTCACCATGCATTCCTGTGCCAACATTGCTCAGTGGAGCATTCAAGTAACAGGAAAAGCAAAACAAGCCTCTGGCACTTTTCCACCCACCCACTAACACACAGATTGGCCTCCACCACCAGGTCAAGTTGCCTCCTGTGTTTTTGGCCCCAGACTTTCAGACTTACAGACATTTGGCCTCCAATGTCCAAGTCCTGGCCAGGACTCGAGGACTCATGGACATTGGGTCTCCGATTCCTGGACACACCTATCCTGGAGCTGCAACCTCTGGAATCGCCAACCACAGGACTTTGAACTCTGGGCCTTGACCTCCAGACTCACATGAAAAATAAAAATTATACACAATTTTTACAAGGAAGAACAAAACTGCAACAAAAGGACAATGGTCCATTTTGGTGCAAAGTGATCAAAGTTGTCATAGTGTTGCTAAACTCTAGTGCTTAAGGCTGTAGCGACTGGTTCAAGAACTGAATGGTTGAAGGAAAGTAACAGTTCTTGAACCTGATTATGTGGGACATGATGTTTCTCTACCTCCTGACCTGTGGTAGCTGTGAGAAGACGGTGTGGCTCGGATGGTGGGGACCTTTGATAATGGACATTGCATTCTAGAGTCAGCACTTCATTTAGATACTACCGATGGTAGGGAATAATATTTAAATTTCCCCTTCATGTTGTTAAGTGGCATAACGAGCAAGATAGCATTGGGAATATAGAGTGATGTTTTGAGTACAGCTCACAGAAGTACTATTCCACTAAATATAGTATTTTTCCTGGATGATGATCACTGCAATCCACAGCCTGTAATTTCTCTTTGGGAGCTTTGCTTTTGAACTGTCTGAACAATCTGACATTTTTATGGTCATGTCAGCCATTGCTGTACTGAACTTTGGGTCCCATTGAAAGTTTGGATTGGATTAAAACTTCATGGCCGATTGCAGTGGCAGGGCTCGGGCTTGTGGGCAAAAAATGAACCAATATTCAACCAATTTAACCACTGATCCAGACTAATAACTTTAAGGCATCAAGGCACTGGACAGAGGATGAACCATTGTTTTTCTCACCACTCCATCTCAGCCAGGATCCTTCACCTAAGCCCGTCCCATCTGCGTCTGACCCGTCTCCCTCTCTTCTCGTTACAACCATTGGATGCTAAGTACAGAAATTTCGACTGGCTGAACTCGCCTCAACACTGATCTGGCTCCGTGGCCATGGACTCACTTTCAGGGGCCCTGTGATTCATCTTCTGGGTATTATTTGTTCATTTTTATCATTGTTTTCATGATTTGTTCTTTTTTACACATTGGGCGTTCGATGGTCTTTGTTGTGTGATGTTTTTCTATTGTGTTTCTTTGTTTTGTAACTGCCTGCAAGAAGATGAATCTCAAGGTTCTGTATGGGACTCTGTCTGAAATGTCGACTGTACGCTTTTCCATAGACGCTGCCTGGCCTGTTGAGTTCCTCCAGTATTGTGTGTGTGTTGCTTGGAATTCCAGCATCTGAAGATTTTCTCTTGGTTGTATATGATGTACATACTTTGATAATAGATCTACTTTGAACTTTGATATACTGCAGGTTTCAGCTGGTATCAGAGAAAATAAATTCAAGGGGGATATAATGCGCTATTAAGTGCTGAAAAATTGGTACAAAAGATTTTTTTTAGTGAAAGTAAAAGATGTATTATTGAAAGTGGCTCTGGAAATTCATGAGGCAGAGGTTTAACAATATACCCCAGACTAATTTTGCTTTCATCTTGAATATTCATCCTTGGGCAATACAGTGTCATATCTGGAACACCATTAATATTATTTCTATTCATGAACTTGTTAAGCTGCCTACCAAGTTCTATAATGCTTTCTTCAATGAACTGGAAAGAGATTGGGATTTTATTGTTTGACATTATTTGCAAAATTAAAATAGGGTAAAAACACAAATAATAAAAAAAATTAGAAGCAAAATTTACATTCCAATTTTAAAATAAAGCCAAAGAACAGAACTTTGGAGGATATTTTATGCATGTTTTAATAGATGATAGCGCAGCATAAATATTGGATGAAGATGGACGCTTAGCATTGTCAATGATCCCTCCCATCCATCTATTAATCTCCCTGACCCCCTACCATCAGGCAGGAGGTACCGGAGGATTGGGACAAGAACTGGCAAGATGGGAAACAGCTTCTTCCCACAGGCCATAAGACTACTGTACTCCCTGACACTACCCCGGTCTCATCATGTATGAAGCATCAGTACTGCTATACTGTTTACCTTTTAACTTGTGATGTAAATGCACCTTATTATTTGTTAATTTAACAGTGGGAATATTACTTCGTGTTATATGTGTGAGTTATATGTACTGTGATGTTCACCTTGATCTGGAGGAATTTGGTGGTATACATGTGTACAGTTGAATGACAATAAATGGAACTAGAACTTGAACTTTGTTTCTGGGAGCCTAAGTTAGCTGGCTTCTGGAAATGGGAATGGAACTGGGATAAGAATAGGCAGAATGTCAAAGTATTACATTGCAAGGAACTCACAGATGGTTACAGCTTGTTTGGATTGCTAAGGTGACCCTGCCGCTTACACAAAAAGCGACTTATGGTTGGGGTAAATTGAGGATAAGACAATAAGGTCATAAGACATAACAGTAGAATTAGGCCATTCAGCCCATTGAGTCTGCTCTGTCATTTGATCATTGCTGATTTATTATTCCTCTCAAACCCATTTGCAGATCTTCTCCCCATAACATTTGACACCTTTACTAATTGAGAGCTTATCAAGGTCTGCTTTATGTACAGTATACACAATGATATGCCTCCACAACCGTCTGTATTAAATTGCACCAATTCGCAATCCTGTGGATAATCCTCCTCATCTCTGTTCTAAGGTGGTGTCATTCTATTCTAAGGTTCTACCCTTTGGTCCTAGAATCTCCCGTGCATCTTCTTCAAGTTTATGCTCTGTAGGCCTTTCAATATTCGGTAGGATTTAATGAGATCTGTCTCTTTTAAAAATTCCTCCAAGTACAGGTCCAGAGCCATCAAAAGCTCCTCATATGTTAACCCTTCCATCCCAAGTGCATGGATCAGCACTTGGAGCTATGATGTTGTGGCCATTACAGAGACCTAGAGGGTGCAGGGGCAGGAATGGCTACTTCAAGTGCCAGGCTTTAGACGTTTCAGAAAGGATAGGGAGGGAGGCAAAAGGGGTGGGACATGGCACTGTTGATCAGAGATAGTGTCACGGCTGCAGTGAAGGAGGAAGTCATGGAGGGGTTGTCTACGGAGTCTCTGTGGGAGGAAGTTAGGAATAGGAAGGGGTCAATAACTCTACTGGGTGTTGATTATAGACCACCCAATAGTAACAGAGACATTGAGGAGCACATAGGGAGACAGATTCTGGAAAGCAGGTAATAATAACAGGGTTGTTGTGGTGGGAGATTTTAATTTCCCAAATATTGATTGGCATCTCCCTAGAGTGAGGGGTTTAGATGGGGTAGAGTTTGTTAGGTGTGTTCCGGAAGGTTTCTTGACACAGTAGGTAGACAAGCCTGCAAGAGAAGAGGCTGTACTTGATCTGGTATTGGGAAATGAACCTGGTCAGGTGTCAGGTCTCCCAGTGGGAGAGCATTTCAGAGATAGGGATCACAATTCTATCCCCTTAACTATAGCATTGGAGAGGGATAGGAACAGACAAGTTAGGGAAACATTTAATTGGAGTAGGGGGAAATATGAGGCTATCAGACAGGAAATTGGAAGCATAAATTGGAAACAGATGTTCTCAGAGAAGTATATGGAAGAAATGTGGCAAATGTTCAGGGGATATTAGTGTGGGGTTCTGAGTAGATATGTCCCAATGAGACATGGAAAGGATGGTAGGGTACAAGACCTGTGGTGTACAAAGGTTGATGTAAAACTAATCAAGAAGAAAAGAGCTAATGAAAGGTTCAAAAAACTAGGTAATGATAGGAATCTAGAAGATTATACGGCTAGCAGGAAGGAGCTTAAGAATGAAATTAGGAGAGCCAGAAGGGACCATGAGAAGATCTTGGTGGACAGGATTAAGGAAAACCCCAAGGCATTCTACAAGTATGTGAAGAGCAAGAGGATAAGACATGAGAGAATAGGACCAACAGCAGTGGTACTTAATGACTACTTTGCTTCAGTATTCACTATGGAAAAGGATCTTGGCGATTGTATGAATGACTTACAGTGGACTATAAAGCTTGAGAATGCAGATATTAAGAAAGAGGATGTGCTGGAGCTATTGGAAAGCATCAAGTTGGATAAGTCACTGGAACTGGAAGGAATGTACCCCAGGTTACCGTGGGAATCAAGGGAGGAGATTGCTGAGCCTGACGAAGGGTCTTGGCCCAAAACATCGACAGCGCTTCTCCCTATAGATGCTGCCTGGCCTGCTGTGTTCCACTAGCATTTTGTGTGTGTTGTTTGAATTTCCAGCATCTGCAAATTTCCTCGTGTTTACAAGGATGTTGCCTGGATTGGGAAGCATGCCTTATGAGAATAGGTTGAGTGAACTCAGCCCTTTCTCTTTGGAGTGACGGAGGATGAGAGGTGACCTGATAGAGGTGTATAAGATGATGAGTGGCATTGAACGTGTGGATAGTCAGAGGCTTTTCCCCCAGGGCTGAAATAGCTAGTACGAGAGGGCATAGTTATTAGGTGCTTGGAAGTGGGTACAGAGGAGATGTCAGGGTTAAGTTTTTTACACAGAGAGTTGTGAGTGTGTGGAATGGGCTGCCGGTGGTGGTGTTGGAGGTGGAAACGATAGGGTCTTTTTAGAGACTCCCGGATGGCTACATGGAGCTTAGAAAAATAGAGGGCTATAGGTAAAGCCCAGGTAGTTTTAAGGTAGGGGCATGTTTGGCACAGCTTTGTGGGCCGAAGGGCCTGTATTGTGCTGTATGTTTTCTGAGGGTGATTCCTGTGTCCCTTCTCTGGACCGTCTCCAATGCCAGCATATTTTGGAAATAAGGGTTCATCTTACAGAGGTATACAATGGTGACGGTTATAGATAGGGTCAATATATGCAGGTTTTTTCCCTTCTGGTTGGGTGAGACTACAATTAGAGGTAATAGATCTAGGGTGAAAGGTGTAATACTTGAGGGGGAGCTTTCATTTAGAAGGTGCTCTGAGGGTAGAATAAGCTGCCAGTGGACGTAATTGATGCAGATTCAATTAGACCATAGAACATAAGACTTAGTATAGTACAGGCTCTTTAATTACAGATGCTGTGCTGACTGATTCCACAATCACTCTAACCCTATGACAAAATCCTTAAGCCACCACTCTTTTTTTATCCATGTGCCATTAAACTGTAATATTTAAGAGAAGTTTGGAAAGGTATATGGATGGGAGGGGCATGGAGGCAATGGTCCAGGTGCAGGTTGATGGACCTAGGCGGAAGATCAGGTCAGTATGGACTCATCATCATCATCATTTTGCACTGTGTCATATGATGTGTGCGTTCACGGTCTTTGACCATGATTGTTCTTGGCAAATTTTTCTGCAGAAGTGATTTGCCATTGCCTTCTTCTGGGCAGTTTCTTTACAAGACGGGGCCCCCAGCCATTATCAATACTCTTCAGATAATGTCTGCCTGGTGTCAATGGTCACATAACCAGTGGTTATGATATGCACCAGCTGTTCATATGACAGCTTCCATGGCTTCACGTGACCCTGATCGGGGGTTTGGGTACTAAATAGGTGCTACCTTATCCAAGGGTGACAAGCAGGCCAGTGGAGAGAAGGAGTGACTTACACCTCCTTTGGTAGAGCCATATCTCCACCCCACCACTATGAACTAGATGTCATTAAAGGCCTATTTCTCTGCTGTAGTACTCAATGATTCTGTGACTGCACATGGATTTCAGTGAAGAATTTTGAATCTCTCACAAGTGGGCCCCAAAATTTACTGATCTTTCAACGCCGGCTAGGTTGGGTGTACATGTTCAATTCAAATTACATTTACTGTATTATCAAAGTATGTACGCAGTATACAACTCTGAGATTCACCTTCGCACAGACAGCATCAAAACAAAGAAGAACCATGGAACCCATTCAAAGAGGAAAAAAAACATTCAAATGCACCATTTGTGTCATATTAAGATAGCGAGGAAGTGTCACCATGCTTCCAACACAGCATGTCCACAACTCATTAGCCCTAACAACACATCTTTGGATTGTGGGGGTTAAATAAAAGGACCCAGAGGAAATTCACACAGGAAGAATGTACAAACTCCTTACAGACACTGGCGGGATTGAACTGGGTCACTGGCGCAGTAAAAAGTTATGCACACCGGTATTCCAACCCTATAAATATCCATGAAATCAACCACAGGCCCCAGCAGTTACGCCCAAGGTGTGAAATATTCCAAAGTGTTTCACAGAATGGATCAGCAAACAAAATTTTGACACAAAGCTGCTTAATGAAATAACAGATCAAGTCATCAAAATCTTAGATCACACACAAGAGAAAATCTGCAGATGCTGGAAATCCAAGCAACACACACAAAGTGCTGGAGGATCGTAAAGGGCCAGGTGGCATCTGTGAAAAAGAGTAAACCGTTAACATTTCAGACCGAGACCTTTTAGCAGCTGTAAACATCAACTGTTTACCCTTTTTCATAGATGCTGCCTGGCCTACTGAGTTCCTCCAGAATTTAACGTGTGTTGCAAAATCTTAGTCAGGGGTGTTTTTTAAATAGAATATCTTAAAGAGGAATGGAGAGAGGAAAAGGTAGAGAAGTCTAAGGAGAGAATTCTAAAGGCCCAACAGTAAAAGGGAAAAACCCTGCTGTGTCCCATCAGCATTTTGTGCTTGAATTTCCAGCATCTGCAGATTTCCTCATGTTTGCTCTAGTAAAAGAAATTTTCACTGTAGAGTAGTTAAAATAGGAGATGAGAAGAGGGATAGAAATGGAGATGATTCAAGCTTTTAGAGCATTGTGAGCTTGGAGATTAATTGATTAATTAATTAATATTGATTTCTCTGTGTTTCCTCAATGCACAAATGATTAAAAAAACACAAAGAATGATGCAGAGGAGAGGAAAATTGTGAACAATAACTCTGTTCTATTCTATGACCGATGAACTCACATCTCATGCCTACTGGTGTTGATTTTAGAGATTGAATATCACCATTCTCCTCGTACAGATTACTTCACTATTTTTTGAGGCGTTATCCCATTTACTTTAAGTGGATTAGTGTTTCCATGCACATTGTGGATTTAATCAGCTAACAGTCTGCTGGCTGACTGTTTAAGAATCTGTCTGTCACTTCTGAAAATCCAATATGAGTAATGGGCTCCACTGAGAGGGAATGTACGAGATTTATTGGTACAGTAACTGAAACAAAGCAATCAAATTTTCTTGCAGGTCGGAATCAGAATCAGGCTTATTGTCACTGACATAGTCGTAGAGTCTTAGAATATCACAGCACACTAGAGAAACAGGACTATTCTTCTGACCAGTGTCATGGATCTCACATTGCCCACAGCTCTCCATTCCCCTCCATCCATGTACCTATCCAAATTTCTCTTAGCTGAAACAGATATCATAAAGTTTGTTCTTTTGCAAAACATAAAATTGCTGTAAATTACAAAATAAATAAATGATGCAAAACAAGCTATAACAAGGTAGTTTTCATGGGTTTACTGAGTTCAAAATCTGTTCCATAATCCATCATTAAGGACGGATTCCCAATTACCACAAAGGAGGAGGTACAGGAGCTTGAAGGCACATATATGTAAATAACCATATAGGTTTCTTAACATTGTTATAGCCAGTGATGGCAGTGTGGATAAGCTCCCACTACCAATTAAGTGCACCCAGTGACATGCGTCTCAAATAGCCAAGTCTAGCTCCTGGCCAGCAGAATCATTTCTACCGACAGGAGAAGGGGAAAATGCGGGTTACTGGCACCTTAAAGCCAGTCACTTCAGGCAGATGGGGATCGTCAGACATGGTTGGCAGTTCATCTAAAAGAGAAGAAAAACTCTGATCCCAAACCTTCTCTGCCTTGTGGCTATGTCCACTCATGGGCAGGCTTTGGATGTAAACCCCAGGAAAAAAAATGGGAGCTGGAGTCCCTATGGCAGTCCTATGTTGAGCTCAAAGCTGACTGGCAACTCCTGCGACACCACTAGTGCCGAAATGTATTAGACTCTGCTGTTCCATCAGCTGCGTGGAGAGGGGAGTCTGCAGCATGAGCCACAGCTTCAATTGAATTGAATTGACTTTATTTCTTACATCCTGCACATACATGAGTAAAAATCTTTACATTTAGTTTCTGTCTAAATGTGCAAAGTGCAATCATAGTAATTTATAATAAATAGAACAGTCAATGTAACATAGCAATACACTCAAATCAGCGTGAGCTAATCAGTCTGATGGCCTGGTGGGAGGAGCTGTCCCGGAGCCTGTTGGTCCCGGCTTTTATGCTGTGGTACCATTTCCCAGATGGTAGCAGTTGGAACAGTTTGTGGTTGGGGTGATTCGGGTCTCCAATGATCCCTTGGGCCCTTTTTACACTGAATCATGGGAAATTCACAACTACGGATGCCCTGGGTTGTCCGCACCACTCTCTGCAGAATCCTGCGATTAAGGGTAGTACCGTTCCCATACCAGGCAGTGATGCAGCCGGTCAGGATGCTCTCAATTGTGCCCCTGTAGAAAGCTATTAGGATTTGGGGGCCCATACCAAACTCCCTCAACCGTCTGAGGTGAAAGAGATGCTGTTGTGCCTTTTTCACCACATGGCTGATGAGCACAGACCGCGTGAGGAGCTCAGTGATGTGGAGGCTGAGGAACTTAAAGCTGTTTACCCTCTTAACCCCAGATCCATTGATGTCAATGGGGGTTAGCCCATCTCCATTCCTCCTGTAATCCACTACCAGCTCCTTTGTTTTTTACAACTTTGAGGGAGAAGTTGAGGTTATCCCTATCATACTGCCCTGGGTTGCGTGCTGTACTGGCTTGTTATCATATAAATAGCTGAGATGAATATAAATAATGTATATATATTTTATATATAGTATATATACTTTATGTTGTATGTTTCGATGTACATGTGATAAATGAATCTGAATCTCAATGTGCCAGCCCAGGACTTGTGTGCATTAATGTTCCTGCCTCTCTCCTGCATTATTCCTTGAAGCTAGTCTTTGCTCAATCTATCACATCAATCATGATGTTTCAGGAGCCATGCGCTGGGCTTGCAAGCAAGATTTGTTTAACATCCATACATTGAAACACAGAGTGAAATGCTTTGTTTTGTGTCAGCCAACAACGCAATCTAACGATCAGCTGGGGGCTGCCCGCAAGTGTCACCACACATTCGGGTGTCATCATACCCACAACACAGAACACAATGGGTAGCATAGGATGTGACCTCAGAACTGTAAAACCATTGCTACGCACTGAAATTCATTCAGTCGATGCATCCAAACACTGACAGGACTGAGGTTTGAGGAAGCTCGCATCACCACCTTCTCAAAGTTCTCCCTTCTGGCCTTGAGGATGAATTAAAATGCAAGCAGTCAGGTAAAAATAACAGAGGAGAAGCTTAAATATCATGGACATCACAATATTACTAATCAATTGCTTCTGTGTTCTGGAAAATGAAGTTTTCCATTGGATCATGGGATAATTTTATTCCCTGTCAAACAATCGACAATGTGCGTTAAAAATAAAAGAATACTTTGTCAGGCTGTCAGTGATCAGATGGAGTTCTGTAGTCAGAAACCTAGGGAGAAATTTGGCATCGGCCAAGACATCTCCATTATACCATGACTGAGTTACCACATGGGCATTCAGGGAATTTGCTTGGCATCCAATCTTTCCAAATGAATGAAAGCTGACTAAAACTCATGATTGCTAAATCACTCGCAAATTTCTATAGATGTACCAGGGAGACCATTCTAACTGGTTTCATCACCGTCTGCTATGGAGGGGAAGCTGCACAGGATTGGAAAAAAGCTGCAGAAGGTTGCACACTCCTCCAGCTCCACCATGGGTCTATTTCTTCCCAGCATCGAGGAACAAAAGGCCATGTCTCAAAAAGGCGGCATCCATCCTTGTACCCGCATCACCCAGGACATGCCCTTTTCTCATTGCTGCACGAGAAAGGAGGCACAGGAGCCTGAAGAAACACACACATAATGCTCCAGGGACAGCTCTTCCCCTCCATAATCGGATTTCTGAATGGACAATGAATCCATGAACACTTCCTCACTATATTTTCCTCTGATCATACAGTACTTATTTAATTTAATTCATATGAATACTTTCTGTAATTGAGAGTTTTTTATTATTATGCATTGCAATGTATTGCAGCTGCAGACCATCACATTTCATGACATATGCCAGTATAATTAAACTGATTCTGATTCATTACAGAAAATACTGCAACAAGAAATTGTCAGGAGATAGTGGTCAATTCTTAGTTTCCATCTTTCTCATAGAGTCAGAGAGTCATCAAGCTCTATGGCACAGAAGTAAACCCTTCGGCCCTTCTAGTCTGTGCTGAACTGATCTGCCTTGTTTCATCTATGTATCTATACATCTTTTCTTAAATGACATAATTTAACCCTCAATTCACCCTATCCCTCTATCTCACTCTTTTGCTTTCTGTCTTTCATTGTCTGTCTCTCCCTCCCATTCTCTCTTTTTTCCTCTTGCCCTCACTGCTCACTCCTCCATCCATATTCGTCCCCTTCAGTTGTCCAGTTCACCTGGATAGGGTCAGTGGTGCTGTGAGGATTACATTCCTGGACTTCTCTAGTGCCTTTAACACCATCCAGCCCAAGATCTTAAGGCACAAACTAACGGAGATGGGAGTAGACTCTCACATGGTGGATTGGATAGTGGACTACTTGACAGATAGACCTCAGTATGTGCGGTTGGGAGACTGTAGGTCTGACACGGTGGTCAGCAGCACAGGAGTGCTGCAGGGGACCGTGCTCTCTCCGGTCCTGTTCACCCTGTACACATCAGACTTCCAATATAACTCGGAGTCCTGCCATGTGCAGAAGTTCGCTGATGACACGGCCATAGTGGGGTGTGTCAGGAATGGACAGGAGGAAGAGTATAGGAAACTGATACAGGACTTTGTGATATGGTGCAATTCAAACTACCTGCGTCTCAATATCACCAAGACCAAGGAGATGGTGGTGGACTTTAGGAGATCTAGGCCTCATATGGAGCCAGTGATCATTAATGGAGAATGTGTGGAGCAGGTTAAGACCTACAAGTATCTGGGAGTACAGTTAGACGAGAAGCTAGACTGGACTGCCAACACAGATGCCTTGTGCAGGAAGGCACAGAGTCGACTGTACTTCCTTAGAAGGTTGGCGTCATTCAATGTTTGTAGTGAGATGCTGAAGATGTTCTATAGGTCAGTTGTGGAGAGCGCCCTCTTCTTTGTGGTGGCGTGTTGGGGAGGCAGCATTAAGAAGAGGGACGCCTCATGTCTTTATAAGCTGGTAAGGAAGGCGGGCTCTGTTGTGGGCAAAGTACTGGAGAGTATAACATCGGTAGCAGAGCGAAGGGCGCTGAGTAGGCTGCGGTCAATTATGGAAAACCCTGAACATCCTCTACATAGCACCATCCAGAGACAGAGAAGCAGTTTCAGCGACAGGTTGCTATCGATGCAATGCTCCTCAGACAGGATGAAGAGATCAATACTCCCCAATGCCATTCGGCTTTACAATTCAACCGCCAGGAGTAAGATATGTTAAAGTGCCGGGGTTAGGACTCAATGTATTTAAGTAAACTACTTAAGAACTTTTTAAAAGCTATTATTAATGCTTTTTGAGAGGGTGATTTTAGATGCATATCATATTTTTACTGAGTTAAGTATTGTATGTAATTAGTTTTTGCTACAATAAGTGTATGGGACATTGGAAAAAATGTTGAATTTCCCCATGGGGATGAATAAAGTATCTATCTATCTATCTATCTATCTATCTATCTATCTATCTATCTATCTTTTGAGCATCAAGCCACTGTTAATCTCCCCCTTTGTCTCTCTGCTTCTCTCTCTTTCTCTCTGTCACTCTTCTCTGTATTTGTCTGTGTGTGTCTCTTTCTCTCTCTCTTCCTCCCACCCTCCTGCCCCATACCCACATCCTGATACCTCCTCTTCAGTTCTTTCCTGTTGAGCAAATAGCCATTGTAGATCTCACTCCCAGTGGCAGCTGTCGTCTTTAGCTACAGAGATTCAAACTCCTAGAATTCTCTTCCTGTATCTTGTTCCTTAACCCTCCTTCAAACCTAAATCTTATGGCCAGGATACTCGCTCACAGATCCTGTGAAGGTTTGAAGTCAAATTGTGTCTTTACCTAACAGAAGTGCCATGGTGGTATAGCGGTTAGTACAAAGTTATTACAGCTCAGGGTGTTGTAGTACAGAGTTCAGTTCTGGCATCATAGAACATAGAACAGTTCAGGACAGGCCTTTTGGCTTGCTTTGTTGTGCTGGACCAGCTAAAAAGCAAATCAAAAACACTCAAACACTAATTGCTCCTACCTACACCATGTCCATTTACTTCCACCTTCCTCACATCCATGTGCCGATCCAAACGTCTCTTAAAAGCCTCCAATGTATTTGCCTCTACCACCACACCAGGCAGTGGATTCCAGGCACCTACTGTAAGAAAGTTTGTATGTTCTTCCCAGGTATGTTTGGGTTTCTTCCCACAGTCCAAAGATATACCGGTTAATAGGTTAATTGGTCTTTGTAAGTTGTCCTGTGATTAGTTTGTTATGTGCCCTGTCGTATGATGTAGGCGATCTTGGTCTTTCCATGACCATTATTGTTCTTGGCAAACTGTTCGACAGAAGTGGTTTGTCATTGCCTTTTCTGGGTAGTGTCTTTATAAGACAGGTGCCTCCAGCCATTATCAATACACTTCAGAAATTGCCTGCCTGGTGTCAGTGGTCACATAACCAGGACTTGTGATATGCACCAGCTGCTCATACAACCATCTTCCACCTGCTCCCATGCTTACACATTATCCTGATTGGGGGGCTAAGCAGGTGCTACACCTTGGCCAAGAGTAAACTGCAGGCTAGAGGAGGGAAGGGGTGTCTTACACCTCCTTTGGTACATATGTATCTCCAGCCCTCCACCCGCCTGTGATTAGGCTGGGATTAAATCAGTGGGTTGCTGGGTGGTGCAGCTCGGTGAGATGGAATGACCAGTTCCACTCTGCATCTCTAAATAAAAAAAAATACTCCCCCCTTTGGATGTTTTACAATGTTGCTGGCCTTGTATAGTTGCTGTTTGGTTGCTGAAAGAGTATGCCAATATCTGCTTCCTATATTCTGATGAGATCAACGGATATATACAGTATAATGTAATCTATAAAAAGCTTTGCTCAAATTAAAGCCAGTAGTAATATTGAACAGGTCATTAGTACTGTTAAATGATGCATTATAATCCATCAGTTTGATTCACAAAGTCGCTACTCTACATGTGAATAGCATCAAATTAAATATATTACCAAATGTGATTTATATGGTTTTCGCATAATAATTTTAAAATAGAATCATTGCTTATGTTAATTGGATCTTCTTCAAGGCTCATGGAGACTTGGACGGGGAGGGGTTGCGAGAGATTGCAGTGGAGGAGCAATAATCTTTTACAGTTGTGTTAAAGCGGCATCAGTTGGAAGCCTTCAAAGACCAGACTGCACTCTCTGGAAACCAGTGCAGTCTGCCTCTTTGGTATGTCATCAAAGACTGCAGCAAATTTCTACAGATGTACTGTGGATAGCATTCTGAATGGCTGCAACATCATCTGGTATGGCAGCACCAATGCACAGGATCAGGAAAAGCTGCAGAGGGCTGTAGACACATTCAGCTCCATCATACGCACTAGCATCTCCACCATTGAGGACATCTTCAAAAGACGATGCCTCAGAACGTGACATCCATCATTAAAGACCCAAACCATCCAGGTCATGCCCTCATCTCATTACTACCATCAGAGAGGAGGTACAGCAGTCTGAAGTTACACACTTATTGTTTTCGGAAGAGGTTTATGAGTGATTCATGAATCCACCAACAGATTTCTGAATGGTCCATGAATCTTTGAACACAACACTACTTCAATATTTTGTTCTCTTTTTGAATTACTTATTGATTTTCATATTTCTTATCATAATTTATAATATTTTTAATCTACTACCACAGAACAACAAAGTTCAAATCAATCAAAATGCTGGAGAACTCAGTAGGTTAGGCAGCATCTTTGGAGAAGAAGAAATGGGCAACATTTCAGGCAGAGACCCTTTACCAGATGATAATGAAGGGTCGCGGACTGAAACGCTAACAGCTTTTTCCCCTTTGTAGTCGCTGTCTGACCTGCTGTGTTCCTCCAGCATTTTGTATGTGTTGCTCAAGATTTACAGCATCTGCAGAGTCTCTTGTGTTTAAAATTTTATGGCATATGTCAGTGATATTAAACCTGATACTGAATCAGTCTCGGCGTCCAGTTATTGGGACTCGTCCCACATTCTTGTTCTTCTGTTATTGCGATGCTCCACATCCAAACGATGTACTCCTCCTCTTCCTGACCTACTTTTAGGAATGGCATAATATATTCACCCTAAGGAAAGAGGACATGCCTTTTGAAAGAAGAATTTACTGCTGGAACGAGCTCTGGTTTGTGTCACTCCGCACTGTTACCGGTATTCATCTTTAGGAATTACTCAGTCATGACAGCTATACAATTTCTGACTCCGTACATTGGGTTCCCATTGTGGAGAACTCAGTTATCGTTTCTGTCTGCATTGATTGCAGACTTAAGGGAATTCTTTAAGTTCAGAAGCCAACATTTCATTAAAAAAATGGGCTTGTTACTTGCCGTCAGTTGTGACTCAGTGAGTTCCATGGTTGCTTTGCTTGCCAGAGCAAGCCTCACTGCAGGGACTGCGATGCCTGTAGCAGCCTCCCACTCCATTGTTGGGTGGAACAGATGTTGTACTGTCAAGTGGGCCAGCTTTTGGAGGAGACAGTTTACTGATCATCCAGAGTGCTATGTCAGTGCACAACTACTTATATATTAAATTAAAGCACGCACGCTGGAGATGGCTTTAACTGGTGTATTCACATTGCAATGAGAGAGACAGCAATGCACCTGTGTAGACCACAGGTCAATGTACATGTGCTGAAAACAGATCAATACATTGGGCTAAAGGGCGGGCAGGGGTCATTGCTCTAAAAGAAATAGATCCATACATTACACTTCCTCCCCTTTTAGATTAACACAACATAAAACTGTATATGTATAGAACATTCCATATCCCTTTTATAAACCCATATTACAAATAAACATGCTTTCACAATAACAGTCCATAACTAACTTCACAGTTTTACAGTTTCAGTCTTTGGGTGGTGCTCTGTTTCTTTCAGGATAGCTTCTCTGGGCCTGTGGAGTGGCATCAGGTTTGGTATGTGTCTTGTCCAAGACAACATTCTCGGTTTCCGGTGTCACGTTGCTGTCAGTGACATCATCACTGAGAGGTAAGTCCAGTGACTGCAATGTGTCCGTCTTGTTGGATGCAATCGACTCAGGTGTGTTTTTCGGTTGAGCATCCAGTATCTGGTCCACATGACGTCTCCATGTCTGATCTCCAACTTTCACTGTGTACATCAGTGGTCCAGTTCTTGTCGCTATCCTAATGGCTGTCCACTTGTCTTCTCGGTAATCATGCGGTAGGACTTCCTGCACTATCTCAAAGCCCCTCGCTGCTTCACTTGGCAACTGGCTCAACTGCTTATTCTGCACTTTGCTTTGTAAATCTGGTTTTAGGAGTTCTTTGCGTGATCTCAGATTCCTGTTCATGAACAGCATTGCAGGTGTTTAAATTGGTCATGGTTAACAATGCCTGGTGTGACTTCCAGAACGTGCATGCCCCCAAATCCTTTTGTTCCCTGGGTCTGGAGTACCTGGTGCTGCTGTGTGGACCTTTCAGGCTGCCTAGGGAAATCACGGCTGTTATTATCACAGCTGTGTTTGTTCTGCTGCAGACTGATATCAACGTGGCTCTCCAGGAACTGTACAGGACCTTCAGCACCCTGTAGACTGCACACCCAGAGGCTGCCTTCATCATTGCCAGGGACTTTAACAGAGCATCGCTGACTAAAGTCTCTCTGAAGTTTTGCCAACACATCCAGGTGAGCATATGGGGAGATAGCATACTCGACTGCTGCTACTCTTCCTTCCGCAATACTTATAAAGCACTCCTCCACCCTCCATTTGGAAAATCAGGTCATTCCTCCATTTTTTTGGTGCCAAAGTATGGCAGAAGCTGAAACAAGAGGCGGCCATAGTTAAAAACATCCACTGTTGTCCGACCAATCTGCCACCATGCTGCAGGACTGCTTTGATGACGTCGACTGGAATGTCTTTCACGATCAGGTTGTCTCTGATTTCACAGAAGGGGTCACGAGTTTCATCCGGAAGTGCATCGAGGATGTTGTCCATCAGCAATCGGTCAGGGTCTTTCCAAACCAGAAACCATGGATCAACAGTTCCGTGCGTGCAGTTCTTATTGTGTGAGACAGAGTTTACACAGCCAGTAATCACATCAGACTTCCAATATAACTCGGAGTCCTGCCATGTGCAGAAGTTCGCTGATGACACGGCCATAGTGGGGTGTGTCAGGAATGGACAGGAGGAGGAGTATAGGAAACTGATACAGGACTTTGTGATATGGTGCAACTCAAACTACCTGCGTCTCAATATCACCAAGACCAAGGAGATGGTGGTGGACTTTAGGAGATCTAGGCCTCATATGGAGCCAGTGATCATTAATGGAGAATGTGTGGAGCAGGTTAAAACCTACAAGTATCTGGGAGTACAGTTAGACGAGAAGCTAGACTGGACTGCCAACACAGATGCCTTGTGCAGGAAGGCACAGAGTCGACTGTACTTCCTAAGAAGGTTGGCGTCATTCAATGTCTGTAGTGAGATGCTGAAGATGTTCTATAGGTCAGTTGTGGAGAGCGCCCTTTTCTTTGTGGTGGCGTGTTGGGGAGGAAGCATTAAGAAGAGGGACGCCTCACGTCTTAATAAGCTGGTAAGGAAGGCGGGCTCTGTCGTGGGCAAAGTACTGGAGAGTTTAACATCGGTAGCTGAGCGAAGGGCGCTGAGTAGGCTACGGTCAATTCTTTACATAGAATTACGGAACATCCTTTACATAGCACCATCCAGAGACAGAGAAGCAGTTTCAGCGACAGGTTACTATCGATGCAATGCTCCTCAGACAGGATGAAGAGGTCAATACTCCCCAATGCCATTAGGCTTTACAATTCAACCGCCAGGACTTAAGAACTTTTTAAAAGCTATTATTAATGCTTTTTGAGATAGTGATTTAGATGCATATCATATTCTTTACTGAGTTAAGTATTGTATGTAATTAGTTTTGCTACAACAAGTGTATGGGACATTGGAAAAAAGTTGAATTTCCCCATGGGGATGAATAAAGTATCTATCTATCTATCTATCTATCTATCTAATCAGCAAGAGCTCAAGAAATGCATCTACGATCTGTGCAAAGTCATCAAGACAGCGAATCAACAATACAGAGACAAGATCCAGACTCAACTTTCCACCAACAACACACGCAGCTTATGACAAGGTCTACACACCATTGCAAACTTCAAGGCTAAATGCAGTGGAGTTTCCAACGTCACTGCCTCTTTCCCCAGACAAGCTAAATCTTTTTTACACTGAATTCAATGTCACCAAACCTGAGTCCCTGAGGAGATCTGCAGGTGATGCGACAGGCAGCTTGGTCATCTCTGAGGCCAAAGTACACAGGTGTTTCCAACGGGTGGAGAATTGCAAGACTGCAGGACCAGACGGCATCCCAGGGCAAGTACTCAGGATATGTGCAGCACAACTGGCAGGTGTGTTTACAGATATTTTTAATCTCTCCCTCACCCAGTCTAGAGTATGCTCCTGGTTCAAAACATCCACCATAATCCCTATACCTAAAAAGAGCAAGGTAACATAGCTGAACAACTGGTGCCCTGTCACACTCACCTCAATAAAAAGCAAATGCTTTGAGAGGCTGATCAAGGACTACATCCGCAGCATCCTACCACCCACAGTGGATCCCCTATACTTCGCCTACTGACACAACCAATTAACAGACAATGCAATAGCCACAGCTCTACATATCGTCCTTAGACATCTGAAGAGGAGGAATGCTTATGTGAGAATGCTGTTCTTGGACTACAGTTCAGCATTGAACATCATAATTCCTTCCAGGCTCGACAAGCTCAGAGACCTCGGCCTTCACTCTGTCTGGTGCAGCTGGATCCTGGACTTTCTGCCAGATCGTCACCTCCTTCTGCCCCTCTGACTTTCAACACAAAGTGCCCCTCAGGGCTGTACTAAGCCCCCTCCTTTACTTGCTGTATACCAATGACTGTGTCACCACCCACAGCTCCAATCTGCTAATTAAATTTGCTAACAGCATTACACTGATTGGCCTAATCTCAAATAATAATGAGGCAGCCTTCAGAGAGGAAATGATCACCCTGACACAAGAAAACAACCTCTCCCTCAACGTCGCATAAACATAGGAAAACAAAGCTGGTTATGGAAAGGAGGAATGGTGACAGGCTAACCCCTATTGACATCAATGGATCTGGGGTTGAGAGGGTGAGCAGCTTTAGGTTCCTCGGCATAAACATCACCAAGGATCTCACGTGGTCTGTACATACCAGCTGTGTGGTGAAAAAGGCAAAACAGCGCCTCTTCCACCTCAGGCAGATGAAGAAGTTTGGTATGGCCCCCAAATTCTAAGAACTTTCTATAGGGGCATGATTGAGAGCATCCTGACTGGCTGCATCACTGCCTGGTGTGGGAACTGTACTTCCCTCAATCACAGGACTCTGCAGAGAGTGGTGCAGAAGACAGCCCAGTGGATCTGTAGATGTGAACTTCCCACTATTCAGGACATTTACAAAGACAGGTGTGAGAAAAGGGCCCAAAGGATCATTGGAGACCCAAATCACCCCAATCACAAACTGTTCCAGCTGCCACCATCCGGGAAACGGTACTGCAGCATAAAAGCCAGGACCAACAGTCTTCTTCTACCAGGCCATCAGACTGCTTAATTTATGCTGATGCAACTGTATTTATATGCTATATTGACTATCCTATTGTACGTAATATTTATTATAAGTTACTAGAATTACACATTGCATATTTGAATTTAAAGATTTTTACTCCTCATGTATTTGAAGGATGTAAGTAATAAAGTCAATTCAATTGTGGTTGTATGAACAGAGTTCTGATACACCATCTTGTGCCATAGAGAAATATCCTCTTGGACTTCTTGAAGGTTTGGATAAACCTTTCAGCTAACCCATTCGTTGTTGGGTGGTGAGAAGCTAACTTGAAATGTCTGATGTTATTTTTTTTTCATGAATAGTCTGAATTCTTCTGACGTGTATTGTCATGTATTGTTACTCACAATTTGTTCCAGTAAGCTGTTTCTGGTGAAGATAGTCCTCAGAGCAGAGACGATCTTTGCTGAGATGATTGACTTCATTGGTATAACCTCTGGCCACCTTGAATGAGCATCTACAGCAATCAGGAACATGGAGTCCATGAATGTCCCAGAAAGGTCAATATATACTCTTTGTCATGGTGCAGATGGCCATTCCCACAGGTGTAATATTGTCCACAGAGTGCATTTTGATTGAGCGTCAGTCTAGTTTGATTTTTCTCAACCATTCACATCTGAAAAGTGCTGGTCAGACTCTGTGTTGTCTGATTCTGTTTTACATTTGGTAACTTTATGCATTTGCTTAGTTTTGTGTTTGAGACATTTCACCCGGTTGTGCTTTTCGTCTGCTTTGAATATTCTGTTTGTGACTTTGTCAGTGATGACTTCTGCAGACCTTTTCTTTGAACCAGCAGTCATATGCATCATGGGACAATTTGCCACAGTGATAACATTTTTGACTTTTTGCACCATTCAGGGACATTTTTTCTGTAGTTCTGCTGTATCCTGTGCTGCAGTCTCTAACAATATTGCAAAGGCCAATGCCCGTTCCAAGGTTAGGTCTCTTTCTGCCAGTAGCCTCACTTGAGTGCTTTGACTATGCATGCCACTTACAAGCCTGTCCCTTAATGCATCAGGAAGTCCATCTCTAAAGTCACAGTACTTGGAAAGTTGGCATACTTCCAAAATGTATTCAAAAAGACTTTCATCTTTTGACCGGTTCTATTTGTAAAATCTAAATCACTCAGCTATTACCAGCAGTTTAGGACTCAAATGATTTTGTAAAATTGTAATGATTTCATTGAAAATTTTGCTTGCTGGCTTTGCAGGGGTTGCTAAGTTGCATAAGAGACTGTGCGTTCTTGGGCTCATTAAGCTAAGTGTTGGGACATTCTTTTGCTCCTCCACATTGTTCACGTTACAAAACTGTTCAACCCTCTCAATATACAACTCCCAGCCTTCACTTGTGCTATCAAATTCGTCAGTTTTCCCAACTGAAGCCATTGCCACGTTATATTCACTTTAACTTCAGCGTGTCTTTCACCGTTACTCACAGGACCTTTAGCTTTCTCATGCTGTTTAACTCTCACTGATTTATCCTGTAACTGTTGGTGCAGTTTGTGATATTCAGGTTCGTACTCGTTGGCAATTTGTTGTGTCTGTGCAGAACCTCATATTAATTTTAGGAAAGCAAGCATGCAGAAGATGGCTTTAACTAGTGTATTCACATTGCAGTGAGAAAGAGAGCACTGTGCATGCATAGACAACAGGCCAATACATCGTTCTGGGGCGGTCATTGCACTAAAACAAACAGATCCATACATTACTCAGAGCATCACACACACAAAATGCTGCAGGAACTCAGAAGGTCAGATGCAATCCATGGAAATGAACAGTCGACATTTTGGGCCGAGACCCTTCATCAGGTCTGGAAAGCAAGGAGGAAGATGCCAGAATAAGAAGACAGGGGGGTGGTACAAAGGCTGATAGGTAAAGGCAGATCAATGGGACAGGAGAGTTGAAGTAAGAGCTGGGAGGTGATAGGTGGAAAAGTGTTAGGGGTAATGTTAGGGTTAATTCGAGACTGCCATTACAGGTCAGGAGTGGCTCACGTAATGCAAGGGAGGGGGGAAGCGAAACTGGGGACTCCGCTACACCGAAACTACTAGTGTCACGCGATTCAGTAAACAAAAGAAACAGGTAACTCGTGGGTGTATGGCGTCGGGCCAATAAGATGGACACAAGTGCCCGATATTACCTAATATGTAGCGGGGGGTTGTGCTGGGGGGAAAAGGGGTATAAATAAGAGCAGATTGTAAAGGGAAGTTGGAACACGCCTTCTCCAGCGACTCCGTCGAATAAACCCAAGTTTTGTAATATTCCGGTGTTGGTTGTCTCTCTTCCTAAACGAACACAGGGCAGAATTTCAAGCCCAACATTTGGTGACCCCGACGTGGGGAGGGAGAGACAACACAGGCTGGCGGGTCCGACAGCAGACAACTTGCGGCCGCAAGCTCGACTAAGGTCAGGAAGTGTCTGTTATATCGAAGACTTCCACTAGATAATTAAATCACTGAGTTAGATCTTGTCTGCTGACGGATCCTCACCAACCCCAAATTACCCTGGGAGAGATCATTCCCGGTGCAGAATCGTGACTGGTAAGTATTAACTCTTATCTGTTTTAGGAAGATCCTCCGCCCGTGGAAAAGTCTTCTGAGTGAGGGTACCCGCCGCCCACGAAGGGCATAAAAGTCTCAGGAGTGAGGAGGAGAAGAGAAAAGTGTCGCGGTACACCGTAGTACACAGGGATACTGATGGCGCCTACCTTAGACTGGTTGTTAAGAGGATAAATCTCCCACGCGAAGGTCAGGTTTTGAAAGGCGACCGTCCCACATTTGATCCTCTCTGTGTACTAGGGAGCCATGGAGCACTTCAATTTCGAGTTACCGAAACTCAGACATTTGTGTGTTGAGTAACAGAGTATATGAGAGTTTTTAGAAATATGGTAAAATTGATAACTGTGCGAGTTCAATAATCTAACAGTGAGCAGCCGCAGGGGTCGGACACCATCAAGGTAGGAGTGGAAGTGTTCCTCCGAGGCCCGGGGAAGCTCACCTGGAACGGAAAACGGTGGCATGGTCCATACCCTGTCACCGAGGTCTCCAACAGGGCATTAAAAGGTAAGAAGGGAGGGGGACAATAACTGGCATCATTTTCTACTGGCTAAATAAGACCTCTGGCAAGTGGGGACCGTTTCTGGGACAGTCGGCTCTAGGACTGTCTATTTCAATTGCTATCTTTATTACGTGTGGTTGTTGTTGCGGGACTATAGATCGAGCCTTGACCGGAAAGGATGGACCTCCACCGGCGTACCAGGCACCCTTGTTCCCGGTGGAAGGGGAGGACACGGCCCTCCCGGAAAGCGGACGTGCTATGGGAGGACACGGACTGAAATGGACCATGGCAAGGGGGGGATTGTGAATTTGTTCTTGAATAAGTTTTCTGAAATGTTGCATGCTACTTGTAAAAATTGCGGATGTTTAGGGAACCCCTACCCATATTTTGTGACCCTAGGTCGGACAAATCAGGATAAGCAAATAGGGAGGACACGCCAAAGAGTGCCGGGGGACGCTCACCTCCCTGCCTGATCCCGGCAGCCGTGGAAAAGCTTGTAAGGGATGTGGCCTCTGGGAGGCCAAGGGAGGGAGTGTTAGGGGTAATGTTAGGGTTAATTCGAGACTGCCATTACAGGTCAGGAGTGGCTCACGTAATGCGAGGGAGGGGGGAAGCGAAACTGGGGACTCCGCTACACCGAAACTACTAGTGTCACGCGATTCAGTAAACAAAAGAAACAGGTAACTCGTGGGTGTATGGCGTCGGGCCAATAAGATGGACACAAGTGCCCGATATTACCTAATATGTAGCGGGGGGCTGTGCTGGGGGGGGAAAAGGGATGTAAATAAGAGCAGATTGTAAGGGGAAGTCGGAACGCGCCTTCTCCAGCGACTCCGTCGATTCGCTGTGCCAATTACGAATTCTGCAATAAACCCAAGTTTTGTAATATTCCGGTGTTGGTTGTCTCTCTTCCTAAACGAACACAGGGCAGAATTTCAAGCCCAACAAAAAGGTAAAGGGATGGTTAAGAGAGGAGAGTGGACCATGGAAGAAACTGAAGGAGGAGGGGTTGGATCAGATGGTGGGTGGGAAGAATTGAATAGTAGAATTTGTGGGGAAGAATCAAAGGGCAGAGGGGAAGATTCGAATGGCGGAGGGGAAGAAACAGACGGTGGAGTTGAAGAATTGGATGGCAAAAGGAAAGAATCGGATGGTGGATGTGAAGATTCTGATGGTCAAGTTGGAGATTCAGTTGGCTGAGGGGAAGAATAAGATGGTGGAGGGGAAGCATCAGTTGGCAAAGGGGAGAATCAGAGGGCAGAGGGGAAGACTCTGGTTCAAGACCCTTCTAGTTGAGAGGTAATAATTGTTCCTGAGCCTGGTGGTGTGGGACCTAAACCTCCTGTACCCCTTTCCCAATGGTACTAGTGAGAAAAGAGCATGGCCTTGATGATGATTGGTGGTTTCTTGAGATAGATAGTTTGTTCTGTGCCATGTCGTATGACATAATCAATCGTGGTCTTTCCATGACCATGATTGTTCTTGACAAATTTTTCTACAGCTGTGGTTTGCCTTTGTCTTCTTCGAGGCAGTGTCTTTATAAGATGGGTGACTCCAGCCTTTATCAATACTCTTCAGAAATTGTCTGCTTAGAGTCAGTAGTCGCATAGCCAGGATAGCCAGCACCAGCTCCTCATACGACCATCCACCACCTGCTCCATTACTTCATATGACCCTAGTTGGGGGAATAAGCAAGTACTACACCTTGCCCAAGGGTGAGCTGCAGGATAGCAGAGGGAAGAAGTGCCCTACACCTCCTTTCTTAGAGAGGTATTTCCACTTGGCCACCTGATATTGTGCTCCTTGTCAATGTGTTCAATAGTGAGGGGGACTTTGCCTGTGATGGATTGGACAGTATTCACCATTTTTTTTGGTATCAATTATTGAACCAGTTGTTGGATCAGCAATTCAGATCAATTCCTTCCTTTCAGACCAATCAGCTTACTCCTCAGTTGACATATAACCTTAGAAATGGTTCACCACGCCATCATCCTATGGTCTGGGGCTGAGACATTAACATTCTCCTCTCTCCAAACACAACCATGAACACTTCAAAACAGCTTCAAACATGTCTGAGTGAATACATTTAAGTTCCACCAATGGCAGCCTTGCATAAGATGTTGTGAATAACTTATAAATCATAAATCAGAAAGAAGTAGAAATAAAGTTTAGGAAGCTGAAATTAGAGAGGTCCCTCATGTCTAATTTCAGCTTCTTAGAAATCAGCAATTAGGAAAACGAAGCTAGATATCAGTGCCCTGTCTAATTTCATCTTCCTAAACTTTGCATAAGCTTCTTTTCGCTTTTTGATTTACACATCTACTTACAAGATATATATATAAAACTGTTCAAGATTTCCAGACCTTGCATCCATGTGTTCCTTCCACACTGGAACAATTTGAACCTGTAGTCTGAGTCGCTGCTATTTCTGCCCATGTCAGATGTGGATTGTCCCAACAAAAGTAACTCGCAAACTATCAGATTGTATTAGCAGAATCAGAATTGGGTTTAATATCACAGACATATGTCATGAAATTTGTTGTTATGCGGCAGCAGTACATTGCAATACATAATAATAAAAAACTGTGAATTACTGTAAGTAATACATATACAGTATACTAAAAATTAAATAAGTTCTGTGAAAAGAGAGAAAAAATTCAGAAATCTGATGGCAGAGGGGAATCACTGTGTGTGTCTTCAGGCTTTTCTTGATGGTAGCAATGAGAAGAGGGCTCATGAAGGCGGGACCCAGAGGGAGGTCCTGGGAACCAGGCATCATGCCTTCCCAGGAAGCCCCAGTGAAGTGAGCGTACCTAGGCTGCCTAACCTGCTGTACACGATGGAATGCATTACCCACATCCTTTGTAACCCACACTGGAGAATCCATGACACCACAGCCATGGAGGGATGGGACCGTAGCAGACGCCACTGGAGCGAGAGAAAAACAAACAGGCCTTGGTAATTAGTGCCACAAGGTCCAAACTGAAGCTCCCAGATACAATGGTACCAGCTGCCTGGAGCCTTACCTGGCACATCAAATTTACCACATAGCATAACGGGTGAGCCCCACTGAGACAATGGTGCACCTTGCCCTGGCGCTGAAGGGGGATGTCTCTTCAACCAAACACCGGCTGAAGAGTTCAACTCTAGGGCCCTCGTAGCGGTGCTGGAGCAGTATTTCGGGCAGAGGCCATTGGAGGATGCAATGAGGAAAGAACTGGGCAGCAAGTGGTGTTGTGTGGGAGAAAGCCCGGGAGAGTTCACAGCAGATCTCTGCCACTGTGCTCAGTGTGGCTGCCCCCGGTTCTCTCCCTCAGCCCAGTAGGAGCTTGCCCCCCCATGCCTTTGTGAAGGCCCTGACACCAGAGAGCCTTTGGCAGCATTTGCCCCTAAGAGTTTTTTTTTACCTTAAGCTTCCTAATCACTTCTGGTTCTTGCACACACCCAGTCCAGAATAGCTGATCCCCTAATGGGTTCAACCATGAGTGGCTCTAAAAGCTATGTCTTGGACACTCTAGAAATTCCTCCTCCTAGAATTCACCACTAACCTGATTTTCCCAGTCTATCTACATATTGAAATCCCCAGGACTATTGTAACATTGCCCTTTTGGCATGCGTGTTCTATCTCCCATTATAATTTGTAGGCCACATCCTCATTACTGTTTGGAGGATCTGTATACATGTCCCTTCAAGGTCTTTTTTAGAGTTGCAGTTCCTTATCTTTGTCAACAATGATTCAACACCTTCTGACCCTATGTCACTTCTTTCTAATGACTTGATTTAATTTTTTTTTTACCAAGAGAGCAACACCATCCCCTCTGCCCCCCTGGCTATCTTTTTTATACAATATGTATCCTTGAACATTAAGCTACCTCCTTACAGCCATGATTCAAAGGTGCCTATAACATCATACCTGCCAATCTGCAACTGTGCTGCAAGTTTATTTACTTTATTCCGTAGGGTGTGCACGTTCAAATGTAATACCTTCAGTGCAGAACTCAACCTTTTAGATCTTGTCCACCTTTTACATTGCAACTCATCCTGTTGACTGCAATTTTGCTCTATCGAGAGCATCCCTTTGCTCGGAGTCTCACTACACATTGCCTGTTTGCAAACCAACTACCTCATCTTCAGCACTATCATCTACCTTTCCTATGATACTTTGTGCATTGAAATATACGCAGATCAAGACACTGGTCACACCATGTTTAACCTATTGATTCCTAATTTTGTCTGAAGTCTTACCAACATCTGTCTCTACAACCTCTCCACTAACTCTTCTGTCACTCTGGTTCCCGTCATCCTGCAGCTCTAGTTTAAACCTCACCATGCAGCATTAGCAATCCTTCCTGCTAGGATAGTAGTCCTCCTCCAGTTCAGCTGCAAATCATCCCTTCTGTACAGATTGTACCTTCCATGGAAGAGAGCCCAAAGATCCGAACATCTTATCCTCTTCCTACTACACCAATTTTTTAGCCATGTGTTAAACTGTATAATTGTCTTGCACCTTGAACAGGTAGCAATCCGAGAGGTCCTGCCCTTTAACTTAGCACCTAGCTCCCCGAACTTTCTATGAATATGCTTGTCACTTGTCCTGCCCATGTTATTGGTACCTACCTGGACTATGACTTCTGGCTGTTCACCCTTCCACTTAAGAATGCTAAGGACTCGATGCAAGATATCCGAGACCCTGGCACCGAGGAGGCAACATACCATCCGGGAATCTCTTGTTCCCCACAGAACATCCTATTCATTTCCCTGACTAATGAATCCCCTATCAGACCAGCATGTTACTTCTCCCCACTTCCCTTCTGAGTCACAGGTGGAGACTCAGTACTGTACCAGAGACCCGACCACCGTGACCTTCCTCTGTTAGATCATCCTCTCCAACAGTATCCAATGTGGTATACCTGTTGTTGAGGAAGATGGCCACTGGGCTCCTGTTGACTGCAATTTTGCCCTTTTAACATCTCCACTGGCTGCTTAACCCTTTTCTCCTTCTTGACTGTCTCCCAGTTTCCTGTGTCCTGCACCTTGGGTGTAACAACCTCTGAACATGCCCTATCTATCAACCCTCAGGCTCCTGAATGATCCAGAGTCCATCCTGTTCTAGCTCCAACTCCTTAACAAGTCAAACCTTGAAGTGGATGGGCTACAACTGCAGACAGCCATGAATATACACTCAGTGGCCACCTTATTATGTACAAGAAATACCTGGCTCGAAGCCAAACCACAGCATGCACTGACAGAAGCAGCTAAAATTATAAAACAGTTGCAAATAATAGATGTTGAATTTAATGTGAAGATGTACATACTCTGAGATGACAGTAAGAACTACTGGTGGCAGAGTTGAGTATGTTTTGGTTCATTTCATGCTTGAGATTTAAGCCTCTTCATTGAAGGTCAAGTGCTTTAATTTCCTCCTTTGGAGGCTGGTGAGCCTTTGTTGGTACTTAGCCCAGGGATGCTCGGAGGTTGAGTGCCTCTAAAATATCGAAGTGGTTTGGCATAGTAGGAAGAGACTGTCACCATGAGGGTTTCCTCGGACTGCTCCAATTTCTTCCCACATTCCAAAGGTGTATGGTTTGGGGTTAGTGAGTTGTGGCCATGCTATGTTGGCATTGGAAACCTTGTGTGCTATCCGCAGATTGTGTTGGTCATTGATGCAAACAACACATTTCACAGAACAAAACAGCACAGGGACAGGCCCTTTGGTCCACAGTAATTTCACTGTATTTTTCGGTGCTTCCATGTACATGGGAGATATTAAGGTGGTTTCAAAGAGCTAAACTTTGAGAAGGTTGAGTGAGTGAGATAGAGAAAGAGAGAAAGGTGAGAGAGGTGGGGAAGGAGAAAGAGAGAGAGAGAAAGAGAGGAGAGAGTGAGAGAAAGGAAGAGATAGAATGGCAGAGAGAGGAATAAAAAGATAGAGAGCAAGTGAGAGAGAGAGAAAATTGGAAGTTTAAGAATGGTGCTTCTGAACTGAGGGCTTTGGTGACTGAAGACTGAGGCTAGTGTTGGAGAGATTTAAGAAGAGAACACACAAGAGGTTGGAATCAAAGGAGCTTAGATCTCAACAAGTTGGAGGACTTAACTGTTATTTAAGTTATATTGTGTTTTATAAGTAAACACAACGAGGTCCTTGATGGAAAGAGTCACATGTCTGAGATCCGTTTGACATTTTGAGCATGTATAGATGGAGGATCATTTATGACTGAACAGCAGAAGAGACTTTTTCCCCAGTGTGGACACTGCACAGATTCATCATTCTCTGGTGTAACTTGCTTCCTTATCTCCCGAGACCATTGCTTCTATTTGCTTAATCATATTTAAGCTTAAAGTATTCACAATAAAGTAGAATAGATACAGTGCCGGTGTAATGCCATTGTGACATCTTCAAATGTTGCATTAAATTCCTACTGAAATGTTCTGAAATTGGCAATGTTGCAGAAATTCCTCTCTCCATTGTATCTGTGTCCCTCAGGTACCGTGAAGAATTGATGCAATCACTATGGGTTAGAGTGGCAGGGCTATGAGATGAGCATATCCCCCCCCCCGCCCCCCGCAGATTGCCAGCTCACACTCCATACTCACAATGCTCATCCTTTTACAAAGGGAAGCATTGTCGTAAGATCATCAAAAGCCACTCCCCCATGTAATGAGAATTGCAGCCATATGGAGGGGTCAGACACTGAGTCAATTTGGGTAGAACTCAAGAATAAGAAGGCTGTAATCACACCCTTTCTTTCTCCTGAGGCCTCCCGTCCCATGATCCTTTCCCTTCTCTAGATCTGTATCCCTTTTGCCAATCACCTTTCCGGCTCTCAGCTTCACCCCACCCCTTCCGGTCTTCTCCTATCATTTCGCATTTTCCCCTCCCCCTCCTACTTTCAAATCTCTTACTACCTTTCCTTTTCAGTTAGTCCTGACAAAGGGTCTCGGCCCGAAACGTCGACAGTGCTTCTCCCTATAGAAGCTGCCCAGCCTGCTGCGCTCCACCAGCATTTTGTGTGTGTTGCTGTAATCACAGTGTTGGGATTGTACTACAGAACTCCCCTTACAGCCACTGGAACGTTAAGGAACAGATATGTAATTGGATTAAGGAAATGTGTAAAAATAATAGGGTTTTTGTCATGGGTGATTTCAACTTCCCTAATATAAACTGGGACCTTCCCAGTACAAAGGGTTTAGATGGGGCAGAATTTGTAAAATTTATCCAGGAAGGTTTTTAAATCAATATGTTGACTGTTTAACGTGAGGAGGTCGAATGGGAGGCACAGAGTGGACGGAGAGTATCTGTTTCCCAGGGTTGAAATGTCTATTACCAGAGGGCATGCATTGAAGCTGAGAGGGGTAGGTTCAAAGGGGATGTGAGGGGTAAGTTTTTTACTCAGAGAGTGGTGGATGCCTAGAATGCACTGCCTGGTATGATGGTAGGGACTTTTAAGTGATGTTTGGATAGGCACATGGAGGTAAAGAAGATGGAGGGATATGGACATGGTGTAGGTAGGAGTGATTAGTGTTTGGAAGTTTTTTTGAGTTGCTTTTTAGTTGGTTCAACACAACATTTTGAGACGAGCAGCCTGTTCTTGTGCTGAACTGTTCTATGTTCTAGGATCAAAGATTATTTCTCAGATTGGCAGCTTGTGAATACTGGCATGGTGCAAGGATCCTTTCTTTTTCATTACTTATGTGCACAATTAGGATGTGAATAGTCAAGCATGGTTAGAAGTTCTACATACATTGAGACAACAGGTGGTATCCTAGACAGTGAAGACAGTTATCAAAAATGACAGGGCAATCCTGGTCAATTTGTGAGGTGGATCAAAGATTTGCACATAGCTCTTGAGGCAGATAGTTGCAAAGGGTTCTATTTTGGGAAACACCAGGGTGGAACTTATTCAGAGAATGGGCAGATCTGAGGCGGTGTTGTGGAACAAAGAGACCTGGGAGAACAATTGGGCTCACAGCTGGACAGGTTCATGAAAAAGGCATTTGGCACTCTGACCTTCATCAGAATGGGCACTGAGTATAGCAGTTAGGATATAATGTGGCAGTTGTAGAAGACATTAGTGAGACTACCTTTGAAGTACAGTACACTTTTTAGATCAGTGTTGTAAAGACAACATTAAATTGGAAAGAGTACAAAGAACATTATTGAGGTTGTTGCCAGGATTCACAGTCCTGAGTTATAGGCAGAGGTTGGGCAGATTTGTCATCGAGTTGTAGAACACAGAAACAGGTTGTTTGGCCCATCTAGTCCATGACGAGCTATTAATCTGTCTAGTCTCATAGACCTGCACCCAAATCACAGCCCTTGATTCTCCTCCCATCCATGTACTGATCCAAATTTCTCTTAAATGTTGAAATTGAATATCCATTCACCACTTCTCTGCCAGCTCATTCTACACCCTCACCACACTCTGAGTGAAGAAGATCCCCTTCATGTGCCCTTTAAACATTCCACCTTTAAGTCTTAACACATGTCCTCTATTTCTAGCCCCATTGAACCTCAATGGAAAAATCCTGTTTGAAATTAACCTATCTGTACCCCTCATAATTTCATCTCATTCTCCAACACTCTAGGAAATAAAGTCTAAACCTATTAAACCTTTCCTTATAACTCAGGTCCCCAAGACCTGACAACATCCTTGTAAAATTTCTCCACACTCTTTCAACCTTATTTACATCTTTTCTGTAGGTAGGTGACAAAAATGCACACAATGCTCCAAATTAGGCCTCACCAACATCTTATACAACTTCAACATAACATCCCAACTCCTGTACTCAATGCAATAGTTTATGAAGGCAAAAGTGCCAAAAAACTTTTGTTATGACCCTATCTACCTGTGATGCAGCTTTCAAGGAATTACGGATCTGTATTCCCAGATCTCTCTGTTCTGCTGCACACCTCAGTACCCTACCAGTCACTGTTCAAGACCTAGTCTGTCTTGCCCTCCCAAGGTGCCACACCTCACACTTATCAGCATTAATTTCCATTCTCCACTTATCCAGCTTGCACAGATCCCACTGCAAGCACAGAAAGCCTTCCTCACTATCAATCCCCGATCTCAGTGTCATCTGGAAATTTGCTGATCCAGTTAACCACATTATCATCCAGATCGCTGACATAGATGACAAAAGACAGTGAATCCACTACCAATCCTTGCGGCACACTACTAGTCACTGGCCTCTAGTTAGAGAGGCAATCATCTAAGATCACTGTCCGGCTTCTCCCCCAAAGATAATATCCAAATTAATGCCACAACCTGAATGCCGAGTGACTGAAACTTGTTGAACAGCCTCCCATGCAGGACCTTGTCAAAGTCCATGTAGACTGCATCCACTAGCTTGTCTTCATTAACTTTGCAGGTAACTTTTTTGAAAAACTCTGTAAGATTGGTTAGACACAACCTAGTACACAAATCCATTTGGTTGTCCCTAATAAGTCCATCTCTATCCAATTACTTATATATCTGGTCCCTTAGAATACCTTCCAATAACTAACCGATGACTGATACCAGGCTCATCGGCCTATTATTTTCTGGCTTATTTTTAGACCTTTTCTAAAAAATAGGAGATTGAGGGGTGACCCTGTATGGGTGTATAAAATCACAAGGGGTATAAATAAAGTGAATATACAGTATCTTTCCCAGGGAAGTAGAACTAAAAGCTGGAGTGTACAGGTTAGGATGAAAGGTGAATGATTTCAAAGGGATCTGAGAGGCAACATCTTCGCACAGAGGATGGTGTGTAAGTGGAATAAGCTGCCAGAGGAAGTGCTTCAGGCATGTACAGTAACAACATTCAAAATACACTTTGGTAAGAAACCACAAGAGATTGTGCAGATGCTGGAAATACTGAGCAGCACACACAAAATACCGAAGGAACTCAACAAGTCAGGCAACATCTGCGGAGCACAAAAAGCAATCAACATTTTGGACCCGGATCCTTCATCAGAACTGGAGAGGAAGGGGTCGGAAGCCAGAATAAGAAAGTGGGGGAGTGGAAGGAGTCCACGCTGGCAGTGATAAGTGCAATTTGGTTAAATACAATCGGATGTGTTTCAAGGGATATGGGCCAGACGTGTCAATGGTGGGAACCATGGTCACCATGGAGGAATTGGTCTGAATGTCTTGTTTCTGTGCTGCACAGACAGAACGTACAAACAGGCCGCGGTAGGAAAGTGAGTAGAAATACAAAGTGAAATGGAGAAAGAAGGATTAACTTGATCTTAGAGTCAGCACAACATTGTAGGCTGAAAGGGCTGTGCTGTGCTGTAGTGTTCTACATTTTATTTTCTTAACTTACCTTGTCCTTACCTACCACCCCATCAGCCTCCATCTCCAACAAATTATTCTTTGCAACTTTCACCATTTTCAAAGGGATCCTCCTCCCCTCTCTCTGCTTTCCACAGGGAATTTTCCCTCCATGATTTACTTGTCCATTCATCATTGCCCCACTAATCTTCCTTTTGGTAGTTATCCCTACAAGTGGTCAAAATGCTACACCTGCCCATTCACCTCCTCCCTCACCTATATTCATGACCCCAAACTCTCCTTCCAGATGAGGCAACACTTCACGTGTGAATCTGCTGGGGGTTTCTATTATGACCAGTGCTCCCAATGTGGCTTCCTCTACATTGATGTGACCCATTGCAAATTGGGGAACGGTTCGTTGTTCACCTCGGCTCCATCTGCCAGAAATGGAACTTCCCATTAGACAAACACGTCAATTCCAATTCCCATTCCTGTGCCAACATGTCAGTCCATGGCCTCCTCCTGTGTGAGGATGAGGCCATCCTCAGGGTGTAGGAGCAACATCTTATATTCCATCTGGGTAACTTCCAATCTAATGGCATGAATATTGATTTCTCTCCTCTTCTTCTAGTCCCCACTCTGACCTCTTACCTCATCTCACCTTCCTGTCCCCTCCTCCTGCGTACCCTCCTGCATCCCTTTCTCCTATGGTTCATTTTCCTCTTCTATCAGATTCCTTCCTCTTCCACCTTTTATATTTCCTATCTATCTGGCTTTACATATCTCTTTCTAGCTATCCACCTTCTCCTCCACCCACCTTTTTATTCTGGCATCTTCTCCCTTCATGTCCAATCCTGAAGAAGGGTCTCGGCCCAAAACATCGTCTACTTATCAATTTCCATCATTTATTCATTCCAGCTGCCTAACCTGCTGAGTTCCTCCACCATCTCGTGTGTGTTGCATTCTATATTTTATGTTCTAATAGCTATCTGCATGCAGAAAACATAATAAATATATTAAGAAAAGGTTATACATTTACATAGAAACTTTCACAACCATATGAATCAGCAGCCCATTAAGTACTTGTAAAGTCTCATTGTAATGTATGCAGCAGTCAATTTTCAGAAAGGATACCACAAAAGCACCAAGTGACAAGGTAACTGATATGACATTGCAGTATCAATAATGCTAAAGGAAACAGCATTTTGTAATTGAATTTTCAAGCAATGTAAAGGAGCCTCTTAGTGGGGGAAAGCTTGGCACTAATCATTCACTGAGCACTCACATCATGGAAAAGTGGATTGAAATTGGATTCAACCACAGTATTGAAGGTGTAGTAGATTGATGGTCCATTCCACTGATAATAGCCCCCTGCATGTGGCCTAAGGTCCGATTCAAAGCAAAAAAAAGGATCAAAAGAAAAGATTTGTTTTCATGTTTTAGCGAAACAAGATAATTATCATCTCACTGTGCCGCCATAGGGCCAATTGCTCAGGAAAATCTGAATGAACAATCAGAAGATATTTGGGTAGTCTCAAGATGGTAAATTCTGAAAAGGTTGAGAGTTGTTAGAGAGAGAGACAGAATGATAGAGAAAGAGAAAGAGAGGGAGAGAAAAATGAAAGTTTAAGAATGGTGTATCTGAACTAAGGGCTTTAGTAGCTGAAGACATGTTGGCTGCTGTTGGAGAGATTTAAAAAAGGAACACACATACAAGAGGTTGGAATCAAAGTAGCTTAGATCTCAACAAGTTGGAGGACTTAACTGTTATTTAAATTACGTTGAGTTTTATAATCAAACATGACGAGGTATGTCATGTAGATAGTCACACTGCTGAGATCCATTTGAAATCCATTTGAAATCCTGGGCATGTATGTATGGAGGAGCAGTTACAACTGTACAACAGAAGAGACTTTTCCCAATGTGGATGCTGTACTGATTCATTATTCTCCAGTGGAATTTGACTCCTTATCTCTCGAGAACATTACTTCTACTTGCTTCATAATTTTTAAGCCTAAAGGATTCACAATAAAGTAAATTGTGTTCTAAGCTGCATACATTTCAAAGCAAGAAGCATTGGAGAAAAGGCAGATGAGAGGGTATGCATCAATGCCTGGAATTATGATATTGTAGCCCATATTCTGTAGTTTCATTGTTTTTGATGTGACAGAGTGGGAGGATTAAAGGGGAGGGGATGACATGACTAGACAGGGAAACTGTCACCAGTAGTGTTCAGTCAGGACAGACTGGAGAATGCATTTAGCATAACCATGCTAATGGGGCTATTTTACAGACTACCCAACAGTCCTCAGGATTTAGAGGAACAAATTCATAAAGCGATCGCAGAGTGTTGCAAGAAACATGAGGTTGTGATTGAAGGTGATTTTAACTTTCCACATATTGACTGGGTGCCATACTGTGAAAGGACTAGATGGGATAGAGTTTGTAAAATGTGTCCACAAAAGCTTCCTTACTCAGTACATAGAAGTCCCAATGAGACAGTGTTCAATACTTGATCTCTGATAAGGAATGAAACAGGGCAGGTGACAGAAATTTGTGTAGGGGAGCACTCTGCATCTAGAGGTCATAATGCCATTAGTTTCAAAGTAAATATGGAAAAAGATACGTCTGGTTCTTGGGTTGAGATTCCAAATTGGAGAAAGCCCAATTTTGAAGGTATCAGAAAGGATCTGGCAAGTGTAGATAGGCTATTTTCTAAGTTGGTAAGTTGGAGGCCTTAAAAAGTGAAATTTTGAGTGTACAAAGCTTGTATGTGCCCATCAGAATAAAAGGATTAGGGAACCTTCGTCTTGAGCCATATTCAGGCCATAGTAAGAAAATGAAGGAAGTGCATAGCAGGTACAGGCAGGTAAGAACAAACAATGATTTAAGGAGTATAAGAAATGCAAGAGGCTTCTACGGATATGTTAAGAGTAAAAGAAATGCAAAGGGCAAAAATCCCAAAGGTTTACTAGAACGTTACCTGGGTTTCAGCACCTAAGTTACAGAGAAAGGTTGAACAAGTTAGGTCTTTATTCTTTGGAGCGTAGAAGGTTGAGGGGGACTTGATAGAGGTATTTAAAATTATGAGGGGGATAGATAGAGTTGACGTGGATAGGCTTTTTCCATTGAGAGTAGGGGAGATTCAAACAAGAGGACATGAGTTGAGAGATAAGGGGCAAAAGTTTAAGGGTAACACCAAGGCGAGATTACTTTACTCAGAAAGTGGTAGCTGTGTGGAACGAGCTTCCAGTAGAAGTGGTAGAGGCAGGTTCAGTATTGTCATTTAAAAAAAAATTGGATAGGTATATGGACAGGAAAGGAATGGAGGGTTATGGGCTGAGTGCGGGTCAGTGGGACTAGGTGAGAGTAAGTGTTCGGCATGGATTAGAAGGGCCGTGACGGCCTGTTTCTGTGCTGTAATTGTTATATGGTTATAAGGGTTGGTAAATTTGCAGATGACACTGTAGATGTTGCAGCAAGGCAAGACTAAGTAGATAGTGTGCAATCAGACAAGTGAAGAGCTTCCCCTTGTACAGCAGAGGACTGGAGTCATTTAGCATATGGAGTTGAGATACGAATGTAACAGAAGGCACACAGGCCAACCAGGGGACAATTACTTTACTAACTTACAAATATCATCGGACGTTAACTTATGTTCTCTATTTTCTTTGAACACCTGTATTGTGAATGGTAACCTATCCTACAAATAAGGAATTTCACCATTCAGTTTATCAAATGGTTAATATCTGTAACTGTTATTCAATTGTCTATAAAATTGACACTTCTCTGTTCAGACTTCAGAACAATTTGGTGACAGGCATCATACTGTTCTCCTTGTGCACAAGTGAATAAAGTGTGATTGATGAATGGGTGGAAGTTGTCAGAGTCCAGTTCATCTGCAATGAAGGTTGGTGAAATAATGGATAGTACAGAAAATGTCATTGGTTACAACGCGACATTGATGTGATGTGCCAATTGGCTGAGACATGGCAGATGGAGGTCAGTGTGGAAAATTGTGAAATGATTCACTTTGGGAGGTTGAACTGGAAGGCAGAGTACAGAATTAATGACAGTAGCTCAGTAGTGTGGATGGACAGCAGGGTCTTGGTTTCAGATCTATAGATCTCTCAATGTTGTTGTGCAAGTTGATAGGGTGGTTAAAAAACACATGGCGTATTGGCCTTCATTAGGCATGGGATTTGAGTTCAAGAGCTGCAAAATAATGTTACAGCTCTATAAAACATTAGTTAGACTACACTTGGAATATTGTATTCAGTTCTGGTCGCTTAATATAGGAAGAATATGAAAACTTTAAAGAGAATGCAGATGAGATTTACCAAGGCGCTGACTGAATTGAAGAGCATCTCGTATGAAGATAGGCTAAGTGAGAAAGAGCTTTTCTCTTTGGAGCAAGGGATGAGATGTGATTTGATAGAGCTTCACAAGATGGAAAGAGGCAGAGATGGTGTGGACAGCCAATGTTTTTTTTCCTTGGTGGATATGGCTGTTATGAGAGATAAATGGAGAAATGTATAGGGAGTGGGCTGTCAGAGTGTGGCGAGTGCATGGAACACCGTGCCAGTATTGGTGGGAAGGGTAGATACATTAGGGACGTTTAAGAAACTTTAGATAGGCACATAGATGATAGAAAAATGGAGGGGTATGCAGGAGGGAAGTGGTAGTTTGATCTTAGAGTAGGTTAAAAGGTCAGAATGACGTAGCTGAAGGGCCTGTATTATGCTGTAGTGTTCTACATTCCACGTTCATTTCAGTGTCACACTGAGGAAGTGTCAGACTATCAGAGAGGCTGTTTCATGGAAAATCTCTGTGCAGCTGCTCAGAAGGTGATTGGCAGAACACGGTTTGCATTTCTGCCCGTTCACTACTCTGTGTTATGTCAGATCTGCCAGTAATACCAATAATTGCATCTATTAGACAATTGCTAGCACTTGTACAACAGAATGTTTGCTGCCAGGTCGTGGAGCTGTGTGCATTATATTGATTGCATTACACATCAAATAGCCTTGAGCATAGAGGTGAAGTTGGTAAAGGACAGAGAAATGAGAGAGAACGAGCCATTGCTGAGTAGATGAAGATGCATCTTTTTGAATGTCGCTGTGCACCAGCAAATCTCAAAAGCGAACAGAACTCCCTCAAACTGATGTGGTGCTTTTATTTTTTTATTGCCCACATAGCCTCAGCAATTCAGTTACAGTATTGGGAAAAGCCTCTGCTGGATTCTATGGACATGAGATTCTGCAAATGCTGGAAACCCAGAGGAACATAGTGTACAGTTACTGTGAGCCCTGAAGAAGGGTCTCGGCCCGAAATATCGACTGTTTACTCTTTTCCACAGATGCTGCCTGGCCTGCTGATGGCCTCTAGCCTTTTGTATGTGTTACTTGGATTTCCAGCATCTGCAGTTTTTCTCGTTTGTGAGTAGAGTTACTCTGCTAGGTTCTAGAGCAACACACACAAGACATTGCAATAACTCAGCATCCATGGAAATGAATAAACAGCCGACATTTCAGGTTGAAACCCTTCATCAGGACTGGAAAGGAAGTCTTCCTTTTCTTCTTGCAAAGGTTAATGGTGTTTAGTAGGCTGACACCTAGTGAGCTGGAATATGGAGCAAAGAGGCAGTAAGTATACCCACTAACTTACCTAACCTTCAAAAAAAAACTCAAATAATATCAAAAACTCTTATGCTTCAGTATTCACCAGGGAAAAGACCTTGACAATGGCTCAGAGCGGACTGAAACACTTGAGCATATAGACATTAAGAAAGAGGATGTGTTTGAGCTTTTGAAAAGCATTAAGTTAGATAAGTTACCAGGACTGGATGAGATATACCCCAGGAGGAGATTGCTGAGCCTCTTGCGATGATCTTTGCCTCATCAGCAGCATCAGGAGAAGTACTGGAGGGTTGTAAAGGTTTCCTTGTTCAAGGATACAAGGAAATTATAAACCAGTGAGTCTGACTTCCAAAGGCAGACAAGTTGTTGGAGAAGATCCTGAAAGGCAGGATTTATGAGCATTTGGAGAAAGATGATCTGATTAGGGATGGTCAGCATGGCTTTGTCAAGGGCAGGACATGCCTTATGAGCCTGACTGAATTCTTTGAGGAAGTAACAAAACACATTAATGCAGTGGATGTAGTATTCTGCATGGAGGTCAGTGAATAGTAATATTCAGCAGGGATCTGTTCTGGGACCCCTCCTCTTTGTGATTTTTATAAATGACCTGGATGAAGAAGTAGAAGGATGAGTTAGTAAGTTTGTTGATGACACAAAGGTTGGGGTGTTGTGGATAGTCTGGAGGGTTGTCAGAGGTTACAGTGGGACATCAATAGAATGCAGAACTAGAGTGAGTAGTGGCAGATGGGCTTCAACCCAGATAAGTGTGAAGTGGTTCATTTTGATAGGTCCAACTTGAAGACAAAATATAATATAAATGGTAAGACTCCTAACAGTGTGGAGGATCTGAGAGATCTTGGGGTCAATGTCGATAGGACACACAAAACTGCTGCACAGGTTGACAGTGTTGTTAAGAAGGCATATGGTGTGCTAGTATTCATCAACGGTGGGATTGAGTTCAAGAGCTGTGAGGTAATGTTATAGCTCAAGACCTTGGTCAGACCCAGTTGGAGTACTAAATTCAGTTCTGGTCACCTCACTTCAGGAAGGAAGAGGATACTATAGAGAGAGTACAGAGGAGATTTACAAGGATGTTGCCTGGATTGGAGGGCATGCCTTATGAGAATAGATTGAGTGTACTTGGCCTTTTTTCCTTGGACCAATGGAGGATGAGAGGTGACCTGACACAGGTGCATCAGATGATGAGGGACATTGATCGTGTGGATAGCCAGATGCTTTTTCCCAGGGCTGAAATGGCTAACACGAGGGGGCATAGTTTTAAGGTGCTTGGAAATAGGTACTGAGGGGATGTCAAGGGTAAGTTTTTCACACAGAGAGTGGTGAATGTGTGGAATGCACTGCCGGCAGCAGTGGTGGAAGTGGATACAATAGAGTCTTTTAACAGACTATTAGATAGGTACATGGAGCTTAGAAAAATAGAGGGATATGCACTAAGGAAATACTAGGTGGTCTCTAGAGTAGTTTACATGGTCAGTACAACATTGTGGGCTGAAGGGCCTGTAATGAGCTGTAAATTTCTGTGTCCTATGTTCTTTGTTTTCAGAAATTCAAATACACACTTATACACTGTACATCACAATGGCAGTGATATCTTAATAAACTTTCCATGTTAAACTGTGTCTGTCCCAGAGATCGCAATTTAGCAATTCGTTTGTTCGTTATGTGCCCTGTTGCATGACGTGGGTGATCATGGTCTTTCCATGACCATGATTGTTCTTGGTTTTTCTACAAAAGTGGCTTTCCATTGACTTGTTCTGGGCACTAAGATGGGTGACCACAGTCGTTATCAATACACTTTAGAGATTATCTGCCTGGCATCAGTGGTCACATAACCAGGACTTGTGATATGAACCAGCTGCTCATACGACCATCCACCACCTACTCCCATGGTTTCACATGACCTGGTTGGGGGGTGGAGGGTGCTAAGCAGATGCTACACCTTGCCCAACAGCAACCTGCAGAGCCGAGGGAAGGAGTGCCGTTTGATAGTGATATAGCCGTGCGCAAGGCTCGAGCTACCTCCACTTCCACTGCAGCACCTACCCTCAAGTGTCCCACATGTGGGTGAGCTTTCAGGGCCCGGATTGGCCTCACCAGTCACCTCCGGACCCATAGTCACAAACCCTCCACCTGACAGAAGTCGTTACACCCCTGCCATCCTCAATTTATTAATTGGATGTTTCTTTTGAAACTAATATGAACTGCATTCACAGATTACATGCTACTCTGTGTCTTGACAAGTGAACTCCCTATAACTGCTGATATCATATTTATTAATTCTGAACAAGGAATGGGGAAGGAGTACAAGGTAGCAAGTGATAGATGAAGGCAGGTGGGTGTCAGGGGTTGAGGGGATGAAGCTAGGAGCTGGAAAGTGTTAAATGGAATAGACAAGGGGCTGGAGATGAAGGAATCTGATTTGAGAGGAGAGTGGACCATGGGAGAAAGGGAAGGAAAGGGGCTCCAGGGAGAGGTGGTAGGCTGGTGAGGAGAAGTAAAGAGGTAAGAGGAGTCCAGAGTGGAGAATTGAAGTGGGAGAGAGAAAAGTAGTGAAAATTGGAGCAATCAATGTTTATGTCATCAGGGCGGAGACTGCTGGCTTCTAAATGTAATTATCATATTTTTCCCTTCAGCGATATGTTCTGGGTCATGTGATTCCACAGAACAGAGATGGGGAATTCAGAATGAACATCACCATCCCCTCAACCCCCGCACATCCATTTGGCTGTAACGTCACTTTTGCAATGAAGCTGAAGGTTGTTATCCACTGCCACACAAGCAAAATTCCCAGGCTTCCCTGTTCTGAAGGTTATTGGTAATTGTCATAGAGTCATAGAGAAGTACACTATAGAAACAGGCCCTTTGGCCCATCTCATCTATGCCAAAATCATTTAAACAGCCTACTCACATCAACCTACACCAGGACCATAACCCTCCATATCCCTAACATCCAAGTACCTATCCAAGCTTCCCTTAAACATTGAAATATTGTGCTGGCAGCGAATTCCACACTCTCACAACCCTCTGAAGTAGTTTCCCCTCGTGTTCCCCTTAAACTTCTCACCTTTCACCCTTAAGCCATGACCTCTGGTTGCAGTCTCACCCAACCTCAGTGGAAAAAATACCTGCTTGCATTTACCCTATCTATACCCCTTATGCCTATATCTAATCTCCTCTCAGTCTTCAGCGTACTAAAGAATACAGTCCCCCACCAACCGAAGCTCAATGGCTCAATGATATTACGTCCTGCTTAGACCTTCAAAAAATACACTACTCACTTCTCAACTCGGACATAAAGTTTCAAAAGGTGTGGGGACCTTTTCTTGAATACTTTCACAACTCTTCTTTAGATTAAGTTTATTTTCTTTAATCCATTATTTTCAGCTTTTTGTTTTGGTAGTAGGCATTATTATTCTTTGTTTTTATTTATATTTACAGTTTTGGGGGTTTGAATGCTCCGATTTTTTTTACATCTTGTAATGTTTGGCCTGAAGTTTTTTTTTCCCCTGGGAGGGTGGGGAGGATACTAACTTTATAAGATTTTATTCTGGGTACTTTTTCCTTACTGTTTTGAGCTATATATTTGATATGTTTATTTTGCACTGTATTAATCTTCATTTTGTTGGTGCATGGCCTAGTGGGCAAGGCATCAGACTAGTAATCTGAAGGTCACTGGTTCGAGCCTCAGCTGAGGCAGCGTGTTTGTGTCCTTGAGCAAGACACTTAACAACACATTGCTCTGCGATGTCACCGGTGCCAAGCTGCTTGGGTCCTAGTGCCCTTCCCTTGGACAACATCGGTGGCGTGGAGAGGGGAAGGCCTGCAGCTTGGGCAACTGCCGGTCTCCCATACAACCCTGCCCAGGCCTTCTCGAGACCGATGGATGCCACCACCAATCTTCATTTTGCTGTTGGGTTTTTGCTTGTGGTGGTTGTAGAAATGCATAAAATCAATTAAAAAAAGAATACAGTCCTAAACTATCCAGTCTTTGTTTATAACTCAGGTCCTCCAGACTCGGTAACATCCCTGTAAATTTTCTCTGCACTCATTCAACCTTGTTTACATCTTTCCTATATGTAGGTGACTAAAACTGCACACTATACTCTAAACGAGGCCCCATCAACATTGTATACAACATTGACGTAACGTCCCATCTTCTGTACTCATTACTTCGATTTATGAGGGCCAATGTGCCACAAATTTTCTTTACAAGCCTCTCTACCCGTGACACCACTTTCAATGCATCTGTATTCCCAGATCCTTTTGTTCTGCCACACTCCTCAGTACCCTATCATTCACTGTGTAAGACCTACCCTGGTTGGTCCTACTGAAGTGTAATTAAATTCAATCTGCCATTTTTCAGCATAATTTTCCAGCTGGTGCAGATCCCTCTGCAAGTCATCATCCCCATCCTTACAGTCCACCACACTCCCAATCTTGCTGTTATCCACAAATTTGCTGATCTAGCTAACCATATTATTATCCATATAGATAACAAACAACAAAGAATCCAGCACTGATCCCTGCGGCACATCACTAGTCACAGGCCTCCAGTCAACCCTCTGCTACCACACTCTGGCTTGTCCAATCCCATTTAATACCTCATTCTGAATGCTGAGCGACTGAACCTTCTTGACCATTCTCCCACACGTGACCTTGTCAAATTCCTTGCTAAAGTCAATGTGAATAGTATCCTCTGCTTGTCTTCATCTACATTCCTGGGCAACTCCCTTGAAAATCTCTATAAGATTGGTTGGACATGAGCTACCAGGCACGAAGCCATGCTGACTATCCTTAATCAGTCCTTGCCTATCCAAGTACTTATATATTCAGTCCCTTTGAATGCCTTCCATTAGCTCTCACAACTGATGTCAGACTCACTGAGGTATAATTTCCAGATTTCAGATTAGAGCCATGTTTTTAAACAGTGGAATATTTGCTATTCTCTGGTACCTATCCTGTCACTAAGGATAGTTTAAATATCTTTACTCGGGCCCTAGCAACTTCAGCACTTGCCTCTCGTTGGTTCTGAGGGAACACCTTGTCAGGCCCTGGGGTTTTATCTAACTTGATTTAACTCATGGTAGCATACACCTCCTCCTTTGTAACCCGAAGGACATAGTCTGGTTCGGGGTCCTTTTGGCAGGAGCTGGAGAGAACAGGAGGGACGATGGCTGAGGATACCATCCCTGATGCAGACAAATGGCTCCAAGGAGGAAGAGCCAATACTCCCTTGAGAGAGCCCGTTTGTTCGAGATAGATTGGGAATGACATTCAGAATTTGGTGTGTGCATTCACGCAGATTGAGGGTCCAGTGCATGAGTAAAAAGGACAACTTCAAGATGAGCTCCAACTGTATGTGCACATTTGGACTAGGCTAACTGTAATGGGCCATTTTTTTTTACTTTCCCCTACTAACTGATCAATAAAGTTTAAACTGGTATACATATTTTCTTTATAACTTTTAGCAGTACACGATTTATTATTTCTTGCCGACTGACAATTGTGTATGGGCGGTATTTATGCAGCATTCGCTCACGACATTCCTGTTTGGTTGAACACCGAATCATACTGACCCTAGATGCCTTTTGTTAAGAAAGGTGTCCTTCTCATTGATGAGTCCCATGGCCGGCAATGAGCCAAGTTTCCATATGAGCCCAGTGAAGGGGCTGCGTTTCTGGTGCAGCTCCTCATTACCACCAGAGATGTGATTTGTTCTCTACCCCATAGGATTCTGAAGTTAATTGTCTTCTCAATTAGCAGGAAGCCAACTGGGTCACATCGGAGAGGGCAAGGGTAAAAAAACGCTGGAATTATCACTTGCCACTGTTTACAGAAACATGCTTTGCGTGTGGGTCTCAATGGCGTCACCTGGCAAGGCCACAAAACACTGGGAGAGCTAATTGTTGGTTTGCCTTGTAATGAGATTATTACAGGCAACTATGGGCCAAAGTGATGTGTTTAATGATGGAGAAGTAGATGGACACCACGCGAGCTGCTAAGCACAGGTGCGCAATTTAAAAATATATCAGAGAATCAGCCAGTTAATCGGTTCTGCAAATGGATCTGAATTCTGATATAATTGGCATTTCTAGCATCTTGTTTTCAGGCAAAATCTCAAAGGAAAATACATGATGTGATTTTTAATTCTTTTTGAATAACACGCGTTCTGGGTTGCTCATATTTACTGTGTATTTGAGCAGTGGCCGAGACTGCAAAGTGTTTTCCCCAAGCAGCAACAATGATCAACACCTTCACCCACTTACCCACCATCCACACACCCAACCACCAGCCCTTTATCATTTCCTGTCATAGTCACCCTACGTACAGACATTCCCATACCTAGTATCACTTTATGGTCAAACAATCAATCTATGTAAGCTTTCATACATATTTATATTTATTGTGTTTTTACAGTATTGTGTACTGTATCGTATTCTGTTTATTAGGTGCAGCAACAGATCAGTAGTAACAATAATTTCAGCTTCCTTCCAGAGAACAAAATTCATGCCCTCGTTTCCTCTATTCCCCACTCTGACCTTTCACTTCTTCTCACCTGCCTATTCCCTACCCTTGGGTCCCCTCCTTCTTCCCTTTCTTCCATGGTCCCCTCTCCTCTCCTATCAGATTCCATCTCCTACAGAACTTTAACTTCTCTAAACACCTGGCTTCACCTACCACCTTCCAGTTATCCTTCTTTCCCTTCTCCCACCTTTTTCATTCTGGCATCTTCCCCCTTCTTTCTTGGCCCAAAACGTTTTTCCATAGGTGCTTCCTAACTTGCTGAGTTCCTCCAGTGTTTTGTGTGTATTGCTTCGGATTTCCAGCATAGCGTCATAGAGAAATACATCACAGGAACAGGTCCTTTAGCCCATCTAGTCCATGCTAAAACTATTTAACCTGCCTACTCCTATGAACCTACACTGGGACCATAGCCGTCCATATCCCTACCATCTCTGTACCCATCTAAACTTCTCCTTGATGTTGAAAATGAGCTGGCCTGCACCACTTACTGCCCTCTGAGTGAAGACATTTTCCCTCATGTTCCACTTGAAAGTTTCACCTCTCACCCTGAACCCATGACCTCTGGTCATAATCCCATCCACCTTCAGCAAAAAAAGCCTGCTTGCATTTCCCCCATCTATACCCCTCATAATTTTGTATACCTCTATCAAATCTCCTTTCAATCCTCTGCATTCTAAAAGTACAGTCCTAATCTATTCAATCTTTCTTTATACCTCAAGCCGTCCAGACCCAGTAACATTCTTGTAAATTTTCTCTGCACTCTTTCAACCTTGTTTACATCTTTAGCATTTGCTGGTTTTCTTATGTTTACAATTATTTCATTCTCCTTTACACTTATGTGCAGAAAGTGATACTAAACAATGTTGAATCTTCTGAAAACTGCATTTGTGTTGACATTGATGAAACTAGAATTTCAGAAGCAGAGTGCAACGTGTAGACATAACAAGGCAATATGTTGAGAGTAACTGATCAAGGGTGTACTCCTGATGCAGCAGCTTCTAACCACGCCCCGCTACAGATACAGTGTGATTGGGGTCATTGGGATTAGTCATAAAGTCAGAGTCAGACAAAAACATGTCCTTCGGCCCACCTAGCTGATAATAGACAGTAGACAATAGACAATAGGTGCAGAAGAAGACCATTCGGCCCTTCGAGCCTGCACTGCCATTCTGAGATCATGGCTGATCATCTACTATCAATACCCGGTTCCTGCCTTGTCCCCATATCCCTTGATTCCCCTATCCATAAGATACCTATCTAGCTCCTTCTTCAAAGCATCCAGAGAATTGGCCTCCACTGCCTTCTGAGGCAGTGCATTCCAGACCCCCACAACTCTCTGGGAGAAGAAGTTTTTCCTTAACTCTATCCTAAATGACCTACCCCTTATTCTTAAACCATGCCCTCTGGTACTGGACTCTCCCAGCATCTGGAGCATATTTCCTGCCTCTATCTTGTCCAATCCCTTAATAATTTATATGTTGCAATCAGATCCACTCTCAATCTCCTTAATTCCAGCGTGTACAAGCCCAGTCTCTCTAACCTCTCTGTGTAAGACAGTCCGGACATCCCAGGAATTAACCTTGTGACTCTACGCTGCACTTCCTCTACAGCCAGGATGTCCTTCCTTAACCCTGGAGACCAAAACTGTACACAATACTCCAGGTGTGGTCTCACCAGGACCCTGTGCAAATGCAAAAGGATTTCCTTGCTCTTGTACTCAATTCCCTTTGTAATAAAGGCCAACATTCCATTAGCCTTCTTCACTGCCTGCTGCACTTGCTCAATCACCTTCAGTGACTGATGAACAAGGACTCCTAGATCTCTTTGTCTTTCTCCCTTACCTAACTCTACACCGGTCAGATAATAATCTGCCTTCCTGTTCTTACTCCCAAAGTGGATAACCTCACACTTATTCACATTAAATGTCATCTGCCAAGTATCTGCCCACTCACCCAGCCTATCCAAGTCACCCTGAATTCTCCTAACATCCTCATCACATGTCACACTGCCACCCAGCTTAGTATCATCAGCAAACTTGCTGATGTTATTCTCAATGCCTTCATCTAAATCGTTGATGTAAATCATAAAAGCTGTGGTCCCAATACCGAGCCCTGTGGCACCCCACTAGTCACCACCTGCCATTCTGAGAAACACCCATTCACCGCTACCCTTTGCTTTCTATCTGCCAACCAGTTTTCTATCCATGTCAATATCTTCTCCCCAATGCCATGAGCTCTGATTTTACCCACCAATCTCCTATGTGGGACCTTATCAAATGCCTTCTGAAAATCGAGGTACACTACATCCACTGGATCTCCCTTGTCTAACTTCCTGGTTACATCCTCGAAAAATTCCAATAGATTAGTCAAGCATGATTTGCCCTTGGTAAATCCATGCTGGCTCAGCCCAATCCTATCACTGCTATCTAGATATGCCACTATTTCATCTTTAATAATGGACTCTAGCATCTTCCCCACTACTGATGTTAGGCTGACAGGACGATAGTTCTCTGTATTCTCCCTCCCTCCTTTCTTAAAAAGTGGGATAACATTAGCCATTCTCCAATCCTCAGGAACTGATCCTGAATCTAAGGAACATTGGAAAATGATTACCAATGCATCTGCAATTTCCAGGGCCACCTCCTTTAGTACCCTAGGATGCAGACCATCTGGACCTGGGGATTTGTCAGCCTTCAGTTCCATCAGTCTTCTCATCACCGTTTCCTTCCCAATGTCAATTTGTTTCATTTCCTCTGTTACCCTATGTCCTTGGCCCATCCATACATCTGGGAGATTGCTTGTGTCTTCCCTAGTGAAGTACTTATTAAATTTTTCTGCCATTTCTCTGTTTCCCATAATAATTTCACCCAATTCATTCTTCAAAGGCCCAACATCATTCTTAACTATCTTCTTTCTCTTCACATACCTAAAAAAGTTTTTGCTATCCTCCTTTATATTCCTGGCTAGCTTGCGTTCGTACCTCATTTTTTCTCTCCGTATTGCCTTTTTAGTTAAGTTCTGTTGTTCCTTAAAAATTTCCCAATCATCTGTCTTCCCACTCACCTTAGCTCTGTCATACTTCTTTTTTTTTAATGCTATGCAATCTCTGACTTCCTTTGTCAATCACTGTGGCCCCTTTCCCCCCTTTGAATCCTTCCTTCTCTGGGGGATGAACTGATTTTGCACCTTGTGCATTATTCCCAAGAATACCTGCCATTGTTGTTCCACTGTCTTTTCTGCTAGGATATCCATCCATTTAACTTTGGCCAGCTCCTCCCTCATGGCTTCATAGTCTCCTTTGTTCAACTACAACACTGACACCTCCGATCTGCCCTTATCCTTCTCAAATTGCAGATAAAAACTTATCATATTATGGTCACTACCTCCTAATGGCTCCTTTACTTCAAGATTGCTTATCAAATCCTGTTCATTACAGAACACTAAATCCATAAGCTGATATTTATGTACAGTATTTATGATTACTTAATTCCATATTTGTACTTTAAACTCCAAGTTCACTTTTTTATATAATTCTTTATTCTTAAAATTGTTAACTTTTGTTGTTCCCTGTTGCATGTTGTGCCCTGGTCAACACACCACAACAAACTCCTTATATGTGTAAATGTATCACAAACACAAGAAAATCTGCCGATGCTGGAAATCCAAAGCAACACACACACAATGCTAGCGGAACTCAGCAGCCCAGGCAGTATCTCTGGAAATGTGTAAACAGTCGAAGTTTCAGACCAAGACCCTTCATCAGGACTGTGTGTGTGTATATGACAAATATAGTTGATCCTTGATCCTTAAGTTCAGAGTTTAAGGATTTGTAAATAGTGACAATGTGTACATGCTTGATGAGCCAAGTGATCTTCTGTGCCATGGCTCTAAAATAGAATGTTGATGAATATTTCAGTTTTAGTGTGATTCCATTCAAACCTCAGGCTGCACAAAGTCCTTTGAAATTATCATTGCTTAAAATTTCCTTGAAGGCACATGGCCAATTACATGATTCAAGATTGAAAATTATTTATCACGTGTACATCGAAACAGTACATCGACAGTGAAATGTGTCGTTTGCATGAATAACCAATTAGTAATCTCAAAAGCCTGCTTGAAAACTATAAATATTATTTCTTGCAGAACTTACTGACATTTAGGAAAAGGAAGGTCACAGGGACAAGAACTGGAGATGTCCTTCGATACCATTCCACCATTTACTTGTGTTGCAGCTGCATTTGCTCATCTCCATATCATTTCTGTAACTTAATCCAAGTCCATCAACCACAGCCTGGCACCCCAACATCCATAGTGTTTGGCATATTGGAATTTCGCTGGGGTCATTAAGAAAAGGAACTGGATTATTTCATATGTAAACTTGCAAACAATAAATTTAAGATCATGCAGCTTAATGGCTCTTTCAGCAGGAGAAATGCACTCTGTGGCTACTTTATTAGGTACACTTGTACACCTGCTCATTAATGCAAATATCTAATCAGCCAATCATGTGGCAGCAGCTCAATGCAGAAAAGCATGCAGACATGGTCATGAGGTTCAGTTGTTGTTCAGAGCAAATATCAGAATGGGGAAGAAATCTGATCTCAGTGAATCGGCCTGTGGGATCATTGTTGGGGCCAGATGGGGAGGTTTGAGTATCTCAGAAACTGCTGACTTCCAAGGATTTTCATGCTCAACAATTTGTAAAACATCCAGTGAGAAGTAGTTCTGTAGATGAAAACATGTTGTTAATAAGAGAGGTCAATGGAAAAAGGACAGTCTTGTTCAAACTAACAGGAAGGCAACAGTAACTCAAATAACCACATGTTACAACAGTGGTATGTGGAAGAACATCTCTGAATGTACAACACATCGAACCTTAAAATGGATGTGCTACATGAGAAGAGGACCACAAATACACACTCTGTGGCCAGTTGTTTAGGTATAAATTGCACCTAATAAACTGACCACTGAGTGTATGTGAAACTTCAAGCAATAGTTTTGAGGCCATACATTTTGATGCTTCTTCCAAAAGGAGAAATATTTTTGCTATAACTGCACTATCTCAATATATCTTCCCAATGTAAATAGCTTGATTGGATCATCTTGGAAAAACAAAGCAGTTTGCCATAAAAAAATTCCTGATTAATGGAAAGAGCTTCCAAACCTGATTTCCCCATTGATTTGCAATAAACTACAGAACAACATACTGTTAAGTCTACATTAATTGAGGTCTGACAAAAGCTGACATCAGACTACCCACAGGGACTAAATTTCCTATATACATTCTGGATAACTGAATTATACTATGCAGGTTATGAGATCGTCCATTAACAGCAAATGGAATTAGTGTTTATGTCAGTAAATCCGGAAACATGGAAATGGGAGGGTAAACAAATCTGTTACAAGCTTCTCAGAGAGATAATCAATATGTCTTTCCACTTTCAAATATAGGCCTTTTTTTCCTGCCCATCAATCATTCTCTTTTGCCTTTTAGATAGAATCAGAATCAGGTATATTATCACTGAGATATGTTGTGAAATTTGTTGCTTTGTGGCGGCAGAGCAGTGCAAGACATAAAAATATGACAAAAGGTTACAATAAGAAATATCAAAAATAAGTAAGTTGTGAAAAAAAAGTGCTAGAGTTCATGGGTTCATTGTCCATTCAGAAATTTGATGGTAGAGGGGAAGAAGCTGTCCCTTAAATATTGGCTCTGAAACTTATCCCTGATGGTAGCAATGAGAAGAGGGCATGTCTTTGGTGGTGAGGACCCTGAATAATTGATGCTGCCTTCTTGTGTTAAGTGAAGTACTTGTTGATAAGAAAGACATGCTGTTGAATGTTTTTTTATCATTAGTCCTTCATGATGTGGAGAAATTTAACACTGCCAGTCTATTAAAATGGGTGACAGGGTGGAGATAGCCCAATACAAAAGGTGGCGTAAATGTTCCTTCCCTCAGCTAGCCGGCAGGTCACCCTTGGGCAAGGTGTAGCACCTGCTTAGCCCCCAGTCAGGGTCACATGAAGCCATGGGAGCAGGTGGTGGATGGTCATATGAGCAGCTGGTGAATATCACAAATCCTGGTTATGTGACCACTGACACCAGGCAAACAATCTCTCAGCAGTATTGATAAATGTCTTGTAAAGACACTGCCCAGAAGAAGGCATTGGCAAACCACTTCTGAAAATAAATTTACCAAGAACAATGATGATTATGGAAAGATCATAACTGACCACGCCTTACAACACAGCATTTGATGATGATGATAAATCTACTAAAATAATCACAGCTTTAAAAGCAGAAAACAAAACCTTTCCCTCCACTAAGAAAACCCAATAATGATGATTGGGAAATATGTCACAAATAGTCTGAGAGAAAGATTATACTGATATAATTTTCCTCAACTAACAAATGAAAAATGAGAGCTTGGTCACATTTTGGATTAAATTTATTTATTTATTTAGTGATACCACATGGTAGTAGGCCCTTCCAGCCTAAAGAGCTGTACTGCCAAATTACACCTGCGTGACCAGCCAACCTACTAACCTGTACATCTTTGGAATCGGGGAGGAAACCAGAGCACTGGGAGGAAAGCCTTGCATTCATTACAAACAGTGGCGTGAATTGAAACTGAATCATTGATGCCTTCTGTTTTTGTTTGTAACTGGAAGTAACATCCAATACTTTTTGGTTAATCATCTTCATAGAGTTGTGACGGTTCCTGGAAAAGGGGCTTTACCAACACCTCTCAGGGAAAACCGGAAGTGTGGAAAAGGCCAGTTTCTCAAGTTCCATGTACGGTCATGAAACATCCATATTTTTACATCCACATGTCAAATTCTGAAGAGGTTAATTGGCCACTGTAAGTTGCCCCAACTGTCCAGACAAATGGGAAAACAATGTCCTAAACTAGGTCCCCTTCACTTCATGGTTTTTATAATTGACGTGGATGAGGAAATGGAGGGATGGGTTAGTAAATTTGCTGATGGCACAAAGGTTAGAGGTGGTGTGGATAGTGTGGAGGGTTGTCAGAGGTTACAGCGGGACATCTACAGAATGCAAAACTGAGCTGAAAACTGGCAGATGGAGTTCAACCTAGATAAGTATGAGGTGGTTCACTTTGAGAGGTCAAATATGATGGCCTAATATAGTATTAATAGTAAGACTCTTGGCAGTGTGTAGGATCAGAGGGATCTTGGGGTTGGAGTCCATAGGACACTCAAAGCTGCAGCACAGGTTGACTCTGTGGTTAAGAAGGCATGCGGTGCATTGACCTTCATCAGCTGTGAGATTGAGTTTAAGAGCTGAGCGGCAATATTACAGCTATATAGGACCCTGGTCAGATCCCACTTGGAGTACTGTGCTCAGTTCTGGTCACCTCACTGGAGGAAGGATGTGGAAACTATAGAAAGGGTGCAAAGGAGATTTACAAGGATGTTGCCTGGATTAGGGAGCATGTCTTATGAGAATAGATTGAGTGAACTCGGCCTTTTCTCCTTGCAGTGACGGAGGATGAGAGGTGACCTGATAGAGGTGTATAAGATGATGAGAGGCATTGATCATATGGATAGTCAGAGGCTTTATTCCAGAGCTGAAATGGCTAACACGAGAGGGCACAGTTTTAAGGTACTTGGAAGCAGGTACAGAGGGATAAGTGTTTTTATGCAGAGAGTGCTGAGTGCGTGGAATGGGCTGCCGGCGACGGTACTGGAGGCAGATACGATAGGGCCTTTCAAGAGACTCCTGGATAGGTACATAGAGCTTTGAAAAATAGAGTGCTATTGGTAACCCTAGGTAATTTCTAAAGTAATTACATGTTCGGCACATCATTGTGGGCAAAGGGCTTGTATTGCGTTGTAGGTTTTCTATGTTTCTAATACTCAAGTACCAAGCAAAATATGTAGGTCCCCTCCACTTGTGGTCTCAGAATTCTAGAGCTGGGAAAAAAAAACACAGATCTTCCTCTAACCTCAGAGACCACCTACAAAGTAGGAAGAAAGCTTCTGGCAAAGCACACTTAATTAATTCAAAGAACTTCAATAGGTGTTCCTTTGCTTAATTGTCTGAACAAAACAGATTATTATCCCTAAGTTTACATTTATTTATATTTACATTTATTATCAGATAATATATAAATTATACAACCTTGAGATTTGATTGCTCACAGGTAGCCACAAGAGCAAGAAACCCAAAAGAATCCAATTGAAGGTAAAAAAAATATAAAATTAAAGACCAACACAATGTGCAAGAGAAAGAAAAATATATATAAGTTATGCAAGCAATTAAAGCAAACAACAGCATTCCGAACTACAAATGAGTCCTCAGATCCAAGCCCCGGAACAGCCCGGAGTAGGCCCAAAGCCTCGCTTATCAGCTCACTATATGAGCAGACATGGAGCTCAGCAGCCTGTATATCTGTATACCAATGGACAGAATCAAACTGAGGAAATTTAATTAAGTTTGATTTTGTTTTGAAGACTAAGCCACTGAAGGAGGCAGATATGGAGGTAAACTGTAAATGTGACATCCAGATGTGTAATCAGCATTCCAGTTTAACAATGATTATCGGTGCACCATAGAAATCATTCTGTCTGGATATATCACGGTTTGGTATGGTAGCTACTCTGCACATGACTCTAAGAAACTGCAGAGAGTTGTGGACACAGCTCAGCACAAAACAGAGTCCAATCTCCCCGCCCTGAACTCTGTCTATAATTTTCTATGTAGTCAGTATAACCAAAATCCCACCCACCCCAAACATGCTCTCTTCTCCCCTCTCCCATCAAGCAGAAGACACAAAGGCCGAAAAGAACATACCACCAGGCTCAGTGACAGCTTCTATCATTTCTCTGGGTAGGCCTCAGCTAAGTTTAATTTGCCCAAGCGTTTTTCTCCAGAAATTTTGCAAAGACATCCTCTATCCTGAGCAGAGTGTATTGAAATACTTTCAGTACTGGATTGATGGTGACCTTAAAATGACCACAGATCCTGAAAAACCCATTCATCTTGGCTACAAGGACCACTAAAATTGTCCATGGTCTCCACTCAAACTTGAAGGGAATTCCTTAAGCCTCTATGTGATCTAGCTCACTGGCTACTTTATCACGGATGCTATAAGGAAGCAGTTGGGCTTTGCCAAACGTGGATGTGACTTTTCCATTTAACATTATATTACCCTTGATATGCTTGAGTTTTTCAATGTCATCCTTAAACACAACTGTGGCCTCATTCAGTATCTTTCTTAATTCACTTTGAGTTGTGTCTATTGAGGGATGTGGCATGCACCTGAAGGATAGATCTCCAATCAAGTTGTAGTTGTCTCAGCCACTCATAATGCACAATGCTGCTCTGCCTGTTTTTAACACATACAAGCCCAATGTGACTTGAAGCTTGTTCTATCTCACTGTTACAAATGTCATTCCCACTGAAATTATCTTTTCTCCAGTATACAGGAAGTTCTTAGTTGGATATTTGCAGGCTTCAGTTTAGCACCTTCAAGCTCATTTTGTGGAATAACTGAACAGCTAAGTTTGTGTCCAATTCCATTTTAATTAATTTGTCGTTCACTTCTGGTGTTAGCCATATTGCTTGCCAATTGTTAGTTTTCACATTGTAAATCTTAAGGCTATTCAGTCCAGTGTCACTCTCACCATTATCTGAATTTTCATCAACAGGCAGATTAGTGCACTTTATGAAACTGCAACGACATTTTATCTTTAACTCTTCCTTGTGCAGCTCATTTGTTTTAACCTGCTCAACATGCTCTTTGTACGTTTCCTACTTTGTTGCATTTTCTCCAAGTTTCACCTTTAAACCTGCATTCATCTGGTGTATGTGAGCCCCTGCTACAATGGTAACACAATTTGTTTGGCCAGGCAGGCTTTTGCTTAGAAAATGCAATTTTGTTCACATTTGCTTTCATGCTGACTACAACTCAGTTCCAGCTGTCTGCTGTTTATACAGATACAGCTATTTCAACTCTTTTGAATGTAAGTTGTGCTTCAGTTAGGAACAATTTTAGAATGATTTCTTACAAGATTCCACAAATTAAACAATCTCTCAGTGTATAATTAAGTCTAGCATTGAACTGACAATGCTCAGAAGAGCCACATATACTGAAATGAACTCTCCTTTCCTTGTGTTATACTTACGAAGCTGAAAGCTGTCACTCTGTGCACTTGCTGGGCTGCAGAGGGACTGCAGCCTTTCCCTGTCCGGGGGTTTGCTGGTACTGACTCAACCCAGGAGCCGCAGAACACAGGCTCATGACTTGACCCAGGACTGGTCCACGGCAGGTTTACGAGTTGACCCAGGAGCGGTGGAATGGCAGAATCACCACGAAGAGACAGAAACAAAAAGTTTGGCATAGAGCATCAGAGGAACGACTGAGTTGCTCAGTGAGACAGATCATTCTCTGTAACACAGCAGAACCCTATGAAAGAGCTAACCGGAAACCCCTTTAAATAATCATAGAATGTGGGAAACATGTGCTAGACTCAATTAACTAGACGAGATTAAACTGAAAGCACATGAGCTTAATGGTTCTAGTACATACAGTAGATAACATTCAGTACATCCAGGTGCTTAAGAAACTTTGAAGATCGATTGTTCTATGACAAGCCACAGAGGCCCACAGGGCTCTTGGCAAAAGAATTCTGCAATCAACAATGGCTTTGGTAGTAAAAGTTCCTGCATTACTTTCATGGTATCAGCAAAGCTCATTTTGGCTGGTTTGGTTGGAGCTATTAAACATCTAAGCAAACAGTAAGCCTTCAAGTCCAATGCACTCAGCAAAATTGGCACTCACTTCTCATTGGCAATTTCGTTTGCTTCAAAATACTGCTCATTTATTTCAGTACTCATATTCATGTATAATCGAATGTGTCTAGCAATGTAGAGAGCTTTTTTAAAAATTTTACTTACATTTTTTATTTATGATTATTATCACCCAGTACTCACAGTTTATGAACCTGTGAATTTGTCCATTTCCTTTTTTTGTTAACTTGACCAACTTTCTTCCTTTGTGCAGCAAAGAAAATGGTGCTGTGCTTTACTCACACATTTCTTCTTGTGCTTCAGCAGATAGGTAGTCATCTTCGGTTTGTTTTCAACTTTCACATTGCCACTGTTATGCTTTGTAACTCCAAGCTGTAAACTAATTGAAACAAAAACAAGGGGAGACCACGAGAACTTGTACGCTTCATTTTTTACCTTAAGTGAGACACGTACGTGTGATGTGGTGGCGTGAAGACGCATACCATTTGCATACTTCTACATATAACCTGGAATGAATTATTTAAACAAAGAATGCTTTATCAACAACCTACTAACAACATTACTCAAATATTAAATACACAACACTCACAATCTCCCTCAAAATGATCTTGCACTTCATTGTTTACTGCACTTTTTCAGAAGCTTTTCCATTTTATTCTGCATTGTTGTTGCTTTACCTTGTTCGGCATCAGTGCACTGTGCTCTGATTTAATCTGCATGAACAGTGTGTAAGACAAGCTTTTCACTGCATATTTGTACATGTGACAATAACTATCAACTTATCAATACCAGCTCAATTATAATAAGGAATAGAAATATCAGGAGGCATTCAGTGCATCAGGCAGCATCTATAGAAAGCTAAACAAAATTGGTGTATTGAGGAAGAGCCTTTGACCTGAAATATTAGCTTGGTGTCTATTTCCACAGATGTTGCCTGCTCTGTTGAGTATGGATTTTAACAATGAAGTGGATGATTTAATATTATCTACAGACAGCGTGACTCCATTCGAATAGAGTTGACACCTCAGTCTCCCTGTGTAAATTGAGGGTGGTTATGAGGTTTACTTGGACCTTCTCTCCAGAAAGACAGCTCTGCCACTGGGCTCTATGTTTGCAAGGATCCTAAATGGAAGTTGGGCCAGGTACATTAGTCAGCCAAAGATCTGTAAGTAAAAACCAAAATAAAACTGCAGATGTTGGAAATAGTGAAGGGAAAGAGAAAATGTCAGAAACACTTAGCAAGTCAGGCAGCAGATACTGCACTAAAGTTCCAGGTCAAAGGCTTTTCCTCGGTACGCCATCTCATTCTCTTTCCACAGATGCTGCGTGACCAACTGTATGTTTCTGGATGTTTGATGCTCTGAGGACTTTGAAGAGCATTTCATGGTGTTGGGCTTGTACTCACTGGAGTACAAGGAGACTCTCATTGTACTCCAATGAGAAGGAGACATCTCATTGATTCCTATTGAATATCTAAAGACCTAGATAGAGTGGATGGGGAAAGAACGTTTGCCATACTGGGTGAGTCTAGGACCAGAAGGCACAGCCTCAGAAAAGAGGGATGTCCCTTTAGAAGAGTTCAGGAGGTGTTTCTTTAGCCAGAGGGTGGTGAACCTGTGGGCTTCATTGCCACAAGTGGTTGTGGAAGCCAAGTCATTGAGTATATTTAAAGCAGAGGTTCACAGGTTCTCTATTAGTTAGGATGTCAAAGGTTACAAGTAGAAGGCAAGAAAATGGAGTTGAGATGGATAACAAATTAGTCATGCTGGAATGAAGCAACAGACTCAATGGGCTGAATGGCCTAATTCTTCTCCTCTGTCTTATTGTCTTATGGTATTAAGATTCTGTTTCCTATTATAGCAGAGCTGTAGTGTTGGTTACACATCTGACTTCTGTCTTTCATTGTGGATCATCAATGAACCAAAGTCCCAACTGGAACAACCAATGATACCTTACAGAACCATTTACACTATAGACATCCATTACATTATGGTTGTTCAGCAAATGGAGATTTACCCTCACAGAATTCATGGATCACACACTCACAATTTTGAGATATAGAATTCATAGTTAGAAATATAAATATTTAAGACAAAATTTATAATATTTTGGGCTTGTGTTTCTGGACACAGGTGTGGATGATACAGATTCCCATTGCAGAAAAGTGTTATAAGGATCATATTTTAGAGACAGAACCCATTTGTAACAAGGGGATTGCCTGTATCTGGGCCAATTACAAAAAGGCTTTGTCTTCTTATGGGCCAACACCAGATAATTTAAAATGATATTTTGTCAGCAGACTAGTTTTTCAGATTCAGATTAATTTATTTATTAAATGTACATTGAAATATACAGTGAAATGCGTTGTTGCACAATCTAAGTGCAACGCCCTGGGAAAGGTTTCACTGTTAATGTAATGGTTTCTCTGTAGCAGCAGCTACAGAGATAATGGGGGCTTTGGAATGTGTGATGTCCCATGATGAGAGGGTTTTTTTCCTTTCTTGTGTGCCTGAGAGCGAGAGGTTTGTGGACTTTTGTTCGGGAGAAGATGCCAGAAGGGAAAGTTGTAGACTGCAGGACTGAGCGAACTTGGAATGGGTTCGTGAGTCAACGACACATTTGCTGGAGAAAGCCTACAAGTGTTGCCACACATGATGGCATCAACATTACGTGCCCAGAATGTTCTGCAGAACAAAACAGAACACAACAAGAATAGTACAGAATAGCTCTTTTCGAAACTGAAATCTGCCAAATTTACCCTGCAGTGAAGAGGCAAAACTCTCCAGAAGCTCTATTTTATTTGGAGATTGATGAGATTTAGTCTCACCAATGACTGTTACAAATTTATATAGATGTACTTTGGAGAGCATTTTGAGTGCATAAATCATAGGGTGCATGGAGCTTTCAATGCATGGGATTACAAGAGACTGTAGACACACCCAAAGAACAATCCTCTCCACCACTGAGGGCATTTTCTGTGCCTCAAGAAGGCAGTATCCTTCTGGGACATTCTCTCTGCAACTGCAGTCTTCCTCCATCCTTTCCAGCCCTGATGAAGTGCCTTGGCTCAAAACATCAACAGTTTATTCATTTCCATAGATGCTGCCCGACCTGCTGAGTTCCTCCAGTATTTTTAGTGTGTTGTTTTGGATTTCCAGCATCTGCAGGATTTCTCATGTTCATGTTCTCTCCTCATTATTAACCATAAAGGGTGTTTACAAAAATGACTCCAAGAATATTCATTGTCATATGAAGAGTGTTTGATGGATCTGGACCTCTTCTGACTTGAATTTAGATGAATGAGAGGTGACCTCATTGAAACCTATTGAATGTTGAAAGGCCTCGTTAGAATGAATGTGGAGAGAATGTTATGGCGGGGAAGTCTAAGACCAGAGGACACAGCCTTATAATAGAGGGGTGTCCTTTTAGAATGGAGGTGAGGTGGAAATTCTTTAGCCAGAGAATTGTGAATCTGTTGAATTTGTTGTCACAGACAGCTATAGAGGTCAAGTCATCAGGTATATTTAAGGCAGAGGCTGACAGATTCTTGATTGCTCAAGACATGAAGGGTTAAGGGGAGAAGGCAGGAGATTGGGGCTGAAAGGGAAATAAGTCAGTCATGATGTAATGATGGAACAGACACAATGGGCTGAATGGCCTAATTCTGCTCCTATATCTTAAGGTCTTAAAATCAGGGATGAGGTACAGGAGCCTGAAGACCCATACTGAACAGTTTAAGAACAGCTTCTTCCCCTCCACTAGCTGATTTCTGAATAGTCTGTGAACCCATAAACACCATCTTGTTATTTGTCTGTTTGTACAATTTATTTCTTTTATAACCTACAGTATTTTTTATGTTTTGCACTGTACTGCTCTGACAAAACAACACATTTCCTGACATATGTCAGGGATAATAAACCTGATTCTGACCTAACAATAGTCATTTAAAGAAAGTCTCACCGCTCTATGTGTTAATCAATCAAAGTTACCTGCAATGACTTCAGTGTACAAAAGCCTCAAGCAGCCTACTCAAGCAGAAAGGTAGCATCAGCAAAACATAACTTTTAAATCAAGAACCTGATTAGGAGTTTATTCCTTGGCAAGTAGGAGATTGTGGGGTGACCTTACAGAGGTGTGTAAAATCATGGGGTGCATAGATAGTGCGAACACACGGTCTCATACCAAGGAAAGAGAAACGAAAAAAGAATGCGGCATCGGTTAAGGAGAGAGGTGAAAGACTTTAAAAGGACCTGAGGGGCAACTTCTGTACACTGAGGGTGTTAGCAATATGGACCATAAGATATAGGAGCAGAATTAGGCCATTCAGTCCATCGAGTCTGCTCTGCCATTTGATTTTATGGGATTATTTTTCCTTGCAATCACATTCTCCTTTTTTCGCCCCATAACTTTTCATGCCTATCAAGAAACTACCAATCTCTACTTTAAATATAGTCAATTATTTGGCCTTCACTTTTGCCTGTGGCATTGAATTCCACAGATTCACCAACCTCTGGCTAAAGAAATTGCTCCTCATCTCTACTCTAAAACGTCATTCAAACTCCTCTGGTCATAGACTCACACCGTGGAATGAATGAGATTCCAGAGGAAGTGGTTCAGACAGTATATTATCAACATTTAAAAGACATTTGGATAAGTATATGGACAGAAATGGATGAAAGGGAAATGGACCAAATATTGGCAAAAGGCACTGTCAGAAATAACTCACACCATGAGTCTCAGCAAACTGCAAAGCGGCAAAGCTTTATTTTTCACGAGTCTGCAGAGTCGGACCCAAAACTGCTCCAGCAGTATTGAGCCCAGAGCATTACATTTCATTTCCTTTTATACAGTTTCAAGTAGGTTATCACGTGTCCCTCAGTTGCTGTATCATTCCTACAATTATTCATAGTCAGCTCCACTCTCCCCCTCCCCACAGGCTTGTACATTTCGGGGGTCACATACACATTTTCTCATATCCTCTGTCCTTGGAGTTAGCCATCCGCAGAGCCATGTCTGCCAAGTTTTCAAAACACTCATCGGCCTTGGAGTTAGCCACAAGAGTACAGCTTATCTCCATCTGTTTCATCCACCTCCGCTCTCAGCTCCTAGCTTAATGACTCCCTTTTAGTTCTTCATGATTACCACAAGGTACAGATTGTACCTATACAGTTTTGCAAGAATCTTATATCCTTATTTAGCAATGTGTCAGCATATGTTTTGTAAGCTTAGATCTTAGCACAGTCTAACCTTAACCCTTTCACTTCTTACAATTCCACCCTTTTTCTTTTTAGAGTGTGCTAAGGATTTGTCCAGGGATTCCACTCTTCCAGTTCTCTGCCTCGTTGCAACAGCATTTTAGCCGGGTCAGCTGGGTTCCCTGGCTGCATTACCTGTACTACTACTCGCGTTATTAATGCTCTCAAGCAGGGTATTAAGCATGGTAATATGATTATCATTATGAGTATTCCGCCTAATATTAACAGGGCTATTCGCCACCAGCTTCCTCCCAGCAGACTATCCAGCCAACTCAGGTTCCCTAAGGATCTCCAAGTTTGTACTGGCACATGGGCCAACTTCCGAATTTTGTCGGATATTTTCAACACTGCCTTTCCATTATCATTTATCTTTAGGCAACAGTTTGTCAGATTGAACTTTCCACAGACCCCTCCCTCGGAGGCCAATAGGTAATCCAATGCTAATCGATTTTGGTATATGGCTGTTCTCATCTGGCTTTGCTGCTCAGCCAGCAATTCCAGAGCCAATGCGGTTTGGTTGGTGATCACCTCTACTACAGCTTGTAGGCGTATTATTCGATTTAACATATATACCGGGGTTCGGTAACCCCATGACCCATCCTGGGCCCAAGTTGCTGGTCCGTAATATTCAATGATGCGTGCTGGAGGCCACTCGTCGCCCCATTCTCCCACCTTTATCTCCCGCTTCTCCCTTCTCAGTGAGTCAAATAACTTGATTCCCAATTCCCTATCTTCATCCTGGGGTAGGAGGAAGAACTCTGGCCTTATAAGGCCTAAGAAACAAACTCCTCCCCATCCTTTCGGCAATTTGGTGTATGCCTGATTCCCACAAATCCAGAACAGACCTTCTGGGACAAATCCTCCTTTCCTTGCTTTCCGCCAGGCTTTCCAAACACTGGGAATTCCTTCGTACGGGTTATGCCCACTGCAATTCCAGATTCCCGAATTGTTTCCCATAGCCGTACAATTGTCCTTTGCCCCTTTAGTTATGTACCAAGTCGGCTCCTCGGGCCACCAAGTGGCATTATTTTTTTGTTTTAGCCAACTTTATACTCTGACATGGGCTTTCTCCTACTTTCACCTTCCCTTTTCTTTCTACACATACTTGTCCTTCCGGATAGTTTGTTAACTTCCATTCTTGCGTCCTCCCAGTCCTTTTCTTATCCCAATCATGAGCCAATAGCTCCCACACACTCAAACTCTCACCTATCCATGGCCATTGCTCGCTCATGTGGGGTCCCCCACAAACCCAACAGTCACTTACATTTAAACTTGTAGCTATTCGAGTTGCTAAGTCTATAAACAGGTTTTCCTTCATTTCCGGTCTTGTTTTTCCATAGGTTCCCCATTCTTCTCTGACTCCACCAAACTCTGCCCTTCCTTTTTCTTTCCTTTCACATATCCATTCTGTCTCAGGGCATGTACTTTCTCGTACACTCCAACTTCTCCCTTCTCCTTTTTCTTCTCTCACTGATCCACCGGGGTATCCCCTGTTCTTTCTCAGGGTATATTATTCCTCCCTCTTCACATTCCTCTTTTTCTTTTCCATAACATTGGTCATTTACATGTGAATGTGACACAAGGGCCCCGGGTCGTTCTTTTCCTTTCTCCAAAACTCGGTTCCTACACTTGTCACATTTCCCTTCTATTTTTCCCACATACAGAATTAAATATATTACAGTCAATAATGTAACAGTCCACATTGAGTTCATTTTTGTTGCCTTTTCAGTTTCACCACCAACGGTTCTTCACTGGGAACACAGGTCCACTCCGTGTGTCCCTCAGGCTTAACTGGTCCCTTTATTCTGGATGCGTGGGTCCACCCTTTCTCTTTTGTTCGTACGGCCGCCTCGGTGGTTAACAGGACCTGGAAAGGGCCTTCCCACTGTGGTTGTAACTTCTCCGGCTTCCAGGTCCGTACCAGAACCCAATCTCCAGGCACGATCTGATGTAAAGCAAAGTCGAGCGGCGGAGTCTGGGCCAAGAGACCCTTCTTCCGCAGTTCTGCAAAGGAACGAGATAGTGCCAGTAAATAGTTCCTTATAAAAATATCACCCCCTTGTAGCGTGGGGTACCCTTCTACCTTATTCCAATACGGGAGTCCAAACAGCATTTCATAGGGGGAGATTCCTATATCCTTCCTGGGTGCTGTTCGGATTCTTAACAGGGCAATGGGGAGACACTTAGTCCAGGGTAACTTGGTTTCTAGCATTAATTTGGTCAATTGCGCCTTTAAGGTACTGTTCATCCTTTCCACCCGTCCCGAACTCTGGGGATGCCACGGGGTATGGTATTTCCATTGGATACTCAATGCATCACAAATCAACTGGTGCGTCTTGGAGGCAAAGTGTGTCCCTCTGTCCGAGTCTATGGACCCCATGATCCCATATCTGGGGATTATGTTTTCTAGTAGTATTCGGGCTACTGTAGGCGCATCGGCCTTTGTGGTCGGGTATGCTTCCACCCAGTGGGTAAAATGATCCACTATTACTAACAGGTACTTCCATCTCTGCACTGAGGGTAGTTCGGTAAAGTCGATCTGGACTCTATGGAACGGTCTCATGGCCAGTGGCTGGCCACCTCTTGGAGTGGATCGCATCACTTTCTTGTTTATCCGCTGGCACGTCGGACATCCAGTTATCTCTTGCTGGGCCAGTGTGTATATTCCTTTGCATACATAGTCCCTCAGAATTGTGTCGCACATGGCCTGTACTCCCCAGTGGGTTTGATGGTGCAACTGTTGGAGGATGTTGCGGGTTACTTCCTTATTTAGTACCTGTCTCCCATCCGGGACCGTCCATTTACCATCAGTGTCTTTTCGGGCTCCTAGTTGGTTCATGCTATCAATCTCTATTTGGGTAAACATAGGTTGTTTAGTAAGTCCTTCCCTCACTGGTATCAAGGTCAGGAGTTGGATCGGGTCTTCAACGGCTGCTCGTTTGGCCTCCCCATCGGCTAGACGGTTCCCTACTGCTTCAGGTGTTGATCCTTTTTGGTGTCCGGGTACATGTACTACCGCAATCTCAGTTGGTAGGGCCAGGGCTTCCAATGTCATACTTATCATTTGCTCGTGTGCCAGTCCCTTTCCTCTGGCCGTTATCAGTCCTCTTTCTTTCCATATCTTCCCAAAGGTATGTACTATCCCATAGGCGTACTTAGAGTCAGTGTATATTGTTCCGATCCTCTTCTCCAATATCCTCAGAGCCCTCTGGAGTGCGTATAATTCGCATGACTGGGCCGACCAGTTTCCCGGTAATCTCCCGGACTCCACTATTCTTTCAGTCTCTCCGTCAATGATGGCATATCCGCTGTGCCGTACTCCATCAATACATCGTGAGGATCCATCTATATACAATTCCTGTCCTTCTCCCAGGGGAACTTCCTGTAAGTCCTCCCGGCTCTTTGTTTGCAAGTCCAACAATTCAATACAGTCGTGTTCTGACTCCTTTTCTTCTAGTCCTCCATAGAGGAACTGGGCTGGGTTGCAACTGGAATCCTTTGCGAAGTTTAGGTCTTCTCCGGTCATCAGTATAGTTTCGTACTTTAGAATGCGGGAGTCAGTGAGCCACCGATGTGCCTTCTGGGCTAGTAGGGTGCTGACCGAGTGGGGAGAATGCACTGTGATCTTCCCTCCAAAGGTTAGTTTCCGGGCTTCCTCTACCAATACCGCTGTCGCTGCCACTGCTTGGATACAGGTGGGCCATCCACGCGATACCGGGTCTAACATTTTTGACAGGAAAGCCACGGGTTGCCGCTTTCCTCCTCTTAGTTGGGTGAGTACCCCTTGGGCCATTCCTTCGGCATTGTTGACGTACAGCTGGAATGGTTTTTCCAGGGCTGGCAAGACTAACACCGGAGCACGGATCAATTGCCCCTTGATATAGTTGAATTTTTGCTCCTCTTCCTTTGTCCATTCTACTGTTTGCTCATCTTGCCCGAGTTTATCATACAGAAATCTCACCAGGGGAGTATAATTCTCAATCCAGATTCGACAATACCCCACTAACCCCAGGAACTGTCGTATCTCCTTCTTGGTACGAGGTAGCGACATCCCTGTTATTCCAGCTATCCTTTCTGGGGTAATGCTTCGCTGTCCCTTACTGACCCGGTGTCCCAGATACCTTACTTCCTTTTCCACGAATTGTAACTTTTTCTTGGAGACCCGTAGCCCCTTTTTCCCTAGGAAGTTCAGTAATCTGATGGTATCTTCCTGCACCCCTTTCTGTGTTGGCCCGGATAGCAATAAATCATCCACATACTGTAGCAGTTGGTTCTCTGGAGCACATTGGAATTCCGCTAGTACTTGCTCCAAGACCTGCCCGAATAGGTTAGGTGACTCAGTGAATCCTTGCGGCAGGACCGTCCATCTGAGTTGTCTTTTCCGCCCTGTTGTAGGATTTTCCCATTCAAACGCAAACATGTCCCGACTGCTTTCTTCTAGCGGGCAACTCCAGAAAGCATCTTTTAGATCTATTACACTGAACCATTCATGGTCAGGGGAGATTTTACTCATCAGGGTGTACGGGTTGGGTACTACCGGGTATCGGGTCTGGACTACTGCATTTAGACCCCGCAGGTCTTGTACCATCCGATAAGTCCCGTCCGGCTTTCGCACCGGGAGGATGGGGGTATTATATGGCGACATACATTCTTCCAGCAGTCCATCTGCGATCAGCCCTTCAATTACCGGCTGCAGCCCTTTTCTTCCTTCCATCGCAATGGGATACTGCTTCCTCCTTACTGGGCGACCGTCCGGTAGCAAGGTGATCTGTAGAGGGCTGATGTTCAATCCTCCCCTATTTCCCTCTCTATACCACACCTCGGGCTCTATTTTCTGGTCGTCCTCTTCTTACAAACACCTTCTGCGCTTCTCGCAGTAATTCACTCAAGGGTTTTGAATTCCAGTCCTCTATCTTCTCTAGTTTCTTCCGAATGTCTGGCCAGGCTTTCGATACAAATTCTACCCTAATTAGCTGTTGTCCCACCTCTGTCTCCGGGTCTACCCCCGCATATTGTTGCATATTTTTCCGAATTCTATCCAGGAAGTCAGTTGGGGTCTCATCGGGGTTTTGATGACTTCCAAATGCCTTATTGAAATTATGACCCTTGGGGACCGCTTGTCTTATTCCCTTTATCAGGAATTCCCTCATGTCTCTCATGTTTCCTCGTCCTTCAGGAGTCTGTTTGTTCCAGTTTGGCTCCGTGAGGGGAAACTTAGGTGCCCCTTCGGTAGTCTTTTCTTTCTCCCACATAACTATAGCCGCTTGTCTTATCATTTGTCTCTCTTGGGTTGAGAATAACGTCCCCATGATGGAATACATTTCATCCCAGGTGTATATATTAGGCCCGAGGAACTGATCCAACTGTTCAGCCAGTCCCATCGGATCTTCCAGGAGGTTCTTCATTTCTTTTTTAAAGGTTCTTACCTCAGTGCTGGTCAGGGGAACATTCACATACCCCGTTCCCCCATCAGGTCCACTCATCGGGACCTCCCTTAAGGGGCATAACTTGGGCTCCTCTTCCTTTTTCACCCGTTGTCGTGTCCGGGAGCGCGTCATAATAAAGGGGGGTCCTGATTGTGGTGGATTCCCTTCCTCCCACTTCTTCCTTTCTTTTTCTAACCACTCATCGTATTCCTCTTTTCGTTTTTCTTCTTCTTCCGCCCATTCTTCCCGTTCTTTTTCCTTTTCAGCCTCCGCCTCCCGTGCCGGATCGTCCGGTTGGAGGGGGGCAGAGGGAGCCGCCTCCGGTTGTTCAGGCCGGGGCACGTAAGGCGGAGGTAAATGATTCAATACTTCCCAAGGAGGTTTCTCCTTGTTCTTTGTTTCCAATTTGTAACTTCTGGCTGAGTCTCCTGGCCCCGAAACCCAGCAAGAGGCGTATTCACTTTCTTCTTCTTTTACATTTGGCTTAGAGTTTACATATATGTTTAAGGCCTGTCTAACCCAATCCTCATCTGACCCAAATGGTGGCCACCATACCGAGGACCCTTTTATTGGCTGTTTGGACCATAATTTGCAATATTCTACCATTCTCTTTTTCTGCTTTCCCTTTGTTCGTCCATATCCCCATCCTGCAAACATTCTACCGAGGGGGCTATCAGGAGGTACCTTCGGGAACAAACCCGAACTCTCCGGCTCCTCTTCCTTTGAGCTTCCCCCTCCCATTATTCCCTTCCCGGCCCGGTTCTTTTTACTCTAGGTGTCGTCACACCTAGTTTACCCGGTCACACCCACCTAGATCTCAGTTAGCTAGTCTCACTTACCCGGTGTGCCGTAGAACCGTCTCCTTTCCTCCCTGCTTTGCCGCCTTGCGCTGTCCGGATCTCACTCGCTCAAGCCGTTTCAGACGACGAGCAAGGAATCAGGGACTGCCGAACTCGGCAGGGTGCACCTTCTCCGATGTCCTTCCTCTCGCCCTCCACGACCGGAGTGGGGATCCCGGACGAGCCCCCAGCTGTCAGAAATAACTCACACCATGAGTCTCAGCAAACTGCAAAGCGGCAAAGCTTTATTTTTCACGAGTCTGCAGAGTCGGACCCAAAACTGCTCCAGCAGTATTGAGCCCAGAGCATTACATTTCATTTCCTTTTATACAGTTTCAAGTAGGTTATCACGTGTCCCTCAGTTGCTGTATCATTCCTACAATTATTCATAGTCAGCTCCACTCTCCCCCTCCCCACAGGCTTGTACATTTCGGGGGTCACATACACATTTTCTCATATCCTCTGTCCTTGGAGTTAGCCATCCGCAGAGCCATGTCTGCCAAGTTTTCAAAACACTCATCGGCCTTGGAGTTAGCCACAAGAGTACAGCTTATCTCCATCTGTTTCATCCACCTCCGCTCTCAGCTCCTAGCTTAATGACTCCCTTTTAGTTCTTCATGATTACCACAAGGTACAGATTGTACCTATACAGTTTTGCAAGAATCTTATATCCTTATTTAGCAATGTGTCAGCATATGTTTTGTAAGCTTAGATCTTAGCACAGTCTAACCTTAACCCTTTCACTTCTTACAATTGGCAAAAGGCACCAACTTGGTGAGCCACCCTGATGAGCATAGATGAGAAGGACTGAAAGGCCTCTTTCTGTGCTGTATTACTCAACAACTGTAAGTCAATTGCAAGCTGGTTGTTATTAGCTCTCACATGTCACAGAAGCACCTTTAACTGCTTCTGGGTTTTGCTGAACAATTCCGTTCAACACTGCTTCTGTAGAACAGCTTGTCACGTGCACCTCTCTACATGCACTCAGCAGCCACTTTATTAGGTTCCTTCATAGTCTTCTGCTGCTGTGACCCACGTACTTCCAGGTTCAATGTGTTGGGTATTTGGAGTTGCTCTTCTGCACACCACTGTTGTGACACATGCTTATTTGAGTTACTGTTGCCTGCCTGTCCACTTGAACCAGTCCTGCCATTCTCCTCTGACCTCTCTCATTAGCAAGGTATTTTTGCCCGTAAAACTGCCACTCACTATATTTTTCTGTTTTCGAACCATTCTCCGAAAACTTTTGAGACCATTTAGTATGAAAATCCCAGGAGATCAGCAGTCCCTGAGATACTCAAACTACCCTGTCTGGCACCAACAATCATTCCATAGTTAAGGTCACTTAGATCACATTCGGTCTGAACAACAACTTAACCTCTTGACCGTGTTTGCATACTTCTGTGCATTGAGTTGCTGCCGTGTAATTGGTTGATTATATATTTACATTAATGAGCATGTGTACAGGTGGACCTAATAAAGTGGACATTGAGTATAGAGTGGAATGCATATCCCTAATGCCTGAGCCCAAGCCCATTGAGATGGAGAGGTTGTGATTGGAATTAGGAGGTAGAAGGTCCTTATCTATGGACAGAAGGAAGGCAATGTGATTTAAGGTGGATAAAATAATTTATTGTTGTCTTATGTACTGAGGTACAGTGAAAAACTAATCTTACATACTGTTTATACAGATAATTTCATTACTACAGTGCACTGAGGTACAATGAAGAGTTCCCACACTGTTGGATTGTAAGATTTTAGTTTAAGTTTACAGAACAAACATAACAATCAGCAAGTTCTAGAACTGTGAAATGAAAACAGAATCTTGGTAAAATTCAGTCGTCAAGGCAGCAGGTGTGGAGATAGAACTGACCCGTGTTTTCTGATGCTGTTAAAAAATTGAAACATGAGAGATTCTGCACACATAAAACACAGGAGGAACTCAGTGGGTCAGGCAGCATCTATGGAAATGAATAGTCAAAAGTTCTGTTGAAGAGTCTTGGCCTGAAATTTTGACTATCTATTCATTTCTGTAGATGCTGTTAAAATCTGCCTCCTTCGTCTTAAGAATCAAATTAGTCAATATAATATGTGACTGATTCAAATTTCAAAAAGTTCAAAGTAAATTTATTATCAAAGTATCTATATGTCACCATATACGAACATGAGATTAACTTTCTTGCAGGCATTCACCATAGAACAAAGAAGTACAATAGAATCAATGAAAAACTACACACAGAGACTGACAAATGACTCATGAGCAAAAGAAGACAAACTGTGCAAATAAAAAATAATAAATAAAGAAGTAAATAAATAATGCTGAGAATATGAGTTGTATTCCTTGAAAGTGAGTCCAAAGGTTACGGAATCAGTTCAGAGGGTTGAGGTGAGTGAAGTAATCCGCACTGGTTCAGGAGCCTGATGGTTGAAGGGTACCAAGAGTCAAAGGTCGTGGGAGAGAGAATGAAATGGCAAGATTACAGAGGAGGAGGGAGAGGTGAAAGGGTCTGATGAGCTTGTTTTAATAGGGTCTAGTACAGATCCAATAGGCCAACTGGTCATTCTATGTAAGAGTACGTAGGTAAATTGTATCATGTGGGTATAATCTGTCAGAGGTGGTGCAAAGGCAGGTGTTTTAGGCGCATTTAAGAGAGTCTTAGATAGGTACATGGAACCAAAATGGAGAGCTATGTGTGAGCAAAGCACTAGACTGACCTTTGAGTAGGTTAAGTAGTCGGCACAACATTGTGGACCGTAGGGCCTGTACTGCAGCATACTGTTCTATGTTCTAAGCCCTAATCATAGGCTTTCAGATTCAGGTTAATTTATTTATCATACGTATGTCAGAACACAGAGTGAAATGTATCGTTTGCATTAACTACCAACACAACCTAAGGATGTGCTGAAGACAGCCCACAAGTGTTTCCACACATTTTGACATAATCAGGCATGCCCGAAATGTTCAGCAGAACAACACAAGCAATGTCAACCTCTTGTATTCCCTGTTCAACATAATTTTACAGCTAACCAATGCTGCATTGGATCTGCTCAGTTGTAAGTCATCACAAACTACATTCTGAGGAAGATCCAAGAGTTCTTCTGCTTTCTGCCAGAAAATAGGAGTGATTTCAGAATCAAAATATCTTTGAACTCAGTGTTCCAGAGAATGGTTTTGAAGCAGAGTGGCATTAAGGGTAGAAATTACAAATGTCTATTATCCGACAGAGCTTGCTCAAATGACAGACTGTCTGCCCCATCTCCAAAACCACCCCTTCCAAAAGATCCACATCTATCATTAACCTCATGTGGATCTGGATGTTGACAAATGTCAGGACTGATGGTCCAATAGGACTTCAGCATGAAAAGTTCTGTAGATGTCGGAAATCCAGAGCAGTACACATAACATCCTGAAGGAACTCAGCAGGCGAAGCTGCATCTATGGAAAGGGATATAGAGTTGATGTTCCGGGACAAGACCCTTCTTCAGGACAGAGAGGTGGAAGACACCAGAATAAAGAGATGGGGAGAGGGGAAGGAGGCTAGCTGGAAGGTGGTAAGTGAAGCCAGGTGGGTGTGAAAAGTCAAGGGCTGGAGAAGAAGGAAACTAATAGGGAAGGAGAGTAGACCTTAGGAGAAAAGGAAGGAGGAGAGGATCCAGGAGATAGGTAAGAAGAGGTGATAATTCGGAGTGGGGAATAGAGGGCAGGAGTATTTTTACTGAAAGGAAAAATTGATATTCATGCCATTGGATTGGAGGCTACCCAGACAGAATATAAGGTGTTACTCCTTCACGCTGAGAGTGGGCTCACCTGACACAAGAGGAGACCATGGACTGATTGATTGGAATGGGAATAAGAATCTGAATATACTTGGCCACTGGGAAGTTCGGCTTGCAGTGAGTGGAGTGGAGATGCTTGACCAAGAGGTCCTCCAGCAGTCTTCAGTAAGACCATTCCTTAGTACAATAAAATGGACTCTTGACCTCACAATGCATCTTGTTATGGCCTTGTACCTTATTGTCTACTGTTATGTGCTTTCTCTGTAACTGTACCACTTTATTCTGCAATTTTTTAATGGTTTTCTCTCGTACTACCTCAGCGCAGTGATAAATTAATCTGTATGCATGGCTTACAAAACCTTACCGCTCCGTACATGCACAATAACAAACCAATTTACCAATTTGTCACCTCCCTTGGTCCACATCACCATCCCCCCACCCCCCAGCTACCAAGGAGGTCCCAGGAATTTCCCTCATGCCCACTGAGGTGGAACAATCACTCCTTCTAGACATAATTGTATAATGCCATACTTAGACCAACAAGGACTGACATATTAATACATGACCCAAATAATTTTCATGGAATTGAATTGGGTTGCCACATGTTTACATTTAAGAGGGACTTAAACCCTCCACAAAATGTGTATCTGAAAGCATTCAGTTGTGGTCATTCTGCTGGTTATTGCCTTTGTTAGAATTAACCTACAGAGCATTCACGGTTATGAATCTGGGAAATTGCATTCACTTCATACAACAAAACAATCAGATTGCATTTTACAGCTACTTATTTCAATGGAGTAAATTGTTCTTCTGTGAAATATGGAAGGGGCAGCAGGTTAGAATAGCAGTTACTATTACAATTTACTGTGCCAGCAGTTTGGGTTCGATTCCCACCACTGTCAATAAGGAATCTGTGTGTTCTCCCCATGACTGCATGGACTGCACGGAGACGTTGCAGATTTCCCTCAGCACATCCTCGAGCTGTACTGGTCATTGGCACAAATGATGCATTTCACTGTATGTTTCAGTATTTTGAGGTACATGTGACAAATGAAGCTAATTTTATCTTTGTCTTTAAACTATTGAACAGACCTAGACTGGAAACAAAGACAGTGGATCTTTATGGCAGCATAGTTGCTGAAGATTCATTAAATGATTGGGCCTCACCTTTTCACTCATCACCTTCCAATCAAACAGTGCGGGACAGTAGCGTAACATTTTACAATGCAAGTGACCCGTGTTCAATTCCCAGTGAGTCTGTACGTTGTCCTTGTGTGATTCCTCCAGCTGGTCTGGATTAAAGTTATTTATTTATTTATTGAGATACAATGTGGATAGGCCTTTCCAGGCCTTCGAGCCATGGTGGTCATCAATCCCCCGATTTAATCACAGACCAGTCAACCTATTGTTTTTGGAATGTGGGAGGAAACCAGAGCACCCGGAAGAAACCCACATGCTCATGGGGAGAATGTACAAACTCCTTACAGGCAGTAGTGGGAATTGAACCTGGTTCGCCTGTACTGTAAAGTGTTGTGCTAACCATTATGCTACTGTGTCACCCATTAGTAAGTGGTAAGCATGCTGCCCTTGCAAGCTATCCCCCCCTCAGCACATCCTCAGACTGTGCCGGTTATTGAGGCAAATAACACATTCCACAGTACGTTTGAATGTTTTCATGCATGCGTGAGAAATAGCGCTAATCTTTAATCTTTAATTAGATCAGCTGAATTAGTGAGCTACTGAGTCAGACACACAATCTACAGCAGCAGAAAGTATCACTGGTTTCAATTTGACCATTGTCCATTACCTTCGTCATCAGTGTTAACTGCCAGTGTGAAGAAAACGCTTTGATAGTTAACTGCCTGTGATCACTCTCTAAATAGCATTTGCTTCTGTTTTCCTTAAGTGCACTGACTTTGCATGTTGCCAGTGAGTACAGTCAGCAGATGGGCTGTGCTGGAGTCACTAATGATTTCTGAATGGATTCAGTTCCTTCAACAGTCTTTATTTGCTGTTTGTCACGGGTAACCTTTCGGCTTCAGGTGCTTTGACACTTCATTTAGTTTCTTGGCAATTTAACAGCATTTTGGGTCTTCCCATTCATAAACTATTGGCTCACCATCTGTAATTAGATTCAGTAGTGATTACTCATATAATTCAAAGTCATATAATTCTATTGTACCTCTCAGTGAGCCACTGGCCCAGTTTCCATTTCATTGTACTAAGTCTCGGAGGACATGCAGTTTCCGTGCTTTCTATACTCATTCACTTGTCTTTGTTCATTTATTTAAGATCATAAGACCAGAAGATATAGGAGCAGAATTAGGCCATTTGGTCCATTGAGCCATTCCATCATGGCTGATTTATTATCCCTCTCAAACCCATTCTCCAGCCATCTTGAGGTAATCCTTGACACCCTGACTAATCGAGAACTTTTCAAACTCTAAATAATTTGGCCTCCACAGCCTGCTGTGGCAATGAATTCCATAGATTTGCCACCATCTGGTGCAGAAATTCCTCTTCACCTCTGTTCAAAGGGAATGTCCTTCTATTCTGAGGCTGTGCTCTCTGGTCCAGGACTCACCCGTTGTAGACAATATTTTAACCACATTCACTCAGTCTATGCCTTTAAATTTTACCCCTTATATACCTGAGGAAATATTGTAGCATAGGACACAGAACATAGAACTCTATCACACTGTACAGCCCCTTCAGCCCACGATGAAGTGTTGACTATTCAACTGACTCTAAAATCAACTTATTGCTTCCCTCTTACACAGAGCCTCATTGTTTTTATCAGTGCTAAAGTTTGTATGTTCTCCCTGTGACCACATGGGTTTCCTCTGGGTGCTCTGGTTTCCTCCCACATTCCAATGACTTATGGGTTAGGAAGGGTTAATGCATCTTGGGCATGTTATATTGGTGACAAAAACTTATCAATGCTCGTAGGCTGCCCACAGCACATCCTCTGTCTGTTTTTTCATTTACACAAGAATGCTGCATCTCACTGTATGTTTCATTGTATGTGTTCAGATAACTATTATCTTTATGATCATGGGGCAGGCTTATGAAGTTGAATTGCAATTGTCAGCAGCTGCACTAATGCATGATGAGGAACTGCTGCGTGCTTGTTCTTGCAGAAGAATGTCTCCAGGACAACATCCTATGCAGCATCGATTTACAGGCCATGACCCTCTGGGACTTGGGCTCTATTATTTTATTTTGTGACTCTATGTTTTCCTGCTTTTGTAATTATATGTGTGATATGTGCCTAGTGCTGCGTGTGACTGTTGTTATTGTGTTTTTGCACCTTGGCCCTGGAGCGTAACAGTTTTGTTTGGCTCTATTCATGTGTATGGTTGAATGGCAATTGAACTTGAATTGAACTTGAACTGGACCTACTTTCTGCATTCTCTTTGGCAACTGATACTCAATTGTATGGTTGGGAGCTCCAGGTTCTGGTGTAAATATCACCAGAAATTGTTCTGGTCCGGTCACATGATTGGTACGGCTCAGCAACACTTCTTCAGAATCAGAATCAGGTTTAACATCTATGGAATAGTTCATAAAATTTGCTATTTTGTGGCAGCAGTACATTGCAATACACAATAATGAAAACCATAGATTATAATATGAAGTGTATGTATGTGTATATATATATATATAATTATATTGTAGTGCAAAAAGAAAGAAAAAAGTACAGAGGTAGTATTCGTGGGTTCATGAGTCATTGAAAAATCTAATGATCTAATGGTGGAGGGGAAGAAGCTGTTCATGAGATGCTGAGTATGTGTCTTCAGGCTCCTGTACCTCTTTCTTGAAATGAGTAGAGGGAATGCCCTGGGTGATGGGGTCCTTAATGATAGATATCAACTTTTTGATGCATCACCATTTGAAAACATCCTGGATTCTAATGAGGCTAGTGCCCATGATGGAGCTGTCTGAGTTTACAACTTTCTGCAGCTTTTTCTGATCCCGTGCGGTGGCCCCTCCATACCAGATGGTGATGCGACTGGTTGGAATGCTCTCCATGGTATGTACACCTGTAGAAATTTGCGGGTGTTTTTGTTGACATACAATTCTCCCCACACTTCCTTTTAACTGAATCAATAATTATTTACTTACTGAGATACAGAGTGGAATAGGCCCTTTAATCCGTGCCACCCAGAAACTCACCAAATTAATCCTGACCTAACCACAGGACAATTTACAATGACCAACTACCCTACCAACTGGTACATTGTTGGACTATGGGAGGAAACCCATGCAGTCATAGGGAGAACGTGCAAACTCCTTACAGACAGTAGCAGGAATTGCACCTGGGTCACTGGTACTGTAAAGCATTGTGCTAACCACTATGCTACTGCATCAGGTCTAGGATAGATCCTCAAAGATGCTGACATCCAGGAACTTGAAACTGCTCACCCTTTCTTTCTCCCTCAAAAGGTTAATGAAATTTGGCATTTTCCCAATGACCTTCACAATTTTTTTTAGTTGCTCAATTGAAAGCATCCTATCCCGGGGATGCATTGTAGCTTGGCATGACAACTGCTCTGTCGAGAACATAAGAAATTGGTGAGACAGCTCAGTCCATCACCCAAACCAGCCTCCCCTCCAATGATTGCCTACACTTCCACTGCCACAGGAATAAAACTAGCACAATCAAGGACCCCTCTCACCTCCTCTCCTTCCTCCCATCAGGCAGAAGATACAAATGCCTGAAAGCACGCACCCCTAGGCTCAAGGACAGCTCCTATACTACTGTTATCAGACTATTGGTGTTCCTGACCTAGACCCTTCAAGACTGAAGAAGGGCCTCAGCCAGAAACGTCGACTGTTTATTCATTTCCATGGATCCTACCTGCCTTGCTGAGTTCCTCCAGCATTTTGTGTGTTATCATATTTTCAATTCTGCTTTCTTTTTGTTACCTCATCGTATATTTTTTTGAAATGATCTGTCTGGATGGCACATGGATAAGAGTCTTTCATTGTATCTTGGTATGTATGACAATAATAAAACAATTCCCAATTCCTGGGGCCAATCAGACTTCTTTCAGAGATAGTAGTTTCCATTTCACCATTTTGGTGGAGCTACGGTTGTCCTTTGCAATTTGTGTTTGTACCTGGTGAAAAAAAGAAAGATTACATCAAAATATCGAAGCATACGGGGAAAAGCACTGTTTGTGTCACTGTCCAAACAGTTCGAGGGGGTACTGGGGCCAGCTTGCAAATGTCACCACGCTTCTGACACCAACACAGCAGGCTCTCAACTTAATCGCTTTCATCTGTACAGCTTTGGAATGTGGGAGAAAACTGGAGCACACGGAGGAAACCCATGCAGTCACCCGAAGAAGGTACAAATCCTTTCAGACAGAGGTGGGAACTGAACCCTGATCCGTGATCACTGGTGCCCAGAAGTGTTGTGCTAACCACTCCTGCCTCAGCAAGGACCTGGACCCATTGCAGTTTGCCTATTGGCACAATAGGTCAATGGCAGACACAATCTCCAAGGCTCTCCACATAGCTTTAGACCACCTGGACAACACAAACACCTACAGTATGTCAGGATGCTGTTCATCGACTATAGCTCAGCATTTAATACCATCATTCCCACAATCCTGATTGAGAAGTTGCAGAACCTGGACCTCCAGTACCTCCCTCTGTAATTGGATCCTCGACTTCCTAAACCGGAAGACCACAATCTGTGCGGATTGGTGATAACATCTCCTCTTCACTGACGATCAACACTGGCAAACCTCAGGGGTGTGTGCTTAGCCCACTGCCCTACTCTCTATATGCACATGACTATGTGGCTAGGCATAGCTCAAATACCATCTATAAATCTGCTGATGATACAACCATTGTTGGTAGAATCTCAGGAGGTGACGAGAGGGTGTACAGGAGTGAGATATGCCAACTAGTGGAGTGGTGCTGCAGCAACAACCTGGCACTCAACATCAGTAAGATGAAAGAGCTGATTGTGGACTTCAGGACGGGTAAGACAAAGGAATACATACCAATCCTCATAGAGGGATCAGAAGTAGAGAGAGTGAGCAGCTTCAAGTTCCTGGGTGTCAAGATCTCTGATGATCTAACCTGATCCCAACACAATGATGTAGTCATAAAGAAGGCAAGACAGCGGCTGTAATTTATTAGGAGTTTGAAGTGATTTGACATGTCAACAAATACACTCAATAACTTCTATAGTTGTACCATGGAGAGCATTCTGACAGGCTGCATCACTGTCTGGTATGGAGGGGCTACTGCACAGGACCGAAAGAAGCTGCAGAAGGTTGTAAATCTAGTCAGCTCCATCTTGAGTACTAGCCTACAAAGTACTCAGGACATCTTCAGGGAGTGGTGTCTCAGGAAGGCAGCGTCCATTATTAAAGACCTCCAGCACCTAGGGAATGCCCTTTTCTCACTGTTACCATCAGGTAGGAGATACAGAAACCTAAAGGCACGTACTCAGTGATTCAGGAACAGCTTCTTCCCCTCTGCCATCCGATTCCTAAATGGACTTTGAAGTTCTGGACACTAACTCACTTTTTAAAATATACAGTATTTCTGTTTATGCACATTTTTAAATAATTTATTCAACATATGTAATTAATTTACATATTGATTTAATCTCTTAGTATCTTTCCTTTCAGTTAGTCCTGACAAGGGTCTCGGCCCGAAACGCCGACAGTGCTTCTCCTTATAGATGTTGCCTGGCCTGCTGTGTTCCACCAGCATTTTGTGTGTGTTGTTGTTTGAATTTCCAGCATCTGCAGATTTCCTCATGTTTGCTAATTGGTTTACTTGTTTATTTATTATTACGTTTTATTTTATTTATTATTATGATTTTTTTTCTCTCTCTGCTAACTTATGCATTGCATTGAACTGCTGCTGCTAAGTTAACAAATTTCACGTCACATGCCGGTGATAATAAACCTGATTCTGATTCTGTTTCTGTGTTACTGCTGCTTCTGACATCAGCCTTTCCAGTTCTTCCATCAGACTCAATGCTCCTACCTGCAACATGGAAATCATCAGATTTCTGAACAGTCCAGAAGCCATGAGCACTATCTTACTATTGCTCCTTTGCACTACCTACCTATACCTCAATCTATCAATCTCTTTATCTATCTATCTGTCTTTCTACCTACTACATATATATTGATCTAGGCATGAGGTACTGCATATGCTGGGAATCTAGAACAATACACACAATCTGTTGGAGGAGCTCAGCAGGTCAGGCATTTTGGGCCAAGATCCTTCATCATGAATTCTGATGAAGAATCTCGACTTAAACATCAACTGTTTATTCCCATCCGTATATTCTGCTTGACCTGCTGGGCTCCAACAGCACAGTGTGTGTATTATCTATCCATCTACAGTATCCCATTCACCCCCCCTTTGAAAGATTTTATGTTTTATTGTTTTACAACATTGAATCACAATGGATTTAATTTGGCTTTTTTGACACTGATCAACAGAAAAAGTCTCTTGTCAAAGTGAAAACAGATCTCTACAAAGTGATATAAATTAATTACAAATACAAAACACAAAATAATTGATTGCATAAATACTCCCCCCTTCATTCAAGTCAGTATTTAGTAGATGCACCTTTGGCAGCAGTTACAGCCTTGAGTCTGTGTCAATAGGTCTCTATTAGCTTTGCACATCTGGACTCTGCAATGTCTCCCCATTCTTCTTTATAAAACTGCTCAAGCTCTGTCAGGTTGCATTGGGATCATGAGTAAACAGCTCTTTTCAAGTCCAGCCACAAATTCTCAGTTGGATTGAGGTCTGGATTTAGACTTCTTCAGGGCTCAGAAGAGGGGTCCTCTTCAGGATTTAGGGTTCAGCAGTTAACTTCTATGAACTGCTCTGGAAGATTGTGAAAGATGCTCTGGAAAGGCAAGACTTCCTTTTAGTTATTTAGCTCAAAAGGCAAGCATCAAAGAGACAGACACCAGATGCTTTGAAATGCTCCATATTACTTTATTGACATTAAACCATGATAGATTTACACATAAAGATGTCAAGCGGTACAATATAGACTTCTCTTGGTAAGTGAGGGATTTATTCTTTGTTGATGACAGCTCTTTAGGTATAGTTTGGCAGTCTTTCTCAAAACATAATACCACAATAAAAAAAGAGCTCTGATTTCACAGTTTTCTTAATTTTTAAAAAATATTCTGCTCTATTTGCCCTTGAGAGCAGAGTCTGTAGATTGCACAATAGCATAATGGTTAGTGTAATGCTATTATAGTACCAGAGATTGGGGTTCATTTCTGCCGCTGTCTGTACGGAGTTGTTATGTTCTTCCCAGCACTGCCTGTACTTCCTCCTGGTACTCTGATCTCCTCCCACATTCCAAAGACCTACAGGATAATAGCTTAATTAGTCACATGGGTGTTATTGGATGCCTTGGGCTCATCGAGCTGGAAGTGCCTGTTTCTATGTTGTACCTCCGAATAAAGTAAATAAATATAGATCATCTGAGTCTATGTACAGTTTTGCTGCCTCTAATATATTGGTCAAGGGCAGATCTTGATAAATGACAGGTTGCAAATGGAACATTGTCTGAGACCACCAGAGTTAATGCAGAGGGCTTTGATCTTCATTGTCATGGTGGTCGGCGCAGAAAAGGTTCACTGAAATGATTCCTGGTTTGATAAGATTGAAGTATGAGAAAGATTTGTTCAGCTTAGAGCTCCCTAACTTTACACCATGGACCAATACCATTAAGCAACCGATCCATAGACCCTAGGTTGGGAACCCCTGGATCAAACCAAGCTGAGATGACTTAAAGATAGAAATATTACTAGTCCTCATCATGGGATCGGAGGTAGAGAGTGTGGTGATATCATGTGCAATGATGTTCCAGTACCTGATTGGAGAGCACTGAGCATGCATGGGGTTTGCCAGAATGTTTCAGCATGTGGCGGGCTTAAGATGTGTTTGTTTATTACTGTAAATAAAATTTCCCTAATTCTTCCAGAATATGATTCTTAATTGTTAACCCACGGTATGCTTAAATAGAAGTAACATAACATGGTGTCAGAAGTGCTTCTGGAAGAGTAATACGGGGGAATCGAGAATCGAAGATAATCGGAAAAAAAAGAAGAAAGAAGTTCGAACTGCAAACGGTAAAATGGAAGGCTTAAAAAACCCCACCAAAACTTCAGCTGACTGTAGCAGAGAATTGGAGGATCTTCAAACAACAGTTTGAAATATATTTATCGGCAATCGAAGCTGATAGAAAAGCGAACAAAATTCTTCACATACACACAGAGAGCTGCTGAAACAATTGATCAGAATGTTACTGAGTTAAGAAAGCGTAGTAGAATGTGCGAGTTTGGATTGCTCACAGACTCTCTTATTAAAGATAGACTAGTTTGTGGCATTCGTGATAATGCACTGAGAGAGGCTTTTGCATGAGCAAGATTTAAATTTTGAACAAGCTTTCACGCTCTACAAAGCTTCTAAGATCGTAATTTCGCAGGCTGAAGAGCTTTTTCTTGAAAACTACAATGTAAACATTGTAAAAACGCACAAATATATCAAGAAATATAATCATCAACAAAACCGACGGGGAGCAAGACGGCATTTGGAAAAAAAAGTCACATGATCGCTGTGCGCGGGAACACCAGACAAATCAGTGTTTCGCATATGGCAAAATTTGTAACAGCTGTGGTAAGATTAATCATTTTTCATGCTGTTGTAGAATCAGAAAGAAGGAAAATGAAATGAAACAAGTAAATGCAGTGGTTGAAGATGAATGTGAGGAATTTTATATACAAAATTTGTAGATGCGCTTTATGAATATGCTGACATGTTGAATATAAAAGCAGTTGATGCAATGTCTGAGACGACCAAACAGGAGACAATTGATGATGTGAAAAAGCAATGGCAGGAAGAGGTTGCTTCAATGCAAGAAATGAAAGAGACACTGAGAGAATGTGAGATTCAGTCTAATCACCAACTAGAGCAAGAACATTCACAGTGGGCACTGTATAACCAAGACGTAAAAGCACAAATGAAGGAGTTGAGAAGTTTTATTGAAATGATGAAGTCTCAGCATAAAAAAGAGATTACACTGTTAATGAATGAATTAGATGAAGAAAAGAATATTTGTATTTCATTACAAATGGAAGTGGAAGGAACTAGGAAAGGTAGAGTCCAAACAGAAGCAGGAAAGCATATTGCTGAGGAGGATGGCGTGAACTGCGTACCTGAAATTCCAGATTCTAACCAGGAGATGTGAGAGTATACCAAAAAGTTTAGTTGAGATACATAAAGAAAAGCTTAAAGCAGAAAAGAAGAAAAAGACCAAGACGAGTCATGGCCTAAATAGTGAAGAGCCAACATCAGAGTTTCAGTTAGCTGATATAGATTTGTTTATTGGTTAATGTTGTTATTAGTTTTTCTTTTTAAGGAAATGAAGATGTGATTCTTCAGAGATTCAGTTCATGGATGCGGAGAAAAAATATGTAAATAATAACAAGGAAACACAAGATCTGTGTGTACCACTTAGGTCTATTTGTGTTCGTAAACCCACAGAGACTGATAGAGACTTGTCCAATTATGTATTTGTTTTGATTAATGTTGTTAACTGTTTTTCTTCTTAAGGGAGGGAAGATGTGGTGATATCACGTGCAATTATGCGCCACTACCTGATTGGAGAGCACTGAGCATGCGCGGGGTTTGCCAAAATGCTTCAGCATGTGGCGGGGTTAAGATGTGTTTGTTTATTACTGTAAATAAAAGTTCTCGAATTCTTCCAGAATAGGATTCTTAATTGTTAATCCATGGTATGTTTAAATAGAAGTAACATAATGGAGAGAGTTAGTAACTTTGGATTCCTTGGTGTTATCATTTCACAGGATCTGTCCTTAGTCCAGCACATAAGTACTGTTACAAAGAAGGTATGGCAGGGCCTCTACTTTCTTAGAAGTTTGTGCAGATTTGGCACGTCATCTAAAAGTTTGGTAAACTCCTATAAGTGCACAGAAAAGAGTATCCGGACTGGTTGCATCATGGCCTGGAATGGAAGCACTGGTATCGTGCAGAGGAAAATGTTGTTCACTTAATGTTTCAATAATATTTGAGTAATCTTATATTGGTTGATTAAGCATTCTTGTTTATTTAAATAATTCATTATGGGTTGTACAGTATGAATAAATACGTGATTTGCATATATTATCAGTGCTACTTGTCACAAAGAAGCAGTTTCCATCAAGGATTCCACCCGCCCAAGCCATGATCTCTTCTTGCTGCTGTCAGCAGAAAGGAGTTACAAGAATGTCAGGCCCACACCAGCATGTTCAAGAACAGTCATTACCCTTCAATCATCAGGCTCCTGAACTTACGTACGTAAGAACATAAGAAGTAGGAACAGGAGTAGGTCATCTGGCCCGTTGAGCCTGCTCCACCATTCAATAAGATCATGGCTGATATGACCATAAACTCATCTCCCTATAGCCCTTAATTCCTCTACTATGCAAAAATCTATCCAACCTTGTCTTACATATATTTGTGTGTGTATATATATATGAATAGGGCAGAGAATTCCACAGATTTACCACTCTCTGGGAAAAGCAGTTCCTCCTCATCTCTGTCCTAAATCTCCACCCCCAAATCTTGAAGCTATGTCCCCTAGTTCTAGTCTCATCTACCAGTGGAAACAACTTTCCTGCCTCTATCTTATCTATCCCTTTCATAATTTTATGTTTTTATATATATAACATTTTATATATTTTTCTGAATTCCAGTGAGTACAGTTCCAGGTGACATAATCTCTCCTCATAGTCTAACACTCTCATCTCTGTAAGGTTCTGTGTGCTACGTTTTATGCTTTGTTGGTTAGAACTTTATGTATTCACAATGGCTGTTGCACTTCCCTACAACAGTTCAAAGATCCTTTGTTGACTATAAAGCACTTTGCAGTTCTAAAGCTGTGTCAAAGTCCAGGATATTCCCCTTCACACTCATCCTGAAAGGCCTTGATAGAGGGGACACAGAGAGGATGTTTCTATGATGAGGAGAGTCTAGGATCCAAGGGCACAATAAAGGGACATTGCTAGAGGGATTGAATTTAAGAGCAGGGATGTTATGCTGCAAGATACTGGTGACTGGAGTACCTCATGTAGTTCTGGTCTCTGGCGAGATTACATCTGCATTCATTGCAGTGCAGATGATGCAGTGACTGAAAATTCTGGAATCTCTGTATCCCATTTATATTTGCACTTTCAAAATGTGAGATATTCAGGGTCAGAAGCTGAGTGTTTGCTTTTTAAAGTCATAGAGTCATAGAGCACTCCAGCACAAACAGGCTCTTTGGCCCATCTACTCCATGCTGAACTATTATTTTACCTAGTCGCATTGAGTGTACCAGACCATAGCTCTCCACACATCCATGTACCCATTAAAATTTCTCTTAAACATTGACAGTAAACTCACATTGTATTGCCTAGTCCAATCAATCTGCACTGGACCATAGGCCTCCACACCCTTTCCATCCACATACCTATTCAAATTTCTCTTAAACATTGACAGTAAACATTCTCCTCTGTACCTACTCCCCAGCACCTTAAACCTGTGTCCTCTCGTGCCAGCCATTTCAGCCCTGGGAAAAAGCCTCTGACTATCCACACGATCAATGCCTCTCATCATCTTGTACACCTCTATCAGTTCACCTCATCCTCTGTCGCTCTAAGGTGAAAAGGCTGAGTTCACTCAACCTATTCTCATGAGGCATGCCCTCCAATCCAGGCAACATTGTTGTAAATCTCCTCTACACCCTTTCTATGACGTCCACAGACTTCCTATAGTTAGGTGACCAGAACTGAGCACAGTACTCCAAGTGCGGTCTGACCAGTTTCCTATATAGCTGCAACATTACCTCTCGGCTCCTAAATTCAATTTCATGATTGATGAAGGCCAATACACTGCATGCCTTCTTAACCACAGAGTCAACCTGTGCAGCTGCTTTGAGCATCTTATGGACTTGGACCCCAAGATCCCTCTGATCCTCCACGTTGCCAAGATTCTTTCCATTAATACTATATTCTGCCATCATATTTGACCTATCAAAATGAACCACTTCACACTTATCTAGGTTGAACTCCATCCGCCACTTTTCAGCCCAGTTGTGCATCCTATCAATATCCCACTCTGACAGCCGGCCTCACTATCCACACCACCTCCAACCTTGGTGTCATCAGCATACTTACTAATCCATCCCTCCACTTCCTCATCCGGGTCATTTATAAAAATCACGAAGAGTAAGGGTCCCAAAACAGATTCCTGAGGCACTCCACTGGTGACCGACCTCCATCCAGAATATGACCCGTCTACAACCACTCTTTGCCTTCTGTGGGCAAGTCAGTTCTGGGTCCACAAAGCAATGTCCCCTTGGATCCCATGCCTCCTTACTTTTTCAATAAGCCTTGCATGGGGCACCTTATCAAATGCCTTGCTGAAATCCATATACACCACATCTACTGCTCTTCCTTCATCAAAGTGTTTAGTCACATCCTCAAAAAATTCAATCAGGCTCATAAGGCATGACCTGCCCTTGGCAAAGCCATGCTGACTATTCCTAATCATTTTGTACCTCTCCAAATGTTCATAAATCCTACCTCTCAGGATCTTCTCCAATAACTTATCAACCACTGAGGTAAGACTCACTAGTCTATAATTTCCTGGGCTATCTCTAATCCCTTTCTTGAATAAAGGAACAAGATCTGCAACCCTCTAATCCTTCGGAACCTTTCCCGACTCCATTGATGATGCAAAGATCTTCGCCAGAGGCTCAGCAATCTCCTCCCTCACCTCTCACAGTAGCCTGAGGTACATCTCATCCAGTCCCAGTGACTTATCCAACTTGATGCTTTCCAAAAGCTCCAGCACATCCTCTTTCTTAATATCTATATGCTCAAGCTTTTCAATCCATTGCAAGTCATCACTATTATCACCAAGAGCCTTTTTCATGGTGAATGCTGCAATAAAGTATTCATTAAGTACCTCTGCTTTTTCCTCTGGTTCCATACACACTTTCCCACTGTCACATTTGATAGGTCCTATTCTTTCACATCTTATCCTCTTGCTCATCACATACTTGTAGAATGCCCTGGGGTTTTCCTTAATCCTGCCCGCCAAGGCCTTCTCATGGCCCCTTCTGGCTCTCCTAATTGTCTTCTTAAGCTCCTTCCTAGTAGCCTTATAATCTTCTAGATCTCTAACATTACCTAGCTCTCTGAACCTTTTGTAAGCTTTTCTTTTCTTCTTGACTAGATTTACTTCATCCTTTGTACACCATGGTTCCTGTACCTTACCATACCTTCCCTGTCTCATTGGAACATACCTATACAGAACTCTACACGAATATCCCCTGAACATTTGCCACATTTCTTCCGTACTTTTCCCTAAGAATATCTGTTTCTAATTCAAGCTTCCAGCTTCCTATCTGATAGCCTCATAATTCCCCTTACTCCAATTAAACACTTTTCTAACTTGTCTGTTCCTATCTCTCTCCAATGCTATGGTAAATGAGATAGGATTATGATCACTATCTCCAAAATGCTCTCCCACTGTGAGATCTGACACCTGATCAGGTTCATTTCCCAATACCAAATCAAGTACAGCCTCTCCTCTTGTAGGCTTATCTACATATTGTGTCAAAAAACCTTCCTCAACACACCTAACAAACCCCACCCCATCTAAACCCTTTGCTTTAGAGAGATGCCAATCAATATTTGGGAAATTAATATCTCCCATCACGACAACTCTTATTATTACACCTTTCCAGGATCTGTTTCCCTACCTGCTCCTCACTATCCCTGTTACTATTGGGAGGCCTATAAAAAACACCTGGTAGAGTTATTGACCCCTTCCTGTTCCTAACCTCCACCCACAGAGACTCTGTAGACAACCCCTCCATGGCCACCTTTCCTGCAGCCATGACACTATCTCTGATCAACAGTGCCACATACCCACCTCTTTTGCCTCCCTCCCTGTCCTTTCTGAAACATCTAAAACCCGGCACTTGAAGTAACCATTCCTGTCCCTGAGCCATCCAAGTCTCTGTAATGGCCACTAGATCATATCTCCAAGTACTGATCTATCCTCTAAGCTCATTCGCTTTGTTCACAACACTCCTTGTGTTGAAATAGACACATCTCAAACCTTCAGTCTGAGCGTGTCCCTTCTCTATGACCTGCCTATCCTCCATCTCGCACTGTCTACAAGCTTTCTCTATTTGTGAACCAACCTCCTCTTCCCCAGTCTCATCAGTTCGGTTCCCACCGAACCACCGATAGATGTATTCCAAACACAAAGAACTACACAAATGGCAAAATAGTACAAACATGGCTGACAAAGGAAATCAAAGCAAATGTAAAAGCAAAAGAGAGGGCATACAACAAAGTGAAAATTAGCAGGACGATAGAGGCCTGGGAAGGTTTTAAAAACCTTCAGAAATCAACTAGAAGAGTCATTAGGAGATCAAATATGAAAGCAAGCTAGCAAACAATATCAAAGTTGATAGAAAAAGCTTTCTCCAAGTATAGAAAAAATAAGCGAGGTAAGAATGGATGTGGGGCTGCTAGAAAATGAGGCCAGTGAAATAATAAAGGGGGGGAAGAGGAGATGTGATGAACTAAAAGATTATTCTGCATTACTTTTCACTGTGGAAGATAATGGCAGTTTGCCAAATATTGAAGGGTGTGAGGGAAGAGAAGTGAGTGTTTTTACCATTGCAAGGGAGAATTTGCTCAAAAAGCTGAAAGACCTAAGGTACATAAATCATCCAGACCAGATAAACTGCATCCTAGTGTTCTAAAAGAGGTAGTGGTATAGTTTGTGGAGGCATTAGTAGTGATCTTTCAATAATAATTGGACTCTGGCATGGTCCCGGAAAATTGCAAATGTCACTCCACTCTTTCAGAAAGGAGGAAGGCAGCAGAAAGGAAATTATAGACCAGTTAGCCTAACCTTAGTGGATGGGAAGATGCCGGAGTCAATTGTTAAGGATGAGGTTATGGAATACCTGGTGACACAGGACAAGATAGGATAAAGTCAGCATGGTTCCCTTTAGGGAAAATCTTGCCCAACAAACCTGTTGGAATTACAATTCCTCAGAATTCCTCAGAAATTACAAGTAGGATAGATAAACAAGATGCAGTGGCTGTTGTATATTTGGACTTCCATAAGGCCTTTGACAATTTGCGATGTATGAGGCTGCTTACCATGTTAAGAGCCCATGGTATTACAGGAAAGTTACTAGAATGGTTGGAGCATTGGCTGATTGGTATGAGGCAGCGCGTGGGATTAAAAGCATCTTTTTCTGGTTGGCTGCTACTGATTCGTGGTGTTCCACAATGGTCGGTGTTGGGACCGCTTCTTTTTATGCTGTAGATAAATGCTTTAGATGAAGAAATAGATGGTTTTGTTGCCAAGTTTGCTGATGATAAGAAGATTGGTGGAGGGGCATATAGTACTGAGGAAGGACTTAGATGAATTAGGAGAATGGCAAGAAAGTGACAAATGAAATATAATGTTAGAAAATGCAAGGTCATGCACTTTGGTGGAAGAAATAAGTGTGCAGCCTAAATGAGGAGAAAATCCAAAAATATGAGATTTAAAGGGACTTGGGAGTCCTTGTACAGAACACCCTAAAGGTTAACTTGCAGACTGAGTCAGTGGTGAGGAAGGTAAATGCCATGTTAGCATTCATTTCAAGTGGCCTGGAATGGAAGAGCAGGGATGTGATGCTGAAGCTTTATTAGGCACTGGTGAGGCCTCATGGTGGGGAAGAGGTCATCTCCTCAGGATAGAGACATTTAAAACTGAGATGCAGAGAAACTTCTTAGCCAGAGGGTGGTGGATTTGTGGGATTTGTTACCACAGTCAGCTACGGAGATCAGTTTGTTGACTGTATTTAAGGTGGAGATGGATAGGTTCTTGATTGGCCACAGCATCAAAGGTTATAGGGAGAAGGCCGGGTAGTGGGGCTGAGGATGGAAAGAAAAACCGCGATTGAATGGCAGAGCAGACTCGATCAGCCAAATAGCCTAATTCTGCTTTGATATCTTGTGGAATTTGTATGAGAGGGAGATGGATTACGTGGAAAGCTATGTATACATGTTTCAACACGGACGACTTCACTCACATCAACTCGGACATATACATACATTGATAATAAATTTAGTTTGATCTTTGAAGTATGGGTATTTGGGTGCATGTAAATTGGTTTATTATTGTTGCATGTGCCAAGACACAGTGAAAAACATCTTGCATTCTGTTCATACCGATTAAACCATTACACAGTGTACTGAGATAAATTAATAACAGAATGCAGAAAGTACTACATTTACAGAGAGTGTAGGTCAGGTAGACAATAAGGTGCAAGTTCATAACAAGGTAGTCTGTGAAATCAAGAGTCCATCTTATAGTGCTAGAAAACAGTTCAATCGTCTTACAACAGTGGAGTAAGAGCTGTTCTTGAGTCTTGTGATATGTGCTTGTCAGGCTTTTGTATCTTTTCCCTAATGGGAGAGGGGAGAAGTGAGAATGACCAGGGTTGGTGGGATCTTTGACTATGCTGGCTACATTACCGAGATAATGGAAGTGTAGGCAAGTTTGCTTGAGTTCTAGAGTCTTTTGTGTGTACATGTTTGAACGAGATTGTTGAAAACCATGCGTTTGTGTGTGCCCGTGTGTGTGAGGGACAGAGACTGTGTGTAAGCCTATGTAATAGTATTTGTATTTATGTATTCCTATAGATGTACTGTGGAGAGCATTCTAACTGGTTGCATCACTGACTTGTATGGAAGGGCCACTGCATAGGATTCAGATTTTTTTCTCCAGTCCTGCCGAAGGGTTTTGGCCAGAAACATCGACTGTACTTTTTTCAATAGATGCTGCTCGGCCAGCTGAGTTCCTCTGGCATTTTGTGTGTGTTTCTCAGATTTCCAGCATCTACAGATTTTCTCTTGTTTGTGATTGTGTGAGATAGATTATATGTAAATTTGCATGTGTGCGTGTGCACGTGTGAGTTGTTCTGTGTGTGTAAGAGTGAGATTGTGAGACCATGACTGTGTGCATATTAAAGAGAGAGGCAGACATAGACGGATAGACAGCAGGGTTTTCTTCTGCATTCAGTTGCACTCTGAATACTGAAGTGAGTTTTTTTGCTTCCAACAGAGCCTGAAATCCTCACCCAGACTGACCTGTAAATTGTAGACCATTTTCAAACATCTTCTTACTCCTGAGCTTCTGGTTATCACTGGCTGTGGTACCTGTCAGGAGCCAGTACAACTGGCCATTGTTTTAGAGTGTGATATTAGAAAAATAAATTGCCTGCATAAATGAAGCCTTGCCATCGATGATGGTTATCAATGGGCAGTTTCAGCTCTGCAGCTGAAAATAGGTTCATCTTAAAAATAAACATTTCTTAAACACAGTCAATTTATCACCTGTCAGTAACAAATGTCTTCTGAATTGTAATCTAATTTGAAATCTGACAATGTCACTTGGAAAGAAAAACTTCGAAGTTTCCTCTCTAGATGGGACAATCTCGTCACTAAAATACCAAAAAATAAAAAAATCAAAACTTTACAAAGGCTTCCTGTCATTATGTCATCTTTATGGTGGGAACTGATTGAAGTGGAACTTTTAAAGACACAAGCTAAATGATCTCAGAAACTGGAGGTGCGCTGAATATAACCTGACATTAAAATTGGGGCAGAGTTTAGGAGGACAATGGTGCCTTAAGGTGACTCCTTTGCTTGCATCTTTGGAAAAAGCTCTATTTCTATCTTTATTATCTCTCTTTTCCTTTTCAGGGTTCTTTTGAAGACCCTGACTTGGAATTACATGCTGACTTCATACGGAAATGGGATCTGATCTTGTGGTCTCACGACTGGTGGCTTTTCGATATGCCAAGGACGCGGCCTGGAAGACTAATATGCCTTCAGGGTGCCAGCTTTTCACGAGCAGACTCTGTGCTGCCAACTGGTGCATCGTGGGAAAAAGAAGATCGAAAGCAGTGAGCTGGCTGCTGGCTGTGTGCCCAGAGACCCGAGTCCTTTGGGCACAGAGCTTGGAAAAAGCGACACAACAGACTTGTAACACCATAAATCAGGGAGTTGCTTTGTTATGTCTCCCCTCTTGCTGTGAAATGGGGACACCTCTTTTCCCCTTTTTTAGGGAGAGAGAGAGCCTGTGGTATGTCTAATTACCAGGTGAACGAGTAGTCTTTGGGGTACAGCAAGTCTGTGTCTTTATTGATGCTTTGCTGTACGTTTGAGTGCTCGGTGGCGGGTGTAGATGCTGCTTCGCTGGTGAGGGGAGGTGCCTGCTGATTATGTGTGGGGGGAGCTGGGTGGGTGGCTTTAGGGTTCTAACATTTAACTGTCATTCATTCTTTGCAGCACTCCTCTGTTTTTGTGAATGTTTTTGTAAATGTACCTATTGAAACCTATTGAAATTTTGCAATCTCTGTAGCAGTTGTTGAAATGCACATTGAAATTGGGCTTAAAACACAGATGGAACATGAATAGTAAACTTCACCTCCCCTCCTACATCATATGGCACATCATTATTATAGGAGCTGCAACGCCCAGTAGCCCACCTATTTAGTCCTAGCCTAATAGATAGATAGATAGATAGATAGATAGATAGATACTTTATTCATCCCCATGGGGAAATTCAACATTTTTTCCAATGTCCCATACACTTGTTGTAGCAAAAACTCATTACATACAATACTTAACTCAGTAATAATATGATATGCATCTAAATCACTAACTCAAAAAGCATTAATAATAGCTTTAAAAAAAAAAGTTCTTAAGTCCTGGCAGTTGAATTGTAAAGCCTAATGGCATTGGGGAGTATTGACCTCTTCATCCTGTCTGAGGAGCATTGCATCGACAGTAACCTGTCGCTGAAACTGCTTCTCTGTCTCTGGATGGTGCTATGTAGAGGATGTTCAGGGTTTTCCATAATTGACCGTAGCCTACTCAGCGCCCTTCGCTCAGCTACCGATGTTAAACTCTCCAGTACTTTGCCCACGACAGAGCCCGCCTTCCTTATCAGCTTATTAAGACGTGAGGCGTCCTTCTTCTTAATGCTTCCTCCCCAACACGCCACCACAAAGAAGAGGGCGCTCTCAACAACTGACCTATAGAACATCATCAGCATCTCACTGCAGACATTGAATGACGCCAACCTTCTAAGGAAGTACAGTCGACTCTGTGCCTTCCTGCACAAGGCATCTGTGTTGGCAGTCCAGTCTAACTTCTCGTCCAACTGTACTCCCAGATACTTGTAGGTCTTAACCTGCTCCACACATTCTCCATTAATGATCACTGGATAACTTACAATGACCAATTAACCTACTAACTCTTACATCTCTAGAGTGTAGGAGGAAACTGGAGCACCCAGAGGAAACCCATGCAGTCACAGAAGGAACTGACAGACTCCTTACAGATAGTGTTGGAATTGAACTCCGAACTTTGGCACCCAGAGCCATAATAGCTTTGTGTGAACTGCTGCACTATCATGGTACCTCATGTCTTTAAGCCGGGGTCATAAAGCAATGGCAGAATGCAGAAGGAATAAACTGAAACACAGCATAAAGCCCTAGAAATGTTTAGTGTGCAAAAACCAAATTTTAAGACCATCCTGCTATTGCACAGAGAACGGCTGGAATGCTTCACTCTCAAATGTTAACACTGGTTCACTATTCACAGATACTGCCTGCCCTGTCACATTAATACAGAAACTTCTGTTTTTATTTCAGATCAGCTGCATCTGTGAGTTTTGTTCTGAGAAGCTATTTAAAGTGGTTGATAGATTATTGATTAGTAAGGACATCGAAGGTCACAGGAAGAAGGCAGAAGGATGGGATTGAGAGGGATAATAAATCAGCCAGCATTGAATGGGGCAATAGATGTGGTAGGCCGAATGGTCTAATTCTGTTTCTATGTCTATTGTCTTATGGTCTTTAGACAAATAGGTGCTGATGTAATGAAAATGGAAGAATGTGGCTTGCACTGAATGTTATGTGAATGGTGCATATTCAATGTATAAACTAATATAGTTTGAAATTAAAGAAGAAAAGAGGAATATTGTGACTCATAGGGGTTCTCAACCCTTTTTATTCCACAGACCAATACCATTAAGCAAGAATTCTCCCTCTCTCACCTTATCTCCTTACCTGTCCATCTGGCGCTCCTCCCATCTCCTTTCTCCCATGGTCTTCTGTCCTCTCCTATTAGATTCCCCCTTCTCCAGCCCTTTATCCCTTTCATGAGAACATTAGAACGTTTTTTTTACCAGAAAAGACCATTCAGCCCAACAATCCTTGCCAATTTCCTATTCACATAGTGTGTTGAAATAACTATTGAGTTTAGATTTGAAAGTTTCTCAAGTACTATTCTCAACTACACAACTAGGCTGTTCGTTCCATGTGACCACAGCTCAATGTGTAAAGAAATGCTTCCTGATGTTAGCCTGAATCTAACTATGGCCCTGTGTTCTCATTGATGGATTAATTTTGAAGTAGAAGCTGGCATTACCTTATTATACCCTTATGATTTTGAGCATTTCTATCATGTCTCCTCTCATCCTATGTTAAACATAGGCTAAAAAGATTTAATTCCAACCCCTCATCTCAACTCCTTATTTCATCCCCTCCCAGTTTCACCTATCACCTGCCACCTTGCACTTCCTTCTCTCCTCCCACCCGCCTTTTTACTCTGACTTCCTTGCTTCCTTTCCAGACCTGTCCTGGGGCTCAGCTCAAGACACTGACAGTTCATTTTTTTCCATAGATGCTGCCTGACCTGCTGAGATTTTACAGAATTTTGTGTGTGTTCCATTAAGGAAGCCAAGTTGGGAACCCCTGATCGAGCAACATACAGAAAATGCTGGAGAAGCTAGCAGGTCAGGCAGCATCTATGGAGGAAAATAACTAGTCAATATTTCAGGACACAACCCTTCATCAGGATTGAAAAAGAAGGGGGAAGAAGCCTGAGTAAGGAGGTGCAGGGAGGGGAAGGAATACAAGTTAACTGGTATAGGTGAAGCTTGGCGTAATCACTGAGGTTCCCTAATAGAATCCAAAGCAATACATGGAATTTTGGAGTAACTCAGCAGGTCAGGCAGCATCTATGGAGGGGAATAAACTATTGACGTTTGGGGCCGAGACTGTTTATTCCTCTCCATTGATGCATTGTGTGTGTGTGTGTGTTTGCTCTGGATTTCCAGCATCTGCAGAATCTCTGTGTTTCAAAGGAATATTTATCTCTTATTGAAAGATTTAGTTAAATCTTAGCTGCTTTTGAACTTCAGGTGCGCCCCCACCACATCCATCACATTACAGCCATTCTGGTAATGGAAATTCCTTTCATTTATTTATCAATTATCTGGAGAGAAATATGATATAACATGGAATTACAGAATTTCTGTGAGAAAAATGAGTAAGTTAACACCCAGTTGATAAATGGTCAAGTTGGGTAATGGAGATTAAAGCTTTAGGGACATTCAAAGCTGCACTGGGCTCTTCAGTGGGAGTTAACAGAAGAGGTGACTTGGGCTTTGATGTGCCTATACTTTTCCCTTTGTCATTTTTGGCTTTTCTCACTAAGCAGAGAGCTGAAGCCCCATTCTATGCTCAATGGCCACTTTATTAGGTGTCTCCTATGCCTAATAAAATGGCCATTAATGCATGTTTGTGGTCTTCTGTTGCTCCAGCCCAACCATTTCAAGGTTCAACGTGCTGTGTATTCAGAGCTGTTCTTCTGCACACCACCTTTGTAACGTGTGGTTATTTGAGTTACTGTCACCTTCCAGTCAGCTTGAACCAGTCTGGCCTTTCATTAACAAGGTTAATGCCCACAGAACTGCCACACATTAAGATGCATTTTTTTTTGCACCATTCTTTGTAAACTCTACAGACTGCTGTGTGTGAAGATCCCAGGGTATCAGCAGTTTCTGAGATACGCCATCTTGCACCAACAATCAATATGCGGTCAAAGTCACTTAGATCATATTCTGATATTTGGTCTGAACAACAACTGAATCTCTTGACCATGTCTGCATTGAGTTACTGCCCCATGATTGGATGATTAGATATTTGCATTCCTGAGTCTATCCAGGACAAAGCCAATGAGGCTACAGACTCTCCCTCTGCTAAACAAATAGTTCTATACTCTCAAAACGGATGGAAAGATCTCAATGAAACTCCGACGGAATAAAAGAACTAAGGATGGTTTTTCACATTTGCGAGGTAACACATCAGAAATGCTGGAGGAACTCAACAGACCAGACCACACAGTTTTGGGTCAGGATCCTTGATCAGGACTGGAAAGGAATGGGGAAGAAGCTGGAATAAGAAGGAGTGGGAGAGGAGAAGGAGCACAAACTTGTTGAACCTTTCCACATAGACATACTCCTATGGAAGCTGTAAGGAAATCTTCAGCAAAGAATTAGAAATTCAGTTCAATAACTTTTGATCAGAGCCCTTGGCTAAAGCCAGGGAGAGTTTATGAGATGAGGGAGCTGAGTGGAGACAACATCCAGATCCTGGTTTAATTTGTATTCTCATCAGATTGTCGATGATGTGTGTGCTGGGTTGATCATGGAATCACAATGTGCTCACAAAAACAGACATGGTTTTTATATTACAGCACAATTCAAAGTTAATTCATTATCAAAGTACGTATATGTCACTAAATACTACCTTGAGATTTATTTTCTTGGAGGCATTCACATTAGAACCTGGAAATACAATAGAAACAATGAAAAACTGAAAACATAGAAGCAGAATTTATGAGTGCACTTTGCCATTTTACAATGGCTGATTTACTATCCCTCTCAACTCAATTCTTCTGCCCTTTCCCTGCAACCTTTGACACCCTAATTAATCAAACACCTATCAACCTCTGCTTTAAATATACTCAAAGACTTAGCAATGAATTCCATAGATTCACCACTCTATGGATAAACTTAATCCTCAAGATTTACTTTGCAAATTTTTAGTTCCTCTTTTCATTTCTGGACCTCATTTCTTTGCCTTCTATCTGCTTAATGAGAGAAGTCAAAAATAACAGAGGGAAAAGTCAATAGGCACATGAAAACCCAATCCCCTCATTTATTAACTCCCATTGGAGAACATAGAGCAACTTTGGACGTCCCTAAAGCTTAACCTCCATTACCCAATTGGGTGAACATGATCATTGTTCCTGATATCTATTCTAAACTATTCCTCATTAAGTTAAATGAATTCACATTTTCCACATAGCTTCGGCATTTAACATGGAACTTTAGATTTGCATTTTTTATACAATTTAATATTTTACATAGCCACTGAGACCCGGCAGAACTATTCTCTCTCTCTCACTGGTAAGTTAATCTTGTCTTTATCAGAATCTTTTCCCTCCAGGTTCCATCTAACACTGGCAAAGAAACATTTACTTTTGGTATTTTCCCCTTCCACCTTCCTTTATCTTCCTTTCCCCACTCAGGCCTCTTAACTTTTCTCCTCACCTATCTATCACCTCCTCCTGGTGCCCCTCCTTCCCTTTCTCCCATGGTCTACTCTTCCTCCTATCAGATTACATTTCCTCCATCTCTTTACCTTTTCCATGTATCAGCTCCCAGCTTCTTACTTCATCTCCCCCACCTGGCTTTATCTATCACCTTCTGGCTTGTCCTCCTTCCCCTCTCGCCGTCTTCTTTAAATTTATCAAGACTATAAGACCATAAGAAACAGGAGAAGAATTAAACCATTCAGCCCATTAAGTCTGCTCTGCCATTTCATCATGGCTGATCCATTTCCTTCTCAACTCTATTCCTTTCTTTCTCCCTATAACTTTCTCACCCTGACTGATCAAGAACCTATCAACCTCTATCCTAAATGCACCCACTTCTTATTGTGGGATCTTCCCTCATCCTTTCCAGTCTTTAAGTTCTTTAACTGAATCTTCGACTGTTTATTCCTCTCCATAGATGCTGACTGACCTGATGAGTTCCTCCAGTGCTAAATGACGAAGGGTCTTGGCCCAAAACGTTGACTGCTCATTTCCATGGATGCCGTCCAACCTTCTGAGTTCCTCCAGCGTGTTGTGTGTGTTACTGAGGTTAGGCTAACTGGCCTATAACTTCCACTCTTTTGTTTCTCCCATTCTTAAAGAGTGGAATGACATTTGCAATTTTCCACTCCTTTGGGACCATGCTAGAATCAAGTGATTCTTGAAATATCATGACCAATGCATCCATTATCCCTTCAGCAACCTCTTTCAGGAATCTGGGATGTAGTTCATCGGGTCAACATGACTTATCCTCCTTGAGAACTTTCAGTTTGCTTAGCACTTTGTAGTAGCAATGGCACTCACTCCTGCTCCGGACATCTGGAATACGTACAGCTAGTGCCTTCCACACTAAAGTCTGAAGCAAAGTACTTATTAAGTTCATCTGCCATTTCTTGGTCCCCCATTGCTCCCATGCCAGCATCATTTTCCAGTGGCCCAATGTCAACTCTCACTTCCCTTTTACTCTTAATATAACTGAAAAAATTATAGTATCCTGCTTAATATTATCAGCGAGTTTGCCCTCATATTTCATCTTTTTCCTTCTTATAGATTTTTAGTTGCCTTTTGGTGCATTTTAAAAGCTTCCCAATCATCCAACTTCCCACTCACTTTGGCTACCATATATGCCCTTTCCTTGGCTTTTATGCAGTCCTTAACTTCACTTGTCAGCCATGGTTGCCTAGCCCTACCATCTGAGAGCTTCTGTGTGACACATCTATCCTGTGCCTTGTGAACTATTCCCAGAAACTTCAACTTTCTCTGTTCTGCTGTCATCCCCACCAGTATCCATTTCCAAACCAACTGGGCAAGCTCTTCTCTCATGCCTCTATAATTTCCTTTATTCTTTTGTAATACCGATATATGTGACTCAGCTTCTCCCTCTAAAATTGCAGTATGAATCCAATCATATTAAGATCACCGCTTCGAAAGGTTTCCTTTACATTAAGCTCTCAAATAACACCCAAATTATTACACAACACCCAATCTAAGATAGCCTTCTCCCGGTAGGCTCAAGCACAAGCTGCTCTAAAAAGCCCTCAAATTCCCTCTCTTGCAATCTGACACCAACCTGATTGTCCCAATCCTTTTGCATATTAAAGTGCCCCATTACAGTTGTGACATTACCCGTATTATATGCCCTTTCCAGCTCCATTTGCAATCTCAACCCCATACCTTGGCTACTATTTGAGGTCTTCATATGTTTCCTATAATGCTTTTCTTATTCTTGCAGTTTCTTTACTCCACCCACAAAGATTCAACATTCTCTGACCCGATGTCACCGCTTTCTAAAGATGTAATTCCATCTCTTACTAATAGAGCCAACCCATCACTTATGCTTTCCTGCCTGTCCTTCCAATACAAAGTATTTCCTTTGATGTTAAACTCCCAACTATAACCTTTCAGCCATGACTCAGTGATGCTCACAACGTCATACAGACCAATCTCTAATTGCACCATGAGTATGTCCACCTTATTCCAAATGCTACATACATTTAAATACAACATCTTTAGTCCTACCATTCTTTGTCATTTTGAATTTTGCTTCTGTGATACAATTTAACTTTTTGTCTTCATTTGTACCCAATCATTGGTTTGTCCTTCCAAACATTCATATTACATATTATATCATCTTGTCACGTGGCACAGTCAGCAATCCCGAAATTACTCCCCTTGAGCTCCTGCTTCTCAGCTTCCTTCCTAACTCACTGTGTTCTGTTTTCAGGATGTCCTCCATTTTTCTGCCTATCCATTTGGTACTAATATGTACCATGACTTCTGTTTGCTCACCTCCCCCCTTCTTTTCAGGATATTGTGGACACCTTCGGAAACATATTGGACCCTGACACCTGGGAGGCAAACTACCATCCGTGTTTCCTTTTCTAGTCCACCAAACTAAATAGGCCCCTATTACTGCTGCCATCCTCTTCAGTTTTCTGTCTTTCTGAGCCACAGGACCAGAGGCATGGCCAGTGTTTTCCCCAGGTAGTTTCCCCTCAGAACTGGCTTTGTATCATCAGACTGGCTTGGTTTGGAGCTGTTTAATCGGTGGATGCCAGAAACTGCTCAGAGTTGTAGACACAACTCAACACATCATGAAGCCTACCTCCCCTCCATCGACTCTGTTCATGTGTCTCGCTAGCTCGCAGAACAGCCAAAATATTCAAAGGCCCCACCCACGCCAGACAGTCTTTCTTCTCTAATCTTCCATCGGGAAGAAGATACAAAAGCCTGAAAGTACATACCACCAAGCTCAAGACAGCTGTTATCCCACTGTCATAAGACTATTGAATGGACCTCTTGTACAATATACTGGATTCTTGACCTTACAATCTATTTTATTACCATCTTTTTTGTTGTACCTGCCAGCATTGTGCTTTCTCTGTAACCGTAACACTTTATTCTGCATTCTGTTATTGTTTTCCCTGTACGACCTCATTGTACTGATGTGATGAAATTAGCTGTATGGATGACATGCAAAACAAAGTTTTTCACTGTACTTAGGTACATATGACAACATGTAACCTGAAAACACTGCCTTGGGTAAATAATAAATATTAGTTATTGAATAATAATACTAATTCAATAGTAATGTTTAAATTGAAGCTGGATTCCTTTTGTAGATTTGGCATGTTGTCTAAAACTTTGACAAACTTCTATACATGCAGAGTGGAGACTATCCTGACCGGTTGTATCATGGCCTGGTATGGAAACACCAATGCCCAGAAACAGGAAAATCTACAAAAAATGGTGGATAAAGCCCAGTGGTTCACAGGCAAAGCCCTCCACACTATTGAGCACATCTACAAGGTGCACTGACACAAGAAAGCAGAGGCCTTCATCAAGAATCCCCACCACTCTTCTCACTACTACCATTAAGCAGGAGGTACAAGGGCAGCACCTGGTTCAGGAGTAGTTAATGCTCTACAACTATTAGGCTCCTGAAGCAGTGTCACATTAACTCTGAATTAATCCACAACCTAAATACTCACTTTCAAAGGCTCTGTAACTCATGTTCTCAGTATTATTTATCTGTACAGTTTATCTTGATTTTTACATTGTATTTTGTCAATCTTTGGTTGCGTATAGTTTTTCATAAAATCTATTGCATTTCTTTATTTCCCTGTGAATGCCTGCAAGCTAATGAACCTTGGGGTACTATGTAATGACATATATGCACTTTGCTAATAAATTTACTTTGACCTTGACTTTGAATAGTATATTGGGAAATCAGGTTGGTGCTGAATGCCAAGAGGGGGAATTTGTAGAATGCCTAAAGTTAGTTTTTTTAGAGCAGCTTGTGGTTGAGCCCGCTGGGAATCAGCTATTCCAGACTGGATGTGGTGAGTACTTTGCATCAGTCTTCACTGTGGAAGACACTATCAGTATGCTGGAAGTTCGAGGGTGTCAGGGAATAGAAGTGAGTGAAGTTGCCATACCAGGAGAATGTGCTTGGGAAACTGAAAGGTCTGAAGGTAGATAAATCACTAGGACCAGATGGTCTACACACCAGGATTCTGAAAGAGTTGGCCGAAGACATTGTGGAGGCATTGATAATGATCTTTCAAGAACCAGTAGATTCTGGCATGGTTCTCAAGGACCAGAAAATATCACTTCACTCTTCAAGAAGGGACAGAGTTAGAAGAAAGGAAATTAAAGGCCAGTTAGTCTAATCTCAGTGGTTAGGAAGATTGTTAATGATGTGGCTTTGGGGTACTTGATAAGGGAAAATTTTGCTTGACAAACCTGGTGGAATTCTTCAAAGAAATAACAAACAGGATAGACAAAGGAGAATCGATGGATGTTACGTACTTGGATTTTCAGAAGGTCTTTGATAACATGCCACACATGAGTCTGCTTAACAAGTTAAGAACCCATGGTATTAAAGGAAAGATACTAGCATGATAGAGCATTGGCTGATTGGCAGGAGGCAAAGAGTGAGAATAAAGGGGGCCATTTCTGGTTGGCTGCCTGTGACTAGTGGTGTTCCACAGGGGTTTTTATTGGGACCGATTCTTATTACATTATATGCCAATGATTTGGATGATGGAATTCCTAGCCAAGTTTTCAGATGATACAAAGATAGATGGTGGGGCAGGTAGCTTTGAGGAAGTACAGAGGCTACAGAAGGACTTAGCGAGATTAGGAGAATGTAAAAAGAAGTGAATGATGGAATACAGTGTCGGGAAATGTGTGGTCACGCACATTGGTAGAAAAAATAAATTTAGACAATTTTTTAAATTAATAGGACTTCGGAGTTCTTGTTAATTTGCTGAGTTGCTGGTGAGGAAGGCCAGTGCGTTGATAGCATTCATTTCAAGGGTAATAGAGTATAAAAGAAAGGATGTAATGATGAAGCTTTATAAGGCCTCATTTAGGGTATTGTAAGCAGTTTTGGGCACCTTATCTAAGAAAGGATATGCTGACATTGGGGACGGTTCAAAGAAGGCTCACAAAAATTATTCTGGGACTGAAAGGCTCATATGAGGAGCGTTTGATGGCTCTGGACAGGTACTTACTGGAATTCAGAAGAATGAGTTGGGATCTCATTGAAACCTTTTGAATTTTGAAAGGAATTGATAGAGTGGGTGTGGAAAGGATGTTTCCTTTAGTGGGGAGTCTAAGTTCAGAGCCTCAGAATGGAGGGATGTCCATATAGAACAAAGATGAGGGGAAATTTCTTTACCTAGAGAATGATGAATCTGTGGAAGTCATTGCCACAGATGGCTGTGGAGGCCAAGTCATTGGGTATATTTAAGGCAGAGGTTGATAGGTTCTCGATTGGCCAGTGCATGAATGATTATGGGGAGATGGCAGAAACTGCGGCTGTGAGGGAAACCAATCAGCCATGATGAAATGGTGGAGCAGACTCGATGGGCCAAATGGTCTAATTCTGCTCCTATATATTTGGTTTTATTTGGAAACAGTTGCAGGGATATAACAATGGGTCAGTACGACTATTTGGGTTGCTCTCCTAGAGACTGACAGCATGGACATTTTCCTGTAATTATTCTGTGGTAATATGATACATTTTTCAGGGAACTGATGAGAACTAATTAATGAATTAGAAAAAAAAACTGCAAGGACAGGAAATACTCACCAGAAAGGCATCAATTGTGGAGAAAGAAGTGTTTTGCATAACTGACCTTTCATCAGGAGTAACTTGCCCAAGATAAATACATCTAACTCTGTTAACAAGCTATTAATATCAATTAGAGCATGCTGGTGACATGGGTGTAATCTGCTTCATTTCTCAGAATTGTTTCCTGCACAGTGTGTTTACTGAGTACAGTTGAAACAGTTCTTCAAATGCAGCAAACTCAATCAGTGTATTCCCTCTGAAACCTTCATTCTGACAATACTGACTATGCATAGACCTTTAACTGTGCAAGACAAACAATTGTTTTAAATGGATCGAAGATCTCAATCCTTTCGCAAACATTTTTGGACTTTGTACCCAAACCGGATCACTCTGGGCCCAATTTAGCTCTACCCCCATATTCCTGTGGGAGAGGAAGGGTGGAGAGGGGAGGGAGATCTCGTCTCCTTCTCTGGACCCATGGCCTCAGCAGCAACTGGACCTCGGGTAGTGCAAAACAGAAGTCCAAAGCCCAAAGTGTCACAGTCAGTCAGTAAATCCTTAAGACTATAAAAAGTTGGAGCAGAATTATTTCATTTGGCTACCATTCAATCATGGCTATATATTTTTTGTGTCAATCCCATTCAAGTTTATTTGTCATGTGAACATCGAAACATTGAGTGAAACGTATCATTTGGGTTAACAACCAGCACACCCGAGAGTGTGCTGGGAACAGCCTGCAAGTAAGCCACACATTCTGGTGCCAACATTGCTCAGCAGAACATAAACATTGAACAATACACCACAGGAACAGGCCCTTCAACACAGAATGTTGTCTCCTTTTACTTGTGCCCCCAGCTCTGACTGAAGTCAGTGTGCTCCTATTTCCATCATCTTCTGTTCTGAACCAGTTTCTCAAGGGTGGACCAGGAGAGTTTCCATTGTCTAATTTCGGCCTCCATGTGTTCTTTGGGCGTATCTCTTTCCACTTTCCTTGGGGATTCCATTTTAATGACTATTTCCTGCTTGGTACATGGTTCTCATATTCCAGGTAGCCATGGTAGTTATGGATGACAGTGACAAAAGAGGAGTCGGCTGTGAAGGATCCTGATGTCCCTCCCTGCAGTGCATCATATGCTCACTCAATGATGAGCCTCTGCTTACAATGTTCATGGTATGGTTGGAATTCATTAATGTTTTTGTCATCCACTGTACAGGGGATTGGCTTAGACAGCTTCACCAGTGCCCTGGTGGCCGGCCTTGCCCATTTCCACCTCTCACAATGGGGACATAGGTTCGGACTTTGAGAGGTTCACAATGTTTTGCCGAACCAATTAAATGAATAATCAAATGGCCAACCAAACTAATCTCTTCTGCCCACACAATGTCCATACACTTGCATTTTCCTCACATTCATGTGCCTGTCTAACACCTCTTACAATTCTCTAATGTTCTGGTCACCTCACTGCAGGAAGGATATGGATACTATAGAGAGAGTGGATAGGAGATTTACAAGGATGTTGCCTCAATTGGAGAGCATGCCTTATGAAAGTGGTGGGTGCATGGAATGCACTGCTGGCTACAGTGGTGGAGGCAGATACAATAGTGTCTTTAAGAGACTCTTAGAGAGATACATGGAGCTTAGAAAAATAGAGGGTTATGCTATAGGGTAATTCTAGGCAGTTTCTAGAGAAGGTTACATGGTCGGCACAACATTGTGGGCTGAAGGGCCTGTAATATGCTTAAGATTTCTATCTTCTGTGTCCTTAATGTATCTGCCTCCATCACCACCCCAAGCCGCTCATTCCAGGTACCCATCTCTCCCTGTGTGCTGGGAACAGCCTGCAAGTAAGCCACACATTCTGGTGCCAGCATTGCTCAGCAGAACATAAACATTGAACAATACACCACAGGAACAGGCCCTTCAACACAGAATGTTGTCTCCTTTTACTTGTGCCCCCAGCTCTGACTGAAGTCAATGTGCTCCTATCTCCATCATCCTCTGTTCTGAACCAGTTTCTCAAGGGTGGACCAGGAGAGTTTCCATTGTCTAATTTCGGCCTCCATGTGTTCTTTGGGTGTATCTCTTTCCACTTTCCTTGGGGATTCCATTTTAATGCCTATTTCCTGCTTGGTACATGGTTCTCATATTCCAGGTAAAAAACTGTGTAAAAAACTTGCCCCTCACCTCCACTTCAAAATTACCCTCCCTCATTTTAAATGCATGCCCTTTGGTTTTAGACATTTCAACCCTGGGAGAAAGATACTGTCTAAGTTCTCATTATAGAATATGCCCTCTAATACAGGCAGTGTCCTGGGAAACCTCTTCTGCACCCTTTTCACAGCCTCAACATGTTCCCAATATTGGAGTGACCAGAACTGTATGCAGTATTCCAAATGCAGACTAACTAGAGTTTTATAAAGTTGCAGCATAACCCTCTGACTTTTGAACTCAGTGCCTCGACCAATAAAGAGATGCATGCCATATAACCATATAACAATCACAGCACGGAAACAGGCCATCTCGGCCCTCCTAGTCCGTGCTGAACTCTTAATCTCACCTCGTCCCACCTACCCGCACTCAGCCCATAACCCTCCACTCCTTTCCTGTCCATATACCTATCCAATTTTACCTTAAATGACACAACTGAACTGGTCTCTACTACTTCTACAGGAAGCTCATTCCACACAGCTATCACTCTCTGAGTAAAGAAATACCCCCTCGTGTTTCCCTTAAACTTTTGCCCCCTAACTCTCAAATCATGTCCTCTCGTTTGAATCTCCCCTACTCTCAATGGAAACAGCCTATTCACGTCAACTCTATCTATCCCTCTCAAAATTTTAAATACCTTGATCAAATCCCCCCTCAACCTTCTACGCTCCAATGAATAGAGACCTAACTTGTTCAACCTTTCTCTGTAACTTAAGTGCTGAAACCCAGGTAACATCCTAGTAAATCGTCTCTGCACTCTCTCTAATTTATTGATATCTTTCCTATAATTCGGTGACCAGAACTGTACACAATATTCCAAATTTGGCCTTACCAATGCCTTGTACAATTTTAACATTACATCCCAACTTCTGTACTCAATGCTCTGATTTATAAAGGCCAGCGTTCCAAAAGCCTTCTTCACCACCCTATCTACATGAGACTCCACCTTCAGGGAACTATGCACTGTTATTCCTAGATCTCTCTGTTCCACTGCATTGCTCAATGCCCTACCATTTACCCTGTATGTTCTATTTGGATTATTCCTGCCAAAATGTAGAACCTCACACTTCTCAGCATTAAACTCCATGTGCCAACGTTCAGCCCATTCTTCTAACTGGCATAAATCTCCCTGCAAGCTTTGAAAACCCACCTCATTATCCACAACACCTCCTACCTTAGTATCATCGGCATACTTACTAATCCAATTTACCACCCCATCATCCAGATCATTTATGTATATTACAAACAACATTGGGCCCAAAACAGATCCCTGAGGCACCCCGCTAGTCACCGGCCTCCATCCCGATAAACAATTATCCACCACTACTCTCTGGCATCTCCCATCTAGCCACTGTTGAATCCATTTTATTACTCCAGCATTAATATCTAATGACTGAACCTTCTTAACTAACCTTCCATGTGGAACTTTGTCAAAGGCCTTGCTGAAGTCCATATAGACTACATCCACTGCCTTACCCTCGTCAACATTCCTCGTAACTTCTTCAAAAAATTCAATAAGGTTTGTCAAACATGACCTTCCATGCACAAATCCATGCTGGCTACTCCTAATCAGATCATGTCTATCCAGATAATTATAAATACTATCTCTAAGAATACTTTCCATTAATTTACCCACCACTGATGTCAAACTGACAGGTCTATAATTGCCAGGCTTACTTCTAGAACCCTTTTTAAACAATGGAACCACATGAGCAATACGCCAATCCTCCGGCACAATCCCCGTTTCTAATGACATCTGAAAGATCTCCGTCAGAGCTCCTGCTATCTCTACACAAACTTCCCTCAAGGTCCTGGGGAATATCCTGTCAGGACCCGGAGATTTATCCACTTTTAAATTTCTTAAAAGCGCCAGTACTTCCACCTCTTTAATTGTCATAGGTTCCATAACTTCCTTACTTGTTTCCCACACCTTACACAATTCAATATCCTTCTCTTTAGTGAACACCGAAGAGAAGAAATCGTTCAAAATCTCTCCCATCTCCCTCGGCTCCACACATAGCTGACCACCCTGATTCTCTAAGGGACCAATTTTATCCCTCACTATCCTCTTGCTTTTAATATAACTGTAGAAACCTTTCAGATTTACTTCCACCTTATTTGCCAAACCAAACTCGTATCTTCTTTTAGCTTTTCTAATCTCTTTCTTAAGATTCCTTTTACATTCTTTATATTCCTCGAGCAATTCCTTTACTCCATGCTGCCTATATCTATTGTAGACATCCCTCTTTTTCCAAACCAAATTTCTAATATCTCTTGAAAACCATGGCGCTTTCAAACCTTTAACCTTTCCTTTCAACCTAACAGGAACATAAAGATTCTGTACCCTCATAATTTCACCCTTAAATGACCTCCATTTCTCTATTACATCCTTCCCATAAAACAACTTGACCCAATCCACTCTCTCTAAATCCCTTCGCATCTCCTCAAAGTTAGCCTTTCTCCAATCAAAAATCTCAACTCTAGGTCCAGTCCTGTCCTTCTCCATAATTATATTGAAGCTAATGCTATTGTGATCACTGGACCCGAAGTGCTCCCCAACACATACATCTGTCAGCTGACCTATCGCATTCCCTAACAGGAGATCCAACACTGCCCCATCTCTAGTCGGTACTTCTATGTATTGTTGCAAAAAACTATCCTGCACACATTTCACAAACTCTAAGCCATCCAGCCCTTTTACAGAATGAGCTTCCCAATCTATGTGTGGAAAATTAAAATCTCCCACAATCACCACCTTGTGTTTACTACAAATGTCTGCTATCTCCTTACACATTTGCTCTTCCAACTCATGCTCCCCATTAGGTGGCCTATAATACACTCCTATCAGTGTTACTACACCTTTCCCATTCCTCAATTCCACCCAAATAGCCTCCCTAGAAGAGCTCTCTAATCTATCCTTCCAAAGCACCGCCATAAGATTTTCTTGGACAAGCAATGCAACACCTCCTCCTCTGGCCCCTCCTACTCTATCACTCCTGAAGCAACTAAATCCAGGAATATTTAGTTGCCAATCACACCCTTCCTGCAACCATGTTTCACTAATAGCTACAACATCATAATTCCAGGTATCAATCCACGCTTTAAGCTCATCCACCTTTCTTACAATGCTCCTAGCATTAAAATAGATACATTTAAGATACTCTCCACTTCCTCCTCTCTTTTCATCCCTAACAATGCATTCAAATTTATTGTCCTTTTCTTTCTTCTCCCCTACATCTTCGGGCTGAGTGCATCCCTTCTCCATCACCTGCCTTTCCTCCCTCACACACTGTCTACTTACTTGCTCTACTGGTGAACTAACCTCCTCTCCCATAGTCTCCTCAAATTGATTCCCGCCCCCCCATCTTACTAGTTTAAAGTCTGCCCTGTAGCCCTAGCAAACCTCCCCACTAGAATATTGGTCCCCCCAGGATTCAAGTGTAACCTGTCCTTCTTGAACAGGTCACGCCTGCCCCAGAAGAGGTCCCAATGATCCAGAAACTTGAATCCCTGCCCCCTGCTCCAATCCCTCAGCCACACATTAACCCTCCACCTAATTCCATTCCTACTCTCACTGTCGTGTGGCACAGGCAGTAATCCCGAGATTACTACCTTTGCGGTCCTTCTTCTTAACTGCCTTCCTAACTCCCTATACTCTCGTTTCAGGACCTCTTCCCCTTTCCTACCTATGTCATTGGTACCTACATGTACCACGACCTCTGACTCCTTACCCTCCCACTTCAGGATATCTTGGACGCGATCAGAAACGTCCCGAACCCTGGCACCAGGGAGGCAAACTACCATCCGGGACTCCCGATCACCTCCACAGAACCGCCTGTCTGAACCCCTGACTATCGAGTCCCCTATTACTATGGTCCTCTTTCTTCTATCCCTACCCTTCTGAGCTACAGGGCCATCCTCTGTGCCAGAGGCCTGGCCACTGTCTCTTCCTCCAGGTAGGCTGTCCCCCCCAACTGTACTCAAACATGAATACTTATTGTCAAGGGGTACAGCCACTGGGGTACTCTCTAGTACCTGCCTCTTCCCCTTCCTGACCGTGACCCACCTATCTGCCTCCCGTGGCCCCGGAGTGACCACCTGCCTGTAACTCCTCTCTATCACCTCCTCACTCTCCCTGACCAGGCGAAGGTCATCGAGCTGCAGCTCCAGTTCCCTAACTCGGTCCCTCAGGAGCTGCAGTTCGGCGCACCTGGCGTAGATGTGGACGTCCGGGAGGCTCGGAGACTCCAGGATCTCCCACATCCGACACCGAGAACAACAAGCTGCCTTCACACTCATACTTCCCGAATAACTGAAAATAACAAGGAGAACTAAAAGATAAGCCTTCTGTGCCCTCTTCCGCCTAAGCCCTCTGAGCCCAAGCCCTACACTCTGCTCCTTCTTAGCCACCCTTTCAACCTGTGTAGGCTCTTTTAGGGAGTTTGGAACTTGAACCCCAAGATCCCTCTGCCCATCAACACTGTCTTACACAACACAGCAAACAACAAAGCAATAACAGGAAAAGAAGCCTCATTCCTCCCTCCTACCAACTCATGTACCCAGCCCTCTAACCCCAGGACTGGGTACTCGCCTTCTCCCTGTAACCCTTATCGATAAACAACCTATCAATCTCTACCTCAAATTATTTGGCTGCCATGGCACTCTGTGGAACAGCCTCTACAGGTGCACCACCCTCTGGCTGAAGAAGCTTCTGCTCAGCTCAGTTTTAAAAGGATGTCCCCTCTATTCTGAGGTTGTGCCCTTGGATCATAGACTCTCCTATGATTCAAACTATCATCTCCACTTAGCAAGCTGAAACAAGTGTGATGTGCTTTTGTGCATACTTGACATTTAGAAGCATGTAAAATCTATTAAGATTGAAATAAAAGGTTATAAAAATTAAAAAAATATTATAAAAATTAAAGAGTGATTAATTCAATTTAAAACCTACAAAAATACTTAGAAATAATTATGAACATTAAGGAAAATAATTAACAGAAATAACCTCCCCTTTGTCTCTGAACGTACAACTTGGATTTTGCATTGAAACCACAATGTGTGTTGGGTCTGAACTGTGTGAAATGCAAAAGGTGGAAAGTGGAATCCAAGAAATGGAATGTGGAACACGAGGTTTGTGACATTGAGATGCCTTCAATCGTACTGTACATATTTAAACTGCTGATTGTACCATTGGCTAAACAACGTGATATCAACACTCTCTAGAGTGATAAGATGGACTCTTGACCTTACGATCTGCCTCATTTATAGTCTTCAAGATTCAAGTTTCAAGGCACAAGTTTCGTTTATTTATCATAGATACATCAAAATGGCAAATACAAGAGAGAATAGTGTGAAGGTGCTTGGAAAACTGAAAGGTCGGAAGGTAGATGAGTCACTTGGACTGGATGGACTAAATCCCAAGGTTCGGAAAGAGGTGGCTAGAGAGATTGTGAAGGCATTTGTAGTGATCTTTCAAGAATACCTGGATTCTGGAGTGATTCCTGGGGACTCCAAAATTGTAATTGTCACTCCACTCTTAAAGAAGGGAGGGAGGCAGAAGAAAGGAAGTTATAGGCTTGACTTTAGTGATTCAGAAGATGCTGGAGTCCATTGTTAAGAATGACATTTGGGGTACATGTTGACATCTGGTAAAATAGGTCAAATTCAGCATGGATCCCCTAAGGGAAAATCTTGCCTGACAAACCCATTGGAATGATTTTAGGAAATAACAAGCAGGATAAATAAAAAATAATTGGTGGAGGTTGTATACTTGAATTTTTAGAGGAGGAGGTTTCATGATTAGTAAGGGTATCAAAGGTTACAGGGTGAAGGCATAAGGATAGGTTTGAGAGTGATAATACATCAGCCATGATAGGGTGACAGAGCAGACTCAATGCATCAAATGGCCTAAATCTGCTCCTATGTCTCATGGTCTCGTGGTCATGTGTGCTTTTTTAAAAATTTTAAGATGTTTGGAGTAAAGTATAGAGGATAACAGAGGTAAGTTATGTACACAAAGTATGGTGAAGCTCATTACAAGGATGGTAGATACAAGGGAGACATTTAGGGGACTCAGATGGATGATAGAAAATGGAGGGCTCTGTAGGTAGGAAGGGTTAGATTGATCTTAGAGTAGTTTAAAAGGTTGGCACAACATTGTAAGCCAAATTGTCTGTACTGTGTTGTAGTGTTCTATGTTTCTCATCTAAATATAAGCCACGTTGCTGCTTCTGTTTGAGGCCTGTGCAAACTTTCTATTTTTCTGTCCCTTCAAGGATAAGTGCTGAATTTCACACTGAAGTTGGAATTACATTTCTGCTTTCCCAATAGAATTCCCAATCTGCAGCTTGGCATTTAAGCACCTCTGTGAGGTAATTATTACATATTATTATTCATGCGTCACTCCTGATACCAATTTATGGAGAAGACAATGGCCACAAGGGACCCAATTAGAACCACAATCATTGAGAAATGGAGTTCGTTTATTCTGATACAGGCAATTAGCTTCACAATTTACAATCCATTTTCCAACATCTTCCTTTGGTTTCCTTCATAGGTTTGGATGAAAGTACAATCCTTTTTTCTCCATGATTGCTTTTGCAATCACTAACAATACTAGAATGTATTACCTCTTTGGCATTTATAGCTTCACATCTGCAAAACTTTACAAAATGTCTACAGCAGCAGATTCAGCCTCAGATACCAATTCCAATATAGATTCTGAGTCTGAGTCGGATCAAGATCCAGATCCAAATCCAGATTTAGATTTAGTCTGATTCATTTTCAGATTCAGATGCAGATTCAGATCTAGATCCAGACTGAGATTCAGATTTAGATTCAGAATAAATTTTATTTTTTTACATGTGCATTGCAACATAAGGTGAAATGATTTGTTTGATTTAACAACCCACACACCCAAGGATGTGCTGAGGGCATCTGCCAAGTGCCACCACACATTCCGGTGCCAAAATAACATGCTTACAATGTTTGACAGACCAACACAAGCAACAACAACAGCAACGGAACAAAAGAAAACAACAACAGCAAAACAATCCCCTTTCTCACACTCCCATCCCCTCACACAATCAAATAGGCCCTCTCCAGGCCACCAATCCTTGACTTTGGACTTCCTTACTTGCAGACAATTGGCCTACACCTCCAGTCCCCTCACCTGGACTTGCAGTCTCCGTCTTCAAGTTTCTATCTTGGACTCGCCGACCACACTTCGACGTTTAGACTTCTACTTCCTGACTTGCCAAATTTTGTCTTTCTTTAGATTCCCCTTGCCCCATTTGACAAGTGCCTTAAGGTTTATCTCTCTCATTTCTAACCAGTGATTAATCAATGTCTTTTAGATGTCATCATGAAACTCCATCCTATGGGCACTAGCCTCCGCATCATCGAGAACCTCTTCAAAAGGTGACGTCTCAAAAAGGTGGCATCCATCCACTTTGGCCTACCGGAGCAACAGGTCCACATCAGATACTATTTTATTTGCTCTTTACAACCCTGGAATATCTGAATATCAAAGGTGCATACATTAGGATGATCTTTATCTATTATGGATCGGCTTTCAATACCATCATCCACTCAAAACTAATCAATAAGCTTCCAGATCTTGGCCTTAATACCTCCTTGTGCAATTGGATCTTCAATTTCCTCACTTGCAGACCCCAGTCAGTTTGGATGGGCAACAACACCTCCTTCACAATCTCCGTCAGCACAGCTGTGCCACAAGGCTGTTTGCTTAGTCCCCTGCTCTACTTGCTTTACCATACTCAAGTTTGTTGATGACACTACAGTAGTAGGCAAATCAGCATATCAGAGCCAGATTGAAAATCTGGCTGAGTGGTGCCATAACAATAACTTCCTACTTAATCAGCAAGAACAAGGGGCTGATTATTCACTTCAGGAGGAGATGGTCTAGGCAGTGGAGGTATGGAAAATCCAAAGCCCTTGAACAGAAGATCCTTCAAAAAGTAGTGGATATGGCCCAGTGCATCACAAGTAAACTCTCCCCAGCATTGAACGCATCTACACAAAGCACTGTCACAGGAAAGAATCATCCATCATCAGGGATCCCTACCGCCCAGGACATGTCCTCTTCTTGCTGCTGCCATCAGGAAGAGGTAAAGCAGTCTCAAGAATCTCACCACCAGGTTCAGGACAGTTATTACCCCTCAGCCATCAGGCTCTGTAAAACTCTGGTTAGGCCACGCTCGGAGTACTGTGTCCAGTTCTGGTTGCCTCACTATTGGAAGGATGTGGAAGCACTGGGAAGGGTACAGAGGAGATTTACCAGGATTCTGCCTGGTTTAGAGAGTATGGATTATGATCAGAGATTAAGGGAGCTAGGGCTTTACTCTCTGGAGAGAAGGAGGATGAGAGGAGATGTGATAGAGGTATACAAGTTATTAAGAGTGTGACGGGGTCCTGAATTATCCCTATGAACTGTGTTTTTGAAAAGAGAGAGAGTTGTTGTTCAACACTGGACACCTTGTTATTAAGAGAGAGAGAGAGGCAAAGACTGCTGGACACTGTCAGCTTCGGTATTCTTACAGAGAGAGAAGGGATGAGCTGTTTGATGGACAGCTGGTGCTCAGCATGGTGAGATAAATAGAAAGCTTGCTGATAGACCTACAGACACATGGTTTCGGACACTGAATGAGCTTTGTTGTGCCCACAGTAAAGGTGGGTTTTGAAGGATTGATCAGGAGAATCAAACAGTGACTCTCGCAGTGTGAAAAGGGCGTGACCGGTGGGGAGTTATTTGTGTGTCCAACCCTCGCCTGGGTTAATAACTCCACCACAGAAGAACGGTCTCCTTTGTTGTGGTCAGTCAGTGACTTTCGAAGGATTTTGGAGGACAATGGGATGATTGATGGCATCAGCTTACCTGAAGACTCAAAACTCTACCTCTCTCTCCATCACTACTCAACTCAATACCACGAACTGAACTGAACTTCACTCATCATCGTAAGACAGTATCCATTTACCCCTAGGCTTGAAGCAGCTTGGATTTCTCCTATTTCCACACTTATACATATACATATACATATATATATATATAATCATTGCTAACCTGTTTGTGTCATGGTCCGGTCCCAAGTCCGCATTCCAGTTCACGTTCCGGTCCGCGGACTCCGGACTCCGGGTAGTGGCTCTGGGATTGAGTGTAGTTGGGGGGGTTGTCATGTCAGTTTCCACTTGGAGTAACCCACTGGTGGAAGGCTTGCTCATTCAGTGAGTTATGGATTTGGCTGTTCTGGAGGCCGCCAAGGTTACCAGCCGCCTTGAGTCTTGGAGCCACCCCAGACTGAGCTCCCTTCCTGTCCCTTGCCTCTGTTGGGTAAGCCAGGCTGATTGCTGTTACCCTGTGGTTGGTTCTGTCCCTTCCTGTCCCTTGCCTCTGTCAGGTTGTGTCCCGCGTCCTGCCCAGGAGACTAGCTCCATGGACTCAAGCCTCGAGCTACCCAAGTCCTCCAAGTCCTCCAGGAACCCAAGTCTCCAACTCCTAGAACCCAGGCCTTATCATGTCTTCGCCTGGTTTGGGAGTCTGAGCCCAAGTCAGGGCCCAGGCTCTGGGTCCATGTCCAGTCTCAAGGAGTCCACCCCAGGCTCCTTGTTCCCAGTCCCTTGTCCCGGTCCTGCTTCCCCAGCCCTGTCTGTGACCTGTCCCGTCCTGTTCCTAGTACTTCAGTGTCTGCTTCCTGCATTTGGGTCCAGTCTCAATGTCCCCCTTATGACAGTTTGATATATCCACATTTATATTACTGTATTGCATAGTTACTAATAAATAGAATTAGTTATAGCAATACCAGACTCCAAGGTGTTTTCTATTTCTGGTGGTTCTTTAACCTGTCATGGGGTACATGACAAGAGGAATAGATAGAGTGGACAGCCAGCGCCTCTTCCCCAGGGCACCACTGCTCAGTACAAGAGGACATGGCTTTAAGGTAAGGGGACGAAAGTTCAAGGGGGATATTAGAGGAAGGTTTTTTTACTCAGAGTGGTTGGCATGTGGAATGCACTGCCTGAGTCAGTGGTGGAGGCAGATACACTAGTGAAATTTAAGAGACAGGTATATGGAGGAATTTAAGGTGGAGGGTTATATAGTATGCAGGGTTTAAGACTCGGCACAACATTGTGGGCCAAATGGCCTGTGCTGTATTATTCTATGTTCTATGTTTTAAAAGGGATACTTCATTCAACTTCACTTGTCCCATCATTGAGATGTTTCCACAACTTATGGGCTCACTTGCAGTGACTTCATCTCATGTTCTTGATATTTATTACTTATTTATTATTATTTCTTTCTTTTTGTACTTGCATAGTTTTGTTGTCTTTTGCACACTGGTTGAACTCCCAAGTTGGTTAGGTCTTTCATTGATCCTATTATGGTTATTATTCTATCATGGATTTATTGAGAATGCCCACAAGCAAGTGAATCTCATGGTGACATACATACTTCGATGATAAATTTACTTTGAACTTTGAGCAACAAACCCATCAGGTCCTGATGAAGGATCAAAGCCTGAAACATTTCTATAGATGTTATCTGACATTGAGTTCCTCCTGCACTGTGTGTGTTTTTCACTCTTTGCAGTCACCATCAATCCAGAGCATGACAATTCATATTAAGATGCTTCTGATTCTACTAGAAGGAATGTGCTGGAATGGACCCTTTCGGGACTATGAGTTAACTGGTTTCTCTGAAGTCCAGTGTTTCCTTTGCCTGTAATTAGTCAGAATCAGATTTATTCCCACATATGAGGTGAAATTTGTTATCTTGCAGCAGTAATATTGTGCAAGGATAGAAAAAAATATATAAATTATAAAATAAATAATTAGTACAAAACAAAAAGAATAATGCACAAAAAGCAGGATTTCCTGCTACCCTAACCATTTTAATTCCAATCCCCAGTCGCATTCCATCATGTCAGTCCATGATCTTCTCTACTGCCATGATGAGGCCACTCTTAGTGCCACTCTCATATTCTGTCTGTGGATTTCCTGTGTCTGCAGATTATCTTGTGCTCATGGTGTGTGAATAACGAGGTACTTCTGATGACTTCAAGGATCTTCAGAAATCTGATGGCAGAGGGGAACAAGCTGTTCCTGAATCAGAGAGTGAGGGTCTTCAGGCCCAGATCCTGAAAGACAAGCAAGATCTTTCGCCGACCAGAAAGCCATAATGCCATAAGACATAGGAGCAGAATTGGGTATTCAGCCCATTGAGTCTGCTCCACCATTCCATCATGGCTAATTTATTATCCCTCGACCCTATTCTCCTGCCTTCTCCCTGTAACCTTTGACTCCTTTGCAATTCATCCTATCAACCTACATTTTAAATATACCCAATGACCTGGCCTCCACAGCCACCTGTGGCAATGAATTCCATAAATTCGCCACCTTCAGGCTAAAGAAATCCACCCTCATTTCTGTTCTAAATAGGCATTCCTCTATTCTGAGGCTGTGCCCTCTGGCCCTAGACTCTCCAACTATTGGAAACATTCACTCCACATCCACTCTGTTGATACATTTCAATATTTGATAGGTTTCAATAAGATCCCACCTCTTTCCTCAAAACTCTAATGAGTACTTAGGCTCAGAGCCATTAAACAGTCTTCATCCAGGGATTTGATTGAGGTTTACAAAATTATGAGGGGTATAGTCGAGTAAATGCGAGTAGGCTCTTTCCACTTAGATTAGGAGGATACATATGAGAGTACATGGCTATAGGGTGAAAGGGAAAAGGTTTAGGGGGAACATTAAGGAGAACTTCATTCTGAGAGTGGTGGGAGTGTGGAACGAGCTGCCATCTGACGTGGTAAATGTAGGCTCACTCTGAAGTTTTAAGAAGAAATTGGATAGATACATGGATGGGAGAGATCTGGAGAGTTATGGACTAGGTACAGGTCAATGGGACTAATGGAATAAACTTTCAGCACAGACTAGAAGGGCTGAATTGCCTGTTTTCTATGCTGTAGTGTTCTATGGTTCTATATATTAACCTTTTCATTCCTGGAATCATTCGCGTGACCCCCCCTCTGGACCATCTCCAATGTCAGTACATCTCTTCGTAGATAAAATGCCCCAAACTACTCACAATACTCAAAGTGCAGTCCGACCAATGTCTTTCAAAGCCTTGGCATTACATCCTCACTTTTATCTTCTAGTCGTCTTGAGACGAATGCTAAGTTTGCATTTGTCTTCCTCACTTACATCTGGTTTTATATTGAAATTGGATTGCACAGTGCTCAAAAAAAACAAGGAAACACGTGGCCTGAGTTTATTGCACAAGTGATTTTAACAATACGTAGTAACTGACAAACCAAAAGGTAAGCCTTCTCTCATTTCACTGCAGTAACCAGACTTTCAACCAACACAGACATCTGTATACAGTACTGTATATGCCTCTATCTCATGTGAACAGTAGGGCACTGAGGAGTGTGGTAAAACAAAGGGATCTGGGAATATAGGTCCATAATTTGGTAAAAGTGGCGTCCCAGGTAGATTGGGTCATAAAGAAAGCTTTTGGTACATTGGCCTTCATAAATTAAAGTACAGAAGATAGAATGGTATATTGAAGTTATATACTGTAAGATGTTGGCGAGGTCTAAGTTGGAGAGTTGTGTGCACTTTTGGTCACCTACCTTTAGGAAAGATGTAAATAATGTTGAAAGAGTGCCAAGAAAATTTACAAGGATCTTGTGGTCTGGAAGATCACAATAAGTGGCTGTGGAGGCCAAGTCATTGGGTGTATTTAAGGCAGAGACACATAGGTTCTTGATTAGCCAGGGCATCAGAGGGTACGGGGAGAAGGCAGGGGAGTGGGGATGACTGGAAGAATTGGATCAGTCCACGGCTGAACGGCAGAGCAGATTCAGTGGACTGAATGGCCTAGTTCTGCTCCTATATCTTATGGTCTTATGGAAGACCAAAGTTATAAGGAAAGATTGAATATGTTAGGACTGTATTCTTTAGAACATTGAAGATATAGAGGAAATTTGATAGAGGTATACAAAATTGAGGGGTATAGATAGGGTAAATGCAAGCAGGCTTTTTCCACTGAGTTTGGGTGGGACTACAACCAGAGATCATAGCTTTAAGGGTGAAAGTTGAAATGTTTAAAGGGAACATGAGAGGAAACTTCTTCACTCAGAGGGTTGTGAGAGTGTGGAATGAGCTGCCAGCACAAGTGGTGCATGTGAGCTTGAGTTCAATGTTTAAGTAAAATTTGGATAGGTACATGGATACTAAGGATGCAGAGGGCTATGGTCCCAGTGCAGATCGATGGGAGTAGGCAGTTTAAGTGATTTCGGCATAGACTAGATGGGCCGAAGGGACTGTTTCTGTGCTGTGCTTCTCGATGACTCTATGTATAAATGAGCTCAATGCAGCAGGACTCTGTGACTTGTTCTGTGAGAAGTGAACTCCAGCTATGCCCACTTCTTGAAGTACAAAGAGGTGACATTGCAAGTCAGCTGGGTGATTTAATTAGCAGTGCCCACAGGTATGGTGACTAATTGACAATGCCTGTCTGATTATGAAGAGTGGGGTTGATGATTTAATCAGCTTCAGCCCCTGGGTTAGGCTGTTTGCAAGCAATTCCAGAATCAATGTATAGAGGGAAGCATTGAGTAGAGGAAGACAAGGCATGCATTTGGCTTACTAAATGCATTTAATCTGTTCAAAAAACAAATGCTCAAGATATTGTCTTCACTTCCCTTAACTCCAGATCCAGTGGAAAATCTGGTTGAGTGGTTGAACAATAACCTCTCACTCAACATGTGAAAAAGGGCTGATAATTTACTACAGGAGGAAGAAGCTGGAGATCCAGAGGCCAGTCTTCATTCAGGGGACAGAGGTGGATATGATCAGTAACTTCAAACTCCTTGGTGTCAATATATCAGTGGATCTGTCCCGGAGCCAGTACTATTGTAAAATGTGTTGTTTTGCAACAGCGATACGGTGCAATACATGAGAATTACCTTAAGTTACAACAAGAAATTAAAAATAAAGAATTAAATAGTGCGAAAAGAGAGCAAAATAGCACCGGATGAGCGGAAGAAGCTGTTGCTAAAATGTTGAAAGTGTGTCTTCACGCTCCTGTACTTCCTTCCTGTTGCCTGTAATGAGAAGAGGGCATGTCCTGGATGTTTGAGGGTCCTTGATGATGGATGCTGTTTTTTCTGAGGCATTGCCTTTTGAAGATCACAGAGCATATATCACAGAAACGAGCCTGTCCTCCATGAAATCAGTCTACATTTCTCACAGCCAAATTAATTGAAAACCTTACCCACTGTGCGCACTCTCTCTTCTCCCCAGAACCCACTGGGCAGGAGATACAAAAGCCCAAAAGCATGTTCCACTGGGCTCAAGAACAGCTTCCATTCCTCTGTTATAAGAGTGTGAGTCATCCCCTGGTATGATAAGGTCGACTCTGAAGCACACAGTCTACCTCTTTGTGGGCATGTACATTATTGTCTGCCTACAATGCAGTTTTTCTGTATCTGTAGTATTTCATTCTGCCATAAACAATAGAAAATGTGCAGATGCTGGAAATCCAAGCAACACACACAAAATGTTGGAAGAACTGAGCAGGCCAGGCAACAACTATGGAAAAGACTACAGTCGACGTTTCAGGCCGAGACCCTTCGGCAGAACTGGAGAGAAAAAGCTGAGGGGTAGGCTTAAAAGATGGGAGGGGGGTGAGAGAAACATAAGGTGAAAACCTGAAGGGGAAAGGGATGAAGTAAAGAGCTGGGAATTTGATTGGTAGAAGGGATACAGGGATGGAGAAGGGGGAGTCTGATAGAAGAGAGCAGAAGGCCATGGAAAAAAGAAAGGGGGGCAGAGCACCAGAGGGAGGTGATAGTCAGGCAAGGTAGGAGACGGAAAAAGGGACGGTGAATGATGAAGGGGGGGCATTACTGGAAGCTTGAGAAATCAATGTTCATGCCATCAGGTTGGAGGCAACCCAGATGGAATATAAAGTGTTGTTCCTCCAACCTGAGTGTGCCCTCTTCACAACAGTGGAGAAGGCCATGGATAGACATATCGGAATGGGAATGGGAAGTGGAATTAAAATTGGTGGCCACTGGGGGATCTGCTTTTTCTGGAAGATGGATCGTAGGTGCTCGGTGAAGTGATCTCCCGATCTATGTCAGGTCTCACCGATATACAGGAGACCACACAGGGATCACCAGGCACAGTTAATGACCCCACAGTAAATGTTGCCTTACCTGGAGGGTTTTCCACCCGTCAGGATACTGAGCTCTCCTTTCTCTGCCTCTGTCTTCGAGCCTATTTCTTTGGCAAGGATTCTCCCCCCTGCACCAATGACCCCTTCTTCCGTCTTCAGCCCTCCTCCTCTTCCTGGATACCCTACTCTGGTCTTCTGCCTGCTCTGGACCTTTTAATTGACAACTGCTGATGGGATATCAACTGTCTAAATTTCAACAATCCTTTCTCCTATTCCAACTTCACTCCTCCTGAACATACAGCTCCCCACTCCCTTTGCACTAATCCTAAACTCACCATCAAACCGGCAGGTAAGGGAGGTGCTGCAGTAGCCTGGCATACTGACTTCTGTCTTGCTGAGGCCCAGCGCCAACTCTCAGTCACTTCCATCATCTTATTTTTACTATGAATGTCTAGTCTCTGTACTCCTCCATCCCTCACCTGGAAGGCCTCAAAGTTCTTTGTTTTTTCCTGGAAATGGACCTAACCAGTTCCCCTCCACCACCACTCTCCTCCGCCTAGAGGAACTCTAAGTAATTACTCCTTTGGTCCCACTTCCTTCAAACAACAGGGGTAGCGATGGGCACTCACATGAGTGCCAGCCATGCCTGCCTGTTTGTTGGTTACATGGAACAATCCATGTTCCAATCCTACAATGGTGACCATCCTACATTTTTTTCCGATGCTAAATCGACAACTGTATTGGTGCTATTTCCTGAACCCATGCTGAACTTGTCAACTTCATCCATTTTTCCTCGAACTTCCACCCTGCCCTAAAACTTACCTGGTCCATTTCCAACACCTCCCTCCCCTTTCTCGATCTCTCTGTCTATATCTCTGGAGGCAGCTTATCTACTAATGTCTATTACAAATCCATGGACTCTCAACACTAGAAGATAACTCATCCCACCCTTTTACTTTAAAAAAACCTTCTCTCAATTCCACTGTCTCCACTGCATCTGCTCTCAGGATGAGGCTTTTCATTCCAGAATGAAGGAGATGTCCTCCTTCTTCAAAGAAAGGGCTTACCTTCCTCCACTATTAACACTGCTCTCAACCACATCTCTTCCATTTCTTGCACATCTGCTCTCATCCCATTCTCTCACCACCCTACCAGGGATAGGGCGCTTCTTGTCCTCATCTACCATCTCACCAAACCCGCATCCAGCACATAATTCTCCAAAACTTCTGCCACCTCCAACTGATTTCCCTCCTGGCACTTACCCTTTCAAGTGGAACAAGTTCTACACTTGCCCCTACACCTCCTCCTTCACTACCATTCAGGGCCCCAACCAGTCCTTCAAGGTGAGGTGACACATCACCTGTGAGTCCGTTGGGGTAAATACTGTGTCTGGTGCTCTCGGTGTGGCCTCCTGTGTATCGGTCAGACCCAATGTAGATTGGGAAACAGCTTCCCACTAAGTACCAAAGCTCCATCCACTAAAAAAAGTGGGATCTCCCAGTGGCCACCCATTTTAATTCCACTTCCCATTCCCATTCCAATATGTCTATCCATGGCCTCCTCCACTGTCTTCATGAGGCCACAGTTAGATTGGAGGAGCAACACCTTATATTCCATTTGGTTAGCCTCCAACTTGATGGCATGAACATTGATTTCTCAAACTTCCAGTAATGACCTCCCCCCCACTCTCCTTCACAACTCCCCATCCCATTTTCCCTCTATCACCTTATCTCCTTGTCCACCCATCACCTCGGCCTGGTGCTCCTTCACCCCTTTTCTTTCCTGTATGGCCTTTTGCCCTCTTCTGTCTGACTCACCCTTCTTCTGCCCTGCATCTCTTTCACCAGCTCTTTTCTTCATCCCACCCCTTCCTCTTGTGTTTCTCTTTTCCCTCCTCTCACCTTTTAAATTTACTCCTCAGCTTTTTTTTTCTCCAGTCCTGCCGGAGGGTTTCGGCCTGAAATGTTGACTGCACATTTTTCCATAGATACTGCCTGGCCTGCTGAGTTTCTCCAGCACTTTGTGTGAGTCACTTTATTCTGCATTCTATTATTGTTTTCCTTTGTACTACCTTAAAGTATTGTTGGAATGTACGATGTTTAAGGATTGTGCGCAGGAGAAGTTTCTGGCTGTACCTCAGTACATAAAACAAAGAACATAGACCATTAAACATTACAGCACAGTGTAGGTTCTTCAGCCCATATTGTTGTGCCAACCTTTAAACTTATTCTAAGATCAGTCTAGCCATTCTCTCCTACATCATCATCATCATCATCATTATCATTATTTGCCCTTTCCAAGACCATGATTAGAAACATAGAAAACCTACAGCACAATACAGGCCCTTCGGCCCACAAAGCTGTGCCGAACATGTCCCTACCTTAGAACTACCTAGGCTTACCCATAGGCCTCTATTTTTCTAAGCTCCATGTAGCCATGCAGGAGTCTCTTAAAAGACCCTATTGTTTCCACCTCCAGCAATGCCGCTGGCAGCCCATTCCACACACTCACCACTCTCTGCATAAAAAACTTACCCCTGACATCTCCTCTGTACCTGCTTCCAAGCACCTTAAAATGATTCCCTCTCGTGCTAGCCATTTCAGCCATGGGGAAAAGCCTCTGACTATCTACTTGATCAATGCCTCTCATTATCTTGTACACCTCTATTAAGTCACCTCTCATCCTCCGTTGCTTCAAGGAGAAAAGGCTGTGTTCACTCAATCTATTCTCATAAGGCATGCTCCCCAATCCAGGCAACATCCTTGTAAATCTCGTCTGCACCTTTTCTATGGTTTCTACATCCTTCCTCTAGTGAGGTGACCAGAACTGAGCATAGTACTCCAAGTGGGGTCTGACCAGGGTACTATATAGCTGTAACATTGCCAAGGATCTTACCATTAATGCTATATTCTGCCATCATATCTGACCTACCAAAATTAACCACTTCACACTTACCTAGGTTGAACTCCATCTGCCAGTTCTCAACCAAGTTTTGCATCCTATCAATGTCCTGTTGTAACATCTGACAGCTTTCTACACTATCCACAACACTCCCAACCTTTGTGTCATCAGAAAATTTACTAACTCATCCCTCCACTTCCTCATCCAGATCATTTATAAAAATCACGAAGAGTATGGGTCCCAGAACAGATCCTTGAGGCACACCACTGGTCACCGACCTCCATGCAGAATATGACCCATCTACAATCACTCTTTGCCTTCTGTGAGCAATCCAGTTCTAGATCCACAAAGCAATGTCCCCTTGGATCCCATGCCTCTTTACTTTCTCAATAAGCTTTGCATGGGGTACCTCAGCAAATGCTTTGCTAGAATCCATACACACTACATCTATGGCTCTACCTTCATCAATGTGTTTAGTCACATCCTCAAAAAATTCAGTCAGGCTCATAATGCACGGCCTGCCTTTGACAAAGCCATGCTGACTATTTCTAATCATATTATGCCTCCCCAAATGTTCATAAATCCTGCCTCTCAGGATCTCCTCCATCAACTTACCAACCACTGAAGTAAGATTCACTGGCCTATAATTTCCTGGGCTATCCCTACTCCCTTTCTTGAATAAGGGAACAACATCCACAACCCTCCAATCCTCCGGAACCTCTCCCTTCCTCATTAATGGTGCAAAGATCATTGCCAGAGGCTCTTGACAAATTTTTCTACGGAAGTGCTTTGCCATTGTTGCTTTATGGGCAGTTTCTTTACAAGACAGGTGACCCCAGCCACTATCAATACTCTTCAGATATTGTCTGCCTGGTGTCAGTAGTCGAATAACCGGGACTTGTGATATGCACCTTGTGACCTGTGACTGCTCATACAGCTTCATGTGATCTTGATCAGGGTACTAAAGAGCTACTACATCTTCCACCAAGGGTGACCTACAGGCTAATGGAGGGGAGGAGTGCCATACACCTCTTTGGTAGAGACTTACCTCCACACCGCCACCCAGTCTATCCTACATGGTCCTCCATTTTTCTATCATCCATCTAAAAGCCTCTTAAATACTCCTAATGCATCTGCCTCTGCCACAACCCCAATGTTCCACACACCCACCACTCTACATAAAGAATCTATTTCTATCATTCCCTCTATACTTTCCTCAAATTACCTTAAAATTATGCTCCTTTCTATTAGGCATAATAAAGGTACATGAGATGATAATAATCCAGTTTATCAATTTACAAATATTCAATCCTGTTAAGAAAAGAATCTATCCTGTTAATAAAAACATAACTTTACCATGGACAGTCCCACACCTGGCTATGAAAGGAGGAGGGCTGGGTATGGGTCTACCATCCCATAAAAACCCAGAGCCAAAGAAATGCCAACAGACACTCTAAGGGCCTCATCCCTGGGAGAGGAGGGATATACCAAGAAGATGGGCTGCACCTGGGGACAACTTGAAAGACTAACCCAGGACAGAGGACTCTGGTAAGCTGCTGTTGGTAGCCAATGCCCCAGTGTGGGTGGGCTCAAATAAGCAAGTGGAAATATAGTAACATGTCTCATAAGGGGAATATCAGTTTGATAGGCACTGCATAAGGAGATGTTCAGGTAGGTGACTGAATGACTGGCTTTAATGAGTATGGGGTGAGATTAATTGGGGGAATGACCACTCTTTGGGCCAAGACACAGCTGCCAGCCATGGAGAGATGGATTCTAGAGCCCAGAATTGAGGGGCAGTGAGTCAGACAGCTATTGGCCTGCAGGAAGTGTGGTATTGGGGTGGGAAGAGCAAGAAGAGAAATGAAAAGAAGGATGAGCAGCATCATTGAACTGAAAATCATCACGGGTCAACATTTTAAATGTCGACAGTGATAGCCAAGGTATAATGTATTGTAAAGTTATGTTAATAACTTGGATTGAAATCCACAGTAAAGCTCCTGCAGAGAGAATCTATTTAAATGGAAATAAGCGGTGATGAATTCCTCAGCCTCGTATTGTTTTAAATCAAAAGGTAAATTCAATCTTCTGGCTCCAAAGCATGGATTCAAATAGTGACTCAATGTTTCTGCCTCATTACTGCCCCTTGTTCCATCAGACGTGCAACATCACAGGTGAATCACTCAAGAACAGACACTTGCGGTTGCTGTGGCCTTGAGAAAGACCCCCTCCTGTGCCAATTCTGTTGAGATACAATGAAGAACTCACTTAAACTGCCACTGGGGAATAAGTGGCATTCAAAGATTCCTTTGTGTTGTTAGAAAGACTGAGGCTACATCCACAATAGACCAAATAATTTTGAAAATGCCAGTTTTGCGTAAAAACGATAGGCGTCCACACTATGCGTTTTTGAAAATATCTCTATCCACATTGAAACAGAGATTTCGATGAATCTCCTCCTACTGCACATGTGCAGGACATATCTACCGAAAACAAGCGACATGTTTGGTGTCGAATCTCGCCATAAAAGTGCGTGTTTGTGTAGTTACAGACTAGAAAAACTTAAAACGACGGACAGCTGTTGGCTTTCGTGCAGGAGAACTTAAAAGTACAAAAAACCCAAATACTGGAGCGTACGGAGGCAACCGACAGGGAATTCACAGACTGTATGACCTGGCTGACGACGAACATTGAAAAACTGACTAACTCTGTTGCATTAAGAAAGCACCTTGTTAAATGTGTAAAACATGTCTGCATCAGTGTTATCTTGTATTTCCATACAATGTTACATTAGGCTGTTACACATCTATTGTCAGAGAAGTACTTGCATAAATAGGTAAACCACCTTCATACAAGCAAGGACAGAAAACGGCAAAGTGAGTACAGTATATTTATTTATTCAGTAAGTTATGGGTCAAAGTATTAGGTGAGTACATTTCTAACTCTTCTGGCTTCAGTCTCTTTGCTGTCTGTTCTGAAATTGTTAGGTTGTGTTCAAGAAAACAATGGAATAGCGCACTGTGGTCTGATAGCATTTTCAGATATCTCCGGTTACCCCATCCACACTGATCTGCCCGAGCAGCGTTTTCAAAAATACCCACCTCGGAAAGCGTTTCTGAAAAGCTCTGGATTCAGGAGATGAAAACACCATTTCAGTGTGGAGGGAGGGTAAAAACGAAGAGAAAAAGCTTTGGTTACGGATTTATTCGGCGTAGTGTGGATGTAGCCTAAATCCTATTGTATCACACCCAGTGTAAAGAATTTGCATTTATGCAGTACCTTTCATAATCTCAGGACATCCCAATGCTCTTTACAATTAATTTTACGGCCTTAACATCAGAAATTAATGTCAGGTTAAGGAGGTTTGGTTTTTCACTAAGCACCATCACGGAAGAGGTACAGGAGACTAAGGTGCCACACCGCCAGGTTCAGGAACAGTTATTACCCTAGAACCATCGGGTACCAGAGCCAGTGTGGATAATGTCACACACCTCAACACTAAACTGATTCACACAACCTATCAACTCACTTTCGAGGACTGTACATGTTAGGGGTGTAGGGGCTGGAGGCAAGGGATGGACTAGCATTCAGCTCACTGCTCCATAACCTTTACTCGCCTCTGTGCTGAACTGAGGATGTGGCCTGCAACTAATGAGCTCCTGGACCGGCTGCAGCAATGAACTTGCTTTGTGACTGCAAACTCACTTTTGGGAACTTTATTTCAGTATTATTGGTTCGCCTTCTATTGTTTGCATAGCTTGTTCTTTTTTTGCACATTTGGTGTTTAATGGTCTTTTTAAAGGGTTTGGTTGGGTTTCTTTGTTTTTGTGGCTGCCTGTAAGAAGACAAATTTCAAGGATGTACATAGCCTACATACTTTGATAATAAGTGTACTTTGAGCTCATGTTCTCTGTATTACTTATTTATGTATTTATTATTATTATGATTTGTATTTGCATGTTTTCTTTTGCACATTGGTTGTTTGTCAGTCTTTGTGAGTAGTTTTTCATTGATTCCATTGTACTTCTTTGTTTCACTGTGAATACCTGCAAGAAATTTAATTTCAGGGCAGTATATGTAACATGTACGTACTTTGATAATAAATTTACTTTGAGCCTTTAAACAAAATTTTGCGGAGATATAATTGAGTGTATCCTGACTGGTTGTGTCATGGTCTACAACAGTAATATCAATGTTCAGGAGCATCAGAATCTGCAGAGAGTGATGGACTCTGCCCGGTCTATCACAAGCACATCCCTCCCCAACATTGGTAGTATCTCAAGGGGGCTCTGCCTCAAGAACATATCATCAGCATATCAGCTGCGGCACCAGGGATGCAATACACGCAACCACATTAAGGAATGCCTACCGTTTCATGCCTGGACTGCATTTGGGAAATCCGATAACTTAGCTATCCTCTTCCCATGTGCATACAGAGAGTGGCTAAAAAGCAAGGCTCTAGAGGAAAGAACAAAGAGGTGATCGTGGAAGGCTGAGTAGCAGCTATGGGAATGTTTTGATTTGGTAGAGTGGGCTATGATCAAGGACTTATTAGAGGATCTGATATAAAAACAGTCATAGATGAGTGTGTCTCCTCTTGACCATCAAAACATGGAGGCACCTTCACAAACTCCCACAGCCCCAGAGACTCTGTGGCTTCAGTCTCTGAGGTGACATGAGAACACCCTTCAGGAGGGTGAAACCACAGAAAACATCCAGTCTAGACCAGGTAGCTGTGCTGATAAACTAGCAGGAATGTTCATCAATATCTTTAATTTTTCACTTCATCATTCTGAGGTACCCACCTACTTCAATCAGGCTTCAATTACATCAGTGTCTAGGAAAAACATGTTAACCTGCCTCAATAACTATCATCCAGTAGCATTTACAACCACTATGCTTTGAGAGCTTGGTGATGAAATATATCACTTCTTGCTTGAGAAGAATTGCCTATGGGAGCAATGGGACAACAGTAGATCCCATTTCATTGCTTCTTCACTCAATCCTGGAACATCCAGATAGCAAAGATATATACTTCATTAGCTATAGCTTGACATTCAATACTATCGTCCCCTGAAAGTTTATCAATAAACTTCAAGTTCGAGTCTTCAATATTTCCTTGTGCAAATGGATCCCCAATTTCCTCACTTGCAGACCCTGGTTAGTTTGGATCAGCAACAATTTCACTGCCATAATCTCCTCAGCACAGGTAGACCACAACACCTACGTGAAGTCTTGTTGCAGGAAGGCAGCCTCCATCATCAGGGACCCCTCTTCCCCCACCCAGGACATGCTCTATTCTTGTAGCTGCCATTGGGCAGAATGTACAAGAGCTTCAGGACTCACACCACTAGGTGCAGGAACAGTTACCATCCCTCAACCATCAGGCTCTTGAATTAAATGGGTTAACATTATTCAGTTTCACGTGCCCCATCACTGAAATGATTCCACAACTTATGGGCTCACTTTCAAGGATTCTTCATCTCATGTTCTTGATATTTATTGCATATTTATTTATTATTATCATTTCTCCTTCTATTTGCACAGCTTGTTGTCTTTTGCATGCTGGTTGAATACCAAGTTAGTGTGGTCTTTCATTGATTTTATTATGGTCATTATTCTATTATGGATGTATTGAGTATGCCCAAAAGAAAATGAATACCAGGGTTGCATAACGTGACATATATGTACCTTGATAATAAATTTACTTTGAACTGCCAAAAAATGCTTTAATCACAACTGTAATGGTTTGCTTATGTAGATCTTCAAAAAGTTTTGGAAGTGTTTTGACATGTTTGGAAGTTTGGAATTCTTTTTAAAAGTTTAAGCGCTGCTGACTTCTGTTAGCAATCAGACTAAGCTAAGGGGCACATCCACTGTCTGATTTGTACAAATTTTGCTAATGGGGCAAAGACAGTTGTTCAATGTGACATCTCTTATTCTGGATGCAGGGAACAGCAGTGTTGAAGGACAAGCTGGAAAATACACTGCGAGGTGATCACTACAAGCACACTCGGAGAGTCCTTTCAGGGCAGCAGCAAGGAGCATTGCTTAGTCACACAGTTCAAAGTCTGGATCATTGCTTCTTCGTCCATTGTTGCAAGCTCTTCGCATCATCTCTTTTCTACAATTCAGGTTACCAGTGGTCACTGTACTTTGCTGCTGCTTTGTCTTTCCTTCTGTGTTTAGTTTATTTAGTGACACAGCGCAGAACAGGTTCTTTAGGCCCAATGAGCCACACTGCCCATTTATTCAATTCTGTCCTAAGCATAGGACAACTTACAGTCATGAATTAACCTACTAACCGGTACGTCTTTGGACTGTGGTAGAAAACCAGAGCACCGAGAGGAATCCCATGTGATCAGAAGGAGGTATGTGCAAACTTTTTACAAATGATTTCAGAATTGAACTCCAAACTCCAACAGTTCCAGATTTACTAGCATCATGCTAACCACTACACTACAATGGTACCCATCTGAACTTGATTTCCTTTCCATCAGCCCAGAACAATAGAATCCATTGGCCATCCTTTCAGAATGGCATTCATCCATCCCTTAGAGTCAGCTGACCATGCCAGATGCTGTTATGTTTGTAGGTGGCACAGGGCTTTGTTTGCATAAGACTATAAGTCCATAAGTCATAGGAGTTCAATTTGGCCATTCAGCCCATTGAATCTGCTCTATACTATTCAATCATGGCTGATTTATTATCCCTCTTAAACCCATTCTCCTGGTAATCTTTGATGCCCTGACTAATCGAAAACTGATGTCCCCCCTCCCCTTTTAAATATACCCAAAGACTTGGGATCCACAGCCGATGTTGTCTGGAATGGACAGCTGTAGTCATAAGGAGACATTTCTGGCATTTTAAATTTCGTTGAAATGGAGGTGGTTGGAAAATTAGGAAGGTTTAATTGCAATTGTATAATTGTGCAGATAAAGCCTCACCTTGAAAGTGACCAACAGTTTTAGTCCCCTTATCCAATAAAAGAATGTTGCATCATTGGGGTTAACAGCATCAAATCTCTGAACAGTCAACGAACCAACCAATGAACACTGCCTCACTATGTTTACTCTCTTTTTGCATTACTTATTATTTCTTAATGTATTTATAGTTTTCTTTATATTGCACTGTACTGCTGTCACAAGCCCACAAGAACTTCATTATCTATGTCAATGATATCAAACCTGATTCTGATTCTGATTTTGAACAGATGCAAAACACTGGAGGAATGGAGCAGGTTAGACAGAATTCATGGAGGAAAATGGGAGGGAAAGGTCTCACCCCAAAATGTTCTCCAGTCTTCATGAAGTGGCTTCACCCAAAATGTTGTCTGTTTAATAGACCATTGTACAATACATCACATGGGCTGGACCTTTAGCCCACAATTAAATTAGTGTTCAAATGCTTAACTGATCTCTTCTGCTTACACAATGTCCATATCCTTCAATTTTTCTCACATTCATATCCCTATCTAAATGTCTCTCCTAATGTTTCTGCATCTACCACCATCCCAGGCAGTTTATTCTAGGAAACCACCAATCACTGTGTAAAAACTAGCTTCTCATATCTCCTTTGAAATTATCTCCTTTCGCCATAAATGCATAACCTCTGGTATTAGACATCCCAACCCTTGGAAAAAGATATTGTCTGTCTAATCTATCCATGCCTTTCATAATTGTACAAACCCCTATCAGATCTCCTTCAGCCTCCCCTGGTCCAGAGAAAACAACTCAAGTTTGTCCAATCTCTCACACGCTCCCTAATACACTCTCTGAAGTTGCGGAAATTGTGTGTAGCAATTCAAAGTTTCAGCATCTGCAGTTACTCCTGTGTATTGGGGGCAGTCCAAAGTCAATTCACCCAAGCTAATTACTGGATGAAAGGGTTCTCTTACTAACAGAGACTAGATAGTTTGGACCAATATTCACTGAAATTTAGATGAATTAGGGTGAACTTATTAAAACTTATGAGGTCTTTTAGTGAGCTTGACAGGGTAGATGCTCAGATGTTTCCATTAAAGGGAAAGTCTTGAACAAGGGGACACAAAAAGGTCAGTTCCTCTAAAACTGAAGGGTGTCCTTTTATTTGAGACTTTTGGATCTCCTTCCTGATGGCAGTAGTGAAAACAGAGCATAGCCTAGCTGGTGGGAGTCCTTGATAATGGACGCTGCTTTCTGATGGCAGTGCTCCTTTAGATGTGCTCAATGGTGGGGAGGGCTTTGCCTGTACTGGACTGGGCTATATCGACTACTTTTTGTAGTCCTTTCCATTTCTGGGCACTGGTGTTTCCTACCAGCCATTGCATCATAGAGTCATAGAAAACTATAGCACAGATACAGGCCATTTAGCCCATCTAGTCCATGCAGAACCATTTAAACTGCCTACTCCCATTGACATACACCTGCCGTGACACCACCAGGCAGGATACTCATCTCTGTACATCTGTAGAAGTTTGTCAAAGTTTTAAATGATATGCTTATTGAATGCAAACATCTAAGATAGTAGAGGCTCCATTGTGTCTTCTTTCTGATGGCATTGACGTACTGGTCCCAGGACAGGTCATCTGATATAACAACGCCAAGGCATGTAAAGTTACTGACACTAACAAGGCAAAGATTTTCCAGAAGTGTGTCATGGGGTTCTTAACACACATCTATGAGAGGTGATAGAAGCTTGGTATAAAGATTGGCCCAGTTCTGCTCCTATGTCTTATGGTTTGGTGGTAAATCATAGCCAAAGTTGGCACCGCTGACAGTGCAGCATTCCCTCCAGAGAGTCAAAATGGATTATTACTTTATAAAATTATGAAAGTCATCACAATTGAATTGAAGCCAAAATTACTGAATGATATGTTGCAAAAGATGACAGCAAGCATGAATATTTACAATCTCGCATTAAAGTTTATACAAGGCCAAATTGCCTTGACGATACCCAATTTGCAATGTCCAAGGGTCACTGGAATGGATGGAAGTATTAGTCCAAATCATTTCCGAAACTGCTGCATTGTGCAGTGAAGAAAATGGTTCTTGGCAGTGCCTTTGAGGCACAGAATTTAAATTGTAATATAATATTTCATCTTAATTCAACACAGTCTGCATTTGATCTTCTTTGCTCAATAGTACAGAAATTGAAAATGGTAGAAAATATCACTGTCAGAAGTTGAATCAAACACCCCCTCTCCCACCTAGAATATGAGAGATTTATCTCTGCCCCTGGAACTAAATATATCAGAAAAGGAATGTCTTCTTACTGAGAGATACAGGGAGAAAGTAGTCTATTGATAAAGGACAGTTATTACTTATTTAAAGGTACATTAAAACCAATTTGAAAAAAAGTCAAATAATATTGATATACAGAATTTATGATGAGGATGTGGGGCTCACTGACACACAACCTATGCATTCTAAAGTGCTTTACAGCTGATTCTGCATTGCCAGTGGCGATTTTCTCCCTTAGTAAGCCATTCAATGTCTGCCTTCTCTCTCAATATGACACTGAGTCATCATTAAGGACCCCCCACTACCCAGGACATATTCTCTTCTCATTGCTACCATCATAAAGGAGGAACAGAACCCTGAATATGCACAAATAATGTTTTAGGACCAGCTCCTTCCCCTCTACCATCAGATTTTTGAATGGTCCGTGAACCATGAGTACTTCCTCGGTATTCTGCTCTATTTTTGTACTGTCTATCTCTCTAGTTATTCTCAATTTGGCTATTTATTTATGTATTTTTTTATATTTCTAATTGTAACTTACAGTAATTTTTTAATGTATTGAACAGTACTGCTGCCACAAAACCACACATTTCACAACATACAGTATGTCTGTGATAATAAACCTGGTTCTGATTCTGAGAGTAGAGCATTTTTCTTTCTGTCCTGAAGCATTTATCAACATCACCCAAGAAATTCTGCAGATGCTGCAAATTCAAGGCAACTCACACAAAATGCTGGAGGAGCTCAGCAGGTCAGGCAGTGGCTATAGAAATGAATAAACAGTGCACGTTCTTGGCCGAGACCCTTCTTCTGGACTGGAAAGGAAGGGGCAAAACACGAGAATAAAAGGGTGTGTGGAGGGGAAGGAGGATAGCTTGAAAATGAAGGCAGGTGGGTTGGAAAGATAAAGGGCTTGAGAGAAAAGAATTTGACAGGAAACGAGAGTGGACCAGAGGAGAAAGAGGAGGAGGAGGGGACACAGGGGAAGTGATAGACAGGTGAGAAGAGTTAAGAGTCAGAGTGGGGAATACAAGAAGAGCGAAGGGGGTGGGAAAAATTACCAGAAGGAGACATTGATATTCTTCTGTCAAGTTGGAGGCTACCCAAAGTTCTCCTCCACTCTGAGGGTGGCCTCATCTTGGGACAAGAGGAAGCAATGAGCCGACATGTCGGAAGGGGAGTGGGAATGGGAATTAAAATGTTTGGCCACCAGGAAGTTCTGCTTTTGGCGAATGGGGCAGAGGTGCTCAACAAAGCCGCCTCCCAGTTTACAATGGGGTTCTCCAATGTGGAAGAGGCTATATCAGGAGCAGCAGACATAATAGTCAACCACAGCAGGATCAGAGGTGAAGTGCTGCCTCACCTGCAAGGATCCTGAATGCAAGTGAGAGAGGAGGTGAATGGCCAGGTGTAGCACTTTGGCCACTTCCAGGGATAAGTGCTGGGAGGCAGATTAGTGGGGAGGGAAGAATGGTCAAGGGAATCATGGAGGGCGTGATCTCTGCGGAAATTGTGGGGTAGGGCTGGTAAAGATATGTTTGGTGACATGATGCCTTTGAGATGGCAGAGAGTGTGGAACTTAATTGTTACGGCATCATTCTTCGTAGGAGACACAAGAGACCGCAGATACTGGAGTATAGACAACAGACAACTTGCTGGGAGAACTCAGTGGATTGAGCAATATCTGTGGGAGGAAAGGAGCTGTCAGCTTTTTGAGTTGAGACCTCTCATCAGGACCAAACCCTATGTCCTGTGCATGATTTTAACCTGAAGCATCGAAAATTCCTTTCCTCCTCCAGAATCTGCTTGACATACCAAACTCTTCCAGAAGATTGTTCATTGTCCAGAATCAGAGACAGATTTATTATCATTGACATATAAGTTGTGACATTTATTGTTCTTCTCCTCTGAGGAATGACACCTCCACCTAGACAACACTTCTTGCTGCATTTGCATGTTGGACCAGAGTGCAGCCTTGACAGGATGATCAGGGAGGTCAGTCAGGTCAACTCCTCATCTGTGACAACCAGATACCTGGGTCAAGGGCAGGATGCAACTTTCACATTTCAACAGCAAAGCAGGAATCTCAATGGACATTCTTCAAGCACTCTCTAGTTGAGAGAGGTGGTAGTGTCAGACAGTACAGTGTTAGATTACTTTAAAGGACATACTGTTCTGCCAAGAAATATGATGTTTATTTGAACCTACTCTCTCCTTGGCATTACAGGGGCTGCAAAGAAAAGCGCCATCCAGACCATCACAGAGGCTGATGAGCGAGCTGGCTATGGATCAAGAGGTGTTGGTCATGGACCAGTGCTGCTGAGACACAAGCCAGGGCCTGATGAACCCAAGCAGTGTCACCAGAGCAAGAGTGTCTGATGTTGGAAGACTGAAACACTTGATGAGCCCAGGTTACAACACCGATGATGTGCCTCAGCATCATGGTACCTAAATCAGTGTCGCAAAAGTGAATCAGAAAATCCTTCTCCTGGAGATCCCCAGACCTGTTTATGTTCTCCTTAAGGTGAATGGTCCTTCCATCATCCCCACATTCCTAATATTATTATTGTTTATTGTTTACACGTGTACAAAAGTCCAAAGAAGAACCTGATTTGCATACTATCCATACTAATGAATTTGTTACAACAGTGCATTGAGGTAGGACAAGGTAAACAAGAAGAAAATGCAGAATAATGGATGAAGATTTAAAATTTGAGGAGCATTTGAGGGCTCTGGGCCTGTACTCACTGGAGTTTAGAAAGAGGGGACCTCACTGAGAACTACTGAATGTTGAAATGCCCAACACAGAAGAAGGCCTAACAATAACAGAATGTAGAAAAAGTGTTACAGAGAAAGTGCTTTTCCAGTAGGCAATAAAGTGCAAGTTCATATTGAGGTAGATTGCAAGGATAACAGTCCACCTTATCGTACTAAGGAACTTCAATCATCTTATAACAGTGAAATAGGAGTACTCCTTCAGGATGAACGTACGTGCCTTCAGGATTTTGTAACTTCTATCTGACGAGAGGGGAGAACAGAGAATGCCTTGGGTGGGCAGGGTCTTTGATTTTATTGACTGCTTTGCCAAAGCGGTAAGAAGTGTAGACAAAGCCTATGGAGTGAAGGCTAATTTTCATAATGTGCTGACTGTTGGCCATGAAAAAAATCAAACTATGAAAAAAATCTAACTGGAGCATGCCAAGGACAGTGGAAGTGGCAGATAAAATATCTTTGATCTTGCCTTGTAATGGAAGGAATGGAGACAGGCATTTTATGAGACTGTTCTGCAGCCTCTATTTTGCAAACTGTTTTGTAAGCTGGCTTTGCTCAGGAACATTTGGATCTAAGCAATTAAAGGTAGACACATCAAGGCCCAACTGATAGTCTGATAACTTCTAAATAAGAATCTGCTAGGTACAACATGCAGTTTTAAGAATGGGGCATTCTGTGTCTGTGTCTGGAAGGTAGCTGACCCCAATAATTGGCTAATCTGGTTTGCATCATCAGATTCAGAGATGACAAAGCAAGAAACAGGAAGTACAGCTCAGGGTGTTCCGGAGTTCCAAGTTCAATACCGGCACTGACCACATGGACCGCATAGGCTTCCTCCAGGTGCTCTGGCATCCTCCCACAGTCCAAAGACATACCAGTTAGTAGGTTAATTGGTCATTGTAAATTGTCCTGTGATTAGGCTAGTGTTAAATAGGTGGGTCTCTGGGAGGTGTGGCTCGTTGGCTTGGAAGGGTCTATTCCATGCTGGATCTCTAAATTAATAAATAAATAGATGCAATCCTGATGAAGGATCTCATCCCAAATCATTGACGATTCACTCCACGGATGATGTGTGACTTGCTGAATTCCTGCAGCATTTTATGTGTGTCGCTCAAGATTTCCAGCATATGCAGAATCTCTTGTGTTCATGAAGTACAAGTCATTACTTGGAAGAAGGGCAATAAAGAGAATTTGCTTTGGACCAGAGCCAACAAAAAGCTGATGCATATTAGTCAGCTAGGTCAGAGCCGACAAAATCTGAACACAATAGTTTACGCTGTTAAGGAAGAGGAACAGGAACAGGGGACGTCAGATGTAAGGCAACAAGAACTCTTGGAATTAACTATGTCAAGGAAGACCCCGTGCCAGGGGCAAGGATAAACAGAATCAATTGGTTGACTAATGGGAAATGAAAAGTCTTTGTTCTTGCCATATGGAGGAACGAATGGAGGCAACCAGTGTTATAAGTCAAAGAGGTAGACTGAGTAAGTGTTGGTACAGAGGGAGCTGTTGAATTCACAACTTAAATTGTTGGCCTTGGGGAAAACATAATTTACATTGATATTTGAATAGAGACAATAAAGTGCGAGTTTCAAATGAAGTAACATTCTTGTAGTGATTTGCCTGAACTTTAGCCAGAGGGTGGTGAATCTGTGGAATTCATTTCTGCAGATGACTGAGGAGGCCAAATCAGTTGGCACATTTAAAGTCGAGGTTGATAAGGTCTTGATTAGTCAGGCCATCAAAGGACACGGGGAAAAGGCAGGAGAATGAGGTTGAGAGGGAAAATAAATCAGCCATTATCAAATGCTGGAGCAGACTTGATGGCTGAATGGCCTAATTCTGCTCCTATGTCTTATGGTTTATGATCAGCTTGCGATTATTCAACACTGACCTTGTCCCTAACTCTCTGCATCTACTTGTGGTCCAAGTAGTCGCCAGACCAAGCACAAGACAAGCATGTGTGAAGAAGTACTGAAGTACTGGTAAACGGATAAATATGTATCAGAATCACATTTATTATCACTGATGTCATGAAATTTGATGTTTTGTGGAGTAGTACAATGCAAAGCACAAAAATTTAAGATTTAAATTTAGAGATACAGCAAGGTAACTGGCTCCATGAGCCTGCATTGCCTAATTACACCCATTTGGCTGGGTGTTACCTCCTAACCCATACATCTTTGTAATGTGGGTGGAAACCGGAGCACCTGGAGGAAACCCCCTCAGCCACCGGGAATGTATAAACTCCGCATAGACAGTGGTGGGAACCGAACTCCCGGTCAGCGGCACAGCAAAATGATGCACCAACTGCCATGCTACTGTTGCACCCCTCTGCTTATCGCCATTATTTCTTGATTCCCAGCATGAGGAGAAGCCTGAGGGCATACAACTATTTATGCACCTATTGATTATGTATACTTCTATAACATCACCTACACTCTGTGGAATATAGTCCTCCTCAACCTCTCCCTATAATTCAGTCTCTTAAGTCTTGGCAGCAACCTTATAGTTTTTTTGAACTCTTTCCAGTTTAATGACATATTTCCTATAGTAGGGTGATGAAATCTGTACACCATAAAACCATAAGACTTAGGAAAAGGATTAAGCCTTTCAGCCCATCGAGTCTGCTTCATCAATCCATCATGACTGATTTATACTAAAAGTTACTATGAGTCACAAAAATAAATAAATAAAGTGAAAGAAGAATAACAAGATTATGTTCATGGGTTCATAGAATAGTAACTGGTCAGATGGATCACCTAGTTGGTCCCTCCTCCCTACCTAGAAGGAAATGCTGCCAACTAGCAAAGTAGCTTCAAACATAGTTCATTTATTTTCAATGATACACGTGTAAATCCAAATAATGTTCTTGAAACACATTTAAAACTCAGAGGAATTCTATTTTAAACATTTCCAAATTATAAACAATTTCTAAAACACAAAGGATTTCCAATACATAGGTATAATTCTTATAGACTAAAATGACTGACTAATAATGTAGACGGACAAGTCATCTACTGCAGAAACCAAAGCCAGAGGCATGGATTCTATTCACCCGCCTTTCTATCATTCTTCTTCATGTTCTTCAACCACTCCTAATAAGCCTTTTTCTACCATTTGGGTGATTTTACACATACATGATATTTCCTCAGATACCATTTTAACAGAAATGTCGAAAAGAATTTTGGAGACATAGATCTCAGCTTAATGTCACAGTTCAAACTTAATGCTGCCAAGCTAACTTCCTTGAGAACATAAGCTTTCCAACAATAAATGCATCAATCGTTTGATATGATAAATGATATTATCCATCTTGAACTGAGCAACTTAGAGTCAGCTTGTCTGTTTGAAACAAGCCAAATTAAACAACCTATTGTCTTATACTGCATCTCAAGCTGCAGTAAACCAGGTGTCATCGTACTTCTCACAGACAGAGCATCTACTATGTACAGAGCTGGTTTGCAAAGCCTTTCTTTTAACTTCAAGGTGATTACTGCTTGTCATGTACATTTATAAGAACTGAAAATTTACTTCCATTTATTACCAGAAGTCAAACAAACTGTTAGTTGGAAGTTTACTTACAACTCTTTTTGATCTTACAAGAGGTAACAGTTATCTATATCTACATGCTCAAGCTTTTCAGTCTGCTACAAGTCATCACTACAATCACCAAGATCCTTTTCCATAGTGAATACTGAAGTAAAATATTCAGTAAGTACCTCTGCTATTTCCTCCGGTTCCATACACACTTTCACACTGTCACACTTGATAGATCCGATTCTTTCACGTCTTATCCTCTTGCTCTTCACATACTTGTAGAATGCTTTGGGGTTTTCCTTAATCCTGCCCGCTAAGGCCTTCTTATGGCCCCTTCTGGCTCTCCTAATTTCCTTCTTAAGATCCTTCTTGTTAGCCTTATAATCTTCTAGTTTATGGCTAGAAAGTGAAATTGGCAAAAAGCAAAGGCCTACTAGCCTGGATTGTATATGTATCAGAGTAGTACAAGATAAAGTAATAAAAGAGTGCAGAATGAAGAGTTACAGCTGCAGAGAAAGTGCAGTGCAGGCAGACAATAAGGTGCAGATCGTGAGGTCAGGAGTCTATACTGGTTAGGAAGGTGAGCTACCACTGCGCCATAATTTCCGTGGCCTTTTGTAGGGTTTGGAGTTCCCTAATATCAGGCTTTGAGAATGCAATCAATTGAGGTATACCCACACCTACAAGAACATAAATCCAGCAAACAGGCTAAAATAATGTTCATTGGGTTCTAAATGTTGAAAACATCAATTCACCTACAGCAAACCCACTCTTTAGCCTATCTCTCAAAGATAATCCTGCACTTTTCCATGGAAGTACAGAAATTGTAATGCTGTCTTAGATCAATTTACATCCATATAGCAGATTATCTGGTTACATTCACATTGCAGATGGAGGGGAGACTGCAGATATAGAAATTCGGTGTATCACAGAGTGGTGCTGGGGGAACTCAACAGGTCAGTCAGTATCGATGGAGGGAAATGGACAATTGTCATTTCAGGTCGAGATCCTTCATCAGGACTGGAAAGAAAGACAGGAGATACCCAGTATAAATGGATGAAGATTAGGTTGGAGCAAGAACTGTTGGGTGAAAGTTGGATCCAGTGGTGAGGGCGATGATAGGTAGGTGAGTAAGTGGAGAGAATGGGAAGGATTCAAGAGATTGGGAGGTGATAAGTGAAAGTGACGAAAGGCTGTCTCCCATCTGAGGTGCCAAGCAGTTAACATGACACTATTACAGCTCGGGCCATCGGAGTTCAGAGTTCAGTTCTGATGTCCTCTGTAAGCAAGTTTGTATGTTCCTTCCTGAGTGTGTCTTTGTTTCCTCCAGGTGTTCTGGTTTCCTCACACAGTCCAGAAACAAGCCAGTTACTGGTTAATTTGTTCCGTGATTAGACTAGGGTGAAATGAGTGGGTTACTGGTCAATGCTGCTCCAAGGGCCAGAAGGGCTCTGTCCCACACTGAATCTTCAAATAAATAAAAATTTAAAAATAAATAAGATCTTTCCTTCTGATCCTGAAGTGTCTGGACCCAACTATCCATTTCCCTCCATAGATGCTGTTCTACCTGTGCACGGGTTGGATCACCACCTTTCACTGACTGCTGTGCGCATGGAGCTTCCAACATGGAGATAGGAGCTGGAGGAATCCCAGTTTTTTTTTCATTTTTATTTTATGGGAGAGAGAATTGAAACTAAGCCAACAAAACAGGATAATGGGACAAATAACCTAAAGATTAGTCAGTCTCCTTCGGGAGCTGAAAAATTGGCATCAATTTAATTCCTTTCTGCGTGAAAATTTAAGAGATTCCTTTCTTCAGTTTAGAGTTATGTCCGGGTCATCTGGAAAGGGTGCAGCAATGAACATATTCTTCAAAAACCAATTAAGCACACTAAACGAGAATATGGAATCAGCAGCGTACGGGGAGAAAAAAGACCGTTGCATAAAATGGAAGTAAAGTTAAATTAATGGCACTATTTTTCAGCGATCTATATAACACCCGTGATAGATGACGAAGGTCTGGGTTAATTTCTTTGCCTCATTAAAGATTGCTCAATCTCTCTCTGATGAATGCAGAGAAGTTGCATAAACCAAAGTAGTGGGAATGAGTCATTAGCACTCAACAATGGAGCGAAAAGTCATTTTAACAGCCTCCATTTACTATTTCAGCAATTGTTTTGCATTAATACAAAGTCTTTAAAGTCGTTAGTACAGTGCATGACAAGAAGTTGCAGAGAAACCACATGCCTCGGCTATTCATGGTTAATGTAAAAACACAGAGGTTTCAAACATAAACACAAGAAATGTATTTATTTATTTTTATTTGCTGAGATATAGTGCGGTTGAAGCCTTTCTGGCCCTTCGAGCCACATTGCCCAGCAACCCCCAATGTAACCCAAGCCTAATTATGGGACAGTTTACAATGACCAACTAACCTACCAATTGTTATGTCTTTGGACTGTGAGGGGAAAACAGAGCACCCAGAGGAAAGCCACGTGGTCTGGGAAAACATGGTTGACAAAGGAAGTTAAGGACTGCATAAAAGCCAAGGAAAGGGCATATAATGTAGCAAAAGTGAATGGGAAGTTGAATGATTGGAAAGCTTCTAAAATCCAACAAAAGGCAACAAAATAAAAGCTGTAAGAAGGGAAAAGGTGAAATATGACAGCAGACTAGCCAATAATATAAAGCAGGTCACCAAAAATTTTATTCAGTATTGTTCTGTTATTGATTATGACTGAATATAGTATTTCTTCTTGATGACAATTGCTCTTCCTAGGTGTATCTGAACTCTAGACAATGTTAATATTGTGGGCATACTATGTTGATACCGGAATGTGTGGCGACACTTGTGGGCTATCCCAACATATCTTTGGGTGTGTTGAATGTTTACATAAATGATGCATTTCACTATATGCTTCAGTGAATACGAATCTGGCTGATATTTCAGACATCTGAATTAAGGATCTCTATCAGAAAATCTAAATCTAAATCTGAATTCGGGTTCTAACGTTTTTCTGTCATTCATTCTTTGGGGATATTCTTCTGTTTCACAGATGTCTGTGAAGAGTAAACATTTCAGTTTGCGTACATTCTCTGATATTAAATGGGATTATTGAACCGGTGAACCATTGAATTAGTTAAGTGAAAACTTGGAGGATAAGGGAGAAGAACTTTGGTTGATTTGAGATTCTTAGGTGAGGATAATTGCTGTGTATTTAATATTTCAGTAATATTTGAGTAATCATGTATGTATGTTTGATTAAGCATTCTTATTCATTTAAGTAATTCATTACAAGTTATATATACAAATACATGAGTTGCGTACACCATGACACTACCACTTGACATGTGCGCAATTCACTTAATGCAAAGCCAAAGTTAGACTCACATTTCGGACTCACGTGTCTTCCTTTGAGTTAGTTTAATGTTTTGAAATTACAAAACATAGCAGTAATCTTTGATAAAATGAAAATGTGTTGTTCAGGGGTTAACAGGAAGGCCCCAGTAGTGTCTACATCAGATACTGCCTCAAGAAGAGAGCGTCCCCATCAACGGAGCCACACTATCTTTCTGTCAGCAAGTTTGAGTAGTGAAGTGCAGATGCCCAAAGTCCCACACCAGCAGATACGAGAACAGCTACTTTCTATCAACCATTTGGTTCTTGAATCTATCGGCAAAATCATGACCATGACCTCCGTATAGCAACAATGTGACCATATTGAAAACTTTGTGTTACAATGGATTTTGGTTCTCTTGTTCTAGTTGTGTTCTGTCTTGTAAAGCTTGTATATAAATTATGTTTTTATTTTGACTGCTGCTTATATGTTCCTATTACCTACTCTACTAAATACCCAATTACCCTACTCTGGCTGAACTATGATCACTGCAATTCATAGCCCGTAATTTCTCTTTGGGAGTTGTGCTTTTGAAATGACTGTATTATCCAGTGCTTTTGTGGTGGCCTGAAGGATTCAGCAAACTGGACTCTCAAGAATACAGGAATGACACAGTAGCCATTGCTGGAGCACACTTTGGGCCAGATTCAAACATTGGGGCAGATTGAAATGATGAAACCCAGGCGCAAGAGTGAAAAATGAACAGGTTTGGCCAATTTTTGTGCCGAGCTAAATTTTAAAAATTAAGATGCTGAGGTCAGGGGCAAAGGATGAACCTGAGCGACCTGGGAGAGGAGACAGGTGGCATCGCTCTGCTGCCAGAGAGGGGGTGCCTGATACTGTGCCCAGAGAGTGTCCTGAGCTTTCCTGCTTTATGGATATGGACTTGGGCTATGGAGTTTTTTTTTCACTTACCATTTTTTATATTCTATGTTATTTACCTGGTCTTTCTAGATTTGTTTTGTGTGTGGGGAGTTGAATTTGGGGGAAAATGTGTCTGTTCTGTTTTTGTATTTTTTTTGTGTCGAGAGGGGTGATTTTGGGGTTGTTGATCAGACCACAAGACAATAGGACATAGGAGCAGTATTAGTCCATTTGGCCCAACAAGACAGCTCCGCCATTTCATCATGACTGATCCAGGATCCCATTCAACTACCTACACCTGCCCTCTCGCCATATCCCTTGATGCCCTGACCAATCAAAAATGATCAACATCTGCCTTAAATACACTCACGGACTTGGGCTCCACCGCAGTCTGTGGCACAGCATTCCACAGATTCACTACTCTCTGGCTAAAAAAATTCTTCCTTACCTTTGTTCTAAAGGGTTATCCCTCAATTTTCAGGCTGTGTCCTCTAGTTCTGGATAGCCCTCACCATAGGAAGCATCCTCTCCACATGCACCCTCTCTAGTCCTTTCAACATTTATTAGGTTTCAATGAGATCCTCCTGCATTCCTTTAAATTTCAATCAGTACAGGCCCAAAGCTGCCAAACACTCCTCATATGTTAACCCCTTTATTCCCAGAATCATCCTTGTGAACTTCCTCTGGACTCTCTCCAATGACAACAAATTCTTTCTGAGATTTTGGGCCAAAATCTGTTGACAGATCTCCAAGAGCAGCCTGACTAGTGTCCTATAAAGGCTCCTTGCTTTTATATTCTATCCCTCTTGAAACAAATGTCCACATTACATTTGTCTTCTTTATCACAGACTCACCCTGTGGACTAACCTTCTGGAAGTCTTACACGAGGACTCCTAAGTCCCTCTATTGTTCGAACTTTCTCCCTATTTACATAATAGTCTGCAATATTGTCCCTTTTACCAAAATGCATTATCATACATTTCCCAACACTGCCACATTTTTGCCTATTCTTCCAATTTGTCTAAGACCTGCTGCAATTACATTGCTGCACCAACACTTCCTACCCCTCCACCTATCTTTGTATCATCTACAAACTTTGCCAGAAAGCCATCAATTCCACTATCTAAATCAAACAATATGAAAAGTACTGGTCCCAATACTGACCCCTGAGGAACACCACTAGTCACTGCCAACCAACCAGAAAAGGTCCCCTTTATTCCCAGTCACTGCCTCCTGCCTGTCTGCCATTCCTCTATCCATGCCAATATATTTCTTGTAACATCATAGGAATTTATCTTGTTACGTAGCCTCACCTTATCAAATGTCTTCTGAAAATTTACATTAACAACATCCATTGCCTCTCCTATGTCCACTCTGCTGGTTACTTCCTCAAGCAGATTTGTCAGGTAAGATTTCCCTTCACGCAAACCATGCTAACTTTGACTTATTTTGTCATTAGTTTCCAAGTACCCCAAAACCTTATCCTTAATAATCAACTTCAACACTTTTCCAACCACTGAGGTTAGGCTAAATGGCCTATACTTTCCTCTCTTTTGTCTTCCTCCCTTCTTAAGAGTGGAGTGACATTTGCAATTTTCCAGTCCTCCGGGACCATGCCAGGATCAAATGATTCCTGAAAGAACATGGTCAATGCATCTGTCATATTCTTCAGCAACGTCTTTTAGTATTCTGGGATATTGTTTAACTGATCCAGGTGACGTATCCACCTTAAGACTTTTGAGTTTGCCTCACACTTTTTCCTTTGCAATAGCAATGGCACTCGCTCCTGCTGCTCCCTGACACTTGTCTCTGACACACTGCTAGTGTCTTCCACAGTGATGACTGATGCAAAGTAACCATTAAGTTCATCTGTCATTTCTTTGTCCTTCATTATTACAACATCAGTATCATTTTCCAGTATCAACTTCAGACTTCATCAACTCTCATCTCTTTTTTACTCTTTATAAAACCTGAAGAACTTTTGGTATCTTGCTTTATATTATTGGTTAATTTGCCTTCATATTTCATGTTTTTCTTTCTCGTAGCTTTTTTAGTTGCCTTTTGTTGGATTTGAAAAGTTTCTCACTTTTCAGGACATTTATGGAGACAGGTGTATAAAAACGGCCTGAAGGATCATTGGGGAGCCGAGTCACCCAAGCCACAAACAGTTCTAGTTGCTACCATCTGAGAAACAGTACCACTGCATTAAAGACAGGACCAACACGCTAGCTTCTTCCACCAAGCCATTGGACTGATTAATTCACACTAATGCAACTGTATTTCTCTGTTATATTGACTGTCCTGTTGTACATACTATTTATTACAAATGACTATAAATTGTACATTGCACATTTAGACGGAAAGTAACATAAAGATTTTTACTCCTCATGTATGTGAAGAATGTGAAAAATAAAGTTAATTCAATTCATCCAATTTCCCACTCACTTTGTTACCTTATATGTCCTTTCCTTGGCTTTTATACAGTTCTTAACTTCCTTGTCAGCCACAGTTGCTTAGCCCTGAAATTTGAGAATTTCCTCCACTGTGGGACACATCTATCCTGTGCCTTGTGAACTATTCCCAGAAACTTCAGCTATCTCTTCTCTGTCATCATCCCCAGCAGTATCGTCCTCCAGTCCACCTGGGCAAGCTCCTCTCTCATCCCTCTGTAATTGCCTTTATTCCATTGCATTACTGATCTATCTGACTTGTGCTTCTTCCTCTCAAATTGCAGTATGAATTCAATCATATTATGATCACTGTCTCCAAAGGGTTCCTTTACATTAAGATCCCTAATAAGATCTTGGTTATTACAGAACAGCCAGTCTAAGATAGCCTTCCCCCAAGTAAGCCCAAGCACAAGCTGCTCTACAAAGCCATTTGCATGCATTCAACAAGTTCCCTCTCTTGCAATCCAACGTCAACTTAGTTTCCCAATCCCCTTGTATATTGAAGTCCCTCATTACTATTTTGACATTACCCTTATTTCATGCCCTTTCCAGCTCTCTTCTCAGTCTGAATTCATATCTTGGCTTCAATTTGGAGGTATATAAATGATTCCATAATGTTATTTTTCACCCTTGCTGTTTTATAACTCCACTCACAAAGATTCAACATTCTCTGACCCAATGTCACCTCTTTATAAAGATGTAATTCCATCTCAGTAAAAAAGCCACACCACCACCTATTCCTCCCTGCCTGTCCTTTCGATGTAGAGTATATCTTTTGTTGTTAAACTTCCAGTTCTGACCTTCTTTCAGCCATGACTCAATGATGCCCACAAAGTCATACCGACCAATCTCTAATAGCGCCATGAGTTCGTCCTCCTTATTCAAAAAGCTAAGTGCATTTAAATATAAGGCCCTCAGTTCTGCATTCTTTGCCCTCCTGAATTTTTCCCCTGTGAGACAACTTAACTCTTTGCTCTGTCTGCAGTTGTACCCAATTCTTGGCTTGTCGTTCCTTACAAACATAATAGATATTGCATCCTCTGCTTATAAACCTGCTGGCTCATCTTCAGCCCTATCATACTGGTTCCCATCCTCTTGTCATGTTAGTTTAAACCACTCCCAATAGCTCTAGCAAACCTACCTGCAAGTATTTTGATCCCCTTGGATTCAAGTGCAACTCATCCCTTTTGTAAAGGTCACACCCATCCCAGAAGAGGTCCCAATTATTCAGAAATCTGAATCTCTACCTCCTGCTCCAGTTCTTCAGCCACACATTTATCTGCCACTTCATTCTATTCCTATCGTCACTGTTGCGTGGCACAGGCGCAATCTGAGATTACTACCCTTGAGGTCTTTCTTCGCAGCTTGCTTTGGCTATCTGAAGATGAATTTCAGAGTTGTTTTCTTTGATAACAAATGAACCTTTGAACTAGTGTTCTGCTCACTACTCTATGAGGTTTTAGATAGATAGAAGGATAGATAGATAGATAGATAGATAGATAGATAGATACTTTATTCATCCCCATGGGGAAATTCAACTTTTTTCCAATGTCCCATACACTTGTTGTAGCAAAACTAATAACATACAATACTTAACTCAGTAAAAAAATATGATATGCATCTAAATCACTATCTCAAAAAGCATTAATAATAGCTTTTAAAAAGTTCTTAAGTCCTGGCGGTTGAATTGTAAAGCCTAATGGCATTGGGGAGTATTGACCTCTTCATCCTGTCTGAGGAGCATTGCATCGATAGTAACCTGTCGCTGAAACTGCTTCTCTGTCTCTGGATGGTGCTATGTAGAGGATGTTCAGAGTTTTCCATAATTGACCGTAGCCTACTCAGCGCCCTTCGCTCAGCTACCGATGTTAAACTCTCCAGTACTTTGCCCACGACAGAGCCCGCCTTCCTTACCAGTTTATTAAGACGTGAGGCGTCCCTCTTCTTAATGCTTCCTCCCCAACACGCCACCACAAAGAAGAGGGCGCTCTCCACAACTGACCTATAGAACATCTTCAGCATCTCACTACAGACATTGAATGACGTCGCCTCTGTACTGAAATGACTCTGCAGCTGTGACCTGCATGCATTGGGAACCTAGACCGGCTACAGTACCGAATGTGGTCTGCAGCTATGGACTCACCTTCGGGGACTCTGCAGTTCATGTTCCTTGTACTATTTGTTTACTTGTTTGTTGTTTGCACTATTTGTTCTTTTGTCCCACATCAGATGTTTCATGGTCTTTGATGTGTAGTTTTTTTTTCATGGAATCTATTGAAACCCCTTTTTAGTGGGTGTCTCTGGAAATGTGGTTTGTTAGCCCCTCTCTAACAGCCATTGGACTCCGTGGTGAGGAACCCATCTTCCTCACTCCATACATCTAGCGTGTATCCGATTTTGGTCCCATCAAACCTGTGAGTTTGGAACGTCTCACCCACCTGACCCACCTTGACCCACCTCAGTGTCTGTCACAAAAGCTTCTCCTCTAGCATTCTCTAGAACTTTCTCGCAGTTCCATCCTCCTGATTGGATGACACACACACTCCTAAGCATCCCTTATCTTTAATGTTAACACAAACACTGCCAGAAGAACACACTATTTCTACAGAAAAAAAAATACATGAAATATCCTACAACATTAGCAGTAAAACATTTACCAGTGTGATACATTATACCATAGACCATAAGACAAAGGAGCAGAAGTTGGCTATTCGGCTCATCGAGCCTGCTCCGCCATTTCATCATGTGCTGATCCAATCTCCCCTTTAGTCCTATTCCCCCGCCTTCTCACCATAACCTTTGATGCCCTGACTACTCAGATGCCTATCAATCTCTGTCTTAAATACACCCAATGACTTGGCCACCACTGCCACCCATGGGAACAAATTCCATAGATTCACCAGCCTCTGGCTAAAATTTTTTTTTCACATCTCTGTTCTGAATGGGCGCCCTGCAATCCTCAATTCATGTCCTCTCGTACTAGACTCCCCCACCATGGGAAACAACTTTGCCACATCCACTCTGTCCATGCCTTTCAACATTCAAAATGTTTCTATGAGGTCCCCCCTCATTCTTCTAAACTCCAAGGAGTACAGTCCAAAAACGGTCAAATGTTCCTCATATGTTAACCCTTTCATTCCCGGAATCATTCTAGTGAATCTTCTCTGAACCCTCTCCAATGTCAGCCCATCCTTTCTTAAATAAGGAGCCCAAAACTGCACACAGTATTCCAAGTGAGGTCTTAGCACTGCCTTATAGAGCCTCAACATCACATCCCTGCTCCTATACTCTATTCCTCTAGAAATGAATGCCAACATTGCATTCGCCTTCTTAACCACCGACTCAACCTGGAGGTTAACCTTAAGGGTATCTTGCACGAGGACTCCCATTGCACCTCAGAACTTTGAATTCTCTTCCCATTTAAATAATAGTCTGCCCATTTATTTCTTCTACCAAGGTGCATGACCGTACACTTTCGGACATTGTAATTCATTTTCCACTTCTATGTCCATTCCCCCAGTCTATCCAATTCTCTCTGCAGACTCTCTGTTTCCTCAGCACTACCGGCCCCTCCACCTGTCTTTGTATCATCAGCAAACTTAGCCACAAAGCCATCTATTCCATAATCCAAATCACTGATAATACAACATAAAAAGAAACGGTCCCATCACGGACCCCTGTGGAACACCACTGGTAACCAGCAGCCAACCAGAATGGGATCCCTTTATTCCCACTCTCTGTTTCCTGCCAATCAACCAACGCTCTATCCAGGTATGTAACTTTCCCGTAATTCCATGGGCTCTTATCTTGTTTAGCAGCCTCATGTGCCGCACCTTGAGTGTCAGAAACCCTGAGCCAATAGGCTGGTCCTGGACTTATTTCCACTTGGAATAATTTACTTATTATTATTTAATTATTTATAGTTTATATTACTATATTTCTGCACTATTCTTGGTTGGTGCGACTGTAACGAAACCCAATTTCCCTTGGGATCAATAAAGTATGTCTGTCTGTCTGTCTTGTCAAAGGCCTTCTGAAAATCCAAATACACAACATCCACTGCATCTCCCTTGTCTAGTATACTTGTAATTTCCTCAAAAAATTGCACTAGGTTTGTCAGGCAGGATTTTCCTTTAAGGAAACCATGCTGAGTTCTGCCTATCTTGCCATATGCCTCCAGGTACTCTGTAACCTCATCCTTGACAATCAACTCCAACAACTTCCCAACCACCGATGTCAAGCTAACAGGTCTATAATTTCCTTTTTGCTTCCTTGCCCCCCTTCTTAAATAGCGGAGTGACATTTGAAATCTTTCAGTCCTCCAGAATCTATTGACTTTTGAAAGACCAGTGCTAATGCCTCCGCAATCTCCACTGCTACCTTCTTCAGAACATGAGGGTGCATTCCATCTGGTCCAGGAGATTTATCTACCCTTAGACTATTCAGCTTCCTGAGTACTTTCTCTGTCGTAATTGTGACTGCGCATATTTCTCTTCCTTGACACCCTTGAATGTCCGGTATATTGCTGATGTCTTCCCCAGTGAAGACTGATGTGAAATACTCATTCAGTTCCTCCACCATCTCCTTATCTCCCATTACAATTTCTCCAGCATCATTTTCTATCGGTCCTATATCTACTCTCACCTGTCTTTTACTCTTTATATACTTGAAAAAGCTTTTAGTATCCTCTTTGATATTATTTGCTGGCTTCCTTTCATAGTTCATCTTTTTCCTCTTAATGACCTTCTTAGTTTCCTTTTGGAAGCTTTTAAAAACTTCCCAATCCTCTGTCTTCCCACTAATTTTTGTTTCCTCGTATGCCCTCTGCGTTGCTTTTACTTTGGCTTTGACTTCTCTTGTCAGCCACGGTTGGATCCTTTTTCCATTCGAAAATTTCTTCTTTGGAATATATCTGTCTTGCACCTTCCTCACTTCTCACATAAACTCCAGCCACTGCTGCTCTGCCATCCTTCCTGCTAGTGTCCCTTTCCAGTCAACCTTGGCCAGTTCCTCTCTCATGCCACTGTAATTTCCTTTACTCCACTGAAATACTGACACATTGGATTTTGGCTTCTCTTTCTCAAATTTCACAGTGAACTCAATCATGTTGTGATCACTGCCTCCTAAGGGTTCCTTCACCTCAATCTCTCCAATCACCTCTGGTTCATTACACAATACCCAATCCAGCACAGCCGATCCCCTAGTGGACTCAACAACAAGCTGTTCTAAAAAGCCATCTCGTAGACATTCTACAAATTCTCTCTCTTGAGATCCAGTGCCGACCTAATTTTCTCAAACCACTCGCATGTTAAAATCCCCTACAATTATCATAACACTGCCCTTCTGGCAAGCCTTTTCTATTTCCTGTTGTAATTTGTAGTCCACATCACTGCAGCTGTTTGGAGGCCTGTAGATTACTGCCATCAGGGTCCTTTTACCCCTGCGATTTCTTAGCTCAACCCATAAAGATTCTGAACCTTCCAATCCTACGTCAACTCTTTCTAATGATTTAATATCATTTATTGCCATTAAAGCCACGCCACCCCCTCTACCTGCCTGCCTATCCTTCCGATACACCATGTATCCTTGGACGTTCAGCTCCCAGAGACATGCATCCTTTAGCCATGTCTCAGTGATGGCCACAATATCATACCTGCCAATCTGTAATTGTACAACAAGATCATCCCCCTTATTCCTTATGCTGCGTGAATTTAAGTATAACACCTTAAGTCCAGTATTTGGTACTTTTTGCATTGATTGCACTGCAACTCATCCCAATGGCTGCAAATTTGCCCCATCACCTGCCTATCCTTTCTGACATCCTTACTGTTCACTACCTTACATCTATTTCTGTTTTCCCTCTCCTCCACTCCATCATTCCGGTTCCCATCCCCCTGCCAAATTAGTTTAAACCCTCCCTAACGGCTCTATTAAACCTTCCTGCCAGGATATTGGTTTAATACACTATTGTGTTTCTTTGTTTTGTGGCTGCCTGCAAGAAGACAAATCTCAAGGTTGTATATGGTACACATACTTCAGTAATAAATTTGAACTTTGATGTGCCTGTGATGCTGCTACAAGTATGTTTCCATTGCACCTGTATGTAGATGTACTTGTGCATATGAAAATGAATTTGACTTTGGCTTTGAAGATTTGCGTTTTTGTGGAAATTGTTCCAATAACTGGAAGAGCTTTAGAAATAATGTAGTCCATTTATTGTTGCAATGTAGCTGACCCCACAAAAGACAGATAACCTATCTTTAGATATTTTTGACAAGACAGCCAAGAAGAGCTCATTTGTACTCCTTTAAAATGTTGCTGTAGGATAGTGTTGCTATCTCAATCAAGCCAACACAATGCAGCGCACCCTCCATCCTGCATACACACCCTCCATCCTGCATACACCCTCCATCCTGCATACACCCTCCATCCTGCATACACCCTCCATCCTGCATGCACACCCTCCATCCTGCATACACACCCTCCATCCTGCATACACCCTCCATCCTGCATACACACCCTCCATCCTGCATACACCCTCCATCCTGCATACACCCTCCATCCTGCATACACCCTCCATCCTGCATACACACCCTCCATCCTGCATACACACCCTCCATCCTGCATACACACCCTCCATCCTGCATACACCCTCCATCCTGCATACACACCCTGAATCCTGCATACACCCTCCATCCTGCATACACCCTCCATCCTGCATACACACCCTGAATCCTGCATACACCCTGGGGTTAAGTTCCTGTAGAAGGTCCTGGGTTCATAGGTTTTTGACAAAGGCTTCACCCACTGAGTTACAGCAGATAGGGTTAACAGGGTTAGCAAACTTCTGTATAAACCAAGTGACAGTAATTCAGTTTCAGATCTTGGGAACCACGTCCTGCAGGTCAGCCCAGTCACGGGATTTAACACCCTTTAGCTCTGTCCTCTAATTCTATACGGATAGGTATGCTTATGGTACTTAACTCCTGCCTGGCACCATTCTGTATTAGATCACAAGACTATAAAACATAGGGACATAATTAGGCTATTCAACCCATCTAATCTGCTTTGCCATTCCATCATGACCGATTTATTATCCCTTTCAATCCCATTCTCCAGCCTTCTCCCTATGACATTTGATGTCCTTTCTGATGTTCCTGAGCTTAGTTCTGTGTCTTTGCACCTTATTGTCTTCCTGCACTATACTTTCTCTGTAACTATTACACTTTATTCTGCATTGTTGTTGTTTCACCTTGTACTATCTTGTGCACTGTGTATTGAGCTCATCTGTATGAGCAGAATCAGAATCAGAATCAGGTTTATTATCACCGGCACGTGACATGAAATTTGTTAACTTAGCAGCAGCAGTTCAATGCAATACATAATCTAGCAGAGAGAGAAAAATAATAAAATTTAAAAATAAATAAACAAGTAAATCTATTACAGTCCTGTATACATATATTGAATAGATTGAAAATATGCAAAAACAGAAATACTGCATATTAAAAAAAAGTGAGGTAGTGTCCAAAGATTCAATGTCCATTTAAGAATGGGATGGCAGAGGGAAAGAAGCTGTTCCTGAATCGCTTCAGGCTTCTGTTCCTCCTACCTGATGGTAACAGTGAGAAAAGGGCATGCCCTGGGTGCTGGAGGTCTTTAATAATGAACGCTGCCTTTCTGAGACACCGCTCCTTGAAGATGTCCTAGGTAGTTTGTAGGCTAGTACCAAGATGGAGCTGACTAGATTTACAACCTTCTGTAGCTTCTTTCGGTCCTGTGCAGTAGCCCCTCCATACCAGACAGTGATGCAGCCTGTCAGAATGCTCTCCACGGTACAACTAGAGTGTATTGAGCAGTATGTAAGACAAGTTTTTCACTGTATCTCAGTCCATATGACAATAATAAATTATTTCCAATTCCAATTCTAGTTTTTTTTTCAAGCCTGAAGGAAATTTCCATAGTAGCCAGTGCTAAGGCAAGGAAAGACCTCATGGAGTTGAGGAAAATTTAAGGAAAGGAAGACAGGGATGATGAATTTGTGACCAACATCCTTCTCCCCTCTATCTGAAATGTGACCATCTGTGGGGTTACCCCTTAACCATCAGGCTCATGAACCAAAGGGAATAATTCAACTTCTCTTGCCCCATCATAGAAGTGATCCCACAACCTATGGACTCACTTTCAAGAACTCTACATCTCATGTTCTCAATATTTATTGCTTATTTATCATAATTATTATTATTTCTTTCTTTTTGTATTTGCACAGCTTGTTGTCTTTTGCAAATTGGTTGAATGCCCAAGTTGGTGCTGTCTTTCATTGATTCTATTATGGTTATTATTTCATTATAGACTTATTGAGAATGCCCAAAGTAAATGAATCTTAGGGTTGCATATGGTGACATAAATACATTTTGGTATTAAATTTACTTTAAACTTTGAACTTTGAACATGCCTTAAGAAATTCAGCAACAAATTCTAGCACTGACAACTCTCTATCACAGAAGTAACCCTCCTCACTATTGAGCACATCAACCAGGAGTACTGTCACAAGAACCACCTTGGCCTAAGCCACTACCTTAGGTCTCACACCTCATGGTTCAGGAACAGTTATTACCCCTCAATTATCAGGTTCCTGAACCAGCATGGATAAGTTCACTCATCTTAACACCTAACAGACTCCAGAAATAATGAACTCACTTTCAAAGTCCTGACGAATCATGTTCTCAGTATTATTGATACATCTATTTACTTTTTTATGGCTTGTCTTCTTTCACACATTGATTGTTTATCAGTCTTTGTGTGTAGTTTTTCATTGATTCTATTGTATTTCTTTGTTCTTTTGTGAATGCTTGCAAGAAAATGAACGTCAGAGTTGTATATGGTGACATATATGTACTTTTATGATAGATTAACTTCTGATCTTTTGAAAAAGATAAACAAGTAGATATACAGAAAGACTGACTAACAGAGACATAAATACACTATACTGTAAACTAAAATAAAAATTGATCGGTTTTTAGAAGAAATCAATTGTGAAAAGAAATTGTGAAAAGAAATCAATGTGCTGGGAAATTTTAAGTGACATACTGTATACTTACTTTGATAATAAATTTACAATGAACTTTTAAATTTGAAGTCAGTCAGCCACTGACAATATCCTGATTAGACACTTTAATTCTTCTCTGCTGAAGAACTTTTTGCAGGTTTCATTCTGGATGTGACACACATTTGGAAAAAAAGGTCACAAAGTCCATTGAAATAAGTGCAGCAGAAATTAGTGCCAAGCAAATTGGTAATCACATGTGGATTAGTCAGGGCATGAAAGGATATGGGTAGATGGCAGGAGATTGGGGCTGAGAGGGAAATGGATCAGCCAGGATGAAATGGCAGAGCAGATTTGATGGGCCAAATGGCCTAATTTCACCTTCTGTATTTTATGATCTTATAGAATGATGCTGTTAAATGATGGGCTACACTAGGATGAACTGGGCTTGGAGATACACAATGAAGTGTCTGTATGGACGAAGCTTAATACGGGTTAGTAAGCTGTGGAAATGCTATACTTTGGCACCAGAAGCATTTCAATATTTGCAGACTTCCCCCAGCACTTGGATTGTGTTAGGTGTTAATGCAAACAATGCTTTTCACTCTATGTTTTGATGTATATTTGACAAATAAAAGTAATTTCTAAATCTTATGAAAAAAAGTGTCCTGATGAGGGATGTTGGCTTGAAACTTTTAATCCCCTCTGTTGATGCTGCCTGACTTGCTAATTTCCTTCAGCACTTTTCCAGCATCTGAAGAATCTCTAGTGTTTTCAAAAAGATGGTAGCTAGTGTGCAAATGTGTGACAACCAGATTTAACCTGCACCTTGCATTTTAACAATGGTCACTGTGCACTCCAATTTCTAGGCACAAGTGCATTACTAAGGTCCTAATTGCATTACTAAGGTCACCTCCAGACTTGTGCAGGACATAAAATAAGAATGACTCCATTAGCAAACAGGTTTCAATTAGACACCGTCTGGTATGTTCTGAACAGTTTTTGGTCACTTATCTAAGAAAGGGTGTGCTGGCATTGGAGGGAGTCCAGGGGAGGCTCATGAGAATGATCCTGTGAATGTAAGTGGTAATGTATCAGGAGCACTTGATAGACTGAGCCTGTACTCACTAGAGTTCAGAAATTGAGTGGCGATCTCATTGAAACCTATGAAATAATGAAAAGTCTAGATAGAGTGCACAGAGAGAGGATGATTCCTGTGGCAAGAGGGGGGTGGTGGTTGTGGTGGGTCTAGGAACAGAGGACACAGCCTCAGAAACCAAGGACATCCTCTTAAAACAGAAATGAAAAATTGATCAATTTGTGGAATTTGTTACCATAATCAGCTGTGGAGGTCAAGTCATTGAGTATATTTAAACCGGAAGTTGATAGATTCTTGATTAGTGAAGATATCAAACGTCATTAGGAGGAGGAGGCAGGAGAATAGGATTGAGAAGGATATTAAATCAGCCATGATAGCATTGCAGAGCAACTCAATGGGCTGAATAATCTAGTTCTGCTCTTATGTCCTGTGGTTTGGTCCTATTTAATATACAGTACTATGCAGAAGTCTTAGGTACATATATATAAAAGACCTTAAGACATAGGAGAAGAATTAGGTCATCTGGCCCTTCGAGTCAGCTCTGCCATTCAATCAGGGCTGATCCTTTCTTCTCTTCCTCAGCCCCATTCCCCGGCCTTGTTCCCATAACCTTTGATGCCATGTCCAATCAAGAACCTATCAAGCTGTACCTTAAATACACCCAACGATCGGGCCTCCACACCTGCCTGTGGTATTAAATTCCACAAATTCACCACCCTCTGGCTAAAAAAAAATACTCCACATCTCTGTTTTAAATGGAGGCCCCTCTATTCCTAGGTTCTTCCCTCTTGTCCTAGACTCCCCCACAATGGGAAACATCCCCTCCACATCTACTCTGTTTAGGCCTTTCAACATTTGAAAGGTTTCAATGAGATCCCCCTCATCCTTCTAAATTCCAGTGAGTACAGACCCAGAACTATCAAAAGTTCCACATATGATAACCCTTTCATTCCTGAAATCATCCTTGTGAACCACCTCAGGACCCTCTCCAATGCCAGCACAGCTTTTCTTAAATGAGAAGCCTAAAACTGTTCACAATACTCAAGGTGAGGCCTCACTGGTGCCTTATAAAGCCTCAGCATCACATCCTTGCTCTTGTATTCTCGACCTCTTGAAATGAATACTAACATGACATTTACCTTCTTCACCACTGACTCTACCTGCAAGTTAACCTTCAGGGTGTTCCACACAAGCACTCCCAAGTCCCTCTGCATCTCAGATTTTTGGATTTTCTCCCCGTTTAGAAAATAGTCTGTACATTTATTTCTGCTACTAAAGTGCATGACCATGTATTTTCCAACATTGTATTTCATTTGCTACTTTCTTGCCCATTCTCCTAATCTGTCAAAGTCCTAATTCCATCATCTCAATCATTTATAAACAGCATAAAAAGGAGTCCCAACACTGACTCCTGTGGATCACCACTAGTCACTAGCAGCCAATCAGAAAATGTTCCCTTTTATTCCTTTTATTTTAACTGGGGTGCCTATGATTTTGACATTACTGTATTTACCACTGTAGAATGGAGAGGGAGTTTGTTAATCAGGTGAAGCAAAGAGATGTTGAGAGTGAAGAATGTGGAGCACGCGGTAGTGGTGTGAGACAGGTGACAGAGAAAGGGTGACAAGGGCAGGGGGTAGTGAGGGGGCAGACACACCCAGCCTTAAAGATCAAGCAAGGTCATTTGATTCCAAACAATTGGTTTATTGATCATAACAGAATGTCTCTCTGGTGCTTCCTGCTTCCTCCCCTCTCCCTTCCCTTTTTCCCCAACCATGACTCCCCTCTCCCTGTCCTCCCACTCTTGACCCACAATTGAGACCCATATCAACATCAGGTTTATCATCACTCATATATGTTATGAAATTAGGTTTTCTTCTGCTGCAGCAGTACAGTGAAAATGCATAAGTTACTACAGTACTGTGGAAAAGTCTTAAGCACCTGATCCATATATATGTGTGTGTGCCGAAGAGTTGTGCACAGTACTGCAGTCTTGAGCATTATAGTTCCTGAAATGTGTTTGACCAATCATGCTTCACAGAATCTCAGTTATGTTTTTGAAAACTCATCTCATTTCAGAAAAGTACAGAAGTTAGTTGTAGTGTACAGAAGTGTGTCAAATTTACTCTACTCTCTCTTTAAGTGTGGCTACCCTGCTGGCCGAGTTTGTCCATGGATGTTGTGTCCTATCTGTCTGTATGATAAGTAAGCTAACGCAGTATGATATGGAGAGCAAGCTGTTGCCAATGCAGCAGACTCCCCTTCTCCACGCAGCTGATGAAACCAAAGGCAGGCAGAGATCGATGCAGTCTGATGTCAGTGCCATCGCAGGAGTTGCCAGTCAGCATTGAACTGACTTAGGGACACCAGCTGCAGATTATTCTTCGGGATTTACTCCAGAAACCTTCCCTATGAGTGAGCACAGCAGCAAGGCAGCAGAGAATTGAGATCAGAGTTTTCTTTCTCCTAGGTGACTGCGGCTGACGAGCCCCATCTGCCCGATGCGACTGGCTTTTAAGGCTTCAATATAATCCCTAGAGGGGAAGGTTTTATTATTAATACCAAGTTCTCAATAAATGCAAGTAGACCTCTTACAGCTTCATGACGGAAGCTCATCCAGACTTTGACCATTGCTCTGAGTGAGAGATAGATCGTGCTTTTCTCAGCTTAGTCTTGGGCATTTAAGTTAATGATTTTGCCACAAGAGTTTTTTCAGGTATCAAGCAAATGTTTTCTGTAATGGGCCCTTTAAAATTAACCTTGTTGGAAAGCTCCCTGTTAATATGCATTGCACGTTGGATATGTAAATGTGTAACCTTCCTGTGATTTCAGAAATAAAACTTTATGAGCCTGTATAATTTATGGATTATAATTGGTCGGATGTAATTTTATGCGGATCTCAGGAACTGCGAGAGGCTGAAGCAACGGAGAGGTCATTTAGCAATGAGGTGGTGGGTTGGGGGGTGTGAGCTTGTCAGAAGGTCTCAAGATAATTGAGGGATTGAGGTCTAACAGCTGGAGTCAGCACCACATTTGGGGTTGGAATGGATTGAGGGGATCCAGCTGATTGGCTTGGGGCAGCAGTTAGCACAATACTATTACAGCTCGGGACGTTCTACAATTTTGAGCTCAATTGCAGTGCCGTCTATAAGGAGATTGTATGTTACCCCCGTGAACTGTGTGGCATTCCTCCGCGTGCTCTGGTCTCCTCCTACAGTCCAAAGTTAGTAGGTTAATTGGTCATTGAAAATTTTCCTGTGATTAGGCAAGGGTTAAGTAGGTCAGTTGCTGGGCTTGTTGGGCTGGAAGCGCCTCTTCCATGCTGTATCTCTAAGTAAAATAAATAAATTAATAAATAATTAAGAAACACGTCCTCCAGCCTATTGCTGACCAAGATGGCCATTCATGGAATTGACGTTTCCTTGCATATTGTTCACATCTCTCTAAATGTTTCCTACCTATGAATCTTTCCAACCGTTGTTTTTAAACACTGTGATCATAGCAGCTCCAACACCTCCTTTGGCAGCTCATTTCATATTCTTACCACCCTCTGTGTGATCAACATGGTCCTCAGTTCTCCTTTTAATTTTCTCCCCTCTCATCTTAAATTTATATCCTCTAGTTTTAGACTTCCTGACCCTGAAAAAAAGACTATGATTCTAACTTACCTGTGCTCTTTGCGGTTTATACAGGCAAAGTTAAAAGTTCAAAGTAAATTTAACATCAAAGTATGTATATGTTATCATATATTACCCTGAGATTCATTTTCTTACAGGCATCACAATAGAACAAAGAAATACAATAGAATTAATGAAAAGGACTACACACAAACAAAGATGGACAAATGACCAATGTGCAAAAGAAGGGAAACTGTGCAAAAATGAAATAAAACAAATAATAATAATAAATATGTAGATAAATAATACTGAGAACGTGAATCTTTGAAAGTGAAAGTTATGGAGTGAGTTCAGTTTTACCTCTAAGCCTCCTGTGGCAGCTTATTCAAACTCTATTTGTAAATACAGCCGTCCAGTCTAGACCACACCCTGATGAACCTCAGTTAGACAGTAAGAATGCAGACAAAAAAACGTGGCAGCTGTGAAATGCAGGGCAGGATGACATGCCTGGCAGGTCAGGCTGGGAACATCCTCCTCTCCGAGAAAGGGAAAAATAAAAACAAGCTGAGCTGATGATAGACAGAGATCACATTCGGTGAAATTGTGGAATTCTGTACCATAAGGGTGCAAAGTACCCAGGTAAAAAATGAGGTACTGTTCCTCAAACCTACATTGGACACACTCTTGATAGTCCAGGAGTTTCAAAGTGGTGTGTGTGTGTGTGTGTGTGTGTGTGTGTGTGTGTGTGTGTGTGTGTGTGTGTGTGTGTGTGTGTGTGTGTGTGTGTGTGTGTGTGTGTGTGTGTGTGTGTGTGTGTGTGTGTGTGTGTGTGTGTGTGTGTGTGTGTGTGTGTGTGGTTTATTTCTTGCAGGCATTTACAGTAAGTATAAAGAAATACAATTGAATCAATGAGAAACTACGCACTAAGGCAGACTAACAATCAGTGGGTTAAGAGGGAGTGGGATCAGGAATTAAAGTGGCAGGGAATGGAAAGTTCAAGGTGGTTATTGGATTCTGAACACATGGTCCATCGAGTGGTCACTCATCAGCATTTGGTATCTCAGATGTAGAGAAGACCACACTATGGGAATCATTACTCCCTCTTTGTCAAAGCCATTTTCATTGCACCATTTAAATTCATTGCCTTCTTTATATCTATTTTTCATTCTCTTGGGGAATCAAAAACCAGAGGGCAAAAGTTTAAGGTGAGTAGGCAGAGAATCTTGAGTGTCATCGTTCTCACCCAGAGTGTGGTCCATACATGGAATGAGCTGACAGAGGAAGTGGTTGAGGCAGGGTCATTAACAACATTTTAAAGGTGCACAGATGGAGACACAAAGCACAGATGCTGGAACCTGGAGCAACAATCAATCTGTTGGACGAACACAATGGGTCTGGCTTCAGCCGCAGGAATGAGAATGACTTGTTAATGATTCGGGTTAAAAACTCTGCAAGAAGATGTAGATTGGAAAGGTGTAGAGGAATCTTGGTCAAACGTAGGGAAATGGGGTATGCTGGTAAGCCAGGACCCATTAGGCCAAAGACCTCTTCTCTCTCTCTCTCTCAACCTCCCTCTTTCCTCTCTGTCTCTTTCTCCCTCTCTCTCTCTCCTCTCCCTCATTCATCCTTCTCTGTCTCTCTCCCTCTGTCTTCCTCTTTCTCCTTCTCTTTCTCTTCCCTCGCACTCCCTATCTCTCCCTCTTTCTCTCCCACTCTCCATCTCACCCACTTTCCTTTACTTTCTTTCTCTGTTGCATTGCTGTTTAATTTTTTTCACTTTTTTCCATTCTCTTCTTGTCTTCTTCCATCTGTCCCTGTAATTTTGACATTTCCCCTCTGACTTCACTGGTTCTATATGGGATGCAGTTGATCAATCGAAATCGATGTTGGGTGACTTTTGCTGCTAGTGACTTTCCCTCAGCGGGGCAAACACTGCTCAGTTATTGCTCTAGTAAGCTGTCAATCATTGGTCTATATGTGGGAGTTTTTACTTACTCATTTAATCTACACTGTCAATCACCCCACAATCCTTCTCAACAGCAATATGTTTAGAACAATATTGCACGCATGTCAGTGTTTGGATTCACATTGCCTTCAAGGCTTTTGCAATCTCTTCTTTCTTTTGGCAATATTTATTCTTACTCTCTTCCTAGTCTCCTTGAAGCTGATTTTTTTTAGAGATATGACACAGTAACAGTCCATTCTGGTCCAATGGGCTTGCACCCTCCAATTACACCCTTGTAACATCAAAAGGCACCGATGGTTACAGTGAGAAGGCAGGAGAATGGGGTTTTGAAGAATAATTAATCAGCCATGATGCAATGGATGGGCTGAATGGCCTAATCCTGCTCCATGGTCTTAGGGTGACCAATTAACCTATTAATCCCATCTCTGGAACATGGGAGGAAACCGGGACAGCTCGAGAAACCAAGCGGACAAACTCCATACAGACAGGAGTGGGACTGAAGCCGGGTTGTGGCACTGTAATAGTCTTCTGCCACTGTGCCATCCACATAGTTTGTTTTTTCAACAAATGACCTGATGCAGGGTTTCAACCTGAAATGTCAACTCCCAAAGATGCTAGCACCACAGGTAGGCGGGTCGTAAAGAGAGCTGTTGGCACATTAAACTTCATAAATCAATGTACTGAGTACAGGAGCTGGGATGTCATATCAAAATTGTATTAGACACTGCTGAGAACTAATTTAGAATACTGTGTGCGATTTTGCCTACCCACCTACAGGAAAAATGTAAATAAGATTGAAAGAATACTGAGAAATTTTACAGGCGTTGCCTGGACTTGAGGACCTAAGTTATAGGGAAAGGTTGAATAGGTTAGGACTTTATTCTGTAGTGTGTAGAAAAATGAGTAGAGATTTGATGGGGGAATTAAATATTTGGATGGCAGGGTGGAGATACATCTCTAAAGAGGAGGTGTAAGGCATTCCTTCCTTCCACTAACCTGCAGCTCACCCTCCGGCAAGGTGTAGCACCTGCTCAATCCTCCCACCCCTGAGTGAAGCTGTGGGAGCTGATGGTGGATGATCATATGAGCAACTGGTGCATATCACAAGAACATAAGGAATAGGAGCAGGAGTGGCCATTGGGCCTGTCGAGCCTGCTCCGCCATTCAGTAAAATCATGGCTGATCTGGCCATGGACTCATCTCTACCTACCTGACTTTTTCCCTTAACCCTTAATTCTCCTACTATGTAGAAATCTATCCAATCTTGTCTTAAATGTACTTACTGAGGTAATCTCCACTGCTTTGTTGAGTAGAGAATTTCACAGATTCACAACTCACTGGGAAAAGCAGTTCCTGTTCACCTCTGTCCTAAATCTACTCACCGAATCTTGAGGCCATGTCCCCTATTGGTAGTCTCACCTACCAGTGGAAACAACTTTCCTGCCTCTATCTTATCGTCCCTTTTCATAATTTTATGTTTTTTATATATATATATATATATATTTATATACATAAACATCCATAAACACAGTATAATATACTGCATTTTTTTTCCATTTAAATAATAATCTGTCCTTTCATTTTTCCTTCCAAAGTGGATGATCTTCCATTTACCAACATTGCACTGCATCTGCCAGCCCCTTGCCCATTCAATTAACGTATCTTTATCTCTCTATATCTTCTGCATAATTTGTTTTCCACTCAATCATCAAGCCCTGTTTATGCAACCACTGATGCCAGGCAGATAATCTCTGAAGAGTATTGATAATGGCTCGGGTCACCCAATTTGTAAAGACTCTGCTCAGAAGAATTTGCCAAGAACAATCATGGTTTTGGACCATGATCTGCCACATCACACGACATGACATATAATGATAATGATAATACAAAACGATGAGGAGTATAGATAGGGTAATTACAAGCAAGCTTTTAGCACTGAACTTGTGTGAGACTAGAACTAGAGGTCATGGGTTAATTGTGACAGGTGGTATGTTTAAGGGGTACATGCGGAAGAACTTCACTCGAGGGTGTGAGAGTGTGGAATAAAATGCCAGAGGAAGCAGTGTATGTGAGTTTGATTTCAACATTTAAGAGAAATTTGGGTAAGTACACAGATGGGAGGAGTATGGTCCCAGTGCAGGTCGATGGTACTAGGCAGATTAAGCTTTTGACATGGACTAGATGTGCCATAGGGCCTGTTTCTAAGTTGTAGTGTTGACTCTATGACTGTAGTACCTGACCTGCTGAGTTCTGTTCAGGTAATCTCTATGTTACAATGTTTGAAAGTTGAATTGAGACAATCGAGGCTCTGAGAGGAAAGGACTAGGAGATATCAAGAGGCAACTTTCGCTCTTTGGAGAGCCTGGAAACAGGGCAGAATCTCAGGATGGGAATTCAGCTATGTTAAAGTGCTGGAGAGTTTCATTACTCAAAATTACTTACATTTGGGCATTTTCCATCCCAGTGAATAGTGGCATTGAGGAACATAAGCAAGAATGTGTGCTTGAGATTCTAAGACCAAATATGATGCAGTTGACCAGAAGACCATAAGACAAAGGAGCAGAATTAGCCCATTTGGCTCATTGAGTCTGCTCCACCATTCCATCATGAATGATTTATTTTCCCTCTCAACCCTTCTCCTGCATCCTCCCATAATCTTTGACACCCTTACAGAGAACCAATCAAATTCCATTTACCTATATACCTCGCCTCCACAGCCATCTGTAACAACGAATTCCACTGATTCACCACTCTCCAGCTAAAGAAATTCCTTCTCACATTTGTTCTAAAGGAACAACCCTGAGGCTGTGCAATCTGGTGCTGGACTCCCCCACTGTAGGGAACACCCTCTCTACATCCACTCCATCTAGGCATTTCAATATTCAATCTCCCCTCCCGCCCGCCATTCTTCTAAACTCCAGCAAGTACAGGCCCAAAATGATCAAATGCTCCTCACACATTAACCCTTTCATTCCCGGAATAATTCATGACATTATTCTAGATAATTCACGATAATTCTAGACATTCTCCAATGCCAGCACGTTGTACTTGGATAAGAGGCCATAAACTACTCATAATAACAACCTGTCTTAGATTTGTGGTGAACTCCATATACCTGTCTGGACACCCCCCACCCCCCCGTTGACTGCTCCTGTGGCTCCTCCCACTGACCGTGGCTCCTCCCACTGACCGTGGCTCCTCCCACGGACCCCGGTATAAAGGCGCTTGGGGACACCGCCCTGGCCTCAGTCTTCAGGATGCAGTGCGGTAGTCAATTGCTGCTTGTTCTTTCTTCCAGCCAATAAAAGTCTATATCTCGCCTCACGTCTCCAAGAGTTATTGATGGTGCATCAAGATTATGGGTCCAAACCTGCTCACAATTATGGTTGAATATTGAAGGAGATCTGATTAGTCTTCTCCTTGTGTTCTGAAATGTATGGAAGTTTTTTTTTGGTTTCTTTCCTCTTTCCCTTTCATTAGTCACTCAGTATTATGTTGCATGTTGAGGAATGATCTGTTTGCCTGGATTTATTTTGCATTGTTATGGAAAAACTATTTGAAGTAAATCTCTGGCTTAGCCGCAATTTTTAAAATTCTGAACATGGATACGTCTGTCACTCAGCAAATTGGCAGGCTCCCGTAATCCTACCTGCATGCATTAATTTATACAATCTAAACTCAAATGAACGTTGCTGAATACTCTATCTCTTTCCCGATTCCCAGTTTAATGAATCCCTTATTAAGATGCAACGTGAAACAGGTCAGAACCTCAAATCTATTCAATTTAAATTTAAATTTAATTAAAATGAGTTTTTTTTTCTGGTCTCTTTCCCAAAAGTAATAGCATATATCCAGAATAAATAAAAATTCCAAATCCGACCTTCAGCAAAGAATTGTTCATTTTTGGAAATTCCAAATCCTTTAGCTGGGTTGCTAGCTTTTAAATTTTTTTTGGGATAGTTCAAGATTCCAGACTCAAGGATTCAACGATTCAAAATTGTTTAATATCGTTTCCTGTACACAAGTATAAAGAAGATTAAAATAATCAGAATCAGAATTGGAATCAGGTTTAAAATCACCAGCATATGTTGTTAAATTTGTTATGCAGCAGCAGTACTTTGAAATTACATAATAAAAACTGTAATTTACAGTTAGAGGTATATGTACTTAAAGTAGTTTAATTAAATAAGTACTGCAAAAAGTTAGGAAAAAAAGTTGTGAAATAGTGTTGATGGGTTCAATGTCCATTCAGAAATCTGATGGTCTACTGGAAAAAGCTGTTCCTGAATCATTGAGTGCGCACTTTCAGGCTCCTGTACCTCCTCCTTGAATGTAGCAATGAGGAGAGGGCATGTCCTGGATAATCAGAGCCTTTAATTGTTACTCCAGGTCTGATACAGTCCAACAAAAAAAAACACAGTAAGATACATCCACTCTATCTAGACCTTCAGTCTTCTGAACTTCAGTGGGTATAGGCCCAGAGCCCTCAAACGCTCCTGACACATTAATCCTTTCATTCCTGGAATTGGAGTTTCAACCTTCATCAATCTTCAGTTCATGTTGAAGCAACTCTTTTCTATACAGAGTGTGGGAAGTACTTGGAATTCATACGAAGGGAAGTGGTAGAAAAGAATAAGAAAGCTGTTTGAAGGAACAGCGTGACAGTGGGGTCTATGTTCATAGCTCCCTCAGAGTTGCCACACAAGTTGATAGGGTTGTTAAGAAGGTGTATGGTATATTGGCCTTCATTCATTGGGGAATTGAGTTCATGCACAGCGAGTAATGCTGCAACTTTATAAAACTCTGGTCAGAAAGCACTTGGAGTATTGTGTTCAGCTTTGGGCATCTCATTATAAAAACTTTAGAGAATGTGCAGAGGAGATTTACCAGGATTCTGCCTCAATTAGACAGCATGCTTAAAGAAAATAGACAGAATGAGCTGAGGCTTTTCTCTCTGGAGTGAAAGACAATGAGAAGCAGCTTGATAGAGGTGTACAAGATGATAAGAGGCACAGATTGAGTGGATAGCCAGAGATCTTAGACCAGGATGGAAATGGCTATTACCAGGGGTCATAATTTAAAGGTGATGAAAGATAAGTATAGGGGGAGATGTCAGTGTGGTGAGCCCATAGATCGCCCTGCCAGGGGTGGTGGTAGAGGCAGCTACTGTCATAAGGGGGCATTGGGAATGGACCCAAATGCAGGACACAGACACTGAAGTACTAGGTACAGGACAGGACAAAACTAAAGGACAGGACAGGTCGCAGACTAGGCTAGGGAAGCAGGACCAGGACGAGGGCCTGGAAACAAGAAGCCTGGGTGTGGACTCCAAGCCCAAGACTGCACAAGGACCCAGAACCTGGATCGTGACTCGGGCTCGGACCCTAAACCAGGCAAAGACGTGACGAGGCCTGGGGTCTTGAGGCTTGCATAACTCAGAGGCTGGAGCTTGGAGGCAGACTAGGAACTGTACATCAACATAGAACCAGGACTTATCCTTCAACAAGCCATGACTCCTCTTTAACAAGACACTAACATGAGATGGACAGTACATAGCCATAGAGCTGGGACTTCTCCTTCGACAAGCCGGAACTCAACTTTCACTCCACACCAAGGTGGGGCAGGTCCATCCATCGGGTAACGGCAGAATGGGCTGACTTACCTGACAGAGGCAAAGACGACAAGAAGGATTCCCCCCACAAGGCAACAGCAGAATGGTCAGACTTACCCCACAGGGCAAGGACAGGAAGAGACAAACACCAAAGAATGACAGACAGTTCCACCTCTGCATCAGGGTTGTTCTGAGTCACAGATACAGCCAGCAGCCTTGGCTGGCTACAAAAACACCCAGCTGGCCCAGGAAACAGCTGAATCCCTACCACAATGACAGCTCCAACTACTGACAGCAAGGCTCCCAGAAGCAATGGTTCTCCAACACCATCTAAAGATGGCCAGTGGCCATTCTAGCCTTCCACCAGCCATTTGCTCCTAGGGAGGCAAGACAAGACCCAATCACCAACTACACGCAATCCCAGGCCACTTATATTCCCAGCCCCAAGATGAACATCAGGTGCTTATGGTTAAGTCCAACCGAAACAAGGGACAGCCGGAGGACCCGGAGTCCGGAGTCCACGGACCGGGCCATGACAGATACATTAGGGGTATTTAAGAATCTCTTAGATAGGTACATGGATGATAGATAAATTGAGGGCTATATCAGAGGGAAATTGATCTTAGAGCAGATCATTAGGTAAACAACAAAGAATACTTAATCAAACAATATACTATATTACTCCAGTATTACTAAAAATATTAAATACACAAAACAATGAGGAAGATTGGAAGATCAAATGTCCATCTTCAGCATATGAAACATCTGTTCAAGAGTCTGATAAGAGTGAGATATTGGCCATCCTTGAGCCTGGTGGTATGAGGAGAAAACCACACAATGAATGTAAATAGTCACCTTAGAGCTCAGTAAATAACAAGACATAGAACATTCAACACTAAAGCATGATACAGTCCTTTCAGCATCCTACATAGCCCAACCAAGTTAATAGGGGTGTTAGGAAGGTGTATAGTATATTGGCCTTCATTCATTGGAGAATTGAGTTCCCTGGCAAGTCATTCCAGGCACTCATAACCCTCTGTGTAAAAAACTTACCCCTGATGTCTCCCCTAAACTTCCCTCCCTTAATTTTGTACATATGCCTTCTGGTGTTTGCTATTGGTGCCCAGGGATACAGGTACTGACTATCCACCCTATCTATGCCTCTCATAATCTTGTAGACCTCTATCAAATCCCCTCTCATTCTTCTACGCTCCAAAAAGAAAAGTCCCAGCTCTGCTAACCTTGCTTCATATGACTTGTTCTCCAAACCAGGCAACATCCTGGGAAATCTCCTCTGCACCCTCTCCATAGCTTCCACATCCTTCCTATAATAAGGTGACCAGAATTGAACACAATACTCTAAGTGCAGTCTCACCAGAGATTTGTAGAGTTGCAACATGACCTCTCTACTTTTGAACTCAATCCCCCTGTTAATGAAGCCTAGCATCCCATAGGCCTTCTTAACTACCCTATCAACCTGCGCAGCGACCTTGAGGGATGTATGGATTTGAACCCCAAGGACCCTTTGTTCAACCACACTCTTAAGTAACTGACCATTAATCCTGTACTCAGTCTTCTGGTTTGTCCTTCCAAAATGCATCACCTCACACATGCCTGGATTAAACTTCATCTGCCACTTTTCTGCCCAACTCTGCAGCCTGTCTATATCCTCTTGTAACCTTCGACAACCCACAGCTCCATCCACAACTCCTCCAATCTTCGTGTCTTCTGCAAACTTACTCACCCATCCTTCCACCTCTACATTCAGGTAATTTATAAAAATCACAAATAGCAGGGGTCCCAGAACAGATCCCTGTGGCACTCCACTAGTTACCGACCTCCAGGCAGAATACTTTCCTTCCACAACTACCCTCTGCTTTTTTCCTTTAAGCCAATTTTTTTTATCCAAATAGCCAAGGTTCCACTTATTCCATGCCTCATGACTTTCTGGATGAGTCTCTCATGAGGGAACTTGTCAAATGCCTTGCTAAAGTCCATGTAGACCACAACCACTACCCTACCCTCATCAATTTTTTTGTTACCTCTTCAAAAAACTCAATCAAGCTCGTGAGGCACGATCTTCCCTTCACAAAGCCATGTTGACTATAACATTAGGGGAAACAATTTAACCCAGAGGGTGGTGAGAGTGTGGAATGAGCTGCCAGTGTAAGTGGTGGATGTGGGTTTGATTTCAACATTTAAGAGAAATTTGGATAGATACATGGATCGGAGGGGTATGTAGGCTGGTCGACGGGATGAAGCAAACTAATGGCTCGACACAGACCAGATGGGCAGAAAGGCCTGTTTCTGTGCTGTAGTGTTCTATGACTCCATGACTCTGTACAGTGAAAAGCTTTTGTCTACATGTCATGCAGACATTCCATACATATATCAATCAAGGTAGTGGCAGGCACGTTAGCGATATTTAGGAAACTTAGATAGGCACACGGATGAAAGAGAAATCAAAATTCAAAGCTCAAATTTCAAAGCAAATTTATTATCAAACTACATATAGGTCACCTTAAGAGTTGTTTTCTTGTGGGCATACTCAGTAAATCCAAGAACTGTAATGGAATCGATGAAAGGTCGCACCCAACAGGGTGAACAAACAACCAGTGTGCAAAAGGCAACAAACTTTGCAAATACAAAAGAATTAATAGTAATAAATAAATAAGTAATAAATATTGAGAACATGAGATGAAGAGACCTTGAAAACATGAACATAGGTTGCGGGAACAGTTCAATGATGGGGCAAGTGAAGTTGAGTGAAGTTATCCTCTCTGGTTCAAGAGCCTGATGGCTGAGGGATAATAATTGTTCCTGATGGTGTGATCCCTGAGGCTCTTGTACATTTATCCTGATGGCAGCAGTGGGAAGAGAGCATAACCTTGATGGTGGGGATCCTCGATGAAAGATGGTCTAAATATGAGGCAAGGGATAGATTTTGGAATAGGTAAAAGGGTCGGCACAACATAGGGTCTGTACCATTCTATGTTCAAAGTTAAGGTATTGAAACAAAAAGAAAAACATTGCAGAATATACTGTCAGGATGGCATGAAAATAAAGGTTTTCCCTGTATATTGGTACATTACCAATAATAATAATTCGGCTACCAATTATCCATTTGGACTGCAGCGATGGAGAGCTATGACTTTGGAGATGGATGAAGAAGTGGAAGGCTGGGTTTGTAAGTTTGGAGAGGTTGGTGGAGTTGTGGATACTGTGGAGGGTGGTTGCAGGCTGCAGCACAATACAGGCCCTTTGGCCCACAATGTTGTATCAAACTACCAACGTTTGTAGTAATCTACTCTGAGATCAATCTAACCTTCCCTCCCACATCTTTTTTTATCCTCCAAATGCCTATTTAAGAGTCTCTTAAATCTCCCTAATGAATCTCCCTCTACCACCACCTCTGGCAGGGCATTCCACTCATTCACCACTCGCTGTTTAGAAAACTTATTTCCAACATTCCCTTATACTTCTGTCCAATCACCTTAAAGTTGTGCCCTCTCATATTACCCATTTCCAACAAGGGGAAAATATCTCTGGCTGACCACTTGATCTATGTTTTTTATCACCTTGTACACCGATATCATCCTCCTTCACTCCAAGGAGAAAATCCTTAGCTCGATCAACCTTTCCTCATAAGACATGTTCTCAAATCCACGAATTGATGAGAATTGGCAAACACATTGCACACTTAAAGAGTGCAGAAATTTTATTTTTAAAAATCAATCAAAATGTCCCATGGGTAATTTGTCATGGTGTGAATTTATCTGTGGAGTGGTCAATGAGCTAGTCCTCATTGAAGATCAGAAGTGGAGAGGGTTAGTAACTTTAAAGTCCTCATTGTTATCATTTTGCAGGACCAGTGCTGGGCCCAGCCTTTAACTGCAACCCAGTGACTGCAATTATGAAGAAAGCACAGCAGCACCTCTACTTCCTTACAGGTTTATGAAGATTCAGCACGTCACCTAAAACTTTGACAAGCTTCCATAGGGGAGAGTATTCTGACTGGTTGCATCACAGGCGAGTAAGGAATTACCGTGCTCAAGAATGGAAAAGCCTACAAAAACTGATGGATGCAACCCGGTCCATCACAGGAAAAGCCCTCCTCACCATTGAGCACATCTACAAGGAACACTGACACAAGAAAGCAGCATTCAGCATAGATTATAAGACTATAATATATAGGAACTGATTTAGGCCATTTGGCCCATCAAGTCTACTCTGCCATTTCATCATGGCTGATCCATTCTTCCTCTCAGCCCCAATCTCCTACCTTCTCACTGTAACCCTTCATGCCTTGACTATTCAAGAATCTATCAACCTCTGCCTTGAACATACTCAAAGACTTGGCCTCTATAACTGCCTGTGGCAATGAATTCCACAGATTCACCACTGTCTGGCTCAAGAAATTCCTTCTCAACTTTGATCTAAAAGGACGTGCCTCTATTCTGAGGTTGTGTCTTCTGGTCCTAGAATCTCCCACCATAGAAAACATCCTCTCCATATCCACTCCACAGAGGTTTTTCCACACTTGATAGGTTTCAATCAGATCTCCCCTCAGAGAATACAGACTGAGAGCCATTAAACACTTCTCATTATACAAGCTGTTCAATCCTGGAATCATTTTTATCAGCAACCTTTGAACCTCTTCAGTGCCAGCACATCCTTTCTAAGATAAGTTGCCCAAAATTGCTCACAATAGTCAAGTGAGGCCTCACCATTACTTTATAAAGCCTTAATGTAACATCATCAAGGAACCCCACCATCAAATCAAGTTCAATTATCATCCAAACCATAGATAGATACAGCTGAATGAGATAGCATTCCTCAGGGGCCAAGGTGCAAAACATTCAAACTAGCTTGCAAACATTTCAAAATATGGTGTAACATAATTCAAAATATCACACAAAGAAGCATATTCACTTGAAAAAGAACATATGAAGTCCAAGAACCTGAGCAACAACGTCCAGCAATCGAAGCTACAGTCTCCTGGCATGCAATCCGTCCTGTCATTCCACCTCTCGAACAAGGGAAGGCAGCACCAATGGGCGAAGACAGGCCCCAGATAAGCGCAAGTCAAGCTTCACATCACTCACCTGGTCTGCAGGAGCAGACAAGCCTGAGTCTTGAGGCCTAGTTCTCACTTCAGTTGCGGCTACACAACTCCCATGTTGACTGTCTCTCCACCAGACAAGAGTAGCAGGCCTGCAGAAACTTACATAGTTACTGTCTAACAGAGTCCAGCGATCACAAGTGAAATGTCCGAGACAATCTCCCACAGTTATACTGCACCAACTCCGGTACTTCCGAGTAGTGGGCAGCAACACGATCTGAAACCAGGTATGCTCCTCCAAAACAAGACCTGCTCCTTTAACATATCGGCAGGCTCCTCTGATAACCCTTGGGTTCCTCCAATATCCTGATGGGCTCCTTCAACACCTTGACCAACCCCTTGACTCCTCAGCCGACCCCTTCGACATCTCGGCTGGCTCCACCACCAACACTTGTCCAGCTTCTCCAATCAACAAGCACGTCACTGATGGAGTAGCCCTGCAGCACCCAATGTTCTTGAATTGTCTTTGGATCATAACGAACAAATTGTACAAGGGAAAAAGCACCTAAGGTTGTCTCCTGAAAAACCACTGTGTTTGCACGTGCCGTCATCTTGCCATCCAGACAGTGGCGGTGCTGAGCTGCTGCTTGCTGGTACTATAGCACCAGCAGAAATTACAATAGCACCACCAAGAAATTAACTGAAATTTGACATACAAATTGCAGCTGCCTTCTCTGTATGGTTTTGAATACAACTTGTTTCTCCAGTTGATCTAATGAAACAGTGCCCCCAATTACCATAGCACCCACACAGCAATAAAGTTATAAACTCTGTGCGGGTCTAAGGTCAGATCCACTCTACACTTCTGCTTATTCGTTCGCTGTCAATGTCTCGCCGTCACTGTCCTCACTCAGATCAGTTAAGCTGATCTAAGATCACTTAAGGTGGTGATATCATTCACTCTCACTCATGCGAGGGATTGAGACGTTGTGCAGGATCCAGGCACAGATCCATGGTCTCATGAGACTAACGGATGCCACACACACACACACATTGTGCTTTTACAAGCTAGCCTGGCATGTGCATTATTTTGGCTGGCGCGAAAAATGGATCGATTTTTAGTGAGGAAACAAGCTCATCCAGAGGAATCAGTGGTGTCTGAATTGAAAGTGACATGCAGAGAGAAGTAAGTGGGGACGAGGACGATAGCAGTTCATCGAAGCAGTGTGAGGGCGAAGTAGAGGAACAAGACATAGAGTGGGATTCGGAAGAGAACGTGGATGGAGCTGCTCCTAGTGTTAGTGGGAATACTGTTAGCGATGTTAGCCAGCAGCCTGAGGAAGGACCCCGTCGGCCAGCATTGAATAAGTACCCTTCTCAACAGTTTGGCAATCAGCAATGCAGTTTTATTTGTGGCTGGTTTGACCTGTACTCCTGGTTGGAATATTCGATCATGAATGATACTACGTTCTGCTTCACATGCAGGCATTTCCTGTGTGGAGGGCATGGGTTCCATTCTCAGTCTACCTTCACTGTCACCGGTTACCACAACTGGCGGAAAGCTACAACAGCTTTCAAAACCCACCATGTAAGTGCAGCTCAAAAGTTTGCTATGGAGGCATGGGCCGAGTTCAGATTGAGAAAACAAGATGGTTCAAGATTAGGAAATATGCTTCATAAAGGACATGCAAAGCTTGTCCAAGAAAGTCATGAGTATATGAGAGCAGTGGTTGAATCTCTACGCTTTACTGTGTGCCAAGGCATTGCCCAGCGAGAACACTGGGAGGATGATGGATCTGGCACTAGGGGAAACGTTGAGTTGCTCAGTGTAATTGGGCAGTTTGATAACACCGTAGCAAAAAAAATAGAGGACAATCCTGGAAATGCGAAAAAACTCCCATCACAATATCCAAAATGAAATTATGGGTATTATGGCAGATATGGTCAGACGTCAAATAAGTGTAGCAAACAAGGAGGCTTGACTTTTTGCCATGATGGTGGATGAAAGTCAAGATGAGTAAAAAGGAGCAAATATCAGTGGTGGTGTGGTATTTGAACAATGAAGCTGTGCTTGAAGAACTCAGAAGGGTTGGATGCAGTCGCATCTTAAAAGCACTGAACAGACACTCGCCCAGTGTGTTATTGTTAAGAACATGTGTATAGGTCAGTGCTATTCCTGAGATAGTTTTTGAGGTGTCTGAGGCAAGAGAAACTCCGTTCACATGAGGCAGATGTCACAGGCAGAGTCAGTGATATGCAGATTAGTTTGTATAAATCTATAAATGGATCGCGGTAGAGTCTCATTAGAGCTGGAAATTCCACTGTTATTCACTGTCTGTCCTTGCTTTTGTTTTGTTTCCAGCAGATGCCGAGCCTGATGTAGCTCTGCAGTCATGTTCACTTCAGTCACTCCGTAGTATTGGGCCATTGGCCAAGGACTATTCTTGTCTAGGAAGAGCTTGTGTTTGGGACTCAATGCTGAGACTCCAGTCAGAACACCCACAATCTCAATTGAGAACAGTCTTTTCATTTCAGTCGGAAGTCTGTCTATAACCGGATAGAAACAGTGCTTGTGAAGGTCATCAGAGGATGTGACAGGTGTGCATCCGGTTTGGGCCTTAACAACAAAATCATATAGGCGCCGGGTTCCTGGGTCTGTCTCCTTTCATGTGGTCTGCTCTGTAAACCGGTATTGACGCACATGTCCCTAGCTTTTGCCTAAATTTCACTCCACAATTCCCCTCCCCATTTTGCTGAGAGTGCATCGATAACAGACTGAGCCAAGTCCACAGCGGATGAAAGCTTCAAACTGGGAGATTGCAGCTGGTCTGACATGAACTTGGTGACTCAGAATAAATCCTCAGACAGAGTGAGAAGTAAAGCAAACTGCTCGTCAATCAGTCCATTTACAGCTCTGGCCTCTGTTTTCCTCCGTGCATTTGGTTGACCCATAATATCCTGTAGAGTAGCTAGAATGGCAGGGAGTGATTTCCTTATAGCCCACAAAGCTGTATACTGCCAGGCCCAGTGTGTATCTGACAATTTCTTCAACTCCATGGGCTGTGCAGTTGATACCAGTTCTCTCTGTTCCTTCATGAAAAGATCGTGGGCAACAGAGTTTGAAAAGAAGTTGTAAAGCAGCTGCCACAGTTTCAAAAAACTCACCCGCTTGTTGTACATTGCTCACAACATCCACTAAAACAAGGTTAAGTCTATGATCATGGCAGTGCATATATCATGCGTGCAGGACCCCTTTTCTGAACTTCTCTTGTACCCCGTCATTGCACCTGGACGTCACTGCCGATGCTCGGAACAGCAGCTTGGCCCTGTTGGCCATAAACAGCCGGAGGACCAAGGCACTTGACATCCAGAAAATCATTGATGCTTTCGCCACCAATCACAACAACAGACGGATTGTGCTTCTCTGAAAACAACAATGGTGAGTGCAGTTGATTTGGGCCTAGACTAATGCTGATTATAATTATTATTTTGTGCTGAATACCCCATACTCCTTATGTTTCCTGCAAATCCTGAAATATTACACTTACTGCTGTTAAGCCTTCTGGTTTTGCTTAGACTTCCAAGCGGTGATTCTGTTGATTTTTGTTTTAAATTCAGTAGCTGAATTAATTGAGGTATGGCATGGTCAGAGTTCAATTTGTCCAACTCCTAGTAAAGCCTTGCATCTGTCGTTTGCCTTATTTGACTATAATAATGGTGTATCATTTGGCATTGTCTGTCTATGTAATATGAAGAGCAGTGGACATTGTGGGCCAGTGTGGTGTTTTTCAGTTGAAAAGCACGCATTTGACACTGATTGCGGGACTGGGGCGTGAATCGTGTTGTGCGCTGTGGGTCGGATGCTCTGTTGGTCTGTTTGTTCACGCTCTGTGTAGCCCGGGTTGTCTCCGATGCTGTTGACACTGTCACAGTTCACTTCTATATTAGATCTATCAATTGCTGTCACTTGTGAGTCAACTTAGGCATCTATAGTAGGCATATATTGCTTGAGACTGACTTTTGAACGCCACGCGTCTGGCCTTGCGAATACATATTACCATACAGTACATCCCTCAGCACCATCACTGAATAATTCAGCCCCACTGTAGCAACAGCAAGAAAAAAATCTCTGGCACCGCCAGTGCATCCAGACCGTGCTCTCTTCTCTCTGCTGCTATCAAGAAGGAGGCACAGGGGCCTTAGGTCCAACACTACCAGGATCAGGAACAGCTATTACCCTTCAACCATCAGGCTGCTGCACCAGAATGAATAACTTAGTTTGAAATTTGAACTTCGATACTTGTATTAGAACAAGTGTAGCAGGGGTCCATTCCTACTCCCTGCTATCTCCAATGTTAAAAAATGAAGATAAATTTACCAGGACTGATTTATACCCCCTTCCTTGGAGTTAAGTGACTGTAAGGTAAATTTGCTAATGGGTGCTCTGATAGATTTGACATGACACCAAAGGGACAGTGCCAATCGCTAATTGCCCTTGAGAAGGAGATGATGAGGGATGTTCTTGAAATGTGGTTTGCTGAGTCTGTTACGCAGACAGTCTGCATTAACCATATTGCTCTGGGTCTAAGAGTCACATATGGACTAGACTAGATTCGCTAAGAATAGCAGATTTTCTTCCCTGAAGGACAATAGTGAACCAGATGGCTTTTCATGACAATCCAGTGGTGACATGGACGACATTAATAAGACTTGATTTAATTCCATATAATTAACAATTTAAATTTTCCAGCTGTCGTTCTGGGGTTTGAACTCAAGTGTCTGGCACCTTGTGATTACCAGCGTCAGAGCTACATTCAGACGTTTCTGTTAATGCTTATTCTAGAATTGACTCTCTGTCCCCACCACTTGCTGGACAGGACAAACGAGGCACACACATGCAAAAGACTGAAGGTGCTGGAATCTGAAACAACATTCAATCTGCAGGAAGAGTTCAGTAGCTCGAGCGGTATCTGGGGGAATGAAATGGGTATAAGTAATTAAGTGATACGAGCTCATTAGGGCCAGAGAGTCCTGTTACTATGTTATATCTCAAAATAAAAATAAATTTACATTTATGTAAATTATATAGAACTTAGATGAGAAAATAAACATAACAGAATTAGAGCAAGTTGAGAGAGAGAGAAAAGAAATATCCATATCAATATTTTAACCTTTAACTTTATTCTTATAGGGTCATAGGAAAAGTACAGCACAGAAGCAGGCCCTTTGGCCCATCTAGTCTGTGCTGTACCATTTAAACTGCCTACATCAATTGACCTTCACCATGATCATAGCCCTCCACACTCTACTATCCGAGCTGCTTAAACATTGAAATGAAGCTCACGTGCTCCACTTGCACTGGCCGCTCGTTCCACACTCTCACCACCCTCTGAGTGAAGAAGTTTCCCCTCATGTTCCTTTTAAACTTAATTACATGTTCTCTGTAATTGTTGAATTTTGATTTTTTTTGTGGCGTGTCACATCCTGACCAACACACCACAGCAATTTCCTCAGACATGTTAATGAATTGAATTGAATTGACTTTATTTCTTACATCCTTCAATACATGAGGAGTAAAAATCTTTATGTTAAGTCTCTGAATGTGCAATCTGCAATTTGTAGTATAATTTATAATAAATAATATGTACAACAGGACAGTCAATATAACATAGAAATACATTTGTATCAGATGAATTAATTAGTCTGTCTGCCTGGTGGAAGAAGCCGTCCCAGAGACTGTTGGTCCTGGCTTTAATGCTGTGGTACCATTTCCCTGGATGGTAACAGTTTGTGAATATGGTGAATAAAGTTGATCCTTGACAGCATTTTATGGTTGAGGAATCCAGTTTCATCACCCTCTGAAACATCTAATTGCCTTGATCCCAGACACCTTACCAACAACCCAACGTCTTTCCTGCTCATTGAAAACCCAGTCCAATCATATTTACTAAAAGCAGTTCTCTGTTGTCTGAGGCAGGTTTGAATCGACAACTGCTGATTGATCCCTTCACACAACCACTCGATTCACCTTCAGTTACATCCCTCAGGAATTGAAAGGAAATGGCTGAATCATCCGTGGAGCAGGGAGACTCACAAATTATTTATTCTATCTGTGGACTGCAGCAGGGTCTATAATAAGTCTGGCCCAGAGCAGAGAGAACTAATTACTAATTTATTTATTGATGAAAGCATCAAATAATCCTGGGCACAGAATATTCTGTAAGAGAATTACAAGAATTTATTCCATACCCTTGCTCGTGCTATTACTGAAAACAATAAAATTGGGACAATTATTTCTTTGGAATGATGAGTGCAATTATAGTCTACATCATTACCAGAACTGGAGATGACAGGTGAATCCTGAATAAACATCATTCAAAGCTTTTCTTTCCTTTACTACATCCCTTCTCTTTAACTGGGGTATAGGCACAACCAACCCCACCATCAATTGAATAAGAAATGCACCAAAATGCCATCAGGGATGAGGTACAGGAGCCTGAAGTCATACACTTAATGATTCAGAAACAGCTGAATTGTGGAGGTTGAGACGAGTGAGGCTTCCCCCACACCCAATTCTAACCAATAATTACAGGACACTATCAAGAGTGTCCTGACCAGCTTCATCACTGTCTCGTATGGAAATTACAAGGCATCTGATTGCAATTCCCTAAAAAGGATTGCAAGAACTGCTGAGAGGATCCTAGGGTCTCCCTTCCAACCATTTGGTGTATTTATCAGGAGTGTTGCATATATGGGTCCCTTAGCATTGTCGGTAATCCCTCCCATTCATTGAAGAATCTCTTCAATCCCCTACCATCAGTCAGGACCCTGATGAAGTAGTGAACAGGGGTGTGGCCTCTTTGCATGCAGACTGCTGCTCGGAGACACGGGTGAGAGCTAAGCATCCAGCCGGGAGCAGAGGTGAGTGAGTTGACCCAGAATGGACATGATAAGCTCCTTCACCAGAGGTGTTACCCCTCTCTGGACACCTCATACACCCTGTACTTTTCCCTGTACTGTGGATGCAAAAAAAACAAGGTTCACATCACCTGAATCAGTGAAAATAAATTCAGAAAGGCAAACTGAAACAATAGAAATCTCGATTTATTGAGAGGTGGTCCAATCTATGTGAGCTATCTGATTTGCTGTTTTTATTCTGTTGCTGGGCTAAAGTAAATTCGTAGTTCTCCTTTCTATAAAGTTTCCCTTCTTCATGGAGTTGTTGACACGATATTCAGTGATGGCCCAGTGCAGAGGGAGAGACACTGACATGGAGTGAACAGTTCACTGAGGTTTGACAAGAACTGTACTGAACAAAGGAAAATAATAAATGCTAGGAGAACAGGGCCACTGACTAAAAACTCTCAAACTAAAAATCTAATTCCATCACTGCAGCAGAGAAGCAGTAGATTTACACTAAACTAATATCGCTCCTTTACAAGGTCAATCTAAATTGTAATCTTCTTTCCTGGAATATAGACTAAGATAAGAACAGACGACTGGCATCACTGTGCTTCGGTCAAGACTCGACAAAAAATGAAAGGAAGGAGTTAAATACAGCCACAAAGAAACCCTAATTGGCTGCAATGTGCATACTCAGGAGCATGATTGCTGACCCCTTTCAGCTGCCCACCACTGAGGGTGCCCAGGTTCCATGACAAAGTCCTTGGTTGTGACACTTGTATGTGTAGCTTTGGCCTCATCATCTAAGAAAATATATAAAGAATGTAGAGGAAAGGACATGAAGGTTCTCCTGACTGGTTCTTTGAGTGGTGGGTTCTCTCATTCAAGGAGTGATTCAGTAGACTAATACTGTGGAGTATTACACGAACCACTATGTGACCCTGCTGCCTCATTACAGAGTGCCTTGAGGTAGTACAAAAGAAAACAATAACAGAATGCAGAATAAAGTCTTACTGTGACAGAGAAAGTGAAGTACAGGTAGACAATATGAAGTAAGGACATTATGAGATAGATTGTGAGGTCACGAGTCCATCTTATCATACTGGGGAACCATTCAATGGTCTTAGCACAATGTAATTTGTTTATTAATTTACTTTATGGCAGAGGAGGCTCAGGAGAATACGTGACCTACTGTTGATTCTAATCTTTTTGTACGTGTGATGACTTAGTGTGTAATCTCAATGATCTGCAGAAGTTCTTAGGAGACTTCACAATGTAAGTTCCATGACAATGGTTCCAGACAAGTCTGGAGCTTGGAGTCACCTTCTCAAACTAAGAGTCAATCATTAGAAATGAGCTGAAGAGAAATGTCTTCAGTCAATGCAGCAGATACATTGGTGGGGGGGGGGGGGGGGGTGGCTGTTGAATAACCTTATTCTCCTCTATGTCTAATGGTCTATGGGCTGAAGATAAAGGTCTTCAGTTGATGCAGCAGACTCAATGAGACTAATGGCCTAATTCATTCTACTCCAATATCTTATTAGTTATGGACTGGTAAAAAAAAGTCTTTAATTGATGTAGCAGACTTGATGACGCAGATGGCCTAATTTTGCCTCACTCTATGACATGGTCCATGGGCTTATGGTTGATGAGCTCTGGGGGAGGTTCAGTTACTGATTGTTTTCACAACAGGAAGTCATTTCTGGATTTTGAAGAAATGGAAATATATGGAGAAAGTGAGGTACGTGTGAGCTGTACTATTATTTCTTGGTTGAGCAGGCATGAAGTACTTCTTCCTCGTGTTTTTCCATTAATATTAATATTGGCAGTCGTTATGTTAGAACTTCTAAGCATTGTGAAATGTAATATTAGCATTCATTTGGAGAGTACTAGAATATAAAGACAAGGATGTAATGCTGAGGTTTCTAAAGCATTGGGCAAACTGCATTTGGACTATTGTCAGCGGTTTTGGGCTATTCATCTAAGAAGGGATGTCTGGCATTGGAGACGGTCCAGGGGAGGCTCTGGAGAATAATCATAGGAATAAAAGGGCTAACATATGAGGAACGTTTGACGGCTATGGGCCTGTACTCATTGGTGTTTGGAAGAATGTGGTTGAAAGGTCTAGATAGAGTGGTTGTGGAGTTGAAGAGGATGTTTCCTGTAGCAGGTGAGTCCAGGACCAAAGGTTACAGCCTCAGAATTCAAGAGGTCTTCATTTAGAATGGAGATGAGGAAGTATTTCTTTAGCCAGAGTGTGGTGAATCTGTGGAATTCAGTAGCATAGACGGCTATGGAGGCCAGGTCTTTGAGTATATTTAAAGCAGAGGTTGATAGTTTCTTGATTAGTCAGAACATCAAAGATTACAAAGAGAAGGGAGGAGAATGGGATTGAAGGAGATAATTAAATTGGCCATGATGGAATAGCAGAGTAGACTTAATGGACCAAATGGCCTAATTCTACTCCTATGCCTTATGGTCCTATACCTTTATGGTCTAAAGGAACTAGAAAATTGGAAGTCTTTTTGTTTTCAATTGTTTCTGTGGGATATCCCTTGGGCTTTCTCTAAGTCTGCATCTCAAACTGAGCAACATCCATTGCTTTGATAATGGAAGTCAGACAGTCAGATTTGGAATGGTGTTTATCCAATTTAAAGTTAGGCAGTGGTGCCATTATAATTGTAAAGAAATCCTTGTAATTCACATTTTGTTTCTCATGGCAGAGAATGTGGCCATTCAGCCCATCAGGTCGATGCCAGCTCCCAGATCATACCTATGAATCTCACACTGCCACTTATTGGTGACTGGTAATTGGGTTTTTATTGTCACATCAGAATCAGAATCTGAATCAGGTTTATTGTTACTGACTTTCATCATAAAATATGTTATTTTGCAGCAGCAGTACAGCTCAATACATAAAATACTATAAATTACTATATATATATAATTAAAGTAACATATCATCATTATATGCTGTGTCATATGGCATGGTGATCATGGTCTTATGACTATTATTGTTCTGGTAAATTTCTGTACAATCGTAGTTTGCCATTGTCTTCTTCTGGGCAGTGTCTTTACAAGACAGGTGAATAATATATAGTATATTACTCTATATACAGTATGCATATTCTATATGTCAAGTCAAGTGAAGTTTATTGTCATTTAGCTACATACATGTATATAACATATATAACCATTTAATGTATATAGAAATGAAACGTTTCTTCAAGCCAGGGTGTAAAGCACAGTACTACACATAACACACATATCACGCAATAACTTATGAAGGTAAGGATAACATTTAAAGATGAATCACACATAAATAACAAACTAAAGTACATTAATATTAAACATTGTAAGGTATGGAACAGATGAAACAGTGACACTTCGAATACTTGGCCAGGAGTTCAGAAGACTTCAGACTGTTCTTGTTTTTATCGCTGTCTCCTGTCTGATGGTAAAAAGTCAAAGAGGATGCTGGATGGATAAGTGGAATCCTTAATAATACCAAGGGACCTGAATACGCAGCGCTCCTGATAAATATCCCCGATGGATGGTTGGGAGACCCCTATGATCCTCTCAGCTGTTCTCACAGTCCTTTGTAGTGACTTTCCGACCAAAGCTCGACCGCTCCCATACCAGATGGAGATGCAATTTATCAGGACGCTGTCAATGGTACTACTGTAAAACACAGTTAAGATGGAGAGTGGAAGCCTTGCTTACATTAATCTTCTTAGAAAATGGAGCTGCTGCTGTGCCTTCTTGTTCAGGGAGGTGATATTAAGGGAGCAGGTGAGGTTATCTGTGATGTGAGCTCCAGGAACTTGGTGCACTTTACTCTTCGTACAGAGGAGTCATGTATTCACAGAGGGCGATGGTTTGTCTGCACCTTCTGAAGCCCACAATGGTTTCCTTTGTCTTCTCCACATTCAGGCTTAGGTTGCTCGTCTCACCAGCTGCTCCACTTCCTCTCAGTACTCCACCTCACATCGTTCTTGATAAGGCAAACCACTGCTGTATCATTCACAAACTCGGTGACACAGTTTGAGCTGGATCCTAAAATACAGTCATGCATCAGCAGTGTGAACAGCGCCAGACTGAGGACCTGGTACGTTAGTGTAAACCATGTTGACAGTATTTTCACCTCTGATAGCAAGATCAACATGCTGGTGGAATTTATGCAGAACTGTTTTTAGGTTTGTATGGTTGAATGTACCTGCGATAAAGAAAATACCCATCGGGGTGTTTGGTTTGAAAGACAATGATGGCTCTGTAGAGATCATGCAGTGCCTCATTGGCATTGACAGATGGGGGGGGATATATACAGCTACCAACACGATTGCAGTGAACTCCCTCGGTATACAAAAATGAACTCAGCCATCAGTGAATGAATGGACACAACTGCTACGGCAAATAAATAAAGTTATATATAAAACTTATATATAAACATAAGTTAATTAAACAAGTAGTGCAAGAAGAGTGAAGTTCTCATTGGTTGGTTCATTGTCCATTCTGAAATCGGATTGCAGAGGGGAAGAAGCTCTTGCTAAATACATTGAGTGTGTGTCTTTAGGTTCCTGTACATCCACTTTGATGGCACTAATGAGAAGAGGGCATGTCCTTGATGGTGGGGGACCTTAATAATAGAGGGCTGCAGTTTATGTACATATATCAAAATATGGTGAAAGATATATTCATACAGATAATTTCAAAACATAAATACATTGAGATCGTACAAAAAAGAGCAGCAGCAGCAATAAAACAGGGAAAGTGCAGTGCAGTCAGACATTTAGGTGGAAGGTCATAATGAAGTAGATTATGAAGCAAAGGGTTACTCTTTATCATTTAAGCTGTACGATCTCACCCTTCTTCAAATGCTAAACTTCCCCTGACTTTCCCGTACACACTTCACCCCACCCCAGCTTCATTAGGACCAGTTTACAGTCATCCACGTGGAAGTCAAGGTCCAGCGGATTGTTGCGATCACAAAAAGGCACAACAGTGCCTATATTTCATTAGGAGGTGAGAGGTCTTGGTACTGTATATCACCGAAGACACTCACAAATTTCTATAGATGTACCATGGAGAGCATCCTAACTAGCTGACTTATTGTCTGGTATGGGAGAGCCACTGCACAGGATCGGAAAAAGGAGTAGAAAGTTGTAAACTCAGTCAGCTCCATCATAGGCACTAACCTCCACAGCATCAAGGATACCTTCAAAAGGCATTGCCTCAAAAAGGCAGCATCCATCATTAAGAACCCCCATCACCCAGGACAACCTCTCTGGCAGGACATGCTCTCTTCTCATTATCAAGGAGGAGTTACAGGAGCCTGAAAACACACACTGAACATCTTAGGAACAGCCTTTTCCATCATCAGATGTTTGAATAAACAGTGAACACAAAACACTACTTCACAATTTTTTTCAGGCTCTTTTTGCACTACTTACTTAATTTAATATATATATATATATTTATAAACTTATAATTTATAGTTTTCATTATTATCATGTATTGCAATGTACCCCTGCTGTAAAACAACAAATTTCATGACGTATACCAGTGATATTAAACCTTATTCTGAACCTGAGCACCCGGAGAGAACTCTCAGGTCATTGGGAGCCTCACACAGAGATGGAATCTGCAGCCAAAGAACAGGCCAAATGAAAGGGTGTCGGCCTGAAAAGTCGACTGCTTATTCTTCTCCATAGATGCTGCTTAAATTGCTGAAATTTTGTTTGTTGCTCTGGATACCCAGCATCTGCGTCCCAACGTCCTGTGTTTATGGTCAAATAACTTAATTTTGTCTGCCTACAGAATGTCTATATCCTTCCTTTTCCTGCACATTCATGTGTCTATCTAAACATCTCTAAGCCTCTAGTGTAGTGGCTGCCAACCCGTCGATCGCGATCAACTGGTCGATCTTCGACATTTTCCGAGTAGATCCCAAAAAGAAATGAAGAATAACTACACAAATACTGTTGAGAGATTGTTTCCAGGTTGCGGGGTTTTAGTTCAGTTCTTTCTGCCCAGCGCGCATGCGTATAGCCCCCCCACACTACACAGTGTACTTCAGTGGTCCCCAACCACCGGGCCTCGAGGAAACGATATGAGTCAGCTGTATCGTTTGTCATTCCCTGTCACACGCACTGTTGAACCCACAGTTGCCTAAATGCAGTGATACCCTCGCACCGGGGTAACCAGCCGGTGGGAAGTGCCATTGGTACTGGCCTGGATCGCGGACAGACGGGCGCTGCCTCTGAACCTGTTTAGCACACTGGATGTTCGTGGGGAACCCGGTGCTAAAATATTCGCAGATGACCTAATTCAGGCTCAGGGTTTCGTAAGTAGCAGAGCAGCTACCGCGCTGCGATCTACTGAAACAAGCTTTTGTCAGCCGATAGAGCCTACGGGGGGGGGGGGGGGGGGGGCAAGCTGGCGCCCTGCCTCACTCCTCATGGGCTCTCTCTGGACTGTGACTGCCGCGGTCCCGTCACGGGGACCTCCGGCCCTGTCCTTGTCCTCTCACCCGACCCACGACCATCCGCACCTGGCCAAGGCATCTGGTGACGGGTGGACGGAAGGCTGGAGTTCGGGCCTGGAGGCTGTCTAATGAGGCAATGAAGCCCTCAATACTGCTTCGGTACCTTGAGACCAAGCACCCTGCACTTAAAGACAAATCTGTTGAGTTTTTTCAGCGGAAAAAAACGTGAGCAGCGCGGGACAGAAGCTAAGTGCCGAGAGCCACGAAAACTAAATTGCGGAATAGACTGGACATAAGGAACCTGCTTCGAGTATCGCTGTATTCCCGTCGTGTTTAACCGACACCCCCCCCCCCACACTGTCAGCCGGTCCGCAAGAATATTGTCAATATTAAACTGGTCCATGGGTGTTTATATGTTATTTCTACTTCCGGGTTGCGGGGTTTTACTTCCGGTCTTTTCTGCCCTGGTGTGCATGCGTGTGACTAATCGATTTGGAGTCGATTTTACCTTTCACTAAGGCCGAGGTAGGGGATCTTGGGCTTAAAAAGGTTGGTGACCACTACTGTAATGTATCTGCTTCTACCACCACCCCAGACAACATGTTCCAGGCACCTATCACTCACAGTGTAAAAAAAAACTTGCCCCTCACCCCTCTCCTCATTCTAAATTTTGACCTTTGATAAACACAGTGGTACACCATGAGGAAGAAGGTCTTTGAGAACTAATGAGATTGTTTGAAATTTCGTACTGAAAGATACACTTATTCCTGCTTTTAGTTGCTAATTGAGGGCATAAACTACTTTGAAAGGCTGCAATAAAATTAACATATAAAAATGACACTGCACACTCATTAACTTATTGAGAAAGTCTGAGTTTGAAGCTTGAGCAATGTTGTCTTCCTTCACCCCCTTTATCATTGGGTAGCTGGGTCATTATTTTTCAATCTGCGGTCTCTGACAATGAGCTGTGTATGCAGAGCAGGATCCAACAATCAAAACCTGACCAAAGAACATCCATCATCAGAAATGGCTGTATCTTTGGGAATACATCTCTGACCTACAGTGGGAAGATCGGGAAATGGAGTGAAGAGGGAAGAGGTTCTGTTGAATTGGAGCATCAGCCCAGACTATGAATGAAGTAGGGGAGCAGAAGGACATAAAAGTTTGAGAATACATACTACTGGGTTCAAACACAACTTCTGACCTGTGTTTATAAAACTCTTAAACAGGCTCCTTCTTGGCTAAAGGTGAAGTCGTGATCTCTCAGCCTATCATCCACCATCTGCTCCCATGGCTTCACATGACCCATCTGTCCATCCATCCATCCATCCATTTATCCACCATCAAAGATCCCCACCATCCAGACAAGCCATGTCACATCTGCAAGCAGGCAAGATATCCCACACCATGGGGTTCGAGAACAGCTACTTCCCTTCAACCATTCATTTTTGAACCAACTGGCTCAATGCTAATCACCAGGGGAGTTTAGTAACTGCATGACCACTTTGCACTAAAATGGACCTTAGTTTCTTTTTGTTGCTCTGAATTTGTTACAAAAACCGTGTATAATTTATGTGCATGTTTTTCTTGCGATACCAATTATCTGGCTGTGATGTTGCAGCTAGTAAGTTTTATATTACACCAAGACATACACTTGGGTGGCAGGATGGAGATACATCTCTACCAAAGGAGGTGGAAGGTGCTCCTTCCCTCCGCTAACCTGCAGGTCACGCTTGGGCAAGGGGTAGCACCTGCTTAGCCCCCAATCAGGGTCACATGAAGCCATGGGAGCAGGTGGTGGATGGTGGTATGAGCAGCCGGTGCACATCACAAGTCCTGGTTATGCGACCACTGACACCAGGTGGACAATCTCTGAAGAGTATTGATATTGGCTGGGGTTACCTGTCTCATAAAGACACTGCCTAGAAGAAGGTAATCACAAACTACTTCTGTGGAAAAATTTGTCGTCAAGAACAGTCATAGTCAAGGACTATGATGGCCCTCGTCATACGATAAGGCACATAATGATGATGATGATGATGATGGTGGTGCATGCATGTACTTGTGCATATGGCAATAAACTCATTGGTGACACTCTGTTTACCTGAACTGGACTTCCTCTGTAACTGCAGCATTATATTCTGCATCCATTTTTAAATTTGTTGTCACTATGTGTCAGGGCACACTTATGGATCTTGGTTCTGGTTGAAAGAAAAGTGGAGGGCTATGAAGGAGGGAAGGGCTAGATTGATCTTAGAGTAGGTTGAAATGTTGGCACAACATTGGGCTTGTAAAGTACTGGACTGTTTTATGTTCTATGTGACAATCCTGAATAATTCTCCTCAGTTGTTGAGCTATCTTTAACAGGCTTTCCTTACATATACAGGGATCATTAGTGTCTCTTAGACCTCAATTTACAAGAAAAGCACAAGTGGTACACAACTATTACAAGAAAGAGCACAATTAGAACAAAGAAAAAGGAAAACAAAATCCATTTTAGTGCAAAGTGATCGTAGTGTTGTTAAACTTTTGTGATTATGGTTGTGCAGGTTAACACAAGAAGCATAGGTTGATGAGAAGTTGCTGTTCTTGAACCCACTGGTGACAAACTGAGGCTTCTGTACTTCCTGCCCGATGGTAGCTGCAAGAAGATAGCATGGCCTGGATTTTTGATGATGGATGTTGCCTTCCTGAGGCATCACCTCCTGTAGATACTACCGATGGTGGGGAGGGATGCAGCTGTACTTTATCAGGATGAAACCACTTCTGTCTGTAATTTATGTTCCTGCTCATCAGAATTGCTTGACCAGACCTTAAGGGAACCAGTCAGGATACTTTCAACAGTGTATGCTTTTATTGGAGATAGGAAACAATCATCACACAGAGCCTTGTAGACCTTTATGACTCAGTTCCACATGCAACCGATCTCATCTCTTTTAAACATTGTCATTGATAAGTTTATGTTAGCTAAAAGTATTAAATTATGAGGGCTAATCACAGACTAGTCATAGTTTCAGTGATAGTGTGTGCCTGTATCTTCTCCAGTTCAGTTTTTGTATTTCTATTTATTTGGAGATTCAAATTGGTAGAAGGCCCTTCTGGCCCAACAAGCCTGTGATTCCCAATTACACCATGTAACTAATTAACCAACTAACCATAAGTCTTTGAAATGTGGGAGGAAACCGGAGCACCCAGAGGAAACCAACACACTCACAGGGAGGACGTACAAACTCCTTACAGGCTGCATTGGAATTGAAATCTGAAGTCCGATGCCCCAAGCTGTAATTGTGTTGTGCCAACTGCGATGCTGTTATGGCTCCCTATGATCCCCCACTGTGTCCAAAAAGACTAGATGCTCCCTCTTCAAGGACATCTGTGCACCCTGGAATAGGACGGGCAGTAAGCTGGGGCAGAACACATGGTCAGCCACTCCTTGGACCCACGAATGACCAGTCCGGCCAGATACAGGAGCAATCCATCAGGAGATCCTCCGAGCACCCTGCCTGCACCCACCTTCTTTGCAGGGTTATGCTAGATCAGGTGCGCAGGGCTGACGTGCACCCAGAACGTGAGCAACTGTTAAGTTCTAATGTGTGAAGTATTGAACACATGAAGGCTTATGTCACCTTCTGGTGAGAGTGTAAATGGAGGGATTGAATACTGTCGGGTACAGGGGAGGAAGAATTGAAGGCATTCCATCAGTCACTGTGTCACAAACAAAAGAGCTGTCAGATATGAAGACAGAAGTGGTGCTCACCTTAGAGACCAGGTGTTACCAATGGTGTCTGAGTCAAAACCATGACCCATTATTGTCAAATAGTCATCGTAAATCCTTACAGGAGAGATTTTTGCAACTATCTGAGGGAGAGTAGGTAACATTTCGGATAAGGTATTGCAGGGTATGATAAACGGCAAAGTTGGTGAGTCAGAGATATGCCACAGCACTAAATGCTGGAGCAAGATCGACCAGCTGATTGGCTGACTACTGGTTTTAATGTTCTTATAAATTGATGGGGTGGGTGATGCCGAGGGCAGGAAGGATACATTGAAGGACAGCACAGTAGAATCACAAAGTACTACAGGACACAAACAGGCCCTTTGGCCCATCTAGCCCATGCTGAAATATTAATCTGTCTAGTCCCTTCGACCAACACCCGAACCATAGCCCTCCATCCCTCCACATCCATGCACCTATCCTAATTTTGCTTAAATGTTGCAATTGAACCCCCATCCAACACTTCTGCTGGCAGATTGTTCCTCACTCGCACCACCCTCTGAGTGAAGAATTTCCCCTCAGTTTCCTCTTAAACATTTCTCCTTTCATCCTTAACCCATGAACTCTAGTTCTAGTTTCACCCAGTGCAAAAAGCCTTCTGTCGTAGCCCGAAGATATTCGTCCATTTTTAATTAGCTTTGTAGCATCATGAAGATCCCACTCACCCTGCTCATGAAATATTTGTCTCATTGGAGAGGAGGTGACGTAGCATCCATGCCAGGACCACCAGGCTCATAATATTTACTTTCCCCAGGCAGTAAAGCTGATCAACAAATCCACCCAATAACCCACCTCTCTACACACCTCCCCACCACTCCTTTATCATTTCCTGTCAGTCACCTTACGCATAGACACTCCTGTGGCCAATGTCACTTTATGAATATACAGTCAATCTATGTATATAAGCAAACTTAAGTATTTATATTAATGGTGTGATTTCATTATCATTATAATTATATTCTTTATCTTATTTTATTTTGATCTACATCAGAACTGGAGTAACAATTATTTCATTCTCCTTTACACTTGTGTGCTGGAAATGACATTAAACAGTTTTGAATCCTTGAACCAGTATCCCTTTGCAATCCACGTGGTGAAGATATTTCTAAAATGCTATTGGATGGGGAGGTCTAGGATTGAGACACAATAATGATGAAGGAATACCATTGGATAAAGGAACAGCCAGTGGATTCAGTGATCCAGGCTCAGTATTGCCTTCCAGTGTTATGTGTGTGGAGTTGGCAATTTCTCCCTGCCTGTGCTTTGGTTCCCTTAGGTTGTGCTAGTCTCTTCCCATAATTCCAAAGAAGAATAAACCAGGCAGCTGGAGAATACATGTAAATGGGTTCTTGTCTGGTGTAGACTCGATTAGGCAATGAATCTGTTTCTGTTCTGTGTCTCCACAGCTCTGACCTCATGACTTTACAACAGAATACTGTACTCAAGAGAGGTCCTCCTTTGGTCAACTTTGACCATGAATGTTGCATCCTAGCTGTTTACAATGTTGGTGCAATGCCAGCAATTGATGCACAATCCAGAGCACTATGATATGGAGAGCAAGCTGTTGCCCATGTAGCAGGCTTCCCCTTTCAAACAACTGATAAATCTAAAGGAACGGTAGTGTGGTGAACTATATATACCTGTCTGGACTGCTCCTGTGGCTCCTCCCACAGACCCCTGTATAAAGGCGGTTGGAGGCACTGCTCCCCCCTCAGTCTCCAGGATGTTGTGTGGTGGTTTCTTGCAGCTAATAAAAGCCTGTCGTTTGCCTCCCATCTCCGAGAGTTATTGATGGTGCATCAGGTAGAGACCAATACCATTTAGCACTATTGGTGTTTCAGAATTGCCAACCAACATTGAACTCAATGATAGAATGTGCTAGGAAATCCAGCTCCAGACTTTTCCCTTGGGATTTACTCACCAGGCATTCCCCATGAGTGGATATAGCCATAAGACAGCAGAGTTTTGAGATCAGAGTTTTCCTTCTCCTAGCTGAGCTGACAACCACATCTGATGAGCTCCATCTGCCTGAAGTGACTGGTTTTAAGGGACCAGTAACCCACCTTTGCCCCTTCTCCTGTCAGTGGAAATAGTTCCACTGGGCTTAGTTGCTCAGCCATACATGAAAGGCTGGAGCTGCACTTGAATGCCAGAAGCTATTTGAGACACACGTTAATGAGAGAATTTAATAGGTAATGGGATCTTATCCTCACTAACACCACAACCCCTGTCTATGACAACATTACTCTTTTACATAGAAGCTGCCTGACCTGCTGTATGTGCGTTGCTATGGAGATTTTCTTGTATTTGAATTTATCTGCCTAGTCCCATTGACCTGCACCCAGACCATAGCACTCCATAACACTCCCATCCATGTACCTATCCAAATTTCCCTTAACTGTTGAAATCAAACTACACCCACCACCCCCACTGGCAGCTCACTCCACACTGTCACTACCCTCTGAGTGAGGAAGTTTCCCCTCATGTTCCTCTTTAACATTTCACCTTTCACCCTTAACTCATGGCCTCTAGTTCGAGCCTCACTCAACCTCAGTGGCAAAAACCTACTTACGTTTTCTCTATCTATATCTCTCATAATTTTCTATACCTCTATCAAATCTCACCTCATTACTGTAAGCTATCAAGGGATGAAATCCTCTCTGTAAAATCTCATTTTCTTTAGTTCTCCTTTTTGCTTATAAGCCTCTTCATTGAAGCACATCTCTCAGGTCACCAGCTCTAATATAAATTTCATTGTGTACTTTAGGCAGATGATGTTCCTTAAGAGCACGTTGAGATATAACACTACAATAAAGGAGCAATATACATGCAAGTTATTGTGGACATATTAATTCTGACTTATTTTGCATATGGGGTTTGTTTTATATCTGGGCAAGAGCACAGAGGAAGCAGATTTAGTGAATCTTTTTATTTACAAAGCAGATTTAAAGATAATGATTTTAGAGTTTGGATTAAATCATTTAAATCCTCAAACTCAGTCCTTTTCCCCACAACTATCCATTGTACTTTGAGATTCAGATACAGTTCAAACCAATAACCTATAGACTCACCTTCAAGGACTCTACAAATCATGATCTCGGTATTATTTACAGTAAAAGTCTCACATTCATAGAGTCATAGAGAAGTACAGCACAGGAAAAGACCCTTCAGCCTATCTAGTCCATGCCAGAATCATTTAGACTGCTTATTCCCATAGACCAGCACTGGGACCATAGTCCTCTATACCCCTACTATCCATGTACCTATCCAAATATCTCTTAAATGTTGAAATCAAGCTTCCACGCACTACTTGTGCTGGTTCTCATTCCACACTCTTGTGACCCTCTGAGGGAAGAAGTTTTCCTCATGTTCCCCTTAAAGTTGGACAATCCATGTCAGGGGTGCATAAAAAGAGTTACCTTTTCATCAGAACGGTGATTGAGATTTTAAAGGCTCAGTTTCATGGCAGTTTCTCTGAATTGAGGAGCGACTAATCAACAAGAGGGATTCATTAGAAAGGGCCAATAAAAATAACTCAAGTGTAAGTGGAGCGGCCATCCCTGGAGTGGCTGTTGGTTGAGAGTGTGCTCGTGTTTAAAGTGACTTTGCTTCCTCAGGCTTAGGCGAGATCAGCTTGGGTGACAGAAATTGTCTTGTTCACTACTTTCTCTCGCTCTGTTCTTATTTGCTCATTCCTCAGCTGTTAGGGCATAGCAGATTAGTGAAACAAGCTCCAGAGACCGTGTTTTGTACTATGTGTGGGATATGGGAAGTCCGGGAGACCTGCAGTCTCCCGGATAAACACATCTGCTCAAGGTGCAACGACCTACAGCTCCTGAGAGAATGCATTAGGGAAGTGGAGCTGTGGTTCGATAAACTTCAACTCGTCTGGGAGAACGAGGAGGTGACAGACATGAGCAACAGGGAGTTGGTCACCCCTAGGTTGCAGGAGACAGGTAATTGGATGACTGTCAGGAGAGGGAGGGGAAGTGCTCAGACAGGGCAGAGTACTCCTGTTACCATTCCTCTCAATAATATGTACACAACTTTAAATACTGTTGAAGGGCACGACCTACCAGGAGGGAGCCGCAGTGACCGGGTCTCTGGCACTGAGTCTGGTGCTGTGGCTCAGAAAAACAAAGAGTTGAAGAAGAGACCAGTGTTGATAGGAGTTTGCATTGTCAGAGGAACACATTTGTTACATGTTGCTCATTGTTTGCGTGTATTTCTCTATCCTGCTGTGTATGCCTACAAGAAAATGAATGTCTGGGTAGTATATGGTGACATATACATAAATTGATAATAAATCTACTTTGAACTTTGAAAAGCAGTGTTTGATCATTGCTTTTCTCTTGACACCAATATGCTATTTGAATGACGAAAAATCTAATACTTTATCTCAAAGGGAAACTTCAAAGTGATCACTTTACATAATCTTCATAGTCTTCACCATTGTTAATCACCTTCACTCCTATGAATTAGATTGGTAAGGTTTTAATCTTCCGCAAGATGTACTTTGTACAATTTCAGGCTGTGATGGGGAATGGGTAAGGTGAATGATTGTGGAGTTGCTCGGAAATTATGCACATGGTGGCCACTTTATTAGGTGCACCTGTATACTTGCTCATTAATGCCGATAGCTAATCGAGTTCAAGTTTAATTGTCATTCAACCATACATGAATACCCATGAATACAGCCAAATGAAACGGCGTTATTCCAGGACCAAGGTGCAAAACACAGTACCAGGAGTTACATGGAGCACAGGGCACATATAGCACATATAAGGTAGTCTTAAAGTGCAGTTTCACAAAACAAAATGTAGTGAAACACTCTGAGTCTATGAATGTTACAACAATCTGCGGTTGAACATGATACGGCTTGTCTTCCGCCAAGTGAACAACAGGGGCACAGTACCAGCTCCAGCTTGGACACCACGCCACACCACCTCCAGTGGAGTGCACTGACTTCAATGCCCCTCCCCTGGGCGGCTCTTTAGAGATGACACCACAGCTTGAGGCATAGTCCTCACTACGACTGAGACCATGCAGCTCTCCCACCATCCACCAATACCTCAGTGAATCAGACACAGCATTCCACATTAAGAATGTCCAACCTGGTCTTGCAATCTAGCTCACTGCTAGACTGTACGCCTTTGTGCACTGACTCCTCCGATGCCTCTCTGACACAAGCAGCAGCACGATCCACACCAAGTCCAGCCCCTTCAGTTTCTCCACAAACAAGCAACTCGCTGATGGGGGAGACCTGCAGCACTTCAAATTCTTAATGTCCTGCAATGTCTTTTGATCAGAAAAAAATGTTTAAAGAAGACAGTAACATCTTAGGTTGATCCCATAGAAGCCATTGCGAGCAAATGTGCCGCCATCTAACCAGAAGCTCAATCAGTTAATTATGTGGCAGAATCTCAATGCAAGAAGACGTGGTCAAGAGGTTCAGTTGTGTGCTCGCTTCGGCAGCACATATACTAAAATTGGAACGATACAGAGAAGATTAGCATGGCCCCTGCGCAAGGATGACACACAAATTCGTGAAGTGTTCCATATTTAAAAAAAAAAGAGGTTCAGTTGTTATTCAGACCAAACATCAGAATGGGGAAGGGATGTGATCTAAGGGATTATGAACATAGAATGATTGTTGGTACCAGATGGGGTGGTTTGAGTATCTCGGAAGCTGCTCATCTCCTGGGATTTTCAAGCACGCCAATCTCTAGTTTACAGAAAATGGTGCCAGAAACTACAAATATCCAGTGAACTGAAGTTCTGTGGGCGAAAATGCCTTATTAATAAGAGAGTTCAGAGGACTGGTTCAATCTGACAGGAAGGTGACAGTAACTCAAATAACAATGTATTACAAAAGTGGTGTGCAGAAGAGCATCGCGGAAGGTACAGCACATTGAACCTAGAGATAGGCCGCAGCAGTAGAAGACCATGAACGTATACTTGGCGGCCACTGAATGTAAGTTCATCTATGCTTACCTCTCCTAATTATATTTCACTTTGCTTTTTAATGCAAAGAGTGCAATTGACCAATTTGGCACTGAGGTGCTATAGAAAGTAGCGAAAGAGCGCCCTGCTAATTCATGATGTTAAGCCAAAGTTCAGTCACTGTAGTAATGCAGACAATGGAGACAATTACTTACCCATCACGGTGTCACAAAAGCATTGAGATAAATGATTGGATAATTTGCTTCCGTGAAATTGTTTGAGTGATCAATATGGGTGAAGATAACAAGGCTTCACCAGCAAGTCACTGATTGAGTGTTAGGATGTTTTACAACCACGTAAGCATAAAATTATATTGTGTATGGTACAGAATGAGGCCATTTGATCCAACGGGACAACATTTCTGGTACTGAAAATGGTCATTTGAACCATCATGTCCATGAAATCTAGAAATAGACTACGTTTTTATTTTTTATTATGGATACAACATGACCACACCACCCAATTTCACCTAGGGGACCAATTGACCTACTAATCCATATGTCTTTGAAATCTGGGAGCAAACTCAAGCACTTGCAAGAAATCCCTAGAGAGAGCAGCGGAATTGAAGCCGGGTTGCTTGTGCTGTGATAGCATTGCACTAATTGCCATGCTGCTGGGCTGGCTAATTCAATTCCATGGTATGGGTCCATTATACTGAAGGGTCTAACTCTTTGTAAATAGGACAATGGTTATTGCCTCTAGCTCCATTACAGTGAGTCCTAGACCACAATATTGAAATTATCTTTTAATAACTCTCTGTCATCCTTCTATCAGTCAACTTAAATTGGTAGCCTCCAGCAACACCCTCAGTTACTGACATCACCACCAAGGTGGCATCACAGGTGCATATGGTTGTAATGCTTGCAAATGGTTATGGGAGTCTAGGACAAGAGGGCATGACTTCAGGATTGAAGGACGTCCATTTAGAACAAAGATGTGGATAAATTACTTTATTCAGAGGATGCTAAATCTGTGGAATTTGTTGCCACGAGCAGCTGTGGAGGCCAAGTCATTGGGTGCATTTGAGGTAGAGATAGCTAGGTTTTTGATTAACCAGGGCATCAAAGGATATGGGGAGAAGGCAGGGCAGTGGGGATGACTGAAAGAACTGTATCAGTTCATGATTGAATGGAGGAGGAGGCTAGATGGGCCGAATGACTTACTTCTGCTCCTATATCTTACGGACTTAAGTAAAGAGAGTTATTGGCACATGGGCCTTCGTAAATGAAATTACTGAGATGGTATGTTAGGTTGAAGTCTATAAGGTGTTGGTGAGTCCAAATTTGGAATATTCTGTGCAGGCATGGTCACCTACCTATAAGAAAGATAAGTAAAATTGAAAGAATCCTGGTAAAATTTACAATAATGTTGCTGCGACTTGAGGACTCAAGTTATAGATAAAGGTGGAATAGGTTAAGATTTCATTCCCTGGAGGATGGGAGAATGAGGGAAGATTTGAAAGAGGTATATTAAATTATGAGGGTATCAATAGGGTTAATTCAATCCAACTTTTTCCACTGAGTTGGGGTGAAACCAGAAGTAGTGTCATGAGGTGGGGACAAGGGTGCTGGGAGAGGACCCACGCGCAGGACACAAACATGTCTTTCTTAGGTACAATAAAATAGCATTTATTACTCGCTACACAGAAGATCGGGAAATCGAGGACAAAGAGGAACATGAACCTCGGACTAGGGGACTAGGGACCTGGATCGCCGCGGACCTGGGACTTGGAAACAGGGAACTGGGACAACCGTGGACCTTGGACTTGGACAGTGGGGACATGGACAGCCGCGGACCTTGGACTTGGACGGGGGAGCTTGGACAGCCGTGGACCTTGGACTTGGACAGGGGAGCATGGACAGCCGCGGACCTTGGACTTGGATGGGGGAGCTTGGACAGCCGCGGACCTTGGACTTGGACCCTGGGGACTGGGGCAGCCGCGGACCCTGGACTTGGACCCTGGGGACTGGGACCGCCGCCAGACACTTGAATACCATGGATCGCTGCAGCCAAAAACATGGACACCAAAACACAGGACAAGGAATCTTGAACCAGGACTCCTCCTCCAGATCAGGCATCGAGCCGGGACTCTTCTTCGGGGGTAGACACAGACACTGGGCATGCACATCGAGCTGGAACTCCGCCTTCAGTTCAGGCACCGAGCAAAGACTCTCCGAAGGGTAGACACGGACAAGGGGCATGAACGTCGAGTCAGGACTCCGCCTTCCACTCAGGCACTGAGCCGGGACTCTTCGAGGAGTAGACATGGACAAGGGGCATGAACGTCGAGTCAGGACTCTGCCTTCAGCTCACCCCTGGTAGATTGACCTTGCCCGGACCCACCCTGGCGACAGGAGGTGAATCGCTGGTACTCCGATGCGGGCTGGATCACTCTGGTGAGGGAAGGTGAATTGCTGGTACTCCGATGCGGGCTGGATCACTCTGGTGACGGAAGGTGAATTGCTGGTACTCCAATGCGGGCTGGATCACTCTGGAGACGGAAGGTGAATTGCTGGTACTCCGATGCGGGCTGGATCACTCTGGTGACGGAAGGTGAATTGCTGATACTCCGATGCGGGCTGGGTCACTCTGGTGACGGAAGGTGAATTGCTGGTACTCCGATGCGGGCTGGGTCACTCTGGTGACGGAAGGTGAATTGCTGGTACTCCGATGCGGGCTGGGTCACTCTGGTGACGGAAGGTGAATTGCTGGTACTCCGATGCGGGCTGGGTCACTCTGGTGACGGAAGGTGAATTGCTGGTACTCCGATGCGGGCTGGGTCACTCTGGTGATGGAAGGTGAATTGCTGGTACTCCGATGCGGGCTGGATCACTGTGGCGATGGAAGGTGAATTGCTGGTACTCCGATGCGGGCTGGGTCACTCTGGTGACGGAAGGTGAATTGCTGGTACTCCGATGCGGGCTGGATCACTCTGGTGACGGAAGGTGAATTGCTGGTACTCCGATGCGGGCTGGGTCACTCTGGTGATGGAAGGTGAATTGCTGGTACTCCGATGCGGGCTGGATCACTGTGGCGATGGAAGGTGAATTGCTGGTACTCCGATGCGGGCTGGATCACTCTGGTGATGGAAGGTGAATTGCTGGTACTCCGATGCGGGCTGGGTCACTCTGGCGACGGAAGGTGAATTGCTGGTACTCCGATGTGGGCTGGGTCACTCTGGCGACGGAAGGTGAATTGCTGGTACTCCGATGTGGGCTGGGTCACTCTGGCGACGGAAGGTGAATTGCTGGTATTCCGATGCGGGCTGGGTCACTCTGGCGACGGAAGGTGAATTGCTGGTACTCCGATGCGGGCTGGATCACTCTGGTGATGGAAGGTGAATTGCTGGTACTCCGATGCGGGCTGGATCACTCTGGTGATGGAAGGTGAATTGCTGGTACTCCGATGTGGGCTGGGTCACTCTGGCGACGGAAGGTGAATTGCTGGTATTCCGATGCGGGCTGGGTCACTCTGGCGATGGAAGGTGAATTGCTGGTACTCCGATGCGGGCTGGATCACTCTGGTGACGGAAGGTGAATTGTTGGTACTCCGATGCTGGCTGGATCACTCTGGCTTGTCGTAGCGGCGGAGACTTGCGGAGGCTTCTTAACACTCTCGCCCCGAACAGCTAAAGCCAGGGGCTTATAAGCTGCCGGTTCGGGTCGAGGGTAGATTACCTTGATTGCCAAGCTCAAGGGACGCGTGAAACGGAATTAGGAGGGAACAAGGAGTCAATGGTCCGGATCGCAACCTAACTAAATTTAAAGGGGAACCGATCCGGACCATGACAAGTAGAGGTAATAGGTTAATGGTGAGAGATTAAATATTTCAGGGAAACCTGAGTGGTGAGAGTGTGGAACGAGCTGCCAGAGGAAGTAGTGGATATGAATTTGATTTCAACATTTAAGAGAAGTTTGGACAGATTGAAAATGGAGGGCTATAGTTTAGGTGTGGGTCAATGGGAACCACAGTTCAGCATGGACCAGAAGAGGCAAAGGGTTTGCTGAGACTGGTAGCTGTGTGGAACGAGCTTCCAGTAGAAGTGGTAGAGGCAGGTTCGATATTGTCATTTTTTAAAAATTGGATAGGTATATGGACAGGAAAGGAATGGAGGGTTATGGACTGAGTGCAGGTCAGTGGAACTAGGTGAGAGTAAGCGTTCGGCACAGACTAGAAGGGCTGAGATGGCCTGTCACCATGCTGTAATTGTTATATGGTTAAATGGTTTTAAGGACTATAGTGCTCTCTGACATTAAGACAATGAAACTGGGGCCCTTCTCGTTAATTTATACTCTGACAGGTAAAAATGTATCCCAAGTTATGAAGAGGTTTGGAACATGGGGAGATTTCACTATTTGTTATCCCAGTGATCCATGCACACTGTTCCAAAGGCTTGAAGCTGATACAGCATAGAGGATTCTGTGTTATTCCCTGTGATGACATTAATTTCTTGTAACCATTCTGGTTGCCTCCCACATTCAAAGTAAATTTATTATCAATACTCATGGCACCATATACAACGCTGAGCTTCATTTTTTGTTGGCATTCACAACAGATACATTGAAACACCATAGCATCAATGAAAATCTACACACAACACAAACAACCAATGTGCAGAAGACAAATCGTGTAAATACACAAAAATAACAATAATAAATAAATAAGAAATAATTATCAAGAACATGAGATGAAGAGTTCTTGAAAGTGAATTCACAGGCTCTGGGGCAGTTCAGTGTTGGGATGAGTGAAGTTATCCCCTCTGGTTCAAGAGTCTGATGGCTGAGGGATAATAATTGTTCCTGAACCTGGTGGTGTGGATCCTGAGGCTCCTGTACCTTCTTCCTGGCAGCAGTGAGAAAGCATGTCCTGGGTAGTGGGAGCCTATGATGATGGATGCAGCTCCATGTAGTTGTGCTCAATTCTTTGTAGTGAGTAATCACCTGCAGGGGATTGCTTCTTGCCTCCTTCCTTCCGACAAACTTCAGATGATTCCTGAGAGGAAACATTCCAAACAATATCTTTGTTTCAAGTGACATCTGGTAGAGTCAAGAACATTTATTACCCTTGCTCTCAAGAACATATCAGGAAAATATTAATTTACACAATGATGCAGACATTTCTTGGGAATCCTATACAAAATTACAATATCTTAGTCATAAAATTTAAACGAAAAGTGACTGCTAGCAGAAAAGAGAACATTTACAAACTGTCTTGTTACATTGAAAGTTGTCTGCACAGACAAATACAGTATTTATTGCTGCCAAACACAAGATATTAAGACGCATGGCTAATACGAGCGGGTGTAATTTTAAAGTAGGGATCCCCAACCTGAGGTTCAGAGGCCAGTCTGTTAATGGTAGGGGTCCATGTCATAAAAAAGTTTGGGAACCACTATTTAATGTATTAGAGGAAAGTTTGGAGGGTGTCAGAGGTTAGGTTTTTTACACAGAGAGTGGTAAGTGCATGAGGCACAGGTCAGGGGCGGTGGCTGAGACAGATATATGAAGGACACTTAAGACACTCATAGATAGGTAAAATGGAGGGCTATGGCTGAGGAAAATGTTATATTGAATTTAGAGTAGGCTAAAATGTTGGTCATACAATGTGGGCTGAAAGGCCTGTACAGGGCAGTAGTGTTCTTTGTTCTATATGTTGGTGACAATTGACCTGGTTCTGATTGTGATTCAACTCACTGCATCCACTTATCTTTCCAGATGACACAAATGTAATCAAGCTGCAGATGTTTAGCGACTTGTGTACACTCAGGATAGCTCTCTGTGTCAGGTTGAATAGCTTATATCAGTCACACAGGAAAGAACATTGACATCTACTTCATGGTGCAGTAACTGTAACTGAGGAGAGATCCTGTCAGCTGCTCTCAAAACCCCAACCTCATCACTAAACACCCTCACCATCTGGAACAAGCCCTCCTCTCACTACTACCATGAGGGAAGATGTACAGGTGCCTGATGACCCCCACTCAATGACCCAGAAACAGCTTCTTCCCCTCCACCTTCAGATTCCTCATTCATCGGCATAATCAAAATCAGACCATAAGACATCCGCAACAAGGAGCCATTGGTAATTTCTGGACATGAATCCCACAAGTAGAAACATTTTCAAAAATTCATTGTTTCATTATTTTAAGACTTCACTTGTGCCACTTTCTGAATTGAAGTGAAAAGCCTGTGAAACTAGGAGAGATCTAGGAGTCCTTGTTCATCAGTCACTGAAGGTGAATGAGCAAGTGCAGCAGGCAGTGAAGAAGGCTAATGGAATGTTGGCCTTTATTACAAAGGGAATTGAGTACAAGAGCAAGGAAATCCTTTTGCATTTGTACAGGGCCCTGGTGAGACCACACCTGGAGTATTGTGTACAGTTTTGGTGTCCAGGGTTAAGGAAGGACATCCTGGCTATAGAGGAAGTGCAGCGTAGATTCACGAGGTTAATTCCTGGGATGTCCGGACTGTCTTACGTAGAGAGGTTACAGAGACTGGGCTTGTACACGCTGGAATTAAGGAGATTGAGAGGGCATCTGATTGCAATTTATAAGATTATTAAGGGATTGGACAAGATAGAGGCAGGAAATATGTTCCAGATGCTGGGAGAGTCCAGTACCAGAGGGCATGGTTTGAGAATAAGGGGTAGGTCATTTAGGACAGAGTTAAGGAAAAACTTCTTCTCCCAGAGAGTTGTGGGGGTCTGGAATGCACTGCCTCGGAAGGCAGTGGAGGCCAATTCTCTGGATGCTTTCAAGAAGGAGCTAGATAGGTATCTTATGGATAGGGGAATCAAGGGATATGGGGACAAGGCAGGAACCGGGTATTGATAGTAGATGATCAGCCATGATCTCAGAATGGCGGTGCAGGCTCGAAGGGCCGAATGGTCTACTTCTGCACCTATTGTCTATTGTCTATTGTCTATTGAATCTCTGGTTTCTTCAGCTGCAGAAGTCTGGAGAAGACAATCTCCGGCTCCGCCAAACGTGTGAGATTGGGGTGTGAGGCACCCACCCACCCCATTTCCAAACCCCCTGTTTGTGTGGATGCTGTGTAATTCGCTACACTATTACAAACTAATGTCACAAAATAACAGATAGTACACTGCATACAATTAAAGGAATTATATTTATGAAGCTTAACTAAAGACTAGGTAAAGAATAACAAAAGGAAAAGGGCCCATTCTAATTAAGCAGTCAAATGTGCACAAGTTGGAGCTCATCTTGGACTTCTCTGTCACTCACGCGCTGGGCCCTTGGTCAGCACAAAGGCACACAGCACCTTCCGAATGTCACTCGTAATCCATCTCAAACAGACGGGTCTCCCACCGGATCGTGTGCTACGACCGATTCTCCCCAGCGTCTGCTCTCTTCATCTCCTCTCGAACAAAAGCCCAAGACCAACCTTGTGGTCCCTCTCCAAGAAAAACCTCCTGCTAATTGGATGGCACACGTTCCACATCATCCCTTATCTTCGACAATAACCCAAAGAGGCTGAAAGCAGAACAGATTGCTCTTACAGAGCAGCACAAATTGAAATACATACAGCATAACAGTAAAAATATGAACTAGGGCATTACTTCTGCACCGATCTGTAAAGACCCATCCAGGACATGTCCTCTTTTCATTACTACTACTGGGAAAGAATTACAGGAGCCTGAAGACACACACCCACTATTTTAATAACAACTTCTTCCCCTCCACCAGCAGATTACTAAACGGTATAAACCCTACTGTTTTTTTTTTAACTGTACTTTCTTTTTTTATTGTTTGTAACTTAGTGATATCTATATACTGCTGCCACAAAACAACCAGTTTCATGAAATGTGTGAGTGGTAATAAATCTGACGATGATTCTGATTCTGAGCTGCATACTAAGGCAAGTTATAGTGACCAGTTAACGTACCACGTCTAAAGACCTCCTCACCATTAAATGCATCTACAAGGAGCATTCTTTGTGTTTTCTGTGAACGCCTACAAGAAAACGCATCTCAAGATAGTACCGTAGACGCCAATTTAGCAACGCGTACGAAACAGTGGAGGAACGCACCAGGTCACAGCACCAATGAAAGTGAACAAACAGTTGAAGCTTCAGGCCACAACCCTTCCTCAGGACACATGGATGCATATACGCACTTTGATAATCAATTGCCTCTGAACTTTGAAAGAATAAGAGGTATTAGCAGTCCTCTTTTGAATAATGCTACAAATGTCGATGTGGCTGCAAGAAAGTGGCAGATGTTGACAACATGAAGAACACAAATTCACTATGGTCTATTCAGGGATCAGGAGTACATTAAATAGAGAGTTTGCTCGTAAAACATTTTTAATGTGGCTCATAAAGAAAGAAAGACATCTGATGCAACGGCGAAACTGAAATCTGTAAATTTCATTCAGCTTCTCCAAATTCACAGATTACCCAATCCTGCCATTGTACTTGTTCAAAATACCACTAGTAGTTAGGTTGTGATGTAGAGTTTGAAACCAAGAGATGAAAAATCCTTATTATTTTAATAAAGTAAACTTTATTCATAGTAAAACAATATTTATAAGAATAAACCATTGAATGCCATTTCATTCTTTATGTTCATAGTCAATCTTTCCATACTGTTCAAAATCAGAATTAGAATCAGGTTTAATATCACTAGTATATGTTGTGAAATTTGTTGTTTTTGCTGCCACAGTACATTTCAATACATAATAAGTACTGTGAATTACAATAAATGTATATGTATATTTATTGTCTTAGGGATGGCATGGTAGCGCAGTGGTTAGCACAACGCTTTACAATTCTAGCGACTGGGGTTCAATTCCTGCAGCTGCCAGAAGGGAGGAGTTTGTACATTCTCCCTGTGACAGTGTTGCCTTCCTCCGGGTGCTCCAGTTTCCTCCCACAGTCCAAAGACCTGCCGCTTGGCAGGTTAATTAGTCATTATAAATTGTCCTGTGATTAGGCTTGGATTAAAATGGGGGTTACTGAGCAGTGTGGCTTGAAGGGCCTCTTCTGTGCTGTATGTCAATAAAAACAAAACAAAAAAAAAAGATATATAAGACCATAAGGTATAGGAGCAGAGCTAGGCCTTTTGGTCCATTGAGTCTGTTCTGCCATTTCATCATGTCTCATCTAATTTTCCTCTCAGCTCCAGTCTCCTGCCTCCCCACCCCCCCCCCCCCGCCAAATCCCTTCATGCCCTGACCAATCAAAAATTTATCAACCTTTGCCTTAAATATTCAGAAAGACTTGGCCTCCACGGCTGTTTGTGACATAGAATTCCACAGACTTACCACTCTCTGGCTAAAGAAATTCCTCCTCATCTCTGTTCTAAAAGGACATCCTTCTATTCTGATACTGTGTCCTCTGGTCTGAGACTCTCCCACCATAGGAAACACCCTCACCACATTCACTTTCTCAAGGCCTCACACAACTTGAAAGGTCTCAGTGCGGTCACCCCTCATTCTTCTAAATTCTAGCAAATACAAGCCCGGAGCCATCAAATACTCTTCATACGTCAAGTCATTCAATCCTGGAAATATTTTTGTGAACCTCCTTTGAACCCGCTCCAGATTCAGCACATACTTTCTAAGATAAGGGGTCCAAAACTGCTCACAATATTCCAAGTGAGGCCTCAGCAGTGTTTTATAAAGACCCAACATTACATCCTCGGATTTATATTCTAGTCCTCTTGAAATTAATGCTAACATCGCATTCGCCACAGACTCAACCTGCAAATGAACCCTTAGGTATTCCTGCACAAGGACTCCCAATTCCCTTTGCGCCTCAGTTTTTTGTATTTTTTCTCCATTTAGAAAATTGTCAACCTTTTCATTTCTTCTTCCAAAGTACGTGACTATACACTTCTGGCATTGTATTCCATCTGCAACTTCTTTACCTATTCTCCTAATCTGTCTAAGTCGATGGGTAACCCTAAGTAATTTCTGAAGTAAGTACATGGTCGGCACAGCATTGTGGGCCATAGGGCCTGTATTGTGCTGTAGGTTTTCTACGTTTCTAGGTCCTTCTGTAGCCTCTCTACTTCCTCAAAATTACCTGCCCCTCCACCAGTCTTCATATCATCTACAAACTTTGCAATAAAATCATCAATTCCATCATCCAGGTCAAAAACATATCACACAATAGAAACTGGTTCCAACACAGACTCCTAAGGAACACCACTAGTAGTTAAATGAAATAAGTGGTGCAAAAAAGTCATGAGCTGGTGCTCATGAGTTCAATGTCTTTCAGAAATCATATGGCAGAGGGGAAGAAGCTATTACTGAATGGTTGAGTGTGTGCCTTCAGGCTTCTGTACCTCCTTCCTGATGGCGGCAATGAGAAGAGGGCATGTCCTGGTTGATGTGGGTCCTTAATGGTGAATGTCACCTTTTTGAGATGTTGGTCCTTGAAGATGTCTGCAATGCTGGGGAGGCTAATGCCCATGATGAAGCTGACTGAGTTTGTAAATCTCTGCAGCTTATTTCAATCCTGTGCACTGGACACCCACTCCCCCTATACCAAACATTGATGCAGCCAGGTAGAATGCTCTCCACGATACATCAAGAGCAAATGAACAATTCAGCACTGTTGCCACACATGTGATATGTACTCTAATACAATAATAGGTAAAATAAAAGGTTATAAAATTATGAGGGGGATAAATGGCATAGAGAGCCAGAATCTTACACCCCAGTTGAGTAATGAAATGGGAACAAAAGGGTTACCATATGAGGACCAATTGGTGGGTCTGCTCCTGTATTCACTGAAACTCAGAAGGATGTGGGGTGACCTCACTGAAACCTGTAGAATGTTGAAAGGCCTCGACAGAGTGGATGTGGAGAGGATGTTTCCTGTGGTGGTGTTTATAGGACCAGAGGGCACTAGAATATGTCCATTTAGATCAGAGATGAGGAAGAATTCCTCCGGACAGAGCACGGTGAATCTGCGGTGTTCGTTGCCACAAACGGCTGTGGAAGACTAGTCATTGGGCGGAGGTTGATAGGTTCTTGATTAGTCAGGGTGTCAAAGGTTATGGGGAGAAGGCAGGAGAATGTCATGAAAATTGTTGTTCGGCAGCAGCAGTACAGCGCCCCAGCTGAGGAGAGCAAGTATGCTTCAAGCCTTCTTTACCGCCCTGTCTACCTGAGGCACCACTTTCAGAGAGCTACATACCCGTACTCTTAATCCTCTTTCTACTACACAAGAATTGTCATAACATTTAATGTAGTGCTGTGACAGCACCAGTGACAACATTTAGTCACTTTGCTCTCTGTAAGGACTTTGTACATTCTCCCCATAATTGCATAGGTTTCCTCTGGGTATTCCAGTTTCCTCCCAAATTCTAAAGATGTATGGATTGGTAGGTTAATTGGTCACATGGGTGCAAGTGGGCAGCATGGGCTCGTTGGACTGGAAGGAGCTGTTACTGTACGATATCTCTAAATAAAATAAAAATGCATCACTTCTCACTTTCCTGTAATAAATACCATCTGCTATTCCTTTGCCTGCTTTCCCAACTAATATACATCCTGTTCATAACCATAGTCAAACTTCTTCACCGCCCTTTGGCTTCCATTTTATAATCCTGCTGGAGCTCTCAGGTCTTCTTCTTACAGTCATTAAATTTAAACAATATCCCTCAAAAGGTAATCGGTAGGTCAGCTTTTTTTGAACTCCGCTCCTAAACTGTGGAATCAATAGCTAATACTACAAGGGATGCAGACTCAGTTGACATTTTCATACACCAGCTCGAATCTATTTATTTGATCTTGCTTTTAACTGACATCTTTCTGTCTTCTTTTTTTCATATTTATTTTTAATGTATTTTCACTTTTGCACTGTATCCCATTGAAAAGCACTTTGAACTGCACCTTCTGAATGAAAAGTGCTGCATAAGTAAGTTATTACTATTATTATTACTAATTTTAGTGTCATCTGTGACGTTCTTAAACAAAAACCCACAGTTTCATCTAAGCTGCTGATAGACAACAGAAAATTCAGCACTGATCACTGTAGCACACCACTGGTCACGGGCCTCCAATCTAGAAAACAACTCTCTTGTCCATGACCTGTCTCCTACCACCAAGCCCACTGTGTATACATTTGGTTTGCTTCCCTTCGATCCCAGGTGATCTCACCTTTCTGATCAGACGACCATGTGGAAGCCTGCTAAAGCCTATGTGGACAATGTCTATCTCTTCCAAAGGCACACTCAAATCCACGAAGACAAGATATTCTGAAAATGCTGGAAATCCAGAGCAAAATGCACAGAATGCCAAAGGAACTCAGCAGGTCAGGCAGCATCTATGGAGGGGAACGAGCGGCTGATGTTTCTTCTGAGATCCTCCTTCAGGACCCTTCTATTTCATGGGACATGATTTCCCACACAGAGAGACGTGATGACTAACTGGAATCAGTTCTTGCCTTTTCAATACTGCAAAGGGTGGCACAGTAGTGTAATGGTTAGCACAGCGCTTTACAGTTCAGGTGACCCGGGTTCAATTCCCGGCACGGCCTGTAAGGAGCTTGCACGTTCTCCCCGTGACTGCTTGGGTTTCCTTTGGGTGCTCTGGTTTCCTCCCACAGTCCAAAGCCATATGAGTTAGTAGGTTAATTGGTCATTGTAAATTGTCCTGTGATTAGGCCCGGACCAAATCAATGATTGCTAGGTGGCATGGTTCATAGCACCAGAAGGGCCTATTGCACACGGTATCCCAATAAGTAAATAAATAAACTGCTCTGCACGTGATCACAAGAACCTGCAGAGAGCTGTGGACATAGTTCAGCTCCACCACAGGAAGCAGCCTCCCCTCCTGTCTATACTTCACACTGCCTGAGTAAAGCAGCCAACATAATCAAAGATCCCACCTCCTCTCTTACCCCTCTCCGAATGGCCAGAAGAAATAAAAGCCTGAAAGCAAGTACTACCAGGCTCAAGGAGAGCTTCCATCCCATTGATATCAAATGCTTGAATAGACTTTTTTGTGTGATAAGATGGACTCCAGGCCTCATAATCTGCCTTGTTATGATCTTGCACTTTATCGTTTACCTGCACTGTGCTTTTGCAGTAACTTTTACACTTTATTCTGCATTTTTATTGTTTTACCTTATTCTACCTCATTGAACTGAGTAATGATTTCATCTCCATGAACAGTATGCAAACAAGTTTTTCACTATATCTTGGTACAGGTGACAATAATAAACTAATTCCCATTCTAATACCAAATGCAAATGATCCTGTCATTCAGAAGCCTCTCCAGTAACTTTCCCACCATGAATGTGAGGCCTCCCAGGATGTAACTCCCTGCTTTATCCTCGCAGACCTTAAATAAAAGCACAGCAGTTTTCTGGTACCTCAGTCTAGGCTCAGAAAGATACAGATAAACCTCTACTGGGCTCCAGCAAGACCTTTCCAGTTTCAAAGTTCAAAGCAAATTCATTATCAAAGCACTTATATGTCACCATATACAACCTTGAGATTCATTTTCTTGCAGGCATTTACAGTAGAATAAGAAATACAATAGAATCAATGAAAAACTACACACAAAGACTGACAAACATCCAATGTGTAAGAGAAGACAAATGTCAAATACAAAAATAACCGATAATAATACAAAGAAAACTGAATTATCCGTTCAGAAATATATAGGACACTGAAATTTGATGCAGCAAAATATCCCCAACTCTAGCACAGAATTACAAACAAACACAGAGATAATGAACTTTTGATCTAATATTTGGTCGTACAGAGTGATGCACGATCAAAAAGCAAGCTGGATGGGATACAAAGATGTACAAACACCTGAGGTTACAATGGATATGCTAAAAGTAATTATATAAAAAACCCCAACTGGAAAAGTACTGGCAGTGATAATATTCATAATTATTGGTATAATAATTTTACTTGCCTTCATCTATAGCTATTAATACATACCAACTATATTTCACAAATGGCCCATAAAATATCGTTACTTGCTTACAAACTGTATGTAAAAATATTACATCATGCATCACGCACTTAATCACCACTCCCTTAAATAACCATAATAAACTTACAGAAGAGTAGAGGGGATGCCATAAGACAGGGGTGTCAAACTCATTTTAGGTCACGGGCCGGATTGAGCAAAATGCAGCTTCATGCGGGCCGGATCAGTCGGACGCGTGCAAACGCAGCTTTCGTTGCCTCCGTTTTTTCAGCCTGCTCTCATGTGTCTCAGTCTCTGCTATAACTACAAAGTGTTTCACTTTACAAATTCCGTTTCTTATGAAGAAGACTGCCGAGCAAGACTGCCGAATAAACACTAAAAACCCTGAAAACCTGGTACCTGAATAAACTCAGCATTAGCCATATCATATGCCATAGGCGCTTCGATTACTGGGGCCAGCTTTAATAGTAATTAGATATTATCTCGCGGGCCAAAGATAATTCCACCGCGGGCCGGATTTGGCCCGCGGGCCTTGAGTTTGACATATATGCCATAAGGGTATGAAAGGATGTTAAATCCAACTGATAATAGATTCTGAAATTCTAAATCAAGCCCAGCGGAAAAGCAGAAATCTTTTATGTTGTTATATTGACTAACAAAAAGTACTTAATTTTGTCCCACACTCATGAACAATAGAAGTTCTTAATATATTTAAACTACACCCAATAATTGTGAAATACCGTCAATTCCATCTAATGAAGCATTGGCATAGTATAATCACCCTATTAACAGCCAGAGTTATCAAAATAAACCGAGGTTGTCCAGGGTGAATCTTTAAGCCCACTATGCCTTTGTCTAGCTATAAACCTGCTCTCTAATTTACTGAACAACAACACACACAAAATGCTGGTGGAACAGCAGGCCAGGCAGCATCTATAGGGAAAGGCTCATGGGACGGGAGGCTCTGTATCACTTTCGCCAATCACCTTTCTAGCTCTTAGCTTCATCCCACCCCCTCTGGTTTTCTCCTATGATTTCGCATGTCCCCTTCCCCCACTACTTTCAAATCTCTTACTATCTTTCCTTTCGGTTAGTCCTGACGAAGAGTCTCGGCCCGAAACGTCGACAGCGCTTCTCCCTATAGATGCTGCCAGGCCTGCTGTGTTCCACCAGCATTTTGTGTGTGTTGCTGTTTGAATTTCCAGCATCTGCAGATTTCCTCATGTTTGCTCTAATTTACTGAATTGGACAATTCAGGATTCAGACCAGCTGGGAAAATGGGCTGCAAAATGTTTGATGGGATGTAATGCAAGGTGTTGGACTTATGTAACACAAACCAAGGTAGATCTTACATGGTAAATGGTAGGGCACTAAGGAATGTGGTAGAAGAAAGGAATTCAACAAAACAGGTCCACAATTAATTGAAAGCAGTGGCACAGTGAGGGTCATAAAGAAAACATTTAGCACATTGGCCTTCATAAATCAAAGTATTGAGATGTTATGTTGAAGCTCAATAAGACATTGGTGAGGACTAATTTGGAGTATTGTATGTAGTTTTAGTCACCTACCTGAAGGAAAGATGTAGATAATGTTTGGAGAGTACAAAGAAAATTTAAATAGACAGACAGACAGGATGTTGTCAGGACTAGGGTCCTGAGATAAAAAGAACAGATGATTGAATAGGTTAGGACTTTATTCCTTGGAATGCAGAAGATTAAGGGGATATTTGACAGAAGTATACAAAATTATGAGGGGTATAAATAGGGCAAAGTCAAGCAGGTTGTTTCCACTGAGGAATAGTGGGACTACAACTGGAGGTCATGGGTCAAGGGTGAAAGGTGAAACTTTTAAGGGGAACATGATGGAAAACTTCTTCACTCAGAGGGTCGTGAGAGTATGGAACAAGCTGACAGTGCAAGTGGTGAATGCAAGCTTGATTTCAAAATTTAAGCGAAATTTGGGATAGGTACTTCGATGGGAGGGATATAGAAGGCTATGGTCCAGATGCAGGTCCACAGGAACTAGGCAGTTTAGATGGTTCAGCATGACTAGATGAGCCAAGGGCCTGTTTCTGTGCTGTATTTTTTGATGACTCTATGACTGCAAATTTTTGAACTATTTTCTAAAGATGTAAACAAGAATGATGAGTGCAGAAGATTAAATATAAAGGAAGGTGCAATAGCACTAGCAGAATATAAGATAGAACAGAAAGATACAATACAGGATGAATATGAAACATAATCATCTGGGATATCAACAAACAAAGATAATAGCTCATATTATATTGCGATAAAGGGAAGCCTTCCAACATAATTCACTTCAAGGCGTAAGAAAATCTGCCAAACAGAGCTGAATAGTAAAAATATAACAAATGCAATAACACTTTTGCTATACCCAGATCAACATCTTCTTTTGGCATAATCTCTTGGTGCAAAACCAATCTGGAAGATTTACAAATATCAATAAGAACTGAAATGACAAACTTTAGAAAACACTAAATACACTCAAGCACACTGAGATTAACACTAACTTGGGCAGAAGGAGGAAGAGGAATAAGAGACATACAAAAATTTACGCAACAGTCAGGTTAAACTTCTAAGAATATATTTTCATCAACAAACAACAGGATTCCACACTCTACGCAATCATATGCAATTCTGATAAAAGTACACACCACTAAACTTAAATGAGAGCACAACCCAGAAAAATGAAGAAATTATCACTACAGAAGAAAAGGTTACAATGAAGAGCATGGCCCTCCATGGAAGACATTCCCATGATCTGAGTAGTCTCAGTACCGACAAGAAAGCTTCGAACACCTGGCTCTGAGTTAGAGATCTCTTCCAGAAACAGAAGGGTTCATTGTGGCAATACAGGACCAGCTGGTTAACACAAAAATGATCAAAAATACATTAAAAAGACCAACAAATTCAAGATGATAAATGTAGAAAATGCCAAGAGAAATTATAAACAATCCAGCAGATAATAGGATCCTGCAGCAGCAATGTAACACAATCTGATTACTTACGCATGCACAATCAAGTAACATAAATATCATTTATCAAAATCTTGCTTTAAAATACAAACTCATAAAGGACTCATAACTCACTATAAATCAAGTCAGGTCAAATCAAGTCACTTTTTATTGTCATTTTGACCATAACTGCTGATACAGTACACAGTAAAAATGAGACAATGTTTTTCAGGACCATGATGCTACATGAAACAATACAAAAACTACACTGAACTACGTAAAAACAACACACAAAGAACTACACTAGACTACAGACCTACCCAGGACTGCATAAAGTGCACAAAACAGTGCAGGCATTACAATAAATAATGAACAAGACAATAGGCACTGTAGAGGGCAGTAAGTTGGTGTCAGTCCAGACTGGGTATTGAGGAGTCTGATGGCTTGGAGGAAGAAACTGTTGCAAAGACTGGTCGTGAGAGCCCGAATGCTTTGGTGCCTTTTACCAGATGGCAGGAGGGAGAAGAGTTTGTATGAGGGGTGCGTGGGGTCCTTCAAAATGTTGTTTGCTTTGCAGATGCAGCGTGTAGTGTAAATATCCATGATGGCGGGAAGGGAGACCCCGATGATCTTCTCAGCTGACCTCACTATCTGTTGCAGGGTCTTACAACCCGAGATAGTACAATTTCCAAACCAGGCAGTGATGCAGCTGCTCAGGATGCTCTCAATACAACCCCTGTAGAATGTGATGAGGATGGGGGTGGTGGGAGATGGACTTTCCTCAGCCTTCGCAGAAAGTAGAGACGCTGCTGGTCTTTCTTTGCTATGGAGCTGAAGTTGAGGGACCAGGTGAGATTCTCCGCCAGGTAAACACCAGGAAATTTGGTGCTCGTAACAATTTTTACCGAGGAGTCTTTGGTGTTCAGCAGAGAGTGGTCGCTCTGTGCCCTCCTAAAGAGCCATCTCTTTTGTTTTGCTCACCTTCAGAGACAGGTTGTTGGCTCTGCACCAGTCTGTTAGCCACTGCCCCTCCTCTCTGTAAGCTGACTCGTCGTTCTTGCTGATGAGATCCACCACGGTCGTGTCATCGGTGAACTTGATGATGTGGTTTGAGCTGTGTGTTGCAGCACAGTCGTGGGTCAGCAGAGCGAACAGCAGTGGACTGAGCACGCAACGCTGGGGAGCCTCCGTGCTCAGTGTGATGGTGCTGGAGATGCTGCTTCCGATCCAGACTGACTGAGGTCTCCCAGTCAGGAAGTCTAGGATCCAGTTGCAGAGAGAGCCTGATCCAGTTTCACAGTCAGAGTCCCACAAAATATATATTACCACCTATCTGTTATTACAGATAGGACAATCCATAATAACTGTCTGAATAAAATATTACAGGACAAACAAGAAAGAAAAGCTTACTTAACAGATATAGCTATTCCAAATACACATAACTAAGAGAATTCAATTAGTGCAAAACATCAGAAATATGCTGATTTCAAAGAGGAAATTGAAAGACTATGGAACATGAACAGGATATACATTGTCCCAGTAATAATATCTACGACTGGAAACATCTCAAAGGCACTACACAATAGCATTGAACAACTCAGCCTACACAACAATATTTATGTAAATCTCCAGAAAGCCACAATACTAAACACCACTAGAATAATCTGAAAGTTCCTAGCAATTGAGAAATGAATGTGCTTGGAAATGCCCATATCTTAAGTTTTATAGCTTGAGCTGAGGAAAAATAAAAGTAATTAAATAATACTGAGAACATGAGTGTAGAGTCCTTGAAAATGAGTCCATAGGTTATGGAATAATTTCAATGTTGAGGTGAGTGAAGTTATCTACGTGATTCAAGAGACTGATGGTTGAAATGTAATAATTACTCTCGAAATTGTTAGTGTGAGTCCTCAGGCTCCTGTATCTCCTTCCTGATAGAACCATAGAACTATAGAACACCACAGCACAGAAAACAGGCCATTCGTCCCTTCTAGTCTGTGCCAAAACTTTATTCTGCTAGTCCCATTGATCAGCACCCAGTCTATAACCTCCAGATCTCACCCATCCATGTATCTATCCAATTTATTCTTAAAACTTAAGAGTGAGCCCACATTTACCACGTCAGATGGCAGCTCGTTCCACACTCCCACCACTCTCTGAGTGAAGAAATTCCCCCTAATGTTCCCCCTAAACCTTTCCCCTTTCACCCTAAAGCTATGTCTTCTCGTATTTTTCTCTTCTAATCTAAGTGGAAAGAGCCTACTCGCATTTACTCTGTCTATGCCAATGGCAGCGGTGAGAAGAGAGCATGGCCTGGATGGTGGGTTCTTGGATGATGGGTGCTGCCTTTTTGTGTCAGTACTCCTTACCGAATTTTACACAACGTCTTAGGATACACTTAGTCAGGCCTTGAAGATTTATGTATCTTAATACTTCCTAGAATTGTGAACATCTTCACATTTGTGACATCAGTATGCTTCATGACATTGCAGTCTTCCTCGCTGAAATCATTAGCCTTGATTACCTTTCCGTGATAAATACAGACATGAAATATTCATTTCAGACCTAATCTATTTCCCACCTTGCTCCCCTTTTTTAAACTCTTTGTATCCCTCTCTGGATACTACCTGTCTACTGACATCTTTCATAAATGCTATTGCCTTTTCTCAGTTTCTTTGTCTCTGGAACATCTATTCCCAGGATGAAGTTTTACTTTACAGGATGTCAGAGATGTCCTTCATCTTCAAAGCACAGGGTTTCCCTTCCTCCACCATTGATGTTGCCCTCACCTATATCTCCTCCATTGCCCGAACATCTGCATTCTCTCCTATCTTCCTGCAGCCTTAACGGTGATAGAATTCCTTTTGTCTTCACCTACCACCACACAAGCATTTGCATCAAACACATCATTCACTGCAAAGTCCCCATTTTCAATGGGATCCGGCCACCAAACAGATCTTTACCACCCCCACCCTGCTTTCCACAGGAATTGCTCCTTCCATGATTCCCTTGTCTATTCATCCCTCCTCACTAATCTCTCTCCTGGCACATATTCTTGCAAATGCTGGAAGTGCTACACCTGCCTTTTCACCTCCTCCCTTACCTCTATTCAGGGTCCCAAACTACCCTCCCAGGTGAGGCAATATTTCACCAGCAAAGCTTTTGGAGTTGATTACTATAATTGGTGCTCCCAATGCTGTCTCTGCTACATTGGTCAGCCCCAACAGATATTGGGAGACAGCATCACTGCTTTATAGACCAAAAGCAGAATTTTCCACTGGCCATCCATTTTAATTTCTTTCCTCATTCACATTCCAACGTGTCAGTCCATAGCCTCCTCTTTCACCATGACGAAGCCACTCTCAGCGTGGAGGAGCAACACCTCATATTCCATTTAGGTAGCCTCCAACCTGAAGGCATGAACATCGATTTCACCTGCTGGTACTGCTTTTTACTTTGCCCCTCCCCTTCCTCTTTTTCTATTCCCCACTCTGACCTCTTACCTTTTCTCCTCACCTGCCTATTCCCTCCTCCCTTTTGACCCTTCTTCTTCCCTTTCTTCCATGGTCCACTCAATTTTCCTGTTGTGATTGTGAACAAAGTCACTGGAGAGACAATGAAGCTGGTGATACAGACGTCTTTATTCAGCTGGCATTATACTTGAGACACTCTTAGAAGAAGAGGTCTCCTTGATCCAATACTACTTGACATTTTATCTGCTAAAGTTGAAAGATAATAGCAGGACAATTTTAAGTTACAATGTATCCACAATGCTTCTTTGAATGACATAATTTTTCAAACACCTAGATCTTCACACTAAGGCTATGTCCACACCACACCAGATAAATCCGTAATGGAAGCTTTTCCTCTTTGTTTTTACCCTCCGTCCACACTGAAATGGTGCTTTTGCCCCACGAAACCGGAGATTGTCAGAAACACTCTCCAGAGTGTGTAATTTTGAAAATGCCGGATTGGCCGGAGCAGTGTGGACAGGTTAACCAGAGAAATCTAAAAACACTGTCATGATGTGCCGGAACAGATGGTGACGGCAGTGCACCACTTCATTGTTTTCTTGAACGCAACCTAACAATTTCAGAACAGATGGCAATGAGACTGAAGCCAGAAGTATTAGAAATGTACTCACAAAATACTTTGACCCATAACTTACTGAATAAATAAGTATACTGTACTCACTTTGCCCTGTTTTCTGTCCTTGCTCGTACGAAGGTGGTTTACCTATTTATGCAAGTACTTCTCTGACAATAGATGTGTAACAGCCTAATGTAACATTGTTTGGAAATACAAGATAACACTGATGCAAACATGTTTTTTACATTTAACAAGGTGCTTTATTAATGCAACAGAGTTAGTCAGTTTTTCAATGTTTGCCATCAGCCGGGTCATACTGTCCGTGAACTCCCTGTCGGTTGCCTCCATACACTCCAGTATTTGTGTTTTTTTTTAGTTTTAAGTCCTCCTGCATGAGAGCCAACAGCTGCTCGTCGTTTAAGTTTTTCTAGTCTGTAACTGCATGCACCGTCTTTCACATGTCGCTTGTTTTTGGTAGATGTATTCTGCACATGCGCAGTAGGAGGAGATATGCCGAAATATCCATTTCAATGTGGACAGAGATATTTTCAAAATTGCCTAGTGTGGACACCTATCATTTTTACGTGAAACCAGCGTTTTCAAAATTATCCATTCTAGTGTGGACATAGCATAACTCCAGACACCCAAAATGAGTGTTAATCACACCTGTTTCTGGGCTGCATTCATGCATATGCAAACACCTCAGATCAATGGGATGTTTCCTGCTTTGTAATCGACCCCAGTCTGCAGCTCCAAGAAGACCACTATTCTGAGCTGCATTTTAAACTCAATATGCAATCCATATTCAGATCTGAAGACTGGTTGCTAGCCATAACTCCAAAATATGCCCAAACATTCCTATCAGATACCTTCTTCTCCATCCCTTGACCTTTCCCACCCAGCTGGCTTCATGTATCACCTTCTAGCTTATCCTCCTTCCCTTCTCCCTACTTTTCTATTCTGTCATCTTCCCCTTTCCTTTCCAGTCCTGTTGAAGGGTCTTGACTTGCAACATTGACTGTTTATTCCTTTCCAAATGGTTTGCCTGACTTGCTAAGTTCCTCCAGCATTTTGTGTGTTGCTTTATCTCCCATTGCTGCACATATATATCCTACACTAATCCTTACAGTGACCTATTCTCTCTTTAGTTACACATTTGCTCTTAATATAGTTATAGATTTTTTTTAGAAATTCTCATTTAGTTTATCTGCCAATGAATTAGAATGACTAAGGAGAAAGTGAATGAATTTCAAGTGACTTTGGGAAGCATTATCATGAATGATTCTGTGATAATGCAACTCCACCTAATAGATACCTTTAATTTTCTCATAGGTCATTGAAACTCTTCATCTACCTGGAAAACCTCTGGAAATCTCCTCACTTCAGCATTCAAAATCACTTCTGTGGAATAATCACTTTGCTAAATCTCTGTTTGCACATCATCAAAATGCATTGTGAAGGCCCCATTAAAAAAACAAAGAGCAAAAGGATGTCTTCAAAATTCTAAACACAGATGCCGAGTCATTGGGTGTATAAATAACAAGGATAGTTCTTTGATTAGTAAGGGTGCCAAAGGTTACAGGGAGAAGGCAGGAGAATGGAGTTGAGAGGGATAATAAATAAGCCATGATCTCAATTGGTTGTATATATGTACATTTAGAGGGCAATAAACCTGAACTTGAAGTTTAAGAGTCTGAAAGCAGTGGGGTAGAAGCTGTGAGCCTGATGGCAAGAGGTTTCAGGCTGTGGAGACCAAATATATTTGAAGGGGAAGTTGATAAGTAACAGCCCCTTCCAATGCGATGGACTACAACAACATAAGACCATGGACAAACACTCAGTGTCCACTTTATCAGGTACAGGAGGTTCCCGAATAAAGTGGCCACTGAGTGAATCTGCTTCCTCCATTTTTTTAAGGCAGCAAGTTCAGATTCACTCTGTACAGAGCAAATTTCCATCCTACACTATTTAACCTTTTCACTTATTATCATAAGTCACCTTCCTTTCATCCGAGTATTTAACCAATCAAAATGATTCGTTATTTTGAACAAGGGTATAATGAAATCTTCATTAAACCTGCACTCGCTCTCAGGTTCAAAACGAAAGAGTAGAAGTAACGGAAAGGAGGTTTTAGTGTGGCTTTTCACCCAGGGTATGTTAATGTACAAGCCCCTTGTTGCCATAACAGAAAGTCATCTGCATTTTATATCAGAATTTCATGTTTCCAGCCTGAGGTCAACAATTTGTGGACTGATAGAAGAGAGTTCCTCCTTCATAACTGTGCATGATACTATGCATCTTTCATGAGGCTGCTCAGATGTGAGTCCAGCTCTTCATGCAGATTTTGATGGCTTTCAGTTACTTAAATTCAATATGTAGCTTTAACTACGCTCACGATTCTGAACATAACAAGGTGAATCAATAAATGAAGACCTTTTCCTTTTGAAAAAGACTACATGAGATTGTTTGTTTTATTCAGTACAGAAATAATGGAGTTCATAAACATAAGGGACTCTGCAGATGCTGGAGATGCAACACACCACAAAATGCTCAGGAAATGCACCAGGTCAGGCAGCATCCATTGAGAGGAATAAGTAGGTGAATTTTCGGGCTGAGACCCTTCACCAGCACTGGAAAGGGCAGGGACAGAAGTCAGAATATGAAGTTTGGGGGAAGGGGAAGGAGTAGAAACTGGCAGGTGATAGATGAGATGAGCTGTGGGGGAATGGAGTAAGAAGCTGAGAGGTGATAGGTGGAAGAAGTGAAAGGCTGAAAAAGGAATCTAACAGGAGAAGAGAACAGATCATGGGAGAAAGGGAAGGAGAAGAACCAATAGATGTGATGGGCAGGTGAGAAGAAGAGAATGGGTGAGAGGGGAACCAGAATAGGCAATGGAAAAAGCATGAAGGGTGAGGGGGAGAAATTAAGGAAGTTGGTGAAATTGACGTTCATATCTTCAATTAAAGTTTATTTCTTAAGTGAATGTTTGACAGTGTCATGGTATAATGTGTCATGTGCTTTTCCTTTTGAGTATCTTTCCTATTCAACTTGAATATGTGTTCTGTGGGAGTGAGTTCCCCACTCTCTTCAATCACTACCTAAAGATACTTCACCTGATTTCCCTATTGGCATTACTAGCGAACATCTCAGATTTATGACCTTGCTGTTTGATCCCCCTCTTTGAATAAAATCTTTGCTCCATGTCAACTGTATCTGTATCCTGGTGAACTCTGTCAGTCTTCGTTTTCCCTTGGTCCTCCCAGCTGTGTCCTCTGGAGTGGTTCATTGTGAACCACTCCACAGTAAACAGATTCTCACATTACTTTTTAATAAAACACATCGACATACATAGAACTGTGCAACACAGGAACAGGCCTTACAGCTTACAATATTGTGCTAAACCAATTAAATTAGTAATCAAATGGCCAACAAAATTCACCTCTTCTGCCTACATAATGCCCATATCCTTCTTTTTTCCTCACATTCATTTGCCTATCTAAATCCTCTTGCATTTGAACAGAGCCCTGGTGAGACCACACCTGGAGTATTGTGTACAGTTTTGGTCTCCAGGGTTAAGGAAGGACATCCTGGCTGTAGAGGAAGTGCAGCGTAGATTCACGAGGTTAATTCCTGGGATGTCTGGACTGTCTTACGCAGAGAGGTTAGAGAAACTGGGCTTGTACACGCTGGAATTAAGGAGATTGAGAGGGGATCTGATTGAAACATATAAGATTATTAAGGGATTGGACAAGATAGAGGCAGGAAATATGTTCCAGATGCTGGGAGAGTCCAGTACCAGAGGGCATGGTTTGAGAATAAGGGGTAGGTCATTTAGGACAGATTTAAGGAAAAACTCCTTCTCCCAGAGAGTTGTGGGGGTCTGGAATGCACTGCCTCGGAAGGTAGTGGAGGCCAATTCTCTGGATGCTTTCAAGAAGGAGCTAGATAGGTATCTTATGGATAGGGGAATCAAGGGATATGGGGACAAGGTAGGAACCGGGTATTGATAGTAGTTGATCAGCCATGATCTCAAAATGGCGGTGCAGGCTTGAAGGGCCGAATGGTCTACTTCTGCACCTATTGTCTATTGTCTCTTAAAAGTCTGTAATGTTTCTGCCTCTACCACTGCCCCAGGTAGTGTATACTAGGCACCCGCTACTCTCTGTGTAAAAATTTGTCTCTTACAGGTCAGTCTAAAGATGGCTTCCTTCCAGTCCGGTCCTGTGAGTTCCCTGGTTTCCAAAGGGTTCATTGTGAGGACACAGTGAGATCAGTGATGCTCAATGGGAAGGGTGGGTGGTGTACCTGGGATGTTCTGTGTCTCTTCTGCCATTTGTTCTGGATCTCAGCCTGATCCCATATCCTTCCATTTTCCTCGCATTCATGTACATATCTAAATGTCTCTTAAAAGTCTTTAATGTTTCTGCCTCTACCACCACCTTAGGCAGCACAATCCAGGCACCCTGCACTATCTGTGGAAAAAACTTGCCCCTCTCATCTCCTTGGAAGGAGATTTCTATCTGTGTTTTTTTTTCTCTCTCTCTTTTTTTCTAATTTTATCCTCAATTGGACTGCCCAATCCTTCTTTTTCTTTTTCTTTCCTTTTTTTTCTTTATCTTTTTTTTGTTTCAGTTTAGTTAGTGGGTTTTTTTTCTTCATCAATAAAATTTCCAATCTTTTTTTTATGATTGCTATGAGGAGTTGTAGTTTTATTTGACCATTGTATATATAACAGCATAATATTTTACCTATTTGATTTTGACATTATATACTTTGTTTTTATTATTGCTGTTTATATGTCTTTTATATTATCTACTTGCTAAACTCCTCTTCCGATTTGTATATTCTTTATTTGAAAATGAATAAAAAAGATTGAAAGATGAAAATGGAAGTTATCCTCTATTGCCTTAAATCCATGCCTTCATTATTCAACATTTCAGCCCCAAGAGAAAGAATCTGTCTGCCTACTCTATCTATACCTGTTGTAAACTTATAAACCTCTACCAGATCTTCCCTCAGCTTCCACCGCTTCCAGAGAAAACAACCCAAGTTTGTCCTAGGTAATTTCTTGGGTAGGGACATGTTCAGCACAGCTTTGTGGGCCGAAGGGCCTGTATTGTGCTGCAAGGTTTCTATGTTTCTATGTTTCTAACCTCTTGTTATAGCACATGCCCTCCAATCACTGATTAGTCACTGATTACTGGCATAACCATGATGCCACTGCAATATTCCAATCCACTATGCCATCCTAATGGATGTCAGTCAGCTGACATGCATCTTAGCTGCCTTTTCTCCGTTATCCGTGATCCATGAACCCACCAATTTCACTTTGTAATGTATATTTTCAAATGAAGGTCATCAGCCATCTGCGGAGAGAATTCCGGGTTTCCCATCTTTCTGACGCAACAAATCTTTGTTTGGAAGATTGTTCTCAATCCTGACTGACAAAGAGCTGAGATGCAATTATGGTGTCTAGGGAAGCAGATATACTATGTTTCCTTAAATCCATGAGGGACGTACAGAGGATGAAAGCACTCGCTCCTTTTCTCAGAGTTGGAAAACAGGGCATAAGTTTAACACAAGAGGTCAGTGATTTAATAGGAATTTGAGGGGCAACATTTTTACACAAAGGTGGTAATTAACTGTCAGAGGAACTGGGTGAATGGAAAATCCAATGAAAAGTAGTGGATGCTGCAATGTATGGATCTATGTCTTTTAGACCAATGACCCCCCCCCACCCACTTAGCAATACGCACTGATCTGTTGTTTGTGCATGTACTGTTGTCTATGCAGGCATGTTTCTCTTGCGCACTCTCGCTCTCTCTCTGTAGCCAAAACATGAATACACCAGTTAAAGCCATTTCCCATGTGCATGCGTTTATTTTATTTAAATGACAGCCACAACAAATTTGCGATGAGGATGGGATCATTGGTAAGACACCTACCAAACCTTATGCCACTCCCTAGGTCTCTCTCACTCTCTCTGCAATATGAATACACCAGTTAAAGCAATCTCACCTATCTCCTGTGTGAGCGCTCTATTTAATTGATATATGGTTGTGCACAGATACAACACATACGCCCAGTCCATAACAAGTAAAGACCTCCCACAGAGTGTGGATCAATACGTGGAACTATGACATTGTTGCCACTACAGAGACATGGATGTCTCAGGGAAAGGAACGGCTCCTGAGTGTGCCAGGCTTTAGATGTTTTAGAAAGGACAGGGAGGGAGGAAAGAAAGGTGGGAGTGTGGCATTGCTAATCAGGGATAGTGTCACGTCTCCAGAAAAGGAAGTAATGGAGGGATTTTCTAAATCAATGTGGGTGGAAGTCAGAAACAGGAAGGAGGTAATAACTCTACTGGGTGTTTTTTATAAACTCAATGGTAACAGGGACATTGGGAGCAGATAGGGAGGCAGATTCTGGAATGGTGCAATAATAATAGGGTTGTTGTGATGGGAGATTTTAACTTTTCTAATATTGACTGGCATCTGGAATAAGGAGTTTAGATGGAGTGGAGTTTGTTAGTGTGTTCAGGAAGGTTTCCTGATGCAATATGTAGAAATGTCAATGAGAGGAGAGGCTGTACTTGATCTGGAATTGGGAAATGAACCTGGTCAGGTGTCAAATCTCTCGCTGGGTCACCATTTTTGAGGTAGTGATCACAACTCTATCTCCTTTACCATGGCACTCAAGAGGGATAGGAGCATATAGACATTATGAAAGAGGATGTGTTGAAGCTTTTAAAAAGGATTAAGTTAGATAAGTCACCGGGACTTGACAAGTACCTCAGGCTACTGTGGGAAGTGAGGGAGGAGATTGCTGAGCCTCTGGTGATAATCTTTGCATCATCAATAGGAACAGGAGAAGTACCTGAGGATGGGAGGGTTGCAAATTTGTTCACTTATTCAAGAAGGGAGCAGAGATTATAGAACAGTGTGTCCTTCTTCAGTGGTGGGCAAGTTGTTGGAGAAGATTCTGAGAGGCAGGATTTATGAACATTTGGAGAGACATAATCAGATTAGGAATAGTCAAGGGCAGGTCATGCCTTACAAACCTGACTGAATTCCTTGAGGATGTAACAAAACACATTGATGAAGGTAGAGCAGTGTATATGGATTTCAGTAAGGCATTTGATAAGGTTTCCCATGCCAGGCTCATTTAGAAAGTAAGGAGGCATGGAATCGAAGGTGATCATGCTTTGTGGGTCCAGAATTGGTTTGCCCACAGAAGGCAAAAGGTGGTTGTAGATGGTTCATATTCTGCATAGAGGTCGGTTACCAGTGGTGTTCTGCAGGGATCTATTCTGGGACCCCTCCTCTTTGTAATTTTTGTAAGTGACCTGGATGAAGAAGTAGAAGTGTGTGTTAGTAAGTTTGCTGATGACACAAAGGTTGGGTGTGTTGTGGACAGTGTGGAGGGCTGTCAGATGTTACAATGGGACATTGATAGGATGCAGAACTGTGCTGAGAAGTGGCAGATGGAGTTCAACCTGGATAAATGTGAAGTGGTTCATTTTGGAGGTCAAATTTGAAGGCAGAATATAGTATTAAAGGGAAGACCCTTGGCAGCGTGGAGGATCAGAGAGATCTTGGGGTCTGTCTCCATAGGATACTCAAAGCTGTTGCACAGGTAGACAGTGTTAAGAAGAAAGAGTGCAGAGGAGATTTACAAGGATGTTGCCTGGATTGGATAGTGCGCTTCATGAGGATAGGTTGAGTGAACTTGCCCTTTTCTCCTGGGAGTGATGGAGGATGACAGGTGACCTGATAGAGCTGTATAAGATGATGAAAGGCATTGATTGTGTGGATAGCCAGAGGTTTTTTCCCAGGGCTGAAATGGCTAACACAAGTAGGCATAGTTTTAAGGTGTTTGGAAGTATGTACAGGGAGGATGTCGAGGTGAGTTTTTCAGACACAGAGTGATGGGGGCATGGAATGCACTGCTGGTGACGGTGGTGGAGGTGGATACAATAGGGTATTTTAAGAGACGCGTGGATAGGTCCATGGCGCTTAGAAAAATTGAGGTCTATGTGGTAGGGTAATTCTCGGCTGTTTCTGGAGTAAGTTACATGAACGGCACAACATTGTGGGCCGAGGGGCCTGTAATATGCTGTAGATCTCTATGTTCTATGTTAACAAAGAAAAAAAGGCAAAGGACAGTCAGATACTTTTTCTCCCCGGGGTGAAAAGGCTAATATGAGGTGGGATAATTTTAAGGTGATTTTAGTAAGTATAGGGGTGATATCAGAGGTAGGATTTTACACAGAGAGTGGTGGGTGAATGGAACACCCTGCCAGGGTGGTGATGGAGACAGATACATTCAGAATGTTTCTAAGGCTACATCCACGCTAGACTGGATAATTTTGAAAATGCCGGTTTCGCGTAAAAACGATAGGTGTCCACACTATGCATTTTTGAAAATATCTCTATCCACACTGAAACAGAGATTTCGGCGTATCTCCTCCTACTGCGCATGCGCAGGACACATCTACCGAAAACAAACAACATGGTTGGTGTCGAATCTTGCCATAAAAGTGCGTGTTTGTGTAGTTACAGACTAGAGAAACTTAAAACGACGGACAGCTGTTGGCTTTCGCGCAGGAGAACTTAAAAGTAAAAAAAACCCAAATACTGGAGCGTACCGAGGCAACTGATGAAGTTCGTGGACAGATTAACCCGGCTGACGACGAACATTGAAAAACTGACTAACTCTGTTGTATTAATAAAGCACCTTGTTAAATGTAAAAAACATGTTTGCATCAGTGTTATCTTGTATTTCCACACAATGTTACATTAGGCTGTTACACATCTATTGTCAGAGAAGTACTTGCATAAATAGGTAAACCACCTTCATACAAGCAAGGACAGAAAACGGCAAAGTGAGTACAGTATTCTTATTTATTCAGTAATTTATGGGTCAAAGTATTTGGTGAGTACATTTCTAACTCCTCTGGCTTCAGTCTCATTGCTGTCTGTTCTGAAATTCTTAGGTTGCGTTCAAGAAAATAATGAAATAGCACACTGCTGTCTGACAGCATTTTCAGAAGTCTCCAGTTACCCCATCCACACTGATCTGCCCAGGCAGCATTTTCAAAAGTACCCACCCTGGAAAGCGTTTCTGGAAAGCTCTCATTTCGGGGGATGAAAATGCCGTTTTAGTGTGGACGGAGGGTTAAAACGAAAAGAAAAAGCTTCGGTTATGAATTTATCCGGCGTAGTGTGGATGTAGCCTGAGACTCTTAGATAAGCAGAAGAATGAATGAAAACTGCAGGGTGATGTAGGAGGGAAGAGTTAGATTAATGCTAGAGTAGTTTAAGAGGTCAGCACAACATTGATGGCCAAAGGGCCTGTATGTGCTGTATTTTTGTACATTTTCTATGTACTTCAGTCATCTTTGTAATACAATGTGTACATCTGCAAACTGCGACAGAGTAAGATCCCATAGCAGTGATGTGACACTGAGCAAACTGCTCAGCAACATTGATCTAGAACTGATGGTAGCCAGAATAGTGGCATGATCTCCCTGCCTCGTAACAATCCAAAGTCCGTGCTTAGAAAAAACTGACATGCACAAAATGGTGGAGGAACTCAGCAGGTCAGGCAGCATCTAGGGAGAGGAATAAAAAGTCGACGTTTCAGTTGAGACCTTTCATCAGTCCTAAAGAGGGGTCTCAGAGCGACTCTATTCCTTTCCACAGATACTAGTAGATGTTGGATTCAGGATGCTGAATTGTTATTCTTGTCAAGTCAAGTCAAGTCAAGTTAAGTCACTTTTTATCATCGTTTTGACCATAACTGCTGGTACAGTACACAGTAAAAACAAAACAATGTTTTTCAGGACCATGGTGCTACATGAAACAGTACAAAAACTACACTGAATTACGTAAAAACAACACAGAAAAAAAAACTACACTAAACTACAGACCTACCCGGGATTGCATAAAGTGCACAAAACAGTGCAGGCATTATAATAAATAATAAACAAGACAATAGGCACAGTAGAGGGCAGTAAGTTGGTGTCAGTCCAGGCTCAGTATTGAGGAGTCTGATGGCTTGGGGGAAGAAACTGTTACATAGTCTGGTCATGAGAGCCCGAATACTTTGGTGCCTTTTCCCAGATGGCAGGAGGGAGAAGGGTTTGTATGAGGGGTGTGTGGGGTCCTTCAAAATGTTGTTAGCTTTGCAGATGCAGCGTGTGGTGTAAATGTCTATACTGGCAGGAAGAGAGACCCCGATGATCTTCTCAGCTGACCTCACTATCTGCTGCAGGGTCTTGTGATCCGAGATGGTGCAGTTTCTGAACCAGGCAGTGATGCAGCTGCTCAGGATACTCTCAACACAACCTTTGTAGAATCTGATGAGGATGGGGGGTGGGAGATGGACTTTCTTCAGACTTCGCAGAAAGTGGAGATGCTCCTGGGCTTTCTTTGCTATGGAGCTAGTGTTGAGGGACCAGGTGAGATTCTCCACCAGTTGAACACCAAGAAATCTGGTGCTCTTAATGATCTCTACTGAGGAGCTGTCGATGTTCAGCGGGGAGTGGCCGCTCCGTGCCCTCTTGAAATCAACAACTATCTCTTCTGTTTTGTTCACATGCAGAGACAGGTTGTTGGCTCTGCACCAGTCCGTTAGCCACTGCCCCTCCTCTCTGTATGCTGACTCGTCAAATGCAATGGTTCAATGGAACTTGTAGTACCATTTTCCTGTCATTGTTTTGTATTTTAATGTACACCTTCCTGATGAAGGATCTTGGCCTGCCATTAGCTGCCTATTTCTTTCTAAAGATACCATCTGCCTTGTTGTGTGTATTACTCTGGATTTACATCTCAAAGGTCAAATTTCAATGTAAATTTATGATCAAAGTAGATATATGTCATCATATACAACCTTGAGATTTATTTACTTTTAACCCTCATAGAATCAATGAAAGACCACACCAATAGAATATTCAACTCATGTGCAAAAGGCAACAAATTGGAAAAACAAAAAGAAAGAAAAAAAGTAATAATAATAATAATAATAATAATAATAATAATAATAATAAACAAGTAATAAATATCAAGAACATGAGTTGAGGAATCATTGAAGGTGAATCCATAGGTTGTGGAAACAATTCAGTGATGGGACAAGTGAAGGTGAACAAAGTTATTCCCACTGGTTCAAGAGACGGATGGCTGAGGATAATAAGTGCGCTTGAACCTCGTGGTGTAAGACTTACAAACAAGCTGGATGAACTCATCAGGTCAGGCAGCCTCCGTTGAAACAAGCAGTCAACGTTTCTGGCCGGGACCCTTCGTCAGGACATGTTGATTTGACCACAGCATCTGCGGTGTCCTTTGGTGTAAGACTTGAAGCTCATGTACCTTCTTTCCAATGGTAGCAGTGAGAAGAGATCATATCCTGAGTGGTGGGGGTCCCTGATGATGGATGCTGCTTTCCTGTGACAGTGCTCCATGTAGATGTGCTCGGTGGTGGACACAGCTTTACTCGTGATGGACTGGACCATATCCACCACTTTCTGTAGAATTTCTTGTTTTTGGGCTAAGAATGAGATAATTTTGGATTACAGACTTTAATGTAATGCAGAGAAAACTACTTAGAGAGAACATTTCTGCTGCTTAGAATAGAAAGGTGACTTCATGATGACAATAATTTATTGTTGGTTAGAGGAAGCTCAAATCCTAGAATCCAAGGGCAAACTGGAAGTTGGTCAGCTTTGAACTCTTAGTGTTTCTCTGAAAAGAGCAGGCAATTTGATTTCTCAAAAGACACCACGGCAAAATAAATTTCATTAGCAGATCTACAGGGTCTGCACTTTGGAGTTTAATGTTTAATATATTTCTGTTAAAATTGAAGTTAAAATTTAATGTCTCATTTCTCAAGCTATAAATCATACAAGAAATGCAATTTCCACAATAACCTGTATCCTGGACTCAATCATACAATCTAAATAATAAGCTAAAGTGTCAAAATAACTACAACTCCCAATTATTTAGGCAATGTTTTAAAATTCCCTCTTCAACAACAACAAATGTAACTTAAATGGCATCTTTAATATCTCAAGGAATCAGAATCGGGTTTATTAATGCTGATATATATAATGAAATGTATTGTTTTTGTGGCAGCAGTACAGTGCAATACATAAATAAATTGCTATAGATTACAAAAAGAAATAAATTAAAAATAAACAAATAAATAATGTAAAACAAAAAAGAGAAAAATAGTGAGGTGCTGTTCATGGACGATTCAGAAATCTGATGACAGAGGGGAAGAAGATTTGGCACATGGTTGATAGAAAACTGGATGGTTATGTAACATTTAAAGTTCATAGTAAATTTATTATCAAAGTACATATATATCACTATATACAACTCTGAGATTCATTACCTTGAGGACATACTCAATATTACAATATTCTTTTATAATAGCTATAACAGAACTATAATGAAAGACAGTCCAACTAGGGAGTTTAAGCAGAGTGCCGAAGACAATAAACTGCGTAAATACAAAAAGAAGAAACAATAATCATAAGAAGAAATAAATAGTAAGAGGGAAGGGTTGCATTGATGTTGGAGTAGGGTAAAAGTTCAGCACAGTATCATGAGCCAAAGGACCTTTATGTACTGTGCTGTGGTGTTGGCTGTTCTATGTTCTAAAACATAGAGTGTGTGCTTTCAGTCTCTTTTACCTCCTCCCTCATGGTAATGAGAAGAGACCGTGTAATGGATGGTGAAGAATTTTACTGATGGATGTCACTTTTATAATGCAGCACCTTTATATCATATCCTCAGTGGTTGAGAGACTAGTACCCATGATGGAGCTGACTGATTTCACAACTTTCTGCAGCACTTTCCCATCCTGTGCAGTGAGCCCTCCATACTAGATGGTGATGTAACCAGTTAGAGTGCTCTCCATAGTGCACCTGTAGAAATTTGCTATAGTATTTGGTGACATACCAAATCTCCTCAAACTCCTAATGAAATATAGCTTCTGCCATGCCTTATTCATAATTGTATCAATATGTTGAGCCCAGGATAAATCCTCAGAGATATTGATACCCAAGAACAAAGCTGCTCACCCTATCCCCTGCTCTCCTTTCATTGAGGACTGGTGTGTGTTCCCTCAACTTCCTTTCCTGAAGTCCACATTCAATTCCTTGGTCTTGCTAACACTGAGTGCAAAGTTGTTGCTGTGACACAAGAGTTTCTGGTAATAACAGTGTTGTCATTGGAAAATTTATAGATGGTGCTTGAGCTGTGTCTTGCCACACAATCACATGCTTAGAGAGTGAAGAGCAACGCGCTATGTCTGCATTCTTGAGGTGTACCCGTGTTGATCGTCAGCAAGGTCATTACCAACTGGCACTGATAGTGATCTTCTGATGAGACAGAGGCCCAGGTTTTGAAGCCTATTGATTAATATTGAAGGGATTATGTTGTTGTAATTTGTAATCAGCAAAGTGATGTAGGTATTTCTGTTGCCTAGTTGATCCGATGTTTCTTCGGTCAGTGTACATGTTGCAGTGTTGTCTGGTGACATGGACTGGAACAGATCCTGGAGACGTCAAAGGATTCACAAAGGAGGAGGAATGTAGCCCATTACTATTTGCTTCATTGTGTGGTCCAGAAGCTTCAAAGCATCAGTCTGTAAGACTCTACAGAAGATAGTAAAAACCGCCAAGAGGACCACCAGAGTCTCTCTCCCAACTAGTCGTGACATTTACAGAAGCATTGTATATGAAAGACCCAAAGCACTGTTGAGGATCCCTACCACCCATCCCACAATCTCTTTGACCTACTCCATCAGGAAGGAGGTACAGGAGCATCAGGACTAGGACTGCCGACTGGGTAACAGCTTCTTCTCACAGGCTCTGAGACTAATGAGTACCCTGCCACCAGCAAGATCTCATCACTAGGACAGCGAGCTGTTTACTGTTTACCTGTGCTGTGCATTACGTGCGTATGAACTATATTTTATTCACTTATTTATGGTAATATTTTGGCTTACGTGTTGGGTGTGATACGTGTTTGTGGGAGCACCATGGTCTGGAGGTTGGCTTCCTTAGCTGTATTACCTGTACAGTCCAGCCTCTGCCAGTAAAGTGACTATGGCCCTGGAGCAGGTCAATGGGAGTAGGCAGTCTAAATGGTTTTGGCATGGACTAGATGGGCCGAAGGTTCTATTTCTGTGCTGTACTTCTCAATAACTCTATGACTGTATGAAGGAAGGTTGCTCTGAACACACATCGCAATACTGGCTATGATGTGAACTTATAGGGATGTGGAGATATAGAAAATAAAGTAGGCCACTCAGACCTGCTCCAAAGTCAAAGTCAAGTTTATTGTTACATGCATGTGTACAGGTCTGCATATTGTACCGTGCAAAAGTCTTCGGCACTTATATACGTAGTTAGGGTGCTTAAGTCCTTTGCACAGTACTATGTTTGTCAATGTGGAATGGAAAGTGAGTTGGTAAACCCAGTGGGAGCAAAGGATGTTGGAATGGAGAGGGTGGAGCACCGCAGGAGGACGTGGGACAGGTGGCAGAGACTAAGTGCCAGGCCGGATGGTGCGGCGCAGGTGCAGACACGCCCAGCCTTGAGACACCAGGCAAGGTCATTTGATTCCAAACAATACTGCTCATTACAGAATTCCTCTCTGGTGCTTTTCTCTCCCTTTACACTCCCTTCACCTTTTCCCAACCATGATTCCCCACTCCCTGCCCCCTTCCCACTCTCAGTCCACAAGGGAGAACCAGATCAGAATCAGGTTTATCATCACTCACATATCGCATGATTTTTTTTTGTGACAGCAGTACAACACAATACATAAGTTACTACAGTACTGTGCAAAGGTTTTAGGCACCCGTGCTATATATATGTGCCTAAGATTCTTGCACAGCATTGTAGGTGCAATTAAAAACTTATTTTCAGCAGCATCACAAGCACAGAGCATTAAAGACACAATAATCACATACACTGTATATACTTTGATAATAAATTTACCTTGAACTTTAAGTTCAGTACTTTTTGTAGAACTGCACTGCACTTACAGTTCAGCAGACAGTGACGGCTGCAAATACCTGTATGATTTGTTTCTTGTTTTATAATGACAGTTCTATAAAATGCCGACATCTCACTGCAGAAATGAGTGAAATAAATAAAGTCAGAGTTCAGAGGAATAACTGTCACGATGCAGTAAAAACATTAATTAAGGAGCATTTTTACATCTTAAATATTCATTTGACAGCCACTCCGGAAGAGAAAGCAGTTTGCAAATGATGACTTCTTTCAAAAGTTCCTCTTGTGCATTTTTGTGAGGGCAAATGATTACAATGGGGTGATGCCTGCATTGAGGTAGCACCTAGTGGAGTTTCATAATTGAAAGTCAGAAGTCAAGAGTTGAAAGTTAACACAAAGTGCACTGCAGATGCTGTGGTCAAATCAAGACGTACAGAAAAGCTGGACGAACTCAGCAGGTCGGGCAGCATCCGTTGAAAGAAGCTGTCAACGTTTCGGGTCGAGACCCTTCGTCAGGACTCATCAACGGATGCTGCCCGACCTGCTGAGTTCATCCAGCTTTTTTGTACGTCAAGAGTTGAAAGTTGATTTTAATGTCACATCCACAAGTACATGTATATACATGTGTTTGTGCAGGATTACATGTATACTCATCATCAAAGATCTTCTCCGAGGATCATCACTTGTCATGGTGGAGAGGCTCGTGAATTCCTGAAATCCTGTGAGCTATGCTGTCTGGAGTTTAACTCCTGTAGGGTTCCCCATGGTGGTAAGGTCAAGGGGGAGGTTCTGGACATACAGCAATCTAAACAGGACCTCAATGGTGGAGCTGGAAGACAATGATGAGACATTACAACAGCAGTGAAGGTGGAGGAAGGCTGTAGCTGTGAAGGGTCCCCAGTAATCTTTCAATCTATGCCAATGAACCCTGACCCTGATCTGCTGAGAGTTGTATGGTGGCTGAACGCATCAGCCTTCCCAAAGTCACAGGCAGGCAGTGTCCATTAAGGGAATCCCAGATCAGCCTCTACAGTCACCTGAGGACCTACCAATAGACAACCCCTTAGGAGAACATTACACTCGATCCAAGCGATCACTCTACACATGCATAATGTTATTACAAAAACTTACTTGCAGCAGTGTCACAGGCTCATAGCATTGAAAACATAATCTCCACAAGGATAACATGAATTATACAAAATAATGCAAGATAGAACACAATAAGAACAAAACAATAAACTAAGTTTATTGTAGTGAAAAACGGTCAAAATAGTCACTGCGTTGCTGTTCTGTGATCGTGATTGGGGCTGTGCAAGTTGTTCAAAAACTGAGTGTGAAGGCAAGAAGGCAAGAGACTTCAGGCTTACGTAAGTCAGTAGTTGGCAATCTCAGGCCAAAGGTAGCATAATGGTTAGCACACCACTTTACAGTGCCAGCCATCACCCATCAGGGTTCAATCTCATCGCTCTCTGTAAGGAGTTTGTACATTCACCAATGACTGCGTGGATTTCCTCCTGGTACTCTGGTTTATTCACACATTCTAAACCCATACAATTAGGGCTAGTGATTTGTGGGCATGCTATGTCGGTGCATAAAGGATGGAGACACTTGCAACCTGCCATGACACAAATTACACATTTCACTGTACACTCTGATGTTTCAATGAACACTTGACAAATAAAGCTAATCCTTATATCTTTATATTAAAAAAATGTTCAAGTCAAAGAAACATGGGTTCTAGTCTCACTCCAGACATTTCAGAATGTTAAGGGAATTAAGGTAGCATGCCGTCTGTACTCATTCCTGGCCAAGTAAGACTGAATGCTATCTGATTCATAGTTCAAGTTTAATTGTCACTCAAACAGACATGAATACCCATTAATACAGCTGAACAGAACATTGTCACTTAGGGGCCAAGGTACAAAACACAATACTGAAAGTCTTACACAGCACTAAGCACATATACTACATATAAGATGGCAGGCATATATAAAATATCAGTAATATACAGTAAAATACAAAAAAATATAGTGCAAGTCCCTGAGTCCATGAATGTTGCAGCAGTCCGCAGTCAAACATAACACGGCTTGTCTTCTACCAGGCAAACACTAGGGGTAGCACCGACTCCAGCTTGGACGCTGTGCCACGCCACTTCTCGTAGAGCACACTGCATTTGATGCCTCTTTCCCAGGGGCTGTAAACAGGTGACACCGCGACTTGATGCCAACTCCTTGTTATAACCAAGGCCACGCAGCTTCCCCGCTGTCCGACAATAAATCAGTGAATCGACTTACAACATTCAGTATTAACAACGTCCAACAGGATCTTGTGATCTCAAAAAAAGCAACTAAGGTGATCCCTTGCTGTTAGACTTCAGATGATCTAAAACAGACAAGTCCATTGCATTAACAGAAGGGAATTCTCTCTCATGTCCCTCAGTAAACTCCGCAATATTGTAATTTCCAAAAAAGGATGCATTTTGTTCAGAAAACATTGACAATTATAAGTTCATAGTGAAAAATATTGTGGGCATGTTTTATTTATTTTTAATTGGAGGTACAGTATGGAATAGGTACCTCCAGCCCGACAAGTCACACTACCCAGCAACACACCTATTTTACACCAGCCTAATGGACAATAGACAATAGGTGCAGAAGTAGACCATTCGGCCCTTTGAGCCTGCACCGCCATTTTGAGATCATGGCTGATCAACTACTATCAATACCTGGTTCCTGCCGTGTCCCCATATCCCTTGATTCCCCTATCCATAAGATACCTATCTAGCTCCTTCCTGAAAGCATCCAGAGAATTGGCCTCTACTACCTTCCGAGGCAGTGCATTCCAGACCCCCACAACTCTCTGGGAGAAGAAGTTTTTCCTTAACTCTGTCCTAAATGACCTACCCCTTATTCTCAAACCATGCCCTCTGGTACTGGACTCTCCCAGCATCTGGAACATATTTCCTGCCTCTATCTTGTCCAATCCCTTAATAATCTTATATGTTTCAATCAGATCCCCTCTCAGTCTCCTTAATTCCAGCGTGTATAAGCCCAGTCTCTCTAACTTCTCTGCGTAAGACAGTCCAGACATCCCAGGAATTAACCTCGTGAATCTACGCTGCACTTCCTCTACAGCCAGGATGTCCTTCCTTAACCCTTAATCACAGAACAATTTAGAATGACCAATTAACCTACTACCTGGCCTCTCTTTGGAATGCAGGAAGAAAGCGGAGCACCCGGATGAAACCCACACGCACATGGGAAGGATATACAAACTCCTTTCAGATGGTGTCAGAATTGAACTCTGAACTCCGACACCCCAAGCTGTAATGGCATCATGCAAACCGTTACACTACCATGGTGTTTACTCTGAATGCTCACAAGAAAATTAATCTCAGTGTAGAATTTAGTGGCATGTACATACTTCGATAATAAATTTACTTTGAACTTTTGTATATCCCCCCCATACAGAATGTGGCTTACTGTTCATTGCAGCAAAAACAACCTTTATAAATCAGTCATAAACCCTCAGAAGCTCATGGACTTATCAGAATAATTCATAGCTTGAACATTCATAAATTGAGGGATATCAGTATCTGAACAAAGAACTGTTATTTATGTCTTGGATTACCAGTTCAAAGACATACTGGGTTAGTTAATTGCTCAATGTGAATTGTCCTGTGATTAGGCTAGGGTTAAATCAGGGTTGCAGGGGATTTCTGAGGAGGCAGAGCTCAAAGGGCCTGAAGGGCTTAATCTGCACTGTATTGCTAAATGAATAAATAAGACCATATAATATAGAGCAGAATTAAGCCATTTGGTTAAGTCTGCTCTGCCGTTCAATTGCAGTTACATTTTTAATGCCATTCTCCTGCCTTCTCACAATCAGATTTATTTACTTATCATACATATATTGAAACATACAGTGAAATGAGCCATTTGCTTAACAAACAACATGGCAATTTTCAAGACATATACCAGTGATTTTAAACCTATCTGATTCTAAACCTAATGAAGTGCTGGGGGCTGCCCATAGGTGTCACAACACATTCTGGCGCCAATATAGCATGCCCACAATTCTAGGCAGAACAACACAGAACACAAGAAGCAACAAAACAACCACAGCAAAACAAGCCCCTTTTCCCTCTCCCAACCACCCATCCACACAGACAGTCCTCTAACCACAGGACAGGCCTCCAGGCCTCCAGTACACCGTGGATAATGGGCCTCTGACTTTCCCAGTGGACTTGTAGGCCCAGGGCTTCAGACACTAGCCTTCAACTTCCAATTGACCTTCGGGCTATGATCTTCATTATCAATCCAAGGACTAACCAATGATGGGACTGCGAACTCCAGGCTTCGAACTCTGGACTCACCAATAATTCTCCCTATCACCCTTAGCCCCCTAACCAGTCAAGAACTTATCAGTCTCTGCCTTAAATACATCTAAATGCGCCCTGTGATTTGGCCTTCACAGCATTCTTTGTCTCAAATTCCACAGATCTATCTCCCTATGGCAGAAGAAGTTCCTCCTCATCTCGAGTTTAAAGGGACATCACTTTATTCTGAATTTTTGCTTTCAATTCCTTGGCTCTCCTCCTAGTTGAAACATCCTTCTTTCCATGTCCAATGTGTCCAGGCCTCACAGTATCCGATAGGTTTCATTGAGTCCTTTACTGCAACGATGGTCTTAATTTATTTAGAAGTACAGCATGGAATGGACATTTCCGGTCCTTCAAGCCATGTCACCAGGCAACCCAATCGATTTAGCTCTTGACTAATCACAGAACAAATTACAATGACAAATTAACCTACTAACCAGTACATCTTTGGACCGTGGGAGGAAACTGCAGAACCCAGAGGAAACCTCCGTGCATACACAATAAATTGCCTCACAGAGGATGCCAGAATTGAACTCTGAACTCTGATGGCCTGAGGTGTCATAATGTTGGACTGACCACTGGCCTTTCATCATCTCAGCTTTATTAGGACATCCCTTTATTCTGAAGATGAGCGTTCAGGTCCTAACAATGGAAAGTATAAGATCATAAGACATATAGTCACTGTGCTAAAGTCAAGGCACATATATATAGCAAGGATACCTAGGACTTACGTACAGTGCTGCAGTAACTTTATGTATTGCACTGTATTGCCGCTGCAAAAAAAAACAATTTCATGACATATGTGAGTGATGATAAACGTAATTCTGACATGGGTCTATATTGTGGACTGAGAGTGGGAAGAGGCAGGGAGAGGGAAGGAATGGGAAGCATTGGAGAGACACTTTGTAATGATCAATAAACCAATTATCCTTATTCTTCTAACTTCCAGCGAATACAGGCACAGAGACTACAATCACTGCTCATATGTTAACCCTTTCATTCCCGGAATCATTCTCATGAACCTCCACTGAAGCCTGTCCAATGTCAGCGCATCCTTTCTTAAATAAGGAGCCCAAAAACCACGCTGGCCATTCCCAACATCCTTTGTTCCCGCTATATTTACAAACTAACTCTCTGCTTCACGTTGACAAGCACAGTACTGTGGAAATGTCTGAGGCACTCTAGCTGTATATATGTTTCTAACACTTTGGCACAGTACTGCAGGAGAAGAATTAGGTCATTTGGCCCATCGAGTCTGCTCCACCATTTCATCATAGCTGATCAATTTCTCTCTTAACCCCATTCTTTTGCCTTCTCCCCATAATCTTTCACAACCTGGTGATCAAAAACCCCTCAAACTCATCCTTCAATGCACCAAGTGACTGGCCTCCACAGATTCACCAACCTTTGGCAAAAGAAATTCCTCCTCATCCCTGGAAGTCCCTCTATTTTGAGACCTCTATTTTTCCACTATAGGAAGCATCCTCTTCACATCCATTCTATCTAGGCCTTTCAACATTCGATAGGTTTCAAAGAGCTGCACCCCATTCTTCTAAGTTCTAAGAAGTACAGGCCCAGAGCCTTCAGTTGCTGTTCACGTGGTAACCCTTGTGCTCCAGAATCATTCTCGGTAACACGAGTGAATCTGCAGATGCTGGAAATAAATAAAAACACAAAATGCTGGCAGAACTCAGCAGGCCAGACAGCATCTATGGGGGGAGGCAGTGACGACGTTTCGGGCCGAAACCCTTCATCAGGAGTGAAGATATGAAGGGTTTTGGCCTGAAACATCATCACTACCTCCTCCCATAGATGCTGTCTGGCCTGCTGAGTTCTGCCAGTATTTTGTGCTTTTATCATTCTCGGTAACTTCCTCTGAACCCCCTTCCAACGTCAGCACTTCGTTTCTTATACAAGAGACCCAAACCTCTCACAATGCTCCAAGAGGTGTCTCATCAGAGCCTTGGCATTACATCCTGGTTTTTATATTCTTGTCCTGTTTGAAATAAATGCTAACATTGCATTCGCCTTCCTCACCACTGATTCAACTTGCAAATTAACCTTCAGCAAATCCTGCACGCGAACTCCCTTTGCGCGTTTCCATGTTCTCCACATCCATTGTATCCAGGACTCTCAGGAGCTGGTAGATTGGAATTATTCCTTTACTCCCTTACTGTATTGTGGTATCTGACCATGCACTAAATGCCTGCCATGTTTGCTTTATCAGATCACTGATTCACATGTGGATCCATTGTCGCTTGGCTGAAGTGAGTCAGACGTTTGAGTTGTTCTAGGGTTATGAGATCTCTCAAAGCACATGGTAAAAAATTTTCCTTTCTATCTGCAGCACATGTTATAAAAGTTTTAAAAAGTCACTTGAAACTCATGAGATTCAGTAAATTATTAAGAGCTGTAGATGTATGTGGTCAGCACATTGAGAATAATGTGCATGAGCAATCCAGGTATTTGTTGAAATCAGTGATTTGTGACCCTAAAATACTTCCTAAATGGACAATGCTTTAGTATTGCCAAGAACTGGCCGAATGAATTTGGCATAGAGCGTGAATTTAAATCAACCAAAAGCAGTTCTGGAGGAATGGTACCGTTCTCTAGTTCCCAGAACTGGAAGCGTAGTTAATCAATGGTAATGGAGGAAAGATATTTATTTTAACGGTGACAAGATACCATTGATTTTAAGTAATTTCTGCCATAACAACCCGGCACAACAAAAACATTTATACAGTGACTTCCACACAGTGAAGTTTTCCCAGCGACTTCAGAAGACTATAAGACCAAACAACACAGGAGCAGAATTAGGCCTTTCAGTCCATCGAGTCTGCTCCACATTCCATCATGGCTGATCTATTATCCCTCTCAACACCATTCTCCTGCTTTCTCCTCGTAACCTTTGACACCCTCATTAATCAAGAACCTATCAACCTCCTCCTTAAAAATTCAAGGTTGTTTAATGTCATTTCCAGTACACAAGTGTAAAGGAGAACAAAATAATTATTACTCCAGAAAACATAAAAAAACACAAGATAAAGAACACAATAATAATAAAAATCACTATAAATATAAATACATTAGATAGTATATTGCAATTATTCCTTTAATTGCAGGAGTTACCGAGTTACTGTACATGAGAGGGTGGTGGGGTGGAGATACATCTCTACCAAAGGAGGTGGAAGACATGTCTTCCCTCCACTAGTCTGCAGGCCATGCTTGGGCAAAGTGTAGTACCAGCTTAGCCCCCCAATCAGGATCACGTGAAGCCATGGGAACAGGTGGTGGATGACTGTGTGAGCAGCTGCGGCATATCTCAAGTCCTGGTTATGTGACCACTGACACCAGCCAGTCAGTCTTTGAAGAGTACTGATAATGGTTGAGGTCACTCATCTTGTAAGAACACTGCCCAGGAGAAAACAATGGTAAACCACTTCTGTAGAAATCTTTGCCAAGAACAATCATGATCATGGGACCTTGCTCGCCCACGTCAAATGACACGACATAGAATGGATAAACAAATGATAATTTTTAAGGTAATTAGAACAAGGTATCAGGGGGATGTCAGAGGTAAGTTTTTTTTTGCATTGGGAGTGGAATATGCTGTCAGGGGTGGTGGTAGACAGATACATTAGGGGCATTTAAGAAACTCTTAGGATGACAGAGAAATGGAAATTTACTGCATGTGAGAGGGAAGGGCCAGATTGATCTTGGAGTAGCTTAAAAGATCAATACCCCATCGAAGGGAATGTGATCTGCTGTAATGTTCTATGTTCCAAATAAAACAACTCCCATTGAGGATAGATTCAAAATTCTAAGTAAAATTTATTATCAGAGTGCATACATGTCACCACATACAACCCTGAGATTCTTTTTCCTGCGGGCATACTTAGCAAATCTATAGAACAGTAACTGTAAACAGGGTCAATGAACAACAAACTGTGCAAATGTAAATATAAATAAATAACAATAAATTACGAGAGCATGAGATAAAGAGTCCTTAAAGTGAAACCATTAATTGTGGGAATACCAGAAATAGGATGGGCGAAGTTATCCCCTTTTGTTCAAGAGGCTGATGGTTGAGGGGTAGTAATTGTTCTTGAACCTGGTGCTGTGCATTTTGAAGCACCTGTACCTTCTACCTGATGGCAGCAGCAAGAAAAGAGCACGGCCTGGGTGGTCTGGATCTTTGATGACGGATACTGCTTTTCTATGGCAACATTTCATACAGATGTGCTCAGTGGTTGGGAGGGCTTTACACATGATACACTGGGCTGAATCCATTACATTTTGTAGGATTTTCTGCTCAAAAGCATTGCTATTCTTGCATCAGGCCATAATGCAGACAGTCAGTACACATTCCACCACACATCTACAGAAGTTTGACAAGCTTTTTGATGACATGCCAAATCTCTACAGACTCCTGAGGAAGTATAAGCACTGTTGTGCTTTCTTTGCAATTATATTTATATGATGGGTCCAGGACAGGTCCTCTGAGATAGTGACACACAGGAATTTAAAGTTACTGACCCTCTCCACCTCTGATCCTCTGATAAGGATTGGCTCATGGACCCCTGGTTTCCCTCTCCTGAAGCCTACAATCAGTGCCTTGGTCTTATTGACATTGAGTGAGAGGTTGTTGTGATCACATCACTCAGCTAAATGTTCAGTCTCCCTCCTGTTTGCTGATCTGTCACCTTCTTTGATTCGGTCCACAACAGTGGTGTCATCAGCAAATCTGGAGCTGTGCTTAGCCACACAGTCACAGGTGTAAAGTGAGTAGAGCAGGGGGCTAAGTACACATCCCTGTGGTGTTCCTGTGCTGATGGAGATTGTGGATTTTTGTCAATCCAAATTACAAGTGAGGAAATCCGGGATCAAATTGCACATTGAGGTATTGTGGGTCTTGGAGTTTACTGATTAGTTTTGATGGGATAATGGCATTAAATACAGAGCCATAATTGATAAGGAGCATCCTGATGTATGTATCCTAGCTTGTGTCCGGTTGTTTGTTGTTTGTTTGATGGAAAGTCCACATACATGGGACTTTGATATAAAAAAACTCTTCTGTCAGTGACACTGTCACTTTGGAACTGGTAACTTGGTTTATTATTGTCACATTTACCAAGACAAAGGGAAATATTGTTTTGCATCCCATCCACAGAGATCACTTATAACCATATAAACATATAACAATTACAGCACGGAAACAGGCCATCTCGGCCCTTCTAGTCCATGCCGAATGCTTACTCTCACCTAGTCCCACTGACCTGCACTCAGCTCATAACCCTCCATACCTTTCCTGGCCATATACCTATCCAATTTTTTTTTAAATGACAAAATCAAACCTGTCTCTACCACTTCTACTGGAAGCTCATTCCACACAGCTACCACTCTCTGATTAAAGAAGTTCTCCCTCGTGTTACCCCTAAACTATTGCCCCTTAAATCTCAACTCATGTCTTCTTGTTTGAAACTCCCTTACTCTCAATGGAAAAAGCCTGTCCATGTCAACTTTATCTATCCCCCTCATAATTTTAAATACCTCTATCAAGTCCCCCTCAACCTTCTATGCTCCAAAGAATAAAGACCTAACTTGTTTAACCTTTCTCAGTAACTTAGGTGCTGAAACCCAGGTAACATTCTAGTAAATCTTCTCTGTACTCTCTCTATTTTATTGACATCTTTCCTATAATTAGGTGACCAGAACTGTCCACAATACTCCAAATTTTGGCCTCACCAATGCCTTGTCCAATTTTAACATTACATCCCAACTCCTATACTCAATGTAATTTATAAAGGCCAGCATACCAAAAGCTTTCTTCACCACCCTATCCACATGAGATTCCACCTTCAGGGAACTATGCACCATTATTCCTAGATTACTCTATTCTACTGTATTCCTCAATGCCCTACCATTTACCATGTATGTCCTATTTTGATTAGTCCTACCAAAATGTAGCACCTCACACTTGACAGCATTAAACTCCATCTGCCATCTTTCAGCCCACTCTTCTAACTGGCCTAAATCTGTCTACAAGCTTTGAAGACCTACTTCATTATCCACAACACCATCTATCTTAGTATCATCTGCATACTTACTAATCCAATTTACCACCCCATCATCCAGATCATTAATGTATATAACAAACAACGTTGGACCCCGTACAGATCCCTGAGGCACACCACTAGTCACCGGCCTCCAACCTGACAAACAGTTATCCACCACTACTCTCTGGCATCTCCCATCCAGCCACTGTTGAATCCATTTCTCTACTTCAGTATTAATACCTAACGATTGAACCTTTCTAACTAACCTTCCATGTGGAACCTTGTCAAAGGCCTTACTGAAGTCCATATAGACAACATCCACTGCTTCACCCTCATCAACTTTCCTAGTAACCTCTTCAAGAAATTCAATAAGATTTGTCAAACATGACCTTCCACGTACAAATCCATGTTGACTGCTCCTAATCAGACCCTGTCTATCCAGATAATTATATATACCATCTCTCAGAATACCTTCCATTAATTTACCCACCACAGACGTCAAACTTTCAGGCCGATAATTGCTAGGTTTACTCTTAGAACCCTTTTTAAACAATGGAACCACATGAGCAATATGCCAATCATCCGGCACCATCCCCATTTCTAATGACATTTGAAATATTTCTGTCAGAGCCCCTGCTATTTCTACACTAACTTCCCCCAAGGTCCTAGGGAATATCCTGTCAGGATCCGGAGACTTATCTACTTTTATATTCTTTAAAAGCTCCAGTACTTCCTCTTCTTTAATCATCATAGTTTCCATAACTACCCTACTTGTTTCCCTTACCTTACACAATTCAATATCCTTCTCAGTGAATACTGAAGAACAGAAATTGTTCAAAATCTCCCCCATCTCTTTTGGCTCCACACATAGCTGTCCACTCTGATTCTCTAAGGGACCAATTTTATCCCTCACTATCCTTTTGCTATTAATATAACTGTAGAAAACAGTCTAATTTATTTTCACCTTACTTGCCAAAGCAACCTCATATCTTCTTTTAGCTTTTATAATTTCTTTCTTAAGATTCTTTTTATACTCTTTATATTCATTGAGCACCTCATTTACTCCATGGTGCCTATATTTATTGTAGATCTCCCTCTTTTTCCGAACCAAGTTTCCAATATCCCTTGAAAACCATGGCTCTCTCAAACTTTTAACCTTTCCTTTCAACTTAACAGGAACATAAAGATTCAGTACCCTCAAAATTTCACCTTTAAACGACCTCCATTTCTCTATTACATCCTTCCCATAAAACAAATTGTCCCAATCCACTCCTTCTAAATCCTTTCGCATCTCCTCAAAGTTAGCCTTTCTCCAATCAAAAATCTCAACCCTGGCTCCAGTCCTATCCTTCTCCATAATTATATTGAAACTAATGGCATTGTGATCACTGGACCCGAAGTGCTCCCCAGCACATACTTCTGTCATCTGACCTATCTCATTCCCTAACAGGAGATCCAACACTGCCCCTTCTCTAGTTGGTTCCTCTATGTATTGCTGCAAAAAACTATCCTGCACACATTTTACAAACTCCAAACCATCCAGCCCTTTTACAGAATGGGCTTCCCAGTCTATGTGCGGAAAATTAAAATCTCCCACAATCACAACCCTGTGCTTACTACAAATATCTGCTATCTCCTTACAAATTTGCTCCTCCAATTCTCGTTCCCCATTAGGTGGTCTATAATACACCCCTATAAGTGTTACCACACCTTTCCCATTCCTCAATTCCACCCAAATATCGCCCTAGATGAGCCCTCTAATCTATTCTGCAAAGCACTGCTGTAATATTCTCTCAGACAAGCAATGCAACACTTCCCCCTCTTGCCCCTCTGATTCTATCACACCTGAAGCATCAAAATCCAGGAATATTTAGTTGTCAGTCACACCCTTCCTGCAACCATGTTTCACTAATAGCTACAACATCATATTTCCAGGTATCAATCCATGCTCTAAGCTCATCCACCTTTCTTACAATGCTCCTAGCATTAAAATAGATGCATTTAAGAAACCCCAGCTCTTCATTTCTGTTTATCCCTAACAGTGCAAACAACTTTTTTTTCTTTTTCTTCCTTCTCCCCTACATCTTCGGTCTGAGCGTTCCCCTTCTCTGTCACCTGCCTATCCTCTTTCACACACTGTCTACTAGCTCTCTCTATTTGTGAACCAACCTCCTCTCCCCTCGTCTCCTTAAATTGATTCCCACCCCCCCCCCCCAACCATTCTAGTTTAAAGTCTTCCCTGTAGCCTTAGCAAATCTCCCCGCCAGGATATTGGTCCCCCTAGAATTCAAGTGTAACCCATCCTTTTTGTACAGGTTACACCTGCCCCAAAGGAGGTCCCACTGATCCAGAAACTTGAATCCCTGCCCCCTGCTCCAATCCCTCAGCCACGCATTTATCCTCCACCTCATTCCATTCCTACTCTCACTGTCGCGTGACACAGGCAGTAATCCCAAGATTACTACCTTTGCGGTCCTTCTTCTCAACTTCCTTCCTAACTCTCTATATTCTCCTTTCAGGACCTCTTCCCTTTTCCTACCTATGCCATTGGTACCTATATGTACCACGACCTCTGGCTCCTCACCCTCCCACTTCAGGATATCTTGGACGTGATCAGAAACATCCCAGACCCTGACACCAGGGAGGCAAACTACCATCCGGGTCTCCTGATTGCGTCCACAGAATCACCTATCTGACCCTCTAACTATCGAGTCCCTATTACTACTGCCTTCCTCTTCCTTTCCCTACCCTTCTGAGCTACAGGGCCAGACTCTGTGCCGGAGGCACGGCCACTGTTGCTTCCCCCAGATAAGCTGTCCCCCCCAACAGTACTCAATAGACAATAGACAGTAGGTGCAGGAGTAGGCCATTTGGCCCTTCTAGCCAGCACTGCCATTCACTGTGATCATGGCTGATCATACACAATCAGTATCCCGTTCCTGCCCTCTCCCCATATCCCTTGACCCCACTATCTATAAGAGCTCTATCTAACTCTCTCTTGAATGCATCCAGAGACTTGGCCTCCATTGCCTTCTGGGGCAGAGCATTCCACATATCCACCACTCTCTGAGTGAAAAAGTTTTTCCGCATCTCTGTTCTAAATGGCCTACCCCTTATTCTTAAACTGTGGCCTCTAGTTCTGGACTCACCCATCAGCGGGAACATGCTTCCTGTCTCCAGCGTGTCCAATCCCTTAATAATCTTATATGTTTCAATCAGATCCCCTCTCATCCTTCTAAATTCCAGTGTATACAAGCCCAGTCGCTCCAATCTTTCAACATATGACAGTCCCATCATTCCGGGAATTAACCTTGTGAACCTACGCTGCACTCCCTCAATAGCAAGAATGTCCTTCCTCAAATTTGGAGACCAAAACTGCACACAATCCTCCAGGTGGGGTCTCACCAGGGCCCTATACAGCTGCAGAAGGACCTCTTTACTCCTATACTCAATTCCTCTTGTTATAAAAGCCAGCATGCCATTAGCTTTCTTCACTGCCTGCTGTACCTGCATGCTTGCTTTCATTGACTGATGTACAAGAACACCTAGATCTCGTTGTACTTCCCCTTTTCCTAACTTGACTCCATTTAGATAGTAATCTGCCTTCCTGTTCTTGCCACCAAAGTGGATAACCTCACATTTATCCACATTAAACTGCATCTGCCATACATTTGCCCACTCACCCAACCTGTCCAAGTCACCCTGCATTCTCATAACATCCTCCTGACATTTCATACTGCCACTCAGCTTTGTGTCATCAGCAAATTTGCTAATATTACTTATAAACCCTTCATCTAAATCATTAATGTATATTGTAAATAGCTGTGGTCCCTGCACCGAACCTTGCGGTACCCCACTGGTCACAGCCTGCCATTCCGAAAGGGACCCGTTAATCGCTACTCTTTGTTTCCTGTCAGCCAGCCAATTTTCACTCCATGTCAGTGCTCTGCCCCCAATACCATGTGCCCTAATTTTGCCCACTAATCTCCTATGTGGGACTTTATCAAAAGTTTTCTGGAAGTCCAGGTACACTACATCCACTGGCTCTCCCTTGTCCATTTTCATAGTTACATCCTCAAAAAACTCCAGAAGATTAGTCAAGCATGATTTTCCCTTCATAAATCCATGCTGACTCGGACTGATTCTTCTACTGCTATCCAAATGTGTCGTAATTTCCTCTTTTATAATTGACTCCAGCATCTTTCCCACCTCTGACATCAGGCTAACCGGTCTATAATTCCCTGTTTTCTCTCTCCCAATTAATTAATTGGGAGAGAGAAAACAGGGAATTATAAGTCATAGGGAGGGTGGTGAGTGGTGAATCAAATTGGGCTGGAGTCCCTTCACTCTTTGTTAGAGTCCTGGGGTGAATGAAGCATCGCTGTATTACCAGGGGTCATAGCAATTTGTCTTCCTCCACCAATTTGTTTCATGCTGTTGATTCTGTTTCAGATAAAAAAAGATAAAGGCACTTCAATATGATAAGTAAGACAAACTTCTATAGCTGTGCAGTGGGTGGTATATTGACCAGTTGCATCATGGCTGCTATGGGAACATCAATGCCCTTGAATGGAAGAGCCCTAATTTTGCCCACTAATCTCCTATGTGGGACTTTATCAAAAGCTTTCTGAAAGTCCAGGTACAATACATCCACTGGCTCTCCCTTGTCCATTTTTATAGTTACATCTCAAACAGGAGTATTTCTTGTCAAGGGGTACAGCCACTGGGGTACTCTCTAGTACCTGACTCTTCCCCTTCCCCCTCCTAACCATGACCCATCTGTCTGCCTCCCTTGGCCCCGGTGTGACCACCTGCCTGTAACTCCTCTCTATCAACTCCTCACTCTCCATGACCAGACGAAGGTCATCGAGCTGCAGCTCCAGTTCCCTAACACAGTCCCTTAGGAGCTGCAGCTCGGTGCACCTGGCACAGATGTGGACGTTCGGGAGGCTAGGAGACTTCAGGACCTTCTACATACAACACCAATAACAACAAGCTGCCCTCACACTCATAATTCCCCCTTTCCTCAAATAACAGGAAAAACTGAAACCTAATCCTACCTTGCCTCGCCTGTTTCCGCCTAAGCCTACACTCTGCTCCCTGCTCCCTCCGCTGCCCGCAAACGATGCTGCCCACTGTATAAGGCTGCGTTGCTTTTAAATCTTCCCCGCTTCACTGCCCGATGTCACATGCCTGCGCAGTCCCGCCTCTCTTAACTCCAATGAGAAGAAGAAAAAATCAAAATGGCTCCCGCTGCTCTCCCGTTCTGATCCTCCGACTTACTTTTCCAAATGAATGGTGGAGTTGGTGCTGCTCTCCAGTGTACGCTCAGCAGAAGACAAGCTGCATTGTGTTCAACTGCAGACTACTACAACATTCATGGACTCAGGGACTTGGACTGTACTTTTGTGTGTGACTGCATTTACTGTAATCTTACAGTGTCTATAAAAATTCACTCCCCCGCCCCCCCCACTTGGAAGTCTTCACATTTTATTGTTTTACAACATTGAACTGCAGTGGATTTAATTTGGCTTTTTTGACACTGATCAACAGAAAAAGGCTCTTTCATGTCAAAGTGAAAGAAGATTCTTTACAAAGTGATCTCAATTAATTACAAATATTAAATACAAAATAGTTAATTACATAATTATTAATTTCCCCTTTAAAATGACACACTAAATCACCACAGGTGCGACCATTTGGTTTTAGAAGTCACATAATTAGTTAAATGGAGATCTGTTTTGGAGACCTGTGTGCATTCAAGGTGTTTCAATTAATTGTAGTTAAAATATACCTCTATCTGGAAGGTCCAACTGCTGCTGAGTCAGTATCCTGGCAAAAACTACACTATGAAGACATAACAACACTCCAAAACACTCGGCGAAAAGGTTATTGAGAAGCATAGGTCAAGAGGTGGATACAAGAACATTTCCAAGTCACTGAACATCCCTTGGAGTATAGTTAAGTCAATCATCAAGAAATGGAAAGAATATGGCACAACTGTAAATCTGCCTAGAGCAGGCCATCCTCAAAAGCTAAGTGACTGTGCAAGAAGGGGACTAGTGAGGGAGGCCACCAAGAGACCTATGACAATGTTGGAGGAGTTACAAACCCAGTTGCTTCACCAGTCACATCTTTATGGGAGAGTGGCAAAGAGAAAGCCACTGTTGAAAAAACTCACATGAAATCTCAGCTAGAGTTTGCCAGAAGGTATGTGAGAGACTCTGAAGTCAACTGGAAGAAGGTTCTCTGTTTCGATAAAAGTGGAATCAAGCTTTTTATCCATCAGACAAAATGCTATGTTTGGTATAAGCCAAACATTGCACATCATCAAAACACCCCATCCATATCGTGAAGCATGGTGGTGGCTGCATCATACTGTGAGGATGCTTCACTGCAGCAGGCCCTGGAAGGCTCGTGAATGTGGAGGGTAAAATGAATGCAGCAAAATACAGAGAAATCATGGAGGAAAACCTAATGCAGTCTGCAGGAGAACTGTGACCTGGGAGAACATTTATTTTCCAGCAAGATGATGAACCCAAGCATAAAGGCAAAGCTACACAGGAATGGCTTAAAAACAGCAAAGTTAATATCTTGGAGTGGCCAAGTCAGAGTCCAGACCTTAATCCAATTGAGAAGTTGTGGCTGGACTTGAAAAGGGCTGTTCACTCATTATCCCCATATCTGATAGAGCTTGAACAGTTTTGTAAAGATGAGTGGGGAAAAATTGCAGTGTTCAGATGTGCAAAGCTGATAGAGATCTATCCACACAGACTCAAGGCTCCAAAGGCTGCCAAAGCTGCATCTACTAAGTACTGGTTTGAACACTTGTGCAATCAATTATTTTGTGTTTAATATTTGTAATTAATTTGATTATATTGTGGAGATCTATTTTCACTTTGACACGAAAGAGTATTTTTCTGTTGATCAGTGGCAAAAAACACCCAAATTAATTCCACTGTGATTCAATGTTGTAAAACATTAAAACATGAAAACTTCCAAGGAAGGTGAATACTTTTTATAGGCACTGTATACGTGCTATATGTGCGAATGCGAATGGTGTGGGAGCTGCATGGCCTTGGTCGTAGTGAAAACTAAGGCTCAAGCCGTGGTGTTGCCTGCTTGCAGTCTCCCAGGAGAGATGCATCAACGTCAATGCTGGAGGCATCAGGGCTGCCCTCTAGTGTTCACTTAGCAAACGACAAGCTGTATTGTGTTTGACTGCTACAATATTCATGGACTCAGGGACGGAGACTATTTTTTCATGTGCCAATGTTTTACTGATATCTTATATGTGTTATATGTGCCTTGTGCTGTGTGTAACTGTGGGTATTGTTTTGTAACTTGACCCCAGAGTGACACAGTATTGTTAGACTGTACTCATGGTTAAATAACTAATGAACTTGAACTTGAGCTTGATAAAACTTTGGTGAGCCCTAACTTGGAGTGAAGTGTGCAGTCCTGGCCATCGTATTGCAGGAAGGATTTGACGGCTTTGCAGAAGCTCACAAGGAGGATGCCTGAATTAGAGGGAATGAGCCATAAGGAGAGGTTTTACAAACTTGTGTTTTACCCTCTGTTGTGATATTGGCTGAAAGGAGAATCAATAGAGATTTATAAAACTATGAGAAGCATAAGTAGGAGGACAAAATCTCTCTTCCTGGATAGAAATGCCAAGTATCAGAGGGCACGTATGTACAAAGAGAAGGAGAAAGTTTAAGAGATGTGTGGGGCAAGTTTTATTACAGAAAGAGTAGTGGATTCCTGGAACAGCCTGCTAAGTGTAGTGACATAAGCAGACATGATAATGGTATTTAAGAGGCTTTTAGATAGACATGTGAATATGCAGAGATTGAACGATATGAACCAGGTACAGGCAGGAATTTATTTATTTATTATGATTGTTACATCTTTCTTTTTGTAATTACACTGTTTGCTGTCTTTTGCACACTGGTTGAAAGCGGCCTTTTGATGATTCTGTTAAGGCTATTGTTCTATAGATTTATTGAGTATTCCTGCAAGAAAATTAATCTCAGGGTTGTATATGATGACATTTATGTACTTAGATAATAAATAAACTTTGAACTTTGAGTAAATTGGGATCATGTTCAGTGCAGGCATGGTGAGCTACAGGGCTGTAGCTGTACTGTTCTATGTTTACAAGTACAAAACAGCAGAATGGTATAAAGTAGTGTAAACTGAAAATGGTAAACGCTAACACAAGAGAACGAACAACGATTTTAAAATGAAGGCATGGGAAAAGACAGATGAGACAGATGACTGATTCGGGAGTCAGTTAACAGTGGGCAACGTTCCCTCTCATATTTTCACAGCTGCGCACACCAGTCATGGCTCTGAGCAGAAGATGCTTATGTGGTCTGAAAACTGCGTGGCGCTTGAAATGTTTCATTTGTTATATGCACACTATGAATATTTAAAATGAAAATTGAAACACTGATTTTGCAAATATATTGAAGCTCTAAAATGTTTCAAAGTGTAAGTTGTGGTATGTTTATTATTATTGTAATATTATATAAAAGGAAATTCCAACTGCGTGGCACCACAAGCTATGTGTGCAGGAGCATTTCAATTAATATGCGACCGCATGGATTAGAGGGAACAGAGGCAGTGGGAAAAAGCTATTCTTGAATCTGGATTGAACTTTCTAGCTCATGTATCCTCTCCTGGAAGGTCATCATCATTATCACGTGCTGTGTCGTAAGATGTAAGTTATCACGATCTATCCATGACCATGATTGTTCTTGGCAAATTCTATGGAAGTAGTTTGCCATTGCCTTCTTCTGGACAGTGTCCTTACAAGCCGGGTGACCGCAGCCATTATCAATACTCTACAGAGATCATCTGCCTGGCACCAGTACTTGTGATGTGCACCAGCTCCTCATGCGACCATCCACCACCTGCTCCCAATGAATCATGTGGCCCTGATCAGGAGGTCTAAGCAGGTGCTACACCTTGCCCAAGGATGACCTGTAGACTTCCGACAGGAAGCAGTGCTTTATACCTCCTTTGGTAGAGACATATCTCCACCTTGCCACTCATCCCGAAAGGTAGGAGAGCAAAAAGGAAAAGGACTGTGTGAGGCATCCTTGATGATACTGTTCACTTTACTGAACCAACACAATGGGGAGGTGGACTGGACAGAAGTGATGAGCTGTCCAAATTCACGGAAACATGATCCATGCATATCTTGATCATCCTATAAAGAGAAGCCTGTTTCGATGAACTGTTGTTCCTTACAGTGAGGGAGTCCAGGACCAGATGGCACATCCTCAGAATAGAGGGATGTCCACTTAGGACAGAGATGATGAGGAATTTCTTGAGCCAGAGGGAGGTGAATCTGTGTAATTCATTGTCACAGACAGCACTGGAGGACAAATCATTGGGTATATTTAAAACAATGGTTGATAGGTTCAAAGTTCAAAGTTCAAAGTACATTTATTACCAAACTACATATATTGTATATAACCATATATACTCCTAAGATTCATTTTCTTGAGGGCATTCTCAATAAATCTATATAATAATAACAATAATAGAATCAATGAAAGACTGCCCAACTTGGGTGTTCAACCTGAGTGCAGAAGACAACAAACTGTACAATACAAAAAAGAAAGAAATAATAATAATAAATAAATAAGCAATAAATATGGAGAACATGAGATGAAGAGTCATTGAAAGTGAGTCCATAGGTTCTGGGAACAGTTCAATGATGGGGTAAGTGAAGTTGAGTGATTTTATCCCCTTTGGTTCAAAAGGTTGAGGGGTACTAACTGTTCCTGAACCTGATGGTGTTAGTCCTGAGGCTCTTGAAACCTCCTTCCTGAAGGCAGCAGCGAGAAGAGAGCATGACCTGGGTGGTGGGGGTCCCTGATGATAGATGCTGCTTTCCCACAACAGTATTTCATGTGTATGTGATCAATGGCAGGGAGGGCATTACTTGTAATGCACAGGGCTGTACCCACTACTCCTTGATTAGACAGAGCGTTAAAGGTTATGGGGTGAGTGCAAGGTTGAGAGGGATAATAAATCTGCTGTGATGGGATTGCGAAGCAGTCTTGATAGGCTGAATGGCCTAATTCTGTCTTCTAGACTAATGGCCTTGTTACATTTGAATTTGAAAAATGCAAGTCCTGCATTCACCCCCACACAGCTTTCCACATCCCAACAGGAATCTTCATTATGAAAAATGAGCTCGACTGAAGCCAATCTGCGATAACTCCACACCAGGTAATTATGATACATGGTGACAGCAGCACTAAGCAGACATATGTCTTGCAATTAAATGACTTTCCTTCATCTTGTGCTGTAGGAGCATCAGATAGTTTGGAAAAACAAATCACCTGTTTAAATTTTGCTTTTAAATCCGTCTATAGATATGAGCAGCATTTATTACAGAAGGATGACTTCTTTCTGAAGCACATTACCAGTTCAATACACCTCAGTGAGGTTGGTCCATTACAATATAAATATATCACTGAGCCAGTATGAAGCCATCCATTGGTCGAGGTCAATCATGGATATTGTATCCTAGCTGTCCACATTGATACACAAGCCAGAGCAGTACGAAATGGAGAGCAAGCTGTTGCCCACACCCCAGATGAATCCAAGAGAATGGCAGAGACCGATACAGTTTGGCATCAGCAGCATCACAGGAATTTCCAGTCAGCGTTGAACTCATTGTAAGGATTCCTGCTCTGGATTTTTCCTCAGGGTTTACCCCCAAAGCCTTCCTCATGAATGGGTATAGCTACAAGGCAGCAGAGCTTTGAGTTCAGAGTTTTACTTCTCCTAGATGAGCTTCTAATCCTTAGTCTGAAACAACTTATTGTAAGGCACCAGAAACCTGCCTTTGCCCCTTCTCCTGAAGATGTTCTATAGGTCAGTTGTGGAGAGCGCCCTCTTCTTTGTGGTGGCGTGTTGGGGAGGAAGCATTAAGAAGAGGGACGCCTCACGTCTTAATAAGCTGGTAAGGAAGGCGGGCTCTGTCGTGGGCAAAGTACTGGAGAGTTTAACATCGGTAGCTGAGCGAAGGGCGCTGAGTAGGCTACGGTCAATTATGGATAACTCTGAACATCCTCTACATAGCACCATCCAGAGACAGAGAAGCAGTTTCAGCGACAGGTTACTATCGATGCAATGCTCCTCAGACAGGATGAAGAGGTCAATACTCCCCAATGCCATTAGGCTTTACAATTCTACCGCCAGGACTTAAGAACTTTTTAAAAGCTATTATTAATGCTTTTTGAGATAGTGATTTAGGTGCATATCATATTTTTTTTACTGAGTTAAGTATTATATGTAATTAGTTTTGCTACAACAAGTGTATGGGACATTGGAAAAAAGTTGAATTTCCCCATGGGGATGAATAAAGTATCTATCTATCTATCTATCCTGCCAGTAGAAACAGCTCCACCAGGCTTAGCAGCTAAACCAGGTGAAGTTCAGGAGCTGGACTTGGTCACCAGAGGCTATTTGAGATGTACACCATTGGGAACATTTCATAGGTAGTGGGAGCTTATCCATACTACCACCCCCAACTATGACACCTTAAGCAACTTTAAGCCAGTTAATTATGTAGAGGGAAAATGTCACAACCAATACACCAAGCCTTTGTATCTCAGATTTGGATTTATTTATCATCGAAACATTGTAAGATACAGTGAAATGCATCGTTTGCATTAACAACCAACACACCTAAGGACTACTGGGCATTAAGTTATCAGATGACCAATCCTGGGTCCAGCACATAGATCCATCAGACGGAAAGCATGCCAGTCTTTAATTTCTTAGAAGGTTAAGGAGATTTGATTTATCACCAAACATTCTACTAAACTTCAACACAGGTACTGTTGAAAGTATCTTGATTGATTACATCACGTTGTGGTACAGAAATTTGAGTCATTAGAATACGAGAAGCTGCAGAGGGTAGTGAACCATGCCCGATACATCATGGACTCATCCCTCTCCACTCTATAGTGATAACCATAGGATTGTGGCTCAAGTAAGCAAAATCTATCATCAAGGTCACAAAGCAACACCGTGACAACTTTGATCACATTGTACTACAATAGACTTTGTTCTAATAGTGTTCTTTCCTGCATACTTTTATATAATGTATGCTTTTCTTGTGAACCATGTGTCACAAATGTTAATTGCCTGCGATGCCGCCACAAGTAAGTACTTCATGTACGTGTGCCTTTGGCAAAAAAACATGTTCGTTGTAGGGCAGTCACCACTCCAAAACCTGGTGACGAGGGACTCCAGCACCTCTTGCTCATTGGCAGCAGCGAGACAGAAAGACCAGCTACGCACAGGCAGACAGCATTGAGCATGTGTTCATTTTCCACTTTCATCCTTGACAACTTTAATCTTGCTTGAGTATTTGATCTACAGGATGTTGCCATTGGTCACTGATGCCATCATGCCGGAAGTGATCAGATGCTTGCACTTACCCTATCTATAGCCCTCATAATTTTGTATACCTCTATCAAATCTCCTTTCAATCTTCTACGCTCTAAAGAATACAGTCCTAAACTATTCAATCTTTCCTTATAACTCAGGTCCTCTGGAGTAGGAAACATCTTTGTGAATTTTCTCTGTACTCTTTTAACCTTGTTTACATCTTTCCCATCGGTAGGTGAACAAAAGTGAACACAATGCTCCAAGTTAGGCCTCAGCAACATCTTATACAAGTTCAACATAACATCCCATCTCCTGTACTGAGTACATTGATTTATGAAGGTCAATGTGCCAAAAGCTTTCTTTGTGACCCTGTGCACTTGTGAGACCACTTTCAACACATTATAGACCTGCATTCTCAGATCCTATTGTTCTACCACTCTCCTCAGTGTCCTATCGTTCACTGTGTAAGACCTACCCTGGTTGATCCTATCAAAGTGCAACATCTCACACATGTCTGCATTCAATTCCATCTGCTATTTAATCTGAAGGTTGTGACTTCAAATTCCATGTACAATCTCAACCAGGGTTTCATTGCTGCTGTTTAGAGCTACTCAATGAGTGTAGAACAGACCCATCAGCTCACCAAATCCATGCCAACCACCTTTCTTTTACCTTAATTCTGCCCTGAGTCCCTTTATTCCTCAAACATTCCCATCAATGACGTCCTTCATTCTTCCATCATAGCCTATTTACCTTCCATCCTACATTTCCTAAGGACAAGGGAGAAAACTGGAAAACAGAGAAAGCCCATGCAGAGGCAGACAGAACGTGCAAACTCCACATGGACAGCACCCGAGGTCAGGATACAGATTCAGATTCAGATTCATTTATTTATCACATGTACATTGAAGCTTGGAGTGAAATGCATCATTTGCATTAACCATCAACTCAACTCAGGGGTGTGCTGGGGGCAGCCCACAAGTGTTGCCACGTAATCTAGTGCCAACATAGCATGCCCACAGAGTTTAGCAGAACAACACATAGAAGAATAACAGCAACAGCCTCTTTGCTACCCGCTCACACACACAGATAGGATGGCAACCAGGGCACAGTAGTTGAGGAGTTTGTGTAATGCTTTACAGCACCAGTGACCTGGGTTCAATTCATGCCGCTGTCTGTAAGGGGACTGGACATTACAGACATATAATATACAAGCTGTAAGGAGTTAGTACGTTCCCCTGTGAACACATGGGTTTCCTCTGGGTGCTCTGGCTTCCTCCCACATTCAAAAGACCTACAGGCCAGTAGGTTAATTCATCACATGGGCAAGCCTGTTGGGTTGGGAGGACCTGTTGCTGAGCTGTAACTATATCTAAAAGATAAAATAAACTCCAGCACGAGTCTCATTGACTCGTAGAGTGTCAGACTCATAGATATCGGGTCTCTTACTTTCAGACATGCCAACCCAAGGGATTCAAGCATCGGGGTTTGACTTCCGGACTCACCAACCTCAGTATTCGCCTTAGACTCTGTGAGGCAGCAGCCCTTCGTGTCTCTAGCCAGTGGCTGATGTGTTTTCCGCAGATATGGAGATTAAAATGTGACAGATACAACGGTTAGTCAAAACTGCCCAACATATCACTGGCACCAACCTACCCACCATCCAGGACACATATACAGAAAGGTGCCAGTAAAGGAGCAATAAATCATGAAGGATCCCACCCACCCTGCTCATGGACTGTTTGTCCCACTGCCATCAGAGAGGAGGCTGCGTAGCATCACACCAGGACCACCAGACTCAGAAACAGTTATTTTCCTCAAGCAGTAAGGCATCTCAGCACCTCCAACAACTAACCCAACCATCCACACTCCAAACCACCACCACTTTATTATTTCCTATCAGTCACCTTATGTTCAGATGCTCCTGTATCACTATATGGACACACAATCAATCTATGTACATAAGGTTTCAAATGTATTTATATTTACTCTGTTTTTTATTATTGTTTTCTTTGTTTTATTGTGCTATTGTTTGTGCAGCACCAGATCCGGAGTAACAATTATTTTGTTTTCTTTTACACTTCAGTACTGGAAATGATGTTAAACAATCTTGAACCAGATGAATATAAAATACTCAGTGACCACTAACAAGCATTGTGGATGAGTTAGGCTGAATATTCTGGCTGAGATTTATCCCTCAGTCAATATTACCAAATGAACTTGTGGAACTTGTGGAAATTTCAGAAGCAACTCAGTTCCCCACATTACAATGACTCTTATCTCATTCTCCATAAAACACACTGAAGCCACCTGAAGTGAAAGTGAAAAGTGAATTTATTATCAAAGTACGTATATGTCATTATAAACTACTTAAGGATTCATTTTCTTGTGGGCTTTTACAGAAAAGTAAAGAAATGCATTAGAATTTATGAAAAACCAAGCTTAAACAAAGATTACAAGCAACCAATATGTATAACAAGACAAATTATGCAAATAAAAAAGTAATACTGAGAACATGAATTGTATCATTAAAGGAGAGTCCACAAGTTGCAAAATCTATTTGGAGTTGAGGTCAGTGAAGTTATCCATGCTGGTTGAGAAACCTGATTGTAATTGTTTCTGGACCTGGTGCTGTGGGGCCTAAGGCTCTTGTAATATTCGTGTTTCCACCAAAATTGAGTTGGGGGTTTCATTTTAAGAGGCTGGTCTGACGTGATGATGTTGTTATGTAAAGAGTTTTAGCACGCTTTTGTTGTGTAGGTATTGAAGTTCAATAAAATGTGTTATGGTTTTTGTTAAACATAAAATGCCCCATTTAATTCAATTTCCAGAAACCTACATTGGTGACCCTGATGCTCTAGGACAATTCCTGAATTATTGAACATGTGGCCCAAAACAGTTGCTTTGATACTGCTGGAGTTTTGGGAGCAAAATTCCATCACTTGGTTCATACAAGTTGAGGCCGAGTTCGTCTTGGGAGAAATCTCTCCTGACAAGACCAAATTTTACTATGTGGTAGCATTGCTCAGCAATTCCATGGTGGTGAGAGTAGTGAGTCTGCTTGAACACCCATCTGAACACAATATATACATCGCTGAAAACTCAGCTTTTACAGCCTTTTGGACAGTCAGCGTCTTAGCACACCAAATAGCTCCTCTCCTCTCCGGACTCTACCATGCTAGGCCTTCAGAGCTAATGGACCACATGTTGTCTCTTCTGGAAAATCACCATCCTTGTTTTATTTTTAAAGAACTCTTCCAGCAGCAAATGCCTGATCAAGCTAGCGTAGCCCTCGCTAATGCACCTGTGATGGACTATAGGCAGCTTACTAAAATGGCTGATAGTCTACACTCAGCTGGGCAGCAAGGGATTGTTCCTCCTCATTGCTCTATCTCAATAAGCCCAGTCACCACAGTCACCAACATAAGGATGCCCGCGGCTATGAAACAGGTGATGACAGGCCTATGCTTTTACCACACTCAGTTTGGTCGGAATGCAAGGAAGTGCTGACTGCCTTGCAGCTTTGACTCTGCCAGCACATCGGGTCATCAGAGGTCTGTGAAAACGATGGGTTCCAGCTGCCAGGATCGTCTACTGTTCATCATGGACACCCTTTCAGGGTGACACTTCTTATGAGACATGGGTGCTCAAGTGAGTATGCTGCCGACATCACCTATTGATGAGAAGACAAAGAGCGACAAATGTCACTGGAGGCTGCCAATGGCGGGAAGATCTAGACAACAAGTGATGCTCTGCTTCAGTGGGCGATGTTACACATGGGACTTTGTTCTGGCTAAAGTGGCTAGACCTCTGTTTGGTGCAGATTTCCTGTGTGTCCAAGGACTGTTAGTTGATCTTAATAACTACTGGTTTGTAGATATTAAGGACTTTGGGTCATTACCCTGCTCCCCCAGTAAGTTCCTCACAATGACTCTGCCAAGTGCTTGCACCACTGCATGTGAATTTACTTGACTACTGGGCGAACTCCCAGACCTCACAAAGCCACAGTTTCCACTACAGTCACAAACATGGGGTCCAGCACCACATTTCTACAACTGTCCTGCCATTCCATGTCCATGTGCGTAGACTGGACCCAGAAAAGCTGGCAACAGCAAAGGCTGAGTTTGCCAACATGGAAAGATATGGAATTGTATGCCAGTTGAATCACCCCCAGGTTTCGTCCCTCCATATGGTCCCTAAGTCTGATGGTGGTTGCCGCCCATGTGGTGATAACTAACACCTTAACAAGGCCAGCACCTCCAATCATTACCCAGTCCCACACATTCAAAATGTTTTGGTATGTTTAGCCTGAAAGTTAATTTTTTTCCAAAGTCGATCTAGTTAGGGGCTACCGTCACATGTTATTTCCAAAACAGCTCTGATAACTTTGTTTAGCCTTTTTGAGTTTCTGCACATACCATCTTGACTGAAAAATGCAGCACAGACTGTCCAATGGCTGATGGACTCTGCATTAAAAGATTTAGATTTTCTTTTTGTTTACCTATGTGATATACTTGTCACCAGTGCATCCAAATCTGAACACGTCTCATCTCCGCACACTTTTCGAGTGCTTAAGCCAAAAAGAGTTGACCTGCTAAATACCAGTTTGGGTTGTCAGCCTTTGAATTTCGCAGCCATCACGTCTCTGCAGAAGGTGTGAAACCCCTCCCATCAAAAATAGCCACTTTTATGGACAACTAAAAAACTACAAGAGATGTTTGGCATTGTGAATTTCTATCACTGCTTCATTCTGAGAGCTGCTGAACTTACAAGACCATAAAATATAGGAGCAGAATTAGGCCATTTGGACCATCGAGTCAGCTCTACCATTTCACCATGGCTGATCCAATTTTCCTCTCAACCCCAACCTCTTGCCTTCTCCTCATATCCATTCATGCCCTGATCAATCAAGAATCTATCAACCTCTGCCTTAAATATATATGAAGACTTGGCCTTCATAACTGCCTATGGCAAAGAATTCCCCAGATTCACCACTCTTTGGCTAAACAATTTCTTCCTCATCTCTATTTTAAAAGGATGCCACTCTATTCTGAAGCTGTGTCCTCTGGTCTTAGACTCTCCCACCAAAGTAAACATTCTTTCCACATCCACTCTAACAAGACCTTACATCATTTGATAAGTTTCCATGAGATCACTCCTCATTCTTTTGAACCCTAGTGAATACAGGCCCAGAGCTATCAATCACTCCTCATATGACAAGCTATTCAATCCTGGAATCATTTTCGTGAACTTCTTTTGAACTCTCTCGAGTCTCAGCACATTTTTTTCTAATATGAGGGATCCAAAACGGCTCAAAATACTCCAGGTGAGGCCTCACCCGTGCTTTATAAAGCCTCAACATTACATCCTCGCTTTTATATTCTAGTCCTCTTGAAATGAATGCTAACATCGCATTTGCCTTCCTCACCACAGACTCTGTCTGCAAATCAACCTTCAGGGAATCCGACACAAGGACTCCCAGGACCCTTTGAACCTCAGTTTTTGTATTTTCTCTCCAATTAGAAAATAGTCAATCTTTTCATTTCTTCTATCAAAGTGCATGACCATACAATTCCCGAGACTGTATTCCGTCTGTCATTTCTTTGCCCATTTTGTGTGGATAGTCAGAGGCTTTTCCCAGGGCTAACACGAGAGGGCACAGTTTTAATGAAACTTCCTCTCTCTATATCCTCGCTGCCACCCCTTCAGCCTCCCAAATGATCCAGAGTTCATCCAGTTCCAACTCCAACTCCTGAACGTGGTTTGTTAGAAGCTGCATCTGGATGCACTTCTCGAGTTGTAGTGGTCAGAGACACCGGAGATCTCCCTGCCTTCCCACATCCCACAAGAGGAACATTGCACTATCCTGCCTGTCATCTCTACTCCTAGCTGAGCAGATATAAAGAAGAAAATGAAAAAAAAAATTGAGCTTTTCTTTCCTTTGCTTTGTCTGACCGAAGCCTCTTTGCGGAAGCCTTGAAGAGCTAAAGCCTCTAACTATGTCCACTCAGACAATGGCTCCCGTGACAATGGCCACTGTACTTGCCCCTGCCTTCCTTTAATTTGCTTTTGCTAATCAGTGGCAAGTGCCGATCAGTCATTGGTCAAAGCTCTTTTTCACTGCATCCGACCCACTGTTGTCTTTTATCCTCGGGCAGTGGACCTGATTGAAGAACCCTCATCTTAAAGCTTCCAATATCTGGATTGGCTGCTGGTCCAAGCTCTTATGCTCCCTTTTGTAGAGCGCTTACAGGAAATTCCCCTAACCAAGTGCATGAGTGGTCAGCGGACATGACCAGGATATTGATGATACTAACTAGCTCATTATAACATGACCCTACTGGTGGAACTGCTCCCCAATGCACCCATAGCCTCAGACTCAGACTATGCTTTAGGAGCTGTGCAGGAATAGTTGGTCAGACACGTGTGGCAGCCACTCATCTTCTTCAGCGAGCAGCTCTGCCCCCTAAAGAAAGTACAGCACATTTGACTGTGACAGACTGTCTCTGTCTGCTATCCGCCATTTTCATTTTCTTCTGAGGGTCGCCATTTCACAGTGTTCATTGACCACAAACTTCTAGTGCAAATGATGGCCAAATTATCAGACCCTTAGTCTGCAAGGCGGCAATGCCACCTGTCCTATATATCCAAGTTCACAACGGATATAGCAGATATCAAGGGGAGATAAAGTGTTGTGGCTGATTGCCTCTCACAGCCAGCTGTTGAGGCCCTACACATTGAGGCTGACTATGCCGGCATTACAGCCAACCAAGCTACTGATCCAGAGGTCCAAGCTTACCGAACAGCAGTCACAGATCTGTCGCTGGCTGACATTAAGTTTCGGGAAGCTGGGGATTCTCTCCTGTGTGATGTCTCAACTGTTCACCCTTACTCCATTGTGCCTGCAAATTGGAGACAGACTGTTCTGGACTCTATACGGGGCCTCTCGCATCCAGGCCGTAAGGTCTCACAGAAACTGGTTGCATTAAAGTTTGTGTGGGATGACCTCAGAAAGGATGTGCATGATTGGATCGTAGCCTGTGTGGAGTGCCAACAGACAAAAATTACCCGTCATGTCAGGCACCATTGGCACCTTTTGAGGTCCCTGTGCAATGGTTTGACCATGTCACTGTGGAGCTTGTTGGTCCTCTTTCTCCCTCCTGCATGGACTGTATCATCAGGAAGCTAGTGGTCGTCCTCCTAGCATCAATGATGGCCGCAGATGTGGCCCGGGTGTTCATCAGCATCTGAGTTCCTCGGTTTAGCACCCAGTCTGATATTTCCTCTGGCTGTGTTCATTTCAGACCTCTGGGATGTGATGGCCCAGAACCTTGGTTTAGGTTAAGTCACACCATAACATATCACCCACAGTCCAATGGCCTATGCGAGCAGTTTCACTGCTCCTTAAAGGCTGCTCTGAGAGATTCCTTGATGGACAAATGTTGGCATGATCGCCTCCCGTTGGTCCTGATGGGGCTCAGAACTACTCCAAAAGAGAACCTGCAGTTGTCCATGGCAGAGTTGGTATATGGGCAGCTGTTTCGAGTGCCAGGGGATTTTATTCCTGACACCACAATTGCCAGGCCGGCCTCTCAACAGCATTCCGCTCTACTCAGTAATTTCAATTCCTATTCACCTATTCCTATTTCTCAACATGGCGTGCAACACTCTTGGGTTCCTGTTGACCTTGATTCCGCTTCGTTTGCTTTCGTCCACCACAATGCACACCAACGTCTCTTTAGGACCCCTTACGATAGCTCGTTCTATGTTTTGGGGTAGGGAGAAAAGACTTTTGTCACAGATAAGAGGAGTAAACCTGAACATATTTCTGTAGATCGATTTAAGCCTGTCCACCAAGATTCGGAGCATTCCGTTGCCATGCCCCGGCATCACAACATGACCATAAGCCTGTCAACACACCTTTGGACAAGCCAGAGGCACCTGCTGTTCCTCCACCCATGGAACTCGGGACCTGATCCAAGCAGCTTGTCTGAGCTCCAGAAAGGCTCACAATGCTGGTTGTCGTGAACTGTGAGCTGGCCTATGTAGGTTAATGTAATAGGGAGAAATGTACGTAATTCAAAATTCCTGACATTGAGTTAGGGATTTCACTTTAAGAGAGTGGTCTGACTTGATGGCGTTTTTACATAAAGAGTTTTGGCGCACTTTGTATGGGTTTTGGAATTCAATCAAATGTGTTATGGGATTTTGTTAAATATAAAAACCTCACATTGTTTTATTTGTGGAAATCTACATTAGTAGCATAATCACTCACTTGAGTCGAGTATGATGCTCTCCAAAGGAATTGTCTATTGTTGGGTCCTCAGGTAGCTGTGGAGGCCACTCCAGGATCTATATATTATATTCTGGTGAAATTTGGAGATAAGACCATAAGATTTTGGAGCAGAATTAGGTTGTTCAGCCTATCGACTCTGTTTTGGCATTTGATCATAGCTGATCCATAGAACCATAGAACTATAGAACATTACAGCACAGAAACAGGTCTTTTGGCCCTTCTTGGCTGTGCCGAACCATTTTTCTGCCTAGTCCCACTGACCTGCACCTGGGCCATATCCCTCCAAACCCCGCTCATCCATATACCTGTCCAAGTTTTTCTTAAATGTCAAAAGTGAGCACGCATTCCCCACTTCATCTGGCAGCTCATTCCACACTCTCACCACTCTCTGCATGAATCGGCATTCTCTTGCCTTCTCCCCATAACCTGCCACACCCTGACTCATCAATGCCCTGAACTCCACAGGCATCTGCGGCAGCGAATTCCACAGATTGGTGGTAGGTGTTAGGTGAAACCGAAAAGTGGGGAGGGGTGAAGCAAGGAACTGTGAAGCTAATTGGTGAAAGAGATAAAGGGCTGGAAAAGGGGGAATCTGATAGTAGAGGGCAGAAGATCATGGAAGAAAGGAAACAGGAGGAACACCAGTGGGAACGATGGGCAGGTAAGAAGAGAATGTATGAGAGGGGAACAAAAATGTGGAATGGTGAGGGAGGGGACTCTCTTTCTAATCAACTTCCGGGCTCTTTTCTTCACCCCCTTCCCCTCGCCTGGTTTCACCTATCACCCGCTACCTTGTACTTTTTTCTCGCCTTCCCTAACTTCTTATTCTGGCATCTCCCCCCTTCCTTTCCAATCCTGATGAATGGTCTCGGCTGGAAACATCAACTGTTTACTATTTTCCATTGATTCTGCCCCAACTGCTCAGTTCCTCCAGCATTTTGTGTGTGTTGCGCTAGATTTTTAGCATCTGCCGAATCTCTTGTGTTTATATTATGATGTGGTGCAGGGTTTCAACCTGAAATAGAAACATAGAAAACCTACAGCACAATACAGGCCCTTCGGCCCACAAAGTTGTGCTGAACATGTCCCTACCTTAGAAATTACTAGGCTTAAACATAGTCCTCTATTTTTCTAAGCTCTATATACCTATCTAAAAGTCTCTTAAAAGACCCTATCATATCTGCTTCCACCACCATTGCCGGCAGCCCATCCCACGCACTCACCACTTTCTGAGTGAACAACTTACCCCGGACATCTCCTCTGTACCTACTCCGCAGCACCTTAAACCTGTGTCCTCTTGTGGCAAACATTTCAGCCCTGGGAGACAGCCTGTGAGTATCCACACAATCAATGCCTCTCATCATCAAATGTTAGCAATTTATTTATTCCACAGATGCTGCTCGACCACGGAGTTCCCCCAATGGATAGTGTGTAACCTAACCTGCTGAGAAGATGATTACATGATTGCAAGAGGGAGCGAGTCATCTGATGTTTTAGTGTACACAAGTAAATTATGAAGGGGCAGGCTTGTTGGCAAGAGTGATTCACATTTTTCACAATTACCACTGAGATCTCTGTAGTATATAAATCTCCCAAGCACCATTGTGATGATAGCAATGGAGCCATCTGTGTTTGCTGTTAAAGTGCCATTTTTTAGCATGATGTTGATGAGTCAGTGGTCCAGCGAGAGTTTTCATCTGGATATATTTCCATTGTGAAGTAATGTTTTAATCTCACCGATGGGGATTCCATCAGAAGATGATAAAGAGAGACTTCTCAGCAGAAGTGGTAAGGATTAGTACATTATCTGGGATGCAGCCAATAGGAAGCATAAAAAAATATCACCAGAGACCAGAGGAACTGAAGAGAACAAGTGCAAACTATTGTCTAAATAGAGATGTATCACAAACAAATGCAGAGGGATTCAAGTTTTCTTGCAAAAGGTTAACAGGCAGGTGCAACAAGTAGTTATGAAGGCACAGTGATATTGGCTGTTATTGAAGACGGTTGGGACTAGACAGAATAATTATTTGGTATGGACTAGATTAAGGGCCTGTTTCTGTGTTGTGTTCTCTATCACTCAATTAGAGTTTGAGAACAGAAGTATAGTTATAATTGTACAAAATGTGGGAGAACTGTGCTCAGTGTTGGCCTCTTATTTAACACAGAATATATTAGGATTGGAGGCAGCCCAGAAGAGATTCAGAGATGAGTATATGGTCCTAACACAAATGTCTAAAGAAAGCAGAACTGCCTACTCTATTAATGGTTTAATAAAGATTACCTCTCTTTCTTTCATTCTTTGGAGGTGAACTTTATTGAACCATATATGAGGGAGAATGACAAGGGAGGTATTGGGACATTTTGAAAAGTGAGAGAACCTCTAATGAGAAGATATGGTTACAATACAAGCGGCCATTCCTTTAAAACATGGGCTGGGCTGGGTAGAAATTCTTTCGCACACAGTGTGGTAAGTCTTTGATTTCTCCCCATGGTAGGACTGTAGAGGCTAACTTTCTGGAAATAGTTAGAGTTGAGATTCAAATTTATTTATCATTTGTACATCGAAATGTACAGTGAAATGTGCAGGTTGTACATCCTTGAGTTAGATCATTTTTTTGAAAGATTGAGGAATCGAGGGTATTGTGCGACTTGCATGGAACAGGAGATGAGGCTTGGAATGGTTTAGCTTTGATCCTATTGTGTCATAGTGCAAGCTTGTTGTATCTTCTCCTGGAAGGTAGAAGAGAGAAAAGAAAATGGCCAGGTTGACAGGCATCCTTGATAATACCTGTAAGCCTTCCTGAAACAATGCATAAAGAAGATGAACTGGACATAAGAACTAGCCATACACATTCATGGAACAACACACACAAAATGCTGGTGGAACACAGCAGGCCAGGCAGCATCTATAAGGAGAAGCACTGTTGACGTTTCGGGCCGAGACCCTTCGTCAGTAATTTTCAGCATCTGCAGATTTCCTCGTGTTTGCTCTTTAAATACATATTCATGGAAACATGTTTTATTGTACAGTTTTGGTTGCCTCATTATAGGAAGAAAGTTAAGGTTTTGGAGCGGGGGCAGAAAAGATTTAGCCAGGTGTTGCCTAGATTAGAGGCCATATGCTATAAGAAGAAGTTGGATAAATGTAGATTGTATTCTCTGGAGTGGTGGAGGCTGAGAGGAGTCTGATAGAGGTTCATAAGTGTGGTGAACTACATATACCTGTCTGGACTGCTCCTGTGGCTCCTCCCACAGACCCTGCTGACTGCTCCTGTGGCTCCTCCCACAGACCCCTGCTGACTGCTCCTGTGGCTCCTCCCACAGACCCCTGCTGACTGCTCCTGTGGCTCCTCCCACAGACTCCCGCTGACTGTGGCTCCTCCCACAGACCCCTGCTGACTGCTCCTGTGGCTCCTCCCACAGACCCCTGCTGACTGCTCCTGTGGCTCCTCCCACAGACCCCTGTATAAAGGCGACTGAGACCTGTTGCCCAGCCTCATTCCCCAGGATGTAGTGTTGCTCATTCTTCCAGTCAATAAAAGCCGATATCTCGCTTCCTACGTCTCAGAGTGAGTTATTGATGGTGCATCAATAAGATTATGAAAGGCATAAATAAAGTATTCAGACAGTATCTTTTTCCAAAGGGTTGAAAGGTCTAATACCAGAGGGCATTCATTTAAGGTGAGTCAAAGTCATTTCAAAGGAGATGCGAGGGACATGTTTTTGTTCACAGAGCATTGTGGGTGTCTGGACTGCATTGCCTGGGGTGGTGGCAGAGGCAGAAACATTAGAGAATTCTAAGAGATATTTAGACGGGTACATGAATGTGGGGAAAATGGAAGGATTTGAATGATGGATTAGTTTAGTTGGCCCTTCGATTATTAATATATTTGCTTGGGCACAACATTGTGGAGCAAAGGGGGCCTGTTGCTGTGCTGTACTGTTCTGTGTTCTATGTTCTAATTCAGAATAAAAGAACATAAAATGACAGACACTATACTAAACAGCACTAGAATAATGTGAAAGTCCCTAGCAATTGAGAAATTAGTCTATTTGGCTATTCCCATAACTCAGGTTTTACCAGCTTAAGCTATAAGAATACAATATAAATAATAATAATTAATAAATAAACAATAAATATTAAGAACATGAGATGAAGAGTCTTTGACAGTCAGTCCGTAGATGTGGGAACAGTTCAGTGTTGGGTGAGTGAAGTTGAGTGAAATTACCCTCTCTGCTTCATGACCCTGATGGTTGAGGGGTAATAACTGTTCCTGGATCTGATGGTGTGGATCCTGAGGCTCCCTTACCTTCTTGCTGATCTCCCTGATGCTACCTAATTTGCTGAGTTTCTACAGTATTTTGTGTGTGTTGCTCAAGATTTCCAGTATCTGCAGAATCTCTTGCATTTAACATCTGTAAGACCCTGAATTTCCTGCCCCCTTGTCTGAGGAAGGGAGAGTTTGATAACTTCACTCTCAAAAGGCCTGTCCTAATTTCTCAAGTCTGGCATCCACACCAAGGGAAATAGTTGAAGTTCATCAGTGTCGTTCCACTTAATATCTTGAAAATTTGAAAACAAATCAAGCTTTAGCCTTCAAAATTCTAGTGAGTACAATTTCAGCTTCTGACATGTCTCTCTGTAAATTAACCCTTGTTATCCAGAATGAATTTGGAGAATCCCTCCAGAACAGGATGGAGTTATAGGAACTGCCACATGGAAATTTAAACACAAGGGATTCTGCAGATGCTGCAACTCACACACAAATTGCTGGAGGAACTCAGCAGGTCAGGCAGCATCTGTGGAAATGAATAAACAGTCGATGTTTTGGGCTGAGATTATTTATTAGGACTGGAAAGAATGGGGCAAAATACCAGAATAAGAAAGTGGAGAATGGGGAAGGAGGACAAGATAGGTGAAGCCAAGTGGATGGGGGAATAGAAGGATGAAGTAAGAAGCTGGAAAAGGTAAAATGCTGAAGAGGAAGGAATCTGATAGGAGAGGAGAGTAGACCATAGGAAAAAGGAAAGGAGGAGGCCACCGTGGAGGCATGATAGGCAGGTGAAGAGAAGTGGTATGAGGTCAGAGTGGGGAAATGAATAAGAGGGAAGGAGCAGGGGGAGAAATACCAGAACTATTTTCCTGGATCTTCCTCACTGTGTTTCTGAATTTAACATCTTTATCAAGAGTTACATCAAGCTCCTGAGTTATGCAAATTCCAAACAGACCCATCAGCCTGACTTTTGTCTGCTGACTGAGCAAATAATCCCATATGCCATCATTGGACCCAAATTCATTCCCATCAGTCAGAAACAGAGTTATTAACACTGACTTAGGTGCTACTGGCTATTGAGATTGGCTTATTATTGTCACGTGCACCAAGATACAGTGCGGAGCTTGTCTTGTATCCTGTTCATACAGATCAGATCATTACACAGTGCACTGAGGTAGAATAAGTAAAACAGTAACAATGCAGAATAAAATGTACAAGCAAATGAAAAAGAACAGTGCAGCTAAACAATAAAGTACAAGATCATAATGAGGTTAATTGAGAGGCCAAGAGTCCATCTTACCATACAAAAGTCTGAATTGAGGCTGTCCTTGAGCCTGCTGACATGTGCTTTAGTATCTCTGGGAGATGGGAGGAGGGAGAAGACAGAATGTCTGGGATGCTGGGGTCTTTGATTATACGGGCTGCTTTACTGAGGCAGCAACAAGTATAGATGGAATTCATGGAAGGGAGGGTGATTTCCTTGATGTGCTGAGCTCTGTCACAACTTTCTGTGGTTATGTGTGGTCACATGCAAAGCAGTTACTGTACTAAGTTGTGATGTATCCATGAAATTTGTTCCTTTGCGGCAGCAGTACAGTGCAAAGTCACAAAAATACTGTAAATTACAAAAATAGAAAAAGTACAAATAAAGGAAATAACAAGAGAACAGAGGAAGATGATACTTTTAAGTGATGTCTCTTTGTGTGCCGCTTCAATGGGAATCCTCAAATATTCAGGACCACTACAGCTGAAATCCATAGACACAATCATGAGTACTTCAGTAAGCAACATTGTTTTAAGATGTTCAAAAAAATTTATTGATAATAAAAATCAATGGACCTCAGAGAGCAAACTCAGGTCACGAGTACGGTTCCCCTTTAAGAAAACAGAATACAGGATGCTGCAGCGATTTATAAGTTCATTTGAAATGCATATGCTTCAGACCTCCATTCCTAATTATTCTTCAGGCCAATGTACAGTCCCTGGAAAATAATGTTGAAGACCTCGGAACAAGATTGCTGTGCCAGTGGGATATCAGGGACTGCTGTGTACATTGCTTCACGGAAACATGGTTATCTCCTACCATTTTGGATGCAGCACTGCAGCTTGATGGCTTCACTGTGCTCTGCAAAGATAGGACAGCACAGTCTTTTAAAGGCAGAGGAGGTGGAGTACGTGTTATGGTTAACTCATCCTGGTACACAAACATAATGGTTCTGTCTTAGTCCTGCTCGGCTGACCTGGAACATCCAGTGGTCAAATGTCATTCATTTTATCTGCCGAGTGAGTTTTCCACTATCATCCTGGTATGTAGCAATGTACATTCCATGACAGTCCAATGTCAAGCAGGCTCTAGAGGAGCTGAGCACCATAATCATCAGGCATGAAACTGTGCTTCCTGATGTCTTCCCTATCATTGTAGAGATTTCAACAGGCCAGCTTGAAAAAGTCTCTGCACAACTACACCAATATATCCCCTGTAGAACCAGAGGAGCCAGCACACTTGACCACTGCTATATCCCCATCAAGGATGTTTACCATGCTATCCCACACACACAATTGGAAAAGCCCCATCACCCTGTTGTACTTCTACTCCTTGTGTATGTGCAGCAACTAAACAACACAGCACCAGCAGTGAGGACTAAAAAGATACGGTCAAAAGAGGCAGAGGAGTGTTTACAGGACTGATTTAAATCAGTGGACTAAACATTATGTGGAGATTCAGCTTCAAGTCTGAATGAATACACTTCTGTTTTCACCGACTTCATTAAAACTTGTTTGGTCAAATCTGTGCGTACAAGAACATACCAATCATACCCAAATTAGAAGCCATGGATGAACCAGGAGATTCATAATCTGTTGAGGGCTAGACCTTTGCCAATCATGTCTGCTGATCCAGAATTATACAAGAAGTCTTGGTATGATCTACGGAAGGCTATCTTAAGAGCGATAAAACAATTCTGATGGAAGTTAGAGATGGAATTCGATGCACATCAGCTCTGGCAGGGTTTGCAGGCCATTACTTCTTAGAAATGGCAGTGATGCTTCGTTCCCAGATGAGCTCTATGCATTTTACGCATGCATTGAAAGGGAGAATCTCTCTGCAGCATCTGGTAACCCTATGATCTCTGTCTCGGCCGCTGACATCCGGACATCTTTCAAGAGTGGTAACCTGTACAGGCATCAGGCCCTGATGGTGTACCTGGTAGGGCTCTGAAAACCTGTGTCAACCAACTGACTAGAGTGTTCAAGGATCACTTCAACCTCTCACTGCTACAGTTGGAGATGCCCACTTGCTTCAAAAGGGCAACAATCATACAGTGCCCAAGAACAGCAATGTGATCTGCCTTAATGACTATCACCAAGTGGCACTCACATCTGTGATGAAGTGCTTTGAGAAGTTGGTCATAGCTAGAATCAACTCCTGCCTGAGCAAGGACCTGGACCCACTGTAACATGCCTATTGCCAAAATAAATCTATAGTTGATGCAACATCACTGGCTCTCCACTCGGCCTTGGATCACCTGGACAATAGTAATACTTACATCAAGCTGCTGTTTATTGACTACAGCTCAGCATTCAACATAATCATACCTTCAGTTTTCATCAAAAAGCTCCAAAACCTGGGTCTCTGTAGCTCCTCCAGCAACTGGATCATCAATTCTTCACCGGGTGACCACAGACTCTGCGAATCAGAAATAATATCTCCTCCTCTCAGACCATCAACACTGGCACATATCAAGAATGTGTTCTTAGCCCACTGCTCTACTCTCTCTACACCCACGACTGTGTGACTAGACATAGCTCTAACACCATCTATAACTTTGCCGACAACACTTATATTGTTGGTAGAATTTCAGATTGTGGCAAGGAGGTGTACAGGCATAAGGTAGGTCAGCTGCTTGAGTGTTATTGCAGCAATAAACTTGCACTCTGTGTCAGTAAGACCAAGGATTTGATTGTAGATGTCAGGAATGGTGAGTCAGGGGAACACACACCAGAGCTCACTGAGGGATCAGAAGTGGAAATGATCAGCAGTTTCAAGTTCCTAGCCCACCATATTGATGCAATTACGAAGAAGGCATGGCATTCGCTCTATTTCATTAGGAGTTTGAGGAGAATTGGCATGAGACCAAGGACACTTGCAAATTTCTACAGATGTACTGTGGAGAGCATTCTGACTGGCTGCATTGGTATTGAGGGGACTCTGCACAGGCACCAGCCTCCCTAGCATCCAGGACACCTTCAAAACACAATGCCTCAAAAAGGTGGCATCCTTCTCACTCACCGTCAAGGAAGAGATACAGGAGCCTGAAGACACACCTTCAACATTTTAGGACAGGTTCTTCACCTCCCCATTAGATTTCTGAAGGGACAATATTCTCATGAACACTACCTCAGTACTTTTCTCTTTCCTTTTTGCACTACTTGTTTCATGTATTTTATATATATACCATACTTCTTAATGATATTTATAGTTTTTATTGCTACATATTGCTATATACTGCTACTGCAGAACAACAAATTTAATGACATATGCCAGTGATATTAAATTTGATTCAGATTCTAATTCTGCAGGTTGTATTCATGGGTTAATGGACCATTCAGAAATCTGATCGCAGCAGGGAAGAAGCTGTTCTGGAGAAGACAAATTTCAGAGTTGTATATGGATTCATGCTTTGATAATAAATGAATCTTTGACCCTTTGAAAACGGCATTACAGGTAGATATATTTGTAAAGAAAGCTTTTGTCTCATTGGCCTTCATATATCAAAACATTGAGTATCAGAGATGGGATATTATGTTGCAGTTGTCTCAGACATTTGTGAGTTCCAATTTGGAATGTTGTGTCCAGTTTTGGTCACCTACCTACAGGAAAGAGTGCAGCAAAAATTTATAAGAATGTTGACAGGACTTGAGGACTGCAGATACAGGAAAGGTTGAATAGGTTAGGGCTTTATTCCGCAGAGCATAGCAGACTGATAAAATGTGTACAAAATTATGAGGGGTATGGATAGAATAATGCAAGTAGGCTTTTTCATCTAAGGTTGGGTGAAACTACAACTGGAGGTCATGGGTTAAGGGTGAAAGGTAAAATGTTTAAGGTGTACATGAGGGGGAGCTCCTTCACTCAGAGCGTGGTGAGAGTATGGAACAAGCTGCCAATGCAAAGTTACTTGCAATATTAAAGAGTAATTTGGATAGGTACATAGATGTGGTGGGTATGGAGGGCTATGGTCTGGGTGCAGGTTGGTGGGACTAGGCAGACTAATGGTTCAGCATGGACTAGATGGGCTGAAAGGCCTGCTTCTGTCCTGTAGTTTTGCATGACTCTATTATACTACTTATCTCTTGCTATGTGCCTGTGATGGTGCTGAAAGTAAATTTTTCATTACACCTGTGCATTCATGTACTTGTGTATCTGACAATAAATTCAACTTTGATTTTGACCTTGATCATGACTTTGAATTGCATTGCCTATATTAACGGTACTTCATAATACAACTGAGGTAAATCACCCTCCTGTGAACCATTAGGCAAGTGTCAGAGAGGTAAGAAAAAGTCCTTTGATGAAGGATATTGGGTTTTCCCCAACCACCCTGTTATTTCATAGTCAATAGTACAGACAATGACTAATTTGTATTACTGAAATAATTCATTCACTAAATTTAAATTTCCCAGCTGCTGTAATAGACAACTGTCTAACCTTGATCACTTAACCTTGAATTATTTTACTTATAACCTTATTTATTTCATTCTTGATCATTTGTCCTAGCAATTATTGGACCCTATTCCTTCATTAAAAAAAATATATGCACTCAATGGCCACTGTGTGGTAATTTGAGTTATTGTCACCTTCCTGTCAGCTTGAGCCAGTCTGGCCATTCTCCTCTGATCTCTCTCATTAACATGACAGTTTTGCCCACAGAACTGCAGCTTACTGAATGATTTTTTTTTGTTTTTACATCATTCTCTGTAAACTCTAGAGACTGCTCTGTGTAAAAATCCCAGGAAATCAGCAGTAGTTTCTGAGATACTCAAACCATCCCATCTGGCACTAACAATCATTCCACAGTCAAAATCACTTAGCTCACATTTCTTCTCCATTCTTGTGTAGGACCTAAACAATAACTAAACATCTTGACCATGTCAACATTCTTTTACACATTGAGTTGCTGCCACATGATTCAAGTTCAAGTTCACGTTTATTTTCATTCAACCATATACATGTATACAGCTAAATGAGACAACATTCCTCCAGACCAAGGTGCACAACACAATACATATAACCCACACACATAACACAATAATTAATATTACCACAAATAAGTTAACAAACAATAAGGTACATTTATGACACAAGTTAAAAAATAAACAGTATAATGCTACTGACACTTCATAAAACCATAGACCATAAGACCATAAGACATAGGAGCAGAATTAGGCCATCTGACCCATTGAGTCTGCTCCGTCATTCAATCATGGCTGATCCTTTTTTTTCTATCTCCTCCTCAACCCCAGTTCCTGGCCTTCTCCCCGTAACGTTTGATGCCTTTCATGTGTGATGAGGCCTGGGAGATTAGTAGTCTTACGGACTGGGAGAAGAAGCTGTTCCCCACCCAAAAGTTTCTTGCCAGAATGCAATGGTACCTCCTGCTCGATGGTAGGTGGTTAAAGAGACTGAATAGGTATTTGCATTAACAGGCACGTGTATGGGTGTACCTAATAAAGTGGCCACTGAGTGTCTACCTTTTCCAATTCTTGTAAAATATTCAATTGGTAGATGAGGACATTCAAACAATTAAAATGCTGCCTATATTAAACCAGCAGAGAGATGAATAGTACACGATTGTATTAAACCAATATCGCTAACAGCACTCTCTCAGTTGTAAATCTTTCATCTTGATTTTGTATTGCAAGTCGACACTTAAAGTAATTAATCCTCATTTTATTCCAGATACACTAACTGCAAATGCCAGCAGATATTTTCCGCCACAGTTCAGAAAATGTTTCTGACATTCAGAAGGCCAGTGGTGAGTACACCCCTTACTGGCGGATGTAAGATGATTTGTAGGGATTAACATGGAGTAACATACCACATTTCCTGAAAATAGCAATAGAAGTCGGCAGATTCAGCTTCAGATCCATTTATTGATCACATGTACATCAAATGTTACAGTGAAATACAGCATTTGCATTAACAACTAAGGGGAGATTTGAAAGAAGTTGATAAGATTATGAGAGACATAAATAGAGTAGAGAAACAGTATCTTTTTCTCAGGGTTGAAATGCATAATATCAGAGAGCATGCATTTAAAGGTGAGAAGGGGTACGTTCAAAAGAGACGAGGGGCAAGTTTTTTGACACGGAGAGTTGGGGGTGCCTGAGCTGCATGCTGGGGTGGTGGTAGAGGCAGATGCATTAGAGAGTTTTAAGGATGTTTAGAGAGGCACATGAATGTGAGGAAAATGGAGGAGTATGAACATTGATGAAAAATTCCGCAGATGCTGGAAATCCAAGCAACACACACACAAAATGCTGGAAGAACTCAGCAGGTCTGACAGTATCTATGAAAAAGAGTAAACCATCGACATTTCAGGCTGAGACCCTCCATCAGGTCTGGTATGGATATTGTGCAGGCAGAGGAGTTTAGTTTAGTTTAGTTAGATATTTGATTACTAATTTAGATTAATTAGATTGGCAAAACACACACAAAATGCTGGAGGAACTCAGCAGGCTAGGCAGCATCCATGAAAAGAATAAGGTTGATGAAGGGTTTCGGCCCAAAATGTCAACTGTACTCTTTCCCTAGATGCTGCCTGGCCTGCTGAGTTCCTCCAGCATCACGTGTGTGTTGCTCAGATTTCCAGCGTCTGCAGATTTTCTCTTGTTTGCATTTAGTTTGGCACAATATTGTGAGCTGAAGGCCCTGTTCCTATACTGAACTGTTTCATGCCCTGTGTTTTAACGAGAACAGCCTAAGGATATACAGTGGACAGCCCACGAGTACTGGTTTTCATCTGTCAAGACACTGATAATGGAAGCTTTTGATTTATATACAGGACAGTAACAGGCCCTTCCAGCCCAGTGAGTCAGTGCTAGCCAATTACAACCAAGTGACCAACTGACCTACCAACCCGTACATCTTTGCAATATGTGAGGAAAACAGAGTGCCCAAAGGAGACCTCCACAGTCAGGGTTAAAACGTACAAACTTTGTACAGACCCTTAACTGTGTTGATGAGCAGAGAGATTTTGGGGTCCAAGGCAATAGCTCCCTGTAAGTAGCTACACAGTTCAATATGGTGGTTAAGAAAGCATTTGGCATGCTTGCCTTTATTAGTCAAGGGATTGAGTTCAAAAGACAGGAAGTTATGCTGTGTTTTATAAAACTTTAGTTAGACCACATCTGAAGTATTGCATACTGTTCTGGTCCCCAGATTACAGAAAGTCTGTTGAAGCTTTGGACAATGTGCAGAAGAGGTTAACCAGTGAAACCCCATTTTTACCGGGTATCTCTAGAGATGCAGCTCGATAACCCCTCGCTAAGACAGCCATCAGACTCAGTGGTGGAAAAAGCACTTTCCGTACATCTAGAATTGATATGACTGGCATCCTGTCAAACCCATGGGGTTGAGATGTTGCACCCACCTGAATCCCGGTCTGTGTGAATTCGGTGTACAGTAATTTACTGCCCACTTGCAATCAGCTGTCAGCAAAAAATAATAGTTTTATCGAAGAGTTAGTAGGAAAAAGAAGAGAAAAAGTAGAAAGGGCTCATTAAACCCGTCCAAATGTGCTCATCAGTTGGAGCTCACCTAGAAGTTCTCTGTCACTCACGCAGTGGACCCATGGTCTGCATGAAAGTACACACGACCTTCCAAATGTCATTTGAGATCCATCTCAAACAAATGGGAATAATAGTCCTTCCTCATTCATCTGCACCAAGCACCTTGTGCAACATGGATGGGAGTCTCAGCCATCTACCCTCCTATCTATCTCCCAGCTTCCACAAAAAAGACCTCGACCCACACCAGTATCCGTCACAAAAACCCCTCCTCCAGCGTCCTCTAAAACCTTCTCCAAATTCCACCATCCTGATTGGCTGACACAACATTCCTAAACTGAACAACAAATCCCCTTATCTTAGCTCAAACCTAAACAGGCTGAAAGCAGAAGTGACTGCTAAAATGGAATACCTACAGCATCATAGTAAAAATCCTAACCAGGGCGTTAGACCAGGATGCTGCCTCGATTAAGAGGGCATGTGCTACAACAAAAGATTGGACAGAATTGGATCATTTTCTCTGGAGCATTAGAGACTGAGGGGAGATCTGAGAGAGGTTTGTAAGATTATGAGAGGCATAGATTGAGTAGACAGACAATATCTTTTTTGCAGTGTTGGATTGTCTAACACCAGAAGGAATGCATTTGAAGTGCGAGGGTGTAAGTTTAAAGGAGGTGCGAAGGGCAAGTGTTTTTACACAGAGAGTTGTGGGTGTCTGGAATGCACTGACTGGGGTCTTGTCTTGTCTTGTCCATACTGGACCAACCACCACCACTGGGCTACAAATGTGCAGGAGCACTGTGCGGTTATGTGCCTTGCTCAGGGACACACACGCTGCCTCGGCTGAGGCTCGAACTAATGACCTTCAGATTGCCAGCCCAAAGCCTTAACCACCTGGCCATGCGCCAACACAGTGTGTGTGGTGGGGCAGAAATATTAGGGATTTTTAATAGACGTTTAAATAAGTACACAAATGTGAAGAAAATGGAAGGATATGGACATTGTTTAGGCAGAGGAGATTAGTTGGCCATTTGATTAATAATTTAATTGGTTCTGCACAACATAATGGGCTGAAGGGCTTGTACCTGTGGTGTACTGTTCTATGTTCTGTGTTCAGTAAAAAAAAATGTAAAGCTGGCTTCACTGCCCGTCACATATTCTCAGGGCAGGGACAACAGTGGGGAATCGGGAATTAAGACTACCAACTCCAAAGTGAAAGAGAAAACAGATAATAAAAGATAAAATTGAGTGTACTTAGTGTGTCAATAACAAGTTCTATCTTGCAATAGCGTGCCATAAGCTCGCTATTCACTCTGTACGCCTGCTGTGTTTATAGCAACTATTGAATAACTAATATGCAACAGTCCCACCACTATGTAATTGAGTCTAATATTTCAAAGCTACAGTATCTATGCTTTACCCATTCAAGCAATGGCATAGATTTTTACTCTTGAAATGGCTCTGCTAATCAATCAAATTAAATTACATTTATGTAGTTCTCTTTCCATCCCAAGATACTGAGAGTGCCTTATTGTACCTTTCCGCAGTTCAATCCCAAAGTAGGCTCAACAGCCATTTCTTTCATTACTTACAAAGTAAAGCCCATCAAGATTCAAGATTGCTTAATGTCATTTCCAGTACAACATTGTAAGGAGGATAAAATAACTGTTACTCTGGAACTGATGTAGCACAGAAAAAATATATATAAATGATAATGAACACAATAATAATATTAACAAACACAATAAATATAAAGCAACACGAGATGCTTGAGGAACTCAGCAGGTTAGGCAGCACTTATTGAAATGAATAAACAGTCAATGTTTCAGGCCGAAAACTTTATTCTGGAAAAGAAGAGGAAAAATGCCAGAATTAAAAGCAAAACACACAAAACGTTGGAGGAACTCAGCAGGCCAGTCAGCATCTATGGAATCTTTGGCAGGGTTTCGGACCAAAACCTTGACTGTACTTTTTTTCCACAGATGCTGCCTGTCCTGCTGAGTTCCTCCAGCATTTTGTGTGTGTTGCTCAGATTTCCAGCATCTGCAAATTTTCTCTTGTTTGTGGCAAGAATAACAAGTTGGGGGAGAGGGAAAGGAGGATAGCCAGATAGTGATAGGTGAAGCCAGGTGGGTAGGAAAGATAAAAGGCTGGAGAGGAAGGAATGACATAGGAGAGCTGAGTCGACCACAGGAGAAAGGGAAAAAGGAGGGGACTTGGGAAAGCGATAGGCAGTTGAGAAGAAGGCACAAGAGGACAGAGTGGAGAAAAGAAAAGGAGGACAGGGCGAGAGAAAGAAATTACCTTCAGGAGAAATTGATATTTGTGCCATCAGGTTGAGGCAACACAGATGGAATATAAGGTGTTGCTCCTCCACCCTTGGCACAAGGGGAGGCTATGGACCAACATGTCAGAACAGGAATGGGAATCAGAATTAAAATATTTGACCACCAGTTATTTCTGTTTTAGGTAGATGGAGCTGAGGTTCTCAATGAAGTGGTTCCCCAATATAAATCCATAAGATAGCTATGTATATAATTATAAATTTTTAAAAAAATACTCTCTCTCTCTCTCTCTCTCTCTCTCTCTCTCTCTCTCTCTCTCTCTCTCTCTCTCTCTCTCTCTCTCTCTCTCTCTCTCGCTCTCTCTCTCTCTCTCTCTCTCTCTCTCACACAATAATGTGACACCAGGCACAGGAATGTCTGTAGAGAAGGTAACCAACAGGAAATGATAAAACAGTGGTGGTTGGGGGTATGGAGTGGTGGCTTAGTTGGTGACAGTGTAGATCAGCCTTACTGTTTGAGGAATGTAACTGTTTTTGAGTCTGGTGGTCCTGGTGTGGATGCTGTGTAGCCTTCTCCCTGAGGGGAATGTGACAATCAGTCCATTACTAGCGTTACAAACAGCATCTGAGGTAATTGGACAGTTAATGTGATTTAGAGGGCTGGTATGAGGGCTGAATACTGATGGCTCTACCCACAGAGTTTCTCCTCAGGAGAGCAGCTGCCCCAATGGATCTTTCTTCAGGCTGACAAGACCTCAGCTTGAAGTCCAATGGACGACACTTCCAATGTATCAGAACCTGTCAACACCCCACCACATGTCAGTCTGGGTTTCCCACTCAGTTCTTTGCTCCTTCTGGGAAGCTCACACAGGAAAATGAAGGCTGACATTTTCAGATTAATTGGATAGAAGGGGATGTTGATTGCTAGCAAGTGCTTTCCAAATCTTTGGTTATTTAAGGAGACAGAGATAGACTCAGATAAGATACGATGAAGGTGACTTGGCATCTGACAACAGTGAATTGGAAAGATGGATTTACCTTCAATTCTCCAAGTTATTTGCAAGTTGATTGATAATGAATTTTTAAGTAGGAGCTCTCACCTAATGGGACACGGTATATAGTATTTAGATGTACTGGAGGGAAACAAAATACCTGTCAACAGTTCTAGCACTGTTATGATTATAATTAAAGCAGAGATTGATACGTTCTTGATTTGTCAGGGCATCAAATGATCTGGGGAGAAGGCAGGAGATTGGGGTTCAGCCATGATAGAATGGCGGAGCAGAGTCGGTGGTCTAATAGAGATTTGTTTTCTTACAAGCATTTACAGGGGAGTAAAGAAATACAATATCATTTATGAAAAGCTGTAAATAGCAAAGACTGGCAAACAACCAATGTGCAAAAGAAAACTGTGCGAATAATAATAAAAAATAAATAATACTGTGTGAAAAGGTCTTTGAAAATGAATCCATTGGTTGTGGGGTCATTTCAGTTTTGGGGAGAGTGATATTAACCCCTTTGGTTCAAGAGCCTGATGACTGAGGGGCAATAACAGTTCCTGGTCTTACGGGTGCAGGACATAAGGCTCCTGGACTGCCTTGCCAATGGCAGCAACAAGCAGGTGGCATGGCCTGGACGGTGGGAGTCATTGATGATGGGTACTTCTGTACTGCCATAGCGCTCCTTGTAGATGTGCTCGATAGTGGGGAGGGCTTTTCCTATCATGGACCGGGATGGATCCACTATGTTTTGCCATGTATTTTTTTTGTTCAAGGGCACTGGTGTTTCCATACCAGAACATGGAATGGAAACCACTTGAACTTGCTTGAATTGCTGTGGTCTTTTCAATGGCGACCCTACCCTGTGACTGAGCATGGATGCCAGGATTTAGACCCAGCAACAGTGAAGGAACTGCAAATCCTCTCAAGCACAACATAGTGTGTGGCTCGGAGGGGAACCTGCAGGTGGTGGTGTTTCCCTGTGCCTGATGCCTTTGTCCTTCTTGCTGGTGGATGTAGCATGCTTGGAAGATGCAGAGGTGAATAATTGCAGTTAATTTACATAGAATAGAACAGTACAGGAAGGCTCTTCGGCCCGCAATGTCTGTGCTAAATATAATGCCAATTTAAACTGTACATCTGTCTGTGCAGATTCTACATAATTACAATGTTTAAAGGACAGGTACAGCACCTTGCAAAAGCCTTAAGAACGTGTGTGTATATATATATATATATACACACACACATAAGTGTGAGTTATGTGTGAGTGATGATAAACCTGATTCTGATCTGGGTCTTTATTGGGAAGGGGGCAGAGAGAGGGGAATCAAAGTTGGGAAAGGGGGCAGGGAGAAGGGGGGGGGAGTGGGAGGCACCAGAGAGACATTTAATAAACCAATTGTTTGGAATCAAATGACCTTGCCTGGTGTTTCAGGGCTGGGTGTGTCCAAACCTGCTCCTTCTCTGCCACCTGTCCCACACCCCTCCCATGGTACTCCACTCTCACTATTCTCAGCAGCCTTTGCTCCAGCCAGGTTTACAAACTCACTCTCTGACAAACACAGTACTCTGCAAAGGTTTTAGGCACTCTAGCTATGTGTATGCGCCTCAGATGTTTAAACACTGCTGTACATGGATAGATATGTTCAAAGAGATATGGGCCAAACCATCTTGGCTGAGTTTGGCTAAAGGGCCTGCTTTCCATCCTGTATAATTTAGGTGGGTGGTATGGTAACATAACGGTTAGCATAATTACTTTACAAGAATTGCCAGTTGGGTTTTGATTCTCGCTGGTCTCTGTAAGGACTTCCCATCTCCTCCCTGACACCATGAGGGTTTACTCTGGGAGCACTGGCTTCCTCCTATATTCCAAAGAAATATGGGCTGGTCAGGGTCAGTGAGTGTGGGCATGCTCTGTTGGTGTTAGAAACATGGCAACACTTGTAGGCTGTCCCAGCACAGCCCATGCTGATCTGATTTGAAGCAAATACCATCTTTCACCAGCACAGGGAATTCTGCAGATGCTGGAAATCCAAAGCAAAATACACAAAATACTGGAGTAACTCAGCAGGTCAGGCAGCATCTGTCAAAATGAAAAGACAATTGACGTTTCAGGCCAAGAGCCTTCTTCAGGACTTGAAGGGAAGGGGGAAGATGCCAGAATAAAAAATCTGGGGGGGGGGGGGAGGAGAAGGAGGATAGCTCGAAGGTGATAGGTGAAAACAAGAGGATAGGAAAGGTAAAAGGCCGGAGAGGAAGACATGTGATGGGAAAGGAGGGTGGACCACAGGAGAAAAGGAAGGAGGAGGAGACCCAGGGAGGTGTGCCATACTGGTAAGAAGAACATGTAAGAGGCCAGAGTGGAGAATAAAAGAAGAGGGGAGGGGGAGGGAAAAGAATTACCTTAACCAGAAATTGATATTTCAATGGACACATGACAAATAAAGTTTTAAGCTCAAGAATCTTCCACTAGAATTTTATAAAATTATGAAAGGCATACTGTAGATATGGTTGAGAGCCAGAATCCTTTCCTGGGGAGAAATGTCAAATATCAGATAGCTTAGAGTCAAGGTGAGAGGGATAAGTTTAAATGAGATGTGTAGGGCAGGTATTTCTACAGAGAGAGAGGTCGGTTCCTGGAATGGACTACAAGGTGCTGGTGGAAGAAGCAGGCACAATATCAACCTTAACAAGCATTCTTTTCTCACTGTTCCCATCAGGTAGAAGGTTCACGAGCCTCAGCACTCACTCCACCAATTTCAAGACCAGTTACTACCCCTCAACCATCAGGCTCTTGAAGAAAAGAAGATAATTACACTCATTCTATTTTTGGTGTTCTTACAACAAATGATCTCACTTTAAGGACTCTTTCTCTTGTTATTTTATACTGTTGATATTTATTGCTATTCATTTATATTTGCATTTACACAGCTTGTTGTCTTCTGTGCTGTTGTTCTTTCATTGATTCTGTTTACAGTTACTGGTCTACAGATTTGCTGAATATGCCTGTTAGAAGAAGAATCTCAGGGTTGTATGTGGTGACATCTACAGTATGCACTGTCATAATAAATCTTACTTTGATTTTGACTTTGAAGAGGCTTTTAGATAGATGCATGGATATGATGGGAGTGGAGGGATTTTGATCACATACAGGCATAAATGATTCTGTTTAACTTGGTATCATGTTCAACACAGACATCATGGGCTGAGGGCCTGTTACTGCGCTCTACTGTTCTGTGTTGACTGACTCTATATCCCTCCATTCCCATCTATTTATGTGTCTGTCTAAAAACAGTACTTTGTAAATATTGTTGTTATAATAGATCGTGATATTCTAACTGATAGCACATTTACAAGACGAAAAGAGGCATTTGGATGGTGAGTTGGAGATGGATTTTTATCAAAGGAGGTGTAAGATGCTCCTTTTCTGCATTAACCTGCAGGTCACCCTTGGGCAGGGTAACATCTGCTTAGTCCCCGATCAGTGTTACGTGAATCCATGGGAGCAGGTGGTGGATGGTCGTATGAGCAGCTGGTGCATATCACAAGTCCTGGTTATGTGATCACTGATGACAGGCAGACAATCTCAACAGATTTCAATAGGGCATTTAATGTCGAAGAAATAGATACACCCAATATACATCCTGAAATTCTTTTTCTTCACAAACGTCCACGAAAACAGAGGAGTGCTCCAAAGAATGAATGACAATTAAATGTTAGAACCTCAAAGCCCCACCAGCTCCCCCCCATGCATAAGCAGCAGAAAAGCAACAATCCCCCCTCCCCACCAGCAAAAAAAGCATCGGCACCTTCCAGTATGCACTCAAGCATGCAGCAAAGGATCAATAAAGACCATGATTCCTCATGTCATACGACACCCCAGCACATAATGAAGATGACAGATCATCTAACAGATAGCACATATTACAAGATGATGGGAGCATAGTTTGACTGGACAGCCAGGGAAATTTTCTCAGGGTGGAAATGATTAATACAAGGAGGCAGAATTTTAAGATGACTTGGGGGGATGTCAGAGGTAGGCTTTTTTAACAGAGAAAGAGATGGGTGTGTGGAACAAGCTGCCAGGGTTGGTGGTAGTGTTAGATACCTCAGGGATTTTTAAGAAACTCTTAAATAGGCACAAGGAAGATAGAAAAAATGGAGGGGTAAGTAGGAGGGCAGGATTAAATTGATCTTAGAGAAGGTTTACAGGCTGCAATAACATTGTGGGCTGAAGGGCTGGAATTATTATGAATAAACACTTGTCACCGTCTCTACATCAGAGTCTATCTTCCTCCGCACTTGTGTTCCGATATTGCTAACGTACATCATGACAGTAAGGGCCAAGATATGCTTGAACACTTAACAGGAATGTATGTTCTGTCTGGTTGATGGAGTACCAATCAATTGGTTTCCTTTGTCCTGGATGGTATGAAGCTTGTTGAAAAATTCTAGAGCTGTATTAATCCAGGCAAGTGGGGTGTATGCCATTAAGATTGTGAATTGTGCCTTGTACATGCTGGAAAGCCTTTGGTGAGCTGATATAGGTAATAAGCTACAGTTATTACGTACTCTGAAGGGTTTCTGCAGATGCTGGAAATGTTGATCAACACACACACAATACTGAATGAACTCAGCAGGTCAGGCAGTTCGATGGAGGGGAATAGACAGTTGATGTTTCGGGCTGCGATGCTTCATCATAACTGAAAAGGAAGGAGAGAGAAACCAGAATAAGAAGAAGGTGGGCGGAGGGGAAGGAGTACAAGCTGGCAAGTGATAGATGAGACCAGGTAAGGAGCAAGATGAGTGGGTGGGCAGAAGGAGGGAATGAAATAAGAAGCTGGGAGGTGATAGTTGGAAGAGGTACAGATCGGTTGGAAGATCAATTTACTAGGATGTTACCTGGGTTTCAGCACTTAAGTTACAGAGAAAGGTTGAACAAGTTAGGTCTCTATTCATTGGAGCGTAGCAGGTTGAGGGGGGATTTGATCGAGGTATTTAAAATGTTGAGAGGGATAGATAGAGTTGACGTGAATAGGCTGTTTCCATTGAGAGTAGGGGAGATTCAAATGAGAGGACATGATTTGAGAGTTAGGGGGCAAAAGTTTAAGGGAAACACGAGGGGGTATTTCTTTACTCAGAGAGTGATAGCTGTGTGGAATGAGCTTCCTGTAGAAGTAGTAGAGGTCAGTTCAGTTGTGTCATTTAAGGTAAAATTGGATAGGTATATGGACAGGAAAGGAGTGGAGGGTTATGGGCTGAGTGCAGGTAGGTGGGACTAGGTGAGATTAAGAGTTCGGCACAGACTAGGAGGGCCAGAATGGCCTGTTTCCGTGCTGTGATTGTTATATGGTTGTTATATGGTTAAAGGGCTCACTATCAACTTTCCCAAACCTTCTGGACATTGATGCAGAAGATCTGGTGACAGAGATGTCAATATGGTGTACAGGATCACCTGTAGAGACTGCAACAAGATCTATGTTGGCCAGACAGGATGTACACTCACAGGAACACAAAATGGCGGTACAGTGACAAGATCCACCGTCGCTGATCTCAGTACATGAAGACCGAGAAGGACTGGGGCAACGCGGAGGTTCTGGCATAGGCAAACACGAAGGAGGCATGAGAATGTTTAGTAGTATGATTCACTTGTGATAAGCCCATAAACAAACATATTGAAATAGATAGCATCTACGAACCCCTATGAGCCAAAGAAATGGGAGTCAATTGAAGGGGTAGCCAGTCAGGACTGAGGCAAGCGACTGGGGGCCTCTATAAATATGAAGTCTCCCGGAGAGAAACACCAACAACTCTGCACTGAGGATATCATCTTGACTGGTGATGAAATGTTTGCAAGCTAATTGCCAATGCAGTGAACGTCACAACATCAAGCACATCAATCCAAGTTACCAATATTCTCTACCATGTCAATGAGCATCAAGGGAGAGTTCATTTCCTCTTTCTTTCCATTGCCTGGCAGTTCTGCAGTGTGGATATTACTTGCTATCAATTAGCCCCTGAGTGAATAATGCCCGGATCTCATTGCTTGTAGGCTCTGGCTGTTTCATTTATTGTGCAGAAGGAAATGGAATCGAGCCTCCTGCAATCGATGGTTTTTAGCAGCTCAGGTCATGATTCCTGGAGCACAGAATCTTAAGAGGAACTTTGTTGATAGCAGTAAAAAAAAGTTTGATTCCTATTCCCTGGGGCAGTAGAGCTGATAATTAAAGGGGTCAGGTTTAAAGTGACTGTTAAAAATCAAAGAAAGGACTTGAAGTCAGATTTTTTTTTCACACAGTGAGCTGCTGTGATCAGGAATGCAGGCCTGAATGGCAGTGAGGTAGATTCATCTGAAGCTTTCAACAGAGAATTGAATCCATACTTTAAGGGAAAAGAATTTTAGGCTTTTGAGAAAGCACAGAGAGTGGAATTAAAGGGTGATTTAATTAAAGAGTTGGCTCGGGCCAGATGGGTTTATTAGCCTCTTCCATTCTCTATCATTCTTTGAGTCTATAGAAAGGTATTTGGAACAAAAAATCACTATCTGCTTTAAGGTATATTTATCCTCAATGAATTTATCAGAATGAAGTGCACGGTACTTATCAAACGATTCAGAATACAAAACACACAGGATCATCAAAGGGGTCGAGTACTACAATTTATAGAAGGAATCATATATCTGAAGCTGTCTTCAATGAGAAAGTGCATTAGCAGTGCTGAATGAGAGGATTAATTAAACCTACACCTGGTGAAACACAGGCAGTAACTGTAAACGTGGTGCTGAGGATCAAATCCGCAGCCTTTGCGGACAGCCAGGACCCAGAGCTCTTGTAGTTGCAGGACACTTGTAGAGTTTATCAACATAGAATACAGTACAGCACAGTATGGCCCTTTAGCCCACAATATTATACCGATACTTTAACCTGCCCTAAGATCAACCTAACCATTCCCTCCCACATACTCTATTTTTCTGTCATCCATGTCCCTCTCTAGGAATCTCTCAAATGTGTCTACTGTACCCACCTCTACCATCACCCTGGCAGAGTGCTTCATGCACTCAATAATCTATGTGTAAAAACCTACCTCTGATATCTCCTCTAAAAATTCCTCCTCTCACCTTACAAGCATGTCCTTTGCTATTAGCCAGTTCCACCCTGGAAACCTTATTTATTGATGTTTTTGATGGCCAGGTACTCTTTAAATCCAGCAGTCCTTTCTTGGCCAATGAACCCCTGAAGCAGGCAACAACCAGCCAAGTACATTAACTCCTTCTGATGTTTGCTGTGATTAATCACCATAGAATCACAGAAACAGATAGCATAGAAGCTGGCAGGAGTGTTCAAGGACATCTTCAGTTTTTCACTGCTGCAGCCAAAGGTTCCCACCTGCTTTTAAGGGGTGAAAATCATACTCGTTCCCAAGAAGAACAGAGTGATCAGCCTCAATGACTATTGCCCAGTGGCTCTCATATCTATTGCTTTGAGATGTTGGTCATGGCTAGAATGAACTCCTACCTAAGCAAAGAGCTGGACACACTGCAATTTGCCTATCACAACAAAAGGTCTACAGGGGATACCTGGACTATAGTATCACTTATGTCCGGCTGTAGTTTATTGACTACAGCTCAACGTTCAACACAATCATATCCTCAATCCTAATCAAAAAGCTCCAAATCATGGGTCTCTGTACACCCTCTGCCCCACCTCTGCAACTGGACCCTTGACTCCCCAATCAGGAGACCACAGTCTGTACTGATTGGAAATAACTTCTCCTCCTTGCTGGCATTCAACGCTGGTGCACCACAGGATGCATGCTTAGCTCAGTACTCTAATACCTCTGCACCCATGACTGTGTGGCTGGGCACGGTTCTAATGCCTTCTGATGACACAACTATCACTGGCAGAATTTCACATGGTGACAAGAAGGTATTCAGGAGTGAGATAGATCAGCAGGTTGAGGGGTGTCACAGCAACAACCTTACACTCAAAATCAGTAAGACCAAGGAATTGATAGTGGATATTAAGAGTGGGAAGTCAAGGGAAACCATACAAGTCCTCATTGAGGGGTCAGAAGTGGAAAGGGAGTACATTTACAAGTTCCTGGGTGTCAACATCTCTGCGGATCTATCCTGGACCCACATGTTGATGCAGTTACAAAGAAGGCACAACAATGGCTATACTTCATGCATATCCAGTAATAAGCAAGCATTGTATTTCTAATAATAAGCAGCTTCAACCATGGCTTCAATCCAGTAATTAGTGGCTTCTTGTATTTCCATTGTCAATTGCTGCACTGACAGATGAACTTGATAGGCGGAGGAAGAGTTGCTCATCAAACCTGCTGACAATTCAGGATAGCTGGAGCCCTTTTACAATAACTAAGCCTTGCTTCACCATCCCCTTCAATATGATTAGACTATAAAAGGATGCAAAGCTAAGGCTTTATGAGGCCTTTCTGCACTTGTGAGCAGTTTTTGGCCCTTTATCAAAGAAAGGATGTGTTGGTTGTCCGTCGTTTCCGATGATGAAGTTTGTCTGTTCAGCTCATCGGTAAAGAATTGCACAGAGGAAAATCTGTGCTGGAGGAGTTTTATGGTGAAAAACCCTTTGCACTGGGGCAGTTCTACTCTCTTGGCCTCAAAAATCTTGGTCCAATGGTATGCAAGATCGTCACAACTGGAGGCTTCCTAGGCTGCAGTGGATAGCCATCACGCTTTCTGTGTCTTGTCTTGCCCTTTGCTCTCTATGAAACATTGCAGCACCACCTCCTTGACCGTTTTATCTTGTCGTTGATCTCATCCACCCAATCCACTGGGACTGGCTTTGCATGCTGGGGTAGGCATATCCCTACCTCACCAGGGTTGGAGGTTCCCTGCTACCCTCACCTGGTTTACCCTGCCTATTGAAGCAGTGTACTGGGGTGTGACCACTGTCACATGCAAACAGCTACTTGGAGCCACAGGTGAGAGCTGGCTGGTAGATGGGGGTGAAAGGTGATGACCCGCCCCTGGGCCGGGCGCGACAACCTCGCTAAAAGAGTTGCTACCCACCCCTGGACACCCCAAAGCAAGGATGTGCGGGCAATGGAAAGGGTCCAGAGGAGGTTCACAAGATTGATCCCAGGGAAAAAAAGGGTTAATGTATGAGGAACATTTTACGGTTCTGGGTCTGTACTCACTGGAATTTAGAGGAATGGGTGGGACCCTATTGAAACAGATCGAGAGATGAAACATATTAGTGGTGATGAGGAAGTTTAAGAAGAACCTAGGACAATGACCTACCTGTTGAAGTGCAGCAGGATGTTAGAGTTTTTAAAAAAGCGTAGTGAGATGTTTGAGTTAAATAAAAATCACAGTGTGGGTCTATTTGAAATGTAAAGTGGTAGATTTTTTTTAAAAAGCAGAAAATGGACAAGTTCACTGACTCATAAGCAGTGAGTACTAGATGATAATAATCATATATTAAAACACAGTAATAGCTGGCTACATCAGAAATATAGACATGTTTGATTGTGTAAGAGATAACTGGATGTTATATTCTGTGTGAATTGAACAGCATTTTAAAACAAATGGCATTGCCAATGAGAAGCAGGTGCCAGTTTTGCCGGGTGCATTGAATTTAAAGGCATACAGTTTGCTTCGAAATTTGACTACTCCAACAAAACCAGCCAAAATGAGAGTTGCTGATATTGTAGAAGTAAGGCGGTATTGTTCAGAACCAAAAACAACAAATTGTATGACCTGTGCCAGTGATATTAAACCTGATTTTGTCCTGATGATTTCCTGTAACTTGATCTTTCCCGAATTCCAGCAGCTCAGTCTATATATGTAAATCCTGCATTGATAGAGGTACCTCAAAGTAAAAAAAAAATGATTGAACCTTTAAACTTTGAGAATAATGGTTCTACTTCAAGTTTGATATGACTTCTAAGTCTGAGCCAGTAAAATTTGACTTCCAGAGGAGGAAACTTCACCTTTCTATCTGAATTAGCATCATAAATCTTCAATTATCTTGGATAGTACCCTTGATCTTCTGCAACACTTCAATAAAATAATTAATTAAGAAATGTGATGACAATACTACATCAAGCAAAGTGCATTAAAATGAATGGTAACAGGGAGCTTTAAGTTCTAATCTTTGGTGGCTGCAATTCACAATGTAATTACAAGTTGGTCTTTGTATAAAGACAAGTATTACTGCAGAATCTGCTGAAAAATTTATGTTTTATTTTTGCAAGAATCAAGTAATTAGTTCAGTAGAATCAGACAAGGAGCTACTGGAGCATGAGTATGTAATGGATGTATCAATAACTGCAAGTTTTAACATGAAAGCATTTGCATAATTTGCTTTCCTTTTTAATGGGAGACATCGCTTTGACAGAGTTTCAATTGTCATTTCGAACTAATTTCTTAGTTTCATTTACTTTGTCTTTCACAAAATGAAACTAAAACAGTTTTTTTAACCTTACACTTTAATCCTCTACTCTATTTAAAAAATTTTATTTAGAGATACAGCAATGAACAGGCCCTTCTAACATACCAAGCCACCTATTTAACCCTAGCCTAATTACAAGACATCATCACCCATTGTCCTTCCAGACAGATGGATGCCAATCAAACCAATCACCGGACAATTTACGATGACCAATTAACTTACTAATCAGTAGATGTTTGCACTGTGGAGGAAACTGGAGCACCTGGAGAAAACCCATGCACACTCAGGATGGAGCGTACAAACTTACTCACATAGGATGCCAGAATTGAACTCCAAACTCCAATGCCCTGTGCTGTAAACATGACAACTGCTATGCTGCCATGCTTTATTTGAAGGTATCATTGTCATTGATGAATAACTTGAATGCTTCTTAGTGGATTGTCTTAAAATTCAACACACTGGGTGGCATGGTAGCATAGCAGCTGGCATAATGCTTTACAGTGCCCACTGTAAGGTCAGAGTTCAATTTCCACTGCTGTCTGGAGGAGCTTATACCTTCTCCAAATGACTGCATGGCTCTGGTTTCCTCCCATGTTCCACAGATATGCAGTTAAGGTTATCATTGGAGAGTTGCAGGAGCACTGCATGGCAACAGTTGCAGGCTGCCCCCCCGCACAGCCTTGCTGATTTGATTAAATCAAACAGGTGCATTTCACTTGTTTTGATGTATACGTGACAAGTAAAACCAATATTTAAAAATCCATTATCTTTTTCAAGGGGCCTTTTCCCTGATATGTTCTACTATACACTACTGCTGGACACATCTTGGGCAGCAATGTAGTGTAGTGATTAGTACGATGCCTTACAGTATCAGTGACATGGGTTCAATTCCCACTTATTTCTGTAAAGAATGTGTGTGTTCTGCCCTTAATCACGTGGGTTTCCTCCGGGTGTTCCTGTTTCCTCCCACAGTCCAAAGCTATACTGATTGATAGGTTATTTGGTCATTGTGAATTGTCCCATGATTAGGCTAGCGTTAAGTTGGGGTTGTGGGTACCATGTCCCAAAGCACCAGAAGGGCCTATTTCATGCTGTATTTCAATAAATAAAGTATCACTTTTGCTATTTCCACTATTTACAGTATTTGATGGTTTGCAAAACTACTTCTTCTACATTTTCTTTTTCACTCAGATGTGGTCCTGCTGCTGTTGGAGCCGGTGACCTGTACTTTGGTGATGTGAGCAATCTGGCACTTTGCTGCCTCTGTGAGGTTTTGAGCAAAGTGTAGGTCCTCAAGGCCAAGAAACCTGGAGCTGTGGTTCAAGCCCATAATCAACTCCATTTCTTGACAGCCTCGTCGATTAAAGTGTCGAAGAAGATTAAAATTAGCGAGGCGAGAGCAGAAAGCGAGTGGGTGTTCAGCACTGTCTACCAGCTTCTCGCTCCCTGCTGCTGGAGGAGGGGGATCGGTTTGATGTTGTTCTTGGTTCCATGATTCCTTTGTTCTGTGACTGCTTGTGGGGTAGACAAACCTCACGGTTGTATACTGCATACAGACTTTGATATGAAATGTACATTGAATCATTGTTTTGCAATTTATAGTGATATTAAACTTTAGCAGGTTACTGCAACTGGAGAATGATAAATTGCATGCCGTGTAAGTCCGTGATAATAAATCTGATTCTGATTCAGAAGCACATGATTTTCAACATAGAATACAGAACAGTACAACAGAGGAACAGACCCTTCGGCCCACATTGTTGTGTTGAACCAGTGATACTAATAAAAGTGTCTTCTACCCACACAGAGTCCACATCCCTCTGTCCTCTGAATTTTCATCTGCCCATCCAGGAGAATCTTAAACAGTGCTTATCCGTCATGTCTGATGATAACAGGAGACCTGTCCGGGAGAGGTTTTAATGTCAAAATGCAGTTACACTGCAGCATTTCCACTCTCCCAACCTCAGAAGTCCAAGTCCAGTGTACAAACAAGTGTCAGAAACTGGGGTCTTCCTTGGGGTAGATGACCATGACATCTTCTGTATCCTGCCACGCCCTTTGCTCTCCTTGGGAGCATTGCAGAACCACTTTCCTGGCCATTGGATCGCACTGTTATTTCATCTACACAGTTCACCAGAGCCAACTTCACATGCTAGGGCAGGCATGTCCCCATCTCACTGAGGTATGAGGTCCATCCAGTACACACCTGGTTTAAACTGCCTATTGGAGCTGTGTACCAGGGAGTGGCTGCTGTCACATCAGATAGCTACTTGAAGCCACAGATAAGAACTGAGTACCTGGTATAGATCAAAGGTGAGTGAGCTGCCCGAGACACGACAAACCCCTTCAGCAGAGGTGCCAACTCTACTCGACACCATATAAACCCCACCTCTCAAATACCTTGTTGAATTTGCCTCCACCACTATCACTGCCAGCACATTCCTGGCACCCACCATTCTCCATGCCAAAAAAGTTACTCCACACATCCCCTTTGAACTTTACTTCTTTCATCTCAAATGCATGCCTTGTAGTATTGGACATTTCAACCCTATTGTAAGTACTCACTCCGTGTTAGGTGAAGCCACACTGACTGCATTGTGGTCGACCGTGGATTGGTGCTGCAAGTTTTGGTCTCCTTTATTGTGAGATTGTGATACCATTTGTGCTTGTTATCTTGTGCATGCTTTGTGTTGTGTGTGACTGGTGGTACTGTGTTTTGTGTTGAGTGTGACTGGTGGTACTGTGTTTTGTGTTGAGTGTGACTGGTGGTACTGTGCTTTGTGCTGTGTGTGACTGGTGGTACTGTGTTTTGTGTTGAGTGTGACTGGTGGTACTGTGTTTTGTGTTGAGTGTGACTGCTGGTACTGTGTTTTGTGTTGTGTGTGACTGGTGGTACTGTGTTTTGTGTTGAGTGTGACTGGTGGTACTGTGTTTTGTGTTGTGTGTGACTGGTGGTACTGTGTTTTGTGCTGTGTGTGACTGGTGGTACTGTGTTTTGTGTTGTGTGTGACTGGTGGTACTGTGTTTTGTGCTGTGTGTGACTGGTGGTACTGTGTTTTGTTCATCCCAGTTTGGCAAAAGAATAAACCAGGGAAGGTAGTACACCCGTGGCTGACAAGGGAATTTAGGGATAGTATCAAGTCCAAAGAAGAAACATATAAATTAGCAGAAAAAAGGTGGCACACCTGAGGACTGGGAGAAATTCAGAGACCAGCAGAGGAGGACAAAGGGCTTAATTAGGAAAGGGAAAAAAGATTATGAGAGAAAGCTGGCAGGGAACATAAAAACTGACTGTAAAAGCTTTTATAGATATGTGAAAAGAAAAAGATTGGTCAAGATAAATATAGGCCCCTTACAGTCAGAAACAGGTGAATTGATTATAAGGAACAAGGACATTGCAGACCAATTGAATAACTACTTTGGTTCTGTCTTCACTAAGGAGGACATAAATAATCTTCTGGAAATAGTAAGGGACCAAGGGTCTAGTGAGATGGAGGAACTGAGGGAAATACATGTTAGTAGGGAAGTGGTGTTAGGTAAATTGAAGGGATTAAAGGCAGATAAATCCCCAGGGCCAGATGGTCTGCATCCCAGAGTGCTTAAGGAAGTAACCCAAGAAATAGTGGATGCATTAGTGATAATTTTTCAAAACTCCTTCGATTCTGGATTAGTTCCTGAGGATTGGAGGGTGGCTAATGTAACCCCACTTTTTAAAATAGGAGGGAGAGAAAAACCGGGGAATTATAGATCAGTTAGTCTGACATCGGTGGTGGGGAAAATGCTAGAGTCGGTTATCAAAGATGTGATAACAGCACATTTGGAAACAGGTGAAATCATCGGACAAAGTCAGCATGGATTTGTGAAAGGAAAATCATGTCTGACGAATCTTATAGAATTTTTTGAAGATGTAACTAGTAGAGTGGATAGTGCAGAGCCAGTGGATGTGGTATATTTAGATTTTCAAAAAGCTTTTGACAAGGTCCCACACAGGAGATTAGTGTGCAATCTTAAAGCACACGGTATTGGGGGTATGGTATTGATGTGGATAGAGAATTGGTTGGCAGACAGGAAGCAAAGAGTGAGAGTAAACGGGACCTTTTCAGAATGGCAGGCAGTGACTAGTGGGGTACCGCAAGGCTCAGTTCTGGGACCCCAGTTGTTTACAATATATATTAATAATTTAGACGAGGGAATTAAATGCAGTATCTTCAAGTTTGCGGATGACACGAAGCTGGGCGGCAGTGTTAGCTGTGAGGAGGATGCTAAGAGGATGCAGGGTGACTTGGATAGGTTAGGTGAGTGGGCAAATTCATGGCAGATGCAATTTAATGTGGATAAATGTGAGGTTATCCACTTTGGTTGCAAGAACAGGAAAACAGATTATTATCTGAACGGAGGCTGATTAGGAAAAGGGGAGGTGCAACGAGACCTGGGTGTCATTGTACACCAGTCATTGAAGGTGGGCATGCAGGTACAGCAGGTGGTGAAAAAGGCAAATGGTATGTTGGCATTCATAGCAAAAGGATTTGAGTACAGGAGCAGGGAGGTTCTATTGCAGTTGTACAAGACCTTGGTGAGACGGCACCTAGAGTATTGTGTGCAGTTTTGGTCCCCTAATCTGAGGAAAGACATTCTTGCCATAGAGGGAGTACAAAGAAGGTTCACCAGATTGATTCCCGGGATGGCAGGACTTTCGTATGAAGAAAGACTGGATCGACTAGGCTTATACTCACTAGAATTTAGAAGATTGAGGGGGGATCTTATTGAAACGTATAAAATTCTAAAGGGATTGGACAGGCTAGATGCAGGAAGATTGTTTCTGATGTTGGGGGAGTCCAGAATGAGGGGTCACAGTTTAAGGATAAAGGGGAAGCCTTTTAGGACCGAGATGAGGAAAAACTTCTTCACACAGAGAGTGGTGAATCTGTGGAATTCTCTGCCACAGGAAACAGTTGAGGCCGGTTCATTGGCTATACTTAAGAGGAAGTTAGATATGGCCCTTGTGGCTAAAGGGATCAGGGGGTATGGAGAGAAAACAGGTACAGGGTTCTGAGTTGGATGATCAGCCATGATCATACTGAATGGCGGTGCAGGTTCGAAGGGCTGAATGGCCTACTCCTGCACCTATTTTCTATGTTTCTATATTTCTATGTTTTGTGTTGTGTGTGACTAGTGGTACTGTGCTTTGTGCTGTGTGTGACTGGTGGGACTGTGTTTTGTGTTGTGTCTGACTGGTGGGACTGTGTTTTGTGTTGTGTGTGACTGGTGGTACTGTGTTTTCTGTTGTCTGTGACTGGTGGTACTGTGCTTTGTGCTGTGTGTGACTGGTGGTACTGTGTTTTCTGTTGTCTGTGACTGGTGGTACTGTATTTTGTGTTGTCTGTGACTGGTGGTACTGTGCTTTGTGCTGTGTGTGACTGGTGGTACTGTGCTTTGTGTTGTGTGTGACTGGTGGTACTGTGTTTTGTGTTGAGTGTGACTGGTGGTACTGTATTTTGTGTTGTCTGTGACTGGTGGTACTGTGCTTTGTGCTGTGTGTGACTGGTGGTACTGTGCTTTGTGCTGTGTGTGACTGGTGGTATTGTGTTTTGTATTGTCTGTGACTGGTGGTATTGTGTTTTGTGTTGAGTGTGACTGGTGATACTGTGTTTTGTGTTGTATGTGACTGGTGGTACTGTGTTTTGTGTTATGTGTGACTGGTGGTACTGTGTTTTGTGTTGAGTGTGACTGGTGGTACTGTGTTTTGTGTTGAGTGTGACTGGTGATACTGTGTTTTGTGTTGTATGTGACTGGTGGTACTGTGTTTTGTGTTGTGTGTGACTGGTGGTACTGTGTTTTGTGTTGAGTGTGACTGGTGGTATTGTGTTTTGTGTTGAGTGTGACTGGTGGTACTGTGTTTTGTGTTGTGTGTGACTGGTGATACTGTGTTTTGTGTTGTATGTGACTGGTGGTACTGTGTTTTGTGTTGTGTGTGACTGGTGGTACTGTGTTTTGTGTTGAGTGTGACTGGTGGTATTGTGTTTTGTGTTGAGTGTGACTAGTGGTACTGTATTTTGTGTTGTGTGTGACTGGTGGTACTGCGTTTTGTACCTTGGGCCTTGAGTAACATTGTGTAATTGGGCTATATTCCTGGGAATTCATGTATGGCTGAATGATGATTAAACCTGAATTGAATTGAATTTACTAGCATGCATTTACAGAGATCGGGCAAGAGAGGATAAATGGAGCAGATTTGGGCAAGACCTGTCATTTTGGGCTGCACAGGTGCAGAAGGTGTCGGCATCAGAGGCGTACTGAAGTTTGAAGTGCCAGTATTAAAGGAGCAGACTCAGATAAAGCCGATCTTTTCTTGGCAGCTCACGCATGAGAAGTGTAAATGTTGGTGCACAGCCTATCTCGGGAGCGAGAGGATAAAAGCAGCAGATTCAGGCAAGGCCAGTTTTTCTGGGCTGCACAGACACGGAAAATGATGGAGTCAGAGGCCTAAACTCTGCTACAAATAAAAGGAGGCTAGGCTCAAGCAGAGCAGCCATTGTTAGAGTGGGCCAGTGATAGAGTGTGAAGGCTTTGGCTTAACAGGCTTGCTGTGGACAGGCAGAGGCACACTTAAGAAGAGGCAAGCTCTTTTTCTTTATTAGTACACATAGTAGTCAGGATGGAACGCTCCTCCTGTCAGTTGTGGGAAATCAGGATACCTGACGCTTTCCCTGATCACTGGATCTGTGGGAAATGCACCCAACTTCAGCGCTTGACTGAGCGGTGAAGGAGTTGGAGCTGGGTTGGATGTACTCAGGATCATTTGGGAGGCTGAAGACATGATAGACGAACGAGACTTGTGAAAAGGTGGTCACACCAGAAGTACAGGTTTTGATCAGTGACCATCAGGAGTGGTAAGGGGATTAAGAAGACTGTGCAGGGTTCCCCTTAGGCCATTCCCCTCTGCAAGAAGTATACCTCTTTGGATGCTGCTGGGGGATTGGGGGAATGACCCATGAGATCATGGGAGCAGCAATGAGGTTGTGGCACTGTGGCCGGCTCGGAGATTGGACAGGGAATGGTAAAATAAGGCAATGCGGTGGTTATAGGGGACTTGAAAGGAGATTCTGTGGCTACAAAAGAGACACCAGGGTGGTGAGTTGCCTCCTGGGAGCTGGGGTCCATGATGTATTGGAGCGGCTGCATAACATTCTCAAGGAGGAGGAGGAACAGCCAGACATCGTGGTACATCGAAAATTAGGATAAAATGAAGCACATGAGGAGTATAAAGATGCCAGAAAAGAACTAAAGAAGAGAATTAGGAAAGCCAGGAGGGGCCATGAAAAGTCCTTGGCAAGTAGGGTCAATGCGAATCCCAGGGTATTCTGTACATATGTCAGGATCAGGAGGATAACGAGAGAGACTGTCACCCAGTTCGGATATGGCCCAAATGCAGAGTGAGAGACACTGAGGCAGGTCGATAGTTCACAGGCTTTAATACGAACAGTGTTAAAGGGAAAATAAAACAATAAATGCTAGGCCAAACCAGGGCCATTAACTAAAACTCTCAAAGGAAAACAAAGCCTACACTGCGGCCGAAAAGAACATTTAAACATTAAATGAATACCGCAAGTCTTCAGAGTCAGTTGAATGGAGCTAAATACTATCACAATTAAATAATAATTAGCTGACACGTGCAAATTCACAAGCGCAATTGCCGTATCTACTGCGCGGCCGAATTGGTGGTTGCGACAGAGACAGTGAGATCACTCAAGGATAAACGGGGTGGGGGGGGCGGGGGGTCTTTTGCCCGGATGCAGAGAAAGTGAGTAAGGTACTTAATGAGTACGTTGCTTCAGTAAAAGGATATGGAGGACCAGGAGAATAGTGCTGAGTGTATGAATATGTTATGGTGCTCAGAGGTCAAAGAGGAGAAAGTGTTTGGTCTCCTAATGAGTATTAAGGTGGATAAGTCCTCAGGGCCAGTTTGGATTCACTCCAGGTCATTGAGGGAGGCAAGAGACAAGATTGCTGGGCCCTTCACCAGTATCTTCCCATTGTCTCTAGCCACAGGCGAGGTCCTGGTGTACTGATGAGTGGCTAATGTTGTACCACTATTTAAGAAGGGAACAAGGGAAAATCTGGGGAACTATAGACAGGTAATGCCCACAGCATTTGTAGGGAAATTGCTGGAGAAATAACCATTTAGAAACCCATGGCCTAATTAGGGAGAGGCAGCATGGCTTTGTGCATGGTAGGTCATGCCTTATCAACTTGATTGAATTTTTTGAGAAGGTCATGAGTGAGAATGAAGATGGTGGGGCAGTGGATGTTGTTTACATGGACTTTATTAAGGCATTTGACAAAGGTCCCCCATGGGAGGGTAATCCAGAAGATTAAGATGCATGGCAAATTGGCTGTTTGGATTCAGAACTGGCTTGCACAGAGAAGACAGGGGGTAATGGCTGAAGGGACTTACTCAAGCTGGAGGACTATATCTAGAGAAGTTCCACAGGGATTTGTGTTGGGACCTCTGCCGCTTGTGATATATATGAATGACCTGGATGAAAATATAGATGGGTGGGTTAGTAAATTTACAGATGATACCAAGATTTGTGGAGTTGTGGATAATATAGAAGACTGGTAAAAAAATACAGTGTGATAGAGATCCATTGCAGATATGGGCTGAGAAATGGCAGATAGAGTTTAATCCAGATAAATGTGAAGAGTTGCACATTGGCAGAGCAAATGCAAGGTCCTTAACAGTGTTGTGGAGCAGAGTAATCTTGGGATCCAAGTTCATAGCTCTTTGAAAGTGGCTACACAGGTCGATAAGGTGGTTAAGTATGCTTTTGGAATGCTTACTTTTAATTGTCAAGTTATTGACAATAGACAATAGACAGCAGGTACAGGAGTAGGCCATTCAGCCCTTCTAGCCAGTACCGCCATTCACTGTGAACATGGCTGATCATACACAATCAGTACCCCGTTCCTGCCCTCTCCCCATATCCCTTGACCCAGCTATCTTTAAGAGCTCTATCTAACTCTCTCTTGAATGCATCCAGAGACTTGGCCTCCACTGCCTTCTGGGGCAGAGCATTCCACATATCCACCACTCTCTGGGTGAAAAAGTTTTTCCGCATCTTTGTTCTAAATGGCCTACCCCTTATTCTTAAACTGTGGCCTCTAGTTCTGGACTCACCCATCAGCGGGAACATGCTTCCTGTCTCCAGCGTGTCCAATCCCTTAATAATCTTATATGTTTCAATCAGATCCCCTCTCATCCTTCTAAATTCCAGTGTATACAAGCCCAGTCGCTCCAATCTTTCAACATATGACAGTCCCACCATTCCGGGAATTAACCTTGTGAACCTACGCTGCACTCCCTCAATAGCAAGAATGTCCTTCCTCAAATTTGGAGACCAAAACTGCACACAATACTCCAGGTGGGGTCTCACCAGGGCCCTGTACAGCTGCAGAAGGAACTCTTTAATCCTATACTCAATTCCTCTTGTTATAAAGGCCGGCATGCCATTAGCTTTCTTCACTGCCTGCTGTACCTGCATGCTTGCTTTCATTGACTGATGTACAAGAACACCTAGATCTCATTGTACTTCCCCTTTTCCTAACTTGACTCCATTTAGATAGTAATCTGCCTTCCTGTTCTTGCCACCAAAGTGGATAACCTCACATTTATCCACATTAAACTGCATCTGCCATACGTTTGCCCACTCACCCAACCTGTCCAAGTCACCCTGCATTCTCATAACATCCTCCTGACATTTCATACTGCCACCCAGCTTTGTGTCATCAGCAAATTTGCTAATGTTACTTTTAATCCCTTCATCTAAATCATTAATCTATATTGTAAACAGCTGCGGTCCCAGCACCGAACCTTGCGGTACCCCACTGGTCACAGCCTGCCGTTCTGAAAGGGACCCGTTAATCACTACTGTTTGTTTCCTGTCAGCCAACCAATTTTCAATCCATGTCAGTACTCTGCCCCCAATACCATGTGCCCTAATTTTGCCCACTAATCTCCTATGTGGGACTTTATCAAAAACTTTCTGGAAGTCCAGGCACACTACATCCACTGGCTCTCCCTTGTCCATTTTCATAGTTACATCCTCAAAAAACTCCAGAAGATTAGTCAAGCATGATTTTCTCTTCATAAATCCATGCTGACTCGTACTGATCCTTCTACTGCTATCCAAATGTGTCGTAATTTCCTCTTTTATAATTGACTTCAGCATCTTTCCCACCACTGACGTCAGGCTAACTGGTCTATAATTCCCTGTTTTCTCTCTCCCTCCTTTCTTGAAAAGTGGGACATTACTCACCCTCCAATCAGCAGGAACTGTTCCTGAATCTATAGAACATTGGAAAATGATTACCAATGCGTCCACAATTTCTAGAGCTCAAAAGTCATTGAGTTCAAAAGTCATGAGGTTATGTTGCAACTTTATCAAACCCTGGTTAGACCACATCTGGAGAATTGTGTACAGTTCTGGACACCCCACTAAAGGAAGGATGTTGAGGATTTAGAGGAGGTGCAGAAGAATTTTAGCAGGATGCTGCCTGGTTTAGAGAGCATGTGCTATCGGAAGAGGCAGGATAAACTTGGGTTGTTTTCTCTGGAGTGCCAGAGGCTGAGGGGAGATCTGATAGAGGTTTACAAGATGATGAGAGGCACACATAGAGTGGACAGAGAGTATCTGTTTCCCAGGGTTGAAATATCTAATCCAGAGGACATCCATTGACGGTGAGAAGAGGTAGGTTGAAAGGGCATGTGGGGAGTAAGTTTTTTACTCTGAGTAGTGGATGCCTGGAATGCACTGTCGGGACTGGTGGAAAAGGCAAATATTTTAGAGGCTTTTAAGAGCCATTTGGATAGGCAACTGGATGTAAGGAAGATGGAGGGATATGGACATGGCGTAGGTAGGAGGGATTATTGTTTCAGTGTTTTAGATTTGCCTTTTAGCTGGTTCGGCACAACACTGTGGTCCAAAGGGACTGTTCCTGTGCTCTACTCCTCAGTGTTCTACAGTAGAAACCACATTGTGAAAAGCGGATTCACATTGCAGTGCAGTGACCAGGTACTGGTGGTACTTGGATTCACCTCCTGCTTGTGAACTTCAGCCCCACAGCCACATTATTGACTCCTAACTAAAGTTAATCATCATGACGTGTCGGTTTAGTGTCTGCCAGCTGAGATACTGAATAACCTATTACAAGGAGAAAAAATTATTTTCTTTTTAATTTAATTTTTTGAACTTATTTGTGACTGCTTTAGTGATAGCACTTATTAATAAAATAAGTAATAAGTAATAAAAGCAATTTGCACTGCAAGGGCAGCAACCTCATCATTACAATAGAGAAAAGTGGCTCTCTGGGCCCTGGGTAAATCTCAGTTAATTTAGCTTGAACAGAGGTACTTAAAGCTTCTTAGTGAATTTAATTTATTGAAATATTTTTATTTACAAACTCAGCCGCCACTGTGTTCAGTAAGAGAGAACACACACAAGCAGACTGGTATGAAGAAAGCTGGGAGGAAGTGGAACCAGTGACTGAAGCCAAAGGAAGAGCCTTTCTTGCCTGTAAGAATGATCCCAATCCCCGTATCCAAGACTGCAAGCTTTCAAAGCTCTCAAGGCTGCAAGAAACAAGACGCAGAGAACTCCTTGCCGCTGTGCCAGTAACTACGGGCTGAACTTGTGCTGTGATAGCCAGACTGCTGCAGGCACAGGGGATACACGAGACATGAATGAAGGCATCATGGCCAGAGACCTCACTGTCACCAAGTCTGCCCCTCTGAAGTCTAAGTCTGGAGAAGTCATATCTGATCAAGGCTAGCAGCTTCAGTGCTGGGTTGAGCATTGTGTAGAGTTGTACTGGTCCAGAATGTGGTCACAAGTGCTGCACTTGAGGCTATCCCAGATCTCCTAGTCACAGAGGAACTAGGTGCACTGCCAATACCAGTGAGGGTGTCGGGACTGTAGGCGAGGGACAGGTCAGTTCAGCTCACTACTCCATGAAGTTTCGTCTTCGCTGCATTGAACTGAAGCTATGACCTGCAACCAATGGTCTTCTGTGGACTCACTTTCATGAACCTCAGTTCTGAATGCTTTTATTGTTTGCTCGATTTGTTTATTTTCTCTCTGTATATTTGGTGTTCTACAGTCTTTTGGACAACTCAGAGATGTTGAGAGTATTGACAGCCAGCTAAGCAAATTTGTGAGGGGAATTGTTAATCCCTCATGTGATCAAATGTAGGTTGTGTATGACCAAGGCTGCTGACATGAATTACAAAAAAAAAGCTGGAATTGTTAATGTTGGCCACGAAATTGCCAAACTGTTGTTGAAAGCTCATGTGATTCTTTGAATTCTTCAAGGGAGAAGGTCTGCACTGCTTTCACTGTCTATATCTAACTTCAGCAAAGATGTTGATTCTAAACTAAAATTATCCAAATTGACCAACACTCTGTGGAATAATTTAGCAAGTCAAACAGCAACTGTGGGGGAGAAGAATCCTCCAGATTCAAGCAGTTTCTTGTTATCATGCATAATGTCCAGGCTCAGAAAGAACATTAACTTTTAAGAGATACAGCACAGTAGCAGGCTTAACTGGTCAAATGACCCTGCACCACCAAATTACCCCCAATATGACCAATTAACCTACTATTCTGCAGTCTTTGGAATGTGGGAGGAAACTTGAGAACCCAGAGGAAACCTATGGAGTCAAGGAGAGAACATAAACTCTTTCAGAGTGCAGCAGGAATTAAACTTGGTTTGCTGGCACTGTACTAGCACTACATTAACCTTTACAGTACCGTGGCATCCCAAACCTCTTGCCTAAATATTACCTATTATCCCACAACAATAAACTTTTATAAAGTATAAAAATAATATAAACTCTGGAAATTTTTACCCCTTCCTCTTCCCTCTTTTTCACCTCTCCATTCTGGCTCTCTTCTTACCTCTTCTCTTCTCCTAACCTGCCTATCATCTCCCTCTGGTGACCCTCGTCTTTCCCTTTGTCCCATTGTCCACATTCTTCTCCTATTAGATTCCTTTTTCTTCAGCTATCACCCCCCCCCCCAGCTTTTCACTTCATTTCCCACCCCCATCTACCTGGCTTCTCCAGTTAAAGTACAAAGTAAATTTATTATCAAAGTTTATATATGTCACCATATACAACCCTAAGATACCTTTTCTGGCAGGCTTACTCAATAAATTTAATATCATCAATGAAGGGACCACACCAACGGGGTAGACAATCAGTGTGCAAAAGACAACCATCTGAGCAAATGCAAAAAGAGAAATAATAATAAACAAACAAATAAACAAATAAACAAATGAATGAATGAATGAATAAGCAATAAATATTGAGAGCACGAGATGAAAAGTCCTTGAAAGTGAGTCCATAGGTTGTGGGTACAGTTCAGTGTTGAGGTGAGTGAAGTATCCCCTTTGGTTCAAGACCTTGATGATTGAGGGATAATAAGCTCATGATGGCAGCAGTGAGAAGAGAGCATGTCCCGGGTGGTGGGAGTCCTTGATCATTGATGCTGCTTTCCTGCAACAAAGTGCTTTGTAGATGTGCTTAAAGGTGGGGAAGGTTTTACCTATTATGAACTGGGCTGTATCCGTTAATTTTTGTACGATTCTCCATTCAAGGGCATTGGTGTTTCCATATGAGGTTGTGACAGTTAATACTCTTCAACACACATCTATAGAAGTGTGTGAAAGTTTTAGATGTCATGTTGAATCTTTGCAAACTCCTAAGGAAGTAGAGGCACTGCTGTGCTTTCTACATAATTGCACTTCTGTGCTGAACCCATGACACATCCCGTTAAATAATAACACAAAGGAATTTAAAGTTGCTGACACTGTCCACCTCTGATCCTCTAATGAGAACTGGCCCATGGACCTCTGGTTTCCTCCTCCTGAAGTCAATAATCAGCTCCTTGGTCTTGCTGCAATTGAGTAAGAGATTGTTGTGGCACCACTCAGCCAGATTTTCAGTCCGTCTCCTGTGTGCTGATTCATCAATACTTTTGATTCGGTCTCCCACAGTGGTGTCATCAGTAAACTTAAATATGGGATTGGAACTGTGCTTAACCACACAGTCATAAGTCCAGAGTGAATAGAGCAGGAGTCTAAGTTCATCTTCAAGGGGAGATGCTTCAAGAAAAGCAGCATCTATTATTAATGACCCAATCACCCAGGACATGCTCTCTTTTCATCAGTGAGAAGGTACAAGAGCCTGAATGCCCACACTCAATGGTTCAGGAATAGCTTATTCCCCTAAACCACCCGATTATTGAATAGATATTGAAACCACGAACGCTACCTCACTACTTTTTTTCTCTCTTTTTGCACTACTTAATTGGGGTCTGCAAGTGAGGAAATCCAGGGTCCAGTTACACAAGGGTTCTCACCTTTTTGCTTGTAGAACATCTCCTCCCACCACCTTCTTATTCTGGCTTCTTCCCCCTTCATTTCCAATCCTGATGAATCAGGAGAAAGCCCAAAAATCTGAGATGCAAAGGGACTCGGGAGTCCTTGTGCAGAACACCCTAAAGGTTAACTTGCAGGTTGAGTTAGTGATGAGGAAGGCAATTACAATGTTAGCATTCATTTCAAGAGGGCTAGAATACAAGAACAGGGATGTGATGCTGAGACTTTATAAGACACTGGAGAGGCTTCACTTTGAGTATTGTGAACAGTTTTGAGCTCCTAATCTAAGAAAAGATGTGCTGCCATTGGAGAAGGTTCAGACAAGGTTCACAAGGATGATTCTGGGAATGAAAGGGTTATCACACGAGGAATGTTTGATGGCTCTGAGTCTGCACAGTGGAATTCAGAAGGATGAGTGGGGATCTCATTGAAACCTTTCGAATATTGAAAGGCCTAGACTGAGTAGATGCGGAAAGGATGCTTTCCATGGTGGAAGGGTCTAAAACAAGACGGCACAGCCTCAGGATAGAGGGACATCCATTTAAACAGAGACACCAAGAATTTTCTTTAGCCAGAGGGTGGTGAATTTGTGAAATTTGTTACCACGGGCAGCTGTGGAGCCCAGGTCATTGGGTGTATTTAAGGTAAAGCTTTATAGGTTCGTCATTAGACACGGTATCAAAGGTTATGGGGAGACGGCCAGGGAATGGGGCTGAGGAGAAGAAAAAAATGATCAGCCATGATCAAATGGTGGAGCAGACATGATTGGCCAAATGGCCTATTTCTGCTCCCATGTCTTATTGTCTTATGGTCTTAATATCACCAGCATGTGTTGCAAAATTTGTTTATATTGCAGCAGCATTCAATGCAATACATGATAATATAGAAATAAAAAAATAAATCAATTACAGTAAGTATACATATTTACACTGAATAGATTAAAATTAACACAAAAACAGAAATAACATATATTTTAAAAAGTGAGGTAGAGTTCAAGGGTTCAATATCCATTTAGGAATCAGATGGCAGAGGGGAAGCTGTTCCTGAATCGCTGAGTGTGTGCCTTTAGGCTTCTATAGCTCTATCATATATAACCATATAACAATTACAGCACAGAAACAGGCCATCTCGGCCCTTCTAGTCCGTGTCAAATGCTTACTCTCACCTAGTCCTATTGACCTGCACTCAGCCAATAACCCTCCATTCCTTTCCTGGCCATATACCTATCCAATTTTACTTTAAATGACAATATCGAACATGCCTCTTCCACTTCTACTGGAAGCTCGCTCCACACAGCTACCACTCATTGAGTAAAGAAATTCCCTCACGTGCTACCCCTAAACTTTTTCCTCCTAACTCTCAACTCATGTCCTCTTGTTTGAATCTCCCCTACTCTCAATGGAAAAAGCCTATCCACGTCAACTCTATCTATCCCCCTCATAATTTTAAATACCTCTATCAAGTCCCCCTCAACCTTCTACGCTCCAAAGAATAAAGACCTAACTTGTTCAACCTTTCTCTGTAACTTAGGTGCTGAAACCCAGGTAACAGTCTAGTAAATCTTCTCTGTACTATCTCTATTTTGTTGACATCTCTCCTATAATTTGGTGACCGGAACTGTGCACAATATCCAAATTTGGCCTTACTAATGCCTTGTACAATTTTAACATTACATCCCAACTCCTATACTCAGTGCTCTGATTTGTAATGGCCAGCATACCAAAAGCTTTCTTCACCACCCTATCCACATGAGATTCCACCTTCAGGGAACTATGCACCATTATTCCTAGATCATTCTGTTCTACTGCATTCTTCAATGCCCTACCATTTACCATGTATGTCCTATTTGGATTATTCCTACCAAAATGTAGCACCTCAGACTTATCAGCATTAAACTCCATCTGCCATCTTTCAGCCCACTCTGCTAACTGGCCTAAATCTCTCTGCAAGGTTTCATAATCCACACCACCTATCTTATTATCATCTGCATACTTTCTAATCAAATTTACCACCCCATCATCCAGATCATTAACGTATATGACAAACAACATTGGACCCAGTACCGATCCCTAAGGCACACCACTAGTCACCAGTCTCCAACCTGACAAACAGTTATCCACCACTACTCTCTGGCATCTCCCATCCAGTCACTGTTGAATCCATTTTACTACTTCAATATTAATACCTAATGATTGAACCCTCTTAACTAACCTTCCATGCGGAACCTTGTCAAAGGCTTTACTGAAATCCATATAGACAACATCCACTGCTTTACCCTCGTCAACTTTCCTAGTAACCTCTTCAAGAAATTCAATAAGATTTGTCAAACATGACCTTCCACATACAAATCCATGTTGACTGTTCCTAATCAGACCCTGTCTATCCAGATAATTATATATACCATCTCTAAGAATACTTTCCATTAATTTACCCAACACTGATGTCAAACTTACAGGTCGATAATTGCTAGGCTTACTCTTAGAACCCTTTTTAAACAATGGAGCAATATGAGCAATACGCCAATCCTCCGGCACCATCCCCGTTTCTAATGTCATTTGAAATATTTCTGTCAGAGCCCCTGCTATTTCTACACTAACTTCCCTCAAGGTCCTAGGGAATATCCTGATGGTAACATAATATTGGACATCACCTTTTGGAGGCACCACTCCTTGAAGATGTCTTACGCACTACAGTGGCTAGTACCCAAGATGAAGCTGACTAATTTTATAATTTTCTGTAGTTTCTTTCAGTCCTGTGCAGTAGAACCACCCCACTTCCAGCCCATCCCAGACAGTGATGCCACCTGTCAGAATGCTCTCCATGGTACATCTGTAGAAGTTTTCAAGTGTTTTAGTTGACCAATCAATTCTCTTCCGACCTTTCATGAAATATAGCTGCTGTCTTGCCTTCTTTATAGCTGCATAGATACATTGGATTGGGACCAGGTTAGATCCTCTGAGATCTTGACACCCAGGAACTTGAGACTGATCACTCTCTTCTCTCTGATCCCTCTATGAGGATTGGTATGTGTTCCTTTGTCTTACCCTTCCTAAAGTCCACAACCAGCTCTTTCATTTTAATGACACTGAGTGCAAGGTTGTTGCTGTGACACCACTTAACTAGCTTGTATATCTTGCTCCTGTATGCTCTCTCATCTCCATCTGAGATTCTACTATCTATGGTTTTATCATCAGCAAATTCATAGATGGTATTTGAGCTATACCTAGCCGCACAGTCATGGGTATAGAGAGAGAAGAGCAGTTGGCTAAGTGCATACACTCTTCAGGTGCACCAGTATTGATAATCAGTAAGGAAGAGATATTATCATCAATCCACACAGTTTGTGGTCTTCCAGTTAGGAGGTTGAGGATCCAGTTGCAGAAGAAGGTACAGAGGCCCAAATCATGTAACTTATTGGTCTGGATTGTGGAAATGATGATGTTAAACGCTGCCCTATAGTCCATGAACAGCATCCTGACATAGCTGTTTGTATTGTCCAGTGATCTAAGACCCTGTGAAAAGCCATTGAAACTGTATCTGCCCTAGACCTTTTGTAGCAATAGGCAAATTGCAGTGGGTCCAGGTCCTTGCTAAGGCAGGAGTTGATTCTAGTCATGACCAACCACTCAAAGCATTTCATCACCGTAGATGTGAGTGCTACTGGGCGATAGTCATTGAGGCAGCTCACACTACCCTTCTTAGGCACTGGTATAATTGTTGGGGTGTCCAGAGAGGGGGTAGCACCTCTGGTGGTGAGTATGTCACGCTCCACCCAGGGGCAGCTCATCTGCTTTTGGTCTCCATCTACCACTCAGCTCTCACCAGTGGCTCCAAGTAACTGTCTGCATGCGACAGTGATAACACCCCGTAACACTGCTTCGACAGGCATGTTAAAGCAAGTGAGGGTAGCTGGGAACCTCCAACGCTGGTGAGATAGGGATATGCCTACTCCAGTATGCACATCCAGTTCTGGTGGGCTGGGTAGATGAGATCAACTACAAGATCCAACTACTAAGAAGGCGATGCAACACTTTGTGGAGAGCGAAGCGCATGACAAGGCACAGAAGGCATCATGGCTATCCACTACAGGTGAGGAAGTCTCCAGTTGTAAAGATTTTTTTGTACCATCGGACCAAGAGTTTTGAGGCTGAGAGAACGGAACTGTCCCAGTACAAAGGCTTTTTCACTATTAAACTCATCCTGCACAGGTTTACTCTTCTTCGGAAACAACAGACAATAAACACATAATTGTTGCCTTTTTGAAGCAACTGGGAATATCTGACCATAGCAGTAAGAGGTTGAAAATGTCCTTGAATATTTCTGCCAGTTGGTTGATACAAGTTTTCAGATCCTTACCAGGTACTCCATTTGGTCTGCCGCCTTATGAAGGTTCATCCTCCTTAAAGACAGCCTAACATTTACCTCTGAGACAGAGATCAGAGGGTCACCAGGTACAGCAGGAATCTCTACAGATGTAGTTACATTCTCCCTTTCAAAGGGGGCATAGAAGATGTTGGCCACACCTGGTAGTGAAGTATCGCCTCCATTCATGCTTTGTAGGAAGTAATGTCCAGCATACACTCCCAGAGGAAACGTGCATCCAGTGTCATGTCCAACCTTGCTCAGAATTGTCTCTTTGCTCTTGAAATAGCTCTTCACAAATCATACCTGGTTTTCTTGTACAGACCTGGGTCACCAGACTAAAATGCCACTGATCTAGCCCTCAGCGGACGGTAAACCTCCTGGTTCATCCATGGCTTTAGGTTTGGGAATGTTTAGCAAGTTTGCATAAGCACACACATATCCACAAGTGTTTTAATGAAGTTGGTAAGAACTGCAGCATACTCATCCGGATTCAAAGATGAATCGCTGAACACAGTCCAATCTACAGTTCAGAATACAGTCACAGTTGGAATATTGTGTAAAATTCCAGTTGCTCTATTATAGGAAGCATGTAGAGAATTTAGAGGGAATGTAGAAGAAGTTCAGCAAAATGCTGCCTGGATTAGAGGGTATGAGATATAAGGAGAAGGTGGACGAACCTCGGTTGTTTCTTTCAGTATACATTGGAAATCTAATTGAGGTCTGTTACATTATACAAGGAAAACTAGAGTTAAGATTGGATCAGCCATGATCTTGTTGAATGGCGGAGCAGGCTTGAGGGGCCGATTGGCCTACTCCTGCTCCTATATCTTATGTTATGTTCTTATGAATGGGTAGTATAGACAGTCCGAGCCACTTTCCTAGGTTGGAAATGCCATATATTAGACAACATGCACTTGTGTTGAGAGAGGGAAGATTTAAAGGAGATGTGTGGGGTAAGCTTTTTACACAGAGGCTAGTAACTGCCTAGAATAGGCTGCCCAAGCAAGTGATAGAAACAGATGCAATAGTGTTGTTTATGTGTTTATTAAATAAGGATGTGAACATGCAGGGAGATATGGATTGTGTACAGGCAAAAGAGATTTAGTTTAGTTTGGCATCACAGACATTGTGGATTGAATGGCCTTTTCTTGTGCTGTACTGTTCGACACTCAGTGGCCATTTTATTAGATACACTTATGCACCTGCTCGTTAATGCAAATCAACCTATCACATGGCAGCAACTCAATATATAAAAGCCTCTAGCTTTGGTCCAGAAGTTCAGTTGTTGTTAGAATGAGGAAGACATGTGATATAATTGACTTCGACCGTGTAGTGATTGTTGGTACCAGATAGTGGTTTGACTATCTCAGAAACTGCTGATCTACTGTGATATTCCCACACAACCGTCTCTAGAGTTTATAGAGAATGGCGTGAAATCCACAAAACATCCAGTGACCGGCAGTCCTATGGGTGCAAATACTTTGTTAATGAGAGTGGTCAGAGGAGAATGGCCAGGCTGGTTCAGCTTACAGGAAGACAACAGTAATTCAAATAACCACTTGTTTCAACAGCGTTGTGCAGAGGAACATCCCTGAATGCACAGCACATCAAACCTTGAAGTAAATGGGCTACAACAGCAGATGACTATAAATATACACACAGAGGGCTCTTTTTGGGTAAAGGAAGCATCTAATAAAGTAGCCACTGATGTATATTCTGTGTTCCATTATGCACGAACACACAATTCTACTTATAACATGAGTCCACTCACAAATCCCTGTTGTGAAGAGACATGGAATGGTCAAATTAACAGTGATGTAGCTTAGACTTAGTGATGGTAAAGGAGTAAATATTCCTGGTGAAAAACATTCAGGAGCAGGGTTAAGGTACACATTAACCAAAGGCTTGTTTGGCGATAAACTTGGAGTAATTCAGCACTGTTGGCATGGGTTTGTACTCAAATTAAATTGCATCTTTTCAATTTACAGATTTCTTTAAGGATATAGGGTAAAGCATTTTGTGATTTTTTATGTAATTTGGCAAATAATATATTTAATGTTGTGTCCATTAATTTCCAGATTATGCTTCCGAAGGAATCTTGCCAAAAGTCCTACAAAAGGTAGTGAATCTGCTCAGTATATCCCTGCCGACCGATAAGCACATCTGCATGAAACGTTGCCATACAGAAAGCAGTATCCATCATCAAAGATCCTTAAGACCCAGTAAAGTGTTTTTCTTGCTGCTGCCATCAGGTAGAAGGTACAAGTGCCTCAGGACTCACAACATCAGTTTCAAGAACAGTTACTACCCCTCAAACATCAGACTTTTGAACAAAGGGGATAACTACACTCACTTGCCCATCTACTGAAATGTTCCTACAACAAATGATTCCACTCTAAGGAGTCTTGATCTTTTAATTTCATATTCTCATTATTTATTGCTATTTATTTAATTAGCATTGGCATAGTTTGTTGTCTTCTGCACTCTAGTTGATCTTTCACTGATCCTGCTATAGTTACTATACTATAGATTAGATGAGTAGCAAGATAAAATCCTATGGTGTTTCAGGAAAGATATTGGCATGGATATGAGAATGGCTGACAAGCAAGAGGCAGCAAGTGGGAATAAAAGGAGCCTTTTCCGATTGGCTGCTGGCGACTAGTGATGTTCCTCAGGCATCAGTATTGGGACCACTACTTTTCACATTGTTTTTCAATGATTTGGATAATGAAGTTAATGGCTTTGTGGCAAAGTTTGCAGATGATATGATGATAGGTGGTGGGGTAGATAGTGCTGAGGAAGCAATGCGATTGCAGGAGGACTTAGACAAATTGGAAGAAAAGTCAAAAATTGGTAGATGGAATACAATTTTGGGAAATGTATGATAATGAATTTTAGTAAAAGGAACAATAGTGCAGACTATTACCTAAATGGTGAGAAGGTTCAAGCATCAGAGGTGCCGAGGAACTTAGGAGTCCTCGTGCAGGACTCCTAGAAGGATAATTTACAGTTTGAGTCATCCACTTAAATAAATTATTAAATAATTTATAATTTTAAATTTTAAAATAATTTTAAATAAATGAGTGGCATTTATTTAAATGGGAATATATATAAAACCAAGGAGATAATGCTGAGGCTTTATAAAACAGTAGTCAGGCCACACGTGGAGTATTGTTAACAGTTTTGGGCACCATATCTTAGAAAGGATGTGTTTTCATTGCAGAGTCCTGAGGAGGTTCACAGGAATGTTTCTGGGAATGAAGAGGTTAACATATGAAGAGCGTTTGGCAGCTTTGGGCCTGTACTCACTGGGATTTAGAGTAATGCATGGGTTTTGCATTGAAACCACTGCATGTTGAAAGGCTGAGATAAGGTGGATGTGGAGAAGATGTTTTCTATGGTGGGGGTATCCAGAACTAGAGGGCAGAGCCTCAAAACTGAGGGGCGACTTCTCAGAACAGAGGTAAGGAGGAATATTTTTAACCAGAGAGTAGTGAATCTGTGGAATGCTCTGCCACAGACTACGGTAGAGGTCAAGTCCATGGATATATTTAAGGTGGATTTTAATCGGTCAGGGCATCAAAGGATATGGCGACAAGGCAGGTGTTGGGGTTCAGTGGGATCCGGGATCAGCCATGATGAAATGGTGTGGCAGACTCAATGGGCTGAATGGCATAAATCTGCTCCTATGTCTTATGGTCTTATGGCCTTAGGTGTATGCCTGCAAGAAAATAGTTTTATTTGGTGACCTATGTGTACTCTGATAATAACATTTATATTGAACTTTGAAAGTGGGTGTAATTTGGCAGTGTAGGCTTGTTACGCTGAAAGGCCTGTTACTGCGCTGTATCTCCAAATAAATAATATAAATATATTTCAAGATGTCTGGGTGAAAGTATGGGGGGTATTTTTGAGGAAATTCTTTTACACACAGCGCGGTGGTCATGTGGAACATGCTGGATGATGATAGAGGCAGATACCTTAGGTTCATTTAATAGTCAGTTACATAGACACATGGATGATAGAAAAATGGAGCACTATATGGGAGGAAATGATTAGATTGATCTTAGAGTAAATTAAAAGGTTGACACCTCATCATAGGCCAAAGGGTGTGTACTGTGCTGTGGTGTTTTATGTTCAATGTTCTATATAGTACTTGCCTATGAAAGAGAGAGTAATATTAGTGTATTATTCTGCCCTCTCCAATACCCTTGATTTCTTTTTCATTCCAGGCTGTGAGCCAGAGTTTAGTTGTTCATTCCTAATTGTTCTCGAGAAGATGGCGGTAAGCTGCCTTTTGAACTGCTTGAGGTGTGGGTATACCCACAATGCTACCTTTAGCTGTTCCACCTTTGGCAATACAGTCGCTACTGCTTGAACCCCAATGTCTTGGTCCCATCTCTGAATCTTCACTTCAGTGAAAGCTGGTGACTCATTTTCAAGGACATGACAACTCATGTTGTAGAGAGGGTTTTTCCTATAGCAGATAAGTCTAGGACCAAAGGGCAAGCCTCAGGATAGAAAGATGCCCCTTCAAACTAGAGATGTGGAGGATTTTCTTTAGCTAGAGGATGATGAATCTATGGAATTCATTACCACAGATGGCATTGCACATATTTAAAGCAGGGTTTGATAGATTCTCAATTAGTCACAGCATCAAGGTTTACAGTGAAAAAGCAGGAGAAACGTTAGTAAATCAGTCATGATAGAATGGCAGAACATTATCGATGGGCCGAAGGCCAAACCCTGCTCCTATATCTAATGGCCTTAAGTTACTAGATTTTTTTATTTACATAATTTGTTTTCTTTTACACATTGATAGATTTTTCATAATTTCTATTGTATTTCTTCATTTTCTTATAAGGATCAAGGATCAACATCACGGAATCAACTTTCTTCATCATATACATTTAGATGTGGTAGGTATTTACATATATGCAAATGTCCACAAGGAATTTAATCTCAAGGTAGTATGTAGTAGCACACTACTTCAATAATAAATTTATTTTCACCTTGACTTTGACTTCAACATTTCTCTGACTCTTTCCTTTAAGTCTACTTTTTGAATAAAAATTGGACCAGCTCTCCTAATATCTTCGTGCACAGAATATGTGTGTGTGTGTATATATATGTATATATATATTCTCTTTCAAAATCAGAATATAGAGGTTAGAACTAAAATGAGGTTTTAAGTACTGCAGAAACTGGAATTGCAAAACACCACTCAGCTGGATTACCACAACAACAACATCTCACTCAATGTCAGCAAAACCAAGGAGCTGGTTATTGACTTCAAGAGGAAGAAACCAGAGTCCATGAGCCAATCTTCAACAGAGGATCAGAGGTGGAGAGTGTCAGCAACTTTAAGTTCCTCGGTGTTATAATTTCAGAGATGTGTCCTGGGACCAGCACATAAATGTAATTATAAAGAAAACACAGCAACACCTCTACTTCCTTAGAAGTTTGAGAAGATTCAGCATGTCATCTAAATCTTTGACTGACGGCTATAGACATGCAGTGACGAGTATATTGACTGGGTGCATTACTGCCTGGTATGGAAACACCAATAATATTCAATGGAAGATTGTACAAAAATTATTTCATACAGCCCAGTCCATCACGAGAAAAGACCTCCCCACCACTGAGCACAGCTACACGGAGTATTGTCACAGGAATGAATCATCCTTCATCAAAGATCCCCACATTTAGAACATGCTCTCTTCTCACTGGGAAAAAACTAAGGACTCAGACTGCCAGGTACAGGAACAGTTATTACTCTTCAACTCGAACCAGAGGGGATAACTTCACTCAACTTCACTTGCCCCATCATTGAACTGTTCGCACAATCTATGGTCTCACTTTCAAGGACTCTTCAACTTATTTCATGATATTTATTGCTTATTTATTTATTTATTTATTTATTTATTATTATTATTTTTATCTTCTGTAACTGCACAATTTGTTGTCTTTTGCACATTTGTTGCCTGTCCATCCTGTTTGGTGTGGTCTTTCATTGATTCTATTGTGTTTCCTCGAAGTACTGTATTTTTCCACAAAAAAATGAATCTCAGGGTAGTACATGGTGACACTTATGCACTTTGATAATAAATTTAATTTGAACTTTGAATAAAATGAATCTGATCTTCTGGACAGGTAATTACTTAAGAAAATAACCAACCATGTGGAAATATTGAATACATTTAAAAGTATCCTGATGCAAAAGGAAGTGTTTGCAGTCTCTGAAGTTAATATAAATTTAAAACTAAATTGGCTAAAAGATCAAGTACAAGTATAAGTCAAAACCAAGCAAAACTACTTTTATACAATTAAAGAAAAATAATTCTCAGGAGAGCAGGAATGGTTATCGATTGCAACTAAAGGGAATGGAAGCTATTATCAGAGCAGTCAAATATCATTGCATAGGGCTGGTAGCTGTAGAGTACTTTTATAAGCATTGCTGGGAGTTAGAGAGCCATTACTGATTGTAAAGAACCATTAAAAGATTCCTCAGGGTAAACAGAGGCAGGTTTGGAAAATAAATCAGAAGCTTAAAATGGCAAATGTGCTTCAACACAAGATAATGCTGACTATTAAAATTGTTATGGTTGGAGAAGCAGAATCATTATGTTTATACAAAATTAAACTGGGAATACTCAGCAGGTGAGGCAGCATCTGTGAAGAAGGAAATGGAGATTGAAGAATGCTTCTAACTCCACCACTACTTATTTCTTGTTAGTCACCTTATATACAGCCTAGCATCACTTTATGGACACACCATCAATATATGTATGTAGGGTATCTTATGTATTTATATTTATTGTTGTTTTATTATTATTGTGTTCTATATCTTCGTTTTTTTTTTGGGACTGCATTGGATCTGCAGTAACAATGATTTTATTCTCCTTTACACTTGTGTACAGGAAATCACATAAAAATCTTGAATCTTGAAGATTTCCAGAGTTTTATTTCAGACTTTCTATAATTGCAGTGTATTCTTTTTTTTTGTTCAGAGATCATCTAGGGAAAAAAGAAGACAGCACTCCTGTGAGGACTTCCAAATATGTATTATATTTTTCATTTTTTTAATCTCCAGGATATTGGATTTGCAGAGTTGTGCCGTGTGATTCTCCCCATGCAGACAATGCCAGCTTCTTACAGCTACCTTCAATTCCCACACCATCAGGTTCAAAGCCAGTGACTTCCCTCCAACCACTCAGTTCTTGAACCCACCAGGACAACCTGAATCACTACAGACTAGTAACACTAGGACTACTTTGATCACCATGCACTGACACGGACTATCCTTTCTTCTAATTGTGCTCTTTCCTGGAAAACATATGGTTAATTTTTGACTGATTTATAGTTTTCTTGTGAATACTGCTTTTAGGGTGCTACATGTCTGTGATAAACAAGAAATTCTGCAGGTGCTGAAAATGCAGAATACCACACACAAAATGCTGGAGGAAATCAGCAGGTGGGGCATCATCTATGCAGAGGAATAAGGAGCTTGATGCACCATCAATAACTCTCTGGGATGGGAGGCGAACGATAGGGTTTTATTAGCTGCAAGAGACCACCACACAACATCCTGGAGACTGAGGGAGGAGCAGTGCCTCCAATCGCCTTTATACAGGGGTCTGTGGGAGGAGCCACGGGAGCAGTCAGCAGAGGGGCGTGTCCAGACAGGTATATGTAGTTCACCACAGAGCCTGCTAAAGGGTCTTGGGCAGAAACAATGGCTTTTTATTCCCCTCCATCAATGAAGCCTGACCTGCTGAGTTCCTCCAGCATTTTGTGTGTGTTATATGCATGCGACACTGCAATACAGTTTTTTATTGCAACTTGTCCACAGGCAATCATTGGGGACCCGAGTCACCCCAACCACAAACTGTTCCAGCTGCCACCATCTGGGAAATGGTACCGCAGAATAAAAGCCAGGACCAACAGGGTCCAGGACAGCTTCTTGCACCAGACCATCAGACTGATTAATTCATGCTGACACAATTGTATTTCTCTGTTACAATGACTGTCCTGTTGTACATACTATTTCTTATAAATTACTATAAATTGCACATTAGATGGAAATGTAAGGTAAAGATCTTTACCCCACATTCATATGAAGGATGTAAGTAATAAAGTCAATTCAATTCAATACTTGAAAGATGACAAGAAACTTGACTTTGAGAACAGACTGTTCAGGTCACTGATTCTAATTGACTGCTAAGCATTCGTTTACATTAATCATATACTAATCTAGTTTAATTTTCACCCCTCATCCCCATCAAATCCCTCCATACTCTGCCCTCACTCACACACTACAGGCACTTATGAAAGGCCAGTTAACCTACAACCTGCACATCTATGGGATTAGGGAGGTTGCGAGACCAACCTGAGGAAACCTGGTAGATACAGGAGGATGGTGCAAACTCCACTCTACATGAACAACACACAAATTGCTGGAGGAATTCAGTAGGTTAGACTGCATCGATGTAGGGAACTGAACAGTAAACATCTTGGGCTGTGACCCTTCATCAACATTTTAACAGTTCATTCCCATCCTGACCTGCTGAGTTGCTCCAGCATTTTGTGTATGTTGCTCTGGATTTCCAGCATCTGCAGAATCTCTTGTGTTTATGTTCTACAGGGACAATCCAGGAGTCAGAAATGAACTTGGGTCACTGGGACTGCAATATTGCAGTCAAATTACTTTTATTTAGAGACACAGCATGGCAACAGACACATCGGGCCCAACAAACTCATGCTGCCCGATTACATCAATGTGACTAATTAACCTACTAACTGGGAGGAAAACAGCTTCTCTTTTTGATGTAGATAAAAATAAATAAAGTCAACTTTGTTTCTCTTCTCTGCTCCCAGTCATCTCCCAGTAGTGAGAAAGGCAACAGGGGTCAGAAACAACTGACTTTGCATAATGGCCACGTGATACTAGCTTGATCAACCTAATGCTCAAGTCCATCATTTAGTAAATTAGACCATAAGACCATGAGACATAGGAGCCGAATTAGGCCACTCAGCCCATCAAGGTTACTCCACCATTCCATCGTGGCTGATTTATTATCCCTCTCCTGCCTTCTCTCTGTAACTTTTGATGTCCTTACTAATCAAAAACCCATCAGCCTCTGCTTTAAATATACCTAATGAAGCAGGCTCCACAGCCATCTGTGGCAATAATTCCACAGATTCACCACCCTCTAGTGAAAGAAATCCCTCCTCATCGTGTTTCTAAAGGGATGTCTCTCTATTGTGAGGCAGTGCCTTCTGGTCCTAGACTCTCCTACTATAGGAAACATCCACTCTATCTAGGCCTTTCACTGTTTGATAAGTTTCAATGAGATCCCCCCTCATTCTTCTAAACTCCAATAACTACTTCCACCCAGAGCCATCAAGCATTCCTTATACGTTAACCCTTTCATTTCTGTAACCATTCTGGTGAATCTGCTCTGGACCCCCTCCAATGCCTGCACATCTTTTCTTAGATAAGCAGCCCAAAACAGCTCACAGAACTCCAAGTGTGGGTCTGACCTATGCTTTATAAAGCCTAAGCTTTATATCCTTGCTTTTTACATTTTCCTTCCTTACCACTGACTCAACCTACAAGTTAATCTTTAGAGAATCCTGCATGAGGACTCCCAACTTCCTTCGAACCTCTGATTTCTGAAATTTCTCTCTATTTAGAAAATAGTCTATACCTTTATTCCTTCTACCACAGTACATGACCATTCACTTTAAATCAAGAATTTAATTCTGAAGTCCAATGTAAGTTAAAATGTCTAAGGATCTATTTATAATTTAGGAATTAAGAACCTTGAATATTTAAGATTCATTCAGTTCAGACCAAGATGTCCTCCTTGATTTAAATAATGCTGCTTTTCCAAGATTTTAATTTCTTTTGCCAGCTGTATCGAATCTGTAATAGATATGGGGACTGGTAGTCATCCATTAAATTGGTGGGTAAATTATTTCATACAATGATCTGGGATGTTATTAAAAGTTATTTTAGTGATACCTCAGGTGCAATGCTCAATTCCAGAAAGACGTAGTGAAAATTTTAATTAGTTACACGACTAACTAAAAACCACACACAAAACACTGGAGGAATTCATCAGGTCAGGCAGCAACAATGGAAAAGAGTAGACAGTCGACACTTCAGCTGAAACCCTTCTTCAGGACTGGAACGGAAGGGGGATGATGTCAAAATAAAAAGCTGGGGAAGAGAAGTAGGACTAGCTAGAATATGATAGGTACATACAGTTTAATTGTCATGACCACAGCCAAAAGAAGCAGTGTTATTCTAGGGCCAAGGTGAAAAACACATTTCCAACAGTCAGACAGAGCGCAAGGCATGTATAGACATGCAATAACAAGCACAGAGAAGATAGTAAACACATACAATATCAGTAAAATACAGTCACACAAAAAATATAATCTGAGTCCCTAAGTCCATGAATGTTGCAACAGTCTGCAGTCTAACACTATACTGGGGGACAACACTGACCTGAGCTTGGACGCCATGTCTCACCACCTCTGGCACTCTGGTGGCACGCCCAAGGCAGCTGCAAACAGGTTAGGCTGTGTTTTGAGGCCTAGTCCTCATGCCAGTCAAGGCCACGCAGCTCTCCTGCTGTTCACAAATAAAGTAATGAATCATACTTGCAGCAATCTACACCAGCAATATCCAACCGGGTCTTGCAATCACAAGAAAAGCAACTAACATGATCACTCACTGTTAAACAGCACAACTCCCTCGTGCACTGACACCTCTCTGACGCAGGCAGCATCGCGGTCCTACTTTAATTCTTAATGTCCAGGAGGGGCTTGTGGTCATAAAAGATATGTTTAAAAAAACACCAACAACCTTGGTTGACCCTGTAGAAGTCGCTGCATCTGAGCGCACCACCAGCTTACTGAAAGGTAAAGGGCTGGAGAAGAAGGAATCTGATCGGAGAGAAGAGTGGACCATAGGAGAAACGTAAGGAGGATGGGAGTAGGGGCACAAGGGGAAAGTGATAGGCTCCTGAAGAGAATTGTGGAGAATAGAAGGGGGAAGGGGTGTGGAGAAAAAAAACTTACTGTAAGTTGGAGAAATTGATGTTCATGTTATCAGGTTGGAGGCAACTTGATGGAATATGAGGTATTGCTTCTCCACCCTGAGAAGGCCTTGTTGGAGAGTGGAGATAGGTATTAAAATAGTTGGCCACCAGAAAAATCCACTTTCGGCAGATGGAGTGGAAGTGCTCAACAACATGGTTCCCCAATAATGACGTTGGGCCAATTTTTAAAAATTATTTTAAGATCAATATAAACTTTCCTACCTGCAACTTACTTACTTACTGCCTTTTACGCCTGCTTCTGTTTAGGGCAGCAATGAAGGTCCTCTATCTGTCTGCTCTTGTCCACACAAATGTAGAAGGATTCTTTATACCTGCTTCCATAACAATTTTTTACCAGTCGGAGTTATCAGTTCTGCGCTAAAGCCCGAACCTGGATTACCAATGGACCACTCCTAGTATCTCCTCCCCTTGAGATGTTTGGCATTGGTAACCCTACCAAGACAGGAAGCTTAAAGCCCTGACTCCAGCCAACATAGCTCTCTGGGTCATTGAAGCATGCAAACCTCTATACTCAATAACAAGGCTGTGCTCCTCTTGGGGGTTCTCTCCGACAAAGCCCTCCTTTTTTTATCTCCCATATGCTTGTCCAAGAGTTTCTTAAAAGGCCTAATGTATTTACATCTACCACCATCTCTGGTAGGGAGTTCCATGCAGCAACTACTCTCTGTGTAAAATACTTACCCCTGACATACCCTCCTATAATTTCCTTCTATTACTATTGAGGCCTCGGTTGGTCAGGGTTGTCCTAGCTGTCGAGATACACCATTCAGGACAGGGAAATATGGAGAGCAAGCTGTTGCCCATGTAGCCAGCTCCCTCTCTCCAAGCATCCGATGAGACCAAAGGAACGGCAGAGACCGATACAATTTGGCACCAGCTGTGTCGCAGGAGGTGCCTATTGGTGTTGAACCCAACATAGGACTGCCTTAGGGACTCCAGTTCTGGAGTTTTCCCTTGCAGTTTACTCCTGAAGCCTTTCTTGTGAGTGGGTATAACTGCAAGGCAGCGAAGGTTTGAGATCAGAGTTTTCCATCTCCTCGATGAGCTGCCAACCACGGCTGACAAGCCCCATTTGCCCAAAGCAACTGGTTTTAAGGCGCCAGTAATGAGCCTTTGCCCTTCCCCCGTCAGTAGAATCGGTCCCGCTGGGCTTAGAAGCTAAGCCACACATGAAGACTAGGAGCTGGACTTGGTTGTCAGAGGCTATTTGAGATGCGCGTCATTGGGAGCATTTCATAGATAGTGAGAATTTGTCCCCAATACCACACCGAGCAATAACTACCTCAAGGAACCATTTTTCTCCCATAATGTTAAAACTATATAAACAGAAACATTGAAAGAGTTGACCTTGCATGGATTTTAAACAAAGATCAACTTACTCAGTTTGACAGGAGCACACAGATCATATTAGATGTGAATGTGAGACATCTATACAATGTCGATTAGCTGCGATACATCTAATTGAATCACAGATTCAAAATTCATGCTTTATCCCTTGCAGATCATAAACACCTGTCAACTCAATATGGCTCTGACAACCTTATGTAAATTGTCCCATTGTTCTGCACGTTTATTTGAAATCAAAGCCTTGAGATTTAATAAAGATGGATTTGTATGTGTTCATTGCCATTGTTTATCATAAAACAAGAAAGAAAGTATTTTTGATTAAATTGGACATCTGGTCTTTAATTGAAGCGCCTCAGGCAGATGAACCATTACATTCAAATAGGCAAACACATAATTTACTTTTGGAAATTATTTGCACAAGCTGAACTACTCCAATTCAGACATTGTGCTTGAAGTTGGCGGAATTGTCAAGACTAAACTAATAGCTCATTGAATACCTCACTTAGTATAATATTTATTCTAAGAATGTGGAAGATTCAATGACATCTACAAAGATTGTAGTACATTTATTATCAATATATATATGCAGTATATAACTCTGAGATTTATCTTCCCACAAATTAAAGAAAGCCCTTGAACCCATTCAAAGAAAGGCATCAAAGCTCTGCCCCTACACACAAAAACAAGCAGATTGCACAAACAACAAAAAGGAAAAAAAAAACAAACTTAAAACACCAAATATAAAGCACAGGCATATTCAGTTTAGTTCCGTCGATTTCAATCTGGTACTGTGATGTTCGCTATTTGCAGGCCTCCCGATCAAAATAGCATCAAAAAAGGAGCAACAAGAAAGCAGAGACGCATCGTAACGTGAAGCACAGAGCCTGAACCACAAACCACATCGACAGTCGTCTGCATAGACTCGTAGTAAAATGTGGCAAGGAAAAAGGCCATTCACCCATTCGTCCACATCAGTAATTTTAAGTTCCTCAGCATTATCATTTCGAAGGATCTGTCCTGAGGTTAGCCATTACAAAGATGGTACAATGGCACTTCTACTATCATAGAAGTTTGCACAAGTTTGTCACATCCGTCACAGAAAATGTTTTCCATGCCACTGAGCACATCTATAAAGAATGCAACCACAAGAAAGCAGCTTCCATCATCAAGGATCCCCACCACCTGGGCCATGCTCTCCTCTTGTGCTGTCACCAGGAGGGATGTACAGGAACCTTAGGTCCCACACCTGCAGGTTCAGGATCAGTTATTACACTATGACCATTGGCTCCTGAAACGCAGTGGATAACTTCACTCATTTCAACACTGAACTAATCATTGAACACAACCTACGGACTCATGTTCAAGGACTCCATAGCTCACGTTTTCATTATTATTATTTGTTTTTTTGTATTTGCACAGTTTTTCTCCTTTTGCACATTGGTTGTTCATAGTGTGTCATTTCTAATTGATCCTATTGTATTTCTTTGCTTAACTGAAGGCAGGGGAGTTGGGTGACTGGAAGAATTGAATCAGCCCATGATTGAATGGCGGAGCAGACTCGATGGGCCTAATGGCCTACTTCTGCTCCTATATCTTATGGTCTTATGGTAACTGTGTATGCCTGCAAAAAAATATACTCAGGGCAGTAAACTCAGTGGCGGCGAGGAAGTCCACCCCTCCTACAAATGACCAGGTGCTGTGTCTCTCCGTGGCTGACATGAGAAGAACCCTGTGCAGGGTCAACCCATGGAAGACTGCTGGACCAGACAATATTCCTGGTAGAGTGCTCAGAGGATGTGCAGACCAGCTAGCAGATGTTCTCACTGACATCTTCAATGACAGTGCGCAATGCCACTGTTCCAACGTGCTTCAAGACCACCACCATCGTCCCCGTGCCGAAGAAGTCTTCAGTGTGCTGCTTCAATGACTACCGTCCCATTGCACTTACATCCATCATCATGAAGTGTTTCGAGAGGCTCATCATGAGGCACATCAAGACCCTGCTGACCCCTCACTGGGCCCCTGCAGTTTGCGTACCGTCCCAACCGCTCAACAGATGACGCCATTGCCATCACCCTCCACCTGGCTGTAACCCACCTGGACAAAAAAGACACGTACGTTTGAATGCTGTTCATAGACTTCAGTTCAGTATTCAACACAATCTTCCCTCAGAAACTGATTGGAAAGCTGAGCCTACTGGGCCTGAACACCTCCCTCTGCAACTGGTTACTAGTCTTCCTGACTGGGAGATCTCAGTCAGTCCGGATCGAAGGCAGCATCTCCAACACCATCACATTGAGCACGGGGTCCCCCAGGGCTGCGTGCTCAGTCCACTGCTGTTTACTCTGCCGACCCATGACTGTGCTGCAACACACAGCTCGAACCATATCATCAAGTTCGCCGATGACACAACTGTGGTGTGTCTCATCAGCAAGAACGACGAATCAGCTTACAGAGAGGAGGTGCAGCGGCTAATGGACTGGTGCAGAGCCAACAACCTGTCTCTGAATGCGAAAAAAATAAAAGAGATGGTTGTTGACTTCAGGAGGGCACAGAGCGACCACTCCCCGCTGAACATCGACGGCTCCTCGGTAGAGATCGTTAAGAGCACCAAATTTCTTGGTTTTCACCTGGCGGAGAATCTCACCTGGTCTCTCAATACCAGCTCCACAGCAAAGAAAGCCCAGCAGCGTCTCTACTTTCTGTGAAGGCTGAGGAAAGAAGCCTGTTTAGGTTATTGCTGAAGATAAAGGATGATGAGGAATGTGTGCCATCCAATTAGGATAGTGGAACTGGAGGGAGATTTTTTGGTGAAGGACACTGATGTTGGTCTTTTGTTCAGCGGGAGATGAAGAGAAAAGATGCTGGGGAGAATCAGTCGTGGGATGGGACCTGGTGGGAGATCTGCTTGTTCGAGATGGGTTGCGAGCTACATTCAGAAGTGGTGTGTGCTTTCATGTTGACCGAGGTCCCAGCGCGTGAGTGACAGAGAAGTTCAAGATGAGCTCCAACTTGTACACATTTGACTGCTTAATTAGAATGGGCCCTTCTGTTTTTTATTTCTTTTCTTAACTAACCCTTTAGTTAAGTAAGATTCATAAATATAATTCCTTTAGTTGAATGCAGTGTGCTGTCTGCTATCATTTGCACTGAGTTGTAACAGGGTAGCAGATTACACAGCGTCCACATTAACCGGGGTTTGGGGTGAGGAAGCCATTTCAGTCTCACGGGTTTGAAAGGACCAGATTGTGCCTTCCCTAGACTAACACAGCGAAGGAAACAAAAGGGTTTTGTAAGGAAAGATTGGATAGGTTAGGACTTTATTCCTTGAAAGATTGAAGATTGAGGGGAGATTTGATAGAGTAATACAGAATTATTAATGGATAGATAGGATAAATGCAAACAGACTTTTTCCTTTGAGGTTGGGGGGCAACTACAACTAGAGGTCATGGGTTAAGCATGAAAGATGAAAAGTATACGGGAACATGAGGGGAAACTTCTTCACTCAGGGGGTTGTGAGAGTGTGAAATGAGTTGCCAGCAAATGGTGCATATGAGCCCGATTTCAAAGTTTAAGAGAGGTTTGGATAGGTACATGGATGGTAAGGGTATGAAGGGCCATGGTCCCATTGCAGATTAATATGAGTAGACGTTTTAAATGGTTTGGCTTGGACTAGATGGACAAGGGGCCTTTTTCTGTACTTTACTTTTCTATGACAGTATGAATTTCCAAACTGCAACACCTCACATTTATCCCTATTTTCCTCAATTTCCCAATCCTCAGCTCAGTTACTCAGCTCTACAGGATCCAGCTGTAATCTTCAATAACCTTCAAGATCCACACTGTGACCTATTTTAGTTGTTTTTTAAGATAGTGACTTTGCGTATTTGGAGAAGAGAGGGCAAGTTGGAAGGTGGCACTGGATGAGTGGTTGGATCTGGGGATATTGTTCCAGAGAATTGTTGGAAGTCAAGGATGAAGTGTAAAACTTGGTCATTTTATTAGGTGTTACAAGATTAAAGAATGAACAAAGAAAAGACAAAGACGTTCTGGCCATCTCATTCTCAGTCTAGAGATAAGAAACCTCCCAGTGATAACAATTAACTTCTACAATAGCCAGATTCAAGTAACATGACACATACTGCGTAAAAACTGAGAAGCTTCTAGAAAAATACTACAATTACTAGTAAAATTACTGAACACATATATAGAGTATCTAAAAGGAATAGAAAAGTTAAACTACAAAGAAAATACTCAAAAAATAACAATTGTACACCATAATGCAGCAGGTGCATCAACAACTGCATTTCATTATTGATTACATTCACCCCAACTAGCCCACAGAACTGTAACTTCAGACCAGTTCCCTCTGCATAGATGTACCATTAGCTGGTTACGTGAGTATCCTGCATATTCCACAGATGATAAAAAGCTTTTAAAAAAATTAACATGCACTTAACTTTGAAATTAAAAACTGAGTATAATGGAATGATGATAGTGGTGTTCAATACAGCTTTAGTAACTGTTCAATTACACCATGGAAATTATTTCGCTTTGAGCGTGATTTTGAGGTTGACAGTCCCTCTTATAAATTAGTTTTCATTTTGCTGCAGAGTATGTTTCCACTAAACAAAATCCACAACATGATGCTTCATAAAAGCTTCTGCTGGGTTCCAATGTCAGAAAATACTGTATGTTCTTTTTTCTTCAGGGAGACATTGGCAAGCCCAACATTCTTTTCCCTTGAGAAGATGGTGATGAGACATCAGATCAGTGAATTATTTATTTAATTTATTTATTAAGGGATGCAGCCTGGAATAGGCTCTTCCCACCCATTGTACTGTACAGCTCAGCAGGCCACTGGCTTTAACCATGGCCTAATCACAGGGAAAGTTAAAATGACCAATTAATAGTCTTTGGGATGTGGAAGGAAATCAGAGAACCTGGAGGAAACCAATAAACAGACAGGAAGGAATGCACAAACTTGCTTAGAGGGCACCCGGATTGAACTCTGAACTCTGACACCTCAAGCTGTGTCGGCGTCACACTAACCACAATGCTACAATGGCGCCCCAGTTATACATGCTCTAGTCTAAAATAAAAAAATAAAAACAATCGAAGTTTGCAGCAGGATCTGGACCAGCTAGGAAAATGGCAGGTGGAATTTAATGCAGACAAGTGTGAAGTGTTGCACTTTGCAGGACAAGCTAGCACAGGACCAACCAGTATGAACAATAGGGCACTGAAGTATGGTATAACAAAAGGATTTGGGAATACAGATCCATAATTCCTTGTAAGTGGTGTCACAGGTAGATAATTTCATAAAGAGAGTTTTTAGCACATTGGATTTCTTTATTCAAATTATTGAGTACAGGAGATGAGATGTTACGTTAAAGTATAAGATGATGGTAAGGCCAAATTTAGAGTATTAAGTGGTCATTTGGTCACCTACCAACAGGAAAGGTATCAATAATATTGAAAGAGTACAGTGAAAATTTACAAGATGTTGCTTGGAACTTGAGGCTCAGAGTTATGGGAAAGGTTATCTATCTATGGCCCGTACCAGCACAATGAGACCACACTTAAGGTGGAGGAAATATGAGGCTTCTTCTCATCTGCCCATTACCTTCCTCTGTTTCCTCTCCTCCTTCCCTTTCTTCCATTATCCACTGTCTTTCCTACTAGATCTTTTTGTTGTTCAGCCCCTTAGTACTTCCATCTATTGAACATTGGATGAGTTAGGCGTTCGTGGATTCGTTGAGTTGAATGGCTTTTCCCCCTGCAATTGTTCAATGGGGAGAGGCTCAGTTTGTCTGAGATTGTCTCAAAGGATAAGTTGGCATTCCCCTCTCTCCCAGGAAACAATCCAGTGAACCTTCAGAACATTCCTTCAATTACAACATTTAAACACAATAACACAAAATGCTGTAGGAACTCAGCAGGTCAGGCAGCATCTGTGAGCCAAGACCCTTTATCAGGACTGGAAAGGAAGGAGTTAGAAGCCATCATAACAAGGAAAGGGTAGGGGAGAAATAGAGCTGGCAGGTTAAACCAAGTCAGGCGGAAGGTGGTGGGTAGGGGAGGGGAGATGAAGAAAGAAGTTGGGAGGAGATAGATGGAAGAGGTAAAGGGCTTAAGAAGAAGAAGTCTGATAGGAGAGGAGTCTGGAGTATGTGAGAAGGGGAAGTGAAGGCTCAGCTTCTCACTTCATCCCCCACATCATGTTCCACCTATCACGTTCCAGCTTGTACATCTCCCTCTCTTCTCAACTTCTTATTCTGGCTTCTTCCCCCTTCCTTTCCAGTCCTAATGAAGGGTCTTGGCCCAAACCATTAACTATTTATTCCTCTCCATAGATGCTGCATGACTTCCTGAGTTCTTCCAGCTTTTTGTGTGTGGTGCTCTGGATTTCCAGCATGTGCGGAATCTCTTGTGGTTATGATCCACAACATTTGAAAGATCGTTTTGCAGTTCCATGGACAGGAAACACATAGAATGATATGGGCCAAATGCTGGCAAGTATGACTAGCATGGATAGGTATTTCTGTCAGCATGGACTTAATGGGCCGAAGGGCCTGTTCGCATTCTGTATGAATCTATGACTCTGAATTATAATTATCTTTATGTTTTTGGGAAGGGCTACCAGACTTGTAAGCAGTATTCCAATGAGGTTACATTAGGGCCCTATATAGGAAGACTCCTTAATCCTACACTCATCTCTTCTTGCAATAAAGACCAATATGCCATTAGGCTTGGTAATTTTGAACAGCGACATTTGGAATTCTGTCTGATGGCGTGGTGAACCAGTTCTAAGTTTACATGTCAACTGAGGAGTACTCTGATTGATCTGAAAGGAAGAAATTGATCTGAATTGCTGATCCAACAATTGGTTCAATAATTGATACCAAAAAAAGTGGTGAATACTGTCCAATCCATCACAGGCAAAGTCCCCCTCACTATTGAACACATTTACGAGGAGCACCATATCAGGTGGCAGGATGGAGACACATCTCTGCTGAAGGATGTGCAAGGTACTCCTTCCCTCTTCTATCCTGCAGGTCACCTTTGGGCAAGGTGTAGTACTTGATTAGTCCCCCAGTCAGGGTCACATGAAGTCATGGGAGCAGGTGGTGGATGGTCATCTGAGCATCTCGTGCATATCACGATTCCTGGTTATGTGACCACTGATGCTGGGAAAATATTTGCTGAAGAGTATTGTTAATGGCTGGGGAAAAGTTTCTGATTTTCTACCCTGTCCATGATTCTTATATTTTTAAAAATCTGCCAGGTCTCCCTTCAGCTTCCGAAGCTCTGGGGTGAACAACCCAAGTCTGTTAAATCTTTTCTTATAGCTCATACACTCTAATCTGGGCAGGATCCCCGGAAACTTCTGCACACACAAAATGCTGCAGGAACTCAGCAGGCCAGGCAGCATTCATGGAAAAGAGTAGACAATCGATGTTTCTGGCCGAGACCCTAAGGTGCTGCCTGACCAGCTCAGTTCCTCCAGCATTTTGGGTATGTTACTTGGATTTCTGGCATCTGCAGATTTTCTCTTGTTTCTGTCCAGATAAACTTCTGTATCTTCTTCAGAGTCTCCACATTCTTCCTATATTGAGCAATCAGAACGACACATATTAGCCCAAGGGTGGTCTGACTAAAGCTCTTTACGTCTGCATGAGGGTTCTCTTCACAAAAATCACACTCCATCATTCAGTGACCAGTTTGTTTGCAAACATTCCAGTGAAGAAGGTTGAAAGATTTTAGAGCAGCAAAGGTGTTGTACAAATACAAGGTGGTGTTAGTCATTAAACAGCAGGAATTCTGCTGAGCAAACACGAGGAAATCTGCAGATGCTGGAAATTCAAACAACACACACAAAATGCTGGTGGAACACAGCAGGCCAGGCAGCATCTATAGGGAGAAGCGCTGTTGACGTTTCGGGCCAAGACCCTTCCTCAGGACTAACCGAAAGGAAAGATAGTAAGAGATTTGAAAGTAGTGGGGGGAGGGGGAAATCCGAAATGATAGGAGAAGACAGGAGGGGGAGGGGTGAAGCTAAGAGCTGGAAAGGTGATTGGCGAAAGTGATACAGAGCTGGAGAAGGAAAAGGATCATGGGACAGGAGGCCTCGGGAGAAAGAAAGGGGGGGAGCACCAGAGGGAGATGGAGAACAGGCAAACAACTAAATATGTCAGGGATGGGGTAAGAAGGGGAGGAGGGGCATTAACGGAAGTTAGAGAAGTCAATGTTCATGCCATCAGGTTGGAGGCTACCCAGCTGGTATATAAGGTGTTGTTCCTCCATCCTGAGTTTGGATTCATTTTGACAATAGAGGAGGCCATGGATAGACATATCAGAATGGGAATGGGACGTGGAATTAAAATGTGTGGCCGCTGGGAGATGCTGCTTTCTTTACATAGACAAGGCAGTTAACCAGGGTGATGACCAAGTGTCTGTTACAACAGCTAAGAGAAGCATGGAAATTGTGTTAATGAAGGTAGAGCAGTCAATATGGTGCAAGTTGATAGGGTGGTTAAGAAGACATATGGTGTTGGCCTTCATTATTCAAGGATTCAGTTCAAGAGCCATGAGGTAATGTTGCAACTCTATAAAACTCTGGTTGAAACACATTGGAAGTATTGTGCTCAGTTCTGCTTGCCTCATTATAGGAAGGATTTGGAAGCTATCGAGAGGGCACTGATATTTACCAAGATGTTATTTGGACTAGAGAACATGTCCTATGAGGAAGTGCTGAGTGAGAAAGGGATTTTCTCATTGGAGCAAAAGAGGATAAGAGACAACTTGCTAGGTTATGAAAGACATCGATGAAGTGGAGTCTATCTTTAAGGTTTTCATAGACGGGGATTGTAATCGGAATAAAGTACCACTACCAATTAAATGCTCCCAATAGCATACACCTTAAATAGCCTCTGACAGTCAAATCCAGCTCCTCGCCTTCATGTTTTGCTTAGCTACCATGCCCAGTGTAACCATTTCTACTGACAGGAGACGGGGCAAAGTTGGGATACCGGTGCCTAAAAACCAGTCGCTTCAGGCAGATGGGGCTCATCAGCTGTGGTTGACTGCTCAACTAGGAGAAGAAAAATTCTGATCTCAAATTTGCACCACCTTGCGGCTATACCCACTCATGGGGAAAACTTCTGGAGTAAACCACAAGGAAAAAGTTTGGAGCTGGAGCCCCTAAGGCCATCCTACATTGAGTTCAACACTGATTGGCAACTCCTGTGAGGCTGGCGGTGCCAAACGGTATCAGTTTCTCCTGTTCCTTTTGGTTTCCTCAAATGGATGGATAGGGGAGCTTGCTACCCATGTTGTACTGCCCAGGCTTGCGTATCTAGACAGGGAAGGTATTGCATCCAATGTTGACCCTGACTGAAGGAGACCTCGGTATAAATAGAACAGACCAACAGGACCTTTTCCCAGGATAGCAATAAGCATACCAGAGGACAAGCATTTAAGGTGGGTGGAGGAAAGTATATGGGAGATGTCAGAGGTAGCTTTTATTTACATAGAGAGTGGTGGGTGCATGGAATGCTCTGCCAGGGGTGGTGGTATAGACAGAAACATTCGGGTCTTTTAAGAAATCTTTGATAGGCATATGGATGTAAGAAAAATAGAGGGTTATGGGCAATAGGAGAGAAGACTTAGATTGATCTTGCAATAGGTTTATGCACACTGTGGCCACTTTATTAGGCACACCTGCTTGTTAATGCAAATATTTAATCAGCCAATCATCTGGCAGCAACTCAATACATAAAAGCATGCAGACGTGGACAGGAGGTTCAGTTATTGTTCAACGTAAACAGCAGAATGGGGAAGAAACGTGATCTAAGTGACCTTGACCGTGTAATGATTGTTGGTGCCAGACAGGGATGTCAGAGTATCTCAGAAAATGCTGCTGCCATGGGATTTTCATGCATAACGGTCTCTAGAGTTTACAGAGAATGGTGTGAAAAACAAAAAAAAAATCCAGTGAATGACAGTTCTGTGGGCAAAATCACCTTGTTAATGAGAGATACCAGAGGTGAGTGGCAGGAATGGTTCAAACTGACAGGAGGGTGGCAATAGCTCAAATAACCGTGTGTTACAATAGTGGTGTGTGGAAGAGCATTGCTGAATGCACAACACATTGAACCTTGATGTGGATGGGCTACAACAAGAGAGGATGATGAATATACACTTTGTGGCCACTTTACTAATGTACAGTTCACCATAACATTGTGGACTGACGGACCCCATACTGTGTTGTACAGTTCTATGTTCTATATGCCAAGTTCTATGCAAAGTCAACTTCATTTTGATGTTTCAGACATGAAAAAGATCCCTGAAAGTGTAATTTGTGAATTCAATGCCCAAGGCATAGAGAAAAGTTGCCAACCTTGCCTCTCAAGATACAGACAAGTAATTTGCAAAACTAGCCTGCCGTACTTAATGCAGATCACAGCTTAGTAATCAGTGTATGTAACAGCATAGTCTTCATCTTGAAAAAAACTGCCTCTCGGAAAAGAAAAGAAGTGTCCTAGTGGAGTCGGCAGCACAGGAGGTTTAGGACATGAAGGGGACATTTTGTCTACAGCTCAATGAGATCCATCCTGATCTGTGATTCAATTCCATTCACCCAAACATTTCCCAATAGTGGGAGATTTTAGGACCAGAGAGCTCAGCCTTAGAATAGAAGGATGGGCCTTTAGAACAGAAGCAAGGAGGAATTTCTTGATCCAGAGGGTGGTGAATCTGTGGAAATCATTGCCAGAAACGGCTGTGGAGGCCAAGTCATTGGATATATTTAAAGCCGAGGCAGATAGGTTCTTGATTAGTTAGAGCACCAAAGGTTACTGGGAGCAGGCCGGAAAATGGGGTTGAGAAGGATAATAAATCAGCTATGATGGAATGGCAGAGCAGACTGAATGGGCCATATAGCCTAATTCTGCTTATTTGTCTATGGTCTTTCACTGTTCCCTTGTCCAGCAACATAAAAATCCGTGCCTGATTAACAGTTGCATCTGAACAGAATGTGTTTTCCCCTCAAATACAGAGAGCACGAGAGGAAATTTTTGTACATGCTTTCTGGAGGAAGTGTGTTTGACAGCAATGAAATATAAAGACCAATTCATGCACCAGAATTGTGCTAGTGGTATGCCGCCCACCACCATATTATGTTAGAGTAATAGCACGGAACAGGCCTCTCTCTGCCAACAACCCATCAGCAACACTGTCCATTTAACAACCCACCAGCAATCCATCTATTTAATCCAAGCCTAATCATGGGACAATATACAGTGATCACCTAACCTACTAATTGGTATGTCTTTAGACTGGGGAGGAAACCCAAATATTCCAGGGAAAGGACATACAAATTCCTTACAGATACCATTGGAATTGGACTCCAAGCTCCAGAACACTCCAATCGCTAAAAGCATTGAACTAACCACTACACCCACTGCACTACTGTACTTCTGCATACAATTTGGCTAAAAAGCTTTAAGACATTTGCTTTGAACAAACATTAGCACCTTGGAATATGAGGACAGATTTTAAATTTTAACTGGTTTATTATTGTCATGTTCTGAGATACAGTGAAAAGCTTTATTTGAGTGCTATCTTGACAGGTTATGAAATATATAATTGAATCAATTATAAAGTGGCCAATGAGTGTACGTTCAGAATCAAATTTAGTATCATTGGCATATGTCATGAAACTCGTTAACTTTACAGCAGCAGGACGATGAAATGCATAATAAATAAACATAGAGAAAAAAACTGGGTTACATTAAGTATTTATATGTCTGTTAAATAGTTCAGCTATAGTAAGTAGTGCACTTATAACAGAAATGAAAAAGTCGTGAAGAGGTTTTCAGGGGTTTGTGGTCTGTAAGCCATCCACTTCCAGGTTTAACATGTGCATTCAGATATCCTCCTCTGCACACCGTCGTTGTAATGTGTGGTTATTTGAGTTACTGTTGCCTTCCTGTCAGCTTGAACCAATCTAGCCGTTTTCCTCTGAACTCTCTTGTTAACAAGGCGTTTTCACTCACAGAACTGCCACTCACTGGATTTTTAAAAAGTATATTTGCACTATTCTCTGTAAACTCTAGAGAATGTTGTACTTGAAAATTCCAGGAAATCAGCAGTTGCTGAGATGCTCCACCACACTGTCTGACACCAACATGTGTGTGTAGGCCTCCGTTAGTCTCGTGAGACCATGGATTTGCGCCTTGGAAAGTTTCCAGGACACGAGCCTGGGCAAGGTTATTTGGAAGACCGGTAGTTGCCCATGCTGCAAGTCTCCCCTCTCCACACCACTGATGTTGTCCAAGGGAAGGGCATTAGGACCCATACAGCTTGGAAACAGTAACACCAACAATTATTCCTCTGTCAAGGTCACTTAGATTACGTCTCTTCCCCATTCTAATGTTTGGCTGAACAATCACTGAACCACTTGACCATGTCTGCTTTTATGCATTGAAGTGGCTGATTAGATATTTGCATTAATGAGCAGGTGTACAGGTGTATCTAATAAAGTATTGCATTTTCAGAGGAAGCGCACTGCAGGTAGAGAAATAAAATGCAAGGACCATGAAAAAGGGGAAGTGAGATTACAAATTTCTGTTTGGTGTATGAGAATTCCATCCAAGAGTCTTATAACATTGGCACTGACCTTGAGACTGCTGGTACCTGTTCTCAAGCATTTGTGCCTTCCGCTTAATGGGTGCAGGGAGAAGAAAGAATGTTTGTGGTGTGTGGAGTCATTGATTATGCTCATAAGCACAAGAGAATCTGCAAATGTTGGAAATCCAGAGCAACATACTCAAAATTCTGGAAGAACTCAGCAGATCAGGCAGCACCTATGGAGGGGAATAAGCAGTTGATATTTCAGGCCTAGAGCGTTCAGCAGCACTGGAAAGGGAGTGGCAAGAAGCCAGAATCATAAACACCAGAGATTCTGGAGATGCTAGAAATCTAGAGTAATACACAAAATTGCTGGAATAACTCAACAGATCAGGCAGCATCTATACAGGGGAATTAACAGTCGACATTTCAGGCCAAGGCCCTTTATCAGGAAATAACCTTTGGCTTTTACTGAGTAGCAGGAAGTGCAGAGAGACAATGGAGGTGAGTCTGGTTTATGTGATGGAATTTGCTGTTTTCATAGCTCTCTGCTATTTTATTATTTTCATTATTTATTTTTACTTATTAGAGATGCTGCATGGAATAGGCTCATTCAGACCTTCAAGCTGCATTGCCATCAGCCCACTGACTTAACCCTAGTCCAATCACTGAGCAATTTACAATGACCAATTCAGCTACTTTGGAACGTGGGAGGCAAGCAGAGCACCTGAAGGAAATCCATGGGGAGGACATACAAACTCCTTACAGATGCAGAAATATTTCTATTTTAAATAGTTTTAAATATTTCCCATCTATTAAATAGTTACACTAAACGTTGTGCAAAAATAGAAATTAAAAAAGTAGTGAGGTAGTGTTCATGGGTTCAATGTCCATTCAGAAATCGGATGGCAGAGGGGAAGAGGCTGTTCCTGAATCATTGAGTGTGTGCCTTCAGGCTTCTGTCCCTCCCTCCTGATGGAGGCAATGAGAATAAGGCATGACCTGGGTGATAGGGGCCCTTAGTGATAGATGTTAGCTTTTTGAGGCATCACTCCTTGAAGATGTCCTGGATACTATAAAGGTTAGTGCCCATTATGGAGCTGACTAAGTATACAATTCTCTGCAGCTTACTTCAATCCTGTGCAGTTGGTCCATGAGCCTGATGGCTGCAGGCCACAGCCACGGAGCCAGTTCAGTGCTGAGGTGAGTGTCGATGGCTGCAGGCCACAGCCACGGAGCCAGTTCAGTGCTGAGGTGAGTGTCGATGGCTGCAGGCCACAGCCACGGAGCCAGTTCTGTGCTGAGGTGAGTGTCGATGGCTGTAGGCCACAGCCACGGAGCCAGTTCAGTGCTGAGGTGAGTGTCGATGGCTGTAGGCCACAGCCGCAGCTGCAGAGTCAGTTCAGTGCTGAGGCGATTGAAGCCTCATGGAGTAATGAAAGCCTCCTTCACCTTCAGCCTCAACGCCACAACCTTTTTAATCTAGCTCGGCACTTAAATTGACTAAAAAAACATCAGTTCGCTTTCTGCTGTCAGGCCCGGGCCCAGCTGCTTCAACCTGGCCCGAAGTTCAGGCTGGCCCCAAGTCCACTGCAGCAATGGCTACTGTGGCCGTACCTGCAATCTCGAGGTGTCTGAACCTCAGCGTTGTATATGGTGACATGTTTACTTTGATAATAAATTTACTTTGAACTTTGAGTGTCCTAAGATCCAGACAGTGAACAGCTTGGTCAAGGATATAGACTGTAAAGCATAAATTGAAAGAGAAGAGAGAGGTAGTTTAAAAGTCCATTACAAAATGTACATGGTGATGGAGATAACAGTAGAATTGATGCATGAGAGGAGATTAAAAACAAAGTGAGATCCTTCAGTGATTAGAAACACAAAGAACATCACAGTGAAACTCACAGATAATAAAAGTGAATTTCTCTAACCCAGAGCGACTTCATTTCTGCTTGGTGATTATTCATAAGTTCACATGTCAAAGGTGCCACATCAGTACGGGCGCAAGAAGCCAGGATCTTCATTATATCAGCACAGAATAATATTCATCAGTTCAAAAGCTTAATTATCGTTCACGTCTGATTTCACTGTATTAGTAATCCAAAAGTCTAGGCAGAAGTCTCATAATTCATGTCATATGATGCTGCTTCAGTCGATCAAATTTAATGTCAATCAAAGACTGTTTCATAACGTATTATAATGAGTTGTACGATAACAAATTGTTGCTTCTGGCAGATGGATAAAATTCTAATGGGTTTTTATGTGATGTAGGAACAGAAGGAAGTAGCTCATATTTTATATAAAAAATCTGTTACACTTTTTTTTCTTTTTGTACTGTCTTCAAGTTCATTCTGATACATGTGACCTCAGTGATTCAGGGTGACCGGCTGGTGCAGCGATTAGCACGACACTAATACAGCTCGTGGTGCTGGAGTTCGGAGTTCATTCCCGCTGTCCTCTGAAAGGAGTGTGTGCATTCCTCGCCGTGTGTTTCCTCAGGGTTCTTTGTTTTCCTCCCCCACTCCAAAGACGTTCTGGTTAGTAGGTTAATTGGTCATTGCAAATTGTCCCGTGATTAAGTTACAGTTAAATTAGGGGTTACCCGGTGGCATGACTCAAAATGCCCATGGGCCAAAAACTCTCAGTATCTCTAAATAAATAAATAATCCAAAAATGTGAGACTGCTACACTGCTACATTTCTAAAATGAGAGATTTGAAATGAGAGTACATGTCATGCCTAGGACTGATCACCAGGGGGCACCAGAATCCTCCAGGCTTAGATGATCCACCAATTATTAGTTGATTGTTTTCATCTGTGTCTCATTTTATTTTATTAACTTACCTGAGCCTTCTTTGGTTTCTCTACTTAAGTTTCCTCTGTTTTGTTTGCCTTTGCTCTATCGTTTCTGTGTCCATTACTTCACTGGTTCATCCCTGTCTGGCAACTATCCTTGTCATACTGTGGGAGATGTTGTCTCTTGCTCTCCCTCTCTCAGGTGGATGTCAAGAATCCAGACAGAACAGATGTTAGTGACAGTTTCACACCACCTGAACTTACAAATAGTTGTTTTTTTTCAGGTAGCTGTTTTAACTGCTTTTTTTTTAATATAGGCTTGAAATGACAATGTTTTGGAGAGACTGCAACTTCCCAATAATTCATTCATCCATTAAAAGTGATGGAAGCAGCACAGTTCATTACAGATAAAGTCCTCCCCACCATTAAGCACATTTACAAGGAGCACTGCCGCAAGAAAACAGCATCCACCATCAAGGACCCCCTCTGTCCACGCCTTGCTCTCTCCTCCTTGGGCAGGAGGTGCCGAAGCCTCACGTCCCACACCACCAGGTTCAGGACGTTATTAATTTACAGCATCAGTCCTCTGAGTCAGCATAGATAACTTCACTCAACTCAATGCGAAACTGGATCCACAAACTACAGACTCACTCTCCAAATCGTCTTCTCGATATTATTTATTTACTTATTGCTGTTTTTATTTGCACAATTTGTCTTCTTTTGCACATTGGTTGTTACTCAGCCCTGGTTTATGTATAGTTTTTCATAAATTATATCGTTTTTCTTTATTTTCCTCTAAATATCTGCAAGAAGCTAAGTCTTAAGGTAGTCTATGATCACACATATTATTTGATAATATGTATATTTATTTTGACCTTGATTTCGAAGTTCATTGTTCAAAGTAAATTTATTATCAAAGACTGAAAAGCTATCAATGTGCAAAAGGAGACAAATCATGCAGCTAAAAATTAAATGATTAAGTAACTAGTGAGAACATGAGTTGTAGAGTCCTTGAAAGTGAGTCCACAGTCTGGGGAATCAGTTCGGTATTGAGGTGATTGAGGTTATCCATGCTGGTTCAAGAAACATAGAAACATAAAAAACCTACAGTACAATACAGGCCCTTCAGCCCACAAAGCTGTGCCGAACTTGTCCTTACCTTAGAATTTACCTAGGGTTACACATGGCCCTCTATTTTTCTGAGCTCCATGTACCTGCCCAGGAGTCTCTTAAAAGATCCTATCATATCTACCTCCACCACAGTCGCCGGCAGCCCATTCCACGCACTCACCACTCTCTAGTAAAAAAACTTACCCCGACATCTCCTCTGTACCTTCTTCCAGGCACCTTAAAACTCCACCCTCTCGTGCTAGACATTTCAGCCCTGGAAAAAAAGTCTCTGACTATCCACACGATAAAAACCTCTCATCATCTTATACACCTCTATCAGATCACTTCTCATCCTCTGTCGCTCCAAGGAGAAAAGGCCGAGTTCACTCAGCCTGATGGTTGAAGGATAATAATTGTCCCTGAACCTGGTGGTGTGGGTCTTAAGGCTCCTGTATATTGACAGTAGTCCAACACTCATGTAAGGGGTTTCTTTAATTTCAGAGCTACAGTGCGCAAGAGGCCATTCTGTCCCTTCAAGGCACTCTGTCCCTAGCCTAATCAGAGGACAATTTACTATGACCAATTGACCTCCTAACCGATACGTCTTTGGAATGAAAGGAAACAGCTGTAGTCACGGGGAAAGCAAACAGACTCCTTACAGGAGAGTCAGAATTGCATTGTGCTACTGTGGCACCAAATCAAAACAGTATAGCTGGTTCTGTGTGCCATGGTTTGAGACAACCAGGGACAGGACATTTAAAAAGTGCCTGTGAAATGCAAGGTTAGGGGATACCTGAGGCAATTTGGCATTTTCAGCTTCAGTGATTATTTACATTGATTCCACACTGAGCTCCCAGGCTGCCTTGTTATCCTTTATTCTAACTAATTAGCCTTCTGAATTAGGCTGATTTAACTACTTTGGGTTGAAGTGCCCTTGGGGATTTCCCCAAGGTCAATCATCATTTTGGGGTCCTCAACAACAAAAACAGCAGTTTGCAATTGTACAGAGCCTCGGATTCAAGAATTCAAGATTACTTAATGTCATTTCTGATACACAAGTGTAAAAGAGCAATAAGTAATTTCTACTTTGTATCCAATGCAGCACAAACACAATAAGATAAAGAATACAAAAATAAAAAACGGTAAATATAAAGGCAGGAGATAGCTGATACACATAGATTGATTGTTTGTCCAGAGAGTGACACTAGGCATAGGTGTGTCTGTACTTAAGGTGACAGACAGGAAATGATAAAGTCCTGGTGATGATGCAGGGTTCCAAGCTGATTGATGAGATCATACCTAAAGCTTCACTCCAATGACCCTTGTTCTCTTATCATGTCGAAAGCGAGAATGTTCATTGTTCAAAGTAAATGCATTATCAAAGTACATATATATATATCACTATATACACCCTGAGATTCATTTTCTTGTGGGCATTCAAAGTAAAATAAAGAAATACAATAGAATCAATGAAAAACTGCAGATGACCCAGACAGACAAATAACCAGTGTGCAAAAGACAACAAACTGTACAAATACAAAATTAAAAGAAAACTAATAGTAAATAAATAAGCAATAAATATCAAGAACAAGAGTTGTAGATCATTTAAATTGAATCCATAGATCGTGGAATCAGTTCAGCGTTGAGGTGAGCCAAGTTACCTCTAGAGTTACCTCTAGATTCAAGAGCATGATGGCTAAGGGGTAATAACTCTTCATGAGCTTCATGGTTTGGGATCAGAGATTCCTGTACCTCTTTCCTGATGTCAGTAGTGACAAGAGAGAATGACCTGTGTGGTGGGGGTTGACGAGTATGCTGTTTGATCGTGTGGTGAATCGATTGGACCTCGCATGTGTTGGAGGCACTCTCTCTTGGGCGCAGGATTTTGAATGTGCATGTTTATTTGTCTTGGCCAGCCTAGTTTGTTGCTCCCACACTGTAAATTGTCCAGCATGTACCGTTACCAGCATGATTCAGTAAAAGCATTTAATCAAACTACTGTACTCCATTGTCATTCTTGCTCCATGCATGCTTAACACTCCTCACGAAATTTCAAAGTTCAAAGTAATATTTACATGTCACCGCAGACAACACTGACATTCTTTTTCTACAGGCATACTTAGCAAATCTATAGAACAGCAACTGTAAAGAAGATCCCCTCAAAACTCTTAACTAACCTCCAAGACCTGGACCTTGATATCTCTCTGAACAACTGGATCCTCACCGACAAACTCCAGTCAATGCAGGTAGACAACAACATCTCCATCCTCACCAAAGAGAGGGCATATAATAGAGCAGAACTAGAGGGAAGTTAGAGAATTGGAAAGCTTTGAAAAACAAACAGAAGGCAAATTTTAAAAAGTAATTAAAGATGGAAGACGGAAGTAAACCTGCCAATAATTTTAAAGAGGATACAAGAAGTTTCTTCAGATACATAAAGTGTAGAAGAGAGTGAGAGCAGGTATCGGACCGCAGGAAAACAATACCAGAGAGGTAGTAATGGGGACAACAAAATGGTGGATGAAGTGAATAAGTATTTTGCATCAGTCTTCAGTGTGGAAGACATAAGCAGTATGGTGGAAGTTCCAGGTGTTGGGGGCATGAAGTGTGTGAAGTAACCATAACTAGAGAGAAGATTTCTGAGAAAATGAAAGGTCTGAAGGTAGAAAAGTCACCTGGACCAGATGTACCAGGGTCCTGCAAGAGGTGGCTGAAGAAATCGTGGAGGCATTAGTAACAAACCTTCAAGAATCACTAGATTCTGGAATGGTTCTGGAAGACTGAGAAGTTGCAAAGGTTACTCTGCTATTTATGTAACGGAGCAATAGGTCAACGGCAGATGCCATCGCTCTGGCACTACATTCCTCCTTAGAACACCTGGAGAATAAAGATGCATATGTAAGGCTCCTTTTCATCGACTACAGCTCTGCCTTTAATACCATCATTCCAAATAAACTGATTCCTAAGCTCCGGAACCTGGGTCTTGGCACTCAGATCTGCAGCTGGATCTTCAACTTCCTCACAGACAGGACCCAGGCTGTAAAAATAGGGGACAAGCTCTCCTCTACAATCACTCTGAGCACCGGTGCCCCACAAGGCTGTGTACTCAGCCCCCTGCTGTACTCACTGTACACCCATGATTGTGTAGTCAAGTTTCCATCGAACTCTATATATAAGTTTGCTCATGACACCACAGTTGTAGGCCGTATCTTGGGTAATGATGAGTCTGAGTACAGAGGGGAAATTAAGAACTTAGTGGCATGGTGCGAAGACAATAACCTATCTCTCAACGCCAGCAAGATGAAGGAACTGGTTGTTGACTTCAGAAGGAGTAGCGGACCTCATGACCCCATCTACATCGGTGGTGCACATGTGGAACAGGTCAAAAGCTTTAAGTTCCTTGGGGTGAATATCACAAATGACCTGACTTGGTCTAACCAAGCAGAGTCCACTGCCAAGAAGGCCCACCAGCGCCTTTACTTCCTGAGAAAGCTGAAGAAATTTGGCCTGTCCCCTAAAACCCTCACTAATTTTTATAGATGCACTGTAGAAAGCATTCTTCTAGGGTGCATCACAACCTGGTATGGAAGTTGTCCTGTCCAAGACTGGAAGAAGCTGCAGAAAATCGTGAACATAAACTAGCACACCACACAAACTGATCTTCCATCCTTGGACTCACTTTACACCGCACACTGTCGGAGCAGTGCTACCAGGATAATCATGGACACGACCCACCCAGCCAACACACTTTTTGTCCCTCTTCCCTCTGGGAGAAGGTTCAGGAGCTTGAAGATTCATACGGCCAGATTTGGGAATAGCTTCTTTCCAACTGTGATAAGACTGCTGAACGGATCCTGACCCGGATCTGGGCCGTACCTTCCAAATATCCGGACCTGACTTGCACTACCTTACTTTCCCTTTTCTATTTTCTAATTATGATTTATAATTTAAATTTTTATTATATTTACTTCGATTTGTACTTCAGGGAGCGTGAAGCGCAGAATCAAATATCGCTGTGACAATTGTACGCTCTAGTATCAATTGTTTGGTGACAATAAAGTAAAGTAAGAAGGGTGGGAGGCAGCAGAAAGGAAACTATGGACCTGTTACACTGACATCAGTGGTTGGGAAGTTGCTGGAATCGATTGTTAGGGATGAAATTACAGAGTACTGGAGGCACATGACAAGATATCCCAAAGCCAGCATTGTTTCCTGAAAGGAACATCCTGCCTGACAAACCTACTGCAATTCTTTAAGGAAATTACAAGCAGGATAGACAAAGGAGATGCAGTAGATGTGGTGTACTTGGATTTTCAGAAGGCCTTTGACAAGTTGCTGCACAGGAGGTTGCTTAGCAAGATAAGAACCTATGGAATTACAGGGAAGTTACTAGCGTGGGTGGAGCATTGGCTGATTGGCAGAAAACAGAGAGTGGGAATAAAGGGATCCTATCCTGATTGGCTGCCATTTACCAGTGGAGCTCCACAGGGGTCGGTGTTGGAAAGGCTGCTTCTTATGATGTATGTCGAGGATTTGGACTATGGGATTAATGGATTTGTAGCTAAATTTGCCGATGATACAAAGATATGTGGAGGAGTAGGTAGTGTTGAGAAAACAGAGAGCCTGCAGAGAGACTTAGATAGTTTAGGGCAGTGGGCAAAGAAGTGGCAAATGAAATACAATGTTGGGAAGTGTATGCTCATGCACTTTGGTGTAAGAAATAAATGGGTAGACTATTACTTAGATAGGGAGAAAATTGAAAATGCAGAGATGCAAAGGGACTTGGAAGTCCTTGTGTAAGATACCCTAAAGGTTAATCTCCAGGTTAATCTTGAGTCGGTTGTGAAGAAGGTGAATGCAATATTGGCATTCATTCCTAGAGGTATAGAATATAGGAGAAGGGATGTGTTGTTGAGGCTCTCTAATGCAGTCATGAGACCCCATGGAGTACTGTGTGCAGTTTTGGGCTCCTTGTTTTAGAAAGGATATACTAACATTGGAGAAGGTTTAGAGAAGATTCACAAGAATGATTCTGGGGTGAAAGGGTTACCGTATGAGGAAAGTTTGGCAGCTCTTGGGCTGTATTCCCTGGAGTTCAGGAGAATAAGGGGGGATCTCATAGAAACATTCCAAATGTTAAAAGGCCTGAACAGATTAGATATGGCAAAGTTATTTCCTGTGGTAGGGGATTCTAGGACAAGAGGGCACGACTTCAAGATTGAAGGACGTCCTTTTTGAACTGAGATGTGGAGAAATTACTTTAGACAGAGGGTGATAAATCTGTGGAATTTGTTGCCACGAGTGGCTGTGGAGGCCAAGTCATTGGGTGTAATTAAGGCAGAGATAGATAGGTTCTTGATTAGCCAGGGCATCAAAGGGTATGGGATGAAAGCAGGGGAGTGGTGATGATTGGAAGATTTGGATCTGCCCATGATTGAATGGCGGAGCACACTCGATGGGCTGAATGGCCTATATCTGCTCCTATATTTTATGGTCTTATGGTCACTCTTCAAGAAGGGAGATAGGCAGAAGAAATGGAACTATAGGCCAGTTAATCTGACCTCAGTGGTTGGGAAGATGTTGGAGCCAATTATTAAGGATGAGATCTCTGGGTACTTGGAGGCACATGATAAAATAAGCCATAGTCAGCATGGTTTCTTCAAGCAAAATTTTTGCCTGACAAATCTGTTGGAATTCTTTGAAGAAATACCAAACAGGATTCCAGGAGAATTGGTTGATGTAGTCCACTAGATTTTCAGAAGGCCTTTGACAAGATACCACATGAGGCTGTTTAACAAGCTGCGAGCCCATGGTATTACAGTAAAGACTCTAGCATGAATAAAGCAGTGGATTATTGGTAGGAAGCGAAGAGTGGAAATAAAGGGAGCCTTTTCTGGCTGGCTGCTGGTTGTAGCGTTAATGTGACTCAGACACCGCCGTATTAAACACACACGTTTATTCACCAGACTTCCATTTTACAAAACCCCGCGTTCTGATGTCATACGCACTCTGACCTACGAATACTCACATAATACATTACATCCCCCTTCTCAAGTTTTTTTTTACAATACTGTTTTTTACCAAAACAATGCCTCTAGGTATGACTTTCTAACATTACAACAGCCATGACATAAACTAATAAAAATCTTAACTTCTTATACTGTATTCTACATTGTATCTTACAATACTAACAACAGTATATTTTCTTTTATTAACATAGACTAATAAACCTTTTATTTCACACCTTGGAACTTATAACATGTGTGATTTTGTCTCAAACTGTGCGAGGCTGTAGGTAGATCTAGTCTCTGTATCTAGCTGGAAGTTTGACTTGTCTCCCAGACCTTGTGCGATAGAACTGTGACTGTGCTTGTCCTTCAGAGTCAGCCTCTCGAGTAACCTCTGTGTCTGCATTTCCACCTCGGTCTGTCTGCGCCGAACTTTCACCGTCATCACGTCGTGGGGTTTCGTCACGCCCCTCACTCTTGGTGTCGTTTGTTTCCATGTCTGTATCCGTGGAAATGTCCTGTGTATCTGTACGTGGAAACACCCTCTCACCTGTCTTCAGCAGATGCTTCCTGTTCCTCCTGTAGACTCTTCCATCCGGCGTGCGAACTATGAAGGATCTTGGTTGCTGATGCCTGTTCACAACTAGCTGCCAAGTGTCTCCTCTCTGTATTCTGACATTTTCACCTGTATGCAGATCTGGTAACTGTCTTGTATGTCTGTCATTGTAGCTCTTTTGCTTTATTTGCTTGTACTTTAGCTTGTCATGTACTTGAGCATTACTTTCAGGAGTCAGTAGAGTTGTGGATGTTGGCAGCTTGGACTTCAGATGACGTCCCATCAACAGCTGTGCAGGAGAGAACCCCACACCCTCAATCGGTGTGTTGCGGTATTCGAGCAGAGCAACGTACGGGTCACCGTTGTTGCTTTGTGTCTTCTTGAGCATGTTCTTCACAGTTTGTACCGTTCTCTCTGCTTGCCCATTAGACTGAGCGTTCCCAGGACTGGAAGTAACATGTTGAAATTCCCAGCTTCCTGAAAACTCTCTAAACTAACCACTGGCATATTGTGGACCATTGTCACTGACGACAGTATCTGGAATACCATGTCTTGCAAATGTCGACTTCATTGCGGTAATGACACCTTGACTGGACGTGTCACTTAACTTGGTGATTTCCGGATATTTTGAATAGTAGTCCACACAAAGCAGATATTCTGCACCATTGTAGTGAAAGAGATCTGTGCCAAGCTTCTCCCATGGTCTTCCTGGTAGTGGATGGGGAAGCAAAGGCTCTCTTGGATTGCTGTTTTTGTTTTCATTACAGACAGCACACTGAGACATAATGTCCTCTATCTGAGTTGACATACCTGGCCAATAGAGAATGCCCCTTGCTCTTTCTTTACATTTCACTATCCCCAGGTGTGACTCGTGAATTCTGTTGAGCATTTCCTGTCTCATTTGATTTGGTACGATGAGTTTTGCCGCTTTGAACATTAGTCCCGATGCATCGCTAATTTCCTCTTTAAATGTCCAGTACTTCTGTATTTCTTTTGGAACATCTTTTCTTTCTGTTGGCCATCCATTCATTGTAATGTCTCTCAGCATTTGCATTTCAGGATCTTCTGCAGTCGCTTTCCTGAACATGTTCAACTTCTCCTCAGAAATAGGTAGCTGAGGTGTAACCCAGTTGACCTCCAGCTCTCTTCCTAGCAACTCTTCCTTTTGCTCTTTGAGGTAAGCACGGCTCAAAGTATCAGCGATGTACAGTTCTTTTCCTGGCTTATAGGTGACTGTGAGAGTGTACCTCTGTAGCCTGAGAAGCATACTTTGCAGCCTCATTGGAGCTTGGTGAAGTGGCTTTTTGAAGATGCTCTCAAGTGGTTTGTGAACACTCTCAACCTGGATTTCTTTGTCATATACATATTGGTGGAACTTCTCACACCCATAAACTATGACAAGTAATTCCTTCTCAATTTGTGCATATCGGTGTTGACAGTCTGTAAGTGCTCGTGATCCATACGCCACAGGCCTCCCATCCTGCAGTATAACAGCTCCTATTCCTTCCGAACTGGCATCCACAGACATTGTCACCGGTTTATTGACATCATAGAACTTGAGTGCAGGCGCATTGGTAACCAATTGCTTCAATGTGTCAAAACTTTTCTTTTGTTCATCTTCCCAATGCCATTCAGTGTTGCTCTCTAGTAGCTTTCGAAGTGGAGCGCTGACCTCCGATAAGTTGGGAATGAACTTGGCAAGATACTGTATCATGCCCATGAACCTCAAAAGTCCTTGCTTGTCTTCAGGTGGTGGTAGCTGTACCTCAGCCCTGACCTTTTCATTATCTGGTTTTAGCCCATCAGCGCTGAGTATGTGACCTATGTATTTGATCTCTGTAGTTCTGATCCTACATTTACTTTTGTTCAGTTTGAGGTTGTACTCACGTGCTCTCTCCAGAAGCTTCCTCAATCTCTGATCATGCTCCTCAATGGTGTCACCCCATATCAGCAAATCATCAATGATACTGACCACTCCATCCAGGCCTTCAATCATTTGTGCCACTGACCTCTGGAATACCTCTGATGCAGAAGAAATCCCAAAGGGTAGACGCAGGAAACGATATCTCCCTATGGGCGTGTTGAAAGTGCATAATTTGAAACTTTCTTCATCCAGCTTGATCTGCCAGAAACCTTGATTTGCATTCAATACTGAAAAGTATTTTGCATTAGGCATGCGGGAGACAACTTCTTCAACCGTGAGCAGCTGATAGTGCTCTCTTTTGATGGCTCGGTTGAGATCTTGTGGATCCATGCAAATCCTAATCTTTTTCTCTGTGACCACTGTCACCATACTATTCACCCAGTCAGTCGGTTCTATTTCTCTCGTTATGACTCCCATCTGTTCCATTCTGTGTAGCTCCTCCACTACTCGATCCCTGAGAGCTACTGGAACCTTCCTCGGAGCATGCACGACTGGTGCAACAGTTGGATCAATCTGGATATGGTGTTTCGCTGGTAAACATCCTAGTCCAGAAAACAAGTCAGCAGCCGAGCTCTATGCATGTTGCTCTGCCTAGTATTGCTGAAACTTGCTGTTGCACAATCTCACACCCTATCTTGTGTTTCTGTCCTTTATACACACAGGTGAGTGTTTTCTTTCCCAATGATGCTGTCTTGTGGCCAAAATATCCAACAAGCTTGCAGGTGGATTTTCCAAGACGATCCACCAGGACACAAATGGATGTCCAGTGAGTTCAATGTTTCTGCTGACATTACATTGCACTTTGCCCCAGTGTCAAGCTTAAATGTCACATTCCTCCTGTTTATTATCAGATCTTGAGTCCATTCATCTTCAACATCCATCTCTGCATTATCAATATTCTTGATGCATACCCCCTGTTCCACTTCAATTGTTCCAATGAACATGTCACTGTTGCACTCACTCTGTTCCACAGCATGCATTTTCCTTGCTTGCTCCTGCAATTTGCACCTCTTTGCAAAGTGATTTTTCTTTCTGCATAATTTGCATGTCTGACCAAAGGCTGGACATTTTCTGTATCCATGTTTATAACCACATCTGTTGCAGTTAACTTCCTTTTGATTATCCTGTGGAGCTGGCTTTGTCCTACTCTTGTCAGTTTTCACAGCTTTTATTTTGTATACTTGTCTCTTCATTAAGCATTTTAACCTGACTCGACGTGATCTCGCTAGCACGGCACATATCAATCGCTTTTTCCAATGTAAGCTCCGCCTCTCTCAACAGCCTGCTTCTCACATGATCATCTTGTATGCCGCATACAATCCTGTCGTGTATTAAATAATCATGCAGTTGTCCGAACTCACAGTTTTTTGCCTTGTTCTTCAAATCTGTTACGTAGGCGTCTATAGTCTCTGTCGGTCCTTGAGCCCTCGTATAAAATATCCGTCGAATGTACGGTAGGTTTTTTCTCGGCTCACAGTAATCTTGAAACTTTTTCTTCAACACTTCAATTTTATCTCGCTCACCCTCTTGGAAGACAAACTTGTTGCAAACCTTTATTGCCTCTGCTCCAGCCACATGCAGAAACGTAGCACATTGCACTTTCTCCGTCTTGTCATCTCCGCCACGGGCGGTGCAAAACAGCTCAAACTGCTGGAGCCATACCTTCCAATTCTCAGCAATATTACCTCATAGGCTTAAACTCGACGGTGGCTGTAACTGTGACATCTTTTTACGTGTCTTCTCTTCCTTTCCTTTCCGCTTTCTTCTGACACCATGTAGCGTTAATGTCACTCGGACACCGCAGTATTAAACACACACGTTTATTCACCAGACTTCCATTTTACAAAACCCCGCGTTCTGACGTCATACGCACTCTGACCTATGAATACTCACATAATACATTACACTGGTGACTAGTGGTGTTCCACAGCGGTCTGTGTTACGACCGGTTCTTTTTACATTATATGTTAATGATTTAGACGATGGAATTGATGGCTTTGTTGAAAAGTTTGAAGATGATATGAGGATAGGTGGAGGGGCAGGTAGTTTTGAAGAAGTAGAGAGGCTACAGAAGGACTTAGACAGATCAGGACAATGGGCAAAGAAGTGGCAGATGGAACACAGCGTCGGGAAGTGTATGGTCATGCACTTTGATAGAAGAAATGAAAGAGTTGACTATTTTCTTATGGAGAGAGAATACAAAAATCTGAAGCACAAAGAGACCTGGGAATCCTTATGCAGGATTCCCTGAAGGTTAATTGGCAGGTTGAGTCTTTGGTGAGGAAGGCAAATGCAACGTTAGCACTCATTTCTAGAGGACTAGAATAAAAAAGCAAGGATATATGTTGAAAATATTACAACATTATAAAATACATGTGAGGCCTCACTTGGAGTATTCTGAGCAGATTTGGGCCCTTTATTTTAGAAATAATGTACTAAAACTGGAGAGGGGTCGAAGGAGAGTCAGGTAAATGATTTTGGGGTGAACGGCTTGTTATATGAAGAACGTTTGATGGCTCTGGGCCTGTATTCACTGGAATTCAGAAGAACGGGGGGGAGGTGATCTCATAGAAACCTATAGAATAGTGAAAGGCCTTGATAGAGTGGATGTGTCAAGGATGTTTTACAGATAATCCCCATCTACCCCTCCCCACCCACATCACCCTCTATTTATCTATCATCCACGTTCCTATCTAAGATTCTGTGAAATATCTCTGATGTATCTGCCTTGAAAACCATGCTGGCAGTGCATTTTGTGCACCCTCCACTCTGTGTACAATACCTGCCTCTGAGTCCCCGCCTATACTTTCTTTCTCACACCTTAAATGGCTATTTCTGCCCTGGAGAAAAAAAAACTCTGGCTATCCACTCGATCTACGTCTCTCATAATCTTGTATCACTCTTTCAAGTCACCTCTCATCTCTCTTCACTTCAAAGGGAATGCCCTAGCTCTCTCAACCTAAGGCACACATTCTAATCCAGACAGCATCCTGGTAAATCTCCTCTGCACCCTCTCTAAAGCTTCCCCATTTTTCCCAGAAGGAGGCGATCAGAACTGAACAGAATATCCAAGTGTGGTTCATGTTTGATGCAGACTCAGTGAACTGAGGGGCCTATTTCTTTGCAATATGACTCAGTAAACTCTTTATCTGGGAAGAGAGAAAGTGGCTCATTTGCATGGGTTTGACTCTGGCCACTTGGCATCCAATGACTTCACAACAATGGGATCAATTAACTCAACGTAGACTTGGACAATTTGGTCCTTAGCACTCAATGAAGCCTCTGTGGAGACATTTACGCAGTTTTAATTAGATCCTTAAAAAGCAGTGAACATGAGAATTTGACTCATAATTGAAAAAGTTATCATTTGTAATGTTTCAGTGTGGTATCAATATTAATGTTCTGGCAGTAATGTGCATTGAGACATGCAGAGGTATTGAACAGCATTGTAATGGTGCTCATTTCAAATTACAGTGTGGGAATGTAAAGGGGTTTAGTTCATAATCAGAACAATTTCTACACTGGGCACTCAGCTTGCCGATATCGAACAATTAGATGCTGGACAGATGCCAAAAAATACACAACCTGTAGATTACTAACTCACAGCTTTTAAACTTAAAACTCATTCCATTAACCACAAATTGAAGACAATATGATAGTTAATGAGTGCAAAGGAAACTTAATGAAATGCCTATCTACGGAAAACCTGAGCAAAAAATACATTCTTACCAAGCTCATTGTCATCATGGGGGGGGGCTTCATAAAAGAATTAGTCATCTTATTAAAACATATTAGATATTTTTGGGATTGGATAGGGTAACTCCTGAGATGTTTCCAGCAACACTGGAGAAGCTTCAATGGAAGAGCATGCATAGAACATAGAATACTACAGCACTGTGCAGGCCCTTTGGCCCATGATGTTATGTTGACCATCTCACCTACTCCAAGATCATACTACACCTTCTCTCCCATATAATCCTCCATTTCTCTATCATCCATGTGCCTACCTAAGAGTTTCTTAAATGCCTTCATGAGTTCCCAACATTTTTTATGCCATGGACTTATACTATTAAGCAAAAGGTTCAAGGACCACAGCTGGGGAACCTTTGATCTAATGTATCTTCATCTACCATGACCCCTAGTGGGGCATTCTATGCACTCACCACTCACTGTGTGAAAATCTTATTTATGATGTTCTTCCAATCATCTCAAAAGTATACCCCCTAGTATTAGACATTTCCACCCTGGGGAAAAGTCTCTGGCTATCCACTGTATCATATTGTACACCTCAATCAAGTCGCCTCTCATTATCCTTTGCTCCAAAGAGAAAAGTCGTAGCTTGCTCTATCTATCTTCATAGGACATGCTTCCTAGTCTAGGCATGAATCATGGTAATTCTCCTCTGCACCCTCTCTAAAGCTTCCACATCCTTCCTACAATAAGGTGACCAGAACTGAACTCAATACTCCAAATATAGTCGAACCAGGGTTTTATAAAGCTGTTCCATCACAAACAAGAGAAAATCTGCAGATTCTGGAAATTGAAACAACAGACACAAAATGCTGGAGGAACTCAGCAGGCCAGGCAGCATCTATGGAAGAGTCCAGTTGATGTTTTGGGCTGAGACCCTTATCAGGACTGTATGTGTGTTGTTTTTGTAGAGCTGCAACATTACCTCATGGTTCTTGAACTCAGTCCTCCAATTAATGAAGGCCAACACACCATAGGCCTTTTTAACCACTCTATCTATTGTGCAGCAACTTGTATCGTAGTTGCATAATTAGAAGATAGACAGTTACAAATGGAGTGCAGAGCAGCATCTTGAAGATGGTGGCAAATTACTGAATTTTTCTCTGTCAGAGGATTGTGAAGGCCGGAACACTAGGAATATTTAAAGTTATAGGTAAAGTTTTGAAAGATCAAACATTTGAAGAACTGGCACAGAAAAGGAGATGCAGTCTGTGACGGATCATCCATGGTCATATTGAAAAGTAGGGCAGCTTTATATTTTGTTCCACTCTTTTGATGGACCACATCACTACCTTTAAGATCAAAGCAAGGCCCCACATGTTTGGGAAAAAGGTGAAGGGAGAGGGGAGAGAGCGAGAGACAACAGGAAGACATTCTTTAATGACCAATAAACCAATTGTTTAGAATCAAATTACCTTGCCTGGTGTCTCAGTGCCATGTGTGTCTGTACATGCACCACCCCCTGGCCCTGGCACTCATTCTCTGTCACCTGTCCTTCACCCCTCTGATGGAACTCCACCCTTGCCATTCCCAACATTTTTTGCTCCTGCCAGATTTACAAACTCACTCCTTGCTCCACATTGGAGCTTAGGCATCTTAGCTATATGCATGTGCCAAACCCTTTTGTACAGTACTGTATATATAATTAAATAAACAGTCTAAAAAGAGAAACAAAAAATAGCGAAGAAGTGTTCATGGATTCAATGTCCATTCAGAAATCTGATGATGGAGTGGAAGAAGTTGTTCCTGAATCGTTGAGTGTATGTCTTCAGGCTCCTGTTGTCTCCTCCTCCTTGATGGCAACAATGAGAAGAGGGTATGGCTGGCTAATGCCCATGATGGAGCTGGTGAAGTTTAGAAACCTGCTCTTTGTTCCAATCCTTTGCAGTGGCCCCTCCCTGGTGATCCAACCAATTAGAATGCTGTTCACAGTAGATCTGTTGAGATGTGTGTCTCTGGTGACATTCCAATTGTCCTCAAACCCCTAATGAAACAAAGCCTCTGTAATTGCTTCAATATATTGGGCTCAGGTTAGATCCTCAGAGATATTGCTACCCAGGAGCATGAAGCTGCTCACCCTTTCTATTGCTGATCCCTCATTGAGGATTGGTTTCTGTTGGCTCATCTTCCTGTTCTGATAAACTGGGCTTTATCTGTGACTAAACGATTCAGGAAATAACTCCAATATTGTCTCTGTTTCTCTATCTATAGATGCTACCTGACCTGTTAAGTACGTCCAGAGCGGTTTTTTTTTTGCTTCTGTTTCAGATTTCCAGCACCTGCAGCTTTATATAAATCTGGTTTCTTGGTTTTGAGCCACACTGCACACATCGCTACTTTACGTTCCATGCCAAAATAACACTTAGATGCAAAGGGCTGTAACGCTGCCAGTGGAATGCAACTCCACATTTAATTTGTTGAAAATCAAAGGTAAAAATAGTGGAAATTTTTCAAATGAACAACCTAAAATGTAGTAATATAGATAAATCAAGCAGGAATAAAGAATATGAAATATAAATATATATTTATTTCTCTCCAAGCCAATGAGACCATGGTCCTTTTTGGAGCTTATCTTGCATAACTAGTTGGAGCTTTGACAGCTGTCATATCTCTGTAAGGGATGTGCAAATGACATAAAATTTACCTTGACTTTGCTGTTACTGAGAAGTCCTGATTGATGTTGCCTTGTCAGACCTACTGGGAAATGCATAGCAGATCAGAATATTTAAAGATTGATCCTCCAGGGATCCTACTGGGAAATAATATATCAATATATTTGGCAATATATTAGGTTGAGTCGATGGTGAGGAAGGCAAATGCAATGTCAACATTCATTTTGAGAGGACTAGAATACAAAAGCAAAGATGTAATACTAAGGCTCTATAAAGCATAGGCCAGATCGCACATGGAGTATTGTGAGCAGTTTTGGGCATCTTATCGAAGGAAGAATGTGCTGGCATTGAAGTGGGTCCAGAGAAGATTCACAAGAATGATTCCGGGTATGAAAGAGAATATGTATGAGGAACATATAACATATAATCATATATATATAATATATAATCATATAACAATCACAGCACGGAAACAGGCCATCTCGGCCCTCCTAGTCCATGCCGAACTCTTAATCTCACCTAGTCCCACTTACCCGCACTCAGCCCATAACCCTCCACTCCTTTCCTGTCCATATACCTATCCAATTTTACCTTAAATGACACAACTGAACTGGCCTCTACTACTTCTACAGGAAGCTCATTCCACACAGCTATCACTCTCTGAGTAAAGAAATACCCCCTCATGTTTCCCTTAAACTTTTGCCCCCTAACTCTCAAATCATGTCCTCTCGTTTGAATCTCCCCTACTCTCAATGGAAACAGCCTATTCACGTCAACTCTATCTATCCCTCTCAAAATTTTAAATACCTCGATCAAAACCCCCCTCAACCTTCTACGCTCCAATGAATAGAGACCTAACTTGTTCAACCTTTCTCTGTAACTTAAGTACTGAAACCCAGGTAACATCCTAGTAAATCGTCTCTGCACTCTCTAATTTATTGATATCTTTCCTATAATTCGGTGACCAGAACTGTACACAATATTCCAAATTTGGCCTTACCAATGCCTTGTACAATTTTAACATTACATCCCAACTTCTGTACTCAATGCTCTGATTTATAAAGGCCAGCATTCCAAAAGCCTTCTTCACCACCCTATCTACGTGAGACTTCACCTTCAGGGAACTATGCACTGTTATTCCTAGATCTCTCTGTTCCACTGCATTCCTCAATGCCCTACCATTTACCCTGTATGTTCTATTTGGATTATTCCTGCCAAAATGTAGAACCTCACACTTCTCAGCATTAAACTCCATCTGCCAACATTCAGCCCATTCTTCTAACCGGCATAAATCTCCCTGCAAGCTTTGAAAACCCACCTCATTATCCACAACACCTCCTACCTTAGTATCATCGGCATACTTACTAATCCAATTTACCACCCCATCATCCAGATCATTTATGTATATTACAAACAACATTGGGCCCAAAACAGATCCCTGAGGCACCCCGCTAGTCACCGGCCTCCATCCCGATAAACAATTATCCACCACTACTCTCTGGCATCTCCCATCTAGCCAATGTTGAATCCATTTTATTACTCCAGCATTAATACCTAATGACTGAACCTTCTTAACTAACCTTCCATGTGGAACTTCGTCAAAGGCCTTGCTGAAGTCCATATAGACTACATCCACTGCCTTACCCTCGTCAACATTCCTCGTAACTTCTTCAAAAAATTCAATAAGGTTTGTCAAACATGACCTTCCACGCACAAATCCATGCTGGCTACTCCTAATCAGATCCTGTCTATCCAGATAATTATAAATACTATCTCTAAGAATACTTTCCATTAATTTACCCACCACTGATGTCAAACTGACAGCTCTATAATTGCCAGGCTTACTTCTAGAACCCTTTTTAAACAATGGAACCACATGAGCAATACGCCAATTCTCCGGCACAATCCCCGTTTCTAATGACATCTGAAAGATCTCCGTCAGAGCTCCTGCTATCTCTAGACAAACTTCTCTCAAGGTCCTGGGGAATATCCTGTCAGGATCTGGAGATTTATCCACTTTTAAATTTCTTAAAAGCGCCAGTACTTCCACCTCTTTAATTGTCATAGGTTCCATAACTTCCTTACTTGTTTCCCACACCTTACACAATTCAATATCCTTCTCCTTAGTGAATACCGAAGAGAAGAAATCATTCAAAATCTCTCCCATCTCCCTCGGCTCCACACATAGCTGACCACCCTGATTCTCTAAGGGACCAATTTTATCCCTCACTATCCTCTTGCTTTTAATATAACTGTAGAAACCTTTCAGATTTACTTCCACCTTATTTGCCAAACCAAACTCGTATCTTCTTTTAGCTTTTCTAATCTCTTTCTTAAGATTCCTTTCACATTCTTTATATTCCTCGAGCAATTCCTTTACTCCATGCTGCCTATATCTATTGTAGACATCCCTCTTTTTCCAAACCAATTTTCTAATATCCCTTGAAAACCATGGCGCTTTCAAACCTTTAACCTTTCCTTTCAACCTAACAGGAACATAAAGATTCTGTACCCTCATAATTTCACCCTTAAATGACCTCCATTTCTCTATTACATCCTTCCCATAAAACAACTTGACCCAATCCACTCTCTCTAAATCCCTGCACATCTCCTCAAAGTTAGCCTTTCTCCAATCAAAAATCTCAACTCTAGGTCCAGTCCTGTCCTTCTCCATAATTATATTGGAGCTAATGCTATTATGATCACTGGACCCGAAGTGCTCCCCAACACATACATCTGTCAGCTGACCTATCGCATTCCCTAACAGGAGATCCAACACTGCCCCATCTCTAGTCGGTACTTCTATGTATTGTTGCAAAACACTATCCTGCACAAACTCTAAACTATCCAGCCCTTTTACAGAATGAGCTTCCCAATCTATGTGTGGAAAATTAAAATCTTGCACAATCACCACCTTGTGTTTACTACAAATATCTGCTATCTCCTTACACATTTGCTCTTCCAACTCACGCTCCCCATTAGGTGGCCTATAATACACTCCTATCAGTGTTACTACACCTTTCCCATTCCTCAAATCCATCCAAATAGCCTCCCTAGAGGAGCTCTCTAATCTATCCTTCCAAAGCACCGCCATAAGATTTTCTCGGACAAGCAATGCAACACCTCCTCCTCTGGCCCCTCCTACTCTATCACACCTGAAGCAACTAAATCCAGGAATATTTAGTTGCCAATCACACCCTTCCTGCAACCATGTTTCACTAATAGCTACAACATCATAATTCCAGGTATCAATCCACGCTTTAAGCTCATCCACCTTTCTTACAATGCTCCTAGCATTAAAATAGATACATTTAAGATACTGTCCACCTCCTCCTCTCTTTTCATCCCTAACAATGCATTCAAATTTATTATCCTTTTCTTTCTTCTCCCTTACATCTTCGGGCTGAGTGCATCCCTTCTTCATCACCTGCCTTTCCTCCCTCACACACTGTCTACTTACTTGCTCTACTGGTGAACTAACCTCCTGTCCCATAGTTTCCCCAAATTGATTCCCGCCCCCCCCCATCTTACTAGTTTAAAGTCTGCCCTGTAGCCCTAGCAAACCTCCCCGCTAGGATATTGGTCCCCTCAGGATTCAAGTGTAACCCGTCCTTCTTGAACAGGTCACGCCTGCCCCAGAATAGGTCCCAATGATCCAGAAACTTGAATCCCTGCCCACTGCTCCAATCCCTCAGCCACGCATTCATCCTCCACCTAATTCCATTCCTACTCTCACTGTCACGTGGCACAGGCAGTAATCCCGAGGTTACTACCTTTGCGGTCCTTCTTCTTAACTGCCTTCCTAACTCCCTATACTCTCGTTTCAGGACCTCTTCCCCTTTCCTACCTATGTCATTGGTACCTACATGTACCAAGATCTCTGGCTCCTCACCCTCCCACTTCAGGATATCTTGGACGCGATCAGAAACGTCCCGAACCCTGGCACCAGGGAGGCAAACTACCATCCGGGACTCCCGATCACCTCCACAGAACCGCCTGTCTGAACCCCTGACTATCGAGTCCCCTATTGCTATGGTCCTCTTTCTTCTATCCCTACCCTTCTGAGCAACAGGGCCGCCCTCTGTGCCGGAGGCCCGGCCACTGTCACTTCCTCCAGGTAGGCTGTCCCCCCCAACTGTACTCAAACATGAGTACTTATTGTCAAGGGGTACAGCCACTGGGGTACTCTCTAGTACCTGCCCCTTCCCCTTCCTGACCGTGACCCACCTATCTGCCTCCCGTGGCCCCGGAGTGACCACCTGCCTGTAACTCCTCTCTATCACCTCCTCACTCTCCTTGACCAGGCGAAGGTCATCGAGCTGCAGCTCCAGTTCCCTAACTCGGTCCCTCAGGAGCTGCAGTTCGGCGCACCTGGCGCAGATGTGGACATCCGGGAGGCTCGGAGACTCCAGGACCTCCCACATCCGACACCGAGAACAACAAGCTGCCCTCACACTCATACTTCCCGAATAACTGAAAATAACAAGGAGAACATTTAATGGCTCTGGGTCTGTACTCACGGGAGTTTAGAAGAATGAGATGGGATCTCATTGAAACTTATGGAAATTGAAAATAGAGTGAATTTAGAGAGAATGTTTTCTATTGTGGGTGACTCTAAGACCAGACAACACAGTTTCAGAACTCATGTCCTTTTAGAATAGAGATGAGGAGGAAAGTCTTTTGCCAGAGGGTGGCAAATCTGTGCCACCCTCATTGCCACAGACAACTGTGGAGGCCAAGTCAGTGAGCATATTTAAGGCAGAGGTTGATAGGTTCTTGATTAGTCAGTGCTAAGGATATGGGAAGAAGGCAGGAGAAAGGGATTGATAGGGAAAATAAATCAGCTATGAGAAATGACAGAACAACCTCAATGGGCCGAATGGCCTAATTCTGCTCTATGTCTTATGGTCCTATGATTTTTTTGTGGCAGCGGTGCAGTGAGTGTGCTCATCTTCAAACAGCCCGTAGCCTTCCTCTGTGTCTATCCACTCACAACCTTAAACATCATCCTGAAGAAAAATGGTGCAGAGAACGAGGGTAAGCAGAGACTGTGTGACCTGTATTTTCAGGTAATTTATCAATGAATTAAATTGACAACTTAAACCCATTGAACTACTTATATCAGATTACCAGTGTTTTCAGTCTTTGCTGCTGATACAAATAGCCAGTCCAAACACAAACAAAAAGCTGTTGATACCCCTGCTGTTAGAACACAAAGGGTCAGACACCTTGTTATATAAAGATGACTTCAATCTTATTATCTGAAACTGAATTAAAGTTCAAAGTTCAAATGTTCAAAGTAAATTCATTATCAAAATTAATATTTGTCACCATGTACAAACCTGAGATTCATTTTCTTGCAGGCATTCATAGTACAGAGAAACACAATAGAATCAGTGAGAAACCGCATGCAGGACGGACAACCAATATGCAGGAGACAACAAACTGTGCAAAAAGAAGCAATAATAATTGAGAACATGAGTTGGAGAGTTCTTGAAAGTGACTGCCTAGGCTGTGTTCAGTTCAGTGCTGGAATGAGTAATGTTGAATTAAATCCACAGAACAATAACCAAAACAGTATCAGTGAAAGATGTACCAAATTGCCATTTAACCATCGTGTAAAAGACAACAGCCTGTGCAAACCCAAAAAGAATGAAATTAACAAATAAACAATAAATATCAAGAACATGAGGCGAAGAATCATTGAAAGTGAGTCCATAGGTTGTGGGAACATTTCAACGATGAGACAAGTGAAGTTGAGTGAAGTTATCTCCTCTGGTTTCAAAGCCTGATTACTGAGGAGTAATGACTGTTCCTGAAACTGGCAGTGTGGGTCCAGAGGCTTCTGTATGTCCTCCCTGATGGTAACAGCGGGAAGAGAGCATAAACTGAGTGGTGCGGGTCTTTAATGAAGGATGCTGCTTTCCTGTGACTGTGCTCCTTGTAGATATACTCAATGGTGGTGAGAGCTTTACCCATAATGGACTGAGCTGCATCCATTCCTTTTTGTAGGCTCTTCCATTCAAGGGCATTGGTGTTCCCATAGCAGCCATGATGCAACTGGTCAATATACCACCCACTGCACAGCTATAGAAGTTTGTCTTACTTATCATATTGAAGTGCCTTTATCTTTTTATCTGAAACAGAATCAACAGCATGAAACAAATTGGTGGAGGAAGACAAATTGCTATGACCCCTGGTAATACTGCGATGCTTCATTCACCCCAGGACTCTAACAAAGAGTGAAGGGACTCCAGCCCAATTTGATTCACCACTCACCACCCTCCCTATGACTTATAATTCCCTGTTTTCTCTCTCTCAATTAATTAATTGGGAGAGAGTAAACAGGGAATTATAGACCAGTTAGCCTGACGTCAGTGGTGGGAAAGATGCTGGAGTCAATTATAAAAGAGGAAATTACGACACATTTTGATAGCAGTAGAAGGATCAGTCCAAGTCAGCATGGATTTATGAAGGGAAAATCATGCTTGACTAATCTTCTGGAGTTTTTTGAGGACGTAACTATGAAAATGGACAAGGGAGAGCCAGTGGATGTAGTGTACCTGGACTTCCAGAAAGCTTTTGATAAAGTCCCACATAGGAGATTAGTGGGCAAAATTAGGGCACATGGTATTGGGGGCAGAGTACTGACATGGATTGAAAATTGCTTGGCTGACAGGAAACAAAGAGTAGCGATTAACGGGTCCCTTTCGGAATGGCAGGCTGTGACCAGTGGGGTACCGCAAGGTTCGGTGCTGGGACTGCAGCTGTTTACAATATATATTAATGATTTAGATGAAGGGATTAAAAGTAACATTAGCAAATTTGCTGATGACACAAAACTGGGAGGCAGTATGAAATGTCAGGAGGATGTTATGAGAATACAGGGTGACTTGAAATGTTGGGTGAGTGGGCAAAAGTATGGCAGATGCAGTTTAATGTGGATAAATGTGAGATTATCCACTTTGGTGGCAAGAACAGGAAGGCAGATTACTATCTAAATGGAGTCAAGTTAGGAAAAGGGGAAGTACAATGAGATCTAGGTGTTCTTGAACATCAATCAATGAAAGCAAGCATGCAGGTACAGCAGGCAGTGAAGAAAGCTAATGGCATGCTGACCTTTATAACGAGGAATTAAGTATAGGAGTAAAGAGGTCCTTCTGCAGCTGTACAGGGCCCTGGTGAGAACCCACCTGGAGTATTGTGTGCAGTTTTGGTTTCCAAATTTGAGTAAGAACATTCTTGCTATTGAGGGAGTGCAGTGTAGGTTCATAAGGTTAATTCCCAGAATGGCTGGACTGTCATATGTTGAAAGTTTGGAGCGACTGGGCTTGTATACACTGGAATTTAGAAGGATGAGAGGGAATCTGATTGAAACATATAAGATTATTAAGGGATTGGACACGCTGGAGACAGGAAGCATGTTCCCGCTGATGGGTGAGTCCAGAACTAGAGGCCACAGTTTAAGAATAAGGGGTAGGCCATTTAGAACAAAGATGCGGAAAAACTTTTTCACCCAGAGATAGGTGGATATGTGGAATGCTCTGCCCCAGAAGGCAGTGGAGGCCAAGTCTCTGGATGCATTCAAGAGAGAGTTAGACAGAGCTCTTATAGATAGCGGGGTCAAGGGATATGGGGAGAGGGCAGGAACGGGGCACTGATTGTGTATGATCAGCCATGATCACAGTGAATGGCGGTACTGGCTAGAAGGGCTGAATGGCCTACTCCTGCATCTACTGTCTATTGTCTATGACTTATGGAGCTTGCTGTGCCCTGTGGTTAAAAAATGGTTCAAAGTTCAAAGTAAATTTATTTTCAAAGTACTTATCTGTCACCATATACTGTGCTACCCTGAGATTCATTTTTGCAGGCATTCATTGTAAATAAAGTGGATTCTGTTTAATTGGGGTACCTGTTAATCAGGACAACCATTTATTTGGGACAACTCTTAAAGAATAAAAACTAAATCGAGAAAATAGCTGGGATTCCCTTTGTTTATTTATACACTATGTCAGATAATTGGAACAGGGCCTGTTGCCAAACAGTTTGTAATGAGCCTTAGTTGCATGCACTTCTGTGGCCATTAGACACCAGACCATGCCTACAGTGAACAGTTTTTAAATGGTATCAGTTGCATGTACTTGTTTTCAAATAGTAGTGATTTTTGTTACTGATTTTTGATGAGAAATAAGGAATAAGACAATTTAGAAGTGTTTTGCTCACCGTGGCTTCGAGTATTCAGGCTTGGAAATGTCAGAAATGGCCAGGATTGAAAATGAAATGATTTCACTAGATAGATAGCTATTTTATTGATCCCAAAGGAAATTACAAGTGCACAGATATACAAATATTAGAAGTGAAGTAAGAAAGAATAAAAAATAAGTTACCTCAAACAGTCCAACAGGAGGGTGTCATCACTTCCCCAGCTAAAGGTTGACTCATTATAGAGTCTGATGGGTGAGGGTGTTAATGATCTCATATTGTGCTCTTTGGAGCAATGTTATTGTCTTAGTCTATTACTAAAAGTGCTCCACTGTTCAGCCAAGGCGGCATGCAGAAGGTGAGAAACAGTGTCCAGAATAGCCGGATTTACCTGCAGGGTCCTTTGTTCTACCACAGCCTCCAGTTTGACTCCTATAACAGAACCAGCCTTTCTGATCAGTTTATAGAGCTTAATCACTACTTCAACAAGTTAGGAATTATGTAGAACTTGAAGTTATCAACAATCATTTTGAATGCTACAATGAAAATGAAGATTTGGAGGATGCAGTCATCTAAAGCATTGTATGAAGGGAATCCATTATCTACACTCGGTGTCTGCTCTGACTTTGTTCATTTACAGTCAATCAAAAAAAACATGGCAGCTGAACTACTCCCTGATAACTATCAGGAACTAATACAGAGTTTTATAATACTGTAGAGGTATTGGTAGTGTTCTAATTTGTTCTGTATTTCATTTAAATACATCATTTGTTAGTCAGTAAAATGGTAGTATTTTTATATACCTTTTAACTGTTTCTATGAAACTTTGGCCAATTGGGGCAGCTGCTTAACTGGGGCAAAATGTACTAGTTGAATGTGTTTCAGTTAACCAAAATCCACTGTACAGAGAAATAGAAAAATAAATAAACAATAAATATCCAGAACATGAGGTGAAGAGTCCTTGAAGGTGAGTCTGTAGGTTTTGGGAATAGTGGTAGTAGAAAGAGGTGCGTGAATTTGAGTAAAGTTATTCTCTCTGTTCAAGAGCCTGATGGTCGAGGGCTAATAACTGCTCCTGAGCCCTTGGACTTCCTTCCAGATGACAACAGTGAGAAAAGAGCATGGCCTCTCCACAAACCTCTCCAGGAACTCCAGCCATGCATGAGGTCATTTTTGCCTCCAAGTTGCTGCGTAAGCTGACAGGGTGTTTGAGAAGGTGCATAATAAGTTGGCCTCCATTATTGTCACTGTCATTTTGTTGTTGTTTTTGTTGCTTGTTTTGCTCTTCTGACCAGTGTGGACATGCTATGTTGATGCCAGAATGTGTTGCAATATTTGTGGGCTGCTCCCAGCACATCCTTAGATTGTATCGGTTGTTAACATAAAAAGCACATTTCAATGTATGTTTCGAATCCAGGTACAGGGACTGGAGGCCCAGATACGGCCTGTCCTGGGGTCGGAGGACAGTCAGTGTGTGTGAATGGAAGGCTGGGCAAAGGGCTTGTTTTAGAACATAGAATAGTAAAGCACATTACAGGCCCTTCAGCCCACAATGTTGTGCTGACCCTCAAACCCTGCCTCCCATAAACCCCCCACCTTAAATTCCTCCATATACCTGCCTAGTAGTCTCTTAAACTTCACTAGTGTATCTGCCTCTACCACTGACTCAGGCAGTGCATTCCATGCACCAACCACTCTCTGAGTTAAAAACTTTCCTCTAATATCCCCCTTGAACTTCCCTCCCCTTACCTTAAAGCCATGTCCTCTTATACTGAGCAGTGGTGCCCTGGGGAAGAGGCGCTGGCTGTCCACTCTGTCTATTCCTCTTAATATCTTGTACACCTCTATCATGTCTCCTCTCATCATCCTCCTCTCCAAAGAGTAAAGCCCTAGCTCCCTTAATCTCTGATCATAATCCATACTCTCTAAACCACGCAGCATCCTGGTAAATCTCCTCTGTACCCTTTCCAATGTTTCCACATCCTTCCTATAGTGAGGTGACCAGAACTGGACACAGTACTCTAAGTGTGGCCTAACCAGAGTTTTATAGAGCTGCATCATTACATCGTGACTCTTAAACTCTATCCCTCGACTTATGAAAGCTAACACCCCATAAGGTTTCTTAACTACCCTATCTATCTGTGAGGCAACTTTCAGGGATCTGTGGACATGTACCTCCAGATCCCTCTGCTCCTCCACACTACCAAGTATCCTGCCATTTACTTTGTACACTGCCTTGGAGTTTGTCCTTCCAAAGTGTACCACCTCACGCTTCTCCAGGTTGAACTCCATCTGCCACTTCTCAGCCCACTTCTGCATCCTATCAATGTCTCTCTGCAATCTTCGACAATCCTCTGCGCTATCTACAACACCACCAACCTTTGTGTCATCTGCAAACTTGCCAACCCAACTTTCTACCCCCACATCCAGTTTGTTAATAAAAATCATGAAAAGTAGAGGTCTCAGAACAGATCCTTGTGGGACACCACTAATCACAACCCTCCAATCTGAATGTACTCCCTCCACCACGACCCTCTGTCTTCTGCAGGCAAGCCAATTCTGAATCCACCTGGCCAAACTTTCCTGGGTCCCATGCCTTCTGACTTTCTGAATAAGCCTACCATGTGGAACCTTGTCAAGTGCCTTACTAAAATCCATGTAGATCACATCCGCTGCACTACCCTTATCTATATGCCTGGTCACCTCCTCAAAGAACTCTATCAGGCTTGTTAGACACGATCTGTCCTTCACAAAGCCATGCTGACTGTTCCTGATCAGACCATGATTCTCTAAATGCCCATAGATCCTATCTCTAAGAATCTTTTCCAACAGCTTTCCCACCACAGACGTAAGGCTCACTGGTCTATAATTAACCGGACTATCCCTACTACCTTTTTTGAACAAGGGGACAACATTCTCCTCCCTCCAATCCTCCGGTACCATTCCCGTGGACAACGAGCACATAAAGATCCTAGCCAGAGGCTCAGCAATCTCTTCCCTCACCTCCTGGAGCAGTCTGGGGAATATTCTGTCAGGCCCGGGGACTTATCCATCCTAATGTATTTTAACAGCTCCAACACTTCCTCTCCCTTAATTACACCATGCTCTAGAACAACAACCTCACACATATTGTCCTCATCAACATCTAGTTCCCCCTCATTGGTGAATACTGAAGATAAGTATTCATTGAGGACCCCGCTCACTTCCACAGCCTCCAGGCACATCTTCCCACCTTCATCTCTAATCGGACCTACCTTCATTCCTGTCATCCTTTTGTTCTCATAATTGAAGAATGTCTTAGGGTTTTCCTTTAACCTACTCACCAAGGCCTTCTCATGCCCCTTCTTGCTCTTCTCAGCCCCTTTCTTGCTACCCTATATTCCTCAATAAACCCATCTGATCCTTGCTTCCTAAACCTCCTGTATGCTGCCTTCGTCCACCTGACTAGATTTTCCACCTCACTTGTCACCCATGGTTCCTTCACCCTACCATTCTTTACCTTCCTCACCGGGACAAATTTATCCCTAACATTCTGCAAGAGATCCTTAAACAATGACTACATGTCCATAGTACATTTCCCTGCAAAAACATCATCCCAATTCACATCCGCAAGTTCTAGCCTTATAGCCTCATAATTTGCCCTTCCCCAATTAAAAATTTTCCTGCCCTCTCTGATTCTGTCCTTTTCCATGATAATGCTAAAGGCCAGGGAGTGGTGGTCACTGTCCCCCAGATGCTCACCCACTGACAGATCTGTGACCTGAGCCAGTTCGTTACCTAATACTAGATCTAGTATGGCCTTCCCCCTAGTCGGCCTGTCAACATATTGTGACAGGAATTCACCCTGGACACACTTAACAAACTCTGCCCCATCCACACCCTTGGAACTAATCAGGTGCCAATCATTATTAGGGAAGTTAAAGTCACCCATGATAACAACCCTGTTATTTTTGCACCTTTCCAAAATCTGCCTCCCAATCTGCTCCTTGGTATCTCTGCTGCTACCAGGGGGCCTATAGAATACCCCCAATAGAGTAAGTGCTTCCTTGTGTGCAGTTTTGTTCCCCTAATCTGAGGAAAGACATTCTTGCCATAGAGTGAGTACAGAGAAGGTTCACCAGGTTGATTCCTGGGATGGCAGGACTTTCATATGAAAAAAGACTGGATCGACTAGGCTTATACTCACTGGAATTTAGAAGATTGAGGGGAGGATCTTATTGAAACGTATAAAATTCTAAAGGGATTGGACAGGCTAGATGTAGGAAGATTGTTTCTGAAGTTGGGGAAGTCCAGAACGAGGGGTCACAGTTTAAGGATAATGGGGAAGCCTTTTAGGACCGAGATGAGGAAAAACTTCTTCACACAGAGAGTGGTGAATCTGTGGAATTCTCTGCCACAGGAAACAGTTGAGGCTGGTTCATTGACTATATTGGCTGAGTTGGATGATCAGCTATGATCATACTGAATGGTGGGCCGAGTGGCCTACTCCTGCACCTATTTTCTATGTTTCTATGTTTCCTGTTCCTGACCTCTACCCATACTGACTCAAAAGAGGATCCTGCTACATTATCCACCCTTTCTGTAGCTGTAATAGTATCCCTGACCAGTAATGCCACCCCTCCTCCCCTTTCCCCCCCTCTCTATCCCTTTTAAAGCACTGAAATCCAGGAATTCATTCCTGCCCTGGTGCCAGCCAAGTCTCTGTAATGGCCACTACATCATAATTCCATGTATGTATCCAAGCTCTCAGTTCATCACCTTTGTTCCTGATGCTTCTTGCATTGAAGTACACACACTTTAGCCCTTCTATTTTACTACCTTTACCCCCTTTATTCTGTTTCTCTATCTGTTAGATCTGGCTTTACTCCATGCACTTCTTTCACTGCTCTATCGCTCCAGGTCCCATCACCCTCGCAAATTAGTTTAAACCCTCCCAAACCATGCTAGCAAACCTACCTGCAAGGATATTGCTCCTCCTCGACTTAGTTGCTGTTGTTCTGTTGATGGAGTTGTTGTTTGTGTTATTCTCCTGAACATTGTGCACATACTATGTTGGCATCAGATTCTGTGGTGATACCTGTGAGCTGGCTCCAGCAAAAACAATAACATGTGTGCTTCAGAGAAGGAATATGTCAAAAAGAGCCAAAATTATTTTAATTGATAATAAATATCAAGCTGCAAGTGCTGAAAATATGAAATAAGATCAGAGAAACACACAGCAAGTCAGGCAGCATCAGTGGAGAGTGAAGCTCCCCACCCTATCACCCACTCACACACAGTCAATCCTCCAAATGGCAGACAGAAAGGCTCTACAACGGGTAGTCAAAACTACCCAATGCATCAGCAACACCAACCTACCCACCATCAAAGACATATATACAGAAAAGTGCTGGAAAAGGGCCAGTAACATCATGAAGGATCCCAATTCCTTGCTCATGGTCTGTTTGTCTTGCTCCCTTCGGCTGGGGGGGTGGGGGGAGTGGGCTGGATGGAAGCTACATAGCATCCTCACCAGGGCCAAGCAGGAAAAGTTATTTTTCCTGAGCAGTAAGGCTGATCAACACCTCCACCAACTAACCCACTCCTCTACAACCCCAACCACAACCACTTTATCATTTCCTGTCAGTAACCTTATGCAGACACTCCTGTGCCTAGCATCACTGAATAAACATGCAATGAATCTGTATATATTAGCTATCCATCTTACGTATTTATTGTGTTTTCTTTTACTATTGTGATTTATCTTGTGTTTTTTTTGTGCTGCATCAGATCTGGAGTAACAATTACTTTGTTCTCCTTTACACTTGTGTACAGGACATTAAGCAATCTTGAATCTTGAGAACCTTAGCTGGTTAATTCTTCATCTCCTGAGTTGAGTAAAAAGGGTTAAGAATGGAATAAAATAATAAAAAAACAGGAACACATTCAAGATGTTGTCAACACCGTTGGGGAATTCATCCAGAAAATGTGTCTGAACTGCTTGCAATAATTACCCAAATAGCAGGTTAGATCATTGTTTCTGCCAAGTAATTAGAGGGAGTTGTTACAGATTTGAGGCCTGAAGTAGGTTTCCGTAAATACCAGGCAAATACGTGTGGGGGTTGGTTCTTTTATCCCTCAGTGCATTCCAGCATTTAGAGAGATTGGCTGTTTCATACCTTGTGGGTACCCTGTCTTCACCCACCTGCTTGTTTCTGGATGACCACCTTGTCTTTCCTATATGGCTAAAACTCCTGTACTGACCCTGTCTTTAGCATCAACAACCCGGTGTCTGTGGGGATGGCCACACAGAGACAGCATTTCTGAGATAGAATTCAATTTTCTGTCTCCTAACTGGGAGATGTGAGGTCCAGTCTCACCAGGTCAGAGGGGAACTTAGTCCAGATATTATTTCCAGCGATGATCAGTGGCCACTTTATTAGGTACACTTGTACACGTGCTCGTTAATACAAATATCTAATCAGCCATTCATGTGGCAAAAACTCAATGCACGTATGCATGCAGACATGGTCAAAGGGTTCAGTTATTGTTCAAACCAAACATCAAAAAGAGACAGAAATGTGACTTAAGTGACATTGACCGTGGAATGATTGTTGGTGCTAAATACTGTGGTTTGTGTATCTCAGAAGCAGCTGATCGCCTGAGATTTTCATGCACAACAGTTCCTAAGGCAGGGACTCCCAGCTTTTCTTTAATGCCACAGACCCCTACCATTAACCAAGGTTGGGAACCATTGCTCCAGAGTTTACAGAGAATGGAGTGTAAAACCTAAAACATCCATGGAATGGCAGAGCTGTGGGCAAAAACACCTTGTTAATGAGAGAGGTCAGAGGAGAATGGCCAGAGCAGTTCAAGTTGACTGAACGGTGACAGTAACTCAAATATACACACGTTAGAACAGTGGTGTGCTGAAGAGCGCACAACACATTGAATTCGGATGTGGATAACCAAAGCAGCAGAAGACCACACTGGGTTCCAGTCCTGCAAATAATAAAGTAGCCTCTGAGAGTATTTAGTAACAGTATTTCGAAATTCCCAATTTATAAATAAATCCCACTGAGCTAATTTTTCAACCATCTGTAAGGCAAGAATCAAGAATGTGAAGTAAGGTACATTGCTTACATCAGTGAATTGCAAGCTCAAAACCCCTCAACAAATGCCGCACCATCCAGAAAAAAGTAGCCCACCAGAGCTGCCCCCATCCATCATCCGTTCACTTTGCCATCAGTGAACTCTGACTGTAGTGTGTTCCATTGACAAGATACCCAGCAATAATTTATCCAGGGTAATCCACCAGTAACTCCCAAATCCACAAACTTTACTGCCACAGGGTTCCACACCAGGACCACTGTTGTTAGTGGTGTATGTCAATGATCTGGATGAAAATATGAAGTGATGAGTTAGTAAGTTTGCAAATACCACAAAGATTGGTGTCACCTCTCATCATTAAAGGTTTACAACCAATGCCATCCTTAACTTCCTTTGCAATGGATATTTCTTATTTAACTCTTGAGAGAAAGGGGGGTATGTCTTCAGTGCCATTGTCCTGTTCTGTGTGTCAGATGTGTGATTCCCCGAAAACCACATCTGCTCCGGGTGCAGCAAGATGCAGCTCCTTAGAGACCGTGTTAAGGAAATGGAGCTGCAACTTGATGACCTTTGACTTGTTAAGGAAAGTGACAAAGTGATAGACAGAAGCTACAGGGAGGTAGTCACCCCAAGGCTGCAGGAGACAGATAAATGGGTGACTGTTAGGAGAACTAACGGAGGACTTCAGATAGAGGAGAGCACCCCTGTGGCCATCCACTTCAACAACAAGTACTCCATTTTGAGTACTGTTGGGTGGGGGGGTAGGGAATCTACCTGGGGGAAGCAACAGCGGCCGTGCCTCTGGCACTGAGTCTGGCCCTGTGGCTCAGAAGGGTCGGGAACTGAAGAGGACGACAGCAGCAATAGGGGACACTGTAGTCAGGGGGACATGCAATTCTGAGGAAGCGAAACAAAAACACGGATGGTAGTTTGCCTCCCAGGTGCCAGTGTCTGAGATGTGTCTAAACACGTTTACAATATCCTGAAAAGGGAGGGTGAGCAGCCTGAAGTCGTAGTACATATTGATACCAACGACATAGGTAGGAAAAGGGAGGAGCTCCTGAAAAAAGAATACAGAAAGTTAGGAAGGAAGCTGCAAAGCAGGACCTCAAGGGTAGTAATCTAGGAATTACTGCTTGTGTCACATGACAGTAAGATTAAGAATAGAATGAGGTGGCAGATAAATGCATGGCTGAAGAATTGGAGCAAGGGGCAGGGATTCAGATTTCTGGATAATTGGGATTTCTTCTGGGGCAGGTGGGGCCAGTACAAAAGGGATGGGTTGCATTTGAATCCGAGGGGAACCAATTATTCTTGCAGGCAGGTTTACTAGAGCTATTGGGAGTAGTTTAAACTAATATGGTAGTACGATAGAGCTGAGAATGAGCCAGCACGTTTGTAAGTAGATGATGGGTGTAACATGAACGTAAGGAAGGCCAAGCCAATGACTGGGTACAAATGCAGACGGAGCAAAAAATTAAATTATACAACAGAAGCAAAATTCAAAAGGGTGAAGAATGCAGGACTGAAGATGTTATATTTAAATGAGTGTAGCATTTGGAATAAGGTGAACGAACTCACGACACAATTAGAGATTGGTCGCTATGACGTTGTGGGCATCACTGAGTCATGGCTGGAAGAAGGTCATAGTTGGGAGCTTAACATCAAAGGCTATACTTTGTATAGAAAGGACAGGCAGGAAGACAGATGTGGTGGTGTGAATATGTTGGTAAGAGATGGAATTACATCTTTAGAAAGAGGCGACATAGAGTTGGAGAATGTTGAATCCTTGAGGATGGAGCTAAGAAACAGCAAGGTAAAAAAAATATAGAAATCAAATATATGCCTCCAAATAGTAGCAAAGATGTGCGGTGGACATTCAACAAATTTTCCCTCTGGCAATTTGACACCAACTTGATTTTCCCTATCCCCTTGCATATTGAAGTCCCTCATTACAATTACATCATTAGCCTTATTACTTTCCTTTTCCACCTCCCTTTGTCTTGTTTCAAAATAGACAAATTGGTTGGTTCATGGAAGCCTGCATATTAGATGGATGATATCATTTAGTATATCAGTAATAAATGTATTTATATTTGGGTATTTTATATACTCAAGGAAGTTAGCTTTCTAGGATTAGCTGAGATCTATGTCTCCATGATGCTCTTAGACCACTTGTGTAAAAAGGACGTCTGAGAATAAATCATATCATGTGATCATAAGCCTGAACTACTCTCTACATTGATATCCTAGTAAAAAGAAAATGGATATCAATATAAAGAGCAATTCTGGCTTTTGGGATATGGACTAAAGAACAGCAGGAATATTTGGAAGAAACACAGGGTGAACTAGAATCCATTCCTCCAGCTTCAGATTCTGAGACAGATGCTTTGTTTGTCTGCAACTGATGGCTATGTCTTTTAGTTTATAGGAATTGTACTTGTGTATTGGAAATCCATTGTGTTTTAGAAATGGTTTGTAATTTGGAAATGTTTAAGATCAAATTCCACTGTGTATTTTTAAAGTGCTTATAGAACATTGTATGGATTTAAGCATGTATCACTGAAAATAAATGAACTGTGTATTAAACTACTTTATTAGCTGAAGTATCTTCTCCTTGGAAGGGAGACAGGACCTACTGTTCAATAGTGGGTATTGGCAGAATACACAGAGACGTGACTTAGTCTTTGCAGATTGGGTTGTTACAGTATAATCTCCTGTTAGTGAGATCACACATGGCTATTTATATCCGATAGGGCTTAATGTTTTCATTTGAGTTTAGAACTTCATGGTTAATGTTCAAAGTAAAATTTATTATCAGAGTACATACATGTTATCTCATACAAACCTGAGGTACTTTTTCTGCGGGCATGCTTAACAAATCTATAGAACAGCAACTGTAAGCAGGATCTGGAAACTGTAAACAAACTGTGCAGATGCATATAATAAATAATAAGCATAAAATAGCAAGATAAAAGAGTCCTTAAATGAGTGTAGCTACCCTCTTTTGTTCAAGAAGTTGATGATTGAGGGGTAGTAATTGTCCTTGATCCTGGTGGCACGAGTCCTGAAGCTCTTGTACCTTCTACCTGATGGCAGCAGTGAGAAACGAGCATGGACTGGGTGGTGAGAATCTTTGGGTGCTGCTTTTCTACCACAATGTTTCACGTGCTGTAGATGTGAAAACACAATCCCATCACACTGGAACATGTAGGTTCTGAATCCTGATCAGCTGGCATTTAAACATCTCCCCCATGTCAGACTTGGATTTGCTCAATCCATAATGCCTTGGTATACTTTCCCCTGATTTAGCACAAAGCCGACACAGTAACACAGTGGTTAGTATAATGCTATTACAGCACCGGCTTTCACTGATCCTGCTGCTGCATGCGTTTCCTCTGGGTTTCCACCACATTGCAAAGGCTTAGGTTAGTAATGCTATATTGGCACCAGACAAATGCTACCCTATACAGTCCTTGCTGAATTGACTGGATGCAAAATAACTAATTTCACTGTATGTTTTGACGTACGTGACAAATAAAGCTACATTTTTATTATTTTGTAGCTATATGTGCCTTGAGCTGTGTGTGAATGTTGGTATTGTGTTTTGTACCTCAGTCCCAAAGTAACACTGTTATATATTGTAGTATTCAAAGTTCAAAGTACATTTATTATCAAAGTATGTATACATTGTACAACATTGAGATTCTGACTCCTTACAGGCAGCCACAAACCAAAAAAACTCAAAAGAACCCAGACAAACAGTAGATTGTCAAACACCCAATGTGCAAAGAGAGAGAGAGAGAAACAAATCATGCAAACAATTAAAGTAAGCAAATTGAATTCAGGACAAGAGTGAGTCCACAATCACGAAGCCCAGAGCAGCTGGAACAGGCCTCAGTCTCGGCCCCAGTTCAGTGTCGAGCTGAGTAAGTGTCACAGAGCAGCAAGAAGCAGCCGCCCAAACCCTGCCTCAGGTTCTGACACCTGTCTTTTCAATTGATGAGTATGGTAGAATGATAATTAAACTTAAACTTGAACTTAATGTTCACCTTTATGTTATACAAGGTTCAGACTTATCCCTTTCCATAACTATCTAAAAATTTGAAGTTTTTGAGATGTGGGAGAAAAACAGAGCATCCAGAGGATGGATAATGTCAAAGTCTATGTAAAGTTCAAAGTTCTAAGTAAAATTTATTATCAGAGTGCATACATGTCACCACATACAACCCTGAGATTCTTTTTCCTGCGGGCATTCTCAGCAAATCTATAGGACAGAAACTTTAAACAGGATCAATGAACAACAAACTGTGCAAATGCAAATATAAGTAAATAGCAATAAATAACGAGAGCATGAAGTAACGAGATCAAGATTCCTTAAAATGAGACCATCAGTTGTGGGAACATAAGAAATAGAATGAGCGTAATTATCCCCTTTTGTTCAAGCGCCTGATGGTTGAGGGGTAGTAACTGTTCTTCAACCCAATGGTGCAAGTCCCTCAGGAATTGTACTTTCTACCTAATGACAGCAGCAAAAAAGAGTATGGGCTGGGGGCTAAGGTGCTTTGATGACTGATGCTGCTTTTCCATGTCAATGTTTCATGTAGATGTGCTCAATTATAGGGAGGGTTTTACCCATGATGTACTGGGCAGAATCCATTAGCTTTTGTAGGATTTTCCATTCAAAGGCTTTGGTGATCCTATACCAGGTCATAATGCAGCCTATCACACATCGATAGAAGTCTGTCGAGGTTTTCGATGACATGCCGAATCTCCACAGACTCCTGAGGAAGTAGAGGCACTGTCGTGCTTTCTTAACAATTATATTTATATGCTGAGTCAAAGATATGTCCTCTGATATAGCGACAGCCAGGAAGTTAAAGTTACTGACCCTCTCCACCTCTGATCCTCCAATGATTACTGACTCATGAACCTCTGGTTTCCCTCTCCTGGCCACAATCCACAATCAGTTCCTTGGTCTTACTGACATTGAGTGAGAGGCTGTTGTTAGTGGAGCACTCAGCCAAGTTTTTAATCTCCCTGCTGTATCCTGATACATCACCACCTTTGATACAGGCCCACAGCAGTGGTGTGCAATGTATATAAAATCAAAGTGCATCTATGTCATGATATATTAATTTGAGATTTATTTTCTTACAAATGTTACAGGAAAATTAAGAAATACAATAAATTTTTAAAAAGCTATGCATAGATAAAGACTGACGAACAACCAATGTACAAGAGAAGAAAAACTGTGCAAATAAATAAATAATACTGAGAACGTGAGGTGCAGAGTCCTTGAAAGTGAGTCTGTTCAGATTTCAGGTGAGTGAAGTTATCCACGCCGGTTCAGGAGCCTGATGGTTGAAGGGTAATAACTATTCCTGAACCTGGTTGTGTGGAACCACTTGGTTAAGGAATATTAATAATAGGGAGCACTTTCAAACTCAGCACTAGAAACCAGGATTGAACCAGGGTCACTGGGATTTAAGGCAACAGCTCTCCCTGTTGGGATACTCCACCAGCCCCAGTGACAGATAACCTATTGCAGTGATGTGCTACACACAGCACTGAAATAACGACACGCAGTCGGTAAGTTGTTTTGAGACTAGTTTATTCAAACTTCGCGGCGCTGGCATTTAATCCCTAGCACCCGCCCTCTCCGGGCGGAAATGACGTCAGAGGTGCATTACCAAAGTCTCCCTCCACGCGCTGGCTATTTGTGAGCCGGTTCGCCTGCGCAGAAAGTGGGTCGCCACACTATCCAGAAACTACTCCTCAACCTTATCCTCCTCTACCCATTGAAACAACATCCCCATCAAGCCCCACAAGAACCTGAAGGCACTAGAGACTGCATATACTGGAATACTCTCCAGCCCACAGTTGCTGCTAGACCTGCTGAGTTCCTCCAGCAGATTCTTCAAGAACTGGTTACATCACAGCTTGGTATCAGAACACCAATTTCCAGTAACAGAAAGGTCTTGAGAAAGTGATGGATACAGTCCAGTCCATCACAGGAAAAGCCCATCCCATCACTGAGCACATTTACACAGAGCACTGCCACAAGAAAGCAGCATCCATCATCAAGGACACCCACCATCTATACAATTCACTCCTCACCACTACCATGAGAAAGGTGGTAGAGGAGCCTTAGGTTCCACACAACCAGGTTCAGGAATAGTTCTAACCCTACAACCATCAGGCTCCTGAACTTCTGTATTTAACTTCACTCACTTTACTGTCCATCTGGCTGCACAACCTATGATTTGTTTTTAAGGACTCTACAATTCATTATTATTAATTTATTTTTATATATTATTTGCATTTTTGTCTACTTTTGCACATTAGATATTCGTCAGTCTATGTTTATGTACGGTTTCTCATAAATTATGTTGTATTTCTTTATTTTCCAGTAAATGTCTGTGAGAAATTCTATCCTAAGATATATCATGATATATAAGTACTTTGATAATAAATTTACTTTAAATTCTCAATTGATTGCTCATATAAAACAATATTTTTTGATTCAAAATAATTAATAGATTCTCAAGATGCATTTCTTTTAATTATAAAAATGATATAACACAATTCAAGCTTAATTCTCAGAGTATCTCCATATTCAGCCAAAGAGAAAGGCTCGATAGAATTTAGACTGAGCTGTGTTTTTTATTATTAAAATGAAGGCAATAATAGCTCTGAAGCAGCACAGCAGGAAACAAGCACTAGAGATTCTTACCACCATCATTTTGTATTCCTCCCTCTGGCATTTGAATCGAGGTGTTACTGCACTTAAGGAAGATGGTTTAACATCTGCTGCAAAATGGTTAGCGTGGTACTGTATTCACAATGAACATTTGAATGCCTTCTCCTCATTGCTTTCTGAATATCTGAGTGCACCTGGTTTCAACAAATTAATCACTTCATATGTTCATGAATATAATGATAACTTAATGATATTGAACAAGAAATTAACTCTGGAGGCTGTTCACACCATCCAATTTTACATCTGATTTGCTGGTTTTCAGTGGTTTGAAAGAATTAGGCAATAATATAATTTAGGATTATTGCAATCCTTGCAATTGAGCTTAAAGAACAGTAACTTATATTGCCATAGCACCTTGAATATAATTCTCCAGAGAATGTTACCCAATCACATGCAAACTCAAATATCATGAAAAATTGTTCAAAAAAATTACAGAATCTTTGGATAAATTCAACAGAATAAAGAACAAACTTTGATGAAGAGATATACTTTGAAAGATGGGGGTGGGGTGACATGCTAGCATTGTTTTGGAAGATAAAGACCTGACTCAAGTGGAAACTTAATGAAGGTCATGGATGTAGAAGAGGAAAGAACTGGAGAATCATGGAGATTTTCAACTGAAAGTGGTTATAAATACCCACTTCTTCTTAAGTACATCTTGTGATCAAGAACGGCTTGCATCCTCTCCTATTTTTGTAGGTTCTCGAGTGGTGGTGAGAAACACACTCTTCCTTTTCCTTGGAGTTTACACTTGCTGATCACCACCTTGAATAGATTCCACGACTTTGCCTTCACATTCCTCAGAAGTAGAGAATTCATTCCTCTCAACACTGAACTATTTCCACAAACTATGGACTCACTTTCAAGACCAACTCACATTCTCAGTATTATTATTTATTATTATCATTAGGTTGTTTTTTTTATTTCCACATTTTGCACATTGGTTATTTGTCAGTCTTTGTGTAGTTTTTCATTGATTCTCTTTTATTTATTTGTTCTACTGTGAATGCCTGCAAGAAAGTGAACCTCAGAGTAGTATATGATGATGTGCACATTCTTTATAAACTCCTTGTGGGCTTCCAGCTGGATACAGATACTGTCCTAGACTTCCCCATCAACTCTACCCAGCTGGAAGCCCATGAAGAATTTATTCATCATAGACGAGAAAGCACTAGTTCCTTTATACATATTTTGATAATAAATTTACTTTGCACTTTGAATTCCAATGACTCATGACCATCAGAGAGAATAACTATCTCCTCATCTCTGTTTTAAGTGGATGTTACCATATTCTGAAAGATATCCAATGATTCTAGACACACTCAAGTTTGGAAGCATGCTCAATGCATCCATTTTGTAATCCTTCTCAGACCCTTCAGTTGATCGCATCTCAGTCTTACAAACTCTGATGTCTATTGGCCCAATCTGATCAAGCTTACCTTGTATGTTAACCCTTTCAAATTAAGACTTAACATAACAGCCTTCCTCTGCATTTTCTCTACTGCAGCCATATTAATGCAATGAGCAAAACCTGACTCAACGGTGTCCTGTAAAGTTGCATTGAAACTTTCCTACCAATGTCAATACCAATCAACATTCCAACTGCCTTCCCAACTACATGTTGTGTCTGCATTTCAACCTTTCAAGTTTCATACACTAAGATTCTCAAATCTTCATAATCAGAATCAGGTTTATCATCACTGACATATGTTGTGAACTTTGTTATGTTACGAAAACCCCGTAACCAGGTAACTTACCAGCAAAGATAGATGGATCAGCTGAGTCTGATGCTACTATTTTCAAACGTTTTATTCAAAAAGGGGCACAAACGTAAGGTTAATACAAACATTCAGATCATATACGTCGTCAATACTCAATCTAAAACACCGGTGTAATAATAATTAATCAGAAATAAGCTCTATAGTTGTCTAGGGGTAATACTGAGTCCAATTGAATATTAAAGTCACTTAGAAATCTGCAGTCTTTTCCGTTTGGGAACTGCTGGCATTTCACGTGTTGGAGAGAGAGAGGACTGGTGAAAGAAAGAACACTTGCCCGTTGTCTTTGCGAAACAATTCCCTGGAATCAGTTGTTAGCTAAAAGCGATTTTCCTTTGGCTTCAGCCACAGATTCCCGATCCGGAATCTGACGCACGTGGCCTCCTAAAAAAAAATGGCTTCCCGCTCCCACGGGAATCGGTATCATGCTTCCTTGGTGCGTCTGAGGGTCCTCCCCTCAGACCCGCCTTTATACTTCTTCACGGGATCGCAGGTGTCAATCAAGTTGCAGGTAATGCGATCTCTCTCTCAATCAGCCCACTTTGCCCGAGGGCTTTTCAGGTGGTCTCCATGAGACAATAGTCAAAGTCACTTTTTATTCTGCTTCTTGGGAGAACGTGGTCTTCCGCACGTCTCTCTCTCTTGGGTCAGTTGACCCCCCTTAACTAGAGTTCTTGCGATTTTCACAAAGGAGGGGGCCAACGGCATAACACCTCCCCCCATAATGGGTTTTTAACCAGCGGTTAAAACCAGGTTGACACAGGAATTTATTTTTTTTTTGAATCTACATACTACACAAGATTTTCTCTTCACAGAGTACTACTGTTATACATTCAAGTCAGTATCTAAACAGGTAACAAGTACAGTGCCCCTTTTCTTTAATACCTTAACCTCATGTGCCATACTAACGCCTGGTAGCATCAAACTTCAGCTCAATAACCACCTTATTTATTTGCTTTCTTCAGCAACATAACTAAGGAGGTGTGATCTTAGCTTACATACATCTACAAAGGTTCATGCAAAAGACAAATTTTTATGTTACTTTCAAACTTAACAGTCAATCTTCCATGGGGTTGTCTATTATTCACATACTTTGTCGAAATCCCTTAAAACCAGATCCTGTTATTTAAAATGGCATCCCGTCAACCCTCGCCCCGTTTCCAGTTAAGCTTGTGCACCAGTGTGGAATAGGCTTTCGCCTGCTCCTTTCATATGAGTTATTTTATCAACAATGTGTTCCAAACTTAGACCATTTTCCGATTTTTCCACACAATTCTTTAATTTTAAGCAAGTTGTTGGTTTTATCTTCAGGACCCTGCATGTTATTAGCTTTCAGTTTAAACTCTTGGTCCAAACAGCATTTCAAATTCTGCCTTTTCACAGCACCCTCTTGAATAACAATAGCGTGTGGGGCACCTTTACATTCCAAATCAACCTGTAATTGATTCGCAGGCACCGTGTTACCAAGCCATTGTCTCTGCAGCCTGGTTGCTGCTTCTGACATCAATCCAGACATTAAATTTTCTTCCTTCGACTTGGGAATCACAGATTTCCCGTCTCCCTCCACAACAACAGTTATCTCCCCATTCGTAAACTTCACATTAACTCTGAAGACCCCCTTCTGTACAACCCTCTGGGAACTCACACTTCCCAAGGTTAACCCCTTTTTCCCCGAACCAGGTCTATCTGACTCACGAGGACGGCCGCCCCGTTCCCCCGAATCAAATACCTCAGACTTCCCCTGAGCTTCGTTACCAGGGTCAGCACCACGTGCATCCCCATCTTGGACACACTCAAACGGGACATTGGCCTCTTCCAGGCTTTCAACACCCGTACCTTTTTCAAATTCTAACGTCCCCCGATCCTTCCAGTTACTCTCTAGGCAGCCCCCCGTTGGGGAAGGCGCAACCCTGCGAGCTGAAACAACCTCCTCGGCCATGTCAGCTGACTTCTCCACAGCAAGGATACCCTTCTCCTCTAAGACTGCCCTCATTTCACTCTCGGGACCATCGAGAACATCTTTAGAACTCTCAACTTCTCCAAACAATTCTGCCAAACCAGACAGATCAACCACGTCCAACTCTGGACGTTTTAACAGCTTTATCCGTTTCTCATCTTTATTTCCTACCTCTAGGACCTTTCTCTTCACTAAGGGGAGGGCTATCTCCTTACCCTTACCCCATTTCACTTTACTACTTTCTGTTTTACCACCCTCGGAACCCTCGTGGTATAGGGTCGGTAAAAACGTCTTGGCCAAATCACTACTGGCCCGATTTAAACTGCTCTGGTTCTCAGCTGCTTTTCTCGACAGGCTGCGAGTGACCGCGCATGCGCGACAGCTTTGGGACTCCAGGGGCGGGGCCACCGTACTCGCCGGTCGGCGGGTCGGCATCATGGCTGCCCAAATCCTCCCTCCTGCTAACACACTTTGTAACAACGCGACCCACTGCTCTTGTGGCCACTTCTGGTTCACTGCCACCTTTTCAAAAAGCAAGAAATAACTATCAACATCCGTCTCCTCGAACGGAGGTACTAATCTCAGCTCCCGACTAACATCAAACCCCTCCTCTCTCTCTATCCCTTGAGCTCTTCGCTCTTGCCTTCGCCTGTCCAGCTCCAATTCATGGATCCTTTGTTTCTCTGTCTCTGCTCGTTCCTTCTCTCTCCCGACCACTTCTAGCTCTTTTGACTTAATTTCATGTTCCCACCGTAATCTCTCTATCTCTAACTGATCCGTCGTACCAGCGGGTACTTTTTCAGGGATATTTTCCAACTCCTCTGCTTCAAACACATTCTCCCCAATGTAATACTGAGTTATGGCCCTTCGCACCTCCCGGTTTTTCATGGACGACTTCACCTCTGCGAGGTTTAACCCCTTCCCCAAATTTAACAAGTCTGATTTGGTGGCCATCCCTAGCGCCTCCATAGTCGGGCTTTTCATAAATTCACCCACGTCCATCTTTGCTGGTTTCCTGTCTGGCTACCTGCGTAACCAGATTTACGTTTGGACTTACAGCCCGATTCACTGACCCTCCCGTTTGGTTTCAAATCCCGGACGAGCCCCCACTTGTTACGAAAACCCCGTAACCAGGTAACTTACCAGCAAAGATAGATGGATCAGCTGAGTCTGATGCTACTATTTTCAAATGTTTTATTCAAAAAGGGGCACAAACGTAAGGTTAATACAAACATTCAGATCATATACGTCGTCAATACTCAATCTAAAACACCGGTGTAGTAATAATTAATCAGAAAAAAGCTCTATAGTTGTCTAGGGGTAATACTGAGTCCAATTGAATATTAAAGTCACTTAGAAATCTGCAGTCTTTTCCGTTTGGGAACCGCTGGCATTTCACGTGTTGGAGAGAGAGAGGACTGGTGAAAGAAAGAACACTTGCCCGTTGTCTTTGCGAAACAATTCCCTGGAATCAGTTGTTAGCTAAAAGCGATTTTCCTTTGGCTTCAGCCACAGATTCCCGATCCAGAATCTGACGCACGTGGCCTCCTAAAAAAAATGGCTTCCCGCTCCCACGGGAATCGGTATCATGCTTCCTTGGTGTCTCCTTGGTGCGTCTGAGGGTCCTCCCCTCAGACCCGCCTTTATACTTCTTCACGGGATCGCAGGTGTCAATCAAGTTGCAGGTAATGCGATCTCTCTCTCTCAACCAGCCCACTTTGCCCGAGGGCTTTTCAGGTGGTCTCCATGAGACAATAGTCAAAGTCACTTATTCTGCTTCTTGGGAGAACGTGGTCTTCCGCACGTCTCTCTCTCTTGGGTCAGTTGACCCCCCTTAACTAGAGTTCTTGCGATTTTCACAAAGGAGGGGGCCAACGGCATAACAGTTACCACTACCAAACCGTTACGCATCCTTACAGTTCGCTTTCTACAGCGCATCAATAAAAATTGGTAAGACTCAATGGGGATATGCCAAATGTAGACCATAAGACATAGGAGCAGAATTATGCCTTTTGGCCCATCAGTCTGCTCCACAATTCCATCATGGCTAATTTATTATCCCTTTCAATCCATTCTTCTGTCCTCTCCCTTTGATGACCTTACTAACTGAGAACCTATCAACCTCCACTTTAGATAGACCCAATGCTTTGGCCTCCATGGCTGTCTGTGGCAATGAATTCCACAAATTCACCATCCACTGGCTAAAGAATGTCCTCCCCATCTCTGTTCTAAAGGAACCTCTTTCTATTCTGAGGCTATGTTCTCTGGTCCTAGACTCCCCCATAACAGGAATCATCCTCTCCACGTCCACTATATCCTAGACCTTTCAAGACTAAGTAAGTTTCAATGAGATTCCCTTTCATTCTTCTAAATTCCAGTGAATACAGGTCCAGAGCCATCAAATACTCATGTGTTAACCAAAACCCCTGAATTTCCTCAGCTCTTTAGCATCCTGAGGAAGTAAGAAGTTCACCTTGACATCAGTGTGGTAGGACCAAGACAGACTGTTGGTGATCTTCACACCTAAGAACTTAAAGAACTCAATCCTTTCAACCTCAGCACCATTGATATAGACAGGAGCATCTGCAAACCCCACCCCACTTCTTGAAGTCAATAGCCAGCTCTTTTGTTTTGGAGAGAAAGATTCTTGTCATTACACCATGTTACTACACTCTATCTCTCCTTCCTATACTCCATCTCATCATTATTTCAGATACAGCCCACTATAGAGGTATCATCTGCCAAAGTAGATAGAGTCAGAGCAGAATCTAATCACACAGTCATGAGTGTACAGGGAGTAGAGTAAGGGGACTGAGAACACAACCATGTGGGGCACCAGCATTGAGGGTAATCAATGCAGAAGTTGTCCTGAAGCAACCTCTGAATCTACCTATTTAAAAAAGACAGGTCTGCCCCAATCCTTTAAAGACCAGAAGACCGTAAGACAGAGGAGCAGAATTCACAATGTTCAGAATCAGAATTAGAATTAGGCTTATTATCACTAACATGTCATGAAATTTGAGATTTTGTTGCAGCAGTTTAGTGCAATTCATGAAAAGATTAGTATGTTATGATAAGAAATATATTAAAAAATAAATAAATATTGCAAAAAGAGAGTTAAGTAATGAGGTAGTGTTCACAGATTTATGGACTGTTCAGAAACCTGATGGCAGGGGGAAGAAACTGCACATAAAATGTTGAGTGTGTGCCTTCTCCCTAATGAGAAGAGCGCATGCCATTAATGGTGAGGGTCTTCCATGATGGATGCCGCCAACCAATAAAGATGCATGTTTGAAGACACAATTCCACATTGGCTTTACAGGATCTGATATGTGGGGCTGCAAGCTGTATGAAGTCCAAGGATCATACTTCAGACATCTCAAAGCCATGGCTTGAATTAGAGCTGAGCCAAGCAGTAATTCTTATAATCTATTCCAAGTATATCTCTCCACATCTCCCACGGAGAGACGGTTATTACTGTTTAATGCCTTTGCTTATTAGTGTGAACTGTTGTAAAAGAATAAAACATATAGGTAGAGTTAGCAGTATGTTTGATTAAAAAAATATCCGATTGTGAAAAATTAATATCAGCCTTTCACACTGATGTGCAATGCTACGTAATCTTTCAAAACTTGTTATGGGTGTCCTGGTGTACTGTGTACAGTTATATCATGCACCGTGAGCAGCATTCCAATTGCTTGCACCACCATTTGGTATGGAGAGGCCACTGCACAGGATCAGGAAAAGCTGCCGAGGATTGTAAGCTCAGCCAGCTCCATCGGGGCACATGCTTCAAAAGAAGCATCCAACAATGCTGGTTTACCTTCCTTGTGGTTGCATGTATGTATTTGGCCAAGGACAGGTCATGGAACATAGAAAAGTACAGTTCAATGCAAGTCCTTCAGCCCATGATGTTGTGCTCACCCTTTAATGTATTCTAAGATCAAACTAATCCTTCCATCATAAATAGCCCTCAATTCTCCTTGTATCCATGTACCTACCTAACAATCTTTTAAACACTGGTTAAACAATTTTTGTCCAAAGATGCTGCCAAAGGACACACTGTTGCCAGTGTGAGATATATTTGCTCTCTCAGAGGAATTATTAATATACTTGAGTTGCATGGATACATTATGATGCTCCTCCTCAAGTGCTCTGATGAACTTCTCACACTGGGTCCCCTGTTCCTTAACCAAAGCTAGAATACATAGTCATCCATGACGTCATCATCTTGAGGTGCTTGCATGCCATTTGATAAATTAGTGCACAGGAATTTAAAACAACTGGTTCTCTCCATCATCGATTTCCCAACATAAACTAGAGCATGTTTTCCCTCCTTCCTCTTCCTGAAGTCAAGGATCAGCTTGTTAGATTTGCTGATGTTGAGCGAGAGGTTGCTTTTACAGCACCACTCAGCCAGGTGTCCTAGCTCGCTCTGGTAAGCTGAAGCAAGTTCAGTGTCTTTCCCATCTTCAGCAGAGATAAAAGGGCCCATTGACAAGGAGGTGCTGGTGTGTGATGACTCTTGGCAGATACTCTCAATAGATCTAGTTATTACTTCTATTATAGTCATGGAAGAAGATGGCACTAGCCAAAAAGCTTAGAGATGGGGTGCAAACCCATGATCGACTCCATTTCTCGAAAATTTCACCGATTAAGATGCTGTGGAAGGTTGAAACGAGAGTGCAGAGGCAAGGGGGTATTCAGTGCTGTCTAACAGCCTCTCGTTCACAGCTTCCAGAGGAAGTGGTCTGCGTGTGATGGTCTCCCTGTCACCCTTTCACTCGCTGCTTCCGAAGGAAGGTCCTTGCATACGACTGGCCTCAGTCTCCCTCGATGCTGTTGGAAGATGGCGCTAAAGCAAGGTACAACCGATGTGGTTTGTGGTTCATACTCTGTAGTTCATGTTATCATGTGTTCCTGGTCACTCCTTTTTTTGTTGCTTTTTTTTGGGCGATTTTTTTTTAATAAATCGGGGTAGCCTGCAATAACAAACACTGAGCTGAAATGAATAAGCCTTTTGATGTAACACACACAACATGCTGGCGGAACGCAGCAAGCCAGGCAGCATATATAGGAAGAAGTCCATTCGACTTTTTGGGTCAAGACCCTTCGTCAGGACCCTTCATCAGTCCTGACGAAGGGTCTCAGCCCAAAACGTCGACTGTACTTCTCCTTATAGATGCTGCCTGGCCTGCTGCGTTCCACCACCATTTTGTGTGCATTGCTTGAATTTCCAGCATCTGCAGATTTTCTCGTGTAAGCCTTTTGATTTTGTGTTTTACTCTATGTCTTTTGCTCATTTTTTTGTTGTCATTTGTACGATTTTTTTTCTGTGTGGGTGGAGGCTGATGATGTTTTTCTTTGAATTGGTTCCACAGTTCATCTTTGTTTTTTGGCTGTCTGTGAGGAAGACAGATATCAGGGTTATATACTGTATACATACTTTTTTAATAAATATACTTTGAACCTTTAAATTTACACTGAATTCTAAAGCCTAAAGTTATGAGTCTCTGTAACTGTAAACTTTATTCTGCATTCTGCTATTGTTTTCCCTTGTGTGTTGAGATGAAATGATCTGTATGGATAACATGCAAAACAAAGTTCAAATTTCAAACTAAATTCATTATTAAAGTATATTTATGCCACTATATACCACACTGAGATACATTTTCTTGCAGGCATTCACAGTAGAACAAAGAAACACAATAGAACCAATGCAAAACTGCATACAGCAAATATGGGCAAAAGTCTAAATGCAAGTACAAAAAAGAAAAAAAGTAATCCAGTAATAACAATAAATAACTAAGCAATAAATATCAATAACATGAGTTATTGCATCCTTAAAAGTGAGTCCATAGGTTGCGGGATTAGTTCAGTGTTGAAGTGAGTGTATGTATTCCCTCTGGTATAAGAGCTGAGGGGAAATCTGGGAGTGGGACCTGAACCTCCTGCACCTGTGACAAGAGTTCTTGATGAGAATGATTTGGACCCAAATGCTGGAGTTTCCAAAGATCAGATCGAGACAGGGTATCAAACTGGATTGAGAACTGAGCACAAATCAAACACTTGCTGATATCACTAGCAGGGTTTAGCATCGAGCACTGAAGTGCCATTCAGCTGGTCTTTAAATACACAATGCTTAATGCCCAAAACATGATTGCCAATTAGTGGGACAGTCCTGAATCTTTAAAGGGGCCTCATCAGTTATCCATATTCTGGAGAGGTAGAGTGGCACAGTTGGGTGTGTGTCGTAACAGGACCCACTCCACTATGGCCTTGGCTGCTCAGAGAGATGATGATTGTAATCACGGAAGGGACCTGGATCCAAGATATCCTTTTCAGGAACCCAACGTCATTCCTCAAGTCCAAATCCTTCCCAGTGCACAAGGAAATGTCCAACACCCAAACAGTTTGTGAACCCAAAATTCTTCTCGGGATGAAGACATGTTTCCCATTAACAAACCTAGATGGTGACAGGAATGATGATGGTGGGACTAAAGGGCTGATGTTCACAGGTTTTCATTTGGAAGTAAGGAAAGTGGGATTGATCTTGAGGGTCATGGGGAGCTGAAAAGTATAACCCACTGAGACCTTTTACTTTCCTGAGGACCTTGACGGGTCCAATGAACTTGGGCACCAGTCTCCTAGACTCCACTCTGAGAGTCAGATCCTGAATCTACAGTCAGACCTGTTGCCCAGGCTGCAGAACTGGTCTCTGTCTTCCCCTGCAGTTAGCATTTATATCAGCCTTCTGGATAGAAGCTAACAAAATCTCCCTTGCCCTAGTCCATCTTTCCTTGCAGTGTCAAACGAGATTTTCAGCCGCAGGAGCCTTAACCTCAGTCTCCTACTCAGGGAAGACTAGAATTTGAAAAGGGACATTCAGTGCACCAAATGCTGTATAGTATTGTGGGTGACCTTTGCCCACATCAAATAGTTACACCAATTGTCCGGTCTTTCAGAAGCCAGGCATCCTAGGGTATGTTTCATGTGACTGGACCATGTAGTGATCCTCCCTTCCTTCTAGTTCATGGAAGAGTTATGCTGGGACAGCCAAGGGTTCCTGAGGATCAGGGATATGTGAGGAAATCCAATTATGTCCTCCACATGATCGTCTACTCTCATCTGTAAAACCAATGTCTTCTGCTGGATCTGCACAGAACCAAGCGAGTGGCTGTCTAAGACAATTGCGGTCATGGGCTGTCTCGACACCTGCAGAGGTATGTTGAGCCGATAGGTGGTCCTCAAGTCCAGGAAATGTCCAGCTGCCCCAGAGTATGAAAAATGATTCACTTCTCATCAGTTCATACCTCAGGAGATCTCCACCCTCAGTGTTACATCAAATTCTGTGAGGTTGGGTATAGTGGCTGCTACCATTGCAGTCCTCCTGACACCAGATGATCTTAACAGATCTCCTGACAGCTGCAGTTTCAGACATTCATCCCATGGGTAACCTACTTCCCTGCAGTAATGGCAGCAACCTTGAATCCGATGTCGGAACTTCTCATCGGCAGAGATCCTTATGCAGCCAATTTGCATTGACTCAACAGGATCCTTAGGATCTCGAATAGGAGATGGACTGGTCATGATCCGAGATTGGGTGGCTGGGCTCGGTTAGCCCTCTTCAACCTTGTGACGTAGTCCCACTTAGACTCTACCAGGAGATTATTGAGACAAATGGATTGGTCAATCAGAACTTCTACATTCTCTGCTTGTTCTCCCATGGCGAGTTCATCACAGAGTCAGTGACAGTATAGAGTGGCAAAGTCATCCAGTCACCCTCTTGGGTCAAGGTCCAAAATTTGATCACGTAGTCAGCCACTGACTGCCTGCTAGGTCCAAGGCTCGACTGGATCTGGCTGGGCGATGGAACACCTTCCTCATGGTGGCCATGAATTTCTATGAATCTGAGCAAATCTCTGACCTTTGTTCCCAATGTGCTGTGGCCCAGGCCAGGGCTCTTCCAGTTAGAAGAGAGATAACGAAGACTATCATTACATGCTCTGAAGGGAACCAGGATGGATGGAGTTCAAATACTAATGAGCATTGGACAAGGAAGTCACCATCAAATCTCTCTAGGGTTGGAACATGTATTGGCTCTGCAAAGCGACCAAGTGACTTTAACTTCCTTCTTGCAAAAGCTGACAAACAGCTACCTGGAGCTCGTGTATTTCCAGGCTCTGGATATCCTCTCATGTGGCTGACCACAGTGTACGAAAGACTCTGATACCCTGCTGGGTGCATAGTGGCTCAATCATACTTTGATGGGAGTCCTTGATGAGGATAATTTGGACCCAAATGCTGGAGTGTCTGAAGCAAAGATCAAGACAGTATCAAAATGATTGAGAACTGAGTACAAGACTAACACTAGATGATATCATTAGTAGAGCTTATGATTGAGCACTGAAGCTCTGTTCAAGTGCTCTTTAAATACTCAATTCTTGGCGGTCAAAACATGATTGCCAATTAGTGGGACGGTCCTGAATTTTTAAAGGGGCCATGCCACCTTTAAAGTGCCTTTAATCCTTAGAAATTGGTGTGGCTGGGTGCTTGCCATAACAATACCTCCTTTCTGACGACATCAGCAAGAAAAGAACTTGACCTGGATGGCTGGGGGCCCTCGATGATGGATACTGCTTTTCTGTCATAGCATTCCTTGTAAATGTGTTCAATGCTGTGAAAAGCTTTATCTGTGTTGGACTGGGTTGTATCCACTACTAATAGGAACAATGGTTTCCATCAGTATGTGTGACATTAATAAAACAGTTCACCAAATAACTCTCAGCAAAAGCTCCATTTCTGTTATTTGCTATTCTTTCTCTCCTATCTCTCATCACTGTTACGTTATTCCTGCTTCACATTGATACAGAACTAGTTGTGGCACTTGGATTCAAGCCTCACAATGTCTGTGGAGACTGCAGTCTTCCATTGCTTTAGGAGTACTCAATGCAACCTGCTGAAATGCTATTTTGTCAAATGTGATACAAATCACTGGACACTTTGCAAGCCTACCTAATATTAAGTGCATCGAGTCATAGAACACAACAGCACAGAAACAATCACTTCTGCCCTTCTAGTTTGTGCTGAACTATTAATCTGCCTCGTCCCATCAACTGCACTCAGACCATAATGCTCCACAACCACCCCCCATCCATGTACTGTACCTATGCAAATTTCTCTTAAATGTTGAATTCAAAACTACGTCCATTACTTCCACTGGCAGTTCATTCCACGCTCTGAGTAAGCATTTGAGAATTTGGAATTCTTCCAGAATTTCTACGTTTATGTGATTATCCCCATGGACAATGAGATAATTTTCCACAATAAAACAGCTTTGTGAGTTCTTGTTTTGGAATATTAGCATTAATAGCAATAGCAACGATGGGGAAGAGAATATTTAACCCCTTGACTCTTTTCACCACAATCATGTCTGGTGCATGAACTAACCCTCTCTAAAGCTTCAACATTCTTCCTATAACGAAGTGACCAGAAATGTACATAATATTCCAACTGTGGTCTAACCATGTTTTTATGGATCAGCATAGGCTCTTAAACTCAAAACCCAACTTAAGATGTTCAACACACCATGCACATTCATAGCAACCCTGTCAGCTTGTGTGGTGAATTTGTTAGTAAATTGAAATGACTGCTGGGGTTGAAAATCAGAAACAAAAGGAGAAAATGCTGAAAAGACACAATAGGTCAGTCAGTTTCTGTAGAAGGAATAAGGGCTCAAGTTTCAGGTATGTGCTGCTTCACCTGAAGTATTATTAGCAATAAGTAAGAGGAAATATTGCAGCAGCCCGTCTGTTAATAAGAAGGTTCTTTTTTAACTTATTTACTGAGAGATACAGTGTGGAGCAGGTCCTTCCAGCCCACTGAGCGATGCCACCCACAATCCACCTACTTAACCTCTAGCCTATTCACAGGACAATTTATGATGACCAATTAACCTACTAACTGGTGTTGTGTTCATTATTGAGGGAGGGTGCAGAGCACACCAGGATACAGGCATGCAGGATACTCAACTGAACTTTATTGATAACCCTGCTTGCACAGTATTGTGAACTCTTCCCATGTGGATGTGGCTAACTGAGTGGCACAGGAATAACACTATTAACTACTCCTGCAACTGTTAAATACACTTATTATTGCCACATGTACCGAGACACAGTGGATGTAATTGTTTTACACTCTATCCATACAGATTATTTCACTTCAGTGCATTGAGGTTGTACAAGGGACGATAATAACAGAATGCAGAATAAAGTGTAGCAACTACTGAGAGAGTGCAGTGCAGGCGAACAATAAAGTGCAGGAGCATAACAAGGTAGATTATGAGGTCAAAAGTCCATACATTGTATTGTTCAATAGACTAATAACAGTGGGATAGAAGTGATGGCCCTGTCTTTGCGAGGAATTGGTCTACTACTGTTAAGGTAATTTTGGAGATACTAGCCATAACTGACAGAACATGTTAGTACACCCTGTGGCCACTTTATTTAGTACCTCCTCTACCTAATAAAGTGGCTATTGAGTGTACGTTTGAGGTCTTCTGCTTCCGTAGCCCATCTACTTCAAGGTTTAATGTGTTGTGCATTCAGAGATGCTCTTCTGCTCACCAGTGTTGTAATGCATAGCTACTTGAGTTACTGTCACCTCCTTCTCAGCCTGAACCAGCTTGGCAATTCTCCTCTGACCTCTCTCATTAACAAGACTTTCTTTTTGCCCACAGAACTGCTGCTCACTGGATTTGTTTGTTTGCCACACCATTCTTTACAATTTCTAGAGACTGCTGTGCATGGAAATCCTAGATCAGTCATTTCTAAGACACCCAAACCACCCCATCTGGTACCAACAATCCTTCCATGATCAAAGCCATTTAGATCACATGTCTTCCCCATTCTGACGTTTGGTCAGAACAACAACTGAACATCGTGACCATCTCTGTACACTTTTATGCTTTGAGTTACTGCCACATGATTTACATTAATGAGCAGGTATACAGGTGTACCTAATAAAGTGGCCACTCAGTGTACATCGAGGTAAATCCAAAATATATGAAAAATCTCATTTTAACATCAATGCTAGGCTGCCCCAGCTCAGTTCTGGTGATGAAATACTCCTTGGCAAAATCAATTACCTTGACTGTCCTAATTTGAAATCAGAACATTAGGCCACTGAAGTCCTACTGGAATTACCATCATCTCTTTTAATCCTCTGGAGAAATATGCAGCTGAGTTCATTTCACGCACTGTCTAGCCCAGGCCTGTTGAGCCCTCAGAATAATTTCATGACACTCTACAACGAAGAAATACACTTCCATCACTTTTGTCAAGTGGACTGAAAAGGAGATATTGACAAGTGGTAAATAATCCCTTTGTGTAACTTCAATGGAACAAGACAAATTCCAAGTCTGATCACACTAATCCACTGGAGACACGAGCTCAGAATCAAGGCTCTTTGATACCAGGATGAATGCAACATCTTCCTTGGGGAAGGATGCTCGCAAAGTGGTTGAGGAGAATACCCCAGGCTGAGGTTCCTTTCACCCAGGAAGACTGAAGTGCTGGAGGAATGCAGTAAATTGTGCCAGAATTAAACGAGAAACAGCATTTGGACTATTGTGTGCAGTTCTCATCACCATTCTATGGGAAAGATTATCAACAAGCTTGAAAGAGTACAGAGAAAATGACGGCTTTTGCCGAGCCTTGAGGACCTGAGGAAAGGATAAGTTAGGGCTTTATTGCCTAGGACAGAGATTTCATAGAGACATTAAAATTATGAGGGGTACAGATAGTGTTGATGCAAGCAGGCTTTTCTTCCACGGAGGTTGGTTGAGTCCTAGGTTAAGGGTAAAAGATGAAATGGTGAAGGGGAACATCTTTACTCAGAGGGTGGTGAGAGTGGGAAACGAGCTGTCAGTAGAAGTGGTTGATGCAGGTTTGATTTCAACATCTAAGAGAGATTTGGATAGGTGTATGGATGAGAGGAGGTGGAGGGCTAGGGTTAGGGTACAGGTCGATGTGACTGGACAGAACAATACTTTGGCGAGGACTAGATAGACTGAGGGGACTTATCCTGTGTTGTAGTGTTCTCTTACTCTATGACTTAATTATTCAATGTTTAATTTGGAGATTATTCAAAATAGCAAAGTAGCAAAAGGAGCAGAAACAAAGATTAGCTTTATTTGCCATATGTACATTGAACCACTGAAGCATACAGTGATTGTGTCTTTTGTGTAACTAGAAAACACAATCCAAGGATGGGCTGGCAGCAGTCCGTAAGTGTCGCCACACTTCTCACACCAACATAGCATGTCCACAACCTACCTACCCCAAGCATACATCTTTGGAAATTAAGAAACCGGAGCATGAGGAGGAAAAGCACGTAGTCAGGGGGAAGAATATACAGACTCCTTACAGATTGTGGTGGAAATTGAACCCCGTCGCTGGCAATGTGAGGCATTATGCTAGCCATTGCGCTACCATGCCGCTGTGCATATATTTAAAATGTTCCATTTGATTAATTATTTGAAATGAAATCCCTCAACTCCTCTAGTTAGATTCAATCTCGTGCCTGCAAATTAATATCCCAGATATCTGGATAGGAGTCTCCTGCCAAATCTGTGATATTACAAAATGCCCGTTACTATTAAAGGGAAGGTGCATAGTGCAAAGATTATTCTGAATACCGAGTGCACACCAGTCAATATTCATTGGATGCACACACTACAAAGTACAGGTGGAAATGGAAGATTAAAGTAAACAGTGGTCAACTTGGCAACAGAGAAAATATGGGATAATTCCATTCAAAACTTACAGAATATCAGGGCCATGTATTAAGACCATAAGACAAAGGAGCAGAAGTCGCCTATTTGGCCCATCGAGTCTGCTCCACCATTTCATCATGAGCTGATCTAATCTCCCCTTTAGTCCCATTCCCCCGCCTTCTCACCATAACCTTTGATGCCCTGACTACTCAGATACCCATCAATCTCTGCCTTAAATACACCCGAAGACTTGGCCTCCACTGCCGCCCGTGGCAATAAATTCCATAGATTCACCAGCCTCTGGCTAAAAAGTTTTTTGGCATCTCTGTTCTGAATGGGTGACCTGCAATCCTCAAGTTATGTCCTCTGGTACTAGACTCCCCCACCATGGGAAACAACTTTGTCACATCCAATCTGTCCATGCCTTTCAACATTCAAAATGTTTCTATGAGGTCCCCCCTCATTCTTCTAAACTCCAAGGAGTACAGTCCAAGAGCGATCAAACGTTCCTCATATGTTAACCCTCTCATTCCCGGAATCATTCTAGTGAATCTTCTCTGAACCCTCTCCAATGTCAGCACATCCTTTCTTAAATAAGGAGCCCAAAACTGCACACAGTACTCCAAGTGAGGTCTTACCACTGCCTTACAGAGCCTCAGCATCACATCCCTGCTCCTATACTCTATTCCTCTAGAAATGAATGCCAACATTGTATTCGCCTTCTTCACCACCGACTCAACCTGGAGGTTAACCTTAAGGGTATCCTGCACGAGGACACCCAAGTCCTGTTGCATCTCAGAACTTTGAATTCTCTCCCTATTTAAATAATAGTTTGCCCGTTTATTTCTTCTACCAAAGTGCATGACTGTACACTTTCCAACATTGTAATTCATTTGCCACTTCTTTGCCTATTCCCCCAGTCTATCCAAGTCTCTCTGTAGACTCTGTTTCCTCAGCCCTACCGGCCCCTCCACCTATCTTTGTATCATCAGCAAACTTAGCCACAAAGCCATCTATTCCATAATTCAAATAGTTGATATACATCATAAAAAGCAGTGGCCCCAACATGGACCCCTGTGGAACACCACTGGTAACCGGCAGCCAGCCAGAATGGGATCCCTTGATTCCCACTCTCTGTTTCCTGCCAATCAACCAACGCTCTATCCATGTATGTAACTTTCCTGTAATTCCATGGGTTCTTATCTTGCTTAGCAGCCTCATGTGCAGCACCTTGTCAAAGGGTTTCTGAAAATCCAAATACACAACATCCACTGCATCTCCCTTGTCTAGCCTGCTTGTAATTTCCTCATAAAATTGCACTAGGTTTGTCAGGCAGGATTTTTCCTTTAAGGGAACCATGCTGAGTTCTGCCTATCTTGTCATATGCCTCCAGGTACTCTGTAACCTCATCTTTGACAATCGACTCCAACAACTTCCCAACCACCGACGTCAAGCTAACAGGTCTATAATTTCCTTTTTGCTTCCTTGCCCTCCTTCTTAAATAGCGGAGTGACATTTGCAATCTTCCAGTCCTCCAGAACCAGGCCAGAATCTATCGACTTTTGAAAGATCATTGCTAATACCTTCACAATCTCCACTGCTACTTCCTTCAGAACACGAGGGTGCATTCCATCTGGTCCAGGAGATTTATCTACCCTTAGACTATTCAGCTTCCTGAGTACTTTCTCTGTTGTAATTGTGACTGCACATATTTCTCTTCCCTGACACCCTTGAATGTCCAGTATATTGCTTATGTCTTCCTCAGTGAAGACTGATGCAAAATACTCATTCAGTTCCTCCGCTATCTCCTTATCTCCCATTACAATTTCTCCAGTATCATTTTCTATCGGTCCTATATCTACCCTCACCTCTTTTACTCTTTATATACTTGAAAAAGCTTTTAGTATCCTCTTTGATATTATTTGCTAGCTTCCTTTCATAGTTCATCTTTTCCCTCGTAATGACCTTCTTAGTTTCCTTTTGTAAGCTTTTAAAAATTTCCCAATCCTCTGTCTTCCCACTAATTTTTGCTACCTTGTATGCCCTCTGCTTTGCTTTTACTTTAGCTTTGACTTCTCTTGTCAGTTACGGTTGCATCCTTTTTCCATTCAAAAATTTCTTCTTCTTTGGAATATACCTTCCTCACTTCTCACATAAATTTCAGCCACTGCTGCTCTGCCGTCCTTCCTGCTAGTGTCCCTTTCCAGTCAACATTGGCTAGTTCCTCTCTCATGCCACTATAATTTTGGATTTTGGCTTCTCTTTCTCAAATTTCACAGTGAACTCAATCATGTTGTGATCACTACCTCCTAAGGGTTCCTTCACTTCCATCTCTCTAACCACCTCTGCTTCATTACACAATACCCAATCCAGTACAGCCGATCCCCTAGTGGGCTCAACAACAAGCTGTTCTAAAAAGCCATCTTGTAGACATTCTACAAATTCTCTCTTAAGATCCAGTGCCGACCTGATTTTCCCAATCCACTCGCATGTTAAAATCCCCTACAATTATCATAACACTGCCCTTCTGGCAAGCCTTTTCTATTTCCTATTGTAATTTGTAGTCCACATCACTGCAGCTGTTTGGAGGCCTGTAGATAACTGCCATCAAGGTCCTTTTACCCCTGTGATTTCTTAGCTCAACCCATAAAGATTCTGTACCTTCCAATCCTACGTCAACTCTTTCTAATGATTTAATATAATTTCTTACCATTAAAGCCAGGACATCCCCTCTACCTACCTGCCTATCCTTCCGATACATCGTGTATCCTTGGACGTTCAGCTCCCAGAGACATGCATCCTTTAGCCATGTCTCAGTGATGGCCACAATATCATACCTGCCAATCTGTAACTGTACAACAAGATCATCCACCTTATTCCATATGCTGCGTGAATTTAAGTATAACACCTTAAGTCCAGTATTTGGTACTTTTTGCATTTATTGCACTGCAACTCATCCCAATGGCTGCAAATTTGCTCCATCATCCTCCTGACATCCTTACTGCTCCCTACCTTAGATCTATTTCTGTTTTCCCTCTCCTGCTCTCCATCATTCCAGTTCCCATCCCCCTGCCAAATTAGTTTAAACTTTAGTTTAATGTACATTGTTACACGCTGCACCTAATAAAGTGACTAATCAGTGCATGTTCATTGTCTTCTGCTGCTGTAGCCCAAACACCTCAAGGTTCAATGTGTTGTGCATTGAGCGGTGCTCTTCTGCACATCACTGGTGTAACACTTGGTTATTTGAATTACTGTCACTTTCTTGTCAGCTTGAACTAGTTTAGCCATTTTCCTCTGACTTCTCTTATTAGGAAGGCATTTTTGCTCATAGTACTGGCACGCACTGTACTTATGTTTTTTTTTTGCTTTTTTACACCATTCTCTATAAATACAAGGAAAATCCCAGGAAATCAGCAATTTCTGAGAGACCACCCTAACTGGCACCAACGATTCCATGGTTAAAGTAACTTAAATCACATTTCTTCCCCATTCTGATGTTTAGTAACCTCTTAACCACTTCTGCATGCTCTTATGCATAGAGATGCTGCCTCATGATTGGCTGATTAGACATTTGCATCACCTAATAAAGTGGACCCTGAATGCAGATGGACAGAAATCATTCCAGCTGTTTGGTGAGTCAAGGAACTAAGAGCACAGTGTAAATTTGGAATGGATTTAAGAAGCACTTATAAATGCCAAGGGTGCTCTCATCTACAAATGTCAATCAACTTGCTTTTACCCTCTTAGCACAGATATCTTGCTTGCTCAGTGAAGTGGAACACCTTCTACTCATGCACAGTGCAAGAGCAGGAGAGTTTAATCAGCATCTGGTTCAGAGGCACAAAAGCCAGGATTGGAAAAAAGGCTGCTGAGGGTTGTAAACCTCAGCCAGCTTCATCATGGGCACTAAACTCTGCAGCATCAAGGATATCTTCAAGATGCTCTCAATTGTGAGGAGGCTGGTGCCTCGAGATGGAGGCATCCCTTATGGACATCACCATCTGGGATGTGCTTTCTTTCTTATTACTGCATTAGGGAGGAGCTACAGGAGCCTGAAGACATATAGTCAACACACTCCGAACTGCTGCTTCCCCACTGCCATCAGATTTCTGCAATGTCCATGAAAACATGCTCTTACTTTACACCATTTATTTATTTGTTATATATTCTCATTCGGATGGCAGGGTGGAGGTTTGTCTGTACTAAAGGACTGTAAGACTGTAAGATTTAGGGGCCAAATTAGGCCATTTTGTCCATCGAATGTGGTCCGCCATTTCATCATGAATGATCCATTTTTCCTCTAAGCCCCGATCTCCTGCCTTCTCCCTGTATCCCTTCTTGCCCTGACTAATCAAGAATCTATCAACATCTGCTTTAAATATACACAAGGACTTGTCCTTTACAGCTCCCTGTGACAAAGAATTTCACAGATTTGGCACAGGCAGACATACTTTATTGACCCGAAGGGAAACTGGGTTTCGTTACAGCCACACCAACCAAGAATAGTGTACAAATATAGCAATATAAAACCATAAATAAAATAAGTTAATCATGCCACGTGGAAATAAGTCCAGGACCAGCCTATTGGCTCAGGGTGTCTGACACTCCAAGGGAGCAGTTGTAAAGTTTGATGGCCACAGGTAGGAATGACTTCCTATGACGCTCAGTGTTACATCTCGGTGGAATGAGTCTCTGGCTGAATGTACTCCTGTGCCTAACCAGTACATTATGGAGTGGATGGGAGTCATTGTCCAAGATGGCATGCAACTTGGACAGCATCCTCTTTTCAGACACCACCGTCAGAGAGTCCAGTTCCACCCCCACAACATCACTGGCCTTACAAATGAGTTTGTTGATTCTGTTGGTGTCTGCTACTCTCAGCCTGCTGCCCCAGCACACAACAGCAAACATGATAGCACTGGCCACCACAGACTCGTAGAACATCCTCTGCATCGTCCAGCAGAATGTTAAAGGACCTCAGTCTCCTCAGGAAATAGAGATGGCTCTGACCCTTCTTGTAGACAGCCTCAGTGTTCTTTGACCAGTCAAGTTTATTGTCCATTCGTATCCCCAGGTATTTGTAATCCTCCATTATGTCCACACTGACCCCTTGGATGGAAACAGGGGTCACCAGTGCCTTAGCCCTCCTCAGGTCCACCACCAGCTCCTTAGCCTTTTTCACATTAAGCTGCAGATAATTCTGCTTGCACCATGTGACAAAGTTTCCCACCGTAGCCCTGTACTCAGCCTCATCTCCTTTGCTGATGCATCCAACTATGGCTGAGTCATCAGAAAACTTCTGAAGATGGCAAGACTCTGTGTTGTAGTTGAAGTCCGAGGTGTAGATGGTGAAGAGAAAGGGGGACAGGACAGTCCCCTGTGGAGCCCCAGTGCTGCTGACCACTCTGTCTGACACACAGTGTTGCAAGCACATGTCCTGTGGTCTGCCAGTCAGGTAATCAATAATCCATGACACCAGGGAAGCATCCACCTACATCACTGTCAGCTTCTCACCCAGCAGAGCAGGGCGGATTCTGTTGAACACACTGGAGAAGTCAAAAAACATGACCCTCACAGTGCTTGCCGGCTTGTCCAGGTGGGCGTAGGCGCTCCCTGGCTGCAGAAAATCCGCCTCATCTCCATTCGAAAAGGACACTACTCTAAAGGTTGTGTTCACTGGTCTTATACTCCCACCACACAGGAAACATCCGCTCCACAGCCACTCTACCAAGGCCTTTCACCATTTGATAGTTTTCAATTAGGTCACCCCTCATTCTTCTGAATTCTAGTGAAGATGTGCCCAGAGCCATCAAATGCTCTTCATATGACAATCCATTTAATCTTGGAGTCATTTTCATGAAACTCCTTGGAACCCTGTCCAGTTTCAGCACATCCTTTCTAAGATAAGTGGCCCAAAACTCCTCACAATACTTCAAGTGAGGCCTCACCAGTGCCACAGATTTTTGCATTTTCTCTCCATTTAGAAAACAGTTAATCCTTTCATTTCATCTGCCAAAGTGCATAATCATACACTTCCTGCCACTTCTTTACTCATTCTCCACATCTAAGTCCTTCTGTTAGCCTCTACTTCCTCAAAACTACCTCCACCACCACCTATCTTTGTATCATCAGCAAAGATTGCAGCAAAGCCATCAATTCCATCATCCAGATCATTGACATATAACGTAAAATAATCAATCCCAACATAAATCCCTTTGAAACATCACTAGTCTCCAGCAGCCAACCAGAAAAGGCTCCTTTATGCCCACTCTTTGCCTCCTGCTAATCAGGCACTGTTTTATTCATGCAATAATTTTTCCTTTAATCCCACGTGCTTGTAGCTTGTTAAGCAGCTTCATGTGCATAATCTTGTCAAAGACTTTCAGAAAATCTAAATGCGCAACATGAAATGATTCTCCTTTGTCTATCCTGCTTGTTAGTTCTTCAAAGCATTCAATAGATTTGTTGGCAAGATTTACCCTTGTGGAAACCAAGCTAATGATGGATTATTTTATTATGCGCCTGTAAGTACCCCCAAACCACATTCTTAACAATCAATACAAACATCTTCCCAACACTGAGATCAGACTAACCAGCCTATAATTTCCTTTCTTCTGTTTCTCTCCCTTCTTGAATAGTAGAGTGACATTTTCAATTTTCCAATATTCCAGAATCTAGTGATTCTTGAAAGATCATTATTAATGCCTCCACAATCTCTTCAGCCACCTCTTTCAGAACCCTGGGGTGCACATTATCTGGTCCCGGTGACTTACCTACCTTCAGACCATTCAGTTTCCCAAGAACTTACTCCCTAGTAACTTCACACACTTCATGGCCCCTGACACCTGCAACTTCCACCATACTGCTAGTGTCTTCTACATGAAGACTGATCTAAAACACTTATTCAGTTCATCCACCATTTCCTTGTCCCACATTACTACCTCTCGAGCGTCATTTTCCAGTGGTCTGATATTGACTCTCACCTCTCTTTTACACTTCATGTATCTGAAGAAAATTTTGGTATCCTCTTTACTATTATTGGCTAGCTTCCTTTTGAATTCCATCTTTTCCTTCTTTAGTGTTTAAAAGCTTCAAAATCCTCAGATTTTCCAGTAATTTTTGCTCTATTATCTGTGCTGTCTTTGAATTTTATTTTGGCTTTGACTTCTCTTGGTAGCTACGATTGTGTCATCTTGCCTTTAGAAAAATTCTTCTTCTTTAGGATGTATATATCCTGAGCTTTTCATAGTGCCTCCAGTAATTCTACCCATTACTACTGTGCCGTCATCCTGCTAGTGTTGCTTTTCAATCAATTTTGGCCAATTCCTCTCCCACGCCTGTCTAATTTCCTTTTCTCCACTCTAATGCTGATATATCTGATTTTAACTACTCCTTCTCAAATTTCAGGGTGAATTTGATTATATTATGAACCTAAGGGTTCTTTTACCTCAAGCTTTCTAATCAATTCCAGTTCATTGTACAACATCCAATCCAGAATAGTTGATCCCTCAATGGGCTCATCGATGAGGTGCTTTAAAAAGTCATCTCAAAAGCATTCTAAAAATTCCCTCTCCGCGCACCAAACTGGTTTTCCCAATCTACCTGCATATTGAAATCTCCCATGACTATTGTACATTGTCCTTTGGGCATCCATTTTTTAAAAAAAATCTCCCATTGTAATTTGTAGACTAGATCCTTAGTACTGTTTTGGGGGAGGGTGTCTTTATATGACTCCCATCAGGGCTCTTATAACCTTGTAGTCCCTTAATTCTAATCACAACAATTCAACATCTTCTGACTTTATGTCACTTCTTTCTGATGATTGATTTCTTTTTCTCCACCAACAGAGCAAAGCTCTGTATAAGATGATGAGAGGCATTGATCGTGTAGATCATATATGTCAAACTCAAGGCCCGCGAGCCAAATCCAGCCCACGGTGGAATTATCTTTGGCCCGCGAGATAATATCTAATTACTATTAAAGCTGGCCCCAGTAATCGAAGCGCCTATGGCGTATGATATGGCTAATGCTGAGTTTATTCAGGTACCAGGTTTTCAGGGTTTTTAGTGTTTATTCGGCAGCCTTCTTCATAAGAAACGGAATTTGTAAAGTGAAACACTTTGTAGTTATAGCAGAGACTGAGACACATGAGAGCAGGCTGAAAAAACGGAGGCAACGAAAGCTGTGTTCGCACGCGTCCGACTGATCCGGCCCGCATGAAGCTGCATTTTGCTCAATCCGGCCCGTGACCTAAAATGAGTTTGACACCCCTGGTGTATATAGTCAGAGGCTTTTTCCCCAGGTGGAAATGGTTAGCACAAGAGGGCACAGTTTAAAGGTGCTTGGAAGTAGGTACAGAGGAGATATCAGGGGCAAGTTTTTTTTAAATATGCGCAGAGAGTGGCGAGTGTGTGGAATGGGCTGCCAGCGACAGTGGTGGAGGCAGATACGATAGCATCTTTTACGAGACTCCTGAACAGTTATATGGAGCTCAGAAAAATAGGGGTCTATGGTAACCCTAAGTAAGAACATGTTCGGCACAGCTTTGTGGGCCGAAAGGCCTATACAGTGCTGTAGGTTTTCTCTGTTCTAACCACCCCCCCCAACCTTCCTGTCTGTCCTTACAGCACAATGTGTATCCTTGGACATTAAGCTCACAGCTTCATTAAGCTTTCAGCCATGATTCAGTAATGCCTACAACAGCATACATGCCATCTGTAACTGTGCTACAAGTTCATCTACCTTATTCTGTATACTTCATGCATTCAAATATATCACCTTCAGTCCTTTATTCATCCTTCTGCTTTTTGTCCACCTTTTACATTACAACACAGCCAGTTTATTACATTTTGCCTAGTCTTCAGCCTCTCCTTACTAGGAGTCTCACTACACATTGCATCTGTTTGTAAACCAGCTACCTTATCTTCAGCACTATCACTCCAGTTCCCATCCCCCTGCCAAATTAGTTTAAACCCACCCAAACAATGCTAGCTGACCTACCCACAAGGATATTGGACTCCCTCAGGTTCAGGTGTAACCCACTCCTTTTTTTTACAGGTCATCCCTCCACAGAGGAGATTACAATGATCCATAAATCAGAGCTTCTGAACCTCTGGTTCCTCAGCCACACATTCACCTGCAAAATCATCCTGCTCTTACCTTCACTGGCAGCAATTAAGAGAACCTAGAGGTTCTATTTCTCAGCTTTCTACATAGTTCTCTAAAATCATCCTTCAAGACCTCCTCACCTTGACTCATGAAGGTCTAGGCCCAATGGAGCAACACCACAAGGTCATTCATCCTCTCCAACACAGCGACCCCCACTAAGGCACTGAATGCAAGATTTGTTTAAATTACCATAGAATGTGGGAAACATGTGCCAGCTGCAATTAACTTGACAAGATTAAGCTAAAAACACAAGGGCTTAACAACTCTAGTTAAGATATTGATTAGTAAATAAAGGCACTTAAAAAATCCCTAGAAGCTCAACGCTCTATGGCAAGCCACAGGGCTCATATCAAAGACTTCTGGCTTCTCTCCCTTGCCCTTGAGAATGCCATGGACCCGATCTGAGACATACCTGATCCTGACACCAGGAAAGCAACATACTATCCGGGTATCTCTACTGTGCCCACAGAGCCTCATCTCTGTCCCTCTGACTAAAGAATCAACTATGAATACTGCAGTCCTCGTCACCTCTCTACTCTTCTGAGCACTGCACCAGACTTAGTGCTAGAGAACTGGTCATTGTGGCTTCTTCCAATATGTCATCAATCTCAACAGCATTTAACATTGTATCCTTATTATTGAGGGGAATGGCCACAGGTATACTCTGCACTGGCTGTGCATTTTCTCTCCTTCTCCTGACAGTTATCCAGTTACCTGCCTCCTGCAACTTAGGGGTGATAACCACCCTGTAGCTCCTTTCTCTCACCTCATTGAGTGAAGGTCATTGAGCTGCAGCTCCAGTTCCTCAGTATGTCCCTCAGGAGCTGCAGCTTGGTGCACCCGGTACACATGTGTTTATCTGGGAGACTCACTCTACACACCGGTGCACTCACAACCATTGGCCACTCCAAGAATGGCAGTCCCTCTTGCTGCTTGGTCACTTCTCAACTCAGAGAGATTGCCACGAAGCTCTGCTTTTAAAATCTTGATCACCGCCCTGATTAAAAATAGCTCTTTTTACGCACCCCTGACATGGATTGTTCAGCTCAGGGAAAACTGATGCAAAGCTCCAAATGTAATTCAGTTTCAGCTTATTACAGTGGCTCTCTACAGCTCCACACTAGTCAACCACCTGTTTTATTTAGGATAGTAAAGAAACAAATACATATATTTGAATAATGGAATTAATGGCTTTGTTGCAAATTTGCAGATGATGTAAAGATCGGTGGAAGGGCAGGGTAGATTTGAGGAAGTAGAGAGACTACAGAAGGACTGAGACAGATTAGGAGAATGGGCAAAGAAATGGCAGATGGAATCCAGTGTTTAGAAGTGTATGCTCATGCACTTCGGTAGAAGAAATAAAAGGGCAGACAATTTTCTAAATGGAGGGAAAATTCAGAAATCTGAGTTGCAGAGGAACTTGGGAGCCTTTGTGCAGGATTCCTTAAAGGTTAATCTGCAAGTTGAATCTGTGGAGAGGAAGGCAAATACGATATTAGCATTTATTTCAAGAGGACGAGAATATAAAAGCAAGTTTGTAATGTTGAGGTTTTATAAAACACTTGTGAGGCCACACTGAAAGTACTGTGAGCAGTTTTGGGCTCCATATTTTATAAAGAATGTGCTGAAACTGGAGAAAGTTCAATGGACATTCACAAAAATGATTCCTGATATTTATTGTCCACCCTGAAAGGAGGTGTAAGGTGCTCCTTCCCTCTCCTAGCCTGCAGGTCATCTTTGGGCAAGGTGTAGCACCTGCTTAGCCCCCGATCAGGGTCACATGAAGCCGGGAGCAAGTGATGGATGGTCATAGGAGCAGCTGATATATATCACAAATCCTAGTTATGCAACCACTGATGCCAAGCAGACAATCTCCAAAGAGTATTGATAATGGCTGGGATCACCTGCCTTGTAAAGACACTACCCAGCTGAAGGCAATGGAAAAACAGTTCTGCAGAAAAATTTCCAAGAACAATTGTGGTCATGTAAACCATTATCACCCACATCATATGACATGGCACATAATGATGATAATGATGATCTTCTTAATGTAATTTTTATTAATTTTCTATGTATTACAATATTCTTCTGCCTCAAAACATCAGATTTCAGGACATACATATGTCAATGATAATGAACATAAGTCAGCTACTGATATAATGGTGCAATCTGATGTAGTGCTAAATAAAATGCTGACACAAAAATAATAGAAGAGTCAGAATTAAGAGTCTGAGAATGTGATAGCCCCACTGGGAATGGGATGTGAAAGAAGTGATCAGTTCAGAAGTCCAGTGGTAGTAGGGAAGAAGTTGTTCTTGAGTTATGGTTGTCTGAGCTTTCCAGCCCTCCTATCGTCTCCCAGCAGGTAGCAGAGAGAAAAGGGAATAGCTAGGTTGGCAGGCATCCCTGATGATACTGTTCACCTTCCATGTAGGTGGAATGGATGGAAGGAAGTGACGATCCTGTGCTGTTTTGGTCACTGTTCCATTAGTGCAAGTTCCGTTAGTTTAGAGCAGAACACTTGCCAAACCAGGCTGATATGCCGTCTGTCAGGATGGTGTGAGCAAGAACCCTGCATCATCCCCTCACATTCCTTCTCCTCAGTCCACATTTGTTTCAGCAATGTTGACTGTGAGTTAATACTCCCAGAAAACTGGAATAATTCCTCTTTTCTCTCCTTTCCTTTCTTCTATGGTAATATCAATCACTCAAACTTCCACTAATCTGTCCCTCCCTCTTTCAGTCTCTCTTTTGCCATTCCCTATTCTGGTTTTCCTCACCCCCCCTTTTCTCTACTCAACTATCCATTACATCCCTCTGGTTCCCCTCATCTTTCCCTTTTTTCCATGGTAATTTGTTCTCTCCTATCAAATTCATTTTTCCACTGCTCTTTACTTCTTCCACTTATCACCTCCCAGATTCTTAATTCAAATTCTCTTCCCCATCCACTTACCTATGTCCTCACCTGGTCTCACCTATCACCTGCCAGCTTGTACTCCTTCACTTCCCCCACCTTCTTATTCTGGCTTCTGCCCCCTTCCTTTCCAGTCCTGAAGAAAAGTCTCCACTCAAAACGTCAACAGTTTAATGCTCTCGATAAATGGTGCCTGACTTGTGGAGTTCCTCCAGCATTTTTTGTATGTGTTGCTCCAGAATAATTTGCCTCATTTTCTAAATAGTAGCTGAATAGATAAAGTACCTCATTTGTAAGTTGCAACTACTAACAGTGCAGCTCTATCTTGGCATTATATCAACATGTCATATACTTTATTTACATGCAGAGAATCACAGCCCTTGTGTTTAAAAATGGGAGCATCACTCATTAGCGATTGAGAAGGACACACCTAATCTGTTTGGTGTAACCTGATGAGCTGGATTGTAAAAGAGAAATATTATAACCTGTTTCTATTCAGTGCATTCTCGTTATGTATATATGTTTTGTGTGTTCAGAGATGCTCTTCTGCACAGCACTGTTGTAATGGATGGTTACTTGATTTACTATCACATTTATTGTTACTGTCAGGAAGGAGATACAGAAGGCTGAAGACATACACTCAGCAATTCAGGACCAGCTTCTTCCCCTCTGCCATCTGATTTCTGAATGGAGATTGAACCCATGGACACTACCACACTTTTTTTTAAACATTATTTTTGTTTTTGCACTATTTTTAAGTTAACTAGTTAATATACATACTGTATAAATACTTACTGTAATTGATTTACCTGTTTATATATTTATTTTCCTATATTGTCATGAATTGCATTTTACAGCTACTGCTAATTTAACAAATTTCATGACATATGCCAGTGATGTTAAAACTGATTCTGATTCCTGTCAGCTTGAGTCAGTCTGGCCATTCTCCACTGACTTCTCTCATTAACAAGATGTTTTCACCCACAGAACTGCCACTCACTGGGTGTTTTGTTTTGCTTTTCACAGCATTTTCAGTAAACTCTAGAAACTGTCGTGTGTGAAAGTCCCAGGAGATTAGTGGTTTCTGAGATACCCAAACTGCCCGGTCTGACACTAACCATCGTTCCACGGTCAAAGTCACTTACATCACATTTCTTCCCCATTCGGATGTTTGGTCTGAATAACAACTGAACCGCTTGACCATGTCGGCATGCTTTTATGCATTGAGTTGCTGCCATACGATAGGCTAATTAACTGTTTGCATTAATGAGCAGATATATAGGTGTACTGTACCTAACAAAATGGCCACTGAGAGCATTTGGAGAAGTGTTTTTTTACCACTCAGATCAATTGATCCGATTTGAGTGTTCTGTGAGAATATGTTGACGTGTTGTTTGCAGGGCAGTCTCTGACATGAAAATCAATTCACTCTAAAGAAAGTAAAAATTAGAAAGCTAATTTTAAAAAAGGGTGGAAGGAAGGGAAAATTAATCAGCCAGTCAGCATTAGGAAGCACAACTCAACACACCCAACTGCTATACTGGTTGGTTAGTCAATGACCATCTCAACACACCCAACTGCTATACTGGTTGGTTAGTCAATGACCAAGCCTTTCGTTGGAACAATCCTCTACAGATTTGACTTTTCAGAATAAAGAAGATTTGTAGAATTTTGGAGAAATGGCAAAAGGTTCGTTATAGCATCACAGATAGTGAAATGTTGTTACAGCTTGGAGTATTCTGCTGTTGAAAGTTGAATTCCAGCAACGTCTATAAGGAGTTAGTACATTCTCCCCATGAACTCCGTGGGTTTCATAGAACCATAGAACACTACAGCACAGTACGGGCCTTTCAGCCCTCCATGTTGTGCTGACCCATATAATCCTTAAAAAATAGTACTAAACCCACACTACCCCATAATCCTCCATTTTTTTCCATCCATGTGCCTGTCCAAGAGGCTCTTAAATACCCCTAATGTTTTAGACTCCACCACCATCCCTGGCAAGTCATTCTAGGCACTCACAACCCTCTGTGTAAAAAACTTATCCCTGATATCTCCCCTAAACTTCCCTCCCTTAATTTTGTACATATGCCTTCTGGTGTTTGCTATTGGTGCCCTGGGAATCAGGTACTGACTATCCACCCTATCTATAATCCTCTATCAAGTCCCTCTTATTCTATCAAGTCCCCTCTATCAAGTAGACCTCTATCAAGTCCCCTCTCATTCTTCTATGCTCCAAAGAGAAAAGTCCCAGCTCTGCTAATCTTACTTCATATGACTTGTTCTCCAAACCAGACATCATCCTGGTAAATCTCCTCTGCACCCTCTCCAAAGCTTCCACATCCTTCCTATAATGAGGTGAACAGAATTGAACACAATACTCTATGTGCGGTCTCACCAGGGTTTCCTCTGAGTGCTCTGGTTAGTAAATTAATTTGTCAATGTAAGTTGTAATTAGGCTAGGGTGCTGAGATGCATACTGAGATTCATTGTCCACCCTTGTCTCTGGTACTGCTTTAGCAGCTCCTGCAAATAGGCGGATTTCTGGGAATTGTGGCTCTTTGGGCCTGTTCTGCACTGTATCTCTAAATGAATAAATAAAATGACATTGCCAAGTTTGAAATCAGCCAGCAAGCTGTGAACTGTGAATCTGCACTCGCATTTAGTTTATTCCATTTCCTACCTTGCCTCTCAATGTGATCTTTGCTGTGCTGGTGAATCTGTAGTATTCATTGACACAGACAGCCATGGAGGCCAAGTTGTTGGGTAAATTTAAAACTCTTGTTCTTATCATTCACCTTATACCTTACTGTCCACCTGCCCTCAATGTCTCTGTAACTGTAACACTATGTTCTGCATTAACATTATGTTGTGCGGTTTAGGTCACCTATCTATGGGAAAAATGTTAATAAGGCTGAAAGAGTACAGAGAAAATTTACAAGGATGTTGCCAGGTCTGGAGGATCTGAGTTATAAAACAAGATTGAATAGGTTAGGACTTTATTCCTTGGAACATAGAAGATTGAGAGGGGAATTGATGGAGGTATTCAAAATTATGAAGGGTAGAGATGCAGTAAACACAAGTAGACATTTGCCACTGAGGTTGGGTGGGTCTGCAACCAGAAGTCATGGGTTAAGGATGAAAAGTGAAAAGTTTAAAAGGAGCATGAGGAAAATATCTTTCACTTAGAGGGTCATGAGAGTGTGGAACAAGCTGCCAGCGCAAGTGATGCATGTGAACTTGATTTCAAAGTATAAGAGAAGTTTGGATAGGTGAATGGATGGTAGGGCTATTGTCCCTGTGCAGGTCGATCGAAGTAGGCCGTTTAAATGGTTTGGCAGAGACTGGAAGGACCAAAGGGCCTGTTTCTGTGCTGTACTTCTCTATGATTCTGTTCTATTGTAGTTTTCCCTTGTACCATCTCAATGACTGTACTATGTTTGATATCATTCTCCTATCACCTAAATCTATCCTCTGTAATTTTGGACTCCCTGTCCTGGGAGAAAAACTGCCTGATGGTGTAGTAGCATCCACACTGGACTTTGTGGTGATTGGTTTTGGGTTTGAATCCTGCTGACTCCTAGTACACTTTCCATCCATGCTGGGTTGAGCATTGACTAGCAACTCAGCCTCGTAAAAACAGACAAAAATTCTAAGGAAACAGCAAGGTTGCCACCACAAAGCACAACAAAGCGCAGAAAGGAACAACAACAACCCTGGAAAGAAGACTGTTATCATCTATATCACGTATATACATCTGTACAGTTAACCCTCATTATCTTATTTTGCAGGAAGTATGGAAGCAGCCTGACCAACTTCTTTCAATAAGAAAGTCAAATTCAAAGTAAATGTATTATTAAAGTACAGTACTGTGCAAAAGCCTTGGGTGCCCTAGCTATACATATGTGCCTAAGACTTTTGCACGGTAGTGTCTGTCTATGTCACCATCTACTGCCCTGAAATTTACTTTCTTCCAAGCATCTATGGGAAAATAAAGAAGTACAATAGAATCTATGAAAATCTATGCAGAAACAGAGACAGACAAAGAGCCAATGGGCAAAAGAAGACAAAATGCGTGAATAAAACAAATAAATGAACAATAAATAACTATATAAGTAGACAGATAACAGATAGACAGATAGTTAGATATAGATTGATATATAAATAAATAGATAGATAAATAAATGAGACCATTAGATGTAGCATCTTTGAAAGTGAGTCTACAGGCTGTGGAATCAGTTCAGAGTTGCGGTCAGTCAATTTGATCTGCACTCGTTTAGGAGACTGATGACTATAGGATAATAACTGTTCCTGAACCCAGTGGTTTGAGGCCTAAGTCTTGTATGCCTCTTGCTCGATGGTAGAAGTGAGGAGACAGCGTGGCCTGGAATGGGGACGATGGATGCTGCTTTCTTGTGGGTGCGGTCCTGTAAATGGTGGGGTGGTTTTGCCCGTGATGAACCAAGCTATATCCACCACTTTCTGTAGACTTCTCCATTCCTGGTCATTGGTGTTTCCATACCAGGCTGTGATATAACTCTAGCGTTCCACCCTGGCAATGTTCTCATGTATCTTTTCTGCACTCTTCCCAGTTTATTAGGAGTTATGAGCCTTCCTCCACTCATTCTTGAAGTAGTTGGAGCCTTCCTCCCTCTCTTCTCCTGCACTCTGCTTTCTCCCCCAACGACAGGTTATTAAGTTCAAGTTCAAGTTTCACTTCAAATTTAATTATCATTCAACCAATACAGCTAAAAGAAACAGCATTCCTCTGGGGTCAAGGTGCAAAACAGTTCCAACAGCCGCACATAGCACAATGTACATAAAGCACAAACAAGTTAGTAGTAAACCATACAGTCACAAGTAATGAATTCTTGACCTTATCATGGTCCTTGTACCTTATTGGCTGCTTGCAATGCACATTCTCTGTAACGGTAACTATGTTCTACACAGTGTAGCATAGCGGTTAGTGTGACACCTTTACAACTTGGGGTATTTTGGAATTTGCTGTTCAATTTTGTGCCATTTGTAAGGAGTTGTACATTCTCCGTGGGAGTGCCTGTGTTTCCTTTCATGTCCAAAGACGTATTGGTTAGTAGATTAATTGGTTATTGGTGATTGTCCTGTGATTAGGCTGGTGGTAAGTGGGTGGGTGGCTGTGCGATGAGGCTCCTTTGGCCAGAAGGGCCTGTTCTCTGCTGTACCACTAAAAAAATTATAGAGCCCCAAGTCCCTGAGTGTCAGAGCCCGTAGATCGATGGTGAATGGGTTGGGATCCTGGAGCCACGTTTCTGCAAAAACAAGCACACAGCAGTTCCTTATCTCATGCTAGTGCAGCTGTTAGATGAACACAATTCAGCTTGTCTTCCACCGAGCAAAAACTGGAGGGCAGCACCGATGGGAGGGGGCAGCCGCTAACCCAGCACAAATGCCCATTGCACCACACTGCCTCCAGCGTCTCTCCTGGGCAGGCAGCTGCAACAGGAAACCCCAAGCCATGAGGGCCTGGTCCGAGCAACAATTGAACTCACACAGCTCCCCACTATCAGTCTCACCAATATACTAATGAACCAGACATTATCAATGTCCAACAGGGTCTTGCAGTCACAAGAAAAATGTGATATAATCCTGGATGCTTATTCTCCTGTGCAGATCTCGTAAAATTCCTTGGACAGTTATTGGTCCATGCTATCTGTTCCTTTTAGTTTTGCCACATGAAGAATAGTTAGTTAGTTACTGCCCATCACACTTCTGGCATTTAAGGCAGCAATGAAGGTCCTCCATCTCTGATGATGTTCTGATCTTCCTTCATCAGGTAGCTTGGTTTTCACTACTGTCAGTCATGCAGGGTGGAGACTCAGGAGTACTGCCGTACTCAGGTGTAAAAGGATCTTTTGTTGCTGTTTCAGTAACAGTTTTGTTTTAACAGTCATGGTTGTTAGCCTGAGCTGAACCCCCATACCTGTAGGACCAGTAGACCACTCTTAGTCTGGCCTCTACCCTTCGACCTGTTCAGCTTGGGTGACCCTACCAGGAGCCAAAGCATAAAACCTTGACCCCATCCAGCATGGTTCTCTGGGTCATTGAAGCCCAAAAACCTCCAGACCCAATGACAGGGTTGTGGTTCTCTTGGAGGGTATGGGAACAGGTTCAATGACATTTACCTGCCACCATCAGAACAGCTCAACAGTTTTACATGTTGAGTAATTAGAACTCATAGAGAAGATGCACTGACTTTGGCGGTAACAGCTGGAAAATTATTTGCTTCAAGGAGATGCCTCATTGTCACCATTTCCACACTACAATCATCATTTAGCACATTGTGAATTCATGGTTCTTCCACATAAATTGAGGAGAGAATCACCTTCTTGTACATTGACAGTATATTCATCAAAATCTTACACATATTTTTAGCGTAAATTCAACTGGCAATAAAAAGAATTGTATTAAAACATATTAGTTTTATGCTGTGGGCATTTTTATGGTCTTTTATAGTCATTTTTTTAATGATACGAAGGGTTAACATGTGAGGAGCTGTTTGACTCCATGACCCAAAGATGCAAAGACAAAACTGTTATTCTGAATTTTGAAGAACTTAATTAATTGAGTATCACTTGTTGTGGCTTTATAAGGCATTTGTCAGACCACATTTGGAACATTGTGAGCAGTTGTGGGTCCGTTATCCAGGAAAGGATATGCCGGCATTAGAGAGGGTCCAAAGAAGGTTCAAGAAAATGATCAAAGGAATGGCAGAGATAAACCATGAGGAGTGTTTGATGGCTCTGGGCCTGTGCTTGGTGAAGTTTAGAAGAATGATGGGGGTGATCTAATTGAAACCTGTTGAATATTGAAAGGCCAAGATAGAGTGAATGTGGAGAGGATGTTTCCTATAGGGGGAAGTCTTGGATTAGAGGACACAGCCTCAGAATATATGGACATTCATTTAGAACAGAAATGAGGTGAAATTTCTTTAGCAGCAGGGTGGAGAATCTGTGGAACTCACTGCCTCTGATAGCTGTGGAATCCAAGTCATTGGATATTGAAGTTTGATAGGTTCTTCATTAGTCAGGATGTCAAGGGTTACGGGGAGAAGGTAAGAGAATGGGGCCGAAGAAGATAATAAATCAGCCATAACGGAATGGTGGAGCCAAATGTCTTAATTCTGTTTCCATGTCTTATAGTCTTATGATCTATTTTGTTTCTGTACCTGTCGATGAGTCTATAGCTTTGAATTGGAAATGGAGTAGGCCATTGTCTTCATCGTTCAGTAAGGTCATGACTGATCCAATATACCTGAAGTCCATCTTCCACTGACTCACTTTCAAGAACTTTACAGCTCATGTTCCTGGTGTTACTTATCTGCTTTTTTTGTATTATTGGCATGATTTATCCTCTTTTGTATATTGAATATTTTCCAGTTTTTGTTTTATATTATTTTTTATTTTGCTGTAAATGCCTACAAGAAAATAAATCTCAAGGTAGCATTTGGTGATACATACATACTTTTTCCACTGAGGTTGAGTGGGACTAGAACCAGAGGTCATGGGTTAAGGATAAAAAGTGAAAAGTGTCAGGGGAACATGAGGGGAAACTTCTTCACTCTGAGGGTTGTGAGAGTGTGGAATGAGCTGCCAGTGCTAGAGGTGCATATGAGCTCGATTTCAAAAGAAGTTTCGATAGGTACATGGATAATAGGGTAATGGGGACTTATGGTCGCAGTGCAGGTTGATGGAAGTAGGCAGTTTAAAAGGATTCAGGATGGATTAGTTGGGCCAAAAGACCTGTTTCTGTGCTGTGCTTTTCTATCACTATGTCTCTAAGATAATACATTTACTTTGAACTTTGATTCTATCACAGATTATTATCTGCCTCATGTTTAAATACACTGTACAGTATTCATGCACTTAGCCTCACAACGTTTTTGGGTAAGGAATTTCAAACACACACACTTTTTCAGAGAATAAAGATCATAATACCTAGGTGATGCACCATCAATAACTCTCGGAGACGGGAGGCAAACGACAGGCTTTTATTAGCTGCAAGAAACCACCACACAACATCCTGGAGACTGAGGGAGGAGCAGTGCCTCCAACCCCCTTTATACAGGGGTCTGTGGGAGGAGCCACAGAAGCAGTCAGCAGAGGGGCGTGTCCAGACAGGTATATGTAGTTCACCACACTAGGAACAGAATTAGGCCCATTAAGACAGCTCTGCCATTTCATCATGGATAATTATTATCCCTCTCAACCTCATTCTTCTGTCTTCTCCCCATGACCATTGATGCCCTGATTAATCAGAAGTGTATTGACATCTGCCCTAAATATATCCAAAGATTTGGTCTGCACAGCCGCCTGTGGCAAAGAACTCTAGAGATTCGCCAACCTATGGCCAAAAAAAGTTTTCCTCATCTCTGCTCAAAATGGACACTCCCCAATTCTGTGCCTCCTGGTCCTATAGGTAGGATATATTCCATATTTATATTTTTAATGTGCAACACTAACCTTGAGACAAGCAACTCATAGAAAATGCTGGAGGAATTCAACAGGGCAGGCAGCATCTATGGAAAAAAAGTACAGTCGATGTTTCGAGCTGAGGCCTTTCAGCAGGAGTCGACTGTGCACTTTTCTATAGATGCTGCCTGGCCTGCTGAATTCCTCCAGCATTTTGAGTGCGTTGCTTGGATTTCCAGCATCTGCAGATTTCCTCGTGTTTGTACTTTGAGACACTGCCCTTTTGATACTCATCTCATCTCAGCATTTACCTTGTTTAGCTCCCAAAGAATGTTTCATTAGTATTGCCTCAAGTTCTTCCAAACACCAATGTCTATTCCAATGTGAACATTTCCTTAGAAGCAAATCAATTGGTAAATTGGCTTATTATTGCCACTGAGGTACAGTGAAAAACTTCTCTTGCATTCCATTCATATAGATTAATTCATTTCAACAGTGTATTGAGGTAGTACAAAGTAAAACAATGACAGAGTTTAGAATTCAGCTTGAGCATGCAGATATTAAGAAAGAGGACGCGCAGGAGCTTTTGGAAAGCATCAAGTTGGATAAGTCATCGGGACTGGACGAAATGTACCCCAAGCTATTGTGGAAGGTTAGAGAGGAGATTACTGAGCCTCTGGCGATGATCTTTGCATCATCAACAGCAACAGGAGAGGTTCTGGAGGATTGGAGGGTTGTGGATGTTGTTTCTTCATTCAAGAAAGGGAGTAGAGGTAGCCCAAGAAATTATAGACCAGTGAGTCTTACTTCAGTGGTTGGTAAGTTGATGGAGAAGATCCTGAGAGGAAGGATTTATGAACATTTGGAGAGGCATAATATGATTAGGAGTAGTCAGCATGGCTTTGTCAAAAACAGGTCATGCCTTATGAGCCTGATTGAATAATTTGAGGATGTGACTAAACATGTTGATGAAGGTAGAGCAGTCGATGTAGTGTATAAGGATTTCAGCAAGGCATTTGACACGGTATCCTATGCAAGGCTTATTGAGAAAGTAAAGAGGCATGGGATCCAAGGGGACATTGTTTTGTGGATCCAGAACTGGCTTGCCCACAGAAGGCAAAAAGTGGTTGTAGACGGGTTATATTCTACATGGAGGTTGGTCACCAGTGGGGTACCTCAAGGATCTGTTCTGGGACCCTTAATCTTCGTGATTTTTATAAATGACCTACATAAGTAAGTGGAGGGATGGGTTACTGATGACAGAAAGGTTGGAGGTGTTGTAGATAATGTGGAGGGCTGTCAGAGGTTACAGCTGGACATTGATAGGATGCAAAACTGGGCTGAGAAGTGGCAGATTGAGTTCAACCTAGATAAGTGTGAGGTGGTTCATTTTGTTAGGTCAAATATGATGGAAGAATATAGTATTAATAGTAAGTTCTTGGCAGTGTGGAGGATTAGAGTGATCTTGGGGTCTGAGTCCATAGGACACTCAAAGCAGTTGTGCAGGTTGACTCTGTGGTTAAGAAAGCATACAATGCATTGGCCTTCATCTATTGTGGGATTAAGTTTGAGAGCTGAGAGGTAATGTTGCAGCTATATAGGACCCTGGTCAGACCCCACTTGGAGTACTGTGCTCAGTTCTGGTCACCTCACTATAGGATGGATGAGGAAGCCATAGAAAGGGTGCAGAGGAGATTTGCAAGGATGTTACCTGGATTGGGGAGCATGCCTTATGATAATAGGTTGCGTGACCTCGGCCTTTTCTCCTTGGAGCAACAGAGGATGAGAAGTGACCTAATAGAGGTGTATAAGGTGATGAGAGACATTGATCGTGTGGATAGTCAAAGGCTTTTTCCTATGTCTGAAATGGCTAGCATAAGAGGGCACAGTTTTAAGGTGCTTGGAGTAGGTACAGAGGAGATGTCAGGGGTAGGATTTTTACGCAGGGAGTGGTGAGTGCGTGGAATGGGCTGCCAGCAACAGTGGTGGATGCAGATACGATAGGGTCTTTTAAGAGACTCTTGGACAGGTACATGGAGCTCAGAAAAACAGAGGGCCATAGGTAACCCTAGGTAAATTCTAAGGTAAGGATATGTTCTGTACAGCTTTCTGGGCTGAAGGGACTGTATTGTGCTGTAGGTTTTCAATGTTTCTATGTTTCTAATAAGGTGTAGCATCTACAGAGAAAGTGCAGTACAGGTAGACAATAAGGTGCAAGTTCATAAAAAGGTAGATTGTGAGCTCAAGTATCCCTCTTATCATTGTAGGGAAACATTGAATAATCTTACAATAGTGGGATAGAACCACGTGTTATCTACTCTTGGGCTTTTGGGAGGGACACAAGCAACAATGTCCAGGGTTTGATATCTCTAAATATGTTTGCTGATTTTCTGAGGCAGTGAGAAATGTAGACAGAGTCCATGGAGGAGAGGCTAGCTCCTGTGAAGTGCTGAGCATGTGTCCACAATTCCCACAGTTTCTTGTAGCTGTCATACCAAACCATGATGCATCCACATAGATTGTTTTCTGTGTTGCATTAAGAAAGATTAGTGAGGGTCAAAGTTGTGATGCCAAATTTCTTTAGCCTCGAGGAAGTAGCTGTAGTGGTGAGCTATCCTGACATTGGAATCAATATGGTTCCTCCATTCCTCCAACAATCTCACTGTTTTTGGGGTCATTGCAGTAATCCTTCTCTGAACTTCCTTCAATGACATTGTATATTTCTTTAAATATGAGGCAAATGCAGTGAATGTGGGGTCTCCAGTGACTTTGTACAATTGTGAATGCTTCCCTACTTTTACATTTCAACCCCCTTGAGGTAGAAGGCATTATCAATCTTCCCATTAACCTATCCCTGTGCGCTAAGTCATTTCAAGGCACAACTTTCTACAGTCTTTCTCTGTTTAAATAATTTAGTGATCTATTTACATTGAATATTGAAAATTACAGCACAGTACAAGCCCATTGGGCTATGATGTATTGTCGATATGTTAATCTACACTAAGATCAATCTAACCCTTCCCATCTGCACAGCCCTCCATTTCTCTTTCATCCACGTGCCTCCCTAAGAGTTTATTAAATGCCCCTGATGTATCATCTTCTTCCATCCCCCTGGCAGGGCATTCTGCACACACACTAATCTCTGACACACCTCTTGTAATTTCCTCCAACCACCTTGAAATTATGCTTCATTGTATTAGACATTTTCACCCTGGGAAAAGAAGTCGTTAGCTATATTTGAAATGTCCTTACTCATGGGTGAGGTGCTGCAATTGCTAGGCTGTCCACTTCATCTATGTCTCTTATCATCTTGTGAGCCTTTATCAAGTCATTTTCATCCTCCATCACTCCAACATGATAAACCCTAGTTTGCTCACCCATCTTCATTAGACGTGCCCTCCGGTCCAGGCAGCATCCTGGTAAATCTCCTGTACAACCCCTCTAGAGTTTCTACACCCTTCCTATAATGAGGTGATCAGAGCTGAACAAAAGATATTCCAAATGTGGCCTAACCACAGTTTTATAGAGCTGCAACATTATTTATTTTCCAAAATGAAGAAATCTATAATTTTATAGATGGCAGTGGCGGTCATGAATAAGATCTTCCAATCCCCTCCCTTATCAACACACATTGTATTGATAATAGGTGATGAAAGCAGAACTTTTGAGTGTTATTATCTTCTATTAGGGAAAGAGATAGGGCAGGTGGCTGAAGTTTGTGTAGGGGAAACACTTTGCATCCAGTCACCACAATGCCATTTGTTTCAAAGTAAATATGCAAAAAGATAGGTCTGGTCAGGGGTTGAGATCCTACATCAGAGAAAGGACAATTTTGATGGTATTCGAAATGATCTGGCAAGTGTGGACTGGGCCAGGCTGTTTTCTGGCAAAGGTGTACTTGGAAAGTGGGAGGCTTTAAAAAACAAAATTCTGAGAGTACAAAACTTGTATGTGCCAGTCAGAATAAAAGGTAAAGATAACAAGCATAGGGAACCTTGATTTTCAAGGGATATCAAGGCCCTGGTTAAGAGAAAAAAGGTGATATAGGCAAGTAAGAACAAATGAGGTGCTTACGGAATACAGGAAATACAAGAGAATACTTAAGAATGTAATCGGAAAGGCTAAAAGAAGGCATGAGTTTGTTCTAGCAGATAAGGTGAAGAAGAATCCTAAGAGATTCTACAGATATTTTAAGAGCAAAAGGATTGCAAGGGGCAAAATTAGTCCTTTGGAAAACCAGAATGGTAATCCATGTGTGAAGCCAAAGCAGATGAGAGAGATGTTAAAAGAATCCTTTGCATCTACATTTTCTCAGCAGATGGACACAGAGTCCATTCAAGTAAGTCAAACTGGCATCAACTTTATGGAACCTCTACAGTTTGCAGAAGTTTTGCTACCCTGAGGCAAATCAGGGTGGATAAATCCCCAGGGCTGGACAAGCTGTTTCGCTTGGACCCCACGGGAGGCAAGTGCAGAAGATGTCGAAGGCCGAGCAGAGATGCTTTGAAGGGACAGTATATCTAAGTATTTGGATAGACATGGGTGATTAAGGATAGTCAGCATGGCTTTATGTGTTGTAGGTCATGTCTAACCAATCTTCCAATTTTATTTTCAAGGAAGTTACCAGGAAAGTGGATGAAGACAAGGCAATGGATGTTGTCTACAGAGACTTTAGTAAGCCATTTGACAGGGTCCCTCATAGGGACTGTTCAAGGACGTTCAGTCACTCAACATTCATGATGAGGAGGTAAACTTGATTAGACATTGGCTTTGTGGGAGAAGCCAAAGAGTGGTAGTAGAGGGTTGACTGACTGGAGGATTGTGACTAGTGTTGTGCTGCAGGGCTTGGTAGCTGGGTCCTTTGTTGTTCGTCATCTATAACAATGATCTGGATGGTAATGTGTGATTAACTAGATCAGCAAACTTGCATGTGATACCATGATTGGGGATATGGTGGACAGTGAGGAAAACTATCATGTCTTGCATTGTCTGTATCATCGTATATGTCTGAAATACTGTAGATGGGATTTAATCCAGACATGTGCAAGGTTTTGCACTTTGCTAGGACTAACCTGAGCAGGTCTTACACAGTGAATGGTAGGGCACTGAGAAATGTAGTAGAACAAAGGGATCTGGGAAGACAGGTCCATAATTTATTGAAAGTGGCGTCAGAGGTAGACAGGATCATAAAGCAAGCTTTTGGTACATTGGCCTTCGTGAATCAATGTATACAGTGCAGGAGATGGGATGCTATGTTGAAGTTGTGTAAGTCAGAATAGGTTAGGGCTGTATTTTTTAGAACGTAGAAGATTGAGAGGAGATTTGATAGAGGCATACAAAATTCTGAGGGGTATAGATAGGGCAAATGCAAGTAGACTTTTTCTACTAAGGTTGGGTGGAACTACAATCAGAGATTCAGAATCTCGATATTTATTGCTTATTTATTTATTATTATTTCTTCTTTTTGTATTTGCACAACTTGTTGTCTTTTGCACTCTGTTTGAATGCCCTAGTTGGGTGATCTTTCATTGATTCTATTATCATTGTTATTCAGAATCAGGTTTATTATTACCAGCATGTGATGTGAAATTTGTTAACTTAGTAGCAGCAGTTCAATGCAATACATAATATAGGAGAAGAAGAAAAAATAATAAAATAATAACAAATATAAATAATTAAATCAATTGCTGTCATGGGTCAAAGAGGTCATGGGTTAAGGGTGAAAGTTGAGAGGTTTAAGGAGAACATGAAGGGCAACTTCTTCTCTCAGAGGGTTGTGAGAGTGTGGAATGAGCTGCCAGTGCAAGTGGTCCATGCAAGTTCGATTTCAATGCTTAAGAGAAGATTGGACAGATACGTGGATGGTAGGGACATGGAGTTCTATGGTCCTGGTGCAGGTTGATAGAAGTAGATGATTTCAGCATGGACTCAAAGGGCTGAAGGGCCTGTTTCTCTGTTGTATTTCTTTATGACACTATAACTTTATGAGGTCGACAGAGAACCAAGGGAATGAGATTGTTCCTCTCCTTACACAAGGGATGGGACTGCATGGTATTGTAGCTGCTAGTTGTGTGTAAGGAGTTTGTACATTCTATCTGAAACCATGTTGGTTTCCTCCGGGTGCTCTGGATTCCTTCCACATTCCAAACACATATGGGTTAGTAGGTTAATGGGTGTAATTAGGTTGTGTGGTGTAATTGAGCTGGTAGGGCCTGTTTCCGTGCTCTATCTCTAAATAACTAATGAGGCCTGAGGAAAACTGGATTTGAGGTTACAATCAGATTGGCCAAGATCTCATTGATTGATGGTGAATTTGGAAAATTGTCTAATCCTGCTCCGGGATCTTATGTTCTGATGTTCACATGTGCATGAACAAGGTGCACTCAGAGGCTTGCTTCTCACAACCAGATGTTAGCACATATGTTCCTCTGAGCTGTACTCACCAGGAGATCACAATGACTCCCCCTGAAAAGATTAGGGGCTATTCCTGAATCTGAAAGGTCCTGCTGGTTTGTGACAGATGAGTGGCACATTGCCCAAGATGAGTATCTTGTTGTTGCATCAATTACCATAACTCATGTGGAGATCACGACTGTGATAGTGAGGCAACGACAAAGCCAAAGAACACAAGAGTGTGGCACAATAACATGCACTTCCTTCATGTTACTTGCTTCAGTGCCAAATTAAAATGTCAGATTTTTTGTCTTGCTTGTGAGGGATTTAGATTGTTCAGCTTCCAACTGGTAGGAACTACTTACATGATACATGTTGGAAATGGAGACACAACATAGAATGTGGAACGGTATAGACCCTTCAGCCCATGATGTTGTGCTGACCTTCTTACACGTTCTAAGTTCAATCTAACACTTCCCTTCTGCATATAGTACCCCTCCACTTTTCTACCATCCAGGTGCCTCCCTAATGTCTCTTAAAAGCATCCAGCATTCAGGAATCTTCAAGGAGCAATGCCTCAAAAAGGTGGCATCCATAATTCAGGACGCACATCACCCGAGACATGCATACTTCTCACCACTACCATAAAGGAGATAAAGGAGCCTAAAGACACACACTCAGTGATTCAGGAACAGCTCCTTATCCTGTGCCATCCGTGGGTGGGTGGGGGAGAGGAACGTCGATTATTTTGCAGTTGTTCTTACTTAGCTTGTTGTGTACTGGATTGTTCTGCTGAGCATTGTGGGTATGCTACTGCATGTTGACATCTGATTCTGGGGCAACACTTGCAGGCTACCTTCAGTGTATCTTTCGGTGTGATAGTTATTTATAGAAATGGTGCATTTCACTGTATATTATGATGTATACCTGATAAATAAATCAGAATCTGATAAGAACAGTCTTTGAGACACCAAGAACAGATTTAATTTACACTGCCATGGTGCCTCAGGCTCACAGGCAGAAACCACAGTAGTACAGAACCAGCTATGCTATAAATTACTGAAAATCTCCCCATAATGTACAAACAGGTAATGGCATAAACATGTAAGCAAGCATAAGAAAAGTTAAATTATAAGGGTCATATTCTGCATGGAGGTCGGCCAACAGTGGGGTACCTTAGGGATCTGTTCCGGGACCCTTAATCTTCGTGATTTTTATAAATGACCTGGATAAGGAAGTGGAGGGATGGGATAGTAAGTTTGCTAATGACACAAAGATTGGAGGTGTTGTGGATAGTGTGGAGGGCTGTCAGAGGTTACATCGGGACATTGATAGGATGCAAAACTGGGCTGAGAAGTGGCAGATGAAGTTCAACCCAGGTAACTGTGAAGTTGTTCATTTTGGTAGGTCAAATATGATGGCAGAATATAGTTTTAATGGTAACACTCTTGGCAGTGTGGAGGATCAGAGGGATCTTGGGGTCTGAGTCCATAGGACACTCAAAGCAGCTGCGCAGGTTGACTCTGTGGTTAAGAAGGCATATGGTGTATTAGCCTTCATTAATCATGGAATTGAATTTAGGAGCCAAGAGGTGATGTTGCAGCTATATAGGACCCTGGTCAGACCCCACTTGGAGTACTGTGCTCAGTTCTGGTCGCCTCACTACAGGAAGGATGTGGAAACCATAGAAAGGGTGCAGAGGAGATTTACAAGGATGTTCAAACAACACACACAAAATGCTGGTGGAACACAGCAGACCAGGCAGCATCTATAAGGAGAAGCACTGTCGACGTTTTGGGCCGAGACCCTTCGTCAGGACTAACTGAAAGGAAAGATAGTAAGAGATTTGAAAGTAGTGGGGGGAGGGGGAAATGCGAAATGATAAAAGACCGGAGGGGGTGGGATGAAGCTAAGAGCTGAAAAGGTGATTGGCGAAAGTGATACCGAGCTGGAGAAGGGAAAGGATCATGGGACGGGAGGCCTCGGGAGAAAGAAGGGGGGGGGGGGAAGCACCAGAGGGAGATGGAGAACAGGCAAACAACTAAATACGTCAGGGATGGGCTAAGAAGGGGAGGAGGGGCATTAACGGAAGTTAGAGAAGTCAATGTTCATGCCATCATGTTGGAGGCTATCCAGCCGGTATATAAGGTGTTGTTCCTCCAACCTGAGTTTGGATTCATTTTGACAGTACAGGAGGCCATGGATAGACATATCAGAATGAGAATCGGACGTGGAATTAAAATGTGTGGCCACTGGGAGATCCTGCTTTTTCTGGCAGGATGAGTGTAGGTGTTCAGCAAAACGGTTTCCCAGTCTGCGTCGGGTCTCACCAATATATAAAAGGCCACACCGGGAGCACCGGACGCAGTATACCACACCAGCCGACTCACAGGTGAAGTGTTGCCTGCAGTATAGCACACCACTCCCGGTGTGGCCTTTTATATATTGGTGAAACCCGACGCAGACGGGGAGACCGTTTCGCTGAACACCTACGCTCTGTCCGCCAGAGAAAGCAGGATCTCCCAGTGGCCACACATTTTAATTCCTCGTCCCATTCCCATTCTGATGTGTCTATCCATGACCTCCCCTATTGCCAAAATGAATCCAAACTCAGGTTGGAGGAACAACACCTTATATACCAGCTGGGTAGCCTCCAACCTGATGGCATGAACATTGACTTCTCTAACTTCCGTTAATGCCCCTCCTCCCCTTCTTACCCCATCCCTGACATATTCAGTTGTTTGCCTGTTCTCCATCTCCCTCTGGTGCTTCCCCCCGCCTCTTTACTTTCTCCCGAGGCCTCCCGTCCCATGATCCTTTCCCTCCTCCAGCTCGGTATCACTTTCGCCAATCACCTTTCCAGCTCTTAGCTTCATCCCACCCTCTCCGGTCTTCTCCTATCATTTCGCATTTCCCCCTCCCCCCTCTACTTTCAAATCTCTTACTATCTTTCCTTTCAGTTAGTCCTAACAAAGGGTATCAGCCCAAAACATCGACAGTGCTTCTCCTTATAGATGCTGCCTGGCCTGCTGTGTTCCACTGGCATTTTGTGTGTGTTGTTTGAATTTCCAGCATCTGCAGATTTCCTCGTGTTTACAAGGATGTTGCCTGAATTGAGGAGCATGCCTTATAAAACCAGGTTGAGTGAACTCGGCCTTTTCTCCTTGGAGCGACGGAGGATGAGAGGTGAACTGATAGAGGTGTATAAGATGATGAGAGGCATTGATCGTATGGATAGTCAGAGGCTTTTTCCCAGGGCTGAAATGGTTGCCACAAGAGGACACAGGTTTAAGGTGCTGGAGAGCAGGTACAGAGGAGATGTCAGAGGTAAGATTTTTACACAGAGAGTGATGAGTGCGTGGATTGGACTGCCGGCAACGGTGGTGGAGGCGGATATGATAGGGCCTTTTAAGAGACTTTTGGATAGGTACATGGAGCTTTGAAAAATAGAGGGCTATTGGTAAGCCTAGTAATTTTTAATGTAGGGACATGTTCCGCACAACTTTGTGGGCCGAAGGGTCTGTATTGTGCTGTAGGCTTTCTATGTTTCTATGTTTCCATTTCTGAGTGATTTCCTGACCACCACATTCTCCATTACCAATATTATGAAAGTCCCCCTCTTGTTTCCCTGATGAATTGAACCCCCACTGACTAACCACCTCTCTCTACATTTGGTCCAAATGTATTACACTCTCACATTATCCATGATCTCCACTCTCTGCGGTAGTCAGTGATGTTGATGGAAAGGACTCTGTGTAGTATTTTTTTGCTTAAGGTCTATTAAAATGTACACAATGCATCAGGCTGAAATAAGACCTTGTATCATGTCTAGACCTCGTCCAAAACTGACATCAGCTTTCTCCAGGCATCTTACTGTTACAACTCTGATCTCTAAATACATATGATTCTTTGCTTAAGATTGCTCCAGTTCCATAAGTAGATTGTATTGTATCTAATACTTTGTATTAGGTATATATTTTCCAAACATGATTCCCCTCTCCCTGCCCCTTTCCCATTCTCAGTCCACAGTAGAGACTATATCAGAATCAGGTTTATCATCACAGACATATGTCGTGAAATTTGTTTTTGCAGTAGCAGTGCAGTGCAGTGCATAAATCACTATGGTACTGTGAAGAAGTCTTAGACACCATAGCTGTATATATGTGCCTAAGACTTTTGCACAGTACTGTACAAGGAGCATTGTCACAGGAAAGCAGCATCCATCATCAAGGACCCCCACCATCCATGCCATGCTCACTTCTCACTGCTGCCATCAGGAAGGAGGTACAGGAGACTCAGAACCCACACCACCCATACCACTAGGTCCAGGAACAGTTACTGTACTCTGAACCTAAGTGGATCACTCAACTTCACTCACCCCCAACTCTGAATTTTTTCCATAGTCTATGGACTCACTTTCAAGGACATTTCACTTCATATTCTCAATATTTATTGTTTATTTATTTATTATTACTTTTTTTTTCTTTTTTTGTATTTGCATTGTCTGCTATCTTTTGTACATTGGTTGTTTGTTATTTCTTGTTTGGTCTGGTCTTTCATTGCTTCTTTGTATTTATTGTGGATTCCCACAAGAAAATGAATATCAGGGTTGTATATAGTGACATAGATGTACTTGGATGATAAATTTATTTTGAACATTGAATCACCCCATCAAAAAACACAAGACAGGAGCACAATATTAAGTGAGTTTGATATTTGAATCACAATTGCTTAGCCTAGAAATGTATCAGACAAAATTTGTGACATTAATAACTATGTTAGCAATTGTGTCGATACTGATTCCAATATCTCTACAAAAGACAATTACAGGAAAGTGGCAGGGACTCCCTTGTGTAACAGTGCTAGTTTCTGGAATTAGTGCCACAGTAATGCAGAGGATAGTGTAACGTTATTACACCACTAGTGACATGGGTTCAAATCTTGCTAATGTCTGTGAAAAGTTTGTATGTTCTACCTATGACTATATGGGTTTCCTCTGGGTGCTCCTGTTCCCTCTCACATTTCAAAGACATACAGGTTAATAGATTAATAGGTGTATTTGTTGTTTGTTGATTATAGCTCTGCTTTTAATACTGTCATTCCCAGCAAGCTCATCTCCAAACCCCACCATCTAGGCCTCAGCTCATCACTCTGCAACTGGGTCCTGAATTCCTTGTCAGAGCATTCACAGGCAATGAGACTGGCCCCTCACCTGTCCTCCACTACTATCCTGAACACTGGTACACCACAAGGTTGTGTATTGAGTCCCATACTCTACTCCCTCTTCACTTATGACTGTATACCTGCATTTGACACCAATGCCATCATCAAATTCGCAGACGGCACAACAGTGATTGGGTTGATCTCCAACAGAGACGAATCAGTGTACAGAGCAGAAGTACAGAACTTAGTGAGCTGGTGCTTAGAGAACAACCTGTCTCTTAATACAGAAAAGACTAAGGAGCTAATTATCAACTTTGGAAAGTCAAGGGATGATGAGTATGCTCCAGTCTACATTAACGGAGACATAGTGGAGAGAGTGTCCAGTTTCAGGTTTCTGGGAATACACATCTCAGAAGACCTTACATGGTCCACTAACACCACAATAATAGTTAAGAAAGCACAGCATCGCTTGTTTTTCCTCAGGACGCTGAAGAAAGCTGGTCCACCTGAACAGATGCTGGTGACCTTTTACCGCTGCACCATAGAGAGCATCTTAACATACTGCAGCTCTGTGTGGTATCTCAGTTGTGCAGCAGCTGATAGGAGAGCACTTCAGCAGGTCGTCTGTAGCTCATCGGGACACAGAAGGCTCATCGGGACACAGCTCCCAGCCCTGGAGGACACCTACAGCTTGTGCTACCTAAGGAAAACTACAAGCATCTGTAAGGACAATACACACCCATGCAATCATCTGTTTGAACTTCTTCCATCTGGTAGATGTTATAAGATTTTCTATGCCCACACTTCCAGACTGAAAAATAGCTTTTTCCCCAGAGCTATAATTGCTCTGAACCAATTGATCAAGCATCATCCATAAATTTGTTATATTCCTACTTTTAATACTGGTTTTATGGCTGTCATGCATCTGAGATGCGCTTTTGTACTGTTGAACATTGCTTGTACTGGCTGGTTACTTGATTTTATTTATTGTTTATTTATTTTATTTGTTGTTTTATAGCATCGAGTACGAGAGTTGCAAACTCATTTTCGCTGTATCGGTGCATGACAGATTGTACTATGCAATGACAATAAAGATATTTCACTTCATTTCATTTGGGCAGCGCAGACTTGTTGGGCTGGAAGGCCTATTACCATGCTGTATCTCTAAATAAAAATAAAATAGATTGTATTAAATGACTGTTTTGTGCTGCACTGTTTGATGTCATATGTTAGAATACAATTGATTTCACTGTGTTACAAAGATCATTCGTCACCTTTTGACCTCAACCATAGCCCTTAATGGATCACAAGACAATACAATTAGTGATCTATTGACCTGTGAGAAATGTCATCAAGAAATGGTCCAAAGATGTGAGGGATGGCAGAGCCCTTTTAAAGAGGGCAAGTGGTAAATGTTGGAAGAGGTACATGCTCCCTTTTAACCGCTGCCATCAGGTAGAAGGTACAGGAGCATCAGGACTTACACCAGCAGGATCAGGAATAGCTCTTACTCCTCAACCATCAGGCTTAGGATAGAGGGGATATTATTTCTTCCTTTTTATTTTCACAATTTGCTGTCTTCTGCACTCTGGTTGAATGCCCTAGTTGGGTGGTCTTCCATTGATTCAGAATCAGAATCAGGTTTGTTATCACCGATATGTGTTGTGAAATTTGTTAACTTAGCAGCAGCAGTTCAATGCAATACAAAATATAGACTAAAAATCGTGCAAAATACAGAAATAATATATATTCAAAAAGTGAGGTAGTAACCAGGTTTCAATGTCCATTTAGAAATCAGATGGCAGAGGGGAAGAAGCTGTTTCTGAATCACTGAGTGTGTGCCTTCAGGCTTCTGTACCTCCTACCTGATGGTAACAGTGAGAAAAGGGCATGCCCTGGGTGCTGGAGATCCTTAATAATGGACACTGCCTTTCTGAGACATCACTACTTGAAGATGTCTTGGGTACTTTGTAGGCTAGTACCCAAGATGGAGCTGACTAAATTTACAACCCTCTGCAGCGTCCTTTGGTCCTGTGCAGTAGCCCCCCCCCCCCCCCCCCCCCCCCCCCATACCAGACAGTGATGCAGCCTGTCAGAATGCTCTTCACGGTACACCTATAAAAGTTTTTGAGTGTATTTGTCGACATACCAAATCTCTTCAGACTCCTAATGAAGTATAGATTTATTGATTATGTCCACAAGAAAATTAATCACAGGATTTCATATGGTGGTATATGGTGGCATGTACTTGATAATAAAATATACTTGTAACAGTGCAAAAGTTTTAGGCACATATGTATAGATAGGGTACTTAAGACATTTGCAAAGTACTATATTTGTCAACGTGGAGCAGAGAGCAAGTTTGTAAATCTGGTGGGAGCAAATGATGTTGGGAATGGCAAGGATAGAGGATAGAGCACTGGGGGAGGGGTGTGGGACAGATGGCAAAAAAGGAGTGCCAGGGTTTGGGGGTGGGGGGAAAGGAGTGGCATGGGTGCAGACACACCAAGCCCTGACACCAAGTCCAAACAATTGGTTTATTGATCATTACAGAATGCGTCTCTGGTGCTTCCCATTCCTTCCCCTCTCCATTCTCCTTTTCCCAACCACGATTCCCTCTGCCTGTTCCCTTCTCACTCTCACTCCACAATAGAGATCCATGTCAGAATCAGGTTTATCATCACTCACATATATCACAAAATTCGTTTTTGTTTGCACAACTGAACTTGCAGCTGATGTGGTACTGTACCTGCACAGATTCTGAAAAGCAGTACATGCAGAAGAAAGCTTCCTGGTACAGAGGGCATAGAAGTTGCCAGTAAGGTTTTCGAAAGGGAATTAAATCACGGAACACCACCCATCATGGAAACCTGGTGGATGCTGCCTTCCTGAGGTATCATGGTTAGAAATCTATAAGTTGGAGTGAAGGAGACTGAGGGGTAAGCTCATAGAGGTGTACAAAACATAGAATGTACTTCACCTTTGATCCCAGCGAACGGAAACAAAACAAATAGATGTATACTTAATGACTAGTTTACTGTGCTCAGACCAAACATCAGAATGGGGAAGGAATGTGAACCAACTGTCTTTGACCAAGGAATGATTGTTGGTGCCAGACGGGATGGTTTGAGAATCTCAGAAACTGCTGATCACCTGTGATTTTCATATACAATAGTCTCTGTAATTTACAAACAATGGTGCAAAAACAATCTGAAAACATCCAGTGAGTGTCTCTTCTACAGGGGAAAAAAATCACCTATTAGTGAGAGAGGTCAGAGGAGAATGGCCAGACTGGTTCAATCTGACAGGAAGGTGACAGTAACTCAAATAACCACGCGTTACAACAGTGGTGTGCAGAAGAGCAACTCTGAGTGCACAACACATTGGACCTTGATCTGGATGAGCTACAGCAGCAGAAGACCACAAACATACATTCAGTGGCCACATTTTTAGGAAGAGTGGCCACTGTATGTAGGAAGGTGAGAGAGGAAAGATGTTAAAAATAATTGAAAGGCACCTTCGTCATGCAGAGTATGGTGTGTGAATGGAAAGAGGTTCCAAAGGACATGGTTAGTAAATTATTGAACTGCATGGAGTACCAATCTCCACAAACTCTTAATCAAGTAAAACTGCTGGGGTACCTTCTTCTTGATTGAATCTGTGTGTTGGGACCAGGAGAGGTCCTTCAATACCATATCATATGTATATCATATCATATGTACCATATCGTGTGATCTACCCAAAGGCAGGTTTACAGACTTACAAATTTCAAAAGTTTAAAGCAGAAAATAAAATTTATTATCAGGGTACATACATGTCACCACATACAACCCTGAGATCCTTTTCCCTGCGGCATACTTAGCAAATTTATAGAACGGTAACCGTAAATAGGATCAATGAAAATCAAACTGTGCAAATACAAATATAAATAAATAGTAATAAATAATGGGAATGGTATGCATTAGCTAGAAACTTTATATTGAACTCATGAGGTTCTGACTAGCCAAGGTTGTTTATCTTTCAAAAAATTTCGAACGAAGATTAGATCAATGATGACACCAGAGGTTTTGTAGATCCAGACGACTACTTCAAGTTCGTCATGAAACAGCTTATTTCTCTTTTCTTGCGCCTTTATTGTTTTCAATATGGTTGGGGTCCTGTTGGGGTCCCTGATCTACAGCTACAGCTCAAACTGCGGTTTTCTGCAAGCAGTGGTTTCTCTGACTTGCTGTGCAGCCTGGTGTTTCAATATCTCTAGGTGTGGCCTGGAAGACATGCCTTCAGTGTGTGACCCCATAGACAACCTGGTCTTTCTGAAGCGACATGGGAGACTGAAACATCAAGACAGCAGAGGTGTGTTTGTTAATTGATAGCTTCTGTTGGAAGAAGTCTCTTGCACCTAAGTGATTCTCTCCCTCTCTGTCTCTCTGTCTCTGTAGAACCTGTCGATCCTCAAATCAGGCGCTCAAAAAAAAGTAACACAAAAGATTGTAACATCAGAACAGCAAGCTGCTGATATCCCACTCTCACTGTTGCAGGAGCGATCATCTCTCTCTTGCTAGTGACAGAGAGCCTGTTTGAGATACCCCAGTGTTGGGATGGGCTGTAGTTTGTGATCAAGGTGCTTTTGGGGGCTTTTTCTATTGCTTGCATAGTTGGGAGTTTGGTGCTTCTGCTGGTGCAAGTGGGGGGGCAAGGGAACAGGAGGGTTGGTGCTTCTGCTGCTGATTGTGGGGACTTTGGAGTTCTGATGTTTCCGTCATTCCTTCTTTGATTTTTTATGTTACAAAGAGTAAGAATTTCAGGTTGTAAGCTGTATATATTCTCTGGTACTAAACTGAATTATTTGAACCATTTGATAAACTATGATAGAACTCAAACAAAGTGAAATAGAAATAAAACTGTTTGGTTATTTAAACAGTGAGCATATTGTACTCACTATGAAAAATTCTCAGTTAAAATTCCAGTCTTGATTGACTTTCATACTTGACTTATCACAAAGACAAGCTGTACCAGCTCCCAGCAGGCAAATTAGAAATAACACCACATTTCATTGAAGGGGAAAGTAATAAAGGGAGCCCATATCACAGAGCCATAGAAATTGGCCACATCGCAGTCGTAACCGTGGCCTTGAGCCAAGTTTGCAATTAGATTGACAAGGCTTGTCGCCTGAAAGATGGCGAGAAGCATGCACAGTTGACTACAAAGTGAAACGCGGATGGCTCTGTGTGCAGACATGATCAGTGTAAATGTGCCCCAGCTAATATGAAATCTCATTATTCTGTTGAACCCTGAACTGAGTTTACAACCTCATACCCAATCAATCATCAGAATGGCCTTCTTTCACATCTCCTGTTGTTAGCACGTCTCTCCTTAACCTTTCTTTGTGGCTATTGAAAGGCTTGTCATTGGGAACTGCTTATCTACTGTTCAGTACACCACAAGGACCCATCCAACATTATTCTTTTGCTTTCCCTTCTGCCTTGGATGTTATGTTCTTGTCTTTCCATACTCTTTACATTTTCCTGCCAGCCTGGCTTTAATTGAACTAATCAAGCACAAACATTCTTTTGGTGGATAAGAATTCTGGTTCCATCTAACACATTACAAATTGGATAATTTCTACAGGTGTTTTAAATTCTACACAACATCAATATCTTTTGCAAGTTTCTCATAACTTTTTAAATTGGCTTTTACACATAAGAATAGAAACATAAGAGGGCCCCTTGATCACCTAGTTCTGATCCCTCACTCAATAATATCCAGGCTGATCTGACTTTGCCCTGAACATTTTTTAAATTATTTATTGAGATATAGTGCGGAAAAGACCCTTTTGCCCTTTCAAGCCCAGCAATCCCCTGATTTATCCTAGCCTAATCACAGGACAATTTACAATGGCACTAATTAGCCTACCAACCTGTATGTTTTTAGACTGTGGGAGGAAACTGGATCACCCAGAGGAAACTTATGTGGTCACAGGGTAAACATACAAATTCCTTACAAAGAGTGGTGGGAGTTGAATCCAGGTTGCTGACAGTAAAGCACTATGCTACCTGCCTATTCCTTACTCCCCTGGTGTCTCAGTCTGCACAACTCTTGCTCAAAAGGCTCATGACTTTCTAAGAGTAGGAAACTTCCGTTAATTATTCTGTAACACTGCATGAAATTTCCCCATCAACTCTTACTGATTTTTAAGCAATTTTTATCTAACATTCTGTCTGGATGTTTGGAATGGCAACTGTTCTGTATGTGATCACAAGTTACAGTACTTGCAAACACAGCACAGTCATGGACTCTGTCTGCACTTCTTGCTGCCTTGGTAAAGGAGCCCGGGTAATCAAAGAACTCACCGACCATGGACATGTTCTATTCTCCCCTCTCCCAGTGGGCAGAAGATACAAAAGCTTGAAAATATGTATACTCGGCTCAATGACGCTGTTATCAGACTGTTGAATGATCCTCTGGTACGATGAGATGTACTCCTGGGCTCACAGTCTGCCTCATTGTGATCTTGCACTTTATTGTTTACCTGCACTGCATTTTTTGGTAGCTTTTATACTTTATTCTGCATTGTCATTGTTCTATGTTACGATATCTCCAATGATTCGATCTGTATAGACAGAAGGCAAAACGAGTTTTTCACAGCATCTTCGTACATGTGACAAGGATACACCAGAATCAATACTGTACTAATAATGACCCAACACCAATGCCAGCATAGAGACTAATCATGGCGAAAGTGCTGCTGCATATCCATACTGATTGCAGTTCAAAAGTTAAGGATCCAGTTGTAAGGGGAGATGTTGAGTCCCAGGTCTAGGAGTTTGGAGATGAGTTTGCTTGGAATTATAGTATTCAAGGTGGAACTGTAGTCAATAACCAGTAGTTTAACATAGACACAAGAAATTCTGCTAATGATGGAAATCCAGAGTAACACACACAAAACACTGGAGAAATTCAGCATGTCAGGCAGCATCCATGGAAAGAAATAAATGTCAACATTTCTGACTGACATTTTTGAATTCAATTGAATTGACTTTATTACTTATATCCTTCATATACATGAGGAGTAAAATCCATTACATCTCTGACTAAATGTGTAATGTGCAATTTATAGTAGTTTATAATAAATACTATGTTCAATGGGACAGTCAACATAACATAGAAATACAATGCAGCAGGCCAGGCAGCATCTATAGGAAGAAGTACAGTTGACGTTTCAGGCCGAGACCCTTTGTCAGGACTAACTGAAAGAAAAGATAGTAAGAAATTTGAAAGTGGAGGGGGGGGAGATCTGAAATGATAGGAGAAGACAGGAGGGGGAGGGATGAAGCTAACAGCAGGAAAGTTGATTGGCAAAAGGGATACAGAGCTAGAGAAGGGAGAGGATCATGGGACGGGAGGCCTAGGGAGAAAGAAATGGGAAGGGGAGCATCAGAGGGCGATGGAGAGCAGGGAAGGAGTGATTGTGAGAGGGACAGAGAGAGAGAAAAAAAAGAGGAAAAGAGGAAAAATAATTAATAGATAGATAGATAGATAAATAAATAAATAAGGGATGGGGTAAGAGGGGGAGGAGGGGCATTAACAGAAGTTAGAGATATCAACACCTGCTGCGTTCCACCAGCATTTTGTGTGTGTTGCTTGAATTTCCAGCATCTGGAGATTTCCTTGTGTTTGCGTATAGAAATACAATTCCTACTTGTTGTGGATGGAATGAAGTCCAAAATAAGTAACTTTACAGTCTAGATGCTCCAGAGTGAGTGCAGGGCCAGGCAGATAACAAGACCAGAATGATATTCAGTACTAGGTGAGTATATCATAGACTTTCAACTACATTTCACAACTTTTGAACTCATTCCTTAATCAGAGAGGTCCTTTATTGTATTTGCTTCAGTAACATCACCATGCCATATGATCTGGAGATGTAACATTTTACTGTTTATAGGAACTTGTGTTCACTTCACAGCTGTGCTTTCTACAATACAACAGTGATGACTTTTCAAAGTACTTAATTGGCTATAAATTATTTCAGGTCACACTAGAGTCATGGAATATGTTGTAGAAACCTTTGCTGTATTATTTCAAACTGTATATGATATTAATCATTCTTGTTTGCCGGTTAAATAACTTGTCTGTCTTATCTCTGTACATTCAAGAATTTGTCACTAATATTTGGCTTCGTACTTCATAAGATTACACAGGCCGTTAGTCATTTACCAAATGCACCAGTTTAAATCTATCCAAGGATCTATCTGCTACGGGTATCATGATGGATCGTTGCCCTTCTTCTATGGCATCTCTGATCTATTTTTATCGATACTCAGATAACAAAGCCCAAATTTATTAAACAGACATTCTGGCTCATCACGAAAGTAAGAGCTTTATTGGACTATTGGAAATGTAGCATATTAATTCCAATTGATTGGTTTCTGGTTGGTTTGTTGAATGAATAACATTTTTTTCTATAGTATTACAAGAAAATTAATAATAGAGTACACACATAAAAATTACACTCCATTACCACTTTATTAGTTACTTCTTGTAAAGTACCCACTAAGTGTATGTTCATGGCCCTGTGGTCCCGTACCCCATCCCATTCAGAGATGCTCTTCTGCCCATCTCTGTTGTAATGAGTGGCTATTTGAGTCATTGTTGCCTTCCTGTCAGCTTGAAGCGGTCTCACTTTCTCTTCTGACCTCTCTCATTCACAAGGTGTTCTCACCCATAGAACCGTCATTCATGGATTTTTTTTTTTGTTTTTCACAACATTCTCTGAACACTCTAGAGACAGTTGCGCATGAAAATCCCAGGAGATCAGCAGTTTCTAAGATGCTCAAACCACTCTGTCTGGAACCAACTATCATTCCTGGTCAAAGTCACTTAGATTCCATTTCTTCTCCATTCCGATGTTTGTTCTGAACAACATCTGAACCTATTCACCATGAACGTAGAAGAATGAGAGGGGACTTGATAGAGGTCTACAAGATTATGAGAGCCATAGATAGGGTGGATAGTCAGTACCTGTTTCCCAGGGTACCAAAAGCAAACACCAGAGGGCATATGTACAAAATTAAGGGAGGGAAGTTTAGGGGAGACATCAGGGATAAGTTTTTTACACAGAGAGTTGTGAGTGCCTGGAATGACTTGCCAGGGATGGTGGTGGAGGCTAAAACATTAGGGGTATTTAAGAGCCTCTTGGACAGGCACATGGATGAAAGAAAAATGGAGGGTTATGGGGTAGTGTGGGTTTAGTACTTTTTTTTAAGGATTATATGGGTCGGCACAACATGGAGGGCTGAAGGGCCTGTACTGTACTATAGTGTTCTATGGTTCTATGTCTGCATGCTTTTATGCATTGTGCTGTTGTCACATGATTCACAGATTAGTTGTTTGCATTAAAGAGCAGGAGTACAGGTGTACCTAATAAAGTGGCCACTGAGTGTAGGTACCAGCAGGCTCCCACTGTTATAAGACTATGGAATGGTCCTCTGCTACAGTAAGATGAATTCTTGACTTCAAAATCTATCTCATTATGACCTTGCACTTTATTATTGCCTGTGCTGCACTTTTTCTGTAATGGTAACACTTAATTTTGCATTCTTTTATTTTTCATTGCCTTCACTTCCTCAATGTACCGTTGTGACGAATTGAGCTGTGTTGATAGAATGCAAAACAATGCATGTGTCAATATTAAACCAATAAATTAAGAGAAGAGTGCTGGCCACTCAGCCCCTCCATTCTCTTCTATCATATAATACATCATGTCTGATCTGTTTTAGTCTCTGTTCTAGTTTCCAGCATTTCACCTTCTCTCCCCCTTGCTTATCCACAGAGCAGTAGTATTAGTGTGATTACTTGAGTCAAGTATGATGTTCTCCTAAAGAGTTATTCCCTTAATGGAGAACACCTGTACATAACTTCATTTAATGTGGGGAGACTGACAGACGGGCAACCACCACGTGATCCTTGACAGATTGGGATCAGGCTCCAGTGGCATGAAACGCAAGATGACTAGGGACCCTTCACTGCTGCAGCCTTCCTCCACCTTCACTCCCATTGTGATGCACCATCACCTTCTGTCAGCTCCACTGTTGAGATCATGGTCTGGAACCTCTGCCTTGACCTTACCAATATGGTGACTCCACCAGGAACTAAGTTCCAGATGCATTGCTCTCAGGATCTCAGGAATCTACAAGCCGTGATAAGATGACAGTCCTTGGAGAAGACCTCCAAAGAGTGCCTATATATAACTATATAGACTCCATTTCCCAGCCCTTTGATTTCCAAAGATTCATAGATTCATAATCACCTGAGAAGAATCTGATTTATGTCCTACTGTCTTCTTTGCCAGTCTTCTACACTGTCCACACCACCAATCTTAGTACCATCTGCTAATTTACTAACCCATCCATCTATGTTTTCAAACAGTATATATATATATATATACACACACAAGTATTTAGTTACTTCTCCAATTCTCCAAGGATCATCACCTGGTTGTGGTGTAGAGGCTTGTGCGTCTCTAAGATCCTGACAGTGATATTGTCTGGAATTTAGCCATGTGGTACCTAGCTCCTGGTAGGGTCACCCAGGGTGGTAAGGCAAAGGGGGCAGTTGGAGACAAAGAGTGATCCAATCAAGGGCTCAGTGGTGGAAGATGATGACACATCACAATGGCAGTGAAGGTGGTGGAAGGCTACAGCTGTGAAGGGTCTCCAGTTGTCTTGCACTCTATGCCACCAGAGCCTGACCCCGATATGTCAATGACTGTGTGGTGGCTACCTGTGCATCAGCCTCCCCACATTAAACAATGTCACACACAGGCATTTTCCATCGATGCAATCCATCCTGGCATTCAGATTAAGCCCCGTGGCGATATACTATATGTGGAAACCGGATCAGCCCCTGCAGCTACTTGATGACCCACCTATAGTCATCAACCCCTTAGGAGGATGTCATACTTGACTCAAATGATTGCACTTTCTTCTAGTAAGACCATCGGTAACTACTCTTGAATTAAGTATCTTGCTGAGCCATTTCAAAGGGCAGTGAAGGCTCAATGACACTGATGCATCTGGAGCCAAACACAGCACAGAGCAGGAAAGAACTGCAGACTCTGCTCACGGAAGGAATTAGTGAACCACATCAGCTTTTAAAACAATGCAGAAAGATCATGGTCATAATAACTAATTAGTTATGTCAGAACTATTAATTAGATATAACTTTCCTCTTATAGGAGATGTCACAAAACTGAAAAACATGCAAAGAAGATTTACAAGACTGTTGCTAGGACCTGGAGACCTTAGTTATAGAGAGAGGTTGGTCAGGCCCAGACCTCATTTCCCAAAGTGCGTAAAATCCTGAGAGGCGTAGACAGGATAAATGTAGTTAGTTGTTTGTCCATGGAAAATGAAATCAAAAACTAGAGTTCATTGACTTAGGGTAAGAGGGTAGAGAGGTAACAGGTACCTGAAGGGCAACCTCCTTATGCAGAGACTGGAACATATATGGAACAAGCTACCACAGGAAGTGGTTGAGGCAGGTCTAATAACAGCACCTAAAAGATTCTTGGACAGGTACATGGACAGGAACTGTTAATATGGACTAAATGCAGGCAGATAGGACAGGCAAAGGCCGGCACTTTGGTTGGCTTGGTCGAGTTGACTGAAGGGTCTCTTTCCATATTGCATAACTGTACTTGTGTATTCTTTGGTGACAGGTTATTAAGTGAATTAAAATCCACAGCTGTTTTGATGGGATTTGATATTAATCTGTGGGTTAAGAAATTAGTTTAGAGGAATGAGGGAGAATATCTTTGAAACCTATTGAATATAAAAAGGACCAGATAGAGTGGACATGGAGAGGAAGTTTCCAATAGTGGGAGAGTTGACTATCAGAGGGCACAACCTCAGAATAGGACAACCCTTTCAAGCAGAGACAAGAAGGAATTTCTTTAGACAGAGGATGGTATGCACAGGATGGACCAAACTGCTGATTCAGACAAGAAAAAAGTTGGAGTTGTGTGATTCATGATAAACTCTCTGTGGTGCTCTGATGTGGCAGATTGTTTGTACTCATGTTCCCTCAGCCTTGAACACCTGACGATCAAATGCTGACATTCCATTTACTGAGAGAGCTCTCCTCTGTGATCCCGACAGCAGTTTACAGACCACCGGTGGCCAACAGTAATGAAACGCATGATATCATTACCAAAAAAGAATCGGTCCACCTCATTGTATTTCATATCATAGTCAGGGATGGATTTCCAACAGGCCTTTTTGAAGAAATCCCTGTCAAATTACCATCAGCATATAACCTGTAGCACCATAGGTCACAACAGGCTAGACCATTGCTATACTAAGATAAAGAATGCCTACAGTTCCATGCCCAGACTGCATTTCAGGACATCCAATCACTTGGCAGCCCTTCTCCTACCTGCACACAGGCAAGGGCTAAAGAGCAAGGCTTCAAAGATAAGGGCAACAAAGAGCTGGTTGCAGGAGGCAAAAGAGCTGCTGTGGGATTACCTCAAGTCAGTAGACTGGCCTGTGTTCAAAAGCTGATCTGTGGATCTGAATGAATACACCATGGCTGTCATGGACTTTATAAAAATAGTCATAGACAAGTGTGTCTCCAGAAATCTTTCAGTCTTCCTCAAATTGAAGCTCCAGATGAACCATCCAATTGGCCATCTGCTGAGGGCCAGGTTCGAGGCATTCAGGTCTGGTGACAAGGAAAGTTACAAGAGGTTCAGGTACAATTTCCAGAAAGCCATCTCAGGGGTGAAGTAGCAATTTTGGACTAAACTTGAGTCAACAAAGAATGCTAGACAGCTTGAATGCTATCACCTCTCAGAAATTGAAATCAAGTGACTTGGATGACAGCAAGGTTCCACTTCCAGATAAACTCAATGTCTTCTGTGCTTGCTTTGACCATCACATTTTTTTTGTGGCCTCCGTCAGTCGTGGTCGACCATGTATATTGCGCCTCTGGTAGTCACTGAAGCGAAGCTGGATTGGCCTCTCCAGGGCAGAGTTGATATGGAGATCCAACTGTTGCCCATGCAGTGGGACCCCCCTCTCCATGTTGATGACAGATCCAAAGGAATAACGAAAGTTGATACCGTTTGGTGCCTGCAGCATCGCAGGAGTTGCCGTGCCAGTGCTGGGTAAAGCAGTCAGTCACCTTCGGGATTCCAACTCTGGATTTTTCCTCAGGGTTTATTCCCAAAGGCTTTCCTGTGAGCGGGTATAGCTGCAAGGCAGTGGAGGTTTGAAATCAGAGTTTTCCCTCTCCTAGATGAGCTACCATCCGTGGTTAACGAGCCCCATCTGCCCGGAGCAACTGGTTTTAAGGCACCAGAGGTCCACCTTTGCCCCTTCTCCTGTCAGTGAGAGCAGCTCTGCCGGGCATAAGAACCATGCCACACGTGAAGGCCAGGAGTTGGTCTTGGTTGTCAGAGGCTGTTTGAGACGCACGCCATGAAGAGCATTTGTTTAGCAGTGGGAGCTCGTCCCCACTACCGCTCAACACGGAGGAACCACCATGACCTCCCACAGTCCCTGATGACACTGTGATTTCATTTTCTGAGGCCAACATAAGAGCATCCTTCAGGAGAGTGAACCCAGGAAAAGCATCTGACCTAGGGGCACCTTGCCATGTATTAAAGACCTGTGCTAATCAACCAGCTATAGTGTTCATTGTGATCTTTAACCTCTTGCTTCAGCAGTCTGAAGTACCCAACTGCTTCAAGCAAGTTTCAATTATTCCAGTCCCTAAGAAGAGATGGTGATGTCCTCAATGACTGTCATCCAGTTACACTTACATCCACAGTGAAGAAATGTTGTGAGACGTTGGTGATGAAACATATCAACTCCTGCTTGAGCAACTATTTGGTACTACTCAAATTTGCCTACCAGAACAACAGGATCGCAGCAGGTGACAATTTATTGGTTCTTCACCCAACCCTGGAACATCTGCACAGAAAAGCTACGTACATCATGATGATCTTTATTGACTACAGCTCAGCATTCAATACAGTCATCCCCTCAAAACTAATCAATAAGCTTCAAGGCCCTGGCCTCAATGCTTCCTTGTGCAATTGGTTCCTCGAAATCCTCACTTGCAGACCCCAGTCAGTTCAGATCGGCAACAATACTTCCTCCACAATCTCCAGTTCAGTGATGGGGCAAGTAAAGTTGATGAAGTTATCCACTCTGGTTCTGAAGACTAATGACTGAGTGGTAAAAACTGTTCCTAAACATGGTGGTGTGAGTCCTGAGGCTCCTGTACCTCATAGCAGCAGCAGGAAGAGAGCATAGCCTGGGTGGTGGGGGTCACTGATGACGGATGCTACTTTGCTGCCACAACACTTCATGTAGATGTTCTCAGTGTTACGGAGGGTTTTACCTGTGATATAATGGACTGTATACATTAGTTTGGGTCCAATTTACTATTCGAAGACGTTGGTGTTTCCATGACAGGGCAGGTGTAATGCAGTCAGTCAATATACTCTTCACAACACATCTATTGAAGTTAGTCAGAGTTACAGATGTCATGCTGAACCTTCACAAAATCATAAGGAAGAAGGAGGTGCTGCCGTGTTTTCTTTGTAAGCGCTGGGCACAGGTCAGGTCCTGAAATGATAACACTGAGGAACTTAAAGTTCCTGAGCCTCTTCACCTCTAATCTTCCAATAAGAACTGGGTCATAGACCTCTGATGAGAATGAGGAATGATCAATAAATGTCAGCATGCTGGGGTCTTTCCCAGCTCCAAAGATTGACAAGCTACAGTTCCTCAGATGAAGTCCTTCTGATGTTGCTCACGAAGCATGCAGCCAACATATTCAGGCTGACTGGCAAGACAACAACATTTGCAGTGAAGTCCGGAAGTCCAACAATGCTGTCAAAGCCACGTCTGGGAGCTGTCACACAGATACATCAAATCATTGCAGCAAGGCAAGATATTAGCATTAATTCCCCATCTCTAGCCAGCCTAACCTATCAAAATGTCCGGGGTGACTTGCTAAATGCACAGCAAGTGCACAGAGTAGGCATTTTTTTTTTATCACAGAAGCTATCCCAAGAAGGGAAGTGCAAATGCCATCACCACGACCAAACTAGAGGCTGGCCAGTCAAGCAAGGAGTGATTCCTTGCTCTGTGACCCTGAACTCTAAGCTCCCAATACTGAGCATTCCAGTGGTGTGCTCTTTGCTGCGGTGACAGCCTGACTCAGAATGCAAAGAGACTACTCTGCAGGGAAGATCAGTCACGATGCTGGTTCTGACGAGAAAGGTGAGGGATGAGATTTACTTCAGACACAAGACTGAGAGCCTCAACAATGGTGAAATAGTGCTGGTTACCTACCGATAGGAAGATGAAAGGGTTACTGTATGAGGAACATCTGGCAGCTCTTGGGCTGTATTCACTGGAGATCAGTAGAATAAGGGGGGAACTCATTGAAACATTCTGAATATTATATGGCCTGAACAGATTAGATATGGCAATATTATTTCCCATGGTAGAGGAGTCTAGGCAAGATTTCTAGTTTGAAGGATGTCCATTTCGAACAGAGATGTGGAGAAATTACTTTAGTCAGAGGGTGGTAAATCTGTGGAATTTGTTGCCACGAGCAGCTGTGGTGGCCAGGTCACTGGGTGCATTTAAGGAAGAGATAGATAGGTTCTTGATTAGCCAGGGCATCAAAGGGTATGGGGTGAAGGCAGGGGAGTGAGGATGACTGGAAGAATTGGACCAGCCCATGATTGAACGGTGGAGCATATTCAAAGGACCAAATGGCCTATTTCTGCTCCAATATCTTATAGTCTTATGGTTTTAAGACAGAAAAAATTCACAAAGATTAACAGTGTACGGAGAATTTCTATTTTCCTGGTGAATTTACATGATTTTCTACCCAAAATTATTCTGGTGGTTAAATCATTAGTATTTCTGGTGGAGACACTGCTGTGGTCAGGTAGAATGCATGCAGGACTTGCAACACCTGCTTCAAGAACAGCTACTACCCCTTAACCATCAGGCTCTTGAACAAAAGGGGATAGTTCCACTCACTTGCCCATCCATTGGGATTTTCCCACAAGCAATGATCTCACTTTAGGGAATTTTTGTCATGTTTTATCATGTTCTCTTTATTTATTGCTATTTATTTATATTGGTAGTTGCTCCATTTCTGCACTCTGGTTGATCTTTCATTCATCCTGTTATAGTTACTATTCTGTTGATTTGATGAGTTTGCCCACAGGAAAATGAACCTCAGGGTTGTGTAGAGTGACATATATGTAAAGTGATAATAAAATTTACTTTGAACGTTAAACTATGAACTTTAATTAATTGAGAGCTCAGGATCCTGAGTGTTATGGGGAACTGGCACAGAGAAATACCTTGTTGATATCATTCATGCAGGTCACCTATCTACACAACAGATATCGATAAGATTGAATTATAAATTTACAAGGATTTTGCTGGGACTTGAGAATCTGAATTATAGGGAAAGGTTCAATATATAAGGACTTGAACAGCAGAAGACTGAGGGGAGATTTGATAAAGGTATACAAAATGATGAGGGGCACAGATAGAGTAAATGAAAGCAGGCTTTTCCCATGAGGTTTGCTGACTTGAACTAAATGTAATAGGTTAAGGATGAAAGGTGAAATATTTTCAGGAAACCAGAGGAGGAATATCTTCACTCAGAGGGTGGTTTGAGTATGGAACAAACTAGGGGAAGTGCTGGATGAGGGTTTGATTGCAGCATTTAAGAGAAGTTTGGATAAAAACATGGATGGGAGGCACATGGAGGACATTGATCCAGGTGCAGGCCGATTGCACTTGGCAGAATAAGAGTTTGGCCTGGACAAGAAGGGCCAAAGGGCCTGATTCTCGGCTGTAGTGCTGTATGACCCTACGATTCTACTCCTTTGCAATTGTTTTGTAGAAGACACAAAGTGTTTAGTCCATAAGACATTGGAGCAGAATTAGGCCATTCAGCCCCTCGAGGCTGCTCCACCATTCCATCGTGGCTGATTCTGAATCTCACTCAACTCCATATCTGCCTTCTCGCCATACCTTCTGATACCCTGACCAAACAGGTAGCTATCATCTTCTGCTTTAAATAAACCCAAGGACTCGGCCTCCACCATAGTCTGTGGCAGAGCAATCCACAGATTCACCACTTGCTGGCTAAAAAAAAATCCTCCTTACTTCTGTTCTAAAAGATCACTCCTCAAATTTGAAGCTGTGTCCTCTAGTTCTGGATGCCCAACCATAGGAAACATCCTCCTCATATCCACTTTATCTAATCCTTTCAACATTTGGTAGGTTTCAATGAGATTCCCCACATTCTTCTAAATACCAGTGAGTACAGGCCCAAAGCTGCCAAATGCTCCTCATATGTCAACTCCTTCACTCCCGGAATCATCATCGTGAACCTCCTCTGGACTCTCTCCAATGACAACTCATACTGTCTGAAATATGGAGCCCAACATTGTTGACAATATTCCAAGTACAGCCTGACAAGTGTCTCATAAAGGCTCAGCATTATCTCCTTGCTTTAATCTTCTATTCCCTTTGAAATAAACGCTAACATTGCATTTGCCTTCTTTACCACAGACTCAACCTGTGAATTAACCTTCTGGAAGTCTTGCACGAGGGCTCCTAAGTCTCTCTGCACCTCTGATGTTTGAATTTTCTCACTATACTTCCTTTTACCAAAAATTCATTATCATACAGTTCCCAACACTGTATACAAACTGCCACTTTTTTGCCTATTCTTCTAATTGCATTGCATCCGAGCACTATCTACTCCTCTGCTTGTCTCCATATCATCTGCAAACTTTGCCACAACAGCACCAATTCCATTATTCAAATCACTGACAATGTGAAAAGTAGCGGTCCCAATACTGACCCCTGCAGAACACCAATACTCATGGGCAGCCAACCAGAAAAGGCTGCCTTTATTCCCACTCGCTGTCTGTCAGTCATTCCTCTATCATGTGCCTCCAAGAACACCGAAACAGAACTGATGGCTTTGTTGCAACCTTTTTGGATGATACAAAGGTATGTGGAGTATCTTTCCTGTAATACAATAGGATTTTATCTTGTTAAGCAGCTTCGTGAGTGGCATCCTATTAAACACCTTCTGAAAACCCTCATAAATGGCATCCACTGCCTCTCCTTTGTCCACCCTGCTTGTTACCTCCTCCAAGAACTCTAATAGATTTGTCAGGAAAGATTTATCTTGTTTATGAATCATGTAGTCCTATCCTGATCATCCCGTGTCTCCACACTTCCGGCCTGATATTGAGATAATCAGTCTTATGAAGATAGATTTAGCGAGCTAGGGTTTCTCTTTTTGGACCAAAGGAGCATGAAAAGCAACTTGATGGAGATGTACAAAATGAAAGAGGCATAGATTAAGTGGACAACCAAAGACTTCTTCCCAGGGCAAAATGGTTAGTATCAGGGGAGCATAATTTTAAGGTGTTTGAAGGAAAGTGTAGGGGGAATATCAGAGATAAGTGGTTTACACATCGAGTGGTCTGTGCCTGGAGCACCCTCCCAGCCAGGGAGATACATTAGGGACATATAAAAAACTATTTAATGGGCAAAAGGATGTAAGAAAAATTGAGGGTTATGTGGGAAGGAAGATTTAGGTTGCTCCTAGGGTTTTATTTATTTATTTGTTGAGATACAGCGCCGAAAAGGCCCTCTAGCATTTTGAGCTCTGCCGCCCAGCAATCCACTGATTTAACCCTAGCCTAATCATAGGACACTTTAAAATAACCATTTAACCCACAAACCGGAATGGTTCTGGAAGACTGGAGAATTGCGAATGTCACTCCATTTTTCAAGAAGGGAGAGATAGAGAAGAAAGAAACTCTCGGCCAGTTAGTCTGATTTTATTTGTTGGGAAGATGTTGAAGTCCATTGTTGTTTTTGGTGTACTTGGAGGCTCATGATAAAATAGGCTATAGTCGGTTTGGTTTTCTCAAGGGAAAATCTTGCCTGGCAAATCTGTTGAAATTATTTGAAGAAATAATAGATAAGATAGTCAAAGGAGAATTAGTTGATAATGTGTACAGTACTTGGATTTTCAGACGGCTTTGACAAGCTGCCACACATGAGGCTGCTTTACAAGTTATGAGCCCATGGTATTACAGGAAAGATACCAGTATGGATAAAGCAGTGGCTGATTAGCAGGAGACAAAATGTGGCATGTAAAGGGTGTCTTTTCTGGCTGGCTACCAGTGACTAACGGTTTTCCACAGGGGTTTGTGTCGAAGACTGCTTCTTTTAACATTATGTGAATGACTTGGATAAAAGGTATTGATGGCTTTGTTGCAAATTTTGTGGACGACACAAAGGTAGGTGGAGGGGCAGGAAGTTTTGAGGAAGTGGAGAGGATACAGAAGGATTTAGACAGATTAGGAGAATAGGCAAAGAAGTGCCAAATGGAATACTGTATTAGGAATTGTATGGTCATCCATTTTGGTAGAAGAAATAAACGGATAGACTAATTTCTAAATGGAGAGAAAATTCAAAACTCTGAGGCACAAAGGTACCTGGAAATCTTTGTGTGGGATTCCCTAAAGCTTAATTTGAGCTTGTGCTAAGGAAGACAAATGAGATGTTACAGGAATAGAATATAAAAGCAAGAATATAATTTTGAGGCTTTATAAAGCACAAGTGAGACCTCATTTGGAGCAACGTGAGTGGCTTTGAGCCACTTATTTTCAAAAGGATATGCTGACATTGGAGAAGGTTCAAAAGAGGTTTACAAAAATGATTCCAGGATTGAATACTTGTCATATGAAAAATATGGCCTATATTTACTGGAATTCAGAAGAATGAGGGGTGACCTAATTTAAACCTATCGAAAGTTGAAAGGCCTCAATAGAATGGATGTGGAGAGGATTTCTCCTATGGTGGGAAAGCCTAGGACCAGAGGACAGTGCCTCAGGCGTCCTTTTAGAATGGAGATGAAGAGGAATTTCTTTAGCCAGAGTGCGGCGAATCAGTGGAATTTGTTGCTACAGCCATTTCCACAGATTCACCACACTCTGGCCCAAGAAATTTCTCCTCATCCCCATTCTAAAAGGAGGACAAGAGTTTATGTATATTTATGGCAGAGGTTGATAGATTCTTGATTGGTCAGGGCATGAAGAGATACAGGAAGAAGAGTGGAGATTAGGAGTGAGAGGCAAAATGAATCGTTCATAATGAAATAGTGGAACAGTCTTGATGGCCAATGGCATATTTCTGCTCCTGTCACAAACAAAAGAAAATCTGCAGATGCTGAAATTCCTAGAAACATACACAAAGTGTTGGAGGAACTCAGCAGGCCAGGCAATGTCTATGGAGAAGAGTACAGTCAACATTTCAAGCTGAGGCCCTTCGGCAGGACTGGAGAAAAAAAAGCTGAGTAGATTTAAAAGGTGAGGGGAGAGCAGAGAGAAACACAAGATGATAGCGAAACCTGAAGGAGAAGGAATGAAGTAAGGAGCTGGGAAGTTGATTGGTGAAAGAGATACAGGGCGGAGAAGGGGGATTCACTGCTCTCTTTCACATATGGTCATCGGGAAAACATACAAACTCCTTCCAGGCAGCGGCAGAAATTGAAGTCAGGTCACTTGTACTGTAAAGCATTGTTCTAACCATTATGCTACTGTGCTGCCCAGTCGATTAAATATCTGCACACCATCATGGGCTGAAGTGTCTTTACTGTATTCTATGTTCTACGTTCCTACCTGACAAATAGCTCTTGTTTTCAGATATAGAAATTACATCTTTACACTTTCATAATCCGCCCTGCATCCAACATATGGTGTCATTGAAAAAGAGAAGAATTGCATTGCTGGCACTCATCTTGTACACCACAAAATCCGAAGTAAGATCCCTATTCAGTGAAGGTTTAGTCCTTATTTCCCTGCAGGACTTGTATGTACGACAACGAAGTGAGCAGAAAAATCACTACCTACACTACCTACCCAGCAAACTGTCTTTTCCAAAAGCTCCCTTCTGGAAAGTGCTATAAGCCTATTAAAACAACAGCTCTCTCTTAAAAGTTTCTTCCCCTAAACAGTTAATCTGATCAACCATTTTAATTGCTCCTCCTGCCCCCCCCCCCTCCACCATCACACTCTGTTACCTCAGTCACACCTCAGTCACTGCACTGTGAACACTTTAAACCATGGGTTCCCAACCTGGAGACCACAAACCCCTTGATGAATGATAGATGTCCAAGTCCTGATGAAGGGTCTCAGCCCGAAATGTCGACTATACTCTTTCCAATAGATGCAGCCTGACCTGCTGAGTTCCTCCAGCATTTTGTGTGTGGAGTCCATGGTATAAGAAAGTTTAGAAACCCCTGCTTTAAACCATTTTTTAAAATGCTGTATACATTCTAAATATATGTTAATATTAATATATTTATGCACATCTCTACTTTAATGTTTATATTTATTTCTATATATTCCTTTATTCTTTGTAATTATAGAGAGCTGGTGAATTTTGTTGCATGCTGTACCAATACATCACAACAAATTCCTAATATATGTATATGGTGAATAAGGCTGATCCTCAATCTATTGCATTATTAACCTTGCACCTTACTTGTATAGTGCACTGCACTTGCCCTGTAACTGTAACAGAATGTCCTCAACTGCTTGGTTTGCTTCTGTGCTATCTCATTTTAAGGCCGTAAGACCATAGGAACAGAATTTGGTGATTTGGCCTATCGAGTCTGCTCTGCCATTCCATCATGGTTGAGTTATTATCCCTCCTCTTCTGCCTTCTCCCCATAACCTTTCACACTCTTACTAATCATGAACATATTAACCTCTGCTTTAAGTATACTTAATAACTTGGCTTCCATAGCCATCTGTGGCAATGAATTCCATGGAGTCACCATCCTCTGGCTAAAAGATTTCCTCCTCTGCTCTGTTCTGGATGGATGTCCCTCTACTAGGACTGTGCCCTATGGTCCTAGACTCCTTCTCTATTGAAACATCCTCTCCACATCCACTCAATCTCAGCTTTTCAACATTTGATTTCTCCCATCATTTTTTGTTGTCACATATATGACAATACTTAACCAATTAGTATTAGTAATAAACAAGAATGAAACCTTATAATATTGAAAACTGGATCAGTAAACTGCCTTCTAATCTCAGCTTCAGAGTTATTTATCACATTTAATGTATAATGAAAAATACAGTGAAATGCATCATTTGGGTTAACAACCAACACACCCAAGGAAGTGCCAGGCCAGCCTGCAGGTGTCACCACTCTGGTGCCATTATACCATACCCTCAGTGTTCAGCAGAACAACACAAGCTGCAGCACAAAGCACAGCAAAACAAGCCCCATTCCATCCCTCCAACTCTCCAACTCACTCAGCCAGACAAGTTTTCATCTGTAGGACAGACAGGCCATTTCTGGGTCTTCAGTCCTTGATCCCAGATTCTAGAACTCACAGATACTGGGTTTCCAACTTTGGGCTTCACCCCCAGGAAGCCGATTACAGGTTTGACATTTGGGCCTTGGCTTCCAACTCTCACTGCCCTCCAATCCTAGTGACCCAGGCCCTTGTGACTCTCTCACACCATCGTGAGTCATCAGGCCTTCAACTTTCAACCTTCAGGCCTTTGCCTTTGCACTCCAGACTTTGCTGGATTTGACCTACAGGCCTTCCAGACTGACATGGAACTCTGACTCCAGTGATCCCGGGAGTGTCACAGGCCCTTGTGACTCCTGCCCATACCAGAGACTCATCACCCATATGGATTTCCAACCCGAGGCCCTTCTCCAACCTGTGGATCACTGGTCTTCTCAGTGCCTGCAACAAAGTTTCTGGTATGCCTGATGTAATCTCTGTCCAATATTCAATACAATGATCTAATTTCTGTACCTGGTCTGTTGCTTCCTTCAATGTTGTAAAGAGCATCCACAGATGAATTCTCAGTCATCTAACTTCAAGGCACTCACAGCAGTATTCAAAAACTGCCCATTCAGAATGGAAAATGATAAATTCTTGGTATCAGGGGAGACGTGCAAAGGGCTAGAAAGTAGATTTGATGTTTAAGGTTACTTATGAAAGACGATGATGGAGGTGGCTCAAGGGACTATGTTATTTTGTTTTATGACCATAAGTTCTTGTAAAATTTCCTCTACGGAGATAATAGTGTGATTAGAACCACAGCATTTTGGGGTTAACATCATCATCATCATCACCTTTATGTACCGTGTCAAATGACATGGATGATTATGGTCTTTCCATGATCACGATTGTTCTTGGCATATTTTTTTACAGAAGTGTTTGCCATTGCCTTTTTTTTTTGGGCAGTGTCTTTACTAGACGGGTGATCCCAGCAATTATCAATACTCTTCAGAGATTCCTTGCAGGGCATCAGTGGATCACATAACCAGGACTTGGGATATGCACCACCTGATCCTTTGGCTTCACATGACCCTGATCAGGGGGCTAAAGCAGGAGCTTCATCTTACCCAAGGGTGACCTGCAGGCTAGCGGAGAAGTGAGAAACTTACACCTCCTTTGGTAGAAACTTATCTCCACACTCCTCCGCCCAAAACTACATATAATCTCTGTGACTGTATCCTGTGACAAGTGACTCAGTGGATGTGGAAGCTTTAGAGAGAGTGCAAAGGAGATTACCAGGAAGTTGCCTGGATTAAAGGGCATGTGTTATGCGGAAAAGGATGTGCAAGCCAGTGCTTTCCTCTATGGAGTGAATAAGAATGATAGATGACTTGATAGAGGTGTACAAGATGAGAGGCATAGATTGTGTGGACAGCCAGAGGTATACACCCAAGGTGGAAATGGCTAAAATCAGGGGGCATAATTTTAAGAAAGTGGAGGAAAGTACTGTGATCGACTGCAGATTTATGCAGCATTCATGGACTCAGGGCCTCAAGCCGTGGCATTGCCTGTTTACAGCCACCAGGAGAGAGGCATCGGAAATGGAGTGCTCCACCAGGGGTGGTGTAGCATGGCATTCAGACTAGAGTTGGTGCTGCCCCCAGTGTTTGCTTGGTAGAAGACATGCTATATTGTTGCCCACAGCAGATTTCTGCAGCAGTCATGGACGCAGAATTTGGCCTATTTTTCTTTGCGTGGCTGTATTTTACTGATATCTTACATGTGCTTGCTATTTTGTATGTACTATGTCTGCTTTGAGTGTGACCGTTGGTTTGTACTGTGTTTTGCACCTTGGCCCCGGAGTAATGCTGTCTCATTTGGCTGTATTCACGGGTATTTATGTATGGTTGAATGTCAATTAAACTTGAATTGAATTGAATTGGGAGGACAGCAGGTAATGTTTTGCACAGAGAGTGGCGGGTGTGTAGATAGGCAGATGGATGATAGGAAAATGGAGGGCTATGTAGGAGGGAATGGTTAGATTGATCTTAGAGTAGGTTTAAAAGTTGGCACAGCATCATGGGTCAAAGGGCCTGAACTGTACTACAATGTTTTACATTCAACATTCTAAGTTCTTTCAATAACCTGGGGCATTTCCACCTCTACAGATCGGCATGTGATGGATTCTCAACCTATCTCAGGTGCTCTGACAATACTTAAAAGGTTTAAAACCAGTGCTGGACAACCAGCAGGTCTGACCTTCTCTCCATCGCTCAAAACTTCCACTATCTGAACCAAATTCAGGTTTGTTATCATGTATCATGAAATGTATTGTTTTGTGGCAGCAGTAGAGTTCATGATTTAAAAATACTGTAAGTTGCAAAACAAATAAGCAGTGCAAAAGGTGAGTAATAAGGTAGTGTTTATGGGTTCATGGGCAGTTCAGAAATCTGATGGACAAGGGGAGGAACCTCTTCAAAAGATGTTGAGTGTGTGTCTTCAACAGACTGGAGGAGGCCAAAATGAACAATATTTCCACCATGATAAAGCAACACCAACTTGTATGGATAGGTCATGTCATCCTGATACCCAACTCACATCTCCCCAAACAGATCTTCTACTTCTCGTTGATGGCAAAAGGAAAGGTTTTAAGGATAACATCAAAATCGGCCAGAAGAAATTCAACATCTAAAAACAGGGAAGGCATTGCACTCAATAGATAAATCTGAAGGAAATCTGTTCAGGAGGGATCTATATTTCACAAGAATGACCCCCATTGTGCCTTAGAGAACAATTGACAGTTGTGAAAGTAGAGAATGAACAACCAAAAAACCCAAGAACTAACCACAGTCACTACTTACTCATACCCACACTGCACCAGAATATGTAGATCCTGGATTGGCCTCTACAGTGACCTGAGGACCCAGCAATAGACAACACCTGAGGAGAAAATCATACTTGACTCATGTGATTGCACTAATACTATCACTATTATTTCTATTAATGAGAAGATGGCATGTCCTGGATAGTGAGAATCTTCAATAATGGATGTTTTGTTCCTGAGGCACTCTCTTTGAAGATGTTCTCAATGATAGGGAGGGTCTTTTGTTTATTTTTGCATAAATGAGGGATTTGATGCTCTTGTTGCTGTTTGTGCCATTTGTTTCTTTTTTTTTGTGCAGGGGGGATTAGGGTTTGATGTTCCTGATGCCATTTGCAAAATTTGTGTTTTATTGCATGTTGGGGAGGGATTAGGGATTTTATGTTCTTGTTGCCATCTCCACGATTGTTTTTTGCACACAGTGGGGGTTGATGATCTTGTTGTTGTTTGCGTGATTTTTTTGTGCATGGGGGGGGTGTTGATGTTTTTCTTTGATAAGCTTCCATGGTTTTCTTTGTTTCATGCCTGCCTAGAGAAGATGAATCTCAGAGTTGTATACTGCATACGTACTTTGATAATAAACGTATCTTGAATCTTCTACCTTGTAATGGCGTTGGCTGAGTCTACAACTCTCTGCAGCCTCTTGTGACCCTATGCATAAGGCTGTGATGCAACCAGTCAGAATTCACTGCACCATAGATGAAGTGTGACTTATTTTCAGGATGGATTGGAACAGTTTAGAGCGATAAGGGCCAAACACAGACAAATGGGATTAGCTTGGTAATGGGCATCTTTGATGAGATAGGCCAAAGGGCCTTTTTCCATGTATAATGACTCTACAACTCGAAGCAAATTCTTATTGTGACACATTTTCAGTTGGTCTTGAGCATTTGCACAAATGCCCTGTACTGATTTCCCATAAGACCATAGGACATAGGAGCAGAACTTTGAAAATTGAGTCCGCACTGCCACTCCATCATGGCTGATTTATTATCCTTCTCAACCCTGTTCTGCTGCCTTCTCCCCATAACCTTTGTTGTTCTGACTAAACAAGAACCTATCAACCTCCGGTTTAAATATACCCAATGACTTGGCCTCCATAGCTACCTGTGGCAAGGACTTCCACAGATTCACCACCCACTGGCTAAATAAATTCCTCCTTATCTCAGTTCTAAAGGAAAGTCCTTCTATTCTGAGGCTGTGCCCTCTGGTCCCAGAGTTCCTCATTATAGGAAACATCCTCTTCACCTCCACAGCAGAGAAACTCAATTTGTGGAATTTAACTGAAAAATACATTATATTTCTGAATTCCTCTGCTCTGTCACAGAGATTTCATGGAATTCTTGCATAGTCCCTGGATAAAAAAACAGTTACATTCCCAGCCTCTTGCCTGTGTAATTCTGTCAATAATCACAATGGGCTGAATGTTGCATAGTCCTAATACAGGGTTTCGACCTAAAACATCAGCAGTTTTTTTTTTCTCTCTTACTCAGTTTGCTGAATTCCTCCAGCAGATCAGTTGTTGGGCTGGAATAATGAGTTAGCTCTACCATTGACTGTTGAAGCACATGATTCTGAGCATAGGAAGTAAGATACTGGAAAAGGTTTAGTTTGGGATAAGGGCCAAACATGGGGGAATGAGATGGAAATCTTGTTTGGCGAGGGCCATCGAACTAAAGATTCTCTGTCTATGTTCTGACTCCAGTTAAATCACTCAAGTTGAATAGGATGCTCTCCTGAAGGGGTCGTCTCTTTAGGATGAATTCCCTTAATGCAGCACACCTGTGTGTGACTTTGTTGAACATGGTGAGATTGATGCACGGGAAGTCACCACAAGGTCCTTGACAGATCTGAGTCAGGGTCCAGTGACATGGAATGCAAGATGGCTGAGAACACTTCACTGCTGTTGTGATCTGTCATCAACTTCCACCAGCTCCACCGCTGAGGTCTTCGTTGGGTCACTCGTTATCTGGAACTTCCTGCTTGACCTTACCATTACGAGGAGCTAAGCATTAGATGACTAAACTCCAGAAGCCATTGTTCAAGGCATCTCAGGACATAACAAACCTCTCCACCATGACAATATGATGATCCATGGACAAGAATCTTAGATTTTAATGAAGACCAAATCATATTCTTCCATTCAATTACAGAATAAATTACTGCTCAGCTCTTCTCCTATATTGCAACTGGGTTGCAACATATTTTAATATTTCTATCAATGTCATTGTAATACAGTGGATTCCAGTTATTTAGGATACAGAAAGACCTGTTTTGAATTGAATGAATTGAATTGAATTGACTTTACTACTTACATCATATACATGAGGAGTAAAAATCTTTACATCTCTGTTCAAAAATGCAATATGCAATTACAGTAATTTATAATAAATATTAGTACAACAGGATAGTCAATATAACATAGAAATACAGTTGCGTCAGCATGAATTAAGCAGTCTGACGGCCTGGTGGAAGAAGTTGTCCCAGAGCCGGTTGGTCCTGGCTTTTACGCTGTGGTACTGTTTCCCGGATGGTAGTAGCTGGAACAGTTTGTGGATGGGGTGACTCTAGTCCCCAATGATCCTTTGGGTCCTTTATACACACCTGTCTTTGTAAATGTCCTGAATAGTGGGCAGTTCACATCTACAGATGCGCTGGGCTGTCTGAACCAATCTCTACATGTTAGGGTCCGGTCCAGAGCCCACCTTCCGGGTCTTGCTCCAGTCCATGTACTCCGGACTCCGGGCCTTGCAGCCAGCCCTCCTGTCACCCGGAGCCATTGGATCATCTTGGCTTAAGGAGGTACACCTGTTGCCTATTAGGGGGCAGGTGTTTATAAGGGGCTCAGGGACTGAGCCTAGTTGTGGGGTTGTCCTGCTCTGAAGCTGGTTTAACATGCTCTGAATCCTGTCTGTGCCCTGCCCGCCAGCCAGCCTGTTCTATATATGCTCTATCTGGTTGGTCTTGTTCCCCTGCTTCTCTCCTGTGTGCTGGTCCCCCTGTTCCACCTTATTCTCCTTGCTTGTGCTGCCATGCTGTTGGTTGCCTTTCCCAATTCACTGGTGTATCACGGTAGTCCTGCTGCTCACCCTGGACCCAGTTTCCTTCTGATCCCTTGCCTCTGTTGGGCAGGTCTGGCTGGACTGCTGCTGCCTGATGGGGATTCTACCCCTTCCTACCTGTTGCCTCCATTGGGCAGGTCTGGTTGGACTGCCGCTGCCTGGTGGGGGTTCTGCCCCTTCCTACCCATTGCCTCCATCGGTCAGGTCTGGCTGGATTGCTGCTGGCTGGTGGGGGTTTCTGCCCTTTCCACATATTGCTCCCTAAGGGTTGTGCCCTGCACCTGCCTAGGTGTCTGTGTCTGGCCCAGGCCTCTGTTTCTGCCTGGGAGGTGGCCCTGCCTGGGATCCTTGCGGCCCACCATGAGGGATCCTCCTGCCTGAACTCTGGATCCATTGATGTCTATAGGTGTTAGTTCGTCTCCATTCCTCCTGTAGTCCACAACTAACTCCTTTGTTCTTGTGATGTTGAGGGAGAGGTTGGTTTCTTTATACCACTGTGTCGGGATGATAACTTCCTCTCTGGAGGCTGCCTCATTATTATTTGAGATTAGGCCAATCACTGTAATGTTGTCAGCAAATTTAGTTAGCAGATTGGACCTGTGAGTGGTGACACAGTCGTGGGTATACAGAAAGTAAAGGAGGGGGCTTAGCCTGAGGGGTTTTGGCTCAATTATGTGGCTGTTCCAATTAGACAAAACTGTATGGAAATAGTTAGAAAGGTTAAGAAAAAAGACAAATTGCCATTTAACAGAGGAGTAAATTAGGTATTTCAATGATACAGAGCAAATTAGAATACTACCAATACTATGACAGTACTGTGAAACTATGTGTTAGTTCCTAATAGTTATCAATGGAGAAATTCATCCAGTGTATGCTGCTGTGTTCTTTTGATTGATTGTAAATTAACAAAATCAGTGCAGCTGCCTAGTGCAGATAGTGAACTGCCTTCAAACATTGCTTTCAAAGATTGTATTATCCAAATCTTTATTTTCATTGCAACAATCAAGATGGTTACCAATGCCTTCAAATTCTTTGTAGTTCCTAACTTATTGAAGTTGTGCAATCATTTCATTTAGTGAGCCAGCCATTTCTGATGTTTGAAAGACTGTGTGCTTGAAGCTGCAGTAGGCAAAACAGTTCTGAATTGACTTACTCCTTATTTCTCACCAAATATCATTGGCAAAAATAACCATATAACCATATAACAATCACAGCACGGAAACAGGCCATTCCGGCCCTCCTAGTCCGTGCCGAACTCTTAATCTCACCTAGTCCCACCTACCCGCACTCAGCCCATAACCCTCCACTCCTTTCCTATCCATATACCTATCCAATTTTACCTTAAATGACACAACTGAACTGGCCTCTACTACTTCTACAGGAAGCTCATTCCACACAGCTATCACTCTCTGAGTAAAGAAATACCCCCTCGTGTTTCCCTTAAACTTTTGCCCCCTAACTCTCAAATCATGTCCTCTCGTTTGAATCTCCCCTACTCTCAATGGAAACAGCCTATTCACGTCAACTCTATCTATCCCTCTCAACATTTTAAATACCTCGATCAAATCCCCCCTCAACCTTCTACGCTCCAATGAATAGAGACCTAACTTGTTCAACCTTTCTCTGTAACTTAAGTGCTGAAACCCTGGTAACATCCTAGTAAATCGTCTCTGCACTCTCTCTAATTTATTGATATCTTTCCTATAATTCGGTGACCAGAACTGTACACAATATTCCAAATTTGGCCTTACCAATGCCTTGTACAATTTTAACATTACATCCCAACTTCTGTACTCAATGCTCTGATTTATAAAGGCCAGCGTTCCAAAAGCCTTCTTCACCACCCTATCTACATGAGACTCCACCTTCAGGGAACTATGCACTGTTATTCCTAGATCTCTCTGTTCCACTGCATTCCTCAATGCCCTACCATTTACCCTGTATGTTCTATTTGGATTATTCCTGCCAAAATGTAGAACCTCACACTTCTCAGCATTAAACTCCATCTGCCAACGTTCAGCCCATTCTTCTAACCGGCATAAATCTCCCTGCAAGCTTTGAAAACCCACCTCATTATCCACAACACCTCCTACCTTAGTATCATCAGCATACTTACTAATCCAATTTACCACCCCATCATCCAGATCATTTATGTATATTACAAACAACATTGGGCCCAAAACAGATCCCTGAGGCACCCCGCTAGTCACCGGCCTCCATCCCGATAAACAATTATCCACCACTACTCTCTGGCATCTCCCATCTAGCCACTGTTGAATCCATTTTATTACTCCAGCATTAATACCTAACGACTGAACCTTCTTAACTAACCTTCCATGTGGAACTTTGTCAAAGGCCTTGCTGAAGTCCATATAGACTACATCCACTGCCTTACCCTCGTCAACATTCCTCGTAACTACTTCAAAAAATTCAATAAGGTTTGTCAAACATGACCTTCCACGCACAAATCCATGCTGGCTACTCCTAATCAGATCCTGTCTATCCAGATAATTATAAATACTATCTCTAAGAATACTTTCCATTAATTTACCCACCACTGATGTCAAACTGACAGGTCTATAATTGCCAGGCTTACTTCTAGAACCCTTTTTAAACAATGGAACCACATGAGCAATACGCCAATCCTCCGGCACAATCCCTGTTTCTAATGACATCTGAAAGATCTCCGTCAGAGCTCCTGCTATCTCTACACAAACTTCCCTCAAGGTCCTGGGGAATATCCGGTCAGGACCCGGAGATTTATCCACTTTTAAATTTCTTAAAAGCGCCAGTACTTCCACCTCTTTAATTGTCATAGGTTCCATAACTTCCTTACTTGTTTCCCACACCTTACACCATTCAATATCCTTCTCCTTAGTGAATACCGAAGAGAAGAAATCGTTCAAAATCTCTCCCATCTCCCTCGGCTCCACACATAGCTGACCACCCTGATTCTCTAAGGGACCAATTTTATCCCTCACTATCCTCTTGCTTTTAATATAACTGTAGAAGCCTTTCGGATTTACTTCCACCTTATTTGCCAAACCAAACTCGTAACTTCTTTTAGCTTTTCTAATCTCTTTCTTAAGTTTCCTTTTACATTCTTTATATTCCTCGAGCAATTCCTTTACTCCATGCTGCCTATATCTATTGTAGACATCCCTCTTTTTTCGAACCAAGTTTCTAATATCCCTTGAAAACCATGGCGCTTTCAAACCTTTAACCTTTCCTTTCAACCGAACAGGAACATAAAGATTCTGTACCCTCATAATTTCACCCTTAAATGACCTCCATTTCTCTATTACATCCTTCCCATAAAACAACTTGACCCATTCCACTCTCTCTAAATCCCTGCGCATCTCCTCAAAGTTAGCCTTTCTCCAATCAAAAATCTCAACTCTAGGTCCAGTCCTGTCCTTCTCCATAATTATATTGAAGCTAATGCTATTGTGATCACTGGACCCGAAGTGCTCCCCAACACATACATCTGTCAGCTGACCTATCGCATTCCCTAACAGGAGATCCAACACTGCCCCATCTCTAGTCGGTACTTCTATGTATTGTTGCAAAAAGCTATCCTGCACACATTTCACAAACTCTAAACCATCCAGCCCTTTTACAGAATGAGCTTCCCAATCTATGTGTGGAAAATTAAAATCTCCCACAATCACCACCTTGTGTTTACTACAAATATCTGCTATCTCCTTACACATTTGCTCTTCCAACTCACGCTCCCCATTAGGTGGCCTATAATACACTCCTATCAGTGTTACTACACCTTTCCCATTCCTCAATTCCACCCAAATAGCCTCCCTAGAGGAGCTCTGTAATCTATCCTTCCAAAGCACCGCCATAAGATTTTCTCGGACAAGCAATGCAACACCTCCTCCTCTGGCCCCTCCTACTCTATCACACCTGAAGCAACTAAATCCAGGAATATTTAGTTGCCAATCACACCCTTCCTGCAACCATGTTTCACTAATAGCTACAACATCATAATTCCATGTATCAATCCACACTTTAAGCTCATCCACCTTTCTTACAATGCTCCTAGCATTGTAAGAAAATCACTGCTTTTTGAACACAAACACCCAATTGACCTTATTTAAAGTCTGTTCACTCTAAGTCCAGTATAGCATCAATAGCCACATGACTAACACTAGTTAGAAATTGTTCAGCAACACTCTCCGGCCCCAAATAAGTGGCATATTGTCCTAATTAAATGAAGGGAATCCTGGCTATTCTGTTCTTTAAGGGCTGACACAAATAAGTGGTTGCATCATTTAACCAGAGGCCCATTTAACCGGAATCCACTGTAGTATCTGTGAAGATGACTGGAGAGTGAGTGAAGTAGGTAAGATACACAACTGAGCAGCCTTGTCTTATTCCTGTTGATTTGATGTGACCTTCCGAATGCCAATCACAGGGATATTGAAAGTGTCCTTAGCAGTTCAGACAACATCTATAAAAACATACAGAGAATGTTTCAGGTGAATAACTTCCCTCAGAAGTGTGAAAAGGCTATCTCTGTCACATTGTTATATGAAGGAGCTGTGAACCAGCTGCATAAATAAAAGTGCTTTCTACTATCAGAGTTGCATTGCTCGTGAAGGCAAAGATCAAGTGTGAGATCATGTTGTGGGGAAGATTTGCAGATTCAGTAAAAGCCAACTACCAATACGTATTTTAACTATTTATTAACACAACAAGGACAAATTTACACAGATACTTATCTAAGTGTGTCCACAGGCACACTATCTGCACCACACTTCTAATCTTTCCATAACACTGGTCATGACCACAGACCTGGCAAGCCCTTAAAGCAAGAGAGCTGGTGCCCCACACGTGCTATGTTTATACGATAGCGGTACTTTGATGTCAGAAGCCAGTAAGTACCGTGACACCAAAACCAGCCAATGGAAGACCTGCTGTGTTCATCAAACGAGACAATAGATAACTAACACAGTAGAAGCACCGTTTAACCAGCAGATAATGTTAACGCTTCACCCGACAGACGTGCATGCTGAAAACCCCATAACAGAGGTACTCTGACATCTAGTATATCAGAGTGTTCCAGGGCTGAAGGATGATTATCACATGTATATTGAAACATACTATGAAATAGATCAAAGTTCAAAGTACATTTATTATCAAGGTACATATAGGTCATCATATACAACCACGATATTCATTTTTTTGCAAGCATGCTCAATAAATCCATAACAGAATAATAAGCATAATGGAATTAATGAAAGACCACACCAATGTGGGTGGTCAATCAGTGTGCAAAAGGCAACTAAAAGAAAGAAATAGTAATAATAACAAATAAGCAAAAAAAATGAAGACCATGAGATGAAGAATCCTTGAAAGTGTGTCCATAGGTTGTGGGAACATTCCAGTGATGGGGCTAGTGAAGTTGAGTTATCCCCTTTGGTTGAAGAGGCTGATGGTTGAGGGGTAATAACTGTTCCTGAATCAAGTGGATGAGTCCTGAAGCTCCTGGACCTTCTTCCTTATGGCAGTATAGAGAAGTGAGCATGTCCTGTGTGGCGAGGGTCTGTAATGATAGGTGCTGCTTTCCTGCAACAAGGCTTTGTGTAGATGTGCTCACCAGTGGGGAGGGCTTTACCCGTGATGGACTGGGCCATATCCATTACATTTTGTAGGATATTCCATTTAAGGACATTGGTACTTTCATAACAAGCTGTGATGCATCCACTACACATCTATAGAAGTTTGTCAAAGTTTTAGATGTCATTCCAAATCTTTGTAAACTCCTGTGTTGGTCACTAAAGCAAATGCAGTCGGAGGATATACTGGGGGCAGCCCACAAGTGTGGCCACACTTCTGGCACCAACGTAGCATGTTCACAATTTACCAACCCTAAGCACTACTTGTTTGAAGCCGAAGCACTGGGTACAAGCCCATGTGGTGATGGGGAGAATGTACAAACTCCTTACAGACAGTGGCAGGAATTGAACCCCAATCACTGATCTCTAGCACTGTAATAAAATTGCGCTAACTGTGACACTCCCCTGCCACCCAATAGGAAAGAGATCCACTTAAGAAACAATTTGCAGAGTACTTCCCCTTCATATACATGAAGGCTACAGTAAAGTCGATTGATTTAAGCATGAAACTAGATTAAAAAGATGAAGGTGTGGAGGCTGAGGTCAGACACCCTCAGTTCCCTACTCTGTGTCAGCCTGGTTGCCTCACCTGAGCCTATCCCATATGCCTGAATCTGACCCTTCTCCCTCTCTCCTCACTGCTACCATCAGCTGTGCGTTGTACGAGCCTTGACCGACTGCGTTTGCCTCGTTGCTGTGCGGGCTATGTGGTTGTGGACTCACTTTTGGGGACATTGCTGACATTTTCTGTATATTATTTGTTTATTTTATAATTGTTTACACAATTGTTCTCTTTTTTTGCACATTGAATTTTTGACTTTTGAACTTTGAATTAGTTAGCATAATCAAAGATCTGATCCATCCCAGACATTCTCCCTTCTCTCCTCTCCTATCGGGTAGAAGAAATGTACCATCAAGCTCAAAGGCAGCTTCTATTCCACTGCCTTAAGATCATTGAACAATCCTATAATACAATAAACGTGCCGGGGTGGAGCTCCATCTCTTACAAAGAAGGCGTAAGGCACCCCTTCCCTCTGCTAGCCTGCAGGTCACCATTGCTCATCCCTGATCAGGATCACATGATTCCATGGCATCAGGTGGTGAATGATTGTAAGAGCATATCAAAAGTCCTGGTTATGCCACCACTGCCAAGCAGATAATCTCTGTAGATTATTGATAATGGTTGGGGTCACTCGTCACACTGCCCAGAAGAAGGCAATGGCAAACCACTTCGGGAGAAAAATTTGTTAAGAACAATCATAGCCATGAGACTATGATTATCCTCGTTACACAACATGGCACATAATGATGATGATGATGATGATGATTACTGCAGATGCCGGATGCTTGAGTCTCCAACTCACATTCTCAGTATTCTTTACACATTTATTATTATTATTGATTTATTTTGCTTTGGATTTGCCTAGTTTGTCTTCTTTTACACATTGGTTGTTTGTCAACTTTTGTGTGTGCTTTTTCATTGATTCTATTGCATTTCTTTCTTCTACTGTGAAAGCAAATGAATCTCATGGTCGTATTTAGTGACATATAGCTACTTGAACAATAAATTTACTTTGCACTTTGAACGTTGAATCATGAGCAATGCATACTAAATGCTGGAGGAATTCTGCAGGTCAGGCAACATCTATGGAGAGGAATAAACAGTCACTATTATTATTTGGCATTGCACTACCTCAAAGCACTGATTTGATGACATAAGACCACAAGACATAGGCCATTCAACCCACTGAGTCTACACCACCATTCGATCATGGCTGATCCCAGATCCCACTCAAAACCATACACCTGTTTTCTTGTTTTTGATGTCCTGACCATTCAGGAAATGATCAACTTCCACCTTAAATATACACAAGGACTGGGCCTCCACCGCAGTCTGTGGCAGAACAATCCACAGATTTACCACTCTCTGGCTGAGAGAACTCCTTCTTACCTCTGTTCTAAAAGGTCATCTCTCAGTTTTGAGACTATGCCCTCCGGTTCTGCATACACCCACCATAGGAAACATCCTCTCCACATTCACCGCATCTAGTCCTTTCAGCATTTGGTACATTTCAATGATATCCTCATTCTTCTGAATTCTAGTAAGTACAAGCCCAAAGCTGCTAAACGCTCCTTATATGCTAACCCCTTCATTCCATGAATCATCCTCATGAACCTCCTCTCCACTCTCTCCAATGACAACACATCCTGTCTGAGAAAGGGAGCCCAAAACTGTTGATGAGACTCCAAGTGCGGCCTGGCTAGTGTCTTATAAAGCATCAGCATTACCTCCTTGCTTTTTTATTCTATTTCCCTTGAAATAAATCCCAACATTGTATTTGCTTTCTTCACCACAGACTCAACCTGTAAACTAACTATCTTGGAGTCATGCACGAGGACTCCTAAGTCCTTCTGCACCTTTGATGTTTGATTCTTATCCGCATTTAGGTAATAGTCTGTACTATTGTTCTTTTTACCAAAATGCATTATCATACATTTCTCAACACTGTATTCCATCTGCTAGTTTTTTGCCCATCCTTCCAATTTATCTAAGTCCTGCTGCAATTGCATTACTTCCTTAGCACTACCTACCCCTCCACTAATCTTTGTACCATCTGCAAACATTGTCACAACACCATCAATACCATTATCCAAATTATTGACAAACAATGTAAAAGTAGCAGTCCCAATACTGATCCCTGTGGAACACCACTAGTCACTGGCAGCCAACTAGCAAAGGCCCCTTCTGTTCCCAATCACTGCCTCCTGCCTGTCAGCCATTCCTCTATCCATACCCTTATCCTTCCAGTAATGCCATGGGATTTTATCTTGTTAGGCAGCCTCATGTCAAATGGCTGGATAATGACTTACACTGCCTCTCCTTGTACTTCCTTGAAGAACTCTAACAGATTTGTCATGCAAGATTTCCCTTCCACAGAAAGCATGCTGACTTTGAGTTATTTTATCATTAGTCTTCAAGTATCCCGAAATCTCATCCTTAATGATAGACTCCAAAACTGTCCCAACTCCTGAGGTTAGGCTAATTGGCCTATGACTTCCTTCCTTTTGTCTTCCTCCCTTCTTAAAGTGTAAAGTGAAATTTGCAATCTTCCAGTCATTGGGGACTTTGGCAGGATCATGTGATTCTTGAAAGTTCATGACCAATGTACCTATTATCTCTTTAGCAACTTCTTTCAGGACTCTGGGATGTAGTCCATCTGGTCCGGGTGACTTATCCACTTTAAGACCTTTGAGTTTGCATTGCACTTTTTCCTTTGCAATAGCAATGGCACTCACTCCTGCTCACAGACCTCTGGCACACCGCTCAAGTCTTCCACAGTGAAGACAGATGTAAAGAATCCATTAAATTCATCTGTCATTTCTTTGTCCCTAATTATTATCTCACCAGCATCATTTTCCAGAGGTCCAATATCAACTCTCACCTTTATATAACTGAAAAAACTTTCGGTATCCTGCTTTATATTATTAGCTAGTCTGCCCTCATATATCACCATTTCCCTTCTTATAGCTTTCTCGTTGTCTTTTGTTGGATTTTTAAAGCTTTCCAATCTTCAAAATTTCCATTCACTTTTGATACCTTATACACTCTTTCTTTGGCCTTTACATAGTCCTTTTTTCCCCCCGGTCAGCCACGGTTGCCTACCGTTGGCATTTAAGAATTTCTTCTTTTGTGGGACATATTTATCCTGCACCTTGTGAACTATTCCCTGAAACTTCAGCCATCGCTACTCTGCTATCATCCCTGCCAGTATCCTCCTCGAATCCACCTGGGAAAGCTCCTCTCTCATACCTTTGTAATTCCCTTTACTCCATTGTGATACGGATACATCTGACTTATGCTCCACCCTCCCAATTTACAGTATAAATTGAATCATATTATGAGCACTCTCTCCTAAGGGTTCCTTTACATTAAGCTCCCTAATAAGATCTAGGATATTACACAACACCCAATGTTAGAAAGCCTTTCCCCAAGTAGGCTCAAGCACAAACTGCTCTAAAAAGCTATTACCTGGGCATTCAATTAATTCCCTCTTTTGCGATCCAACACCAACTTGATTTTTCCAATCCCTTTGCATTTTGAAGTCTCCCATTACAAATGTGACATTATCCTTATTACATGCCTTGTCCAGCTCACTTTGAAATCTCAGCCCTGCATCTTGGCTACTATTTGGAGGAGTATATAAGATTCTCTTAATGGTATTTTTACCCTTGTGGTTTCTTAACTCCACCGGTAATGATCTTGGCGGATGGCATGCAACTCAATTTTCCACTGTACCTTAGCGTATGTGAGAGTAAAATCCAGTCTAGCAATTTACCACTAATCAATGTGTACCAGTGTACTGTTAGAGTTAATGCAGTTCCTGAATTTAGGGACAAGGGACTACCGATGCTGGGATCTAATGCAAAATAACTCAGCAGGTCAAGCAGCATCTATGGAAACAAACAGTCAATGTTGTATGTAGGTGCCACTGGACAGGATCAAAATAATCTGCAGAAAGTTGTAATCTCAGCCAGCTTCATCATGGATGTTTGCCTCTCCATCATCGACAACATCTTCAAAAGGTGATGCTTCAAAAAGGCAGCATCCATCATTAATTACCCCAATTTTAAGGTCACCCATCACCCAGGACATGCCCTCTTCTCATTGCTACCATCAAGGAAGAGGTACAGGAGCTTGAAGAAACAGTCTCAATATTTCAGGAACAACTTCTTCCCTTCCACCATCAGATTTCTGAATGGAAAATGAATCCATATACACTACTTCAATTTAATTTTTCACTCTCTTTTTACACTATTTATTTAATTTAATATTTATTTACTTATTTATCATTGTAATTTATTGTTTTTTATTATTATGTATTGCAATGTACTCCTGCTGAAGACAACAGATTTCATAACGTATGTCATTGATATTAAACCTGAATCTGATTCTGAATCCTTTCCGTCCTCATGTCAAGTTCCAATCCGAAGCATCATCGACACTCCTGCCTCTACACATGCTGCTTGATCCATTGTGTTCCTGCTGAACCGTGTCTATGCCCACCTGGACAAGCCAGCGAGCACTGTGAGGATCATATTTTTTGACTTCTCCTGTGCGTTCAACACAATCCGCCCTACTCTGCTGGGTGAGAAGCTGACAGTGGTGCAGGTGGATGCTTCCCTGGTGTCATGGATTATTGAATACCTGACTGGCAGACCACAGTACGTGCGCTTGCAACACTGTGTGTCAGACAGAGTGGTCAGCAGCACTGGGGCTCCACAGGGGACTGTCCTGTCTCCCTTTCTCTTCACCATCTACACATCGGACTTCAACTACTGCACAGAGTCTTGCCATCTTCAGAAGTTTTCTGATGACTCAGCCATAGTTGGATGCATCAGCAAGGGAGATGAGGCTGAGTACAGGGCTACGGTGGGAAACTTTGTCACATGGTGCAAGCAGAATCATCTGCAGCTTAATGTGAAAAAGTCTAAGGAGCTTGTGGTGGACCTGAGGAGGGCTAAGGCACCAGTGACCCCTGTTTCCATCCAAGGGGTCAGTGTGGACATGGTGGAGGATTACAAATACCTGGGGATACGAATTGACAATAATCTTGACTGGTCAAAGAACACTGAGGCTGTCTACAAGAAGGGTCAGAGCCGTCTCTATTTCCTGAGGAGACTGAGGTCCTTTAACATCTGCTGGAAGATGCTGAGGATATTCTATGAGGCTGTGGTGGCCAGTGCTATCATGTTTGCTGTTGTGTGCTGGGGCAGCAGGCTGAGGGTAACAGACACCAACAGAATCAACAAACTCATTCATAAGGCCAGTGATGTTGTTGGGGTGGAACTGGACTCTCTGACGGTAGTGTCTGAAAAGAGGATGCTGTCCAAGTTGTATGCCATCTTGGACAATGACTCCCATCCACTCCATAATGTACTGGTTAGGCACAGGAGTACATTCAGCCAGAGACTCATTCATCCGAGCATCATAGGAAGTCATTCCTGCCTGTGACCATCAAACTTTACAACTCCTCCCTCAGAGTGTCAGACACCATGAGCCAATAGGCTGGTCCTGGACTTATTTCCTCCACTTGGCATGATTAACTTATTATTATTTAATTATTTATGGTTTTATATTGCTATATTTCTACACTATTCTTGGTTGGTGCGACTGTAACGAAACCCAATTTCCCTTAGGATCAATAAAGTATGTCTGTCTGTCTGTCCTCCTGCAGATCTTTTTTTTTTGAACGTATTCCTGAAACTGGAAATTATGTCCCATGGTATTAAGGCTAATACCAGGAGTCTTAATTTTAAGGTGATTTGAGGAAAGTATAGCGGATGTCAAAGGTAGGTTTTTTACACAGAGTGGTGGTTGTGTGAAATACACTGCTAAAGGTGGTGACAGAGGCAGACAATAGACAATAGACAGTAGGTGCAGGAGTAGGCCATTTGGCCCTTCTAGCCAGCACCGCCATTCACTGCGATCATGGCTGATCATCCACAATCAGTACCTCGTTCCTGCCCTCTCCCCATATCCCTTGACCCTGCTATCTATAAGAGCTCTATCTAACTCTCTCTTGAATGCATCCAGAGACTTGGCCTCCACTGCCTTCTGGGGCAGAGCATTCCACATATCCACCACTCTCTGGGTGAAAAAGTTTTTCTGCATCTCTGTTCTGACATAGTAGGGACCTTTAAGAAATTCTTAGATAGACACATGGATAATGGAGAAATGAAGGCTATGTAGAAGTGAATGGTCAGATCGTTGTTAGAGTAAGTTAAAGGGTCGACACGACATTGTGTGCTGAAGGGTCTCTACTAAGCTGCAGTATTCTGTGATCTGTTCTATGAATTCATATCGACTTATTTATTTAAATAATAAAATATGACCTTTTAAAATTAATCTTTGCTTGCTGTTATGTTGGAATAATCTAAACGGCATCTTCCCAATGAAATAAAATCCAATAAAAATGAAATATATATCTCGTTGGGAAAGATGTTGACAGTTTAAAAGCAGTTATGAATTAGTGACAGTGTACTTTAAAAAGAAAAAAACCCACCTTTAATGCAGTAGTGTTCCACGGAGATTAACTGGGCCAATTATTACAGGAAATCTATCAGTACACCACATGAAGAGAAACAAGGAGAGGTGAACGGAAATGTGAGGAGATTAGACTATCTTAAATCAGAATCTTGGGCAGCATGGACCATTGTGCCATTACAAAGAAGGCTTGACAGCACATCGACTTCCTTAGAAATTTGTGTAGATTTGATATGTTGTCTAAAACTCTGATACACTTCTACAGATGGACAATGGAGAATGACCTGAATGGTTGCATCATGGCCTGGTATGGAAACACCAATTTCCAGAAATGGAAAAGTCTACAGAACGTGGCAGATGCAGCCCAGTACATCACAGGCAAAGCTCCTACCATTGAACACATTTACTAGAAGCACCACTGCAAGAAAGCAGCATCATTCATTAAGGGCCCCCACCATCTATGCCATGCACTGTTCTCTCTACTGTCATCAGGCAGGAGGTAGAGAAGCCTTAGGTCCCACACACCAGGTTCAGGAGAGTCTCGATGAAGGGTCTCTGCCCAAAATGCTGACTATTTATTTCCATCAATAGATGCTGTCTGGCCTGCTGAGCTCCTCCAGCACATTGTGTGTATTGCAGTACCTTTTGTATCTACCATCACTTGTCAACCTTTGTTGATGTATAGTTTATTCTATTGTATTTCTTTGTTTTTCTCTCAAAGGCTGCTTGATAAACTTACTTTGACATTGACGTTGTTTGACCAAAAGGCCTGTTTCCATGCGGCATGACTCTACGACAGTGCTTTCTGCATAACAATGTCAAGGAACAATTTTTGGCTGCCAAGGTCTTTGGCCATGAATGGTGGTTTGCAGGTCTGTGCTGTCCAATGAGATGGGCGTGGGACGCTGCACAGCAGAGTCAGCCCACCTTGAGTTTCGCAGTATAACTTTCCACCACAACCAACCTTGAACAGGCTCCCTGAAGTGCTGTTGGCAACCAGTGCAGAACTGACTTGAACTGAAATGATAAATCTGTCAGCGATGATTAAAGCACGTAGAACATTGAATTGGAGTGCTGATGCTGTGCACTGCTTCAAATTTAGCAATACACTGGACTACTTAACTTAATTGAATCTGCTTCCCTGTCTGCATTATGGCTTAAGTTGTTTCTAGATCATAAATGTTAAACATTTGTCAATACACTAAGCCAAAAGAGGAAAATGCAATCTGCCAATGGGGTTGTATGAAATAAGCACTACCTCACTAATTTTGCTCTCTTTTTCCACTACGTATTTAATTGATTTTCTTATAAATCTTATTGTAATTTATAGTATTTTTATGTATTGAAATATACTGCTGTGGTAAAATAGCATACTGCATCACATACAGTACTATGAAAAAGTCTATATGTAGCTATAGTTCCTACAACTTTTGCACAGAACTGCATTTGTCAATGTGGAGCAGAGAATGAGTTTGTAAACCTGGCAAGGGCAAAGGATGTTGTGAATGGTGAGGGTGGCAGAGAAGGAGTGCCAGGGTGAGAATAGCCCCTGCCCTGAGACACCAAGCAAGGTCCAAACAATTGGTTAATTGATCATTACAGAATGTCTCTCCGGTGCTTGCTATTCCCTTCCCTCTCCCTTCCCCTTTCCCCAAAAATGAATCCTCTCTCCTTCTCCCTTCCCACTCTCAGTCCACAACAGAAACCCATATCAGAATCAGGTTTATCATCACTCACATATGTCATGAAACCTGCACAAAATTCTTTGGCACCCCGGCTATGTAGATGTGCCCAAGACTTTTGCACAGTACCATATGTCAGTGATAATAAGCCTGATTCTGATTCTACCTATAAGAGCAAGATGGCTCTGAAAGAATGGAAGCCATAGTCCAGCTATTTGTGTCCTTTCACATGTGAGACAATGTACCACAGCAGCAGCTGGACTCAAAACAAAGAACAAAGCCCATTTAATGGTGTCCCTTGTAGAGTGGAACTGCGTTAACCTTGGTTTTCAGTAGTTGATTTTTATTTCTTCTTTCTTAGAAGAAGTTTGCCCAGATTTGGCATGTCATCCAAAACTTTTTGATAAACTTCTACAGATGCACGTTGCAGGGTATCCTGGCTAGTTGCGTCAGAGCCTGGTATGGAAACAACAAGAGTGGAAAAGCCTACAAATACAGCCCGGTTCATCACCGACAAAGCTCTCCCCATCATTCAGCACATCTACAATGAGAGTTGCCTCAAGAATCCATCATCAAGGACCCCCAGCATTCAGGCCACCCTCTCATCGTGCTTCTCAGAATCAGGTTTATTATATCTGGCATGTGTTGTGAAATTTGTTAACTTAGCAGCAGCAGGCCAATGCAATACATAATAAAGAAGGAGTTAATAAATACATAAGTAAACTAATTACAGTATAAGTAGTGTATGGATCTATTTCTTTTAGAGCAATGACCACCCCTCCTCAGCACTACATATTGAACTGCTGTCTGCACGTGCGCTGTTGCCTATGCATGCAGATTGCACTCTCTCTCTCACTGCAATGTGAATACACTGGTTCAAGGCCTCTCCTTTTTTAAAAATTGATAATGTAGTTGTTCACAGGCACAACAAATAGGCAACAACTATGAACCTGAATGTCAGAAAATATTACAAACGCACCGAGAGTTATGGCATGATTATGGGACAAAACAGCAAGAGTTAAACAGCCTGTGAAAGCCAAAAGACCCGTGATTAAAAGTGAAAGACACACTGAGTTTAAAGTGAAAATAATGTGGCAATGGCTTCAGTTGAGAAAGTTGATGAATTTGATAGCGGTAATGAAGGCTAGGGTTCATATATCAAGACGGTTGAACAGTATTGTAACACAAACAATGTGGAGGAGCAAATGAAAACCACTACACTTCTTAGGTTAATGGGCCCAAGGACGTCCAGTCTCTTACACAGCTAGCAACACATGAAAAGCCAGCAAGCATGTTTAAAGAAATTCTTACAATTTTACAAAATCACTTGATCCCTAACCCACTGGCAATAGCTGAGAGATTTAGAATTTACAAAAGGAACCAGTCAAAAATGAATGTATTTCTGAATACACTGGAGAACTGTGCAAACTTTTCCAGTATTGTGGACTTTAGAGATGGACCTCCTGATGCATTAAGGGACAGGCTCGTAGGTGGCATGGTAGTCAAAGCACTCAAAAGAAGCTATTATCTGAAAGGGATCTAAACTTGGAACGGGCTTTGACCATTGAAATATTGTCAGAGGTTGCTACAAAGGATGCAGCAGAGCTACAGAAAGAGAAGTTAGAATGTGAAATGCACAAAATGTCCCTGAACGGTGCAAAACGCCAAAGATGTTATTGATGTGGCAAATCCTCCCATGATGCAAATGACTGTTGGTTTAAAGAAAGTCAGCAGAAAGTGTCACAGATAAGGTCACATAGAGAGATTGTGCAAGGCAGACAAAAACTGAACTGAAAGTCTCAATCACAAAACTAAGCAAATGCATAAAATTACCCAATGTAGAACAGAATCAGACAAAATAGAGTCTGGCAAACAAAGGTAAACTGCATAGTATGGCTGAAGCAGATCGCAATATAACGCAAAGCTAGAATAAAGGGAAGAGGTCCTGAAAGCAGAATACAGGGAGTTAGGAAGGAAGCTAAGGTGCAGGACCTCAAGGGTAGTAATCTCGGGATTGATGCCTATGCTACACAGCAGTGAGTGAGGAATAGAATGAGGTGGTGGATAAATGCATGGCTGAAGAATTGGAGCAGGAGATAGGGATTCAGATTTCTGGATCATTAGGACCTCTTCAGAGTCAGGTGTGATCTGTACAAAAAGGACGGGCTTCACTTGAATCCAAGGGGGACCAATATCCTGGCAGGGAGGTTTATGCAGAAACTTGGGAGCAGATGACATAAGGGGAATGCACAGCAGAGATGTGGCAAATGTTCTGGGAACATTGAGGGAACATTTGCATGGTGTTCTGCATAGGTATGGTCCAATGAGGCAGGGAAAGGATGGTAGGGTAAAAGAACCATGGTGTACTAAGGATGTGGAAAATCAAGTTAAGAAGAAAAGAAAAGCTTACAAAAGGTTCAAGAAACTAAGTACTAATAGTTCTAGAAAATTTCAAAGTTGCCAGGAAGGAGCTGAATAATGAAATTAGGAGAGTTACAAGGAGCCACGAGAAGGCCTTGGCGAGCAGACTTGAGGAAAACCTTATGACCTTCTACAGGAATGTGAACAACAAAAGCATGAGCCATGTGAGAATAGGACCAATCAGGTGTGATGGTCGAAATATGTGTCGAAGGAGGTAGCAGAGGTACTTAATGAATACTTTGCTTCAGTAATCGCCAAGGAAAAGGACCTTTGCAATTGTGTGAATGACTTTCAGTGGACTGAAATGCTTGAGCATATAGACATTAAGAAATGGAGCTTTTGAAAAGCATTAAGTTAGATAAGTCACCATGATTGGACGTGATATACCTCAGGCTACTGTGGGAAGTGAGGGAGGAGATTGCTGTGCCTCTGGCAATGATCTTTACATCATCAATAGGGATGGGAGAAGTACTGGAGGTTTGGAGGGTTGCAAATGTTGTTCCCTTGTTCAAGAAAGGGAGTAGAGGTAACTCAGGAATTTATAGACCAGTGAGTCTGACTTCAGTGGTGGGCAAATTGTTGGAGACGATCCTGATAGGCAGGATTTATGAGTATTTGGAGAGACATAATCTGATTGGGGATTGTCAGCATGGCTTTGTCAAGGGCAGGACATGCCTTATGAGCCTGATTGAATTCTTTGAGGATGTAACAAAACACATTGATGAAGGTAAAGCAGTGGATGCAGTGTATATGAATTTCAGTAAGGCATTTGATAAGGTTTCCCATGCAAAGCTCCTTCAGAATGTAAGGAGTCATGGGATCCAAGGAGACCTTGCTTTATGGATCCAGAATTGGCTTGGCCACAGAAGGCAAAGGGTGGTTGTTGAGGGTTCATATTCTGGCAAGGAGCTTGGTGACCAGTGGTGCTCTGGGTCCCCTCCTTATTTGTAATTTTTATAAATGACTTGGATGAAGAAGTAGAAGGGTATGTTCGTAAGTTTGCTGATGACACAAAAGTTAGGGGTATTGTGGATAGTCTGCAGGGTTGTCAAAAGGTACAGTGGGACATCGATAAGATACAGAACTAGGCTGAGAAGTGACAGATGGAGTTCCATCCAATAAATGTGAAGTGGTTCATTTTGGTAAGTCAAATTTGAAGACAGTATATGATATTTGTGGTAAGACTCTTGGCAGTGTGGAGGATCTGAGAGATCTTGAGGTTCGTGTCCATAGGACACTAAAAGCTGCTGGGCAGGTTGACAGTGTCGTTAAGAATGCATACGGTGTGAAGGCAATCATCAACTGGGAGATTGAGTTCAAGAGCTGTGAGGTAATGTTACAGCTATTTCAGAACTTGGTCAGACCCCACTTAAAGCACTGTGTTCAGCTCTTGTCACCTCACTACAGGAAGGATGTGAATACTATAGAAAGAGTGCCGAGGAGATTTACAAGGATGTTGCCTGGATTGGAGAGGGTCTCTGATGAGAATAGGTTGAGTGTACTTGGCTTTTTCTCCTTGCGGCGACGGAGGATGAGAGGTGACCTGATAGAGGTGTATAAGATGATGAGAGCCATTGATCTTGTGGCTATAACGATATAACCATATAACAATTACAGCATGGAAACAGGCCATCTCGGCCCTTCTAGTCCATGCCGAACGCTTACTCTCACCTAGTCCCACCGACCTGCACTCAGCCTATAACCCTCCATTCCTTTCCTGTCCATATACCTATCCAATTTTACTTTAAATGACAATATCGAACTTGCCTCTTCCACTTCTACTGGAAGTTCATTTCTCACAGCTACCACTCTCTGAGTAAAGAAATTCCCCCTTGTGTTACCCCTAAACTTTTGCCCCCTAACTCTCAACTCATGTCCTCTTGTTTGAATCTCCCCTAGTCTCAATGGAAAAACCCTATTCATGTCAACTCTATCTATCCCCCTCATAATTTTAAGTACCTCTATCAAGTCCCCCCTCAACCTTCTAAGCTCCAAAGAATAAAGACCTAACTTGTTCAACCTTTCCCTGTAACTTAGGATAGTCTGAGGCTTTTTCCTGGGGCTGAAATGGCTAATACAAAGGGGCATAATTTTAAGGTGTTTGGAAGTAGGTACAGAGGGGAAGTCAGAGGAAAATTAGCACATGGCAAGAAGTGGGTGGGTAGAATGCACTGCCAGCGACGGTGGTGGAGGTGAATGCAATAGGGTATTTTTAGAGACTTTTAGATTGGTACATGGAGTTTAGAAAAATAGAGGGCTATGCAGTAGGGTAATTCTAGGCAGTTTCTAGAGAAGTTTATATTGTCGGCACAGCATTGTGGGCTGAAAGGCCTGTAATGTGCTGTAGATTTCTATGTTCTATAATATGGATCACAATAGATGTATCTGGTTTAAAACTGAAAATGGAGCTGGTTACAGGGTTAGCTTTGTTCATCATTCCAGGGTCTGTCTAGAACAAACTGCTTCCTAAGATACCTTTAGAGAAGACCTCAGTGATGCTAAAGACTTACACAGGCAAAAAAGTTTCCCCCAAAGGCAGAAGGTGACATATGGAGCCAAACACAGCAGTTGGATTTTTATGTATTGAAACGTGGAATGCCAGCACTTCTCAGACTTGAATGGTTGTGAAAAATCCAAATTGACTGGTACTCAGCCAAAGCTCTCAGTGTGACATTCAACAGGCAATGGCAGCCCAAATGGTAGCACTAACCAGAGACTGGAACAGTTGCTTAATGCTAATGAGAAGGTGGCTGAGAAGTGGATCGGTAATTCTAAGGCATGAAGGCCAGAATTGAATTGAATGATGCAGCAACACAAAGATTCCATAAATTGTGTCCAGTGCCTTAAGCACTATTTCCTAAAGTGGATGCTGAGCTGCAGAGCTTGGTGGCATCTGCAATTCTCTCTAGGTTTGAGTAGACCCATTGGGCCATGCCCATTGTCCCAATGATGAAGAAAGGAAAGGCTGGAGCCCTTCACATATGTGGCTATTTCAAAGTCAGCATCCCTGCCAGGAATAGAAGACATTTTTGCATTTTTGGCATGCAGGGAGAGATTTTCAAAAATTAACTTGTCACAAGCCTGTCTGAAAATGGAGATTGAGGAGTGAAGGAGGAAATTCCTCACAATGAACACTCACAATGGTCTGTCCCAGTATAATCGTCTTGTCTTTGGTTTCGCATCAGCTCCAGTAATTTGGCAAAGAGCAATGGACCAAGTGCTGCAAGGTATCCCAGGAACACAATGTTACTTTGAGGACATCATCATGACTAGCCAAAATGAAGAAAGGCACCACCAGAACCTTGGTAAAGTGTTTACAGGCTGAGTGAGAATGGTCTGCATGCAAAGAGAGAGAAATGTGAGTTTTTCCAGAATGAAATCTCATATTGTGGACACGTCGTTGACAAGCATGGCTTACCTAAGTCACAGGAGAAGATTGAAGCAGTGCTACAAGCACCCAAGCTGGAAAATGTGTCACAACTCAGGTCATACTTGGCCTTGTACACTACTACCATTGATTTCTCCCAAACATTGCTACAGTTCTGCATCCGTTGAACACACTGTTACAGACAGGAGCAAAGGGAGAATGGTCTGAAAGATGTGAAAGATCATTCAAGAAAACAGAGAGATATTTATTTTTACTTTCCCCAATGACTATGATTTTATCTTCAAAGGACCTGTGTATTTAATCCTATCTTTTGTAAGTATGGGAGCCAAATTTTCAAAAATATATCATATTCATTTCTTAGATTATACATAATTTTTTCAAATGGAATACAACTATGTATTTCATTATTCCAATGATCCATAGTTAAATATAAATCAGATTTCCAACTAACTGCGATAACTTTTTTGGCTACTGCCAATGCAATTTTTATAATTTTTTTCTGATACTTGTTCAATTTAAGTTTCGGTATTGTCCCTTCAATGTCTCCTAATAAAAATAATAATGGACTATGTGGGAGTTGTACTCCTATAATTTGTTCCAATAAAAGTCTTAAATTTATCCAAAATGGTTGAATTTTAAAACAGGAGCAGGTAGAATGTAAAAAAGTACCAATTTCTTGACTACATCGAAAACATTGGTCAGACATATTTAAATTAAATCTTTTTATTTTCTGTGGTGTTATATATAATTGATGTAAAAAATTATATTGTATTAATCTAAGTCGAACATTTATTGTATTTCTCATACTATCAGAACATAATCTTGACCAATTTTTTCCATCAATTTTAACATTCAGATCAGATTCCCATTTTTGTCTTGATTTGTGAATTCCTAACTTAATTGTTTGCTTTTGAATCAAATTATACATACAAGATATAATTTTTTTAATTTTTCCTTTCTGAATTAATATTTCTACTTCACTAGGTTTTGGCATCAATATTGTTTGTCCCAGCTTTTCTCGTAAATATGCTTTTAATTGAAAATAACAGAAAAGAGTATTATTTGATATTTGATATTTATTTTTTAATTGATCAAACGACATCAATATACCTTCTTCAAAATAATCACCTATATATTTAATCCCCTTTTGGAACCAATTATGTAAAAGTTTATTATCCATTGTAAAAGGAATAAGCCTATTTTGAATTAAAGTTCTTTTTGCTAATAAAGATTTCTTTATCTCATCGTCCATATTTACTTTATTCCATAAATCAATTAAGTGTCTTAATATAGGAGATTCTTTTTTTCCCCGTATCCATTTGGATTCCCATTTATATATAAAATCCTCTGGTGTATTTTCTCCTATCTTATCTAATTCTATTTTAATCCATGCCGATTTTTCTTCATCAAAAAAGATGTGGGGATCCTCCGATATCCAGGCAATCTTTTTCTTCTTTCTTTCTTTCTTTTTTTTTAGATAAGGGTTAAGGGGGGGAGGGGAGGGGGGAGGGTCAACATTATTTTTCTTACTATTTTATTATCACATTTATTCCTTGTAATTTCTAAAATTTAATAAATAAATAATAAATAAATAAGAAATTAGATGAACATTGGCAGTGGCAGGAGCTAAAGATGATACCAAAAGATTTTGTGGACTTAAGCAACTTCTTCCAGATCATCTCTTGTTCTTGTGTATCTTTTGCTGCTGCTTGTGCATGGAAGGGCTTTGGTGTTCTAATGTTTTTCCACCATTCATTCTTTGGGGATCTTTCTCTGTTTTGGGGATATCTATGAAGAGTAAGGATTTCGGGTTGTATACTGTATACATTCTCGGATATTAAATTGACCCATTGAACATTTAAAAAAAAAGAAAACAGAGAGACTATTAACATCAGATGAAATGCTCACCCATTATGACCCATCCCTGCCTGTCAGACTGGTATGCAATGTGTCCCCTTATGACGTTGGAGCTGTTTTGTAAACACACATTATGAAAGATGGATCAGAATACCCGATTGCATTTGCTTCAAGATCTCTGATGAGTGCAGAATCCAACTACGTACAGATCGAACGAGAGGCCGTTAGTCTATAATGGGGAACAAAGAAGTTCCACCATTACCTCAAGTTTACACTAGTGACAGATCACCAACCTGTGTGTCCATTTTCAACCTCAGGAAGGGAATTCCAGTGATGACTGCTGCCCAGTTACACTGTTGTCCATTCTTATGGTATAGAGTTCAAGGGTACAAGCTGATAGCTTGTCATGTCTTCCAGTATTGGCAACTGACAAAGAAAATCTTCAGATGATGACTTAGCAGAAGTGTTACATCATATCAGATTGTCACTGTTAACAGTTGCTAGTAAAAAATTCCAAAATACAAATGGAAACAAGTACTGAACCGACATTGTCAAAAGTCTATGAAATCACCATGCAAGGATGGCCAGCTCTTGGAACCCTATGCTTCCAGAGTTCTCAGTAAGGTGAGACCAACTGTTGATGCGTTGAAGAACCCTGATATGCGGATCTCGTGTTGTGGTTCTCTCTAAACTGCACACCAAAGTGGTGGAGAAGCTGCATGAAGGACTCCTGGGTAGTTTAGACACAGGGAGTTTAGACACAGGTAGTTTAGAGGGAGTTTAGACACAGGGAGTTTAGACAGAGGTAGTTTAGACACAGGTAGTTTAGAGGGAGTTTAGACAGAGTCAATGGAAGGAAGGCCGGTTGATGTGATGGTGAGCTGCATTCACAGCTCTTCAATTTCTTGCCACCTTTGTTGAGGCTGTTACCGTACCAAGCCGTGATACACCTCTGATACTTTCTGTGGCGCGTCTGTAAAAACTATCTGCTCTATGCAAATAGAAGCTGTCACACTCTCCTCAGGTTGTCATAGCCTGGGGTGGTAGTGGGGATAAGCTCCCATTACCTATAAAGTGCTCCACATGGCATGTGACTCTAACAGCCTCTGACAACCAAGTCCAACTCTTGGCCTTCACATGTAGCTTAGCTACTAGGCCTGGTGGAACTGTTTCTACTGACAAGAGAAGGGGAAAAGGTGGATCACTGGTGACTCAAAACCAGTTGCTTTGGGCAGGTGAGGTTCTTCTGCCTTGGATGGCAGCCCACCTAGGAGAAAGAGAACTCTGATTTTAAACCTTTATTGCCTTGCAGCCATAACCATCCATTGGAAAGTTTTCGGGAGTAAACCCCAATGAAGGAATCCGGAGCAGGGGTCACTAAGACAATACAATGTTGTTTACAACTTCACTCTGCAATGACATTGGTGCCAAGCTGTATCGGTGCTCGCCCTTCCCTTGGACTACATCAGTGACGTGGAAAGGGGGAACCCGCTGGTTCTTCAAATCTTCACGTCCTGGAGAGGACACAGTCCACCAGAGGCACAAATCCATGATCCCCTGGGATCGGTGGCTGCCTACACGCTCCCTGGTGTTGTGGCCAGAAATGATCCTTACAAAGCATTACAATGACAGATTATCAGATTATTTGAGCATCATTACACTGCTAACTGTGGGGTTCAAGTTTCAAGATTCAAGATGCTTTAATATCATTTGCAGTGCACAAGAGTAAAGAGGAACAAAATAATTGTTACTCTGAATCCAATGCAGCCCAAAAATAACACAATAAAATAAAGAACACAATGATAATAAAAACCACCATAAATATAAATACATAATATAGCTATATACACAGATTAATTGTGTGTGCATAAAATGACTTCAGGCACAGGAGTGCCTCTACATAACGTGACTGACAGGAATTCTAAATTGAGTTGAATTGACTTTATTTCTTACATACACATGAGGAGTAAAAATCTTTATGTTACATCTCTGTCTAAATGTACAATGTGCAATTTATAGTAATTTACAATAAATAGTATGTACAACAGGACAGTCAATATAACATAGAAATGCAGTTGCGTCAGCATGAATTAAGCAGTTTGATGGTCTTGTGGAAGAAGCTGTCCCGGAGCCTGTTGGTCCTGGTGTTTATGCTGTGGTACCATTTCCCAGATGGTAGCAGCTGAAACAGTTTGTGGTTGGGATGACTCAGGTCCCCAATGATCCTTCAGGCCCTTTTTACACACCTGTCTTTGTAAATATGCAATATAGTGGGAAATTCACATCTACAGATGTGCTGGGCTGTCCGCATCACTCTCCGCAGAGTCCTGCGATTGAGAGAAGTATAGTTCCTATACCAGGCAGTGATGCAGCCAGTCAGGATGCTCTCAATTGTGCCCCTATAGAAAGTTCTTAGAATTTGGGGGGGGGCGGGGCCATACCAAACTTCTTCAACCGTCTGAGGTGAAAGAGGCACTGTTGTGCGTTTTTCACCACACATCTGGTGTGTACAGACCACGTGAGATCCTCGGTGATGTTTATGCTGAGGAACTGAAAGCTGTTCACCCTCTCAACCCCAGATCCATTGATGTCAATAGGGTCTAGCCTGTCTCCATTTTCTTGTAGTCCACAACCAGCTCCTTTGTTTTTCTGACATTGAGGGAGAGGTGGTTTTCTTAACACCACTTTGTCAGGGTGATGACTTCTCTGTAGGCTGTCTCATTATTATTTGAGATTAGGCCAATGAATGTAGTGTCACCAGCAAATTTAATTAGCAGATTGGAGCTGTGAGTGGCGACACAGTCGTGGGTATACAGGGAGTAAAGGGATGGTATTGGGGTGCGGAGAGGTGAGCTAGTGGGTGGAGGTGTTCATCAGACTTACTGCTTCGGGAAAGTGACTGTTTTTCGGTCTAGGGTCCTGTTGTGGATGCTGCGCAGTTTCTTGCCTGATGGGAGTGGGACAAACAGTCCATAAGCAGGGTGATGGGATCCTTCATGGTATTGCTAGCATCTTTTTGGCAACTTTCTGTATAAATGTCCTTGATGGTGGATAGGCTGGTGCCAGTGATGCGTTGGGCAGTTTTGACGACCCGTTGTAGGCCCTCCTATTCACCGCAATGCAGTTTCCATACCATGGTGTGATGCAGCACATTAGGATGCTCTCTACTGTGTATCTGTAGAATGATGTGAGTGTAGATGTGCATCGTAGACTTTTCTGGCACCGTTCTGTTAGACAAAGTGTAGGCCAGATGGAGCCGGCGATCAATAGTGATGTTTTGCTGACATCTCACAAAACTACTAGATACTCGAGTACAGGGTTCCCAAATGGAGTCCATGGACCTCTCGGTTAATGGTAGGGGTCCATTGCACAAGAAAGTTTAGCAACCGCTGTTCTAGTAGATTTACTTCTTCTGAACTACGATTGAGGCAGTCTGCAGCCTATAATTTCGCTTTTAAGGATGCGCTTTTGAACCAACTAAACAATTCGCTTTTGTGATCTCCTGGGGGTTTCGACAAAAGAAACTTGGTCTGATAGAAGAAGACAAGCGCACGGTCAGCTCCATTGTGCCACGCTGATTAAAGTGTAGAGCAAGATTAATGTCAATGAAGATGAGTGGAAAACAAACAGGTTTTCTGCACAGTCTTCCTACGTTTGACCCATCTCCCTCCCTTCTCACTACTATCAGGCAGGCAGTGCAGGAGTCTTGGGTTCCATACCACTAGATTTGGGAGTAGTTGCTGGCCTGCATCTTGGATGGCTTCACTTGCCTCATCGCTGAACAGGCTCTGTAGTCTGTGGACTTACTTTGGGGAACTCTGCAGTTCTTGTTCCTTGTGTTTTTGTTTACTTATTTTTACTATTTGCGCAGTTTGTTCTTTTTTTTGCAAATTGAATTTGCAGCTGTCTTGTGGAGTGTTTTTCTTTTAGTGAATTTGATTGCGTTTTTTTATCTTGTGAGCACCTGCAAGTATCTTTAAGTTGTATATGGTAAACATACCATAGAACCATAGTACCATAGAACACTACAGCACAGAAAACAGGCCATTTGGCCCTTCTAGTCTATGCCAAAACTTTATTCCACTAGTCCCATTGACATGCACCCAGTCCATAACCGTCCAAACCTCTCCCATCCATAATCTATCCAATTTATTCTTAAAACTTAAGAGTGAGCCCGCATTTACCACGTCAGTTTCAGCTCGCTCCACTCTCCCACCATTTGCTGAGTGAAGAAGTTCTCCCAATGTTCCCCTAAACCTTTTCCCTTTCATCCTAAAGCTATGTCCTCTCGTATTTATCTCTCCTAGACTAAGTGGAAAGAGCCTACTCGCATTTACTCTGTATATACCCCTCATAATTTTGTAAAACTTTGATAATACATTTGAACTTTGAACTTTGAAAGGAGTCCTTTTCCTTCACCTTTCTGTGTATTCCCTGCTTTACGAAAGTTCGCTTTACGCCACTTCGCTTTTACAAATACCTACATTAGCACCTGTTTTCGCTAACCGAAAGAAATCCGAAGAGGATTTTCACTTTTACAAAAAAAGAAAAGTGAAAATAGCATTCAGTGTTTATTTTGCAGTGAGCCGTTTTAGAGGCTGAGCGGTGAGAGTGGCAAAATGCGAAAATAGTGTTCAGCTATTGTTTTGCTCTCAGCAAAACAAACAAGCGACATCTCAGCATCAAGCCGCCACAGCTTTGAACTGCGTGAGATTTATGCTTCGATTGACAGTGCTGCAATGATCGCAGTAAAGTATGACTTTAATTTTGAAAGGTCACGTAGGTTTAGGGCAGGATTGCAGGATGTTTTGAGTGCTTACAAAGAACCGTATGATAGAAAAATGCATGAACCTTCCAGTGTGCTCTCTGTCTTCCCAATTCTGGTAGGTGAAGCTATACTGTACATACATTATTTCTACTTTATATAGGCTGTGTATTTATTATATCATTCCTGCTTTTACTATATGTTAGTATCATTTTAGGTTTTACGTGTTATTTGGTATGATTTGATAGGTTATTTTTTGGGTCTGGGAACGCTCAAAAAATTTTCCCATATAAATTAATGGTAAATGCTTCTTCGCTTTACGCCATTTCGGCTTACGAAAGGTTTCATAGAAACGCTCTGCCTTCGGATAGTAGGGGAAACCTGTATACCTATATGACAATAGAGACTACATATCCCCAGCTGTAAAGTGCTTCAGGGCATTGTGAAAAGTGCTTGTTCTGTCATATTGCAATATGTTCCAGCATCCCTCACAGGGACAATTTATAAATTAATGTGAGGTGAATGATGAATTGATGGTGTGTAACCTTTAATCCTTCACGCTGCTCCAATTTGCAGTCCAACTTAACTAAAATATCTAACTATCATACCCTGGATTAGACCTTTTACAAATGAGAGATGAATTGATTCTGCAATCTAATTTGGTACGTTTAAATACCTGACAAGTGCAATAAACTTATCCAAATGTTAAATGAAGAGTAGTATCTCATAGCTGGCTGAGATCAATAGCAGCAGTGCATCACAGGCTCCAGTCTTTGTTTTGCCTAATGATTTCATAAACGGTATCAGGCTGCATAGAAATTATCAGAAGAGCCTGTACTGAAAGCAAAAAGAAACTCCAGGTTTTGCCCCTGAAAACCAGTCACTGAGCAGATGGGGCTCGTCAGCAGCTCATCCTGAAGAAGCAAAACTCTGAACTGACACCTCTCCTGCCTTGCAGCTCCACCCACTCCTGAGGAAGTTTTCAGGAGTAAACTCCAAGGAAAAATCTGGAGCTGGAATCCCTAATGGTCCTACATTGAGTTCAACACTGACTGGCAACTCTTGCGCTGCTGCTGGTACCAAACTGTATCAGTCTCTGCCATTTCTTCAGGGTCATCAGCCACTTGGAGAATGAGAAGCTGCTCTATGGGCAAAAGCTTGCTGTCCCAATCGTATAGCCTGTGTTTGTGTGCAAGCTTCCAAAGCATGTAGACAGCTGGGATGCAATATCCAAAGTCAACTTCATCCAGTGGCAGGCCTCCTACATTGTTTTTCCTTGTTCTATAAAAACACACTGTTGTAATGAATTGAGCCGTGTGAATGGATCATTGCAAAGCAATGCTTTTCATTGTACATGTGACAATAATACACAACTTAAAACACACATGGGACAACTCATCATCTCAAGAGAAGCAGAGTTATCAAAGTCCTCTTTGTCAGAACAGTTGACCATTTTGACTTAAAGGTTAGCTCAGATACTCTATCTAAACATGCTGCCTGATGTGATGATTCTTTCTGGCATGCTCTATACTTAAATAAGACCATAAGATATAGGAGCACAGTTAGGATATTTGGCCAGTTAAGTCTGTTCTGCCATTTCATCATGGCTGATCCATTTTTCCACTCAGCCCCAATCTCCTGCCTTCTCCACATATCCTTTCATGCTCTGAACAATCAAGAATCTATCACCCTCTGCCTTAAATATATGTAAAGACCTTGCCTCTACAGCCGCCGGTGACCACAGATTCACCGCACTTGAACTAAAGAAATTGCTCCTCATTTCCAGTCTAAAAGGATGCCCCTCTATTCTGTGGCTGTGTCTGCTGGTCTTAGACACTCCCACCATAGGAAACATCCTCCCTACATTCACTCTTTAAGACATTTCACAATATATGTTTCATCGAGGTCACCGTGTATTCTTCCGATTTCTTGTGAATACAGGCCTAGAGCCATCAAAGGCTCTTAATATGCCAAGTCCTTCAATCCTGGAATCATTTTCGTGAACCTCACTTGAACCCTCTCCAGATTCAGCACATCCTTTCTAACATAATGGACTCAAAACTTCTCACAACACTTCAAGTGAGGCTCCACCAGTGCTTTATAAAATCTTAATATTACATCTTTGGTTTTATATTCTACCCCTCTTGAAATGGATGCCAGCATTGCACTTGCCTCCATCACTACCAACTCAAACTGCAAATTAACCTTCAGGGAATTCTGCACAAGGACTCCCAAGTTTCTTTGTGTCTCAGATTATTTTTAAATTGTCTCTCCATTTAGAAAATAGTCTATGCTTTTATTTCTTCTGCCAAAGTGCACGACAATACATTTCCCAGCAATGTCTTCCATCTGGCACTTCTCTGTCCATTCGCTTACCTGCGCCTCTACCTACCTTCATATTGTCTGCAAACTCTGCAACAAAGCCATCAATTCCATCACTCAAGTCATGGACATATAACATAAAAAGAAGCAGTCCCGACACAAACCCCTGTGGAGCACTTCTAATTACTGGCAGCCAACATGAAAAGGTGCCCTTTATTCCCACTCTCTGCCTCTTGACAATCAGTCACTGCTTTTATCCTTACCAGTAAACTTCCTTCAATAGTATGATCTCCTAACTTGTTAAGTAGCCTCATGTGTGGCACCTTGTCAAAGGTTTTCTGAAATTCCAAGTACACAACATCAATCGATTCTCCTTTGTCTATCTTGCTTGTTATTTATTCAAAGAATTCCAGCAGATTTGCCAGATTTTCCCTTGAGGAAACAATGCTGACTACAGCCTATTTTATCATGTGCCTCCAAGTATCCAGAAACCACATCCTTAATAATCAACTCCAAGTTTTTCCTAACCTCTGAGGTCAGACTAACAGGTCTATTATTTCCTTCCTTCTGCCTCCCTCCCTTCTTGAAAAGTGGAGTGACATTTGCAATTTTCCAGTCTTCTGGAACCATTCCAAAATCTAGTGATTCTTGAAAGATCATTACTAATGCCTCCACAATCTCTTCAGCCACCACTTTCAGATCCCTAGGGTGCACCTCATCTGGTCCATGTGATTTATCTACTTTCAGTTTGCCAAGAACCTTCTCCCTAATTATGGCAACTTCACCACACTTCTGACCCCTAACAGCCTTGAACCTCCAGCATACTGCTGGTGTCTTCAACAGTGAAGACTGATGCAAAATACTTATTTAGTTTATCTGCCATTTCCTTGAACCCATTACTACTACTCCAGCATTGTTTTCCAGTGTTCTGATATCCACTCTCAACTCTCTTTTACACGTTATGTATATGAAGGAACTTCCGCATCCTTTTTAATATTATTGGCTAGCTTATTTTCATATTCCATCTTTACCTTCTTAATTACTTTTTTAGTTGCCTCCTGTTGGTTTTTAAAAGTTTCCCAATCCTCGAACTTCCCTCTAATTTTTGCTCTATTATACTCTCGCTCTTTGGTTTTTATGTTGGCTTTGACCTCTCTGTTGGCCACTATTGTGTCACCTTGCCTTTAGAATACTTCTTTTGCTTTGGGATGTGTGTATCCTGTGACTTCCAGATTGCTTCCATAAACTCCAGCCAGTGCCACTCTGCCATTATCCCTGCTAATGTACTTTTCCAATCTCTTTTGGCCAACACCTCTCTCATGCCTCTGAAATTCTGATACATCTGACTTTATCTGCTTCTCAACTTTCAGGGTGAATTTGATCATATTACAATCACTTTCCCTAAGGGTTCCTTTTCCTTAAGCTCTCTAATCAATTCCAGTTCATTGCACAACACCTAATCAAGAATCCCCTATTGTGCTCTACTGTGACTGATCTAAAAAGCCACCTCATAGGCATTCTAAAAATTCCTCCTCATGTGGTCCAGCACCAACCCGATTTTCTCAATCCACCTGCATGTTGAAATCCCTCATGACTATTGTAACATTCCCCTTTTGGCATGCATTTTGTATCTCCCATTGCAATTTGTAGACCAAATCCTTAATACTCTTTTGGAAGTCTGTATATAACTCACAGCTGGGTCTTTTTATTCTGGCATTTCCTTAGCTCTATCCATAATGATTCAACATCATCTGACCTTATGTCACCTCTTTCTAATGATTTGATTTCATTTTTTGCCAACAGAGTCACACCAGCCTCTTTGACTGCCTGCCTCTCTTTTCAATACAATGTGTATCCTTTGATGTTAAGATCCATCTATAATCTTTTTTCAGCCATGATACAGTAATGCCTACAACATCATGCATGTCAATTTGTAACTGTGCTACAAGTCCATCTACCCTATTCCATATGCTGCATTCACTCATATATAACACCTTCAGTTCTGTATGCATCCTTTTCAATGTTGTCTGCCTTTTATGAGAAGCATTAATTGTGTGGATAGCCAGAGGTTTTTTCCCAGGGCTGAAATGGCAAACATGAGGGGCATAGTTTTAAGGTGCATGGAAGTAGGTACGGGGGGGGGTGGGGGGGGGAATGAGTGTCAGGGGTAAGTTTTTCAGACAGAGAATGGTGGGTGCATTGAATGCATTGCCAGTAGTACAACAGGGTTTTTTAAGAGATTCTTAGATAGATGCATGGAGTTTAAAAAAGTAGTGACTGAGGGCTCTACATGAAATGGACAGAGGGTAGGAACATTTAGAGGAAATTCTAGGCAGTTTCTAGAGTAGGTTACCTGGTCAGTACAACATTGTGGGCCGAAAGGCCTGTAATGTGCTGTAGATTTCTATGTTTCTATGTTTACATTTCAACTCCTCTTGTTGACTGCAATTTTTCCCTATCATCAGCCTCACTACACATTGCCTCTGTTTGTAAACCAACTACCTCATCCTCAGCGCTATCACTCCATTTCTCATCCCCTGCCAAATTAGTTTAAATCCTCCTGAACAACTCTAGCAAACCTGCCCGCAAGGATGTTGGTCCCCCTGGGGTTCAGGTGTAACCCATCCCTTTTGTACAGGTTGTACCTTCCCCAGGAGAGATCCTAGTTATCCATAAATCTGAACATCTGCCCCTTGCACCAGTTCCTCAGTCATGCATTCAACTGGCAACTCATCCTTTTCTTACCCTCACACAGGCAGCGGTCCAGAGATCACTAATCTGGAGTTCCTGTCTTTCAGCTTATTTTGCATCTCCAGCTCCAATGGCTTATTCGTGATTTTCATTCCAGAATCACAACCTCAGATCCCAGTTTGCTGCCCAACTCTTGTTGACACCTTGCACCCTCTGTACACCTTCTGTGCAAGGTAAGGTGACATGTTAATGTAGTGGTTAGCACAAAGCTTTACAGTATCAGTGAACTGGGATCAATTCCTGCCTGCTGTCTATAAGGAGTTGGCATGTTCTCCCCATGAATGTATGGGTTTCCTCTGGGTGCTCTGGTTTCCCCTCCAAGTCCAAAGACATACTGGATGGTAGGCTAATTAGTAATTGTAAATTGTTGCATCATTAGGCCAGGATTAAATTGGGACTTGCTGGGTAACACAGTTCAAATGTCCAGAAAGGCAGATTCTGTGCTGTATCTTAATAAAAACCTTCACCTTCTACCTGTCTCCTGTTTAACTGCCTCTTCAATCTCTATTCATCTCCTCTAAATGTCCCTACCCTCTGTCCATTTCATGTAGTACCCCTCAGTCACTATTCATCTTATCTAACACTGAAAACTTCCCAGCCTTTTTACTCCAATTCTTCCATCCAGCCATGACCTACTTTTGTGTTATGTGTTGCTTGGAATCATAATTGAATCCCGATCTCATTTCTAATGGTCTTGTACAGTTTGTTTCCTCTGCACTCTGGCTGAACACCCTATTTGGTCAGTCTTACACTGATCCAGGTATAGTTACTACTCTATAGAACAGTGGTCATCAACCCTTTTAAGCCCAAGATCCCCTACCTCGGCCTCAGTGAAAGGCAAGATCGACCCCAGATCAATTAGTCACACGCATGCGCACCGGGGCAGAAAAGACCAGAAGTAAAACCCTGCAACCCGGAAGTAGAAATAATGTATAAACACCAGGGGCACCGACCCTTTTTTTGCACCGCGGACCGGTTTAATATTGACAATATTCTTGTGGACCGGCCAATGTGGGGGGAGGGGGGGGGAGGTTAAACATGACGGGAATACAGCGATACTCGAAGCTGGTTCCTTATGTCCAGTCTATTCAGCAATTTAGTTATCGCGGCTCTCGGCACTTAGCTTCTGTCCCGCGCTGCTGACGTTTTTTCCTCTGAAAAAACTCAACTCGTTTGTCTTTTAGTGCAGGGTGTTTGGACACGGAGTACCGAAGCAGTTTTGAGGGCTTCATTGTCTCATTGGACAGCCTCCCGCCGCCAGACGCCTTGGCCAGGTGTGGCTGGTCGTGGGTGGGGTGAGAGAACAAGGTCAGGGCCGGAGGTCCCTGTGCCGGGGCTGCGGCAGTCGCTGTCCGGACAGAGCGACTGACCGAGCAAGAAGTGCGTCAGGGCTCGTGCCCATCCTCCTTGTAGGATCTATCGGCTGACAAAAGTTTGTTTCAGTAGATTGCAGCAAGGTAGCTGCTCTGATACTTACGAAACGCTGAGCCCGAACTAGGTCGTCTGCGAATATTTTAGCACCGGTTTCCCCATGAACATTCAGTGTGCTAACCAGGTTTAGAGGCAATGCTCCAGGCCAGTATCGACAGCACTTCCCACTGGCCGCCCAAGGCCAACCGGTGATCTCTGGCGCAAGGATGTCACTGTGGTTAGGCAACTGATGACCTCATGTGTGTTCAAGTTCAACAGTGGGCTGACAGAGAATGAGGAAAGGTGCAGCTGACTCATATTATGTCCTCACGGCCCGGTGTTGGGGACCACTGAAGTACACTGTGTAGTGTGTGGCGGGGTAGCTACACACATGCGCACTGGGCAGAAAGAATGGAACTAAAACCCCGCAACCCGGAAACAATCTCTCAACAGTATTTGTGTATTTATTTTTCTTTTTTTTTTCAGGATCTACTGGGAAAGTCTCAAAGATCGACCAGTCGATCACGATCGATGGGTTGGCGACCACTACTATAGAAAGTGAATCTCAAAGTTGTATATAGTGACATATAAGTACATTGATAATAATATTTTCATTGAACGTTGAATTTATGTCCTTATCTTCATTATTTTTAGCAGTTCGCGTTGGCTGGGTAAGTGAAGTAGGGTTGTGCGTTTTATACAGGCTTTGCTGTTTAACCATGGTTTTATGATATTCTCCATCAGATTCCTTCTTCTTCATCACTTTACTTTTCCCATCTATCACATTCCAGATTCTCACATTCCTCCCTTCCATCTCCCACCCTCCTACTTCCCACCCGCTCCCCCTTCAACTAGATTCACCTGTCTGCCACGTCTCCTTGCCTTACCCTTTCATTTTGGCTTCTGCCCTTTTCCTTTCCAGTCCTGATGAATGGTCTTGGCTTAAAATGTTGCCTGTTTACTTTCCTCCAAAGATGCCACTGACATGAGAGGTAACTTGATAGAGGTGCCCAGGATGATAAGGATCATTGATCAAGTGGACAGTCAGGAAAGCAGCATCCACCGTCAGAGACCGCCACCACCCAGGACATGCTCTCTTCACACTGCTGCCATCAGGAGGAAGGTACAAGAGGCTTAGAACCCTCACCACCAGGTTCAGGAACAGTTATTAACTCTCAAACATCAGGCTCTTGCACCAAAGGGGATAACTTGACTCAACTTCACTTGCCCAATTATTGAAATGTTCCCGCAACCAATGGACTCACTTTCAAGGGCTCTTCATCTCATATACTTGATATTTGCTTATTTATTTATTATTATTAAATCTTTCTTTTGTACTTGCACAGTTTGTTTTCTTTTGCACACTGAATTTCCACGTTGGTGCAGTCTTTCATTGATTCTGTTATGGTTATTATTCTATAGATTTATTGAGTTTTCCCACAAGAAAATGAATGTATATGTATATGGTGATATATATATGTAATTTGATAATAAATTTACTCTGAGCTTTGAACTTTTTTTCTGAGGCAAAAATGGCTAATACGAGGGGAATAATTTCAATGGGATTGGATGGATATCAGAGGTAATTTTTGTTTCACACAGAGATTGGTGGATGCATGAAAAAATATACCAATGGTTGTGGCAGAGGTGGATAAGAATCTCTTAGCTGAGCACATGGATGATAGAAAACTGTAGGGCTATATAGGTACGAGAAGGATTTAATTGATCTTGGAGATGGATAGAAACATTGCAAGCAGAAGAGCCTGTTACTGTGCTGTAATGTTCTATTTTTAAAATAGAAATAGGAGTTTTAAAATTTTTATTTTATTTAGAGATGGACCATGTAACAGGTCCTTCCAGCCCAACAAGCCTTGCCAGCCAACAACCCAGCTATCAAACCCCAGCCAAATCACAGGAAAATTTCCAATGACCAATTAACCTACTAGTTGGTAAGTCTTTGGAATGTAGGAAGAAGCTGGAGCAGCCAGAGGAAACCCATGAAGTTCCAGAGAGAACGTACAAACTCCATACAGAGGACACCAGCATTGAACTCCAAACTGAGCTGCCCCAAGCTGTAATAGTGCCACGCTAACTGCTACACCTGTAGCACCCCAGCATTTTGAGTGTACAGCTTATCCCTCGGGCAAAATCTCAGCAAAACTTGTCCAGAGTGCTGTTTTTTGCAGGCAAGAATATTGATGATTCATTCATTTGTGGGAAATCAGTATTTTCCTTGCATTACAAAGAAAGAAAAATAACATGTCTTTAACCCACATCAGCCATCAGCAAGATACAAGCAGCAACAAAATACTGGCAAAGTAGCTTATAAATATGAGATAGAAATACAAAGGAAATTTTTTAGACAAATTACTAATCTTTCATGGAAGCAAGTGAGAGTGTTAAGAGTTCAAATTTTATTCAGGGTTGAAAGAAATCATCAGATGTGGCAGCAAAAATGTCACATGAAGGGCTCAGATAGTGAATCACTGTCAGTGTGGAATTATTTTCCATGTCAAACTGAATTAATGGTTCATTTGAGTGGTATCAAACTAAATGCTAGTGTTACAGTCAGGTCATAAGGCTATAGAAAAAAAAAAAGAGATTATTGATGTCCTATTGCGGTTACAGTGACAGGAGTTCCAAACATATTGAAATAAAGTGAGAGTATTCTCCTGTTCTGTCTGCTAGGACTCATTTTTACTGCCTGTGGATTGCCCATTGTTGACAGTGCACATTTTGGGCTCTCATTATAGCAAGAGAATAAGGCATATTTCCTACGTTCGGATATATATATATATATATACTTACAATACTCTTATTCACTTAATCTATAACAACAATCAGGTTCCTGAACCAGTGTGGATAACCTGACTCACCTCATCACTAAACTGTCTTCACAACCTACACACTCACTTTCAAGGACTCTGCAACTCATAGTCTCAGTTTATTTATTTATGTATTTATTTATGGATTTATCTATCTATCAACCTACCTCATCATCATCATTATGTGCCATGTCATCTCACACGGTGATCATAATCTTGTGAACATGATTGTTTTTGGCAAATCTTTCTGCAGAAATGCTTTGCCATTGCCTTCTTCTGGGTAGTGTCTATTGTCTGCCTACACACACACACACATATATATATATATATGTTTGTCTATCTATTTATTTATTTGTATTTTCACAGTTTGTCTTTTGCACATTAGGTGTTCATCAGCCTTTGTCTGTAGGTTGTCACTAATTCTATTGTGTTTCTCCATTCTACTCTGAATGCCTGCAAGAAAGTGAATCTCAGTGTAGTTTATAGTGACATATACCTACTTTGATAATAAATTTCCTTTGAACTATAAATACCTTAATAATCTTTTGTTCCTTTCTGTGTCGAACATCGAGCTTTGTGTCAGCAGCTCAGATATCTGACTTCCTGCATCTTTAATGTCATGATAAGTGCTAATTGGTATTTGGTTTATCAGTGTCAGATTGTACCACTGGATATTCCTGCGTGGCTGAATGAAAATTAAACCAGAACTATCTGACTGTACATATATACAACCAAACACAACAATGTTCCTCCGCATCGTGTGCACCCACAGAACATAGATCACACACACAGCACATAAAGCAAAATATCACCGCTAATAAGTTAGACAAAATCACATCTCACAGTGCTTCAGCTTTTGCTGCCAACTCGGGTTGACTGAGTCTTTCGTCAAGGTCCAAGATCCAGTTACAAAGGGGGGATGTTGAGTCCCAACAAGGACAGTTTACCCACCAGTCTCTGAGGGATTACCCTGTTAATTCACCGAGCTGAAGTTAATGAACATGACGTATGAGGCATTGTTTTCTAAGTGGGTCAGGACAGGATGGAAAGCCGAAGCTATGGTATCATCAGTGGATCGGTTTGAGTGGCAGGCGAACTGGAAAGGGTCCAGTGTAGCACTTCATGATTGCTGAGGTTAATCCTGCTGGGAAGTACTTTGTACATTTCAGCCAGTTACCATCGTTCTCTTGGGCACCAGAATGATAGCAGCTGCCTTGAAGCCTGCAGGTACAGTGAACTGTTACAAAAAGATGTTAAATATGTCCATTAAGCCCTCTGTTAGCTGAGCCACACAATTCCTCAGTACCCGATCAGGTGTGTTGTCCAGCCCCGCAGCTTTGCATGAGTTTACCTTGCATCATGAGTATATAGTGAAATCCCTTGCTTGCACGAAGCTCGCAAAGTTAAGAGTATACATGGTAATAATAATCACAATAATGACGCCGATGAATGAAAAACAACAAATTTGTGAAAAGGTAGTCATGCTATTTGACATAATGCAGAATGTTACTGCAGTGAGAACAACAGAATAACTAAGAGGTAGAGTGAAGAGTCTGAGAACGTGACAGAACTGCTGGGAAAGGGGTGTGAGAGAGCTGACTGGTTCAGGAATTTGACTGCCTTGGGGAAGAAGTTGTTCTTAAGTCTGGTCATCCGGGATTTGAAACTCCTGTATCTTCTCCCAGAAAGTAGAAGAGAGAACAGTGAATAGCTTATTGAGTATGTGGAAGTCAATTACAGATTTGAATGTAAGAATGTACATACAGTTGTATGTTATAAACTTTATATATGTTATACATTGTACTTATACAGTTATAAACTTTATATATGTATACATTGTACTTATTGATTCCATTATATTTCTTTGTATCTACTGTGCATGCCTGCAAGAAATGAATCTCAGGATAGTATATGGTTACATATAACATACTTTAATAATTAATTTACTTTGAACTTTACATTAACAAGCTTGGTTTATAAGTTGATCAGACTTTAATCAAGTTCCAATGGATCTGCGACAATGTACGAATTTTATACCCTGTTCTTTACCAGTCTTTGTCTCTACTAGTATCTCTCCCATGGGGCAGGTAGCTCAGTGGTTAAGGCTCCACTTGCAGTTTTGAAATCTCAGTTCTAATCCTATTCTGGCCACTGAGGGGTTTTGATGTGGTTAATTAATCTGAAGCACAAAACAACAACGATCTTACAAATGGCTAAATAAAAACACAACTGGTTCAGTGATGTCCTTTGAGGTGGGAAGCATGCCGTTGGAAAATAAAATTCCAAAATCCACTGCAATACTGTATGCCTGCTTGAAGGTAATTCAAAATGAGGAATAAGTGCTAGTTTTCCAGTGATATCTGTGCCCTAAGATTCATTCGTTCATTATGTGCCTTGTTGTATCATGTTGTATTTGATAATGGTCGACACGACCATAACAGTTCTTGGCAAAATTTTTCATAGAAGTGACTTGACATTGCCTTTTTCTGGGCACTGTCTTTACAAGATGGGTGACCCCAGCCATATCATACACTTCAGAGACTGTCTGCCTGTCGTCAGTGGTTGCATAATCAGGACTTGTGATGTGCACCAGCTGCTCATACGACCATCCACCACCTGCTACCTTGACTTACGTGACCCTGAACAGGGCTAAGCAAGCGCATCACTCCCCACAAGGATGACCTGCAGGCTAGCGGAGGGAAGGACCGACTTACACCTCCCTTGGTAGAGATGTATCTCCACCCCGTCAACCAGACCTAAGAATACAGATGAAAAAATATTACTTACTGCATTTAATACATACACTGATGGATATGTTGAATACAGTGTCATAAAATCTTTGAGTGCTACAGCACAGAAACCAGCCATTTGGTTGTCATCACTGAAGGGAAGTTGGTAGTAGGGATAAGCTCTCACTATCTATTAAATGCTCCCAATGGCGTGTGTCTCAAATACCTTCTGACAACCATATCCAGCTCCTGGCCTACACATGTGGTTTAGCTTCTAAGCCTGGTAGAACCATTTCTACTGAAGGAAAAGAGGCAAAGGCAGTTTACTGGTGCTTTAAAACCAGTCGCTTCAGGTAGATTGGGCTTGTCAGCCATGGTTGGGAGTTCATTATGTGGCTGACTGCTTTACTGCTTGGTATGGGAACACCAATGCCATTGAACAGAAAATCCGACAAAAGATAGTGGACTTGGCCTAGTACATCATGGATAAAGGCTTCCAAACCACTGACCACATCTACATGAAACACCGTCACAGGAAAGCAGCACCTATGATCAAAGATCTTCCCCACCCAGGCCATGTTCTTTTCTCACTGCTGCCATCAGGTAGAAGGTAAAAGTGCCTCAGGACTCGCACCACCAGCTTCAAGAACAATTACTACCCATCAGGGTCTTGAACAAAAGAAGATAACTAAACTCATCTATTGTGATGTTCCCACAACCAATGATCTCACATTAAGTTACATCTCACATCTCACATCATTCTCCTGTTATTGTTGCTTTTCATTTATATTTACATTTGTATTGTTTGTAGTCTTCTATGCTCTTGCTCTTTCATTGCTCCTGTTTATAGTTATTCTTCTCTAGACCTGCTGAGTATGCCTGCAAGAAAAGGAAACTCGGGGTTGTGGGGGTGTCATGTATGTACTCTGAAAATAAATTTTACTTTGAACTTTGATCTAGAACATAGAAAACCTACAACACAATACAGGCCATTCGGCCCACAAATCTGTGCCAAACATGTCCCTACCTTAGAACTACCTAGGCTTTACCCATCTAGGAGAAGGAAAACTTTAAACTCAAACCTCTGCTGCTTTGCAGCTATACCCACTCATGAGGAAGGCTGAGGAGTAAACCCTGAGGGAAAATCCAGAGCTGGAATATCTAAGGCAGTCCTACATTGAGTTCAATGTTGACTGACAACTTCTGCAATGCTGCAGGTGCCAATCTTTCTGCCATTCCTTTAGATTCATCACCTACGTGGAGAAGGGGAGCCTGTTGCATGGGCAATACCTTGCTCCCCATTCCAAGCTGCCCTGCTGCCCTGGCTTGTGTGTATATACAGTATATATATATATTAATGCAACTATCTTATCAGCCAATCATGTGGCAGGAAATCAATGTAAAAAACATGCAGACGTGGTCAACAGGTTCAGTTGTTGTTGGGACAAAACATCAAAAAGGGAAAAAAATGTAGTTTAAGTGACTTTGGCTTTGGAATGATTGTTGATGCCAAACAGGGTGGTGTGAGTATCTTAGAAACTATTACTCTCATGGGATTTTAATGCACAATAGTCTCTAGAGTTTACAGAGAATGATACAAAGAAAACCAAAAGAAAGATCAAGTGAGTGGCCATTCAGTTGGGTGAAAGTGCCTCATTAATGAAAGAGGTCAGACAAGAATGGCCAGACTGGTTCAAGCTGATAGGAGGGTAATAATACTTCAAATAACTAGGTGTTACAACAGTGGTGTGCAGAAAAGTGTTACTGAATGTGGAACATGTTGTATCCTGAAATGGATGAACTATAGCGCAGAGGACCGTGACCATTTTGTTAGGTACAGGAGGAAACTAATAAAGTGGCCACTGTGTGTGAATGCCTGCTGCAAGTGTTTCATTGTTTCTGCATCTCAGTGTACTTGTACGCATGATAAAATAAACTTGACTTGACGTTAAGATGAACAATGAAGAGACAGAGAGAAGTGTCTCTCTCCACTGATGCTGACTGACCTGATTTCCATCATCTGCAGTTTATGTTATTTTTCCCTTAGTCTGTAGAGTAGCACTCGTTTGCTGTTATGAATTGTTTGGAATGGATCTCTAAATATAAGTTTGTTCCATTTTATTTCAATCTTCTACAAGAGATAAAGTTTTAGCAAATGTTTCCATTAGCATTTTCCATGTACATTAGCAAAACTTCTCCAAAATGTATTTCTGTAATTTGTGGAAAAGTAGGCCAAAGCAGCTGATGCTTTAGTGTCAGTCTTAATTCAACTGTTGAGGTGTCACTGAAATTTAATAAGTTTACAATTCTTTATCAGAGTCCAAAAGATCTGTGGAGACTGAAGAGAGCTTGACTGTACACATCCATACTCACATTATTCTACAGATGTGCAGTAGAGAGCATCCTAATACGAAACATCACTGCTTGGTTCAGGAAAGCTCTACAGCAGGTAGTCAAAACTGCCCAACACATCACCGGCACCAGCTTGCCCACTGGCAAGGACATAAATACAGAAAGGTGCTGGAAAAGGGCCTGTAATGTCATGAAGGGTCCCACCAATCCTGCTGATGTTCTATTTGTCCCACTCCCATCAGGGAGGAGGCTACATAGCATGCACACAAGACTCAAAAACAGTTACTTTCCCCAATGTAATGCTGATGAACACTTCCTCCTACTAACCAACCACCACTACTTTATCATTTTTTGTCAGAGTCACCTTATGTATAGACACTCTTGTGGATATACAATCAATTTATGTAAATAATCTACATTACTGTGAAAAGTCTTTGGCATGTGTAAAACTATTCTATAATGTGATGATGCATTCAAAAATAATGAAGTGAAATGTTTCAAAATGTTAAAAAGAGCAGTAAACAGTAAAACACTAAATCAAATCAGTACTTGGTGTGACCACCCTTTACCTTTAAAACTGCATCAATTTTCTCAAGTAGACCATCATGCAATTTAATAAGAAAATCAGCTGGTAGGTTGTTCCAAGCATCTTGAGAACTTGCCACAATTCTTCTGCTGACTTTGGCTGTCTTGTTTGCTTTGTCTGTCCAGGTAATGCCAGAAGCTCAATGGTGAGATCAGGGCTCTGAGGAGGCCACACCATCTGTTGTCGAACTCCTTGTTCTTTTTTTCACTGAAGGTAGTTCTTCATGACCTTGGCCCTGGGTTTGGGGTCACTGTCCTGCTGCAAAGCGAATTTGGGACCAATCAGATGCCTCCCTGTTGGTATTATATTATGGATGAGACTCTGCATGTACTTCTTAGCATTGAGGATTCTGACCAGATCACCAACTCTATTTGCAGAAGTTCAGCCCCAAGCCCTCAGGGAACCGCTGCCGTGCTTCACTGTTGGCTGCAGACTCTCATTTATGTAGCACTCTTGAGCTTCTCTATGGACTAACTGACTACTGATGGAGCATCAGTCCAGGGCACTTGTTGCTATTGTTCAGCACCCTAGTCCTTGTGTTTTGCTGCATAGGTGAGTTTCTTGGCTTTATTGCCACTTAGGAGGAATGGCTTTTTGGCAGCAACTCTTCTATGAAGAACACTTCTGACAAGACTTCTCCAGACTGTACTAGGGTTCCAGTGGTTTCTCTGAGTTCAGAGCTGATAGTAGTGTCAGATTTCTTTTGATTTAGAAGGGATGTCAGTCTGAAGTATCTCTCATCTGCTGCACTTATTTTCCATGGCTGACAACTATGTTTCTGGTCCCGGTTCTTTGTGCTTCTTCAGAAGAGTTTGGACAGCATATCTTGGAACTCCTGCCTGTGGCAAAGTTTCTGCTTGAGAGAGGCCTTGCTGATGCAGAGTGACCACCTTGTGTTTTGTTGGTATGTTCACTCTTGTCTTGATGTAAGGATTGATGATTTGGAAATTAAAGTGTCACATCTACCACACCTTCAGCTTTATTTTGGTTGTCCACCCAATGACCTGGCCTCCACAGCTGCTTGTGGCAATAAATTCCACAAATTTACCACACTCTAGCTAAAGACGTTTCTCTGCAGCTTTGTTTTAAATAGATATCCCTTTATCCTGAAGCTGTGCTCTCGTGCCCTTGAATCACCAGCCATGGAAGACATCCTTTCCACATCTGCTGTCTAGGCCTTTCAATATTTGAAAGGTTTCCCATGAGATCCTCCCTCATCCTTCTAAATTTCAGTGAGAACAGACTGAGAGGCATCAAATGTTCCTCGTATGATAAACAATTCATTCACTGAATCATCATTGTGAACCTTTTCTGAAATCTTTCCAAGGTCATCACATCTTTTCTTTGATGAGGAGCCCAAAACTGTTTACAATACTCAAGGTAAGGCCTCACTAGTGCCTTATAAAGCTAATGTTGTATTTGCTTTCCTCACCATTGACTCAATCTGCAAGATAACATGCAACCTGCAAATAAGGTGTACTGTACAAGGACTCTGAAGTCCTTTTGCATCTCAGATTTATGGATTTTCTCCCCATTTAGAAAATAGTCTGCACATTTATTTCTACTACCAAAGTGCATGACCATGCATTTTCCAACATTGTATTTCATTTGCTACTTCCTTGCCCATTCTTCTAATCTTTCTAAATTCTTCTGCAACCTACCTGTTTCCTTAACATTACTGTGTCTCCATCAATCTTCGTATCATCTGTAAACTTGACAAGCCATCTATACCATCATCTAAATCATTTATATACAGCATAAAAAGATGCAGTCCCAACACTGACCCCACAGCTAACCATAAAAGGATCCTTTTACGCCCACTCACTACCTCTAACCATGCCAGTCACTTTCCTGTAATACCATGGGGTAAGCAGCCTCATGTGTGGCACTTTGTCCAAGGCCTTCCAAAAGTCCAAATATACAATATCCTGTGCAACCCCTTTATCTATCCTACTTGTAATCAAAGAATGCCAACAGGTTCTTCTAGCAAGATTTTCCCTTAAGGAAACCATGTTGATTTTGTCCTACCTTGTCCTGTGTCACCAAGCACTCCATAAACTCATCCTTAACAACTGACTCCAAAATCTTCCCAACCAGGTCTATAGTTTCCTTTCTGCTGCCTTCATCCAATCTTAGAGTGGAGTGACATTTGAAAGATCATTACTAATGCCTCCACAATCTCTATGATACCTCTTTCAGAACCCTAGGATGCAGTTCATCTGGTCTGAGTGACTTATATACCCTTAGGTCTTTCAGCTTTTTGAGCAGCTTCTCCCTTGTAATAGCAACTGCACTCACTTCTCCTCTGCTACACTCTTCAACATCTGGCATACTGCTGGTGTCTTTCACAGTGAAGACTGATGCAAAATACTCATTTCATCTGCCATCTCCCTTTCCTCCATTATTATTTCTCCAGCCTCACTTTCTAGCCATCCTTTATCCACTCTCATTTCTTTTTTATTTCTTACATACTTGAAAAAGCTTTTACTATCCACTTCGGTGTAATTTGCTAGTCTGTTTTCATATTTCATCTTTTCCCTCATAATGATTCTTTTAGTTGCTCTCTGTAGGTTTTTAAAAGCTTCCCAATCTTCTATATTCCCACTAATTTTTGCTTTGTCGTATGCCCTCTCATTTGCATTTACATGAGGTTTGACTTCCCTTGTCAGCCATGGTTGTACTATTTTGCTATTTGAGTTATTTCTTAGTTTTTGGAATATATCTATTCTGCACCTTCCTCGTTTTTCCCAGAAACGCCCACCATTGCTGCTCTGCTGACATCCCTGCCAACAACTCTTTGCAATTAACCTCAGCCAACTCTTCTCTCATTCCATTGTAATTTCCTTTACTCCACTGAAATACTGCTACATCAGACTTTACTTACTCCCTATCAAATTCCATGTTGAACTCAATCATATTATGATCACCGTCCCCTAAGGGTTCTTTTCCTTAAACTTCCTAATCACCTCTGGTTCATTACATAGCACCCAGTCCAGTATAACTGATCACCTAGTAGGCTCAAAGACAAACTGTACTAAAAAGATATCTTGTAGGCATTCAACACACTCACTGTCTTGAGATCCATTACCAACCTGATTTTCGCAATCATCCTGCATGTTGAAATCTCCCATAAATATCATAACATTGCCCTTTTGACAAGCAATTTCTATTTCATAGAAACATAGAAAACCTACAGCACAATACAGGCCCTTCGGCCCACAAAGTTGTGCCAAACATGTCCCTACCTTAGAAATTACTAGGGTTACCCATTGCTCTTTATTTTTCTAAGCTTCTTATACCTATCCAAAAGTCTCTTAAAAGACCCTATTGTATCCACCTCCACCACCATTGCTGGCAGCCCATTCCACACACTCACCACTCTCTGAGTAAAAAACTTACCCTTGACATCTCCTCTGTACCTACTCCCCAGCATCTTAAATTAAACCTGTGCCCTCTTGTGGCAGTCACTTCAGCCCTGGGAAAAAGCCTCTGACTATTCACATGATCAATGCCTCTCATCATCTTATACACTCTATCAGGTCACCTCTCATCCTCCGCCGCTCCACAGTGAAAAGGCCGAGTTCACTCAACCTGTTTTCATAAGGCGTGCTCCTCAATCCGGGCAACATCCTTGTAAATCTTCTCTGCACCCTTTCTATGGTTTCCACATCCTTCCTGTAGTGAGGTGACCAGAACTGAGCACAGTACTCCAAGTACTGGGGTACTGGGGTCTGACCAGGGTCCTATATAGCTGCAATGTTACCTCTCGGCTCCTAAATTCAATTCCACAATTGATGAAGGCCAATACACTGTATGCCTTCCTAACCACAGAGTCAACCTGCACAGCTGCTTTGAGTGTCTTGTGGACTCAGACCCCAAGATCCCTCTAATCCTCCGTGGTAATCTGTGGTTAACATCCCAACCGCTGTTGGAAGGCCTGTATATAATTGCCATCGAGGTTCTTTTACCCTTGCAGTTTCTCAACTCAACCCACAAGGATTCAACATCTTCCAATCCTATGTCATAACTTTCTAATAATTCGATGCCATTCTTTACCAGCAGAGCCCCCTCTGCCTACCTTCCTGTCCCTCTGATACAACATGTAACCTTAGTCATTCAGCTCTCAACCACAACCATCATTCAGCCACAATTCAGTGATGGCCACAACATCATACCTGACAATCTGTAATAGTTCAACAAGATCATCCACCTTATTTCTTATAATTCGTGCATTGAGATATAACACTGAGTACTGTATTTGCTGCCCTTTTTGATTCTGCATCCCTAATGCACTGATACTCACCCCGCTGTCTGCAGTTTTGCTCTGTCATCTGCCTGCCCTTCCTGACAGACAGCCTGACTGCACTCTGTCCTTGCTTTTTTACCATCTGTCCTATCCTGAGTCCCTTCACTCCAGTTCCCACTCCCCTGCCAAATGAGTTTAGACCCTCCCCAATGGCTCCAATATGCCCATGAGAATATTGGTCCCCCTCAGGTTCAACCCATCACTTTTGTACAGGTCATGCCTCCCCCAGAAGAGATCACAATGATCCAAGAACCTGAAGCCCTGATCACTGCACCAGCTTCTCGGCCACACATTTATCAGACTGAGACTCTTCATCAGAACTGGAAAGGAACTTTTGCTCTGTCTGACACAACAGGCAGGGGGGTGTCATGGTAGCAACCCATTTAATCCCACTTCCTTTTCCCCTTCCAGTTGCAATATTTTGGTCCATGCCCTCCTCTAATGCCACAATGAGGCCACTCTAAGGTTGGAGGCCATTTTCTGTCTGAGTAGCCCATAATTTGACAGCATAAGGATCGATTTCTCTAACATCCAGTATTTTCTTCCCCTTCCCCCTTTGCACTTCTTCAAATCCCCCCACTTCTGGTTCCCTTCCTGCCCCTTCTCTGCTCCTCATCTCACTATTACCTCCCTCTGGTTCTCCTCCTCCTGCGGTCCACTCTCTTCTCCTATCAGATTTCTTCTTCTCCAGCCCGTTGCCTCTTCCACATATTACTTCCCAGTTTCTCACTTCATCCCCACTGCCCCCCAGTCCACTTAATTTTCCCCTCACCTGGCTCTACTATCACCTGCCAGCACGTACTGCTGTTCCACACCCTCCCTTATTATTCTGGATTCTTCCTCCTTCTTCTCCAGCTCTAATGAAGGGTCTTCGCCCAAAATGTTGGCTACTTATTCCCCTCCATAGGGTTTGCCTGACTTTCCCAGTTCCTCCAGCAGTTTTTTTTGTTGATCATTATGAGGGACAGTTTCCCAGTATAGGAACATTTTGGGTGTCAGGTTGGAGATATGTCTCTACCAAAGGAAGGGTATGCACACTTTCCCTCGACTAACCTGCAGGTCACCCTTAGGCAAGATATAACACCTGCTTGCCCCTCCGCCCGGGTATGTGTCACGTGAAGTCATGGGAGCAGGTGGCGGATGGTCAGATAAACAGCTGGTGCATATCACAAGTCCTTTTTTCATCAGTGGTTTGATCAAGGCACGACTGCCTAGGCGTGTGGATGTCAGCAAGTTAGACCGGCGGGAAGAATTTAAAAGAAGACAACTATATAGAGCGGGCATCAGAGTAAAGGGAGTCAGAGTAGGAGGGCTTTGGCTTAACGGCGCTTGGGCGATAACAGGTTGAAGCGAGGAAAGTTACTTGTGAAGAATAGGAATAGGAAGTATGTCTGTGAGGCCGGTGTTCTGCAGTGGGTGTCAGATGTGGGATGTCCAGGAGATTCACAGCCTCCCAGATGACCACATCTGCACCAGGTATGTCAAACTACAGCTCCTTAGGGACCACATTGGGGAACCGGAAATGGATGAAGCTTGACGATCTTCGTCTGGTCAGGGAAAGTGGGGAGGTGATAGAGAGGAGCTATTGGCAAGTAGTCACACTGGGGCCTTGGGAGCCAGATAAGTGGGTAACAGTCAGGAGAGGGAAGGGCAAGAGTCAGATACTAGAGAGTACCCCCGTGTCTCTCCCCCTCAACAATAATACTCCTGTTTGAGTACCGTTGGGGGGAACGGCCTATCTGGGGGAAGCAACAGTCGCCACGCCTCGGGCACAGAATCTGGCCCTGTGGCTCAGAAGGGTGGGGAAAGGAAGAGGATGGCAGCAGTGATAGGGGACTCTATAGTTAGGGGGTTAGGCAGATGATTCTGTGGATGCAGGAAAGAAACACAGATGGTAGTTTGCCTCCCAGGTGCCAGAGTCCAGGATGTCTCTAATTGTGTCCACGATATTCTGAAGTTGGAAGGTGAACAGCCAGAGATTGTGGTGCACATTGGTACTAATGACATAGGTAGGAAAAGGGAGGAGGCCCTGAAAACAAACTACAGGGAGTTAGGAAGGAAGCTGAGAAGCAGGACCGGAAAGGTAGTAATCACAGGATTACTGCCAGTGCCACATGACAGTGAGTATAGGAATAGAATGAGGTGTAGGATAAATGAGTGGCTGAGGGACTGGAGCAGGGGGCAGGGATTCAGATTTCTGGATCATTGGGATCTCTTTTGTGGCAGGAGTGACCTGAACAAAAAGGACGGGTTGCATTTGGACCTAAGGGGAACTAATATCCTGGTGGGGAGGTTTGCTAAGGCTACTGGGGAGAGTCTAAACAAGAACTGAACTGAAGAGACTGGGGAAGAGGAAGCTGGCTCAGAAACACAGAAAGCTTGTAGGCCATGTGAGAGGGAGGATAGGCAGGTGATAGAGAAGGGAGGCACTCAGACCGATGGTTTGAGATGTGTCTATTTTAATGCAAGGAGTATCATGAACAAAGTGGATAAGCTGAGAGCATGGATCAGTACTTGGAGCTATGATGTTGTGGCCATTACAGAAACTTGGATGGCTCAGGTGCAGGAATGGCTAATGTTTCAGAAAAGACAGGAAGGGAAGCAAAAGAGGTGGGGGAGTGGCACTGTTGATCAGAGATAGTGTCACGGCTGCAGAAAAGGAGGAAGTCATGGAGGGATTGTCTACTGAGTCACTGTGGGTGGAAGTTAGGAATAGGAAGGGGTCAATAACTTTACTGGGTGTTTTTTATAGACCACCCAATAGTAACAGGGACATCGAGGAGCAGATAGGGAGACAGATTCTGGAAAGGTGCAATAATAACAGGGTTGTTGTGGTGGGAGATTTTAATTTCCTCAATATTGATTGACATCTCCCTGGAGCAAGGGGTTTAGATGGTGTGGAGTTTGTTAGGTGTGTTCAGAAAGGTTTCCTGACAGAGAATGTAGTTAAACCTACAAGAGGAGAGGCTGTACTTGATTGGTATTGGGAAATGAAACTGGTTAGGTGTCAGGTCTCTCAGTGGGAGAGCATTCTGGAGATAGTGAGCACAATTCTATCTCCTTTACCCTCATTGGAGAGGGATAGGAACAGACATGTTAGGAAAGCATTTAATTAGAGTAAGGGGAAAATGAAGCTATCAGGCAAGAACTCGGAAGCATAAATTGGGAACAGATGTTCTCAGGGAAATGTACGGCAGAAATGTGGCAAAAGTTCAGGGAACATTTGGGTGGCATTCTGCATAGGTACGTTCCAACAAGACAGAGAAAGGATGTTAGGGTACAGGAACCATGGTGTACAAAGGCAGTTGAAAATTTAGTCAAGAAGAAAAGAAAAGCTTACGAAAGTTTCAAAAAGCTAGATAATAATACAAATCTAGAAATTATAAGGCTAGCAGGAAAAAGATTAAGAATGAAATTAGGAGGGCCAGAAGGGGCCATGAGAAGGCCTTAGCAAGCAGGATTAAGAAAAACCACAAGTATGTGAAGAGCAAGAGGATAAGACGTGAGAGAAAAGGACCAATCAAGTGAGACAGTGGAAAAGTGTGTATGGAACCAGAGGAGGTAGTGGAGGTAGTAGTACTTAATAAATACTTTGTTTCACTATTCACTATGGAAAAGGATCTTGGCGATTGTAGGGATGATTTACAGTGGACTGAAAAGTGTGAGCATGTAGATATTAAGAAAGAGGAAGTGCTGGAGCTTTTGCAAAGCATCAAGTTGGATAAGCCACTGGGATTGGATGAGATATACCCAAGGCTACTGTAGGAGGTGAGGGAGGAGACTGCTGAGCCTCTGGCGATGATCTTTGCATCATCAATGGGGACAGGAGAGGTTCCGGAAGATTGGAGGGTTGCAGGTGCTGTTCCCTTATTCAAGAAAGGGAGTAGAGATAGCCCAGGACATTATAGACCAGTGAGTCTTACTTCAGTAGGTTGATGGAGAAGATCCTGAGAGGCAGGATTTATGAACATTTGGAGAGGCATAATATGATTAGGAATAGTCAGCATGGCTTTGTCAAAGGCAGGTCATGTCTTACGAGCCTGATTGAACTTTTTGAGGATGTGACTAAACACATTGGTGAAGGTAGAGTAGTAGATGTCATGTATATGGATTTAAGCAAGGCATTTGATAAGGTACCCCATGCAAGACTTATTGAGAAAGTAAGGAGGCATGGGATCCAAGGGAACATTGCTTTGTGGATCCAGAATTGGTTTGCATACAAAAGGCAAAGATTGATTGTAGACAGGTCATATTCTGCATGGAGGTTGGTGACCAGTGGTGTGACTCAGGGATCTGTTCTGGGACCCCCTTCTCTTTGTGATTTTTATAAATGACCTGGATGAGGAAGTGGAGGGATGAGTTAGTAAATTTGCTGATGACACAAAGGTTGGGTGTGTTGTGGATAATGTGGAGGGCTGTCAAAGGTTACAGTGGGACATCAACAGGATGCAAAACTGGGCTGAGAAGTGGTAGATGGAGTTCAACCCAGATAAGTGTGAGGCAGTTCATTTTGGTAGGTCAAATACACTGGCAGAATATGGTATTAATGGTAAGACTCTTGGCAGTGTGGAGGATCAGAGGGATCTTGGGGTCCGAGTCCATAGGACACTCAAAGCTTGTTGTCTGTGTGGTTAAGAAGGCGTACACTGTACTGGCCTTAATCAACCGTGGGATTGAGTTCAAGAGCCGAGAGGTAATGTTGCAGCTATATAGGACCCTGGTCAGTCCCCACTTGGAGTACTGTGCTCAGTTCTGCTCACCTCACTACAGGAAGGATGTGGAAACCATAGAAAGGGTGAACAGGAGATTTACAAGGATGTTGCTGGATTGGGGAGCATGCCTTATGAGAATAAGCTGAGTGAACTTGGCCTTTTCTCCTTGGTGCAGCAGAAGATGAGAGGTGACCTGATAGAGATGTATAAGATGATAAGAGGCATTGATTGTGTGGATAGTCAGAGGCTTTTTCCCAGGGCTGAAATGGCTAACATGAGAGGGCACAGTTTTACGGTGCTTGGAAGTAGGTACAAAGGAGGTGTCAGGGGTAAGTTTTTATGCAGAGAGTGCTGAGTGCATGGAATAGGCTTCTGGTGGCAGTGGTGGAGGCAGATACAATAGGGTCTTTTAAGAGACTCCTGGACAGATACATGGAGCTTAGGAAAATAGAGGGCCATGGGTAACCCTAGGTAATTTCTAAATTACTGTAAGTACATGTTCAGCACAGCATTGTGGGCCGATGGGCCTGTTTGGTGCTGCAGGTTTTCTGTTTCTCTGTTTCTATGTCCTGGTTATGCAATCACTGATGCCAGGCTGACAATCTCTGAGGAGTATTGACAATGGCTGGGGTCACCCATCTTGTGAAGACACTGCCCAGAAGAAGACAATGGCAAACCACTTCTGTAGGAACATTTGCCAAGAACGTTCACGACCAAGAACCATGATTGCCCATGTCTTACGACACGGCACATAATGATGATGATGACAGGGAAGTTTAGAATGAGAAGTCACTAGTAGAAGATGAGAGGGGATAAATTTATAAGAGATCTGAGAGGCAGTTTTTTATCCAGAAGGTGGTGTTATCTGAAATTATCTGGTTGCAGTGCATTCAAATACAATTACAATGTTTAAAAATCAAAGTCAAAGAGCAAATGGAATGAAAGCTTCCTTGCAGTTTTTCAAGTTAATTTGACAAAAAAGACATTAGTTTCTGCAAGCAGTAAGGTTGATCAACACCTCCACCCACTAACCCATCCCTCCACACCCTCAACCACCATTATTTTATCATTTCCCGTCAGAGTGACCTTATGTATAGACACTCCTATAACTGGTGTCACCTTATGGACATACAATAAATCTATGTACATAAGCTATTTTATATATTTATATTTAGTGTGTCTTATGTTATTATTATGCTTTTGGGTTTTCTTTTGGGTTTTTTTGTGCTGCATCAGATCCTGAGTAAGAATTATTTTGTTCTTCTTTACACTTGTGTACTGGAAATGACATTAAAGAATATTGAATCTTAAATCTTGAAATTTTTAAAACATTTTACAGAAAGAAACTGTATAATAGTGGAAATATCATAAATAAACACTCTAAAAATAAAAAAAAGAAATAAATTCTTACTAGAGGGAATATTGTAAGTACTGTAAAATTTACTTCCTTTCGAGGGAAATATAAACCACACATAAAACTATTCACGTTTGTTGTGGACCTTTTTCTTGGGCTGGAAGTACAAGTTTTTATTCAGGATATGGACATGCAACAGAGGAACTGTGATGTGAGTTTTTTTCGGCTGTCAAGATACACTGATATGTTATGGAGTGTTAGTGACAGAGATGGCACACTAACACCACTGTCGTCTGACAGCTCCAGTGACCTGGGTTCAGTCCTCATCTTCGTAGCCATCTGTTAGTGGAGTCAGCACGTTGTCCCAACGCCGGCACGTGGTCCCTCCGCGTGTCCCGGTTTCACTTGTTTATACAGAGATTCAGCAGAACAACATTCATCACTTTCTCTTACCACAGATGCTGCTTAACTGGCTGAATCTTATTTCCTTAGAGAGATACTGCATGGAACAGCTTTTCAGCCTACCAAGCCATTCTGCGCAGCTGCCCAAATAATTGACTCTATCCTAATCACAGTCCAACTTACAATAACCAATTAACTTTCTAACAGTTACATCTTTGGACTGTGTGAGGAAAACAGAGTACCCAGTTGAAACAACACACACAAAATGCTGGTGGAACACAGCAGGCCAGGCAGCATCTATAAGGAGAAGCACTGTCGATGTTTCGGGCCGAGACCCTTCATCAGGCACCCAATAGAAACCCACTCATTCCATAGAGAGGATTTACAGACTCCTTACATGTGACATGGGAATTGAACTCTGAAGTTTGACAGTCCGAGCTGTAATAACACCACACTAACCACTATGCTACTGTGACACACATGAACTGATGGAACAGTTTAAACAAAGAACAGGTCCTTTGGTCTATCATGTACCAAAACAATTAAACCAGTAATTGAATGCCTAACTAGCCTAATTCCTTCTACGTTCTGTAAGTCCATATCTCCCTGTTGTCTTCATATTCATCTTCCTATGTAAGGGATATCTCAAATGCCTCTATTTTTAATTAGAGAAACAGCACAGTAACAGGTCCTTGTGGTCCAATGAACCTATGTCACCAAATTACGTCCATGTGGTAGTTAACCTACTCACCAGAGTGAGGGAAGAAACCAGAGCACTCGGAGGAAACCCATGCAGTGACGGGGAGAACATACATACTAACTCCTTACAGACAGCGGCAGGAATTGAACTGATGCTGCTGGCACTGTATTAGCTTTGCACTAAATGCATCCCAAAGGTGTGTTGGTTAGAAGCCCAACAGAATGCTGTAAATTGAAGACTGGGCAGAATTGGCAGGAATATGATGAAAATAAGGTGGGATTTGTGCAAATGGGTGTTGGCTGGCTGTCACAAACTCAAAGGGCTTGTTTCATTGCTGTATGTGTCTATACTTATGAGATGCTAGTATACAATTGACAGATGCTGGTATGACAATATATGCATATTGCAGTTGAGTATGTGACCGCTGGCCTGGAGTTCCCAATCTTTTAAATGCCATGGAGTCCTACCATTAATCAAGGGGTCTGTAGACACAAGGTTGGGAACCTCTGATCTGGACCATACTCCCTTCTCGCAAATTCCATTGGGCAGGAGGTACAGAACACTTAGGTCCCAAAACACTAGGTTTTGAACAGTTACAATCATCAGTCTTCTAAACTGGTGCAGGTAACTTCATTCACCACTGATCAGAACTGCCCTAGAATCATCAGTCTTCTAAACCGGGGGTAGGTAACTTCATTCACCACTGACTCTATGACCTGCAGACTCACTTTCAAGGACTTGACAACTCATATTCTCAATATTACCTTTTTAAATTTTTTAATGTTTATAAATTCTATTGTATTTCTTTATTTTCCAGTTAATGTCTGCATGAAAATGCATCTCAAGTTTGTATATGGTAATATACACTCAGTGGCTTCTTTATTAAGTATACATGAGTGAAATTCAAAGTACCGTAAATTCCGGACTACAGAGCGCACCTGATCAAAAGACGCACGCTCTAATTTTAGAAAGAAAATCAATTTTGTACTTGTACAAGCCGCACCGGATTTTAAGCCGCAGGTGTCCCACGTTGTAATATGAGATATTTACACAGAAAGATATTACACGTGAGGATTTTTTAACTTTTAATTAAATCCGTATGGTAACATAAACAAATACATATTGCAAATGCTTTTTTTCGAACAGTGCCTGTAACACAGCTACTTTTAAATATACATACGTATCGGTAACACACAAATTACATTGTGTATACTTTTTTACTGAACAGTGCACGAACAACATTCCAATATCTCCTAACGACTGGTAAAAAAAATATATATACTGCAGCCTACCAGGAAAAGTTATTGATCGCCTTCTTCATCTTCCTCCTGCGCACTAAAACCATCAAAGTCCTCTTCTTCAGTGTCCGAATTGAACAACCTCAGGATCTCGTCACTCACTTCAGTCTCTTCGTTGTCGCTCTCACTTGAGCGCACGCGGTCCTCTTCATCACGCAGCAGTCCAGCCTTTCGAAACCCGTTGGTGATGGTGGATGTTGTGACACGGCTCCACGCATTTAGGATCCACTGGCAGACTTGAGTTAAAGATGCTCTTCGCATGCGGCCTGTTTTGGTAAAGGATTTCTCGCCGCTCGTCATCCAAGTCTCCCACTCAACACGCAGCGCCACTTTAAATGCCCGGTTCACGCTGATGTCCAGTGGCTGCAAATACTTCGTGGTGCCCCCAGGAATCACAGCTGGAATTGAGTTTGTACTCTTGATGGCAGCTTTCACTGAATCTGTTATATGGGCCCTCATGCTGTCCATAACGAGCAATGCTTTTTTTCTGTGAAAAAATCCCCCTGGTTGCTTGGCGTAGCACTCTCTCAGCCAGTCCTTCATTAGACTCTCCATCATCCAACCTTTCTTATTGACTTTCACCATGATTTCTTTTGGGAATTTTTCCTTTGGCATTGTCAGCCGCTTAAAAATCACCATCGGTGGAAGCTTTAGTCCGGATGCTGTGCAGATCAGAACACAAGTAAAATGCGTTCTCTCATGGCCACTTGTTTTCAGTGTGATGGACGAGTCACCTTTTTTATTAACAGTCCGAGTGAGAGGCAGGTCAAACGTCAAAGGTACTTCATCCATATTTATGATATCATCTGGCCCGATGGAATTCTCCGCTATCTTTGTTTGAGTGAATGTGCGGAAGTTAGCAAGTTTTTCCTCATGGTCGGGAGGGAGCTGCTGACACAGAGTCGTGCGTACCCTGATGGACAGGCCTTTTCGTCTCATAAATCTAAAACACCACGATGGCCCACCTCTAAAATATTCGATTTTCATTTTGGTGGCGATTGCTTTAGCCTTCAGTCTGATCTGCACGGTGGAAACACCGCGGCTGCCTGCTCTCTGTATGTTAACCCAGTCTTCAAGAAAGTTTTCAAGTTCGGGCCATCTGCTATGATTACCTCTGAAAGCTTTTGTCGTCTTTTTGCATTGACTTAGTTCTTCACGCTGGCGTCTCCACTGTCTCACCATCGATTCATTTATGCCAAGATTATGTGCAGCAGCTCGATTTCCTTCCTCAACCGCCAGATTGATTGCCTTTAACTTAAAAGCTGCATCATATGCTTTTCTTCGAGTGTTTTCCATGTTGATGAGGGTGAGTACAAATGACTGATTTACAATAATTTGTGAAAGTGCGCTTGATTTATCGTACAGTTTTGTTGGACCTCTGTGAACTACTCATCAATTTTATTGGTCTACTGTTACGAGGCAAAATGTTTTTGGCGGCATGAAAAAAAAACATGCATTAGCCGCACCGTAGTATAGGCCGCAGTGTTCAAAGTGTGGGGAAAAAAGTAGCGGCTTATAGTCCGGAATTTACGGTAACGTTATTATTCAAATATATATATGTCACCATATACAACCCTAAGATTAATTTTGTTTCAGGCATACTCAATAAATACAGTAATCATAATAGAATCAATGAAAAAACACACTAACTGGGTGTGAAACCAGTGTGTAAAAGATAATAAACTGCAAATACAAAAAAAGTAATATACTAATTAATAACTAAATTACTCATTTTGAGAAATTGAGATAAAGTGTTACTGAAAGTGAGCCTAGAGGTAGCTGGAACATTTCGATGATGTGGCAAGTGAAGTTGAGTGAACTTACTCCCTCTGGTCAAGTGCCTGATGGTTGAGGGGTAATAACTGTTCCTGACCCTGGCCGTATGAGACCTAAGGCTCCTGTACTTTCTTCCTGATGGTAGCAGTAAGGAGAGATCATGACGTGGGTGGTGGGGGTCTTTGATGATGGATGCTGTTTTTCTGCAACAATGCTCTGTCCTGGTTCATGCAAATTACTAATTAGCCAATCACGTGGCAGCAACTCAAAGCATAAAAGCATGCAGACATGGTCAAGAGGTTCAGTTATTCTGACCAAACATCGGTATGGGAAGAAATGTGATCTAAGTGTCTTTGACTGTGGAATAACTGTTGGTGCCAGACAGGGTAGTTTGATTGTGTCAGAAACTGCTGATCATCACATCACACATGATGCGCCAGTAGCATCATACTGTTTACTTTTTAACTTGTCTCATAAACAAGCTTTTCTCATCTGTCAACATTGCCCAAATGCTTGCCACAATTCCTTTATGCACATAGGATAGAAGTTCAAGTTCAAGCTCTGTTTATTGGCATTCAGCCATACACATATCTACTGCCAAATGAAACAATGTTCCTCCAGACCAAGGCGTAAAACACCTTGTATAACCTACACACTCACCACATAAGTAATTACTACAAATAAGTTAACAAATAATAAGGTACATTTATGACACAAGTTAAAATTTATGATGCTACTGGTGCATCATATGTGATGATTGAGATGTATGTTGAGATTCATTTGTGATGATAGGGTGTACATTTGTCTTTCAGCCTCAAGTTTAAGTTACTGTTTTGTTATTCAACCGTACACATATATACTGCCAAATGAAACACTGTTCTTCTGGACCAAGGTGCTTAACACAGAACATATAACTCACATGCATAACACATAAGGTGATATTAACACAAATTAATAAATAGTAAGGTGCATTCATGATACTAGCTAAAAAGAAAACAGTATAACACTACTGCTGCTTCATACATAATGAAACCTGGGTGGCTGTAATTGTTGTGTGTTTAATATTTCAGTAATATTTGAGATATCTAGTATATATATTGTTTAAGCATTCTTGTTGATTTAAATAATTTATTATGAGTTATATGCATAAAGGTCCACCAGTGATATGCGTAAGCCTCCCTTAAAGTAAATTTGAAGTTAGACCTGTATCCCGGGACTCCTGTATCTTCCTTTGAATTAGTTTAATGTTTTGGAGTTATAAAACATAACAGCAGGGCTTTCAGAGTATTATGGTTTGGGGGAAAAAGCTGTTTCCCATCCGAGCAGTTCTTATCCTGACCTAATGCTACATAGAGTTATAAAGATGTACAGCATGGAAGCATGCCTATTGGCCCATCTAGTACATTCTGAAACCATTTAAACTGCCAACAGACATCGACCTTCCACTGCAACCATAGTTTTCCATATCCCAACTATCCATGTACCTTTCCGAACTTCTCTTGACAGTTGAAATCGTGCTTGCATGGACACTTGTGCTGGCAGCTCATTCCACACTCTCAGGATACTCCGAGTGAAGAAGTATCCCTTCATGTTCCCCCTAAACTTCTCACTTTTCACCCTTAACCCATGACCTCTGTATGTAGCCCCACCCAACCTCAGTGGAAAAGGCTTGCTTGCATTTACCCTATCTTTACCCTTCATAATTAGGTATAGACCAATTAGTTCAACATCTGCAATTTGGAAAATGCTTGAAACTATCTTTAAAGAAGGAATAGCGAGGCATCTGGTTGGTCGGTTTGAAGGTACAGCAGACTATCAAGAAGGCAAAAAGGATGTTGGCCTCGATTGCTAGAGGAAGGTTATGCTGAAACTGTACAGGGTACTGGTGAGGGTGCACCTCGAGCATTATGTGCAGTTCTGGTCTCCTTACTTGAAGAAGGATATACTGGCTTTGGAGTCGGTGCCGAAGAAGTTTACCAGGTTGATTCCAGAGGTGAGGGCATTAGACTATGAGGAAAGATTGGGTCACCTGGGACTGTACTCACTGGAATTCTGAAGGATGAGAGGAGTTCCTACAGAAACATATTAAACTATGAAAGGGCTGGATAGGATAAAGGCAGAAAAGTTGTTTCCACTGATAGGTGGACTAGAACTAGAAGACATGCCTTAAGATTTGGGGGAATAGATTTAGGATGGAGATGAGGAAGAACTGCTTTTCCCAGAGGATGGCAAATCTGTGGAATTCTCTGCCCAGTGAAGCAGTGGAGGCCACCTCAGTAAAGATATTTAGGACAAGGTTGGATAGATTTTGATGTCGTACGGGAATTAAGGGTTATGGGGAAATGGCAGGTAGGTGGAGATGAGTCCATGATCAGATCAGCCATGATCTTATTGAATGGTGGAGCAGGCTTGATGGGCCAGATGGCCTACTCCTGCTCCTTTTTCTTTGGTTGTATACCTTTATCGGATCTCCTCTCAAACTTCTACATTCTTAAGAATACAGTCCTAACCTATTCAATCTTTCCTCATAACTCAGGTCCACCAGATCCAGCAACATCCTTGTAAATTTTTGCTATGCACTTTCTACTTTGCTTACATTTTCCATGTAGATATGTGACCAAGAATGCACACAATGTTCCAAAGTAGGCCTCACCAATGTCTTAAAAAACTTCAACATAACATCCCACCTTCTGTACTTAATACATTGATTTATGAAAGTCTATGTACCAAAAGCTTTCTTTATGAACCTATCTACCTGTGACACTATTTTCAATTAATTATATACTTGTATTCCCAGATTTCTTTGTTCTACCACATTCCTCAGTGCCCTGCCTTTCACTGTGTAAGACCCACCCTTTATGATCCTACCAAAGTACAAAATCTCATACTTGACTGCTTTAAATTTCATCTGCCATTTTTCCAGCTGACGTAGATCCCTCTGCAAGCCATGATAGCCCTACTCACTGTCCACTGCACACCCAATCTAGGTGTCATCTGCAAATTTGCTGATCCAGTTAACCACATTATCATCTAGATCATTGATATAGACAACAAACAACTCAGCTCTGACCCCTACACCACACCACTAGTCACAGGGGTCTAGTCAGACAGGCAGCCATCTTCTGTCACTCTTTGACTTCTCCCACAAAGCCACTGTCTAATCCAATTAATACCTCATTCTGAACGCCAAGCATCTGACCCTTCTTCACAACACAAACAAAATATTGGAGGAACTCAAGCAAGCCAGGCAACATCCATGGAAAAGGGTGAACAGTTGACAATTCGGGCTGAGACCCTTCATCAGGACTGGGAAAACAGAGAATTCAGAGTAAGAATGGGGGAGTGGTGGAAGTGAACAAGATGTTAGGTGATAGGTGAAACTGGAAGGGGGTATAGGTGATGTAAAGAGGGGAGATTAACATGTGAAAGTGATAAAAAGCAGAGAAAGGGGAGGCTGAATGGAGAGGGTAGAAGACCATGAAAGAAAGGGAAGAGGGAGGAGCACCGGAGGGAGATGATGGGCAGGAAAGGAGATAGGTGAGAGAGGGAAATGGGAATGGAGAATGGTGAAGGTGGGAGGGGGCAGTTACTGGAAGCTCAAGAAATCAATGTTCAATCCATCAGGTTAAAGTCTCCCAGAGGGATATAAGATGTCGCTCCTCCAACTTAAATTGTGGCCTCACTGCGGCAGTCGAAGAGGCCATGGACTGACACGTTGCAATGGGAAGTAGGATTGACATATGTGGCCACCAGGAAATCTGGCTTTTTCTGGCCGAAAGAGTGGATGTGCATGGCGAAGTGATCTCCCAGACTACGTCAGGTCTCACCAGGGGGCATGAACATAGATTTCTCAAACTCCCTTGCCTTGCCCTCATCCGCTTTCCTGGTAACTTCCTTGAAAAACTCTATAAGTTTGGTTAGACATGAACTGCCATGCATGAAGCCATGCTGAATATCCTTAATCAGTTGATGTTTATCCAAATATTTATATATCCAGTCTCTTAGAATACCTTCCAATTACTTTCCCACAACTGATGTCAGATTCACTGGCTTATAATTTCCTGGTTTCTGTTTGAAACTCTTTTAAACAGCAAAATGACATCCTCCAATCCTCTGGTACCTCTCCTGTCGCTCAGAATGTTTTAAATATCTCGGCTAGGACACTGGCAATTTCTGAACTTGCCTCCCTTAGGGTCCAAAGGAACACGTTGTCATGCCCTGGGGATTATTCCACCCTGTTATGCCTCTGGGCAGCAAACACCTCCTCCTCTGTAATCTGTTCGGGGTCCATGAATTGATGCCGATTTGCCTCACTTCTATAGACTCCGTGTCCTTCTCTGGAGTAAATACAGATGCAAACAATGCATTTAGGATTTCCCCCATCTGTTTTGGCTCCACACACTGATTACCATTCTGGTCTTCCAGAGGACTAATTTTGTCCCTTGCTACTGTACCATCTGTGAAAGTAGGAGGTAAAGAGGTTGTGAACAGATGGGAGCAACGCTAAGGACCCTGCATATACAACACTCCTGATACGGGTGGAAGAGACTCCCCAGTGGTCTTCTCAGCAGCTCGCACAATCCTTGTGTGGTAACCTGTGGAATGAGGCTGGTGGGGTGGATGGTGAGGATCAGAGAGGTTTGTGAATTATTACCCTGTCAGCTGGATGACTCCCTGCTGGAGTTAGAGATATACATAGAACATAGACATACAGGTGTACGGCAGTGGAAACTGCAAACAGTTTCAAACTCCTGGGATTGCACATCTCACACCAGCCTACTACACATTACACACGATCAGGAAAGCTCACTGGTGCTGCTACTACCTTCCGAGGAGGCTGAAGAGAGCTGGGCTTTGCACATCTATACTTACATCATGCTACAGAAGAATAATAGAGAGCATTCTAACAAGGTGCATCACTGTGTGGTAAGGAAACTGCACTGTGGCAGACAGGAAGGTCCTACAGCAGGTGGACAAAACTTTCCTACACATCACCGGCAGAAGCCTACTCACCATCAAGGACACATAAACAGAAGGATGCCGGAAAAGGGCCAGTAACATCATGAAGTATCCTGCTCAGGGACTTTGTTCCACTCCCATCAGGGAGGATGCTTCGTAGCATCCATGAGGACCACCAGACTCAAAAACAGTTACTTCTTCCAAGTAGTAAGACTGATACAACACCTCTAGGCACTAACCCACCTCTCCACCACTACTTCATCATTTCCTGTCAGAATCACTTTATGCACAGACACTCTTGTATCAAATATCACTTTATAGACATACAATCAATCTATGTATCTGAGCTATCTTTTGTATTTATGTTTATTGTGTTTTTTTAAATTATTAGTGTGTTCCTTATCTTATTCTGTTTCTTTGGGCTGCATCAGATGTGGCGTTACATTAATTTCATTCGCCTTTACACTTAAGTAGAGGAAGTAGACAGAGCAATTTTGTTGAATATTGACAGGTTTAGAGGGATATGGACTAAAATGGGCTAGCTTGATGTGCACCTTGGCCAGCATAGATGAGATGGGCTGAAGGGCCTGTTTCTGTGCTATATTCCCTTATGGCTCGGTGACTCTGTAACTGTGTTTAGTAAATTGTTTCATCTTCATCCTCAGTGGCCTTGATCTGATCCATAAATGCAGCTGAATTTAGATGAAAGATCACTGTAATGAAAGTTGTTTTCTATTGGTAACAGTCTGGTCTGTTAGAGCAGGCTCTGGATTGTGTTATAGATTCAAAAAACAAACCTCCAGACCCCTCCCATCCATATACCTATCCAAATTTCTCTTAAATGCTGAAATTGAACCCTCAGCCATCACTTCCACTGGCAGTTTGCTCCACGCTCACACCACCTTCTGAGTGAAGAACACCGCCCTCAGGTTCCCTGTAAGTATTTCACCTTTCACTCTTAACCTAAGATTTCTAGTTCTAATCTCAACTAACCTCAGCAGAAAAAGCCTGCTTGCATTTACCCAATCTATACCCTCATAATTTAGTATACATTTTTCAAATTTACTCTCATTCTCCTATGCTTCAGGGAATGAAGTCCTAATCTATTCAACCTTTCCCTATAACTCGGGCCCTTAAGTCCCGACAACTTCCTTGTAAACTTTCTTTGAACTCTTTTAATCTTATTGATATCATTGCTGTAGGTAGATGACCCAAAACTATTTCACAGCATTATCCAAACTAGGCCTTATATGTATATATACTCAACTACATCGGTAGTGCAGGTTAGTGATGAGTCCTAGTTCGGAGTGAAATATCAATTCCTGTGTGGGTTAATTTTGATTTGATTTGAAACACTCTGTGGAAAGACATCCATCTCCATCCTCTCTTTATTTTGCCTTGAAACAGCAATATCTGAGTCTTAAGTTTTTGTTAATGCTGGCAAATATTTACTAGATAAGAGTACTGTGTAAAAGTCTTAGACAGACTAGCTATATATATACAGAATATTATATATGTTCTGTATTGTAATTTATAGTTTGTATTAATGTATTGCACTGTAATGCTGCTGCAAAATAACACGTTTAACAGCATATGTCATGACTGTGATGCTCCCGGTGACACCGTACGCTGATCCTTCCCGAGAGATTTCACACGTTCTTTTTATATTTTGTGCAGAGTTATTTATTTGCACAGAAAATAAAAAAACTTGGGGAGATGTTGCAGATAATGAAAGTGGCAAAGAATCTCGCTGATTATTAAGTGCAAAGTCCTAAATAGGTTTAGAGAAAGTTCCAAAGTTATTTTGAGTAGGGCTGCAGGGATATACTGAAAGCAATGGAGCAAAGTTTCAATGCAATGCTGGCATTGAATGGTGAGGACCGGTGCTCAAAAGGTGAGGAATCAGAGGAAGCTACAGAGAATCTCCACAATAAGGTTAGAACATTCAGCATAGAACAGTACAGCACAGTGCAACTCATTCACACTCACCATGCAAACCGTTTTAGATAACTTTAATTTATGTAGAACATAAAACCTAGAACTACAGCATATTACAGACCTTTCAGCTCATGATATTTTGCTGATCTGTTACCCTATTCCAAGATCAATTGAACACTTCTCATCCATGTATCCCTCCATTTTACTCTCATCCATGTGTCTACTGGAAAGTCATTTATATGTCACTAGTTTTCTAATGGCTTCAATGCCATACCATGAATTTCCATTCAATGCAGATTAAGACTTCCATTGTATCCTTGTTATTAGCCCACCTGACTGGCAGACCACAGTTTGTGCGGATTCAGAGCTGTATGCCAGACATGGCTATAAGCAGCACTGGGGCCCAACGGAGAATTGTACTGACTCCCTTCCTGTATATTCTGTAAACAGTGCACTTTAGATACAACGCTGAGTCATGTCATCTGCAGAAATTCTCTGATGACTTATCAATAATTGGGTGTGTAAAGGGAGGACAAGAGAATGAATACAGGGCCCTGGTGGAAGACTTTGTCAAATGGTGCAAGCTGAAACATCTACAGCTCAACATCAGCTCTAGAAAATTACAACATTGCTTGGAAGGATCTTTGGAATGGAATTAGGAGAGCTAGAAGGGGCCTGAGAAGGCCTTGTTGAGCAGGATGAAGGAAAACCCTAAGGCATTCTACAAGTATGTGAAGAGCAAGAAAATGAGCCATGTGAGAATAAGACCAATCAAGTGCGATAGTGGAAACGTGTGCATGGAGTCAGAGGAGGTAGCAAAGATACTTAATGAATACTTTGCTTCAGTATTCACTAGGGAAAAAGACTTTTGCAGTTGTGGAGAAGACTTACAGCAGACTGAAACAGTATACAGACATTAAGAAAGAGGATGTGCTGGAGATTTTGAAAAGCATTAAGTTAGATAAGTCACTTGGAACAGATTAGACATACCCCGACTACAGTGGGAAGCGAGGGTGAAGATTGCTGAGCCTCTTGCAATGATCGTTATGTCATCAATAGGTAGGGAGAAGTACCAGAGGATTGGAGGGTTGCAAATGTTGTTATTTTGTTCAAGAAAGGAAATAGAAGTAACCCAGGAAATTATAGACCAGCGAATTTGACTTCAGTGGTGGGCAAATCTTTTGGAGAAGATCCCGAGAGGCAGGATTTATGAGCATTTGTAGAGACATAATCTGATGAGGGATAGTCAGCATGGCTTTGTTAGGGGCAGGTCGTGCCTTATGAGCCTGATTGAAGTCTTTGAGGATGTAACAAAACACAGTGATGAAGGTAGAGCAGTGGATGTAGTGTATATGGATTTCAGTAAGGTATTTTATAATGTTCCTCATGCAAGGCTTCTTCAGAAAGTGAGGGGGCATGGGATCCATGGAGACCTTGCTTTTTTGATCCGGAATTGACTTGCCCACAGAAGGCAAAGGGTGGTTGTAGATGGTTCGTGTCCTGCATGGAGGATGGGTGACAAGTAGTGTTCTGCCGGGATTTGTTCTGGGACCCCTCTTCTTTGTGATTTTTATAAATGACCTGGATGAAGAAGTAGATGTGTGAGTTAGTAAGTTTGTTGAAGACACAAAGGTTGGGGCTGTTGTGAATAGCCTGGAGGGTTGTCAGAGTTTACAGGAGGAAATTGATAGGATGCAGAACTGGGCTGAGAAGTGGCAAATGGACTTCAACCCAGATAAGTGTGAAGTGGTTCATTTTGGTAGGTACAATTTGAAGACAGGATATATCATAAATAGTCAGACTCCTGGAAGTGTGGAGGATCTGAGAGATTTTGGGGTCCATGTTGACAGGGCACTCAAAGCTGCTGCGCAGGTTGTTAAAAAGGTGTATGGTGTGTTGGCATTCATCAACTGTGGGATTAAGTTTAAGAGCCATGAGGTAATATTGCATCCAAGTGGGGTCTAACCTTGGTCAGACCCCACTTGGAGTACTGTCTTCAGTTCTGGTCCCCTCACTTTAGGGAGAATGTGGATAATATAGAGAAAGTGCAGAGCAGATTGACAAAGATGATTCCTGGATTGGAGGGCGTACCTTATGAAATAGGTTGAGTGTACTTGGCCTATTCTCCTTGAAGTGACAGAGGATGAGAGGTTACCTGATAGAGGTGTATAAGATGATGAGAGGCATTGATCGCGTGGATAGTCAGAGCTTTTTCCCAGGTCTGAAATGGCTAACACAAGAGGGCACACAGTCGGCCCTCCTTATCTGTGAGTTCCGCATGCTCGAATTCAACCAAACGCGGATCAGGAAAACCCAGAAGTGCTCTTCCAGCACTTGTTGTTCGAGCATGTATAGACTTCATTTCCTTGTCATTATTCCCTAAACAATGCAGTATAACAATGATTTACATTGTATTAGGTGTTATACGTAATCTAGAGATGATTTAAAGTATACGAGAGGATGTGCGTAAGTTATAGTGGATCAGGATTGAAAGAAACGGAAGTTCTCTTACTAAGTAAGTCGGAATAGGTACATCTGGTATTATTTAGCGTCAGTTAATCAAACGTTTGTCTTAGTATATAGTACATATTTTACCTTTCTATGCATATAAAACTCTTAAGAAACATATATATTTCAATAATTAAACCACTGTGTTGCTCAGTAATAATTGTAGCTTTCTTCTGGGCAGGGCCTTTCTCACTTTATCCTATAAAATTGTTCCGATTGTTGACCGACTGTGGCCCAATGCTTTTCCAATGACCAATGGCGTTTCACCTCTTTCTGATCGCTTTATTATTTCCACTTTATTTTTAATTGTGATTGTGATTATTTTCGCGAACAGAAACACTGCGGATTCAGAGGTCTGCCGGGTCCTAAAGACCACCGCACTGAGGCAGGTTAAATAAGGGACTTGAGCATCCGAGTCTTTTGGTATCCGCGAGGGGTCCCGGAACCAATCCCTTGCAGACAAGGAGGGCTGACTGTAGTTTTAAGGTGCTTGGAAATAAGTACCGAGGGGATGTCAAGAGTAAATTTTTCACACAGAGAGTGGTGGGTGCGTGGAATACACTGCCGGTGGCAGTGGTGGAAGCGGATACAATGGGGTCTTTTAAAATCCTCTTAGATGGGTACATGGAGCTTAGAAAAATAGAGGGCTATGTGCTAGGGGAATTCTAGGCAGTCCCTAGAGTAGGTTACATGGTTGACACAACATTGTGGGCCGATGGGCCTGTAATGTGCTGTATGTTTCTATGTTCTATGCTCTATATTCTATATATTAAAAAGATAAATTAAATAATTAGTGCAAAAAAAGTAGTGAGGAAATGTTCATGGGCTCAATGTCCATTGATAAATTGAATGGCAGAAGGGAAGAAACTAAATTGTTGAATGTATGTCTTCAGATGGTGTAATGGGTTCCATAATTATGGATGCTGCCTTTTTGAGGCATAGGTCCTTGAAGATGTCTTGGACACTGCTGAGGCTCGTGCCCATGATGGAGCTGACTAAGTTTACAACTCTCTGCAGCTTACACAGTGTATGTGGGGAGACTGATAAATGGGGAAAAAAGTAGATTAGAGATGATGAAAATTTTGGATCAGGGCAACATTCATTCCTGAATGGGTGATTTTGTCTGAGCTATAGGGAGAGGTTGTTCAGTTTGGCCTTTATTCCTTGGAATGTGGAAGAATGGTGGTGGTAGCATCCGTCGGTCTCGAGAGACCATGGATCTGCGCCTGGAATTTCCAGGGCGCAGGCCTGGGCAGGGTTGTATGGTAAACCGGCAGTTACCCAAGCTGCAGGCCTTCCCCTCTCCACGCCACCGATGTTGTCCAAGGGAAGGGCACTAGGACCCAAGCAGCTTGGCACCGGTGACGTCGCAGAGCAATGTGTTGTTAAGTGCCTTGCTCAAGGACACAAACACGCTGCCTCAGCTGAGGCTCGAACCAGTGACCTTCAGGTTACTAGTCTGATGCCTTGCCCACTAGGCCACGCGCCAACATGGGAGAATGAAGGGCCAAATTATGATAGTCATAGATAACACTTCCAACCTTTCCAATTCGGCCCTTGGGTCTTTCCTTGCTCCCAGGTCTGGGATCTACCTCAACTCTGCTTCACCTCTGCTAGCCTTTCCTCAGTTCTGCCACATCAAATCATCTCCAAATCTGCTCCGTTAGTGGCCAAACAATAGCTCACTCCCCAGTCTCAGGCCTGGACCCCAGCACTTCATTTCAGTCCATACACCCCACACCGTGACAGTCCTGCACCTTTGAAACTTCAGTTTACACCGCAAAATGCCAGGTCATACAGGCAGTTCAAAAGCTCAGCTCTGAAAGGGAGGATACAGGCTTTTGATGGCAGTGACCCTTTGCCAGAAAAGGTGTTATTAATGAAGTATTTAGTTGTTTTATTTGTTTTGTTTGCCACCGGCAAGTAGTCACGGAGCTTCACCAGTGGCATCCTAAACCAGAAACTGTCTGAATACTAGGGAGTCCAGTGCACATAGTAGTTGGCTGAGTTTACAACTTTCTGTGACTTTTTCCAATCCTGTGCAGTAGCTCCTCTATACCAGATGCTGATGCAACCATTCATGCTGGTCTCCCTGGAATTTTGCAAATCTTAGTTTCTGCTTCCACAGATGCTGTTTGATGGACTGAGCTCTTCCAATGTTTCTGCTTTTGCTTCATTATCTAGGATCCCTCCACCTAATTTCTTCTGAAGCCTTACAGGCTCAAGGGGAACTACCTCATCTTCATGCAGTATTGTGTTTAGATCTTGTCCCTCATTATAGGAAGGATGTGAAAGCTTTAGAGAGGATGCAAAGGAGATTTATCAGGATACTGCTTGGATTGTGTATAAAGAGCATGTTTTGTGAGAATTTTGAGTGAGCTAGGTAGTGAAGAAAGATGACAGGTGACTTGATAGAGGTGTGCAAGATGAAAAGAGAAATAACATTTTTAAACTGTGTGGAGGAAAATTTAGAGAAGGTGTCAGAAGTAGTTATTTTACACAGTGTTAAGTGCCTAGAATACACTGCTGGGGGTGGTGGTAGAGGTTCATACAACAGGGACATTTAAGAGACAGGCACATGGATGAAAGACAGAATGGAGGGTTATGGGCGATGTGGAAGGAAAGGGTTAGACTGATTGCAGAGTTGGCTAAAAGGAGAGCATCGCATTGTGACTGAAGAGCCCATACTGTGTTGTAATGTTCTATTTTCCATATTGTCTTTTGTTCTACTACTGTATCTTTTATGTTCTATATTCTACATATTGACGTTAATGGAATACACATAAACTACAGACACTAGAATCTGCAACAAGAACAAAAATACTGGAAGAACATAACCAGTCCAGCAGCATCTGTGAAAGGAGAAAACAGACAGTGACCCTTCACCTGAAATGAGGTGTACAAAATTATGATGGGTGTAGAGAGGATAACCCCTTTGATTTAGCAGATCAAAAACAAGAAGGTACTAAGAACTAAGGAGATAATAAGAATAACAATTATTAATAAGAAGGTAATAATAATAAGCTAGTAACTCTGGGTAACTGACAGTGGCCAATTAGTCCACTGACGTGTTCTAGTTCAGGTTCTGTGGACCTCAGTGAGGAGGTAAAAAAGAACCTCCTACTGTGTGGAGCCTGATGACAATCTGGAACCTACTGCCCCTAAAGGTGGTGGAAATGGAGTCAATCAGGTTCTTTCAAATAGGCAAAATAATTTGAGGAACTTGAGGACAAGCATTGGAATGGGACTAATAAGTTGACATTACAAAGTGTCAGCATAGACTGAAGGGGCTGAAATTTCAAAGTTCAAAATAAATGTATCATCAAAGTGTGCATGTTTCACCATCTGTAATGCTGAGGGTTATTTTATTGTGGGCATTCATATTAGAAAAAGAAATACAACAGAATTGATGAAAAGTTACACACCAAAGACTGACAATCTAGGTTCTAAAGAAGACAAACTGCATAAATACGAGTAAAAATAAGTAAATAAATAATACTGAACATGAGTTATAGTCCTTGAAAGCATGTTCATTTTATTTTTTTTATATAAAATTTAATAATTAAAAATACGTTCTTCCCTGTAAAATGGTCAAATGCCACTTCACTAAAACTCAGATGGTTACACCTCCAGCAATGCATCCAGACAGGGTTTGTAAACCTTGCATTTGTCAAACTGCTACTGAGCGAGGAGAACATTCTTCTAATATTGTGACCCATCTTCATTTCAACCCTCTCCTACTCATCATCTGTGACATCCCTGATCCTGTGACCACAAACTTTACAAGCTGCCTGCATCTACATTAAGAATAGTCAGCTTCAATGTACTTAGGAAGAAAGATAAAGAGATTAGTTTTATTTCTCACATGTACATGTACTGATGACACAAAGCTGGGTGGCAGTGTGAAATGTCAGGAGGATGTTCTGAGAATGCAGGGTGACTTGGACAGGTTGGGTGAGTGGGCAAATGTATGGCAGATGCAGTTTAATGTGGATAAATGTGAGGTTATCCACTTTGGTGGCAAGAACAGGAAGGCAGATTACTATCTAAATGGAGTCAAGTTAGGAAAAGGGGAAGTACAACGAGATCTAGGTGTTCTTGTACATCAGTCAATGAAAGCAAGCATGCAGGTACAGCAGGCAGTGAAGAAAGCTAATGGCATGCTGGCTTTTATAACAAGAGGAATTGAGTATGGGAGTAAAGAAGTCCTTCTGCAGCTGTACAGGGCCCTGGTGAGACCCCACCTGGAGTATTGTGTGCAGTTTTGGTCTCCAAATTTGAGGAAGGACATTCTTGCTATTGAGGGAGTGCAGCGTAGGTTCACAAGGTTAATTCCTGGAATGGCGGGACTGTCATATGTTGAAAGATTGGAGCGACTGGGCTTGTATACACTGGAATTTAGAAGGATGAGAAGGGATCTGATTGGAACATATAAGATTATTAAGGGATTAGTCACACTGGAGGCAGGAAGCATGTTCCCGCTGATGGGTGAGTCCAGAACTAGAGGCCACAGTTTAAGAATAAGGGGTAGGCCATTTAGAACAGAGATGCGGTAAAACTTTTTCACCCAGAGAGTAGTGGATATGTGGAATGCTCTGTCCCAGAAGGCAGTGGAGGCCAAGTCTCTGGATGCATTCAAGAGAGAGTTAGATAGAGCTCTTAAAGATAGCGGGGTCAAGGGATATGGCGAGAGGGCAGGAACGGGGTACTGATAGTGTATGATCAGCCATGATCACAGTGAATGGCAGTGCTGGCTAGAAGGGCCGAATGGCCTACTCCTGCACCTACTGTCTATTGTCTACTTTGAAGCATAAGTAAAATGTGGAGTTTGGATCAAATCAAATCAGCGAGGATTCTGCTGGGCAGTCCAGAAGTGTCATCGTGTTTACGGTGCCAAAATAGCATGTCCACAGGTCACTAACCCTAACCCACACATGTTTGGAATGCAGGAGGAAATGGGAGCACTCAGAGGAAACCCACAGTCATTGAGAAAATGTACAAAATCCTTCCAGATAGAGACAGGAAATGAAATCCTATCAGATATCACTGGCACTGTAATAACAATATGTTAATTCATACATTAATATGCTATCCCACACAGGGAAATGAAAATTAAAAAATATATATATTAACATAGATCTTAAGACCATAGGACATCGGAACAGAGTTAGCCCATTTGCTTATTCAGTCTACTCCGCCATTCAATCGTGGTTGATCTATTATCCCTCTCAACTCCATTCTCCTGCCTTCCCCTCGTAACCTTTGATGCCCTCACTAATCAAGAACTTATCACCCAATGTTCATAATTTGTTCAGTTTAGTGATACAGTACTGTAACAGGCTCTTCTGTCCAAACAAACTTGCACTACCCAAATTCACCCATGATTAATTAATCTACTAACTCACACATCTTTGGAATGTGAAAGCAAATTGGAGCACACAGTGGAAGCACACATGATAAGGGAGAGAATGTAAAAACTCCTTACAGACAGTGACGAGAATTGAACCTGGATCGCTGGTTCTGTACACCATTGTGCTAACTGCTACACTACCATGTCTCCCACGTATGTATTGTATGGTCCAATATATTGATGATCCTCCTGAGCTATCACACATGACAGTTCACAACATGGAAGAAGCTCCGTGTAATTAAGCTGGGTTATGTTACAAGAGTACCTCTGTGAACTAATACACCACAGTAGCAGAACAAGTACAATACTGTGCAAAAGTTTTAGGCACACATGAGCTAGAGTGCCTAAAAGTTTTACAGAGTATTGTAGTAATTTTGTGTATTGAACTGTACTGCTGCCACAAAAGAATAATTACATATTTCATGACATATATGAGTAATGATAAACCTGATTCTGATATGGGTTTCTATTGTGGACCGAAAGTTGGAAGGGGGCAGGGAGAAGGAATTCATTGTTGGGAAAAGGGGAAGGGAGAGGGGAGATCGTGGGAAACATCAGAGAGACATACTGTAATGATCAATAAACCAATTGTTTCGAATCAAAAGACCTTGCCTGGTGTCTTAGGGCTGGGTGAGTCTGCACGCATGCCATTCTCCACCGCTGGCATGTCTTCTCTGCCACACCCCTCCCATGCTCTCTACCATCTTCATTCCCAGCATCCTTTGCTCCTACCAGTTTACAAACTCGCTCTCCACTCCATGTTAACAAATACTGTGCAAGAGGATCCTAGCTGCATAAATCTGCCCAAGATCTTTGTACAGTACTGTACATCAGGGTTTCTGTAATCCTGGACATACCTTCATTGGAATTGGAATGTGTAATAACTTTGAAAATGCCATTAAACTGAAATCTGAGATCGCAGAGATATATAATTTAGAAAACTATGGTTGAGATTTCCAACACAAAATATATGCTTAATGACAATGTGTTTGAGAAGACATACAGTCATGTGTTGACTGTCAGGGTGGAGATACATCTATACCAAAGGAGGTGTAAGGCATTCCTGCCCTCTGCTGGCCTGCAGGTCGCCCTTGGGCAATGGGTAGGAGCTGCTTAGCACTGCACCCCCTGATCAGGGTCACATGAAGCCATGGGAGCAGGTGGTGGCTGGTCGTATGAGCAGCTGGTGCACATTACATGTCATGATTATGTGATCAGTGACACCAGGCAGACAATCTGTGAAGAGTATTGATAATGGCCAAGGTCACCTGTCTTGTAAAGACACTGAGCACAAGAAGGCAATGGGAAAATTTCTTCCGTAGAACAATTTGCCAAGAACAGTCCTAGTCATGATTGCCCACATCGTACAACATGGCACATGATGATGATGATGATGGGAATTATGTGAACTCTGCCATGGATGGTCCCAAGCCTGGCTGAGAAAGGAGGAGGGTTGAACATGGGCCTACCAACCCCCATCCCATAAAAACACAGTGCTGCAGAAATGGCAACAAAAGTTCAAAAGATCTCATCCCTGGGAGATGATTGATCTTTACCTCGAAGATGTATGAATTCATGTGGTGAAAGCAGAAATCACAGGCCCAAGCAACCTTCTATCGGCCCAGGGCAGAGGAATTTGGCGAGCTGCTGTTGGTGGCCCATGCCCCAGGAGGGGTGTTAAGCTTAGGAAGAAGAATCATGTGTTGTGGAATGAGGCCATTCAGCCCATTGAGTCCAAACTGACTAGCAGCTACCTATTTACACTAAACTATAAACTAGGGGCAATTTATAGTGGCCAGTTAACTTAGCAACTTGCATGTATCACAGCGGCAGAACATGTCACTAAGAGCAGAACATGCTCTTGCAGGTAGGTAGCTGAAAGAAGGCAGCAATCACACATGTAACATAGAACATAGAACAGTACAGCACAGTACAGGCCCTTCGGCCCACAATGTTGTGCCGACACTTAAACCCTGCTTCTCATATAACCTCCCACCTTAAATTCCTCCATATACCTTTCTAGTAGTCTCTCAAATTTCGCTAGTGTATCTGCCTCCACCACTGACTCAGGCACCAGCCACTCTCTGAGTAAAAAGCCTTCCTCTAATATCCCCCTTGAACATCCCACCCCTTACCTTAAAGCCATGTCCTCTTGTATTGAGCAGAGGTGCCCTGGGAAAGAGGTGCTGGCTGTCCACTCTATCTATCCCTCTTAATGTCTTGTATCCCTCTATCATGTCTCCTCTCATCCTCCTTCTCTCCAAAGAGTAAAGCCCTAGCTCCCTTAATCTTTGATCATAATGCATACTCTCTAAACCAGGCAGCATTCTGGTAAATCTCCTCTGTACTCTTTCCAATGCTTCCACATCCTTCCTATAGTGAGGTGACCAGAAATGGACGCAGTACTCCAAGTGTGGCCTAACCAGAGTTTTATGGAGCTGCATCATTACCCGTGACTCTTAAACTCTATCCCTCGACTTATGAAAGCTAACACCCCATAAGCTTTCTTAACTACCCTATCTACCTGTGAGGCAACTTTCAGGGATCTGTGGACATGTACCCCCAGATCCTTCTGCTCTTCCACACTACCAAGTATCCTGCCATTTACTTTGTACTCTGCCTTGGAGTTTGTCCTTCCAAAGTGAACCACCTCACACTTCTCCGGGTTGAACTCCATCTGCCACTTCTCAGCCCACTTCTGCATCCTATCAATGTCTCTCTGCAATCTTCGACAATCCTCTACACTATCTACACCACCACCAACCTTTGTGTCATCTGCAAACTTGCCAACCCACCCTTCTGCCCCCACATCCAGGCCGTTAATAAAAATCACGAAAAGTAGAGGTCCCAGAACAGATCCTTGTGGGACACCACTAGTCACAACCCTCCAATCTGAATGTACTCCCTCCACCACGACCCTCTGTTTTCTGCAGGCAAGCCAATTCTGAATCCACCTGGCCAAACTTCCCTGGATCCCATGCCTTCTGACTTTCTGAATAAGCCTACCATGTGGAACCTAGATAAATGCCTTACTAAAATCCATGTAGATCACATCCACTGCACTACCTTCATCTATATGCCTGGTCATCTCCTCAAGGAACACTATCAGGCTTGTTAGACATGATCTGCCCTTCACAAAGCCATGCTGACTGTCCCTGATCAGACCATGATTCTCTAAATCCCCATAGATCCTATCTCTAAGAATCTTTTCCAACAGCTTTCCCACCACAGACGTAAGGCTCACTGGTCTATAATTACCCGGACTATCCCTACCACCTTTTTTGAAAAAGGGGACAACATTTACCTCCCTCCAGTCCTCCGGTACCATTCCCATGGACAACGAGGACATAAAGATCCTAGCCAGAGGCTCAGCAATCTCTTCCTTTGCCTCATGGAGCAGCCTGGGAAATGTTCCAGCAAGTCCCGGGGACTTATCCTAATGTATTTTAACAACTCCAACACCTCCTCTCCCTTAATATCAACATGCTCTAAAACATCAACCTCACTCATATTGTCCTCACCATCATCAAGTTCCCTCTCATTGCTGAATACAGAAGAGAAGTATTAATTGAGGTCCTCACTCACTTCCACAGCCTCCAGGCACATCTTCCCACCTTCATCTCTAATCGGTTCTACCTTCACTCCTGTCATCCATTTGTTCTTCACATAATTGAAGTTTTGGGGTTTTCCTTTACCCTACTCACCAAGGCCTTCTCATGCTCCCTTCTTGCTCTTCTCAGCCCCTTCTTAAGCTCCTTTCTTGCTACCCTATATTCCTCAATAGACCCATCTGATCCTTGCTTCCTAAACCCCATGTATGCTGCCTTCTTCTACCTGACTAGATTTTCCACCTCATTTGTCACCCATGGTTCCTTCACCCTACCATTCTTTATCTTCCTCACCGGGACAAATTTATACCTAATATCCTGCAAGAGATCCCTAAACATCAACCACACATCTAATAGTACATTCCCCTGCAAAACCATCATCCCAAGTCACACTGGCAAGTTCTAGCCTTATAGCCTCATAATTTGCCCTTCCCCAATTAAAATTTTTCCTGTCCTCTCTGATTCTGTCCTTTTCCATGATAATGCTAAAGGCCAGGGAGCGGTGGTCACTGTCCCCCAGATGCTCACAGTTCTTTGACCTGACCCGGTTCATTACCTAATACTAGATCTAGTATGGCATTCCCCCTAGTCGGCCTGTCGACATACTGTTACAGGAATCTGTCCTGGACATGCTTAACAAACTCTGCCTCATCTAAACCATTGGAACTAATCAGGTGCCAATCAATATTAGGGAAGTTATGATAACAATAACCCATGATAACAATCCTGTTATTTTTGCACCTTTCCAAAATCTGCCTCCCAATCTGCTCCGCAGTATCCCGTAAGGTGTAAGATTGCTCACATTTCAACCAATTAAGGTTTCTTTGTAATTTATTTAATTCTCTTCTTTTTGTTTTCGTCTTGTCTAATCTTGACCATAGCACAGTGAGAACAGTGCTCCCTGCTCAGCTTCGTCCATGTTCTGGGAATGATAATTAGTGATTTAATAGACACTGTTAAAGGGGAGGTATTAATTTAGTTCTAGATTACAGCTTTTGAGCCACAGTGATGCTGTTAATTTTTAGTTAGTTTGAAGGTTTTTAGTTAGCGGCCCTGTTAGCTTGGTGTTTATTATTCCCTTTTGTTCACTATAGCTCTTATTGAAAGTCAGTGAACTGTTCATTCTGTGTCTGTATCTCTCCCTCTGGATTTGGGCCATCACTCATCTCAGCATGTCTTTTGGAAATGGGCAGAAACCAGAGCAACAGGGAAACTCGTGTAGTCATGGGGAGAACATGCAAATTCCATACAGAGAGCAGTCAAGTTCAGGACTGAACCCAGGTCACTGGAGTTGTGAAGCAGGTGCTCCACTAGCTGTGCCTAATTCCATCAAATGTTACTGAAAGAGCAATTCATCAATCTGAAATAAAAATGAAAATAAAAAGGAAGGGATTTTTTCCCTCTTTTGATCTTCATTCCCAGAGCAATGGAAACATCTCTTCCAGAGTTCGGAACAGTCAGTGTAGGCCCATTAATTAGACTCTGCCAATGACACTCATTTCTTGTGAATAGAACATGGAATATTACATCACAGTAGAGCCCCTTCAGCTCACAATATAGTGCCAACCTTATTACCTACTCTAAGATCAATCTCCCATCCCCTCCTACATAGGCCTCCATTTTTCTATCACCCATGTGCCTATCTACGAGCTTCTAAAATATGCCTAATGTATCTGCCTCTATCACCACCTCTGACAAGACTTTCCATGCATGCACTACTCTCTGTGTAAAGAATCTACCTCTCATTAAAACGAGAAGGTCTGCAGATGCTGGGAAACCAAGGCAGCTCACACAAAGTGCTGGAGGAACTCAGCAGGTCAGACAGCATCTGTGGATTTGAATAAACAATCGATGTTTTGGGCTGAGACTCTTCTAGAGGTCTGGAAAGGAAGGGGGAGAAGCCAGAATAAAAAGGTGGGGATGGGGACAGGAAGGAGGCTAGCTGGAAGTTGATAGGTGAAGCCAGGTGTTATGAGTGCTGAACAGACCTGATGGAAAATGGAGTCCAGGTTAACCACCCCGCCCCCCTTGGGAACTATGCTGCTAATGAGAGAGAGAGATGAAGAACAGAGGTAAAGACATCTGCTACAGATAAGAGAGAGAAACAGTTGATTTATGAATTTTGGCTCTTCACTGATTATTTACCTTTCACTGCAAGGACGTTTCTTTGCTCGTTAACATTCCTGAGGAGATAGCAGGAGTGGCCTCGTTTGATGGACGTAGACATGTGGAGTTGATGGATGGCTGATACCCCGTCAATGGGGATAAAAGACAGGTCTGTGGAGACACCCCTCAGACACACCAGTGGACACTGAAAGAGTGTTGTGCACCCACAGGACGGTGGGGGCTTAGAGGACCAAGCCAGGATATCGGTCACAAAGCTCACAGTGTGATGGCAGGGCCGGTGGGGACTTGTGTGTGTGTCCACTCATGCCAGAGTGACGAGTCCACCACAGAAGAATGGTCTAGCCGAGAACGGAGGGTCATAACCGAATGACCACAATGGTACAATGGAATAAGAAGACGACAGAACGTTTGCTGGCTGCAGCTGCTCAATCTCTTGCTCGCTGTCTCTCTCTCTCTCCAACAATTGCAACACAACAACCATTACCTCAGCACGAACAAACTGAACTGAACTTTATATTCTTCTATGACAATTCATTTACCCCTAGACTTGTTTCTTACTGTTGATTATTATCCCTACACTTCTATGTTTATTATTGCTAACCTGTTTTATATGTATATTTGCATTATCAATATTGTATTGCTTAGTTTACTAATAAACACCTTTAGTTACAGTACCACCAGACTCCAACGTATCCTTCCATTTCTGCTGGTCTGTTAACCCAGTTACGGGGTATGTAACACAAGCGAGTGGGAAAGGTCAAGGGTTAGAGAAGAAATCTGATAGGAGAGAAGAATGGACCATAGGGGAAAGGGAAAGAAGAGGGGACCCAGGGGTAAGTAATAGGCAGGTGAGAAGAGGTAAAAGGTGAAGGTGGAGAATAGGGAAACAGGATGGGGGGGGAAGGATCAGAATTTGTATACCAGAAGGAGAAATCGATATTGATGCCATCATGTTGGAGGCTACCCAGACAGAATATAACGTGTTGCTCCTCCACCCTGAGGGTGACCTCATCTTGGCACATGTAGGAATGGGAATGGGAATTGGAATTAAAATATCTAGCTACTGGGAATTGCCACTTTTGGCGGATGGAACTGAAGTGATCAATGAAGCAATTGCCTAATTTACAATAAATCTCAGCAGTGTAGAGGAGCACAAGACACAATAGACAACCCCAAAAGATTTGCAGGTGAAGTGTTGCCTCACCTGAAAGGAATGCATGGGGCCCTGAATGGAGGTGAGATAGGAGATGCATAGACAGGTGTAGCACTTTGGCAAGGATAAGTGCCTGGAGTGAGATTAGTGGGGAGGGAGCAATTCCTGTTGAAAGTGGGGTGAGCGGGGGTTGTAGTTAAATATATGTTTAGTGATAGGATCCCTTTGGAAATGTCGGAAGCTGCCCTGTACTTCACTGCAATCACCTTAAAAATATGATCCTTTGCATTAGCCATTTCTGCCTTTGGAATAAGTCTTAAGTCCATTTGATCTGCATCTTCTATCATCCTGTACAGCTCTATCAAGTCACCTCTTAACCTCATTTATTCAAGGAAAAAAGCCCCAGTTCACTCATCCTATCCTCAGTAAAACATCCTCTTTAATCCATGTAGCATCTGGGTAAATCACCTCTACACTGTCTCTAAAGCTACTTTCCTCAAAACACCTCAAAACTATAGCCTCTGGTATTAGTCATTTCCATCCTGGGAAAAAGTCTCTGACTGTCCACTCTGCCTATTCCTCTTATCGCCTTGTAACACCTCTATCAAGTCACCTCTCAATCTTCCTCACCCCAAAGAGGAAACCCCTCGCTCACTGAGCTCAACTTCTGCTAGTCCATGCTAGGGGAAGTTGCGATCTGGTAAATATTTCCTGCAGCCTCTCTAAAGCTTTCATATCATTCCTATAATAATGTGACCAGAAAATAACACGATAGACCAAGTGTAGCCTAACTAGGGCTTTATAGACCCCTAAACTTAATTCTCTGATGGATGAGATATATCAAAAAAATCCTCCACTAAGCTCTGAAATTCTCCTCTAAAAATACCCTGCCTTATCAGCCACACCCTTCCCCCTTTTCATCAGCGAACTGAATTGTAGGGTTAAGTGTTGGTTATCAGAGGCCAACTACTGAGCATTGTATGCATGGGTTACTGTTCCACATGGTTTGTGTTGGAGGGAGTTTGACCTACAGAATATTCTGCATGAGACACTGGGTTTTGTGTTATTGGTTTTAAATATTTTGGTTTACATGATGTGCTACAAGCATGAGGTGTTGTACTATGGTATGACAAACCAGAAAAGGAATTACACAGTGAGCAGTAGAACAAAAAGATCTGCGAATACAGATCCATATTTCCTTGAAAATGGTGCCACGGGTAGATAAGAGTTTTTGCCACAAGCCTTCATAAATCAAGGTATTGAGTACAGAAAATGGAATGTTATGTTAAAATTGTATAAGATGATTGCGGGGCCTAATCTGGAGCACTGTGTAGTTCTGGTCACCTATCTACAGGGAAGATATCAATAAGATTGAAAGAGTACAGTGAAAATTTACAAAGATGCTGCCAGGACTGGAGGATCTGGGTTATTGAGAAAGGTTAGGACTTTATTCCCTAGAACAGAGAAGAATGATGGGAGATTTGATAGAGTATAGATAGGGTAAATTGCAAATAGGCGTTTTCCACTAAGGTTGCGAGAGGAGGAGGAACAGAAGCATGAACGCACATACTCAGTGATGCAGGAACAGCTTCATCCCCTCTGCTATCTGAACACAACCTCACAACTTTTTAATTTCTATTTATTACACCACTTATTAATTTAACCATTATATATACTTATTGTAGTTCACTATTGTTTTGAATGAATATGTATTGTATTCTGCTGCCGCCACAAAGTGAACAAATTTCATGACGTGTGCCGATGATATTAAAACTGATCCTGATTTTGATTCTAGAACTAGAAGTAAAGGGGTAAGAGTGAAAGGTGAAATGGGAACATGAAGGGAAACATCTTCACCCAGATGCTGGTGAGAGTGTGGAATGAGCTGTCAGCAGAAGCGTTGGATATGGGTTTGATTTCAACATTTAAGAGGAATTTGGAGCAGTGTGTGGATGGGAGGGGAATGAAGGGCTATGATCTGTGTGCAGGTCAATGGGACCAGGCAGAATAATAATTCAGCACAAATTAGATGGGCCAAATGGCCTGTTTCTGTGCTGTAGTGTCTTGTGACTGCACAAGTCTACACTACTTGTGGACATGGAAAACTTTAAGACTTAGTGCTCAGTTGCAAGGCTCTCAGGACGCTAGAGGATGAGAGAGAATCAGATAAGAACTCCTTCATTGTAAGTATTCCTTTTAGAAAATGCAGGGCCATCTGTGAGAGTGCTACAAATAAACTGTCAACATTACTTCACATTCCTAATATATTTCTGTTCCTGCTGGCTCTCTCACTTTGGACAAATTGGAATGTAAGAATGGTTAATGAGTTTTAGTCAGATATACTGACAGATGTTTACCTTTCACCGTGTCAGTATAGTTTGGTTAGACACTATCTGTGCAAGGAAAATAATCCAAATGCAAATACAAGCATCACAGTGGTGACTGAAATTGTCCAAAAGTAATTTATTATTAAAGAGTGCACTGTGCTGTGCAATAGTCTTAGGGACGGACACACACACACTCACACACACACTCACACCCCCCCCCCCCACCTTGTCTTAAATATTTACTGAGGTAGCCTCCACTGCTTCATTGAGGCAGAGAATTTCACAGATTCACTACTCTCTGGAAAAAGCAGTTTCTCCTCATCTCCATCCTAAATCTATTCCCCCAAATCTTGAAGCTATATTCCCTAGTTCTAGTCTTATCTACCAATGGGAACGACTTTCCTGCCTCTATCTTAACTACTCCTTTCATAATTTTATATGTTTCTATAAGATCTCCTCTCGTCCTTCAGAATTCCAGCAAGTGCAGTCCCAGGTGACCCAATCTCTCCTTATAGTCTAATCCCCTCATCTCTGGAATCAACCGAGTGAACCTCTTCTGAACTGCCTCCAAAGCCAGTATATCCTTCCTCAAGTAAGGAGACCAGAATTGCACGCATTTCCGGGTGCGGCCTCACCAATACTCTGTACAGATGTAGCATAACCTCCCTGCTCTTAAATTCATTCCCTCTAGGACCTGCATGAACCTTTCATGATTCATGCACAAGCACTCCCTCTGCACAGTAGCATGCTGCAATTTTTTACCATTTAAATAATCTGCTCTTCCATTTTTCCGCATATGTCATGAAATTTGCTTTTTTAATGGCAGCAGTACAGAACAATACATAAATTTACTACAGTACTGTGCATGTCTTAGGCACCCTAGCTATATATATGTGCCTTAGACTTTTACACAGTACTGTATATCTCACCATATACTACCCTGTGGATCATTTTCTTGTGGGAATTCACACTAAATACAAAGAAAAACAATGTAATTAATGAAGACCACACTCAAAAAAGACAGATAAATAAGCAATCTGGAAAAGTTAACAAACTGTGCAAACACAAAAAGAAAAAGAACAAAAAAACATAAATATTAAGAATATGAGATGAAGAGTCCTTGAAAGTGAATCTATAGGCTGTAGGAATAGTTCAGTATCAGGGGGAGTGAAGTTATCTCCTCTAATTTTCGTGGGAATTCAGGTATTGGGATAAATATTGGTGAAGGGTGGTGAACATTTTGGAGCATGCCCAAATTGGTGATAATCTTCAAAATATTTTTTTTCATTTGCCATTGTGAATAAATTAGTAAGAATAATTTTGAACTTTTTATGGAAAATGGATGAGTTTTGTTGCCTGTTTACATGTATTCATTCCTTAACTATTAATAAAAGTGTAACAGCAGCAGATTGAAATAAATGAAGCATTTTAGAAAACCTGTTCAAAAGTGATTAATATTAATCTTTTAAAAACTCAACTGAAAAATACCATAATTTCTAAATAGTGATGTCATTGTAACTGTTTACTATCCAAATACTGAGGTTTATATCAGGTCTTTGAGGATTTCAAAATCAACCACCAACACACATTCTTGCATCCATTTAGCTGGCGCCAAACTGACATGAAATTCTTTCTATGAAAACATCTCATTGCCCTAAACAACCCAAGAGCAATGCTTCACTTGGTGGCAAAAATAATCATCATCTATCTTTTTATTATGAGTAGGGTTTAAAGAATCAATGAGTGGCACTTCATACCCCGCGCCAGCAAATCTTTGTGCATGTGTGTCGTGGGTTCGCCATCCCTGACCTATTGACTGTAATTTATTGTTGTGACATATACCAAGATACAGTGAAAACCTGTCTTACATACTCGTCATACAGATCACATCATTACCTGATGCATTGCAATAGTACAAGGTACTATGAAACCACTCTTGGTGATGGACATTGAAGTCTGCTCAACATGGAGAAGTACTGATTCATCAGCTGAGGGCAGACGGAAATGGCAATCAGCAGGAATCAGAATCATATTTATTATCATCGGCATGTGACGTGAAATTTGTTAACTTAGCAGCTGCAGTTCAATGAAATACATGATATATAAGAAAAAAATAATAAATAAATAAATCTTATTTATTTGAATATATTGAATAGATTAAAACTCATGCAAAAGAAATACTACATATAAAAAAATGAAGTATTGTCCATGGGTTCAATGTCCATTTAGGAATTGGATGGCAGAGAAGAAGCTGTTCCTGAATCACAGAGTGTGTGCCTTCAGGCTTCTGTACCTCCTACCTGATGGTAACAATGAGAAAAGGGCATGCCCTGGGCACTGGAGGTCCTCAATAATGGGTGCTGCCTTTCTGAGACACCACTCCCTAAAGATGTCCTGGGTACTTTGTAGGCTAGTACCCAAGATGGAGCTGACTAAATTTACAACCCTCTGCTACATATTTCAGTCCTGTGCAGTAGTGTTCCCCCCCCCCCCCACCAGACCTATACCAGCCAGTGATGCAGCCTGTCAGAATACTCCCCACGGTACATCTATAGAAGCTTTTGACTGTATTTGTTTACATAAAAAATCTTTTCAATAAAGTATAGCCACTGTTTTGCCTTCTTTATAACTGCAACTATATGTTGGGACCAGGTTAGATCCTCAGAGATCTTGACACCCAGGAACTTGAAACTGCTCACTCTCTTCACTTCTGATCCCTCTATGAGGATTGGTATGTGTTCCTTTGTCTTACCCTTCTGGAAGTCCACAATCAGCTCTTTTGTCTTACTGACTTTGAGGTCCAGGTTGTTGCTGCGGCACCATTCCACTAGTTGGTATATCTGTTATCAACAATCTGCACAGACTGTGATCTTCTGGGTATGAAGTTGAGGATCCAATTGCAGAGGGAGGTACAGAGGCCCAGGTTCTGCAACTTCTCTATCAGGGTTGTGGGAATGATGGTACTAAATGCTGAACTATAGTCGATGAACAACATCCTGATGTAGGTGTTTGTGTTGTCTAGGTGGTCTAAAGCCATATGGAAAGCCATTGAGATTGCATTTGCCATTGACCTGTTGTGGCAATAGGAAAATTACAATGGGTCTAGGTCCTTGCTGAGGCAGGAGTTCAGTCTAGTCACGACCAACCTCTCAAAGCATTTCGTCACTGTAAATGTGAGTGCTACTGGGCAATAGTCATTAAGGCAACTCACATTATTCTTCTCAGACACTGGTATAATTGTTGCCTTTTTGAAGCAAGTGGGAACATCTGTCTGTAGCAGTGAGAGGTTGAAAATGTCCTTGAATACTCCCGCCTGTTGGTTGGCACAGGTTTTCAGAGCCTTACCAGGTACTCCATCGGGACCTTTCACCTTGCGAGGGTTCACTTTTTTTTTAAAGACAGTCTAACATCAGCCTCTGAGACAGAGATCACATGGTCATCAGGTGCAGCAGGGATCTTCACAGCTGTAGTTGTGTTCTCCCTTTCAAAGTGTGCATAGAAGGCATTGAATAGCATCACTGCCATTCATGCTATTGGGTTTCACTTTGTAGGAAGTAATGTCTTGCAGGCCCTGCCAGAGTAATTGTGCATCCGATGTCACCTCCAACCTCTTTCAAAATTGTTTCTTCACCCTTGAAATAGCCCTCCATAAATCATATCTGGTTTTCGGGTACAGACCTGGGTCACCAGACTTGAATGCCACAAATCTAGCCTTCAGCAGATGACGTACCTCCTGGTTCATCCACGGCTTTTGGTTTGGGAATGTGCAGTAAGTCTTTGTGGGCACACACTCATCCACACAGGTTTTAATGAAGTTGGTAACAACTGCAGCATACTCATCCAGGTTTGAAGATGAATCCCTGATTACAGTCCAGTCCACCGATTCAAAACAGTTCTGTAGGTGCTCCTGCGCTTCCCTTGTCCAAACCTTCTTGGCCCTCATTACTGGTGCTGCAGTCTTCAGTCTCTGCCTGTACATGTGACAAGTTAAAGGATAAGACACTAAAGATCTGTTAAGTTCAAAAATCGTTTAAAAACAGTGAAAACACATGTTAAAAAGGGCTAAAATACTAACAGGTATTTAATTCATTTCATTGTTTCTTTCATTCTTTATTGTGTAAAGTTAAGCCCTGATAGTATTATCAGTGATCTGCAGGGTGGTCTTGATCTGCTAGCCAGAGGTCGATTGCTTCTGTCTCCACCCACATACCCAGGGGACATCGCGGTACTTTCTTCACTTGAGTAAATTCTCAATGAGGAAACCACATCATGTCCTTGTCGTGATTATCTCTCCCTGTTTTCAGGGGCGTAACATACGCAGGGAGTAGAAGTACAGCTAGGTGATCAGACTTCTCGAAGTGAGGGCTTGGAATAGCACGGTAGGCATTCTTGATAGTGGTGTAGCAATGGTCCAGTGTGTTGTTTCCTCTGGAATTGCAAGTGATCTGTTGGTGGTAATTGCTTAGTGGTTTTTCCAGACTGGCCTGGTTAAAATCTCCCAAAATGATGGTGAAAGCTCTATAAGTGCATACATCAAATAAATATTATGTGGAGATTTGTAGCAAATATGAATATATGATATGTATGTACAATGTCTGAAATACATCTTATGGAAATGCTTGTTTGATGATGAACTTCAATAAAAAAAATTACAAAAAAAATGGTGAAGGCACTAGGATGTGCTGTTCCGTGCATGTTGATCCCATTGCTCAGATCATCTAAAGCCTGATTGACATTGGCCTGAGGTAGAATGCATACTGCTACCAACATCACCCCGGAGAACTTCTGTGGTAGGTAGAAAGGATGGCACTTAACTGTTAGATACTCCAGGTCTATGGGAGGTATCCTTGCCCATGATTTCATGGAGCCCAGAGTCAATGTTGAGAGATGCCAGGGCAACTCCCTCTCTGCTATATACCATGTACCGCCACCTCTGCTAGATCTATCCTGCCGATGAGACAGTACATACCCAGGAATGGGGATGGTGAAGTCCAGAATGTTAACTGTAATGTCTGATTCTGTCAGTACAACTACGTCAAGCTGTGAGACAACTCTCCCAACTTTAGCACAAGTCCCCAGATGTTCATGAGGAGGACTTCACAGGGTCAACAGGGCAGGTTTTGTCATTGTTGTTTCCAGTGCTTAGGTCAACTCTGGGTCATCCGCTTGGGTTCATTCCTTATTATTTTCTTTTTAGCAGTTACATACAACTGAGTGATTTTCTAGGCCGTTTCAGAGGGCATATAAGAGTCAGCCATATTGCTGTGGGTCTGGAGTCACATATGGGCCAGACCACGTAAGGACACAGGATTCCTCTCCTTAAGGACATTAGTAAACCATGTTCATTGTTTTTAATGACAATCAACATGGTTTCATGGTCATCAGATATTTTTATTGAATTCAAATTCACTATCTGACATGGTGGGATTCAAACTCATGTCCCCAGCGTATAACTGGGTCTTTGGATTACTGACCCAGTGGTAATTACCAAGGTTCCATCTTATTATACAAGGGGTCCATTCAAGAGTTAGACAACAGCAGGTTAGAAGCTGTCCTTGAGCCTGGTCATACATACTTTCAAGCTTTTGTGTCTTCTGCCTGATGGGAGATTGGAGAAGAGAAAATGTCTTGGGTGGATGGGATCTTTGATTATGCTGACTACTCAAATGAGGCACAGAGGGAAGGCTAGTTTCTATGATGTGCAGACTTTTGTCCACAACTCTCTGATGTTTTCTGTGGTACATGCTGAGCAGTTTCCATAACAAGCTATTATGCATCCAGACAGAATACTTTCTACAGTGCATTGACAAAAGCTTGGGAGGAGCCGATGGGAATATGCCAAATGTCTTCAGCTTCTTTTTTTTCGTAATTTTTTAAAATTGAAGTTCATCATCAAACAAACATTTCCAGAAGATATATTTCAGACATTGTACATATATATCATATAATCATATATATCATAAAATCTCCACAAAGTATTTATCTGAGGTACACACTTATAGAAAGAGTGGAAAGAAGAAAACAAGCAAAAGGAAAGAACTATGTACATGTAGGGAGTGATCTATTTTTTTTTTTTACAACAGATTCATTGATTTGTGAGAATAAAATCAGGCCTATGAGGCATTATGTAGTTAAACCATTTTTCCCCAGTATGAATCAAATTGTTCCAGTTTATGATTAACAGATGCTGTTATCTTCTCCATTTTGTAAATGTCAACTTCTTAACGAAGTAAAGGCATCGACAAGCTTTCTTGGTTGTGATATCAATGTGTTTGGAGCAGGACTGGCAACCGTAGACAAAATCCATAGAGGGCTGGCAATTTACTTCCCTTGCCATTATCCTATATTCTTGAAGAAAAGACTAACTTTCTTGGAAAACATCAAACTAGAGACACTGGAAGCAGAAGCAGAAACACTAGAGGTGCTCAGCGAGTCAGGGAAGAGACCAAAAGTTCATATTGAAGAAAATTCCAGGACTTCTACTGGTTCCTCTAACCAGTTCAAGAACAGTTTATACCCTGCTGTTGTAAGGCTATTAAACAATAAGATGGAGTCTTGACCATACAATTTCCCTTGTTATCAGGAAGAAGACAGAGAAGCCTCAAGATTCACACCATCAGGTTCAGGAACAGTTATCATCCCTCAATCATCAGGCTCTCAAACCAAAGGGGATAACTTCACTCAACTTCACTTGCCCATCATTGAATTGTTCCTACAACCATCACACTCACTTTCATGGACTCTTTATCTCATGTTCTCGATATTTATTGTTTATTATCCAAGATCCAAGATGGCGGCACAACGCAGCTTGCAGCGGCCACTCCGAAACTGATTATCAGTTATTTGTGAAGTGGGGTGCCGTGCACAATCATAATCGATTGAAAACGGATGTGGAAGCACGGAGAAACATCGGGAAATTCCAGGAAGACCTTCTTTGTTGCTGCTGCTGCTGTGAGGTCCGGGACTCTGCTGGGAAGAACAGGCTCCCAGTCCTCGGGGTTGCGTTGCCGATGGCCGTTGGCGGGGCTGTCTTAATATGCTCGGCAGAGGATGGTGCTCGAAGAAGCTGTGCCGGAGGGGATGGTCGTCAGCTCGGAGGTTCGACGGACTCAGAGTACTTTTGACGGACTCAGGTCGCTTTCGGTGTGTGCTGCGTCTGCGAGACTGGTTTCGACGGAGCTTTCATTGTGTGCTGCATCTGCAAGGCTGAGTCGGGCGGCGCTTTGGAAGTCCATAGCGGGGGTACTCCCTTCTGCCGCCGGCGTGGGATGGCGAGTCTGTCAGGACCCTGGGGACTTGTGGAAACTGGTGATTTCTTTTGAACTTAGTCCTTTAACATCTTGGACTATTTTTACTGTGCCCATAGTCTGTTTTTTTTAATCAATTATGCTGTTGTTTGCACTGTTGTAACTATATGTTGTAATTATGTGGTTTTGTGCAGGTCTTGTAGCTTTAGTTTTTGGTCTTGTTTTTGTCTGGTGGATTTGGAGCTCCTTTCCGGGGAACGTGCTAGACGGTAGCGCAATATTAATATGCAGCAGCCTCTCCGGACTCTGGATTGGGGATTGCCAAACGTTAGGTGGATTCTCTGGTGTAGTCTGTTTTGTCATATGCTTTTGTGATATCATTCTGGGGGAACGTTGTCTCATTTTTTAACTGCATTGCATTTGTGGTTTCTAAATGACAATAAACTGAATCTGAATCTGAATATTATGTTTTTTCTCAGCTCAAGCTGGTAAAACCTGAGGTACGAGCATAGCCAAGCAGACTCATTTCTCAATTGCTTGGGACTTTTGGACTATTCTAGTGGTGTTTAGCATTGTGGCTTTCTGAAGATTTTCATAGACATTACTGTGTAGGCCTAATTATTGAATAGTATTGTGTAGTGCCTTTGGGGTGATACCAGTTGTAAATATTAGCATTGGGACAATGTATACCCTGTTCGTGTTCCATTGTCTTTCAATTTACTCTTTTAATTCAGAACATTTCTGGTGTTTTTCACATTAATTTCTGTATGATGTGCTTGTTTAGAATGGCTAACTCTATTAAGTGGGTCATTCTTGCTTGTATTATTACTATTATTCTTATTATTATTTGTATTTGCACATTTTTTTTGTCTTCTGCATACTGGTTGTGTTCAGGTGCCTTGCCGTTTGGTGTGGGCGATCATGTCTCTTCATCCATCACGGTCCCTGACCCTCCGAATTGTAGTTGTTGCCTCCCCTGTTTCTAACCATGATGTTAATCCATCTATCATTCTTATTCTCTATCGGCCTCTGCTTCTTTTTCCTTCCAGCTTTCCCAGTTGTAACCAAATGTTCTAATGTCTCTCTTTGCATGATGTGTTCAAAGAATTTTGATAGCAAACACGATGAAATCTGCAGGTGCTGGAAATTCAAACAACAACACACACAAAATGCTGGTGGAACACAGCAGGCCAGGCAGCATCTATAGGGAGAAGCGCTGTCAACGCTTCGGGCCGAGACCCTTCGTCAGGACTAACTGAAATTCCTTTTGGTTCGTCCTGACGAAGGGTCTCGGCCCAAAACGTCGACAGCGCTTCTCCCTATAGATGCTGCCTGGCCTGTTGTGTTCCACCAGCATTTTGAAAGAATTTTGATTGCTGTTTTCTGATTTTTTTTAAAAGTAATGTACATTTTGTTTTTGTTCTCTGTAGAACTTCTTTGTTTGTTATCCTGTCCATATATGATATGCATAGCATTCTTCTGAGAAACCACAGCTCTACTGCATAGATTCTTTTTTCTATCACAGTTGTGATGGTCCATGACTCGCAGCCATACATCAATAAAGGAAGAATATAGCAGCTGAGAGTTCTAAGGCGGATGTCAATTGCTATTTTCTTGTTCGTTAGGATGTTCCTCTTTTCTGTAAATGCTGTTCTTGCCATTGCTAGTCTTGCTTACATGTTATATGCCCAATTAGTGTGGATTTTCATTGATTCTCTTATGGTTATTGGATTTATTGAGTATGCTCACTGTGATCTTTCCCATTAATGTCTGCATACACTGCGCATTCTCTGTAGTTGTTACACTTTATTCTGCATTTGGTATTGTTTTTCCTAGTACTGGCTCAAAGTACTGATGTGATGAAATGACCTGTATGGATGGCATAGAACTTGCACCTGTTTCCCTGATTGTTCTTTTCATGATACACTGTAGAAACTCCAGATACTCAGACATAATTCCTGTAATTTCCTCCTTGTGTCTGATCTCTCTTCCCATTCTGAAGACAACTTTGAGCAGATTGCTATCAATTATTCTTTGTTCCTCTGTGTGGTTATCAATTAATTAGTTGTGATTATATTCCTTTGTAGAAACAGATGAGGGGTTGTCCTAATAAAAACTAAATGTGGTGGTTTAATTATTTATTTTATTTTATTTTATTTAGAGATACAGAGCGGAACAGACCCTTCCAGCCTAACGAGCTGCTCTACCCAGCAGCTTAACTCCAGCCTAATCACAGGAAAATTCACAATGAATAATTAGCCTACAAGCCCATACCTCTTTGGACTGTGGGATGAAACCAGAGCACCCAGAGGAAAGGCACAGGGTCACAGAGAGAACGTACAAACTCCTTACAGACTTTGATGGAATTAAATTCTGAAGTCTGGAACGCCCCGAGCTGTAATAGTGTTATGCTAATCGCTACACGACCGTGGTGTCCTAGAAAATATACATGGTCATGCGCATAATAGTGAAAAGAAACAGGAGAAATTCTGCAGATGCTGGAAATACAAAACAAAACATATAAATTGCTGGAGGAATTCAGCAGCATCCATGAAAATGAATAAACAGTCAACGTTTCAGGCTGAGACCCTACTTGGATTTCCAGCAGCTGCAGACTTCTTTGTTTATGATTTAATGATCCACTGTGAAGCCTCTTCAAGAAGCCTATCTTGATGAAGTTCAAATCTTCTCTTCAAAACCCTCTCTCAACTCTCCCCCTCTGTGATCCTTCTTCTACTGCTTTTGTTCTTTCTCAGCTGGCTTCGCCCATCACAGTCCAGCTAGCATCCCTCCCCTCCCCTCCCCAGTCCTTTTCATTCTGCTGCCTTCCTCCCTACCTTTCCAATCCTGATGAAGGATCGCAACCCAAAATGTCAACTGTTATTCACTTCCATGGATGCTGCTTCACCTGCTGAGTTCCTTCAGCATTTTGTGTTGTTGCTTTACCATGTAACTGTACTTGCTTTGAAGTAGTTAAGAAGATATTCAGCAAAGCACACAAAGGAACTTAGCAGGTCAAGGAGCACCTATGGAGAAGAATAAAGAGTCAATGTTTCAGATCGAGACCGTTCATCAGGACTCAGCCCGAAGCATTAATAGTTTCATTTCCCTCCACAGGTGCTGCTGGACTTGCTAAGTCCCTCCACCATTTTAAGACCATAAGATATGGGATCAGAAGTAGGCCATTTGGCCCATCAAGTCTGCTCCGCCATTCAATCATGGGCTGATCCAATTCTTCCAGTCATTCCCACTCCCCTGCTTTTACCCCATAACCGTTTAATGCCCTGGCTAATCAAGAACCTACCTATCTCTGCCTTTAATACACCCAATAACTTGGCCTCCACAGCTGCCCTTGGAAACAAATTCCACAGATTTACAACCCTCTGACTGAAGTAATTTCTCTGCATCTCAGTTTTAAATGGATGTCCTTCAACCCTGAAGTTACGCCCTCTTGTCCTAGAATCTCCTACTATGGGAAATAACTTTGCCATATCTAATCTGACCTGTTCAGGCCTTTTAACATTCAGAATGTTTCTATCAGATCTACACACCCCCCCCCCCCCCCATTCTCCTGAACTCTAAGTAATACAGCCCAAGAGCCGCTAGGTGTTCCTCATACGGTAATCCTTTCATTCCTGGAACCTTCTCGTGAACCTTCTCTGAACCCTCTCCCATGTCAGTATATCCTTTCTAAAATAAGAAGCCCAAAACTGCACACAATATTCCAAGTGTGGTCTCACGAGTGACTTATAGAGCCTCAACATGACATCCCTGCTCTTATATTCTATACCTCTAGAAATGAATACCAACATTGCATTTGCCTTCTTCACAACTGATTCTACCTGCAGGTTAATCTTTAGGATATTTGCATAAGGACTCTCAAGTCTCTTTGCATCTCTGCATTTTGAATTCTTTCCCCATTTAAATAATAGTAGGTCAATTTATTTCTTCCACCAAAGTACATGACCATACACTTTCCAACATTGTATTTCATTTGCCACTTCTTTGCCCCTTCTTTCCCTAAACTATCTAAGTCTCTCTGCAGGCTCTCTGTTTCCTCAACACTACCCACTACTCCTCCTAGCTTTGTATCATCGGCAAATTAAGCCACAAATCCATTAATCTCATAGTCCACATCATTGACATACATTGTAAAAAGCAGCGGTCCCCACACCAACCCGTGAACTCCACTGGTAACTGGCAGCCAGCCAGAATAGGATCCCTTTATTCCACTCTCCGTTTTCTGCCGACCAACCAATGCTCCACCCATGCAAGGAACTCCCTGTAACTCCATGGGCTCTTATCTTGCTAAGCAGCCTCATGTGCGGCACCTTGTCTGGATTACTTCAAGTTTCCATTCTCTGCACAATCTGTTGTGTTATAGAAGATAATAGTTTTGATTGTACTTAACTCACTCAGGAGGAAGAGGTCATTGCATGTATCTATACTCTTTGTTAAATAACCAAATGCTACCTTGCCATAGAACCATAGAACTCTACAGCACAGAAAACAGGCCATTCGGCCTTTCTAATCTGTTCCTAATCTTTATTCCGCTAGTCCCATTGACCTGCACCCAGTCCATAACCCTCCAGACCTCTCCCATCCATGTATCTATCCCATTTATTCTTCAAACTTAAGAGTGAGCTCACATTTACCTCGTCAGATGGCACCTTGTTCCACACTCCCACCATTCTCTGAGTGAAGAAATTCCCCCTAATGTTCCCCCTAAACCTTTCCCCTTTCACCCTAAAGCCATGTCCTCTCATATTTATCTTTCCTAATCTAAGTGGAAAGAGCCTACTCGCATTTACTCTCTATACCCCTCATAACTTTGTAAAGCTCTATCAAATCTCCCCTCATTCTTCTATGCTCCAAGGAATAAAGTCCTAACATGTTCATTCTTTCTCTGTAACTCAGCTCCTGTTGACCCAGCAACATCCTAGTAAATCCTCTCTGCACTCTTTCAATCTTAATGATATCCTTCCTATAGTTAGGTGACCAGAACTGCATATAATACTCCAAATTTGGCCTCACCAATGTCTTATACAACCTCACCATAACATACCAACTCCTATACTCAATACTTTGATTTATGAATGCCAGGATGCCAGAAGCCTTCTTTACAACCCTGTCTACCTTTGACACCACTTTCAGGGAATTATGTATCTGAACTCGCAGATCCCTTTGTTCCTCCGCACTCCTCAGTGCCCTACCATTTACTGTGTATGTCCTACCTAGATTTGTCCTTCCAAAATGCAACACCTCATACTTGTCTGCATTAAATTCCATCTGCCATTTTCTGGTCCATTTTTCCAATTGGCCCAGATCACTCTGCAAGCTTTGAAAGCCTTCCTCGCTGTCCATAACACCTCCAATTTTAGTGTTGTCAGAAAACTTGCTGATCCAGTTTACCACATTATCATCAAGATCATTGATATACACAACAAACAACAATGGTCCCAGCACAGCTTAAAAATAAACCATACCCTGAAATAAATTCTTGCTGAATTAAATGATTCACAGACACAGTTGTATCGCAGAAGGGAGACATCATCCAAAGTTTCATACTGCAGATATACAAACATTAACCTGAGGAGTTTTAACATGAATTACAAACACTAATTCCTAAGATACTTCCCATCGGGCTTACCAAAAAGAACAAACACATCAAGCACTAAGTTAAGCAGATAAAGCTAAATTGAAGTCACTGTTTTCAAATAATGTTTATGGCATCAAGTAGTGCAGTGATTGATTCAAAAGAAAGAATAGAAGGACCGCTGTTCAGTGAGATTGCCTGAGAAGTATTTTTCAATGAAGTATGGATTATCCCTATAGTAAATTAGAGGATCATTGAGGAAGTCATTGTGCCAAAGTCAGAGTAGAGTTTATTATCATTTCTGAATGCACAACGCGTTGAACTTTGAAGTGGATGGGCTACAACAGCAGAAGACCACAAAACATACACTCAGTGGCCATTTTATTAGGTACAGGAGGTAACTAATAAAGTGGCCACTGAGTGTATGTTAGTGATATTAAACTTAATTCTAATTTTGATGCATTGGCAAGGCACTTACCATTCTTGTTTTCTCTTGAAGCAGAGAACATTATTGTTACAGCTGCTTCAACATATCAGAATAAAAGACAAATCCCCATAATAATATGGCAAACTCAGCTTTTAATTGCTGTTTTCAGGTTTTGCACACTTCCCATTAATATCTTTCAACCTTTGACCCACTTCTACCTTAAACAAAGAAATAATTTCACAGATGCATAAACACCATAATGAAATGCTCACCTAAAGCCCTTCAATAATCTACGTAAATATCACACAAAACTTGATATCTGTCTATGGTTTTATGGAGTATGTTGGCTGTCTGTCGTATCCAACACTGACAGGGAACAGGTGCGGGAGAGTTTTTAAAGTGGAAAAGCCACTGCACTGGGGCAGTTCCACTTTCTTGACCTCAGAATTCGGGGTCCATTAGTACAAAAGCTCATCACAATCTGGGTTGATGACTATGATGTCTTTATGCCTTATCACCCCATTCACTCTCCACAGAGTGTTGCAGAACCACCTTCCTGGCACTTGGATCTCACGGTGGTCAGCAGCCCAGGAACGCCGCAGGGAACCGTACTCTCTCCGGTCCTGTTCACATCAGACTTCCAATATAACTCGGAGTCCTGCCATGTGCAGAAGTTCGCTGATGACACGGCCATAGTGGGGTGTGTCAGGAATGGACAGGAGGAGGAGTATAGGAAACTGATACAGGACTTTGTGATATGGTGCAATTCAAACTACCTGCGTCTCAATATCACCAAGACCAAGGAGATGGTGGTGGACTTTAGGAGATCTAGGCCTCATATGGAGCCAGTGATCATTAATGGAGAATGTGTGGAGCAGGTTAAGACCTACAAGTATCTGGGAGTACAGTTAGACGAGAAGCTAGACTGGACTGCCAACACAGATGCCTTGTGCAGGAAGGCACAGAGTCGACTGTACTTCCTTAGAAGGTTGGCTCATTCAATGTCTGTAGTGAGATGCTGAAGATGTTCTATAGGTCAGTTGTGGAGAGCGCCCTCTTCTTTGTGGTGGCGTGTTGGGGAGGAAGCATTAAGAAGAGGGACGCCTCACGTCTTAATAAGCTGGTAAGGAAGGCGGGCTCTGTCGTGGGCAAAGTACTGGAGAGTTTAACATCGGTAGCTAAGCGAAGGGCGCTGAGTAGGCTACGGTCAATTATGGAAAACTCTGAACATCCTCTACATAGCACCATCCAGAGACAGAGAAGCAGTTTCAGTGACAGGTTACTATCGATGCAATGCTCCTCAGACAAGATGAAGAGGTCAATACTCCCCAATGCCATTAGGCTTTACAATTCAACCGCCAGGACTTAAGAACTTTTTAAAAGCTATTATTAATGCTTTTTGAGATAGTGATTTAGATGCATATCATATTTTTTACTGAGTTAAGTATTGTATTAATTAGTTTTGCTACAACAAGTGTATGGGACATTGGAAAAAAGTTGAATTTCCCCATGGGGATGAATAAAGTATCTATCTATCTATCTATCTGCCCAGACCGCTGGAGAGAATTCACATGCTAGGACAGGCATGTCACTATCTCATCAGGGTACCGGGCCCACCAACTACCCTCGGCTGGTTTAGCCCACCTGTCAAAGCGTTGTAGCGGGGTGTGGCCGCTGTCGCATGCAAACAGCTACTTAGAGCCCCAGCTGAGAGCCAAGTGTCCAGTGGGCACCAAAGGTGAGTGAGCTGCCCCTGAATGGACACGACAAGCCCTTCAGCCAGAGGTGCTACCCCTGCCTGGACACTGGATATAATTTCCTTTGAAACACTACTGACATTTCTTATAAAGGTAGCCAGTACTTGAAAGGTTATCACCATTCATTGTTCCAATTCAGTTACCTTTCCGATGTAAGGATTGAGGTTCCTGGGAGTTTTAACCATTAGTTCTTAGTTTTCATAATACCTGCTGTTTGAACAATCAAGCTAGTTAATCAAGTATTCCACCTACCAAAGACATTCTCTCTTCTCCCCTTTCCCACCATGCAGAAGATATAAAAACATAATGGAAGGTACCACTGTGCTCACTTCTATCCTGCTATCATAAGGCTATTAAATAGTTCCCTAATATGATAGGATGGACACTTGGCCTCAAATCTACCTCATTAGGAACCTGCATTTTATCATTTACCTGCAATGCACTCTTTCAGTTCCTTTTACACTTTATTCTACATTGTTTTTGGTGAAGGGGCAGGTAGTTTTGAGGAAGTAGTGAGTCTGCAACACTTAGATAGATTGGGAGAATGGGCAACAAAGTGGCAGATGGAATATAGTGTACAGAAATGTATAGTTTGGTTGAAGGAATAAAGGAGTAGACTGCTTTCTAAGTGGGTAGAAATTTTCAAACATCACATGTGCAAAGGGACTTGGGAATCCTTTTTCAGGGTACCGTAAGGTTAACTAGAAGGTTGAGTTGGTAGCCGATTGAATCTGTTCTGCCTTTATTGGGTAAGGGGTCCAAACTGCACACAATTTTAGCATTCATCTCAAAAGCTCCAGAGTATAATATCCCAGCCGCTGCCAGTATGGAGTTTGTACATTCTCCCTGTGGCTGCACAGGTTTCCTCCTGGTGCTCTGGTTTCCTCCCATAAATCAAAGTAATTGGTTAATTGATCATTGTAAATTGTCCCATGATTAGGATAGAATTACATTGGGGGTTGCTGGGTGGCGGGGCTCAAAGGGCCAGAAGGGCCTATTCCATGATGTATGCCAATAAATATATAAATAAAAGGATGAAATATTGAGGATTTATAAGGCATTAGTCAAACCACACTTGGAATATTGAGAGCAGTTTAGGACCCCTTATCTAATAAGGCAGATCAGACTCAATGGGCTGAATAGCCTAAAACTGCTTCTGTTTTGCAGTCTTTGGCCTGAAACTGAGAGAAATAGGACAGGCAAGCAATGAACTTTATGTCAGCCAACTCAATGAAGCTGGGTCGGGCTCAGTGACATCAAAAACAATAATATCCGTTGCTTCAAGAGAAAACAAGGGAAAAATAAAGTGCAACAGTGATAGGAAAATGATAAATAATATCTCAACAAGATATTTATGTTGTAGTAACTCAGAAATTATGTTCAAACTGGGCCCTGGAGCATGGTGGGAACATTACATGGGAAGTATGGTGAAAAAAACAAAAGAACCGAAAGGGTTGTCTTGGTTCCTGATTGAGATAGTCTATTGTTTCTTACTGAGAGATTAAACCCCCTGTTCCTTGGAGACGTGATTAACACAATCATCTCAAATCTACATTACCATTATAAGAACCACTAACCATTTTATTTGCTGATTACTGTAGCCAATCATTTAAAATGGAGGTGTGCTGGGATTTCTATTTTAGACCCAAAGGCCATAAGACATAGGAAGAGAATTGGGCTATTCCTCCCACTGAGTCTGCTCTGCCATTCCATTATTGATTTATTATCCTTCTCAAAGCCATTTTCCTGTCTTCTACCCATAACCTTTCATGCCCTGATTAATCAAAAACGTATCTACCTCCACTTTAAATATATTCAATGACTTGACTTCCACAGTTGTCTGTGGCAAAGATTTCCACAGATTCACCACCCTCTAGCTAAAGAAATTCCTCCTTTCTCTTTTCTAAATGGATGTTCCTCTATTCTGAGATATGCCCTCTGGTCCTAGACTCCCCCACTATAGGAAACATCCTCTCCACATCAATTCTGTCAAGGTTTTACAATATTCAATAGGTTTCAATGAGATCCCCCATCAATCTCTCAACTCTAGTGAGTACAGGCCCAAAGCCTTCAAATGCTTGTCAGACATTAACTCTTTCATTCCTGGAATAATTCTTGTGAGCATTCTCAGGATCCTCTCCAATACCAGCACGTCTGTTACTTAGATAAGGGGCCAAAAACAGCACACAATGCTCACTTTTGCAAGTGAATCTCCATGATGCTCAACCTGAAATGACTCTGGTGGCTAACCTTAGTATTTATGGTGGAGATGGGCAATTATTTGAATGATCAGGGTTATATGGAACAGGCACAGAAGAGATATCAATAGAACTGAAAGAGTACGCTCAGAGATAATTTTAAAGGATATTGCCAGGACTTGAGGACCTGAGTTATGAGGAAATGCTGAATAGGCTAGGATTTTTTACTCCCTGGAATGCAGGAGAATGAGGGGAAATTTGATGAAGGTGTAGTAAAATACGAGGGGTTTAGATAGGGTAAATGCAAGCAGACTCTTTCCACTGAGGTTGGATGAGACTAAACTAGAGGTCATAGACAAGCTTTACAATTTGCAATGAATCCCTTACTATCACTCAGCGTGTAAGGCCATCAGTAAGCCTTGCCTGCCACATTGATTTTCTCAATCCTTAGCGGGCTCCTTGAATTAATTCTTCCTGCTTAGGAAGGAGATGTGCATTTTTTCAGGCAGCGTACCCAACATTACCTTCATCATCTGCTTCATATTTGTAAGGTGTTGGAAAACCTTTGGCATTGTGTTTAGCATTATCTAGAAGAATTCTTAAACCATCAACCTAGTTTTTTTCTTATTTACTACAAAAGCCCAGGCCAACCTTTCCATATTAAGGCCATTTCCAAAAGACTGTTTGGCTTGGTCATCGGCTTGCTCTTACTATTGCTGTGTTACCACTACTGCTAAATCACAATTCTTTCTAAAATAATATTTTGGTAAAATGTGACCATGTTGAGCACCAACTATGATAGTATTGGTTTCACTATCTATAAAGCCTAAACTCAAAATGAGATTTTAACTCCTATTCAATATATATAGGTATCTACAGGAACCATCACTAGAAGGAGGTCATACTGTTTCCACCAACTCTTCAGTAAGCCAGTAAGAACTTGCTGGTAAGCCAGTAAGTACTAGTTTACTTTTTTGTCTAGTCTCTGTGGCAAGGTCTACCTGCCAATACCCACTACTTGAGCAGTGGCTACCCACTAACTATCAAGGTGTCATGGTCCCGATTGTTAATTCCCTATTTTCTCCTAATTTCCTTTGATTGTGCCATGGTTCTGACTTAACTTTCCATTTTCTCCTAATTCTCTTTGGTGATGGCACACCTGGTTTCCATCAGGACCTGCAGCATAAGAACCCTGGCATTACAACCACTAATTGGCAGATCGTTGGTTTTGCCTGTGCGGTAATTAATGTTTCCCAGTCGCTTAGGACTGTGTGTTCTAAGTTTTGCTCCAGTATCAAGAATTACCTGTGAAACCCAGCCTCTCAACGTCAAGATAAATCCTCAAGTTTTACTCAGCACTGAGGTTTGTCTGTGTAACTCCGTCTGTTCATGCTAAAAAGAGATTTGTCCGACGTTACTCTCTCTACGCTCCAAGTCAAGATAAATTCTGCCCGTCTCCTGCCTTCCTGCTCTCCCTCCTGTTTGCCATTCACGTCTGCATCCTAACTAAAATCTCCATGCCTGTGTCCTGCACTTGGGTTCACCTCATTTGTTGCAACACAAGGAGGAGATACTTCCAGCCTACAAAGTAGTTCAAAGATTTCACAGGTTCACTTAATATCAACTTACACAACTCCGAAATTCTTCTTTCCAGATAGCCACAAAACCAGGAAAAAAAAGAATGGCAGTATGATCATTAACCCCCAAATTCCACCCCTGTACAAAAAAGACCCAAACAAAATGGAACAGGCACATCGAACCCCAAATCTTCCTCCCCCACACAAAACAAACAAGAAAGATCAGACGAAAAACACAATATAAAAAGCTATAAGACTGGAAAAAAGTCCATAACTTGTAGTCCAAGTTCATATCCATATCCAAAATTCAGAAAACCCATGTAATATTCTCCAGGCACAGCAGCAGGCCACACAGTCTCCCCTCTCTGGCAGCGGAGTGATCACACCAGTGATCAAAAGGCAGTATCCCCTCTCTGATAGCAGTAAAATCCCACCAGCAATCAAAATGACAGATAGACAAAACTCACCTTCCGCATTCGCCTTGATGTTTCAATCTTACCCCATCTCTTTAATCGGTGAGCAATGGAACTAGAGTTGAACATCGATTTGTGCTCTGTCCTGCAGTCTCCTCTCCACAAGAGCTGCAATCACTGCCCCACCTTCTGGAATCCTGTCAGAGACAGCAAAGCAATGGATCACCCAAACAATCTCCAAACTACAAATGACAGGCTCTAACAGTTCCAGAGTCACATTCAAGATGAAAAACGGAAAGGAAAAACATAGAAGTGAAATAAGTAGTTTCATGGCTTTCCAGAAGGTCTCCGCCATGGGAATATTGTAGGCAGGTGTCTTCTTAAGTAGCTTATTTTATTTTTAATAATTCACATTTAATTTTTGACAAAGCGTTCTTAACACACATTTAACAGTCACAGGGGATTTCTGATTTATAAAAGAATTCCAGATTACAAGTTTTATAAACTACAAAGGATTTCCAAACACAAGTAAATTCTTACAAATGAAAAAACATACCAATGAGTTGTAGATGAACAATTCGTCCATTGCAGAAATGAAAGGTTGAGAAATGAATTCTGGTTCTTCTTCTGTCATCTCATCTTTCTGTCATTCTGCTTGTTATCCCCAACAATCCCTAATGCTTTCTAACATTTATACCGTTTTGCTTACTATTTGTTGCTTTCTGCATGTGATGATTGCGATACCTTTATTGAAACAAAGTAATTCACATAGATGGTCTAAAAGCTTCTTGAGATAGACATCCCAGACCTGGTCTACATTTGTTGAAGGTCCTGCTTCTGTGCTATACTTTTCCATGACTCTATGACTCTTACCCAAAGTTAATGCTGTGAGTGTTGACCATGTTTGATGTGCTAAGTGACAACAACAGTCTGTGCAAAATAACCCTATTGTCTAGTGTTGATTAAACACTGGCCAACAGTACATCATTGTTTATTTGTTTACAACAAGAAGTTAAGCATGGAATATGCGTTAGAAGTTTATTTATTAATTTATTTTTATTTAGACATGTGCCATAGAACAGGCTCTTCCGCCCAACATGCAGCACCACCCAGCAATCATCCTATTTAACCCTAGCCTCATCACAGGCCAATATACAATGACCAATTAACCTACTAACTGGTACATCTTTGGAATGTAGGAAGAAACCAGCGTACCCGCAGGAAACCTATACATTCACGGGGAGAAATGCATAAACTTTTTATGTCAGAATTGAACTCTGAATGCAAATGCCACAAGCTGTAATAGTGTTATACTAACTGCTATACTACCATGGTGCTCCAAAGTTTAACTTTGTCAAAAACAACTCTGACCTTTTGGAAAGATCATGCTGCCGTGCTAGAGAGCTGAGGTTAGCAGTAAGCCTTTTGGGCCCTGGAAAGTGACTATCTATCTCAAGAGCAAATAATTCCACAGAGAACTACCAGTAATGGACTTGGAATGGAAATACACATGTTATGATGGAAAATAACTGGTTCTTTGAGTCTCAACAGTAGAAGCCTGGACACACAAAGTTTTAATAATAAGGAATTTATTATTAAAGGGGAAGTCGGGTCAACACAAGCAACTACAATACACAGGAAGCGGTGTGGGGACAGGGTACGGTTACACAAAGAACAAGGGAAAAGCACTACAACAGCTATCCCCCTTGACCTTGGATAGCTGCGGCTCCCTTACCAGGACAAACGATAGACCTTCCCAAGCATAAATCAATGCACTTACCTCCAATGTGGTGGTCTGTAAGAGAGGGCTAGCTAAGGCCAAGTCTCACCTTTTAAAGCATGGGGCTGGGCGAGTTAATCCAATTAAGGTGACCAATAATTTAGGTGTGCATTGATTAGTTGGGAGGGACCAAATTTTGATTGGCATGTGGTGTGTCCTCCGACCAGCCAGGTGGCAGTGCATCTGTCACGTGGCCGGTATCTCTGGATACACTTACACATCATGAACTCTTCACTCTGTCCTTAGACTCAACCTCAAATGCACTGGGCTGTGGGACGATAGATCCCAACTGTCTGCTGAAACATCTAGCACTGCCCAATTGTTTAATGAAAATGTGAGTTAATTTCAAAGGTTTTTAATTCACTTTAATTAAATTATATTAACATTTATCTGAGTTCCATATGGCTTTGATTAATAAAAATATGAATTTTTTTGCTGGTTTCAGTGTGTTGAATTGTCTTCAGTTCAGAGACGTTCAGAAACAGTGAAAAGACCTTTAGCAGTGCAATCTGTTAGATGGTCATCAGAGCAACTTATGAGCAGAGTCTTAACTCTCACCTCCTGCGTGCTTGTGGCCTCTCTTAGACAGATGGCCCTCGTGTTTCAGTTGCAGTATGGAAAGGAAAGTAGGAGCTTTACATCTGCAAAAGGCAAGTATAACCAAGAGCTTAGCTTCTTACGGCAGAAGGTAGACGTTTCTGAATGAAAAATGAACCAGAGTATGAACACTACTGTAGCAGTTACTCGAACAAACCATAACCACTTAGAGACTAAGCATGTGGGAGTTGATACTGTATGACGAGTAATCCATCCAATAATGAAGTTCAAAGTCGAAGAATATGTTCAATATTTTATTAAGAAACAAGCAAATCAAAAAGTCTTGAAGCAAGAAAGACCAATAAAACTAAAACTAACGATATAACAAACAGTCTTAGCATATTAAACCAAGCATTCGGAAATATATTCCAGAATATTCAAGTGTATTTAAGCAAATTTAAGCAATTTTAAGTAGTCAACAAATAAAATATCACCCCAGCCCACTCTCTAGCTCTACCCAAACTGGACTGACCAAAAACAAAGCATGAAAACGTAACAAACTCTTGACTTCTACCACGTCCACATGGTTAACTACCAATAATAAACATAAATATGTAACACATAATACAATGTACATAGAAAACAGGTACATATTCCGAAACGTTGACTGCTCATTTCAATGGATGCTGCCCGACCTGTTGATTTTATCCAGCCTTTGTACATATTTCTACAACTGCCTTACTATTTTTGCTCTCTATTTACCACTAATTTTATATATTTATAGATAGTGGCTTCCAGTTAATTGGAGCATCAGTTAATCGGGGCAGCCATTTACATGTGACAACTCTTAAAGAACAAAATCTAATTCAAGGAAATGGTCTGTTTTCTTTTTGTTTATTTGGGACACAATGCTGTTTAATTGGGGCAGGAGACTGTTGCAGAATAGTTTCTAACTATCATCAGTGGTGTGCATTTGTGTGGCCATTAGACATTACTTCATGCTTAGAGTGATCATTTCTTAAATAGCATCAGTTGCAAGTGTTTGTGTTGTGAATAAAGCAGTGATTTTTGTCATTGATAGATGGGGAGAAATAAGCAGTAAGACAATTCAGAACCATCTTGCTCACTGCGGTTTGAAGCATTCAGGCTTGGAGATGCCAGGCAGGGAGTGAATATGAAATTATTTCACGACTTAAACAAGTTAAGGATTATGTAGAATTTGAAGGTATCGACAGTCATCTTGAATGCTACAATGAGAATAAAGATTTAGAGGATGCAATCATCGGAAGCGTTGTATGAAGGCAGTCTATTATCTGGATTAAGTGTCTAGGTGTCTGCGCTCAGCTTGTTCATTTACAGTCAATCGAAGAACATGACGCAGATGAATTCCTCCATCAATAGGTTTTATAGAACTGTAGAAGTATTGGTAGTGTTCTAATTTGTTCTGTATCTCACTTAAATACTGTACATAAATTATTACTTTGTTAAACAGTAGTTTGTCTTTTCTGTATTTCAATGAAACTTCGACAATTTGGGTCAGCCACTTAATTGGGCCAAAACATCCGGGTCCCACGGTGTCCCAATTAACCGGATTGCACTGTGTATGTATATTCTTAACGTGATTTACAGTTTTTCTGATGTATTGTACTACACTTCTGCTGCAAAACAACACATTTTGCAACATACTGCATGTCAGTGATATTAAACCTGAATCCAATTCTGATTCTGAGGAGCCCTCGTTCCCTCAGGAGGAGTTATTAACCAACAGCAGTCAGGCTCCTGAAACAGTGCACCGAAGATAACCACACTTTCCTCGATTTTGAGCTGATTCCACAACCTATGGATTCATTTTCAAGAATCCTACAACTCTTATTCTCAGTATTTGCACTGTTTGTCTTCATTTGCACATTGGTTGTTTGTTTGTGTATGTTTTTTTTCATTAATTTCTATTGTATTTTATTTTCCTGTAAATACTTGCACAAAATTTAAACTCAAGGTAGCATGTGGTAACATGTATGTAATTTAACAATAAATTTGATTTTGACAGTGACAAATCCTGATGGGTATGGGACACGGCACAGTACAACATCAGGCCCTTCAGCCCATTAAGTCTCTGCAGAAAATGTATAGCAAGACATTTCATAACTCAATATAAATTCATTCCAATTATTATTAAAAATTCATGGACTGTTTGTCCCACCTCTATGAGGGTGGAGACTACGTAGCATCCATGCCAGGACCACCGTACTCAAAATAGTTACTTTCCCTAAGCAGTAAGGCTGATCAACACTTCCACCCACTAACTCACACCTCCACACCCCCAACCACCACCATTTAATCACTTCCTGTCAGAGTCAACTTATGCACAATCAGTCCTGTGGCTAGCATTATTTTATGGACATACACTCAATCTAAGCTACTTAGGTATTTATATTTATTATGTTTTTTCATAAAAAAAACTCCTTCCCTCAGATAGCCTGTAGGTCACGCTTAGGCAAGGTGTAGCATCTGCTTAGGGCATTCCGCCCCCCCCCCCCAATCATATGAAGCCTTGGGAACAGGTGGTGGATGGTTGTATGAGCAACAGGCACATATCACAAGTCTTGGTTATGTGACCACTGATGCCAAGCAGACAATCCTTGAAGAGTATTAATATTGATAATAGCTAGGGTTACCTGTCTTGTAAAGACATTGCCCAAAATAAAGCAATGATCATGGAAAGGCCATGATCACCTATGTCATATGACACAGCACATAACAAACGAACAAACTGGAAATGACATTGAACAATTTTGAATCGTAAGTGCTTGCTGACATTTATGTTAGAATAGAAGCCTTCTACTGACATCAGACTGCCTACTCTGCTCCACTGTCCTCTGCCTCATTCTTTTCCTAAATCCTGATGTTATATTTGCTGTGTTTTCATCCAAAGGAATTGCTCTAAAATTTATGGACTTGTGTAAGCTGATAACCAGTACCTCTATTACCTTCACTACCACTTCTTTCAAAATTCTGTGATACAGATCAACGTCTGGGTTTATTGGCTTTCACCCCCCGTTAATCTCTCCCGCACTCTTTTTTGATTTAAGATGTTTCATATCTGAAACACATTCCTAGAGAAAGCTGTGAAACGAGATGCAGTTCTAGAGGATATACAATCACTGTATTTATACAAACATTCAGCATGATCACTGAAACTGTGACAAACTTCTATAGGTGCACATTGGAGAGTATCCTGACTGGTTGCAACATTGCCTGGAATGGAGCACAGAAAAACCTACAAATAGTGGTGGATAAAGCCCTGTCCATCACAAGCAAAGTCCTCCCAAACACTAAGGGCATTTGCATGGAACACTGCCACAAGGAAGCCACATCATTGTCAAGGCTCTCCCCCCACTCTCCCATCCAGGCCATGCTTCTTCTAGCTACTACCATCAGGAAGGAGGTACTGGAGCCTCAGGTTCAGGAATAGTTATAACCCTTTAACCTCCTGAACTGATGTGGATAACTCATTCACCTCAGCGCTGAACTGATTCTACAATCAAAGGATTAATTTACAAGGATTCTACAACTCATGTTCTCATATGTTTGTTACACATTGGTTGTTTGTCAGATTTTGTGTGTAGTTTTTTCATTGATTCTATTGTATTACTTTGTTCTGCCATGAATTCCTGTAAGAAAACGAAGTTCAAGGCAGTATATGATAATCTATACATAATTTGACAATAAATTTACTTTGAACTTGATCTGAGTAACATTTCAAAAGAGAAGTAGTATGTGGTGTTAGTACAGGTTAATGGGAGTTAATGTAGACACAAGCAAGTGCAGGTTCTGGAACATGGAGCAACAATAATCTGGGCTGAGTAGCATCTGTGGTGGGGAAGGAATTGTTGATATTTTGGGTTGAAACCTTGTATGAGTCTTGAAATGCAGACAATAGCTTTCCTCCCACAGAAGCACGTCTGCCTGCTGAGTTCTGCCAGCAGATGGTTGAGCTGAGAATGAATGTAGCTCGGCATAAAGGGTCAGCATTGATCTGATGGTGTGTTTCGTGATGAAGGGTCTGTGCCTTCACAGTAGCTGTTACATTTTATTTTGCACTCTGTTTTTGTTTAATTTGTTCTACTTCAATGCACTGTGCAATGAAGATCTATATGAACAATATGCAAGACAAGTTTTCATTGTATTTCAGTACACGTAACATAATAAACCAAAACCAATTCCAATTCCATCCAGATCCTGCCATTGTTTCACAGCTACCATCAGGCAGGTGGTACAGATGTCAAATGATAGATAGATAGATAGATAGATAGATAGGTAGGTAGGTAGGTGGATAGATAGATACTTCATTGATCCCAAAGGAAAGTAAAGAATGTTCCACATCACAAGCTTTAAGAGTAACACCTTTAGGTTTGTCCATTGTTAATGTACACTGGTCCTGATGAAGAGTCATGGACCAAAGCATCAACTGTTTATTCCTCTCCATAGATGCTGCCTGATCTGCTGAGTTTCTCCAGCATTTTGTGTGAGTTACTTGGGATTTCCAGTATCTGCCGAATCTCTTGTGTTTATGAAAGAGAGCTAATCATGGTAACTGTACATGGCCATGCTGGAGAAGGTAGTGACTTCTAAGTGAACAGGTCAATCTCTTCTACAAACATTTGTACATGTGGAATCTTAATTGATACAATTAAATACTAGGATGTGTAAACTGGTTAATTGGTTTATAATTAGAAACATAGAAAACCTACAGCACAATACAGGCCCTTTGGCCCATAATACTGTGCTAAACATGTACTTACCTTAGAAATTCCCTAGGGTTACCCATAGCCCTCCATTTTTTTAAGCTCCATGTACCTATCCAGGAGTCTCTTGAAAGACCCTGTTGTATCAACCTCCACCACAGTTACCAACAGCCCATTCCACACACTCACTACTGTCTGTGAAAAAAAACCTACCCCTGACATCCCCTCTGTACCTACTTCCAGGCTCCTTAGAAATGTGTCCACTCATGTTAGCCACTTCAGCCCTGGCAAAAAGCCTCTGACTATCCACACGATCAATGCCTCTCATCCTTTTATACCTATATCAAGTCATCTCTCATCCTCCGTCACTCCAAGGAAAAAATGCCGAGTTCACTCAACCTATTCTCGTAAGGCATGCTCCCCAATCCAGGCAACGTACTTGTAAATATCCTTTGCACACATCCTTCCTGTAGTTAGGAGACCAGAACTGAGCACAGTACTCCAAGGGAGGTCTGACCCGAGTCCTATATAGCTGTAAAATTACCACTCAGGTCTTGTACTCAATTCCATGGTTGATGAAGACCAATGCACCATATGCCTTCTTAACAACACAGTCAAACTGGGCAGCAGCTTTAAGTGTCCTATGGACTCGAACCCCAAGAACACCTCTGATCTTTCACACTGCTGATAGTCTTACCAGTAATACTATATTCTGCCTATACTATATTTATACTATATATATATATATATATATATATATATTTACTATATTAATACTATATTTGACCTACTAAAATGAACCACCTCACACTTACACACTTATCTGGCTTGAACTCCATCTGCCAATTCTCAGTTCAGTTTTATATCCAATCGATGTCCCTACGTAAACTCTCACAGCCCCCCACACTATCCACGACACTCCCGACCTTTGTGTCATCAGCAAATTTACTAACTCATTCCTCCACTTCCTCATCCAGGTCATTTATAAATATCACTAAGAGAAGGGGTCCCAGAACAGATCCCTGAGGCACAGCACTGGTCACCGACCTCCATGCAGAATATGACCCGTCTACAACCACTCTTTGCCTCCTGTGGGCAAGCCAGTTCTGGATCCACAAAGCAAGGTCCCCTTGGATCCCATGCCTCCTTACTTTCTCACTAAGCCTTGCATGGGATACCTTATCAAATGCCTTGCTGAGATCCATATACACTACATCTACGGCTCTACCTTCATCAATCTGTTTAGTCACATCCTCAAAAAATTCAATCAGGCTTGTAAGGCACGACCTGCCCTTGACAAAGCCATGCTGACTATTCCTAACCATGTTATACCTCTCCAAATGTTCATAAACCCTGCCTCTCAGGATTTTTTCCATCAACTTACCAACCACTGAAGTAAGACTCACCGGTCTATAATTTCCTGGGCTATCTCTACTCCCTTTGTTGAATTAAGGAACAACATCCGCAACCCTCCAATCCTCCAGTACCTCTCCCCATTGATGATGCAAAGATCATTGCCAGAGGCTCAGTAACCTCCTCCCTTGCCTCCCACAGTAACCTGGGGTATATCTCGTCTGGTCCTGTTGACTTATCCAACTGGATGTTTTCCAAAAGCTCCAGCACATCCTGTTTCTTAATGTCTATAGTCTCAAGCTTTTCAGTCTGCTGTAAGTCATCCTTACAATTGCCAAGGTCGTTTTCCAAAGTGAATACTGAAGCAAAGTATTCATTAAGTACCTCTGCTATCTCCTCCGGTACATGCTTCTCCACTGTCACACTTGATTGGTCCTATTCTCTCATGTCTTATCCTCTTGCTCTTTGAATACTTATAGAATGCCTTGGGGTTTTCCTTAATCCTTCCCGCCAAGGCCTTTTCATGGCCCCTTCTTGTTCTCCTAATTTCATTCTTAAGCTCCTTTCTGATAGCCTTATAATTTTCAAGATCTCTATCATTACCTAGTTTTTTGAACCTTTTGTAAACTTTTCTTTTCTTCTTGACTAGATTTTCAACAGCCTTTGTACAGAATGGTTCGTGTATCCTACCATCCTTTCCCTGTCTCATTGGAACGTATCTATGCAGAATGCCACGCAAATATCCCCTGAACATTTGCCACATTTCTTCCGTACATTTCCCTGAGAACATCTGTTCCCAATTTATACTTCCAAGTTCCTGCCTGATAGCCTCATGTTTCCCTTTACTCCAATTAAACATTTCCCTAACTTGTCAGTTCTTATCCCTCTCCAATGCTATGGTATAGAATTGTGATCACTATCTCTAAAACGCTCTCCCACTGGGAGACCTGACACCTGACCAGGTTCATTTCCCAATACCAAATCAAGTACAGCCTCTGCTCTTATAGGCTTATCTACATATTGTGTCAGGAAATCTCCTTAAACACACCTAACCCACTCCACCCCATCTAAATCCTTTGCTCTAGGAAGATGCCAATCAATATTGGGGGAAATTTAAATCTCCCACCATGACAACTCTGTTATTATTGCATCTTTCCAGAATCTGTCTCCTCATCTGCTCCTCGGCATTCCTGTTACTATTCGGTGATCTATAAAAAACACCCAGTCGAGTTATTGACCCCTTCCTGTTCCTAATTTCCACCCACAGAGACTCCGTAGACAATCCCTCCATGTCTTCTCCCTTTTCTGCAGCCATGACACTATCTCTGATCAGCTGTGCCACGCCCCCACCTCTTTTGCCTCCCTCCCTGCCCTTTCTGAAACATCTAAATCCTGGCACTCTAAGTAACCTTTCCTGCCCCTGAGATATCCAAGTCTCTGTAATGGCCACAACATCAAAGCTCCAAGTACTAATCCGTGCTCTAAGCTCATCCGCTTTGTTCATGATGCTTCTTTCATTAAAATAGACACATCTCAAATCATCAGTCTACGCATATCCCTTCTCTATCATCTGCCTATCTTCTCTTTCACACTGTCTACAAGCTTTCTCAATTTGTGAGCCAACTGCCCCTTTCCCTGTCTCTTTAGTTTGGTTCCCAGCCCCCAACAATTCTAGTTTAAACTCTTCCCAATAGCCTTAGCAAACCTCCCTGCCAGGATATTGGTCCCCCTTGGATTCAAGTGCAACCCATCCTTTTTGTACATGTCAAGCATGCCCCAGAATGGGTCTCAGTGATCCAGAACCCTGAATCCCAGCACCCTGCTCCAATTTCTCAACCATATATTTGTCACACTTACCGAGCTGCAGTGAAAAGCTTGTCTTGCATCCCATTCAGAATGACTATTTTGGCTTCCTCCTCCTTCCTTTACAGCCCTGATGAAGGGTCTTGGCACAAAACATCGACTGTGCACTCCACTTCATAGATGCTGCCTGACCTGCTGAGGTCCTCCAGCTTTTCTATGCATTACTCTAGGTTTCCAGTATCTGCAGATTCTCTTGTGGTTATGCCCTGTTTTTTCAGCTCTCTGACAGGAAGTTCATTTGATTCAGATCTTCATTAAACAGATGCAAATGTGGTATTAATTCTTTGAACATTCGCCATTCTTTGCAGTCAATTCTTTGAACACAGTTCCCGATCTACCACGGCCAAATCATCTCCCTGGCCGTCATCATAAGTAGTGGCATTCATTCTAAATTGAACTAATTCATCTTCAGATTTGGTATAAAATGTTCCCAAAGTTGGATCATTCTTCCTGAACAACTGCTTACATTCAACAGATTTGTCCTCCACATTATTGCTGCTAAATTGTTGTTCCCAGTGAGTCTCAGGATCACATTTCTATATCACATGTACATTGAAACCAGCCTACTCACCATCAAGGACCATAAGACATAAGAGTAGAATTAGGGCATTCAGCCCTTTGAGTCTGTCTCATCATTCCATCATGGCTGAATCCAGATCCCACTCAACTCCATGCCCCTGCACTCTTGTCATATCCTTTGATGCCCTGATGGATCAGGAAATGATCAACTTCCACTTTAAACATAGCCACGGACTTGCCCTCCACCGTAGTCTGTGGTAGAGCATTTCACAGATTCACTACTCTCTGGCTAAAAGAATTTTCCCTTATCTGTTCCTGAATGTCAGCCCTCAATTTTGAAGCTGTATCCTCTAGTTCTGGATACCCCCACCAGAGGAAGCAGTACATACTGTCTCTATATCGAAAGGTGCCGGAAAAGGGCCAGTAACATCATGGAGTAACATCCCACCCCTCCTTGCTCAGAAACTGTTTGTCCCATTCCCATTAGGGAGGAGGCTACGTAGCATCCATGCTGGGACCACCAGACCCAAAAACAGTTACTTTCTCCAAGCAGTGAGGCTGGTCAACACTTCACCCACTAACAAAGCAGAGCACACCTTCAACCACCACTACATTATAATTTCCTGTCAGAGCTATCTTATGCACAGTCACTCCTGTGCTAAACATTACTTTATGGACATATAATCAATCTATGTAGATAAGCTATACATTTATTGTGTTTTTATTATTATTGTGGTCTTTATCTTATTGTGTTTTACTTGTGATGCATCAGATCTGGTGTAACAATTACTTCATTCTCCTTTACCCTTGTGTACAGGAAATGACATTAAACTACCGAATTTAACATGCAGTGAAATGTGTTGTTTGCATTAAGAACCAACACACCCAAGGATGTTTTGGGGGCAGCCTGGAGGTATCACCACACATTCCGGTGCCAAATAGCAAGCCCAAAATGCTCAACAGAACAATAGAAAAACAAAAATGAACTAAACAAGACAAGACAACAACAGGAGAACAAGCCTCCTTCCCATATTATCAGCCACTTACCCACCTACCCCTCAACACACATGTAGTTTGAAGTATGCAAGGAATCTGCATAATCCTTTTTCCATAGACTTTGAACTTACTGATTTATACTATGCTCTGCATTCACTACCTGGAACTAACCCAGTAGTGGGAGTTCTTTACCTTACTACTACCTGCTCAATTTGCACCCTTCCCCCCCTCCCCCGATCTCTCTCTGCCAATTTACGGAGCCAAGAAGTCACTATTTCTACTCTAGGACTAGTATCCCCCTCACCAGGCCTTCCATTGTCAGAGTTGACCACGGACAGTGCATCCCAGCTGTCAAGGCAGCACACAAGCCGAGGCGGTATGATATGGGGAGCAAGCTGTTACCCACGCAGCAGACTCCCCTCTCCATGCAGCTGATAAATCCAAAGCAATGGCAGAGACAGATAGCGGCATTGCAGGTGTTTCCAGTCAGTGTTGAACTCGTAGGACTGCCTTAGGGACTTCAGCAATGGATTTTTCCTCAGGATTTAAACCAGATGCCTTCCCAATGAGTTGGTATAGCCACAAGGCAGCAGAGGTTTGAGATCAGAGTTTTCTTTCTCCTAGATGAGCTGCCAACCACGACTGATGAGCCCCATCTGGCCAAAACAACTAGTTTGAAGGTGCCAGTATCCCGCCTTTACCCTTTCTCCTGTCAGTAGAAACTATTCCACTGGTCTTAGTAGCCAAGCCACATGTAAAGGCCAGGCAACACATACAAAATGCTGCAGAAACTCAGCAGGCCAGGCAGTATCTAGGAAAAGAGTACAGTAGACGTTTCGGACCAAAACCCTACAGCAGGATCCTCGGATTTCCAGCATCTGCATATTTTCTCTTGTTCATAAAGGATGGGACCTGGACTTGTTGTCAGAGGCTATTTGAGATGCATGCCATTGAGTGCATTTAATAGGTAGTGGGAGCTTATCCCCACTATCACCCTCGTCTGGCTATGGCAACCTTAGGGAACCACTATTGTCTACTAATTTTTGCATTGCTACATCAGTGTTGCTTGGGGGTTCATACATGATTCCCACAGATAGGGTCTGAACTATCACTACACCACCCAGTGTTGACACATCAGCATGGCTGCTCACCTCTCTGAATGCTGTTCGATCGAAAATCATTCTCAATCTGTCTTATTGCCAGGGCAGATGCTTAATATAGCAACTGGCACCGATAAAGCCCTGAAACTATTAAATGGTTTGGAATAGTTTTTCAAGCGCATATTCAATAGTCTTAAATCAAATTGCTGTTAGAGGATCTGGCACTTGGTTCCATTTGCTAAAAAGCTTATTTTCTACCACATTATTAAAAAAAGTGCAATTCACAGCTAATAATTAAGAAGAAAAATGGTATATTAACTTTTACTACATGTATTTGAAGCTTCAGGACATTGTTACAATTATATCTACTGTAACTTCGTTGAGAGCAAATCACAAATATAATTTCAAAACCGTGAGTAGATTTGATACGTCACCAAAGATACCTGCAATTTTCTCCATGTGTAACCTGGAGAGCATTCTAACTAGTTGAACATTTGGTATGAAGGGGCCACAAGATCAAAATAAGTTGCAGATCTTTGTAAACTCAGCCAGCTCCATCATGGGCACTAGCCTCACCAGCATCAAGAACATCTGCAAAGTGCGATACCTCAAAAAGGCGGCATCTGACATTAAGGGTCCCCTTCACCCAGGGCATGCCCTCTTCTCATTGGTACCATCAGGAAGGAAGTACAGGACCCTGAAGACACACACTCAACACTTCAGGAACTGCTTTCTCCCCTCCACCATCAGATTTCTAAATGGACTGTAAACAAATGTACACTGCCTCAATAACAAGAAAAAATTTTGTTTTTATTTTTTTTTTGCAATACTTACAGTATTTTTTAAAATATATACTTTATTATAATTTATGTTTTTTAAAAAAATTACTATGTATTGCAATATGCTGCAGAAAACAAACATGAAGCTGAACTGAATATGCCTGGACTGCCTTTCCTACCTATCACCTCCCAGCTACTTATGTCATCCCCCCTCCCCACCCACCTGGAATCAACAGTTACTTTCTAACTTCTCTTCCTTCCCCCTGTCCACACCACCTTATTCTGGTATCTCCCCCCCACCGCCTTTCCAGTCCTGATGAAGGTTCTTGGTGTAAAATATCGACTGTTTATTCATTTCCATAGGTATTGCCTTACCTTGAGTTCCTCCAACATTTTGTGTGTGTTCCTCAGTTCAATTCTAAAAAAAATGACTAGCAGTCTCATTGAAACATATGAGATTCCAAGAAGCATTGACCATAATGATGGAAAGAGGTTCTTTCCCCTGGGTTTAGAACTAGCATTAAAATCTTCGGACAAAGTGTCAACCATTTATGATAGAAATGAAGAGATATTTATTTCCTTTGAAGGTAGTACTATTTGGAATTTATAATATCAAATAAATTTGAATGGTTACTCATTGAGTGTAGTCAGAATTCAGGTTGAAATTTTGAACACAGAGGGTCATACTGTATTGGAGTATTACAGCACTGAAACAGATCCATGTTGACAAAAATATCCACCTAAACTGAACATATTTGTTTGTTTTTGGCCTGTAATCCTCTAAAGCTCTCCTATCCATATACTTACCTAAATGTCTCTTAAATATTGCTCCTCTACCCATCTCAACCACTTCCTTTGACCACTTGTTCCATTTACAGCCTCTGCATGAAGAAGCTGTTTCTCAGGTCTGTTTTAACTCTTTTCCATCTGACACTAAACCTATGCCCTCCTGTTTTTTTTGTTGCTTTACTTTCAAATTAATGACTATCTCTCTATCATTCTCTGTATCACTGCCCTGAAGATTTGATTCACTGGCTCACCTGCAACACCACTTTCAGTAAACTCTCTGTACTTGTTTTTGAGTCATAGAACTCTGCAGCACAGGAACAAGTCCTTCAGCACATCTCATCCATGCCGACCTATTGATCTGCCTAGTCCCACCAGAGCCTTATATACCACTCCCATCCAGGTACCTAAGTTGTTTCCACAGGTCCCTCTGTTCCTCATCACAGGGCCCTAACATTCACTGCCAATCATTCCATTCTTAGGTCCAGCATTATCTGGGCACTTAATAAATATGTTTCACAGTGAATGGCATCTTCTTTTGCCTCAGGATACTGATTGAAAGACAGCAGAGATTTTGAATTTACAATTCCAAAGACATCCAGGTCAGTAGGGTAATTGGTCACATGGGTGTAAATGGGTACCATTGGCTTTTAGGGCTCTTTTACCCATCTACAGCACATTACACCTTCACACCATGAGCCAGACAGCAGATTTCCTACCAACATTCAATAAAACAATTCTGCCCTAGAGTATTAATCAACAGGTTGGATTTTATCCAGATTTGCCTAGCAGTGAATTTATCACTCAACTTTAATTCTATTGTCTATAACTTAGAGAAACTTGAAAAATAAATTGGAGTTTATAGAACTACTAAAACCCTACGGCATAAATCAATGAACATAGAGTTAGAGAGCAATGCCACATGAATCCAGGCCCTTCAGCCCAACCAGTCCAGGCTGGTCATGGTGCCCACCCAACTAGTTGTAATTTTCTGTTCAGTTAGAGATACATAAACAAGCTCAGCAAGCCTGAGCTGCCCATTTCCACCCATGTAACCAATTAACCTCATAACCTGTATGTCTTTGGAATGTGGGAGGAAACCAGAGCACCCAGAGGAAGTCCACATGGCCCCTTGGAGAACATGCAAACTCCTTACAGTCAGCAGCAGAACTGAACCAGGTTTGCAATAGTGTTATGCCAACTGCTATGTTATCATGTGCTGAATACATGGGTCATGACCAAAGTGGAGTCACTTGGCACTTTAAATCAACAATCAAACTTACCAAAATTAACAAGAATAGTGAAAAGCAAACTGCCAGTGTAGTTCCATACATAGACTTGTCCAGTGTGAACAGCTGGCAGCCCAATCTCTCTCTCATACTCAAAGCAATAAGCCCATTTATTGGGCACCAGGACATACCATCTTAAATTTCCAATGAAGTTAATTTAAGACTACACATGAATTAGAATATGATGCACCCCCAATGTAGTTACAATCATATTACAAACTAAACAGAAGTATCAACATTAAATACAGTTTACAAACAATATATACACATTTACACATCCCCATTACTAAAGAAATTGAATATTCAACATGTATAGCAGGAAAGGTACGGTATAGCCAATCTTAAAAAGGGAGGAGCATTCCACTGTTCAGAGGGCAAGATGGTGTTGATGATTTAGGGCAAAGTTTTATGGGTAACTCACAGAAATTCTAGATATTCATATTCTGAACAGCTATCACTGCCATCTGCACCCTGTAATTTCTGTTTAAGTAACTTGTTTTATCTTCTTTTCTACATTGGTTGTTTGTCTTTGTGTGGAGGTTTTAATTAGTTCTATTGTATTTCTTTGTTCTACTGTGAATGCTAGTAAGAAAATAAATCTCAAGGTAATATATGATGACCTTATGAACATATACAACCTCAGTTTCACCTCATCATAGAAATGTTCCCATAATCCATGGACTCTCCTTCAGGGACTCTTCATCTCATGTTCTCAGTATTTGTTGTTTATTTATTTATTTATTTATTTATTATTGCTTCTGTCATTTTGTATTTGCACAATTTTGCTGCTTTTGGCACACTGGTTGAACACCCAGGTTGGTGTGGTCTTTCATTGACTCTATTATGGTTATCATTCTATTATGAGTTGCATATGGTAATATATAGGTACGGACTTTGAAAATAAATTTTAATTTGAAATTTGAACTATACTAATCCCTTCTACACAGTTTGATATTTCTCCATGCTCTACATATTCACATCTCTATCTATGGGATGTCTGAACCATCTCATTATTCTTATTTAGAGATACATTTTGGTGTCAGGCACAGTGTTGGTTTCATCTTGGCCACCGGTAATATTCACTTCTTGTTTAATACTTTTGTAGAAAATTCTTTCCCAGTGACTGACTCGATCACACCAAAAGCCACCACTTGTGTCATATCACAGACAGCAAAGTGACCAAGAGGTGGCTATTCAGAACAGTTCTTAACACACATCATAGTTGTCATGTAAACATGTAAACAATGGCTGCATCTCCAGACCTTACAAATCTGGGGTAGCAGACTCATACATGCCTGTGCCACCCAGTTACTTCCATGTAGCTAATTAACCTGCTAACCCATATGTCTTTGGAATGTGGGAGGAAACCAGAGCACCCAGAGGAAACCCACATGGTCATGGGGAGTACGTACAAGCTCCTTTCAGACAGTGGCGTAACGGTACCTAGGTCGCTAATGCTGTAATAGAGTTATGCTAACTGCTGTGCTACCATGTCACCCCGATTGTACTGGCCTCCAAAACCACCCTGGCAGTGCATCCCAGGCACCCACAAGTCTGTATAAAAACCCTGCCTTTCACATCCCCTTTGAACTTAGCCCTTCTCTTCTCAAGTGGATGTTCTCTGGCATTAGGTATTGTTATGGTTATTATTCTATGGATGTATTGAGTTATCTTGCAAGTAAATAAATCTCAGGGTTGTATATGGTGACATATATGTACTTTGATTATAAACTTACTTTGAACTTTGAAGAAATTCAGAGAGGGGCAGCATGGTGACATGGGAATTAGCTTAATGCTGTTATACTGCCAGTCACCACCTCTGTCTGTAAGGAGATGTAATTTCTCCCCATGACCACGTGGAATTTTTAGCGTCGGAATTCCAAGATGGCTGTGCGTCGCAGCTTGCAGTGGCCACTCTGGAGCTGATTATCTGTTATTTGTGAAGTGGGGTGCCGTGCGCAATCATAATCGATTGAAAACAGACATGGGAGCACGGAGGAACATCGGGAAATCTCCAGGAAGACCTTCTTCGTTGCTGCTGCTGCTGTGAGGTCTGGGACTCTGCTGGGAAGAACAGGCCCCCAGTCTCCGGGGTCGTGTTGCCAATGGCCGTTGGCGGGGGTGTCTTAATACGCTCGGCAGAGGACTTATAGTCCTTTAACATCTTTGGACTATTTTTACTGTGGCCATAGTCTTTTTTTTAATCAATTATGCTATTGTTTGCACTGTTGTAACTATATGTTGTAACTATGTGGTTTTGTGCAGGTCTTGTAGCTTTAGTTTTTGGTCTTGTTTGTCTGGTGGATTTGGAGCTCCTTTCCGGGGAATGCGCTAAGACGGTAGCGCGATATGAATACGCAGCAGCCTCTCCGGACTCTGGATTGGGGATTGCCAAACGTTATGTGGATTTTCTGGTGTAGTCTGTTTTGTCATGTGCCTTTGTGATATCATTCTGGAGGAATGTTGTCTCATTTTTTAACTGCATTGCATTTGTGGTTTCTAAATGACCAAAAACTGAATCTAAATCTGAATCTGTATTCCTCCAGGGGCTCTGGTTTCCTCTCACATTCCAAAGGTGCATGGGTTAGAAGGTTAATTAGTTACATTAGTGTAATTATGTGGTGCAAGCTTGTAAGCCGGAAGATCCTGTTACTGTGTTGTGTTGCTAAAATATATAAATTTCCACTTTCATTGTGTGAGTCATAGAGAAGTACAGCAAAGGAACAGTCCATTTAGTCCATCTAGTTCCTACTGAGCCATTTAAACTGCCTACTCCCACTGATTTGCACTGAGACACCCTCCATACCCCTCTCATCCATGTATCTATCGAAACCTCTCTTAAAAGTTCAAATCAAATTCGTATGCACCACTTGCACTGACAGCTCATTCCACAGTTTCACCACCCTCTGAGTGAAGAAGTTTCCTCTCATGTTCCTCTTAAACTTTTCACCTTTCACCCTTAACCTTCAACCTATGACCTCCCTTTGTAGTCCTATCCAACCTCAGTGGAAAAAGCCTGCTTGCATTTACCTTTTCTATACCCCTCGTAATTTTGTACATCTCTATCAAATCTCCTCCCAATTTTTATACATATATTCTAAGGAATAAAGTCCAAACCTGTTCAAACGTTCCGTTTTACATCTCCATCCATCTTCAACCATGGAGATGTTTAACACAGTCACAAACGGTTTGAAATCAAATCTCTTCCCTCAGCAGTAATTTGTTTCACCTTGATGCATAAAAAGGCAAGCAATGTTCTCTTAGCAACCATTAAGATTAATTTGTTGCAACACCTGCCTTAAGCACCTCACCACAGCAAAGAGCAATATATGAGCAAAAATATGCCACAAAGACTACAAGTGTGGCCTGACTAATATCTTATAAAGCCTCAACATCATATCTTTGTTTTTATATTCTATTCTGCTCAAAATGAATACTAGCATTGAATTTGCCTTCCTCACCACCAACTTAACCTGCAAGTTAACCTTTAGGAATTCCTGCAAGAGGACTCCCAAATTTCTTAGCACCTTGGATTGTTGAATTTTCTCCCTGTTAAAAAAATAATCTATGCCTTCATTTATTCTATTAAAGTGCAAGATCATATACTTCGCAACACTATATTCTATCTGCCACATCTGTGCCCATTCTCCCAATCTGTCCAAGTCCTTCTGCAGACTCCCTGCTTCATTAATACTACCTGCCCCTCCAGCTGTCTTTATATTGTCTGCAAACTTGGCCATAAAAACATCAATTTGATAGATAGATAGATAGATACTTTATTCATCCCCCATGGGGAAATTCAACTTTTTTTCCAATGTCCCATACACTTGTTGTAGCAAAACTAATTACATACAATACTTAACTCAGTAAAATATGATAAAAATATGATATGCATCTAAATCACTATCTCAAAAAGCATTAATAATAGCTTTTAAAAAGTTCTTAAGTCCTGGCGGTTGAATTGTAAAGCCTAATGGCATTGGGGAGTATTGACCTCTTCATCCTGTCTGAGGAGCATTGCATCGATAGTAACCTGTCGCTGAAACTGCTTCTCTGTCTCTGGATGGTGCCATGTAGAGGATGTTCAGAGTTATCCATAATTGACCGTAGCCTACTCAGCGCCCTTCGCTCAGCTACCGATGTTAAACCCTCCAGTACTTTGCCCACGACAGAGCCCGCCTTCCTTACCAGCTTATTAAGACGTGAGGCGTCCCTCTTCTTAATGCTTCCTCCCCAACACGCCACCACAAAGAAGAGGGCGCTCTCCACAACTGACCTATAGAACATCTTCAGCATCTCACTACAGACATTGAATGACGCCAAACTTCTTAGGATCATTCATACTGTTAATATATAACATGAAAAGAAGCAATCTCAGTACCGACTCCTATGGAAGACCACTTGTTACCGGCAGCCAACCAGAAGAGGCCCCTTTTATTTGGATTCTTTGCCTCTTGTCAGTCAGCCAATCTTCTATCATGCCAATATTTTGCTTGTAATACCATGGCTTCTTACCAAGTTCAGTAGACTCATGTGTGTCACCTCGTCAAAGGCCTTCTGAGAATTCAAGTACTGTAAACAGCCACGGACTCTCCTTTATCTATCCTGCCTGTTATTTCCACAAAGAATTCCAACCAACTTGCTAGGCAGGATCTTCCTTGAAGGAAACCATGCTGGCCTTGGCCTATTTTATCATGTGCCTCCAGGTACCCCAAAACTTCATGCTTAACAATCGACTCCCAACCACTGAGGTTAAACTAACTGGCCTAATTTGCCTGTCCTGCAGAATCATTCCAGAATCTAGAGATTCTTGAAAAATCATTAAATGCCTCCACAATCTCTTCTGCTACCTCCTTCAGATTCATGGGGTGTAGACCATCTGATCCAGGTGATTTACCTAACTTCAGATCTTTCAACTTCCCAAGCACCTTCTCTCTAGTAAAAGCAACTACACTCACTTCTGCCTGCTGACTCCCTCAAACTTCTAGCATACTGTCTGTGTTTCCCACAGTGAAGATTGACGCAAAGTACTTACTATTTTCATCTGCTGTTTCCTTTTCGCCCATTACTACATCTACAGTGTCATTTCTAATAGTCCAATATCCACTCTCATCTCTCTTTTACTCTTTATATATCTGAAAAAAATTATAGCATCCTCTTTGATATTATTGGCTAGCTTAGCTTCATATTTCATCTTTTCTCTCCTTATTGTTTGTTTTAGTTGCCTTCTGTTGGTCTTTAAAAGTTTCCCAACCCTCTAACTTCATATTAATTTTGTTATATTATATGACCTGTCTTTTGCTTTTGTACGGTCTTAGACTTCCCTTGTCATTACAGTTGCATCACCCTCCCTTTCAAATACTTCTTCACTTTCAGAATTTATTTATCCTGCCTCTTCCAGATTGCTTCCAGGAACTCCAGCCATTGCTATCCATCTTCATCCCCGCTAGTGCCCCTTTCCAAGCAACTTTGGCCAGCTCCTCTTTCATGCCTCTATAATTCCCTTTACCACTGTCATACTGATAAATCTGACTTTCTGTATTTTTATTTTTGGTTTTATTTAGTGATACAGATTGGAGTAGGCCCTTCCTGCTCTTTGAGGCTCACTGCCCCAGCAACCCCTGACAAACACAATTAACCCTAACCTAATCATGGGACCATTTACAATGACCAATTAACCCACACAGTACATCCTTGGACTATGACAGGAATCTAGCGAACCCAGAAAAAAACACACATTACAGTGGGAGGATGTAAAGAGACTCCTTACAAAATGGTCCCAGAATTGAACTCTGAGCTCTTGTGTGCTCAAGCTGTGAATTCTATCATATTATGATCACCACCTTCTAAGGGTTCCTCTACCTTCAGTTCCCAACTCAAATCAGGTTCATTACACAACACCAATCCAGCATTGCCTTTCTCCTTGTGGGCTCAACCACAAGTTGTTTGAAAAACCTATCTTGTAGGCATCCCACAAATTCTATAAGACCATAAGACCATAAGATTTAGGAGCAGAAGTAGACCCCACCGAGTCTGCTCTGTCATTCAATCATAGGCTGATCCAATTCTTCCAGACATCCCCACACTTCTACCTTCTCCCTATACCCTTTGATGCCCTGGCTAATCAAGAACCTATCTATCTCTGACTTGGACTTCACAGCTGCTCATGGCAACAAATTCCACAGATTTACCAACCTCTGACTAAAGCAATTTCTCCAAATCTCTGCTCTAAATGGACATCCATTAATCCTGAAGTTGTGCCCTCTTGTGCTAGACTCCCCTACAAAGGAAATAACTTTGCCACATCTAATCTGTTCAGGCCTTTTAACATTTGCAATGTTTCTATGAGATCCCCCTCATTCTTGTGAATCTTCTCTGATCCCTCTCCAATGTCAGTATGTCCATTCAAAAATAAGGAGCCCAAAACTGCACACAATACTGCAAATGTGGTCTTGCAAGTGCCTTATAGAGCCTCAACATCACATCCCTGCTCTTATATTCTATATCTCTAGAAATGAATGCCAACATTGCATTTGCCTTCACCACCAACTCAACCTGTGGGTTATCCTTGTGCATCCTGCACAAGGATGCACGAGTCCCTTTGCATCTCTGCATTTTGAATCCTCTCCTCATCTAAATAATAGTCTGCCCATTTATTTCTTCCACTAAAGTGCAGAACCATACACTTTCCAACATTGTATTTCATTTGCCACTTTTTGCCCATTCCCCTAAACTATTTAAGTTTCTCTGCAGGATCTCTGTTTCCTCAACTTTACTCACTCCTCCATCTACCTTTGTATCATCGGCAAATTCGCCCTCTTGGAATCCCGCACCAGTCTGATTTTTCCAATCTACATGAAGATTGAAATTCCCCCATGACTATCGTAACTTTGCCCTTATCATATGCCTTTTCTATTTCCTATTGAAATTTACATCCTACTGATTTACTTTTCTGCTGATCGGGAGCCATCAGGGTAACTTTACCCTTGCAGTTTCTTAAGTCTTCCTTTTTCCAAGGATTTGATTTCAATTTTTACAATCAGAGCCATTCCACCCCCTCTGTCTACCTGCCTTTCCTTTCAATACAATATGTATTCTTGAATGTTAAGCTCCCGACTCTGATCGTCTCTCAGCTATGACTCAGTGACTCCCACAATGTCATACTGCCTGTCTCTAACTGCACTACAAGATAATCTGCCTTATTCCATATACTGCATGCATTCAAATAGAACATCTTCATTCCCTTATCTGTCACCCTTTTTGATTTTGCCTCCACGTTACACTTCAACTCAACCCACTGACTGCAATTTTGCCCTATTATCTGCCTGTCCTTCCTCACAGAGTCACTACATACTGCATTGACTTGTATACCATTTCAGACCTGTCCTCAGCTCCATCACTTTGGTTCCCAGCCCCATTGCTAGATTAGTATGAGGAACAGTTATTACCCCTCAACCATCAGGCTCTTGAACCAGAGGGCATAACTTCACTCAACTTCACCTGCACTTTCACTGAACTGTTCCCACAACATATGGATTCACTTTAAAGGACTCTTCATCTCATGTTCTCCATATTTACTTCTTACTTTTTATTATTATCACTTAATTTCTTTTTGTGTTTGTGTATTTTGTTGCTTTTCACACATTGGTTGTTTGTCCTTGCTTGCAGTTTTTCATTGATTCTGTTGCATTTCACAGTACTTACTGTAAACCCTGGCAAGAAAATAAATCGCAGGGTTGTACTTTGAACATAAAGTTACTTAGAGTTTTGACTTTTTAAGGAAGAAAGTTTGCTACCCTTACACACTGACCTGTCTTTTGTTCCCAGCTCTTCACTCTCCTCTGAACAGCCTAGCAAGCCGTTCCTATACAGCAGTTGTTAGGGATGGACAGTGGCTGGCCTTGCCAGTGTTTGTGAACACTTCTCTCTTTCTGGACATTACCTAACCAGTCTCTCAGCTGAAGCAAATTACTGCAAAGACTTGTAACCACAAAATAGTCTGCTGGTTGGACTCAGCCGGTCAAACAGGATCTCAACTAAAAGTTCAAGCTCAAGTTTATTTTCATTCAACCGTTCACACGTCTCCACCAATGAAACAAAGTTCCTCTGGACCAAGGTGCACAACACAGTACATATATAACTCACACACAAACAACACATAAAGTCATATTTCCATTAGAAACATAGAAAACCTACAGCACAATATGGCCCTTCGGCCCACAATGCTGTGCCAGACATGTACTTACTTTAGAAATTACCTAGGATTAGCCATAGCCCTCTATTTTCTAAGCTCCGTATACCTATCCAGGAGTCTCTTAAAGGACCCTATCATATCTGCCTCCACCACTGATGCACCATCAGTAACTCTGAGACGTGGGTTAAGGTAGGATTTTATTGGCTGGAAGAAAGCACAAGCTGCAAGTGACCATCACACAACATCCTGGAGACTGAGGAAGGGTCTGTGCCTCCAATCGCCTTTATACAGGGGTCTGTGGGAGGAGCCACAGGAGCAGTCAGTGGTGGGGGTGGGGGGGGGGTGTCCAGACAGGTATATGTAGTTCACCACAACCACCGTTGCTGGCAGCCCATTCCACGCACTCATCACTCTCTAGATAAAAAACCTACCGCTGACATCTCCTCTGTACCTACTTCCAAGCACCTTAAAACCACGCCCTCTCGTGTTAGTCATTTCAGCCCTGAGAAAAAGCCTCTGACTATTCACACAATTAATGCCTCTCATCATCTTATACACCTCTATCAGGTCACCTCTCATCCTCTGTCGCTCCAAGGAGAAAAGGCCGAGTTCACTCAACCTATTCTCATGAGGCATGCTCCCCAATCCAGGCAACATCCTTGTAAATCTCCTCTGCACCCTTTCTATGGTTTCACATCCTTCCTTTAGTGAGTCAACCAGAACTGAGCACAGTACTCCAAGTGGGATCTGACCAGGGTCCTATATAGCTGCAACATTACCTCTCGGCTCTTAAACTCAATCCCATGATTGATGAAGGCCAAAGCACCGTATGCCTTCTTAACCACAGAGTCAACATGTGCAGTAGCTTTAAGTGTCCTATGGACTCAGACCCCATGATCCCTCTGATCCTCCACACTGCCAAGAGTCTTACCATTAATACTATATTTTGCCATCATATTTGACCTACCAAAATGAATCACTTCACACTTATTTGAGTTGAACTCCATCTGTCACTTCTCAGCCCAGTTTTGCATCCTATCAATGTCCCACTGCAACCTCTGACAGCCCTCCACACTATCCACAACACCTCCAACCTTTATGTCATCAGCAAACTTACTAACCCATCTGTTCACTTCCTCATCCAGGGCATTTACAAAAATCATGAAGTGAAGGGGTCCTAGAACAGATCCCTGAGGAAATTAATGAATCATAAGGGACATTTGTGACAAAGGTTTCTGTGCAGAGAAAAGAATTATCAGTGTCTTGGGTCAAAACACTGCAACAGATGATAATTGGCATACAGTACTGTGCAAAAGTCTGAGGTATATACGTGTGTGTGTGTGTGTGTGTGTGTGTGTGTGTGTGTGTGTGTGTGTGTGTGTGTGTGTGTGTGTGTGTGTGTGTGTGTGTGTGTGTGTGTGTGTGTGTGTGTGTGTGTGTTTATTTATTTATTTATTTATTTATATAGCTATGTGTGTTTGTCACAGTACTGTATATCGGATGGACAGCAGAGACTCTTTCCCGGGCAGGAAATAGCTAAAACTAGCAGGCATAAATTTGAGGTGTTTGGAGAAAAACAATGCAGGGGGAGGGGTAGTGGATTCACAGTGGTAGGTTTTTTACACAGTGAATGATAGGGTCATGGGACTCACCATCAGGGCTGGTGCTAGACACGGATATGTTCAGACTATCTAAAAGATTCTTAGACAGTCATGTGGATTAAAGAAAGCTGGAGGGCTACTTGGGAGGGAAGGGTTCAAGACACTTCACATGAGCTCCACCATTCTGACCGTTTCCAATTTCCCCAGACTCGTCTGCCTCATCTTCACTCCTGATGTTCAGTTTTCATACACCCCCATGCTCTGCCAGAAAGGCTGCAAAGCCAGAGGGTTCTCTGCGAAAATGCTCCAAACTGTCCCCACACGTTGACACTCATTCACCTGGCAGAACTTATTCTTAACCAACAACTTCACTTTAGACTCTTCTCACTTCCCCCCACTTACCCACTGAGTGCTTGTTGCTCCAGATTCTAGTGTCTACAGTTTTTTGAGTTTGCAGAGACTGACAGTGTACTCTCCAGGAGAACATGTCTATCCAGTTCCTTCCCAGGGAAACTAGTGCTGGGGAATCCACCACGGCCTGGGCAATGATGGTCTCCTTTCAGAACGAATTGAAGACAGCCTCCTCCAATGCCCCCTCCTCAGTGGGCAGCACCACAGCGTAGCTGTTAGTGCAGTGCTTTATCACACCAGTGATCGCAAGTTCGGGATTCAATCCCTGTCTGTGTCTGCAAGGATTTTCTACTTTCTCCCACGACCTCTGGATGCTCCAGTTTCCTTCCACATTCCAAAGACGTAAGGGTTAGTAGGTTTATTAGTAGGTCTGCCATGATGGAATGGAGGAATAACTCGATGAATTGAATTAAATTGACTTCATTTCTTACATCCTTCATGTACATGAGGACTAATAACCTTTATATTACATCTCTGTCTAAACGTGCAATGTGCAATCATAGTAATTTATAATAAATGGAACAGTCAATGTAACATAGAAATACACTCAAATCAGTGTGAGTTAATCAGTCTGATGGCCTGGTGGAGGAATCTGTCCTGAAGCCTGTTGGTCCTGGCTTTTATGCTGTGGTACCATTTCCCAGATGGTAACAGCTCGAATAGATAGTGGTTGGGGTGACTCAAGTCACCAGTGATCCTTCAGGCCCCTTTTTCACACCTGTCTTTGGGAAGTTCATAGCAACTGATGCACTGGCCGTCCGTACCACTCTCTGCAGAATCCTGCCATTAAGGGAGGTACAGTTCCCATACCAGGCAGTGATTCAGCTCTCAATTGTGCTGCTGTAGAAAGTTCTTAGGGTTTGGGGCCCCTTACTAAACTTCCTCAACTGTCTGAGGTGAAAAAGGCACTGTTGTGAGGTTCTCGATGATGTGGATGCCGAGGAACTTAAAGCTGTTTACTCTCTCAACCCCAGATCCATTGATATCAATAGGGGTTAGCCCATCTCCATTCCTCCTATAATCCTGTAATCCAGCTCCTTTGATTTTGTGACATTGAGGGAGAGTTTGTTTTTTTTTGACACCACAGTGTCAGAGAGATGACATCTTCCCTGTAGGTCACCTCATTATTGTTTGAGATTAGGCCAATCAATGTAGTGTCGTCAGCAAATTTAATTAACAGATCAGAGTTGTGGGTGGTGACACAGTCATGAGTATACAGGGAGTAAAGGAGGGGGCTTAGCACACAGCCCTGAGCGGCTCCTATGTTGTGAGTCAGAGGGGTGTAGGTGAGGGAACCTACTTTTACCACCTGCCAGCAATCTGACAGGAAGTCCGGGAAACAGCTGCACAACGCAGGGTGAAGGCCGAGGTCTGTGCTTCTTGTTGAGCCTGGATGAAATTACGGTGTTGAATGCTGAAATGTAGTCCAGGAGCAGCATGCTCAGTCCACTGCTGTTCACTCTGCTGACCCACGACTGTGCTGCAACACACAGCTCAAACCACATCATCAAGTTTGCCGATGACACCACCGTGGTGGGTCTCATCAGCAAGAATGACGAGTCAGCTTACAGAGAGGAGGTGCAACGGCTAACAGACTGGTGCAGAGCCAACAGCCTGTCTCTGAATGTGAACAAAACAAAAGAGATGGTTGTTGACTTCAGGAGGGCACGGAGCAACCACTCCCCGCTGAACATCGACGGCTCCTCTGTAGAGATCGTTAAGAGCACCAAATTTCTTGGTGTTCACCTGGTGGAGAATCTCACCTGGTCCCTCAACACCAGCTCCATAGCAAAGAAAACCCAGCAGCATCTCTACTTTTTGCAAAGGCTGAGGAAAGTCCATCTCCCACCCCCCATCCTCATAACATTCTGCAGGGGTTGTATTGAGAGCATCCTGAGCAGCTGCATCACTGCCTGGTTCAGAATTTGCACCATCTCGGATCACAAGATCCTGCAGCGGATAGTGAGGTCAGCTGAGAAGATCACCGGGGTCTCTCTTACTGCCATCACGGACATTTACACTACATGGTGCATTCGTAAAGGAAACAGCATTATGAAGAACCCCATGCACCCCTCATACCATCTCCCTCCTGCCATCTGGGAAAAGACTCTGAAGCATTCAGGCTCTCACGACCAGACTATGTAACAGTTTCTTCCCCCAAGCTATCAGACTCCTCAATACCCGAAGCCTGGACTGACACTTTGCCCTATTGTCCTGTTTATTATTTATTGTAATGCCTGCACTGTTTTTGTGCACTTTACACAGTCCTGTGTAGGTCTGTAGTCTAGTGTAGCTTTCTCTGTGTTGTTTTTTTATTATTACGTAGTTCAGTCTAGTTTTTGTACTGTGTCATGTAACACAATGGTCCTGAAAAATGTTGTCTCATTTTTACTATGCACTGTACCAGCAGTTATGGTCGAAATGACAATAAAAGTGACTTGACTTGACTTGATAAGCAACCTTCTTATGTGCTGAATGGCCTAAGTCTGGTCCTATAACTTATGATCTTATGGCCTTAATAGATCACCTGCATGTAATTGGGTGGTATGGGCTTCTTGGTCCAGAAGGGCCTGTTATTGTGCTTTTAAATAAAATTTAAAAAGATAGAAAAGAACGATATTGATTGAAAATTTTTAAAGCAAGTCTGGACTTGATGGGCCAGACTTCAGTCTGCATTGTAAGACGATGTGAAATACTCTCTAAAAGGACATTACTCAACCAGGTGGAATTTGGACAACACCCCAGCAGCTTCACAGTAACTATTACCAAAGCTATCTTTGGATTGAATTAGCGGGCTTCAAATTCACTCATATGCCTTCTGAACCGCAGATTCCATTTCTCACACTGCCAAGGTGGGATTTGAACTACTGCCCCAAAGATTTCTAACATAGTGTTACAATCACCACCTGGCTCCATCTATCCAAGGCAGAGGGGTCACACATCCTCATTTGCATTTGATCTTGTGAACTTGGATTGAATCCAGAGGGTCCCACATGAAAAATGCAATGCAGCATTTCACAACTGTGTCTTTTATTCGATTAAATGTTTAGGTGACTGAAATGAACGAAGGAAAGGGTATTAGCTTGCCTGTAATTATTCTCTACAAAGTCTCTCAATATTTTCAGTAATTCAGCTGAAAAAAATAGTTAACTCAGCATCATTTCCATGATGTGTCATTAACAATCTTCCCACTGTCCATATCTCTCAGTGTTTCTCCAGTCTCATTTCCATTCCACACTTAAGGACTATAAAAATTGTTTAATCAATATATTCTCCCAATACGAGAAGAAATTAGATTTGAAATGAACAAAAAAAGTGTTGACTTCATAGAATCATAGGGTCTTACAGAAGGTGAACAGCCCTTCTGGCCCAAATCATCCACACTAACTCTATCATCCATTGAGCTTGTCTCATCAGAAGAATGAAGAGAAGGATCTCATTGAAACCTATGGAATGGTGAAAAGCCTTGAAAGAGAGGATGTGAAGAGGATGTTTCCTATGCTTGGGGAAGTCTAAGACCAGAGGACGCAGCCCCAGAATAGAGGGAAATCCATTTAGAATGGAGATGAGGAGAAATTTCTTTAGCCAGAGAGTGGCAAATCTGTTGTCAGAGGTGGCTGTGGAGACAAAGTCACTGGGTATATTTAAGGCAGAGGGTGACAGATTCTTGATTTGTCAGGGCATGAAGGGATATGGAGAGAAGACAGGAGATTGGTGCAGAGAGGGAAATGGATCAACCATGAAGAAATGCTCGAGCAAACATGATGAGCCTAATTCTGCTCCTATGGTCTTACAGTATTATCTACCCATGCTTGACCTATAGCCCTCTGACCTATCCATGTACTTATCAAGATGGGTTTTAGAAATTGCTGAAGTGCTCACCTTATGCATTATTTTTAGCTGTTCATTCCAAATACACTCCCTGCTTTGTATGAAAAAGTTGCCACAGATATCCTTTTTAAATGATACGAAACCTGTACCCTCTTCATTTTAGCACATCCCACTCTAGGAAAAACTAATATATGCGTTTACTCAGTCTATGCTTTCATGATTTTAAATACCTCTGCAGATGCAAACTGAAAAGACATATGGAATTGGTGTTCATAGTAACAGTTAATGTATTGTAAACTGGTGTGCATCTTTGTGCAGATGGGGCTCATCAGCCGTGGTTGGCAGCTCAGCTAGGAGAAGGAAATCTCTGATCTGAAAAGTCCACTGCTTTGTGGCTATATCTACTCATGGTGAAGGCCTCGGGAGTAAACTCCAAGGAAAAATCCAGAGCTGGAGTCCTGAAGGCAGTCCTATATTGAGTTCAACGCTGAATGGCAACTCCTGTGACGCTGCTGGTGCCCAACTGTATAGGTCTCTGCCATTCCTTTGGATTAGTTAGTTGTGTGGAGAGGGAGACCCTGCTGCTGTCCATATCGGACTGTCCTGGCTTGCATATATAGACTGCTAGGATGCAATATCCATGACCATCACCAACTAATGGAGGGCCTTCATCTCCATGTGCATCAGGAGACTAGTCAAAACCAATCAGCCTGAGCAGGAATCTGTTACAAAATTTATATTCTATTTACAGTAGAACTAATAAAAATCTTTGTTTATGTAAGTTTTCATTAATTTTATTGTTTTTGTTAAGCTGGAAAATCTGCAAACAATTAAACCTCAAGGCAGTATATGGTGTTGAATACGTGCTTTGATAATAAATTTTCTTTGGATGGTTTACTCTCCTCTCCTATCAGAATCCTTCTTCTTCAGGACTATACCTCTTCCACCTATCACCTCCCAGCTTCTCACTCCACCCCCACTGACATCATCGATCACCTGCAGATTGTACTCCTTCCCCTCCCCCCACCTTCTTATTCTGGCTTCTGCCTCCTTCCTTTCCAGTCCTGGTGAAGACTCTTGGCCTGATACATTGACTGTTTATTCTGCTCCGTAGGAGCTACCTGACCTGCTGAGTTCCTCCACCATTTTGTGTGTGTTTCTCTGGATTTCCAGCATCTGCAGAATCTTGCCTCCATTCTGTAACATTGCTCACTATGATTTTTTATGAAAATGTTTCTCATGTTTCTCTGAAACCCATGGTCCTTTCTACTACCCTGAGAAAGGCTTATTGCCATTCTCTCACAATACTGCCAAGGATGTTTTCATTCCTACGTTTGAAAACTACATTCAGTGGCTACTTATTAAGTACAACACTGTGCAAAAGTCTTTGGCACATAATATATAGCTAGGGTGCCTAACACTTTTGCAGAGTACTGTAGACATTTTATGCTTTACTGCTGTATGACCAAGAACATCACAGGTAAAGCCCACCAACCACTGAGCACATCTACTTGAAATGCTGTTGTAGGAAAGCAGCATCCATCATCAGAGAGGTCCCCACCCAGGCCATGCTCTTTACTTGCTGCTGCCATCAAGTAGCAGATGCAAGAGCCTCAGGACTCGGACCAGCAGCTCAAGAATAGTTACTACCCCTCAACCATCAGGCTCTTGAACAAAGGGGATATATACACTCACTTACCTATCCATTAAGATGTTCCCACAACCAATTATCTCACTTTAAGGACTCACTATCTGTGAAAATTGGCAAAGGGTTAAGAAGATTGGAGAGTTAAATGCATGGTTCAAGGACTGGTGTGGAAGAAGTGGGTTTGAATTCATGGGAGACTGGCACTAGTGCAGGGAAAGGAGGAAGCTGTTCCATCAGGATGGGCTCCACCTGAACTGTGATGGGACCTGGATCCTGGCGAATCCAACTAAACAGGTGAATGGGATCAACAGATTGGAGAAGTATGGACAAAGTAAAAGAAAGAAGTGTGGATAGATAAAGTAAAATCAAAAGATAAAAAAGAGAAAAGTAAGGATAGAGTTCAGAAAGTCAAGTGCATAAGAGACAAAGATTACTAGATTTTAAAGGTACAATGAGTATAAGGACACTTTATCTGAATGCCTGTCATATTCGTAAGAAGGACTGTGAAGTTGTGGCTCAGATCAGTACAAAGAGGAATCGTTTAGCGGCTATTACAGAAATGTAGTGGTAGGGTGGAGAGGACTGGGAATTAAATATCCAAGGATATCACGTAATATGAACAGATAGGCAGGAAGGTAAGGGAGGTGTGGTAAGTGCTCTTAATTAAAGATAAGATCAGGGTGATAGTGAGAGAAGATATAAGATCTGAGGAGAAGAATGTTGAATCCATCTGGGTAGAGATTACAAATAGGTGGGAGTTGACCATAGGCCATCGAATAGTAACATTACAGTGGCACAGGTAATGAACCGAGAAATATGTGAGGCATGTAAGAATGGAACAGCAATTATCATGGGGGACTTTAACTTGCACATAGATTGGGTGAATCAGATTGGTTGAGGTAGTCTTGAGGAGGACTTTGTAGGGTAGGATGTATTCATGATGGCTTTCTTGAAAAGCATATTACTGAACCTACAAGGGAACCTGCTATCTTAGATCTGGTCCTGTGCAATGAGACAGGTAAAATTAGTAATCTTTTCGTTAGGGATCCTCTTGGAAAGAGTGATCATAGTATGATTGAGTTTCTCACACAAATGGAGGGTGCAATAGTTCAATCTGAAACCAATGTATTATGCTTAAACAAGGGAATTTACAACGGGATGAGGGAGGAGTTGGATAGGATAGACTAGGAACACAGGTTGCATGGTGGGACAGCTGGGGAACAGTGGAAGACTTTCAAAGATTTTTTATGTGTTCAACAAAAGTATATTCCAGTCAAAAGCAAGGGCAGAAAGGGTGAGGAGAGCAAGCCATGAATACCTAAGGAAATAAAGGAAGGCAGCAACCTAAATGCTCGTGTGTACAAAGTCACCAAAAGTAGTGGGAAACTGGAAGATTGGGAAAACTTTAAAATGCAACAAAAAACCACGAAGCAAGCAATAAAGAAAGGGAAGATAGATTATGAAAATAAACTAGCACAAAATATAAAAACAGATAGAAAAAGTTCTTTTATAATTATATAAAGCAGAAAAGGGTGGTTAAAGTGAATGTAGGTCCCTTGGAGGACGAGAAGGGGGAATTGATATTGGGTCGTGAGGAAATGGCTGAGCCTTTGAATGACCATCTTGTGACATTTTTCAGTGTGGAGGACACGTCGAACATGCTGAAGAGAGATGATATGGCTGCGATGAATGAGGACCTCAATACCATAGTTATCACTAAAGAGGTAGTGCTGAGCAAACTTGTGGGCCTGAAGATAGATAAGTCACCTCGTGCTGATGGAATGCGACCTAGAGTATAGTAGAGGCTTCAGTGATAATTTCCCAAAATTCTCTGGACTATGGGCAGGTCCCAAAAGACTAAAAGAAGGTGAATGTTATGCCATTGTTCAAAAAAGGATGCAGGTAACTATGGCACAGATCTTGGGGTCCATGTTCATAGGGCACTCAAAGCTGCTACGCAGGTTGACTCTGTGGTTAAGAAGGCATATGGTGCATTTGCCTTCATCAACCATGGGATTGAGTTCAAGAGTTGAGAGGCAATGTTACAGCTGTATAGGACCCTGGTCAGACACCACTTGGAGTACTGTGCTCAGTTCTGATCACCTCACTACAGGAAGGATGTGGAAACTATAGAAAGGGTGCAGAGGAGATTTACAAGGACGTTGCCTGGATTGGGGAGAATGACTTACGAGAATAGATTGAGTGAACTTGGCCTTTTTTCCTTGGAGTGACGGAGGATGAGAGGTGACCTGATAGAGGTATATAAGATAATGAGAGGCATTGATCATGTGAATAGTCAGAGGCATTTTCCCAGGGCTGAAAAAGCTATCATGAAGAGGCACAATTTTAAAGTGCTTGGAAGTAGGTACAGAGGAGATGTCAGGAGTAAATTTTTTACGCAGTGAGTGTGTGGAATGGGCTGTCGGCAACTGTGATGGAGGCAGATACAATAGGGTCTTTTAAGAGACTCTTGGATAGGTACATGGAGCTTAGGGAAATGGAGGGCTATGGGTAACCCGAGGTTATTTCTAAAGTACATGTTCAACATGGCGTTGTGGGCTGAAGGACCTGTATTGTACTGTAGGTTTTCTATGTTTCTATAGGCCAGCTAGTTTAACATCTGTAGTTGAGAAAATGCTTGAAGCTGTCATTAAAGAAGAAATAGCGAGGCATCTGGAAAGAAATGGATCCAGTAGGCAAACACAGCATGGATTCAGCAAAGACAGGTCCTGTTTGACTAACTTACTGGAGTTCTGTTAGGATATAATGAGCACAGTGGATAGAGAGGAAAAGATGGACATTATTTATTTGGATTTTCAGAAGGCGTTGGATAAGGTGCCTCATAAATAACTTATCCATAAGATAAGGATGCATAGAGTTGGGGATAATGTACTAGCATGGATAAAGAATTGGTTAACCAATAGAAAGCAGAGAGTTGGGATACATGGGTGTTTTTTAGTTGGCAATCAGTGGTGAGTGTTATGCCGCAGGGGTCAGTGCTGAGTCCGCAACTGTTTGCAATATATATTAACGATCTGGAAGAGGGTACCAAGTGTAGTGTATCTAAGTTTGTTGATGACTCTAAATTGAGTGGAAAAGCAAATTATGCAGAGGATATGGGGAGTCTGCAGAGAAATATAGGTTAAGTGAGTGGGCAAGTGTCTGGCAATGGAATACAATGTTGGTAAATGCAAGATTATCCACTTTGGAAGGCAAAATGGAAGACAGATTATTACTTAAATGGTAAAATTGCAGCATGCTGCTGTGCAGAGGGACTTGTGAGGGCTTGTACATGAATCACAAAAGGTTAGTTTGCAGTTGCTGCAGGCTATCAAAAAGACAAGTGATATGTTGGTCTTCATTGCTAGAGGGATTGAATTGAAGAGCAGGGAGGTTATGCTGCATACTGGTGAGGCTGCACCTGGAGCACTGCGTGCAGTTCTGGGATCTCCTTACTTGAGGAAAGATATACTGGCTTTGAAAGCGGTACAGAGGAGTTTCACCAGCTTAATTCCAGAGATGAGAGAGTTAGACTATGAGGACATGTTGAGTTGCCTGGGACTGTACTCAGTGGAATTCAGAAGAATGAGAAGAGATCTTATAGAATCATATAAAACTATGAAAGGGATAGATAGAGGCAGGGAAGTTGTTTCCACTATTAGCTGAGACTAGAACTAGGGGGATATAGCTTCAAGATTTGGGGGAGTAAATTTAGGACAGAGATGTGGAGGAAATGTTTTTCATAAAGAGCAGTGAATCTGTGGAATTCTCTCCCCAAAGAAGCTGTGGAGGCTACCTCAGTAAAAATATTTATAACAAGGTTGGATAGATTTTTGCATAGTATGGGAATTAAGGGTTATGGAGAAAAGCCAGGTAGGTGATATTGACTCCTCTTTCTTATGTTCTTATGTTATCTCATGTTCTCGTTATTTATTCCAATTGATTTATTTTTGTGTTTGCACAGTTTGTTGTCTTCTACACTCTGGTTAGTCTTTCAATGATCCTGTTATAGTTACTGTGCTATAAATTTGCTGAGTATGCCCACAGAAAAACAAATCTCATAGTTGTATATGGTGATATATACATAATTATTTTGAACTTTGCTGCCACGAAAAAAAAATCAAATTTCATGACATATGTTAGTGATGATAAACTTGATTCTGAAATGAGTCTCTATTGTGGAATTGGGATTGGGAAGGGGGTAAGGAGAGGGGAGGGAATATGAAGCTCCAGAGAGATGTTTTGTAAAGATCAATAAACCAATTGTTTGGAATTAAATTACATTGCCTGATGTCTCAGGACTAGGTAGGTCTGCACCTGCTCCAGCCCTTGCCTCTGCACTCCTCCTTCACCATTCCCAAAAACTTTGCTCCTGCTGGATTTACAAACTTGATATCTGTTCCACATTGACAAATACAGTAGTGTACAGTACCAACAGGCTGCATCGCTGTGGGGTGGGTGCTATTGCACAGGACCGATTGAAGCTATAGAAAGTCATAAAATTAGTTGGCTCTATCTTGGGTACTAGCCTCCATAGTATGAAAGACATCTTCAAGAAGTGGTGCCTCAGAAAAGTGGCATCCATTACTAAGGACCAGCATCACCCAGAGTATGCCCCGTTCGCATTCTTACCATCAGGAAAGAGGTACAGCAGGAACAGCTTCTTCCCTTCTGCCATATGATTCCTAAATGGACATTGAACTCATGAGCACTACCTCACTTTTTTGAGATATATATTATTTGTGTTTTTGCACTACTTTCATTCTATTCAATATAAGTATCTGTATATATATATATATATATATATATATATATATTTACCGTAATTGATTTATTTCTTTATTTCTATATTATCATATATTGCATTGATTACTGCTATCAAGTTAAAAATTTCACAACACATGCCAATGATAATAAACAATTCTGTGTAAAAGTCTGTGGCATTCTAGCTATACATTTTTGCACGGTACTGTACATCTTGCACCCAGTTATGTGGCCACTGAGTGTATGTTTGCAGACTCCTGCTGCTGCAGCCCCAACGTATCTTCTTTCACCAATGGTCAGCACGTGCACAGTGGACTGAAGGGACTTTTTATAATCACTAACACATTCTGATTCTGGCTGTTAGTGAGAGAAATTTACATCAAGGTTATCACTGTCCCTTTAGTACCTTATGTTGCAATGGTGTTAATAGAAGTCCATCTACACCAATGTATTTCCACAATCAACTTAATCAGTCCCTCATTATAAGAATTTATCAGATTGATTAGGCATTATTAGTGCCTAACAACTCATACTGGCATGTCTTAATTAATCTAATTTCCTCCAAGTGACTGTTAATCCTTTCTTAGATCAATGTTTCTGAATGTGTTTTTTTTTTTCACCACCAGAGATAAATTAGCTGGGTTCTGGAAAATGGGCTTATACTTATTCCATCTTTTGATCAGTAGGTTAACAGGACACCATGCTGTATCCAGAGATCATTTATCAGCTGTGCTCTGTGTCCTTGTGATTCATCATCATCATTATGTGCTGTGTTGTATAATGTAGATAATCATTAGAATCAGAACCAGGTTTAATATCATGTTGTGAAATTTGTTGACTTTGCAACAGCAGTTCAATGCAATACATAATACTAGAAGAAAATATGAATTATAGTAAGTACATATATTAAATAGTTAAATAATGCAAAGAAAATAGTAAATTAAAAGCAAGATAGTGAAGTAGTGTTCATGGGTTCAATGTCCATTTGGAAATTAGATGGTGGAGGGAAAGAAGGTGTTTCTGAATCATTGAGTGTGTGTCTTCTGGCTTCTGAATCTTCTTCCTGATGGTAGCAATGAGAATGAGGCACACACTGGGTAGTGGAGATACTTAATGATGGGTGCTGTCTTTCTGAGGCACTGTTCCTTGACGATGACATGTTTACTATGGAGGCTAGTGGCCATGATGGAGCTGGCTAACTTTACAACTGTCTTCAATCCAATAGCCCACTCCCATGACTCCATAACCACGATTGTTCTTGGCTTCCTTGCCAAATCCTTATGATTATGCCCCATATTTCCTTTCAAATCCTGAGAGGCATCCCATCTTGTCCTTAAAATTTATCTGGTTTAAGTTCAGTCTTTTCCAAAACCATCACACTATTAATTTTTAGCATATCTAGTGACGCTGCTATCTCCTCCTTCACTATTACTTTCTTAGTAAAGTACATATTTAATCAAAGCCTTCACACTGTCCTCAACAGCCAAGTTTGATTTTCTGCTGTTGATTATTTTTTTAACAGGCTTAGAACATAGAATGTAGAATAGTCCAGCACAGGGACAGGCATGTTGGTCTGTAATGTGTGTGCCAAACACAATACTAAATTAAATCCTGATGAAAGGTCTCAGCACAAAATGCTGACTATTTATTCATTTTCATGGATACTGCCTGAACTGCTGAGTTCCTCCAGCATTTTGTGTGTGCATTGCTCTGGATTTGCAGCATCTGCAGAATCAACTGTGTTTATGTACCAAATTAAAACAATCCCTTCAGTTGGTACATGATCCACATCCTTCCATTACCTGCACATTCCTGTGTGTCACAGCTTCTTAAATGACAGCAGTGTGTCTGCTTCTACCACCGAGCCTGGCTGCTCATTCCAGGAACTTCACCACTTACTGTATGAAAAAGCATGCCCCACACATCTCCTTTAAACTTTCCCCCTCTCAACTTAAGTACACATCCTCTACATCATGATGTTTCCACACCATGAGAAAGATTCTGCCTGTCTACCCTATCTAATTGGGTGGCAGGGTGGAAATACTTCTCAACCAAAGGAGGTACAAGGTGCTCCTTCCTTCCACTAGCCTGCAGGTCACCCTTGGGCAAGGTGTAGCACCTGCTTAAACACCTTGATCAGAGTCACATGAAGCCGTGGATAGCCGTATGAGCAGCTGGTGCATTTTACAAGTCCTGGTTATTCAAACACTAATGTTAGGCAGACAATCTCTGAAGAGTATTGATAACGACTGGGATCACCCATCTTGTAAAGACACTGACCAGAAGCAGGCAATGCCAAACCACTTCTGTAGAAAAATTTGCCAAGGACAGGCATGGTCATGGAAAGACCATGATTGCCCACGTCATACAACATGGCACATAATGAACTTATGAACCCTAGTTACGTCTCTCATGGCTTTATAAACTTCTATCTGGTCTCCTCTCAGTCTCTGACACTCCAAGACAATAACCTTTCTCTCCATTCCATTTCCAAGCACCTTTTCTTCCTCCAAAGTGTTTGAACATGCTCACTGTACTCCTACTGCAAAAAAGACCATAAGATATGGAGCAGAATTAGGTCATTGCCAGCCCATCATGGCAGATCTATTATCCTGTGCAATCCCATTCACCTGCCTTCTGCTTTGATGCCTTTAATGATAAGGTACCTATCAAACTCCCCTTTAAATATATATAATGACTCGGCCTGCACAGCTGTCTCTGGCAATGAATTGCACAGATTTACCACCCTCTAGCTAAAGAAATTACATCTTATTTCTGTTCTAAAGGGCTGTCCTTGTATTCTGAGGCTGTTCCCTGTAGTCCTAGACTCCCCCACTATTGGAAACATCCTCTCCATATCCATTCTATCTAGGCCTTTCACTATTCAATAGGTTTTAATGAAATCCCCCATCATTCTTCTAAACTCCAGTGAATACAGTCCTAAAGCCATCAAATGCTCCTAATATGGTAAACACAAATCCCATAATATGTCAGTAATAATAAATCTGATTCAGATTTTGATTCTGATCCCTACCCATCGTTCTCTTAACTCCTTGAATTAACTTATACTTACAAATCATATCTTGCTTGCTGGCAGACACATCCATTAGATCCCAGAGCCCAGAGCTTTGGAATTCTGTCCCTAAACCTCTCTGGCACCAATTCCTTAAAGTATTACACAGTAGTATAGAGGTTAGAGCATCGCTATATGGTGCCAGCAATCACTAATCACCGATCAGAATCCATTTCCTGCCGCTGTCTGGAAGGACTTTCTATGCTCTCCTCATGAATGCATTGGTTTTCGCCAGGCGCTCTGGTTTCCTCCCAAATTCCAAATGCGTACAGTTAGGGTCAGGCTGGAGGTAGGAGGCCTATCTGTGCATGAGTGGATGAGTAGGTGGGAGGCAGGAAAGGGCTTGTTTTGTTGTCATAGTTGTTTGTGCTGTTCTGCTGGACATTGTGTGCAAGTTATGTTGGCATTGGAAGCATGGCAACAGTTGCGGGCTGCCCCCAGCACATCCTCATTGCTGCTGCAAGTACAGTTTTCATTACAGCTGTACATACCTGTGCATATCACAATGTACTTGACTCTGAGGAATATCATAGAATGCAGTACTAGGAACCACGGTAACATGGTGATAGGCAGGAGTCTATTACAGCTTCAGGTGTCGGACTTCAATTTCGACGTCTTCTGTAAGGACTCTGTATCTCCTCCACATGGGTTTTCACTGACTCCTCTGTTAACCTCCCACAGTCCAAAGATTTGCCAGTTAGGTTAATTGGTCAGATTAGGCAAGGGTGAAATTGGGGGTTGCTCATTGAACTGGAAGGGCCTGACAGATCTGTTAGAGTTCTTCAAGGAAGTAACAAGCAGGGTGGACAAGGGAGAAGCAGAGGATGTCACTTAGATTTTTGGAAGGCATTTGATGAGGTTCCATACATGAGGCTGCATAACAAGATAAAATCCTATGATATTACAGGAAAGATACTAGCATAGATACAGGAATGGTTGACAGGCAGGAGGCAGTGAGTGGGAATAAAGGGGGCCTTTTCTGGTTGGCTGCGAGTGACTAGTGGTATTCCTCAGGGGTCAGTATTGGGACTTCTACTTTTCACATTGTTTGTCAATAATTTGATAATGGAATTGATGGCTTTGTGGCAAAGTTTGCAGATGATACAAAGATAGGTGGTAGATGATACAAAGGGGTAGGTAGCACTGAGGAGCGATAAAAAGTGGCAGAGAAATGCATGATAATGAATTTTGGTCAAAGCAAGAACAGTGCAGATTATTATCTAAATGGGCAGAAAATTCAAACATCAGAGGTTTGGAGGGACTTCGGAGTCCTCGTGCAAAACTCCCGGAAGGTTAATTTACAGGTTGAGTCAGTGGTAAAGAAGGCAAATGCAATGTTGGCATTTATTTCAAGGGGAACAGAATATTTTAAAAAAGCAGATAATGCCAAGGCTTTACAAGACACTAGTCAGACTGCACTTGGCATATTGTCAATAGTTTTGGGCCCCGTATCTCAGAAAGGATGTGTTGTCATTGCAGAGAGTCCAGAGGAGATTCATAGGGATGATTACTGGACTATCAGGAGCATTTGGCAGCTTTGGGCCTGTACTCGCTGGAATTTAGAAGAATGGAGGGGGATCTCTGAAATCTACCAAATGTTGAAAGGACTAGATAAGGTGGGGTATGGAGAGAATGTTTTCTGTGGCCAGAATTAGAGCGCATAACCTCAAGCTTTTATATCAGAGGTAAGGAGGAATTTTTTTAGCCAGGGAGTAGTGAATCTGTGAAATGCTCTGCCGCAGATAGCTGTGGAGGCCAAGACCTTGTGTATATTTAAACTGAAAATTGATATCTACTACCAGATTTGTCAGGGCATCATAGGTTATGGTGAGAATGCAGGTGTATGGGGTTCAGTGGGATCCAGGATCAGCCATGATGGAACGGTGGAGAAGACTCAATGGGCTGAGTGGCCTAATTCTGCACCTATATCTTACAGTCTTATGGCCTATTCTGCGCTGAATTTATAAATAAATAAATAAACAAACAAATAAATAAATGGATTGATGGATGGATGAATGAATGAATGAATAAATGAATAAATAAATAAATAAATACAATTCCGATGATCACAGATAGTCAAATCTTTTCAGTATTTAACTCTTGGGATGAACAATCTACAAATATTGTAATCCATTTGTTTGAAAGTAGGGCCTTAGTGTGAAAGCATGTTCTGGACAACCCCTGTAGTGGATGGAGCAAGTGCAGGCAGTATGTGCTAGACATTCGGTCTAGTATAAACAAAAGAACAATTTAACAGCTTGAGTGGAAAGCATCATACGGGTTAATCGCTTGTGTACCCAGATTCAGTGGCTCCAATATGGTCCTGTCTTGTTGAATGAATCACCAAGATGCTTGCCACGTGTGGCTGAGCCATGTTCGGTTTTTGGGAGCTGAGTGCTCGTGACGTACACCTTCAGGAAGCATCAGGCTTCTGAAGCAGTGTGGATAACTTCACTCTCCTCAGCTCCCGATGGAGTTCACAACCTGTGGCCTCACTGTGAAACCCAAGTTCTCAGCATTATTTATTTATTTATTGCTTTTCCACAGTTTACCTTCCTTTACACACTGGTTTCTTGTCAGTCTTTGTTTTGTGTTTATATTGTATTTCTTTGCTCTACTGTGAATGCCTGCAAGAAAATGAATCTCAAGGTAGTACACTATGTACTTTGATAATAACTTTACTTTGAACTTCGGCTAGCAGAGGGAAACCAGGGAGGTGACTCGGAACATGGAGAATTGCAGCTTGAACTGAAAATCTTGTTTACATTTCTGATGCACCATCAATAACTCTCAGAGACAGGAGGCAAATGATAGGCTTTTATTAGCTGCAAACGTGACCACCACATCTTGGAGACTGAGGGAGGAGCAGTGCCTCCAATCGCCTTTATACAGGGGTCTGTGGGAGGAGCCACAGGAGCAGTCAGCGGAGGGGCATGTCCAGACAGGTATACACATAGTTTACAACAATTTCTTTCATGAATTTCCTCTCTGTCACGTGAAGCCATTACAGCTCATGGCATTGGAATTTGGATTTCAGTCCCAGCGTCCTCTGTCAGAAGCCTGTACATCCTCCCTGTGACTGCATGGGTTTCCTTCCACAGTCCAAAGACATAATGGGTAGGTTAATTGATCATCGCAAATTGTCCCGTGATAAGGTTAGGGTTAAGTCGGGGTTGTTAGGGGGTGTTGGGCTGGTGTGGCTTGAAGGGCCAAAAGGGAGAACTATTCTTCACTGAATCTCAAAATAAGTGAATAAATAAACCATCAATTCAAAATGCACGTAGTGCACAGCACAGGTAAAGAGAAGACAGTTCGCTGTCTGAGTGACGAGACCTCAGTCGTGGAAGAATATTCATTAGTCTCACAGCCTGAGGGAAGAAGCTGTTACCCAGTCAGCAGTCCCAGTCCTGATGCTCCTGTACCTCCGTCCTGACGGTAGTGGGTCAGACAGACTGTGGGATGGGTGGTAGGGATCCTCAACAATGCATCACGCCCTTCAGCTCCGATAGTCCCAGTAACTGTCACAAATCGGGCGGAGGGAGACTGGAATGATCATTTCAGTGGTTTTATTGTCCTCTGTACGGTCTTGTGATCCGATACCTTTCAGCTTCTGTATCACACAATGATACAACCAGAGAGGACTCTCGTGATGGTGCTCTTGTAGAAAGTTGTAAAAAGTTGTTAGAGTGGTTGATGGAATTTATACCATTTAACATAACACAAAATTGAACTTTGTAGTTCAGAAATTAATTTATACTAAGAGGAAGTGGGATTATACCATATCTGCCACAGCAGTAAAAACAGACAGACATTCAACTAAAGGTGTTAAATAATAACTGGTACACTGAGATGCAGAATGATAATGTTACAGGATGTTCAGTGTGAGTCAAAGTATTTACTCCAACAACTACATCCATTTACCGCAGCAGGAAAACAGCATCAAACAGAAACCATACTCCCATGAGTTTTTATAGATTGCAGGGCAACAGGCCACAAGAAAGCATCATATCACTGCAGACACAGGAGACTGCTATGACAGTAATAGGATTCAAGATTCAAAATTACTTAATGTCATTTCCTGCACACAAGTGTAAAGGAGAACAAAATAATTGTTACTCCGGATCCAATGCAGTACAAATAAAAACACAAAAGATAAAAAGCATAATAACAATAATAGTAATAATAATAAAGCATAATGAATATAAATACTGCTTTTCAATAAGTATAAATAAATAAGAGAGCTTATTAACATTGATTGCATGTCCACGAAGTGTTGCTAAATACAAGAATGTCTGTACATAAGGTGGAAATGATAAAGTAGTGGTGATGGGCGGTGTGGAATGCTGGGTTAGTGGGTGGAGTCATAGAAAGCTATAGCACAGAACTAGGCCTTTCAGCCCATCTAGTCTGTATTGAAACATTACTCTGCCTAGTTCCCTCAACCTGCATCAGGACCACAGATCTTCATACCTCTCACATCAATGAACCTATCCAATTTCTCTTAAATATTCAAAGGTTCAACTTAATGTCAGAGAATTGTATACAATATACAACCTGAAATGCTTTTTCTTCACAAACATACACGAAAACAGGGTAGTGTCCCAAAGAATGAACGACAGTTAAATGTTAGAACCCCAAAATCTCCACCAACTCCCCCCCCCCCGCACGTAAGCGTAATCAATGCCCCCTCCCCCCACCAGCATAAAAAAAGCATTGGCACTGCCACACAGATCCCTTTGTTCTACCAGACTCCTCAGTGCTCTACTGCTCACTGTTTAAAACCTACCCTGGTTGGTCCTCCCAAAGTGTAACACTTCACACTTGTCGGCATTGAACTTCAGCTGGGCCAGATGCCACTGCAAGCCCTGATAGTCTTCCTTATTGTCAACTACATCCCCAACCTTGGTGCTGTCCACAAATTTGCTGATCTGGTTTACCACATTATCATCCAGATTATTGATATAGATGACAGACAACAATGGATCTAACACTGATTCCATCAGCACATCACTAGACACAGGCCTCTGGGCAGAAAGGCAATCATCTGCAACCACTCTTCAGCTTCTTTCACAGCGCCAATGTCTAATCCATCCATATTACCTCATCTCGAATGCCAAGCAACTGAAGTTGTTCAAATAAGGCTTGAACATTCTACTTACCTGTTCAAGCCTGTTCTCGCACAAGCCTGTTGAGCCAGAGCCAGACTACTTTAACACTGATACGTTCCAACAGTGGCTGCTCAATTGCACCTCTTTTCATTTCATTGACTCAAACAGTGGCTTACTTCCGATGAGACTTGTAGTTTTCAAATGGCTCCTGCCTTGCAAGATCTCTCTCTCCCCCATTACTCTCTCACTCACTACTTCAAACAGCAATGTTCATTTACATTATTTATTTGATATGGTGTTGGGTTACGTGATGGGGGTGTTGATCAGGCTTGCTGTTTGGGGAAAGTAACTTTTGAGTCTGATGGTCCTGGCATTTTGTTATGTAGCCTCCTCCCTGATGCGAGTGGGACCATTAGTCCATGAACAGAGTGTATGGGATCCTTCATGATGTTACTGACTCTTTTCCGGCACCTTTCTGTATATGCCATATGTCCATGATGGTTGGCAGATGCTGTCCTTGTAACATACTGTGGAAATGGTGAGAAAGATCTGTGAATAGATACTAGAAATATGTTTAGTTGACTGGTGGCACGGGAAACCGAGGGCTTACATTTGTTCTATGGAGACAGAGGAGTTTCGGTGCCCGTCCAACTACCTGGGTATGAGGTAGGATCACTCTATGTGCCGAACTGATTTAGAGTTTGAGAAGGGTATGGGCTGAGCAGCATGGTCTAGGCCTGGAGAGTTTAACTGTGGTAGGGTCTGGAGTGTTTTGCTGCAGCAAGGCACGGCCCTTAATATAAGGCATTATCCACTGTTCAGACAATTTAAACACTGGCCAGATAGATTGGAAAGGCAGGATGTCGGGATGAGAGATGTTGATTCTCAATCGTACCGATTTTGCTCACTCCTCTCTCCGCGACGCTGATACTGTGAGACGGTCTCGGCTGCTGTGCTTCATATCTGTGAGCTTCATGGAGATTTGCCCTGCTGATGTAATGAATTGAGACCGAGGCTGGAGCCTGCTCCGGGGATTCGGATCTGAGGATTCAATTTTGTTCATGAAATCAGATGGCAGAGGGGAAGAAGGTGTTCCTAAAATGCCGAATATGTATCTTCAGCTTATTATACCTCTTTCCTAATGAGAGCAATGAGAAGAGAACATGTCCTGGATGGTGAAGGTCCTCAGTGATAGACCACCTTCTTGAGACACCACCTCTTGGAAACGTCCTCGAGGGTGGAGAAAGTTTTGTCCATGACAGAGCTGTTTAAGTCTACAGTTGCCTCAAAGCACTGGTTAGCAGATGTAGAAATTACTAAAGTTATAAGAATATGCCGCCAAGAATTTCGTTCTAGCCTCAGTTATATCTTGTTCGACCATATCAGAGCATCCTCTAGACTTCTGTAGAATAGGACATGACTTTATTCTAGAACTGATCTCCAACAATCATTGTTAGATTGGAATAAAGCATGTGGGGTCATGTCTGAACAACTGAATGGTCCATATATTACTTGAGGTCTACATGTACATGACATAGTTGAAGAGTTCATCTGCAACAACGCACAGTTGGTTGAATGGTGTCACAATAACAACCTTGCACTCAACATCTGTAAGGCCAAGGAAATGATTATGGATTTCAGGAAAGGGAAGTTGGGAAAACACACACCAGTCCTCATCGAGAGGTCTGCAGTGGAAAAAAGTGAGCAGCCTCAGGTTCCTGGGTGTCAACATCTTTGAAGAGTTATCCTGGGCCAGCATATTGATGCATTTATGAAAAAAAGCACATCACTGAGAGTATGAAGAGATATGGCATGTTAGCAAAGACTTCAGGTATTTTCTACACATGTACCTTGGAGAATATTCTGATAAGGAGCTTTCAATGCACAGGATCACAAGAGGCTGCAGAGGTTTATAGACTCCTCCATAAGGCGATAAGACATAGGAGCAGAATTAGGCCATTCGGGCCATCGAGTTTGCTCCACCATTCCACCATGGCTGATTTATTATCCATCATAGGCAAAACCCTCCCCACCATTGAGGACATCTTCAAGAGGCAGTAACTCAGGAAGGTGGTATCCGTCATGAAGGATCTTTACCATCCAGGATCTACCTCTTATCATTGCTACCATCAGGGAGGAGGCACAGGAACTCGAAGACCCTCACTCAACATTGTACGAGCAGATTCTTCCCTTCCACATTCCGATTTCTAATCAGTTCATGAACCACAAACACAACCTTGTTTTCCCTTTCTTTTGCACTATATACTTATTCTGAGGTAATTTTATGACTTTACACGATACTGCAGCCACAAAACATAAAAAGCTCACATCATCTAATTCAGTGATAACCAGATTGTGATTACCAAGAAACACCACTTTGAGTGAGATGGCAAAGGAATATTAATTAACCACATGGACTAGGTCAGATCATCATGCCGATATCACAGCATCTAATCTGGTTGGAGTCACAGACTGTAATGAGGGTGAACACACTGGTCTATATCACTGCTATCTTTCACTTTAATGAGCAGCAGATAATTCTCCACAGTCAGTATACTGCCACACGAAACAAATAAAGGCAGCATGGAACATTAATGTTCTTTTATGTGAATAATCCAGTGACTCAATTACTGAAAGATTTTAAAGGCAATAATGTCCTTTGAGTGTTCATTTGACGATTCCCTACATGGCTGCTGACACCAAGTTTCCTGAATTATTTTTCTTACTCGCAGTTTGTCTTCTTTTGCAATTGATGTTTGTCTGACTTTGTTAGTTTACATATAGTTTTTCATACATTCTGTTATATTTCTCTTTTTCTCTCTGTAAATGCCTGCAAGAAAATTACCTCAAGTTAGTGAGTCAACAGAAATGAATCACAGAACTGCAGCTCACTGGATATCTTTTTAATTTTCGCACCATTCCCTGTAAACACTAGAGACTGTTATGTGTGAAGATCCCAGGAGATCAGCAGTCTCTGAGATATTCAAACCACCCCGTCTGGCACCAACAATCATTCCCCAGCATTTAGATTACATTCCTTCCCCACTCAGATGTTTGGTCTGAACAACACCTGACCTGTAGGCCATGTCTGCATGCTTTTATTGAGTTGCTAACACATAATTGCCTGATTAGATATTTACATTGATGAGCAAGTGTACCTAATAAAGTGGCCATAGAGTGTATTTGATCATTCTTCTGCCTTCACCCCATAGCCTTTGATGCCCTGACTAATCAAGAATCTATCTACCTCCAATTTAAGTATACCCAATAATTTGGCTTCCACAGCCATCTAGGACAATGAATTTCACAAATTTACCACCCTCTGACCAAAGGAATTCCTCCTCATCTCTGTTTTACAGGAATATCCTTTTATTTTGAGGCTGTGCCCTCTGCTCCTAGAAATCCCCACTATAGGAAACATACTGTCCACAACCACTCTACGGAAGCCTTTCAATATATGGTAGGTTTCAATGAAATGCCCCCTCATTCTTCTAAACTCCAGCAAGTACAGGCTCCAAATCATGAAATGCTTGTCATATGTTAACTCCTTAATTCCTAGGACATTTCTCGTAAACCTCCTGTGGATCTTCTCCATCTTTGCGCAGACATGGAGCCCAAAAATGCTCACAATAATCCAAAAGCCTTTAAGTCTCACACTACCAGCTTCAGGAACAGTAATTACCCCCTCAACCATTAGGCTCCTGATTCAGTGCGGATAACTTCACTCACCTCAATACTGAACAGACTTCACAACCACAAATTCACTTTCAAGGACTCATGTTCTCAATCTGTATGTATATATGCATGTATGTAGTTGCACAGTTTGTCTTCTTTTGCATAGTTTTTTTTTCCAGTCTTTGTGTGTAGATTTTCATTGATTCTATTGCATTTCTTTGCTCTACTGCAAATGCTTGCAAGAAATTAATCTTAGGGTTGTACATGGTGACATATATGCACTTAATAATAAATTTACTTTGTACTTTGAACTTTGAAATGTGCTCTGAACAATGCTTTATGAAGACTAACCATTATATCCTTTTCGTCTTTATATAATGATGCCTCCAATGAAGAATTCTCTGAAACTACAATTTAGTACAATTATTATCAGTTATTCTGTCGGCTGTTCTTTGCATAAGTCTTGTTTTAAAATCTTGATTACTGCCATTATGACCCATTGGTATTTCCCACAGAGATTATCACCACTCTCCAAGAGATTTGTGGGGCCATTGTGCAGTGTTTTTCATGAGTTCATCTTCACAGGCAGAAGAATTTAAAAAGTAAACGGATGTATAATCGGTATATTGAATACTAATATTTAGAGAATCATTCAACACATATTGCCTTTAGAAGTCTGTCTGCTTATTGTAAGGCAGCAAGGAGATTTACAGCTAAATATTATTAATTATTATTTTTTTTTATTTTTGTATTTGCATCGTCTGTCTTTTGCACATTTGCTGTTTGTCAGTAGTTGTTTGTAGATTTTCATTGATCCTATTGTATTTCTTTGTTCCACTGTGAATACCAGCAAGAAAATTAATTTAATGGTAATATACTTCATTACTAAGATACTCTCATTCCCAGAATACGTTGATAATAAATTTACTTTGAACTTTGAATCTATGAAATATGACCATAAGATATAGGAGCAGAATTAGGCCATTTGGCCCAGCAAATCTGCTCCACCATTTCATCATGGCTGATTCATTTCTCTCTCTGACGTAGTCTCCTGTCTTCTCCCTGTATCCTTTCATGCCCTGAATAATCACGAATCTATCAACCTCTGCCTTAAGTATACCCAAAGACTTGGCCTCTATAGCTGCCTGAGGCAATGAATTCCACAAATTCACCACTCTCCGGCCAAAGAAATCCCTTTTCCTCTTTATCCTGAGGCTGCGTCCTCTGTTCCTAGACTCCCACACCATCCTCTTCCATGTCCACTCTTTCAATGCCTTTCAAAATACGATAGGTTTCAGTCAGGTGATCCTTCATTCTTCTGAATTCCATTGAGTTCAGGCCCAGAGCCATCAAACTCTCTTCATATGACAGGTCTTTTAATCCTCGAGTTATTTTTGTGCACCTCCTTTGAACCGTCTTCAGTGTCAGCCCATCTCTCCTTAGATATGGGGTCCAAAGCTGCTCACAATACTTCAAGTGAGGCCTCACCTTATTATGCCCAAACATTATGTGCTTGCTTTTATATTCTAGTTATGGCTTGCAATAGCGTAGAAAAAGTCACAATAAAAAAACAAAACCACCTAATTCATGCAAAACGCTAGGGATTCATTGCATATATTTTTTGATATTCAGTATAAGGAGGTTATTCTACTTCATGCTTTATCCAACAATCTAAGGACATTAGAACATTAGAAAAGAAGAAGGATATGAAGTTGGTTATGTGGCCACTCAAACTTTTTCCACCATTCGCTGGATGTTTTAATCTGAGCTATTCTAAACTGATATCTGTACTCCTGACTCCCACACAGCCAAAAAATCTGCTTAGCTCAGTCCTGAATATGATTGGTGGCCTCAAGATGGCAACATCTCTCATCAAAAATGCCCACTCTCTGGGTCATGCCAACTTCTCAAATCCCACACCACCAGGCTGAAGTTTACCTACTTCCTTTCAACCATTCAGCTATATAGGACCCTGGTCAGACCCCACTCGGAGTACTGTGCTCAGTTCTGGTCACCTCACTACAGGAAGGATGTGGAAACTGCAGAAAGGGTGCAGAGGAGATTTACAAGAATAGGTTGAGTGAACTCAGCTTTTTCTCCTTGGAGCGGCGGAGGATGAGAGGTTACCTGATAGAGGTGTACAAGATGATGAGAGACATTGATCATGTGGATAGTCAGAGGCTTTATCTCAGGGCACAAATGGCTAGCATGAGAGGGCACAGTTTTAAGGTGCTGGGGAGCAGGTACACAGGCAATGTCAGGGGTAAGTTTTTAATGCAGAAAGTGGTGAAGCATGGAATGGGCTGCCAGCGATGATGGTGGAGACAGAAATGATAGGGTCTTTTAAGAGACTCCTGGATAGGTACATGGGGCTTTAAAAATAGAGGGCTATGGGTAACTTTAGGTAATTTCTACAGGTTTAGCACAGTATTGTGGACCAAAGGGCCTGTATTCAGTTCTTGAACCAACCTGCACAACCCTAATCCCTGCCTCAGTCTGAAACATCATGACCACTTTACAATACAGTAGACTTGGGTTTTGTTATAATTATTTTCTTTCTTGTAAAAATTACGTCCAATTTTTGTTTTATTTGTGAATATTGTCTATCTGAAGCTAAGTGCCTGTAATGCTATTATAAGTAAGTTTTTCAGCGCACCTGTGCCTACATGAACTTGTGCAAATGAATCAGAATCAGGATGGAATTTATTATCACTGAAATATAAGACCATAAGATGTAGGAGCAATGTAGGCCATTCGGCCCATCAAGTCTTCTCTGATATTCAATCATGGGCTGATCAAATTCATCCAGTCATCCCCCTTCCCCTGCCTCCCCCTATACCCTTTGATACCCTGGCTAGTCAAGAACCTATCTATCTCTGCCTTAAATTCACCCATTGACTTGGTCTACACAGCCACTCGTGGCAACAAATTCCACAGATTTACCACCCTCGAACTAAAGTAATTTCTCTGCATTTCTGTTCTAGATGGACGTCCTTTAATCCTGAGATTGTGCCCTTTTGTCCTAGGATACCCTACCATGGGAAATAACTTTGCCATATCTAATCTGTTCAGGCCTTTTAACATTCGGAATGTTTCAATGAAATCCCCCCTCATTCTCCTAAACTCCAGGCGATAGAGCCCAAGAGCTACCAGACGTTGCTCATACGGTAACCCTTTCATTCCTGGAATCATTCCTGTGAATCTTCTCTGAACCCTCTCCAGTGTCAATATATCCTTTTTAAAATAAGGAGCTCAAAATTGTACACAATACTCCAAGTATGGTCTCACGAGCGACTTAGAGAGTCTCAACATCACATCCCTGCTCTTATTTTCTATATCTCTAGAAATGAATGCCAACATTGTATTTGCCTTGTTCACAACCAACTCAACCTGGTGGTTAACCTTTAACGTATCCTGCACAAGGACTCCCAAGTCCCTTTGCATTTCTGCATTTTGTATTCTCTCTCCATCTAAATATTAGCCAGCCCTTTATTTCTTTCACCAAAGTGCATGACCATACACTTTCCAACATTGTATTTCATTTGTCACTTCTTTGCCCATTCCCCTAAACTATCTAAGTCTCTCTGCAGGCTCTCTGTTTCCTCAACACTACCTGCTCCTCCACCTATCTTTGTATCATCGGCAAATTTAACCACAAATCTATTAATACCATAGTCCAAATTATTGTAAAAAGCAGGAGACCCAACATCAACCCCTGTGGAACTCCACTGGTAACGGGCAGCCTGCCAGAATAGGATCCCTTTATTTCCACTTTGCTTTCTACCGATCAGTCAATGCTCCACCCATGCTAGGAACTTCCCTGTAATTCCATGGGCTCTTATCTTGCTCAGCAGCCTCATGTGCGGCACCTTGTCAAAGGCCTTCTGAAAATCTGAGTACACCACGTCTACTGCATCTCCGTTGTCTACCCTGCATGTAATTTATCAAAGAATTGCAGCAGGTTAGTCAGGCAGGATTTTCCTTTCAGTAAACCATGCTGGCTTTGGCCTATCTTGTCAAGTGCCTCCAGTTACTCCGTAATCTCATCCTTAACTATCGATTACAACAACTTCCCAACCACTGATGTCAGGCGAACAGGTCTATAGTTTCCTTCCTGCTGCCTCCCACCCTTCTTAAAAAGCAGAGTAACATTTGCAATTTTCCAGTCATCCGAGACAATGCCATGAAGTTTGTTGTTTGCGGCCATGGTATAGTTCAATAGATAAAAATACTATAAGTTACATTGATAAAGATATATAAACTAATTAATTAGTGCAAAAAGAGAGCAATTAGTGCTACATGGAGCAAATATGGTATACATACTTTGATAATAAAATTACTTTGAATTTTAAACTTAGAGCTCTGTTCAAGTTCTCCCCAAAGAACGAGCCTTAAGTAACAAGCAGGGATCCACAAACAAGGGTCAGCTGACCCCTTCCTTAAAGCTATTGGTCAAAGGCACAAACAGTGTTGGGAACCTCTGATGCCAAGATTCGACTCAGGGAGACTTACCAATTCTTATCAATGCACTGTTGAATGCAATCTATTGGGAATAGTACGGCAGCTGCTTAGCACTTGATTACAAGATATTGCAGTGAGTTATTGACACAGCTCAGCACATCATGAAAACCAGAGATAACGTGGACTCTGTCTGCACCTCTCACCACCTCAGTAAAACAACCAGTATAATCGAAGCCCCATCCACCTTGCACATTCTCTCTTCAACACGTACAAACAAGCTGGATGAACTCAGCAGGTCGGGCAGCATCCGTTGAAATGAGCAATCAACGGCTGCTGCCCGACCTGCTGAGTTCATCCAGCTTGTTTGTATGTGTTGATTTAACACAACACCTTCAGTGTACTTTGTGTTTACATTCTCTTATCCTCCCTCCCATTGAGCACCACCGGCCCAACATGCTTCAAGGCCGCCACCATCGTCCTCGTGCCGAAGATGTCTTCAGTGTCCTGCCTAAATGACTACCGTCCCATTGCACTTACATCCATCATCATGAAGTGTTTCGAGAGGCTCGTCATGAGGCATATCAAGACCCTGCTGCCCCCCTCACTGGACCCCCTGCAGTTTGCGTACCGTCCCAACCGCTCAACAGATGACACCATTGCCATCACCCTCCACCTGGCCCTGACCCACCTGGACAAAAAAGACACATACGTTCATAGACATTAGTTCAGCATTTAACACAATCATCCCTCAGAAGCTGATTGGAAAGCTGAGCCTACTGGGCCTGAACACCTCCCTCTGCAACTGGATCCTAGACTTCCTGACTGGGAGACCTCAGTCAGTCCAGATCGGGAGCAGCATCTCCAACACCATCACACTGAGCACAGGGACTCCCCAGGGCTGCGTGTTCAGTCCACTGCTGTTCACTTTGCTGACCCACAACTGTGCTGCAACACACAGCTCGAACCACATCATCAAATTCGCCGATGACACGACCGTGGTGGGTCTCATCAGCAAGAACGATGAGTCAGCTTACAGAGAGGAGGTGCAGCGGCTAACAGACTGGTGCAGAGCCAACAACCTGACTCTTAATGTGAACAAAACAAAAGAGATGGTTGTTGACTTCAGGAGGGCAAGGAGCGACCACTCCCCACTGAACATCGATGCTCCTCAGTAGAGATCGTAAAGATCACCAAATTTCTTGGTGTTCACCTGACGGAGAATCTCACCTGGTCCCTCAACACCAGCTCCATAGCAAAGAAAGCCCAGCAGCGTATCTACTTTCTGTGAAGGCTGAGGAAAGTCCATCTCCCACCCCCCATCCTCATCACATTCTACAGGGGTTGTATTGAGAGCATCCTGAGCAGCTGCATCACTGCCTGGTTCAGAAATTGCACCATCTCGGATCGCAAGACCCTGCAGCGGATAGTGAGGTCAGCTGAGAAGATCACCGGGGTCTCTCTTTCCGCCATCACGGATATTTACAGTACACGCTGCATCCGTAAAGGAAACAGCATTATGAAGGACCCCGCGCACCCCTCATACAATCTCTTCTCCCTCCTGCCATTTGGGAAAAGGCACTGAAGCATTTGGGCTCTCACGACCAGACTAAGTAACAGTTTCTTCCCCCAAGCTATCAGACTCCTCAATACCCGAAGCCTGGACTGACACCTTGCCCTACTGTCCTGTTTATTATTTATTGTAATGCCTGCACTGTTTTTGTGCACTTTATGCAGTCCTGGGTAGGTCTGTACTCTAGTGTAGCTTTCTCTATGTTTTTTTGTTTACTTAGTTCAGTCTAGTTTTTGTACTGTGTCATGTAAACCATGGTCCTGAAAAACATTGTCGCATTTTTACTATGTACTGTACCAGCAGTTATGGTCGAAATGACAATAAAAGTGACTTGACTTGACTTGAGAAGATACGAAAGCCTGGAAAGGGCTTGCCACCATACTCAAGAATTCCAAGTTAGCTTCCATCCTGCTGTTATTGAACGGACTTCTTATGTGACAGATTGCAAGCCTAACCTCACAATTTATCTCATTATGGTCTTGCATTTTATAGTTTACCTGCACTTTACTTTCTTTGTAGCTTTGACACTTTATTCTGCATTGTTATTGTTTCACCTTGTTCTGGATCAATGCACCATGTAATTATAAGAGCTGTTGAACAGTACGCAAAACAAGCTTTTCACTGTCTCTTGGTAACTGACAATAATAAACCAGCTCCAGTTCCAGTAAACTCTGCCATGGACAGTAGCAAGCCTAGCAGTAAAAGGAGGAAGATTAGGCATGAAGCTAGCAAACTTATCCTGTAAAATCCTAGTGCTAGACACATGCTAATAATGCTCCATTAAACCTCACCCCTGGGAGAGGAAGTATCTTCGAAGACAGGCTACATCAGGGGACAATTTGAAAGACCAGCCCAGGACAGAGGACTCTGGTGAACTGTTTTCTATGGACGATACCCCTTTTGGGGTGACATCCGTAAGAAGAATTTCCAATACATTTCACTGAGCTACCTCAGTACAATGACATCCTTCCTTAGGTATCAGATTTCGGATGATTGTTAGTCATGGTTTACTATCCCTTGATAGTAAAGTCATAGAATCATAGCACACTACAGCAAAGAAATGGGCCCTTTGGTCCACCTAGTCTGTGCCACACCATTTAAACTGCCTTGTCCCATTGACATCACCAGAACCATAGCTCACTTCAACCGTCCTATCCATGTACCTATCCAAACTTCTTTTAAACATTAAAATGGAGGTTGCATGCTCAACTTGCACTGACAACCAATTCCGCACTCTGACAACCCTCTTTCACCCTTAACCCATGACCTCTAGTTGTAGTCCCATCAAACCTCAGTGGAAAAAATCTGCTTGTATTATTCTTGTTATGCCCCTCATAATTTTGTATACCACTATGAAATTTCCACTCAGTCTTCCATTTTCAAAGGAATAAAGGCCCAACCTGATCAACCTTTCCTTATAACTCAAGTACTCCAGTCTTTGTTAATTTTCTGTGTACTCTTTCAACCTTACTTATATCTTTCCTGTTGTTAGGTGACCTAAATTGCACACAATACTCCAAATTTGGCTTCAGCGATGTTTTTTACAACCTCAATATAACATCCCATCTCCTGTCCTCAATATGTTGATTTATGTAGGCAAGTGGCCCCAAAATTTTCTCTACAACCCCTATCTACCTATGCTGCCACTTTCAATGAATTATGGACCTGTATTCCCAGATCCCTTTGTTCAACCACACTCCTGATGACACAGTGAGCATTTGCTGATGGAAATTTGCTGATGACACAAAGTTTGGGGTGTTGTGGATAGTGTGGAGGGCTGTCAGATGTTACAGCGGGGCATTAATAGGATGCAAAACTGGGCTGAGAAGTGGCAGATGGAGTTCAACTCAGATAAGTGGCAGAATATAGTATTAATGGTAAGACTCTTGGCAGTGTGGAGGATCAGAAGGATCTTGGGGTCTGAATCCATAGGACACTCAAAGCTACTGAACATGTTGACTCTGTGGTTAAGAAGGCGTACTGTGCTTTGGCCTTCATCAATCATGAGATTGAGTTTAAGAGCCGAGAGGTAATGTTGCAGCGATATAGGACCCTGGTCAGATCCCACTTGGAGTACACTGCTCACTTCTGATTGCTTCACTACAGGAGGATGTGGAAACCATAGAAAGGGTGCAGAGGAGATTTAGAAGGGCATTACCTGGATTGGGGAGCATGCCTTATGAGAACAGGTTGAGTGAACTCAGCCTTTTCCTCTTGGAGTGATGGAGGCTGAGAAGTGACCTGATAGAGGTGTATAAGATGATGAGGTGCATTAATCGCGTGGATAGTCAGAGGCTTTTCCCAGCGCTGAACTGACTAGCATGAGAGGGCACAGTTTTAAGGTGCTTAAAGGTAGATACAGAGGAGATGTCAGGAGGAAGTTTTTTACGCAGAGAGTGGTGAGTGCACGGAATGGGCTGCTGGCAACAGTGGTGGAGACGGATATGATAGGGTCTTTTAAGAGTCTCCTGGATAGGTACATGGAGCTTAGAAAAATAGAGGGCTATGGGTAACCCGAGGTAATTTCTAAGGTAAGGACATGATTGGCACAGCTTTGTGGGCCGAAGGGCCTGTATTGTGCTGTAGGTTTTCTATGTTTCTATGTTTCTATCTACTGCGATGAAATGCTTTGAAAGGATGGTCATGCCTAGAATCAACTCTTGTCCTAACAAGGAACTGGACCCACTGCGATTTGCCTATTGTCATATTAGGTCAATGGCAGATGCAATCTCAATGGCTCTTCACACAGCTTTAGATCACCTGGACAATGCAAACACCAGAGTCAGGATGCTTTTCATTAACTATAGCTCAGTGTTAAACACCATCATTCCTAAAGTCCTAATTGAAAATCTACAGAACCAGGGTCTCTGTACCTCCATCTGCAATTAGTTCCTCAGCTTCCTAACCAGAAGACCACAATCTGTATGGATTGGTAAGTAACTATCAACAATGGCACACCTCAGGGATGTGTGCTTACCCACTGCTCAACTCTCTCTATAAGGACTGTGCAGCTAGGCATAGCTCAAATGCCATCTATATATTTGCTGATGATACAACCATTGTTGATAGAATCTCAGATAGTGATGAAAGGGTGTGCAGGAGCTAGATACACCAGCTAGTTGAGTATTGCCACAGCAACAACCTGGCACTCAGCATCAGTAAGACCAAAGAGCTAACTGTGGACTTCAGGAAGGGTAAGACAAGGGAACATTGACAAATCCTCATAGAGGGATCAGAAGTGGAGAGAGTGAGCAGTTTCAAGTTCCGGGGTGTCAAGATCGCTGAGGATCTAACCTGGTCCCAACATATTGGTGTAGCTATAATGAAGGCAGGACAGCAGCAGTATTTCATTAGGAGTTTCATGAGGTTTGGTTTCTCAGCTAAAATACTTGAAAATTGCAGATGTACCATGGAGATCATTCTGACCAGCTGTATCACTGTTTGGTATGGGAGAGGTGGAGGGCAGGGGGCGGGAACTGCTGATACACAGAATTGAAAGAAGCTGCAGAAAGGCATAGAGTTAGTCAGCTCCATCTTGGGTACTAGCCTCTGTTGTATCCAAGATATCTTCATGGAGCGGTACCTCAGAAAGGTGGCATCCATCATTAAGGACCCTATCACCCAGGACATGCCCTCATCTCATTGTTACCATCAGGAGAGAGGTACGGAAGCCTAAAGGTGCATACTCACTGATTCAGGAACAGCTTCATCCTCTCTGCAATCTGATTCTTAAATGGACATTGAACCCATGAACACTGCTTCACTTTTATTATTTCTGTTTTTAATTTTACTATTTAATGTATGTGTATATATATGTATATATATTTACTGTAATTCACTTATTTTTATCTATATTTAACATGTATTGTATTGCACTGCTGCCACTAAGTTAACAAATTTCACGATATATGCCAGTGATATTAAACCTGAATCAGATTCTGATTCTTGGAGTAACTTCCAATAACTTTCCCACTGCTGATGTCAGCTTATGGTTTCCTGGTTTAGTTTTGGAGCTTTTCTTACACAGTGGCACAACGCTGGCTATTCTCCAATTCTCTCATACGTCACCTGTCACTAAAGATGATTTAAATATCTTACCTCCTCCTCTGTAACATCTGTGGGGTCCATGACTTTGCGCTACTTTACCTCACTTCTATAGACTCTGTGTCTGTCTCCCGAGAAAATACAGATGCAAAAAAATGCATTTATGTTCTCTCCCTTTATTTTTGACTCCACACGTAGATCGTATGATTCTATATCTAATAGAAGAAGGGCATTGATAAGGTGACCAGCTACCATCTTTTTCTCCAGGGAGAAGAGTCAAAACATAGAGGCTGAAAGTGAGAGGAAAAATATTTGAAATTGACTTGAGGGGCAGAGTTTAGCTCTCAATGCATGATGAAGTTATGGAACAATCGACAAGAGGAAATGGATGATGCAGGTACAATAACAACATCTAAAAGACATTTGGACAAGTATACGGACAGGAATCATTTTGAGCTATGTGGGTAAACGAGGGTAATTAAGTCAGCTTGATGGGCACCTTGTCCAGCATGGCCCAACTGGAGTGAAGGGCCTGTTTCCAAGCTGTTTGTCTCCATAACTTGATGACACAAAAACAAAACTGTTGTTACTAACAAGAGAAAATCTGCAGATGCTGCAAATCACACAAAATGCTGGAGGAACTCAGCAGGCCCGGGAACATCGATGGAAAAAAGTACAGTAGATGTTTCATGCCGAAACCCTTCAGCAGGGCTAACTGCTGTTACTAATTTTGAAGAACTTAAATCACTGAGTATCACTTGCTGAAGGTTTGTCAGGCCAGACCACACATGGAGCATTGTGAGGAGTTTTAGGCCCTTATCTTAGAAAGGAAGTGCTGGCATTGGAGAAGGTCAAGGTTTAGGAAAATGATTCTAGGACAGAAAGGGTTACCATATGAGGAGTGTTTGATGGGTCTGGGCCCGTACTTGCTGGTGTTTACAAGAATGGGGGTGGGGGGGGGGATGTCTCATTGAAATCTATTGAATATGGAAAGACCGAAATAGTGTGAAGTGGAGAATATGTTTCCTATGGTGGAGGAGACTAGGACAAGACAGAAGCACTGCCTCACAATTGAAGAACATCCTTTTAGAACAGAGATGAGGAGGAATTCCCTTGGCTAGAGAGTGGTAATCTATGGAATTCATTGCCACAGATGGCTGTAGAGTCCAGATCATTCGGTATATTTAAAGCAGAAGGTGATAGATTCTTCACTAATCAAGACATCAAAGGTTACGGGGTGAAGGTAGGAAAATGGTGTTGAGAGGGATAAATTTCAGCCATGTTGGAAGAGCAGAGCTGACCCAATGGGCGAATAGCCTAATTCTGCTCTGATTTTTTATGATTTTATGGTCTTATGGTCTTTTTGGGAAGATATGTGAAATGAGGACCTCAAACATGCATAAATATCTCAAGCATGTGGAGCCAGTTATCTGTTATTCCTTCATGTCTGTGGGCACCTCAGCACATTATTACATCAGGTATATGAATGGCTCAAAATTAAAAGAACAAAAAAAAACTGCGAACTTTATGAAAATTGTTCATTAACTTACTTGAAATTAAAATTGTATTTCATAATCTGCAAAACTCTATCTGCCTGCTACCAGTTCTCGAGATAGATCACTGTCTCACTCGCATGAACACAAGAGAGTCTGCAGGTGCTGAAAGTCTGCAGAAGAATCCTGATGAACCATTGGTCTGAAATGTGGGCTCTGCATCAGGAAGGAGGAAAAAGTCATAATAATAAAGTGGGGGGAGGGTGAGGAGAGCAAGTACAAAGGTATTAGGTGAAGCCAGGTGGGCTGGGGTGAGGGGATGTAGTAAAAAGCTGGGAGATAAGTGGAAAAGGCACTTGAAGCTGGAGAAATCAATATTTATGCCATTGATTTCATCCCCTTTCTTTATTTTCCCATTCTTACCTCTTCTCCTTACCTATCATGCCCCTCCTCTTTCCCTTTCTCCCAAGATCCACTCTCCTCTCCTATCAGATTCCTCCTTCTCCAGCCCTTTGCCTTTCACCTTTCCTTTCCAATTCTGAAGAAGGTTCTCAGCCCAAAACATTGACTGGTTATTCATTTCCATAGATACTGCCTGACCTGTTGAGTTCCTTCAGCATTTTATAAGTGTTGTTCTGGATTTCCAGCATATGCAGGATCTCTTGTGTTTATTATTTCAAGCGCAATGTTCTAGGTCACAACAAACATGGACTAAATAAATATTTATTATTTTCTGCTGAAGTAACTGACATTGGACTCCTGATTTCCTGCCTCTTTTCTTGTTAATTTTAAGGATGACCATCATTTATTAATTCACCCAAAAGAACTGGGAGGTTCACAAAATACTGGAGGAACTCAGCAGGTCAAGCTTTATTCTTCTGAACTCTCACCACCCCTACTGAGGCATAGGTTGCCATCAGCAGCTCACCAGAGTCCTCTGCCCTGAGGCAGTCTTTCAACTTGTCCCCAGGTGTAGCCCATTGAGGATCCTGCCTCTTCCAGGGAGGAGCTCACTGGAGCTTACATTGGTGTTTCTGTAGCTCTGAGCTTTTGAAGGGATGGGGTTGTTAGCCTCATGTCCAAATCTGTCCCTTTCTCAGTCAGGCTTGAGACAGACCATTGGGAGTTCAGCAGGTCAGGTATCATCTGGGCAAATGAATCAAAAGTCAATGTCTTAGGCTGAGACTTTTCATCCGGAATGGGTACTATTTCTGCTCTCTTGCATTCCTCTAGGTCTTGATACCATTTATTGATGTTTTCTCTTTTCAGCAGCAGTCAGACCCATTTTTTCTTTGAGTTTATCCAATTGAATTAATAGACTTTTGTCAACAGCAAGCAAACAGGTCGATGCACCGAGCCCACTTCAAAAGTCAAATCATTATGGCAAACTACCGCAAGTCCATTTTGAAGCAAGTAATCATTAATTGTAAGAGCACTTGAAGGAAAAGACTTGCATCTGTTGTTACTTTAAGAAACTTAAGTAAAGCATTAACTCTTTCAGGGGAGGATTGTAAACCCTGCATCAGCAACAGATTATTTTCTGCATTGTAATCTCTTTAAATGCAGGGAGTATCAATGACAGCAGTTATATAATTTCAGAACCAGGATCAGAATCAGGTTTAATATTAGTGGCATATGTGGAGAAATTTGTTGTTTTGTGGCAGCAGTACATTACAGTAAAAGCTATAAATTACAGAACAATAAAAAATATATTAAAAACCAAATTAAATAAGTAGTGCAAAATGAGAGAAGAATAAAATTAGTGAATTAGTGAAGTAGTTAGGCAACTAAAAATGTCATTAAGTAGGCCAAGGTGTAATACAAAAGTAGGCTAACCAATATTATTAAAGAGGATACCAAACGTTTCTTCAGATATATAAAGTGTAAACAGAGGTGAGGGTGGATATCAGATCATTGGAAAGTGATTCTGGAGAGGTATAATGGGAATAAGGAAATGGTGGAACTAAATAAGCATTTTGCATCAATCTTCACTTGGAAGACTTTAACAGTATGGTGCAAGTTCCAGGTGTCAGGAGTCATGAAGTGCATGAAGTTACCATAACTAGAAAGAAGGTTCTTGCAAAACTGCAAGGTCTGAAGGTAGATAAATCACTTGGACAAGATGGTGTACACCCCAGAGTTCTGAGAGAGTTGGCTGAAGAGATTGTGGAGGCATTAGTAATGATCTTTCAAGAATCACTAGATTATGGAATGGTTCCAGAAGATTGGAAAATTGCAAAATTCACTCCATTCTTCAACAAGGGAGAGAGACATAGAAGAAAGGAAATGATAGGCAAGTTAGTTTGGCCTCAGTGGTTGGGAAGATGTTGGAGTTGATTATTAAGGAAGAGACCTCAGGGTACTTGGAGACACATAGTAAAAGAAGCTATTGTCAGCATGTTCTCCAGGAGAAATCTTGCCTGACAAATCTGTTGGAATTCTTCTAATTCTTCTAGCAGGATAGACAAAGGACAATCAGTTGATGTTGCGTCCTTGGACTTTCAGAAAGCTTTTGAAGAGGCGCCATAGATGAGGTGCCACAACTCAGATGTTTGGATAATTGGAACCTCTTCTGGGGCAGGTGTAACCTGTATAAAAAGGATGGATTCCTCCTGAATCTGAGGGGCACCTGTATTCTTGTGGCCAGGTTTACAGAGTTGTTGGGAGCGGTTTAAACTTATATGGCAAGGTGATGGAAAGCAATATGACAGAGCTGAGGATGAGTCAGCAGGTTAACAAGTAGATAATGGGTGTAACATGAATGTAAGGAAGGACAAGCCAGTGATTGGGTACAAGTGCAGACAAAGCAAAGAGTTAAAGTGTACCACAAAGGCACAATTCAAAAGGGCGAGGAATGTAGAACTGAAGCTGCTGCATTTAAATATGCATAGCATTCAGAATAAGGTAGCCAAACTCGCACTGCAATTGCAGCTTGGTCGGTGTGACATTGTGGGCATCACTGAGTTGTGGCTGAAAGAAGGTCATAGTTGAGAGCATAACATCAAAGGATATATTTTGACTCAAAAGGACAAGCAAGAAGGCACAGGTGTTGGTGTGGCTCTGCTGGTGAGAGATGGGATTACATCTTTAGAAAGGGTGATATAGGGTAAGAGAATGTTGAATCTTTGTGTATGGCGTTAAGAAACTGCAAGGGTAAAAAATAACCATGATGGAAATCATATATAGGCCTCCAAACAATAGCCAAGATGTGGGGTTGAGATTGCAAAGGGAGCTGGGAAAGGCATGAAATAAGGGTAATATCTCCATTGTAAAGGGAGACTTCAATATGCAAGGGGATTCTGAAAAAGGGGTTGGTGTCAGATCACAAGAGAGGGAATTTGTTGAATGCCTACGAGATGGCTTTATAGAGCAGCTTGTGCTTGAACCTATTTGGGGAAAGGCTGTCTTTGACCGAGTATTGTGTAATAACCCAGATCTTATTAGGGAGCTTAATGTAAAGGAACTCTTAGGAAGCAGTGATCATAATATAATTGAATTCATACAACGATTTGAGAGGGAGAAGCATAAGTCAGATGTATCAGTATCGCAATGAAATAAAAAGAAATGTAGAGACATGAGAGGAGCTTGCCCAGGTGGTTTGGGGGAGGATACTGGTGGGGATGGCTGAAGTTTCTGGGGAAGTTCACAAGGTGCAGGATAGCTATGACCCATAGAAGAAGAAATTCTTAAATGGCAGAGGTAGACAAGCGTGGCTGCTAAGGGAAGATAAGTCAAGTCAACTTTTATTGTCATTTTGACCATAACTGCTGGTACAGTGCATAGCAAAAATGAGAGAACGTTTTTCAGGACCATGGTGTTACATGACACAGTACAAAAAACTAGACTGAACTACATAATAAAAAAAAACAACACAGAGAAAGCTACACTAGACTACAGACCTACACAGGACTGCATAAAGTGCACAAAAACAGGGCAGGCATTACAATAAATAATAAACAGGACAGTAGGGCAAGGTGTCAGTCCAGGCTTTGGGTAGTGAGGAGTCTGATAGCTTGGGGGAAGAAACTGTTACATAGTCTGGTCGTGACAGCCCGAATGCTTCGGAGCCTTTTCCCAGACGTCCTGCCGAGAAGAGATTGTACGAGGGGTGCATGGGGTCCTTCATAATGCTGTTTCCTTTGCGGATGCAGCGTGTAGTGTAAATGTCCGTGATGGCGGGGAGAGGGACCCTGATGATCTTCTTAGCTGACCTCACTATCCACTGCAGGGTCTTGCAATCCGAGATGGTGCAATTTCTGAACCAGGCAGTGATGCAGCTGCTCAGGATGCTCTCAATACAACCCGTGTAGAATGTGATGAGGATGGAGGGTGGAAGATGGACTTTCCTCAGCCTTCGCAGAAAGTAGAGACGCTGCTGTGTTTTCTTTGCTATGCAGCTGGTGTTGAGGGACCAGGTGAGATTCTCCATCAGGTGAACGCCAAGAAATTTGGTGCTCTTTACAATCTCTACCAAGGACCCATCGATGTTCAGCGGGGAGTGGTCACATAAGGACTGCATAAAAGCCAAGGAAAGGGCATATAAGGTAGCAAAAGTGAGTGGAAGCTGAATGATTGGGAAGCTTTTAAAATCCAACAAAAGGCAACTAAAAAAACTATAAGAAGGGAAAAGATGAAATATGAGAGAAAACTGGACAATAATATAAAGCAGGATACCAAAAGTTTTTTTTTCAGTTGTATAAAGAGTAAAAGGGAGGTGAGAGTTGATATTGGACCACTAGAAAATGATGCTGGTAAGGTCGCAATGGGAGACAAATAAATAGCCAATGTGCTTAATGGGTACATGGCTTCTGTCTTCACTGTGGCGAACACTAGCTGTGTGCCAGATTCCTGTGAGTATCAAAGAGGATGTGTGAGTGCCATTCCTATTACAAAGGAAAAAGTGCTAGGTAAACTCAAAGATCTTCAGGTGGATAAGTCACCTGGACTAGATGGACTACATCCCAGAGTCCTCTGAGAGATTGCTGAAGAGATAATGGATGATGGTGATGATCATTCAAGAATCACTTGATTCTGGCATGGTCCCAGAGGACTGGAAATTACAAATGTCATTCCACTCTTTAAGAAGGGAGGAAGATGACAGAAAGGAAATTATAGGCCAGATAACTTAACCTCAAGGGTTGGGAATGTGTTGGAGTCTATTATTAAGGATGAGGGTTCAGAGTACTTGGAGATTAATAATGGAATAAGTAAAAGTCAGCATGGTTTCTGTGAAGGGAAATCTTACCTGACAAATCTGTTAGAGTTCTTCGAGGAAGTAACAAGCAGGAAGAACACAGGAGAGGCAGTGGATGTCAATTACTTGGATTTTCCTCTTCTGCATTGTGCTTATTTACTTTCTTAACCCTTACATACTGTTCGGGTCAAATTTGTCCCATTTTGATATTTGACAGCAGTGAAAACACCCTAAATGCTGGGGTCACCCGTATTATAAAGACACTGCCCAGAAAAGGCAATGACAGACCATTTCCTTAGAAAAATTTGCCAAGAACAATCACGGACAAGACCATGATTGCCCATGTCATACGACACGGCACATAACAAATGAATGAGATGGGTACTTACGTGTGAGTTTTCTCTAGGTTGTCCGGTTTCCCCCCAAGTCTAAAGACATACTGGCTAGGTAACTTGGTCATTGTAAATTGTCCCATGATTAGGTTAGAGCTAATTGGGTTTGTCAGAGGTTGGTGGAGTGGCATAGATCAAAGATCCGGAAGGGCCTACACCAAGCTGTATCAAGTAAGCAATTTCCAGCATTTGCAGATTTTCTCTTGTAATTGATCCTTGTTAATTGTCTCATGATTAGGTTCAGTTTAATTGTGGTTGTTGGGGTTTGCTGGGGGCAGTGTGGCTCAAAATTCCAGAAGGGCCTGCCCTACACTAAAACACTAAATAAATAAATAATAAACTGAGGCGACCAGGAGGAGAGAGAAAGACACAGAGGGGAAGCAGGTTACTTCAGTGCTTTGGGTTTGAGAACCTTTTATCAGAACAGAAAAAGAAATAAAATAAACTTTGTTTTAGTAGCAGAGTAAATGGGGAATAGATTGATTGAAGAAGGGTAATATCTCTGATAAGATGAGACTAAAGGAGTAAATGTAATTGCAAGACCAGTGCTCCCACCTGTCCTTTGATGTGGTTCTGAGATAACTAAAGGACTGGGCATTTGGGCAACCTCCTTGGGTTTCTTTGGACTGACATCAAAGGGTCTCATAGAACACAAAATGCAGCATCACAGTACAGCCCCAATGTCGTGCCAACTTTTAAACTACTCTAAGATCAATCTAACCCTGCCCTGCAACAAAACCTTCCAGATTTCCATCATTCATGTGCCTCAAATATCTCGAACATATCTGCCTCTATCACTATCTCTAGCAGAGCAATCCACACACCCACCATTCCATTTGTACTTTCCTCCAATCACCTTAAATTAATGCCCCCTTGTATGAGCCATTTGCTCCTGGGAAGAAAGTCTCTGGCTGTCCACTCGATATGTGCCTCTCATCATTTTGTACAACTCTATCAAGTCGCCTCTCATTTTCCTTTGCTCCAAAAATAAAAGCCATAGCTCACTTAAACTATCCTCTGCTCCATCTCCAAAGCTTCCACATCCTCCCTATAATTTGGCCCTTTTCAGGGCCATATTTGCATTCTAAATGAGACTTCTGAAATAAACTCCAAACGCTATCACTCCCTAGGAAGGGCGTTGAACCAATCAGTGGGATATTTGCCAACACCTCAACCGTCTCCAGTATGAGATTCCCCCACCTTTTCTGGTTTCAGCACTAGCAAAGGTGAAGTCTGAAGCACAACACATTCTAAATTGTTTTCCTTTGTTCTCTGTTGCATCTCCTGGCAACCACACACCTGATATGACAGGCACCATCTGCTGCTGTTGAATGTTATTTCCACAGAACTGTCACTAATATTAACAATCGGCTGCTAATGAATTTACTGTGTCATTCTGACTGGTATTAACTATTTATTCCAAGTAGATCGGTGGTTCTATTCAGACACAAGGCAGAGCAATGGCAACATGTTTTGTTCAATGTGATTAATTGCTATTATCTCTAACAATAAATCCCAGCTTTATGGACCTTTCTGCTATCCTGGCAAAGGGGAAATGCTCCAGTTAAAGATGCCATAACCTCCTTTCCCTATTGATTTTTGCACTAGGTTTTGTAAAGACACGCTTAGTTAAATGATTTTGACTGAACAATATTAACAGTGTTGATGAACAGAGGAACCTTGTGGTCCTGGAAAGTGGCTACAAAGTGGGAATGGTGGTATTAAATGCTGAGCAGCATCCTGACATCGGTGTTTGTGTTGTCCAAGTGGTATGAAGCCGTGTGGAGAGCCATTGAGATTGCGTCTGTTGTTGACCTGTTGTAGCGATACGCAAATTGCACAGGAAGGATGTCAAGGCTTTGAAGAGGGTGCAGAAGAGGTTTACCAGGATGCTGCCTGGATTAGAGGGTATGTGCTATAACGAGAGGTTGGACAAACTTGGGTTGTTTTGTCTGGAGTGGCAGAGACTGAGGGGAGATCTGAAAGAGGTTTATAAGATTATGAGAGGCATAGATGGAGTAGAGAGACAGTATCTTTTTCCAAGAGTTGAATGACTAATACCAGAGGGCATGTTTTTAAGGAGAGAGGGGATAATTTCAAAGGAGATGTGAATGGCAAGTCCTTTCACATAGAGAGTGGTGAGTGCATGGAATGCACTACTGGAGGTGGTGCTAGAGGCAGATATATTAGGGACCTTTAGGAGATGTTTAGATCAAACTTGAATGTGAGGAAAATGGAGTGATACGAACATTGTGTAGGCAGAAGGAATTAGTTTAACTTTGCTTTCTAATGTATTAGGTTTGGTGCAACATTTTGGGCTGAAGGACCTGTTCCTGTGCTGTACTGTTGTATGTCCCACGTTCTGTCAATTCACTCACCTACATATTGGGAACTTGCAAGGCCAATTAACCTCCCATCTGGAACACAATGAGATGTGGAATGAAACCCATGCAGTGACAGGGAGAACATGCAAACAGCACTCCCCCGCATTTGGATTGAGCCTGTGTTATGGGAACTGGGATGTTGCAGTGTTACTGATAGACCATAAGACACAGAAGCTAAATAAATTCCCCCTCATCTCAGTTCTAAAGGGTTGTCTTTCTATTCTGAGTCTGTGTTCTCTGGCCCTATACTCTTCCACTATAGGAAACATCCTGTCCATATCCACTCTATCTAGGCCTTTCAAGATTCAACGGGTATCAATGAGACTCATTCCTTATTCCTCTAAACTCCAGTGACTCCAGGCCCAGAGTCACCAAACACCCCTTTTATATCAACCCTTCATTCCCAGGATAATTTTATTTATTTATTTTTTAATTATTAAGATATGATGTAGAGTCGTCCCTTCCAGCCTTACAAGCCCCACCACCCAGCAGCATACCCCGCACCCCCGATTTAACCCTCATCTAATCACTGGACAATTTACAATGACTAATTAACCTACCAACCAGTGCACCTTTGGACAATGGGAGGAAACTGGAGCTCCCGGAGGAAACCCACGTGGTCATGGGGAGAACATACAAACTCATACAGCTAGTGACCAGAATTTCATGAATATCCTCTGGATCCTCTCCAATGCCAGCACATCATTTCTTAGATAATGGGTCTAAATGGCCCAGACACACCCCAATAAGCAGTCTCAAAGTCAAATAGCATGGAAGCAGGCTATTTAGCCCAACTTGTTCATGCTGACCAGTGAGCACCCTTCCATACAAATTCCATTGCCCTGGAATTCTACATCTCCCTGTATTTTTCCAAATGATTCAAGAGCCCATCTAGGTACTTCTGAAATGTGGTCAATAACCCAACTTCAATTGCCCTCACATGCTGTGTAATCCAGTACTCACCAATCTCTGGATGAAGGAGGACCCCCTTAGATCCCCTCTCAATATCGTCTTCCATACCCTAAATAGAGTCATAGAGTGCAACAGCACAGAAGTAGGTCTTTCGGCCTATCTAGCCTATGCCAGCCTGGCGTCCTGCCTAATCCCATCTATCTACACCCAGGCCATAGCCCTCCATACCTCTCTTATCCATGTACCTATCCAAACTTTCTCTTAAATGTCACGATTCAACCCACATCCAACAATTCTGCCAGCAGCTCCTTGCACACTTGCACCACCCTCTGAATGAAGAATATCCCCCTCAGGCTTCTGTTAAATATTTCACTTTTCATCCTAAACCTATGACCTCCTGGTCTAATCACACCCAAACTGAAGGGAAAATGCCAGCAAACAGTGACCCTATCTATATTCCTTATAATTTTGTATACTGCTATAAGATCTCCCCTCATTTTCCTGCACTCCAGGGAAAAAGTCCTTCAGTCTAACTGCTTCTGATAAAGTGCATAGTTTTCTGCCGTCTACACTATGTCCACCTCCCTTAACTCAATCATTTCCCCTTAATTACTCAATCATGTCTTCTTTTAACTTCCAATGCACCAGGGAAAGCTTCCAACTCTATAGATTAGATTTACCTGCAAGTAAAGGCTTCCAGTCTATCTTGGCAAGATCTTTATTGTAGTTGGCCTTCACCCCAGTTTAAGACCTTTATTACCAAATTTCAGTTAAAGAATACCCTGCCACCGACAAGGTCTCATTGCTACCACAGAGAGCTGTTTACTGCACTGTTTATTGTTGACTGCTAAATGTGCTGCACTCTGCATGCATTCTGAATGATATTGTATTAACTTATTTATGGTAATATCTGTTTTACATGCTCAGTGTGATATATTTATTGTGGATGCACTATGCTCCAGAGGAACATTGTTTTGTTTGGTCATATATATGTACAGACAGAAAACAATAAACTTGAACTTGAACTTATTCAGACAGATTAGATTATATGAACTTTTTTCCCCGAAGTGATGGAGGCTGAAGGTTGACCTGTTGGAAATTTATGAAGTCATAAATTTATGAATATTGTAGATAACCAAAAAGTTTATTTTCCTCTGGTAAAGATATCAAAAACAAGAAGGCAATATTTTAAGGTGAGAGGTAGGAACTTTAAAGGGAATCTGACTGCTAAGGTATGTTTTTACACAGAGGGTAGTTTATATGTGGAACATGCCGCAGAGGAGCTGGAAAAATCAGACATAATCACTCTGTTTAAAAGGTATTTAGACAGTTAGATTGGTAAAGCATAGAAGGATATGAACCTAAATGTGGGAAAATGGGATTAATTTTGATGGGCAAAATTTCATAGTTGATGTGGTTGGCCAAAGTTCCTGCACTTGATGATTCTGATTTTATAACTGAAAGGAAAATATCAGGGATATTGAGCCAGGGTATTCTGTCTGGGGCGTATCTCTCTGACAATTCTATCACATGAAAGCAAAAGACGGCAAATGCCGGAAATGTGTTAAAGACAGAAAGTCCAGGGAATTCTCAGTGTGGGCATATCAGTTCAACGCAAGTATTTATCCTTCATATAATCTTCTCCCGGCACTCTTCACCTAAGTCTATCACCTTAGCAATGCACCCATCCATGGAATGGTCAACAGAAGGCAATGGTTTCACATCCCCACTCCCAAGTAATGAGCTCAAGCAGGTGTCAAGCCACTTGAATCTGACTATTCCATAGGTTAATTGTTATCACTGGAATGTTGCTTTCTTTGTAGCCAGAGGGGTTTTTATAAAGGATGACCACAACTTCTTTGTTCTCAGCTTTTACTTTTTTCCCTTTGTTCATTCTCTACTCAATAAATGTTATTCTCATTCTTGAGACTTCCAAACCTCTAGATCATAAAAAATGTCTTAATCAATCTGCTGTACTTTGCACTGAGGAATGCCTCACTGTTGGAGGCCCCATGGAGAACTGCCAGTGATGGGTGTCACAGTCCCTTCCAAAGTTCAATGTACATTTATTATCAATGTATATATACTATATACGATCGAGATCATCTTCAAGTTCAAGTTTAATTGTCATTGAATCATACATGAATACCTATGAATACAGCCAAACGAAACAGTGTTACTCCAGAGACAAGGTACAAAACACTGTACCAACAGTCAGAAACAGCACAAAGCACATGTAGCACATATAAATTATCAGTAAAATTTAGTCACACAAAAAATATAGTCCAAGTCCCTGAGCCCATGAATGTTGTAGTAGTCTGCAGTTGAACACAATGCAGCTTGTCTTCTATGATGTGACCATTGGAGAACACCATCAACTCCAGCGTGTAGGTCATGCCACACTGCCACCAACACCCTGGATCCCTCTCTCCTCGGTGGCTGCAGACGGTGACACCGCAGCTTGAGGCCTCGTTCTCACTGTGACGGAGGCCATGAATCTCCCCCACTATCCTACCCTGCCATTCGCCAATGAACCAACGAACCAGATTTGCAGCATTCCACGTTACCAATGTCCTGCAGGGTCTTTCGGTAATAAAAAAATAGGTTTAACCAAGACGGTAATACTGTGGGTTGGCCCCATGTGGGTGGCATGCGAGTGTGCCACCATCCTACCAAAAGTCTTGCAGGCAGCCACAAGACAAAGAAATACATTAGAATCCATTAAAAAAACATAAACAACAAAGACCGTCAAACATCCAATGTACATAAAAAAGAAGAAATCATGCAAACAATAAAAAAGTAAGCAAATAATAGACAGAAGCAGAGTCCCTGAAATGAGTGCACAGCCATTTGTGGAGCCCAGTGACTGCAGACCACATCCGCAGAGTCAGTTCAGTGCTGAGGAGGATGTGTGGGAAGGTGTAGTGAGCTGAACACTAGGTCGATCTTCACCTGAGGCTGTCTCGATACACATGGCAATAGGAATCAGATTTCCTCACCTGATGTCTCACTTTACCCTGTGCTCTTCACAGATTCATAGAATAGTTGGCTCAGGAATCCCACTGTGCCTCATGGAGTGGCCATGCCAGGAGGCTGTGGGTAGATTCCAGCCTTTTGCATGGAACTGGCAAGTGAAGAAGTGGACTGTTTTAGAGGGATGGACCTGGACCAGCACACTCCATCAGTAACTCCTCACCCCTAGAAGGCGAGTAATCATTTGTTGCTGCACTCAAACACTACTTAAATACCAGAGTGGGTTTAGAATCAATATCCTTTTAACTTCATGGTGAGCGTGCCCTTAGTCAGCCTGCGTTGTCACTCAGTTGTTTGTCTGTTCTGCATAATTTATTTTCCTTTTGGATTTATTTTTCATGCATGAAGTATAAACATAACTTACCACAGACATTTACTATTTAAAGGCTTTTCAAACACTTGAGTGAGTCAGGATGTAGGAGGTGTCTTAGAAATACATAAATGACTTGCTTGTACTTTTGCTGCGGGCTTTTCATTAGACAATCTGTTTATCAATGAAAAAGTGAAGAAAAAAGCATTGGAGTCATAGAGCATTACAACACAGAAACAGGCCTTTCAGTCCATCTAGTCCATGCTGAATTATGATTCTGCATAGTCCCATCAGCATGCACCTGGACCATGGTCCTCCTTAGCCCTCCCATCCATGTACTATACTTATCCAGACTTATCTTAAATGTTGAATCAAACCTGCATCCAGCACTTCCATTAGCAAGTCATTCAACACTCGCAAAACCCTCTGAGTGAAGAAGTCCTCCTCATGCACCTCTTAAATTTTTCTTTCATCCTTCACAGATGAATTCCAGTTCTAGTCTCACCTTAGCTCAGTGCAAAGAACTTGCTCGCATTTACCTTATCTATACCCCTCATGATTTTATACACCTCTATTAAATCTCAGTAGGGGGGACTATAGTGTAGCGATTAGCACAACGCTTTACAGTGCCAGTGATCTGCATCCAATTCCAGCCACTGTCTGTAAGGAGTTAATAAATTCTGCTCATGACCATGTGGGTTTCCACAATCTTCCGTAGATATCCAGGTTAGGGTTAATCAGCTGTGGTCATGTTATGTTGGCGCCAGAAATGTGGTGCCATTTGCAGGGGGCTCCCACATCCTCAGACTGTGTTGGTTGTTGACACAAGTGATGCATTTCACTGTATGTTTCAATATTTTAATGTACCTGTGACAAATAAAGCTGAACCATCTACCTGTAATCTCCCCTCTTTCTCCTACTCTCCAGAGAATAAAGCCTAATCTATTCAACCTTTCCCTATGACTCAGGTTCTGAAGTCCAGGTAACATCCATGTAAATTTTCTCTGTACTATTTCGATCTTATTGATATCTTTCCTGTAGGTAGGTGACCAGAATTGCGCACAATATTTCAAAGTTGGCCTCAGCGACATCACATACATTTTCAACTTAATATCTCAACTCCTGTAGTCAATATTCTGATTTATTTCAAAGCTCTCTTTATGAACCTATCTAGCTGTGATACCACTTTCAAGGAATTATGGGTCTGTATTCCCAGATTCCCAGATTCATCTGTTCTACTGCACTCCTCAGTGCCTCACAACACACTGAATGAAGGAACTAACAACATTTTATGACTTATGAGGGGTGATTGATAAGTTTGTGGCCCAAGGTAGAAGCAGTCATTTTTAGAAAACCTAGCACATTTATTTTTCAACATAGTCCCCTCCTACATTTACACACTTAGTCCAGCAGTCGTGGAGCATACGGATCATGGAATCCAGAAAGTGTCCACAGATAAGTTTTTGATAAGTTTGTGGCCTAAAGTAGAAGGAAATGAGTTATACAGCTCTCATTACATGCACATGCAGGTCAACTCTTTGAGTGATAATGCAGAAAGTTTGAAGTTAATAACTCATCTCCTTCTACCTTAGACCATGAACATATCAATCACCCCTGATGAGTTATTAACTTCAAACTTTCTGCATAATCACTCAAAGAGTTGACCTGCATGTGCATGTAACGAGAGCTGTATAACTCATTTCCTTCTACTTTAGGTCACAAACTTATCAATCAACCCTGCTATGGACACTCCCTGGAGGTCCAAGATCCGTATGCTCCACAACTGCTGAACTAAGTGTGTAAATGTAGGAGGGGACTATGTTGAAAAATAAATGTGTTAGGTTTTCTAAAATTGACTCCTTCTACCTTAGGCCACAAACATATCAATCACCCCTCGTACAATCAGATATCCAGTATGTAAGTTGGTGGTATAAGTTGAAGTTTAATTATCATTCAGCCATACATGAACACAGCTGAACGAAACGGCATTCCTTCAGGGCCAAGGTGCAAAACATACCCCGCACAACACCGCACAAAACATACCCCGCACAACACAGGACAAAACATACCCCGCACAACACCGCACAAAACATACCCCGCACAACACTGCACAAAACATACCCCGCACAACACCGCACAAAACATACCCCGCACAACACCGCACAAAACATACCCCGCACAACACTGCACAAAACATACCCCGCACAACACCGCACAAAACATACCCTGCACAACACAGCACAAAACATACACAGTACACACAACACAGCACAAAACATACCCTGCACAACACCGCACAAAACATACACAGTACACACAGCACAACATAAAACATACACAGTACAACACAGCACAGCACAAAACATACCCTGCACAACACAGCACAAAACATACACAGTACACACAACACAATACAAAACATACCCTGCACAACACAGGACAAAACATACCCTGCACAACACAGCACAAAACATACACAGTACACACAACACAGCACAAAACATACCCTGCACAACACCGCACAAAACATACACAGTACACACAGCACAACATAAAACATACACAGTACAACACAGCACAGCACAAAACATACCCTGCACAACACAGCACAAAACATACCCTGAACAACACAGCACAAGACACACACAGCACACACAGCACAGCACAAAACACACACAGCAAAACAGCACAAGCCACATGCAATACATTCAAGATAGCAAGCAAACATGCAGTCACTCAAAATAAAATAAATAGCTCAAATCCCTGAGCACCATGTCCAAAAACCGGTGGCGGGCAGTTCCCAGCAGACTGCAGATGAATGCACACACACAAACGTAATGCTTGTGTTCATTTTGAGAGGACTAGAATATAAAAACAAGGATGTAATGCTGAAGAATTATAAGACATTGGCAAGACCAAACTTGGAGAATTGTGAGCAGATTTGAGCCCCTAAACTAATAAGTGATAAGCTGGCATTGGAGAAGGTCCAGAGGAGGTTCACAAGAAAGATTGTCAGAATTAAAGGATTAACGTATGAGGAGTGTTTGATGGCTCTGTGGTTATTCTTGTTGGAATTTAGAAGAATGAGGAGAGACTTCATTGAAACCTGTTGAATATTGAAAGGCTGAGATGGAGTGGATTTGGAGAAGATGTTTCCTATAGTGGGGAAGTCTTGGACCATAGGGCACAGCTTCAGAATAGAGGGATGTCCATTTAGAACAGAGATGAGGTGGAATTTCTTTAGCCAGAGGGTGATGAATCTGTGATGGTCAAGACTTGGGTCTTGTGGCTTTTAGAATCAAAACCAGAATCAGGTTAAATATCACTGGCATAAGAGATGAAATTGGCTATTTTGCAGCAGCTGTCCACATGAATAAAAACCTTAAATTACAAAAAGAAATATTTATGAAATAAATTAAATAGTAGTGCAAAAAGAGAGCAAAAAATAGTGAGGTAGTGTACATGAGTTCATTGTCTGTTCAAGAATTTGAATGCGGAGGAGAAGAAACTGTTAGTGAAACATTGAGTGTATGTCTTCAGGCTCCTGTACCTCCTCCTTGATGGTAGTAATGAGATGAGGGCATGTCCTGGGTAGTGAGGGTCCTTAATGAGGGATGCCACCTTTTTAAGGTATTGTCTTTTGAAGATGTCCTCGATGCTAGGGAAGCTAGTGCTCGTGACAGAGCTGGTTGAGTTTGCAGCCCTCTGCTGCTTTTTCTGCTTAATAGAGAAATTAGAAGTGACTAAAGAATTAAATCCTGCATGAATGTTTGAAAAGAGGAGACAATTTGTTACGCTCACCTTTTGGCAGTGAGTTACAGGAACAACTCTTCTCTCTGAGATAACCTGGGCATTCTGCAGTCCAAATCATGCACCTACAATTAGTCCCACAGGTTCAGTCACAGCTGCCAGTGTATGTAATAAATAGCTTGATGTGTCAGACGCAATTGGCTTCCTTAAATCTATTTTTCTGATTTTAGCATCTGCACAGAGCAATGTGGCTCCCCGCCAGATTTGGAGCTTTTCACTGTTTTGAAATAAGCAACCTTCAGTTGAACAGCTGTTGCTGCAATAACTGTAAAAATCTCCAAGTCAATAGTGCGATCTTTAACAAAAAAAACCTGCCCTTGTCAGCAATGTTATTATTCAGGCAAGTAGCTGAAGGTTTTGTCTAAATAAACACGTCTTTCAGCAGATCTCATCCAGCAACATCTCTTCTTGCCATTTAACATTCTCAGAAACTCTGTACCAAATTCAGAAGTTTTGGATAATGATCACTTTTCAGTCTTGCAGATATCAGCAAGGTAGTAAAACTGCTGTGGCCATTAATTCACTTTTGGCCATCTTAAGTGAGTTTAATTGTTCTATTATCTCTCCCTTTTCTTCTCTCTCTCTCTCTGCCTGTCTGTCTGTCTATCTGTCTCTCGCTCTCTCTCTCTCTCTCTCTTTCTTTCTTCCCATCTCCTTATCGCACCCCCCCCCCCAATCTTTTCTCACTCTTATTTATTTGTTGTGATACGGTGTGGAGTAGGCCCTTCCCGACCTCCCAGCCATGCCGCCCAGCAATTCTCCAATTTAATCTGAGTCTAATCATGGAACAATTTACGATAAACATTTAATCCACCAACCAATAGGTCTCTGGACTGTGGGAGGAAGCCTATGCAGACATGGCGAGAATATAAAACATCCTCACAGGCAGTAGCGGGAATTGAACCTGTACTGAAAAACGTTGAGCTATCCACTGCACTACTGTGCCGCCTCTATCACAGCTATTCTTTCAGTTGTTCCACTGCCCCAGCAACATTCCCTACCTCTGTGTTTTCCTACAGTCTGTTATATGTCTGATAAATATAGAAACAGCAGGACACACTGAGACAGTCTATAAACTTTTATAGATGCACAGTGGAGAGTATCCTGACTGTTTGTATCACAGGCTGGTATGGAAACACCAAGGCCCAACAATGAGAAAGTCCACAAGAAGTGGTGGATATGGCCCAGTCCATCACTCGTAAAGCCCTCCCCACCACTGAGCATATCTACATGGAGCACTGTCACAGGAAGCCAGCATCCATCATCAAGGACCTCCACCATCCAGTCCATGCTCCCTTCTTGCTGCTGCCATCAGGAAGGAGGTACAGGAGCCTCAGGACCCACAGGACCAGACTCAGAAACAATTATTACCCCTCACTCATCAGGTTCCTGAACCAATCCTGATCTCAAACCTCCACTGCTTGCAGCTATACCCATCGGGAGGTTTCGGAAGTAAACCCTGAGGAAAATTCTGGCGCTGGAGTCGCTACATTGAGTTCAAAGATGATGGGCTACTGCTGCAATGTCGCTGATGCCAAACTGTATTAGTATCCACTGTTCCTTTGGATTCATCAGCTGTACAGGGAGGGGAGCTGGCTGCATAGGCCACAGCTTGCTCTCCATACTGCCCCAGTTTGTGAACTGAATTCCATTCAAGTTTAATTGTCATTCAACCATACATGAATATTCATGAATACAGCCAAACAGAACAGCATTAATCCAGGGTCAAGGTGCAATAACAGGATAAATAGTCACAGACAGCATAAAGTACACATAGTATGTATAAGATAGAAAGATGCAGCCACTCGGTCTCCGCCCGAAACGTTGACTGCTCATTTCAACGGATGCTGCCCGACCTGCTGAGTTCCTCCAGCTTGTTGTATGTGTTGATTTGGCCACAGCATCTGCAGTGTACTTTGTGTAAACAGGCAACACCGCAGCTTGAGGCCTAACCTCTCACATACAAGATAACAAGTCGCGGTATAGCACATCAGTAGAATACAACCAAGCAAAATATATGTGTGTATGGTCCATTACTCTGCCATGAGAATACTGGCATGGGGTGGTGCTGGCACCTCTCTCCTGGTGGCTGTAGACCAGGGGTGTCAAACTCATTTTAGGTCACGGGCCGGATTGAGCAAAATGCAGCTTCATGCGGGCTGGATCAGTCGGACGTGTGCGAACGCAGCTTTCGTTGCCTCCGTTTTTTCAGCCTGCTCTCATGTGTCTCAGTCTCTGCTATAACTACAAAATGTTTCTCTTTACAAATTCCATTTCTTATGAAGAAGACTGCCGAGCAAGATTGCCGAATAAACACTAAAGACCCTGAAAACCTGGTACCTGAATAAACTCAGCATTAGCCATATCATACGCCATAGGCACTTCGATTACTGGGGCCAGCTTTAATAATAATTAGATATTATCTCGCGGGCCAAAGATAATTCCACCGCGGGCCGGATTTGGCCTGCGGGCCTTGAGTTTGACATATATGCTGTAGACAGTCCACACCTAGCTTGAGGCCAGCATTGGTATGGCCGGGGCCACACAGCTCCCCTGCCATCTGCCCCTGCTCTCTGTCATTAAATCATTAAATCGAATTTATGGAATCCCACATTAACTATGTCCAAAAGGATCTTGCGATCACAAGAAGAGCCATCAAGCCAGTCACCCACCATTAGACTGTAAGCCTCCTTGGACTTGGGCAGCAGCACGATGTGCAGCTCCTCCATTTCCTCGACCAGTGAGCGACTCACTGATGGGATAGACCTGCATTGCTTTAAGTTCTTAATATTCAGCAGGACCCTGTGATCATTAAAAACATTTAAGTGCAGCAGTAGCACCTTTTGTTGACCGTGTAGAACCCACAGTGACTGACTGTATCACCATCTATCATGTAGACAGCTAGGAAGAGCACAGAATTCAGAATTCTGAGATTTTATTTTAAAATTAGAAATGAAAACTGTGTGCTTGAGCTAAAGAGATATCCATGTGGAAGAACGAAATAATCTGCTGAAAGAACTCAACAGATCAAGGAGCATCTGTAGGGGGAATGGATCTGTCGGGATCTCGAGTTGAAACCTTGCATCAGGTGTGTCCTGAAACATCACTGATTCCTCACCGAACAAATACTGTTCTTCCACTAGGCAGTGGACAGGATGGCACGGTATCGTTGCTGTTAGTGCAATGCAACAACACACCAGCTCATCACTGGAAACAGCCTCCCCTCCATAGACTCTGTTTAGATTTCTCACTGCCTCAGTAAAGCAGCCAGCATAATCAAAGTCAAACATTCCCTCCTCTTCCTCTTCCCTTCAGGCAGAAGGAACAAAAGTCTGAAAGCACATCTTGTGCCATCAGGCTCAAAACGTCTCTATTCTGTAAAACTATTGCATGGCTCCCTGGTACAATAAAATAAAACTCTTGACACGATGATGTAGCGGTTAGCGTAATTCTATCACAGCACCAGTGACACAGCTTCAATTCTCGCCACTGTCTGGAAGGAGTTAACCCAAATTCTGATTCTGATTCTGTTTCACAAAGATAGCACTTGCATTGACTGCTTGACAGTACAGCTGACATCAGCTCCAAATGCTCCGGTTAAGCTTACTAGCCTGAGATCAGTTCAGGAGCAGGTCCCTAATGGAGTTGTTCATAGAAAATGGAACAGAGAACAGTACAGCAGTGTTTGGGCCCTTCAGTCCATGATGTTGTGCTGACTTTTTAACCTCCTCCAAGACCAATATAACCCTCTCTTCCCATGTATCTCTCCAATTTTCTTTCATCCCTATGCCTGTCTAGGAGACTCTTAAATCACCTTCAAATTACACCCTTTGATATTAGCCTGGTAAAAAAGGCAATGGCTGTCCATTCCATCTGTGCTTATAATTTTATTCATGTATTTAGGGAATACACCCTTCCGGTCCTACGAGCTGTGCTGCCAGCAAACCCTGATTTAACCCTAGTCGAATCACAGGACAATATACAATGACCATTAAACCTACTAACTGGTGCATCTTTGGACTGTGGGAGGAAGCCCACACATTCCATGGGAAAAATATACAAACTCCTTATTGAACTCCAAAGCTCTAAACTCGGATGGCCCAAGATCTAATAGCATCGCGTAAACCACTACACTACCATGGTGCCCAATGCTGTTCGACTCACCGCGTTCCTCCAGCAGATTGTTAACGTGAATCCACACTAAGTTCAAGTGTGTGCAAAAACGATTAAGAATTCACACAGAATGGAGAAGAATTGAATTTCCGAGATGTTTGTCACATGGGGTAATTTAACCAGGAAACACAAGGAAATCTGCAGATGCTGGAAATTCAAACAACACACACAAAATGCTGGTGGAACACAACAGGCCAGGCAGCATCTATAAGGAGAAGCGCTGTCGACGTTTCGGGCCGAGACCCTTCGTCAGGACTAACTGAAGAGAATGACACTAAGAGATTTGAAAGTAGTGGAGTGAGGGGGAAATGTGAAATGATAGAAGACCAGAGGGGGTGGGATGAAGGTAAGAGCTGGAAAGGTGATTGGCGAAAGTGATACAAAGCTGGAGAAGGGAAAGGATCATGGGACAGGAGGCCTCGGGAGAAAGAAAGGGGAGCGGGGGAACACCAGAGGGAGATATAGAACAGGCAGAGTGATGGGCAGAGAGAAAGAAAAAAAACAAACAACTAAATATGTCAGGGATGGGGTAAGAAAGGGAGGAGGGGCATTAACGGAAGTTCGAAAAGTCAATGTTCATGCCATCAGGTTGGAGGCTACCCAGCCGGTATATAAGGTGTTGTTCCTTCAACCTGAGTGTGGATTCATCTTGACAGTAGAGGAGGCCATGGATAGACATATCAGAATGGGAATGGGACGTGGAATTAAAATGTGTGGCCACTGGGACATCCTGCTTTTTCTGGTGGATCGAGCGTAGGTGTTCAGCGAAACGGTCTCCTAGTCTGCGTCGGGTCTCACCAATATATAAAAGGCCACACCGGGAGATTCGGACGTAGTATACCACACCAGCCGACTCACAGGTGAAGTGTCACCTCACCTGGAAGGACTGTCTGGGGCCCTGAATGGTGGTGAGGGAGGAAGTGTAAGGGCAGGTGTAGCACTTGTTCCACTTACAAAGGTAAGTGCCAGGAGGGAGATCGGTGGGAAGGGATGGGGGGGGGGGGGGACGAGTGGACAAGGGAGTCGCTTAGGGAGCGATCCCTGCGAAAAGCAGAAAGAGGGGTGGAGGGAAAGATGTGCTTGGTAGTGGGATCCCGTTGGAAGTGGCGGAAGTTACGGAGAATTATACGTTGGACCTGGAGGCTGGTGGAGTTGTAGGTGAGGACAAGGGGAACCCTATCCCGAGTGGGGTGGTGGGTGGATGAGGTGAGGGCAGATGTGCAGGAAATGGGAGAGATGCATTTGAGAGCAGATTTGATGGTAGAAGAAGGGAAGCACTTTTGTTTAAAAAAGGAAGACATCTCCTTCGTCCTGGAATGAAAAGCCTCATCCTGAGAGCAGATGCGGTGGAGATGGAGGAATTGTGAGAAAGGGATAGCATTTTTGCAAGAGACAGGGTGGGAAGAGGAATAGTCCAGGTAGCTGTGAGAGTCTGTAGGCTTATAGTAGATATCAGTAGATAAGCCGTCTCCAGAGATGGAGACAGGAAGATCAAGAAAGGGGAGGGAGGTGTCGGAAATGGACCAGGTAAATTTGAGGGCAGGGTGAAAGTTGGAGGCAAAGTTAATGAAGTCAACGAGTTCAGCATGCATGCAGGAGGCAGCGCCAATGCAGTCGTCAATGTAGCGAAGGAAAAGAGGGGGACGGATACCCGTATAGACTTGGAACGTGGACTGTTCCACAAAGCCAACAAAAAGGCAGGCATAACTGGGACCCATGCGGGGGTGCCCATTGTTACACCCTTGGTTTGGAGGAAGTGTGAGGAGCCAAAGGAGAAATTATTGAGAGTAAGAACTAATTCCGCTAGACGGAGAAGAGTGGTGGTAGAGGGGAATTGGTTAAGTCTGGAATCCAAAAAGAAGCGAAAAGCTTTGAGACCTCCAGGTGAGGGATGGAGGTATATAGGGACTGGACGTCCACGGTGAAAATAAGGCGGTGGGGGCCAGGGAACTTAAAATCATCGAAAAAATTCAAAGCATGAGATGTGTCACAAACATAGGTGGGAAGAGATTGAACAAGGGGGGATAAGACAGTGTCAAGGTTTGCAGAAATGAGTTTGGTGTGGCAGAAGCAAGCTGAGACAATAGGTCTACCTGGACAGGCAGGTTTGTGGATCTTGGGTAGGAGGTAGAAACGGGAAGTGCGGGGTGTGGGAACTATGAGGTTGGTGGCAGTGGATGGGAGATCCCCAGAATTTAACCGGTGCCTGTTTTAACTTCCTTCCTGAGTATTCCAGGTTGGACTCAGCTGTAGATGTTGCTTCCTACTATTAGGAATTAGTGGATCTTTGGTGCTTTTCTCATGGATCTGTTCACATTAAACTTCTAATTTTATGATATTGCTGTTGCCTTCAGCAGTGTGCTTTTCTTCAAGAATACAGCAGGGTGAAACAAGTATGCTCAGAATGCCATTTAAATCTCATTGTGTTAAAATAGTTTTAATTCTCAAAGGGCCAGTGTGCTGCATAATTTCACCATCTCCATTACAAAATGGATCTTTCTGTGGGAAGTTACATGTTAGTCATTTCTCCTGCATCTTAAACAAGTGATTTTTCACACTTTGGAAAAGCAACATTATTACATTTTCATAAACTCCACACTTCTCTGTATTTTAATGAACATTGATTTTATGCCTCAAGCTAAAAATGATCATTAAAAGCTGATATAAAATCCCACTTGTTTATTATTATTATTCTTTATTTTTTCTCAGCTCGACCTGGTAAGACCTGAGCTATGACCATAGACAAGCAAAGTCATTTCTCAATTGCTAGGTACTTTTGGACTTCATTTTCATTTACGTTTAGTGGTGTATACTTCATATTAGAATTGCATGTGCTCACATAGAGTGATGAATCTTGTTTTCATTGATGAAAATATATCCTTATAAGTTTTAATTGACTGTTGTTTTTTTTAGTATCTGTTATTTCTCTTCTTCTTTCTGTCCCAGGTAGTGTTAATCTAAGCGGGTACAAGTATACATTGTATTTTCTAAAAATTGTCAGTTCATTTCTTGTTTTTCTTTGTAAATGTAAAGCCCTGGTTCGCATGGTTCATATTCTTTTTCTGTTACGTTTTTCTGATCTCTGTGTGAGCTGCTTGTTTGGGTTACTGTTGAAGATAAGAACTGTATGCCACCCAATGGGGATGAACGGATTCAGGGGATGGTTCCTCTGTGGAGGATCAATAAGGTTGGGCTTGAGACTTTTGAGAAGGAAGAAAAGAGAAGCCAGTGAGAAGAGGTCGGAGGAGTCGACCCGGAGTGGGGCCATGATTGGATGAAGCCCAGGAAGATCGCAGGAGGATCAGCGAAGGGGAACCGTGAGCTCCAACTTGTGCACGTTAGGCTGTTCTATTTGAAATGGGTCCTTTTTCCTTACTAATCCTTTAATCAAATTAAGAATTATAAAACTAAATCTTTTAATTGCATATAGTGTACTGTCTGTTATTTCATGGTACTTTTGTAACAGCATCCACACAAACGGGGGGATTTGTGGGGGGGGGGGGCTTGCACTTCAATCTCCAATGTTTGGTGGGACCAGAGGGTGTCTTCCCTAGAATTACGCAACTAACCGAACCAGAGTCTTACATAAATTTTCCTGATCAGTTTTGGATCAAGATATTATGTCAAAAGAATAAGTTAATAAGGGTAGAATGAAAGTGCTTTCTGCCTTTGTTATATTTTTACTATTGAGCTCTGTTTGGCAGATTTTCTTAAGACTTGAAATAAATTCTGTTGAAACTTTTCTCTTTATTGCACTATAATGTATTATTATTATTATTATTATTATTATTATTATTAATATTATTACAACCATATAACCATATAACAATTACAGCATGAAACAGGCCATCTCGGCCCTTCTAGTCCATGCCAAATGCTTACTCTCACCTAGTCCCACTGACCCACACTCAGCCCATAAACCTCCTTTCCTTTCCTGTCCATATACCTATCCAATTTTACTTTAAATGACAATACCGAACCAGCCTCTACCACTTCTACTGGAAACTCGTTCCACACAGCTACCACTCTCTGAGTGAAGAAATTCCCCCTTGTGTTACCCCTAAACTTTTGCCCCCTAACTCTCAACTTGTCCTCTTGTTTGAATCTCCCCTAGTCTCAATGGAAAAAGCCTATCAACGTCAACTCTATCTATCCCCCTCATAATTTTAAATACCACTATCAAGTCCCCCCTCAATCTTCTACACCCCAAAGAATAAAGACCTAACTTGTTCAATCTTTCCCTGTAACTTAGGTGCTGAAACCCAGGTAACATTCTAGTAAATATTCCCTGTACTCTCTCTATTTTGTTGACATCTTTCCTATAATCGGTGACCAGAATTGTACACAATACTCCAAATTCGGCCTTACCAATGCTTTGTACAATTTTAACATTACATCCCAACTCCTATACTCAGTACTCTGATTTAGAAAGGCCAACATACCAAAAGCTTTCTTCACCACCCTATCTACATGAGATTCCACCTTCAGAGAACTATGCACCATTATTCCTAGATCACTCTGTTCTACTGCATTCTTCAATGCCCTACCATGCATGTCCTATTTGGATTATTCCTACCAAAATGTAGCACTTCACACATAATAGATACACACACATAACAGTTTCTTTTTCTCAGCTCAAACTGGCAAAGCATGACATTGTCAAGCTTACTCATTTCTCAATTGTTAGTAACTTTTGGACTATTCTAGTGAGGTTTAGAGTTGTGGCTTTGATTTACATAAATATGCCTGTGCTAAATTGTTTAAAGCTTTTGTGCTGTGACCTTAGAATGATACCAGCTGTAGATATTACAATTAGGACAATATATACCCTGTTCATGTTCCATAGTATTTAGAAATATAGAAACATTGAAAACCTACAGCACAATATGGGCCCTTCAGCCCACAAAGTTGTGCCAAACATGTCCCTATCTTAGAAATTTCTAGGCTTACCCAGAGCCCTCTATTTGTCTAAGCTCCATGTCCCTATCCAAAAGTCTCTTAAACGATCCTATCATATCCACCTTCCCCACCGTTCCCCGCAGTCCATTCCACGCATTCACCACTCTGAGTAAAAAACTTACCCCTGACATCTCCTCTGTACCTACTCCCCAGCACCTTAAACCTGTGTCCTTTTGTGGCAACCATTTCAGCCCTGGGAAAAGCCGCTGACTATCCACACGATCAATGCATCTATTCATGTTATACACCTCTATCAGGTGACCTCTCATCCTCCTTCGCTCCAAGGAGAAAAGACCAAGTTCACTCAAACTGTTTACATATGGCATGCTTTCCAATCCAGGCAACATCCTTGCAAATCTCCTCTGCACCCTTTCTATGGTTTCCACATCCTTCCTATAGTGAGGCGACCAGAACTAAGCACAGTACTCCAAGTGGGGTCTGACCAGGGTCCTATATAGCTGCAACATTACCTTTCGGCTCCTAAACTCAATCCCATGATTGATGAAGGCCAATACACTGTATGCCTTCTTAACCACACAGTCAACCTGCACAGCAGCTTTGAGTGTCCTATGGACACGGACCCCAAGATCCCACTGATCCTCCACACTGCCAAGAGTCTTACCATTAATACTATATTCTGCCATCATATTTAACCTACCAAAATGAACCACCTCACACTTATCTGAGTTGATCTCCATCTGCCACTTCTCAGCCCAGTTTTGCATCCTATCACTGTCCCGCTGTAATCTCTGACAGCCCTTCACACTATCCACAATACCCTCAACCTTTGTGTCATCAGCAAACTTACTGATCCATCTCTCCACTTCCTCATCCAGGTTATTTATAAAAATCGCGATAAGTAAGGGTCTCAGAACAGATCCCTGAGTCACACCACTGGTCACCGACCTCTATGCAGAATATGACCCATCTACAACTACTCTTTGCCTTCTGTGAGCAAGCCAGTTCTAGATCCACAAAGCAATGTCCCCTTGGATCCCATGCCTCCTTACTTTCTCAATAAGCCTTGCATGGGCTACCTTATCAAATGCCTTGCTGAAATCCATACACACTACATCTACTACTCTTCCTTCATCAATGTATTTAGTCACATTCTCAAAAAATTCAATTTAGGCTCGTAAGGCACAACCTGCCCTTAACAAAGCCATGCTGACTATTCCTAATCATATTATACCTCTCCAAATGGTCATCAATCCTGCCTCTCAGGATGTTCTTCATTAACATACCAACCACTGAAGTAAGACTCACTGGTCTATAATTTCCTGGGCTATCTCTACTCCCTTTCTTGAATAAAGGAACAACATTCGCAACCCTCCAATCCTCCAGAACCTCTCCCGTCCCCATTGATGATTCAAAGATCATTGCCAGAGGCTCAGTAATCTCCTGTCTCACCTCCCACAGTATCCTCGGTTACATCTCATCCGGTCCCAGTGACTTATCTAACTTGATGCTTTCCAAAAGCTCCAGCACATCCTCTTTCTTTAAATCTATATGCTCAAACTTTTCAGTCTGCTGCAAATCATCACTACAATCACCAAGATCCTTTTCCATAGTGAATACTGAAGTAAAGTATTCATTATGTACCTTTGCTATTTCCTCCGGTTCCACACACACTTTCCCACTGTCACACTTGATAGGTCCTATTCTTCATGCCTTATCCTCTTGCTCTTCACATACTTGCAGAATGCCTAGGGGTTTTCCTTAATCCTGCCCACCAAGGCCTTCTCTTGGACCCTTCTGGCTCTCCTAATTTCCCTTTTAAGCTCCTTCCTGTTAGCCTCATAATCTTCTAGATTTCCAACATTACCTAGCTTTCTGAACCTTTTGTAAGCTTTTGTTTTCTTCTTGACTAGATTTATTACAGCCTTTGTACACTATGGCTCCTGTACCCTACCATAACTTCCCTGTCTCATTAGAACATACCTATGCAGAACTTCACACAAATATCCCCTGAACATTTGCACATTTCTTTGGTACTTTTCCCTGAGAACATCTGTTCCCAATTTAAGCTTCCACTTTCCTGCCTGATAGCCTCATAATTCCTCTTACTCCAATTAAACACTTTCCTAATTTGTGTGTTCCTATCTCTCTCCAATGCTATTGTAAAGGGGATAGAATTATGATCACTCTCTCCAAAATGCTCTCCCACTGAGAGGTCTGATGCCTGACCAGGTTCATTTCCCAATACCAAATCAAGTACAGTCTCTTCTCTTGCAGGCTTATCTACATATTGTGTCAAGAAATCTTCCTGAACACACCTAACAAACTCTTCCCCATCTAACCCCCTTGCTCTAGGGAGATGTTGGCATTCCTTTCTATAGAATCTAAGAGCAGGAATATGATGTTGAGGCTCTTTAAGGCACTCGTGAGACCACTCGTGAAGCACTCGTTATTTTCCAGGGTAGAGGAGTCTAGGACAAGAGGGCGCGTCTTCAGGATTGATGGATGTCCATTTCGAACAGAGATGTGGAGAAATTAGTTTAGTCAGAGGGTGGTAAATCTGTTGAATCTGTTGCCATGAACGGATGTAGAGGCCAAGACATTGGGTGTATTTAAGGCAGAGATAGATGTGTTCTTGATTTGCCAGGGCATCAAAGGGTATGGGGAGAAAGCAGGGAGTGGGAATGACTGGAAGAATTGGATCAGCTATGACTGACTGAGCCAAATGGCCTGCTTCTGCTCCTATATCTTATAGTCTTATGGTCTTATGGTTTATCCTGTTTTATTATATCTGGTCAGTTCTTATTGATTGTCCTATCTGTAATAATGGATCAACCATAATATAATTTGTGGGACTCTGACTCTAAAGGTGCATCAGGCTTGTATTGCAAGTTATGGTGTCTTTTATGAATTTGGATTTTAAAGCAAGATTTTGGTGAATAATATTTGCTAATTGATTGTGTCTGTGTAAGGAATCAGATTGAGTTAAACTGCTGCAGGATCCTGTAATGTGTTGGTTTGATTCAGTTTCTCTTGGCATTTTCTGCATTTATTTTCTTGTATCTGTTGGTCTTTTATTGTATAGTTCTAATTTTTTTATGTTAACCACCTGGTTCTGTAATACTAGGAGGAACCCATCTGTTTCTGGGAATGCGGAGCCAGGCTTTCATCACTTCCTTGACAACATCTAGTCAGCTCTGATCTTGGGGATGTCTTCCATGGTGGGTCATGCTCTTCCGTTGGTTAACTTTTTCTTCTATAGTGAGAATTTCTCCATTCTTCTAGATTCTGCTTTCAGTTTAAGTTTGGTAGTGTGCACTTATCAGCATTTCATATGCATATGTGAAGTGCTGTGTCCTGTTTTTGTTATTGAAAATATATCCTTGGAAGTTTGATCTGACTGTTGTGTAAATATTTTATATCTGTTATTCCTTTTCCTTCTCCTGTCCTAGGTGGTGTTAATCTAAGTGCCAAAAGAATACGGAAATATGCTCAGAGCAAAAGTGCTTCTTGTTATATTTTTACTATTGAGCTCTGTTTGGCAGAATTTCTTCAGCATTGAAGCAAATTCTGTTGGAAGTTTCCCCTGTATCAGACTATGATTTACCATTATTATTATAATAATAATTATTATTATTAGAGTCATAGAGCACTACCGCACAAAAATGGGCCTTTTGGCCCATCTGGTCTATGCCAAATTAGTGTACTGCTTAGCCCTATTGACCTGCACCTGGACCATGGCTCTCCATACCCCTCGAATTTCTCTTAATTCCTCTTAAATGTTGTAATTCATCTCACATCCACCACTTCCGCTGGTAGCTCGTTCCACACTCACACCACCCTCTGAGTGAAGATCGCCCTCATGGTTCCCTTAAATATTTCACCTTTCACACTTAACCCATGACCTCTAGCTCTCGTTGCACCTAACCTCAGTGGAAAAAGTCTGCTTGCATTATTTTAGCTATACCCCTCATAATTTTGTATACCTCTATCAAACCTCCCCTCAATCTTCCATTTTCAAAGGAATAAAGGCCCAACTTGATCAACCGTTCCTTATATCTCAAGTACTCCGGTCCTTGTTAACTTTCTTTGTACTCTTTCAACCTTACTTGTATCTTTCCTGTTGTTAGGTGACCTAAATTGCACACAATACTCCAAATTTGGCTTCAGCAATGTTTTTTACAACTTTAATATAACATCCCATCTCCTGTCCTCGATATGTTGATTTATGTAGGCAAATGGCCCACAAATTTTCTTTCCAACCCCTATCTACCTGGGCTGCTACTTTCAATTAATTATGGACCCATATTCCCAGATTCCTTTGTTCTACCACACTCCTTAGTGCCCTATGTTCACTGTGTAAGACCTACCCTGATTGGTGTTATTGAAGTAAAACATCCAACAGGAAGCTGAATGGAGCGATCCACAAGCCAACCAATGCTTCAGCCTCTGCAGATGAAATGGATGACAGCGACATTGACTCCAGCCAAGGTGAGGTCCTATCAATGATGGTGAGAAGGTGAGTAAACCCCCAGGACAGCGGTAAGGAGTCAACAGGCCAACAAATTCACATTCCCGTGGTCAGAATGCCGCTCAGAGCCAAAGAGGCCTTGCCATCACACAGTAATGAAATGCCGCTGTCACCAAAAGCAACGTCCACCAACTTCAATCCTGTGTCTGCTGAATGCAGTGGCTGCACGCTCGGGTCTGAAACCTGGCCTGCCACTCTCCACGCCCAGATGAACAGCACCAGTGAAGGACCGGGAAAGTCAGTCAACCATGAGGTTACACTTCCCCGCAACGTGCTGGATGTCCGTGGTGAATTCTGAAATAAAAGGACTGGTGCTGCTGTGGAGCAGTCCAGAGACCTTGGCCATGGCAAATGTTAGGGGCTTATGATCCACAAAAGCTGCAAATGGACGGGCCTCTAGGAGAAAACAAAAATGTCGCTCTGCCATGATTGAACATGTTGTACTTGCGCTCGCAGGGGCAAAGCTGATGGCTAAGAAAGGAGAGAGGCTGCCAAGTACCATTGGCCAACTGCTCATGCACTGCGCTGACTGTGCAATCCCACACATCTCTGGTGAGATCGATTGGCACATCTAGGAGGGGGTGCACCGGCAGCGTTGCATTAGACAATGTCTGCTTAGTGTCCAAAAACATCTTGGACTTTTCCTCCATCCAACCCATGAAGTGCTTGGCTGCTTTGCCCTTAAAGGGCCTCGTAGAGTGGGTGCATGAGCTGAGCTGCTTTGGGGACAAGATGGTGATAAAAGTTCACCATGCCCAAAAACATTTGCAGGACCTTAATGGTAACTGGCCAAAGAAAGCATTTAATGGCCTCAACTTTAACTGGCAGAGGAACTTCCCCCATTGCATTGACACAGTGTCTAAGGAAATCAACCACGGACGGTCCAAACTAGCACTTTGCTGGGTTGATGATAAGACCATGCTGCCTAAGGTGTTCAAAAAGGGTTCTCAAATATAAGAAATGTTTGTCCCTGGAAGAGCTAGCGAGCTGGCTACCAAAATGTCATCTAGGTTAACAAACAGGAACAGCAAATTCTTGCAACACTGTCCATGAGGTGCTGAAAGGTCTGGGCTACGTTCTTCAGCCCGAACGGAATTCAGTGGAATTCAAACCAAATGATATAATAACAGTGGTTTGAGGAATGTCACTTGGGTGGATAGGGACCTGGTGATAACTGCAAACAAACTCTGCCTTCAAGAACATAATTTCCCCTTCCAGGCGGACAGAGAAATCCCGGATGTGCGGGATCGGGTATCGATCAGTGATTATGGCGTTGTTGAGGTGGCAGTAATCACCATGTGGACGCCACCCCCCCCCCCACCCCAGTTTTTGCACGACGTGGAGAGAGGAAGCCCATGGGCTACAGAATCATCTGATGATGCCCAGGATCTCCAGGTCAAACTCAGCCTTGGCAACAGCTGGCTTCTCCGGTTGACACGCCTGCCGTGGGTATGAACAGGTGAGCCGGTGGTGAGATGTGGTGCTCCACCCTGTGTTTAGTGGTGGAGGAGGAGACAATGGGAACTCAGTGAAGAGGCAGAGGAAGTTTTCAGAGGCGGAAAGGGCACGGGACATCTTTGAAATGCCAGTGCTATGTGTGCTGGAGAGAGAATAGAAAGTCTCTGTTTTGACAGTTTGCTGGTTTTGGACATCAAGCAGAAGGCTGCAGAGAAATTCGGCCCCAAGCAGGAGTGTAGACACCGCTGCCAACACAAAATTCCAATGGAATTTCTGCCCGTCAAAGTACAACGTCATCTCAGGCTTACCAGAATTCCAGGTGGTGCTGCTGTTCACTGCTTTGAGAGACAGTCCACATTCCCCTGCTTGTATGTCAAATTTAGATGTGGGCAGGATGCTCACCTGAGCACCTGTGTCACAGAGGGAAATGCTCCCAGAAACAGTGCCTGTAATGAACAATAAACTGTCTGACCTGCCCATGCCCATAGCAGCTAACGGGCACCGGCCGTTGTTTCCCAACACCTTGGACCCGCTGGGTGGGCTGCACGGCTTCTCTCTCGGCCCAAGCCTTATGTGATAGAAACACAGGGTAGGAGACCGTCGTTGACCTACGATTGTCTCATGTTCAGGTGGTGGCAAGACAGTGAAGTTGTCCAGCCACATGGTTACACAAGCCCTCTGAGTTACGGAAAACACCTTGTCACCCTCTCCTGCTAGAGCCCAGAGGTCTTTGAGGGGAGAGCCAATATATCTGACCGCGCCTCGCCTGATAGTTGTTGCAGGAAAGCTCTCTGAAGATGAAACACAGCTGATGTCCACATGTGGGACAACATGTGGTCCATCAATTCCGAGGACTTGGAGCTGCCTAAGCTGGGCAGTGAGAGGAGCTGACAGACGCGCTCAGACACGCGTTCATACAGCTTTCCTTTTAATTCGAAATCTTGTTCTTTCCAAGCCCTTTATCTTTCTTAAACCTAATTTTATTTTGTAGGTTGTTAACATTAGGGTTAGGGTTAGGGTTAGGTGTGTGTTGGCATGTGGGCAAGTGGTTAAGGCTTTGGGCTGGTGATCTGAAGATTGTTATGTTAGTTCGAGCCTCAGCTGAGGCAGTGTGTGTGTGTCCTTGAGCAATGCACTTAACCACACACTGCTCCTACACGTTTATAGCCCAGTGGTGGTGGTTGGTGCAGTATGGACAAGAGAAGACATTACTTCTGCCAACAGTGTACAGTATTCAGAATCTTTATTTTATTCTTTTTGTTTTGTTGGAGATACAGTGTGGAAGAGGCCTTTCCAGTACAACGAGCTGTGCTGTGCTGCCCAGCAACACACCAATTTAACCCTAGCCTAATCGGAATAAGCTATTAGTCTAGTAACTGGTTCATCTTTGGACTGTGGGGGGAAACTGGAGCACCCAGAGCAAACACATGGGATCACGTGGAGAGTGTACAAAATTCTTACAGATGATGCTCGGAGTCATGTCTTGCAACCCGCTATAGCGCCCAGGATCACACCTATTTTCTGAAGGAAAAATAGTAATCATCTTCACCCTGATCTGTTTTCCAATTACCCTTCACCTGTTTCCTCTGCTTACCAGGGACCTGGAGGCTCAGAGGCAGACTGTCCTGCCGCTGGGGGCCTCTATGTCTGTGTGAGAAGGTGGGGGTTTGGTGGGAGGGTGGGAAATAAGACCATAAGACCATAAGATATAGGAGCAGAAGTAGGCCATTTAATCCATCGAGTCTGTTCCGTCATTCATTCATGGGATGGTCCAATTTTTCTAGTCATCCCTACTCCCCTGCCTTCTCCCCATACCCTTTAATGACCTGGCTAATCAAGAACCTATCCATCTCTGCTTTAAATGCCCCCAATGATGACCTCCACAGCTGCTCGTGGTAACAAATTCCACAGATTTACCACCCTCTGACTAAAGAAATTTCTCCGCATCTCTGTTCTAAATAGACATCCTTCAATCCTGAAGTCGTGCCTCTTGTCCTAGAAAGGGGCATGTTTTTTTGCTGTTGTCTTGTGTCATTGCTGTTTAATGGTTCTGCTGAACATTGTGGGCCTACTCTGCTGGTGCCAGAGTGTGCTGTCCCACTACATCCTTACGTGTGTTGGTCTATGTTTCAATGTACATGTGATAGATAAATCTGAATCTGAAACTGAATTCTAAATTACCCATCTGCTAATGGAAGTAGTTTTGACATGTTTATTCTTAACAGAATACTTTGCCATTTTCAACAACTGTATTGAATCTTCACCTGGCCCTGTATGCTTCTATGTAGAGCAGGGTAGTAAATGCTGGTTTTGCCAGTACGACAAGGTCCTGAAAGGAAAATCAATCTTTGGTTTATTAATTTTATTTCACTGAGGTATCAGACAAGAAATATCTTGTGATCACAAACTTTCTATCGGAGTTTAAGAACTGTGGAGTAATGTTGCAGCTCTATAAAGCTCTTGTTAGATCATACTTGAAATATTGTGCTCAGTTCTGATCACCTCATTATAGGAAGTATATGGAATCTCTAAAGAGGGTCCAAAGGAGATTTACCAAGGTGGTTCCTGGACTAGAGAACATGTCTAATGAGGATAGATTGAGAGAACTCGTGCTTTTCTGTTTGGAGTGAAGGAGGTTGACAGGCGATAGGGGCATAAATTGAGTATATAGCCAGAGACTTTTTCCCAAGGCAGAAATGACCTATAAAAGGGGGTCATTGTTTTAAGATGAAGTCTAGGGAGAATGTCAGAGATAAATTTCTTATACAGTGAGTGGTAGCTGCATGGAGCACACTGTCAGGGGTGTTGGTAGAAGTAGACACATTTGGGACTTTTAAGATACTCTTAGGCAGGCACATGGACGAAAGGAAAATTGAGGACTATATAGGAGGGAGAATTAGTTGATCTTGGTGTAGGTTAAAAGGTTGGCACAACATTGTGGGCTGAAAGGCCTGTACTGTGCCGTATTGTTCAATGTTCTATGTTTTACACAGTTAAGGTGACCCACAAAGGACATGGATTAGCACAATCTATTGGGAGATGGAGGCAATTGCTCTCACAGATCATTATCATTTGAACTGCAATTGAAGAGCAGACTACAGCCAATTATTGGTAAGTGGGGAGAGCAAGATAGGTACTTGGTGAATGGCATGGACATGTTGGCCTTAAGGACTTGTTTCAGCGCAATCCTTGTGGATTTGACTTGATACAAGTGGCGTATTTCACTGTATGCTCTGTGTTATATCGCTCTATGACAAAAACCCAAAATGTTTTCTCTTTGCAAGCCTCTCCTCTCTCTGCATGTGTCATGTTATGAAGACTTTTAATGTTCAGTCCAAATATTATCTCCCTATAAGTGTTCACTCAAGTTTGAGAATAAAATTGTCAGCGTTTTCCAATGATTTCAGCATCAACTCAGTCATTATCTATAATTAAAGTCAAATTAGCAATACTCCAACACTATTAAATATTAAAAGTAATGATGCAGCTGCAAGCCAAGTGCCAGTGCGATAAGACGTGGATTTGCATCACTTAAGGAATTTGCTGGTAAATTCTGCTTCTGACTGACGTCTAAGCAAGAGTCAGTGGCTTCTTCTTTTGTATCAGGGTCTCCATGTGATTCTCTTTCATTTCTGAGTCGAGAACAGTCATATTCAGTCCTGTTACAGAAATGTGTAACCCTGGATGACAAGAGAGGCTTGGAGGGGAAGACTGCTCTGTCGTCTGCAATGACACCTTTGAAATGAGAATTTAAATCCAGACTATAGGTTGCCTTTCTCAAACAGGCGTAAAGGATCCCTGCATTAGCCTGAGAGGAAAACTACCCACGCACTTCAAGCAAAATTATTCTCTTGGTTATTTGGATTGGAACTGGAACTGGAATTAAAATTGGCTTGTTATTTCAGATGTACTAAAGGACAGTGAAAAGCTTGCCTTAAATAGTATTTTATTTAGGGATACCAGACTTTTCGACCCAATGTGCACATGTGGTCCAATTACACCCATGTGACCAATTAACCTACAAACCCATATGTCTTTGGAATGTGGGAGGAAACCAGAGCACCCAGAGGAAACCCGTGTGGTCATGGGTAGAATGAACTGAATTGAATTGAATTGACTTTATTTCTTACATCCTTCACATACATGAGTAGTAAAAATCCTTACATTACGTCTCTGTCTAAGTATGGAATGTGCAAGTTGTAGTCATTTGTAATAACTAGTATTTACAACAGGACAGTCAATATAACATAGAAATACAATTGTATCAGCTTTAATTAACTGGTCTGATGACCTGATGGAAGAAGCTGTCCCGGAGCCTGTTGGTCCTGTCTTTTATGCTGCGGTACCATTTCCCAGATGGTAGCAGCTGGAACAGTTTGTAGTCGGGGTGACTCTGGTCACCAATGATCTTTGGGCCCTTTTCACACACCCGCCTTTGTAAATATCCCGAATAGTGGGAAGTTCACATCTACAGATGCACTGGGCTGTTCACACCACTCTCTGCAGAGTCCTGCAGTTGAGGGAAGTTCAGCTCTCATACCAGGCAGTGATGCAGCCATTCAGGATGATTTCAACTGTGCCATGTAAAAAGTTCTTAGGGTTTGGCAGGCCATACCAAACTTCTTCAACCGTCTGAGGTGAAGGAGGCGCTGTTGTGCCTTTTTCATCACACAGCTACTATTTACAGACCAGAAGGAGAAATTGATATTCGTGCCATCAGGTTGGAAGAATATAAGTTGTTGCTCCTCCAACCTGAGGGTGGCCTCATCATGGCACAAGAGAAGGTCATGGATCAACATGGTTAAAAAGCAAAGATAGCATGCAGTCAGGCTGTCAAGAAGCATAGGCAGAGGATAGAGCAAAATTGCAGCCAGCACGGTGAGTATCTGTGCAGTAAGGATGCAGAATGAAAAAGGGTAGCAAATACAGTACTCAAAATGTTTTATCTCAAGAAATAAGGTGTATAAGAAATAAGGTGAATGATCTTGTTGCACTGTTACAGAATGTCAGGTTTGATGTTGTGGCCATGACTGAATCATGGCTGAAGGATGGTTGTAGTTGGGAGCTGATTGTCCAAGGTTACATGTTGTATTGAAGGAATAGGAAGGTAGGCAGAGGAGGTGCCATGGCTCTGCTGGTAAAGAATGGCATCAAATCAGTAGAAAGATATGACATTGGATCGGGCAAAATTGAATCCTTATGGCAGTTATATACAGGCCTCCCAATAGTATCTGGGATGTGGACCACAGATTACTACAGGAAATAGAAAAGGCATATCAAAAGGGTAATGTTATGATAGTCATGGGAGATTTCAACATGCAGGTTGATTGGGAAAATTAGCTTGGTAATGGATCTCAAGAGAGTGAGTTTGTTGAATGCTAACGTGATGTTTTTTAGAGCAGTTTCTCAATGAGCCTACTAGGGGATCAGCTATGTAATGTAATGTAATGTGTGTTATGTAATGAACTGGAAGTGATTGGGGAGCTTAAGGTAAAAGAACACTTAAGAGACAGTGATCACAATATGATTGAGTTCAGCTTGAAATTTGATAGTGAGAAATAAAAGTCTGATGTAGCATTATTTCAGTGGAGTAAGGGAAATTATTGTGGTATGATAGAGGAATTGGCCAAAGTAAATTGGAAAGAGATGCTGGCAGGGATGACAGTAGAGTAGCAATGGCGTGAGTTTCTGGGAAAAATGAGGAAGGTGCAGGATGGATGGATTCCAAAAATGAAGAATACTGAAATGGCAGAATAGTACAACCGTGGCTGACAAGTGAATTCAAAGCTAATGTAAAAACAGATGAGAGGGCATGCAACAAAGCAAAGAATACCGGGAAGATAAAGGATTGGGAAGCTATTAAAAACATAAAATTATGAAATGGATAAATAAGACAGAAGCAGGAAATGGCAGGTGAGACTAAAACTAAGGATATATCCTCAAGTGTCAGGGAATAGATTTAGGATGGAGATGAGGAGGAACTGCTTTTCCCAGAGAGTGATGAATCTGTGGAATTCTCTGCCCAATAAAACATTGGAGGCTACCTCAGTAAATATATTTAAGTCAAGGTTAGGTAGATTTTTGCATAGAAGGGGAATTAAGCACTATGGCGAAAAGGTAGGTAGTCTATGGCCAGATCAGCTATAACGTATAGAATGGCAGAACAAGCTCGATGGGCCAGATAGCCTACACCTGCTCCTATTTCATACATTCTTATGTTCTTAAATCTACAGATAGGAACTAAAAGAATCATTAGGAGGGAAAGGTGAAATATAAAAGCAAGCTAGCAAATTATATCAAAGTGGATATTAAAAGCTTTTTTCAAGTATGTAGAAAAAAGATGAGAGTGGATATAGGACTGCTAGAAAATGAGGCCAGAGAAATAATAACGGGTTACAAGGAGATGGCAGATGAACTAAATGAATACTTTACATCAGTCTTCGCTGTGGAAGACACTGGCAGTGTGCCAGATATTGCAGGGTGTGAGTGCAATTACTATTGCAAGGGGGAAGGTGATCAAAAAGCTGAAACACCTAAGGGCACAGACCTCCCAGTTATTTCTGCAGGCACGAGAAGACCATGTACCACATGTACATGGAGTGTGAAAGGCTGCAGCCCCTTTTTGCAAATCTGCGAGAGCTGCTTCTCACCTTCTGGTGACACTTTAGCCCCACCCTGTTTATATACCATCATCCAGTAAGGAGGGGGCATGGAGGGATGAGGATGTCCTTGCCAATTTGCTCCTGGAGCTGACAAAAACAAGTATCTGTGGGTCCTGGAAATGGGTGGCAGAGGGATTTGCCTGGGCAGACAGCCTGGAAATGTTTAGGTGGTACGTCTGTGCCGGGATAACCATTGAAAGGGGACATGTGCTGTCCATGGCAACCATGGAGTATTCTGGGACCATTGGGCTCCTCGGGAGATTAGCACCATCATTGACAAAATGGAGATATTTTAGTTTATTGTCATTTGTCTACTAGTTGTGTAGTAATTGTGTTAGTCACTGGTTTGTATATGCTGTGGCACTGAATTTGTAATAAAGATATTTTGTTTAAAAAAAAGTTGTGGGATTGCTTTGGAGATGTTGGAAGCTGCAGAGGATGATGAGATAGAGTCTGTCTTTAATCCTGATGGTTTGTGCCTCAGGCATTTGTATATTCTGCCCAAAGGTGAAAGGGGAAACGAGAAACATGTCCAGGGTACAATCATATATTGAACTTTTATACCCATCCCTCAGTGGCAGTAGGAGATGTACAAGCAGGACATCTACTTGAACCGTCACAGTGCTTCTGGTGAAGGTGCTCCCACTGTTGGGGAAGGAGTAATGACTTATGGACCAAGTGATGACAAGCAGTGGAGATGGTTCCATAAGTGTAGCAACACAGGCAGGCTGCCCCCCAGTGCAGTTGGTGACATGATAGCATAGTGGTTAATGCAATGTAGGATTAAGGTTCGATTCCCACCTCTGTCTGTAAAAGGTTTGTACGTTCTTCCCCTCACCACATGGCATTTCTTCACATGCTCCAGTTTCTACTGACATCCCAAAGAGACGTATGGCAACAGTAAGTAAGTTGTGTGAATGCTATGTTGGTGCTGAATGCTATGGTGTTACTTGAGGGCTGCACCACACAATCCGCGCTGATTCAATTTGACACAAGCGATGCATTTCACCGAATGTTTCGAAGTCAATGTGACAATTAAGGCTAAACTTTCTTTAATCTGTAGCTCCACATTGAGACGGTGTGGGATTTGAAAGGAAGTCCGATGTGGCAAAGCTGCCAGGTACAAGCTTGGCGGATTGATGAAGTTCCTCTGCAAAAGGTGATGTGCCAGCAACAGAGTGATTGAATACTTAAAGTGATGTACAGATTGGTATTGAGAGTTGTGGTGGAAATATATCTCTAACAAAAGAGGTGTAACATGTTCCTTCCCTCTGTTAGCCTGCAATGTGTAGCACCTGCTTAGCCCTCTAATCAGGTCACTTAAAGCCCTGGGAGCAGGTGGTGGATAGTCATATGAGTAGCTGGTGCATATCACAAGTCCTGGTTACATGACCACTGACACCAGGCAGGCAATCTCAAAAGAGTATTGATAGTGGCTAGCAAAGACACTGCCCAGAAGAAGGCAATGGCAAACTACTTTTGTATAAAATTTGCCAAGAACAATTATGATCATGAAAAGACCATGATCGCCCATGTCATATGACATGGCACATGACGAATGAATGAACGAACAGATTGGTAACCATGCATCCTGCGTCGATTGTTTGGTTCAATGCTCCATGAGACATGAAGAGGAAGGGGAAAACATTAATGTATGAGGAGAGTTTAATGGCTCTGTTCTTGTAGTTGCAGGAGTTTAGAAGGACAGGAGGGGGATCTCGTTGAAACCTATTGAATATTGAAACGCCTAGCCAGAGTGGTCAAGAAGAGGATGTTTCCAATAGTGGGGGAGTCTAGGACTAGAGGGCACAGCCCCAGAAAGCATAAATATTTAATTAAAGCAGAGATGAAGAGGAATTTCTTCAGCCAGAGGGTAATATATCTGTGGAATCCATTGCCACAGATGGCTGTGGAAGTCAAGTTATTTGGTATATTTAAAGCAGAGTTTGAGAGGTTCCTGATTGGTAACTTGTGCAAAGTTATGGGGAGAATGGGGTTGAGAGGGAAAATGATGGAAAGGTGGAGCAGACTCAATGAGCTGAATGGCCTACCTCTACTCCTATGTATTTTAGATTTACTGGCTTATGTCATCATATTCCTGACTTATGGGTGGTTGGGGTATTAGGTTGAGAAGCACTCAAAGCATTTGACGTGTTTGTGCAGCCTGGGAGTTTATTGTGCAGGCAGTCTAACCCTGTGATGGTGGGGATCTGGTGATGACGGCATCAACAAGTGCCTGCAGGTTGTGGTTGGAACCTATCGTATGTTTACCAAGCATGTGGCATGAACACTGCTTGCCCTTTCTAAGCACACCTGGGATCCAGCTGAAGGGTCTCAACCTGAAGCATCGACTGTGCATTTTCCTCCGCAGATGCTGCATGTTCCTCCAACATTTTTCTGTTAGTTACAAACGTTTTCAACAATTCAACTTTGTTTTATCCAGGTTGTTGACATTTCCCAACAAAAACTGATGTCATGAGCTGTAACTGAAGTTGAACTTTGTGATGTTATCAATGTCTGTTCTTGCTTTGAAGTTTAATCAGCTCGCTACCACATTCTTAGATTATAAATTGACCCAACATCATTGAATACGATGAATTCAGGTATTCACTACATTATGCAACAATATGTTCAATATTGTGTTTCATTAGTTTGAGATTAATTTATTTCAAACAGCACTTTCCAATTTCTCAAAAGCATTTTATCATCACCATCCTCATAATCATGTGCTACCACCATCATTATCAGTATGTCATAGGCAATAATGGGCTATAATCCATCTTTAATCTGCAAGGGATCATGGACTGTGGGGAAAGCTCCCCTCACCCTGCCATTCCCTCTCTTTTCTCTTTCCATGATCATGATTATTCCTGGCAAATGTTTCTAAGAAGCGTTTTGCCATTGCCTTCCTCTGGGCAGTGTCTTTACAAGACAGGTGATCCAGTCATTATCAGTAGTCTTCCGAGATTGCCTGCCTGGCATCAGTAGTCACATAACCAGGACGTGCTGGAGAAAGGGGAATCTAATAGGAGAAGACAGAAGACCATGAAATTAAAAAAATGTGGGAGCAGCACCAGGGGAGGTGATGGGCAGGCAAGGAGACAAGGTGAGAGAGGGAAATGGAATGGGAAATAGAGAGGGGTGGGGAGAGCATTACCAGAAGTCCGAGAGATTGATGTTCATGCCATCAGGTTGCAGATGTTGCTCCTCCAATCCAAGTATGGCCTCTTCGCAACAGTAGAGAAGGCCATGCATGGACATGTTGGAATCAGAATGGGAAGTGGGTGGCCACTGGGAAATATGCTTTTTCTGGCAGATAGAGCATAGATGCTCAGCAAAGCTGTCTTCCAATCTACATCGAGTCTCACCGATTTTCAGGAGGCCACATCACGAACACCAAATGCAGTATGTGACTCCAGAACACTCACAGATGAAGTATTCCCCCCCCCCTCCCACCCTGAAAGGACTGTTTGGGGCCTTGAGTAGTAGTGAGCGAGGAGGCAGAGGAGCACTTGTTCTGCTTGTAAGAATAAATACTTCGAGGGGGATCAGTGGGGAGTGATGAATGGACAAGGGAGTAGTGCGAGGACCGATCCCTGTGGAGAGCAGCAAGTGAGGGGATGGGAGGGGGGGGGGGCAGAAGATGTGCTTGATGGTGGGACCCCGTTGGAGATGGCAGAAGTTGTGGAGAATTACATGGTGGACACGGAGGCTGGTGGAGTTGTAGGTGAGGACAAGAGGAACCCTAATCCTGGAGGAGTGGTGGGAGGATGGGATGAAAGCAGATGTGTGTGAAATGGAAGAGATATGATTGAGGGCAGTGTTGATGGCGGAGGAAGGGAAACCTGTTTCTCCGTCATTCTGGAATGAAAAGCCTCGTCCTGAGAGCAGGTGCAGCAGAGACACAGGAATTGAGAGAAGTGGATAAAGAGAAGCGTTCCTGCACTGGTCCGGCGAAGAGCTGTGAAAACCCAATCTCTATAAAAGAGACGTATCGCCTAATGGGCTGGTTGTCGTGGGAGCGGTCGTCATCGGAGTAGTCTGATGCAGGGTAGTAAGACTTTGGATCCACAGGGCTTGAAAGAGAACAGGCACAAGCAAGGTAAGTAAGTAATTTCTTATTTAAATCTTGAGAGAATAAGGCTATGTCTGCAGAGCCAGTGTTCTGCTCTGGGTGCCTGATGTGGGATTTCCCGGAGACTTGGTGATGCAGCTCCTTAGAGAGCGTAATAGAGAAATAGAGATGCAGCTCGATGACCTTCAGCTTGTTAGGGAAAGTGAAACAGGGATAGACAGGATCTTTAGGAAGGTAGTCACCCCCAAGGCTAAAGGAGACAGGTGACTGTCAGGAAACGGAAGGGAGAATGTCAGATAGTGGAGAACACCCCTGTGGAACATCCCCTCAGCAATAAGTACTGCATTTTGAGTACTGTTTGGGGGAGGGGAATGAGCTCCCTGGGGGCAGCAACGGCGGCCACGCCTCTGGCACTGAGTTTGGCCATATAGCTCAGAAGGGTAGCGAATTTAAGAGGATGTCAGCAATAATAGGGGACTCTATAGTCAGGGGGACAGACAGATGATTCTGTGGGTGCAAAAAGCAAGCTTGGATGGTAGTTTGCCCCCAAGGCTGCCAAGGTCTGCAATGTTTCTGAATGCATTCACAATATCCTGAAAAGGTAGGGTGAGCAGCCAAAAGCCATGGTATATATCAGTACCAACATCATAGGTAGAAAAAGGGAGGAGGTGCTGAAAACAGAATACAGGGAGTTAGGAAGAAAGCTGAGAAGCAGGACCTCAAGGATAATAATCTTGGGATTGCTGCCTGTGCCATGCAAAAATGAGGATAGGTAACGGGGCAAGGATTCAGATTCCTGGATAATTGAAACCTCTTCTGGGACAGGTGGGACTCATACCAAAAGGATGGGTGTCACTTGAATCCAAGGGGGACCAATATTCTTATGGGCAGGTTTACTTGTGTTGATCGGAGTGGTTTAAATAAATTAATATGCGAGGGGGATGGGAACCAGTATGACAGAGCTGAGGATGAGTCAGCAGGTTTACAGGTAGATGATGCATGTAACATGAATGTAAGGAAAGACAAGACAGAGACAGTACCACAGAGGCAAAATTCAGAAAGGCAAAGAATGCAGGACTGAAAGAGCTGTCTTTAAATGTGCATAGCATTCAGAATAAGCTGGATAAATGCATGGTACAGTTAGAGATTGGTTAATATGATGTTGTGGGCATCACTGATTTGTGGCTGAAAGAAGACCATAGTTTGGAGCTTAATATCAAAGGATATACTTTGTATTGTAAGGACAGGCAGGAAGGCATAGGCCATGGTATGGCTCTGTTGGTAAGAGATGGAATTATATCTCTAAAAACAGGTAACACACAGGGTCAGAGATAGTTGAACCTTTGTGTGTGGAGTTAAGAAAATGCAAGGTGCAAAAAGCCATTATGGGAATCATATATAGGCTTCTAAATAGTAAACAAGATGTGGGGCTGAGATTGCAAAGGGAGCTGGAAAAGGCATGTAATAAGGGTAATGACACAATTGTAAAGGGGGACTCCAATATGCAAGGGAATTGGGAAAATCTGCAGATGCTATAAATCCAAGCAACACACACAAAATGCTGGAGGAACTCAGAAGACCAGGCAACATTTCCCAATTTCCCAATTTCCCTCGGGATCAATAAAGTATGTCTGTCTGTCTGTCTGTCTGTCATCTATGGAAAAGAGTACAGTCTGTGTTGTGGGCTGAGACCCTTTAGCCGGACACAAGAAAAAAAGATGAAGAGTTGTGTTAAAAGGCAGGGAGGAGAGGAGGAGAAAAACAAGGTTATAGGTGAAAGTGGGAGGGGGAAGGTTGAAGTGAAGAGTTAGGAATTTGATTGGTGAAAGTGATACAGGGCTGGCGAAGCGGGTATCCAATGGGACAGGAGCATCAAAGCGAGGTGATGGGAATGCAAGGAGATAAAGTGAGAGAGGGAAAAGGAGATATAAGAGGATATGAAGATAGGTGGAGGGGTAGGTAGTGCTGAAGAAACAATGCGATTGCAGCAGAACTTAGACAAATTGGAACAATGGACAAAAAAGTAACAGATGGAATACAGTGTTGGGAAATGTATGATAATGCAATTTGGTAAAAAGAATAACAGTGCGGTCTATTATCTGTGTGGGGAGAAGGTTCAAACATCAAAGGTGCAGAGTGACGTACGAGTCCTTGTGGAAGACTCCCAGAAGGTTAGTTTCCAGGTTGAGTCTGTGGTAAAGAAGGCAAATGTAATGTTGGCATTAATTTCAAGGGGAATAGAATATAAGCAAGGAGATATAAGCAAGGGGTCAATGTGGACATGGTGGACAATTAAAAATACCTGGGGATACGAATTGACAATAAACTGGACTGGTCAAAGAACACTGAGGCTATCTACAAGAAGGGTCAGAGCCGTCTCTACTTCCTGAGGAGACTGAGGTCCTTTAACATCTACTGGACGATGCTGAGGATGTTCTACGAGTTTGTGGTGGCCAGTGCTATCATGTTTGTTGTTGTGTGCTGGGGCAGCAGGCTGAGGGTAGCAGACACCAACAGAATCAACAAACTCATTCGTAAGGCCAGTGATGTTGGGGGGGTGGAATTGGACTCTCTGAAAAGAGGATGCTGTCCAAGTTGCATGCCATCTTGGACAATGTCTCCCATCCACTCCATAATGTACTGGTTAGGCACAGGAGTACATTCAGCCAGAGACTCATTCCACCGAGATGTAACACTGAGCGTCAAAGGAAGTCATTCCTGCCTGTGGCCATCAAACTTTACAGCTCCTCCCTCGGAGTGTCAGACACCCTGAGCCAATAGGCTGGTTCTGGACTTATTTCCACTTGGAATAATTTACTTATTATTATTTAATTATTTATGGTTTTATATTGCTATATTTCTACACTATTCTTGGTTGGTGCAACTGTAACAAAACCCAATTTCCCTCGGGATCAATAAAGTATGTCTGTCTGTAATTTATAAGACATTAGTCAGGCCACACTTGGAGTATTGTCAACAGTTTTGGGCTCCTAATCTCAGAAAGGGAGTGCTGTCATTGGAGAGAGTCCAGCCGGGGTTCATGACGATTCTGGGAATGAAGGGGTTAACATATGAGGAGCATTTGGTAGCTTTGGGCCTGTACTCACTGGAATTTGGAAGAATGTGTTGGGATCTCATTGAAACCTACCGAATTTTGAAAGGCCTTGATAGGGTGGATATGGAGAGGATGTTTCCTATGGTGGGGGTATCCAGAACAGGAGAGCACAGCCTCAAATGAGGGGTGATATTTTAAGACAGAGATAAGGTGGAATATTTTTAGCCAGTAGACTAGTAAATCTGCAGTGTGCTCTGCCACAAACATGGTGGAGATGTATGTCCATGGGTATATTTAAGGCGGAAGTTGATAATTTCCTGATCGATCAGGACATCAAAGGATGTCACCTGTGAGCAGGCAGGTGTATAAGATTGAGTGGGATCCCGGATCAGCCATGTTGGAATAGTGGAGCAGACTTGCTGGGCTGAATGGCCTAAGTCTGCCATTCTTATAGCCTAATCATCTTACAGGATGGCATTTTTTCAAGTAACTGTGTGGGAAGAGGTATTGTCCAGGTGGCTCTGAGAGCCAGTAGGTTTGTAATAGATATCAGTGGATAAGATGTTCCCAGAGATAGAGGCAGAGAGATTGAGAAGGGGAGGGGATGTGTTGGGAATGGACCAGGTAAATTTCAGGATACAGTGCAAGTTATCTCCTTGCTTGCCCATTGCCTCAGTCTGGTGGCCCTCTCCTTTTTTCTTTCTTCCTTGGCCTTCTGTCCTCTCCCATTAGATTCCCCGTTCTCTAGTCCTGTATCTTTCACCAATCTACTTCCCAAACTCTTTACTTCACCCCTCCCCCCACTCCTGGTTTCACCTATCACCATGTGTTTTTGTCCTTCCCTTCCCCCCACAATCTTACTCTGACTATTCATCTTTCTCCAGTCCTGTTGAAAGGTCTTGGCCTGAAACGTCTGTACTTTTTTTCCATGCCTGACCTGCTGAATTCCTCCAATATTCTGTGTGTGACACATTTCACTGTTTGTTTCGATATCAGAATTAGAATCAGGTTTATTATCACTGGCATATGTCATGAAATTTGTTAACTTGCAGTGAGGTGGTGGTTCATGGGTTCAATGTCACAGGGGAGAAGCTGTTCCTCAGGCATTGAGTGTGGATCTTCAGGCTTCTGCACCTCCTTTCTGATGGTAGAAATGAGAGGAGGACATGACCTGGATGGTGAGGTTTCTTAATGATGAATGCTACCTTTCTGAGGGGCCACTCCTTGAAGATGTCCTGCAATACAACTGAGACTACTGCAGCTCCCTGATGGAGCTGACTAGTTTTTCAACTCTCTGCAGCTTAATTTGATCCAGAACAATAGCACCCTCCTATAGCAGATGGTGATGAAGCCAGTTAGAACTCTGTACATCCCTGGAAATTTCCAAGTGTTTTTGGTGGATGTACCAGATCTCTACAAACTCCTAATGATGTATAGCAGCTGTCTTGTCTTCATCTCAAACCAACAGCAGCAAGTTCTCAGTCTTAGCCCAAATGTTGATTAGCCTCGTATCTTCTGCTTTCAATACCTGACTTCATAAATCTCTGAGGTGAAGATCCTTCCTCTCCCAGGGATGAAATCTTTGCAACTTCTAATGGTGTTTCTATAGCACTGGGATTTTACAGGGTAAGGTTACCAGCCCCATGCCCAGCCCTCCTCCTTTTGCAGACAGGCTCATGACCAAGAATGGCAAAGTTTATTTTGTTGTACATGTGATACATAAATCTCAATCTGATCTTATCTGATATAAGCTCCTGACAGACAGCACCCGAGGTCAGGATTGGATCTGTGAAGCAGGAGCAGGGCTGTACCACTGTGCTGCTCTGAAATGCTACACAGGTAATGAAATACACAGAACAGAGTCAGGGTCAGGTTTAATATCACTGATATATGTTGTGGTTTACTGTGATGTGGCAGCAGTACATTGCAATAGGTAGTAATAAAACTGTGAATTACAGCAGGAAGTATACATACATTAAAAAGATGAATGAAATAAGCCGTGAGATAGTGCTCATGATTTCAGTGTCCATTCAGAAATCTGGCGGCAGATGGGAAGAAGCTGTTCCTGAATTGTTGAGTGTGTGCTGTCAGGCACCTGTAATGAAAAGAGGGCATATCCTGGGTGATGGGGGTCCTTTATGATGGATGCCACCTATTTAAGGCATTGCTCCTTGAAGATGTCCTGGATACTGGGCAGGCCAGTGCCCACGATGGAGCTGACTGAGTTTACAACTCTGTGCAGCTTATTTCGATCCTGTGCAGTACCATCCCTCCCCCATACCAGATGGTGATTCTGACAGTTAGCCAGCTAGAACGCTCTTTACGGTACATTTGTAGAAACTTGCGAGTGTCTTTGGTAACATACTAAATCTCCTCAAACTCCTATTGAAATATAGCCACTGTCATGTCTTCATTGCAAATGCATTGGGCTCAGGATAGATCTTCAGAGATGTTGACCCACTGGAACTTGAAATTATTCGCCCTTTCCACTTCTGCTCCCTCTAGGTGGTCTGGTGTGTGTTCCTTTCTAAAGTCCACAATTGGTTCTTTGGTCTTACTGGTGTTGAGTGCAAGGTTGTTGCTCCGATACCATCTAGTTGATCTATCTCACTCTTGTACACTTTCTCATCACCATCTGAAATTCTGCCTGCAATGGCATTCTCATCGGCAAATTTGTAGGTGGCATTTGAACTGTACCTACCCACACAGCCATGGATGTAGAGAGAGAACAGGGCACGATACAGGTCTTTCAGCCCACTGTTTATTTTATTTAGACATACACCATGGAACCAGCCATTCTGGCACAAAAACTCACATCATCCAGCAACCCACCTATTTTACCCTAGCCTATTTACAATGACAAATTAAACTGCCAACCAGTATGTCTTTGGACTGTGGGAGGAAACCGATGTATATCATCGGAAGAACGTACAAACTCCTTACAGACACCATTGGAATTGAACTCTGATCTCCGACACCCCAAGCTGTATTAGCATCGCACTAACTGCTACACTGCCGTGATGCCTCGTGTTGTGCCAACCTATATTGATTTACTCTAAAATGAATCTAAATTTAAATCAAGCAACTGAACAACAAGTTGCTTCCTAGCACAACAAAGCAGGATAAAACTTGTTTTAGTATCAAACCTTTAAGAAGCATTGGACAACATTTTCTGCACAATGCTGCCCTGATTACCTTCCACTTCCCCAATTTATTCCGTCGTTATTTATGCATTCAATCGACAGTCAATTTACATTTTATACTTGGCAGCAATTCGCTTTCCTTCAACTTTCTGCAGAATCAACAACCAACCATCCCTCAAAAATATTTCAAGACAGCCAATGATTACTATACTTAGAGGCAATCCAATCCATCAGTTAGCAATAACAAGCTCAACACTAATGGATAAGAGTTGAAACATCTTAACAAATCCTAAACAGACATCAGTTTTGACAAGACGTTGTCCTTTGCTCTTTAAATGAATGCAATTTAGTTTCTTTTTCTGTTCAACTCAATAATAATATTCAAGCATTTTTTCTGCCTTTGCTCGACAACTTCCATGAATAAAATTCCATTAAAGTTTGGAAGTATAGCTGTAACTTTCTAAGTAGCCTTGACTCATTTGACCATCAGCTCAATACAGATGTCCTTCTCGGATTTGTGTAGAACTTAGAGTTGGCAAACATATTGTTTGAGTTCGCTATTGCTATTTGTCCTTGCACAATCTCCATCAGTTGTGAAGGGTGACATGTGAAGCACATCAATATCTTTCCATGACACAAAACCAGCAAGCAGCTTCAATAAATCTTCAGCTTTTATGTCATTCTTGTTTGTCATGCTCTTCAATCGCTGCTCCAAAATACATTTCTATCAAAATAGAAACAAAGAATTGGTTGGCCATTGCTGCTGACTCCAGTGATTCATTCAAGGCCACCAACATTTTACCTCTGTTCAATCTCTGACAGTTCATTAAAAACATTATTTCATATTATTGTATATCCCTAACTACTGCGAGAAGTCAACGTCTCAAGGTATTTGCGACATCATTTTCATTCTTGTTTAACAATTGGGTTTTTGTCAAGGCAAGCACATGGAAACAGCAAAATAGTTCTTGATATTGGTCAGAAGTTTCATTTGATTATTTCAGTTGCTCTTCATATTCTGAGGTCCTCGCCACCATTTTCTGCACATGTTTTACTTTAGCTCAAGTTTGATGTCCTCATTTGATTTTGTATCCTTCTCTCTTCCTCCAATTAGAGATTAGCTTTATTTGTTGTCACATATACACATGTTCCATGTTGGCCATTGTAACATGTTCTGATCAAGCATAGTCCAAGGACATCCTGGGGCCAGCCCATGGGTGTCACCATGCTTCCAGATCCAACATAGCATCTCCACAACTTACTAACCTGCACGTGTTTGGAATGTGGGAGGAAACCAGAATACGTGGAGGAAACCCACAAGGTCATGCAGAGAATGTACAAACTCCTTAGAGACAGCAGCAGGAAGTGAACCCTGATCTTACAGCTGTCTCTGGAAAGCATTACACCTGTTGCACTGTCTTGACCATTTTTCCTTGTAAACTACAAGATCATGCAGGAACTCTGCACTTCAGGCAGGATCAGTGAGAGAAATGGACAGTTGATGATTTGGGTCAAGATCCCTGATTGTATGCAGATGAAGGGTCTCAACCCAAAATGCCAACTGTCCATTTCCCTCCGCAGATGCAGTGTGACCCTTTGAATTCCCTGCAACATCATGTCTGTCGCACCAAATTCCAGCATCTGCAGACCTTTTTGTCACTGGTTTTACATCACTCTGTCTTTCAAGTTCAAGTTTATTGTCATTCAACTATATGCATGTTTACCACCAAAAGAGCCAAACTTTCTCCACACCAAGGTGCACAACACAGTATAGATAACACACACATAACATGTAAAGTAATATTACCACAAATAAATATTCATATACTAAAGTGAATATATGACACAAAAAAAGTAAACAGTATAATGCTACTGGCTTTTCATATGTGATGAGACCTGGGTAGTGACATGGAGTTTAGTAGTCTTATGGTGTGGGGGAAGAAGCTGTTTCCCAGCAGAACAGTTCTTGCCCTAATACTATGGTACCTACTGCCTGATGGTAGGCAGGGTCAATGGAATTGTTTGTGAATTGGCTGTTTAGATTCAGAAATCTAAATCAGTCTTCTCTGCAGAAGACACTAGCACAATGCCAGAAATGCGAGAATGTCATGGGGCACAAGCGAGTGCTGTTGCTGTTACTAAGGAGAAGGTGTTTGGGAAGCTGAAGGATCTGAAAGTACATCACTAAGTCATCTGAGCCAGATGGACTACACTGCAAGGTTCTGAAAGAGGTAGGTCATGGAGGTATCAGCAATGATATTTCTGGAACCATTATATTCTGCATTGGTTCTGGAGGACTGGAAGACTGAAAATGTCTCTCCATTCTTTAAGAAGAGATGGAGGCAAAAGAAAGGAAATTATAAACCAGGTGAACTGACTTCAGTGATTGAAATGAAGTTGGAGTCTGTTATTAAGGATGAGCTTTTGGGTTAATTGAAGGCACATAGCAAAATAGGCTGAAGTCAGCATGGCTTCCTTAATGGGAAACCTGGCCTGAAAAATCTGTTGAAATTCTTTGAGAAATTAACAAGCAGGATAGACAAAAGTAAGTCACTGGATATTGTTTATTTGGATTTTCAGAAGGCCTTTGACAAGGTGCCACACAAGAGGCTGCATAACAAGATAAGTGTCCATGGTATTACAGGAAAGATACTAGCATGGATAGAAGATAGGCTGACTAGCAGGAGACAAAGTTTGGGAATAAACGGATCATCTGCTGGTTGGCTGCTGTTGACTAGTTGTATTCTACAGCAGTCTGTGTTAGGACTGAATCTTTGAACATTATACATCAATGATTTGGATGAAGGAATTAAAGGGTTTCTGGCCAAATTTGTGGAGAATACGAAGACAAGGGGAGAGGCAGGTAATATTGAGGAATCAGGGATCTGCAGAAGGAGAATGAGCCAAGAAGTGTCTGATGGAATGTAATGTAGGGAAGTGTATGGTCATGTCCTTTGGTAGAAGGAATAAAGGTGTGGGCTATTTTCTAAGTGGGGATAAAATTTAAAAATGCGAGGTTGCAAAGGGGCTTCAGAGTCCTCGTGCAGGATGTCCTGAAGGTTAACTTGCAGGTTGAGTGGAAGGTGAGGAAGGCAAATGCAATGTTATCATTAATTTCAAGAGAACGAGAATACAAAAGCAAGGATGTAATGCTGAAATGAAAGGGTTAACATATGAGGAGTGTTGAATGGCTTTGGGCCTGTACTTGCCCTCATTTAGAAGAATGGAGGGGGTTTGGGGGAACACATTGAGACCTATTGAATATTGGAAGGCCTAGATAGAGTGGATGTGGAGAGGCACCTATGCACCCCAAGATAAATTCAATTAGGTCTGGTGTACTCACTATTAGGGAAACAATGCTGTCAGTTTATGCATCACGAGTTTCAACAACCAGGAATCTGATTATCACCAAATATTCTGCTTCAATGATGTTGATTGAGAGACAGGCATTTTCCATGACACAAAGATATAAACATTCTGAAATATGGATGGATTGGTCATAAAATGGTAAATAAAATATGTCAGCACACTCATTTTTCAGATACTTATGACAACTAGACTAGTTTAGTAGGAATTATAAACTCCACAAAATTTAAATGTATATTCTTTTTTATTAAATGAAAGAGTTTGTTTCTTATACAGAATGAGTAAAGGTATCTTTGTAAAAATGGATTGGTCACTGTGTAAAAAGCATTGCCCGTTAGGCCTACTGGTGTTTAGGGCAGCAGTGAAGATCCTCTGTCTTTCGATGTTCAGGTCTTCCATCATCATGCCGGTAGCTTCCTCTCAGTTTTCACTATTGTACATCCCAGGTGGAGACTCAGGAATACCGTCATGCACAATGTAGAAGGATTCTTCATTGCTGCCTCCATAACAGTATTGTTTGACAAGTCAGGATTGTTAGCCCTGAGTTGAACCCTTGAACTTGGAGGACCGGTGATCACTATATAGGCCTTAAGCTATATAAAAATTGCTCTGATTTCTGAGTCTGTTGTTGACACCTTTCAAAAGTGTAGCTTAAAATCTTGCATTAATATTTAATATGATTAAATCTACTCATTTTAAAGTGTGGAAGATGTTACACTTGCGTGGAAATTACTAGAATTTACACAGTTAAAACCCACATAAAAGCTTAAATTTTGTATGATTTATTTACTGTTGCAAGCAATTGTAATGTTATATATTGCAATCTACTGCTACCGAGGAACAATTCATTTTGTGACACACACTCAGTGGCTACTCTATTTGGTATGCCTGCTTATTAATGAAAATGATGCATGCGAGTTCGATTTCAATGTTTAAGGAAAGTTTGGATTGGTACATGAATGGTAGGGTAGGGCTACAAAGGGCCATGGTCCCAGTGCAGGTCGATGGGAGGAAGCAGCTTAAATGGCTCAGCATGGACTAGATGGGCCAAAGGGCCTGTTTCTGTGCTGTAGTTATCTATGACTCTGTGACTCTAAATATCTAATCACCCAATCATGTGGTAGCAACTCAATGCATAAAAACATGCAAGGTCAAGAGGTTCGGTTGTTTTTTCTTCAGAACAAATGTCAGAATGGGAAAGCAATGTGATCTAAATGATCACATTGACCATGGAATGATTGCTGGGGCCAGACAGCATGGTTTGAGTATCTCAGAAACAATTGACCTTCTGGAATTTCTATACACCACAACCTCTAGAGTTTACAGAGAATGGTGCGAAAAACAAAAGACATCCAACATGCTGCAATTCAGTGAGCAAAAACACCTTTTTAATGAAAGAGGTCAGCGGAGAACAACCAAACTGGTTCAAGCTGACAGGAACTCGATTAACAACATGTTACTACAGTGCAGAAGAGCATCTCTGAATGCACAACACGTTGAACCTTGAAGTGGATGGGCTATAGCAGCAGAAGACCTTGAACACACACTTAGTGAACACTTTACTAGGTTTAGCAGGTATTGAATAACATGACCACTACGTGTATGTCACTGACAGGGGTGCGTGTCAATGATTATGATTATGAGTGTTAGGTTCTCATTTCAATGCTTTTGATGTTTTTTTGTTTGGGTGACAATTCATCTCTTTCACTACGAAGATGCTTATTTTGAAGATAACTGACTAAAGAGAAGAGAGATAATTTATTTGCCAGTTATAAGCAGCAATTTAAAGTAAAAGTGAATTGTCCAAAGTATGCATTTTGGATGGATTAGGAATTTGTTTGGCAACTGCTCAGTCTCTGACTGCGAGAATCTGCAGACAGTTAACTAATAATAGTTAACTCAGGACATCACAGAAAGCAGCCTCCCCTCCAATGGCACTGTTAATACTTCTTGCTTCTTGGTAAATTGGCCATTATAATCAAAGATCACTCTCGCCTTGCCACGGGCATTCTCTCCTCCCCTTTCCCATCAGATAGAAGATACAAAAGCCTGAAAGCTCATCCCATTAGGTTCTATGCTGCTGTTAATGGATCAGGCATTTTGTCCAATAAGATGGACTCTGGCCTCACAATCTACATCATTATGATCTCGCACTTTATCATCTACCAGCAATGGATTTTTTTTTAGTAGTTTTACACTTTATTCAGCAAAGTTCCTGCTTTACCCAATATACAGTGGAATGATTTTATCTGAGTGAATAATATACAAGACTGTCTTTCACTGTGTCTTGGAACATGTGATGTTGTGTACTTAATATTTCCATAGTATTTGATAATAGTAATATTATAAATGTTGTTGATTAAGCAGACTTCTTCATTTCTATAATTTATTACAGGTTATATGTTAAAATCTGAATTGGGTACATCATGACACTACCTCCTGATGCATGCTTACCTTGATTAAAGTAAGCATGAAGTTAGGCTCACATTTCAGACTGCTGTGTCTTTCTTTGAATTAGGTTAATGTTTTAATATTAAAAGATAACATGACAATGGCTATTATTGTTTTATTATATGTAATGATACTACAGTATATATTTTATTAGGAGTTTGAAGAGATTATTATGTCACTAAAGACTCCTGCAAATTTCTACAGTTGTACTGTGGAGACACACCACTGCTTGGGATGGAGGGGCTACAGCACAGCATCTGAGAAAGCTCTAGTGGGTTGTAAACTCAGCCATCTCCACAGCTCTCAAAGAATACAATAAAATAGACTCTCGGCCTCACAGCCTACCTCCTTATGGCCTTACACCTATCATCTACATGTACTGCGCTTTCTCCTGCACTCTGTTATTGCTTTCCCTTCTACTACCCCAGTATATTGTTGATAGGAACTCATCTGTTTTGATGGTATGCACAGAACATTTTTCCACTGAGACATGAATTTGCAGAATTTAGAGCAATAAATAATCTGTTGGAGGAACTCAGAAAGTTGAACATCAACTCTGGGGCGTAAAGGAATTGTCAACATTTCATGTAGAAACTCCAGATCAGGAACCTGAAACACTGACACTTCCCTTCCCCTTACTAAAGCCACTCAAACTGTGAGATCCTCCAGAAAGTTACTCATTGCTCCTTCCAGATCTTACCCACTTATACACCTCCATCAAGTCACCTTTCACTTTCCTTTCCTCCAAAGAGAAAATCCCTGGCTCATTCAAACATGCTCTCTAAACGAGGCAACATCCTGGTAAACACGAGGAAATCTGCAGATGCTGGAAATTCAAGCAACATACACAAAATGCTGGTGGAATGCAGCAGGCCAGGCAGCATCTTTAGGAAGTAGAGTCGACATTTCAGGCTGAGACCCTTTGTCAGGACTAACTGAAAAAAGAGACAGTAAGACATTTGAGAGGGGGAAGATTCAAAATGATAGCCTGTCTTCTATCATTTCGGATCTCCCCCTCTCCCTCTCAAATCTCTTACTATCGCTTCTTTCAGTTAGTCCTGATGAAGGGTCTCAGCCTGAAACGTCGACAGTGCTTCTTCCTGTAGATGCTGCCTGACCTGCTGTGTTCCACCAGCATTTTGTGTGGGTTGCTTGAACATTCTGGTAAATCTCCTCTGCACCCTCTCTGAAGCTTTCCCATCCAGAACTGAACACAATATTCCAAGTGTGGTCTAACCAGGGTTTCATAGAGCTGCAACATTCCCTCATATCTCTTGACCTCAATCCCCTAACTTATAGAGGTCAACACACCATTGGCCTTAACCACACTTTCATTATGCCATACTTACTGTAATTTATGGGATTTGTTCCCTACTTAAGTGACAATTCATTGGATTTATTTTAAATTTTACTTCCTTCAGCTAACTTTGATAGAGTCATGCAGTGAGACAACATGGAAACAGGCCCTTTGGCCTAACTGCTCCATGCCACCCACAGCATCCTCCTTGCAAGTTTCTGTGCCCACATTTGGCCCATCCCTCTGAACCGCTCACATCCACGTATCTTACCAAATTCCTCTTAAATATTACAATTGTACCCACCTTAAACACTCCCTCTGGTAGCTCATTCCAGGTACTCACTACCTTTTGTGTGAAGTTACCCTCCCAGGTCTCCCTTTAATCTCTCCCTTCTAATCTTGTATCTGTGCCCTTCAATGTTGGACTCCACAACTCTGGGGTAAAGACTGTGAGCAGGGATACAGACACAAAACTCAGCAGGCCAGGCAGCATCTAGGGAGAAGAGTAAAGAGTCCAAGTTTTGAGCCAAGACCCTTCATCAGGATCATCCATCTTGATCCAGATCCCTTGTGGTTTTATATAATTCTGTGAGGTTGCCCTTCATTCTCTATAACCCAGGTCCACTAGTCCAGGCAGCATCCTTGTAGATGTTGTTGACACCACTTTTCAAGCTGATGTTTTTCGTAGAATCAGAGTTCATAGTGTGAGAATTCCTTGGTTGATCTATCTCGTCCAGTTCTTTGAAAGAAATTTCCAATCAGTTCTGCTACGAATATCAAACTGTCAGGGCACTGGAGCAGCGATCCAATCACAGACCCAGTACTGTGCACACAGTGATATTAATTGAGCAACAAATCCCAAGGTGCAAGCAAAGTCAGTGTGAAAGTTCAGGCAGAGATCAAAACATCCAGAGAAATCCAAAACCAGAATCAGGCAGAGTCGATATTCAAATGGGCCAAGTGCAGATACAAATGCTGGAAAGACTCAGGAAAATTCATTGGCACAATCTAGCAACAACCAGGTGAAAACACAGGACTAAAGTACACTGAGCAATAAACAGAGAGGCAGATGATAGGTGGAGCGCAATGAGACACAGGTGGCAGAAATACAGGTAATAATGAGAGACCAATGAGAGACGGAGTACTCAGTAATCCAGGGGCCAGAGTAGAGCAGGAGCGGGGAAGGAGCAATGGCAATACAAAACCACAGACTGACAGCTAGGGGGAAAACACACGAAAAGACAGTTCAACTGAATGACTGACACGAACATAGAACATAGACCACACCGTAGTTCAGCACAGTACAGGCCCTTTGGCCCATGATATTGTGTTGTCCTTTTATTCCACTCCAAGATCAATCTAGTTCTTCCCTCCCATAGAGCCCTCAATTTTTCATTCATCATGTTCCGACCTAAGAGCCTCTGGTGCCGTGGTAGCCTTTACATCTCAGGGTGATCTAGAATTTGGAGTTCAATTCCGGTGCAGTTCTGTAAGGAGTCTCTCTTCATGGAATGTGTAGGTTTTCTCCGGGTCCTCTTATTTTCCCCCACAGTCCAAAAATGTACAGGTTGGCTGATTGGTCGTGGTAAGTTGTCCCACGATTCGGTTGGAGTTAATTGGTTTTGTTGGGGTTGCTGGAACGGCATGGGTCAGAGGGCTGGAAGGGCCTACTCCGTACTACATCGCTAAATGAAAATAAATAAATAAATAAATAAATGTCCCAAGCATATCTGCCTCTACCAGCACCCCAGTTGTGTGTTACATGCACTGACCACTGTCCGTTTAATGGTACCATCCATAGAGGCATTGTAAATAAGAGGACCCGGAGAAAACCTACACATTCCATGAACAGAGACTCCTTACAGAACTGCACCGGAATCCATGTGGCATTGTTACAGCTTGGGGTGTTTGGAATTCAATTCAAAAGCCGTCTGTAATAAGTTTGTACATTTCTCCCCATGAATGCACGGCTTTCCTCCAGCTGCTCTGGTTTCCTCCCATATTCCAAAGACATACCGGTCAGCAGGTTAATTGCGTGGCCCTCCATTGGTTCATGTCGACCATGGATGTTGCATCCTAGCTATCTGCATTGTTGGTGCAGTGCAGTCGGTGGCTGGTGAGTCCAAAGTGAGAGTGGCAGCCTCTGTTGCAAAAATTGCATCTATAAGTGTTCCCAGCTCTGCTGGAGATGCAGCACTGCTTCCTATAGACCCATTTGTCTTCTGCCACTTTCAGGACTTTCTCCTCGCCTGACTTAAGATACTGTTTCAGGCTGCTTCTCCATCTGGTGCAGTCAGTAGCAAGTTTCTCACAGGACTCAGTCTTGATGTCCAATGCCTTCACATCCCACTGCTGCGGGCAGCCAGCGATTCTCTCACTAGAAGCCAGTTCACCACGGAGGATATCATGTGACATGCAGCCATACTCTATGTAGCAAGTATGGGCTCGTTGTACACTACTATCTTTGTTTTGACTGTGTGTTAGGAGTTCTCCAAATTTGCGTGGCAAGGCAGGTGATAGATGTTGTTGCAACTTTCCTGACGCACTTGTCAATTTCTGCATCCAAGGAGAGGTTGTCACTGTTGAATGCCAGCTATGTGAACTGATTGGTGAATACTTATACTCAGCTCAGGCAGAGTGCCTGGCTTCAATAACAGGGGTCATCTTGTTGGATTTGGCTTTTGTTTTCTCGGTCTACTTCCCAAGGGTAGCTAAGGCTGTACTGCAGATTATATTCTGCAGAACTTCCCATTTTCCTTTGACAGAGTTTCCAGGCTGCTGGGTGCTTAGTTCTTTCTCGAAGGACTTAGCAAACTGCTCTAACATTGATGCACCATCAATAACTCTCGGAGACAGGAGGCAAACAATAGCCTTTTATTAGCTGCAAGAAACCACCACACAACATCCTGGAGACTGAGGGGGGAGCAGTGCCTCCAACCGCCTTTATACAGGGGTCTGTGGGAGGAGCCACAAGAGCAGTCAGCAGAGGGGCGTGTCCAGACAAGTATATGTAGTTCACTACAAACATGTCTTGGTGAGACATCTTGCTGAAATCAATGCGAGGGTTTCTTTTTTGTTTAGCACAATGGAATTTCTTCAGCTGTAGTCTGATCTTGCAACACACCGGTGAGTGGTCTGTGTTGCAGTCTGCACTATGGTAGGGAAGTGTGAAAAGCACACTGCCGAGGGGGAAGCACCTGACCAATTGGAGCCAGTGTCTGAAGGGGGGAGTCTCCAGGAAACTTTGAGTTGAAACTTAATCTGGAAGTACACAAAAATTATCATAAGTGCACAGCTCCTGCAGTTACTATTGTTCATCCTGCCCACGCCAAAGTGACCTAGGCAGGAGAGCCGTGAGTCATGATCTGCACCCACTCTGACACTGAGAAAAAGATGTTCCTTTCTGGTTGCTGCAAGGTTCTCATAAAACATTCATTACCTCAGACGTGGAGACAATGTGGGAGCGTACACACTGACAAGAGTAACTGGGCCTCCTGTGGAGTTGAGGCAAAGAGTAAGAAGTCACTCAGATCCATTGCTGCCTGCTTTCACCATCTTCAACAATATGTTCCTCATTGTAAAGCCTACTCCATGCTCTCTGGGCTCATCAGGGCTTTGCCAGAAAAAAAAGGTGTAGTCTTTCTCCTTTTACTTTTTTGGGCAGATGGGCCTCATCACCTGTGTTTGGCAATTTATCTAGGAGAAGAAAAACTCTGATCTCAAACCTTCACTGCCTTGCAGCTATACCCACTCATAGGAAAGGCTTCAGGAGTAAAGCCCAAGGAAAAATCTGGAGCTGGAGTCCCTAAGGCAGTCCTATCTTGAGTTCAACACTGACTGGAAGGTCCTTTAATGCCGTTGGTGCCAAGCTATATCTGTTTCTGCCGTTCCTTTGGATTCATCAGCTGCATACCCGGGGGTATCTGCAGCACAGGCAACAGCTTGTTCTCCATAGTATACTGCACTGACTTGACTTCACTTGTAGCATGGACACCTTTCAGGAGAGGACACTCGTGCTTCACCCCATGGCATTGGCATAACACAGGAAGCAGCAATTACTGGTTAAAGAATACGTACACAACGCTGGAAGAACTCAGCAGGTCAGGCAGCATCCGTGAGAAAAGAGTAGCCAACGTTTCGGGCCAAGCTCCTTCATCAGGAATAGGGCCCCTGGCTGACACACCTGGCTGATGCGGGCACACTACAGGAGAAAGACTACATCAAAATAGGTTGCAACACACACAAAATGCCAGTGGAACGCAGCAGGCCAGGCAGCATCTATAGGAAGAAGCACTGTCGACGTTTCGGGCCGAGACCCTTCGTCAGGACACTTCGTCTTGGCCCGAAACGTCGACAGTGTTTCTTCCTATAGATGCTGCCTGGCCTGCTATGTTCCACCAGCATTTTGTGTGTGTTGCTTGAATTTCCAGCATCTGCAGATTTCCTCGTGTTTGTTTATCAAAATAGGTTCATTGGTTCTGAGACTAAGCTAAGCTTGAATGGGAGGTGGGGGTGGGGGGAGTGGCTGCTGGGTGGTATGGCTCATTAGGCCAGAAGAGCACTTTACCTCTGAATAAAAAGTAAATAATTTATCTCTGATCTCCCCTATATTTTCCTCCAATTGCCTTAAAATTATAAACTGTCACATTAGCCATTTCCACCCTAGGAGAAAAGCTTCTGACTATCCACTCGATCTATGTTCTCATCATCTTATACATCTTTATCTCATCCTCTTTCACTCAAAAAAAAACTCAACCTTGCTCACCCTTTACTCATAGACTGCTGTCTGATCCAGGCAGCATCCTGGTAAATTTCTCTTGTATTTCCATACCATACCTGTTAGGTACAGTCGAGATCTCTTTGCTTGCTCCATAAATACAGTCCGTGGCCACTTTATTAGGTACCTCCTGTATGTATATTCATGACCTTCTACGGTAGTCCATCAACTTCAACGTTCGTCATGGAAGGCATACGATATGCATTGGCCTTCATCTATCATGGGATTGAGTTTAAGAGCAGAGAGGTAATGTCGCAGCTCTCGGACCCTGGTCAGACCCCACTTGGAGTATTGTGCTCAGTTCTGGTCGCCTCACTACAGGAAGGATGTGGAAACCATAGAAAGGGTGCAGAAGAGATTTACAAAGATGTTGCCTGGATTGGGGAGCATGCCTTATGAGAATAGGTTGAGTGAACTCTGCCTTTTCTCCTTGGAGCAATGGAGGATGAGAGGTGACCTGAAAGAGGTGTACAAGATGATGAGAGGCATTGATCGTGTGGATAGTCAGGGGTTTTTTTTTCCCCAGGGCTGAAATGGTTGCCACAAGAGGACACAGGTTTAAAGTGCTTGAAAGTAGGTACAGAGGAGATGTCAGGGGTAAGTTTTTTACGCAGAGAGTGGCGAGTGCGTGGAATGGGCTGCCGGCAATGGTGGTGGAGGCAGATATGATAGGGTCTTTTAAGAGACTCCTGGGTAGGTACATAGAGCTTAGAAAAATAGAGGGCTATGGGTCACCTTAGGTAATTTCTAAGGTAAGGACCTGTTTGGCATAGCTTTGTGGGCTGAAGGGCCTGTATTGTGTTGTAGGTTTTCTATGTTTCTATGTTGTGTATTTGCATATGCTCTTCTACAAACCACTGTTGTGACTTGTGGTTGTTTGAGTTATTGTCACCTTCCTGTCAGTTTGAACCTGTCTAGCCATTCTCCTCTGATGTCTCTCATCAACAAGCTGCTTTTGGTTACACAACTGTCTTTCACTGGATGTTATTTCTGTTTATTTCACCATTCTCTGTAAACTCCAAAGAGTGAGTAATGGAAATCTCAGGAGATCAGATGTTTCTGAGATACTCAAACTGTAGGTGATCTGAAATTGGGGGAAATGTACATAATTCACAACCATCAACACTGAGCTGAGGTTTCACTTTAAGAAGCTGGTCTGAGATGTAGACATTATTACGTAAAGATTTTTAGCGTGCTTTATTGTTTAGGTTGTGCAGTTCAATATAAGTGTAGTGTGGGTTTCATTAAACATGAAATTTCTCACTTTGTTTTATTTGTGAAAACCCACAAAAACACTCCACCTGGCACAAACAATCATTCCATGGTCAAAGACACTTAGATCACATTTCTTCCTGATTCTGGAGTTCAGTCTGAACAACAAATGAACCTCTTGATTTTATGTTTTGAGTTGCTGTCACATGATTGACTGATTATATATTTGCATTAATGAGCAGGTAAATAGGTGTACCAGATCAAGTGGCCATGAAGTGTAGAAAACCATGCGGCGCTGAACATGCCCTTATAAAGTTATGCTGACCTTATAACCTACTCCAAGGTTAATCTAACCTTTCCCTCCCGTGTAGCCCTACATCATTTTCTTTCATCTATGTACTTATCTAAGTGTCTCTTAAATCTCCTGAATTCAGGGTTCCTAAGCTGGGTGTCATGGACCCTTTGGTTAATGACATAAAAACAGGTTGGGAACACCTTCCCTAAGGTCTATGCCTCCACCACCACCCCTGACAAACACCCATGCTCTGAAGGGTGTTTCCATCCTTTCCATCCTCAGATTTTCATAATAATTTTTCATCATTTTCATATCACAACTTACTGTCTCATTTAGCTCCACATCTTGCAGTCTACATCGTGTAAGCAGGGGCTCTAAACCTCGCACTTTATAACAATCAGTCAAACATCAGGCCATGCCACTCAGGGACTTGTGCTAATATTATTTTGTGACTGCATGTGCTGGATTGTAACTATATATACTGTGTGTGACTGTATGTACTGTGTTTTTCAGCCTGGCCCCAAAGGAACAATGTTTCATTTAGTTGTATACATGAGTATGGTTGAATGAGAATTAAACCTGAATTTGAGACAAAACAGAAAATTCTCCTTTGCAGTAATCAGAAGTGATTGTTTGATTATTTTACTGAGGCCATGACTTTGTATCTGAATAAACAGTCTGAGTTATGTTAAATTAGAGTTAATAGTCTTGAAACAGATTCAAGAATGCTAGTACCTCACTTAGCACTCAGGATGCATTCTTGGCACTGACTGTGCTAATTAAATCATTACATACTGCGATGTCATTGGCTGAGTGCCAGTGATGTATTGTGCTGTCACTGGTCGAGCGAGTGTGAACAACACGGCTGCTTTTGCTGGAATATCCAGCCACATTCAACAAATAAGATTAAAATTAGTTTTATCTGTCACATGTACTTTGAAAGAGAAAGTGAAATATCCAGCCACATCCAGCAGAAAAGATTAAGATTAGTTTTATCAAGAAGTGAAATCTGTCCTTTACATCAACGCCCAGCACTATCCGAGGATTGTGCTGGGGGCAGCCTGCAAGCGTCGGCATGCTTCCATCACCAACATAGCACACCCACAACTCACTGACTCCAACTTGTACTTCTTGGGGATGTGGGAGAAAACTGGAGCACCTGCAGTCGCAGGGAGAACATACGTAGAAGCTAATTACAGACAGTGTCAGGAATTGAACCATGATTGCTAGCACCATAGACTGTTGCGCTAACTGCAATGTATGCGTGTTGCCTAGAAAACCCAATATTCAGCAAGCTAACAAGTTATGACAATTTTATTTCTTTATTTCCAGTCATTTTTTCATAGAGATATTATTTACTGCTGGGCTAAGAGTCATATAATGAATCAGTGTTCTACGGACAGCGTTAAGCAGGGTAGCATTTTATTTCATTTTATTTATTTATTTTACTTAGAGATACAACGTGAAGCAGGTCCTTCTGGCCCAAATTAGCCGCACAGCCCAGCAACCCACCTATTTAACCCTAGCTAATATCAGTACAATTTACCATGACCAGTTAATCTCCTAAGTGCTACAGCTTTGGTCTGTGGGAGGGAACTGAAGCATCCGGAGTTACCCCATCTGTACGTGGAAAAAAGCCCTACAAACTCCTTACAGACGGTGCTGGGATCGATCTCCTAACTCTGACGCCTCAAGCTGTAATAACATCACACTAACCACTACACTACCGTGACGCCCATTATAGATTCTCACATGGACAATCTAGACTGGTCCTTCAGAGGCCTAGCCTTGTGAATGGCTAGGCAGGTTCTATCAGCACACTAACATTGATTTAAACCGTTTCCAAGCACTATGAAGTAATGAGTTCTTTCTGAACTATCATCATAAAGAATAGATTATCAAGCTATTTAACAAACCTATTTATGACATGGAGCTTCACACAAATTTTCCGTTACATTTCACTACTTTGCAACTCGATATTTTTTTTGACTGTGAGGAACTTTGAGATTTCTGCGATGATAAAAGATACCATAAATATGCAAACTCTGTGGTTTCTTTTTTTTAGAAATAAAAGAATTATTAGCTTTCTCATTCTAAGTCTTGGGAAGTGACTCAGAATGAATGTCCATGTTGCTCCCTGTTCTATCAGAGTGATCACAGAATTCAAGACCTCCAGCTTTTATCATGTGATTCCTGATGTCTCAAGCATGGTCCTGAAGAACTAATAGTCCACACACTAAGTTGACCATTAAGTCAGAGCAGTACTTTGTGCAGCAATTCATGCTGTTATCTCACAATTCTACAAATCTGGTTGCTGTGTGCCTCGAGTATGCTCCAACTCTTCAGTTTCCTCCAGGTGATCTGTTCGCTCCCTGGCCATAAGACCACAGACATAGGAGTAGAACTAGGCCATTCAGTACATTGAGTCTTCTCCACTCTTTGGTCATGAATGATTTATTTTCCCTCACTGCCACATTCTCCGGCCTTCTCCCCATAGCATTTGACACCTTGACTAATCAAGAATCTAACAAGCTCTGCTTTAAATTTTCCAAATAACTTGGCGTCCACAGATTCACCACTTCCTGGCTAAAGAATTTCTTCTTCATCTCTGTTCAAAATGGGTGTTCCTCTATTGTGAGGCTGTGCTGTCCGGACCTAGACACATCCAAAATTGGAAACATTGTCTCCTTTAAAAATTGGATTGGTTTCAATAAGATTCCTCTTCATTTTTCTAAACTCCATCAAGTACAGGTCCAGACCCATCAAATCCTTCTCATATTATAACTCTTTCATTCTTGGGATCATTGTTGTAAACCTTCTCTAGGCACTCTCTAACACCTGCACATCCTTTTGTAGGACCAAGTTGAGGAGGTATGGCTGAATGTATGGCTGGACATTCTCCATACCAAATGAGATACTGTCACTGTCCTGAACGGACGTGCTAATGTTATTTCATTTTGGGGGGGGGCGGGTGATGAAACTGGAACAGTATCCGTGGGAACAAGGCAGTATCTGTGGAGGGAAATGGACAGTCAATATTTTGTGTCAAAATGCTTCATCTGAACTGAAAAATAGAGAACCTAGAACAATAGAACATGGAGCACTACAGCACAATACAGACCTTCAGCCCATGATGTTGTGTTGAACTTTTATCCTACTCTTAAATTAACGTAACCCTTCCCTCCTACACAGCCCATTTTTCTATCATCCATGTGTCTATCTAAGAGTTTCTTAAATGTCCCTAATGTATCTGCCTCCAGCACCACCCCAGCATCTCTGTGCAAAAAAAAACTGTCACCTCCTCTATACATTCCTCCAATCACCTTAATATTATGCCCCCTCGTATTAGCTATTACTGCCCTAGGAAATATCCAAGGCTATCCACGATCGATGCCTCTTACCATCTTATGCACTTCTGCGAAGTCACCTCCCATTCTCCTTTGGTCCAAGTGAAAAACACGAGCTCATTCAACCTATCCTCATAAGACATGCTCTCTAGTCCAGGCAGCATCCTGATGAATCTCCTCTATACCCTCTCTAAACCTTCTAATTCCTTCTAACAATGAGGCAATCAGAAATGAACACTAGAGTGGTCTAACAAGTGTTTTATACAGGTGAGAACGGTAAGAAGAAGAGGTGAACAAGAGTTGGCAGGTGATAGGCATATGGGTGAAGCTGGGAATGATAGGTGGGAGTGACAAAGGGCTGACCATGATGCTATACAATTGAAGGATAGTGCTGAGCATGGAAAAAAGTGTGGAAGGTGAGGAACGCAGATGGACATAGTGGGGGAGGGAAACCAGTAGGAGGAGTGTGTGGGTGATGGGCAGACAGAGAGGGGAAAACAGGAGGAAGAGACAGGGTAATGGGGGCTAAGTAGGAAGGGAGGGAAATGGGACTGAGGTGAAGCAGTTGCCAGAGTGTGGAGAATTCACTGCTCATAGTACCAGGGGAATTTCATGCTTCCGCTCCACCTGTCCATCACCTCCATTTGGCTACCTTCTTTTCTCCCTATCATAGTCCACTCTCCTCTCTTATCAGATTCCTTCTTATACCATTTACCACTTGCACCTATCTTCTCCCAACTTCTCACTTCATCACCCCTCCTTCACCCTCACCTAGTCTCACCTATCATCTGCTAGCTTGTATTCCTTCCCCTTTTTTGCCCCCACCTCCTTATTTTGTCTGCTTTCACCTTCCTTTTTAGTCATGAAAGGTCTCGGCACAAAGCAGTAATGGTTTATTCATTTCCATAGATGCTGCCTGACCTGCTGAGTTCTTCCAGCATTGTGTGTTTGTTGCTTTGGATTTCGAGCACCTATAGAATCGCTTGTGTTTAAGCAATATTTATGCATGATTACTTATGTTCCCCACCATTCCTGTTATAGTCTGATATTTTTTTCAAATAGAATTGTTAAACATTTTCAGAGTATAAACTAATGAGTTACTCTCTAATGCTCTCTATTTTGGAACAATTATTCCATTTTGATTTCAATGAATATATGGACAATAGCTTTTAAACTTGATTTCATTTTATTTGTATCAAGGCTTTGCTCCTTTAACAAGTGACTAATTGTAAATTAAATTAAGCTTTTGACTTTGACAGCATTTCCTGATGAGTTATTTCTGTGTGTGAACAGCTCTGGGTAAAATTGACCTTTTGCTACCATTTTCAGGAGCGTAAATAGAATCATAAATTCATCGAGAAATACAGCATGAAAACAGGTCCTTCAGCCCATTGGGTACATGCTGATTGTCTAACAACAATTCATATTAATCTAATATTATTGTCCCCACATTCACAGATTCTAGACTCACTTATGGGGCAAACTTACAGTGGCCATTTAACACACCGATCTGCATGTCTTTTGGAACAAACCAGAGTAACTGGAAAGTTGAGAGGATCTGGTGTATCACCGTAGACTCTAAGAAATTTCTACAATTGTACGGAGGAAAAAATTCTGACTGGTTTCGTCACCAGCAGATATGGAGGCTCCGATGCACAGGATCACAAGAAGTCGCAGAGGGTTGGAGACTCAGTCAGGTCCGTCATGGGTACAACACTCCCCTTCACTGAGGGCATCTTCAAAAGACAGCGCTTCAAAAAGATGGCATCTATCGTTAAGGACCCTCACCTTTTGGGATATGCCCTATTCTTGTTTCTACCAACGGGGAGGAGGACTGTAAAAACCGCCAAGAGGATTGCCAGGATCTCCCTCCCCCAACTCATGATATTTACTGGGAGCATTGCAGACGAGGGGCCCAAAGCATTGACGAAGATCCATACCACCCATCCCGCAATCTCTATGACTCACTGCCATCGGGAAGGACGTACAGGAGGGTCGGAAGTAAGAATGCCAGGCCGGATAGCAGCTTTTTCCCTCAGGCTGTGAGATGAATGAATGTTCTGCCATCCCTGCGGTCTCATCTCAGCTGCCACTCAGGACAGCCTGAGGTTTACAGTTTACCTGTGCAAAATGCCCTACATGCATTTTGAATTATATTTTATTAACTTTTTTCTGGTATATATTTTGCTTTACATGCTGTGTATGATATATCTTGTGGGTGTACTGTGGTCTGGAGGAACATTGTCTCATTTGGTTGTACATACGTACAGTCAGATGACAATAAACTTGAACTTAAATTTGATGCAGGAGCCTGAAGACCTCACTAAGAGTTTCTTCCCACAGTTTCTTCCCTTCTGTCAACAGATTTATGAACAGTCCATGAATCAATTAACTCTACTTTGCTATTCCTCTTTTAGACTATCTATCCATCTATCAAAGTTCAAAGTAAATTCATCATCAAAATACATATATGTCACCATATACAACCTTGAGATTCATTTTCTTGCAAGCATTCCCAGTAGAACAAAGAAATATAATAGATTTAATAAAGCATGCATACAAATGCAAACACTCAATATGCAAAAGAAGACAGACTGTGCGAATACAAAAATAAATAAGTGACCAAATAAAAAACACTGAGAACAGGAGTGTTAGAGCCCTTGGAAGTGAATCTGTATGTTGTGGAGTCAGTTCAGTGTGAGGTGAGTGAAGTTATCCACACTGGTTCTGACTGATAATAACTGAAATTACTGAAAGGTAATAACTGCTGGCATGGGACTTAAGGCTTCTGTACCTCCTGCCAGATGGAAGTTGTGAAAAGAGAGCAATGCCTGCATCATCTATCTATTTATCTGCCTGTCTATCTATCATTCTATCTCTCTCTTTCTTTCCATCCGCTTATCTCTCTGTCTATCGATTGTTTTATTGTCAACACTTATGGTAATATAAAAAATATTTTGCACTGTACTGCTGCCACAAAACAACAAGTTTCTTGACATACATCGCTGATAATAAACCTGATTCTGATTCTGATTCTGAAATCCAAGCCTTCACAGAGAGCACATGCAAGCTGCACAAAGACAGTATCGGAATTTAGGACCGAATGCCACCAATTCCTAACTTTATAACCTCTGAGAGTATTCCATCCTACTTTCTGCATTGTGATGGCTAATGGTATAAATAGAATTCCCCTCAATGCCAGCCAGTGATATAAGCAGCAGTTATATGTCATTCTGCTTTGATTAATATTTGAGTACAGCCCAGTCACTTGCATTTAGCTGATGGATTCAGCAATCATTCCACATTGACCGCAAATGTTCTCATTATTGCATGACTGTTTGGCTTAATGCACACATCAGTTTAATTCACTGATAGCTGCTTTCCAAATTGAAAAGTGAGAGAGAGGGCTTGTATTTCTGTAGTGTATTATGTGCTGCTCAGAATGCTTTACAGTTCCTGAAGTACTTGTGAAGTGTAATCACTATTGTAGAGTGGGAAGGGATCTACTTATTACAGCTATCCACTTTCCAAACAGAATGCTGTTTTTTTTACCTTGTCAGAAACCTTTGTTTAGAAGCTAGCATACATAATGTATATTTTTCAAGTATTAAACTTTAAAAAGTGGAGTATAACTTCAGCAGATGCTGGAGAAACTCAACAGTCTGATAGTAAGTGTTCCTGAAACTTACATTGTATTTGATAGCCTTGCCACACTCAGTATTTGTTCCAGGTTTTGTTCAATATAGAAGAAGGCTATTCATAATAACTGAGGGGAAATTGCATTATCCAAATTTCCCAGGGTTTGGAGTCGATATTTTGAATCCTTTATGCAACCCTACTACTCTGATGAAGGACAGGTTGCATCCAGAAGTCCCAAACAGGATAAGGTAGCGAATTTATCCTTCAACACGTACCTGCTCAAACTGATTGTGTTCTTCAAGATAAAAACAAGGATGGAAAGGTTTATAGTACAAGGAGAAGGCAGGAGAATTGGTTTCAGTCATAATCACAAGATATAGGAGCAGATTTAGACCATTCAGCCCATCAAGTCTGCTCACCATTCCTTCATGGCGGTTTTATTATCCTTCTCAACCCCATTCTCCTACCTTCTCTATGTAACCTTTATTACCCTGGCCAATCAAGAACCTATCAACCTCTGCTTTAAATACATCCAATAACTTTCCCATCCTTGACAGATTCACCATCCTCTGGTCAAAGTCATTCCTCCTCGTCTCTGTTCGAAGGGACATCCTCTATTCTGAATATGTATCTACTCGTCCTAAATTCCCCCACAATTTCTATAAGGAGCTCGTATATTCTCCCCGTGACCATGTGCGTTTCCTTCAGATGCTCCTGTTTCCTCCAACATTCCAATGATTATTAATTAGTAGGTTAATTTGTCACATCGATCAAATTAGGCAGTGTAGGCTTGTTGGGCCAGAAAGGCCTGTTACTGTGCTATATCTCTAAAGAATATAAAATAAAATAAAGCTTCTTCTCCATCTCCACTCCTGTTTGGGTCTTTCAATGATTGAACGACAGAGCAGAATCAATGATCTAAATGGCCTAATTCTGTTCCTAAGTCTCTTGGTCTGAAGAAAGGCATCAGCAAATATCTTGAGAAGTTAATGTGGACGGCTCAGAGAGCTCTGTTATAACACAGAGGGTTTTCTCTGCTGCAGCCCTATACCACGGGTGCCTCAGTAGGGGAACAGAGATGGCATGCTTCAATTTTGGGAGATAACTGGTATTGGTAATTTGTAAATTGTTTATTATTGTCATATTCACCTATGGCTCTAGAGAGCTGCTTCTTCTAGCTTGTCTGTGGAACCTGCTTCATTTCTACCTTTAATATCTCTTTTTTCCCTTTTCAAGGTGGTTGGGGTTCTGTCAGTGACCTGCAGCTGCACTCAGACCCAGTTCTTACGGTGATCCTCTCACTCTCGGGGGTGGTGGGCTGGGGTGCTCACCGACCAGCCATTTTTCGATATCCCGAGGGCGTGGTCTGGAAGACAAACGTGCGTTTGGGGTTCTGAGGCTTTGCGACCCTGTGGACAAGCCAGTTCTTGGGCACTATCACTGACTAAAGCATCGAAGGAGAAAATGGAACTTCAAATCATCTGTCGGGGAATCCTATCTCTCTCTCTTTTTTTCTCTCATTGGTGGGGGAGAGTGCACTGCCAATTCTTGAATTGGAGAACTTAAAAAAGTGACACAGCAGACTCTAACACTGCAATCAGCAAGGTGTTTGTTTATGTTTCTCCTCTTACTGAATGACATCTCTCTGCCCCTTTATTAGGGAGAGAGTGCCTGTGGCATGTTAAACTGCTGGGTAAACAATTAGATTTTGTTGTAATGCAGATCATAATCTCTTTGGTATTGCTTGCTTGGTGGGTGCCGAGTGCTGATGCTTTTTGCTGAAGTAAGTGGGGGAGGGGAGTGCTAGTACGTGCTTGGGAGCAGGGAGAAGGGGCTCTGGGATTCTAACATTTTTACTGTTACTCATTCTTTGGGGGACTCTTCTGTTTTCTTGGATGTCTGCAAAGAGTAAGAATTTCAGGTTATATATAATATATATATTCTCTGATTTTAAATGAAACTATTGCAGTTTAATGTGGAAAAGACTAAGGAGCTGGTGGTGGACCTGAGGAGGGCTAAGGCACCGATGACCCCTGTTTCCATCCAAGGGATCAGTGTGGACATGGTGGAGGATTACAAATACCTGGGGATAAGAATTGACAATAAACTGGACTGGTCAACGAACACTGAAGCTGTCTACAAAAAGGGTCAGAGCCGTCTCTACTTCCTGAGGAGACTGAGGTCCTTTAACATCTGCCAGACGATGCTGAGGATATTCTACAAGTCTGAGGTGGCGAGTGCTATCATGTTTGCTGTTGTGTGCTGGGGAAGCAGGCTGAAGGTAGCAGACACCAACAGAATCAACAAACTCATTCATAAGGCCAGTGATGTTGTGGGGGTGGAACTAGACTCTCTGATGGTGGTGTCTGAAAACAGGTTGCTGTCCAAGTTGCATGCCATCTTGGACAATGACTCCCATCCACTCCGTAATGTACTGGTTAGGCACAGGAGTACATTCAGCCAGAAACTCATTCCACCGAGATACAACACTGAGCGTCATAGGAAGTCATTCCTACCTGTGGCCATCAAACTTTACAACTCCTCCCTCGGAGTGGCAGACACCCTGAGCCAATAGGCTGGTCCTGGACTTATTTCCACTTGGAATAATTAATTTATTAATATTTAATTATTTATGGTTTTATATTGCTATATTTCTACACCATTCTTGGTTGGTGCGACAGTAACAAAACCCAATTTCCCTCGGGATCAATAAAGTATGACTGTCTGTCTGTATGAATTGAACTCTGTACAGTGAAACGCTTCATTTTGCATGCCATCAGCACAGATTATTTCAAGACATCAGTCCATTGAAGTATAATACCTTAAAATAAAGAATAGAATGCAGAACTTCATGTTGCAGGTACGGAGGAAGTTCAGTGCAGGTAGACAGTAAGGTGCAAGGCCATTACAAGGTACATTGAGAAATCAAAACTTCATCTTTGTTGTATAAGTGGGGAAGGCACAACAGTGACTATACTTCCTGAGGTGCTTAAGGAGAGCTGATCCACACCAAAAATTGTTGTCCAACTTTTATTGATATGCGATAGAAATCCATTAACATACATTGACATACCGAATGACAGTGTGAGACTCTATCTGCAGCAAGACAGATCACAAAGCACTCCAGCGGGTGATTAGGATGGCTCAGCACATCACTGTGCCTCAACTACTGGACCTGAAGACAATAGAGAACTCTACTGCCTATGGTGCATTCGTAACATAATTAAAAGACCATCTCATCCTGGATATTGTCTGTTCAATCTCTACCCGTCTGGGAGGAAATGCGGAAACATCTTAGCCAAACCAGTTGGACTGAAAAACGTCTTCTTCCTGAGGGCTGTTTTGCAGCTGAATAATGCCACACCGCAGTTTGCCAATGCCCTTTGAGTGTTTCTGACTATCAAAGTCACTTCTTGCAAGTAAATATGGGTTTTTAAAAAAATTAAGCCATACTGCATGCTTTATAAATATTTGTTTTGCACGGACTGGAGTATCACTGAACTTGCTTCACCTTGAGCAAAGACAATGAAGTTCTATTCTATTCTGCAAGAGGCTCGTTCAAGAATGGGATGGAAGCTGTCTTTGAGCCTAGTGATGTGTGTTGTGTTTCCAAGCTTCTGTACCTTCTGCCTGATAGAAGGGAGGAAAAGAGAGAGTGATCAGGAATGGAGGGGTCTTTGATTATGCTGGCTGCTTTCATGGGTCAACGGATGGGAGGCCAGATTCCATCATGCACAGAACTGTGTTTACAACTCCTTGCATTTTCTTGCAGTCCTGAGCAGATCAGTTGTCATATCAATCTGGGTGTAGGATGCTTTCAAAGGTGCTTCTGTAAAATGCAGCTGAGGATCGACAGGGAGAGGCTGACATAGACCAAAGTGTTGTAATGGCAGCATCTGCCATAGGAAGGGTTGGGGAATCCCAGGGCAAGAGGCAAAAGGCATTCCATAGGAAAAGCTATACACCACAAAATGCTGCAGGAACTCTGCAGGCCAGGCAACATCTGTGGAGAGTAAACAGTCAATATTTTGGGCCGAGACCTTTCATCAAGACTGGAAAAGAATGATGAGAAGTCAGAGCAATAAGGTGGAGGGGAAGGGAGGAGGAAGTACAAGGTGAAAAGCAGTAGTTGAAATTCTGGTAATTGCCCCTCATTCACCATTCCCCCATTCGTATCTCCCTCTCTACCTCATCTCCTCACCTACCTATCACCTGCCTCTCAATCCTTTATTTTTGTTTCCATAATTTGATATGGGGATGATACGTTGGAGCTATAATGTATAGTGAATTTACAGGCTGCGCCCAACACATCCTTAGATTATTTATTATTTATTTATTTAGAGATACTGCATGGAACAGGCCCTTCTGACCCACCAAGCAGAGTTGTCTGGCAATTTATCTACTTAACTCTGACCTAATCACAGGACAATTTTCAAAGACCAATTTATCTATTAACCGATACGTCTTTGGACTGTGGGAGGAAACCAGAGCACCCAGAGGAAACCCACACGGTTCATGAGGACAACATACATACTCCTTATAGATGCCACTGAAAATGAACTCGGAACACGGACTGCCTTGAACTTTAATAGTGTTGAGCTAACTGCTGCACTGCTGTGATGCATTGTTGTTAACACAGGCAGCGCATTTCACTGTATGTTGTAATAGACGTGATAAATAAATCTGAATCTGAAGATCTGTTCGACGTTTGAGAGGGCAATAAGGAACACCAGTAGGCATAAACCAGAAGTCCTTACTTAAGAAGGGAACTGAGTCAGACACAGTGCCGGGTGATGTCTGTATGCGTCTGAGTGGGAAACGGACCCACTTTGTGGTCTAGTTGTTGCCTGTGTTGTTTGCTAAACAAAATGGATTAGCAATATTGGCATCAAGATGTGTGGTGACATCTGATGGGTGCCCCCAGCATATCCTTAAGTTGGTTACTAATGCAAACGATGCATTTCACTGTATGTTTTGATATACTTGTGATAAATGAATGAATAAATCATTGGGAAGGCTCCATTAGATCGGAAAAATACAAATATGAATTGTTTTCCAAAAGGAGTGGGGCAAGAAAGCATAAAACCACAGAGCAGTTTGCTTAACATCTGTCATGGGAAAGATATTAGAAGCTATTATTGAGTAAATGTTTTGGAGGAACTCATATACTGATAGAAAAAGTAAGTTTGGGGGAGGCACGGTAGCCTAGTAATTATCATAACACTATTAAAGCACCCACCCAAGTTCAACTTACTGCTGCTGTCTGTAAGGAGCTTGTACATTCTCCCTGTGACTGTGTGGGTTTCCTCCAGGTGCTCCAGTTTCCTCCCACATTCCAAAGACCTAAGGGTTAGTAAGTTAATTGGGGTCATGGGACTGGAAGGGTTTGCTAGCGAGCTGTACCTCTAAATAAAAACAAAAAACTAAATTCAAGTTCTTGAAGTTCCTTTCTGGGATTCTGACTCCCTTGCTTCAGTTCAGTAGATAAGTAACCACTTGTCCCTTGGCTATGGCTTGCTGTAATGAATCAATGAGCTGCCTGTTAGTTATTGGTATTATTCTTCTGTCACAGCTGGTAGAGTTCTGAGCAGTTTAAGGCACAGTATTCAGGTCTCATTCTCTCAGGAGTTGCATGTCTGAATCCCATGTATGGTATTTAATCTTCACTTGAATAGCTTTTACCTTCAGGTCTATAGAGTGAGAACCAGGAGATGGAATTAACATGAATACCTTCATTTTTACACATGACGGGATTGCAACTGTTTTTTCATTTAGCGGCCACATTATTAAGTACACCTGTACACTTGCTCTGAAATACATATATCTAATCAGCCAGCCATGTAGCAGCAACTCAATGCATAAAAGCATGCAGATATGGTCAAGGGGTTCAGTTGTTGTTCAGACCAAACATTAGAATAGGGAAGAAATGTGACCTTTGACTGTGGAATGATAATTGATGCCAGACATGGTGGTTTGAGTATCTCAGAAATTGCTTATCTCTTGGGATTTTTACGCTCAGCACCCTTTAGGGTTTACTGAGAATGATGTGACAAACAAAGAGTCTGTGGGTGAAAATGCCTTGTTAATAAGAGAGGTCAGAGGAGAAGGGCCAGACTGGTTCAAGCTGACAGGAAAGTAGCAGTAACTCTAACAACCACATGTTACAACAGAGATATGCAGAAGAAAATCTCTGAATGCACAACACTTCGAACTTTGAAGTGGACAGGCTACAGCATCAGAAATCCACGAACAGACATTCAGTCACAACAAGAGAAATTCTGCAGATGCAGAAAATCCGAGCAACGCACACAGATGCTGGAGGATCTCAACAGGTCAGGCAGCATTTCCATAGATGACTCCATTCTTTTCCAAAGATGCTGCCTGGCCTGCTGACATACACTCGATGACCACTTTATTTGGTATAGGAGGTCACTAAATGTATACCCTATGAATTTCCATGACTCTCTGAAGCAGGAGCATCAGATAGCAATTATGGATCACTTTTCCTCTGCCAGTTTACAACTTGTCATGAGTTATATTGTTGAGGAAGAGGCATACTAGAGAGAGAGAGAGAGACTGACCTGCTGAGTGATGTTGCAGCAGCAACTTTGTACCCAACACCAGTAGGACCAAAGAATTGATTGTGGACTTCAGGAAGGGTAAGGCAATGGAACAAATACCAGTCTTCATTGGGGTGTCACCAGTGGAAAGATTGAGCAGCTTCAACTTCTTTGGTGTCAAAATCTCTGAAGATCTAAGCTGGGCCCAACATATTGACACAATTATGAAGAGGGTACACAAGCAGCTATATTTCATCAGGAGCTTGAGGAGAATTGGTATGACACCAAAGACATTCTGGCTGGTTGCATCACCATTTGGTATGGAGGGGCTACTGAAACAGAAAAAGTTTCAAGGTGTTGTAAACTGAACTAGTTCCATTATAGGCACCAGCCTCCATGCCACTGAAGACGTCTTCAAAAGTTGATGCCTCAAAAAAGCAACTTATTGCAATTCATAGAATATAAAACATAGAAAACATAGAAATCTACAGCACACTACAGCTATTTGACCCATAATGTTGTGCTGACCATGTAACCTACTCTAGAAACTGCCTAGAATTGCCTTACTGCATAGCCCTCTATTTTTCTAATCTCCATGTACCTATCTACGAGTCATTTAAAAGACCCTATGTATCTACTTTGACCTCGGTCACTGGAAGTGCATTCCACCCACCCATCACTCTCTCTGTAAAAACATACCTCCGACGTCCTCCTTGTACATATTTCCAAGCACAATAAAACTATGCCCCTTTGTGTTAGCCATTTGAGCCCTGGGAAAAAGCCTCTGACTATCTACACGATCAATGCCTCTGATTAACTTATACACCTCTATCAGGTCACTTCTCAACCTCTGTCGCTCCAAAGAGAAAAGGCCAAGTTCACTTAGCCTATTTGCATAAGGCAAGCTTTCCAATCCAGGAAAATTCCTTGTAAATCTCCTCTGCACTCTCTCTATAGTATCCATATCCTCCCTATAGTGAGGTGACCAGAAATGAACACAATACTCCAAGAGGGGCCTGACCAAGGTCTTATATAGCTGTAACATTACGTCATGACTCAATTCCTTGAGTGAATTCAATTCCACTGTTGATGAATGCCAACATACCATATGCCTTCTTAAAAACACTCTCAACCTATGCAGCAGCTTTCAGTGTCCTGTGGACAAGGGCGCCAAGATCTCTTAAATCCTCCACATTGCCAAGAGTCTTACCATTAATACTATATTTTTTCTTCAAATTTGACCTACTGAAGTAAACAACTTCACACTTATCTGGGTTGAAGTCCGTCTGTCACTTTTCAGCCTAATTCTGTATCTTATTGATGTCCCACTTTGACTTCTGACAACTCTCCAGACTATCCACAACAGCCCCAAGTGTTGTGTCATCAGCATACTTACTAATCCATCCGTCCACTTCCTCAACCAGGTCATTGATAAAAATCACAAAGAGGAGGAGTCCCGGAACTGATCCCTATGGAACGCAACTGGTCACTGACCTCCATACAGAGTACGAACCCTCTACAACCACCCTTTGCAAACCAAGGTCTCCTTGGATCCCATGCCTCCTTACTTTCTGAAAGACCCTGCATAGGGAACCTTAACAAATGCCTTACTGAAATCCATGTACACTACATCCACTGCTCTACCTTCATCAATACGTTTTATTACATCCTCAAATAATTCAATCAGGCTCGTAAGGTACAACCTGCCCTTGACAAAGCCATGCTGACTATCACTAATCAGATTATGTCTCTTCAAATGATCATAAATCCTGCATCTCAGGATCTTCTCCAACAACTTGCCCACCACTGAAGTCAGACTCACTGGTCTATAATTTCCTGGGTTATCTCTACTCCCTTTCTTGAACAAGGGAACAACATTTGCAACCTTCCAACGCTCCGGTACTTCTCCTGTCCCTAGTGATCATCACCAGAGGCTCAGCAATTTCCTCCCTCACTTCCCACAGTAGCCTGGGTTATGTCTCCTCTGGAGCTGGTGACTTATCTAATGTAATGCTTTTCAGAAGCTCCAGCACATCCTCTTTCTTAGTGTCTATGTGCTCAAGTGTTTCAGTCCGCTGTAAATCATCCTCACAATTGCCAAAGTTCTTTTCACTGGTGACTACTGAAGTAAAGTATTCATTAAGTACCTCTGCTACCTCCTCTGACTCTATGTAAACATTTCCACGATCATACCTGATTGGTCCTATTCTCATATAGCTCATCCTATTGCTCTTCACATACATTTCTTGGGGTTTTCATTAATCCTACTCACCAAGGCTGTCTTATGGCTCCTTCTAACTCTCCTAATTTCATTCTTAAGCTCCTTCCTGGCACCCTTGTAATTTTCTAGAGCTCTATCAGTACCTAGGTTCTTAAACCTTTAATAAGCTTTTATTTCCTTCTTAACTATATTTTCCATATCCTTTGTAAACAATGGATGTTTTACCCTATCATCCTTTCCCTGTCTCTACCTATGCAGAACACCATGCAAATGCTCCCTGACATTTGTCATATTTCTGCCATGCATTCCTCTGAGAACATCTGCTTCAAATTTATACTCCCAAGTTCCTGCCTAATAGCATCATATTTCCCCCTACCTCAATTAAATGTTTTCTCAAATTGTCTGCTCCTATCCCTCTCCAGTGCTATGGTAAAGGTGATTTCTACCTCCAAAATGCTTTCTCACTGAGAGATCTGACACCTGACCAGGTTCATTTCTCAATACCAGATGAAGTACAGCCTCTCCTTGAGTTGGCTTATCTACATATTTTGTCAGGAAACCTTCCTGAACACACCTAATAAACTCCACCCCATCTATACCCCAAGCTGTAAGCAGATGCCAGTCAATATTAGGAAAGTTAGAATCTCCCATCAGAACAACCCTATTACTAATGCACCATTCCAGAACCTGCCTCCCTATCTGCTCCTTGATGTCCCTGTTACTATTGCAGGATCTATAAAAAGCACCCAGTAGAGTTTCTGCCCCCTTCCTGTTTCTGACTTCTACCCACACTGACTCCATAGATACTTCCTCCTTTTCTGCAGCTGTGACTGTATCCCTGACGAAGTGCCATGCCCCCACCTCCTTGTCCTTTTTGAAACTTGTAAAGCCTGGCACACTCAGCAGCCAATCCTGCCCCTGAGACGTCCAAGTCTCTGGAATGGCCACAATGTCATAGTTCCATGTATAAATCTATGCTCTAAGTATCTGCCTTGTTTATGGTAGTCCTGGAATTAAAATAAACACATCTCAAAGCATCAGGCTGAGTCCATCTTTGCTCTATTGTTTGCCTATCCTTCCTCATAAACAAGCTGTCTCTACTTGTGTGCCAACTGCCCCATCCTCTATTTCCTCACTCAGTTCCCACCCCCCTGCAAATCTAGTTTAAACCCTCCTAACAGCGTTAGCAAACCTCCCCACCAGGATATTAGTCCCCCTCAGGTTCAAGTGCGACCCATCCTTTTTGTACCGATTACACCTGCCCCAGAAGAGGTCTCAATTATACAGAAATATGAATCCCTGCCCCCTGCTTCAATCCTTCAGCCACATATCTATCCTCCACCTCATTCTATTCCTATACCCACTGTTGTGTGGCACAGGCAGCAATCCCGAGATTACTACCTTTGTGGTCCTGCTTCTTAGCTTCCTTCCTAACTCCCTGTAGTCTGCTTTCAGGTCCTCCTCCTTCTTTCTACCTATGTCATTGGTACCAATATGTACCTCAACCTCTGACTGCTTACCCTCCCATTTCAGGATATTGTGGATGCATTCAGAAACATCACGAACCCTGGCACCCTGAAGGCAAACTACAATCCGTGTTTCTTTATTGCACCCAATAGACTCACCGATATGTCCTCCTAATTATAGAGTCCTCTATTACTGCTGCCATCCTCTTCCATTCCCTACACTTCTGAGCCACAGGGCCAGACTCAGTGCCAGAGGCACGGCCACAGTTACTTCCCCCAGGTAGGTCATCCCGCCCAGCAGTACTGAAAACGGAGTACTTATTGTTGGAGGGGATGGCCATAGGGATGCCCTCTATGCCGTGACACTCTCCCTCCCCTCTCCTGACAGTTTCCCACTTATCTGTCTCCTATGGCCCCTGTGTGATTACCTACTTGTAGCTCCTATCAATCACTTGCTCATTTTCTCTAACAAGCCGAAGGTCATCGAGCTGCAGTTCCAGTTCTCTAACTCGGTCTCTAAGGAGCTGCAGCTCGATGCACCTGGCACAGATGTGGCCAACAGAGAGGCTCAAGTCTCCCGGTTAGTCGACATTTTATGTGTTGCAGTGTACTGCTGCTGTGAAACACCAGATTTCACCACCCACATCAGTGATAATAAATCTGATTCTGATACAAAGTATTAAAAATGAAAAGAAAATTTAATTCTTTAAATATGACCAATGACTGGAACTACTTTTAAGGAGCTTTTAAAATCCTGCACAGAAAGAGTTAAATAATGCTTAGATATAAATCCTGTGAAGCAGATGCAGCATTTTCCTTTACTGCATGTTCGATTGGGAAATTCAGTTGCAAGAATGAATGCTAATGCTCTGTGAATTGAGTTGATTGTATAGAAGGCAGCAACACATCACAACCAGAGATTATTAATAACTTAAAGTGACTCTAACAATAAAGCATTTCAAAGTTCAGCCTGAGTGGGTTGCAGAAAAGGGAAATATCAAAAAGGGGTTTTGAACACTAGTTAATGAATAGCTGAGCAAAATAAAATAATTCAACTTAAACCCCAGTGATTATGGAAAGAAAAATGAAGCCCGATTTAGAACACTCAGATGGAATTAGGCATTTCGCCAAGGTTTGCATCTCTAATTGTATGAGGACCAGGAAAATTAATTTAATAAACTTCTCTGCTAAAATGAACAAGTTAATTAAGCAGAGAATCCACTTTGCACATGCAAGAGCCGGGAATTGGCTTGCTACAGGCATTTAGCTTCCATTAAGAGCAGTAACCCATTCAAAACACTTAGGCAAAGATTGGTAAATGGTGCATGCTTAATGAATTTGGATTTGTTTATATATGTTGAGCATATTTAATAGTCAGCACTATAACTTAATCATCTGTTTGATAATTATTTAGTTACCAGAAACTCCTGAAAATTCAGAGGATTACGTGTATCGGTAAACTCAAATATGCCAAACTTACAACCATTTTTTAATGTATGGGAGGAAGAGAAATTAATGAGTGATTTGAAGGCATATATTTAAATATATGCTTCATGAAAGGGTTAACGTATGAGAAGCATTTGATGGCTCAGAACTTGTATTCACTGAAGTTTAGGAAAATGACTGAGTGATCTCATTGAAACCTATCAAATATTGAAAGCAACACAGTCAAAATACTGGAAGAATTCAGCAGGTCAGGCAGCATCTATGGAATAGAATAAAAAGCCGATGTATCAGGCCGAGACCTTTCATCAGGAATACTGAGAGGTCTGGATAGAATGCATGGGGAGTGGATGCTTCCAACAGTGGGGGAATCTAGGATCAGAGAGCACAGCCTCAGATCAGAAGGACATTCATTTAGAACAGAGATATGGAAGAATTTCTTTCGCCAGAGGGAGTGCTGAATTCATTGCCACAGATGGCTCTGGAGGCCAAGTCATTGGGTATATTTAAAGCAGAGGTTGATAGGTTCTCGATTAGTAAGGGCATCAAAGGTTACAGGAAGAAGGCAGGAGAATGGGAGTTGGAGGATAATAAGTCAGCCGCGATGGAATAGCTGTGGACTCAATGGGCTGAATTGCCTAATTCTGCTCCTTTGTCTTATCATCTAAGTTGATGAGTGGTTTGAAGGCATAGCAGATCCTTCATAATTCAGTCACTAGATTTTGTATATATGCTTAGTATCAACTCAACAGTGTATCTAGAACTGAAAGATCAACAGTTACCCTCACCCCATTTCAGAAGTATCTGGATGAACACATGAATCAGCAGGCCACAGAAGACAATGGACCAAGCACTGGTAAGTGGGATGAGTGTAGATAGGTAATTGATGGCAACCATAGACACAGTGGGCACAAAGACCTGTCTCTGTGTTGTGTGACTTCACACAGCATGGTAATGTGGCATAATGCTATCACTCCAAGACTTGTTGGAGGGCTTCGCAAAACTTGACCTGCTTTCGCTGCAAACAGAATGCAGTGGCTGAGGCAGCACTTCTGGAGGGACATAGACTGTAGATGTTTTGGGTCAAGACCTTGGAAGTTCCTATTCAAGATTGATGGGATTTTGAGAAGAATACAAGAGATTCTGCAGATGATGGAAATCTAGATCAGTACACAAAAAAATGCTGGAGAAACTCAGCAGGTTAGGCAGCACCTTCGGAGAGGAGTAAACAGTTGAACTTTTCAGCAGTTAACCCTTTATCAGGACTAAAAAGGAAGGAGGAGGAGGCAAGGAAGACTCTCTTCCTTTCCAGTCCTAACAATGAGTCTCTCCTGAAACATTGACAGTTTATTCCTCTCAATAGATGCTGCCTGAACTGCTGAGTTCCTCCAGCACTATGCATGTGCCTAGCTTCAGTGAAGTAGGGATTAATTTCCACGATAATGCCCTTGAGTCATCAAGGCATGCGTTTTTTGAGAAAACTCACTTTGTCACAGAGCAAACATGAAAACCTCCTCGAAGGTATAAACTGAGCCCTGGTTGGTTGAGTTGCAGGCCAGCTCAACCAGCTGAGCATTGTTTTCCTACCATGTCCCATTGTAGAGTCTTAGAGTAGTACAGAACAGAAACAGACTCTTTTGTCCATGCTCCAGTCCATGCTGAAACAATTTAAGCTCCCTTCCCCTATCAACCTGCAACAGGACCATAGCCCTCCAAACCCCTAATATCCATGGACCCATCCAAATTTCTATTAAACTTTGAAATCAAACTTGCATGTATGACTTATACTGGCTGCTCATTCAGATCTCACAACCCCAAGTGAAGACATTTCACCTCATGTTCCCCTTAAATTTCTCACCTTTCACCCTTAAGCGATGACCTCTGGTTGTAATCCTGCACAGCCTCAGTGGAAAAAGCCTTCTTGCATTTACTTATCTATACCTCTCAAAGTTTTGTATACTCCTATCAAATCTGCTCTCAATCATCTGCATTCAAAAGAATGCCATCAGAACCAATTCAATTTTTCTTTCTGAGTCAGGTCCTCCAGAGCCAGCAACATCCTTATAAATTTTCTCTGCACTCTTTCATCCTTATTTAAATCTTTCCAACGGCTTGTTAGCATGAGGCTAACAAGCCACATTTCTAGAGACACCAGGTAAAAGGGTTTTTGCACTCAATACTTTGATTTATGAAGGCTAATGTGCCAAAAGCTTTAAGACCATATCAACCTAAGATGCCACTTTCAATGAATTATGTAACTGTATTCCCAGATCCCTTTGTTCTATAGCACACTTCAGTGCCCTACCATTCACTGTGTAAGACCTACCCTGGATGTTCCTACTAAAGTGCGAAACATCGCACTTGTCTGGATTAAATTCCAGTTGCAATATTTCTGCCCATTTTTCCAGCTGTAAGCCATGATTGCCTTCCTCACTGTCCACTACATCCTCAATCTTGGTGTCATCTGAAAATTTGCTGGTCGTTATCCACATGATCATCCAGATCACTGATAAAGATGCCAAACAACAATGGACCCAGCACTGATCCTTGCTGCACTCCCCTAGTCACAGGCCTCCAGTCAGAGAGGCCCACTCTAATACTATGCTCTGGCTTCTCCCACAAAGCCAATGTATAATCATCCTCAGTGGCCAATTATCTGCTTATCTCTGCTTTGAAGAATAACATGAGAGAGCGCCTACAGCCCTCTCACATTCCAAAGATGAATGGTTAATGGGTGGTGTGGGCTCCTTAAGCCAGTAGGGCCTGTTACAGTGCTATATTTCTAAATAAAAATAAAGAAATAAATAGAGAGCCTCCCACTCTATTAATCTGGTCCCTCTAGTTCTGGAATTCTCATTCAGGGGAAACCTTCTTTCTCTCCAGAAGACCAGAAGAAATCTTAGCAGAAATGGGACATTCGACCCATTGAGGCAGAATTATCGGGCATAGACTGATATAAAGTAGTAGGTCATTTACTTATTTTTAAATCTTTATTCAGAGATATAGCATGGTAACAGGTTCACCTGGTACAATGAGCCCTTCATCCAATCTATCCAGTGCTTCCATGATTTAGTAAGTTTTGGAGATCTCCCTTCATTCTCTAAGGTCAAAGACTGAACAGCCATAGTCAAAATTTTCCAACACGTCATCAGCACCAGCCTACCATCATCAAGGTTACATATGGACTGTTTGTCCCACTTTCATCAGCGAGGAGGCTACGTAGCATCCACGCCAGGATGACCAGACTTAAAAACAGTTACTTTCTCCAAGCAGTAAGGCTGATCAACACCTCCACCCACTAATCCACCCCTCTAACCCCTCAACACACCCCACCGTCACTACTTTATCATTTCCTGTCAGTCACCTGATGTACAAACACACCTGTACCTAATGTCACTTTATGGACATACAATCAATCTATGTATATAAGCTATCTTATGTATTTATATTTGTTGTGTTTATTTATTATTGTGTTCTTTATCTTATTGAGTTTTTTTGTGCTGTATCGGATCCGGAGTGATTATTATTTTGTTCTCCTTTACACTTGGGTATAGGAAATGACATTAAGCAATCTTACATCTCGAATCTTGAATTAATTCAACAGCCAGCGGCGTTTGGAATGAAGGGGTAAAGCAGAGCATCTGAGGGAACCCACAAGGTCACATGGAGGGTGTACCAAAATCAGACAGTTTGCTCTGGAGGTCAGAAATGTATCTGTGTTGCAGGAGCCAGCAGATACTCGCACAGTCTGCAGTGCTGTTGTGGCAGTAACATAGAAACATAGAAAATTTACAGCACAATACAGGCCCTTCGGTCCACAAAGTTGTGCCAAACATGTCCCTACCTTAGAAATTACTAGGCTTACCCAGAGCCCTATATTTTTCTAAGCTCCACATATCTATCCAAAAGTCTCTTAAAAGGCCCTATCGTAACAACCTCTACCACCGTTGCCGGCAGCCCATTCCACGCACTCACCACTGCCTGAGTAAAAAACTTACCCCTAACATCTCCTCTGTACCTACTCTCCAGCACCTTAAACCTGTGTCCTTTTGTGGCAACCATTTCAGCCCTTGGAAAAAGCCTCTGACTATCCACACGATCAATGCCTCTCATCATCTTATACACCTCTGTCAGGTCACCTCTCATCCTCCTTCACTCCAAGGAGAAAAGGCTGAGTTCACTCAACCTATTCTCATAAGACATGCACCCTAATCCAGGCAACATCCTTGTAAATCTCCTCTGCACCCTTTCTAAGGTTTCCACATCCTTCCTGTAGTGAGGCGAACAGAACTGAGCACAGTACTCCAAGTGAGGTCTGACCAGGGTCCTATATAGCTGCAGCACTACCTCTCGGCTCCTAAATTAGATAGATAGATAGATAGATAGATACTTTATTCATCCCCATGGGGAAATTCAACATTTTTTCCAATGTCCCATACACTTATTGTAGCAAAACTAATTACATACAATACTTAACTCAGTAAAAATATGATATGCATCTAAAATCACCCTCTCAAAAAGCATTAATAATAGCTTTTAAAAAGTTCTTAAGTAGTTTACTTAAATACATTGAGTCCTAACCCCGGCACTTTAACATATCTTACTCCTGGCGGTTGAATTGTAAAGCCGAATGGCATTGGGGAGTATTGATCTCTTCATTCTGTCTGAGGAATTCATGAAGGCCAGTACACCGTACGCCTTCTTAATCACAGAGTCAGCCTGCACAGCTGCTTTGAGCATCCTATGGACTTGGACCCTAAGATCCCTCTGATCCTCCACATTGCCAAGAGTTTTACCATTAATACTATATTCTGCCATCATATTTGACCTACCAAAATGAACCACTTCACACTTATCTGGGTTGAACGCCATCTGCCGCTTCTCAGCCCAGTTTTGCATCCTATCAATGTCCTGTTGTAACCTTTGACAGCCCTCCACACTATCCACAACACCTCCAATCTTTGTGTCATCAGCAAATTACTAACCCATCCCTCCGCTTCCTAATACAGGTCATTTATAAAAATCACAAAGAATAAGGGTCCCAGAACAGATCCCTGAGACACACCACTGGTGACTGACCTCCATGCAGAATATGACCTGTCTACAACCAGCATCGTGGATTCTGCTGTCTTGGCAAACACATTAATGACTTTAGAAATGGGATGATATAATTAAGAGCAAGTGTCTTCAGATTGTGACAACAGACCCAATTGTTATACTTACCCATTCGTTTCTTTGCTAATCAATAAAATTAGGATATAGACTATGGACAGAAGAGCTCAGGAACAAAACTTTTTGCTTATGATGTTGTGCCAAACTAATTAAACAAGTAGTTAACTAAACTCATCCATCCTGCCTACGCAATCTCCATGTCCCTCCATTCTCTGGGCATTCATTAGATTGAAATTGGAATTGGTTTATGATTGTCACCTGTACCAGATACCGTGTTCATATGGATCAGATATTACACAGTGCATTGAGGGAGAACAAGGTAAAACAATAACAGAATGCAGAATAAAGTGTAACAGCTACAGAGAAAACGCAATGCATGTAGACAATAAGGTACAAGTTCATAACAAGGTAGATTGTGAAGTCAAGAATCTATCTTCTCCTACCAGGGAACCATTTAATTGTCTTATAACAGCGGGGTAGAAGCTATTCTTAAGCCTGGTGTTACATGCCTTCAGGCTTTTGTATCTTCTGTCCGATGGGAGAAGGGAGAAGAAAAAATGTCCAGGTTGGGTGGGATCTGTAATTATGCTTTACTGAGACAGTAAGCAATATAAACAGAGTCCTGGTTTCGATGTTATACCTGTCTGTGTGTTTTAAATGCTCTTATTGTACTTGCCTTCATCACCACCACTGCCAGTGCTTTCCAAAAACTGTTTATTTTGCAAATGAACGTAATTTTTAAGTCTTGTTCTGCCCTGCTGCCACAATATTGCAAACTCCATGGCATATTAATGGTAATAAATCTGATTTTGATTCCTGCACAACTCCTTTGAAATTTTCCCCTCTCACATTCATAAGTTAATTCAAAGTCAAAGAAAATTTATTATTGAAGTATGTTTTGTCACCATCTCCTACCTTGAGATTCATTTAAATGCAAGCCTTTAAGTTTTCATCCCTGGGATAAAACATACTGCTGTCATCTTTATTGAAGCCTAACATTATCTTTTAAACTTTTGTCAGGTCTCCTCTCAGTTTCCATTGCTCCAGAGAGCCCACAGTTTATTGAACCTCTCTTTATATCAAGCACATTCTAATTGAGGCAGCATCGTAGTAAACCTGCTTTGCACTCTTTGTAGCTTCCACATCCTTCCTATAATGTGGCCACAAGAATTGAATGCAAATATATTGGCTTGATGAGGCCACATTCAGGTTGGAGGAGCAGCACCTCATATTCCATCTGAGTAGCCTCCAACCCAATGGTACGAACATCTATTTCTCCAGCTTCCCATCCTGCTTCTCTCTTTTTCCATCCACCTTTCTGATTCCTTTCTTACCTTCTTTTCTCACCCGCCCATCACTTCGCTCTGGTGTCCGTCCTCCTGTTTCTTCCATGGTCCACTGTCTTCTCCTATCAGATTCCTTCTTCTTCAGCCCTTTACCTCTTCCACCTATCACCTCCCAGCTTGTTATTTCAACTCTCTCCCTCAGCTACCCACTTTTCCCCACTCACTAATCTCACCCATCACCTGCCAGTTTGTACTTCTCCTCTTCCGATCATCTTATTCTGGCTTTTTTTCCCCTTCCTTTCTAGTCCTGATAAAGGGATCTTGGCCCAAAATGCTAACTGTTTATTCCTCTCCATAGATGCTACCTGACCTATTGAGTTCCTCTAGCATTTTGTGTGTGTTGCTCAGTACTGAATGCAATACCTCAGAGGTGGTTTAAACAGAGTTTTATAAAGCTGCCGTGTAATTTTCTAACTCTTGAACTCAGATCCTGGACTAATAAACATAAGTATGTAATGCATCTTCTTTATCACCATATCAGCTGGTGCAGCCACTTTTAAAGAGCTATGTACTTGGACCAAGAATTCCTGTACACCAACATTGTTAAGGACCCTGTCATTAACAATGTCCTCTCCATTTACATTTGGTATTCCAAAGTGTAACTCTTCACACTTGGCTGTGCTAAACTCTATGTGCCATTTTTCTTCACTTACCTATATCCACCTGTAACCTTTGGCGAACTTCTACACTGCACTCAATGACTCAGGAACAGCATCTTCTTTTCTACCATCAGGTTTCCGAACAGACCATGAACACCACCTCACATTTTGCTCTATTTCTGCACTATGTAATTATTTTCTATTTTTCTTATTCTAACTGATAGTATATTTTTATGTATTACGCTGCACTGCTGCCACAAAACAACATATTTCATGATGCCCAGTATGTCAGTAATAATAAACAGGATTCTAATTTTGATTCTATTCCCAATATGGGGCACCAAAGTGGCTTAGCAGTTAGAGTGACACCATGACAACGGGGGAGGGGGGGGCTTCAAAATCAGAGTCAGAATTCGGACCAGCTCGAAAAATAGGCTGAAAAGTTCCAGACGGAATTTAATGCAGACAAGTACGAGGTATTGCACTTCAACAGGACCAGCCAGGGTAGGTCTTACACAGTGAATAGCAGAGCACTGAGAAGTGCGGTAGAACAAAGGGATCCGGGAATACAGGTTCATAATTAATTGAAATTGGCGTCACAGGTAGACAGGTTCATATAGGAAGCTTCTGGTACATTGGCCTTCATAGATCAAAGTAGTGAGTACAGGAAATGAGATATTATGCTGAAGTTGGGTAAAACATTGGTGAAGATTAATTTGGAGTTTTGGTCACTCTTATCAAATTTGTTGTTTTACAGCAGCAGTATATTGCAATGTATAAAAAATATAAATAACAGTAAGAAGTATATATTTTAAAAAGTTAAATTAAATAAGTAGTGTAAAAAGAGCAAAAAAGGTTGTGGGCAGTTTTCATGGGTTCAATGTCCATTCAGAAATCTTATGAAGAGGGGAAGCAGCTATTTCTGAAACATCGAGTGAGTGCTTCAGGCTTCTATACCTCCTCCCTGATGGTAGCAATGAGAAGAGGGCATGTCCTGGATGTTGGGGGTTCTTAATGATCGATACGGCCTTTTTGAAAATGTCCTGGATTCTACGGAGGCTATTCCCCCTGATGGGTTTGGAGTTCAATTCCAACAGCATCTGTAAGGAGTTTGTATATTCTCCCTGTGAACATGTGGGTTTCCTCCAGGTGCTTTGTTTTCCTCCTACTGTCCAAAGATGTACTTGTTAGTAGGCTAATTGGTCATTGTCAATTGTCCTGTGGCTAGGCTAGGGTTAAATTGGTGGGTTGCTGGGCAGTGCAGTTTGTTTTGTTCCGCACTGTGTCCTAAATAAATAAAGAAACAAAGCACCATCAATCTTTATATTATCAGCAGAATGACTGAGCCACCCACCCACATTTTCATCCAGGTAATTTCCAGATATTACAAACAAATATCAATTAAGAAAACTCCTCCAAGTCATTGAATAAAGACACAATTGCTACTATATTGTCAGAAACTTCATTGAAGAGAAAATTGTTTCCTATCATGAGGAATCCTGTTTTGTGATGATCATTGTGTGCTGTTGTATTGGAGGTCAAATTCAATTTGATTCATGAACAAAATAATCCATTATATCCTGGTTTCTGGTAAAATACTCTGTTTTTTTTTCATAACTGCAACTGGATCATTGACTTGCTCATCGGGAGACAACAGTCAGTGCAGATTGATAATAACATCTCCTCCTCACTGGCAATCAACACTGGTATGCCTCTAATATACCTGATCAGGGTCTTGTGAAGCCATGAGAGCAGGTGGTAATTTACAGTAATTTTTATGTGTTCCACTGTACTGGGGCTACAAAACAAGAAATTTTATAACATATGTCAAACTTCAAAATAAAACAGAAATTAATTTTTAAAGGAAAAACAAATTACCAAAATGCCAAAAGTAATGAAACATTTAATGGTGGCACAGTAATGTACAGGTTAGCATAATGCTTCTCAGTATCAGTAATCCAGAATCAATTCTCGTCACTGGCTGTGAGGATCTTTCGTGCTCTCCCCATGACCGTGTGGGTTTCCTCTGGGTGCTCCAGTTTCCCCCCACATTCCAAAGAAAACCAGGTTAGGGTTAATGTGTTGTTGGCATTCTATGTTGGCACCGGAAGGGTGATGACACCTTTAGGCTGCTCCCAGTGCATCCTTGGACTACATTGGTTATTGAAGCACAGGATGTATTTCACTGTAAGTTTTGATGTTTCAATGTCCAAGTGACAAATAAAGAAACCTTATTTGTAATTCAAATTGAATTCAACTCCAAATATGTTAGCACATTGCAATATAAGATGAGGGAATGAGGAACAAAGGAGTTATTTTCTGTTGCTCAGTTTACAGATTAGCTGACCAAAAATAGAATATAATAAGTAACAGTTCCTGCTTGCATTAACATGCTTCATTACAGCTCCAGGCTGGTTGCCATGCCTTTGGACAGCAGAATGATCACGGTTAATGACGCATGTTGTTTGATAGCTCTCAACAAAGGCTTGTTTTTCTGTTTCTCCAAGAGTCGTCACCTTCTCATGCTGGAGAGGCTTGTGAACGCTTGTGATCCTGAGAGTAATGTTGTCTGGAGCTTAGCTCCTGGTAGGGCCAACCATGGTGGTAAGTTCAAGGGAAAGTGCGATCCAACCAAGACCTCAACGGTAGAGCTGGCAGAAAATGATGACACATCACAACGTTGGTGTAGACGGAAGAGTGTTGCAGCCCTGAAGGGTCCCCAGTTATCTTGCATCCATGACACTGGACCCTGACCTGAACTGTCAAGGATTGTGTGGTGGCTGTCCATGTTAAACCAAGTCACAAACTGGTATTCTCCATTAAGGGAAGATTTGCTTTAGAGAACATTGTACTCAACTCAAATGATCGCACTATTTTTTTTTTCCTTTAGCAATACAGTCACTTGTGTCGAGAATGATGTTCTCCTAAGGGGTTGTCTATTGGTGGTTCCTCAGGAGGCTGTAGAGACTGATTGAAGACCCACAAATTCTGGTGCAGTGTGGGTAAGTTGTGACTGTGTTTAGTGGTTGAGCCGTTTGCTCAGTCTCTCCTTTCTGCTTGTTCTCTGTGGCACAGCGAAGGTCGTTCTCATGTAGCACATCTCCCCCTTAAACAGATTTCCTCCAGTTGTATCTATTGAGTGCAATGTCTTCCCAGTTTTCAGATGTAATGTTGAATTTTTCTGGCTGATTTTGATGTTATCTTTGAAGTGTTTCCTTTTCCGACCAGAGGTTCACTGAACTTCCTTCATCTGGGAGTAAAGGATCTGTTTGGGGAGATGTGAGTTGGGCATCTGAATGACATGACCTATCCATTGGAGTTGGTGTTGTTCTATCATGGTGGAGATGCTTGTTTTTCTCCACATACTTTCAAGACCTCTGGTTCTGCCAAAGCACTTCACTGCCAATGGAGCAAATTGGAAGCAGAGACACCATTGCAATTCAGAGAATTCAGCAGCCAGATGGCATGCAACAAGTTCACACAAACACCAGCATGATAATGATCAGATAATGACATCACTATCCAGGAGCAGTTATTACCCCTCCACCATCAGGGTCCTAAACCAGAGTGGATAACTTCACTCACCTCAACGCCGAACTGGTTTCATAACTTATGGACTCACTTTCAAGTACTCTACAGCTCATGTTCTTAATATTATTTATTATTTATTTATCTATTACTATTATTTTGTTTTTCTCTTTGTATTTGCACAATTTGTTGTCTTTTGCATGTTGGTTGTCTATCTTTGTGTACAGTTTTGCACTGATTTTATGTTGTTTCTTAATATTTTCTGCAAATACCCTCAAAAAATGAATCTTAGGGGAACATACATATACTTTGATAATAAATTTATTTTGAACTTTGAACTTTGAACTGGACGATGATTGAGAGAGCTACCCAAGCTCATCAGGTCCTTGCGATTCCTCCCATTCTGTAACCAATTATTGTCTTCTTCTGGGAGGTGGACACTATCCTATTGTAAGATACTGGCTTCACTCCACAATAGTGTTGTTGACCAGAATGATGAGGAAATGTAAGCTAGCAGTGGCAGGACTGGGCCACCAGCCAGCCCAACTCCACTCTCCACCTCCTCCAAGCCAGCTAGCCTGCCATTCACTATGATCATGTCTGATCAACCCCAGATCTCAACAAATTTCAGTAGCTCTCAGTCCTCTTATCTTTCAAAAATCTGTCCATTTTTAATGATCCACAGCTCTCTCGGCAGAAAATACCAGAAAATCACCACCATCCCCTAATTATCTCTTGGTTGAAAGTTTCAAGTTCCTAGGTGTACACAGAGAATTTTTCCCAGGGTGGAAATGTTCAAAGTTCAAATTTCAAATTAAATTTTATTATCAAAGGACATAGATGTCACCATATACAACCCTGAGATTTATTTCCTGTAGACATACTTAGTAAATCTATAAAATAGTAGCTATAACAGGTTCAAAGAAAGATCTACCACAGTGCAGAAGACAGCAAACTGTGCAAATGCAAATATAAATACATTGTAATAGATAACAAGAACATGAGATAATGAGATAAAGAGTTATAAAAGTGAGATCATTGGTTGTGGAAACATCTCAATGAATGGACCAGTGAGTGTAGTTATCCCCTTTTGTTCAAGAGCCTGATGGTTGGGAATAGTAACTGTTCTTGAACTTGGTGGCGCTACTTGCGAGGTTCTTAAACATTCTACCTGATGGCAGCAGCACGAAAAGAGCATAGTATGTGAGGGAGGGTCTCTGATGATGACAAATACAAGAGACATAATTTTAAGGTGATTGGGGGAAAGAATAGGGGAGATGAGGGATTTGTGTGTGGAATGGTCAACCTTAGGCAAGGTGTAGCACCTGCTTAGCCCCCGGATCAGTGTCACATGAAGCCACGGGAGCAGGTGGTGGATGGTCGTGTGAGCAGCTGGTGCAGATCACAAGTCCTGGTTTTGCGACCAGGCAGACATTCTCTGAAGAGAATTGAGAATGGCTGGGGTCACTTTTCTTTTAAAGACACTACCCATGAGAAGGTAATGGCAACCCACTTCTGTCGAAATATTGGGCAAGAACAATCATGGTCATGAGATCATGATCACCCATGGCATACGAGATGGCTTATCATGCTTATGATGATGCATCCACAATATTTTGCAATTTTATTTTGCTGGTGACTGTGACACCATGTGGAAACCTCAGAGGATGAGATAAGCCTGATTGCCATTTGAGCCACATGTCTGAGCTCCATATTTGTTGAGCTTGTTGCTCAGGTAGGATTTTCACAAGGGCTGAAAGTTTTTTTTCACAGATCAGTTCAAAAGACTCAGGAAGCTTGTTTTTTTTTTGCTATTGGCAACAGCCTCTGAACGCATACAGGCAGTGGGAAATGCTGCCAGAATGACTGCAAGCTCTCTCACTGACTGATAGCAACGTGGAGATGGTGTTAAAGCTGGTCTCTGTGGAGTCCAACTGCAATTACTGCTTGTCTCAAGGCACAGGGCACTGAGCGATGCAGAAAGTGCAGAAAGCAATGATTACCAGACAAGCATTTGAAGGACTTTCTCCCAGGGGCAGAGAATCAAAAAGAGGGGATGAGTTTAAAACACAAGGAAAGAAATCTAATAGGAACTATACATGGAATGAGCTGCCAGAGGAAGTGGTGGAGGGAGATACATGAACAACAGTTAAGAGGCACTTGGACAGGCACATGGATTGGAAAGCGACAAGGACCAAACTCACCCAGCTCCATGATAGCCACAAGCCATCCCACTGTAGACAGCATCTTTAAAAGATGATTCCTGTTAAAGGTGGCATCCATCATAAAGACCCCCTCCACCTAGGACATCTCCTCTTCTCATTCCAACATCAGAGAAGAGGTACAGAAACTAGAAAACACACATTCAAAGTTTTAGTAACAACTTCTTCTCCTCCACTATCAGCTTTCTGAAGAGATCATAAACGCATGAGCACTACCTACTGCAAAGCAACACATTTAACAACCTATCTCAGTGATAATAAACCTGATTCTGATTCTGATTTCCAGACAAATTGGACTAGCTGAGCAACACACACAAAATGCTGGTGGAACGCAGTAGGCTAGGCGGCATCTATAGGAAGAAGTACAGTCGATGTTTCGGGCTGAGACCCTTTGTCAGGACTGAGATGCTTTGTCCTGACAAAAGGTCTCGGCCCAAAACGTCGACTGTACTTCTTCCTATAGATGCTGCCTGGCCTGCTGCGTTCCACCAGCATTTTGTATGTGTTGCTTGAATTTCCAGCATCTGCAGATTTCCTCGTGTTTGGATGAGCTGAGATAGGCTTCTTGTTCAGCATGGCCCAATATAGGTGAAAGGGCCTGTTTCTGTGATGTGAGTATTTCTGTGAGAACTAACAGTTCAGGAAGTATATTGTAAAAAAGACTTGGCTCTGCAAACAATTCAGCAATCAAATGTAAAATTAGTGTTTATGATCAAATGCAAAATGTGGTTTGGTAGAGGAAGTGGAAGGCTCCATTAGCAGTCTGTCTGCTCTAGAATAATGGTAAAAACAATAAAAATGACATTGCTATCCCCTTGGGAATAGTAATTAAAATGAAACAATTAGTTTTTACACTTATTGATCCATGTACAACGAAGATATGTGCATTTGTGAATGCTAAGCGATAACGAGCCCAGTCTTGGTGCTAATACCACAATGATTGAACAGACTGTTAATGCTCTTTGTCCAGCTATGTTCACATGAAGAATAGTCATTTGAACAAAGTGCTGCTGGGTAATGAACACACTTAACATCTACCTCAGCATGAAGAGAGAAAAATCATAGCCCTCAGCACAATATTTTTCAATACCTTTTTATATCATTTTTTATATATCCAAAGAATGTGTGAACACTTTAGTTCTGCTTTAATATGAGATTCTGTTACTTAGAACATAAATCACAGAACACAGAACACTGAACAAAGAAAACAGAACATAGAACAGTACACATGGGAAGAGGCCATTCAGCCCACAGGGTAGAGGTAGATACTACGAGGGGACAGAATTTTCAAGTGATTGGATAACAGTATAGGCAGTGTTGTAAAAGGTAAGTTCTTTACACAGAGTGTGTGTGCATTGTGCTCCCTGTCAGGGATCATAGTAGAGATAGATGCATTAGGAGCATTTAAGAGGTTCTTAGGTAGGACCATTGATGACAGAAAATTGAGGTTCATGGGTTAGATTGATTTTTGGGTAGGTGAAAAGGTCAGCACAGTATTATGGGCCATAGGGACTGTACTGCTCTGTAATGTTCTATGTTCTACAGTATGGTGCAAAATTCTTAGGCACATACATATAGCCAGCATGCCTAAGACATTTGCACAGTACTATATTTATTAACATGGAGTAGAGAGCGAATTTGTAAATCTGGTAGGAGCAAAGGATATTGGAAATGACGAGGGTGGAATGCCACAGGAGGGGTTTGGGAAAGGTGACAGAGAAGGTGAGTCAGGGGCAGGTGCAGACGCACCCAGGCCTGAGACACTAGGTTAGGTCATTTGATTCCAAACAATATTGATCATTATAAAATGTCTCTCCAGGCTTCCTGCCCCCTCTCCTGTCCTTTCACCATCTCCCAAACATGATTCACCCCTCCCAGCACCCTTCCCACTCTCAGTCCACAATAAAGACCCAAATTAGAATCAGGTTTATCATCACTCACATATATCTTACTTCAGTGGTTGGTAAGTTGATGGAGAAGATCCGAAGAGGCAGGATTTATGAACATTTGGAGAGTTATAATATGATTAGGAATAGTCAGCATGGGTTTGTCAAGGGCAGTTTGTGCCTTATGAGCCTGATTGAATTGTTTGAGGATGTGACTAAACACATTGATGAAGGATGTCGTATATATGGATTTCAGCAAGACATTTGATAAGGTACCTCATGCAGGAAAAGTAAGGAGGCATTGGATTCAAGGGGATCTTGCTTTTTGGATCCAAAATTGGCTTGCCCACAGAATGCAAAGGGTGGTTGCAGATAAGTTGTATTCTGCATAGAGGTCTGTGGCCAGTAGTTTCTCTCAGGGATCTGTTCTGGGACCTTTACTGTTCGTGATTTTTATAAATGACCTGGATGAGGAAGTAGAGTGATGGGTTAGTAAGTTTGCTGATGACACAAAGGTTGGGGGTGTTGTGGACAGTGCAGAGAGCTGTCAGAGGTTACAACGGGTCATTGATAGGATGCAAAACTGGGCTGAGAAGTGGCAGATGAAGTTCAACCCTGATAATTGTGAAATGGTTCATTTTGGTAGGTCAAATATGATGGCAGAATATAGCATTAATGGTAAGACTCTTGGCAGTGTGGAGGATCAGAGGGATCTTGGAGTCCAAGTCCATAGGACGCACAAAGCTGCTGTGCAGGTTGACTCTGTGGTTAAGAAGGCATATGGTGTATTGGCCTTCATCAATCATGGAATTGAATTTAGGAGCTGAGAGGTAGTGTTGCAACTATATAGGACCCTGGTCAGACCCCACTTGGAGTATTGTGCTGAGTTCTGGTTGTCTCACTACAGGAAGGATGTGGAAGCTATAGAAAGGGTGCAGAGGAGATTTACAAGGATGTTGCCTGGTTTGGGGAGCATGCCTTATGAAAACAGGTTGAGTGAACTCGTCCTTTTCTCCTTGGAGTGACAGAGGATGAGAGGTGACCTGATAGAGGTGTATAAGATGATGAAAGGCATTGATCGTGTGGATAGTCAGAGGCTTTTTCCCAGGGTTGAAATGGCTGCCACAAGAGGGCACAGTTTTAAGGTGCTTGGGAGTAGATACAGAGGAGATGTCAGGGTTAAGTTTATTGTGCAGAGAGTGGTGAGTGTGTGGAATGGGCTGCTAGCAACGGCGGTGGAGGCGGATACAATAGGGTCTTTTAAGAGACTTTTGGATAGGTACATGGAGCTTAGAAAAATAGAAGGCTATAGGTAACCCTAGTAATTTCTAAGGTAAGGACATGCTCGGCACAACTTAGTCGGCCGAAGGGCCTGTATTGTGCTCTAGGTTTTCTATGCCTCTATATCATGAAATTTGTTCTTTTTCTAACATCAATACAGTGCAATACATAAAATTCCTACAGTACTGTGCAGAAGTCTTTGCAGCTTAGCTATATTTATGTGCCGAAGACGTTTTGCACAGTACTATATGTTTATGTTCTATGTCTGTGTCAAGCAGTTATTCAAATAAAATTATTCCCTTCTGCCTGCATGTAGTCCCTATCCTTCCATTCTCTGCATGTCCATGTGCCTATATGAAAGACTGTACAATCTGCTTCCACCAATTCTCCTGACAGCCCATTCCTTGCACTCACCATGCTCCGTGTAAGAAAATACACGCACGGTCACCTTCTTTAAAAATTCCCCCTCCTGCTCCTGCTACCCTCCCACAGTAGAGATGGAGTAATTTTCATTGAGGTGCCATAGAAACCATCTTTTCTTGATGCATAATGGTAATGGGTTGGTATGGCAACTGCTCTGTCCATGACCAGTAGGAACTGCGGGGAGTTGTGGTCACAGCTCCACATATCACAAAACCAGCCTTCCCTCCACGGACTCTGTCTACACTTCTCCCTGTCTCAGTAAAGCAGCCAACATAATCCAAGTGCTCAGCCATGCTGGATATTCACTCTTCTTCGCTCTCCCATCGGGCAGCAGATGCAAAAGTCTGAAAGCATGTACCACCAGGCTCAAGGACAGCTTCTATAAAGCAATTAAATAGTTCCCTACAGAGGCAGAGTGGAAATACACCTCTACCAGAAGAAGTGTAAGGTGTTCTTTCCCTCTGGTAGTCTGTACGTCACCCTTGGGCAAGGTATAGTACCTGCTTAGCTCCCCGATCAGGATCCCATGAAGCCATAGGAGAGGTGGTGGATGATTCCTGTACCCCACCATCCTTTCCCTGTTTCATTGGAACATACCTTTGAATAACACCACGCAAATATCCCCTGAACGTTTGCCACATATCTGCCGTACATTTCCCTGAGAACTTCTCAATTTATACTTCCAAGTTCCTGCCTGACAGCTTCATATTTCCCCTTACTCCAATTAAATGCTTTCCTAACTTGTCTGTTCCTATCCCTCTTCAATGCTATGGTAAAGATAGAATTGTGATCTCTCTCTCCAAAATGATATCCCGCTGAGAGAGCTGACACCTGACCAGGTTCATTTCCTAATACCAGATCAAGTACAGACTCTCCTCTTGTACGCTTAACTACACATTGTGTCAGGAAACCTTCCTGAACACAGCTAATAAACTTCAGCCCATCTAAACCTCTTGGTCTAGAGAGATGCCAATCAATACTTGGGAAATTAAAATCTCTCACCACAACAACCCTGTTATTATTACACCTTTCCAGAATATGTCTCCATATCTGCTTCTCAATTCCTTGTTACTATTGGGTGGTCTATAAAAAACATGCAGTACATTTATTGCTGGGCGATGGGAACTGAACTGAAGAGACAGTTGGCTCACAGATAGAGAAAGTTTGGAGGCAGTGTGAGGGGGAGGATAGATAGGTGATAGAGAAGGGATAGACCGATGGTTTGAGAGGTGTCTATTTTCATGCAAGAACCATCATGAATAAAGCAGATGAGTTTAGAGCCTGGATCAGTATTTGGAGCTATGATGTTTTGGCCATTACAGAGACTTGGATGGCTCAGAGGCAGAAATGGTTACTTAGAGTGCCAGGCTTTAGATATTTCATTTCAGAAAGGACAGGAAGGGAGGCAAAAGAGGTGGGGGCGTGGCACTGTTGATCAGAGATAGTGTCATGGCTGCAGAAAAGGAGGAAGTCATGGAGGGATTGTCTACTGAATCTCTGTGGGTGGAAGTTAGATTCAGGATGGGGTCAATAATACAATAGACTTAGCAAACCTCCCCACTAGAATATTGGTCCCCCTGGGATTCGAGTGCAACTTGTCCTTTTTGTACAGGTCACACTTGTCCCAAAAGTGGTCCCAATGATCCAGAAATTTGAATCCCAGCCCCCGCTCCAATCCCTCAGCCACGCATTTATCCTCCACCTCATTCTATTCCTGTACTCACTGTTGCATGGCACAGGCAGTAATCCCGAGATTACTACCTTTGAGATCCTGCTCTTCAACTTCCTTCCTAACTCCCTGTAGTCTGTTTTCAGGACTTCCTCCCTTTTCCTACCTATGTCGTTGGTACCAATATGTACCACGACCTCTGGCTGTTCTCCTTCCCACCGCAGGATATCGTGGACACGATCAGAAACATCCCGGACCCTGGCACCTGGGAGACAAACTACCATCCGTGTTTCTTTCCTGCGTCCACAGAATCACCTGTCTGACCCCCGAACTATGGAGTCCCCTATTACTGCTGCCATCCTCTTCCTTTCCCTACCCTTCTGAGCCATTGGCCCAGACTCTGTGCTAGAGTCACAGCCACTGTCGCTCCCCCCAGATAGGCTGACCCCCACATCAGTACTCAAGCAGGAGTACTTATTGTTCCGGGGGGCAGTCACTGGGGTACTCTCTAGTACCTGATTCTTGACTTTCCCTCTCCTGACTGTTACCCACTTTTCTATCTCTGGAGCTCCCGGTGTGACTGTTTGCCTATAGCTCCTCTCTATCACCTCCTCACTTTCCCTGGTCACATGAAGGTCATCGAGCTGCATCTCCAGTTCCCTAATGCAGTCCGTAAGGAACCTGCCGCAGATACGGCCATCCGGTAGGGTGGGAGTCTCTGGAACTTCCCGCATCTGCACCCGGTACAGAACACAAGCCTCACAGACATTCTTCCTGTTTCTATTCCTCACAGGTAACTTACCTCGCCTCGATCTGATTTTGCCAAAGCCCTAGCACTCTGCCTCAGATCACTCTGTCGGTGACCGCTCCGCTAGGCGGTGTCTTCCTTTTATGCCTGAACCTTCCTTGCTATCTCACTCACGATTGGTGCTCTGGTTATAGCCACTGATAGGCCATGTACAATGGACTAACGGTCTCAAAGCTCCCTTTTTAAAGAACCACAGCCAAGCTGTGTCAGGTTTGGAGCTGCTTTGCTGTCTCAGGACCTAGAAAGCTTGCAATCATTGAGAGAACAATGAATTTGAAACTGTATCAAGACATTTTATAAGAGAATGTCAGGGTAGCAGTCCGTCACCTGAAGCTTAATAGAAGTTGGATAATGCAAAATGACAATGATCCAAAAGACAAGAGTAAATCAACAACAGAATGGTTTAAAAAGAACATTTGTGTTTTGGAATGGCTGAGTTAAAGTCCTGGCCTTAATCCTATAGAAATGTGGAAGGACCTGAAGCAAGCAGTTAATGCAAAAGGAAGAGGAGGGGACCCAGGAGAAAGTGATAGCAGGTGAGAAGAGTTAGAAGGCCAGATTTGGGAAGATTTTTTTTTAACAGAAGAAGAAATTGATATTCATTCCATCAGGTTGGAGGTTACACAGACAGAATATAAGGTGTTGCTCCTCCGCACTGAGGGTGGCTTCATCTTGGCACAAGAGGAGGCCAAGGACCGACATTTTGGAATGGGAATGAAAACGTTTGTCCACCAGGAACTTCCACTTGCGGTGGATGGAGCGAAGGTGATTACCGAAGCGACCCACCAATTTACAATGAGTATCTCCAATATAAAGGAGGCCACATTGAGAAGACGAGACGCCAAGTCCTGGCACAATGTGTGAACCAGTGGGAATATACTATGCTGCACTGTTCTTTGTTCTATTTAAAGACAGGTGTTCCTTTCTTTGCAATCGAGAGTAGATTTCCCTGATGATTTTCATCTATGGCAAAGAATAATTCTGCAGGCTTTCAAGGAAATGTGAACTTCTCAGGGTAGCAATGGTTATAATGTCGCTATCAGAAAGCAGAAGGAGATTAAATTACGAGACCAAGATTGTTTGGATTGGAACACTTCTGAAGCAGCTAGAATTGTGAGCCTAGCTGAGATGCGTCTGATTCATACAATTCCTTTCAATGGATTCAAATTAATTCTGAACACCTGAAGTACAGTGTAAGCTAGGGAGAAAAAAAGCCATAGATTTCTGAATAAATGCTTAAAGTGAGGAAGGAATTGTAGGACTAATCCTTAAAAGAGTGGAATAGGTACTCTACATATGATTTACATAGTGGGACAGGGTTTATAGCAAGACCCTTAGCAATCCAATTGATTTCATCCTCTTCAAACCTTCTTTTAAGACTAATCCTGCTTGTGAACAAATGATAAAATTGCATTATTAAATACTACCTTTGAAGCTGATATAGTGACTGTGTCTCTGTTGTGATAAAAAGAAAATCTGGTTCTGAATCTGTGTTAGAGAGGGCTTCATCTGTTGCAAGTACAGACGCTTTGCATACAGAGCATACAATACTGGGCAAACGTCTTAGGTACAGTACATATGTATAGCTAGGGTGCTGAAGACTTTTGCACAGTACTGTATTTGACAACGTGAAACAGAGAATGAGTTTGTATACCTGGCAGGAGAAATGGATGTTGGAAATGGTGAGCGGTGGAGTGATGCATGAGGGGTGTAGAACGTGTGACAGAGAAGGAGTGCCAGGGCAGGGGTGTGTGGGGGGGGGGGGGTGGTGTGTGGCACAGGTCAGGACACACTCAGTCCTGAGACACCAGGCAAGGTCATTTGATTCTAAATAACTGGTTTATTGATCGTTACAGAATATCTCTCTGGTGCTTCCCACTCCCTCCCATCCCCCTTCCCCCTTCCCACTCTCATTCCACAATAGAAACCCATATCGGAACCAGGTTTGCCGTCACTCACATCTGTCACGAAATGTGTTGTTTTTTTGTGACAGCAGTACAGCACAATGCATAAAATTACTACAGTACTGTGCAAAAGTCTTAGACACTCTAGCAATGCCGGACGATGCTGAGGATGTTCTACGAGGCTGTGGTGGCCAGTGCTATCATGTTTGCTATTGTGTGCTGGGGCAGCAGGCTGACGGTAGCAGACACCAACAGAATCAACAAACTCATTCGTAAGGCCAGTGATGTTGTGGGGGTGGAACTGGACTCTCTGAAAAGAGGATGCTGTCCAAGTTGCATGCCATCTTGGACAATGTCTCCCATCCACTCCATAATGTACTGGTTAGGCACAGGAGTACATTCAGCCAGAGACTCATTCCACCGAGATGCAACACTGAGCGTCATAGGAAGTCATTCCTGCCTGTGGCCATCAAATTTTACAACTCCTCCCTTGGAGTGTCAGACACCCTGAGCCAATAGGCTGGTCCTGGACTTATTTCCACTTGGAATAATTTACTTATTATTATTTAATTATTTATGGTTTTATATTGCTATATTTCTACACTATTCTTGGTTGGTGCCACTTTAATGAAACCCAATTTCCCTCGGGATCAATAAAGTATCCCGTCTGTCTGTCTGTCAATATATATGTGCTTAAGAATTGTGTACAATACTGTAGGTCACAGAACAGTATCGTACTGTACAGTATAGACCCTTTTTCCCACAATGTTGATCTACTCTAAAATAAATCTAACATTTCCTTTCCACATAGCACTCAATTTCTCTTTCATCTATGTGCCTATGTAAAAGTCTTCTAAATGTCCCTAATGTACCTGCATCTACCACCACTCTGGCCCCCATCCCTCTCATTCCACGTATTCCACACACCCATCCCTCTTTGTATAGCATACCTCTGACATCAGAAGGTCAGGAAGATCTGTTGCAGCTTTATAAATCTCTAGTTATGCTGCATCTGGTGTACTGCATACAGTTCTGGTGCTCCCATTGTAGAGAGGATGTCAAGACTTTGGAGAGGGTGCAGAAGAGGTTTACTAGGATGATACCTGGATTGGAGGGCATGTGCTATACCAAGAGTTTGGACAAACTAGAGTTATTTTCTCTGGAACAGCGGGGTCTGAGGGGAGATCTGACAGAAATTTATAAGATTATGAGAGACATAGATAGAGTAGACATTTTTTCCCCAAGTTTGATAGGTCTAATACTATTTTTAAGGTGAGAGGGAATAATTTCAAAGGTAATGCGAGGGACAAGTTTTTTCACACAGAGCGTGGTGGATGTCTGGAATGTACTGCCTCAGGTGATGGTAGAGGCAGAAACATTAGGCGTTTTAAGAAACATTTAGATAGATATATGAATGTGAGGAAAATGGAAGGATATGGACATTGTATATGCAGAAGGGATTATTTTAGTTGGCCATTTGATTACTAATTTAATTGGTTCTGCACAAAATTGTGGATGGAAGAGCCTCTTGCTGTACTCTACTCTTTTATTTCCTATGTTCTATCACCCCTATACTTTCCTCCAAACACCTTAAAGTTATGTCCTCTTGTATTAGCCATGTCCGTCCTGGGAAAGAGGCTTCCAGCTGTCCATTCAGTCTCTATCTCTAATCATCTTATTATAACTCAGGTCCTCAAGTTCCAGCAACACTATAAATTTTCTCTAACAAGTAAAAAATCTGCAGACACTGGAAATCCAAAGAACATACACAGTCTCCAAGCTCATATCTGGAAGTGGCTACAAAAAGTTGATATGATGGCTAAGGAGGCCTATGGCAAACTTGCCATTATTAGTTGATGTATTGACTTCAAAAGCCACAATGTTCTGCTGCATCTTTATAAAACTGCATCTGGAGTATGGCACACAATTCTGATCACCACTTTATCGGAAAGATGCCGTAGCTGGCATGTACAATAACCAGAGGTTGGACAAACCTAAACTGTTTTCTCCGAAGCGGCGAAGGCTGAGGGGAGATCTAATAGAGATCTATAAGATTATGAGAGGCAAAGATAGGGTAGACATTGTTTAGACAGAAGGGATTAGTTTAGATAGTCATTTGATTACTTAAATAATTGGTTTGGCACAACTTTGTGCACTTAGAAGCTTGTTCCTCTGCTGTTCTGTTCTATGTTCTGTGTTCATATCTGTGCTGACTTTACTGTAAATTAGTGACAAAACTGAAAAAAAAAACCAATGGTGTAGATAAATTGCAAACACATAAGGCCATAAGACATAGGAGCAGAATCCGGCCATTCAACCCATCAAGCCTGCTCTACCATTTATTATCCCTCACAACTCAATTCTCCTGCCTTCTCCCCATAACCTTTGATGCCCTTTCTACTCAAGAACCTATCAACCTCCACTTCTAATATACCCAATAACTTGGCCTCCACACCATCATGTAGCAATGAATTCCACAGATTCACCACTCTCTGACTAAAGAAATTCCTTCACATTTCTGTTCGAAGGGATGTCCTTGCCTTCTGAGGCTGTGTCCTCCAGTCCATTACTTCCCCAGTATAGAAAATATCCCCTTTATGTCCACTCTGTTGTATAGTGGCATGCAAATGTTTGGGCACCCCTGGTCAAAATTTCTGTTACTGTGAATAGTTAAGTGAATAGAAGATGAACTGATCTCCAAAAGTCATAAAGTTAAAGATGAAACATTCCCTTCAACTTTTTAAGCAAGATTAGTGTATTATTTTTGTTTTGTACAATTTTAGAGTGAAAAAAAGGAAAGGAGCACCATGCAAAAGTTTGGGCACCCCAAGAGATTTGAGCTCTCAGATAACTTTTAGCGAGGTCTCAGACCTTAATTAGCTTGTTAGGGCTATGGCTTGTTCACAGTCATCATTAGGAAAGGCCAGGTGATGCAAATTTCAAAGCTTTATAAATACCCTGACTATTTAAACCTTGTCCCAACAATCAGCAGCCATGGGCTCCTCCAATCAGCTGCCTAGCACTCTGAAAATTAAAATAAATGATGTTCACAAAGCAGAAGAAAGATATAAGAAGATAGCAAAGTGTTTTTGGGTAGCCGTTTCTGCAGTTCATAATGTAATTAAGAAATGGCAGTTAACAGGAACGGTGGAGGTCAAGTTGAACTTTCCAAGAGAACTGCTTGTAGGATTGGTAGAAAGACAAATCAAAAACCCCCGTTTGACTACAAGAGACCTTCAGGAAGATTTAGCAGACTCTGGAGTGGTGGTGCACTGTTCTGCTGTGCGGTGACACCTGCACAAATGTGACCTTCAAGGAAGAGTCATCAGAAGAAAACCGTTCCTGTGTCCTCACCACAAAATTTAGTGTCAGAAGTTTGCAAAGGAACATCTAGACAAGCCTGATGCATTTTGGAAACAAGTCCTGTGGACTGCTGAAGTTAAAATAGAACTTTTTGGCCTCAATGAGCAAAGGTACATTTTGGAGAAAAAAGGGTGCAGAATTTCATGAAAAGAACACCTCTCCAATTGTTAAGCACGGGGGTAGATCGATTATGCTTTGGGCTTGTGTTACAGCCAGTGGCATGGGGAACATTTCACTGCTAGAGGGAAGAACAAATTCAATTAAATTCCAGCAAATTCTGGAAGCAGACATCACACCATCTGTAAAAAAAGCTGAAGATGAAAAGAGGATGGCTTCTACAACAGGATAATGATCCTAAACACACCTCAAAATCCACAATGGACTACCTCAAGAGGCACAAACTGAATGCTTTGCCATGGCCCTCACAATTCCCCAACCTAAACATCATCGAAAATCTGTGGATAGACATCAAAAAAGCAGTGCATGCAAGACGTCCCAAGAATCTCACAGAACTAGAAGCCTTTTGCAAGGAGGAATGGGCAAAAATCCCCCAAACAAGAATTGAAAGATTCTTAGCTGACAACAGAAAGTGTTTACAAGCAGTGATTCTTGCCAAAGGGGGTATTGCTAAGTACTGACCATGCAGGGTGCCCAAACTTTTGCTTCGGGCCCTTTTCCTTTTTTGTTATCTTGAAACTGTAAAAGATGGAAATAAAAAAGTAATCTTGCTTGTAGGGCATTGTGTAACCCCCTCCAATAGTTTTTGATAACAGGGCAGTCCCAAAAAATATAATGATTTGCATTTTGATTTCCACAATTTCTCCAGCAAACAGGGAGGTTACTATCATAATGGGATTTCTGAGAGGGTGTAATAAAGTATCTTATCAAGTTTTTCCATCCAAACTCCCTCCATTTCTGTGAACTGGTACACTTCCATTGAGATCTCCATATTGTTGTCCATTCTTCCTCAGATATAATTATCCCTCCTTCCTTCTCCCATTTTGTTTTAATGTATGAAGTCGAATGTGTTTTAAGATTTGACAACCCCTTATACATGCATGAAATGATTCTACTACCATTATCTGAATTATATGCTTTTCTAAAGAGCTCTACATCTTTAAATGTGAAATACCCTTAGAGAGTAAGACCATATATTTTGGATATATACCTCAGGAATCATTGAAAAGAGATAAATATTTAATGAATATACTATTGGTGGCTGGTAAAAAGACTCTTACTAGGAAATGGTTATCACAGGACAGCCCAACTTTAAATACATGGATGGAAATTACAATGGACATTTACAAAATGGAAAAGATAACAGCATCTGTTAATCATAGAACATGGAATAGTACAGCACATTACAGGCCCTTCGGCCCACAATGTTGTGCCGACCTTCAAACCCTGCTTCCCATATAACCCCCCCACCTTAAATTCCTCCATATACCTGTCTAGTAGTCTCTTAAACTTCACTAGTGTATCTGCCTCCACCACTGACTCAGGCAGTGCATTCCACACACCTACCACTCTCTGAGTGAAAAACCTTCCTCTAATATCCCCCTTGAACTTCCCTCCCCTTACCTTAAAGCCATGTCCTCTTGTACTGAGCAGTGGTGCCCTGGGGAAGAGGCACTGGCTGTCCATTCTGTCTATTCCTCTTAATATCTTGTACACCTCTATCATGTCTCCTCACATTCTCCTTCTCTCCAAAGAGTAAAGCCCTAGCTCCCTTAATCTCTAATCATAATCCATACTCTCTAAACCAGGCAGCATCCTGGTAAATCTCCTCTGTACCCTTTCCAATGCTTCCACATCCTTCCTATAGTGAGGCGATCAGAAATGGACACAGTACTCCAACTGTGGCCTAACCAGAGTTTTATAGAGCTGCATCATTACATTGCGTCTCTTAAACTCTATCCCTCGACTTATGAAAGCTAACATCCCATAAGCTTTCTTAACTAGCCTATCTACCTGTGAGGCAACTTTCAGGGATCTGTGGACATGTACCCCCAGATCCCTCTGCTCCTCCACACTACCAAGTATCCTGCTATTTACTTTATACTCTGCCTTGGAGTTTGTCCTTCCAAAGTGTACCACATCACACTTCTCCGGGTTGAACTCCATCTGCCACTTCTCAGCCCACTTCTGCATCCTATCAATGTCTCTCTGCAATCTTCGACAATCCTCTACACTATCTACAACACCACCAACCTTTGTGTCATCTGCAAACTTGCCAACCCACCCTTCTACCCCCACATCCAGGTCGTTAATAAAAATCACGAAAAGTAGAGGTCCCAGAACATATCCTTGTGGGACACCACTAGTCACAACCCTCCAATCTGAATGTACTCCCTCCACCACTACCCTCTGCCTTCTGCAGGCAAGCCAATTCTGAATCCACCTGGCCAAACTTCCCTGTGTCCCATGCCTTCTGACTTTCTGAATAAGCCTACCATGTGGAACCTTGTCAAATGCCTTACTAAAATCCATGTAGATCACATCCACTGCACTACCCTCATCTATATGCCTGGTCAACTCCTCAAAGAACTCTATCAGGCTTGTTAGGCACGATCTGCCCTTCACAAAGTCATGCTGACTGTCCCTGATCAGAGCATGATTCTCTAAATGCCCATAGATCCTAACTCTAAGAATCTTTTCCAACTAAGAAAGCTTCTCTAAGAAGCTTTCCCACCACAGACATAAGGCTCACTGGTCTAACCATAAGCTGGAACAATTTGATTCATACTGGGAACAATGGTTTAACTACATAATGCCTCATAGGCCTGATTTTATTCTCACAAATCAATGAATCTGTTGTAAAAAAAAAGATCACTCCCTACTTGTACATAGTTCTTTCCTTTTGCTTGTTTTTTTTTCTTTCCACTATTTTCTATAAGTGTATACTTCAGATAAATACTTTGTGGAGATTTGTGATATATATGATTATATGATATATATGTACAATGTCTGAAATACATCTTAAGGAAATGTTTGTTTGATGATGAACTTCAATAAAAAAATAAATCACAAAAAAAAAGTAATCTTGCTTAAAATATTAAAGAATTGTGTCATCTTTAACTTTATGCCTTTTGGAAATCAGGTTATCTTTTAATCTTTTACTCGCTTAACAATTCACGTAACAGAAATTTTGACCGGGGTGCCCAAACTTTTGCATACCACTCTGTGTGTGTATATATATATATACACACACACCTATGACATTTGGACAGAACTCTAGTAATTTTATGTGTTGCATTGTAATGCTGCCATAAACAAAAGCAAATTTCATGATGTATGTGAGTGATGATAAACTTGATTCAGAAACGGGTCTCAATTGTGGACTGAGAGTGTGAAGGGACAAGGAGTGGGGAATCATGGTTGGGAAAAGGGGAAAGGAGAGGGAAGAGTACAGGATGTTCCAGATAGACTATCTGTAATGATCAATAAACCATTTGAATGGAACCAAATGATCATGCCTGGTGTCTCAGGGTTGGGTGTGTCTGCATCCACTCCACTGACCCTGGCACTCCTTCTCTGCCACCTGTTCCACGACCTTCCCATGGCACTGTACCCATACCATTCCCAACTTCCATTGCTCCTGCCAGATTTACAAACTTGCTCTCTGCTCCACATTGACAAATGCAATACTCTGCAAAAGTCTTCGGCACCCTAGCTATATATGTGTGCCTAAGACTTCTGCAATTACACGCAATTCTCCCCTTTATTCCTCAGACCATCCAAGATATGAAAAAGATCATCTAAAAAACTGGATGACAGAGAGCCACATTTCTCTTGCACAGCCTGAGGTGGATGCTGAAGGGAAAACAAATCTTTCTTGTTTTTCCAGCACTCAGTCTCCAACCATGTTAACGGAAGGGTGGGGAGGGAGTGTTTGTAACTATCTTTGTCAGTGATGGCTCAGTGTTAATGTACATAGCATGAAAATCATTTTTGTATTAGGTGTTGCAAACTGGCCTCATGAATGTTTGAGCTTAATTTGCTGAAAAGCTATGGGTCTTGTAGCTTCAAAGAAAGGCAGGCGTGAAATGCAATTGATAGGAACTAATATAATTAATGGTGGCAATTAATTAACCTATGACTATGCACTGGAGAACAAAAAAGTGAGTAAATATTATGACTCTGATCTTATAAACAGTTTTGTTTCTGAACGCTGAAAATGTCCTGTACGGTATCGGTGTACAAGAGTGAGGCAGGACACTTGATTCAGTGGTGCCTCAACAACAACCTCACACTTAACAGCATAGCGGTTAGCCGGGGTGTATGGGGTGTCAGGGAGGGGTAGCACCTCTGGTGGGGGAACATGTTGCGTCCTTTTCAGGTGGTTTGTCCACCTTTGGTCCCCAGCTGGCACTCAGCTCTCACCTGTGGCTCCCCGTATCTGTTTGCACGCGACAACGGCCACACCCCAGGCAACAGCTCTGACAAGCCGGCTAAACCAGGTGAGGGTAGCCGACGGGTCTCAAACCCGCGGTGAGATAGGGAGTTGTCTATCCCAGCATGTGAAGACAGACTCCAGCGGATTGAGCGGACGAGACCAATGGAAGGTCCAACAGTCAAGAAGGCGGTCTCTGCAAACGTCATGGAACGTGTAGAGCATGACAAGACACAGAGGATGTCCTGATCATCCACTGCGCCTAGTCCCATTTCCAGCCGTCTCGACTCTTGTCTTGCCACTGGATCCAGATGGGAACTGGGAAGAGAGAGTGAGGCTGACGCTGCACAACTCTCCCTCACTTAAATCCAAATCAAGCGCTAGTCTCGACACCATCATCACCTTTGAAGTCCTGTGGCGATGGGCGAGCGATGAAGCAGCAGGTGTGGATACACTGGGAGCTGTAGTCATGGACCTACATACAGGCGGCTCAGGTCTAATGGTTGTTTCTCGCTGACCAAAGCGGCACTGAAACTTAGCGTCTACCTGGGCGACTGAGCAGCCATCTTTAGGAATGCACTGCTCACCTCCATAGTATGAGGAAGGGGCTGGAAAAGGTGCCCTAAACGTTGCCTGCTTCATTACACCCTGGCCAGTTTACCGCGGCTGGTGGGGATCCCATCTCGGCGGTCGAACTAACACAACAAAATACAAGGCAGCACCGCTCACCATTGGCACTTGGAACATGTGCACACTATTGGACAACCCTACAGCAAACAGACCAGAAAGCCTTAGCTGCCAGAGAGCTTGCAAGATGCAACATCGACATTGCAGCCCTGAGTGAGACTCGTCTTGACAATGAAGGTCAGCTGACTGAAACTGGAGGTGGATACACATTTCTCTGGAGCGGTCGCAGCAGCGATGAGCATTGTGATGCTGGAGTTGGATTCGCTGTCAGGAGTAACTTTGTTTGGAAACCTGCCAGTCTCCGCAAGGGTGTGAACAACCAGCTCATGACACTACAGCTTCTGCTGCAGAACAGAAGTCAAGCCACCCTGATCAGTGCCTATGCCCCAACAACGAACAACCGGGATGAGACGAAAGACAGGTTCTATGATGAACTAGACGCCCTACTATCAGCAGTGAGCAGCACCGACAAGCTGGTATCGCTTAGACACTTCAATGCAAGAGTAGGGTGCGACTCTGCAGCCTGGCAGAGTCATGGAGACATGGAGTGGGCAAATTTGACAGTAACGGCCTACTCTTACTGAAGACGTGCAGTACACGACCTCCTCATCACCAACACAACTTTCTGCCTGCCTACCCGTAACAAGACCTCCTGGATGCACCCCTGCTCTAAGCATTGGCATCTTATCGACTATGTCATTGTCAGGAGAAAAGACAGGCTGGATGTCAGAGTGACCAAGACCATGTGTGGTGCTGACTGCTGGACAGATCACAAGCTCATTGTCTCCAAAATGAAGCTCCGCATCAGAATCAAGAGGAGACCACAAGGAAGCAAGGCTATGAAAAGTATCAGAGTGGCCAGGCTGAAGAACCCCAGCATTGCTTCGGCACTGGCTGAAGACTTAGAAACCAAGCTTGCTGACTGACACCTTGCACGCAGCGCTGTGGACATCTGGGAATGCTTCAGGGATGCTGTCCGTTCATCTGCACTGAAAATGCTAGGGCCCTCTACTCGCAAGCAGCATGACTGGTTCGATGAGAATGATGAGGAGATACAGGCTATATTTGTCGAAAATCACCGCCTTCATCGTGCCCATCAGAACGACCCATCATCAGCCGTCAAGAAAAACGCCTTTACCAGTGCTTGCAGGATAGTCCAGAATAAACTGTGTAAAATGCAAGATGCCTGGCTGAGCGCCAAGGCAGATGAAATACAGGGATACGCTGACAGAAACAACTTGAAACGTTTCTATGAAGCCCTCAACACCCTCTACGGATCTCGGTCTCTTGGGAGCTCCCCCCTACTGAGTACAGATGATACAACTCTCATTACAGAGAAGGCTCAGATCCTGCAGAGATGGGCTGAACACTTTGAAGCCGTCCTCAACCGACCTTCGTCTATTAATGATGAGGTGATAGACAGGATTCCCCAGGTCGACGTCAACAGCGCCATGGTGACCCACCGGTAGTAGCCGAAGTCACGAAGCCAGCAAAGCCCCAGGAGCAGACGCCATACTTGCAGAGATCTACAAAGCTGGTGGTCCTGTACTTATAGTGAAGCTCACCGAGTTGTTCCAGTCTTTTTGGAGGCAAGGATCCATTCGTCAGGAACTTAAAGATGCATCCATCATACACCTCTACAAGAGGAAGGGCAATTGACAACTCTGTGACAACCACCGAGGAATCTTGTTGCTCTCCATCACAGGAAAAACTCTTCAAGAGTCCTGCTAAATCATCTGGTCACTCATTTGGAGCTGGGCCTGTTGCCAGAGTCACAGTGTAGCTTTTGCAAAGGTTGCGGGACTATTGACATGATTTCTGCCACGCGCCAACTTCAGGAGGAGTGTCAAGAGCAGAATCGCAAACTCTACACAACTTCTGTTGACCTCACGAAAGCCTTCGACACTGTCTGCCGACAAGGCCTGTGGAGGATCATGTCAAAGTTCGGCTGCCCCGCCAAATTCACTCAGCTGGTATGCCAGTTCCATGATGGCATGATGGCCACAGGGCTGGACAGCGGAGAATCCTCTAAGGCATTCCCAGTCACAGGTGGCGCCAAACACGGCCGTGTGCTCGCACCCAAACCGTTCAGCATGATGTTTACTGCCTTGCTGAATGATGCCTTCCAGGACAGTGATGCTGCAATCAGCCTCAGGTACAGAGTGGATGGGAAGCTCTTCAACCTGAGGAGACTTCAAGCTATTACCAAAGTGTAGGAGACTGTTCTGAGAGACTTTGCCGATGACTGCGCCCTGTATGCTGGCTCACAGCCAGAGACGCAAGTCAATATGGACAAGTTCTCCACGGTTAGTGACAACTTTGGACTCACCATCAACATCAAAAAGACTGAAGTCATGCACCAGCCTACTCCTCGTGCACCGTACACAGAACCCAAAATCACAAAGGACAGAACCTACAGGCCGTGGACCAGTTTACTTACCTTGGCAGCACCCTCTCCCGAGCAGTGACTACTGATACAGAAGTTAACCGCAGAATAGCAAAAGCAAGTTCTGCTCTCGGTAGACCGCGCTCCACTGTATGGGAACATCGAGGAATCAGCCCAGCAGACCTGAAGATCTACAGAGCCATGGTACTCACTACCTCCTGTATGCCTGTGAAACGTGGACTGTGTATAGAAGGCATGCAGGACAGCTCAACCATTTCCACATGACTTGTCTTTGCAGAATATCAGGCATCAGATGGCAAGGCAAAGTACCAGACACTGAAGTTCTCTCTAGAGCAAGTCCACCATCAGTCCAGACACTGCTGATGAGAGGTGGGCAGGTCATGTAATCTGCATGCCGGACGAGCACGTACCCAATCAGCTCCTTTTTGGGGACCTCTCTGCTGGAAGACGCTCGCATGGAAGGCAGAAGAAATGTTACAAAGACACACTAAAGGCCTCCCTGTATTCGCTTGATGCAGACACGACCTCCTGGGAAACGCTGGCACAAAACCGCCCTACCTGGCATGGCCTCATCCACAAGGGCTGTCAGTTATACGAAGCAAGGCGCACTGCTGAAGCACAACATAAACGCGAGCTGCGCAAGTCCAGAGCCACCAGCGCAACAACTGCAGTGCCTACACATGTCTGCCCAACACGTGCCAGGACATTCCGTGCCCAAATTGGCCTGACCAGATATCTTCGGACACACCGCATCCAGTCTCAAAGTGACTAATGGTGTTGAGGTCTTCATTGACGACGATGGATGGACTTCCTATTACAGAGCAGCGGTCAGGTCGGGGTTCATTTACCACCATTGTCTGTAAGTCCTACAGATGTGCAGTTGAGAGCATCTTAACATCCTGCATCATGGTATGCAGTGGAAACTCCACTCTGTTGGACAGGAAGGCTCTACAATGAGTAGAAACTGCCCAATGCATCACCAGCAGCAGCCCACCCACCATTAAGGATTTATATACGGAATGATGCCATAAAGGGGCTATTAAAATTATGATATGCTCTTTTCTCATGGCTGCCATCAGGAAAAAGGACAAGCTTCAGGACTCACACCACCAGATTCATGAACAGTTATTACCCCTCAACCATCAGGCTCCTGAATCCAAGGGAATTATTTCATTCAACTTCACTTACCCCATTACTGAACTGATCCCACAACTTATGGACTCACTTTCAAGAATTCTTCATCTCATTGTCTCAATACTTATTTATTACTGTTATTTCTTTCTTTTTGTCTGTTGTTTTTGCACACAGGTTGAATATCCAAGTGTAGTAGTCTTTCATTGATTCTATTATGGTTATTGGATTTACTGAAAATACCCACAAGAAATTGAATCTCAGCGTTGTTTATGGTGACATATTTGCACTTTGATAATAAATTGACTTTGAACATTGGACTTTGAACATTGAACTTTGATGTCAGCCATGATGGAATGGCAGAACAGAACAAATGGAAGATCAGATTATTATTTAAGTGGTAAAATACTGTAGCATGTTGCTGTGTAGAGGGACTTGGGAGTGTTTGTGCATGAATCACAAAAGGTTGGTTTGCAGGTGCAGCAGGTTATCAAGAAGGCAAATGGAATGTTGGCCTTCATTGCTAGAATTTAAGAGCAGAGAGGTCATGCTGCAAATGTACAGGATACTGGTGAGGATGCATCTGGACTATTGCGTGCAGCTCTGGTCTCCTTACTTGACGCTTTACTGAGGCTTTGATGGTGGTGCAGAGGAGGTTCACCAGCTTGATTCCAGAGATGAGGGAGTTGGACTATGAGGAGAGTTTGAGTCACTTGGGACTGTACTCAATGGAATTCAGATGAATGAGAGGAGAGCTTATAGAAACATATAAAATTATGAAAAGGATAGATAAGACAGAGAAAAGAAAGTTGTTTCCACTGGTAGGTGAGTCTAGAACTAGGAGACATAGCCTCAAGATTTGGGGGAGTAGATTTAGGATGGAGAAGAGGAGAAACTTCTTTTCCCAAAGAGTGGTGAATCTGTGGAATTCTCCGCCCAATGAAGCAGTGGAGGCTACCTCAGTAAATATATTTAAGACAAGGTTGGATAGAGTTTTGCATAGTAGGGTAATTAAGGGTTATGGGGAAAAGGCAGGTAGGTGGAGATGAATCCATGGCCAGATCAGCCATGATCTTATTGAATGGCGGAGCAGACTCGACAGGCCAGATGGCCACTCCTGTTTCTATTTCTTATGTTCTTCTGTTCAGACTCAATGGGCCAAATGGCCCAGTTCTGCTCCCTTGTCTTATCATCTTACAATTAACAAATAGTCAATCTACCACTCTTTCTGTAGAAATTTGCCATGAATTTCTCCTTTGAAATTTCCTCCTCTCACCTTAAAAGCATGCCAGCTCATATTATTCCTTTGATTGTCGGAAAGATGGGATTGCTGTGGGCAGGGTGCAGAGAGGTTTCATCAGGGCATTGGCTGAGATTCATTCAGGAAGCGATATTTGGTAGGCTGGGTTTGACTCTCTTGAAGCAGAGAAGGCTTAGTGGTGAGTTGATTAAATCCAACAACATCAGGGAGGACATTGATAGGGGAGGTGGTGAGAATGCTTTCCCTTCAGCAGAGGAATTTGTAGGTAGGGATTAGGATACCACAGTAACATTACATTTAGCACCATAATATTATTGTTAGAAATTCAATTCTGACTCTGATGGAAGTTTATACGATCTCCCCATGATGGTGTGGGTTTCCTCCCACAATTCAAAGATGTACAGGTTTGTAGGATAATTGATCATTGTAAATTCTCCTGCGATTAGTTCATTCATTCCTTCTGTGCCGTGCTGTATGACGTGTGATCATGGCCTTTCCATGACCATTGTTGTTCTTGAGAAATTTTTCTACAGAAGTGGTTTTCCATTGCTTTCTTATGGGCAGTGTCCTTACAAGATGGGTAATTCCAGCCATTATCAATGTTCTTCAGTCTGCCTGGTATCAGTGATCGAATATCCAGGACTTGTGATATGCACCACCTGCTCATACCATCTTCCTCCACTTGCTCCCATGGTTTCATGTGATACCAATTTTCTCTCATTCTTCTGAATTCCAGTGAGTACAGTCCTAGGCAACTCAATCTCTCCTTATGGTTTAAACCCTTCATCTCTGGAATCAGCCTGGTGAAAATTTGTATAGGTACATGGATGAAGGGATATGGTCCGGGTGCAGGTCAATGGAAATAGGCAGTTTACATGCTTTGCCATGGATTAGATGGGCCTGTTTTTACGTTGTATTTTCTATGACTCTATTACTCTGTTAACGTACTAACCTGTACATCTTCAGACTGTGGAAGGAAACCAGAGCACCCAGAAGAACCCACGGTATCACAGGGAGAACATGCCAACTCCTTACAGACGGAGTGGAATTGAACTCTGACTCTGAAATGCCCTGAGCTGCAATAGAGTCATGCCAACCACGACATTACCATGATTTTTGCTTCTTTCCCTTTCCCTGACCTCTTTATACTGATTATGTCCTCTTTGTCTTTCAGTCCAAATGAAGGGTCTTGACCTGAAACATCAGCTACCCATTTCCCTCCATAGATGCCGCATATTCTACTAAATTCCTTCATCATATAGCTTGTTACTCCAGATTTTCAGCATCTGCAGACTCTCTTGTCTCCCCGGTGACTGTGTGTCTTGATTGCACATGCTGGAATCTGGAGCAACAATCAACCCTGAGCATCGACAGTTCTTTGCACCTCTACAGATGCTGCTTAACCCACTTGACTCCAGTATTGTGCTGAAAGCGGTTGTGTATCCCGTCTGGTTGCATCATGGCTTGGCACTGCCTGTGAACAGAAAAGCAGTGTATACAGCCAGCCCATCACAGGTAAAGCCCTCCCCAGTATTGAGCACATCTGCAAGGGGCACTGCGCATTAAAACAGCATCGGTCATCAAAGACCCCACTATCCATGCTGTGCTCTCTTCATCGCCTGGATGACAGTGCCCTTGATGAAGTGTGCTGCTTTCCTGCACAACGCTCCCAGTACACACAACTTATGGACTCCCTTTCAAAGACTCTGCAACTCATGCTCTTAATATTAGTTATTACTTATTTATTTATTATTATTATTTAGTTTTTCTCTTTGTACTAGTACAATTTGTTGTCTTTTACACATTGGTTGTCGGCCTTTTTACGTAGTTTTTCATTGACTCTATTGTGTTTCTTTGTATTTACTGGGAATCTCGGTTGTATATGGTGATATATATGTAATTTGATGATAAGTTTACATTCAGCTTTGAACTTTGCATTCTCATTTGTCTCCATCTGAAATGTGATGACTGAGTACATGGAGAAGCAGAATTAACTTCAGAACACAATTGAATAAGTGCTTGAAGAGGCAACAATTTGCAGAAGGGAAGAGCAGTGAGGTGTGATTAAGTGCAGAGCTCCTTCAATCAGCTGAGCTAAGGATGGATATCTGGATGATCCCTGTCTGTAGTATTGCACAAGTTCTGATTACTCTGATATGCTGGTGCAACCAAACATTAATCTCCAACACCACAAAACTGATTTTAAAAGTATACATTCAGTGACACTTTATTATTGTAGGTACCTCCTGCAGCTAATAAAATGTTCATTGAGTGTAGCAGTTCAGCAGTTTCTAAGATACTCAAACCATCCCATCTGGCATCAACAATCATTCCATGGTCAAAGTCACTTAGATCACATCTTTTTCCCAATTCTGATGTTTTGTCTGAACAACTGAACCTCTTGACCATGTCAACATCCTTTTATGCATTGAGTTGCTGCTACACGATTGGCTAATTAGATACATGCATTAACGAATAGTGTGCAGGTGTATCTAATAACGTGGCCACTGAGTGTATATAGTCACAGTTACAAAGGCAAATCTTCCAACACAATGTGCCAGGCCAGATTTCAGCAAGGCAGTGATAAGTACAATGGAATTATCAATAAATCAAATATGGACTGATCAACACATACAAACAAGCTGGATGAACTCAGCAGACCGGGCAGCATCCGTTGAAATGAGCAGTCAACGTTTCGGGCCGAGACCCTTCGTCAGGACTGAAGAAGGAGGGGGCAGAGGCCCCATAAAGAAGGTGGGGGGAATTTGATGTTCATACCAAGGGGCTGGAGACTATGAGGAGCAACACCTCATAAACCATCTGGGTAGTCTCCAGTCCCTTGTATGAACATCAAATTCTCCAACTTCCGGTGATTCCCTCCCTCTCCCTTCCCTCATCCCACCTTCACTCTGTCTCCTCTTCTATCTGCCTATCACCTCTCTCATGATTCTGCCTTCTTCTACTACCCATAGTGCTTTCCCCTTAGATTCCTTCTTCACCTCTCCTTCCTATCCCCTCCCTGCTTCCCCTCCCCCACCCCTTGATCTTTCCTCTGATTGGTTTTCCACCCTACCCCCACCTTCTTTATGGGGCCCCTGCCCCCTCCTCCTTCAGTCCTGATGAAGGGTCTCGGCCCGAAACGTTGACTGCTCATTTCAACGGATGCTGCCCGACCTGCTGAGTTCATCCAGCTTGTTTGTATGTGTTGATTTGACCACAGCATCTGCAGTGTACTTTGTGTTAAATATGGACTGATGTAGTCTCTGATGGTTAAGGGTAAAATACAGGGAACTGGACTTGAACATAGAAACAAATAAAATTCTCTGCCAGAGCCTGAGAGTGTTGACTTGAGCTATAAAAGGTTCTTCCTCTGCATATTTATGCAACATTTGCTTACGCTTTTATTTGTTAAAAAATATTCGTAGGATACTGTTCACTGACAAGGTCATAGACTGATCCATCCTCAAACTATGTGGCACACAGTCAGTTCAGTGTCATGTTATGGTGAAATCATAGAAAAATAAATTGCAGTTTCATCAAACAATGATGAGCATTGCTCAGAAATCCCAGAACAATCTCTCTGTCTTCCGTAGTGATAATCTGTCAGCTCTAAATTAGCAGGACTTTGTATTTGTAGCAGAAAAGTGAAGCTTATTCTCTTTCCCATTTTGTACTGTGTGTCCTTGTAAATAAGTGGTAATTACACATTTATAGCAATGGTGCCATAACTGCACACAATACACCAAATTAGGCCTCACCACTACTCTGCAACTTCATTGAATTTATGATTGATTGAGTTGTTGAGTTGCTCTCTGATTTTGGCAAGTTACTTGCAAACATTTCCTCACCATGTAAGGAGGCATCATTAGTGAATGTCCTCCAAATATCTGGTCTTTACAGAATATAATACTCTATATAACACTGTGTAAGTGTCTTTGGCACATATACAGTGCCTATAAACAGTATTCACCCCCTTGGAAGTTTTCATGTTTTATAACATTGAATCACACTAGATTTAATTTAGCTTTTTTGACACTGATCAACAGAAAAACACTCTTTCACTCAAAGTGAAAACAAATCTCTGTAAAGTGACCTAAATAATTGATTGCATAAGTATTCACCCCCCCCTTTAATATGACACACCAAATCATTATTGGTGCAACCAATTGGTTTTAGAAGTCACATTATTAGTTAAATTATTAGTTATTAGTTAAATGGAGATCTGTTTTTGGAGACCTGTATGCAGTCAAGGTGTTTCAATTGACTGTAGTAAAAATACACCTGCATCTGGAAGGTCCAACTGCTGATCAGATTCAGATCAGATTTAGATTCAGTTTATTGTCATTTAGAAACCACAAATGCAATGCAGTTAAAAAATGAGACAATGTTCCTCCAGAATGATATCACAAAAGCATATAACAAAACAGACTATACCAGAAAATCCACATAATGTTTGGCAATCCCCAATCCAGAGTCCGGAGAGGCTGCTGCGTAATAATATCGCGCTACCGTCTTAGCGCGTTCCCCGGAAAGGAGCTCCAATCCCACCAGACAAACAAGGCCAAAAACTAAAGCTACAAGACCTGCACAAAACCACATAGTTACAACATATAGTTACAACAGTGCAAACAATAGCATAATTGATAAAAAAAACAGACTATGGGCACAGTAAAAATAGTCCAAAGATGTTAAAGGACTATAAGTTCAAAAGAAATCACCACACACTTTCCACAAGTCCCCAGGGTCCCGACAGACTCACCATCCCACGCCGGCAGCAGAAGGGAATACCCCCGCTATGGACTTCCACGGCGCCACCCGACTCAGCCTCGCAGATGCAGCACACAATGAAAGTTCCGCAAAGATACTGACTCACCAAGGTCTTCTTGGAGATTTCCCAATGTTCCTCCGTGCTCCCACGTCTGTTTTCAATCAATTATGATTGCGCACGGCACCCCACTTCACAAAATAACAGATAATCAGCTCCGGAGTGGCCGCTGCAAGCTGTGTCGCGCCGCCATCTTGGTGAGTCAGTATCTTTGCGGAAACCACACTATGGAGACAAAAGAACACTCCAAGCCACTCCGCGAAAAGGTTATTGAAAAGCACAGGTCAGGAGATGAATGTAAGAAAATTTCCAAGTCACATGGCGTACAGTTAAGTCAATCATCAAGAAATGGATATCTGGCTATAGCAGGCAGTCCTCAAAAACTGAGTGACCATGCAAGAAGAGGACTAGTGAGGGAGGCCTCCAAAACAACTCCTGACAACTCTAGAGGAGTTACAAGCTTTTGTGGCTGAGATGAAAGAGACTGTACATACAACTATTGCCCGGGTGCTTCACCAGTCGTAGCTTTATGGGAGGTGGCAAAGGGAAAGCTACTGTTGAAAAAAACTCACATGAAATCTTGGCTAAAACTTGTCAGAAGGCATGTGGGAGACTCTGAAGTCAGCTGGAAGAAGGTTCTATGGTCTGATGAAACAAAAATTGACCTTTTGACCATCAGATTAAACACTGAGTTTGACATTGACCCCAAGTTTGACTTGACCCTACTAACTTTGAAGCTTTCATAAGGCCCATCGAGTACAGGAGTCGGAACTCGAAGTAGCAATATAACGTTTTTATTGGACTGCTCTGAGAGATTGGTTTATTATTGTCACATGTACCAAGATGCAGTGAAAAACTCATCTTTTACCTTATTGCTTACTTCCTTAATTCGTCATATTTTGTTGAATTTTAAAAGGCTTCCTTTTACAATTACTTTTTTTGGATATTTTTTTCTGCCGCCTCTTTGGGCCTATTCCCTCTCTTTACTTCTTTTCTTGGCCATAGTTAGAACATAGAACAGTTACAGCACAGCACAGGCCCTTTGGCCCATGATGTCATGCTGACCTTCTCACCTGCTCTAAGGTTAATCTTATCCCTCCCTCCCACATAATCCTCTATTTTTCTTCCATCCATGTGCTAAGAGTCCTGATGTCCTTAACGTATTTGCTTCTACTACCATCCTTGGCAGTGTGTTCCATATACCCACAACTCTTACCTTTGTCATCTTTCCTCCAAATATCTTAACATTATATGCCCTGGTATTAGCTATTTCCAGCCTGGAACACTCTAGCTATCCACTCACTCCATGCCTCTTGTAATCTGATAACATCACCATTACGTGATTTGCTGCATGATATAAGTGATCATGGTTTCCATGACAATGATTGTTCTTAGCAAATCTTTCTACAGAAGTGGTTTGCCTTTGTCTTCTTCTGGACAGTGTCTTTACAATACAGTGCTGGCCCCAGCCATTATCAATACTCTTCAGAGATTGTCCACCTAGCATTAGTAATTGCATAAACAGGGCTTGTGATTTGCACCAGCTATTCATACGACCATCCACTACATGCTCTCATGGCTTCACGTGACCCTGATTGGGTTGGGTTTGCGGGTGAGGGGGCCCTAAACAGGTGCTACACCTTGCCCAACGTTGACCTGCAGGCTAGCAGAGGGAAAGAGCATTTACCTTTGGTAGAAACGTATCTCCACACTGCCACCCATTTTGTAGATCTCCATCAGATCATCTCACATCCTCCTTTACTCCAATAAGAAAACCCTAGCTCACTCAACCTCTCCTCATACGATATAAGTTGAGTTGCTTTACCTTGTATATTTTTGTAGCAGAGAAGAATGGACAGTTCTCACAGTTCCTGCATCGGTGCAAAGAAATACAATTGTGATAAATTACAAAAAATGTGCAAAAAAATATAATAAAAAAGTTAGTGTTTATTGGTCCATTCATAAATCTGATGCCCGAGGGGAAGAATCATTATAAATAGATATACACCTTTCATACAGTAATGTGTTTATGATTACCTTCTGTCTGATGATCTATGTTGCCTGAGAATAGAAAAATGAGGGGGAATCATATTGAAACTTATCAAATATCGAAAGGCCAAGACAGAGTGGTGTGCGGTGCATGTTTCCTATAGTGGGGGAGGGGTGGCACGGTGGTCCAGATCCAAATGGCACAGCCGCAGAATAGAGGAACATCCATTTAAAATAGAATTACTTGAGCCAAAGGCTGGTGTATCAGTGGAATTTGTTGCCACAGACTGAGCTTTATTTTTCACTGAAACATTGGAAAATGCAGTGAACTGTGTCATTTTGCCTTAGTGCCCAAAACAGACTGAGAATGTGCTGGAGTAGCCTGCAAATGTCGCTATAATTCCAACACCAACATAAAGAAAACACATCTCACTACCTCTAACACGTCCATTTTTGAAATGTGGGAGGAAACCAGGGCACCTGAAGAAGATGTTGAAAGTGTTGGACAGAGTAGATGTGGAAAGGCTGTTTCCCTTGGTGGGTGAGCCCAGGACAAGAGGTCACAGACTTAGAATTAGAGGGTACCCATTTAAAACAGAGATGAGGAGAAATTTTTTTAGCCAAAGGGTCGTGGATTTATGGAACAAACAGCTGTGGAGGCCCAATCATTGAGGGTTTTTAAGGAGGAGATTGACAGGTATCTAATTAGTCAGGGTATCAAGGGATATGGGGAAAAAAGCCGGAAATTGGAACTAGACGGGAGAATAGTTTAGCTCATGGTGGAGTGGTGGAGCAGACTCGATGGGCCAAATGGCCTACTTCTGCTCCTTTGTCTTGTCTTGTCTTGTGAAGATCCATGTAGTCACGATGTAGAACATACAAACTCCTTACAGATAGGGAATCGAATCCCAATATGAGTTCACTGGTGCTGTAAAGCGATTGTACTAACTGCAATGCTACCATGCTACCTGTCCTGTAAGGATATTTGTTTAATTCAGCTATGGGGACTATGAACAATAATGAGTAAAATCTGCACTTAAACCACAGTTACCTGGAAGAAGTTTGATGATAATGGCTCAAGTTTGTGGTCAGCACCATGGACAGCACTCCTAACTTACGGCTGCAGTGGCACTGGATTGCTTGGGCCAATAAGCGACAGCTTGCTGTCCTCTATTGTCCAATACAACAAAAAGCCTCTGAATGGATTTGGTGATCTGGGCTTCTGAATAAACTGCATGGAGTAGAGGAGGTTTACAAGGATGTTTTCTGGATTGGGGAGCATGCCTTACGAGAATAGGTTGAGTGAACTTGACCTTTTCTCCTTGGAGTGATGGAGGATAAGAGGTGACCTGATAGAGGTGTATAAGATGATGAGAGGCATTGAACATGTGGATAGTCAAAGGCTTTTTCCCAGGGTTGAAATGGCTAACATGAGAGGGCACAGTTCAAAGGTGCTTGGAAGTAGGTACAGAAGGGATGTCAGGAGTAAGTTTTTATGCAGAGAATGGTGAGTGCATGGAATGGGCCTCTGGTGAAGGTGGTGGAAGTGGATACAATAGGGTCTTTTAAGAGGCTCCCGGATAGGTACATGAAGCTTAGAAAAATAGAGGGCTATGGGTAACCCTAGGTAATTTCTAAAGTAAGTATATGTTCGGCACAGCATTGTGGGCCAAAGGGCCTGTGTTGTGCTGTAGGTTTTCTATGTTTTCTATTTTGAGTACAAAGCAGGAATAAGAATAATTCATTCATGAGAATTCATGTTTGGACAGTGAATTGAAATGTGTAACAGTTTGAAAACATGAAATTGAAAACAAAATAAGACATAAATTCTTTAAAAAAAACACACTCTGATAGCACTTAGAGCAGTACACGCAAGATGGTGAGGAATTCAGCAGGTCAGGCAGCTGCTATGGAAAGAAATAAAGAGTCAAAGTTTTGGACCGAGACTCTTAATTAGGAAAGGAAATGAAAGGGTAGAGGCACAATAAGTCAGTAATATTTAAATTTTAATGGATAAAGACACACTGCAAAATTATGGTCATGACTAGACTGAACTCCTGCCTCAGCAAGGACCTGGACCCATTGCAATTTGCCTATTGTCACAATAGGTCAACAGCAGTTGTAATCTCAATGGCTCTTCACGCGGCCTTGGACGATCTGTTCAAAACAAACACTTATGTCAGGATACTGTACATCAATGAGAGTTCAGCATTTAACATCATCATTCCCACAATCCTGATTGAAAAGTTACAGAACCTGGGCCTCTGTACCTCCCTCTGCAATTGGATCCTCGACTTCCTAACTGGAAGACCATAAACTACGCGGATTGGTGATAATATCTCCTCCTGGCTGATGATCAACACTGGTGCAATTTGAGTGTGTAATTAGACCACTGCTCTACTCTCTCTATACCCATGACTGTGTGGCCAGGCAAATCTCAAATACCATCTACAAATTTGTTGATGATACAACCATTGTTGATAGAATCTCAGATGGAGATAAGAGGGCATACAGGAGTGAGATATGCCAACTCGTGGAGTGATGTTGCAGCAACAACCTTGCACTCAATGTCAGTAAGACGAAAGAGCTGATTGTGGACTTCAGGAAGGGTATGACAAAGAAACACATACCAATCCTCATAAAGAGATCAGACATAGAGAGAGAGAGAGCTATTTCAAGTTTCTGAGTGTCGAGATATCTGAGGACCTAACCTGGTCCCAACATATTGATGTAGTTATAAAGAAGGCAAGACAGTGACTATACTTCATCCGGAGTTTGAGGAGATTTGGCATGTCAACAAATACACTCAAAAACTTTGTGGAGAGCATTCTGACAGGCTGCTTCATTGTCTGGTATGGGGGTGGGGGTGGGGGGGAGTCTACCGCACAGGACCGAAAGAAGCTGCAGAGGGTTGTAAGTGTAGCCGGCTCCATCTTGGGTACTAACCTACAAAGTACCTTTGATATCTTCAAGGAGCGGTGTCTCAGAAAGGCAGTATCCATTATTAAGGACCTCCAGCACCAGGACATGCCCTTTTCTCACTATTACTATCAGGTAGGAGGTACAGAAGCCTAAAGGCACACACTCAGTGATTCAGGAACAGCTTCTTCCCCTCTGCCATCCGATTCGTAAATGGATATTAAACCTGTGAACACTACCTCACTTTTTAAAATATATTTCAGTTTTTTTACACAATTGATTTACTTATTTATTTATTAGTTTTTTTTCTTTTCTTCTTTTATGTTATGGATTGCATTAAACTACGGCTGCTAAGTTAACAAATTTCACGACACATTCAAGTGATAATAAAGATGATTCTGATTCTGATGTTGCTTGCCATTAGTCAGGATTTAGATCTTAAGGCTGCAAGACTCAAGATCTCAATACCTCCTTGTGCATCTGGATCTTTAATTTCCTCACTTGCAGACCCCAGTCAGTTTGGATTAGCAACAGCATTTCCTCAATAATCACCTTCAGCACAGGCTATGTGCGTAGTCCCCTGCTCTACTCACATTATATTTACGACTGTGTGGTTAAGTACAGCTCCAATACTATATTCAGGACGGTTGACAACACCACTATTGCTGGCCAAATCAAAGGTTGTGATGAATCAGCATGCAGGAGGAAGATTGAAAATCTGGCTGAATGGTGCCACAACAGCAAAGTCTCACTTAGTGTCAGCAAAATAAAGAGCTGAATATTGATTACAGGAGGTGGAAACCAGAGGTCCATGAGACAGGAGATCAAAGGTAGAGAGGGTCAGCAACTTTAATTTCCTTGGTATTGAGGCGTAGGTCTTGAAGTTTATTGATTAATTTTGAGGGAATGATAGTATTGAAAGCTGAGCTGTTGTCAATCAAGGGCATCCTGGCCTATGCATCATTGCTGTCCAGCATTTCAAAGGTTGAGGGAAGAGTCAATGAAATGGCATTTGCTGTGGATCTGCTGCTCTGGTAGGCAAATTGGAATGGATCCAAGTCATATCTCAGGCTGGACTTGATATGTCTCATCACCAGCCTCTCAGAGCACTTCAGCACAGCGAATGTAAATGCCACTGGATGATCGCCATAGAGGCAGGTTTCTACATTCTTCTTAGGCATTGGTATAATTGAAACCTGCTTGAAACCTGATTGCTGAAGCGAAAGGTTAAAGACAGTAAAGATAGAAAGGTTAGGGACTCTGCTCTGTCCATCACAACACATCTTCAAGGAGTGCCCTCATGGGAAAAGAGCATCCAACATCAAGAATCCCCTCTATCTGGGCCACGCTCCCTTCTCACTATTCCTATCAGGGCAGCGATACAGAGCCTTAGGCCACACACTACCAGGTTCTTAAACAGTTGCCCCTCAACCATGAGGCTGCTGAGCCAGAGGGAATAACTTCACTCACCCACAACTGATCCACATCCTGTGGACTCACTTTTAAGAACTCTACAAATCCTGTTCTCAATTCCATTTATTACTTATTTATCTGTGATAATTATTTAATTATTTTGTTTTTTTTTTCTTTTAGTATTTGCTCAATTTCTTGTCCTTTATACATGGGTTTCGTTGTCCATTCTGTTTTGTGTGGCTTTTCATTGATTCTATTGTATTGATTGTGATTGCCCACAAGAAAATGAATCTCAGTTTAGTATATAGTGACATATATGTACTTTGAAAACTAATAAGACTAATGAAGATTTGACTTCAAATGATGCAAACAAATCAGTGTATAACTCTCAGGAAAAATTGCAGCTTCAAGCCTGCTGGATCATAAACAAGAGAAAATCTGCAGATGCTAGAAATCCAAGCAACACTCACAAAATGCCGGAGGATCTCAGCAGGTCAGGCAGCATCGATGGAAAAGAGTAAACAGATGATGTTTCGGATGAGACTGTTCACCAGATTGTTTAATGTAATTTCCAATACACAAGTGTAAAGGAGAATGAAATAATTGAAATTCCAGATCAGCTGCAGCACAAAAAATACAATAAGATTAAGAACCTTATAATAATAAAACACAATAAATATAAATACCTAATATAGCTCATATACACAAATTGTTTCTATGTTCATAAAATTATTCTAGGCACAGGAGTGTCTGTACATAAGGACACTGACAGGAAATGATAAAGTTGGTGATTGGGGAAGTGGAGGGGTGGGTTAGTGGGTGGAGGTGTTGATCGGCCTTACTGCTTGGGGAAAGTAACAGTATTTGATTCTGGTGGTCCTGGCGTGGATTGTACATAGCCGCCTCCCTGATGGGAGTGGGAACAACAGTCCACAGGCAAGGTGGATGGGATCCTTCATGATTTTATTATGAATGGAAATTGAGTTGATGTAACTGACTGAATAACATTGAATAGATTTTAATAGTTTTAAATTCAGTCATGAAGAGAATGGGAGACGTTTGTAAGCATCAAATAGTGGAAAAGTATTTGTATGCAGTGTCTAAACAATTACCAAGCACCTTCCAGCCAAAGTGAGCCTGCCACAGACAAAGGAAATCAAATATCAGCTTATCTTCCAGGCATTCAAGTGAGAACAAGCTATTCTAACTGAATATAGATCGCCACCGAGAATGGAACAGAAAACAAAACCTGTAAACAATTCTCAACATTAAGACTGAAGAGAATACTAAGGGTGGTGAGAAAAGAAACTTAGATTTATGAAACAATTTTCTGAACCTCAGCATTTCCTAAAGTGACGTATGGCTGATGAAATGCAACAATAGCAGAAGTAATTCCATTTATATAAATCTTCTAATGCAGTAGAAATATTCCGAGATGCATCACTGGAGTGTTATTGAACCAAAACATTGACAGCAAGCGTGTAAGAGCTTTTAGGTGAATGACTAAAGGCTGATGGAAGTGGTGTGCTGTGAAGCGAGTTTTAATTGAGGAGAGAGGAGAGAGTGAGACAGAGGAGGAAAAGAATGTGTGACTGTATATGTGTGAGAGAGAGTGAGATATTGTGAAAGAGAGAAGGAGTGAAAGTGAGAGAGAAAGAGAGAGATTTGTGCATATCTGTGGTGAGAGAAAGTGACAGAGGGAGAATGAGAGAGAGAGAAAGAGAAGGAGATGTAGAGAGAGACGGATTAGGGGAGAATGTGTGTGTGTGAGAGAAAGAAAGATAGGGAAAGAGGGATAGAGATGAAGAGAGAGAATGAGAGGGAGACGGAGAGAGAAAGGGAGAGAGAGATAATGAGAGAGAATAAGAGAGAAGGGAAGAGTGAGAGAAAGACAGAGAGAGACAGAGAGAGAAAGAAATAGAGACAGTGAGAGACAGAGTGGGAGGGAGGGAGAGAGAGAAGAGAAGCAAAGAAATTCAAGCGTCCAAGGCCAAGGATGCAGATTTTGCAGAACAAGAGGAGATGTCGGAGATAGGGAAGGGAGAGGCCATGGAAGATGTTATGTTTTTAAGCATTTCATCACCAGGATCTCAATGAGTTTGGCAAGTACATGATTATAATTTGGGGCACAGAAACAAAATCAGGTTTATTATCATTAACGTGAGATAGGTAGATGGAGAGTGGGGGAGAGTGGGAATAGCATCAGACCCTGGGAGGTGATTGGTGGAAGTGACAGAGGCCAGAAGATGATGGATTCTAATAGGAGAGGAAGATGGATTATGGAATAAAGGGATGGAGGATGGGAGAGCAGATGGGAATAATGGGGAAGGGAAACCAATATCTTTATTCCCTATTTGAGCTGTTGTATTCCTTCTGTTGGGGCCAGAGTCCACGGACTGAGGCCCAGCTGTGTCAAACCCACAGACCATGGAGCCATCCCCTCCCCACCATTGACATTGTCAATATGGGATACTGCCATATAAAGGTGGTATCGATCATCAAGGATTCTCATTACATGTTCTTGCAGCTGCCATCAGGTAGGAGATACAGAACTCTGTGTGAGTAACACTCGCAAAATGCTGGAAGAACTCAGCAGGCCATGCAGCATCTATGGAGAAGAATAAACAGTTGATGTTTTGGACGAGACCAGACCCTTCATTAGCCTGACCTTTCAGTTCCTCCACATTTTGTGTACCTTGCTCTGGACTTCCAGCAACTGTGGAATCTCTTGTGTTCATGAAGTCCCAGACCAGCAGGTTCAAAAACTAAAACTATTAATTTCTTGAACCTACTTGCACAACCCTAATCACCACAGTTTAGTAACACACAGGGCACTTTGCACAAAAAAGGAGTTTGTTTTGTTTTGTTTGAATTGTGTTATTTCTTGTAAAATGTGTGTCTAATTTCTGTTTTTTTTTTCTTCTGCCTGTGATGGACTAGACTGTATCCACTTCTTTTAGCAGATGTTTCCATTCCTGGGCATTGGTGTTTCAGACCAGATGGTGATACAACCAATTGCAATACTCTCCAGCCAGAAGAAATCAGTTGGGAGACACAAGACGAGAAACACTCTGCAGGTCAGGCAGTGTTCCTGAAGTAAGACAGGGTCATTATTACAGGTACTTTGTGATAAGTGATAATGTGATAAATAAGTATGTTGAAGAGCTGGAGGGTGGAGAGGCAGAGAGAATGCATTTGGCTAGGTGTAGAACAGAGTTGTCAAGGTTGACAGATAGAAAATTGAAGTGAGAGATGTCCTTACTGATTAAATGGAGATGTTCTGAAAGGTGGTCACAGGCTTATGGGGTTATTGAGTAATACAGAATTAACAAGCCTTGATTCCAGTTTGATTTTTTAAAAAAAATCCCATATAAAGAAAGTGACTAGAGCAGTATTTCTACACTTGAAAAATATTGCAAAGGTATGCCCGTTTTTGTCGTGAAATGATGCTGAAAAACTACTTCATGCCTTATATCAAAGAGACTAGTATTAATGCAGTATACTTATTACTGGCCTTCCAAAGCAAACTATTGCCAAATTCAACTTAATCAAAACACCACTACTAGATTTTAACTAAAACCAGAATGAAGCATGCATTAGGGCTGCCTTAAACACTCTGCATTGGTTCCCTGTATCTTTTAGAATTGATTTTAAAGTTCTCTTGCTTTTAACGCTCTTAATGGTCTGGGACTGGAGTACATCACAGAATTGCTTTCATTTTAAAATCTTGCTCGAGCTCTCAGGTCTTCTTCCATCAGTCTCTTAAATTTAAACAATCTTCCTTAATAGATAATTGGCACATCAGCTTTTTTGAACTATGCTCCTAAACTGTGGAACTCAATACTAAAAACTCTAGGAGATGCAGATTCAGTTGACACTTTTAAAAGCCAGCTCAAAACCTATTTATTTAACCTTGCTTTTAGCTAACATCTTTTTATCTTTTATTTTTATGTTTGCATTTTATCCCATTATAAAGCACTTTAAATTACATTGTCTCTATGAAAAGTGCTCTATAAATAGCTATTATTATTTATTTTTACCAGCTCAAGCTGGTGAAACCTGAGTACGGATCATGAAGGGTCATACTCTTCCATTGGTTAACATTCTGTTCAGTAGTAATAATTTCTTCATGTTTCTGGATTGTGCTTTCATTTAAGTTTAGTGGAATGTAATTCTTATCAGAATTGCATATGCTTGCATAGAGTGCAAAACCTGTCTTTATTGAAAAAATATATTCTTAGTTTTATCTGACTGTTGTGGAAATATTTGACGTCTGTTATTCCTCTTCCACTTCTGTCCTAAGTAGTGTTAATCTAAGTGTGTTTGTGTTATGGTCCGGTCCGGAGCCCGCATTCCAGGTCTTGATCCGGTCCACGGACTCCAGACTCTGGGTCTTGCAAACGTCCCTCCTGTCACCCTTAAGCCAAATAGGATCATCTTGGCTTAAGAAGGTGCACCTGTTGCCTATCAGCTGGCAGGTGGATATAAGGGACTCTGGGACCGAGCCTAGTTGTGGGGTTGACCTGTTCTGAACCTGTTTTGTCTTGTATGAGCTGGTTTGCCATGTTCTGAGGTGTTTTGTCTGATTGGTTCTGTTCGTTCTGGTCGTCCCAGCTTGGAGGGCCCACGGCTTCATCCTCAAGTTCTGTGAGTCAGCCTTGGAGTCACCCCAGACCAAGTTCCCTTCTTATCTCTTGCATCTGTTGGGTAGCAGACCAAACTGCCATTGCCTGGCGGGGGGGACTCAGTCCCCTTCCTACCCCTCACCTCTATGGGTTGTGCCCGCTACCTGCCCAGGTATCCTGTGTCTTGCCTGGGCCTCTGTGTTCCCGCCTGGGAGGTAGCCCTGCCCAGGGGTATGCGGCCCACCCTGAGGTTTCTGCCCCTTCCTACCCCTTGTTCCCTACGGGTTGTGCCCGCACCTGCCCAGGTGTTCTGTGTCTTGCCTGGGCCTCTGTTCCTGCCTGGGAGGTGGCCCTGCCCAGGAGTTACGCAGCTGCCCAGGGGGCTTCCCTGCCTTGCCATGGACTCCAGGACGCAGCCTAGCCATGAACTCTCTCTGGACCCCAGGGTTACCTAGGACGCCCTGTCTCTTTCACATGCCCTGGTCTCCCCATCTGGTTCTATCCTTTAGTTATTCCTGTCCTGCCCCTAGTACTTCAGTGCCTGCATCCTGCACTTGGGTCCAGCCTCCTGTCCCTGTGTGACAGTTTGAGTATATATAGTGTTTTCTGAGATTTGTCATTTTAGTTCTTATTCATCATTATTATTATTATGGTACAGAAACAAGTCCTTCAGCCCAACTTCCCCATGGCAACCATAATGCTCATCTATGCTGTTCTCATTTATCTGCATTTACCCAAATCCCTCTAAACTTACCTATCCATATGTTTCTCCATCTGTCTTTTCAATGTTGCTTTTGCAGCTGTCTGTAGCTCATTCTGTATGCATACCCCTCATGCTGAGAAGAAGTTGTTCCTCAGATCCCTTATAAATCATTTCCTTCTCCCTTTAAACCTACAGTACATACTCTAGCGATTATATTTACTCATTTAGAGATAAGCATGGTAACAGGGCCATTCCAACCCCATCGAACCTACACTGCCCAATTACCCATTGACCAATTAACCTACTAACCTGAACATCTATAATATGTTGGAGAAAACTAGAGTACTTGGAGGAAACCCACACCATCATGGGGAGAACGTACAAACTTCTTACAGGCAAGGACAGAATTGAAGCTGGGTTGCTGGCATTGCAATAGTGTCACTAATGTTATTCTACTGTGCTCACCTATTGAAATAAATAAAATATGATAACAGATTCCCTTTCTCTGGTAAAAATAATACATGTGTGCATTCACCCTGTCCATGTCCCTCATGATTTATATGTGGCTTCACCACCTGTGTTTTCTACAGGTATACAAATAATCCCTGCACTTGCCTTCACTCATTTTGTGTGTGCTATTTGAGGTTGTTGATGTGGTTTACCTGATCTACTCTGTTCTCTGTTCTACTCTCATCCGAAGCACACTGATGGAACTGGAATTGGGTTATTATTGTAATAAGTACCAAGAGAAAGAGAAAAGCTAGACTTGCATACTGTTCATAGAGATCAAATCAGTGCATTGAGATAGAAGAAGTTAAGACAATAACAATGCAGAATAAGGTGTAACAGGTACAGTGAAAGTGCAGTGCCAGGAAATATTAAAGTGCAGGATCATATCAGAATAATTGGTGAGATCAAGAGTCTATTTTATCATACTGGGGAACCATTCTATAGTCTTATAACAGAGGGGTAGAAACTATTCTTAAGCCTGGTTACTGGCTGGGTAGCCTCCAACCTGATGGCATGAACATTGACTTCTCTAATTTCTGTTGATGCCCCTCCTCCCCTTCTTACCCCATCCCTGATATATTTAGTTGTTTTTTTTCTCTCTCTCTCTGCCCATCACTCTGCCTGTTCTCCATCTCCCTCTGGTGCTCCCCCCTCCCCCTTTCTTTCTCCCTAGGCCTCCTGTCCCATGATCCTTTCCCTTCTCCAGCTCTGTATCACTTTTGCCAATCACCTTTCCAGCTCTTAGCTTCATCCCACCCCCTCCGGTCTTCTCCTATCATTTCACATTTCCCCCTACCCCCACTACTTTCAAATCTCTTACTATCTTTCCTTACAGTTAGTTCTGACGAAGGGTCTCGGCCCGAAACGTCGACAGTGCTTCTCCTTATAGATGCTGCCTGGTCTGCTGTGTTCCACTAGCATTTTGTGTGTGTTTCTTGAATTTCCAGCGTCTGCAGATTTCCTCGTGTTTGCTCCTTAAGCTTGGTAGCTACAATCGCAATTGTAAACTTCTTTTTCCTAAAAGATCAACAGCAGAAATAGAGAGTTTTATGCTTTATCACAAGTTTTATGCTCCCCACTACCTATTAAATGCTTCCAATACAGTGCATCTCAAATAGCCTCTGACAATCAAGTCCATCTCCAGGCCTTTACATGTGCCACTGAGCCCAGCAGAACCATTCCTACTGACGGGAGAAGGGGAAAGGCGGGTTACAGGCACCTTAAACCAGTCACTTCAGGCAGATGGAGCTCATTAGCCGTGGCTGGTAGCTCATCTAGGAGAAGGAAAACTTTGATGCCAGACCTCTGCTGCCACTCATAGGGAAGGCCTCAGGAGTAAAACTTGAGGAAAGATCCAAAGCTGGAGTCCTTAAGGCCAACCAACCCTGAGTATAATGCTGATTGACAGTTCCTGCGATGCTGCTGGTGGCAAACTGTATTGGCTTCTGCCATTCCTTTGGGTTTATCAGCTGCGTGGAGATGAAGAGCCTGCTGCACGGGCAACAGCTTGCCCTCCATGCTGTACTGACCTGGCTTGCGTACGGGACACAACACCTATGGTTGTCCCCAACTAGCGGAGTGTCCTCCTCAGTTATCATATGATTTATGACGTTTTACAGTATGTTTTTATCATGTGTTTTATATGTTTTATTATGGTTTATATGTTCATCGTGTATTTTATCACATGTTTTATGATATACTGTGACTACTTAGCTCTGCCTTGGTATACCTTTTTGCTTTGCATTATTTATTTATTTCAAGGTTCAGGTTTATTTGTCATATGTACTCTGAAAGACACATTGATTGTGTTAACAACCAGCAAAACCAATAATGTGCTGAGGGCAGCCTGCAAGTGTCACCACATATTCTGGCAATAATTATTTTGTAATTTATTGTAAAGTTACATCTTTGTTTTATACTGATAATGCAAAACAATAAATTTCATGTCATATATGTCCGAGATAATAAATCTGATTTGGAATTTAAATTTGACAGGATGACACAGGTGATCCTTGGTACTGTCCCATGGGCTGTAGACAACTGCACAGTTTGTTGTCTTCTGCACTCTGGTTGAACCCTAGTTGGGCCGTCGTGCATTGACTCTTACAGTTATTATTCTACAGAATTTGTTGAGAACATCCACAAGAAAATGAAGCTTTGGGTTGCATATGATGACATATATGTACTTTGATAATAAAATTGACTTTGAACTTTGAAGTTCTGCAGACTCCTAGCATGAAAAGGCTTGGACACACTGATGCCCGGAATGTTTTCAATTAATAGTTCTGCTGCCACTGAATTTTGCAATTGCTAATTGGTAAATGGTTTATTGTTTTTTTGTCATATATACCGAAATAGAGTGAAATGCTTTTTCAGACAGATCAAGTACATTCAATTGAAAAACACACAATAACCAAATACAGACTGTCTGGAAGAATCCATGGTTGAAATGTCTAACACCAGAAGATATGCATTTAACTTGAGAGGAGATGTGAGGGGTAAGGTTTTTTGGCACTGAGAGTGGTGGGTGCTTGGAATGCACTGCCTGGAGTGATGGTGGACACAGATATATTAGGGACATTAAAGAGATGTTTTGATAGGCACATGAATATGAGGAACACATAAGGATTGGGCAGCATATAAAGAGAAGAGATTAGTTTAATTAGCCGTATGATTAATTGGTTCCGCACAACATTATGGGGCAAAGAGCCTGTTCCTGTGCTGTACTGTTTTACATGCCATGTTCTAATAACATTCTCAATTCTGTAACCATCGTGAAGAAGGTACAGGAACTTCAGGACTCACACCACCTGATTCAGGAACAGTTACTACCCTTCAACCATCGGGCTCTTGAACCAAGAGGGATAGCTTCACTCAACTTCACTTGCCAAATCACAGAAGTATGCCCACAATCAATAGGGTCACCTTCAAGGAATCTTCATCTCATATTCTTAATTTTTATATCTCATTTGGGTTTGAAGTTATTGTCACTTTTTTGTGAGGGGGTTGGTTTTCATTATCGTCACAGTTTTTTTTTGTAAGGAAGAGCACTGGGGGTTTGGGACTTTTGATGTTCCAGCTTCTACTTTTTTACATGGGCGATCTGTTAGATTCTTGTGTGTGGGGGGGGGGAGGAGTATTGGGGTTTGCAAGTTTTGTTTCTTTTTCTTTTTCATGCTGGGGGAAGCTGATGTCTTTTCGTTCAACAAACTCCATGGTTTTACTATATTTCATGGCTATCTGGGGAAGACAATTATCAGAGTTGTATTGCATGTGCATACTCTGACAAGAAAATAAACCTTTGAAGCTTTTCATTTATTTATTATTATATTTATTTCTCTTTTTTTGCACAATTTGTGGTCTTCTGAACTCTGGTTGAATGCCCAGTTGGTGCTGTCTTCCATTGATTTAGTTATGATTATTATTCTATAGATTTATAGAGAATGTCCACAAGAAAATGAAGCTCAGAGTTGTACATGGTGACATATATGTACTTTGATAATAAATTTACTTTGAACTTTGAATATGAAGTTACTGAGAAAGTGCAGGGCAGGTAGACAAATAAGGTGCAATGCTGCAATGAGGTAGACTTTGAAATCAAGTGTTTACATTTCATTTTATGGAAGAGCTGTTCAAGTCTAAAGAAAGTAGGGTAGAAGCTGCTTTTAGGCCAAAAAGTGTGTTGTATGTGAATTTTAGGTCTGAAATATTGAACCTTAGCTGTTATTGCAACACAACCCTGAGGAACCTGTTCCTAGATCCTGGAATGAATGTCCTTGCTTTTACATATGATGGCATAGTGGTTAGCACAGTACTTTACTGTACTAGCGACTTGGGTTCAATTCCTGCGCTTCCTCTAAGGCAGGGGTGGGCAAACTTTTTGACTTGTGGGCCACAAAGGGTTCTAAAATTTGACAGGGGGGCCGGACCAGGAGCAGATGGATGGAGTGTTTTGGTAATACACCTCATAAGAGAAAATAAAATATCATGGGATATGTAGAAAACATGTGCTTTAATTTCAATTGAAAATGAACAAATGCATTACAACAAAATATCTGTCTTTGAAGTCCCATGGTATTTAGCTATTTATTGAAATGACTTTTAAAACACTGAAAATTAAATGAATAAAATACAGCTTTTTTAAATAGTAACAGTTATTATTTTAAAGCACTGAAAATTCTATTATCCTTCAAGATATTATCATCATCACTCTCCTCCTGACTGTCTTTATTTCAAAAACGGTAGGAGATGCAGGTCTACTTGTCTGCTCCTTCTTATTCAATTGTCCCCTGTGCCAAAACTCAACAACGACCAGCACAAGGACAGAACAGTGACAGCGCACCAGTATGCGGAGTGCGTTATTTGATCTGGAGCGCATTTTTTATTTTGAGAACGTACGTGCACCTGTGCACTACTCATGTCCATCACTTAACAGAAATGACATGTAACGTGTAAGGCTTATTGAAAAAAATATTTTCAAATGCATTTTTTACATAACACAACGAAGAAACTTATTTTTAATTTCAGTGGGAACAGTGTTGTTGGTCTCCCTTTTTAGCCAGCGCATCAAAGTCTGGATTTCGTTTTGTTGTGGCGAAAACGCCAGAATTGCGGGGAAAAAAACGTTAACAAGGTTTATTAATATAATTTCATCAAGTTCTGCGGGCCGGATTAAAAAGCTTAACGGGCTGCATATGGCCCCCGGGCCGTAGTTTGCCCATGCCTGCTCTAAGGAGTTTGTACGTTCGCCCTGTGACCGTGTGGGTTTCCTCTGAGTGGTCTGGTTTCCTCTCACAGTCCAAAAGGTACCAGTTGGCAGGTAAATTGGTCATTGTAAATTGTCCCATGATTAGGTTAGGGTTAAATCAGGAGATTGCTGGGTGGCACGACTCGAAGGGCAGGAAGGTCCAATTCTGTGCTGTGTCTCAAATACACTGGCCGATGTTTCTAACCCAGCTTAAAATGTTATATTCTGATGGTCCGCAGCTCAAAGGCCAAAGTTTTACCGGACTCTAATTTAGTTACTATGAGGACATCCCCTTAACAGTTAAAAAATCCAAACTGAAGAGTTGTCACAGAAACTTGATTTAGCCACGAATAATTTACTGTGGGATTTGGGACTACTTATCAAATTTCCACACACACACACACACACAAATAAACAAGCTTTCAAAAATCATACAGGAAGAACCTCCTGGCCATGGGATCTGCATGATTTAACTAGAAAGAAAATAGTCAAAAGAGTGTTAGTGGTTGCTTCCATGATCTGCTGTTACTTATATAAAAATAACAATTTCCAATAGGATTGCCTAAAGCCAAACGTAATGCATTGACAAGAGATTTATACATTTGTAACAGTGTCCCTGGAGCTTTTCTTCACTTGTTAATGTTTGTTTTGTTTAGTTTGCCTGGCAGTTTTTACCTCTGACTGGACTACAAGCTCACATGCACATCCAGCATTTTGTACAACTATGACAGGTTGCTCAGCGATAAAAATACTGGATGCAGAATACAAGATTAAAGGCAGGAATCTGCTGAGTGTGGAGGAACAGGGGGTTCTTGGGGACCATATCCATAGATCAATAATGTTGAGGCTTTATAAAGCACTGATGAGGTCTCACTTGGAGTATTGTGAGGAGTTTTGAGCCTTTTATCTTAGAAAGGATGTGCTGAAACTGGACAGGGTTCAAAGGAGCTTCATGAAAATGATATCAGGATTAAACAGAGTGTCATATGAAGAGCATTTGATGGCTCTGGTCCTATATTCACTAGGATTCAAAAGAATAAAGAGGTGACCTCATTGAAACCTATCAAATGGTGAAAGGCCTTGACAGAGTGGATGTGGAAAGGATGTTTCCTAGGGTGGGAGTGTCCAAGACCAGAGCACACAGCGTCAGAATAGAAGGGTGTCCTTTTAGAAAGGAAATGAGGAGGAGTTTATTTAGCTAGAGAATGGTGAATCTGTGGAATTACTTGCCCCAGGCAGCTGTGGAGGCCAAGTCTTTATGTATATATAGGGCAGAAGTTGATAGATTCTTAATTGGTCAGGGCATGAAGGGATATGGGGAAAAGGCAGGAGATCGGAGCTGAGAAGAAAATTGGATCAGCTATGATGAAATAGCAGAGCAGACTCAATGGGCCAATTGCCTAATTCTACTCTTAAATCTTCTGGTCTTCTCCCTCAAAGGTGTGACACAAATTGATAGAATCTAATCACCAAGCAGAGAAAATCTGCAAATGCTGGAAATCCGAGCAACCCACACAAAGTGCTGGAGGAACTCAACAGTCTATGGAAATACCGAATGTGCTTTTTTTCCATAGATGCTGCCTGGCCTGCTGAGTTCCTCCAGCATTTTGTGTGTGTTGATAGAATCAGAATTGTGTTTAATATCATTGGCATGTGTCACTTAATTTGTTGTTACCTGGCAGGAGTACATTGCAAAGCATAATAATAAAAGCTGTAAATTACAGTTAAATTATATATGTAAAGGTAAATTAAATAAATAGTGGAAACTGCTCTCCATTGAATTTGTGGGATCACTGAGCCACAGTAGAACAAATATGCTCCCAACTCGGTCAGCTTGGGACCAACAGAGTCCTTGCAAGTTGTGTATTCAGGGTAGAAACCATTTGCAGGAGAAAGGTCTTCTTTGATATCAAATGCAACAGTTAATAAAATAGTACGTCCCTCACCTTTACCTGGTCCATTCAGATGGTCAGACCTATATACAGTCCTTCTGGCCAACACTTTAGAAAACACCAACATAACTTGGCTTATTGGGGTGAATTCTGAGTTTTTACAAAGAGACATGGCACTCACTGCCAGGGCCGGTAGTAGAGGCAAACTCAGATTCAGATTTACTTATCCCAGGTACATGAAAATGTACAATGAAATGAGTCATTTGCATTAACAACCAATACACTTAGCGATATGCTGGGAGCAGTCTGCACCTGTCGTCACACATTCCGATGACAACATAACATGCCTACCATGCTTGGCTGCACAGCACAGAACACAAGAAGACAGAACATGCCAAACAACAAAACAACAGCAAAACAATCCCTTGTTTCTCCCTCCCTCCCACCCACATACAAAGTCACAGAACAGGCCATCTTCTTTGGCTTCCAATGGACTTGCAGACATTAGGCCCTGACCTCCCATTGTATTAGGGCAATTTAAGAGACTCTGAAGTAGGCACAGAGATGATAGAAAAATGGAGAGTTATATGGAGGGAAGGGTTGGATAGATCTTGGAGCAGATTAATATTCTGTGCTCGATGTTCTATATTGAACAAAACCAAGTGCTAGACTGAAGCTGAGTTTTTATCTTTTACTAAATATCTAGAGAAGTAGCAGATTCTTTCTTTTCCAATCAAATCATAGTGTGGAGTGGTAGCTTAGTGGTTATCATAACGCTATAACAGCACCTGTGACCTGTGATTCCAGCTGCTGTCAAAGTTCAAAGTACGTTTGTAAATTTGTTATCAAAGTCTATATACTGTATGTCACCATATGTAACCTGAGATTCATTTTGCTGTGGGCATACACATCAAATCTATAGAATACTAACCATAACAAGATCAATAAGTGAGCACTGATCCAGTCAGGAGTTTGTATATTCTCTCCTTGATCACTTGAGTTTCCTCCTGGTGCTCCGGTTTCCTCTTAAGTTCCAAAAAAGATACACGGTTAGCCAGTCAATCAGTTACTTGGGTGTAGTTGGCCACTGCTGCCTTGTTCGGTTGGAAGGGCCTGTTACTGTGTTGTATCTCAAAATAAAAATCTGAAGACTGTTTTTGCTTGAATAGTCAAAGTCGTAAAGTCATAGAGCATCGAAGGAGGCCCTTCAACCCTACGAGTTTATTATACCATCAAGTACCTATTTATACTAATCCCAAATAAACACCATTTTTGTTCTCTCCATGTCCTCAACAACCTGAAAGGCCAAGATAGAGTGCACATGGAGAGGACATTTCCAATAGAGGGAGAGAAGAGGATTGGAGGAAAAAAAAGCAATGACAGGAAACCAGTGCTGTCACAGAGAGAACCTGCAAACTCCACAGAGGCAGCACCGGAGGTCATGATTAAACTCTGGTTGCTGGAGTTCTGAAGCAACAGCTCAACAAGCTGCATAATCATTTCATCCAAAAAGACTCTTGTGATATTTGAGAAGGTTAAGTCCATAATCTTGTTCAGAAAAGTAAGCAGATGTTAAAAATAGGAAAAGCTGTTATTAATTTAAATATAGTGAGATCAGAGGGTAAATGATGACATATCTGCTTGGTAAATTTTCAAAAAATCTTCTCCTTCCATACTTCACAGAATTTGTCACAATTTATAAAGCTACTCTATGTACTTTGATATGACATTTTGCTATTTCTAACACAATCATGTTATTACTTTGGTTTTCAAATGGAATTTCAATCACACACATATCATCTCAGATACAAAGAGAACACATGGTTATATATTCTGTAATATGCAGGATGCCTATTAATTACATATTTAATTATTAAACAATCATTGTCTTCCTGCAGAGAGTGATGAATCTCTAGTATTTTCTACCCAGTGGTAGTCCCTCTGGTCCTAAAATCCCCCACTATAATGTACATGCTCTCCACATCCACTCTGTCTAGGACTTTCTATACCCAATAGGTTTCAGTAGATACCCACACCCCCCGTTCCTCTACACTCCAGTGAGCATAGGACCAGAAGCTTGTCTTAACCTTGTCTTAACCTTTCAATCCTGGATTTATTCTCATGAACCTCCTCTGGACCCTCTCCAATGTCAGCACATCTTAGATAAGGGGCCCAAAACTGCTCTCAATATTCCAAGTGGAGTCTGACCAATGTCTTGTAAAGACCCAGCATATATATAAAGGATAAATATTTAAACTATGGGGGGAATTGAAGTCTGTGGCAAACTAGTGCAAAAGGAAAGATGAGTCCTGGGATAAATCAGTCAAGACAATATTGGTTAATAGTTTATTATTTTCAAATGTATCTTGTTAGAGTGAAAAATTTAGTTTGCATGTCCTCCAGACTGATTATTCCATACATAAGTAAGCTGAGGTAGTACAAATTGAAAAGGAATAATTAGACTACAGAGTAGGGCATAATGTTAAAATTCAGTGCAGACAGGCAAATAAAATACAACGACCATGACAATACAGATGAAGAGATCAGGAGTTCATTATTATTATACTATAAATCCATTCAAGGCCATTCTCTCTTCTCACTATTGCCATCAGGAAGGAGGTACAGGAGTCTCAGGACCCACACCACCTGGTTCAGGTACAGTTATTGCCCCTCAACTATCAGACTCTTGAACCAGAGGGGATAACTTCACTCAAATTCACTCACCATGTCACTGAACTGTACCCACAACCAATGGACTCAATTTCAAGAGCTCTTCATCTCATGTTCTTTATATTTGTCACATTTTTTTGTTTCTTTGTATTTAATGTGAATGCCCACAAGAAAGTGTATCTGAGGGTAGTCTATGGTGACAGATATATACTTAGATAATAAATTTACTTTGAACTTTGAAATTTATAACAGTAGGATAGAAGCTGTCCTTCAGCCTGGTGGTACCTGTTTTGAACATAGAAAATAGAACAGTACAGCACAGTACAGGCCCTTCGGCCCACAATGTTGTGCCAACCCTTAAACCCTGCCTCCCATATAAATCCCCCACCTTAAATTCCTCCATTTACCTGTCTAGCAGTCTCTTAAATTTCACTTTTGTATTTTGTATTTTCTGCCCGAAGGGGAAGAGGAGAAAAGAGAATGTCTGGGGCAGATGGATCTTTGATTATTCTGGCTGCTTTACTGAGGGAGGTTCCATGGTATTGATATTAGTTTATTATTGTCACATGTGCTGAGGTTCAGTGAAAAACTTGTCTTGCATACTTTTCATACAGATCAAACCATTACATAGAAACATCGAAAGCCTACAACGCAATACAGACCCTTCAGCCCACAAAACTGTGCCGAACATGTCCTTACTGTAGAAATTACCTAGGGTTACCCATAGCCCTCTATTTTTCTGAGCCTCATGTACCTATCCAGGAGTCTCTTAAAAGACCCTATCATATTTGCCTGCACCACCATTGCCGTCAGCCCATTCCACACACTCACCAAACTCTGCGTAAAAAACTTACCCCTGACATCTTCTCTGTACTTACTTCCAAGCACCTTAAAACTATGCCCTCTCATGCTAGCCATTTCAGCCCTAGGAAAATACCTCTGACCATCCACACGATCAATGCCTCTCATCATCTTACACACCTCTGCCACAGGGCATTGAACCAGAACAATAACAATGCAGAATAAAGTGTAAAAGCTGCTGAAAAGGTGCAATGTAGGTAAATGATAAATTGCAAAATCATAAAAAGATAGATTGTGAGGCCAAGAATCCATCTTATCATACAAGAGGACCATTCAATAGCAGTCATATAGAAGCTGCCCTTGACACTATGCTTTTAGGCTCTTGTATCTCCTAAACAATGAGAGAGAGAAGATAACGCAATGTCAGTGGTGGGAGGGGTGACTGTAGCTTGTGTGGATGAATAGCTAAGTCCAGCTCCTAATGTCTTCTGTTCTTATTTCTAGGCATGTAGGTAAATGAGGAAGGCAGATGGAATTGGGCTCTGAGGGAAATGCTTACAAAGGGCCTAGTCACAGAGTCATGGTCATAGAGAAGTACAGCACAGAAACATGCACTTGGCTCATCTAATCCATGCCAAAAACACTTAAACTGCCTACTCCCATCGACCTGCAACTGGATCATTGCCCTCCATATCCCTAGAATCCATGTACATCTTATCATCAGGCAGATGACATGAAGATTGGTGGAGGGGCAAGTATTGTCGAGGAAGCAGGTAGGCTGCAGAAGGAATTAGATGGATTGGGAGAATGGGCAAGAAGTCGGCAAATGAAATACAATGTTGGCAAATGCATGGTCATATACTTTGGTAGTAGAAATGAATGTGCAGATTACTTTCTAAGTGGGAAGAAAACACAAAAATCTGAGATGCAAAGGGTCTTGGGAGTCCTTGTGCAGAACTGATGCAGAACTTGGAAGTCCATGATTCAGGCTGAGACTCTTCATTAGGGCTGGAAAAGAAGGGGGGAAGAAGACAGAATAAGAAGGTAGATTCTTATTCTTGAGCCAGGTGGTACATACTATCTGGCTTTCTATCTTCATGTCTGATAGTATTTTTTTTAGGAATAAAGTGCAGAACAGGCCCCTCTGGACAACCAAACTATGCTGCCCAGCAGCCCACCTATTTAACCATAGCCTAATGACAGGACAACTTAGAATGGATAATTTATCTACACCTGTCCTTTCACTTCCTCCCTCACCACATTCAGGGCCCCAGACAGTCCTTCCAGGTGAGGTGACACTTCACCTGTGAGTCGGCTGGTGTGGTATACTGCATCCGGTGCTCCCGGTGTGGCCTTTTATATATTGGTGAGACCCGACGCAGACTGGGAGACCATTTCGCTGAACACCTACGCTCGGTCCGCCAGAGAAAGTAGGATCTCCCAGTGACCACACATTTTAATTCCACGTCCCATTCCCATTCTGATATGTCTATCCATGGCCTCCTCTACTGTAAAGATGAAGCCACACTCAGGTTGAAAGAACAACACGTTATATTCCGTCTGGGTAGCCTCCAACCTGATGGCATGAACATTGATATCTCTAACTTCCGTTAATGCCCCTCCTCCCCTTCTTACCCCATCCCTCATTTATTTATTATGCCCCCTGTTTTTCTTTTCTCTCTTTTTGCTCACTCTGCCCTTCTCACAATCACTCCTTGCCTGTTCTCCATCTCCCTCTGATACTCCCCTCCCCCTTTCTTTCTCCCTAGGCCTCCCGTCCCATGATCCTTTCCATTCTCCAGCTCTGTATCCCTTTTGCCAATCACCTTTCCAGCTCTTAGCTTCGTCCCTCCCCCTCCTGTCTACTCCTATCATTTCTGATTTCCCCCTCCCCCTCCTACTTTCATATCTCTTACTATCTCTTCTTTCAGTTAGTCCTGACGAAGGGTCTCGGTCCGAAACGTTGTCTGTACTTCTTCCTGTAGATGCTGCCTGGCCTGCTTCCTTCCACCAGCAATTTGTGTGTGTTGTTTGAATTTCCAGCATCTGCAGACTTCCTCGTGTTTGTATCTACTAACCAGTATGTCTTTGAACTGTGGGAGGAAACTGGAGCAGCTGGAGGGAACCCACAAGTACATGGGAAGAACATAGGAACTTTCTTACAGAGAAAGCCGGGGGAGGGGTGTGTGTGTGTGTGTGTGTGTGTGTGTGTGTGTGTGTGTGTGTGTGTGTGTGTGTGTGTGTGTGTGTGTGTGTGTGTGTGTGTGTGTGTGTGTGTGAGAGAGAGAGAGAGAGTAGTGTGTGCGCACGCATGCATGGGAAAGACAAATATTATCTGCTGGGTCAAGAAGCACCTTAGAAATTGTTCAGATTTCAGGTTGACGTCCTACACCAGGACCCAAATTCACATTTCAACCCAAAATGGTGTCAACCCCATTCCCCACCCCCTCACTCTCTGATGCCGAGTTCCTCCAGTTAGTTGTTTCAGATTCCAGCATCTACAGTCTCTTCTGTCTCCAGAGAGCTAATTAGCTAAGCATCTATTATAATTGATTACTTCTCTTCCATGTGTTAATGTTATTAGTTATTCTCTTAGGAAATTTGATCACTATTCACATCTCACTACATAGTGGATTAAAAAACATGACAATAATGTTGTCATAATAGCAAGTGTGGATGAGATATTTAACTGCTTGAGATGAATGTGCTTTTGAAATAGATTAAAACTTTAAAAATGGTGTTAATGAGGATATTCCAACAGGACTTCTTATTTGCATATTTATTGTTAATAAGTACTTTACAGCCTCATTCTTTGTAACATATAGCTTATTGGTCCAAACCTTTACAAATTGTAGTGAAATATTATAAACTTAAAACTTTATCTGTACTTAACTCTCCACATATGCTGTCGGACCTGCTGAGCCTTACCAGCATTGTGTGTTTTATTCTCAAATTCAGTTTGTGTATTTCCGAACATGATATACTGTAAGTTCAAATATATTATCATTCAGCCATACACATGTATACTGTCAAAAAAAATGGAGGATACCAGCCTCCAAAATGCAGGGCCTACAGAGTAAGGAGCTGTCCATAGCTGGAGACGGGCATGTTCAAGTTTATTGTTATTCAACTATATACCATCAAACAAAACAACATTCCTCTGGACCAAAGTGCACAACACAGTACATATAACTCACACACAACACATAAAGTAATATTATTCACTAGTAAATTAACAAATAATAAAACATATTCCAAAAGATTGATATTTAGCAGAAGTGCATTTATGACACAAGTTAAGGAGTAAACAGTATAACGTTACTGGCACTTCATGAGTGATGAGAACAGGGGAGTGGCTGGGAATTCAGTAGTCTTATGTCCTGGGGGAAGATGCTGCTTCCCATCTGAAAAGTCCTTGACCTAATGCTATAGTATCTTCTGCCTGATGTTAGGTGTTCAAAGGGGACCAATAGGACTGATCCTTAACAATGATAAGTGCCCTGTGTACACAGCACTTCTAATAAATACCTCTAATGGCTGAAGATGAGGCCCCATTGTTTCTCTCAGCAGTCCTTGCAATCTGTTGTAGGGTGCTGTGTCAGATGATTTATAATTCCCGTACTAGACAGTGACGCAGCTGGTCAGGACACTCTTGATGGCACCCCTACAAAAATTGGCTAGATTAGGGCTGGGGTCAGGGGAGATGGTGGAAGCCTCATTTGCCTCAGTCTCCTCAGGAAGTGAAGACGGTGTGGAGCTTTCTTGATTAAAGAGGTAGCTTTGAGGGATCAGGTGAGATAGTCCATTATATGCACTTCCAGAAACTTGGTATTCCTAACTCTCTTCACAGAACAGCTGTGTGAGGAGTGTAGTGAGAAACATAGAAGTAGGCCATTCAGCCCTTTGAGCCTGCACCGCCATTCAGTATGATCATGGCTGATCATCCAACTCAGAATCCTGTACCTGCTTTCTCTGAAGGTAGAGGAGTGCAGTGAGAAGGTAGAGGAGTGCAGTGAGAAGGTAGAGGAGTGAAGTGAGAAGGTAGAGGAGTGAAGTGAGAAGGTGGAGGAGTGCAGTGAGAAGGTAGAGGAGTGCAGTGAGAAGGTAGAGGAGTGAAGTGAGAAGGTAGAGGAGTGAAGTGAGAAGGTGGAGGAGTGCAGTGAGAAGGTGGAGGAGTGCATAAGAAGGTGGAGGAGTGAAGAGAGAAGGTAGAGGAGTGAAGTGAGAAGGTGGAGGAGTGCAGTGAGAAGGTGGAGGAGTGCATAAGAAGGTGGAGGAGTGAAGTGAGAAGGTAGAGGAGTGCAGTGAGAAGGTGGAGGAGTATAGTGAGAAGGTAGAGGAGTGAAGTGAGAAGGTGGAGGAGTGCAGTGAGAAGGTGGAGGGGTGAAGTGAGAAGGTGGAGGAGTGCAGTGAGAAGGTAGAGGAGTGAAGTGAGAAGGTAGAGGAGTGCAGTGAGAAGGTGGAGGAGTGATGTGAGAAGGTGGAGGAGTGAAGTGAGAAGGTAGAGGAGTGAAGTGAGAAGGTAGAGGAGTTCAGTGAGAAGGTAGAGGAGTGAAGTGAGAAGGTAGAGGAGTGCAGTGAGAAGGTAGAGGAGTGAAGTGAGAAGGTGGAGGAGTGAAGTGAGAAGGTAGAGGAGTGAAGTGAGAAGGTAGAGGAGTACAGTGAGAAGGTGGAGGAGTGAAGTAAGAAGGTAGAGGAGTGAAGTGAGAAGGTAGAGGAGTGCAGTGAGAAAGTAGAGGATTGCAGTGAGAAGGTGGAGGAGTGCAGTGAGAAGGTAGAGGAGTGAAGTGAGAAGGTAGAGGAGTACAGTGAGAAGGTAGAGGAGTGCAGTGAGAAGGTGGAGGAGTGAAGTGAGAACGTAGAGGAGTGAAGTGAGGTAGAGGAGTGAAGTGAGAAGGTAGAGGAGTGCAGTGAGAAGGTGGAGGAGTGCAGTGAGAAGGTAGAGGAGTGAAGTGAGAAGGTAGAGGAGTGAAGTGAGAAGGTAGAGGAGTGAAGTGAGAAGGCGGAGGAGTGCAGTGAGAAGGTGGAGGAGTGCAGTGAGAAGGTAGAGGAGTGAAGTGAGAAGGTAGAGGAGTGAAGTGAGAAGGTAGAGGAGTGAAGTGAGAAGGTGGAGGAGTGAAGTGAGAAGGTAGAGGAGTGCAGTGAGAAGGTTGAGGAGTGAAGTGAGAGGGTGGAGGAGTGCAGTGAGAAGGTAGAGGAGTGAAGTGAGAAGGTAGAGGAGCGAAGTGAGAAGGTAGAGGAGTGATGTGAGAAGGTAGAGGAGTGAAGTGAGAAGGTAGAGGAGTGAAGTGAGAAGGTGGAGGAGTACAGTGAGAAGGTAGAGGAGCGAAGTGAGAAGGTAGAGGAGTGATGTGAGAAGGTAGAGGAGTGAAGTGAGAAGGTAGAGGAGTGAAGTGAGAAGGTAGAGGAGTGCAGTGAGAAGGTGGAGGGGTGAAGTGAGAAGGTTGAGTGCAGTGAGAAGGTTGAGGAGTGCAGTGAGAAGGTAGAGGAGTACAGTGAGAAGGTGGAGGAGTGAAGTGAGAAGGTAGAGGAGTGAAGTGAGAAGGTAGAGGAGTGAAGTGAGAAGGTAGAGGAGTGATGTGAGAAGGTAGAGGAGTGAAGTGAGAAGGTAGAGGAGTGAAGTGAGAAGGTAGAGGAGTGCAGTGAGAAGGTGGAGGGGTGAAGTGAGAAGGTTGAGTGCAGTGAGAAGGTTGAGGAGTGCAGTGAGAAGGTAGAGGAGTACAGTGAGAAGGTGGAGGAGTGAAGTGAGAAGGTAGAGGAGTGAAGTGAGAAGGTAGAGGAGTGAAGTGAGAAGGTGGAGGAGTGAAGTGAGAAGGTAGAGGAGTACAGTGAGAAGGTGGACGAGTGACGTGAGAAGGTAGAGGAGTACAGTGAGAAGGTAGAGGAGTGAAGTGAGAAGGTGGAGGAGTGAAGTGAGAAGGTGGAGGAGTGAAGTGAGAAGGTAGAGGAGTACAGTGAGAAGGTGGAGGAGTGAAGTGAGAAGGTGGAGGAGTGAAGTGAGAAGGTGGAGGAGTGAAGTGAGAAGGTAGAGGAGTGAAGTGAGAAGGTAGAGGAGTGATGTGAGAAGGTGGAGGAGTGAAATGAGAAGGTAGAGGAGTGAAGTGAGAAGGTAGAGGAGTACAGTGAGAAGGTGGAGGAGTGAAGTGAGAAGGTGGAGGAGTGCAGTGAGAAGGTGGAGGAGTGCAGTGAGAAGGTAGAGGAGTGGTGAGAAGGTAGAGGAGTGAAGTGAGAAGGTAGAGGAGTGAAGTGAGAAGGTGGAGGAGTGCAGTGAGAAGGTGGAGGAGTGCAGTGAGAAGGTAGAGGAGTGAAGTGAGAAGGTAGAGGAGTGCAGTGAGTAGATAGAGGAGTGCAGTGAGAAGGTGGAGGAGTGAAGTGAGAAGGTAGAGGAGTGAAGTGAGAAGGTTGAGGAGTGCAGTGAGAAGGTGGAGGAGTGAAGTGAGAAGGTGGAGGAGTGCAGTGAGAAGGTAGAGGAGTGAAGTGAGAAGGTAGAGGAGTGAAGTGAGAAGGTAGAGGAGTGATGTGAGAAGGTGGAGGAGTGAAGTGAGAAGGTGGAGGAGTGCAGTGAGAAGGTGGAGGAGTGCAGTGAGAAGGTAGAGGAGTGGTGAGAAGGTAGAGGAGTGAAGTGAGAAGGTAGAGGAGTGAAGTGAGAAGGTGGAGGAGTGCAGTGAGAAGGTAGAGGAGTGCAGTGAGAAGGTAGAGGAGTACAGTGAGAAGGTAGAGGAGTGAAGTGAGAAGGTAGAGGAGTGCAGTGAGAAGGTGGAGGAGTGCAGTGAGAAGGTGGAGGAGTGCAGTGAGAAGGTGGACGAGTGACGTGAGAAGGTAGAGGAGTACAGTGAGAAGGTAGAGGAGTGAAGTGAGAAGGTGGAGGAGTGAAGTGAGAAGGTGGACGAGTGACGTGAGAAGGTAGAGGAGTACAGTGAGAAGGTAGAGGAGTGAAGTGAGAAGGTAGAGGAGTACAGTGAGAAGGTAGAGGAGTGAAGTGAGAAGGTGGAGGAGTGAAGTGAGAAGGTGGAGGAGTGCAGTGAGAAGGTGGAGGAGTGCAGTGAGAAGGTGGACGAGTGACGTGAGAAGGTAGAGGAGTACAGTGAGAAGGTAGAGGAGTGAAGTGAGAAGGTGGAGGAGTGAAGTGAGAAGGTGGAGGAGTGAAGTGAGAAGGTGGAGGAGTGCAGTGAGAAGGTAGAGGAGTACAGTGAGAAGGTGGAGGAGTGAAGTGAGAAGGTAGAGGAGTGAAGTGAGAAGGTAGAGGAGTGAAGTGAGAAGGTAGAGGAGTGCAGTGAGAAGGTGGAGGAGTGAAGTGAGAAGGTGGGGGAGTGCAGTGAGAAGGTGGAGGAGTGAAGTGAGAACGTAGAGGAGTGAAGTGAGAACGTAGAGGAGTGAAGTGAGAAGGTAGAGGAGTGAAGTGAGAAGGTAGAGGAGTGAAGTGAGAAGGTAGAGGAGTGAAGTGAGAAGGTTGAGTGCAGTGAGAAGGTAGAGGAGTGAAGTGAGAAGGTAGAGGAGTGCAGTGAGAAGGTGGAGGAGTGCAGTGAGAAGGTGGAGGGGTGAAGTGAGAAGGTAGAGGAGTGAAGTGAGAAGGTAGAGGAGTGCAGTGAGAAGGTGGAGGAGTACAGTGAGAAGGTGGAGGAGTACAGTGAGAAGGTGGAGGAGTGAAGTGAGAAGGTAGAGGAGTGCAGTGAGAAGGTGGAGGAGTACAGTGAGAAGGTGGAGGAGTGAACTGAGAAGGTAAAGGAGTGAAGTGAGAAGGCAGAGGAGTGCAGTGAGAAGGCGGAGGAGTGCAGTGAGAAGGTAGAGGAGTGAAGTGAGAAGGTAGAGGAGTGAAGTGAGAAGGTAGAGGAGTGCAGTGAGAAGGTAGAGGAGTGAAGTGAGAAGGTAGAGGAGTGCAGTGAGAAGGTAGAGGAGTGCAGTGAGAAGGTAGAGGAGTGCAGTGAGAAGGTGGAGGAGTGCAGTGAGAAGGTGGAGCAGTGAAGTGAGAAGGTAAAGGAGTGAAGTGAGAAGGTAGGAGAGTGCAGTGAGAAGGTGGAGGAGTGCAGTGAGAATGTAGAGGAGTGAAGTGAGAAGGTAGAGGAGTGAAGTGAGAAGGTGGAGGAGTGCAGTGAGAAGGTAGTGGAGTGAAGTGAGAAGGTAGAGGAGTGAAGTGAGAAGGTGGAGGAGTGCAGTGAGGAGTGGACTGCCTGCAGCTTCTTAAATTCCACAATCTTCGCTTTAGTCTTGTCCACATTGTAACTTTAGTTGTTGCTCTCGCACATTCTACAAGTTGCTCCTTGTTACAGTTTATAGTCTGTCCGGGTTGCCTCCAAGCTGATGGCATGAATATTGATTTCTCCTTCTGGTTAAAAAAAATCCTCATCCTCCCCTCTTCTTCTGATCCCCACTCTGGCTTCTACCTCTTCTCACCTGCCTATCATCTCTCCTTGGTGCCCCTCCTCCTTCCTTTTCTGCTATGGCCCACTCTCCTCTCCAATCACATTCCTTCCTCTCTAGACTTTACCCCCCCCCCCCCCCCACCCATCTGGCTTCAGCTATCACATTCTAGCTGTTGTCCTTCCCCTTCCCCAACATTTTATTCTGGCATCTTCCCACTTCCTCTCCAGTCCTGTTGAAGGGTCTCTGCTCAAAACATCAACCGTTTATTCACTCCCATTGATGCTGCCTGACCCATGAAGTTCCTCCAGCATATTGCAGGTGTTGCTCTGGATTCCTAGCATCTACAGAACTTTCCATGTTTATAATCTCCTCCTGCTTTCTTCAGTATTCTTGGATAAATACCAGCAGGCTCTGGAACTTATCCATATTAATCTTTTTCAAGGCCGGCAATGTTTCCTCTTTCTGAATATCTACCTGGCTATAGATTCCAGACAGACAGACATACTTTCTTGATCCCGAGAGAAATTGGGATTCGTTACAATCGCACCCACCAAGAATGGTACAGAAATATAGCAATATAAAACCATAAATAATTAAATAATAATAAGTAAATTTTGCCAAGATTCAATATTACCATCCCTAATCTAATTGTCATCTATGTGCATCTCCTTGGTAAATACCTGCATGAAGGAGGCATGTTATGTATGTTATTTGATATTCACGGACCCAAACTTGACAAGAAATTCCTTTCTCCCAGAATTACGACTCTTAGCCCATTCATTGAATCTAGAACATTAAAGATTCCAAGAACATATATTAACAAAGTATGTATGCAGTATACACCCCTAAGATTTGTCTTCAATTTGTCTTGGATAGATTTTTACATAGCAGGGGAATTAAGGGTTATGGGGGAAAGGCAGGTAGGTGGGATGAGTCCATGGCCAGATCAGCCATGATTTTACTGAATGGCGGGGCAGACTTGACAGGCCAAATGGCCACTCCTGCTCCTATTCCTTATGTTCTGAAATAAAGAAGCACTACAGAAGCCAGTCAAAGAAAACATCAAACACCCAATGCCAAAAAAAAGAACAAATTGTGCAAATAGCAAAAAAGAGTGATAAACAGGTTATAAAACTTCGATTCACAAACTCATTGAATATTACAGGACCTTTGGTCTACAAGGTTGTGCTGACCTCCTAATCTACTCTAAGAGCAACTTAACCCATCCCTCCTACATACCCCGCCATATTCGTATCATCCATTTGCCTATCTAAGAGTTTCTCAAATGCCCCTAATGTATCTACCTCTACCACACCCTTGGCAGGGTGTTCCATACACCCACCAATCTCTGTGAAAATATATTACCTCTAACATTCCCGCTATACTTTTGTACCAAGACCTACCTGGTCCAGCTGTGGTGACATGTCATAGATGGTTCAAACCTCAACAAAATCTGCTAATGTGGTTGAGGTGATGTCAGGTTCACCAGCTGGATATCAAGGTGCATCTGTCTGCCCCAAAAGACTTCAGAAAACTTTGACGGCTGATAAAATCACATCTCTAACTTAGCAAAGCGTTGACATTGTCATGGAATTTTAGCGCATTTGAAATGTACCTAACATGTACAGACCACTTAAGCTGTGAAAATTCAAGTAGCTACAGGTGATCTCTACGTCACAGGGACAGTTTTGTTCTTTACCAGCAGCCTGTACTGCACTTGTCCATAACATGAATCCACCTCATCTGTGCATGCATTGAGAAGCAAAAATTAATTCAAAGTTCAAAATTCATTGTAAATTTATTATCAAGCACATATATGTGACCATATACAACCCTGAGATTCATTTCCTTCTGGGCATACTCAGTAAATCTAAAACCCTTAATGGGAATCAATGAAAGACCATACCCAACAGAGGAGATAAACAATCAATGAGCAAATACAAAATAACTAAATAAATACATGCATATTTATTAGATAGACAGACAAATGGATGAATAAATAAATAAGCAAACAATAAATGTCGAGAACACGCAATGAAGAATCCTTGAAAGTGAGCTTATTGTTTGTGGGAACATTTCAGTGATGGGGTGAGTGAAGTTATCTCCTCGATTCAAAAGCCTGATGGATGAGGGGTAATAACTGTTTCTGAACCTGACGGTGTAAGTCCTGTTGTTCCTGATATGTCTTCCTGATGGCAGCAGAGATGATTGCGTTGATTTCTTTATCTTTATCACAGATGTCTTCCATGTCATCAAATATTAATCCATATCTCACATTTTTGGGCAGTGATTTGTGAATTTTGCGAGGTTGAATTTCAGAAAACCGTGATGTGAGGATTGTCTATAATGCAGAAGGATGCAATTTTTAAAAGATCTAAATAATAAACTGAAGACACCAAAGCACTTAAATAGCTAAAAGCATTAAAGTGAAAATAAATCTGCCTTATCTTTCTTTACAAGTTATAGGATCATAGAGTCATAGAAAAATAGTACACCACGCTAAACAATTTAATCCGTCTACTCCCATCAATCTGCATCTGGACCATAGCTCTCCATACCCCTGCTACCCATCCAAACTTTGAAATCGAGCTCATGTTCACTAATATTTTTTCATAATTCTTTTCATGCTTTGAATTAATCCTGGGTACGGAACTACATGCTGGTATTGAGTCCAGTTAACTCAAAGGGAAGAGACTTAAGGTCAAGGTATCCACTAGATCCGGCATGGTAGCATTGTGGTTAGCATAACGCTTTACTGCAGCAGCTGTAAGACTGGCGTTCAATTCCTACCATTGTGAGAAAGGAGTTTGTATATTCTTACCGTGAATCTGTGGGTTTCATATGGGTATTCTGGTTTCCTTCCACATTCCAAAAACGTACCAGTTAGTGTTAGAAAGTTGAGGGATGATATGTTGCTGCCCAGTGCAATCCTCACTGATTTGATTTGACACAAACAACACATGTCACTGTAAGTTTCAATGTGCATATGACAGATAAAGCTAATCTTAGATGTGTAATTTGCACGAAGAGTGTGACTAAACTTAAGTAAGTAATTAAGTATTCAATTAGGTTTTGGTTCCGAGGAGTCAATGGGAACTAGTTTCATAGATAAAAGGACCAAGAAAATAAGTAAAGGAAAGCTTTATGAGCATTTCATAATTATTTTTCTTGCTCATAGGGTATGGACATCACTATTAATTGCAATAGCAGCAAAAGTTATCAAATACTCTGTACTACCTCAATGTAATGGTATTGAAATTAGTATTCATTTATTATTGTCACATTGGGGTGTATGGGGTGAGCAGGGAGGGGTAGCACCTCTAGTGAAGGAGCTTGTCGTATCCATTATGGGACAGCTCGCTCACCTGTTGTCCCCGCTGGACAGTCAGCTCTCACCTGTGGTTACAAGAAGCTGTTTGCATAAGGCAGAGGCTAGCTACACCCTGGTACACCGCTTTAACAGGCAGGCTAAACCAAGTGAGGATAGCTGTGGGCCTCGTATCCCGATGAGATAGGGACATGATTATCCTTAGCAGGTGAAGTCAGCTCTGGTGGAATAGGTGGATGAGATCCAACAGCCAGGAAGACAGTTTTGTAATGCTCCATGGAGAGCGAGGATGGATGAGATTGGCATTGAGATCCAGTGCCCAGGAAGACAGTTTTGTAATGCTCCACGGAGAGCGAGGATGGATGAGATCGGCATTGAGATCCAGTGGCCAGGAAGACAGTTTTGTAATGCTCCACGGAGAGCGAGGATGGATGAGATCGGCATTGAGATCCAGTGGCCAGGAAGACAGTTTTGTAATGCTCCACGGAGAGCGAGGATGGATGAGATTGGCATTGAGATCCAGTGGCCAGGAAGACAGTTTTGTAATGCTCCACGGAGAGCGAGGATGGATGAGATCAGCATTGAGATCCAGTGCCCAGGAGGGTGGTTCTGCCACGCTGTGTGGAGAGTGAAAGGCATGGCAAAACATATAAAATGTCATGATCATCCACTGCAACCAAGGAAAACCCCAGTTTGTGACCCTTGATCGTACCACTAGATCCGGACTTCTGAGGTCAAGAGAGTGGAACTGCCCCAGCGCAACTATTTTCTACTTTAAAAACTCTCCCACGCAAGTTTCCTGTCATCGTCGGACACATTGGACAACCATCATTGTTGTCTCATGTAGCAAAATACATTGAGAACCTTGTCTAGCATACGGTGCATACAGACCAAACCACTGAGGTAGAACAAGGTAAAACAATAACAATGCAAAATAAAGTGCAAATTTAATAGGACAGTGGATAGGTACAGGGATAAATTGATAATTTGGTTTATTATTTTTACATGTACTAAGGTTTGTTTTGCATGTCATCCATATAAATCCTGCTATCTCATCCTTTCCTTGTTGACATTACAGCCAAGGAAGCTTACCAATGCCTCTACTTCTTCAGCGGACTAAAACCTCCCCCGCCCTTTTATCAATGCACCATAGAAAGCATCCGATCCTGATGATGAGCTTGGTGATGATGCTGCCTCCCCTCTATCTTTATATGTTGCTTTCTATATAGTGTTGCTTCATAGTCAAAAAGCCCACCCTCCTCCTCTGGATTCCGATCTTCCTGATTGAAGATTCTTTTGGAAGTCAGGAAAGAGGAATAAATGGGGAAGCACAATAATGCCGGGGGTTAGCACAATACTTTACAGTACAATGACAAAGGTTCAATTCCCACCGCTGCCCGTTAGGAGTTTGTACGTTCTCTCTGTGACTGTGTGGGTTTCATCCTGGTGCTCTGGTTTCATTCCACAGTCCAAAGACATACTGGTTGGCAGGTTAACCCCTCCTCCCTTCACCTATCTCCTTATGGTTCTTCCTCCGCTCCCACACTATCTTACTCCTCATCTTTCTTTCTCCAGTCCTGCTGAAAGGTTTTGGCCCAAAACGTCAACTGTACTCCATTCCATAGATGCTGCCTGGCCTGTTGAGTTTCTCCAGCATCTTGTGTGTGTTGCTTGGATTTCCACATCTGCAGATTTTCTCATGTTTGTGATTGGACAGTTTCAAATATATAAGTAGCTATAAAAATACAAGCAGGTAATTAATTGCTAAGCTGCAAAGAAAATAATTAAACAGACTAATCCAACTCCCGGGACATTCCCTTTTCTCCCTTTTCTATTGGGTAGAAGAAACAAAAGCCTGAAAGCACGACTGCTTCTATCCCCAATTCAACAAGAGGGACACTTGACCTCAAATTCTACCATGTTATGGTCTTCCACCTTATGATTCACCGACACCACACTTTGTCTGTTGCTGTTCCACTTTATTTTATATTGCTATTGTTTTAACTTGTTCTGCTTCAATGCACTGTGTAATATTTTAATTTGTACAAGTAATATGCAAGGCTAGCTGTTCATTGTGTCTTGGTACATGTGAAAATAATGTACCAGTAGCAATAAGAAATGGATACCAATAACAAAACAATATCAACACAATACATCGAGATAGCACTTAAGGAAAAGGAAGAACAGAATCCAGAACAACATAATTCAAGCTGCCCCAATGAAGAGTACCAGCCCAAAATGCTATGGTTTATTCCTCTCCATAGATGCTGCCTGACCTGCTGAGTTTACATAGAACATAGAATAGTACAGCACATTACAGGCCCTTCGGCCCACAATGTTGTGCCAGACCTCAAACCCTGCCTCCCATATAACCCCCCCACCTTAAATTCCTCTATAAACCTGTCTAGTAGTCTCTTAAATTTCACTAGTGTATCTGCCTCCACCACTGACTCAGACTCCACACACCAACCACTCTCTGAGTGAAAAACCTTCCTCTAATATCCCCCTTGAACTTCCCTCCCCTTAACTTAAAGCCATGTCCTCTTGTACTGAGCAGTAGTGCCCTGGGGAAGAGGCGCTGGCTGTCCACTCTGTCTATTCCTCTATCATGTCTCCTCTCATCCTCCTTCTCTCCAAAGAGTAAAGCCCTAGCTCCCTTAATCTCTGATCATAATCCATACTCTCTAAACCAGGCAGCATCCTGGTTTCTCCAGCATTTTGAGTGTGTTCTCTGGATTTCCAGCATCTGCAGAATCACTTGGGTTCAGAATATAGTGCTTCAGTTCAAAGATTCAATGTACATGTATTATCAAAATATGTGTGCAGTATACAACCCTGAGATTCATTTTCCCATTGACAGCCAGGAAACAAAGAACCAGCATAGAACCCTTTTAAAGAAAAATATCAAACTCCTAAAGCACAATAAAAAAGAACAAATCACACAAGGTGCAAAAAATGAGTGAAAAACACAGAATACAAAACACCAAATCACAAAGTGATTGAAAGAGTCCAGACATATTCTGTTCGGTTCAACCCAGTGCTGTATCGCTCGCTCTCTGCAGGCCCCAGCACATGTCTGTGCTGATCAAAACTGCACAAAACTGCAACACAAAAGAAGTGGCCAAAACCGAGAAACACATCATAACATGAACTACAGAATCCAGTCCAAAACCCTGTTGATAAAACCTTGCCCATTACTCAGAACCCTGTCAGCATTGAGCGAGTGGGAGAGAAAAAGTGTGGTGCAGGGAGACCAAATTGTGGCAAACGGCACTAACATGTCTTGGTCAGTATGGAAGAGTGGACCTGAATGGCCTATTTTTATACTGTATAATACTATTACACTGTGAGGAAACTATTAATAGCTGAGCACAGGGATTGGCCTGGAGTTATATATAGTCAAAAATGAGTGAGGGTGGAAGATCTCCCTCGGTGAAGGATGTTAATAAAACTAATATATTTTTTTCACAATTTATTAGTTTCATAGACACCATGGTCAATGGTCCAACTTTTTTATTTCAGAATCATTTAATTACCTGAATTTAATATCCTGGGAACCCATGGAGGTATTTAAATTTGAGTTTCTGGACCATTGTCCAGCCTTCTGAAAGCTCATTCAGTAACGTGACTTCTATACCGCTGCCTCATTAACTCCTGCAGTGAAATCATCACTCTGATGCTGAAGCCCTTACCGATTTATCATTCCTGGTAAGCAGGAATAAAAATAAAACTGCAAACAGCACAGTGACTAGATGGGAGATGCCAGAGAGTAGTGGTGGATAACTGTTTGGCAGGTTGGAGGCCAGTGACTAGTGGTGTGCCTCAGGGATCTGTACTGGGTCCAATGTTGTTTGTCATATACATTAGTGATCTGGATGATGGGGTGGTAAATCAGATTAGTAAGTATGCAGATCATACTAAGGTAGGAGGTGTTGTGGATATTGAAGTAGGTTTTCAAAGCTTGCAGAGAGATTTAGGCCAGTTAGAAGAGTGGGCTGTAAGATGGCAGATGGAGTTTAATGCTGATAAGTGTGAGGTGCTACATTTTGGTAGGAATAATCCAAATAGGACACACATGGTAAATGGTAGGGCATTGAAGAATGCAGTAGAACAGAGTGATCTAGGAATAATGGTGCATAGTTCCCTGAAGGTGGAATCTCATGTGGATAGGGTGGTGAAGAAATCTTTTGGTATGTTGGCCTTTATAAATCAGAGCATTGAGTATAGGAGTTGGGATGTAATGTTAAAATTGTACAAGGCATTGGTAAGGCCGAATTTGGATATTGTGTACAGTTCTGGTCACTGAACTATAGGAAAGATGTCAACAAAATAGAGAGAGTACAGAGAAGATTTACTAGAATGTTACCTGGGTTTCAGCATCTAAGTTACAGGGAAAGGTTGAACAAGTTAGGTCTTTATTCTTTGGAGCGTAGAAAGTTGAGGGGGGACTTGATAGAGGTATTTAAAATAATAAGAGGGATAGACTTTTTCCATTGAGAGTAGGGGAGATTCAAACAAGAGAACATAAGCTGAGAGTTTTGGGGCAAAAGTTTAAGGGTAACACGAGGGGGCATTTTTTTCCTCAGAGAGTGGTAGCTGTGTGGAACGAGCTTCCAGTAGAAGTGGTAGAGGCAGGTTTGGTATTATCATTTAAAGTAAAATTAGATAGGTATATGGATAGGAAAGGGATGGAGGGTTATGGGCTGAGTGCGGGTCAGTGGGACTAGGTGAGTGTAAGCGTCGGCACAGACTAGAAGGGCCGAGATGGTCTGTTTCCGTGTTGCAATTGTTATATGGTTATATGGTTAACACGAATGGAAAATTAATGACTAGGGAGACTGAAGGCACATGGGTTACCCAGGGGTTTTGACAGCTGAGTTGGTAAGAAGGTGCATAAATTTAGATTATCTTGATGTCTTTTCTGCTTACCTGGACTTTATTTTTGAATTGACTGATACCTGTCATGTTTAGAATGCTAGAACCTCTACCTACAGTTTTTCTCCTCACTGGGAAATGGCCAGATTTCATTGGTTGATGTAACTCATAGGAGCAGAATTAAGCCACTTGGCCTATCAGTCAGCTCTGCCATTCCATCATATTATCCCTCTTAACCCGATTCTCCTGCCTTCTTCCTGTAACCTTTGACACAAATCTATCAATCTTTGCTTTGAATATATCCAATGACTTGGTCTCCACACCCATCTGTAGCAATGAATTCCACAGATTCACCACCCTCTGACTAAAGAAATTTCTCCTCATCTCTGTTCTAAAGGGAGATCTGAGGCTGTGTCCTCTGGTCCTAAACTCCTCCACTATGGGAAACATCCACTCCACATTTCCTCTATCCAGGAATTCCATATTCTTCCAAGCTTCCTTGCATTCTGTATATTAACTTTGACATGGGCTTACTAATTAGAATCTGCAAAAATAGGATTCAAACTGTTGTTTGCAGAGCAATAGATTAGCAGTCTGTTACCTTAACCGCTCAGACACCTTGCTAAATCCGCAGCTGCAAAAGGGGAGACGGAGCAACTGAAAGATCCAACCACTAACCACAGCCACACAGCTGGTGCCCACACTGTACCAGAATATCTAGATCCCATTTCGGCCTCTACAGCGACTTGAGGAACCAACAGACAACCCTATAGGAGAACAACATACTCGACTTGAGTGATCGCACTAATACCACCTCCACTACTAATTAGATAGAGAGTAATTAAATTGAAAAGACATACATCAAGGACAAAGTTAGTGTCAACTTCTGCAGTTGTTAACTCTCTCAGAGGGACTCTTGTATTTGTAATTTTCTTGCTTGTTAATAAAGAACACTGATAACATAAAAAACTTCTTTATTAAACTGAATAGACATTCATTCACTCTTCATGCACTGTTACAACATACGAAGCACAAAAAAGATGCCAATTCTCATAATTACTCTAAATCTCCTTTGGAAATTATGGCACAAGGGTATTCCCAGGAAATTTCTTTACTTTGATATTATGTAACAAACAATGAATTTATTCAGTACTGTGTCATAACCTGAGAATTCTCTTGAACATAAGACTTTGTTCCGTTTGATTTTCCCATTAGCATGAGTTTTCAAGTTGATTTGCCATTATTTATTTGACAAGGTTCCTCTAACTTGGGCCCCTTGTGTATTTGCAGATCTAATTGCTTTGTTAATGACAGCAGTTTTGTCTCTTCTTCATCCCCAAATGGTTAGTGCAACTCCACTGCAGCTCAGGGCTGAGAGTAGAGTTTGCAGTTCAATTCTGACATGATCTGTAAGAAGTCTGTCCATTCGTCCCCGTGAACATAAGGATGGGTTTTCTCCAGACACTCCAGTTTCCACTCATAGTCTAAAGACGTACCGATTAGTAGGTTAATTTACAAGATAGTAAATTGTCTTCTGATTAGGTTAGGGTTAATTAGTTGGGTTACTGAGTGAAGTGGCTCATTGGGCCGGAAGGGCCTGTTCTATACTGTATCTCTAAATAAAAATATATAAATAGAACGTTACAGATTTACATTGGTGTTTAAATCACAACGTGTTCTATCTGCTTTGTCAGAGACTCTACACACTAACCTCTGTGAAAAGAGGGAAGAAATAGAAATACACACAAAATGCTGGCCCTTTACATCTTCCAACTATCAACTCCCAGCTTCTCACTTGATCCCTTCCCTTCCCCACCCGACCACCTTCCCCCTCACCTGGTCTCTCCTATCCCTTGCCAGTTTGTACTCCTTCCCTTCCCTTCCACTTTCTTATTCTGGCTTCTTCCCTCCTCCGTTTCACTCATGTTGAAAGGTCTCGGCTCAAAAACATCGACTGCTGTTCCTCCTTCATAGATGCAGTCTGACTGATGAGTTCCTCCAACATTTTGTGTGTTGCCCTGGATTTCCAGTATTTGCTGAATCTCTTGTTTTCAGAAAATGAAATATACGCTTTTATAAGTGTGCATGAGGTTTGTAAACAATCTTCTATGGTGTCGTAAAGAGAGTGTTGCAAAAATAAATTACAAAGCCAAAATGACTGTGGAAAATATAATGGAAAATGAAGAAGTGACTGATAGATTAAACAAAAACATTGTATCTGACTTTCAATGCCAAAGGAACATATTGTAAATAACATGTAATTAAAAAGATGAAGAGGTCAAATGACATTGAGCAATTCAAAATATAAGGAAAATGCTGGAGAAATTACAGAGACTATACCTGAAATATATTATATTCAGGTGCAGCCAGAGCGAGGTGAATCTGCAGAATTTATTGCCATAGGCGGCTTGCAGTCCAAGCCATTGGGTATATTTAAAGCAGAGGTTGATCGATTCTTGATTGGTCAGAGTATGAAGGGAAAAAGCATGAAACTGGGGCTGAAAGGGAAAATGAATCAGCCACGATGAAATGACCTAGTTTTGCTCCTATATTTTATGGTCTTATATAGTTCTATAAGATTGTGAATGATCTCTCGACACTTCCTAGATCATGGAATTGTGCTAACAGATTTGATTTTATTTTATTTAGAAATGCAGTGCAAAAAAGGCCCTTCTTGGCCCTTCGAGCTGCTCCACCAGCAACCCTCAATTTAACCCTAGCCTAATCACGTGACAATTTACAATGACCAATTAACCTACCGACTGGTACGACTTTGGACTGTGGGAGGAAACCAGAGCGCCCGGAGGAAACCCTGCATTCCACAGGGAGGATGTGCAAGCTCCTCACAGAAATCACTGGGATTCAGTTCTGAACTTCGACACCCTGGGCTGTAATAGCATCGCTGTAACTGCTACACTCCCCTGGAGGACGCAAGCCTAAAAACACAGGACGTCCAGAGGAAGGAAATATCCACAGCTGAATATTGGTGACAGGTATATTCAAACTCAAGTTTATTGTCATTTAACCATATAGATGTACACCACCAAACAACGCAGCATTCCTACAGACTAAAGTGCACAACACAATACATATAACTCACACATACACAGCACACAAATAAATTATCAATAATAAAATATATTACAGAAGATTTAGCATAAAGTGCTTTTACGACACCTGTTAAAAAGTAAACAGTACAACACTACTCACACTTCACACAGTAAGTGATGGGACCTAGGTGTTCAGAAGTCTCACAGCCTGGGGGAGGAAGCAAGCTGTGTCCTAATGCTACGTTACCTCCTGCCTAATGGTGTTGGGGGGGGGGTAGTCAAAGAGATTGTTGGGTGGGTGGGAACAATTCAGGTTCTTGATAATGCTAAGGGCCCTGCATCCACAGTGTTCCTGATAAATATCTCAGATGGGTGGAAGGAGGGTCCTTGCAGCAGTCCTGTATTGAGAGATGCACTGAGAGCTAGTGCAGCTAGCACAGAGATGGGTCACAGTGCAGGAACTCCCCACTCACTACTGAGGGCTGGACTCTGTGGAAGAAATTATCGCTCATTGAATGTTGAAAACAAGATCTGATACTCTGTTGTACGTACAGAGTAGCACAGGAAAAGGACCCTCTGTCTACAATCTGTATGCAAACAGAATCAGAATCAAAATCAAGTATATTATTACTGACCTACAGTATGTCATGAAACGTGTGGAGGCATTCCTAATGATGGGTCTTGGCACGAAACATTCACTCTGTATTCCACTCCATAGATGCTGCCTGACATGCTGAGTTCCTCCAGCATTTTGTATGTGTTACTCTGGATTTCCAGCATCTGCAGAATGACTTGTGTTTCTGTCATGAAACTTGTTGCTTTGGTATATTTCAAGACATAAACAATCACTCTAAGTTACAACAAATAAGTAGTGCAAAATATAAACAATGACGTATTGTTCATGGATTCAGAAATCTGATGGCAGAGGGGAAGAAGCCATTCATAAAAAAGGTCTTCAGTTTCCTGTGCCTCCTTCCTGATGATATTAATGAGAAGTGGGCATGTCCCGGATGGTGAGGGCCGTTAATGATAGATTCCGTCTTCTTGAAGATGTCCTCAATGATGTATTCATTGACAGAGCTTGTATGGCTTGTATTCATGACAGAATTGGCTGTGTCTGCAACTCTGTGCAGCCTCTTTCAGTCCTCTGCATTGGAACCCAGTCAGAATGGTGACATACCAAATCTCCCCAAGCTTCTCCTAATGGTGTGTGTGTGTGTGTGTGTGTGTGTGTGTGTGTGTGTGTGTGTGTGTGTGTGTGTGTGTGTGTGTGTGTGTGTGTGTGTGTGTGTGTGTGTGTGTGTGTGTGTGTGTGTGTGTGTGTGTGTGTGTGTGTGTTTCATATTGTAATTTATATTTTTTAAAATTATGTATTGCAATGCACTGCTGTTGCAGAACAATGTATTTCATGACATTTGTCAGTGATATTAAATCTGATTCTGATTTGATGCAGCACAAAAACACAATGAGTATAATTACATAACACAGCTTATACACATAGATTGATTGTATATCTATAAAGTGACGTTAGGCACAGGAGTGCCTGTACATAAGGCGATAGTCTACCCCATTACAGAGTCATCGAGTTATAGAGAAGTACAGCAGGGAAACAGGCCCTTTGGTCCATCAAGTCCAATGCAAAACCATTTCAACCACCTACTCCCATCAACCTACACCAGGAACATAGCCCTCCATATCCCTATTATCCAGGTACCTATCCAATCCTTTTTTAAACTTTGAAATCGAGCTTGCATAGAACACTTGTGCTGGCAGCTCATTCCACACTTTCACAACCCTCTGAGTGAAGAAGTTTCCCATCATGTTCCCCTCAGACTTCTCACATTTCACCCTTAAACTATGAACTCTGGTTGCAGTCCCACGCAACCTCAGTGGAAAAAGCCTGCTTGCTCTAACCCTATCTGTACCCCTCATAGTTTTGTATACTCTACCACGCGAACCTTAAGTCAGTGCTCCCCAAATTCCATCAGTATGTGGACTTTGCAACGAGGGGGGAGAATGCATTGAACCCAGTTGATACAAACATTCCCGAAGCGTACCGGGCAGAGCCCCGCCCCCACCTCGGATACTCAGACCACATCTCTGTTATGCTAATCCCAGCATACAGACCGCTCGTCAGGTGCTCCAGACCAGTTCAGAAGCAGGTGAAAACCTGGCCAGCAGGAGCCATCTCTGCTCTTCAAGACTGCTTTGAACACACTGACTGGCACATGTTCAGGGAGGCTGCAACCGATGGCGACTCTACCAACTTAGAGGAGTGCACAGCATCAGTGACCAGCTACATCAGCAAGTGCATTGATGATGTTACTCTGTCCAAGACCATCACTATACGCGCTAACCAGAAGCCATGGATGACCGTGGAGGTGCGTGCGCTGCTGAGGTCCCGCGACTCCGCCTTCAGAGCAGGCGACAAGGCAGCTTTAACAACAGCAAGGGCCAAACTGTCCTGAGCCATCAGAGGGGCAAAATGTGCTCATGCCCAGCTAATACACAGTTACTTCCAGGTGCGGCGCATGTGGAAGGACATCCAGGGCATCACCAATTACAAGACAACATCACCTGACTGTGCAGGTGATGCCTCCCTCCCAGATGCGCTGAATAACTTCTACGCCCGGTTTGAGGCGGAAAATGACGTGGCGGCGAGGAAGTCCACCCCTCCTGCAAATGACCAGGGGCTGTGTCTCTCCGTGGCCGTCGTGAGAAAAACCCTGTGCAGGGTCAAACCACGGAAGGTTGCTGGACCAGACAATATCCCTGGTAGAGTGCTCAGAGGATGTGCAGACCAGCTAGCAGATGTTCTCACTGACATTTTCAACATCTCCCTGAGCAGCGCCACTGTTCCAACGTGCTTCAAGACCACCACCATCGTCCCCGTGCCGAAGAAGTCTTCAGTGTCCTGCCTAAATGACTACCGTCCCATTGCACTAACATCCATCATCATGAAGTGTTTCGAGGGGCTCGTCATGAGGCATATCAAGACACTGCTGCCCCCCTCACTGGACCCCCTGCAGTTTGCATACTGTCCCAACCACTCAACAGATGACGCCATTGCCACCACCCTCCACCTGATCCTAACCCACCTGGACAAAAAAGACGCATATGTTCGGATGCTGTTCATAGACTTTAGTTCAACATTCAACACAATCATCCCTCAGAAACTGATTGGAAAGCTGAGCCTACTGGGCCTGAACACCTCCCTCTGCAACTGGATCCTAGACTTCCTGACTGGGAGACCTCAGTCAGTCCGGATCGGGAGCAGCATCTCCAACACCATCACACTGAGCACGGGGGCTCCCCAGGGCTGTGTGTTCAGTCCACTGCTGTTCACTTTGCTGATCCACAGCTGTGCAGCAACACACAGCTCAAACCACATCATCAAGTTCACCAATGACATGACCATGGTGAGTCTCATCAGGAAGAACGACGAGTCAGCTTACAGAGAGGAGGTGCAGCGGCTGACGGACTGGTGCAGAGCCAACAACCTGTTTCTTAATGTGAACAAAATAAAAGAGATGGTTGTTGACTTCAGGAGAGCACAGAGCAACCACTCCCCGCTGAACATTGATGGCTCCTCGGTAGAGATTGTAAAGAGCATCAAATTTCTTGGTGTTCAACTGACGGAGGATCTCACCTGGTCCCTCAACACCAGCTCCATAGCAAAGAAAGCCTAGCAGCGTCTCTACTTTTTGCGAAGGCTGAGGAAAGTCCATCTCCCACCCTACATCCTGATCACATTCTACAGGGGTTGTATTGAGAGCATCCTGAGCAGCTGCATCACTGCCTGGTTTGGAAATTGCACCATCTCGGATCGCAAGACCCTGCAGCGGATAGTGAGGTCAGCTGAGAAGATCATTGGGGTCTCTCTTCCCGCCATCAAGGACATTTATCATACACGCTGCATCCACAAAGGAAACAGCATTATGAAGGACCCCATGCACCAGTCATACAATCTCTTCTCCCTCCTGCCGTCTGGGAAAAGGCTGCAAAGCATTCGGGCTCTTACGACCAGACGATATAACAGTTTCTTCCCCCAAGCTATCAGACTCCTCAATACCCGAAGCCTGGACTGACACCTTGCCCTACTGTCCTGTTTATTATTTATTCTAATGCCAGTACTGTTTTTGTGCACTTTATGCAGTCCAGTGTAGGTCTGTAGTCTAGTATAGCTTTCTCTGTGTTTTTTTTTATTTCGTAGTTCAGTCTAGTTTTTGTATTGTGTCATGTAAACCATGGTCCTGAAAAACGTTGTCTCATTTTTACTATGCACTGTACCAGCAGTTATGGTTGAAATGACAATAAAAATTGACTTGACTTGACTCTATCATATCTCCTCTCAGTCCTCTATGTTCTAAAGAATACAGTCCAAACTTACTCAATCTTTTTTTTTAACTCAAGTTTTCCAGACCTGGCAACATCCTTGTAAATTTTCTCTGTACTATTTCAAACTTGTTTACATCTTTCCTGTAGGTAAATAATGAAAGCTGCTCAGAGTAATCCAAACCAGGCCTCAGCAAGGCCTTATACAATCTCAACACAACATCCCATCTCCTGTACTCAGTACATTGATTTAGGAAGATTAATGTGCCAAAAGCTATCTTTACGATCTTGCATATTATCATTTACCTCCACAGCACCTTCTCTCCAGTTACCACACTTCATTCTACATTCTGTTACTGTGTTACTTCGTTCTACCTCACTGCACTGTGTCATGATGTGATCCGTATGAACAGTATGCAAGACAAGCTTTTCACTTTGCCTCAGTACATATGACAATGATAAAATGGTATCAATGTCAAAACTCACTGAATTAGTGCCAGTTATTTAGAAGCACAGACCAAAGTCAAGATAAAGGTGTTCAGTCCATAAGGCCATAGGAGCAGAATTAGGCCATTCAGCCCATTGAGTCTGCTCCATCATTCCATTGTGGCTAATCCCGGATCCCACTCAACTCCATACACCTGCCTTCTTGCCATATCGTTTGATGCCCTGACCGATTAGGAAACAATCAACTTCTGCCTTAATGCATGGATGTGGCCTCCACTGCACTCTGAGGCAGAGAATTCCACAGATTTACTACTCTTTGGCTAAAAACATTACCCCTTACCTCTGTTCTAAGGGTCGCCACTCAATTTTGAGACTATGCCCTCTAGTTCTGGATACCCCCACCATAGGAACCATCCTCTCCACATCCACCCTATCTAGCTCCTTCAACATTCAGTAGGTTTCAATGAGGTCTGTCTGCATTCTTCTAAATACCAGTGAGTACAGGCCCAAAGCTGCCAAATGCTCCTCATATATTAATCCCTTCATTCCTGGAATCATCCTCATGAACTTCCTCTGGACACTCTCCAATGACAGTACATCCTGTAAGAGATATGGGGCACAAAACTGTTAACAACACTTTAAGTGCAGCCTGACTAGTGTCTTATAAAGTTTCAGCATTATCTCCTTGCTTTTATATTCTTGAAATAAATGTCAACATTGCATATGCCTTCTTTACCACAGGCTCAACCTGTAATTTAACCTTCTGGGAGTTTTGCATGAGGACTCCTAAGTCCCTCTGCAGCTCTGATGTTTGAACCGTCTCCCCATTTAGATAACATTCACACTTTTGTTCTTTTTACCAAAATGCACTATCATACATTCCCAACACTGTATTCCATCTGCCACATTTTTGCCTATTCTTCCAATTTGTATAAGTCCTTTTGCAATTGCATTGCTTCCTCAGCACTACCTACCCTTCCAACTATCTTTATATCATCTGCAAACTTTGCCACAAAGCCTTCAATTCCATTTTCTAAATTCATGAAAATGTGAATGTGAATTCAATGTGAAAAGTAGCCTATAATACTGACCCCTGAGGAACACCACTAGTGATTGGCAGCCAACCAGAAAAGGCCCCCTTTATTCCCAATTACTGCCTCCTGCCTGTCAGCCATTCCTCTTCTATCCACACCAGTATCTTTACTGTAACGCTATAGGATTTTATCTTGCTAAGCAGCCTCATCTGTGGCACCTTATCAAATGCCTTCTGAAAATCCAAGTAAATAACATTCACTACCTCTCCTTTGTCCTTCCTACTTGTTACTTACTCGAAGAACAGATTTGTCATGCAAGATTTCCCTTCACAGAAAGCATGCTGACTTTGATTTATTTCATCATTCGTCTCCAAGTACCTAAAACCTCATCCTTAATAATAGACACTTTCCCAGCCACTGTAGTTAGACTAACTGGCCTATAATTTCCTTTCTTTTGCCTTCCTCCCTTCTTAAAGAGTGGAGTGACATGTGCAATTTTCCAGTCCTCCTAGACCATGACAAAATCAAATGATTCTTGAAAGATCATGACCAATGCATCCATTCTCTCTTCAGAAACTCTCTCTCAGGACTCAGGGATGTAGTTCACCTGGCCCAGGTGACTTATCCACATTAAGACCTTAGGTCAACATGTACAAACAAGCTGGATGAACTCAGCAGGTCGGGCAGGATCCGTTGAAAACGTTTCAATGGATGCTGCCTGACCTGCTGAGTTCATCCAGCTTGTTTGTACGTGTTGATTTGACCACAGCAGGAGGCCTATGTATGGATGTATGATGCCCATAACGTTTTTCTTCACCCTTGCAATTTCTTAATTCCACCCACAAATATTCAACATTCTCCGACCCTGCGTCACGTCTTTCTAAAGATGTACTTCTATCGCTCACCAATAGATTCACACCATTGTCATGCCTTCTTATCTGTCCTTTCAAATCAAAATATATCTTTTGATGTTAAACTCCAACTATACGCTTCTTTCAGCCACAACTCAGTGATGCCTACAATGTCACACCGACCAATCATTAATTGTTCCATGAGTTTGTCCACCTTAATCCGAATGCTATGCACATTTAAGTATATCACCTTCAGTACTATATTCTTTGCCCTTTTGGATTTTGCCTCTGTGGTACAAATTTAACTTTTTGGTCAGTCTGCATTTGTACCCAAACATTGACTTGACCTTCCTTGCATTCATATTACATATTACATCATCTACTTGTAAGCCTGCTGGCTCATCCTCAGCTCAATCATACTGCTTCCTATCCCATTGCCATATTAGCTTAAACCACTCCCAACAGCTCTAGTAAATCTGCCCGTAACAATATTGATCACCCATAGATTCAAGTGCAGCCGACCCTCTTGTACTGGTCCCACCTGCCCCAGAAGAGCTCTCAATTATCCAGACATCTGAATCCTGTCCCCTGCTCCAATTCTTCGGCCATGCATTTATCTGTCACCTCATCCTGAGATTATTGATGAATCAAAGATTTAATGTCATAAACAGTCACCATCCTGTCATTGGTCAGGACAACTTGTCTACAATATGGTTGATGATTTCAACACTGAAGAGCTTGCTGTTGGGGTAGAGATGGTCATTCTATCTTTGTACATGTGATGATAATAAACTAATACCAATACCAATATAATGTTTAATTTTTTTACAAAAAGCATCATAGTTTATATTTAATTTATGTTTTCTTTTGAATATTGTTTATCTGATGCTATGTGTCTGTGAATCTACTACTTGGAAACTTTTCATTGCACCTGTACATACATGCAGAAAGCAAACATTTGCTACACCACATAATTAAAAAGACAAATGATATCTGACTCTTTACTTCCAGAGAATTCAATAAAAAGTAAGGAAGATTTTCTAAAATCATACAGGATTTTGATGGGTTCTAGGCTAGCACGCTCCATCATGGGCACAACCCACTCCATCATCATGGGCACATTGAGGGGCAGTGCCTCCAGCCAGCACCATCACTAACACAACCCTCCCCACCATCATGGACAGCTTCAGGGGGAAGTACCTCAAGAAGGCAACATCCATCACGAAGGACCCTCAACATCCAAGGCATGCCCTCTTCTCTTTACTACCGTCAAGGTACAGAAGCCTGAAGACACACACTCAATATTTTAGAAACAGTTTCTTCCGCTCCACCGTCAGATTACTGAACAGACAATGAAGCCACCAACACTACTTCATTATTCCCTTTTTGCACTATTCATTTACTTATCTATTGTAACATACTGTCGTCTTTATGCCCTCCCCGTACTGCTGGCGTGAAACGATATATGTCACTCTCAACCTCAGTAAGATGGGTTGAGTGAGCTCGGGCTTTCCTCTTTGGAGCAATGGAAGATGGGGTTCCACGGCAGCATAGTGGTTAATGCGACACTGTTACTGCTCAGGGCATCAGAGTTCGGAGTTCAATTCCAGCATCCTCTGCAAAGAGATCCTCTGTCCTCCCTGTGGAAATGCACTGGTTACTTCTGGGTGCTCTGGTTTCCTTCCACAGTCCAAAGATGGTTAGTAGGTTAAAAGGTCATTTTAAATTATCCCCTGATTAGGTTAGCGTTAAATTGAGGGATTGATGGTAGCACAGCTCAAAGGAAGGGCTTATTCCATGCTGTATCTCTAAATTAATAAACATAAATAAACAAATGAGAGATATCTTAATAGATGTGTCCAAGATTATGAGAGGCTTAGATTGAGTAGTCAGCCAGAGACTTTTTCCCAGGGCAGTAATGGCTCATACAAGGAGGTACAATTCTAGAGTGATTGCAGGTAAGTGTAAGGGGGATGGGAGCAGTACACAGAGAATGGTGAGTGTGTGGAATGCCCACCAGGGGTAATGGTAGAGGCAGATACATCAGGGACATTTAATAGATAGGCACATAGGTGATAAAAAATGAATGGTTATATAGGAGGAAGGGTTAGATTGATCTTAGAGTTGGTATCTCTCTCTCTCTCTCTCTCTCTCTCTCTCTCTCTCTCTCTCTCTCTCTCTCTCTCTCTCTCTCTCTCTCTCTCTCTCTCTCTCTATATATATATATATATATATATATAAATCAAAGTAAGTAAGTCATACAAAAGGAGAGCAATTTAAAAAAAATAGTGAAGTAGGGTTCATGAGTTCATTGTCTATTCAAATGGTAGAGGGGAAAGAACTGTTCCTAAAACAATGAGCGTGTTTCTTCAGGTTCCCGTACTACCTTCCTGGTGGTAGCAATGGGACGAGGGCATGTCCTGAGTGAACCAGGTTCTTAATGTCTGATGCTAAATTTTTGAGGTATTACCTTTTGAAGGTGAAATCAGTGCTGGGGGGGGTTAGTGCCCATGTTGAAGCTATCTGAATTTGCAACTTCCTGCAGCTTTTTCTGGCCCTGTGCAGTGGCCTCTCCATATCAGATGGTAATGTATCCTGATAAAGTATTTTCCACAATACAGGTATAGAAATTTGTGAGAGATACCAAGTCTCCTCAAATTCCTAATGCAATACAGCCACTATTAAGCCTTCTTTGCAATTGCATCTTTCTATTAGGCAGAATATTTCAGGATAGATCTTCAGAAATGATGACACCCAAGAAATATTCTATAGATGTAATTGTCTGTGCATAGTAGAAGTTAAAAGAATGAGTAATATTCAGATGAGATAGAGTGGGTACAGAGATGGTCCTTCCGGCATTTGGAGAACATGGAATTAAGAACTCACAATTTATGAAATACTGCACACCATTGATTAATGGAAATGGTGCATTCCTAGGAAACTGGAGTTTAAAAGAATGAGATGGGAATTTCATTCAAAACTATCTAATATTGAAAGGCTTGATACAGTGCACGTAGTAAGATGTTTCCTAGAATGGGGAGTATAGTACCAGAGGGCACAGCATTAGATCAAAGGACATCCCTTTAGAGTGTGATGAGGAGGTATTTCTTTAGCCAGAGGGTGGTGAATCTGTGGAATTTATTGCCATAGGCAGCTGTGGAGGTCAGCTCATTTGACATATTTAAAGCAGAGGTTGATAGTTTTGTGATTAGTAGGGTTGTAGGAAGAAGGCAAAAGAATGGGGTTGACGGGTAAAATAAATCAGCCGTGAATGAATGGCGGAGCAAATTGTGCTCCTACGTTTTACAGTGTTATAGGCTTATGGTCTTATGGAAATGATCTGTGTCAGAGTTTCCATAAATTGGAAAGAAAGTGACAAAATATGTAAACATAAGATATTCTGCAGTTGCTGGAAATCCAGAGCAACAAACACAAAATGCTGGAGGAACTCAGCAGATCAGGAAGCATTTATGTAAGGAATGAATAGTTAACCTTCATCAGGACTCGGCCTGAAACATCGACTCTTTATTCTTTTATTAGATGCTGCCTGACCAGCTGGGTTCCTTCAGCATTTTATGTGTGAAAAAAATAAGTTGTTTTTTTTCATATTTTGCGTTTATTTATTCTACCTCTCAAACTTTTCACTGGTGATTTGTGTATTTCATGAGGGTAAAGTTATCTTGCTTGAATTGTTATAAAGTGGGGTACATATACTGCAGTCATTGAGGAGAAGATTTATTTTTCACTCAGAGAGTTGTATATCGTCAGAATTCTCTCCACTAGATGGCTGTGGATAATCAGTCACCATCTGTGCTCATATTGGAAACAGAGGGGTATGTAGACACTGAAAGGATCAGAATGAGAGGATGTTACCATCAGGAAGCAGGTACAGGAGCCTCAGGACCCACACCGCCAGGTTCAGGAACAGTTATTACCCCAACAACCATCAGGCTCTTGAAGCAGACAGGATAACTTCACACAACTTTATTTGCCCGAACATTGAAATGTTCCCACAACCAATGGACTCACTTTCAAGGCCTTTTCATCACATGTTCTTGATAGTTATTGTTCATTTATTAATATTATTTCTTTCTTTGTTGTTTTCTGCACTCTGCACTCTGGTCAAACACCCAAGTTGGTGCAGTCTTTCATGATTCTGTTATGGTTATTATTCTATATATTTATTGAGTATGCCCACAAGAAAAATGGATTTCAGGATTGTATATGGTGAAATAGTATCTCTTTGATAATAAATTTACTTTGAACTTTGGTCTATTTATGTTCCTCAGCCTGTTGGCTCCATTTTATTCCTTCCTCCTTCATGTACCTATCCAATATTCCCTGAAGATGTTTTCCTGAATGCAAAGAACTTCAGAGAGTTTCTGAGCAGTGAACTTGTAAAATATATTAACAGTAACATATGACATGTGGCTCAGACGGCGAGGTAAGCATAGAAACAGAATATTCTGTACAAAGTATAGACACTGTTAGAATTACTCAGCACCTATTAAAGGCACTTAGGGTGTACAGAGAGGGTGAAGGAAGTTGTCACACCCATCCTGGGGCAGCTAGCTCCACTGTGGTCCCCACCAGACACTCAGCTCTCACTTCTGGTTGAAAGTAGCAGTTTTCATGTTACAGCGGCCACAGCTCCGTACACCACTTCCACTAAACCAGGTGAGGGCAGCCCACGGGCCTCATACCCAGTGAGATAGGGACATGCCTATACTGGCAAGTGAAGTCAGATCTAGCAGACTGGGTGGATAAGATCAACAGTGAGGTCCAACAGCCAGGAGAGCAACTGTGCAATGTTTTGTGAAGTTTGAAGGGCAGGACAAGGCACAAAATAAGTTATGGTCAATCACTCCAACCAAGGAAGACCAAAGTTTGTGACAATTACTTGTACCTACTACTGGACCCCGACTTCTGAGATTGAGAGAGTGGAACTACCCCAGTTCAATGGCTTTTCCGCTCTAAAAACCCTCTCATCATTTTTGGATAGGACAGACAACTAACATTGGAATCTCATCAACTTGAAGCACTTCACTCTCTTCAGAGGATTGGCTGTGAAGCATTCAGAGAACTTTCTACTGGGGCTGCAGTGGCGGCACTCCTCTTCTCATTCCTGAGAAACCTAGAAAGCAAGGTCAGCAAGAGGAGAAGCTGGGCAAGACAGGCGTTGTGACAGTAACGTTTGCTTTAATGTGTTAATAAAATCACTATCTTCCAATTAGATCATAATTAGGTAGATTGTGAGATCAAGATTACATCTTATCAGACAAAGGAATCACTCAACAGTCTTGTATCAGTGTAATAGAAGCTGTCTTTGAGTCGTAAGACCATGAGACACAAGAGCAGAATTCAGCCATTTGGCCCATTGAGTCTGTTTGCAGCATTCATAAGATTATAAGATATAGGAGCAGAAGTAGACCATTCAGCCCATCGAGTCTGCTCCACCATTCAGTCATCAGATGATCCACTTCATCCAGTCATCCCCACTCCTCTGCTTTCACCCTATACCCTTTGATGCCCTGGCTAATCAAGTACCTATTTATTTCTGCCTTAAATACACCCAATGACTTGGCCTCCACAGCCGCTTGTGGCAACAAATTCAACAGATTTACCATCCTGTGACTAAAGTAATTTCCCTGCATTTCTGTTCTAAATGGACATCCTTTAATCCTGAAGTCGTGCCCTTTTGTCCTAGACTCCCCTACCATGGGAAATAACTTTGCCATATCTAATCTGTTCAGGCCTTTTAACATTTGGACTGTTCCTATGAGGTCCCCGCTCATTCTCCTGAACTCCAGGGAATACAGCCCAAGAGCTGCCAGACATTCCTTATACAATAACCCTTTCATTCCTGGAATCATCCTCATGAATCTTCTATGAACCCTCTCCAATGTCAGTATATCCTTTCTAAAATAAGGAGCACAAAACTGCACACAATACTCCAAGTGTGGTCTTGCGAGTGCCTTATAGAGCCTCAACATCACATCCCTGCTCTTATATTCCATTCCTCCTGAAATGAATGCAAACATTGCATTTTCTTTCTTCACCACCGACTCAACCTGGAGGTTAACCTTTAGGGTATCATGCACAAGGACTACCAAGTCCCTTTGCATCTCTGCATTTTGAATTCTTTCCCCATCTAAATAATAGTCTGCCCATTTATTTCTTCCACCAAAGTGCATGACCATACACTTTCCAACATTGTATTTCATTTGCCACTTCTTTGCCCATTCCCCTAAACTATCTAAGTCTCTCTGCAGGCTCTCTGTTTCCTGAACACTACCCGCTCCTCCACCTATCTTTGTATCATCATCAAATTTAGCCACAAATCCGTTAATATCGTAAGGAGTCCTGGCAGACGAGTCGAATTTTGTGCTGACTTTAAGTGAGGCACACACTTATCACATGGTAGTGTGATGACACATGAAATTCGTGTATTTTTACATATAACCATAAAGAATTATATAAACAAGGAAGATAGCTTAATCAAACAATTACTCAACTATTACTGAAATATTAAATACATAACACACAAAGTGAAATGTATCATTTGTGTTAACAACCAACACTGTCCGAGAATGTGCTGGGGCAGTCGGTGAGTGTTGCTGTATTTCCAGCACCAACATAACATGCCCACAACTCTCTAGCCCTTACTAATCCATACAGATTTGGAATGTGGGAGAAAACTGGCACAGTTGCAGGATACCCACAAAATGCTGGAGAAACTCAGCAGGCCCACACCATCATGGGGAGAAGGTTATGCTCCTTATAGACAGCAGCAGGAATTGAACCCCAGATGACAGCATTGTTAAATGTTGGACTAACCACTACCCTACTGTGCTGCCATGATCATCAAGTCATTGATTTAGCTAAGGGTGTATTGTTTCTTATTCATTCTTACTTCTCTTCTAATATTTGTATATTTGTGCATTTGTGATACTACTGTGACATTGTAATTTCTTTTGGGGTCAATAAAGTATCTATCAACCTAGTGATTTATTTATCTACAGTATCTACTACAGCAGAGCAGACTTAATTGGCTGAATGGTCTAATTCTGCTATGTTATAGAAAACATAGAAACATAGAAAACCTACAGTACAATACAGGTCCTTCAGCCCACAATGCTGTGCCAAACATGTCCTTACCTTAGAAAGCAAACACGAGGAAATCTGCAGGTGCTGGAAATTCAAGCAACACACACAAAATGCTGGTGGAACACAGCAGGCCAGGCAGCATCTATAGGGAGAAGCACTGTTGACGTTTCGGGCTGAGACCCTTCGTCAGGACTAACCGAAAGGAAAGATAGTAAGAGATTTGAAAGTAGGAGGAGGAGGGGAAAATGCAAAAGGGGGAGGTCTTCTCCTATCAGTTAGTCCTGACAAAGGATGCTGCCTCGCCTGCTGCGTTCCGCCAGCATTTTGTGTGTGTTCCTTATCTTAGAAGTTACTTAGGGCTACCCATAAATCTCTATTTTTCTAAGCTCCATGTACCTATCCAGGAGTCTCTTAAAAGGCCCTATCATACCCGCCTCCACCATCATCGCCAGCAGCCCATTCCATGCACTTACCACTCTCTGCGTAAAAAAACTTACCCCTGACATCTCCTCTGTACCTATTTCCAAGCACCTTAAAACTGTGCCCTCACAGGTTAACCATTTCAGCCCTGGGAAAAAGCCTTGACTATCCACACGATCAATGCCTCTCATCATCTTATACACCTCTATTCCGTCACCTCTCATCCCCTGTCACTCCAAGGAGAAAAGGTTGTGTTCACTCAACCTATCTGATAAGGCATATTCCCCAATCGAGGCAACATCCTTCTAAATCTCCTCTGTACCCTTTCTATTGTTTCCACATCCTTCCTGTAGTGAGGTGACCAGAACAGAGCACAGTACTCCGAGTGGGTTCGGAACAGCTGTATATAGCTGTAACATTACCTCTCGACTCTTAAACTCAGTCTCACGATTGATGAAGGCCAATGCACTGTATGCCTTCTTAACCACAGAGTCAACTGTGCAGCAGCTTTGAGTGTCCTGTGGACTCGGACCCCAAGATCCCTCTGATCCTCCACACTGCCAAGAGTCTTACCATTAATACTATATTCTGCCATCATATTTGACCTAACAAAATGAACTACCTCACACTTATCTGGGTTGAACTCCATCAGACCACATGTCATATAGTCTTACGGACCCAGATTTAAATGACTACTCTTCCTGTAGAGATATATGCACACTGAATTAGATCCTCCACTCAGTATGTCTCTGCCAAGCCAGTTGGTTCAGTGGTGAGCTCCAGGCATGCAGTGGGAGGTCAGAAAGATTGTCATTCGGCCACTCACTTGCCCTGGACTTCCATGTCTGATCAAAAGGACATGGAGAACCGAGACAAGTTGAGAAGTGAACAGTGGATGATACCTTTCAGAGCCCACAGCTACCCACCAGTTCAGTTTAGTCCCATTTCCCAGATAGGGTGCCATGGTAGTGTAGTGGTTAGCATGGCGTTATTAAGGCTCAGGGATTTGGAGTTTGGAGTTCAATTCCGGTGCCATGTAAAAAGTTTGTATGTTCTCCCCAAGACCACATGTTTCCTCCAGGTGCTGTAGTTTCCTCCCAGAATCCAAAGACATATCGCTTAGTGAGTTAATTGGTCATTGTAAATTGCCCTGTGATTAGGGCAAGGCTAAATAGATATGTTGCTGGACAGCTTGGCTCATTGGACTGGTAGGGTAGTTCTATGTTTTATCGCTAAATAAAATAAACAACAAATTGCACCTCTTCTCCAAAATGAACTTCAGTAAGAAGTAAACTTCCAAGAGGACCACAACCTTGTCATGGCTTATGTGCCTCAATGACCCAGAGAGCTATGCTGGCTGGAGTCAGGGCTTTATGCTTTGGCTCTTGGTAGGGTCGCCTTTGTTAAACAGGTCAAAGGGTAGAGGCCAGACTGCCCTTAGGATGGTCCACTGGTTCTCCAGTTTAAGGGGTTCAGCTCAGGGCTGAAACAAAATTGTTATAGAAACAACAATGAAGAATCCTTCTAGTCCTGAGTCTCCACTCAAGACTCGCACGACCGACAGAAGTGAAACCTAAGAGGAAGCTTGATGAAGGAAGCCGTGAACACCTCCAGAGATGGAGATCCTTCATTGCTGCCCTAAACAAAGACCCAGATCCTGAAATTGAATAACCAGGGAAAGAAAGAAGAAAAAGAACAAGGGATAAAAGAGAGAAAAGAAAGCAAAATGTTGAATTTCTAGAGCATGTCTCACAACTTCAGAGTGTCCCATTGCCATCCATGCTGTTACTGTTCTAATGCAAAGCATTCAGTTCTGAAATCTCTCACTTCGTGAAATTCCTTTTTTCTCAATTTCATTGGAACTATTGGAATGCTTCAGAAACTAGGCAGATGGAATTTCTAACTAATTTCTCTCTCATTACTTCAGAGTATAACTGATTAAATTGCTAACAGGTAACTGGGCTGAAAATACAACCTTTACCTTACCATTTTCCTTGCCAAATAACCCAATATCAATATTCAATATTCTTCTTCCTTTTCCTGGCTTTGACTTTTTTAATGAAGTTCATTGAGGGGAAGAGATGCACCTTGTTGTTTAGCTGTGAGAAGGGAATGAAAATGGGCGGCATGGTAGTGTAGCAGATAGCGCAATGCTTTACAGAGCAAGCAATCACTGATCGGGATTCAATCCGTGCCGATGTTTGTATAGAGTTTGTATGTTCACCCCATGATTGTGTGGGTTTTTTCTGGGTGCTCCAGTTCCCTCCCACATGCCAAAGAATTACCCACAATAGACAATAGACAATAGACAATAGGTGCAGAAGTAGACCATTCGACCCTTCGAGCCTGCACCGCCATTTTGAGATCATGGCTGATCATCTACTATCAATACCCGGTTCCTGCCTTGTCCCCATATCCCTTGATTCCCCTATCCATAAGATACCTATCTAGCTCCTTCTTGAAAGCATCCAGAGAACTGGCCTCCACTACCTTCCGAGGCCGTGCATTCCAGACCCCCACAACTCTCTGGGAGAAGAAGTTTTTTCTTAACTCTGTCCTAAATGACCTACCCCTTATTCTCAAACCATGCCCTCTGGTACTGGACTCTCCCAGCATCTGGAACATATTTCCTGCCTCTATCTTATCACAGGTTAGGTTTAGTAAGTTGTGGGCGTGCCAGAAGCATGGCAACACTTGCAGGCTGCTCGTAGCACACTCTCGGACTGGGTTGTCCATTGAAGCATAACAAAGCATTTTTCTCTGCGTATTGATGTTTCAATATACATGTGACAAATAAAGCCAATCTTTAAATCTTAAAATCTTTTAAGTCAACATTCTTCAGTACTCTCTTAGAACAGAAAAATACCACAGCAGCAAATAAATACTGTAGTTCAGTGGCTGAATATTCTGAATCAAGTATTTGCTCATCTTCTGACTCACTAAAACATCTCAATCATCTCTGTGAACACAAATTTGTAGTTTCACAGAGTACTCTCAACTTAGCTGAATGTTTACAGCTCTGAGATCACTCAAGCTCAACATCCTCTAGCACAAAAACTCTGCAGGATCTGGAAGCTATCCATCATCTTTATCATCTATCCTCGCCATCACTGATGTACAGCAGTTATGGTGTAAATTACCTCTGAAACCCAGGGCAATGAGTCCAAGACAGAACCAGCAGTACAAAGGCAGTAAGGATTAAGAGTCCCAGCAAACATGCTCTCACTTTCAAGGGCTCTTCCTTGTCCTTGATATTAATTGCTTATTTCTTTATTACTATTATTATTATCTCACTTTTCAATCACCACCTCCTGGATCCTTCCTTTCCTTCTCTTTCTCCTATGGTCCACTCTGCACTCCTATCAGATTCCTTCCTCTCCAGTCCTTTACATTTCCAACTCTCCTGGCCCCCCTATCACTTTCTAGCTGTCTTCCCTCCCCTCCCTCTACCAATTTATTCTGATGTCTTTCCTCTTCCTTAACAGTTCTGAAGAAACATCTCAGCCTGAAATGTCAACTATTTATTCATTTCCATAGATGTTGCCTGACCTGCTGAGTTCCTCCAACATTTTGTGTGTTTTCTGGATTTCCACCATATGCAGGTTTTCTTGTGTTTATTATGATTAATATTATTGTATATTTTTCTTTGTGTGCTTGCACAGTTTGCTGTCTTTTGCACGTTGGTTGTTAGTCAATCATGTTGGATGTGGTGTTTCATTGGTTCTATTTTGGTTCTTGTATTTACTGTGAATGCCCACAAGAAAATGAATCTTAGGGTTGTATATTGTGGTGTATATATACTTTTAGGGTGGCAGGGTGGAGAGAAATGTCTATCAAAGGAAATGTAACGCACTCTTTCCCTCCACTGGCCTGCAGTTCACCCTTTGGCAAGGTGTAGCACCTGCTTAGCCCCTCTCCCCAAATCGGGGTTTTGTGAAGCCATGGGAGCAGGTGGTGGGTGGTCATACGTGCAGCTGATGCATATCACAAGTCCTGGTTATGTGACCACTGATGCCAAGCGGACAATCCCTGATGAGTTTTGATAATGGCTGATGTCACCTGTCTTGTAAAGACACTGTCCAGAAGAAGAAGGCAAACCACTTCTGTGGAAACATTTGCCAAGAACAATCACGGCCATGAAGATCACGATCGCTCGTGCCACAGCATGGAGTGATGATGATAACATGTATTTTGATAATTAATTTACTTTGAACTTTGAGCAAAAAGACCTCCTGTAACTCACATACCATTCCAGTTTAGAATGTATCGATGTCCCTTTATCATTGTTGTATGGGTGTCTTGGACTTCCCTGCCAACCCTGTGGGATCACCTTCTGCATCCACTCTCAGTTCAAGAAGTTGCCATTCTTGGTCCAACGCTTAAGCAGCAGGGTAATGAATGTGCACCAGAACCTGTTCTTTTGAAGGTTGTTGCTGTTGTTCCTTTTTGTGCCTTGTGGGGCATTGAGCAGCATTTTTTTTTGGTCATTTCTGTAGCATTTGCCTGTTTTTTATGAGGCTGAATGCTAGTTCGACACAACCCAGGATGGATGAAAAGCATGCAGGGGTCCGGATGGATTGAAACCCTTGAAGTCTGGCTCTGATGCCACTATGTCACCGGCCAGCATTCAGAGTTGTGAACACAGCTCTGCACATCACGGAAACCAACCATCTCTCCATGGACTCTGTCTGTACATTTCACTGCATCAGAAAAGCAGCCCACATAATGAAACACCACACACACACAATATATTCTCCCTTCTTCCTGCTCCCATTCAACAGAAGATAGAGAAGCCTGAAAGCAGGAACTCAAGGAAAGACATTTTGTAAAATAAAGGTGAACTCTTAACTCTCAATCTTCCTCAGAATGGCTCCTGCACTTTGTCTACTTGAAGGTTAGTTTCTCTGCAATATGCCATCTCCCTTCTATTGTTGTTTCCTCCTTTGTTTTCCCTCAGTGTTTGGAATGATGGCATGCAAAATTATTTTACTGTACTTCAGTGAATGTGACAATAGTAGGCCAATTTAATCTCCACCATCTTATGGTCATTCAGAGATCAGAGCTATTAACTTTGTTTATCACATGTACATTGACAAATCAACAACTTCAGGATTCACACCACCAGGTTCAAATACAAGTACTCCCCTCAACCATCAGGCTCGCAAACAAAGGGGATAACTTCACTCAACTTCACTTGCCCCATCATTGAAATGTTCCCACAACCAATAGATTCACTTTCCTCCCCTTGGGTCCTAGCTACTTATTGCTATTTATTTATATTTGAATATGCACAGTTTATTGTCTTCTGCACTCTGGTTAAACACCCCAGTTGGGTGGTCTTTCATTGATCTTATTATACTTACTACTCTATAAATTTGTTGAGTATGCCCACAAAATATGAAACTCGGTGTTGCGTATGGCGATATATATGTACTTTGATAGCAAATTTTATTTTGAACTTTGAAACATACAGCAAAAATGCATCATTTGCATCAAATCAAAACATCAAGGATGGTGTTGGGCAACCTGCAAGTGTTGGCAGGTTGTTGGGCATCTACATAGCATGCCCAAAGCTTGCTGACACCCAACTGATCAGTGCACCTTTGGAATGTGGGAGTACCCAGAAAAAACCCACAGAGACACATTTGAGAATGTACAAACTCCTTATAGAAAGCAACGGGAATTGAACCCCAACACCAAGAGAGATATCTACAATAAATATAGGCAGCATGGAGTAAATGAGGTGCTTGAGGAATATAAAGAATTTAAAAAGAATCTTAAGAAATAAATTAAGAAAGAAATTAGAAAAGCTAAAAGAAGATATGAGGTTGCTTTGGCAAGTAAGGTGAAAATAAATCCAAAGGGTTTCTACAATTATATTAATAGCAAAAGGATAGTGAGGGATAAAATTGGTCCCTTAGAGAATCAGAGTGGTCAGCAATGTGTGGAGCCGAAAGAGATGGGGGAGATTTTGAACAATTTCTTTTCCTCGGTATTCACTAAGGAGAAGAATATTGAAGGTAAGGGGAACAAGTAGGAAGTTATGGAAACTATGATGATTAAAGAGGAGGAAGTACTGGCGTTTTTAAGGAATATAAAAGTGGATAAATCTAAGGACAGGATATTCCCTAGGACCTTGAGGGAAGTTAATGTAGAAATAGCAGGGGCTCTGACAGAAATAATCAAATGTCATTAGAAACGGGGATGGTGCCAGAAGATTGGCATATTGCTCATATGGTTCCATTGTTTAAAATGGGTTCTAAGAGTAAACCTAGCAATTATAGGCCTGTCAGTTTGACGTCAGTGGTGGGTAAATTAATGGAAAGTATTCTTAGAGATTGTATATATAATTATCTGGATAGACAGGGTCTGATTAGGAACAGTTAACATGGATTTGTGCGTGGAAGGTCATGTTTGACAAATCTTATTGAATTTTTTGAAGAAATTACGAGGAAAGTTGACGAGGGTAAAGCAGTGGATGTTGTCTATATGGACTTCAGTAAGGCCTTTGACAAGGTTCCGCATGGAAGGTTAGTTTGGAAGGTTCAATCGTTAGGTATTAATATTGAAGTACAAACTTTGTAGTAAAATGGATTCAACAGTGGCTGGGTGGGAGATGCCAGAGAGTAGTGGTGGATAACTGTTTGTCAGGTTGGAGGCCGGTGACTAGTGGTGTGTCTCAGGAATCTGTACTGGGTCCAATGTTGTTTGTCATATACATTAATGATCTGGATGATGGGGTGGTACATTGGATTAGTAAGTATGCAGATGATACTAAGGTAGGTGGCGTTGTGGATAATGAAGTAGGTTTTCAAAGTTTGCAGAGAGATTTAGGCCAGTTAGAAGAGTGGGCTGAACAATGGCAGATGGAGTTTAATGCTGATAAGTCTGAAATGCTACATTTTGGTAGGAATAATCCAAATAGGACACACATGGTAAATGGTAGGGCATTGAAGAATGCAGTAGAACAGAATGATCTAGGAATAATGGTGCATAGTTCCCTGAAGGTGGAATCTCATGTGGATAGGGTGGTGAAGAAAGCTTTTGGTATGTTGGCCTTTATAAATCAGAGCATTGAGTATAGGAGCAGGGATGTAATGTTAAAATTGTACAAGGCATTGGTAAGGCCGAATTTGGAGTATTGTGCACAGTTCTGGTCACTGAATTATAGGAAAGATGTCAACAAAATAGAGAGAGTACAGAGAAGATTTACTAGAATGTTACCTGGGTTTCAGCACCTAAGTTACAGGGAAAGGTTGAACAAGTTAGGTCTTTATTCTTTGGAGCGTAGAAGGTTGAGGGGGGACTTGATAGAGGTATTTAAAATTATGATGGGGATAGATAGAGTTGACGTGGATAGGGGAGATTCAAACAAGAGGACATGAGTTGAGACTTAGGGGGCAAAAGTTTAAGGGTAACACGAGGGGGAATTTCTTTACTCAGAGAGTGGTAGCTGTGTGGAACAGGCTTCCAGTAGAAGTGGTAGAGGCAGGTTCGATATTGTCATTAAAAGCAAAATTGGATAGGTATATGGACAGGAAAGGAATAGGCTGAGTGCGGGTCAGTGGGATTCGGTGAGAGTAAGCATTCAGCATGGACTAGAAGGGCCGAGATGGCCTGTTTCCGTGCTGTAATTGTTATATGGTTATATGGTTATAATCGGACAGCTAGCAGTGTAAAGCGTTATGCTAATTGCTGAACCACTGTACCTCTCCGGTGATGATCAATGATGATAATCCCAACACTGGTAAATAAATGAATAAATAAATAAATAAATAGAATTTATGGATGTATTTCCCTGTGTAGCTACATACACTGTTCCCTCTAAGCTGCATGGCTGTGCTGCCACACAGTTATTGAAAGGCTCCCATGCACACAGCCTTGGGTGCCACGCAGCTGGAATTCTTACTATATAATGCTAATGTCATTTTGAAATTATGTTAATATATTGTAAAATTCCCTACAATTATGTGTTAATGAATATAATCCATAAATTTTCTAAATAATAGACAATTTAGAGCTTTAATGCATTTATATTGTCAGTGTTTCAAGTTACAACATCGTTACAAATTGTAACAATGAACACAGAATGGAAGTCAATAGCTTATTATTAATAAATCACAGCCCTGCTGAACACTGATACCATCTAGTCAATATTCAGAGTATACATATGACCAAAAAATAAAACATTTAAATTGCCACACAGTTTTCAGGTCACATAAAAATGTCTTGCTCAGAGCAATGGCTGGTCCACACAGCTATAAAGAACATTAGAGAGAACGTTGGCTATATGAAAAGTCCATTGGGAACTCTAATGGAATTTGATATATGCACTACATTTCAACATTTGACATTACTCATAACAGGAGGGAAAATGAAAAATACTCAGTCAATGTTGGTCTACATCAAACAATTTAACTTAAGGTATCGTCCAATTAAGAGAACATTTGTCCCCAGTCAGAGTGCATGAACTACCTAGCCTTCCTTCCTAACAGAACAGTGAAAATATAGATTGGATGGTCAGATCATTTAGGTAGCTTTCAAAAGAAAAATAAATAAAAGATAAATTAGTTTCAAAATTCAAAAGAATAAATTAGAAATAGAGTTAATCTGATTAAATATTCCAACTACCTATCCCTCCAAGATCTATTACACCAGTCATTGCACTGTAAACAATTTAAACCACATTGTTTACATTGTAAATGCATGTTGGTATTAATGCACTTAGGCATATTTTATTCCATATTAGTACTCTAACCTCTAATTTTAAATTGTATTTTAAATAATTCTTTATTGTTTATCATGCTGAATGTTGTATTTTGTTGCATGTCGCACCCTGACCAACACGCCATAGTAAATTTCAAATTCATATAAGTGTCTATGGTGAATAAAGATGTTTCTCGATCCTTGAAGATACTGCTGCATTGTCAATCCTGCTCCTTCTGTGAACAGACAGAGAAATATCTTCCCTGGGTCAAAATGTGTTAATACTATAAGACCCTAAGACTAAGAGCAGAATTAGGCCATTCACTTCATCAAGTCTGCCCTACCATTCCATCATGGCCGATTCATTTCCCCTCTGAACCCCATTCTGCTGGTTCCTGCCCTTAACCATTAATGCCCTGACTAATCAAGAACCTGTCAACCTCTGCTTTAAATATGCCCAGTGACATGGTCTCAATGGCTGTCTGCGACAATGAACTGCACAGGTTCACCACCTTATGGTTAAAGAAGTTCCTTCTCGTCTTTGTTCTAAATGGATGTTCTATTCTGAAACTGTGCCCCTTGGTTCTAGACACCCACCATAGAAAACATCCTCTCCACATCGACCCTGTATGAGCCTTTTAATATTTGATAAGTTTTAATCAAATGCCCCACTTTCTTCTGAAATCCAGTGAATAGAGGCCCAGAGCCATTAAGTGCTCCTCATATGTTAACCCTTTAATTCCTGGAATCATTCTCATGAATCTCCTATGGATTCTTCTCGATGCCAACATGGGCAGGAAACTGCTCAGCCCAGTGCCTCATAAAGCCTCAGCATTATATCCTTGCTCTTAGATTCTAGTCCTTTTGAAATGAATGCTAACATTGCAGTTGTCTTCCTACCTATTAACTCAACCTGCAAGTTAACCTTTAGGGAATCCTGCACATGGTCTCCCAAGTCCCTTTGAACCTCTGAATTTTTGATTTTCTTCCCACTTAGAAAATAGTCTATGCTTTTATTCTTTCTACCCAAAGTGTGCGACCATACACTTCCCTACACTATACAGCACCTGCCACTTCTTTTCCCATTCTCCCAATCAAAGTACTTCTGCAGACTCTGCTTCCTCTACACTTCCTGCCCTTCCACCTATTTTTGTGTCATCCACAAACTTGACCACAAACTATCAAGCCTGTCATCCAAATCTTTGACATATAAATGTTAAAAAAGCAGTCCTAACATAGACCCCTGTGGAACACCACTAATCATAGGCAGCCAACCAGAAAAGGCTCCTTTTCTCCCAAACCTTTTCCTCCTGCAATCAGCCAATGCTCTATCCATGCTAGTATCATTCCTGTAATACCATGGGCTCTTATCTCGTCACTTTGTCAAAAACTTTCTGAAAATCCAAGAAAACAGCATCCACTAACTCTCCTTTGTCAATCCTGCCTGATGTTTCCTCTACGAGTTCTAGCACAATAGTCAGGCTGTTTTTCCCCTTGAGAAACCACATGGAATTTGGCCTACTTTATCATGTCCCTCCAACTACCTCATCCTCAAGAATGAGTTTCAACATCTTCCCAGCCAATGAGGTCAGACTAAAGGCTTACAATTTCCTTTCTTCTGTCTTACAATACCCCGTATATTTTAGATTAAAAAAAATTAAAAATCAATTTCTGAAACCCCATGTACTCTTCTAATAATGCAATAATGTTATGTTTCACAATTCCATTGCTTCAAGTAAAATCTCTTACATAAACATCCAGCAAGTAGATGTATATATTGATGTTTACTATAAATTAACATTCAAAAATCAATGTGCACTGTGTACAGCTCTTAATACATTTCACTAAGAACTGCATTAGGAGGAAAGGTCATTCTACATTGACAAAATGTTTTAAGTAAACATTAACTCTGCAATGGACGAAGTGTTGAAAATAAACTTTATAAGACCATAAGATTTAGGAGCATAAGTAGGCCATTCGACCCACCGAGTCTGCTCTGCCATTCAATTATTGGCTGATCCACTTCATCCAGTCATCCCCAATCACCTACTTTCACCCCATACCCTTTGATGCCCTGGTTAATCAAGAATCTATTTATCTCTGCCTTAAATACACCCAACGACTTGTCCTCCACAGTCGCTCATGGCAACAAATTCCATAGGTTTACCGCTCTCTGACTGAAGTAAATTCTCCCGCATCTCAGTTCTAAAAGGATTTCCTTCAATCCTGAAGCCTGTACTAGAATTCCCTACCATGGGAAATAACTTTGCCATATCTAATCTGTTCAGGCCTTTTAACATTCAGAATGTTTCTATGAGATCCCCCCTCATTCTACTGAACTCCAGGGAATACAGCCCAAGAGCTGCCAGACATTTCTCATATGGTAACCCTCTCACTCCTGGAATCATTCTCGTGGATCTTCTCTGAGCCCAAAACTGCACACAATACTCCCAGTGTGGTCTCACGAGTGCCTTATAGACCCTCAACATTACATCCCGGCTTTTATATTCCATACCTCTAGAAATGAACGCCAACATTGCATTCGCCTTCTTCACAACAGACTCAACCTGCAGGTTAACCTTTAGGGTAGCTTGCACAAGGACTCCCTAGTCTCTTTCTCCGTCTAAATAATGGTCTTCCCATTTATTTCTTCCACCAAAGTGCATGACCATACACTTTCCAACATTGTATTTCATTTGCCACTTCTTTGCCCATTCCCTTAAACTATCTAAGTCTCTCTGCAGGCTCTCTGTTTCCTCAGCACTGCCCGCTCCTCCACCTATCTTTGTGTCGTCGGCAAATTTAACCACAATTCCCTTAATACCATAGTCCAAACCATTGAAATACATCCTAAAAAGTAACGGTCCCAACACCAACCCCTGTGGAACTCCACTGGTAACCTGCAGCCAGCCAGAATAGGATCCCTTTATTCCCAATCTCTGTTTTCTGCCGATCAGCCAATGCTCCACCCACTCTAGTAACTTCCCTGTAATTCCATGGGCTCTTATCTTGCTAAGCAGGCTCATGTGCGGCAGCTTGTTAAAGGCCTTCTGAAAATCCACGTATGTACACCACATCCACTGCATCTCCTTTGTCTACCCTGCTTGTAACTTCCTCAAAGAACTGCAGTAAGTTAGTGAGGCAGAATTTTCCTTTCAGGAAACCGTGCTGGCTTTGGCCTATCTTGTCATGTTCCTCCAGGTACTCTGTAATCTTATCCCCAACAATCGATTCCAACAACTTCCCAAGCACTTATGTCAGGCTAACAGGTCTATACTTTCCTTTCTGCTGCCTCCCACCCTTCTTAAATAGCAGAGTAACATTTGCAATTTTCCAGTCATCCGGTACAATGCCAGAATCTATCGATTCTTGATTCATCATTTTTGCCTCCGCAATCTCTCCAGCTAATTCCTTCAGAACCCGATGGTGTATTCCATCAGGTCCAGGAGATTTATCCATCCTCAGACCATTAAGCTTCCTGAACACCTTCTCAGTCGAAATTTTCACTGCACAAACTTCACTTCCCTGACATTCTTGAATGTCCGATGTACTGCAGATGTCTTGCACTGTGAAGACTGATGCAAAATATGCATTCAGTTCCTCTGCCATTCCTACATCTCTCATTACAGCAGCATTTACATCCTCTATCTACCCTCGACTCTGTTTTACCCTTTATATACTTAAAAAAGCTTTTAGTATCTTTTTGGATATTAGTCGTTAGCTTTTCATTTTGAATGACCTTCTTAGTTTCCTTCTGCAAGTTTTTAAAAGCTCCCCAATCCCCTATCTTCCCACTACCTCTGGCTTCCTTGTATGCCCTCTCCTTTGCTTTTATTTTGGCTCTGACTTCACTTGTCAGCCACGGTGGTGTTCTTCTTCCTTTTGAAAATTTCTTATTATTTGAAATATATCTCTCTTGTACTTCCCTCATTTTTTGCAGAAACTCCAGCCATTGATGCTCTGCTGACCTTCCTGGAAATGTCCCTTTCCAGTCAACTTCGGCCAGTTCCCCTCTCATGCCATTGTAATTTCCTTTATTCTGCTGAAATACCCCGACCCGTTAGATTTTATTTTTTCCCTTTCAACTTTCAAAGTGAACTCGATGATTTTGTGATCACTGTTCCCTAAGGGTTCCTTAACCTTAAGCTCTCTTATCACCTTTGGATCACTGCACAACATCCAACCCAGCACAGCCGATCCCCTAGTGGGCTCAACTACAAGCTGTTCTAAAAAGCCATCCCTTAGGCATTCTACAAATTCTCTCTCTTGAGGTCCAGTACTGACCTGATTTTCCCAATCTACTCGCATGTTAAAATCCCCAACAACTATCATGACATTGCCCTTCTGGCATGCCTTTTCTATCTCCTGCTGTAATTTATAATCCACATCCTGGCTGCTTTATGGGGGCTTGTGTACAACTGCCATTAGGGTCCTTTTATCCTTGTCATTTCTTCGATTAATTCTTCGAGCCCAGAACCCGTAGGTTGTTCCTTCTACTTCTATTTGCTATGTTCATAATCTTCTGTCTTAACTTTTCGTTGGACTTCAATTGCTTTCCACAAAGCTTTTGCAGTTCATCCACTTCTGTTTCCAGAGACTACAACATTGCTTCATTATTTTTTATACGTTTATCGTGTTCATTAAGAGTTTGCTGAATAGAGTCTAATTTACCTTCTATTTGTTTAAATTCAGAGCTGAATTGTTGAAACTTCTGAGAGGCTTCTCGTGTATGACTTTGCAGCAAGTCCATAATAGAATCCAAAGAAGCAGGGGCATCATCCTCTTTAGTACCTCTGCCACTCCTTGATGTAGCCATAATGGAAAAAATATCACACTTAAAAAGGAGGTTTCAAGACAGGTTGGAAATAATAAGATAATTAGAGTTTGCTGCTACTCCATCAGTCACCACCAGGTACCACCAACCCACCCTTGCCATTTCTTAACTCAACCCATAGAGGTTCTACACCTTTGAATCCTGTGTCATTTCTTTCCAATGATTTAATATTATTTCTTACACACAGAGCCACACCACCCCTTTCCAAAACACCGTATATCCTTGGACATTCAGCTCCCAATATATGGATGTATTCAGCAATCTTGTTTTAGGATTTTGTGCGGACTTCGGAGAGGCTACAGAGTAGGTTCATAAGAATGATTTTGGGAATGAAAGGGTTTCAGATGAGGACCATTAATAAGATGGTTCTTGACCTGTACTCACTAGAATTCAAAAGAAGGGGGGGGATCTCACTGAAATCTTTTCAACGTTGAAAGGCCACAAGAGAGTGTATCTGGGGAGATTGTTTCCTATGTTGAAGTAGTCTGGGACCAGAGGGAACAGCCTCAGAATTGAGGGATATCCATTTAGAAAAGAGATGAGGGAGAACTTCTTTAGCCAGAGAGTGATGAATCTGTGGAATTTGTTGCCACAAGGGGCTGTAGCGGTATTGGATATATTTAAAGCAGATATTGATAGGTTCTTGAATAGTCAGGGCAAGAAGGGATACAGAGAAAAAGTAGGAGATTGGGGCTGAAAGGGAAATGGATCAGCCATGATGAAATGGCGGAGTAGACTTGCTAGGCTAAATGGCCTAATTCTGCTTTCTGCTCCTATATCATATAGTCTTATTCCATCTTTTATGTAAAGAAGATACCAAAAGTTTCTTCAGATACATGAAGTGTCGAAGATACCAAAAGCTTCTTCAGATACATAAAGTGTAGAAGATACCAAAAGTTTCTTCAGATATAAAGTATAAAAGAGAGGCGAGAGTGGATATCGGACCTCTGGGAAATGATGCTGGAGAGGTGGTTATGGGGTACCAGGAAATGGCAGGCAAACTGAATAAGTATTTTGCATTAGTTTTCACTGTGGAAGACGCTAGAGGTATGGTGGAAGTTCTAGGCATCAGGAGTCATTAAGTATGTGAAGTTACCATAACTAGATAGAGGGTTCTTCGGAAACTGAAAGGTCTGAACATAGATAAGACACCTGGACCAGATGGTGTACAGCCTAGGGTTCTGAAAGAGGTGGCTGAAGAGTCTGTGGAGGCATTGGTAATGATCTTTCTAGAATCACTATACTCTGGAATGGTTTTGGAAGTCTAGAAAATTACAAGTGACACTCCACTCTTCAAGAAAGGAAAAAGGCAGAAGAATAGAAACTATAGGCTTTTAGTTCAACCTCAGTGGTTGGGAAGATGTTGAAGTTGATTAATAAGGTTGAGGTTTTATGGTACTTGAAGGCACATGATAAAATAGGCAATAGTCATTTTTGTTTCCTCAAGGGAAAACCTTGCCTGACAAATCTGTTAGCATTTTTTGAAGAATAATAAGCAGGATAGACAAAGGAGAATCAGTTGATGTTGTGTACTTGGATTTTCAGAAGTGCCACACATGAGGCTGCTTAACAAAGTCTGAGCCCATGGTATTACAGGAAAGATTCTAGCATGGATAAAGCAGTGGCTGATTGGCAGGAGACAAAGAGTGTGAATAAAGGGAGCCTTTTCTGATTGGCTGCCAGTGACTAGTGGTGTTACACACGGGCTTTTGCTGGGACAAAATCTTTTTACGTTATATTTCAATGATATGGATGTTGGAATTGATGGCTTTCTTGGAAAGTTTGCAGACAATATGAAGATACGTGGAGGGGCAGGTAGTTTTGGGGAAGTAGAGAGGCTACAGAAGGACTTGAACAGAAAGTAAATGGTTTGCGCTTTAGTAGAAGAAATGAAAGGGTTGACTATTCTCTAAATGGAGGGAAAAACAAAAATTGAGGCACAAGAGTACTTGGGAGCCCTTGTGCAGGATTCCCTAAAGGTTAATTTGCAGATTGAGTCTGTGGTGAGGAAAGAGGGCTAGAATACCAATAAAAGCACGGCTGTAATGTTGATGCATTATAAAGCAGAGGTGAAGCCTCACTTGGAGAATTGTGAGTAGGTTTAGGTCCCTTTTCTGAGAAAGCATATGTTGAAACTGGAGAGGGTTCAAAGGAGGTTCACAGAAATGATTCTTGGATTGAAAGGCTTGCCATATGCAGAGTCTTTGATGGCTCTGGAACTGTATTCATGAGAATTCAGTAGAATTTTGAGGTGAGCACGTTGAAACCTATCAAATGATGAAAGGCCTTGATAGAGTGGATGTGAAGAGGAGATTTCCTTTGGAGGAAAAGTCTAAGACCAAAGGATACAGTATCAAAATAGATGGGCGTCCTTTTAGAATGCAGATGAGGAGGAATTTCTTTACCCAGAGAGTGGTAAATCAGTGGAATTCTTTGACACAAGCATTTGCGGAGGCCACATCTTTATGTATATTGAAAGCAGAAGTTGATGGATTCCTGATTGGTCAGTGCCCATGGAATTACAGGGAAGTTACTAGCGAAGGTGGTGTATTGGCTGGTCGGCAGAAAACAGAAAGTGGGAATAAAGGGATCCTATTTTGTTTGGCTGCAGGTTACCAGTGGAGTTCCACAGTAGTCAGTATTGGGATTGGTGCTTTTTATGACGTATGTCAATGATTTGTTCTACGGTATTAATGGATTTGTGGCTAAATTTGCCGATGATACAAAGATAGGTGGAGGAGCGGGTAGTGTTGAGGAAACAGAGAGCCTGCAGAGAGACTTAGATAGTTTAGGGGAATGGGGAAAGAAGTGGCAAATGAAATACAATGTTGGAAAGTGTATGGTCATGCACTTTGGTGGAAGAAATAAACGGGCAGACTATTATTTAGATGGGGAGAGAATTCAAAATGCAGAGATGCAAAGGGACATGGGAGTTCTTGTGCAAGATACCCTAAAGATTAACCTACAGGTTGAGTCAGTTGTGAAGAAGGCAAATGCAATGTTGACATTCATTTCAGGAGGAATGGAATATAAGAGCAGGGATGTGATGTTGAGGCTCTGTAAGGCACTGGTGAGACCGCACTTGGAGTATTGTGTGCAGTTTTCGGCTCCTTATTTTAGAAAGGATATATTGACAGAGAAGATTCACAAGAATGATTCCATGAATGAAATGAGGAATGTCTGGCAACTCTTGGGCTGTATTCCCTGGAGTTCAGGAGAATGAGGGGGGATCTCAGAGACACATTCCAAATGATAAAAGACCTGAACAGATTAGATATGGCAAAGTTATTTCCCATGGTAAGGGATTCTAGGACAAGAGGGCACATCTTCAGGATTGAAGGACATCTATTTAGATCAGAGATACAGAGAAATTACTTTAGTCAGAAGGTGGTAAACCTGTGGAATCTGTTGCCATGTGTGGCTGTGGAGGCCAAGTCTTTGGGTGCATTTAAGGCAGAGATAGATAGGTTCTTGATTAGCCAGGGCATCAAAAGGTATCAGGTGAAGGCAGGGAGTGAGAAGGGCTGGAAGAATTGGATCAGCCCATGATTGAATGGCAGAGCTAAATCAATGGACTGAATGGCCTACTTCTGTTCCCATATCTTATGGTCTTATTGTCTTATATCACATGTCCTTGTTATGTGATTGCTGACACCACGCTGATAGAGTATTGATAATGGCTGGGAGTCGCCCATCTTGTAAAGACACTGTCCAGAAGAAAACAATGGAAAACCACTTTTGCAGAAAATTTTCCTGAACAATTATGGTCAATACCATGATCGTCCACGTCATATAACACGGCACATAGCGAATGAAAGAGTGCTCATGGTTTATTGACCATTCAAAAGTCTGATGACAGAGGTGTAAAAGCTGTTCCAAAACTATTGAATATGCGTTTTCAGGCCCCTGTACCTCCTCCATGATGGTATTGATGAAAAGAGGGCATGTCCTGGGTGGTGAGGTTCCTTAATAATGGATGGCAGCTTCGTGAGGCATTGCTTTTTGGAGGTGTTCTCGATGCTGGGGACCGAAGGAGCTGGCTGAGTTTACCACTTACTGAAGTGTTTTCCAATCCTCTGCAGTGGCACCTCCCTACCAGATGGTGATGCAAACAGTCACGTCAAGGATCAAGCATCAGTATGAACTTTATTCACCATATAATTGTATTAGGATTTTACTGTATTTATGTTGGTGCGACTCACAACAAATAAACAATATACAACAATTATAAAAAATAAAGAATAATATAAAAATAAAGTTAGAGGTTAAAGGACAGATATGGAATAAAATGTACATAAAGATCAGCATGTACTTACAATATAAACAGCTTTATTAACAGTGGTTTAAAGTCTTGACAGGCACAAGAGATAGAGAGAGTGGGGGTTAGCTGATGACTAGAATGGTTAACTGCCTGGAGAAAGAAGATTTTAAGATGGTGTGAAGTTTTTGTTTCAATAATCCTGAATGCTTTCTAGAAAGGAAGTTTTGGAAAAAGGTAGTTTGCAGGGTGGGTAGAGTCTGCAATGACTTTCCTGCCTGCTTCTTCCTGTCCTGAGCGCATACAAGTCCTGCAGAGATGGTAGACTGCAGCCAACGCCCTTTTCTGCTGAGCAGGTGTGATGATCAGCGAATACATAGCACTTTGTCAGATGAGGAGATAGCGGCGCTGCTGTAACAATTTGCTGATTTATACTGTAGGCACAACATATTTACTAGGTAAGGCAGTTAAGTTGCTAAAATTATGCAACTCTTTGGGGAGTCCAGCTTAAAATATGTTTGGAGGACCTGTTGTGCTGGGAAATTGAAATGATCAATCAATCTTCAAAACTTGGCCTTCAGGCCTTGGGGTTGAGGGCAATAAACCTAATGGATCATTGCTGGAACACGTTCTTTCAGATATCGCTTGGTACAATTAAGTTAATTGGATCGTTATGTATTAATTAGTTAAACTATCAGCTGTCAATTACTGTTAAATGAGAGAGCCTTACTTTGCTAGGTGAGCGACACACACAAAATGCTGGAGGAGCTCGGCAGGCCAGGTAGTATCTACAGAGAGAAACAAACAGTTGACATTTTGGGCCGAGACCCCTCTCTGCCAGATGACCCTATTTTGCCAAGCTGCAGCCTTGTGCTTACCAAAACCCCAGCAACAGAGATATGAATCTCTTGGATACTTTCATATACTTCAGGTCTGTGGATGGAAATCACGTAAAATATTGAGCTGTTCATGTCCAATTCTGCTCTTTTGCACTGTATAGATTTTGTCTCTGTGGTTTGCAACATTAGGATTACAAATAATTAAGAAAGGAAAACAGAGCTTCTAATCTGTAAGCTTCATGGCACTAGTGGGGAAAATCCTGGGTTCAATAACAAAGAATAGTTTAATAACACATCTCAGAAAGAAAGGAATTTTTAAGAACACAAAACATTCAAAGAACATAGAACGACACCGCACAGGAACAAGCTCTTCACCCCAGGATAGTGTCAAGTTCAAGTTTCTTGTCTTCTGACAGTATATGTATATAACCAAATGAAGCAATGTTCACCGGACCATGGTACACCCACAAAACATATTGTATATGACACACAGCACATAAAACAAACTATTACCACAAATAAGTTAATAGAATATAATATGTACAAAGTCCATGTAGTGCACAGTACAGGTAAACAGGCTTGCTATCCTTGTGACGAGACTTTGGTGGTGGCAGGAATTTCATTAGCCACACAGCCTGAGGGTGTGTAATTAAACTAGTAATTAAATAACTAACTAAATTAATGCTTTCTGCTGACACAATGCCCATATCCTTCTATTCGCTACATGTTCATGTAACTATCTAAAAGCCTCTTAAATGCTCCTGTCATAATTGCCTCCAAAACTGCCGCTGACAGCACATTCCAGGCTCTCACTATTCTCTTTCAATTGACACCCTCTCACCTTAAAAGCATGCACTTTAGTATGAGATGCTCTGAACCTGAGAGAAAGATATCAGCTGTGTATGACTGCACTCCTGCTCATGCTACAGACTCCATCATCACATTTGTACACTGTGATTGGCCTAATCATAAACAATGACAAATCTTCGTATAGAGAGGAGGTGCTGAAACTGTCCCATTGGTGCAGAAACCACAACCTGTCACTCAACATTAAGAAGGCAAAAGAAATTATAACTGACCTCAGGAAGGCAAATGTTCTGAACAAGACCAACTATTCATAAATGGTGAGGTAGCAGAAAGGGTCTTCAGTTTCAAGTATTTGGGGATGAACAACACCAAGGAGCTCTCTTGGTCTGTCAACACAACCTCGATTTTAGTTGAGGTACAACAACGACTATACTATCTGAGGTGCTTAAAGAGAGCTAATCTGCCTCAAAAATTGCTGGCCAGTATTTATTGATGTGCAATAGAGGGCACACTGACATACCGAATGACAGTGTGAGACTCTATCTGCAGCAAGACAGATCACAAAGCACTCCAGCGGGTGATTAGGATGGCTCAGCACATCACTGTGCCTCAACTACTGGACCTGAAGACAACTATAACTCTCAATGCCTAAGACATGCTCGAAACATCATTAAAGATCCATCCCATCTTGGACACTGTCTGTTCAACCTCCTGCCATCTGAGAGGAGATACAGAAACATCTTTGCCAAGACAGTAAGACCGAAAAACAGCTTCTTCCCAGGGGCTGTTATGCAGCTGAATAAAACTACACCTCAGCTTGCCAATGGCTTTTGAGTGTTATGGACTATCTAAGTCACTTGTTGCATGTACATATGAGTTTTATTAAAGCCATACCATGTGCATTGTAAATATGTTTTACACAGACTGCAATCTTGTTGTCTTGAGCAATAACAATAAAGTTCTACTCTATTCTATCTGTGACTCTCATTATTTTCCAGACATTAATATCACTTAAATGTGATCTGAGGGGGAATTTTTTTATATGGAGAATGGTTGATATCTGGAAGATATTTGCCAACAGAGTAGGAAACAATCTTTGTAATGACACAATAGTACAACAGTTATTGTAATGCTTTATAGCACCAGTGATTGGAAGGTTGGAATTCAATTCCAGTCATTGCTGTAAGGAGTTTATACATTCTCCCTGGGACCACAAGGGTTTCCTCTGGAGGCTCCAATCTCCTCTCACATTCAAAAGATGTATGGGTTAGGGTTAGTAAGTTATAGGTATGCTATGTTGGTGCCAGAAACATGGCAACACTTACAGGCTGTCCCCTCTCTGACGGTGGTATCTGAAAAGAGGATGCTGTCCAAGTTGCATGCCATCTTGGACAATGACTCCCATCTACTCCATAATGTACTGGTTAGGCACAGGAGTACATTCAGCCAGAGACTCATTCCACTGAGATGTAACACTGAGCGTCATAGGAAGTCATTCCTACCTGTGGCCATCAAACTTTACAACTCCTCCCTCAGAGTGTCAGACACCCTGAGCCAATAGTCTGGTCCTGGACTTATTTCCACTTGGCATGATTAACTTATTATAATTTAATTATTTATGGTTTTATATTTCTACACTATTCTTGGTTGGTATGGCTGTAAAGAAACCCAATTTCCCTTGGGATCAATAAAGCATGGATGTTTCAAAGCACATGTGACAAATACAACTATCTTTAATCTTTAATCTACTGTTAGGAGGCATTTAAAAGGTAAACCTGTAGAATTTGTTGCTGTGGAGGCCATGTCTTTTCGCACTATTTATTTATTTGTTTGTTTGCTTATTTATTTATTATATATTTCTTATTGCAATGTATCCTCCTACATAGCCCTCCATTTTTCTATAATCTATTCACCTATCTTGTAGTCTAGAAACATAGAAACATAGAAAACCTACAGCACAATACAGGCCCTTTGGCCCACAAAGTTGTGCCGAACATGTCCTTACCTTAGAAATTACTAGGCTTATCTATAGCCCTCTATTTTACTAAGCTCCATGTACCTGTCTAAAAGCTTCTTAAAAGACCCTATTGTATCCGTCATTGGGTATCGGTCATTGGGTATCTTCAAGGCCGAGATTGATAGATTCTCGAATAGTCAGGGCATTAAGGGATACAGGGAAAAGGCAGGAAAATGGATCAGCCATGCTGAAATGGCGAAGCAGATGTAATGGTCCAACTGGCTTAATTCTGCTCCTATACGTTATGGTCTTATTAACACAGACATTAAATAAACAAGGACATAGAAGGATATGGTCTGAATGCAGGCAAGTGGGAGTAGTGTAGAAAAGCAGCCTGTTTCTCTGCTTTAGAACTCGATGATTCTATGACACTGTAGTACTTGGGTAGAGCAGTGTTGTCAGCATCAGAAAGGAAGAACATGCTCAATCGATTTAAGCTCTATGGTAGGGTAGCAGTTAGCACAACACTATTACAGCTAGAGGTGTTCGGAGTTCGGATCTCAATTCTGGCACCGTCAGTAAAAGTTTGTCTGTTTTCTCATGAAAGCGTGGATTTTCTCTCAGTGTTCAGTTTCCTTTCACAGTCCAAAGATGTGCCAGTTAGTAGGTTAATTGGCATCTGGTTAGTCTAGTGTTAAAATAGGTGGGTTGGTGGGTGGTGTGTCCTATTCAGCCAGAAAGACCTGTAACACACTGTATTGCTAAATACTGAATTTACTGATGTTCTTGGAGAATGTAACCAGCCGAAGTATATACGATCATGAAGGGCCTAGACAAGGACAATGCAAACAGTCTTTTCCCAGGGTTGAAAAATCAAGAATGCGAGGGAATAGGCTTAAGGTGAGAGGAAATAGACTTAATATAAACCTCAGGCGTAACTTTTCACCTAGACGGTGGTCAGTACATTGACTAAGCTACCAAAGGAGGTGACTGAGACAGGTACATTGCATTAAAGGTACATGGCCTGGTACATGTGCTCAGTGGCCAGTTTAATCGGTACACCAATACACCTGCTCATTAATGCAAACATCTACTCAGCCAATCATGTGGGGTAGCAACTCAATGTCGGCATGGACAAGAGGTTCAGTTGTTGTTCAGACCAAATATTAGAATGGGAAAGAAGAATGATCTCAGTGGCTTTAACCGTGGAGTGATTGTTGGTGACAGACGAGGTGGTCTGAGTATCTCAGAAACTGCTGATGTCCTGGGATTGTCACACAGATCAGTCTCTAGAGTTTGTAGAGAATGATGCGATAAACAAATAAAGTGAGAATCAGTTCAGTGGGTGAAAACACTTTGTTAATGAGAGAGATCAGAGGAAAATGGCCAGACTGGTTCAAACTGACAGGAAGGTGACAGTAACTCAAGTAACCACATGTTACAACAGTGTTGAGCAGAATGCATCTCTGAATGCACAACATGCTAAACCTTAAAGTGGATGTGCTACAGCAGCAGAAGTCCACTGACATACACTCTGTGACCATTTAATCATGTACTGGAAGATTATTCGATACAGGAAAATTTATGTGCCAAGCATAGACACGAGTGACCGTCTTAAACTAGTTGGAGTGGACCATTTGAGCTGAAGAGGCTGATTCCATGTTGTGTGGCTCTGTGACTCTAAAAGATAAGGCTGAACAAGTAGATGTGCTGTGCAGGTCTTTAAAAGCATTTTGTTCAGGTCCTGGCAGGAAATTAGAAAGAAAGATTAACTTTATTTGTCACATGTTCATCACAATATCGGAACATACAGTGAAATGCTTTGTTTGTCTCAGCAAGGATTGTGCTAGGCAGCCAGCAAGTATGGCCACGTTTCCAACACCAACATAGTATACCCACAATTTACTAACTCTAACCCGTAGTGTGTGACTTTGGAATGTGGGAGGAAACCAGAGCACCTGCAGGAAATCCATATGGTCACATGAAGGACATAGCAACTCCTTACAGACAGTGGTGGGAATCAAACCCCACCTTAGAATTGGTGCTGTATTAGCATTGTGCTAACTGCTCTGCTACCGTGTCACCCAAACTATCCTTAATCAATAAGGTTAGAGGAGGTGGAGTTGGTTGTCTACTGAACTGGCAATTTTTAAAATATACCAGACAGTAAGCAAACTGTCTAAATAAATGGATCTTATTCAGGTTGACTGACATTGACTGATGGAGAATCACAGGATTTAGTGCTTGGTCCCCAGTTACTCACAATCAATATCAACATCTGGATGAACAGAACAAGATCGCTGACAGTAAAGAAACACTTAGTGGGAGGATGTCAAGAAGCTTCGAGTGGATATGGATAAGCTGAAGGAGAAGTAAGTAAGTGACAGGTGGAATATAATGTGGAAAAGTACAACGTTGTTCACCTTAAGGTACAGAATATTCCATCTGGCTAACCTCCAACCTGACGGCAGGGTTCTGGTAACTTTTCTCCTTCCCCCTTCTTTCTTTTTCAATTCCCCATTCTGGCTCGCCTCTCACGCCTCCTTTCTCCTAACCAGCCCATCACTTCATTTCTTTTTATTGAGATGAAGTGCAGAATAGGGTCTTCCAGCCCTATGACCTGTGCAGCCCAGCAATCCCCCAATTTAATCTTAGCCTAATCATGGGACAATTTACAATGACCAATTAACCTACCAACTGGTACGTCTTTGGACTGTGGGGTGGAACCAGAGCTCTCGGAGGAAGCTCATGTCATCATGGGGACAACGTGCAAATTCCTTACAGACAGCGGCGTGAATCCTCTGATTCCCCTGCTCCTTCCCTTTCTTCCAAAGTCAGCTCTATCATATTTCTTCTTATTCTGCTCTTCACCTCTTCCAACTATCACGTCCCAGTTCCTCACTTCATTCTCTCTCCCCCACCCACTCACCTTCCCCCAAAACCCAGCTTCGCCTATCACCTGTCAGCTTGTGCTTGCACTCACCCCACATTTTTATTCTGGCATCTGCCCCTTTCCTTTCCTGTCCTGATGAAGGTTCTCAGACCGAAACCTTGGCTGTGTTATTCCTCTCTATAGATGCTACCTAATGTGCAGCGCGAATGCCTCCTGCGTTTTGTGTGTTGCATCGGCCGTCCAGCATCTGCTGAATCTCTCACAAGGAAGAGAAAATCTGCAGATGCTGGAAATCCCAGCAATACACACAAAAACGCAGGAGGAACTCAGCAGGCCAGGCAGCATCTATTGAAAAAAAGTACAGTGGGCGTTTCGGGCCGAGAGCAGGACTGGAGAAAAAAAAGATGAAGAGTCAGAGTTAAAAAGTTGGGGGGGGGGGGGGGTGGAGGGAAGGGAGAAACACAAAGTGATAGGTGAATCTTGGAGGGGGAGGGGTGAAGTAAAGAGCTGGCAAGTAGATTGGTGAAAGAGATACAGGGCAAGAGAAGGGGGAGTCTGATAGAAGAGGACAGAAAGCCATGGAAAAAATAAAAGGGAAAGCACCAGAGGGAGGCAATGGTGGGCAAAGAAATAAGGTGAAAGGGGAAAAAGGAATGGGGAATGGGGAGTTGGGCGGGGCCATTACCGGAAGTTTGAGAAATCGACGTTCATGCCATCAGGTTGGAGGCTATCCAGATGGAATATAAGGTGTTGTTCCTTCAATCTCAGGGTGGCCTCATCACAACAGTAGAGGAGGCCATGAATTGGCATATCAGAATAAGAATGGGAAGTGGAATTAAAATGGCTGGCTGCTGGGAGATCCCGCTTTTTCTGGCAGATGGAGCGTAGGTGCTCAGCGAAGTGGTCTCCTGATCTACGTCAGGTCTCAGTGATATACAGGAGTCCACACTGGGATCACCAGACACAGTATCTGATGCCAAAAGACTCGCAGGTGAAGCATTGCTGCACCTGGAAGGCTGATTTCTTTCAGCATTTTGTTTGTGTCTGCTGAATCTCTTGTGTTTTGGAAAATAAAACACTGTTGATGTTCAAAGAAACATGAGCATTTTGGTACACAAGAGAATGGAAGCCAGTCTGTTAATGAAACAAATCATTCCAAAGGAAAAAAATATGTTGGCCTTTATCACAACAGAATTTGAGTACCAAGGATGTCTTACCAATCTCGATCCAGGATTTTGATCCAAAACATTGACAATTCCTTTCCTCCCACAGATGCTGCTCAATGTGCTGAGTTCCTCCAGCAGATTCTTCAAAGTTCAAAGTAAATTTATCACCAAAGTACATATGGTCACCCTGAGATTCATGGTACATATGGAGAATCACAGGGGTCTAAGCACAGTCTTGTGGTGTACACCTGCTGATGGAGATGGTGGAGGAGATATTGTTGCCAATGCAAATTGACTGAGATCTGCTAGTGAGGAAAGCGTGGATCCTGTTCCACAAAGAGGTATCGATGCCAATGACTTGAAGCTTATCAATTAGTCTTGAGGAGATGATAGTATTGAGTGCCTAGCTCTAGTCCTGATATTTGTATCTTCACTGTTTCTTGCTTCAGATTCCAGTATCTGCAGTTTCTTGTGCCCCCAGTGTTTTAGTTCAATAGCTCAATGGTTCCATTTAATTTGAATGTATACAATATACAGCCTGAATTTTTTGTTCTTTGCAAACATCCATTATTAGGTAAGGTCTTGATAAGATTGTGTTTGGATGGTGCCCAGTTTTGGTCTCTCTGTACTGGAAAAAAGATGCATTTGCAATGGAGAGAGTTCATCTGAGGTTCAGTCAACTGCTTCTTGGGTAGTTGGCTTGTCTTATGGAGAGAGATTGGATAGTAGTGGCCTCTGAATTCTGGGGCTTAGAAAAAAGAGACCCTGGATGTAGGAAGGCTGAGTCCCTCTCTTTCAAAAGTCCAAATCTAGGGTTCACTAACTCAGAATACACTGTGAGCAAAAAGCATTTCCTCTGCATCCAGATTGTGAATTTTTGGAATTAGTGTGGAAATTCAGTGACTGAGTTTATTCAGAACAGAGGTCAATGGATTTCTGGATATTGTGGAATTCAGCAGACAAGGGGAGAGGACAGTGAAATGGCCCCAAGGGAGAAGGTCGCCCGTAATCTTGAGGAATGGTGCAGTAGATTTGAAGGACCATCAGGTGTCTTCCTGTTCCAATTTAAATCCATCTCTGTTCAGCAAAGGAGGATGAGAAGTGACTTAATAGAGGTGTACAAGATTTTAAGAGGTACTGATGGAGCAGACAGCCAGCACCATTCTCACAGGACATAATTCTAAGGTAATTGAAGGAATATATGGGGAGATGCCAGATGTAGAGCCTCTACTGTACTACACTGTTCTAAGCTCTATGGAATTTGAGGTGATCTAAAAATGCTTATATTTCTTTAAGATCACATTCAACTCATGGTGCATGTGGACAAGTCAGACCAAGTGGTCAGTGTAGCTCTGTGACATTTTCGGACGGCCAAGAGAGGGGTCTCAGCCTTCCTTCGTCCAGTCTCATACTCTTCCAAGCTCCAGAGTACAAGGCCTTTTCTACCCAATCTCTCCTCGTAAGACAAACCCACCATCTGACGAACCAGTCGACTGAACCTTTGGTGAACTATCTCCTTTGCAAATACATCTCTTTCCATAACTTACAGACTCACTTTTAAGGACACTACAATTCATATTCTCAGTATTTTTTTGCTCATTAATTTTTTTGTCAGTCTTTGCTTATGTAACATTTTTCATTAATTCTATTGTGTTTCATTATTTTCCTGTAAATGCCTGCAGGAAAATGAATCTCAAGGTAGTATATGGTAACATATCTGTCTTTCAAATATACATAAATTTTACTTTACTTTTTGTTTGAACTTTTTTCCAGTATAAGAAAACTAAAACTATACACCATCCAAGTAATTAGCAACAACAAGATTGAGTTTCACTTTCATGTTCTGAATCTGAATCTGGAAACTGTATGTCACTGGGGCATTACCCCCGCTAGCATGAAGGATATCTACAAAAGGCAATGTTCAAAAAGCTGGTATCGATCATTAAGGACTCCCACCTCCCGAGCCATACCCTCTTCTCATTGCTACCATCAATGAGGAGATAGAAGAGCATGAAGGCAAACATTCAACAAGTTAGGAACAACATTTTCCCCTCCATCATCAGATTTCTGAGTGGACAAGGAATCTATGATCTCTTCCTCACTATTTACTTTTGCTCTTTTTGAAGTACGAGGGGTGATTGATAAGTTCGTGGCCTAGGGTAGAAGGAGTCAGTTTTAGAAAATCTAACACATTTATTTTTCAACGTAGTCCCCTCCCGCATTTACACACTTAGTCCAGCGGTCGTGGAGCATACGGATCTTGGACCTCCAGAAAGTGTGCACAGCAGGGGTGATAGATAAGTTTGTGGCCTACAGTAGAAGGAGATGAGTTATACAGCTCTCGTTACATGAACACGCAGTTCAGCTCTTTGAGTGATTATGCAAAAAGTTTGAAGTTAATAACTCATCGGGGTGATTGATAAGTTCATGGCCTAAGGCAGAAGGAGATGAGTTATTAACTTCAAACTATCTGCATTATCACTCAAAGAGTTGACCTGCATGTGCATGTAACGAGAGCTGTATAACTCATCTCCTTCTACCTTAAGCCATGAACGTATCAATCACCCAGCTGTGGACACGTTCTGGAGGACCAATATCCGTATGCTCCACGACCGCTGGACTAAGTGTGTAAATGTAGGAGGGGACTATGTTGAAAAATAAACGTGCTAGGTTTTCTAAAATTGACTCCGTCTATATTAGACCACAAACTTATCAATCACCCCTCATACTTAAGTTAATACTTCAAAATATATTTCACATTGTAATGTATATTTTTAAATTATTAATGTATTGTCAAGTACCGTTGCTGCAAAACAAATTTCATAACATATGCCAGTGATATTAAACCTGATTCTGATTCTAAACCATCCAATTAATCAACAATATTAAGATGAGTTAAAGTAAGGAGAACACTTACTTTCCTTTTCCAGTTGCATCCTGTTGGTGAATCCATTCCTTTGACAAGAACTGTGATACACATGTCAGACAGGACTGGAGTAAGACCGAGGAGTCTAGAGTCAAATGTTGCATTTCTCAGCCCAGAAGAACTGAGCTTCACCCTTGAACTCAATGGTAATGTAGGTGGTAGAATGGAAGGGCTGACATATTGTGCTCTACACTTCCAAGTTGTAGGCATGTAAGTCTAGACACATTGACCCCATAGACAGTGACCAGCTGGTGATTTTCTCTGGGACAGTCCTCTGGTAAGAGATCTCAAACCAGGAGCAAGATCTGTTTGATTGTTCATAAAGGCTGTCTGGCCTTCTGGGCAGATCTAGCATTTTCTGTATCCACTCCACCATGACTCACCCATCACCTCCTGCATGCACTGGGGGCATCAACTAGCCCCTAGCTACCATGTCTTTGGCATGTGTCAGGAACCTGCTGCAGGTTAGCACAGTTAGTTGCAGCACTCTAGCATAGTGGCTAACATTATGCTATTAGAGCACCAGTGACCAGGGTTCAATTCCATTCTGCTGCTCTCTGTGATAAGTTTGTTCATTCTCTGTATAACGACATTGGTTTCCTCTGGGTGCTCCAGTTTCCTCCCACATTCCAAAGACATATGAGTTAGGAGGTTAATTGGTCACATGGGTATAATTGGGTAGTGTGGGCTCATTGGGCTGGAAGGGACTGTAACTTCGCTGTGTCTTTAAAAGATCAAAAATGTTGGCAATTTTAATACACGATACAAACAATGAGGTATACCCCATGGGTGAAGAAAAATGTTCGTGCATGCTCTGTCAATTTTTATCAATGTACCATAGCAAGCATTCTATTCAGATACATCACACCTTGGTATTTCAACTGCTCTGCCCAGGAGCGTCAGAAACCGCAGAGAGTTGTAGACACAGCTCAACATATCACAAAAACCTGCTTTTGGACTCTATCTATACTTCTTGCTCCGTAGAGCAGCCAGCATAATTGATATTTTCGTTTCCCCCCCCTCCCATCCGGTAGAAGGTACAAGATCCTGTAGATGTGTATTAGCAAGCTCAAGGGCAGCCTCTGCCCTGCTGTTGTTAGACTATTCAATAGAGCTCTTTAAGATGGACTCTATATCTCACAATCTATCTCATTATTGTTCATCTGTACTGTACTTTCCCTGTAGTTCTTGCATTTTATTTATTTAACTTAGTTAGAGATACCACATGGTAACTGGGCCTTCCAGCACAACAAGCCTGCGCTGCACAATTACACCCCTGTGACTAATTAACCTACGAATCTTCGGAATTCTGCATTGTTACTGTTTTACCTTGTTCCAAATCAATGCATTGTGTAGTTATCTCATCTGTATGAAAGACAAACTTTTCACTGGAGCTTGGTACATGTGACAATAATAAACCAATTCCATTTCAACTGTGTCCCGTGTGTTTCGTGAATTGATAATGCAGTGTGCAGGCATGTTTCAGGAACATTGACATGAACTGTGGCTATCTAGAGTTCTGCAAGAAGTTTCCAGCTAGCCCACAGCCAGATACAGACCATTGTGTCATCCAGCTCCCCAGATCAATTGGACCTGCAACAGCTTGTAACACTTTAACTACTCACAAGCTCTGAATGGTGAGCATTAAGAAATCTCCTCTTCAAGCTTCAGAGCAGTGAAAATTTTCCTTTTAAATTAGAGTAGAAGTGATAATGTAAGACTGCTTATATAACACAGAATAATGTCACCACCCGGAAACTGATTTGAGACCAAATACTGAGAGAACTTATACTTGACAAACTTAAGAAAATAATGTGCAGAAAATTACACTTGTTTGCTCTACATACTCATTTATTCATTTAGAGATACAGAGCAGAATGGGTAATTCCAGTCCTACGAGCTGCACTGCCCAGCAAATCCCAACAATGTGAAGAGCAACGGGATAAGATGTGAGAGAATAGGACCAATTAAATGTGACAGTGGAAAAATGTGTATGGAACTGGAGGAGATAGCAGAGATACTTAATGAATACTTTGCTCTAGTATTCACTATGGAAAAGGATCTTGGTGATTGCAGGGATGACTTACAGTGGATTGAAAAGCTTCAGTATATAGACATTAAGAAGAAGATGTGCTGGAACTTTTGGAAAGCATCAAGTTGGATAAGTGTCCGAGACCGGATCAGGTGTACCCCAGGCTACTGTGGGAAGCGAGGAAGGAGATTGCTGAGCCTCTGGCGATGATCTTTGCATCATCAATGGGGACGGGAGAGGTTCCGGTGGATTGAAGGGTTGCAGAAGCTGTTCCTTTATTCAACAAAGGGAGTAGAAATAGCTCAGGAAATTATAGACCAGTGAGTCTTACTTCAGTGTTTGGTAAGTTGAGGGAGAAGATCCTGAGAGGCAGGATTTATAAACATTTGAAGAGGCATAATATGATTAGGAATAGTCAGCATGACTTTGTCAAAGGCAGGCCGTGCATTACTAGCCTGATAAAAAAATTTAGGATGGGACTAAACACACTGATGATAATAGAGTAGTAGATGTAGTGTATATGGATTTCAGCAAGGCATTTGACAAGGTACCTCACGCAAGGTGTATAGAGAAAGTAGGGAGGCATGGGATCCAAGGGGTCCTTGCTTTGTGGATCCAGAATTGGCTTGCCCACAGAAGGAAAAGAGTGGTTGTAGATGGATTTTAGTCTACATGGAGGTAGATGACCAGTGGTGTGCCTCAGGGATCAGTTCTGCAACCGCTTCTCTTTGTGATTTTTATAAATGACCTGGATGACTAAGTGGAGGGAAGGCTTAGTAAATTTGCTGATGATACAAAGTTTGGGGGTGCTGTGGATAGTGTGGAGGGCTGTCAGAGGTTACAGTAGGACATTGGTAGGTTGCAAAACTGGGCAGAGAAGTGGCAGATGAAGTTCAACCCAGATAAGTGTGAGTTGGTTCATTTTGATAGGTCAAATATGATGGCAGAATATAATAATAACGGTAGACTCTTGGCCATGTGGAGGATCAGAGGGATCAACTCCATAGGACACTCAAAGCAGCTGTGCAGGTTGACTGTGTGGTTAAGAAGGCAAATGGTCCATTTGCCTTCATCAACCATGGGACTGAGTTAAGAGCCGAGAGGTAATGTTACAGCTATATGGGCCTCTGGTCAAACTACACTTGGAGTACTGTGCTCAGTTCTGGTCACCTCACTACAGGAAGGATATGAAAACTATAGAAAGGGAGCAGAGGAGATTTACAAGGATATTGCCTGGATTGAGAATAGAAGAGAGTTGACCTGATAGAGGTGTATAAGATGATCAGAGACATTGATCATGCGGATAGACAGAGGCTTTTTCCTAGGGATGAAATGGCTAACACGAGAGGGCACGGTTTTAAGGTGCTTGGAAGTAGGTACAGAGGAGATGTCAGGCGTAAGTTACCTACCAACTGGTACATCTTCAGAATGTGTGAGGAAACCAGAGGATCCAGAGGAATCCATACTGTGGGGAGAATGTACAGAGACTCCTTACCGAGGAAGCCAGGATTGAACTCCAAATTCTGACGTCCTGAGCTATAATAGCGTAACACTACCCATGAAGCTACTGTAGAAGCTGGAGTGAAAGTGACCGACGACAATCATAATGGTGATGTGAACTCATAGAGAGAACTGTTACCATGTCATGTTGTGTCCTGGGAATTTAATTTGAAAACTTTAAATGTAAGATAAAAATTTAAGCTTAATATTTTAATATTTAACATTTTAATAAAATATTAAATTTTAGTAAAATTTAATTAAAAAGGGACATAAGGTAAAATGGATCAGTGCTTGTGAAATAATGCAGTTTGAAATGACTAACAGTGGGCAGAGAAATGCAGGGAGTTTGAAAGTTCAAACTTCATAGTAAATTTATTATCAAAGTACATATATGCCACCATGTACCTCCATGAGATTCGTTTTCCTGTGGGCATTCACAGTAATTATGAAGAGACACAATAGAATCGATGAAAGACTGTACACAACAGGATATACAAAAACCAATATGCGAAAGAAAACACACTGTGCAAATACAAACTAAGAATGAATTAATAAATCAAAAAACAAATAGATAAATAAATGAATAAATAGATAGATAGGTACAATAAATAAATATCAAGAAAATGATGTGAAAGGTCCTTGAAAATGAGTACATAGGTTATGGGAATCGTTCGGTGTTAGGGTGAGTGAATTATCCACTCTCTTGCAAGAGACTGAAGGTTGAGGGTTCAGAGGGAATTTCAGATATGAGGACATTGATTTGTGCTTCCATATAATGTAGAAGAAGGCTATTTGGAGCAACGAATCTCTGCTAGCTCACAGTACCATTCACTCACTAATTTCCATGTGTATTTTCCTCACACTTTCACCAACTGCTCTGATTATTGCTTTACACAAGGGGCAATTAACAGCAGCTAGTTGATCTCCCAATCCTCATGTCTTTGTGAAGTTGGAGGAAACTAGCATACCCAGATAAAACCCACAGAGTCACGGGGGAATATGCAATCTCCAGAAGGCAATAAGATACTGGAGTAGAATTAGACTATTTGGCCCATCAAGCCTGATCCATCATTGAATCATGACTGATTTATTTTCAAACCTATTGTTCTACTTTCGCCCTGTAATCATTAAACCTTCACCACTCCCTTACCAATCAAGAACCTATCAATCTATGCCTTAAAAACACCCAATAACTTGGGTTCTGCAGCTCTCTGTAGCAACAAATTCCACTGTATCACCAACCTCTGGCTGAATAAATTCTTCCTCCTATCTGAGGCTGTGCCTTTGGATCCTAGTCTCTCCTGTTCAAAGGAATGTCCTGTCTGCATACACACTGCTGGAAGTGAGGATCGAACTGGAAGCACTGAAACTGTGAGCCAGGATATGAACGGCAGGCTGCATCACTTTGCTAGTGTAGGGATAGAGTGATTACATATGGGGTCCATAAAATCCCAAGGATAGAAGAGGGCAGGATCCTGAATCAGTTGTAAAGCTGAGTACACAACAGGGAAAGGGAGGAGAAGAGGGTAATGCTGAAGATGGAGATAGTGCAGATGACAAACTCAATGTGTTCCCTATTTTGCAAATGGAGAGCAAATTCAGAAATCACCTTCTAGCTATCCTCCTTCCTAGGCCCATCACCTTTTTATTCTAGTATCCTCCCCCTTCCTTTCCGGTCCTGAAGAACAGTCTCACCCTGAAACATCAACTGTTGATTCATTTCCATAGGTGCTGCCTGACCTGCTGAATTTTGTGTGTATTGCTTCAAATATCTTATGGTCTTATGGTCATATGAACAATGAATGATAAGCTGCAATGTAGAATTAGCTCTTTGATTTAATATAATTTCATGGCATAATTTTGGTCTTAACATAGAACATATAATATTACAGCACAGTACAGGCACCTCGGCCCGTGGTGTTTGTGGACACAACCTACTCTAGGTTCAATCTAATCTTTCCCTCCCATATAACCTTCCATTTTTTCTATCCTCCATGTGCCTATCAAAGAGTTTCTTAAATGACCTTAATGTATCTGACACCACCACCACCTCTGGCTCCATGCACCTACCACTCTCTGTGTAAAAAACCTACCTCTGACATAACCCAAAACTTTCCCCCAATCACCTTAAGGCTATGTCTTCTCATATTCATCAATTCCACCCTAAATAAAAGTCTTTGGATGTCCATTTCATCTATGCCTCTTATTTTCTTCTACACCTCTATCAAGTCATTTCTCATCCTCCTTCACTCCAGAGAAAAAGAACCCGAGCTCACTCAACCTATCCTCATTGGTCACGCTCTCTAATCCAGGCAGCATCCTGTTAAATCCGCTCTGCACCCTCTCTAAAGCTTCCTCATCCTTCCTATAATGAGGAGACAAGAACTGACCACAACACTACAGGTATCCTATGGGTGTGAAACATTCCTCCATGGTGTTAATGGAAAACCACTCCCAAACTTGTCCATCCTGTGCTTCAGTGTCCATGTGCTCTTTAATGTTCTGTCAGCGTACGTAGGAAACTGCAGGAGAATGGTGGTGAGGTAGGCCGAAGTAATGAGGATCTGGAAACTCAAGTGGTTCTGCATATGCTGGAAATCCAGAGGAACACACACAAAATGCTGAAAGAACTCACTAGATCAAGAAGCATTTATGGACGGCAATAATGGAAGGGAATGTCCTTCTTCAGGACTCAGAGGACAATAGCTGTTTGGCTCTTAAAGAAATTGGGAGTCATGGGATACTGCAGGAAAATTCTGGTGAAGTAGAAGATTCCTGATGAACTGCGGAGCTCAATGAAATGGTCTGATGATGTATTCCTGCTCCTATGTTTATGCTCATGTTCTCCGATCAACTGTGATTGAATGAGGAAGAATTAAAACTGAATGGTTCAAGATCCTAGATCCAAGATTGTTTAATGTTATTTCCATTTCTTCAGCTCCATCTTAAACTGGCAATGGATATCTAATGTGTATCTGTAGAATGATGTGAGTATAGATGTGCATACTCCAGCTCTCTTCAGCCTCCTCAGGAAGTAAAGGTGATGGTGAACTTACCTGGTTGTGTAATATGTGTTTTGGGATCATGAGAGGTTGCGTGAGATGTGTAATCCTGGGAGTTTAAAACTACTCACAATAAATTATGTTGAGTTATTCACTTTTCTCACAGGAATTCCATGAGAGGGTGTTACTTCATATTTTTGCTCAGTTGTTTGTGAAATCAATAAAGGTGACTTTCCATTAGCAGATTGGTTGTAACGTGGTGGGAGGAGGTCACCTGTGGTTCAAAAGCAGCTAAAATTTAATCAAAGCCTTCAATGAGAGATCAATATTCTTCTGAAACACAAGAGAGGTTGCTGATGCTGGAAATCCAAAGCAACACACACAAACAGATTGCTGGAGGAACTCAGCAGGTCAGGCAGCATCTATGGAGGGGAAAAACAGTCGATGTTTTGGGTTGTGACCCTTCAACAGGACCCTGCTGATGCCTCACCTGCTGAGTTCCCCCAGAATGTTGTGTGTGTTCCACAGATTTCAGAATAAAGTGATACAAAGAGAGTGCAGAGCAAGTAGACAATAAGCTGCAGGAGTATGATAATGTAGATTGTGAGGATACAAGTGCTTGGTCACATATGTACTAAACACATGCAACACACACAAAATGCTGGTGGAACACAACAGGCCAGGCAGCATCTATAAGGAGCAAACATGAGAAAATCTGCAGATGCTGGAAATTCAAACAACACACACAAAATGCTGGTGGAACTCAGCAGGCCAGGCAGCATCTATAGGAAGAAGCGCTGTCGATGTTTCGGGCCGAGACCCTTCGTCAGGACTAACTGAAAGGAGAGATACTAAGAGATTTGAAAGTAGTGGGGGGAGGGTCAAATGCGAAATGATAGGAGAAGACTGGAGGGGGTGGGATGAAGCTAAGAGCTGGAAAGGTGATTGGCGAAAGTGATACAGAGCTGGAGAAGGGAAAGGATCATGGGACGGGAGGCCTCGGGAGAAAGAAAGTGGGGGGAAGCACCAGAGGGAGATGGAGAACAGGCAGAGTGATGGGCAGAGAGAGAGAAAAAAAAACCAACTAAATGTGTCAGGGATGGGGTAAGAAGGGGAGGAAGGGCATTAACGGAAGTTAGAGAAGTCAATGTTCATGCCATCAGGTTGGAGACTACCCAGCCGGTATATAAGGTGTTGTTCCTCCAACCTGAGTGTGGCTTCTTCTTGACAGTAGAGGAGGCCATGGATAGACATATCAGAATGGGAATGGGACGTGGAATTAAAATGCGTGGCCACTGGGAGATCCTGCTTTCTCTGGCGGATGGAGCGTAGGTGTTCAGCGAAAAATTTTGATGAATAATTACAATTACATTACCGACAATTAAATCCACTCGCTCCCATCAGGGAGAAGGCTATACAGCATCCATGCCAGGACCACCAGGCTGAAAGAGTTACTTTCTTCTAACAGTAAGTCAGATTAACACCTCCACCCACTAACCCACCCCTCCACACCACCAACCAAAACCACTTTATCATTTCCTGTCAGTCACCATATGTACTGACACCCCTGTGCCCAGAGTCACTTTATGGACACCAATCAATCTATGTATATAAACTATCCTATTTATATTTATTGTGTTTTTATTATCCTGTTCTTTATCTTATTGTGCTGTTATTTGTGCTGCAACAGATCCGGAGTAATAATTATCTTGATTTCCTTTACACTGGTGTACTGGAAATTACATTAAACAATCTTGAATCCTGAAAATGAATGAATACCTTGAAACATTTCATTAATACTATTAATTACAATAATAATAGTTATTATTATAGTTTTAGGACAGCATAGTAGCATAATGCTATTACAGAGCCAGTGACCCGGGTTGAAATCTGCCATTGCCTGTAAGGCATGTGTACGTTTTCCCCATGACCACGTGGGTTTCTTCCAGATGCTCCGGTTTCCTCCCACAGTCCAAAGACGCACACTACAGGTTAGAGTTAGTAAATTGTGGGCATTCTATTTTGGCATGCGGACACTTGCGGGCTGCCCCCAGCACATCCTCAGATTATGTTGGTTATTGATGCTAACCATGTATTTCGCTGTATATTTTGATGTGACAAATAAAACTAATCTTTAAAATATTTCATTAATATATGGGAAACTTAACCCCAAACCAGATTTCCATAAGTCCTGATGATTGTAATCTAGGGAGCCCCAGCACAGGATCAAGTTCTTTTGCCCAACCCGTTTATTTTGACGCCTCTGTTGCTTGATTTCCTTTTCTCTCATATTCCTGTCTACTTAACCAATCTGTACCCTTCGCTGCCAGGGCTCACGTTCTCGCTGCTCGTAGCTAAAGAAGTCTCATTGCAATGAATTCTTGCATAGCAATTAGTGCAGTAATAACACAGCGCCAACAACCCAGAATCAATTCGGATGGTGTCGATAAGGAGGTTGTGCATTGTCCTTGTAACTGCTTGGATTTGCTCTGGTGCTCCGGTGTTCTCCCTCCTCCCAAAGACGTATGGGTTAGTAGGTTAATCGACCGAATGGTTGTAATTGGGTGGCACAGGCTTGTGGGGCTGGAAGGGCCTGTTACTACATTGTGTCACTAAAATAAAAATATATATATATATTCTCTTTGACATTTGATATATTGATGACAGGTGAAAGCAAAATTCCCATGCATGGTCTGTCAAAAATAAATCAAGATTTCAAAACCCCCTGTCAGTTCACACTTCAACTTGCTCAAGAGAAGATTCTTTTAAAAGTACAGCACAGTTTGTGATGTATCTATTTTGATATGCATTGAAAGAAATTTCAGAATTAAAATACAATGCAACTGTTTACATTGTGGACTCACATCAAGGGTCTTTACCTGATACGATAAATGTCGATTTCAGTCCACAGATGCTGCCTGACTTACTGCTTGGCCCAGTGGCTCATTCATTGCTTCCTGTTCAAGCTGCCTCTGTCACAGACACATTTCTACCCATCACTAAAATGTACACAGAAGAGTGATGTCATTTAGCCCATTGAGAATGCACACAACACAGATCGGAATCGGGTTTAATTGTACTGGCACATTGTATGTCATCAAATCTGCTGTTTTGCGGCAGCAGTATACTGCCACACATGACAATTTAAAAGAAAACTTTATTTCTTTCATTATTTATTGAGATACAGCACAGAATAGGCCCTTCTGGCCCTTCAAACTACATCACCCAGTATTTCTCCAGCTCAATCCTCGCCTAATCGGGGACGATTTACAATGACTAATTGGTACGTCTTTGGACTGTGGGAGGAAACTGGAGCACCCAGAGGAAACCCACGTGGTCATGGGGAGAATGCAAAACCTCCTTATAGGCAGTGGCTGGGATATATAAAATAAAGCAAGTACTGCAAAGAGAGAGCAAAACAAGAAAAAATAGTGCAGTAGTGTACAAGAGGTTCATTGTCCAATCAGAAATCTAATTGAGGTAGGGATGAAGCTGTTTGTAACATTTGCAATATACAAGGAATATTTTCTTTGAAAAACACTTGTATTTAAATCATTTATTAATACAATTTAATAACGAATAATTGATACTTACAAATGAAGTAAATAATAGCAATGTTTTTTCATTAGCTCTGAATATCAAATTAGCTTTGTTTCAATGTACTGTACACGTGACAAGTGAATCTTTAATCATTAATCTTTTAAAACCATGTCATAAAAACTAAAATTAATTTGTTCAACCATTAAAGAAGCACTTCATAATTTAGTAACAGTCTGAATGGGATTTAACACACCATGGTCTTAAACTGGTCGAATTTAGTTCAATATGAGTACAAATTGTAATTATATTGTGGGGATATTTAAATCAGAGGACAGGTTTTTGATTAGTAAGGATGTCAACATTTACAGGGAGGATCCAGGAGAATGGGGTTGAGGGGGAAGAAAGATGACCTTTTATTTGTCACATTCAGCCAATATTCAGACATCAAAACATAAAGTGAAATTCATCATTTGCCTCAACTCCCAACACAGTCTGAATACGTGCGAGGGGCAGCCCGCAAATGTCACCATGCTTCCAGCGGCAACATAGCAAGTCAACAACTTTGTAGCCATAACCTGTTTGTCCTTTGGAATGTGAAAGGAAACCGAAGTACCTGGAGGAAAAACATGTAGTCATAGAGAGAACGTAGAAACTCTTTACAGACAGCAGCGGGAATTGCAACCTGATTGCTGCTCTCTGGTGCAGTAAAGCCTTATGCTAACCACTAAGATACCATGCCAGCCTAAATCAGCCATGATTGAATGGTGGAACAGATTCGATAAGTCAAATGGTCTAATTCTTCTCCTATGTCTTATGGTATTAATTGGTCATTTGCTGTGTACATTGTTCAGAACTTAATATTTTTGAAATGCGTGACATATTTTGCGTGGTTATATTTGGACAACTTCAGATATCTAATAAATGAAATGAAATCATGGATAATAGTTAGAAATGTTTATCCCTGCTTCCTTCTAAACACTGATCTCCCTGTTATCCTGAATGGCTGTCCACATCTCTAAACACATGTCAATAGATGATTAGACACCAAAGTTAAAAGTTCAAAGTAAATTTATTATCATGCTGCACCATTCCATCATGGCTGACTATTATCCCCCTTAACTCCATTTTCTTTCCTTCTCCCCGTAACCATTCACACTCTGATCAATGAAGAACCTATGAACCTCTGCTTTAAATATACCCCATGACTTGAGCTCCACAGTCATCCATGGCAATGAATTCCATGGATTCACCTCCCTCTGGCTAAAGAAATTCCACTTGATCTCTGTTCTAGAGGGACATCACTCTATTCTGAGTTCTGTACCCAGTACCTAAATGGGTATAAATTTACTCTCAGTAAGTTAGACCCTGCAGGAGGTAAGGCAATTTCTATGGATTCTTACTGGAATTTTTACAAGTGATTTCTCGTGTTTTCTCCATCACTAATTCCCTGACTGCACTTTTCAGCATGAGAATGAGTCACATTAAGAGCTAGAAAGCTTTGATGATTGTATGTTGTCAAACTTGCTGTGCTTAATGTGCGTGAATGTTGGTAAATGGCTTTAAACTTTTATTTCCCACACTCGAGGACAACATAAGTGATGTGACTTTCTTTAGGTCCTCTCTCTGAACGCTTATTGCAACACACCAATTTTTGAGGGACTCAGCAGGTCAAGCAGCACCTATGGAGGGGAATAAACAGTTGACGTTTCAGGCTGAGACTTTTCATCCAGACTGGAAAGGAAGGGGGACGAAGCCAGAATAAGAAGGTGGGAGGGGGAGAAGGAGTACAGGGTGAGGAGAAGAAGGGTGGGTTGGAGAGGGGTGTGAAGTAGGAAGCTGGAAGGGAATAGGTGCAAGAATAGAAGAATGGGATGTCACAGTATTGCAACTCAGGAAATTGGAGTTTGGAGTTCAATTTTGGCATCCTCTGTAAAAAAGATTCTACGTTCTTCTTGTGTCACTGGGTCCTGATGAAGGGTCTTGGCCTGAAACATTGACAGTGCTTCTCCTTATAGATGCTAATAACACACACAAAATGCTGGTGGAACACAGCAGGCCAGGCAGCATCTATAGGGAGAAACGCCGTCGACATTTCGGGCCGAGACCCTTTGTCAGGACTAACTGAAAGGAAATACTAAGAAATTTGAAAGTAGTTGGGGGAGGCCTCGGGAAAAAGAAAGGGGGAGGGGGGGAAGCACCAGAGGGAGATGGAGAACAGGCAAAGTGATGGGCAGAGAGAGAAAAAAAACAAACAATTACAGGCAGTGCATGCAGGGTGAAATGATATGGGTTACTGGACAAAACAGACTTATGTAGAAGTTAGTTTACAGCTAATTCTCCAGAACGGAAACATTACATACCCAGGGTCTACTCAATAGTCGCGTGTGGTCAAGGCTGAATTTATACCCTTCCTGAAGCAAGTTAAAATTAACAACCAGCATCAAAAAGTGTTTGCTTCTTCCAGCTCTTTAAACGTTTTGTTTTATGTCCCTTGTACAAACAATATTTTTTCTCCAAAGCTCGCAAATTAACAGGAAGGGTATGTTAATCCTGCAGTAGGGTCGCTACTGCACAGTTCCAGTATACCTAGTTCAATCCTGCCCTCAGGTGCTGTTTGTGTGGAGTCTGCATGTGGGTTCCCTCCCCCAAGTGCTCCAGTTCTTAACCACATGCCTATCAATGTTCTCTTAAGCCTATTGCCTTCTGTACATTGAGTGGCTTGAGGGGAATCAAGGATGGTGTTAATTGGCATGTGTGAGAAAATAATAGCTACAGAAAATTTGAGTGAGGGAATGGGGTTGATGAGATTGTTCAGAGACCCAGTATATACTGGAGGGTACGAATGATGTCTCTCCATGGAATTTTATCAATTTGTGAAAGCAGACAACATGTCAAACTGGTTCAGACTTGGAGGGGACTAGAATATAAAAGCGAGGATGTAATGCTGAGGCTTTATAAGTCATTGCTCAGATCGCACTTGGAATACTGTGTGCAGTTTTGTACCCCTTATCTAAGAAAAGATGTGCTGTCATTAGCGAAGGTCGAGAGGAGGTTCATGAGAATCATCCCTGGAATGAAAGGCTTAACGCATGAACAGTGTTTGATGTATGGAGTTTGAAAGAATTAGGGGTATTGAAACGTCAAATATTAACAGGCCTAGCTGGGATGGATGTGGAAAGGATGCTTCCTATGAGTGGGGACTCTTGTACTAGATGGCACAGCCTCAGAATAGAAGGATGTCCCTTTGGAACAGTGATGTGGAACAATATCTTTAGCCAAAGGGTGGTGAATCTGTGGAATTCATTGCCACAGGTGGCTGCAGAGGTCAATTCATAGGATATATTTAAAGCAGAGGTTGATAGGTTGTTGATTAGTAAGAGGATCTAATGTTACAGGGAGCAGGCAGGAGAATTTGGTTGAGAGGGATTTTCGGGCAGCCATGATGGAATGCTGGCACAGACTCAATGGGCTGAATAGCCTCATTCTGCTCCAATGTATTTTGGTCTTGTGGAACTAAATCTCCTTCTCCAGCTTTGAACCCTACACAAAGTTACCACGAAAGCTGAAGCCCTCACCCTGCCCAACCAACACACAAATGGAGAAACTCCCATCATGAAGTAATCCAGCCATTTGCACGATCTTTGAAGATAGCGGTATTCTCACCTGACCCATAGTGTGCTCCGGAATAATTACATACGTCCCTGTTGCTCTTTGACCTCAATTCTTCTTTTAACGCAATCAAACTCTCAGTGGGATGCGTTTGATTAAAAAGTTCAAGGAAACCACGTGGCAGTATTGGGTCAAACTGGCAAAATAAATTAGACTGTCAGAAAAAAAGGCAGAGTCCACATTTTAGGGCATGTATTGCAGCAAGCTTTTTTTATTGATATATTACATACGGCATCAAAAATCCATTTCAGGTACATTAATGTTAATATCTTTGATGAACATTTCATGATAATAACTTCTTTAAAAGTATACAGAGTTTGCATAAAATTGGAGTAGAGCCAGTGAGGAAAGAGTCCTGATTGAGTTCCCAGATGTAACATCGCCCCATTTACCGAACAGCAGCAAATTGTTCTCCATTGCATTCATTACAGCTGGGATGAAATAAGAGCTGCTTCCTAAAGGAGCTTAGATTTAATGACCAGCATAAATACAAAATAAAGAATTTGCTTCTCTTTGTGTGGTTTTGAGGTTTGATTGTCAATGGCACAGACTTTGAGAACATTTAAGAGACTTTCAGACCTCCCCCTTTTCAAAACAATTTGCAAGACTTGTTCTATTTTGACCATGACCGATGATTGTGCATATACACGCGTCTGCATTCCATTAGAAACAGACGGGTATCTCCATTCTGTCACCCCCTCCCCTGATAAAGCAGATGGCACCTGCATGCAGCAAGATGTGGACAGCATTCAAGAATGGGTGGGTGAGCTACAAAGTAGCATTTACACCAGCTAGTTACCAGGGAGGGACATCTCCAGCAAGACAGAGTCAGCTGGCTTCTCTCACCATTCCACCATTAGTTGTGAGCATCCAGTGACTAGAAACTCAATTGGTTCCATGGGATAAATACCGTGTCCAGACAGAGGCTGGGTCTTCTGCAGCAGGAGACTCACTAAAGACTTCCCAACATCTAGGAAGATGATGGGATCAATCCCTTAATATTCACATACTCTGACATGGCCATGACATGGCTCCATGGTGTACCTCATCTCATCTGATGGTCCTCCATCTCATCTGTAACCTCCAACACCTGACCTCCATAAGTCGACAGGCGCACAAGAACCTCACCCTCTCAACTCACCCACCTTTTGAATATCTAGACATTCCTCTATGCCCCGTTGGCTTTCACCCTGAAAATGCTTGCCCAGCAACACTGTGGGATTACCACCTCACAGAATGCCCTGGATCAAGATAGTGGTACATCGCCAGCAGGCCAAGGATAGTAAGGAATGAATAATAAACACGGCCTTGTTCCATTAATGAATAAATAAATATTACTATTAAAAAATATTTTTGTGGGTGCTGCATTATGATTAAAAAACATGGCTGAAACTAAAATATTTTCTTTGGACTCAAAGGACCCAATGCAATCATTCGAAATGCTGCTCTTAGAATATTGGCAAGTATATATATCTTTTCTTAAAAAATGTTCCCGATCAGTTTCCTAAAATACAAATCTTCCATCAGCATCCACTTTGATTGTTTTATGTTACCCTCAAACTCATTCAATTGAATAAAGTGTTTTTGGCTATTAAAATATTAAACCTTGCACATTTCCTTTTTGTTAAATCATACAATCTTCGTTATGCTTAAAAATTACCCCCAAAGACATGACAATGTAAGACAGAAATCCTTGTTATGATTACTGAAACCTTTTAAAATGTCTGGATCAATAATACCCACAATATTGAAATAAAAACCGTGATGAAACATTAGCATAGCATTATATATTATTCATTGGAAGAATATAGATTTCATTAAGATTTAGAGATTACCTTGCATTAAAATACACTGCTTAACAAACTGGACTCTATTACTCCTGTTGCAAGTGGCTGTCTATGATGGACTAGCAGTGTTTAAAATGCACAACTCTCTCTGCATGGATGTAACATTAATCACTGTTTTCTGAAATGAGTGCTTGATATCATTATTAGCACAATGTTTTACAGTACAGGTGATCCCAGTTCAATTCCTACCACTGCCCAAAAGGTGTTTGTATGCTCTCCCTGTGACTGTGTGGGTTTCCTCCGGGTGTTCCGGTTTCCTCACCCAGTCCAAGAACATAAGAGTTCATAGGTTAATTGGGTATTGTAAATTGTCCGATGATTAGGCTCAGATTAAATCCGAAGTTGCTGGGCAGTGTGGCTTGGAGAGCTGGAAGGGCCCATTTATCTCAATGGATAAAAATATTAATTATCAGAAAGAAATCTGATTCAGGTAGATTTGGCAGATCAAATCCAAACCAAACAATGGTGTGTGTGTGTGTGTGTGTGTGTGTGTGTGTGTGTGTGTGTGTGTGTGTGTGTGTGTGTGTGTGTGTGTGTGTGTGTGTGTGTGTGTGTGTGTGTGTGTGTGTGTGTGTGTGTGTGAGAGAGAGAGAGAGAGAGAGAGAGAGAGAGAGAGAGAGAGAGAGAGAGGGAGAGGGAGAGGGAGAGGGAGAGGGAGAGGGAGAGGGAGAGAGAGAGAGAGTCAGTCAGATAGGGTCATTGAGCTTACCTTTACCATACAATTCAGAACACACCAACAAGACGGTGTTCAGCTTCAATCCCATGAGGTGCTCATTTAAAACACACACCGTCCAATTAGCGAATCAGCACCATGAGACTGCAACATTGACGAGTGCAGCGCTAGACTCATTAGAGGCAGAGGTCTGAGATTAAAAAAATGAGGGAAAAGCGAGACATGTCCCTTGTGCAATGGATATTAATAAACCTCCAAAGCATGCTACAAAAAAATCAAAAAATATTTCCAAGGCTGAATTAAGGCAAACCATTCTGTGTTCAGATAATTTGTGTTTTCTTATAAACGTGTCTATCTTTGGCACTAAAATCCTTCATATTTCACTGTAACAAAATAAAAAAAAGCACACACAGTGCATACTATATAAATGCTGAGAACGATTAGCATGAGAAAGCACCACATCAGGGCTTGTGAGTTCCGGCTTGAACACTGGCGTGTTGAATAATTTTACACAGAGCTTTGGAATAACAACGTCTTGATTTAAACTTCACAAGCCTTGTTACTCTTCATTAGTAAATGCTAAAACAAGACAATATAAATTGCAACAGCTGAAACCCTGACATCTCCATGCCGTTTGATTGAAAAGAAGATTTGTTAATGACCTAATTTCATTTAAAAATAAACTGATTATGGATGCTACCGAACCATACATTTTATATCTCATCAGAGCCAAAATACGTAAAATGAAATGCTCTGCTCCATTGTTGCATAATTGGGTTACAAAGCATGCATGGCGTGAAAACAAATGAGAACCATAATTTTATTTAGAAGCATTTATCTTGCTCTCAGAAACTCAAATTGCAGCTAGCATTAAACACTCAGTGGCCACTTTATGAGTGACATCCGTACACTTGCTTGTTAATGCAAATTTCTAATCAACCAATCATGTGGCAGCAACTCAGTGCATAAAAGTAAGCAGACGTGGTCAAGATGCTCAGACCAAACATCAGAATGGGAAAGAAATGCAATCTAAATGGGTTCGAATGTGGAATGATTGTTGGCGCCAGATGGGGTGGCTTGAGTATCTCAGTAACGTCTGAGCTCTAGGAATGTTCATGCTCAACAGTCTCTAGGGTTTACAGAGAATGGTGCAGAAAATGAAAAGAAAACATCCAGTGTGCAGAAGTTCTATGGGAGGAAACACCTTATTAATGAAAGAGGTCTGAGTAAAATGGCCAGACTAGTGTAAGATGACACGAAGGTGACAGTAACTCAAATAACCATAAGTTACAACAGTGGTTCAGAGCATCCCTGACTGTACAGTACTTCAAACTTTGAAGTGGATGGACTACAGCAGCAGAAGATCATGAACATACAATCAGTGACCATTTTATTAGGTACAGAAAGTACTGGGTGGCATGGTATTGTAGTGGTTACGATGATGCATTCCCGCTGCTGTCTATAAGGAGTTTGTAAAGAGCTTATAAGGAGTTCTCCCCGTGACCACATGGGTTTCCTTCAGGAACTCCAGTTTTCCCCCACAGTCCAAAGACGTGCTAGTTAGTCGGTGAATTGTTCATTGTAATTTGTCTTGTAATGAGGCTAGGGTTAAATCGGGTTTACTGGGTGGCATGGCTCAAAGGGCCAGAAGGGCCTGGCCCATGCTATATCTTATCAAATAAACAAACAAATAAACACATAAAGTGCTCACTGAGCTGTATGTAGTCCCTGCATCTGTCATTGTGTTTTTAATGCAAAGGTAATGCTTGAAAGAGGTGACAAGGAATTCTACCTGGTAAGCTCAAGGAAACACACACACACACACACACACACACACACACACACACACACACACACACACACACACACACACACACACACACACACACACACACACACACACACACACACACACACACACACACACACACAATAAAAGATTATTAGCAAGTTATTTGGTTGAAAGTTTAAAATAGAAACAACATCAAAAAGTACTGGAAACCCTCAGCCGTTCAGAATAACATCTGTGATGAGAGAAACAAAGTTAATGCAACTGGTAGATGACACTTCGGCTCTGATTTAGGTCAGTGACCTGAAGAGTTTGCTCCATTTCTTGCCTGCTGGATTACAGCCTGACCAGTCAACTGTCTACAGCATTTCCCTTCACTCCAGGTAAGGGTTATTATTGGTGACATTGGCAGGGAGAATCACAGTGCCTTTTCTACAATATTCCAGAGGAATTAACCCACTTCAAACAACTGGGTTAATGTCTCTGTTAAAATAGAGAAATATCACAGGAACAAAGCAGAGACAGACCTTCGAATTCATGCTGTTCTGATTGATTTCAACAGATATTAAAATCATTCATCCTCTACACTCGATGACCTACATAGCTTCCTGGCCCAGTAAAACCTTGCTATTAAGCTATCTATTCTTTGTAAATCTCCCCCTTCCCTGGCCATTGTAGTCTCTCACTAGTCTGCACATCTCTGAACTCCACACACATTTAGCATTTAGGTTTCTTACGTGACTGTAGCAACACTAGTCTGTAGTGGTTGGGCTTTCTCTTTGAGAATTCCATCCCTAAACCTTTGTATGCCTCTACCCTCTGCTTCCTTTTTGGTGTCCTTAAATTCCACAACATTGTCCACATGTTGATAAGCCGCCATGAATGCTTTTCCTGTGGTTCGGTGCCAAATGACCACCTGTGGATTATCTGTTTTACTCCCTTTGTAAAATAATCACAACATAATTGTAAATATATGCACTGTGTGCTGTTGGTACTGTGTTTTGTACCTCGGCTGCAGAGGTACAATGTTTCATTTAGCTGCATACACATGTATGGTTGAATGATAATACTCGTCAACTTGAATAAACATGACAGAAGGAAGGATGGCATCAAAGCTCTCAACAAATGAGCTTTCTAGATTAGTGGTAAGTTCAAAGTTCAAAGTAAATTTATTATCAAAGTACATTTATGGTACCATATCAACCCTAAAATTCATTTTCTTATGAGCATACTTAACAAATCTATAGAGTAATAACTAAAATAAAATCAATGAAAGCCCACCCAACTAGGGCATTCAGCTAGAGTAGAAGAGATAACAAACTACACAAATGCAAAAAGAGAAAACAATAATAATAAATTAAAAAGCAATAAATTTTGAAAACATGAGATAAAGATTCCTTCAGAGTCAGTCTTTTGGTTGTGGGAACAAATAGTGATGGGGCAAGTGAAGTTGAGTGAAGTTATCCCTTTTGGTTCAAGAGCCTGATGACTGAGGAATAATAACTATCCCTGAACCTGGTGGTTTGAGTCCTGAGGCTCTTGTACCTTCTTCCTGATGGCAGCAATGAGAAGAGAGCATGTCCTAGGTGGTGTGGGCCCCTGATGATAGTTGCTGCTGTCCTACAACAATGCTGCATGGTAATAATATTACCAATACTTCCTGCCAATTTTGGGCAAGCTAGGGTTTTTCTCTTTGAAGTGAAGGGGAATGCAAGGTGATTTGAGAGATGGTGTATAACATTATAAGAGGTATAGATAGAGTGGGCAGAGCTATGGTAGCAGAGTGGTTAGCACAACACTATTACAGCCCTGGCCATTGAAGTTTGGAGTTCAATTCTGGTGAAATTTGCCCGTCCTCCCTGTGAGAACGTGGGTTTCCTCCAGGTGCTCTGGTTTCCTCCCACAAACCAAAGACACACTCTGAACCATCAGGCTCTTGAATAAAAAGGAATAACCACACTCAACTTCACTTGCCCCACCATTGAAATGTTCCTACAGCCAATGATCTCACTTTCAAGGTCTCTTTATTTCATTATCTCCTATTCATGTTATTTATTGCTATTTATTTATATTTGCATTTCGATAGTTTGTTGTCTTCTGCACACTGGTTGAGCTTTCATTGATCCTCTTATAGTTGCTGTTACACAGATTTGCTGAGTATCCCCACAGGGGAATTAATCTAAGTGTTGTATCTGGTGATATATATGTACTTTGATAATAAAATTGACTTTGAACTTTGAACTTTAGTGGGTGAATTGGCCTGTGATGAGGCTAGAGTTCAATAGGTGGGTTGCTGGGTGATGTGACTCTTTGGGCCAGAAGGGCCTGTTCTGCATTGTATTTCTAAATAAATAAAATAAATTGTTTTTTCCCCAGAATAGCAATGGTTAATATCAGAGCATATCCATTGAAGGTGAGTGGAGGACAGTTTAGCAGAGTTGGAAGAGATAGGTTTATTTTACACAGAGTGGTGGCTACCTAGAATGGCCTGACAGAGGAGGTGATGGAAGCAGATATGGTAGAGGTGTTTAACAGACTGTTAGAAACATGATACGGATCATGTACAGGCAGAAAAGATTTAGTTTACTTCAGTATCGTGTTTCTCACAGATATCAGAGATTTTACACAGATTGGTGGTAGAGGCAGTTACATTAGGAACATTTTAAGAGACTCTTAGTTAGAAATGTTCCAGAAGAGGGCCAGTAACATCATAAAGAATTCCATACAGTCTGCCATTGGATTGTTTGTCCTACTCTCATTATGGAGAAGACTACGTAGCATCCACACCAGAACCACCAGACTCAAAAATGGTTTATTCCCCCATGCAGTAAGGCTGATCAACACCTGCACCCACTAACCCACCCATCCACACCCCCAACCACCACTACTTTATCATTTTCTGTCAGTTACCTTATGTACAGGTGCTCCTGTGTCTAATCTCAATTTATGGACATACAATCATTCTATGTATATAAGCTATCTTATGTGTTATATTATTGTGTTGTTGTTATGCTGCATCAGATTCAGAGTAATAATTATTTCATTCTCCTTTACACTTGTTTACTGGAAACGACATTAAACAATCTTGTAATGCAAAAAGAGAAAAAGAAGTAATGAGCTAGTGTACATGGGTTCTTTCTCCATTCATAAATCTGATGGTGGGGGGAAGGAAGCTGTTCTTCATACACTGAGTATGCATCTTCAGGATCCTGTACCTCCTCCTTGATGGCAGCAATGAGAAGAAGGCATGTCCTGAGTGATGGGGTTCCTTAATGATGGATGCTAACTTTCTGAGGCATTGCTCCTTGAAGTTGTCCTGGATGCTGGGGAGGCTAGCTCCCATGATGGAGTTGACTGAGTTTACAACACGTTGATCCTGTACAGTGCACCCCCCCCCCCAATACCAAACAGTGATGCAGTCAGTTAGAATGCTTTCCACAGTACCTCTGTAGAAATGTGTGAGCGTCTTTGGTGGCATACCAGATCTCCTCAAACTTCAAATGAAATTTAGCTGCTGTAAAATAAAGTGTAAAAGCTAGACAGATTGTACACTTTATTCTGCATTCTGTTATTGTTTTAACTTGTGCTGCTTCAACTAGATTGGAGAAGGTGCTGGTCACCTGCAAGTGTGTATAATGAAGGGTTTAGAATGATGATAATATGAAGTGATTTAGTGCTGAAATCGATCTACCTCATTATGACCTTACTCCTTATTGTTTATCTGCTCTGCACTCTCTCTGTCACTGTTAAACTTTATTTTGCATTCTATTGTTGTCTTATCTTGTTCTACCTCACTGCACCAAGTAATGATTTGATCTGTATGAACAGTATGCAAGGCAAGCTTTTCATTTGTATCTTCGCACATGTGACAATAATAAACCAATTCCTATTCCAGGGAAGTACATATATAGAACATCCAACAGTACAGCACAAGAATAAAGTTGTGCTGAACCAATTAAATTAGCAATCAAATGGTCGACTAAACTAATCACTGATGCCTACACAATATCCATATCCTTCCATTTTCCTCACATTCATGTGCCTATCTAAACATCTCTTAAAAATCCCTAATGTTTCTGCATCTACCATCACCCCAGGCACCTACCACTCGCTGTGTAAAATATCTGCCTCTCACATCTCCTTTATAATTACCCCCTCTCAACTTAAATGCATGCCCTCTGGTATTAGACATTTCAACCCTTGGAAAGAGATACTGTTTGTCTACTCTATCTATGCTTCTCCTGATCTTAATGAACCTCTATCAGATCTTCCCTCAGCCTCTGCCACTCCAGAGAAAACAACCCGAGCTTGTCCGTCCTCTCGTTATAGCACATGCCCTCTAATCCAGGCAGTGTTTTGGTAAACCTCTTCTACCCCCCCCCCCCCCCCAGGCCTTAACATCCTTCCTATAAGGGGGTGACCAGAACTGTATGTTTCCAAGAGGACCCCGACCTTGTCATGGTTTGGAGGCTTCCATGCCTCTATGACCTGGAGAGTCATAGAGCTATGCTGGCTGGGGTCAGGGCTTTATGCTTTGGTTCTTGGTAGGATCACAGGTCAAAGGTTTGAGGACAGACTAATAGTGGACCACCGGTCGTCCGGGTTCCAGAGTTCAGCTCCGGGTTAACAACCCTGACTGGTAAAACAAAATTGTTATGGGAGCAGCAATGAAGATTCCACCTCCGTCTGTGTGCAGTGATATTCCTGAGTCTCCACCTGAGACTTGCATGAGTGACGGTAGTAAAAACTGAGAGCAAGCGACTGACATGATGAAGGAAATCTGAACACCACCAGAGATGGAGGACCTTCATTACTGCCCTAACCGCTAGTCGAGTAACAGGCAGTAGGTAAGAACTGTATGCAATACTCCAGATAAGTTCTATAAAGCCAGGGAACGGCATTAAATAAATTGCTCTGATAGCTGGCATCGACTCAGTGGGTTGACTGGTATCCTTCTGTGTCCTAAGTATGAGTAATATTTGGCACAGTTTTATTTGTTTTGCATAAGTGAGCAGTGGAATGGTATGCTTGATGCTCTGAAATATCTCATCCCCTGTTGTGCTCTGCAAAACCATTATTTCTCTGCTCGGGATGCCATCTGCATAAGCCCACATATTCAATCCCCCTCTCTAGAGGCTGACAATCATTGTAGCTCGCAGTGCAGCACCCAGAGTTAACTCTGTCATGTAACCTGAAGTACTCATACGTTCACAGAAATTCGAGCACTGAGCCTTTGCTGTCATTTTGCCCATCACCAATTTTACACAATCCCACTTCGTCTTTATGAGTTTCTGAACGGTTATTTTAAATCTCAAAAAAGCACTCTCTCTATGACTCACAGGATTTATTCAGCCATCAGTCAATGCCAGACACAAAGGGATTTTGCAGATGTTGAAAATACAGAGTGTTGCAGGGGAAAAATACTGAGGGCTATTAATTGAGATGTGGATTGTGCTAATGTGTTAAAAGGGAAATGCAAAAAGAGCCTAAAAGTGAAGGGTCTTAGCTCAAAACGTTGACTGGTTATTTATTTTCCATAGATGCTGTCTGGCCTGCTGAGCTCTTCTGGCATTTTGTGTGTATTGCTCTGGAATAGATACTCCCAACCTGGGATCCATGGAACACCTGCTTAATGGTTTTGGTGCATAACATAAGAAAGGTCGGGAACCCCTGCTCTAGAAGTACAGACACAGAATGCAACAGCGATGTCATCCAAGTTTCTGGAACTTCACATTATTTTATAGCATCCACCCATTGTTGTAATAGAAAATAAGATTTACAGTTAGCCCTGTGGATAATCATTTTATTCTGTCATCAAGACCAAGTTTGGTACTTAATTAAGCCACCATTCTGCTATCAAAATGTCATTTTACTGATAATCTCATCAACTGAGAATGAAATTGCTGCACCAAATTCATGTTCAGGTAGATCAGCTTTGACTGGTCCCCTGTTACAAACCAGTTTCAAATAAATTGCATGTTATCTCGAACGCTAACTCCATGTGATCTTTCAGTTTGCTTCTACACAGAGCAACAAATGCAAAATGCTGGAAGAACTCATCAGGTCGGGCAGCATCTATGGAGAGGACTGAACAGAACAAGTTCTTTTAATGCACAGATTAGTGGGTGCTTGGTCTGCCCTGTCAGGGTTGGTGATGGAGTCAGATATGATAGAGGCTCTATAAGACAGGGATGTAAATATACAGAGAATGGAGGGGTCTATAAAATGTGCAGGTAGAAGGGATTAGGTTAAATTTGTTCAAGTTCAAATTTAATTGTAATTGAACCATACCCATGAATATAGCCAAACATAACAGTGTAGTTCTGTGATGAAGGTACAAAACACAGTAATAACTGTGACACACAGCACAAGGTACATATAGCACACATAATTATGATAGCAGTAAACATTCAGTGACAAAAAAATATATAGCTCAAGTCCCTGAGTGTTATGTCCTGAAGACTGTTGGTGGATAGAATATTGTTCTGGAGACACACTCCTGTAAGAATAATTGCACAGCAGTCTGATTAGCACACGGTAGTGCAACCACAGATGGACGCAATCCAGCCTCTCTTCCCCCTTAGGTGTCATTTGTTTAATAAGTTTGGCATAACATCGTAGGCTGAAGGGCTGGTTCCCATGAATTGAAGGTTCTCAGCCCAGCAAGATGACTGATCATTTCCCTGCATAGATGCTGCCTGGCCTGCTGAACCAATGTCAAATCTTTCTTTAGCAACATAAGATCAGGAAGATGCCATTCACTCCTTTGACCTGTTCTACCATCAGCTCCTGCTCATCTACACCACCAAGTCCATCCAACCACACAGCTCCATACCCTGCAAAAAAATCACCTGACAAGTTAAAGACATTTACACCAAAAGAGATAGGAGCAGAATTAACCTTCAGCCCATTGCATCTGCTCCACCATTCCATCATGGCTGATTTATTATCCCGCTCCACTCTAATTCCATGCCTTCTTCCCATAGCCTTTGATGCCCTAACAAATCAAGAACCTATTAACCTCCCCTTTAAATATACCAAACGATTTGGCCTCCACAGCTGCCTGTGGTAATGAATTCTAGAGATTCACAACGCTCTGGATACAGAAATTCCTCCTCATCTCTATTCTTAGGATGTACCCTTCTATGTTGAGGCTGTGTCTTCTGGTCCTAGATTCCCCTACAATAGCAAACATCATCTCCACATCCTTTCTATCTAGTCCATGTAGATAAGTACATGGATAGAACATAGAACATGGAACATAGAACAGTAGCGTAGGAATGGCCCTTTAGCCAACATGCCATGTTATATGACTTGGGAGATCATGTCTTCCCACGGCCACGATTGTTCTATGGCAATATTGTTTTACAGAAGTCATTTCCCATTGCCTTCTTCTGGATAGTATCTTTACAAGATGGGTGACCCAACTGTTTATCAATACTCTTCAGAGATTGTCTACCTGGCATCATTGGTCACATAACCAGGACGTGATATGCACCAGCTGAAAATACGACTATCCATGACCTGTTCCCAATTGATCATGTGGCCTTGATATTGGGGGATGGGAGGCTAAACAGGTGCCCAAGGGTGACCTGCAGGCTAGGAGAGGGAAGGGATACCTTACACCTCCTTTGGTAGAGACATATCTGCATCCTGCCACTCTATTTCTCTATAATCCCATATACCTGAATATAATTTACAGCTCTCCATTCCTGGCATAGTCATGACCTTATTAATAGAATCTGAATTACTTCTATTGTCTCTGACCCTAACATGAACCCTGGCGGGGCATTCCAGGCACCCTGTGTAAAAACCTGGCCTACAGATGTTCATTGAACTTTTCTTCTCTCTCTTTAAATTTATGCCTTCTAATATTAGATATTTTAATCCTGGGAAAAAGAGATACCGGCTGTCTTTCACATGGGAGTATAGCGGCTACAGAGGGACCGATCGGAAGATTGGGATTCAATTCCTGCCGATGTTTGCAAAAAGTTTGTACATACTCCCTGTGACTGCATGGGTTTCCTCCAGGTATTCCGTTTTCATCCCACATTCCAAAGATGTAGGGATTAGGGTCAGTAAGTTATGGGCATGCTATATTGACACCTGGCACACGATGACACTTGCAGTCTGCCTCCAGCACAACCTCGGACTGTGTTGATCATTGACAAATGCAAACAACGCATTTCACTGTGTGTATATACAGATGTTTAGATGTCCAACTGAAAAATAAAGCTTATTTTCCTCCCTTCCTTCCTTGCATATGTCAGCTGTATAGGGTAGTGATAGACACCATATGATGGAATGCAGATAAACAAAAGGAAATATCATTTTCCTCAGAGTGAACATCACTAGTATGGTCCTGGTCTAACCATGATGATGAAGTGGCCAAGCAAGTTCATCAGCGCTTCCACTTCTTCGAAAAATTTGACAATGTCCCATTTGGCCCTCACCATTTTTTTTTAATCAATACACCATAGAAAGCATCCTATCTGAATGTATTACAGCTTGTTATGGCAACTGGTCTTCCTGAGACTGGAAGAAACTGCAGAGTTTTGGACACATTTCAGCCCATCACAGAATCCATGGACACTTCTTGTTTTGTCATACTCATTTACTTTTCAGAGAATGGAAAATCAGTCATATCCCAGAGCAACTGAGTAATGCTTTAGGACTTAGCTTATTTGTTTATACACATGTTGTTTTAAAAGAAATCCCTGATTCATACAGATGAAAATGGCCTTATCTCAGAAATGAGCCTTGTAATCCTAATGTCAAATCAGCAGCTCAGAGAAATCCAATTTTAAATTACTGAAAGTTTCTTGTAAAAATGTACAGATACATTTGTATGTTAGATTGATGTACGGTGTTGGTTTTTTTGATAAAAGAAAAATTATTCAAAGCCTTTCCGATGTAATTCTCCTCTGCACTGACTTTTTCCACTACCTTGATAAAGCAGCCAACATAATCAAGAACCTCCCCTATCCCAGACATAGTTGCTTCTCCCCACTCTCATAAGGCAGGAGATACAAAAGTTGTGATTGTTGTACCACCAGGTTTCTGCCCCACTGTTATCAGACACTTCAACAGACCTCTTATATGCTGAAGTTCACCTCTTGATCTCTCAGTCTACCTCATTGCCTGCTGCAATGTACTTTCTCTGTAACTGTAACTCTACATTTTGCATTGTTTCTTTATTTCCATTTGTACTACTTCAATAGACTTACGTTCAGAATGATCTGTCTGGATGGCTTGCAAACAAAAGCTTTTCACGGTATCTCCACCCACCCTGCCAGTCACGTATTCACCAAATTGCCATCAGGGAGAAATGACAAGTCCATCACAACCAGGACTTCTTTGGTGGGGCCCTAAGGCCAGCCTCAAAAATACAAGAATGCCCGTTCAGGACAGAGATGAGGAGGAATTTCTTCAGCCAGAAAGTGGTGAATCTGTGGACTTCATTGCCACAGGCGGCTGTGGAGGCCAAGTCACTGGGTGCATTAAGACAGAGATTGATAGGTTCTTGATTAGTCAGAGTATGAAAGGTTATGGGGAGAAGGCAGGTGAATGGGATTAAAAGAGAAATGGATCAGCTATGATGTAATTGCAGAGCAGACTCAATGGACCAAATGGTCTAATTCTGCTCCCATGTCTAATGGTCTTATGGTCTATTGAACTACAAGTCATCTCCAAAATTTCTTTCCTGTAGCCATCCAGCTTTTCAATGAAACTCACACAGTTTAATACCCAAACTGTCCCTGCACAACATCCATTAAATGGTCTTTCCTGCTCACCTTGTTTGTTGATAATTATTTAGTCTGTTAGAGTCATAGAGAAGTACAACTCAGAACCAGTCCATGCCAAAACCATTTAAGCTGCTTACTCCCATTGACCTGTTCTGGGAAAAACCCTCCATCCCCCTGTCATTTATGTACTTCTCCAAACTTCTCTTAAATGTTGAAATCAAGCTCGCATGGACCACTTGAGTTGGCAGCTCTTTCCACACTCTCATGACCCTCTGACTGAAGAGGTTTCCCCTCATGTTCCCCTTAAACTTCATAACTTTCACCCTCAACCTATGACCACTTGTTGCAGGCGCCCACTACTCTATCTATACCCCTCATAATTTTGTACACTTCTATCAAATTTGTTCTCAGTCGTCTACATAATAAGGAATACAGTCCTAACCTACTCAATCTTTCCTTATAACTTAGGTCATCCTGACCCAGCAACATCCTTGTAAATATTCTCTGTTTCCTTTTAACCTTGTTTACATCTTTCCTGTAGGTAGGTGACCAAAACTGCACACAACATTCCAAATTAGACCTCACCAATGTTTTATAAACCGTCAACGTAACATCCCACTTCCTGGACTCAGTACATTGAGTTATGAAGGTCAATGTGCCAAAAGCTTTCTTTACCAACTGATCTACCTGTGATACCACTTTCAACAAATTATGGATCTGTGTTCCCAGATCCTTTTGTCTACCACACTCGTCAACGCTCTACCATTCATTGTGTAAGACCTACCCTGGTTGGTTCTACTGAGGTGCAACACCTCACACTAAATGGCTTGCATTCCATTCAATTTGCCATTTTTCAACTCACCTTTCAGCTGATTCAGATCCCTTGGCAAGCCCTGATAGCCGTCCTCACTGTCCACTACACTTCCGATCTTGGTGACATCCGTCAGTCTGCTGATTCAGTGGACCACAGTACCATCCAGATCATTGATATAGATGACAAACAACAAAGGACCCAGAGCTGATCTCTGCAGCACACCGCTAGTCACAGGCCTCCAGTCAGAGAGGCAATATGTTCTAATGTTCACATTTATTTACACTTGATTGTTGATGTTTGTGTACTCTGCTAATCACTGCTTGCTCATGGCTGCTTGCACTATTAATAGTTCATCCTGTAACTATTACAGTTACTACTCCTCAACCATCAGGCTCTTGAACCAAAGCAGATAACTTCAGTCAACTTCACTAACTCCATCATTAAAATGTTCCCACAACCGAAGACCTGTCATCTTAAATTTTTAACATTTATTGCTTATTTATTTACTATTCTTTCTTTCTTTTTTAACTTGTACAGTTGCTGTGGTCTTTCATTGATTCAGTTGTAGATATTATTCTATAGATTTATTGAGTACTCCCACAAGAAAATAAATCTCAGGGTTGTATATAGTGACATGCCTATATTTTGATAATAGATTTACTTTGATCTTTGACCTTCATCTTGGTTGCTATTGTGTTATCCTTTATAGCATTGTCCTGTGTTTTATGCTTGGCACTGAACCACAATCAATTCTGGTATGTTTTAATACTGGGAATAAAGTGATTCTGATTCTGATGTGACAATAATAAACCAACTGTTGTCACACTCAAATGTCTGAAAGTACCAAGAAGCCCCACATTTTCTGAAAGTGGCAGCAATGATTAATTCACCTCAAGGGCCAACACATTGATTTTAAAGTTAGCACAGCAGATTGCAAAATGTCGAGTGGTACTGAAAGTAGTTTTCACTGATAATTCCACAGTCAATTTGCTTAGAGAAGCTCCAAGCGTTTTAATGAATCGATAATGGGTGGGATGGCAGAAAAGCTTATCAGCTTGCATAACACTACTACAGCACCAGCCACTAGAGTTCAAATCCTGCCGCTGTCTGTGAGGAGTTTGTACATTCTCCCCTTGGCCATGTGGGCTTCCTCCAAATGCTCTGGTTTCCTCCCATGTTCAATAGGCATACAGTTTAATGGGTTAATTGGTCACATTGGTATAATTGGGCGGTATGGGCTTGTTGGGCTGGAAGGCCCTGTTACCATGCTGTATCTCTATGAAAATGCCATGGCAGTTCCAACTTCTTGTCAAAAACACTAAACTAAAATCTACAAACACCCGAGATTCTGCCGAAGCTGGAAATCCTAAACAACATACATAAAAGGCCAGGCATCATCTATGGAGGGTAATAAACAGTCAAAGTTTCAGACTGAAGCACTTCATCAGTATTAAAAATTAAAAGCGAGGAAGCCAGAACCGCAATCTATGCAGACAAGTATTGTTTCTTATCAGTCTAACTGTTTATTTTGCCACTCCAGTGAGATTAAATAAAAGTACAGTTTATACAATGCTTTCTACAATCTATGGATGAATCAGACACCTTACAACTAACAAAAAGTCCTTATATTTCCTGTATGAAGAAATGCTCTGTAACTTCCACTAAAAAGATGACTAACTGGATAATTAACTTTAATACTGCCGGGATACCAGACGTAACTTCTTGATTGTCTTTTGTTGTTAACAGGTTACGTCCACATGAGAAAGAGCAGACAGAGGCTTGCTCTAACTATTATTCTCCGACTGCATTGTGGTGTGTGGTGCACAGTGACGACTAAGTCTCAGGAAAATCTTTTAAATTTAAAACATTCCTTCATTAAGTTAAAACTACAATTTTAGGCCAAAGGGTGTGGATAAAAGGAACTGAAATGGTTATACTGCCTATCAGGAGATTTTCTGGAGGAACAGAGGGATCTTGGGGTTTATGTCCATAGATCCCTCATAGTCTCCAGACAAGTTGATATTGTTGTTAAGAAGGTGTATATTGTATTGGCCTTCATTAGTTGGGGACTGATTTCAAGAGGTGCAAGATAATGTTGCAGCTCTATAAAACATTAGTTAGACTACGGTGTTCAGTTCTGGTTGCTTCATTACAGAAAGGATGTGGAAGCTCTAGAGAGGGTGCAGAGGAGATTTACCAAGCAGCTACCTGGACTAGAGAGCATGTCTTATGGTTTTTCTCTTTGGAGAGAAGAAGAATGAGAGATGACTTGATAGAGTTATACAAGATGATAAAAGGCATTATTAGAATGGACAGCTAGACACTTTTTTTCCAGGGCTCTGGTTAACATGAGGGAGCATAATTTTAAAGTGTTTGGAGGAGTATAGGAGGGATAACTGAGATAGCATTTTATTTATACAGAGAGAGGTACGTGCAAGAAATATGCTGCCAAAGGTGCTGGTAGACACAGAGATATTAACGAGACTCTTAGATAGGCGCATGGATGATTGAAAAATGGAGGGCTTTGTAGAAGGGAAGTGTTAGATTGATTTTAGAGTAAGTTAAAATGTTGGCACAACATTGTGGGCTGGAGGGCCTGCACTGTGCTGTAATGCTGTATGTTCTTCCTTTAAAATCCAACCACTAGAATCAAAATAAGAAATAAATTAAAGTGAAGAACTAGACTCATAACAGTGGATCAATTCCGACTGACATAAAGGTCATTTGGATTATTTACAAGCAAATGGAAAGGCAAGAGAACATATCAGACTGGCACAAGAGACAGTGACACTGGCCACTTTGATGTGGAACTTGAATAACTCTGATCATATTATTCTAATTGTGCTGGAAGCCGGCTGTGAGGCGGATAATCGACGTTGAACACGCAGCGTACAACATAGGAACAGGACATTCCGTCCACAATGTTGTGTCCAACTAATTAAATACCCATCAAAACAAATCCCCTCTTCCTACAGAATGTCCATGTCTTTCTATTTCCTGCACATTCATATGCCTATCTAAGGGTGTCGTGCATACTCCTATCATAATTGCCTCCATCACCTTCCTGGCCTGTCATCAAGCTCGGTGTAAAAAAAACTTGCCTCACATATCTCCGCTGAACTTAATCCCTCTCACATTAAATCTGGGGTTCCCAGCCATTGTTATGCCATGGATCACTGCCATTAACCGAGAAGTCCTCTTCAAAGGAAGGCAAGGATCCCATTGCACTGTTAGATCTCCAGGCCAGTAAATACTTGTCTCCTAGCATCTGTAATTTAGCTACAAATCACAAAAATGCTGGACGAACTCAATAAGTTAGGCAGCATATGTGGAAGAAAACAGTTGACAATTTTGGGCCAAGACCTTTCATCAGGATTGAAAAGAAGCTAGGATGACCTTTGTTATTTTCCCACTTTTGTTTTTTGTAACTATGTGTGGACAACATGATTTAGATTTTGCTACAATGAAAATATTCTGAAAGTACAATATATAGAACTGGCCTTCATTGGTTACGAGTCCTCCCCAGGTTCTAAAGGATGGCATAAATATAGCTCCTTTCCTTTCTGCCAAATTTACCCAGTTTCTATTTGTTTCCTGCTGATTTGGGCTCAGAAATGTCTATGCAAGTATAACAGAGATTATATAAGATTGGTGAATTCATTTATAAGTCTGCAAAGGAAAAGTGAATTTTCAAAGGAAAATTCAAATATATAGAGTCATAGATTCATAGAAAATTACAGCACAGAAACAGGCTCTTCAGCCCATCATTTAAACTGCCTACTCCCATCGACCTGCACTAGGCCACCATCCAAATACCTAAAATGGCAGATCATTCCACACTCTCGCGACCCTCTGAGTGAAAATGTTTCCCCTCATGTTCCCTGAAACTTTTCATAAATTCTGATGGGAATTCATAATTGTAACAAAAGAAAGACAATTTTGTTTTTAAAAATAAATATTAATGATCCCTACTTTTTTGAAATATTATTTTTCTTTACAGATATAGCATATTAACAGGATGCCCAGGGGTTCCCAACACTTTTTATGCAGTGGACACCTAGCATTAACCGAAGGGTCCATGAATCCCAGATTGGGAACACTTGCTGCAACCCAACGAGCGCACAACACCCAAATATACCCAAGTACAGATTAACCTACTAACCCGTACAGCTTCAGAATATGGTAGAAAACTGGAGCACTCAGAGCAAAATCACAAGGTCTCTTGGTGAATGTACAAACTCCTTACAGTGATGGAATTGAACCCAGGTCATTGGTGCTGTACTAACATTACACTAAATACTACACTACCGTGTCTCCCCATTTCATATTGTGCTTGTATTTTCCAAAATAGTTTCAGCAAATTAATTATACATTCAATATTTGCCAAGATTATCTTGCCTTCTGCTTAGTTCTGCTGAGAGATATAATTCCTTTTGGTATCAAGTATCAATAAATTAAAACACTAAACTGTTCTTACAAGTACAGTTGAAACCCATTATTGCATTGACACAGAACCTTTCAGTGTTCTTAACTGCTAGACTGCTTCATGGACCAGTGACTAGTCTTCAAACCTGACCTCTAATTAATTGTGTGTGTGTGTGTGTGTGTGTGTGTGTGTGTGTGTGTGTGTGTGTGTGTGTGTGTGTGTGTGTGTGTGTGTGTGTGTGTGTGTGTGTGTGTGTGTGTGTGTGTGTGTGTAATTGCCGCATTCTCCCTGTCACCATAGAGATTTCCTAGGGTGCTGCAATTTTCTCCCACGTCCATATATCTATCAAAGTTAAAAGTCGAGTTTATTCTCATATATGCAAAAGCTTCTATGCACAGGTGCAGTGAAGAATTTACCGGCAGCGTCATCACCAACATATAGCATCGTATAAGCAGCATTCACAAAAATAGATAAATTAATTATGACTGACATCCATCGGGCTCCTGTACTGGCTGCACTTAGCACAGAACTGGTTCTGTGACTATGGTCTCACTTTTGGGGACTCTGTGGTTCATGATCTGTGTATTGTTTGTTTACTTTTTTATTGTTTGCATAATTTGTTCTTTTTTCACACATTGGATGTCTGTTAGTCTTTGTCGTATGCGTTTTCTTGTATTTCTTTGCTTTGTGATGCCTGCAGGAAGATGAATCTCAAGGTTGCATATGGTATACATACTTTGATAATCAATGTGCTTTGAACTTTGAAATTCAGCACAATTTTTACAAGAAAACAAGTCCATTTTAGTGCAAAGTGTTCAAAGTGCTCACTATGTTGCTAAACTGTAATGACTAGCATTCTGCAGGTTGGTTCAAATGAAGTAGTTGTTCTTAAAGCTGGTGGTGTGGAACTTCAGGCTTCTGTGTCTCCTGCCCTATGATGGCTCTGAGCAGATGGCATGGCCTGGAGGGTGAGGGTCTTTGATGATAGATGTTGCCATGATCCACATGTCTTTTGAAATGTTGCTATTGTATGTGTCCTCCTCATGCCCGGAAATATTTTCCTTTTAGCCTTCCTACTCTTCCATCATGAACATGATAGTCAATCTGGCTTCATTAGCCACTGGTAATAAAACATTCCCTGTTCTTCTTTTCCTGAGATAAATTATTCATTCACTTGCCCTTACATTTCAAGCACATTTATGATTGAGTCGTAGAGCAGTACAGCAGAGAAAACATCCTTTAGCATACCTAGACCATGCCAAAACTATTATTTGACCTAGTCCCGTCGATCTACTTCTGGACCACAGTCTTCCATATCCCTCCCATCCATATAATTAAGCAGACAGTCTTAAATATTGAAATCAAACTGCCATCCCACTTCTGCTGGCAGCTTATTCCACATTCACATCACCCTCAGAGTGATGAAGCTCCCCCTTAGGTTCCCCATAAATATTTCACCTTTCAGCCTTAACCTCCAATTCTAGTTTCAACCAAAATGCAATGGAAAAAGCCTGCTTATATTTACCCTAGATATTGATCTTTTCAGTGTATTGGTTTCAAAATATCTTTTATAAGTGCCAACATTTAATTTATTTGCATGGCCTACTAATCCAGCAGCAGTATTGAATAGCTGAATACCAAGTACCTGCATTTCAAAAGAATGTTTATTACATCGTAGGTAATAAATGTTCTCCTCTTGTTACAGACTCTGTTAGCAAAGGAAATTATCTTCTCCTTTTTATGATCCCAACATCAATTAGGTTAAACACAAGAGATTCTACAGCTGCTAGAAGTCCAGAGCAACACACAAAAAAGGCTGGATCAGTTCAGCAGATCAGGCAGTATCTATGGAGAGGAATAAACAGTTGATATTTCAGGCTGAGACCCTTAATTGGGGCTGGATAGGAAGAGGAAAGACTCCAGAATAATAAGGAGAGGGAAGAGGAGGGGAGGAGGATAACTAGAAGGTGATAGGTGAAGCCAGGTGGGTGGGAAGTTGAAGGACTGGAGAAGAAGGAATCTGATAGGAAAGAGAGTGGATCAGGGAAGAAAGGGAAGCTGGAGGGGCAACAGGGGAAGGTGACAAGCAGGTGAGGAGAAGAGTTAAGAGGACAGAGTAGGGAATAAAGAAATGGGAAGGGGGAGGGAAAAGAAAACAAAAGAGAAAAGAAAATACCTAAAGTTAGAGAAGTCGATGTTCATGCCTTCAGTTCGATGGATATCAAGATGGAATATAAAGTGTTGCTCCTCCACCCTGAGAGGCTGTGGATTGAAACATCGGAATGGGAATGTGGATAGGAATTGAAATGCTTGGCCACTGGAATATTCCACTTTTTGCAGATGGAGAAAAGGTGCTTATGTTTTCAATTCAAAAAACTTAGAGCCATGGAGTCATAGAGCACTACATCACAGAAGGAGGCCATTTGGCCCATCTAGTCCATGCAGAACTATTATTCAACCTGTTCCTATTGACCCATGCCTAGACCTTAGCCTTCCATTCAGTCTATGTACTTATCCAAACTTCTCTTAAATGTTGAAACTGAACATGCATCTATATTCTCCAACAAACTTCCGCTGATGTGCTAGAAGTGTTCTTACTGATTGCATCAGGGTCTGCAACAGCAATTCGAATGCACAAGACATGGCCCAGCCCAATACATCACAGGCACAATCCACCCTAACATCAGTAGTATCTATAGGAGGAAAGAAGGAAACATCTATTCCCACAATCTTCTAGCAGCTACCATCAGGTTAGTGGTACAGAAGTCTGAAATCCCAAACTACCATGTTCATTAATTCAAGAACAACTATGTCCCTTCATCCATTCAGTTCTTGAACCAACCAACACAACCCTAATTACTAAGTTTAGCAACACCATGACCACTTTAATCACTTTGCACTGAAATGGACATTGCAGTTTTGTTCTTGTTGTAACTCTGTTCTTTCTTTTAAAAATTGTGTCCAATTTATGCTTTTCTTGTGAATGCTGCTTATCTGATGCTATGTACCTGTCTATGATGCTGCTGCAAGGAAGTTTCTTATTGCTCCTGTGTGAACAAGTACAATAAACACTTCTTGACTTTGACATTAACTAGTAGGCGTAGTGTAACACTATTACAGCACCAACTATCTAAGTTCAATTCCCGCCGCTCGCTGTAAGGAGTTTGTATGTTCTCCCCATGACCGCATGGTTTTTCTCCAGCTTCCTCCTACATCCCAAAGACATATGAGTTGGTAGGTTAATTGGTCATATGGGTGTAGTTGGGTGGCATGAGCTCTTAGGGCCAGAAGGGTCTGTTACTGCACTGTATCTCTAAGTAAATCAATAACCTTGTCCACACCATGAAAAGACCCCCAGATTTTTATACCCCATTGTCACTCCAAATTTTAAGCCAGTCTCATTTAAAAAAAGATTTTAATTTTTTCTCATTATGTTTTGTACAAAATCATTGTTTGTTGAGATTTCCATTACACAAGTGTAAAGGAGAATGAAATAATTATTACTCCAGGTCTGATACAGCACAAAAAAAACCACAAAAAGATTAAGAACCCAATAAATATAAATACATAAGATAGCTTATATATGTAGAATGATTGTATATCCATAAAGTGATGCTAGGTACAGGTCTGTACCTCATAAGGTGACTCTGACAATAAAAATGGTAAAGTAATGGTGGCTGGGGGTGTGGATGTGTGTGTTAGTGGGTGGAGGTGTTGATCAGCTTTACTGCTGGGGGAAAGTAACTGCTTTTGAGTCTGGTGGTCCTGATGTGGATGGTACATAGTCTCCTCTTTGACGGGAGTGGGGCAAACAGTCCATGAGCACGGTGGGTGGAATCTTTCATGATGTTAGTGACCTTTTTCTGGCACCTTTCTGTATATAGCTGTTCTAGCTGTAACTTTTCTAAGTGGTTTGCTGCATGCAAGGGCTTTGAAATATTTCTCTTGGGTGTCTTACAGAAGTGAAACCACTTTCATCCTTGTCATCAGCTACAAATCTTTTTCCAAGGATGTTGAAAATAGTCAAGACTTTTGTTCAGGTGGTAATTCTTTTTTTCCCTCACAGAGGGAAAACATCCCTAACACTTCTGTGGAGCTTAATCCATCACCATGACAAAGCAAACGGATTTCCGAGCCTAGACTGAAAATGTGGTCAGTGAGGTAGGTTTACGGAGTTCAGGAGAGTAATCCCTTGTGCTCTGGCCAATATTTATCCATCAAACTACAGCAGTGAAACATGTTATTGCATTGCTGCTTCTGGGAGCTTTGAGTGCATAAATAATCCCAAAGCATCTTTTCTTCAGATCCCTCAAGAGTCTTATCTTGACAGTCTGAGAAACTATTGCGACCTTTCAACATTTGATTTTAAGATGATTTTAAGGTCACTGCATCCTGTGCAGTTTAGTCCTTTCATTGAAAATGTTATTACCCTTTATTCACCTAATTAGATGCATCCAGCACCTAGTAAAGTATATGGTCATGGTCTCTAGCTGCTGTGGCCCATCCACTTCAATGTTCTGTAAATTCAGATATGCTCTTCGGCACATCATTATTTCATTGCATGGCTTTTTGAGTTATGGTCACCTTCCTGTCAACTTGAACTAGTCTGGTCATTCTCCTCTGGCCTCAATCATTAACAAGGCATTTTTGCCTTTGAACTGCTGCTCCATGTTTTTTTGTTTTCTTCACACCATTCTCCATAATTTCTAGAGAAAGTTGTGCATGAAAATCCCAGGAGATTAGCATTTTCTGAGATACTCAAACCACGCTATCTAGCACCAATAATCATTCTGTGGTCAAAATTACTTAGGTCACATTTCTCCCCCATTCTGACGTTTGGTCTGAACAACAAAAGAACCTCTTGACCATGACTGCATGCTTTTATGCCTTGACATAATGCCACATGATCGGCTGATTAGGTCTTTGTATTAATGGGCAGGTGTACAGGTGTACTTAGTAAAGTGGCCACTGTGTGTAATTTCACTTTGCCCACTTTTTCTAAGTAGCCAACTTTATATTCTCCCCACATTTAACTTGATACCCACCATCCCACCTAATATCACTTTACAATCAAATGCTGTCTTGAAGACACAAGCAGCTGACAGCATCCATGGAGGAAATTGAACAATGACTGACAATTAACAAAATGGTGCCTGTCCACTTCCCTCATAGTTGCATCAGTTCCTCCAATATTACATGAGACATTCCAAGCCCAATCATTTTAGTTACTTAATCAGATTAGGTTATTTATTTTGTCTCCTGATTGATCCAAACTATGCAAAGTGTTTGGGTACCAAGATCTAAACAGATTTTCTGATGCACTTTGGGGATAGTTGTAGTCACTAACACAAGAGATTCTCAAATGCTGGAAATCCAGAGTAACACACGCAAAATGCTGCAGGAACTCAGCGGGTCAGGCAGCATCTATGAGAAGAATAACTAGTCAATGTTTCAGGTCAAAACCCTTCATCATGGTAATCATGGTCAGTTCAGTCAGCAGTTGAACTAAAACAGGGCATTCATGTTCTTTGTTGTCATTTTTGCTTTGTAATTATCTAGTTGGAGGGAGGCTATAGGATACATAGAGATTATAGCACTGTACAGGCCCTTCAACTCATAATGTTCTGCCAGACTTTTAACATACTCTAACATCAATCTAACCCTTTTTTCCCATGTAGCCCTCCATTTTTCTATCATATGTGAGCCTACCTAATAATTTCTTAAATGTCCCTAATATAGCTACAATGCACCCACTACACTCCATGTATAAAACCTATCTCTAACATATCCCCTATACTCTCCCCAATCATCTTAAAATGATGCCCCCTTGTGTTAGCTGTTTTTGTGCTGGAAAACAGTCTCTGGTTGTCCACTTGCCTCTTATCATCTGGTACACCTCTATCAAGTCACCTCTCTTCCTCCTTCGCTCCAAAGAGAAAAGCCCTAGCTCACTCAAATTTTCCTAATAAGACATGCTGTCTAATTCAGACAGCATCCTGGTTAATCTCCTCTGCACCCTCTCTAAAGGTTCCATATCCTTCCTATAATATGGTGGCCTGAACGGAACACAATATTCCAAGTGTGGTCTAATCAGGGTATTCTAGATCTGCACCATAATGTCAGCAGTCTTGAATTTAATTGGCAGAATAAAAGGCCTACGCATAATCTGCCTTCTTAACCACTCTACCAACTTGTGCAGCAATTTTGAAAGATCTATGGACGTGGACCCCAGGATCCCTCAGTTCCTACACTCTACTAAGACTCCTGTCATTAACCTTGAATTCTGCCATCAAATTTGACCTTACAAAGCGAATCACTTCATTCTTTTTTGAAATTGCTGCTTGTTGCATGTGCTAAATGCCAAACCAATGGCCTCTGAAATTGTGCAGTTGAATTTTGGCCACAGAAATCAGCAACATAAAATCATGCACATAAATTCAAGGGCAAATTTACATTGTTAGTGTCTGTCATCAGTGGTCACTCATGTCCATCACTCTCACCTCAAAAGAGCTTTAGAGTTGTTGAATGCTGCCACACAAAACAGGCCCTTCATCCCATCTAGTCCATGATGAATTGTTATTCTGCCTACTCTCATTGACTGCATCTGAACCATACCCCTCCATACCACTCACCTCATGTACCTATGCAAACTTCTCTTAAACGCTGCAATTGAACCCGCTTCCACTGGCAGCATATTCCACACTCTCACCACCTGCTGATTGAAGAACTTCCTCCTCATGCTCCCCTGAAATATTTTACCCTTCATCCTTAACCCTTGACCTCTAGTTCTAGTCTCACCCAATCTCAGTGGAAAAAGCCTGCTGGCATCTACTCTATCCATACCTCTCCTGATTGTCATATATCTCTGTCAAATCTCCCCTTACTCTCCTGCACCTCAGGACCCGAGGGAATAATAATTACATAAGACCCTTAGATATATGAGCAGAATTAGGCTAACTAGCCTAACAATTCTGCTCTGCCAGTTCATCATGGCTGATCCATTTTCCCTCTCCAACCCAAACTTCTTCCTTCCCCTCTATCCCTTCATGCCCTGACTAATCAAGAATCTATAAACCTCCGCCTTAAATATACATAAACACTGGTACTTCATAGCTGCCTGTGGCAAAGAAGTCTACAGATTCACTATTCTCTAGCTAAAAAAAACAAATCCTCTTTACCTCCTTTCTAAAAGGACACCCCTCTAATCTGAGGCTGTGACCTCTGGTCTTAGACTCTCCCATCACAAGAAACATCCTCTCCATATCCACTTCATCAAGGTCTTCACCATTCAATCGGTTTCAATGAGGTCCCCCCTCATTCTTCCGAAATCTAGTGAATTCAGACCCAGAACCATCAAACGCTCTTCATATGACAAGCCATTCAATCCAGGAATCATTTTGGTGATCCTTTTCTGAACACTCCCCAGTTTCAGCACATCCTTTCTAAGTTAAAGGACCCAAAACTGCTCACAACACTCCAAGTGAAGCCTCACCAGTCCCTCCTAAAATCTCAAAACTACAGCCTTGCTTTTATATTCTAGTCTTGAAATGAATGCTAACATCGCATCTGCCTTCCTCTCACAGACTCAACATGCAAATTAACTTTAGGAAATCCTGAATAAGAACTTCCAAGTCCAATTGCACCTCATTTTTTTTTAATTTTCTCACCATTTAGAAGATAGTCAATTCTTTAATTATTTCTACCTAAGTACATGCCCATACACTTCCCAACACTGTATTCCATCTGCCTTTTCTTTGCCCATGTTCCTAATCTTTCAAAGTCCTTCCATAGCCCCTCTATTTCCTCAAAACTACCTGCCCCTCCACCTATATAACTCTTTCCCTTTATATTCAGTGCGACAGTTTGTAGTGAAACTTGCATTTCAGTGTATGTTTCAATGTACATGTGACAGATAATTTTGGATCTTGAATCTTAACTCAGGTCCTCAAGAGCTGGCAACATCCTTGCAAATTCTCTCAATACCCTTTCAGGCTTATTAATATCTAGGTGTGTAACCTTTGTGAAAGATGGGCATGGAAATCAGGCTGATTATACACACTAGTACTGAGTGATCATTACGCCATAGGGAGTGCCATTTCTCAAATGAGACATCAAGCCAAGACTTGATGGACTGACAGGTCTAATTCTACTCTCGTGTCTTACATGGCGAATATGAAAGATCATGTGACAACGTTTCAAATCAAGCTGTCTGTGACATCACTCATCACTTATACAGCATTAGTCAAAGCAGGTCATGCATGGGGTTTGTGGAGTCTTGCTATGCCTAACTTGGGTGCCTTGTTACTTCCATTATAATCACCCCTCCAAATTATTTAATCCCCTGTAAAATGTTCTGGGATGTTGTGAAGTCATCGTAAGTTTTCATTTCTCTTTTAATGCAATGTTAATATTGTTAACATCCTTCATAAATATAGACATTTAAATGGATATAAATAACCTGATATCTTCCAGCTTTTATTAGAGATAATTTATTTTTATAAATTATATTCTCCATTGAATATTTTGCAAATATTCAAGTCAAAAACCAAATGAGGTGTTACTAGAAAAATATATCTGACAGTATATTTACAATAAATGTAATGGCACCTGAAGACCAACTATTGCAACATTATTTTTGTAATAAATAATTACATTACTTGACACCTTTCACAAACATCCTAAACGTTTAACAGGCAATTAAGGCAAAGTCATTTTTATTCTCTTGGAAACATGACAGCCAATTTGCCATAGTGGTTATCTGATTTAGAAATTTAAAGCTAATAATGTCCCAGGATATTTGGGAGATACCCTCTGTCTAAATTTGAGATAGCACCGAAGAACCTGAATGAGCAGACATTCTAATGTCTTTACGAAAAAATGGTACCAGAGATATTATAGCATCCTTTCAGTAAGGCGCCAGGACCACTTCTATTCCTATAATCTTGTTCTCATATAAAATTCAACACCTTAATTATTCTATCAACTGTCTACATGAGGATTAATTCACAATGGGTTTCTCGGCACCATGTCTTAGGGATGTAGGAGGAAACAGAGGACCCAGAGGAAACCCACTCAAATTAAACTGGCTTCATAAAGCCTGCTTTGATTATAAAGTTAACCAAATCTGACATCTTCATTGAAGCCTATCGAATATTAAAAGGCCTAGATAGACTGAATCTGGAGAGGATGTTTCCATTAGTGAGTGAGTCTAGAACCCGAGGGCTTAGCTTCAGAACAGAGGGTGCTGAATCTGCGAACTTCATTGTCTCAGAAGGATGTGTAAGCCATGTTATTGGGTACATTTAAAGGGGTGGTTGATATCTCTTGATTAGTAAGGCTAGATAAAAAAAAGCAGGAGAATGGGGTTGAGAGGGAAAGTAAATCAGCCATGATAGTGGAACAGACTCGATGGGCTGAATGGACTAATCCTGCTCTGTATCTTATGGTCTTTTGATCAATGGAACCAGACTTCAGGAAGAAGATGCAGTAAGTGGTGCACACTGTTCAGTAACTACATAATGGCCAGAACATCAACAGCATAAGCACTATATTAAACAACTATAGTCAGAGTTTCTGTGTTTATATTTCATAATAACCAAATGCAGCTTTACCAAATAAATAAATTATAGCTCAGATGTTAATTGAAATAGATGCTTGTTTATGTAAACAGAAAACAATTACCCACTCTGGCCTCTTACCTCTTCTTCTCACTTGCCTATCACCCCCCAGTTTCCCTCCTACTTCCCTTTTTCCATTGGTCCACTCTCCTCTCCTATCAGATTCCTTCTTCCCCAGCCCTTTACCTTTTCCACCTATTACCTCCCAGATTCTTGTTTCATCCCTTCTCTCCCACCCACGTGACTTCATCTATCATCTTCTAATTTATACTCCTCCCCCAGCTTCTTATTCTGGCTTCTTCCTTTCCAGTCCTGATGAAGAGTCTTTGCTCTAAACATACACTGACTATTCCCCTCCGTAAAAGCTGCCTGACTTGCTGAGTTCTTCCAGCATTTTGTGTACGTTGCTGCGGATTTCCAGCATCAGCAGAATTTCTTGTGTTTCAGGTTTAAACCTTGTCCACCTGAACCTAGTCCAAGCTCAGGTCACAGATAATGTCTCCCATACCTAACTTTTCCTTAACAACAAATGCTGATCTAAAATAGACGGCAGTGATCAAAGTTCAAATTAAATTTATTATCGAAGTATATATATGTCACCATATATGTACATGTACATAGGCATATACATCTATATGCTGATGTATAGCAGTTTTGTACTGAGTAGCTCACAAAGGATGTGCTGGTATTGGCGAGGGTTCAGACGAAGACTACAGGAATGATCCCTATCAGGAATTGCTGGAAACATTCAACATCAGTGGAAGAGAAACAGAGTTACAACTCCAGGACAAAAACAGTTCATCAAAACAGAGGAAACTAAAAAAAAAATCAAAGGAGTACAGAGATCAAAGAAAATATCAGTCACATCTGAAGAGCAGTAGAGACTGCAGGTCCATAAGATTATGACACCATAAGACATAGGAGCAGAATTAGGCCATTGGGCCCATTGAGTCTGCTCCATCACTCCATCATGGCTGATAGATTCTCCCTCTCAACCCCATTCTCTTTCGTTCACCCTGTAATCTCTGCCACCATTACTAATTAAGAATTTATCAACCTCAGCTATAAATATACCCATTGACTTGTCCTCCACAACCATCTGTGGCAATGAAATCCATAGGTTCACTACCATCCAGCTAAAGCAATATTTTCCTTGTCTTCATTTTAAATGGATGTTTCTCATTCTGAGGCTATGCGCTCTGGTACTAGACTTCCTAACTACAGGGAACATTCTCTCCACATCCGCTCTAGCTGGGCCTTTCAATATTCAGAAGGTTTCAATGAGATTCCCCCTGATTCTTAACTCCACTGAGTATAGGCCCAGAGCAATCAAATGGCCCTCATACTTAACACTTTCATTTGTGGGATCATTCTCCTGAACCTCTTCTGGTCCCTTTCCAATGCCAACGTTTCGTACCTTTTCTTTGATAAGGGCCCCAAACCTGTTCACAGCACTCCGAGCACAGTCTGATCAATGCCTTATAAAGTCTCAGCATACCATGCTTGTATTTATGTTCTAGTGCTCTCAAAATGAATGTGAACGTTGCCTCAGAGTTAGAGTTTGTCCCAGGCAAACGCTCAGTTTTGCAATGCATTAATGATGCAAGAGTCACCTGCTGTCACCGTAGTACCTGTTACATGAAGCTATCCACTTTCAGGTTCGATGTTCTACTTAATTTTATTACTCTTCCTCTGATATGAAACAGGGGAACAAAGCTTTCTGCTTTCAAAGACAAGCTGTGGCTGGAATGGAAATGTTTGTACAGATTGAGTTATCCTGCCTTAGCCTTAATCTTCTTCTCCATCAGATATCCCTTTGCTGTGCTGTACGGTTGTTATGAATGCAGTTATTGGACTGGCAATCCAAAGTCCATAACACCGTAAAGTATAGAAGCAGAATTAGGCCATTAAGCCCATCATGTCTGTTCCTCCATTCCATCATGGCTGATTTACTGTCCCTCCCGCTTGGAGCACTGTGTTCAGTTCTGGCGCCTCACTACAAGAAGGATGTTGATAGCATAGAAAGAGTGCAGAGGAAATTTACGAGGATGTTGCCTGGATCAGAGAGTGTGCCTTATGAGAATAGATTGACTGAACTTGGCCTTTTCTCTTTGGAGAAATGAAGGGTGCGAGGTGATCTGATAGGGGTGTATAAGATGATGCAAAACGTTGATTATGTGGATAGCCAGAGGCTTTTTTCCAGTGTCTGGAATGGCTAACACAAGGAGACATAGTTTTAAGGTGCTTGAAAGTAGGTGTCAGAGGTAAGTTTTTCACAGAGAGAATGATGGGTGCATGGAATACCCTGCTAGCGACAATGGTGGAGACAGATACAATAGCGTCCTTTAAGAGACTTTTAAATAGGTACATGGAACTTCGAAAAATTGCTATGCGGGAGGGAAATTCTAGGCAGTTTCTAGAGTAGGTTACATGGGTGGCACAACATTGTGGGGCAAAGGACCTGTAATGTGCTGTAGATTTCTGTTCCATGTTCTCTCCACCCCATTCTCCTGCCTTCTGCATGTAACCTTTGTGACCCTTACAACTCAAGAACCTATGAATCTCAGCTTTAAATATATCCAATGACTTGGCCTCCACAGCCATCTGTGGTAATGACTTCCAGAAATTCACCACCCTCTGGCTAAAGAAATTCCTCCCCATCTCTGTTCTAACAGGACATCATTCTATTCTGAGCCTGGGCTCTCTGGTGCTGGACTCCCCCACTGTAGGAAATACCCACTGCGCATCCACTCTATCTATGTATTTCAATGTTCAATCGGTTTCAATGAGATCCCTCCCTTATTCTTCTAAGCTTGACTAACAGGTAGGCTGGGTGGAGATGAAGGCTTCTGAACATGAAGGTTTTAGCTGATATCAGTGAGATCAGTGATGCATTAGGTTTGGGATATTAAGATGTTATATTGCATGTTGTAGAAGACACTGGTGAGGCCACGTTTGGATATTGTGTTCAGTCTTGGTCACACTGCTCTAGGAAAGATGTCACTAAAATGAAAAGAGTGCAGAAAAGATTTAGGAGAAAGTGGCTGGACATGAAGGACAGGGTTTTAGTGAGAGGACTTTATACCTTGGAGTTTATGAGACCACGGTTTGACCTTACAGACGGATATAAGATTATGAGGGTCATTGAGAGTGTGAATGCTTTCAGTCTTTACCCCAATGTTGGGGAATGAAAAACTGGAGGACAAGGTTTCATGAGAGGGGGGAGAAATTTAATAGGAACCTGAGGGGAAACATTTTACCTCACAGATATATCAAACAGGCTGTCACAGGAAGTCGGTTGAGTAAGGTACAATGACAAAATTTAAAGAACATTTTGACAGATACATTGAAAGGAAAGGTTAAGCAGGACATGTTCAGTCACAGGAAAATGGGACTATCTTAAATGGGGATCTTAATTGGCATGGATTAATTGATGTGAATGGCCTGTTTCCATTCTGTCTGACTCTTTAGCTCTCTCTGATTCAAAGATGCATATTGTAATCCCAGCACAGTAGACTAAATAAAATCTGTGTCACAGAAGTGGTGTTAGTAACAGTGACACCACTGGATTATCATCCAAATTAAACCGGTTCACTATCCTTCCTTAGGGAAAAGAATCCACTATCCTTAGCAGTCTGGCAGCTCAAAATGCAAGGAGTTTGATCCTTGAATACCCCAACAAACCATTCTGTTGTGAGATACTTCAAGTATAGTACCCAGGGAAGGGCAATTACTACTGGCCTTGCCATTGCTGCAGAGGGTTGGAGACTCAGCCAGTTCCATCAGGAGCACAACCCTCCTCACCACTGAAGACATCTTCGAGAGCTGGTGCATCAGGAAGGTGGCATCCATTACTAATTTCCCTCACCATCCAGGACATTCCCTCTTATCAATACTACCATAAGGGAAGAGATACCAGAGCCCAAAGACCCCAACTCAATGTTCTTCACCTCCACCATTAAATTTCTGAACAGTCTATGAATTCATGACACTACCACATTATTCCTCTTTCACACTATTTAATTATTTTGTAAGTTGCATCAATTTTTTTAGGTCTTGCTGCCACAAAACAACAAATTTTACAACATGTCTCAATGATAATGACTCTGATTCTGACCTGAATATCACTTCATTATTCCTCTTTTACAGTGTTTTTTTGTAATTTTAGTAGTTTTTTTATGCCTTACACTGTAGCTGTTGCCTCAGAACAACAAAGTCCATGAAATACATCACTGTTAATAAACCTGATTTTGATTCTGATTCTGACTGCCATTCACATCTAACAGCGACAAGTAAACCCGTTACACTTTACATTATGTTCATTATATCCATGGACTATTGCCAAAAAATTTTTTTTATAATTATATGAAGCAGTCTGATATTCAACAAAGACCAATCAGAAAATTAATTTCTGGAGAACATTAATGCATAGTAATCAACTAAACCTTCAGATATTTTTATTTATTTTACTCAGAGAGATACAGCGCAGAACGGGCCTCACCAGTCAATGCCCAGCAACCCACCTATCGAACCTTAGCCTAATTACATTGACCAATTAACCTACCGACCTGGACATCTTTGGACTGTGGGAGGAAACTGGAGCACCTGGAGGAAACCCATGTGGGTGAAAGATTCAAAGATTCAAAGCGCATTTATAATCCAAGTGTGTATGCAGCATATAACCCTGAGATTCATCTTCTCCACAGACAGCCATGAGACAAATAAAACCATGGAACCTGTTCAAAGAAAAAACATCAACCACTTCCCAATGTGCAAAAAAGAACAAATTGTGCAAATGGAAGCAAAAAGAATGAATGGAATAAACAGAATATAAAACACAAAATCGAAAGAGTCCAGGCACACTGTATTCAGTTCAGTTCTGTGTTCATTATCTACAGACCACCCCAATCAAAATCATCCAAACAGCAAAAGAAAAGGAGTGACCAGAAGCACATCGTAAATTGAACGACAGAGTCCAATCTACAAACATTGTCAATTAAACCTTTCATAGGGGGAATGTAGAAAATCCTTACCGACGTTAAAGCAGATACTACAATCTAATTCAAAAAACATTCATTAAAAAACACTGAATGGCAGATGTTACTCTGATTAAACAAGTGCTAGCAGATGTAAGGTCACGACTATCTTTAGAGAGGTCATATAATTTGAACACAATTGATGATATAATCTCATTTCTCTGATTGCCATGCTAACACCCATTAGTCCTGACCAGTGACTGTCCACTGGCATTAAGTCAGAGAAGCCTCTTATACTGCATGTGATATTCCTTCCTTCTACACTCAGATACACCTGTACACCTGCTTATTAATGTAAACGTCTAAGCAGCCAATCGCATGGCAGCAATTCCATGCATAAAAGCATGAAGACACAGTCAAGAGGCTCAGTTGCTGTTCAGACCAAACATCAGAATGGAGAAGAATTGTGATCCAAATGACTTTGACCGTGGGATGACTGTTGGTGGCAGACAGGGTGGTTTATCACAGAAACTGCTGATCGCCTGGCATTTTCACGAACAGCAGGTGCTCGAGTTTCAAATCATAAACATCAGAAACTCTGCAGATGCTGGAAATCCAAAGTAGACACACAATGTTGGAGAAACCCTAAAGGTCAGGCAACATCTATGGAAATGAATAAACAGTCGACGTTTTGAGCCGAGACCCTTCTTCAGGACAGAGAAGGAAGGGGGAAGATGCCAGAATAAAAAGTTCGGTTAAGGGCAGAGTAGAAATGGCTAACACAGGACATAATGTTAAGGAGATTAGAGGAAAGTATGGGGGGGGGGGGGGGGCGATGTCCGAGGCAAGTTTTTTCACACAGAGAATGATGGGTGGAATCCCATGATAGGGGTTGTTTTAGAGGCAGATACATTAGAGACTATATAGGACCCTGGTCAGACCCCACTTGGAATACTGTGCTCAGTTCTGGTCGCCTCACTGCAGGAAGGATGTGGAAGCCATAGAAAGGGTGCAGAGGAGATTTACAAGGATGTTGCCTGGATTGGGGAGCATGCCTTATGAAAACAGGCTGAGTGAACTCGGCCTTTTCTCCTTGGAGCGATGGAGGATGAGAGGCGACCTGATAGAGGTGTATAAGATGATGAGAGGCATTGATCATGTGGATAGTCAGAGGCTTTTTCCCAGGGCTGAAATGGTTGCCACAAGAGGACACAGGATTAAGGTGCTGGGGAGTAGGTACAGAGGAGATGTCAGGGGTAAGTTTTTAACTCAGAGAGCGGTGAGTGCATGGAATGGGTTGCCGGCAATGGTGGTGGAGGTGGATATGATAGGGTCTTTTAAGAGACTTTTGGATAGGTACATGGAGCTTAGAAAAATAGAGGGCTATAGGTAAGCCTAGTAATTTCTAAGGTAGGGACATGTTCGGCACAACTTTGTGGGCCAAAGGGCCTGTAGGTTTTCTATGTTTCTATGTTTCTAAACTATAAGATAGGTGAACAGATTATAGAAAAATGGAAGGCTTTGTAGCAGGATATGTTACAATAAGAAATATATAATAAATAAACAAACAAACAAATAAATAAATAAATAGTGTGGAAAGAGAGGAAAATAGTGAGGTAGTTTTCATGGGTTCATGGACCATTTAGAAATCTGAGGGTGGAAGGGAACGAGCTGTTCCTAAAATTTTGAGTGAGGGTCTTCAGGCTCCAGTACTTCCTTCATGATGGTAGTAATGAGAAGTGACCCTGCCCTGGTTGGTGAGCGTCTTTAATGTTGGATGCTCTCTTCTTAAGGCATCGCCTTTTGAAGATGAGTTTTTGATAGCATGTATAACTTAGGGAAAAGAAACAACTTTCTTTTCACCCATCTGTTATTTGTGTAACACATCAGAGAGGCACTTCAGCTGCCAGTCCATGTTTGTTACAAAGCAGAAATCAAATATCGAGTAATACAGATGCTGGAAATACGAACTGAAATAGAAACATCATCAGATATGCTGGGAACACTCAGTAGATCAAAGGTCAAAGTTTAAAGTACATTTATTATCAAAATATGTATACATTGTACACCCTTGAAATCAGGTGATATCTGAGAGAATACCTAAGTTAATGTCTTTCATAGAAGCTAGGGAAGAGAGGAAATCAAACATGTTTAAACAGTAGAGAAGGCAGGAGGAAGAGCAAAGGGAGCATCTGCATGTTGGGTGTTTGGCGGTTTTTTAAAAATGGGTTCTATTGGCAGTCCTGTCAAAGGGTCTTGGCCCGAAATGTTGACTGTACTCTTTTCTAAAGATGTGGCCTAGCCTGCTGAGTAGTTCCAGTATTTGCAGCATTTTGACATACTGTCTTAGTGTGCAGTGGCAGTGAGGAATGATACACTTCAATATAGAGATGGAAATAAGAATTTAGATGTAGGATTTCCAACAGAACATCAGTGGCTCGAGCAAGCGACACCATGAGACAAATCACTCTCTAAACAAGGACACCATGATAAGCACCAATCGGGAGTCTGCTTTAAATAATCACAGTGTGCAGAAAACCCATGCCAGGCATTGGTGGCTTCTTCGAGGAATACTGTGAGACAAATCATTCTCAGAAGAAGGACCCCACAATAATCGCTAATCAAGAGTCAGTTTTAAATAATTCAAATACACAGAAAACCTGTGCCAGTCAAAATCAACATGACAAGATTAAACAGAAAGCACAAGGGCTAACGGCTCTCATTCAGGTGCTCTAGAAACATTGGAACCCAACGCTCTAAGGCTCACTGCACAGGCCACAGGGCTCGTGATACATACCACTTCTCCTTCTGGTTTCAGTCTGTCCTTCTATTCATATCCCCAGAGAGATCAGGCACGATTAACAAACCTTCAGCTTCCTCATTCAACCTGGACCAATACCACTGGATCCTGTTAATCCTATCCTGGGGATTCCCCTTATTCTCTACATCCTTCCTGCTTCCCTACCAATAAAATCATGATGATTGCTAATTGCTTTGGTGACAGGGTATCAGCCTGAAATATTAACTCTCTTCTCTCTGACCACTTGCTGAATATTTTATTTTTGTTTTAGGAATAAAATGTGGAACAGGCCCTTCCAGCACAATGAAGCTTGCCACCCAGCAACGAACCTACTTAACATGAGATGGAGGGTCTCAGCCAAAACATCGACTGTTTTCTTACTTCCATAGTTGCTGCTTGGCCTGCTGAGTTTCTCCAGTATTTTGTGTGTGTTGCAAATTCTCTCATCTTTGTACTTAACACTAGCCTAATCACAGGCCAATTTACAATGACCAATTAACCTACTAATTGGTAAGTCTTTTGACTGTAGGAGGAAACACACTTGCACATAGCAAGAGTTTACAAACTCCGTACAGACAGTGCTGGAACTGAATGCCAGACTCTGGGATATCGTGAGCTGTAGTGGCATGCTGCTAATCGCTGTGCTACCATGGAACCCGACGACTGTTCCCAGCATTTCTGTTCCTTTTAGTGGAATACCAATTGTCTTTTATTTTTTAAAATATATTTCTTCTATATAAGTTGTAACCCTCTGAGCCTGTAGTATATTTTTAGGAAAATGGCTCTGCTCATAAACTCCACTCCAATAAAATAAAGATTCTGGTACAGAACAGAGCCCATGGGGATTGTCAGACAGTGACAGCTCACTTCAGTTGACTTGCATAGTGTCAGGTTATTATTACCTAGAGGTTGCCAGAGGCAGGCTAACACTTCACCCTCTAGCTGTTATAGGTAGTTCAGAGGGCGACGCATGCCTCTGAGAAGGATCATGTCTCACTCTGCAGAGCACAGGATCCAGGATAACAGTGCAGTGCTAAGAGAGTAAATAACATAAGTATCTATCTCCTTTGTACATTGATTTCTCTAACCTATTGTAAATTCTACCATCTGCCCCCTCTCCCTTTCCATTCTCCATTCTGGATCCCCTGTGACCCCTTCTCTTCTCCTCACCTGTCCATCATCTCTCTCTGACACCCTGGCTCCTTCCATTTCTCCTAAGTTCACTCTTCTCTCCAATCAGATTCCTCCTTCTTCAGCCCTTTCCACCAATCACCTCCTAGCTTCTTACTTCAACTGCAGAATCTCTTGTGTGTAAGGTAGTGGAAGTACATGCTTTGTTGTTTGTCCTCACTCTGAGGAGAAAAGACATTGGGGTTAACTTCAACCATCAATACCCATTGTAATCAAGTGTTGGGTACAATAGACAGTCATGTCAAAAGCACCCAGGTTTCATCATTGTTTAATGTTGTCCATTCTCAATGGAACCATTAAACTCAAACCCTCTCTGCAGCTTGATAGGGTTGTTAGGAAGGTGGATGGGGTGTTGATCTTCATTATTCAATGGACTGCTTTCAAGTACCACAAGCTAAAGTTGCAGCTCTATAAAACTTTGGTTTGACCACTCTTGGAGTATTAGACCGTAAAATATCAGAGCAAAATTAGGGCATTCAGCCCATAGAGCCCGCTCCACCATTCCATCAGGGTGATCCTGGATTCCACTCAACCCCATAAACCTGCCTTTTAGCCATATCCTTTGGTACCCTGACCGATCAGGCAACGATCAACTCCTGCCTTAAATATACCCATGGACTTGGCCTTAATCGCAGTTTGTGGCAGAGCATTCCACAGATTCACTACTCTCTAGTTAAAAAAAAATCTCTCTTACCTCTATTCTAATGGGTTTCCCCTCAAGTTTGAGGCTGTGCCTGCTAGTTCTGAATCCTCCCAGCAGAGGAAACATCCTCCCCACATCCATCTTATCGAGCCCTTTCAACATTAGGTGGATTTCAGTAAGATCCCCCACTTCAGTCTTCTAAGTTCCAGTGAGTACAGGCCCAAAAATGTAAAATACTCTTCATGTGTTAACTACTTCATTCCCAGAATCATCCTTGTGAACCTCCTCTGGACTCTCTCCAATTTCAACACATCCGTTTTGAGATATGGAGCCCAAAAATGTTGACAATACTCCAAGTCCACCCCGCCTGACGAGAGTCTCAGCCCGAAATGTCGCCAGTGCTTCTTCCTATAGATGCTGCCTGGCCTGCTGTGTTCCACCAGCATTTTGTGTGTGTTTTTTTTAAAGTCCACCCTGACCAGTTTCTTATAAAGCCTCAGCATTATTTCCAAGCAAGAAATAAATCCAAGCAAGGATCTCAGCCTAAAACACCGACTGTACCCTCTTCTATAGATGCTGCCTGGCCTGCTGTGTTCCTCCAGAATTTTGTACAGAAAAGGCTCCATTTATTCCCACTCACTGCCTCCTGCCTGACAGCCAATCCTCTGTCCATGACAGTATTTTTACTGTAATACCATGGGATTTTACCTTGTTAAGTAGCCTGATGTGTGGCACCTTATCAAATACCTTCTGAAAATCCAAGTAAATGATATCCACTCCCTCTCATTTGTCCACCCTGCTTGTTACTTCCTCGAAGAACTCTAACAGATTTGTCAGGCAAGATTTCTCTTTACAGAAACCGTGCTGACATTGATTTAGTTTATCATTTGTATCCAAGTACCCTGAAACTTCATCCTTAATAACGGACTCCAACACTTTCCCAGCCACTGAAGTTAGGCCTACTGGCCTATGGTTTCCTTTCCTCTGCCTTCCTCCTTTCTTAAGAGCGGTGTGACATTAGCAATTTTCCAGTGGTCCAGGGCCATGCCAGAATCAAGTGATTCTTGAAAGATAATGACCAATGCATTTGTTATCTCTTCAACAACCTCTCTCAGGACTCTGGGATGTAGTCAATCTGGTCCAGTTAACTTATCCACCTTAAAACCTTTGAGTTTGCCTAGCACTTTTTCCTTTGTAATAGCAAAGGCACTCACTCCTGCTCCCTGAGTCACCATCCTCTATCATACTGCTAGTGTCACTCACACTGAAGACTGGTGCAAAGTACTTATTCAATTCATCTGCCATTTCCTTGTCTCCCATTACTACCTCATCAGCATCATTTTCCAGTGACCCAGTATCAATTTTCACCTTTCTTTATTCTTTATATAGCTGAAAAAATCTTTTCATATCCTGCTTTATATTATTGGCTAGTTTGTCCTTATATTTAATCTTTTCCTTTCTTATGGCTTTATAGCTGTTTTATATTGGATTTTAAAAACTTCCCATTCACTTTTGCTACATCATATGCTTTTCCTTGTCTTTTACACAGTCCTTAACTTCCCTTGTCAGCCACAGTTGCTTCCTTCTGCCATTTGAGAACCTCTTTTTCTATGGGACTTATCTGTGCCTTGTAAACTATTTCCAGAAACTTCAGTCACCTCTTCTCTGCCATCATCACTGCCAGTATCCTCCTCCAATCCATCTGGGCAAGCTTCTCTCTCATGCTTCTGTAATTCCCTTTAATCTGTGATATTGATACATGTGATTTATGCTTCTCCCTCTCAAATTGCGATATGAATTCAATCATATTATGATCACTGTCCCCAAAGGGTTCCTTTACTTTCAGCTCCCTATAATAAAATCAGAATTATTACATAACGCTCAATCTAAGGTAGTCTTTCCTCAAGAAGGTTTGAATCACAAGCTGCCGTCAAAAGCCATCTAGTAGACTTTTTCCCAAGGTGGAAATGGCTAATAGCAGGGAGAATAATTCTAAGGTGATTGGAAGAAAGCATAGAGCTGGATGTCAGAGTGAAGTTTCTTTACACAGCAAGTGAGAAGTGCATGGAATGCCCTGTCAGGGATGGTGATAGAAGTAAATATATTAGGGACATTTAAGAAAATCTTAGATAGGCACATGGAAGGGAAAGGTTAGATCAGGGGTTGCCAACCTAGAATCCACGGACCTCTTGCTTAATGGCATTGTTCCATGGTATAAAAAAAAGTTGGGAATGCCTGGGTTAGATTTCAAGTAAGTTTAAAGGTTGGTACAACATTGTGGGCTAAAGGGTGTACTCTGTTCTATGGTCAAGGTTTTCTTCCAATGGCCTTACTATGAAATATGAAGTCATGTCTGGTATGCTGGCCATTATTTAACTCCCAAACAATAAAATCACAAGCAGATTTTCCCATAGGTAACTACATTTGCTAGATTGATGTCTGCCACATTTCTCATGTTATGCTTCACAGGCACTTAATTGGCTGTAAGCCTTTAATCCTGAAATTGTGAAAGGTGCTGAAGAATACAGGCTCTTCACTGTGTGTTTTTAAAGTGGTGACGATTAGGTTTTGTTTGAAAAGTAGAGAGTTTTTGAAAGGATTTGGCCATTGGATCTTCATGGAAATGAGTAGTATGGGACACAAAGTGTTTAGGCTTGAAAAACAGTGAGAAAAACGTAACATAGAAACACAGAACACTACAACATAGTACAGGACTTTCAAACTACCTTTTGTCCTGTTTTGTGTCAAACTTTTAACCTACTCTAAGATTAATCAAACTCTTCCCTTCTACATAATCCTCCATTTTTCTATCATCCACGTGCTTATCTAAGTTTCTTAAATGTCCCTAATGTATCAGCCTCTACCACCACAACTAGTAGTACTGTGACACACACCCACCAGTCTCTGTGTGAAAAGCTACCCTGACATCTCCCTTGTAATTTCCTGCAATCACCTCAAATTATGCCCCCTTGTATTAGCCTTTTGCACCCTGGGTAAATATATCTGGGTGCCCACTCTATCTCTGCCTGTTATCATCCTGTACACTTCTATCACATCACCTCTCAGCCTCTTTACCTCCAAAAACAAAACCCCAGCTTGCTCACACAAACCTCAGGAGACTCGCTCTCTAATCCAGGCAGCATCTCGTTAAATTGCCTCTGCATCCTCACTCAAGCTTCCACACCCTTCCTGTAATATCTAGACCAGAACTGAACTGAGTGTGGTCTAACCAGAGTTTTATACAACTGCAGCATTTCCTGATTGCAAGCCCTAAATTAAGTACTATGGATTAGAAAATGGGTATATTGCAGACTGGACGATGTAAAATAATAATTATGAGCTTTTGGATGATGGGAGATGTCCCATCAAGGTCAGAAAGATGCTAGTGAAGGTAAAGAGAGAGCAAGCATTTACAAACACTGAGGGAAGCTTTGTTTAGGACTTTTTAAGTCATTGATATTAGCTGGAATACACAGTGATTAGTAAAGAAATCAATACTAGAGATGGGGAAAAAATCAGAAAGGGGACACTCGGCTCTCATTTACCTGTGAATTGACTGAGAAGTTAAACCAAATTGCAAACATACCAAAGATTTCTTACATGCTATATCATTGCCCATATTATACATAAAATGACGTCTTTAAACATATTATGATAATTTTCCTAATATGGCTTTCACCCTCCGCATCCCCCATGCAAAATGTCACATCAAGATCACGGGAAGGTCACAATCCATCCGTCAGACACTTGCTATCAAGTGGATTGGGACAAAAGAGGAAAGCAATAGGTGGGAGTTCACCGAGGAAAGTACTGTTTTAAGACTACCTGACCCTGACAAAGGAGCAGAATTAGGCGATTTGGCCCATTGAGAATGCACCACCATTCCATCATGATTGATTTACTATCTCTCTCAACCCCAATCTCCTGCCTTCTCCCCTAACCTTTAATCCCATGACTAATCATGAACCTATTAACCTCCACTTTAAACATATCCATAACATATAAATATATAGATATACTTTAAATACAGAGGATTCTGATTAATTAAGCCATCAGTCAATTGGGGCAGGCACTTATATGGGACAACTCTTAAATACCAAAAACAATTCAAGAAAACAGCTGGGATTCCCATTGTTTATTTGGGACACTCCGCCACTTAATTGCGACAGGATATCATTCCCGAAGACTTTCTAACTCATGTAAATCATGTGCACGACGTGTGGCCATAGGACACAATACTGTGCTTAGAGTGAACAGTTCTTGAATAGCATCACTTGCATGTTTGTGTTCAAAAAGCAGTGATTTTTGTCACTGACAGCTGGCAAGTAATAAACAGGACTATTCAGAGCTGTTTTGCTCACTGCGGTTTCAAGAATTCAGACTCAGAGATGTCAGAAAGAGCTGGGAGTGAAGATGGAATGATTTCACTACTTCAACAAGTTAGCCACTACAAAGAATTTGAAGGTATCGAAAATCATCTTGAACATTACAATGAAAATGGTGAGTTGGAGGATGCAATCATCAAAGATACTGTTAGAAGGCAGTTCACTATCTGCACTAGGTAACTGCACTGATTTTGTTCATTTACAGTAAATCAAAAGAACACGGCAGCATAGACTGAATAAATTCGGGATAAATCTTAAGAACTAATATACAGTTTTATGCTACTGCAGTGGTTTTGTTGGTGTTCTGTGTTTCATTTAATTACATAATTTGTTACAGAGTTAAATGGTAGTTTGTCTTTTTAATACCTTTTTAACTATTTCCATGAATCTTCGGCTAATAGAGGCAGCTGCGTAATTGGGCCAAAATGTGTTGGTTCCGATGTGTCCCAATTAGGTAGAACCCACTGTATATCTGGTTTTTAACCAGATGAGTGGATAATGAAAGCATTGTGGTTCTGAATGGTCATAAATATGCTGTCAAAATGGAAGCGATGTGTCAATGATAGACTTCTAGTTCTGTATCCCACTACATGATTTGCTGTATGCTTCAACCTCAGGTCCGTGACCCTGAAGCACCCTTCTAGACTTCAAACTAAGTAAAGACATTTCAGAATGTAATTGTCTAAATGATTTGCATCAATGCTCCCAAATTTGTTGATAATATTTATATGGAATGGAAGGGTCTCAGCCTGAAACGTCGACAGTGCTTCTCCTATAGATGCTGCCTGGCCTGCTGTGTTCCACCAGCATTTTGTGTGTGATAATATTTATACTTGCCTCAGACACAGAGTTGCCATTTTGTGTACAATCACAGCAGACTCTACCAAAGCAACAACTCCATAAGACATGAGACATAGGAGTAGAATTAGGAAATTTGGCCCATTGAGTCTGCTCCATATTCTCATTTATGCTGGTACCTTCACCAGAGTAATCGATTTTAAAATCCTTCATAGGAATATTTGGAATCATCAAGCCATCGGAAATACCCAAAATGAGAGGATTACTTTGTTACAGGGTTGGATGAAATAGAGGGAAGTTACAGGATGTGATTAGAGTTTTAAAATCAGGTTATTGCCATACAGAGAGACAAAGGTGGACCCAAACACAATAGTGATAAAGGAAATTTCATGACTATGATAAACGAGAATAGGTTCATTAATTTCCATTTGAAGATTGATTCTATGACTAAGTACTCTGAGTGCAGCCAGAGTACAGTGACACCCACTACCATCATCAGACTTTTCAAAGCATGATTCAATCACCAACATCAAAGAACATAAAATCAAACTCACATCTTCTCTGAAAATCCTGAACATGATTGAGCAATTGGAGAACACCACGGTGATTTTGTGGACCTTAGAAACTCATTGAACGTTAAAGAATGGCTCATCTGTGTCCAATGAATTATTTCAAAGAAACCTGACTTCCTATCCGTATATCCCAAACTAACTAAAGCTATCAGCCCTGGATCAGAGATTTTCAGTCAGATTGCAGTCCAGAAAACATAAGAGCAGAATTAAGACATTCGACCCATCTATTCTGCATCACTATTCCATCATGACTGATTTTTTATCCTCCTCAACCCAATTCTCATTTTCTCGTTGCAACTGTTGATGCCCTGACCAGTGAAGAACCAATTAACTTCCACTTTAAATATACCCAGTGACTTGGCTTCCAGCTGTCTGAGGCACACTTCACCACAGCTTCACCACCCTCTGACTAAAGGAATTCTTCTTCATCTCTGTTCCAAAGGGACATTCTATTCTGAGGCTGCTCTCTCTGGTCCTAGACTCCCCTACTACAGGAAACATGAAGGGTATGTTGGGGTTAGCAGGATAATAATGAGGAGGTCAGCCCTTAATGTATAATTCTGTTGCCTGCTTAGGCCTGCAAAAAGACAGAAACCACTTGAACTGTGTAAAAACAATCTCAGGGGACAGTTCTATAAGACCAGAAGATATAGAGTCAGAATTAGGCCAATCAGCCCATTGAGTCTGCTGTGTCAATCCACCATGGCTGTTTTAATATCCCTCTCAACCCCATTCTCCTGCCTTTTACCCTGATACCCTGTCTAATCAAGAACCTATCAACCTCTACTTTAAATATACCTATTGACTTGGCCTCCACAACATCTGTGGCAATGAATTCCACAGATTCACCGCAGATTTGAAGAAAAGAAACTCTAAACTTCCATAACACTTATGCAAAACATTCCCTCTAAATCACATCACACTGAGTTCTTAGTTCATCAAAGGAAATAATTCCCCTCTATCAGCAGTCAAGTTCTTCTGTAATCCTAAATCCCCCTCTCGTGAAAACATATCTGAAATTTTTGTCCTTGTTCCTGAGCTTCTCCAGCATGTAGTTCTAATTTCCAACTTAGCCAATATTTTGCTTATTCAAGTTAGCAACGCGTTTTCATATCACCCTTAATTACACTGAGCTGCCACAAAATATTGTAATATATATATGTTTAAATCATCCTTTTAAAAATTAACAAATACTGTAATTAGCAACATGACATAATCCAGAGTGCCCTGCTCAACAAAACAATGAAATGACTAAATAAATTCAGAACCCAGGTACAAATGTCCCAATGTAATGACACATTGCATTAATAGTAAATCGGTACCACAATTCACTATGAATTTAATATGAAAATACAAAATAGGTAATAGAATATCTTTTCTACTATTTTATATATCAATAAATATGTTAGCAAGTAAACATTTTGGTAACTGGGGAAACAGAAGAATATATATTTGCCAATCTTTAACTCTTAAGTATTTTCAACTGTATAGATTGGTAAAATAATGGTTGTGAAAGCAATATGCATTTAGTAAGCTTACACAGTAAGCAATCTAATAACCTTTGCTGGGAATTTATAATTCCGGCTACATACCATTAATTCGGTTGTTCTAACTGCGCAGAAAGGGATCTTAAAGATCTCACGTAAAGGAAAAAAATAGAACCTACCATTGATATTTGACCAGATTTGTCACAAGTCTCTACTCGGTGGCGTTCTCATTATATCTATAAATATTTCAAAGTAACATGCTTCAAACGGCACTACTCCCAATTCCCTCCCCAACCCTCTCAAGCGGATTTTAAAACGTTTTCTGGGACTTGTTTTGGTGTTCGCGTGAATAACAAGAGTCTTGTCAGACTTTATGTTGATACCATCACTACCCCGTCTCCCCCACCCTCCCCGTCCCTCTCACCGCTCTCTTGCAAAAAAAAACACAACTTAGCTCCCCATGCAAAGGACAGGTCAATGTAGCACATGTGTTAAAGCATTGGCTATTGGATGAGAATAATTCAGGCCGGTACACAAATAGCAAAACAAAAGTCCTTTGGGGAGGAGGGCGGGAAATTAAAATAAACCCCCCCAAAAAGAGAACAAAATATTTCACTCTAAAATAAGGTGTCTGACCGACTCCACCTAGGCGGGGCGCGTCTGAAATGACTGAAATCTTAATTGGATTCATTTAAAAAAATCCTGTTACCATTGATTGTGTAGATAGTCCGCCTTACAGCTTCTTGGTGCTTGACTGTTTGCGAAGGGTTCATTTTTTTTTAACAGAGATATCCTGCAGCTTATTTTAAAAAAATCATCTCTGCAGAGCAAGTTGTGACAAAGCGATAGTGGGACCCGCTCCATCTTTCCATCCACATCTCAGGAGTCTGAAAAGTCCAGTAAATAAAAGGCACTTTTCCAATTATTATTTCTTTAAAAAAAACAACTTATATTGTAGCAGACCTTTCTCTAAATCTGACTGAGGGCTGTTTGTTCCTCCAAGACCTGCAGGTAGTCGGGAGAACCCTGAAGTTTAGCTTTCAGTTCGAAATACTCCCCCTTTCTTAATTCCACAACCATCTTCGGGTGTGTGTTCCCCAAGAGCGATTTCTTCAGTTTTTTCCCCTCGTGCTGCTTCTCCGGATACTGCAGCTCGAAGCCACCGACACCCAAGCTGTTCATTTCTCGCTTGCCTTCCGTGATGTCCCGGTAAAGCAAATGGGAGTCCCTGGGCGGCAGCAGCTCATCCAGCTCCTCGATGGTGCTGAGCCTTTTCTTGCCGTCGGAGCGCGCGGCCTCCTTCTCCTTCTCCGAGATGTTCCTCAGGAAGATGGTCTGCCCCTGGGAGTCGCCGAAGGACAGCCCGTGCTCCGAGCTTCGGGCACTTCCAGGGTAGTTCTTGGTCATCTGTTCAATGGTCTGGGGCACGGAGCTCAGCGTGCTTTCCGCCTTACTGAGATGCGCTTGCATCAACCCGCACTCGCCGTTGCCCCCCTCTTGCTTGGGGTTGGTTTTCTTGTGTCGCTGGAGGACAAACACCAGTAGACAGAACGCAACGAAGACTGTGAGGATCAGCACGACTAGGATGCTGAGGATAAGGATGGAGAGAGGGACCGGACCCCCTGGAGAACTTTTGGCCAAGTTCAAGGGCGTGGACTTGGACGCGGCCAGGGATTTCGGGCTGGGGGTCAAAACGACAGGCTTGTTCAACAGGCGAGGGCAGAGGACCTCGCTCTTCAGGGTCCTCAAGTCCACACTGGAGAAGTTCACCGGCGTCTCGCACTTTACCTCCCTGACCAGGGTGCCCTGGTGAAGCTTCTCCACCCAGAGCTTTAGAGCCACCAGGTCGCAGGTGCAGTCCCAGGGGTTACCCTCGAGGTCGATCTGTGTCAGGGACCTGAGCTGGTCTAGGACCCCGCTCACCGGGAGGTACATGAAGTGATTGTTCCTCAGGTTGAGGCGGGCGAGCGGGACGCCGGCGAAGGCGTAGGCGGGCAAACTTTTCAGTCGGTTATTGTTCAAGTAGAGCAGCTGGAGATTGGACAACGTCTCAAACGTACCCGCCACCACTTCTTTGATCATGTTGTACTCCAGGAATAGGTATTGCAGGTTCTCCAAGCCAATGAACATCTCCTGGCAGATCTTGGCCAACTGATTACTATTCAGGTACAACCTCCTCAAGTTGGTCAGGTTACGAAAGGCGCCCTTCTGAAGGACAGAGATTTTGTTATTCCCTAAGTGCAACAAATCCAACCCTTCATAGTCCGCCAAGTCGGAGGGCTCTATATCGATGATGTAGTTACCATTCAGGAAAAGCTTCCTGGCACCGGGGGGTCGGGGCATTAGGGCCGATACGTCCTCAATCCCCTTTTCTTGGCAGCTGATGCTCATGCCCAGTTCAGAGAGTTGGTTCTGGCAGACACACGGCGCCGGGCACAGTACCTGAGGAGTCACCTTGGTCTGCAAGGAAGTGATCTGGCTGTAGTTACGACTGCTAGAGAGGAACTTGCCAGAGGCGATGCCCGACTGCGACCTCCGCGACGAGTTGGTGGCCCTGGGCGACACTGTGGGAAGGGTGGTCCTGCTCGTTCCCCTGGGGACCAGCTGCAGGGGTGGAGGGAGAGTGGGCTCGAAGCTAGTGCTTCCCTCCTCCGGGCAGAGGTCCCGCTTAGTCACTTCTTTCAGCAGCTTGCCGTACAGGTTGGCAGGCATCTCGCACATGGCCTCCCCGATGTACAGGTGGTAAGGCATGTTGTCCAACCAGGAGGTCAGGGGAACGAGGTCACATGAGCAATTCCAGGGGTTATCCTCCAGCTGAAACTCCACTATCCTCCCGATGTGCTCCAGCACGCCAATGTAGGGGATGTTTTGCAACCTGTTGCCCCGGAGGTCCAGGTGCGTCAGAGAAGCAAAGCGAAAGATGTTCTCCGGCAGCCATGAGATGAGGTTGTCATTCAGAATGAGGACTTTGAGCTTGTGCATTCTGTTAAAGGCCCCGCGCTCGATGGACTTGATGAGGTTGTAGTCGGTCTGCAGGTACTCCAGATTCTCCAAACCCTGGAAGATATCGGCCCGTAGGACCTGTAACTCGTTGTTGTTCAGGTGTAACTGTTTGAGGCCGCTAAGTCCCCGGAAAGCCCCCGCCTCGATCTCCTGCAGCTTGTTGTTGCCCAGTTGAAGGGAGATCGCATTGGTGAAGTTGGCGAAGGAATACGGCACCAAGGAGACGAGCAGGTTGTACTGCAGATTGAGGTGGTAGAAGTTGGCAGCCGGAGGCTTGAGTTGATTTGGTCTGTACATGGAGATCCTCTCGCAGTTGATGTAGAGAATGTGCTCGACCGGAGTGCAGGAGCAGACGGAGCATATCTCCTTCGTGCCCGGGTCAGAGGACAACGAGGCGGTGGGCACCGAGAGAGCCAGCACGACAAAAAGCAGCATCTTCGCACCATCCACCTGAAAGACAACGCGGACAGTGGGGAGACTCAGAGATGTACACACCCGGGGAATGGTGGGGTGGGGCGCGAAGGGGTGCTGGAAAGGAGGAAGGAAGACAGGCGAAAGAGAGAACGGGGAGACAGAGAGGAAAGTGGGGGAGAGAGGGGAGAGAGCGTGGGAGAAGGGTGGGAGGAAGGAGAGAAGAGAGGGAAAATTAGGGAGATAGAGAGAGAAGGGGAAAAGAGAAGAGAGGGTGGAAGAGAGGGGTAACAGAAAGGGGAAAGAGAAGGGGTGAGGGTAAGAGAAGTGGAGAGAATGGGAGAGAAGGGGAAAGGGGTGAGAAGGGACAGTCAGAAGGGGAGAAAGGGGGAGATATGGGGAGGGATGAGGAGGGGGAGAAGAGAATAAGAGAAAGGAGATGAAAAGAAGAGACTCGATTAAGAGAGCGGGTTAAGGCAGTAAAGAGAGATGAATGAACGAGAGAGAATGGAGCGGAAGAGAAGGGAGAGAAAAGAGGGAAGCAAACACTGATAAAGAATGTATCGAAACGTGGACGAGTGAGGGAGGAATGCCCGAGAAAGGATGAAGCGTGCGGGGGGGGGGGGGGGGAAGATGAAGAGGGAGTGAGAACATTGAGGGAGAAGGGAGGGGGTAGGGTGGGATGGACAGAGGCAGGAATAAGATAGCCGGGAAGATGAGAGAGGGGAAACGAAAAGGAAGGAACGGGGAATGACAGAGGGGACCAGAATAGAGTGAAATACGTGAAAAGATGATCCGGGAAAGTTACCCTAATCGGTTAAAGTGTGATGACTGCTATGTGTACGCAAGATAGAAAGTGTGAAGGGGCGACTACAACGAAAAGGGTGGGTAAAATCGGGAATGATAGCGAGTGAGAGTTACACATCCTTGCACTAATTCCAATTTTGTCACACTGCCACTACTGTGTAACCGTATCATAAACCCAGTCAAAGTTGAAATTACCTCCTTTCCCACTGCGGGTATCCAGTGTTTCAATGCAATCTCTTCTGCTGCTTCAGGTCCGAAAAGCTCGGAAAACAAGGCATAAGAGCGGCAAAAAAAAATCAGCTGGCCACCGCTGGCCTGAGAGCGTCTTTGGTAGGTGTGCGGGGAACAGCAAGCGTGCGGGAGGTTAGCGGGACGTGGCCGGATCGCACTGCTGAGGGGCACGGAACCCCGAGGAAATCCGCGTCCATCTAAAGACTACATTCGCAGAGAACCGACCTCCGGCGCCGCCGCGCCTCGGTGTCCACCAGCTACCGCTGGCGGTGCGAAATTCAGCAAGCTGATGCCGAGAATCCCCCAGGAACCTCCTCCGAGCGATTAAAAATGCTGCTTAATCCAACATTTAAATTCCTGTGGTAATCCTTATCGGTAGAAAATCTGAATTAACAAATAACCATCGCAACTACCTTTTTCGAAACAATTTAAAACAAATTCACCATATTACTGATGTCGAAGTTCTCCATATATCTTTCCTCTCTCTCTCTCTCTCTCTTTAGAATGAATCCAATATTATGGCACAGTTGAAGTCTGCGTGGTGAGTGAGAACATCTTACATCTGCAGTTGGCGTTAGTCTGAATAGAGCGATCAGTTTTTGGTTCGCCCGCAATAGGAACGTGCTCGGAGATTCGAAACAACATCAGAGCCAGACTGACGCTTCAAGAAAGCGCGCACACGGACACGGACACTAGGAAGGGTGAATAATTCAAAGAAACGCAAGTTGTAGTTCACGGCCAGCATCTTCTGCGGGTCCCTCGCTCACATAGTGATCGCAGGCTTTCGAGAGAGAGAGAGAGAGAGAGATAGAGAGATAGTGTGTGTGTGTGTGAGAGAGAGAGAGAGAGAGAGAGAGAGAGAGAGAAAAAGAGAGAGAGAGAGGGATATAGAGAGGCAGAGAGAGAGGGATAGAGAGAGAGAGGGATAGAGAGAGAGAGAGAGAGAGGGATAGAGAGAGAGAGAGAGAGACAGAGACAGAGAGAGAGGGATAGAGAGAGAGATAGAGAGAGAGAGAGAGAGGGATAGAGAGGGAGAGAGAGACGGAAGTACAAGAGCGCCATTAAATGAAATAAATTATTGATGATGCGCCCTGAATGAAGCACATGGCACCGGTCGAGGGGAATATCCCGTGGAACCCTACTTCCCCCTACCTGTACATAGGTGCAGAGGTGCTCGTCAGCGGGGCGACCTTCCTGAGAAATTCACTGAGATATGCGGCAATATTTGCAGCAAGTTATCTTTGTGTTGAGAGCGGGGGGGGGGGGGAGGGTGTGGGGGTGGTGTGAATGTGTGTGGGGGGGTCAGAGGATGAGAAGATGAGAGAGAGAGAGAAGAAGGGGAGAGAAACACACAAAATGCTAGAGGAACTCCGCAGGTCAGGCAGTACCTATGGAAATGAATAAACAGTCGACGTTTTCGACCGAGATCCTTCTTCAGGACTGAGAAGGAAGGGGGAAGATGGGAGGCAGAGGGAGCGAGAAGAGAGAGGCAGAGTGGGACGGGAGACAGGGAGAGGGGAAGGAGAGAGAGGGAGGGAGAGAGAGAAAGAGAGAGGAGAGAAAGAGGGGATGGGAGAGTGATAGGGAGAGAGAAGGGGAGCAGCACACAAAATGCTGCAGAAACTCAGCAGTTTAGGCAACATATATGGAAATGAATAAACAATGATTGTTTCGGACCAAGGCCCTTCAAGATAGACTGGAATAGCAGGGGTAAGGTGCCAGCATAAAGAGAAAGAGAGAGAGAAAGAGGGGAGTGAGCAAGAGGAGCGAGAGGAGGGGGAGAGAGGGAGATGGGACATAGAGGAGATAGAGAGAGGGGAGGGGAGAGAGAGGGGAGAGAGGGAGGAGAGATGAGAGAGGAGGAAGGGATAGACAGAGGGAGAGAGAGGGCAAGTGAGGGAGAGAGAGGGAGAGGAGAGTGAGAGGGACAGGGAGGGAGAAAGAGGAGAAAGAGGGAGAGAGAGCAGAGAGAGAGCGAGAGAGATGGTACAATCGCTCCAATTTCCCAGCTGCTCTCTGTGTTCCTGTTGCAGGGGATCCAGTGTTTTTTTAAAAATTTCCTGATGAAGAGTATCGTCCCGAAATGTCGACTGTTTATTCATTTCCATTGATGCTGCCTGACCTGCAGAGTTCCTCCAGTATTTTGTGTGCTACTTTAGATTTCCAGCGTCTGCAGAGTCCGTGTATTTTTTTAAATTTCTCTTCCCTGTTTACATAACTTAGAGGGATATCTCACGATTAAAATAAAATATCTGTATTTTACCCGGCTTCCAAAAATGAATGAATGAATGCAATGTGTTGGTTGCCATACATATACAGCAAGGATTGGAAAGGGAGGAGTTAAAAATAGCCAAGATCTGATTTCTCCGCCCGCCCTCTCTGCCCCCCTAAAAAAAATCATGATCTCAGCAGAACTGCGGTTTTAACTGTTGACCAGACACCACCTCATTCCATGCACAAGAACAGCCACCTCATGTGTTAAGCGCCAAACCTGCCCATCCCTACGCTTTTGCGCCTGGATAATGCACATAAAGGTGAGAGAGAACGAACTGAATCCAGTCTGCGGGATTGACTTTCGGGGTTTTGGGTACCAGGCATTGCACTGCGGGATGTTGGAGAAGCTGCGTAGAGCCACCTAGCGCCATTGGAATGCTACTGCAGGTTGATATTTCTTTTTTAAAAAACACATCTGGATGTCAAATAAAATGTATTTGAAGGTTGCAGGCTTAAAATCAATCAGCATCACTGCGCTACAAATAACTCAAGGTCCATCGGAATAGACTGCCGTTCCAATGGATAAACACAAGAGATTCTGTAGATGCTGGATATCTGGAGCAACATGCACATACAAAATGCTGGAGGAACTCAGTAGGTCAGGCAGCATCTATGGAGGGGAATGATGAGTCAACTATCTTTTGCTGAGATTGTTTGTCAGGACTAATGAAGGCTCTTGCCCCATATCATCAACTTTTGGCTGAAACAGTTACCCCGAGCATTAAGGCTGATCAACACCTCCACTCACTAACCCAACCCTACACACCCTGAACCTTCACTACTTTATCACTTCCTGTCAGTTTTCTTTGTACAGACACTCCTGTGCCTAATGTCACTTTATAGACATACAATAAGTGTATAAGCTGTTTTATGTAATTATACTCATTGTGTTTTTGTGCTGCATTAAATCAGAATCAGATTTAATAATCATTGACAAATGTCATGAAATACATTGTTCTGCAACAGCAGTGCATTGCAATACATAATTTAAAAAAATATAAATTACAATATGAAATATAGACACACACACACACACATACGTATACATATCTAAATGAGTTGCACAAAAAGAAAGCAAAAATAGTCAGGTAATGTACATTGGTTCATTGCCCATTCATGAATCTGTGGGCAGTGGAGAAGAAATGTAGTCTATTTAATATTTCAGTAGCATTTGAGTAATATTGTAAATATATTGTTTGATTAAGCATTCTTGTTTATTTAAATAATTCATTATGGGTTATACTGTACTGTGCAAAAGTCAAATATAGAGCTGGGTGCCCAAGACTTTTCCACAGTACTGTATTTGTCAATGTGGAGCAGAGAGCAAATTTGTAAATCTGGTGGGGCAAGAGGATGTTGGGAATGGCAAGGATGGAGTTCCAGGGGACAGGCGTGGCACAGGTGGCAGAGAAGGAGTGCTGGGGCTGGGGGAGGGCATACTGTGGGCGCAGGCACTCCCAGCCTTGAGGCACCAGAGAAGGTCGTTTGATTTCAAATGATGGAATGTCTCTCAGGTACTTCTCACTCCCTCCCCTCTCCTTTCTCCTTTTCCCAACCATGATTCTCCCCTCCCTGCCCCTTCCCTCTATCAGTCCACAGAAGAGATCCATATCAGAATCACATGAGTGTGTGAGTGTGTGTGTGAGTGTGTGTCTGTGTGTGTGTGTCTGTGTGTGTGAGTGTGTGCGTGTGAGAGTGTGAGTGTGTGTCTGTGTGTGCCTAAGACTCTTGCACACTACTGTATGTAAAAATAAGTGAATTGCATACATCATGATGCCACCACGTTATACATGCGTGCCTCACTTAAACTAAGAGCAAAGTTAGATTTTGCTTTCGCAGCTCGCTTGTTGTACTTTCAATTAGTTTTTATGTGTTGCAATTACAAAATGTAACAAGGAGCTTTTCCTAAATCATTGAGTGTGTGGCTTCAGGCTCCTGTACCTCCTCCTTTATGATAGTAATGGAAAGAGGACATGTCCTGAGTGATGAGGGTCCTTAGTGATGGATGCCACCTTTTTGAGGCATTGGCCTTTGAAAATGTCTTTGATGCTGGCTGGGGAGGGTGTGCCCATGACGGAGCTGACTGAATTTGTAACTTTTTTCCGGGGTGACAATTATTTACTGTTATGCACTGGAACCGATATTACATATTCCTGAGTAGTGAAACTAGATTTTCTCCAGCTTTTTATGTGTGTTGTGCCTGTCCAATGGGCTTTAGATGATCTCTTTTGGTCCCTTTGTTCTATAAATGATATGGTTAAACTGGAAAGAGTGCAGAAACGATTTACTAGGCTGTTTCCTGGACAAGAGGACCTGAGATTTTGTGAGTAGTCCACTCAGCGGAGAAGATCATTGGCTGTCAACTACTGATCTGTTCATCACCAGAGCAAAAAGAGCTGAAAGAATTACTGCTGGCTCCACCCACCCCAACAGTCACCCAACTACCTGCGTCTCAATGTCACCAAGACCAAGGAGATGGTGGTGGACTTTAGGAGATCTAGGCCTCATATGGAGCCAGTGATCATTAATGGAGAATGTGTGGAGCAGGTTAAGACCTACAAGTATCTGGGAGTACAGTTGGACGAGAAGCTAGACTGGACTGCCAACACAGATGCCTTGTGCAGGAAGGCACAGAGTCGACTGTACTTCCTTAGAAGGTTGGCGTCATTCAATGTCTGCAGTGAGATGCTGATGATGTTCTATAGGTCAGTTGTTGAGAGCGCCCTCTTCTTTGTGGTGGCGTGTTGGGGAGGAAGCATTAAGAAGAAGGACGCCTCACGTCTTAATAAGCTGATAAGGAAGGCGGGCTCTGTCGTGGGCAAAGTACTGGAGAGTTTATCATCGGTAGCTGAGCGAAGGGCGCTGAGTAGGCTACGGTCAATTATGGAAAACCCTGAACATCCTCTACATAGCACCATCCAGAGACAGAGAAGCAGTTTCAGCGACAGGTTACTGTCGATGCAATGCTCCTCAGACAGGATGAAGAGGTCAATACTCCCCAATGCCATTAGGCTTTACAATTCAACTGCCAGGACTTAAGAACTTTTTTTAAAGCTATTATTAATGCTTTTTGAGTTAGTGATTTAGATGCATATCATATTATTACTGAGTTAAGTATTGTATGTAATGAGTTTTTGCTACAACAAGTGTATGGGACATTGGAAAAAAATGTTGAATTTCCCCATGGGGATGAATAAAGTATCTATCTATCTATCTATCTATCTATCTATTCACCAAATTGTCATCAAGGATAAAGATGCTACAAGTTCATCACCATCAGGACCACATATCATCTCCAAAGCTTCTTTCCTGTACCTATTCAGCTTCTTAACAAAACTCACACAGGCGTAATACCCTGACTGTCCCTGAACAACATCCATTAAATGGTCTTTCCTGCTCTCCTTGTTCTGTTGATAATTATTGAGTCTGTTTGTACGTTCATATTTATTTAAGTTTGATCATTGATTTTTGTACATGTGACCATTCTGTTAATTGCTGGTTGCACTGTTGTCTTGGAATTTGTTGGTTGCTATTGTGTTGTCTGCTATGGTATTGTCCTGTGTTCTATGCTTGGCACTGAACTACAATCAAATCTGGTATGTTTCACATACTGGTGATACAGTGATTCTGAGTCTGACAGGTTGGTCAGGCAAGGGTTTTACTTAGGAGAATGAGAGGCAACCTTGTAGAAGTGTTTCAAATAATGAGAGGCACAAATAAGGTGTATGTCAGCAGTCCTTTCCCCTGGGTAGGCAAGTCCAAAACTGGAGGGGCATAGATTTAGAGTCAGAGGGGAAAGCTTTAAAGGGGACTTGAGGGTCAATGTTTCCACACAGAGTTTCTGGAATGAGCTGCCAGAGGAAGTGGTGACTCACATCACCAGTCGGATGGGTAGATGGAAGGGTGAGGCTTAGAGGGACAAGGGATAAACACGGGAATTGGATGCACTGGATGGGCACTGTAGTCAGCATGGACTGTATGCATATAGTGTTCCTCTATGACCCTGACTTTAGAGAAGGTTGAAGGGAGATTTGGCCATGTTACCATGACACGTTACCATGGATCCATGTATGGGAAGGTCAATCACATGGGGATATATATATATTTCTATATGGGAGGGGAAGGAGGGAGAGAGAGAGGGGGAGAGAGGGGGAGAGAGAGAGAGCTCTCTTTGCCCATTAAATCTACGTTGACCATCACCCACTTATTTACACTAACCTCACATTAATCTCATTTTATTATATATTTTTAGTTTATTTTTTAGATTTACAGTAATGTGCCCTTCCGGTCCAATAGCCATGCCACCTAATTATGCCCACATGACAATTAACCTAGTACTAACCGACTAACCGTTCTAACTGCTGTGTTTGTTTTTGTGCTGAATTGGATCCAGAGTAGCAATTATTTCATCTCCTTTCACTTGTGTACTGGAAGTGATATTAAACAATCTTGAATCTCAACCCGCATATCTTTGAATGTGTGAGGAAACTGGAGACCCAGACAAAATCGAAGTGGTCATAATGATGTAGATTGTAAATACAAGAATCCATCTTATCATACAAGTTGTCCTTTCTCTGGTATGTGCTTGCACGCTTTTGTATTCTCTGCTGAATGAAAAGGGGGAAAAGACAATGCCTGGGGTGTGTGGGGTCTTTCATTATTTTGGCTACATTAGGGAGGAAGGGGTAGGTGGAGACCAAGTCCATGGAAGGGAGGCTGGTTTCCATGAAGTGCTAAACTGTGTCTACAACTCTCTCTGCAGTTTCAGGTGCAGAGCAGTTACTTAGACCATAAGACTTTGGTGCAGAATTAAGCTATTCAGCCCATCACATCTGCCTTGCCTTCTCCCCATAACCTTTGACATTCTGACAAATGAAGAACCTATCCACCACCACATTAAATATACATGTAGCATACTGTAAGGTTTCACTGCTAATGTAATGGTTTCTCTGTAGCAACAAGGTTTGGGTTATGAATAGAGATAACGGGACTTTGGAATGTGGGGACTATCCAAGGAGAGAAATGTTGCTCTTTCTTGTGAGTCTGGAAGAGAGATTTTCGTGGTCCTTTGTCAGTGAGAGAGGAAGAAGGAAGACGCATGTGGAGAGAGCTGGTAGATCACCGGATGAAGTGGACCGGGAGCAAGGGTCCGAAGGTCGACGACGCTCGGAGTAGGTTGTTGGTTGATGAATGTCCGTATCAGTGAGCTCCAACATGCACTTCTGACTTTTTCCTTAAAATGGTCCCTTTTTCTTTTTATTTTCTTTACTAAACCTAAGATTAAGATTTATAAATTTCAATCATTTAATTGCATACGGTGTACTGTCTGATATTTTGTGGTGCAGATTTATAACCGGGCAACGCATCACGCAACATCCACGCAAATGAGATTTCTCGGTTTGGTGGGGCCAGAAGATGTCTTCCCCAAGATGAACACATGCTGGCCAAGCTTGAGTGTTACATACACAATAACTTGGCCTCCACGGCTGTTTGTGTTAATGGATTCCACGGATCCACTACCCTTTGGCTAAAGAAATTCCCCCTCATCTCTGTTCTAAAGGGCCATCCCATTATTCTGTGCCTGTGCCCTCTGGTCCTAGGCTCATCCACTGTAGGAAATATTATCTCCACATCCACTCTATCCAGGCTTTTCCATATTTGATAGCTTTCATTAAAGATGTCATATTTGGTTGAATTTATAATCAAAGCAGGCTTAATGAAACCAATTTAATCATAGTGATTTTTCCCTGGGTCTTCTGCTTCCCCACACATCCCTACGACATATTGCTTAGAAACCTATTGTAAATTAATCCTCTATTCTGAGGCTGTGCCATCAGGTCTGAGGCTCACCAACTGCAGGATACATCCTCCCTACATCTACTCCATCCAGACTTTTCAATATTCAATAGGTCTGATCCCCCTCATTTTCCTAAACTCCCGTGAGCACAGGCCCAGAGATATCAAATTCTCCTCATAAGTTAATCCTTTTTTCCAGGATTCATTCTTGTGAAGTTCCTCTGGACCCCCTCCCAATGGTATCATATATTTTCCTAAATAAGGGCCCAAAGCGTCCCACAATATTCGAAGTGTAGGTTGACAAATGCCTCATGTCAGACAGAGTGGTCAGCAGCACTGGGGCTCCACAGGGGACTGTCCTGTCTCCTTTTCTCATCACCATCTACACCTCGGACTTCAACTACTGCACAGAGTCTTGCCATCTTCAGAAGTTTTCTGATGACTCTGCCATCAGCAAGGGAGATGAGGCGAGTACAGAGCTACGGTGGGAAACTTTGTCACATGGTGCAAGCAGAATCATCTGCAGCTTAATGTGAAAAAGACTAAGGAGCTGGTGGTGGACCTGAGGAGGGCTAAAGCACTGGTGACCCCTATTTCCATCCAAGGGGTCAGTGTGGACATGGTGGAGGATTACAAATACCTGGGGATACGAATGGGCAATAAACTGGACTGGTCAAAGAACACTGAGGCTGTCTACAAGAAGGGTCAGAGCCGTCTCTATTTCCTGAGGAGACTGAGGCCTTTAACATCTGCCTGACAGTGCTGAGGATGTTCTACGAGGCTGTGGTGGCCAGTGCTATCATGTTTGCTGTTGTGTGCTGGGGCAGCAGGCTGAGGGTAGCAGACACCAACAGAATCAACAAACTCATTCGTAAGGCCAGTGATGTTGTGGGGGTGGAACTGGACTCTCTGATGGTGGTGTCTGAAAAGAGGATGCTGTCCAAGTTGCATGCCATCTTGGACAATGACTCCCATCCACTCCATAACGTATTGGTTAGGCACAGGAGTACATTCAGCCAGAGCCTCATTCCACTGAGATGCAACACTGAGCATCATAGGAAGTCATTCCTACCTGTGGTCATCAAACTTTACAACTCCTCCCTCAGAGTGCCAGACACCCTGAGCCAATAGGCTGTTCCTGGACTTATTTCCACTTGGTATGATTAACTTATTTTATTTAATTATTTATGGTTTTATATTGCTATAATTCTTCACTATTCTTGGTTGGTGCGGCTGTAATGAAACCCAATTTCCCTCAGGATCAATAAAGTATGTCTGTCTGTCCGTCTGTCATAAAGCTTCAGAATTACATCTTTGCTCTGATATTCTCATCCTCTCGAAATGAATGCTTACATTGCATTTGCCTTCTTTACCACTGACTCAATCTTGAAGTTGATATTTAAGGAATCCTGCATGAGGATTTGCAAGCCCCTTTGCACCTCTGATTTTTGAATTTTCTCCCCGTTTGGAAAATAGTTTACACCTTTATTCCTTCTACTAAAGTTCACGACCAAACACTTCCCGACATTGTATTTTATCTGCTATTTCTTTTCTGTCACGGTCCGGTCTGCTAACTCCTTGTTTCTGTTGATTTCCTTCTCCCTGTGTTTTGCCTGGGCTCCTTGATTGAGGCACCTGATCCTCATTCAAACAGGCAGCATAAGGACTCCGGTTTACGTCTACTCGCTGCTGGCCTGTCACCTCAGCTGGGCGGCTATATTCTTTCCGGGCTGCCGAGAATGAGTCGAGTCGAGAGCCTGCCGGTCGCAGCTGCTGGGTCGAGTCAAGAGCCTGTCATCCACTGTTCCTGCTTCGAGTAAAGAGGCTGGTCCGTCACTGTAGCCAGGGCGGTGATGAATGTTCTGCGTCGCCAAGAATAAGGGACCGTCTTCATGAGCTTCTCCACGTCAAAATATGTTTTGTCTGTTGTTGTTTGTTTTTGTTGTGGCCAGCTGAGTGGGCCCGGCCGTTTTGCCGTTGCTCTGAGCCGGGATGTGAGTGGTCTGGCGTTGTTTTGTTTTGTTGGCTCCGAGCCCCAGTCCAAGTCAAGGCTCCATGTTCCAAGTTCCAGGCTCTGTGTTGCAGTTCCAGGCTCCTAGTCCAAGTCAATTCCAAGTCCTGGCTCGGTGTTCAAGTCAAGTGTGAGTCCTGGCTTGGTGTCCAAGTCTGTCTCCGTGTCCAAGTCATGTCCAAGTCCATCTCTGTGTCAAGTCTCCATGCCTGTGTCCTGCACTTGGGTCTGTTCCCTACACTCCATTGCAACACTTTTTCTATTCTCCCATTCTGTCTAGGTCCTTCTGCAGACTCCCTGCTTCCTCAACAAAACACAGAATGTTGGAGGAACTCAGAACTACTTGCCCCTCCACCTATCTTTGTATCATCTGCAAATTTGGCCACAAGGGCATCAACTCCATTATCCAAATCATTGACATATAATGTGAAAAGAAGCTGTCCCAACAGCGACCCATGTGAAAAGCCCCTGCAGCCAACCAGAAAAGGCCCATTATATTTCCACTCTTTGCCTCCTGCCAATCAGCAAATCTTCTATTTATACAAGGATCTTTCCTGTAATGCCATGGACTCTTACTTAAGTATCCCAAAACTTCATCCTTAATAATCAACTCTAACATCTTCTCAATCACTGAAATCAGGTTAACTGGCCTATAATCTCCTTTCTTCTGCCACCCTCCCTACTTAAAGAGTGGAGTGACATTTGCAATTTTGCAATCCTCATGAACCAATCCAGAAACTAGTGATTCTTGAAAGATTATTACTAATGCCTCCACAATCTCTTCAGCTACCCCTCTTTCAGAAACCTGGGGTCCAAATGATTTATTTATCTTCAGACCTGTCAGTTTCCCAAGCACCTTCTCCATAGCAATGACAACTTCACTCACTTCTGCCTCCTGACATTCCCGAACTTCCGGCATACTGCTAGTGCCTCTCATAGTGAAGAGTGATGCAAAATACTTGTTAAATTCCTCTGCTATTTCTTTGCCCCCCCCCCCATTACTACCTCTCCAGTGTCATTTTCCTGTGATCTGAAATCAATTCTCATCTTTCTTTTTCACTTTATATATTTGAAAAAAAACTTCCCATATCCTCTTTTATATTATTAGCTAGCTTCCCTTCATATTTCATCTTTTCTCTCCTTAGTTGCCTTTTGTTGTTTTTTAAAAGCCTCCCAAACCTCTAACATTCCACTTATTTTTGTTATATTGCAGCCCTCTCTTTTGCTTTAATGCTGTTTTGACTCAACCATATTTGCCTCAGCCTCTCTTAGAATACTTCTTCATCTTTGGGATGTATCTATCCCCTGCCTTCTGAATTGTCCCCAGAAACTCCAGCCATTGTTGGTCTGCATCATCAGTGCTAGTGTCCCCTTTATATCAACTTTGGCTGCTCCTCTCTTGTGCATCTGTAAATGTCCTTTACTCCTCTGTAATACAGATACTTTGGACTATATCTTCTGCCTCTCAAGCTGCGAAGTGAATTCTATCATATTCTTATCACTTCTTTCCAAGGGATCCTTTACCTTAAGCTCCCTAATCAAATTTGGTTCATTACTTAACACCCAATTCAAAATTTCTTTTGCTCTGGTGGGCTCAACCACAAGTTGATCTAAAAAACCATCTCACAGGCATTCTACAAATTCCCTCTCTTGGGATCCAACACTAACCTAATTTTTCCAGTCTCCCTGCATATTGAAATCCCCCATTACTACCCCTTTTACATGCGTTTTCTATCTCAGATCGTAATTTGCATCCTGGATACTATTAGAAGCCCTGTATATAACTTTATCAGGGTCTTTTTACCCTTGCAGTTTCTTAACTCTACCCCCAAGGATTCTACATCTTCTGACCCTGTAACATCTTCTGATCTACTCCTGATGAAGGGTTTTGGCCAGGAACGTCATCACTACCTCCTCCCATAGATGTTGTCTGGCCTGCTGAGTTCTGCCAGCATTTTGTGTATTTTATTTATTTCCAGCATCTGCAGATTCACTCGTGTTACCTTATTCTGCTTACTGTGTGCAGCCTAATATGACACCTCCAGAACTGTATTCATCACCCTTTTTGATTTTACTCCTAAGTTGCACTTCAGCTTATCCCAATGACAGCAGTTTTGCCCTAACATCTATCTATTTTCCCTGACAGTCTTACTACACAGTGCATTTACTTGTACTGTATGCCAACTGCCCTGTTCTCAGCACTATTGTTCCGGTTCCCAATGAGCCAGGCTAACCAGCAACCCACCTATTCAACCCTAGCCTAATCACAGGACTTGGGGAATGTGGGGTTTCCAGGGAGGGATAACCTCTCTCATAAAGGGGCAGCTCAATCACCTTTGGACCCCAACAGACACTCAGCTCTTACCTGTGGCTCCAAGTAGCTGTTTGCACATGACAGTAGCCACACCCTGGCACACCATATCAACATGCAGCGTACTCCAGGTGAGGGTAGCCAGTGGCCCCATACCTCGGTGAGATGGACATGCCTCTCCTAGCATGCAAAGTCGGTGTACTGGGCAGATGAGATCAACAGTGAGATCCAACAGGAAGGTGGTACTGTAAGGCTCCATGGAGAGTGAAGTGCATGACAAGGCACAGAATATATCATGGTCATCCACTACAACCAATAAAGAAAATAATGTTTCTTTATTTTCCTGGAAATACCTGCAAGGAAGTGAATATTAGTGTAGTATGTAATGACATGTAAGTTCAAGTTCACATTTAATTGTCATTCAATCATGCACATTTATACAACCAAATGAAACAGTGGGGAAGAATTTCAGTGTCCAGATGTGCAAAGCTGATGGAGACTTATCCACACAGACTCAAGGTTGTAATTGCAGCCATAGGGGCATCTACTAAACACTGACTTGAAGGGAGTGAAGAATCATGCAATCAATTATTTTGTGTTTTATATTTGTAATTTATTTAGATCACTTTGTAGAGATCTGTTTTCACTTTGACACAATAGAGTCTTTTTCTGTTGATTAGTGTCAAAAAGGCAACAGTTAGTCCATTGTGATTCAATGTTGTAAACCAATAAAACATGAAAGTTTCCAAGGGGGATGAATACTTTTTTATAGGTACGATATATTTAAAGTGGAGTTTGATAGACTCTCAATTAGTAAAGGCATGAAAAGTTATGGAGAGAAGGCAGGACAATAGGATTGGGAGGAAAAATAAGACAGCCATGATGGAATGCAGAGCAGAATCAACGGGTTGAATGGCCTATTTCAGCTCCTATGTTTTATGATCTTATATTAATTCAATCACCAGTTTACCACACTGTGTAAACTTTTGCACCACATTTCTCCTTTGAACTTTTCACTTCTTTCCTTAAAAACATTCCCTGTCATAATGGTCCTCTAATTTATTTAGTTAGAAGTAGTCAGAATTGTCAGAAAAAAAATGGAATTGCTGTGGAGACAGTGCAGAGAAGCTTCATCAGGACACTTACTGAGATTCCTGAAGTTAGATATGAGTTGATTGAGTACAACAGCATTAGGAGGAGCATTGTTAGTGGATATAGTGAGAGCCCTATGGTCTTATGGTCTTATTAGGAGGCAGAGAAGGTCTGAAGGTTAGAGAGGTTTTGCCATGATGCTTTAACAGTCTGTGAAGCACATTGTATTTTTACTATTTTGAATTGTGAATTTGTTTTGGCTGCGGGAGTTTGAACTCAGAGTAATTACTGGACTGTCACATAGTTTGCTCTGTTGGAAAACTTCAACAGTTGACACTGTGCAGGTCTTTGCTGACATCTCTGGGTGTGCCTTTGTATAATGAATACCCTTTCAATACACTGTCTGGTATCAAAACTAAAAAATAAATGACCCCACTGTCTCTTGTCTCAGAAGGCTGCCATCATCTGTTCAATGAATGAGGAGGTAGTAAAAAATAATACTACAACAGATTACTCAGCATGACTCTGCGCATTCTGTATACACCAGTACCTCTGGCTGCAATCTCTTGCTTTTTCCAGTACAATAACAAAGAATTGTAGCAGCAGGAACTACTCATACAATCATAGAAGTTTAAAGTTCAAAGATTAAATTAAATAAATGTTACCATATATAACTCTGAGATTAATTTTCTTGTGGGCATACACAGTAAATCCAAAAAACACAATAGAATCAATGAAAGACCATACCAAACAGGACAATCAAAAATAAATGATCGAAAGATAAAACACTGTGTAAAGGTAAAAGGTAATGATGATGATAATAATAATAATAATAAATAAATAAGCAATAAATATCGAGAATATGAGATGAAGAGTCTTGGATGTGAGTCCATAGGTTGTGGGAACAGTTCAGTGATGGAGCAAGTGTTATGTTTGAGAGGTAATAACTGTTCCTGAACATGAAGATGTGGCTCCTCAGGTCCTGTGCCTTCTTCCTAATGGCAACACTGAGCAGAAAGCATGTCCTGGATGTAGGGGTCTTTGATAATGACTGTTGCTTTCTTGTGATAGGGCTCCGTGTAGGTGTGCTCAATAGGACGGAAGGGTTTACCTGTGAAGGACTGGATTGTATCCACTCTATCTGTAGGACTTTCTGTTTAAAGGCATTGGTGCTTCCATATCAGGAAATGATGCAATGAGTCAATATATTCTCCACCACACATCAATGGTAGTTTGTCAAAGTTTTAGATATCCTGTTGAATCCTTGCAAACTTCTATTGAAGGAGAGGCACTCATGTTCTCTTTTCATAATGGCACTTATGTGCTAGACACAGGACAGATTTTCCGAAGTGATAACACTGAGGAATTTAAAGTTGCTGACCCCCGCCCTCCACCCACCACCAATCCCCGAGGAGTACTGGCTCATGGACCTCTAGTTTTCTGATCATTAAGTCAATAATCATTTCTTTGGACTTGCTGATATTGAATGAGAGATTGTTGTTGTGGCACCGTTCAACCTGATTTTCAATCTCAGTCTTATATTTGAGCCTTCACTGCTTTTAATTTGGCCAACAACAGTGGTATCATTGGCAAACTTACATATGGCATTCGAACCATGCTTAGCCTCACAGTGATAACTAGAGCAGGGGGCTAAGCACACAATCTAGTGATGTACCTGTGCTGATGGAGATGTTGTTGCCAATCCGAACTGACTGGGGTCTGCAAGTAATGAAATCGAGGATCCAGTTGCACAAGGATGTATTGAGGCCATGTCCTTGAATATTATTGATTAGTTTTGAGGGGCTGATAGTACTGAATGATGAACTGTAGTCAATGAAGAGCATTCTGATGTATGTATCTTTACTGTTCAGATGTTCCAGAGTTGAGTGAAGTGCCAGTGAGATGGCATTGAGACAGGTCACCAGGTCCTTCTCGGCAATGGTATATTAAAGCTTGCTTGAAGCAGGTGAGTACCTCAGACTGCCAAAACAAGAAGTTAAAGATCTCAGAGAATACTCGAGCATAGGCCTTTGGTACATGGCCAGGTACCACATCTGGGCTGAATGCTTTCTGTAGCTTTACTCCCTGAAGGATGCTCTCACATCAGCCTCAGAGACTGAAATCACAATGTCATCAGAGACTTTGTGAGCTCATGAGGGTTCCCCCATGATGGTCAAAGCAAGCATAGAAGGTGCTGAGCTCATCTGGATATGAAGCCCTGTTGTTACTTATGCCATTTGATTTCACTTTGCAAGAGGTGATAGTATTCAAGACTTGCCACAGCTGTCAAGCATCCTTCATTGATTCAAGCTTAGTCCAGAAAAGTGACTTCCCCTGTGAAATGGTTTCTTGAGATTGTACGTGCCCATCTTGTAACTTACTTGGCTACCAGATTTGAATGCTTCTGATCTGGCCCTCAGTAGATTTCAGATCTCATGATTCATCCAGGGCTTCTGGTTGGGGATGACTCACAGCTGAGTCCTTGAACACGGCCCAATCCACCAACTTGAAGCAAACCCATACTTGCTCTTCTGCATTCTGAGACCACCTCTTTGTCCTCCTAATCACTGGAGCCTTGTTCCTTAGCCTCTGCCTGTATGCAGCTAGGAGAAGGACAGCCAAATGTTCAGGTTTCCCAAAATACAGTTTGGGTATGGAACCATTTAGTAACGGCACCATGCAGTATTTCAAGAATTTGATTATAGTTGGCGATATGTAAACTGGGGTCTGGATCATAGTCGAGAACTATCTTAATAAGAATGGTTTGCACTTAGATGTTCCAGGTCAGGAGAACAAGAGTGTGATGAGACCACAAAGAGTTTGTTATGAAGCAATCTGGTCCACCCTGTGTATCTAAAAGCCCTCCAATTTTACTGACGTATCTGGCATGTCTGGAGGGAGGCTTGTTTTCATGAACACAGAGCACAGTTCTTTATCTCCCTCCCACATGGCAATCTTGCTCTTAGTACTTTAATCTAGTTTTCCAACGACTTATATTTGCCAACAAGATGCTGGGCAGAGGAACTTTCATTTCTTGGCATTTCAGTCTAGCTTAGAGTCCTCCCCTCCTCTCATTCGGCCGTAGTGATGTAACTGGAAAGGAAGGGGATAAAAGCCAGAACAAGAAGGTGGAGAATGAGGAAGGAGTTCAAGGTGGAAGGTGATATGTAAACGCAAGTGAGATGAAGTAAGAAGTTAGGACGTGAGAGGTTGAAAAGGTAAAGGGCTGGAGAAGAAGGAATCTGATAGGAGAGAAGAATGAACCATTGGAGAGAGGGAAGGGGGGGCAACAGGGGGAGCTGATAGGCAGATGAGAAGAAGAGGAAAGAGAGGCACAAGAGTAGGGAAATGAAGAAGAGAGAAGAGGCAGGTGGAAATTACTGTAAGTTGGAGAAATCGATGTTCCTGCTGTCAGGTTGGAGTTCACCTGGTCAGAATATGAGGAGTTGATCCTCCAACCTGAGTGTGGCCTCGCCATGCTAGAAGAGAAGGCCATGCACCGACTGGCATTTATTAATAGGAATGGGGATTACTCTGTGCCCTGGGGATTTATGAGCATTAAGTATTCCAATGATAAAGCCAGTTTATCAAACACTTTAGTAGCTTCCTGAACCTATACAATGTTCGAGCAAAGCTGAGGCCTGTTTTTGGTGCCTCTAATTCTGGAAGTTTCAGCAGATGGATGATGATCCCAGAGCAATACTGACAGAGTGGTTCACTGTGGTTTTACTGTCTCATAAATCTGAGTTTAGGATCGCACAATTCAAGCTAAAGCAGGGATGGAGGAGTTGTGAGAAGGGGATGGCATTTTTACAAGTAACAAGGTGGGAAGAGGTATAGTCCACGTAGCTGTGAGAGTCTATGGGTTTATAATAGACATGATTGGATAAGCTGTCTCCAGGGACAGAGAGAGTGAGACTGAGAAAGGGGAGGGAGGTGTTGGAAATGGGTGTCTGCTTTTTCAGGCACATCTGTTCTTACCCTATCCTCCTGCCACACTAGCAGGGATAAGGTGCCTCTTGTCCTTACCTACCACCCCACCAGCCTCCGTGTCCAGCACATAATTCTCCGGAACTTCCAACAGGACTCCAACACCAAGGACAACTTTCCCTCCCCCCACCCAATTTCTGCTTTTCGCAGGAATCGCTCCCTATGGGACTCTCTGGTCCATTCATCTCTCCCACCGATCTCCCTCCTGGCACTTATCCTTGCAAGCGGAATAAGTGCTACACCTGCCCCTACATCTCCTCCCTCACTACCATTCAGGGCCCTAAACAGTGTTTCCAAGTGAGGTGACACTTCCCCTGTGAGTCTGTTGGTGTCATGTACTGTGTCAGGTGCTCGCAGTGTGGCCTCCTGTAAGTCGGTGATACCCGCTGTAGATTAGGAGACCGTTTCGTCAAGCCCCAATGCTCCATCCACCAGAAGAAGCAGGATCTCCCAGTAGCCACCCATTTTAATTCCATTCTGATATGTCAATCTATGAACTGAGCAATGAGAGTACACTCAGGTTGGAGGAACAACATCTTATATTCCGTCTAGGTAGCCTCCCACCATGAACATCGATTTCTCCAACTTCCTGTAAAGGCCTTCCCACACCATCCCCATCCCCTTTCCCTCTTTCACCTTATCTCCTTGCCTGCCCATTGCCACCCTCTGGTACTCGTCCCTCCTTTTCTTTCTTCCATAGCCTTCTCTCCTCTTCTATCAGACACCCCGTTTGCCAGCCCTGTATCTCTTTCACCAATCAACTTCTCAGCTCTTTACTTTTTCTCTCCCCCTATCAGTTTCATCTATCTCCTTGTGTTTCTCTCTCCCCTTCCCCCACCGTTTAAATCTACTCCTCATCTTTTTCTTCTCCAGTCCCGCCGAAGGGTCTCAGCTCGAAATGTCGACTGTACTTTTTCCTGAAGGTGTGTCCTGGCCTGCTGAGTTCTTCCACTCCTTTGTGTGTGTTGCTTGGATTTCTATGTTTTCTCTTGGTTGTGATCAGAGTGGGGAAGAAATGTGATCTAAGTGACCTTGACCATGGAATGACTGATGGCACCAGACAGGTTGGTTTGAGTATCTCCGAAGAAGCTGCTGATCTATTGGGATTTTTACCTGCAGCAGTCTCTAGGACGTACGGAGAATAGTGCAAAAAAACAACACACATCCAGTCAGTGGCAGTTCTGTGGGTGAAAATGCCTTGTTAATGGGAGAGATCAGAGGAGAATGGCCAGACTGGTTTAAGCTGGCAGGAAGGTGACAGTAACTCGGATAGCCATATGTTACAACAGTGGTGTGCAGAAGAGCATCCCTGAATGCACAGCACATTGAACCTTAAAGTGGATGGGCTACAGCAGCAGAAGACTGTGAACATACATTCAGAGGCACTTTATTAGGTACAGGAGATCCCAGATAAACAGGCCATTGAGTGTAGGTCTCAACCTATATTCCTGGGCAATATCAGCCTTCTGTTTGTGAAAGTTCACAACTCAGAAACTGCCTGCTCTTCAGAAATGTTTGTTGCTAGCATTGAGTGCTGAAGGACCTATGATTGTGCTGTACAGTTCTAAGTGTGATCATCAATGCTCTGTAATTCTAGCTCAGTCTGCAATTTTGCTGAGATGACGACAACATAATTTGTAACTTCATAAAAGAAAAAAAACATATTTGTATTTCATAATATCAAGAGCAAGTTAAGTGTAACAAAGTACCCATGAAGTGTCATCAATGCTGTGATTTGGTGATTACCCACTGAAACAAAAGAGCCATTTCTGATAACTCAGCTGAACTGCTTAAGCCACAGATGCAATTTCAAAAATAATGTTTAATAGGAACAAGAAGCTGCATTATTGAAAAGGGGGAATATCTGACACTAGGGAAGGTGCTGTGGAGATTTATGAGGACGATCCTGGAGTGGAGAAGTCTAATTATGGTGAGAGATTGTCTGGGTTGGGTTTGGAACCACAGAGGCCAGGAGATTTAATCAAAGTGTATTAAGCAGTGAGGGGATGAGTGAAATGCATTTATCTCAAGTTCTGGCTGCTTTTCTCTTGAATAACAAAGGCTGAAGGAGGTTGAAATTCAAGTTCTGGTTCAGATTTATTGTCAATCAACTATTTGCATGGCTAGAATTCTTCAGGTGGGTGTAAACTAAGTTGGCAGGGAGGGTGGGTAAGAACCGTCCCATAGATTGATAATGCTGCAGATGAGGTAGATGGTGTACAAAGAGTGGCAATGTGAAGTGAGACTCCTAGCAAGGAGAAGCTGATGATAGGGCAGAATTATAGTTGACAGCGTAAGTTGAAACTTAAAAGGCAGACAAAATCAAAAATTGTGAATACCCAACTGAAGGTATTATATTTGAATGCATGCAGTATACAAAGTAAGCTTGATAAACTTGTAGCACGAAGACAAATTGGCAAGTATGATATTGTAGGCATCACTGAATCATGGCTGAAAGGGGATTATGGCAGGGAGTTCGATGTCCAAGGATACACCTTGTATCTAAAGGACAGGCAGGAAGGTAGAGGGGGTGATGTGGCTCTGCTGGTGAAAAATGAAATGGAAGAGGTGACATTGGGTCGGAAGGTGCTGAATCGTTGTAGGCGGAGCTAAGGAACTGTAGGATAAAAAGGCTCTGATAGGAGCTTATTGACCCCAAACAGCAGTAGGGATACGGTCTACAAGTTACAATGGGAGACAGAAAATGCATGCCAAAAGGGCAATGTTACAATAGTCATGGGAGAGTTCAATATGCTGGTAGATTGGGACAATTATGATGGTGCAGGATTCCAAGAGGAGGAATTTCCAGACTGCTTGCAAAATGGCTTTTAAGGGCAGCTCATGTTTGACCCCACCTGGGGATCAGCTATTCTGGATTGGGTGTAGTACGATGAACCAGAATTGATTAGAAAGCTTAAAGTAAAAAAACCCTTTGGGGCAAGTGATGATAATATGATCGAATTCACTCTGAAATTTGAGAAGGAGAAGCTAAAGTCAGATGTATCAGTATTACATTGGAGTAAAGATCTGAGAGAGGAGCTGGCCAGAATTGATTGGAAAAGGACATTAATAGGGATGATGGCTGAGAAACAATGGCTGGAATTTCTGGAAGCAATATGGAAGACCATCTCAAAGAGGAAGAAGTATTTTAAAATCACGATGACGCATCATGGCTAACAAAGGAATTCAAGGCCACCATAAAAGCCAAAGAGAGAGTATATAATAGAGCAAACAAGTGGGAAGTTAGGGGATTGGGGAACCTTTCAAAAACCAACACAAGGCAACTAAGACAGGTAAAGATGGAGTACGAAAGTAAGCTAGCCAATAATATTAAAAAGGATACCAACAATTTCTTCAGAAATACAAAGTGTATAAAAAGGCGAGAGTGACCTGGAGGCAGGTGATAAAATAGTCCATAATCAACATGGTTTCCTCAAGGGAAAATCTTGCCTGATAAATGTTTGGAAGTCTTTGAAGAAATAACAAGCAAGATAGACAAAGGAGAATTGGTTGATGTGTGTTTGGGTTTTCAGAAGGCCTTTGACAAGCTGCTACATGTGAGGCTGCTTAACAAGCTATGAGCCCATGGAATTACAGAAAAGATTCTGGCATGGATAAAGCAGGAATGACTGACAGGAGGCAAAGTGTGGGAATAAAGTGGACCTTTTCTGGTTGGCTGCCGGTGACTAGTGGTGTTCCACGGGGTCTGTGTTGGAACCAATTCTTTTTACACTATATGACAATCATTTGGATGATTGTATTGATGGCTTTATTGCAAAGTTTGCAGATGATGCAAAGATAGGTGGAGGGGCAGGTAGTTTTAAGGAGGTAGAGAGGCTACAGAAGGACTTAGGCAGATCAGGAGAATGGGCAAAGAAGTGGCAGATGCACTTTAGTACAAGAAATGAAGAGAAAATACAAAAAACTGAGAGTCAAAGGGATTAACAAGTCCTTGTGCAGCATTCCCTAAAAGTTAATTTGCAGGTTGAGTCTATGGTGAGGAAAGCAAATACGATGTTAGCATTCATTTCAAGAGGACTAGAATATATCTTATGAATAAGTATCTTATGGATAGGGGAATCAATGGATATGGGGACAAGGCAGGAACCGGGTATTGATAATAGATGATCAGCCATGATCTCAAAATGGCGGTGCAGGCTTGAAGGGCCGAATGGTCTACTTCTGCACCTATTGTCTATTGTCTATCAAAGCAAGAATGTAATGTTGAGACTTTATAAACCACTGGTGAGGCCTCACTTAGAGTATTGTGAGCAGTTTTTGGTCCCTTATCTGAGAAAGGATGTGCTGAAACTGGAGAGGGTTCATAAGAGATTCACGAAAATGCTTCCAAGATTAAACGGTTTGTCAAGTGAAGAGAGTTTGGTGGTTCTGGGACTGTATTTGCTGGACATCAGAAGAATGAGGGGTGACCTCATTGAAACCTATCACATGGTGAAAGGTCTTGACAGAGTGGATGTGGAAAGGATGTTTCCTATGGTGGGAGTGTCTAAGACCAGAGGATGCAGCCTCAAAATACAAAGGTGTCCTTTTAGAACAGAGATGAGGAGGAACTTCTTTATCAGGACAGTGGTGAATCTGTGGAATTCTTTGCCACGGGCAGCTGTGGAGTCCAAATATTTATGTATATTTAAGGCAGAGGTTGATAGGTTCTTGATTGTCCAGGGAATGATGAGATAAGGGGGAAGGCAGGAGTTTGGGGCTGAGAGGAAAAATGGATCAGCCATGATGAAATAGCAGAGCAGACTTGATAGGCCAATTGGCCTATTTCTGTTCCTATATCTTATAGTCTTATGCTCATATACTGCCAAACAAAACAAAATTCCTCTGGACCAAGGTGCACAACACGGTACATATAACTCATACACATAACACATTAAGTAATATAGCCACAAATAAATTAACAAATTATGAAATACATTCCACATCACGAGCCTCTGGAAAATCCTCCGTATTTTCCAGCCAAGAAAGATCTCAAAGCCACAATCTTCATTGTGAAATGTTAGAGATGGATTAAGAACATGATGCCTCAGGGATCTGTACTGGGTCCAATGTTGTTTGTCATATACATTAACGATCTGGATGATGGGGTGGTAAATTGGATTAGTAAGTATGCAGATGATACTAAGGTAGGTGGTGTTGTGGATGATGAAGTAGGTTTTCAAAGCTTGCAGAGAGATTTAGGCCAGTTAGAAGAGTTGGGTGAAAGATGGCAGATGGAGTTTAATGCTGATAAGTGTGAGGTGCTACATTTTGGTAGGACTAGTCAAAATAGGACATACATGGTAAATGGTGGGGCATTGAGGAATGCAGTAGAACAGAGTGCTCTAGGAATAATGGTGCATAGTTCCCTGAAGGTGGAATTTCATGTGGATAGGGTGGTGAAGAAAGCTTTTGGTATGCTGGCCTTTATAAATTAGAGCATTGAGTTCAGGAGTTGGGATGTAATGTTAAAATTGTACGAGGCATTGGTGAGGCCAAATTTGGAGTATTGTGTACAGTTCTGGTCACCAAATTATAGGAAAGATGTCAACAAAATAGAGAGACTATAGTGGAGATTTACTGGAATGTTACCTGGGTTTCAGCACCTAAGTTACAGAGAAAGGTTGAACAAGTTAAGTCTTTATTCTTTGGAGCGTAGACAGTTGAGGGGGGACTTGATAGAGGTATTCAAAATTAAGAGGGGGATAGATAGAGTTGACATGAATAGGCTTTTTCCACTGAGAGTAGGGGAGATTCAAACAAGTGGACATGAGTTGATAGTTAAGGGGCAAAAGTTTAGGGGTAACACGAGAGGGAGCTTCTTTACTCAGAGAGTGGTAGCTGTGTGGAACGAGCTTCCAGTAGAAGTGGTAAAAGGCAGGTTCGATATTGTCATTAAAAAAAAAATTGAATAGGTATATAGACAGGAAAGGAATGGAGGGTTATGGGCTGAGTGCAGGTCGGTGGGACTAGGTGAGAGTAAGCGTTCAGCACGGACTAGAAGGGCCGAGATGGCTTGTTTCCGTGCTGTACTTGTTATATGGTTATATAATGATATGAGAGGCCAACTTCATCATCGAGGAAAAAACTTCATTGGACCCTTGAAGGATGGATGAATTGTGGGAGACCAAAGATAATTTGGCTCTGTACCATACAGGCAGAAATGCGGACCCTGAACCACACCTGGGACATAATAGAGAAGATGGTCAAGGACAGACACAGATGGAGGACCTTCATTGCTCCTCTAAATGCCAGTGGCATAACAGGCAATAAGTAAGTAAAATATATTCCAGAAGATTGAATTTAGCATAATGAGCACTTATGGCACAAATTAAACACTAAACAGTGTAATGCTACTGGCACTTCATTAGTGATGAGTCTGAGGTGGTATAAGGGAGTTTAGTAGTCTCACGGCCTGGAAGAAGAAATTGTTTCCCATCTTAACAGTCCTTGTCATCATGCTATAGTACCTCCTGCCTGAAATTGGGGTTGGGGGTGTGATCAAAGAGATTGTGAGAGGGATGTTGGACCCTGTGTATGCATCATTCCTTGAGTGGGAGGAGGGGAGACCCAATAATCCTCTCAACAGTCCTTTCAATCATTTGTAGGGTCTTTCAGTCAGATGCCTTGCAATTCCTTTGCCAGCCAGCACTCACCTCAATCTCAGGGTATATACAACAATCAGATGGTTAGACAGGGAGAGGAAGAAGGACACTTCTCCCAACAGAGAGGTAAATACCAAGGGAAACGGTACTGAAGTAACTGGTGGAAGAAACAGGAAAGGAACAGAAAAAAATAATTTATACATAATTGGTTCCTGGAATTTATTGCCAAAAGAATAGTACAAACTCGACATGCCAAAATCAATGTCAAAGTCAAATCTAGACCTCTGAACACAAAGAGATTCTGCAGATACTAGAAATCTGGAGCAAAACCCACAAAATGCAAATAATCTCAGCACATCATTCAGCATCTATGGAGGGGAATAAACAGTTGGCATTTCAGAATGAGACCCTTCATCAGGACTAGGATGCAATGGGGAAGAGGCTAGAATAAGAAAGTGGGAGGAAGGGATGGAGTAGAAGCTGGCAAGTGGAGGAGGGGGAAGAAGCCAGAAACTGAGAGGGGATTGGTGGAAGAGGCAAAGGGATGAAGAACAAGGAATTTGACAGGAGAGGACGGTGGACCATGGAAAGAGGTGAGGCGCCAAAGGGAGGTGATGAGTAGGTGAGGAGAAGAGAAGAGGTGAAAAGTAAACCAGGATAGTGACTGAAAAAAAAGAGAAATGGGAGGGGGTAAAATTACTGGAATTTGAAGAAATTGCCATTCAGGCCATGTTTGAGGCTACCAGTGTAACACACATAAATCAGATTCAAGATCAGGTTTAATATCACTGGCATATGTTGTGAAATTTGTTAACGTAATGACAGCAGTACAATAAAATCCATGATAAATAGAGAGAAAATATAACTGAATTACAGTAAGTATATATATATGTCTATAAAGTAGTTAATTTAAAATAAGTGGAGCAAAAAAAAAGAAATAAAAGGGAGTGAGATCGTTTTCATGGGTTCACTGTCCATTTAGAAATCAGATGGCAGAGGGGAAGAAACTATTCCTAGATGTGTGCCTTAAGGCTTCTATACCTCCTTCCTGACAGTAACGATGAGAAGAGGGCATGCTCTGGGTGAGGGGGGTCCTTAATAATGGATGTCAACTTCCTAAGTCACGACTCCTTGAAGATGTTTTCGGTACTATGGACGCTAATACCCTTGATGGAGCTGACTAATTTACAAGTTCCTAAAGGAACTCAGCAGGTCAGGTAGCATCTGTGGAGAGGAATAAAGAGTCAGCATTTCAGGCTGAGACCCCTCATCAAGACTGGGAAGGAAAGAAAGTAAGTCAAAAACTGGACAAGGTTGGTAAGGACAGGGTGTCTATGGGACAATTTAAATCGCTGAGTCCAGTGGAACTGTAAATGGCTACAGCAGAGTTCTGCTCCTGTGTTGCTGTTGTACAAAATGAGAGTGTTGATGCTTGATACTGAAGCCTGTGGGACCTGCAGTCCCTGGTAGAAAGGTGAGTTCTCTCCAACAAGGTTTATTGGAACACCATATAGAGCCAAGGGAAGGTGTGAGGAGGAAATTACAGCATTTTACAGCCTCAGTACTAACTTCAAGTATATATTTATTTATTTGTTTATTTATAAATTTACTTTTTATTGAGATACAGCATGGAACAGGCCATTCCAGCCTTTTGAGTCACTCTGCCCCAATTCAACCCTAGCCTAATCATGGGACAATTTAGAATGACCAATTAAGCGACTAACTGGTATGACTTTGGAATCTGGGAGGAAATCAGAGCCAACTAGTGGGAGTATTCAAGGACATTTCCAACCTCTCACGGCTACGGGCAGAAGTTCCCACTTGCTTTAAAAAGGCAACAATTATACCAGTGCCAAAGAAGAATAATGTGGGCTGCTTTAACGACTATCACCCGGTAGCACTCACATTGACAGTGATGAAATGCTTTGAAAGATTGATTATGACTAGACTGAACTCTTGCATCAGCAAGGACCTGGACCCATTGCAATTTACCTATTGTCACAATAGGTCAATGGCAGATGCAATCTCCATGGCTCTTCACATGGCTTTAGACCACCTAGACAACACAAACACCTACGTCAGGACACTGTTCATCAACTATAGCTCAGCATTTAATACCATCATTCCCACAATCCTGACTGAGAAGTTGCTGAACCTGGGTCTCTGTACCTCCTTCTGCAATTGGATCCTCAACTTCCTAACCGGAAGACCACAGTCTGTGTGGATAGGTGATAACATATCCTCTTCTCTGACGATCAACACTGGTGCACCTCAGGGGTGTGTGCTTAGCCCACTGCTCTACTCTCTATATACACATGACTGTGTGGTTAGGCATAGTTCAAACACCATCTACAAATTTGCTGATGATACAACCATTGTTGGTAGAATCTCAGGTGGTGACGAGGGGGGATACAGGAGTGAGATATGCCAACTAGTGGAGTGGTGCTGCAGCAACAACCTGGCACTCAACGTCAGTAAAACGAAAAAGTTGATTGTGGACTTCAGGAAGGGTAAGATGAAGGAACACATACCAATCCTCATAGAGGGATCAGAAGTGGAGAGAGTGATTAGCTTCAAGTTCCTGGGTGTCAAAATCTCTGAGGATGTAACCTGATCCCAACATATTGATGTAGGCATAAAGAAGGCAAGACAGCGGCTATACCTTATTAGGAGTTTGAAGCAATTTGGCATGTCAACAAATACACTCAACAACTTCTATAGTTGCACCGTGGAGAGCATTCTGACAGGCTGCATCACTGTCTGGTATGGAGGGGCTACAGCACAGGACCGAGAGAAGCTGCGGAAGGTTGTAAATCTAGTCAGCTCCATCTTGGGCGCTAGCCTACAAAGTACCCAGGACACCTTTAGGGAGCGGTGTCTCAGAAAGGCAGCGTCCATTACTTAGGACCTCCAGCACCCAGGGCATGCCCTTTTCTCACTTTTACCATTAGGTAGGAGGTACAGAAGCCTGAAGGCACACACTCAGTGATTCAGGAACAGCTTCTTCCCCTCTGCCATCCGATTCCTAAATGGACTTTGAAGCTTTGGACAGTACCTCGCTTATTTAATACACAATATTTCTGTTTTTGCACATTTTTTAAATTATCTATTCAATATACATAATTGTTTTTCTTGTTTATTTATTGGTTTATTTTATTTATTATTTTTCTCTCTCTGCTAGATTATGTATTTCATTGAACTGCTACTGCTGGCCTAGTGGGCAAGGCATCAGACTAGTAACCTGAAGGTCACTGGTTCGAGCCTCAGCTGAGGCAGCGTGTTTGTGTCCTTGAGCAAGGCACTTAACAACACGTTGCTCTGCGACGTCACCGGTGCCAAGTTGCATGGGTCCTAGTGCCCTTCCCTTGGACAACATCGGTGGCGTGGAGAGGGGAAGGCCTGCAGCTTGGGCAACTGCCAGTCTCCCATACAACCCTGCCCAGGCCTGCGCCCTGGAAACTCCAGGCACAGATCTATGGTCTCTCGAGACCGACGGATGCCAGCACACTGCTAAGTTAACAAATTTCATGTCACATGCCGATGATAATAAACCTGATTGTGATTCGCACAGCAGAAACGCACATAGTAATCGGAAGAATGTGCAAACTCCATACAGGCAGCAGCGGGTACTGTAAAGCGCTGTGCTAACTGCTAGACCGCCATGCCACTGTAATGTGGGAATCCAAAACCCAGTTGTACTCGTTTCTCTCCCATACACAACAATGAGCAATTGAGCAGATATCCTCAGTCATTTCAACTATGCAATAAATATGAATTAGGGAACTAGGAATAACAACTTTGTAATATCTTCTGGCCACACAGGAACAGGAAAATTAAGTGCTCTGCCCCTGACTCTGAAGTAGAATATACTGAGATTGATAAAGTACAGTTCTGTGCGAGATTCTAGAATTAAGATTGTTTCTTCTCATTCATCAGTACAGGAGTATAAAGGAGAACAAAATAATTGCTACTCCGGATCCAATGCAACATAGTAAAGTACAATAACATAAAGAACACAATGAGAGAAAACACAAGATTAGCTTATATACATATGTACATAGACTAATTATATGTACATAAGGTAACACCAGGCACAAGAGTATCTGTACCTAGGAGACTGACAGGAAATTATAAAGCAGTGTGGTTGGGGCTGCGGAGTGGTGGGTTAATGGGTGGAGGTGTTGATCAGCTTTACTGCTTGGGGAAGAAACTGTTCATAAATCTGGTGATCCTGGCATGGATGCTACGTAGCCTCCTCACTGATGGGAGTGGGACAAGCAGTCCTTGAGCTGGGTGGGTGTGATCCTTCATAGCATTGTTGGCCCTTTTCTGGCAACTTTTTGAATATATGGTCCTGATGTGAGAAGGCTGGTGCTGGTGATGCATTGAGCAGTTTTAAGTACTAGTTGTAAAACCTTCCTGCAGTTTCCATACTATTCAATGATTCAGCATGTTAGATCCCTCTGAAATGCACATCTGTAGAAGGCAGTGAGTAATATATGGCTAAAAAAACCCTTCAATCTTCAATACAAATTGTCAAAAGGAAATAAAAAGCGAACGGTGACATTTAAAACAACAGCACAAACAATTGCAATTGATGAAATCTGAGATCTGCACAGAATGTGGCAGATGAAGATAATTTCTTGACAAATAAGGCTATTAGGAATTTTGCAAAAAGAGAAAGCCATGCAATTGAGAATAGTCAGGAAGAACAAAATGACAAAGTAGGGCATGTTCCTAGATTCATATTTGTAGAGCAATTTAATTAATCAGACAGAGATAAATACAGTGTGACAGTTTATAAATGAATATGCAGAGAATAGCTGGAATGATAACCCATAATTATCTCCAGCTGCCTCATCAATGAGCTCCCCATCAGCAAGAGGTCAGAAGTGGGGACGATCAATGGTGATGATTGCATGATGTTCAATCCCATTCCCAAGTCTGTAAGACAATGAAAAGTCCGCACCAGCTTGCAGGACTTAAGCAACATCCAGGCACCAGCTGCTGAATGACAAGTATTTATTTATACATTTACTTAATGACTTGGTAATGCAGCATGGAGTCGGCTTTTCTGGCCCTTGAGGCCATACTGCCCCAGCAACCCCACAACCCTGATTTAGTTCTTTCAGAATTGAGATGAGGAGAAATTTCTTTAGCTACAAAGTAGCAGATCAGTGAAATTTACTCACAAACAAGAGAACATCTGCAGATGCTGGAAATCCGAGCAACGCACACAAAGTGCTAGGGGAATTCAGCCGAAACTCTTAGGATCAGAATATCGACTGTACTTTTTTCCACAGGTGCTGCCTGGCCTGCTGAGTTCCTGCAGCATTTTATATATATTAATCTGAGGAATTTATTGCCACAGGTGGCTGAGGAGGCCAAGTCATTGGATATATTTAAGGCAGAGTTTGATTGATCCTTGATTAGTCAGGTCCTGAAGTGATAAAGGGAGAAACAGGAGATTGGGGCTAAGTGGAAAAATGGATCAGCCATGATGAAATGGTGGAGCAGACTCAAAGGGCAAAATGGCATAACACTACTCCTGTATCTTATAGTTTAACTAATCATGGGACAATTTAAAATGACCAATGTACATCTTTGGACTGTGGGAGGAACCCAGATCATGCAGGGGAAACCCACACATTCCACTAGGAGGTTATACAGAGATTCCTTACAGAATGGTACCAGAATTGAATTCCGAACTCCGGAATGACTCGAGATGTAATAGCATCATACTAACTGCTACAGTACCGTGGTACCCGGAGAAATAACATTTGTGTGGCATATGTGCTTGGCGATGGCTAACAATCAATGGCCACTTTATTAGGTACACCTGTATAGCAGCTTGATAATGCAAATATCTACTCAGCTGACAATCATGTGGGAGCAACTCAATGCCTAAAAGCATTGTTGTGGCTCAGTTACTGTTCAGACCAAACATCAAAATAAGGGAGAAATGTGGTTTAAGTGATTTTGACCATGGAATGATTGTTGGTGCCAGAAGTGGTGGTTTGAGTATTTCAGAAACTACTGATGTCTTGGTGTTTTCATGCACAACAGTCTCTCGAGTTTACAGAGAATGGTGTGATAAACCAAAGACATCCAATGAGTTGCAGTTCTGTGGGTGAAAACACTTTGTTAATCATAGAGGGCAGAGGAGAATGGCCAGACTGGTTCAAGCTAACAGGAAGATGACAGTAACTCTAATTACTATGAGTAACGTCTCATGATGTCTATGGCAGGCTTGCAAAATTGTGATTGCCTGTTCAATCTCCTACCATCCAGCAGGAGATGCAGAAACATCTCTGCATGAACAACCAGACTCTGAAAAACAGCTTTTTTCTTAAGGTTGTCATGCAACTGAACAAAGACCCCACCCCCCACCACAAACCCGTAGTCCATAGTCCATAAGCATTATCGACAATCTCTAAGTGCAATATATGGGCATAATCCTTAATGTAATTCTATATTTAATATTGTATTTTATAACATGGGCATGTGCAGCACTTGAATGGGTCAGCTACTGTTTCATTTAATTTTAGAATGGTTTGGTTTTAATTAGGTTGTCACTCTAAATAACTCAGATGTTATTTTAAATGTAGTCACTGTGTTTTTAGTAATTGAATCGTCATGTTTGCTGCTTTGCATGGAATGGAGTAGCACTGCAATCTCATTGTCCTCAGCAATGGCAATAAAACTGTAACTTTAACTAACTTTACAACTTTATTAGGAAGTACTTAATGAAGTGCTCGTTGAGTGTATGTCTAATGAAAGAGAGTCTGCCCATCATCCCGTGATATATTCAAATGCATTATTGTTGTCTCTGTTAGTGCCATCCTCTGTAATACATTTGTCCCACACAGCTCCTTTGACCTTTCCCTCACGTGTTAAATGCATGCCCTCTGGTGTAACCCCGGGCATGTGAGTACAAAGATCTCCGTTTGTGAAAAGGATATTGAGCTGATCGCTGTGAGTATGAGGCCATATTACCTGCCTCGAGAATTCGCCAGCGTCATTGCGGTGATTGTGTATGTCCCGCCGCGTGCCGACGCAACGGTAGCGTGTGACGTCATCAGCTCCGCCGTTGCTAAGCTTCAGACACAACACCCTGAGGCACTGGTGTTAATTACAGGGGACTTCAACCATGTGACTTTGGACAAGACACTACCTGCTTTCTCCCAGTACGTGGATTGTTACACCAGGGGTAACAGGACTATTGACCTGCTGTATGCAAACGTACAGGATGCATATAGTGCATCCCCGCTGCCTGCACTGGGGAAAGCTGATCACAACCTGGTTTTGTTACAGTCAAGATATAAATCAATTGTGATGAGGCATCCCACTACCACACGCTCTTTTAGAAAGTGGACTCCTGAAGCTGAACAGGCCCTGAGAGATTGCTTCGGTACTACGAACTGGGATGTACTGCAAGGGGGGCTCTGTGGGGGCGTTGAAGAGGTCACTGAATGCACAACGGACTATATTAATTTTTGTGTGGATGCGGTTGTTCCTGTTAGAACTGTTCGCTGCTATCCCAATAATAAGCCCTGGATCACTAGTCACATCAAAGGCCTCCTAAACCAGAAGAAGAGGGCCTTTAAAGATGGTGATCGGTTGGAGCTTAAAAGAGTTCAGAAGGAACTCAGAGTACAGATAAGGGGGGCAAAGGAGCAGTATAGGAGAAAGTTAGAACAAAAGCTGCAGGTAAAAAGCATGAAGGAGGTGTGGGATGGGATGAAGATCATCACCGGATGTGGTGCAAAGCGGGGGGCAAACATAAGTGGAGATGTGGAGAAAGCGAACCAGCTGAACAACTTCTTCAATAGGTTCGACAGCACAATCTCACCCTCACTGCAGAACTCCACACCAGGCTTACTTCCCTCACAGGATAATATCCACTCACAGGAGACCTGGCCCACGTCCAGGTTTACGGCTGCACAGGTGGAAGGTCAACTGAGGAAGATCTGTACCAGCAAGGCGGCTGGACCGGATGGAGTTTCCCCACGATTACTAAGGGCCTGTGCGACTGAACTGGGAGAACCACTACAGCGCATCTTCAACATGAGTCTAGATCAGAGAAGAGTACCCAGACAGTGGAAAACATCTTGTATTGTCCCGGTACCGAAGAAACCACAACCAAAGGAGTTGAATGACTTCAGACCTGTTGCCTTGACGTCGCACGTGATGAAGACCATGGAGCGGCTGATAATACAGAATCTGAGGCCACAAACCAGGCACGCCCGGGATCCGCTTCAGTTTGCGTATAAGGAGAAGGTGGGAGTGGAGGATGCTATCACGTATTTGCTGCACAAATCACTCTCTCACCTAGATGGGGTCAGTTGTGCTGTGAGGATTACATTCCTTGACTTCTCTAGTGCCTTTAACACCATCCAGCCCAAGATCTTAAAGCACAAACTAACGGAGATGGGAGTAGACTCTTACATGGTGGATTGGATAGTGGACTACTTGACAGATAGACCTCAGTATGTGCGGTTGGGAGACTGTAGGTCTGACACAGTGGTCAGCAGCACAGGAGCGCCACAGGGAACCGTACTCTCTCTGGTCCTGTTCACCCTGTACACATCTGACTTCCAATATAACTCGGAGTCCTGCCATGTGCAGAAGTTCGCTGATGACACGGCCATAGTGGGGTGTGTCAGGAATGGACAGGAGGAGGAGTATAGGAAACTGATACAGGACTTTGTGATATGGTGCAACTCAAACTACCTGCGTCTCAATGTCACCAAGACCAAGGAGATGGTGGTGGACTTTAGGAGATCTAGGACTCATATGGAGCCAGTGATCATTAATGGAGAATGTGTGGAGCAGGTTAAGACCTACAAGTATCTGGGAGTACAGTTGGACGAGAAGCTAGACTGGACTGCCAACACAGATGCCTTGTGCAGGAAGGCACAGAGTCGACTGTACTTCCTTAGAAGGTTGGCGTCATTCAACGTCTGCAGTGAGATGCTGAAGATGTTCTATAGGTCAGTTGTTGAGAGCGCCCTCTTCTTTGTGGTGGCGTGTTGGGGAGGAAGCATTAAGAAGAAGGACGCCTCACGTCTTAATAAGCTGATAAGGAAGGCGGGCTCTGTCGTGGGCAAAGTACTGGAGAGTTTAACATCGGTAGCTGAGCGAAGGGCGCTGAGTAGGCTACGGTCAATTATGGAAAACCCTGAACATCCTCTACATAGCACCATCCAGAGACAGAGAAGCAGTTTCAGCGACAGGTTACTGTCGATGCAATGCTCCTCAGACAGGATGAAGAGGTCAATACTCCCCAATGCCATTAGGCTTTACAATTCAACTGCCAGGACTTAAGAACTTTTTAAAGCTATTATTAATGCTTTTTGAGCTAGTGATTTAGATGCATATCATATTATTACTGAGTTAAGTATTGTATTGTATGTAATGAGTTTTTGCTACAACAAGTGTATGGGACATTGGAAAAAAATGTTGAATTTCCCCATGGGGATGAATAAAGTATCTATCTATCTATCTATCTATCTATCTATCTATCTATCTATCTCTGACATTGGATATTTGGATCAGTAAGAGACCCTGCTCATCACTGTCACATGTACGAACTGTGAGCTTCCTGCTTGCATCCTCTGATATCAAACTGTTCTATGATGATGCCCTGATGGAAAATTGTAAGGACTGGCATGGTGGCAGGGCTTTTGTTTGGAATAATCCCATTATGTCAGCTGCACAAAGTAAGTGGCTTATGACACCATTAGAAAAGGCATTGACAGCAAGCTAAGCAGTGCCCAAAGACTTTGTCAGCTGTTGAAACTTTCATGGGCTTTAAATGCTAATAAATAGCTTGAAGTGCTGATGAATAAAGAGAATAAAAATATCAAAATATAAAAACCCAAAATATTAAAAAGACAGATCCCACATTGGTTTCTCTGCAGTTGCTATGTATGACAGAGAGGAGAATAATGTTTTGTTACTTTGAGGTCTACTTCCTGTTTTCACTTCCCCATTTCTGATGAAGGGTCCTTGACCCAAAATGTCTCTTCCTCTCAACTGATAGAACCTGACCTGCTGAGCATGTCCAGAATTTTCACTGTTTATTTTCAATATTCAACCTTCTGCAAATTATATTCTCAATTTACGCTGGGAATTCTGCCTGATGAAAGGTCTTGGCCCAAAACATTGACAATTTATTCCCCTCCAGAGATGCTGTCTGACCTTTTGAGTTCCTCCAGCATTTTTTGTGTGTTGCTCTGGATTTCCAACATCTGCAAAATCTCTTGTGTTTGTGCTAATAAATCTCCATCGGGTTATACCTGGCTCCGGAACCCTAAACCCAGATATTTGAATGGAAAGATGAGAAAATGTGCAGATGCTGGAAATCTAACCAATTCACACAAAATGCTGGAGGAACACAGCAGTCTCCCAAGTTATGTCTCACCAATATACAGGATATACATTTCACTTGTGAGTCTGTTGGTGTCATATTCTGTATCCAGTGCTTCCGGTGTGACCTCTTGTATATCAGTGAGACTGGACGTATATTGGGAGACCACTTTACTGAGCACCTACTCTCTGTCTGCCAGAAAAAGCAACATCTCCCGGTGGCAACGCAATTCAATTCTACTTCTCATTCCCACTTTGACATGTAGGTCCATGGTTACTGCCACGATGAGGCCACACTCAGGTTGGAGGAACAACACCTTATATTCTGTCCGGGGAGCCTCCCACCTGATGGCATGACATCAATTTCTCAAACTTCCAGTAATTTCCACCCCCACCCCTCACCATTCCCATTCTTGTTTCCTTCTCTCACCTCATCTCCTTTCCTGTCCATCACCTCCCTCTGGTGATCCTCCTCCTTCCCTTTCATTCATGGTCTTCTACTCTCCTATCAGATTCTCCCTTCTCCCGTACTTTATCTCTTTCACCAATTGACTTCCCAGCTCTTCACTTCACCCCTCTCCCCCTCCCTGTTTTACCTATCACTTTCCACCTTGTACTTCTTCCTCCCCTCCCTGCACCTCCTTGCTCTAACCTCATTTTTTAATCTAGCCCTGATGAAGGCTCTTGGCCTGAAACATCAACTGTTTACTCTTTCCATAGATTCTGCCTGGCCTGATGAGTTTCTTCAGCATTTTGTGTGTGTTCCTTGAATGGAAAGGCCAACTCCCTTTCCAAAGCTATTCTATTCCAAAATGATGAGGCTTCATAGTGGCAGGGCCTTGCCAAATATACACCCGTGACAACCTCTCTATGCTAATATTTGCTGGGGAGAGGTTGGGATTTGTTGTTGTTGTCATTGTTTTGTTTCTGCGGAGGATGAGTGGGGGACTTGATGCTATTGTCAGAGAAGCAAGGGGGGCGGATTTTGGGGTTTGCATATTTTGTTTCTCTTTTTCATGATGGGAGGGGTGTTGATGTCTTGTCTTTCAAAAACACCCATGGTCTTTCTGTATTTCATAACCATCTGGAGAAGACGGAGTCGTATTGCACATGCATACTTTGGCAACAGAATGAACCTTTGAACTTTTGAATCTTTCCACCCAAGTCCATTGGGACTCCTTTCTCCTGAATTTAAAGAAAGGAATCCAGAGTAATTTAATGTGACTTATTAGAGATGTACACGATGATAAAAGGTATGGATTGAGACATTAGCTAGGGATATTTTCCCAAGGTAGAAACAGCTAATATCAGAGGACATAATTGTAAGGTGATTGGAATAAAGTATAGGAGGAATATCAAAGGTAGTTTCTTTACACATGAAGTGGTGAGTGTGTGGGACACCCTCCCAAGGGAGGTGGTAGAGGCAGATACATTAGGGGCATTTAAGAAACTCGTAGATAGCCATATGGACAGTACAAATATGTGGGCTATGTGGGAGGGAAGGGTTAGATTGATCCTAGAGTAGGTTAAAAGATTGGATAACATTGCGGGCCGAAGGGCCGGTGCTGTGCGGTAGTGTTCTATGTTCTAAAACCACACATGCAGTTTATGCTAATCTTTATGACAGTCCCTTTGTTTCAAAGAAGGTTGTTGTCACAACTGCAGACACAGCCAGGGAATTTGAGTGCTCTCACAGGCAGGAGGCTGAAAGAAGATGGCATTCACGCACATGAGAATGAAGACATTCCAGTCAATTAGGGTTTCTTTGTAATTTTATTTAGCTCTCTTCCTTTTGTTTTCATCTTTTCAAGTCTGGAGTGAAGCACAATGACTTTGTCACTGTCTCCTTACCTTAGTCCCCTTTCTGTGAAACCAGATTACTGATTTAGATAGATGTTATTAAACGAGAGGTATTAATTTATCTGTAGGTCACTGATTTTCAGCTGCAGTGACAGTACTATTTATTATTTAGTTTGAGAGTTTTTAGTTAGTGGCCCTGTTGGGCTGGCATTTATTATTTTCCTTTGGTTTTTTTACAGTGAACTGTTTATTCTGTGCCCATGTCTCTCCCCTCTGCACTTGGGCCATCACTGACCTCCTATCAGTTCTCTACCAACATATGAAACTGACATTTTCATGTACTTAAGTTCCCAGTAGGCATAAACAGAATAAACTTTAGTTAACCACAGTCAACAGCTTTTAGGAGGAGAATATATGATCCTAGAAAACGGAATGACTGCTGAGAAATAGATGAGAGCAGTTGTTCCTGAAGTTCATAACGATAAATTTTCAAAGGGGCTAAAGGCTGTTACTTCAGAAGGTTTTGTTGAAGGGAAGTAGTGCATGGCACGGTGCCATAGAGGTTTCTGCAATGCTATTACTGTGCCTGTGATCACTGATTGGGGTTCAATTCCCGTCATTGTCTGCAAGGAGCTTTTATGTTTTCCCTGTGACCATGTGAGTTTTTTTCTAGGTGCTCTGGTTTCCTTCCACAGTCTAAAAATGTACTGGTTGGTAGGCTAATTGGTCATTGTCATAGTAAATTTTCCCGTGATTAGTCTAGGGTTTAATCGTGAAATTGCTGGGCAACATGGCTCAAAGGGCCGGAAAGGCCCATTCCACATCTGCTCCTGTGTCGTCACGTGACCCTGGTCAGCAGCTTAGCAAGTGTCACTACTCACCCATGGGTGCCCTGCAGGATAGCAGAGGTAAGGAGCACCTTAAATTTCCTTTGATAGAAACATGCTGTATCTGCATCCCTGAAAGAACAGTGAGTGCTAATAGCTAGTAAAAATTGTGCTAATGTGGAAAGAAGGAAGCACAGATAAAGCCGAGAAGAAGAGACACAGAACACAGGAGTAACAACACCCAAGTTTCAAGAATGTTATTAATTCTGTTACAGCATGCACTGATTGTGAAAAACAGTTGGTTTTGCTGTTAGACCTGTAATCAAGACCTCGTCTGTTACTTCATTAAGTTGTCCTATCGCCACCATTCTATTAATAAAATGGAGTTTTACTGGTAATCTCATCAATTGAGGATGTAAAAGCTGTACCAAGTTCATTCAGTTTTGACTGGTTTCCTATAAACTTCACTCACCCCGTTACTGTCTCACCTGCATCCAGCTGTTCCTACAACTGGTGGACTCACTTTCCAGGACTCTTCATTAATATTTTTGAAACTTATTGCTTATTTATTTATTATTATTGTTATTTCTTTTTTTCTTTCTTTTTGTATTTGCACAGTTGTCTTTTGCACATTAATTCTTTGTCTGTTCTGTTGGGTGTTGTCTTTCATGGATTCTATTGTGTTCCTTCTATTTACTCTGAATGCCCACAAGACAATGAATCTCAGGGTGACATATATGCATTTTGATAATAAATTTTCTTTGAACTTTTGAACTTCAGTGTGCACCAGTTATTAATAAATAGTCCATTATTTCTAGCACCAGCTCTGCATGCTCTTTCACTTTGCTCCTACACCCTTTACTGTTGACCTCTCAAAATCCAACACCACACTCTTGCTGAGATTAAACATCATCTACCATCTCTCCACCCATATCTGCAACTGAATTATATTCCAATGTACCATTTGACAACCTTCTTCATTGTCCACAACTGCACTTGCTCTTCACATCATCTGCAAGCTTCCTAACTCAACCTACCTTATGTCTTAAGAAGACAAGACATACAAGCAGAATTAGGCCATTCAGCCCATCGAGTCTGCTTTACTATTCCATCATGGCTGATCCAGGATCTCACTAAACCCCATACACCTGCCTTCTTGAAACAACCTTTGATGCTTTGACCGATCAGGGCGATCAACTTCCACCTTAAATATACGCACGGACTTCGCCTCCACCGCAGTCTGTGCAGAGCATTCCACAGATTTACTACTCTATGGCTGAAAAAATCCTCCTTACCTTTGCTCTAAAGAGTTGCTCCTCAATTTTGAGGCTGTGCCCTCTAGTTCCGGATACACCCACCATAGGAAACATCCTCTCCACATCCGCCCTTTCTAGTCCTTTCAACATCCAGTAGGTTTAAATGAGATTTCTCCCCCAATCTTCTAAATGTCAGTGAGTACAGGCCAGATTTGCCAAACGTTCCTCATATGTTAACCCCTTCAATACCAGAATCATCCTTGTGAACCTCCTCTGGACTCTCTCCAATGACAACTTATCCTTTCTGGGATATGTGGCCCAAAACCTTTGAGAATACTCTAAGTGCAGCCTGACTAGTGTCTTATAAAGGCTCAGCATTATCTCCTTGCTTTAATACTCTATTCTCCTTCAAATAAATGCCAACATTGCATTTTCCTTCTTTACCACAGACTCAACCTGTAAATTAACCTTCTGGGAGTCTTGCATGAGCACTCCTCTGCACCTCCGATGTTTGAACCTTCTCCCCATTTAGACAATAGCCCGCACTATTGTTCCTTTTACGAAAAAGCATTATCATACATTTCCCAACACTGTAGTCCATCTGCCACTTTTTTTGCCCAGTTTTCTAAGTCCTGATGCAATCGTATTGCTTCCTCAGCAATCTTTGCATCATCTGCAATCTGCCAAAAGCCATCAATTCCATTATCTAAATCATTGATAAACAATGTGAAAATCAACCATTCCAATAGTGACCCCTGAGGAAAACCACAAGCAACTGGCAGCCAACCAGAAAAATGCCCCTTCTATTCCCATCTCGTTGCCTCCTGCCTGTCAGCCATTCTGCTATACATGCCAGTATCTCTTCTGTAATGCCATAGGATTTTATCTCGTTAAGAAGACTCAAGTGACTTTTGAAAGATCATGACCAATGAATCCATTATCTCTTCAGCAACCTCTCTCAGGACTCTGGGACGTAGTCCATCTGGTCCAGGTGACTTATTCTCCTAAAGAACTTTGAGTTTGTCTAGCACTTTTTCCTTTGTAATAGCAATGGCACTCTCTCTTGCTCCCTGATACTCATGGACCACTGGCACACTGTTAATCTCTTCCACAGTGAAGAAGATCTTGACTACTATTTAGAGGCCTATATGTGAGCCTTATAATTTTTTTTTACTCTTGCAATTTCTTAACTCCACCCACAAAGATTCAACATTTTCTGACCCTATGTCATGTCTTTCTAAAGACGTAATTCCATCTCGTACCAACAGAGCCATACCACCACCTATACCTTCTTGCCTGTTCTTTCGATACAAATTATATCTTTTGATGTTAAGCTCCCAACCATGGCCTTGTCTCTGCCATGACTCAGTGATGCTTACAATGTTATACCAACCAATCTCTAATTGTGCCATGATTTTGTCAACCTTATTCCGAATGCTACAGGCATTTAAACACAGCACCTTCAGTCCTTCATTCTTTGTCCTTTTGAATTTTGCCTCTGTGGTACAATTTAACTCTTTGGTCTGTCTGCATTTGTATCCAATCATATAAAGCCCAACATATTAATGCAGTTACAAAGAAGATAAAACAGAGGCTATGCTTCATTAGGAGTTTAAGAAGATTTGGCATGTTACCAAAGACACTCACAAGTTTCTACAGCTATACCGCGGAGAGGGGTACCATCAGAAAACTGATTCTGAAACTATCGATCTCTGTTTTTAAATATACCTAATGATTTGGCCTTCTGCAGCAATGAAAGAAATTCCTCCTCATCTCTTTTCTAAAGAACGTCCTTGTACTCTGAGGCTGTACCCTCTGGTTCTACACTTACCACTATAGAAAACAATCGCTCCTCGTTAGGTCTTTCAATATACATTAGGCTTCAATGAAATCACCTTTCATTCTTCTAAAGTTCAGTGAGTGCAGGACCAGAGCCATCAAAAGTTCCTCCTATGTTAATCCTTTCATTCAGAAAATCAATCTCGTGAACCTCCTCAGCTCTCTCATCAATGGCAGTACAGCCTTTTTTAGATAAGGGGCAAAAAACTGCTCACTGTGCTCAAACGCATCTCTCCCATTTCCCGCACATCTGCCCTCACCCCATCCACCCGCCACCCCACTCGGGATAGGGTTCCCCTTGACCTTACCTACCACCCCACCAGCCTCCAGGTCCAACATATAATTCTCCGTAACTTCCGCCACCTCCAACGGGATCCCACTACCAAACACATTTTTCCCTCCCCCCCCCTTTCTGCCTTTCGCAGGGATCGCTCCCTACGCGACTTCCTTGTCCACTCGTCCCCCCCATCCCTTCCCACCGACCTTCCTCCTGGCACTTATCCTTGTAAACGGAACAAGTGCTACACCTGCCCTTACACTTCCTCCCTCACCACCATTCAGGGCCCCAGACAGTCCTTCCAGGTGAGGCGACACTTCACCTGTGAGTCGGCTGGTGTAGTATACTGTGTCCGGTGCTCCCGGTGTGGCCTTTTATATATTGGCGAGACCCGACGCAGACTGGGAGACCATTTCGTGGAACACCTACGCTCGGTCTGCCAGAAAAAGCAGGATCTCCCAATGGCCACACATTTTAATTCCACGTCCCGTTCCCATTCTGATATGTCTATTCATGGCCTCCTCTATTGTCAAAATGAATCCAAACTCAGGTTGGAGGAACAAAACCTTATATACCGGCTGGGTAGCCTCCAACCTGATGGCATGAACATTGACTTCTCTAACTTCCGTTAATGCCCCTTCTCCCCTTCTTACCCCAACCCTGACATATTTAGTTGTTTGCCTGTTCTCCATCTGGTGCTTCTCCCCGCCCCCTTCTTTCTCCTGAGGCCTCCCGTCCCATGATCCTTTCCCTTCTCCAGTTCTGTATCACTTTCGCCAATCACCTTTCCAGCTCTTAGCTTCATCACACTCCCTCCGGTCTTTTCCTATCATTTCGCATTTCCCCCTCCCCCCTCTACTTTCAAATCTCTTACTATCTTTCCTTTCGGTTAGTCCTGACGAAGGGTCTCGGCCCGAAACGTCGACATCGCTTCTCCCTATAGATGCTGCCTGGCCTGCTGTGTTCTACCAGCATTTTGTGTGTGTTGTTGTCACAGTACTTCAAGTGTGGTCTGACCAATACCTTATGAAGCTTCAGCATTATGTCCTTGCTCTTATGTTTTAGTCCTCTCAAAATGAATGCTAAAATTGCATTTGCCTTCCTTATCATCGACTCAACATGCAAATAAACCTTTAGGAAATCCTGCATGAGGACTCCCAAGTTCCTTTGCGCATCTGATTTCTGAGTTTGGTCCCCATTTCAAAAATAGTCTATACCTTCATTCCTTCTACAAGAGTGCATTATCATACACTTCACAAAACTGTACACCATATGCTACCTCTTTGAACATCCTGCTAATCTGCCCAATATCCTTAGCACGAGAAATTCTGCAGATTCTGGAAATCCAGAGCAAAACACACAAAATGCTGGAAAAACTCAGCAGGTTAGGCAGAATCTATGGGCATGAATAAATAGTCAATGTTTTGAGGTGAGAACCTTCTTCAGGACTTCTTGAGTTCTGTGGCCCAGCTTAAGAGGTCATGATGTTTGCTTCTCTCTCCACAACGCCGAGGTTGAGGGATCGCCCCGGCTACCATGCTTCATGTCTGTGAGCTTCATGGTGATTTGCCTCACTAACGTGATAAACTGAGACCAATGCTTGGGCCTACTCTGGATATAAGGACTCAGTTTGATTCAGAATGCTGTGCTCACTTGTATTGATTTGCATTTTTTTCCTCCTTTTCTGTGCATTGGGTGTTGCCTTTAATTTTTTTTAGATTGGGTTCTTTCAGGTTTCATGCTTTGTGGCTGCCTGTAAGCAGGCAAATCTCAAGGTTGTATAATTTATCTGTACTTTGATAATAAATGTTCTTTGAAGCTTGGGCCTGTTCCTGTGCTGTACTGTTCTACGTTCTATTATCAACATTCAAGATTCCTAGCCGGATTAACAAGTTAGATGCAAAAATGATGTTTTCCCCTAGTGGGGGTATTTAGAACTTAGGGGTGTAGTATGAAAGAAAGAGCTCCCCCATATCAGAGGAAGATGAAATTGAGAATCAGAATCAGAATCGTGTATGACTTTTGCGATGTGATATTTGTTGTTTTGCAGCAGCAGTGGATTGCAAGGTTATAAAATCGTTATAGAAACATAGAAACCTAGAAAATCTACAGCTCATTACAGGCCCTTCAGCCCACAATGTTGTGCCGACCATGTAACCTTCTCTAGAAACTGTCTAGAATTTCCATACTGCATACCCTCTATTCTTCTAAGCTCCATGTACCTATCTAAAAGTTTCTTACAGGACTGCCTTTGCTGACAATGCATTCGACACACACACCACTGTCTGTGTGAAATTCTTACCTCTGACATCCCCCTTGTACCTAATTCTAAGCACCTTAAAACTATGCCCCCTTGTTTTATAAATTGTAAAAATAAATGAATAACTCAAAGAAAAGGAATAATGAGCAGTGTTCATGGAGGGAATAACACGTTTCTGAAAAGTTAAGTGTGGGCTTTCAGGCTCCTGTAACCCCTCCCTGAGAGATGTAATGAGAAGAGGGCATGTCCTGGATGGCAAGGGTCCTAAACAATCAATACTCACACCTCGAGGCAATGCCTTCTGAAGATGTTCTTATTGGTGAAGAGGGTTGGGCCCATGATGGAGCTGGTTTAATCTACAACTTTTGGCAGTTTGTTGTGCATTGGAGCCTCTGTACAAAGCAGTGGTGCATCCGGTTGGAATGCTGTCCACCGGATACCTGGAGAAATTTGCAAGTGTCATTGGTGACATCCGAATCTCCTCCATCTCCTAATGAAGAGGAGCTGCTGGCATGACTTCTTAATGATTGTGTTGGGAATTTCTTTCCGAGGTAGTTGCAAACCTTTGGAATTTTCCAGAAGGCTCCTGTAATTTGGGGCTCTGTGTGTTGCTGGGGTTTAGATGATTGTTACCAAAAAGCAAAGATTGATAGCGTGATACCACCTGCCAGAAATCTCCCAGGGTCTGCATTGGTGCAACACTGCTCTCTGCTGAACTTCTTATTCCTATTCAAAGCAAGAGGATGCTGGGGATTTTAAAACTCTGGGTAAAACAACAGCTAACGGGTAGGACTCTCTTTGAAGAGATTTAGGGGTCGTATGAGGCCAATATATCCTTGTTCAGGTGAAAGGCATAGATGCCAAGATTAGTGAACCTTGGGTGAGAAAGAATATTGAAAGGTCAATCTGAATTAAAAGAAACTGTTTCAGATGTGGGAGTGTTTGGAGGAATTTAGAAGTAATTAGATGAAAACATAGTCATTGATTAGAGTACTGCACAGATGCAAGAGGAGTGTTCCCGTGTAGGCCTGAAAAAGATTTTCAATGGGAAAACCAGTCTCTATAAAAGAGAGGTACCGCCTAGTGGATCGGTCATCATAGAAGCCGTGGTCATCTGAGTCAGAGTAGGAAGCATTTGGCTCAATAGGGTTTTAGCAAGAACTGGAGGCAAGGTAAGTAGGTAAGTTCACTCCTTATTTCTTATTTAAATCTTGAGAGAATAGGGGATATATCTACAGAGATAGTGTTCTGTTCTAGGTGTCAGATGTGTGATTTTCAGGAAACTCCCACCCTCCCCAATGGCCACATCTGTGCGAGGTGTATTGAGATGCAGCTCCTTAGAGACTGTGTTAGGGAGCTGGATCTGCAGCCCGATGACCCTCGGCTTGTCAGGGAAAGTGAGGCAGTGATAGACAGGAGCTACAAGGAGGTGGTCACCCCAAGGCTACAGGAGACAGATAAATGGGTGACTGTCAGGAGAGCGAAGGAGGAACATCAGATAGTGGAGAGCACCCCTGTGGCTGTCCCCCTCAACAATAATTATTCAATTTTGAGTAGTGTTGGAGGGGACTCTATAATCAAGCGGACATATAGATGATTCTGTGGATGCAAAAAGGAAGCATGGATGGTAATTTACCTCTCAGGTGGCAGCCAGATGTCAATGCAAATATTGGTACCAATGACATAGGAAGTAAAAGGGAGGTCATGAAAAAAGATTATAGGGAGTTAGGAAGGAAGTTGAGAAGCAGGACCTCAAGGGTAATAATCTCAGGATTGCTGCCTGTGCCACTGTATCAATATGTACTCTATTTGTACCCAATAGCGTCTCAGAGATGTTGACACCCAGTAACCTGGAATTGCTCTCTCTTTCCTTTTCTGATCCCTCTGTGAGGACCCATGTGTGTTCCCTTTCTGAAATCCACAATTCATTTCTTGGTATTACTGACTCAGAATGCAAGTCTGTTGCTGCAACACCACTCAACTAGCTGATATATCTCACTCCTGTTTGCCTTCCTGTCACCATCTGAAATTCTGTCAACAATAGCTATGCTGTCATCAAATTTATATATGGTACTTGAGCTGTGCCCAGCCACACAGTCATTGGTGTAGAGATGGTAGAGCAGCGGGCTAAGACCATTTCCTTGAGGTGCATCAATGTTAATTGTCAATGAGGTGGCGATGTTATTTCTGATTCGCACAGACTGTGGTCTCCTGATGAGGAAGTCGAGTATCCAGTTGTGGGGGGTGGTACAAATGCCCAGGTTTTGGAGCTTTTTAATGAAAATGGTAGGAATTGTAGGAATTATACTTCCTAGTTTCTTGATTAGTAAGAGCAACAAAGGTTACAAGAGGTTACTATGTAACAGTTTCTTCCCTCAAGCGATCAGACTCCTCAATACCCAAAGCCTTACTGCCCTATTGTCTTGTTTATTATTTATTGTAATGCCTGCACTGTTTTGTGCACTTTATGCAGTCCTGGGTAGGTCTGTAGTCTAGTGTAGTTTTTTTTCTGTGTTGTTTTTTTACGTAGTTCAGTCTAGTTTTTGTACTGTGTCATGTAACACCACGGCCCTGAAAAACGTTGTCTCATTTTTACTATGTACTCTACGAGCAGTTATGGTCAAAATGACAATAAAAAGTGACTTGACTTGACTTGACTTGACTTAACTTGAAGAAGGAAGGAAAATGGGATTAAGAGGGAAAATAAATCAGCCATGATGGAATGGCGTAGCTGGTATTTAGTGCAACACAATTACAGCATCAGCGACCCGGGTTCAATTCCCACTGTAGTTTGTATGTTATCGCTGTGACAACATGGGGCTTGTCCAGGTCCTCTGGTATCCTCCCACATTCCAAGGGTTAGGATTAGTAAATTGTGGGCATGTTATGTTGGCATTGGAAGTATGGTACCACTTGCAGGCTGCCCGCAGCACATGCCTGTGCTAAATGCTATGCTGCCATACCACCCTGGAGAAGAAATGCTGAGATGTAGGAATTGGGAAATTTAGCATTAATATCATTTGGCTGACAATTACACAAGTGGAATATGAGATGTGACAGTTTAAGTTTGCATTTGGCTTCTCTGCAGCGATGGAGAATGCTGACGACAGACAGATCATTTGGTCATTGGTCATTGATGCAAATGATGCATTTCAATGTATGTTTCCATGTTTCGATGTACATGTGACAAACAAAGATAATCTTCTTAGAATCTTTTTGATCTCACACACACTCAATCCTCCATCTAGTAGTCTTATCCCTTTGTTCATCTCTTCCATTTTCTGCCTCCCACCGGGTTCCATCTGCTCATTACCCACTCTATCTTTGGTTCCATCTTTCACCTGGCAATCTTTACTCTTCTGTCTAAGACCTGATGCAGGACCATGACCCATAATGTTGACTGAACTATTCTTAACTATTCCCTCCACAGAAACGGAATCAGGTTTAGTATCATTGGCGTATGTCAGGAAATGTGTTGTTTTGCAGCAACAGTACATTATAATACAATAAAAATAACTATAACTTACAATAAGATATACACAATATATAAAATTATCATCATCATTATGTGCCATGTCATAGGATGTGGACGATCATGGTCCTTCCATGACCATGATTGTTCTTCATAAATTTTTCTGCAGAAGTGGCTTGACATTGCCTTCTTCTGGGCAGTTGGGCAGTGTCCTTACAAGACATGTGACCCCAATCTTCAGAGATTGTCTGCCTGGTATCAGTGGTTGCATAACCAAGACTTCTGATACATACCAGCTGCTCATACGACATTTCACCACCCACTCCCATGGCTTCACGTGACCCTGATCAGGGGCTAAACAGGTGCTGCATCTTGTCCAAGGGTGACCTGCAGGCTATTGGAAGGAATTGGAAGGAATGAGAACATTACATTACACCTCCTTTAGCAGTGAGAAGAGGGTATGATGCTGTTTACCCAAATGAGTTTTCACAGCATTGTTTTCTATCATTCCAGATTTCAGCATCTGTGATCTCTTTTGCCAGCATCCAGCAATGACTTCTGCACTCTTCCCAGTGGTCTCCTCTGCACTCTCCCCTGTGGTCTCCTCTGCACTCTCCCCACTGGTCTCCTCTGCACTCTCCTCTGTGGTCTCCTCTGCACTCTCCCCACTGGTCTCCTCTGCATTCTCCCCCAGCGCGAGCACATCCACCTCCTTCCTCCAGTGTTGAGATCAGAAATGTGCACAGTGTTCCAAGTGTGGCTGAACAAAAAAAAAGTCTTCATGAATGATTCTAAATCAAATGGTAGATAGTTTAGTTTTGTTTTTCTGGTAGTACATAGATGCTATCAGCAATAGTGCCAATTAATTCTGATCCCTTTGCAGAGTGCTGTGGACATGGAAGTCATGCTCACCTCTAGCATCCTACTAGCCTTACACGTTGATGCAATTACAGAGAAGGAGCTTGTGGAGATTTGGTACGGCACCAAAGACTCCAGTAATTTCTACAGAGGTATCATGGAAAGTACTCTGATTGGTTGCATCATCATCTGGTATGGTAGCCCCAGTGCACAAGGCCGGAGAAAACTGTAGACGGTTGTGTGCTCATCCAGCCCTGTCATGAACATTAGCTCCCCCATCATCGAGGACATTTTCAAAAGGCGTTGCCTCAAGAAGGTGGCATTCAAATCAAACAACCCTCAGCATCCAAGGCATGCTCTCTTCTCATTTCCAACTTTAGTGAGGAGGTACAGGAACTTGAAGACCTACACTCAATATTGTAAAACAGCTTCTTTCCCTCCATCATGAGATTTCTGAAAACTCATTAACACTACCTCATTATTTTGCTCTCCTTTGCCACTATTTATTTATTTTAATTTCACGACTCTCGTCAGTGATAATAAAGTTGCTTCTGATCCCATGGACTCTGTTTATATTTTTGTTCCCTTAGTAAAGCAGCCAGTACATTAAAGACCCATCCACTTCGCACATTCTCTCTTCTTCCTTCTCCCATCGGGCTGAAGATACATAAGTTTAAAGCACATACCACCAGGTTCAAGATCAGTCATAATATTTTTTGAGCAGTCTACAAGCAGGTTAAGATGGACTCTTAGCCTTATAATCTATGTGGTTATGATCTTGCAGGTGTTTCCAACCTGGGTTCCACAGACCCCTTAGTTAATAGTAGGGGACTATGACATAAAAAAAGGTTGGGAACCAATGCTTATTGTCTGCCTGCATTGCATTTTCTTTGTAACAGTATCACTTTATTTTGCATTCTCATTATTTTCCCTTGTGGTGAAGAACGATTTTGACCCAATGGCCTTCTTCCATCAGGGTAATTAATATTACAGTTGGCACATTACTATAGGTTGCAGTTATTTCACCTGGAATATTGTGTACAGATTGGTCAACCTGTTATGGCAAACACATTATTAAGCCAGAAAGAGTGCAGAGAAGATTTACAAGAATCTTAGCAATAATTCAAAGATTATAGATTAGCTTTATTTGTTACACGTCCATCAAAACATCAAAAACATAAAGTAAAATGTGTTGATTGCATCAACGACCAACACAGTCTGAGGATTGTACTGCAGGCAGCCCGCAAGTTCGTCATGCTTCGGCATCAACATAACATACCACATCTTACTAACCCTAACTCTAACCGTACATCTTTGGCATGTGGGAGCAGCTGGAGGAAACCCATGAAGTCACAGGGAGAGCATACAAACTCCTTACAGGCAGTTTATTTTCCCCCAGACAAAGGGAATGAAAACCTCAAAGGTACAGGTTATTGATATGGGAGAGACAAATGGGATCTGAGGAACAACTTCTTTTCATACAGAGATTGTGTGTGAATGCGATAAGCTGTCAGAGGAAGTGGTTAAGACATGGACAATAACAATATTTGAAAGACTCTTACAGGTACATGGATAGGAAAGATTGAGGCTTATAGGCCAAATGTGGTCCAGTGGGTCTAGCTTAGATGGGCATCTTGGCTGACATGGGTGATTTGGAACAAAGGGCCTTTTTCTGTGTTGTTTAACTATGTGACTCAATGCATTGTTGTGTCTGAAGACTCAAACAGCTGGATGATTGACACTACGTATCAGGGACACTCTTAAGAGGGAGGGTGAGACACTAGAAGTTGTGGTCTATGTAAGTACCAATGACATTGGTAGGATGATTATGTACATTATAATACTTGGTTAAATATTTAGTGTAGGAGGGAGGGCATAAGATGTTTGGATCATTGGGCTCTCTACCAGGGAAGGTGGGTCCTGTCCAGAAGGGATGGTTTGCACCTCAACTGGAGGGGTCTAATATCCTAGAGGGAAGATTTGTTAATGCTGCACTGGGTGTAAACTAGAGTTGCAGGGGAAAGGGAACCAGTGCTCCAGAAAAGTTTGTTGATAGATGAAGATGTTGGTAAAAAATCAGACAAAGTTAGGAATCAAAAGATTGAGCATGAATCGACTAGTGTCCTGAAGTGCATATACTTCATTGCAAGAAGTATTGCAGGAAAGGTGGATAATAGTGCTGAGGATGAAATAGCTGGAGTGCAAACAGAGGCAATGTGTAGTGAGAGGAGGCTGTTGCTAGGGCAACATTGCAGTCAAAATGATGATTTGGAACATAAAAGTTGGATAAAATCAAGGACGGTGAATACAGGATTGAAGGTGTTGTATCTGAATGCGCGCAATATATGGACTAAGGTAGATGAACTTGCAGTTTAGTTGCATTTTGGCAGGTATGATGTTATAGGCATCACTGAATTATAGCTGAAAGATTATAGCTGGAGCTTAATGTTCAAGGATACACGTTACATTAAAAGGACAGGCAGGATAGTAGAGGGGATGTTGTTGCTCTTTTGGTAAAAAATAAATCAAATTATTAGAAAGTGGTGACATAGGGATGGAAGATGTTGAATCATTGTGGATTGAATTAAGGAACTGCAAAGATAAGACGACCCTGATGGGAATTTTATACAGACCCCAAAACAGAAGTAAGGTTGTGGCCAACAAATTACAATGGGATATAGAAAATTCATGCCAAAAAGGTAATGCTACAATAGTCACAATATGCAGGTAGATTGGGAAAATCAGGTTGGGGCTGGATTCCAGGAGAGGGAATTTCTAGAGTGCTTATGAGATGGCTTTTTGAGCCCGCTAGAGGATCAGCTACTCTGGATTGGATGTTATGCAAAGAACCAAAATTGATAGAGAACTTAAGGTAAAAGAACCCTTAGGAGTAAGTGATCATAATATAAAAAGGATTTTGTGCTTTCCCGGGTTATTTGACAAATAAACTCTTCTCAGGCTTCCAGCGGGTACAGGTATAGATAATAACTGACGTTTCAAAGACAAACTCTGCCATCTTCTTCTGGGATGATGTCTGCGCAGGTCTAGTCAGGTGGTAAATACCCTGATTTCACACTCAAATTTGAAGGAGAAGCTTAAATATGTATCAGTATTACAGTGGAGTAAAGGAAATTACAGAAGCACGAGAGAGGAGCTGGCCAGAATTGATTGGAAAAGAAAACTGGCAGGGAAATGGCAAAGCCAAATAGTTGGAATTTCTGGAAGCAATTTTGAAGGGACAAGATATATACATGACAAAGAGAAAGAAGTATTCTAAAGGAAATATGACGCAATAATGACAAATGAGGGAAGTCAAAGCCAACATGGAGGGATTGTCTACGGAGTCTCTGTAGATGGAAGTTAGGACCAGGAAGGGGTCAATAACTTTACTGGGTGTTGTTTATAGACTACCCAGTAGTAACAGGGACATGCAGGAGCAGACAGGGAGACAGATTCTAGAAAGTTGTAACAATAACAGGGTTGTCGTGGTGGGAGATTTTAATTTCCCAAATATCGAGTGGCATCTCCCTAGCGTGAGGGTCCAGATGGGGTGGAGTTAGGTATGTGCAGGAAGGTTTCCTGACACAATATGTAGAGAAGCCTACAAGAGGAAAGGCTGTACTTGATCTGGTTTTGGGAAATGAACCTGGTCATGTGTCAGATCTTTCAGTGACAGAGCATTTTGGAGACAGTGATCACAAATCTATTTCCTTTATCATAGCATTGGAGAGGGAAAGGAACAGACACGTTAGGGAAGTGTTTAATTAGAGTAAGGGGAAATATGAGGCTATCAGGCAGGAACTTGGAAGCATAAATTGAAAACAGATGTTCTCAGTGAAATGTATGGAAGAAATGTGGCAAATGTTCAGGGGATATTTGCGTGGAGTTCTGCAAAGGTACATGCCAATGCGACAGGGAAAGGATGGTAGGGTACAGAAACTGTGGTGTTCCTGTTGTAAATCTAATCAAGAAGAAAAGAAAAGCCTATGAAAGGATCAAAAGGCTAGGTAATGATAGAGAGCTAGAAGATTATAATGCTAGCAGGAAGAAGCTCAAGAAAGAAATTAGGAGACCCAGAAGGGGCTATGAGAAAGCCTTGGCAGACAGGATTAAGGAAAACCCCAAAGCATTCTACAAGTATGTAAAAAGCAAGAGGACAAGACGTGAGAGAATAGGACCAATCAAATGTGACAGTGGAAAAGTGTGTATGGAACCGGAGGAGAGAGCAGAGGTACTTAATGAATACTTTGTTTCGGTATTCACTACAGAAAAGGATCTTGGAAATTGTAGGGATGACTTACAGTGGACTGAAAAGCTTGAGCATATAGATATTAAAAAAAGGAAGTGCTGGAACTTTTGGAAAGCATCAAGTTGGACAAGTCACTGGGATCAGATGAGATATACCCCAAGCTACTGTGGGAGGTGAGGGAGGAGATTGCTGAGGCTCTAGCAATGATATTTGCATCATCAATGGGGACAGGAGAGGTTCCAGAGGATTGGAGGGTTGCAGATGTTGTTCCCTTATTCAAGAAAGAGAGTAGAGATAGCCCAGGAAATTATAGACCAGTGAGTCTTACTTTAGTGGTTGGTATATTGATGGAGAAGATCCCGAGAGGCAGGATTTATTAATATTTGGAGAGGAAAAATATGATTAGGAATAGTCAGCATGGCTTTGTCAAAGGCAGGTTGTGTCTTACTAGCCTAATTGATTTTTTTTGAGGATGTGACTAAACACATTGATGAAGGTAGAGCAGTAGATGTCATGTATATGGATTTCAACAAGGCATTTGACAAGGTACCCCATGCAAGGCTTATTGAGAAAGTAAGGAGGATCCAAGGGGAAACTGCTTTGTGGATCCAGAACTGGCTTGCCCACAGAAGACAAAGAGTGGTTGTAGACGGGTCATATTCTGCATGGAGGTCATTCACCAGTGGTGTGCCTCAGGGATCTGTTCTGGGACCCCTACTCTTCATGATTTTTATTAATGGCCTGGATGAGGAAGTGGAGGGATGGGTTAGTAAATTTGCTGATGACACAAAGGTTGGAGGTTTTGTGGATAGTGTGGAGGGCTGTCAGAGGTTTCAGCTGGACATTGATAGGATGCAAAACTGGGCTGAAAAGTGGCAGATGGATTTGAACCTAGATAAGTGTTAGGTGGTTCATTTTGGTAGGTCAAATGTGATGACTGAATATAGTATTAATGGTAAGATTCTTGACAGTGTGGAGGATCAGAGGGATCTTGGGGTCCAAGTCCATTGGACACTCAAGGAGCTGTGCAGGCTGACTCTGTCATTAAGAAAGCATACAGGCCTTTGTCAATCATGGGATTGAGTTTAGGAGCCAAGAGGTAATGTTGCATCTATATAGGATCCTGGTCAGATCCCACTTGGAGTACTGCGCTTAGTTCTTGTCGCCTCACTATAGGAAGGATGTGGAAACCATAGAAAGGGTGTCAAGGAGATTTACAAGTACGTTGCCTGGATTGGAGAGCATGCCTCATGAGAATAGGTTGAGTGAACTCGGCATTTTTTCCTTGGAGTGACGGAGGATGAGAGGTGACCTGATAGAGGTGTATAAGATGATGAGAGGCATTGATTGTGTGGATAGTCAAAGGCTTTTCCCCAGGGCTGAAATGGCTATCATGCGAGAACACAGTTTTATGGTGTATGGAAGTAGGTACAGAGGAGATGTCAGGGGTAAGTTCTTTTTACACAGAAGGTGGTAAGTGTATGGAATGGGCTGCCTGCAACTCTGGTGGAGGCGGATACGATAAAGTCTTTTAAGAGACTGCTGGACAGGTATATGGAGCTAGAAAAATAGTGGCCTGTGGGCAACCCTAGGTAATTTCTCAGGTAAGGACATGGTTGGCACAGCTTTGTGGGCTGAAGGGCCTGTATTGTGTTGTAGGTTTTCTATGTTTCTTTGTTTCTATAAAAGCCAAAAAGTGGGCATATGATATAGCAAAAATTAATGGGAAGTTAGAAGATTGGGAAGCTTTTAAAAACCAACACTAGGCAACTAAAAATTGTTATCAAGAAGATAAAGATGAAATATGAAAGTAAGCTAGCCAATAATATTAAAGAAGATACCAAAAGTTTCTTCAGATACACAAAGTGTATAAAAGAGCGAGAGTAAATATCAGACTGCTGGAATAAGATGCTGGAGAAGTAGTCATGGGGGAAGACAAAATGGTGGATGAAATGAATATGCATTTTGTATCAGTCTTCATTGTGGAAGATGGTAGCAGTATGATGGAAGGGCATGAAGTTTGTGAAGTTACCATTACTAGAGTGAAGCTCTTGGGAAACTGAAAGGTCTGAAGGTAGATAAGTCACCTGGATCAGATGGAGTACACTAAGAGTTCTGACAGAGGTGTCTGAAAAGATTGTGGAGGCATTAGTAATGATCTTTCAAGAACCACCAGATGCTGGAATGATTCCGGAAGACTGGAAAATTGCAAATATCACTCCACTCTTCAAGAAGGGAGAGAGGCAGAAGAAAAGAAACTATGGGCCAGTTAGACTTCAGGGATTGGGAAGATGTTGGAATCTATTATTAAGGTTAAGTTTTCTGGGTACTTGGAGGCACATGTTAAGATAGGCCATAGTCAGCATGGCTGTAAGGGAAAATCTTGCCTGACAAATCTGTTGGAATTCTTTGAAGAAACGACAAGCTGTTGAGTCAAAGGTTGATGTTGTGCACTTGGATTTTCAGAAGACCTTCAAACAGGTGCTACACATGATGTTGCTTAACAAGCTACGAGTCCATGGTATTACAGGGAAGATTCTAGCATGGATAAAGCAGTAGCTGATTGGCAAGAGGCAAAGAGGCAGGAGGCATTACTTAAAGGGAGCTTTTTCTGCTTGGTTGCCAGTGACTATTGGGTTTTCAACAGGGGTCAGTGTTGGGAAAAAAATCTTTTTACATTATATGTCAATGATTTAGATGATGGAATTAATGGCTTTGTTGCGAAGTTTGTAGGTGATACGAAGGTAGGTGGAGGGCAGGTAGTTTTGAGGTATAGAGGCTACAGAAGTACTTAGACAGATTAGGAGAATGGGCAAAGAAATGGCAGATGGAATATATTGTCAGGAAGCATATGGTCATACATTTTGGTAGAAGAAATGAAAGGGTTGACTATTTTCTAAGTGGAGAGAAAATACAAAACCTGAGTTGCAATGGACCTTGGAAGTCCTTGTGTAGGATTCCCTAAAGGTTAATTTGCAAGTTGAGTCTGTGGTGAGCAGTATAAAGGATAATCAGAAAAAGGCAGGAGATTGGGGCTGAGAGGAAAATTGGATCAGCCATAATGAAATGGCAGGGCAGACACGATGGGAGGAATGACCTAATTCTGCTCCTATGCCTTATGGTCTTATAGTCTTATAGATAGATAGATAGATAGATAGATACTTTATTCATCCCCAAGGGGAAATTCAATGTTCCTCCAGTATGATATCACATAAACACAAGACAGACCAAGACTAACTGACCAAAAAACCACATAATTATAACATACAGTTACAACAGTGCAAGCAATACCATAATTTGATAAGAGCAGACCATGGGCACGGTAAAAAAAAAAGTCTCAAAGTCCCAGATAGCCCATCATCTCACGCAGATGGCAGAAGGAAGAAACCTCCAACGTGGCAAAACTTCCCGATGCAGCCTCTGGAAGCACCCGAGCACAGCCAACTGTGAGTCCGTCCGAAAACTTCCGACAACTTCGTGCCTCCGACCAGCCCTCCGACACCGAGCACCGAGCACCATCTCTGCCGAGTGCTTCAACCCCGGCTCCGGCCACCAAGCAACAGGCAAAGCCGAGGATTCGGGGCCTTCCTCTCTGGAGATCTCTCCGATCGCTCAGTAGCAGCGTCAGCAGCACAGGCATGTCAGAAGTTTCGCCAGATGTTCCTCCGTGCTTCACACATCCGTCCCAATCAAATCAGGATTGTGCACGGCCCCTACTTACAGATAACGGATATTCCTTACTGGAGTGGCCGCTGCGCCCTGCGTCGTCGCGCCGCCATCTGGCATCTGGTAAATTGATGCCCCACTATTCTAAGGCTGTATCTTCTGGTCCTATAGATTACCACATCAAAGGAAACATCCTCTCCACATCCATTCTATCGAGGCCTTTCAATATTCAATACGTTTCAATGAGATTCCCCTCATTCTTCTGAATTCCAGTGAGTATAGACCCAGAGGCATAAAACACACTCATATGATAAGCTTTTCAATCCTAGGATCATTTTCCTGAACCTCTTTTAAAACCTCTCCATTGTCAGCACATTCTTGCTTGGATAAAGGGCCCAGGACTACTCACAATACCCCAAGTAAGGCCTCACCAGTGCCTCGACATTAATATCACTGAGACTAGATTTTTTTCTCACAAATGCTAACACGTGCATTAATTTCTCAGGAGTCTCCTAAGACCACAGTATTTTATTTTCATACTTGTAGCAAACTGCAGATGACACAGAAGCTGGAGATAAGGCCAACAGTGAGGACAATGAGAGTCTATCACAGGATATAAGAATCTGCTGACGAGGAAGATGGGATTTTGAACATAGCAATGTGAAGTGACATTCTTTGGCAGAGAGAATAAAGAGAGACAGTATTGACTAAATGGTACAAAATGTACAGGAACAGCAGGACCTGTGTGCACAAGGGCATGAATCATTGAAAGTGGCAAGACATGTTGGTTGAAAAATGTATGGAATCCTGGGATTCATAAATAGACTCACGGAGACTAAAACAGGGCTCTTTTGTTGAACCTGCAGTAAAATCATTTGTCAGGCTACGTGAAGCATTCTGTTAACATAGAACTATACAGGCCCTTCAGCCCACAATGTTGAACTGACATTTTAACCTACTCCAAAATCAACCTACATTCAGTGCCCACTTTATTAGTTACCTCCTGTACCTGGCAAACAGGCCACTGAGTGAATGTTCATGGTCTTCTGCTGCTGTAGCCTTCCCACTTCAAGGTTCAATGTGCCGTGTGCTCAGAGATGCACTTCTGCACACCACTGTTGTAATTCACATGTCTTTGTGAATTAGAGTTGTCTTCCTGTCATCTTGAATTGTCTGGGCATTCTCCTCCGAACCCTCTCATAAACAAGACATTTTCTTTCACAGAACTGTAGCTCATTAGAAGTTTTTAATCTGATTTTCGCACCATTCTTTTTAAATTCAAGCGATTATTGTGTATAAACATTCCAGGAGACCAGAAGTATCTAAAATATTCAAACCACCCTGTCTGCCACTAACAAACATTCCACAGCCAAAGTAACTTTGATCACATTCCTCATTCTGATTCTGAGATCTTCAGTCCTCATTTTAATGTTTGGTCTGAACAACAACTGAACCTTTTGACCATGTCTGCATGCTTGTATGCATTGAGTTGCTGCTACATGATTGGCTGATTAGATATTTACATTAATGTGCAGGTGTACAGGTGTAACTAATAATGTGGCCTCTGGTTGTATGTAATAGTTACTTGTACATTGTTTTATATCGGATTGCTTTCATATTTGTGTTTATTTGATTTTTTTGTTGTTTTATTATTGTATTCTTTATGCTAATTGTATTTTATTTTAAATCTGCAGCCGATCCAGAGTAAAAATCATTTCAAGCAAGAGAAAATCTACAGCTGTTGGAAATCCAGACAACACACACAAAATGCTGGAGGAACTCAGCAGGTCAGGCAGAATCTATGGAAAGAGTTCAGTTGATGTTTCGGGCCAAGAGCTTGCAGCAGGACTGGAGAAACAATCATCTCATTCTCCTTTATACACCTGCATTGAAGAATGACAATGAACAATATTGAATTTAGCCAATACATTCCTTGAAGGAGAGTGTCTACATTGCAAAGGTGTCAGCTCTAAATTACTGTTGACTGCCCTGCGGCTGTGAAAGGACCCCTGGAAATTTATGCCTTCTCATCACACTTGTTGATGTGGTCATGCATTTTCTGAGACCCGATCAATCTTTTCAGAGTATGTTTACGACTCTTCTCTGCAGGTAAAATATTGGTGGATTGTGCACTTGGCAGTTCTATTATACTGAGAGATCACCCTTGGCAAACACATTCCAAAACCCTGGGATGGGCTAAAGCACCTGTGTGAAACTAAACAAAACATTGCCCGGATTCCTGATAGAATCCTCAGGATCCATCAGTCCCAGGCATTCAAGTTAAATGTTAACTTGAAGAGTTGAAAAGGGCATCAGCTCAATTGTCAAGTGGCTCGTTAGCTCCTACAGAATTGTGAAAAAATAAAAGTAATTACAGGGACAGGAGGGGATAATGTGCCTGGTGATCAATTACTCCAGTCTGACAGATTGAAGAGGAGCAGCAGACACAGGAGGTTAAAGAGAACAACCTGGATCTTAGAACAAAGAAAATAGAACATAGATCGTGGGACATAGGACATACAGGACATAGGACAGAGAACATTACAGCACAGTACAAACTTATTACAGTAAGTATATAGTTATATGTATATTAAATAGTTAAATTAAAAAGACTGTATAAACAGAAATAATTAAAAACAAGAGTGGTAGTGTTTATGGGTTAAATGTCTATTTAGGAGTCGTATGGCAGATGGTAAGTTCCTGAGTTGCTGAGTGTGCGCCTTCAGGCTTATGTACCTCCTTCCTGAAATTAACAATGAAAAGATGGCATTGTTATAGCTGCATTGATATGTTGGGACCAGATTCGATCCTCAGAGATCTTAACATCCAGGAACTTGAAATTGCTCACTCTCTTCACTTCTGATCCCACTGAGGATTGATTTGTGTTCCTTTCTGAAGTCGACAATCAGCTCTTTGGGCTTACTGACGTTGTGTGTAAGATTGTTGCTGCAAAACCACTAAACTAATTGGTATATCTCACTCCTGTACGTCCTCTCATCTTCATCTGAGATTCTGCCAATAATGGTTTTATCATCAGAAAACTTATAGATGGCATTTGAACTGCATAGTCATTTGTATAGACAGAGTCGAGCAGTGGGGTAAGCTCACATCCCTGAGGTGTGCCAGTGTTGATCGCCAGTGAGGAGGGGATATTATCACCAATCCACACAGATAGTGGTCTTCCGGTTTGAAAGTTGAGGATCCAAATGCAGAAGGAGGTACAGAGGCCCAGGTTTTGCGGCTTATTGATCAGGGCTGTGGGAATGATGGTGTTAAACACTGAGCTGTAGTTAAAGAACACGATTCTGACATGGGTGTTTGCATTGTCCAGGTGATCCAGAGCATGTGAAGAGCTGTTGAGATTCCATCTGGCATAGACCTATTGTAGTGATAGGCAAATTGCAGAAGGTTCAGGTCCTTGCTGAGGTTAGAGTTGATCCTAGCCATGGCCTACCTCTCAAAGTGTTTCATCTCCATAGATGTGAGTACTACAGGTTGATAGACATTAAGGCAAATCACATTGCTTTTCTTGGGCACTGGTATAACTGTTGCCTTTTTGAAGCAGGTGGGAACTTCTGAACATAGCAGTGAAAGGTCGAAAATGTCTTTGAATACACCCACCAATTGATTGTCACAAGTTTACAGAAACTTATCAGATACCCTGTCGGGGCCTGCCACCTTGTGAGGGTTCACCCTCCTTAAAGACAGCCTAACATCGACCACCAAGCCAGAGATGACAGGGTCACTGAGTGCACAGGGATCTTCACAGTTGTAGTTATATTTTCCCTTTCAAAATGGACATAAAAGACATTGAGTTTGTCTGGTAGTGAAGCATCACTGCCATTCATGATGTTGGGTTTTGCTTTGTAGGTTGTGATGTCCTACTAATCCTGTCAGATTTGATGTGCATCTGATGTTGCCTCCAACCTCGACTGGAATTGTCTCTTCATTCTAGAAATAACCCTCCGCAATTCATACCTGGTTTTCTTGTACAGGCCTGGGTCACCAGACTTTAATGCCACAGATCTAGCCCGCAGCAGATGATGAATCTCCCAGTTCATCCATGGCCTTCAGTTTGAGAACATACAGCAAGTTTTTGAAGGCACGCACTCATCCACACAGGTTTTAATGAAGTCAGTAACAACTGCAGCATACTCATCCAGATTCGAAGATGAATCCCTGAATACAGTCCTGTTCACTGGTTCAAAGCTGTCCTCTAAGTGTTCCTGTGCTTCCTTTCTCCAAACTTTCTTGGTCCTCCCTACTAGTGCTACAGTCTTCAGTCTCTGCCTATACTCAGGGAGTAGAAGTACAGCCAGGTGATCAGACTTCTTGAAGTGTGCATGTAGAACAGCATGTTAGGTACTCTTGACCTTAGTGTAACAGTGGTCCAGTGAAAGAGTCATGTCCTCTGGTACTTTCAGTGATTGTTGATAATAATTATTTAGAGACTTCAAGCTGGCCTGGGTAAAATCCGGCAAAGTGATGGTGAAGGCGTCAGGGTGTGCTGTTTCGTGCAGATTGATCCCATTGCTCAGATCATCCACAGCCTGGTTGACATTGGCCTGAGGTGGAATTTACACCCCTACCAAAATGATCGCAGAACTCTGCATTGGCAGATAAAAAGGACGGCACTTAATTGTGGGATTTTTCAGGTCTGCTGAGCAGAATTGGGAAATCACTGACATTTGTGCACCAAGAGGAGTAGATCAAGAGGCATACACCTCCAGCTCTGCTTTTGAGAGAATTGACAGTCCAATCCTGATGGTGTATAGTGAACCCGTTAATCTGAATCGCTGCATCCAGTACAGAAGGATTTAACCAGGCTTTCGTGAAGCACAGGAATCACACAGTTCTAAAGTTCTACCTAGGATTTTCTTAAATGCCCTTAATATATCCATCTTGTCCATGCCCCCTGGAAGGGCATTCCGTACACCCACAACTCTGTATAAAAACGTACTTTGACATACACCCCCCCATACTTTTTTCCAAACAACTTAAAATTATGTCTGCAGTATGAACCACATCCCCCTAGTATTAACATAGCTCGACCTTCCATTTCATCATCCAAGTCATTTATAAAAATCACAAAGATTTGTCCCAGAACAAATCTCTATGGCAGACTCTTAGGCAGAGGCAGAATCATGGTGGCACTAAATTGCAACTCCTTCACGTTCATTTATGAACACAACTTAATTTCTACTTTTGATGTCTCTCCTTTTCTGTATCAGGATGGATGGGGTTCTGCTAAAGATCCTGATCTGGAGTTCAGTTCTTTGAGGTGATGGGACCCACTCTTGGGGACTCATGATTGGCCACTTTTCGATATCCCCAGGATGCGGCCTAGAAGACGAGCGCACCTTCGGGGTTCTAAAATTTCATGGCCCTGTAGACAGACTGATTTCTAAGCCAGTGCTGCCGAATGAAGCATTGTGGGAGAGAACGGACCATCAGGAACAGCAGATCAGCTGTTGGAGGCTGTGTTCTCGATAAGTTGTACTCTCTCTCTGTCAGTGGTGGGGAGGAGATTGTTACCAATTCTCGGGTCACGGAACATGGAAAAAAAACACAACAGACTTTCAACACCAGATACCAGCGTGTTGTTTTGCTATGTCTTCTCTCTCGCTGTGAAAGGGGACACCTCTTTTTCCCTTTATTAGGGGAGAGAGAATGTTGCATGTCAAATTGTCAGCTGAATGATTAGTTTTTGTTGGACTGTGGATCATGTGGATCATGGGGACTTTGCTATTGCTTGCTTGGTGGGTGGAGGGTTCTGATGCTCTTTTGCAGAAGTGGTTGGGGTGGGGGAGTGGGATTAGGAGGCTGGGGTTTCTGGGTTTTTAATGTTTTAACTGTCACTCATTCTTTGGGGCACTCTCCTGTTTTTATGTATGTCTGTGAAGAATTTCAGGATATATATTTATTAGGTATCTACTGTATCTGTATTTATTAGGTAGCTACTCAGTGTATGTTCATGGTCTTCTGCCTCTGTAGCCCATCCATTTCAAGATTCGATGTTTTGTCCGCATGCATATCAAAGATGCTCTTCTGTACACCACTGTCGTAATGCGTCATTATCTGAGTTACTTTCACCGTTCTGTTTGCGTGAACCAGTCTGACCATTGTCCACTGACCTATCCCATTAACAAGGTATTTTTGCTCATAGAACTGCTATTCACTTGATCTTTTTATTGCTTTTCATTCCATTCTCTATAAAAGCCAGAGTACGATGTGCATGAAAATCCTACGAGATCCACAGTTTCTGAGATACTCAAACCACCCCATCTGGCACCAACAATCATTCTATGGTCAATGTCATTTGGATCACATTTCTTTCCCATTCTGATGTTTGGTCTGAACAACAAATGAGCCTCTGAACCATGCTGGCATGCTTTTATTCGTTGAGCTGCTGGCACATGATTGGCTGATTAGATATTTGCATTAACGAGCAGGTGTACAGGTGTATCTAATAAAGTGGCTACTGAGTGCATACAGGGGAGCTAGTTTTGATGAACTTATCAATTTGTTTTAGTCCAACAGTTCAGGATCTGCCATTCAAGCTTTAACAGCCCCTTGTTTCTTACATTAGATTTATTTTTCACTTGTGCATCAAAACATACTGTGGCACATTACCAAGGATCCTGTTTTTAACAAACTATCATCTTGTGCCTCACACTGGCTGTAAGGCATAAAGTGAAGAGAGAAGCCAAAGTTATAGCTGAATGAAATGCTGGATGAAGTCAGTGGGTCAGGCAGTGTGTATGGAAAGGAATCAGCAGTTGATGTTTTGGGCTCTGACTCCTCGTCAGGACTTCACCCAAAGTTAGTGCTGTTGCTGGATATCAGAGTCCAAATTGTCGGAGAAGCTTGGCGGAGCAGGCGGTATCTATCTGTGAAGAGGAGAGCAAAACACTAAATAGCTTTTTTCAGGTTGAGCACCCCTTATCTGAAATCCAAAATCCATAAACCTCTGAAGCCTGAATTATGTTTGAGCACTGACATGATGTCACAAATGGAAAATTCCAGTAGATGCTAGGAAGGTTCCCAGGTGATGTGCATGTCCCTGTGCACCACAGACAGTTCAGACAGGGCACCTCACATTTGTAATGAGCAGAAGTTAATGAACAATAGAAATGCACTATATAAGGAAAAAAATGAAGATCATGATTGTGTATTGAAAGAGAGGATTCATTACAGAGCATTGGAGTGAACAGATGCTGTTCATGAAGCAAGTAAGATATATTATGACAAACTAAAAATTGAAGGTAATTGTGAATATTCAGCAGTCTGTTTGCAGAAATTTAAGAAAAGCTATGGCATTAAATCTTTAAAGATTTGTGGTGATAAAGTGTCTGCTGAACACAAAGCAGCAGAGAAATTTATTGATGAGTTAGCCAAATCATTGGTGTTGAAAATCTAACCCATCAAATTGCTGCATCAGTACATATGTGAAATGAACTGGTGTAAGACCAAGACTGCTCACTGGTATATAACCATATAAAAATTACAGCATGAAACAGGCCATCTCAGCCCTTCTAGTCCGTGCCGAATGCTTACTCTCATCTAGTCCCACTGACCTGCACTCAGCCCATAACCTTCCATTCCTTTCCTGTCCATATACCTATCCAATTTTTTTTTAAATGACAATATCAACCCCTCCTCTACCATTTCTACTGGAAGCTCATTCCACACAGCTACCACTGAGTAAAGATGTTCCCTTTCATGTTACCCTTAAACTTTTGCCCCTTAACTCTCAACTCATGTCCTCTTGTTTGAATCTCCCCTACTCTCAATGGAAAATGCCTATCCACATCAACTCTATCTATGCCCCTCATAATTTTAATTACCTCTATCAAGTCCCCCCTCAACCTTCTATGCTCCAAAGAATAAAGACCTAACTTTTTCAGCCTTTCCCTGTAACTTAGGTGCTGAAACCGAGGTAACATTCTAGTTAATCTCCTCTGCACTCTATTTTGTTGATACCTTTTCAATAACTTGGTGACCAGAACTGTACACAATACTCCAAATTTGGCCTTACCAATGCCTTGTACAATCTTAACATTACATCCCAACTCCTATACTCAATGCTCTGGTTTATAAAGGCCAGCATACCAAAAGCTTTCTTCACCACCCTATCCACATGAGATTTCTCCTTCAGTCATCCAGCATGGACGTGCTCCATTTTACTGCCTTCAGTATTTACTCTACTTCCAGTCTTTTGGAGTTATTGATAGTGCATCACTATCCACTCTAATTTGCCTCAAGACAGCAAACACCTCCTCCTCTAATCTGTATAGAGTCCGTGATCTCACTGCTGCCTTGCCTCACATCTATAGATGCTGTATCCAGTTACTGAATAAATGGATTCCAAAAAATCCATTTAAGATTTCCTCCATCTCTTTTGGCTCCACATATAGATTACCACTCCGATCTTCCAGAGGACCAATTTTGTCCCTTAATATCTTCTGCTCTTAATATATCTGTAGAAGCCCTAATCTTTCTCCTTCACCATGTTCTCTAGGGAAACTACATGTCGTCTTTTAGCCCTCCTGATTTCTTTAAGTGTTCTCTTGTATTTCTTACACTTCTCATGTGTTTCTGCCTGCCTATACCTGCTATGCACCTCCTTTTCTTAACCAGGCCCTCAATATCTCTCAAAAACCAAGATTCCCTAACCATGTTATCCTTGCCTTTTATTCTGACAGGAACATACAGAATCAGAATCAGGTTTATTATCACTGGCATGTGATGTGAAATTTGTTAATTTAGCAGCAGCAGTTCAATGCAATGCATAATCTAGCAGAGAGAGAAAAATAAATAAATTAAAAAACCTAATAATAAATAAACAAATAAATGAATTACATATATTAAATAGATTTTTTTAAATGTGCAAAAAGAGAATTACTGTATATTAAAAAAAGTGTCCAAAGGTTCAATGTCCATTTAGGAATCGGAAGGCAGAGGGGAAGAAAATGTTCCTGAATCGCTGAGTGTGTGCCTTCAGGCTTCTGTATCTCCTATCTAATGGTAACAGTAAGAAAAGGGCATGCCCTGGGTGCTGGAGATCCTTAACAATGGACGTTGCCTTTCTGAGACACGGCTCCTTAAAGATGTTCTGGGTACTTCGTAGGCTAGCACTCATGATGGAGCCAACTAGATTTACAACCCTCTGCAGCTTCTTTTGGTCCTGTGCAGTAGCCCCTTCATACCAGACAGTGATGCAGCCTGTCAGAATACTCTCCATGGTACAAATATAGAAGTTTTTGAGTGTATTTGTTGACACGTCAAATCTGTTCAACCTCCTAATAAAGTATAGCTGCTGTCTTGCCTTCTTAATGACTACATTGATATGTTGGGACATGGCTAGATCCTCAGAGATTTTGACACTCAGGAACTTGAAGCTTCTCACTCTCTCCACTTCTGATCCCTCTATGAGGATTGGTACGTACTCCTTTGTCTTATCCTTCCTGAAGTCCACAATCAGCTCTTTTGGCTTACTGATGTTGAGTGCCAGGTTGTTGCTATGGCACCACTCCACTAGTTGGCATATCTCACTCCTGTACACCCTCTTGTCACCACCTGAGATTCTACCAACAATGGTTGTATCGTCAGTAGAGCACTGGGCTAAGCACACACCACTAATGTGCACCAGTGTTGTTCGTCAGCAAGGATGATATGTTATCACCAATACGAACAGACTGTTCTTCCGGCTAGGAAGTCAAGGATCTCATTGCAGAGGGAGGTAAAGAGGCCCAGGTTCTGCAACTTCTCAGAAGTTTGTGGATTATGGGAATGACAGTATTAAATGCTGAGCTATAGTCAATGAACAGCATCATCATATAGGTGTTTGTGTTGTCCAGGTGGTCTAAAGCCGTGTGGAGAGCCATTGAGATTGCATCTGTTGACCTATTGTGGCGTTAGACAAATTGCAATGGGTCCAGGTCCTTGCTGAGGCAGGAGTTCAGTCTAGTCATGACCAAATTCTCAAAGCATTTCATTACTGTCGATGTGAGTACTACCAGGCAATAGTTATTAAAGCAACCCACATTATTCTTATTAAGCACTGGCATAATTGTTGCCATTTTGAAGTGGGAACTTCTGTCCATTTCAGTGAGTGGTTGAAAACGTTCTTGAATACTCTCGCTAGTCGGAAATTCTGTACTTTCAAAATTTTGCTTTTGAAAACCTCACTTACCAAGTACACCTTTGCCAGCAAACAGCCCGTCCCAGTCCACACTTTCCAGATGCTTTCTGATGCCATCTAAACTGGCCTTGCTCCAATTTACAATCTCAACTCAAGGACTAGACTTATTCTTTTCCATAATTACCTTGCAACAAGTGGTATTATGAATTCTTGATACAAAGTGTTCCCCTACACAAACTTCTGTCACCTGCCCTGTCTCATTCCCTAATAGCAGTTCTGGTATCACAATCTATTGTTGGGACTTCTATGTACTGAGGAAGGAAACTTTCCTGAATACATTTTACAAACTCTGTCCAATCTAGTCTTCTTGCAGTATGGGATTCCCAGTCAATAAGTGGAAAGTTAAAATCTACTATTGGAAACTTATGTGTCTTGCAACAGTCAGCAATCTCTCCACAAATTTGCTCCATTAACTCCTGTGGATAGTAGGTGGTCCATTATGTAATTAGCATGGTCATACCTTTCTTATGTATCTGTTCTAACCAGAAGTGCTCACTAGACAAGCTCTCCATTCTGCCCTGACTAAGCACTGCTGTGACATTTTCCCTGACTAGTAATGCCACACCCCCCACTTAATCTCTCCTGCTCTATCACATCTAAAACAATGGAACCCTGGAATATTGAGCAGCCAGGCATGTCCCTCCTGCAACCAAGTCTCACTAATGGCTACAATGTCATTTTTCCACATGCTGATCAATGCCCTAAGCTCATCACCTTTCCTACAATACTCCTTGCATTGAAATATACACAGCTCGGAACATTAGTTCCACTGTGCTCAACCTTTTGACTCCTGACTTAGAATGTAGGCTTAACAACATCTTTCTCCTCAAGCACTCCACTGGTGCTGGTTCTCATCTACCTGCAACTCTAGTTTAAGCCCTCCCATGCAGCACTAGCAAACCTTCCTGCTAGGATACCAGTCATCCTCCAGTTCAGATGAACACTGTCTCTTCTGTACAGGCCCCACCTTCCCTGGAAAAGAGCCCAGTTACCCAAAAATGTAATTGCCTTCCTCCTACGTCAACCTCTTAGCCACGTATTAAAGTGTGGTACAAGTAGCAAATCTGAGATCACAGCCCTGGAGGTTCTGCCCTTTAACTTATCACCTAACACCCTGAAGACCCTGTGCAGAACCTTGTCACTTGTCCTACCCATTTCATTGGTGCTGACATTGACCATGACCTCTAGCTGTTCACCCTCCCACTTAAGAAAGCTGTGGGCTAGACCTGAGATGTCCCTGACCCTGGCACTCGGGAGGCAACATATCATCTGGGAATCTCATTCTCACCTTTGTAACACCATCTGTCCTCTCGGTTACAGGTACCCTTGATTATCTCAATTTACATTGCCCTTGACTTGCAAGGTATCTTTCATTTTTGATATAGAACGCCTGCTTCTTTCTCTAGATCTCACACACTGCACTCTCAGAATCAGAATTCAGTTCAATACAATACATAATATAGAAAAAAGTAATAATAACAAGTAGATAAGCAATCAATTGCAGTATACGAATATCATGCAAAAAACAGAAATCACATATATTGCAAAAGTGAGGAAGTGTTCATGGATTCAATGCTGCACCGTGCTGGAGATGGATTCAATGCTGCACCGTGCTGGAGATGGATTCAATGCTGTACCGTGCTGGAGATGGATTCAATGCCGTACCGTGCTGGAGATGAGGTGTGTGCAGCTCTTTACTGTTGCTGCTTTCTGAGCCAAATAATAATGGTACAGCTGGCAAACAGCACAGCTTTTATTGAAATAATGGTACAGCAACAGTATGCCTTTTGTAAATCCTAAATTAACCTCCAAGGCTGATGTGATAATGTAGTACTTGTCACCAAGATCAAAGGTCAAAGTTCATAGTAAATTTATTATCAAAGTACATATATGTCACCATATACAAACCTGAGATTCATTTTCTTGTGGGCATACTCAGTAATTCCAAGAAACATAATAGAATCAATAAAAAACTATACCCGACAGGATGGACAAACACCTAATCAGCGAAAGTTAACATACTGTGCAAATATAAAAGAAAAAGACAATAATAATAATAATAATCATCATCATCATCATCATCATCATCATCATATATATAACCAATAAATATCAAGAACATCTACCTTCACACTTGGAGTACTGTGTCCAGTTCTGGTCGCCTCACTATAGGAAGGATGTGGAAGCATTGGAAAGGGTACAGAGGAGATTTACCAGGATGCTGCCTGGTTTAGAGAGTATGCATTATGATCAGAGATTAAGGGAGCTAGGGCTTTACTCTTTAGAGAGAAGGAGGATGAGAGGAGACATGATAAAGATATACAAGATATTAAGAGGAATAGACAGAGTGGACAGCCAGTGCCTCTTCCCCAGGGCACCACTGCTCAATACAAGAGGACATGGCTTTAAGGTAAGGGGTGGGAAGTTTAAGGGGGATATTAGAGGAAGGCTCTTTATTCAGAGTGATTGGTGGAATGTGCTGCCTGAGTCTGCGGTGGAGGCAGATACACTAGTGAAGTTTAAGAGACTACTAGACAGGTATATGGAGGAATTTAAGGTGGGGGGGTTATAGGGGAGGCAGGGTTTAAGGGTCGTCACAACATTGTCGGCCAAAGGGCCTGTTCTGTGCTGTACTATTCTATGTTCTAACATGAGATGAGAGTCTTTGTAAGTGAGATCAGAGGTTATGTAAACAGTACAGTGATGGGGCATCAGAAATTTAGTGAAGTTGTCCCACTGATTTAAGAGCCTGATGGTTGAGGGTTAATAATCCTGAACCTGGTGGCACGAGTCCTGAGGCTCCTGTACCTCCATCCGGATGGTAGCAGGGAGAAAAGAGCACTTCCTGAGTGGTGGGGTCCCTGATAATGGATGCTACTTTCCTATGAGAAAGTTTCGTGCAGACGTGCTCAGTGGTAGTGTGGGCTGGTCCGTATCCACTACTTTTTGTAGGATTTGTGGTTCAAGGGCCCTAGTCTTTCCAGACCAAGCTGCAATGCAACCAGTCAATATACTCTCCACCATCTGCCTGGATCAGAGGGTGAGACATTCTTGAATAATTCTTCTAGAGCATTGGAGGCCGAGAGAGACTTGACAGAGGTTCTTTTTAAGTTATGAGAGACATAGATAGGGTAGGCACCCTTGAATAAACTACCAGTGGTGGTTGTGGAGGCAGATACAACAGACATTTCAGAGTCTAGATAGATGATTATGCAGAAAATAGAGAGATATTTAATTGTTTAATTGTCATTCAACCATACACATGCATAGAGACAAATGGAACCGCATTCCTCCGAGGCCAAAGTCCATAAAACACAGTACCAACTGTCACACGCAGCGAACAGGACGTATTACTATAACAGCAGAAAAAACATACGGTCACATAAAAGATAATATAGCCCAAGTCCTTGAGTGTCATGGGTTGCAGATTGATGATGCTTGCAAGTTGTCCTGGAGCCACTTTTCTGCAAGAACAAGCACACAGCAGTCCTCATCAGATGCTAATGCAGCTGCAGACTGACACAACCATTTTGCCTTCTACCGAGTAAGCACTGATGGGAGGGCACTGCTCCCAACCCAGCTGGGACTCCAGCACACCCCACCACACCTCTGTTCTCTCACACACTGCCTCTGGTGTCTCTTCCCCTGGGGCACTGTAACAGACAAACCCGTGGCATGAGGAACTGGTCCAGACAGCAACCGAGGAAAACACACGTTCCTCATTGTCGGACTCACAAGTTAACCAGATTTACAGTATCCTATGTTACCAATATCCAACAATTCCTTGCAATCACAAAAAAAATGATGAAATATAATCAGAATGACTTAATTTAATTGGAAATCATCAGCTTAATTCGTGCAGCACAACGTTGTGGAATGAAGGGCGCATTCTTAAACCGTGCAGTTCTATGTTCCATGTTATGAATACAGAGTGTGCAGACAAGAAGTTAAGAAATTAGGTCCAAGTATATTATAGCTTGGAAGAAGCTGCACGTTTGGGGTGCCATGGCAGTGTGGTGGTTAGTATAATGCTATTATTGCTTGGGCCATCAGACTTCAGAGTTCAGTTCCCATTTCATTTTATGTCCATACAATCAATCTGTGTGTATAAGCTATTTAATGTATTTATATTTATTGTGTTTTTTTTATTATTACTGCTTTCTTTATCTCATTGCTTTGTGCTGCATTGGATTTGAAGTAACAATTATTTTGTTCCCCTTTACACTTGTGTACTGGAAATGACATTAAAGAATCTTGAACCTTGAAATTTAATAGCAGAGAGAATGAACGTTCTTTGCTCTGTGCTGGGATGTTTTTGTGCACAGTGTTATGGGGGAGACTGTGGATTGATTTCTCCTCGAGAGATTTGCTGCTTTCTCCTGCTGATAGGCTTCCTATCACTGCAATCAATACTCCCACTGTGGCCTTACGGGACCCTTGTGTAAATAAACTGCCTTCACTGCTATGTGCAACTGATCTACTGCTTTATATTCAATCCTGAATTTCAGTGCTCAGTTGTCTTGGAACTTAGAGTACCTGACTCTGTGGCCAGCAAATGCTTCTCCTTCAATGGCTTTGCAGACAATGATAATAAGGGGAATGCTAAGAACAGTTTACAGTATTTTATTTTTGAGATACAGCATGGAACAGGCCCTTTCAGTCCTTCACATCGCAACAGCCGATAATCCACTGATTTAACCGCAGCCAAATCTCAGGACCAGTTAAGCTAACTGGGATGTCTTTGGAATGTTTACAATTTCCAGTAGGCAAGGCAAGCTTTGCCCTGTATCTTGGTACATATGTCAATACCAGAGGTTAACCTAGCAGAGGAAAGTTATAGTGGTCCAGTCTCTAGCACCGAGTCTGACTCTACGACTCAGATGGGAAAGGGAGAGAAGAGGCAAGCTGTGGTGATAAGGGATTTGTTAGTGAGGGGAACATAAATGAGGTTCTGTGGATGAGAGCAGGATTACCAGATGATATGTTGCCTCCCAGTTGCCAAGGTCTGGGACATCTCAAATCAAGTCCTCAGCATTCTTAAGTGGGAGGGTGAACAGGAAGAGTTCGTGGTCCAGGTAGATATCAATGACATAGGTAAAAAGAGTGGCAAAGTTCTGCAAAGTGAGTTCAGATGTTAAGTTAAATGGCAGGACCACCAGAATTGTGATCTCAGGATTGCCTCTTGCGAAAAAGTGTTACTGAGGCCAGAAATAAAAAGATTATACTGCTTAACATGTGGCTAAGGAGTTGGTGTAGGAGGGAAGGTTTCAGATTTTAGGTTCATTGGTCTGTCTTCCAAGGAAGGTGGGACATGTACAGAAGAAAAGGTTTGCACATGAACTGGAGAGGGACTAATATCCTAACCGGAAGGTTTGTTAATGCTGCTCAGTGGGGTTTAAACTAGTTGTAGGGGGATGGGAATCAGAGTGCTAAAACAGTTAGTGGAGAGGTTGTGGAGACAGATGCTGTGAAGACCTCAGGCAAAGTCAGGAACCAAAAGGTTGAACATGCTGTGATGAATGTCCTGAGCTGTGTATACAGTATTTCAATGCAAGAAGCATTGTGGGAAAGGCAGACGATCTCAGAGCCTGGATACACACCTGGAACTATGATATTGTAGCCATTAGTGAGATTTGGTTGCAGGAGGGGCACGACTGGCTGCTCAATATTCTGGGACTCCATTGTCTTGGATGTGACAGAGTGGGAGTGATTAATTGCGGAGGGGTGGTGTAACTAGTCAGGGAAAATATCACAGCAGTACTCAGTCAGGATAGAATAGCAAACTTGTCTAGTGAAGAATTATGTGTGGAACTGAGAAATAAGAAAGGTATGACTACATTAACGGGGCTATATTACAGTCAGAGGGATTTAGAGGAGCAAATTTGCAGAGAGATTGCAGACTGTTGCAAGAAACAAAAGGTTGTTATAATAGGTGATTTTAACTTTCCACATATTGACTGGGACTCCTGTAAAAGGACTAGATGGGGTAGAGTTTGTCAAATGTATTCAGAAAAGTTTCCTTAATCAGTACATAGAAGACCCAATGAGAGCATGTGCGATACTCGGTCTGTTATTAGGGAACAAGACAGGCCAAGTAACAAAAGTTTGTGTAGGGGAACACTTTGTATCTAATGATCACAATGTCATTTGTTTCAAAGTAAATATGCAAAAAGACAGGTCTGATCCTCAGTATGAGATTCTAAATTGGAGAAAATCCAACTCTGATGGTATCAGAAAGGATCAGGCAAGTGTGGAATGGGGCAGGTTGTTTCCTGGCAGAGGCCTTCAGAAGTGAAATTTTGAGAGTACAAAGCTTGTATGTGCCTGTCAGAATAAAAGGTATAGATATAAGGTGGAGGGAACCTTGGTGTTCAAGGGATAACAAGGCCCGGTTTAAGGAAAAAAAGAGGTGCATAGTAGATATAGGCAGGTAGGAACAAACAGTGTGCTTATGAAGTATAAGAAATTCAAGAAAGAAATCAGTAGGGCTAAAAGAAGGCATGAGGTTGCCCTAGCAGACAAGGTGAAGGAAAATTCTAAGCAATTCTACAGATCCGTTAAGAGAAAAATGATTGAAAGAGACAAAATTGATCCTCTGGAAGATCAGGATGGTAATCCATGTATGCTGCTAAAACAGATGGGGGAGATCTTAAATTTTACGTACCTGTATTTACTCAGCAGACAAGCACAGAGTTTATAGAAATGAGGTAAAGTGGCCTAACTTCATGGACCCTCTACAGATTACAGAGGAGGCAGTGTTTGCTGCCTTGAGACAAATTAGGGTGGGTAAGTCCCCAGGCCCTGACAGGTGTTCCCTATGGGAGGCAAGTGCAGAAGTTGCCAGGGTCCTAGTATCTAAAACATCCTTAGCGACAGGTGAGTTACCAGAGGATTGGAGGATAACCAATGTTGTTCCACTGTTCAAAATAGTCTCTAAAAATAAACCACAAAAGGCCGGTGAATCAAACTTTAGTAGTGGGAAAGTTATTGGAAAGTATTCTGAGAGACAAAGTATATAAGTAATGGGAAAGACATGGACTGATTAAGGCTAGTCAGCGTGGCTTCCTGTGTAGTAGGTCATTTCTAACCTATCTTATAGAGTTTTGAGGATGTCACCAGGGATGTTAATGAAGGCAAGGCAGTGGATATTGTCTGAATGAACTTCAGTAAGGCATTTGATAAGGTCCCATTTGCAAGGTTGGTTAAAAAGTTTCAGTTGCCCAGCATTCAGGATGAAGTAACAAATTGGATTAGACACTGGCTTTGTGAAAGAAGCCAGAAAGTGATGTTTGCCCCTCTGTCTGGAGGCCTGTGACTAGTGGAGTGCTGCAGCGCTGGGTCCTTTGTTGTTTGTCATCCAGATCTGGATGACAATGTAGTTAACTGGATCAGCAATTATGGAGATGACGCCAAGATAGGGGGTGTAGCGAACAGTGCGAAAGGCTACCATGGCTTGCAGAGGAACTTGGATCAACTGGAAGAATGGGCAGAAAAATGGCAGATGGAAATTAATGCTGACAAATATGAGGTGATGCTCTTTGGTAGAACCAACCAAGGTTGGTCTTCCACAGTGAATGGTATGGCACTTTGGAGTGTGATGGAACCAAGCGATCTGGCAATACAGGTATGTAATTTGTTGAAGGAGGCATCACAGGTATATAGGGTTGTGAAGAAAGCTTTTGGCACATTGGTCTTCATATATCAAAGTATTGAGTACAGGAAATGGGATGTTATATTGAAGTTGTATAAGATATTGGTAAGGCCTAATTTGGAGTATTGTTTAGAGATTTGGTCACCTCCCTACAGGAAAGGTTGAAAGAGTAGACAGAAAATTTACAAGGATGTTGCCAGGTCTGGAGGATCTGAGATACTGTGTAAGAAAGTTTGAATGGGTTAGGACTTTATTCCTTGGAATGTAGAAGATTTGGAGGAGATTTGATAGAGGTATACAAAATTATGCAGGTTATGTGGGTAAGTGTAAGCAGGTTTTTCCGAGGTTGGGTGGGACTACAACTAAAGGCCATGGGTTAAGGGTGAAAATTTTAAGTGGAACATGAAGGAAAACGTCTTCACTCGGGGTCGTGAGAGTGTTGAATGAGCTGCCAGCACAAGTGATGCATGAAAACTTTATTTCAATGTTTAACAGAAGTTTGGATAGGTACATGGATAGTAGAGGTATAGAGAGCCATGGTCCCAGTGCAGGTCGATGTGAATAGGCAGTTTAAATGACTCAGCACAGATTAGATGGGCTAAAAGGCCTGTTTCTCTGCTATACTTTTCTCTGACTCTATGACTAATAAACCAATCCCAATGCCAATTTCAAATCTGCCTCCATCTACCATTCATTTGCCACAGTCTATCTACTCCACTCCGGCTCCCCTCCCCTACCTGGCACTATCTGCCTGTTATCTCACACCCTTCCACAGTCCATCAATCACCTTAGAATCTTTTCTCACCACTTTCCCTTTCCTCACTGTAATGGCCATCTCCCCTCTCCACTGAGTACCGATGTAGGGTTTCGATGAGAAGATTTGACAATTCCTCCCCGCACTCCCCCCCCCCCCCCCCAACAGATCCTGCTCAACCTACTGAGCTTCTCCAGAATATTGTTGGTTGCTTCAGAATCCTGCTCCTGCAATATCTTGTGTCTCTGGTTTACTTCTTCGGCCCATCACCCCTTCTGTGGTAGAGGCCACTAACAGCAGCTCACCAGAGTCCTCTGCCAGGACCTGTAGAAGGCTGATCAGTCCTGTGGCTTCTGCTTTCACCATCTGACTTCATATGTCTTCTTGGCAAAGATCCTTCATCTCCCAGGGATGATGATATCTTTGGAGCTTCTATAGGCATTTCTGCAGCCCTGGGTTTTATGGGATGGATTTGCCAGCTCCATGCCCAGCCCTTCGATCGCAGTCATGCTTGAGACCATCCATGGCAGAATTGTGTCTCTAGTCTGGAAATGAATCAATGCACAGCTATCTCTGACACTGGATAATACTTGGAGATGATAGATATACGCACACTCAGAGATATACTGGAAATACAATAACATTGACTTTTTGTCTAGATATCTTTTTAGTTATTTTTTCTTGTGCAAAATTCTAAAAACACGGAAGATCCATAACAGATGAGGCTGAGGGAAGATCAAATAGAAACTTGTATATTTATGAAAAGCTTAGATAGACCACTGTATCTTTTTCCCAAAATATCTACCAGTGGACTGCTTACATTTAAGGTGAGAGGGGTAAGTTTGAAAGAGAAGTGTAGGGCAAGTTGTTTTACACACGCACACACACACACACACACACACACACACACACACACACACACACACACACACACACACACACACACACACACACACACACACACACACACACACACACACACACACACACACACACACACACACACACACACACACACACAGTGCCTTATTGGAGATATGTCTTTATCAAAGGAGGTGTAAGGCACTCCTTCCCTTCGCTAGCCAGCAGATCACCCTTCGAAAAGATGCAGCAGCTGCTTAGCCACCCCATTCCCCCACTCCCGATCAGGTTCATGAGAAACCATGGGAGCAGGAAGTGGATGGTCATCCAAGCAGCTGGTGCTTATCACAAGTCCTGGTTATGTGACCACTGATGCCAGGCAATCTCTAAATAGTATCAATAATGGCTGGGGTCAGCTGTCTTGCAAAGGCTCTTCGTAAAAGGCAATGGAAAGCCAGTTTGGTAGAAAACATTGCCAAGAACAATCTTAGTCACAAACAGAAAAGAATATGAAGGACAATGTAAAGGAAGTCTTAAAGACAGATGGAAGACATGATTACCTACGTTATATGACATGGCGCAGAATAATGATGGTGTAGATGCCTTGAGTGCACTGCAGGTGTGGTAGAGCAGGCAAATGTGATAATGGTGGCACGCTAGCGTATGGCTACTACTGCGCCAGAGTTCAATTCCCACTGCTTTCTGAAAGGAGGTTGTACGTTCTCCCTGGGACCACATTGGCTTCTTCCAGGTCCAGCAGTACAGTACAATATATCAAATTATTACAGTACTGTGCAAAAGTCTTAGGCGCTCTATATCTCTAGATATATATGTGCCTAAGGCTTTTGCACAGTACTGTATACTTCAATGTGAGAAATAAAGCTAATCTTTAAACTTTTCTTTAAAGGTGTTTAGGAGACTCTTAGACAAGCACATGAATGTGCTGGGAATGGGTGGATGCTTATAGATATTTTGTAGGGTGAAGAAATTAGTTTAGCTAGGCATTTCATTATAATTTAATTAGTTTGATTTGACATTCTGGGCGGAAGGGCCTTTTCCTATGCTGTTCCATGTTGTATGTTCTATGCTCTAATGCTACTCATAATAGCAATAATTGCATCTTTTCAATTTCTGCTTCATTTGACTCCTCCAAAGTCATGAGCTATTACATAGGACAGAGTCTTTAGGTCTAATAAATGCTTCACCTTGACCCTAATTTCAAATCTCAAAGTTCAAAGTAAATTTATTAACGAAGTATTTACTGTAGATACAGATAGACTGATAGATACGTCATTGATGCCAAAGGAAATTACGGTGTCACAGCTGCATTACAAGTTCACAGACATATACACAATATTAGAAGAGAAGGAAGAATAATAAAAAAAATCATGATATACTAACTTGAGATTCATCATCTTGCGGGCATTCACAATAGACCACAAAAATATAATACGTCAATGAACAACTGCACACAAACGATGTCTGACAAACAACAAACATGCAAACCAACATAAACTGTGCAAGTACAATGGTAGTAGATAAGTAAATAAATAGAAAGGTAAATGCAAAGATAGTCATATATAACAAAACTAAATAAATAAATGATTTATTATCGTATTACCAGTTGAGGCGTGGGAAGAATTAGAGGCATCGGTGGCAGCAGGGGCAGGCAGAGCACCACCAAATGTGGTGAGATCTCTCTCCTTGCGTGAGGGTTTTTCTTAAAAACAGTAGCCAGTATGCAGGCATGGGAAGTGTCAGAGACATTGGTGGCAGCGGAAGGCAGGGTGCTCCATCAAACGCAGTGAGTTCTTTCTCCTTGCGCAGGGATTTTTCTTTTATTTTAAGCCATGAAAGAGAAGTAGGGTCTAGCGGAGCAGCCTTTGTCTGAGTGGGGGATTCAGATTGATTCAGAGTGGGAACTTAAAGGCTTTGATGAGAAGAGTAGAAGCCAAAAGAAACTGGTAAGAAGGGTAGGTTATTCCTTTCGATATTGATGATTTGGTTTTGGTTGCCCATAGTACAGTACAGACGGGATGGCAGATATGCCAGTGAAATGCTCCTCCTGTAAGATGTGGGAATTCGTGGAACCTGATGGTCTCTCTGATGATTACACCTACAGGAAGTGGAGCCAACTCCCCACCGAAAGACCGCATTATGGAGCTGGAGCTTGATGAACTAAGGATCATCCGAAAGGCAGAACAATTCATAGATCAGACTTTGGAGCAGATGGTTACACTCAGAGCAGAATTCAGCAAGTAGATGGGTGAACAGAGATAAAGGGAGAAAGAAGTCAGTGCAGGGCTCCCTGTAGCCATTCCCCTCAGCCACAAGATACTGGTAAGGGGGTTTGAACTATATGGGCAGGGCAGCAGCAGCCAGATCAACAGCACTAACGTCAGCTCTGAGCCTCAGAAGAGCAGGGTGAAATCAGGTGGAGCAATAGTCATTGGGGACTCAATAGTTAGGGGCCAGATAGGAGATTCTGCAGTAGCAAAGGAAATGCCAGGATATTGTGTTCCCTTCTGGGTGCCAGGGTCCAGGATGTCCGAGCGGTTGCAATACATTCTTGAAGGGGAGGGTGAGCAGCCAGAGGCTGCAGTCAATATTGGTACCAATGACATAGCAGGAGAGGGGTAGTGGTCCCACACAAGTTTAGGGAGCTAGGAAGGAGACTGAAGAGCTGGACCTCCAAGGTGGTAATCTCAGGATTACTCCCAGTTCAATGAGCTAGAGAAAGTCAGAACAGGAAGATAGTGCACACAAATGAGTGGCTGAGGAGATGGTTCAGGAAGCTGGGTTTCAAGTTCTTTGGATCATCGGAACCTTTGCTGGGGAAGGAGTGACCTGCACAAGTGGGACAGAATGCACCTGAACTGGAGGGGAACCAATATCCTGGGAGGGAGGTTTGCTAATGCTATTGGGGGGGGGGGTTTAAACTAGATTTACAGGGGGGTGGGAACCAAAGTGAAGAGGGAGAGGATAGAGCAGTTGGCACAAAAGTAGAGACAGCTTGTATGGAGTTTATGACAAAGGATAGGCAGATGATAGGACAAAGATGCACTCAGCCAGATGGTTTGAGATGTGTCTATTTTAATGCAAGGAGTATCATAAACAGGGCGGCTGAACTTAGAGTGTGGATCAACATGGGGAACTATGATGCTGTGGCCATTACAGAGACATGGATGTCTCGGGGTAGGAATAGTTGCTGAATGTGCTGGGCTTTAGATGTTTCAAAAATGTCAGGGAGGGAGGCAAATGAGGTGGGGGAGTGGCACTTCTAATCAGGGATAATATCACAGCAGCAGAAAAGGAGGAAGTCATGGAGGGATTGACTACTGAATCAGTCTGGGTGGAAATCAGAAATAAGAAGGGGGCAAAATGACTGCCAATAGTAACAGAGACAATGAGGTTAAGATGGGGGCCAGATTCTGAAACAGTGTAATAATAATAGGGTTGTTGTAATGGGTGATTTTAACTTTCTTAGTATTGAAAGCAGTAAGGGTTTAGATGGGGTGGAATTTGTTACATGTGTTCATGAAGGTTTTCTGATATAATTTATAGACAAACCAACTAGAGGAGAGGCTGTACTTGATCTGGTGTTGGTTGGGTGTAGGATCTCTCTGCAGGAGAGCAGTTTGGAGGTAGAGATCACAACTCTATCTCTTTTACCATAGCACTGAAGCAGGATAGGAGCAGACAATTTGAAAAAACATTTAATTGGTGTAGGAGGAAATATAATGTTATAAGGTAGGAACTTGACAGCATAAATTGGAAGCAGATAATCTCAGGGAAATGCACAGCAGTAATGTGGCAAATGTTCAGAGAACATCTGCATGGTGTTCTGCATAGGTATGTTCCATTGAGGCAGGGAAAGGATGGTAGAGTAAAAGAATCATGTTGTACAAAGGATGTAGAAAATCTAGTTAAGATGAAAAGAAAAGCTTATGAAAAGTTCAAGAAACTAAGTACTGTTAGAGCTCTAGAAAATTACAAAGTTGTCAGGTAGGAGCTTAAGAATGAAATCGGAGAGCTAGAAGTGGGCATCAGAAGGCCTTAGTGAGCATGATTAAGGAAAACCCCAAGGCATTCTACAAGTATGTGAAGAGCAGCAGGATGAGCCGTGTGAGAATAGGATCAATCAGAAATGATAGTGGAAATGTGTGCATGGAGCCGGAGGAGGTAACAGAGGTACTTAATAAATACTATGCTTCAGGGAAGAGAAACTTGCCAATTGTGGGGATGACTTACAGCAAACTGAAGCACTTAAGAAAGAGGATGTGCTGGAGTTTTCAAAAAACATTGTTAGAAAAGTTGGCTGGACCAGATAAGGTATACCCCGGGTCACTGTGGGAAATGAGGGAGGAGATTGCTGAGCCTCTGGTGATAATCTTTGCATCATCAACAGGGACAGGAGAAGTACCAGAGGATTGGAGGATTGCAAATGCTATTCCTTTCTTAAAAAGAGAGTAGAGATAACTCAGGAAATTATAGACCAGTGAGTCTTACTTCAGTAGTGGGAAAGTTGTTGAAGTTCCTGAGAGGCAGGATTTATGAGCATTTGGAGAGACATAATATGAATAGGGATAGTCAGCATGGCTTTGTCAAAGGCAGGTCATGCTTTACAAGTCTAAGTGAATTTTTTGAGGATGTGACGAAACACATTGATGAAGGTAGAGCAGTGGATATGGATTTCAGTAAGGCATTTGACAAAGTTCCCCATGCTAGGCTCCTTCAGAAATTGAGGTATAGGATCCAAGGAGACCTTGTTTTGTGGATCCAGAACTGGTTTGCCCACAGGAGGTTCTTGTAGATGGTTCGTATTCTGCATGGAGGTCTGTGACCCATGGTGTTCAGCAAGGATGTGTTCTGGGACCCCACCTCCTTGTGAATTTTATAAATGATCTGGATAGAGAGGTAAATGGGTGTGTTAGTAAGTTTACTGATGACACAAAGGGGAGGTGTTGTGGATAGTCTGGAGGGTTGTCAGAGTTTACAGCGGGACATCGATACGATGCAGAACTGGACTGAGAAGAGGCAGATGGTGTTCGACCCAAAAAAGTGTGAGGTGGTTCGTTTTGGTAGGCCAAATTTGAAGACAGGATATAATATTAATGGTAAGATTCTTGGAAGTATGGAGGATCAGAGAGATCTTGAGGTCTGTGTCCATAGAACACTCAAAGCTGTTGCGCAGGTTGCCAGTGTTGTTAAGAAGGCATATGATGTGATGGCCCTCATCAACTGTGGGATTGAGTTCAAGAGCCGTGAGCTAATGTTACAGCTATATAAAACTTAGTCAGACCCCACTTGGAGTACTGTGTTCCGATCTGGTCACTTCACTACAGATAAGGATGTGGGTACTAGAGAGTGCAGAGGAAATTTACAAGAATGTTGCCTGGGTTGGAGAGCGTGCCTTATGAGAATAGGTTGAATGAACTTGGCCTTTTCTCCTTGGTGCGATGGAAGATGAGAGGTGATGTGATGGAGGTGTATAAGATGATGAGAGTCCTTGACTGTGTGGATAGTCAGAGGCTCTTTCCCAGGACTGACACCAGAAGGCACAGTTTTAAGGTGCTTGGAAGTAGGTACACTTGAGACGTCAGAGGTACAGTAAGTTTTTCCACACAGAATGGTAGGTATGTGGAATACACTGCCAGTGACGGTGGTAGAGGTGGATGCAACAGGGTCTTTTACGAGACTCTTAGGCAGGTACATGGAGCTTAGGAAAATAGAGGGCTAGGTGATAAGGTAATTCTAGACAATTTCTAGAGTAGGTTACATGGTTGGCACAACATTGTGGGCCAAAGGGCCTGTAATGTGCTGTAGATTTCTTTGCTCTATATTCCATGATATATTGATCGATAGAGATTGTTGAATAAATAAACAGTCTTGAGGGGCACATGAGCTGTAGAGTCCTTGAAAGTGAGTCAATACGTTGCGGAATCATTTAAGAGTTGAGGTGAGATGTTATCCCCTTTCTAATTAGTGATGTATTTATCTATTTCGTTATCTAATTTCAGTTACTAACTTTCAATGCATTTTATGAATTCACATTCTGCAGCAACGTGCATGAATGCAGATGACCTATAGGTACCCATGTGTCCAATGACTGACCAGCCCTATCGCTCTGTTGTCAATTAATCTCAGAACTGCAGAACATCCTGTAATTTGATGCCATTGTAAAAATAGTCTACATCCTTGTGAACAATTTCCTTTGAGCTTCTGTCTTGCTTCCTCCAGCTTCCCATTTATTTAATGCGTGGGAGCAAATGTGTTTTTTATCTTAATTGTACAATTGGGTACGAAGTGTGCTGCAGCAAGAATAAGCCCTGGGTTGATTACACTGTGACAGTTGTCAGCAGTTCTAGCCTGAAGATCTTGAGGGAGATCTATTAAAAGGAATAGAGGCAGTGAAGATTTATCACGCTTACAAGTCAGTTTATGCAATTTAGGGCTGTTTCCCTAGAACGGAAGGGGAGCTCTGATTGAATTTTGAGAGATATTAAGTCAATCAGAGAACAGAAAGGGAGAAAATATTTTCTCAATTTTGCAAATTCCAGGACAAGCAATGGAGACTAAATATTCAAGCCAGGCCATTTAAGAGAGAACTGTGTATAACGTAAGTGTTGAAATTTTGGAACATCCCAAAACTCGGGATGTTGGAACAGCCCACTATCAGTTCTGGGAATTTTTCATTTAGATCTCATGCTGATAAACTTCAGGTTATTAGGGATGTTGAGAAAGAGACAGAGCATCATAAAATTCAGGTCATGGATCAGACCTGAATGTTGAACAAAGCACGAAGAGTACCTTCACAGTGTCTATCTTCAAAATTCAAGATTATCAATTCAGCTGTGATATCTGTCAACCCTCACTATTCTCCTTGACCACTACTCAAGCCTGGACCTACAGCTTAGCTTGGATGGCATGACAGCAGAGTTTAGTATTATTACTGTACCAGTGATTGGAGTTCAATTCTCCCCACTGTCTGTAAGGAGTTTGAACAACAACCTCATAGGTTTTCTTTGGGTGTTCCAGTTTCCTCCCACTTTCCAAAGATGTACAGGTTAAGATTAGTAAGTTGTGGGTATTGTATTTTGGTGCCAAAAGTGAGGTGACAGAGAGGCATAGATAAGGTGGCTAGCCAGTACCCATTTCCCAGGGCACAAATAGCAAACACCAGAGGGCATATATACAAAGGGAGGGAAATTTAAGGAAGACATCAGGGGTAAGTTTTTTTTAATTTTTTTTTTAATTTTATTTTTTTTTTTACACAGAGGGTTGTGGGTGCCTGGAATGACTTGCCAGGGATGGTGGTGGAGGCTAAAACATTAGGGGTATTTAAGAGCCTCTTGGACAGGTACATGGATGAAAGAAAAATAGAGGGTTATGGGGTAGTGTGGGTTTAGTACTTTTTTTAAGGAATATATGGGTCGGCACAACATCGAGAGCCGAAGGGCCTGAACTGTGCTGTAGTGTTCTAGTGTCTGGTGTCTAGTGACATTTGCGGGCTGTTGTCTACACATCCTCAAACTGTGCTAGTCGTTGACACGATGGATACATTTTATTGCATGTTTCAATGTTTTCATATACATGTGACAAATAAAACTAATCTCAGAATCTTTGAAGTGACAGGATATTGCAAAAGTTCGGTCACAGGTCAGACCTGAACATGGAAAAAATCTCATATTTACGAAACTAAAATGAGGTTATCTATTTAGCTGGAATGTCTGACAGCCTGTACTGTCCTCCCTGACACCTACTCCAGCTTGGATCTAGAGATTAGTTCCTCTACTCAGCCCTGGACAGAATTACCCTCTCTCTGAAACCCACCTCAATGATCCAATTTACTTGATATATATATACCTCCTGCTAGTCAAACTGCTCCTGAGGAAAGGCAATTTGCATTTTTAAAACACTTTCCACAGCATCTCAAAAGGCAACATTTATTATCAAAATCCCCACCATCCGGGCCATATCATCGTCTCACAGCTCCCTTTGGGCAGGAGGTTCAGAGCCTGATGACCCACACCACCATGTTCAAGTACAGCTTCTTTCCTTCAACCATTCAGTTCTTGAACCAACTATCAAAACCCTAATCACTACAGTTTAGCAACAACGTGCCCACTTTGATCACTTTGCTCTGAAATGGCCCTTCAGTCCATCTTCTCAAATTAACAGAATAGTGGAGCAGGTGGAAGAGGATAAATATCACCCTGCTTGTTTATTAATACTTCCCTTCCTCTCTTAAATTCAAGATTGTTTTTGAGAACCTAGTTTATGTGAAGTTCCCCTCAAATTTTTCAGCTAATCTCTTTAGTATAGATTCTATTCCATCCAGAATTTAAATCTTATACAGGTACCGTACATCAACGTGAATGAGCAATCGGGCGGGTGAAACTACTCCAGTACATGTGAACAACAATTATTATTATAGCCATATTGTGAATTTAGTGGAAATTACAGTAGCATAGCGGTTAGCATAACACTATTTCCAATGCCAGCAGTCAGTGATCGAGGTTCAATTTCCACCACTGTCTGTACATTCTTCAGTTGACTGTGAGTTTCTTCTGGCTGTTCTGATTTCCTCTCACATTCTAACCTGTACATCTTTGGAGTTATTGCATTGTAGGCATGCTATGTTGGCACCAGAGTCATGGCAACACTTGCAGGCTATGCCCAGTACATAGTCGGACTGTGTTGGTTGTTGACAGAAATTATGCACTTCTGTGTGTTTCAGAAGACATGTGACATAAAGCTAATCTTAAAAAAAATCAATCTTCTTTGAAATAAGAACAATGCTAGGAACAAAAACAGTCATTGTGGGATTATTCTGAAACTAATTATGTCACAATACCCTTCTGAGGACCTATTTTGAAATGTTGTTATCAGCAGTAAATCTCTGGGTAATTCAGAATTATTAAAGCATTCCAAAAAATTGTAGTTCTGATTATTGGAGATAATAATGGAGAGTCTGAAAAGTGATTTATCTTTCACTGGATGGCACAGAGGTGAAATTGACACTGACTGATGTCCATCCTGTCTCAAGGCAGTTACTGTCTAATTTACATTCACCAAACAAATAACTACACTCTATGGCCACTTTATTTTGTACACCAGTACACCAGCTCATTAATACAAACATCTAATCAGCCAATCGTGTGGCAGCAACTCAGTGCTTGAAAGCATGCAGACATGGTCAAGAGGTTCAGCTGTTGTTCAGACCAAATATCAGAATGGGGAAGAAATGTGGATCTAAATGACTTTGACTGTGGAATAGCTGGTGATTCCAGACTGGGTGGTTTGAGTATCTCAGAAACTGCTGACCTCCTAGGATTTTCACACAACAGTCTCTAGAGTTTACAGAAGATGGTGCAAAGAACACAGAAATAAAAAAAACATCCAGTGAGTGGCAGTTCTGTGGGTGAAAATGCCTTGATAATGAAATGGGTCAGAGGAGAATGGTTGGACTGGCTCAAGCTGACAGGAAGGAACAGTAACTGAAATAACCATATGTTACAACAGCGGTGTGCGGAAGAACACCTCTGAATGCAAAACATGCTGAACCTTGAATTGGATAGGCTACAGCATTAGGAGACCACAAACATACACTCAGTGGCCACTTTAAGTATATCGTTCAGAATGTGTGAGCATACAAAATCTGACCAACATCATTTATGCAAAAGATATGCAGTGTGTATGTGATGGGTGTAAACATTTAACTCAATTCAATGTGGTAGTGCTAGAAAGAGTGCAGAAGAAATTCATCGAGATGATGCCTGGAATGGGAAGGAGTTAGGTACAGTGAGAGGTTGGGTAGGCTGGAATTGTTTTCACTAGACTGTCAGGGATTAAGGGGTAATGGTACAGACAGAAGCCAAGGTCGGTGCTGGACCTTCATCTCCAGCACTATGAGGCAGCAACTTTATTCACTGTCCCTTCTTGATGCAAGAATCAGAGGTGGGCTGAGAAGTGGCAGGTGGAGCTCAGAAAAGTGTGAAGAGAATCACATTCACATTGGAAGGTCGAATTTGAAGGCAAAATGCAGGGTTAATGGCAGGATTCTAGTCATTCTGGGGAAACAGATTGATCTTGGATTCCATGTCTGATCCTGGGACCCACTAAGATGGGAGAGCACACCATCCCCACAGACATCTTTTGAGACTTGGTCATGTCATTGGCCATTGAGGCATAGCAGAGGCCTGGACCTTCGAAGTATAGCAAATGTTTTATTTGGACTTTTATAGCATTGCTAAAACACATGGGTATCCCCTTCAGGATCCACTGACAAATTTTAGTTTTGAAGAATATTCACTGTTGTGATGTAGAAGTGCAGCTAATTTGAATACATCAGCTTCTTATAATTAGCTATGTGTACTGATGGGATTAACTGTTATATAGAGATGTTGAGTGAGGGTGAAGTACTGTTCAGGGAATCATGGAGAAATTTGCCAGTGCTCTTTCAAATAGGCCCACAGGATCTTTCCAGTTCTGTCAAGACTGCAAACGAAAACTTAATTCAATACCTCCTCCAGAAAAAGACACCTCCAACATCAATGATATGAACATTGATTTAACCAGTAATTTCTTCCCCCTCATTCTTCAATCTTTTTCCATTCCCCATTCTGGTTCCCTTCTCACCATCTCCTGACCTGCCCATCTCCTCTTCCTTTCCCTTCTCCCATGGGCCACTATCCTCTCCTCTCAGATTCTTTCTTCTTCAGCCCTCTATTCCACCTATCAACACCAGCTTCGAGCCTAATTCTCTGTACCCCATCCACCTACCCCCTGACCTGATATCACCTATCACTTGCCAGCTTGTCCTCCTCCTCCTCCTTGCACCCAACCTTCTTATTCTGGCTTCTTCCCCCTTCCTTTGTAGTCTGATACAAAAGACTGACTGTTTATTCCTCTCCATAGATGCTATTTGACCTGCCTTCAGTATTGTCTGTGTGTCGCTCAAGATTTCCAGCATCTGTAGAGTCTCTTGTCCTCTATAGATATTGTGCAGGCATGCATGGTTGGTCTGTCTCTTGAGCAGGGTTGAACCTGACAACACTGACTTAAAGGCTCTGAGGAAACACAATCAAATTGAGGTTTTTAATGCTCAATTGTGAAAAGTGAGTGATGTAACTCTTCCATCAGCAGGGCTTGAAAGAGGGGTGGGTTGAGAGTACTACTTAATTGTTCAATTGCGTCCAACTAATTTCAACTTTATCACAATTTGTAACTCATTCCTTCTTGAATTCATAAGGGAAACTGCACAAATTAAAGTTCAATTTTTTTCTTGTGTAATACATTTAGATCTTGCATATTGCTTTTATAGGAATGTACAGGGTAAATATGCATGTCATTCAAGAATGTCCATACACATCAGCATTCTTATCGAGTTGACCTTCCAGTCTAGACTACACAACTATTTTAATTGCAGCAGTATACACAATACATAATTCATCAAAATCCCTTTGCTTGACAAATTTATTTAATGTTGAAGAAACATGCAGTAAATAATTTAACAGTTAGACAAATAATTATTTATTACTGCTGAAGTTAGTTTGCTGTGCTATGCAATGTAGATTAATGAAACTATTTAGTAGATATTTTTATGGATTAGCAATTGATGTAAAAGAATGGTCATGTTCTGCTTCTTTTCTTGATTTATTAATTATTCAGAGACACAGTAAGAAACAGGCCCTTCTGGCCCAATGAACTGCACTGCCCAGCTATCCACCGACTAAATCTGAGATTAATCAGAAGATGATTTATAATGACATAGTAAACTACTGAGTGGCACGTCTTTGGACTGTGGGAGGAAAGTGGAGCACCCAGAGGAAACCCACGCAGTCATGGGGAGAAGGTACAAACTTCTTGCATGGGACGCCAGAACTGAATTGTGAACTCTGAAACAACCCAAGCTGTAACCACTGTGCCACCATGGTGCCCATGGAAGTGAGAATAAAGATTTCCTTCTATCATGAGGCTACCATGCTTCAAAACATCCACATTTTTGCTAAACAGTTTCCAGCCTCAAGGCAAACACTTCTTTCCACCTTACCAAGCCACAAAACCATATAACAAATTTCAGCATTGCTAATCTGCTTTCAGAGTTAGAATACTTCCAAGCTATCTTAGCCTTTTGTCTTCAATCACCAGCAAAAAATTTGGGTTCAATTCTTTCCTGACTTCAAAGATTTTGGATTTAAGTCCTTCACTAGAAACTCACTAGCCCTCTTGAAATTCCACTATGGAAATTGAAGCAGTGGCCTTGGAGAGGGTGAAGAAGAGGTTTACTTGGAAGCTATCTGGATTAGAGGGCCGTTGTGCTAAGGAGAGGGTGAACAAACTTAAGTTGTTTTCTGTGGCATGGCAGAGGCTGAGGTGAGATCTGACCAAATTCCATACAATAATGAGAGACATTGTCTTAGACAGCTGGTATCTTTTTCCAGGTCAAAATGTCTAATGCTGGAAGGCATCTATTAAAGTGAGAATACATTTCTCCTACTTGGATCCTCCTATCACCTCACTGCCTCTGCCACTATTCTCACTTTCACCTCGTCCACCTGTCTAATAACCTCTTCTGACCTGGATCTATCCATCACTCCTCCAGATCTTGATCCATCTCTTCTCTCCATCTCATCTGTCTTTCAGTTAAGAAAAATAGTCCCATCCCAAAATATCAACTGTTCATCTGTTCAACAGATGTTGCCTGACCTGCAGCATTCATTCAGGGTTCTCTGCATTGCTCTAAATATCAGTATTTGCAGTCTCATACTTCCATGATGTGCGAAGAGCTGGATCAATGTTCAAAGTTACCAAATTGAGTCAAGTCTTTGACCAAGACTTTATAGGTCACAGGAATGCCAGGGTGGTATTAGACAGGTATTTATGGTTCAGGAGTGAGTGGGTGCTCCTTTGTTGTGGCTTTGGTTTTTTAGATGAGATAGCAAACCAGAGTCTTGCCAGACCATTGTGTGGATGCTAGTGATTCTATTGTACAAGAGCAACAAAGTAGTAAAGGCTCTCCTTGGCATACTGACAAACTGACTGACATATACATCTCCACATCCAAAAATTAAATCTGGCTGTTGTCATTAAGCTCTCTTTGTGTAGGGCAGATCTGTAGAACAGATCTCTGTACATGGAGCTCATTCAGTTCCATCCTGGGCACTAGCTCCATGATATTTTTGAAGAGCATCCATCAATAATGACCCCCATCACCCAGCCATGTCCTCTTCTGGTTGCTACCATCAATGAGGAGACACAGGAGCCTGAAGATACATACTCAAATACAGGATCAGCTTCTTCCCCTCTGATATCAGATTACTAAATAGACATTGAACCCATGAGTCACTACGTTCAGATATGGCCCAAGTGCGGAGTGAGAGACACAGAAGCAGGTTGATAGTTCACAGACTAATGTGAACAGAGGGAAAAGAAAAAAATAAATGCTAGGCCAAACAGGGCCATTAAATAAACCTCTTAAATGGAAAACAAAATCAACACTGCGCTGAAAAGAATAACCAAATATAAAACAAATACTGCAAATCTTCAGAGTCAGTTGACTCAATTGTCCAATTTCTCAAGCAAGGCCAAATGCAAGTAGGCAGCAAAATATTGTTGTGCTTTGCTCGTCTCAACTAGCACTACAATGGAAAGAATGGAGTTAAACACCAACATAATGAAATAGTAATTATCTGACACGTTCATATTCATGAGTGCAATTGCCGTATCTTCTGCGCTGCCAAATCTGTGGTTGTCATACCATGACTAATACTTCACTACTTTTTCTCTTTTTGCACTACTTATTTAATTTAACTGTTTTATATGTGCAGTTCTTACTATAATTCATAATTTTTATTATAAGACCATAAGAAATAGGAGCTGAATTAGGCTATTTGGCACATCGAATCTGCTCTGCTATTTCATCATGGCTAATCCACTTTCCCTCTCAGCTCCAATCTCCTGCCTTCTCCGCATATCCCTTCATACCCTGACTAGTCAAGAATCCATCAATATCTATTTTAAATATAGCCAGTGACTTGGCCTCTACAGCTGCCTGTGGGAATGAGTTCCACAGACTCAGCTCTCTGACTAAAGAAACTCCTCCTCACCTCCCTTCTAAAAGGACTCTTCTCTATTTTGAGACTGTCTTCTCTGGTCTTATAGTCCCCCATCATAGGGAACACCCTCTCCACATCCACTCTATCAAGGCCTTTCAAAATTCAATAGGTTTCAATGAGATCACTCTTCATTCTTCTGAATTCCAGTAAGGAGAGGCCCAGAACTGTCAAATGCTGCTCATATCACAAGCCTTTCAGTAATGGAATCATTTTTTGTGAACCTCCTTTAAGCCCTCACAAATGTCAGCACATCTTTTCTCAGATATGAGGCCCAAAACTGCTCACAGCACTCCATGTGAAGTCCCAACAGTGGCTTATAAAAGTCTCAACATTACATCCTTGCTTTTATATCTAGTCCTCTTGAAATGAATGCTAACATTGCATTTGCCTTTCTCACCACTGACTCATTCTGCAAATCAACCTTTATGGAATTCTGCATAAGCACTCCCAAGTCCCTTTAAACCTCAGAGTTTTTGAATTTCCTCTCCATTTAGAAAGTAATCTATGCTTATATTTCTTCTACCAAAGTCATTACCATACATATCCTGACACTGTATTCCATCTGCCATTTCTTTGCCTATTTTTCTAATCTGTCTAAGTCTTTCTGTAGCCTCTCTATGTCATAAGGGGGATGTGGGGAGTGAACCCAAAAGCTAGACAGACACTGAACTACCTGGAACAGGACTAGGCATGAGAAGGAAGCAAGGAAAGTGGGGAAGGACACTGGACATGACACCAGCCTCAGATGAGACAAGGACTCCAGGCCTGGGCTAGGACCTGACTAGGACAGGGAACCAGGACATGAAACTGGGATCTAGGAGCCTGAGCTTGGACTCCAAGCCAGAGACTGGACAAGGACCCAGAACCCAGGTCTTGACTTGGGCTCAGACCCCAGAACTAGGCGAGGACATGACAAGGTTACAGGATGAGGAGAGGCACAGGACAGGACAAGGGAACCCCAGCACAGGATGAGGGAATCCCAGCACCAGCCTGGGCAAGCTACATCTGTGCTGGGCGAGGCACTGGATGTGACAAGAACCCAGAGCCTTGGTCAAGGGAGAGACAACGGGACTGGATGTGAGCCTCCTGGACAGGACAAGGGAACCCCAGCACGAAGCTGGGCAAGGTACTCCTGTGCTGGGAGAGGGACACAGACATGACAGAAAACACAGAGCCTTGGTCAAGGAAGGGACAGGAATGCAGAGCCTACAGAGAGACAGGGACATGGAACACCAACCAAGCCAGGACCCCTCCTTGGATACAGGACATACAGCCAGGACATTACACAGAACACTGAACACAACAAGACAGTTCCCAACACTAGGTAGCAGCAAAACAGCCAGACCTACCCAGCAAAGGCATGAACATAGACAGCCAGTTCCATACAGGGAAAGGCAAGGCTCCAGGCAGGAAGGTGAAGGGAAGGGATACAAACAGGGACAATCCAGCAGCCAGCTGTTGAATCCTGAAGCTATTTATGAAGCCAGCCCAAACAAGAATCACCTGCCTCAACAGAAACTGAGGAAACCCAGAAAACCTGGAATAAGGAGCAAGACTGGACCGTGTACCAGAATGCAGATTTCACGGACCAGACCATGACAGTCTACTTCCTTAAAATTACCTTTCTCTTCACCTATCTTTGTATCATCTGTGAACTTAACCATAAATCTATCAATTCCATCATGCAAATCATTGACTTATAATGTGAAAAGAATCAGTCCCAACATAGACCCCTATGGAACACCACTAGTCGCTTGCAGCCAACTAGAAAAGGCTGTCTTTATTCACACTCTTTGCATCCTGCTAATCAGCCAATTCTTTATCCATGCTGGTATCTTTCCTGTAATACCATAGGCTCTTAAATTGTTAAACTGTCTAATCTGTGGCACCTTGTCAAAGGCCTTCTGAAATTTCAAATAAGCAATATCAACTGATTCTCCTTTGTCTATCCTGCTTGTTATTTTTCTTCAAAGAATTCCAACAAATTTGTCAGGCATGATTTTGCTAGAGGAAACCATGCTGACTATGGCCTATTTTATCAAGTGTCTCCAATATACCCCAAAACTATATCCTTAACAATCAACTCTAGCATCTTCAAATGAACTGGCCTATAATTTCCTTTCTTCTGCCTCTTTACCTTCTTGAAGAATTTTCAAATCTTCTGGAACCATTCCAAAATCTAGTGATTCTTGAAACATCTTTACTAATGCCCCCACAATCTCTTCATCCATCTCATTCAGAATTCTGGGGTGTACCCCATTTGTCCAGGTGACTTGTATACCTTCAGACCTTTCAGTTTCCTAAGAATCTTCTCCCTAGTAATAGTAACTGCCTGCACTTCTGCACATTTACAATCCTGAACTTCCGGCATACAGCTGGTGTCCTCCACTGTGAAGAATGATAAAAAATACTTCTCCAGCATCATTTTCCAGTGGACTGATACCCACTTTCACCTCTCTTTTACACCTTATGTATCAGAATAAACTTTTGGTATCTTCTTTAATATTATTGGTGAGCTTACTTTCATACTCCATCTTTACTTTATTAATGACTTTTTTAATTGCCATCAGTTGGTTTTAAAAAGGTTCCCAATCCCCTAACTTCCCACTAATTTTGTTTCAGTATATGCTGTCTATTTGGCTTGTATGTTGGCTGTGACTTCTATTGTCAGCCACGGTTGTGTCATTCCGCTTTGAGATAGATAGATAGATAGATAGATAGATAGATAGATAGATAGATACTTTATTCATCCCCATGGGGAAATTCAACATTTTTTCCAATGTCCCATACACTTGTTGTACATACAATACTTAACTCAGTAATAATATGATATGCATCTGAATCACTAACTCAAAAAGCATTAATAATAGCTTTAAAAAAAAAGTTCTTAAGTCCTGGCAGTTGAATTGTAAAGCCTAATGGCATTGGGGAGTATTGACCTCTTCATCCTGTCTGAGGAGCATTGCATCGACAGTAACCTGTCGCTGAAACTGCTTCTCTGTCTCTGGATGGTGCTATGTAGAGGATGTTCAGGGTTTTCCATAATTGACCGTAGCCTACTCAGCGCCCTTCGCTCAGCTACCGATGTTAAACTCTCCAGTACTTTGCCCACGACAGAGCCCGCCTTCCTTATCAGCTTATTAAGACGTGAGGCGTCCTTCTTCTTAATGCTTCCTCCCCAACACGCCACCACAAAGAAGAGGGCGCTCTCAACAACTGACCTATAGAACATCATCAGCATCTCACTGCAGACATTGAATGACGCCAACCTTCTAAGGAAGTACAGTCGACTCTGTGCCTTCCTGCACAAGGCATCTGTGTTGGCAGTCCAGTCTAGCTTCTCGTCCAACTGTACTCCCAGATACTTGTAGGTCTTAACCTGCTCCACACATTCTCCATTAATGATCACTGGCTCCATATGAGGCCTAGATCTCCTAAAGTCCACCACCATCTCCTTGGTCTTGGTGACATTGAGACGCAGGTAGTTTGAGTTGCACCATATCACAAAGTCCTGTATCAGTTTCCTATACTCCTCCTCCTGTCCATTCCTGACACACCCCACTATGGCCGTGTCATCAGCGAACTTCTGCACATGGCAGGACTCCGAGTTATATTGGAAGTCAGATGTGTACAGGGTGAACAGGACCGGAGAGAGTACGGTTCCCTGTGGCGCTCCTGTGCTGCTGACCACTGTGTCAGACCTACAGTCTCCCAACCGCACATACTGAGGTCTATCTGTCAAGTAGTCCACTATCCAATCCACCATGTGAGAGTCTACTCCCATCTCCGTTAGTTTGTGCTTTAAGATCTTGGGCTGGATGGTGTTAAAGGCACTAGAGAAGTCAAGGAATGTAATCCTCACAGCACAACTTCTTTCTCTTTGGGATGTATATATCCTGCACCTTCTGAATTGCTCCCAGAAATTCCAGCCATTACTGCTCTGCTGTCATCCCTGCCAGTGTTCTTTTTCAATTAAGTTTGGCCACCTCCTCTTTCACGCTTATGTAATTTCCTTTACTCCACTGTAATTCTGATACATTTAGCTTTTGCCTCTCCTTCTCAAATTGCTGTGTGGATTCTATCATATTGTAATTATTCATCCCCTAAATGCTCCTTTACCTTCAGCTATCGACTCATTTCAGGCTCATTTCACCACACCCATTCTAGACCATCTGCTCCCCTAGTGGGCTCAATCATGAGCTGCTCTTGAAAGCCATTTTATAGACATTCTAGAAATTTCTCCTCTTGGGATCCAGCATGTCTATTGTGACATTGCCCTTTTAACAGGCATTTTCAATCTCCCATTGTAATCTGTAAACCACATTTTTACTACTGTTTGGTGGTCTGAATCTAAATCCCATTAGGGTCTTTTTATCCTTGCAAATCCATAGCTCTACCCACAACAGCTCAACACCCTTCGATCCTATGTCACATCTTTCTAATGAGTTGATTTCATTTTCTCCAACACAGCCATGCCACCTCTTCTGCCTTCCTGCCTGTCCTTTTGATACAATGTTTATCCTTGGATGTTAAGCTTCCAGTTATAATCTTCTTTCAGCTATGATCCCCACAACGTCATACATGTCTATCTGCAATTGTGCTACAAGTTCATCTACTTATTTTGTATTCTGCACACATTCATATATGACACCTTTAGTCATGCATTCAGCCTTTTCAATTTTGTCCATGTTTTATGTTGCAATTCATCCCACTGACTGCAAATTTGCCCTATCTTCAGCCTCTCCATGCTAGCGGTCTCACTGCACACTGACTCTGTTTGTAAACTAACTACCTCACCCTCAGCACAATCACTCCAGTTCTCACTCCCCTGTCACCAACTCTCTCAAATGGCACTAGTAAACCTACCTGCAAGGGTACTGACCCCTCCAACTTGGGTTCAGATGTAACCCATCACTTTTGTACACATCGTACCTTCTTCAGAAGAGATCCCAATGACCCTGCACCAGATCCTCAGCCACGTATTCATCTGCCAAATCATCCTATTCTTCCCCTCATTGGTGCGTGGCAATCTAGAGATCACTACCCTGGAGGACCTGCTTTTCAGCTTTCTCCCTCACTACCTAAAATCTCTCTTCAGGACCTTCTCACCTATGTCTTTGGTGCCAATATGTATCAAGACTTTTGATTGCTCCCCCTCCCCTTTTAGAAGATCATGGACCCAATTCGAGACATCTGTGTCCTTTGGCACCTGGGAGGCAACAGGTGTCTCTATTGCACCCAGAGAGTCTCATCTCTGTTGCTTTGACAATCACCACTGCAGTCCTCTTCACCTCTTTTCTCTTCTGAGCTACAGCACAGGCTCAGTGCCAGAGACCCAGTCACCGCAGTTCTCCCCAGCTGATTGTCCCCCTCAACAGCATCCAAAATGGTGTACTTATTATTGAGGGGAATGGTCACAGGGGTACTCTGCATTGGCTGTGCATTTCCCTTTCTTCTCCTGATGGTCATCCATTTATCTGAGTCCTACCACCTAGGCATGAATACCTCCCTGTAGAGGGAATCTGACAGAGAAGAGTGATAACCTTGGGATTAAGTCCTGCTGGAGATATGCTGCTACTTCTTCAGCATGTAATATAAAGTCCAAATAAGTTTGGAATTTGGCAGATGAAACAACACAGAAACAGAAGCATTGTCGCACTATGTTTGTACTGACCATGATGCCAATCCAACCAATTGCAACTTCTTACACATGGTCAGTATCTTTCTATTCCCTACCTGCTCATGGGTTCTACACAGTGAGCTTGTTGGTGTTCAACCGACTTCTCATCTTCCTGCACTGTGACAGTTTTTCTATTTTGCAAAATAGCTCTTTATCTGCAAAATAAATTTGGACATGGACAATAGCCTTGAGAAGCAACTGAGTTGTGGACAATGATGGGAATTTCTCAAATGTTGAATCAGAATCAGGTTTACTGTATGTCGTGAAATAAGTTGTTTTGCAGCAGCAGAACATTGCAATATATAAAATATACTATAAAATTCAATGAGAAATATATTGAAAATGTTAAATAAGTAGTGCAAAAAGAGAACAAGAAATAGTGATGTAGTATTTATGGTACATTGCTCAGAAATCTGATGGTGAAGGGAGAGAAGGAAGTCAAGTCAAATCAAGTTTATTGTCATTCAACTACACACATGAATACTGTATACCATATGATGTTTATAGAAACAAGACCACGTTTCTCCAAACCAGGGTGTAAAACACAGTACCACACATAACACACATACCACACGATAACTTATGAAGGTAAGGATAAAATCTACAGATGAATCACACATAAACAACAAACTAAAATGCATTAATATTGAACATTGTAACAGATGGAACAGATTAACCACTGACACTTTGAATATGAGGCGGCCAGAAGTTCAGAACCTTGACGGCTTGGGGGAAGAAACTGTTTCCCATCCTGAATGTTCTTCTTTTTATGCATCGTAGTCTCCTGACTGATGGTAGATTGTCAAAGAGGATACTGGATGGATGGGGGGAATCCTTACTAATACTAAGGGTCTTGCGAACGCAGCACTTCCCGATGGATAGTAGGGGGACACCTATGATCCTCTCAGCTGTTCTCACAGTCCTTCATAGGGACATCTGTCTCGATGCTTGACTGCTCCCAAACCAGATGGAGATGCAACTTGTCAGGGTGCACTCAGTCGTGCTCCTGTAAAATGCAGTTAAGTTAAGATGGTGGGCGGGGAGCCTTTCTTGCCCCAATCTTCTTGGGAAGATTCCTAGAAGCTGTTCCTTTTCATTTAGATACACTGCACAAAATGAACCCCTGGCCCAATGAGCTGTGCCACCCAGAAACCCACCAATTTAACTCTAGCCTAATCACAGAACAATTTACAAAGATCAATTGACCTACTAACCAGTATGGCTATCAACTGTGGGAGGAAACCAGAGCACCCAGAGGAAACCCATGGAAAAAATGTTAGACTCCATCCAGACAGCGCTGGGATTGAACTCTGAACCCTGTTGCTATAGTGCTTAAAAATGTCGAGTGTGTGCCTTCAGGCTCGTACCTCCTCTCTGATAGTAGTACTGACAAGATGGTGTGTCCCGTGTGGTGGGGGCGATTAATAATGAGTGCCACCTTTCTGAGGTATTGCCCTTTGAAAGTGTTCTCAATGGTAGGGAGTGATCCAGCCAGGAAACAAGTGAAAGTTTATTTTGTGGTTGAAATAATGGTCGCTAGAGCGCAATTACAATACTCAACAGATAAACGTGGCCGTTAAGGCTGAGGTCTAACTTTTCTCTTTATCCAACCACGGTCCCATGAATTTGATTAACACTGATGGAGCTTCCTCCCAGCTCAAGACGAAGTACATTTATTATCAAAGTACTTGCATGTCACCATATGCTCCGTATATATTTATAACTTATATTTATTTGCAGGACTGCGCAAAAGTCTTAGGCACATGTACTGTATATAGCTAGGGTGCCTAAGGCTCCTGCACAGTCCTGTATTTGTCAACTTTGAGCGGAGAGCGAGTTTGTGAATCTGGAGGGAACAAAGGATGTTGGGAAAGGCGAGGATGGAGTGGCGTGGGAGTGACATGGGACAGGTGGCAGAGAAGGAGTGCCATGGAGCGGGGGGGGGGGGGGGAGTGGCGTGGGTGCAGATGCACCCAGCCCTGAGACACCAGGCAAGGTCATTTGATTCCAAACAACTGGTTTAGTGATCATTACAGAGTGTCTCTCTGGTACTTTTCACTCCCTCCCCTCTCCCTTCCCCTTTTTCCAGCCATGATTTCCTTCTCCTTGCCCCCTCCCTCTCTCAGTCCACAATGGAAACCCATGTCAGAATCAGGGTTATCAGCACACACATATGAAATGAAATTTATTTTGTTTTATTTGTGACAACTGTACAATGCAATACATAAAATTGCTACAGTACTGTGCAAAAGTCTTAGGCACCCTAGCTATATACTGTATATGTACCTAAGAGTTTTGCACAGTACTGTATAAATAAATAATACCAAGAGCATGAATTGTAAAGTCCTTGAAAACGAGTCTGTAGGTTGTGGTGAATGAAGTTATCCCCTCTGGTTCAGGAGCATGATGGTTGAGCAGTAATAACTATTCCTGAACCTAAGGCTCCTATATCTCTGTTGTGATGTTCGTGATATCTCCTGGGTTCCTTAGTTCAGTATGTAATGTTTCTGCACAGTTGTAAATCATTCACACACTTTACATAACTGTGGATTCTGACTTTTATTAATAGACTGCTCTTTTAGAAGCAGGCTGTATTATTTCTAAATTAATATTGAAGTGAAGTAAAACCTCTGTTGTAAAATTTTACAACGGGCTCTCATTAATGTTGCAAGTGTTTAAGGATCACAGCTTGAAGTTAACAGCCTAATGCCAAGAAGAAGCATCGTGCCGGAGATGTCTGACAATCTGAAATGCTCTTCCTCCACATTCTGAGCTTAAAAATAACATCACTTCTGCCCACAGAATTTGATATCCCAGTGTTTTAAACAGGAATCCCGCAGTACAATGTTACCTCATTCATTCAAAGACATTAAAGCCACACATCTCCGATCAGAAGCACTGTAACACTGAGCAAGTTCCAGGAATAAAAAAGAGTCACCACGGTAGCACAGCCGTTAGCGCGATGCTATCACAGTTCAGGGTGTATGACTACAGAGTTCAATTCCAACTCTGCCTGTAAAGAGTTTGTACATCCTCCTCGCGCATTGCCATTACAGCTCAGTCGTCGGAGTTCAGAGTTCAATTCCAACTCTGCCTGTAAAGAGTTTATACGTCCTCCTTGTGAACACGTGGGTTTCCATTTCCTCCCACAATCCAAAGACTGTATTCAGTTAGTAGGTTAAGACATTATTGCAAATTGGCCCGTGTTAAGCCTGGGGTTGCTGCACATTATTGGGCTCGAAGGGCCTGTTCTGTTCTGTATCTCTAAATAACTAAATAAAACTTTTAAAAACAAAGATCCTTCCTTTGCCTGTACAATCTTCCTTTAACTTGTACCAAAGCAATTACTTTACATATTTATTTGTATTAACCAATTAAGAATCAGAGGCTTTGCAGAGTGAATTAATTAATAAATGAGCAATTACTTTGTGTTTAACTGTATGAGCTAAATTGGTAAATATGTAGATCACTTTATTATTGTCACATGTACCAATGTGCAGTGAAAATCTTGCTTTGTATACCATCCATTACAGATCATTTCATTACAACAGTGACATTGAGGGAGTACAAGGGAAAACAATAACAGAATGCAGAGTAAAGCGTTACAGAGAAAGTGCATTGTAGGTGAACTATGAGGTGCAATGTCACAACAAGGTAGCTTGTGAGGTCAAGAGTCTGTCTTACCATAATACTGAACTGTCCTGAGCACAATATGATAGACATTGCATAAAATAACATGTTAAATTATTATCACAAGAGATTGTGTAGATGCTGGAACTCCAGAGTAACACAAACAAAATGCTAGAAGAACTCAGCAGGTCAGGCAGCGTATGTGGAGAGGGAAGAAGTATCAACTTTTCAAGCTGAGACCCAGTTATTACAGTTTCAATTCCTCACATTTCTTAAGTGTATACCTCATATAAATACTATGTGGAGATTTGTGACATATATGATTATATGATATATATGTACAATGTCTGAAATACACCTTATGGAAATGTTTGTTTGATGATGAACTTCAATAAAAAAAAATAAATTACAAAAAAAAAGGAAATGGACAGACAAGCATCCAGTGATTCCAACAGGTTCCATTTCCTCATCTTCTTCCCTGCAATGTATTTTCCCTTACATGCCCATCATCTCTCCTAGTTCTTCCAACAACTATCTACTTCTGGGATCATTTTGGGTTGCTAATTAACCTCCAGCCAGCCGATAGCAGAAAATCATAAACATGAGGGATTGTGCAGATGCTGGATATCTAGATCAAAGCACACAAAAGGCTGGAGGAACTCAGCAAGTCAGGCATCTATGGAAATGAATAAGCTTGAAATGGTGACAGTTTATTCATCTCCATAGATGCTGCCTGACCTGCTGGGTTCCTCCAGCGTTTCGTGTGTGCTGATAGGAGAGGGAGTCACCTCTTGTTTCTCGCCTGTCCTTCCGAAGGGTAGAATACCCCTGCATCCTGACCTGTAAATTGAATGCAGTATCGGACAATGTTTCTTCATAGAGCCTAAAGCGCAGGAACAGGCCCTTCAGCACACAGTATTGTTCAGAACCAGCTAAAAAGTAAATTAAAAAAACAAACACTCCTACCTACACAATGATATCCCCCCATCTTCCTCACATTGATGTGCTTATTTAATGTCTCTCAAAAGCCTCTAATATATTTGCCTCTTCCACTAGGCAGTGCATTCCAGGCATCTACCATTGTCTGAGTAAAACACTTACATCTCACATTCGCCTTGAACCTACGCCTCTCACTTTCAATGCATGCTCTCTGATATTAGACATTTCAACTCTGTCAACTCTGTCCATGCCTCTCAAAATCCTATAAACCTCTATCTGACTCCTCTCAGCTCCAAAGAAAACAACCCACTTTTATCCAGCCTCGTGTGATAGCACATGCCCCCTAAACCAGGCAGCAAACCTAGTACCCTCTCCAAAACTTCAACGTCTTTCCTATGCTGGGGCAACCGTGTTTCAATATACTGTGTTTGTGATATTGCCATGACACTCAGCCCCATCCAAAGATTTCCTCAGGAATTCAAAATACTTCCATCCAGTTCACATTCTAAGCTGAATGTTTTAAGTAAATGCTCGGAACATAGCAACATACACTTAGTGGCCACTTTATTATTTTGCTGAGGGAAAAAGGATCTTGTCCGTAAGTGCTGTCACACTTTTGGCACCGATGTAATATGCCCACAACTTACTAACGTAAGTCTTTGTTATCTGGGAGAGGACTGGAACACCGAGAGAAAATCATGCAGGTTCTGAGAGAATGATTGGTGGTGCTGTGAGGAGTTACACTAACCACCATGCTACTCCCGTGGCATACAGTATAACTACAGCAGTGTGCAAAAGTCTGAGGCACACACACACACATATATATATATATATAGCTAGGCTGCCTAAGACTTTTGCAAAGTACTGTATTTGTCAATGTGGGGCAGAGTTTGTAAATCTGACGAGAACAAAGGATGTTGGGAATAGCTGTTGGAGGAGTTTGAGACAGGTGGCAGAGAAGGAGTGCTAGGGGCAGGAGGTAGCATGGGTGCAGACAAACGCAACCCTGAGACACCAGGAAAGGACATTTGATTCCAGATAATTAGTTTATTACAGAAAGTCCCTCTGGTGTTTCCCGTTCCCTCCCCTCTCCCTTCCCCTTTTCCCAACAATGACTCCCCTTTCACTGCCCCCTTCCCACTCTCAGTCCAAATAGGGACTCTTATCAATCAGGTCTATTATCAATCACCTATGTCACAAAATTTGTTTTTTTTTGTGTTAGCAGTACAGTGTGATACATAAAATTACTACAGTACTGTGCAAAAGTCTAAGGCAACCTAGCTATATATATGTGCCTAAGACATTTGCACAGTACTGTGTGAATAAGTAATATTTGACTCAGGAACAAACTCCAGCATTTTGTGTGTGATACTCAAGGACAGCCTCTATCTCATTACTATAAAACAGTTCCTGACATTAGATGCCTGGCACTCAAGAGTGGATTAACGTTTGGAATCATTACAGTGGAGGAATTATGCTACAGTGCCATTAAGAGAAGTCCTTCAATACTAATTTAAATACATGGAAAATCAATTGGAGCATTGAACAGCCCCTACACAGGAATGTCCTAATTACCCATGTTTGTTTTTTATCCGTAAGCACTATGTGTTACACAGGCAACAGTGAAGGAAGCTAATAGGAGGACAATGAAATCAACATTTCCAGTGCTCCCTGTCACAGATTTACGAAGAAGCTGGCCAAAGAAGAATTACTGTCTCACGAAGTGAAAGGGATCCAAAGGCTTTTCAATATGCATGTGCGGCACAGAATCAGAGCTGAGAACTGAATGAGCTGTTACCACTCAACAAGTTTCTTCAAGGTTCAAAATTCAGGGTTGTTCGATATAATTTCCTGTACACAGGTGTGTCGGAGAACAAAATGATTGTTACTCTGGATCTGATGCAGCTTAAAAAATCTGATAAGCATAAAGAACATAATAAAAATAAGCAAAAGCACAATAAGTATAAATATGATAGGAATCCTATACAATACAATGCATAAGTAACTGCTATATACAGTACCGGGGTGCCTAAGACCTTTGTACAGTACTCTACTTGTCATCGTGGAGCAGAGAGCAAGTTTGTAAATCTGCTGGGAGCAAAGGACGTTGGGAATAGTGAGGATGGTGCACCACGGGAGGGGTGTGGGACACTATTATACCTTGCTTCATGGATTTGAAGGTGCTATATGGGGTAACTGTCGGATTTTTAGCAGTCTGTAAGAAGAAGGGGATCTTGGAGTCCACATCCATAGATCCCTCAAAGTTTCCATGCAAATTGATAGATAGATAGATAGATAGATAGATAGATAGATAGATAGATAGATAGATACTTTATTTATCCCCATGGGGAAATTCAACTTTTTTTCCAATGTCCCATACACTTGTAGCAAAACTAATTACATACAATACTTAACTCAGTAAAAAATATGATATGCATCTAAATCACTATCTCAAAAAGCATTAATAATAGCTTTTAAAAAGTTCTTAAGTCCTGGCGGTAGAATTGTAAAGCCTAATGGCATTGGGGAGTATTGACCTCTTCATCCTGTCTGAGGAGCATTGCATCGATAGTAACCTGTCGCTGAAACTGGGTGGTTAAGAAGGTCTTCATTAGTCAGGGGATTGAGTTCAAGTACTGCGAGATAACATTACAACTCTATAAAACCCTGGTTAGATGGCTTTTGTAATATTGTGTTCAGCTCTGGTCGCTTCATTATAGGAAGGATGTAGAAGCTTTAGAGAGGGTGCAGAGGAGATTTACCAGTATTCTGCCTGAATTGGAGAGCACATCTTATGAAGAAAGGTTGTGTGAGCTAGGCTTTTCTCTTTGGAGTGAAGGAGGATTAGAGGTGACTTGATAGAGGTGTTCAAGTGGATAGCCTCATACTTTTTCTCAGAATGGAAATGGATAACATAATGGGACACAATTTTAAGATGATTGTAGGAAAGCATAGGGAGAATATCAGAAGTTGTTTTTTTTCCCACAGAGTATTGAGTGCATGGGATGCCCTGCCAGAGGTGGTGGTAGAGTCAGATACATTAGGGGCATTTAAGGAACTTTTGGGTTGGCACACAGATGATAGAAAAATGGAGGGCTATGGTGGAAAAAAGGATTAGATTGACCTTAAGAGTTTGTTAAAAGGTTGGCATAAACTCACTAGTCAAAGGGCCTGTACTGTGCTACAATGCTTTATGTTCAAAGTTCATTACCTGTGGGATGGAGTTTATCCAAACCAGATGCAACAGCAGAAGAGAAAGTGACAACATGTTAACAATGATGGATCTCCCTTCTCATTTCTCACCCCAAATTCCTTGCACGGCTCAGTCATTACCCATCACCTCAAGCCACACACAGACGCTCTGTGCAGCCACATTCCATCAGTGGACTCTAATCACTGATGTACAATCCCGTCTATTGCAATGAGCATCTGGCAACCGTTTTGTGTCTCATTGTTTGAAGCTGGCATTTGACAGGAGCAAGAGAACTTTAGTGCTGTGTGAAGACCAGGATGACTACAGCATGATCAGTAAGTTCCAAGTTTAGTTAGGCTCATATTCATTACAGAAGTGGCTGTAACCTCTTTTTGGAAAATGAACTAATTATGTAAAGTTATATCTTGTCTTTTATCATAACTGATGAAATATTGGAGAGATATCTAATAAGAAAGGCTCCCTTCAGCTGCTTCTGAGAACAAACAGCAGTTGCTCTTTGTTAAAGCTCCATTATATCCTGTTGTAGGTTTTCCAGTATTCCCTTGTAGTTCATCGAGTCACCATCTCTACATTTCTTCTTAAAACTACAGCAGGGATTAAAATCATAACCTTGATTCTTTAATTAAAGACCTGTAACTGATCCAGCTCATATCCGAAGTAATGAATACAGAACAGCATAACCCTTGATAACTGGTAACTTGGTTTACCAAAATACTTGGCAATTAATAAGGCAATCAAAGGTTATGGAGAGAAGGCAGGAGAATGGTTTTGAGAGGAATAATAAGTCAGCCATGTTGAAATGGCAGAGCAGACTCGATGGCCCAAATGGCTGAATTCCGCTCCTACGTCTTATGGTCTTAGAGTCTTATTATTTTCACGTGCACTGAAATAGGGTGAAAAGAATTTGTTTACATGCTCCCAGACAGATTGTTCTATACATAAGTACATCGAGGTTGCACAGAAGGAAAAAAAGGAAGAATGCAGAATATCACTCACAAAATGTTTGAGCAACTTAGCAGGTTAGGTAGCATGTATGGAGAGGAATAAACAATCAACATTCATTCCTTTTCATAGATGCTGCCTAACCTGTGGAATTCCTCCAGCACAGTGAGTGTTTTACTCTGGATGTCCAGCATCTGCAGAATCTGTTGTGTTTAAGGATGCAGAATATAGTGTTACTGTTAGATAAAAGCAGTGGAGGTGGGAATAGAAAGAACAACGGCCATGGTGAAGTAAATTGAGGAAGCTATATGCTAAATTTCCTTGGCCTATAGCCTCAGCAGAAGCATTGGTGAGCTTTTTTAGCTGTCAGTTCATGTGGCTCTAGACCAGGATAAATTACTGGTTATATTTACACCTAGGAACTTAAATCGCTCAACTATCACCATCTCAGCACCTGTCACAACCAGGAGTCATTTAAAAAAAAAATGAAAAGACTTCTTAAAATTAGTATGTTGATTGTATTTTCTCAGTGTCACCTTGTGGATATGCAGTGTTCCTTGGATAGTTTACCTTTTCTGTCTAATTGTTTGTCTTTGGTTTTTTCTTTCTGTTGCAGGTGTCTCATTTTGTGATCATGAGGATTATTAAGCTCGATTGTATTTATCACTTTTGTTCAATTAGCACAGGGTTTACAACGTCTTGCATTGTAGTTTTTGTCTTTGGGGGTTATTGTCTAGTCTGGATACCGAGGCTGTCCAACTGGTCCTGAATTCTTTTGTGTTTGATGCACCATCAATAACTCTCTGAGACGTGAGGCGAGATATCGACTTTTATTGACTGGAAGAAAGAACAAGCAGCAATTGACCATCATACTACATCCTGGAGACTGAGGGCAGGGCTCAGGCCCCAATCGCCTTTATACCGGGGTCCGTGGGAGGAGCCACGGTCAGTGGGAGGAGCCACAGGAGCAGTCAGCGGGGGGGGGGGGGGGGGGCGTGTCCAGACAGGTATATGTAGTTCACCACAGTGTTACAGCTGGGCTTGCCGACTGCTCTTTGCTTGATTGTTGTTGATCCTTGTCTGGTGAACCTCTGCCTGAGTTCTTCTGTGTATCGTTAGTGATTGCAGTTCTTCAAGATTCTGTATAGTTTGCCTGAGCGCTTGGTAGTTTTGCTGGTAATTTCTGTACAGTATTAAATCTTTTGTTTGAATTGCCGAAGTCTCTGGGATTCCTGCACTTGAGCTCGCTCGTGACCCTGACAACACCACTGACAGTGTCAGGGATGTGTACTGCAGTCTGATTCTGGAAGGCAGTTCCTGACCAGCTCTTTTGTTCTACTGACATTGAGGGAGAGGCTGTTGTCGTGACATTGCCTCACTCTGTTCTCTGTTTCACTTAAGTTCAAGTTTATTGTCATTCAGCCATGCACATGTATACAGCTAAATGAAGCATCATTCCCCCGGGGCCAAGGTGCAAAATACAGTACATACAGTATAACCAACATCATGCAGAAAGTTACAATCTAACACATTCTGCACAGTCACAAAAATGTTAGCACAAGTTCCTGTGCCACAACCTGAGGATTGACAGGTTGATGTAACGTGTGAGGCGCATGTTTACGTAAGACGGTACAATGTTACTGGCACTATTATAATCAAATAGCAGTTGTATAGATACGTATTGATATGTGAGAAGGCAGCAATAGCTGAAAAGTAACCAGTGCAGGATGAGAGTACCTGTGAATTGGGGAGTGGTGGTAGGGGTTGGCAGGACATTCACTACATGAGTGCTGGGTGGCAGCGGGGTGTTACGAGGTCTAACAGCCTAGGGGAGGAAGCTGTTCCCAGCCTGACAGTTCAGGTTCCTATCAGAATCAGAATTAAACTCTGGTTTAATATCACTGGCCTGTATCATGCAATTTGCTCTTTCGTGGCAGCAGTGCATTGCAATACATAACAATAAAAACCGTAACTTGCAATAAGAGGTCATCATCATCATCGTGTGCCATGTCATATGACATGGGTGATTATCGTCTTCAGGAGTGTTTGTCCATTGGCTTCTTCTGGTCAGTGCCTTTACAAGATGAATGACCCCAGCCATTATCAATACTCTTCAAAGATTGTCTGCCTGGCATCAGTGGTCACATAACCAGGACTTGTGATGTGCACCAGTTCTTCATATGATCATCCATCATGTGCTCCCATAGCTTCACATGAAACTGATTGTGTGGAGGGGTGGGGAGCTAAACAGGTGCTACACCTTGCACCTAACCTGTAGGCTAGTGGAGGGAAGGAACGCCTTACACCTCCTTTGGTAGAAATGCACACCCACCCGCCACCACAGTACAGTAAGAAGTACAAAAAGAGAGCAAAAAAAAGTCTATAGTGAGGTAGTGTATCTTGGTTTATTGTCCTTTCAAGAATCTGATTAGTATTGAGGCTTTCTGAAGATTTACATAGGTATTGTTGTGTAGCTCCAGTTGTTTAATACTATTGTGTCATGCCTTTGGGGTGATATGAGTTGTAGATATTGTAGATATGAGAATGTACACCTAGTTCATGTTCCAAAGTCTTTCTATTTCCTCTTTTAATTCAGCATATATCTGGTGTTTCTCATTTATTATTTTTTGTAAGTTATGTGTGTTATGTGCGTTTATTATTACTGTCACTATAAAACTTCAGTAACTTGTCTTTCTGTTTCTTTAAATCATATACAGTGGTAGATCCAACACCATATTCTTCAGTAAGACACCGCACAGACACACCATGATCAAGCTTCTACAATAACTCCACTTTCTGCGTTGTTGATAATGATAGATGCTTCCTTCTCTTTTTCCCATCATTACCCATAGGGGTATCTGCAGCTCTTTTTGACATTTTCACAGTGAAATTAAACACAAAGTCAACAGTGAACACAAAATATCAGTGAACAGCAAATGCACGTGTAACCAGTACGAGTGCTGAGCCACAACTGACGTCTGGCGGCCTCTGCTAGTGCTGCCACGTCACACCTGAGTGACATCAGCAGTTGGCGATAAAAACTTTGGTTTTCGGAGCTTTTTGGGTTTCAGAATTTCACTTAAGGGATTGTGGACCTGTATTACCATTGAGGCAATACACATCTGGTTCATGTCTTATTATTTCCTCTTTTAATTCAGCATATATCTGGTGTTTCTCATTTAGTATTTTCTGTAAGTTATGTGAGTTTGGAGGGAATGAAGCTGTTCCTGAAATGTTGAGTGTCAGTATTCATGCTCCTGTACCTCCTTCGTGATGGTAGCAATGAGAAGAGGGCATGTCCTCTGTGACAGAGATCCTTCATAACGGATGCCATCTATCTGAAGCATTACCATTTGAAGACATCCTTGATGCTGTGAAGCCTACTTCCCATGATGGAGCTGGCTGAGTTTACAACTTTCTGCAGCTGTTTCCATCCTGTGCAGTGGCCCCTCCATACCAGATGGTGATGGTGAACCAATTAGAATGTTCTCCACAGTAAACCTGTGGAAACCTGTGTGATCTTGTGCTGCGGCACGAGGTCAAAGAGATTGTAGGAGAAATGCAGGGGGGTTTTGACAATGCTGGAGGCAATGCACATGAAGCACTTCTGATGTATGTGCTGAATGGGGGTACAGAGATCCATTACTATGTTAGGTCTTTCTCTGAGATCTGGCCCACTACAGTGGTGTAAACTTTAGTCTTGTAAATGCAGTCAAAGCAGATTTTGATCACAGAATCGTGAGGGCTTAGAGAATATTGCGGCTACTACTACTACTAATAATAATAATGATAATAAACACACTTAACACACATAACTTACAAAAAATAATAAATGAGGAACACCAGGTATATGCTGAATTAAAAGAGGAAATAGAAAGACTTTGGGACATGAACAAGGTGTACATTGTCTCAACAGTAATAACTACAACTCATATCATCCCAAAGGCAAGACACAATCGCGTTAAATAATTGGAGCCACACAGCAATATCTATGTAAATCTTCAGAAAGCCTCAATACTAAGCACTACTAGAATAGTCTGAAAGTTCCTAGCAATTGAGAAATGAGCAAGCTTGGCTATGCCTGTACCTCAGGTTTTACCAGTTTGAGCTGAGAAAAAAAAAATAATGGTAATAATAACTTAATTTATACACCTTTCATAAATTAAGATGCATCCTCAACGTGCTTTACATAGTTTGAAAAGACAAATCGATATAGTCATAAAATATGAGACAAAGTTAAAAATTATAAGTAAAGTCAACCATTGTATAGAATAAAAGGAATATACCAAATTTTATATAATCATATAAGTAGGTCAAATATAAAAAGTAGGATTTTAGAAGTTTTTGAAACGTTCTAGAGCACTAGCCTGGTTTATCCCACTCAGTGGAGTATTCTAGATTTTTGATGCATTAAAGCAAAAGGCTTCATCACCAGTTCTTATATACTTGGCTCTACAAACACTAAGCAAACCAGCATCAATGGATCTAACATCATGATTAAGGATGTAAGGGAATAGACACTCCAAAATATATAGAGGAGCTGGATTATCCAAAGCCTTATATACAACTGCTATAAGAATATTTTAAAATTGATCCGAAGTACACAGGCAACCAGTGTAATGATGCCAAAACCAGTGAAACTTGCTCAGATTTTTTTCTGTTAAGATGCTTGCTGCTGCATTTTGAATAAGCTTCAGTCAATTTATATCAGTACAGAACAAAACGGAGGAGAGTAGACCTGTGGGACACCGGTGCTGAGGATAATCATGGAGCTTTAAAAGGTGACTCTCTTTCTAAGGGCATTATTCCCAGTTAATCTAATTATTACCATTTATCTTCTCTGGAGTCAATTTTATTGACTAAAAGTTTCTAACTTGCATGTGGCACAGTTTCGATTAATGCCATAAAGTTATGATACTTCTACAACTATCCCACAGCTCTGTCATTGCTGTTTGCTTTAAATCTACTTTTGATTTAAAGCTACTTACATATCTTAGCATAAACTACCCTGTGTTTCTCATAAATGAATTAAAATAAAATAACTGTAATAGTGGATTCTGTCTGCAAGAGAGAAGTAGTGAAATCAGAATCAGAATTAGAATCAGTTTTATTCTCGTCGTCTTACAGTATATGATGTAAAATGTCTGCATTTGCAGTGCAAAGGTATAAAATTATTATTAATTATAAAATAAATTGTGCAAAAATTGAGTTCAGAAGACACAAAATATGTTGCAGCTCTATTAAACTCTGGTTAGATCACACTTGTGTTCAGTCCTGATCACCTCATTATAGGAAGGATGAGGAAGCTTTAGAGAGGGTGCAGTAGAGATTTACCAGGTTGCTGCCTGGATTAGAGCCATTAGAGGAAAGGGTGAGTGAGCTCAGACTTTTCTCTTTGGAGCAAAGGATGACAGGAGGTGACTTGATAGAGGTATAGAAGATGATAAGAGGCATAAAATGGGACAACAGCCACAGACATCTCCCCAGGGTAGAAATGGCTAATATGAGAGGACACAAATGGAGAGGCAGAGTAGCATAATGGTTAGCACAAAGCTTTATAGTACCGGTGACTCGAGTTCAAATCCTGACACTGCTTGTAAGGAGTGTGTATGTTCTCCCTGTGATCATGTGTGTTTCTTCCATGTACTCTAGTTTCCTCCCAGAGTCCAAAGACCTACTGGTTGGTAGATTAATTTGTTATTGTAAATTGTCCCAAGATTAGAATAGGGTTAAATCAGTGGGTTGCAGTGTGGGGTGGCTCGAAGGGCCAGAACAGCCTGCTCCAACAGCCTGCACCTGAAATAATTGCCCAAGGCTAATACCCACTGAAACTGACTGATTCCTATTTAAATTTCATTGAATAATTAAATGTATGCCATCTTGGCACCAAAATTTGAGTCTGAATTATCGTCAATTAGAAAACGTGCTTTTGAAATCTCAGAATTTTGTAGAAACATTTACAGTTAATTATGTAGTTTTTTGAGTTCTGTCATAAGACCATAAAACATAAGGGCAGAAATAGACCACTTGACCCATTGAGTCTGCTCTGCCATTCCACCATGGCTGATTGATTATCCCTCTCAGCACCATTCCTATACCTTCTCCCCACAACCTTTGACACCCTAACTTATCAACAATCTATCAACCTCTGTTTTAAATATACCCAATGACCTGGCCTCCACAACCACCTGTGACAAAGAATTCCACATTTTCACCACTCTCTGATGAAATAAATTCCTCCTTACCTCTGCTGAGATGATGAAAATAATGTAAGAGAAGCTTCAAGATCTCTAACATCATATTATGGCAATACATGTGTTTACATTTTTTCCCAAAGGCATTTAAATATATCCTGTGTGAACCCTTTCATTCCCATTTCCCACTAGATTTCGAGAGTCATACAGCAGGGAAACAGGCCCTTTGGCTCTACTGTTCTATCCAGATCAAAATGTCCAATCCATGCTTGTCCTATTTGCCATCCTCTGGCCCCAATCCTTCTAAAACGTTCCAATTCATGTACCTGTCTAACTGTCTTTTAAGAGTTGTTATTAAACCTGTGTCAACCACCTCCTTTGGCAGTTAATTCCACATACACGTCATCCTTTGTGTATAACGGTTGCCCCTAAGGTCTTTTAAAAATCTTTTCCCTCTCACCAATCTATGCCCTCTTGTTCATGATACCCCAACTTGGGGGAGAAAGAGCATAAGACCATAAGACATAAGAGCAGAATTGGGCCATACTTTCCTTCAAGTCTGCTCTCCCATTCCACCATGGCTGATTTATTATCCCTTTGAGCCTCACTCTCCTGTCTTCCCCCTGTAATCATTGACACCCTTCCTAATTAAGAAAATATTAACTTCCTCTTTAAATATATTCATTGATTTGACCTCCACAGCCATCTGTGGCAATGAATTCCACAAATTTACCACCTGTGGTTAAAGAATTTCCTCCTCATCTCTGTATTAAATGAAAGCCCCTCTATTCTGAGTCTATGCCCTCTGTTCTTGACTCCACCCCTATAGGGAACATCTGCTCCACATCCACTCTATCCAGACCTTTCAATATTTGATGTTTCAATGAGACTCCTCCTCAATCCAGAGAACAATCCTCATACATCGACCCTTTCTTTCCTGGACTCTCCCCTATGCCAGCAATCTTTCCTTCGATAAGGAATCCAAAACCACTCACTATACTCCATGTGGTCTGGGCAATGCCTTATAAAGCCTCAGCTTTATAAGTGCAATCAGTCTATTGACCCCCCTCCTCATGATTTGATATACCTCTAGAAGATAATCTCTCAATTTCCTAAACCCATGAACTGCTTATCCCATTCCCATCAGGAAGGAGGCAACACAGCACCCAGACCAGGACAAACAGACTCAAAAACAGCTACTTTGCCCAAGCAGTAAGACCGACCAACACCTCCACCCACTAAACTATCCCACATCCCCAACACCACTACTGTAGAGTGGTACTACTACTACTACTACTACTAGAAGGGCCGAGATGGCCTGTTTCTGTGCTGTAATTGTTATATAATTTCCTGTCAGAGTCACCTTATGTACAGACCTTCCTATACCAAACATCACTTCATGTACATATAATCATTCTATTTATTTAAGCTTCCTATGTATTTATATTTATTGTATTTTTTCAAAGAACTGTTACGTACCCGTGGGTATCTTGTGCCTGTCACGTGACCATGATGTAATTGAGGCTATGCTGGGCATGATATAATGGTCTTGTGATGGTGGAGTGACGTTATTTTCCTGCCAGTGAGAGGTCATGTGATAGTTTTTTTCAGCAGGGTATAAAAGGGGAACCCCTCCCTGTGACGGGGGGGCAGTTCATGGTTGAATTCGCCAGTGACTCTGTTTTGCTGCGTATTCGATGTTATGATGCAGTTTTGTTTTAAAGTGGAGTTTTACTTTCTGCCTTAAGTCAAAGGTTATTGCCGGCAGTTTTGCTATAATACTTCTAGTTCAGTCCAGTGGAGAGTGAAGATTTATCGAAGTTCGGGAAGCTGAAGGATCGAGGAAAGTTGATGTCAACAGTGAAACGGGATCGACCTTGTTTGATCCTCATGCGGAAGGAATTAATCACCTGTACCCATGTTAGTCCCTGCTGTAAGAGCAGAAAGAACTGGAGCAGTGAGTTTCGTCAAGGAAAGGTCAGTGCCTTTAATCCGTTTTATTTACTTCTTCGTAAATCCTTTGATCGAGGCATACTTTGGCTGGGATCAGCAGTAACGTCACAAAAGAGAATTTATTACCTCAAGGAAAGTCTCTCCTAAGCAACTGTGTAAAACATTTGGACTTTCGCATTACTACTTTTAAGAACTGTTTGAGCTGCCGTATAGCAGCCGACTTCCAGTTAAGTTAGTCGTTTGTTTACTTCTGGGTTTTTTTTAGCAGTGTTTAATAAATGTTTTATTTGTTATAAAAAAACCTGTCTCAATTATATATTCATTGTTGCTGGATCAAATAAATTTGTTATCTAAGTACAGATACATCACCGTATATAACCCTGATATTGATTGTTTTGTGGGCATACACAATAAATTCATAAAATAATAACCTTTTCAGAGTCAATGAAACACTGCACCAAACTGGTTTTTCAACCAGAGTGCAGAAGACAACAAAATGCAAATACAAAAAAGAAATTAATAGTAATAGCAAATAAACAAGCAATAAATATTCTATATTTTAAGCTTATTATGTATTTTAATGTTGCATCAGATATGGAGTAACAGTCATTTCATTCTCCTTGATGAATTAAACAACCTTGAATCTTGAAGATCACTTCTCGGTCTCCTGTACTCTGAGAAATAGTGTCCTGGTCGGTCACAAATGAATTCCGCTTGCTCTCCAGTGATCTGGGTTACCTTGGTGAGAGTTAATGGTTTGTGCATTTAGCTAAACTATTCTTTCAGGATGGCTTTGCATTGGAATTCTGCCTGAGTGCCATTGCTAACAATTTCTTTCCTCTCCTGGACCCAGATCTGAATCAGATTAATGAAGATCATCTGGTGAATAAGAGAAGCTGCAAATTTCATCAATGCATAACCTTGCAGAACAGCTAACACCTTTTGTTGCTATGTAGAAAAGCCTTTTGTGTTTGATGAATGTACAGAGGGTATTTTTGGACAAAGGTTTTATTCCCTCGTGTATAACTATGTTCCCTTAAAACTGATGAGTCATACTGCCTGTATAGAATACAGCACCTTCTAGCTCAATCCCAATAACCAACTATTAACAGGCATTTCTCCTTTTGTGAAAAGAGGTTCAGTATTATAAAATGTTCAGATTCAGAATTATTTATTTATCATATGCACAGTGAAACAGCATTATCAACTAGCACAACCTGAGTATGTGCTGTGGGCAGCCTGCAAGTTTCTCTAAATGTCCTCGTGTCAACACAGCATTCCCACAATGCTCAGCAGAACAACACAGAACACAAGAACAGAACAACAGTAGCAAAATAAACCCTATTTCTCCCTCTCATCTGCCCCCCACCACATCTCTAGGCCTCCAGTGGTTTCACAGACAATGAGCCTCTGTCTTCTTCAATGTACTTCAGACTTGAGACCAAGAGCTTCAGACATCAGGCTTCCAGATATCCTGTTGATCTTAAGGCTTTGATCTTCGGGATTGATCCTAGGATTAGCCACTGACAGGAGTTCGAACTCCAGACTATATCTTCAGACTAATGGCATTGTGATCACTGGACCCGAAGTGCTCCCCACCACATACCCCCGTCACCTGACCTATCTCGTTTCCTAACGGGAGATCCAACACTGCCCCTTCTCTAGTTGGTACCTCTATGTATTGCTGCAAAAAAACTATCCTGCACACATTTTACAAACTCCAAACCATCCAGCCCTTTTATAGTATGGGCTTCCCAGTCTATGTGTGGAAAGTTAATATCTCCCACAATCACAACCCTGTGCTTACTACAAATATCTGCTATCTCCTTACATATTTGCTCCTCCAATTCTCACTCTCCATTAGGTGGTCTATAATACATCCCTATAAGTGTTACTACACTTTTCCCACTCTTCAATTCCACCCAAATAGCTTCCCTGGACGAGCCCTCTAATCTATCCTGCCAGAGCACCACTGTAATATTTTCTCTGACAAGCAATGCAGCACCTCCCCTACTTGTCCCTTCGATTCTATCATACCTGAAGCAATGAAATCCAGGAATATTTAGTTGCTAATCAGACCCCTCCTGCAACCATGTTTCACTAATAGCTACAACATCATATTTCCAGGTATCAATCCATGCTCTAAGCTCATCCACCTTTCTTACAATGCTCATAGTATTAAAATAAATGCATTTAAGAAATTCTCCACCTTTTACTCTCTGTTTATCCCTAACGGTGCAAACAACTTACTATCTTCTTTTTCTTCCTTCTCCCATACATCTGTTCATACACTCTGGTTCCCCTCCCCCCTTGTATCTAGTTTAAATCCATTGCAGCCTCTCTAGCAAACCCACCTGCAAGAATAATTGTCCCCCTCCAGTTCAGATGTAAACAGTCCACCATCACAGGTCCCACCTTCCCTGGAAAATTGCCCAATTATCTATAAATCTGAAGCCCTCCCTCCTGCACCATGTCTTCAGCCACATGTTGATCTGCGCCATCTTACTATTTCTAAACCCGCCTGCACATGGCACTGGTATCAATCCTGAGATTGCTACCCTGGAGGTCCTGACCTTTAACAGCACCAAACTCCCTAAACTCAACTTTCAGGACCCCCTCACTCTTCCTGCCCACGTCATTGGTCCCTACATGGACCACGACATCTGGCTGCTCACCCTCCCTCCTCTTCAGAATACTGAGAAATCGATCTGAGATATTGTGGACCCTGGCACCAGGGAGGCAACAGCCCATCCGGAATTCTCGATCTCTTCCACAGAACCTCTTATCTGTCCCCCTAACTATCAAATCCCCTACGACAACTGCTCTCCTCTTTTCCCTCCTTCCCTTCTGAGCTGAGTGTCCAGTCTCGTTGCCAGAGATGCAACCACTGCAACTTGTCCCTGGTAGGTCATCCCCATCAACGGTATCCAAAATGATATACTTATTATTAATGGGAACGGTCACAGGGGTGCTCTGCTCATTCTGTCTATTCCCCTTCCCTCTCCTGACAGTCGCCCAGCTACCTGTCTCCTGACTCCTAGGGGTGACTATCTCCCTGTAACTCCTGTCTATTTCTGTCTCTGCCTCCCGAATGATCTGAAGTTCATCCAGTTCCAGCTCCAGTTCCTAACATGGTTTGTCAGGAGCTGCAGCTGGATGCATCTTTTACAAGTATAGCCATCACGGACAATTGTGCTCACCCTGACTTCTCACATACTGTAAACGGAGCACTCGACTACACTAACTGATGCCCCCATTACCTACTCCTAAGGTAAGTAAATTAATTAAAGGAGCTTACCCGGCCTTACCTGAATAGGAGCAAGTTCATCCTCAGCCTCTGCTCGCCAAAGCCTCTTGAGCCAAAGCCTTTCTACTCTGTATCCCGTTACTCCGTCGCCCGCTCCGTTAATCTGCTCGCTTTTTAAATGCTCCTGCTGCTTCACAGGCCGACTTTCACGTGCTTGCGCAGTCATGCCCTGTTCAAACTGCCGAAGAAATGACATGTATGTACTCAACTGACAAATTTTACTTCGAACTTTGAACTTTATGTTACGATATTTTTAAGATATTTGAATTAGAGTCTAAAATTAGAATAACAATTTATTTTATTTCTTACATCCATCTCATAACATAAGGGGTAAAAATCTTTATATATTGTCTCTGCCACTATGTACAAGAAACAAGGAAGGGCAATCCGATAGGAAGTCCAGGATCCAAGGCAGGGAGCGGGCTGAGGTCTCTGAGCTTCTTGTCGAGCCTGCGGGGAATTACGGTGTTGAATGCTGAACCGTAGTCCATGAACAGCCTTCTAACATATGTATCCTCCTTCTCCAGGTGAGTGAGGATGGTGTGTAGTGCGGCGGCTATGGCATCATCTGTTGATCGGTTGTGTCGGTAGTTAATTGTACGGGGACAACTGTGGGTGGTAGCATGCTGCCGATGTAGTCCTCGGCCAGCCTCTCAAAGTACTTGCTTATGATTCAGGTGAGTGCAACAGGACGCCAATCATTCAGACAGCTACCTTGGTTTAGAATTGAGTGGAATTGACTTTATTTCTTATACCTTTCACATACATGAGGAATAAAAATCTTTATGTTATGCCTCCATCTAAATGTGCAATGTGCAATTTATAGTAATTTATAATAAATAGTATGTACAACAAGACAGTGAATATAACATAGAAATACAGTTGTGAAAGCATGAATTCATCATTCTGATGGCCTGGTGGAAGAAGCTGTCCGGGAGCTGGTTGGTTCTGGCTTTTATGCCATGATATCATATCCCGGATGGTAGCAGCTGGAACAGTTTGTGGTTGGGGTGACTCGGGTCCCCGATGATCTTTCGGGACCTTTTTACACACCTGTCTTTGTAACTGTCCTGACTAGTGGGAAGTTCACATCTACAGATGTGCTAGGCTGTCCACACCACTCTGCACAATGCACCACTTTCTCTGGAACGGGGACAATAGTGGATGTTTTGAAGCAGGAAGGCACTGCACACTGGGAGGGGGAGAGATTAAAACTGCCTGAAAACACACCAGCCATGCACACTTTGAGTTCTAGCCCTGGAATGCTGTCTGGCCATGTTGCCTTGCAGCTGTTGACACATTGGAATAACCTACATACCTCAGCCTATAGTTATTTTGGTTTCTACTCCAGTCCTTTCCAGTCCCGATGATGGGTCTTGGTTCAAAGATGCAGTCTGGCCTGCTGATTTCCTCCAGTAATTGTTTTAACAATACAGTGTGGAGTCAGCCTGTGTGGTCTTTTGAGTTATGCTGTCCCAGAAACCCCACAACACCAATTAACCCTAACCTAACATGGGGCAATTTACAACCCCAATTAACCTAACTGGTATGTCTATGGACTGTGGGAGGAAACCGGAGAAAACCTGGACATTCCAAAGGAATTGTGTGTGTTACTCTGGACACCTGCAGAATCTCTTGTGTTTTTGTTTCTCATTTCTGAGACTATTTGGTTGGAAGTGTCTCCTCTCACAAAGTTAAATCAAGCAATGTAGCAGGGCTTCACTTCCAGAGCTCAATGCCTTCAATGCTTGCTTTTACTGTCAAAACATATAGGAACCATCCCAAACTCCCACAGGCCCTAATGATCATGTGATTTCATTCTTTGAGGCTGATGTGTGATCAGCCATGAAGAGTATGAACTCTCAAAAAGTATGTGGCCCAGATGGGGTACCTGACCAAATACTAAAGACCTGAGATGATCTACTAGCTGAAATGTTCACTGAGATCTTTAACCACTCATTTTGACAGTGTGTGGTACCCACCTGCTTCAAGCAAGCTTCAATTATACCGGTGCCTATGAAGAACGTAGTTGCTTGCCTCAAAGACTATCATCCAGTACCATTGAACATCCACAGCGATGAAGTGTTTTGATAGGTAGCTGGTTAAGCATATCAACTCCTGCTTGAGAAGCAACTTGGATCTGCTTCACTTTCCCTACAGGAGCAGCAGGTCCACAGCAGATGCCATTTCATTGGCTCTTCACTCAACCCTGGAACGTCTGAACAGCAAAGATGGATACATTAGGATGCTCTCTGTAGTCTACAGCTCAGCATTCCATATCATCATCCCTCAAAACTAATCAGTGAGCTCCTTAGCCTCAATACATCCTTGTATAATTGGATTCCCAATTTCCTCACTGGCTTCGGATTGGCAATGACTACTGCTCCACAATTTCTATCAGCATAGGTGCACCACAGAGCTGTGTACTTAGCCCCCTGCTCTACTTGGTTTAAACTTATGATTGTGTGGCTAAGCACAGCTCCAATGCCATATTCAAGTTTGCTGATGACACCACTGCCATAGGCAGAATCAAAGGTGGTGACAAATTAGCATATAGGAAGGAGATTGTAAAACTCGCACCGTGATGCCACAACAACAACCCCTCACTCAATGTCAGCAAGACCAAGGAGTTGAATATTGACTTCAGGAGAAAAAATCAGAGGTCCATGAGCCAGTCCTCATTGGAGGATCAGAGGCAGAGAGGGTTAGCAACTTTAAATTTCCAGGTGTTACTATTTTGGAGGTGCAAAGGGACTTAGGGATCCTCGTGCAAAACTACCGGAAGGTTAATTCACAATCTTCTGTAGATGTGTAGTGGAGACTCTGGCTGCATCACAGCCTGGTATGGAAGCAACAAGATCCTTGAATGGAAAATCTTGCAAAAGAAGTGGATACTCCCCAGTCCATCAGAGGAAAAGCCCTCCCAACCATTGAGCACATCTGCATGAAACACTATTACAGGAAAGCAGCATCCATCATCAGTGACCTCCACCACCCAGGACATGCTCTCTTATCATTGCTGTCATCATCAAAAAGGTACAGGAGCCTCAGGTCTCACACCACCAGATTCAGGAACAATTATTACCCCTGAACCATCGTGCTCTTGAACCAAAGGGGATAACTTCATTCAACATCCCTTTCCCCATCATTGAAATGTTCCCACAACCTATGGACTCACTTCCGAGGACTCCCCATCTCATGTTCTTGATATTAATTGCTTATTTATTATTATTATTATTTTATTCCTTCTGTATTTGTACAGTTTGTTGTCTTTTGCACAATGGTTAAATGCCAAGTTGGTGCGATCTTTCATTGGTTCTGTTATGGTTATTATTCTATGGATTTATTGGGTAAGCCTGCAAGAAAATGAACCTGAGGGTTGTATTTGATGACATACATGTACTCTGATAATAAATTTACTTTGAACTTTGAAGAATTTTACCACTGCAACTGTAAAAAAAAAACAGATGGTGCTTGATTTGACACCAACCAGAGTAAAAGCAGCCAGCATCATCACCGACATATACAGCCCACAACAATGGTGTTGTCAGCAAACTTGATATGGAGTTGGAGCTGTACTTAGCCATGCAATCATAGGTGTAAAGACAGTTGAGCAGGGGGATAAGTACACATCTCTGTGGTGCACCTGTGCTGATGGAGATCGTGGAGGAGATGTTTTTGCCAATCCAAACTGACTGGAAGTGAAGAAATCCAGAATCCAATTTCGCAAGGGGGTATTGAAGCATAGATCTTGGAGTCTACTGATGATTTTTGAGGGAATGATGGTGTTAATGCTGAGCTGTAATCGATAAAGAGCATCCTGATGTAATATAGAGCATCATCTTCATTATTTATTAATATTTATTTTTATCTGCATTTGCACTGTTTGTTTACTGTTTACAGTTTACCGTTACAGTTCTATAGATTTACTAAGTATGCCTGCAGAAAAGAATCTCAGGGATGTATGTAGTGACATGTACGTACTCTGATAGTAAAACTTCCTTTGAACTTTGAAACACCGACTTATTCCTCACTGTGAACAATCCTTCTTAGATTGCTGGGACAAACTGCGATTCATCTCCCAGGTACATTGTAATTATTCGCCATAACTCTGATGCACCCTTTCCCTCGCTGAAAATCACTGACAGCAAAATGACCAAAGGAAGACTACCTCACGAAGGTAGCATATATCATGAAGAACTCCCAGCACCCAGGACAAGCCCTCTTCTCAGTCTTGCCGTCAGGGAGGAGGTGCAGAAGCCTGATGACACACAGTCAACATTTTGGGAGCATCATCTTCCCCTCCACCATCAGATTTCTGAATGGACTATGAACCCCTGAATACCTCAATTTTTGCTCTCTTTTTGCAAAACTAAGTTTTTTTTTGATATTTCTTATTTAACTCACAGTATTACTTTATGTATTTCACTGTACTGCTGCCACAAAACAAATATCATGACATGGTCAGTGATAATAAACCTGATTCTGATTCACACCCCTCTCAAAGCTACATCTCAAACAACCTTGTGCCTTGGTAGCATAGCGGCAAGCATGATGCTATTACAGCTCAGGACATCAATTCCACTGTCCTCTATATGTTCTTCCCGTGAGTGCGTGGGTTTCCTCTGGGTGCTCCAGTTTCCACCTGCAATCCAAAGATGTTCTGGATAGTAGGTTAATTGGTCATTGTAGGCTGTGCCGTGATTAGGCTAGCGTTAAATTGGTGGACTGTGGCACGACGCGGCTCGTTGGGCTGGAAGGGCCTGTTCTGCGCTGTATATCCAAACAGAACAAAATAAAATATTCCATTCCTTCAGAGAACTGTATTCAGACAGTGGAATCCAACACATCTCTGAATTAACCTGTGATGCTCATTACATTGTGTCGCCTCCAACCTGATGGCATGAATTAGGTTAGGCACAGGAGTACGTTCTGTCATAAGGGGACAGGAGGCTGGACCCAAGTGCAGGATGTAGGCACTGAAGTACTAGGGGCAGGACGGGAACAACTAAACGATAGACAAGATGTGGTGACCGTGGTGTGCATGAGGGACGTGACGTTCAAGGTGATTCTGGGGTTCCGAGAGAGTTTTAGAGTTCAGGCAGGCAGGCAGGATCCCAGAGTTCAGGCAGGCAGGCAGGGTGGATCCCAGAGTTCAGGCAGGCAGGCAGGATCCCGGAGTTCAGGCAGGCAGGGTGGATCCCGGAGTTCAGGCAGGCAGGCAGGATCCCGGAGTTCAGGCAGTGTGGTGAACTAGATATACCTGTCTGACTACTCCTGTGGCTCCTCCCAAGACCCTGCTGACTGCCCCTGTGGCTCCTCCCACAGACCCCTGTATAAAGGCGATTGTGGCCTGCTGCTCTCCCTCATTTTCCCAGGATGTAGTGTTGTTCTTTAGTCAATAAAAGCCGATATCTCACTTCCTAAGTCTCGGCGTGAGTTATTGATGGTGCATCAGGCAGGCAGGAGGATCCCGGAGTTCAGGCAGGCAGGGTGGATCCCGGAGTTCAGGCAGGCAGGCAGGATCCCGGAGTTCAGGCAGGCAGGGTGGATCCCGGAGTTCAGGCAGGCAGGCAGGATCCCGGAGTTCAGGCAGGCAGGCAGGATCGCAGAGTTCAGGCAGGCAGGATCCTGGAGTTCAGGCAAACTCCCTTAATATCATAAAATTGAAAGGTCTGACATATGCACAGCTACCCAGTTCCATGGTGGCAGAATTAGTTACTTGGCTCTCTCCACTTTTTGAAAGTCTTCCTTCCAATCAGCACTTATATAGTTTTGGCGCCAATCATAATAATGTAGTGGTATGTTTACCACAGAGTCTTAGAATCATAGAGCAATGCAGCACAGAAATAGGTTCTTTTGCCCGTCTAGTCTGTGCAGACCTGGTTTTCTGCCTTGTCACATTTACCTGCACCCTGATCACAGACCTCCATAGCTCTCTCATCTAGGTACCAATCTAAACATCTTTTAAATGTTACAATCGAACCTGCATCTGCCACTTCCTATGGCACCTCGTACAGACTCGCACCATCCTTGAGAGAAGAAATTTATCTTCAGATTCTCCTTAAAAATTTCACCTTGACCTATGACCTCCAGTCGGAAGCCTCACCCAACCTGAGGGGGCAAAGCTTGCATCCATTCACTCTATCTATACCGACTCTATAATTCTGTACAATTTGATAAAATCTTCCCTCACTCTCATTATTTCCAGTGAATATCGAGTGTTACTGAATGATTTTTTTTACATTTTTTTTGACAAGGACAATTTTGACATGTCTATCTGTAAAAATGAAACCCATTCATTGCTCAGGGACAGCCCGTGCTGTACTCTGCCTTTGAGTTTGTTATTCTCATAATAGAGCAATTTTATATTGTCCTGACTAATTACCTTATTCTCCTGATTGCCCAGTCACCAGAGGAAAACCTGACAAAAGGAATTTAATGTGGGGAAGTGTAAGGTCATAAACTTTGGTAAGAAGAATCAAAAAGCAAATTATTATCCAAATGCAGGGATATTACAAATCAGCAAAGTTATATTGTGGAGATAAATGGCTAGAATTTAAGAATACAAAGCAAGGGAATATGAGTATCTCTGACTCCATTCTGCACTCTGGGTCCAAGGACTGAATGTCGGAGGCCTGGAGGCAGACTGCCCTGGGCCTGGAGGCTTTTCTATCAGTATGAGTGAGGTTGAGGGTGAGATGGAGCTTGTTATGCTGCTGTGGTTTTGTTTACTTGAGGTTGCCTGTGGTGTTCTGCTGAACTTTGTGGGCATGTTATATTCTGAATCAGAATCAAGTTCAATATCATCAGCATATGTCATGAAATCTATTGTTATGCAGCAGCAGTACATTACAAGACATAATATTAAAAACATTTTATATTGTAAATGACAGTAGTGTATATAAATATGAAAAGTTAAAGTAATTTAGTAATGCAAAAAGTTAAAAAGTAGTGAGGTAGTGTTCACGGGCCCAATGTACATTCAGAGGGTGTGCCTTCAAACTTCTGTACCTCATCCTGGGTGATAGTGGTCCTTAAAGATGGGCGCCGCCTATTTGAGGCATCACTCCTTGAAAATGTCCTGGATGCTAGGGAGACTAGTGCCCATGATGCCAACATTCCGCAGCTTATTTCAATCCTGTTCCGTGCAACCCCCACCCCCCCCCCCCCCAACCCCACTCCAGATGGTGATGCGGCATGTTAGAATGCTAGGTACTTTCAATGGTGCTGGAATTCGTGGCAATACTTGTGCAGAAGAAGCATCTGAGGTGGAATTGAGGACTTGAAGCTTACGTCATTGTGAACACTGGGAGCAATTCACTATTTATCCTGTCTCAAACTGTGGCAGAACCTGCAAATCCAACATTGGCCTCTTCGCCAACCTTACAACCACAATGGCTGACTTTCAAAGAAGGGAAAGAATGAGGGAGAGAGAAAGACCTTTCTCTTTCAGCTTTAATTAATGAACTTCATGAGGAGTTAGTGTAGATTTAGTCTGTCCACCAAAGATGTTTGCAAATTTAAATCGATTTTCGGTGGAAAACATTCTGACAAAGCAGTGGATGTTGTCAGATGCTGTATATCAAGACCTTTGCCAAGGACCAGCATAGGTGGTTGGTCAGGAAGGTTCAGGATGAGGTAGTAGATTGGAGTTGACAAGGGTTTGTTGGAGAAGTGAGAAAATGTGTGTAGATAGTTGCTCACTGACTGGAGGCATGTGACTAGTGGTGTGCCACTGGGATCTGCATTGGGTCCATTGTTTGTCATTTACTTCAGCAACCTGGATGATAATGTGATTAACTGAATCGACCGATTTGCAGATGACATTAAGACTGGTGGTGGGGTGGAGAGCAAGGAAAGCTATCAAAGCTTGCAGTGGGATCTGGAGGAGCTGGAATATGGGCTGAAAAATGGCGATGGAATTTAATGCAGACAAGAATGAGGTGTTGCATGTTAGAGGACAAACCAGGATAGGACTTACATGGTGAGTAGTAGGGCACTGAGGAGTACTGTGGAACAGGGGGATCTGGGAATAAAGATCCATAATTTCCTGAAAGAGGGTGAAAGATGAAGTATGTAAGGGCAACATGAAAAGGAACAATGGTGAGAGTGTGGAACAAGCTTCTGGTGAAAGTGGTGGCTGCTTGAATAGGTACATGGATGGGAGGGGTATGGCGGGCTATGATCTGGGTGCAACTTGATGGGACTAGTCAGATTAATAGTATGGCACAGACTAGATGGGCCAAAAGGCCTGTTTCTCTGCTGTAGTGTTTGATGACTTCTTTGATTGGTTTCATCACGGTATGTTTTGGAGTTTCAAATGCACAGAGGCTACAGAGCAAGAGGATCCACTGCAAGAGGATTGTAGGCTCAATTCAGTCGTGGGCACAACTTTCCTCACTATCAAGGACACTTTCAAGAGACAGTTCTTCAAGAAGGCAGCATCAATCACGAAGGACATTCAGCATCCAGGACATACCCTCTTCTCATTGCCACCATCAGGGAGGAGGAACTTGAGCTTGAAGGCTCCCAGTCAACAATTCAGAAAAAGCTTTCTTTTTCCTTCACCACCAGATTTTCAAATAATCCATGAAGCCATGTTAACTACCTCATAATGCCTTTTATTGTGCACTATTTATTTATTTTGTAATTTGTAGCAGTTTTATGTTTTTGCACTGTAACTGCTGCCACAAAGCAACAAATTAGATGTTATGCAATGCAGTGAAAACAAACCTGATTCTGATTTTGTTTCATTTCAGATATGAATTAAACATAAAAACACAAGAGAAAACAAATGTAGGAGGTGACCAGCCTCTCCTCATGGAGGAGGTGCAGAAGCCTGACTCAACATTTCAGCAATACCTTCCCCCCTCCGCCATCTGATTTCTGAATGGACAATGAGCCCATAAACACTACCTCAGTATTTCTTTTCCCTCTCATTTTGCACTACTTATTTAATTTAATTTTTAAATATATGCTTACCATTGCAATTTCTACATTTTATTATTATGTATTGCAATGTACTACTACATAATAGCAAATTCCACGACATACACTGATGGTCTTAAACCTGATTCCGATCAACATTACAGAAGCAAGTTCTATCTGTTCCTCTGGCGCAGGTATCAAAGGGTACATACAGGAATATTTGAATTTCACTCAGAAGGTGATGAGAGTGTGGATCGAGCTGCCGGTACAAGTGGTGCATGCAAGCTTAATTTCAATGCTTAAGAGAAGTTTGGATAGGTACATGGATGACAGGGATATGCAGGGCTATGGTTCTGGTGCAGGTGAATGGAAGTCAGCAATTCAAATGTGTCAGCATGGATTAGATGGGCTGAGGGGCTGTACTTTTCTGTGTCTCTATAAAACAGAGAACATAGAACAAAACAGCACATTACTGACCCTTTGTCCTACAATTTTGTGCTGATCCTGTAACCTACTTGAAGATCAATCTAACCCTCCTCTCTCACATAGTGCTCTAGTTTTCTTTCATACTTGTGCCAATCAAAAAGACCTTTGAATATCCCCAGTGTATTTATCTCTACCATCACTGCTGGCAGTGTGTTCCAAGGTACCCACCACTCTCTGTGTAAAATCCCTGCCTTTGACATTCTCACCATACTTTGTTCCCAAAACCTTAAAGTTATGCTCCATTGTGTTAGCCATTTTTGCCCTGGGAAGAAGTTGTTTACTGTCTGCTCGGTCTATGCTTCTTACCATTTTGCACACCTCTATCAAATCACTTCTCTTCCTCCTTTGCTCACTCAACCTAACCTCACAATACATGATTTCTAATCCAATCAGCATCCTGGTAAATCTCCTCTGCAGCCTCTCTAAGGCTGTCTCATCCTTCATAAAATTAGGTGACCAGAATTGAACACAATGCTTTAAGTGTGGTCTAACCAGAGTTTTTTTTTAAAGCTGTGGCTCTTGAACTCAATTAACTTAGCAACTTTAATGTCTTCAAAACTTATTAAAACACATCGCCACTGGTTAACATAACGGCTGAGGTTCTGCTGTATCAAAAGTATAGCGGGGAGAATAATTGCAATGATCTTGTAATTCATTGATGAATTTCATTCAAAGGAAATGTGGATTTGAAATTTAAATGTACTTTGGTACTTCAAATGAACAGGCCATCTGAAACTCTGCAAAGCAGGAGGGTCATCACTTCCATTGTGCTTTGTGACTTTTGTCTCAAGCTGCTCTGCAAGCACATTTCAAGTTCAAGTCAAGTTCAGTTTATTGTCATCCAAACATATTTTATTTATTTAGAGATACAGTGTGGAACAGGCCCTTCTGGCCCTTTGAGACACACTACCCAGCAACCCCCAAACAACCTCAATTTAATCCTAACCCAATCACTAGACATTTAAAATTAACCTAGTAACCCATACATCTTTGGACTGTGGGAGGGAACTGGAGCACCTGAAGAAAACCCAAGCACTCTATAGGAAGGACGTTTAGCTCCTTACAGAGGACAGCGGGAATAAACTCTGAACTCCGATGCCCAAGCTGTAATAATATCGCGTTAACCACTATGCAATTGTGGCACCCGAGTGCATGTATATGACCAAAATGAAACAATGTTCTTGGGACAAAGACACACAACACAGCACATATAATTCACACACATAACTTATAAAGTAATATTACCACTAGTAAATTGATGAATAATAAGGTGCATATATGATACAAGTTAAAACATAAACAGTGTAACACTATTGACACTTGGTACGCGATGAGACTTGGTTAGTGACAGGGAGTTCCGTCACCTGGGAGGAGAAGCTCTTTTCCATCGTAAAAGTCCTTATCCTAATGCTATGGTACCTGCTGCCTGGTGGTAGTGGGTCAAAGAGATTGCTGGACAGCTGGAAGGGATGCATGGATTTCATCTTCCTTTGGAATTTCAATAACTGGTAACATGTTGATAAATTTTGAAGGACAGTGAGCTCCTCACAAACGATGATGACAATGATCAGAAACACCCAAGAATGAGAGAAACTACCTGTTGAGGTATTCAGTGAGTTTCTTTTCAGAACAAGTGGAGAGAAGTGACATCAGACCACAAGACCCTTCAGAAGATAGTAAAACTGCCGAGAGGATCACTGGGGAATTCCTCCTCCCATTTATGACATTTACTGGGAGCATGTAGACGAAGGGATGGAAGCATTGTTAAGGATCCCTACCACCATATCCTTGAGAGATTACCATCAGAAAGGAGGTACGGGAGAATCCAGACTAGAACTGCCAGACTGGGTAACAGCTTCTTCTCTCAGGCTGCGAGTCGAATGAATACCCTGCCACCACTGAGGTCTCATCACTAGGGATTAACTGCTTAACTGTGCTGTGCACTAAATGCAATTTTAAATTACGTTTTGTTAACTTATTTATGGCAATATTTTGATATATGTTTTGTGGGTGCATGGTAGTCCAGAGGAATGTTGTTTCATTTGATTGTGTTTATGCACAGTACTGTACAAAAGTCTTAGGCAGAGATAAAGTATAAAACCAGGATGCTTAAGACTTTTGTACAGCACTGTACATATTTAAAACACGGGAGGAAATGGGAGCTATCAGAGGAGAATGTACAAATTTGTTATTGACAGCAGCAGAAATTGAACACTAATTATTTTTGTAGAATGATAAGGCAGACAATAGAGCATTGTAATTGGTTCAGAATAATGATGCACTTTATAGTTGGTTTATAGAGAGAATGTGGAGAGGCTGTTTCCTAGAGTGGGGGTGTCTAGGACGAAAGGGCACAGCCTCTGAATAAAGGGACATCCATTTAGAACAGAGATGATGAGGAATTTTTTAGCCAAAGAGAGGTGAATCTCTGGAATTCATTGCCACAAATGGCCATGGAGACCAAATCATTAAAGCGGAGATCGATAGGCTCTTGATTATTCAGGGTATCAAAGGCTGCAGGGAGAAGACAGCAGAATGGGGTTGAAAGGGTCGATAAATCAGCTGTGATGGAATGGCAGAATATTTTTGATGGGCTACGTGACCTAATACTGCTTCTATGCCTTATGGTCTTATGGCTTATTAAAACTCTGACTTGTGTTATGGGCATTGTAAAAATGGTGTTTGGTTATGGTAATGTGTTGAGATTATGGTAGTATTGATTAAAGATAGTTGCTATAGTGATCTGGGATCCCACCCATTCCAGGCATTCTGTATTCTCCCCACAATTCCAGGAGACAAGATGGAAAGATTTGCATCAGGCACAAGTATAAAGGAGTACAAAACAGTTGTCATTCCAGATCTGGTGCAGCACAAAAAAAAGCACACAAGATAAAGAACCCAATAACTAAACACAATACGAGGGGTGATTGATAAGTTTGTGGCCTAAGGTAGAAGGAGTCAATTTTAGAAAACCTAGCACATTTATTTCTCAACATAGTCCCCTCCTACATGTACACACTTAGTCCAGCGGTTATGGAGCATACGGATCCCTTCTTTGTAGAAGTGGTCCGCAGCAGGGTGATTGATAAGTTTGTGGCCTAAGGTAGAAGGAGATGACTTATACAGATCTCGTTACATGCACATGCAGTTCAACTCTTTGAGTGAAAATACAGAAAGTTTGAAGTTAATAACTCATCTCCTTCAACCTTACGCCACAAACTTTTCAATCACCCCTGCTGTGGACCACTTCTGGAGGTCCAAGACGCCGACTTCTACAAAGAAGGGATCCGTACGCTCCACGACCGCTGGACTAAGTGTGTAAATGTAGGAGGGGACTATGTTGAAAAATAAATGTGCTAGGTTTTCTAAAATTGACTCCTTCTACCTTAGGCCAACATCTCATCAATCACCCCTCAAATATAAATACACAAGATAGTTTAAATACATAGATTGATCGTATGTCCATAAAGTGAAGCTAAGCACAGGAATGTCTGAACATAAGGTGACTGACAGGAAGTGATAAAGTAGTGGTGGTTGGGGATGTGGAGGGGTGGGTTTGTGGGTGGAGGTGTTGATCAGCCTCACTGCTTGGGGAAAGTAACTGTTTTTGAGTCTGGTGGCCCTGGTGTGGATGCTACATTCCCTCCTCCCTGAGGGGAGTGGGCCAAACGGTACATAAGTGTATGAACTGAACTGCAAACTTCGACGCCCTGAGAGGTAATAGTGATGTGGTAGCCACTATGCTACTACGGCACCCTGTCTGAAGATATGTTAACAATAATAAAGCAATTTACACTTGTGGGAATGCGGAGTAACAATCTGCTGAAAATGTTGACAATTCCTTTCCTCTCACAGATGCTGCTCTACTCCTGCAGGTTATTTAACGTTTTAAAATTTAAGTCCAACCCATTTTGTTCTGTGGTTTAACTTCAGTCACTTCCTAGGAGTGACCATGGTTGACAAATCAATTCCCAGGGAATAACGTCTTCTTTATCAGTAAGCAATTGACTACCAATTGTGAACCGGCTGAAGTGTGAAATGGGCTGTGGATAAATGATGAGTCATTTGTTCGCCAGCAGCAGAAACGAATCACCCCTCTTCCATGTTCAATTCACAGGAGCATTATCCTCTGAGTACAGTGCATGGTCCGTAGTTCAAGATCAAATGTAGATACATCCTCACACTGAACTTACACCTTGTCACATCTTCGCTCTCTGAATGACATTGAAGATTGTGTGGCATTGATTTGCAACTTCAAAAAAAAAACAACACACACAAAATGCTGGAGGATCTCAGCAGGTCAGGCAGCATCTATGGAAATGAGTAGATAGATGATGTTTTGGACTGAGACCCTTAATCAGGACTGAGAAGGAAGGGGGAAGACGGTAGAATAAAAATGTTGGTGGAGGGGAAGGAGGATAGCTGGAAGGTGACAGGTGAAGCCAGGTGGGTGGGAAAGGTCAAGGGATGGGAAAGAAGGAACTTCATAGGAGAGGAGAGTGAACCACAGGAGAAAGGAATGAGAGTGGGAGCCCAGGGGGAATTTATAGGCAACTGAGAAGAAAGGATTGTTTAGCTTATGCCTTTGCCAACATCAGCTCCTTGATTAATGCCACTAAAACTGATAATTTGATGGTTTTTTTCTGTGTATAGATAAACTGCCCTTTATTGCAATTTAGATTATGCTTATAAAACATTTTAATCTTAAAGTAATTAAAAGTGACAATGATCTAAAGATTAGCCTTATTTATCACACATACATTGACAAGTCCAAAAATATAGTGAGATGTGTCGATTCTGTGCTGTCTGTAAGGAGTTTGTATGTTCTCCTTGTGGGTTTCCTCTGGGTGCTTTAAAACATTACACTAGCCACTGCATCACCGTGCCAACCCACTGCCCATTGTGCTTTTGGGGAAGCGGAGATGATGTTCCTCACACACTTGATATCACTCAGCATATCTACCAGGTGTACAGAGCAGAGTTGAAAATTAGGGGGTTGCATATGCTCCAGCAAGCTGTGCCATGTATCTGAGTTATTTAAACCTATGTTCCTCTAGTTTGGCCTTCTGTCCGTCTTTAGCTTCATTTACCCCCAACAGTACCTCTCCTCCTCCCCCACCTGTCTCTATCTGCCTGTTACTCATTATTGCTCCTCAGTCCACCAATTACTTACTCCTCTCTTTACCGGCCGTTTCCCTCTCTACACTTTCTGCTGAAGCAGGATTGCGATCTGAAACATCAACAGCTCCTTGTCCTCTACAGATGCTGTATGACCCTCTGAGTTCATTCTACAGTTTGTTGCTCCAGATTCCAGCATCTGCCATCTCAGATGCCTTCACTCATTCATAGTGAGGCTAAAGCTAATTTTGTCATACAGCTTCCTCCCTCCCCTTTGGCTTTCTATACATCATTATCATTATGTGTTGTGTCATATGACATGGGCAATCATGGTCTTGACCACGATGTTCTTGGCAAATTTTTCTACAGAAGTGGTTTACCATTGCCTTCTTCTGTGCAGTGTCTTTAGAAGGGGTGTGACCCCAGCCACTCTTCAGAGAATGTCTCCTGGTGTCAGTGGTCGCATAACCAGGACTTGTGATATGCTCCAGCTGCTCATACGACCATCCACCACCTGTTCCCATGGCTTCACGTGACCCTGATTGGGGGGCTAAGCAGGTGCCGCACCTTACTCAAGAGTGACCTGCAGGCGAGCAGAGGGAAGGAGCGCCCTACACCCCCTTTGGCAAAGACACATCACCATCTCGCCACTCCTTTTATAGTTTTTGTATAATGATTAGTGTAACATTACTACAGAACCAGCGATCGCCAACCAGGTTTCAATGCCCGCTACTACCTCTGATTTTGTATGTTCTCCCTGTGACCATGTGGGTTTCCTCCAGTTACTTTGGTTTCCTCACACATTTCAGAAAATATGGATTAAGGTTCGTGAGTTGTGGGGTCACTTGCAGGCTGTCTGCCGCACATCTTTGGACTGTGTTGGTTGTGGATGCAAACAAATAAAGTTAATCGTTAACACAAGTGATTCTGTAGATGCTGCAAATCCAGAAGAATGCACACAAAATGCTGGAGGAACTCTGCAGGTTGGGAAATGAATAAACAGTTGATGTTTCAACCAAGATCCTTCTTCAGGACTGAAATTAAAGGGGGAAAATGGCAGAATAAAAAGGTGGAGGGAGGGGAAGGAGGATACCTAGAAGGTGACAGGTGAAGGTAGATAGGAAGGAAAGATAAAGGGCTGGAGAGGAAGGAATTTGATAGGAGAGGAGAGTGGACCATAGGATAAAGAAAAAGAGGGGAGGTACTGGGGGAGTCAATAGGCAGGTGAGAAGAAGAAAGAGGCCAGTGTGGCAAATAGAAGAAGGAGGGTGGGGAGGGATTTTTTTTTTACCAGAAGGAGAAATTAATGTGCATGCCATCAGGTTGGAAGCTACCCAGATGGAATATAAGATGTTACTCCTCTACCCTGAGGTTGTCTTCACCTTGGCACAACAAGAGGTTGTGGACTGACATGTCAGAACGGGAAAGGGAATGGGAATGAAAATGCTCGGTCACTGCGAAGTTCCACCTGTGGTGGCTAGAACAGAGTGTGTTCAACATAGCAATCCCCCAATTTCAAATGACTGGAATGTCATTCTGAGAAGCAGTAATCTGGGTGAGTCTAATTGGGTGAGTCTAATTTTAGCCATTCGGGAGAAAGGCGGACAGGCCAATTTGCAAAAAAAAACCTCTTGGTTTCCTTCTTATTAAATTACAGCCACATCCACTCGGCGTTAATTACCTTCAAGTTTAAATATTAATTCTTGTTGTGCCTCTATAATACAGAGAGAAACTCGATGAGTGTCCTTCTGAAATTTGATGCCATTAAACATTGTGGGTGACATCCTAGCTGTTTAGCATTTAATTAATTACCCTGGGTGAATATGCATTTTTAATTGGTGTGTGTAGTAAATTTCACACGACCATGTCTATAGCTTTTGTAACTTGTCAACATTAAAGTTTACACCATTGACAGATCTAATGAATAATGGTTGGGATATCAGATTTTCAGAAAGTTAATTCTATGTCCACCTGCATCTTCTGCAGGTCTTCATTAAATTAAAACATCCATAATTAATGCAGGAGCCAATTACTATCCCATGTGTAAAACGTAAACTCATCTCACCTGAAAGTACAAAATCACTTACCTGATCATCAACATGCTGCTATTCTTTGTCCACCACAACAGCCTGGATCTCAGCACCACCATTTCAATGTGACTTCCTATCCGCACACCAGCATGCCTGCATATAGCCTCCTCTACCGCCACAGTGATGCCAAATGCAGGATGGAGGAGCAACCTCTCATATTGCATTTGGGTAATCCCCAACATGATGGCAGGAACTTTGATTTCTCTAACTTCCGGTAACCACATTCCTCTGTTTCTTCTGCACCACACTTCCCCTTTTTACTTTTTCTCATTCTGGGTGGCCCTCTGCTTCTTCTCCTATTCTCTACCCTCAAGGACTGTCCATCACCTTCCTCCGGTGCACCTCCTCCTTCCCTTTTTTTTTCCACATAGTCCACTCTATCAAATAGTCTCTTATGAGATTCTTTCTTCCTCAGCCCTTTACATCTTCCACCTATCACCTTCCAGCTTCTTACTTCATCTCCTCTCCCCCTCCTTCATCCACCTTCCTCCTCAGCTGGCTTCACCTATCACTACCAGTCTGTACACTTCCTCCATTCCTCTACCTTCTTACTCTGGCTTCTGCCCCCTTTCCTTTTTCAACCCGATGAAGGGTCTTGGCCTGAAATGTCAACTGTATATTCATTTCCATAGATGCAGCCTGACCTGCTGAGATCCTCCACCATTTTGCATGTGTTGTTCTGTATTTCTAGCTTGTGCAGAATCTATTGTGTCTTTGTTATAAAAGTGTTTTTTTTTTAATTTCTTGAAAAATACTTCACAGGAACTTTGATTCCATTAGTATATGTTCCAAGTAAATAACTGCTATTTTGACATGTCATTGGCAGTCTTATGATATGTTTAAGTTCTTCTCATAAGGTTTGTGCGGGCACAAGCACTGTAAGATTATAAACTAGCCAAGTTCCACATCATATAGATAAGTGCTGGATTAACTCCTATGCAGTTTTAGTTGACCCTTGAAAATGCCAATACTTTTCTTGGAATTGTGCCTTGGGATTTGATCTCCTTGCCGGATAGGATTGGCGTGGCCTTCACCAGTCAGGAGTTTGAGTATAAGAGTTAAAAACATAACAGTTTAACTTTATTTGTCATATGTACATCAAAACACTTGTGACAGGGATACACTGGGAGCAGCCCCAAGAGTTGCCTCAATTCTATCACCAACATGACATTCACACAGCTTACGTTTCTGAACCAAAGTTCAAAGTAAATTTCTTATCAAACTACACATATTTCACCATGTATAACTCTGAGACTCATTTTCTTCTCAGCATACCCAATAAATCTATAGAATAAGAACCATAACAGATTCAATGAAAGACCACCCAGCTAGGGTCAACCATACTTCCTGCATTGAGATGTTATATTTGAGTTGAACAAGTCACTGGTGAGGCCAACATTGGAACACTGTGTACAGTTTCTGTTGCCCAATTATAGACAGGAAATGGTTCGTTGGGAAAGAGTGCAAAGAGCATGGACAAAGCTGTTGCCAGGAAGTAAAGTTGCTGGTGAGCTTTCTTTGTCATGGCATCTATGTGGTTATTCCAGGACAGGCTATTGGTATAGCTTATTCCTAGGAACATGAAGCTCTCCACCCTCCAGACATTGAATTAAACAATGGCCATCTAGAACTGAGATGAGGACAAATTCCCTCAATTGGAATCAGAATCAGGTCTAATATCACTGGCATGCGTTGTGAAATTTGTTGTTTTGCAACAGTACATTGCAATACATAATAATAACAAAATAAACTACAGTAAGAAATAAATATAAAAATTAAACTGAGTTGTGCATAAAGAGAGCAAATAAAAAGAAAAAAAAGTAGAGAGTTAGTGTTCATGAGATCATTGTCCATTCAGAAGTCTGATGGCAGAGGGGAAGAAGCTGTTCCTGAAACATTAAGATTCCTTTAGCATTGAGCAGAAGACATGTTTTCGATGCTGAGTGTTGTAAGTGTTGGGAATTTTCCACCCAGATTCCTCTGGGTGCTGACTTTGGGTATAGTTGAAGCTGAGGTCGATGAGGAATCGGGAGTTGAGGTGATTCTTCAGGTAGATAGACAAGATGTAGGTTCAATTGTCATCTGATTGAAAATGATGTGATAGGTTTCAGATGCTTCAATGCCAATTCCTGCCTCTGTTTCTTATATTCAAATGAAATCATCAGAAGAACATAGTACAAAAAAAATTATCACTCATGCCCTATGTTATTTTGTCAGAGTGTGGTGCCTGATAGGATTTCATATGTTGATAAAGGCAAAAGCTGACATAAAGCACACATTATGTGTCACGTTTTGTAACTCTAACGCACAAAATTAATTTCAATAAAAAGATGGGAAACCAGGAGAATGTGTCTTTGTTTTATTTTTACTTTAAGCAACGCACACATGAATGGCGTGGTGTGTGATGACATATGCCATGTATGTACTATTACATATTAGAATTAGAATTAGAATTGGAATTTCATTTCTTACATCCATCTCACAACATGAGGGAGTAAAGATCTTTATGTTGCGTCTCTGTCGCTATGTACAAGCAATAAGGAAGGGAAATGTGGGAGGATATTGGCCAAACACTGAGACTGAATGCATAATTGTTTTGTATACACGAATGTACAGTCAGATTTGTAATCAGATCAATGTGCATTAATAAATCTGATGGCCTGGTGAAAGAAGCCATATAACCCATAATGAATTATTTAAACAATAAAGAATGCTTAATCAAACAATATATTTACAATGTTACCTAGGTGTCACTGAAATATTAAATACACAATATTATGTGCATGTCTTATTTTATTTGTATGTGTAAATGAGTGGCCCCCATCGTTACCACTTTATCATTTTCTGTCAGTCACCTTATGTACAGACACTCCTGTGTCAAGCATCACTATATGGAAACACAATCAAACTATGCATATAAGCTACTTTATTGTGCTGTTTTTAGTCATTTATAATTTATCTTATTGTGTTTTCTCGTGCTGCATCGGATCCAGTGCATCAATTATTTTGTTCTCCTTTCCACTTGTAAATCCTCATAGAGTGATCAGCAGTGGAGAGAGCGAGCAATTTTAAGTTCCTGTGTGTCACTATCTCCGAGGAGCCAGCCTGGGCGCAACATATCTATGCTGTAAAGAAGGTAAGTCAGCGGCTATATTTCATCATGACTTTGAGGAGGTTTGGCTTGCTACATACGACACTCTGAAACTTCTACAGATTTTCCATGGAGAGAGCTTTCTGATAGGCTGCATCACCATTTGGCATGGGGGGAGGCTAATGCATGGAATTGAAAGAAGCTAAAGTATGTATTAGCCTCCATAGTATCCAAAATATCTTTAAGGAACAGTGCTTTAGAAAGATAGCGTCCATTATTAAGGACCCCCTCACCTCTTCTCATTGTTACTGTCAGGAAGGAGGTACAGAAACCTAAAGGTACACACAGCAATTCAGGAACAGCTTCTTCCCTTTGCTGTCCAATTTCTAAATGGGCATTGGGACCTCACTGTTTTTATTTCTGTTTTGCACTACTATTCTTACAGTACTGTTCTACACACACACACACACACACACACACACACACACACACACACACACACACACACACACACACACACACACACACACACACACACACACACACACACACACACACACACACACACACACACACACACTTACTGCAATTCATTTATTTTTTTCTACATTTCTCATATATTGCATTAAACTGCTGCTGCTGCTAAGTCAACAGATTTCACAAGACCTGCACTGATATTAAACCTGATTCTGATTGTGTACTGGAAATGACATTCAACACTCTTCAATTACATTGAACACTACTCTAATCCTGCCACCAGTTGGTAAATTGCTATGGCAGAGGATTTATTAAAAAGAAAATAAAAGGGAAGGGTTGAGGGAAAGCTTTCTCTTTGAATGACATTAACATTCCAGAATCAGAATCGGATCAGGTTTGAGATATTTCATGAAATTTGATGATTAGCTGCAACAGAGCAGTGTGACATACAAAAAAAAAACACAAATTACAACAAGAAATATATATAATAAATAGATTTTTTAAAGTAGTGCAAAAAAGGGCACACATTTAATTTGAGGGGGGTTTACTTCAAATTAGGAGTAAGGGACAAGGTTTTAACAGAGTGGTGGGTGCTTGGAATATTGAGTGTGTGTTGTCAGGCATTTGTACCTCCTCCCTGATGATAGCAATGAGAAGAGGATGTCCGGGGTGATAGTGGTCCTTTATGATGGATGCCAACTATTTGAGGCATCTCCTTTTGAGGATGAGCTGGATGTTGGGGATGCTAATGTCCATGATGGAGTTGACTGATTGCACATATGGAGACAGAGACCTCAACATCAGTTCAGAGAGAACTGCCTCTAAAGAAGCAGAATATAATTGAAAGTGGTTAACATCTGCTGTCAAATTGAAGCTACACTGGTATGATGAGTCTGACTGACTTCTATTGTGCTGTCATTTATATTAAGTGTGAAAACTGGCAATGCAGGAAGAGTGATATAGTCATGATATATATTGCATTATTATGGAGCCCTTAAACTAAGGTGCTTTTCATCAAATGAAATATTGCAACTTTCCCCCAGAGCATTGACTTAATTTAAGGTACTTGAATCATTCCCCAAAGGTATCAGTTATAAAGAATATCTTGAAGGAATATCTTGAAATTATTACCTTCAGCCACGAGGCTCCTTAACCAGCATGGATAACTTCAGTCACCTCAACGTTGCAATGATCATGGAGCACATTTTCAAGGACTCTACAATTACAAAAGGTAAGCACAGCAGCACCTCTAATTCTTTAGAAGTCTGCGAAGATCCAGCATGATATCTAGAACTTTGACAAACTTCTATAGGTGCGTAGTGGAGATTATATTGACTGGTTCCATCACAGTCTGATATGGAAACATGTGCCCTTGACTTTAAAAACCTCCAAAAAGCAATGGATACTACTTAGTCTATATGGATAAAGCACCCCCCCCCACACCACTGAGCACACCTACAAATAGCACTGTCACAGGAAAGTAACATCCATCATCAGGGACCCCCACCACTGAGGACATGCTCTCATCTCACTGGTTCCATCTGGAAGAAGGTACAGGAGCCTCAGGATCCATACCGTCAGGAGCCAGGAATAATTTATTACCCCTCAACCATCAGACTCTTGAACCAGATGGGATAACTTCACTCAACTTGACTAACCCCGTAACCTATGGAATCATTTTCAGGGACACTTCATCTCATGTTCTTGATATTTATTGCTACTTTATTTATTATTACTTTTTTGTATTTTTGAATATGCAATTTGTTGTCTTTTGCACATTGCTTGCTTGTCCATTCAGTTTGGTGCAGTCTTTCATTAACTCTAGAAACATAGAAAACCTACAGCACAATACAAGCCCTTCAGCCCACAAAGTTGTGCCAAACATGTTCCTACCTTATTAGGCTTACCTATAGCCCTCTATTTTACTAAGCTCCATGTACCTATCCAAAAGTCTCGTAAAAGACCCTATCGTATCCGCCTGCACCACCGTTGCCAGCAGCCCGTTCCACACACTCATCACTCTCTGAGTAAAAAAATTACCCCTGACATCTCCTCTGTACCTTCTCCCCAGCACCTTAAACCTGTGTCCTCTTGTGGTAACCATTTCAGCCCTGGGAAAAAGCCTCTGACTATCCACACAATCAATGCCTCTTATCATCTTATACACCTCTATCAGGTCACCTCTCATACTCTGTCGCTCCAAGGAGAAAAGGCCGAGTTCACTCAACCTATTCTCATAAGGCATGCTCCCCAATCCAGGCAACATCCTTCTAAATCTCCTCTGCACCCTTTCTATGGCTTCCACATCCTTTCTGTAGTGAGGCGACTGGAACTGAGCACAATACTCCAAGTGGGGTCTGACCAGGGTCCAATATAGCTGCAACATTACCTCTCAGCCCCTAAATTCAATTCCACAATAGATGAAGACCAATACACCATATGCCTTCTTAACCACAGAGTCAACCTGCGCAGCTGCATTGAGCATCCTATGGACTTGGACCCCAAGATCCCTCTGATCTTCCACGCTGCCAAGAGTCTTACCATTAATACTATATTCCGCCATCATATTTGACCTACCAAAATGAACCACTTCACACTTATCTGGGTTAACTCCATCTGCCATTTCTCAGCCCAGTTTTGCATCCTATCAATATCCTGCTGTAACCTCTGACAGTCCTCCACACTATCCACAACATGCCCAACCATTGTGTCATCAGCAAACTTACTAACACATCCCTCCACTTCCTCATCCAGGTCATTTATAAAAATCACAAAGAGTAAGGGTCCCAGAACAGATCCCTGAGGTACTCCACTGGTGACCGACCTCCATGCAGAATATTACCCATCTACAATCACTTTTTGCCTTCTGTTGGAAAGCCAGTTCTGGATCCACAAAACAATGTCCCCTTGGATCCAATGCCTCCTTACTTTCTCAATAAGCCTTGCATGGGGTACCTTATCAAATGCCTTGCTGAAATCCACATACACTACACCTACTGCTCTTCCTTCATCAATGTGTTTAGTCACAGCCTCAAAAAATCCAATCAGGCTCATAAGGCATGACCTGCCCTTGACAAAGTCATGTTGACTACTCCTAATCATATTATGCCTCTCCAAATCTTCATAAATCCTGCCTGTCGGTATCTTCTCCATCAACATATCAACCATTGAGATAAGACTCACTGGTCTATAATTTCCTGGGCTATCTTGACTCCCTTTCTTGAATAAAGGAACAACATCCGCAACCCTCCAATCCTCCGGAACCTCTCCCGTCCCTATTGGTGATGCAAAGATCATTGCCAGAGGCTCAGCAATCTCCTCCCTTGCCTTCCACAGTAGCCTGGGGTACATTTTGTCCAGTTCCGGCAACTTATCCAACTTGATGCTTTCCAAAAGCTCCAGCACATCCTCTTTCTTAATATCTACATGCTCAAGCTTTTCAGTCTGCTGCAAGTCATCACTACAATCACCAAGATCCTTTTCCATAGTGAATACTGAAGTAAAGTATTCATTAAGTACCTCTGCTATTTCCTTACTTTCCCACTGTCACACTTGATATAGGTCCTATTCTCTCACGTCTTATCCTCTTGCTCTTCACATACTTGTAGAATGCCTTGTGGTTTTCCTTAATCCTGTCCGCCAAGGCCTTCTCAAGGCCCCTTCTGGCTCTCCTAATTTCCTTCTTAAGCTCCTTCCTTCCTTCTATTATATTTCTTGGATTTACTGTGTATTTACTCGGATTTTTTTTCAAGAAAATAAATCTCAGGATTCTATGTGGTGACATATATGTACCTCGATAATAAATTTACTTTGAACATTTGAATATTTGAAATACCTGATGAAACATAAAATCTGCTAATATTGTCCAACTTGGTAACTTTAACACATTTCTCTTGCACTAGTAATAATAAATGTATGTCAGTCTTGTTTCTCTGGTGGGGTTTCACTGACGCTCAGAAACTGGCAATGCAGCACAAAGTCACTCTCACCATGCTCTGTTACGTTTCAATTTAAAACATTGTCAATTCCATGATGACCTGAGCTTTTCAGTTAGCCTTCTATACAATCTCTCTCATCAACAAAATACAACAAAAGCAATCTTCTATCTTCTCGTCATGCATGATAGCAAAATATTACCCATACAAGCATATCTACCATCACACAAACACCAAATCACAGGCACACAGTCGAGCTATGGCATCACAGAGTTACACACATGGCCAGACTCACAAACAAATATAAACATTCAAGTAGATTTTTTAAATTTAGAGACACAGTGCTGAACAGGCCCTTCTGGCCCAAAGAACGACACCACCCAACAATCAACCTTCTTAACCCTAGCCTAATCACAGGACTTTTTACATTGACTAATTAAATTGCTAACTGGTACATCTTTGGACTGTGGGAGGAAACAGGAGGAAATTTTGTGTGTGTTGGTTAGACTTATACCCTCTAGTTTGGGACACCACCCCCCCGCCCCCAACTCTAGCCTGGGACAATAGACTCTGACTATCTATCCTATCAATGCCCATCATAATTTGATTGCTCTGCAATAAGAAAAATCCAGCCTACTCAGTCTCCTCTTGTAAAATGAAGGTCTGCATTTTGGGCAAAATCTAGTGAATCTCAAAAACACAAGATGTTCTTCGGTTGCTGAAAAATCCAATGTAATACACACAAAACGCTGGAGGGACTCAGCAGGTCAGGCAGCATCTACGGAGATGAATACACAGTCAATGTTGTGGGCCTAGACCCTTCACTAGGACTGGAAAGGAAGGGGGAAGATGCCAGAATAAAAGGTGGGGGGAGGGAAAAGAAGACAAGCTAGAAGTTGATAGGTAGCTAGGTGGGTGGGAAAGTTAAAGGGCTGAAGAGGAAAGGATCTGGTAGGATAGGAGAGTAGATTACAGGAGAAAAGGAAAGAGGAGGGACACCAGTTGGAGGTGATAGGCAGGTGAGGAGCCAGAGTGGGTAACAGAAGAAGAAAGAAGAGGAAAACATTACCGGAAGGATTTAATGGATCTCTTCTGCTCCCTTGTCAATGTTACAGCTCCTGTGTTTTTGTGTGGTGACTGGAACTGCACACAGGAGTCCAGGTACAGCCTGACAGATGCTTTGTACAGCTGTGGTCTGAAATCTCACCTCTTTTTCACTAGTCCATTCATTCACCACCTTGTTTAACTACTTTGTCATTTTTTGGGGGGCTATGAACTTGCTTCCCAATGTTTCTCTATACATGACCTCTCCAAGGTTGCTGTTACTTTCTATTTGTGCCTTGCAAGGCTGGTTCTGTGGCACAGGTGGCTGACCCACAGCCTCACAGCCAGAGACACAGTCAGATCCTGACCTTTGGTGTAGCCTGTGTGGTGTTTGCATGTTCTCCCTGTGACCACATGGATTTCTCCTGGGTAGTCCAGCTTCCGTCCGCATCCCAAAGGCATGCAGACAGATAGTTAAATAGCCACTGTAAATCGTGTCAAGTATGTAATTGGAGTGGGTGGGGGAAGTTGATGAGAATCTGGGGAGAATAAAATGGGGTTCCTGAAGGTTTTCATAGCTGGGGGTGGTAGTGCACAAGCTCCCCAAACCTATGAAATAATCCTTATGGAGTACATCTCAATGAGCCCCGGACAACCAAGTCCAGCTCCTGACCTTCACGTGTGGCTTAGCTACTAAGCCCGGCAGAACCGTTTCTACTGACAAGAGAAGGGGCAAAGGCAGGTTACTGTTGCTTAAAACCAGTCACTTTGAGTTGATAGGGCATGTCAGCCAAGATTGGCAGCTCATTTAGGAAAAGGAAAACTCTGATCGCAAACCTCCGCTAACTTGTGGCTATATTCACTCATGGGAAAGGCTTTGGGTGTAAATTCAAGGGGAAAACTCTAAAGCTGGGGTCCTTACGTCAGCCCTACATTGAGTTCAGTGCTGATTGGTAACTCCTGAAATTCCTCTGGTGTCAACAGTATCGGTCTTTCTGTTGCTTTGGATTCATCAGCTGTGTGGAGAACGGGAGCCTGCTATATGGGAAACGGCTTGCTCTCTGTATCCTTCTGCCTTGACTTACATACTCTTCAGATACCTGGGAGACAGCATCCGTGGTCAACCCTAACTAACAGAAGGCCTCTAAAATGAGATTAGTGCAGGGTTAGTGTAAATAGGTGGCTTGTGGTCAACAAGGAATTGATGGGCCAAAGGGCCTGTTCAGTGCTGTGGTGCTCTATGATTCTCTACCAAGTATTTGGGTCATCAACCCTGTATGAGTCCTGATACGGTCACAGAGTCATGGAGCATAGAAACAGGCCTTTGGCCTACCCAATCTTGGTACATGGATCTTGGGAAACTGGTGGGCGAAATAGGAGGGAAGAATTAGATTGATCTTAGAATGGGTTAAAAGATCAGCACTATGTGTGCTGAATGGCCTGCACTGTGCTGTACTGTTCTATATCCCATATTTGATGTTTTATTTTATTGATTTTTTTTTAAAAATTAGGGACACAGGACAGAAACAGACCCTTTGGGCCCAACAAGCCTGCATCATCCAATTACACATGTGACCAATTAAGCGACTAACGTGAATGACTTTGAAATGTGGGAGGAAACCAGAGCACTTGGAGAAAATCCATGTGGTCATGGAGAGAACATTCAAACTCCTTTCAGACCCGAGTTATTGGCAGAGTAAATGTTAGTGGCTACGCTACCATGTCACTTTATCTTCTGTGTTCTATGGGTTCTATGTTTTATGTTCTCTGTTCTGTGTTCTCTGTTCTATGCTCCCTGTTGATATTGAGGAAGAGCTTATTGGCCTGGAACCAGGCCTCGAGATCTTTCACCTCCTCCCTGTAGGCTCCGTTTGCTCAAGGCAAAGGAACCAGGTCGACAGTTTTAGCTACAATGTGAGGACTTCGGTGTGTAGGCATACTTCGTCAGAACTGTGTGAGACAGCCAATTAACGATGCTCTGTGTGATCACCCTCCAGACCTCCAGCTGATATTTCTGTGAGTGTACACCATCAAAGGATTAAATGTTAAAATGTGCACCATAGAATAAATGACCAAAATCAAATTCAGATCACTGCTGCTGGCTAATCAGAGTACTATGGATTTAAAGCATGTGGTTAATTTGTAAATTAATAGCTTAGATTACTTAATAAAACTGAAAATTAGCCTAAATTGTCAGGTTTTGACTTTATCCAGTTTGAAATGTGTTCAGGCCCATTGCAGTCAAAAGTACAGATGAATTTATAAATATTTTCACAAACTAGTAACCAGAAAGTGAGGTGATCTCAATAATCGACACCTAACATTATTATAAACTTCCAGTAAACAGTCACCTTCATTTTACAGGAGCTAGAGGTACTTCCATGTTTCAGAAATCACAGAACATTCAGTATAGAACATGGAATTTAGAACAGTATTTATTAGTACCGGGTCTTCACTCCACAAAGTTGTGCTGACCTTTTACCTAAGCTCAACCTAACCCTTCCCTCCTGGAGAGCCCTCCATCTGTCTTACACCCATTGTCTATCTAAGAGTCTCTTAAATGTCCCTAATGTACCTGCTTCTCCGACCGTTCCTGGGAAGCATGTTCTATGCACCCGCCACCCTCTGTATAAATAAACTATCTCTGACTTTCCTTCAATCACATTAAAACTAAAGTTATTCCCCTTGGTATTAGCAATTTCTGCCTTGGGAAAAAATCTCTGGTATCCACTCAATCTATGCCTCTTATCATCTTGTACACCTCCATCAAGTCACCTCCCATCCTTCTTCACTCCAAAGAGAAAAACCTTGGCTTGCTCAACTTGCCTTCATAACACCTGCTCTCTCGTCCAGGCAGCATCCTGGTAAATCTCCTCTGCACCCTCTCTAAAGCTTCCACATCATTCCTATAATGAGGCAACAAGAACTAAAAAAACTACTCCAAATATGGTGTAACCAGGTTCTTACAGAGCTACACCATCACCTCGCAGCAAGCAAACAGTGCCAGTAATTGTCAGCAGGTCAGGCAGTAACATGCAGAGGGAAATTAGCCAATATCTCAGCTCATTGGCCTGTCATCTGAATTGTTTGGATGAGCTGAAACAGTTTATGGTTCGGGTGATTGGTGTCCCCAATAACCTTCCAGGACTTTTTAATGTACCTGCTGCTGTAAATGCCCTCAGTGGAGGGAAGTTCACATCCACAGACGCGCTGGGATATCTGTACCACTCTCAGCAGTGCTCAGTGATCAAGGTTGGTGCAGTTCCCATACCAGGTGGTGATACAGGCAGTCAGGATGCTCTCAATAGTGCTCCTGTAGAAGGTATTAAGGATTTGGGGGCTCATGCTGAACTTCTTCAGTCTCCTGAGCTGGAAGAGACACTGTTGTGTTTTTTTTTGCCACACAGCTAGTGTGTACAGTCCAGGTGAGATCATCGGTGATGTGTATACCGAGGAACTTGACACTACTCACCCTCTCAACTGCAGACACATTGATGTTGATCGGGGTGAGCCTGTCTCCATTCCTCTTGCAATCCACAATCAGCCGTTTTTTTTTTTTGGATATTGAGGGGGAGGTTGTTATCTTGGCATCACTGTGTCAGGGTGTTAACTTCTCCTCTGTAGGCTGTCTCATCACTGCTAGAAATAAGGCCGATCAATTTTATGTCATCTGCAAGTTTGATCAGCACATTGGATCTGTGTGTGGTAGAACAGTATTGGGTATAAAGAGAATAGAGAAGGGAACTCAGGACACTATCCTCGTCAGCATCTGTGCTGAGGGTCAGAGGGGCAGAGGTAAGGGAACCCATCCTTACCACCTATCGGCAATCTGATAGGAAGTCTAGGATCCAGCTGCACAAGGCGGGGTGCAGACCTAGGACTCTGAGCCTGTTAAGCTTGGAGGGAATTATGCTGTTGAATGATGAACTGTAGTCCAAGAACATCATTCTAATGTATACATCCCTCTTCTCTAGGTGAGTGAGGACGGTGTGTGGTGCTGTGGCAATGGTGTCATCAGTAGACCAATATGCCTATGATGTTGCTGCAGATAAGATTTTATTGCCCTTGTGTAGACATGTAATTGTGCAGATGGCAATAAACTTAACTTTGACAGTGTTTCCAAAGTGGGAAAGTTTAGAGGGAGCTGGCACCATCAACCAAACCCAAGGCACAGGCACGGCGAAAGCTGGAATTGAAATACACTCAGTGGCCACTTTATTAGGTACACCTGCACACCTGCTCTTTAATTAAAATATCTAATCAGCCAATCATGTGCCAGCATTTCAATGCATAAAAGCATTCCGATATGGTCAAGAGGTTCAGTTGTTGTCCAGACCAGGCATCAGAATGAGGAAGAAATGGGATCTAAGTGACTTTGACTGTGGAATGAATGTTAAGACCAGTCAGGATGGTTTAAGTATTTCAGGAACTGCTGATCTCCTTGGCTTTTCACACACAACGTTCTCTGGAGTTTACAGACAAGGGTGAAAAAAAACAAAAACATCCAGTGACTGACAGCTGTGTGGGTGAAAATGGCTTGTTGATAACAGAGGTTGGGGAGAATGGCCAGATTGGTTCAAGCTGATCGGTAGCTGAGCGAAGGGCGCTGAGTAGGCTACGGTCAATTATGGATAACTCTGAACATCCTCTACATAGCACCATCCAGAGACAGAGAAGCAGTTTCAGTGACAGGTTACTATCGATGCAATGCTCCTCAGACAGGATGAAGAGGTCAATACTCCCCAATGCCATTAGGCTTTACAATTCTACCGCCAGGACTTAAGAACTTTTTAAAAGCTATTATTAATGCTTTTTGAGATAGTGATTTAGATGCATATCATATTTTTTACTGAGTTAAGTATTGTATGTAATTAGTTTTGCTACAACAAGTGTATGGGACATTGGAAAAAAAGTTGAATTTCCCCATGGGGATGAATAAAGTATCTATCTATCTATCTAAGCTGACAGGAAGGTGACAGTAACTAAATAGCCACATATTACAACAGTGGTGTGCAGAAGAGCATCTCTGAATGCACAACACGTCGAACCTTGAAGCGGATGGGCTACAGCAGCAGAAGACCATGGACATACACTCAGTAGACTCTTTACTGGCTACAGCAGGCACCAAGTAAAGCAGCCACTGAGTGCATGTTGGAAGAAACACGGAGACAAAAATCAGCTCATAACTCAATCCAGCTAGACTGGTTACTTATTGAGCTTCTAAAGGTCACTCGTTCATCACTCAGGAGATGATGGGACCCGAGACTATGCAACATTCCCCAGAGGGCACAGAGATGACATGCTCTCGAGTAGGAAGGCATCATCAGAGAGGTTAGAACAATGCTCTGCATTTTATGCACTCACTCTAAATGTGCTAAAAAACAAATCATCAACGTATCTCTGTTCAACTGTTGGCATAAATTGGATTCAGGTGAGGGAGTCTGGGGTAAGTATATTCACATCCTTGCTGCTTTCGGCTTCAGTGTAATGAACACAGTGTACGAGATAGCACACGTCTCTCTCACATCACTCAGATTTCCCAGTTATCACCCTGGACTCTCAGACCCTGCAGAATTATAAAGACAGGTATGAGAAACTTCTCTGCAGACGAGCCTGCTCAACGAAAAAATCTTAAACTCATTCTTCACCACACTTGGCCTATGTGCAGGTAATTAGGTGTAAACGTTCAGAACAGAGGGAACAGGGAGTCAGTATAGATTAAGAAGCATGGATCAATCTGAAATCCAACAAGGCAACGCACAAAAACACTAGAGGAGCTCAGAAGGTCAGGCAGCATCTATGGAAAGAAATAAGCATTCAACACTTCTGGCCAAGATGCTTCATCAGGACTGTAAAAAGGGTGGAGCAAAGTCAAGATGGCACTAAACAGCCCTTCGCTTCAGAACCATTTCAATTTCTATCTTTCATATCTTTTTTTTTCCCTTTCAAGGTTCTTTTGAAGACCCTGACTTGGAGTTACACTCTGACTTGGTTCTTTGCGGGAATGGGACCCGCTCGCGGGGCTTCATAACCAGCCGCATTTGATATTCCAAGGACATGGCCAGGAAGATTAGCATGCCTTCAGGGTTCTGGATTTTCATGGCTCTGGGGACATGTTGATTCTAGGCTGACGTCTCTGACTAAGGCGTCGCGGGAGAACACGGAACATCGGGAGCAGCGGGTTAGCTGCCGTGAGTTGTGTGTCCAGAAATCTGCGCGTTTCTGGGGCCGACTCTCTGGGCGCAGAGCTTGGAGGAAAGCGACACAACAGGCTTTTAACATCATAAATCAGTGAGTTGTTTGTTAAGTCTCCCTTCTCGCTGTGAAACTGGTCACCTCTTTGTCCCTTATTAGGGAGAGAGAGAGAGCCTGTGGTATGTCGAAGTACTGGGTAAGCGACTGGTCTTTGGGGTACTGCAAGTCTGTGTCTGTGAAATTGCTCATGCTTGAGTGCTCGGTGGAAAGTATTGATGCTTTTTGCTGGTGGGGTGGGAGCTCTCATTGCCTTACCACTGCTTGTGCATGGGAGGGCAGAGCCAGGTGGGGCTTTGGGGTTCTAACGTTTACTTATCATTCATTCTTTGAGGCACTCTTCTGTTTTCGTGGAAGTTTAGTAAGAAAAAGAATTCCAGGATGTATATTGTATACATTTCTCTGACATTAAAACTACCTATTGAGAAGCCAAAATAATGATTTGCTGCTCCACTGCGAAGTCTCAGCTTAGACTTCTTTACCTCACCTCCCTCACCTTTTTATTCCGGCTTCTAGTTTTGTGCCACGTTGTACGCTGTAAGATCAATGAGTCGTGTTCTATCTGTGAACACGCCTTGTGGCATTTTTGCTTATATATCTAGCAAGTTTTGTCCAAAAAAATACTGTTAAGTGTACACCGAATACATAATTATTGTGAAAGGATGAAGAACTATTTATCAAATTTCAAAGTTCAAGATATATTTATTATCAAAGTACATACTATATATGTCACATATACAACCCCTAGATTCATTTCTTGTGGAAATACTCAATAAATCCATAATAGAGTTAATAACCAGAATAAAATCAATGAAAGACCACACTAACTTGGGCATTCGACCAGTGTGCAAAAGACAACAAACTGCAAATACAAAAAAAGAGTAACAATAATAATGAACTTTAAGTAATAATTATGAATTACATGAGATGACAAGTCCTTGAAAGTGAGTCTATGGGTTGTGGGAACAGTTCAGTGATGGAGCAAATGAAGTTGTCTTAAGTTGTCTCACTGCTTCAAGAGCCGGTTGGTTGACGGTTAAAAACTGTTCATGAATCTGGTGGTGTGAGTCCTGAGGCTCCTGTTCCTCCTTCCTGATGGCAGTAGAGAGAAGAGATCATGGCCTAGGCAGTGGGGGTTCCTCATGATGGATACTGCTTTCCTGCAACAACTCCATGTAGATGTGCTCAATGATAGAGAAGGCTTTACCTGTGATGGACTGGTCCGTATCCACTACTTTTGTAGTATTTTCCATTCAAGAGCATTGGTGTTCCCATACCAGGCTGTACTACATCCGATTAACGTACTTTCAACCACATTTCTATACAAGTTTGTCAACATTTTAGATATCATGCTGAATTTTGCAACCTCCTAAGGGAGTAGATGCGCTTCATAATTGCACTTCCAAGCTGAGCCCAGGACAAGTCCTTCAAAATGATAACATTGAGGAATTTAAAATTGCTGACCCTCTATACCTCTAATACTCTGACGAAGACTGGCACATGGACCTTTGGTTTCCACCTCCTGGTCGATAATCAGCTCCTTCGTCTTGCTGACTTTGAGTGAGAGATTGTTGTTGTAGCACATCTCAGCCAGATTTTCAATCTCCCTCCTGTAGGCTGATTTGCCCTACAACAACGATGTCATCAGCAAACTTGAAAACGGCATTGGAGCTGCGCTTATATCTATACTTGATGGTATGTAGGCTGGTGAAAGTGGGCATTGGCCAGTTTGAACCACCCGTTTTTCAAGCCGTTGTGTCCACCACATTGGAGTTTCTATAGCATACAGTGATGTACAATTATACTAAGATCAGTGCCTCAGTGCCTCCACTGGGGTACTCCCCAAGTTAAGAAAGTAAATAAGGTCAGCCAATATTCTCAAAGCACTGAAAGGCCAATTCTTTTCTTTAACCTCCTGCTATCACTGTTGTTAGCTTAAAGCAACAATAACTCACAAGGATTCACAATGACCACCATCCTGGAAGTTCCAGTAGAAATAGAGCAATGTAGTCAAATAAAGTCTGAAATACCTGCTCTAAATATACAATCATTAGAAAAATATATGCTGCCTTCAAAAGTAAGCTACAGTGAAGATGATGTGTCTCAGCTTTTGACATAGGGCACTGTTATGTACCTCGTACCCGTAACAGGTTAAAAAGGAACAGCAGAAATGGACACACATGGAGTCTGAGTCTTCCGTTATAAACACTATATTATTAGTAACTACGTGGTAAAGTAATAGAAAACAAGATAAGGCAAACAGGTTAGCAGAGTATATGCATATATAAGTGATTAAATAAAGTTCCCCCAAACTTCTTCCAGCTCAGGTGGTGAAAAGATACGGTCTTACGATGGTACGTAAGAAAGGTCAGTTCAATGCACGAGGTTGCGGTTGTTGGTAAGACAGAGAGGGAGAGAGAGATTTGTAATCCAAAGGCGTATGTTGTCAGAAGGCAATTACATCGATATTCCAAAATAACAGTAACAGTAGGTTTTATCTCTGAAGTTGTTCCACTCCACACACGAAGTATCACGGACAGTGATCTTCAATGAGTATCCTTTCAACACAGGTGGTACCACACCCGAATTCAGCTACGGGACATCCCAAAGTGGTGGCCACAGGATACTCAAACAGAATCCACGTATGGATTATCACCAACAGTAGCTTATCACTGAGGTACTATCTTCAAGTGGTAAAACTACCAACCTAGGCCAGGATTATCACACACAGGTAGATTCCACAACGTTACCTCAAACCCACAACTGTGATAGCCACTTATCCAGTTCCACGACATACGAAATAACTCCTACAGTGATTTGCCACAGGGGTGCCTTTCTTCAGTGAACTACCACACCCAAACAAGGGTAACACACAAGTGGTATTCACAAAGGTAGTGCCCTCACCAGAGAACCCACTCCTGTGGATTAACTACATAGTAGTCACATGTTCGTATTCAAATGGAACTCAGACGTATCCTTATGGGCTGCTTAGAGAGAGAGTCCAAACAATGACCTCTTTGTCACTTGGTTTCTTCTGTTTCAAACCTTCCTCTCCCCTCTTCTCTTTCTTTAAAGTCACCAAATGTGACCACAAAAAGGAGACCGTCTTCTGTGGTAAAGTTATCAACCCAGGCAAGGGTTGGACACTCTGATAACTTCCCACCGGTCACACCTTTTCCCACTGCGAGAGCCACTGATCGATTCTCCCAATCGATCCTCCAAAGCCCACCTTTTTGTGGGCACAACAAAGCTCATGCAGTGTCCGAAACCATGTGTGCCTGTCTAACAACCAGCTGACCTTGTATTTATCCAAGCATGCTGAACACCAGCTGTCCATCAAATAATGCCACCCTCGGTCACCATGGCGACCCACAAGCTGCTCGTTGTCTCTCTCTGTAAGAACTCACAAACAGGCAGTGTCCTTGTATGTTCAAAACAAGCTTTAGAGTTCGTATAAACACCATCTCAAGGTAGGCTTCGTCTCTCTCTCTCTCTCTCTCTCTCTCTCTCTCTCTCCCTCTCTCTCTCTCTCTCTCTCTCTCTCTCTCTCTCTCTCTCTCTCTCTCTCTCTCTCTCTCTCTCTCTGTAACAGCTTAAACAGTGTTCAAAAACCAGTCTCATTCTCCCGACATTTTAAAGTGATAGTCCACAGAAAATATGACCCCTAGGGGTAAATAACAGTGCCCTTTAGATGATGAGTTCCCAACCTGTGGATTGGGTCGATTAAAACTCAAAGATAGAAAGTAAACTCCAAAATAATTGTTCAATCTTCTAAGACTGTTGCCAAGTCCTACTGGAGACTGTGAGTCACTGTTACCTCTAAGCTGTGTGAGTCTGTATCTGTGCAGTAAATGAAATGCTCTCATATACATAGCCTTTGATGTGGTACAGCTGAAGCTTTCTCTGATGTAATGCAAATATAATTTTGAAATTATGCTAATAGTTTTATGAGTATAATCTATATATTTTCCAAATAATAAATGTACTACAATTTTTACTTTGAAACATTCTAGAGCTTCAACATATTTACTTTATCACTGTTTCAAGTTCAAACACTGTGACAAATTGTAACAATAAACACAGAATAGATGTCAGTAGCTCATTATTAATATACTGCCTGCCCGCTAAATGTCAATGCCATCAACGAGAAAAGGTTTATGAAATGTGAAAGATTTTCCTTGTTGCACTGTGATTCATTATATTCTTCAAATAGTAAATAAAATCAAAAGTATGTGATTTTTCAATTTTTATTTAAATATTCATAGAAAGAATATTACAAAAAAATCCTGAAGCATCATGCAGTTTCCATGCTGCGTAAAAATTTCCTGCTCACGATATGGTTGGTCTGTGTAGCTGCAAAAAATGTTAGAGGGAACATTACTAATAGTATTGAGATGTCTGTACAGAGCCAAAAAGGAAAAAAAAAACCCTGAGTTTTGATTTTGGTTTCAAGAATTGTACAAGATAGAAACTGATAGAAGTACTGTATCTCAAGGCTCAGGCAGTGTCAAAGGAAAAAGAATCAAACTTGATGTCTCAGGTCCTGGTTTAAAAATGAGAAGAGATGTGTTTAAATCTGAAGAGAATAGGGCGGGGGTAGAAAGAACAGAGAATTGCCTATAATAAGGTGAAAAACAATGTTGCCAAGATGGTTACTTGAAAATTCCAGGCACTTGTCAATTTGACCCTCCATCCCACTCTTGTTTTGACCTCTCTGTGTTCAGCCTCTTATATTGCTTCAGTGATGTCCAGCATCAACTTGAGAAGCAATGTCTGATTTTCTGTCTCAGCACATTATCATCCCCTGGATTTTATTGGAGTTTAATACAAAACTCATGGCTATACCTGACCATTGCAACATGATTCTTTTCTTCAACTGCTCAAGTTCAATTTCAAGTTCAAATTTAATTATCATCAAACCATACACATGTATGCAGCTAAACTAAACAATGCTCCTCCAGGGCCAAGGTGTATAATACACTTCATACCGTCACATACAGCACATGTATTTAGAGTAAGACATAGAGTTGCAAAATTGTGCCATGGCCTGACGATTAATGGTACATGGGATGCTGTTTCAGAGCCATATTTCTGTAAGAACAAGCATGCAGCAATTTCTTATTTTGTGCTGGGTCAGATGCAGACAAAGGCAAATCAGCTTATTTTGTGTTAGGTCAGCCATAAACAAAAGCAATCCAGCTTGTCTTCCTGGAAGCAAACATGATGGAAGCCCCAGCCTGAAGTGGCCAACTCCCAAACAGCATAGATTCCAGTGCCTCTGTTCCATGTCTGTTCTCTTCACACCGCCCTCCTCCCTCCTCCCTTGGGTGGCTGGGATAGATGACACCGTGGTACAAGGACTGATCTGTGCAACAACCAAAGCCACGCAGTTCCCCCACTGTCAGTGTCGTCAATGAAACAATGGACCAAACTTTCAGTATTTTCTGTTACCAATTTCCAGCAGGATCATGCAAGACAACCAAGAACTACTAAGGCAAACAGTTGTACCATTTGTTGGACCCAGAGAGGCAGCTGTGACCAAGTGACCAAACTGAGAGCTTTCAAAGTTATTTTTACCTTAAGACCATTGGTCTGAACAGTACTATTGACAATCCCTTCATCCTCTCCACCCTCCTCTTTTTCCATTTCCTCATTTTGTTATTTTTTCACCTTTGATAGCACATAGAACAGTACAGTATAGTGCAGGCTATTTGGGCCATGATGTTGAGTCAACTTTTTAAATTATTTTAAGATCAGTCCAACTCTTTCTCCCACATCAGCATCCATCGTTCTATCATCCATGTGCCTATCTTAGGATTCGTTGAATATTTCTTGTCTGGAAATGTCGACTTTCCTTTCCTACTGAAGCCACATGACCAGCCAGGTGAGTCCACTATTTCTGTCTGTTTTAGGTTTCCAGACCTTGCATTTGTTTTGTTCCAATTGAGTAAACTAAATAATGGTGATCTTATCTGGATGCATCACAGCTTGGTATGGTAACTGCTCTGCCCATGACCATAAGAAACTCAGAAAGCTGTGGACTCAGCTTAGTATATTACAGAAAACAGCCTTCCCTCCATGGACTCTACATTTCTCACTGCCTCAGGAAAACAGGCCCCTCTACCCTGGGCATTCTCTCTTCTCCTCCCTCCCATTAGGGAGATGATGCAAATTCCTGAAAGCACATACCATCAGGCTCAAGGAGAGCTTCTATCCTTCTCATGCAAGCCCATTGAATGCCCCTCTCATACAATAAGATGGAGCTTTTACCTCACAAATGATCTCATGTAGGCCATCCACCTTATTGATTGCCTGAACTGCACTTTCTCTGTAACTGTTACTCTTTATTCTGCATTCTTTTGTTATTTCTCTTGTATGACCCCAATGCACTACTGTAATGAATTGTTCTGTATGGAAGGCATACAAAAGAAATGTTTTCACTGTACATTAGTATATGCAGCAAGAATAAAGCAGGAGAATGGGGTTGGGAGGGACAATAAAACAGTCACAATGGAATGGTGGAGCAGACTTGATGGGCCAAATGGCCTAATTCCACTCCTATAGAAAAAAAAGAAAGCCAAGTTACCAATGCACAAATGTGCCTTACCATTGTAGGACAGGCTACTTCAGTGGCAAGTACAACAATACTCTCAGTTCATTGATCAGAATTGTTAGCACTACTTCTAAGACCAAAAGGCATAGGAGGGGATTGAGAGCATCCAGCCCAGTGACTCTGCTCCACCATTGTATCAAGGCTGATTTATTATCCCTCTCCACTCAGTTCTGCTGTCTTCTCCCCGTAACCTTTGGCACTATTACTAATCAAGCACCTACCAACTTCTGCTTTAAATACACTCAGTGATTCTGCCTGATCTGCTGAGAGCTGCCAGCATACTGGGTCATAGTACAAGCACTTCAGCCCACAATGTTGTGCTGAACCCTTAACCAACTTCAAGATCAATCTAACCCCTCCCTCCAACATAGTACTCCATTTTTCTTTCATCCATGTGCCTATCTAAGAGTCTCTTAAATGTCCCTAATGTATCTGCCTCTACCACCTCTCCTGGCAGTGCATTCCACACACCGACCTATCTCTATGTAAAAGCTTGCCTTTATCGTCCCATCCTATACTTTCCCCCAATCACCTTAAAATTATGCTCCTTTGATTTAGCTATTTCATGCTGGGATAATGTCTTTGGCTATCCACTTTATATTTGCCTCTCATCATCTTGCACACCTCTATGTATTTACCTCTCAACCTCCTTTGTCCAAAGAGAACTTTTGCTCATAAAGCATCATCATCAAGGAGGTGTCGCAGGGTCCAGCTCAAACCATGTCATCATTTGTGGATGAAATGACTGTGGTTTGCCCTATCAAGGGCAACGATGAGACGGAGTATAGAGAGGAAGTGAGTGGCAGGTGGACCGGTGTGAAAAGAACAACCTAAGCTTGAATGTGGAGAAAACAAAAGAAAACCATTGTGGACTTCAGGAAGGTGCAGACAAACCATTGTGCTGTGCAAATATATGGCTACTCCGTAGAGAGAGTTAAGTGCACCACGTTCCTGGGAGTTCACATCACGGATGATCTCACCTGGTCCCTTGATATCACCTTCCTGAACAAGGCAGCATCTACACCTCCTAAGGAGATTGAGGCAAGCAAGGCCTCCCCCCCGCCCCCACCTCACCTTAACTGCATTTTCCAGGAGCACTATTGAGAGCATCCTGGTATGGGAGCAGTCGAGCATTGAACGAGAAGTCCCTACAAAGGACTGTGAGAACAGCTGAGAGGATTATAGGTGTCTCCCTACCATCCTGCATCCACAGGACCATTGGTATTATTAAGGATTCCACACACCCACCCAGCATTCTGTTTGACTTTCAACCATCTGTCAGGAGATTAGGATGCATAAAAAGAACATTTAGGATGGGAAACAATTTCTTCCCCCAAGCCATCAAGCTTCTGAACTCCTGGCTGCATCATATTCAAAGTATCAGTGGTTAATCTGTTCCGTACCCTACAATGTTCAATATTAATGCACTTTTGCTTGTTATTAATGAGTGATTCTTCTGTCAATTTTATCCTTACCTTCATAAATTATCATATGTTATGTGTGTTGTGTGTAGTACTGTGCTTTACATCATCTTTCAGAGAAGTTTTGTCTCATTTCTCTAGACATTCTATGGTTTTATACGTTATATACATGTACATAGTTAAATGACAATAAATTTGACTTGAATTGATCTGATTAAAGTTCTCCTTCCCTCCGCTAGCCTGCGGGTTACCCTTGGGCAAGGTATAGCACCTGCTTAGCCTCCCTGATCAAGGTTACATGAAGCCATGGGAGCAGGTGGTGGATGATCATTTGAGTAACTGGTACATATCACAAGTCCTGCTGATGCAACCATTGACACCAAACAGACAATCTCTGAAGAGAATTGATAATGGCTGGGGGCCACCTGTCTTGTAAAGTCACTGCCCAGAAGAAGGCAATGGCAAACCACTTCTGTAGAAAAATTTGCCAACAGCAATCATAGTCATGAGACCATGATCACCCTCACGTGATATGACACTGCACATAATGATGATGATAGTACGACAACCAGAAATGAATACAGTAATCCAAATGTAGGCCAACCAGTTTAGTAGATCTGCAGCATTATGTCGTGAACCTTGAACACAACCCCACCAGTCTCTCACACATTTAGATGATATACACCAACCTACCTGGATATAACAAGTACCATTCGCATTCAGTGGGCTGGCTGTATCTTCTCTCTGGGGGTGGGGCAAATTTGAAGCTACATTGACATCATTTAACAGGTACGCAGAGGCCTATTATACAGCTCAGCGGGGAAGTGCAGTTGTGCTCTGTAATAGCTGGTAGACATGATAACTGCTATTTTATGCTTGCTAGAGAGGCAAAGAAAATTTGCATTGCAGTTCCATTGCAGACATTTCTCGAGGAACATTTAAAAGTAAAAATAAAGATGAAAAGGATGTTCTGTACAGTACAAAATGAATTGGAATTCATACTTTTCACTTATTTTCCTTGGCATCATTGGAAGCCTTTGAATACATTTAGTCATGTTGGATCTCTGTTTAATTTTTGACCCTTAGTGTTCTTCCAGGCGTCAAGAATGGTGAGCCATCTTAATTCCAAGATTACAGTTTAATTTAGAGTACATACAAACATAAAAATACTCAGCAAATTAAATAAAGAGCTAAGAAACAATGCTAAGAGGGGAATAAATGCTAAAACAAAAGAATAAAATTGGCACTTCTGATAAATCTGTAATTTTATAGATAAGCTAAAATATATTCCTTAGATAAGAATGAGTTAGTCAATACACGTCATAATTAAATCAATTACATCGTGAGGAATGTATTCATACTTAGCCAATGAAAAATGCTAAAGGTGATTAACCATCAGTTTCACTGCTATACTGCTTTCTACAAGTGAGAGTGGAAAATACAAGAGTTTGTTAAAAGTACAAGTCTTATAAAAAGTGTTATTAGAAAAACAATGATTTCCAACAGTCGGTTCTGGCTCTTAGGCCATCCTCACCAATATCACGTTCCACTTGCTTACATGTAACTGATTCTCTCCTGTCAACATCCTCTTTGCTCTCATAGAATTTAAAACATGACAGCACAGTACATAACTTTTGGCCCTCGATGTGCCGACCTTTAAACCTACGCTAAGTTCAATTTTAGAGTGGTGGGATGGAGATACAGCTCTACCAAAGAAGGTGTAAGGCACTCCTTCCCTCTGCTAGGCTGCAGGTCACCCTTGAGCAAGGTGTAACACCTGCTTAGCTTCCTGACCAGGGCCACGTGAAGTCAAGGGAGCAGGTGGTGGATGGTTGTATGAGCAACTGGTACATATCACAAGTCCTGGTTATGTGACACTGATGCGAGATAGGCAGACAATCTCTAAACAGTATTGATAATGGTGGGGGTCTCCTGTCTTGTAAAGACGCTGCCCAGAGGAAGGCAATAGCAAACAACTTCTGTAAAAAAAATTGCGAAGAACAGTTACGGTCATGCGAAGACCAAGATCGCCTACGTCATATGACACGGCACAAAATGAACAAATGAAGATCAATCTGAACCTTGCCTCCTGCATAGCTCTCTGCATTTCTGCATCATCTATCTACCCCTCTGTTGGTTGTCCATCATGTCTAAGGATGACAGGAAACGTGTGTGGGAGAGTTTGAAGAGCAATACTTGTTCCTGGACATAGCAGTCTGGGTCCTAAGGCTCCTGCACCTCCTCCCTGATGGCAGCAGTGAGAAGAGGAAAAGTTGGAGATGATCTGAGGATTTTAGGGAAAGATCGCTACAGGCATGTAATTCAACTGGGTTTAAACCAGGAGTTCCCAACCTGGGGTCCCTGAACACCTGAGTTAATGGTAAGGATTTATGTATTAAAAAAGGTTGGGAATCCCTGGTTCCCAACACAGAGTTATTTTTTGACACACTTCTAACATAAGAACTCAAGAAATAAAGTAGGTCATCTGGCCATCAAACTTACTTTGGTATTCAATAAGGATTGTGACTGATTTGGCTGTGAACTCAGCTCCACCAATCTGCCTTTTCCCTAGAATCCTTAAATCCCCTGCTATACAAAAATCTATCCAACTGTGTCTTAATTATATTTAATAAGCTAGCTTCTGCTGCTTCCCTGGGCAGTGAATTCCATAATAACAGGTAACACAATAATATGTGCAATTGAACAGTCTAATAAACTGTAGCCAGGGTTACAGTACAGGCCTGTGACCTTTCACCTATAAAGGTCAAGGAAGCAGGAGCATGATAATACCATCATCTGTAAACACCCCTCAAAATTAGGCACCACCCTGATTTCATCTAAAAAGAGCACCGTTACATGAAGGCAGCATCCACCATGAAGGAACTGCCACCATCCAGCCCATGCTCTCGTCTCGCTGCTGCCATCTGGAAGGTGGTACACGGGCCACAGGTCCCACACCACCAAGTTCAGGAACAGTTATTATCCTTCAACTGTCAGGCTCTTGAACCAAAGGGGATAGCTTCACTCACCTCAACTCTGAGCTGATTCTACAAGCTATGGTCACAATTTCAAGGACGATACAACTCATGTTCTCAGCATTATTTATTTAATTGTCTATTGATCTATTTCTTCATTATTTATATATTTGCATAGATTGTCTTGTTTTACATATTGGTTGCTTGCCAGTCTTCGTGCATGTATTTCCATTGATTCTACTGTGAATGTCTACAAGAAAACTGAATTTCCGGATGTATATGGTGACATAAATGTTTTTTAAAATTAATTTTCTTAGGATGTTGATTTGAAAATAATATATTTATACTCTCTGTTCCTTTGTTGTGGCAGGCTCCAAATCATCAGCTTCCCTCCCAAACAAACCATGCCAATCACTTCAGTACAAGACTGCAGTGGTTCGAGAAAGCATCTCCCCAGCACCTTCTCGGGAGTCTTTCAGGTGGGAAAAATGAGCTGACTTTGAAGCTGATAGTCATATCTCATGAATGAATCAAACAATATCAAAGAAATCTGTCTGGCGTGCTTGCTCTATGTTGGAAACCAATGTGAGTTTGAAAAGAGTCAAATCTCTTGAGGACATTTCTTTGAAGCAATGTCTTCTTTTATTTGCTTGTCTACAGTTCTTTTCACGACTTTAGGGCATTGCAAAACACTTTACCCACCAAGGTAGTGCTTTGAAGTCCTATGGATTTGTAGGAGGATACATGGAGAAAGTGGAAAGATAGAGAAAAAGATATGTGAAGATACTTAGCTGTTGCACAAATACTGGTTGAGAATCTGAATCTGGTTTATTACCATTGACATATGATGTGAACTTTGTTGTTTTCTAGCAGTGGTACAGTGTAATACATAAAATGTACTATAAGTTACAATAAGAAAATATTAAAAAATAAATTGTGCAAAGACAGAGCAAACTAGTGAGGTATTGTTCATGGGTTCATGGACCCCTGGCCAGTTCGTAGTGATGCGAAGAAGGCCTTGAGGCATCAAATTTTGAAGATGTCCTCGATGCTGGGGAGGCTAGTGCCCAAGATAGGCTGAGTTTCCAATCCTCTGCAGATTTTTTCAGATCCCTTGCAGTGGGTCCTCCATTGCAGCAGAGGTGCAGTCAGAATGCTCTCCTCAGTGCACATCTGTAGAAATTTGCTTGAGTCTCTGGTTCAGGTGGGTTGTAATTAATTAAATGAGATAATCACTCTTTATGAAGGCTGAAAATTAACCTGGGTTATGTGGAGAGATGAGACATCTCTGACTGAGATCATTATCAACGAGCAGGTCACTAAGCTGGAGAGATGAGATGAGCTGTGACTGATAACAATATCATCATGCAAGTAACTAAATTGGAAAGACTGCAAAGATTTACAAGAATGTTCCCAAATCTCAAATGCCTGTGTCACAGGGGAGGATGGGCAGGTTTGGACTTCATTCTTTGGAAGGTAGGAAATTAAGAAGTGATCTATACAGGTGCATAGAATCATGAGGGACACAGATAGGGTGAGCACATACAATCTCCTTTTCCCAGGAAAAGTGAACCAAAAACTAGAGGACGTAGGTTTAAGGTGAGAGGGAAGAGTTTAAAAATGGTTATGGAGAGGCATCCTTTTTTATTTTCTTTTGAGATATTTATGGAGATACACAGCAAGATAGATCTTTCCAACCCTTAAAGCTTCACTGCCCGGCAACTCACCTATTTAACCCTAGCCTAATCACAGGACAATTTACAATGACAAATTAACTGACTAACTGGTACATCTTTGGACTTCGGGAGGAAACCAGAGCACTGGGAGGTAACACATGCGCATTCTATGTGGAGGATGTACAAACTCCTTACAGAGGACTCTGGAATTGATCTCCGAATTCTGACTCCCTGAGGTGTAATAGAGATCGCACTACTACGCTATGGTGTTATGTAAAAGGTGGTGCATATATATAATCAGTTGCGAGAGGAAAGGTTTGAAGAACTTATAATAACAGCTTTTAAAAATTTTGAAGCAACATTTTAACGTTCTCTGCATCTGTGCAGAGAAATGGACAGTCAACATATCACGTCGAGATTCTTCATCTGGGTTGCAAAGATGTTTATTTTGCACAGTGTGATCTGATCTGAAACATGGTACCTGAAAAGTAAAACAGCTGTGACAGTAACATTAAAAACCTTAATTCAAAATTAATCATATTAAAATAAAAAATATATAACTGTTAGGCCATGGAGAAAACGCATGCAAGGAGATTCAAATTATATCCATTGAGACTACACTGGGTATATCAGGGGTGTGTACGGAACCCTCTTCTCTACTCTCTCTTCACCTGTGACTGCACTCCTGCCCAGGCAACAAACCCAAGCATCAAATTTGCAAACTGAGATTGGTTAATCACAAACAGTAATGAATCTGCACCTAGAGAGGAGGTGCTGAAACTGTCTGATTGGTGCACATGCTTCTCGGCACACTAACATTGAAACACATGGTTATTTGAGTTACTGTTGCCTTTCTGTCAACCTATCACTCAACAGCAAGAGGACAAAAGAAATGGTAATTGATTTCAAACAACCCCCTCTACTCATAAATGGTGAGGGAGTCGAAAGGGTCGGAAGAGTCAGGTTTTTGGAGATGGACATCACTGAGGAGCTCACTTGGTCTGTCAACTTTACCTCAAAAGTCAGGAAGGCACAACAGAGACTATACTACCTGAGGCGCTTAAGGAGAGGACATGCGGAAGAACAATGTGGTACTCTAGCTGCAGCTGGACAGATCACAAAGCACTCTAGTGGGTGATTAGGATGGCTCAGCACATCACTGGGACTCAACTACCAGACCTGGAGAAAATCTACAACTCTAGATACCTATGATGTGCCGTAGCATAATTGAAGACCCATCCCATCCCGAACATGGTCTGTTCAATCTGTTCCCATCTGGTAGGAGATACAGAAATATCTTCATCCGGACAGTAGGACTGATAAACAGCTTCTTCCTGAGGGTAGTTGTGCAGCTCAATCAGTCTACACCCTGGCTTGCCAAGGCCTTCAAGTGTTACAGACTTTCAAAGTCACTTGCTGCACGTAAATAAGGGTTTTTTTTTAATTAAGCCACTAAGCATGCATTGAAAATATCTCTTTTGCATAGACCCAAGGAGCACTGCAGTTATGTTGTCTTGACCAATGACAACAAAGGTCTATTGCATTCTATTCTATTCTTACTTTCTGCAGTAAGGCTCCATGTTTGATTGGAGTTAGGACGAATGGCATGCCATTTCTCTTGAGAGAGGTGTGTCTTAGAGTTTCACAGTTTTAGCACAGAACTATACATAGCATGCAGTACAGAAGTAACAAAATCATCCAAATTATTTTGTCAGTTATATCTAATTTTCTGCCAGAATTTTTTTCAGATCACAAGCCTTCATCCAAATGTAGTTGGAGAATGAGAAGATAGCAATTCTCAAGGGAAAAAAAAATACACCTGTAGTGAACAATTACAATTCATACACTTAGTGGCCACTTTATTACATATCACCTGTACCTAATAAAATGTCCACTGGTCACTGGTCATGGTCTTCTGCCGTTGTAGCCCATCCACTTCAAGGTTTGACATGTTGTGCATTTAGAGATGCTTTGCTGCACACCAATGTTGAAACACATGGTTATTTGAGTTACTGTTGCCTTTCTGTTAACTTGAACCAGTGTGGCCATTCTCAGACCACTCTCACTAACAGGGTATTTTCATATTTTCATTCACAGAACTGCTGTTCACGGGATGTTTCTTTTCTTGTGTGTGTTTTTTGCACCCTTTTCTGTAAACTCTAGAGACTTGTGTGTGAAAATTGCAGGAGATCAGCAGTTTCTGAGATACTCAAACCATCCCATCTGGCACCAACAATCACTCCATGGTCAGTCACTTATATCACATTTCTTCTGCATTCTGGTGTTTGGTCTGAATAAAACTGCATCTCTTGACCATGTCTGCATGCTTTTACACATTAAGTTGCTGCCACATGATTGGCTGATTAGATATTTGCATTAATGAGCAAGTGTACAGGTGTACCTAACAAGGTGAACCTTGAGTATCTTTCTGGTGATGAATGATCAAGGGTGTAATCAGAAATTTACAGAGTTTGAGGTCCATTCTCCTTCCTGAACTTAACCCAGTTAAGATGCAAATCATTGTTAATGAATGTGTCCATGTTTAAAATAATAATGGAGAATAAATTCTTAAATGAATTGTTTATAACTGGTTGAATACTGATTTCTCCAATATCTGGTAATTTTTCATAACCCCCTTCCCTCTTCAATTCCCCACTCTTGCCTCTTACCCCTTCTCCTCAGCTGCCCATCCTCTCCCTTTGGTACCCCTCCTCCTTCCCTTTCTTCTATGGTCCACACACCTCTCTTATTAGATTCCTTCTTTTCCCGTCCCTTACATTTTTCACCTTCTTACTTCATCCCACTTCCCTCACCCACCTGGCTTCACCTGTCATCTTCTAGCTTACCCTCGCCCCTCTTTCAAATTCAGTCACCTTCCTTTCTAGTCCTGAAGAAGAGTCTCAGCCTAAAACATCAACTGCTTATTCATTTCCATTGATGCCACCTGATCTGCTGAGCTCCCCCAGAAATATGTGCGTTGCTCTGGATGTAAAAAATGCTCACTTTAATGTGCTGTGAGATGTGAATATAATTTATTTCAAAAAGTCCTAGTGCAAAATGTTAAATAAAAATGCTAAAATATATATGGTTGGATAAAAAAATCATTACTGCCATCACCTTTAAAGAAGATTCATTTTTCCTCATTGAATTTCAAAATGAATGTTTACTGTTGACATATATTATAAGCCTTTGCATGGCAAGTTAAATTTTGGAGATGATAGATAAAAGCTTAATAGCTTCAGGTTTAAAATGTGGTTAAATCTCAATCATTTTTGAATTGTCCCTGAGCTTCACGGAGTCAGCCGGTAGGAGAGTCAATGATATGCAGTAGTGTAGGGTCATTCAATGGGAGGATGGAATCTGAATCTCTGTCTCTTTTCATGCCTAGCCACATCCATCAATTCATAGCAAGCTTGGATTCATGCATTACAGAAAGAGACTAGTGTACTTCACCATCATGCTGTCAAGTAGGGAAACAAGAAATCTCTTGAATGTAAAATCCTACAGTAAATATATGGCCCAGACAATCACAGATAATCCCTCCCTACCATTGAGCACATCTACATGAAATGCTGTCGTAGGAAAACAACACCCATCATTAGGACACCCCTACCACCCAGGACTAGCTCTTTTCTCACTGTTGCCATCAGGAAGAAGGTACAAGAGCCTCAAGACTCCACCAGATTCAAGAACAGTCACTATCCCTCAACCATCAGGCTTTTGAACCAAAGGGAATAACTTATTCAGCTTCACTTGCCCCATCACAGAAATATTCCCACAACCTATGCATTCACTTTCCAGTACTCTTCATGTTATGTTGTTGTTGTTGTTGCTGTTGTTGGTGTTGTTATTATTATTGTCATATCTTTCTTTTAGTATTTGCAGAGTTTGTTTTCTTCTGCTCTCTGGTCAAACACCCAAGATAGGTGGTCTTCCATTGACTCTGTTATGGTTAATATTCTATAGATTTATTGAGAATGCCCACAAGGAAATGACACTTGGGGTTGTATATCATGACAAATATATACTTTGGTAATAAATTTACTTTGAACTTTGAAGTAGCCAAACTGCAGAGAGTTGTAGACACAACTGGGCACCTCATAGAAACCAGCCTTCCCTCCATTACTCTGTCTACACTTCTTGCTGAAAATCTCCAATGTCCTGTCCTGGTACAGCCACATAGATAGCTCACCAACACCTCTACTTCTTCAGGAAGTTTTAAAAAATTGGCATGTCCCCTTGGACTCTCTCCAAGATTTATAGATGCATCATAGAAAACATCCTATCTGGCAGCATAACAGCTTGGCAGGGGAATTGCTTTGCCCATGACTAAAAGAAATTACAGAGTTGCGGACAATGCTCAGCACATCATGGAAACCAGTCTCCCTTCCGTGGACCCTGTCTACACTCTGTGCTGCCTCAGTAACATATACATCATAATCAAAGTCACTGTTCTTCTCCCCTCTCCCATCCTGTCGAAGATACAAAAGCCTGAAAGCACATACCACCTGGCTCAAGGACAACTTGCAGCCTAGTTATTAGACAATTGAATGGCTCCCTATCACAATAATATGGACAAGTAATCTCAAAATCTACCTTAGAACTTATTCTCCACTTGTACTGAACTTTCTCTATAAATGTAACACTTTATTCTGCATTTTATTATTGTTTTACCTTGTACTGCCTCAATGCAATTTTATAAAAAATTTATCTATGGGAAAGCACTTTGAGGCCACATTTTAAATGTGCTATATAAATAAAGTTATTATTATTATTCTGAATCAAATGGTCGTTGAGATGTGTCTGGTGTGGTAGCACAGATTTACCCAATTTCCCTTGGGATCAATAAAGTCTGTCTGTTTGTAGTGGGTAGTGCTTGTTGCTCTCTCAGCTTCCACCACTGGCTAGCAGTCTTGTGAAAAGAAGAGCTGAATGCATAAGCTGTTCCTTGCCAGTACAGAGCCTCTCCAACAACAAACATCATGTGGTGCCTCCTTGATGGTGACACACAAACTGAATTCCTTTCAGGCTCAGGCTGAAGTACAGAGAGTGGTTTGTGGGTGGCAAGCACTGCTGGTGGTGGAAGCGGACACAATACGGTCTCTTAAGAGCCTCTTAGGTAGTAGTTAAATGGAGCTTAGAAAAATAGAGCTATGCGCTAGGGAAACTCTAGGCAGTCTTTCGAGTAGGTTACATGGTTGACACAACATTGTGGGCCGAAGGGCCTGTAATGTGCTGTGAATTTCAATGTTCTATGTTTTTTGTTCTACAGAGGGCAGAGAGGACATCTGGCCCCTGCACATGTGGCACACGGGCCCACCACATGCGGACCCTCCCCAGTGCTTGTGAACCAGACCCCGCTGCCTCGTAGGCAGCCTCAGGAGAGATGAGGGCTACGGTAGTAACCCAGACAGAAATCCAGAGTGCAGTCCCTAATGCAGCTGGACATCACTGAACATCCTCCCTGCAGCTCCCGCAGCCAAGCTAATGCCAAACATATTGCTTTGCTGTCCTTTGGACTACACCGGTGAGGCTGACAGGGAGATCTTGATGATTGGGCATTCCAGGATCTCCATAGCTTCTGCCCAGGCTTGTGTCCTGGAGAGGTCACTCCTGTGTCTCTGTTTGCTGTGATGTACACCGGAATGACCCACAGCACACACTCTGTTACCCTTTGAGACAGATGGATGCCATCATCAGTATTATTTGGGTAGTAGGGTGGAGGTAGGTCTCTACCAGAGGAAGTGTAAGGCTCTGCTTCCGACTCCTTCTCTATCACTTATAGGTCACCGACAGTAGCTCAGCAGAGTCCTCTGCCTTTCACATTGTTTCCAAGGGTAGACCATCTGCTTGATGTATCCTTCTTTTCCCAGGGATGCAGTCTTTAGATGTTCTGTTGATGTTTCTGTAGCTCTGCTTTTTTTAACAGGATGGTATTGCTAGTCCCAAGCCTAGCTCTCCTCCTTTTGCAGCTGGGCTTAGGTTGTCCATAGCGGAGTTTATCACTGAAATATGCCATGAAATCCTGACGATGTCCTGATGAAGGGTCTCGGCCCGAAAAGTCGACAGTACTTCTCCTTATAGATGCTGCCTGGCCTGTTGCGTTCCACCAGCATTTTGTGTGTGTTGTATGCCATGAAATTTGTTGTTTTCTGGCAGAAGCACAGTGAAATGCAAAAGAAAATACTCTTTGTCTCTTCTCCCCTCTTGCTGCTCCCAAGGAAAGGTCCTTGCATTCCAGTGACCTCTCTCTCTCTCTCCCTTGATGCTGTCGAAGGATGGTGCTGGAGCAAGATTCAATAACCACGGTTTGTAGGTTTGGACTCTAATTCGGTTTTATGATGTGTTCTGGTTCTGATCGTTTTTTTTTGTTGCTACTTTTGGGTGATTTTTGAATGGAAGTGGCTTGCAGTGGCTTGAGATGCAATTAAAGAAGCCTTTTGATTTTGTGTTTTCACTCATCTTTTGTTGCTGTTTGCATGTAGGGATGGAGGGCAGTGTTTGATGGTCTGATGGTTTTCTTTGAACAGGTTGGTTCCATAGTTTTTGTTTTGTGGCTGCCTGTGGGGAAGATGAATTTCAGGGTTGTATGCTGCATACATGCCTTAATAATAACTGTAGTTTGAACCTTTCAATCCTTCTGGTAAAAAAAACCCCTCCCCTTCCCCTCTCCACTCTGGCATCCTATCCATTCTCACCTGACTTACACCTCGCCTTGGGTTCCTCCTCCCCCCCCCTTTCTCCTATGGTCCTCTGTCCTCTCCTATCAGATTCCTTACTCTCCACTCCTTTATCTTTACCACCCACCTGGCTTCAGCTGTCACCTTCAGGCAATTCTCCTTCCCCACCCCCCCACCTGTTCCCCCTTCTTTTCAGCACAGAAGAATGTCTCGGCTTAAAATGTCGACTATTTATTTCTATAGATGCTGCCTATCTGCTGAGTTCCTCCAACATTGCGTGCATTCTCCCTATAAATGCATCACTTTTTTATACAGCACTATCATATCATATTTTTGCCTCTCATCCTCCAAGGAGTAAAGTCCTGGCTTGCCCAACCTCTGCCTATAACTGAAGTCCACATTCTCATAAATCTTCTCTGCATTCTTTTCAGCTTAATGACTTCTTTCCTATAACTGGATAAACAAAACTGTACATAATACTCCAGATGCAATCTCTTCAATGTTATGGGGTGCTGAGGAACCTTAATGATATCAAAGAATTATATATTGTACATTGGCTTATTATTGTCACAATACTAGGTGTACAGGGTAAAACTCTGCTACCCAGCAGATTATTTTGAAACATTTGCATGTTGAGGTGGTACAAGGGTACAGCAATAACAAAGTTCAGAACATAATGTTTTAGTTATAGAGAAGGTACATTGTAAATAGACTATAACATGCAAGGTTGCAAAGAGATAGATTGCGAACTCAAGGGCCTATTTTACTTACAAGTGTTCCTTTCAATAGCCTTATAACAGCAATGCTTTCAGCCTTTTGTATCTTCTGTGCAAGGAGGAGATAATGTCCAGGGCAGGTGGAATCTTTAATGATGTTGACTGGCCTACTGAGGCAGTGAGTAGTGTAGACAATCTGTGGAGGGGGTGGGAGGCTGGTCCTGGTGATGTGCTGAGCTGTGTCCACAATTCTCTGCAGTTTCTTGTGGCCTTCTGCAGAATAGTTGTTGTACCAAGAAGTGGTGCATGCTGATATTGGGTTCATGCAGGAAAATGTCAGCAAGGTAAACTATCAGTCATGACTAAATGACTGAAAAGCCTTCTCCTCCTCCTCTTTAGGGGTGGCATAGTAGCATAGCAGTTATCATAATGATACTACAGTGCCAGCAACCCAGGTTTAATTCTGCCACTGTATGATCTCTTCGTGGCAGCTTGCATTTCCTTCAGCTACTCCAGTTTCCTCCCACCGTCCAAAGACATGCTGGTTGTTAGGTTAATTGGTCATTGTAAATTGAACCATGATTAGGCTAGGGTTAAGTCAGGGGATTGCTGAACAGTGCGGCTCGAAGAGTCAAAATAGACTTTTCTGCACTGTATCTCAATAAATACATAAATAAATAAATAAACAGAGTCTTGGGACAGCACATGCATAAAACGCTGGAGGAACTCAGCAGGCCAGGCAGCATCTATGGAAAAAAGTGCAGTCGACATTCTGAATGCTTTGGTCCCTTTGGCAGAACCGCACAGGTTTGCTTGGCTTAAAGGGTGAATTAATATGCTGTATCTCTAAATAAAAAAAAATTAAAATTCTTATGGAGTTCTTCAAAGTTATCTACAAGCTCCTATCGACTTTGATAATGGGAGCTCCATTGCACTAATCTGGGCAATGAAACACCAGTGCTTTGAGGAATGTAAATGGTATTTTTCACATCATGGGCTGCTCATTGTGAATTTGAACAGCATTAATAAATGACACGATTATTCAAAGGCACTGACATTTTTATCTTCGCCATTTGTCTAAGCTCTAAATACCAATAATTGCATGAGATATCAATCTCTATCCAAATATCATTGCAAAGCATATGGCAGACTTTGTAGCCTTGAAACATGTTGCCACCTGCATCACAAGGGTGCTTGTAATACAACATCATCTGTCGATGGTTTATCAGCCAGTCTGATGAACGATGAGTGGAAGAGAGTGGTGTAATTAACCGATGTGCATTTTCCATGTAATGCCAAAATGAAAAATCTCAGTTGCACTACACAATGTTAAGCCAAGTACTGAGATTGCAACACTACCACTGATCAATTAAAGAGCAAAACCCATATCCAAAGTTAAATCTAAATATAGATTTCTGGGAGCAACAAATCATAGACACGTGAAATTCTGCAGATGATGGAAATCCAAAACAATGCACATAAAATGTTGGAGGAACTCAGCAGGTCAGGCAGCATCTATGAAAATGAATGAACAGTTGATGTTTTAGGATGAGATTCTTCATCAGGACTGGAAAAGAAGGGGGGAAAATACCGGAAAGAGAAGGTAGGGAAGGGGGAGGAGGACAAGCCAGAAGGCGATAGGTGAAGACAGCTGGGTGGAGGAGGGGACGATGAAGTAAGAAGCTGGAAGGTAACAGGTGGAAAAGGTAAAGGGCTGGAGCGGAAGGAATCTGACAAGAGAGCGAAGCGATCATGGGAGAAAGGGAAGGTTTCCAGGGGCAATCTGTTTAATCACACAAATTTTCATACAACACTTGCAGTAAATGTTATCTACATTAAAGGATGACCACGTGTCTAACCAAGCTCAGAGTTTTTCAAGGAAGTTATCCAGAAAATGGATGAAGACTAGGCAGTGGATGCTGTCTATAATAATTTAGCAAGTCTTTTGTCAAGGTCCTGCATGTGAGGTTGGTCAAGAAGGTTCAGTCACATCGCATTCAAGATGAGGTAGTAAATTGGATTAGATATTGGCTTTATGGGAAAAACCAGAGAATGATTGCAGACAGTTTCCTCCCTAACTGGAGACCTGTGTCTAGTGGTGTGCCACAGGGATAGGTACTGGTTCATTTGTTGTTTGTCATCTGTATTAGCAATCTGGATGATAATGTGGTTAACTGGATCAGATGACACTAAGACTGGAGGTGGGGTGGACAGCAAGGAAAGCTATCAAAGCTTGCAGTGGGATCTGGAGGAGCTGCAAAATGGGCTGACAAACGGCAAATGGAATTTAATGCATAGAATTGCAAGGTATTGCACCAGTAGGGTCATGCATGGTAGGTCTGACACGGTGAATAGTGGAACACTGAGGAATGTGGTAGAATAAAGAAAACTGGGAATACATGTCCATAATTCATTGAAAACTCTGGCACAAGTAGATAGGGTCATAAAGAAAGCTTTTTGCTCATTGGCCTTTATTAATCAATGTATTGAGTACAGTTCAAAGTTCAAATCAAAGTAAAATTTTTAATCAGAGACACATGTCACCACATACAGGAGATGGGATGTAAGTTGAAGTTGTATAAGATGTTGGTGAGGCCTAATTTGGGGTATTGTGTGTAATTTTGGTCACCTACCTACAGGAAAGATGTAAATTAAGTTGAAAGAGCACAGAGAAAACTTACAAGGCTACTGCCAGGACTGGAGGACCTCAATTATAAGGAAAGATTGAATAGGTTAGGACTTTATTCCCTAGAATCTAGAAGATTGAGGGGAGATTTGACAGAGGTATAAACAATTATGAAGGGTACAGATAGGATGAATGTAAGTGGGCCTTTTCCACTGAGGTTCATTGGGACTACAACCAGAGCTCATGGGTTAAGGGTGAAAGTGAAAAGTTTAAGAGAAACATGAGGAAAAACTTCTTCACTCAGAGGGTCTTGAGAGTGTGAAATCAGCTGCCAACATGATGTGCATGCGAGCTTGATTTCAACATTTAAGAGAAGTTTGGGTAGGTAAATGGAAGTAAGTGGGATGAAAGGTTATGATCTGGGTGCACTTTAAGGGGCCTAGGCAGTGTAAATGGTTTGGTCAGACTAGATGGACTGAAGGGCCTTTTTCTGCGCTGTCCTTTTCTATGAGGCTATAACTCAAGGAAATTAAGAAATATTAAGATAATTTCTGCTGAATGTAATAAAAGAATTTGAATGGCTGTCACAATTAATCCAATTTATGTCTGTTACATATTGTCTACATATTCAATGTTATTTTTCTCCTGAGACAGACTTTATGCCAACATTATTTTATCAGCAACTAAAGCTATATGAAGTCAAAAAGCTAAAATTAAAGGTGCTACGTCTGAGTGTTCAAAGGATTCATGAAAGGATGGATGAATAAGTTGTAGAAATGTAGATAAATGAGTTGATCCAATAACCATTATTATGTCCAATGATGGGAACTAAATGTTCCAGGGCAGTTGATGTAGAAAAGACAGACGATGAGGAAAAATGATACAGCTGAAGCTGAAAAAAATTGTAAAAGTGGTGAAGTAAAAAATGCCTAGAAATTCAGGGAATGGATTAAAGATTAAAAGCTACGAAACATTGTCATTTGTATCAACAACAACAAAGGCTGTGGTTGTTCTGACATCAGCTTGCAAGTGTTAGCTCGCTTCCAGAACCATCATAGCATGCCCACAACTCATTTACCCTAACCTGTATGCCTTTGGAATATGGGAGAAAAGCGAGGCATGGGGAGGTAATCCATGTGGTCACGGGGATCCTACACCTGTGGGTTCCCTTTAAATATTTCACCTTTCACCCTCAACTTATGACCCCTAGTTCTAGTCTCTTAAACCTAATTGCAAAAGACCTGCTTAATCCATCCTCGCTGTACTCCTCACTATGTTGTGTGCCTCCATGAAATCTCCCCTTATTTTCCGATGATCCAGGGAACAATAAAGTCCTAACCTATTCAGCCTCTACCTGTAACTCAGGTCCTAAAGTCCAGACAACATTCTTGCAAATTTGCTCTGCACTCTTTGAAACTTATTGATCTCATTTCTGTAGTGAGGTGACCAGAACTGCACACAATGCTCAAAATTTGGACTCACTGAAGTTTAATACAACTTTAACATTACATCTCAACTTCAGTACTCAATGTTCTGATTTTGTTTATCAGTCTTTGTTTATGTATTTTTTTAAAAATAAAATTCTGTTGTATTTCTTCTTTTTATTATAAAATGCCTGCAAGGAAAATGAATCTCAAGGTAGAATATGGTACCGTGTAGGCACTTAAATAATACATTGATTTTCACTTTGAAATACGAGCTTGGAAAATGAGGATTATTTCTCATATCTCAGGAATCATCTCTGAAACAAGGTGTATCAATGATGAAATTAATCACCGCCTTAGATGTGTCACCAAATCAATCTCATCCCATCAGCCATTGCAACCCCATCTGAGGAACATCCTGTATTTTCCACGTCATCCTCATCAGTTACCTCAGAACGCTCAAATTTAGAGTGAAAGTGAGTCATCCTCTATCTGAAGGAACAGCCAAAGAAAGTTCAAAGTAAATTTATTATTGCTGTTGTTGAGGTCTCTGTTGGTTAGAGCTGACCATGGATATTGCATCCTAGCTGTCCAGATATGCAGGCCTGGGCAGTACGATATGGAAAGCAAGCTTGCCCTCTCGACATGACTGATGAACCCAAAGGATCAGCACAGACCGATACAGTTGGGTTCCAGCAGCACTCAGGAGTTGCCAGTCAATATTAAACTCAATGTAGGACTGCCTTAGGGACTCCAGCGCTAGATTTTTCCCTCTGGGTGTATTCCTGATTTCTTTCCTATGAGCAGAGTTTTAAGATCAGAGTTTTCCTCTCCTAGATGAGCTGCCATCCATGGCTGATGAGCCACATCTGCCCAAAGCAATGGGTTTTAGCCTGCCTTTGCCCCTTCTCTTGTCAGTAGATACAGTTCAGCCAGGTTTAATAGCTAAGCTACACATGAAGGCCAGGAGCTGGATTTGGTTGTTAGAGGCTATTTGTGGTACACACCATTGAGGACATTTAAGAGATAGTGCATGTTTGTCCCCATTACCACCCCCGGTTATAACAACCTTAAGGATCTGAATTTGTTATCAAAGTGTATATATTTCACTCTGTACTCACCTGAGATTCATCTTCTTGCAGGCATTCATGCTACAAAAAGGAATATAATAGAATCAATGAAACACTACACTCAAACAGAAGTTGACAAGCAACCAAAATGCAAAGGAAGACACTGCAAATACAAAAAAAAATCCAATAAATCAAATATTAAATAAATAATAGTGAAAACATGGGTTGAAGTGTATAGGTTGTGGAATCAGTTCAGTGTAGTTATCCACGCTGGTTCAGGAAACTGATGGTTATAGGGTAAGAGCTGTTCCTAAACGTGGTGGTGTGGCACCTAAACCTTCTGTACCTCCTTCCTGATGGCAGTGTCATGGTTCTGGTTGGTCGTTCCCCTTTAACACTCCTTTCTCCCTGATCATGCCCCAATTTCAGTTAATTGCTGCTAGTTACCCAATTACCGTACATCTGGCTTTCAATCAGAGAATGGGAAATAAAAACAAGGACGACCCTATCACAGGTTGCCAGTTTGTTGGTCAATCCTTGTGTGATACTTTGTTCCCTATCCCGATTGGAATCGGCAATTCTAAGTTCCACCCTAGTTCTAGAGAATCCCTGTGAATCCCATCTCCTTGTCAAGATCCCCCTGGTTTTCTGCTCTACGTTCAAGTCTACGACAGCCTCTCCAACTGAGTCGAAGTGTCAGTGTCCTGCACTTGGGTTCTCCGCCGTCGCCCCTTGTAACAGGCCGTCGTGAGAAGAGAGCTTGGGTCCTTGTTGGCAGCACTCAAGACATTTATATTGGATTTTATTCTCCTGAAACAGATTCTAAACCAATATTATTGTATTTGTGATTAAGGCTACATGAAGTCAGTATTATAAAAAGTTAAAATTAAAGATGTCTCATCCAAATTGATTGAAACATTTATAAAAAGATGCAAATGGAAATAAATGAATTGATCAACAAACTGATGGAGACTAAATGTCCCAGAGTATTTTTCTTCAAATTGTAGAGATGCAGAGTAGAAACAGGCCAACTCCATTCTGTCCATCTTTACACTACTACTTTTCTCAGCTATAGCTTTCATTCTCTCCACCTTTCCATCAACTTCACTCCCTCCTCTCCCCAGATTCTATCACTTATCACTCACCACACATCAAGGACTATTTCTATTAGACCACTACTTGATAGATGTGTTTTAAATGATGGGAGGGACAGCCAGAGATATTTTCCCAGGGCTGCAATGGTGAATACCAGAAGGCAGTATTTTAGGGTGTTTGGAGGTAGGAATTTCACACAGAGAATGGTGGGTTTATTGTATATTCTGGCAGGGGTGATGGTAGAGGCAAATACATTAGAGCAATTTAAGAAACTCTCAGATAGGAATGTGGATGAAAGAAAAATGGAGGACTATGTAGGAGGGTAAGGTTAGATTGATCTTGGAGTATATTAAGAGGTCAGCACTACATCTGGGACAAAGAGCCTATACTGTGCTGTACTGTTGTCTGCTTTATGTCTGTGAGATGTGCTTAATGAGTAATCATGCAGTAAAGGATGTTCTTAACAATCACACTCAGATAGTCAGTCTAGGCAAATACACATCAGCCTCTGATCCTAAACACAGGGGCACTGCAGGGATATGTACTGAGGCCACTCCTTTCACCCATGACTGTGCCCTTGCCTGTTCCACCAACTCCATCATCAAACTTGCAGACAACACTACAGTGATTGGATTAATTACAAATAACAGCAAAATAGCATTCAGAGAAGAGGTGCAGAAACTCTCTGAATGGTGCAATAACCATAGCCTTTCACTCAATTTCAAAGGAAGCAAGGAATTGATTACTGATTTCAGGAAAACAAGACACTATCAACTTGTTCCACTACTCAGAAATGGTGAAGCAGTGGAAAAGGTCTGAAGGTATAAGTTCTTGAAAATGAACACCGAGGAAATCTTTTGGACCACCATCACCTCAGTAGTCAGGATGACTCAGTAATACTATCTTAGAAGTTTAAGGAGAGCAAATCTGCCCCAGGAGCTGCTGGTAAATCTCTATCAATGTGTAATTGAAAGCATACTGACCTACTGCATGACAGTACGGTACACTACCTACAACAAGGTTGACCAAAAGCACTTCAACGAATGATCAGGACTGCACAGAACATCACTGGGACATAGCTGCAAAATGAGGAACCATCTACAACTCACGATGTCTATGGCAGGCTTGCAAAATTGTGATGGGCTCATCCGACCAGAGTAATCACCAGTCAATCTCCTAACATCCAGCAGAAGATAGAAACATCTCTGCATGGACATTCAGACAGAAAAACAACTTTTAGGAGTCGGATGTTTGATACATCTTTTCAATCTGAGCAAACTTGGTGACCGTTTATTGAATATTTTCATATGATCTAATTCTTCTTGCTTTTTCAGTTAATTTTTTTCTTCTGTGAAGTTTTAGATTTGACCAGAAGGGTTTTTTCCTTTCCTTTTTTTAAAACTGTATCCTCAAAATGGACTGCCCAGTCCCCTTTTTTTGTGTTTTAGGTTAGTTTAGTGTCTTTTTCCTCAATAACAGAATTTTTGAGTCTTTTTTTTTCTATGAACTGTTAAGAGATGTGGTTCTTTTTTCTTTATATTAGCTTAATACTATCTATGATTTTGACAGTGTATATCCCTGTCTTTGTTTGTACTTTTATTGAAATATGTATTTGAGGTAACCTCTCCTCTGCTTGGTATTTATCTTTATTCTTTTAAATCAATAAAAAAGACTGAAAAAGGAGAAAAAAAACAACTTTTTCCTCAGGACTGTTGTGCAACTCATCAATGCACCCCCACCACTACAAACCCATAGTCCATTGGCATTATGGAAAATCTCTATGCACAATAAATAGACATAATTCTTGATGCTAATTTATATTTAATACTGTATTTTATAACATGGGCATGTGAAACATTTGAATAGGTCAGCCACTCTTAATTTTTGAGTGGTTTGTTTTTAATTGTTGTTACTTAGATGTCACTCTAAATAATTCAGACATTTAGCCATTATGTTTTCAGAATTTATTTATTTCTTTGTTGCAGTACAATGCAGAATAGGTCCTCTGTGTCATAATGGGGGCATTGGGAGTGGACCCAAAAGCAAGACACAGACACTGATCTACCAGAAACAGGACTAGGCGTGAGAAGGAAGCAAAGGAAGAGAGGGAGAAAGGACACTGGACACGACACAGGCCCCAGACAAGACAAGGACTCCAGGCCTGGGCTAGGACTTGACTTAGGACAGCAGAACCAGGACATGGAACTGGGAACTAGGAGTCTGAGCTTGGACTCCTAGCCAGAGACCGGACAAGGACCCAGAACCTGGGTCTTGACTCAGGCTCAGACTCCAGAGCCAGGCGAGGACAAGACATGGCTACAGGACGCGGAGAGGCACAGGACAGGACAAGAGACTCCTGGATGGGACAAAGGAACCCTAGCACAGGATGAGGGAATCCCAGCACCAGGATGGGTAATGTACCCCTGTTCTGGGTGAGGCACATGGACATGACAGGAACACAGAGCCTTGGTCAAGGAAGGACAGGAACATGGAACACCAAGCCAGGACCCCTCCTTGCGTACAGGACATAGGGCTGGACTCATAACACAGAACACAGAGCTGGGACCCCTCCTCAGATACAGGACATATGGCCAGGACTCATTATACAGAATACTGGACACAGAGAGGCAGCTCCCAACACTAGGTAGCAGCAAAACTAGGGAGGGGGTTTAGACAGGAATAATCCAGCAGCCAGACGCTGAATCCTGAAGCTATTTATGAGGCCAGCCCAAACACGAATCAGCTGCCTCAACGGAAACGGGGGAAATCCGGAAAACCTGGAATAAGGAACATGGACTGGACCGTGAACCTGAATGCAGATTTCACGGACCGGACCATGACACTCCGGACCTTCAAGCCACATCACTCATCAATCCTCCAATCTAATCCTAACCTAATCACAGGTAATTTACAACAACCAATTCACCTACCAACCAGTATGTCTTTGGACTGTGGGAGGAAACCCACGTGGTCATGGAGAGAACATACAAAGTCCTTACAATTAGAACTGTAAAGCGTTGTGCTAACCACTATGCTATCATGATGCCTGATTGAATTGCCGGTATGCTGTTTTGAACTGTGTAGAGAAGCACTGTAATCTCATCCTCAGCAATGACAATAAATGTTCTAACTACCTAAAATGATTCTCCAAGGAAGAGTAATCAGAACATGAAATCAGATTGAGAGCTATGTTGTCAAGTTTGAAAATAAAATCTGGATATATCTAAGGTTTGTGAGTATTGTGAGCAGTCTTGAACCCTTTGTCTAAGAAAAAATGTGCTGGTATTGGAAAGGGTCCAGAGGAGGTTCACAAAAACGATGCCAGGTATGAAAAGGTTTATGTATGTGGAGGGTTTGACTATAGATATTGCATCCCAGCTGGGACTCTACACACTGGAGTTTAGAAGAATGAGAGGGATCTCAGTGAAACTAATTGAATATTAAAAGGCTGGATAGAGTTGATGTAGACAGGATGTTCCATATAGTGGGCAAAGCCTCAGAATGGAGGGACGTCCCTTCCGGACAGAAATGAGGAGGAAGTTATTTAGCCAGGGACTAGTAAATCTATAGAATTCATTGCCATAGATAGCTGCGCAGGTCAAGGCATTGGGTATTTTTAAAGTGGAGCTTGATAAGTGCTTGATTAGTCAGTATGTCAAAGGTTATGGGGAAAAGGCAGGAGAATGGGATTGAGAGGTCGAATAAATCAGCCATGATGAAATGGTGGAGCAGACTCAACAGGCTGAAAGGCCTAATACTGCTCCTGTGTCTTATGATCTCTAATTCTGTAATCATCATCATCATCATGTGCCGTGTTGTATGACGTGGCAATCATTGTCATTGTCGCTGGTGCACCTCAGGGGTGTGTGTTTAATCTACTACTCAGCTCTCTCTATACCCATGACTATGTGGCTAGGCATAGCTCAAATACCATCTATAAATTTCCTGATGACACAACCATTGCTAGTAGATTGTCAGGTGGTGACGAGAGGGCGTACAGGAGTGAAATATACTAACTAGTGGAATGGTGCCGCAGCAACAACCTGGCACTCAACGTCAGTAAGACGAAAGAGCTGATTGTGGACTTCAGGAAGGGTATGACGAAAGAACACATACCAATCCTCATAGAGAGATCAGAAGAGGAGGGAGTGAGCAGTTTCAAGTTCCTAGGTGTCAAGATATCTGAGGATCTAACTGGCTCCGAACATGTCGATGCAGTTAGAAAGAAGGCAAGACAGCAGCTATACTTTATTAAGAGTTTGAAGAGATTTGGTATGCCAACAAATACACTCAAAAACTTCTATAGATGTACCGTGGAGAACTTTCTGACAGGCAGCATCACTGTCTGGTATGGGGATGGGGGCTACTGCACAGGACCAAAAGAAGCCGCAAATTTAAATTTAAAATTTAAATGTTGTAAATTTAGTCAGCTCCATCTTTGGTACTAGCCTACGAAGTAGCCAGGAATGGTGACTCAGAAAGGCAGCATCCATTATTAAGGACCTCCAAAACCAGGGCATGCCCTTTTCTCACTGTTAGCATTAGGTAGGAGGTACAGAAGCCTGAAGGCACAAACTCAGTGATTCAGGAACAGCTTCTTTCCCTCTGCCATCTGATTGCCATCCATTAAACCCTTTTTTTAAATATATAGTATTTCTGTTTTTCTGGGTTTTTTGCACGATTTTTAATCAATCCAATATATGTACACTGTATAAAGTATACTGAATAAGATTTATTTATTTATTTATTTATTATCATTATTAATTTTCTCCTCTATATTATGTATTGTATTGAACTGTTGTTGCTAAGTTAACAAATTTCATGTCACATGCTGGTGATAATAAACCTGATTCTGATCCAGAACATTATTGTTCTTGACAAATTTTTCAAAAAGAACTGTTTTGCCATTGCCTTCTTCTGGGTGACGTCTTTTCAAGATGGGAGACCTCAGCCATTATCAATACTCTTCAGAGATTGCTTGGCATTAGTGGTCGCATAACCAGGACTTGTGATATGCACCGGCTGCTCACACAACATCCACCACTGCTCCTATACCTTGCCCAAGGGTGACCTGCAGACTCACAGAGGGAGGGAGTGCCTTACACCTCCTTTGGTAGGGACATATCCCCACCCTGCCACCTGCCCAAAAGAAAAGCCATAACAATTGGTAAACAGTATTAAAGTTTTTTCTTAGAAATCATAATTGTGAACAAATACAGTATATATTTTCTTGGTGAATAAAATCTCTCAATGGAAATATAGTGCAGTTATTGTTAAGTAGAAAAAGAAAGTCTGGTATTAGATTTGAAAATGAATCTTATAATGCTGCATAAATACCGTTTAGCCTTGGGCATATCAGATATTTCTAATATGTTAGAGACAATAAGTTAAATTGTAAGAACTTTTCAACACACAAATGAAAAGATTACATGGGCATTGGAATTGTAGAAATAGGAGCAACTGAGGTAAGAAATATTTTCAAGGCTCCTTGATGATGGATGCTGCTGTCTTGTGGCAGTGTTCCTTGTACGTGTGCTCCATGGTGCGGAGGGCTTTACTTATGATGGACGGAGCTGTATCCAGTACAATTTGTAGGCTTTTCCATTCCTTGGCATTGATGTTTCCGTAACAGGTCTTAATGCAACCAGTCAGGATACTCTCCACCACCCATCTATAGAAAGATGGATGACATTAAGGTTCATTCACGGGAAGTGGATTGCTATAGGTGTTCACTGATATTTACTCACCATATCAATGACAATGATGAGGGCACCAAGTTCAGATTGGTGGGTAATATAAAGCTTGACTATTTGTTCATTTACACTTATATATATGTATATACACACACACACACACACACACACACACATATAAATATATACAGTATATAGAAATATACAAAATTATGAGGGGTATAGAAGATCAGGTAATTGTAAGTTTTTTCTGCTGAGGTTTGATGCGTCTGGACCAGGAGGTTATGGTCTAAGGATGAAAGGTGAAATATTTAAGAGGAACCTGAAGGGAAATATCTTCACTCAGGGTGCTGACTGTGTGGAGCAAGCTACCGGTGTAAATGGTGAATTTGGGTTCAACTGCAGCCTTTAAGAGATGTGTAGATAGTTAAATCGATGGGAAGAGTTTGGAGGGCTGTGGTCCATAATATGACTAGGCAGAATAGCAGTTCAGCATAGATTAGATGGGCTGAAAGGTATGATATCACTAGCTTATGTTATGAAATTGTTGTTATGTGGTTGCAGTACATTGTAATATATAATAATAAAATCTATAATTTACAGTAAATATATATAAACAATAAATTGAGTAAGTAGTGGAAAAGGGAGGAAAGAAGTAGCGAGGGTCATTGTCCATTGAGAAATCTGATGGCAGAGGGGAAGAAGCTGTTCCTGAAACGTTGACAGTGTGAGTCTGTGCCTTGACATGCCCTTGGTTCTCCACTGAACATTGCAGAACTGCCTTCCTGGCCATTGGATCTACTGTACATATTATCCGCCCTGTCCACTGGAGCTGACTCTTATGCTAGGAGAGGCATGCCCCTATCCCACTGGGTTAAACTACCCTCACTGCACTGCTAATGTAAAAGAACAAATTTCATGACATGTCAGAAATAATAAACCTGATACTGACATCAGGGAGGCCTTGAGAGACTAACTGCCACCTGCATCCAAACATTTTGCTTTCATAATACTGCCAGTTAAGAGTAACATTCCAAATTCCTATCTTGTCTCCAGAGGAATCAGTTAGTCCCTGTTCATTAAACTGCCCGAAAGTCTCAGGTCTTTTAACAAGATTTATAGAAGGTATTTCAATCTTTCAATTTCTTCCTTCTTTCAGGACCCCAAGTAATTATCCCAGATGAGGCAACACTTTGCCTGCAAATTTGCTCAGATCATCTATTGTATCCAGTGCTCCCAATACAGCCTCTTCTACTTTGGTGAGACCCGTTGTAAATTGGGGCACCACTTTATTGAACACCTTCATTGAAGAATGTCAGGGAATGTCAGGGAAGTGAAGTTTGTACAGTGAAAATTACGACTGAGAAGGTGCTAAGGAAGATCTGAGAGTGGATTAATCTCCTGGACCTGATGGAATGCACCCTTGAGTTCTGAAAGAAGGAGCTGGAGAGATTGTGGAGGCATTAATAATGATCTTTCAAGAATTGATAGATCCTGGCATCGTACCGGATGACTGGAAAATCACAAATGTTACTCTGCTATTTAATAAGCGTAGGAGGCAGCAGAAAGGAAACTATAGACCTGTTAGCCTGACATCAGTAGTTAGGAATTGTTGGAATCGATTGTTAGGGATGAGATTACTGAGTACCTGGAGGCACATGACAAGATAGGCCAAAGCCAGCATGGTTCACTGAAAGGAAAATCCTGCTTGGCATACCTACTGCAATTCTTTGAGGAAATTACAAGCAGGGTAGACAAAGGAGATGCAGTAGATGTGGTATACGTGGATTTTCAGAAGACCTTTGACAAGATGCTGCACATGAGACTGCTTAGCAAGATAAGAGCCCAAGGAATTACAGGGAAGTTACTAGCATGGGTGCAGTGTTGGTTGATTGGCAGTAAACAGAGAGTGGGAGTAAAGGATCCTATTCTGGCTGGTTGCTGGTTACTAGTGGAATTCCACAGGGATCAGTGATGGGACTGCTGCTTTTTATGATGTATGCCAATGATTTGGACTACGGTATTAACGGATTTGTGGCTAAGTTTGCTGATAATACAAAGATAGGTGGAGGGTCAGGTAGTGTTGAGGAAACAGAGAGCCTTTAGAGAGACATAGATAGTGTAGGGGAATGGACAAAGAAGTGGCAAATGAAATACAACGTTGGAAAGTGTATGGTCATGCACTTTAGTCGAAGAAATAAATGGGCAGACTATTATTTAGATGGGGAGAGATTTCAAAATACAGAGATGCAAAGGGACTTGGGAGTCCTTTGTCATGGTTCCAATCGTTAATTCCCTATCTTGCTCCTAATTTTCTTTGATTATGCCATGGTCCCAATCATTAATTTCCCAAATTGATTCCAATTCTCTTTAATGTTGGAATCCTAGTTTCCATCAAAGACTCAGTATAAGAGCCCCTACGGCACAGCCACTAGTTGCTAGTTTGTTGGTCCTCATTGCTCAGAACTGGCTGTTCTAAGTTTAGCTTAAGCCCAGACTCAATCTCTGTGCTGGTGTCCTGCACTTGGGTTCGCTCCAGTTGCTCATTGCAACATTCTTGTGCAAGATACCTTAAAGGTTATATTTTATACCTCCAGAAATGAATGCCAACATTGCATTCACCTTCTTCACAACCAAATCAACCTGGATGTAAGAGCAGCGATGTATCGCTGATGCTCTATAAGGCACTCGTGAGACCACATTTGGAGTATTGTGTGCAGTTTTGGGTCCCTTATGTTAGTAAGGATATATTGAGATTGTAGAAGATTCAGAGAAGATTCATGAAGATGATTCCAGGAATGAAAGGGTTGCTGTATGAGGAATGTCTAGCAGCTCCTGGACTGTATTCCCTGGAGTTTAGGAGAATGAGGTGGGATCTCATAGAAACATTGCCATATCTAATCTTTTCAGGCCTTTTAACATTCAGCAAAGTTATTTCCATGGTAGGGGATTCTAGGACAAGAGGGAATGACTTCAGAATTGAAGGATGTTCTTTCAGAACTGAGATGCAGAGAAATTACTTCAGACAGTGGATGGTAAATCTGTGGATTTTTTTTGCCACGAGTGGATGTGGAGGCCAAGCCATTGGGTGTATTTAAGGCAGAGATAGGTTCTTGCTCAGTCAGAGCATCAAAGGATATGGGGTGAAAGCAGGGGAGTGGGGACAACTGGAAGAACTGGATCAGCCCATGATTGAATGGCAGAGCAGACTTGATGGGCTGAATGGCCTACTCCTACTCCCATGTCTTGTGGTCCACTCTATCCGCCAAAAGTTGAAATTCCTGATGGTCAAACACTTTAATTCTGATTCCTATTCCTCTTCTGACATCAGAATCAGCTTTATGTTGAGAAATTTATTGTCTTCTTCCCTCTTCTCTACCTGTCTATCACCTCCTCCTGGTGCCCCTTCTCCTTCCCTTTCTCCTATGTTCCACTCCTCTCCTATGAGATTCCTTCTTCTCCAGTCCTTTACCTTCCCACCCACCTGGCTATCACATTCTCCTCTTTCCCTCCCCCCCCCCCACCATTTTTTTCAGGAATCTTGCCCTTCCTTCCAGTCCTGATGAAGAGTCTTGGCCTGGAATGTTGGCAGTTTATTCATTTCCATGGATGCTGCCTGACCTGTTGAGTTCCTTTAACATTTTGTGTGTTGCTTAAGATTTACAGAAGCTATTTCAAGCTTTTGCTTCCTTGCTGCAATTGTAATTCCAGCTAAATTCCTATTGGGAATGGCCTAGTGCTTCATTTGTTTCAGGGCTTTCAATGAATTTATTCAAAGAGTTAGCAACCCTCAACAACCTATGCAATAGTATGCGTAAGTAAGAAGGAGGACGACATTCATATCAGATAGAGACAGTATCCGATGGAGAGGGTGAGAGCAGAGCGAGGCAGACACTCAAACAGAAGTGATTTGCAGAGGCCAAGATCAGGAGTCAATGGCCGAATGAGAAGTTTGGGATTTGATTGAATTAGGAAAGAGGCAGTTGGCAAGAAAACTGAGTGTGAGCATGTCTGTGCATGAGTATGTATGTGTGTGGTGTGAGTTGCTGGGTTTATGTGTGCATGTAGGTGTGCAAGTATTGACTGTATGCACTGATCTTTCCCATCAAGAATAAGTTAATCTGTTGTTGGTGACTATTGGATGAGTGAATATCTGACTGTCCTCGGATATGGAACTAATACTTTGTTCATAAGAACAATGTAGGAACACATTTAGACCATTCAGCCCATTGACTCTACACCATTCAATCATGGCTGAATTTGTTTCCCTACCCCATTGGCCTCCTTGCCAATCAGAGGTCCATCAATTAACTTAACTTCACCTTAGGTACACCCATTGACTAGGCTTCTACAGCCCTCTAGGGCAACAAATTCCACAAATTCGACATCCTCTGACTAATGAGCTTCCTTCTCATTGCAGTTTTAAAGGGATGTCCTTTCATTCTGTGGCTGTGCCCTAGGATTCTAGACACTCCTACAGATGGAAACAGTATTTCTACATCCACTCTCTCCCAACTGGTCTGTATCTAGCAGGTTTTAATAAGATCCTTTCTCATCCTTGTGAACCCCATCGAGTACAGGCCCAGAGATATCAAATTCATATGCCCCAGCCTGAGTCCTTGTGGTAGTTGTGGTCAAGGAGAATTTTGCATCTCACCTTTGGTGAAATGGTAGTCTACATCTCAGAAGAAGACCACGTAATCCAAGGGTTCCCAACCTCCAACCTTGTAGATGCCATGGAGCAATACCATTAAGCAAGGGGTTCATGGTCTCCAGGTGGGGAACCCCTGATCTAACCAGTCTGAGCTACTTTAATGCCAGGAAATGGCACAGTTATCTAACAAGGTTTGATTGGCAAGGAGGGAGAAGGGAAAGCTAACTCAAAATAAAACCTATTATAATGTTCTATGTTCTATGTTCTATATTAGTGGAGGGTTTTTTTATTCAGAGAGTGGTTGGTGCGTGGAATGCACTGCCTGAGTCACTGGTGGAGGCAGATACACTAGTGAAATTTAAGAGACTACTAGACAGGTATATGGAGGAAATTAAGGTGGAGGGTTATATGGGAGGCAGGGTTTAAGGGTCGGCACAACATTGTGGGCTGAAGGGGCTGTACTGTCCTGTATTGTTCTATGTTCTATAATGTTCGCCAAAGAAATGCTTACAGTATGGTCTTATACCTACCATGCCATGTTCCTCAAAGGAGCTTAAATCCAGGTATTTGTATCTCTTACACTATAGAACACAGGACAGGCCTTCTGGCCCACAAAGTTGTGCCAATTTTTAACCTACTCTAAAATTAATCTATCCTTTCCCTTCCACATAGTCCTCATTTTTTCTATCATCCATGTGTCTGCCTAGTGTATTTGCCTCTGCCACCACACCTGGCAGGCATACCACACACACACCACTCTCTGTGTAAAAAACATACTTCTGCCATTCTCCCTATACTTTCCTCCAATTACCTTAAAATTATGTCCCCTTGTATTAGCCATTGATATGACTGTCCAAGTAACAATCTGCTAGGGAGCCATCCCATAATAGATAGTGATGTCTATTGGATAGGCTATTATTATGCCCTAAAACAGCAGCAATGAGAAACATTGCAATAAGAAACACATTTAAAGCTGATGTAAATTTTAAAAAAAGAATAGCAACGGGTGCTGAAAATCTGAAGAAGAAACAACTGAAAACATTGTGCTGGTCAGGCAATATCAGTGGAGAAAGAAGCAGTTGCAGATCCAAGGCAGCTTTGCTTGCTGGCTCAGGAAGGTATTCTTGAGATAACTTTCACTGGGAGCCAAAAAATATGAGAAATTATTCATGCAAAATCAAATCAAAATCAGGTTTATTATCACCAGAGGTCATGGGTTAAGAGTGAAGGTGAAATGTTTTAGGGGAACATGAGGGGAAACTTCTTCACTCAGAGGTGGTGAGAGTGTGGAATGAGCTGCCAGAACAAGCGGTGGTTGTGATTTTGATTTCAATGTTTAATGGTAGTGTGGATGGTATCACATCACTTGCATCAATGACTATTACAGTCTGAAGATGTGTTGGGGCAGCCTGCAAGTGTTGCTATGCTTTTGGCACCAAAGTATCATGTCCGCAACTTACTAACCCCCTTTCTAAGCAGTGTATCTCCGTAATGTGGGAGGAAACCAGAGGACACTGTGGAATCCCATACAGTCACAAGTAGAACGTATAATCTCTGCGTGGGGTATGTTCATGGACTATTCTGATATCTGATGGCAGAGGGGAAGATGCTGTTCCTAAACCATTGAGTATGGCTGTTCAGGCAGCTCTACACTTTTAGAAATTTGCAAAGATTCGGCATGTCATCTAAAACTTTGAAAAACTCTGTAGGTACACAGTGGATAGTATCGCGACTGGGAACATCACAATTTGGCATGGAAACACCAATTTACTTGAATGAAAAAGCCTACAAAGTGTAGTGGGTACAGCCCAGACCATCATAGGTAAAGCCCTCCCACCACTGAGCTCATGAACAGGGTACACCGATGCAGGAAAGCAGCATCCATCATTAGGGACCTCACCATCTAGGCCATGCTCTTTTCTCACTGTTTCCCTCAGGATGGAGGTTCAGGAGCCTCAGGACTCACATTATCAGGTTCAGAAACAGTTATTGCCCCTCAACTATCAGACTCTTGAACCAGAGGGGGATGACATCACTCAACCTTACTCACCCCAACACTGAACTGTTTCCACAAAGTATGGATTCACTTTCAAAGACTCAATAACTCATGTTCTCAGCATTTATTGCTTACTTATTATTATTGTTTTGATTTTTTTCTCTTTTTGTATGGCACAGTTGCTTGTTCAGCTTTGTTTTTCATTGATTCTATTGTGTTTACTGTGAATGCCTACAAGAAAATGAATCTTTGGTGGTGGCAGCTATGTACTTTGATAATAAATTTACTTTGAACTTTGAATTTTGAACCTCCTTCTCAATGGTAGCATTGAGAAGAGGGTATGTCCAGTATGGTAAGGGTCTTTAATGATAGATATTGCCTTTTTGAGATAATTTTTGAAGATCCAATATACATATTCATTCATTTCAATACCAGATAAGGAAAAATGTCAACTTCAAAAGTCTTCCATGCTTTAATTAAAGAAGGATGCAGAAATGTTACTTGTTAACAAGTTCATTTGGCACCCTGTTTATTCTGCCTCAAGGCAATAGCTCTGCAGCTTCTTACTGAGATGTGTGCTAATCTTTGCAAAATAGATTATTTTCCTGGCAGTAATTTTCACTCAAAGTAGATGTTATTGCTGAAAGAATACTCTGTCTCTGGCTGAAAATACATTTGTCTGCAGAACAGCAACCTGCCACTTACCATGACAAGATCAACTGGTCCAGGGTAGATTGTGTGTTCAGGACTGACTCAGTTGTGATGCCAGTAAGTATATTAGCTGGGATATTTCAACTGAGGTACAAAGGCGCTGATTGAGAATCTCAGGCACCCATTGAGTTGGAACGGATACGTAGTTGATGAATATCTCTCCCACTGTGCGCTGCTCGTGGGATGACTGTAAAATGGACGAGGAGGTTGCTCACCACTTTGCAGGCTATGGGTTTGCAAAGAGGCAGTGGAGAAAAATATAATGGCCTGTGTCGCTGTTTCTGTGTGACAAGGGAATCTCTGATCTCTGATCTATTGACTGTTCACAGGGGCACACATTGAGATAGGCATCAAGTGCTGTTGGCACATCGTTGGCTTGGTCTGCCTAAAACCTTCCAGCACATCAAGATGTCCATGGAGGAATTTTATTATTTATTACTTACTTCTAGAGACAGCATGATAACTGGCTTTTTCAGACCAACGAGCTTGCAATGCCAAATTACACCCATGTGACCAACACTGTTGACTGGCAGATTCTGGGCTGCAGGAGTACGTGCTGAGGGATGCACTGAAACTTGGTGCAGCCATGGCAAGGGCTCAGTGAGGTAGGATCACAGTATAGGGTTCTTCTGCTATACAGGGAGGGACTGGATTGGCTGAGGAAGCCCCTTAATTATTGTAGTAGTATACCACCACATTTCATAACATAAACCTGATTCTAATTCACTGCTGCCATTTATGTTTATGTTATGAAATGTGTTGCTATGCAGCATTGCAAAACATAGTAAAATTACTGTAAGTATACAGTATATAAAAAGTTAAATTAAATAAATAGTGCAAAAAGAAAGAAAAAAAGAGGTGGTGTTCATGGATTTTAAGGACTTTAATAGAATACTACTTTATGCTTCAACTATAAATGTTAGAATGAAAAGATTCTGCATGGCTTATTCTTGGAAACAATTTTTATTATGAATACAGTTTATTTTGATAAATAGGTGGTTGATGATTGTCACTGTAGGAGCAAACCGAAAGGCCATGCTGATCTGACGTTCGAATGGTTAGCTTTATTAAAAAATCTGATGTGTACCAAGAGACCAGCTAAATCTGATCTACCCGAGCATGAATTTGGTACAGGCTTTGCATTCTCAGTTAATAAGATCACAGTGAAACTATGTCTTGGTAACAGAATTGTGGTAACAGAATGTCCAGATTACAGATTAAAATCCTGTTTTTTTATGACAATGAGTGCATGTTATTGGGTGACAAATGACACATTGTTCATAATAGAAACTGTTCTATATAGTTCACAGACACCGACATTGAGTAGTTGTGTTCACCTTAAGGGCCAGTGTCTGACGCAATGACATCAGTGTGAGGCGACTGCTTTTGGGTTGTTCATAATGGAAGCAAAGGGCTGCAGCTTTTGTTAAGCACATACTTGATGCACCATCAATAACTCTGAGACGTAGGTTAAGGTAGGCTTTTATTGGCTGGAAGAAAGCACAAGCAGCAAGTGACCATCACACAACATCCTGGAGACTGAGGAAGGGTCTGTGTCTCCAATCGCCTTTATACCGGGGTCTGTGGGAGGAGCCACAGGAGCAGTCAGCGGGGTGGGGGGGGGGGGTGTCTAGGCAGGTATATGTAGTTCACCACAACACTGTAAAACAACTCTTGCATGCTTTATTCACAAAATCCTACACTATAAGTTAACTCATGAAGCTCCTGAAACTTGGGTGTTGTCACTGCTGCATTCCATGTCTCTAGCTCTCAGCTTTATCTGCGGTTCCCTGTTACCACATTAGCACACTCACCATTTGTTTACGAGTGACGAGTCCTCTATTCTTTCCCCTATACGATGTATACAGTATGTTACCATACACTACATTGAGATTCATTTATCCTGAAAAGGTTTACAGGAAAAATAAAGAAATGCAATAGAATATATGAAAAAGCTTTACTTAAACAAAAGCAAGCAAACAAAAGAAGCAAAAATAAATTTTACAAAATATTACTAAGATGAGTTGTAAAGTGTCCCTGAAAGTGATCTGTAGGTCATAGGATCAGTTAAGAGTTGAGGTGAGTGAAGTTACCCACGCCAGTTTGGGAGCCTAATGTTGTTGGATAATAACTGTTCCTGAACCTGGCGGTATGTGATCTATGGCTTCTGTACCCCCTTCCTAATGGTAGTAGTGAGAAGAGGGAATGGCCTGGATGGTGGGGGTCCTTGATGATGGACGCTGTTTTCTTGTGGCAGTGCCCTGTGTAAATACAGGCAATGAGAAGGACTCCATGAGATCAGCCTTCAGTGTTGAACTTAAGCTATTTACTACTTATTAATCCCTGCTATTGTTTTTCCTACACAGTCACCATGAACCATATACCTTACACAAAGCGCTGTGCACAGTGCACCATTCAGCATGCACCATGAACTGAGTAAGATATTGTGAACTACAAGCTGTACAGTTTCCTACTCTTTCTCATTTGCAAAGAGAAACATTTCTGTTTTACCAATGGGTCCAAAACTAAAAAGTAATTTTTTCTTCAAGGAAGTGCGGTAGCATAGCAGTTAGCATGCCAGTGACTCGGGTTCAATTCCTGCTGCTGACTGTAAGGAGTTTGTATGCCCTCCCTGTGAGGGCGTGGGTTTCCTCCGGTGGCTCTAGTTTCATCACATATTCCAAAGATGTACACGTTAGTAGGGTTTGTATGGAGGGGCCACTGCACAGGATCAGAAAAAGCTGCAGAAAGTTGCATATTCAGCAAGCTCCGTCAAGGACACCTTTAAAAGACGATGCCTCAAAATGACAGCATCTGTCATTAAGGATCGTCATCAGCTAGGACAAGCCCTCTTCTCACTGCTACCATTAAGGAGGAGGTACAGGACCCCGAAGAGACACACTCAATATCTTAGGAACAGCTTCTTCCCCTCCACCATCAGATTACTGAATAGACAATGAACCTACACACACTACCTGACTATTTTTTTACTTTCTTTTGCTCTCTTTTTGTACTACTTATTTATTTTAGTTAAAAAAATAAATATTTCTGATAGCAATTTATAGTTCTTTCCTATTAATTATTGCAATGTGGATGGATGGTTGTGGTCTGTCACGTCTGACGATGGCAGGAAACCTATGCAGGAGAGTGTTTAAAGAGGAAAATTCACTGCACGGGGCAGTTACACCCTTTCGATCTCAGAAGTCCAGGTTCAGTGGTATGAACAAATGTCACAAACTGGGGTCTTCCTTGGTTGCAATGGATAACCATGGCTCTTTCTGTGCCTTGCAATGCCCTTTGATCTCTATAAAACATTGCAACATCACCTTCCTAGCTATTGGATCTCATCCACCCAGTCTGCCAAAACTGACTTCACATGCTAGGACAGGCATACCCCTATCTCGCTGGGATATGAGGCCCACCGGCTACCCCCACCTGGTCTAGTCCACCTGTTGAAGTGGTGTATTGGGGTGTGGCTGCTGTCACATACAAACAGCTACTTGGAGCCACAGGTGAGAGCTGAGTGTCCAAAGGAGAGTGAGTTGCCCAGAATGGACACAACAAGCCCCTTCAGCAGAGATGCTTCCCCTCCCTGGACACCCCATTAAATAGAACAGAAAGACATTTAGTATATAAAGAACACTTGTCTGGATGTCTGTTTTGATATTTACAAAAGAAAATGACACCATCCAGGGCACTGAGAAACTATTAAATCAGTATCACAGACTAACCAAAAGTATCATAAGCAAGAGTGGATGGGTAGATAGATTTAATGCATGTACCGATGTTGCAAAAAAAATTTTTGTGACATATGCCAGTGATATTAAACCTGATTCTAGTTAGTCACATAATTACAATTGGGCAACGTGGACTCGTTGGTCTGGATGTGCTGTATCTGTAAATAAAATAAATAAATTATAAATAATGCAACAAAAGACCACACAATATATTTTCTTCAAGGTGGCAGCTTCAATGATTAGGGTTTAATACTAACCTCTGGTGCTGTCTGGGTGGGTTTGCATATTCAGTCTCTAAATGCATGAGTTTCCCCCAGACACTCTGGTTTCCTCCCACATGCCAAAGATGTGCAGGTTGGCAGGTTAATTGGCCAGTGTAAATTGCTCCTGGTGTGTAGATCAGTGATGGGAAGCACAAATAATTCTGCAGATGTGGAAATTCAGAGCAACACACACAAAGTGCTGGAGGAACTCAACAGGTCAGGCAACATCTATGAAGGGGAGTAGTCAATGCTTCGGGCCAGGGCCATTCATCAGGACTGGAAAGGAAAGAAGAAGAAGCTGGAAACCAATTGATAAAAAGTTAGGGAGATTAATTTGGAGACAACAAAGGATCTGTATTAATGTTTGGTGAGTATTCAGTATCTTTTTCAATTATATAGTTGCCTTTGACTTCATTGTAACTGGAGCTATGTCCAAGAATATTCATAGAATCATAGAGAATTACAGCATAGAAACAGGCCCTTCAGCCCATTTAGTCTATGCCAAGCCATTTAAACTGCCTAGTCCCATCACCTAAAGCATAGTCCTCGATACCCTTACTATCCATGTACCTATCCAAGCTTCTCTTAAATGTTGAAGTTGAGCTCGCATGTACTGGTACTGGCAGTTCATTCCAAATTCAGATAGCATTAATGTGGAAGAGGTGCTGCATATATTTTCCTTAGCACCTTATTATTTGTTAATTTACAAATTGGAATATTGCTTTATGCATTACGTTCCTGTTCCTGAATCATTGAGTGTGTGCCTTCAGGGTTCTGTACCTCTTCCGTCAAGGTAGTGATGAGAGTCGGCATACGTCCTGGGTGAAGGGGGTCCTTAACGCTGGATGCCACCTTTTGAGGTATTTCTCCTTGTCCTGGCTGCTGGGACATCTTCAAGGAGTAATGCCTCAAGCAAGCACCCATGATGAGTTTACAACTTTCTGCAGATTTTTTTGATCCTGTGTAGTGTTCTCACCCATCCATACCAGTTGGAATGCTGTCCATAGCTAATCTGTAGAAGTTTGTGAGATTCTTTGGTGACATACCCAATCTCCTCAAACTTCTAATGAAATATAGCTTCTGCCATGCGTTCTTTGTAACTCTATTGTTATGTTGGACCCAGGATAGATCCTCAGAGACGTTGACACCCAGGAACTTGAAGTTGCTCACCCTTTCCATGTCACGAGGTGGGGACAAGGGTGCTGGGAGAGGACCCACAAGCAGGACACAAACACATCTTTCTCAGGTACAATAAAATAGCGTTTATTACTCGCTACACAGAAGATCAGGAAATTAAGGAGGACAAAGAGGAAAATGAACCTCAGACTAGGGGACTAGGGACTTGGATCACCACGGACCTGGGACTAGGAACCAGGGAACTGGGACAGCTGCGGCCATGACTTGGACAGTGGGGACATGGACAGCTGCGGCCATGACTTGGACAGTGGGGACATGGACAGCCGCGGACCTTGGACTTGGACAGTGGGGACATGGACAGCTGCGGACCTTGGACTTGGACAGTGGGGACATGGACAGCCACGGCCCTTGCACTTGGACCCTGGGGACCTTGATTCACCGCCGCCAGACACTTGGATACCATAGATCGCTGCAGACAGAAACGTGGACACCAAAACACAAGACAAGGAATCTTGAACCAGGACTCCACCTTCAACTCAGGCATCGAGCCGGGACTCTTCTTTGGGGGTAGACACAGACACTGGGAATGACATCGAGCTGGAACTCCGCCTTCAACTTACCCCTGGTAGATTGACCTTGCCCGGACCCACTCTGGCGATGGAAGGTGAATTGCTGATACTCCGATGCGGGCTGGGTCACTCTGGCGATGGAAGGTGAATTGCTGGTACTCCGATGCGGGCTGGATCACTCTGGTGACGGAAGGTGAATTGCTGGTACTCCGATGCGGGCTGGATCACTCTGGTGACGGAAGGTGAATTGCTGGTACTCCGATGCGGGCTGGGTCACTCTGGCGACGGAAGGTGAATTGCTGGTACTCCGATGTGGGCTGGATCACTCTGGCGATGGAAGGTGAATTGCTGATACTCCGATGCGGGCTGGGTCACTCTGGCGACGGAAGGTGAATGCTGGTACTCCGATGCGGGCTGGATCACTCTGGTGACGGAAGGTGAATTGCTGGTTCTCCGATGTGGGCTGGATCACTCTGGCGACGGAAGGTGAATTGCTGGTACTCCGATGCGGGCTGGATCACTCTGGTGATGGAAGGTGAATTGCTGGTACTCGGATGCGGGCTGGATCACTCTGGTGATGGAAGGTGAATTGCTGGTACTCCGATGCGGGCTGGATCACTCTGGCGACGGAAGGTGAATTGCTGGTACTCCGATGTGGGCTGGGTCACTCTGGTGAGGGAAGGTGAATTGCTGGTACTCCGATGCGGGCTGGATCACTCTGGTGACGGAAGGTGAATTGCTGGTTCTCCGATGCGGGCTGGATCACTCTGGCGACGAAAGGTGAATTGCTGGTACTCCGATGTGGGCTGGGTCACTCTGGTGAGGGAAGGTGAATTGCTGGTACTCCGATGCGGGCTGGATCACTCTAGTAACGGAAGGTGAATTGCTGGTACTCCGATGTGGGCTGGATCACTCTGGCGATGGAAGGTGAATTGCTGGTACTCCGATGTGGGCTGGGTCACTCTGGTGACGGAAGGTGAATTGCTGGTACTCCAATGCGGGCTGGATCACTCTGGTGACGGAAGGTGAATTGCTGGTACTCCGATGCGGGCTGGATCACTCTGGTGACGGAAGGTGAATCGCTGGTACTCCGATGTGGGCTGGATCACTCTGGCTTGTCGTAGCGGCGGAGACTTGCGAAGGCTTCTTAACACTCTCGCCCCGAACGGCTAAAGCCAGGGGCTTATAAGCTGCCGGTTCGGGTCGAGGGTAGATTACCTTGATTGCCAAGCTCAAGGGACGCGTGAAACGGAATTAGGAGGGAACAAGGAGTCAATGGTCTGGATCACAACCTAACTAAATTTAAAAGGGAACCATCTGGACCATGACATTCTACTTCTGATCTCTCTAAAGGACTGGTGTGTGTTCCCTTGCCTTACCCTTTCTAAAGTCCATAGTCAATTCTTTTGCCTTACTGGCGTTGAGTGCAAGGTTGTTGCTGCGTCACCACTCAACTAGCTAACATATCTTGATCTTGTGCTAGCTGACATACCTTGTCACCATCTGAAACTCTGCCAACAATAATACTGTCAGCAAATTTATAGATAACATTTGAGATGTGCCTAGTCACAGAAGAGAGAATGTATGGAATGGGTAGGGTCTTTGGTTATGCTGGCTATTCTACCGAGGTAGCGCAAAGTGTAGAGACTTGGCCACAATGGGAATTATCCAGTAACCAACTAGGCGTCTCATTCTAGCTGGTTATGACCTTGTCACTATAACCAGATAGTTATAAGCACCCATGATGGGTTTACAGCATACTGCAGCTTTCTGAAAGAAAAATCTATTTACATTTGAAGTGATCGATGCAGACTGCTTCCTCCTTCACTTGTTGCAAAACTTACAGAAATGTGACTTCCATGGATCTTCACGGCTTCACTTTATCATGGATCATGTTATCTGAATCTGTAGTGTGTTGAAGGGAAAACTGTCTCATCAGGGTTGACGTCTAACCAGCCCACCTATAAAACCAGCAATCACATCAACTCAAACTCCACGCTTTCCCTAGTGAGAACGAATAATCCAAATCGTCCTTCCCCTCAATCAACCCTTTGATCTCAGGTTTATTCTGTCAACAGTGGCATGTTCGATGTTGTGTAACATCCCACCTCATGTTCATACTTCACATCCAACTGTGAAGTTTTACAGTCATCCTTTGATCATGATCCCAGTTGACAAGCGTGTTTGTTGAGTTCAGTTGTGTTTTAATTAAAGAATGAGCTCTCAAGCACTGAATCCTTTATGATTATTTTCAACATGTGCAATTAAATGGGACTTCCACCCAGGGCATGTTCCTTTCTTGCTGATGCCATCAGAAAGGAGGAACAGGAGCCTCAGATCCCAAAGTACCAGTGTGTTATTACGCATGTACATGAAATAAAACTGCAGTTCCCAGTGTGCAATGTGAGCGGATCACCCAGAAACGGAAGTAAAATTGGAGAGCAGGACACCTGCTGGTGTTGAGTTGAAACCATTGTTGGAGTGTCCTGAAGAAAGATGACAGCCTTCACATTGGACACTCTGATGTCAAGACCTGAGGAATATTTTGTCCCAAGTAAAAAAGATCACGTTTGAGAGATGTGACCATGTGAGAGATGTTTGAGAGAATCTTTTCCTGTGACCAGAAACAATGTGTACCTTTTGACCAATGCTTAGCTGATCTTCACACACTAAGTCCTGTGAGTTTGGAAATTTGAGAAGCTCATTAGTTACAGACTAAATAGTTGGCGGAATCCCAGATAATGTACTCAGAGAAAGATTGCTCCAAGAAAATGATTTGATGCTGGAAAAGGCTGTGGATATGTGTCAGGTAGCAGACACCATGTAATCTCATCTAAGGATCTTCACAGGGCAGAAAAAAGGGTGCATGCTGTGAAAACGGAGGAACAGAGTACAAGGCATTTCTCAAAGCAGCAGTGAAGCTGAGAGGTAGGCTCAAACAGCAAATGCAGCAAATCGGGAGGTAGGCATTCCAAAGATTTGTCTTGGCTATGTAAACTCCTGCAATAATTGTGGGAAGAAGAATCATTTTGCAAAGTGCTGCAGCGCTGGGGATACCGCAATAAGGGTGCACACTGTTGCTGAGGAAATGGAGAAAGTCGTAGATTCTCTATAAACTATTGGAGCTGGTAAAACAGAATGGATTATTCCAGAGATTGTGAATGGGACAGTAGTTTAGCCCTGTTAAGTTAAAAGTGACAGGAGAGAATATTCCAGTAAAATGGGGCCATAAAGTAAATTTCAAGCACAAGTGGCAGCACCTAAAGGCAAAGCTACTAATTGTAATTAAGAGAGTACAGCCAATATTAGGTGTGAGTGCATGAGAAAAGCTCAGCCTAGTGCAAAGAGTGTTTATAGTGACGTCACAGACCAAAGAGGACCATACAACATTCATGGAACAGTATACTTATCTCTTTGAAGGGCTCAGATGATTACCTGATGTAACTTGTGAACTCGTAGCAGCATCCAGGAGAGCTCTAGAGAGATTATGCAAGCGAAGCACAAGAATTCCACTTTCCATAGACATCCATACCAGCTACACCAGCATGAGTCAGGCTGCCAGTGCTAAACAGAGTGATCACAATGAAGAGGTCACCAGTCTTACTTCCACATCATGCAGTGTTAGTTCAAAATCAGTCTCCCATCAACTTCTAACAAAAGACCGGAAATCAAAAGATATCTCCACAGTCCTCTCTGGAGTTGAAGAGGTAAAGTACAAAAGAAGATGAGGAGACCACACACAGCCAAGGAACACAAACCAACAGGAGGAGTTGCTACATCAGATACGCAGCCAACAGAAGGTGTTCTGTGATTTGAGACAATCGGTTGGAACTTGTGTAAAGTCCCACTGATCATGTGGATGTAGCCCAGGGCTCCATTATGAGGCATGTGGAGTGAATTATGGTCATACTGCACGAACAAGAACAGAAATGAAGCAATAGGATCTTGGCAGAAGAATGTGAAAGAAATGACTATGTTGTTCAGAGACTGAAGACAGCAAATGAAAGCAATACATCCGTGGAAACAAACAGCACACCAAAAAGGATCACTATATTACCAAAGAGATGGATTGAAAGTAGTTGAATAAATAAGGGACTGTATTTTTGCTCATTACAATTGAAGTTAATGTAAATATTTATGTTGGAGAGCATTGATTCCTGCAGGTGCATGAAGACATAGCATTGTGTCTGCTTTCTTTAAAGGGTGAAGTTGTATTATTATGCGTGTGCATGATAAAGAACTTCAGATGCCAGTGTGCAATGTTAGCTGTTCACCCAGAACTGGAACTGGAAGTGACGTTCGAAAGCTGGTCACATGCTGGTGTTGAGCTGAAGTCATTGTTGGAGTGTCCCAAATAAAAATGTGTTTGTTTTTACCCACACAATTTGTCTTTTATCAAGAACAAGCATAACTATCAGGTTCAAGAACAGTTATTACCTCTCAACCATCAGACTCTGAACCAGAGAACTCACTGAACTTTTCCCACAATGTATGGACTCACTTTTAAGGACTGCACAGCTTATGTTTTTAATATGTAATGCTTATTTATTTATTACTATTATAATTTTTCTTCTCTTCTTGTATTTGCACAGTTTGTTGTCTTTTGCACATTGATTGACCATCTCTGTTGTGAGTGGTTCTTTATTGATTCTATTGTGCCTCTACTTACAATGAACATCTACAAGAAAATGAACCTCAGGATTGTATATGGCGACATATCTGTGCTTTGTTAATAAATTTACTTTGAAATTTGAACTTTCAATTTGACCATAATCATACACCTGCCTAGATTTATAATCCTCCTTTGCAAACCTTCAATATAATCCATTTGGGGATGAGGTTTTATGATGGGAATCTGAAAGAGAGTAAGCTTAAGACCATGGGTGCTGGTGGTATAACCATGTAGATGTGTCTGGTCGCTCTGGACCTATACTCACTGGAGTATAGGCCCAAAGCCATCAAAAACAGCTATCAATGTTAATTTACTAATCTTTCTCAACCTCATCCTCCTACTTTCTCCCCATAACCTTTGACATCCTTACTAACCAAGAACCTATCAACAACTGCTTTAAATACACACAATGACTCAGCCTCCACAGATATCTGTGGTGATGAATTCTACAGATTCACCACCCTCTGGCAAAAGAAATTCCTCCTCATCTCCATTCTAACCAGATGTCCCTCTATTTTGAGGCTGTGCCCTCTGGTCCTAGATTCCCCACTATAGGAAACATCTTGTACAAATCGACTAGCGAGGCCTTTCATTACACAGGAAAAGGCTTATTGGCTCACAAAGTTGTGCAAGGAACTTAAAATAGTAGTCATGAACCTAACTAAACTGCACCCTTCTGCCTAGTCAAGTCCAATCTAAGCCTTTCAAATTTCGATATGTTTCAATGAAATCACCCCTCATTCTTCTAAACTTCAGAGCCTGCAGAAGAGGTATTTTAAGGCACTGCCTGGATTGGAGTGTATGAGCTACAAATGAGAGGATCACAAACTGTGGATGTTGTCAATGCTGTTCTGTTGTTGTTGTTGTTGTTGTTGTTGTTGTTGCTTGTGTTGTTCAACTGAGCATTGTGAACATGCTGGATTGGCAATGGGATGTGTGGCAACACTTGCAAGTTGTCCCCAGCACATCCTTAGGTTGTTGGCTGTTAACGCAAAAGACACATTTCACTATACTGTATATTTTGATGTTCCTGTGATAAATAAATTAATCTGAATCTGATCTCTCTAAAGAATTGGAAGCTGATCAATGTTTATAAAATTCATAGACAGATTAGGCAGTCATAATCTTTTCTCAGGGTAAAACATCAAATACCGGAAGACAAATTTTTAAGGTTAGTGGGGAGATGATTTTAGGTTCAAGTTCCAGATTATTGTTACTAACTACATATATAGAACCAAATAAAACAATGTTCCTCCAGACCACGTTGAATCCATATAACATACCTCACACCCAGGACATAAAACCTAAATATTTCCTTAAATAAGTTAACAAAATGTAATTTAAAATACATGTAGTGTGTAGCATAGGTAAATAGTAAACAGTGACAAGATCTCAGTGGTGGCAGGTTATTCATTAGTCTCATAGTCAGAGTTTCTGTGAGAGGTAAGCATTTCTTTATGCAGAGAATTTTGGATGTCTGGTTACCAGGGGTAGTAATGGAAGCAGTCAGTTTGGTGGAGTTTAAGAAACTTTTAGATAGAAACATAAATTATGAAGGGAATGGAGGGATATGGATGATACACAGGAGGAGGACAGTTAGTGTAAATTAGCTTCAACATTGTGGGCCGTATTTCCTGTTCTGTGCTCTAATATTTGTTATTCTATATTCTATTATGCCAAGATCCTGATTTTGTCAAACTGTGTTGTTATATTTCTATGACAAGAAAACATGATCACATTCTAAACCGACAAATTGAGATAGTGTGAGAATTAATATAGAAATACTTTTGCATGAAAGGTTAAAGTCCATTGGAAGAGCAGTATAGCATCGGCGTGGAGTGCCATTGTAACTTCAGCAGAGAAACTGCCTCAGGATACTATGTTGGATATTTCACTCTCTGAGCCCAATAATCTGCTTCATACACACAAGCTTATGATTGGATTCATGGCAGCAGAATCCATTTTCCTGTCCAAGATTTCAACATCTTGCCAGAATGTTAGGATTGCCAAGGTCACAGGTTTTTCAATTTTGGGTAAGCTTGCTAATCATTGCCAAACTCTTCTGGCTGAGATCCCTGGAGTACAGTAACTCTGAAAGATTTAGCCATGGGCTTAGTGGATGCTTAATATAGGCTCTTGCCTCTGATGAGGAAGGCAGAGGACTGCACAATATTTAAGTTGTCATTCCCAGGATGCGATTTCCCTGGAATAGATATTGGATATTCCAATTTGCCTTTGGAATGCTTGCCGTGATTTGCCTTGAATCACTGCAGTCCACACGGTAAGGATCCTCCACTGGGCATGACCGGTGGAATTTCCAGATACTGGCCCAGTAGTATCAATCAAATAGTCCCAAAATTGGTACACAGTAGCAAAATGCAGTGACCCATGTTCAATTCCTGCTGCTGTCTGTAAGGAGTTTGTACCTTCTCCATGTGACTACGTGGTGTTGTGTATTTAATATTTAAGTAATATTTGAGTAAACTTGTATATATATTGGTTGATTAAGCATTCTTAACTATTTAAATAATTCGCTACAAGCTATTTGTCTAAATACATGAATTGCATACGTTATCATGCTACCACATGATATGCGCGTGCCTCACTTTAAGTAGACATGAAGTTAAAGCCACATTTTCGGACTCCCGTGTCTTCCTTTGAACTAATGTTTTGAAGTTACACAACAAAACACATGGATTTCCTCCGGGTGCTCTGGTTTTCTCTGGGTGCTCCAGTTTCCTCCCACAGTCCAAAGATGTACAGGTTAGTAGCTTAACTGGTAATTGGAAATTTTCCTGTGCTTCGGTTAGGGTTAAATCAGTGGGTTGCTACGTGGCACAGCTTGGTGGGCCGGAAAGTCTGTTCGGTGCTGTATCTCTAAATAAATAAAATAAAGAAATTCCTAGGATGGGATTTACCTGGAACAGGTATTGGCTATCCCAATTTGTCCTTGGTAAGATGCCCGTGATCTGTCTTGAACCAGACAAGTCCACATGGTGAGGATCCTCTACAGACCACGATGGGAGGAATTTCCAGATTTTGGCCCGGTAATTTCAAACAAATTGACCCAAAATTGGTACACATGTACATTAGAAGCATTGGAAAGTTTTTGACAAGAACAGGCCATTTGGCACAACAAAACTTGCCAAATTCTTATTCACACAATATGTTGAAATACTATTGAGTTTAGATTTGAAAGTTTCTAAGGTACTACTTTCAATTACGCAACTAGGTAATTTGTTCCATGCGTCCACAATTCGCTGTGTAAAGAAATGCTTCCTGATGTTAGTCTGAAATCTCCTCTTAACCAAACTCCACCTATGCCCCCATGTCCTTGTTGATGGACTAATTTTGAATTAGGAGCTGGCACCCATCTTACTTATACTGTCAATGATTTAGACACTTCTATCATGTCTCCTCGTGTCCCATGTCTTCTTAGACTGAAAAGATCTAATTCTTTCAATCTTTCTTCATAGCTGATCTGGAATGAATCCAGTCACACTTTTCTGGACTCTTACCATTGCCTTCACATCCATCATACAATATGGAGAGCAAAATGGCACACAATACTCAAAGTGTGGCCTGACAAGCAGATTACACAGCTTAAACAGAACATCTCTAGGCTTGAACTCCACTGAACGCACTATATAACCCAACATTTATTAGCTGCCTAATCAATTCTGTGTATTGTCTAGATGATGATAGTAATGAGTCTACCAGGATGCCCAAATCCTTCTCATACAGTGCACCTTCTGACTCGGGACCCCCCCCCCCCCATTGTATATTTATATCTAATATCTCTACTTCCTATATGTAATACTTTAACTTACATTGAATTTTATCTGCCATTTATCTGCCCACGTCAGGATTTTGATTAGATTGATTCTGCTGCCTGAATGTTATCAGCCTGTCCCCTTAATTTTGTGTCATCAGAAACTTTACTAGTTTATTTGTTATGTGCTTATCTAAATCATTCATGTAAATTAAAAACAGCAGTGGCCCCAAAACTGACCCCTGCGCAACCCCACTTCTAACGTTTTCTAAGTGTGAAAATGATCCTCTCACCATAACTCATTGTTTTCTGTTCTTGAGCCAATTCTGCACCCATTCACACACCTTACACTGAATCTCTAGCTCCTGTAATTTGATTATTAATCTCTGTGGGGTACTTAATCAATAGCTTTCTGAAAGTCCAAGTAAGTGATACCAATCGCTCTATTGTTATCATAAATTTTAGTTGCCTTTTCATGAGGTGAGGTGAGGATGTCCGTCAGTCAGAGTTGACCATGGATATTGTGTCCTAGCTGTCTAGATATGCAAGCCTAGGCAGTATGATATGGAGAGCAAGCTGTTGTCCATGTAGCAAACTCCCCCTCTCCATGCATCTGATGACCCCAAAAGAATGGCAGAGACTAATACAGTTTGGTACCAGCAGCATCACAGGAGTTTCCAGTCAATATTGAACTCAATGTAGGATTGTTTTAGGATCTCTAGCTCTGGATTTTCCCTCAGGGATTACTCCTGAAACCTTCCCCATGAGTAGGTATAGCTGCAAGGCCGCAAAGGTTTGAGATCAGAGTTTTCCTTCTCCTAGAAGAGCTGCCAACCATGACTAATGAGTCCCATCTGCCCAAAGCAACTGGTTTGAAGGCATCAGTAACCCACCTTACCCCTTCTCCTGTCAGTAGAAATGGTTCTGCCTCTTCGTAAAACTCTGGTACATTAATAAAACATGATTCCCCCTTTCTGAACCCATGCTCTTATCAGCTGCTTTTCCTTTATTATTGTTTCCATTATCTTATTTACGATACACATTAAACTCACTGGTCTATAGTTACCAGGGTCAGTGTTGTTACCCTTTTTATGTACTGGGACAACGTTAGCTCACTTCTGGTCCTTTTGAAAAATATGTGTCAGGGATTTGCATATAGAATCACAGACCTCTCTAAGTACCTTTTGATATACGTTGTCTGACCCTGGAGATTTATTAACTTTTAGGCTTCTCTATGGACCTTACTTTCTAAGATCTCTAGGATACTTACAGCAGCTTTATTTTTCTCTGCACTTACTGGCATATTGCTAACATCTTCACAGGTGAATACTTTTGCAAAATATGAGTTAAGAGTATCTGCTATGTCCTTCTCTGCATAATTTATCACACTTCTATTAATACACTTAACTTCCTCTTTGATTTTTCTTTTTTTTTCTAATGTATTGAAAAAATCTCTTGGGATCGATCTCGGCATTGTCAGCAATATCCTTCTCAATTTGCCTTTCAGCAATCTGAATTTCCCTCTTGACTATAGCTCTCATATTTTCACATGCCCTGTGGTTAACATCGTTACAATTTTTTCTGTATTCCTAATATAGCTGTCTTTTCTGCAGTATTTTTTCTGTATATCTTAATTCATCCATGTAGTTGATCTACTGCTTATATTGCTTCTCCCGACCTTGGGTATGAACATTTCCTGCACTGCGTGTATTACCTCTTTAAATCGACCCCTTTGCTCCTCAACTGATTGTGTCAAGCAGTTCCTTCCAGTCCACCTTCTGAAGTCTTTGCCACATCTGCACAAACTTTGCCTTTCTGAAAGTCAGTTTTTTACTGACATACTCTCCCATCAGCTTTGAGACTAACAATATTATGATCAATTGTTTCTAAATGCTCAACAACTTCCATACTCAAATTCCTATCCTGATTGTTACAGAACTAAACTGGATTCCCCACTTGTCGGTGCATTAAAATACTGGGTCAATGAAGTCATTTCTGTGTCATCCATTATTCACTGCGTATTCCCATTCAATACTTGGGAAATTAGTCACCCATAACTATAACATCATCCTTGGAACTTGTTTCTTCAATATTCTGAAGAGTTATTTATTAAAATCACTATCAGCATTAGGCGGTCTATAAGGTAAACCCATTATTCCTTTATCCTTAGAGCTTTCAATTCTCACCCAGATATCTTCACTAAGTCTAGATTCATCTCCTATCATAAGTAGCCTCATGTTTAAATTCTCTGTTATATATATATATGGCTACTCCTCCAGCTTTATGATCTTGCCTATCTTTCCTATGTAAAGTATATCCTTTAATATATTCATCATCATCCTTTGAGATCAGTCAGTTTTCAGTTACTGCTATTATATCATACTTATACACACTAGCATATAATTCCAGCTCATTTATTTTAATATTAATACTTTTGCATTTATACAGGCCATCCTTAGTCTGTTCCTGATGTTTTGCATCTTATTCCGACCCATTTTTATATTTTTGAAGCCGATAATCAGTCTATGTCCTGATATGTTATTCTCCACTGAGGTGTTTAAGTAGTTGAGTCTGGCCTGCTGTAAGTTCCCTGCCTCCCAATTCCCTAGCTTAAACAGTCCTCAACTAACTGAAGCATTAGCCTGCCCAGTATATTACCCTGCTCGGTGGTACAGGTTCCATCTTTATCAAAAGGTGCCCTAATGTCCCATAAACCTATGCTCCTCTAACCTACACCATGATTTGAGCCACACATTAAATCTTCTAATCTGCTCCATTTTATCTGGACTGGCACGTGGCACAGAGAAGTCTCCTACTTCTGCTCTTGGTCGTTAACACACTGTACAAGAGTCCTTGTCAGTACACACCTGATTCTCAACACCCCCCCACAGATAATTAAGGCCCCTACTATCACTACTTCCTTTTTATGGGGTGTAGTTTTAGGATTAGAGAGGGTGCTGTGGGGTCCTTTGTTCATGGTTGTCGTCAAGCATTGCTAAATGACCAGAACAGTTGAATACATCCAACTCTGGGGTTGATGCCCCCAGGCGGTGTGCACCTCTTACCCTGTGCCTTCATTCCACAGTCACCCACTTGCCTCTTTCTTTCTGATCTGGACTCTCAAACTATGGCTCTCTTTGAGGCACACTACCTCCCTAAAGGACATCTGGAGCACATCTGCCAGTTCTCCACAACATCGCAGGTCAGCTACCTCCTCCTCAAGTTCAGCCACCTTGTTTCCGAGATGTTGTATTAGCCGAAATTTCAAACGGATGAAATCTGCAGGGGAGCAAGTTTCCATGAATCGGATCATAAGGCAAGACGAACATATACTGCCCTTGTCAGTCCCGGGAAAGGAAAAGACAGATTTGGGAAATAAAGTCACAGGGCCTTCAAGTCAAGTCAAGTCAAGTCAAGTTTATTGTTATGTGCATTATGCAGTGCAGGTACAGATACAATGAAAACTTACTTGGAGCAGCATCACAGGTACTTCAGTACTGTTGGATAAGACAATTTAATTTTCATTTTCTTGCAGTTTAATAATCAATTGCCTGCTAGTATTTTTATAACAACTGATACACAAGTATCTATTTAGTATTGTTATGACACGCACCCATACGCATCAGCTTCCGAGGTTTGGATGCTCTAATTCCCTAGAGTATAGATAGCTGATACAGCCCCTTTAAAGATTCAGGACAGCCTTGCTAATTGATAATCATGCTTTGGATGCCAAGGTTTGAGCATATAAGGAGAACTTGAACTGAGGTTCAAAGCTACAGTATGATTGAGCCAACACGGACCCAGCAGGATGTCAGAAAATGTTGTCAGCTGTGGGCAGCCACTGTGAAAGGATTTCAAGACAGAGCCTGGAGATACATGACCTCCCGGTCACCGTGTGCCAACTGCTGCAGGGAGGAAGCCAAAGTCACTTGGGTGAGGCCGTCAGTCACTCTGCGGAGCCAGTCCATCTTCCAACCCTGGAGAGATTCAAAGGTGACCGGGGGCTGTGCCACGGTTTCCTCGTCCAATGCTCATTAGTATTTGATCTTCAACCATCCCGGTTCCCTTTGGAGCACAGAACGGTGGCCTTCATGATCTCATTCTGACTGGAAGAGCCCTGGCCTTGGTCACCGTGCATTGGGAAGAGAGGTCAGTTACCTGCTCGGATGTGGAGGAATACATACCTGCCATGAGGAAGGTGTTCCACCACTCTGCCGAAGAAGGCCAAGCCTCAGACTGCCTGATGAAGATTCATCAGCTGACTACATGATTGAATTTCCGACCTTGGCTCAAGAGAGTGGCTGGAACGGGGAGGCCTTGACGATGCTATTCTGCCAAGGACTCCAAAAGGAATGGAAAGATGTCCTCGCCTTGGGAGAACCAGTCGAGGACTTAGAGGTTCTAATTGACTAACGTATTTGTCTTGATAATCAGGGCATAAGTGGGACAAAATCAAAAGGTTGAAGAGGGCTAGTTTGAGCCCAAAATCAATGCATTGTTGTTCCATCCCTCGTTTTTGGACCATAACCAGGCTGTCTCCTGCTCAGATCCTGTTAAGCCCATGCAAATCGGCTGCATAAGAATCTCCACCAATGAGAGGTCCCAGTATCAGAGTCGGGCTTGCTACCAGGATTGTGGGAGCACAGGTCACATGTGGGCCATGCGTCCAAAGCTGTAGCTGTCAGGGGAATTCTTCAGACCGTCTGGTGTTTGGAGGACTATGTAGGAGTTGAGTCAGATTATAACAGCCATCTGCTTGGTCCTGGGCAAATCTGGCAGAAGACATTGTTATTGCGGACGAGGTTAGAGGATCATGCGGAGGACATTGGTTTCTATATCATTGGGTCTCCTCATACCCCTGATCTTTGGGCACCCTTAGCTGTCTCAGGATAACCTTTCCAAGAACTGGAAGTAAGGGAAAATCATTGCATTATCCAGTTGCTGCAAGAAGGTATGCTTTTGGCTTGATGCACTGATGCCTAGACTCTCCCAAAACCAGCAGCCAAGGATCGATCTGCAGCCTTCAAGAAACTCAGTTCTGCCTTTGAGGAAAGACAAGCTGGTCCCAGCTTAAAGGCCAGTGTGAGTTTTGACCCTGTCCAGATGTGGGAACTCTGGAAGTAGAGCTCTAGCTCAAGAGGAAACCAAGGAGGTGCTCAAGCTGCATGGATCTCTAACAGCCAAGCCAAAGGGCTCCAGTTTCCAGGTCCCGTCGGGGGTGGGGGGGATGACTCCAGAACAGAGACCCCTGAAGCCTAGTCCCAGGAGCACAAGGACCATCTGTCATGACTCGATGCTGATGTCTGAGTAGGTGAACAAGGATTTGGACTGTGACTTGGCCTCACTGAAGTCTCTTGTCAGCCTATGGAGGAGACTCTGGGGACTGCAAATCACACCTACTACCTAAGGACCCTCAGGAGTCAGCCCCAGGGGAAGGTTCGGGGGCAGCTGCAGCACTCAAGTTAGTAGAAATCCCTTCCATCTACAAGGATTTGGACGAGGTCTTCAGTAAAGGAAAGGCCTTGACTCTTACACCACACTGACTCTATGACTGTGGACTAGACCTCCTGCCAGGTTCTTGTCCTCCATGGGGTTGATTATGCATGCCCTCAGGCCTGGAGAAAAATGCTTTGCAGGAGTATATTAAGAAGGCTCTTGCCCTAGGATTCATTCAGCCCTCTACCTCTAGCCAGTGCTGGCACCTTCTTTGTACAGAAGGAGGGCAGTCTGCGGCCTTGCATTGATTATAGCGGGCTGAATTTTATAACAGTCAAGAAATTTTATCCTCTTCCACTCATGAACATTGCTTTCAAGATTATTCAAGGGGCAAGACTTGCGGATTGCATACAACCTGATTCGCATAAAGGAAAGTGAAGAGTGGAAGACGGCATTCAACACACCGACAGGGCGCTATAGTATCTGGTCATGCCCTTTGCCCTTGCGAGCACGCCAGCAGTTTTCCAAACCTTTATAAATTATGTTCTCTGGGATGCTCCTCCATAAGTATGCCTTTGTCTCATTGGAGTACATCCTTATTTTCTCATAGTCCTTGGAGGAGCACGTTGCTCACGTCAGAGATATTCTAAAGAGGCTTCTTGATCTTGGAGTTTACATCAAGCTGGAGAAGTTTGAGTTTCATGTAACCATATTTCTTTTTTGGGCTTAATCTCTAATGGCAATCTCAGGATGAATCCTAATGAGACGCAGTCAGAGATTAACCACCACCCTCCATCAACGATTCCCGGGATTTGCCAACTTTTATCAAAAGTTTATCAGTAACTTCGGCTTAGTAGTGCTTCCGTTGTCCTCTTTAACCAAGAAATCCTCAAGCCCTTTAGTTTGGACTACCGAGGCAGAGGCTGTTTTTATAGAACTCAAACAGCAGTTCATGACAGAAGGAAGTGGACGCCTCGGATGTTGGAGTGGGTGCAGTATTGTCTCAATGGACACTTTCAGACAATATATGGCACCCATGTGCACTGCTTTCCATGCAACTATCCCCGGCAGAGGAGAACAATGATATTAGGAATAGAGAGCTGCTCACAGTCAAGTTGGCTCTGGGGAAATGGCATCACTGGCTCGAGGGGACTAGAAACCCATTTATCATATAGACAGACCACAACAGCCTGGCTTGTATTCAGGAGGCTGAATATTGAATTCCAGGCAGGCCAAGTGGTCTCCTTGCTTTAACTGTTTTAATTTCATCCTGACTTATTGACCGGGATCAAAAACCAGAAGCTAGATGCCTTGTCTCATTTTAGTTCAACGAACCTGAATGAGAGAAACAGCCTACCAGAATTTTGCCCCAATCCAAGGTGAGAGTGCCAATACATTGGGGTTCAGACGCAAGGGGAGATTCCTCAGAATGGCCCTTCGGGTTGGCTGTTCATTCCTAGTTCTGTCCACTCTCAGGTTCTTCGGTGGGGTCATGCTTCAAGATTGACATCTCACTCAGAGATTTCCAGGACCCTCAAGTTCATTAAGAGAAGATATTTGTGGCCTGGAATAGCGAGCAAGGTCTGTCAATATGTGGAGGCGTGCAAGGTGTGCCCCCAGAAGAAGGAGCCTGCACCCAATCTCAAGGGCTCCTTCACCCACTGCCTGTTCTGGAAAGACCATGAGCTCACATCTCCATGGACGTTGTCACATGTCTTCCTTCTTTCAAGGGGAAAACCGTGATGGTAATTGTGGATAATTTTTCGAAGGCCTCATTGTCTTGGATGAACTTCCATCTGTGGTGTAGACGGTTGAGATTGTCCTGCAGCAGGTCTTCAGGATTCATGGTTTTCTGATGGATCACAGTCCCTAATTCACATCATGTTTCTGGAAGACATTTTTCAAACTGGGCCAACAGTGAGTCTTTCCACTGGGTTTCACCTGCCAGACAGAGCAGGTGAACCAAGACATGGAATGCACCTCAAGATGCCTGGCCTCTGAAAAACTGAGCAACCATTTGATGTGGGCAGAGGTCACCTACAACACTTCAAAGCATTTGGCGCATGGGATGTCTCCCTTCAAATGTCAATTTGGGTACCCTCTGTCACCCTTCCCTGAGCAGAGGGCAGAGTTTGGGGTCCCAGCAGCCAAAGATCTATCCAATGCTGCAAGGAGATGTGGACTAGGGCAAGGGAAATTCTGTTAGCTTCAACCCAGAAGGTTGAAATAAAGGTTAATTGCAAAAGAAGACAGGAACCAGTTTTGTAGCTGGGCAATAAGTCTGGCTGATGACTCAGGATTTGCCTCTCCGAGTGGAGTCCAGAAAATTACTGCCCAAGTACAAGCCAAGCTAACCAAGTGACACCACCATCTTTTTTTTAATCTTTTTTGCTTCTTCTCTCCCTTCTGCTCCTGTTACTGTCCATTGTTGATTTTTGCTATCTGCAAATTCCTATAAATATGAAAATAATATATTGTGGTCCTAGCCCTGACTGCTAGAGAATTAACACATGTGTTAGCATTTGTGAGGAAACAAATCTAGACTCAGTGATACTAAATCTGAAACCAGTGGATCTTTGTAAAATCCCATTGGGTTTCAACAGTGAAAGGAATCAGAATCAGGTTTAATATCGCTGACATATCAATACTTCAGTAGTACCATATAATGTCAGAGAAATGTATACAATATTCATCCCAAAATTCTTTTTCTTCACAGACATCCATGAAAACAGAAGAGTGCCCTAAAGAATGAATGACATTAAAAGCCCAAATCATGACTGGTGCAGCTAATTGGTTTTAGAAGTCACGTAATTAGTTAAATGGAAATCTGTTTTTGAAGACGTGTGCAGTCAGGGTGAGTCAATATCCTGGCAAAAACTACATCATGAAAACAAAAGAACAATACAAGCAACTCCACAATAAGGTTATTGAAAGCACAAGTCAGAAGATGGATACAAGAAAATTTCCAAGTCACTGAATGTCCCTTGAAGTTCAGTTAAGTCAATCATCCAGAAATGGCAAGAATACAGCACAGTGGTAAATCTGCCTAAAGCAGACCATCCTCAAAAACTGAGTGACTGTGCAAGAAGGGGACTAGTAAGGGAGGTCAGCAAGATACCTATGACAACTCTGGAGGAGTTGCAGGCTTCAGTGGCTGAGATGGGAGAGAGTGCACATACAACAACTGTTGCCCGGGTGCTTCATCAGTTACAGTTTTATGGGACAGTGGCAAAGAGAAAGCCACTGTTGAAAAAAAAGCAAATGAACTCTCAGCTAGAGTTTTCAAGAAGGCACATGGGAGACTCTGAAGTCAGCTGGTAGAATTTTCTATTGTCTGTTGAAACCAAAACTGAGCTCTTTGGTTATTTGACTAAATGCTATGTTTGGCGTAAGCCAAACACCGCACATCATCAAAAACATACCACCCGTACTGTGAAGTATGGTGGTGGCTACATCATGCTGTGGGGATGTTTCACTGCAGCAGGCCATGGAAGGCTTGTGAAGGTAGAGGATAAGATGAATGCAGCAAAATGCAAAGAAATCCTAGAGGAAAACCTGATGCAGTCTGCAAGAGAACTGTGATGTGGGAGAAGATTTGTTTACCAGCAAGACAATGACTCCAAGAATAAAGCAAAAGCTACACAGGAATGTCTTAAAAATAACAAAGTTAATGACGTGAAGTGGCAAAGTCAGAGTCCCGACCTCAATCCAATTGAGAATTTGTGGCTGGACTTGAAAAGGGCTGTTCATTCATGATCCCCATGCAATCTGACAGAGCTTGAGCAGTTTTGTAAAGAAGAATTGGGGAAAATTGCAGCATTCAGATGCACAAATCTGATAGAGACCGATCTACACAGACTCAAGGCAGTAATGCTGCCAAAAGTGCATCTACTAAATACCGACTCGAAGGGAATGAATACTTATGCAATCAATTATTTTGTGTTTTATATTTGTAATTAATTTAGATCACTTTCTACATATCTGTGTACACTTTCACACAATAGTCTTTCTCTGTTGATCAGCATCATAAAAGCCAAATTAAATCCATTGTGATTCAATGTTGTAATACAATAAAACATGAAAACTTCTGGGGGGGATGAATAATTTTTATATGCACTATATATTATATCATTAACCATTATTTCAATATAAGTATATGAAAGATGTATATGAATGGTATGTATCATTATGCCACCACAGAATATCTGAGTGCCTCACTAAAAGAGAAAGGGAAAAGCAAAACTAAGTGCACAAGTGTCCATGGCTCCTGTGTTTTATTTTGATTCATTTCTTTAGTTTAAAAATTATAACAGTGGCAATGAGAAAGTTTTAAAATGAACCCAAAATAACTACCTATCTGTTGAAGTGCATCATATTTTTCTTCAGAAGAGAACAGTGATATTCAAGTTAAAAAAAAAGCACAGCATGTTTTTCTTCAGAAAGGGAACACGATATTCGAGTTAAAAAATAGCACTCCACATTTATCTTTGGAAGGGTTTTAAAAGGCAGAAAACAGATGAAATTAGCAGGCAATAAGTGTGGCCACTGTCTCATAAACAGTGAGTACCAGGTGATGATGATGATAATAATATTAATAATAATAATAATACATTTTTAAAAAGCAAAAATAGCTGGGAATATTAGTGAGATGGATGTGTTTAATTGCACAGCAGATAACTGTTGATGCATACTGAAGAAATTGAGCAGTATTTTGAAGCAAATGAAATAATTTATGAAAAATGATTGTCTGTGTTGCGCAGTGCAATGGATGTAAAAACATACAGTTTGCTTAGAAGCTTAACTGCCTGAAGTAAGCCACCTGAAATGAGCTTTGCTGATATCGTAAATGGTAATGCAGGAATATTTAAACCCTAAACAATTGTTGATCGCAGAAAGCTTTAGGTTTCATAAGTGGAATGAAAATGAGGGGGAGTCCATTTTTGCCTATGTGGGCACATTAAAGAGATTGTCTGATGGGCTCAATGATGCACTGAGTGATCGGTTAGTTTCTGGAATCTTGGAAGGAAACATTCAAGCACAACTCCTACCTAAAGCACAACTCATATTTAAAAGGATAGTTGAAATCACTGTATCAATGGAAACAGCAGACAGAGATGCAACACACACAAAATGCTGGTGGAACGCAGCAGGCCAGGCAGCATCTATAGGGAGAAGCACTGTCGACGTTTTGGGCCGAGCCCCATCGTCAGGACAGAGATGCATTTGAGTTGGAGTCAGGAATGAAAGACAGTGTAAGCAAAATTGCAACATCTATACAGACTGAACAAATAGTGCTTCTGTTGTGGCAGGGACTCACATACACCAGACCAATGGAAGCTTTAAAGGCAAAAGTTGCAGAAAATACAACAAAGTAGGAGACAGACAAAGAGGTTGTTGGTCAGACTAAAATAAATGGATTGCATAGAAAAAGGATAAAGATAAAAAGTTAAGTTACAATTCCAAAAGGAGCACTAATCTGTATGTCACCACACACAAAATGCTGAAGGAACTCAGCATGTCAGGCAGCAGGTATGGAAATGAATAAATGGCCAACATTTCAGGCCAAGACCCTTCTTCAGGACTAACCTGCATGTTGTTGATGAAAATATGATAATGATGAGAGTGATACAGGATGGGGTAACGTTGAGATTTACAAAGTGAAAGCTAACGTGAGACAAGCAGTAGGGTTTACGCCAGAGGTCAACAGCAAATTAACTCAAATGGAATTGGACACTGGCTGGGCTGTTTCAGTCATTCTACAAAGTGAGTTTGAATGGCATTTCAAATATACTGATCTGAAGTCTCCAGATATCCAAGTAAGAACTTATACTGGAGAAAAGATAACTTCTGTGGGAATGGCATTTGTAACAGTGAGAAGCAACAGCCAACAAGCCACACTGGGCTTGTATGTTGTAAAAACAGGTGGGCCAGCATTGTGGGGTCATAACTGGCTGAGACAGCTACATCTTGATTGGGCAGCCATCCACCAATTGCATGCTCACCCCCGCAACAGAATCAACTGAAAGTGAATTAAGGAAGGTACTAGATGATGCCAGAGCGGTGTTGAAAGATGGCATTGCAAAATTCAAGCATATCAAGGGTAACAGAGTGCTAAATGAAAATGTTACACCCAGGTTTTAGAAAGTTTGTCTAATTCTTCATACCCTCTGCGATAAAGTAGCCAGTGAGCTAGATCGCATGCAGGCTGAAGGAACTCTTTGCAAATTTAAGTGGTGCCTATGGGCAATGCTAGTAGTCCCAGTAGGCAAGAAGGATGGATCTGTCAGGGACTGTGGTGATTTTAAGGTCACCATCAACTCAGTCCTGAAAGTAGATCAATAGTGTCTTCTCAGGTTACAGGATATCTTTGCAAACCTTTCTGGGGGGTGGGGGGAACACATCAACAAAGTTGACAACTGAGGCCTAACTACAGATGGAGAATGGAAGATGTGTACAAAGTGTTTCTAACCATAAACACCTGCAAACAGTTTTATTGCTATAATAAGCTTATTTTTCATGTTGCTTCTGCACAGGCACTCTGGCAGAAAGCTATGGACAAGGTGCTGCAAGAATGTCTAGGCACTCAGTATTACCTGGATCACATCATTGTTACCAGTAAGGAGGATAAGGAACATTTCCAAAACCTCAAGATAGTGGTGAAAAGATGAGAAGATTATGGGCTGTGATCACAAAGTGACAAGTGTGTGGCCTCACCATTGAGGCACAGAAATTAGACATGTAGCGGTATTTGCCCCAAGGCCAAAGGAAGTGTCACAGTTGTGGTCCTTTTTAAGATTTGTCAATTAGTATGAAGGTTCCTGCCAAACTGGCTACTGTGACCAACCTTTTGAACTCATTTTCACAGATTGGGAAGAAATGGAAATGGGCAAAGCAGTGTGAGATGTCTTTCAGAAAAGCAAATGAAATGATGATTTCAGACACTGTACTCACACAATATGATCCACATTAACCAGTGAAGTTTGCCTATGATTCCTCACCTTATGCGTTATGGGTGGAAGTTCCCACTTGCTTCAAAAAGATGACAATTATACCAGTGCCTAAGAAGAATAATGTGGGCTGCCTTAATGACCATCACCCGGTAGCTCTCTCATCAATGATGAAATGTTTTGGGAGGTTGGTCATGACTAGACAGAACTCTTGCCTCAGCAAGGACCTGGACCCAGTTCAATTTCCCTGTTGCCACAATAGGTCAAAGGCAGACGCAATCTCAATAGCTCTTCATGTGGTCTTAGATCACCTGGACAATTTAAACGCCTTTTATCAGGATGCTGTTCATTGGCGATGGCTCAGCATTTAACACAATCATTCATTCCCGCAATCCTGATTGAAACATTACAGAACCTGGACTTCTGTACCTCCCTCTGTAACTGGATCCTTGACTTCCTAATCGGAAGACCACAATCTGTATGGATTGGTGATAACATATCCTTCTCGCTGAGGTACTGGTGTACCTCAGGGGTGTGTGTTTAGCACACTGCTCTACCCTCTCTATACCCATGACTCTGAGGCTAGGCATTGCTCAAATACCATGTATAAATTTGCTAATGATACAACCATTGTGGGTAGAATCTCAGATGGAAATGAGATGGTGTACAAGAGTGAGATATACCAACTAGTGGAGTGGTGTCACAGCAACAGCCTTGCATTCAACATCAGTAAGACGAAAGAGTTGATTGTGGACTTCAGAAAAGGTAAGATGAAGGAGCACATACCAATCCTCATACAGATGTCAGAAGTGGAGAGAATGAGTAGCTTGAAGTTCTTGTGTATCAAGATCTCTGAGGATATAACCTGGTCCCAATATATCGATGCAGCTATAAAGAAGGCAAGACAGCAGCAATAATTCATTAGGATTTTGAAGAGATTTGGTATGTCAACAAAAACACTCAAAGCATCTATAAATGTACTGTGGAGAGCATTCTGATAGGCTGCATTGCTGTCTGGTATGGGGGGGTGGGGCTACTACACAGGGTCGAAAGAAGCTGCAGCGGGTTGTAAATTTAGTCGGCTCCATCTTGGGTACTAGCCTACAAAGCACCCAGGATATCAGCAAGGAGCAGTGTCTCAGAAAGGCAGTGTCTATTATTAAGGATGCTCAACGCCCAGGGCATGCCTTTTTCTCACTGTTACCATCAGGTAGGAGGTACAGAAGCCTGAAGGCACACACTCAGTGATTCAAGAACAGCTTCTTGCCCTCTGCCATCCGATTCCTAAATGGACTTTGAACCTATGAACACTGCCTCACTTTTTAAAATATATATTATTTCTGGTTTTTGCATGATTTTTAATCTATTCAATATACATATATTGTTATAGATTTATTTATTTATTTATACTTTTGTTCTTCTATATTCTGTATGGAACTCCTGCTGCTATGTCACAAATTTCATGACACATGCCAGTGATAATAAACCTGATTCTGACACTGATTCTGATTCAGGTACAGAAGCAGTCATGTCACATGTTATGAGTGATAGAAGTGAACACCCCGTAGCCTTTTCATCAAGTTCCCTTACCACTGAAGAGAAAATTTATAACAGAGAGGCCTTGAGTCTGGTTTGGGATGTAAAATATTTTGACCACTACCTGTATGGGAGACAGTTTACCCTCATTACTGATCACCAACCACTTGCGTCAATTTTCAATCCACAGACAAGTTTTGCACTATGAATGCAGAGATGACCTCTATTTCTTGGAGGATACAATTACAAGATCGAATTCAAAATTCAAAGCTAGTCATAGAAATGCTGATGGAATGTTCTGTTTGCACATGGAAAAGGGAATACCTGAAACATTTACAAAAGATGACACTTCATTTGATGCATCCCCCCTAATGCAAATCAAAAGTCTCCCTGTAATGGCAGAGGTTATCCAAAGGGAAACCAAAAATGACCCCACACCGCCTCAGGTCTGCATGGCAACCCAAAATGTCTGGAACGGGCAGCCAAAATTCCATTTCCCCCATTCTTACCAGTGGAGGATAAACTTGCCCCTGGCGTGAGTTGTCTTATGTGGGGGGATTGAGAATTGTATCATCCAAGCTAAGAATTAAAGTGTTAAAAGAGCTACATGCTGGTCATCTAGGCATGGACAAAATGAAATCATTTCCTCAAAACTTTGTCTGGTGGCCTGGGATGGATCAGCAGATTGAGCAGCCAACACATCCAGAAGATACCAGGATCAGCCCTGGGAATGGCCTGCATTCCCTGGCAGAGGATTCATGTGGATATTCCTGGACCTTTCATGGACACAAATTCCTTGGTAGTAGTCGATGCAGCTACAAAGTGGCAAGAAGTATTCCTAATATCCTCCACTACAGCCTCACACAATGTTGATGTGTTGAGAAGTCTCTTTTCAAGGACTGATGTCCCAGAACACTTAGTCGGTGACGAAGGACCACAGTTTGTTTCAGAGCAGTTTCAGCCATTCCTGAAAATTCATGGAATAAGACATATTACATCTGGACCGTACTATACAGTTACAAGTGGCTTGATGGAAAGGTTTGTCCAAAAACTAAAGAATTCACTGCACCACACTAACACTGAATCAGAAGCACACCAACTTCCCTCTTGTATATCACAATGCAGTACACACCACAACCAATAACTCACCAGCTATGCTGTTCCTAGGTCATCCTTTGCTTTTCTCTCAAACTCTATCTCAAGAGGAGTAAACAGGTTAAACAGCTGAGACAAGGAGGTTTGATGTTTCACTCCTGGACAAGCTGTCCTGGTGAGGGACTACAGAGATAACCTAAAGTGGGCACTTGGAAAGATTAAGGACAGAACTGGACCACTTTTCTACACAGTGGAGATTATGCTTGATGTCATCTGGAGACGACTCATCGATTAGTTGAGAAGAACAGAGTCAATTGTTAAAGAAAAAATGTTGTCCAGAGCTGTCAGGACCACTTCCTCCAGTCCCAGAGTCAACTCCTACAACCACTACAAGAGAGGCCCCAGAAATTGTGATTGTTTCACATCCAGAATTTTGCCTGCCGAGCAGAGTGCCTTCCCCTTGTCAGGTCATTCATTATCCTACAAGAGTAAAAATCCTCCACAGTGATTAAACCTTTAGATCTGAATGGAAGCTTTTAAAATTTACAATGCTGTGGGTGTGCTGTGGATGTATGTAATTGAATTGACTTTATTTCTTACATCCTTCATATACATGAGGAATAATAATTTTTATATTATGTCTCCATCTAAATATGCAATGTGCAATTTATAGTAATTTATAATAAATAGTATGTACAACAGGACAGTCAATATAACATAGAAATACAATTGTATCAGCGAGAATTAATCAGTCTGATGGCCTGGTGGAAGAAGCTGTCCCGGAGCCTGTTGGTCCTGGCGTTTATGCTGCGGTACCGTTTTCTGGATGGTAGCAGCTAGAACAGTTTGTGATTGGGGGACTCTGGTCCCCAGTGATCCTTTTAACACACTTGTCACTGTAAATGTTGTGAATAGTGGGAAGTTCACATCTGTAGATGCAGTGGGTTGTCTGCACCACTCCCTGCTGAATCCTGCGATTAAGGGAGGTAGAGCTCCCAGTGATGTAGCCAGTCAGGATGCTCTCAATTGTGTTCCTGTAGAAAGTTCTTAGTATTTGGGGGTCCATACCAAACACCTTCAACCATTTGAGGTGAAAGAGGCACTGTTGTGATTTTTTCACCACACAGCTGGTATGTACAGAGCATGTGAGATCCTCAGTGATGTGTATGCCAAGGAACTTAAATCTGTTCACTCTCTCAACCCTAGATCCATTTTTGTTATGTTTGTACTGACCGACATAAATAAAATTTCATTCTTTCATTCATTCATTCATGTCAATAGGGATCAGCCTGTCTCCATTCTTCCTGTAGTCCACAACCAGCTCCTTTGTTTTTTGCGACATTGAGGGAGAGGTTGTTCCCTTGACACCACCGTGTCAGGGCGATGACTTCCCTGTAGGCTGCCTTGTTATTATTTGAGATTAGGCCGAATAATGTAGTATTGGCAGCAAATTTAATAAGCAGTTTGGAGCTGTGGGTGACGACACAGTCATGGGTATGCGGAGGATAAAGGAGAGGGGCTTAGGCCACAGTCCTGCAGGGGCACCTGTGCTGAGGGTCAGAAAAGCAAAGGTGAGGGAGCCCACTCTTACTACCTGCCAGTGAGCTGACAGGAAGTCCAGGATCCAGCTACACAAGGCAGGGTGAAGGCCAAGATCTCTGAGCTTCTTGTCGAGCCTGGAGGGAATTATGGTGTTGGATGCTGAACTGTAGTCAAAGAAAAGCATTGTCACATGAGCATTCCTCTTCTCCAGGTATGTAAGGATGGTGTGAAGAGGTGTGGCTTTTCCATCACCTGTTGATCGGCTGTGCCGGTAGGCAAATTGTAGGGGGTTCGGTTTGGGTGGTCGCATGCTGCAAATGTAGTCCCTGACCTGTCTTTCAAAACATTTGTTTATTATTGAGGTGAGTGCCACAGGACGCCAGTCGTTAGACATGTACCTTGGCCTTTTTAGGTACAGGAACAATGGTGGATGTTTTGAAGCAGGAGGGCACTCTACACTGGGAAAGGGAGAGATTAAAAATGTATGTAAACACACCTGCCAGTTGTGCCACGCACACTCTGAGTACTCTCCCTGGGATGTAATCTGGTCCTGAAGCCTTGCGACTGTCCTCTCATTGGACAGTCTTATATATATATAAATTCAGTGAGTACTGTAGTACTTCCTGGAGGTATAAATCGTAACATTTGAATGCATGTCTTCAGGCTCTTGTACCTCCTCCTTGATGGTAGGGGAGAGAAGGGGGAATGTCCTGAGTGATGGATGCTGCCTTTTTGACACATCGCCTTTCAAAGGTGTCCTGGATGCTGGGAAGACTAATGTCCATAATGGAGCTGAGTGAGTGTGCAACTTTCTGCGGCCGTTTCTAATTCTCTGTAGTGACTCCTCCATTCCAGACAGTGATGCAATCAGTTCGAATGTTCTCCACGGTATCTCTGTAGAAATTTAAGAGTGCCTTTAGTGACATATCAAGTCTCCTATAGCTGTCTTGTCTTCTTTGCAATTGCATCAAAATGTTGGGCCCAGGATAGATCCTCAGAGATGTTGACACCCAGGTACTTGAGACTGCTCACTGTTTCCACTTCTGATCCCTCAACGGGGACTGGTGTGAGTTTCCCCGACTTACCCTTCCTGATGCCCACAATCAATTTTTTGGCCTTACTAACATTTAGCGCAAGGTTATTGCTGCAACACCCCTCAATCATTTGATCTATCTCGCTTCCTCATTAGCATATGAAATTCTGCCAACAATAGTTGTGATGTCAGCAAATTTACAGTTGGTGATTGAGTTCCACCTAGCCACACAGTCATGAGTGTAGTGAGAGTAGAGGAGTAGGCTAAGCCCACATCTTTGAGGAGCTCCACTGCTGATTGTCAGTGAGGAGGAGTTGTTACTTCTGATCAGCACAGCCTGTGGTCTCCCCGTGAGAAAGTTAAAGATCCAATTGCAGAGGGAGGTACAGGTCTTGGAGCTTTTTAATTAGAGCTGAGGGTATGAATGTGTTGAATGTAGTCAATAAACAGCAGCCTGATATAAGTATGACAATTGTCCAAATGATCCAAGGCCGAGTGGAGACACATTGATGTTGCATCTGCTGTACACCTATTGTGGTGTTATGTGGTGGTCAATAATGAATATAGAATTGAGTCAGGTTTTATAAACAAACATAAACATTTATTAAACTCTGCTCAACAAAAGTGAAAAGTAAACAAACGACTAACTTAACTGGAAGTTAACTGCTGTACGGCAATTTAGCAAACAGCCAAACTCTGGAATAGTTCTTAAAGTGGTGAATTCAAAAGGCCAAGTGATTTATACAGTCTGTAAGGAGAGACTTCCCTGTAAACTGATTTCTTCAAAGACGTGACGTTACTGCTGATCCCATCCGAGCGATTCCTTGTCCAAACGATTCACGATGAAGGAAATAAAACGGCTTAAAGGGACTGACCCTTTTTGCTGGAGGGTGAACACTGCACAAACCTTCCTGATCTTGCAGGGGTTATCTCAGATGCAGGCCACTATTCCTGAACGAAGATTCAATAAGGTTGATCCTTTATAAAACCGCCGAACGACACCAATTTTACTCAATCCTTCAGGTTCTCATACTTGACTGTAGAGGTGAAACCAAGGTATACAAACAAAAACTGGCAGCGATTGTCAAAACTGCCGGCAATAACATTTCCACCTTAAAATAGAAAGTAAAACTCCACTTTAAAATGAAACTACGTTAAGAGATGAATACGCAGCAAAACTAACTAACTAACTAACTGCATTTCAACAGGGGTTTCCCCTTATATACCTGTTGGAACATGCCATCACGTAACCTCACACCAGCAGGAAAATTACATCATGTGACCTCACACTGGCAGGAAAAATGCATCACCTCACCATCACAAGACAATTACATCATGCTCACAAGATACTCGATTACATCATGGTCATAAGACAGTCACAAGATACCCATGGGGTATGTAACAGTGGTGATATGCAAACTGACGCTGGTCCAGGTCCTTGCTTAATCAGGAGTTGGTTCTAGCCATGACCAACCTCTCAATGCACTTTATCACTGTTGATATAGATACTGCTTGGCAATATTCACTGAGGCAGATCACCCTGCTCTTCTAGTGCACTATCCCAAACACTCCTTCCAAGTCAGACAGCAATTCACCTGAGAATGTTTTGGGGCTGTCTACTGCATCCAGTGCTCCCAATGTGGACTTCTCTACATTGGTGAAACCCAACATAGATTGAGGGATCATTTTGCCAAGCACCTTAACTCTATCTTCGATAAGCAGGATTTCCAATCCCCAATCCCATTCTGGCATGTCAGTCCAAGGCCTCCTCTGTTGCTATGATGAGGCCACTTTCAGATTGAAAGAGAAGCACCTCATATTCCATATGGTAGCCTCTAACCTGATGGCATGAACATCAATTTCTCTATCTTCTGATGATTTGTCCTCCCTCCTCTTCCATTCCTTACTCTAGTTCTACTCTTAACTCTTCTCTTGCCTATCACATCCCCCTAGTCCCCCTTCTCCTTCCATTTCTTGAATGGTCCACTCTCCTCTCTTATCACGTTCCTTCTTCTTCTGCCCTTTACTCTTTCTACCTCTCATGCCCAAGTTTCTCACCATCCTCCTCCCCACCCACCTGACTTCATCTATCACCTTCGAGCTTAAATTCCTTCCCTCCCCACTTTGTTATTCTGGTTTCTTCCTATTTCCTTTCTAGTCCTGATGAAAATTCTCAGCCTGGCTGTTTATTCATTTCCATAGATGCCACCTATACTGTAGAGTTCCTCCAGCAATTTTTATATGTGTGTTGCTCTGTATTTCTAGCATCTGCAGAGTCTCTTATGTTTATGATTAACCAGACTATTGTGTAGTCTTTTGGTGAGCAATTAAGTTGCATTCTGTAGAAGGTCACTCTGTAGCCACTGAGCCCACAGTCGAGGCAGAAATCATTGAAGAGATGATTGCTTATTATTAGAGTTGACCCCGTTCCAGTAACTGTTTGATTGCCCACTACCACTCAAGAGTGAGCAGCTGAGAATTGAAATGTCAGTTATAGGATTTCTTCGCTCTCTTTGTAGTATGCTGTTTTGGTTGTACAACATTTAAGATTCAAAATTGTTTAATGTGATTTTCAGTACACAAATGTAAAGGAGAACAAAATAATTGTTACTCCAGATCTGAAGCAGCACAAATAAACATAATAAGATGAAGAATACAACAACAATAATAAAAACACACAATAAATATAAGTCCATAACATATTTCCATAAAGTGATGTAGGCTATACAGAAAAGGTGGTTGATGGGAAATAGTAAAGTAGTGACAGAGTTAGTGGGTGGAAATGTTGATCAGTCTTTCTGCTTGGGGAAAGTAACTGTTTTTGAGTCTAGAGGTCCTAGTGTAGATCCTCCGCCCTGATGGGAGTGGGGTAAACAGCCCATAAAGATAGAACTTAGAGCACAGAAGAGTAAAGCGGAGGAACAGGCCATTCAGCCCACAACGTTGTGCCGGACCAGATAAAAAGCAAATCAAAAATACCTGAGCACCAATTCCTCCTACTGATACAATGTCCATAACTTTCTACCCTCCTTACATCCACGTGCCTAGCCAAAAATCTCTTAAAATTCCTGAAGTATTTGCTTCCACCAACATACCAGGCAGCACATTCCAGGTATCCATAACACTCGGAGTAAAAAACTTACCCTTCGCATTGCCTTGAGCCCACCCCTTCTCTCCTTCAATACATGAGTGGAGTGGGCGGGATCCTTCATGATGTTACCGGCCCTTTTCTGATACCTTTCTATAAATATACCTTTGATGGCAGGTAGGCTGGTGCCAGTAATGCTCAGGGCAGTCAAAACTACCCGTTGCAAAGCCTTTCTGTCAATCGCAGTGCAGTTGCCATACCAAGCAGTGATGCAGATTGTTAGAATGCTCTGTACTGTGTAACTATAGACAACATATTATAGATTTATCACAGTATTATATGTGGGTACTTGCTGTGAGCCAGTTGGCTGCCCTGCTTCCTACATTATAACACTGATTACACATCAAAACTACTTCATTGGCAGTTAATTCTTTCTGAATACACTGAGACAGTGAAAACCATTCCTTTACCTCTCAGCATCACCATGCATTTACACCACATACTTGGACTGAAACAAGAAAAATGAATTTGACGTACTCTGTCACCACAGCCCATGGTCCCTTGTAACCATTACTGACAATCCTATTCCATCTTCTGATCTGCATGCAGAAAGTAGCAATAGCACAGAGACTGATAAGATCGTGGACTTCTGTGGCAATAGAAACCTAATATTATTAATTCAGTTATCATCATTAAGATGCCCTTAGCATTACCCAAACCTCCTCCAGAGTCATCTGGATGAATAAATATGTTTCCCTTTCCACTCTGCCAACTTGCACTTAATTCAAGTTAATTTGTCTCTGTAATTCCATCCCGATAGCTTGCCCATCTGGGGTTCCTGTGGGAATTCACTTCCAATAGCTCAGCTCTTTTTATTATTTGCCAAGTTCCAGCTGGGAACCAGGAACTGAAAATAGGATCCACTAACACAGGAGTTAAACATTTGTGATTTCCTCCTCCTCAATGCATTCAGCTTTAGGCATTTAAAATGTCCTTTTTGTATTTCACCCCTTTACATGGCTTTGACTATGAATTTGATGCTGGCTTCAAACATGTTTTCAGCATTTTTTTTATTTATTCCTTTCCGGATGCAAGTTCACGAGCAAGATTGGTGTTTAATGGTCCATTTCTGATTGTGCTTGAGAAGGTGCCAGACACATATTAGTGTCCATTCTGGCGGGAGACTGAAAAATAAGAATCAGGCTTATTATTACTATCATATACTGCATGTGGTGAAATTATTTGTTTTGTAGCAGCAGTACAATGCAAAGTTATCAAATTAGTATAAATTATAAAATAAATAAATATCACAAACAAAAAGGAATCATGAAGTAGTAAGACCATAAGACGTAGGAGCAGATTTAGGCCATTTGGACCTTCAAGTCTGCTTCACAATTCCATAATGGCTGATTTATTAACCTTCTCAACCTCATTCTCCTGGCTTCTCCCCATTACTCTTGATGCTCTGTCTAATCAAGAACCTATCAATCTTCACTTTAAATGTACCCGATCACTTGGCCTACACAGCTGTTTATGGCTATGAATCCCACAGATTCATTACCTTCTGGCTAAAGAAGTTCCTCCTCTTCTCTGTTCTAAAGGGATATCCCTCTATTCTGATGCTGTGTCCTCTGGTCCTAGACTCTCCCACTGTGAAAAAAACATCCTCTCCAGATCCACTCTATATCGCACTTTCAATATTTGGTAGGTCTCAAGGAGATAGTGTTCATGTTAAAAGATCACTCGGAAATCTGATGGCAGAGGGGAAGAAGCTGTTCCTGAAACATTAAGTGTGTGCTTTCAAGCTCCTGCCCCACTACCCAAATGGTATTAATGAAAAGAAGGCATCTCCTGGATGGTGAGGGCCCTTCATATTGGATGCTGCCTTCTTCTGCCGTTTGAGGATGTTCGTAATGATAGAGTGGGTCATGCCTGTGATTGAATTCGGACCTCAGCAGCCTCTTGAAGTCCTGTGCATTGGAACAACTTCCATACCAGTCTACGACGCACGCAGTCTGAATGTTCTCCACCATACATCTGCATCTCTTCCCCGATGATAGTAATGAAGGGTACATCTCAGGTGGTGATGGTGCTACTTTCCTGAGGCACAGACTCCTGAAGACGTCTTCGATAAAGGGATTATGGAGGTTAATGATTTTCCAAGAGCTAGTATGCAGTTAGAGCAAGTAATCAGCAAGTTCAGCAGAACGTTGCTGTTTATTGCTTGGGGAACTGAATGTTACAGCAAATGCATTTAGTTATTTAGAGCATTGGTGAAATCACATCTTGATTACTCTGTACGGTATTGATCTGAGGAGGCACGCTAATGCATTAGAAGCAGTACAGAGAAGATATTTAAACTAGTATCTGGAATGTTGACAGTTGGAAAAGGCTGTGCATGTATCCAGAAACACTTGGAAAAGTGAGGGAGGACCCAAGGAAAAATGTAAGATCCTGAGGGGTTTCGACAAATTAAACCCAGGTGAATGTTTTCTTGTTCAAGAGCCTAGGACTTGGGTCGAACACATGATAGGATTGAGACATAACCAGTTTTCTCTGAGAGTTGTGAGTGATTGGAATTGCTCCTCAAAATGTGATTGAATATGTACTGGAGTATATCAGTTATAAGAAGAGATTGAATAGATTCGGATGTTATTCCATAGAATGTAAAAAAACTGAGGAGAGATTTGATAGAGGTAAGGGTGAATGCAGCAGGCTTTTTCCACTGAGGTTGGGTGGGACTACAACCTGAGGTTATGGGTTAAGAGTGGAAGATGCCAAGTTTAAGGGGAACATAAGGGGAAACATTTTCACTCAGAGGGTGGTGAGAGTGTGGAACAAGCTGCCAGCACAAGTGGTGCATGTGAGCTCAATTTCAATATTTAAGAGAAGTTTGGATAGGTACACAAATGGTGGGGGTATGGAGGACTATGGTCCAGGCACTGGTCGATGGGAGTAGATAGTTTAAATGGTTTAACTTGGATTAGATGGGCCGAAGGGCCTGTTTTTGTGCTGTTCTTTTTATTTGAATCTATGACTCTGTTGCATTTCACAACATATGTCAATTATATTAAAACTGATTCTGATTCTGATTATATTTCAATATTTTTAAGGCAGAGGAAGATATGCATTTGATAAAGACAGAGGTAAAGGTTAACATGGGTCAATAACTGTGAAGTTAAATGATAGTTGCCTTACTCAGCAGGTCAAGTGGCATCTATGGAAAGAGTCGAAGTTTCAGAGCGAGACCCTTCACCAGGATTGTTGACATTGTATCAGAAGCTCATGAAGAAATTGACCAGGACTCAACTCAGGCACTTATGCCAAATATTACACATCAAGTGGCAAGAGAGGGTACCAGATGTGGAGGTGCTCAAACGAGCTGGGACAGTCAGTGCAGAATCGCTGATCACAGCTTCTCAGCTGCGTTGGACTGGTCATGTCACAAGAATGAGTGATGATCACTTACCCAAAGCTGTTTTCTATGGTGAGCTACATGAAGGAAAGAGGAAGCATGGTGGTCAGAAGCTGCGCTACAAAGATGTGCTCAAGTGCCATATGAAGAACACTGACATGAATGTCAACACCTGGGAGAAAGATGCTTTGGACAGAAGAAGTTGGCGTTGCATTGTCAAGAAGTCAATCCCAGCTATCCAGGAGAAAAGGCAGAAGAAATATGAAGCAGGTCATGAATGCAGACATTCAATGCTAGACCAGTCAAATCGCAAATGCAACCGATGTGGGAGACAGTGCCGATCCAATGCTGGTCTTGTGGCCCATAAACGTGCCTGCAGAGACGAAACTCTCAGCAGTGTCAACATCGAAATCGATGCACAGCTGAAGAAGAAGAAGAAGAAGAAAAGAGGAAGAAGCCAGAATAAGAATATGGGGCACAGAAAGTACAAGCTAGAAGGTGAAAGGTAAAACTAGGTGAGGGGATGATAGGTGGGTGAGGAGGAGGAAGGAAGTGACAGGTGGAAAACAAAATGGCTGAAGAAGAAGACTTTATAGTTTCATAAAACTAGCTATGGTTTCAGTAAATTGTAGATCAAACCAGAAGGACGACACAGCTACTTGTACCCTTGAAGTGTCTGTTTTTCTGTGTTCCAATTTTGTGAGGTGAGAACTGTTAGTTCTATAAATCACGCAGAAATCACATCTGTGTATGTAAAAGCTGATGGGTTTTTCACACGGCAAACACATTTTCCTTTAAAGGTCCAAAGTTCAAAGTAAATTTATTATCAAAATACATACATGTCAGCATATACAGTGATATTAGAAAGTTTGTGAATCTTGTAGAATTTTCTCTATTTCTGCATAAGTATGAACTAAAATGTAATATCTTCATATAAGTCCTAAAACTAGATAAAGCAAACCCAATTAAATAAATAACACAAAAAATATATTTGTTCATTTATTTATTGAGAAAATGATCCAATATTACATGTATTTGTTGGAAAAAAGTATGTGAACCTTTGCTTTCAGTAACTACCTGGCAATGTGAAAAATTGCTCAGGTGTGTCTTATACATAAGAAACAGGACAAGTCCAACCCAGCCAATTAGTGCCCTATTAGAATACTCTCAATAATCAGCAAAGTAATGGAAGGGGTCATTAACAATTCTATCATGCAGCACCTACTCAGCTATAACCTGCTTAAGGATGCCCAGTTTAGGTTCCATCCAGGCCTCTCAGCCCCTGACTTTATCATGGACTAAACATGGACCAAAGTGAAAAATATCAGAGGTGAGGTGAGAGTGATAGCCCTGGACATCAAGGCAGGATTTGACTGAGCATGGCATCAAGGTGCCCAAGCTAAAATGGAGTCAATGGGAATTAGGGGGAAACCCTCCATTGGTTGGAATCATAACTGAAACAAAGGAAGATGGTTGTGTTGTTTGGAGATCAATCATCTCATCCTCAGGAGATCATTGCAGGAGTTCCTCAGGGACCTGTCCTAGGACCAACCATCTTCAACTGCTTCATCAAGGACCTTCCTTCCTCCATAAGGTCAGAAGTGGGGATGTTTGCAGATGACTGCACAATGTTCTGCACAATCATGACACCTCAGATAGTGAAGCAGTTCATACCCAAATGCAACAGGACCTGGACAATATCCAGGCTTGGGGTGACAAGTGGCAAGTAACGTCTGAGTCATGCAAGTGCCAGGCAATGGCCATCTCCAACAAGAGAGGCTCTCACCATGGTCCCTTGACATTCAGTTGCATCAACATCACTGAATCCACTAATACCAAAATCCCCTTCCAAGTCACTCACCATCCTGACTTGGAAACGTATCACTATTCCTTTATTGTTGCTGGGTCAAAATCATGGAATTCCCTCCCTAACAGCATTGTGTGTGTACCTACATCTCAGGGACTGCAGTGGTTCAAGAAGGCAGGTCATTACCACCTTCTCAAGGACAACTAGGGATGGGCAATAAATGCTGGCTTAGCTGGCATCGCTCACATCCTCTAAATGAATAAATAAAGAAAAAAAATGACTGGTGTGACCCACTTGTACAGCAACAAGCTTCAGCCAAGCATTTCCAGTAAGTGTTGATCAGTCCTGCACATCAACTTGGAAGAATTTTAGAACATTATTCCTTCCAAAACTGCTTTAACTCTGGGATGCTGCTGGGCTTCCTTGTATGAACTGCTTGTTTCAGGTTCTCCCTTAACATTTCTATAGGATTCAGGGCAGGACTTTGACTCGCCCATTCTAAAGCACAAATTGTCTTCTTTTTAAGACTTTCTATTGTTGATTTGCTCTTGTCTTTCAGATCATTGTCTTGTTGAATTATCCAATTTCTATTAAGTTTCAGGTGACAGACTGTTACCCTGATGTTCTCCTGTAAATTGTTTTGATGCAATTTTGAATTCATTGTTCCCTCAAAGATTACAAGTTGTCCAGCCTTGAGACAGCGAAGCGGCCCCAAACCATGATGCTCCTTCCACCATGCTTCACAGTTGGAAAGAGGTTTAGGTGTTGTGCGCGTGCCCCTTTTCTTCCAAACATAGCAATGTGCATTTCTGACAAGAAGTTCAACTTTTATCTCATCTGTCAACAGAGCACTGTCCCAGAACATCCAGGTGGTCTTTTGCAAACTTGAGATGTGCAGCAATGTTATTTTTTAGAGAGCAGTGGCTTCCTCAGTGGTGTCATTCCATGAACACCATTCTTGTTCAGTGTTTTTCTTATAGTGGACACATGAACAGAGACCTTAGCAAGTTCCTGAGATTCCTTCATATCTTTTGTTGTTACCCATGGGTTCTTTTTCACCTTCTTCAGCATTACATGTTGTGCTCTTGGTGTGATCTTTGCAGGATGCCCACTCCTAGAGAGAGAAGCAACAGTACTGAGTTACCTCCATTTGTAGACAATTTCTCTTATTGTGGACTGATGAACACTCAGGTCTTTAGAAATACTTCTGTGGCCTTTTCCAGCTTCACGCATCTCTACAATTCTTTATTTAAGGTCCTCTGAAAGTTGTTTGATTGAGGCATGGTGCACATAAACAGATCTTTCTTGAGAAGAGCAGGCTCTGTCAGTAACCTGACTTTGTGTGTCTTTTATAGGGCTGGGTATCTCTACAACCCACACCTCCAATCGCATCTCATTGATTGGAACACCTGACTCCAAATAGCTTTTGTAGAAGGCATTACCCCAGAGGTTCACATACTTTTTCCAAGAAATACATGTAATATTGCATAACCTTTCTCAATAAATAAATGAACAAATATAATTTTTTGTGCTATTTACTTAATTGGGTTCTCTTTGTCTAGTTTTAGGACTTACATGAAGATCTGATCACATTTTAGGTCATATTTATGCAGAAACAGAGAACATCCTACATAGTTCACAAACTTTCTAGCACCACTGTACAAGCCTGAGATTCTTTTTTTTTTCGCGAACATACACATTAAATCCAGGAAACACAGAGAGTGGTGAGTGTGTGGAATGGGCTGCTGGTGGAGGCGGAAACGATAGGATCTTTTAAGAGACTCCTAGATAGGTACATGGAGCTTAGAAAAATAGAGGGCTATGGGTAAGCCTAGGTTGTTCTAAGGTAAGGACATGTTCGGCACAGCTTTGTGGGCCGAAGGGCCTGTATTGTGCTGTAGGCTTTCTATGTTTCTATGTTTCTAAACATAATATAATCAGTGAAAGACCACACCCAACAGGATGAACAACAATCAAAGTGTAAAAGACAACAAACTGTAAATACGAAAGAAAAAAAGAGCAATAAATATAAGAAACATAAAATGAAAATTCCTTGAAAGTGAGTCCATAGCTTATGGGAACAATTCAGTGACATGGTGAGTGAAGTTGAGTGAAGAGTTGTGAACTCTTGAGTTGTTCAAGAGCCTGATGGTTGAGGGGTAATAACTGTTCCTGAACCTGGTGGAGTGAGTCCTGAGGCTCCAGTACCTCCTTCCTGATAGTTGAGGGGTAATAACTGTTCCTGAACCTGGTGGAGTGAGTCCTAAGGCTCCTGTACCTCCTTCCTGATGGTTGAGGGGTAATAACTGTTCCTGAACCTGGTGGAGTGAGTCCTGAGGCTCCTGTACCTCCTTCCTGATGGTTGAGTGGTAATAACTGTTCCTGAACCTGGTGGTGTGAGTCCTGAGGCTCCTGTACCTCCTTTCTGATGGTTGAGGGGTAATTACTGTTCCTGAACCTGGTGGTGTGAGTCCTGAGGCTCCTGTACCTCCTTCCTGATGGATGAGGGGTAATAACTGTTTCTGAACCTGGTGGTGTGAGTCCTGAGGCTCTTGTACCTCCTTCCTGATGGATGAGGGGTAATAACTGTTCCTGAAGCTGGTGGTGTGAGTCCTGAGGCTCCTGTACCTCCTTCCTGATGGTTGAGGGGTAATAACTGTTCCTGAACCTGGTGGAGTGAGTCCTGAGGCTCCTGTACCTCCTTCCTGATGGTTGAGGGGTAATAACTGTTCCTGAAGCTGGTGGTGTGAGTCCTAAGGCTCCTGTACCTCCTTCCTGATGGTTGAGGGGTAATAACTGTTCCTGAACCTGGTGGTGTGAGTCCTGAGGCTCCTGTACCTCCTTCCTGATGGTTGAGTGGTAATAACTGTTCCTGAACCTGGTGGTGTGAGTCCTGAGGCTCCTGTACCTCCTTCCTGATGGTTGAGGGGTAATAACTGTTCCTGAACCTGGTGGTGTGAGTCCTGAGGTTCCTGTACCTCCTTCCTGATGGTTGAGGGGTAATAACTGTTCCTGAAGCTGGTGGTGTGAGTCCTGAGGCTCCTGTAACTTCTTCCTGATGTTAGCAGTGAGAAGAGAGCATGGCTTTGATGGTGGAGGTCCTTGATGGTAGATGCTACTTTCTTGCAAAGGCGCTCCATGCTGATGTGCTCAATGGTGGGGAGGACTTTACCTGTGACACGTACTGTACTGTGCAAATTCTTAATGACTCCTAGGCACATAGATATAGATATGCCTAAAACTAGGGTGTCTAAGACTTTTGTACATCACTGTAGTAATTTTATGTATTGTACTGTACTGCTGCAAAAACAAATTTCATGACATATCTGAGTAATAATAAACCTGATATAGGTCTCTATTGTGGACTGAGACTGGAAATGGAGCAGGGAGAGGGGAATAGTAGTTGGGAAAAGGGGAAGGGAGAAGGGTGGGAGCAGGAAACACATTGAGAGACATTCTGTAATGATCAATAGATCAATTGTTTGCAATCAAATGATCTTGCCAGGCGTCTCAGGGCTGGGTGTGTTTGAAACTGTGCCACTTCCAGCCCAAGTACTACTTCTCTGCTAGCTATCCCACGCCCCTCCCACACCCCTCCCACGGCCCTCCCACAGCACTCCACACCCATCAGTCCCAACATCCTTTCCTCCTGCCAGATCTGCAGACTTGCTCTGCACTCCACATTAACAAATGCAATGCTGTGCAAAAGTCTTAATAACCCTAGCTACATGTATATATGTGTCTAAGACTTTTGCATGTGGTGCGTGGCCAAGTGGTTAAGGCATTGGACTCGCAATTTGAAGGTCATGACTTTGAGCCCCAGTAGTGGCAGCATGTTGTGTCCTTGAGCAAGGCACTTAACCGCACACTGCTCCAGTTCACCCAGCTGAAAATGGGTACACAGCAAAATGCTGGAGGCCTACCTCGTGATAGGCTAGCCTCCTATCCGGGGGTGGGGTGGGGGGGGGGGGGGAGTCTCTCAGTCACTTCACGCCATGGAAACCGGCATGAGCACTGACCTGATTAGCCTATAAGGCTCACAACAGACTTTAACTTAATTTAAGTTTAATTAAGTTTAAATTAAGTTTAAGACTTTAATTTAACTTTTGCATAGGACTGTATATTTAAACTAGGCAAGTAGAGCAAAAATAGAACAGAAAAGAAATACAAATTATGTTGTCACTGGAAGCATGCTGACACTTGTTGGCCACCCCATCACACCGTCAGACTGTATTTGTTGTTGCCACAAATACATTTTATTTTGCTGTTCTGATGCACATCTGATAAATAATGCCTAACATTTTCTTCCTCCTTAACTCCTTTTCACTTCACTCTATTCCATTTTCTCTTTTTCTATCTCTCCTCCACCACAATGTGTAAGCACTGAAACAGGCTGCCAAACTGGGTTTCACTCTGAGTTTGGGACAAGGGAGACTGTTGTTAAAATCTCAAAGACCTTACAGGTCAACTTCTCAAAATTATTCATTTTTTATTTGGACAATTTGTCTTCTTCTGCACATTGGTTGCTTGTCAGTCTTTGTTTATGTATAGATTTTCATAACTTTTAATGCATTTGATTATTTTCATGAAATGCCTTCAAGAAAATGAATTTCAAGATAGGGTAACATACTGTATATGTACAATACTTTGATTTTGAAAGCAAGTGAGGAGGTAGGTGGATGGGTGGGGAAAGGAGAATAAAGTAAGAACCTGCAAGGTGATAGGTGGAAGAGGTAAAAGGCAGAAGAAGAAGAAGGAATCTAATAGGAGACCACAGTGGACCTGGGAGAAAGGGAATGAAGAGGGACACCAGAGAGAGGTGATGTGCAGGTGAGAAGAGAAAGAGTAAGAATGGGGAATGAAATAAAGGCGAGATGGGGGAGTGGGAAGAAATTACCAGGAGTTAGAGAAATTGACATTCATGCCATCAGGTTGGAGGCTAATCAGATGGAATATGAGGTGTTTCTTCTTCAGCCTGAAAGAGGGCCAAGGGCTAACATGTCGGAATGGGAATGAAAAGTAGAATTAAATTGGGAGACCACAGGGAAAACCTGGCCTTTGTGAACTTTTAAGTTTCCAGCCATTTCCAAATCCTGATGAGTTCAATCTTCTGTAGTTCAAAGATTCAAAGGTTCATTTATTTTTGAAGTATGTAACTCTGAGATACGTCTTCCCCTGATAGCCATGAGATAAAGAAAACCATGGAAGTTATTCAATTAGCTTTAAGACTATGAATACTGCCTCAGCAAACAACAAGTTATCAGTATCATTCAGAAATTTCCAGATTTCATCCAAAGTGCTTGGGACAGCACAGATGCCCAGCTGTAGAGCCACTACTTCACAGCTCCAGTAACCCAGATTCGATCTTGACCTCCAGTAACATTCTCCTTGTGACTGTGTGGGTTTCCATTGGGTGCCTTGGCTTCACCCCACATCCCAAAGATGTCTGGGTCAAAGTTTAGTGTTCAAAGTGAACTTATTATCAAGATCATATATATCACCCTATGCAACCCAGAGATTCATTTTTCTTGCAGGCATTTGCAGGAAATACAAAGAACAAAATAGTAATAAATAAGCAATAAATATTGAGAACATGAGATGAAGAATCCTTGAAAGTGTGTTCATAAGTTGTGGGAACAACTCATTGTTGAGATGAATGAAGTTGAGTGAAGTTATTCCCTCAGTTCAAGAGTTTGATGGTTGAGGAAAGAGTATTTTCCTCAACCTGTTGATATGAATCTTAAGGCTCCTGTATCTCCTTCTGGATGGTAGCTGTGAGAAGAGAGCATGGCCTGGATGGCGGAGATCTGTAATGATGGATGATGCTTGTAGATGTGCTCAAAGCTGGGAAGGGATTTACCCATGATGGATTGGGCTATATTAATTACTTTTTGTAGGTGTTTTCATTAAAGGACATTGGTGCTTCCAGACCAGGGTGAAATGCAACCAACACACACTGAATGCTAGAGGAACTCAGCAGGTCAAGCAACATCTATGGAAAATAGTAAATGTTTCAGGTCAAAACTCTTCATCAGGACTGGACAAAAAAGAAGAGAAATAAGTAAGAGAACGAGGGGAGGGGAGGTTGAAACACAAGAGTAAGTTTCTAAGGAGGTAGAGACACTGGCATGTTTTCACTGTAATGGCACTAATGTGCTGGACCAAAAACAGCCCTTCCTGTAGCTCATAACGAGAGCATGGGGTGATGATGATGGTCAGTCAGTTAATTGGCTGCTGTAGTTTACACCCAATGTGTCAGAGAGTAGTGGAATTTGGAAGGAGATGTTGAGAAGGTGGGGAGAATAAATTGGGAGGAGTGTAAGTTGGTGTTTGATGGTCAGTATTCACTGTACGGCTATTACGCTGGGGCATAATTTTAAAGTGATTGAAGGAAAAGATGTTAGATGTAGGTTTATCATACAGAGAGACTCGGCTACATAAGATGTCCTGCCAGGGTAGTGGTAGTGGCAGATATATTAGGGACATTTAAAAGATAGGGACATGGTCAGACAAGTTGCCAATACAGTGGCTCTGGAGATGATGCTTCCTATACTGGAGGAGTCTTCGACTACAGCCTCAAAATAGAGGGACGTCTATTTAGAACAGCGATGAGGGAGAATTTCTATAGCCAGAGGGTAGTGAATCTCTGGAATTAATTGCCACAGATGGCTGTAGAGGCCTAGTAATTGGGTATATTTAAAACAAAGTTTGATAGGTTCAAATTTAGTTAGGGCGTGAAAGGCTACAAGGAGAAGGCAGGATAATGGGCTTGAGAGACATAATAAATCAGCATGATGGAACAATGGAGCACACTCAATGGGCCAAATAGCCTAATTCTGCACCTATATCTTATAGTCTTATGGATGAGAGAATAATGGAGGACTATGTGAGAGGGAAGAGTTAGACTGACTTTTGAGAAGGTGAAAACTTTGGCACTATATTGTGGGCTGAAGGACCTATAATAATCTGCATTCTATGGTTCTGACTCAGTGGGCTGAAGAGCTTGTATCCATGCTGTATCTTAAATCTACTTATAAATAATTAGCAATAATTGTAAAGACTTTGCTTTGAAAGAACTTCAGAAGACTGTCCCTATAAAGCAGTTTTGGTGAGAAGCATTATGTTAAAGTTACACTCTCAAATTCTGTCGACTTGGTCGTTCTCCCACTTGTAATTGTCCTGAGCTGTTGCTGAGTCATTAAAGGCACATTAATAACAGGTAGTGCTGTTATTATAGCGGCAGGCTGCATTCACTAGGATCACAGTCTCAGTTAAAACCAATGATCTCCAGTGCACTCAAGAGGCCATCACAATTAGTCCTGAGCATCCGGCTATGGCTCGATATTCTGGCTCTGCACTGTCTTGGAAACCTTTCTCCCCACATAATCATGCTTCCTTTGCATTGTCCGTTCAGCTGCTCCAACAGTGGCCTCACTTTCCTGCATCGGTACTTCATTCTTAAACTTGATAGCGGGACATGAACTTCAACAGTCTCGCTTAAAGGTTATTTTGCTCTTTGCTGTTATATTGTGTGATGTTTGCATGGCTCTTGCCCGAAGCACTAAGCAGTCATTGTGACATTTCAGAAGGTTGTAAGAGGCAATATTATACATTGTGCAGGTGGAACCAAAATCAATGTGAGGGCAGTTTTGAAATGAATAGTGGTGAGAAATCAGTTGAATAATGCAGTTAGCAATTTCATATAATGTAATATAATCCACACGAGTGCTTTCAAAACACAATCTCAAACTTCCTTTAGTGTTTTCAATTTTCCATTAGAGATGAAATCTAAAAGAAGGAAATAAGTAAAATCATTCAGCACATTAAGCTCATCAGCTACAAAATCAGCCCAGTCTCACCTGAGTGTGCATGAGGGAAATCAGCAGCTCCTTGGTAGACGGGGTAGTTGGGGGACAGTGGTGCGGACCAAGGGAGGTGGCGCGTTAGTAAATGGGTAAATTGGTTTATTAGTGACTCATGTACAGGTACAGTTTTGCAGCCATGTACACAGATCATTGTGGTAGTTAGCACAATGCTTACATTACCAGCGATCCACTGCTGCCTAGAAGGAGTTCACATGTTTCACCGTGACCACGTGGGTTTCTTCTGGGTGTTCTAGTTTCCTCCCACATTGTAAAGATTGGTGATTTTGGACTTCACAAAGGGTAAAATGAGGGAACACACACCAGTCCTCATAGAGGGATCAGAAGTGGAAAGATTGAGCATTTCAAGTTCCTGGGTGTCAATATCTTTGAGGATCTCTCATGGACCCGACATATCAATGCAGCTACAAAGAAGGTACAGCTGTGGCTATGCTTCATCAGGAGTTTCAGGCACGTCACCTGAAACACTCACAAATTTCTCCACATGTTCCATGGAGAGCATTCTAACTGGCTGTATGGGGGGTGTGGGCTCTACTGTACTGGATCAAAATAAGGTGCAGGGAGTTGTAAACTCAGTCAGCTCCATCATGGGCACTGGCCTCTGTAATCTCCATAGTTTTATCCTGGTTATGCCTTGTTCTCATTGTTCTCATCAAGGATGAGGTACAGAAGCTTGAAGGCGCACTCTCAATGATTCAGTAACAGTTTCTTCCCCTCTGCCGTCCGATTCCTTACATTGAACCCATGAACACTACCTCACTAATTTTTTATTTCTATTGTTGCACTACGTGTTTAATTTAACTATAATGTGTGTGTATGTATATATATATATATATATATCTATAGTTACTGTAATTCAAATAATTTCCTCTCTATTACTATGCATTGCATTGTACTGCTGTCATAAAGACAACAAATTTCACAACATATGCTGGGGATATTAAGCCAGATTGTCATTCTGATTCTGAATTGGTCATTGTAAACTGCTCCGCTACAAGTGAGCATTAACTTGGGAGATGGCTGGGTGGCACAGCTTGAGCAGCAGAAGGGCCTAAACAGTGCCTAACCTCACAAACTAAATAACTAGATAAATTTCATAATTGATAGGCTCAGGTTGGCTCCTTGGTGTTTTCCCACTACACATATTGAATATTCCATTTGGGGGTGTGTAAATGTCTATATGTTATTTGTGTACTCTATTTACGGTAGATATGTTTATTTTGTAATATGACAGTAACTACATTGTGGGGTGCATCATATTCTACTTCATGTGTAGCCTTAAGTTAACTTTGTGGGTAATTGTGGGTACGTTCTGGTGCCACGTAAAAAGCAGGACGGTTCGCTTTCAGTAGGAGAGAGAGATTTGGGCTGCTAGGAGTTTACACTGGACCAGGTATGGGGCTGCTATTGTGCTTTCTAGTAGATATCTTTTTTGTAAATATTGGTAGTTTTCTGTGCATTTTTGCTTATGATTTAATTCTTTCTTATTTTTTCTTTATTTCTGTATTTTTGACCCACCCTTGCACTAAAGTGCTAAGCAACCCCAGCATTTTTTCCTTTGGTCATAACCAACGTATTTAACAAGGGGTGACCTAATAGAGGTATATAAGGCTCTTCAGGATCACAGACAAGGTGAAAGCACATCATCTAATTTCCTAGGGAGGGAGGAGATACTAAAAGCTAAAGGACATAAATTTAAGACCAGAGACAAGATATTTAAAAGGGGTATCAGAGGCATCGTCTTCATACATAGGGTGGTGTGTATTGGAATAAGCTGCCAGAAAAGTAATGGTTGAGGCATACAGATTACCATAATTTAAAAAGCCATCTATATAAGTACATGGATGGGAGAGGTTTATAGAGGTATGGGCAAAACCCGGGCAGAAAGGACTTGCTCGCCGGATAACAAAATTGGGCTGGACGAGTTGGTCTGAGGGGCCTGTTTCCATGTGTGTGGCTTTATTAATCTATCTATAAAGTGCTGAATCAGTTTCTGTACTGTAGAATAGCTCTACGATTCTATAAACTTATAGCAAAATCCATTAATAATGCTTGAAGGGAGTAGAGATGTGAGTGAAATTGAAAAATAGAAATTGAGGACCTGTTAAAATAACAGAATGCGAATTTCTATCAACCTGTCTCTGTTGGTGCACCTCAAATTAAATCTGAGTATCTCTCTGTTAATATTATCTCAGCAAAGTGATATCTTTCCACCTTTCAAAGCCAATAGTAATGGATTACAATATCTGGTCTTGCCAGAAATGTTCACTCCTGAGAATAATTTAAAATTGAAGAAGTGCTCCTTGTCCCTCAAAAGAAGTCATGAAAACATCACAAATACACAAATAATTAAATCAACAAATGCATAAGGCAAGGAATACATCTTTTTTTATTTCCCAGGGCTGTAATGTAAAATACTAGGGAAGGAGAGAGGAGGAAGTTTAAAGGAGACGTACAGGGCAAGGATTTTATGCATGGAGTGAGGGGAGTTTATGCCAGAGGTGGCGGCATTGGCAGATACTACAGAGGCGTTTAGAAATTTTTAGACACACAAGTATGCAGGGAATGGAGAGATGTTCATCATGTCCAAATATAAAAAAACATCAGTATGCCATTGTGTTTGGCGTAGATCTCATAGGTTAAAGGGCTGAACCTGTGATGTGTTGGTCTATGCTCTGTGTATTCTGTTTCAATGGAAAGTAAGCAAGAATATACCAAGCTTGCTTACTAGCCTAACTTACTGACTTCATCCAGGGTTCTATACTGCATACACACTTTGAACCTGTTATCTTATATGTGCTATATGTGCATTGTACTGTGTATGACTGTTGGAACCGTGTTTTGCACTGTGGCCCTGGAGTAACCCTCTTTCGTCTGTCTGTATTCATGGGTATTCACGTATGGTCAAATGAAAATTAAACTTGAACTTGAACTTGTGTTACTCAAGATTTCCAGTATCTGCAGCATCTTGTGTTTTTCCTCACTATACAACAGCACCATCCTATCCAAACTTTGCAGTGAAAATCTAAAAAGCTGGAAATCTAAAACACATCAGCAGGTCAGACAACGACTGTAGACGGAAATAAAGTTAATGCTCCCCAAGCAGACTCTTAGAGTTATTTGACAGAATGTATCATCATCGGAAATCTCAAACAAGTACCCTGCTCATGGACTGTTTGTCTCACTCCTGTCAGAGGAGAGGCCACACAGCAAACATGCCAGGCTCACCTGGCTGAAAAACAGTTAATTCTCTAAGACAAAGAAATCTTATCACAATATTCCCTTACAGGACAACCCATTCCTCTGAGGAATTGTCCAAAACCTGAGTGAACTTACAGGGAGCAAGCACTGTCATGGACATTGGAACGTCAGGTCCTTTTATTCCCTTTCAGACTATCAAATTTCAAAGTTTCCAAGTGATTGATGTCATTAAAATCAAAGTATCGAGGTCAAAGGAAATTCGTTCAAGATTCAAGGTTCAGGATTGTTCAGTGTCATTTCCTGTACACAAGTGTAAAGGACAACAGATTAATTGTTACTCTAGATTGGATGCAGCAAAGGAAAACAACACAGCCAATGAAAAACTACACGCACAGACTGACAATCAGTGTGTAAAAGACAAAAAACTAATAATAATACAAATAAATACTGTAGTAAATAAGCCATAAAGAGAACATGAGAGGTAGAGTCCTTGAAAGTGAGTCAATTCAGTGTTGAGTTGAATGAAGTTATCCACAATGGCTTGGGCTGATGGTTGTAAGGTAATAACTGTTCCTGAATCTGCTGGTTTGGGACATAAGACTCCTATACCTCCTTCCCAAAGGCAATTGGGAGAAGAGAGCATGGTTTGGATGGTAGGGGTCCTCAATGATGGATGCTGCTTTCTTGTGCCAGTGCTCCTTGTAGATGTGCTCAATGTTTGGGACGACTTTACCCATGGGCTGCATACTGGGCTGCATCCGCTATGTATTGTAGGCTTTTCCATTCTTGGGCATTGGTATTTCCACATCAGGCTATGATGCAACCAGTCAATTTTCTCTCCACTGCACATCTATAGGACTACCAATGCTTGATTTTAGTCTCTAGTTATGTTCTTTGAACTAATGCTGTCTCTTGCAACTAGTCAGAAACCTCGTCTTTCAAATTTCTGTGCCACCACAAGGAGCTGAAGGTAGAAAGTTTCTATTCTGTTAATATTCTTGATGTTCCTTCATAATGCGATGACAGAATTTAAGCAACTTAATTCATTTATGAGAAGGCCCTGAATTCTAACTGATTTTGCTGCAATGACATATTTTAATAAGTCCCCTTTTGTCAACAAATTAAGGCCAATTAAATCTGAGGATTTAAATCACAGAAGTTCGTCAATCGATTGGATCTTTCACTTAGCAGATTTTTTTTTTTAATTTCAAGGAAAACACTTTATTCTTAATAACATATATACTCAAAGAACAGCAGTGCAAAACTCCTTATATTCTGGAATACATTTAGTAGTATTAGCACTTAATTTTTTAAAAACTATATTACCTTTGGCACCCATGTAACAGCCGAGGATGATACACACCTCACTTTTTTGAGGGGCTTTGCCCCGCAGCTCAGCCCATCCAAGTGCAGTGGTGAACAGAGCCCAAGCTGTGGCCCTTCCCCACAGAACCTATGCACTGACTGTACTGAGGATTAGTGCACTCATCAATAAGTCCTAACGAAACCTGGAAAATGCATTCTCCTACAGACATCTTACTAGATCGGAAGACCAATAAGTTTGAAGGCAACTTCAGTGTGTCTACCAAGTTGACGATCTTCCAGCAGCACTTAATATCTGCGTCGGTGTGTGTCCCCAGAAGCAGCCTGTTGATTAGAGAGTCCTCTGTTACACAACCGCTGGGGATGAATCAAGACAAAGGGAAAAGCCATGAAAAAGTAATGGAGACAGCCCAATCCGTCACAGGAGAAGCCCATCCCACTATTGAGCACATTTACAAGGAGAGCTGCCGCAAGAAAGCAGTATCCAATATCAAGGCCGTGCTCTCTTCTTGCTGCTACCATCAGACAGGAGGCACAGGAGTCTCAGGACCCACATCACCAGGAACAGTTATTACCGTTCAACTATCAGGCTCCTGAACCAGTGCATATAAATTCACGCAGCTCAACACAGAACCGATTCCAATTGACTCTTTTTCAGGGAGTCTACAACTGGTGTTCTGAATATTGTTTGTTTATTTATCCATTATGGGTTTTTTTTGTATTTGCAGTTTGCAATCTTTTACACATTGATTGTCCTCTGTTGTTGATTGTGTAAAGTTTTTCATTGATTCTAATGGGTTTCTTAGTATCTTCTGTAAATACCTGCAGAAAATTAATCTCAAAGTTAGAAGTTCAAAGTAAATTTATTATCAAAGTATATACATGTCACAATATACAGTTGTGAGATTAATTTCCTTGTAGGTGTACTCAATAAATCCATAGTAGAATAATAACCTTAATGGATCACACCAACTTGGGCATTCAACCAGTGTGCAGAAGACAAAAAATGTGCAAATAAAGTAAGAAATGAACAATAAATATCAAGAACATGAGATAAAGAGTCCTTAGAAGTGAATCCATAGATTGAGGGAACATTTCAATGATGGGGCGAGTGAAGTTATCCTCTTTTCAAGAGCCTGATAGCTGAGAAGTGATAACTGTTCCCGAACCTGCTGGTGTGAGTCCTGATGCTCCTGTACCTTTTTTTCAAAGGCAGCAGTGAGAGGAGAGCATGATCATGGTGGTGGGGGTCCCTCATGATGGATGCTGCTTTCCTGCAATAATGCTTCATGTACACATCCTCAAAGGTGGGGAAGGCTATAACTGTGATGGATTGGGCTATATTCATTACTTTAAATAAAACTAAATAAATAAAGCAAATGGAATCTGAGATGTTGCTCCTCCAACCTGAATGTGGCCTCCTCGAAGAAGTCCAGGAGGCAATGGACTGACATGTCAGATTGGGAATGGGTATTTTGTATTTTCTTCTGTGCACATAATGTTCTATCATTGTATTGTCAGTTTAATTTGAAATTAACAAAAAGTTCATACTGCTCTTTACAGTAATGCTCAATTTGCCATCACCAGCAGCAGGATCCTAGGAAAATGGAAAGATGGAAGCACCAATCATCATGTTGTGGTCACCCCTTATCCACACACCCTCCTTTGAAGCAAAGGTCACCTTTCGCTTCAACACACACTGAGCACCTGAATCATTTGCGATAAATTATGCATATCAACAATAAAATCATGAAACAACATGAGCAGAATTAGGCCATTTGGCCCATTGATTCTGCTCTGCCATTCCAACATGGTTGATTTATTATCCTTCCCAACCCCATTCCCTTACCTTCTCTCCATGACCTTTGACATCCTTATTATCAAAGAACCTATCAACCTCTGCTTTAAAATTACCCAATGACTTTGCTTCCACATCAATCTGTGCCAACCAACCTCATAGATTCACCACCCACTGGCTAAAGAAATTCTTCCTCATCCCTTTTCCAAAGGGACATCCTTACATTCTGAGGAGCTGCCCTCTGGTCTGAGACACCTCCACTACAAGAATTATCATTTTCACATTCACTGTATCTAAGCCTTTCAATATTTGATAGGTTCCAATGAAATCCTCCTACCCCTCATTCTTATCAGAGTCATAGAAAAATATAGCACAGAAAGAGATCATTTGGCCCATCTAGTCTGTGCCAAACCATTTTAACTGCCTACTCCTATCAACCTGCACTGGGACCATAGCCCTCCATACCCCTACCATCCATGTATCTATCAAAACTTCCCTTAAACTTTGAAATCAAGCTCACATGCACCTCTTGTGCTGGCAGCTTGTTCCATATTCTCACCACCCTCTAAGTGAAGATGTTTACCCTCATGCTCCCCTTAAGCCATGATCTCTGGTTGTAGTCCCACCCAACCTCAGTGGAACACCCTATTTATACCCTTCATAATTTTGTATACCTCCACCAAATCTCCTCTCAATCCAAGAAAAAAAATCCTAACCTTTTCAATGTTTCCTTGTAACTCAGCTCCCGGACTTTGATCCCAGACCAAACAGTATCTTTGTAAATTTTCTCTGTACTCTTTCAAACTTATAGACAATAGACAATAGGTGCAGAAGTAGACCATTCGGCCCTTCGAGCCTGCACTGCCATTTTGAGATCATGGCTGATCAATTACTATCAATACCCGGTTCCTGCCTTGTCCCCATATCCCTTGATTCCCCTATCCATAAGATACCTATCTAGCTCCTTCTTGAAAGCATCCAGAGAATTGGCCTCCACTGCCTTCCGAGGCAGTGCATTCCAGACCCCCACAACTCTCTGGGAGAAGAAGTTTTTCCTTAACTCTATCCTAAATGACCTACCCCTTATTCTCAAACCATGCCCTCTGGTACTGGACTCTCCCAGCATCTGGAACATATTTCCTGCCTCTATCTTGTCCAATCCCTTAATAATCTTATATGTTTCAATCAGATCCCCTCTCAATCTCCTTAATTCCAGCGTGTACAAGCCCAGTCTCTCTAACCTCTCTGCGTAAGACAGTCCAGACATCCCAGGAATTAACCTCGTGAATCTACGCTGCACTTCCTCTACAGCCAGGATGTCCTTCCTTAATCCTGGAGACCAAAACTGTACACAATACTCTAGGTGTGGTCTCACCAGGGTTCTGTACAAATGCAAGAGGATTTCCTTGCTCTTGTACTCAATTGCCTTCGTAATAAAGGCCAACATTCGATTAGCCTTCTTCACTGCCTGCTGCACTTGCTCATTCACCTTCAGTGACTGATGAACAAGGACTCCGAGATCTCTTTGTATTTCTCCCTTACCCAACTCTACACTGTTCAGATAATAATCTGCCTTCCTGTTCTTACTCCCAAAGTGGATAACCTCACACTTATTCACATTAAACGCCATCTGCCAAGTAACTGCCCACTCACCCAGCCTATCCAAGTCACCCTGAATTCTCCTAACATCCTCATCACATGTCACACTGCCACCCAGCTTAGTATCATCAGCAAATTTGCTGATGTTATTTTCTATGCCTTCATCCAAATTGTTAACGTAAATGGTAAACAGCTGTGGTCCCAATACCGAGCCCTGTGGCACCCCACTAGTCACCACCTGCCATTCCGAGAAACACCCATTCACCGCTACCCTTTGCTTTCTATCTGCCAACCAGTTTTCTATCCATGTCAATGCCTTCCCCCCGATGCCCTGAGCTTTGATTTTACCCACCGATCTTCTATGTGGGACCTTATCAAATGCCTTCTGGAAATCGAGGTACACTACATCCACTGGATCTCCCCCGTCTAACTTCCTGGTTACATCCTCGAAAAACTCCAACAGATTAGTCAAACATGATTTACCCTTGGTAAATCCATGCTGGCTCGGCCCAATCCTATCACTGCTATCTAGATATGCCACTATTTCATCCTTAATAATGGACTCTAGCATTTTTCCCACCACCGATGTCAGGCTGACAGGTCGATAGTTCTCTGTTTTCTCCCTCCTTCCTTTCTTAAAAAGTGGGATAACATTAGCCATTCTCCAATCCTCAGGAACTGATCCTGAATCTAAGGAACATTGGAAAATGATTACCAATGCATCCGCAATTTCCAGGGCCACCTCCTTTACTACCCTAGGGTGCAGACCATCTGGACCTGGGGATTTGTCAGCCTTCAGTCCCATCAGTCTTCTCATCACCGTTTCCTTCCCAATGTCAATCTGTTTCATTTCCTCTGTTACCCTATGTCCTTGGCCCATCCATACATCTGGGAGACTGCTTGTGTCTTCCTTAGTGAAAACAGATCTAAAGTACTCATTAAATTCTTCTGCCATTTCTCTGTTTCCCATAACAATTTCACCCAATTCATTCTTCAAGGGCCCAACATTGTTCTTAACTATCTTCTTTCTCTTCACATACCTAAAAAAGCTTTTGCTATCTTCCTTTATATTCCTGGCTAGCTTGCGTTCGTACCTCATTTTTTCTCCCCGTATTGTCTTTTTAGTTAAGTTCTGTTGTTCCTTAAAAACTTCCCAATTATCTGTCCTCCCACTCACCTTAGCTCTGTCATATTTCCTTTTTTTTAATGCTATGCAATCTCTGACTTCCTTTGTCAACCACTGTGGCCCCTTTCCCCCCTTTTAATCCTTCCTTCTCTGGGGGATGAACTGATTTTGCACCTTGTGCATTATTCCCAAGAATACCTCCCATTGCTGTTCCACTGTCTTTTCTGCTAGGCTATCCTTCCAGTCAACTTTGGCCGGCTCCTCCCTCATGGCTCCATAGTTTCCCCTGTTCATCTGCAACACTGACACCTCCGAGCTGCCCTTATTTACCTCCTTCCTGTAGGTAGGTGACCAAAACTGCACACAATACTCCAAATTAGTCATCACCACTGTCCTTTACAACATAACATCCTATCTCAGACACTCAGTACTTTGATTTATGAAGACCTATGTGTCAAAAGTTTTCTTAATGACCTTATCTACATGTGATGCCACTTTCAATGAATTGTGGACCAATAATTCCAGATCCTTTTATTCTAGCACACTCTTCAGTGTCTGTTTCACTTTGTAAGACATTCTTCTAAACTCCAGCAAGTTTAGGCCCAGAGCCATCAAACACCTCCTCAGCGGTCTGATATTGAGTCTTGCCTCTCTTTAACTCTTTGCTTCTAGAAAGTCATTCTGAGTCTTGAAATTAATCTTAATGACTCATGACAGGAGAGCATTTCTATGTGATGAATCATTATTGTATGCTGTGAGCAAATATTGCAAGTGACATACCAGATTGACAAAATAGGGTGGCTGAGGGAGACATGGGATAAAATTCTGCTGTAAACTGGATGTGCTTGCATTAAAGCTTAGTCACAATCCTGAAATATATATTCAGCCTTCTCTGGGGAGACCAAATCTGAGTGACCTTGACAACAAAGTGAAAGTTGTGATAATATTTTCCACTTCAGTTGTCACTAAGTATTCTCATTATATAATCCCATCCACTGTGCATAATATCCCCTTGGTAACTGATGGTAAATAGAACCAATTAAGAAACCATCCTTAACAAGAGAAAAGCTTCAGATGCTGGAAATCCAAGAAACACACACAAAATGCTGGAGGAATCTGTGGAAAAAGTATAGTCGACGTTACAGGAAAGACTGGAGGGGAAAAAAATGAGGAGTAGACTTAAAGGGTGGGGTGGTGGAGATAGAAATAAAAGGTGATAGGTGAAACTGGGAGAGGAAAGGATGAAGTAATGAGCTGGTAAGTTGATTAGTGAAAGAGATACAGGGCTGAAGAAGCGTGTGTCTGATAGGAGAGGACAGAAGGCTATGGAAGAAAGAAAGCTGATGAGGAGCACCAGAGGGAGGTGATAAGGTGAGAGAGGGAAAAAAGGATGGGGAATAGTAAAGGGAGGGGTGGAACATTACCGGAAGTTTAAGAAATTGATGTTCATGCCATTGGGTTGGAGGCTATTCAGATGGAATATAAGGGATTGCTCCTCCAACTGAGTGTGGCCTCATTGCAACAATAGAGGAGGCTATGGATTAATGTGTCAGAATGGGAATGGGAAGTGGAATTAAAATGGGTGGCCACTGGGAGATCCCGGTTCTTCTGGCAGATGGAGCGTAAGCGCTCAGCGAAATGGTCTCCCAATCTACATTGAGTCTCACCGATATACAGCAGGCTTCATCAGGAGCACCAGATATAGTAGATGACCCCAACAGGTTCACAGGTGTAGTGTGGCTTCACTTGGAAGGACTGTTTGGGTCCTTGAATGGTAGAAAGGGAGGAGGTGTAGGGGCAGGTTTAGCGCTTCTTCTGCTTGCAAGGCTAAGAGTCAGGATGGAGATCATTGGGGAGGGACGAATGAACAAGGGAGTCTCATAGTGTGTGATCCCTGTGGAAAGCAGAAAGTGGGGTGGAGGCAGAGATGTGCTTGTGGTGGGATCCTGTACCGGTGAATTATGTGCTGGATGTGGTGGTAAGTGAGGATGAGAGGAACCCTGTTCCTGGTAAGGGCAGACGTACTTGAAATGGAAGAAAGGCAGTAAAGAGCAGCATTGATGGTGGAGGGACCATCATTGGTTTTTCTGTTTGCAGTCACAGAAATAGTCGTATTATCTAAGAACAATAATCTCACTCTCAGTCTTATTTAATTATTTAGTGATCCAGCACAGGGTAGGCCCTTTCACCCTTCAAGCCATGTTACTCCTGCAACTCCCGACAAACACAAGTTTAACCTAACCTAATCACGGGACAATTTACAATGACAAATTAATCTATCCAGTACATCTCTGGACTGAGGGAGGAAACTAGCTCACCCAGGAAAAAAAAACAATCTTGAAACTCATTTAATTTTCATCTTTAACTTCTGTTGGCATTGCAGCAGGTGGAAAATATTCTTTGCACTAAGTTTGGCTTGGTTTGGTTTGTCACGTGTACCAAAATGCAGTGAAAAGCCTGTCTTGCAAACCATTCATTGAGGTACACAGTGCATTGAGGTAGTATAAAGTAAAATAACAGACTGCAGAATAAAGTAAGCTAGCTACAGAGAAAGTGCAGTGCAGGCAGACAATAAGATGCAAGATCATAATGAGGTAGATTGTGAGGCTGGGAGTCCACCTCGTCATACACAAAGTCTGTTCAGGTGTTTGATAACAGTGGGCTAGAACCTTATCCTTCAGCCTGGTGTTATGCACTTGCAGGATTTTGTATCTTCTGTCAAATAAAAGAAGGGAGAAGAGAGAAAGTTCAGGGTGGATTTGGTGCTTTACTGAGGCAGTATGAAGTATAGACAGAGTCCATGGAGGGGAGGTTTCTTCCTGCTTAGTACCGGGTAGTCAAAGTGCTCCTTCGCATTGCTAAGCTGTAGTGATGAGAGTTGTTCAAGAAATGGATTTTTGAAGGCAATTAGCTATTCCTGAATGTGATAATGTGAGTCCCAGGTCTTCTGCCTCATGATAACTGAGAGAAAATGTCATGGCTTGGATAGTGGGAATCTTTGATAACGGATGTTGCCTTCTTGAGGCATCACATTCTGTCGATAAGATCGAAGGAGAGGAGGGATATACCTGGCATGTATTGGACAAAGGTCACTCCTCTGTGCAGTTTCTTCCATTCCGGGCATTTGATTTACCATATCAAACCATGATGCAACTAGTCAGGATACTTTCAACAGAACATCTGTTTAAGCTTGTTAGAGAGTTTGCTAGCAAGATGAATCCCCTTAAACTTTTAAGTAAAATAAAGATGCTGACATGTTTTCCTTTGTGCTGGGCCCAAGACAGGCAACAGTGCCAGTGATTGACGTTCCACTCCCACCATTGTCTGGGAGAAACTTGTACGTTCACCCTGTGACTGAATGAGTTTCCTCTGGGTGCTGCAGTTTCCTGCCACGTTCCAAAGACATATGGGTTAGGATTAATAAATTGTGACATTCTACATTGGTGCTGGAAGCATGGTGCCAACACACGTGGGCTGCTCACAGCACATATCGGATGGTGCTGGTCACTGACGCAAACAACGCATTTCACTGTATGTTTTGATATACATATGATAAATAAAGCTAATCTTTATCTTTATCTCCAACAAGAATTTAATGCTTTCAACTCTCTTCGCAAACGCAGAATAAGCCCCAATGCAGACTGGCACATACCTATCTTCATTCACCTTCATAAAGTCAACAATCAGATCTTTAGTTTTACTGGCATTGAGCGAGAGGTTGTTGTTATGGTCCCACTCTACCAGGTGATATACCTTGCGCTGGTTAGACGACTCATTACCACCGATGTCATATTACTTGAAAACGCATTTTCAGTGCCTTATCAATGAACATGAGAACATACAGTAAGAAATCCAAAGTGAAGTCAATCCCATTCCCCCTACCTTCTTGCCATAACCTTTGATGGCCTGATTAATCAAGAACCTATCAGCCTTTAAATATACTAAATGACTTAGCTTCCGCAGCTGTGTATGTCAATGAATTCCACAAATTTACCACCCTCTGGCTAAAGAAATTCCTCCTCATCTCTGTTATAAATAGATGTCCTTCTATTCTGAGGCTATGCCCTCTGTTTCTAGACTCCCCCACTACTAAAAACATCCTTTCAACATCCACCCTATCTTGACCTTTCAATATTTGACCGTTTTCAATGTGATTCCCCATCATTATCATCATCATCATCATTATGTGAAATGTCGTATGATGTGGGACAATCATGGTCATTAATTGTTCTCAGTAATTTTTTCTACAGAAGTGGTTTGCCATTGCCTTCTACTGGGCAGTGCCTACACAAGATGGGTGACCCCAGCCATTATCAATACCCTTAAGAGATTGTCTGCCTGACATCAGTGGTTACATAACAAGGACCCATCCACCATCTGCTCTCATGCCTTCATGTGACCCTGATTGGGGGCTAAACAGATGCTACACCTTGCCCAAGGGTGACCTGCAGGCTAGCAGAGGGAAAGAGTGCTTAATACCTCCTTTGATAGAGATATATCTCCACCCTGCCATCATTTTATCCTTCCAATCAGCAGTAGGAGTAGAAGCATATATTCATGTTTTTACCAATCTCATTTAATTCTCTTTTTATTTTTTTGGCAATTGCTTCACGTCTAACTTTCCCACAGACTGTTGTGTCATTGCAAAATTTAAGCACAGTATATTCTGCCTTTTCTTTGGAGTCATTGGTATAAATCAGAGTTTCCCAACTTAGGGGTCGCAGACTCCTCAGTTAATGGTAGAGGTCCATGGCATAAAAAGGTTGGGAATCCCTGATATAGGTTGTAAATACTTGAAGGTTCAAAATGGATCTTTAACATAAAGCATACAAGAGCATAGAGACAGGCCCACAATGTCTGTGCTGAGCACATTGCTGAAATAAACTAAATCTGTTCTTCCTGCATTTCTATCCATCCATACCCAACATATTCGTGTGTCGTACAGTGACTTCTTGAATACCACCATCAATTCTGTTTCCACTCTTATCCTTGGTAACCCAGTCTAGGTACCACCACTCTCTGTGTAAAATACTTGCCCCGCCTTTAAACTTTCCACCTCCTTAAATATGAGGGGTGATTGATAAGTTTGTGGCAGAAGGAGTCCATTTTAGAAAACCTATCACATTTATTTTTCAACATTGTCCCCTCCTACATGTACACACTTAGTCCAGCGGTCGTGGAGCTCACGGATCCCTTCTTTGTAGAAATGGTCCACAGCAGGGTTGATTAATAACCTCGTGCCCTAAGGTAGAAGGAAATGAGATATACAGCTCTCATTACATGCAAGTGCAGTTCAACTCTTTGAGTGAAAATGCAGCAGAAAGTTTGAAGTTAATAACTCATCTCCTTCTAATTTAGACCATGAACTTACTAATCACCCCATGCTGCGGACCACTTCTGGAGGTCCAAGATGCAGACTTCTACAAAGAAAGGATCCGTTTGCTCCATGACCGCTGGACTAAGTGTGTAAATGTAGGAAAAATAAATGTGCTAGGTTTTCTAAAATTGACTCCTACCTTAGGCCACAAACTTATCAATCACCCCTCGTACACGTTCTCAGGTGTTTGACATGTCCACCCTAGGGAAAATATTCTGACTGCCTACTCCGTCTATGACTCTCGTAACTTTCTAAATTTCTATCAGTTCTCCCCTCAACCTCTCACACTCCAGAGAAAACATCCCAAATTTGTCCAACTCTTCCTTATAGCCCATACCACTAATCCAGGCAGTATAATTGTAAACCTCTTCTGCAGCCTTTCCAAAGTGTCCACATAATTCCAGAAATGGGGCAACCAGAACTACACATAATAGTTGTGTACATCTTTTTGTAAAAGTCTGCCAACCTGCAAAAAAATTATAAATTTCTACACACTGGGACATTCTACAAAGTTCAAAGTTTAAATTAAGTTTATTATCAAAGAATGTACATGTTATCAAATACTACTCTAAGATTAATTTCCTTATAACCAGCCACAGTAGAACAAGGAAATATGATAGAATCAATGGAAAACTGCACACAAAGACCGACAAGCCACCAATAAGCAAAAGAATAAAAAGGGTCTAAATACAAAAAGGAACTAATAATGAGAAAATACAAAAAAATCTATAGTTTAGTGGGTTTTTTTCTTGTTATACAATAAAATTTCCAATCTTTTTTTTTTGATTTGTCAAGAGAAGTTGTGGTTTCTTGTTTATATTATATATACAACAGCGTAATACTATACCTAATTGACTTTGACAATATATACTTTTTTTGCTGTTTATACATCTTTTGTATTATGTGTTTGTTTAAACTTCGTCTCTGATTTGTAATTTTTTCTTTACTGGAAAATCAATTAAAAAAGATTGAAATGGAAATGGAAAATACATAAATACATCATATTGAGAACATGAATTGCATAGTCCTTGAATGTGAGACCATAAGTTGTGTTCAATAATTAGTTCAGTGTCGTGGTGAGTGAAGGTATCCACGTTGGTTCAAGAGCCTGATGGCTGAAAGGTAATGACTGTTCCAGAACCGGGCAGGTTGAGATCTGAGGCTCCTGTACCTCCTTCCTAATGGTAGCCATGAGAGGAGTACGTGGCCTGGACAGAGAGGGTCCTGGATGATGGGTGCGGCTTCCTTGTGGCAATGCTGCTTGTAGATGTTCTCAAAGGTGAGATGGGAGTACTTTTCCTGTGATCAACTTCACTGTATCCACCATTTTCTGTCCCTTAACAAATCCTTTATCCACCATCTTTTATAGAGCTATCTTTTGGGTGCTAATTAGATAACCTTTTGAAAATCCAACATACACAAAATGCTGGAAGAACTCAGCAGTTCAGGCAGCATTCTAATCTACTGGCTTTCTTTTTTCTATCCTGCCTGTTCTACCTTCAGGAATTCTATTAGATTTATTAAACATGATTTTCCCTTACCAAAGCTGATCCCGTATTTGAATTTTTTACATATCCTGTTACAATGTACTTAATAATAGATTTCAGCTTTTTGCAAGCAACTACTGTCCCACTACATATAGTTTCCTATTTTATTCCTTGAATAGAAATGGTAGATTTGTTATCTTTTTATCTGCAAACATTATTCTAGCACCCAGGGAATTTTGTAAAGTTATTGTAATACATGCAGTATTTCTATAACCATCTCCTTGAAAAATATCTGAATGTAGACTGTCAAGTCCAGAGATTTAGTCCAATTAGTCCCTTTAGTTTCACAGGTAATTTTTTTTTCTTTCGGATCTCTTTGCTATTTTGGAATGTCACCAAAGACTCTCACAAATTTCTATAGATGCAATGTGGCGAGCATTCTAAATGGTTGCATTACTGTCTGGTATGGGGGCAGGGGTAAGGGGAGGCACTGTACAGGATCAAGAAAAGCTGCAGAAGATTATAGACTTAGCCAGCTCCATTCTGGTCACTGGCCTTCCAAGCATTGAAAACATCTTCAAAAATTGATGCGTCAAGAATGCGATATTCATCAATAAGGACCCACACACACACAGGACTTCTGCTCTTCACGTTATTAACATGGGAGAAGAGGTGCAGGAAGCTGAAGACACACAATCAACATTTTAGGAACAGCTTCTTTCCCTCCACCATCAGATTTGTGAACAGATAATGAATCCATGAACACTACCTCACTTAGTCCTGACGAAGGGTCTCGACCCGAAATATTGACTGCTCATTTCCACGGATGCTGCCTGACCTGCTGAGTTACTCCAGCTTGTTTGTACGTGTTGATTTGGCCATAGCATCTGCAGTGTACTTTGTGTTTACCTCACTGTTTCTAATCTCTTTTTATACTGTATATATAAGTGGATTCCTGTTAATTGGGCCATCGATTAATCAGGGCAGCTGCTTACTTGGGACAACATTTGACAATGAATTGATTCCCTTCATTGATTCAGGAACTTATGTCATTCAATTGAGGCAGGAGATTTGTTGAACAGTTTCTAACTAGTGCCAGTCACATGCACTTTCATGGCTGTTAGACGCAGCACCGTGCTTCGAGTGAACAGTTTTTATATAGTGTCATTTGTATTTGTTTGTATTCAAAATGCAACGATTTTCATCACTGATAGTTGGCAAAAAAAATAAGCAGCAAGTCAATTCAGAATTGTTTTGCCCACTGTGGTTTCAAAATATTCAGGATGAGAGATGCAAGAAATAAATGGATTGAAAATGAACAATTTCGCTACTTCAACAAGTTGGAAACTACAAAGAGTCTGATGTTATCTATGATGTTTCGTATCTTCAAAACATAAAATTAATTGAAAGAAAAGGACAGAGCCGAGTGATGCACACCTCAGTTTCATTTTTACTTCTAGCGAGGCTTGCACTGAATCTGGTGTCATAATGACATCTGTCATTTACACAGAGTGTATTTACATGCAACAGAACCAGAATCAGAATCACCGGCTTGAGACCTGAAATTTGTTAACTTAGCAGCAGCAGTTCAATGCAATACATAATCTAGCAGAGAAAAAATATAATAATAAATAAAATAAAAATAAATACATAAATAAATTACATATATTGAACAGATTTTTTAAAAAGCGTACAAAAACAGAAATACTGTATATTTAAAAAAGTGAGGTAGTGTCCAAAGATTCAATATCCGTTTAGGAATCAGATGGCAAAAGCTGTTACTGAATCACTGAGTGTGTGCCTTCAGGCTTCAGTATCTCCTGCCTGATGGTAACAGTGAGAAAAGGGCATGCCCTGGGTGCTGGAGGTCCTTAATAATGGATGCTGCCTTTCCAAGACACTGCTAAAGATGTTCTGAGTACTTTGTAGGCTAGTACCCAAGATGGAGCTGACAAAAGTTACAATGCTTTGCAGCTTATTTTGGTCCTGTACAGTAACCCCTCCATACCAGACAGTGATGCAGCCTGTCAGAATGCTCTCCACGGTACATCTATAGAGGTTTTTGAGTGTATTTGTTGACATGCTAAATCTCTACAAACTCCTAATAAAGTATAGCTGCTGTCTTGCCTTCTTTATAACTACGTCAATATATTGAGACCAGATTAGATCCTCAGAGATCTTGACACCCAGGAACTTAAAGCTGCTCACTCTCTCCACTTCTGATCCCTCTATGAGGATTGGTATGTGTTCCTTTGTCTTACCCTTCCTGAAGTCCACAATCAGCTCTTTCGTCTTACTGAGGTTGAGTGTCAGGTTGTTGCTGTGGCACTACTCCACTAGTCAACATATCTCACTCCTGTATGCCCTCTCATCACCACCTGAGATTCTACCAGCAATGGTTGTTGCAATGACATCTGCCATTTACGTACAGTATATTTACATACAACCTGCAATAGTATCTACCATTTATGCACAGTGCAGTTACGTATAACTTTTAATGACATCTGTCATTTATGTACAGTACATTTACATATAACCTGTAATTAATTATGTAAACAACAGAAAATGCTTAGTCAAACAACGTATTTACAATATTCTCAAATATTATAATGAATTATCAAATGCACAACACTCCTCCCTCCTTAGTTATAAACTCCAGCTCAATATAAGTACAAATTTCAAATTTATTAGAAAAATTTGTATACCATATCCAGCCTTGAGATTCATCTCCTTGCAGGCAGCCACAAAACAAGCATCCTGAGAAAAAGACTAACAAACACCCAATGTGCAGAGAGAGAGAGAGAGAAAAACACAAATCATGCAAACAATTAAAATAAGCAACAACATTTCAATTTAAATACATATATACTTTATTATTTTAAAGTGGCTCATTCAGGAGTGAAGATTTAATTGCTTGGGAAGATTTCTCACTCCTCTGGGATAATGCCTTTGTTCACCAGGGGATCACTTTGCTTGGCAGCTGAGACTTGCGGCTATGAAACAATGTCATTTTCTGGACCCTCCTTGGTGGTGATTGTAGGAATAAACTCTGGGACTGTAGGAAGTACTTCTGACAGTTCTGCATACCTTTCTTCTCTAACAATTGACTGTTCTTCTGAACTAATTGAAGTGTCATCTCCAGATGACTTCTGACATAATCTCCACTGTGTAGAAGAGTGGTTTTATTCTTAATCTTTCCAAGTAACCACTTTGATCACCTTTGTAGTCCCTTGCCAGGACTGTTTGTCCGTAAATGAAACATCAAACTTCCTTCTGTGAGGAGTCCTCAGTTTGTCCCAGATGTTCATCCTGCTTACTACTTCTGAGATTAGGTTTAAGGAGATCCAAGCATGAACACAAGAGATCGGTATGTTTTGTAACTGCAAAACATAAAGCTAAGTAAAAGAAAAATGAGGAGAGTCCAGAATGTGAGCCTAACTTTCTGTCTTTTAATTTAAGTGATGTGCGCATGCGATCTGTGGTAGCGTTATGACATATGCAATTTACTTAAATTTACATATAACCCATGATTAATTATTTAAATGAAAAAAGAATACTTAATCAAACAATATATTTATAATATTACTCAAATATATTCAAATATTAAATACACAACAGGGACAACCCAAGAATGGTAATCTTAGTGAGTTGTTGGTTGTGGAGTATGCTGCACTTCGATATGCAAGGAGGAAATTGGTGAGCTTTTAATTCAATCTTTGTTTAGTGTGTTCTGCTGACATTGTTTACAGTTGTTCTTTCGACTCTGGACTAACCTTTCTGCCAAGTCATTGTAGCTGGGTGGTAAGGTGCAGATGTAATATGTATTATGCCATTCATTTTCTGGAATGACTGAAGCTGTTCCACAACAAACTGTCCATTGTCACTGCCTAAGTTTTCTGGAACACCAGTCCCTGAGACACATCAACAGTGTGCAAGGCTGTGGTGGAGGCTATTTGAACACTGGTGGCCTCTGTGTAGGAGCATACACTATTACCAATAAATTTTTGCACATGAACCGTCTGGCAAGATCCACATGAATCATCAGCCAGAACAATGCAGGCCATTCCATGAATGGAGAGGCACAGGTTTTGGGATCTTCTGTGCATGTTGACATCATGAACAGTGCATGGCAAGCTGCTCGATCTGCTGATCTATTCTCGGCCACCAGACAAACCTTCAAGGCAACACTATGCTCTTGACCATGCCTAGATGACTGGCATGTACTTCCTCCAAAATGTTATCCCTCAGCTTGGATGGTATGATTCTTAATCTTCACGTAAGGCAACCCCCGCCGGGGCAAGTTCATCCCTGCAAATGGGGGAACCAGTGTTTCTGCTTCAAATTTAGTCATTTTGTGTGGCCATGACGTTCTGAGACAATATAGGGTATTTTCCGGTTTCTTTTTGGATCATCTCTGCCATCAGGGGCAGACTTTCAATTTGCGTTAGGGAGAGTATGTCAAGAGAATTGTCCTCTTTGATAAATCTGTCAGTTATTTCCTTTTCCAAGGGGTAAATGAGACAATCCATCAACATTTCCATGATTAGACATCTTCTTGAATTCAATCTTGTAACGGTGTCCTCCATGAAACAGAGTCCATCTCTGCATTTGTGCTGTTGCTGCTAGTGGAACACACTTCTGTAGATTGAAAATGGGCACTAGTGGTTGATGATCAGGAAGGAGGTAATAACGAGTACCTGGATAGCCTTGCAACACTTGTCAGAGTGCAATTGCAGAATCTACTCCAAAAATAAGCCTATTATGGGGTTAAAGCCCTTTGTGAGTGTTTATGGTGAGGAACACTTTGGACTCTTCTTCCATCTCCATCTGCAAGTAGGCCTCAGCAAAGCCCTCTTTGCTGAAGTGTTTCCCTCCAGAAAGGTTTCCAATTACATCTCTATCTCGGGCAGAGGAAACTTTCTGTACTGGGTTGACGGTGACCTTAAAATCCCCAGATACTGACAGACACATTATTCTTGGCTGGGCATGGACATTGCCCATGGGCTCCAGTAAACTTTGGAAATAATTCCTTCAGTCTCTATCCTGAGACAACCCTGGTTCATTACATAGGGTCAGAGGTGCAAAGGGATTTAGGAGTTCTCATGCAATATTCCTGGAAGTTTAATTTGCAGATTGAGTCTGTGGTAAAGAAAGTAAATGCAAAATTTCAAGGGGATTATGATATAAAAACAAGGAGATAATACTGAAGCTTTATAAAATATTAGTCAAGTTGCACTTGAAGAATTGTCAACAGTTTTGACCTCTTATCTCAGAAAGCATGTATTGTCATTGGAGAGAGTCCAGAGGAGGTTCATGAGGATGATTCCAGGAATGAAAGGGGGTAACATATGAGAAGCATTCGGCAGCTTTGTGCCTGTACTCACTGGAATTTAGAAAAAGGTGTCGGGATCTCATTGAAACCTACCAGATGTTAAAAGAACTAGATAAGGGTGAATGTGGAGAGGATGTTTCCTCTGGTAGAGGTATGCAGATCTAGGGGACACAATCTCAAAAGTGAGGGGCAACCTTTCAGAACAAAAGTAAGGAGGATTTATTTTTAGCGGAAGAGCAGTGAATCTGTGGAATGCTCTGCCACAGACTGCAGCTGAGGTCATTTCTCTGGGTATAGTTAACGGAGAAGCTGATAGATTCCTGATTGGTAATGGCATCAAGTGATATGGTGAGAGGGCAGGTGTATAGATGAAACGGTGGTCTGGACTCTATGGGCTGAATGGCCTAATTCTGCTCCTCTCTCTTATTCTCTTTTGGTTTTATCACCCAATCCAGTACAGCTTATCTCTAGTAGGATCAATGACAAACTGCTCTAAAAAGCCATCTTGTAGGCATTCTCATTCTCTTGAGATCCATTGCCAACCTAATTTTCCCAATCGACCTGCATGTTGAAATCTCACATGACTATCATAACATTACCCTTTTGACATGCCTTTTCTATTTAATTTAGTTAGTCCATGATGGATCTCTTTTCCTGTATAATTTGTAGTAGGATAAAGAATCACATGTACACATCTTATTCTAAGTTCTCAATCTACTTTGTAAATTTACCTTTCATCTAATTTCAGGGACTGCTAAAAGTAAAGGTTTAATGTTTCAACTGTGTGTTGACTCTCCCAAAATAAGCAAAATGTCTCCCATACAATGATCAATGCAACAGCCAATGATGCAACAAATTTCCACAACGAGAGGTGAGAGTAGATTTTGGACCACTGGAAAATGACACTGGAGACGTAGTACTGGAAGTCAAAGAAATAGTGGACGAACTGAACAGGTACCTTACATCAGTTCCCACCATGGGAGATACTAGAAGTATGCCATAAGCTCAAGAGTGGCAGGGAGCAGAAGTGAATGTAGTTTCCATTACTAGGGAGTAAGTGCTTAGGAAACTGAAAGCCCTGAGGGCAGATTACACCCCAAGTTTCCGAAAGAGATGGTTGAAGAGATTGTGGAGGCAGTCGTAATGATTTGTCAAGAATCAATAGTTTTTAGCATGGTTCCGAAGGACTGGAAAATTGCAAAAGTCATTCCACTATTCAAGAAGGCAGAGAGGCAGGGGAAAAGAAATCATAGGCTAGTTAATCTGACATCAGTGGTTGGGAAGATGTTGGAGTCAATTGTAAAGGATGTTGTTTTGGGGTGCTTGGAAGCACATGATAAAACAGGCCAAAGTAAGCATTGTTTGCACAAGGGAAAATCTTGGCTGAGAAATATGATGGAATTCTTTAAAGAAATAACAAGCAGGAGTCCAGAACGAGGGGTCACAGTTTAAGGATAAAGGAGAAGCCTTTTAGGACCGAGATGAGGAAAAACTTCTTCACACAGAGAGTGGTGAATCTGTGGGATTCTCTGCCACAGGAAACAGTTGAAGCCAGTTCATTGTCTATATTTAAGAGGAAGTTAGATATGGGCCTTATGGCTAAAGGGATCAGGGGGTATGGAGACAAAGCAGGTTCAAGGTTCTGAGTTGGATGATCAGCCATGATCATACTGAATGGTGGTGCAGGCTCGAAGGGCCGAATGGCCTACTCCTGCACCTATTTTCTATGTTTCTATGATAGACAAAGGAGAATGAGTGGATGTTGTGTACTGGGATTTTCAGACAGTCTTTGACAATGTGTTATATATGAGACAGTTTAACAAGTTAAGAGCCCATGATATTACAGGAAAGATACCATCATGGATAAAGGATTTGCTGATTGACAGGAGGCAAAGAGTGGGAATGAAAAGAGCTTTTTCTATTTGGCTGCCGGTGACTAGTGATGTTCCACAAGGGTGTGTATTGGGACTGCTTCTTTTTACGTTATATGTCAATTATTTGGATAACAGAATTGATGGCTTTGTGGTCAGGTTTGTGGACAATATGGAAATAGGTCAAGGGGCAAATAGTTTTGAGGAAGTAGTGAGGCTGCAGATGTGCTTAGACAGATTGGGAGAAATGGTCAAAGAAATAGCAGATGGAACGTCGTGTTGGGAAGTGTTTTTACATGCACTTTGGTAGAAAAAATGAAAGAGTCGGCTATTTTCTAAAAAGAAAGAAAATACAAAATAACTGAGATGCAAAGGGACTTGGAAGTCCTTGCGCAGGATTCTCTGAAGGTTATTTTGCAGGTTGAGTCAATGGTGAGGAAGGCAAGTGCAAAGTTAGCATTCATTTCAAGATAACTAGAATATAAAAACAAGGATGTAATGTTGAAACTTTATAAAGCACTGGTGAGGCCTCACTTGGAGTACTGAGAACAGTTTTTGGGTCCCTTATCTTTGAAAGGATGAGCTGACATTGGAGAGGGCTGAGTGGAGGTTCAGGAGAATGATTCCGGGAATGAAAGTGTCACTGTATGAGGACCCATTGATGGTTCTGAGCCTGTGCTCCTTGAAATTCAGAAGAATGGTGGGAGTTCTCATGGAAACATATTGAAAGGCCTCGTTAAAATGTAAGTGGAAGGAATGTTTCCTATGGAGGGAGAGTCTAAGGCCAGACAGCACAGCCTCAGGTTAGAGGGATGTCCATTTAGAATGGAGATGAGGAAAGATTTCTTTAGCCAGAGGATGGTGAATCTGTGGAATTCATTGCCACAGGTGGTTGTGGAGGTCAAGTTATTTGGTGTAGTTATGGCAGATGTTGAGAGATCCTTAATTAGTCAGGGCATGAAGGGATACTGGGAAAAGGCAAAAGATTGAGGCTAAGAGTTAAAATGGATTGGCCATGATAAAATAGCAGAGGAAAATCGACAGGCCAAATGGCCTAATTCTGCTCCTATATCTTATGGTCGTAATGGTTTCATGGTCTCCAGCATTTGGCATGTTGCTTCTGTACTGTGATCTTGTTCCTTTGGAGGGCGCTATTTCAGGGGTTTACTAATTAGTGTGTTAATTCCAAATCAGCCTCACACCTCATTGGTTCTTTCTGAAAGACAAAATCTCCATCACTGTTAAACTTTGTATGTTACAGAAATTTAGTCTTAAGTTACATCTTAAAAGTGAATAAATGAAGAGGTAAAAAATCTGTAATTTGATTTTAGACAAGAGAAAATCTGCAGATGATGGAAATCTGAGGAACACACACAAAATGGTGGAGGATGTTCCCTGGATTGGAGAGCATACCTTAAGAGAATAGGTTGAGTGAACTCAGCTTTTTTCCCTTGGAGCGACGGAGGATGAGAGGTGACCTGATAGAGGTGTATACGATGATGAGAGGCATTGATCATGTGGATAGTCAGAGGCTTTTTCCCAAGGCTGATATGGTTAACGTGAGAGGGCACAGTTTTAAGGTGCTTGGAAGTAGGTACAGAGGAGATATCAGGGGTAAGTTTTTTACTCAGAGAGTGGTGAGTGCGTGGTGCCAACGATGGTGGTGGAGGCAGGTACAATAGGGACTTTTAAGAGACTTCAAAGACAGGTATCTGGAGCTCAGAAAAATAGAGGGCTATGGGTAACCATAGATAATTTCTCAGGTAAGGACATGTTCGGCACAGCTTTGTGGGCCGAAGGGCCTGTATTGTATTGTAGATTTTCTATGTTTCTATGTTTCTAGATGGCAATATGTTCCTGTAATAAAATTACATTCAAAAAATTGACATTTATTTTTATAATATTATACATGATGATATTTGAATTTTGATCTTTGACTGTATTTTGTTGGAAGTTATTTTAATAAAAATAGCAAAATAAAATACATTATTTAAGTGATAAAGTGGTTTATGAGTAGTGGGGTGGAGATTCATTTCTAACAAAGGAGTTGTAAGGCACTCCTTCCCTCTGCTAGCTAAAGGCCATCCTTGGGCAAGGTGTAACACCCGACCAGGGTCACGTGAAGCCAAGGGAGCAGGTGGTGGATGGTCGTATGAGCAGCTGGTGCATATCAGAAGTTCTGGTGATGCGACCCCTGATAATGGCTGGGGTTAAACATCTTGTAAAGACACTGCCCAGAAGAATGTGATGGCAAACTACTTCTCTAGAAAAACTTGCCAAGAACAATCATGGTCATGGACAGAGCAAATAATAAGAACAACTGATTGAAGAGGGTCTCCCCACAGGCAGATTAAAGACAGATGGAAAACCATGATCATCTTCATGACATGACACAGCACATAATGATGATGAGTTAATAGGAGGTAAATCAATAAGAGAATGCAGAATGGAATGTTACAGTTCCAGTGAAAGTAGAGTGCAAGGCCATAACAAGGTAGTTTCTGAGCTCAAGAGTCCATAAATTATACAAGGGAACCATTCAATATTCTTAAAACAGTGGAATAGAAGTTGTCCTTGAACCTGGAGGTACGTGCTTTCAGGCTTTTGTATTTTCGGCCTGATTGGAGAGAGAAGAAGAGAGGATGTTTGAAAAGGGTAGGTTTTTCATTATGCCTTACCAAGGAAGCAAGAAATGTAGAGTGTCCATGGAGGGGGATGGTTTTAAAGTATTTTTTACATTGTTAATCTAAAACTTGTCAGGAAGAAAATTATTCAATTTTAAATCCTAGAAACTTTGCTCACTTTAATTACTTAAACTCATCACCCTTATTGGGGCATAAGCTGCCGACAGCAGCTCACCAGAGTCCTCTGTCCTGGGCCAGTTGTTCAAGTTATTCTAGTTGTAGTCCAGCTTCTCCTTCCACTGCCACAGATGAGGTGCTTGGAGCTTCTGTTGGTGTTTATGTAGCACTGTGTTTTTACAGATGGGGTTGCTAGCACCATGCCCAAACTTCTTTTTTCTGCTGTGCTTGGGACAGTCCATGGCAGAAATCCAAGAAAGCTGTTTTCTTATAATTCAGATCTTCAAAGAAAAGAATGAAATATATTGATTCTAGTGGTACCTGGATGAGGAAACCCTTGGACCAATAATAACAGCAACAATATTATTATTATTATTATTAATAATAATAATAATAACTATTTATAGAGCACCTTTCATACCAATAATGTAGTTCAAAATGCTTTACTAGGGATAAATGTACAAATATGAAAATAAAAGGCAAAACAATGTTAGTTAAAAGCAAGATTCAATAAATAAGTTTAAAAATGAATAAGTGTCAACAGAATCTGCATCACTTATAACTTTAGGTACTGAATTCGACAGTTTAGGAACATAGTTCGAAAAAAGCTGACCTGTAAATTATCTTTCAAGGGAAATTGTTTAAATTTAAGAGACTGGCAGAAAAAGATCTGACAACTTGAGTAGGATTATAAAAGGAAAATGATTCTGTGATGTACTCTTGTCCCAGACAATTTTAAAAACAAGTAATAGAACTTTAAAATCAATTCTAAAAGATATAGGATGCCAGTGCAGAGTTTCGTCTATGGGAGTGATATGTTCCCTCATCCCAGTTTTAGTTAGCGATCCAGCTGCAGCGTTCTGAATGAGCTGAAAATTGTCACGAGATTGCTTTAGATGGCCAGTAAAAAGTGCATTGCAGTAATTTATAGTTAAATGTCATTTGTAATGCATTTTCAATCACAGTTAAGCAATGCTAGTGTTAGGTTTCTTTGCCCATGAAACTTTAGTGGGTGTGAGTTGGATACCCAGGAGAAGGGATTGGACTGGAATGAGATTATCATGGATTATGAATATAAATAAAGATGATTGAAGTAAATAATGCATTTCTAAAATGTATAAGAGCATGTTATTTACTGGAGATCTATTTATTTTTAAAATTATTTTGAGATATAGAGCAGAATAGGCACTTTCGGCTCTTTGCTCAACAGCATCCAGCACCCAGATTTTACCTAATCACAGGACAGTTTACAATGACCAATTACTTACTGGAACACCTTTGGAATGTAGGAGGAACTGGAGCACCCAGAGGAAACCCATGTGGTCAGCGAGAGAATGTACAAGCTTCTCACAGAGGACACTAAGACTGAACTCTGAACTCCAATGCCCTAAGCTGTAATGGTGTAGCACACACCACTACACTGCACTGTGTCCTGTTTCTCTACGAAAGAGCAAATTTAGGAGGAGTCCATCAGGCAGGTCAGTCTGCATCTGTAGATGGAAATGGACTGCCGACATTTCAGGTCAAAATCCTTCATCCAGATGAGATAGCTCATATCATGTAGTGAGGTGGAGTGGTACAGCAAAAGCAGGGAAGTGATGGGTGGATCCAGTTGAGGGAGGGATGACAGGAGGATGGAGAAGGGAAGAGATGGGAGGTGATGGGTGCAGGTGACAAAGGGCCGTAGTGATGGAGAGGAGGGAAGAGCGTGAGTAATGGCTGGAAGGTGATGGGTGCTGGTGACAAAGGGCTGTAGTAATGGAGAGGAGGGAAGAGCGTGAGTAATGGCTGGAAGGTGATGGGTGCTGGTGACAAAGGGCTGTAGTAATGGAGAGGAGGGAAGAGCGTGAGTAATGGCTGGAAGGTGATGGGTACAGGTGACAAAGGGCTGAAATGTTGGAGAGGAAGGTGGAGCACGGAAATAAATAAGAGAAATGGGGAGAGCAGATGGGAACAGTGGGGGCAGGGGACCCAGAGGGAGAAGTGCTTGGGTGATGAGAAGATGGAGTGGGTGGATAAAGGGAAAGATACAGTGTGTCAGGAAACTGAGTCTAGACCATAAGATCATAAGACAAAGGAGCAGAATTAGGCCATTCAGCCTGTTGAGACTGCTCAGTCATTCCATCATGGCTGATTTATTATCCCTCTCGATCCCATTCTCCTGCTTTCTCCCCATAATCTTTGGTGCCCTGACTAATCAAAAACCTATCAAGCTCCACCTTAAATGTACCCAATGTCTTGCCCGCCACAGCTGTCTGTGGCAATGAATTCCACTAGGTTTCTTTTAGCTGAATTGTTTTTAGCAGTTCAATTGCACAGCTCATATCATATCACAAGTCTATTTCTTTTGTCAGGAATGTGGTTTATACATTCCTCATAAAACCATGTGGCCCCTAGTTTCCAATTGATGCTAATTCTAGTCCACAAGGTACAATTTATCTGTTCCGTTCTGTGTCTGCCTTCTGTCAAGATGCTCTTCAAAATTTCATCTGTTACAAACTATCCATCATTACATTAAAGATCATCTTCTTAACCATTATGTTAATGATACATTCATGATGATCAATTGCTCCTCACTTTAAATTTGTAAATTAACCTCAGCAGCAACAGAGTTCTGTGAGTTGTAAATTAATTGTCTACAGCAGTTTAGGGTTTACTTTCATGTCAGCGTTCAACAACACATCTTTTGTTTTCACTCAAGGAGTGTTTGGTGTCTCAAATCCAGATTCAGTTTCAGATTTACGTTCTGATTCAGATTCAAATTTGGTTTCAGATTCAGATTCACATACTGTACAGATTCCAATTCATTAGTCTACCCCAGGTACATCAGAACATTCAGTTTGTGTTAACAATCAACACAACCTAAGGATCTGCTGGGGGCAGCCTGCAAATGTCAGCATGTTTAGCTGGACAATCCTAATAACATCAGTGACAACTATAACAAAGCCACAATAGCCAAACAAGCCCCACTTCTTCCTCCTCCCCCCCCCCCCCCCACCGCCACTTCACACACACTCACACATATAGACAGGCCGCCAAGTTCCAGTCCTTGGCCCAGAGACATCAGCCATCTGTCTTCCGGGCACACTGACTTTATACTATTATTTTTGGTTTTGAACCATCAGTGCCATCCCCAGGACTACGCTCTATGTTCTACAGTACATGTTATGTGTTTATGTTCCATGTTCTACTCTGCCCACTGAGTACTCTGTCATTCATTCATGGCTGATTTGGGTTTTTTTTAAAACCCATTCTCCCTCCTTCTCTCTGTAATCCTAAACCCCTTTATCAATGAAGAAGCTCTTGAATTCTACCTTAAGTACACACAATGACTTCACTTCCACTGTCCTCTGTGGCAATAAGTTCCATAGATTCATCACCCTCTGTCTGAAGAAATTCCTTGTCATCTCAGTTTTTAAAAAACTCCCTTTATTCTGCGGCAGTTTCCTCTGCAAGGAAACAAATCTCAGGACATATTTGCCATTTGAACGTTGAACTTTTGGACTCTCCTGTGAATGGAAATATCTTCTCCATGTCCTTTCTACCCCAACTTTTCCGTGTTTGAACTGTGAACAAAGTACTAGTAAAAGGAAGTCTTATAAATGAGTGTTTAGTTATTCAGCATGGACATAGTCAGCCAGAAGATCTACACGACACTATGTCTCAATAATACCAGGAAGATCATTGCAGAAGTACTCAATGTTATAGCACCAAACGTTTTTGCCCGTTCAGTCTATAAACTGGACCTTGCTTTGATTCTTTATTCTGTTACTTACAAAGCAGCAGGTGTTATTGGGAAGCTGACAAGGACAAGGGCAGAGGAAGGGGGGTGTTGTCGTTGTCTGCCTGTGTTCAAGCGGCCTTGCTCTCCCTGTCAGAGGGAAGTGCAGGAGCCTTTGGTTCCATGCTGCAAGAATTGATTGGTGTGGCTGTAGACTCATTTTGAGGGACTTTGAGGTTCATGGTGCATGTATTTATGGATTCTGGCTACTCTTTTTTTTTGCTGTTTTTAAGCAGTTTAACCGTGACGATCAATTCTGCTGGAGCACTTCAGCGAAGAATGGCTCAGCGTGCAGCCTGCAATGGGCTAGTGGCGCAATGCTGAACTGAATACAGCTGAAGTCCGGGCTTGATGTTTGATATTCTGTGTGTTGTTCACTCGTTTTTTGCCATTTACACAAATTATTTTTTTTTCATGCATTGGGTGTTTGATGTTTTCTTGAAGGGTGTTTCTTTGTTTCGTGTCTGCCTGTGGGAGAACGAATCTTCGAGTTGTATTCTGTATACATACTTTGATAATAAATGTACTTTGAATCTTTGAATAGCTTTGCATGTACTTTAAAAGGGCATCATGGTTAGGCCTTCGAGTATGAAGAGGCTGCCAATTCCGTTCAAGATGTCACTTGCGATACATCGCAATATTTTGGAGGCAGCTCACAAAACTACTACATATATGTGGCTAATAAAATTGATGCACCATCAATAACTCTCGGAGACAGGAAGCAAACGATAGGCTTTTATTAGCAGCAAAAATGGAGCACGGCATCTCAGAGACTGAGGGAGGAGCAGTGCCCCAATCACCTTTATACAGGGGTCTGTGGGAGGAGCCACAGGAGCAGTCAGCAGAGGGTGTGTCCAGACAGGTACACATAGTTTACCACAATATACACAAGAGATTCTGCAGATGCTAGAAGTCCAGAGCAACACACACAAAATGCTGGAGGGACTCAGCAGGTCAGACAGCATCTAGGAAAAGAGTACAGTCAACGTTTCCAGCTGAGACACTGCCACATGATTGGCTGATATTTGCATTAATGAGCAGGTATATAGGCATACGTAATAAAGTAGCCACTGTGTACAGATGCATAAAAGTCTGCTGTATATTTAATCCACTCAGTTTGATAGCCCTGCAGATGATCTCTCCTGGACACCCGATGCAGTTTCATTTTGAAATCCCTGAATCCATTTCTACTCCTGCTGTCCCTATAGGCAGTAGGTTTCAAATTTCATTCGCTCCCTCTGAGAAAGTTTCTCCCACATCTGCATGCATCAGTTTAACTTACTTTTAACAAAATAGCATTAGTAAGGAAGTCATTAAACTGGAAAACATCCAGGAATGATTAATGAGGATGTTAATGGGTCAGGGAGGTTTGAGTTATAAGGAGATGCTGGATAGGATGGGACTTCTTCCCCTTAGAGTAGAGAAAGCTGAGGGGCAACTTTAATCAAGTATATCAAAAAGTAAGGGGTGTGGATGATGTGGATGGTCACAGCCTTTTTTCCCAGGGTAATAGGACTGAAACTAGAAACTAGAGTTTTTAGGTGAGAGCGTGTTGGATCCTGATAATTTTGCAATCCAAAGGAATCAAGAATGAGGCATAAAAATTGTTGCTTACAGTAATTTTATACAAAAACAAAAAATAAACAACAAATAAAACAAGGAAAAAACTTTTTACCTCTTCTCTCCTGCCTCTCACCTCCCCCAGTGCCTCTGCTCCTTCCCTTTCTCCTATGGTCCATTCTGCTCTCCTCTCAGATTCGTTTTTCTCCAGCCCTTTACCTTTCCCACTCACCTGGATACACCTATCACCTTTCTGCTTGTTCTGCTTCTCCCCCACACCTTTATTTATTCTGACATCTTCCCCCTTCCTTTTCAGTCCCGATAAAGGGCCTCATCCTAAAATGTTGACTCTTTACTCATTTCCTTTGATGCTGCCCGTATTACTGAGTTCCTCCTGCATTCTGTGTGTGTTGCAAAGAAAGCTGCATTCATGGTTGATACTCAGCCCAAAGGAACACAAATTCCACTGATAGCAATAAACCTATCCCCTCTATTGAAACGGCTCCCCTTTTCTTTCATGTGACTACAGTAGGATCAGTAGTAACACTGATAGCATCAAACAGCACTCTTAGGAAGGAACTCTCTCTCTCTCTCTTGCTGGTTCCCAATGGTCTAATTGAAAGGTTAGAGTTAGCAATTTAAATGCACAAACCTTTACAAGCATCTTGCACCAGAATCTACAGAGGTTACAGCAAATCAGAGTTTTATAGTGATATTTCTCGATTGCACCTGAGTACAATTATCAAGCTGCTGTCAGCACAGTGGGCAGTGGGTTACCATCCGGCAGCTGAACATTGAAGCAGACACATACATTGAAGAAGCCCTGCAGTGCAATTGAAAATAACAGCTGATCTGTTGGAAATGTGAGACAGGTGAAACTTACTGTACTGGGATGAAGTTCGACGGTGGGGAGGAGGGGGGATACTGGTGGAGAACACAACAGCTTCATTCTCTAACAACACTTTGCAATATCTTCCATTTGCAAGCTCCCGGCAAAACCCGGAATTAAAGCAATTACTTGCATCTGATGAGGATATATTTTTGCATTTCTGCAATCTCATTAAACATCATTTAGAGTCGTCAGTTCACTTGATAAAAATTGTCTCATGTATTGACATACAGTGAAAAACTTTGTTTTGCATATCATCAACAAGGATTATACACAAGGGCTGGGGTCCCCAATCAGAGGTACACGGGCCCTTTGGTTAACGGTAAGGGTGCATGGATTAAAAAGAGGTTGGGAACTCCTGCAATAACGATTCAATACAGATTATCCATAGAAATATAGAAACATAGAAAGCCTACGGCACAATACAGGCTCTTTGGCCCTCCATGCAGAATATAACCCGTCTACAACCACTCCTCACCTTCTGTGTGCAAGACAATTCTGGATCCATAAAGCAAGGTCCCCTTGGATCCCATGCCTCCTTACTTTCTCAATAAGCCTTGCATGGGGTACCTTATTCAATCAGGCTCGTAAGGCACAACCTGCCTTTGACAAAGCCATGCTGACTATTCCTAATCATATTATCCCTCTCCAAATGTTCATAAATCCTGCCTCTCAGGATCTTCTCCATCACCTTAACAACCACTGAGGTAAGACTCACTGGTCTATAATTTCCTGGGCTAGAGTCGATTGTACTTCCTAAGAAGGTTGGCGTCATTCAATGTCTGTAGTGAGATGCTGAAGATGTTCTATAGGTCAGTTGTGGAGAGCGCCCTCTTCTTTGTGGTGGCGTGTTGGGGAGGAAGCATTAAGAAGAGGGATGCCTCACGTCTTAATAAGCTGGTAAGGAAGGCGGGCTCTGTCGTGGGCAAAGTACTGGAGAGTTTAACATCGGTAGCTGAGCGAAGGGCGCTGAGTAGGCTACGGTCAATTATGGATAACTCTGAACATCCTCTACATAACACCATCCAGAGACAGAGAAGCAGTTTCAGCGACAGGTTACTATCGATGCAATGCTCCTCAGACAGGATGAAGAGGTCAATACTCCCCAATGCCATTAGGCTTTACAATTCTACCGCCAGGACTTAAGAACTTTTTAAAAGCTATTATTAATGCTTTTTGAGATAGTGATTTAGATGCATATCATATTTTTTACTGAGTTAAGTATTGTATGTAATTAGTTTTGCTACAACAAGTGTATGGGACATTGGAAAAAAGTTGAATTTCCCCATGGGGATGAATAAAGTATCTATCTATCTATCTATCTATCTATCTATCTTTCTTGAGTAAGGGAACAACATCCACAAACCTCCAATCCTCCAAAACCTCTCCCATCCCCACTGATGATGCAAAGATCATTGCCAGAGGCTCAGCAATCTCCTCCTTTGCTTCCCACTGTAGCCTGGGGTATATCTCATCTGGTCCTGGTGACTTATACAACTTGATGCTTCCCAAAAGCTCCATCAAAGAAGGTGGACCTGTACTAGTCTGGAAGATTCAATGTACATTTCCAGTGGTGAGTTTGATGGTATTGGAAAGCGATAATATGGAGTCATCGGAAAGGCTGAGCCTTCTACCTTAGGACATGAACTTATCAATCACCCCTGATGGGTTACTAACTGATGAGTTATTAACTTCAAACTTTCTGCGTAATCACTCAAAGAGTTGAACTGCATGTGCGTGTAATGAAAGCTGTATAACTCATCTCCTTCTAACATAGGCCATGAACTTATCAAACACAACTGGCTGCACGACAGCTGTGATAGGGTTTGCATGTTTTTTCTTCCTATAAGGTAAAATGTAACAGCATAAGTGGCATTGATGTTTCACTCCCCAATGAGCTCAACGCTCTTTATGCATGCTTTGAATGGGAGAATAAACTATACCTGTGCAAATCCTCACAGCATCTGGTGACCCTGTGATCTCTGACTCAGAAGCTGACATCCTTCAAGAGAGAGAACCCTCGTATGGTGTCAGGTCCCGATGGTGTATCTGGCAGAGTACTGCAAATCTGTGCCAACCAAACCTCTGGAGTGTTCAAGGGCATCTTCACTCTCTCACAGCTTTAATCAGATGTTCTCACCTGCTTCAAAAGGACATCAATCATATCAGTGTCCAAGAAGAGCAGCAAAAGCTGTCTCTATGACTATCACCTGGCAGCACTAATACAGTATCTACTGTGATGAAGTGCTTTGAGAAGCTTATCCTGGCTGGAATTAACTCCTACCCGAGCAAGGGCCTGGACCTGCTGGAGTTTGCCAGCCACCACAGCAGGTTGACTGTGGATGGAATTTCAGTGGCTCTCCACTTGGCCTTGGACCACCAGGCAGTAGCAATATTAACATCGCACTGGTGTTGCTTGGTTACAGCTCAGTGTGCAACACCACCAAACCCTCAGTTCTAATAAAGAAGCTTCAAAATCTGATCATCGGTACATCCTTTTGCAGCTGGATTCTTGACTTCCTCATTGGGAGACTACAGTCTGTCTAGTTTGGAAACAACATCTCCTCCACACCGACAATCAACACTGGCACACCTTAAAGCTGTGTGCTTACATGCTGCTTTACCCTCTTCACACTCATGACTCTGTGGCTAAGTACAGTGCAAATGACATTTTGTGGCGACCCACTTCCTAGCGCACTCGAACCGGCTCACAAATAGCCAGCGCGCCGGCATAAAGGCCAGTCCCAAAAGGGCGCCAGGTCTGCTTCACCAACAAAGGGAAAAGCCCGCGCGGGACTGTGAATACGTGCCTCCTACAGCATCCGCGCCCGGGGAGGGCAGGATCAGGGAGGCTTCAAAGCGAGGCCGCGAAGTTCGAATAAAATCTTCTTTAACTGCAGTTTACCGACTCCGTGTCGTTATTTTAGCGCTGCATGTAGTACACCGCTACAATTGGTGACCCCAACAGTCCAAACAATATTTGGACCGGAGATGAACGACGCTTCACCTGTTCATGCAGTTTTGTTGAAACTGCCAAGCTTCTGGACGCTGCGACCTCACCTATGGTTCCAGCAAGCAGAAGCCCAATTCCACGTTCGGCAGATAACCTCAGAGGACACACGTTACTACTACGTGGTGAGCTCCCTCGACCAGGACACAGCGGCCCAGGTTGAGGAGTTCATACAGTTGCCCCCGGAAGACGGCAAATACACGGACTTCAAAGCCCTACTCATAAGGACTTTCGGACTCTCATGGCGCAAGCGGGCTGCCCGTTTACTGCACCTGGATGGTTTGGGAGACAGACCTCCATCGGCTTTAATGAATGAGATGTTGTCTCTGGCCGGCAGACGCAAGTCCTGCCTCATGTTTGAGCAGGCATTCCTGGAGCAGCTTCTCGAGGACATACGCCTGCTGCTGTCCGACGCGGATTTCAGTGACACCCGGAAGGTGGCAGCCCGGGCGGACTTGCTGTGGAAAGCCAAGAAGGTGAGTGGGGCGTCCGTCGCACAGATCACCAGGCCACGCTCCCAGCAGCAAACCAGACCCGGCCCGGCCACAGAGCCCGCTAACCCCAGAGGCAGGGGTAAGGAGCCCAAAGAACAATGGTACTTCTACCACCAGCGGTGGGGCGCAGAAGCCCGCCGCTGTAGCCCGCTCTGCAAGTTCCCGGGAAATGCCAGGGCCAGCCACCACTGATGGCTACGGCGGCTGGCCATCGGGATAGCCTCCTGTATGTGTGGGACAAGCGGTCGGGACGCCGTTTTTTGGTCGACACCGGTGCCGAGATCAGCGTCTTACCTTCGACGAGTTACAACACCCGCAACAGGGCACCGGGTCCCCCCCGAGGGCCGTGAACGGCAGCACAGTAAGGACCTACGGCACCTGTACGGTGCAGTTACAGTTCGGCTCCAGCCAGTTCATGTGGGACTTCACACTGGCCGCCGTAGCCCAACCGCTTCTGGGTGCGGATTTTTTGCGGGCTCACAGCCTACTGGTTGACCTGCCCAGGAAGAGACTGGTCTACGCCGAGACCTTTCAGACGTTCTCCCTGGGTGCAGCCCAGTTGCCAGCCCCACACCTAGACTCCATCACGCTGTCCGACAACGACTTCACCAGGGTCCTGGCGGATTTCCCATCGGTTCTGGCACCGCAGTTCGCGGCAGCGATGCCCCGACACGGCGTACAGCACCACATCCCAACCCAGGGACCACCCCTCCACGCCCATGCTCGAAGGCTTCCCCCGGACAAGCTCTGACTGGCGAAGGAGGAGTTCAAGAGGATGGAGGAATTGGGGATCATACGGCTGTCCGACAGCCCATGGGCCTCCCCCCTGCACATGGTGCCCAAAGCGACAGGGGGCTGGAGACCATGCGGCGACTACCACAGGCTGAACGAGGCTACAACACCGGACCGCTACCCTGTACCGCACATTCAGGACTTTGCAGCAAACCTGCACGGCGCACGGATCTTCTCCAAGGTAGACCTCGTCTGGGGATACCATCAAATCCCGATGCATCCGGACGACGTCCCCAAAACGGCACTCATCACCCCGTTCGGCCTTTTCGAGTTCCTCCGCATGCCGTTCGGCCTGAAGAATGCTGCACAGACGTTCCAGCGGTTGATGGACGCGGTGGGACGCGACCTGGACTTCGCTTTCATCTATTTGGACGACATCCTCATAGCAAGCAGCAGTTGTCAGGAGCATCTGTCCCACCTCCGTCAACTCTACACCCGACTGAGTGAATACGGTCTAACTATCAACCCAGCCAAATGCCAGTTCGGGCTCGACAGCATCGACTTCCTGGGCCACAGGATTACTGAAGACGGGGCAACCCCTCTGCCCGCTAAGGTAGACGCAGTCCGCCATTTTCCCCGACCCACCACAATCAAAGGCCTTCAGGAATTCGTGGGTATGGTATGGTATGGTATGGTAAATTTCTACCACCGCTTCCTCCCTTCAGCTGCCCGAATCATGCACTCCCTGTTTGCCCTGATGTCGGGTCCGGGCAAGGACGTTACCTGGGATGAGGAGTTCGCCGCCGCTTTCATTAAAACGAAAGAAGCCTTGGCAAACGCCGCGATGCTAGTGCACCCCAGAATGGACGTCCCTACCGCCCTCACAGTGGACGCATCCAACACGGCAGTTGGTGGAGTACTGGAGCAACACATCACGGGTCGCTGGCAACCCCTGGTGTTTTTCAGCAAACACCTGCGACCACCCGAGCTCAAATACAGTGCTTTCGACCAGGAGCTGTTGGCGCTGTACCTGCCGTTTACGGTGCTCAGGAACAACGGGTCCACGTTCGTGCTGGATGTTAGGGGGAGAGAGGAGGTTTTCATGGTGGACCGACTCAAACCGGCCCATGTGGACGTGGCGCAACCAGTCGAGTTCCCGGCACCACAGCGCAGGGGCCAACCTCCCAAACAGGGTCCGGCCCAGACTGTGGATATTAGGGGGTGTATCGCCGGTTCTGGTGGGGGGTTATGTGGCAACCCACTTCCTAGCGCACTCAAACCGGCTCACAAATAGCCAGCGCGCCGGCACAAAGGCCAGTCCCAAAAGGGCGCCAGGTCTGCTTCACCAACAAAGGGAAAAGCCCGCGCGGGACTGTGAATACGTGCCTCCTACAGCATCCGCGCCCGGGGAGGGCGGGATCAGGGAGGCTTCAAAGCGAGGCCGTGAAGTTCGAATAAAATCTTCTTTAACTGCAGTTTACCGACTCCATGTCTTTATTTTAGCGCTGTGTGTAGCACACCGTTACAATTTATACATTTGTCGATGATACTGCTGGTGTTTGCAGAATCAGCTAGCTATAAGGAGATGCACAGGAGCTGTACACCAGCTGGTTGAGTGGTGTTGCAACTACATCCTTGCACTCAACATTAGCAAGAGCAAGGAATTGATTCTGGACTTTGTTAGGAGAATACACACCAGCCCTCATCGAGGAGTCAGCAGCGGAAAGGGTGAGCAGTTTCAAGTTCCTATGTACTGACATCTCAGGGGCCCTTTCCTAAGTCCAACACGACGATGCAATGATGAAGCAGGCAGTCTCATTACTTCTTTGGGCACTTGAAGAGATTTGGTATGTCACCAAAGACTCTAGCAAACTACTACAAATGTGTGATGGTGAGGATTCTGACTAGTTGCATCACAGCCTGCTATGGAAGCTCCAAAATGCAGGATCCCTACTGAGTGATGTAGAGTCAGGCACAGCCCTCTACCCCACTGAGAACAACTTCAAAAGGCGGTTCCTCAAGAAGGTAATATCTGTCGTTACAGACCCTCACGGTCTGGGACATGCCCTCTTCTTATTACAGCCATCAGGGAGGAGGTGCAGTGGCTGAAGACCCATTGTCATCATTTAAAGAACAGCTTGTTCTCCTCTGCCATCAGAATTTTGAACAGTCCTTGGTCAGAAGACACGAACACAATCTTATTCTTTTTTTTGTGTCACTTAGTTATTTTTTGTGAATTATATTAATTTTTATGACTTGTATTTACTACTACCACATAACAATAAATATATCATACGACACACACTATGTCAGTGATCAAAAGAAAACCTAATTTGATTCTGGTGGAAGCTTATACGATAGCGGAATTCACAGCGGCATTCTCTACCATCCTGCACCACCAAAGTTCAAAGTTCAAAATGAGTTTATTATCAAAGTACATATATGTCACTATATACAAACCTGAGATTCATATTCTTGTAGGCATTCACAGTAAATACAAAGAAACACAAAAGAATCAATGAAAGGCCACACACAAGAGTTTTGCTGAAGATTCTTGGCTCAAAAAGTTGACTGTTAACTCTTTTCCATAGATCCTGCTGAGTTCCTCCTACATTTTGTGTGTGTTGCTCAGATTTCCAGCATCTGCAGATTTTCTCTTGTTTGTGACACAAGACTACGAACAGGTTTAAGAACAATTACTTCCCTTCTACCATTTGGTTCTTGAAACAGTCATTAGAAATATAATCACTACACTTTATCAAAACTATGACCACTTTGATCACTTTGCACTAAAATTGAGTTTTTTAAAATAATTATATCCTTTCTTGTGAAATTTGTGTATAATTTATGTTTGCGGCAAAGACTGCAGATCATACGAAGATAGGTGGAGGGGTAGGTAGTTTTGTGGAATTAGAGAGGCTACAAAAGGCCTTAGATACAGTAGATTAGGAGAATGGCTGAAGAAGTGGCAAATGGAACAATGTTGGGAAGTGGATGGTCATGCACTTTAGTAGTACAAATAAAAACATAGGTTATTTTCTAAATGTAGAAGAAATTCAACAATCTGAGGTGCAAAACAACTTGAGAGTCCTTGTGCAGGATTCCCTAAAGGTCAATTTTTCAGGTTGTGTCTTTGGCAAATGCAATGTTGGCATTTATTTCAAGAGGACTAGAATATAGAAACAAGGATGTAACGTTGAGACTTCATAAAGCACTGGTGAGGACTCACTTGAAACGTTGTGAGCAGTTTCGGGTCCCTTATCTCAGAAGGGATGTGCTGACGCTGGAGAGGGTTCAAAGGAGGTTCGTGAAAGTGATTCCAGAATTGAATAGCTTTTCATATGAAGAGAGTTTGATGGCTCTGGAACTGTATTCACTGGAATTCAGAAGAATGAGAGATGACCTCATTAAAACCTATCAAATACTGAAATGCCTCGATAGAGAGGATGTGGAAAGGAGCTTTCCTATGGTGGGAGAGTCCAGAACCAGAGGACACAGCCTCAGAATAGAGAGACATCCTTTTAGAACAGAGATGAGTCAGAGAGTTGTGAATCTTTGGAATTTGTTGCCACAGGCAGCTGTGGAGGCCAAACCATTGAGTATACTTAAAGTAGAGGTTGATAGATTCCTGACTGGTCAGGGCATGAAGAGGTACAGGGAGATGGCAGGAGATTGGGTCGGAGAGGGAAAATGGATCAGCTATGATGAAACGGTGAAGCCGACTCAATGGGCTAAATGGACTAATTCTGCTTTCATATCTTATGGTCTTATAGTCTTATGTTTAGGTAATGTTTTACTTATGAATTCTGCTTATATGATGCCATGTGTCTGTAATGTTACTACTAATAAGTTTCCCATTGCAACACACACAAAATGTTGCAGGAATTCAACAGGTCATGCAAAGGAATAAGCAGTTGATCTTTCGGGCTGAGAACCTTCAACAGGCTCAGTTTTTCATTTGCTCCTGTGCATACTTGTACATGCACTTATGCACAACGCAATAAACTCGACTTTGACATACGTCTAAGTGCATTGGGCATCCGGGATGATCTCAGTGATGGATTCACTGTCATTCCCAGGATACTCAGCTTTATTATGCCATAGTCTTAAAACTATCGAAAGAATTGTCAAAATGCCATCATTTGTGAAAAGATACAAGGGAATGACAAATACAAGAGATTCTGCAGATGCTGGAAATCCAGAGCAACACACACAAAACGCTGAAGGAACTCGGCAGGTCAGCCAGCATATAGGGAGAGAAATAAACAGTTTTGGGTGAGACCCTTCACCAGGACTGGAATAGAAGGGGAAGATACCAGAAGAAAAAGGAGGGTGGAGGGGAAGCAGGCTGTCCAGAAGGTGACAGGTGAAGCCAGGTGCGTAGGGAAGGTAAAGGGCTGCAGTGGAAGGAAGCTGATAGGGAGGAGAGTGATCTGTAATAGAAAGGGAAAAGGAAGGGAACTAGGTGAGATGATAGGCAGGTGAGAAGCAGTAAGAGGTTAGAGTAGGGAATAGAACAAGAAGGAAGTGGATGGGAAAGAAATTGAAGTTCATGCCATTTGGTTAGGGCTAAGTGTAAAATAACTGATTCATTGTTCTTGCTTTTGAATTATGTCAGTATTTCTTGCCCATCCCTAAATAATGACCCTAAATGCCGTTGATCCTTAAGTGATCTTTGATTCTGGCATAGTACCGGATGACTGGAAAATTGCAAATGTTACACTGCTATTTAAGAAGGGTGGGAGGCAGCAGAAAGGAAACTATAGACCTGTTAGCCTGACATTGGTGGTTGGAAAGTTGCTGGAATCGATAGTTGGGGATGAGATCCCAGAATACCTGGAGGCACTTGACAATATAGGCCAAAGCCAGCATGGTTTCCTGAAAGGAAAATCCTGCCTGACCAACTTACTGCAATTTTTTGAGGAAATTACAATCAGGATAGACAAAGGAGATGCAGTGGATGTGGTGTATTTGAATTTTCAGAATGAGGGGGGATCTCATAGAGACATTCCAAATGTTAAAAGGCCTGAACAGATTAGATATGGCCAAGTTAATTCCCATGGTAGGGGATTCTAGGACAAGAGGACATAACTTCAGGATTGAAGGACATCCATTTAGAACAGAGATGTGAAGAAATTACTTTGGTCAGAAGGTGGTAAATCTGTGGAACTAGGCAGGGCATCAAAGGGTATGGAGAGAAGGCAGAGGGTTGGGATGTCTGGAAGGATTGGGTCAACCATGATTGAATAGTGAATCTGACTCGATGGGCCAAATGGCCTATTTCTGCTCCCATATTTTATGGTCTTATAGTCTTATCACCTGCCTCAGTAACGACTCTGCAATGGGCTGAGGTGGCTCTAAGTATTATGCTTTGTAGTTCCAAAACATAAAACTGAATAAAAAGGAATACATGGAGCCTGGAATGACTTGAGTACATTCATAGTTTTACTTTATACACGCACCTATGATGTGGTGGCATGAAAAGCCATTCACGTACTTCGTATATATATATATCCATAATGGATTATTTAAACAAAGAATCTTTAACCAAACAATATATCTACAATATTACTGAAATATTAAGTACACAACTTTATTAAATGTATTGTTAAATATGGTATTAAATACACAATATTAAACACACTGGAGGATGAGGCAGAGATATGTCTCTACTAAAGGAGGTGTAAGGCGATCCTTCCCTCCACTAGCCTGCAGGTCACCCTTGAGCAACGAGTTTCACCTGCTTAGCTTCCCCATCAGGGTCACATGAAGCCAGGGGAATAGGAGGTGGATGGTCGTATGAGCAGCTGGTGCACATCACAAGTTCAGGTTATGCAACCACTGATACCAGACAGACAATATCTGGAGTATTTATTATGATGGGAGTCACCCATCTTGTAAAGACACTGCCCAGGCTAAAGCAATGGCAAGCCACTTAGGTAGAAAAAAATTGCCAAGAACTACGATGGTCATAGAACATGTTCGCCCATGTCATACGACACGGCATATAACAATAATGAAATACACATCACAAAGATCAATCTCAAGACAGCATAGAATGAGAAAAATTTACAGCAGCCAGATTGAGTTCAGAAACTTATTATGTGCATACCAACCAAAAACAAGTACTAAGGGTAGTGCCAATTCCCAGCTGTCTATGTCAGGTATAACTGCGAGTTCTAGACACAAAACCCTCTCAACCTCTGAGCTCCCAACAAATTTGATGGAACCATTTTCTCATTTCTCCTCATTTCCACCAAATGGTAGGCACTTAAGGGGACAGTTACGTCCTTAAGAAGCAAGATGTTGGTGAGTCCATGCTTAGGGTATTATATACAGTTTTTATGTCCAATTTTAAATTTAAATTTAAATCATTAGAGAGAGAGAGCATGATAACAAGCCCTTCCAACCAAACAGGTCCACACTGCCCAATTACACCCATGTGACCAATTAAACTACTTGAAGCATGGGAGATAACTAGGGCACCTGGAGAAAACACACACAATCATGGGGAGAACATACAACCAGTGGTGGGAATTGAAACTAGGTCACTGGCACTTTAATAACATTATGCTATTGACTACATTACTTTACCGCTCCAGGGTATCAGGTTTTTGTCATCCTCTTATAGGAAAGAAGTTATTAGGCTAGAAAGAGTGTAAAAAAATTTTACAAGAATGTTGTCAGGACTGGGGGGGCTGTGTTATAGGAAGAGATTGGACAGGTTATTCTTTGTAGCATAGGAGACTGAGGATGTAGGAGACCTTATAAAGGTGTATAAAATCATGAGGGAAAGAGGATCTAGCAGTAGAACATTTCACTTTAAGTTGAGAAGGGAAAGATTAAAAAACAGATCTGAGAGGCAACTTCCTCACCCAGATGGTGGTGGTACATATACTGAGCTGCCAGAGAAATGGTGGAGGAGGTGTAGTATGTCTCCATGGACTCTCACAAATTTCTGTAGATGTACTGTGGATAGCATTATAACTGGTTTCATCATTGTCTAATATGGAGGGGGCACTGTACAGGATCAGAAAAAGCTGAATAAAGCTATAAACTCAGCCAGCTGGATCATAGGCGCTAGCCTCCCCAGCATCGAGGCTTCTTTCTAAAGGTGATGTCTCAAACAGGTGGTATCCATCATCGAGGACCTCCATCACCAAAGAAGAGCCATCTCCCCATTGCTACCATCAAGAAAGAGCTACATAAACCTGAAGACAGTCAAATATTCTAGGAACAGCTTCTTCCCTTCTGCTATCAGATTTCTAAATGAACAATAATCCCATGTACACTAACTCACTATTTTTTCTTTATTTGCTCTCTTTCTGCATTATATATTTAATTTAAATTTTTAATATATATTTCTTATTGTAATTTATATTTTTTTATTGTTATGTATTGCAATATCATGGTGCTGGTTGTCCATCATGTCCATGACAACAGGAAACCTGTGCGGGAGAGTTTTTAAAGAGGAAAAGCCATTTCACTGGGGCAGTTCCATTGTCCCGACCTTGGAAGTCCATGTCCAATGATATGAACACACATCAGAAAACTGTGGTCTTCCTTCATCGCAGAGGATATCCATGACGTCTCTATGCCTCGTCATGCACTTCACTCTCCATGGAGCGTTGCAGTGCCACCTTCCTGGCCGTTGGATATCACTGTAGATCTCCTCTGCCCAGTCCGCTGGAGCTGACTTCTCATGCTGGGACAGGCATGTCCCTATCTTACTGAGAAACAAGGCTGCTTGCCACACTCACCTGTCGAAGGGGTATACCTGGCTGTTGCCACTGTGATATACAAACAGCTACTTGGGGACATTGGGGAGAGCTGAGTGTCCACTGGGGACCAAAGGTGAGACAGCTGCCTTGGAGCGCAACTGGCTAGATCCTTCTCCAGAGGTGCTACCCCTCCCAGGGTTACCCCATACACTTCATTACAGAGTACTGTAATACAATGCACTGCTGCGGCAAAACAAAATATTTCATGATATATGTCAGTGAGATCAAACCTGAAGCTGGTTCTGACTATTAAAACATTCAATAGGCATAGGTCAAAGCTGGCAAATGGAACTAGCCTAAATACGCACCGTGGGTATCATGGATAACTTGGGAAGAAAGGCCTGTTTCCATACTTTGTAACTCTAAACCACTGAGTTGTGGACACAGCTCAGCACAGCATGGAAACCAGCCTTTCCTGTGTAGACTCTTGCTGCCTCGATAAAGTAGCTAGCAAAATCAAAGATCACACCTACACTGGACAGTCTTCTCCTTAAAGTTCAAAACTTCGAAGTTCAACTTAAATTTATTGCAATATTCATACTATTCTTGGTGGCTCAGGTGAGGGGAGTGTGTGTCACTGTCAGAGTCCTATGGAAGTCAAGAGGGAGAGTACAAAAGGAGCAGATTCAGGCGAGACCAGTCTTTCTGGGATGTGCAGGCACGGGAAGTGTTGGCATCAGAGGCATAAACCCTGCTGCAAATAAAAAGGAGGGTAGGCTCAATCTGGAGGGCCTTTGTTAGAATGTGCCGGTGGCAGAGTGTGAAGGCTTTGACTTGACAGGCTTCAGTGTGAGCGTGCGAAGGCACAGCTGGGAGTACAGTTAGACGAGAAGCTAGACTGGACTGCCAAGACAGATGCCTTGTGCAGGAAGGCACAGAGTTGACTGTACTTCCTTAGAAGGTTGGCGTCATTCAATGTCTGTAGTGAGATGCTGAAGATGTTCTATAGGCCAGTTGTGGAGAGCGCCCTCTTCTTTGTGGTGGCGTGTTGGGGAGGAAGCTTTAAGAAGAGGGACGCCTCACGTCTTAATAAGCTGGTAAGGAAGGCGGGCTCTGTCGTGGGCAAAGTATTGGAGAGTCTAACATCGGTAGCTGAGCGAAGGGCGCTGAGTAGGCTACGGTCAATTATGGAAAACTCTGAACATCCTCTACATAGCACCATCCAGAGACAGAGAAGCAGTTTCAGCGACAGGTTACTATCGATGCAATGCTCCTCAGACAGGATGAAGAGGTCAATACTCCCCAATGCCATTAGGCTTTACAATTCAACCGCCAGGACTTAAGAACTTTTTAAAAGCTATTATTAATGCTTTTTGAGATAGTGATTTAGATGCATATCATATTTTTTTTACTGAGTTAAGTATTGTATGTAATTAGTTTTGCTACAACAAGTGTATGGGACATTGGAAAAAAAGTTGAATTTCCCCATGGGGATGAATAAAGTATCTATCTATCTATCTATCTATCTATCTCTATCTTTCTAAGAAGAGGCAAGCCTTTTTCTTTTTTGTTTTTTACAGGAGACAGGATGGAATGCTCCTCTGTCATATGTGGGAATTCAGGATACTTGAATTTTTCCCAAACTTCAATGCATGACTGACTAGGTCAAGGAATTGGAGCTAGAGTTGGTGATACTCAAGAAAATTTGGGATGCTGAAGATATTAAAAATGAGCTTTTGAAGAGGTGGTCACACCCAGAGAACAAGCTTCAGATAGTAGATGGATGACCAGCAGGAGAGGTAAGGGGATTAAAAAGTCAGTGCAGGGTTCCCTATGGATGTTTCCCTCAGTAACAAGTAGATACTGCTGGAGTGGATGACCCATTAGATGAAGGCAGCAGCAGATGAAGGTTGCTAGGGTCCATGATGTCTCAGAATGACTGCACGATATTCTTAGGGTGGGTGGGGGGAAGCTGCTAGAGGTACTAGCACCAATGACATAGGCAGGAAAGGGGAAGAGGCCTACAAAATGAGTGTAGAGAGTTAGGAAAAAGAGAAGGACCTCCAAGGTTGTAATCTTTGTATTACTTTCTGTGCCACGGGTTAGTTCAGGTGGGAATAGGATGTTACCATGGATTAATGAGTGGCTGAGGAGATGGTGCAGGGAATAAGGTTTCAAGTTCTTGGATCATTGGAACCTTTCCTGGAGAAGCGTTGACCTGTATAAGAGGGATGGTTTGCACCTGAACTGGAGGGGGACAAATATCCTGGCTGGAAGGTTTGTGGATGCTGCTCGGGAGAGTTTATACCAGTTGTTCAGAGAGATGGGAACCTAACAGATTGCAAAAGTTTTTATAAGTATATAAAGTCGAAGAAGGTGGCTAAAGTCAACGTAGGTCCCTGGAAGATGAAAAGGGGAAATTGATACTGGGTGATAAGGAAATGGCTAAGGCATTGAATGACTATTTTGTGTTGGTCTTCACGGTGGAGGACACATCTAATATGCCAAAGAAGGATGTTATGGACGAAATGGGAGGTGAGGACCTCAATAAAATCACAGTCACTAAAGAGATATTGATGAGCAAACTAGAGGGCCTGAAGGTAGATAAGTCCCCTCGTCCTGATGGGATGCATCCCAGGGTGCTGAAGGAATTGGCAGAGATTATAGTCAATACGTTGGTAATCATTTAGCAAAACACTCTAGACTCTGGGCAGATCCTGGTGGATTTGGAAGACAGAACATGTCAAGCCATTTTTTAAAAAAGGATGTAGACAAAAGACAGGCAACTATAGGCCAGTTAGCTTAACATCTGTAGTCAGGAAAATGCTTGAAGCTGTCATTAAGGAAGAAATAGCGAAACATTTAGAAAGGAGAGGTTCCATTAGACAGATGCAGCACACATCATTAAGAGTATTTCATAGGTTGTGGGAGCTTATCCCCACTGCCATCCCTGACTATAAATGTTAAGAAACCAATATTATTATTATTATTATTATTATTATTATTATTATTATTAAGAAGAAGAAGAAGAAGAAGAAGTGAATCCAATGGTAGTGTTCTGTGATCAGTTCCGTGTTATGTGAATGAAGTTATCACACTAGTTCAGGAGCCTTATGGTTGAAGGGTAATAACTGTTCCTTCATTGTGGTGTGGGACCTTGTAGCTCCTGTGCCTCTTCTGCCCTCTGCCATCAGGCAGAAGATACAAAACAACATACCACCATACTCAAAGATAAATTCTAACCTACTGTTATCAGAATTTCAAATTGAACTCTTGTATGATAATTTGAACTTTTGCCCTCACAGTATATGTCATTATAATCTTGCACTTTACCTGCACTGTACGTTCTCTGTGGAATTTATACTTTATTCTGCACTGTTATTGTTTTGCCTTGTTCTTCTGCAATGCACTGTGTAATGATCTGATTTACATGAACATTTTACAAGACAGGCTTTTCACTGTATCTTGGTACATGAAATAGTAATAAACCAATGCTAATACCAATATGACTTGATGACTCTAAGTTAAGTTCAAGTTTCAGTACCTCATCTCGCGCTAGTGCAGCCACAGATAAATGCAGTTCAGTTTGTCTTCCACTGAGTGAGCACTGGGAGGCTCTAGCCCCCAGTCCTGTATGGACACCTATCTTGCCACACTGCCTCCACCACCACCACCACGATAACCCTGTGTTATAACAGGAAAGGGAGAGTAGCCTTCAAAGTGCAGACTTAAACAAATTTTGCTGATCACAATAACCAATGCTGCAAATAGTGTTCCCTAGTCTATTAACTAATGTTGTAAGTAAATCTTGTTGTAGAAACAAATGTTACTGGAAAAAACTATCTGTAACTAAATTCTGCTTGCAATTCATTTGCTAATTGTTCCTTATTGTTCAACTAATCGAACTCCTTCATAATTTTCTACACTGCCATGAAATGTCCCCATTGCATTCTTTGTTAACAACCTCAGCTGAGTCAATCTTTGCTCCTAATGAATTCCCCAGCCCAGCCAGTATAAATCTCATAAATCTCTGTAGCCTCTCCAGTGCTGTCGCACAGATCCCATGTTTCATTTCAAATGCAGATTAGAAAAAGCAGCTGATATGTCCCAGTTCTATTCCGTGTTTGATAAGACTGTGAAAATCCACCTAGCTGATTTGAACTTGGAACAAGTTTATTAATTTCACAGTGTATGGAATCTCTTTCACTTGAAACTCTTTCACATCCATCTGTTTACTGTCCTGCTCCCAGCTTCCCACCTGAACTCTGACCCTTCAGTTACTATGGAAATCCATCACTTTAAAAAATCATTTTCCCTTAAATCTATCCATTTAATTAAAACTTTGGTCACATTGGAATCATTGAAGTATTACAGCACCTGAAGGCCATTCAGCTCATTGTCTGATTGTCAGCATTTCATAGAAAGATCTAGTTTTGGTAATGTCAAGGAACAGAGGACCTTGGGGTCAACATCCACAGATGCCTCAAGGTTGTAGCACAAGTTGATAGCGTGGTTGAGTAAGCACTTGGTATTTTGGCCTTCATTATTTGGGGGTTCAAGTTTAAGAGCCATGCGGTAATGTTACAGCTCTATGAAACTCTGGTTAGATCACGCTTTTGTTGTTTATTGAGATATAACATGGAACCTCTGGCCCCTCAAGCTGTGTTGCCTTGCAATCTTCAGATTCAATCCTAGTCTAATCATGAGACCATCCACAATAACCAACTAACCTAACATCTTAGTCTCTACGTTTGTGCCTTTGAACGGTGGGAGGAAAGCAAAGCACCCGGAGGAAGCCCAGATGCTCACGGAGAGAACGTGCAAACTCCTTACAGACAGTGGGAGAAACTGAACTTGGGTCACGTGTCCTGAAAAGCATTATGCTAACTGAGAGTGGTGTATTCAGTTCTGGTAGTTTTATTGTAGGAAGGATGTAGGAGCTTTAGGGAGGGTGCAGAGAAGATTTACCAGGATGCTACCTGGATTATGAAGATAATGAGAGATGACTTGACAGTGATGTACATTACAAGATGATAAGAGGCATAGAACGAGTGAATAGCCAGAGACTTTCCCCCAGGATGGAACTAACTAATATGAGGGGGCATAAAGGAATTTGGAGGAAAGTATGGGGTAATGTCAGTTAGAGGCTTTTATACGCAGCAGGACAGGTGAATGGAATGCACTGCCAGGGGTGGTGGTAGTTGCAGATACATTAGCGACATTTAAGGAATTCTTAGGTGCATGGATGATAGTAAAATGTAGGGAAATGTGGGAGGGAAGGGTCAGATTGATCTTGGAGCAGGTTAAAGGGTAGGCAAAACATCACGGGTTGAAGGGCCTGTATTGTGTTATACTGTTTTATGCTCTATGTTCAGTCCAGTTCTTATATCTTTCCCCCTGTGCCTTGCAAAACTTTTGCTTCAAATACAGTAATTATTTGTATTGTTTCCGAATACCGTAATTGAACCTGTATCAACATACAGCGTGCTGAAAGATAGTTTATATCCTGCTGTTATAAGACTATTGGACAATCAATAAGTACAATAAGATGGATTCCTGACCTCACAATCTCTCTTGTTATGGCCTTGCACCTTATTGTCTGCCTGCAATGCACTTTTCCTGTAAGTGTATCACTTTATTCTGCAATATTTTGTTGTTTTCTCTCATGCTGCCTCAGTGCTCTATTGTGATGAAATAATCTGTATGAACAGTATGCTATACAAACTTTCTCACAGTACTTTGGTATATGTGAGAATAACAAACCAGTTTCCCAATTCACTAGTCCTGATGCATGGTTTCAACTTGAAACATTGACTATTCCTTTTCCCAAAGAATTTGATGCTGCTCAACCCACTGAGTTTCTCCAGCAGACTGTTTGGACACCTTCAAAAGGCGATCCCTGAAAAAGGAAGTATACGTCCTTAAGAATCCTCAGCTCCCTGGACATGCTCTCTTCTCATTACTACAATCAAGGAGGAGGTACAGGAGCCTGCCAACACATACTCAATGTTTTAGGAACAGCTTCTTCCCCTCAATTAGATTTCTGAAGTCCATAAACCCATGAACAACACCTCACTATTTTGCTCTTTTTTTGCAATACATATTTATTTTTAAAATATTTCTTATTATAACTTTCAAAAATTAATCTAGTTTATAGATACAGTACAAAACAGGCCATTCCACCCAACAAGCTGCACCATCCAGCAACCTACCTATTTAACGCTATCCTAATCACAGGGCAGTTTACAATGATTAATTTGCCTACAAACGGGTATGTCTTTATACTGTGGGAGGAAACCCACATAGTCACAGAGAGAACGTATAAACTCCTTACAGACGATGCCAGAATTTAACTCTAGAATGCTTTAAGCTGTAATAACACCATGGTAAACGCTTTGCTACCATGACGCTCGCAGTGTCACACACTACACTGTTGCAGCCAAACAACAAACTTCATGACATGTATCAGTGATGATCATTCGTGCGTGGGTGCGTGGCTGCACAGTAACTGAAATGCTCCCATGTACATAGCCTTTGTTGCCATGTAGTTGGTAATTTCATTTATATAATGTATAAAGTGCCACACAATTTTCAGGCCATGTAAGAATTTCTTGCTCGGATCAATGGATTGGCTCAAGCAGCTGTAAAACAAATTAGAGGGAATGTTGGTAATGATAAACTGGTATCAGACTTTTCTGATTCAGAGTCCTGCTCATGTCTGCTGACTGTCTAGAATACATAATGTTCATTCTGGGGTTTGAGCATTGCCACACTGATAGGTGTATGCTCTGTAGGTAAAATTCAACTGTGTATGGTGGCGGGGGTGGGGGGGGGGAAATTCAGATAAAAAGGTACATTATTCCCAAAATGCAAAGTCACTCTTTCCTTGAACCTATTGGGAAACAGAGTATAAGTGTATCAGAAACAAAAGTTTAAGTTGAGAGGAAGAAGGTTTGAGGGACAAGTTTATCACACGGGGATGGTTGATATCTGGATCTCAATGGCAAAGGAGGTGATATAATCGGACCCATCATGGCATTTAACAGGCAAAGGAAAGAACTGTACTGACCATGTACGGTAACCATGCTCTGCCGTTCAATTCAAGATTCAAGGTTGTTTAATGCCATTTCCCATGCACAAGTATTAAGCAGAACAAAATAATGGTTTCTCTGGATCTGTTGCAGCACAAAAAAAAACACAAGATAAAGAACACAATAATAATAAAAACACAATCAATATAAATATATAAGACACCAACACCTATGTCAGAATGCTGTTCATCAACTATAGCTCAGCATTTAATGCCATTATTCCCACAATCCTGATTGAGAAGTTGCAGAACCTGGGCCTTTGTACCTCCCTCTGCAACTGAATCCTCGTCTTCCTAACCGGAAGACCATAATCTGTGCGGTTTGGTGATAATATCTCCTCCTCACTGATAATCAACACTGGTGCACCTCAGGAGTGTGCACTTAACCCACTGCTCTACTCTCTATATACCCATGACTGTGTGGCTAGGCATAGCTCAAATACCATCTATAAATTTGTTGATGCTACATCCATTGTTTGTAGAACCACAGGTGGTGACGAGAGGGCATGCAGGAGCAAGATATACCAACTAGTGGAGTGGTGCTGCAGCAACAACCCAGCACTCAATGTCAGTAAGTCGAAAGAGCTGATTGTGGACTTCAGGAAGGGTAAGACAAAGGAACACATACCAATCCTCATAGAGAGATCAGAAGTAGAGAGAGTGAGCAGCTTCAAGTTTCTGGGTGTCAAGATCTCTAAGGATTAATCCTGGTCCCAACATATTGATGTAGTTATAAAGAAGGCAAGACAGCGGCTATACTTTATTAGGAGTTTGAAGAGACTTGGTATGTCAACAAATACACTCAAAAACTTCTATAGATGTAATGTGAGAGCATTCTGACAGGCTGCATCACTGTCTGGTATGAGGGAGGAGCTACTGCACAGGACTCAAGAGGCTGCAGAGGGTTGTAAATTTAGTCGGCTCCATTTTGGGTACTAGTCTACAAAGTACCCAGGGCATCTTCAAGCAGCAGTGTCTCAGAAAGGCAGCTTCCATTATTAAGGACCTCCTACACCCAATGCATGCCTTTTTCTCACTGTTACCATCAGGTAGGAGATACAAAATCCTGAAGGCACACACTCAGCGATTCAGGAACAGCTTCTTCCCCTCTGACATCCAATTCCTAAATGGACATTGAACCCTTGGACACTACCTCACTTTTTTAATATATAGTACTTCTGTTTTTTTGCACGATTTTTGATCAACTCAATATATGTATATGCACACCATTTATTTATTTATTTATTTATTTGTTTATTTATTATTTTATTTTGGAAAATGATAAAGGAAATGATAAAATTGTGGTGATTGGGGGTGTGGAGAGGCGGTTTAGTGGTTGGAGGTGTAGATCAGCCTTACTGCTCGGGGAAAGTAACTGTTCTTGTGTCTGATAGTCTTGGTGTGGGTGTTATGTAGCCTCCACACTGATGGGAGTGGGACAAACAGTCGATGGCATTAATCATGATGTTACTGGCCCTTTTCTGGCAACTTTCTGTATAAACAGAATATAGAGATTAGCAGCTGCAGCTGTGAATGATTGGAAATGGACTGAATTGTTTATTTAATCAAAATTTCTTAATTTTTCCATCTGTGTTTAAGCTCCTCATTGCCTGTGAATAGTTCTGAATAATCATAGCTTGCCAGGACTTTTTTAAGAATTCATGGTGGTGAAGTTTTGCAGATGTGAAACTGCTCATTTGGTCATTTGTTTCCACAGGGCAAACTATCCAGTTCAGAGTCAAATGGACCAGGCAGTCTGTCGAAGCTTTGTTTCCAATCTGTTTTTGCTCTACTTGTCAAGGATCAATGGCCAAAGAACAACTTTATTTGCCACATACATTTTCATGTAATACGAATTTGCCACAGTGTGTTGGCAACAAAAAGCAACATTTAACAATTATAAACACTAAATAAAATATCTCTAAAATATGTATATCTACTGGCCTTACCAAGATTTTCCACATTCCCTTAAAGACGGACAATATCAATGGCCTTATCAATTTTCACCCTTTACCCTTTCACTGGGCTCATATACAGATTTGGCTTGTTAGCTGTCTCTTTTGGCCTTCTCACAGCCACATGACTCAGAAGTGAGGAGGCCACCTTTCATAAAAAATGTATGCCATGAGTCAGAATGATTTGAGGTTCAACCAAACAGGAACATCGTGATGTTCCAATTAAAGAAACCTCGACTTGAGTGAATGCTGCATAAATACCATTATTTATGGTATACCATTATTTATATGAACACCATTATCGGTCAGCAAGATATAATAGATTGTACACTGCATAAAACTTCCTCTAGATCTCACCATCCTGATTGAAATGAAATAAAAAATATAAAAGGATCATTACAGTTAAACAATTCCAAATATGCACATGACCATTGGAATTTGTCTCTTCCCAAGCTGGGTATAACCATTACTCATGGTGCTAAACCAACGTTTTGCGTAAAAGCACCCATCACATTCTGAACTTCCCTCAAAGTCCATCTCAAACAAACTAGCTGTCTCTCAGGAGGATTGGCCTTCCTCCTTGGAGCCATTCATCTGCTTAAAGCACTTGTTGGACTCCTTCCCATGGCATTCTGTGGCATCTTCCCTTCTGTCCTGCTCAGCAGCTCCCACAAAAAAAGACCCCAAACCAGACAACTTTCCATCACAAATCTCTCTCCACCTCATTCCTCTAGATCCTACCATCCTGACTGGCTGGCAAAACATTCATAAGTTGAACAGCTGGGCTTCTTATCTTTAGCTGAAACCAAAACATACTACCAGCAGGACACACTGCTTTTGCAGAAAGCGCTAAAACAAACTATTAACGGCTTAGCAATAGAAATCTTAACCAGGACATTATGCATGTTTTGCAAATTTGCTGTGGTGTGTGCTGTGACATGCAACAAAAAAAAGCAACATTCAACATATAAAGAATAAAGAATTCTATGTAAAATTATTATATATAAAAGGTGGGCAAACTTGGGTTGTTTTCAGCTGTGGAGACAGACGGGAGATCTGATCATTGTTTATAAGATTATGAGAGGCATAGATAAAGTAGACAGCGAGTATCTGTTTCCCAGGGTTTAAATGTCTAATATCAGAGTGCATGCATTGAAGGCGAGAGGGGTAGGTTCAAAGGGGACGTGAGGGGTAGGTTTTTTACTCAGAGAGTGGTGGGTGCCTGGAATGCACTGCCTGGTATGGTGGTAGGGACAAATATTTTAGAGGCTTCTAAGAGATGTTTAGGTAGGCACATGAATGTGAGGAAGATGGAGGGATATGGACGTTGTGTAGGTAGGAGGGAATTATTCTTAGATGTTTTTGATTTCAAGGTTTTGTTATTATAGCCCAAAGCACTTTCTAGATGCTCACATCCATTGCATCCGTAGTCCAAGTCAACTTTATTGTTTATGCACAAGTAGATGCTTGCCCTGGTGCAATGAAAAACTTACTTGCAACAGCATCACATAACATTAGAGACACAACACTCATAAGTAAACTATGAATTAAGATAAAATTATTGTCAAAAATTCACACAAGATGGGACAAAATTAGAACAAAGCCAACTCACTATAATGCAACATGCTCATTGGTATTAGTTTATTATTGTCACATGTACCAAAATACAGTTAAGAACTTTTGTTTGCATCCCATCCAGACAGATTATTCTGTAGATAATTACATTCATGTAATAAACAGAAAGTAGAACAGTATGTTACAGAGGAAACATAGAACATAGAATAGTATCGCACATTACAGGCCCTTCGGCCCACAATGTTGTGCTGACCCTCAAACCCTACCTCCCATATAACCCGCCACCTTAAATTCCTCCACATACTTGTCTAGTAGTCTCTTAAATTTCACTAGTGTATCTGCCTCCACCACTGACTCAGGTAGTGCATTCCACGCACCAACCACTCTCTGAGTAAAAAACCTTCCGTTAATATCCCCCTTGAACTTCCCTCCCCTTACCTTAAAGCCATGTCCTCTTGTACTGAGCAGTGGTGCCCTGGGGAAGAGGCGCAGGCTATCCACTCTATCTATTCCTCTTAATATCTTGTACACCTCTATCATGTCTCCCCTCATCCTCCATCTCTCCAAAGAGTAAAGCCTTAGCTCCCTTAATCTCTGATCATAATGCATACTCTCTAAACCAGGCAGCATCCTGGTAAATCTCCTCTGTACTCTTTCCAATGCTTCCAAATCCTGGAGAGGCGACCAGAACTGGACAGAGTTCTCCAAGTGTGGCCGAACCAGAGTTTTATAGAGCTGCATCATTACATCGTGACTCTTAAACTCTATCCCTCAACTTATGAAAGCTAACACCCTATAAGCTTTCTTAACTACCCTATCTACCTGTGAGGCAACTTTCAGGGATCTGTGGACATGTACCCCCAGATCCCTCTGCTCCTCCACACTACCAAGTATCCTGTCAGTTACTTTGTACTCTGCCTTGGAGTTTGTCCTTCCAAAGTGTACCACCTCACACTTCTCCAGGTTGAACTCCATCTGCCACTTCTCAGCCCACTTCTGCATCCTATCAATGTCTCTCTGCAATCTTCGACAATCCTCTACACTATCTACAACACCACCAACATTTGTGTCGTCTGCAAACCTGCCAACCCACCCTTCAACCCCCACATCCAGGTCATTTATAAAAATCACGAAAAGTAAAGGTCCCAGAACAGATCCTTGTGGGACACCATTAGTCACAACCCTCCAATCTGAATGTACTCCCTCCACCATGACCCTCTGCCTTCTGCAGGCAAGCTAATTCTGAATCCACCTGGCCAAACTTACCTGGATCCCATACCTTCTGACTTTCTGAATAATCCTACCATGTGGAACCTTGTCAAATACCTTACTAAGATCCATGTAGATCACATCCACTGCACTACCCTCATCTTTATGCCTGGTCTCTCTGCAAAGAACTCTATCAGGCTTGTTAGGCACAATCTGCCCTTCACAAAACCATGCTGACTGTCCCTGATGAGACCATGATTCTCTAAATGCCCATAGATCCTATCTTTAAGAATCTTTTCCAACAGCTTTCCCACCACAGATGTAAGGCTCCCTGGTCTATAATTACCTACTACCTTTTTTGAACAAGGGGATTACATTCACCTCCCTCCAATCCTCCAGTATCATTCCCATGGACAACGAGGACATAAAGATCCTAGCCAGAGGCTCAGCAATCTCTTCCCTCGCCTTGTGGAGCAGCCTGGGGAATATTCCATCAGGCCCCATGGACTTATTCATCCTAATGTATTTTAACAACTCCAACACCTCCTCTCCCTTAATATCAACATGCTCCAGAACATCAACCTCACTCATATTGTCCTCACCGTCATCAAGTTCCCTTTAATACCGAAGAGAAGTATTCATTGAGGATCTCACTCACTTCCACAGCCTCCAGACACCTCTTCCCACTTCTATCTCTAATTGGTCCTACCTTCACTCCTGTCATCCTTTTGTTCTTCACATAATTGAAGAATGCCTTGGGGTTTTCCCTTACCCTATTCGCCAAGGCCTTCTCATGCCCCCTTCTTGCTCTTCTCAGCTCCTTCTTAAGCTCCTTTCTTGCTACCCTATATTCCTCAATAGACCCATCTGATCCTTGCTTCCTAAACCTCAAGTCTGCTGCCTTCTTCCACCTGACTAGATTTTCCACCTCACTTGTCACCCATGGTTCCTTCACCCTACCATTCTTTATCTTCCTCACCGGGACAAATTTATCCCTAACATCCTGCAAGAGATCCTTAAACATCGACCACTTATCCATAGCACATTTCCCTGCAACAGCATCATCCCAATTCACACCCACAAGTTCTAGCCTTATAACCTCATAATTTGCCCTTCCACAATTAAAAGTTTTCCTGTCCTCTCTGATTCGATCCTTTTCCATGATAATGCTAAAGGCCAGGGAGCGGTGATCAGTGTCCCCCAGATGCTCACCCACTGAGAGATCTGTGACCTGACCCAGTTCGTTACCTAATACTAGATCTAGTATGGCATTCCCCCTAGTCGGCCTGTCAACATACTGTGACAGGAATCCATCCTGGACACACTTAACAAACTCTGCCCCATCTAAACCCTTGGAACTAATCAGGTGCCAATCAATATTAGGGAAGTTAAAGTCACCCATGATAACAACCCTGTTATTTTTGCACCTTTCCAAAATCTGCCTCCCAATCTGCTCCTTGGTATCTCTGCTGCTACCAGAAGGCCTATAGAATACCCCCAATAGAGTAACTGCTCCCTTCCTGTTCCTGACTTCCACCCATATTGATTTAAAAGAGGATCCTGCTACATTACCCACCCTTTCTGTAGCTGTAAAAGTATCCCTGACTAGTAATGCCACCCCTCCTCATCTTCCCCCCATCCCAATATGGACTCTCAATATGGCAGCTACGTTACTCAGAACGGCCATCATTAATCTGCTTCAAGGTACTTTTACCAAGTGCTGTGCTCCTCCCATTTGCTGGCGGGATGACTGTTTCAGTGAGAAGCTGCAGGGAGCATGAAGAATGCCCAAGAATGTCTTTACTTTAAGGTCCAACTCAGAGAAAGCAGCATTCTATTGGAACTGGGTCACTGCAGATTTTTATGAGTAGCTGTTGTTCATTATGCTAGCCTGTCACCAAAGTCAGCTCCATGGCTTTGTTTCATCTCTGGGAGATTTATAACTGCTAATTTATAAATTTTCATTGAGCGCACCTTCGATGTGATTAATGTTCCTGAAGGTATTTGTATTAGGCTTCATAAACATTATTAAAATTTTTGACTACATTTAGAAACAATAATCCATGTTTTAACTCTTATGTACACAGTGGCCACTTCATTGTTTTAGTTACTGTATTTGTTGAGATACAGCACAGAAAAGGCCCTTCTGGTAACTTCAAGGGGTGCTACCCAGCAACCCCAGATTTAATCCTAGCCTAATCATGGGCCAATTTGCAATGAACGATTAGCCTATTAACCTTAATGTCTTTGGACTGTGAAGAAACTGGAGCCAAGCATTCCGCGGGGAAGACGTACAGACTGCTTAGAGACGACATTGGAATTGAACTTCGAACTCCAACGCCCCGAGCTGTAATAGTATGGCGCCAAATGCTACGCTACCTAAAAAAGGTACCCAGAGACAGCTGGTGGAACTCAAAGGGCTTGGGAAATCTCTGTGGGTCGAAACCCTGCAACTGTCTACAACCTGACTCAGTGCTAGTTTTCCTGTACCGAAGGAAATTTTTTTTATTTCTGTTATTTTGTACTAATTATTTTAACTTAACTATTATATATATATACTGTAATTCTTATGTAACTCTTTTATTTTTCCTATATTCATTAGTCATGTATTTTATTGCTGCCGTAAAGTTAGCAAATATCATGACACATGCCGGTAATATTAAATCTGATTCGGATTCTGATTCTGCACATTCATGGATTTCTGCTGCTATAGCCCATCCACTTCAAGATTCAATCTGTAGTGTGTTCACAGGTGTTCTGCACATTTAGTTGGAATAACTGAACCTCTTGACCGTGTCTGCATGCTCTTATGTTTTGGGTTGCTGCACCGTGATTAGCTAATTACATATTTGCATTAATGAGAAGATGTACAGGTGTACCTAACAATTGACGACTAAGTGTAATTGCTAATTTATAAATTACATTAAGCTAATTATCAATATAATTAATATGTCTGAGTGTTCTTATATTAGACTTTATTAAGACATTTAAAGTTGCTGACTATATTTAGAAAAATCAATCTAGTTATTTTTAACTCTTATAAGTCAAATTTGTATTTGATCCCCATGATGCATATTTTTATGATGTAATGTCCTGCTTAGCCTCTTCCCCACCGATCAGATAAAGCCATGGGAGCGGGTGGTGCACATCAAAAATCCAAGTTCCAGTATTTACCTTACAATATTTAGTTTATACACTTTAGTTTGTTTATTTATATGTAACCCATCTGTAGATTTTATCCTTATTTTCATAAATTATGATGTGCTATATGCATTATAATGTGTGTCATGTGTGTGCTTTACACACTGGTTCAGAGAAATGTTGTCTCGTTTGGCAATAAGTTTGACTTGACTTGGTTATGCAACCACTGATGCCAGACAGACAATCCCCGAGGTGCATCGATAATGGCTGGGGTCACCCATCTTGTAAAGACACTGCTCAGAAGAAGGCAATGGCAAACCACTTCTGTACAAAAATTTACCAAGAACTTTCATGGTCATGGAATGACCAGGATCACTCATGTCATATTACATGGCACATAACGAACAAATTAGTTTCATTTGAAATACCTTTTAAATATTCGTCACAGATTGCTGAAGTTACCTGCTTTCCAAAAAATCCACCAGGCATCTTGTTCAATTCAACAGTTCTCATTGGGTTATGATCCTAGACATATTTGTTAGCTTTTGTGTTACCAGGAATTCCTATGGGCAATAGAAATAACTTTGAAAGAAATCACCTTGAAAGTGCCCTCACTTACAAAAATTATACAACTCATGTTCTTAATATTACTTATTTATGTATTAAAATATATTTGTCTTTTCGTATTTGCAGTTTGTCTTTTTTGCACATTGGTTGTTTGTCTGTATATGTGTGAATTTTTTACATTGATTCGATTGTACTTCTCTGTTCTACTGTGAATGCCCACAAGAAAATGAATCACTAGAAAATGGTGGCATATACGTGCAGTACTTTAATAATAAATATACTTTAAACTTCAAACTTTAAAAGTGGTGTAGAAAAATGCAGTCCATGGAGACCAACTTGTCTGCTTAGCTTGTCCCAATTTCCTGCTTTCAGTCCATATCCCTCTAGACCCCTCTCCTCTGTCTACCTGTCTCAGTGCTCCGGATTTTTCCAGCATTTTGAATGTTGTTCTGGATTCTTTTATCTGCGGTCTCTCATCTAGATACAGAAGAGATGTCAGGGATAAGTTTTTTACACAGAGAGTAATGAGTGCATGGAATGGGCTGCTGGCGGCGGTGGTGGAGGCAGATACGATAGGGTCTTCTAAGAGACTCCTGGATGGGTAAATGGAGCTTAGAAAAATAGAGGCCTATGGGTAAGCCTAGGTAGTTCTAAGGTAAGGACATGTTCGGCACAGCTTTGTGGGCCGAAGGGCCTGTATTGTGCTGTAGGTTTTCTATGTTTCTATGTTTCTACCTTTCCCTTGTGTTGGAGTTAATGAACTGATCTGAGTTGCAGGTTGGATGTGATGTCTGAAATTCACCCCATTGAGGCAGGACCTAGATTGTGTATGAATGTGGTGAGTGTCTTTTGCACATTGGTTGTTTTTCTATGTCTATATACAGTTCTTTATTGATTCTATTGTATTTCTTTGTTCTCCTGTGATTGCCTACAAGGAAATTAATCTCAATGTCGTATATACAAACATATATGCAGATTAATAATAAATTTATATTGAACTTTGAACTTTTTAAACTTTGAAATGAAGGTATCCATTTTGCTTCAGTAGGTTACAATAGGTACATTTAATGCCAGAGAAATGTATGCAATATACATCCTGAAGTTATTTTTCTTTGCAAACAGCCCCAAAAACAGAGTAGTGCCCCAAAGAATGAATGGCTCCCTAAAGCCCCCCCCTGAACTCCCCCTCATAAGCAGCAGCAAAGCAACAAGCCCCCCTCCCACATCGGTGCCCTCCACTGAGCACTCAAACATGCAGCAAAGCATCAATAAAGACACAGACTTGCAGTACCCCAAAGACTACTCATTCACCCAGTAATTCAACATACCACAGGTTCTTTCTCTCCCTAATAAGGGAAAAAGATGTGTCCCTGTTTCACAAAGAGAGGGGAGACGTAACAAAACAACTCACAGATTTATGGTGTTAAAAGTCTGATGTGTCGCTTCTTCCAAGCTCTGTGCCCAAAGAAGTCGTGTCTCTGGGCACACAGCCGGCAGCCAGCTCGCTGCTTTCGATCTTCTGTCTCCCACAACACACCAAGCGGCAGCACCAGCCTCGAGTCCACCTGCCTCCAGAGCCACAGAAATCCGACACTCTGAAGCTGCATTAGTCTTCTAGGCTGCGTCCATGACATATCGAAAAGTGGCCGGTTGTGAGACTCCAAGAATGGGTCCCATTTCCGCAAAGGACTGAAGAAGTTAGCATGTAACTCCACATCAGGGTCTTTAAAAGAACCCTGAAAAGGAAAAAAAAAGAGACATTAAAGATAGAAGTAGACCTATTTCTGGAGATGCAAGCAAAGGAGTCACCGTTAGGTGCCATCGTCCTCCTAAGCATGTATCTCTTTAACAATGAACTTACCGAAAGGAAAGGACACAAAGAGCAAAGTGATAAAAAGCAGGTTTTATTTATGGTCATACAGTTGTGTACAGTACAGAAATGGGCCCTTTGACTCATCCAGTTAACATTTTTGTCCATCTAATCCTGCAAATTCAATTTCCCTGCACTATTTCAGTGTGTTCAGAGCCCAGGGCATTTCTGGAGTTTGGAGTTCATCCTATTGAAGGTTCTCTCATGGAATGCATGGGTTTTCTCTGTTTTCTTTCCTCAGTCCAGAGTCAATATGGGTAGGTTAATTGCTGATTGTAAATTGTCCCCTGATTATGTTAGAATTAAATTGGGATTGCTGGGGTTAGCTGGGTGGTGAGGCTTGAAGGACCAGAAGGACCTGTTCCACTCTGTATCTCTAAATAAAGAAAGAGATAAAAGTTCTTTCCTTTGCCTCTTCAAGTGCCTTTTCTAACTACCATAAATGCGATGATTGTATGTGATAACACCATCAAAAGCCACCTTCAGGTTTGTGTTCATACAGGCATTTACTGGAAAATAATGAAATACAATAGAATCTATGAAAAACTACACACAAACGCTGAAAAACAACCAGTGTGCAAAAGCAGACAAATTGTGCCTGACCTCCTGCCTATTTCTGACAATGTTTCTTTTTGTTTTGATATCATTAATTTGATGGTGCTCAAGGGTCAAAGAGAAAATCCTCAACACCACAGATCATGTTCTCAGATATCCGAGCTTTCTCATCTTCCCTCGATGGTTAACTAAAGATTTCTCTGGCTCTCAGTTAATAAGCAGACAGATCGGATTATTAATTAAAGGATCAGGAAGCCAGTGCAAAGACGTACAATGGATTTCTGCCAGATAATTATTTCTTCTTGAAAGATAGAATGGAACCAATTACATCCATTACCTTAAGGGCCATGCAGACTTTAATTTTTATTGAGATAAGTAAAAAGCGCTGGGGAAATGCTGTTTATAAACAGTATGGGGTCAAGGCTGAATAAGTACATCAAACTGTGATGGAGACGTTAAGTGGATAAAATCTAGCACCAATGCTTGAACCGTCTGACATGTGTCACTATGGTCACTGAAATAGCTGACTCATAGAGCAGAAATGTGATGTTGATGCTGCTGGAGGTAGGGTTAACATTCCATAAGATGTAGGAGCAGAATTAGGCCATTCAGCCCATCAAGTCTGTTCCAGTGCTCCATGATGGCTTTCAATGCAATTTTCCTGCCTTCTCCCATAACCCCCGTCTCCCTGATTGATCAAGCACCTATTAACCTCTGCGACACAGTAGTGCAGAGATTAACACAGTGTTTTATAGTACCAGTGACCTGGATTCATTACCCGTCACTGGCTGTAAGGAGTTTATGTCATCTCCCTGTGACTATGTGAATATCCTCGGGGTGCTCTGGTTTCCTCCCACAGACTAAAGACATACCATGCTGTTTGGTAAGTTAATTGGTCGCTGTAAATTGTCCTGTGATTAGGCTAGATTTAAATTGGGGGTGGTTGGACAATGTGACTCAAAGTGCTGTAAGGGCCTGTTCCACATTTTATCTCAATAAATAAATTATAAATAAAATGAATAAATATTCCCAATGAATTGGCCTGCACAGCTGACTGTGGTAAATGAATTCACTACCCTCTGGTTAAAGAAAAATTTCCTTATCTCGGTTCTAAGTTAACATCTCTCATCTCTGATGCTTTGTCTTCTGGTCTTAGACTCCCCCTCTATAGGAAGCATCCTTTCCATATCCATTGTAGCCAGTCCTTTCAATATTCAATAGGTTTCAATAAGATCCCTCATTCATATGAACTCCAGTGATTACAGGCCCTGAGGCTTCAAACCCTCCTCATATGTTCACCATTTCATTCCCAGAATCATTATTATGAACCTACTCGAGATCCCCTCCATTGCCAGATCTCCTTTTCTCAAAACAGCCCAAAACAGCTCCTAATATTCCAAGTAAATATTTATCCTGAATATTTCAATAACAGAACTTTTTATTTATATTGCATTTTTATATATTAAAAATTATGAGACAACTCTCTCACGAGGAAATCTGCAGATGCTAGAAATTCAAACAACACACACAAAATGCTGGTGGAACGCAGCAGGCCAGGCAGCATCTATAAGGAGAAGCATTGTCGACGTTTCGGGCCCAGACCCTTCGTCAGGACGAAACGTTGACAGTGCTTCTCCTTATAGTGCTTCTCCTTCTCCTTATGCTGCCTGGCCTGCTGTAAGACAACTCTCTGCTGCATTTTCTGTTTGATAATGAAGACATTGTCACTTTGTGACTAGGCATAGCTTAAATGCCGATTATAAATTTGCCGATGACGTTGCAGAAACACAAACTGTAACAATGCTGCTTATAAAAGTGAGGCAGCTTAGTTGGCAAAAACAATCTCACACTTTATGTCAGCAAAACCAAGGATGTTGATTGTGGACTTCTGGAACGGGAAGTTGGGAGAACCAAGTCCTCATTGAGGGGTCAGTGTTGGCAAAGGTGAACAGCTTCAAGTTCCTAGGGATCAACATCTCAGGGAATCTACCCTGGACCCAACTCATTGACGCAGTCATGAAGAAACACTTCATTCTGAGTTTCAGAGATCTAGTATGGTGCTGGATTCTTGCAGGTATTTATAGATGTACTGTGTAAACATTCTGAGTGATTGTACCACAGCCTGGGATGAAGCCTCCCATACACAGGAACGCAGGATGTCCTGAACAACAGTAACACACACAGAATGATGGAGGAACTCAGCAGGTCAGGCAGCATCTATGGAAATGAATAAACAGTCAATATTTCAAGCCCAGATGTGTCTTCAGGACTAGAAAGGAAGACGGAAGATGCCAGAATTAAAAGGTGGGAAAGGGTAAGGAGGACAGTTAGAAGGTAGGAGTCAGGTAGGAGGAAAGATAAAATGCTGGAGAAGAAAGAACCTAACAGGAGAGGGGAGTGGGCCATAGGGGGAAGGGAACCAGAGAATAGGTAAGAGGCCAGAATAGGGAATAGAAGAAGAGAGGAGGGGGGAGGGAATTTTTTGTTGGAAGGAGAAATCAATATCCATGCCATCAGGTTGAGGCTACCCAGATGGAATATGATGTCTCTGTCATCATTTAATTCCTGTCAGCTGCAGTGCAAGATAGACTTAAATCCAGCAATCAGCTGTGGCCCTGTTACCGACAATATATTTCTAATGTTGCCAGTCCCCCATCATTAATTAATCTGATTTAAAATAATTATAATCAGCAATTTCATCATTTCTCTGGTGAACACTCTAAAACTTCTTCAGAAATTAATTATTTAAATCATGGAAATACTTTTACTGAGCTCATGGCCCAATGGAAAGAGAGTGATCTGAAGTGCCTTTTCGCCAGTTGCTACCTCTGTTCGGGTTTGAGAACATTGAACTGAGGACGAGGCAGTTTAGTGACTGAGATGAAGTGTCTTGAACAAAGACTGAAGGTAACTCTAGTGGTTGTGATCTAGGGCAAGCCTGCAGTCTGCAGTATTCTGTAGATGCTGGAAATTCAAAGCAATGCAGAGGAAGTGCTGGAGGAGCTTAGCAGTACAGGAAGTATCAACGGAGGGGAATAATCGATCAATATTTCAGGTCGAGTAGAAAGGAAGGGAGAAGAAGCCAGAATATGAAGGTGGGGAAGCTAGAATGCGATAGGCAAAGCCTGGTGGGTGTGGAATGTGGGAGTATAAAGTGAGAAGCTGGGTGGTGATAGGTGAAAACGATAAAGGGCTGGAGAAGAAGGAATCCGATAGGAGAGGACCATGGGAGAAAGGGAAGGAGGAGATTCAACAGAGGGAGGTGTTGGGCAGGTAAGGAGAAGAGAAGAGTTAAGAGGGGAGCCAGATAGTGAATGGAAAAGGACAGAAAAGTGGGGAAGGGAGAAATTACTTGAAGTTAGAGATGTTGATGTTTCCACTGTCAGTTTGGAGGCTACCCCAGTTGGAGAAAGCAATGTTCATGACATCATGTCGGAGGCTACCCAGACGGAATATATGCTGTTGACTCCTCCAACCTCCATTTCAACAGTGCCAGCTTCATTGATTCTGTGTGAAATGAATTTGTATAATAAGGTTAATCACAATAAATCTATCCAGAGAGTACTATAGGCAAACAAACTGGATTATTTCCAGGAAAATATATGAAAAAAATAAATGCAAATGTCAGAAACCTGAGATAAAACAGAAAGTGCTGGAGACATTCCCCACGCTAACCAACCTCCACTCCACTGACTCTGCCGACACTTCCTGCTGCCTTAGGAAAGGAGATAATATATTAAGGATCGTCCTCATTGTGGCTATTTTCTCTTCTCCGCCATCCCCATAGGTACATGAAAATGAATTACCTTGTCGACGCCCTTGAAATTTATTTTCCTACCTGTGTTGAACTTGACAATTGTACATGAGGAGTGAGGTTCTGTAGATTAGCTGGTTGACTGGTGTCACAACAGCAGCCTTGCACTCAAAGTCAGCGAGCCTAAGGAGCCCAGTGGTTGAAGTTTTGGGGCGAGACTCTTCTCAGGACTCTCTCTGCAACACTTCAGTCTTCATTCCATTATTGTTTTCCTTTGTACAACCTCAATGCACTGTTGTACAGAACAAATTGGCATGGACAGCATGGAAAACAATTGCTTTCACTGTACCCTGATGTAGGTGACAAGAATATTTATAAATCAGAGCAGTACAAGTGGAAAATAAAACAGATGTTTTGTTACAGTCACGGGGGAAGTGCAGTGCAGGTAGGCAATAAGGCAGAAGGGCCACGATGAGGTAGGCTTAGATTAAGAATTCATTTCAGTGCACAGGAGGTCTAGTCAAAAGTCTTATAGCAGCAGGACATAAATTGTTCATAAGTACAGTTATTATCAAAGTATGTATACATTATACAATGTTGAGATTTGTCTCCATACAGGCAGCCACAAAACAAAGAAACCCAAAAGAACTCAACAAACACCCAACGTACAAAGAGAAAATCAAACGAACTGTGCAAGCAACAAAAGTAAGCGAATAGCATTGTGAACAAAAGTGAGTCCATAGACACGAAGCCTGGAGCAGCCAGCGCAGGCCACATCACCAGCCTCGGTTCAGCGCAGAGCCGAGTAAACGTCACAGAGCAGCGAGCAGAACCAACCTGATCCTCGCCTCTGGTCCCAGCACTTCGCCTTTTCAATCTATCCAACCTGGCGCTCAATCTTCCAAACATGGGCTGTTCCTCATACAAGGACTCAGGCCCTGTGGCATTGATATGTTCTGCGTCCGGACCTCCTCCTGGTCCAAACTTGAGCTTTCCAATTCAACCCAGTGCATTGATTGATCAAATCTCACTCTTGGTTTGGGTGAACAGGCCTTGAAGCTGCGTCTTCTTCACTCCGTTTGCCTCAACTTCACCTCGAATATGTCTCAATCTCACCGAGCCTCGACTCACCCTCACCTACACATACCTCTCCATTGTTTGTGGTGATCACTTCAAAGGTTCAAAGGTCCAATTTAATGTCAGAGAAATGTATACAATATACATCCTGAAGTGCTTTTTCTTCACAGCCATCCAGTAAAGCAGAGGAGCACCCCAAAGAATGAATGGCAGTTAAATGTTAGAACCCCAAAGTCACCTCCGTTCCTTTCTTTCCGTGTGTAAGTGGCAGCAAGCAACAATCCCTCCTCCTCCCACTGGCAAAAAGTAAGCACCGGCACCTGCGCCGAGGACTCAAGTGTGAGCAAAACAAGAGCAAAGACACAGACTTGCAATTACCAGAAAGCCTTCGTGTTTCACAAGTATACGCCAAACCACCATCTCTCTCCCCCTAGTAAGGGAGAAGGAGGTGTCTCAATTTTCCCAGCGAGCAGGGAGACATAACAAACAACTCGCTGGTTTACGACGTTAAAAGTCCGTTATGTCACTTTTTCGAGCTCCGTACCTGAAGATCTCGAGTTTCCAGGCACGTGGCCATGGATATTTTGACTCCCCCGATGACACATGGGTCTCCTGCCGTGACACCGACCCTCAATCTGCCCATTTCCAGAGCTCCAAGATCCGAGGCTTCCAAATCCGAGGTGGACTTTTAGGCCGAGCCCTTGGCGTGCCGAACAACAATGGCCAGGTGTGAAACCCCGAGAGCGAGTCCCATTCCCACAAAGAACCAAAGTCAGCGTGTAACTCCAGGTCAGGGTCTTCAAAAGAACCCTGAAAGGGAAAAATAAAGATATTAAAGATGGAAATAGAACTGTTTCCAAAGATGCAAGCAAAGGAGTTGCCGTTTAGTGCCATCACCACTCTACTCCACCTCCAGATAAGCTCTCCATAATGCTTTACAGAAATATTGTTATTAATAAAGTATTCAGCTGTATTCCTTGTTTTGTTAGCCGCCAGAAAGTAGTCGCTCAACTTCAGCAGCGCTATCTTAAACAGGAAGTTACGGGTTTCAGATGGTGCTGCTGAACATGGGCAGACCATGGGCAGAGCAGTTGCTGTACCAGGCTGTGATGTATCTCCGTAGGATGCTTTCTACTGAAATTGGTGAGGGTCAAAGAGGACGTGCCAATTTTCTCTAACCTCCTGCTGCTGCTCCCTCTTAGCTGCGGAGCTGCACAGTAACTGAAATCCTCCCATGCCCATAGCCTTTGTTGCTGTACAGCTGGAATAAAGAAAAAGCTTACAGAACATGACAGATTTTTCTTACTGTTCTGTGTTTCATTATCAATTGATAAATAAAATCAAAAATCTGGTGATTGTTCAATTTTCATTCGAAATATTTATGCTATGCATATTACAAAGAAATCATTTAAAGGGCCATACAGTTTTCAGCCCATGTAAAAATTTCCTACCCAGAGCAATGGTTAGTTTGCACAACTGTAAAAAAAATTACAGAGAACTTTGACTCCTGAACAAGTGGAGACAGCTTTGGTCACAGTATCCACATACTTGAAATGTTTCAGGTTCCTATGAATGAACATTTAAAGAAATAAAGATCAACTTTATTTGCAGTTTATATTTACATATATTAGGAATTTGCTATTATGTGTTGGTCAGTGTGCAACATGCATCAATAATTATAAAAGTTCAAAGTTCAAAGTAAAGTTATTAACAAAGAACATATATGTCACTGTATGCAACCCTAAGATTCATTTTCCTGCAGCATATTCACAATATTACAAAGAAAATCAATAGAATCAATAAAAAAACAGATAACAAAGACAAACAACCAATGTGCAAAAGACAACAAACTGTGCAAATACAAAAAAATGAAAATAATAATAGATAAATAAGTAATATAAAGAATATAGAATTATATACCACTCTCGAACTCAGCACTGATGAGTTAGATAGAACCATGTTCACGCTAATCTCTCCCAGTCCCAAAGTAAATGACCATCCCTTTTGTTTTTCTGATATTTTGCAGAAAAGTGAAGCTGAAGCCAAGATTGAAACAACCATGATGTTACTGAATGGAAGGAAAGACTTTGAGTGATGGCAACTCCAGTTTCTTAAACATTTGTCTGCGGCTGCACAAGCACGCAATGATTGGACTGCTGCAAACTCGTTCTTGCCAATAACATCCCATGAAGCATCAATCTACAGGACATGACATTCAGGGACTTGTGCTACAGGTATATTTTTATTATTGTTTTTTGAGACTGATGTTTACTGCTATCATAATTATATATGTTATATGTGTCTTGTGCATGTGTGGCTATATGTACTGTGTTTTGCACCTTGGTGCTGAAGGAATGTCATGCTGATGGGTCTCGGCCTGAAATGTTGACTGTACTTTTTTCCATAGATGCTACCTGGCCTGCTGAATTCCTCCAGCATTTTGTGTGTGTTGCTTCGATTGCCAGCATCTGCAGCTTTTCTCTTGTCTGTGAATGCTCTTCATGGGTATTCATCTATGGTTGAATGATAATTAAACATAAACTTGAATTTCGACTTGAACTTATGCTTTCCCTCATTAACATTGTGCAAAAACAAAAGACTATCAATTATAGAATTCAGAACTTAAAACAGTCCGTGTTAGAAATACACAAACAATAACCACAGCTGGAGGAGCAGAGTTAATATTTCATCCTGAAATGTTTGCTAGGTTCTTTGCCAGATCTCCTGAGTATTCTGAACATTATCTGTTTGTATTTCTCATTACTCTGTTCTTGTACCTCTGGTTCTCCATCCAGGTTGAAACAATACAATTCCGCTGCTGAGGGAGTGTTGCATTTGTCACCAAGAAAGCAGTTGGGAACATCAGAGAAAAATGCTCGGAAGGCCCTATGATTTAAAAGGCTGCTTTAATTTTCATATACAATGCGACAGATATCAGAATGCAATTTGCTGATGGCCTTCAGAGTAATTCAATGTTCAAAGTAAATTTATTATCCAAGTCCAAGTGTAAACTCACTACAGCAAATTCCTAATACCTGTAACTGTATATGACAAATAAAGGTGATCTTCAGTCCTTGAGATGTTGCCATATACTAGCCTGAGTTTCATTTTCTTGCATGTTTTACAGGAAAGAAAATGAATGCAAAAACATATAAATAAATAAAGACTGACTAACAACCAATGTGCAAAAGAAGACAAACTGCAAATAAAAGAAATACTGAGAACACGAGTTATAAAAAGTCCTTGAAAATGAATCTGTAGGTCAAAGAATTAGTTGAGATTTGTGATGATTGAAGTCACATGACAATAAGACAGGGTGACTATAGTGAATTTAGTAATGGGCAAATTAATAATGAATTTACTAATCTCACCTAGTCTCTCAACACCACCTCTTTAGTTAAATAAACACAGTAGTGTCTCCACTTCCTGAGGAGGTTATGGCAAGTGAGGTTCCCTGCCTCCTCCCCCACCAAACCACCACCATCCTAACCAATTTTTACAGAAATGCCATTAAAAGTGTCCTGACTAGCTGTATCAATGATTGGTACAGGAATTACAAGTCATCTGACCACAAGACCCTACCATGGATTGTGACGACTGCTGAGATTATCATCGGGGTCTCTCTCCCACCCATCAAAGATATTTTTCAGGAGCACTGCATGCATGGGCCCCCTAGCATTGTGTGGTGAACTACATATACCTGTCTGGACACCCCCCCCCCCACCCCCGCTGACTGCTCCTGTGGCTCCTCCCACTGACCGTGGCTCCTCCCACAGACCCCGGTATAAAGGCGATTGGGGACACCGCCCCAGCCTCAGTCTCCAGGATGCAGTGTGGTGGTCAATTGCTGCTTGTTCTTTTTTCCAGCCAATAAAAGCCGATATCTCGCCTCACGTCTCAGAGAGTTATTGATGGTGCATCACATTGTCAATGATCCCTCCCACCATCACACAATCTCTTTGACCCCCTACCATCAGGCAGCAGGTACAGTAGCATTAGGACAAGGACTGTTAGTATGGGAAACAGCTTCTTCCTCCAGGTGGCAAGACTACTGAACTCCCTGCCTCCACTCAGGTTTCATCACGTATGAAGTGCCAGTAGCGTTATCTGTTTACTTTTGAACTTGTGTTGTAAATACACTGTATGCTAAATATCAATCTTCTGGAATTTATTACTTCTTAATTTATTTGTGGTAATATTCCCTTATGTGTTCTGCACCTTTGTCCAGAGGAACATAGTTTTGTTTGACAGTATTCATGCGCATGGTTGAATTACAATAATCTTGAACTTAAAGGTTTAGTTAAGTACTTAAATTATGATCACAATCTAATTGAATTTTATGATGAAGTTGAAAGGATGATGGAGAATAACAAGGATGTTGCCTGGATTGGGGAGTATGCCCTATGAGGATAGGTTGAGTGAACTCGGCCTTTATTCTGTGGAGCGACGGAGAATGAGAGGTGAACTGACAGAGGTGTATAAGATGATGAGAGGCATTGATCGTGTTGTTAGTCAGAGGCTTTTTCCAAGAGCTGAAATGGCTAATGTGAGAGGGTACAGGTTTAAGGTGCTTGGAAGTAGGTACAGAGGAGATGTCAGGGGTAAGTTTTTTACACAGAGGGTAGTGAGTGCATGGAATGGGCTGACAGCAGTGGTGGTGGAGCCAAGTATGATAGGATCTTTTCAGAGACTCCTGGATAGATACATGGACCTTAGTAAAATAGAGGGGTATGTGTAACCGTAGGTAATTTCTAAAGTAAGCACATGTTCAGCACAGCATCATGGGCCAAAGGGCCTGTATTGTGCTGTAGTTTTTTTATGTTTCTATGATATATAAACAGGTAATAAAATTGTTTGATGTGGCAGGTGGGTCCCAATATAATGAAAGATGGAATATTCAAGTTAATGGGCAAAGCTTAAGCACAAGAGATTCTCCCAGATGCTGGAACTATAGAGCTACACACAGAAAATGCTCAAGAAAGTCAGCAGGTCAGGCAGCATGTATAAAAATGAATAAATAGCTTATTTTTTCAGGCCAAGGCCCTTCATCAGTACTGGAAAGGAAAGATGCCAAAATAAAAAGGTGGGGTGGGGCAACGGAAGGATAGCTAGAAGTTGATAGGTGAAGCCAGGTGGGTGGGAAAGGTAGAGGTCTAGAGATGAAGGAATCTGATCGGAAAAGAAAGTGGACGATGGGAGAAATGGATAAAGGAGAGGCACCAGAGGGTGGTGATAGGCAAGTGAGGAGAAAAGGTAAGAGGCCAGAGTGGGAATAGAAAAAGAGGGAAGGGAAAGAGAAAAGAAGAAAAAAAATGACAGATATTGAAAAAATCAATGTTTGTGCAATTAGGTTGGAGGCTAACTGGTGTGATACTCCTCCAATCTGAGAGTGGCCTCATCATGGCAGAAGAGGAAGCCATGGACTGACATGACGGAATAGGAATGGGGATAGGAATTAAGATAACCGGTAAATTCGACTTCTGTCAGATGGAGTGAAATGCTGAGCAAAGCTGTTATGTGTGAATCAAGTGTAGCTCAGTGGGAGCTGTTCAGAAATATTTAATATCAAACATTGTACTCTACGCCTACAGAAAAGGAGGACTCTTCACAAATAAGGTAGCTGTAGAGGACTGAGGAGGTAACAGAGGAACAAACAGAAAGTAAAACAAAATATGCTCTAAACCCCAATCAGGTTAATGAAGGCTGTGAGGGAAACAGTGAAGATCAAAGATGTCAAAACAGAATAGACAAAGAAACAAAAAAGTCATAAGCACAGAAATCAACACATTCTGTTTTACATTTGTATTCACAAACAAAAGATTGTCAAAAACAACATTATTATAATAATAAAAATGTAAATCATGAAATGTCAATCTTTGATTACTTTGGATCACTTTTAAATTAGAGAAAAATGTTTTAGAATGTTTGGCATCTTGAGTCACCACTATTCAATGAAACAAAATAACAGCAACAACCTCTTATTCATTACTTGAGGAAGCTAAATTAAGGGATTATAGATTTATTAGTCTAACATCTAATTAAGCTGGAATAAATATCTTGAAAAACTTCAGCTGTTGAGAGACTTCATCACTGATCTACAAAGTGCAGGTCATATCTAACGAACTTGTACAAGAGTGATTAATGTAAATGATAAATACATTATTGATAATTATAAATGGAACCATAGAGTCATGCAGCACAAGATCTGTCCCTTTGGCTCCATTGACCAATCCTGACCAAGATGTCTGTCCAAGCTAATCGTATGTGGCCTATTTTTGGTCTATATCCCTTTAAACCTTTCTTGTCTGTCTTTTAAGAATTGTTATTGTTCCTGTCTCAACCACTTCTTCTATAGTGCAGTCCAGAGGAAGTGGCTGAAGTTCAAAGTTCAAAGTACATCTATCATCAAAGTATGTATGTAGTGTGCAACCCTAAGATTTGTCTTCCCATAGACAGCTAGGAAACAAATAAACCCCAAGGAACCTCTTCAAAGAAACCATCAAACACCCAACGCAGACAAAGGAGAACAAATCGCACAAACGGTAAAAAAACAAGTGAAGAACACAAAATATAAACCATCAAATGACAGATTGTTGAAACAGTCGAGGAATGTTCAATTTAGTTCAGTTCATTTCAATTTAAAGCTGTGCCACTTATTTTTCTGCAGGCTGCAGAGACAGTCTGCCCAATCAAAATTGCACAAAATACCAATAAAAATGAATAACCAGAAACACGTATAACATGAATTGCAGAGTCCAATCCACAATTTGTGTCAATTAAACTTTACCCAAGACCCAAATCAGTTGCATCTGTCTCAATAACAATAACAACCCTTTCACCCTTTATGTGAAAAGGTTGCCCCAGGAGTTCTGGTTGAATCTTTCCCCTCTCATCTTTAATCCACATCATTTAGTTCTTGTTTCTGCAGCCTTGGATAAAATAAAACTGAGTGTATTCACCCTTTCTATATCCCTCAGGATTTTATACACCTCTGTAAGATCACTCCTCAGTTACCTCCATTCCAAGGAGAAAGGACCATCTGGGTTTAGAAGAATGCAAGCTGATTGCACTTGGACATATAATATTCTTACAGGGGATGACAAGGATCATGCCATTCCTCTGGCCTGGAGCCTCGAGCAAAAGGTCACAGTTTCTGAATGAGGCCATTCATCCAAGGGGTTGAACTCCTTGTCTAAAATCTGTCAGAATCAGGTATATTGTCACTGGCATATGTCATGGAATTTGTTGTTTTGTGGCAGCCTGATTCAGCGCTGTAGTGTTCTATGATTCTGATGCTGCCTTATGTATGTGTCCAGTGAACCACAGAGCAAAAGGAGTCAAAGATATCACCCTCAACTTTGCTGCCATTTCTTGCTCTGTGCAAGACAAACAATGCAATAGTTTTTCCAAATTAGGATTCAGTTTAATATTGCTGACAAGCTGTGATAACTTTGCTGTTTTGTGGCATCAGTACATTGCACTACTCAAAAAATGACTATATGTTACAAAAAGAAAAACTAAACTAAAATAAATACACCATGCAAAAAGAGAGCAAAACAGTGGGGAAGGTTCATGATTTCATGGACTGTTCAGAAATTTGATGTCAGAGGGGAAGAGCCATTCCTGAATTGTTAAGTGTGTGTTTTCAGGCTCCTGCATCTCCTCCATGGTGGTAGCATTGAGAAGGGCTATGTCCTGGGTTCACCTTCAGGGGTTCCTCAATCATGGATGCCTCCTTCTTGAGGAATCAAGAAGACATTTTGTAGATTACATAAAAGCTACTATATGCAACAATAAGAATTAAAGTAAATGTATAGCACAAAAGAGCAATAATGAGGTCACTGACTGTTCAAAAATCTAATGGTGGAGGGGAAAAAGCTGCTCCTAAAACATTGAGTGTGCATCTTCAGGCTTGTGTATATCCTCCCTGATGGTATCAATGAGAAGGCGACATGTCACTAATCATATTATGGAAAGAGTTCGATAGATTTTGAAATATATGGAGAATCAAGTGAGGCCATGGTCCTGGGGAATGTAGGGCAGCATTGTGATCTCATCCTATTTTGATTTCTGGTGTTCTGATTTCTGCACACCTTCGGACGGGATCTCATTACATTAAAACAAGGGTGCAACAGGGATACAGCTAACAGAGCCACAGCTCGCACTAGCAGAGTCCCAAGTTCAATCCTATGTGGAATTTACCCAATTTTGTGCTGTTGCAGGAAAGTATCATCCATCATCAGGGACCTCCACTACCCAGGACGTACTCTCTTCTTGTTGCTGCTATCAGGAAGAAGGTACAGAAGCCTCAGGACCCATACCACCAGGTTCAGGAACAGTTTCTACCCGTCAACCATCAGACTCATGAAGCAAAGGGAACAAAAGAGGCAGCCTTTTGACTTAATTCTGCAGCGACACATGCAAAGTGCTGGAGGAACTCAGTAGGTCAAGCAGCAACTATAAAAATGAATGAATGAACAGTTGATGTTTGGGTTGAGACCTTTCATCATCTTTTTGTGTGTGTTCTTTTGGATTTCCAGCATCTGCAGAATCTCATGCAGAATCTTTATACTTAATTGTACAGCTGCTTCTTTGGGACACATAATATTCATCACCTCATAATGTGATAATTAATATATGACTGTGTAAATCTTTACTCTTGTGATCCGTGAATGCACCTTTTAGTTCCTGCTTTAATTTTTATGAGGACTAGAATATAAGAAGCTAGGCATTCCAACAAAGATGAAAAAAATATTTAGACTTTACCTGTGATTTGTCCTGGATCTTAGGCAAAGACATATTGATCTTGGAGATAATTGGAGTACAGATTTCCAAGAATAATACCTGTGCTCTTGAGTCAAACAATAAACAAACATTATACTAATTAGGTATTAAGCAGAGACTAATGAAGAATTAAGATGCAATTGGCTGACTACTGGAGGAACTGATAAAATGTCCTTATTCAGGGGGGATTCCTGGATAGGGAGCATTGTATTAAATTGGTAAATTCATTTATTATTATTGTGACACGTGGCAAAGCACAGTGAAAAATTTTGCTTTGTGTGCCATCCGTAAAGATCACGTCGTCACATCAGTGCACTGGAAAACAATAACAGAATGCAGTATAAAGTGTTACAGTTCCAGAGAAGGGTAGTGAAGGTAGATTATAAGGAGCAAGGGACATGACAAGGTAAATTATAAGGTCAACTTACTTATTTACTGCCCATTACATTGTTGGCGTTTAGGGCAGCAATGAAAGTCCACCACCTCTATCTCATATAGATAGTCAGAGGCTATCCCAGGGTAAAAATGACTATCACGAAAGGGCACAATTTTAAGGTGCTTGGAAGTAGGCACAGGGGAGATGTCAGGGGTAAGTTTTTTACGCAGAGAGTGGTGAGTGTGTGGAATGGGCTGCTGACGATGTTGGTGGAAGCAGATATGATAGGGTCTTTTAAGAGACTCCTGGATAGGTACATGGAGCTTAGAAAAATAGAGGGCTATGGGTAACCCTAGGTAATTTCTAAAGTAAGTACATGTTCAGCACAGCATTGTGGGCTTGTATTATGCAGTAGTTTTTCTAAGTTTCTATGTTGTTATGTTACTCTAAATGACATGTCACATTGGATGGGCAGGACGTGAGTAAGAACATAGTGAAATGTGGCATTTGCATTAGCAATGAGCACAGTCCGAAGAGGTGCTGGGTGCAGCCCTAAAGTGTCACCTTGAATCCTGTTAGGGTTAATGTTAGGGTTAATTCGAGACTGCCATTACAGGTCAGGAGTGGCTCACGTAATATTAGGGGACCAGAATGCGAGGGAGGGGGGAGCGAAACTGGGGATTCCGCTACACCGAAACTACTAGTGTCACGCGATTCAGTAAACAAAAGAAACAGGTAACTCGTGCGTGTATGGCATCGGGCCAATAAGATGGACACAAGTGCCCGATGTTACCTAATATGTAGCGGGGGGTTGTTCTGGGGGGAAAAGGGATATAAATAAGAGCAGATTGTAAGGGGAGGTCGGAACGCGCCTTCTCCAGCGACTCCGTGGATTCGCTGTGCCAGTTACGGATTCTGCAATAAACCCAAGTTTTGTAATATTCCGGTGTTGGTTGTCTCTCTTCCTAAACGAACACAGGGCAGAATTTCAAGCCCAACAATCCTGTGCCAACATATCATGTTCACAACTCACTAAGGCTAAGCTGTACGCTAGGGAGTGTAGGAGGAAACCCGAACACACTGAGAAAAATCAATGTGGTCATGGGGAGAACATACAGATTGCAGCAGAACTGAACCTGGCTTCTTGTGTTATATAATATTACCCTAACCACTTCGCTACTCTATGCCCAATGGCTGCTCCTCACGTATAACAATTCTTACTTACCTTCTTAATCCTACCACCCCTACCGGAGTATAGGCCATCAACAGCAGCTCACCAGAGTCCTCTGTCCTGGGCCAGGCATTCAATTTGACCCCTATCTTTGAGAATCTCTCCTCTCCCAGGGAAGAAATCTTTGGGAGCTTCTGATGGTGTTTCTGTAGCTCTGGGTTTTTTTGGGATGTGGTTGCTAGCCCCATGCACCACCCTCCTCGTTTCGCAGCTGGGCTTGAGACTGCCCATGGCTGAGTTTACAGCAAGTCTGTTCTTTTCCAAATGTCAACAATTCCTACGCTGCTCAATATGCTGCTAAGTACCTCAGGTGCTATAAACTGGGTGTCCCTCTAGTCTGTAGACACAGTCTATAAGGTACTGTGGTCTGGCTTATATTTTACAAGGTTACAGAACTACATCTAATGGAGGGAAAAGTTATTATTTACAGGAGTAATAAATATTCTCAAAGCACTATAGCAGATCACCACTTTGATGACTATAGATGGTGTAGTTTTGTAGCATTGCTAACTATTGTCTCCAATCACATGAACAAACATAAAACTGACAGTGTGAGTAACCAGTTATAGGTTAGACAAACTCAAAATGTCATTTTTCTCCAATAATTAGGCTATTGATGTTAGATATGCCATCTAAATGGTTAAGAACACACACACACACACAAACACACACACACACACACACGTGCTGAAAAGGAATGCAGTGTCATGTTAGGTGGTGTGCTTTTAATGATAGCTGGATCTCACGTCTGCACCTGCTTTCCCTCAGCTCAGCAGGAAAGGCAAAACTGAGCTAAGTGCATGTATCAGCTGGGCAAACACAGATATAGGAGCAACAAGCAGGAAGAACTCTGCAGTTCAGGCAGGATCTATGGAGGGGAATAAACAGTTGATGTTTCAAGCCAAGACTCTTCAAGGGGAATGGACATAGGAAGGATGTGGTAAATTTCATGAACCTGTTCTGCCATCCAGTGAGATTATAGCTCCTCTGTAATCTGATTCCATACCGTCTCTTTCTTTTCTGTGTAACCTGCAATTTATCGGATAAAAATAATTCTATCAGTCTCGTACTTAATATGAGCCCAGTCCCAATAATCATTTGAGAATTGCCACTTGAGTATCAGAAAGTCAAATAATGATGAGTTAGAGTACAGGAGGGTGATAGAGAGCTTAGGGACATTTCATGATAACAACTTTTCCCTCAATGTCAACAAAACAAGACAGCTGGATATTGACGTCAGGAAGAGGGAGGGGTGGTACATGCACTCACTCTGGGTTACATCAACGCACTGAGGATGAGATGTTTGAGAGCTCCCGGTTCCTAGATATGGACATCCCCAACAACCTGTGCTGCCCCAGCCATTTTGATACCAGATTCACGTAAGCTCGTCAGCACCTCTTCTTCCTCAGGAGGCTAAAGAAATCTGGCATGACGCTCGCCCTTTTTTTAATCAATGCACAATCAAAAGCATCTTATCCAGATTCATCATAGAAACATAGAAACACAGAAAATAGGTGCAGGAGTAGGCCATTCGGCCCTTCAAGCCTGCACCGCCATTCAGTATGATCAGGGCTGATCATCCAACTCAGAACCCTGTACCTGCTTTCTCTCCATACCCCCTGATCCCTTTAGCCACAAGGGCCATATCTAACTTCCTCTTAACTATAGCCAATGAACCGGCCTCAACTGTTTCCTGTGGCAGAGAATTCCACAGATTCACCAATCTCTGTGTGAAGAAGTTTTTCCTCATTTCGGTCCTAAAAGGCTTCCCCTTTATCCTTAAACTGTGACCCCTCATTCTGGACTTCCCCAACATCAGAAACAACCTTCCTGCATCTAGCCTGTCCAATCCCTTTAGAATTTTATATGTTTCAATAAGATCCCCCCTCAATCTTCTAAATTCCAGTGAGTATAAGCCTAGTTGATCCAGTCTTTCTTCATATGAAAGTCCTGCCATCCCAGGAATCAATCTGGTGAACCTTCTTTGTACTCCCTCTATGGCAAGAATGTCTTTCCTCAGATTAGGGGACCAAAACTGCACACAATATTCTAGGTGTGGTCTCACCAAGGCCTTGTACAACTGCAGTAAAACCTCCCTGCTCCTGTACTCAAGTCCTTTTGCTATGAATGCCAACATACCATTTGTCTTTTTCACCACCTGCTGTACCTGCATACCCACCTTGAATGACTGGTGTACAATGACACCCAGGTCTCGTTGCACCTCCCCTTTTCCTAATCGGCCACCATTCAAATAATAATCTGTTTTCCTGTTCTTGCAACCAAAGTGGATAACCTCACATTTATCCACATTAAATTGCATCTGCCATGAATTTGCCCACTCACCTAACCTATCCAAGTCACCCTGCATCCTCTTAGCATCCTCCTCACAGCTAACACCGCCGCCCAGCTTCGTGTCATCCGCAAACTTGGAGATGCTGCATTTAATTCCCTTGTCTAAATCATTAATATATATTGTAAACAACTGGGGTCCCAGAACTGAGCCTTGAGGTACCCCACTAGTCACTGCCTGCCATTCTGAAAAGGTCCCGTTTACTCCCACTCTTTGCTTCCTGTCTGCCAACCAATTCTCTATCCACATCAATACCATACCCCCAATACCATGTGCTTTAAGTTTGCACACTAATCTCCTGTGTGGAACCTTGTCAAAAGCCTTTTGAAAATCTAAATATACCACATCCACTGGCTCTCCCCTATCCACTCTACTAGTTACATCTTCAAAAAATTCTATAAGATTCGTCAGACATGATTTTCCTTTCACAAATCCATGCTGACTTTATCCGATGATTTCACCTCTTTCCAAATGTGCTGTTATCACATCTTTGATAATCATGGCTTGATGTGGCAGCAAATTTCCCCATGACTGCAAAAATCTGCAGGAAGTTGTGGATACAGCTTAGCACAACAGAGCAAGCAGCTTCCTCTCCATGGATTCTGCCTACAATTTGCACTGTCTGAGGAAAACATCCATTATAATCAAAGACCCCGCCTGCTCCGGATATTCTCCCTTCTCCCTCCTCCCATTGGGAGGAAATACAAAGTCCTGAAAGCATGTAGCACCAGGATCAAGGACAGTTCTGTTAGCAGACTGTTGATGCTTCTCTAATATGATAAAATGAACTCTTGATCTCACAATTTACTTTACCCTCCACCTTCAATTTTATTGTCTACTTGCACTGCACTTTCTCTGAAACTGTAACACTTTATTATGTACTCTACTATTGATTCACCTTGTACTACCTCAGCACACGGTTTTAATCAATTGTTCCGCAAGACTAGTTTTTCCACTCTGGCTGAGTAGACATGACGATAACATAATTTATCAATTTACCTTTATTATCTGGAAATTATTGACTTTTGTCTTGAATAATTCAGATGAGCTTATTGTCATTCTGTATATTCCAATGTGGAATGAAATTATTGCATCAAGTTCATGAAATAAGTGTTTCTGGTAATAATAAACATAACAATAAATAGAGTGACGAGTGCAAAACAACAGAATGGTGCAATTAAGCGTTCAAGAAAGTTAAGATTAGCTTTATCTGTCACATTGAAACTTACAGTGAAATGTGTTGTTTGTGTCAAATCAGATCGGTTTAAGTATCAGCATCTCCGGGAAGAGGATGTGGGAGAGGCGACAGGTTCAGGAATCTGATAGTAGTGGGGAAAAGTCTGGTTATCTGAGCTTTCAAGCTTCAGTATCTTTTCCCAGATGGTAAACGAGTGAAGAGGGAATGATCAAGTTGAAAGACATCCTTAACAGTAACCGTTAGCCTTCTTGAAGCAACGCAGCATGTAGATGGACTGGATAGAAGGAGATGAGCCACCTCTGTACACACTCGTGGTCAGGAGTTACAATGACTTATTATGCTCTGCAGAAATAAAATTTTTCCTATATCTTCCTCAAATTACAACCCTCTTTTTTGTTGCTGAGATGATGACCTATTGCTCTAGATTCCTCAGTCAGAGACGGGATCCTCCCTGCATCTGGCCTGTTGAACCCTTCTAATCTCTCAAGAAGATAAGCCTGGACAACTCAATCCCTCCTCATACGATGAAATGCCCATCCCTGGACATAGTCTGGTGATTCTCAAACACAGGAGATTCTGCAGATGCTGGAATTCTTGAGGAACACATAAAATGCTGGAGAAACTTGACAGTCAACATTTCAGACTGTGACCCTTCATCAGGACAGGAAACAAAGTGGGGAGATAGCGGTATAAAAAATGGGAGGGTGAGGTGTAACACAAGCTGGCGTGCGATTGTTGGATCTCTGAGGGTAAGATGTTAAGTTAGTGGGGAGAGTGGAAATGTTGTAAGAAGCTGGGATGTGATAGGTGGAGGTTACAAAGGACTGGTGAAGCATCTTGGCCTGAAACATCAACTGTATGCATTTCTATGGATACTACCTAACCTGCTGCATTCCTCCAGAATTTATATATGTTGTGAAGGACTGAAGAAGGTAGAATATGATAGGGAGAGGACAGGGGACCATGGAATAATGGGTGAAGAGGGAAACCAGAGAGAGGAATGTGTAGCTGATGTGCAGATTGAGGGTGAGGAGGGGACAGAGATGGAGGAATGGGGATGTGGAATGAGGCAGTCCTTCAATGATAAGTACATGAGTTCTTTGGTTGGGAGATCAAAACTGTACACAATGCTCCAAATAACTAATGATAACATCACAAAGCAACAATAAAATGAAATAATGTAAAGTAAAATAAAATGTCCTCTCAAAACATCTTCTGACTTCAATTCAAGAAAATGCTCTCCAAGCTGGAAGTTAGTGTCCTTCATATCGTATTTCAGAGAAGAAATGAGAAACACTTGCAGTATTTTTCAAAGTGATATCACAGATGACGAGTTTCCAGAGAAACCACGCTGTACAACTACCAACAAGCAAACAATATCCTCCCAAGGCAATTCCTAGCAGCAGATTTTAAAAAGTTTAATCATGACTATAATTAAAAACTTATTCAAGTCTGCTCTATGAGGTAGATTTTATAAGCAGTAATTAAAGCAAGAGAAATGGAGAGATTTACAGATGGACTTATTTGGATTAGGTGCTAAAATCTCATCAGCAGTGATCAAGAGATTCAAATCCAGGCTGCTTATGTGGCTAGGACCGAAGGAAGGCAGAGGGTTATTGGATTGGGGAAGATGATGGAGTTTCAGAGGACTCAGAGCATGAAGAGATTTAAAATCAGTAGAGTGAAATGTAAAATAAAGTTATGAAGAGCACACACACTATCTTCCAAACATATAACTCTATAAAGCTATAAGACATTGGAGCAGAATTAGGCCATTTGGCCCATCGAGTCTGCTCCACCATTCTATCATGGTTGATTTATTTTCCCTCTCAACCTCATTCTCCTACCTTCTCCACATAACCTTTGACGTCCTTACTAATCAAGAATCTATCAACATCCACATTAAATGTATCCAATAACTTAGCTGACACAGCCGTCTGTGGGAACGAATTCTACAGATTCACCATCCTCTGACTTCAGAAATTACTCCTCATCTCTGTTCTAAATGGGAATGTCTCAATTCTAAGGTTGGACTGTCTGGTCCTAGGGTCCCCCATTACAGGAAGCATTCACTCAACATCCACTCTCTCTAGGTCTTTCAATATTTGGTAGGCTTATGTGAATTCCTTCTCATTCTTCTAAACTCCAGTGAGTACAGGCCAAGAGCCACCAAATACTCCTCCTATGTTAACCCTTTCATTCCTGGATTCCTTGTCATAAATTTCCTTTGGACCCTCTCCAAACCCTTCTTAGATAAGGGGCCCAAACCTGTTCAATGTACTCCAAATGTGGCTTGACTGATGCCCTATAAAGTCAATTAAGTCCTGTGTTGTGTAAGGTTCGGAGGAATACCAGAGGGCAGCAGGTATTGTGGAGGATGCTCTGCACTCTCTGACAAATACTGAAAAATCTCTTTTTCAGTTTTCCGAATGTATAGGAAAAAGAAAGAAATCTGCACCCACAGGAGAGGCAACATTTCTCCTTACACCTCTTTCCTTCCACTTTCAAATAAAATGTGGAACATTAACAGTTTCTCTCTCCACAGATATTGTCCGACTTGCTGAGTGTTTCCATCATTTTCTGTTTTTTGTTTCAGATTTCCAACATCTGCAGTTATGTTGGTGTTCACTTTATTAGGAATGTCTGAGCGAATACAATTCAGCACAAACACAAGAGATTTTGAAGATGCTGTAAATCTTGAGCAACACACACAAAATGTTGGAGGAACTCAACAAGTCAGACAGCGTCTATGAAGGGGAATAAACTGCCTACATTTAGGGCCAAAACCTATCATCAGGACTGGAAAGGAAGGGTGAAGAAGCCAGAATAGGACAGTGGGTAGAGGGAAAGGAGTACAAGCTGGCAGGTATTAGGTGATATCCTCCGACCAGCTAGCACGAATATCAATGTCTCCATCCAGTGAACAAATTCCCTTCCCTTCCTCTATTCCCCGCTCTGACCCTTCATTTCTTCTCACCTGCCTATTACTTATTGTGTAAGTCCCCTCCTCTTTTCCTTTCTCCTATTGTCCATTCTCCTTTCCTATCAAATTCTTTATTTTTCAGTCCTTTACCCTTTCTACCCACCTAGCTCCACCTATCACTTTCCAGCTAGCCTCTTTAACCTCCCCCCACCTCTTTATTTAGGCATCTGCACCTATTCTTCTCAGTCCTGAAGGAGGTTCTCATTCCAAACCATTGACTGTTAATTTTTTTCCGTAGAAGCTGCCTGGCCTGTTAAGTTCCTCCAGCGTTTTGTATGTGTTGTTTTGGATTTCCAACACCTGCAGACTTCCCTATCTAGGTGATAGGGGAGCTCAGGAACTGATGAGTGTTTCCCATTTTCTTGGTTTCAATTTTCAGCATCTGCAGTTATTTTCATTGTTACCTCATTGGGGATGCTCTGAGCAAGTATGATTAATCTTTTCTTTTGGTGGTTTAAGCTATTCTTTGAGCAACATCCATAAACTGTGCTTTATTTGATAGGTGTTTATAATAATTGACTATAGCTTTTGCATATTTAATCATGTACTTTGAATATTATCATGTCATGCTGTTCATACGATCACTTTAGTCGAGTATAATGGGGTTATAGTTAATGGAGAATGCCTGTGGGTGACTCTGTTTAACGTGAAGAGGCTGATGAATGGCAAACACCACATGGTCCTTGACAGAACGGGGTCAGGGACCAGTGGCACGGAGTGCAAGATGACTGAGGACCCATCACTGCTGCAGCTTCCTCCACCTTCACTGCCATTGTGATGTGTCATCATCTTCCACCGGCTCCACCACTGAGCCCCTGGTTGGAGCACTCTTTGACTGAATCACACCACTCCCCATCTCCCTGACCTTACCACCATCAGACTCAGAACCAGGATCTGGGTTTAATGTCACTGGCATATATCATAAAATTTGTTGCTTAGCTGCAGCAATACATTGCAATACGATAAAAAGTATATACAACATTTTAAAATTAAATATGTAGTGTAAAAAAGAGAGGGGATAAAATATGATGTAATGTTCATGGCAGCTGTGGGGTGGAGATACAGCTTTATCAAAGAAGCTGTAAGGTGCTATTTCTTTCTGCTAGCCCACAGGTCACCTTTGGGAAAAGTGTATCACCTAGCTAGCCTCCCAATCAGAGTCACATGAAGCCATGGGAACTGATGCATTTCACGAGCCCTGGTTATGTGATTACTGATACCAGGCAGACAATCTCTTAAGAGTATTGATAATGGCTGGGATCACCTGTCTTGTAAAGAAACTGCCCAGATGAAGGCAATGGCAAACTACTTTCGTAAAAAGAACGTGCCAAGACCAATCCTAGTCATAGAAAGAGCATAATTGCCATGTCATGAGAGACAGCACATAATGAATGAACAAGTTTTCTTAATTTAATTGTCCATTCAGAAATCTGATGGTGTAGGGGAAGAATCAGTTCCTGAAACATTGAGTGTGTGTCTTCAGGCTTGTATACCTGCTCACTGATGGTAGCAATGAGAAGGGGGTATGTACTGTCTGAGAACATGTCCTGGGTGATGGGGGTCCTTAATAATGGGTACCTCAAAAAGATGATCCTCCCAGATCCAAGTTCCAGGTGGTTTTGCTCTCAGGATCTCAGGGATTCAGAAGCCTCCCCACCATGACAAAGTGATGATCCTCAGAGATGGAAATCATGTGTTTACCATACAAGTAAGGAAAATATCTATTCTTTATTTCTGGATCCCTCACAAACATCACATTGCACAGAAATATTCAATTCATCTCTAACGATCCTAATTTCATGGTGAAACCTTCAGTCATATTGAGTCACAGAACATTACAGCACAGATGCATGCCCTTTGAATCACCCCATCCATGCCTCACTATAAATCTGCCTATCCCATTGACCTGCAGCTGGACTATAGCCCTCCACACACCTCCCTTCAGTATTCAAAAGCAAAATCTCTCATAGGAGTTTTATGCAGCAAGAATTCTGACCATCATGGAGAAGGGATGTGAATGATTATTTAACGCTGCTTTCATTGTCTTGCATGTTAGTGACATCTCCTAACAGCGAGGCCATCCCTTGTGGTTATGTTTGAATATAAATATATTAGAACATGTAAGCAACCAAGGGGCAATCAAGAGGACCTTCAGATTAAGGTGTTTTTGACAGTTGGGGTCAAATCTGACAGGTTGGTTGTTAAACCAGCAGATCAGTGTTAATGCACTAAGGATTATCTTCACTAAACATCCAAGCTGGCTTCAGGAAAGTCATTAGAACGCACAGCTTTGTTTAATTGGGAAGACAATGAACCCAGATCAGAATACGCTCAGGATCATAATCAGTCTTATTATCACTAACATTTGGTCAGTGGCCACTTTATTAAATACAGGGGGAAACTAATGAAATGGCCACTGAGCATATTTCTGCCTGTATGTGGTCTTCTGTATTCCATCCATTTCAAGGTTCAGTTTGGAAAAAGTCATGTCCAGGATGATGAAGGTCCTCACTAATGGATGGTGCTTTCTTGAGGCACTGCCTTTCGAAGATGCTGCCAGTGATGGGAGGGATTGTGCCCATGATGGAACTGACTGAGTCTACAACACTCTGCAGCCTCCTTCAATTCTGCTCACTGAAACCTCCGTACCACAGGCTGATGCTACATGTTAGAATGCTATCCAATGTACATCTGTAAGAATTTGCAAGTGTCCTAATGAAGTATAAATACTGGTGTTCCTTATTTGGTGGATGCTGCTTTGTACAGAATTCTTATGTCCCACACCACCAGGTTCAGGAACGGTTATTACTATACAAACATCAGGTCCTGAACCAGTGTGGATAACCTCACTCACCACTAATCTGAACTGACTCTATCAACCAGCAGGCATATCATCAATAACTCTTTACATCTCATATTCTAAATATTACTTTTTCTTATTTGCTGTTTGTCTTCTTTTGCAAATTGGTTACTTATCATTCTTTGCCTGTTTTTAAGAAGTTTTTCATAAAATTCTATTGTATTTCTTTTCTACTTTTCTGAAAATGCCTACAAGAAAATGAATCTCAAGGTAGTATCTGCTGGTGCTGGGCCCAGGATAGATCCTGTGAGATGTTAATGCCCAAGGTCATTTTCAAAAGCTTTGATATTTAAAACTTTATTAGGATAAGTGTGAGATTATTTATTTATTTATTTATTAGGGAACTACAACACAGAACTGCCCTTTCTTGTCCGAAGAGCTGCACTGCTCAGCAACACACCTATTTACCCTAACCTGCTCACAGGACAATTTACAATGACTATTTAACCAAATAACTCATTTGTCTTTGGACTGTGGGAGAAAAATGGAGCACTCGGTGAACATACAAACTTTTTACAGAGAACAGTGGAATTGAACTCTGAATTGTGGTTGCCCTGAGCTGGAATGATGCCATGCTAATCACTACACAATCAAAGCACCTCTATTTTTTAATATACTTATGTTGTAGATGGTATATATTTATATTGTATATACAGTATATCTATATATGATTGTGTGCATGTTTCTTTTTACTTATAATAATATATATTTACATATATTGTATAAAAATAGTAAATATTCCAAAATAATGTAAAAAAAAGCGTAACATCCAAACTAGTCAAAGTCATGAACCCCTATCACCCAGTACGTGGCCTTTTCTCATTGCTATCATTAGGGAGGAGGTACAGAAGCCTCAAGACCAACATTCAACTTTTTATGAACAGTTTCTTCCCCACCACCATCAGATTTCTGTGTGGACAATGAACCTCACTTTTTTCTGTTTTTGTTCACTTTTTGCACTAATTTAATATAGTTTTATATATACATCATATAGTAATTTATATGCTTATCATTACTATGTACTGCACAGTATAACTGCTGTGAAACAATGAATTTCACGACATATGTCACTGATAATAAACCTGATTCTGATTTGGAGTCCACCATTCAATCATGGCTAATTTATTTCCTCTTACAACCCCTTTTGTTTTCCTGGGATCCTCCAAAACTTTTGGACCAAGTTTTCTAATTCAAAATTCAAAATAAATTACCTGTGTTCCATAAACTTTATTTCTCTCTGTTTTCACTTATCTCCTCTGTCAGATTAGCTGTAGCATCCTTTCACTATCTCTCTGCCAGTCAACATCACTGTCACTTGGGTCATTCATTTCTCCTGTCATTATTCTATCTCAGACGTTCCCTCTGCTCTCTCTCCACTTCTCATTTCTTGCAAACTAAAGGGTAGAATATTGAACAAAACAGTTCCAGTTCAAGTTGTCACTCAACCATACATACGTAAACAGCTAAAGAAGGCATTACTCCACTGGGGCCAAGGGACAAAACACAGTACACATAGTCTCACACAGCACATATAGTTTTAATCCAACACATACTGTTCAGAAATGAACACAAATACCTGAGTGCACGGCTTGAAAATTGACAGGTTGACAGAAAGTGTGAGGTGAATGTTTACATAAGACAGTATCATGTAACTGGCACTATTATAATAAAACAAGCAGTCGTACAAATATGTGAAACAGCTTCAATAAAAGATGAAAAGTGGCCAGTACAGGATGCGATTAAGTTTAAGATTCAAGTTTAATTATCATTCAACTATACGTGAATATAAACAAACTACATAACATTTTTCTGGTGCCAAGTAGCAAAACACATTACCAACAGCGCACAGCACAGAGCACATAGTACACATAGCACATATGTTTATGTCCTCGTAAAAACATATAGTCACAGTGTTATAGTCCATGTCCCTGAATTGTCCCCCTTCTTCTTCCATTGTGAACACTGGAGATCAGCACTGAGCAAACAAGAGTGCGTCTGTGAGTTGGGGAGTGGTAGGGGAGCAGCATTCAGACGAGGTGCCAAACTGTATTAATCTCTGCCATTCCTTGGGATTTATCAGTTGTGTGGGGAGGGGGAGCCAGCTGCATGGGTAACAGCTTGCTCTCCGTATCCTGCTGCCTGGCTTGTGTATTGACAGCTAGGATGCAATATCCCTGACCAACAGAGGGCCTTTTCAGCTAAAAGCTGGTGATGGAGGCTGAGGGGAGATTTGTTAGAAGTTTATAAAATTATGCAAGGCCAAGGTAGATAGATATCCAGAATCTTTTGCTTTGTACTTGAGGTGAGGGGAGAATGTACAAGGGAAATGTATGAGGGAAGTTTTATACACAGAGAATTATGGGGTCCTGGAAAACAATGCCTGAAGCAGATTGCGTGGGAGTGTTTAATAGAGTTGTAGATATGAGCATGAATATTCAGAGAAGGGAGAATATGGACAATACGCAGGGAAGAGAAATTGAATTAATTAGGACTCAGCTGTTTAGCACAACATTATGGGGTGAAGAATTAGTCATGTACTGGTATATGTCTAATGCTCCAAAAACTCTAAATAAATCTGAACTCCATCATCGAGGACCCCCACTATCTAACCTGTGTTCTCTTCTCGCTGCTGTCATCAGGAAGAAGGTACAGGAGTCTCAAGTCCCACACCACCAAGTTCAGGAAGAGTTATTACCCACTCAACCCTCAGGCTCTAAAACTAAAGGGGATAACTTCACTTAACTTCAATTATTTCAACACTGATTCCATAATCTATGGATTCCCTCTTAAGGACTCTACATCATGTGTTCTCAATATTTATTTTCTTTTTTTTTTCTTAGCTCAAGCTGGTGAAACCTGAGGTTTGGTCATAGCCGAGCACACTCATTTCTCAATTGCTAGGAACTTTCAGACTATTCTCCTGGTGTTTAGTATTGTGGTTTTCTGAAGATTTATATAAATATTGCTGTGCAGGCCAAGTTGTTTAATGCTATTGTGTAATGACTTTGGGATGATACCAGATGTAGATCTTACTATTGGGACAATGTATACCCTGTTCATGTTTCATAGTCTCTTAATGTCTTCAAATTCAGTATATTTCTGGTGTTTCTCACTTAATGAGTGCTGCGTGTTGTGTATGTTCAAGTAAGTTGTTTCGGCTTGTTTATCCTATATTATTATATCCAGACAGATATTATGGATTGTCCTATCTGTAATAACGGATTGGTCATCGTACAATTTGCAGGACTCTGACTAAAAAAGTGGGTTTGGCTTGTATTTGTAGTAATGGTTTCCTTGACGAGTTTGTGTTTACAAGCAAGATTTTAGCAAATGATGATTGCCACTTGATTGTGCCTGTGTAAGTAAACAGATTGTGTTAAAATTCTGCAGGATCCTGAAATGTGTTGGATTGTTTCTGGCTTGTGCTTGCATTTTCTGCATTTATCGTCTTGAATCTGTTGGTCTTTTATTACGTTTATATTCGATTTTTTGTGCTAATCACCTGGTCCTGTACTACCACAAGGAACCCCACTGGTTCTGAGAGAGGTCTCTAACTCTGAGCCAGGTGTTACACACTTCCTTGTTGACATCAGGTATGCTCAGATTGTGGGGATATCTTCCATGTGCTCCTATATCCATTATGGTGATAATTTCTTCATTTTTCTGTATTGCGCTACCATTTAAGTTTGTTTTCTTTTGCATTTTGATTGTTTATCAGCTTTTGTATGTGATTTTTCATTGATTCTATTGTGTTTGTATCTACTGTATGCCTGCAAGGAAAAGGCTAGCATATGGCAACATATATATATTCGATAATAAACTGACTGTGAACTTTGAACTTGAAATCACTGTGAGATCAGGTTTCACAAATCCCTGGTTATTGCCTTCTATTCCAAGCTATTTCTTCGCCTGAGGTTTATTTGTTGAGGAGCTTGGTACAGTCTCCCTGGACGGCAGTGTAATTATCTTTTGGTGGGAGTGTGGGAGAAGAAAGCCCATGTAAATAATTAAAAGCACAATGAGTTGTGCTACAACCTGAGAAAGGATTAAACTGCAGAGGCTCTGGCATTTGCACTTTGCTGAGAGGCTTCAGCTTCTGCACTCTGCTTCCAAGGAGCTCCCTGCTGGCAGCTCAGAAAATGAGTCAGTGTTTGGGTTTTCTTTATCGTCGCTGTGTAGGATGATGCACCAGTCCAAGAAGCACAGAGTGTTCAGCATCAGAGCTGAGAAGCTGAAAGGGATGGGTACTCTTGGTTTTGCACATTCATCCCATCCCGACGTAACTGTCCGTAGCCAGTCATGAGCCCTGTGGGCCTGTGTGGCTGGTCATAGAGTTTTGAACTTCAGGGTTTCTAGAGCACCTCCATTAATTGACTGTTCTCTTAACTAGAGTCATTAGTCCTTGTGCTTTCTGTTAAATCCTGTTAAGGTTATTTTGACTGGGTACCTGGTTAGCGCTTATCGCAGAGTTCTTATTTTGAGAATGATTTGTCTTGTGGTGTCGCTCAGTTGAAACACCAATGTTCTGATGGAATTCCTATATATATATATATAAACTCTTGTCTCCATCTCTACATGTGATTCTGTCATTCATCCACACCTGGGTTCAGTCATTTGTGAACACCTCCTCTACAGCAACCTCAATGGTCTACTACCGGGGTAGGCAACCTTAAGCACAAATGATTTTCTAGCATGCGTTATTCATTAAGTTGAGGCAAAACATAACTAGATGTATTTAAATGGATAGTTCCCACATTTCAAGCGTTTTATGGAATTTACCTAGCCCACCGTCTGCTCATTAATAGGCAATCCAACCCACAGAGGCAAAAAAGTCTACTGATTACACAACCTACGGACTCATTTTCCAGAACTCTACAACTCCTGTTCTCGTGTTCTCTTTCTTTCTTTCTTATTTATTTATTTATGTATTTATTTATCTATTTATTTATATATTTATCTATCTATCTAACTATTTATTTATTTAGGTTACTATTATTATTATTATTATTATTATAATGACAACACTACCATCATCGGACTCATCCAGAATAGTGATGAGTCTGCATATCGACAGCAGGTGGACCAACTGGCGCTCTGGTGCAGTCGGAACAATCTGGAGCTGAACACGCTCAAGACAAAGGAGATGATAGTGGATTTCAGGAGACATCCCCCCGCTATGTCTCCCCTCACAGTCCTCAGCAGCCCTGTGTCTACCGTGGAGAACTTCAGGTTCCTGGGAACCACCATCTCTCAGGATCTGAAGTGGGAGCAGAACATCAGCTCCATCCTGAAGAAGGCCCAGCAGTGGATGTATTTCCTGCGGCTCTTGAGGAAATACGGTCTGCCTCAGGAATTGCTGCTGCAGTTCTACACTGCAGTCATTGAGTCTGTCCTGTGCACCTCCATCATTGTGTGGTTTGGAGCCGCCACCAAGCAGGATAGAACCAGACTACAGCGCACAGTGAGGACTGCAGAGCGCATCATTGGAGCCTTCCTGCCCTCTATTGTGGACCTGTACTCTTCCAGGTTGAAGAAGAGGGCGGGGAACATCATAAAGGACTCCTCCCATCCTGCGCACGGACTGTTTGATCTGCTTCCATCTGGTAGGCGCTTCAGATCCCTCCAGACTAAGACTAATAGGCACTGGAGAAGTTTTTTCCCTACTGCGGTCACTTTGCTGAACAGTTAACTGCCGGTTAACTGTCGGCTAACTATTACTTGGATTGCACTACCTGTATGTATAATCTATATTTTCATTTATATTTATCATTATTATTGTTATGAGCAGAGAGACAACATCTGCCAGAAGTAAATTCCTTGTATGTGCACAGGTACTTGGCGATTAAAGTCTGATTCTGATTCTGATTCTGATTCTGGTTATTATTATTGTTGTTTTGTATTTTCACAGTTTGTCTTCATTTGCCAATTGAATGTTTGTCAGTCTTTTTGTATAGTTTTTCATTGATTCTATTGTATTTCTCTTTTCTGCAAGAAGATAAATCTCAAGGTATTATATTGTGACATACAGTAAACGTACTTTGATAATAAATTTACTTTGAACTTTGAGCATTGAACAATAAGGCTAAGCTCAGGTTGGAGGAGCAACACCTCATATTTCATCTGGGTTGACTCCATCCTAACGGCATGAACATCAATTTCTCTGATAATTTCTCTTCCTTACCTCTTCTTTCTTTTATGATTCCCCATTCTGGTTGCCCTCTCACCTCATCTCTTCTCTCACCTGCCCATCACTTACCTCTGATACCCCTTTCTCTGCCCTTTCTTCCATGGCCCACTGTCCTCACCTACAGATTCCTTCTTCTTCAGCTGTTTTCCTCTTCCATCTATCACCTCCCAGCTTTTGACTTCCATTCCCCCCCTTCTCAACCACCCAGCTTCCTCCTGAAACACGAGGAAATCTGCAGACGCTGGAAATTCAAGCTACACACATAAAATGCTGGTGGAACGCAGCAGGCCAGGCAGCATCAATAGGGAGAAGTGCTGTCGACTTTTCAGGCCGAGACCCTTCATCAGGACTAACTGAAAGGAAAGATAGTAAGAGAGTTGAAAGTAGGAGGTGCTTCCTGGCCTGCTGCATTTCACCAGCATTTTGTATGTGTTGCTACCTTCCTCCTCAGCTAGTTTCACCTATCACCTCCCAGCTTGTTCTCCTTTGCCTAACACTACCATCTTATTATGGCTTCTTCCACCTTCCTTTCCAGTCTTGTTGGAGGGTCTTGACCCAGAATATCAATTACTTACTCATTTCCATAGATGTTGCCTGACTTGCTCAGTTCCTCCAGCATTTTATATGCATTTCTCAAGACTTCCAGCATGTAAAGAACCTCCTATTTTAGAAGTTGTTTCCATGGTCATGGCATCTTTAGATACTAAAGCAGATTTGTTGTTTCTGATCGAGAACCTTCATCCAGACTGGTTAGTCTGGGTGTAGGGTCTTGGTCTAAAATGTTAACAGGCCATTTCTTTCCGCAGATGTTATCTGACTAGCCAAGTTCCTCCAGCTTTTGCTGTGTTCCTGCAGATTTCAGCATCTGCAGTCTAGATTATGGTAGTGACCATTTCTGAGTGAAATGTCATGTAATAGGTTCAAATCAAATCAAGTAGAGTTATTTTATATGTATAAGTACAGTGAGGTCCGACTTGTAGAAATGTCGCAGGCCTGTTGGTATAGGTATACATAGAATATAAGCTCATGCATGATGTTTACAAGACAGTCTAGTTAAATAAAGGGTGGTGGGATAGAGATACATCTCTACCAAAGGAAGTGAAAGCTGTTCCTTCCCTCCGCAAGCCTAGAGGTCACCCTTAGGCAAGGTGCAGCACCTGCTTAATCCCCCCCCCCCCCCCCGATCAGGGTCACATGAAGCCATGGGAGCAGGCAGAAGGTCATATGAGCAGCTGGGGCATATCTCAAGTTCTGTACGTGAACACTGATGCCAGGGAGACAATCTCGGAAGAGTATTGATAATGACTGGTGTTACTTGTCTTGTCAACACACTGCCCAGAAGGCAATGGCCAACCACTTCTGTAGAAAAATTTGCCTAAAACATTCGTGGTCATAAAAAGAGCATTACTGCTCATTTCATACAACACGGCATATACTGATGATGATGATGACGATATATATAAGCTAACCTTATGTATGTTCACCCACACTCAACAGTTATTTGTACATATAGAATTGATTTTGTATTTATATTTATTGTGTTTTTATGCTGCTTCCAAGGTTTCAAAGGTACATTTAATGACAGAGAAATGCATACAATATACATCCTGAAATACTTTTTCTTCACAACCATCCATTAAAACCATCCTCTTTTGGAAGAGGACAGCGAGGCTTTGAGAAGAAGTGCGGCGGCGGCCATTTTCAAATTGCTTCTCAGATCAGAGTTCTGAGAGGCGGGACTGCGCAGGCGCGTGAAGGAGGCCTGGGAAGGAGGGAAGATATAAAAAGGAGAGAAAGAGTGAGGTAGTTCTCTTTTGGAAGAGGACAGCGAGGCTTTGAAAAGAAGTGTGGTGGCGGCCATTTTCAAATTGCTTCACAGATCGGAGTTCTGAGAGGCAGGACTGCGCAGGCGCGTGAAGGAGGCCTGGGAAGGAGGGAAGATATAAAAAGAACGCAGCCTTAAGCAGCGGGCAGCTTCGTTTGCGGGCAGCGGAGTGAGCCGGGAGCAGAGTGTAGGGCTTGGGCTCAGAGGGCTTAGGTGGAAGAGGGCACAGTAGGCTTATCTTTTAGTTCTCCTTGTTATTTTCAGTTATTCGGGAAGTATGAGTGTGAGGGCAGCTTGTTGTTCTCGGTGTCGGATGTGGGAGATCCTGGAGTCTCCGAGCCTCCCGGACGTCCACATCTGCGCCAGGTGCGCCGAACTACAGCTCCTGAGGGACCGAGTTAGGGAACTGGAGCTGCAGCTCGATGACCTTCGCCTGGTCAGGGAGAGTGAGGAGGTGATAGAGAGGAGTTACAGGCAGGTGGTCACTCCGGGGCCACGGGAGGCAGATAGGTGGGTCATGGTCAGGAAGGGGAAGGGGCAGGTACTAGGGAGTACCCCAGTGGCTATACCCCTTGACAATAAGTACTCATGTTTGAGTACTGTTGGGGGGGACAGCCTACCTGGAGGAAGAGACAGTGGCCGGGCCTCTGGCACAGAGGATGGCCCTGTAGCTCAGAAGGGTAGGGATAGAAGAAAGAGGACCATAGTAATAGGGGACTCGATAGTCAGGGGTTCAGACAGGCAGTTCTGTGGAGGTGATCGGGAGTCCCGGATGATAGTTTGCCTCCCTGGTGCCAGGGTTCAGGACGTTTCTGATCGCGTCCAAGATATCCTGAAGTGGGAGGGTGAGGAGTCAGAGGTCGTGGTACATGTAGGTACCAACGACATAGGTAGGAAAGGGGAAGAGGTCCTGAAACGAGAGTATAGGGAGTTAGGAAGGCAGTTAAGAAGAAGGACCGCAAAGGTAGTAATCTCGGGATTACTGTCTGTGCCACGCGACAGTGAGAGTAGGAATGGAATTAGGTGGAGGATGAATGCATGGCTGAGGGATTGGAGCAGGGGGCAGGGATTCAAGTTTCTGGATCATTGGGACCTCTTCTGGGGCAGGCGTGACCTGTTCAAGAAGGACGGGTTACACTTGAATCCTGGGGGGACCAATATCCTAGCGGGGAGGTTTGTTAGGGCTACAGGGCAGACTTTAAACTAGTAAGATGGGGGGGCGGAAATCAATTTGAGGAAACTATGGGAGAGGAGGTTAGTTCACCAGTAGAGTAAGTAAGTAGACAGTGTGTGAGGGAGGAAAGGCAGGTGATGGAGAAGGGATGCACTCAGCCCGAAGATGTAGGGGAGAAGAAAGAAAAGGATAATAAATTTGAATGCATTGTTAGGGATGAAAAGAGAGGAGGAGGTGGAGAGTATCTTAAATGTATCTATTTTAATGCTAGGAGCATTGTAAGAAAGGTGGATGAGCTTAAAGCGTGGATTGATACCTGGAATTATGATGTTGTAGCTATTAGTGAAACATGGTTGCAGGAAGGGTGTGATTGGCAACTAAATATTCCTGGATTTAGTTGCTTCAGGTGTGATAGAGTAGGAGGGGCCAGAGGAGGAGGTGTTGCATTGCTTGTCCGAGAAAATCTTATGGCGGTGCTTTGGAAGGATAGATTAGAGAGCTCCTCTAGGGAGACTATTTGGGTGGAATTGAGGAATGGGAAAGGTGTAGTAACACTGATAGGAGTGTATTATAGGCCACCTAATGGGGAGCGTGAGTTGGAAGAGCAAATGTGTAAGGAGATAGCAGATATTTGTAGTAAACACAAGGTGGTGATTGTGGGAGATTTTAATTTTCCACACATAGATTGGGAAGCTCATTCTGTAAAAGGGCTGGATGGTTTAGAGTTTGTGAAATGTGTGCAGGATAGGTTTTTGCAACAATACATAGAAGTACCAACTAGAGATGGGGCAGTGTTGGATCTCCTGTTAGGGAATGCGATAGGTCAGCTGACAGATGTATGTGTTGGGGAGCACTTCGGGTCCAGTGATCACAATAGCATTAGCTTCAATATAATTATGGAGAAGGACAGGACTGGACCTAGAGTTGAGATTTTTGATTGGAGAAAGGCTAACTTTGAGGAGATGCGCAGGGATTTAGAGAGAGTGGATTGGGTCAAGTTGTTTTATGGGAAGGATGTAATAGAGAAATGGAGGTCATTTAAGGGTGAAATTATGAGGGTACAGAATCTTTATGTTCCTGTTCGGTTGAAAGGAAAGGTTAAAGGTTTGAAAGCGCCATGGTTTTCAAGGGATATTAGAAACTTGGTTCGAAAAAAGAGTGATGTCTACAATAGATATAGGCAGCATGTAGTAAAGGAATTGCTCGAGGAATATAAAGAATGTAAAAGGAAACTTAAGAAAGAGATTAGAAAAGCTAAAAGAAGTTACGAGTTTGGTTTGGCAAATAAGGTGGAAGTAAATCCGAAAGGCTTCTACAGTTATATTAAAAGCAAGAGGATAGTGAGGGATAAAATTGGTCCCTTAGAGAATCAGGGTGGTCAGCTATGTGTGGAGCCGAGGGAGATGGGAGAGATTTTGAACGATTTCTTCTCTTCGGTATTCACTAAGGAGAAGGATATTGAATGGTGTAAGGTGTAGGAAACAAGTAAGGAAGTTATGGAACCTATGACAATTAAAGAGGTGGAAGTACTGGCGCTTTTAAGAAATTTAAAAGTGGATAAATCTCCGGGTCCTGACAGGATATTCCCCAGGACCTTGAGGGAAGTTTGTGTAGAGATAGCAGGAGCTCTGACGGAGATCTTTCAGATGTCATTAGAAACGGGGATTGTGCCGGAGGATTGGCGTATTGCTCATGTGGTTCCATTGTTTAAAAAGGGTTCTAGAAGTAAGCCTGGCAATTATAGAGCTGTCAGTTTGACATCAGTGGTGGGTAAATTAATGGAAAGTATTCTTAGAGATAGTATTTATAATTATCTGGATAGACAGGATCTGATTAGGAGTAGCCAGCATGGATTTGTGCTTGGAAGGTCATGTTTGACAAACCTTATTGAATTTTTTGAAGAGGTTATGAGGAAAGTTGACGAGGGTAAGGCAATGGATGTAGTCTATATGGACTTCAGCAAGGCCTTTGACAAAATTCCACATGGAAGGTTAGTTAAGAAGGTTCAGTCGTTAGCTATTAATGCTGGAGTAATAAAATGGATTCAACAGTGGCTAGATGGGAGATGCCAGAGAGTAGTGGTGGATAATTGTTTATCGGGATGGAGGCCGGTGACTAGCGGGGTGCCTCAGGGTCTGTTTTGGGCCCAATGTTGTTTGTAATATACATAAATGATCTGGATGATGGGGTGGTAAATTGGATTAGTAAGTATGCCGATGATACAAAGGTAGGAGGTGTTGTGGATAATGAGGTGGGTTTTCAAAGCTTGCAGGGAGATTTATGCCGGTTAGAAGAATGGGCTGAACGTTGGCAGATGGAATTTAATGCTGAGAAGTGTGAGGTTCTACATTTTGGCAGGAATAATCCAAATAGAACATACAGGGTAAATGGTAGGGCATTGAGGAATGCAGTGGAACAGAGAGATCTAGGAATAACAGTGCATAGTTCCCTGAAGGTGGAGTCTCATGTAGATAGTGTGGTGAAGAGGGCTTTTGGAACCTGGCCTTTATAAATCAAAGCATTGAGTACAGAAGTTGGGATGTAATGTTAAAATTGTACATGGCATTGCTAAGGCCAAATTTGGAATATTGTGTACAGTTCTGGTCACCGAATTATAGGAAAGATATCAATAAATTAGAGAGAGTGCAGAGACGATTTACTAGGATGTTACCTGGGTTTCAGCACTTAAGTTACAGAGAAAGGTTGAACAAGTTAGGTCTCTATTCATTGGAGCGTAGAAGGTTGAGGGGGGATTTGATCGAGGTATTAAAAATTTTGAGAGGGATAGATAGAGTTGACATGAATAGGCTGTTTCCATTGAGAGTAGGGGAGATTCAAACGAGAGGACATGATTTGAGAGTTAGGGGGCAAAAGTTTAAGGAAAATACGAGGGGGTATTTCTTTACTCAGAGAGTGATAGCTGTGTGGAGTGAGCTTCCTGTAGAAGTAGTAGAGGCCAGTTCAGTTGTGTCATTTAAGGTAAAATTGGATAGGTATATGGACAGGAAAGGAGTGGAGGGTTATGGGCTGAGTGCGGGTAGGTGGGATTAGGTGAGATTAAGAGTTCAGCATGGACTAGGAGGGCCGGAATGGCCTGTTTCCGTGCTGTGATTGTAATATGGTTATAAAACAATGGAATGCCCCAAGAGAATGAATGACAGTTAAATTTTAGAACCCCAAACTCTCCCCCCCCACCCCAGCTCCCCTACCTCCTGCACATAAACTGCAGCAAGCACAATAACCCCTTCCCCAATGGTAAAAAAAAGCATCGGCACTGAGCACTCAAGCGTGAGCAAAGCAAAAGCAAAGGCACAGACTTGCAGTCAACCCAAAGACTACTCGTTTACCTGGTATTCAACAAACCACAGGCTCGCTCTCTCTCTCCCACTAATAGGGGGAAAAGAGGTGTCTCTATTTCACAGCGAGAGGGGAGACATAACAAACTACTCACTGGTTTACAATGTTAAAAGTCTGTTGCATCACTTTTTCTGAGCTCTGTACCCAAAGATCTCCGGGTCTCTGGGCACACAGCCTTACACCTTCAATCTCCCACGACACACTGATCTGTCCGGATACTGACCTTCGATCCACCTGTCTCCAGAGCCATGAGAGCTGAGCTCTTGGGCTGAGCTAATGTGCCGAATAACAGCCAATTGTGAAGCCCCAAGAACGGATCCCATTCCCACCAAGAACCATAGTCAGTATGTAACTCCAGATCAGAGTATTCAAAAAACCCTGAAAGGGAAAAATAGAGATATTAAAGACAGAAATAGAGCTGTTTCCGAAGATGCAAGCAAAGGAGTCGCCATTGGGTACTATTAATCCTTCTCCAGGTACAGAGCAACCGTCATTTATTTTCCTTTACACATGGAAACTGAAGAATGACAATACACAATCTTGAATCTCGAATTTTAACTACCAGTGGCCACCTTTTGTACAATACCCCATTTCTGATAGAAAATGGACCACCTGGCAACTTGTAACGTATCAGTTACATTTTGATAAAAATCATGGAATGTTCAAGAGCATTTGGGGTAATTTGCACTGTTTTGTTGCTTTATTTGCTGTTTATTCATTTATTTAATTTTATTTATTTAGTGATTCAGCAAGGTAACAGGTTCTTGCTCCCCAATGAACCCATGATGCCCAATTACATCCATGTGACCAATTACCCTATGAACCATTACATCTTCAGATCATGGGAGGATACCAGAGCACTTAGAGGAAACCCACATGGTCAAGGGGAGAAGTACAAACTCCATACAGACAGCGGTGGGAATTGAACCTGGGTCATAGCTGATGTAACTGTGTTATGCTATACTGCTGTGCTGCCCCGAGGGACACCTGTGAATAGATAGTTTCAGAGCCAACTGATTGCTGCTCAAACACCGGAACTTGGCTTGGAAAGCCCAGATAAAAATTAAATAAACTCACATTTACTGCTTTACAATCCCACGTGCACTGATTTTGAAACAACAATAAATGATCCCCTGATTCAATTGCTGAAATGGCTTGTTACAATCGTTCTCAGTGAACTGAAGCTCACCATGAAAAGTTCTGTTCAGAGATGAAATGGACAGTTGGGTACTGAGGAGTGCAGTGGAACAGAAGGGTCTGGGACCCACAATTCCTTGAAAATGGCATCATAAAGAAACCTTTTGGCACATTGGCCTTCATAAATCAAGGTGTTGATTACAGGAATTGGAATATTGAACTTGTATAAGACTTAGATGAGGCTACCTTTGAAGAATTGTGTGCAATTTTGGTCACCTACCTTTAGGAAAGAGTTTACTCAGATTTGTCCTTAAAGACAGTTGTACAAATTTATAGATAGGACAAGTTTAGAGGAATGCAGGTCAAAAATAGGCAAACGGGACTAATTTAGATGGACATTTTGGTCGGCCTCGACAAGATGGGTGGAAGGGCCTGTTTCTGCGCTGTATTACTTGATGGCTCTATGCTGGGTCTGTTTATAAAACCACAGCATGGGCATCAGCAAGAATATTGCACTAACCAGGAATTGACCACGAGGCTTAAACATAACCGGACCACTAAGGAACAATGCATCAATTACTGGATTATGCAAAGTGCATTCCATGAAAGGAATGCAGCACAATAGCATGGTGGTTAGCATAATGTTATTACAGAGCCAATGACCCAAGTTCGATCCCTGCTGATGGCTGTAAGGGATTAGTGTGTTCTGTCCGTGACTACTTGGGTGTCTCCAGGTGCTCCACTTCTCTCCCACATTTCAAAGACATACAGATTAGTAAAATAACTTGTCACATGGGAGTAATTGGGAGGTGTGGACTCTTTGCGCTCAAAGGCCTTGTTACAAAGCTGTATTTCTAAATAAATAAATATACACACATAGAAGGAAAGAACCTTTTGACTATATAGTCCAACTAGTCTGATTGTACCAAAAACCTACGCCCTTCTGAGTTTGAGAGCACAATCTTCCTTTAATATAGAATTGTGATGAATGTGCCCTATTTCCTCACTTTGAAGAAAAGAGAAAATTTAAATAGAGTTATTTAATGATCAAAGTGCTGAGGAGATTCTGTCCATTGGACAAACACTAAGCTGTAGAAATCCTCAAAGTAATCATCTTACTCACAATGCAGTCCCACAATGTAGGCTTGTTTTCTTGGCTCTTCTGTTCCAAGCTGGTATACCAGGTAAAAGATATTCCCCACTCTGCTACCCCTCTTACCTCTTCTCTCCTCACTTGCCCAACATGCCCACTTGGGGCTACTCCTACCCTTTCTCCCATGGTTCACTCTTCTCTCCTATCAGATTCCTTCTTCTCCACCCCTTTACCTTTTCCATCTATCACTCCCCAGCTTCTTCCTTCATTCTCCTCACCCACACATCTGGCTTCAACTATCACATTCTAGCTTGTACTCCTTCCACACTCTTCTTATTCCGGCTTCATGCCCCTTCCTTTCCAGTCCTGATGAAGGGTCTTGGCTCAAAACATTGACTGTTAATTCTCCTCCATAGATGCTGCTTGACCTGCTGAGTTCCTCCAGTATTTTGTGTGTTCAAAGGTTTTAAAGGTACATTTAACGTCAGAGGAATGTATACAATATATATGCTGAAATGTTTTTTTCTTCGCAAACATCCACGAAAACAGAGGAGTGCGTCAAACAATGAATGAAAGTTAAATGTTAGAACCCCAAAGTACCCCCCAGTTCCTCTCCCTCCTGCACATAAGTGGCAGCAAGCAACAATCCTGCCTCCCCCCACCGGCAAAATAAAGCATCTGCACCCACCGCAGAGCACTCAAGCATGCAGCAAAAGCAACAGCAAAGACACAGACTTGCAGTACTCCAAAGACTACTTGTCAACCCGGTGTTCAACATACTACAGCTTCTCTATCTCCCTAATAAGGGAGAAAGAGGTGTCTCCATTTCACAGCGAGAGGGGAGACATAACAAACAACTCAATGGTTTACAATGTTAAAAGTCTGTTATGTCCCAAAGATCTCAGGTCTCTGGGCACACGGCCAAAAATCTTCCAGCTCCCATGACACACCAGTCCGGGACACCAACCTTTGATCCGCCCACTTCCATAGACAGTCAGACAGACAGACATACTTTATTGATCCCGAGGGAAATTGGGTTTTGTTACAGTCACACCAACCAAGAATAGTGTAGAAATATAGCAATATAAAACCATAAATAATTAAATGATGATAAGTAAATTATGCCAAGTGGAAATGTCCAGGACCAGCCTATTGGCTCAGGGTGTCTGACACTCCGAAGTAGGAGTTGTAAGGTTTGATGGCCACAGGTAGGAATGACTTCCTATGACGCTCAGAGTTACATCACAGTGGAATGAGTCTCTGGCTGAATGTACTCCTGTGCCTAATCAGTATATTATGGAGTGGATGGGAGACATTGTCCAAGATGGCATGCAACTTGGACAGCATCCTTTTTTCAGACACCACCGTCAGAGAGTCCAGTTCCACCCCCACAACATCACTGGCCTTACGAATGAGTTTTTTGATTCTGTTGGTGTCTGCTACCCTCAGCCTGCTGCCCCAGCACACAACAGCAAACATGATAGCACTGGCCACCACAGCCTCGTAGAACATCCTCAGCATTGTCCGGCGGATGTTAAAGGACCTCAGTCTCCTCAGGAAGTAGCGACGGCTCTGAGATCCTAGGCCTTCAAAGGCATGCCAAACTCTTAGGCTGCGCCCTTGGTCTGTCGGATAACGGCCAGTCATTACTGGTTCTCTTTCCTGCAAAGAACCAAAGTCAGCGTGTAACTCCAGGGCAGGGTCTTCAAAAGAACCCTGAAAGGGAAAAACAGAGATATTAAAGATGGAAATAAAGCTGTTTCCAAAGATGCAAGCAAAGAAGTCACCGTTTAGCACAATCTTAACTAAGCTCTGTTGTGTGTTTCAGCTTATGTAGAATATCTTGTATTCATGTAAAAGATAATTTGGCTGGCTTTCTGATAAATATACAGCAAGGAACCCAACAAATCTTCAATGTGATCTCATCTGTAAAATAGTCACTAGAATTTACTAGCCCGCTTGTGCCTTAGCATAATGACGACCATTTACTGCTGACATTGAATATGAATTTACCCACCTCAATTAGCAGACTAAGAATCTATTAAGTCAGTTATTATCCATTTCCTGCCAAGACATCAATTCAGGCAAGCTCTATCCTAACAATTACATATTGATTTCAAACCATAATTACGAATAATTCAATATGAACATTGAACATGCAGCCATTAGTAGATATAAACCATTAATAGATAGGGGCACCAACTAATTTCCAGAATACATAATGCACAATTACAGAGCAGCAAGAAAAGCAGTGAATATAAAGACAATTAAGCAACAACCAGATAATAAACTATCAAATTATAGAACTGTGCTAAACTCTTACGCTCATATACGTAGCCAGAGGTCCTAAGAATTTCGCATAGTACTGTATTGATTTTATGTATTGCACTGTACTGCTACTACAGAAAAAATAACAAATTTCATGACATATCTGAGTAAGCCTGATTCTGGTAAGGGTCTCTATGTTCTGAGCAAACAAAAATCTATCAACTTCTGCCTTAAATATACGTAAAGAGCTGGCCTCCACAGCTGACTATGGCATCAAATTCTACAGATTCAACACAATCTGGCTAAAGAACTTCCTCCTCATCTCCATTCTTAAAGGCCTCTTGAGGCTCTATCCTTTAGTCTTAGATACCCTCACCTGAGGAAACATCCTCTCTATGAAAGCCTTTCAACATATAACCATATAACCTTATAACAATTACAGCACGGAAACAGGCCATCTTGGCCCTTCTAGTCTGTGCCAAATGCTTACTCTCACCTAGTCCCACTGACCCGCACTCAGCACATAACCCTCCATTCCTTTCCTGTCCATATACCAATCCAATTTTACTTCAAATGACAATACCGAACCTGCCTCTATCACTTCTACTGGAAGCTCGTTCCACACAGCTACCACACTCTGAGTAAAGAAATTCCTCCTCGTGTTACCCTTAAACTTTTGCCCCCTAACTCTCAACTCATGTCCTCTTGTTTGAATCTCCCCTAGTTTCAATGGAAAAAGCCTATCCACGTCAACTCTATCTATCCCCCTCATTATTTTAAATACCTCTATCAAGTCCCCCCTCAACCTTCTACACTCCAAAGAATAAAGACCTAACTTGTTCAACCTTTCCCTGTAACTTAGGTGCTGAAACTCAGGTAACATTCTAGTAAATCTCCTCTGTACTCTCTTTAATTTGTTGACATCTTTCCTATAATTTGGTGACCAGAACTGTACACAATACTCCAAATTCAGCCTTACCAATGCCTTGTACAATTTTAACATTTTTAACATTCAATAGGTTTCACTGGGATTCCTGCTCATTGATCCAGATTCCAGTGAGTAGAGGTCCTGAACCATCAAATGCTTCTCATATGAGAAGCTTTCAATCCCAGAATAATTTTCGTGAATTTTCTTTGAATCCTCTCCAATGTCAGCACATCCCTTCTTGGATAAGGGGCCCAAAACTGTTGACAATACTCCAAGTGAAGCCTCCGATACTCCAAATGACCTTACCCTAGATATATGCATGCCTAAAACTTTTGCACAGTACTGTGGTTATACCATATGTCATGAGGCTTGGTAGTATAGCGGTTAACCTAACTCTATAATTCAGGTTGACATCAATTAAGGACACTAGTTCAGCTGAAAGTCCTAGGTGTCTATATTGGAAAAAGTCACTTAATTGAAAAGAGGGCTTTTCTTTGTGCTCGGCAACTGTGTCTAACTTGTTACTGATTTTATACGTAAATTGCACATTTTGTATCTGAACCCATTTCCCATCGATTTTCTGCTGCGCACCAGAAAACTCAAACTGATGCTTCTTACTGAGATTCAGGCTAGCTCAGGGCTTCACTTCCCTGTGTGCGTGTGTCCCCTGTACAGAACTATATTAATATTATAGTTCAAATTAATGATCGAGTACCTAAAATTGGTGAAGTGGACTACAACTAATACAATCAGTGGCCACTTTATTAGTTACCTCCGGAACCTAATAAAGAGTCCAATGAGTGTAAGTTTGTGGTCTTCTGCTGATGTAACCCATCCATTTCAAGGCTCTATGTGCCATGTGTTTGGAGATGCTCTTCAAAGCAGGGCAAAACTTGTATGCTGTCCAGAACAATTCTCGCTGAAAGCAAACAAAGCATTTCTCTGCATGGTTCAATGTACATATGATAAATAAGGCTAATTTTTAAAATCCTTTTATATGTACCATACTTTGCACAAAGAGGCTGCCTGTGATGTCTCCTTTAAATCCCTCACCTCCGAATTTAAACACATGACCTCCAGTTTTTAACACACTGTTCCTGGGGACAAAAGGCTATTTGCTCTTATCCTGTCTATGTCCCTCATGATCTTACAGACATTTATCAGAGAAACCTCAATCTCCTCCCTTCCAGGGAATGAAGTCCTAGTCTATGCAACTTCTCCTTGTAACTCTGAACCCACAGTCCAGGCAACATCATGATGAATTTTACCCTTCAACTATCAGGCTCTTGAACCAACCTGGATAACTTCACTCACCTCAACACTGAATTGATCGCTGAACACAACCTATGGACTCACTTTCAAGGACTGTCTGATTTTTTTCCCAGTTATTTATTGCTTCATTTGATTTGTGGTTGAACAGTTTCCTTTCTTTGGTATTTTGGATTTTGCCAGTCTTTGCTAGTTTTTTCTTTGATTTTGTTGGATTTCTTTGTTCTGCTGTGAATCCCTGGAAGAAAATTCATATCAGGGTAATATATTGTGACATCAATAATCTGATAATAAGTTTACTTTGAACGTTGAAATCATTGGTAACTTCAACCTTTGCCTTAGATATACCTAATCAACTGGCCTGCACAGTTGTCCGTGGCAATGGATTCCATCGTCTGGCTGAAAAAAAAATTCTCGTTTCTGTTCCAAATGGACATCCCTCAATTCTGAATCTGTACCCTCTAGTCCGAGACTTTGCCATTAAAGGAGACATCCTCTCCACATCCTCTTTACCTAGGTCCTACAAAATCCTACCTTGGCACCTCACAGTGGCGTAGGAGTGACACTGGCTGAAGATCAGCAAAGTACAGCGGAGATTCGTTCTCTGGCAGGTCTAACCTAGCCGTGAAGGTGATGCTCCATCGGTATACTACTATACTAGATCTTGTAGTAGGATTGTGGCTAGCTGAGTCAAGGAGGTAAGCATGCCTTTGCTACTTTGTAGGTTATGCCTCTTCAGGCAAAGGCTGCACCTAACGAGGACACCAGCAGCAGATGGTGTCTGTGGCAGATGAATCCAAAAGGGTCAATGGTACAGCCACTTTGGTGGCATGCGGAGGAACCAGAGTGCTGGTCAACGGATGGCATCACTGGACTAGTTAGTTGTCACTGCGGGGCAGCTTGCTTATCTGCTAAGTCTATTACACTCCTGTGTACCACTTAGCATCAGATTTGGAAGCCCAGGGAGACTGTATGGTGGGGGACAACACCGTCTGTCTTATTACTGTGCAAGGCGTGTTGGAGAGACTAAACTCTCAGCACAGTCAACATCGAAATCGATGGACAGCTGAAGAGTATCTAGGTCTTTCAATATTCAATAGGTTATCTCATTCTTCTAAATTCTAGTGAATACAGGCCCAGAGCCATCATACATGCCTCATATGTTAACCCTTTCATTCCTGTGATCATACTCGTGAACCTCCTCTGGACCTTTCCAATGCCAACAGATCTTTTCTTAGATAAGAGGTCCAAAACTGCTCACAATACTCCAATTGCGGTCTGACCAATGCTGTATAAAGCTTCAACATCTAAGGAATCCTGCATGAGGACTGTAAAGTCCCTTTGCATTTCTGATTTTTGAATTTTCTCCCAATTTAGAAAATAGTCCAAGTGAACATAGGAATGGAGGGGTATGGATCATGTTCAGGATAAAGAAGCTTTCATCTGGCATTGTGTTTGATACAGATATTAAGTGCTAAAGGGCCTATTCCTGTGCTGTACTGATCTATGTTATAAAATACCATCCCTGCCATCTATAGCACTTCAAAATGCAAATGTAAAAGATATTGGTGCCAGTGGCCCTGTGTAAAGGCAAAGCTTGTGTGAGCCAATAAGTGCAGAGCCTCAGCTGGTGATCTTTTGCTGTCACTAAGTGTCAGGGTCCAGACCATTGTGAGACTGTTAGAGACTGGCACACAGACATCTGTTTAAAATTGTTTGTCTATTTCCTATGGGTTGGTTGGTTCTTTAAGGTTGTCATAGCTGGGGGAGGTGGAGGTAGTGGGGACCTTTCTCTCTCTATTAAATGCTTCTACAGTTGTGCACCCCAAATAAACTCTGATAATGAAGTCCAACTCCTGGCCTTCATGTGTAGCTTAGCTACTAAGCCTGGCTGAACCATTTCTACTAATGGAAGAGGCAAAGGTTGATTACTGGTGCCTTACAACTAGTCGCTTCAGGCAGATGGAATTGTCAGCTGTGGTTGGCAGCTCATCTAGGTAAAGCAAAGCTCTGATCTCAATCCTCCACTGCCTTGCTCTATACCCACTCATGGGGAAGGCTTTGGAAGTAAACCCTGATGGAAAAATCTGGAGCAGCAGTTCCTAAGACAATCTTACATTGAATTCAATGCTTACTAGCAACTCCTGCAATGTCACTGGTGCCAAACTATATTGGTCTCTGCCCAAACACGAGGAAATCTGCAGATGCTGGAAATTCAAACACCACACACAAAATGCTGGTGGAACACAGCAGGCCAGGCAGCATCTATAGGGAGAGGTACAGTCGATGTTTCAGGCCGTGACCCTTTGTCAGGACTGACTGAAAGAAAAGATAGTAAGAAATTTGAAAGTGGGAGGGGGAGGGGGAAATCCAAAATGATAGGAGAAGATGGTGGGGGCGGGGGGAGGGATGAAGCTGAGAGCTGGAAAGCTGATTGACAAAAGGGATGCAGAGCTGGAGAAGGGAAAGGATCATGGGGCAGGAGGCCTAGGGAGAAAGAAAGGGGGAGGGGAACACCAGAGGAAGATGGAGAACAGGCAAGGAGTGATTGTGAGAGGGGCAGAGAGAGAAAAAAAAAGTGAGAAAAAAAGGGGGGAAATAATAATAAACAAACAAACAAACAAATACATAAATAAATTGATAGATTGATAGATAGATAGATAGTTAGATAAATAAATGTGATGGGGTAAGAAGGGGAGGAGTGGCATTAGCGGAAGTTAGAGAAATCAATATTCATTCCATCAGGTTGGAGGCTACCCAGACAGAATATAAGGTGTTGTTCTTCCAACCTGAGTGTGGCTTCATCTTGACAATAGAGGAGGACATATCAGGTCTCTGCCTGTCCTTTGGATTTATCAGCTGTTTGGAGAGGGAGAGTCTACTGCATAGGCAACAGCTTGCTCTCCATATCGTACTGCCCTACTTTATATACTGGCTTGCGTATCACATAGGCACCTAGGGTGTAATATCCGTGGTCGACATCAATCACAATAGGCCTCAGCATTTCCTATGAGTCAGTGTTCAAATAATGTGGCAGCAGCCTGACTGAAAATCAGCTGCCACCTGTGAAGTGTGGAGTCCACTACAGGTTTTAATACTCCTGGGGAGAACAAGATCCAATATATAAGCCAAGGATGAGCAATCTCATGATTTGTTTTGTGACTTTGGATTTAGCATGCATAGCACCCTTGTGATGTGCCAGAAATTGCTAAAGTCTAATTCTTGGCAGTGCATGTCATAAATGTTTCAAGAGCTAATAAGACCTTGCACTTAAGAACACTGAGTTCATTTCCCTCTGCTGATCTGGCATCATTTGCTTTTGAATATCTTGTGAGCGACCTCCAAGAGCAAGGTTATCCACAGAAAGTTCATCCTGATATTTGAATGGACTTGCTTTGATGCAGCTTCTAACAGTAAACAACAAACAAATCACAGTAGTGAAGAGTGCCATGGTAGTGTAGCGGTAAGCACGACGCGATTACAGTTTGGGGTTGTCGGAGTTCGAAGTTCAATTCTGGTGTCCTCTCTAAGGAGTATGTACCTGTATATCCTCCCCATGGAATGCATGGGTTTCCTCCAGATGCTCCAGATTCCACCCATATTCATTAATTATTTAGTCACACAGCAGAAAAATGTGGACTTCACTTTAATCAGCATTAAACTGCATCTGCCCCCCTGCTTACCTCAGAAATGTACAGTACCATGTTCAAGTCTTAGATATGTATACAGTATATAGTTAGGGTGCCTAAGAATTTACAAAGCTCTGTACATTCCTGAGGTACATAACAATCACTAATAAATGAGTCATAGAGTCATAGACCACGAGAGCATAGCCTGTCTATGCTGAACTGTCAATAGACAATAGACAGTAGGTGCAGGAGTAGGCCATTCAGCCCTTCTAGCCAGCACTGCCATTCACTGTGATCATGGCTGATCATACACAATCAGTACACCGTTCATGCCCTCTCCCCATATCCCTTGACCCCGCTATCTGTCTTGTCCCATTGACTTGCACCTGAACCATAACCCTCCAAACCTCTCCTGTCTAAAGGTTCAAAGGCTCAAAGGTTCCTTTTATTATCAAAGTATGTATGTAGAATACAATTCTGAGATTTATCTTCAGCAGGTAGCCATAAAATACAAAAAAAAATGATACAGGTAGTTGAAAGAAAGCCATCAGTCCACCCCCCCCCACACACAAAAAGAAAAAGAAACAAGAACTTGCAAACCCAAACATCCCCCCAACCACTCCCTCACACAAAAACACAGATCACCAGCAATAACACCAAACACCAAACCCCAAGCCTGCCAATTGGTAACAAGAATGGGCACGAACACAAAAAAAACATGAAACTGAAAGAGGCCAATATGAACTACAAACACGAGGAAATCTGCAGATGCTGGAAATTCAGGCAACACACACAAGTTGCTGGTGGAACGTAGCAGACCAGGCAGCATCTATAGGAAGAAGTACAGTTGACGTTTTGGGCCGAGACCCTTTGTCAGGACTAACTGAAAGAAAAGACAGTAAGAGATATGAAAGTAGGAGGGGGAGGGGGAAATCTGAAATGATAGGAGAAGACAGGAGGGGGAGGGGTGAAGCTAAGAGCTGGAAAGATGATTGGCAAAAGAGATACAGAGTTGGAGAAGGGAAAGGATCATGGGACGGGAGGCCTAGGGAGAAAGAAAGGGGGAGGGAGGGAGCACCAGAGGGAGATGGAGAACAGGCCGAGAGTGATTGTAAGAGAGGCAGAGAGATAAAAATAAGGAGGGGGGAATAAATATATAAATAAGGGATGGGTTAAGAAGAGGAAGAGGGGCATTAACGGAAGTTAGAGAAATCAATGTTCATGCCATCAGGTTGGAGTCTACCCAGATGGAATATAAGGTGTTGTTCCTCCAACCTGAGTGTGGCTTCATCTTGACAGTAGAGGAGGCCATGGATAGACATATCAGAATGGGAATGGGACATGGAATTAAAATGTGTGGCCACTGGGAGATCCTGCTTTCCCTGGCAGACAGAGCGTAGGTGTTCAGAGAAACTGTCTCCCAGTCTGCGTCGGGTCTCACTAATATATAAAAGGCCACACCGGGAGCACCAGACGCAGTTTACCACACCGGCCAACTCACACCATTACTAATCAAGAACCTATCAACCTCTAATTTAAATATGCTTAATTACTTCACCTCCACAGCCATCTGTGGCAATGAATTCACTACCCTCTGGCTAAAGAGTTTCCTCCTAATCTTTGTTTAAATTTCTATCTCTCTGTTGAGAGACTGCTTTCTGGTCCTAGACCTCCCCCCTATTGGAAGCATCCTCTCCACATACACTCTTTCCTAGGCCTTTCAATATTCGATAGGTTTCAGTGAGATCCATCCCTCATACTTTTATACTCCAGTGGGTACCTACTCAGAGTCATCAAACACTCCTCATACATTAATCCTTGCATTTCCAGAATCATTCTCATGAACCTCCTTTGAATCTCTCCAACATCAACACATCCTTTCTTAAATAAGGGGCCCTAAACTGCTCACAATACTCCAAGTGCAGACTGATGAATGCCTTATAAAGCTTCAGGACTACATCCTTGTTTTTATATTCTAGTTCTCCTGAAATGAATGCTAACATTGCATTTGCTTTCCTTACCACTGACTCAATCTGCACATTAACCTTTAGGGAATGCTCAACAATGACTCCTAAGTCCCTTTGCACCTCAGATTTTTGAATTTTCTCCTTGCTTAGAAAATAGATTGTCTTTATATATTCCACCAAACTTACATTATATTCCATCTGCTACATTTTTGCATTTTCTCCCAAGCTGTTCAAGTCTTTCTGCAACTTCCCTGCTACCTCAACACTACCTGCCCCTCCACCTATCTTGATATTGTCTGCAAACCTAGCCACAAAGCCATCCGTCCCTTCATTCAAATCATTGACATACAACATGAAAATAAATGGGCCCAACCACCACAGATCGTTGTTCAAAATCCGATTATATCAGATGATTTACAAACCATTTTCCAACAGACTTAACCAGCAATGTGCCATATCTGGTGGGGTGAAAGACTTTTGCATTCTATTGTTTTTGGTGACTGTGTTACAATTCTTTGAAACTCATTCACTCCACATTCAACAAGCAGAGTCCTCTGATTCAGGGATGAAAGGGGTTCTAGATAAGTAGGGATGTGTCAGACAAGTACAGTTGAACAAAAATGGAGTTGATGTTGAAATCAGATCACCCGTAGTCATAATATAATATAATATCTATCTGTCTTATTAGAATCAGAATCAGTTTTATTATATCCTACCCTATCTATAGAACATAGAACATTATAACACAGTACAGACCCTTCGGCACAAATGTTTTGTTGATATTTTAATCTACTCTAAGATCAATCTAACCCATTCCTCTCATACAGCCCTCCAGATTACTAACTCTGTCATAATCTTATAAACTAATATCAGGTCTCTCCTCAGTCTCCAGCACTTCACAAGCCTGAACAGAAATAGAACCGAGGAGAAACTTCATTCATATCTGTTCCGTATCTCAGAAAGGATCTAGGTGGACTAGTGAAGGTGGTAGACGATATTGCAGGGATGGCCTCTTACCTCTTAGGGAAGTTAGAAAAGGTTCGGGCTCACTTCATTGGTAAGATGAAGACTAAAGTTCTTGAACTGATTGCTACCACCCGGAAGGAGCCTTAGGTCCCACAAGATCAGGTTCCCTACAACCATCAAGCTCCTTAACCAGTGTGAATAACTTCACTCATCTCAGCACTGAACTAATTTCTAAGGGCTCACATTCAAGGACTCTACAAGTTATGTTCTCAGTATGTCAGGATGTGTGCTGGTAACGACTGAACACAGGTGCAGAGGAACGGCAGACTCTCATGTAGAGAAGAAACAAGAGATTATATATAGGAATTCCAAAAAAATATCAGTGGCACACCTGAGTGACACCGTGAGACATTTCATTCTCCACACAAGGACCCTGCGAAGAGTGCTAAGTAGGTGGGGGGGTGGGGGGGGAGGGTTCCGCATTAAATGATCGTAGAATGATGCAGACAATGTGTGTCACAAATAACTTGACAAGATCAGACAGAAATCACGAGCTTAATGACTGTCGTTAAGATAACAATTAATGAGTAAATGCAGGAGATCCAGAAACCAAGGAGCCCAACGTTCTCCCAACACTATAGCACATTGCAGGGCTCATGGGACAGAATAATTTATCTATCTATCTGTCTCTCTGTCTGCTTATTTACGTATTTATGTATCGTCCTATCTGTCATTCTATATGTCTATCTATCTAACTTCAAGTATTTTGTATTTTGTATTTTAAGGGTTTGTCTTCTTTTACATGTTGGTTGTCAGTTCTTGTGTGTTGTTTTGATTGATGCTACTGTATTTCTTAGTTCCACTATGAATGCCTGCAAGAAAACAAATTCTGGAGCCATAAATGGTTACACAAACTGTAGATAATAGAAATCATATTTTAATTTGAAATCGAGAAAACATTGATGCATGTTTAAAAATGCAATCCAATTAAAAGAAAAAATATTTAATTGTGAGAATAAGACAAATTCTAAGCATTGCTTTGAAGTGTTGATTATCTAATTGTTTGATTATGAGGCAGTAAGTAATCAGTTGTGTAAATTTTGACTTTGTGTATTCACATAAAATTCTAAAGACAGTGAACACGATACTGACTTCTTTTCCATGCATCAACAGGAAACTCAAAAGCAATCTCAAAGGGTCTTAGTAAACTGCTTCTTACACAGATGTTTAGGGATCATTGAAAGTGGTTTTATAGATTGAGAAATAACCAGACTAGGAAAAGGCAGCTGGGTCATAACATTGCTATTCTGCAGAGAAGCAGAATAGAGAAATGTCTTGAATTTGATAAACTGGAAGTGCCTCATTGTTGTGTAATACTGACTGTTCACTAAACACATAATAAAACACAACTAAAATAAATGGCACAGTGACATCAGCGCCGGACTCCCGAGCGAAGGTTCCCGAGTTTGAATCGAGTCAGGCTGCTCCCGGACATGCTTTCCATCCGTGCCAGGTTGAGTGTCGAGCTCACAACTCAGCCTCGTGGGAAAAAACCCTGTGCTGTGAGAAGGACGTGGGGGACCACTCACAGAATCTTTCCTCCAAGACAACCATTTGAAAAAACATAAGTGGTTGCCGAGGCTCTGGCAGAGTATGGCACACAAAAAAAACATAAATGGCATGAAAAAGTATATACTGAGTTTCTCTGACAGTGGGTCCAAGGATATGGCAGGCAGATAACTAAAAAGCACACTGAGGTAGAACGAATCAATGGCAGGGGAATATGGGATGTATTTCCAAGAGGAAGCATTTAGAAAAACAGAATTTTCAATTTTCTGAGTATTTTCACATGCACTGAAGTCCTCCAACAGAAACATTGTGGAATAGTGTTTTGTTTGTCTGTTGGCAGGAAAACTATGCAGGATAGTTTTCAAAATTGGAAAAGCCATTGCACTGGGGCAGTTCCACTCTCTTGACTCTTGACCACACTCAGGTTGGAGGAGAAATACCTCATATGCTGACTGGTATCCTCAAACCTGATCGCATGAACATTGATTTCTCCAGCTTCTGGTAATTTCTCACTTCTCCACCTTCTCTCCTTTTCCAGTCCCCATTCTGACTCACGTCTAATCCCTTCTTTTTTCCTCACCTGCCCATCACCCCTCTAGCACCCCTTCTATCAGATTCCTTCTTCTTCATCCCTTTACCTTTTCCACCTATCACATCTCAGCCTCTTACATCGTTCCCCCTCCCCCATCTACCTAACTTCCCCCTTACCTGCTTCTCCTATATTCTTCTAGCTTGTACTCCTTCCCCCCACCTTCTTATCCTGGCTTCCTCCTCCTTCCTTTCCAGTCCAAATGAAGGGTCACAGTGCAAAAGGTTGACGGTTTATTCCTTTCAATGACTTATTGAGTTCCTCCACTGTTTTGTGGGTGTTGCTGCGTAAGATGATCAACGTGGAGTTAGGGTTATTACATAGGAGGCCTTCAATTTTTTGCATCAAACTATTCATTATGATGAGCCTATGTCCCACTCCTTGAATTAAATATTGGCACACACAAATCAAGTAAGTTCATCCTGACCAATTAATCTGTCTTCATAATATTCTTCAAAGGCAGACACCAGAAGAACTTCCTTCATAATAAGACCATAAAACATTAGCAGAATTGGACCATTTGGCCCACCAGCATTCCATCATGACTGATTCTGATTTATTTTCCCTTTCAAACCCATTATCCATGTAACTTTTTATGCTCTGACTAATCAAGAACTTATCAACCTCTGCTTTGAATATACTCAAAGACGGCCTCCATGGCTGTCTGTGAGAATGACTTTCACAGGGTTATCACCCTCTGGTTAAAGAAATTTCGCCTCCTCTCTGTTCTAAATGGAAGTATCTCTATTCTGAGGCTGTGCCAACTGGTCCTAGATTCACCCACAATAAGAATTATAATCTCCACATCCACTCACTCTACACCTTTCAATATTGGTGTTAGGGTCCGGTCCAGAGCCTACCTTCCGGGTCTTGCTCCAGTCTGCGGACTCCGGACTCTGGGCCTTGCAGCCAGCCCTCCTGTCACCCGGAGCCATTGGATCATCTTGGCTTAAGGAGGTACACCTGTCACCTATTAGGGGGCAGGTGTTTATAAGGGGCTCAGGGACTGAGTTCATTTGGGGGGTTGTCTTGATCTGAAGCTGGTTTAACCTGCTCTGTCTGATCTGATGCCTGTTCCGCCCTGCTCTGTACCCTGTTTACCCTGCCTGGGTTCTGACCTGCTCTGTATTGGTTCTATCCAGGTTTGTCTTGTTTTCTTGCTTCTCTTGTGTGTGCTGGTCCTGCTGTTCTGCTGTATTTGCCTTGCCTGTGCTGTCTGCTTGCTTCTCCCTATTTCCTGGTGTATCCTGGTTGTCCTGCTGCTCACCCTGGACCCAGCTCCCTTCTGTTCCCTTGCCTCTGTTGGGTAAGCCAGGCTGTTGCCACTACCCCTTGGGTGGTTCTGTCCCTTCCTGTCCCTTGCCTCTGGGGAAGCCAGGCTGTTGCCATTACCCCTTGAGTGGTTCTGTCCCTTCCTGTCCCTTGCCTCTGGGGAAGCCAGGCTGTCTGCTGTTGCCTGGCAGGGGGACTTGGTCCCCTTCCTACCCCTCAGCTCAGTTGGGTTGTGCCTGCACCTGCCCAGGGTTCTGTGTCTTGCCCAGGCCTTTGTGTTCCTGCCTGGGAGGCAGCCCTGCCCAGGAGTTATGTACCTGCCCCAGGGGGCTCTCTTGCCCTGCCTGAACTCTGGGATCCAGCCCTGCCTGCATTACCCCTTGCATGCCATGGCATCCCCATCCTGTCCTACCCCTAGTACTTCAGTGCCTGTGTCCTGCATTTGGGTCCATTCCATGTCCGCTCCTGACAATTGGATAGGTTTCAATGAGATCCTCCCTCATTCTTCTAAACTGCAGCAAGTTTAGACAATTAACAAAATATTCTGGAAAAATGAAGTAAAAATGGAAAATATTGAAAATGCTCAGCAGGTCAGAGAACATTGGTAGAGTGAGAGAAAGTGTGAACATTTCAAGTTAAAGACCCATTATTGAAGATTGTTTTTGAAGACTGTCACAAGATCTTTCTGTCCATCTGAGTAGAAGGGCAAAGGCTACAAGTGAAAGATGGAGTCCCAATAATGGAGTAAAGGGTTAGGTTTTGCAGTAGATCCTGGGTCTGGAGAGAAGCTTTAATCTGTCAGCCAAGGGCAAGAATGGAATTAGTAAAAATGATTTTCCTTGACTTTTATTTGCTTAGAGATGCAGCATGGAACAGGCCCATTTAACCCACTAAGCTGTGACACCCACCAGCCACCATTTAACCCTAGCCTAAACACAGTGACCAATTAACTGACTAACCAGAACATCTTTGGTCTGTGGGAGGAAACCAGGGTACCTGGAGGAAACCCACATGTACACAGGGAGAATGTACAAACTTTATACAGATGGCAGTGGAATTGAACTCTGAACTCTGACACAGAGTTGTCATAGAATTGTGCTAATCACTACTCTACTGTAGCACCCCTATCTGTGACATAACCAACAGGGGTGTCACCCACATTTGTAAGAATGACAGAGCACCTAATCTGTGGTGTTTTACACCAATTACAATGCTGCATAAAATCAGAAACAGTTACTTCTAGCCTCATAATGATCAAGACTCAAGATTATTTGATGTCATTTCCAGTATATAAGCATAAGGAGAACAAAATAATTGTTACTTTAGATTGGAAGTAACAACTCAAAAACACTCAAAAGATAAAGAACAGATTAATAATAATAGACTGAACTAATATAAATATAAAAGATTACTTATATACATAGATTGATTGTCTGTCCAAAAGTGACACTAAGCTGTATATAAGGTAACTGACTGGAGATATGAAAGTCATGGTGGAGTTAGTTGGTGGAGGTGTTGATCAGTCTTACTGCTTGGGGAAAGTAACAGTTTTGAGTCTGGTGGTCTTGGCATAGATGCTATATATCCTCCTCCCTGATGGGAGTGAGACAAACAGTCCATGAGTAGGCTGGGTGGAATCCTTCATGATGTTACTGGCCCTTTTCCATCATTTTATGTGTATATGTTCTTAATGGCAGATAGGCTGGTGCCAGTGATGTGTTGGGCAGCTTTGATCTCCCACTGTAGAGCCATCCTGTCTGCCACAGTGCAGTTTCCGCATCAAAGAGTGATACAGCTTGTTAGAAACAAGGGGAAATCTGCAGATGCTGGAAATCCAAGAAACACACACAAAATGCTCGAGGAACTCAGCAGGCCAGGCAACATCTACAGAAAAAAGCACAGTCGATGTTTCGGAACCCTTTGGCAGGACTGGAGAAAAAAAGCTGAGGAGTAGATTTGAAAGGTGAGGGGAGGGAAGAGTGTAACACTAGGTGATAGGTGAAACTCGGTGGGGAGGGATGAAGCAAAGAGCAGGAAGTTGATTGGGAAAGAGACAGAAAGACATGGAAGAAAGAAAAAAAAGTGGGGGGAGGAGCACCAGAGGGAGGTGATGGATGGGCAAGGAGATAACATGAGAGAGAGAAAAGATGAAAGGAAATGGCGAAGTGGGGAGGCATTACTGGAAATTTGATAAATCGATGTTCATGCCATTAGGTTGGAGGCTATCCAAATGGAATATAAGGTGTTGTTCTTCCAGCCTGAGTGTGGCCTTATCACAACAGTGGAGGAGGCCATGAATGGACATATTGGAATGGGAATAGGAAGTGGAATTAAAATGGGTGGCCATTCAGAAATCCCACTTGTTCTGGCAGATGGAGAGTAGATGCTCAGTGAAGCGGTCTCCCAATCTATATTGAGAACCACTTCCTATTCCCTCTTCCCTCTTTCATGTTATTTCCTTGCCCACCAATTGCCTCACTTTGGTGCTCCTCCCCCCACCCTTTTTCTGTTCTTCAATGGTTTTCCGTCTTTTTCACCAATCAATCTCCTATCTCTTTGCTTCATCCCTCCCCTCCAAGTTTCACCTGTCACCTGGTGTTTCTCCCTCCATTCCCCCCACAATTCAAAACTACTCCTCAACTTTTTTTTCTCCAGTCCTGCCAAAGGGTTTTGGCCCGAAACATCGACTGTGCCTTTTTTTCCATAGATGCTGCCTGCCGTGCTGAGCTCTCGCAGCATTTAGTGTGTGTTGCAGCTTGTTAGAATGCTCTCTGTTACACATCTGTAGAATGACATGAATATGGATGTGTGCAAAGTCCAGCTCAAGGTTGACCACGAAAATTGCATCCCAGCTGTCTACGTGACATCCAGGCCAGAGCAGTACGATATGGAGAGAAAGCTGCTGCCTAGGTAACAGGCTCCCCCTCTCCACGCGTGCAAAGGATTGGCAGAGACTGATAATGGTTTGGCACCAGAAGCATCGCAGGAGTTGCCAGTCAGTGTTGTATTCAACATAGGACTGGCTAAGGGATTCCAGCAAGGATTTTCCTTGGAGTTTACACTCAAAGCCTTCCTCACCAGTGGGTATAGCTGCAAAGCAGTGGAGGCTTGAGATCAGTGGAGGCTTGAGATCAGTGGAGGCTTGAGATCAGAGCTTTCCTTCTCATAGATGAGCTGTCAACCACAGCTGACAAGCTCCACCTGCCCAAAGCAACTGATTTTAAGCTGCCAGTGACCTACCTTTGCTCCTTCTCCTGTCACTATAAATGGTTCCATCAGGCTTAGGAGCTAAGCCACATGAGAAGGCCTGGAGCTGGATTTGAGTGTCAGAGGCTATTTGATGCGCATGCCATTGGGAGCATTTAATAGATAGTGGGAGCTCATTCCCACTACCACCCTCGGGCTATTACAAACTTAAGAAACCAACAATTATAACGAAAAGGAATTATATAAAAATAAGTAAGTTCTCTCATGTTAATATAAAACTTTGCATGGGATTTGGTCACCTTTCAGTTTGTTGATTTAATTTTGCACTAATGTGTGGCATGATAACAGATAGTAATGAGAGATGCAGAGATGGCAGAGGAACTGAATGTGTATTTTGCATCAGTCTTCACAGTGGAAGACATCTGCAGTATACTGGACATTCAAGAGTGTCAGGGAAGTGAAGTATGTGCAGTGAAAATTACAACTGAGAAGGTGCTCAGGAAGCTTAATGGTCTGAGGGTGGATAAATCTCCTGGACCTGATGGAATGCACCCTTGTCATCTGAAGGAAGTAGCAGGAGAGATTGCAAAGGCTTAACAATGTTCTTTCAAGAGTCGATAAATTCTGGCATTGCACCGGATGACTGGAAAATTGCAAATGTTACTCCGCTATTTAAGAAGTGTGGGAGGCAGCAGAAAAGAAACTATAGACCTCTTAGCCTGACATCAGTTGCTGGGAAGTTGTTGGAATCGATTGTTAGGGATGAGATAACAGAGTACTTGGAGGCACATGACAAGATAGACCAAAGCCAGTATGGTTTCTCAGAAGGAAAATCCTGCCTGACTAACCTACTGCAATTTTTTGAGGAATTTACAAGCAGGGTAGACAAAGGAGATGCAGTAGATGTGGTGTACTTGGATTTTCAGAAGGCCTTTGACAAGGTGCCACACATGAAGCTGCTTAGCAAGATAATATCCCATGGAATTTCAGGGGAGTTAGTAGTATAGGTGGAGCATTCGCTGATCGGCAGAAAACAGGGATTGGGAATAAAGGTATCCTATTCTGGCTGGATGCCAGTTACCAGTGAAGTTTTACAGGGGTTGGTGTTGGGACTGCTGCTTTTTTACAGTGTATGGCAATGATTTGGACTATGGGATTAATGAATTTGTGGCTAAATTTGCCGATCATGCAAAAATAGGTGGAGCAGCAGGTAGTGTTGAGGAAACAGAGCCTGCAGAGAGACTTAGATAGTTGAGGGGAATGGGCAAAGAAATGGCAAATGAAATACAATGTTGGAAAGTGTATGGTGATGCACTTTGGTGGAAGAAATAAATGAGCAGAATATTATTTACTTGGGGAGAGGATTCAAAATGCAATGATGCATTGGAACTTGGGAGTCCTTGTGCAGGATACCCTAAAGGTTAACCACCAGGTTGAGTTAGCTGTAAAGAAGGCAAATGCAATGTTGGCATTCATTTCTAGAGGTATAGAATATAAGAGCAGGGATGTGGTGTTGAGGCTCTATAAGGCACTCGTGAGACCTTCTTAACAAGAGCGGTCAGAAGAAAATTGCCAGGCTGGTTCAAGCTGACATGAGCACAAATATTACAACATGTTACAACGGGGATATGCAGAAGGACAGCTCCAAATGCACAACGTGTTGAACCTTGAAGTGGATGAGCTACAATGGCAGAAGTCCACGAACACACAAGAGGTACCTAATAAACTGGCCTCTGAGCACAGATGTGAGTTTAAACAAACAGAAAGAGGAGCAGTTCATGGACATGATTTTATATTTACAAGAGATAACTTATGAGGCTGGAAATAATTGTTGTTAATTTTATGTACTCTTGCTGTTAATGGACTGCTTTATGTCAGATATAATGTGATAACACTCCAGTAATCTGCTTTACTATTTGCTTTAGTGCAGAAATGACACAATGTAAATGCAAATTATTTTTCTTTATAACCTCATCTCCCCACTGGTTTATCACAGTTAATTGTAAATGGAAGGTAGAGATAGGAGAGATTCCAGCTGAGATATAGGGACATCGCCCTTTATGTTTCATATCAACAGCATCCTGATCCTCAGGAGAGAATCTCAGTCTCTGATACATCACGATTCGAGATTCAAGATTCAAGTTTATTTAGAACATGTACACCGAAACATGCAGGGAAATGCATCATTTGTATTAACAACCTCGGCCAAGTCCGACTGAGCATCGTCAACAGCTGATAATGTGCTGAGAGTTCCGTGAAGAACATTCAACAAGATTTTAGTGATTAAGATACTTCTCCATATAGGTTGTTAACGCAAACAGTGTATCTCTCTGTATATTTTGGTATACATTGTGTCCAGGGAGGGGTAGCACCTCTGCTAAAGGCGCTTGTCATGTCCATTCCAGGGCAGCTCACTCACCGTTGGTCCTCACTGGATGCTCAGTTCTCACTTGTGGCTGCAAGTATCTGTTAGCATGTGACAGTGGCCACATCAGTGCGGCACTTCGACAGGTGGTCTAAACCAGGTGAGGATTCATACCCCAGTGAGATAGAAAAGTGTTTGTCCTAGCGTGTCAAATTAGATCCGATGGACTAGACAGTTGTTATCCAAATGGCCAGGAAGGCAGTGCTGCCATGCGTCATGGACAGCGAAGGACATGACAAGGCAGTCAAGGAAGACCCCAATTTGTGAAGCTTGTTGGTACCACTGGACCCAGACTTCTGAGATCAAGAGTGGAACCGCTCGAGTGCAATGGCTTTTCCACTTTAAGAAATTTCCCACACAGATTTCACTGTCATCATCAGATACGCCAGACACTAACATTGATTTTTTAAAAAAAGATATAAATACAGTCCTGATAAAGTGTCTCAGCCTGAAGCTGAGATTATTCCCCTCCATGGATGCTGCCTGACCTGCTGAGTTTCTCCAACATTTTGTATGTGTTGCTCTGGATTTCCAGCATCTGTAGAAACTCTTGTGTTTGTGTTAAAAATGCCCCATTTTTCCAGAAACCACTGGAAACTCAGACACCAATTCAGATGGGAGGAAACTGGCTCACCTGGAGGAAGCCCATGTGTTCACAGAGAGAGTGCACAAAAGCGGCAGGATTTGAACCCTGATCAGTGATGCCTGGGACTGTAAAGCAATACAATAACTACTAAACTACAGAACCAATGTACATGGTGATAATAAATACAATAATAAGTGCAAGGATTCAAGAATTAATGTTCAAGATTGTTTAATGTAATTTCCTGTACACAAGTGTAAGGAGAAAGAAATAATTGTTATTCCAGATCCAATGCAGCCCAAAAATACCCACAAAAGATAAAGAACACAATAATAATAAAACAACAAACAGCCTTTATATATTGATTGGAAATAATAAAGCAGTGGTGAAGTTAGTGCAAGAAGATGTTGATCAGTTCTTACTACTTGCAGTAAATAACTATTTCTGATCAATGCAAAATTACATTGGTGCAGAAACTACATTGAAATTTGTTATATTGCAAAACAAATTGTTAAAGTTACAATATTTGACTGTATTAGCAGCAACAGGTCACACTTGAATCATTATAGAAACATGTTAATCGTTGGCTTTTATTCATGCTTATTGAACGCATTGGTGTTCCCTAAATTTACAATTACAAAGAAACATGGTAGCATACCTGTTAGTGTGACACTATTACAGCCTGGGCATCGGATTTCAGAGTTCAATCTGTAAGAAGTAAGAATTTAAGAAGTTTTTACATTCTCCCCATGGAATGCATGAGTTTTCTCTGGGTGCTCCCACAGTCCAAAGACATACTGGTAGGTTAATTGATCGTTGTAAGTTGTCCCATGATAAGGTTAGGGTTAAATTGAGTTTGTTGGGTGGTGAGTCTCAGAAGACTCTTTCTGAGCTCAAGGCCCAGAAACAGCTGGTCCTGGGATTGAGGAATATCTGTGTGTGTAAGTGGGTGGGACAGTGGGCAAGAGGGAGGAAATGGGATTGTTTTTCTGTTGTTGTTTTGTTGCTGTTGTTGTTGTTGTGTTGTTCAGATTTTGGTGCCAGAATGTGTGGCAACACTTGCGAGCTAACCACATCCACCCCTCCCAGCTTATCCTTTTAGATGTGGTAGTTGTCAACACAAATGATGCATTTGACTCTGTCTCAATGCACATATGATAAATGCCATTTTAAACATTGTTGGATGCAAGTATTTAATTCTTATATTAGACTGTTTAATTGATATTTTATTTCCATTTTAACAATTAATTATCTGCTTTTATTTGATGCAATTACTTACATTCAGTGCCAGTAACTGCTTACAATGCTTCCTAATAGCTATAGCAGGTAGATGCAAGTTTAATATGCCTCTAGTAGTTATAAAGAGTATAATTCTGGAAGGTTCTGAAAGCTTCTTTTTCTGTATTATCTGAATAAGTGCCTTCTCATTGGTTAGCTTGGTATTGCAGTATTTCAAAGGTTTAAGGGTTTATTTATTATCAAAGCATGAATCTGTATACAACTCTGAAATTTGTTTTCTTCAGAAACAAGAAGGCCATTCAGAGAGAAGCATCAAATGCACACAAAAAAGAACAGCATCCTGACCATCAACACCTCAAAAACTCCTCCCCTGCACAAAATGGAACAGGAGCATTGAATTCCCCCCCCCCCCCCAAACACAATCACTGCCCCACACAAAAAAATCTAACTCCCAAACACCCTTCCCTCACACAACAAAATGGAAAGGGAATGGGCCATAAAAAAACACAGAATATAAAAATCATATGTCTGAAAAAGTCCACAGACCATAAACACAATAGTCCAGTCCATAAGCACAGAACCACGACATCATCCTACCAGATCATGAGACAAGGAAACCTACCTGCCAGCCATAGCAATAGGCCGCTGTGAATTATTTTACTAAGTGGTTAAATTGGTGCCACAGTATTTGAATAAGTGCTTTCTCATTGGTTAACTTGGTGCTGCAGTATTTGAATAAATGCTTTCTCATTGGTTAACTTGGTGCTGCAGTATTTGAATAAGTGTGTTTTCGTTGGTTGACATTTATCTACAAATTTGAATAGAATTTTCTTTATTTCTGTAGTATAAAAGTAGTTTTTCCATGTTTAGTGCCATTTTAGCACCTTAGTCTTTTTCTCTTTAAGCCTTCTGCTGCTAGCTTCTACGCTTGTTTTCTTTCTTCTATCAATGCTTAGTAAAATGATTGTGAAGCATTAAGTTTTATTGGTCTTTTCTGACTTCTGAAAGAATCTTGTATTAAAAGCATCAGAATCCAACAGTATAGGCACAAAACATAAATTACACATAATCATACAGGGAAGAACACAAAACAATGACATGGACTCAGGTTCAATACCTACTGCTGCCTAGTAGGAGTTTTCACATTCTCCCTTTGACCACACGGTTTCCTCCAGATGCTCTGGTTTCCCCTTATATTCCAAGTTCACATGGGTTAGAGTAAGCTGTGGGTATGTTGGTGCCCTGTAGGCTGTCTCCCCAGCACATCCTTGGACTGCTTGGCTATTGACAAAAAACAATGCGTTTCACTGTATACTTCAAATTTCGAAGTTCATGGGAGAAATAAAGCTGAACTTTACTCTTCAATCTTTAATCCAATCCCTGAATTTCTAGGCAGTATTTTAAAGCATCTATATGCAACAACCCCCAAAATCTCTGCTGGAAGCTCATTCCAGATATTTACAACACACTGTGTGAGAGACTTAACGCTCAGCTTTCCTTTTATTTTCTGTGCTCTCAACTTTAGCCGGTGTTCTCTTGTACTAGACTTGCCTGCCTAGGAAAAAAGAAATCAGAAATAAAATAGGACAATAAAATGCAAGAAACTCAGCACCATCCAGGACAACATATCTTTCTTGAATGGCACCCCATTAATCTCCAGAAGGGTCCCATTCACTACCAGCGTACTTTGTCTGCAGTGTGTAATGTCGATGGAATGCTTTGCAGCAATTCTTCAAGTCTTCTCCAATAGTAATTCCCAAACCATTGACACTAAGGGCAAGGGCAGTGATACAGTCACAGAATAATACAGTACAGAAACAGGCCCTTTGGCCCATCTCATCCATGCTGAACCATTCATCAGGTTAATCCCATCCACCTGCATACCGAAGCCTGTACATATTCCTGCCATCCATGTACAAATCCAAATTTCTTTGAAATGTTGAAATTTATCGGGTAGTCACCATTTGCACTGGCAGCCTGTTCCACACTCTTATTACCCTTTGAGCAGAAAAGTTCCTCTTCAGGCTCCCCTTAAGCATTTCACCTTTCCCCCTTAACCCATGAGCTCTAATTGCAGTCTCACCAATCTCAGTGGAAAAAGCCTGCTTGTACTTAGCCTGTCTATACCCCTCATAATTTTGTATACCTCTGTCAATTCTCTCCTCAGTTGTCAATGGTCTAGAGAATAAAGCACTAACCTGTTCAATCTTTCCCTATAACTCAGGTCCTCCAGATCCAGAACCCATCTTTGTAAATGTTCTCTGCACTCTTTCAACCTTATTTACATCTTTCCAGTAGGTAGGTGACCAAAACTGCGCAATGCTCCAAATTATGCCTCACCAATGTCTTATACAATTTCAACATTGAGGAGGACTTCATAGAATGCATCCATGATGGCTTTCTTGAGCAGCATGTTAGTGAACTTACAAGGGAAAATATTATCTTAGATCTAGTCCTGTGCAATGAGACAGGTAAGATTAATGATCTTGTAGTCAGGGATCCTCTTGGAAAGATTGATCATAGTATGATGGAATTTCACATACAGATGGTGGATGAAATAGTTAGATCTGAAACTATTGTATTATGCTTGAACAAGGGAGACTACAACAGGATGAGGGAGGAGTTGGCTAATGTGGATTGGGAGCACAGGCTCTTTGGTAGGACAGTTGAGGAACAGTGGAATACTTTCAAAGAGATTTTTCACAGTGCTCAACAAAAGTATATTCCAGTCAAAAGTAAGGAAAGTTAGTGTGGGGAGAGCCTTGGATAACTAAAGAAATAAAAGATAATATCAAATTAAAAGCTCATGTGTACAAAGTCGCAAAGAGTAGTGGGAGACTGGAGGATTTGGGAAAACTTTAAAAAGCAGCAAAGAACAACTAAATAAATAAGGAAAGGGAAGATGGAATATGAAAGTAAATTAGTACAAAATATAAAAACAGAGTGCAAAAGTTTTTATAAATATATAAAGTGGAAGAGGGTGGCTAAAGTCAACTTAGGTCCCTTGGAAGATGAGAAGGGGAAATTGCTACTGGGTGATAAGGAAATGGCTGAGGCATTGAATGACTATTTTGTGTCAGTCTTCATGGCAGAGGACACATCTAATATGCCAAAGAATGATGTTATGGACGAAATGGGAGTTGAGGACCTCAATAAAATCACTGTCACTAAAGAGATAGTGATGAGCAAATGTCACGCCACTTAATAAAAAAGGATGCAGGCAAAAAATGGGCAACTATAGGCTAGTTAGCTTAACATCTGTCATCGGGAAAATGCTTGAAACTGTCATTAAGGAAGAAATAGCAAAACATTTGGAAAGGAGTGGTTCCATTAGACAGACACAACATGGATTCAGAAAGGGCAGGTCCTGTTTGGAAAAACTTACTGGAGTTCTGTGAGGACATAATGAATGCAGTGGATAGAGGGGAACTCGGATGCTTGGATTTTCAGAAGGCAGTCGATAAGGTGCCGCACAAGAGACTTATAAATAAAATATGGATGCATGGAGTCGGAGGAAGTGTTTTGACATGGATAGTGGATTGATTAACCAATAGAAGGCAGAGAGTTGGTATAAATAGGTGGCTGTCCGGTTGGCAGTCAGTGGCGAGTGGGGTGCCGCAGGGGTTGGTGCTGGGCCCGCAGCTGTTTACCATTTACATTGATGATTTTGGAAGAGGGGACTAAGAGCAGCATAGCAAAATTTGCTGTTGACATTAAACCGAGTGGAAAAGCAAATTGTACAGAGAATGTGGAGAGTTTGCAGAGAGATGTAGATAGGTTAAATGAATGGGCCAAGGTCTGGCAGATGGAATACAACATTGGTAAATGTGAGATCATCCACTTTGGAAGGAATAATAGAAGAGAAGATTATTATTTAAATGGTGAAAGATTGCAGCATGCTGTTGTGCAGAGGGACTTGGGAGTGCTTGTGTATGAATCACAAAAAGTTGGCTTGCAGGTACAACAGGTTTTTAGAAGGCAAATGGAATGTTGGCCTTTATTGCTAGAGGGATTGAATTCAAGAGCAGAGAGGTCATGCTGCAACTATACAGGGTACTGGAGAGACCGCACCTGGAGTGCTGTGCCCAGTTCTGGTCTCCATACTTGAGGAAGGATATACTGGCTTTGGAGGCAGTGCAGAGAGGGTTCACCAGGTTGGTTCCAGAGATGAAGGGGTTAAATGATGAGGAGAGATTGAGTCACCTGGAACTATACTCTCTGGGGTTCAGAAGAATTTGAGGGGATCTTATAGAAACATACAAAATTTTGAAAGGGATAGATAAGATAGAAGTAGGAAAGTTGTTTTCATTGGTAGGTGAGACTGGAACTAGGGGACATTGCCTCAAGATTCAGGGGAGAAGATTTAGGATGAACATGAAGAGAAACTGTTTTTCCCAGAGAGTGGTGAATCTGTGGAATTCTCTGCCCAGAGAAGTAGTTGAGGCTTCTTCACTAAATTTATTTAAGATACTGTTAGATAGATTTTTACATAGTAGGGGAATTAAGGGTTATGGGGAAAGGGCAGGTAGATGGAGCTGAGTTTATGGCCAGATCAGCCATGATCTTATTGAATGGCGGGGCAGGCTTGATGGGCCAGATGGCCTACTCCTGCTCCTATTTCTTATGTTCTGATGTAACATAAAGTCCCAACTCTTGTATGCAAACAAGCAAAAATCTGCAGATGCTGGAAATCCAAGCAACACACACAAAATACTGGAGCAACTCAGCAGGCCAGGCAGCACTGATGGAAAAGAGTAAACAGTCAGTGTTTAGGGTTGAGATCCTCCATCAGGACTGAATACCGAACTCAACATATTTATTTATGAAGTCCAATGTGCCAAAAGCTTTCTTTAGGACTCTATCAACCTGTGGTGCCATGTTCAAGAAATTATGAATCTGTATTCCCAGATCCTTCTGTTCTACTGCACTCCTCAAAGCCGTACCACACTGTGTAAGACCTACCCTGGCTGGACCTCCCGAAGTGCAACATCTCACACTTGTCTGCATTAAATTCCATCTGCATTTTTAGCCCATTTTTACAGTTTGTTCAGATCCTGCTGCAAGCCTTGTTAGTCTCCCTCCTTGTGTCAACTACACGCGCAATCTTGGTGTCATCCACAAATTTGCAAATCCAGTTTATCATATTATCATCCAGGTCGTAAATATAGATGACAAACAATAATGGGACTCGTATCGATCCTTGTGGCACTTCACTAATCACAGGCCTCCAATCAGCGAGTCAACAATCTACTCTGTCTTCTCTCACAGAGTCAATGTCTAATCAAATTTACTACCTCATCTTAAATGCCAAGACACTAAACTTTCTTGATCAACCTCCCTGTGTGACCTTGTCGAAAGCTTTGCTAAAGTCTATGTAGAAAAAATTCACTGTCTTCCCTTCATCAATTATTCTGGTAACTTCTTTGAAGATTGGTTAGACATGACTTACCACACACAAAGCCATGTTGACTATCGCTAATCAATCCAAGTAATTACATATTCAGTCCCATAGAGTATCTTTGAATAACTTTCCCACTACTGATGTCAGGTTCACCAGCCTATAATTTCCTCATACATAGCGAGGCTGTGCAGTGGTATCAGCTGCCTACAGGTGCCCAGCAGAAAGGCATTAGAGTTGGCTCAGTCCTCCGGAGGCAGTGTGTAACTACATTCAGGATGGGGTCATTGCTGTGCCCCCACACACCTGTGCTTTTGCTCTGCAGAAGAAAAGCTATAACGTGTTCGACTGCAGATTGCTGCAACCGTCATGGACTCAGGGCCTTGGACTATATATTTTTTTGTGCATAACCTGTATTTTACTGGTATCTTATATGTGTTTGCTATCTTACATGAGCTACGTTGCCTTGCGCTGTGTGTGTCTGTGGGTACTGTGTTTTGCACCTTGGCCCCAGAGGAACACTGTTTCCTTTTCGCTGTATTCACGTATGGTTGAATGACAACTAAACAAACTTGAACCAGAGGTCATGGTTTAAGGGTGAAAGGTGAAACATATAGGGGAATTTGTAGGAATATTTTTTCACACAGAGGGTTCTGGGAATGTGGAGAGTGCTATTAGTGGATGTGGTGGATGCAGGATCAATTTCAACACTCATGAGAAATTTGGATAGGTGCATGCTTGGGAGAGGTATGGAGGGCTATGGTCTGGATGGGGGTTGATGGGACTAGGCAGTATAATAGCTTGGTGCAGACTAGATAGGACCAAGGACTGTTGCAGTGCTGTGGTGCTCTATGAATCTATGACTACTGCTGTCTGGATTTGAGAGCATGTCTTATAAGGACAGGCTGAGTGAGATGATGCTTTTCTCTTCGGAGTGAAGGAGGATGAGAGGATTTAGGTAGCCTTCTACCTGCCAGCATGAACATTCAACTCACAGACCTCTGTTGATACCCCTGCCCCCCACCCCTTACCCCATCCCTATCTATAATTTTAGTCTGGTTCTCTTTCTCTCCCTTTCCCCCCCCCTCACTATAATCTCCCCCAGCCCTACTTTTCTTTCTCTTTTATTTCCCATAATTCTCCACCTTCCCCCAGCCCATTTCCCTTCAGCCTATCACTTCCCAGCTCTCTACTCCATCCCTCCCCCCACTTCTTATCCCCCCTCGACCATCCCATGTTACTTCACTCCTGATGAAGGGCTTCAGTCCAAAATGTCATCACTACCTCCTCCCATAGATGCTGTCTGGCCTGCTGAGTTCTGCCAGCATTTTGTGTTTTTATTTATTTCCAGCATCTGCAGATTTACTCGTGTTGAGGATGAGAGGTGACTTGACAGACATGTACAAGAGGCATAAATAGAGTGAACAGCCAGATACTTTATCCCAGGGTGGAAATAGTTAATATGAACAAGCATAATTTTCATGTGCATGTAGGAAAGAATAGGGCGGATGTCAGAGACTTGGCCTCCACCGCAGTCTGTGAGAGAGAATTCCCCAGATTCACTACTCTCTGGCTAAAAAAAAAATCCTCCTTATCTCTGTTCTAAAAGGTCGCCCCTCAATTTTGAGGCTGTGCCCTCTAGTTCTGGATACCCCCACCAAAGGAAAAATCCTCTCTACATCTGCCCTATCTAGTTCTTTCAATATTTGGCAGATTTCAGTGAGATCTCCCAACATTGTTTTAAATCCCAGTGAATACAGACTCAAAGCTGCTAAACACTCATCATTCCCCTTCATTTCTGGAATCATCCTCGTGAGCATTCTCTGGACTATCTTCAATGACAACACATCCTTTCAGAGATACGAGGCCTAAAACTGTTGACAATACTCCAAGTGCAGCCTGACTAGAGTCTTATAAAGGCTCAGCATTATCTCCTTCCCTTTATATTCTATTCCCTTGAAATAAATGCCAACATTCCATTTGCCTTCTTTACCACAAACTCAACCTGTAAATTAACCTTCTGGGAGTCTGGCATGAGGACTCTCAAGTCCCTCTGCACCTCTGATGCTTGATCTTTCTCCCAATTTAGATAATAGTCTGCATTATTGTTCCCTGTACCAAAATGCATTATCATACATTTCCCAAAACTGTATTCCATCTGCCAGCTTTTAGCCCATTCTTCCAATTTGTCTAAATCCTGCTGCAATTGCATTGTTTCCTCAGCACTACCTACCCCTCCACTTATCTTCATATCATAGAACATGGAATATAGAATCATAGAAATCTACAGCACATTACAGGTCCTTCAGCCCACAGTGTTGTGCTGACCATGTAACCTACTCTTGAAAATGCCTAGAATTTCCCTACCGGAGAGCCCTCGATTTTTCTAAGCTCCATGTACCGATCTAAGAGTCTCTTAAAGGACCCTATTGTATCCGCCTCCACCACCATCACTGGCAGTGCATCCTCACACCCACCACTGTCTGTGTGAACAACTTACCCCTGACATCCCCGCTATACCTACCTCCAAGCACCTTAAAATTATGTCCCCTCGTGCTAGTCATTTCAACCCTGGGAAAACGCCTCTGGTTATCTACATGATCAATCCCTCTCATCATCTTATACCCCTCCATCAGGTCACCTTTCACCCTACATCACTCCAAGGAGAAAAGGCCAAATTCACTCAACCTATTCTCATCTGCATACTTTGCAACAAAGCCATCAATTCCATTATCTAAGTCATTGACAAACAATGTGAAAAGCAGTAGTCCCAATACTGACCCCTGAGGAACACCACTAGTCACTGGCAGCCAACTAGAAAAGGTTCATTTTATTCCCATTCACTGCCTCCTGCCTGTCAGCCATTCCACTATCTGAGCCAGTATCTTTCCTGTAATGCCATAGGATTTTATCTTAAGTAACCAAATGTGTGGCACCTTACGAAATGTCTTTTGAAAATCCAAGTAAATGACATAGCCTGCCACTCTCTTGTCCACCCTACTTGTTACTTCCTTGAAGAAGTCTGTTCTATGTTCTACCTGAATGCACTGTGTATTGATTTGATCTGTATAAACAGTATGCAAGACATTGTGTCTTGGTATATGTGACAAAAATAAACCGATTCCAGTTCAAATAGAAGCCAGGAAGTTGCATTACCAATTACATCTTATCTGGTTTAAGAAGCCACTGGTGAATCTCAGTATCTTCTGGCTGGTTGCTGTTGAAATAAGGAGAACAACTAAATACTTTATAAATCACTCTTTTTCTGGCAAATGATCATCATAAACAATAACCTGTAACTTCCTTTTGAGCTTGGAGATAATTCGAAGAGGCAGGGTTGAGGTGAGGCGAGGCAGTGGGCCCATCACTGAAGTTCGATCAATTTAAGTACCAGGCCGAATCAGAAAAGCCGGGTACAGGCTGAATGAAGATGGTGGGATCCAGGCTCTAGAGCATACTGAGGCAACTGTACCCAATGTTTTGATGACTTATTTAAATGCTGGGCCAAATCGGAAACATTGGGTAGAGGTCGAATTTGCACCATCAAATACAGGCTGATTCAAGGCAGCTTACCAAAGTAACTGAACTTAATGCCTGGATAATGATTTTAGCATCAGGCCAGACTGAAAATGTTCAGGGTGTCAGGGACTGAGGTGAGGGCTGGCCTGGCTCAGCTCACTCCTCTGTGAAGCTTACTTGGCTCTGCACTGAACTGAAGGTCTGTGGACAGAACTGTCTTTGTGCACTTCAGTTCAGAATGCTATTTGTTTTTGTTCATTGTTTGCATGATTTGTCTCGTTTCTGCATGTTGGGTGATTGACAATCTTTTTACTGGGTTCTTTTCAGGTTTCTTGCTTCGTGACTGCCTGTTAGGAGACAAATCTCAAGGTTGAATAATGCAAACGTACTTTGATAATAAATCTACTTCGAACTTTGTCATCTAAAACATGACTTAAATAAAAGACTCTGAGGGATCTTGACGTGTATAAGTTAGCTATTCAATTTTCTTAAATCACTACATGATCTACATTTTAAGTAATACTTGATTGTCTATGAAATAGTCATGAAATTCTTGATCCAAGTTTGGATTAGATTGTGTAATTATGCCTTTCAACACAAAGAATTTAAGTTAAATGTCTTTAAAAATATAATCTGCATGCAACAGATGATGTGTGCTGCTCTGGCAGAAATGTCCTATGAAGTGAAAAGATTCCATTTACACTTCATTATTTTAAAAAAATTGCAACTGTAACTTGCTTTTGCAGCTATTAACTGACATTTATGGATTATAAGCAATGCTTTTCTTTCATACTCACCCATCATGCAACAAAGTGGAGATTGTAGTTTGTCATATTTAAATCAAGTAAATATCCTGAAGCATTTTAAGTACTACTTATGTATACATTTCTATCTATCCAAACTTCAATAATATCCATCATTTCTCAACAAACTTGCTCCTTTGAACCAAAAATTCAACTTCTGATGGAGTGCTAAAAACTTACTCCATTATCTATCAGCTGACACAATATGCTCAGGACCCCATTTGTTCTTTAGATAGGATATAAAATATTTTACCATGGAAATCATAGAAAAGGCAATCCTAACCTTCTCTAAATGTCTTTCACAAATATCATTTGAAATAGGAACACATATCATATTTGCTAAATCTATCTGTCACAAAAAAGCCATTTTTGACTTAGCAACTATACTTCAAACATAATCTATGTGATGTTAAGTTCAAAGTTCAAAGCAAATTTATTATTTTTTACTATTTTAATAAAGGAAGGCCTTTCATTTAAACTTTACTGTTAATTAATTTCCAGCATTCTGGACCTCTGCATAATTTTTTCACTTTTACAATAAAGTTTTGCAAGGCCAAGGCAGTTCAGAGTCAGGTTCAGTATCACTGGCATATGTTGCTAAGTATGTTTACGACAGCAGTAAAATGCAATTCATAATAATAATTAAAAAGTATAAATTACAGTAAGAAATATGTACATCTCTTACTGCAATTTATATATATTTATATAAAATAAAATTAAATTAGCAGGGCAAAAAGAGAACAAAAAAAGAAAAAAGAGCAGTAAGGTAGTGTCCATGGGTTCATTGTCCATTCAGAAATCTGATGGCAGAGGGAAGAAGCTGTTCCTAAAACCTTAAGTGTGGTCTTCAGTCTCCTGTACCTCCTAATTGATGGCAGCAATATGAAGAGGGCATGTCCTGGGTGATGGGGGTCCTAAATGATGGATTGTGGCATTGCCTTTTGAAGGAATCCTTAAAGTTAGGGAGGCTAGTGCTCATGATAGAGTGGCTGAGTTTACAATTTTCTCCAGATTTTTCTGATCCTGTGCAGTGGCCTCTCTATACCAAAAGGTGATGCAAATAGTTAGAATGTTCTCCATGATACATCTGTAAAAATTTGTGAGTCTTTAGTGACATACCTATTCTCAAACTAATGTAATATAGCCACTGTTGTGCCTTCTTTGTAATTGCATCAATATGTTGGCCCAGGACAAATCCTCAGAAATGTTGGCACCCAAGAATTTGAAACTGCTCACACTTCTGATCCTCCAATGAGGACTGGTGTCTATTCCCTCGAATTCCCCTTCCAGAAGTCCACAATCATTTCCTTGGTCTTGCTGACATTGAGTTCAAGGTTGTTGCTGTGACACCATTGAACCAGCTGATTTATCTCACTCCTGTTTGGCTTCTCATCACCATCTGAAATTCTGCCAACAATAGCTGCGTCATTGGCAAAATTCTGCCTGTCCTAGCATATGAAGTTAGCTCCATGAGATGGAGCAGATGAGTCAGCAGTGAGATCCAACCAGGAAGGTAATTCTGCAATGCTTTATGGAGAAAAAAGGACATGATCAGGCACAGAAGAAGTTACAGTCAGCCACTGCAACCAAGGAAAACCCCAATTGCGATAACTATTCATACCACTGGACCCAAACTTCTGAGGTCAGTCAAAAGAGTGGAATGGGTTTTCCACTTTCAAAACTCTTCTGCATAGATTTGCCTTTATTGTCAGATGTGACAGAAAACTAACCTATGACCTTTGTACGCAGGTAATTAGGTACATGATACTGGACTGCCATTAGTCTGGTTAGTTTGGCTCATGCTTTCTCTAACTCCTTCCCTTATTTTAATCCAGGGGTTGCCAACATTTTTTATGCCATGGACCAATACAATTAAGCAAGAGGTCCATGAACCCAGTTTGGAAACCCTTGTTTTATGATTTTTTTCTTAACCATAGAGCTATTTTACCATGAGGGCAGATAATAAATATTTATTTAACATCCATACTATTTCCTTATTTTTGATTACTTATTTCCCTGTCTCAACTTTATGGGACCTTTGCTATTCTCTTCCACTTTCTTTTTCCTTTTCTCTTCCTTTTTATGCAGTTAATAGAGATGACCTATTTACTCAGTGGCCACTTTATTAGGTACACCTGTACACCTGCTCATTAATGCAAATATTTAATCAGCCAATCATGTGGTAGCAACCAATGCATAAAAGTATGCAGACATGGTCAAAAGGTTCAGTTCGCAAACACGAGGAAATCTGTAGATTCTGGAAATTCAAGCAACACACACAAAATGCTGGTGGAATGCAGCAGGCCAGGCAGCATCTATAGGGAGAAAGCACTGTCGATGTTTCGGGCTGAGACCCTTTGTCAGGACTAACTGAAAGAAGAGATAGTAAGAGATTTGAAAGTGGGAGGGGGAGGAGGAGATCCGAAATAATGAGAAGACAGGAGGGGGAGAGATGAAGCTAAGAGCTGGAAATTTGGTTGGCAAAAGGGATACAGAGCTGGAGAAGGGAGAGGATCATGGGATGGGAGGCCTGCGGAGAAAGAAAGGGGGAGGGGAGTACCAGAGGAAGATGGAGAGCAGGTAAGGAGTGATTGTGAGAGGGACAGAGAGAGAAAAAAGAGAGATAAAAATATAAATAAATAAATAAATAAATAAATAGATAGATAGATAAATAGAGGATGGGGTAAAAAGGAGCGGAGGGGCATTAACGGAAGTTAGAGAAATCAATGTTCATGCCATCAGGTTGGAGGCTACCCAGCCGGTATATAAGGTGTTGTTCCTCCAACCTGAGTGTGGCTTCATCTTGACAGTAGAGGAGGCCATGGATTGACATATCAGAATGGGAATGGGACGTGGAATTAAAATGTGTGGCCACTGGGAGATCCTGCTTTCTCTGGCGGACGGAGCGTAGGTGTTCAGCGAAATAGTCTTCCATTCTGCATCGGGTCTCACCAATATATAAAAGGCCACACTGGGAACACCAGACGCAGTATACCACACCAGCTGAATCACAGGTGAAGTGTCGCCTCACGTGGAAGGACTGTCTGTGGCCCTGAAGGATGGTGAGGGAGGAAGTGTAAGGGCAGGTGTAGCACTTGTTCCACTTACATGGATAATGGTCGGGAGAGAGATCAGTGGGAAGGGATGGTGGGGGAGGGGGGATGAATGGACAAGGGAGTCACGTAGGGAGCAATCCCTGTGGAAAGAAGAAAGAGGGGAGGGAAAGATGTGCTTGGTAGTAGGATCCCGTTGGACGTGGCGGAAGTTACTGAAAATTATATGTTGGACCTGGAGACTGGTAGGGCGGTAGGCAAGGACACGGGGATCCCTATCCATAGTGGGGTGGCAGGCGGGTGGATGGGATGAGAGCAGATGTGCGTGAAATGGGAGAGATGCGTTTGAGAGCAGAGTTGATGGTGGAGGAAGGGAAGCCCCTTTCTTTAAAAAAGGAAGACATCTCCTTCCTCCTGGAATGAAAAACATCATCCTGAGAGTAGATGTGATGGAGATGGAGGAATTGTGAGAAGGGGATGGCATTTTTGCAAAAGACAGGGTGGGAAGAGGCGGTTGGGAGACTGTAGGTCTGACACGGTGTCAGCAGCACAGGAGCGCCGCAAGGAACCGTACTCTCTCCGGTCCTGTTCACCCCGTACACATCAGACTTCCAATATAACTCGGAGTCCTGCCATGTGCAGAAGTTCGCTGATGACACGGCCATAGTGGGGTGTGTCAGGAATGGACAGGAGGAGGAGTATAGGAAACTGATACAGGACTTTGTGATATGGTGCAACTCAAACTACCTGCGTCTCAATATCACCAAGACCAAGGAGATGGTGGTGGACTTTAGGAGATCTAGGCCTCATATGGAGCCAGTGATCATTAATGGAGAATGTGTGGAGCAGGTTAAGACCTACAAGTATCTGGGAGTACAGTTAGACGAGAAGCTAGACTGGACTGCCAACACAGATGCCTTGTGCAGGAAGGCACAGAGTCGACTGTACTTCCTTAGAAGGTTGGCGTCATTCAATGTCTGTAGTGAGATGCTGAAGATGTTCTATAGGTCAGTTGTGGAGAGCGCCCTCTTCTTTGTGGTGGCGTGTTGGGGAGGAAGCATTAAGAAGAGGGACGCCTCACGTCTTAATAAGCTGGTAAGGAAGGCGGGCTCTGTCGTGGGCAAAGTACTGGAGAGTTTAACATCGGTAGCTGAGCGAAGGGCGCTGAGTAGGCTACGGTCAATTATGGAAAACTCTGAACATCCTCTACATAGCACCATCCAGAGACAGAGAAGCAGTTTCAGCGACAGGTTACTATCGATGCAATGCTCCTCAGACAGGATGAAGAGGTCAATACTCCCCAATGCCATTAGGCTTTACAATTCAACTGCCAGGACTTAAGAACTTTTTAAAAGCTATTATTAATGCTTTTTGAGATAGTGATTTAGATGCATATCATATTTTTTTTACTGAGTTAAGTATTGTATGTAATTAGTTTTGCTACAACAAGTGTATGAGACATTGGAAAAAAAAGTTGAATTTCCCCATGGGGATGAATAAAGTATCTATCTATCTATCTAATCCAGGTTGCTGTGAGGGTCCATAGGCTTATAGTAGACATCAGTAGATAAGCTGTCAAGTAGATATTCCATCTGGGTAGCCTCCAACCTGATGGCATGATCATTGATTTCTCTAACTTCTGTTAATGGCCCTCCTCCCCTTCTTACCCCATCCCTTATTTATTTATTTATTTATTTATTATCTATCTATCTATTTAATTATTTATTCATTCATTCATTCAGCCATTTATTTAGTTATCTATCTGTCTATTTATTTCTCTTTTTATTGCTCTCTGTCTCTCTTTTTCTTCTCCCTTTCCTTCTCACAATCACTCCTTGCCTGCTCTCCATCTCCCTCTGGTGGTCCCCTCCCCCTTTCATTCTCCCCTGGCCTCCCGTCCCATGATCCATTCCCTTTTCCAGCTCTGCATCCCTTTTGCCAATCAACTTTCCAGCTCTTAGCTTCATCCCTCCTCCTCCTGTCTTCTCCTATCATTTCAGGTCTCCCCCTCCCCCTCCCACTTTCAAATCTCTTACTATCTCTTCTTTCAGTTAGTCCTGATGAAAGGTCTCGGCACAAAACGTCGACTGTGCTTCTTCCTATAGATGCTGCCTGGCCTTCTGCGTTCCACCAGCATTTTGAGTGTGTTGCAAGAGGTTCAGTTGTTGTTCAGACCAAAGATCAGAATGGGGAAGAAATGTCATCTAAGTGACTTTGACTGTAGAATAATTGTTGGGGCCAGACAGGGTGATTTGAGTATCTCAGAAACTGCTGATCTCCTGGGATTTTCACACAGAACAGTCTCTACAGTTTACAGGGAATGGTGCGAGAAACAAACAAAAATCCAGTGAGTGTCAGTTCTATGGGGCAAAACACTTTGTTAATGAGAGATGTCAGAGGAGAATGGCCAAACTGATTTAAGCTGTCAGGAAGGTGGAGATAATTCAAAAACCTATGTGTTACAACAGAAGAGCATCTCTAAGTGCACAGCATGTCAAACATTGAACGTTGATGGGCTATGGAGCAGAAGATCACTCCTTTAATTATTAAAGTGGCCACTCAGTGTATTTGTTGATAGTCAAGATTCAGAGAGCACTGCAGCATAGACACAGGCCCTTTGGCCTGATCAGTCCATGCTGAACTGTTATTTTACCCATCCTATTGACCCACACCCATCCTACCCATGCACTTCTCCAAAATTATCTTAAATGCTGCAATTAAACCTACATCAACCACTTCTACCAACCACAGCTCATTCCACCCTCGCATCATCCTTTGAGTGAAGATGTTTGTCCTCCTGTTCCCCTTAAAAATAATTCTCCTTTCACTATTAACCTATGACCTCTAGCTCTACTCTTTTCAATCTCAGTACAAAGCACCTGTTAATCCCCTACTTATACCCTTCATAATTTTGTATACCTGCATCAAATGTATCTAATCTCTCCTCATTCTCCTACTCTCCAGGCAGGGGTTCCCAGGGTGGTGCCTATGGACCCCTTGGTTAATGCTTGGGGTCCATGGCATAAAAAAAGGTTGGGAACCTCTGTTTCCAGAGTTTCCCAATAACTTGGGTCCACAAGTCCCAGCAACATCCCTGATAATTTAATCTCAAAATCTATTACTCTTTTTTATTTTCAAACATCTTTGCTAGCTGCTGAATTGTCCCCAATCGTCTAATGCATCAATAATCTTTGCAATGTTGCATGTCTTTTCTTTTAATTTAATACCAGCCTTGACTTTCTTTGTTAGCCACAGATGAATTACCCTTGCTGGTAGATTCCCTGTTTCTTCATGGAATGTATCATTGTTGAATGCAATGAGATATCTGCTTTAATATCTATAGCGTCTTATCTACCGTTATACCTTTAATCAATTTCATAGATTATTTCAGCTATCTTACATTGGCAATTGCATTTACATAGGACACCAGATTCAGTCTTAGTTTCTTGGTTTCAAAGTGAAGTGGATTTTTTTATGATCTCTCTTCCCCAGAGGTTCCCATACAAGGTCATCATTAACCCTTTCTTATCACACATTATACACTTCCATGCGCACATTTTAGACTGAATGTTTCTTTGAGGGACAAGACCATTGAAGGTGGATTGAGGAAGGAGCTACTCAAATTGTGAATAATTGAGAGTCAAAATCTCAAGTTCAAGTTCACTTTATTTTCATTCAGCTATAAACACATATGCCACCAACTAGAACAATGGCACAAAACACAGCATATAACTCTCATTTAGAGCACATAAAGTAATATTACACAAATAAATTAATAAATAATAAGGTTGATTTATGGCTCAAGTTAAAAAATAAAATGTATAATGCTACGGGAGCTTCATACGTGATGAGACCTGAGTGTGGCAGAGAGTACAGTAGTCTCAAGGCTTCTCACCTAAACAGTCATGTCCTCCTGCTGGATGGGAGGGCTAGGGTCCAAAGAATTTTTGAAAGGATAGGAGGCATCACTGAAAATGCCAACAGCCCTGCGTACACAATACTCAGGATAAATATCTCTCATGGGTGGAAGAGACCCTGGATTCTCTTAACCGTCCTCACAATTCTTTGTAGGGACTTGCAGTTAGATGCTTTGCGATTTCCCGTAACAGACAGTGATGCAGCTGGTCAGGACACTCCAGGTAATCTAAGTATTTTTGGATCATCTGACAAATTCATTTATTTTTGCCCTTTAGGTGTTGTTTTGTTTGTGCCATCTATTTTCCTTTTGAAGCTGTAATTTTTTTTTGCAGCAATACCACTTTGGATTGCATACCATATTCTCTAATTGCCTTCCAATGTGAATGCTTAAAATTGTTCCTAAATTCTGTTAAAATTGATGAGATCATTTGTAAAGAGAATGTCAGTGTCATCTGTGACAAATGGTATCCCTGCTCCCCAACTTGAAGTCACACTTGAAGTTTCTCACTAATACATTATCTTTCTGCCACTAACTTGAGGCAGGAACATTAAGCACGAGTGAAAACTTAAAGTCAGAACATGGATCTGATTAAACAGTGCCTGAAAATATGAAATGGTTTTGTCTCAAGTTCTAACGGAGATCAAAGGTGCATAAACTGAGAAAGGGTAGCTAAGAAAACAGACAACAATATTTCATCCAGACAGGAGAGTAATAAAACTACAAGTTTATTTTATTTTACAAGATGTGTGCGATCTATACAAGATGGTGATGCATACGAGGGGTGATTGATAAGTTTGTGGCCTAAGTTAGAAGGAGTCAATTTTAGAAAACCTAGCACATTTATTTTTCTACATAATCCTCTCCTACATTTACACACTTAGTCCAGCAGTCGTGGAGCATATGGATCTTGGACCTCCAGAAAGCATCCACAGATGGGTGGTTGATAAGTTCATGGCCTAATGTAGAAGGAGATGAGTTATACAGCTCTCATTACATGCACATGAAGGTCAACTCTTTGAGTGATTATGCAGAAAGTTTGAATTTAATAACTCATCTCCTCCTAAAAACATTCTTTAAAACAACTGTGCTTTAAAATAATGAAATGAAATTTTTTTAAATGTCAAAAGATAATATAAAGAGCAGTAAACTGTAAAAACCTACAAACGTTTGTAAATCAAATCTGTATTTGGTGTGACCTCCTTTTGCCTTTAAAACTGTATCAATTCGCTTAGGTACACCGCTGTACAGTTTTATAAGAAAATTGACCAGTAGGTTGCTGCTAGTATCTTGGAGAACTTGCCACATTTCTTCTACAGACTTTGGCTTGCTTCTGTCACCCCCAGGTAACCACAGGCCGACCCTATGATGCTGAGAAGCCATACCATCTGAAACCATATAAAAATCTAGAGTGTCTAAAACTTTTGCACAGTACTGTATACACTTGATACAATAAATGGTAATCAATTTACCTATCAACCTGCACATCTTGGCAATGTGGGAGAAAGCCGAGCTTGCAATGAAAAACTATCTCTGCGGCTTCTTACAATCCTGCATTGGCATTGATCTGTGCCGATGGAATGTACTGATGATGTGAAAAGGACTGATTTTGCTGTCTGCACAGTTCCACCTCAGGAGGCCAGTGACTTTGTGGAGGTGTTCGAAAGACTTACATAAAAATGGTAAACTGATATGTAACATTGACGCCTAATGGAAGCCCGAAGAACAGCACCTCATCTTCTGTCTGGGCACATTGCAGCCTCTGGACTCAATATTGAATTCTACAACTTCAGGTAACTTGATTTCTGTTTGTATCAGCTGTCTGTCTGTGAAACTGGCTCAGCTTTTTCGTTTCCTTTTATTTTTGGAAATCATGTCCAGACTGCTTTACCTGGCATGCACTCCAGCTCTGCATTTCACAAAGCAATGTTCTTTCATCTGAATTCCTTGAGTCCATCTTCTCATGCTCTGATTGCTCACTAAGCACAGGAAGATCTGCAGATGCTGGAAATCCAGAGCAACACACACAAAATGCTGGAGGAGCTCAGCAAGTCAGGCAGCATCTATGGAGAAGAATAAGCAGTTGACATTTTGAGCTGAGACCCTTCATCAGGACTGGAAAGCAGTAGAAGGAGCTAACTGAGCAGATGACGTTGTTAGACCATAAGAAATAGGTGCAGAATTAGGCCATTTGGCCCATCAAGTCTGGCCTTCCATTCCATCGTAGTGAATTTGTTATCCCTCTCAACTCCGTTCTCCCCATAACTTTTGACGCCCTTACCAATCAATAATGTGCTTTAAATACACCCAATGACTTGGCCTCCACAGCCATCCATGGAAATAAATTCCACAGATTTGCCACCATCTGGCTAAAGAAATTCCTCCTCATTTCTATTCAAAAGAGATATCCTTCGATTCTGTGGCTATGATCTCTGGTTCTAGACTTCCCCCACTACAGGAAACATGCTCTCCATGTCCAATCTGTCTAGTCCTTTAAATATTCGACAGATTTCCCGATTATTCTTCTAAAATTCAGCAAGGGTAGGCCCAGTATTTCTTGACTGCATTGCAAGAAGCAATATTTCTTATTGTAACCTATAGCATTTTTTTCTGTATTTTCTGCTACCACTAAATAAGAAATTTCATGACATATGTCAGTGATAATAAACATGATTCTGATTCTGAAGTGTCTTTACAGACAGCTGATAGGTGAAATGGCAGTCCATGCTGAAGAAGGGAGTTGGCTCAAAGTGTCGACTATTTTTCTCCCATAGATGCTGTCTGGCCTACTGAGTTCCTCTAGTATTTTGAATGTGTTGCTATGTATATTCAGCATCTGCAGAATCTCTTGTGTTTATCATTCCATAGGAACAGAATTAGGCCATTCAGTCCATCAAGTCTGCTCTGCCATTCTGTCATGGCTAGTTTATTATCCCCATTCTCCTGCCTTCTCTCTGTAACCTTTGTCACTTTTATAATCATTATCTAAAATTATAAGATGTGACACAGTAAATGTATTTTAATATGAAAAACAAACATAAACCTGTATCAGTGCTCCTGTCAGTCTCTGCTGTTCCAGAGAGAACAATTTTAAGTTGTCCACCCACTGTGGACGGAAAGGAAAGGATTGATTGAAGTTTCTGAATAGCTGAGGGGAGTTAGTTAGAGAATGAAAGATTGTTGTTCTGTGGAAAGCTCAGCACACCGCGCGATGAAATCAAGCTGCAGGCTCCACAGATAAAGTGCTGCAGGGCCTGAGGCAAGAAAAAAGCATGCTTGCTGAAGATTTCCTCACAAGGATTAGAAAGACAGCTAAAGAATTTTGAGTAGTTTTATTGTGGTCAGTTTTGAGCCTTATTTTACAGGTGGGATGTACAGGTATTGGAGAGGGTCCAAAGGAGGTTCACAAGAATATTTCCAGGAATGAATGGGTTAATGTATGAGAAGCATTTGGTAGCTCTGGGCCTGTAGTTGCTGAGTGAGGGGAGGACTTCATTGAAATCCTCTGTACATTGAAAGGGCTAGATAGAGTGGATGTTGAGAGGGTGTTTCCAATAGCGGCTGAGTCCAAGATCAGATGGGACCGCCTCAGAATGGAAGCGCATCCCTTTAGAACAGAACAGAAATGAGAAGCAATTTCTGTAGGCAGAGAGTGGTGAATCTGTGGAATTCATTGCCAGAGGAGGCTGTGGAGGCCAGTCATTGGGTATATTTAAAGCAGAGGCTGATATGTTCTTCACTAGTAAGGGCATCACAGGTTATGGGGAGAAGGCAGGAGAGTGGAGTGGAAAATAAATCAGTCATAATGGAATAGCAGCACAGACTCAGTGAGCCAAAAGGCCTAATTCTGCTCCTATGTCTTATTGTCTCATGATCTTATCTATCTTTGCACAAACTGCTTGATATTATTCAATCAAAAACCTGCCAGTTAAAACAGTATTCATTTGCTTTAATACATCCAAGGAAATAAAATAACTCTTTAAGCAAAGCCTTCATGAAAGTGTTGCATACAGCATCTTCCATCAGGGTAATTACGCCAGTGAAAAGGCATTGGTGAAGATACATGAGCTGTCTTCAGGTTTGAATGTGTGTGGGTTTCTTGTTTGGTTCACAGTTTATTTAGTCTAGCAAAAGGAAGACAGAGATTTCAGGTTCGGGGTTTGAACTGGGGATCTGGATGTTGAGGCCTGTGGTCCAAGTGGGGAAGTCAGAAACCAAATACCTGCAATCCCAAGACCACAGAGGATGAAAACAGCCTGTACTGTGGGTGTGTGGGAGACTGTACTGTGGGTGTGTGGGAGACTGTACTGTGGTGGGGTTGGGAGACTGTACTGTGGTGGGGTTGGGAGACTGTTCGTGTGGGTGTGTGGGAGACTGTACTGTGGTGGGGTTGGGAGACTGTTCGTGTGGGTGTGTGGGAGACTGTACTGTGGTGGGGTTGGGAGACTGTTTGTGTGGGTGTGTGGGAGACTGTACTGTGGTGGGGTTGGGAGACTGTTCGTGTGGGTGTGTGGGAGACTGTTCATGTGGGTGTGTGGGAGACTGTACTGTGGTGGGGTTGGGAGCCTGTTCGTGTGGGTGTGTGGGAGACTGTACTGTGGTGGGGTTGGGTGACTGTTCGTGTGGGTCTGTGGGAGCCTGTTCGTGTGGGTGTGTGGGAGCCTGTTCGTGTGGGTGTGTGGGAGACTGTACTGTGGTGGGGTTGGGAGACTGTTCGTGTGGGTCTGTGGGAGACTGTACTGTGGTGGAGTTGGGAGACTGTTCGTGTGGGTGTGTGGGAGACTGTACTGTGGTGGGGTTGGGAGACTGTTCGTGTGGGTGTGTGGGAGACTGTACTGTGGTGGGGTTGGGAGACTGTTCGTGTGGGTGTGTGGGAGACTGTTCGTGTGGGTGTGTGGGAGACTGTACTGTGGTGGGGTTGGGAGACTGTTCGTGTGGGTGTGTGGGAGGCTGTACTGTGGTGGGGTTGGGAGACTGTTTGTGTGGGTGTGTGGGAGACTGTACTGTGGTGGGGTTGGGAGACTGTTCGTGTGGGTGTGTGGGAGACTGTACTGTGGTGGGGTTGGGAGACTGTTCATGTGGGTGTGTGGGAGCCTGTTCGTGTGGGTGTGTGGGAGACTGTACTGTGGTGGGGTTGGGAGACTGTTCGTGTGGGTGTGTGGGAGACTGTACTGTGGTGGGGTTGGGAGTGTTCGTGTGGGTGTGTGGGAGACTGTACTGTGGTGGGGTTGGGAGACTGTTCGTGTGGGTGTGTGGGAGACTGTACTGTGGTGGGGTTGGGAGACTGTTCGTGTGGGTGTGTGGGAGACTGTACTGTGGTGGGGTTGGGAGACTGTTCGTGTGGGTGTGTGGGAGACTGTTCATGTGGGTGTGTGGGAGACTGTACTGTGGTGGGGTTGGGAGACTGTTCGTATGGGTGTGTGGGAGACTGTACTGTGGTGGGGTTGGGAGACTGTTCGTGTGGGTGTGTGGGAGACTGTACTGTGGTGGGGTTGGGAGACTGTTCATGTGGGTGTGTGGGAGCCTGTTCGTGTGGGTGTGTGGGAGACTGTACTGTGGTGGGGTTGGGAGACTGTTCGTGTGGGTGTGTGGGAGACTGTACTGTGGTGGGGTTGGGAGACTGTTCGTGTGGGTGTGTGGGAGACTGTACTGTGGTGGGGTTGGGAGACTGTTCGTGTGGGTGTGTGGGAGACTGTACTGTGGTGGGGTTGGGAGACTGTTCGTGTGGGTGTGTGGGAGACTGTACTGTGGTGGGGTTGGGAGACTGTTCGTGTGGGTGTGTGGGAGACTGTACTGTGGTGGGGTTGGGAGACTGTTCGTGTGGGTGTGTGGGAGACTGTACTGTGGTGGGGTTGGGAGACTGTTCGTGTGGGTGTGTGGGAGACTGTAATGTGGTGGGGTTGGGAGACTGTTTGTGTGGGTGTGTGGGAGACTGTACTGTGGTGGGGTTGGGAGACTGTTCGTGTGGGTGTGTGGGAGACTGTTCGTGTGGGTGTGTGGGAGACTGTTCGTGTGGGTGTGTGGGAGCCTGTTCATGTGGGTGTGTGGGAGAGAGGACAGGGTCTTACATTGCTGCTTGTTCTGTTCTCTGTTGTTCTGCTAGGTATGTTATGCTGGCACCGGAATGTGTGTCAACACCTGTGGGCTACCCCCCAGCACCCTTTGGGTGTGCTGCTTGTAACACAGGTGACATACTTCACAGTGTTTTGATGTACAGGTGATAAATAAAACTGCATCTTGAGTCGGAGAATCTCAGGATGTAAAGCGACGCAGCAGACTGTAAGATCCGCGAGTGTTAGTCTCCCCTTTTGCTGTGAAATGGGTGACTATTTTCAGTCCCTTGTTAGTGAGAGAGATGCTGTGGCGTGTTGAACTGTCGGCTAGGTAATAATTTTTGTCGACTGCAGATCCCTTTGGGTTCCTTGCTATTGCTTGGTGGATGGTGGGCACTTCTTTGCTGAAGTGGCTGGGGGATGGGGAGGTTGATGCATTGATGCTGGCTGCTGCTTACGTAGGGGAGAGGTGAATCGGGCTTCAGGCTTCCAATGCTTTTTCTGTTGTTCACTCTTTTGTTTTCTGTGGATGTCTGTGAAGGCAAAGTATTTCAGGTTGGATACTGTATACATTCTCTGAAAATAAATGGAACCATTTGAATCTTGAATCTTTGAGATCTTCCGGGAAACACAAATTCCTAACACCTCCGGATCACTGAGGTACTACGAGAAGACATTGTTAAATAAGACTGAAGAACCAAAGATAGGGGTTTCCACCACATAACCATTGCACAGCAGTACTACAATTGTATTGCCTCACTCAGTAAAGACTTTCTAACAGTGTGGCACACCCTCGATAGTCCAGTGCTCTGCTAAGACTGTGTACATGGAAGTTCTGAATTAGGTGGGGAAACACCTTAAACAATGTAAAAGCATTTCAGGAGAACCATATCATTTGAATGGTGCTATAGTTGACTTTTTCCATTAAAATAGATTACACTAATGAATGCATTGAACATACACGTGTAAAATTTTTGCACTGTTTATTCCACTAGAAAAGAAAACATATACAGTCAGGTCATTGAGTGCTAGAGCACAGAAACAGACCATTCAGTCTATGCCCAACTATTATTTTGCCTTGTTCCATCGACTTACACCTGGATCATTGCCCTTCATGCCCCTCCCACCCACATAGTTATCCAAACTTCTCTTAAATGTTGTAATCAAATCTGCATCCATCACTTCTGCTGCAACTTGTTCCACATTCACACTACCCTCTGAGTGAATAGCTCACCTTTCACTCTTAACCTATGACCTCTAGCTCCAGTCTCAACCATCTGCAGCCGTAAAACCCTGTCTATCCTCCTCATAATTTTGTATGCCTCCATCAAATCTCCCCTCACTTGCCTAAACTCCAGGGGAAAAAGTTCTAACCTATTCAACCTCTCCCTATAACTCAGGTCCTCAAGTCCTGATGCCACCCTTGTCAATTTTCTCTATACTTTTTCAATATCGCTGATTCCTATCCGGTAGATAGGTGATAGAACTGCACACAGTACTCCAAATTAGGCCTCACCAATGTCTTATAAAACTTGAACGTAACATCCCAACTCCTGTACTCAAGAAGGACTGGGCGAAAAACACAGAATACAAAAAAAAATTATAATACCGGGAAAAGTCTATAGTCCAAGTCCACACCCAAAATGCAGAAAACCTGAGCAACATAGACCAGGCAGAGCAGCAGGCATTCCCCTCTCCAGTGATGTAACACAGCGATCCTCAGCAATCACAGGTAGGCAGCTGGTACATTCCTTCCGCATCTGCCTTGATGTTTGAATCTCCCTCGTCACTTTTACAGGTGCACAATGGAAGCTTTAATCAGTGAAATGGAGTCAAATATCAATTTGCGCCCTGTTCCGCAGCCTGTCGGCCTTGAAGTTCACACATACTGCCTCTGCCTCCTGAAACCCTCTCGGTGTACTGCAGGGTACTGAAGCAGCCAAACGATCTCCAAATTTCCACAATTTTTAATTGGTGAAATGGAGTTGAACATCAGCTCACACCCCATCCCACAGTCTGCCTGCCATGAAGTTTGTGCACACTAGCTCTGCCCCCCATAGTTCTCTTAGAGGCTGCAGAATGCTGGACCATCTAAACAATCTCCAAACAGCAAGTCACAGGCTTCACAGAATCACATCCGAGATGAAAAACAAAAATTATAGACATAAAGAGAAATGGCTTCATGATCTATTCAGATGTCGGCTGAAGGAGCATTGTACACGTGCACCATCTTGACCAATTTGATTCGATTCAAGTTTAATTTTCATTCACACATACATGAATACCCATGAATACAGCCAAACAAGACAGATTACCAACAGTCACACAGCACAAAACACACATAGCATGTACAAGACTGCAAGCACATAGGGAAGGATATCAGGAAGAAACAGCCACAAAATATCGAAGTCCAGACTCAAGCCATGAATGCGGCTGAAGAACCACAATACAGCTTGTCTTCTGCCAAGCGGCCTCTGGGGGCAGCACCAACCCTACACCACACCACCCCTGGTGGTGTGCACCATTCCAAAGCTTCTCTCCTGGCAGCTGACACTGGGTTCGAGATACAAGATAGAAAGCACATATAGGATATCAATGAAATACAAAACACAAAACAAATATATAATATACGAAGTGCAATGTACCAAGGGCTCTCTTTCTGACCTACTGAGTTGAGATTGTGCCCTAATGTCCCACGAGGCTTAGTGAATTTAATTCCCAATAGAGCGACACAGTGTGAAAAGAAGCACTTTGCCCCAGCCTATCCATACCAAACACATTGCCCAGTCCACCTGCCTGCAGTTCATCTATAGCCCTCAATACCTCTTCTCTCCCCCGTCCTTATCGAGAAAGCTAACATGTTGCTAACATGTCTGCCTCGGTGGCAACCTACTCCAAATGGGCACCACTACATAGAGGAGTGAACATCAGATGGCAGTCACAACAAGATTGCAGGACAGAAAGCAAAGAGATTTGATTCATGCTTCAATTGTGTTAGAGATGTATTAAGGGGTGTCAGCAGATAAGATATAAGATTAGATTCTAGAATGCTTCATTTGAATAGGGATTAACAAAGTCATTTTCATATCCAATAAGTGCAATAGAAAGTTTCTTCACTGCCATCTTCATTAATTATAATTCACCATCCCTCAAATGTGAGAATTCACAACTAATTGAATATTCGGATAACTTCTTTCAAACTTCTGAATGAGTTAGCAGATCTAAGATATATTAAATTCCATTATTCACCCCATATATGTCTCATTACATATGTATTAAACTCGGAATCATCTCAGTTGGTCATTTAAATTAATCGCTCATTAAATTTAAGGGACTGAAGTGAATTGTATTAGAGCAACTGACACAGATTTTAAAAATCATAAAACAAGGGATCATAAATAACATCTCTTCCTCACTCACTATCAAATCTGCCACACCTCAGGAATGTGTGCTTACTTACTGCTCTACTCTCTCTGCATCCACAACTATGAGGCTAGGCACAGCTCAAACACCACCTTTAAGTTTACTAATGACACAACTATTGCTGGTAATTTCAAATGGTGATGAGACGGCATACAGTAGTGAGATCTGTTTGAGTGGTGTGGCAGCAACAACATTGTACTCAATGTCAGTAAGGCCAAGGAATTGATCGTGGACTTCAGGAAGGGGAAGTCAAGGGAGCGCACACCAGTCTTCATCAGAGATCAGCCGAGGAAAGACTGAGCAGTGGCCAGCTCCAGGGTATCAATGTCTCTGAAGATTTATCCTGTGCTCAACATATTGATTAAATTATAGAACAGACACAGCAGTGGCTATATTTCATCAGGAGTTTGAGGGCACATACGCAAATGTTTCAGGAACAGCTTCTTCACCTCAGTCAACAGATTTGTCAATAGACAATGAACGCATGTACACATTTTTTCTTTCTTTTCCTCTCTTTTTACACTATTTATTTAATATACATTTTCTTATTGAAACGTACAGTTTAGGGTTAGGGTGACTCTAAAACTAATCTAGAAAGTAGCAGAGTCTCTGTCTTCTCTGGATCTTCTCTGTGGACTTCAAAAATTACACGGTTTCTACGGGGCTTCATTAACATCGAGATAACGCTCACAAAGTAATATACACTGCATACTTGCTGGTCCTAGGAACTTCCAGGACAATCTATAAACTGGTCAGACAGAATCCATGAAGGCAGAGACAGCTCAATGACCCTCCACTGGAGCCCGTCCATGAGTCGAAGTCAGCCATTGATATTGTGTCCCAGCTGTCTACGTGATACATAGAGGGCAAGCAGTTGCCTTTGCAGCAGACTTTCACTCTCCACACAACGAATGAATCTAAAAAGGATTGGCGAAGACTAATACACAATGGCTCCAATGGCATTGCAGGAGTTGCCAATCAGCCCCGAACTCAACATAGGGCTGCCCTGTGGATTCCAGCTCTGGGTTTTACATCTGAACTATGAGTGGGTATAGCCGCAAGGCAGTAGAGGATTCAGATCTGAGTTTTCCTTCTAGATGAGCTGGCAGTCATGACTGACGAGTGTCATCTGCTCAAACTGACTGGCCTTAAGGCTCCAGTGACCTATCTCGCCCCTTTTCATGTTAGTAGAAACAGTTCTGCCGCGCTTAGTGGCTAAGCCACACGTGAAGGCCAGGAGATGGACTTGGTTGTCAGAGACTATCTGAAGCACATGCCACTGGGAACATTTAATAGGTATTGGGAGAGTATCTTCACTACACCCCACACCTTGCTATGATAACCTTAAGGAACTAAACCATCAGATTAGGAGAAAACAGTAAACAAGTGAATTTTCCAAGAGGGGCTGGGATTGAGGTATGAAAGGGAATGTCTATGATAGGGTGTAGAGAGAAGTTGTCAAGGTAATGATTAGTTTAAATTCAATTAGAGATGGAAGAGTAAAGAAACAAAAGCTACAATTGAAGCTGAAATATCCAACAGAATCCGTGGAGTGAGATTTTAAAAAATCATGCTAGTTAACTGTAATATCAAATTCAGGGAGCTGTATCATCTGGGAAGAAGATGAGATTATTATTTGTTGAGTTTATTAGAACAACATAGAAGGTAAAGACAGAGATACTGTATGTAAATGGAGTGCGATTCAAATTCCAAGTGGATAGGTGAGCTGAAGTAACACACTCAAAATACTGGAGGAACACAACGTGCCAGTTAGTATCTATGGAAGGGATTAAACTGTCAGCCTGAGACACTTCATTAGGACTGGAATGGAAGGGGGAAGAATCTAAAATATGAAGGTGAGGGGAGAGGAAAGAATAAAAACTAGCAGGTGATAGGTAGGACCAGGTGATGGGGAAGGTGGGTGGGAGAGGGAAGGATGATGAAGTGAGAAGCTGGGGGGTGATTAGTGGGAAATGTAAAGGGCTGAAGAGGAAGGAATCTGATAGGAGAGGACAGTGGACAATGGGAAGAAGAGAAGGAGGAAGAGAACCAGAGGGAGGTGATAGGCAGTGGGCAAAAGAGAAGAGGTAGACAGGGGCCTGAATGGATAGAGAAGAGGAGGGGGAGAAATTATTGGAAGTGAGAGTAATTGATGTTCATGCTGGCAGGTTGGAGGCTAGCCAGATGGAATAGGAGGTGTTGCTCCTCCAACTTGAGAATAACCTAATCATGGAAGAGAGAGGGCCATGGACCAACATAACGGACTGGGAATGGGGATTAGAATAAACACGGGTAGCTGAAAGCTGAACTGGAAGCTGAAACTGAGTCCTGTAGGCTGGATAGAGGTGTTCTCCAAAACAATTACTCTCTCCATGTTCGAATTTTCCAAGCAGCGGAAACTTGTGAGGAGCAATTCCCAATAATGTCATTTAGTACCTGTGGCAGAGTCAGTATTTTATTGAGACACTCATTATTCAGAATCAGAATCAGTATTAGCTTTTAGATCACTGGCATGTGTCATGAAAGGTGAGAATATTAATATGAGGGAAATGAAGCTCAGCCTGAGAAGAAGGAGCCAATGAGGTTCCCCACCCCCATTTAAGGTGTAAAAGAGAGGCCAGAGTGGATATTGGACCCCTGGATATTGACACTGCAGAGGCAGTAATGGGGGGCAAAATAATGAAGGATGAACCTAACAGGATTTCCTTGGGACTAGCCATTTTAGTTTGAGTCTACATTTCCATCCCAACATGTGCCAAGATGAGGCCACCCTCAGGGAGGAGGAACAACACTTAAGATGGGTGATTGATAAGTTTGTGGCCTAAGGTAGAAGGAGTCAGTTTTAGAAAACCCGGCACATTTATTCTTCAACATAGTCCCATCCTACATTTACACACCTAGTCCAGTGGTCATGAAGCACACGGATCTTGGACCTCCAGAAAGTCCATTGATAAGTTCATGGCCTAAGGTAGAAGGAGATGCGTTATTAACTTCAAACTTTCTGCATAATCACTCAAAGAGCTGACCTGCATGTGCATGTAATGAGAGCTGTACAGTATAACTCATCTATATCTCCTCTTTGCTTATCACTTGCTTATCACCTTCTTCTGTTGCCTCTTCTCCTTCCCTTTCTCCAATAATCCACTCTCCTCTCCTATCAGATTGCTTCTTCTCCAGCACTTTACCCTTTCCATCTATTAATCCCAGCATTTTACTCCGTCACCCTTCCCCACCCATCTCACTTTCTAGTTTGCTCTCCTCCCCTGCCCTCACCTTATTATTCTGGCATCTTCCACTTTCCTTTCCAATCCTGATGAATGATGTCAACCTGAAACATAGCTGTTTATTAATTTCCATAGATACTGCCTGACCAGCTGAACTCCCCCAGCATTTTGTGTGTAAGTATTTTGCATAAGTCTTTACTGTGAAAGACACCAGCAATAAGCCAGAAATTTGAGTGTGTCAGTGATCAGAAGTAAGTGTAGTTGTTATTGAGAAGCTGAAAGGGCTGATGGCAGATAAGACACCTGGACCAGTTGAACTACACCCCAATGTTCTGAGAGAGGTAACTAAAGAAATTGTGAAGGCATTAGTACTGAATTTTCAATAATAACTAGATTCTGCCATGGTTCTGGAGGATTAAAAAATTCCAATGTCACTTCACTCTTTAAGGAGGGAGGGAAGCACAAGAAAGCAAGTTATAGGCCATTTGAGAGGGATAATAAATCAGCCATGATGGAATGGCAGAGAAGATTCAAAGGGCCAAATGGCCAAATTCTACTCCGATGTCTTATGGTCTAACCACATTCTACCAGAGTACCTTTGTGAATCTCATGACCACCATTTGGTGTGGGGATTACAAAGCATCTGACCTCAAGACTCTACAAAGGACTGCGAGTACTGCTAAGCGAATCATTAGGGTCTCTGTCTTCAGTCCCCACCCCCACCCATCCAGGACATAAACCAGAATGCACAAAGTTTTTAGCATTGTCAATGATCCCTCCATCCATCCCTCAATCTCTTTGACCTCTTACCATTCACCAGAAGGTACTGCAGTATAAGAGCAAGGACTGCTAGGTTGGATAACAGCTTCTTCCCCCAGGCTGTGTGAGTTCTGAACCCCTGACAGCACTCAGCAAAGATTTGTTTATACTGCGCCAGTAGCATTATACTGTTCTATATTTAACTATATATCACATATGCACTTTATGTCAACATTACATCTGCAGAATACATCACTTTAATCTGTTAATGTTATTGTGTTTGATAATGTGAGGGGCAGCTCTGCCATTGTCTGGAAGGAGTCTGTATGTTCCTCCCATTCAATTCTGGATTCAATTCCCTCCACTGCCTATAAAGGGTTTGTATATTCTCACAATGACCACATTGGTTTCCTCTAGGTGCTCTAGTTTCCTCCCACATTTCAAAGACATGCAGTACATTTTGATTTAGTTGTGGGCATGCTATGCTGGGACTGGAAGCATGATGATGCTTTCAGGTTACCCAGCACATCCTGTCAGGGAGTGGGAGTGAGTGCCATTGCTACTACAAAAGAAGATGAACCAGGCAAGCTAAAAAGTCTTAAGGTAGATAAGCCACTAAGACCAGATGAACTACATCCTGGCGTTCTGAAAGAGGTTAGAAAGGGTGTGATGTCATTGGAGAGAATCCAAAGGAGGTTCACATGGGTGATTCTGAAAATGAAGGGGTTAACACATGAGGAACGTTTGGCAGCTTTGGGCCTGTACTCACTACAACTTAGAAGAACGTGAAGGGATTTCATTGAACCCTACTGAATGTTGAAAGGATTAGATAAGTTGGATGCGGAGAGGATGTTTTCTATGTTGCAGGTGTCCAGAACTAGATGGCATGGCCTCACAATTGAGGGGCAACCTTTTATAACAGAGACAATAAGGAATGTTTTAGCCGTAGAGATGTTAATCTATGGAATGCTCTGCCACAGACTGTGGTGGAGGCCTTTTGTGGGTATATTTCAAATAAAAGTTGATAGTTTCATGATTGGTCAGGGCATCAAAGGTTATGGCAAGAAGGCAGGTGTATGGAGTCGAGTGGGATCCGGGATCAGCCATGATGGAATGGTGAAGCAGACTTGATGTACTGAATGACCTAATTCTGCTCCAACATCTTATGGTTTTGTGTTCTAAAAGAGCATCAGTAAACAATGTGACCAAAGGCAACATTCTTCAGACAGTTCATAAAATTACTTATTTTACTTCCTTTGCTTCTCCAAGTTGCATGCCATCTTGGACAATGACTCCCATCCACTCCATAATGTACACTGGTTAGGCACAGGAGTACATTCAGCCAGAGACTCATTCCACTGAGATGTAACACTGAGCGTCATAGGAAGTCATTCCTACCTGTGGCCATCAAACTTTACAACTCCTCCCTCGGAGTGTCAGACACCCTATGCCAATAGGCTGGTCCTGGACTTATTTTGTTCTTCCACTTTAAACTTCCTAATCACCTCCAGTTCATTACATAACACCCAATTCAGTATAGCTGATCCCCTAGTAGGTTCAATGACAAACTGCTCGAAAAAGCCATCTCTTAAGCATTTAACAAACTCACTCTTTTGACATCCATTACCAACCTGATTTTCCCAATTGACCTGTATTTTAAAATCTCCCATGACTACCATAACATTGCCCTTTAGACATGTCATTTCTATTTCCCATTGAAATCAGTAATCCACATCCCAGTTATTCTTTATATATCTGTATATCTGGCATATGCTGTCTCCAAGGGAGTTTGGTGAGGATTCGAGGGAAGTGTATGACATGGAGGCTAAGAAGCATGAAGACAGGGCACAAGCTCATGTTCAACTCCATTCCTTGCCGATCTTGCCAAATAAAGCATCTCTCTCTCTCTCTCTCTCCCTCTCCCCCTCCATCTCTCTCTTTCTCTCGTCCTGAGGGAAAGTGTCTGCATGTGACCCATCTCTCTCCCCCTTGCTACTGAACGATGACATTGAAGTCTTGGAGCGTTTTGTTGACTGGATGTATCTTTGCTTTGTGCTTGCTCCTTTTCTGTGTGATTTTGTTTGGGGCAGACTGGTTTTGCAGCCTGTAATCAATAAAAAAATCACAATGATAGATTGAACTCAAATGAGCTGAAACTGAATATTCCTAGACTATTTCATTGACTTTGTGGTTGATGCTCTGCATCCTGTGTTTTTTCTCATTTTCCTTTTTGCCATGTGCAGGATTTGTTCTTTGTTTCTTTTAGCTTCTTGACGGTTTGATGCTTTTCTTTGAAGGGTTCCATGGTTTTCTTTGTTTCATGGCTGTCTGTGGGAGGACAAATTTCAGGGATGTATATTGCACATATACTTCGATGATAAATGTACTTTGAATCTTGAAAATAATGAGTGAATCTCTAGGTTGCATTTTGCAACAAGTCATCACACTTCAGTGCCATCTTGATTTTAGAAGTGGTCAATACAACCTCAGTAGGTGGGAAGTCAGTGAGAAGGTAGAGGATTCAAAAGCTTTCAAATGCCAACAGAAGCAACTAAAAAAGTCATTAAGAAGGTAAAGATAGAATACAAAGGTAAGCCAGCCAATAACATTAAAGAGGATACCAAATGTTTCTTCAGATACATAAAGTGTAAAAGAGAGGCAGAAGTCAATATTGAATGACTGGAAAACAATGCTGGAGAGGTAGTAATAGGGGAGGGGGACAATAAAATAGTGGATGAACTGAATAAATATTTTGTTCCAGTCTTCACCATGGATGGCCAGACTGGTTAAAGCTGACAGGAAAGCATTATAACAGTGATGTGCAGTAGAGCATTTCTGAATGCACACGTCAAACATTGAAGTGGATTGGCTACAGAAATAGAAGATCACAAACATACCGTGGCCACTTTATTAGGTAGAGATGAAAGTGGCCACTGGGTGTAATTACAAAATAATGAGTGGATCTGTAAGGAGCAGCTTGCAATAAATCTCCATGCTCTGGTGCCATCTTGGATTTTACAACCCCAGCAAAAGGCCTTGTTGAACCGAGTTTCCTTCTTACGTGTTGTACAACCACTGTAATATTGTGCAGTATATATTACTTCATTACCTGTGAAATATTTTGTAAAGTGCTTCAGTCATAAAAGGAACCAAGTATAAAAAGATCTTCTTACCTAGTTTACTAGTCACTATACCATAGAGACACAGAAATGTCAGGAAATTCTGTGCATCACAAAGAAAAATAAATTGAGCTTTATAATTGGGAAATCACAAGGAGCAGTAAACACTCAAAAAGAGCAGATCTTACTTGTTTCTGGGAGAATCAAAACACAGAGAACACTGAGAGTACTGGGAGATAAGGAATCAATTATATTGTTCTTTCTTCCCTTTCAGGGTCTCTTTCCATTGAGAGTTCTAAAATCTTCACAAAGGTTCAATTATTTTTTTGGCTTTTGGGTTGAATACTTGTTAGCAAATTGAGAAAGTGAGATTGAATTAACTTGAAAGATTCCAATGCTGCTCTCCGCAATAAACACAGTTTCTATTATAGGTCTACTTCCTCACAGAATTGCAAGTATAACAGGTGACAGAAACATCTGTGATGCAGGGTGTGTAACCAGGGATAGAAGGTTCACATACTTCGGCATGGAGTAGATGGGACGAAGGATCTATTTCAGTGCAGTAGTGCTCTATGATTCTGTAAAGCCATAGAGCAGGGTTTCCCAACCTGATTAACCAAGGGGTCCATCATTCATGCTGGATGTTGGAGTCCTGGAAGACCTAGAGTCTTCGGGGGAACTACATCTGCATGAAGTGCATCTGGCTGGATCTCCTTGAAGACTGTGTTAGGGATCTGGAGCAACAGCAGCATGACTTCTGGATTGTACTGGAGAGTGAGGAGATCTTTGAGCAGAGTTACAGGGAAGTTGTCACCCCGAAGTTGAAAGAGGTGGTTAGCTGGGTGACTGTCAGGAGAAGGAATGAGACAGTGCTTCGGCAGTAGTGCACACCACCCCTGTGGCCATTCCCCTCAATAATAAATAATAGCATTTTGTAAACTGTTGCGGGAGATGACCTCACAGAGACCAGGTTACTGGCTTTGAGTTTTGGTCCGTGGTGTAGAAAGGAAAGAAGGAGAAGAGGGGAGTGGTAGTGATAGGGGACTCTATAGTCAGAGGAACAGACAGGAGATTCTGTGGATGTAAATGGAACACCCAGATGGTATATTACCTCTCAGAGGTCAGTGTCAGCAATACGTCAGATCGAATCCACAACATTATGGAGGGGGAAAGGCAGCAGACAGATTTCTTGGTACATGAAGGAACCATTGACATAGGAAGGAAAAGCAAAGAGGTCCTGAAGAGAGAATTTAGAGAGCTAGGTAGAAGGCTTTTCTGTAAAGCTGCTTGTGCCACACACCAGTGAAGGTAGACAAATGCGTGACCAAGAAGCTGGTGTGGGCAGGCAGGGCTTCAGTTTCTTGGATCATTGGGATCTCTTCTGAGAAAGGTACAGAAGGGACAGGTTGCACCGGAACCCAAGGAGTCCAATATTTTTGTGGGCAGGTTTCCTCAAGCTGTTGGGAAGGGTTTAAACTAATTTAGTAGGTGAATGGAAACCAGAAAGGAACTCGGGATAGGATAGGTGGTAAAAAAGTAAAGATAGTGAGCAGTCAGGCTGTCAGGAAGGGCAGGCAGATGACAGGACAAAATTGTGGCAAGCAGGGGGAGTATCAGTGCATTAGGGATGCAGAATCAAAAAGGGTAGCAAATACAGTTCTCAAAGTGTTATATCTCAGTGCATGGAGTATAAGACATGAGGTGGATATTCTCGTTGCACTTTTATAGATTGCCAGGTATGACGTTGTGGCCATCACTGAATCGTGGCTGAAGGATGGTTGTAGTTGGGATCTGAATGTTCAGGTTTACACATTGTATCAGAGGGATAGGAAGTAGGCGGGGGAAGGGGTGGTGGCATGGCTCTGCTGATAAAGAATGCCATCGAGTCATTAAAAAGATGTGACATAGGTTTAGAAGATGTTGAATCTTTGTAAGTTGAGTTCTGAAACTGCAAGAGTAAAAGGACCCTGATAGCAGTTATATACAGACCTCCAAAGAATAACTGGGATGTGGATTACTGATTTCAATGGGAAATAGAAATGACATGTCTGAAGGGCAATGTTATGGTAGTCATGGAAGATTTTAAAATACAGGTCAATTGGGAAAATTAGATTGGTAATAGATCTCAAAAGAGTGAGTTTGTTAAATGCTTGAGAGATGGCTTTTTAGAGCAGTTTGTCATTGAACCTACTAGGGGATCAGCTATACTGAATTGGGTGTAATGTAATGAACTGGAGGTGATTAGGAAGTTTAAAGTGAAAGAACTAGGATGTTACCTGGGTTTCAGCACTTAAGTTACAGAGAAAGGTTGAACAAGTTAGGTCTCTATTCATTGGAGCGTAGAAGGTTGAGGGGGGATTTGATCGAGGTATTTAAAATTTTGAGAGGGATAGATAGAGTTGACGTGAATAGGCTGTTTCCATTGAGAGTAGGGGAGATTCAAACGAGAGGACATGATTTGAGAGTTAGGGGGCAAAAGTTTAAGGGAATCACGAGGGGGTATTTCTTTACTCAGAGAGTGATAGCTGTGTGGAATGAGCTTCCTGTAGAAGTAGTAGAGGCCAGTTCAGTTGTGTCATTTAAGGCAAAATTGGATAGGTGTATGGACAGGAAAGGAGTGGAGGGTTATGGGCTGAGTGCGGGTAGTTGGGACTAGGTGAGATTAAGAGTTCGGCACGGACTAGGAGGGCCGGAATGGCCTGTTTCCGTGCTGTGATTGTTATATGGTTATATGGTTATAACCATTAAGAGGCAGTGATCACAATATGATTGAGTTCAACTTGAAATTTGAAAGAAGGCAAGTCTGGCATAATAGTATTTCGTGGGGTAAAAGGAATTACAGTGGTGTGAAAAAGGAGTTGGCCAATATAAATTGGAAGGAGATGCTGATGCACCATCAATAACTCACTCCGAGACGTAAGAAGCGAGATATCGGCTTTTATTGACTGGAAGAATGAACAACACTACCTCCTGGAGAATGAGGCCGGGCTCAGGCCTCAATTGCCTTTATACAGGGGTCTGTGGGAGGAGCCACAGGAGCAGTCCAGACAGGTATATGTAGTTCACCACAGATGCTGGCAGGGATGACAGCGGAGCAGCAATGGTGTGAGTTTCTGGGGAAAAATGAGGAAGGTGCAGGATAGATGTATTCCAAAATCAAAGAAATACTTGAATGGAAAGTTGTGGATGTTCCTGCTGATTCTAATGCAGAGCCCAAAATATTTCCAGATATGTTTGGCATTAGAGAAAGTCCAGAGGAGGTTCATGAGAATGCGCCTGAGAATGAAAGGACAAACATATGAGGAATGTTTGATGGCTCTGGGCCTGTACTCACTGGATTTTAGAAGAATGAGGGTGATCTACCCATCTATCAGCTATTGAAAGGCTGAGATAGAGTGTATATGGAGGGGATGTTTCCTATAGTAGGTGGGGGGGGGGGGGGGAGGAGGTGTTCTAGGACCAGAGAGCATAGCCTCAAGTTAGAAGGATATTCTTTTGGAAACAAGGTTAGGAGAAATTTCTTTATCCAGTGTATGTTGAATCTGTGGAATTTATTGCTCCTGATGGCTCTGATAGATTATTGATTAATCAGGGTTTCAAAGTTTATGGGGAGAAGGCAGGAGAGTAGGGTTGGGGGGATAATAAATCAGCCATTATGGAATAACAGTGCAGGCTCAGTGCTGGCCTATATCACAGCCTGAATCAGATTTGATATCACTGGAATATGTCATGAAATTGGGTAACTTTGCAGCAGCAGTACAATACAGTACATAATAACAGAGAATTACAGTAAGTATATATATATAGTATATATTAAATAGTTAAGTTAAAAAGTAGTGCAAAAATAGAAATAAAAACATAGTGAGATGGCGTTCTTGTATTCAATGTCCATTCAGAAATATAACGACAGAGGGGAAGAAGCTGTTCCTGAATCATTGAGTGAGTGTCTTTAGCCTTCTGTCCCTCCTCCCTCAGAACAAGGCATGACCTGGGTGAAGGGGGTCCTTAATGATGGACGTTGCCTTTTAGAGGTACTGCTCCTTGAAGTTGCCCCGGATTCTGAAGAGATACCACGGTGCCCATGATGGAGCTGGCTAATTTTACAACTCTCTGCAGCTTAGTTCAATCCTGTGTAGTCACTCTACTATACCATATGGTGATACAGCCTGTTAGAATATTCTCCACGGTACATCTGTAGAAATTTACGAGTGTTTTTGGTGACATACCAAGTCTGCTCAAACTCCTAATTAAATAGATGTCTGTGATCTTACGGCAATATATTTAACACATGGTGTTCCCTGATCAGAATCAGAATCAGGTTTATAATCACCACTTTGTATGATGTGAAATTTGTGTTTTTTTAGCAGCAGCACACTGCAAATACATAAAACTTAACAAAAAAAATCTGGAAGAACTCAGCAGGTCAGGCAGCACCTAAGGAAATGAATAAACAGTTAACATTTTGGGACAAACTTAAAGGATCAGTTTTTGTGTGTTGCTTATGCAGAATTTCTTGTGCTTAAAGACATAAAATTATCAGAATTTACAAAATAATTAAACCAATAGTGAAGGAAAGGAATAATGAGGTAGTGTTCATGGATCATTCAAGAATCTGATAACAGAGAAGAAGAAGCAGCTGCTTTCAAATAGTTGATTGTGGATCTTCAGGTCATCAACACTTAGAAGCTGCTCAAGGGTGTGGGGAAAGGGAGGAAGCTTCACATTTCACCTCCTGTGATATAGATGTCATGGTTTTCTGGGATTGGGAATAGGAGAGATATCCTGTGTAATAAGGTTGGTTGGTGGTGCTAGGTGACCCACCAGGGACACTCTTGGGAGAGTATAGACGAAGTGGTTGAAGTATTGTTAGCCACACTTACCAATTCATTGCAACAAATGAGATGTGGATGGAATTGGTGGAGAAAAAATCTGTGGAGAAAAAAGCTACAAGCCATCTTCTCTTACCTACATCAGGCAGGAAGTACAGAAGTCTGTAGTCCCCACACCACCAGATTCAAGTACAGCTAATTCCCTTCAATTGTCTAGTTCTTAAAAAAAGGGTTGTGTACCTGTGGAATTCATTAATAGGCACTGACAATTCCGCTTTAGTTTTCTTTCTCAAGGCTGCTGAATATGAGATTATCTGTCCCCTAAGAAAATATTTCAAGGTGTCCCATATAACCAGATTTGACATTCCTTCAGTTGTATTAAATTCAAAAAATATAGAAATTTGCTCCTTAATAAAATTAACAAAAGCTGGATCCTGTAACAATACGGGATTCAGTCTCCACTGTGACATTTTCAAAAATCTATCTGAAAGCTTAAGGGTTAACATTAAAGGCGCGTGATCTGAGAGCGCAATGATGTCATACGCACATTCAACAGATAGATAAAGCATATTCAGTTAAACCTACTGAAGACCTATATAAAGAAAGGGTCAAACTTCAATCACAATATGGTTTGCTTCTGACCTTTCCCATTGAACAGCAAATTTTTAAATCTGTAAGTTTATTTTATATACATGGGGAAAAATCTGCTAAGCTTTTAGCGGGTCAGTTAAAGGCTGGGATGGTCAGAAGACAGAATTTAAAAATTTGTCGACCAGTTAGAACAGAAACTTTAGATCCTTATGAAATTAATAAGATATTTATGGACTTTTATTCTAATCTTTATAAATATGAATTCTCTGATAGTACTATTATTATGAATAGATTTTTGCAAAGGTTAAACATACCTCAAATTTCGATTCAAGATGTTGATATGTTAGATGCACCTATTAAGCAAGAGGAGATAGCCAAGGCTATATCCTCTATGCAATTAGGTAAAGCTCCGGGACCTGATGGTTATACGGTAGAACTTTACAAGACTTTAGTTGAAATGCTTATACCACATCTTCATCAAACGTTTAGCGATTATATATCCTCTGGGAGCCTTCCTAAAACTTTTTATGAGGCACTAATTTCATTGATTCCAAAAAAAGGAAAAGACCCATTGGAATGTGTATCCTATAGACCTATTTCTTTATTGAATGTAGATTTTTAAATCCTCTCTAAGATTTTAGCAAATAGGCTTGAGAATATCTTGCCTAACGTTATTTCAAACAATCAAACAGGATTTATCATAATTAGACACTCATATTTTAATATTCAAAGATTGTTAAATATCATTTACTCCCCCTCAACCAAAGAATCTGAATGTATTGTATCTTTGGATGCAGAGAAAGCCTTTGATAGGGTGGAGTGGCCTTATCTATTTCAGGTTTTGAAGAGGTTTAACTTCGGTTCAGGATTTATTTCCTGGATTAAATTGATTTATCAGACCCCGGTAGCTCTGGTTATAACTAATAATCAAAAGTCTCCTTATTTTAGGTTATATAGAGGTACCCGTCAGGGTTGTCCCCTTTAGTCCCTTATTATTTAATTTGGCTTTAGAACCACTTGCTATTGCTCTTAGGGATTCTAATTCTGTGCAGGGTATTAAGAGAGGAGATAAATTATATAAGGTTTCATTATATGCGGATGATTTATTAGTTTACATTTCAAATCCTAGGAAATCTATTCCTTTTATGTTATCTATATTTACGGAATTTGGTATTTTTTCTGGATATAAACTTAATTTACATAAAATTGAATTATTTTCAATTAATAATTATTCTGATTATTATGATCAAATGCCTTTTAATATTGCCAAAAACCATTTCACTTACCTTGGTATCAAAATTACTAAAACTTTAAAAGACCTATATAGGTATAATTTCTCCCCTTTAGTTGAATATACTCAACAGGCGCTTTCTAAGTGGTCGCCTATGTCAATGTCATTGATTGGTCGAATAAATGCTATAAAAATGGTTATTCTACTGAAATTTTTATATATATTTCAAGCAGTTCCCTGTTTTGTTCCAAAAACATTTTTTGATAAAATAGATTCTCTGATTTTGTCTTATGTTTGGAATAATAAAAGCTCTAGAGTGAATAAACTTTTATTGCAAAAACCAAAAAAAAAGATGGAGGACTGGTTTTACCAAACTTTAGATTTTATTATTGGGCAATTAATATTCGTTATACTACGTTTTGGATTTATGATAAAAATGACCAAGATCGCCCTTCATGGTTACAGTTGAAGGAAAATTCAGTGACGGGGTTTTCGTTAGCTTCTTTATTAGAAGCTCCCCTTCCGTTTTCGCTCTCCAGAATAGGTAGACAAGCTCTCAACCCTATTGTTAAACATACTTTAAAAATTTGCTTTCAGTTTCGTAGATTTTTTGAATTAAATGATTTTCTACTTTCTAGTAATATTTATTCTAATTTCTTTTTTAAACCATCAACTTTGGATAAGGCTTGTTTAACATGGAAAATTAAGGGAATAGCTATCATTTATAAACAGTTAATGAATGCTTGCATGTCATCTAATGATTGGATTCAACGCATCTGGGAAGTAGAACTTCAATATTTACTTTCAGATAATCAATGGAGTAAAATTTATTATCTAGTCAATAATTCATCTATCTGTGCACGCCATACCTTAATTCAGTTTAAGATAGTACAAAGGGCCTATATGTCCAAAGATAAATTGGCGCATATTTTTCCTAATATAAGCCCTATTTGTGACAGATGTAACGCAGAAGTGGTTACTCTAACTCATATGTTTTGGTCATGTGTAAGCATAAACAAATTTTTGGAGGGATGTGTTTGGAATATTATCTAAAGTTATAGATGTGGATGTTCAACCCAAGTCACATACAGCAATTTTTGGGATTATTCCAGAGGAAGCAAGCAAAGTTTCTGCTTCCACTCAACAAGTGATAGCCCTTTCAACTTTACTGGTTAGGAAAGCTATCTTGCTATACAGGAAAGAATAACCCACCTACTGCTTTTTTATTGGCTCTCCTCCATTATGTCATGTCTAAGCTTGGAGAAAATTAGAAGCCGGTCATTTGATACATCCTTTAATTTTGAACAAGTCTGGCGACCCTTTATACAATATTTTCACATGATTTAATTTATTTTTTATTTATTTATTTTTCTTTATTCTCTTTTGGGAAAATCCTTATCCGTGAAGGTTCGGAGATGACTGGAAGGATGTTTTTTTTTCTCTCTTTCTCTTTTTTTCTAATTTTATCCTCAATTGGACTGCCCAGTCTTTCTTTTTCTTTCTTTTCTCCTTTTTTTTTGTTTTAGTTTAGTTAGTGGGTTTTTTTTCCCTTTATCAAATAAAATTTCCAATCTTTTTTTTATGATTGCTATGAGGAGTTGGAGTTTTTTTTTGACTATATTGTATATATAACAGCGTAACATTTTACTTATCTGATCTTGACAATATATACTTTCTGTTTTTTTATTGCTGTTTATATGTCTTTTGTATTATCTGTTTGCTAAACTCCTCCTCTGATTTGTATATTCTTTATTTGAAAATCAATAAAAAGATTGAAAATGAATGAATGGAATTCATTTCCGTACACAGCTGTGGAGGCCATGTCATTGTGTATTATTAAAGTGCAGGCTGATAGTTTCCTGACCAGCACAGAACATAGAACACAGAAATTTACAGCAATGTACAGGCCTTTCGGCCCACATTGCTGTGCCAATCATGTAACCTTCTCTACAGATTGCCTAGAATTTCCCTAGTACATAACCCTCTGGTGTTTTAAGCTCCATGTACCTATCTAAGAGGTTCTTAAAAGACCCTATTGTATCCACTTCCACCACTGCTGCTGGCACTGCATTCCATGAACCCATCACTCTCTGTATGAAAAATTTACCCGACATCCCCTCTGTACTAATTCCAAGCATCATGAAACTATGCCCCCTTGTGTTAACCATTTCAGCCCTGGAATAAAGCCTCTGGTTATCCACACGATCAATGCCTCTCATCATCTTATACACCTCTATCAGATCACCTCTCATCCTCCGTTGCTCCAAGGGGAAAAGACCGCGTTCACTCAACCTATTAGATAGATAGATAAATAGATAGATACTTTATTCATCCCCATGGGGAAATTCAACATTTTTTCCAATGTCCCATACACTTATTGTAGCAAAACTAATTACATACAATACTTAACTCAGTAAAAATATGATATGCATCTAAAATCACCTTCTCAAAAAGCATTAATAATAGCTTTTAAAAAGTTCTTAAGTAGTTTACTTAAATACATTGAGTCCTAACCCCGGCACTTTAACATATCTTACTCCTGGCGGTTGAATTGTAAAGCCGAATGGCATTGGGGAGTATTGATCTCTTCATCCTGTCTGAGGAGCATTGCATCGATAGCAACCTGTCGCTGAAACTGCTTCTCTGTCTCTGGATGGTGCTATGTAGAGGATGTTCAGGATTCTCATAAAGCCCACTTTCCAATCAAGGCAACATCCTTGCAAATCTCCTCTGCACTCTTTCTATAGTAAGGATGTCAATGGTTACTGGAAGAAGGCAGGAGAATAGGGTTCAGAGGGATGATAAATCCGCCATGATTGATTGGTGGAGTGACTTGATGGGCAAATGGCCTAATTCTGATCTTACTTATGATCCTTCTGATCTTAGTTATGTCTTATGGTCTTAACCAGCACAACCATCATGACATCATCACAGTGACCGTTTGGACCGCTTTGCACTCTACTGGACTTTGCCTTCTTTTGTTCTAATAGTGATCTTGCTTGTAAAAATCATGTACAATTCATGATTTTCTTTACTTCACTCGACTTCACTTGCCCCATCATTGAAATGTCCCCATAACCAATGGACTTACTTTCAGGGACTTTTCATCTCATGTTTTCTGCAGAATTTCTTGTGTTTAAAAACATAACATTACTAGAAATTATAAAATAATTAAATTAATAGTGAAGGAAAAGAATAATTAGGTAATTTTCATGGACTGTTCAGAAATCTGATAAAGGACAGGAAGAACCTGTTACTAAATGGTTGAGTGTAGATCTTCAGGTATTGCTTACTTATTATTATTACTTCCTTTTTTCTGTATTCATACAGTTTGTTGTTCTCTGCATACTGTTTGAACGCCCAGGTTGGTGCAGTCTTATATTGGTTCTATTATGGTTATTATTCGTTTATCGATTTCTTGATTATGCCTGCAAGAAGATGGCTGTCAGGTTTGTATATGGTGACGTATATGTACTTTGATAATAAATTTACTTTTGAACCTTGTGAATGTTGCTTTTCTGATGCTGTGTACCTGTGATGCTGCTGCAAGGAAGTTTTTCATTGACCTATGGCAATAAACTTGGCTTTAACAGTCAACATTTTGGGTCAAGATCGTTTATTTGGACCCATTGACCCACAGAATGTCTGTGAAGATTTCGCAAACATTTCCCACTCACTGCTTTGGATACATTATGACATGAGTTAAAAGCGATGTAAGAGGCTGCAGATGCTGGAATGTGGACCAAAAGACAAATTGTGGGAAGAACTCAGCAGGTCAGGCAGCATCCGTGGAGGCAAAAGGATGTTTGAAGTTTGGGACCAAGACTCTGCATCACTGGAATAATCACCCATTTCTCCTTGACCTTTACCATCACCTCAGAAAGATATAGGAGCAGATGGGTATGGGAAATTAGAGGAGAGAGAATTATTGAGGTGGTGGTAGAGAAGTGTTCCCAACCTGGAATCCATGGACCCCTTGGTTCAAGTAAGAGGTCCATGAAATAAAAAAAATGTCCACCAGCCCCTGTGGTAGATGCACATACATTAGGGACATTTAAGAGACTCTTTGATAAGCACAGGGATAATAGAAAAATGGATGATTATGTGGAAGGGAAGGGTTAGATTTATCATAGAGTAGTTAAAAATTGGCAAAACATTGTGGGCTGAAAGACCTGTACTGTACTGTATTGTTTTATGGTCCATTATTCTGCCTCCATATATGCTTCCTGACCTGCTGAGTTCCTCCAGCAGTTATTTATATTTGCTGGATTTAACGAGTCCACTCTAAAAGCTGTGAACAACACAACAGACACAATATAGTTGGCTGGCTTCACACAGCAAGCCTTGTGTTAAGCTTAAGCAGCTTCACGCCTATAGATTCCCTGGCAGTGCTGTGAAAAGGGAATTTCTGTCAATGAAAGCCAGTCTCCTCTTGGGAATGTTAACTCGGGTCAGGTTGTAGGTCTGTGCTCTTTCATGTTTCTGTGTGCAGACACAATCCATCATCTGTCTTCACAGCGGAGAAGAAGGGCTTGAGATGTGAGGATTAAGTATTTAACTAGTCAAGACGATAAAGCTGGAAAAAATGTGTGTGCTTTTTGTTAAGGAACTCAAGTACATTACCTGATTTTTTTCTTATTCTTTGCTCTCATTTCGCACTACTTCCATTTAATTTTGGTATATGGTATATTTATTTTAACTTAATATTTTTATTATTAAGTATTATAATGTACTACTGCCGCAAAACAGCAAATTTAACGACATATGCCAGTGATATTAAACCTGATTCCGATTCTGTTTAATGCCAAGTTTTTTCCTTTCTTGGGTCTGGTAAAGCAGCAGTATCTGCCAGGGCAATGCATATTCAGTTTCCTGGAACGAAGATTGTGGAAATGTCCATATAGGTTTGCAACTGGAATTGGTTTATTATTGGCACATGTACTAAGGTAGAGTGAAAAATCTGTCAATACAGATCATTTCATTATTTATTTTATTTAGAAATACAGCCATTCCTACCCAGCAATCCACCTACTTAACCCCAGCCTAATCACAGGACAATTTATAAGAACCAATTAGCCAACTGACTGGTATATCTTCAGACTGTGAGAGGAAGCTGAACACCCGGATGAAACCCACATGCACAGGAAAGAACATATAAAATTGCTTACAGAGGACGCTGGAGCTGAACTCTGAACTCCAATGCCTGAGCTGTAATAGCGTCACGCTAACCGTTATAATATTGCTAAACTGTTCATTGTGGTAGTACGAGGCAAAACAATAGCAGAATGCAGAATAAAGTGTTACTGTTACAGAGAAAGTACAGTGCAGGTAAACAATAAGCTGCAAGATCATAACAAGGTAGAATATGAGGTCAAGAGACCGTCGTATTGTACTAGGAAACCATTCAATAGTCTTAGAATAGCAGGGTAGAGCTGTCCATGAGCCTATTGGTATAAGCTTTCAGGTTTTTGTATACTCTGACTAATGGAAAAAAAGGATGTCCAAGGTGGGTATGATATGTTTAAACAGTGTTGGAGTGGCTCACACCCACAAACAGCCAGTAGAACAGGTCCTGCATGATTCCTGACCAGACCCATGGGTAGGAGGGCTATTTGGACCATCTTCTCTGAATGGCTATACAATGCAAAACCTTCCAGCATGTCTGTTGGTGTTTCGGTGTGATTATTACAGTTATAGGTCTACAGACTTATACAGCAAGGAAACAAGCTTCCAGCTCATTTTGTTCAAGCCAACCACGTTGCTTGTCTAAGCTCATCCCATTTTAAGATTCAGGATTGTTTCTTGTTGTTTTTCAGCACATGAATATAATGGAGACTGAAGCAATTGTTACTTCTGATCCAAAGCAATATTAAAAAGCACAATAGACATAAGGAATACATTAAAAAAGCAAAAAGTAAATAAATATAAATATAAATAAGAAAGCATTCCTTTAAAGCATAATGTACACATAACTGTTATACATAGATTGATTGTATGGACATAAAGTGGCACTAGGTGATGGGTATGCATTTTCAGAATCAGAATCAGAATCAGGTTAATATCACTGACATGTGTCATGAAATGTGTTGTTTTGCAGCAGCAGTATATTGCAATACATAATAATAAAAAAATATAAATTACAGTAAGAACTACGAGAATGTGCTTTCTGGCACATATGACAAATAAACCCTTCTCAGGCTTTCAGCCAGGCACAGATATCGACTTTAACCAAAATTTCAATGACAAACTCTGGCATCTTCATCAGGGATGATGCCTCCGCCTGTCTAGTCCAGAGGTATATATACCCCAGTCACCTACCCTACCTGTAAACACAAAGTACAGTGCAGATGCTGCGGTCAAATCAACACGTACAACGACCTGATGAAGGGTCTCGGCCCGAAACGTTGACTGCTCGTTTCCACGGATGCTGCCCGACCTGCAGAGTTCCTCCAGCTTGTTCTACGTGTTGATCTACCCTACCTGATTGGTTAGTCCTCATCCAATGATGTTTCCACTGTCCCACCTTGAATTCCAGTGTTTAATTAGAGCGAGACTTTCAACTTTGTTAAATTTATTTTTCTCTAGTTTTATTTCAATAGCTTCCTTCACCAGGTGGTCCCGAATGTCATTTGGGCAGCACAATAGTTTTGTGCTGTCGAAGTCAGTCCTATGGCCATTGCGAATGCAGTGCTTTGCTACTGACAGTATCTCTGGGTAAGCCAAACAGATACATCAACCTATGGTCCTCAGGAAGCCAATGAAATAAAACTAGAGAAAAAGAATATTAACAAAGATGCAGGTCAGATTCAGATTCAGATTCAGGTCTCGCTCTAAGTAAGAATTGGAATTTCATTGTATAAACGTGGGACAGAGGAAACCTGTCTGGTTAAGAACTAACCAATGTGGAGAGACTGATGATGGGGATCTATATACCACCGGACTAAACATCCCTAGGCATCATCTGTAATGAAGATGACTGAGTGTCATTGAAACATTGGTTAAAATAAATAAAACATATATTCTAAAAATCAAATTAAATAAGTACAGCAAATAGAGAACAACAAACAATACTGAAGTAATATTTTTGGGTTGGTTGATTCTCTATTCAGAAATCTGATGCCAGAGGGAAAGAAGCTGTTCCTAAAACATTGAGTGTGCATCTTCAGTCTCCTGTACCACCTCCTTAATGGTATCAATGAGAAGAGGGCATGCCCTGGGTGATGGGGATCGTTAATGGCGGATGAGGCATTGTCTTTTGAAGACAACCTCGATGCTGGGGAGTCTAGTGCCCACGTTGGAGCTGAGTGAGTTTACAGCTTTCTTCAGCTTTTTCTGATCCTGTGATGTCGGCCCTCCATACCAGACAGTGATGCAGTCATGTTGATTTTGCTCATATTCTTCTCAGTTATAAAGAGGAATTGGTTTGCTATTGTGTCTTATACTGAGTTACAGTGAAAAGCCTGTATTTACATGACATCAAGACATGGTGTGGTGAACTAGATATACCTGTCTGACTGCTCCTGTGGCTCCTCCCACAGACCCTGCTGACTGCTCCTGTGGCTCCTCCCACAGACCCCTGCTGACTGCTCCTGTGGCTCCTCCCACAGACTCCTGTATAAAGGCGACTGTGGGCTGCTGCTCTCCCTCATTTTCCCCAGGATGTAGTGCTGTTTATTCTTCCAGTCAATAAAAGCCGATATCTCGCTTCCTAAGTCTCAGCGTGAGTTATTGATGGTGCATCACATGGTAAGTGGGCAAAATCAGGAGATACATCGAGGAGGCTACCACTAAGCTGAATATCAGGAGTTACAGGAGGATCCTGATCATCTGGGTAAGTAAGTGGATGAATGGCAACGGAGTTCAATTCAGGTATGTGAGTGAAAGGTATTGTTGGCCAGAAAGTAAAACAGCTGTGAACAGGAATGGAGGCGGAAATTTTGTAAACTGTTTGAACTGACTTCTTGGTCTGGGATAATTTAATCAAATCAATGGAATATGAACACAAGGACTTTTCTGCTAATGACCTGCTAAGCCTGAGTAACAACAGTCTCAAGCAAGTAACAACTTATTATGTAAAGTGGCAAGCTTACAGGAGGAGCAATCAGAGCGATCTTTAATCTTAGTGTCTGGGTCAGCCGGTTTGACTGATCTGTATCAGAGTTGAAAAGAAGTAACGACGTGGCTGATGACAAAGGCCATAGAACAATAATGATTATAGCCCAGAACCAGAGTTAATATGAAGGTGATCAAGGATGGTCAGGTGACCTTGAGCCAATGAGATTAATTATAACATTTGAACCGATGAGGGAAGGGTATAAAAATGACAGGCTTCGAATGCAAAGGAGCGACAACTCTCTGGAGTCCAACCATGATGGATGTTTAGGAACCCATGCTGGACATGTGGAGGTTATAGATCGGAACCAGGAAAAAACATCTGGCCAGCGGAGACTCTTTTCCCAAGTAATACTTTTCCTCTTCATTGTCTATTCATGGAGCATCAGGGAATCCTAGTGGATAGGCACACAGTCAATTAACTTGTGAATCTAAGTGCTTTTAAGTTGAGTCAATAAAGGTACTCGTAAGAAAACACAAATACTCTCTGTGCCTAACTGATAATAATTATGAAGGAGCAGATCCTTACAACAGTGTGTTGAGCCCTGGGGAGTGTTGTAGGACAGAGGAGCCTAGAAGTACAAGTACATGTTTCCCTGAACGTGGTGTCACAGCTAAACAGGATGATGAAGAACGATTTCAGGATGATGGTCTTCATAGAAACATAGAAAATAGGTGCAGGAGTAGACCATTCGGCCCTTCAAGCCTGCACCGCCATTCAGTATGATCATGGCTGATCATCCAACTCAGAACCCTGTACCTGCTTTCTCTCCATTCCCCCGATCTCTTTAGCCACAAGGGCCATCTCTAATTTCCTCTTAAATATAGCCAATGAACCGGCCTCAACTGTTTCCTGTGGCAAAGAATTCCACAGATTCACCACTCTCTGTGTGAAGAAGTTTTTTTTCATCTCAGTCCTAAAAGGCTTCCCCTTTATCCTTAAACTGTGACCCCTCATTCTGGACTTCCCCAACATCGGAAACAATCTTCCTGCATCTAGTCTGTCCAATCCCTTTAGAATTTTATACGTTTCAATAAGATCCCCCCTCAATCTTCTAAATTCCAGTGAGTATAAGCCTAGTCGATCCAGTCTTTCTTCATATGAAAGTCCTGCTATCACAGGAATCAATCTGGTGAACCTTCTCTGTACTCCCTCTATGGCAAGAATGTCTTTCCTCAGATTAGGGGACCAAAACTGCACACAATATTCTAGGTGTGGTCTCACCAAGGCCTTGTACAACTACAGTAGAACCTCCCTGCTCCTGTACTCAAATCCTTTTGCTATGAATGCCAACATACCATTTGAATGTCGAGTATTAATTAGAATGTTGAGTACAGGTGTTGAAAGGTTATATTGCAGTTGTACTAGATGCTGATAATGTGTTGTTTGGAATATTATGTCACCTTGCTATAGAAAGGGTGTCATGAAGTTGAAAAGAGCGACAGAGTTTTACAAGGATGTTGTCGGGATGCCAGGGATTGAGGTATGGAGAGAGGCTGAGCATGTTGGGACTTCAGTGGAGCATAGTCGAATGAGGGTTGGTCTTGTAGAGATGTATAAAACAATGTGGGGCCTAGAGAGGATAATTATGCTCTATTTCTTTTACCCAGGACTAGGGAATCAGGAACTAGAGGGCATAGATAAGGGCACATTGGATCCTTGGCAACCTTGCACACTATGCCACCCGTCAAATTACAAGTCATAGGTTGCATCCAAAGGAATAGAAGAACTGAACATAGAGGGGTTTCACAGAAACAGGCCATTCAACTCCAGTTTTATCAGCCAATAACCTCCCATGTACAGCATTCATATATTCATCTCAATCTTTCTTTAATTCTTCCACTCCACCGAGATACTCCCACAGACACACAAGATAAGCCAATGATCACTCAGACCATTACAGGGAGGATGTGTAAACTCCACACAGGCAGCATCAGAGGTCAGGGTTAAGCTCAGGTTGTGAGGCAGCATCTTTCCTGCTGTATCAGTGTACCACCCAGCTAGGTCTGATGTTGGAAAAATGTCAGAGACACTAACAGGAATAGTGCATGGAAGCGCCCTGTCTCGTCTCTGTTCATATATACAAAACTGCAAATGATGTAATCCAAAGCAAAAAACAGGCTGGAGGAGCTGGGCAGGTCAGGCAGAATCTGCAGAGGCATGGGGATAGTAAATGTTGCTGCTTGAGAGACTGCATTAAAATCCTTTGCCTCCACAGATGGTGCCTGACCTGCTGGGATTATATTTTATTTGTTGTTATTTAGAGATACAGCACAGAATAGGCACTTCTGGTCCACCGAGCCGTGCTGCCCAGCAACCCAACGATTAACCCTAGCCTATTCACGGGACAATTTACAGCAACCAATAAACCTACTTAACCAGTACATTATTGAACTGTGGGAGGAAACTGGAGCAGCTGGAGGAAACACATGCACACACCAGAAGAACGTGAAAACCTTCTTGCAGAGGACCCCAGAATTGAACTCTGAACTCTGACACTCCAAGCTGTAATGGTGTCAGGATAACTGCTGTGCTTCTGTGGCACCCCAGTTCCTCCCACGGTTTCAATTATGCTCTCATTTGGTTCTATTTGTGAATATAGAACAGTCGAGTACAGTAGAGGCCTTTTGTCCCACAATGTTGCGCTGACCTGTATAAACTTATTCCACTGCTCCCCATGTTATCCAAGATGAAAGCCCAGCCGATCGTAGAGTTTATATGTGATTCGCAGGTAATTAAAGAGTTATAAATCTATCCATGTTCTGAGCATACTCCGCCATGGACGGTCGCAAGCTTGGCTGTGAAAGGAAGGTGTGAGGAGTTGGCCATGGGGCCAGCACCCCCATCCCATAAAAACCCAGTGCTACAGAAATGCAAACAAAGGCTTGAAAGAGCTCATCTCTGGGAGAGGAAGGATCTTCACCTAGAAGATGTATAGATGGCCTACACTTGGGCTTGAAAGAGTGGCCCAACACAGAGGATCTGGTGAGCTGCTGTCAGTGGCCTATGCCCCAGTAGGAGTGATGGGCTCAACAAGAAGAATACAAAGAACACAAAACACCAAGGAGACCTCTGTACAATCCCATACATTTATTTTACAGAATATTGTATTGTGGCATGTAAATATAATAATAAATCTCATTATATTTTCTCAGTGTGTTACAGATCACATCAGATTTTTCTTACTAGAATGTGTAGTGTTTAGGAGACTCAGCATCCTAACAGACCCTGGAATTTTCCGGACCCTGCAAACATGACAAGTGCTACCCCTGCCCCTTCACTTCTTGCCCTACCACCATTCCAGAACCCAAGTAATCCTTCCAGCTGAGGCCACTTGTGAGGGCGTCAAGGTCATTTACTGTATCCTGAGTCCTGCTGCAGCCTCTTAAACAGTAGGGTGAGTTCCGATGCAGATTGGGGACTGCTTTATCAATCACCTTCATTACGTCTGCTGCAAAAGGCAGGATCTCCCAGTGGCCATCCATTTCAATTCAGACTTCCCATTCCCATTTTGACATGTTGGTCCATGATCTCCTCTACTGCCATGATGAGGCCAAACTCAGGTTGGAAGTGCAACACCTCATATACCGTCTGGGTAAACTAAAACCTGATGGCAGGGACATGGATTTCTCTAATTTCTGGTAATTTCTCCCCTTTTCCCCCTTCTCTCTTTTTTCCATTTCCCATTCTGGTTGCCCTCTCCTCGCACGTCCATCACCTCCCTCTGATTCCACTCATCCTTCCCTTTCTCAAATGCTCCACTCTCCTCTCCTATCAGATTCTTCCTTCTTCAGCCCTTTACCCTTTCCAACAATCACCTCCTAGCTTCTCATTATATCCCCCTCTCTCACCAGACCATCTTCAAAACCACCTTGTCTCACTTATTACTTGCCTCTCCCCACCTTCTTATTCTGGCTTTTGCCCTCTTCTTTCCAGTCCTCAGCCTTTCCAGTGTCTCAGCCTGAATCACCACTGTTTATTACACTCCAAGGATGCTGCCTGACCCGTTGAGTTCCTCCAGCATTCTGTTTGTTGTTCAAGATTTCCAGCATCTGCAGAATCTCCTGTGTCTGTGTCTGGACTTTTCCTCAATTTGCTTTTCATCTTTAGAAAGAGGGAGAGAAACAGACAAACAGCTAGTCAGACAAAAGACAAAGACAAAGAGAGCAGACAATTTCCATCCTTGTGTTCATCACTCACAGCCTCATCTTGAGGGAGAGGGGGTGAGGGAGAGTGAATGAGAATGCATCAGAGAGATGGAGGAGAGACAGAGTAAGGGGGGGGGGAGAGAGAATATGAAAGTGAGAGAGAGAGAAAGAAAGAAAGAATGGGAATGCATCAGACAGATGGAGGAGAGAGAATGTGAGAGACAGAGAGAGGAGTGAGAGAGGGAGGAGAGATAGAGAGAAAGAGAATGAGCATACATCAGAGAGATGGAGGAGAGAGAGAATGTGTGTGTGTGTGTGAGTGAGAGAGAGAGAATACGTCTCCAGTGCATTCTACTCTTCTATAGAGTACCCGCATTTTAACTTGCCTCAGCATTATCATTAATAAGCTTCATTCTTACGCCAAAAGCAATTCATTCACAGTGGCACAATTTATCTGCAGGTGTACATCTCTTTTGTGGAGCTGTGTGAAATAACTGTTCTTCATAACCTTGACATTTCAACAGGCTTATACACAGTTACAGAACTTTCAAATGTTGGGAAAGAAATCAATTTACAGAAGCTGTTTTCACAATGATCAAAATGCTTCCAGGCAACAGGCCACGTCTGCAGATTGAAGCAGCATACTGGGTTACATTTCATTAATAAACAAATGGAAATATATGCAAACCAATTGACAGAGAAACTCGAAATTCCAAATATCCCTGGATTACATCTCTGTAACATAGTGACCTGAACACTCCTCACATGAAGATGAATTACAAACACCAGCATCGCACCAAATCAGGATTTAATTTAGTTCAGATCAAAACTGATAAGGCGGAAGCCTTCTGTCTTTGTAAATCGGAATTGAAATGACTTCTGTGCTGGTTCATGTTTTTATTTATTTATACTTATTTAGAGATACACACAGTAATGTGTCCTTCCAGACCAATGAGTCAATGCTGCCTAATTACACCCATGTGACCAAATAACCTATTAACCCATACGTCATTGGAATGTGGGAGGAAACCAGTGCACCTGGAGGAAACCTATGTGGTCACGAGAAGAACAAATAAATTTCTCATAGACAATGGCAGGAATCGAACCTGGGCACAAGCACTGCAATAGGGTTACAGTAACTGCTGTGTTGTCCAGATTATCTACTCTGTTTACAGAGTAACTCACCAAATGCTGGAGGATGTCAACAGGTCAGGCAGTATCTACGGAAAGGAATGAGCAGTCAATGTTTCGGGCCAAGGCACCTCACCATGCTGGAAAGGAATGGGTCAGAAGCCGGACTAAGAAGGTGAGTCGGGGGAAAGGATACAAGCTGGCAGGTGATAGGTGAAGCCAGCTGAGGGGAAGGAGAATGGGTGAGGAAGGTGATGAAGTGAGAAATAGGGAGGTGATAGGTGGAAAAAGTTAAGGCTCTATAAGGTCAATGAAGTGTATTTAGATCTCCAGAAAGAGCTCCTAATCTCTGATTCACCATTGACAGGATTTTTCTTTGATTAATGGCTATATATTTACAGATACAGCATGGAACAGGCCAACCTGGCACAAGGTGCCTCACCACGCAGCAACCCACCTACTCAATATACACAGGACTATTTACAATGACCAATTAACCTACAAACGTACAGTCAGGAGGTAACTACTAGCAGTCTTTGGGCTGTGGGAGGAAATCGGAGTACCCGGAGAAAACCCACATGCATACGGGAAGAACATACAAACTTCTTTACAGAGTACGCTGGAAATGAATTCTGAACTCCAATGCTCTGAGCTGTAATAGCATCATGATATGGTTGTGTCCCATGATGAGAGAGACTGATGAGGTAAAAAAGAATTCTTTTGACATTTATCTGACTGGAAAATTCACACACTTTCCAAAGTGAGATTAAAAACTATTTAAATTCTTTTGAAATTACTGAACAAATCTATTGTGAAACCAGGTGGTTTTAATACTGGAATGAAAATCTAGATACTTAGGTAATCTATGCAGCTATTGGGCTTCCCAAATTTCACGTGTATCGTGTCGGGACATGTATGGCCATGCCATTTAGTAGAAACAATAAAGGCATAGACTATTTGCTAAATGGGCAGAAAATTCAAAGATCTGAGGTGCAAAGGGACTTGGGATCTTCATGCAGGATTCACTAAAGGTCACCTTGTAGGCTGAGTCAGCAGCAAGGAAGGCAAATGCAATATTGGGATTTGCTTTGAAAGAACTAGAACATAAAGGATGTAATGCTGGATCTTTACAAGGCTCTGGTCAGACCGCATTTGGAAGTATTGTGAACAGTTTTGGGCCATTTATCTAAGAAAAGATGGGCTGGCATTGGAGGGAGTCCAGAGGAGATTCACAAGAATAGATAGATAGATAGATAGATAGATAGATAGATAGATAGATAGATAGATAGATAGATACTTTATTCATCCCCATGGGGAAATTCAACTTTTTTTCCAATGTCCCATACACTTGTTGTAGCAAAACTAATTACATACAATACTTAACTCAGTAAAAAATATGATATGCATCATAACTCAGGAATGAGAGATTCATGCATCAGGAACATTTGATGGCTCTAGGCCTGTACTCACAGGAGTTTAGAATGAAAAAGTGCAGGATATCATTGAAGGGACTGGACAGAGTGCATGTGGAGGGGATGTTTCCTATAGTGGATGAGTCTAGGACCAGAGGGCACAGCCTCAGTACAGAGCAATGTTCATTTAGAACAGAGATGAAGAGGAATTTCTTTAACCAGAGATTTGTGAATTTGTGGAATTCATTGCCACAGATAGCTGTGGAGGCCAGATCATTAGGTATATTTAAAATGGGGTTTGATAGGATCTTGATTTCTAATGGTGTCAAAGGTTACAGTGAGAAGGCAAGAGAATGGATAATAGATTAGCCTTGATGGAATAGTGGAGCAGACTCGATGGACGAAATGGTGTAATTCTGCTCCTATGTCTATGGTCTAGGTCTTATAAGGCATTTGGACAGGTACTTGTATAAGAAAGGCACAGAACAATATGGCCCTAAAGAGGATAAATAGGACTAAAGTGTATAACTTACCTCTTTCTGTGATGTACGATTTTATAATTCTGTAGGTTTAAAGTCCATTGTGGCAGCTGGGGGAATTAACCTTAGCTGATATAATAAAGATGAGGAATTATAATGGTAGCCATGTAACTGTTGGGTTGTTGTAAAAAAAAGTACCCAACTGCTATGTAAAGGCCTTTAAGGAGAGGGAACTCTTACGTTGTCAGGCCGATGTTCATGCCAGCACCATGGCAATGTGGTTGCCTCTCAAGTGCCCTCAGAAATAACCTGCAGGTGCCTTCAGAAATAATTGTTCACAGCAGATGAGCTGCGAACATTGCTTTGCCAGCATCCTAGCATCCTGTGAATCCCGAAGACAAATATTGTGAGAAATTCAAGTGAAAACTTGCTTCCACAGAGCAATTTCATAAAAGGGCAACACACACAAAAGGCTGGAAGAACTCGACAACAAATAAACACAAGAAATTCTGCAGATGCTGTAAATCTTGAGCAACACACACAAAATGCTGGAGAAATTCAACAAGTCTAGCAGCATCTATGGAAGGAAATAAACAGCTCACAATTTAGGCTGAGACCCTTCTTCGAGATTTACGGAAAAAAAACCCTATCTTCTCATTATGGTTTCTGACCCCTTCCTTTCCTGTCCTGATGAAGAGGGTTTAGAAGAGGTGACGGGTTCAGATGTCTGATAATGGTGGGAAAGAAGCTCTTCTTCAAACTCTTCCATAAGAGAGTAAAGTGGATGGTCAAAGTGGCAGGAATTGACTATGATACTATGAGCCATCTTGAAGTAAGGGACCATGAAATTGGCCTGGATGGATGGAAGTGACGAGACCGGGCAGTGTTTACCACTTTCTATAGGGTCAGTTGGTCCACTGCAGAGCAGTTGCCATACCAGACTGAGATACAACCTGCCAGGATACTTTCTATAGCACATCTGTAGAAATTCGAGATAACCCAAACCAAATCTCCTCAGGTGTAAGGATCACAGAAACCCCCAGTGCTGAGAATAAAACTGAGCTCAAGTTTAAACGTGAAGGGAAAGGATCAGAAGTGACATTTGCAGTGGTAAAGCTGAATTTTATGGAGGTTTTATGAAGTTGTGTATTTAATCTGTTTGCCTTTGAAGAAATGTCACAACTACTTCCTGCAGAAGGATTGTTAGATACAAATGAAACAAGAAAGAAAACTATGAGCAATTTGAAGGCAATTTGAACTTTTTAAAGAAGTACTCTAAGTTCCAACGCTCAAAGTAAATTTATTATCAATGCATGTATGTATGCTACCCAATACTTTCTTGAAATTCATTTTCTTGTAGGCAGTTACATGAAAAAAGAAAGAAAATAGATTTTTACAAAAAAAACATACATAGCCACCTTGGTACAAAAAATATGCAAAAGAGGGCATATTATGCACATGAAAATAAAACTGAGAAGATGAGTTGTCAAGCGTCTTTGAAAGTGAGTCTGTAGGTCACAGAATCAGTTTAGTGTCATGGTAAATGACGCTATCCACACTGGTGAGCAACGTTATTCCTGGTGGTTCAGGAGTCTGATAGACGTAGGAAAATAACTGTTCCTGAACCTGATGGACCTAAGACTTCTATATTAAATGTTATATCTTTTTAATGATGGATGTTGACTTGGGGAAAATGAATGATATGACTGAGGGATTTAGTATCAATATCTATTTTCAAGGCCAAGGTTATGATGTTGACAAGTCCAAGCAATTAGTGAATAAATTCAGGAAACTCACCTCTGATGATTACCCTTGCCACTCAAGAAAGTTGTGTGAAAGATGAAGAATTCATGTTATTTATTTTTTATTTTGAGTTTCAGCACAGTTATATACTTCTCCAGGCCAAAGAGACAGTACTGGCCAATTACACCAATGTGACCAATTAACCTGTACATCTTTGGAATGTGGGAGAAAACCAGAGCACTTGGAGGAAATAAATGTTGTCATGGACACAACATACAAACTCCTTATAGACAGCAGCAGGTATTGAACATTGATCACTGATGCAGTAAAGGCATTACACCAGCAGCTATGCTACCATGCTGTCCCCATGAAATTGAAATTATACCATAGTTTGATCATGGTTTCCTCCACAATCTTTTACTATGAGATGCTTTGTGAAAACCATATCATAACACAACACCAGATCTATAACAGATTTAATAAAGAAAATGATAAACACAAGATTACATCGATGGTTATGACCATAAGCACAACTAGGCAGGTTGGTCCACTGAGTCTGCTCCATCATTTCACCATAGCAGATCCATTTCCCTCTCACCTACTTTCTCCTGCCTTATTCCCATATCTCTTCATGCTCTGATTAATAAAAAATCTATCAATCCCAGCCAATAATGCCACCACAGCCACCTGTGGCAATAAATTCCACAGATTCACCAAACTTTGGCTAAAGAAATTCATCCTCTTCTCTGTTCTAAATAGACATCCCTTTATTCTAAGGCAGTGCCCTCTGGTCCCTGACTCCCCACTATAGGAAACATCTTCTCTATATCCACTCTACCTAGGTCTTTCTATATTCGATAGGTATCACTGAGATCCCACGTCATTAATGAGAAAGAAGTGGGACACCTGATCTGACCATTACAGAGTTTAGTAGAGAACTATCTGCCCCAGGAACCACTGACTTTGCTTCCATTGGTGCTGGAAGGGATTTGGAAACTTCAGGCAAAAAAAAATCGAGACTAACACTTGAAAAGCTGTAAGGTGCAGAACTTTGGATTTATCAATAATCTACAGCTTTGCATTGAGGCAGGGTGTTACATACACAAGGGATTCTCTAAATTTCAGAAATTGACCCCCTCTTCTCTCTTTCTCCGTTCCCCATCCAGGCTCTGCTCTTACCCCTTCTCTACTCAGCTGACTATCACCTCCCTCCGGTTCCCCACTTTTGTCTTTTCCTCCCATAGTCTACTGTCCTGTCCAATCAGAATCCTTCTTTAATTCTTCCACCTATCACTTCCCTCTTTCTCACTTCATTCCCCCCTCGCCCACGCACCAACTTTCCCACTCACCTGGCTTCACATACTCGCTGCCTGATTTGTATTCCTTCCCCCCACCCGCCTTCTTATTCTAGCTTTTCTTCACTTCCATTCCAGTTCTGATAAAGGGTCTCAGCCCAAACATTGACTGTTCTATCCCCTCAACAGATATTGCCTGTCTTGCTGAGTTTCTCCAGCATTATGAGTGCTTACACAAGTTGTTATATTCTCTGCATACTGGTGCTGTTGGGGAGGGATTAACACAGCTTGGCAGCAAACTGGAAATTGGAAAATAAAAATAGAGTGGAGAAAATTAAGGTGAGTTCAGATGGAGTGGACAGGGGTGGGCTGAGAGAAGTAGGGAATGAAGGAATTCATCCAACCAGAAGATTAAGATACATGGGATCGATGGTGAATTGGCCGCATGGATTCAGAACTGACTCTGCTTACAATGAGAGGGTGAACAAAGTTAGGTTGTTTTCTCTGGAGCACCAGGGGCTGAGGGGACGTTTAATAGAAGCTGATCAGATTATCAGAGGCATAGATAGCGTAGGCAGACAATATTCTTTCTCCCCCCAGGGCCAAAAACTTTAATAGCAGAGGGCATGTGTTAAAGGTAAGAGGAGGTAAGATCAAAGGAGATGTGAGGGGCAAGTTTTTTTACAGAGTGGTGGGTGCCTAGAATGCACTGCCTAGGGTGGTGGTAGAGGCAAATAAAATTAGGGACTATTCAAAGATGTTTTGATAGGCACATGAATGTGAGGAAAATGAAAGGATATGGACACTGTGTAGGCAGAAGGGGTTAGATTATTTAGTCAATTAATTTATTTGGTCCAGCACAATAGTGTGGACCAAAGGGCCTGTTGCTGTACTGTGCTCTTCTGTGTTTTAATTTGAAATAAAAAAATACAAATTGTAAGTTAAGTGCAAGACTATGACAGAGGTAAAAACATGACTTACCAGAGGATTGAAAAGCTTGAGCATATAGACATTAAGAAAGAGGATGTACTGGAGCCTCAGGCAATGATCTTTGCATCATCATTGGGGACGGGAGAGGTTCTGGAAGATTGGAAGGTTGCAGATATTGTTTCCTTATTCAAGAAAGGGAGTAGAGATAGCCCTGGAAACTATAGACCAGTGAGTCTTACTTCAGTGGTTGGTAAGCTGATGGAAAAGATCCTGAGAGGCAGGATTTATGAACATTTGGAGAGGCATAGTATGATTAGGAATAGTCAATATGGTTTGTCAAAGGCAGGTCATGCCTTACGAGCCTGATTGAATTTTTTGAGGATGTGACTAAATATTTTGATGAAGGAAGGGCAGTAGATATATATGGATTTCAGCAAAGCATTTGATAAGGTACCCCATGCAAGGCTTATTGAGAGAGCAAGCAGGCATGGGATCCAAGGGGACATTGCTTTGTGGATTGAGAACTGTCTGGCAAAGAGTGGTTGTAGATGGGTCATATCCTGCATGGAGGTTGGTGACCAGCGCTGTGCCTCAGGGAACTGTTCTGAGACCCTTTCTCTTTGTGATTTTTATAAATGACCCGGATGAGGAAGTGGAGGGATGGGTTAGTAAATATGCTGATGACACAAAGGTTGGGGGTGTTGTGGATATTGCGGAGAGCTGTCAGAGGTTACAGCGAGACATCAATAGGATGCAAAACTGGGCTGAGAAGTGGGAGTTCAACTCAGTTAAGTGTGATGTGGTTCATTTTCTTAGGCCAAATATGATAACTGAATATAGTATTAATGGTAAGATTCTTGGCAGTGTGGTGGATTAAAAGGATCTTGGGGTCCGAGTCCATAGGACACTCAAAGCTGCTGAGCAGGTTGACTCGATGGTTAAGAAGGCATACGGTGCCTTGGCCTTCATCAACAGTGGGATTGAGTTTAAGAGCCGAGAGGTAATGTTACAGCTACATAGGACCCTGGTCAGATCCCACTTGGAGTACTGTGCTCAGTTCTGGTCACCTCACTACAGGTAGGATGTGGAAACTATAGAAAGGGTGTAGAGGAGATTTACAAGGATGTTGCCTGGATTGGGGAGCATGCCTTATGAGAATAGGTTGAGTGAATGCAACCTTTTCTCCTGGGGTGGCAGAGGAGGAGAGGTGACCTGATAGAGGTGTATAAGATGATGAGAAGTATTAATCATGTGGATAGTCAGAGGCTTTTTTCCCAGGGCTGGAATGGCTAACACAAGAGGGCACAGGTTTAAGGTGCTGGGGAGTAGGTACAGAGGAGATGTCAGGGGTAAGTTTTTTAAGCAGAGTGTGGTGAGTGCATGGAATGGACTGCTGGCAACGGTGGTGGAGATGGAAATGATAGGGTCTTTTAAGAGACTCCTGGATAGGTATATGGAGCTTAGAAAAATAGAGGGCTATGTGTAACCCTAGGTAATTTCTAAGCATATGTTCAGCACAGCATTGTGGGCTGAAGGGCCTGTATTGTGCTATACATTTTCTATGTTTCAATGTTTCTAATAATCTAATAATCAGCATGCAGAAAATATCTGAATTAGGTTTAATATCATTGGCATATGTTGTGAAATGTGTTATATTTGCAACAGTGGTACAGCGCAGTATAAAATAATAATGAAAAAACTCTGAATTACAGTAAATATATATATATTAAGCAGTTAAATAAATAAGTAGTGCAAAAGTCAAAATGAAAAAGTAATAAGGTGGTGTTTATGGAATCAATGTCCATTCAGAAATCAGATGGCAGAGGGGAAGAAGCTGTTCCTGAATCACTGAGTGTGTACCTTTAGGCTCCTGTACCTTCTACCTGATGTTAACTGTGAGCCGGCACTCCTGCAAGATGTACTGGATACTATGGAGGCTAGTGTCCATGATCGAGCTGACAGAGTTTACAAGTCTTTGCAGCTTACTTTGATCCTGATCAGTAGCAACCCCACCACCACCTCCATACCAGACGGTGATGCAGCCAGTTAGAATGCTCCTCACAGTGCATCTGCAGAAATTAGTGAGTGGTTTAGGTGACGTACCAAATCTCCTGAAGTTACTAATGAAATATAGCTATTGGCTTGCCTTCTTTATAGCTGCATTGACACGTTGGGTTCAGGTTAGAGCCTCGGACATCTACGTGTATAAATTTGCTCCAGCAAATGCAATGATTAAGGAAAAGTGTTGAGGTGAAATATCATCCTCCATATCTGAATGAACAGAGCATTCAGATTGAACACTGGATGATGTGGCAGCACAGATAGAAATAAATCGCTCTGACCTGAAAGCCATTCGAGAGACTTTGTTGCAAAGTGACCAAGCCTGGGAAGTGAATGTTCTGAGAGATCAGATATTTCGGAAGGATAAGTAGAAAAGATTTGTTTGTCATAAGCACAAGATATTCTGCAGTTGGAAATCCTGAGCAACACACACAGAAGGCTGGAAGAATTCAGCAGATTAGACAGCATCTATGGAGAGGGCTAAACAGCTGATGTTTTGGGCCAAGGCAATTCATCAAGACCTATTGCATTGCAATTCATCATGAATCATTATGATTCTGGTTCCTCAACCTATGAACTTGCCTCCAGGGTCTTTACAACTCATTTTTATATATTATTTATTACTTTTTTATTTTCTTTTTCTATTTGCAGAATTTGTTATGTTTGAACATTGGTTGTTTATCTTTGTGTGCAGTGTTTCAAATAAACTGTGTCTACTTGTATTTCTGTGAATGCCCAGAAGAAAAAGAATCTCAGGGTAGGATATGATCAAGGCATGAAGGGATGTGGGGAGAAGGTAGGAGACTGGGGCTGAGAGGAATAATGAATCAGCCATGATGAAATGTCAGAGCAGACTCAATGGGCCAAGTGGCCAAATTCTGCCCTATATCTTATGGTCTAATGGCCTTATATAGATTTTGTATACGCACACACACACACACACCACCCCCCTCCCCCCAAGTGGAGCATAGTGGGGATGACCTTTCGCTACCTATTAAATGCTCCCAATGGTATACGCCTCCATAGCTTCTGACAACCAAGTCCAGTTCCTGGCCTTTGTATCTGACTTAGCTACTAAATCTGGCAGAGCCATTTCAACTGGCAGGAGAAGGAGCAAAGGCACCTTAAAGCCAATTGCTTTGGGAAGATGGGGCTTATCAGCCATGGTTGGCAGCTCATCTAGGAGAAGACAATTCTGATCTCAAATCTTCATTGCCTTGTTGCTATACCCACTGATAGGAAAGGCTTCAAGGATAAACACTGAGGAAAAATCCGGAACCGAGAAACGTACTGTGAAAATATCGCAGGCACTTATTAATACAGTAGGTAAGGTGCCTTTGCACAGTAATTTTATGCATTGCACCGCACTGCTGCTGCAAAAAAGCAAATTTCATGACACCTATGAGTGACGATCAACCTGATTCTGATAGATAGATAGATAGATAGATACTTTATTCATCCCCATGGGGAAATTCAACTTTTTTCCAATGTCCCATACACTTGTTGTAGCAAAACTAATTACATACAATACTTAACTCAGTAAAAAATATGATATGCATTTAAATCACTATCTCAAAAAGCATTAATAATAGCTTTTAAAAAGTTCTTAAGTCCTGGCGGTAGAATTGTAAAGCCTAATGGCATTGGGGAGTATTGACCTCTTCATCCTGTCTGAGGAGCATTGCATCGATAGTAACCTGTCGCTGAAACTGCTTCTCTGTCTCTGGATGGTGCTATGTAGAGGATGTTCAGAGTTATCCATAATTGACCGTAGCCTACTCAGTGCCCTTCGCTCAGCTACCGATGTTAAACTCTCCAGTACTTTGCCCACGACAGAGCCCGCCTTCCTTACCAGCTTATTAAGACGTGAGGCATCCCTCTTCTTAATGCTTCCTCCCCAACACGCCACCACAAAGAAGAGGGCGCTCTCCACAACTGACCTATAGAACATCTTCAGCATCTCACTACAGACATTGAATGACGCCAACCTTCTTAGGAAGTACAGTCGACTCTGTGCCTTCCTGCACAAGGCATCTGTGTTGGCAGTCCAGTCTAGCTTCTCGTCTAACTGTACTCCCAGATACTTGTAGGTCTTAACCTGCTCCACACATTCTCCATTAATGATCACTGGCTCCATATGAGGCCTAGATCTCCTAAAGTCCACCACCATCTCCTTGGTCTTGGTGATATTGAGACGCAGGTAGTTTGAGTTGCACCATATCACAAAGTCCTGTATCAGTTTCCTATACTCCTCCTCCTGTCCATTCCTGACACACCCCACTATGGCCGTGTCATCAGCGAACTTCTGCACGTGGCAGGACTCCGAGTTATATTGGAAGTCTGATGTGTACAGGGTGAACAGGACCGGAGAGAGTACGGTTCCCAGCGGCGCCCCTGTGCTGCTGACCACCGTGTCAGACCTACAGTCTCCCAACCGCACATACTGAGGTCTATCTGTCAAGTAGTCCACTATCCAATCCACCATGTGAGAGTCTATTGTGGACTGAGAGTGAAAAGGGGGCAGGGAGACGGGAATCATGGTTAGGAAAAGGGAAAGGGAGAGGGGAGAAACAGGAAGTACCAGAGAGACATTCTGTAATGATCAACAAACCAATTGCTTGGAATTGAATGAGTTTGCCTGGTGACTCAGGGCTGGGTGTGCCTATACCCGTGCCACTCCCTGCCCCTGGCACTCCTTTTCTGCCAGCTGTCCCACACCTCTCCCACAGTGCTCCACCCTTGCCATTCCCAATGCCCATTGTTCCCGCCAGATTTACAAACTCACCCTCCGCTCCACGTTGACAAATACAGTACTGTGCAAAGGTCTTTGGCACCCTAACTATATATATGTGCCTAAAAATTGTGCTCAGTATTGTACACATGGTATTTCACTGTATGTTTTGATGTACACATGGTAAATAAATCTGAATTTGAGTGGTGTTTTGAACTTTGTATGACATATCATCATCATCATCATCATCAAGTGCCGTGTCGTATGACATAGGCAGTTATAGTCTTATCCACGACCACTGACGAATTCTTTACAGAAGTGGTTTGCCATTGTTTCTTCTGGGCCATGTCCTGAACAGTATATGCAGGTACTGTTCTACTAAGCTTCTGACATGTGGACAAAATCTCAGTCACAAGGAACACAGAAGTATGACAATACCCACTAACTGATGAGAAAAGCTAGGGTCCACAATTAGTACAATTTTCATTCTTCCTAAGATACTCTGTAGCTTCCTTTAAGGTGATTTAGTCATTTAGTGAACCTTTCTTAGAAGTTTGCATCAATTCAGCATGTCACTTAAAACTCCAACAAATTTCTATAGCACAGTGGAGAGTATGCTAACTGATTGCATCACAGCCTGGTATGGAAATACCGTGCCCAGGAATGGGAAAAGCTATAGAAAGTGGTGGACATAGTCCAGTCCATCATAGGAATGACTCTTCCCACCATTGAACACATTTACAAAGAACGCTGCCACAAGAAAGTAACAACTGTCATAAAGGGCCTTGCTCTCTTCTTGCTGCTACCATCAGGTAGGGGGTACAGGAGCATTAGGTTCTTCATCACCAGGTTCAGGAGCATTTATTACCTTTCAATCATCAGGCTCCTGAACCAGCGTGGATAATTTCACTCACCTCAACGTTGAACTGATTTCACAATCTATAGACTCACTTTCAAGGTCTTTGCAAATCATGTTCTCTATATTATTAATAATGTAAATATATATTTGTATATGCACAAAATGTCTTCTTTTGCACATCAGTTGTTTGTCAGCCCTTATCTATGTGTAGTTTTCATAAATTCTATTGTATTTTTTATTTTCCTGTAAATGCCTACAAGAAAATGAATTTCAACCTAGTATATAGCAAAATATATGTACTTTGATAACAAAATCACTTTTATTTTAAATTTTTCTAAAGATGCTCACATCAAATGTATAGCTTACTTCATCTATAATTTCAAAGGAGAATGGACCAGAGGTTGAGCTGTATAGAATATCACCACTCAGCCCATTTGGTCAGCTCCAAATCTTTTCAAAAAGCCACACGCAGCATCCCTGTGTTTTCTCCCTTTAAGTATTTAGATGCAGCCTGTTAAAATCTCCCCTAGTTACATAATTCAGTTGCTTAATAAATTTTTCAAATGGCCAAGGAGATCGGTGTAGATAATTGGTGCTACATATCTTCTCAATTACAGTCATGAGCATTAGTTCACTGGAAAGCCAATGTTCAAGCATATTAACGCTGGGTGATATATACTGTTGTTGCACTTGCAGATCTCATCATTATAACCTTTTGTGGCTGAGTCCATAGTACAGCAAAGACCAAGCTGCAACCCTGTTACAGGAATTAGAGATATTCTGTATAATGTCCTACTCTGTATGGAGAAAACCAGAATATCTTCAGATATTACCAAATCTACATCTGCATAGATTAACCTGGCAGGATTTGGCTGCATTCTTTCTTGGGTCCCTCTGACATAATAGAATATATAATATAGAACACTATAGCAAAGTACAGGCACTTCAGCCCATCATATTGTGCTGACAGTTTAACCTTCCCTCCTACATTGCCTTCCATTTTTTCTATCATCCATGTGCCTATCTAACAGTTCCTTAAATGCCACTGAAGTATCTGACTCTGACATCACCCCAGCAGGGTGTTCCCCGCACCACCACTCTCTTTGTCAGAAAACTTCCTCTGACATCACCCCTATACTTTCCTCCTACCACTTTAAAACTATGCATCCTTCAGTTAGAATCATCATCATCATTATGTGTCTTGTTGTACGAAGAGGACAATCATGGTTTTTCCATGACCGTGACTGTTCTTGGAAAAGTTTCCTACATAAGTGGTTTGCCATTGCCTTCTTCGGGGCAGTGTTCTAACAAGATGATTAACCTAGCCATTATCACTACTGTTCAGAGATTATCTGCTTTGTGTCAGTGGTCACATTACCAGGACTTGTGACACACACCAACTTCTCATACGACCAACCACCATCTGCTCCATTGCTTCATGTGACCCCAGTCAGGGCAAGGGTGACCTGCAGGCTAGTGGAGGGAAGGAATGCCTTACAACTCCTATGGTATAAATGTAACTCCACCCTGCTACCAAATAGAAGTGGATAAAAGAAGATTCTAAAAATAAGAAATTTTAATAGTATAATATTATTATTGGGTGGCTCAGTAGCATAGCATTTAGTGTGACTCCCTAGTATGCCACTGATTGCTAAATTGGTTTCAATTTCAAATCAAAATTTGTATGTTCTTTCCATGACCACATGGGTTTCCTCTGGGTGCTCCACTTTTCTCCCACATTCTAAAGTATTGTATACAGGTTAGGAGTAATAGACAATAGGTGCAGAAGTAGACCATTCGGCCCTTCGAGCCTGCACTGCCATTCTGAGATCATGGCTGATCATCTACTATCAATACCCGGTTCCTGCCTTGTCCCCATATCCCTTGATTCCCCTATCCATAAGATACCTATCTAGCTCCTTCTTGAAAGCATCCAGAGAATTGGCCTCCACTGCCTTCCGAGGCAGTGCATTCCAGACCCCCACAACTCTCTGGGAGAGGAGGTTTTTCCTTAACTCTGTCCTAAATAACCTACCCCTTATTCTCAAACCATGCCCTCTGGTACTGGACTCTCCCAGCATCTGGAACATATTTCCTGCCTCTATCTTGTCCAATCCCTTAATAATCTTACATGTTGCAATCAGATCCCCTCTCAATCTCCTTAATTCCAGCATGTACAAGCCCAGTCTCTCTAACCTCTCTGCGTAAGACAGTCCGGACATCCCAGGAATTAACCCTGTGAATCTACGCTGCACTTCCTCTATAGCCAGGATGTCCTTCCTTAACCCTGGACACCAAAACTGTACACAATACTCCAGGTGTGGTCTCACCAGGGCCCTGTACAAATGCAAAAGGATTTCCTTGCTCTTGTACTCAATTCCCTTTGTAATAAAGGCCAACATTCCATTAGCCTTCTTCACTGCCTGCTGCACTTGCTCATTCACCTTCAGTGACTGATGAACAAATAAACTGTGTGCATATATATGTTGGCGCCTGAAGCATGGCAACACATGTAGCCTGTTCCCAGCACATCCTTGGACTTCACTGATGCAAACAATGCATTTCACTGTACGTTTCAATGTTTCAATATACATGTGTCAGATAAAGCTAATCGAATCTCGTAATTAATATGTTTTTGATCAGAAACTGCCCTAGCTCTCAATATACAGCGGCACAGTTGAATTTAGAATTAAAATGGTTATATTTTAATTTGCTAAGTCACCAAATATTATAGCAACAGTGGGAATGTTTGGGCGGATCTGAAGTGACAGGGTTGTAATCATATTGCACATTATAATATGAAGGAGCCTCTGTAGTACAATTATAATATCAATGGCCAAAAAACTACGCCCAATGCATCCAAGTCATTTCTGAGGTTTATTATGCTGAGCTTCAGTCCTGGAAATGGAAGAGATCACTGAATTGTGAAAGTTCAGTTTAAAGAGGAAATATAACTTAGTTCCATCATGGGCACAAGCCTCTGTAGCTCATGACCTAAGGTAGAAGGAGATGAGTTATTAATGTCAAACTTTCTGCATAATCACTCAAAGAGTTGACCTGCATGTGCATGTAACGAGAGCTGTATAACTCATCTCCTTCTGCCTTAGGCCACAAACTTATCAATCACCCCTGCTGTGGACACTTTCTGGAGGTCCAAGATCCATATGCTCCACAACCACTGGACTAAGTGTGTAAATGTAGGAGGGGACTATGTTGAAAAATAAATGTGCTGGGTTTTCTAAAATGGACTCCTTCTACCTTAGGCCACAAAATTATCAATCACCCCTCGTATGTATAACAGTATAATGCTACTGGTGCTGTGATAAATAATGTGTACTGGGTGGTAGTGGTGTGTCCTCGCAGCCTGCAGCCTCGGGGAAGAAGCCATTACCCAGCCTAACAGACCTATAGTACGGAACTTACTGCCAGATGGTAGCACGTCAATGAGATTGTGGGACGGATGGGGAGGGTCCTTGACAATACTGGGGGCTCTATGAACACAGTGCTTCTGGTATTTGTCCTGGATGAGGATGAAGGTAAGGATAGAGCTGATTTTTTTCTCGTGCAGGATATATCTTCCACCAGTACTATTAACACACAACATTCATGATAAAGGAGGAAGTGATGTATTAAGAGACTATGGGATGAACGGGAGAACTCTGACTTTTTGTGCATGCCAGTGAGAGTTAAAAAATCATTCCCATTTTTCGATCACTCACTGCTGACTTCAGCCTTCCCTGCCGTATGCTCTCTGTTTCTCTGTTCTTCGTCTGTTTACATTTATTTATCTTTTATGACTTCTCTTGACATTTCCTTCAAATCCTGATTTGAGCTGAACAGAGATTTTTTATCGGTGTTCTGCAGTTGAATAATCAAAGGCTGACTGTTTTTGACACTATTTTGCTTCTTTCCTGTTTCCCCCAACTCTGCTGTTACACCTCATCAAAGCATCTGTTTCTGTCAGACCTGCTGATCTAATTTTAAAATGCAGCCAGTTATTCATCTTCTATAGAAATACCCATCTTTAAAACTATGTTCTTCATTTTGGAAAACCAACAGTATTCATTGCCTATTTGCTAAGATCTCATCGAGCATCCATTAATAGTTTCCACACACAAAAAATATGTGAAAACTAATCTGTAGGTACAGATGAAATTGACAACTGGACTCTATGATATCACAAGATTGTTCTTTTCTTAAGAGAATCATCTATTTTTCTCCCACTAAGAATACCCACCATCTTTATACCACTTCCTTAGTACAGGTTAGTATCTCACACTTGAAGAGGGTCCAGAGGAGATCCATGAAGAATAATTCTGAGAAAGAAGGGGTTAATATGTGAGGAGCATTTGATGGTTCTGGGTCTGTACTCACTGGAGTTTAGAAGAATGGGGGGTGTTCTCATCGAATCCTATCAAATATTGAAAGACCTAAGATGTGGAGAGGAGATTTCCTGTAGTGGTGGAGTCTCAGACCAGGGAGCACAGACTCAGAATAGAAGGACGTCCTTTTAGAACAGAGATGAGGATGAATTTCTTTAGCCAGCAGGTAGTGAATCTGTGGAATTTATTGCCACAAATGGCTGTTGATGCCAAGTCATTGGGTATGTTTAAAGAGGGGCTGATATGTTCTAGATTAGTAGGCACATCAAAGGCTATGTGGAGAAGACAGGAGAATGAGGTTAAGGGGATAAATAATTGAATTGAATTGAATTGACTATTTCTTACATACACGAGGAGTAAAAATCTTAACGTTATATCTCTGTCTAAATGTGCAATGTGCAATCATAGTAATTTATAATAAATAGAACAGTCAATGTAATATAGAGTACACTCAAATCAGCATGAGTTAATCAGTCTGATGGCCTGGTGAAAGAAACTGTCCCGGAGACTGTTAGTCCTGGCTTTTATGCTGCGGTACCATTTCCTGGATGGTAGCAGCTGGAATAGATTGTGGTTGCGGTGACTTGGCTCCCCATTGATCCTACGACCTTTTTTACACACCTGTCCTTGTAAATGTCCTGAATCGTGGGAAGTTCACAACTACAGGTACGCTGGGTTGTCCACACCACTCTCTGCAGAGTCCTGTGATTAAGGGAGGTACAGTTCCTATACTAGGCGGTGATGCAGCCAGTCAGGATGCTCTCAATTGGGCCCCTGTAGCAAGTTCTTAGAATTTGGGGGTCCATACCAAACTTCCTCAACCGTCTGAGGTGAAAGAGGCTCTGTTGTGTCCTTTTTCACCACACAGCTGGTGTGTACAGACCACATGAGGTCCTCGGTGATGTGGATGCCAAGGAACTTAAAGCTGTTCACCCTCTCAACCCCAGATCCATTGATGTCAATAGCGGTTAGCCTGTCTCCATTCCTCCTGTAGTCCACACCCAGCTCCTCTGTTTTTGCGACATTGATGGAGAGGTTGCTTTGTTGACACCACTGTGTCAGAGAGATGACTTCTTCCCTATAGACTACCTCATTATTGTTTGAGATAAGGCCAATCAATGTAGTGTTGCAATGAGCCATTGAGCAGACTCAACAAGATGAATTACCTACTATTCTATGAAGATATTGAGTGAAGAACTGGTTTGCGTTAACCAACAAACCAAACCTGAAATAAAAACAGAAAATGCTGGAAACACTCAGCAGGCCAGGCTGGATCTGCAGAGGAGGGAGCTGAGTTTCAGGTTGAAGATCTTTATGCAAAAGAAGAAGGTAAGAAATTGGGTCACATTCAAAACAGCATATTGTCATCTACACCAGGAAACCTTGCTTGCAGAATAACTAATATTTATGATCATATTAAATACAGTGACAAATACAAAAGAGTGGAATAGTGCACAGTGCAATGGTCAGTCTGAAGGAGGGCAAAAAGAAATGCAACAATTGCAGAAGAGGTACTGTTTGTTCATTAATTTTTAAGCCAATATCACAATGAGGTCTACTGAGTGAAAATTTGTGGACCTCAATCTAGTAAAAGAAAAGCAACAAGCAAGACTTTAACTGAAGAAGAGAAGTAGTTTTGTTCACATTTAGTGGAAGATCAATCAAATCATGGAAAATTGAAATACCAGAGACTGTCCGGCTGTCTGAATGTCACTGCTCAGACTGCCATTTATCGATATCCCTGATTACCCCTTGAGTTGAGTGGTGTTTTGGACCATTTCCAGAAACAGTCCCAAGCCAACCACATCATTGGGACATTTCCTTCCATGAAGGACATTGGTGGACCAGATGAAGCTTTACAAGAATCCAACAGCTTTGTTTTTGGCGACCACATTTTACCAAATTTATGTACCAAATTCTGTAGCTTTTGCAGAAAGTTGTGGACAAAACTCAACAGATAGTAAAACCCTCCCCTCCATGGACTCTGTTTACAGTTTTTGCTGCCTCAATAAAGCAGTTAACAAAACCAAAGACCCTATTTACCTCAGATGTTCATTCTTCTCCCTTCTCCCATAAGGCAGAATATACAGAAGCACGTATCACCAGGGTCTATGCTGCTGTAAGGATTGCATGCAAAACAAGAGTAAAGCATGGATTAACTTTGGTTGGTATCTGAACTATCAGTGGTCCAAGTGCCTGTTTTGGTGCTGTATCTCTCTACGAATTTGACTTCAATATATGGCACAGTCCACTGAGCTTTCTCTAAGTGCCTTCAATTCAAAGATATGGTAGCATAGTGGTTTGTATAATGTTTTTACAGTACTTCAGTTCAATTCCACCACTGTCTGTGAGGAGTTTGTATGTTCTGCTCACGAGCATGTTGATTTCCTCCAGATGGTCTGATTTCCTCCCAAGTTCCAAGGCTATACAGGTTAGTAGATTATTGGTCTCATGGGTGTAATTGGGCCAGAAGTGCCTGTAACCACGCTATATCTCTTAATAAAATACAATAAAATTTAAATATCCTTCTTAAATAAGGAGATCAAAACTAGGTGCGGATTTTAAACCTTTCAAAGCCTATTCAACCTGAAGTTTGATTGCTTTAACTCCAGAAGATTAAAGTGTGATTAGCTGAAGTTGTTTAAGGTAATTGAAGGATCCATGGCAAGGGAAGAGGACTTGTTTCTGCGCTGGGAGATTTCCACATATCCAAACAATAGCTTCAAAGGAAAAACCTACAAAAAGTGATGGATACAGCCCAGTCCCATCACAGGCAGAGCTTCTCACCAAGGAGTGCTGCCACAAGAAAGCAGTTTCCACCAAAGACCCCCACCATTCAGGCCATGCTATCTTCTTGCTACTACCATTGAGCAGGAGGTCTAAGAGCCTTTGGTCCCACGCCAGCAGGTTCAGGAACAGTTATTACTCTTTAACTATCAGTCTCTTGAGCCAATGAGAATATCTTCACTTAACTCAACACTGAACTACCTATGGACTCACTTTCAAGGACTCTTCAACTCATGTTCTCAGTATCAGTTATTTGTTGTTTTTTTTCAGTTATTATTATTCATTTTGTTCTTGCAGTTTGTCTTTTGAACATTGCCGGTCTTTATTTACACATTAGTTTTTCATTGATTCTATTGTATTTCTTTGTTCTACTGTGACTGTTCACAAAATAATGAATCTCAGGGTGGTATACAGCAACACATATGTGCTTTGATAATAAATTTACTTTGAACTTCGAAAGAATACGGAAATTGTTCTTATTTCCCAGTCCTATAGAGCTTTGACAATTTGCAATTGTCCTTTGCTTTTAATCCAATTGCCAGACTGAATTTGAGCCTCTATCTCATCAAAGGAAAGAAATAAAGGTTAATTAAATCAGGTTAAAATAAGAATACTGCATTGTTCAGTTTACTAATTCAAAGTAGGCAGTAAAATAAAGGCATTAAAATTCTTTAGAGAAAAGTTGCACCCCAATTAACCTTCTGGTTATTTGACAATCCATCTATCTATAATGTAGTGTGTTGAGTTTCCTTACACCTTAGAATAATCTCTCCACTAACCCTAGAAATATTTCAGAATAATTGTCAGCAGATTAAAAAAACATTTTTATATGAAGAGTCGTAACGAATCATGAATGTATTTGCTCTCTGTTGGTTGAAATCTCATATCTCCTGTTTACCTTAGTAACTGTCTGAGGGGGAAACAAAAAACAAATGGGGAAATTGAAAATCTAAGTGTCAAATTACGTCAAGTGTCTCCGATTAACTTGAGGTACATTCATCATATAAAGGCATTCTGACAATTTGACCAGAGTTATTTAAAGACATATTGATCATTTTTGAAATCACATTTACTGGAGACGGTGCTTTGTTTGGAGATCTGAGATAGCTGTTGCAGCTATAGTATTTGCAAAGGAATTGTGGACACTTGTCTCACGCCGTCCTCCCCAGAACTCCTGCTGACATTTTGGCATATTACACTCAGTGGCTACTTTATCATGAGCCTCCTGTTTAGAGTGCCACTGAGTGTATGTTTGTGATCTTCTGCTGCTGCAGCCCATCAGCTTCAAGGTTCAACATGTTGTGCATTCAGAGATGCTCTTCTGCACACCACTGTTGTAATGTGTGGTTATTTGAGTTACTGTCACCTTCCTGTCAGCTCAAACAAGTTTGGCCATTCTCCTCTGACCTCTCTCATTAACAAGATACTTTCGGCCACAGAACTACTGCTCACTGGATGTTTTTGTTTTGTTTTATTTTGTGCCATTCTCTGGAAGCTCCAGAGAGTTTTGTGTATGAAAATGCTAGGTAATCAATAGTTTCTGAGATACTCAAACCACTCCGTCAGGCACCAACAATCATTCCGCAGTCAAAGTCACTTAGAACACATTTCTTCCTCATTTTGAGGTTTGGTCTGGAAAAAACTGAACCACTCGATCATGTCTGCATGCTCGGAGGCTGCCACATGATTGGCTGATTAGAAATTTACTTTAATGAGTAGGAGGACAGATATATGTTTTGATGCAGGCACAAGAGAGGACAGATGCCAGAATTATCAGTGACACACAAAATGCTGGCGGATCTAAGCAGATCAAGCTGCATCTGTGGAGCGCGTCCTCTTTCGTCGTTGCCTGGCCTGTTAAATCCCTCCAGCATCTTGTGTTGGTCATGCTTAAATGTGCAAATATCTCTTCTGAAAAGATTTGCAATTCTGCATATGAAGAAAGTCAAGGAATATGGAGTTAGTACAAGGAAATCACCCTGAAGTAAAAGCTTAACTAAGTTCAAGTGCAAGTTTATTGTCAGAGGCATACATTCCCAGGGTGTTAATGCCATAAAAATGAGCTTTTTTGCAACAGCAGTACAGTGCATTACAAACATGACAAATATCAATTGCTGAAAATGAAAATGACATCCAATATTGTGCAAAAGACACACACACACACACACACACACACACACACACACACACACTCACACACACACACACACACACACACACACACACACACACACACACACACACACTCACACACACACACACACACACACACACACACACACACACAGTGTCTGAGCCTTTTACACAGTACTGTATTTGTTAACATGGAGCAGAGAGCAAGTTTGGAAATCTGACAGGAGCAGAGGATGTTGGGAATGGCGAAGATGGAGTGCCACAGGAGGGCTGTGGGACAGGTGAGAGAGAAGGTGTGCCGGGGTGGGAGGGGTGTCTTGGGTGCTGACATACCCAACCCTCAGACACTAGGGAAGTTCATTTGATTCCAAACAATTGGTTTATTGACCATTACAGAATGTCTCTTTAGTGCTTCCTGTTCCCACCACTCTTCCTTCCCCCTTTTCCTAATCCTGGTTCCACTCTCCCTGACCCCTTCCCACTTTCAGTCCACAATAGAGGCCTATATCTAAATCAGAATTATCATCATTCATGTCATGAAATTTGCTTTTTTCATGGCAACAGTGCAGTGTAATACCGTAATACATAAAATTACCACGGTAATGTGCAAAACACATAGCCACTCTGTTCTTAAGACCTGATGAAGGGTCTCGGCCAAAATGTTGACTGTATGTTTTTCCATAGAGGTAAATTTTCTCTGTTATTTCTCTGCTCTCAGGACTCACTTGAAAATGTAACAGCAGGAATGCTGTAGAAGTGCTAATGTGACTTTAGAACCAAGAACAAGCAGTGGGGAAGAGAAGCTGGAGATGAAAAAAGCCCAAAGAGTTACATAAAAACACAAAATGCTGGCAGAACTCAGCAGGCCAGACAGCATCTATGGGAGGAGGTAGTGACGACGTTTCGGGCTGAAACCCTTCATCAGGAGTGAAGTAACATGGGATGGTTGAGGGGGGATAAGAAGTGGGGGGAGGGATAAAGTAGAGAGATAGAAAGTGATAGGCTGGAGGGAAATGGGCTGGGGAAAGGTGGAGAATTATGGGAAATAAAAGAGAAAGAAAGGTAGGGCTGGGGGAAGATTATAGTGAGGGGAGAAAAAAGAGAGAGAAAGAGAACCAGACTAAAATAATATATATGGATGGGGGTAAGGGGGGAGGGGCCGGGGTATCAATGGAGGTCTGTGAGTTGAATGTTCATGCTGGCAGGTAAGAGGCTACCTAGGTGGGAGATAAGGTATTGTTACTTCACTCCTGATGAAGGGTTTCGGCCCAAAACATCGTCACTACCTCCTCCCATAGATGCTGTCTGGCCTGCTGAGTTCTGCCAGCATTTTGTGTTTTTATTTATTTCCAGCATCTGCAGATTCACTCATGTTGCCCCAAAGAGTTACATGCTGTCTCTGTCTTCCATGTGTTGCCAAGGAGAAATAATCAGAAAGTTGGCCGGGTTCAGTGAAGGAAGTTGCCTGCGTCTAATTTCTAGAGCACAGATGAGTTAGTTCACCACTCAGAAATAAAACTGCAGCTCAATACTATGAGTGGCTTGTGATGAAAATGGATGCACCTTCAATTTTCCTTTGCCTTATCCAAACAAAAGATTGTAATAAGAGCAGGAATCGGCCACTTGGCTCATAGAGCAATAAGATATTCAATAAGATCATGGCTAATCTGTTTGTAGACTCAGCTCTACCTGTCTTTTCCTCATTATCCCTTAATTCCCTGGCTATGAAATAATCTATCTAACTGTGTCTCAAATTACCAGATTACCAGATGACGTGGCTCAAAGGGCCAGAAGGGTCGATTCCATACTGTGTCTCATTAAATATAAATATATCTAAAAATCTATCCACTCGAATGGCTATCTCCACTAGTTTTAATTTCACTTTTATATATTTATTTATTTAGAGCTAATATATGAAACAGGCCCTCCTGACACTTTGAGCTGTGCCACCCAGCAACCCACTGATTTAAACCTAGCCTAATCGCAGTACGATTTACAATAAGTGAACAACCTACATCTTTGGACCATGGAAGGAAACCAGAGCACCCAGGGAAAACCCATATGTTCACAGGAAGGATCATAAAACTTGCTTACAGAGGACACCGAATTGAACTCCTAACTGCTGCGCAGGTTGACTCCATGGTTCAGAAGGCATATGGTGCATTGGCCTTCATCAACCATGGGATAGAGTTCAAGAGCTGAGAGATAATATTACAGCTATATAGGACCCTAGACAGACCCCACTTGGAGTACGGTGCTCAGTTCTGGTTGCCTCACTACAGGAAGGATGTGGAAACCATAGAAAGGGTGCAGAGGAGATTTACAAGGATGTTGCCTGTACTGGGGAGCATACTTTATGAGAACAGGTTGGGTGAACTTGGCCTTTTTTCCTTGGAGTGACGGAGGATGAGAGATGACCCAATAGAAGTGTAGAGAGGCATTGATCGTGTGGATATTCAGAGGCTTTTGTCCCAGGGCTGAAATGGTTAACTTGAGAGGGCACAATTTTGAGGTGCTTGCAAATAGGTACAGAGGAGATGTCAGGGGTGAGTTTTTTACTCAGAGAGTGGTGAGTGCGTGGAATGGGCTGCCGGTGACAGTGGTGGAGGCGGATACGATAGGGTCTTTTAAGAGACTCCTGGATAGGTACATGGAGCTTAGAAAAATAGTGGGGTAAGTGTAACCCTAGGTAATTTCTAATGTAAATATATGTTTGGCACAGCATTGTGGGCCAAAGGGCCTGCATTGTGCTGTAGGTTTTCTATGTTTCTAACTCCAAAGCCCACAAAGCTCGTAAAACTGTATGCTCACTGCTATGCTGCAATAGCACCCTGCAGACTAGTGGAAACAACTTTCCTAACTCTACCCTATCTAACCCTTTCATATTTTATATCTTTCTATAAGATCCCCTCTCATTCTTCTGAAAGAAAATGCTTTTGGTCATGGATGCACTTTCCAAACCTCCCAAGGAAAAAGTTGTCTAGTTTGATAGGATTTGTATAAACGTTTCTCCACAAGCATGCTGTGAATTTCTTGGCCAAAATCATCCAGCACTTAAAAAGAGATTATCAGGTCATTATCACATAACTCTTCATGTACCACACACAAAATGCTGGAGGAACTCAGCAGGTCAGGTAGCATCTGTAGAGGGGAATAAAGAGTCTATATTTCTTGCTGAGAGCCCTCATCGGGAGCAGAAAGGAAGGGGCAGAAGCCAGAATAAGAAGTTTTGGGGTGGGGGGATGCAAGCTGGCAGGTGATGGGTAAGACTGGATGAAGAGGAATGTGGTTGGGAGACAGGGAATGAAGTGAGAAGCTCGGAGGTGATAGATGGAAGAGGTAAAGAGATGAAGGAAAGGGAATTGCAGCAACAACCTTACACTCAACATCAGAAAGTCCAAAGAGCTGATTGTCTACCTCAGAAAAGGGAAGATGAAGGATCAGAAATGAATCCTCACAGAGGAACCAGGAAGTGGAGAGAATGAGCAATTTGAAGTTCCTGAATGTCAATATCTCTGAGGATCTAATCTTGTCCCAACATATTGATGCAGCTACAAAGAAGGCAAGACAGCAGCTATATTTCATTAGGATTTTGAGGAGGTTTGGTTTGTCACCTGAAACACTCAAAGACCTGCAGATGTAGCATGGAGAGCATTCTGACAGGCTGCGTCACTGTCCGGTATTGGATGGGGAGGGGGAGGTGAGCGACTTCACAGGATTGAAAGAACATACAGAGAGTTGCAAAATTAGTCATCTCCACCTTGGGTACAAGCCTCTGTAGTATCCAAGACACCTTCAAGGAGCGGTGCCTCAGAAAGGTAGTGTCTATTATTAAAGACCCCCATCACCCTGGGCATGTCCTCTTCTCATTGTTACCATCAGGAAGGAAGTACACTCATGTGATTCAGGAACAGCTTCTACCCCTCTGCCATCCGATTCCTAAATGGACATTGGAATCCATGAACACTACCTCACCTTTATTATTTCTGTTTTTGCACTACTTTGAATTTAACTATTTAAAATACATACATATACATATATAAAAAATTAGTTTAACTGATTTACTTCTTTTTTTCTGTATATTATCATGTATTGCATTGTACTGGTGTTGCTAGGTTAACAAATTTCACAGTATATACCAGTGATATTAAAACTGACTTTGATTCTGATAGGAGAGGACAGTGGACCATGGAAGAAAAAGAAGGGCGAGGGGAACCAGTGGAAGGTGAGGGGCAACTGAGGTAAATTAAGGGGTGAGATAGAGACAAGAATGAGAAATGGAAAATGAGAGAACAGAGGAAAGAGGAGAAACTAGTGGAAGTTGGAGAAATCAAGGTCCACGCCAGCAGGTTGGAGGCTACCCAGATGGAATATGACATGCTGCTACTCCAACCTGAGTTTAGCCTCATTAAGGGAGTAGAGGAGACCATGGCAATGGGAAGCTGGATGGAAATGGGCAGCCAGTGCAAAATCTGTGATCTTGCTCTGCAAACCTTTTGCTCCATTTCCATTATTGGTTTAAGGTCAAGTCTAAAAATGTCTACAGTTTTGCTGGGTAGTCAAGGTCCAACACCTGTATGTCCACATCTGAATCTAAAGCTGAAGGCAGGAGGCCAAAGCATATGGACTGTCTTCCGATTAGAGGACTGTGTACGTGTGTGGGTGGGAAGGAGGAACGGGGCTGGTTTTGCTGTTGTTGTTTTGTTGCTTGTGTTCTGTGTTGTTCTGCTGAACATCGTAGATGTGCTATGTCGGTGCCCAAATGTGTGGCAACACTTGCTGTCTGCCCCAAGCACACACTTGAGCATGTCGATTATTAACACAAAAGACATATTTCACTGTGTGTTTCGATGTATATGTGCTAAGTAAATGAATCTGAATCCAAATGTGATTGAAACGTAATAGGTCTTAACGAGGTGGGTGTGGAGAGGATCCTTCCTCCTGAAAGAAAATCTGGAGTTATGGGATTCTGAGACTGACATGATACTGAAATGGGTAATCACCGGGAGACCCTACCATCTTGTTCTGCAAACTGCTACATTTCCTATATTGATTTCATCTCTTTGGCAAGTTCCAAAGCTGTAAATTAGACGATAAGACACAGGAGGAAATTTAGGCCATTCAGTCCATCAAGTCTGTTCTACTATCCCTATCATGGCTGATTTATTATCTCTCTCAATCCCATTCTCTTGCCTTCACCTGTAACCTTTGATGCCTTTACTAATCAAGAAACTATCAACCTCTGTTTTAAATATACTCAACAATTTGGCCTTCATTGCCATCTGTTAATTGGTTACATGGTGTAAGTGAGTGGCATGGGCTTGTTGGGCCAGAAAGGTCTGTTATCCTCTTGTATCTCTAAATAAATATTACAATTTTTCTCTAGACCCTCTCCAATGCCAGCACAGCCTTTTTTAGAAAACAAACCTAATACTGTTCAAAAGAGTACAGAGAACATTTGTAAGGATGTTGCTGCGAATGGAGGAAAGATTGAATAGTTTCAGAATTTATTCCTTGGAATGTAGAAGATTGAGGGCAAATCTGATAAAGGTATACAAAATTGTGAAGGGTATAGATAGGGTAAATGCAAGCAGGCATTGAGGATAGGTGGGACTACAACTAGAGGTCATGGGTTAAGGGTGAAAGGTGAAATGTTTAAGGGGGAACATGAGGGGAAACTTTTTCACTCAGAGTGTTGTGAGAGTGTGGAATGATCTGCCAGCACAAGTGGTGCATGCAAGCTCGATTTCAACATTTAAGAGAAGTTTGGATAGGTACGTGGATGGGAGGGATATAGAGGGCTCTGGACCCGGAGCAGGTCAATAGGACTCAGTGGTTTAAATTGTTTGGCATGGACTAGATGGGCTAAAATGCTTGTTTCTGTGCTGTACTTTTCTGTCTCTAAGACTCTAATACTCCAAGTATAGTCTGACCAATGCCTTATAAAGACTCAGCAATGGTGTGGGTGCAATGCAAACCATTCTTTTACCTCCTCCTTTCCTGTGTATTGAACAACCTGAAGTATTAGCGAAAAGAGAAGTTGAATTTCAGCATTCTGACCTGCGGCGATGGAATTGATATAGACTGTGGCGAAGCCTGAATCTCTGACGCACTTGCCAATCATTCCGGATTACATGAATTAGCCACCATCTCTTTCGGCATTAGCTTAAATGCGTGATTGCTCTCCTGAGGAGACTGAGGATTTGTCAGATGTCAGTCCAAAGCTAATGCTTTTGGCATTAGCAATTTACGGAGGAAATCTATTTGCTTTAAAATTCAGGGCACACGTCAACCACAACATGAGCAGACTGAGTTCACACCTGCCTAGTTAAAAAGAACCATTGTTAACAACTTGTTATAATACCTTTTACTCAAGTGCAATATATCTAAAATAAGTGTGCAGTGTAGCTGACCTTTACACTGGTTCCTATTCATCAGTAGCCAGCATTCGCTGACAGCGTATTAGCTACACTCTTTCTTGTCTGAGAGAGGCTGGGCTCCACTGTCTGGAAGGAGATTGTGAACTCTGGTGCTGTCTGTGATTCTTCACACACGACAACATAGAACATAGAACAATACAGCACAGTACAGACCCTTCGGCCTACAATGTTGTGCTGACCCTTAAACCCTGCCTCCCATATAACCCCCCACCTCAAATTCATGTCTAGTAGCCACTTAAATTTCACTAGTGTGTCTGCCTCCACCACTGACTCAGGCAGTGCATTCCACAGCACCAACCACTCTCTGAGTAAAAAACCTTCCTCTAATACCCCCCTTGAACTTTCCACCCCTTACCTTAAAGCCATGTCCTCTTGTATTGAGCAGTGGTGCCCTGGGGAAGAGGTGCTGGCTGTCCACTCTGTCTATTCCTCTTAATATCTTGTACACCTCTATCACGTCTCCTCTCATCCTCCTTCTCTCTAGAGATTAAAAGCCCTAGCTCCCTTGCTAGGGCTCAGTGATTTCCCTCATTAGTATTGTGGGAAAGCACAGGGCAGTTCTCCCTGATGGGATGAGCTAGAACTTACCTTTCATCCAGGAGTTTATCCCATTACTTTATTTGGAGATACAGCACAGTAACAAGTCCTCCAGGCCCATTGACCTTGCACTGCCCAATTACACCCATGTGACTAATCTACCTACCAATCTGCACATGTGAAAGGAAACAGGAGCACCCAGAGGAAACCTACGCAGTCACAGGGAGAACATGCATACTCCTTACAGACAGCGGTGGAACTGAACCCGGGTCACTGGCCACATGGAGGATTCGTCTGTTGGTGTTGCCTCACCAGCTCAGTGCTTCCAGTGTTTTGTGTGTGTTGTTCCCTAACATTTTAAGTCAGGGACTGTTTAACAGAAGTAGACAAGAGAAAAAACGTTAACTTTCAGTGGGGGAGAGGGTGGGATATGTTAACAATAAATGGAATATCCCTGGTTGGTGCTTGACTCTCTATTGAGGTGAAGCCTTCTCTCAGCTTTCAACATCTTCACCTTCCTCAGATTTCCGTAAGATTTTAGTATTGATGAGACTTCAGATTCACATCCAGGTTCAGATTCATTTAGTTATCACATGTGCATCAAAACATACAGTGATATGCATCGCTTGTGTTAACAAACAGCACAGCCCAGGGAACACACACAAAATGCTGGAAGAACTCAGCCGGTCAGGCAGCATATGGAAATGAATAAACAGTTGATGTTTTGGACTGAGAGCCTTCTTTAGGACTGGAAAGGAAAAGGGATGACGACAGAATAAAAAGGGAAGGGAAGGGGAAGGAGGCTAGCTGGAAGGTGATAGGTGAAGTCACTTGGGTAGAAAAGGCAAAAGGCTGGAGTGGAAGGAATCTGGTAGGAGAGGACAGAGAACAATTGTGGAAAGAGAAGGAGGAGGGGCACCAGATGGAAGTCATATGTAGGTGAGAAGAGGTAAGAGGTCAGATGAGGGAATAGAAGAAAAGGGGAGAGGACCAACCACATTCTAAACATGTTCTAGGGCAGTCCACAAGTGTCGCCATAAATTGAGGTGATAAAGACTAGATAGTGAGTATAGATATGGTGGACTGGAGGGCCCTTTTCTACGACTCTATAGTTCAATTCAATCATTCCTTATTTTTCATACCATCAGTCCTTAAAGGTCAGTTTTAATCTCCTTGTATTGAACGATCCATCAGCTAGGACAAAGTCTATAAACATAAAATAATATTTATTTCTTAGCAGATATTAATGGAAATAAAATAAGTTATCATTTTCATGTTCCTGTTTGTAGCTACTGCTGTGCACAAATTGATTGTTACATTTCATTCCATTAGATTGCTTTTTTCATATTTCCTGGTTTGTAAAATGCTTTCCAATGTTATTTAAAAAGCCAATCATTGGTTGCATTATTTTTCTAAGTGAGTTAAAATTTTTCTTGCTATAGAAAAGATGTTATTGCACAGTGGGTGGCTGACTAGGGATACGTCTCCACCAAAGGGGGTGTAAAGTGCTCCTTCGCTCTGCTAGCCTACAGGTCACCCTTGGGCAAGGTATGGCAACTGCTTAGACCCCCGCCAACCCCCAATCAGGGTCTTGTGAAGCCATGGGAGCAGGTGGTGAATGGTTGTATGAGCAGCTGGTGCATATCGTATATCCTGATTATGCAAACAATGACATCAGGCAGACAAACTCTGAACAGTATTGATAATGGCTGGGGTCACCCATCTTGTAAAGACACTGTCCAGAAGAAGGCAATGGCAAACCACTTCTGTAGAAGAATTTGACACAAACAATCATGATCAAGACCATGATCACCCACGTCATATGACACGGCACAAAATGAATGAATGTTGTTACACTGTAAAAAGTGCTGAATCAATTTACAACGATGCTGTCATGAACTTCTGGGACTGGGTTATAGGGAGAGGTTGGAAAGGCTAAGACTTTATTCATCCGAGCGAAGGAGATGGAGTGGTGTCATCGAGCATTGAGCACCACAGCAGAGAAACAGGCTCTTCAGTCCATCTAGTCCATACTAAACTATTACTCTGCCATCAATCTGCACTGGGACCATAGCCCTCCATACCCCTCCCATCCATGTACCTATCCAAGCTTTTCTTAAATGTTGCAATTGAACCCACATCCACCACTTCCACTGGCAGCTCATTCCACACTCCCACTACCTGCTGAGTGAGGGTTCCTCCTCAGTTTCCTCTTGACTATTTCACCTTTTACCCTCAACACATGACCTCCAGTTCTAGTCCCACCCAACCTCAGTAGCAAAGCCTGCTTGCAGTTACTCTACTTGTACCCATCATAATTTTGTATACCTCTATACAATAGATGATTTTATGGAATGGTATAAAATCATGAGGGGCTTGGGAAGGTGAATGCACTCTGTCTGTTTCCCAAGTGTCACAACCACGGATTCGGCAGCGCAACAGATTCTGCAATTACGCTCGTGAATATGCACATGCCAGCTCATTATCATTTCACTGTGATAGTATTTAACTCCAATCTTTCCGTCATAGTCTTTGTTGAGACTTCGACGTAGCTACACTATGTTATCTCCATTCCTCCTTGCCTGAGAAATTGGACTATCAAGTCAACTGATTTCATTTTATTCATTTTATTCTTCGTTGTTCTCTTCAGCTCCAGTGTCAGCTTCATTTTCCATTTGAGAGTTTTCGTTAATGGCCCTGTTTGGCCTAGCATTTATTGTTTTATTTTCCCTTTAACACTGCTCGCATTAAGGTCTGTGAGCTATCGACCCGCTTCAGTGTCTCTCCCTCTGTACTTGGGCCACGTCCATACCTGGTGACATCAGGTTGGAGAATCAAGAGCGAGAGGATATAGGTTTAAGTTGAGAGGAGAGTGATTTAATAAAAAAACAACAACTTGCTTTTCACAAAGGGCGGTATATCTATGTGGAATGAGCTCCCAGAGAAAGTACTTGAGCCAAATACAATAGTAACTTTTAAAAGGCATTTTGATCAGAATGTTCAAAATCTGTATCAGAATTAGGCTTATTATTACCAACATTTGGCATGAAATTTGTTGTTTTGCAGTAGCGGTACAGTGCAGTACATAATAAAATAAGTTATAATAAGAAATATATAAGAAAAGTAGTGAGAAGAGAGCAAATATTGAGGTAGGGTACATGGATTCATTATTCATTCAGAAATCTGAGGGCAGAGGAGAAGAAGCTGTTCGTGTTTGTTGAATGTGGGTCTTCAGGTTCCTGTACCTTCTCCTTGAAGGTAGCAATGAGAAAAGGGATATGAGCATTATGGGGGCAAATAGTTTGTGTAGGCATCTTGTTTATGGCTACTGATTGGACCCAAGTGTCGGTTTCCATGCTCTATAACTCTATGAACTCTAAAAAAAGATTTGCTATGATATCTGTGCTGGAAATACCTGCATTTCCATCACACTTAAAGTTACAGCACAGATTCTATTGAAATACCAGAGATCTCAAGAGTGCAAACCACAAACCTGTAAAAATAATTCCAGATACTTCCACATTTTTGGATTTGATTACTTGGTTTGGTTGACATCTTGAGCTTTTTGAAAAATGAGAGCCAGTGAATGAATATCTTCAGGTTGGCTGAACACTTTAAAAACAATTTATTATCAAAGTACAGTCCCTGTAAAATGTATTCACCACCCCTCCCGGAAAATTTTATGTTTTATTGATTTACAGCGTTGAATCACAGTGGATTTAATTTGGGTTTTTTTTACACTAATCAACAGAGAAAGACTCTTCTGTGTCAAAATGACAGCAGATATGTATAAAGTGATCTAAATTAATTACAAGTATAAAACACAAAATAATTGATTGCATAAGTATTCACCACCTTCAAGTCAACGCTCAGGAGATGCATTTTTGGCATCAATTACAGCTTTGCTCATCTTGACACAACAATTTCTCCCCATTCCTCTTCACAAAACTGCTCAAGCTCTGTCACATTGCATGGGGATCGTGAGTAGACAGTCTTTTCAAGTCCAGCCATGGATTCTTAATTGGATTGTGATCTGGAATTTGATTTATTCACTTCAGGACATTAACTATGCTGTTTATAAGCCATTCCTGTGTAGCTTTAACTTTATGCCTAAGGTCATTGTCTTGCTGGAAAACAAATCTTCTCATAAGTTGCAGTTCTCTTGCAGACTGCATCAGGTTTTCCTCCAGGATTTCCCTGCATTTTGCAGTCATATTACCCTCCACCTTCACAAGCCTTCCAGGGCCTGCTGCAGTGAAGCATCCCCACAGCACGATGCAGCCACCACCATGCTTCATGGTAGGGATGGTAGGTTTTTAATGATGTACATTGCTTGGCTTATGCCAAATATAGCATTTAGTCTGATGACCAAAAAGCTCAATTTTGCTTTCATTAGACCATGGAACCTTCTTCTAGCTGATTTCAGCATCTCCTACAAGCCTTCTGGCAAATTCTAGCTGAGATTTCATGTGAGTTTTTTTCAACAATGTCTTGCTCTTTGCCGCTCTCCCATAAAGCTGTGACAGGTGAAGCACCTGGGCAACAGTTGTTGCATGCGCAGTTTCTCCCACTTCAGCCTCTGAAGCTTGTAAATCCTCCAAAGCTGTCATAGCTCTAGCGGCAGCCTCCCTCACTAGTCCACCTCATGTACGGTCACTCAATTTTTGAGGACGGCCTGCTCTAAGCAAATTTACAGCTGTGACGTATTCTTTTCATTTCTTGATGATTGACTTAACTATACTCCAAGAGATATTCAGTGACTTGGAAATTTTCTTGTATCCACCTCCTGACTTGTGCTTTTCAATAACAGTTGTGCGAAGTTGTTTGGATTATTCCTTTGTCATAATGGTGTAGTTTTTGCCAGGATACCGACTCACCAGCAGTTGGACCTTCCAGATACAGGTGTATTTTTACTACAATCAATTGAAGCACCTTGACTGCACACAAGTTTCCAAAATCAGATCTCCATTTAACTACCGTAGATGTCGGATTATAAGCCGCTACTTTTTTCCCATGCTTTGAACAGCATTGAACATAGCGGCTTATAATAAGGTGCGGCTAATAGAAGGTTTTTTTCCCATGCCGCCAAAACATTTTGCCTCGTAACAGTAGACCAATAAAATTGATGAGTAGTTCACAGAGGTCCAATGAAATTGTACGATAAATCAAGCGCACTTCACAAATTATTGTAAATCAGCCATTTGTACTCACCCTCATCAACATGGAAAACACTCGAAGAAAAGCATATGATGCAGCTTTTAAGTTAAAGGCAATCAATCTGGCGGTTGAACAAGGAAATCGAGCTGCTGCGCGTAATCTTGGCATACATGAATCGATGGTGAGACGGTGGAGATTTAATTTGGGACTGCCGCTTCAGGTCAGGAATGGCTCACGTGATATTAGACAGCAGTACAAGGGAGGGAGGGAGCGAAACTGAGGATTCCGCTGCACCGAAACTGCTAGCGATTCAGTAAACAAAAAAACAGTAAAACTCGTGTGTGAATGGTATCGGGCCAATAAGGACACAAGTGTCCGATGTTACCAAATACCGGTAGGTATAACAAAGTTTAGCCTTACCAAATATGTGTAGCGAGGGTTTGGTTTGGGGGAAAAAGGAGTATAAATAAGAGCAGAATGTAAGGGGAAGGCAAAACGCGTTCTGCAATAAAGCCACGCTGCACTGTAATCCGGTGTTGGTTGTCTCTCTTCCAAAACGAACACAGGGCAGAATTTGAAGCCCAACACGTGTAATATCTTTCTGTGTAAATATCTCATATTACAAGCGGCCGAAAATCCGGTGCGCCGAAAATCCGGTCCGCCGGAAATCCGGTGCGCCGAAAATCCGGTCCGCCGGAAATTCGGTGCGCCGAAAATCCGGTCCGCCGGAAATTCGGTGCGGCCTAAAATCCGATGCGGCCTGTATAATTAAAAAATTGATTTTATTTCTAAAATTAGAGCCAGCGGCTTTTAATCAGGTGCGCTCTGTAGTCCGGAATCTACGGTAATTATGTGACTCCTAAAAGTAATTGGCTACACTAATGATGATTTAGTGTGTCATATTAAAGGGGTTGAATACTTATGCAATCAATTATTTTGTGTTATATATTTGTAATTAATTTAGATCACTTTGTAGAGATCTGTTTTCATTTTGATACAAAAGAGTCTATTTCAGTTGATCAATGTCAAAAAAAGTCGAATTAAATCCTCTGTAATTCAATGTTGTAAAACAATAAAACATGAAAACTTCCAAGGGGGTGAATACTTTTTATAGGCACTGTACTATATACAACCCTGAGATTCATTTTCTTGTGGGCATACTCAACAAATCTATACAATAATAACCATGACATAATCAATGAAAGACCTCGTTATCCCAGGCGTTCAACCAGAGTTCAGAAGACAACAACTGTTTAAATAGAAAAAGAAAGAAATAATAATAATAATAATAATAAATAAGCAATAAATATCGAGAACATGAGATGAAGAGCCCTTGAATATGAGCCCATTGGTAGTTGGAAAATTTCAATGATGGGGCAAGAGAAATAGAGTGAAGTTATCCCCTGTTTCAAGGCCTAATGTTTGAGGAGTAGTAACTGTTCCTGAACCTGGTGAACCTGAACTTTATGAAGTATAAGGGGAATAAAGAGAACTGAAAAAATGTCCTTCACACCATCTTCTGCACAAATAGACAGCACAGATGGCATAGTGAGTGGATGCACTGTCTCACAGATCCAGTGGCCCAGGATCAATCCTCACCTCTGGTATTGTCTTTGTGGAGCTTGCAGATTTTTCCAACAAAGTACTGGAGGAACTCAGCAGGTCAGGCAGTATCTCTGGAGGGAAATGTACAGCTGATGCATTTTGGTCAAGACCTTTCACAGAGCATAGAACAGGGAACAGCACAGCACAGTCCAGGTCCTTCGGCCAAAGGTGGTGTGCCAAAACTTAACATGCTCCAAGATCAATTAACACATCTCTCTGACATAGTCCTCCAGATTTCTATCATCCATGTGCTTATCTAAGAGTCTGTTTGTTCTGTCATTTGGACAATTCATTTATGCTTTTCCAGGTGATCAAGCACATTCAGCTTTTAATTTAATGAGCAGCTTCTGATCTGTATTAACTCACTTCCAATGCAGCAAGGAAATAGTATGTAGAGAAGCACACTGGCCAGCAGTAGGCCAGAGGCTTATGTTGGGAGCAAAAGAAGTTTCTATCCAAAGCCATCCTGTTATTTCCCCAGCAGAAGCATTGCTTGTAAGGTGATGTTACATTGTTTAGAAGTTAATCTAAAGATATCATAAAGATTTTGCTGAAATACTATGTTGTTTTTGAGTTTATTAGACATCAGCTTAAATAGACATAAGATGCTCATGGTTTACACATGTTATTTACCTGTAGTATTTACTTCTTGGAATCTTATATTTACCTGCAAGAAGGTTAACTAAGTTCTTATTTAACAGAGTATATTTGCTTATGTGAATGGAACAACGTGATAATGGCACTATATATTGTTTTTCAGTTTCACTCCTTATTCACCATGTCATGCCAATAAAACCAACCAGCTGGGACGCTAAATCCCGACACTCATGCCGTTTGAAATGGAATTTTGCTGCCTCTCTGGTTGATATTACAACACGTCAGTGAGGGCAGCAATCTCTTAACTGGCCCTAGTGTACCTGACCCCAACACTAACCCCAACAGTGCATTCCACATACCCACCAAACTCTGGGTAAAAAGAAACTCACCTCTGACATCTTCCTGCATCCTGCCCTCCAAACACCTTGAAATTATGCCCTATCATGTTAGCCAGTTGGGAAAAAAATCTCTGGCTGTCCACTTTATCAATGCCCGTTATGATCTTTTACACCTCCATCGCTGAGTGTCATCCTTCTTCACTCCAAAGAGAAAAGCCCTCGTTCACTAACCTTTCCTCATAAGGCATGCTTCATGACATATGCCGATGATATTAAGTCTGATTCTGGTTCTGATGCTCTCTAATCCAGAATGCATCCTGGTAAATCTGTACACTCTCTTTAAAGCTTCTTGCAATGAGGTGACTGGAAATGAGCACAATATTCCAGTCATTTGGATTGAAAGATAGTAGATAATAGAAAGATAGAAAAATGCCAGACAACCAAATAAGCAAATTCAAAAAAGTGTTAATAATCGTTCTTAAATGTCTGTGGGTTTCACTCACAAATTTTTCAGTCAACCATGAGGATTTTGAGTGGGAATACAACGAGAGGTCATGGGTTAAGGCTAAAAGAATCATCAGGAGAAAGTTCTTCACTCGGAGGTTTCTGAGAGTGTGGAATGAGGTGCCAGCACAAGGGTTGCATGTGAGCTCAATTTCATTTGGATGGCAGAGGTATGGAGGGCAGTGTTTTGGGTGCAGGTCGATGGGACTAGGCAGCTTAAATGTTTTGGCACAGACTGGATGGGCTGACAGGCCTGTTTCTATGCTGTAGTTTTCTATGACTCTAACCTTTTAAGTCAAGACCTTTCATTGGGTCCAGAAAGATTGAGGGGAGATAGTCAGTATGAAGAGATGGGTGAAGGGGTAGAGTAAGAACTGGCAGATGATAGGTGGATCCAGGCGAGATGTGATGATTGACAGATGGGAGAAAGAAAGGTGGAAATAGTGACAGAGACTGGGAGGTGATAGGTGGATCCAGGTGAGAAGGGAGTGATTGACAGGTGGATGATGGAAGACTGGAAACAGTGATAGAGACTGGGAGGGTTTATAAGTGGAGACAACAGATGTGTTACTGAACGTTCTTGCTGTGAATTCAGTTTTACCCTAGGTGCTTCCACTTCCTTCCACGTATCTACACATTTGTAAGATGTGTAGGTTAGTTAGATAATTGGCCACTGCAACTTGCCCCCAGTGTGTACAAGACTAGCATAATTTGGCTGGGGGTTAACAGGATCATGGGGAGAATAGGCTCAAGGGAAAATTAGCGGGGAAATGGAACTGCTCTGTGAGCTAATATTAAATGAGCTAAAATAACTTCCCTCTGTTGTAAAGAAAATAGCAAACAGGTTTCAAATGGGCTGTAGGCAAAGATTTCCTTTAATCAAGCAAAATATATTTGCATTTTAGATGGAAGCTTACACAGATAGAATGAGATAAATGTAAATTTATCGTGACTATTGTCCTTGAACAATGAGTGCATCCAACCTTTCTGTGTCGAGTCTTTCTGGTTCTCTGGAAGACGTCAGACAATCTCCAATGTGCAATTTCATTGCTTAATCAAGCAAGTTGCTATGATTACATTCTCAAAACACAAGGGAAATAATTCAAGGGTTTCTTTTTGGAGTGGGGGCATTATTAGCTGAACTAAAGCACAGATGTAATTGGCTGCACACGGGTAGAGCTCCCCCTCCTTCAAAACAGCAGATAAAGAGACAGAAGTATTGTAAGTGGCTGAGGAGATGTTCACTGAATAACTTGATTGATTGTGACAGTGATGATATTATCCTCAAGTGGCTCCATCTGACTCTGACCCTGTCAGAACTCATTAATGTTCTCTTCAAGGGAGACCTGAAACAGAACATGAATTGAAAGATGTTTTATTTGATGTCATTTGGGGATGCGGAAACCAAACAATAACTTGGTGCTTTGGAACCCTGTCTGTAGATCCTGCAATGAGGGAAGCTGAGGGCATACTCACCTTGTTTTGCAATGCAAAATTGCAAACGCAAACAAAAAACTTAGAGTAATAGACTTATTAGCTATGACAGCACAGAAACAGGCCTTTTGGCCCATCCTGTAATGAGATCTTTCAGTCTCTGTGTTGGGCTCCTAAGTTTTCTAGTTATTTGTTGTCATAATGAGTCATTAATCCTTGGTGCTTTCTGTTCAACCTTATTAAAAAAATTATTAACAAATTTCATGACCCTGATAAACCTGATTCTGAAGATGATTTTGACTGTCATAGGCTTTCTGCATTATTTGAAATGGACTGGCATTTTGCATTATTTGAAGTAAACTCCCGATTAGCGCTTATCATGGGGTCCTTGTTTTTAAGAATGATTTGTCACATTGTTTTGCTCAGTGGAGCCACCGATGTCCTGTTAGGATTCCTATGTATAAACTCTAGTTTCCGTCTCTGCATGGGAGTCTGTCGTTCATCCATACCTGGGTTCACTCCTTGCTGGCGCTCACCATGACCCATCGAGTCTGAACCAGCGTGATCTTCTGCTTAGTGTCATCTACCTGCACTTGGATCATAGGCCTCACAAACACTCTCATCCATGTACTCATACAAATTTCCCTTGAATGTTACAATTGAACTCACGTCAACCACTTCTGCTGGCAGTTCGTTCCACACTCTCACCACCCTCTCAGTGAAGAAGTTCCCCCTCAGGTTCCCCTTAAATGTTTCACCTTTCTCTCTTAACTCATGACTGCTAGCTCTAGTCTTATCCAGCCTGAGGGAGGATATCTATATCTATACCCTATCTATATCTCTCAATATTTTGTATATCTCAATGAGAACTCTTCTAATTCTCCTGCATTTTAGAGAATGATCTCCTAACATATGAGTGGGAGGGGGTGGGAATGTTGGAGGTAGTTTCTTTTCACAGTGAGTGGAGAGGTGGTGATAGAGGCAGATACATAAGGTGCATTTAGCACTCTTAGATAGGGACATGGATGATAAGAAGAATGGAGAGTATGTTATAGGGAAGGGTTAGACTGAACTTAGCATAAATTAAAAAATCAGTGCAACATCATAGACCAGAGGACTTGTTCTGTGCTGTAACATTCTATGCTCTATACTCAACCTTTATCTGTAACACATCTCCTCAAGTCCTGGCAACACTGCTGTAAGTTTTCTCTGTACTCTTTCAAACTTATTGATATCTTCCCTTTAGGTAGGTAGTCAGAACTGCACACAGTACCCCAAACTTGGCCTCAATAATGTCTTGTACATGTTCAACATAGCATCCCAACCCCTGTACAAAATGCCCTCATTTATGAAGGCCAACATGCCAAAAGCTCTCTTTATGACCATATATCTATCTATGATGCCACAACTTCTCTTTGTATTTTGTCCAGTTGTTTTTCCTTAAAAGGTGGGCAGTGCAGTGATGCAGCTGGTTCAATTCTTGCTCCAATGCTATCAGCATGGAGTTTCCACCTTCTCCATGTGACTGCGTGCGTTTCTCCCGAAAGCTCCCCTTTCCCTCCACATTCCAGAGACAGACAGTTTGGCAGGTTAATTAGCAGCTGTAACTTGTCCTGCGTATCAAGGTGACGGCTGATAGCTAAGGAGAGTTCATAGAAAAATGGGAAGAATAAAAAAACGTGGGATTAGTGCAGGATTAGTGTGAATCCATGCCCTCTTCTCACTAGCACTACCATGCAGGAGGTGCAGGAGACTTACCACCCATGCTACCAGGTTCAGTAGTTATTACCCTACAACCATCTGGCTGTTGATCAACTCAACTCTGAACTGATTCCAGAACCTGCACACTCACTTTCAAGGACTCTTTACAATTCATGTTCTCAGTACTAGTTTTTATTTACACAGATTGTCTTCTTTTGCACATTGGTTGTTTATCAGCCTTTGCATGTTATATATTGTTGTTTTGTATAAATTCTATTGTAATTCTTTTTTTCTTGTAATTCCTGCAAGAAAATGAATCACAAGGTAGTTAGTATATGATAGTTTGTATATACTCTGATAATAAATTTACTTTGTAATGTTGATCATGATTGAAGGTTGCTTTACCAGGCTTGAGTCTGAGCTATATAACTTTACAGTCTATGACAATATGAAATGTGTAAAACAGTGCACTCAACAAATCACAGAAACCAGCCTTCCTTCTATGGACTCTTTCTCCACTTCTAGCTGCTTCAGTAGAGCAGCCAACATAATAAAAGACCTCACCACCCCCAACATTCTCTCTTCTCCACTCTATGATTTGGTGTGGCGGGGTTGAGACATGTTATCTACCAGAGGAGGTATAAGACATTCAGGTCACCCTTGGGCAAGGTGCAGCACCTGCTGAACCCCCCGATCAGGGTCATGTGAAGCCATGGGAGCAGGTGGTGGATGGTCGTATGTGCAGCTGGTGCATATCACAAGTCCTGGTTATGAAACCACTGACACCAGGCAGACAATCTCTGAAGAGTATTGTTAATGGCTGCGTTCACCTGTCTTGTAAGGGCACTGTCCAGAAGAAGGTAAAGGCAAGCAAAAGGAAATCTGCAGATGCTGAAAATCCGAGCAACACATACAAAATGCTGGAGGAACTCAGCAGGCCAGGCAGCATCTATGGAAAAGAATATAGCCGACATTTTGGGTCAATGGCAAACCACTTCTGTAGAAATATTTGCCAGGAACAATCACAGTCATAGACAGTGATCGCCCAAGTCATATGGCATAGCACATGATAATGATGACGGCTCTCCCATTGGGAAAAAGATTCAAAAACTGAAAGCACGTACCACCTATCTGAAGGACAGTTCTATCCCACTGTTATAAGACAATCCCCTAAAATGAAAAGATGGGCTCATGAGGTTGCTTTGGCAAGTAAGGTGAAAATAAATCCGAAGGGTTTCTACAGTTATATTAATTGCAAAAGGATAGTGAGGGATAAAATTGGTCCCTTAGAGAATCAGAGTGGACAGCTATGTGTGGAGCCGAAAGAGATGGGGGAGATTTTGAACAATTTCTTTTCTTCGGTATTCACTAAAGAGAAGGATATTGAATTGTGTCAGGTAAGGGAGACACGTAGGGAAGTTATGGAAACTATGACGATTAAAGAGGAGGAAGTACTGGCACTTTTAAGGAATATAAAAGCGGATAAATCTCTAGATCCTGACAGGATATTCCCTAGGACCTTGAGGGAAGTTAGCGTAGAAATAGCAGGGGCTCTGACAGAAATATTTCAAATGTCATTAGAAATGGGGATGGTGCCGGAGGATTGGCGTATTCCTTATGTGGTTCCATTGTATAAAAAGGGTTCTAAGAGTAAACCTAGCAATTATAGGCCTGTCAGTTTGACGTCAGTGGTGGGTAAATTAATGGAAAGTATTCTTAGAGATGGTATATATAATTATCTGGATAGACAGGGTCTGATTAGGAACAGTCAGCATGGATTGGTGCGTGAAAGGTCATGTTTGACAAATCTTATTGAATTTTTTGAAGAGGTTACAAGGAAAGTTGATGAGGGTAAAACAGTGGATGTTGTCTCTATGGACTTCAGTAAGGCCTTTGACAAGGTTCCGCACAGAAGGTTAGTTAGGAAAGTTCAATCGTTAGGTATTAATATTAAAGTAGTAAAATGGATTCAACAGTGGCTAGATGGGAGATGCCAGAGAGTAGTGGTGGATAACTGTTTGTCAGGTTGGAGGCTGGTGACTAGGGATGTGCCTCAGGGATCTGTACTGGGTCCAATGTTGTTTGTCATATACATTAATGATCTGGATGATGGGGTGGTAAATTGGATTAGTAAGTATGCAGATGATACTAAGGTAGGTGGTGTTGTGGATAATGAAATAGGTTTTCAAAGCTTGCGGAGAGATTTAGGCCAGTTAGAAGAGTGGGCTGAAAGATGGCAGATGGAGTTTAATGCTGATAAGTGTGAGGTGCTACATTTTGTTAGGAATAATCCAAATAGGACATACATGGTAAATGGTAGGGCATTGAAGAATGCAGTAGAACAGAGTGATCTAGGAATAATGGTGCATAGTTCCCTGGAGGTAGAATCTCATGTGGATAGGATGGTGAAGAAAGCTTTTGGTATGCTGACCTTTATAAATCAGAGCATTGAGTATAGGAGTTGGGATGTAATGTTAAAATTGTACAAGACATTGGTAAGGCCAAATTTGGAGTATTGTGTACAGTTCTGGTCACCGAATTATAGGAAAGATATCAACAAAATAGAGAGAGTACAGAGAAGATTTACTAGAATGTTTCCTGGGTTTCAGCACCTAAGTCACAGGTAAAGGCTGAACAAGTTAGGTCTTTGTTCTTTGGAGCATAGAAGGCTGAGGGGGGACAATAGAGGTATTTAAAATAATGAGGAGATAGATCAAGTTGATGTGGATAGGCTTTTTCCATTGAGAGTAGGGGAGATTCAAACAAGAGGACATGATTTGAGAGTTAAGGGGCAAAAGTTTAAGGGTAGCACAAGGGAATTTCTTTACTCAGAGAGTGGTAGCTGTATGGAATGAGCTTCCAGTAGAAGTGGTAGAGGCAGGTTCGGTATTGTCATTTAATGTAAAATTGGATAGGTATATGGACAGGAAAGGAAAGGAGGGTTATGGGCTGAGTGCGGGCCACTGGGACTAGGTGAGTGTAAGTGTCAGCACAGACCTGAAGGGCCGAGCTGCCCTGTTTCCGTGCTGTAATTGTTATATGGTTATATGTTATAAGTCACGCTGCCCAGCACCCCACTGATTTAATCTAGCCTAATTGCAGGGCATTATACAATGATCAATAAACCTACTAGCCGTTACGTCTTGGACCGTGGGAGAAAACTGGAGGAACCCCATGCGGTCACGGGAAGGACATGCACACTCTTTACAGGCAGTGGCAAGAAATGAACTCAGGTCCCTGTACTGTGAGGTGTTGTGCTAACCAGCCTTCCACCATGCCACATCACTGAAGCAATGGCTTAAATCTGAGGCTTTATAAGGCATTGGTCAGACCATACGATTGAGCAGTTTTATCTTATTTAAGATAAGATGTTTTAGCATTGGAAAGTGTCTAGAGGCGGGACACAAGAATTATTCTGGGAATGGAAGTGTTAATGTGTAAGGAACGTTTGATGGCTGTGGGCCTGTACTCACAGGAGTTTAGAAGAATGGGAAAGGGTCTCACTGAAACCTATCAAATGTTGAAAGGTCCAGATAGAGTCGATGCAGAAAGGATGTTTCCAATAGAGGCAGAATCTAGGACCAGAGGGCGCAGCCTCAGATAGTGGGACAGCCCTTTAGAACAGACTTGAGGAGGAATTTCCTTAGGCAGAAGGAGACGAATCTGTGGAATTCATTGCCACAGACAGATGTGGAGGCCAAGTTATTGAGAAAATTTAAGGTGGAAGATGATAGGTTCTTGACTAGTAAGGGTCACGGTGGAGAAGGAAGGAGAATGGAATTGAGAGGGACAATAAATCAGCCATGATTGAATTGCAGAGAAGACTCAATGGGCTGAATGGCCTAATTCTGCTCCTATGTCTTATGGCCTTATGGTTGAAATCTGCTCCTCTATTCCAGTAAATTATGACTAAACTGTACCTTACTGTTACCCATCATGTGGGTGTTGTCTATTTGGACTTCCATGAGGCATTAACAAGGTCTTGTATGGTAGGCTGGCCGAGAAGTTTAGGTCCCATCTAATACTGGGAGAGCTGTTAATGTTTTGTAACTCCAAAACATAAAACTAATTACTTCTTGTAAGCTTTTCCATTCAAGGGCATTGATGTTTCCATATTAGACCATGTTGCAACCAGTCAGTATACACCCCACTGCACATCTATATAAATTAGCCAAAGTTTTGGATGGCATGCTGAATCTCTGCAAACTTCCAAGAAAGTAGAGGCGTTGCTGTGCCTTCTTTGAAATGGTACTTACATGCTGGACCCAGGAAATATCCTCAGAAATGATAACACAGAGTAATTTAAAGTTGTATACAGAAGAGTGTGAGGTGATGCATTTTGGAGAGTCAAACCAGCATTGGACTTAGAGAATGAATAGTTGGTCGCTAGGGAGAGTAAAGGAACATCATGACCTTGGAGTACAAATGCATTGTTCATTAAAGTGGCCGGCATCACAGGTAGACGGGACAGAGAAAAGGTGTCTAGCACATTGGTTTTGATCAGTCAGGGTACTGAGGAGAGAAGTTGGGACATTATGAAGCAGACGTGTAAGTCATTGGTGAGGCCACACTTGGAGTATTGTGTACCGTTTTGATCACTTTGTTTTAGGAAAGCCATGGTTAAACTGCTACGAGTGCAGAAAAGATTTACAAGGATGTTGCTTGGACCAGGGGGTTTGAGTAATAGGGAGAGGTTGGCCAGACCTTATTTATTGGAATGCACGAGAATGAGGGATGACCTTACAAAAGTTTATAAAATCATGAGGGGCGTAGATAAGGTGGACAGTTACAGTCTATTTCCCAGTGTAGGTGAGTCCAAAATTCAGAGTTGTGTATAGAGGGTAAGAGTGAAAAGATTTAAAAGAGACCTGAGGGGCAATTAAAGTAATTCTGCTCCTATGTCTTATGATCTTATAGTAATAATTGGTGAGGGGCAAAAAGGACATTCCAGTTTCTCTGTGGACATGATTTATGACCTAGTGATCTTATTGTTAATTGGGTAAAGCAAACTAAACGTCCAATCAAGAATATCAAGATTGTCATTTCCTGTATACAAGTGTAAAAGAGAATGAAATAATTGTTATTCCAGATTTGATGCAATACAGAAATACAAAAAAGTTAAAGAACACTATAATAATAAAAATACAGACAAATATAAAAACATAAGATAGTTTTTATATATTGATCGTATGTCCATAAAGTGACATTAGGCTGTACCTACAGTGACTAACAGGAAATAATAAAGTAGTGGTGAGTTTAGTGGGTGGAGATGTGCCTTAATCTTACGGCTTGGGGAAAGAAACTGTTTTTGTGTCTGGTGGTCTTGGAGTGGATGTTGCGTAGTCTCTTCCTTGATGGGAACAACAGTCCATAAGCAGAGTGGTTAGGTGTCTTCATGATGTTACTGGCCCTTTTCCGGCACCTTACTGTGTACATGTTCTTGATGATGGGTAGACTGGTGCCAGTGATGCGCTGGGCAATTTTGACTAACTGTTGTAGAGTCTTCCTGTCTGCCTCAGTGTATATACATTGAAGCATACAGATAATTGCGTCAGTTGCATTAAATACCAGTACACCTAAGGATGATAGAGCAGTGGTGATGGAGACCGTGATGAGGTGTGTTAGTGAGTGGGGGTGATGAACAGTCTTACTGTTTTTGGAAAGTAACTGTTTTTGAGTCTGGATATCCTAATGTGGATGCTATGTAGCCTACATTGTTGTGTAATATCCAATTTGAACCACTCAAACATTGTTTCTCACAATTGGTCTATGTTATTGTCTCAGCTGGTTGAAAATGATGTCAGAAAATTCAGATTATTCATCTTTAATAATGTATAACTACTTCCCCAGGAGCTGATATCCAGAAATACACCAGATCTGGGTCTATCTGTTTCATTCTCAAGGTCAAAGCCAGGTAAATACAGGTGGTATTTTTTTCACAGAGTACCAGCAGATTTACAATTATTATTTTTTTATGCATTCCAGAAAGGATGTCTTCCAACATTCAGCAGAGGTTAAAGTCCTTGGTATGTAATAAGTAACCATTAGCAACATCCAGACCGGATAGCCAGTGTTGGGGACACTGTGGTTCATGTTCTGTGTGTTATTTGTTTACTTTTTTTATATTGTTTACATAATTTGTTTTTTTTTTGCTCATTGGATCTTTACCACACTTTGATGTGTGGGGTTTTCCATAGATTAGTTCATAAGATTTAGGAGCAGAATTAGGCCATTTGGTCCATTGAGTGTGCTCTGCCATTCCATCATGGCTGATTTATCTTCTCTCTCAACCCCATTCTCCTGCCTTCTCCCCGTAAGCTCTGACACCCTGATTATGTTGTGTCTCTTTGTTTTGTGGCAGCTTGCAAGATGATGAATCTTGTTTGTACATGGTATACATCAAGTCAAGTCAAATCAAATTTAGTCAAGTGCTGTACAAACCATAACAGGTAGCTCGAATCACAAATACAAGAAACACAGATATAAACAACAAGGCACTCAGCTTATAAGCACAAAATAAACAACACATGAGCCTAGGCACAAGCCAAAAATCAGCCACAACAGGAAGATTCAAAGTACAGACTTTGATAATAAACTTGAATTGAACATTGAACTTTAAAAACAAAAGACCTTGCTTGAATTGTCAAAGTCATCTGCTGTTTTGTGAATATTTGATATCATCTTCAGTTTTTGCTAAAGCTCTTCTGATAATTGTAGTTTCCCACTTTCTGATTTTTTTCTAATCGGCAGCTCCCATCGTTCCACTGTTAGCAACGTATTAGACAGGCCCAGAAAACAAAATATTGCCCAGAAACCCGCAGCTGGTTTTTCCTGTCACCTGCCAGCTTATGATTCCTTAGTCTCTCTCCACTTTCTTATTCAGGCTTCTTCCCCTTCCTTTCCAGTTCTAATGAAGGGTCTCAGCCTGAAACATTGACTGTATTCCCTCCTTAGATCCTGCCTGACCTGCTAAGTTCCTTCAGCATTTTGAGTGCATTACTCTAGATTTCCAGCATCTGCAGAATCTCTCGTGTTTATGAACAAAATGTTGAAGGAACTTAGTGGGTAGTTAACAACTTGAGTTAAGAAACTTTATTTGTTGTCAGATATTTGACCTCAAAATGCTAATTATGCTGGTGGCAGCTCACAAATTTCACCATGCTTCTGGTGCCAATGTGGCATGCTAACGATTTGCTCACTTTAACCCATACACCCCTGGAATATGGGAAGAAACTGGAGCACCCAGAGAAAACTGGTGTGGTTATGGTGAGAACATACAAACGCATACAAATACAGACAGCGGCAGGAATCAAACACCGTTCAGTGACTGTTGGCACTGTAAAGCGATTGTGTTACCCCTTCTCTGGACTCAGGTCCTGGTAACATCCTTGTAGTTATTTATCATGAGCCATGGTGTTTTAAGTTCAAACCCTACCCAATACTTTTCTTATAAATGTTCAAAGTAAATTTATTATTAACATACATATGTGTCACTATACACAATCCTGAGATTCATCTTCTTACGGGCATTCACAGTAAATACAAGAAAGGCAAGAGAATTAATGGAAGACCACACACAACAGGATAAACATACAACCTATGTGCAAAAGAAAGCAAACTGTGCAAGTACAATAAGAAAGAAAAAAAAGAAATATAATAACAACAACAATAATAATAATATTGCCCCAATAGCAATATCTAAAACTGTATCATCCCAGAGTCACTACACAAGTGCACTAAACAATTAGGCCCACACAGCTATATTTATATCAACCTCTAGAAAGCCACACCAGCAGAATACCTGGCCAAGTCCGTACTGCTGGTTTTACCACCCTGAGTTAAGAAAAAGTAGTAGTAATAATAATAATAATAATAATAATAATAATACATAAGCAATAAATATGGAGAACATGAGATGAAGAGACCTTCAAAGTGAGTCCATAGGTTGTGGGAACAGTTTAGTGATGAGGCGAGTGAAGTTGACTGAAGTTATCCCATCTGGCTCTGATGGTTGAGGGGCAATAACTGTTCTTGGACCTGGTGGAGTGAGTACTGAGTGTCCTGTACCTTCTTTCTAATGGCAGCAGTGAGATGAGAGCATGGCTATAAAGCAATGGATTATGATAATTCAAAGGTTATTGATTAGGGCTCTTTTTTAAAATGTGTCACATCTAGTAAAGTCTTCTGGGAAAATTCCTCAGAACATCTCCTTTCATTTATGACTGACAACGAGAAAGCTTTCAGTCACCAGCTACTTGAAGTTTTATCGACACAGTTATGAAAAAAAAAAATGTAAGTCTGGGAATAATACTCCGATATAGAACATCTGCTTTCTGTCCCAGTAGAGACTAATGGTCAATTGAAATATCTTTTGAGAAATAGTACACCTCTGAAAAACGACATGCATCAACCATTTCTAATGGCCCTAGCTATCTCACTCTCCGGCAATAAACTGCTAAACTCACAATATGAGATTAAATTACTCAAATCTAAACCTGCAGTCTCCTTGGTGACCAAAAGGAAATAGCTGAGAGCAGAACTTTCTTGCATTGATTTCTGTTCTTGTTTCCTGAGTAGATTTCCCTTCAGTCTTGCAGGAATGATTTAGCTGAAATCCATTTTCCTCAGACTCCTTGAGGATGCAACTGATAATTTTTCGTCATTTCTTTCTTTTTGTGCAGGCTGAAGTACCTGGGTTAACCAGCACGGGAAATTTAGTGTTACGGGATCATGAAGTCACTTGGGACAGAATACAAATCGGAATCCAGTTTATTATCACTAAAATGTTTCGTGAATTTTTAAAGACAAGTGATTCTGCAGCTGCTGGAAATTGAGAGTAGCATGCACAAAATGTTAGGGGAACTCAAAGTTCAATGATGAGAAGATGCCATTGCCCAGATGGTGGAGATCTTTCAACATAGATATCATCTGTTTGAGGTAGCACCTTCTGTAGATAACACTGATGGTAGGGAAGGATGTGCCTTTGATGTTCAATACCCTTGGCAATTTCTAACATTCTCGAGCACTTGACTTGTCCTACTAGACCAGTCAGGATAGTAATAGCAACATTTTCTGTGTGTTATTTTTTATTTAGAAATAGAGCTCAGTAACAGACCCTTATGGCCCAATAAGTCTGCACCCCCCATTACACCTATGTTTCCAAATACCTACACATACATTCCCCAAGGGGCATGAGCCTCAAGACTCACACCACCAGCTTCAAGAACAGTTATTACCCCTCAGCCATCAGGCTCTTGACCAAAGGGGTTAACTTCACTCAACTTCATTTGCCCCATCATTTGAAATGTTCCCATAACCTATGGACACATTTTCAAGGACTCTTCATCTCATTTACTCAATATGTATTACTTATTAATTATTAATATTATTATTATAATTTCTTTCTTTTCGTATTGCACTGTTTGTTAGCTTTTGCATACTGATTTAATGCCTAAGTTGGTTCAGTCTTTCATTGATTCTGTTATGCCTATAATTCTAGTACGGATTTAGTGATTATGCTCATAAGATAATGAATCTCAGAATTGTATATTGTGACATAGATGTACTTTGATAATACACTTTCTTTCAACTTTTGAACTTTGGATGTGGGAGGAAACGGAAGCACTTGGAGAAAGCACATTCTGTCAAGGGGAGCATAAACAGTTTTCTTACAAACAGTGGCAGAGTTGAAGGCATATTGTTAGAAAGATCAGAAAGAGTGAGATTAATTAGTGACTTTCAAGGAGTCAATTGTAAATGGTGGGCTGAAGGGTCTTTTATGCTGTATGATTCTATTATTCTATATGAATTTTCTTTGTGAAGACATGGTTGTTTGTAACCTTGAGTTACAGGTTAACAGTGAAATAGTTAACGGAAAACTGAGGGTGAGCTTGTTCACTGAGAGGGTGGTGAGAGTGTGGAATGAGCTGCCAGTAGAAGTGGTGGATCCAAAATTGACATCAACGTTTTAGAGACATTTTATATAGGTACGTGGATGGGAGTGGTATGGAGGGCTATGGCCCCTGTGCAATAGGTGGAGTAATGGTTCAGAGTGGACTAGACGGACCAAATGGGATCTTTCTGTGCTATAAAGTTCTATGACTCTACAACTGGTGGATGTGGCATATATGGAGATGCAAGAACTGAAACCTGGAGCAAAAAAGTACCCATACCTGGTGTGGTGAACTACATATACCTGTCTGGACACCCCCCCCCCCCCCCACCGCTGACTGCTCCTGTGGCTCCTCCCACAGACCCTGGTATAAAGGCGATTGGAGGCACAGACCCTTCCTCGGTCTCCAGGATGTTGTGTGATGGTCACTTGCTGCTTGTACTTTCTCCCAGCCAATAACAGCCTACCTTAACCCACGTCTCAGAGTTATTGATGGAGCATCACCTGGTCAGCTGTTAACTTGTTGAGAAAGGAATCCTCAATTTTTCCCCTGTTGTTCAGCTTGTTGATCCACTTCTGAAACCTGGAGCCTTGACAAAACCCAAGCTGGGTATCACCGAGCAGGTTAATGTTAAATAAATGCTTCCTGATAGCTCTGTCTGTGCCACCTTCCCTTCCTCTGCCGATGGCTGAGAATAGACCAAGTGGTAATTAAGCAGATTGGATTAACCTTGTTTTCTCTCTGAGCAGGACATTGCTGGGCACTCTTCCAGATGGTTGGGTAGACGTCAGTGTTGTTCACATACTTCAGCAATCTGGGAGCGCAGGTCTGCAGAATTATGGAAGAATTTTGGCCCCCATAAACTTGACTAAATCTGGTGCCAGATTTATAGCAATGGACTCAATAAACTAACTAGCATCCCTCCTACACATTCCGTTCTACACTCAGTGGCCACTTTATTATATTATTTACCTCCTGTGGCTAATAAAGTAGCCAGTGAGTGACTGTTCATGGTCTTTTGCAGCTGTAGCCCATCCACTTCAAGTTTCAATGTGTTGTGTGTTCAGAGATACTCTTCTGCACAGCACTGTTGTAACATGCGGTCATTTGGGTTACTGTCACCTTCCTGTCAGCTTAAACCAGTCGAGCAATTCTCCTCTGACCTCTCTCATTAACAAGGCATTTTTGCCCACAGAACTGTCGCTCACTGTTTTTTCTTTTGTTTCTTGCATCATTCTCAGTAAACTTGACAAACTGTTGTGCATGAAAATCCCAGGAGATCAGCAATTTCTTAGATAGTCAAATCACCGTCTGGCATCAACAATCGTTCCACGGTCAAAGTCACTTAGATCGTATTTTTTCCCCATTCTGATGTTTGGTCTGAACAGCAATTGAACAATTGAGCAATTGAACTTCTTGACCATGTCTGCATACATTCAGTTACTGCCACATGATTGGCTGATTTGATATTTGCATTAACAAGCAGGTGTACATGTGTCAATAATAAAGTGGCCACTGAGTGTAATTTCCTATAGTGTTCGAACTGAGCATATTAATGCTGAATGTATTTGCATAACTCTTTAAGCCTGAGAATGTTGTAGAGTGGAATCAAATTGTTTTAAATGGGTTTAATAAATTAGAGGATAGACCACTACCATATTATAATTAAGAGCATGGCCACACCTCAGCTCTATAGGTTTCTGAGAGTCTTATAGCTGGTGCGCCATCTAGACTGATCTATCCAATTATAAGTATGGACATTGAGGTAGTAAAATAGGAAGTCTATCATGAGTAAAGCCCTCCCTAAAATTGAGTACATCTACAAGGAGCATATCACAAGAACACAGCTTCCTCATCAAGGACTGGACTCCAACATTCCAAGCCAAACACCTTTCTTGCTGCTGCCATCAGAATGGAGATACAGGAGCCTTAGGTCCCACACCACCAGGTTCAGGAGCAGTTATAAACCTTCAAACATCAGACTCCTTAACCAGCGTAGACAACTCCACTCACTTCAACAATGAACTGATTCTATCTAGGTAAACCTAGCTAATTTCTAAAATAAGTACATGTTCGGCATAGCATCTTGGGCTGAAGGGCCTGTACTGTGCGATAGGTTTTCTATGTTTTCTATGGACTCACTTTCAAGAACTCTCAACTCATGTTCTCAATATTATTTATTATTTCTTTATTCATTATTACTTTTGTTGTATTTGCGTAGTTTATCTTCTTTTGCACATTGCCTGTTTGTCCACCTTTTTGTGTACTTTTTTTATTCATTCTGTGGTCCATTACTGAAAATTGATCAACCATCAGGGTTATGCCAAATTTAGCTTAGTATTCAAAGTTCAAAGTAAATTTATTATCAAGGTACTTATATGTCGCCATATACTAACCTGATTCATTTTCTCGCGGGCTTTCCCAGTAGATACAAAGAAACACAATAAAATCAATGAAAAACCACAAACAATAGAACAGACAAGCAACCAACATGCATAAGACAGCAAACTGTGCAATAACAAAAGAAAAATAAAACATAATAATAATAATAATAATAATAATAATAATAATAATAATAATAATAATAATAATAATAATAAAATTGATAAATTTCAAGGACATGAAATGAAGAGTCCTTGAAAGTGAGTCCATAGGTTGTGGGATCAGTGTTGGGGTGAGTGAAGGTGAGTGAAGTTACCTTCTCTGGTTCAATGGGTATTAACTGTTTCTGAACCAGGTGGTTTAGAAGTAGATGCACTGTCATGCTTTCTTGACCATAACAACTATGTGCTTGGACCAAAACAATTTGCTGGTGATACTTATACCCTTAAAAATTCTTTGAGGACCCTCTTCTCCTGAAAGATGACACCTTTGATAATGCAGCACTTACTTAGCACTGTATTAAGACTGGCAATCAGGATTAGCGTTTGTGTCTTTGTAGTTAGGGTTGAATTTGAACCAGAAATGGAAAACCACCCACTCAGCCATTCCTGAGCATTTTAACTCAAAATAAATGGAGTAACGAGTGCATTCATCACCTCTGCTCTGCTGAGAAATCCTCTGTATCATTTTTTTTTGTTGTTGCTGAGTTTAATCAATATCATGAGACAGATTGGTGAACTTAGATTTGTAAATTTTATTGGGATTAGATGTTATCCTGGCAATATGAACTGCTTTTTGACTTGTATTATGTAGTTTAGAAATTGTCACATTGCCAAGTATTGCATTTTTGTTGAGGCCTTTAAAAATCCCTCATAGGGCTTAGCAGGTCATACTTGTCAAGAATATAAATGTGAACTCGATGTTTTAATAAACTAGAGCCTCTGCAGCGATAGCCTCTTCTACTTCTTAATAACAGTTTTTTTTAAATAAAGCAAGAAAATCTAAGAACAAAAATGTTTAATTTTCATAATATTACTTCATTTTAAGAAACAAATATCTGAAAAATAAGTAGGATTATTTGGAGGCTGTGAGAAAGAAAAAGATTGGACTTATTTACCATCTTTCCAAACTTCAGATGCACCGAACAAAAGAGTCACTTTGAAATGTAATCGCATTGTAACATATGAAGTGAAGAAACCTGTTTGAGCCCAGCTAGAACATTCAGAGTGGAATTGGTAGCAAGTACTGTTCGGGCGATGCACTGTCTATTTCTGAACTGAACCATCCAGAAATATAAAGGCAATGGTGTGCCTAATAGAGTGGCCACTGATTGTATGTTCATGATCTTTTGCTGCTGTACCCCATCTACTTCAAGGTACAATGCATTCAGAGATGCTCTTCTACACAACACTCATGTAAAATGTGGTTACTTGAGTTACTGTCATCTTGCTGTCAGCTTGAACCAGTCTGGCCCTTCTCCTTTGACCTCCTCGCTCATTAACAAGGTGTTTTTGCCCACAGAACTGCCACTCACTGGATATTTTTGTTTTTGCACCATTGTCTGTAAACTCTAGAGACTGTGTGTATAAAAATCCCAGGAGATACTCAAACCACCCCATCTAGCACCTACAATCATTCCACAGTCAAAGTCACTAAGATCACATTTCTTTCCTCATTTTTGATGTTTGGTCTGAGCAACAGCTGAACCTTTTGACCATGTCTGCATGTTTTTTTGCTGATTAGATATTTGCATTAATGAGAAGGTGTACAGGTGTACCTAACATAGTAGCCACCAAGTGGCTACTACATTGGTGAGTAGGCAGTGTGAAAGTAATCTTCAAAAGTAACACACAAAGTGTGAGAGGAACTAAATGGGTCAAGCAGCAGCTATATAGGGAAATGTTTTGGATCAAGACTCTTCATCGAAACTGAACAACATAGGGGTGATAGCCAGTATAGAGAGGTGAAAGGAAGAGATGGAGCAAGAACTGGCAGGGGATAAGTGGATCCTGGTTTTGGAGCAAGTTGAGAGGAGAGGAGTGTGAAGATAGGAGATGTCTGCTGGATGGAGATGAGCAGGAACATAACGCGCTACGGAGTGCTGGATTCTGATAAACAAAGGAGGTGAGAATGAACACAATTAGGAGAGAGGTGCACGGTAATTAGAATCTGTGACGGAACCAGGAAGGGCAATAGGTAGCTGAAGAAAGGGAACAAGGAAATAGTGACTGAAGCTGGGAGGTGATAACTGAAATCAACAATGAATGTGATCAAAGTGGTTGGTGGAGCCTTGAATCTAATTGGGGAAGGCAGATGGAAACAGTGATGGGTGACAATCACTGGGTGGAGAGTGAGGTAATTGACAGATACTGTGAGTGGAGGAATGGAAAGAAACAGGGTCATGGTGGCTGGGGTGATTGTAGGAAAAACCAGGCAGATCAGGAGAAGAAAGAAATGAGGCAGATGAGGAACAGTTGCTCTGAAGTCAAAGAGTTCAATGTTCTTGTCAATGGGCTGCAGACTACCCAGGTGGAATTTGAGGTCATAGACAGCCATTTAGCCCAACTCATCCATGCTGACTGTGCTGACCAGTGTACGATTCCTATTTGCATGCATTTGGCCCGTAGCCCTCTAAACCTCTTCTATCCATGTATACATCTAGATGGCTTTTAAATGTTGCACTAGACAAGGAAATCAATGCCAGGACTTCCAAACCCAGCCTGAATCATAGTGGCCTGCATTCATGTGTGTTGAACAGGCACAAAATTCAACTACCCACAATCTCTTTTATGGGTATGACATATGGATTGTCTACAGAAAACATCTCAGACAGCTAGAGCAATTCCACATCTGTAGCCTGAGGTCAATCCTAGGGATCTATTGACAGGACTGAGTTACAATCCTGGGAGCCCTTGACAGAGCAGAGACCACTAGCATTGAGGCCGTGATTCTGAAAACCCAGCTTTGATGGACAGGATATATCATAGGCACGGTGGACTCCAGAAACCCCAAACACTGTGTTATCTCAAGACAAGTGTAGGCCTTGCAACAGGATCAAACCTGACTGATTTCAGTCTGAAATCAGATTTGACTATGTCAAAGCTAACATTGCATATGCTGGACTTACACCAAAGCAGATGGAAGGGTGTAACACTAAACTGGATGGTCTGCCTCAGTAACACTCACACTCAACAAAATGTGAGCAGAGGCCATCATGCAGACCTGCTGGTTGGCCGAGAGCAATGGAAAGCTGCAGCAGCAATTCCTCCAGCTGACTCTGAATAGTATCCCTGCCCTTTCTGCATATTTGTCCTTCATGGGAGGGAGGGGGGGGGGGCGGTGGTAGTTTAGTAAGCTGGTGCCAGTGATGTATCGGACAATTTGGCTACCCATTATAGATCCTTTCTGTGCACCATGGAGACATTTATATTTGGAGATATTTAGAGATACAGCATAGTAACAGGCCCTTCCAAACGAGCCCACACCACCCATTTAAACCCTTGTGACCTACTTGGCTGTATCCTACTAACCTATCAACTTGTACGTATGTCCTTCCAACGTAGGGAGAAACCGGTACATCCCAAGTAAAGTCATGCAGTAGCTAGGAGAACATATGTACAGGATCCTTACAGACAATTGCAGTATTGAACCCAGTTCGCAGGCATTGTAATAGTATTACGCTAACTACTGCATGATCATGCACCCCTAAGTTCTCTTCATGCATGCTCAAAGTTATTTCAACAAGGGTAAGCCAGGTGGGGCTGAAGAAATAAGCCTCTCTTTTGCACTTGACTGACTCCGTGAGCCTGCTCTGTGTCAACTGAAGTTTAGAAGGTGGAGACTCAGTCTGCACCTTATGTTGCAACTACAGTATAGAAAATGTTGGTGAGGCCACACTTGGAATATTATGTACAGTTCTGGTCACCATGTTATCAGAATGATGTTACTAAACATCATTGAATTTGAAACATTGAGGCGAATGTGGAAGCTTGGAGGTCTTTGAGTGTTCCACCACTCTGCAGTCTCCTAGAGAATTCCAGGAGACAGAGACAGTGCACATGAACTTCACAGCAGGAAAGCTGTGGGATGGAGCGCAAGCCATTTTTGGACTCCATTTTGCTGATTAAAGCTTCCATCGTTCACTGATTAAAGCGAAGAGGGAAATTGAAGCATCGAGGCGAGTGCAGAGGGTGAGAGCTGGCTGCCTGTCTTTTTATCACTCTGTACCAGAGAGGGAAAGGTCTACCACTGGGCCCAGTGAGTATTCCCCAGGTTTTCTGCGTTTTGGATGTGGACTTAGACTGTAGACTTTTTTTCTGGTCTGGAGTAATAAATATTTTGTTTTCCTTTACACCAGTGTAGTGGAAATGACATTAAACAATCTTGAATCTTGAACCTTCAAACAAAAGTTTTAGCCAGAATGGGGAAGAGATTTTGTATTTACTGTAAAAGATGACAATTTGCCCTACTTCATCTGGAAAGTGCTACTCGTTCATTGCTGAGTGAGCAACTCAAACTGTTACCACACAAAGAATCACACATTCTTATCAAGTATTCTCCTGGCTCGGAATTAAGAAAACATATGAGATACATTAGAAAAAAGTTTAAAAAGCAGAAGATATGGATTCCTAGATTGGATAAAGGAGCTAGCACAACATATGTAACATCTTTGTGGATCATTTTGAGGTGAAGCAGCTTGTGAGATCCTCAGAGTGATGCCATTGAGAGCATAGCTGCTGAAGGGTCGCTCATGGTGGTAAGATCAAGGGGGATCTTCCTGGCAAGGAGTGATCCAATCATAACCTCAGTGGTGGAGCAGGCAGAAGATGACACATCACAACGGCAGTGAAGGCGGAGGAAGCCTGTAGCAGTGAAAAGTCCCCAGTTGTCTTGCATTCCATGCCACTGGACCCTGATCCCAATCTGTCAAGGGAAGTGTGGTGGCTGCCCATTCATCAGCCTCCCCACATTAAACCACGTCATATACAGGCATTCTTCATTAAGGGAAAATCTCCTCAGGAGAATATCATTCTTGTACATGGATTTTGTAAAATGGTAAATGAACATCTGTCTGGTCAAATGAAACTTAACTCTTTCTGAGCTCATAGCTGTGTGGGCTCTGTGGAGTAATTACTGAATGTCTGTTAATGGTTTGATAGCTTGATTCTTTATTAAATTGGGATTTTTGCTTATATGTAAACATTAATGTACTCTGTAAGCACAAGGAATGTTGTGTCTTCTGGACATTGTGAGATCAGTGAACACGGAGTGACCATTAAAATGTCTAATTGACATATGATGACTGTGTTAATGGCATGAGAACAAAAGATTTGTCTGTCTCTTGGTGACTCTATGCTTGTGAATATATGAAGCTGCTTTTAAATTTTCATTGGAATTTCACCAGAATCTGGGAGCTGGGACTAAGGGGTAAGGGTTATCCCGAGTTGGAATCGGAGCTCCTCCAACAACAACAAAGTGATGACTAAGAATCGTGAGCCCAGAAATCTTTTGTGGCTTGTAGAATCTTTGTGAATTGCTACGTAGTATTTCATGTGGTTTATTTGTGCTATCTATTTTCTGAAAATAACACAAGCTTGAGTTACTTTGTTGTGTTTGTACGCTTATTACCACATCTCCCGGACACTTGCGATCATCCCAGCCTATTACAGTTCTTTACTCAAGTGAATGCACTGCTAGTAACTAATTGTGCCATTTCATGGATTATGTCTTGTGCTGAACATCTATATTCCAACAAAAGCACTTATTAACAGTGTGGTAGGTGGCTGAATTTAAAGATACTTGATGCACCATCAATAACTCACTCTGAGACGTAAGAAACGAGGTATCGGCTTTCATTGACTGGAAGAATGAACAACACTACATCCTGGAGAATGAGGCCGGGCTCAGGCCTCAATTGCCTTTATACAGGGGTCTGTGGGAGGAGCCACAGGAGCAGTCAGCAGGGGTCTGTGGGAGGAGCCACAGGAGCAGTCCAGACAGGTATATGTAGTTCACCACAATACTAAAACAAAGAAATTTCAGAAAGTGATACACTTTGTATTAACTTCCAAAAAGATGGAAGAAGGGCCTGTTTCTATGTTGCAGTACTCTGACTCTAAGTGTAAGAGCTATAAGCTCTTGTATTTTATGATTCAAAGTTGTACATTCTGTTACATTGTTAGAATAACATATTCCCATCTTGTATCTTTTCTAGAAGGATTTCTATCCAGCTTTGTGGATGGAAGGGGAAAATGGTGGACACAAGAGACTGCTGATGATGAAAATCTGGAGCAATACAATGGACAGTTAATGTCTCAGGTTGAGGTCATTATCTGCTGGAGAATCTGTGGAATTCATTGTCACAGAAAGCTATGAAGTCTAAAGGCTGATTTACACTCGTGCGTAAGGGCTACACTGCAACCTATGCCGTAGCCCTGATTTTCACTTCTGCGTCGCTCTACGCCGTAGCGAGCATGCATTGGTGTGCGCCAAAACGCTAGTTGGCAGTGAGGTCTCTATGCCACTGTGTTGAGTTTCTTCATGAGAGACATAGTCAAGAAATGCATTTCAAACATTTTTGCATGTCGGCAGGTAGATTTGACGATTTGGTTAATCTATTTCGCATCGGTGTACAGACATACAGACATGGTGGAGAAGAAGCAACTGGAAATGTGATGCTACCAAGTGGACTAATCACAGTTGTTGCGGTCTCCGTCACCGTGACGCGTGAGTGAGTTTTTTGGGGAGGTGCCTGTCACCCTATGGTGAGGGGTATGTCGTACCTACGGCGTAGATGTGATGCACAAGTATAAATCAGCCTTAAGTCATTGGGTATGTTTAAAACAGAGGTTGACAGGTTCTTGATTAATAAGAGTGTCAAAGTGAACAGGAAGAAGGCAGGAGAATGGGGTTGAGAGTAATAATAAATCAGCTATGGTGGAATGGTGGAGCAAACTTGATTGGCTGAATAGCTTAATTCTTTACCTATGTCTTATGGTCTTGTCTGAACTGGAAAGAAAGAGAGAAGATAGCTGATACGAAAAGGTGGGAGAAAGAGTTGAACAAGAGCTGGCCCTCTTGAAGCAGAACAATGGAAATGGGCCAAAGGCAGGACAGTCGGTCCATGGAAATTCACCGGTGTTCCCTTGATCAAATGTAAAAGAAGACTATCAAGTTAATGGCAAGACCATTTGTGATGGATATTTACTTCCTGGTCCAGGGGCCCAATGTTTTATTTTTTGCCTTTTGGATCACTGAAGCTTTGGGATCCAACAAATGTTGAAAGATTCATTTTATTATCAAATATGTATGCAGAATACAATTCTGAGATTTATCTTCACCAGATCGCCATGAAGTACAGAAAAGCTATGAAAGCCACTGAAAGAAAAGACATTAACCCTCCCACCTCCAGCACAAAAAAAGAAAAAGTAACAAAACTCACAAGTCCCAATCCATCCCTCGTACAAAAACTAACATTAGCTAACTAAACACAGTAGGAAAAACATCAAATACCTTACCCCAGCCGCTCCCATGCAAATAACAGTGGCAATTACATCAAAACCCCAACCCCCTCACACACAAAAATCTAACTGGTTGCTCACAAGGAAATTACAAACAAGAATATCTGATCCAATTCTCAAATTCCCAACCCCTGCCTTGACCAAAAAAGTAACATATCACCCACCCATGAATCGGCAACAAGGAAGAAAATATGGAAAACTGAAGGAGACCAGTATATATTATAGTCCACACCATTAATCTTATATTTCGAAAATATCCTCCGCCAGCATTGACAGATTGAATGCATTCCTTCCCATTCCTTCAATGGAGAGTAACTTGCCCATCCACTGCCTCTTGACCTCTGGCCTGCAACCTATGTAGAGCGACTGCTGACCGGGCCTCTTCTGCATTTACCTCAATGTTTTCAATCTTCCCCAATCAGTGAGAAATGGAGTCGATCATGGACTCACACCCTATTTCTGGTCTTCAGATTGGGACAACTGATGTTCGCAGTCCTCCCTTGGAATTTTCTTGGGCACAGCAGAGTGCTGAATCACTTGATTGAACTCTAAACTGTAAGGCACAGGCTGGTCCCTTAAGGTTGCTATAGCCGGGGATGTAATAGGATCAAGCTCCCACTGCCTATTCAAAGCTCCCAATGCTGTGCACCTTAAAAATCCTCTGACAACCAAGTTGAGCTCCTGGCCTTCATGTGTGTTTTAGCTATTAAATGCGGCAGAACTGTTTCTACTGACAGGAGAAGGGCCAGGAGGTTACTGACGCATTTTAACTAGTTGCTTCGGGCACATGGGGGTCATCAGCCGTAGTTGGCAGCCCATCTAGAAGGCAAACTCTGATCTGAAACCTCTGCTGCCTTGCAGCTGCACCCATTTGTGGGGAAGGCTTCAGGAGTAAAGTCCGTGGAAAAGTCCAGAGCTGGAGACCCTAAGGCAGTTCAATGCTGACTGGCAACTCCTGCAACACTGCTGGTGCCAAATTGTGTAGGTCTCTTCCATTCTTTTGGGTTCATGAGATGCGTGGAGAGGGGGAGCTTGGGTAACAGCTTTCTCTCCATATTGTACTACCCAGGCTTGCTAATCTACAAAGCTAGGACACAATATCCATGGTCATTTCTTCCCAATGGAGACCCTCAACCTCAACAAATCACAGGCTCCAACAGTCTCTGAAACACAATTAAGATTAAAAAAAATAGGTAAAAGCTGTAGAAAAAGTGAAATAATTGACAATTATTATTTCAAGATGGCGGCGCGACGCAGTTTGCAGCAGCCATTCCGGAGCTGATTATCTGTTATTTGTGAAGCGGGGTGCCATGCGCAATCATAATCGATTGAAAACAGATGTGGAAGCATGGAGGAACATTGGGAAATTCCAGGAAGACCTTCTTTGTTGCTGCTGCTGCTGTGAGATCCGGGACTCTGCTGGGAAGAACAGGCCCCCAGTCCTCGGGGTCGCGTTGCCGATGACCGTTGGTGGGGCCGTCTTAATACGCTCGGCAGAGGGTGGTACTCAGAGAAGCTGTGCCGGAGGGGATGGTCGTCAGCTTGGAGTTTCAACGGACTCGGAGTTCGCTGCAGTCAAGTCGCTTTTGGTGTGTGCTGCGTCTGCGAGGCTGGGTTCGATGGAGCTTTCATTGTGTGCTGCGTCTGCGAGGCTGAGTCAGGCAGCGCCGTGGAAGTCCATAGTGGGGGTACTCCCTTCTGCCACCGGCGTGGGATGGCGAGTCTGCCGGGACTCTGGGGACTTGTGGAAACTGTGGTGATTTCTTTTGAACTTACAGCCCTTTAACATCTTTGGACTATTTTTACTGTGCCCATAGTCTGTTTTTTTTCAATTATGCTATTATTTGCACTGTTGTAACTATATGTTGTAACTATGTGGTTTTGTGCAGGTCTTGTAGCTTTAGTTTTTGGTCTTGTTTGTCTGGTGGATTTGGAGCTCCTTTCTGGGGAACACACTAAGATGGTAGCGCGATATTAATACGCAGCAGCCTCTCCGGACTCTGGATTGGGGATTGCCAAACGTTATGTGGATTTTCTAGTGTAGTCTGTTTCGTCATATCATTTTGTGATATCATTCTGGAGGAATGTCGTCTCATTTTTTAACTGCATTGCATTTGTGGTTTCTAAATGACAATAAACTGAATCTGAATCTGAATCTGACATTGGAAGATGTCACCCGAGGAACCATTGTTTGCTGGCACCATCTGGACTGGAACTTACATAGGAGAGCAGCTGGCATTTTTAGTCACACGAGGACATCAGGAGGTGGTTTATCTCCCTGATCATATTCGAGCTTTGAACCCAGATCGATCTCTGCACAATACATGCTGAAGTGTCATGTCCCTTTCACACTGGATCCATTTTTAGTTGGAACCAACATCACTTTGTTCATGAGTCAGCTGCTGTGTCAAATTATCAGAGACAGAACAAAGACCTATTGCCTCAAAAGATTCAGGCAGAAATATCTTCTTCCTTCTACTAAATTGGTCTGTTTCTTTCACCTTTCCCCAGAGATTACATAGGTCGTTGACAATGTAATTACATTGATGACCTCATTGGATTTTACTTGTCGATTATTCTGTATTTTAAATGCAAAGGCTTTAGAGTCATACAGCACAGAAACAGGCCCCTTGGCCTAACTAGTGCTTGCCAACCAAGATTCACATCTAATCCAGTCCCATTTAGCCGTGTTTGATCTATGTTGATCTGAGGAGACTGAGGTCTTTTAACATCTGCCAGACGATGCTGAGGATGTTCTATGAGGCTGTGGTGGCCAGTGCTATCATGTTTGCTGTTGTGTGCTGGGGCAGCAGGCTGAGGGTAGCAGACACCAACAGAATCAACAAACTCATTCGTAAGGCCAGTGATGTTGTGGGGGTGGAACTGGATTCTCTGACGGTGGGGTCTGAAAAGAGGATACTGTCCAAGTTGCATGCCATCTTGGACAACGATTCTCATGCACTCCATAATGTACTGGTTAGGCACAGAAGTACGTTCAGCCAGAGACTCATTCCACCAAGATGTAACACTGAGCATCATAGGAAGCCATTCCTACCTGTAGCCATCAAACTTTACAACGGAGTGTCAGACACCCTGAGCCAATAGGCAAACAAGAGCACATGGTAATACAAAACCACAGACTGACAGCTAGGGGGAAAAGACACAAAAAGCCAAAGTTCAACTGGAGATACTGACAATTATTGTAACCTATAGTTTTTTTTTTTGTGTATTGCTCTGTACTGCTGTAACGGAACAACAAATTTCTCAACATATGTCAATGATTTTTTAAAAAGCTTATTGAGATACAGAGCACAAGAGGTACCGTTGAATATCATTTTTTATTGTTAAAGTGCACTTATGTATTGCATGGGTGGAATAGAATGAAAAGTTGCCATGTTCTAGAAAGGACAACATTTGAATGCTTTTCCTAGGTTTGGTGAGGAAAGATATTCATGAATAAATTGAACAGCATTGGATAGTGTGATATACAGTAGTGGTGAAGAACAAGACAGCTGCTCCCTGGGAGAGCCTGTTACCACATGGAGACTGGTAGAGCCTTGAGACCGGCTGGGACATCAGGACTGATGCCAGGACGTCAAACTGTCATGGTGATCCAGAGCAACTGCGGCTGTGTGTTTTCTGCAAGAGACGTCAGCGACCCCTTTTCCAGGCTTGTTATAGAGACTTTAAAGATTTGACTTTTCAGAATGTTACACTCAGAGATTGAGCAAACTGAACCTGATTTGAATGAACAAATTAGAGAGTTGCATAGTAGGCATGAGCAAACCATGGCAACTCTAGATAAATTAAGCAAAAGGTCCTATGTACATGTTCCAAGGGAAAGACACATCGCTCCATTTACAGGGGATGTTGAGAAAGATGGGAGGTCTGTTGATGACTTTATTGAAGAAGTCAAATGGGTGCTTTGGGCTAGAAATCAGTCTGACCAGGATCAGTATGATTTTGTTATGTCGCTGCTCAGGGGTGCAGCTCTAGAAGAAGCGCAGTGATGCTGAGGAAGACCAGACTTGTTCACCTATCTCAGGGAAGCCTTTAGTGACAACTGAAGTATACCTCAGCTGTTGTATAGCTTTTATAGTTGCAAACAGCATGAGGGTGAAGACATGAGAGAGTTTTCACATGACCTAGCCCAATCTCTTAACTTGCTACTGTTACGTATCCCCGTAACTGGGTCACTTACCAGCAAAGATAAAGAGGTCCGCTGAAGTCTGATGGTACAATTTTTAAACATTTTATTTTTAAAGGGGCACAAAAGTAAGGTTAATACAAACATTCAGATAATATACATCGTCAATACTCAATCTAAAGCGCGGGTATAGTAGTAATCAACAATAAGAAGTAGCTCTATCGTTTGTCTAGGGGTTAAACTATTGTCCGATGGAAATATAAAAGTCTCGCCAGTTCATGAAGGCTTTTAGCCATTTGAGGGACCGCTGGGTGTTCACAGGTTGGAGAGAGAAAATAAACTTGCCAGCCTTCTGGACTCAAAGCGTGGAATCGGGAACGGGAGTTCCCCGTTGTCAGTTCAGAATCCTTTTCAGGGTTATTAGCCACTCGATTCCCTAGCTAGGGATCCAAATCACACGTAGAGAGATAGATACTTTATTCATCCCCATGGGGAAATTCAACATTTTTTCCAATGGCCCATATACTTATTGTAGCAAAACTAATTACATACAATACTTAACTCAGTAAAAATATAATATGCATCTAAAATCACCCTCTCAAAAAGCATTAATAATAGCTTTTAAAAAGTTCTTAAGTAGTTTACTTAAATACATTGAGTCCTAACCCCGGCACTTTAACATATCTTACTCCTGGCGGTTGAATTGTAAAGCCGAATGGCATTGGGGAGTATTGATCTCTTCATCCTGTCTGAAGAGCATTGCATCAATAGCAACCTGTCGCTGAAACTGCTTCTCTGTTTCTGGATGGTGCTATGTAGAGGATGTTCAGGCTCCCGTTCTTACGGGAGCGATGAGCGATGGTCTCCGTCTGGTGCGTCGCTGGAGTACCGCCTCCTGCAGTCTCCTTTTTATCATGACTGGCAGATTTGTAAATGTCAATCAAGGTAGGGTGATACAATCCCCACCCCCACATTGCCCGAGGGTGTCCATGTCCCTGATAGCTGGCACGTACTATAGAGTTGCAATTCACACAGGTGCCTCTAAGAACAATGGTCAAATCCGTTGCATTGTCTCTCATTTCCTGGGTCCAAGACCCGAATTAATAGCGATCTTGTGATTCTCCGGAAGGAGGGGGCTGGTCCCACACCCTTCGGCCCCTCAGAGCTGTGGTACATTCATAACACCCTCTTTCTTCAGAGCATTTTCACCAGTGGTGGAAACGAAGTGATACAGAGTCTTACTGGATATTAGAATTTAACACAATACACAAGCTTTTCGTTTCACTACAGAGCTATTCAGTTATACATTTAATTCAGCATCTAAACAGGTAACGAGTACAGTGGCACTTCCTTTAATATTTTTTTGTTTCTCTTGTGCCTGACTGAAGGCTAGTAGCATCAGATTTCAACTTAACAGGCAGATTCCAAGGGGGTTGTCTTTGTTATTCACATGCTTTGTCAAAATCCCGTACAGCCAGTTTTCCTATTTAAAATGGCGCCCCCATTAACCATCACCTTTTTTTCGGTGAGTTTCTACGGGAGGAACTCGAGTAGTTTGCTAGGGTAAACTCCCGTCCGCCTTGTTCATAGGAGTTCTCGTATTAACACTGGATCCCAGACCTAATTCATTCCTACCCAATTCTTTAGTTTTAAGCAAGTTGCTATTTTTCTCTTCAGGACCCGTCATGCTATTAGTTTCCAATTTAAGATCTGCAAGCGATCCCGCTTTGTCCAGACAGCCTGTCAAGTGCTGCCTGTTCACTCCACATCCTTGAATAACAATAGCGTGTGGGGCCCCAGCAGCTCTCCACTTATTCTGTAAGCGAGCTGCCGGGTTTAAAATTTTTTCATTCGATTTGGGAACTACAAACTTTCCGTTCCCTTCAATAATAATGTTTATCCCCCCATGGTCGAGTTCCACTTTAAGGTTCACCACCCCTTCGTGTACAAACACCTGGGAACCTTCCCTTCCCCCAATTACCAGGGTTAACCCTGTCTTCACTGAACCCAGTCCATCTGACCCACAGGGACTGCATTCCTTTTCAACTGAATCAAATACCTCAGACTTTTTCTGAGCTCCATTACTAGGTTCAGTACCACGTGCATCCACATTTTGGACACACTCAAACGGGACATCTGCCTCTTCCAGGCTTTCAATACCCGTACCCTTTTCAAATTCTAAATTCCCCTGATCCTCCCAGTTCCTCTCTGGGCAACTCCCTTCCGGAGTAACCTCAACCCCGCGGGCTGAAACAACTTCATCTGCCAACCCAGCAGACCTCTCCAAGGTAGTGGCATCCTCTTCATCTAGGACTGCCTTCATCTCATTATCGGGAACACCTTGATAACTCTCAACTTCTTCAAACAGGGCTGCCACCCCCGACAGATCATCCATGTCCAACTCTGGACCTTTTAACAGCTTTTTCCATTTCTCATCTTTATTTCCTACCTCTAGGACCTTTCTCTTCGCTAAGGGAAGATCTAGCTCCTCTCCCTTACTCCCTTTCACGTTACTATTCCTCGTTTTACCACCCTCTAAACCCTCGTGGCACAGGGTCGGTAAAGACATCTCGGCCAAATCATAGCTGGCCAATTTTAAACTGCTCCCGTTCTCAGCTGCCGATCTCGACAGGCTGCGAGTGACCGCGCATGCAGTATAGCTTGGAGACGCTATGGGCGGAGCCTCAACACGCACCGGTCGGCAAGTCATCGTCATGGTTGACCAAACCTTACCCCCTGCTAAATCGTTCCCCAGAAGGACGTCCACGTCGGTTCTCTGGAATTCTGATGGCACCCCTATTTCAACTGATTCATACACCAGCTCACAATCCAAAATGACCCTATGTAAGGACACCATTTCTGTCCATTTTCCTATTCCTCTCAGGGCTACCTCGCCCATCTGAGGTCCGAATTGTAATACGTTACGGCTAATTAATGATAGCTCCTCCCTCGTGTCTCTTCAAATCCGTACGGGAATTGGTGGGTCCCCCTTCCTCACAGACACGGTTCCGTGTGACAGATAAATCTCAGACCCCTCGCGCTCTCTGCTTATCCGGGACCCTCTTGCCAATTTTCTGATTACCACTGCGCTCCCGATAGGGACCGCTGCTTTCCCTTTTTCTGGCTCCTTTCTCGGAGCAAAGCACCTAGATGCAATATGTCCTCCCTTCCCACAATTAAAACAGGTCAAGCCCGGAAATCTCGGGCCGCCTGGCCTTTCCCCCTCAACCTTACCACTAGCTCCCGGCGGGACCTCTGCCTCAGCCGGCGGACTTTCTCGGTCGTTCCCACGGTCTCTCGGGGTACTTTTATTCAAGGGAAACTTTGTCTTGTGGGTTAGGGCATATTCATCTGTGAACCTAGCAATTTCCGAGATGGACTTATTCGGCTTCTCATTCAAATACATCCGGATTTCCTCCGGAACACACCCTTTTAATTCCTCAATCAAAAATAACTCCCTGATACGCCCATAATCCCCGTCCACCTGTTCCGCGGTGCACCAACGGTCCAAGAGCCCACCCTTTTCATGGGCTAGCTCGGTATACGTTTGATTCCACCCTTTTCGTAAATTTCTGAACCTTTGTCTATAAGCTTCAGGTACTAGCTTGTAACTCCGGAGAATGGCCTCCTTTACTTTGGCATAATTCTCCGCTTCCCCCTCCCTGACGGGCAACGCCGCATATGCTCGTTGTGCCTTCCCTTTTAACACACTTTGTAACAACGCCACCCACTGCTCTTTGGGCCACTTCTGATTTACTGCCACCTTTTCAAAAAGCAAGAAATAACTATCAACATCCGACTCTTCGAATGGAGGTACTGCCCTCAACTCCCGACTAACATTAAACCTCTCCTCTCGATCTAATCCTGGATCTCTTCGCTCTTTCCTTAACTTCTCCATCTCCAAGTCATGTTCCCTCTGTTTCTCTTTCTCCTCATACTCTCTTTGCTTTTCAGCTCGGTCCTTCTCTTGCTCGGCTCTTTGCTTCTCTTTCTCGGCTGCTTCTAGCTCTTTTAGCTGAATTTCATGCTGTCTTTGCCTCTCAACTTGGTCCTGCTCTTTTTCCTTCTCAGCTGCTTCCAGCTGCTTTATTTTAAATTCATGTTCCAACCTTAATTTCTCCAACTCTAGCTGATCCATCCCACTAGCTGGTACTTTTTCAGGGATATTTTCCGATACCTCAGCTTCGAACACATTCTTCCCAATGTAATACCGAGTTATGGTCCCTCGCACCTCCCGCTTTTTCATGGACGACCTCACTTCTGTGAGGTTCAATCCCTTCACCAAATTTAACAAGTCTGATTTGGTGGCCGCCTTTAGCGCCTCCACAGTCGGGTTTTTTATAAATTCACCCACGTCCATCTTTGCTGGTTTCCCGTCTGGCTACCTGTGTAACCAGATTCAAGTTTGGACTTACAAGCCCGATTCACTGGCCTCCCAATTTGGTGTCAAATCCCGAGACGAGAATCCCAAGTTGTTACGTATCCCCGTAACTGGGTCATTTATCAGCAAAGATAGAGAGGTCCGCTGAAGTCTGATGGTACTATTTTTAAACGTTTAATTTTTAAAGGGGCACAAAAGTAAGGTTAATACAAACATTCAGATAATATATGTCGTCAATACTCAATCTAAAGCGCGGGTATAGTAGTAATCAACAATAAGAAGTAGCTCTATCGTTTGTCTAGGGGTTAAACTATTGTCCGATGAAAAAAGTCTCGCCAGTTTATGAAGGCTTTTAGCCGTTTGAGGGACCGCTGGGTGTTCACAGGTTGGAGAGAGAAAATAAACTTGCCAGCCTTCTGGACTCAAAGCGTGGAATCGGGAACGGGAGTTCCCCATTGTCAGTTTGGAATCCTTTTCGGGGTTATTAGCCACTCGATTCCCTAGCTAGGGGATCCAAATCACACGTGGCTCCCGAGCAGCTTCCCGTTCTTACGGGAACGATGAACGATGGTCTCTGTCTGGTGCGTCGCTGGCGTACCGCCTCCTGCAGTCTCCTTTTTATCATGACTGGCAGATTTGTAAATGTCAATCAAGGTAGGGTGATACAATCCCCACCCCACATTGCCCGAGGGTGTCCATGTCCCTGATAGCTGGCACGTACTATAGAGTTGCAATTCACACAGGTGCCTCTAAGAACAATGGTCAAATCCGTTGCATTGTCTCTCATTTCCTGGGTCCAAGACCCGAATTAATAGTGATCTTGCGATTCTCCGGAAGGAGGGGGCTGGTCCCACACCCTTCGGCTCCTCAGAGCTGTGGTACATTCATAACACTACCGAAGCGTTCCCCTGATGCTGTGGCCAATAAGAAGGTGGCACTCAGAGATCAATTTATAGAGGGCATCAGCGATCCTTCCCTTAGAAGGGAGCTCCACTGATTCATGCGGAACAGCCCCGAGTCCTCAATGATAGAAGTGCAAGAGGAGGCTAGTCTATGGTGTTCAGAAGAGTCCTCAGGAAATGTAAAGACTGCAAAGTCGAAGTGTAGCAGTAGCCGGGCACATTGCTCAACTCACAAAACTCAGGAATGTTACTCGAGAAGATGTCCTTAAAGTAGTCGCAGAGCAAGGCAAAACCATCAGTGAGTTGATTCAAGCAGTGAAAGATCTTGCTGTACAGTTAGTGTTGCACATGCTACTAGCAGTAGACCTAAGTTACAGTCTATGTTCACAAAGGATGGGCACCCAAAGTGTTAGGTGGGAGGGTGTGTAGCAAAGAATTGCCCACAGAAACAAAGTGCAATGGATGCAGAGCCTGAATCCTCCAGCCCTCAGGTTGTGGTGAGTCGAGCAATTTGGGAATCCTCACAGACTCAGATAATGTACAGCCATCCTGTGACCATGTGATGCAACTTGTCGCAGGAACATGTCCAGTTGTTGAGCTTAAGATATCAGGTGCATCTGTTCATTGTCTGTTAGACACAGGTAGTCAAACGATCACCATGACTGAGCAGTTCTTTCAAGAACACCTGTTTGGAGAGGATGAGGATATGTTGTCCACTGCTGGCTGGCTTTGGTTAACAGCTGCTAATGGTCTTGATATTCCTTACCTTGGGTATCTAAGGCTAGAGCTTCAAGCAATGGGTATGAAGATTCCCAATTGTGGCTTCCTAATAGTCAGAGATCCTGTTACCACTGAATAACCTGTCCTGTGCATTGTAGGCATGAACATTATAAGCCAATTTAAACAACTTATCTATGCCAAATTTGACATGACCCTAGAACGGAAGTTGGATTCTGATTGGAGAGATATTTTCAAGAAAGTGCAGATGTGCACTACTGAAAAGATAACCATAGTCTGAGTATTAGGAAAAGATACTGAGCACATACCTGCTGAATCTGTAGTTACCATTGGAGATGCTGGTACTGACCATAAGATGTTACGTGAGCCACTTAACACCCCTTTAACGGGTGGTCTTGTAGATATTCTGATGCTTGTGGCTCTTGTTGTCGTACACTGCCAGTACAGGTTTTAAACCTCTCTCGAGAGGATGTATGGCTCTCACCTAGAACCCAGATGGGTATACTATCAAAGGTAGAACGTGTAGATAGTGATTGGCGAGGTGCTGTAAGATTTCAGTGGATCTCAGCTGCATTGAACAAGTGACTGTTGGTGTAAAGGAGGAGGGTAGTAACCCCAGGTTAAAGTCAATTCTAGACAAACTCAACATTGGGGGTTGTGACGAACAACAAGCTCAGCTAAGAGCCTTACTGGCTAAGCACCTGGATATCTTTGCAGTTGAAGATGAAAATTTTGGGTACACTGACATGGTCAAGCATGACATTCATTTAACTGATCATGAGCCTTTTTCACAGCCGCACTGTTGCATTCCACCAAATCAGTACAGTGAAGTGAAGAGCCCATCTCAAAGCTGTTGAAGAAGGGTGTGATTCAGGAGAGCAATAGTGCGTATGCCTCACTTGCAGTGTCGGTCCGGAAGGCTGATGGTAGCATAAGACTGTGTGAGGATTATTAAAGACTGAATCTTAAGACTAAAAAGGACGCGTTCCCGCTCCCACGTATTGATGAGAGTTTTGATGCTCTGCAGGCGAAGCAGTTTTTCTCAACGATAGACCTTGCAAGTGGTTATCACCAAATAGATAGATAGATAGATAGATAGATACTTTATTCATCCCCATGGGGAAATTCAACATTTTTTCCAATGTCCCATACACTTGTTGTAGCAAAAACTCATTACATACAATACTTAACTCAGTAATAATATGATATGCATCTAAATCACTAACTCAAAAAGCATTAATAATAGCTTTAAAAAAAGTTCTTAAGTCCTGGCAGTTGAATTGTAAAGCCTAATGGCATTGGGGAGTATTGACCTCTTCATCCTGTCTGAGGAGCATTGCATCGACAGTAACCTGTCGCTGAAACTGCTTCTCTGTCTCTGGATGGTGCTATGTAGAGGATGTTCAGGGTTTTCCATAATTGACCGTAGCCTACTCAGCGCCCTTCGCTCAGCTACCGATGTTAAACTCTCCAGTACTTTGCCCACGACAGAGCCCGCCTTCCTTATCAGCTTATTAAGACGTGAGGCGTCCTTCTTCTTAATGCTTCCTCCCCAACACGCCACCACAAAGAAGAGGGCGCTCTCAACAACTGACCTATAGAACATCTTCAGCATCTCACTGCAGACATTGAATGACGCCAACCTTCTAAGGAAGTACAGTCGACTCTGTGCCTTCCTGCACAAGGCATCTGTGTTGGCAGTCCAGTCTAGCTTCTCGTCCAACTGTACTCCCAGATACTTGTAGGTCTTAACCTGCTCCACACATTCTCCATTAATGATCACTGGCTCCATATGAGGCCTAGATCTCCTAAAGTCCACCACCATCTCCTTGGTCTTGGTGACATTGAGACGCAGGTAGTTTGAGTTGCACCATATCACAAAGTCCTGTATCAGTAGAAGAGCATGATAGACATGATTAGAGTGCTTTTTCAACTGAATTTGTTCTATATAATTATCTTCACATGCCATTTGGGGTCTGCAATAGGCCGGCGACTTTTCAAAGGCTCATGCAGTCAACCATGAATGATTTAGTATTCTAACTTATGCTGGTGTATCTGGATGATATTCTGGTGTATTTGCAGACTTTCCAGGAACACTTGGAGAGGCTTGACACTGTGCTTCAGCTTCTCAAGGACACTGGTCTTAAAATGAAATTGGAAAAACATAATTTTCTGCAGTCAGAAGTTATGTTCCTGGGGCACCGGATATCAGCCAAGGAGATAGCCACAGATCCTGAGAAGGTCTCGATGGTTCAGCAATGGCCAGTTCCATATACAGTCAAAGACATAAGATCATTTCTTGGCTTTTGTAGTTATTATAGACGGTTTCGTTTGGGGATTCTCAAAGATTGTATGTCCGCTGCAAGATGCAGTGAATTTGTGTTCAGGGAGTCCTAGTAAATGAGACCAGCTGTTTAAACAGTCTTGGACGGAAGAATACCAAACTGCCTTTGACTTATTTATCCTCGGCTTTGCCGATTTAACACAGACTTTCATAGTGGAGACTGATGCAAGCAGTCATGAACCGGGGGCTGTTTTATACCAGTAACAGGGAGAGACAAAGAGAGTTATTGCATGTGCAGCCCAATGATGAAAAATGCTGAAAAGAATGATAGGAATTATAGCAGCATGAAATTAGAGCTGCTTCCACTTAAGTGGGCTAAAGTAGAGAAGTTTTGTAGTTACTTATTGGGTTTCAAATTTACTGTAATAACTGATAATAATCCGTTATTCCACTTGAAAACTGGCAAGTTGGGAGCAATTGAGCAGAGATGGATCTCACAGCTGTCAGTGTTTGACTTTCATGTTCAGTATCGTTCAGGTTGGGGCTGATACTCTCTCTAGACAGCCATTTGCAGGGGAACCTGAGCCTGTCTCAGAGGATGCTGAGTTTGATGGGTCTGCGGCTATCTGTAGTCTGATCAATCATAGCACTGCTCTTGACCTAACACTGGTTACAGCTGGTATTTAAAGCCGTAAGGTTAAGCAAATTCGAGCTCTTGAAGCTGTACCAGTGATGTAAGTAATCTGATGCAAGGAAACACGCCAACCTTCACCGGTTATTCTGCTGAGGACTTGCACACCTTTCAGCAGCAAGATCTTGTGTTAAGTGTCTTCAGAAACTTATGGGACAGGAAAAGAAAGTCGAATGGCAAGGAACGTAGAGCTCTACCTAAACCGGTTTTGTCTCTGTTAAAGCATTGGAACAGAATCAGGGAGCATAAGGGGTTACTGTATTGTGCAGTTGAGGATGAGAAGCACGAGGAGTGTTATCAGCTTGTGCTACCTACCAGCTTGAGGAGTAAAGTGTTAGGGTATGTACATTACTCTATGAGTCATCAAGGCATAGACCCTACTCTGCACTTGTTGAGAAACAGATGTTTTTGGGTGGGCATGCACGAGGATGTGGCACAGTGGGTCAAAAATTGTCCACGTTGTGTTTTAACTAAAATGCCACATCCTAAGATCCATCCCCCCATGAAATCATTTCTTGACTCGAGGCTACTCAAAGTTGTTGCTGAAGATTTGGCAGTGCTTGACCCAGCAGCTGACGGGCATGAGAATGTTTTAGTAGTCACAGATGTTTTTACAAAATTCACCCAAGCATTCCCAGCTCGAGATCAAAGGGCAGATACCACAGCAAAGGTGCTCTTGAGGGAATGGTTTATGAAGCATGGTGTTGCTATGAGGTTGCATTCCGACCAGGGCCATAACTTGGAAAGTGAGGTCATAATTGAGCTTTGCAAACTGTACGGGGTAAAGAAAAGTTGTACTACTCCCCATCATCCTACTGGCAACACACAGTGTGAGCGTTTCAACAGGACGATGCATGATTTGTTGTGTACATTGCCTCCAGAAAAGAAACGCATTTACCGAGTTAGTGTATGCGTACAATGTGACGTCTCACACAACCACCAGATATTCCCCTTACTACCTACTGTTCGGTGTTGATCCCCACTTGCCAGCGGATGCTCTGCTGGGGAAATATGACTGCTTAGCCACACACCAGAAACAACTGAGTGATGCGCATGCCAGAGCAAAAGAATACTCTGAACAGAAGGCGTCAGAATGCATTGCCTTACAGAAGGATAAAATTCATTGTCCCAAGATTGATGTAAATGCACTAGTTTGCCTCCGGAACAGACCATAAGGTCGTAATAAGATCGAAGATGCTTGGAAATCAACTGTCTACAGGGTGGGAGAGGTGCTGGACAACACAATCACTGTGGAACCTTTGGAGGGAGATCCTGTCAAGAGGGTAAACAGGGTCGACATCAGGCCCTGTGAGAACGTTCCCAGCCCAGGTCCTCAGAGCAGACTGCAAAATCCTGTAATTCAGGGTAGTCCTTCTCTGGGAGATGAATCAGATTCGGAACATTCAGAGAATGGTGTGATATTGGGAGAAGATGTGTCAGAACAGGGTGTACAAAATCTCGACAGCCTTGACAGCAAAATTTCTGGAACTGAGACCATAGCGCCTGCGACAGCCAATACAGGGTCAGATAAAAACATAGAAACATAGAAAGCCTACAGTAAAATACTGGTCCTTCAGCCCACAAAGCTGTGCCAAACATGTCCTTATCTTAGAAATTACCTAGGGCTACCCATAGCCCACTATTTTTCTAAGCTCCATGTACCTATCCAGGAGCACCTTAAAAGACCCTATCGTATCCGCCTCCACCACTGTCACCGGCAGCCCATTCCACGCACGCACCACTCTCTGAGTAAAAAACTTTCCCCCGACATCTCCTCTTGTGCCTAATTCTTTTTTTTACAATATTTTTATTCAGAAGAAAAAAAAACAAGATTTACAGAGTGCAACACATAGATACATCTCAACATAACTTGTGTACGTTCATATATTGTAATAAAATTGATCAAAATGTTATAGCATAACACATAAAGGTATACCACTCTGTAATCAAAAATTTAAAGATAAGTCATACATCATAAAATAAATTTCTTATATAAAAAGAAGTCAACCCAACTATCAAAGAAAAAAGCTGATGGATGACAATGGATAATTAGAAAAAAAAGACATATTCACTTAAGAAGAGAAGATAAAAATATACATAAAAGTCTGTGCACTGTTAAACTTTATAAATTGGAAAAGTAATTTAGGAAAGGTCCCCAAATATCATAAAAAGATTGTTTTGAATTTAAGACTGAGCAGCGGATCTTTTCTAAATTTAAATAAGACATAATATCACATAGCCATTGAAAATGTGTAGGAGGGGTAGACTCCTTCCATTTAAGCAAGACTACTCTTCTTGCTGAAAGAGAGGTAAAAACTAAAACCTGTAGGTTAGGAGTATTTAAAGTTATATCTTTATATAACCAGAACCAGAACTGAGCACAGTACTCCAAGTGGGGTCTGACCAGGGTCCTATATAGCTGCAACATTACCTCTCGACTTTTAAACTCAATCCCATGATTGCTGAAGGCCAATGCACAGTATGCCTTCTTAACCACAGAGTCAGCCTACGCAGCAGCTTTGAGCATCCTATGGTCTCAGACCCCAAGATCCCTCTGATCCGCCACACTGCCAAGAGTCTTACCATTAATACTATATTCTGCCATCATATTTGACCTACCAAAATAAACCACCTCACACTTATCTGTGTTGAACTCCATCTGCCACTTCTCAGCCCAGGTTTGCATCCTATCAATGTCCCACTGTAACCTCTGACAGCCCTCCACTCTATCCACAACACACTCAAACTTTGTGTCATCAGTAGATGTTGGTAGTCTTCCTGATGCAGCACCCCCAGGAGTAAAATAGCAAATGCTGGACAGCACAATATTATGAACCAAAGTCAGTTTTAGATGGTGGCCTCCATATGTCCTGCAGAGTGTCACAGATATTGGCTAGTCTAACTTCAGTTCTATTCAGATAAACAGTTAAAGAGGTTAAAAGTACTTTTGCAGTGAGCGAGTAATCGAGGACGTTTACTGGTATGCAGGGGAGATTGTAACTAGGCGACCGTTGAAAATAATCTTTTTATTGTTAAAGTGCACTTCTGTATTCACCTTGGGAATGCTAAAATAGCTGTCGGTGCTTTCAGGAGAAAACCGTGACGTTGTTTTTGCATGGGTGGAGCAGAACAAAGAGTTGCCATGTTCTAGAAAGGACGACGCTTGAATGCTATTCCCAGGTTTAGTGAGGAAAGATTTTCACGAGCAAATTGATCAGTGCTGTTTAGTGTGATTGCGAAGTTCCTTAATTGGCCTACAAGCGTAAACGAGGAGAACTCATTTCAATATCTAGCCTATATATGTTTGGAAGTTAAGCATATGTGTGCCAAATAATTGCCACTATCGTATTGGTTTTGTATATTTTGTTTTAGTTATTTTCATACTACATACATAACAAGGGGGTGGTCTGAAGTTAAACTGAGATTGTAATAGTGGGAACTGTTTTTATTTACTTTGTCATTTTTTATTTTGATACCCTCTTTTTGCAATAAAACATCTAAAACAGATAAAGGAATTTAAGACCCAGAAAAGTATTTGATGTCCTACATGTTTATTTTTCCCCAGGCTACAAAATCTTAATTTATTCACCCTCTCTGTTGACCCACCCACTCACCTAATGTATGGTACATCCTGCTTGCCATGTAATGAGATTTTGTGCTCCTAAAAGCAACCAAACATCTGCAGTTTCTGACAGCCAGGGGAAATGATAACACAACAGTAGATTAAACAGCAAAAATATGTAAATGTGAGGAAAGAGTAAATACAAATATGCAAATTAACAGATTTAAATTACATAAATATGCGAGTATGCTCTGATTTGTCATAAGAAGACCCTAGGGCAAGTAGACCGGACCATACCAACTTCTCAGGAGTAGGTTGCCAATGTGTAATCTGGGACATAGGATCATCAGTTTTATATTAGTTTTGGAAACAATTTACCGTTATGTTTCAAAATGTTTATACACAGTCCTTTGAACAAAAATCACATTTGCTATCTAGGTAGCTTATATTAATCAAAAGGATTTGAGATCACTGTATTATTGATTTTCTTCCAAATGAACCAACCTTCTTCACATTCCTCTTCCTGATCCCCAACGCTCAAGTCCAGATTTCAGACAACATCTCACCAAAGCTCCTCTTCCCTTAACTCTCTGTTGGTCCGGGTTGACCATGGATGTTGCGACCCAGCTGTCCACATGAAACACAAGCCAGTGCAGTACGATATGGAGAGTGAGTTGCTGCCCATGTAGCAGGCTCCCCTCTCCATGCAGCTGATGAATCTAAAGAAACGGTAGAGATTCATTCAGTTTGGCACCAGTGGTGTCACAGGTGTTGCAAGCTCCGGATTTTTACTCAGGGTTTTATCCTGAAACCTTCCCCATGAGTGTGTCTAGGTCCAAGAAAGCAGAGATTCGAGATCAAAATTTTCCTTCTCCCAGATGAGCTGCCGACAATGGCTGATGATTCCCATCTGCCCGAAGCTACTGGCTTTAAGATAAATTGATAGATAGGTACTTTATTGATCCCAAAGGAAATTACAGTGTCACAGTAGTATTACAAGTGCTCAGATATAGATATGAGAAAAGAAGTAGAAAGAATAAAAAAAGTAAGTTACCACAAGCAGTCTAACAGGAGGGGGGTCACCACTTCCCCAGTTATAGGTTGACTCATTATAGAGCCTAATGGCCAAGGGTAAGAATGACCTCATATAGCACTCTTTGGAGCAACATAATTGTCTTAGTCTATTACTAAAGTGCCCCACTGTTCAGCCAAGGTAGCATGGGAAATATTGTCCAGAATTGCTAGGATTTTCTGTAGGGTCCTTTGTTCTACCACAGCCTTCAGTGTGTCCAGTTTGACTCCTATAACAGAGCCAAGTCTTTCTAATCAGTTTATTGAGCCTGCTGACATCACCCGTATTGATGCCATTGCCGCAGCACACCACCACATAGAAGATTGTACCGGCATTAACGGACTAGTAGAACATGTGAAGGAGATGCCTGCTTACTCCAAAGGACCTCAGTCTCCTCAGGAAGTAGAGGCGACTTGAGCTCTTCTTGTAAACAGCCTCTGTGTTGGTGCTCCACTCAGGTTTGTCATCACGGTGCACCCCCAGTTACTTGTTGGTCCTCACCATTAATGGTGACAGGGAGCAAAGCAGGCTTAGTCCTAAAGTCCATCACCATGTCCTTTGTCTTACTAATGTTATGCTGCAGAGGATTCATCTTGTACCATTTAATAAAGTCCTCCACCAGGGCTCTGTATTCATCCTCTTATCCTCCCTTTATTTGCCCAACTACTGCTGAGTCAACAGAGAATTGTTGCAGATGTCACAAACAGTGTTGTATCTAAAATCTGAGGTATACAGGGTAAACAGGAAGGAAGCCAATACAGTCCCCTGTGGGGCCCCAGTGCTGCTGACAGCCATGTCTGACACAGCTCTGATGACACACAAACTGTGGTCTGCCAGTCAGGTAGTCCATTAACCAGGATAGAATGGAAGAGCCAGTCTGTATTGAATGGAATTTTTCCCCCAGCTATGAGGGTTCCATGGTATTGAGACACCTGAGAAATCAAAAAAAAAATTATCTTCACACCACCGCGCTGCTTATCCAAATGGGAGTAGGCTTTGTTCAGCAGGTAGATGACAGCATTGTTGACTCCAGTGTGCTCCTGGTAGGCAAACTGCAGGGGATTGAGGGTTGATCTGATGCTAGTAATCTGCAGTTGCCGATTATCCTGTCAGTGGAAACAGTTCTGCTGGGCTTAGTAGCTAAGGTACATGTGAACGCCAAGAGTTAGACTTGGTTTCAGAGTCTATTTGAGGTGCACACCATCGCAAGCATTTAATAGTGAGAGCTTATCCCCACTACCTTCCCTGGCAATGAACCAAAGCTCTATTTCATTAAGCACTGCTCGCTTTACACCTGTGACTGTGAGGCTAAGCACGGCTCCAGTGCTATTTTTAAGTTTATCGGGGACACCAATATCGTTGGCCAAATCAAAGGTGATGCCAAATCCGCATGTAGGAGAGAGACTGAAAATTTGGTTCAATGCTACCACAACAACAAACTCCTCATTCACTGTCAGCAAAACCAATGAGCTGATTATTGACTACAAGAACAAGAAATCAGAGGTCCATGAGTCATTCCTCATTATCGGAATGGAGGGTGGAGAGGATGATTAATTTTCAATTCCTCGCCTTTATCCTCTCAGAGGATCTGTCTTGGGACCAGCACATAAATCCATTGCAACACACCTTTACTACTTTAGAAGTTTACATAGTTTTGATATGCCATCTAAAACTTTGACCAACTTCAATCGATGCAGAGTGGAGAATATCCTGACTAGTTACATCGTTACCTGGTAAGGAAACATCAGTGTCAAGTTCCATAAAAAGAAGTGGATTCAGCTTAGTCCTTTACAGGCAAAACCTTCCCCATCACTGATCACATCTACAAGGAGTGATGCCATCATCAACCAGCATTCATTATCAAGGACCAACACCATCCAGACCAGGCTCTCCTCTGACTGCTGATCCTCAGGTCCCATGCCATCAGGTTCAGGAAAAATTGTTACCTGACAACCTGAAGGCCTCGATAGAATATAAAAGCAAGGGTATAATATTATGGCTTATAAGGCACTGGTGAGACTCACTTAGAGTATTGTGAACAATTTTGGGCCCTTTATCTAATAAATGAACTGCTGATATTGGAGATGGCTTAGAGAAGATTCATGAGAATGATTCCATATGAAGACCGGTTGATGGCTTTGGGTCTGTACTCATTGGAATTCAAAAGAATGAAAGGAGATCCTATTGAAACCTATCAGATGTTGAAAGGCCTTGATGGGGTAGATGTGGAAAGGGATATTTTCAATGGTGAGGAAGTCTAAGACCATAGTGCATTGCCTGAGAATAGAAGGACATACATTTGAACTGAGCGGCAGCAGAAGCCAAGTCATTGGGTATTTTTAATGCAGGGATTGATTAGTCAAGGCATGAAGGGATACAGGGAGAAGCAAGGGGACTGGGGCTGAGAGCGAAATGGATAATGCTCCTATACCTTATGGTCTAGTTATTACCCTTCAACTATCAGGCTCTTGAACTAAAAGGAATAAATTTACTCAATTTCACTTGCCCCATCACTAAACTTTCCTGCAACATAGGGATTCCTTTCCACAACTCTTCATCTCCTGGTCTCAATATTTGTTGCTTACCTATTTATCATTAATATTTCTTTCTTTTTGTATTTGCACAGTTTGTTGTCTTTTGCACAATGATTACACGCCCAAGTTGGTGTAGTCGTTTGTTGATTTGATCATGGTTATTATATTATTATAGACTTATTGTGTATGCCTGCAAGAAAATGAATTTCAGGATCATTTATGTTGACAAAAAGAAAAACCCTAGCCCACTTTATCTATCCTCATAAGACATGTTCTCTTATCAGGCAGCATCTGGTAAGTCTCCTCTGCACCCTTCTTCCAAATTCTTGTAATTTCTGCCCCCTCCCCTCTCTTTTATTCAATTCTCCATTCTGATTACCCACCCACCCCACTCTTCCCCTCAGCTGCTTATCACCTCCCCCTGGTGCCCCTCTTCCTTCCCTTTCTCCCATGGTCCACTCTCTTCTCCTGTCAACTTCCTTCTTCTTCAGCACTTTATCTCTTCCACCTATCATATCCCAGTTTCTTGCTTCTTCCTCCTTCCCCACACCTGGTCTCACCTGTTACCTGCCAACTTATACACCTTCTCCATCCCCCCACCTTCATATTCTGGCTGCTGCCCTCTTCTTTTCCAGACCTGATGGTACAACAACAAAGGTGGCACTGTAGCAAGCAGGTTTGTATAATCGCTTTTCAGTCCCAGCTGTCTGCGATCGGGGTCAACTCCTGTCACGAAGGGGATTCTACATTCTCCCACGATGATGCGAGTTTCCTCTGGTTCTGCCATTTTCTTCCCATAAACTAAAGATGTATGGTTAGGGTTCCTGAGTTGTGGGCATGATATTTTGGTGCCAGCAGCACAGCGACACTTAGGCAGTCCCAGCACAATACTTGCTGATTTGTTGCAAATAACAAATGTCTCTGTTGATGTTTCAATATACGTACATGTGATAAATTAAGGAACTCTTTCACCCTTTATATTTGTTTATTCCAGTTCATAGATGCTGCCTGGCCTGCTGAGCTCCTTCGAGCATTTTAGACAATTAGACCATAAGATATAGGAGCAGAATTAGGCCATTTGGCCCATTGAGTCTGCTCCACACTAATGCATTGTTGAATTATATGTTATTAACTTATTTATGATGATATATTTGTTTGTGTTCTGTGTGTGATATCTGTTTTGTGGGTGCAATATTGTCAGGAAGACTGTTTCCAGAAGACTAAGATATAGGAGCAGAATTAGGCCATTTGGCCCATCTAGTCTGCTGCACCATTTCAACATGGCTGATCCATTTTCCCTCCCAGCCCCAATATCTTGCCTTCTCCCCTTATTCCTTCATGCCCTGACTAATCAAGAATCTATCAAACTCTGCCTTAATTAAATATACCCATTGACCTGGACTCCACAGCTGCCTGTGGCAATGAATGCTACAGAATCAGATTCAGAATCAGGTTTATTATCACTGGCATGTGACATGAAATTTGTGAACTTAGCAGCAGCAGTTCAATGCAATACATAACATAGAAGAGAAAAATATAAATAAAATAAAAAAATAAGTAAGTAAATCAATTACAGCATACGTATATTGAATAGATTTTTTAAAAGTCCAGAAACAGAAATGCTGCATATTTTTTAAAAGTGAGGTAGTGTCCAAGGGTTCAATGTCCATTTAGGAATTGGATGGCAGAGGGGAAGAAGCTGTTCCTGAATCACTGAGTGTGTGCCTTCAGGCTTCTGTACCTCCTACCTGATGGTAACAGTGAGAAAAGGGCATGCCCTGGGTGCTGGAGGTCCTTAATAATGTACGCTGCCTTTCTGAGACACTACTCCCTGAAGATGACAGATTCACCACTCTGGCTAAAGAAATACCTCCTCATCTCCTTTCAAAATGGACTCCCTCCGATTTTGTGTATGTTGCTCAAGATTTGCAACATCTGCAGAATCTCTTATACTTATCACCTTTTTATACTGCCAATCTCTATCTAGCTTTAAGTCCAGATGAAGACTCTGGACCTGAAACTTTGATTGTCCATTTCCCTCTATAAATGTTGCCTGACCCTCTGAGTTCTTCCAAATAGAAGCTGTCCTTAAACCAGGTGGTATGTGTTCTGGAAGTTCAGTATCTTCTGCTGAATTTAATGGGAGTGGGGAAGAGAGAGAGTAGCCAGGTTCCTTGATTATTTTGGCTGCTTACTCAAGGCAGCAAGAACTACAGACAGAAGTATAATCTCACCTTCAGTCATCTTTCTTCCCCTTTGTCCTTTACTCAGGTCTCCTGGATTTTCTGCTCAGTGAATTGTTTTTGTACACAAACATATGGAGTGATAGAGAAAGAGAAGCACACTTCAGGTTGGGGCAAGAACCCAGAGAGACAAGTTCAATGTACAGATTGTCTAGTCCTGTGGTCAAAACTGAAGATCTAAACCCAAAAGTCAATAGAAGCCCAGTGACTGAAGCTCTAATCTGCTAGCCTGAAGTCCACCAGGGAAGTCAAATGCCCATGTGCATGAGTCTGCTGGTGGCCTGGCAGCTTGCCCTGGGGTTGGAGGACTTGCTGTGTGGGTGTCTGGGGCGAGGGAGGAAAGGGTTTGTTTTGCTGCTGTTGTTCTGCTGAGCACTGTGGGCATGTTGGTGCGAAATATGTGGCAACACTTGCAGACTGCACCCAGCATATCAATAAGTTTTGCTGGTTGTTAATGCAGACGATGCCTTTCACTTTATTTTTCAATGTACAGTGCAATGATTAATAAAAGAATTAGAATCAGAACTGGAATCGGAATCAGCTGCAGTGTGTGAGAGGCTGTGTTCCAGCCAGCCCTGGGCAAAGAAAGCGAACAACAGGAGCAAGCAGTTCTGTAACCTTCAATTTACTTTTTCCCTCATCTCTGTTAGAATCTGTTAATAAAATTCACACAGCAAGCGGAGCAGCACAAAAGGCTTATGTACTCAGCACACTAAAAAAAACAGATCGATAAATCTCAGCTGTGTGGTTAATAGTGTTAAGCATCTTGGCCAAGAGATACTCAATGAATGAGTAGCCCTCACCCCATCCCCCCACCAGCCCAACAGGGATAGAGTGCCCCTGGTCCTCACCTATCACCCTACCAGCCTACAGATCCAATGCATAATCCTCCGTAACTTCCACCACCTCCTACGTGATCCCACCACCAACCACATCTTCCCCTCCCCCCCACTCTCGGCTTTCCGCAAGGATCGCTCCCTACGCGACTCCCTTGTCCATTCATCCCCCCCATCCCTCCCCACGGACCTCCCTCCGGGCACTCATCCCTGCAAACAGAAGAAGTGCTACACCTGCCCCCACACTTCTTCCCTCACCACCATCCCAGGCCCCAGACAGTCCTTTCAGGTGAGGCACCACTTCACCTGTGAGTCAACTGGGGTGATATACTGTATCCGGTGCTCCCGATGTGGCTATTTATATATTGGGGAGACCCGCCGCAGACTAGGAGACCGTTTCGCCGAACACCGGCGCTCGGTCCTCCAGCAGTGGCGGGATCTCCCTGTGGCCACACACTTCAATTCCACAGACCACTCCCACTCCAACATGTCTGTCCATGGCCTCCTCTACCGTCAAGATGAGGCCACACGCAGGTCAATGGAGCAATACCTTATTTCCCGCCTAGGTAGCCTCCTTCCTGCCGGCATGAACATCCAACTCACTGACCTCCGTTGATACCCCTGCCCCCCCACCCTTACCACCATCCCTATCTATTATTTTAGTCTAGTTTTCGTTCTCTTTTCCCCCCTCACTATAATCTCTCCCCCTAGCCCTACCTTTCTTTCTCTTTTATTTTCCATAATTGTCCACCTTCTCCCAGCCCATTTCCCTCCAGCCTATCACTTCCCAGCTCTCCACTTTATCCCTCCCCCCACTTCTTATCCCCCCTCGACCATCCCATGTTACTTCACTCCTGATGAAGGGTTTCGGCCCGAAACGTCGTCACTACCTCCTCCCATAGATGCTGTCTGGCCTGCTGAGTTCTGCCAGCATTTCGTGTTTTTTTTATTTATTTCCAGCATCTGCAGATTCACTCGTGTTGCTCAATGAATGAATTTTGTCTTGATATTTTCAACATTTTTCTCAGCAATTTCTTGGAATATGCTGTCAGGAAGAATGTACAAGAGCCACAGGACCCACACCACTAGGTTCAGGAACAGATATTACCCCTCAACCATCAGGCTCCTGAACCAGAGGATAACTTCACTCAACTTCACTCACTCCAACACTAAACTGATCCCAAAATCTTTCAAGGATTCCTCCTCTCATGTTCTTGATACTTATTACTTATTTATTTATTAGTATTTCTTTCCTTTTTTTCGTTTGGAATTTGCACAGTTTTTTCATCTTTTGCATTTTGCTTGTTTGTCCACCTTGTATGGTGTGGTCTTTCATTGATTGTGTTTCTTGTATTTACTGTGAATGCCCATAAGAAAATAAATCTCAGGGTTGTATGTGGTGACATATTTGTACTTTGATAAAAAAACTTATTTTGAACTTAGAAGTTGGAAATCAAATCATATATGAAGATAGTAAAAAGAAAACAGAATTCAAAACATGACATTTCTAAAGAAAGTGCATGGCCACAATGAGGTAGACTGGGGATGAAGGATTTGCCTGTTACTGTTTGAGAGGTCTGTTCAAGAATCTGATAACAGTGGGACAGAAACTGTCCTTGAGCCTGATGGCCAATGCTTCTATCTTTTCTATCTTCTGCTTGATGTGAGAAAGGACTGTCCTGTTGGAGACTGTCCTATCCGAGGAACTACAGATTAACCTTTAAGGACTCACTACAACTCATGTTCTCAGTATTATTTTTATTTGCACAGCTTGTCTTCTTTTGCACATTGGTTGTTTGTCAGTTTTTGTCTGTTTATGTACAGCTCTTCATAAAGTTCTATTGCATTTCACTTTTCTGGTGAATGCCCGCAAGAAAGTTAATCTCAAGGTAGTGTATAACATATACAGAAGGGTTTCTGCAAATGCAGTTGGGGCGTCATAGTTGCACAGTGGTTAGCACAACCTTTGAAGTACCAATGATCTGGGTTCAATTCCCGCCTCTTCCTGTAAGGAGTTGTGTTTCCTCCAGGTGCTCTGTTATTCTCTGACATTCCAAAGACCTACCAGTTGGTAGATAAATTGGTCATTGTAAATTGTCCCATAATTAGGATAGGATTAAATTCAGGAGATTGCTGTGGCTTGAAGGGCCGAAGGGCTAATTCGGTGCTGTATCTCAATAAATAAACAAAAAAGATTGTGGAAATCCAGAGTGAAACACACAAGACACTGGTGATTCTCAGCAGGTCAGGCAGCATCTATGGAGGGGAATAAAGAGTCAACATTTCAAGTTGAGATCCTTTATCACAATCCATCTACCTGTGTAGCTGGTTTTTAGATGTTGCTCCTGTGACCACCTCAACCACAATTTCGGGCAGCTTATTCTAAATACCCTTTGTATGAAAAAGTTGCTCCTGATATCCCTTTGAAATCTCTCACCTCTGATCTTAAACCTATGCCATTTCCCTCCCTGGGTAAAAGGCCAAGTACTTTCAAATGATTGCATGCTTTCATACATGTTAATTAACTACTCCATAGATACTTACAGTATTATTTATTTAGCGATCTTAAACCTATGCCTTTAGATTTTAGCCCTGGGAGAGCAAGCTATGTACTTTGAAAAGATGGCATTTTTTATTGATGATTACAAATTACTTTATAGATTCTTTTATTAAGGAATACATAAGAACATAAGAGATAGGAGCAGGAGTAAGCCAATCGGCCCCTCAAGCCTGCTCCACCATTCAACAAGATCATGGCTGATCCAATCTTAACTCTAGTTTTCACCGAATCCCACAAGGCAACAGTGCCAACCAACAGGGCACCATGCCGCCCATTTTATTTTATTATTCATCCCGCCCAAACCCATGTGATCACCCGGGGAAAAAACCGAGTTGCCAATTGAGGAGAAAAAATCTGGAAAATTCCTCTCCGACCCATCCAGGCTATCGAAAACTGGTCCAGGAGATCACATGGCTGATCTAAACCTAGCCTCATGTCCTCTTACCTGCTCACTCACCGTATCCCCTAATGCCATTTTTATCCAGGAAAATGTCTATCTCCGTTTTGAATTTGTTGAGTGTAGTAGCTTCCACAGCTCTCTGGGGCAGTAAATTCCAGAGCCCCACTACCCTCTGAGTGAAGAAATTTCTCCGCATCTCAGTCCTGGAACGGCATCCCCTTATTTTAAGATTATGCCCCCTAGTCCTAGTTTCACCCATCATTGGGAACATTCTCCCCGCATCCACCCGATCAAGCCCCTTCACAATCTTATATGTTTCAATAAGATCGCCTCTCATTCTTCGGAACTCCAATGAGTAGAGTCCCAATCTACTCAACCTCTCATCATACATCAACCCACCCATCCCCGGAATTAACCTAGTGAACCTTCTCTGCACTGCCTCGAGAGCCAGTATGTCCTTTCTTAAATATGGACACCAGAACTGCACGCAGTACTCCAGGTGTGGTCTCACCAATACCCGGTACAACTGCAGTAAGACCTCCCTGTTCTTATACTCCATCCCCCTAGCAATAAAAGCCAGCATTCCATTGGCCTTCTTGACCACCTGCTGCACTTGCATACTAACTTTTTGTGTTTCCTGCACCAGGACCCCCAGATCCCTTTGCACAGAAGCACTTTCTAGTTTCTCTCCATTTAGATAATAACTTGCTCTATTATTTTTCCTGCCAAAGTGCAAGACCTCACACTTGTCAGTATTATATTTCATCTGCCAAATGTCTGCCCAATCACTCAGCCTATCTATGTCCCCCTGCAGGGTTTCAATGTCCTCCGCACTCATTACACTCCCTCCCATCTTTGTGTCATCAGCAAACTTCGATACGTTGTACTTAGTCCCTTTCTCCAAATCATTAATATAGATTGTAAAGAGTTGGGGTCCCAACATCGACCCCTGCGGAACACCACTAGTCACCAACTGCCAGTCTGAGAATAAACCATTTATCCCAACTCTCTGTTTTCTGTTAAAAAGCCAATCCTCCACCCATGCCAGAATATTATCCCCAATCCCATGATTTTTTACTTTAAGTAATAATCTTTGGTGTGGCACCTTGTCAAATGCCTTTTGGAAGTCCAAATACACTACATCCACTGGTTCCCCTTTATCTACCCTATATGTTATGTCCTCAAAGAACTCCAACAAATTTGTCAAACATGACTTCCCTTTTGTAAAGCCATGCTGACTTTGTCCTATTAAGCTATGTTTATCCAAATGCCCTGTTACTGTTTCCTTAATTATCGATTCCAACATTTTGCCAACCACAGATGTTAGGCTAACTGGCCTATAATTCCCAGCCTTCTGTGTATTGCCCTTTTTAAATAAAGGAGTTACATTAGCATTTTTCCAATCTGCCGGGACCATTGCCGAGTCCAGCGAGTTTTGAAAAATGATCACTAATGCATCCACAATCCCGACCGCCACTTCCCTTACACAAGGAAGAGGCATCATGAAGAATTCTTGAACACAAGAGATTCTCCAGATGCTGGAAATCAAAAGGAGCATGCACAAAATGCTGGAGCAACTCAGCAGTTTGGGCAGTATCTATAGAAATGAAGAAACACTTAACGTTTGAGGCTGAGACCCTTCTTCAGGACTGAGAAGGAAGGGGGAAGAGGCCAGAATAAAAAAAATGGGTGGAGAGGCAGGAAGCTAGCTTGAAGATGATAGATGAGGCCAGCTATGTGGGAAAGGTAAAGGCTGGAGAAGAAGGAATCTGATAGGAGAGGAGAGTGGTCTAGAGGAAAAAGGGAATGAGGAGAGGACCTAGGGAGTGGTAGGGTGGTGAGAAGAGGTAAAAGACCAGAGTGGGGACAGAAGAGGAGGAGTGGGGGAAGGAAAAATAAAAAGAATAAATATATAAGTAAAATTTACATTTCTCCTCCTATGAACTATTTTTATATCTTTTACATTTACTGTGCAGCTTGACAATACCTGAACATTGGGGAGCATCCCCCCTGTGCAGAACTCCCATGGTAATGCGTTTGTATGTCAGATTGTGTGCAGACATCCCTGTGGGCAAATTTTACCCATACCTCTGACTTAAAAGTTAGAAAGGAATTGAATGTTACTGCTCCCAGCATATATATCACTTGACACATCTTTGTATGTCCAACAGACCCATGTTCATTTTAATTCAAAGCAACATTTATACCCCAACTTCCTTTAAACCAAATTCAATTTCTCAAGCTGTCATGATGGGAATTTAATTTGTGATGTCCTGATTACATGTCTGACAGTGTAATCGCTCTGAAAATGTATAGGTTTTGCAGTAACTCAGAGACAATTTGCTGGTCCAGCAGGAAGATCACCCGATATTCAACCAGTTGTGCACAGATCAACACAGAATCAGATTTATTATGACTGACATACTGTGTGTCTGGAAATTATGAACGCAAGAGATTCTACAAATGCTGTAAATCCAGAGCAACACACACAAAATGCTGGAGGAACTTAGCAGGTCAAGCTAAGTCTGTAGAAATGAATAAACAGTCGACATTTCAGGCCAAAACTCTTCATCTTACAGTATTTTATTCTTTACGTTCTATTTTCTATTTCAGGAACCCATTAGTTACTTGCTTTCCCACTTGACTTAGTATTGATTTCAGTTTATTTTAAGAGAACCACAACCTTGTCATGGTTTGGAGGCTTGTGTGCCTCAATGACCCAGAAAGCTATCCCGACTGCAGTCAGGGCTTTTACGTTTTGGCTCTAGGTAGGGTCATTCCCTGTCAGTTCAGGAATAACAACTCTGATTGGTCAAAAAAAAAATTGCTACGGAAACAGCAATGAAGAATCCTTCCATAACTATGTGACAGAAAGAGATGGAGGACCTTCTGATGACCTAAGCACCAGCAGGCGTAATGGGCAATAAGTCAGTAGTCAGTTTATTTTGCCAATTAAAACCTGAGACAAATCATACAAAAAACCCAGAAGTTATCAATGTCATATGCTGACTGGAATCTCTCTGCTGAATCCCATTAACATGTACGACTCTGTCAAACTGAATAGATATTTCAATCTAGTATTTAAACACTTCCCCAAAGCAGTAAAACAGTCCTTGGAGCTGATATACTGTAGTACAGAGCGCAAAGTGACATCTGATAGAAAATTATAAGTTTATGAGAAGCAGGAATAGACAGCCAATATCATTTTCCACAGCATTGAAATGTCCAATAATAGAGAGCACACATTCGCATTGAGAAGTGGGTAAGTTCAAAGGAGATGTGCATTGCAAACTTTTTTACACAGAGTGGTGGGTGCCTGGAATAGTGATTGAGACAAATGCAACAGAGGCTTTTAAGAGAGTCCAGGATAGACACAGGGATGCTCAGAGAATGAAGGGTTAGAAGCTATCCAGCAGTGGGTAGGGCCCGTGGTTATTGTGGCACAGTAGTCTAGTGGTTAGTGTGAAGCTATTACAGCTCAGGGTCTCAGAGCTCAGAGTTCAATTCCTGCATCAGCTGTAAGGAGTTTGTAAATCCTCCCCATGAGCACACAGGTTTCCTCCGGGTGCTCCGGTTTCCTCCCACGTTCCAAAGATGTAACAGTCAGTAGGTTAATTGGTCTTTGTAAATTGTCCTGTGATAACCTAGGGTTAAATCGGTGAGTTGCTGGGCAGTGTAGCTTGTTGGGGTGGAAGGGCCTGTTCTGCACTCGATCTCTAAATAAATAAATAAACCTTGCGTAGGCAGAAGGGACTTGTTTAGTAGGGGTTTCATTACTGATTTTGATTCAGCATACTGTCATAAGCTGAAGGTTCTTTTCCTGTGCTGTACTGCTCTGTATTCTGTGTTTTCAGGGTTGAAATGTCTAATATTAGAGGAAATGCATTTAAGGTGAGAGGGGAAATTTCAAAGGAGATGAGTGGGCAGGCTTTTCACACAAAGAGTAGTTGATGCCTGAAATGCACTGCTTAGTGTGGAGGTGGACTCAGGTTAGGTCCCTGGATTATCAGAGGAGGTCAACCTCTGGATGCAAAAGTGAAGAGATCCAATGTCCAGCAATAGAACCTGAGACACTCTTCATCAGGGAGAACTCTTTTCCTGCTACCTTCCTCACCAGGGGCTTCCATTATCAAAGGGCCACATTCTTCACCAGTAGAGTGTTGCAAAACTGTAGTGATTAGCATAACGGTATTTCAGCACCAGCAATCCAGGTTCAATTCATGCCACTTTCTGTAAGGAGTTTGTACGTTCTCTTGCGACTGCATGAGATTTCTCCAGGTCTTCCAGTTTCCTCCCACATTCCAAATACGTACGGATTAGGAAGTTAATTGGGTGTAATTGGGTGGCGCAAGTTGTTGAGCTAAAAGGGTCTGTTAACCATGCTGTATCTCTAAATAAATCAAAAGCTAATCCTCACACACTTACAGGGATTTTCTTCACCTGAAACCCTTGTTGCCAGGGAAACTGTTATCCAGGAACATGAGCAATTCTGCAGATGCTGGATATCCAGAGCAACATACTGAAAATGCTGGAGGAACTCAACAAGTTAGGCAGCATCTTTGAAGAATAACAAACAGTCAACATTTTGGGCTGAGACCCTTCATCAGGACTGGAATGGAAGGGGGAAGAAGCCAGAATAAGAAGGTGAGGTGAAGGGAAGGAGTACAAGCTGGAAGGTGATAGATGAAGCCAGGTCCAGGATGTTTCTGAGGGCGTCAATGATATCCTGAAGTGGGAAGGTGAACAGCCAGAGGTCGTGGTACATATTGGTACCAACGACATAGGAAAGAAAATGGGAGGAGATCCTGAAAACAGATGACAGGGAGTTAGGAAGGAAGTTGAGAAGCAGAACTCAAAGGTAGTAATCTCAGGACACCTCAATCAGTATAGGAATAGAATGAGGTGGTGGATAAATGCATGTCTGAGGAATTGGAGCGGGGGCAGGGATTCAGATTTCTGTATCATTGGGACCCTTCTGGGGTAGCTGTGACATGTACAAAATGGACGGGTTGCACTTGAATCTGAGGGGGACCAATATCCTGGCAGGGAGGTTTACTAAGGCTTTTGGCGAGTGTTTAAACTAGAGTTGCTGGGGGGTGGGAACCGGGCTGAAGAGATGAAGACAGGGCTGCTGGCACACAAATAGAGAAAGCTTGGAGACACTGCGAGAGGGAGGATAGGCAGGTGATAGAGAAGGGACGCGCTCAGACTGATGGTTTGAGGTGTGTCTATTTTAATGCAAAAAGCATCATGAACAAAGTGAATCACCTTACAGCATGGATCAGTACTTGGAGCTATGATGTTGTGGCTATTACATTGGATGGCTCAGGGGCACAAATAGTTACTTAGATGATTCCGAATGGACAAGGAGAGAGGCAAAAGAGGTGGAGCGTGGCACTGCTGATCAGAGATAGTGTCATGGCTGTAGAAAATGAGGAAGTCATGGAGGGATTGTCTACTGAATCTGTGTGGGTGGAAGTTAGAAACAGGAAGGGATCAATTACACTACTGCAGACATCCCACCTCTCTCCAAAGTTCTGGGAGTCTCCCACATATTGATAGCGGCTCCCAGATGCCTGAAAATTATGTTCAATATCCTGGAAATTGATTTTCTGAAAGTGAGTGAGCAAGAGAGAGAGAGAGAGACGAGGCAAGAGAGTGACAGAGGGAGCATCCTGATTGGTCTCTCCTGGTCCTAAGTAGACCTATCAGTTTTCTCTGTGGGTGGGCTTTACAGTTAACCTCTTTCTCTCTTTCATTGTCCATCAGTTCAGTTTAGTGTCCTGCAGCACCATGGCAGAGTGTTCCAAAAAAAGAAAATATAAAACGTACTTCACCCCAGACTACACTAACGTGTACCCCTGCCTAATGGGGGTCAAAAATAATGACAGTGTTGCTCGCTGCACTGTTTGCAACAGTGACTTTTCTATTGCCCGTGGTGGGTTAAATGACTGTAAAAGACATGTTGAGGTGAGTTTAACAGGTGTCATTCGTTCATTAGCATAGCTACCGTTATTTAAACTAGCTGGCAGTGGGCAGTTGAGATTCAAAGAGCTCTGCCAGTTGATGAAGCTGCTTTTGGTGCTGCCAAATTCTAATTGTGATGTAGAAAGGGCATTCAGCCTGGTGCGTCACATTGAGACAGAATTCAGAAGTCAGCTGTCTCACAAAACACTTGTGAATCTGATGTCTTGCAGAATTAACAAATTCATTGACACAGACTGCTATGAGGTTGAGACTTCTGGCAAAATGCTCAAATCTGCCAAGCAAGCCACATCACAGTACAAGGAAAGTTTGCAAAAGAAATAGAAAAGCTATTTGCATCTGCATTTAGCTATTAGCATTGAGACTGCCAACAAAATACTCAACAAGGAATATATATCTGTGTGTGTGTAAATAGTTTCAATATGTGATCAAATAAATTGTTGTGTTCTTTCATAATCAAATATCCTGTATGCAGTTTGACCAGGGGAGGGGATATGGGGCTGCGGGGAAGTGGGGGGGTGGGAGTGGTGGTGCTACCTTCCTGAAATGAGTTTTTACAGGGTGGGATGTCTGCTACTGGGTGTTTTTTTTATAGACCACTCAATAGTAACAGGGACACTGAGGAGCACATAGAGAGACAGATTCTGGAAAGGTATAATAATAACTAGGTTGTCATGGTAGGAGATTTTAAAGATTTTAATTTCCCAAATATTGATTGGCATCTCCCTGGAGCAAGGGGTTTAGATGGGGTGGAGTTTATCAGGTGTGTTCAGGAAGGTTTCCTGACACAATATGTAGATAAGCCTACGAGAGGAGAGGCTGTACTTGAGCTGGTATTGGGAAATGAACCTGGTCAGGTGTCAGGTCTCTCCGTGCGAGAGCATTTTGGACATAGTGATCACAATTCTACCTCCTTTACCATAGCACTGGAGAGGGATAGGAACTGACAAGTTAGGAAAGCATTTAATTGTAGTAAGGGGAAATATGAAGCTATCAGGCAGAAACTTGGAAGCATAAATTGGGAACAGATGTTCTGAGAAATGTACGGCAGAAATGTGGCAAATGTTCGGAGGATATTTGCGTGCCGTTCTGCATAATCACATTCAAATGAGAGGACCTGTACTGTGGCTATGCTGTTTATGTTCTTTGAATATCTGTGACAGGATGGAGACGTTGTAATGGGTAAGAATAACCTACCAAGTGCATGTAGGTTTGTGAAAGGCATAGATAGGGTAGTTTTTTTTCTCATGGTAGGGATATTGAAAGTGGCAACCCTGTGATCTCTGTCTTAGAGGCCATCAGTACATCTCTCAAGAGGGTGAACCCTCGTAAGGTGTCAGGCCCTAATAGTGTACCTGGTAGGGCATTGAAAACCTTTGCAAGGCAACTGACAGGAGTGTTCAAGGCATCTTCAATCTCTTCCTACTACAGTCAAATGTTCCACCCTGCTTCAAAAGGGCAGCAGTTATACCAGTGCCCAAGAAGAGCAGGGTGAGCTGCTTCAATGACTATCACCCAGTGGCACTCTCGTCTTCTATGCAGAAGTGCTTTGAGAGATTTGTCTTGGCCAGAATTAACTCCTGCCTAAGCAAGGACATGTACCCACAGCAATTTGCAAAGACTTGGACTGCAGTAGGTCTACAGCGGATGCCACCTCACTAGCTCTCCACTTGACCTTGGTTCACCCGGTTAACAGCAATACTACTGCTGTTTAATGATTATTGCTCAGTGTTCAACACAATCATGCCCTCTAATCAAAAAAGCTTAAAAACCTGGGCCTCTGCACCTTTCTCTGCAGCTGGATCTTTGACTTCCTCATTGGGAGACCGCAGTCAGAACGAATCCAAAATAACATTGCTTTCTCACTAACAATCAATATCACCACACCTCAAAGATGTGTGCTTAGCCCACTGCTCTGCTCTCTCTACACCCATGACTTTGTGGCTAGGCACAGCTGAAATGCCATCTATAAATTTTCCAATGACACAAATATTGTTGGCAGAATCTCAGATGATGACGAGGAGGCATACAGTAGTGAAATAGATCAGCTGGTTGAAAGATATTCTAACAACAATCAGTATGACCAAGGAATTGATTGTGGACTTCAGAAAGGAAAAGTCGAGGGATTACAGTGGAGTAGGGGAGAAGTTTCAAGTTCCTGTGCGTCAATATTGCTGAGATCTGTCATGAAGGATCCCACACACCCTGCTCATGGACTGTGGGTCCCACTCCCATAAGGGAGGAGGCTATATAGCATCCACACCAGAGCCACCAGACTCAATAACAATTACTTCCCCTGAGCAGTAAGGCTGATTAACATTTCTACCCATTAACTCCACCATTACTTTATTATTTCCCATCAGACACCTTATGTACAGCCTAGAATCATTTTATGGACAAACAATCAATCTGTGTACATAAACCATCTTCTGTATTTATATTTACTGTGTTTTTTTTAAATTATTGTTGTGTGCTTTATCTTATTGTCCTGTTTTTTTAGTGCTGCATCAGATCAGGAGTGACAGTTACTTCATTCTCCTTACACTTAAGCGCTGGAAATGACATTAACCAATCTTGAATTACAGGACCTTGTGACTTCCTTTGTGTTTTGGCCAAGGCTTTAAAGAATTACTATGAATCTACCACGTGATGGCTGATAGAAAAGGACCTAAGATTACCACAGACTGGTTTGGTGGGTTGCGATGAATCAGAATCAGAATCAGGTTTATTTTCACTGGCATGTGTCATGAAATTTGTTAGCTTAGTAGCAGCAGTTCAATTCAATACTATAGAAGGAAAAAAAATAATAAATGAATAAATAAGTAAATCAATTACAGTATACCTATATTGACAAGATTAAAAATCATGCAAAAAAAGAGATAATATATATTTTAAAAGTGAGGTAATGTTCAAGGGTTCAATATCCATTTAGGAATTGAATGGCAGAGGAGAAGAAGCTGTTCCTGAATCGCTGAGTGTGTGCCTTCAGGCTTCTGTATCTCCTACCTGATGTTAACAGTGAGAAAAGGGCATGCCCTGGGTGCTGGAGTTCCTTAATAATGGATGCTGCCTTTCTGAGACACCACTCCTTGAAGATGTCCTAGGTACTTTGTAGGCTAGTACCCAAGGTGGAACTGACAAAATTTACAACCCTCTGCAGCTTCTTTCTGTCCTGTGCAGTAGCATTCCACCCCCCCCCCCCCCACCCCATACCAGACAGTGATGCAGCCTGCCATAATGCTCTCCACGGTACATCTATAGAAGTTTTTGAGTGTATCTGTTGACATACCAAATCTCTTCAAACTCCTAATGAAGTATAGTCAAAGTCTCTTGCCTTCTTTTTCACTGCATTGATATGTTGGAACCAGGTTAGATCGTCAGTGATCTTGACACCCAGGAACTTGAAACTACTCACTTTCTCCACTTCTGAGCCCTCTGTGAGGAATGGTATGTGTTCCTTTGTCTTACCCTTTCTGAAGTCCACAATCAGCTCTTTTGCTTTACTGATGTTGAGTGCCAGGTTGTTGCTGCGGCACCACTCCACTAGTTGGCATATCTCACTCCTGTACGCCCTCTCATCACCACCTGAGATTCTACCAACATTGGTTGTATCAATGCATATTTATAGATGGTATTCGAGTCATGGGTATAGAGAGAGTAGAGCAGTGGGCTAAGCACACACCCCAAAGTTGTGCCAGTGTTGATAGTCAATGAGGAGGATATGTTATCACCAATCTGCACAGACTGTGGTCTTCCAGTTGGGAAGTTGAGGATCCAATTGCAGAGGGAGGTACAGAGGCCCAGGTTCCACAACCTCTCAATCAGGGTTGTGGGAATGATGGTTTTAAATGCTGAGCTATAGTCGATGAACAGCATCCTGACATAGGTGTTTGTGTTGTCTAGGTAGTCTAAGGCTGTGTGAGAAGCCATTGAGATTGCAACTGCCATTGACCTATTGTGGCAATAAGCAAATTGCAATGGGTCCAGGTCTTGCTAAGGCAGGAGTTCAGTCTAGTCATGACCAACCTCTTGAAGTATTTTATCACCGTAGATGTGAGTGCTAATGGGCAATAGTCATTAAGGCAGCTCACATTATTGTTCTTGGGCACTGGTATAATTGTTGCCTTTTTGAAGCAAGTGGGAACATCCACCTGTAGCAGTGAGATGTTGAAAATGTCCTTGAATACTCCCGCCAGTTGGTTGGCACAGGTTTTCAGAGCTTTTCCAGGTACTCCATCGGGACCTACCACCTTGCAAAGATTCACTCTTTTTAACATTGGTCTCTGAGACAGAGATGACAGGGTACTGAGTGTAGTTGTTCTAGACTCCAAAACTTAAGGCAAGGCCTTAAATTTTGTGCTGATCCAGTAGGTGTCTATCAATACTGTCAGTATAACTATAAAATTAGGAGTATTGTTCTATATCAACCTGACATTCAAGTAGACAGCACAAAAGGCAATTGCACTCCCTTGGTCTCCATCCTATCACAGGTATTCCCTGTGCTCTCTCCACTCTATTCCCTGTCTGCAACTTAAAACATGCTTCGCCCCTCACTCTTGCCCTTCTGATCAATGACTTCTATATAAAATTGCAATTTCACATAATGAAGGCTAGCAGGGTTTTCTGTCAAGGCAAGATCCAACACTCTCCCTCCTCTTACCAGAGAGACAGTGAGAGATCTCTTGCCTATTCTCTGTAATTTCTGTTTCCATTGTAGGAATGCCTTCAGGGTTCAACAAACATGCTGTGTGTCAATCTTTTATCTAGCAATGTGCCTCAGCAATGTAGATGAAGCAGTGAAGGGAAAATGGAAGAGTCTCTTAGCACAAAAAGTTAGGTCTTGTGGCATGTGCAAGGGTCGATAATATCTACACTGGAAGAAATAATTGACATCTGAATAATTTGAAAATGAATTTACAAATAGTCTGTGTGTGTACTTACAAATGTATGTAATTATATGAGTTGTATCGTATGAATCTTTATGAGTGTACATTTGTTTGTACATGTATGTTAATTGTATGATTTCATGCACTTATTCATTATTTTTAGATGAGTATTTGTGTGTCAGTGTGCAAGTGCACCAATCTATATCCATCTGTGGCTAATGTATGCATTAGTACCTCTGTGTTTGCTGACAGTGAGAGAGAGAGAGAGAGAGAGAGAGAGAGAGAGAGAGAGAGAGAGAGAGAGAGAGAGAGAGAGAGAGAGAGAGAGAGAGAGAGAGAGAGAGAGAGAGTGTGTGTGTGTGTGTGTGTGTGTGTGTGTGTGTGTGTGTGTGTGCAGATATGGGAGATTGGCCAATTGAATGGGTATCCATTTCTTATTTGGTTGGCTGAGCTGGCTCTGATGGAGCTGGGAATTAATTGCATGTGCTTTACCATGAGGTCCCTGGCCTTGAAGGGTGACGCCAGTGAGTCTTTTCTTAGCCATGCTGATATGGCAGAAATATAATGGACTTTAACAGTGAATGTGTTGCCATGGGGTCCATTGGAAACAGTGGTGCATCACTGGCTTTTTCCAAACATTTTCATGAAAGATCTCTTGGCATTGGACCATGATGTACAAAACCATTGTGAAAGAGGAACAGAAATACTGTTGCCAATTTACAAGCCTGTCCACCGTTCACTCCAAATATGTCAGAGGCCTAAACTGAGTCCTTCAAAAAGGAAAACTGATTTCCAAAGTAACTTTCAAGACGTCAAGTACAAGAATGTTATCGACACTGCAGAACATTTTGCAGAGTGCTCATTGCTGAAGTGTAAGGAGTGTTCCATTAGTTGGGTGAAGGATAGACCTGGGCAAGTGTTGCTAGAAATGTGGAGAGAATAAAAATGATCAATATAAATGCGTCAGTAGAGATTTGATGGGTGGCAAGGTCTGTTTTGGTGCTGTAAAACTCAATGACCCAACTTTACATTCCAGTCTACTACCTGTCCCTTTTCATGCCGCTGCCTGGCCTCAGGCTTGGCTTTGCACACTGGAAGTGAAAGGGTAAGGAACTGCCCTGCTAGTCAGCCGTTTACTGTTGAAGAGGGTGGAACTGGGCAGTGAAATAAGTTATAATTTTTGGCGGAGCAGACTCAATAGGTAGGATAACCTAATTATGCTCCTATGTTGTATGGCTTTATGGTCTTAGGAAGCTGAGGTTTTACTAGATATTGGCCAGACTACACTTGGAATATTGTGAGCACTTTTGAGCCCCTTTTATAATAAAGGATATGCTGGCATTGGAGAGGGTTCACAAGAATGATCCCAGGAATGAAAGGGATAACATATGAGGAGTATCTGATGGTTCTGGGCCTGTATTTGCTGGAGTTTAGAAGACTGGGGGGGGGGGGGGGAAATCGCATTGAAACCTATCAAATATTGAAAAGCCTAGACAGAGTGGATGTGGAGAGAAAGTTTCCTTTAGTGGGGGAGTCTAGGATCAGAGGGCACAGCCTCAAGATAGAAGGATGTCCTTTCAGAGGATAGAGAATCTGTGGAATACATTCCACAGACAGCTGTGCAGGCTAAGTCATTAGGTTCTTTTAAAGTGGAGGTTGAAAAGATTCTTGATTATTTAAGATGTCAAAGGTTATGGGTAGAAGGCAGGAGAATAAGTTGAGAGGGATAATAAATCAGCCATGGTGGAATGGAAGACTCAATGAGCCAACTGGCCTAACTGTGCAGCTATGTCTTATGGTCTAATGGACTTAGTCTTATCTGTGGCATTGTGCACAATGGCACTGTCCTGAATGAACATCATATATACCTGCTAGAGCTCCCTGAGTTTCTTGCATGTCACATTGCACACTCCACATTTTACTTTACTAGAGACTAAGAACTCACTGAAGAAAATACGGTACAATTATCCCCCAAAACTGCCACAGCAAATCAAGCATTAACTGCCTTCCTTCAGGGTGGAAACACAAGGAACTGGAGAGAGCCTTTGTTGTTCATAGTGAAGCCAAGTTTACTTGCAGGGACTTCTTGATTTAACCTTTCTCGAACAAGCTTAATCAAGAATGACAGCAGTCGAACCTCACCAGCTATTTGGTAGAGAATCAACCCAGATCAAAGCTAAAGACTATCCCCAGATATTATCCATAGAAAGTGCAGATTGATGAAAAGTTCCTCTATCAAATATCTCCATCTTATTGTTTCATCATTCATTCTGTCTCATAATTGCAAAACGGGGACAAATTACCAGTCATTTATTTCTTTTCTGTTAGCTCAATTTATCATTCCAAAGTTTCCCTTGTTGAATAAGCTGTATTTAAATACAAATGCTCACATGATGTTAATTATTAAACATAGATGAGTCTAATTTTCACCTTAGGAGGGATTAACATTTTGTCTTGACTGTGAAATAGTGAGAAGGTACACATGCTACTGTTTACATCAGTGGTGCTGAGGTTGCAGAGGCTGGGAGCATCAAATTTCTAGGAGTGAACATCACCATTAGACTGTCCTTGTCCAAACTTGTAGACACTATGGACAACAAACCTCACCAGCACATCTGGAAGCTAAAGAAGTTGGCATGTTCACGCTGATCCTCACCGTTTTTTATCAGTTCACCACAGAAAGCATCCTATCTAGATGCATCACATCTTGGTTTAACAATTGCTCAGTTCAAGTCTACGAGAAAATGCAGAGTGTACAGGCGTAATTCAGCAGATCACAGAAGCTAACCTCCCCTCCATGGTCTCTTTCTCCACTTCTTGTTGCCTCTGTAGAGCAGATAGCATAATCAAAGACCCGCATCCACACCAAGCAGTCTCTCTTCTACCTTTCTCCATAAGACTATAAGACATAGGAACAGAATTAGGCCAGCTGGCCCAATGAGTCCGGTCCGCCATTCAATCATGGCTGATCTTTTTTTTTCTATCTGCTCCTCAACCCCAGTTCCTGGCCTTCTCCCCGTAACCTTTGATGCCATGTCCAATCAAGAACCTATCAACCTCTGCCTTAAATATGCCCTGGCCTCCACAGTTGCATGTGGCTACAAATTTCACAAATTCACCACCCTTTGGCTAAAGAAATTTGTCCTCATCTCTGTTTTGAAAGGGCGCCCCTCAATCCTGAGGCTGTGCCCTCTTGTCCTAGATTCTCCCACCATAGGAAACATCCTTTCCACATCTACTCTGTCTAGGCCTTTCAACATTCGAAAGATTTCAATGAGATGGTTTTTCAGCACCATGGTCCTGAAAAACATTGTCTCGTTTTTACTGTGTACTGTATCAGCAGTTATGGTGGAAATAACAATAAAAAACGACTTGACTTGAGTCATCCTTCTGAATTCCAGTGAGTACAGACCCAGGGCCATCAAACGTTTCTCATATGATAACCCTTTCATTCCTGGAGTCATCCTTGTGAACCTCCTCTGGGCCCTTTCCAATGCCAGAACATCTTTTCTAAGATGAGGGGCCCAAAACTGTTCACAGTTTTCAAGGTCAGGCCTCACCAGTGCCATATAAAGCCTCAGCATCAAATCATTGCTCTTATATTCTAGACCTCTTGAAATGAATGCTAACATGGCAGTTGCCTTCCTCACCACCGAATCAACCTGCAAGTTAACCTTCAGGGTGTTCTGCACAAGGACTCCTAAGTCCCCTTTTCATTTGGGCAGAAGATGCAAATGCATGAAAACACTTACCACCAGGCTCAAACATAGTTTCTATCCTGCTGTTAAAAATAAATGAACAGTTCCTTGGTAAGATAAGGCAAACTTTGAATCTCATAATGTAACTTACTATGATCTTGTACCTTATTGTCTACCTACACTGCACTTTCTCAGTTACTGTGTCACTTTTGAAGCTGAAATACAGGACCTCCAGGGTAGTAATCTCAGGATTGCTGCCTGTGCCACGTGCTAATGAGCACAAGAATAGCATGATCAGGCATATTAATGCATGGCTGAGAGACTGGTGTAGGGGGCAGGACTTCAGGTTCCTGGATCACTGGGGCTTCTTCTGGCAGAGGTGATAGGGCTGAGGAAGGGGAAAACAAAAATATATGAAAGATAGTGTGCAACAGGGATGATAGAAAGGACTGGCAGGAGATTAGGCATAATCACAGCCAGTGGGATGACTTACAGGGCAATAGAGGTGTGGTGCAGTTAAAACAGAAAGCAACAAATACTGGACAGGAAATGTTATATTTGAATGCACGCAGCATAAGAAATAAAATAGACAATCTTGAAATTCATCTACAGATTGGCAAGTATGATGTTGTGGCCATCTCTGAAACTTGGCTAAAGGATGGGTGTCATTGGGAGCTGAACATTCAAGGATATACGGTATATCAGAATTAGTAGGCAGAGGGGGTGGTGTGGCATTGTATATAAGAAATAATATTAAATCATTAGAAAGGGATAACATAGGATCAGAAGGTGTAGAGTCTCTATGGGTTGAGTTAAGAAATGACAAGAGAAAAGGATCCTAATGGCAGCTGTATACAGGCCTCCAAACAGCAGCCAGGATGTGGATTACAAATTACAGCAGGAAATAGAAAAGGCATGTGAGAAGGGCAATGTCATGATAATTGTTGGCTATTTTAACATAAAGGGGGATTGGGAAAACATGATCAGTACTGGACTTCAAGAGAGAATTTGTAGAATGTCCACAGGATTGCTTTTAGAACAGCTTGTTGTTAAACCCACTGGGGGATATTTTATACCGGATTGCATTTTGTGCAATGATCCAGAAGTGATAAGAGAGCTTAAGGTGAAGGAACCCTTAGAGAACAGTGATCGCAATATGATTGAGTTCACTTTGAAATTTGAGAAGGAGAAACTAAATTCCAGTGTGTTGGTATTTCAGTGAAATGAAGGAAATTACGATGGCATGAGAGGGGAACTGGCCAATGTTGACTAAAAATGGACACTAGCAGGAAGGACAGCAGAGTTGAAATGGCTGGAGTGTCTGCAAAAAATGAGTGAAGTGCAAGACAGATATATTTCAAACAAGAAGAAATTTTCAAATGGAAGAAGGACACTACCATGGCTGACAAATGAAGTCAGAGCCAAAGTAAAAGGAAAAGAGAAGGCATACAAGGAATCCAAAGCTAGTGGGAAGATAAAGGATTGGGAAACTTTTAAAAACTTACAGAAGAGAACTAAGAAGGTTATCAGGAAGGAAAAGATGAATTATGAAAGGACGCTGGTGACAAATATCAAAGAAGATACTAAAAGCTTTTTTAAGCATATAAAGGGTAAAAGAGAGTTGAGGGTAGATATAGGACCAATAGAAAATAACGCTGGAGATCTTATACTGAGAGACACAGAGATGGCAGAGGAACTGAATGCATATATTGCATAAGTCTTCATAGTGGAATACATCTGCAGTATACTGAGCATTCAAGAGTACCAGGGAAGTGAAGTATGTGCAGTGAAAATTACAACTGAGAAGGTGCTCAGGAAGCTTAATGGTCTGAGGTTGGATAAATCTCCTGGACCTGATGGAATGCATCCTTGAGTTCTGAAGGAAGTAGCTGGAGAGATTGTGGAGGTATTAACAATGATCTTTCAAGAATCGATAGATTCTGGTATTGTACCGGATGACTGAAACATTGCAAATTTTATTCCATTATTTAAGAAGGGTGGGAGGCAGCAGAAAGAAAACTATAGACCTGTTAGCCTGACATCAGTGGTTGGGAGACTGTTGGAATCTATTGCTAGGGATGAGATTACGGAGTACCTGGAGGCACATGACAAGATAGGCCAAAGCCAGCATGGTTTCCTGAAAGGAAAATCCTGCCTGACTAACCTACTGCAATTTTTTGAGGATATTACAAGCAGGGTAGACAAAGGAAATACAGTAGGTGTGGTGCACTTGGATTTTCAGAAGGCTTTTGACAAGTTGCCACACATGAGGTTGCTTAGCAAGGTAAGAGTCCATGGAATTACAGGGAAGTTATTAGCATGGGTGGAGCATTGGCTGATCGGCAGAAAACAGAGAGTGGGAATAAAGGGATCCTATTCTGGCTGGCTGCCGGTTACCAGTGGAGTTCCACAGGGGTCATTGTTGGGACCACTGCTTCTCATGATGTATGTCAATGATTTGAACTGTGGGATTAATGGATTTGTGCTAAATTTGCGATGTTACAAATATAGGTGGAGGAATGGGTAATGTTGAGGAAACAGAGAGCCTGCAGAGAGACTTAGATAGTTTAGGGAATGGGCAAAGAAATGGTAAATTAAATATAATGTTGGAAAATGTACGGTCATGCACTTTGTTGGAAGAAATAAATGAGCAGAATCATCTCCTACTTCTGCTCTGATATCTTATGATCTGACAGTCTTATTTTATTCTTCATTTTGTTAATACTTTAACTTGTACCACCTCAATGCACTGTTCTAATAAATTAATCTGCATGAACATTATACAACACATTTTTCATTGTACTTCAGTACATGTGATATTAATAAAAGAACACTCCAATTGAATTGGTTTATTTGTGTCATATGTACCAAGATACATATTTTGGCAGCACCTCTACTTCCTTAGGTGTTTGTGGAGATTTGGCATGATATCTAAAATGTTGACAAACTTCTACAGATATGTATGCTACATCACAGCCTGATATGGAAATTCCAATGCCCTTGAACAGAACATTTTACCAAAAAGTTTTGGATTCGGACCAGTTCATCATGGACAAAGTTGTGGATTCTGACCAGTGCATTATGGGCAAAGCCCTCCCAAGCATTGAGTACATCTACATGACACACTGTCATAGTAAAGCAGTGTCCATTCATCAGGGATGCCCACCATCCTGGTCATACTCTCTTCTCGCTGCTGCCATCAGGAAGAAGTTACAGGAGCTCAGGACTCACACACCAGATTCGGGAATAGTTATTACCTGTCAACCATCAGGATCTTTCATAAAAAGGGATGATTTCACTCAACTTCACTCACCCCATCACCAAAATGTTCCCAGAACCTGTGGACTCAGATTTAAGGATTCTTCATCTCATGTTCCCAATATTTATTATTATTTCTTTTTCTTGTATTTGCACAGCTTGGTGTCTTCTACATGCCAGTTGAACACCCAATTTGAGCAGTCTTTCATTGATTCTATATGGTTAATATTCTATAGATTTATTGATAATGCCCACAAGAAAAAAACGCTTCTGCTGTGGCCCATTTGAAGGATACAGCAGTTCTTTCCCATTGGTTGCCCTGTGTGCCTCAGAGGTGTAAAAACAGCATATGTGAGAGACTTGCAAGCTTTCTCTTTGGGTCCAGTGGCTCCATTCCCCATTGAGGTTATGACAAGTGCTAAGGAAATCACTGGGGAAGTGTGCTGCAGGCATTGAAGGTACGATGTGCACAGTACACTCAGTATGCATTTATTGAAAGTTTAATTTTGTAGTGGTGTAACTTGGGGAAACTTAACAATGTACTTATTGAGTTTTAAGTGTTAGTCAATATTTAATGTCATAGTTTTAGTGTCGCTTAGATGTCTGGTTGAATGATTCATTGTTTGCCGGTAAAATGTTAATGTGTTTACTCATAATCAGTGTCTTTTGTCTCACTTACCAAACACACGAACTTGACTCCTCATAACTGCAGTGCTGCAGACAAATAAGGGGCAAGGACTATGGTGAGGTAGACTGAAAGATCAGAAGTTCATCTTTATTGGTTCTTTCAAGATTCTTTTAATCATGGGACAAAGTCTGTACTTGAGTCTTCATAGAATACAGCCATAGAGTCATAGAACACTATAGCACAGAAACAAGCCCTTTTGTCTATCTAATCCATACTGAGCGATTAATCTGCCTAATTCCATTGACCTGCACCAGAACCATAGCACTCCATACCTCTCCCATCCATGGACCTATTGAAATTTCTCTTGAAAGTTGAAATTGAACCTGAGTCCTCCACTTCCACAGGAAGGCTTTACAACAGGTAGTCAACTGCCCACCGTGTACCTATGTATATAAAATATCTTATGTATTTATATTTATTGTGTTTTTTAAATTATTCTGCTCTTTATCTTATTGTGTTTATTTTTGTGCTGCATCTGATCTGCAGTAACAATTATTTTATTCTCCATTATACTTGTGTACAGGAATTGACATTAAACAATCTTGAATCTTGAACATCAGCCAGACTCTCAGGGAAAGTTATAAGTCTCCGTAAAAGGCAGACTAGTTCTCTATTTAATACCTCAGCAAAAAGACAGCACCATTAGCAAGGCACTACTCTGGAAAGCAGTGAACACCAGTTTCAATTTTGTGTTCACATTCCTGGAGAGGGATGTGACCCACCTCTTTCTCACTTGAGGAGAGACATATCCATTATTCTTAATTGCTGTAACAGGGAGAAAAATTAATTGTTGTGCCTGCTAACACCAGATTAATATGTCCTGTGATGGTGTATTCTAAAATTCTCTCAGTCATTGCAAAGCAAAGATAACTCATGAACATGAATTATTAATGTTTTAGATATAAAACCCTGCTACAACTTCCTATCACAAATAAATTACTCCCCCACTTACAGACATACCACTTAAATAGCAGACGGGAAAGATTACACTAATGATATCTGTGTGGAAGTACACTGGAAAATGCTAGAGGAACTCAACAGGTCAGGCAGCATCTATGGGAATGAATAAACAGTCAACATTTTGGGCAGAGCAGGATTGAAGGGTTGACTAGCCTGCTCTTTCCATAGATGCTGCCTGATTTGTTGAGTTTCTCCAGCATTCTGTGTGTGTTACTCTGGATTTCCAGCATCTGCAGAATCTCTTGTGTCTGTTTGGAAATGTTATTTTCTTTCTGAGTATGCTCAGAAGATACTGAGCTGCAAAACAAGCATGGCCAAAATTTCCCCTAGCTATGAATGAAAGTAGGACAAGTGTTTGAGAAGCAGCTTTTTCAGATGCCCAAAAATGAAAAGACAAAAGCTTTAGTAATTTCCCATTCATTTCGGAATTGTCTATGAACATCCAAATTAGGAGTAAGAGTAGGCCAGTCAAGTCCTCAATCCTGTTCTATCGTTGAACAAGATGACATCTGAATGAATTGTAACCTCATCAACTGATTGCAACCAATCTCACTGGTTAAAATCCCACTGTTATAAGATTAATGAATAATTCCCTAGTTTTATAAAATGGACTCTTGACTTCCAAATTTACCTCATCATGGCCTTACCTCTTACTGGTTATCTGTACTGCACTTGCTTTGTTACTGTAACACTTAATTCTATATACTGTTATTGTTTTCGCCTATATTTCTTTGATACACTGTTTAATGATCTTATCTGTATGAACTATATGCAAGATGCGCTTTTTTGGTTGCCATGGAGGTGTAGCCGTTAGCACAATGCTATTACAGCTTGGTGCATTGGGGTTCAGAGTTGAATTCCAGCTCTATCTGTAAGGGTACATTCTCCCTGTGACTGCGTGAGTTTCCTCTGGGTGCTCCGGTTCCCTCCCACAGTCCAAAGGCATATGGATTAGTAGGTTAATTAATCAATGTAAAAATCAATGCAGGGTTAAATAGATGGGTTGCTGTGCAGTGAGGCTCGTTGGGCCGGAAAAGCCTGTTTTGCCTTGTATCTCTACATTAATAAATAAATAATCAAAATGCACTGTATCTTGTTACTTGTGATGATAATACACTACTTCCACTTTCCTCTTGACCCTTGATTCTGGCTGATGAAGATTCAAGGATCAAGGAAGTTATTACCTCTGTCTTAAAAATATTCAAATATATTATATCCTTGTCCTTGTGTCTAAGCCTGCAAAGCAGGTGCTGATGCTGGAGCTGACAGTCCCATGGGAAGATCGCTTGGAAGAGACCTTTGAAAGGAAGCTATGGAAGTACGCAGGACTGGTCAGCAACTGCCAGCAGGCTGGATGGAGAGCGAGGTGTCTCCCAGTGGAAGTTGATTGTAGGGGATTCGCAGCCCGTTCCTTAGCCAGAGCCTTCAGCAATTTGGGCATCGAGGGAGAGAGGAAGAGGAGAGCCATCCGCAGTACCACCGGTGTGGCAGAGAGGGCCTCAAGATGGCTGTGGCTCAAGAGAGGGGAGCCATGGAGTCATGTGTAGCTAGCTATCTGGACACAAGCTGGGGTCTGATCTGCCCCGGCTGGGTCACCTGGAGAAGGGTGTATGATGTTGAAAGACCTGAAACACCCGGTGATTCCAGGAACATCACTGATGATGTGTCCAGAAGCATCAGTAGATGTATGTACACGGCTATAAAAATCAAAGAGATCTGTTGAAATTCCATCCAGGTATGTTGAAGTACAGTTGAAGCACCAGTGTTAGATCTGTGGTAGAATTTTCTCCTTTGTCACCTTTGACACATAACATGAGTTATCAGTTGCTATCTTGATGATCAATATCATTCTGTAAAACTGTAGCTTTATTCAGCTATCATGAACCATTTAAATGCAATGTGTGGATCTGAAATACAATTTTAGTGTTTTGTACATGTGTTGGGTTAATCCTGAAAGCCAGTTTGCTTTATAATGATAATTATTTCCAGTGATAATGAGAGCTGTTTGGAGCTAAGAGACCTCCAGAATGTATTGGACAGATCGTTGCTGAATGTCTACCTATATCGATGGCTGGTGTACCACTGTTGCATTCTGATGCTCATACATTTCTGAGGTCAATCCTTGTGACCTCTGAAAGGAGTCTGTACGTCCTCCCCGTGAAATGTGTGTGTTCCCTCCCACATTTCAAAGATGTACTGGCTAGTAGGTTAATTGATCATTATGAATTGTCTCCAGAATAGGCTAGGGTTAAATCAGGGGTTGCTGGCAGCACAGCTTGAAGGGTTGGAAGGACCTATTCCATTCCATATTCCTCATTAGATTTAATTCAATTCAATTCAAGTTTAATTGTCATTCATCCATACGTGAATACCCATGAATGCAGCCAAATGAGACAGCGCTGCTCCAGGCCAAGGTGCAAAACACAGTGCCAACGGTCACTCAGCACAAAGCACACTTAGCACGTACAAGATAGCAAACATATAAAGATTTAGTAAGATACTACCATACAGAGAAAATATCCAGACCCGAGCCATGAACGTATCTGCAATTGACAACAATTTTGCTTGTCTTCTGCCGAGCAAAAACTGGGGGCAGCACCGACTCTAGCTTGGATGGCACACCATGCTGCCTACAGTGACACGCGCCACCTCCAAAACTTCCCTTCCGGCGGCTGTAAACAGGCAACACCGTGGTGTGAGGTCAATTCCTCACACATTCAAGTTAGCAAGCACGTATAAGAATAGCAGTAAAATACAACCACACAAAAAGTAGTCCTTACCCTGAGTGGAATGGTGTAGAAATCTGCAGATGACCACAGTACAGCTTAACATCAGCCTGCTTCATGGTCATTTTGTTCTGTTCATTTTAATTCTGCTCAATGTGGTACAGATGACTCAGACCATTTTCAATCAATAACACTTCACTCTGGAATTGCTAAGGACCTTTTCATTTGCTTTTGACTATCCTATTCTGTGAATATTGCTTTCTCTTGGTTATTTATTTTGTTTTGGTTGTTTATTTCGGCAAATAAGCTCTTCCTCAATGTCAGCAAGGTAAAGGCAATTGACTTCAGGAGAACTCACACCACTCATCCTTTTTACATTGGCGGCACAGCAACGGAAACTGAGCAGCTTCAGACTCCTGGGAGTGCACATCTCACATGACCTGTCATGGTCCCAGAACACATCCTACACAGTCAAGTAAGCTCATCAATGGTTCTACTTGCTGAGGAGGCTGAAGAGAGTTCCATACTCACGTCATTCTACAGATACGCAGTAGAGAGCAACCTTGCAAGCTACGTCTCTGCATGGCATGGAAATATCACTGCGGTGGACAGGAAGAGTCCAGGTAGGCATCACACTGTACATATATACATACAAACGAAACAACATTCCTCTGGACCATATTGCACCCATAAAACATATACCTGTCATACACAGCACATAAATCAAAATATTATGCTATAAATAAGTTAAAATATAATTCAAAAATCATGCAGTGAAGTGCAGCACAGGTAAACAGTAAACAGTTCACTGTCCTAGTGACGAGACCTTTGTGGTGGCAGGGTATTCGTTATTCTCACAGCCTAAGGGAAGAAGCTGTTACCCAGCCTGGCAGTCCTAGTCCTGATGCTTCTATACCTCTTTCCTGATGATGGTATGTCAAAGAGATTGTGGGATGGGTGGCAGGGATCCTAAAGAATGATTCGGGCCCTTCATCTACAACGCTTCCAGTAAATGTCACAAATGGATGTGACAGAGTCCCCTATGATTCTCTCAACAGTTTTATTGTCCTCTTTAGGGTCTAGTGGTCTAATGCATTGCAGCTTCTATACCAGATAGAACACTCTTGATGGTGCTTCTGTAGAAAGTTGTTAGAAGGGGAGAAGGGAGCCTTACACACCTCAGTCTCCTCAGATCAGCATACTGGCTCTGATGCAACCCAAAAAAACACAAAAAAAGAGCATAATAATAATGATGATGATGATGATAATAATAATAATAATAAATACATAAAATAGCTTATATACATAGACTGATTGTTTGTCCATAAAGTGACACTAGGTACAAGATCGTCTGTATATAAAATGACTGACAAGAAATGATAAAATAGTGTTGGTGGGGGTGAATAGGTCAGTGGGTGGAGTTGTTGATCAGCCTTACTGCTACAATTATTTCATTCTCCTTTATGATGTGCTGAGCTTCGTCCATAGCTCTCTTTAATTGATCGTGGTCATGGGCAAAGTAGTTGTCGTACCAAGTTCTGATATATCCAGCAAGAATGCTTTCTATGGTGTAGTGACAAAAATTGGGTAGTGCTTCCAGGAGATGGCATATTGGCTGATTGGCTGAGATGGGCTGATTGGCCTTCATCAATGCTATATTTACTCAATCACTTTATTATTCAATCCATGGCACAGCTGTAGGGGAATGCATGTCCCAAGAGGTTTAATGTTCTCTCTAAGTTCATTGTAATTCAGATTTTTCCCAATGTTGTTATAATGTCCATCATATGGAATTGTTGAAGCATCAAGGTAAATTCTTCTCTGATTTTCCTCAATTTAACCACCTGAAATGGTTCTTTGCTTTTCATCCTTACACTCAAAAACCATTTTGCCTTTCTTTCCATAATCTTCTAAACACTGCCTTTCCCACCACATTTTCAAAACTTTACACCATGTGGATTACGTACATAACCAGAAGACATCTTAGTGGCCCTCATTGATCAGGGTTGACCATGGATGCTGCATCCTAGCTGTCTATGCAAACCAGGGTAGTACGATATGGAGATCAAGTTATTGCCCATGCATTAGGCTCCCCCTCACCATGGGGGAATGCAAAGGAACTGCAGAGACCACTACAGCTTGCACCAGCAGCATTACAGGAGTTACCAGTCAGCATTGAAATTAATGTAGGACCGCCTTAGGGATTCCAGCTCTGGATTTGTCCTCAGGATTTATTTCTGAAGCCTTCCCCATGAGTGGGTATACTCACAAGGCAACAAAGCTTTGAGATCAGAGTTTTACTTCTAGGTGAGCTGCCAACTATGCTGATGAGCACTATCTGCCCAGAGTGACTGTTTTTAAGGTGCCAGTAACCTGCTTTTGCCCCTTGTCCTGTCAGTAGAACTGGTTCTGCCAGGCTTATTAGCTAGGCCACACTTGAAGGTCAGGAACTTGGTTGTCAGAGGCTATTTGAGCCACATGCTATTGGGAGCACTTAATAGGTAGTGGAAGCTATGGCTATGATAAATTGATGCTTCCTCCTTTAAGAACATCAAAAACTAGGAGTATCAGTGAATCATACAATATCTTAAGCCTGCTATGTTCTTCAATACAACACTTCTTGGACTAAATTCACCTTCCTGCCCGATCTCAATTTGGCTCTTTGAATTTAACGTTGTGACATAGTCAGATCTGCTTTAACTGAGATTGAGCTCACACTGTCAATGTACACAGAGTTTCACAGACAGAAGAACAATGAGAACGCAATATTAACCTCCTCTGTCAGATGCTCTTGCTCTTTCTGAGAGTCTGCAGTTCTCGATCTGTTCATCATCAATGAAGTTAAATCAGAACAGATTATATTCCACTAAAATGTTTTTGTTTGATTGGAATTGTTTGCTTTAAGTAAATATTTCAAAAGAAAACACCACGTGTTACTGGGCTTCTCCAGTTTTTGTTCTGTGCATCCTTAACATACCATGAAATGACAATGTGATGGAGAGCGCTCGGTAAACACATTCCTTACACTCGTACACTCACTCACACACAAACATTGCTTAGTCATTCTGCCGTCTTTGCGCTGAGTGTACACACTTCAATGTCTTCCCTGGTATGATCTCATAATTTACCCATTGCTACATACATTCAGAGACAGACATCAAGGTTTGGTTTAATTTTATTCTTTATTTGTACGTAACTGTAAGTATGCGATTATGTTGAACATTCTGCTGTTTCACTGCTGGGTGCTAAACCGAGCTGATGCACTTGGGTTAGTTTTATGGCGCCTTTCCCGCAATACACGTCAGAATATTCCATTTATTTAGTAAAGGGGATGTGTAAATGTGCATATATTGTTTGTGTACTGTATTTAAAGTTGATACTTCAGTTTGTTTTGTAATATGATTGTAACCACATTGTGGGGTGCATCATATTCTAATTCATGTGTAGTCTTAAGTTAACTTTGATGGAAATTAAAGATGGAATGTCCTGGTGCCAAGTCAAAGGAGCTCTTTGCCCTCAGTAAAAGAGAGAGTTAGGGGCTGCCAAGACCAGAATAAGTATGGGCTATTATATTGTTTCTGGTAGATATCACTTTGTAAATATTGGCATTTTTCTCATCACAAATTTTCAGTAGGTTTTGTAAGTTTGGTTTTTGACACATCTAATAAACACCTTTGCACTAAAGTGCTAAGCCACTCCAGCCAATTTTTCTTTGGTTATAGCCAATGTATCTAACATAACTCATGATGAAGTGTGCAGAAGGAGGTTGCCAAGACATTTCCTGCTGAAGTGTCTTGGCCCAAGACATCGACTGTACTCTTTTCCATAGATGCTGCCTTGCCTGCTGAGTTCCTCCAGTGTTTTGTGTGTGTTTCCAAGACACTGCCTGGATTAGAGGGTATGAGGTATAATGAGAGGTTGGACAAATGTGGGTTGTTTTCTCCTGAGCATCAGAGGCTGAAGAGAGGCCTGACAATGTTATGGTCCTGAATGAACAGCACCAGGCATCCAAGTTTCAGCACTCCATTTCCCTGGAGCATGCTTAGCTGCTGCTGTTCCTTTAAGACACAGACTGCCAATTACTGCCTGCCACAATTCTTAAATGGAATGTCTGTACTTAAAAGCCTCATGCTGAGCATCCAGTGCTCAACTGTAGGAGTTCCATTTCTAGAATGAATGCTTGTGATTTTGCCCTTGGATTTTGTTTGTGTTGTCTTGTTTATTTCAAGTCTGAGTTATTTCTAGACCATACACTGCACTTTGGTTCACTGTCATCCAAAGCTCTCTCGTTACAGACTGAAGTTTATATAAAGAACATTATGTGAGGCATAGACTGACTATATTTCCCCTGGTTAAAAATGTCAAATACTAGAGGACATGGAGATGAGGAAAGTTTAAAGGATTCTAAAGCAGGGCAAATATTCAATGCTGAGAATGGCTGGTGCCTGGAATGGGTTACCTGGGCTAGTAGTGGAGAATATAGAGGGATAAGGATGATAAACAGAAGGAGAACATTTTGGTAAAACTGGCATCAAGATTGGCACAACATTGTGGGCTGAATAACTTGTCCAGTGTAGTCCTGTTCCATGTTCTATGTTCGCATAGAGAGTGGTGAGTTCATGGGATGTACTACTGCAGATGGTGGTGAAAGTAGATAGACTGACAGATGAATATGCTGGGAATACAAGGATATGGATGACATGTAGCAGAGGAGCTTTAGGTTAATTTGACACAGTATAAAGATAACAGAGTATGGCCTGGATGGTGGGGTCCTTGATATTGGATGTTCCTTCCTTGTGGCAGATTTCCTTCCAATTGTACTCAGTGGTGAGGGGTATAGGCACAAGGCAGTGGACATTTGAGATTATTGTTTACATTCTCCCAGATGAGCTGCCAACAGTGGCTGATGACCCCCATCTGCCCAAGCAACTGGTTTTAAGGTGCCAGGAACCCACTTTTGCTTCTTCTCATGCCAGTAGAAATGGTTTCACTGAACTTAGTAGCTAAGCCACATACGAAAGCCGGACGCTAGATCTGGTTATCAGAGGCTATTTGAGGTGCATGCCATTGGGAGCTTATCTCCACTGCACCCCTCTCCCCAGCTATGACAATTTTAAAGAACTCAGAAATATTAGAAATCTATTAACAACCAAACATGCAGCTGTTAATAAATGTCTTAGGCAGCACAGCAGCATAAGGGTTACTACTTTGCTTTACAGCACCAGCGACTGGGGGTCTTCTCCTGACCAGGTGGGTTTCCTCCAGGTGTTCCAGTTTCCTCCTACATTCCAAAGATGTATGGACTTGTAGGTTAATTGGTCAACATGGGTATAATTGGGCAGCTGGAAGGGCCTGTTACCATAGGGTATCCACAAATAAAATAAAAAAATGTAAAAAGACTGATTCCTCAATCTTTTGATAAAGAGTTATAAAGCTGAATCCATTTTTCCCTTCACATGTGCATGCAGACTGAAATAAAGTCTTTGAGTTGTACAGCACGGAAATAGGACATTCAGCCCAAATGATTCACTCTGGCTGAAATGTCCATCCATACGAAGCCCGTTTTCATGCTCCTGCCCTGTATCTCTCCATGCTGAGAATTCTGTTTTTACGTCAGATAAAGTAGGAAGTACACAATCAGCGGTAAGCCTAACTCTACTCATCTGAACCTTGGAGTCAAGATACATCATCCAAGCTCCAAGTGCTTTATTTGGGCAGCACTCACATATACAATAGAATAAGAGTAAAAAGGCAATGTTTCTGATGGTGCAATTGAAAGAAAGATTTCACAGGATGGTGTATATGCACTTGAGTTTTACTGATAACCATGAACTGTTCCAGCTGCTACCATCCAGGAAACAGTATCGCAGCATAAAAGCCGGGACCAACAGGCTCCAGGACAGCTTCTTCCACCAGGCCCTCAGACTGCTTGACTCATACTGACGCAACTGCATTTCTGTGTTATATTGACTATCTTGTTGTACATAATATTTATTATAATTGCACATTTAGACAGAGACATAACGGAAAGATTTTTACTCCTCATGTACAGTATATCAAGGACGTAAGAAGTAAAGTCAATTCATTTCAATACTAAAGAAGTGGCTGCCCTCCTTATGCAGTCCAAGTAAATTTCAAATTTAAAGGTGGCAACGCTATCAAAATAAAAGTTGTCAGGGCTATATTTCAAAATAAAAGCCTGAACATCCAGTGTCTCTGATTTCTTAGGTTTTTTTTTGAATTTTTGTTTGATGTGTGCACTGAACTTAATGTTGAATTAAACTAAATCTCCCTCTATATGATACATGTCTCTGCATTTTCTACACATTCATTGAGTCTCATTCCACCAAGATGCAACACTGAGCGTCATATGAAGTCATTCCTGCCTGTGGCCATCAAATTTTACAACTCCTCTCTCGGAGTGTCAGATACCCTGAGCCAATAGGCTGGTCCTGGACTTATTTCCACTTGAAATAATTTACTTTTTATTATTTAATTATTTATGGTTTTATATTGCTATATTTCTACACTATTCTTGGTTGGTGCGACTGTAACGAAACCCAGTTTCCCTCGGGATCAATAAAGTATGTCTGTCTGTCTGTCTAATAACATCTTCAATGTCTCTATCATGTTTGCTTCCCCCACCAAACATGGCATATATATATATATAACAAAAATTCTACTTTCTTCACACATCTCTTCCAAATGCAAGCAGGGTTTTTCCATTAAGTCTGCAGAAGACTAGAACTAAAGGTCATAGGTTAAGGGTCAAAGGTGAAATATTTAATGGGTATCTGAACTGGAACATCATTCAGAGGATGGTAAGAGTGTGAAACAGGCTGCCAGTGAAAGTGGTGGATACGGGTTCAATTTCAACATTTCAGAAAAATTTGGATAAGTACATGAATGGGAAGAACATGGAAGGTTATAATCCTGGATTGGATTGATGTACAAGGAAGAATAACAATTTTGTGTGGAATAGATAAACTGAAGGGCCTGTTTCTGTTCTATGACTAGGACTTTATCTGCTTGAAACCTTCCCCTTCTCACCTTAAATACATGTCATCTAGTACTTGATATTTCTATTTTGGGACAAAGATACTGCCTGCTTTTTTTTATTAAGTGCAATTGTGAACAATAGACAGATCAGAAATGCTGATCAAGTCAACTAGTTCGCAAAGAGAACTCTGATAGGCCAATCAGATGGTTTACTGCTGCTCAGTGATAGAACATAAAAAAACCATATATACAATTAAGAAATATTAAAAAATAGTAGAAATACTGGAGTCATGATGATCATGATGAAGTCTGCTGGAGAGAGACATTTATACACATGCTGTCCTCCATAATTCAGAGAGATTGAAGGATAAGGTTACAGGGTGACAAAACATGACAGGAGCACTTGGAACTAAAAACTAATCCCTACCAGGAGCAAACAGCACCTGATCTTTCCACACTGTTCTCCAGCAGTTTAAGGACTAAGTCCAGCTGGAACATAACTCACAAGTGCTCTTGAAAGTCAGGTATTAACCCTACCTACCAACAACCAAGCATTGCCATCCTGGTCCCCTTCATGATAGCTTATGAAGAAGCATGTGACTTCCCCCCCCCCAGAGATAATATGTAATGGTCCGGTCCGAAGCCCGCATCCAGTCTGCAAACTCAGTACTCCGGGTCTTGTAGCCGTCCCTCCTTTCACCCTTAAGCCCAAATAGGATCATCTTGGCTTAAGGAGGTGCACCTGATGCCTATTGGCTGGCAGGTGTATATAAAGGGCTCTGGGACTGAGGCCAGTTGGAGGTGGTTTTGTATGTGCTGTTTGATTGGGTTGTCCTGACCTGTGTGTCATGTTTGTCCTGCTTGTGCTGTTTCCCTGGTTTTGTTCTGTTTGTCCTGGCTTGGAGTACCCACTGTTAATCAACTAGTTATGTAAGTCTAGTCACCCTGGACTGAGCTCCCTTCTGATCCCTTGCCTCTGTTGGGTAAGAAGGCTGGACTGCTGGTGTCCAGTGTGGGACTGTAACACTTTCTTACCCCTCTTTGGATGGGTTGTGCCTGCACCTGCCCAGGCCTCTGTCCTCCTGCCTGGGAGGTTGGGCCCTACCCAGGAGTTATGAGGCCTGTTCAGGGGGCTATCCTCCCAGCATTCCTTGTCCCATAGACCCATCCTCTAGCCTAGCCAGGATCCTGCCTTGCCTGAACTACCTCTGAACCCCAGGATCACCTTTGAATGCCATGTCCCTCATGCATGCCATGGTCTCCCCATCTTCTATCCTTTAGTAGTTCCTGTCCTGCCCCTAGTACTTCAGTGCCTGTGCCCTGCACTTGGGTCCAGTCTCATGCCCCCTTGTGACATAATAGGTGTTTGTGCATTTGACTATTGAAGGCTTGGACCCCATTGTTGCAGATGTTTTCAACCACAGCATCTGGAAGGCTGTTCCAAATTCTGATAGCACAATGAAGGAAGCTTCTATCCAGTGTGTAGGTTCTTACATCAGGCATAGATAAAATTGATCGTGTGGTGTGCTGTCACTCATAAGATGAAGGCAGCATGGTGTGAAGGTCTGCAGGGCTATGGCTGGTGTGCATTTTGTATCGCACAGTAGATGCAGCAACCTGTCATCTGTGGTGTAAGCTACTGATGGCTAGCTTCTCACGGGCTGTGGCTTCACCTACACCTATAATCCTGAGAGCCTTTCTTTGAATGAATCAAGCTGCCTGAAGAAACTCTGAGGCATCCATCCATGATAAGCAGGCATACTCCATGATACTTTGTACCTGGGCTTTGTAAACTGGTTCTGCCCTCATTGTCGAGTTTGAATGCTACTTTCTGCAGAGCTTCAAGCCTTTGTCCAGCCTTGTTTGAAATAGTGGAAAGGTGTTTATCCCACACCAACTTGCTGTCAATATTAACACTAAGGATTACTAGCTGCTACTTTAAATCCAGCTTGCAGTTCCCAAAATACAGGTCGGGGGTAGATGGATTCCTCTTCCCAGACATCACCATCGCCTTGCACTGAGTAGGCTCAAAGGTGACATTCCAGTCGTCTGCCCAGGCTTTCATCCTGTCAAGATCCCTGTTCAGGCCTGCTGTCACTGTATTACTCTCTCCTGCTTCAATTGGTGCAAATAGTGTTGAGTCATCAGTGTACAGGTATAGCTTGTTTAACTCCCATAATTTTATAAACTTCTGTCAGCCACTGACCCCTCATAAAAAGCAACTCAAGTTATCAAGTTTGTCCAGACTTGCACGTTGGCTCATTTCTTCTAATCCAGACATCATCCAGGTGAGCCTTTTCTGAATGCTTTCCAGTTTTCACATCCTTCCTGTAAAAGGGTGACCAGAATTGCAGGCAATTAAAATCTCATTTAACATTATAATAGCTTCTTAGAAATTTTGATACATAAATTTTAGTAGAAAATAACAGAAGTTACAGTGACAATCCTCAGGGTCTTGACATGAAGCAACAACTGTTCATTTCCTACCATAGATGCTGCCTGAGCTGCTGAGTTCCTGTGGCATTATGTGTGAATTCTGGAAATGCTCATTAGCTCAGGCAGCATCTATATAAAGAGTAACTAATGAATTGGGTGATTAAGTAAATTGGTTTATTATTGTCATGTGTACTAAGGAACAGTGAAAATCTTTTCTCATAACCATAACAATTACAGCATGGAAACAGGCCATCTTGGCCCTTTTAGTCTGTGCCGAACGCTTACTCTCACCTAGTCCCACTGACCTGTACTCAGCACATAACCTTCCATTCCTTTCCTGTCCATATACCTATCCAATTTTGCTTTAAATGACAATACCAAACCTACCTCTACCACTTCTACTGGAAGCTCATTCCACACAGCTACCACTCTCTGAGTAAAGAAATTCCCCCTCATGTTACCCTTAAACTTTTGCCCCCTAACTCTCAACTCATGTCCCCTTGTTTGAATCTTCCCTACTCTCAATGGAAAAAGCCTAACCACGTCAATTTTATCTATCCCCCTCATAATTTTAAATACCTTTATCAAGTCCCCCCCCTCAACCTTCTATGCTCCAAAGAATAAAGACCTAACTTGTTCAACCTTTCCCTGTAACTTGGGTGCTGCAACCCAGGTAACATTCTAGTAAATCTTCTCTGTACACTCTCTATTTTGTTGACATCTTTCCTATAATTCAGTGACCAGAACTATACACAATACTCCAAATTTGGCCTCACCAATGCCTTGTACAATTTTAACATTACATCCCAACTCCTATACTCAATGCTTTGATTTATAAAGGCCAGCATACCAAAAGCTTTCTTCACCACCCTATCCACATGAAGTTCCACATTCAGGGAACTATGCACCATTATTCCTAGATCACTCTGTTCTACTGCATTCTTCAAAGCCCTACCATTTACCATGTATGTCCTATTTGGATTATTCCTACCAAAATATAGCACATCACACTTATCAGCATTGAACTCCATCTGCATTGCTCAGCCTACTCTTCTAACTGGCCTAAATCTCTCTGCAAACTTTGAAAACCTATTTCATTATCCACAATGCCACCTACCTTAGTATCATCTGCATACTTACTAATCCAATTTACCAGCCCATCATCCAGATCATTAATATATATGACAAACACCATTGGACCCAATACAGATCCCTGAGGCACACCACTAGTCACCGGCCTCCAACCTGACAGTTATCCACCACTACTCTATGGCATCTCCCATCTAGCCACTGTAGAATCTATTTTACTACTTCAATATTAATACCCAACAATTGAACCTTCCTAACTAACCTTCCATGTGGAACCTTGTCAAAGGCCTTACTGAAGTCCATATAGACAACATCCACTGCTTTACCCTCATCAACTTTCCTTGTAACCTCTTCAAAAAATTCAATAAGATTTGTCAAACATGACCTTCCATGCACAAATCCATGTTGACTGTTCCTAATCAGACCCTGTCTATCCAGATAATTATATATACCATCTCTAAGAATATTTTCCATTAATTTACCCACCACTGATGTCAAACTTACAGGCTGATAATTGCTAGGTTTACTCTTAGAACCCTTTTTAAACAATGGAACCACATGAGCAATATGGCAATCTTCTGGTACCATCCTTGTCTCTAATGACATTTGAAATATTTCTGTCAGTGCCCCTCCTATTGCTACACTAACTTCCCTCAAGGTCCTAGGGAATATCCAGTCAGGACCTGGAGATTTATCCACTTTTATATTCTTTAAAAGCGCCAGTACTTCCTCCTCTTTAATCATCACATTTTCCATAGCTACTCTACTTGTTTCCCTTACCCTACACAATTCAATATCCTTCTCCTTGGTGAATACCGAAGAAAAGAAATTGTTCAAAATCTCCCCCATCTCTTTTGGCTCCACACATAGCTGTTCACTCTGATTCTCTGAGGGACCAATTTTGTCCCTCACTATCTTTTGCTATTAATATAACTGTATAAACCCTTTGGATTTATTTTCACCTTACTTGCCAAAGTAACATCATATCTTTTAGCTTTTCTAATTTCTTTCTTAAGATTCTTTTCACATTCTTTATATTTGTTGAGCACCTCATTTACTCCATGCTGTCTATATTTATTGTCGATATCTCTTTTTCCTAACCAAGTTTCCAATATCCCTTGAAAACCATGGCTCTCACAAACTTTTAACCTTTCCTTTCAACCTAACAGGAACATAAAGATTTTGTACCCTCAGAATTTCACCTTTAAATGACTGTCATTTCTCTATTACATCCTTCCCATAAAACAAATCGTCCCAATCCACTCCTAAATCCTTTCGCATCGCCTCAAAGTTAACCTTTCTCCAATCAAAAATCTCAACCCTGGGTCCAGTCCTAACCTTCTCCATAATTATATTGAAACTAATTTCTTACCTTCTGTTCATACAGATTCATTCCAACAGTGCACTGAGGTAGCATAAGCCCAAATAGTAACAAAGGAGAGAACTTCACATCCCATCATTGAAATGTTCTCATAACTTATGGGCTCACTCTTCATTTCATGTTCTCAATATTTATTGCTTATTTATTTATTATATCTTTATGTGTTTGCTAAGCTTTGCACATTGGTTGGTGTGGGCTTTCATTGATTCTGTTACAGCTATAATTCTATTATGTACTTATTGAGTATGCCCACAAGAAAAGGAAACTCAAGGTAGTTAATGGTAACAAATGTACTTTAATAAAAAAAATATTTTGACAGTTGAACTTTGAAGACTGGAGAATAAAGTTTTACAGATAGAGAGAAAGTGCACTGCAAGCAGACAAGGAGTTTCAAGGTCTCAAGGTCACAATGAAATCGATTGTGAGGACAGTGGGGATAGATGTTATCCTTGAGCTTAGTGGTGTGTGATCTTTGTATGTTCTATCCAACGGGAGAGGGGAGAAGAGAGACTGCCTGTGGTAGAGGGATCTTTATGCTGGCTGCTTTAATGGGATACCAAATCGTGTAGAGAGAGTCCATAGAGGGGAGGCTGGTGACTATGATGTGCTGAACTGTGTCCACAACTCTCTGCAGCTTCTTGCTGTCACTCGCAGGCTATTTGTCATACCAAGCCATGCAGCTTCGGGATAGGATGCATCGAGAAACATTGGTGAGAGGCTGGGTCCCATCTCAGGACTATGACAGAGAAATACAACATTAGTTTTGGGTAGTAGAAAAGCTAGGACAGCAGTTGGGGAGAACAACTCTCGCAAATTGTTACAGATGCACTGTGGAGAGCATTTTAACTGGTTGCATCACTGTCGGGCACGGAGGGGTTAATACTTGGGTTCAGAAACATCAGCAGGAAGTTTCAAACTCAGCCAGCTCCTTCATGGGCACTAGCCTCCCAGCATTGAGGCGCCATCATTCCCCCATCACCCAGGACATGCTTCTTCCCATTGCTATCAAGGAGGAGGCACAGAACCCTGTAAATACACCCTCCAATGATTCAGGAACAGCTTCCTCCCCTTTCCCATCAGATTTCTGAATGGACAATGGACCCACGTGCACCAGTTCAATATCTGATTTTTGCTTCTTTTTCACGACATCTGCCAGTGATGAACCTGATTCTAATTTGGAAGGTGAATTCCTTTGCAGAGGTGTGTCTGGATGACTTGATGTGGCAACAAGGCACCAGTTAAAGCAGATTAATTTTTTTTGCCTGCATAATGTACTGCTCGTGGTAAGATTGTGGCGTGTTGCCAGAAAGCCAAATGATAAAAGAAAGAAAAAGCATGATTTAAAATGTCAGACAGAACTGGCCAGTCTTGATTCAGGCAGAATGGAAGAGGGATTTGCTTTCAGGTGGTGAATTTGATAGTGAATCCCTCAGGGAATCAAAGACAATCTTGTTTTCGTCTTAATGCCAGGCTTGTTAAAGTGAAAATTTTAGAGCAGAAGACATAATGCCTGAAACTGAAGAAGGAAGATTTTGCATGTCATCAAAATCTTTGACAAATTTCTGTAGATGTGCAGTGTAGAGTGTATTGACTGGCTGCATCAGAGTCTGGTATGGAAACACCAATGTCCTTGATTGAACAGAAAATTCTACAAAACGTAATGGATATGACCCAGCCCATCACAAGTAAAGGCCTCTCCACCAGTGAGAACATGGAGCCCTGTGGCAGGAAAGCATCATCCATCATCAAGAACCTTCACCATGCAGGATATACACTTTTCTTACTGCTGCTATCAGGAAGAAGGTACAAGACCTCAGGACCCACATCACCATGTTTAGGAATAGTTAATACTCAGCCATCAAGCTCTTGAACAGAGGGGATACACTGAACTTCACTCACCCACTTTCAAGGACACTTGGTCTCATGTTCTCCATATTTATTGTTTCTTCATATTAACTGTGATTGCCCACAAGAAAACGAATCTCAGGGTTGTATATGGTGACATATACGAACTTTGATAATAAATTTACTTTGATCTTTGTACTTTGAAAGAGAACAAAGACCCGGGGCTGGAATATGAAGCAAAATATAAACAATCTGCTGAGGATCTCAGAGGGCCAGGCAGTGGAAGAAAATGAACAGTCAACATTTTGAGTAAAGATGGTTCATCTTGACTGAAGAAGAGAGATCTCTTTTAAACTTTAAGCAAGGAGAGCAACATTTTCAAAGTGTGTAACAGTTAATGGTGTCAGAGTAGATAAATTTTGTCAGCTCGAGGGCACAATGGGCTCTTGCCATTGAGCAAGTTTGTGCAACTGTGTGCAAGTTTGTGACCTGAAAGATTGACAAGTTCTTTCTCCCTACAGATGTTGCTTGACTGATGAGTTCTTCCATTTTCTTCCCTGGGAAAGAAATGCTTTGTTATGCTTCCATTGCCATGAATAAGTACCTACCACAATGGAGAGGATGGTATGGTCATGCACCTTGGTAGAAGGAATAAATGTGTAGATTATTTCTAAACAGGGAGTAAATTCAGAAATTGGAGGTACAAAGGGACTTGGAAATCCAATAATAACATTCCCTAAAAGTTAACTTGCAGTTTGAGTTGGTTATAAGGAAGGCAAATGCAATGTTAGCATTCATTTCAAGAAAATTAGATTATAAAAGCAAGGATGTGGTGCTAAGACTTTATTAGACATTGGTCAGACCACATTTGGAATATTGTGAGCAATTTTGGACTCCTTATCAAAGAAAGGATGTGCTGGTGTTAGAGAAGATCCAGAGGAGGTTCACGAGAATGATTGCTGGAATGAAAGGGTTACGTATGTGATGCGTAAATGACTCTGGGCCTGTACTCAGTGAAGTTTAGAAGAATGAGGGCAGATCTCACTGAAACTCACAAAATATTGAAAAACTCAGTGATGTAGTGAGGATGTTTTCAACCGTCAAAGAGTCTAGGACTAGAGGGCACAGCCTCAGAATAGAAGTATGTTCCCTTAGAACATAGATAATGAGGAATTTCTTTAGGCAGAGCATGGTAATTCATTACCACAGACAGCTCCGGAGGCCAAGTCATTGGGTATATTTAAAGTGGAGGTTGTTAGTTTCTTGATTAGTCAGGGCCTCAAAAATTATGGGAAGAAGGGGGGAGAATGGGGCTGAGAGAAAAAAAATAAATTAGCCATGAACAAATGGCAAAGCAGACTCAGTGTGCCGAAAGGGCTAATTCAGTTCCTACGTCTTATAGTCTTCAAGCTTAATGAGTGATTATAAACAAAGCAGTTCATAGTGCTTATACTGAACATGCAAGAGACTGTGGATAATGGAAACTGGGGCTGCAAACTATCTGCTGGAGGAACTCAATGGGTCAGGCGGCATCTGTGGTGGTGGGTGTAGGAATTGTCAGTATTTCAGGTTCAATCAGGTTCTGGATACAGGGTTTCAACCCGAAACATCTACATTTTCTTCCCTGCCCCCACTGCACAGATTTTCCCTTCAACCAACCAGCTTAGTCCTAACCTCTCGAGTTTAGCATCACAATGACCAGTTTGATTCCTGATGAAGAGACTCTGCCCAAAATAATTTCCTTTCATAGACACTGCCTGACCTGTTGAGTTCTTCTGCTACTTTGAATTGACTTTGTATATTCTCAAGTTTTCCAGCATCTGCAGCATCTCTTGTAACTATGGCCCTTCATTTTATTTATTTTATTTTATTTAGAAATGCAGCATGGAACATGTCCTTCTGCTCCAATGAGCCACACCACCCAGAAACCCTCGACAACCCCAATTTAACCCTAAGCCTAACCAATTAATCTACTAGTGGTAACCACTAGTTACCAGAGGTAACCAGAGCACCCAGAGAAAACACATATGTTCACAAGAAGGATGTACAGAGACGCCTTACAGAGGACGTCAGGACTGAACTGCAAACTCTGATGCCCAAGCTGTAATAGTGTCGTACCTGCTGCTACTCTTCTGTGGCAATCATTTTGTACTAAAGCAGATGATATATTTTGTTCCATTTGTGTTCTTTCTCATAAAAAATTGTTTAATTTATGGTTAATTTATGTTTTTCTTGTGATTCATGCTTGGAATATGCACTGTGCCCATAATGCTGTTATAAGTAAGTTTTTCATTGCACCTGGGCATACATGGGTTTGTGCATATGATATATTGAATTTGACCTTGGTTCTGTTGGGTGTGAACCATGAAATGATAACAAGGGATAGTCCATTAATACCCTGAAGCCTGCTGTGTTATTCAATTTTCCAGCAATTCCAAGTTCAAGTTTACTGTCATTCCACCGTACACATGCATACAACTAAATGAAATGTCGTTCTTCTGGGGACCAGAGTGCAAATCATAGTACATACTCTCACACACAGGACATATAGTTGCGATCCAGAGCATACAGTCAGTAGCTTAGCAATCAGTGCAACGCTATTACAGCTCAGAGTTTAATTCCAGCACCATCTGTAAGGAGTTTGTAAGTTCTCCTCGTGGCTGTGTGGGGTTTCCTCCTGCAGTCCAAAAGCATACTGGTTAAAAGATCATTGTAAGTTTTCCTATGATTAGGCCAGAGTTAAACAGGTGCATTGCTGGGCGTCATAGCTCATTGGGTCAGAATGGCCTGTTCCATGCTGTACCTTGAAATAAAATAATAATTGCACTAGTCGCTGAGTGGTCTGAAGATTGACAGGTTAATCTAATGTCTGAGGTGCATGTTTCTGTAAGACACTAATGTTACTGGCACTGTTATAATAAAACAAGCAGTCATATAATTTCCATTTCGTTTAATTCCTTAGATTCATGTGCAGTTTGATCAGCAAAAGTTGTCAGGATGAATTGCTTCGTGTACAACTCTGGTACGAATCTCACCATTACGTCACTTGTGTACAACTGTGGGAAATGCTTCAACAAGCTCCTTGTGAGGTTCATATGAATCAGATCAAAGTCAAGGCAAACAGCCAGTTTATTTCTCTCAATAACTTCCATATCCCATTTATATCTGTTGTAAAAATTGATTTATAGTTTGCATAATTTGCAATTGCCAATCAACAATGAATTGCCATTGGACGATAAGACCGTAACATGTAGGAGCATAAATAGTCCATTCTGCCATCTGAGTCTGTTCCACCATTTGATCAAATCTGATTTATTATCCCCACAACCCCTATTCTCCTGCCTTCTCACCATAACCTTTGACGCATTGACTGTTCAATAACATTTCATGCTGTAAATCAATATCATTTGTATTTGATTAATTGCTAGAATAGATTGCAAATTTACAAGGTAAGACCTGTTCCCGCAATAAATCTTTCTGCCCAAGTTAACACTTGATAAATGAAGACTTGCTAATTGGCAGGAATTAGAAATAAATTAATGCATTCTGCCCTGTTTAAGCATCTACTACGTGTTAGAGGTTGTGCTGTTGGCATGACAATGAGTGATCCACCTAGGGGCTGAAGAATGGGGTATTAGACTATGAGACACAAGGGTAGAATAAGGCATTTGATCCATCGAGTCTGCTTTGCCAGTCCATAATGGCTGATATATTATCCCTCTCAACCCCATTCTCCTGCTTTCTCCACGTAACCCTTGACACTCATACTAATCAAGAACCTATCAACAATTGCTTTAAATATACTGAATGACTTGGCCTCCACGGTCATATGTGGCACTGAATCCCCGAGATTCACTATCCTTTGGCTAAAGAAATTCCACCTCAACTGTATTCTGAAGGGACATACTTTTATTCTGATGCTGTGCCAGATCCTCCACTGTAGGAAACCTCTTTTACTCTATCTAGGCCTTTCAATGTTCAACAGGTTTCGAGGAGATACCCCCTCATCTTTCTAAACTCCTGTGATTACAGGCCCAGAGCAAATCAAACACTTCTCATATGCTAACCATTTCATTTCTGGAATCACTCTCGTGGGCCTCCTGTGACTCTCTCTAATGCAAGCACATCTTTTCTTAGATAGGGGGCCTAAAACTCCAAGTACAGTCTGACTGATACCTTATATATCCACAGCATTACATCCTCACTTTTATATTCTAGTTCTTTTGAATGATCCTTTCCTTTATCCCCTTGTTGGGTCTGTCCCCTCTGTCGGGGAGGAGATAGGGTCCAGATTCTATTCCTTCAGCTGGAGATAATGTGACCTTAATTAAGAAGAAGAAGGAGGTGCTTTGCATTTTTTGAAAGGAAAGAACAAATGAAATAGTTGAGTATAAGAAAATCAAGAGAAGACAAGAAGGAAATCAGAAGAGCTAAAAGAAGACATGAGGTTGCTCGAGCAGAAAAAAGTGAAGGAGGCTCCTTCACTTTACAGATATATTAAGAGCAAAAGAAACGCAAAGAACAAAATGGGTCCTCTTGAAGATCAAAGTGGTGAGCTATGCATGGAGCTGAAAGGGAATCACGCAGTGCATGTGTATCTATTTGGGAGTAGGACATAGAGTCTCTAGAAGTGAAGCAATATAGCAGTGAGTTTATAGTCCTTGTAAATTGTAGCAAAATTATCCCAGCTGGAGGAAAATCCAGAGACATATTTTCCAAGGTGAAAATGGCTAATACGAGTGGTGTAATTTTAATGTGTTTGGAGAAAAGTATAGGAGGGATGTCAGAGCAAAACGTTTTACACCAAGAGTGGTAAGTGCTTGGAATGCACAGGGGGTAGTGCTAGAGTCAGATACATTAGGGACATGGATTTAAGAAAACTGGAGAGCTATGTGGGAGGAAAGGGTTAGATTTATCTAAGAGTAGGTTAAACAGATGGCACAACATTGTGGGCCAAAGGGCTTGCATTGCACTGTACTGTCGAGGGAAGAGGTGGAGATATAGCTGGTGTGTGATAGGTGGATCAAGGTGGTGGGGGGACTATAAGCCACACTTCTCCTTTTGTTTCTTCTTTCTTTCCAATCCTGAAGAAGGGTCTTGGCCAGAAATGGCAAAATTGTCAGCTTCACTGAGTTCATCCAAAGATTTTTTGGTGGCCCGACAAAGGAACAAAATGTTGCTACATTCAGAGCAGGAAGGCATGTGTGGCAGACTACTGAGTACTTCCAGCATTTTCTGTTTCTGTTACAGTGTAAATTGAAAGCTGTTCTGTAAATTGAATTCTGTCCAAGATAGGGACTTGTGTTGAAAATTAGCACCAAATGCCAGGAGTTGATTTTGAATTAGTATTCAGAGAACTGGGACATAGAACCTGATATATGAATCCAAGTTCCAGCATGGTAGCTAGGGAACTGAGATTCAACTAATTAAATAAATGGAATTAAAATATGAAATAATTACTTGCAAGGATAAAAGTACCAGATTATTATAAAAACCCTTATGCTTCACTAACGGCCTTCTAGAAAACCTACCTCATCTATGATAATATAACCCAATCCCACTGGTGTGTTTGATTGTAACTAGCCTCCTCACAGAAATAATAATTGCAAGTAGATGATAAATGCAGGAAGTATCTATGATCTCACTAACCTGATGAAAGAAACCAGTCGGAAGGCTGAATTTTGAATCTGGTCAGTTTCTCCGTGAACACTCTGGGGCCACATTATTAGGTGTATACTGGCTCATTAATGAAAACATCTCAACAGCTGATCTTGTGGCAGCAACTCAGTGCACGAAAGCCTACAGACAAGGTTGAGATGTTTATTTGTTGTTCAGACCAAACAGAATGGGGAAGAAATGTGATCTAAGTAACTTTGACTGTGGAATGATTGTTGGTGCCAGACAGGGTGGTTTGTATATCTCAGAAACTGCTGATCTGGGATTTTCACACATTGCACTTTCTAGAGCTTACAGAGAATGGTGTGAGAAACAAAAAATTACATCCAGTGAGCAGCAGTTCTGTGGCTAAAAGTGCCTGGTTAATTAAAGAGGTCAGAGGAGAATGGCCAGACTGGTTCGAGATGACAAGAAGGTGACAGTAACTCAGATAACCACATGTTACAACAGTGGTATGTAGAAGAGCATCTCTGAATGCACAACATGAAGTAGATGGCTTTGAACAGCAGAAGACCACCAGCATACACCCAATGGCCAGTCTATTAGGTACAGAAGGTATCTATCATAGTGGCCGTTGCGTGTCAGAGATGGGTCTTAGTAGCTCAACATAGGAACATGGGAGTCCTCATGCAAAAATTCCCTGAAAGTCAATTTGCAGGTTGAGTCAGTGATGAGGAAGGCAAATGCAATGTTAGCATTCATTTTGAGAGAACTCGAATATAAAACCAAGGATGTAATGCTGAGTCTTTATACCGAATTAGCCATTCTGCACTTGGAGTATGGTGAGAAGTTTTGGATCCTACTATCCTTATCTAAGAAGGGATCTGCTTGCATTGGACAGAGTCCAGAGGAGATTCTTGATCCCAGGAATAAGAGTTAACATATGAGGAGTGTTTCATGGCTCTAGGCTTTACGTGCTGGAGTTTAGAAGATGGACAGAGTATCTAATTGAAACTTAACAAATACTGAAAAACATCTCACAGAAGGTGAGACCTGTACACAAGGAATGGCTTACAAAGGAACTGGAGGGTGGACTAATATCCTAGCAGGAAAGTTTGTTAATGCTGTACAGTGGGATTTAAACTGGAGTTGTGGGGCGATGGGAACTAGGGTGCCAGAACAGTTCATGGAGAGGTTGTGGAGACTGATGTTGGTAAGAGCTCAGACAAAGTTAGGACTCAAAAGATGGAGCATAGCGTGACAAGTGTCAATTCAAGAAGTGTGGTAGGAAAGGCGGATATTCGTGCTGAAGATGATGTAATTGGTTTACAAACAGAGACAATGAATCATTTGGCCCATGCATGCTGTCCCATGATTCCATCTGATCATGGCTGATCCACCACAGGTCCATCTCTTCACAGCTTTCATTTGGTTTTAATAATGGTTTATATTGTCACATGTACTGAGACACAGTGAAAGATTGTTCCACACAGACAGATCATGCCATACATTAGTATATCAAGGCAGTTTGTAGATACTGACTGCTGAACATTACATCACAGTTGCAGATAAAATCCAGAGCAAGTTGGAGGGAAGTAGCTGTTCCTGAAACTGGTGATGAGGTAATTTAGGCTTCAGTACCTCCTCCCCAACAGTAGCAGTGAGAAGGAGGCATAGCCTGGATGGTGGAGTTCCTCAATGCTAGACATCACATTCTTCAGGCTACATCTCCTGTGGATGTTGCCAGTGGTAGGCAGAGCTGTACAGTGTCCGTGACCCCACAACATTGGACAAAGAATTAGGTCTCAGGAAACATTCATACCAGAGGCTGTTTCATAGTAAATGCTATCTATTTGATATGACACCTCAGAAGTCACAGCTAAAGTAAGTCAATTTTGTTAAGAAGATTAAATAGGTTTCAATAAATAGCCTTCGCTCAGCACATCTACTTGGAGCAGTGTCTCAGGAAAGCAGCATCCATCATTAATGATACCCACCATCCAGGAATTCTCCCTTCTTGCTGCTGCAATTGGGAAGGAGGTACTAGAGCCTTAAGTCCCACAGTACCGGCTTCAGGAACAATTATTACCCCTCAACCATCAGGCACCTAAACTAGAGTGGATAATTTCACTCAGCTCAACAAGGGATTACACAATCTACAAACTCACTTTCAAGGACTTTACAACTCATGTTCTCAATATTATTTTTTGCATATTTATTATTATTGTTTGCTTTCTTTTGAATTTGCACAATTTGTCATTGATCGTCAGCCTTTGTGTCGAATTTTTCAGTTATTCATTTGTTCTAATGTGAATGCCTGCAGAAATGAATCTCGGGATAGTATGTTATGATAAATACGCATTCTGATGATAAATTTACTCTGAAATTTTCAAAAAGAAAAATTACCCTATTAAAGTAAGTGAGCAAGAATTATAGGATGGTGAAACTCCAGTCATGATTCCTGACATGACTGGAGTGAAGGAGAATGAGAGGTGACATGGTAGAGGTGTACAACATGACAAGAGGCATAGATCAACTAAACAGTCAGAGCCTTTTTCCCAGGGCAGAAATGGCTAATACAAGGGGGCATAAATTTGAGGTGATTGGAGGAAAGTTTAGGGGGATATCAATGGTAAATATCTTAAGCAAAAAGTAGAACACCCTGCCGGGGTGGTGGTAGAAGCAGATACACTTAGGAGACTCTTAGCTAGGCACAGGGATGATAGACAACTGGAGGACTATGTGGGGGACAAACAATCTCTGAAGAATTCCTGATACTGGCTGGAGTCACAGGTCTGGTTAAGACACTGCCCAGAAGAAGGCATTGGTCTTCTTCTGGGCAGTGTCTTTACCAGATCTGTGACCCCAGCCAGTATCAGGAATTCTTCAGGGATTGTTTGTGCCGGTTGCCGTCTGTGGTTGTATAACCAGGACTGTGATATGTATCTGCTCATATGACCATCCACTATAACTTCATGTGCCCATGATTGGGGGGTAAGGAAGTGCTATATTCTGTCCAAGGGTGAACTATAGGCTAGCGGAGGGAAAGACACCTTACCCCTCCTTTAGTAGAAAAGTAGCTTCACCACCCCCAGATTGATCTTGGTGTATGCTAAAAGATTGGCACGTTGTGGGCCGAAGGACCTGTACTGTGCTGTACATGTTCTATTTTCTAATATTCTTTATGTTCTACGCTCTGTGAAAGGCAGAAGAATGGCCAAATCATCTCTATTCAGATCAAATTTTGCAGTGCCACTAGATTCAGCCATAAAATTGCCCATTCTCACTTTCTGACGACATCTTGCACAAACTTGCTATATTTCTTCAATCTGTCAGACTATAATTCCAACTCTATCACAGCAAGCAGCATGTATATATGTAAAATGTTAGATATTTATTGATTCTGGTCTTCGGTAGCATAATTAATTTCCAGAAAGGATAATATTTCCTTCCTCCTAAATGTAAGAATAATTACAGAGGAAAAAACTAACCCAACTTGCACACTTGATCTGTGATAATCAATCAAAGAGGAAAATCAATGGCCCGATCTAAACCTCATCAAAAATTTGAAACACTTTAAATAATTGCTGAACTTTACTCAAATGAAATAACAATTCAGAACTCAGTTGCAATTTAATGCAGGCACAGCAAATGGAAAGCTATTGCTTCATACTTTAACTTTGATGTTCTAGTAAATTTATCAAACATTGTAATCCAATTCTCTTCATTATTTAGTGTGAATGACATTACTTTTGCCATACAGCTAATTTCTCATTGTAATTTTATCATCCTTTAATGACATTTCTCCTACTATATCGTAAATTGGTTACTTCCCTTCCACCACTCATTTCTTGAACTAACTGGCAAATTCCTAATTACTACAGCTTGACAACTCTGTGGTCAGCTTGGCAAGTTTGCATTAAAATGCTCATTTTTATGTTCTTCCTTGAAAGAAAAATGTGTGTTTAGTTCAAAGTTCAAAGCAAATTTATTATGTAAGTATACATTGTATATATCACCATATACTACCCTGAGATTTATTTTCTTGCTGGCATTCACAATAAATCCAAAAATACATAATCAAATCAATGTAGGACCACACCCAACAGGATTGACAAACACCAATGTGCAAAAGACAACAAACTGTGCAAATACAAAAGTAATAAATAAGCAGTAAATATCAAGAACATGAGAAGAAGAGTCCTTGAAAGTAAGTTCATATGTTGTGGGAATATTTCAGTGATTGGCTGAGTGAAGTTATCCCTGGTTTCTGGTTGAGTCATCTCTGGTTCAAGAGCTTGATGGCTAAGGGGTAATAATTGTTCCTGAATCTGGTGGTGTGGGTCCTGAGGCTTCTATACCTCCTTCTTCACGTTTCCTTGATATGATAAAAGATTCTGAAGACGCTGGAAATCTTGTGCAACACACACAAAATGCTGGAATAGTTCAAAAAGTCAGGCAGGATCTATGGAAGTGAATAAACAGTCGGTGTTCCAGGCTAATACCCTTCATCCAGATGTTCAGATGAAGGGTCACAGCCTGAAATGTCAACTGTTTATTCACTTCCATTGATGTTGCCTAACTGATAGGATGCTATACTGAACACCTGAGATCCTGCTACATGCTTTCATTGTACTTGTCCATATGACAATAAACACAATTTTGACTTTGGCTTTGCAAACTCTCCAACTCTGTGAAATCCACACAAAGTCACCTGTAGCTCAGTGACAGAGACAGAAAACTGAGTGTGACTTGCATTTCACAGTCCCAGATGAAATTCCTGATGCATGTTGTGCAGCCTTCAGAAAAAGCACAAACTTAAGAAGAAAAGTATCTGCCCTCTCAAGCAAATGCAAATGATTCCTTGGAACTGCACTTCTGCTTTTGTTTAGAAATTCCAGCAGACTCTGTAGGATGTTTTGAAGCTTTAGACCAACTGGTGGATGTGGGTTCTATTACAATATTCAAGAGAAGCAGTTTTATGTAGTTCTGATCACCTTCTGACAGGAAATATATCAATAAGATTGAAAGAGTATAGAGAAAATTTACAAGGATGGTGCTGGCAGTTGAAGATCTAAGATAAAGGGAGGGGTTGAATAGGTTTGGACTTTATTCCCTGGACTATAGGAGAATGGGGAAAGATTCAATAGAGGTATGCAAAATACAAGGGCTATAGGTAGTGCAAATGCAAGCAGGCTTTTTCCACTGAGGTCATAGGTTAAGGATGAAAGATGAAATATTTGAGGGTATCCTGAATGGGAACATCTTCATTCAGAGGATGGTGGGAGTGTGGAATGAGCTGCCAACAGAAGTGGTGGATATGGGTTTGATTTCAATTTTAAGAAAATTTGGATGCGAGGGGAATGGTGCAAGAGTGCGTCAATGAGACTAGGCAAAATGATAGATTGGCATGGACTTGATGGTCTAAAAAACCTTTTAATGTGCTATAGTGTTCATTGACTCTATGGCAATATGTTCATTGCATCAAAATTCATGTGAAACTATGCCCCAAGAAATAAAGATTTGAAGTTCATAGTAAATTTACAAACAAAGTGCATATATGTTACCGTGCACGACCTTAAGATTCATTTTGTTGCAGGTATTTGGTCAATGGAACATTTCTATTGACAGGGGAAGGGGCAAAGGCAGGTTACTAGTGCCTTAAAACTGGTTGCTTCAGGCAGATGGGACTCATCAACTGTGGTTGGCAGATTGTCTAGGAGAAGGAAAACTCTGATCTCAAACGTCTGCTGTCTTGCGTTTATACTCACTTATGGGGAAGGATTCAGCAGTGAATCCTGAGGAATAATCTGGAGCTGGAGTTCCTAAGACATATACTTATTTTTTATAGGCATCCATTAGTCTCGAGAGACCATGGATTTGCGCCTTGGAAGGCACAGGCCTGGGCAGGGTTGTATGGGAGACCGGCAGTTGCCCAAGCTGCAGGCCTTCCCCTCTCCACACCACCAATGTTGTCCAAGGGAAGGGCACTAGGACCCATGCAGCTTGGCACCGGTGACGTCGCAGAGCAACGTGTTGTTAAGTGCCTTGCTCAAGGACACAAACACGCTGCCTCAGCTGAGGCTCGAACCAGTGACCTTCAGATCACTAGACCGATGCCTTATCCATTAGGCCATGCGCCAAGTTCCTAAGACAGCCTTATACGAAGACCTTATATGGATTATAAGGATATTCCATCTTTGTCAAACTGGAAAACCCATACCTGAACAGCCACCTGAACAGATTGGTATGATACCACCTGTCAGCTACTTACAATGCCATCCTAACATCACTAGTTTGACGTCTCCACAACATCTCATACCTCCATTGATGCAAAGATAAAACTAATGACCTTCTCATTACCTCTATGACTTTTATTTAATGACCATGTGATTGCTATACCTTTAAACAACTCACAGAGTTTATAAGCTGGAAAACTACCCACCATGTATCAGAACTGAAGAAGCCTCTTGGACGGGTGGTGAAACATCTTCTGGACAACATAGCAAGTCCAGTTGCTTTGATCTACTACTGCTTGATATACTGAAAGCATAGCTGTAAAGTGTCTTTGAAAGTGAGTCTGTAGGTTGTGGAATCAGTTCAGAGTTGTGGTGAGTAAAGTTATCCATGCTGGTTTAGAACATAAAATGATAAGACAGAGGAGCAGAATTAGGCTATTTGGCTTGTTGAGTTTTCTCCACAACTTTTTCATGACTGATTTATTATCCCTCTCAACTCCTTTCTCAGAGGCATCAAACACTTCTAGTATGTTAGCACAATGGTTAAGTTGCTTGTTCAGAGGGCCAGACTTCATACAGTGACATGAGTTATGACAGCTGGGGAATTAAATTCAGGTAATTAAATAAAATTTGGAATAAGAGACTTATATAAGTAAAAATGACCATGAATGTAGATTGATCTTTGACACCCTTTCTAATCAAAAGCCCATCACTTTCTGCTTTAAATATAACTAATATCGTGGCCTCCACAAATGTTCGTGGCAAAGGAATTCCACAGATTCACCATTGTCTGGCTAAAGAAATTCCTTTTCATCTCTTGTATTCTGAGGCTGCATTTCAAAAGCCTGATGGTTGCAGGGTAACAATATTTCCTGAGCCTGGTGGTGTGGGACTTCAGGCTGAGTTCCTCTAGCAGACTGTGTGGTGTGCCGCATTCCAGTATCTGCAGTCTCTTGTGTTTCTCATGTAAAATTCAACACAGCAATCCAAAACCTCATGAAGTGGAATTCACAGCAAAAAGCCCATGCAGAACAGATCAAGAACAGGAGAAAAAGAATATAGAACACTACAGAATAGAACAGGCCCATTTGGCCCACAATGTTGTGTTGAACTTTTAACTTAATACGAATCTGATTTCATATCATCGGCATATGTTGCAAAATTTGTTAACTTTTCAGTAGCAGTACAATGAAATACATGATAAATAAACATAGAGAAAAAAGAGTTATATTAATATATATGTTTACTAAATAGTTAAGTTAAAATAAGTAGTGCAAAATACAAAAATAGAAAGTAGTGAGGTGGTGTTCACGGGTTCAATGTCAACTTAAAAATCAGATGGTGGAGGGAAAGCGGCTGTTCCTGAATTGCTGAGTGTGTGCCTTCTTCCCGATGGTAATAGTGTGAAGAGGGCATGTCCTGGGTGGAGATCCTAAATGATAAACACTGCCTTCCTAAGGCACTGCTCCTTGAAGATGTCTTGGATGCTAGGGAGGCTGGTTCCCATGATACAGGTGACTAATTTTGCAAGTTCTGCAACTTATTTTGATTTGTGCAGTAGCCCCACCCTCCCCATACCAGATGGCCAGTCAGAATGCTCTCCAAGGTGCATCTGTAGAAGTTTTCAAGTGTTTTATTTGACAAACCAAATCTCAACTAATCTAAAATTAATCTAACCCTTCTCTGCCACTTCAATTTTTCTATCATCCATATCCCTGTCCAATATTCTGTCAAATCTCCCTAATGTATCTGCTTCCACCACCACTCCTGGCAGTGTCCCACACACCCACCACTTTCTCTCTCCTACCTCTGACATTGCCCCCTACACGTTCCCCTAATCACCTTAAAATTATGACCACAAACAGAAGAGATTCTGCAGATGCTGCAAATCTTGAGCAAAACACTCAAAATGCTGGAAGAACTCAGCAGGTCAGGCAGCATCTGTGGAAATGAATAAACAGCCGATGTTTTGGGCTGAGACCCTTCTTCAGGACTGGAAAGAGGGAAGAATACAGAATAAGAAAGTGAAGAGAGGGATGGAGTACAAGCTGGAAGGTGATAGGTATTATGACACTCACAAGCTTCCAATATTTGAACACCTTAACTCCCTGGAGAATGGATAGCTTGCGCAACCCCTTTAAAGATTCAGGACAGTCCCACTAATTGGCAATCAGGTTTTAGCACCAAGGGTTGAGCATTTAAGGAACACCTGAACTGTGGTTCTGTGTTTCATCATAGGCCTGCTTGTGATCTCACCTTGGTTTTGTGCTCAGATTCTCAATCCAGGTTGAAGCAGTGTCTTGATTCTAACCTTGGATAATCCAACATGTGGGTCCAAACCATTTTTGTCAGGACTCTCATTCCAGTACCACTGAGCCAGTGTGGACCCAATGGGAAATCAAAGTCTTTCATCTGCTGTGGATGAATCACAAGAACCCGGTTTGTATTCAGAAGGCCAAGAGATTGAATTCTGGGCAGGCCACCTGGTCACTTTAATTGTTTTAATTTCATCCTGATCTATCACAAGGGGAGATTCTTCAGAATGGCCCTTTGGGTCGGCTGTTCATTCCTAGTGCATCCAGACTCAGGTTCCTCAGTGGGGATGTGCATCTCACCCAGCGATTGCCAGGACCCTTGCGTTCATTAAGAGAAGATAACGGTGGCCTGGAATGGTGAGGGAGGTCTGTCAAAATGTGTAGGTATATGAGGTGTGCACCAGAAAAATGAGCCCCCACACCCAACCTCAAGGGCTCCTTCACCCTCTGCCTGTTCTGGAAAGACCATGTGCTCACGTCTCCATGGACTTTGTCACAGGTCTTCATCCTTCTAAGGCGAAAAGCATTATGATAACTGTGCATGATTTTTCCAAGATCTGCAAATTCATCACCTTGGACTGACTTACATCTGCAGTGGAGACAGCCAAGATTGTTCTGCAGCTGGTCTTCTGGACCCACACTTATCCGGGAGACATTGTGTCGGATTGCAGTCCACAATTCACATAATGTTTCTGGAGGGCATTTGCAAACTAATTGGCACAACAACGAGTCTTTCCTCTGAGTTTCACCCACAGTCCAACAGCCAGACGGTGGGTGAACCAATAGATTGAATATACCTCAAGATGCCTGTCCCCTGAGAGACCGAATAAGCAGAGCGACCATTTGATGCAGGCAGAGGTCACCCACAACACACTATGGCATTTGGTGCGTGGGGTTTCTCCTTTTGAATGCCATTTTGGTTATTCTCCAGCACTTTTCCTGAGCAGGAGTCCGAGGTTGGGGTTCCTGTGGCTGAAGATTGCGACCAACACTGCAAGGAGAGATGAACTAGGGCAAGGGAGATTTTGTTAGCTTCTATCCTGAAGGCTGAACTGCGAGAGAAATCAGGGACCAGTTTTGCAGCCAGGGCAAGAGGTCTGGCTGTTGACTCAGGACTTGCCTCTCTGAGTGGACCCCAGAAAACTGTCGCCTAAGTTCATTGGACCCTCCAGGATTCTCCGGAAAGTAAATCCAGCAGCCAACTCCTTGCAGCTCCCCAAGACCCTCTGGGCCAATCCCACTTTCCATGTTTCCGAGCTAAAGCCTGTGAACACAAGCCCATTAGCCCCACCACCATCAGCCCTGCCAGCACCCAGGTTTGATGAGGGGGAGCAGGTTTACACTGTGAGAAGAATTTTGAATTTGTGTACTGTTTGAGATGTTTGGCAATATCATGTGAACTAGGGAGGATTTGGATTGGGGGAGAGGTGCTGGGTACCTGAAAGAAACATCTTGGACCTGGCTCTATCCACGGCTACAATCATCATCTCTCTGAGCAGCCGGGGCTGTCAGGAGTCAGTTGTATCCTGTTATGTTATGCTCCCATCCATTCCAGCTTCTGAGGGTTAGACACTCTAACTACCCGATGTATGGAAAGCTGGTACGGCCCTTGTTTCAGGACATTCCTGCTAGTTGGTAATCGTGTTCTGGATTCCAAGGATTAAGCATTTAAGAAGCAGCTGAGCTGAGGTTCGTTGCTCAATCATCAGCCTATTCATGATCTCGTCTAGTGTTTGATTTGTGCTCAAGTTCTCGATCTGGTTTGAAGCCATATCTTGATCCTAACCTTGGATACTCCAGCATTTGGATCCAAGCCATTCTCGTCAAGGACTCTCATCACGATAGGTGAAGAAGGCTCTCAGTGTGAAACATTGATAGTTTATTCATTTCTATAGATATTGTCTGACCTCCAGCAGTTTGTGCATGTTGCTTTAAATTATGCCTCCTGGTATTAGGCACTTTCATCCTGGGGAAGAAGGATCTTCAGCAATCCACTCAATCTATACCTCTTATCGTTTTGTGTGTCCCTGCCAAGTTACCTCTCATCCTCCTTCACTCCCAAGAGAAAAAATGTAGCTTGCTTAACTTAGTCTGATAAAGCATGTTCTCCAATCCCTACAGCATCCTTGTAAATCTACTTTGCACTCCCTTTAAATCTTCCATATCCTTCCTATAATGAAGCAACAGAAATGAACACAATATTCCAAGTGTGTCTAAATAGAGCTGCAGCAGTACCTTGTGGCTCTTGAACTCAATCTCTCGACTAAAGACACCACAGTCACCAATCTAAAGAAAAATTGTATTGAGAAGTGGTGCTGCCCACAAAACAGACCAGGCCGGAGCGTGCATTAAACCAGTGGGCAAACCGTAGTGCTTAGCACAGTTCTTTACAGTACCAGCGACCTGTGTTCACTTCTGTCTGTACAGCTGAGGAAAATCAACAAATTACACAACATATACCAATGATATTTAACCGGATTCTGACTCTAAGTCAGATTAGACAACATGATTCATGAGCTATGGCTTTTCTCTTTTGGAGTGAAAGAAGATGAGAGATGACTTGATAAAGATGTACAGTATAAGATGATGAACAGATTAGACAGCCAGCACTCTTTTCCGAAGCCTGCAATGGCTAATACCAGCAGATATCCTTTTAAAGTGACTGGAAGAAAGTTTAGGGGAGATTTCAGAAATAGGTTTTTTACACAGAAAGTGGTGGATACATGGAATACTCTGCTGGAGTGATGGTAGAGGCAGATATATTAGGGAGATTTAAGAGACTATTCGATAGGCACATGGATGACAGAAAATGGAGGGCTATGTAGGAGGGAAGGGTTAGATTAATTGTGGAGTAAGATAAAAGGTCGATATAATAACATGGGCTAAAAGGACTGAACTGTCTTGTACTGTTCTTTGGTCTGTGAGGAAGGAATGCAGAAAGAACTGGAAGGTGATAGGTGGATCCAGGTGAGAAGGGGGAAAGTGAGAAATGATTCTGGATGGTAGGTTCAAAGTACAAAGTTCAAAGTAAAATGTATTATCAAAGCACATATATCAAAGCTAATTGTAGAGTAAGCTAAAAGGTTGATACAACATTATGGGCCAAAGGGACTGAAGTGTCCTGTACTGTTCTATGCTCTGCGACAGAGGTTTCCTCCAGGTGCTCCTGTTTCTTCCCACAGTCCAAAGACTTATTGGTTAGTGGGTTAATTGATCACTATAAATTGTCCTGTGATTAGGCTCAGGTTAAATAGGTGGGTTGCTGGGCAGTGATGGCTCATTGGGCCAGAAGTGCCTACTTCATGTTGTATTCCAATTGAAAATAAATTAAAAATAAAATGTCCATTATGAATTTCCCTGTTTAGACTTTGAAGTAGGCTCCACAAATTAAACTGGCTCTTTTGGGATCATCAATACTATCAGACCCATTGTAAAAGCTTTTAAATAAATATTTTTTCCATCATCTACGTTATTTAAATATAGTTAATGATTCCATGTATTATCTTTTCAAAGCTACATTAAACAATGTAGGATGAGATACAGTGATATTAAAAAGATGCACAAAAGATGTACTTTTTTGTACGTCTTGATTTGAGCACAGCATCTGCAGTGTACTTTGTGTTTGATATTAAAAAGGTTATCTTCAATCCTTGAGCACATCTACAAGGAGTGCTGCCACAAAAAAGTAGCATCCATCATCAATCTTGAGGCTGGTCTGGATACCCCACCATAGCAAACATCCTCTCCACATCCACCTTATCTAGTCCTTTTAACATTCAGTAGGTTCCAATAATATTTCCCCCACATTCTTCTAAATTCCAGTGAGTACAGGTCCAAAGCTGCCAAATGCTCCTCATCTGATCATCTCTTCATTCCCAGAGTCATCCTTGCGAACCTTCTCTGGATTCTCTCCAATGACAACACCTTCTTTCTGAGATATGGAGCCCAAATACTCTAAGTGTGGCCTGGCTAGTGCTTTATAAAGCATCAGCATTATCTCCTTGTTTTTATATTCTATTACCCTTGAAAGGAATGCCAACAGTGCAGTTGTCATCCTTACCACTGACTCAACCTGCAAATTAACCTTCGGAGAGTCTTGCACAAGGACTCCTAAATCCCTCTGATGTTTGAATTTTCTCCCCATTTAGATAATGGACTGCACTGTTGTTCCTTTTACTAAAATGCTATCTTTTGCGTTGACTTTTCAAATTTGTCTGTCCTACTGCAATTGCATTTATTCCTCAGCATACTCAGCATTCCTCCACTTATCTTCCACAAGCTTTGCCACAAAATCATCAATTCCACTATCTGAATCACTGCAACCAGAAAATACCCTTTTTATTCCCATCTCACTCCTCCTGCCTATCTGTCATTCCGCTATCCATGCCAGTTGCTTTCTGGTAATGCCATAGGATTTTATCTTGTTAAGCAGCTTATGTGTGGCACCTTATCAATTGCTTCTGAAAATCCAAGTAAATGACATCCACTGCCTCTCCTTTATCCACCTCCTTGTTACATCCTTGAGGAACTCTAATAGATTTGTCAGGCAAGATTTCCCTCTACAGAAACCATGCTGACTTTGACTTATTTTATCATTAGCCTTCAAGTACCCCAAAATCTCATCCTTATTAATAGACTTCAACATTTCCCCAACCACTGAGGTTAGGCTAACTGGGCTATAATTTCCTTTCCTTTGTCTTCCTCCCTTCTTAAAGAGTATAGTGGTCTTAGAAATTTTCATTCCTCTGGGACCATGCCAGAATCAAATGATTTTTGAAAAATCATGACCAATTCATCTGTTATCCTTTCAGTAACCTCTCTCAGGACTCTGGGATGTAGTCCATCTGGTCCAGGTGACTTGTCCAACTTAAGATCTTGGAGTTTGCTTAGAACCTTTTCATTTGTAATAGCAATAGCACTCACTCCTGCTCCCTGACTCTCATGGACCTCTGGTAAATTGCTAATGTCTTCCACAGTGAAGACAGATGCAAAGTACCCATTAAGTTCATCTGCCATTTCTTTGTCGCCCATTACTATCTCACCAACATCGTTTTCCAGTGGTCCGATATCAACTCTAGCCTCCCTTTTACTGTTTATATAACTAAAAATCTTTTGGTATCCTACTTTATATTATTGGCTACTTATAGCTTTTTTTGTTGCATTTTGATTGATTTGAAAAGCTTCCCAATCATCTAACTTCCCACTTACTTTTGTTACCTTATATGCCATTTCCTTGGCTTTTATGCAGACCTTAACCTTCCATATAACCATATAACAATTACAGCACAGAAACAGGCTATCTCGGCCCTTCTAGTCCATCCTGAACGTTTACTCTCACCTAGTCCCACTGGCCCACACTCAGCCCATAACTCTCCATTCCTTTCCTGTCCATATACCTATCCAATTTTACTTTAAATGACTATACCGAACCTGCCCCTACCACTTCTACTGGAAGGTCGTTCCACACAGCTACGACTCTCTTGAGTAAAGAAATTCCCCCTCGTGTTACCCTTAAACTTTTGCCCCCTAACTCTCAACTCATGTCCTCTTGTTTGAATCACCCCTACTCTCAATGGAAAAAGCCTATCCATGTCAACTTTATCTATCCCCCTCATAATTTTAAATACCTCTATCAAGTCCCCCCTCAACCTTCTATGCTCCAAAGAATAAAGGCCTAACTTGTTCAACCTTTCCCTGTAACTTAGGTGCTGAAACCCAGGTAACATTCTAGTAAATCTTCTCCGTACTCTCTCTATTTTGTTGATATCCTTCCTATAATTCGGTGACCAGAACTGTACACAATACTCCAAATTTGGCCTTGCCAATGCCTTGTACAATTGTAACATTACATCCCAACTCCTATACTCAATGCTCTGATTTATAAAGGCTAGCATACCAAAAGCTTTCTTCACCACCCTATCCACATGAGATTCCACCTTCAGGGAACTATTTCCTTGTCAGTCACAGGTTCCTACCCCTGCCATTAGAGTATTTCTTCTTCTGTGCCTTGTGATCTAATCCCGGAAACTTCAGCCACTTCTGTTCTGCTGTCATCCCCCTAGTATGCTCCTCCAATTCACCTGGGCAAGCTCCTCTCCCGTGCCTCTATAACTCCCTTTATTCCATTAGAGTTCTAACACATGTGACCCGTGGTTCTCCCTCTCAAATAGCAATATGAATTCAATCGTAATATGATAATTACCTCCTAAGAGTTCCTTTATGTTATGCTCCTTAATAAGATTTGGTTTATTGCACAACATCCAATCTAAGATGGCCTCTCCCATAGTAGGCTCAAGTACAAGCTGTTCTAAAAAGCCATTTCAAAGGCATTCTGAGACTGAATGACTGGGAAGACTTTAAAATGCAACAAAGTACCACTAAATGAGCAATAAAGAAAGGAAAGATAGATTATGAAAATAAACTAGTACAAAATATAAAAATAGATAAGTAAAAGTTTTTATAATTATCTAAAGTGGAAAAGGGTGGCTAAAGTAAATGTTTGTTTCTTGGAGGACGAGAAGGGGGAATTGATATTGGGTAATGAGGAAATGGTCGAGGCTTTGAATTACATTTTATGTCAGTCTACATGGTAGAGGACATGCCAAAGAGAAATGTTATGGATGCGATGGGAGATGAAGACCTCAATACTATAGCTATCACTAAACAGGTAGTGCTGGGCAAACTTATGGGCCTGAAGATAGATAAGTCCCCTGGTCTTGAAGGAATTCATCCCAGGGTTCTGAAAGAAATGGCAGAAGTTATAATCGAGGCTTTGGTGATCATTTACCAAAATTCTCTGGACTCTGGGCAGGTCCCAGCAGATTGGGAGACTGTGAATGTCACACTACTGTTCAAAAAAGGATGCAGGCAAAAGGTGAGTAACTATAGGCCAGTTAGTTTAACATCTATAGTTGGGAAAATACTTGAAGCTAACATTAAAGAAGAAATAGCAAGGCATCTGGAAAGAAATTGATCCATCAGGCAGATGCAACATGGATTCAGCAAAGGCAGGTCCTGTTTGACAAAATTACTGGAGTTCTTTGAGGATATAATGATAGACAGGAACAGATTGATGTTATTTACTTTGATTTCCAGAAGGTGTTCGATAAGATGCCATATAAAAGATTTATCCATAAGAGGAGAATACATAGAGTTGGGGGTGATGTATTAGCATGGATAGAGGATTGGTTAACTAATAGAAAACAGAGAGTTGGGATACATGCGTGTTACTCTGGTTGTCAGTCAGTGGTGAGTGGTGTACCGCAGGGGTTGGTGCTGGGCCCACAACTGTTCATAATATATATTAATGAGAGGGGACTGAGTGTAGTGTATCTACGTTTGCTGGTGACTCTAAATTGAGTGGAGAAGCCAATTATGCAGGTGATAGGGATGGTCTGCAGAGAGATATAAATAGGTTAAGTGAGTGGGCAAGGTCTGGCACATGGAGTACAATGTCAGTAAATGCAAGGTAATCCACTTTGGAAAGAAAAATGAAAGAGAAGATTATTATTTGAATGGTAAAAAATTGCAGCATACTGGTGTGCAGAGGGACTGGGACGTGTTTGTGCATGAATCGCAAAAGGTTGGTTTTCAGGTGCAGCAGACTATCAAAAAGACAAATAGCATGTTGGCCTTCATTGCTGGAGGGATTGAATTTAAGAACAGGGAGGTTTTGCTGCAACTGTACAGGGTACTGGTGAGGCTGCACCTAGAGTACTGCATGCAGTTCTGGTCTCCTTACTTGAGGAAGGATAAAATTGCTTTGGAGGCAGTGTAGAGGAGGTTCACCAATTTGATTCCAGAGATGAGAGGATTAGACTATGAGGAGAGATGGAGTCGCCTTGCTAGAATTCAGAAGAATGAAAGGAGATCTTATAGAAACATATAAAATTATGAAAGGGATGGATAGGATAGAGGCAGGGAAGTTGTTTCCACTGGTAGGTGAGACTAGAACTAGGAGATATAGCCTCAAGATTCGGGGGAGAAGATTTAGCACGGAGATGAGGAAAAACTGCTTTTCCCAGAGAGTGGTGAATCTGTGGAATTCCCTGCCTGTTGAAGCAGTGGAGGCCACCTCAATAAGATTATTTAAGACAAGGTTGGATAGATTTTTGCATAGTCAGGGAATTAAGTGCTATGGGGAAAAGGCGTGGAGGTGGGTCCAGAACTGCCATGATCTTATTGAATGGTGGAGCAGGCTCGATGGGCCAGATGGCATAACTCCTATTTCTTATGTTCTTCTATTCAATAAATTCCCTCACGATCTGACACCAAGCTAATTTTCCTAATCCCCTTACATATTGAGATCACGCATTTCAATTGTGACATTACCCTTAGTGCATGCTTTTTCTGGCTCCCTTTGCAACCCCACATCTTAGCTGCTGTTTGGGGGCCTACATATGATTTTACAACTACAGAATGTTTTTTTTACCCTTGCAGTTTCTTAACACCACTCACAAAGGTTCAACATTTTCTGACCCATGCTACCAAGTCCAGTAACAGTTTTTATGTCTCAACTATCAGGCTCCTGAGCCAATGTGGATAACTTCACTCACCTCAACACCAAACTGATTCCATAACCTATGGACTCACTTTGAAGGACTCGACAAATCATGTTCTCAGTATTATTTATTCACTTACTTATTTTTTTTTGTATTTGCAGATGGTAGCTTGTCAGTCATTTTGTGTAGTTTTTCATTTATTCTATTGTCTTTCTTTATTCTGCAGCAAATGCTCACAAGAAAATGAATCTCAGGGTAGTATATGGTGACATAAACATAATTTGATAATAAATTTACATTGAACTTTTTACTTCAAGCTTGATTTTAACTGCTTTAATCAAATTACCCCCAAATAGACTCTTGTAAACATATCAAGGCCTCTTTTCCATTTTGTTTTCCAAAGTCACTTTATGCTTTAGAATGCTGCCAAATTGCATAGGTTCATAGCATAACTTGTATCTTAATGGAAATTTGTGAATAAACACACATTCCAATTCCAGAGCAATTTCTGGGCAATTTGTTTGGATTGAGCCTCAGTGGAGTCTTTTAACTTTGTGTTTTAGATTAGAAGTCAATTCTGGCTCAGGTTTCTAAGGTTACATTAAAACAAGAGATTCTGCAGATGATGGAAATCCAGAGCAACATGCACACAGAATGCTGGAATAACTGAGCATGTCAGCCTGTATCTATGGAGGGGAATATGTTGCCAATGTTTCAGGCCAAAGCCCTTTATTAGGACTGGAAAGAAGGTGAGGGGATAGACAGTATAAAGATAAATAGCAGATTGAAGGAACAGAGTGATCTTAGCATCTAAGTCCTTGGATCCCTCAAAGTTGACGTGCAAATTCAGTTTATAGGATGGTTAAGAAGGCATATGGTGTGCTAATCTCCATTTGTAGGAGGTCCTAAAGCCTCCATGCATCGCCTGTCACAAAAAACCCAGCAGAGGATGCTCTGCAGGCAGTGTGGGAGGGAACAGTGGTGCTGCAGTACACTGGAACCCATGCAGGGTTGGGGCAACTGCTCTCTATTCACTCCTTGGAAGGCAAACTGGGATGACTGCAACTGACCTTGCATGAGACGAGCTGATTTGCCTTCATCTGCTGACCTAGTACAAAGATGAGGAACTGCTGTGTGCTGGTTCCTACATCCCACGCACCATCAGTATTCAGGCCATGACACTCAAGGACTTGTGCTAATATATTTTTTGTGACTGAGTGTGCTATTGCAACTCTATCTGCAGTCTGTTATGTGTAACTATATAAACTGTGTTTTGCCCTTTAGACCCAGAGGAACACCATTTCGTTTAGCTGTATGCATGTATATGGTTGAATGACAATTTAACTCAAAGTATTGTTACAGCTCTATAAAGTTCTGGTTAGACTACACTTGGAGTTTTGTCTTCATTTCTGCTTGGTTCATATTGGAATGATGTGGAAGCTTTAGAGAGGGTGCAGAGGAAATTTATCAGGATTCTCACTGCATTCTGCAGGCAGTTGTAAAATATGTCAATTCCACCATTGACACTAGATTTCCCAGCATCAAAGACATTTTTAAAAGGCGATGCCTCAGAAAGGCAGCATCCACCATGAAGGACCCCCACCATCCAGGACATGCCCTCTTCTTATTGCTACCCTCGAGAAGGAGGTACAGGAGTCTAAAGATGAGAGTGTAGGAAGATGAGAGATATACAGTACAAGCTGATAAGCAAATTAGACAACCAGCACTCTTTTCCCGAGGCTTCAATGGCTAATACATGCGGATATCCTTTTAAAGTGACTGGAAGAAAGTTTAGGGGAGATTTCAGAAATAGGTTTTTTACACAGAAAGTGGTGGATACATGGAATACTCTGCTGGAGTGATGGTAGAGGCAGATATATTAGGGAGATTTAAGAGACTATTAGATAGGCACATGGATGACAGAAAATGGAGGGCTATGTAGGAGGGAAGGGTTAGATTAATTGTGGAGTAAGTTAAAAGGTCAATCAACATCATGGGCTGAAGGGACTGAACTGTCTTGTACTGTTCTTTGCTCTGTGAGGAAGGAATGCAGAAAGAACTGTAAGGTGATAGGTGGATCCAGGTGAGAATGGGGAAAGTGATTCTGGATGGTAGGTTCAAAGTACAAAGTTCAAAGTAAAATTTATTATCAAAGTGTGTATATGTCACCATATACAAACCAGAAATCTATTTTATCATAGGCATTCACAGTAAATACACAGAAACACAACAGAATCAATGAAAGATCACATCTAATAAGATGGACAACAACCAATGTGCAAAATATAACAGATTATAACAATTACAAAAGAAGAATAAATAAATAAATAGATAGATAGATAGATAAGCAAGAAAGCAAGCAAGCAATAATATTGAGAACGTGTGATCAAGAGTCCTTGCAAATGAGTCTATAGGTTTTGGTAACAGTGGGGCAGGTGAAGCTGTGTAAACTTATCATCTCCACTTCAAGAGGCTGATGGTTGATGAGTAATAACTGTTCCTGAACCTGGTGGTGTGGGTCCCAAGACCACTGCAGCTTCTTTCTGATGGATGCAGAAAGCATGGCCTGGGTGGTGGTGGTCCCTGATGATGGATGCTGCTTTCCTGTGACAGCACTCAGTGTAGATGTGCTCAGTTGTGGGGAAGGCTTTACCCATGATGGACTAGGCTACATCCATTAATTCTGTAGGATTTTCCATTCAAGGGCATTGGTATTTCCATACCAGGCTGTGATGCAACCAGACAAGTCACTCCACCACTCATCTATGGAAGTTTGCAAAGTTTTAGATGTCTTGCCGAATCTTTGCAAACTTATAAGAAAGTAACAGTGCTACTTTGTTCTAGGGTATAAGAAATTCCACCAAATTTCACGATGAAAGACTTCAGTAAAGCTTGCCAGTATTTCCCAGTGCTGTGACTCTGCTTCAATTAGGTTAATTTCAGTTGAGTTCCAAGAAATCAGCATCCCTGTCATATGGCACATTTATCAAGAATATTGTTCAATGATCTTTAAAAGGCTGTAAGATTTGTGGAATCCAGTAACTGCAGAATATGCTTTAGGGTGGAACAGTCTGAATACAAAATTAGACTGGAGAATATGAGACTGCTGTCTCTGGAACAAAACTAGTTAAGTGAAGATTTTATATGCAAATTTATGATTGATTTAGTTGCAGTAGATAGAGATAAAGTGTTCTCATCAGTAGAAGGTGATTTTAAAAGTGATTGGTACAGGTTCAGTGCATGAGAAAGTATTGGATGAATGCTGTGTCTTAGAAAAGAGAAATAGACAAGTTTTTTTTTAGAAATACGGCATGATAACAGGACAATGAGCCCACACTTCCCAATTACACCCATGTGATAAATTAACCTATTAACCCACACATCTATGGAACATGAGAAGAAACAAGAGCACCCATAGGAAACTCACGTGCTCACAGTGAGGCGTACCACCTCCTTATGGACAGCAGCAGGAATTGAACCTGGGACATTAGTGCTGTAATAACATTATACTAAGCTTTACACTTCTGTGCTGCCCGCATTTGAAGACAACATCATTTTCAGCCCTTGTTTGTAGACATGATGAATGCACTCTCTCCTACCCAGGGACTGAGATTCCACCGTACTATCTCCAATCACCAAATTATGTCCTTTTATATTAGCCATTTCCACCCTGGGGAAAAAAGATGCTGGTTGTTTCTGCCCTAGGGAAAAAGCCTATGCCTTTTACAGAGGTTGGATAGGCAAGGATTTTATTCTTTGAAGCAAAGAGTTGACTGGTTCAGTGGTGTTACAACCACAACCTCGTAATCAATGTCAGTGTTATGAGTGATGAACAGACCTGATGGACAATGCGGTGCAGAGTTAACCATTCCCAACCCCCCTCCTGAGAACTACGAACTATTGCTTTTGCTATGCTGCTCATGAGAGAGAGAGAGATAAAGCCCAGGCAAGAACATTTGCTACAGATAAGAGGGGGGAGAGAGACTGTTGATTTACTGCATTATGACTCTTTCTGGATTATTTTCCTTCCACTACAAGGACTTTACTTTGCTCGTTAACATAGCAGGAGTGGCCTGATTTGATGGACACGGTCATTCAGAGTTGATGGATAGCTGAGACTCCGTGAGTGAGGATAAAAGACAGGTCTGGAGAGACACCCTTCAGACACACTAGTGGACACTGACTGAGTGTTGGGAACCCACAGAAAGGTGGGGGCTTCGGAGACCGAACCAGGAGATCGGTCAGTAAAGCTCACAGTGTTACAGCAGGGACGGTGGGGACTTGTGTGTGTGTCCACTCATGCCAGAGTGACGAGTCCACCACAGAAGAACGGTCCAGCTGAAGACCAGAGGGGTCATAACTGAATGGCCCCAAAAACACGACGGATTAAGAAAGAAATAGGTTTGCCTGCTGTAACTGTTACTTCTTGCTCGCTCGCTCTCTCTCCAACAATTTCAATACAACAACCAGAACCACCTCAGCATTTATGAATTGAACTCTATACTTTCCTATGACAATTCATTTACCCCTAAACATCGATAGAGCTTGTTTATTATTGATTATTATTATTCCTACACTTTTAGGTTTATTACTGTTAACTTGTTTTATATGTATATTTGCATTTTTGATATTGTATTGTGTAGTTTACTAATAAACACCTTTAGTTTGGTACCACCAGACTCCAACGGATTCTTTTTTCTCTGCTGGTCAGACACCCAGTTACCGGCTACATAACAAATTGGGGGCTCATCAGGGATTTAATTACCAAATTGAGGGGCCTGTGAATCGGGATAAAAGTTCATTATCTGATCTGGTTGTGTGGATAAACAGACAGGAAACCAGCAGAGATGGAAATTGACAAATTTTTAAAAGACCCGACTTCGGGGGCATTCGAGGATGCCAAGAAGGCGGAATTGGTGAGCGTTGCAAAACGATTAAATCTCTCGGCGGTGAAATCATTGATGAGTAAGTTGGATATACAGAGAGCAATAGCTGTGTATTACATATCTGAGGGTATGTTCACGTCGGATGTATTGGACCTGTTCCCTGAGAAAAAAACAGTCGAGGGTGAGCTTCAGATACAGATAGAAAGATTAAGGTTGGTTGTGGAGAAGGAGGAAAGGGTGCATGAGCTCTGGATAAAGGAGATAGAAGCTGCAAGGCAGAGAGAAGAAGCTGATAGGCAGAGGGAGGACAGAGAGTAAGAGAGGCAGTTTGAGCTGAAAATGGAGAGGTTAAAGGCATCACAGGGAAGAGACCGGGTTGCAAACCCAAATGAGGGGTTCAAGATAGGTCAGGAGATCCAGTTGGTACCTCCATTCGAGGAGATGGATGTCGATGTTCTTCCTTCATTTTGAGAAAGTGGCTGTGAATCAGAACTGGCCTATGGGGAAATGGGCTGTTCTGTTACAGAGCGTACTTAGGGGAAAGGCTCAACAAGCATATTTGGCATTGTCCATGGAGGAGTCTAAGGTTTACGAGGAAGTAAAAAGGGCTGTATTGAGGAGTTACGAGTTGGTACCAGAGGCATACCGGCAGAAGTTCCGGAACTTGAGAAAGCCGTGGAACCACATGTATTTAGAGTTTGCCCGTGAGATGCAAATGTATTGTGAGCGTTGGTGCGCCTCAAAAGGGGTCATTGGAGATTATGATAAACTATTACAGTTAATACTGATGGAGCAGTTCAAAGGTTGTATCCCTGAGAGTATGAAGACGTACTTGGATGAGAAGGAGAGAGTGACTCTGTCTGCGACTGCCAAATTAGCAGACAAGTATGCCTTAACCCACAAAACAAAGTTTTCCCTAAATAAGAGCTACCAGAAAGGCAGTAGGGACAGCAGAGAAAGCCCACCGGCTTAGGCAGAGAATAAGCCGGGAGCTAGTGGAAAAGGTAAGAAGGAGGAAAAGCAGGCTGGCAGGAAGTTTCCCAACTTTACGTGTTATAATTGTGGGAAAGCTGGTCATATAGCATCTAAGTGCTTTGCTCCGAAGGAGGAGACAGGAAATGGGAAAACGGCAGTCCCAACTGGTTGCATTGAGTCGGTCAACAGATCGATGGGGAAGGCAAAGTTAGATAGAGCACAACAGGGGCGTGAGAGGTTTATCTCGGAAGGGATTGTGTCTGTGAAGGAAGGAGAAACCCCAGTTCCAGTGCGGATCTGGAGAGATACTGGGGCTGATCAGTCATTGATTCTAAGGAAGGTGTTAGACTTCGGTCCTGAGACTGAGACTGGGGAGGTTGTGTTAAGAGGTATCGGAAAAGGGACTGAGGCCATACCTTTGCACAGGATGTGTCTGAAATGTGACCTGGTATCTGGACCAGTCGAAATAGGGGTGCAGTCGAAACTACTGATGGATGGCGTGGACATCCTACTTGGTAACGATTTGGCAGGTGGTGACGTGTATTCAGCAGTGAAATTGACAAGTAAGCCTGTAAGTGCTGAGGACCCGCCCCTAGATTCCAAGATTTATCCCGCATGCGCAACCACTCGCAGCATGTCTAGAAAGGCGGCTGAGAAAGGAGACAGTTTAAATGAGTCCAGGGTTGATTTAGCGGAGACATTTTTGCCGACCTTGTATGAAAAGGGATTACCGGAGGAGAAGGAAAAGGATAGTGGGGTTAAGAAGAGTAAAGGAGAGGAGGTAGATCTACCAGTAGCAAGGAGGGATTTTATAAAGGAACAGAGTCGTGATGAGGAGCTCTTTCTGAAGTAGAGATTGATAAGGAACCAGGGGGATACTACCTGAAGGAGGGAGTGTTAATGAGGAAGTGGAGGCCGACCACGGTGCCAGTCGATGAGGACTGGGCGGTGGTACACCGGGTGGTGGTTCCGAAGGTTTATCGGGATGAAATTTTGAACTTGGCTCACGGGACCTCTAGGTGGACACTTGGGAGTAAGGAAGACAGTAGATAGGATTATGAAAGATTTTTGTTGGCCAAATATGAGGAAGGATATTGCTGACTATTGTAAAAGGTGCCATACTTGTCAGGTGGTAGGAAAGCCAAATCCGATTATCCCTAAGGTACCTCTCAGACCAATACCCGCCTTTGGGGAGCCTTTTTCCTGAATCATCGTGGATTTTGTGGGTCCTTTGCCTAGAACTGTGAGCGGGTGGCAGTACATCATGACTATGATGTGTGCTGCTTCTGGATTCCCAGTGGCTGTGTCCCTGGGGAACATTAGAACTCCTGCGGTGGTAAAGGCACTCATTAAATTTTTCACCACGGTAGGGTTACCTAGAGAGATACCGTCAGATCAGGGGAGTACCTTCACATCCCGTGCATTTCAGCAAATGTTGACACGGATGGGAGTTAAACAAATTCTAGCCTCTGCATACCACCCGGAATCTTAAGGAGCATTGGAAAGATTCCACGCAACTTTAAAGACAATGATTAAAACTTACTGTCAGGAAAACACTCGTGACTGGGATGATGCATTACCACTTCTGTTATTTGCAGTGATGGACATGGTTCAGGAATCTCTGGGGTTCAGTCCATTTGAGCTCGCTTTTGGTCACAGGCCCACTGGACCCTTAACCTTACTCAAAGAAAAATGGTCCAGTCCAATTGTGCAAGTCAATGTGATTGACTATGTTTCGAGGTTCCATGAAAGGCTCCATAAAGTTTGCGAGTTTGCGAAGTAAAATCTTAAAGACTCCCAGACTAAAATGAAACAATGGTATGATAAACGAGCCCGAGAGCAAGAATTTCAAGTGGGCGATAAGGTTTTGGTCCTGTTCCCTGTAGTTACCAACCCCCTACAGGCGAGGTTTCAAGGTCCGTACAAAGTGATTAAGAAAATAGACTCTCTGAATTATGTGATCAAAATATTATGTGATATCAATAATATCAATTATTATTATTGATAGGCGAAAGCCGAGCCAGTTGGTTCATGTTAACATGCTCAAAGGTTATCATAACGCGACCCCCACGGTGGTCGGTGTTGTCGCGAAGACCGATGAGGCAGAAAGGATTGATAAGGAGGGGTCCGAGCATTTTGAAAAGATAAGCATAGTACCCACCAGACTACAGAACTCTGTTATTTTGGCCAACTTTGCTGATAAAGTCAATCGCTTGGAGCCTGAACAAAGAGAGCAGCTGACACAGCTAATTAACCGGCATGCAGATTTATGCCCAGATGTTCCCAGAAGGTGCAAAGTAACAGAGCATGATGTTATTGTTACCTCAGCCCAGCCGATTAAACAATCCGCTTATCGGATGAATTTGGAAAAGAGCAAGCTAGTGGAAAAAGAAATTGAGCATATGCTAGCTGCTGGTATTATTCGTGAATCTTCCGCTGCATGGGCATCTCCATGCGTGGTTGTACCGAAGCTGGACGGTAATATAAGATTCTGTACAGATTACAGAAAGGTGAATGCCATCACACAATCAGATGCTTACCCTATCCCCAGGGTGGATGATTGTATTGATAAAATGGGTAAAGCGAGATACATCACTAAGATTGACCTGCTAAAGGGATACTGGTGTGTTCCTTTGACTGACAGGGCTCGAGAAATTTCAGCCTTTGTCACACCATCAGGATTTTATGAATACAATGTGTTGCCATTCGGAATGAAAAACGCTCCAGGGACATTTCAGAGAATGATTGACGCTGTGATTAAAGGGTTAACAAACACAAAGGCTTACATTGACAATGTAGTAGTTTGGAGTGACACTTGGGATGAGCACATTGAAGCTGGGGAGAAACTGTTTAAACGAATGTCTGCAGCTCACCTCACAGTGAACCTCGCAAAGAGTGAGTTTGGCCATGCCACGATCACGTACCTGGGGTATGTGGTAGGACAGGGGTAATTGGCTCCTGTGGAGGCTAAAGTACAGGCTATTTCCGAGGTTTCTGTCCCAACAAATAAGAGGGCATTGAGAAGGTTTTTGGGCATGGTGGGGTACTATCGAAAATTTTGTAAGAACTTTGCGGATATTGCCCTCCCACTTACAAAGCTCCTATAGATGGAAGAAAAATTTGAGTGGAGCAGTCCTTGTCAGGAAGCTTTTGAGAAGTTGAAAACCATATTGTGCCACCACCCTGTGTTAAAAGCACCTGATCTCTCGAAACCTTTCTCCCTGGCGACTGATGCAAGTGATGCAAGTCCTATTGCAGAAAGCAGGGGATGGAGTGGAACACCCAGTGGTGTATTTCTCTCGAAAGTTCAATGTGCATCAGAGAAATTACTCCACTGTGGAGAAAGAATTGTTGGCACTTATCTTGGCAATTCAGCATTTTGAGGTCTACATCTGTGCAGTACAGAGACCATTAATTGTTTATACTGATCACAACCCTTTGGTATTCTTGGCTAACATGAAAAATAAAAATAGGAGGTTATTAAGTTGGAGTCTGTTGTTACATGAATTCAATATTAAAATACAACATGTAAAGGAGAGTGACAATGTAATTGCTGATTGTTTATCTAGATGTTAATTGGTAAGTGTATCTGTATTATTCTTGTAGTTAAGACCATTTCCTTATTTTGTTAAACTCTGTAATTCAGTAATATGCTTTATTAGTTAATTTTCACTCTGGTGAAAATTTCCAGAAGGATGGGAGTGTTATGAGTGATGAACAGACCTGATGGACAATGGGGTGCAGAGTTAACCATTCCCAACCCCCCTCCTGAGAACTACGAACTATTGCTGTTGCTATGCTGCTCATGAGAGAGAGAGAGATAAAGCCCAGGCAAGAACATTTGCTACAGATAAGAGAGGGGAGAGAGACAGTTGATTTACTGTATTATGACTCTTCCTGGATTATTTACCTTCCACTACAAGGGCTTTACTTTGCTCATTAACATTCCTCAGGAGATAGCAGGAGTGGCCTGATTTGATGGACACGGTCACTCAGAGTTGATGGATAGCTGAGACCCCGTGAGTGGGGATAAAAGACAGGTCTGGAGAGACACCCTTCAGACACACCAGTGGACACTGACTGAGTGTTGGGAACCCACAGAAAGGTGGGGGCTTCGGAGACCGAACCAGGAGATCGGTCAGTAAAGCTCATAGTGTTACAGAAGGGCTGGTGGGGACTTGTGTGTGTGTCCACTCATGCCAGAGTGACGAGTCCACCACAGAAGAACGGTCTAGCTGAAGTCCAGAGGGGTCATAACTGAATGGCCACAACGACACAACGGATTAAGAAAGAAATAGAAGGTTTGCCTGCTGTAACTGTTACTTCTCGCTCTCTCTCTCTCCAACGATTTCAATACAACAATCCTAACCACCTCAGCATTTATGAACTGAACTCTATACTTTCCTATGACAATTCATTTACCCCTAAACATCGATAGAGCTTGTTTATTATTGATTATTATTATTCCTACACTTTTAGGTTTATTACTGCTAACTTGTTTTATATGTATATTTGCATTTTTGATATTGTATTGTGTAGATTACTAATAAACACCTTTAGTTTGGTACCACCAGACTCTAACGGATTCTTCTTTCTCTGCTGGTCAGACACCCAGTTACGGGGTACGTAACAGTCAGTAAAACCAAGGAATTGAAGCGGAATTCAGGAGACACACACCAGTCCTCATCAAGGGATCAGATGTGGAAGGAAGAGCATTTTCAGATTCCTGGGTGTCAACTTCTCTGAAGATCTCCCCTGGGCCCAACATATTGCTGCAATTACAAAGAAGGCACAGAAGTGGCTATAGTGGCTATAAGAGTCTGAGGAGAATTAGTATGTCATCAAAGACTGTTGCAAATTTCTATAGATGTACTTGTACAATGGAGATCTTTCTAACTGGTTGCATCACTCTCTGGTATGGAAGAGCCACTGCACAGGATTGGAAAAAGCTGCAGAAGGTTACAAACTCAGCTGGCTCCATCTTAGAAACTAGAGCGAGTTGTGCTGACTCTTCAACCTACTCCAAGATCAATTTAACACTTCCCTCTTACATAGCCCTCCAGTTTTTTTTAAATCCATGTGTCATTCTAAGAGTCTCTTAAATGACTCTACTATACCTGCTCTATCACCCCCCCTGGCAGCGTGTTCTATGTACACACCACTCTCTGTGTAAAATGCCTACCTCTGACATCTCCTCTATACTTTAACATGATTGGAGGAAAGTTATGTCTTCTTGTATTAGCTATTTCTGCCCTGTGAAGCATTCTCTGGCTGCCCACTCTATACATTTTATCACCTTGTACACCTCTAAGAAGTCACCTCTTAATCCTCCTCCACTCCAAGGAGGAAACTCAATGATCAGGACTCTACGTCTTTCAGATTTGCTGTCTCATTGACTAGGCGATTCATTTCTCCTAATCACTCCATCTTCCACTTTTGCATCCTAGTGGTAAAGGAAGCATTCACGTGTGCTAGATAAATGTAGGCAGTTGATATGCATAAGCAGGAAATGTCTGAAACATACTTATCTATTTAGCTATATAACACGGAGTAGGCCTTTCCCGCCCTTCTGGCCATTCAAGCCATACCACACCAGCAACCCCACAATATCAATTAACTCTAACCTAATCACGGGACAACTTACCATGACCAATTATCCTACCTGGTATGTCTTTGGACCATGGGAGGGAATTGGAGAACCTGGGGAAAACTTGCATATTCCATGGGAAGGATTTACAGTGATTCCTTAAAATACTGCACCAGAATTGGCATGGGATGGCACAGTAGTGTAGTGGTTAGCACAACACTTTACAGTACCATTGACCAGGGTTCAATTCCCGCTGCTGCCTGTAATGAGCTTGTACATTCCCCTCACTTCCATTTGGGTTTCCTCCAGGTGATCGGTTTCATCCCACAGTCCAAAGACGTACTCTTTGATAGGTCATTGTAAATCGTTCTGTGATTAGGCTAGAGTTAAAGTCAAGGGTTGTTGGGTGGTGCACCTCAAAGGGCTGGGAGGGCACATTCCATACTGTATCTCAATAAATTAAGTAAATCAATAATTAGACTCCGAACTCTGGGATGCCCTGAGCTGTAATAGTGTTGTGCTAACTGCCGCACCACAGCACCACAGCGGGCCGTAAGCAAGTAACTGAACATTGCTTGGATGAGCTGAATGATAAAAATTTGAAGCCTTTTTTGGATTTGGAAGAAGAGACAAAATAGACTCAGTGATATCTGGATAAGTACAGACAGTCCCAAGCGATAAAGTTGTTTGAAGCTTGAGGGTTTTAAATATTTAGCAATTGCAGTTATTCAATTCAATCTACAGAAAAATTTAATCATTTACAGTTCTCTGTAGGTGATGTCACAATGGATCAATTTGCAAAAGCAAGTCAATTCCTAGGCTGAGTATTGACTTCAAAGCTTGCTTGAGATGAGACAATTATCTTCACTCTGGGTGACTCCAGAACCAGATAACTCAAATTCGTGGTTGTTGTGGGACTATTCAATGGACTTCTTCTCAGATCTAAGTTCAGAACCTTCACTTTGATTTCTCTTCTTAAAAGTTCTTTTAAAAACTTATTTTGGAAGTTTTGCCAGTCTGAATGAGTTGAGTAGTTTTTATTCTTCACTTATTTATTTTTAGGTTGTGCATGCTTTGTAATTATTAAATAACATTGACCATTGTCCAATTTTGTCCTGATTTGAAACAGAATTAGAATTGGTTTGTTATTATTACATGCAACAAGATACAGTGACAAGTTTGTCTTCCATGCTGTTTATTTATCTAGAGACACAGCGCAGAAAGGGAAGGACCCAGCAGCTCAACCATGTAACCCTAGCCAAATCACAGGACAATTTACAATACCTATACAGGGTAGTTAGCACCCCCCTTGGAAGTTTTCATGCTTTATTGCTTTACAACATTGAATCACAATAGATTTAATTTGGCTTTCTTGATACAGAACAGAAAAAGACTCTTTTGTGTCAAAGTGAAAACAGATCTCTACAAAATGATCTAAATTAATTACAAATATAAAGCACAAAATAATTGATTGCATAAATATTCACCCCCTTCTATATGATGCACCAAATCATCACTGATGCAGCCAATTGGTCTTAGAAGTCATATAATTGATCAAATGAAGATCTGTTTATGGGGACAAGAGAAAATCGGCAGATGTTGGAAATCCAAGCAACACACACAAAATGCTGGGAGGAACTCAGCAGGCAAGGCAACATCTACAGAAAAGAGTATAGTCAACATTTTGGGCCAAGACCCTTCATCAGGACTGGAAAAGAAGAGATGAGGAGTCAGAGTAAGAAAGTGGGTAGAGGGATGGGAGAACCACAAGGTGATAGGTGAAACTGGGAGGTGGAAGAGTTAAAGTAAAGAGCTAGGAGGTTGATTGGTGAAAGAGGTACAGGGCTGGAGAAGGGGAAACCTGATTGAAGAGCACATAAGGCTATGGAAGAAAGAAAAGGGGGGGGGGGGTACACCAGAGGGATGTGAAAGGCACCGAAGCATTTGGACTCTCACGACCAGACTATGTAACAGTTTCTTCCCCCAAGCTAACAGACTCCTCAATATCCAGAGCCTGGACTGACACCTTGCCCTATTGTCTTGTATATTATTTATTGTAATGCCTGCACTGTTTTGTGCACTTTATGCAGTCCTGGGTAGGTCTGTAGTCTAGTGTAGTTTTTTTCCTGTGTTGTTTTTTACATATTTCAGTCCAGTTTTTGTACTGTGTCATGTAACACCATGGTCCTGAAAAATGTCTCATTTTTACTATGTACTGTACCAGCAGTTCTGGTCGAAATGACAATAAAAAGTGACTTGATTTGACTTGACTTGATAAGATGGGAGAGGGAAAAGGGGATGGGAAATGGTGAACTGGGGGGGGGGGGGGGACAGTACCAGAAGTTCGAGAAATTGATGTTCCTTCCATCAAGTTGGATGGAATATAAGGTATTGTTCCTCTAACCTGAGTGTGGCCTCATCGCGTCAGTAGAGGAGACTATGGATTGACATATCGGAATGGGAATGGGAAGTGGAATTAAAATGGGTGACCACTGGGAGATCCTGCTTTTTCTGGTGGACAGAGCATAGGTGCTCGGCGAAGCGGTCTCCCAATCTGCATCTGGTCTTACCGATATATAGTAGGCCACACCAGCAGCACGAGATGCTGCAAATGATCAAACGGTCAATTATGGATAACTCTGAACATCCTCTACATAGCACCATCCAGAGACAGAGAAGCAGTTTCAGCGACAGGTTACTATCGATGCAATGCTCCTCAGACAGGATGAAGAGGTCAATACTCCCCAATGCCATTAGGCTTTACAATTCTACCGCCAGGACTTAAGAACTTTTTAAAAGCTATTATTAATGCTTTTTGAGATAGTGATTTAGATGCATATCTTATTTTTTACTGAGTTAAGTATTGTATGTAATTAGTTTTGCTACAACAAGTGTATGGGACATTGGAAAAAAGTTGAATTTCCCCATGGGGATGAATAAAGTATCTATCTATCTATCTATCTATCTATCTATCTATCTATCTATCTATCTATCTATCTAAATGACCCCAGCAGACTCACAGGTGAAGTTTTGCCTCACCTGGAAGAACTGTTTGGGGCCCTGATTGGTAGTGGGGGAGGAGGCGTAGGGGCAGGTGTAGCATATGTTGCTCTTAAGAGACAGGAGAGAAAGTTCTATGATCTGATGAAACCAAAATTGAGCTTTTTGGCCATCAGACTAAATACTAGGTTTGGCGTAAGCCAGACACATAGATTATCAACAACATACCATCCCTACCGTGAAGCATGGTGGTGGCTGCATCATGCTGTGGGGATGCTTCACTGCCGAAGGCCCTGGAAAGCTTGTGAAGGTAGAGGATAAAATGAATGCAGCAAAGTACAGGGAAATCCTGGAGGAAAACCTGATGCAGTCTGCAAAAGAGCTGTGACTTGGGAGAAAATTTGTTTTCCAACAAGACCATGATGCCAAGCAGAAGGACAAAGCTACACAAAAATGGCTTAAAAACAACAAAGTTAATATCCCGGAGTTGTCAAATTAAAGTCTGGATGTCAATCCAATTGAGAATTTGTGGCTGGACTTAAAAAGAGCTGTTCAATCACGATCTCCATGCAATCTGACAGAGTTTGAGTGGTTTTGTAAAGAAGAACGGGGAAAAATTGCAAATGTGTAAAGCCGATATCCACAAAGACTCAAGGCTGTAATTGCTACCAAGGGTGCATCTACTAAAAAGTACTACCTGTGCCACATGACAAAGAGTTTAAGAATTGAATGAGGTGGAGGAAAAGTATGTGGCTGAGAGATTGGTGCAGGGCACAGGGATTCAGATTTCTGGATCACTGGGGCCTCTTCTGGGGCAGGTGTGACCTGTACAAAAAGGACGGGTTGCAGTTGAATCCCAGGATGACCAATATCCTGGTGGGAAGGTTTGCTAAGGCTATTGGGGAGAGTTTAAATTAGAATTGTTGTGGGGCGGAAACTTAACTGAACTGACAGAGGAAAGGGAGGTTTTCTCACAAACAGAGAGAGCTTGGAGACAGTACAAAAGGGAGGATAGGCAGGTGATAGAGAAGGGACGCAATCAGTCTGATGGTTTGAAATGTGTCTATTTTAATGCAAGGAGTATTATGAATAAAGTGGATGAGATTGGAGTGTGGATCAGCACTTGGAGCTGTGATGTTGTGGCCATTACGGAGACTTAGATGGTGCAGGAGCAGGAATGGCTACTTCAAGTGCCAGGCTTTAGATGTTTCAGAAAGGACAGAGAGGGAGACAAAAGAGGTGGACGTGTGGCACTGTTGATCAGAGATAGTGTCATGGCTGCATAAAAGAAGGAAGTCATGGAAGGGTTTTCTACAGAGTCTCTGTGGGTGGAAGTTAGGAACATGAAGGGGTCAATAACTCTACTGGGTGTTTTTTATAGACTACTCAATAGTAACAGGGACATCAAGGAGCAGATAGGGAGACAAATTCTGGAAAGGAGCAATAATAACAGGGTTGTTGTAGTGGGAGATTTTAATTTCCCAAATATTGATTGGCATCTCCCAGGAGTAAGGGGTGTAGATGGGGTAAAGGTATGTTCAGGAAGGTTTCTTGACATAATATGTAGATAAGCCTACAAGAGGAGAGGCTGTACTTGATCTGGTATTGGGAAATGAACCAGGTCTCTCAGAAGGAGAGCATTTTGGAGAGAGTGATCATAATTCTATCTCCTTTATGATAGCATTAGAGAGGGATAGGAAGAGACGTTAGGGAAACATTTAATTGGAGTAAGGGGAAGCATGAGGCTATCACGTCGGGACTTGGAAACATAAATTGGAAACAGATGTTCTCAGGGAAACAGGGAAGAAATGTGGCAAATGTTCAGGGGATATTTGTGTGGGGTTCTGAGTAGGTATGTCCCAATGAGACATGGAAAGGATGGTAGGGTACAAGATTCATGGTGTACAAGGGCTATTGTAAATCTAGTCAAGAAGAAAAGAAGAGCTTACGAAAGGTGCAAAAAACTAGGTAATGATAGAAATCTAGAAGATTATAAGGCTAGCAGGATGGAGTTTAAGAATGAAATTAGGAGAGCCAGAAGGGGCCATGAGAAGGCCTTGGCGGGCAGGTTTAAGGAAAACCCCAAGACATTCTACAAGGATGTGAAGAACATAGAACATAGAACATAGAATAGTACAGCACATTACAGGCCCTTCAGCCCACAATGATGTGCTGACCCTCAAACCCTGCCTCCCATATAACCCCCATCTTAAATTCCTCCATATACTTGTCTAGTAGTCTCTTAAACTTCAGTAGTGTGTTTGCCTCCACCACTGACTCAGGCAGTGCATTCCACGCACCAACCACTCTCTGAGTGAAAAACCTTCCTCTAATATCCCCCTCGAACTTCCCTCCCCTTAACTTAAAGCCATGTCCTCTTGTACTGAGCAGTGGTGCCCTGGGGAAGAGGCGCTGGCTGTCCACTCTGTCTATTCCTCTTAAGGAAGAGCAAGAGGATAAGATGTGAGAGAATAGGGCCAATCAAGTGTGACAGTGGAAAAGTGTGTATAGAACTGGAGGAACCAGCGGAGGTACTTAATGAATGTTTTGCTTCGGTATTCACTATGGAAAAGGATCTTGGCAATTGTAGGGATGACTTGCAGTGTACTGAAAAGCACGAGCATGTAGATATTAAGGAAGAGGATGTGCTGGATCTTTTGGAAAGCATCAAGTTGGATAAGTAACAGGGACCAGACAGGATGTACTCCAGGCTACTCTGGGAAGCGAGGGAGGAGATTGCTGAGCCTCTGGCAATGATCTTTCAATCATCAATGAGGGTGGGAGAGGGTCTGGAAGATTGGAGTGTTGTGGATGTTGTTCCCTTATTCAAGAATGGGAGTAGGGATAGCCCAGGAAATTATAGACCAGTGAGTCTTACTTCAGTGGTTGGTAAGTTGATAGAGGAGATCCTGAGAGGCAGGATTTATGAATATTTGGAGAGCATAATATGATTAGGAATAGTCAGCATGGCTTTGTCAAAGGCAGGTCCTGCCTTACAAACCTGATTGAATTTTCTGAGGATGTGACTAAACACATTGATGAAGGTATAGCAGTAAATGTAGTGTATATGGATTTCAACAAGGCATTTGATAAGGTACCCCATGCAAGGCTTATTGAGAAAGTAAGGGATCCAAGGGGATATTGCTTTGTGGATCCAGAACTGGCTTGCCTACAGAAGGCAAAGAGTGGTTGTAGACAGGTCATGTTCTGCATGGAGGCCAGCGACCAGTGTTGTGCCTCAGGGATCTGTTCTGGGACCTTTACTCTCTGTGATTTTTATAAATGACATTGATGAGGAAGTGGAGGGATGGGTTAGTAATTTTGCTGATGACACGAAGGTTAGGGGTGTTGTGGATAGTGTAGAGGGCTGTCAGATGTTACAAGGGGACTTTGATAGGATGCAAAACTGGGCTGAGATGTGGCAGATGGAGTTCAACCCAGATAAGTGTGAAGTGGTTCATTTTGGTTGGTCAAATAGGATGCCAAAATATAACGTTAATGGTAAGACTCTTGGCAGTGTGGAGGATCAGAGGATCTTGTGGTCCGAGTCCATAGGACACTCAAAGCTGCTACGCAGGTTGACTCTGTGGTTAAGAGGGCATATGGTGCATTGGCCTTCATCAATTTTTGGATTGAGTTTAAGAGCCGAGAGATAACATTGCAGCTATATAGGACCCTGGTCAGACCCCACTTAGAGTATTGTGCTCAATTCCGGTCACCTCACTACAGGAAGGACATGGAAACCATAGAAAGAGTGCAGAGGATATTTAGAAGGATGTTGCCTGGATTGGGGAGCATGCCTTATGAGAATAGGTTGAGTGAACTCGGCCTTTTCTCCTTGGAGCGACGGAGGATGAGAGGTGACCTGATAGAGGTGTATAAGATGATGAGTAGCATTGATCGTGTGGATAGTAAGTGGCTTTTCCTCAGTAAGGGCTGAAATGGCTAGCATGAGAAGGCATAGTTTTAAGGGGCTTGGAAGTAGGTACAGAGGAGATGTCAGGGATATGTATTTTACGCAGAGATTGGTGAGTGCATGGAATGGGCTCCCGGCAGCGTTGGTGGAGGCTGAAACAATATGGTCTTTTAAAAGTCTCCTGCATGGCTACATGGATCTTAGAAAAATAGAGGGCTACGGGTAAAGGTAGGGATATGTTCAGCACAGCTTTGTGGGCCGAAGGGCCTGTATTGCGCTGTAGGTTTTCTATGTTTCTATGTTAATTACTGACTTGAAAGGGTGAATACTTATGCAATCAATTATTTTCCCTTTTCTATTTGTTTTTAATTTGGAACACTTTGTAGAGATCTGTTTTCACTTAAAACACGAAAGTGGCATTTTCTATTGATCAGTGTCAAAAAAAGCCAAATTAAATCCACTGTGATTCAATGTTGTAAAGCAATTATACATGAAAACTTCTGGAAGGTGGGGGGGATATTTTTTATGAGCACTGTACTTTGATCAATTAGCCGACATACTGATGAATCTTTGGACTGTGGGAGAAACCAGTGCACCTCTAGAAAATCCACACACTTATGTGGAGGAGGTACAAACTCCATACAAACAGTGCTGGAATAAAACTCTGTACTCTGATTCCCCAAGCTGCAACAGTGTTGTACTAACTATTATGATACCATGGCACTCACATTCAGATCAAATCATTCTACAGTGCATAGACCAAATTGATACAATAGTAATGCAGAAATAATTCATGACAGCTATGGAGAAAGTGCAGTGCAGGTAGTGCAAGGTCATAATGAGGCAGAGTGTGAGTTTAACTGTCCAATTTCTTGTATTAGGAAGCAGTTAATAGAATATAACAGCAGGTTAGAGGATTTCCTTGAGCCTGGTGGTACATACTTTCAAGCTTTTGCATCTTATGCCCAGTGGAAGAGGGGCAAAGAAAGAATGTTTAGGGTGGTAATGCTAGCAAATTTATTGATGTAATGAGAAGTATAGACAGGGTTGATGGAGGGTGGGATGTTTCTGAACAGAGCTGTGTCCTCTATTCTCTGCAATTTTTGTAGTCATGTTCAGAACAGTTACCATACCAAGCAGTGATGCATCCAGGCAGACAGCTTTCAGTGGTGCATTGATAAAAATTTGTAACGATCTACAGGGACATGTCAAGGTTCTTTAATAATGCAGGGATTCAATATGAAACATCGACCTGTTGTGATGTAGAGATTCCACAGGAAACTTCAACCTGTCCTGATGCAGAGAATCAGTATGAAACGTTGATCTGTCCTGATGCAGAGATTTGGTATGAAACGTCAACCTGTCTTGATGCAAAGTTTCCTCATGAAACGTCGACCTGTCCTGATGCAGAGAATCGGTATAAAACGTCGACCTGTCCTGATGCAGAGATTCGGTATGAAACGTCGACCTGTCCTGATGCCGAGATTCAGTATGAAACATCGACCTGTCCTGATGCAAAGAATCGGTATGAAACGTCGACCTGTCTTGATGCAGAGAATCGGTATGAAACGTTGATCTGTCCTGATGCAGAGAATCGGTATGAAACATTGATCTGTCCTGATGCAGAGAATCGGTATGAAACGTCGACCTGTCCTGATGCAGAGATTCAGTATGAAACGTCGACCTGTCCTGATGCAGAGATTCGGTATGAAACATCGACCTGTTCTGATGCTGAAATTCCACATGAAACATCGACCTGTCCTGATGCAGAGATTCCACATGAAACGTCGACCTGTCCTGATGCAGAGATTCCACATGAAACATCGACCTGTCCTGATGCAGAGAATCGGTATGAAACGTCGACCTGTCCTGATGCAGAGATTCCACATGAAACGTCGACCTGTCCTGATGCAGAGATTCGGTATGAAACATCGACCTGTCCTGATGCAGAGATTTGGTATGAAACATCGACCTGTCCTGATGCAGAGATTCGGTATGAAACATCGACCTGTCCTGATGCAGAGATTCCACATGAAACGTCAACCTGTCCTGATGCAGAGATTCGGTATGAAACATCGACCTGTCCTGATGCAGAGATTTGGTATGAAACATCGACCTGTCCTGATACAGAGATTCCACATGAAACATCGGCCTGTCCTGATGCAGAGATTCAGTATGAAACATCGACCTGTCCTGATGCAGAGATTCAGTATGAAACATCGACCTGTCCTGATGCTGAAATTCCACATGAAACATCGACCTGTCCTGATGCAGAGATTCGGTATGAAACGTCGACCTGTTCTGATGCAGAGATTCCACATGAAACATCGACCTGTCCTGATGCAGAGATTCTGTATGAAACATCGACCTGTCCTGATGCAGAGATTCCACATGAAACGTCGACCTGTCCTGATGCAGAGATTTGGTATGAAACATCCACCTGTCCTGATGCAGAGATTCGGTATGAAACATCGACCTGTCCTGATGCAGAGATTCCACATGAAACGTCGACCTGTCCTGATGCAGAGATTCGGTATGAAACATCGACCTGTCCTGATGCAGAGATTTGGTATGAAACATCGACCTGTCCTGATGCAGAGATTCGGTATGAAACATCGACCTGTCCTGATGCAGAGATTCCACATGAAACGTCAACCTGTCCTGATGCAGAGATTCGGTATGAAACATCGACCTGTCCTGATGCAGAGATTCCACATGAAACGTCGACCTGTCCTGATGCAGAGAATCGGTATGAAACGTCGACCTGTCTTGATGCAGAGATTCAGTATGAAACATCGACCTGTCCTGATGCAGGGTTTTTGTAATGGATGGATCTATTTCCTCTAGAGCCATGAGCCCCTCCTTAACACTACGTATTGATCTGTTGTCTATGCATGTAAATTGTTTTCTCTCTTTCTCTCTCGTTGCATTGTGAATACACCAGTTATAGCCACCTCCTGCATGCATGCTTTCATTTAATATATACGTAGTTGTGCACAGGCACAACTATTTTGATAGGAAACATCAAACTATCCTGATGCAGGATTTCCATATGAAACACCAACCTGTCCTGATACATGCTCAACATTTCAGGAACAACATCTTCCCCTCTGCAACCAGATTTCTGATTGGATAATGAACCACTGAACACTAACTCACTATTCTTTTGATCTCTTTTTGCAGCAGATATTTAATTATATATATATGTTTCTTACTGACATTTTCTTATTATTATGAATTGCAATGTACCGTTGTCACAAAACAACAAATTTCACAACATATGCCATGATATTAAACCTGGTTCTGATTCTGAGTTAACCACGTTTATGATTGGTCTTGGAGTGAAATACAAGCCAGTGTGTGAAAGGATGCCAGCTTTCCTTCCCGGAAGGACAATAGTGAAACAGATGGGTGTTAAACGGCAAACTACTTTCATGGTTACTTTTACTGATACCAGCCTCCTATTCCAAATTTTATTTAATTACCTGAATTTAATTCCCCAGCTGTCATAATTCATGTCACTGTATGAATAGTCTGGGCCTCTGAACAGTTGTCAAGCAACTTAACCATTGTGCTAATATTTGATGGCTCTGGGCCTGTACTCACTGGAGTTTAGAAGAATGAGGGGGGATCTCATTGAAACCTATTGAATATTGAAAGGCCTGGATAGAGTGGCTATGGAGAGGATGTTTCCAATAGTGGGAAAGCCTAGAACCAGCCTCAGAATAGAGAGGTATCCATTTAGTACAGAGATGAGGAGGGATTTGTTTAGTCAGAGGGTGGTGAAATCTGTGGAATCCATTGCTACAGACAGCTGTGGAATCAAGTCATTGAGTATACTTAAAGCAGAAGTTGATAGGTTCACTCTGCCTATTACAGATTTAGTCGTTTTTTTTTCTCTCTCTGCTCATCACTCTGCTTGTTCTTCATCTCCCTCTGGTGCTCCCCCCTCCCCCTTTCTTCCTCCAGAGGCCTCCCGTCCCATGATCCTTTCCCTTCTCCAGCTCTGTATCACTTTTGCCAATCACCTTTCCAGCTCTTAGCTTCATCCCATCCCCTCCGGTCTTCTCCTATCATTTTGCATTTCCCCCCTCCCCCCACTACTTTCAAATCTCTTACTATCTATCCTGTCAGTTAGTCCTGATGAAGGGTCTCGGCCCAAAACGTCAACAGTGCTTCTCCTTATAGATGCTGCCTGGCCTGCTGTGTCCCACCAGCATTTTGTGTGTGCTGGTTGATAGGTTCCTGATTCGTTAGGGTGTCAAATGTTATGGGGAGAAGGCAGGAAAAATGGGGTTGAGAGGGATAATAAATTAGCCATGATGGAAATGTGGAGTAGACTCGGTGAGCCAAATGGTCTAATTCTGCTCCTATATCTTATGTTCATATGGTACTTCAGACTATGAATGTGCTCAGATCTGGAAGCAAGTAGTTGTAGCGTGACTACTCAAGTATGATGTTGTCTGGACCACAATACATTATAGATGATTCAAGCAGATCACTAGGGTCTCCACTCCCCTATCTATGGCATCTACTGGCAGTATTGTATACAAAGGGCCTAAAGCATTGTTGAGGATCCCTACCATCCTTCCCACAATCTCTTTGTCCCACTACCCTCAGGAAGGAGGTGAAGAAGCATCAGGACTAGGACTGCCAGACTGGGTAACAGCTTCTTCCCTCAGGCTGTGAGAATAATGAATACCATGCCACCAGCACGGTCACGTCACTAGGACAGCAAGCTGTTTACTGTTTACCTGTTTTGCGCACTGCATGCATTTTAAATTATATTTTATTAACTTATTTATGGTAATATTTTGGTTTCTGTGCTCTGTGTGATATGTCTTGTGGGTGCTCTGTTGTCCAGTGGAAATTTGTTTCAGTTGGTTGCATATATGTACAGTTAGATGATCACTAACTTGAACTTGAAATGAGAGTTTATTCCCTTAATGGTGAACACATATGCATGATTTTGTTTAACATGTCAAAGCCTGATGCATGAGTGGCCACCAGATGGTCCTTGACAGATGAAGATCAGGGTCCAGTGGCATGGAACGCAAGATGACTCGGGACTTCTCATTGCTGCAGTCTTTCTCCACCTTTGCTGCTGTTGTGATGTGACATCATTTTCTGCCAGCTCCACTCCTGAGGTCTTCGTTGGATCACTCTTCATCTGGTACCTCCCCCTTGACCTTACCACCATGAGTGACACTACCAGGAACTAAATTCCAGACAGGATTGCTCTCAGAATCTCAGGAGTTCACAAGCCCCTCCACCACAACAAGCTGATGATCCTCAGAGAAGATGGAAGCAAGTACTCACTTATGAATCAGAGAAAGTAAAAATTCATGATAATCGTCAGGCCGCTAAGAAATTCCATTTTCTTCAAAGAAAAACATAATTGCTTTATGATTTTGGAGTGGCCGCAATGTTAGTGGCACAAAGGAAAATGGCATGCCTGACAGAAAAATGGAAGTTTATATGGGAGGGAAGGGTTAGATTGATCTTAGAGTGGGTTAAAATGTCAGTAGAACATCATGTGCCAAAGGGCCTCTACTGTGCTGTAATGTTCTATGTTCTATCTCAACACTGTAATGAATTGTCAGCTGAGGTTATGTGCTTCTCTAGAGGTAGGAGTTTCAACCCATGACCTGGGAAAGCACGATAACGTAGTGCTTAGTGCAACACTACTGCAGCTTGCCATAAGATCATAGTTCATATCCTGTTGTTGCCTGTAAGGAATTTGTACATTCTCCTCATGATCATAAAGATTTCATAGAACACTATAGCACAGAAATATGCCCTTGGGACCATCTAGTTCATGCTGAATGATTAATCTACCTAGTCCCATTGACCTGCACTTAGATCATAGTCCAACATACACTTGGCATTCATGTACCTATCCAATTTATTTTAAGTGTTGAAATTGAACACACACCCATCACTTTGTCTGGCAGCTCGTCCATTCCACACTCTCACCCCACACTTACATTCCCCTCAAACATTTCACCTTTCACCCCTTTACCCATGATCACTTGTTCTAGTCTCACACAACCTCAGTGGAAAACAGCCTGCTTGCATTTACTCTATGTTGCTCATAGTTTTTATTACCTCTATCAAATCTCTCCTCATTCTTCTACACTCTAGGGAATAAAGTCCTAACTTATTCAACCTTTCCCTGTAACTCATGTCCCCAGATCCTGTAAACATCCTTGTAAATTTCTCTGCACTCTTTCAATCTTATTGACATCTTTCCTGTAGGTAGGTGACTAGAACTATCACAATACTCCAAGTTAGGTTTCACCAATGTCTTTTGTAACTTGTACATAACATCCAAACTTCTGTCCTCAATATATCAATTAATAAAGACCAATGTTGCAAAAGCTGTCTTTCCCCCGGGTACATTGATTTTCTCTCACATTCCAAGGACTTAGGGAGTTGTGGCCATGCTTTGTTGACACTGGAAGTGGGATGACACTTGTGGGCTGCCCAGCACAATCCTCACTGATTTGATTTGACGCATTTCACTGTACATTTTGATATACATGTGACAAGCAAAACTAATCTTTATTTAATCTCACAGGTGCTGGCATGCATTAGGCTTAAGTGGTTAAAAAGGAGTGAGAAGAATTTAGATGGAAGATATTGTGGAGTTCTAGGACAGCAAAGTGGAAAAGGTTCTGCAGTAAAAGAACTTGGCCTGGGACACTGCTGAACATATCTTGCACAGAGTGTGAGTAAACCATATGAAATCAGGTTCCACATTTGTCTGCATTAAAGTGGAGAACATTTCAATTTCACAGAATGATTTCCCAGACAGATATTTGGAGAGTCCAGCAGTCTCTAGGTTGATGGAAAAAATAGATCAGATGTGAAAGGCGATATTGCCAACAATGGCATACCACTGATAAGGAGCAGAAAGAAGAGGAAGTCTTCACTAAACAGCCACTCAAATCTTAATCGATCTCCACTGGCTGCATTAGCACCAACAAATTCAGAAGATATTTTAAAGACATCCTTCACAGATCAGGAATAGAACCATAAGTGATATTGGTCATAAATAGTTTTATAGTCATGAACTTTACATTGCACTTACAGGCAACAAGTGACCAAAAGACAAGTAAGCACTAGGTCAAAATGGAATGGTACTGATTATTTTAACAACTGAAGCAAATATCTTTAAGGCTTTAAGCCAAGCTACTGCCTTCAGGTCCCACCACAACTTCCATTGCCCAGCCACTGAATATACCACTTTGGTCTGAACCAGAGATTTGACTTTCTAAGTTGGTATATGTGCTGAGGTACAGTTCAAAACTTCACCTGTCGTTGAGGATGTGTTTCCAGAAAGGTGCTGGAGAAGGGCCAGTAACATCATGAATGATCCCACCCATCTCTTCATGGACTGTTTGTCCCACTCCAATCAGGGAGGAGGCTACATAGCATCCACACCAGGACCACTGGGAAAAATGGATAATCATTTGAACCAAGAGCAAAGCAGTAAGAGCATGTGAAGCAATACATATCCCAGAATGTAGATTAACATTTAAACTCCAGTTCCAAACTTCACTCCATAAAGGGGTGGATTCTGTAAAACGTTATTAGCTAAACCCACATGATCTTTAATAGTCTTGGATAACTCATCCCATTGTTTAATAATAGCTTCATTACAGTAAATTAACTATCCCACTCTGCTGCAAAATGAAATATTGTAATTGTCAGGTAAGACAGATAGAGAATAATCATAAGAAACAAACCCACAATCTGTTAATCCATTCTTAATGAAATCCTCTGGATAAACCCCATATTCTCTTTTTTGATGACAAGAACCAGGTTCTTTTCCTTTATAAGTCTGAATCTCATCACACAGCAAAGGGCTAGCAACAGCTGGCATTGTAGTGGTTGTGGTATCAGTTGTCATCATTCACACCATGGAGTAAGGTATATATAGAAATTCTTAGAGCCCCAGGACCACTGGGATTGAGTTACCTGGGGCACATGATAATCTATAATCTTATTTTTGATTTGTGTCCACATACCATTACATGATGTGCCACTTCATTCCAAGTACTCCAATCTTTTCCCCGTATTACCGTTATTCAACCACAAATGTCAACAGACATCAGTCTCATTTCCTTTACGCAATCTCATCTCAATCCTTCACACATTTGTTTGTAGTACATGCAGCCTTCAATAGAGCCTTTGATAATTATGAGGCCACTCATCAGTAGTATTCTGACACCAATAATTTCTGAACACCTGTAAATATAAACATCAAGAGCAGTTTCTGTACTCATCTAATTATCTGCTACCTCCTCTAAATTCAAGGTTTCTATTCCCTGTTATATTTCTAGAATATCTGGTGATGAAGACAGTTTCCTGTCTGCTTCTCTCTTCCATTGTCTTTGCTTTGGTTAGGTGACTGTAAGGATTGCCCAGCCTTAATCCTCCCTTCTTGATACTGAGTATGAAGTGTACAATCCTTAACCCTTGGGTATAAACTAGAACTGGCGACCAAACCTGAAATATAAATCTAAGAGCATCATCATCTCTAAGAATATCCCATTAATAATGAGCCTTAGGGACTTCAGCTGCTAGAGAACACTGACTATCTCCAAGGGATTTAAGCTGTTTAATATGATATCAACCTAACTCATTTAGAGCAGTCTGGATTCGATAAATTGATGGCCTGGCACTGCCAATGACATTATATGGTCCCACAAATCTCAGAAAAGTAACAGGGCTGAGATGATCTACTGGTTCTATCTTCAACTCCCTAGGTTCTGTTCGCACATCAAAATAAGCATCACTCTGTTATTTCTTCTGTCCCATATTATGGGCTGTGACATAATGGGTTTTCTTAATAGTGTTGATTAATTGCCAAGCCCATTTTTCCTGTACAATACCATCATACACAGGCTCTGATGAAACTAGACCAACCAGGAATTCTAACCCTCTCATTTCTCTCCTGGTCATCAGCTTAAAAGGTGTAAGACCAGTAGAAAAAGCTTCAGTGGTACAGAGTATCATAAGGACATAGGATAAGACAGTGACCCAGTTGGTCCTGTGTTTTCTGGTCATTTTAGCTAACATTGTCATCATCTGTTCAACAATTCGATTGGATTGGACTCGATAAGGGATATGAAACCTCTGCTTTACCCTAAGCAGTTTCATCAGATTTGGCATCACCTGTTCGTTGAAGTGAGGACCTTGATCTAAATATAATCTCCTTGATAATCCCCAACCAGTAGAGGCCCTCTCAGCCAAATCCTAACTGTAATCCTAATGGTGTTATTTCTGGTTGGATCAGCCTCTACCCATTTGGTGAAAGTATCTGCTATCACGAGGATATGTTTCAGTCTTCCAGGTGATGGAGGTAAAGGTCCTATAAAATCAATCTTCAAGTTAACCCATGGTTCTTCTACAGGTCGTGTCTGTCTTAAAGCTGCTTTTATAGCCAATTTATCTGGGCCATACTCGGGACAAATCAAAAAATTCTTACAATAATATTTTACATCTCCTCAGATCTTCGGCCACCAACCAACACAAATTCTTCAACTGTTCCGTAGTTCTATCTGTTCCTTGTTGCCCAAAAATGTCACAGTACATCATCTGGTTTATTTCACTTTCTCACACCACATATTTACCATGATCAAGTACAATTCTATTCTGTACCTGTATTCCTGGATATTTTGCATATTCTTCAGAATTTTTCCCTGTCTGTAGCTTTGCTAAATCTTGATCTTGTTGCTGCATCTAAACTAAGTCTATAGGTGTACAGTTTGTTTGTTTCTTTGTCATCATTCCCTCTATATCCGGATTCCATTTCACTCCACATCTTGCTCCTAATTTGGCTAACTCATCAGATTTTCTGTTCCATTCTGAGGATGGCTTTGCATGAACTCTCACCTTCTTTACTCTATTACTGTTTCCTCTTGCCTTCTCAAATATGTTCTTCGACAAATGTTTACCATCTAGAAACATAGGAACATGGAAACATAGAAAACCTATAGCACATTACAGGCCCTTCGACCCACAAAGCTGTGCCAGACATGTCACTACCTTAGAACGACCTAGGCTTACCCATAGTCCTCTTTTTTCAAAGGTCCATGTATCCATCCAGGAGTCTCTCAAAAGACCCTATCATTTCAGCCTCCACCACCGCCACTGGCAGCCCATTCTACACACTCACCACTCCTTACGTAAAAAAAACTTACCCCTGACATCTCCTCTGTACCTACTTCAGAGCACCTATGCCCTGTCGTGCTAGCCATTTCGGCCCTGGGAAAAAGCCTCTGACTATCCACATGATCAATGCCTCTCATTATCTTGTCCACCTCTATCAGGTCACCCCTCATCCTCCGTCACTCCAAGGAGAAAAGGCCGAGTTCACTCAATTTATTCTCATAGGGCATGCTCCCCAATCCAGGCAACATCCTACTAAATCTCCTCTGCACCCTTTCTATGGTTTCCACATCCTTTCTGTAGTGAGGCAACCAGAATTGAACACAATACTCCAAGTGGGGTCTGAACAGGGTCCAATATAGTTGCAACATTACCTCTTGGCTCTTAAACTCAATCCAAAAATTGATGAAGGCCAATTCACTGTATGCCTTCTTAACCACAGAGTCAAACTGCATAGCAGCTTTGAGTGTCCTATGGACTCGGACCCCAAGATCCCTCTTATCCTCCACACTGCCAAGAGTCTTGCCATTAATACTATATTCTGCCATCATATTTGAGCTACCAAAATGAACAACCTCACACTTATTTGGGTTGAACTCCATCTGCCACTTCTCAGCTCAGTTTTGCATCCTATCAATGTCCTGTTGTAACCTCTGACAGCCCATAACCCATAACCATTCAACTCAGGATTTGAATTTTGAGGATGTGTCAGAAACTTTCTTCCCTTCATTGTTTGATGTCTCTATCTCGGAAGGGGATGATAGCAGAGTAAAGTAGAGACCCTGAAATTATCAAATTAAAAGAACAAGCTCTTACAGATAGTGAAGTTGAGAAGGTGCCAACAGGATATTATTTTAAGAGTGGAGTGTTAATGAGGAAGTAGCGATCACCTACAATTCCTGCAAGTGAGAAATGGAAAGTTGTTCACCAGGTAGTAGTTCCTAAAGTTTATCGGAATGGGATTTTAAATTTGGTTCATTGTAAGCCCTTGGGTGGACATCAAGGTGTGAAGAAAACTGTGAACAAGGATTTTTAATATTTTTACTGGCCTGGTTTAAGAAAAGATGTGGCAACATTTTGTGGAACTTGTCATATTTGTCAGATTGTGGACAAACCTAATCAAGTTACTCCAGTGGCCCTATTACAACCTATTCCCACATTTGGTGAACCATTTTCGAGAATTATTGTACATTGTGTAGGCCCATTGCCAAAAACTGAAACTGGCCATCAATATTTGCTGACCATCAGGTGCACTGCGTCTACGTTTCCAGAGGCAATACCACTCAGGAATATAATGGCTAAAACTGTAATAAAAGCTCTTATAAAATTCTTTACTTATTTTGGGTTCCCTAAGGAAATACAATCTGATCAAGGTAGTAATTTTATGTCTGGATTGTTCCAGCAGATAGTTTATAAACTGGGAGTCAAACAGATGACCTCATCTGCATACCATCCAGAATTACAAGGAGCATTGGAGAGGTTCCATTCTACCCTCAAAACCATGATTAGGGCATATTGTGAGGAAATAGAAAAGGATTGGGATGAGGATGTATATTTACTTTTATTTGCAGTGCAGTGTAGGATTCCTTAGGTTTTAGTCCTTTTGAACTGGTGTTTAGGCATAGAGTTGGATGATCTTTGGCCTTATTAAAAGAACAGTAGATTAATAAAGAGGTACACATTAATTTGCTGGATTATGTTTTGAAATTTAAGGAAAGATTGCATAAAGCTTGTAGTTTAGCCAGGGAAAATTTAAAATCGGCTCAGGAGAAACTGAAAACCTGATATGATAAGGAAGCTAGAAAGAGGTAATTTAAGCCTGGAGATAAGGTGTTGGTTCTTTTCCTGGTGCAAATGAACCCTTTACAAGCTAAATTTTATGGTCCTTATGAGATTATATCTAAAGTTAATGATGTGGATTATGTGATAAAAATACCAGATAGAAGAAGGTCTAAACAGCTTTGTCATATAAATACAATAAAATCATATTATGCAAAACAGTCCACTACTATGACTGTTGTGGTTAATAATAATGAGTCTGATCCCACTGGGAACTTAATGGATGATTCACCTGAAACTCATTTTTAACCCAACATTATTTCTGCCCAATTACCAAACTCATCAATTCTGGAAAATATTGATGAGAAATTGGCTCATTTACAACCAGAGCAGAGGCAGCAGATGAAGCAATTACTTTTGAAATACAGGGATTTATTTCCAGACGTTCCTAAAAGAACCACAGTAGCTTCACATGATGTAGATGTTGGAGATGCCAAACCCATAAAGTAACATCCATATCAAATGAACATGGAAAAATGTGAACTTGCTGAACAAGAAATAAACTATATGTTAGAGAATAATACTATTAGACCTTCTAATTCGAATTGGAGTTCACCTTGTGTTATGGTGCCTAAGCCAGATGGTCCATTCGGTTTTGTACTGATTACAGGAAGGTGAATGCTGTAACAAAAACAGATGCGTATCCAATCCTTAGAGTGGATGATTGTGTGGACAAAGTTGTACAAGCAAAGTTCCTTACAAAGATTGATTTGTTGAAAGGGTATTGGGTATTCCATTGATGGATAGAGGTAGAGAGATTTTTGCATTTGTAACCCCATCTAGGTTATATGAATATAATGTTCTTCCTTTTGGAATGAAGAATGCACCAGGTACTTTCCAACAGATGATTAATTCTGTGATTCATGGGTTAAAAGATACAGATGCCTATATTGATGATTTGTTACAAGAAATGATACTTGGGAAGCACACATTACTGCAGTGGAGAAACTATTTGATAGATAGATAGATAGATAGATAGATAGATAGATAGATAGATAGATAGATAGATAGATAGATACTTTATTCATCCCCATGGGGAAATTCAACTTTTTTTCTAATGTCCCATACACTTGTTGTAGCAAAACTAATTACATACAATACTTAACTCAGTAAAAAATATGATATGCATCTAAATCACTATCTCAAAAAGCATTAATAATAGCTTTTAAAAGGTTCTTAAGTCCTGGCGGTTGAATTGTAAAGCCTAATGGCATTGGGGAATATTGACCTCTTCATCCTGTCTGAAGAGCATTGCATCGATAGTAACCTGTCGCTGAAACTGCTTCTCTGTCTCTGGATGGTGCTATGTAGAGGATGTTCAGAGTTTTCCATAATTGACCGTAGCCTACTCAGCGCCCTTTGCTCAGCTACCGATGTTAAACTCTCCAGTACTTTGCCCACGACAGAGCCCACCTTCCTTACCAGCTTATTAAGACGTGAGGCGTCCCTCTTCTTAATGCTTCCTCCCCAACACGCCACCACAAAGAAGAGGGCGCTCTCCACAACTGACCTATAGAACATCTTCAGCATCTCACTACAGACATTGAATGACGCCAACCTTCTAAGGAAGTACAGTCGACTCTGTGCCTTCCTGCACAAGGCATCTGTGTTGGCAGTCCAGTCTAGCTTCTCGTCTAACTGTACTCTAACTGTAAAAGGCTTTCAAAAGCTAACTGAACTATTAACAGCTAAAAGTGAGTTTGGTCATGCCACTGTGACCTACTTTGGTTATGTTGTGGGTCAAGGTAAATTGGATCCTATTCAGGCAAACGTTCAGGCAATTTTAGAGGTACCCACTCCAACTGGTAAAAAGACTCTCAGAAGATTCTTGGGAATGGTAGGATATTACCGTAAATTTTGTAAGAATTTTGCTGACATTTCCCTTCTATTAACTAACCTCTTGAAGAAAGATGAAAAGTACTTTGTCAGGAGGGTTTTGATAAATTGAAAACTATGCTATGTCATTAAGCTGTGCTCAGGTCACCTGACTTTGAAAAACTATTTTCATTAGCTGGAGGTACTAGTGATAAAGCTGCAGGAACAGTGTTACTTCAAAGGAATGAAGGTGACAAGGTTGATCATCCAGTAGCTTACTTTTCTAAGAAATTTAATGAGCATCAAAGAAACTATTCAACTATAGAAAAGGAATTATTATCCCTTGTTTTGGCTTTATAACGTTTTGAAGTGTATCTTGGTACAACTCAGAAACCACTTGTACTTTACACCGATCATAACCTGTTAGTGTTTTTGAGTAAGCTAGAAGACAAAAATAGAAGGTTACTAAATTGGAGTTTGATGTTACAGAAGTATAATATTTTGATAATTCATATTAAAGGCAAAGATAATGTGATTGCTGACTATCTAGATGTTGAATGTACAATGTAATTTCTTTTCAGAGTGGTATTTTAACATTTGTAACACTTCTACTGTATATTAGTGTATAAGGTGCTGTATGATAATACTATGTATATTGTGCATGTTGTAGATTTTATACATTTGTATTGTTTTTGTGTAAATAGTTGTTAAAAATAGGTCTGACACGGTGGTCAGCAGCACAGGAGCGCCGCAGGGGACCGTGCTCTCTCCGGTCCTGTTCACCCTGTACACATCAGACTTCCAATATAACTCTGAGTCCTGCCATGTGCAGAAGTTCGCTGATGACACGGCCATAGTGGGGTGTGTCAGGAATGGACAGGAGGAGGAGTATAGGAAACTGATACAGGACTTTGTGATATGGTGCAACTCAAACTACCTGCGTCTCAATATCACCAAGACCAAGGAGATGGTGGTGGACTTTAGGAGATCTAGGCCTCATATGGAGCCAGTGATCATTAATGGAGAATGTGTGGAGCAGGTTAAGACCTACAAGTATCTGGGAGTACAGTTAGATGAGAAGCTAGACTGGACTGCCAACACAGATGCCTTGTGTAGGAAGGCACAGAGTCGACTGTACTTCCTTAGAAGGTTGGCGTCATTCAATGTCTGCAGTGAGATGCTGAAGATGTTCTATAGGTCAATTGTGGAGAGCGCCCTCTTCTTTGTGGTGGCGTGTTGGGGAGGCAGCATTAAGAAGAGGGACGCCTCACGTCTTAATAAGCTGGTAAGGAAGGCGGGCTCTGTCGTGGGCAAAGTACTGGAGAGTATAACATCGGTAGCTGAGCGAAGGGCGCTGAGTAGGCTACGGTCAATTATGGAAAACCCTGAACATCCTCTACATAGCACCATCCAGAGACAGAGAAGCAGTTTCAGCGACAGGTTGCTATCGATGCAATGCTCCTCAGACAGGATGAAGAGGTCAATACTCCCCAATGCCATTAGGCTTTACAATTCAACCGCCAGGAGTAAGATATGTTAAAGTGCCGGGGTTGATTGTATTTAATGTATTTAAGTAAACTACTTAAGAACTTTTTAAAAGCTATTATTAATGCTTTTTGAGAGAGTGATTTAGATGCATATCATATTTTTACTGAGTTAAGTATTGTATGTAATTAGTTTTGCTACAACAAGTGTATGGGACATTGGAAAAAATGTTGAATTTCCCCATGGGGATGAATAAAGTATCTATCTATCTAAAATATTGCATATAACAGACCAAAAGGAGGGAAGTGTTACATACCCCGTGGGTATCTTGTGACTGTCTTATGATCATGATGTAATTGAGTATCTTGTGAGCATGATGTAATTGTCTAGTGATGGTGGGGTGAAGTAATTTTCTCGCCAGTGTGAGGTCACATGATGTAATTTTCCCACCAGGGTGATGTCATGTGATGGATTGTTCCAACAGGTATTTAAGAGAAAACCCCTGTTGTGACACAGGTTAGTTAGTTAGTTAGTTAGTTAATTTGTTTGTTAGTTAGTTTTGCTGTGTATTCGTCTCATGATGCAGTTTTGTTTTAAAGTGGAGTTTTTTACTTTCTATTTTAAGGTGGAAATGTTATTGCTGGCAGTTTCGCCAATCGCACCCAGTTCTTGTTTGTATACCTTTGTTAACTCTACAATCTAGTATTGGAGAGTGAAGACATTACCAAAGTATGGGAACCTGAAGGATTGAGTAAAGTTGGTGTTGCAAGATCAAGAAGGTTTGTGCAGTGTTCACCCTCCAGCAAAATGGTCAGTTCCTTTAAACTGTTTTATTTCCTTTGTCGTGAATCCTTTGGACAAGGCATCTCTCGGCTGGGATCAGCAGTAACGTCACATCTTCAAAGAAATTTGTTTTCAGGGAAGTCTCTCCTTACTGACTGTATAAGTCACTTGGACTTTTGAATTTACCACTTTAAGACTGTGTTCGAATTTACCACTTTAAGAACTATTCCAGAGTTTGGCTGTTTGTTAAATTGCCGAATAGCAGCTAACTTCTGGTTAAGTTAGTCGTTGGTTTACTTTTCACTTTTGTTGAGCAGAGTTTAATAAATGTTTATGTTTGTTTATAAAACTTGACTCAATCCTATATTCGGTGTTGCTGACTACATAACAGTATGTTTAATAATAGGATTAAGGTCTCGACTAACAATCTTAAAAAGCAAAAAAGGAAGAGGAGCTCCCAGAAAAGAGGCCAAAGAATACCCCTTCACACATCCTGTAAGTCTCTCTCCATCCTGCACTGATTATGATTCATCAACAAAGGTCCCTAAAGAAGAACTTCCTGGACAGATGGCTTTATTTTCCTCTTCTGATTTTAAGTGGGAGTGGGTAGTCCGTTCTGTACTTTTACTACTGTCACCTCGCACTCATGAGGTTCACTCCAATAAATTAGATTATGAGTGAGCACGTTACACTGTTAATTCTTTTAACTGCAACATTATGACCCTGTAATAACAATGTCCATCAGACTAGCCAAGTTTGACTGACTGTTCCATCCTTGATATGACTATCAAGTAAAAGCTGAATTGGAGCATACTTTGTTAAAATGGTTAATGGATTAATGCCCACAATATAATCAGAAGGTTTAACTGCCCAAAACACTGCTAGTAGATGAAGCTCACATGCTGTATGTCCTTGCTCTACCAGTGTGAGCATTCAAGATCCATATGCCATTGTCTCCAGTCAACCATGTGTCTCCTGGAGTAACATAGCTGGTACATTGTTACTGACATGACCTCCAAAGAGAATGGCTCGGAAGGGTTTGGAGTCTTAAGAGCAGGTGCTTCTGCAGGGCCAGTTTTCAGACCTGAAACTGCCTTAGTGTGTTCTGATTTCCATTCCCATGGAACACCTCTCTTCAAGGGCTCCATAAGTGGGTCAGTTTTGGTGGCAAGGCCATCTACGTGGTCCCTAGACTACCCCATCAAACCAAGACACAACTTCAGTGGGGAGAGTTAGTTTTGCCACAACATCCACACACTGTTTACCATCCCTCATCTCTATGACCAATCCCAAGTAGCCTGTTTCATAATTTGAGCTTTTTTAGAATTAACCTTCAAATCTGTCTTCTGTAATAATTGCAGTAGTTCCTTAAGTAGCTCATAATACCCATTGTGGGTTTCCATCTGTAACAATAGATCATCCACATGTTGAATTAAGCACTGGGGAGCTTAAAAAAGCTTTCAGCCCATTTGCCAACCATTGATGGAAAATGGAGGGTGAATTATGGCTAAACTGACCATGTATACTGTTGCCCTTTCCAAGTGAAATCAAATTTACATTGACACTCTTTTCAATGGAACAGACCAAAATCCATCACTCATATCCGGTACTGTGAACCACTTTGCTTAACCACAGTTTCTGGACTTGTGGCTACAGTGAAGGCAGTTAAAGGGGTAAATTTATTCAATTCCCGGTAATCTATGGTGAGTCTCGAAGTTCTGGTTCATGAACTGGCTATATAAGTGAATTATTTGTAGATGCTATTTCTCACAAAACTCCATGTTCACAAACTCTGAATAATTTTCTCTACATCTGCCTCTGTTTGTTTCAGAAATCTGTATTGCTTCTGGGCCTTTTATACACACTTCCCATTGCATCCTGCCACAGTCATGTTTATGCCTGGCAAACTAAAATAACTTGTCTGGCCTCTGATTCATCTGTCATATCTCGTGCCTTCATCAACACATCCTGACCTCATATCGTCCGACTGGAATGCTAATTGGGACCTGCTCCCTATCAACATTAAACTGTCAAATCATACAATTAATCACATCAAAACACAAACCTGCTCTCCTTATGAAATCACTCCTCAATATGTTCTTGAGTGTCGGCCAAGTTGACGAGCACAACCAAGTGCAGCACTCCCAGCGGTATATTCAGTGGTGTAGTTAGCTCCCCTGTTTGTGAGTTAAAATAGGTGCATTGAATGTGGATGTATTTAGGGTGGTTTAAGAGCCTCCTGCATTCCGAAGAAACTTCATAGGGTGGCCTCTTTCCCTAGTATCTACCAGGGATCTACCTGCACCTTCCTACTCTGCGGTGTACACCCACATAGCCAAGGCCTGACACCATCATTGAGCATCTGGAGTTCCCATAGGCAACTCCAGATACTGTCCTGAATATCCTTTGGCAGCCTGGACATTACATTGCGGGTATCGTAGTTGACCATACAGGGGAAATGGAGCCTTTGCTACATCCTAATCAGTCCCAATTCATTTAGGTTGCAGGAAATCCCTGGCAAAATGACTTTCATATCCATAATAGAAACATTTCCAAGGGCACCTGGTATTCATGACAGGGGGAATGCAAACATTCTGACCATGTCCTTGACCTCCCATCTACTAGGTGGCGCTGCAATGGTGGCAAGCCCTGAAAGGCAACATGTCTCCCTTCATTCAGCCACTGCACCCCTTGTTTTCTTACAAGGGCCATGTTAGAACCCTGTTCCCCCTTATCCTCCTTAGTACCTTTCTCCCTTTCTTCCTTTTCCCATACTGATATCATCCTTCTGAGAGCCCATGCTTCAGTATGTGTGGGATCAGTAGGATCAAACACTGCACACACTCTTTTCCTCTCCTCAATATCTTGAGATACCAATGTCTTCAGCCAGTTACTCCTCAGTCGCTGAGTCAAGTTCCATCTATGCAATGTGGGACCATGAACACTTGAGAAAACTGGCCACAACCTGGTCACACATGCAGACAGGCGCTCCCATTTCTGCTGTCTGCACTTACGCAAAGCCTCCACAAGGTCGCCTCAATTAGCTCCTGCAGCTTCTGGTATAGCTTCTTGTAAATCACACAGTGTCCCCTGGCCTTGGGCTTGTTCCACTGGCAGGGTTGAGTGTAATGCTGAAGTTAAACACAGAATTTTAATTTCTGTTCCTCTGTTTCATCTGAAGCATGACTTATCCTGTGCTGCTGAATGCACTGGAAAATTCCTGAAGATCGTCTCCCAGCCCACACCTTGATATATTCATAGCTATAGCACTCAATTCGGCCGCATTGAAAAGGGTGGAATATTGTGTCACAACTGGTCCCCCTGGCTATGGTGTTGCCTGCACTCCTTCCGTTACCACAGGTGCCATTGGGGCAGTGGTTGTTGAAGGTTTCACCCCCTCTTGGAAAAATCCTTAGAGAGGTGGGCCATTTCCCCAGTCATCCTCATTATGGTAGTGTGTCACCTCATATGCTAAATTACCCCAATCTACATTACCATCACTGTCAGTCCTCGTGCCAAGTGCACATATCACTTCACTCTGAGCTGAGAGCTGACTTTAGAGCTTTTTGATTTGTTTTAAACACCTGTTGTGGTCAGCACGACCCTTGTTCCCAGCTGCTGATGTTTGTGTAGTAGTTGGTAAATCCTGACACTGACTTTTCCATTTCTCTACTTTTGTACATGCCTTTTTACATTCCTCTTCCCATTTCTCTGTTTCACAGTGACTCTGAAACTGAGTCATGAGGATCACATTTGCCTGACCTTTCCCCCTTAGAATTTCATTTCCTTTCCATTTCTTTCAAACTCTTCCTTACACTTACTTAATTCCTTTGTCAGTTTCAGTTTTCCTCTCCTCACTTCAATTAGATCTTCCCACATACCTCCCATTATAACAGCATTTTTAGCTGCTAGTAATTTCTTTGATTTCTTTTCACTAATTACTTTCCACATGCATCCCCCAGAGTCCCTGATCCACTACTCTCAGTCTTTCCTATCCACGCCTCATAGATGGGACCATTTTCTTAATAAATATTTAAAGAAAATGATTCCTCCAATCGTTCAAACTCCCTGGGTTCTTCTAGTCTTCTCCTTTTCCAATTTTAATCTCCTAACCTTGAGGGTGGTGGTTCAGTTTGAAACTAGGATCCTAGACTTCTATTTTTTTCCTGAGCCCATCCAGGGACGCCAAAATATGTTGACAGCTTGTCAATGGAACTAGGTTAGGAAACTTTGTTGTTTCTGCACAATAACAATATAACAATGTCAACCCTGGGCCAACAACTTAGAATATGAATTTTACTGTTTTTTCTGTACCAATACACAATCAGATACTTTAACACAGAAACAGGGGATCTCCATTGGCCGGACGATTGATCTTTTCTTCTCTCAGCCCGTGATGTGGGTATTATTCCTTGCAATGGTGATTCTCTGGAGTTATCACTGTTAGCACAATTGGAGTGCCCACTTTTATATTAATTTCTTATCAATTCAAATATTGCATTCCAGTGTCATTGGCTGTAGGTCATGTGCCTGAAGTTTAACACCTTTTTATTGCCTCTGCTCCAGTCCAGCATCCATTTATTCCCTCTTCCCAGCAAGTGACAATTGATAATTTATGGCTCTTTGTTCTCAATCAGCAACGAGCTTGATTCACGTAAAATAGATACTGATGCTAACAGTCAAAATACCTGCATGCTATCCAACCAAAGAACGTCTCATAAATAACTTCTTGTTTAGAAATTATCTCTAGTCCAGCAGATTAACTTAAGTGTCATTGTGCCTTCTTTAAATGACTGATCACGCAAAGCAATTAACATCCAAAATGGTGGATGTAAAAAAGTTCCACAAAATGGCAGCCTGCATCTCCAAGCTTATGGCTGGAACAAAGATTATTTGCTTCCACTGTCCTTGACCCATTCAAGTCTGATGTTTTCTTCCACATTTCAAATCCTCCATGGCCAATAATAAGCTATCTTAAGTAATTCTAAAGCAAAACACATGAAATGCCAGAGGATCTCAGCAAGTCAAGCTGCATCTATGGAAATGAATTAACAGTCAATGTTTTGACCTGAGACCCTTCTAATGGACTCAAAGGGGTATTTAAGAGATTCTTGGTCAAGCACATGAATGATAGAAAATTGGAGGGTTATGTGGGAGGTGATGCACCATCAATAACTCTCTGAGACGTGAGGCGAGATATAGACTTTTATTGACTGGGAGAAAGAACAAGCAGCAATTGACCACCATACTACATCCTGGAGACTGAGGGCAGGGCTCAGGCCCCAATCACCTTTATACTGGGGTCTGTGGGAGGAGCCACGGTCAGTGGGAGGAGCCACAGGAGCAGTCAGCAGGGGGGGCATGTCCAGACAGGTATATGTAGTTCACCACAGGAGGGAAGGGTTAAAATGATCTTAGAGTAGGTTAAAAGGACTGCACAACATTATGAGCTGAACCACTTGTACTGTGCTGTAATGTTCTATGTTCCATGTTCTAAGTAAAGTTCTCTCTTCCTGATTTGCAGTTGGTTGGGAAAGAAAAGTGAATGGCTGCTTTAATGTATTGCTTTTTTGTGTGGACAATTATTCAACATGGTCAGAACACTTTGTGTGACAAAGACCAATTTTATTTCCTCCAGTCTAGTCTACGACCTATTATGATGCATGATTCCACATTGATAAACATGAAATTCTGCTGATTAATTCCAAAATAGTGTTCCATGTATTTCTTCAGAATAATCTGTAATGATGGACTGGAAGCTGTGAGGTGTTGAGGTATTGATCTGTACTCTTGACATGCCATCCATCTACTGTCTGGGTCTTTTATAACTTTTCCTAATCTATTGAGAAAGAGCTGGAATCCATTAGGGAGGAAGTAATAGCAGGAAGTTTAGGACATCATCATGCAATGTAAAGGAATATCCACCCGTCTTCCAACAACCTCTAAAGAACTCCATGCAATTTTGTCAAATTCCAAATATAATCATCATCACCCTGCCTCTGGCTTATCTTCCTGGTTTGTGTGTATTAGGTATTAGTTTTTGGTCACTGTTAGTGACGTGGAAGCAGAGGCATAAATGCTCTCTTAGTGGACTTCTCACTCTGGGTAGCATGGTAGCGTAGTGGTAGTGTAACACTTCACAGAGCCTGTTGTGGTGAACTACATATACCTGTCTGGACACGCCCCCTGCTGACTGCTCCTGTGGCCCCTCCCACTGACCGTGGCTCCTCCCACAGACCCCGGTATAAAGGCGATTGAGGCCTGAGCCCGGTCCTCAGTCTCCAGGATGTAGTATGGTGGTCAACTACTGTTTGTTCTTTCTTCCAGTCAATAAAAGCCGATACCTCGCCTTCACGTCTCAGAGAGAGTTATTGATGGTGCATCATCTGTGATCCGAGTTCAAATACTGCGACTGTCTTTGTATGTTCTCCCTGTGGCTGCATGGGTTTTCTCTGACTGTTCCACTTTTCTCCTACGCTGCAGAAATTAGTAAGTTGTGGATATGTTATTTTGTCAACACTTACCAGCCCACAAACAACCAACATATCCCCTGACTGTGTTGGTTGTTGATGCAAGCAACATATTTTGTAGTACATCAATGTACATGTGACAAATAAAGCTATTTTTATAATCTTTGTTTTTTTTGGATTATTATAATTTTGGATATGGAGAAAATACTTCTCATAGGGAATGTCGAGGACCAGAGGCCACAGCCTCAGACGTAAACTTAGAACAGAGTTGAGGAAGATCTCCTTTAGCCAGAGGGTGGTGAATCATTGTGAAGTCATTGTCACAGGTGATTGTGGAAATCAAGTCATTGGGCAGATTTAAAGTGAAGGTTGATAAGTCTTGATTAATAAGGAATAACATTTTATGTGATGAAGGTAGGAGAATGGGGTTGAGAGGGAAAATAAATCAGCCATGATCAAATGGCAGAACAGACTCAATGGGCTGAATGGCTTAATTGTGTTCCTGCATCTTATAGTCTTATAATGTCCTCTGAGGTCAGGCAAGGATTGGCAAAATAGTAATGTCATCTCTGAGAATGATTTTCTTGCAAATGACAAAATTCTCTAAGGATTTGAGGCAATTTTGTATTTTATTATCCTAAAAACTTCATTCTTTGCATTGGGTTCTGTTGTGATTCTGTTCACAAACTGTCTCCCATCAATCTACTTACAGTACCCTGCCCTTGTCCCTCATAAGTGGAGGTTAGTTCCAAGTGTGCATCTTAAACTCTAGTTGATTCAGGATGCAGACTTGAGGAACAGCATCTCATATTCACCACTCTTCTCTGTCCCAAATCCTCCCACACACACACGGGTTTACCCTTATTCTCTGGCCCATATCACTCCATCCCTTTCTCCTCCATCATCCTCACATTCTGCCCATCACTACACTTTCCCCTTACTGGTTCTCCTCATCTCCTTCTAATTGGTCCATGGTCCTCTGACCTCTCCTATCAGATTCCATCCTCTTCAGCCCTTTGTCACTTCTACCTCTCACTTCCCAGCTTACGTAATACACACTCTCCTCCTTCCCTTACCTGTCTGTTAGCTCCACTCACCTTGATCCACCTACCCTAGCCAGCTCTTGTTCCAATATTTCCTCACACTTTTTACTTTTGTTATCTCCCCTCTTTTTTTTCTAGTTCTGGTAAAGGTGCTTGACCCAAAACATTGACTCTTCATTTCCCTCCTTATATGCTGCCTGACCCCTTTAAGTTCCTCCAGCATTTTGTATGTGTTCTCCAAATTTCCAGCATCTGTACAACCTCTTGTATCCACCATTTTATCCCATCCATCCACAAAGTTGGAATAGAATACTTCTGTCAAAGGTACAAGATAGACAGTACTACAGCACAACACAGGAAAAGGCTCTTTGGCCCAACTAGTCTATGATAATCTGATCATCTACCTAGTCCTACCAAATGCAGCTAAATCACATTGATGTCATAGCCAAGAAAGGTCTCCAACAGTTCTACTTTCACAAGAACCTGAAGAAACTTTGCATGACCCTGTTGTCACTCACCAATTTTTATCAATGCGCCACAGAAAGCATTCTAACCGGATGCATCATTGCTTGGTATGACAACTGCTCTGCCTGTCACCACAAGAAACTGCACAGAGTTGTGGCCACAGCTCAGTATATCACAGCAACCAGCCCCCCCTCTGTGGGCTGGGTCTACACTTCTCAATTCCTATTGAAGCATACAGCATAATCAAAGATCCGGCCCACCCAGAGAAAATATTATCTAGTCTCCCCCTTCCAGGAGATTCAAAAGCCTGAATTCACATGCACCAGTCTCAAGGTCGACTTTTATCAGACCCTGAATGAACCTTGTGTGATAAGATGGACTCTTGGCCTCTCAATTTACCTTGTTTTGCACTTTACTGTTTACCTGCTCTATCTTCCCAATGAAGGGTCTACACTTTTATACACTTTTCTATAGATGCTGGCTGGTCTGCTGAGTTCATCTAGCATTTTATGTGTGTTACCTGTACTTTTTTGGTAGCTTTTAAACTTTATTCTACTTTGACATTATTTTACCTTATTCTACCTCAATGCACTGCGTAATGATTTGATCAGTAAAAACATTATGGAACACAAGTTTTTCACTGTACTTGGTACATGTCAAAATAATAAAGCAAAACTAAAGCCATGCCCTCCGTACCCTCCCATCCATGTACCTATCTAAACTTCTCTTCTTCCTGAACTCAGAGAGTAGTGTGTTGAAAAGTGTAATACAATGTAAACAGCAATACTTGACAATCTTGATTGTACTCTACACTCAGTGGCCACTTTGTTAGGTACACATGTAGGGCTGTGCATTAATGCAAATACATACTCAGCCAATTATGTGGCGGCAACTCAATATATAAAAGCCTGCAGACATTGTCAAGAGGTTCTGTTCTTGTTCAGATCAAACGTTAGAATGGGGAAGAAATATGATCTAAGTGACTTTGACTGTTGACTGATAATTGGTACTTGATGGGGTGGTTTGAGAGTCTCAGAAACTAATGACTTCAGGGATTTTTCACATACAACTGTTTCTAGAGGTATGAAGAACGAAAAAACCATCTAGTGAGTAGCATATCTATGGTAGAAAACATCATGTCAGTGACAAAGACCAGATGAGAGTGACCAGACTGGTTCAAGCTGACAGGAAGGCAACAGTAGCTCAAATAACAATGTGTGACAACATTGGTGTACAGAAGAATACCTCTGAATGCACAACATGTTGAACCTTGAAGTGGATGGGCTACGGCAGCAGACAACCATGAACATACACTCAGGGACTACTTTAATGGGTACGTACAGTAGATACCTAATGAAGTGGCAACTGCGAGTATATGACTAATTTTGATTAACGATCAGAAGGCGAACCTGGGGTCCAATGATGTGCCTTATTTTTCATGTTACAATAGGTCAATGTCAAGTACAATTTTGCTGATGTGCACAAGTGAAAGTGAATGAAAATCTTATCACAGCATCACAGGCTCAAGGAATCAGAATCAGAATCAGGTTTTATATCACTTGCATGTGTTTGTTCACTTTGCAGTAGCAGTACAATACAATACATGATAACATAGAAAAAAACTGAATTACAGTAAGTATATATATATATAAATAATAATTAAATTAAAGAAGTAGCGCAAAAGCAGAAATAAAAAGTAGTGAGGTGGTGTTCATAGGTTCACTATTCATCCAGAAATCTGATGGCAGAGATTAAGAAGCTGTTTCTGAATCACTGAGTGTATGCCTTCAGGCTTCTGTACCTCATTCCTGATGGTAACAATGAGAAGGGGGCACTAAATAAGCAGAATTTACAAGAAAGCCGCAAGTTATATCAGTCATACAATAAATCATGTACAATTCCGACAAGAAAGAACAACAAAGGAAAACTCCATTTTATACAAAATGATCGAAGTGATCAGTGTTGCTAATCTGAAGAGATGAGGGTTGTGCAAGTTAGTTTAAGATCCAATTGATTGAAAGGAAATAACTGATATTGAACCTGGTGGAATGGGATTTCAGGCTTCTGTATCTCTTGTCCAATGTGAGAAGCTGTGAGAAGGTGGCATAAAATCAAAATTAGACTTAATATCGGTGACATACTTGTGAAACTCTTGTTTCCAGAAGACATAAGACATAGGAGCCCATGAGGCCATCAATAGGCCATTGAGCCCATCAAGACTGCTCTGATATTCCACCATGACTGATCCTGGATCCCACTCAATCCCTTCTCACCATATCCTTTGATGCCCTGATCAATCAGAAAACTATGAACATCCACTTTAAATACACCCATGGACTTGGCTTCCACCTCAATCTGTGGCAAAACATTCCACCGATTCACTCCTCTCTGGCTAAAAACAATCCTCCTTACCTCTTTTCTAAGTCAAGTCAAGTCATGTGAAGTCAAGTCAACTTTTATTGTCATTTCGACCATAACTGCTGGTACAGTGCATAGTGAAAATGAGACAATCTTTTTCAGGACCATGGTGTTACATGACACAGTACACAAAACTAGACTAAACTACGTAATAAAAAAAACACAGAGAAAGCTACACTAGACTACAGACCTAAACTGGACTGCATAAAGTGCACAAAAACAGTACCGGCATTAAAATAAATAATAAACAGGACAGTAGGGCAAGATGTCAGACCAGGCTTCGGGTATTGAGGAGTCTGATAGCTTGGGGGAAGAAACTGTTACAAAGTCTGGTCGTGAGAGCCCAAATGCTTCGGAGCCTTTCCCCAGACGACAGGAGGGAGAAGAGATTGTGTAAGGGGTGCATGGGGTCCTTCATAATGCTGTTTCCTTTGCGGATGCAGTGTGCAGTGTAAATGTCAGTGATGGCAGGAAGAGAGACCCCGATGATCTTCTCAGCTGACCTCACTATCCGCTGCAGGGTCTTGTGATCTGAGATGGTGCAATTTCCAAACCAGGCGGTGATACAGTTGCTCAGGATGCTCTCAATACAACCCCTGTAGAATGTGATGAGGATGGGGGGGTGGGAGATGGACTTTCCTCAGTCTTTGCAAAAAGTAGAGATGCTGCTGGGCTTTCTTTGCTATGGAGCTGGTGTTGAGGGACCAGGTGAGATTCTCCGTCAGGTGAACACCAAGAAATTTGGTACTGTTTATGATCTCTACAAAGGAGCTGTCGATGTTCAGCGGGGAGTGGTCGCTCCATACCCTCCTGAAGTCAACAACCATCTCTTTTGTTTTGTTCACATTAAGAGACAGGTTGTTGGCTCTGCACCAGCCCGTTAGCCACTGCACCTCCTCTCTGTAAGCTGACTCGTCGTTCTTGCTGATGAGACCCACCACGGTCGTGTCATCGGCGAACTTGATGATATGGTTCCAGCTGTCTGTTGCAGCACAGTCGTGGGTCAGCAGAGTGAACAGCAGTGGACTGAGCACGAAACCCTGGGGAGACCCCGTGCTCAGTGTGATGGTGTTGGAGATGCTGCTCCCGATCCGGACTGACTGAGGTCTCCCAGTCAGGAAGTCTAGGATCCAGATGCAGAGGGAGGTGTTCAGGCCAAGTAGGCTCAGCTTTCCAATCAGTTTCTGAGGGATGATTGTGTTGAATGCTGAACAGCATTTTATGAACAGCTGTCTATGAACAGCATCTGAACGTATGTGTCTTTTTTGTCCAGGTGGGTTAGGGCCAGGTGGAGGGTGGTGGCAATGACATCATCTGTTGGGCCATTAGGACAATACGCAAACTGCAGGGGGTCCAGTGAGGGGGGCATCAGGGTCTTGATATGCCCCATGACGAGCCTCTCGAAATGATAATGGATGTAAGTGCAAAGAGACGGTAGTCATTTAGGCAGGACACTGAAGACTTCTTCGGCACGGGGACGATGGTGGCGGTCTTGAAGCACGTTGGAACGGTGGCGTTGCTCAGGGAGATGTTGAAGATGTCAGTGAGAACATCTGCTAGCTGGTCTGCACATCCTCTGAGCACTCTACCAGGGATGTTGTCTGGTCCAGCAGCCTTCTGTGGGTTGACCCTGCACAGGGTTCTTCTCACGTCGGCCACGGAGAGACACAGCACCTGGTCATTTGTAGGAGGGGTGGACTTCTTCACCGCCACATCATTTTCTGCCTCAAACCGGGCATAGAAGTTCTAAAGGGTCATCCTTAATTCTGAGGCTGTGAACTCTGGTTCTGGATACCCCCACCATTCAAAACATCCTCTCTACATCCACCTTATCTAGTCCTTTCAACATTCGGTAGGTTTCAATTAGATCTACACGTATTCTTCTGAATTTCAGTGAGGACAGGCCAAAGCTGTTAAATGCTTCTCATATGTTAACCCCTTTATTCCTGGAAACTTCCTCGTGAACTTTCTCTGGACACTTTCCAATGACAACACATCCTTTCTAGATAAAAGGCCCAAAGCTGTTGACAATATTCCAAGTATGGCCTGACTAGTGTCTTATAAAGCCTTCAGCATTATCTCCTTGCTTTTATATTCTATTCCCCTTAAAATAAATGCCAACAATGCTTCTTTACCACAGGCTCAATTTGTAAATTAGTATTCTGGAAATCTTACACAAGGATTCCTAAGTCCCTCTGCACCTCTGATGTTTGAAGCTTCACCCCATTTAGATAATAGTCTTCACCTTTTACCAAAATGCATCATCATACGTTTCCCAACACTGTCTTCTATCTGCCACTTTTCTGCCTATTCTTCCTACTTGTCTAAATCCTGCTGCAATCACATTGCTTCCTCAGCGTTACCTACCCTTCCACCTATGTTCATACTAGCTGCAAACTTTGCCACAAAGCTATCAATTCCACTAACTAAATCAGTGACAAACAATGTGAAATTTAGCAGTCCCAATGCTGAACCCTGAGGAACACCAATTGTCACTGGCAGCCAATTGGAAAATGCCCCTTTTATTCCCACTTGTTACTTCTGCTTGTCAGACATTCCTCTATCCGTGCCTACATCTTTCCTAAGCAAGCCTCATGTCTCATTGTAGTAGTACTGTGCAATATATAAACACCTCTAAATTACCATAAGAATTATATATTAAAATATAAATAATTTAAAAAATAGCAAGGTCATGTACATGGTTCATTGTCTATTCAGAAATCTAATAATTGAGGAGAAGAAGCTCTTCTTGAAAAGTTGACTGAGTGTCTTCAGGTTCCTATATCTTTTCTTGATCACAGCAATGAGAAGAGGGCATGTCATGCACAAGAGAGTCCTTAATGATGGATGTTGCCTTTTTGAGATGCTGCATTTTGAAGACGTCCTTGATGCTGGGGGAAGCTAGTGCCCATGATAGAGCTGGCTGAATTTACAACTCTTTGCAGCCTTCTCTGATCTTGAGTATTAGCCTCTTCCTGCCAGACAGTGGTGGCACCAGTTGGAATGTTCTCCACCGTACATCTGTAGAAATTTGCCAGAAATGCTTTGCCCACTGCTCTCCTCTCTCTGTACCCATGGCTGTGTGGTTAGGCATGGCTCAAATACCATCTATAAATTTGCTGATGATACAACCATTGTTAGTAGAATCTCAAGTGGAGACGAGAGAGCTGCAGTCTCTCTCTATTCACGTCAAATGAAGAAACAAACATACATTTCTGCCTCATTAATTATTAAAATATCTTTTGACCTTGTGGATAGGGATAAGTTATGAAGACATTCAAACAAAAGACTAGAATTTTTTAAAAAAGATTATTTATCTCCTCTAAAATGCTAAAAAGCAATCTGATTGGTCAAAATAAAATATCTCAGCGTTAATAAGTTCTAAAGAGAGGAAGGCACTGTCACAAACCTGTCACTGCTCTGTATAGATAAGCATTTCTAATATGACAAAACCCAGTGAATAGTTCGATCTCTAATTGCAAATTTGATTGCTGCAAGCACATGATAGAACTCAACAATAAAGACTACTTAAGAATGCAGATGAAACAAATGAGAAAATGTTTGTGTGAAGACAAATGGACAGCCAGCAGGAATTGTTGTCAGGAAATGGACAGCCAATAGGAATGGTTGTCAGGAGATGGACAGCCAATAGGAATGGCTGTCAGGAGATGGACAACCAGCAGGAATGGTTGTCAGGAGATAGACAGCCAAAAGGACAGGAATGGTTGTCAGAAAATAGGCAGCCAACAAGAATGGTTGTCAGGAGATAGACAGCCAACAGGAATGGTTGTCAGCAGATGGACAGCCAACAGGAATGGTTGTCAGAAAATAGGCAGCCAACAGGAATGGTTGTCAGGAGATAGACAGCCAACAGGAATGGTTGTCAGGAGATAGACAGCCAACAGGAATGGTTGTCAGAAAATAGGCAGCCAACAGGAATGGTTGTCAGGAGATAGACAGCCAACAGGAATGGTTGTCAGGAGATGGACAACCAACAGGAATGGTTGTCAGGAAATAGGCAGCCAACAGGAATGGTTGTCAGGAGATAGACAGCCAACAGGAATGGTTGTCAGCGGATGGACAGCCAACAGGAATGGTTGTCAGAAAATAGGCAGCCAACAGGAATGGTTGTCAGGAGATAGACAGCCAACAGGAATGGTTGTCAGGAGATGGACAACCAACAGGAATGGTTGTCAGGAAATAGGCAGCCAACAGGAATGGTTGTCAGGAGATGGACAGCCAACAGGAATGGTTGTCAGGAAATGTATCCGTAGTTAGGGATGGGTGCTAGCAGTGTCTCAGTTCAGACTCAGATTTATTTTCAGATCAATTTAAATAAAAACATAGGGTGGTGTGGTGGGGATACATCTCTGCCAAAGGAGCTTTAAGGCACTCCTTCCCTCTGCTAGCCTGCAGGTCACCCATGGGCAAGGTGTTGCACCTGCTTAGTTCCCTGATCAGTGTCACGTGACACAATGGGACCAGGTGGCAAATGGTCAGATAAGCAGCTGGTGCATAACACAGTCCCTGTTCAGTCATACAAACCAGCCAGCCTCAAGCAGTTGCTCCTAGCCTTCAGTTACATTACTACCTTGTTGTGTTAAGTATCTGTTCTCTTTTATTTTGTGGCCCGTCATGTCTTGCTGTTTTGCAGTTTATTAGTAAAGAATTATTTACTCTAAATTATCTCTGCTGCTCTGCTTTTGGGTCAAGCCTCCTTTACATTTCCTGACAGTAACTACTTGTCTTGCATCTTAATTCCTGAACATTCAACAGAATTGCTTTTAAGTTTGCCAGGAGGATGCTTTCACCTTCATTTTCAGTTAGGAATATTCAATTTCCATTATATATGACACCAGCTACTCTGGAATATGCTGCTGCACAGAATCTGTCTTGAAATAATTGGTCTGTTACCAGTGAGAGACATTGTGGTGGCAATTACACCGACCCAAGGAACACCAGATCACCCTTTAATAAGGGAATATGTGCACTGTTCGTATCTATTTTTTAAACTGTTTTACATAACTACAGGCTCAAAGGTAGCTTTGTGGAAGAGTTGCAAGCACATTTATTCCTTCAGATGAACTGAATTTATTAAAGGCTTAGAGTTAAGGCGTTATGGTAGCGTAGTGTTTAGTGCGATGCTATTCCAACTTTGGGCGTCTGAATTTGGTGCTCAATTCCAGTGCCTTCTGTCAGGAGCTTGTATTCCCACCTCGACCCCTCACTGAACATGTGGGTGTCCTCCGGGTTTTCCAGTTTCCTCCCACACGCTGATTAATAGTTAATTAGTCATTGTAAATTACCCTGCAATTAGGCTAGGGTTAAATCGGTGGGTGGCTGGAGAGAGCAGCTCGTTTGGCCAGAAGGGCTTGTTCCATGAATCTCTAGATAAATGACCATCAGCTGAGTATGTTTGGAGAATTTATCTTCTAATTCTCTTGTGTGTTTATGGGATGCCTATATACAAAAACGTGACCAATGGCTTCATCACATGGGGGTGCATGGCAGTAGGTTAATTGCCAACAGTGAATTGTCCCTTGTGTGTACGTGAGTGGAAGAATGTGGAGGAAGTTGGTGGAAGAGTGTGAAGAATAATATGGGATTGGAGCAGATGGTGATCTGATGCTTTGTGTGGACATGGTGGGGTGAAGAAGATGGCCTATCCTGGGATTAAAGCCAGAGGTCATGGTACATATTGGTACAAACGACATAGGTGGAAAAATGGAGGAGGTCCTGAAAGCAGACTACAGGGAGTTAGGAAGGAAGCTGAGAAGCAGGACCTCAAGGGTAGTAATCTCGGGATTGCTGCTGGTGCCGTGTGAGAAGTGGCTGACATGAGGGGGCATAGTTTTAAGGTGCTTGTAAGTAGGTACAAAGGGGATGTCGGGGTGAGTGTTTCACAGAGTGGCGAGTACATGGAATGCACTGCTGGTGATGGTGGTGGAAGCAGATACAATAGGGTCTTTTAAATGCCTCTTAGATAGGTACATGGACCTTAGAAAATTAGAGGGCTATGCAGTAGGGTAATTCTAGGCAGTTTCTAGGGTAAGCAGCATGGTCAGCACAACATTGTGGGCCAAAGGACCAGTAATGTTCTATAGATTTCAATGTTCTATGTTGTATGTGTATGTATATGGGTGGGAGAGGGGAATGGGGGCTTATTTTCCTGTTGTTCTGTTGCTTGTTTTGTTTTGTTTTGTTGAGTTCTGTGTTGTTCTGCAGAGAATTGTGCGCATGCTAATATAGATGCCAATATGGCATCAGAATCTGTAGTAACACCTCCAGGCTTCCCCAAGCACACCTTCTGGGTGTTGCTTGTTAAGCAAATGACACATTTCTCTAACAAGAGAAATTCTGCAGATGCTGGAAATCCAAGCAACACACACAAAATGCTGGAGGAATTCTGCAAGCCAGGCAGCAACTATGGAAAAGAGTACAGTTGACATTTCGGGTCGAGACCCTTCATCTGGACTGAAGGAAAAAAAGAGATAAGGAGTCAGAGTTAGAAGATGGGGCATTTCACTGTATGTTTTAATATGCAAGTGAGAGATAAAATTGAATCTTGAATCCATGTTTAGATGACTTTATCATTCTATGATCAACCTTGCCTCACAACCAAGGCAGTTCCCTTCCCTTCTCTTCCCACAGTTTCTACCACTGCACCCTTTCACCATCCTATCTACAGCCTAATGGTGAAAAGCAATCAGAACTAAGCTCAAGACTCTGCACTCATAGACGTGTGGCTAGGCACAGTTCAGACACCACCTGTAAATTTGCCAGTGACACCGCTGCTGTCAGTAGAATCTCAGCTGACATCGAGGAGGCATTCAGGAACAAGGAAGATCAGCTGGTTGAGTGCGTCACGATAACAATTTTGCATTCAACATCAGCAAGGAAAAGGAATTCTTCTGTTCTGTAATATCCTCCTAGGAGAAAAAAGAAAATCAAGAGAACACAAGGCAAGTAAGAAAAAGAAACTCTAAACTTTCTTCTAGAACCTACTGAGTTGGTTGAAGGCAAGTACCAATGAATACTTAGCAACTCTACTCTAGGGACTGTAGCAGCTGTATCCTCAAAGTCAAAGGTCAAGTTTATTGTCATGTGTTCAATCACATATATGCACAGGTAATAAAAACTTAGTTGCAGCAGTATCACAGACACAGAGCATCATATAAGCAGCATTAACAAGAAAAATTTAAAGATAAATTATATGCATTTTATAAAGGAAAACACAATTAGAACAAAAATAAAGTCCACATTAGTGCAAAGTGATCAAGCAGCAGATTTTTGCTAATCTCTGGTGATTAGGGCTTTGCCAGTTGGTTCAAGAACTGAGGGGATGTAGCCTTTCTTAATCTAATGATATGGGTTTCAGGCTTCTGTGCCTGCTGCTCTATGGTCCCTGGGAAAAGAAGTGGGAATTTTTGATGGTGGATGTTGCCTTCTTAAGGAGCTGCCTCCTGCAGATATAACTGATGGTTTGTAAGTACCGGTATTTATCGATAATGTCTGCATATTTGAAATGCTGAACCAGGACATGATGCACCAAAACATACCCAAAGACAACATGAGAATTAATGCCCAACACATTAGCCCACAATATATTGAAGGGTTCCACTGCTCTGAGAAAAAAGAAACCTCTCTCCTCCTCCCCAAAGGTCCAGGTGTACTCCCATTCTAACGCCCTTTGAACTCTTGATTCCTGGTTCTTCACATAATGTCAAGAAATTGTCAAGGTCATGTAATGTGACTACAACCGTAGTCAAAGCTGGTCAATGCATCACTGGCACCAGCCTACCTGCCAATAGGGACATATATACTGAAAAGTGACAAAAAAGGGCCGGTAATATCATGAAGGATACCACATGCCCTGCTCATGGACTGTTTGTCCCACTCCCATCAGTGAGGAGGCTATATAGCATCCAAGCCTGGACAACCAAACTCAAAAACGGCTACTTTTCCCAAGCAGTAAGGCTGATTAACACTTCGACCCACTATACCACCCCTCCACACCTCCAACCACCACTATTTTATCACTTCCTGTCAGTCATCTTATGTACAGACACCCCTGTGCCAATTGTCACTTTATGGACATCTATGTATACAATCTATCTCATGTATTTATATTTAATGATTTCTTTTATTATTGTCTTCTATATTTTTCTGTGTTTTGTTTGTGCTTTATCAGATCCAGAGTAACAATTATTTTGTTTTACTTTACACTTGTGTACTGAAAATAACATTAAACCATCTTGAATCTCCGAATTTCACTTTTATTTCCATCTTTGTTGATGTATAAAGATGTACATGGATGTAATGATTGTTCCTGTACACTTTGGTTCTTGCTGACTCCTAGCACTTTGAGCTAGTGCACAAATCTACCAACAATGCCTGCATAATATCCCCAAATCCATTGGCAGGAGAGAGGAATCAACATCAATGATCTCTGCCAGCTGACATGTCCTGCACCAATTGCATTGCTACACTCCATCATCTCCAAAGACCAGGACAAACCACTGGCATGTTCAAGACCAGTTTCCACAAACTGACACTCCGCGCTCCATCAAGCAAAGAAATTACCCAGAGCAGAAAAGACTAGACTGATGGATGTAGAGAAACATAGAAACATAGAAAACCTACAGCACAATACCTACCCTTCGGCTCACAAAGCTGTACCAAACTTGTCATTACCTTAGAAATTACCTAGGTTTACCCAGAGCCCTCTATTTTTCTAAGTTCCATGTATCTATCCAGGAGTCTCTTAAAAGACCCTATTGTTTTCACGTCCACCACCGTTGTCGGCAGCCCGTTCCACGCACTCACCACTGTCTGCATAAAAAAACTTACCCCTGACATCTCCTTTGTACCTACTTCCAAGCACATTAAAACTGTGCTCTCTCGTGTTATTTCAGCCATTTCAGACTTGGGAAAAAGCCTCTGACTATCCACACGATCAATGCCTCTCATCATCTTGTACACCTTGATGTGTTCAAAGATTCCTTAAGAAAATGCTAATGGTTCCACTGGGATCATTAGTCAGGGACTGAGTTTTTTGAGCCACGAGATAATATTGTACCTCTATAAAATTCTGGTTAGACTACACTTGGAAAATGGTGTTCAGTTCTGGTCACCTCAATATCAGAAGGATGTGGAAGCTTTCGAGAGGGTGCAAAGGATATTCACCAGCATGCTGTCTGGATTGAAGAGCATATTTTATGAGGAAAGGTTGAGCGAGCTCAGGCATTTTTCTTTGGATGAGAGAGGATGAAATGTGACTTCATATATGTGTACAGTGTGACAAGAGAATATGCAAAGTGGACAACCAGAGACTTTCTACCAGGGTGGAAAAGACTAATAAGAGAGAGTATAATTTAAAGATGATTAGAGGCAGGTATAGGGGGAAATGTCAGAGGCAGATTTTTTTTTACACTGAGTGGTGGGTGCAGCGAACATGATGCTCGGGTTGGTGGTAGAGGCAAAAACAATATGAACATTTGAGATTCTTAGATAAGCATATGAATGATGGAATAATGGATGGCTGTTTGTGAGGGAAAAGTTAGATTGATCTTGAAGTGGGTTAAAAGGTTGGCATAACATCTTGGGCCAAAAGCTCAATACTGTGCTGTACACTTATATGTTCTAATCCCTGACAAATGACCATTACAGAAGGAAGGTGCTTTCAAAATGGTACTGAAAACATCAGTTCCTTTCATCAGGAGCATACAAAAGCCTAGAGTAAGTGGTAGGTGAATGACCTCCCAAGTTACCGCACACTTGTCTTACATCTCTCCTGTTCATCCTGGCACACAGACTGCAGGTCCCAGCTTGCTCTTATCAGCAACCTCAGAACTTACAAATTGCACTGAAGATGAGTCATGCTTAGACCTAAGAGACGCTTAAAAAGAAGGCATATGCAGTAAACCTGAGGTTTGTTTCTCTGTTCGAATATTATTAGAATAGAGGTAGTCAAGTTGAGTTCAAGGTTCACAGCAAAAATTATTATCAAAGTATGTATATGTTATCCTATATTACATTGAGATTCATTTTCATGCAGTCATTGCAAGAAAATAAAGAAATACAATCAAATTTACAAAAATAATACTATACATAGACAAAGACTGACAAACAATCAATGTGCGAAAGAAGAGGAATTATGCAAGTAGATAATAAACCAGAGAATTTGAGTGGTAGAGAGTCCTTGAAAGTGTAAGCTGTAGAATTAGTCGTGAGTGAAGTTATGCACCAGTTCAGAGACCTGATGGCTCTAGGGTAACAACTGTTCCTGAACTTGGTAGCGTGGAAGTTAAGGGGACTGCATCTCTTGTTTGATGGTTGTCACATGAAGGGAAGAGTCTGCCTGGACGGTGGGCATTTTGATGATGCTGAGAAGAGGATAGTGAATTCACTAAATGGATAGATCCATTAGGAATCCTGATGGGGATACGCTGAGCTCATTTCATTGAGCTATGAAACATTTTAGATTTGTAATGTGGAAACATCTCAAAGGAATGCAGAGAAATATTCAGGCTGAGTCATTTTAAAAAGTATTGCATATATCTACAGCTCCTCCCCACAGGGTCTTGTGTTCCATTCATTTTAACCTGTCGTCCATGATAGTCTTCAGGTAGCGGGGTGGAGATACGTTTCTACCAAAGAAGGTGTAAGGCATGTAAGGCATTCCTTCCCTCAGCTATCCTGCAGGTTACCCTTAGACAAGGTGTAGCACCTACTTAGACCCCTATTCAGGGTCACGTGAAGCCATGGAAACAGATGGTGGATGGTCGTATGAGCAGCTGGTGCATATCACAAAGTCCTGGTTATGCAACCACTGATGCCAGCAGATAATCTCTGAAGAGTATTGATCAAGACACTGCTCAGAAGAAGCCAATGGCAAGCAACTTTAATACAAAAATTTGCCAAGAACAAACATGGTCGTGGAAAAACCATGATCACCCATATCATATAACATGGTACATAACAATGATATAAGATGAAAGCCTTAGTATTAGAAAGGCAAATAATGAGCAGAGCAAGAGTTTTGATTGGTCCATCATTAAGGACTCCCACCATCCAGGATAAGTCCTCTTTTCATTACCACCATCAAGGAGGAGGTGCAGAAGCCTAAAGTCAAACACTCAATATTTTTGGAAAAGCTTCCTCTCCTTCACCATCAGATTTCTGAATGATCCATGAACCCATGATCTCACTATTTTGCTCTCTTTTCACACTACTTACATTTCTACATTTCATGTTGTAACATAGAATTTATTTACTATGTGTTGCACTGTACCCTTGTCACAAAACATTTCACACCATTCATCAGTGATAATAAACCTGATCTGGATTCTGACTAAAAAGGTATCCTGTGCTCCATGGAAAGATGGAGAGATTATTCAGCACATCATTGACAGTTGAAAGTAATCCTGAGTGAATTATAAATATGTCCCCAGTGAACAAGCAACGTTCACTAAAGAGCAAATATGGAAAAGCGAGGGGCATTAAGACTGGTACCCACACCCCCAGCCATCTGGATGTTGTTAGCTGTCATACACAAATGCGAAACCTCTGCAGAGTTATTCAAATAGTTAAATAATTCATTTGCCTTAGTTCCAGCATATATAATACAATGCAAGATTCTTAGACACATGCATATATACACACACACACACACACACACACACACACACACGTGCGTGCACACATATACATACATACATACATATACAGCATATACTGTATAGCGAGGGTGCCTAAAACCTTTGCGCAGTACTGTATTTGTCAATACGAAGCAGAGAGTAAGTCTGTAAATATGGTGGAAGCAAAGAATGTTGGGAACAGCAAGGATAGAATGCCATGGGTTGGGTGTGACAGAGAAGGAGAACCAGGGATGGGTATTGATACGCGTGTCAGCACAGCCAATCCTGAGACAGCAAGCAAGCTCATTTGATTCCAAACAATTGGTTTATTGATCATAACAGAATGTCTCTCCAGTGCTTTTTGCTCTCTCCCCTCTCCCTTCCTTTTTCCCAACCATAATTCCCCTCTCCCACGCTTAGCCCACAATAGAGACCCATATCAGAATCAGATTCATCATCACTCAAATATGTCATGAATTTTTTTTTGCAACAGTAATGTGCCAAAGTCTAAGGCACCTTAGCTGTATATACTATATGTGCCTAATACTTTTGCACAGTACAATGGTTCTGGTAGCCTCATTAGAGAAAAGATATTGAGGCTTGGAGAAGGTGCAGAAGAGGTTTATCAGGATGCTGCTTGGAATAGAAGGCATGTGGGCATGTGCTATAACAAGAGGTTGGACAAATTTGTATTGTTTTCTGTGGAGTAGCAGAAGCTGTGAGGCATAGATAGACAGAGAGTATTTTTTTTCCCAGTGTCAAAATGCCTAATACAAGAGGACATGCATTTAAAGTGAGGGGGGTAATTTCAAAGGAAATACACGGGCAAGTTTCTTACACAGAGAATGGTGGATATCTGGAATGTGTTGTCTGGGGTCGTGGTAGAGGCAGATATCTTGAGTGGGGTTTTTATGAGCAACACACATAAAATGCTGAAGGAACTCCATAATGCTAGAGGAACTCAGCAGGCCAGGCAGCATCTATGGAATCGATGTTTCAGGATGACTTTGGCAGGACTGGAGGAAAAAAGCTGAGGAGTAGATTTGAAAAGTGGAGGGGGGAGGGGAGAGAGAAACACCAGATGATAGGTGAAACTTGGAGGGGGAGGGGTGAAGCAAAGAGCCAGGGAGTTGATTGGTGAAAGACACAGAAGGCCATGGAACAAAGGAAAGGTGGAGGGGTAGAAGAACCAGAGGGGCAAGCAAGGAGATAACATGAGAGAGGGGTAAGGGTATGGGAAATGGTGAAGAGGGGGGCATTACTGGAAGTCTGAAAAATCGATGTTCATGCCATCAGGTTCGAGGCTACCCAACAGATTATAAGATGGTGTTCCTCCAACCTAAGTGTGGCCTTATCACAACAGTGGAGGAGGCCATGAATGGACATATTGGAATGGGAATGGGAAGTGGAATTAAAATGGATGACCACTACAGGGTTTCGGCATGAAACGTCATCTGTGTTTTTTTTCCATAGATGCTGCCTGGCCTGCTAAGTTTCTCCAACATTTTATGTGCGTTGCTCAGATTTCCAGCATCTGCAGATTTTCTTTTGTTTGGGATTTTGAAGTGATGTTTAGATAGGCACATGAATGTGAGGAAAATGGAATGATATAAACATTATTTAGGCAGAGAGATCAGTTTATTTGGCCATTTGATTATTAATTTATTTGTTTTAGCACAACTTTGTGGGCTGAAAAGCCTGTTCCATCTGTACTCTTCTATGTTTTATGTTCTAATTCATCTGGTGCCGCAGAGTAAATTTTCTCTTCGGTGGATACACCGTATATTACAAGAGCCTAATGAAGGGTCTTGGCTGAAAACATTGACTCTTTTCCTTTCTGTAGATGCTCCTTGACCTGCTGAGTTCTTCTAGCATTATGGATATATTATGCTGGGCTTCACTTCTTTCAAAATGTGTGTGAAAACCCAAAAGTTGACCACAGACAAGGCAGCTTCGAAACCTATATACAGCTAATAAAATAAAGTTAGAACATTGTAAAAATTATTGGTTCGTGAATATCGCTTGGAGGGGAGAATCTGCCACCCTACCCAATCTGCCTAATTGTGATTTATGGCTCATTTAAGCTCCTGAAGCTAAGGGAGCCTCAAAGTACACAGTGGGAAATGGGGCTGCATGCAAATAGAGGCGGCTGTCTGTAAGATTAAGGTTCAATTCCTACAGCTGTCTGTATGATTAAGTTTCAAATCCTACAGCTGTCTGTAAGGAGTTTTGTATGTTTTCCCATGAGTTTCCTCCCGGTGCTCCAGTTTCCTCCCACATTCCAATGACATATGATTAAGATTAGGGTTACTAAGTTGTGAGCATGAAATGATGGTAACAGAAGCATGGCAACACTTGCAGGCTGTCCAGCACAATTCTTGCAGATCTGATTTGATGCAAACGATGCATTTCAGTGTAAGATAATCCTTTTTTAATTGAGTGGAACTGTACAGGATGGGTTTATACAATAGGCCTCCAAATAGCCAATGGAAGCCAGAGGAACAGATATGTAGTCAAATCACGGAAAGGTATAAAAACAACAAGTTTATTGGTGTGGTTGAGTTTAACTTCCTGAACATTGACAGGGACTCCTTTAGTGCCAGGGGCTTAGATGTGGCAGATTTGCTTGGTGCATCTAGGAGGGTTTGTTGAAACAATACATAGGTAGTCCAATCTTGGATGAAGCCACCCTAGATCCTATATTGGGGAATGAGATTGGCCAAGTGATTGACGTGACAGAGGGGAGCATTTTGTGAATAGTGACTTAAGATAGTTATTGATGTTTAATTCTTGAGTAGAAGTACTAAATTGGGGAAAAGTTATTGGTATTGATCTCGGTTTATTATTGTCACATGCATCAAGACACAGAGAGGAACTTGTATACTGTTCATACAACCACTATGCGTAAGATTTTGTATGTTCTGCCTGTGTTTGCATGGTTATACTCCACATGCAATGGTTTTCTCCTACATTTCAAAGGTGTACCGGTTAGTAGTTTAGTTGGTCACTTGGGTATAATTGGGCACCACGGGTTTATTTGGCCAGATAGGCTGATTACCATGTAGTATCACTAAATTAAACAAACAAATAAATAAATAAATAAATAAGATCAAATCATTGCACACTGAATTAATCTAGAATGAGATGAAACACTAGCAATGAAGACTAAAGTGTACAGGATTCTGAAAGATTGCAATGCAGGTCAGATCGTAATAAGTTAGATTGTGAAGCCAAGATCCAACTTATTGTAGAAGAGGTGGGTGGAGACTTTGATTATGCAGACACTTTACTGAGGCAGTGAGTATAGACAGAGTCCGTGCAGGAGAGGCTGATTTCTGTGATGTGTTGAGCAGAGCCCGCAGCTCTCTGCAGTTTCTTGTGGTCTTGTGCCAACCAGTTGCCATACCAAAGCATTATGTATCTAAGCAAAATGCTTTCTAAAGTGCATTGCTAAATATTGGTAAGAGCTGACTAGGACATGCAACATTTCTTTTGTATTTTGAGGGAGTAGATGTGTTGGTAAACTTCCCTGGCAATGACATCAACATAGTTGGACCAAGACAGGGTATTGGTAATGTTCAGACCTACGAACCTGAAGCTCTCAACCTCAAAACCACTGATGTACACAGGAGCACGTACAACACACTACTTCCTGTGGTCAATCACAAACAGGAGAAAATCTGCAGATGCTGGAAATCCAAAGCAAGTTATTGTACTTCCATTTGAGGTGACACTTCCCCTTTGAAGCTGCTGGATTATCTACTATATCTGGCGCTCCTGGAGTGGTCTGCTGTATATCAGTGAGACCCAACATAGATTGAGTGACCCCTTCACTGAGCACTCATGCATCATCCACCAGAAAAAGTGGGATCTCCCGTTAGCCACTCATTTCAATTCTACTTCCCATTCCCATTCTGGCATGTCAGCATGTCAGTCCATGGCTTCCTCCACCACTATGATGAAGCCACACTCGCAATAGTTGAGCAATACCTCATATTCTCTCTGGATAGCCTCTAATCTGATGGCATAAACATTAATTTATCGGTCTTCCGGTGATTGCACCCTCCCTGCTCTCCTTCACCATTCTGCACTCCCATTATCCTCTCTCACCTTATCCCCTTAACTGCCCATCACCTCCCTCTGCTGCTCCTCCCCCTTCCCTTTCTTCCATGGTCTTTTCTTGTCTCCTATCATTTTCCCCCTTCTCCAGCCCTTTACCTCTTTCACCAATCAACCTCTCAGATCTTTCCTTCATCCCCTACCCCTCTCCCAGTTTCACCTGTCACCTGCCAGCTTGTGCTTCTTCTTTCCCTCCCCCCCAACTTCTTTCTCTGACTTCTCCCCTTCCTTTCCAGTCCTGATGAAGGGTCATTGACTGTTATCTCTTTTCTATGGATGCTGCCTGGCCTGCTGAGATCCTCCATTATTTTGTGTGTGTTCCTGGAGTCAATGATCAGCTCATTTGTCTTGTTGACATTGAGGAAAAGGTTGTTGTCACAGCACCATGTCATTAAACTGTCTATCACCCTCCTGTAATAATTGTTATTAAAGTCAGTTATTACAGCAGGACCCAAAGTCAGGAGATTGGTAGAAGCTCTTTGAGGATAAATTCACTTCTGACATGCGGACGTCTTTTAAAGGCCCATTAATCAGAATGCAGGTTTAGTGTAAGGTAGATAGTAAAGAAAAGCAAGATTCAGGAGTCCTGTGTAACAAAGCATCTTGCATTTAGTAAAAAAAAAGGAGGTATACAGTAGGAGATTAAGAAGCTGAAATCAGATAAATGTCCCCAGAGGAATATAAAGGAAGCTGGTAAGAATTTAGATAAGAAATTAGGATGGTATCATAAGAAATGGTTGGATGATTTGAGGACAAAGAGTGGTATTTATTACTGGAGCTAAAGGAATCTGAGGTCCTAAATGAGTTCTTTGCATCAGCATTCACCAAGGAGAAGGACATAGATGATGGTGATATTGGGAGGGGCCATTTGGCATACTGAGACAAGAAATGATGTAAACAAAGGATTCTAGGGTAATATTTAATGTTGGTCAGTTATTTTACTAATTCTGAAGTATTATTGGCCTTTAGCACATATATTCTATTGGCTATTAATAATTGTGTGTTATAGTATGATTGTTGATTGATTATGCAAGTAAGGAATTTGAGCATCCACATGGCTACCAATTGTCAATATCCGTATCCAACTAGAGAAGCCCAGAAAGATGGTCTTCTGACTGGTCACAGCGGCTTCTAAGTGTTCATTAAAAGGTTCTACTGTTCTACTTCAATGTACTTCTAATGATCGCAAATTCCTGCAATACATTAAGAACTTGAAGTACTGCAGCTCTAAGCCATCAATGTGTTGCTCACTGACAGAGGAAAATGAAGGAACTGCTGAATGTGCTGCTGTCTGAGTCGATGGAGACTTAAAGTCAAATAGTGAGTGGCCTTCATGGTTGCTTTTCTTGTGATTGCAAGGCCACTTTTGCATTGTTAATCTAATACACCGCAAATTTGATTCTCTGACTTATTGGAAGAGAGCAGGGGTGGAAGGCAGGGTAACTCCCTGGCTTTGGTCATAGCGAGGTCAAGGCCTGCAGTCATGGTGTTGCATGTTCGCAGCTGCCAGAATAAGGAGACAAAGCCATTGCCTTTGGGGCAGCGTGGGGCGGCATCCGGAACGGAGTCCGCACTGTCCACCCCGGGTTTCGCTTGGCAGAAGAGAAGCTCTGCTGTGGTTTTTTGGTGGCACTCAGTGGGCTCGGAGCCTGAAGCTGCATGGTTGCTTGCTTTTCAGCCGCTGGGGAAGGGGCGCCCGAGCTGGCAAGTTCTACCAGGGATGGCGCAGAGTGATTGTGCTAGACTGAAGATTTCAGTTGGACAAGGGGTCTGGGTATGTCTTTACTAATTATTCTCACTGTAGCTGCATATGTGAGGTCTGTGCCATGGCATCGCCTAGCAGACGTCGGGTGTTGTAGCTGGTCAAAAGATGATCTCAGTGGGCTCAAAGGTCGGGACTATATACATGCATATTCTGCATCGTATTTTTATGAATATTCTATACGTAAGGACTGGGGCTTAAAGCTGCAGTGGTGCTGAGCAAGGTTGAGGTGGGAGTCTGGGGGCTCTGGACAATATATATGCATATTCTGCATCATTCTATCTTACTGATATTCTATATGGGCTTGTTGACTTGTAGGACTGTGCATCATGTCAAAGGGTGGGCGGGGATTGTGGCATCAGGAATCTTTTAATCCGTGAATGTGTTCCTGTGTGTGACTGTTGGACATGACCCCATAGTAATGCTATCTCACTTGACTTGTATTCATAAGTATTCATGTGTGATTGAATGACAATTAAACTTGAAATGAATTGAATTGAATTGAGAATTTCTGTATAAAAATAACCTTTGTTTGATCATACTTGAGAATATTTTGTTGAGATGGTTCATGCCATTCTCTTTGTGCTGAAGAAAGTAAAGTGCGATTAAGGAATGAGTGCTAGTTTTTATTGTCCAGTTATTTGGCAATGGCAGGATAGGGCAGTAGATGTTGTCTATATGGATATTAGTGAAGTATTTCTACAGTCCTTCATGGTAGGCTGATCCAGAAGATAAAGTCACATGGGATCCATGGAGATATGCTAACCTGGAGTCAAACTTTACTTGGCTTGAGAAGGGTGAGAGTGGAGCAGTGCAGCGATGTTATTCTAACTGGAGGTCTGGTCTACAAGGAGTAGTGTTTTTTGTTATACATATAAATGACTTTGATGAACATGTAGATCGGTAGATTCATAAGTTTGCAGATGACGTGGAGATTGCTGGGGATGTAGACAGTGAGAAGTCAAAGGTCCAGAGAAAGACAAGCTCCAAGGTAGAAGTCTGAAGGTTGATGACTGAATGCAGATGTCAAAGGAGTCTAGAGTGTCTGAGTCACTGGGGTTGGAGATTCATGAAGGTCCAGAACTCAAGTCCTGAAGGTTGAACCCATGAATGTGGAGTCCTAGGTCAAAGTCCAAAGGTAGTGGCCTGACACTTATGAGTCTGAGTCCGTGGCCAAGGATTGGAGGCCCAGAGATGGCCTGTCCTGGAGTTGGAAGTTTATCTGTGTGTGTAAGTGTCTGGGTGGGTGGAGAATTGGTAAGGGGCTTGTTTTGCTGTTGTCTTGTTTGGTTTGGTTATTGCTGAAGTTTCTGTTTCTGTTGTTCTGTTGAACATTATGGACATGTGATGTTGGCACTGGAACATGGGGCAACACATACAGGCTGTCCTCAGCCCATCCTCGTGTATCGTAGTTGCTAATGTAATTAGTGCATTTCACAGTATGTTTCGATGTACCCATGATAAGTAAATCGGAATCTGTATCTGAAAGGTTGTCAAAGGGTATAGCATGATATAAATTAGTTAGAAACCTGGGTGAAGATTAGCAGGCGGAATTTAATCTGGACAAGTGTAAGGTTCTGATAGATCAAATATATGAAGAAAGTAGACTGTAAATAGCAGATTCCTTAGAAGCATTGAGTACAAAGGGGTCTTGGAATCCAAGTCCATAGCTCTCTGAATCTGGCAGTGTAAGCAGATAGGACAGTCATCAAGGTGAATGGTATGCTTGCCTTATCGGTTTGGGCATTGAATATAACATTTGTCAAGTGATGTTGCAGATCTATAAAACTTTGGTGAGGCCATATTGGAGTATATTGTACAGTTCGGTTCACTATCCTATTGAAGCTCATAGAGGCTTTGTACTGTAAACTGATTAAGTGACCACTGATGCCAGGCAGACAATCTCTGAAAAGTATTAAAAATGGCTGGGGTCACCCACCTTGTAAAGACTCTGCCTAGAAGAAGACAATAGCAAGTAACTTTTGTTGACAAGTTTGCCAAGAACAATCGTGGTCACCATGATCACCTATGTCACATGACACAGCACATAATGATGATGACAATTTGCTTACTTGATATTCTTACATTCTTGTTTGAGCTTTAAGGAAAGATTGCTTTTTTTGGAGTGTTAGAGGTGGAGGGTGGATCTGATAGAGGTATATAAAATTAGGAAGGACAAATGCAGAGTACATAGTCAGAGATTTTTTTTCCACTACTGGATAAAAATGTCAAATATTGGAGGTCATTAACTTAAGAAGAGTTGAGAAAAGAGAAATTGTGCTGGGCCAATTTTGAATCAACACCGATTGTCGATTTGGACTCTTCTTCAGGTTTATGATATATTCTAGTTACTAGATCTAGTTCTCGATGCTCTGTTTTGTTGCTACTTTTGGGTGATTTTTGAATCGAGCAGCCTGCAGATAATGAACACTGAGCTGAACTGTACTGAACTATGCCTTCTGATTTTGTGTTTTATATTCTGTGTTTTTGCTCTTTTTTTTGTTGCCATTAGCACCAATTATTTGGGCATGGGTGGGGGAGGGGGGTTTGTTAGGTCATGTTTTTGTATGAATGGGTTGGTACCATGGTCTTTCTTTGTTTCATGGGCTGTCTGTGGGAAAGACGAATCCGAGGGTTGTATACTGTATACATACTTTTAATAATAAATGTTCTTTGAATCCTGAATCTTTGAAGTTCATGAGATAACCCCATCTCACAAAGAGCTTGAGGTACCTGGAATGCACTAGGAGGTGGGATAGCAGGTACAATAGAAATACTTGAGGAATTTAGACCCAACACCTGAACAGGCAGGGCACGGAGCGATACAGGCAATCTGCAGTCAGATGGGATGAGTTAAGCTGACCATGGATGGCATGGGAATTACGGACTGAAGAGCCTGCTACTGTGCTGTACTGTTCTGTGTGCGATGTGACTCCAGGCTCACATTAACGTGGGTGATTCTTTGCTGCTTCCTGACTTCAAACACAATTAGAGATGGATAATAAGTCCAGGATCAAGGTTCAACTTAATCAAGGTTCAATCAAGGTCCCCTTCAACCCATTCTCCTGCATTATCCCAATAGCCTTTGACTTCCTCAATAATTAAGTACATATGAACCTCCACTTTAAATATACCCAAAGACTTGGTCTCCACAACTGTCTGCAGCAGATAATTTACAGTTTGACTGCCCTCTTGTTAAAGAAATTCCCCTCATCTCTATTCTAAAGAGACATCCTTCTATTTTGAGGTTGCTCCCTCTAGTCCTAGACTCTCCCAGTATAGCAACCATTCTCTCCACCTCCACTCTCCCTAGGCCTTTCAATATTTGATAGGTTTCAATGAGATTCCCCCCTCCTCTCTTCATTTTTCTAAACTCCAATGAGTACAGGTTCAGAGCCATTAAATGCTCCTCATACATTAACCCTGTCATTCCTGGAATCATTCTTGTGAGCCTTCCCTTTATCCTTTCCAATGTCAGCATATCCTTCAAACTTCTGCCCCAAACTGCTCACAAAATTCCAAGTACGACCTGACCAATGGTTACAAAGCCTCAGCAATACATCCATGCTTTTATATTCTAGACCTCTTGAAATGAAAGCTAACATTGCATTTGCCTTGCTCAGGAATACTGCATGAGGACTCCCAAGTCCCTTTGTAACTCTGATTTCTTAAACTGCTTCCTGTTAGAAAATAGTCTACACCTTTCTTCCTTCTAAAATACATTTCCCAACACTATATTCCACCTGCCATATCTAGGTGCATTTTCCCAATTGACCTAAGTCCTTCTGCAGACTATTTCCTACCTCAATATGACCTGCTCTTTCACCTATCCTCTTCAGCTTCGCCACAAAATCAACAATCACAACAATAAAGAATTATATACAAATATATATAAATACAGAATATATAAATACTGTCCTTACCAAGAGTTTCCACATCCCCTTAAAGAATAAATCCAAAAGAGAGTGGAAATTCTGCTGGAGAATTTTGCAGAATTTGACACTTGCACTTACTGCCTCAGCAGACATTCAGTGAAATGTCTGTTCAGCAGCATTCAAATCGGAACAAATAGCCTCCAAATGCCAAGAGCAGTATGAGATCAAGCCTTCCCTCAGACTTCACAATTTCTGCCGCTGCTACCTCTTCATCTTGATGAATTTAACAAACTGCAATCACCTAAGACTCACAAGTGTCAATCACTCTGCCAGCAGAATGGTTGCTGTGATTTGATTGATTCCTATAGTTTTGGTACTTGAAGTCAGTGAGGAGGTAATAAAGAAATATGATGCATTCTTTGCCTCTTCACAAGTGAAAAGGCAGTGATGAGTTCACAAAGCCACCCATACGTGAATGAACAACGTGGCTGATTTACTGTTGAGGATTTTAATCTTTTGAGACTCCAGAGCTTGTGTGAGTCTTTCGCAGTAGGGAGATCCTGATGTAAGGAGAATTAGTTGACCCCATGAAAATGTTTCTTTTCTTCCTTTGTCTTTTCCAGAATCTCCTATCAGCAGGAGAGAAAGGAATGTAAAGTTTTGTTCTTTGTGGAGACCTGGCTGACAGAGGAGATACTGAGCCACGGTGAGCCCTCTGGGTTCTCCCTGTACGGGTGGACAGGTCAAAAAAAATCTCTGAGAAGTGCAAAAGAGGAGGGGTATGCTTCATGGTCAACAGTGCTTGGTGCGACCCCCAGAATGCGCATGCTCTCAAATCGTTTTGTTCCCCAGACCTGCAATACCTGGTGCTGCTGTGCAGACCCTACTGGCTGCCCAGGGAGATCATGGCTGTTATCATCACAGCGGTGTACATTCTGCCGCAGGGTGATACTGACCTGGCTCTCAAGGAACTGTACGAGACCATCAACGCGCAGGAGACTGCAAACCCAGAAGCTGCTTTCCTTGTCACTGTTGACTTTAATCGAGCATCGCTGATGAAAGTCTCTCAGAAATTTTGGCAGCACATCCAGATGAGCACACGAGGAGATGAGATACTTGACCACTGTTACACTCCCTTCCACTATGCTTACAAAGCACTCCTTCACACATCTTTTGGAAACTCAGACCACTCTTCGATCCTGCTTTTGCTGATGTACAGGTAGAAGCAGAAACAAGAGGAGGTCATAGTTACAAACATCCACCATTGGTCCGACCAATCAGCCTCCATGCTGCAGGACTGCTTCGATGACATTGACTGGAATGTCTTCCATGATGAGGATGTCTCTGAGTTTGCAGATGGAGTCACGTGCTTCATCCAGAAGTGCATCGTTGATGTTGTCCCCCAGAAGTTGGTCAGGGTCTTCCCAAACCAGAAACCTGGATCGATAGTTACGTGCAAGCAGCACTTACCACACGACATAGAGCTTCCATTGCCGGCGATCAGCTAGAGCTCCAGAAATACAGCTACGAGCTGCGCAAAGCTATCAAGGCTGTGAAACAACAATACAGGGACAAGATTGAGTCAAGATTCACAACGAATAGCGCACATGACTTGTGGCAAGGGTTGCATACCATCGCTGACTCCAAAGCCAAATGTAGTGGTGCTGCCAACATTGCAGCCTCTCTGCCAGATGAGCTCAGTCGCTTTTACGCTCGGATTGATGTCGCTAACTCTGAGCCTCCGAGGAAAGCCACCACTACAGCCTGCAACATGGTCATCTCTGAGGCTGAGGTACGCAGATATTTCCAATGAGTGGAGAGCGCAAGGCTGCAGGACCGGAAGGCATCCCAGGGTGAGTACTCAGGATGTGCGCAGCACAACTGGCAGGTGTGTTTACTGACATTTTTAATCTCTCCCTCACCCAGTGTAGAGTGCCCTCTTGCTTCAAATCATCCACCATTGTTCCTGTACAAAAAAAGATCAAGACAACATGTCTGAATGATTGATGTCTTGTTGCACTCACCTCAATAATAATCAAATGTTTTGAGAGGTTGGTCAAGGACTACATCTGCAGCGTGCTACCACCCACACTGGACCCCCTACAAGTCACCTACCGACCCAGCTGATTGGCAGACGCCGTAATAGCTACTGCTCTACATACCATCCTTACACATCAGAAAAAAAAAGATGCTTATGTGAGAATGTTGTTCTTGGACTATAGTTCAGCATTCAACACCATAATTCCATCCAGGCTCGACAGGAAGCTTGACTTCAGCCTTGACCCTGCCTTGCGCAGCTGGATCCTGGACTTCCTGTTAGATTGCCGGCAGGTAAGAGTGGGCTCCCTCACCTCCAACCCTCTGACTCTCAATACAGGAGCCCCTCGGGGCTAAGTACTGAGTCCCCTCCTTTACCCCATGTATACTCATGACTGTGTCACTACCCACAGCTCTAATCTGCTAATTAAATTTGCTGATGACACTTCACTGATTGGCCTAATCTCAAACAATAACGAGGTGGCCTACAAGGAAGAAGTCATCTCTCTGACACAGTGGTGTCAAGGAAACAACCTCTCCCTCAATGTCACAGAAACAAAGGAGCTGGTTGTGGATTACAGGAGGAATGGAGATGGGCTAACCCCTATTGACTTTAATGGATCTGGGATTGAGAGGGTAAACAGCTTTAAATTCTTTGGCATCCACATCACTGAGGACGTCACGTGATCTGTACACACCAGCTGTGTGGTGAAAAAGGCACAAAAGCGCTTCTTTTATCTCAGACGATTGAGGAAGTTTGGTATGGGCCCCCAAATCCTAAGAACTTTCTACAGGGGCACAACTGAGATCATGCTGACTGGCTGCATCACTGCCTGGAATGGGAACTGCACCTCCCTTAATCACAGGATTTTGCAGAAAGTGGTGTGGACAGCCCAGAACATCTGTAGTTGTGAATTTCCCATGATTCAGGACATTTACAAAGACAGGTGTGTGAAAAGGGCCCAAAGGATCATAGGAGATTCAAGTCACCCAAATACTGTCCAGCTTGTCTTCTTTCAAGCGAACACCAGAGGGCAGCACCAATGGGAAGGGCCAACCCTCCATACCCAGTGCAGAATCCAACGCCACACACCATCTTCCAATTTATTTAATCACTTGAATTTGAATTCCCCTGTTGCCATGGTAGGGATCAGCTGTAAGAAACTAAATGAATACCTCAGCTTATGAAAGGCTTCGGACCTCAGCATTGACTGTTGATTCCACTCCATTGATGACACCTGATCTGCTGAGTCCCTTCAGCATTTTGTGTGTGTTACTCATTATCTCATCTCTCTAATTACTGAGCAGTAGCTTAACCATTTCAATACTATACCCAAAAATATATATAGCGGGGATGAAAGAGGTCAGTTCTTTACACAGACAGTGAAATGCCCTGCCAGGGGTAGCAGTAGAGGCAGATACATTAAGGGTATTTAAGATACTCTTATACAGGCACATGGATGATAGAAAAATGGGCTATGAGGGAGGGAGGGAAGGGTTATATTCATCTCAGAGTAAGTTAAACAATCAGCACAACAATGTGGGCTGAAGAGCCTCTGGTGCTGTACTGTTCTATGTTTCAATAACAGTCTCCTGAACCTGCAAAGGAATTTATTAGCTTGTGTACATGGTCTCTAGTATTTGCTGTCCTGCAAATGGAAATGGCAAAATTAGGTAAATTCAACATATCCCCTTTAACTCTTACAAATTTTATTGAAGCACCATTGAAAGGTTCCTTTCTGAATACATCACAGCTTGGTATGGCATCTGCACTGCCAGGGACAGCAAAACACTACAGAGTGGTGCACACAGTTCAGCCTCTCCTCCCTGGCCACACACACAATGCTGGAGGAACTCAGCAGGTCAGGCAGCATCTACGGAAATGAATAAACAGTCGACATTTTGAACCAAGATCCTTCAACAGGATTCTCTCCTCCATGGACTTCTCGCTGTCTTGGTAAAACAGCCAATATCATCAAGGATTCCCTCATCTCCAGATATTCTCTCTTATCTCCCCTTCCCTTTGGTCAGAAGATACAAAAGCCTGAAAGCATATATGATCAGGCTCAAAGACAGCTTCTATCCTGTCTTTGATAAGATTATTAAATAATAGTTTTAAGACTATGTAGCAGTCATTACGCCGACTATAAGACAACTGAATGAGCTGCCTCTGCAAAGAGATGGACTCTCTTGATCTCATAATCTACCTTGTTAAAACTTTGTGCCTTGTTATGTGCCCACCATGCATTTACTTATAACTTTAACACTATATTCTGCAATCTGTTATTGTATTCTCTTGTACTACCTCCATGTCCTGATCTGATGAAATGATCTCTCTGATACTTCATTATATCTTGAGACATGTGAGAATAATAAACCAATTTCACTACTTCTGCTCTCTCTCTCTCTCGGAGGAAAAAGAAAACATATCTTTGTTCTAATTTTCCCATTGTGGAAAAACCTTTATTTCTAATGCCATCCTTGTAAATCAGATTTGCAACCTTTTTCAAGGCTTTGATACTTCTTTTCATAATAGAGTTCTGAATATTCTGCATGAGCTGTAAACACATTTACCAGCTGAAGTCCCATCACTGGTTTATACACTGTGTCCACTTTATTGGGCACACCTATACACCTACTCATTAGTGCAAATATCTAATCCATTAATCATGTAGCAGCAAGTCAATGCATGGAAGTATGCAAGCACGGTCAAGAGGTTCAGTTATCAGATATCAGAATGGGAAGAAATGTGATCTCAGCGACTTTGACCATGGTATGATTGTTGATTCAGACAGAGTGGCTGCTGATTTCCTGGGATATTTACACACAACAACCTTTGGAGTTTACAGAGAATGGTGTGAAAAACAAAAACAAAAAAATCCAAGGAGTGGCAATTCATTGGGCAAAAACTCATTGTTGAATAGAGAGTTCAGAGGAGAATGGCCAGGCTAATTCATGCTGGCAGGAAGGTGACAATAATTCAAATAAACAATCATCACAGCAGTGGTGTGCAGAAGAGCATCTCTGAATGCACAACATGTCGAACCTTGAAGTGGATGGGCTACAACAGCAGAAGACCATGAACACACACTCAGTGGCCACTTTATTTATTTATATATCTACTTGTTTATTTATTGAGCTATAATGCAGAGTAATCCCTTCCAGCCCTCCGAGCCACACTCCCCAGTAACCACAAATTTAACCCTAGCCTAACCACAGGAGAATTTACAATGAGCAATTAACCACTTTATTAGGTACAGGAAGTACAGGAGTTACCTAATAAGGTGACGACTGGGTGCAGAGACCAGCATATTCCACATGCGTTTTACAAAGCTTTACCATCTGAAGCACCATTGTTAGTAATCGATAAAATACCTGGTTTATATGAAGTAGCAAGATGTGCTAAATATTACTTTTCAGCTAAGCACAGATGATGGATGCTGGACAACAGATTTTAATCTATCCCAAGTGCTTTGTTTGCTCTTGAAAATCACCTCACTGCTAATTGAATAGCTACTTTACATTGTCCATTTCCAAAATGGAAATTAGACTTCGGAAAGCAAATGTATTTATTGATCCTTGTTATCAAAGAAAAATGACAGCTCTTTCAGATTATCCTCACTAGGGGCAGAAGTGGGCTCTCTGTCAAAATGAAAGCAGAAGAAAAATCAATGGATGCAGATTTAGAGTGCAGACTCCTGCCTATAGGAGAAAATAATTGTTTATATCATGGCAGACAAGTCAAAGATTAAATTCGCAAGTCAGTAGAAAGTGTAACCTTTTCATGACTAATTCAGCAAAGTTTGCTTAATGTTTAAAGCAGCATGGTGTAATTTTGAATCAAGATTATGTTAAAATGGCTGAAGTAACTAAATATACTCCTTTAGAGTCAGAGTCACAGAGGTATACAGCATAGAAACAGGCCCTTCAGCCCAACTGGTCCATTCCAACAAAGAAGTTCCATCTAACATGCCCTATTAACTTGCCCCATTTAACACCATTTGGCCCATAACTTTCTAAATCTTCCAATCCATGTACCTATCCAAATGTCTTTTAAAAGTTGCTACCACACTTTCCTCAACCACTTCCTCTGGCAGCTCATTCCACATAGATTCCACCACTTGCGTAAAAATCAGTCAGTGAGTGAATGGGGATAGTTAGAGGATGAGATCTTGGGGTTCACATCTAGAGATCCCTCACAGTTGCCACACAAGTTCGTATGGTGTTTGGGTATGGTGTGTGGGTCTTCAGTAGTTGGTAGATTGAGTTCAAGAGCTATGAGGTAATGCTGCAGCTCTATAAAACCCTGGTTAGACCACACATGGAATATTGCGTACAGTTTTGGTCACCTCATTACAGGTAGGATGTGAAATCTTTCGAGAGGGTGCAAAGGATATTTACCAGGATGCTGCCTGGATTAGAGTACACGTCTTATGAGGATAGGTTGAGTGAGCTGTAGTTTTTCTGTTTGGAGTGAAGGAGGAAGTGAGGTGATTTGATGTGTCCACAACTGTCTTCATTCTCTGGCAGTCATAGGCAAAGCGAGCCGTGCTGCATCCAGTTTGGATACTTTCTGTGGTACATCGATAAATATTGCTGAAGACCAAAGGGAACAGACTGAATTACTCATCATGTGAAGCGAAAAAACACGTGGTTTAATTTGTCACTGATATCATCACCTTCAGGAACTGTACTTTTGTTGTAATGTTCAGTGTTCTATGTGAAGCAGCATCCATCATCAAGGACCCCAACCATTCCAACCATTCTCTCTTCTCACAGCAGTCATTGGGAAGGAGGTACAGGAGCTTCAAGTCCCACACTGCCAGGTTCAAGAACAATTATTATCCCTCAACCATCAGACTCCTAAACCTGTGTGGATAACTTCACTCACTCCAACAATGAAATGATTCCACAACCTTTCACTTTCAATGACTCTACAACTTGCATTTTCAATTTATTTGTTGCTTATTTATTTATAAATATTCTTTATTCTTTGCATTCACAGTTTGTTGTCCTTTGCACATTAGTTATTTGCCTTTGTTATGTGTGATTTTTTGTTGTTTCTATTGCATTTCTTTCTACTTTCTGTGAATGCTTGCAAGAAAATGAATCTCAGGGTTGTATATGGTGGACATATGCATACTTTGATAATAAATTTACTTAGAACTTTGAACTTTGATCTTATTATCCATGAATATTGTGCCTTGTGTTGTTTTATATGGTGTTGAAGTGGGAGGCTATGTCAGCAGTAATCTACCACTCAATGATGTGGCAAGTTTTTCTCTCTGATAACCACTTGAAATCTATTAGTTCTTCACTAATCTAAATCCCATCAGACATATTACCTTCAGTTCCACAATTAGCAGTTTTGGATTTGAACACCAGACCAATCAATTGCAAATCCAATATTGTAATCAATAGATCACAAAACCTTTTTAATTAGACCATAAGACCATAAGATATAGGAGCAGAATTAGGCAATTTGATCCATTGAGTCTACCCCACCGTTTCATCATAGCTGATCCATTTCCCTCTCAGCCCCAATCTCCAGCCTTCTCCCTGCATCCCTTTATGTCCTAACTAATCAAAAATCTATCAACTTCTGCCTTAAATATACCCAGAGACTTGGCCTCCACAGCCACCTAAAGTAACAAATTCCACAGATTCACCACACTCTGGCTAAAGAAATTCCTCCTCATCCCCATTCCAAATGAATGATCCTCAATTCTGAGGCTGCATCCTCAGGTCCTAGATTCCTCTGTCATGAGAAACATCTTCTCCACATCCACTCTATTGAGGCCTTATAAAATTCAATCAATTTCATTGAAATCCTCCTCACTCTTCTGAATTCCAGTGCGCACAGGCCCAGAGCCAACGCACACTCCTCATATGATAAGACTTCCAATCCCGGAATCATTTTTGTGAGCCTCCTTTGAAACCTCTCCAATGTCAGCACATTCTTTCTTAGATAAGGAGCCCAAAACTGCTCACAATACTCCAAGTGAGGCCTCACCACTGCTTTAAAAAGCATCAACATTGCATCCTTGCTTTTATATTCAAGTCCTCGTGCAATGAACGTTAAGCTTGCATTTGCCTACCTCACCACCAACTCAACCCACATAATAACTTTTAGGGAATCCTACATGAGGGCTTCCAAGTCACTTTGCAACTAGGATTTTTGTATTTTCTCTACATGTAAAAAATAGTCTGCACTTTTATTTCTCCTACCAAAGTGCAAGACCATACACTTCCCGACACTGTGTTCCAACTGCCACTTTGCTTATTCTTCTATTATGTCGAAGTCTTTTTGTATCCTCTCTACTGCCTCAACTCCCCTGGTTCCTACACCTGACTTCACATCATCTGAAAACTTGCTCAGAAAGCTAGTAATTCTGTCATCCAGATCATTGACATATAAAAAGAAGCGGTCCTAACACAGACACCCGTGGAACACCTCTAATCACCGGCAGCCAGTTAGAAAATGCTCCCTTTATTCCCATAGTGGCCTCTTGCCAATTAGCCACTGCTTTATCCATGCTAGAATATTTCTATGGGCTTGTAGCTTGTTAAGCAAACTCATGTGTGGCACCCTGCCCTAAGCCTTCTGAAAATCCAAGTACACAACATCAACCGATTCTCCTTTGTATATCCTGCTTGTTATTTCTTCAAAGAATTTGAACAGTTTTGTCAAGCAAGATTTTCCCTTAGGGAAACCATGCTGACTTTGGCTGACTTTATTATGTGCCTCCAAGTACCCTGAAACCACATTCTTAACAATTGACTCTAATATCTTAACAAAACTGAGGTCAGACTAACTGGCCAATAGTTTCCTTTCTTCTGCCTCTCCCTACTTAAAGAGTGGAGTGACATTTGCAATTAGACGTCACATTTTTTTAAAAGTAGTAAATCCAGATTTCCTCAGAATTCAAAGAAAATATTTCTTAGATAATAAGAATAAGAGATTCTGCAGATCCTGGAAAACTTGTGCAAACCACACAAAATGCTAAAGCAACTCAACAGGTCAGACAGCATCAATGGAGAGGAATAAACAATTAATTTATCAAAGTACATATATAAGTCACCACATACAATGCTGAGATTTGTTTTCTTGTGGGCATAAAGAGTAGATCAAAGAACCATAATAGAATTGGTGAAAGACCACATTCAACAGGGTGGACAAATAGCCAGTGTGCAAAAGACAACAAATTCTGCAAATACAAAAGAGATATAAAAAAATAAGAAAGAACTAAGTAATAAATATCGAGAACATAAGAGGAAGAGTCCATAGGTTGTGGAACACTTCAGTGAAGGGCTGAGAAAAGTTGAGTGAAGCTATCCCCTCTTATTCAGAAGCCTGATGGTTGAGGGGCAGTAACTGCTCGTGAACCTATTTGTGTGTGTGTTGAGGCTCCTGTACCTTCTCCCTGATTGCAGCAGTGAGAAAAGAGCATCACAGCTGATGCTTTGGGCAGAAACCCTTCATCTGGACTGGAAAAGGAAGGGGCAGATACCAGAACAAGAAGGTGGTGGAGGCGAAGAATCACAACCTTGCAGATAATGGGTGTGATCAGCCAAGGGGGAGGATGGATGGATGGGGGAGGGGGAAATGAAGTAAGAAGCTGGGAGATGAAATGTCAAAGGATGATAAGAAGGAATCTGTAGGAGTGAGCGGTGGACCACAGTAGGAAGGGGAGGAAGAGGGAACCTAAAGGAGATCATGGGCAGGTGAGGAAAAGAGAAGGGATGAGAAGGGAACCAGATTAGGGAGTGGAAAAGGAGAAGGAGGAAGGGGGGAGAAATTACTGGAAATTGAAGAGATTGATGTTCAAGGCATCAGGTTGGAGGATACTCAATCAGAATATAAGTTACTCCTCCAATCTGAATTTAGCATATTCATGGCAGTAGAGGAGATTGTTACTTTTGTGATGGATAGAGCAGAGGTGTTTGACAAAGCAGTCCCCCTCTCTGTGTTGGGCCTCAATGATGTAGATGAGGCTGCACCGGCATCGCAGGATACAATAAGGCCATAAGACATAGGAAAGAAATAGGCCATATATCTGCTGCACCATTCAATCATGGAATCATGGTTGATCCTTTTTTTTTTCTCCTTCTCAATCCCAGTTCCCGGCCTTCTCCCGGTAACTTTTGATGCCATGTCCAATCAAGAACTTATCAATCTCTACCTTAAATGCACTCAATAATCTGGCCTCCGCAGCTGCATGTGGCAACAAATTTCACAAACTCACCACGCCTCTGGCTAAAGAAATGTCTACGCATCTCTGTTTTGAAAGAGCACCTCTCTATCCTGAGGCTTGGCCTCTTGTCCTAGACTCTCTCACCATGGGAAACATTCTTTCCACATCTACTCTGTCTAGGCCTTTCAACATTTGAAAGATTTCAATGAGATCCCCTCTCATCCTTCTGAAAACCAGCAAATACAGACCCCAGAGCCATCAAACAAAAGGAAAACATCAAACGGAAAGCGGCCAGTGAAGGAGTGGAGATTTGAGGCTTCGATGAGAAGAGGCGGAGGACGAATTTGTTCCCAGTTAGTCTTTGCAATGCCTCCTGAGATGGTGATGTGCCTCTCCTGTAAGATGTGGCAGTCTTGGGGGAACTCCCCTCTCCCGCAGCGTCACATCTGCCAGAAGTGCTTGCGGCTGGGCGATCGGGAAGACCGTGTGAGGAATCTGGAGCAGCAGCTGGATGACCTTCGACTCATAAGGGAGAATGAGGCAGTCATAGATGAGAGCTACAGGGAGGTAGTCACACCTAGGCTGCCGGAAGCAGGTCGCTGGGTGACAGTCCGAGGGGGGAAAGTGAAGGTGAGTAGACAGGTAGTGCAGAGCACCCCTGTAGCCATTCCCCTGAATAATAAGTTTACCGTCCTGGATGCTGTTGGTGAGGACGACCGACCAGGTGTGAGCCACAGTGGCAGGGCCTCTGGCACTGAGTCTGACCCTGTGGTGCAGAAGGATGGGACGGAGAAGAGGAGAGCTGTCGTCATTGGAGACTCTATAGTGAAGGGAACAGCCAGGAGATTTTGTAGACGTGAGAAGGAAACCCGCATGGTTTGTTGCCTCCCGAGTGCCAGGGTCCGGGATGTCTCTGATTGGATACATGACATCCTGGTACAAGAGAGAAAGCAACCAGAAGTCGTGATACATGTTGGGACCAACGACATAGGCAGGAAGAGGGATGAGGTCCTGAAGTGTGAGTTTTGGGAACTAGGCAGAAGGCTGAAGAACAGGACCTCAAGGGTGGCGTTCTCAGGATTGCTGCCAGTGCTATGTGATAGTGATGGTAAGAATTGGAGGAGATGGCAATTGAATGTGTGGCTGAGGAGTTGGTGCAGGGGGCAGGGTTTTAGATTTTTGGACCATTGGGATCTCTTCTGGGGAAGGTGGGACCTGTACAAATTGGATGGGTTGTACCTGAACTCAAAGGGGAGCAATATCCTTGCTGGTAGGTTTGCTAGCATGGTTTGGGAGGGTTTAAACTAATTTGCAAGGGGGATGGGACCCGGAGCGATAGAGCAGTGAAAGAAGTACATAGAGTAAAGCCAGATCTAATATATAGAGAGGCTTTGAGGAAAGAGCAGCAGAATAAAGGGTATAAAGGTAATAAGGTAGAAGGACTAAAGTGTGTGTACTTTAATGCAAGAAGCATCAGGAACAAAGGTGATGAACTGAGAGCTTGGATACATACATGGAATTATGATGTAGTGGCCATTACGGAGACTTGGCTGGCACCAGGGCAGGAATGGATTCTGAATATTCCTGGATTTCAGTGCTTTAAAAGGGATAGAGAGGGGGGAAAAGGGGAGGAGGAGTGGCATTACTGGTCAGGGATACTATTACAGCTGCAGAAAAGGTGGGTAATGTAGCAGGATCCTCTTTTGAGTCAGTACGGGTGGAAGTCAGGAACAGGAAGGGAGCAGTTACTCTATTGGGGGTATTCTATAGGCCCCCTAGTAGCAGCAGAGATACCGAGGAGCAGATTGGGAGGTGGTTTTGGAAAGGTACAAAAATAACAGGGATGTTATTATGGGTAACTTTAACTTCCCTAATATTGATTGGCACCTGATTAGTTCCAATGGTTTAGATGGGGCAGAGTTTGTTAAGTGTGTCCAGGGTGGATTCCTGTCACAGTATGTTGACAGGCCGACTAGGGGGAATGCCATACTAGATCTAGTATTAGGTAACGAACCGGGTCAGGTCACAGATCTGTCAGTGGTTGAGCATCTGGGGGACAGTGACCACCGCTCCCTGGCCTTTAGCATTATCATGGAAAAGGATAGAATCAGAGAGGACAGGAAAATTTTTAATTGGGGAAGGGCAAATTATGAGGCTTTTAGGCTAGAACTTGCGGGTGTGAATTGGGATGATGTTTTTGCAGGGAAATGTACTATGGACATGTGGTCGATGTTTAAGGATCTCTTGCAGGATGTTAGGGATAAATTTGTCCCGGTGAGGAAGATAAAGAATGGTAGGGTGAAGGAACCATGGGTGACAAGTGAAGTGGAAAATCTAGTCAGGTGGAAGAAGGTAGCATACATGAGAATTAGGAAGCAAGGATCAGATAGGTCTATTGAGGAATATAGGGTAGCAAGAAAGGAGCTTAAGTAGGGGCTGAGAAGAGCAAGAAGGGGGCATGAGAAAGCCTTGGCAAGTAGGTTAAAGGAAAACCCCAAGGCATTCTTCAATTATGTGAAGAACAAAAGGATGACAGGAGTGGGAAGATGTGCCTGGAGGCTGTGGAAATGAGCGAGGTCCTCAATGAATACTTCGCTTCGGTATTCACCATTGAGAGGAAACTTGATGACAGTGAGGACAATATGAGTGAGGTTGATGTTCTGGAACATGTTGATATTAAGGGAGAGGAGGTGTTGGAGCTGTTAAAATACATTAGGACAGATAAGTCCCCAGGGCCTGATGGAATATTCCTCAGGCTGCTCCATGAGGCAAGGGAAGAGATTGCTGAACCTCTGGCTAGGATCTTCATGTCCTCGTTGTCCACGGGAATGGTAACAGAGGATTGGAGGGAGGCGAATGTTGTCCACTTGTTCAAAAAAGGTAGTAGGGATAGTCCAGGTAATTATAGACCAGTGAGCCTTACGTCTGTGGTGGGAAAGCTGTTGGAAAAGATTCTTAGAGATAGGATCTATGGGCATTTAGAGAATCATGGTCTGATCAGGGGCAGTCAGCATGGCTTTGTGAAGGGCAGATCATGCCTAACAAGCCTGATAGAGTTCTTTGAGGAGGTGATCAGGTATATAGATGAGGGTAGTGCAGTGGATGTGATCTACATGGATTTTAGTAAGGCATTTGACAAGGTTCCACACGGTAGGCTTATTCAGAAAGTCAGAAGGCATGGGATCCAGGGAAGTTTGGCCAGGTGGATTCAGAATTGGCTTTCCTGCAGAAGGCAGAGGGTCGTGGTGGAGGGAGTACATTCAGATTGGAGGGTTGTGACTAGTGGTGTCCGACAAGGATCTGTTCTCGGACCTCTACTTTTCGTGATTTTTATTAACGAACTGGATGTGGGGGTAGAAGGGTGGGTTGGCAAGTTTGCAGACAACACAAAGGTTGGTGGTGTTGTAGATAGTGTAGAGGATTGTAGAAGATTGCAGGGAGACATTGATAGAATGCAGAAGTGGGCTGAGAAGTGGCAGATGGAGTTCAAACCGGAAAAGTGTGAGGTGGTACATTTTGGAAGGACAAACTCCAAGGCAGAGTACAAAGTAAATGGCAGGATACTTGGCAGTGTGGAGGAGCAGAGGGATCTGGGGGTACGTGTCCACAGATCCCTAAAAGTTGCCTCACAGGTAGATAGGGTAGTTAAGAAAGCTTATGGGGTGTTAGCTTTCATAAGTCGAGGGATAGAATTTAAGAGACGCGATGTAATGATGCAGCTCTATAAAACTCTATTTAGGCCACACTTGGACTATTGTGTCCAGTTCTGGTCACCTCAGTATAGGAAGGATGTGGAAACATTGGAAAGGGTACAGAGGAAATTTACCAGGATGCTGCCTGGTTTAGAGTGTACGGATTATGATCAGAGATTAAGGAAGCTAGGGCTTTACTCTTTGGAGAGAAGGAGGATGAGAGGAGACATGCTAGAGGTGTACAAGATATTAAGAGGAATAGACAGACTGGACAGCCAGCACCTCTTCCCCAGGGCACCACTGCTCAGTACAAGAGGACATGGCTTTAAGGTAAGGGGAGGGAAGTTCAAGGGGAATATTAGAGGAAAGTTTTTCACTCAGAGAGTGGTTGGTGTATGGAATGCACTGCCTGAGTCAGTGGTGGAGGCAGATACACTAGTGAAGTTTAAGAGACTACTAGACAGGTATATGGAGGAATTTAAGGTGGGGGATTATATGGGAGGCAGGGTTTGAGGGTCGGCACAACATTGTGGGCCGAAGGGCCTGTAATGTGCTGTACTACTCTATGTTCTAAACATTCCTCATATGATAATACTTTCATTCTAGCAATCATCCTTGTGAACCTCCTCTGGACCCTCTCCAATGCCAGCACATCATTCCTAAGATGAGGGGCCCAAAACTGTTCACAATACTCAATGTGAAGCCTCACCAGTGCCCTATAAAGCCTCAGCATCACATCCCTGCTCTTGTGTTCTAGACCTCTAGAAATAAATGCTAACATGGCATTTGCCTTCCTCACCACCGACTCAACCTGCAAGTTAACCTTCAGGGTGTTCTACACAAAGACTCCCAGGTCTCTGCATCTCAGATTTTTGGATTTTCTACCCATTTCGAAAATAGTCCACACATTTATTTCTACTACCAAAGTGCAAGACCATGCATTTTCCAACATTGTGTTTTATCTGCCACTTTCTTGCCCATTCTACAAGTCTGTCTAAGTCCATCAACATGACATGCTCCTCTATCAATCTTCATTTCACCTGCAAACTCAGCAACAAAGCCATCTATTCCATCATCTAAATCATTTATATACAGCATAAAAAGAAGTGATCCCAACACCAACCCCTGTGGAACACCCCTATGGAACAGATGGCCCTGACAAACTCCCCGATGAAGTGTCAGCTCACCTGGAAGAACTGTTTGTGGTGCTGAATGGTGATGAAGAAGGAGGTGTAGGACTTGTCCCACTTACAAGGATAAGTTCCAGTAGGGAGATCAGTAGGGAGGGCCAAGTAGAGGCCAATCCCTAAGGAAAGTGGAGAGGGTGGTGAGGGAAAGATGTATTGAGTATTAAGACCATAAGAAAAAGAAGAAGAATTACACAATTTTTTCCATTGAGTCTATTCTGACATTCCTTCATGGCTGATTTACCTGTATTATCTCTCAACCCCATTCTTCTACATTTTCCCTATAACCTTTGATGTCCTTCCTGATCAAGAACTTCAACTCCACTTTAAATACACCCAATGACTTGGCCTCCACATTCATCTGAGGCAATGAATTCCACAGATTCATCACTCTCTGGCTCTAACTGTACCTCCTTCTATCCTGAGGCTGTGCTCTCTGGGCATAGACTCCACCACTATAGAAACCATTCTTTCCATGTCCACTCTATCTGGGCCTTTCAATATTTGAAGGGTTTCAATGAGATTACTTCTCACTCTTCCAAACTCTGGCGAGTACAGGTCCTGAACCATCAAATCTTCTTCATCCATTAACTGTTTTAATTCTAGTATCATTCTCATGAACATCCTCTGGACTCTCTCCAATACCAGCACACCTCTTCTTAGATAGGGGTCTAAAACTGTGCACAATACCCCAAGTGCATTCTGACCGATGCCTTATGAAGCCTCAGAATTCGATCCTTACTTTTATATTATATGCTAATTGCTTGTTTTTATTGTTTGCATTATTTTCCTTCTTTCTGTGCATTGGGTGCTTGGCTGTTTTTTTAATGGGTTCTCAGGGTTTCTTTGCTTTATGACTGCCTGTAAGGAGACAAATCTCAAAGTTTTATAATGCATATCTACTTGGATAATAAATATACTTTGTACTTTGAGCTCAGAACTTTTATATTCTGCTGCTGGTTCTAGCTTTGGGATTCACTGGTAATATCTCAGCAAAATCTGTTCCCCAGAGGGAACCCAAAATTTAAGTATATTTCTCGTATTGAATGTCAGATATAATGCAGGATTCCGTAAGCATTTTCTTTGGTGTCAAAATAATAAATGTCACAAGCTGGTGATTAATTTTGTACACATTACTGTTCCAAACTGAGGCCCGTGTTCACAAGATTAAATTTGGGTCATACTGTTTTCATTGTTAAACCTACAAACAGTTTTGAGAGATAAACAGAAACTCCAGGTAATCCCCAATAGCCGACTTTTTTTGCAGTATCTTTGATTCAGTCTGGATCTTGAGATGCATAGCTTTCAAAAGGTGACTGTAATTTTGTGGAAGACAATGAAGACAGATAGTCTCTCCCCTGATACAGTTAAGCAGTGTGATGAGAGCAGGAGCCTAAAATTACTGGCTTTCAGATCATTGACCTCTGAAATTAGATATTGGCAGGTTACAGATGATAACATCTTGCAATTCAGCAGAAATCCATGGGCTTGAAAAACTTTTGATTAAAACAAAGCTTTTGGGCATTTAAGAAACTCGTAGGAGAATGGATGACAGAAAAATGGAGGATTGTGCAGGAGTGAAGGGTTGGATTGATGACTTTGTGGCCAAATTTAGAACTATATGCCAATAAGTAGAGGCACATGTAGTGTTGAGGAAACAGAGAGCCTGAAGAGTCATATAGGCAGATTAGGAGAATGGGCAAAGAAGTGGCAGATGAAATATAGTTTAGGCAAAATTGTGGTCCTGCACATTGGTATAAGGAATAAAGGCATGGGCTATTTTCTAAAAGGGGGAGAAAATTAAAAAAATCAGAGATGCAGAGGGACTTGGGAGTCCTCATGCAGCATTCCCTAAAGGTTAACTTTCAAGTTGAGTTGTTGGTAAGGAAGGCAAATGCAATGTTTGCAATCTTGACAAAAGGACGAGAGTACAAAAGCATGGATGAAAATACTGAGGCCTTATAAGGCAGTGGTCAGACTGCACCTGGTGTACTGTGAACTGCTTTCAAGTTCAAATTCAAATTCAAGTTTGATTATCATTCAACCATACTTCAAAATCACCAAACAAAACAGCATTCCTCCGGGGCCAAGCTGCACATCACATGACCAACAGCACACAGCACAAATAGCACAAATGGTTACGATTTCAGAAAAAAATTACAATCATAAAGAGAAAAATATAGCCCAAGTTCCTGTGTGGCATGATGACAATGATGGTAAGTTGTCCTGTTCAAGCTTATTCTTCCTTGCATTACATTTGGCTTTCTCACAACAGACTCAACCAGCAAGTTAACTAGCTTTTAAGTAATCCTGCACAAGGAATCCTGTCCCTTTGCATCTAAGTTTCTTGTATTTTCTCTCCATTTATAAAATAGTCATCCCTTTCCTTTCTTTTAGCAAAGTGCATTATCATACACTACCCAACATTATACTCTTATCTATAATTTCTTTGCTCATTCTCAGAATCTGTCTAAGTCCTTCTGTAGCCTTTCTACTTCTTTAGAACTACCTGCCCTTCCACTTATCTTCATATCATCTACAAACTTTGCAACAAAGCCATCAATTCCATCATCTAAATAATTGACATATAACATAAAAATAATCAATCCCAACACAGACCCCTTTGGAACACCTCTAGTCACAGGCAGTCAGCTAGAAAAGTCTTCCTTTATTCCCAATCTTTGCCTCCTGCCAATCAGCCACAGCTTTATCCATGCCAGAATCTTTCCTCCAAAACCAGTCATTCTTAGCTTGTTAAGCAGCCTCATGTGTGGCACCTTATCAAAGGCTATCTAAAAGTCCAAGTACACAACATTAACCAGTTCATCTTTGTCTATCCTGCTTGCTATTTCTTCAAAGATTTCCAATAGATTTGTCAGGCAGGATTTTCCCTTGAGGAAACCTTGTTGACTATGCCCTATTTTATCGTGGGCCTCCAAGTACCCTGAGAGCTCATCCTTGATAATCGACTCCAACATCGTCTCAACCACTGAGGTCAATCTAACTGGCATATAGTATCCTTTGTTCTGCTTTCTCCCTTCTTGAAGAGTGGCCTGATATTTGCTATTTTTCAGTCTTCTGGAACCATTTCAGAATTTAGTGATTCTTGAAGGATCATTACAAATGCCTCCATGACCTCTTCAGCCACCTCTTTCAGAACGCTTGGGTGTATACCATCTGGTCCAGGTGATTTATCTACCTTCAGTCCTTTCGATTTCACAAGAACTTTCTCTCTAGTTATGGTAGCATCACACATTTCATGTCCCCTTGACACCTGGAACTTCATACTGCTAGTGTTTTTCACAGCAAAGACAGATGCAAAATATTTATTCATTTCATCCGCCATTTCCTTCTCCCCCATTACTACTTCTCCAGCATCATATTCCAATTGTTTGATATCCATTCTCACCTCTCTTTTACGTGTTATGTATCTGAGGAAACTTTTGGTATCCTCTTTAATATTATTCACTAGATTACTTTTGTATTCCATCTTTACCTTCTTATTGATTTTTAGTTGCCCTCTGTTGGCTTTTAACAGCTTCCCAATCCTTTAACTTCCCACTAATTTTGCTCGATTATACGGCCTCTGTTTGGCTTTAATGTTGGCTTTGTCAGCCATGGTTCTATCATCCCTCCTTTAAAATACTTATTTCTCTTTGGGATGTATATACCCTGTGCCTTCCGAGTTGATTTCAGAAATTCCAGCCATTGCTGCTCTGCCGTCATCCCCGCCAGTGTTCTTTTCCAATCAATTCTGGCCAGTTCCTCTCTCAAATCTCTGTAATTGCTCTGTAATACTGGTATATCAGACTTTAGCTTCTCCTTCTCAAATCTCAGGGTGAATTTGAATGTATTTTGTTCACTTCCCCAAAGGGTTCTTTTACCTTAAGCTCTCTAATCAATTCTGATTCATTGCACAACACCAGTCCAGAACAGTTGATCCCCTAGTGGCCTCAACATGTTGCTATAAAAAACCATCTCATATGCATTCTAAAAAATCCCCCTCCAGTAATCCAGCACCAACCCAATTTTCCCAATCTACCTGCATATTCAAGTCCCTCATGACTATTGTAACATGCCCTTTAGAATGCACCTTCTATCTCTCATTGTAATTTGTAGTCCACATCCTCATTGCTGTTTGGGAGTCTGTATATAACTTCCCTCAATGTGCTTTTACCCTTGCAGTTCCTTAGTTCTATCCACAAAGATTCAACCCCAAGTCATCTCTTTCTAAAGATTTTATTTCTTTTTTTTTACCGACAGAGCAATGCCCCTCTGCCTTCCTGCATATCCTTTTGATACAATGTGTATCCTTGGACATTAAGCTCACAGCTATAAACTTTCAGCTATGATTCAGTGATGCCTACAACTTCAAGTATGCCAATCTGTAACTGTGCTGCAAGTTCATCTACCTTATTCCATGTACTGCGTGTATTCAAATACAACACCATCAGTCCTGTATTCACCCTTTTTGATTTTGTTTGCCTTTAACTTTGCAACTTATCGCGATGACTACAATTTTGCCCTATCAATAGCCTCTCCTCACTACAAATTGCCTCTGTTTGTAAACCCGATGCCTTATCTTCAGCATTATCATCCACTAACTTTGTATGAAGTCTTACCAACATCTATCACAAGAATTTCTCCACTAACTGTTCTGGCAATCTGGTTCCCAGCCCACTACAATTTTAATATAAACCCCTCCATGCAGCATTAAGAAACCTTCTTGCTGGGCTACCAGTCCCCCTTCATTTCAGATGAAAATCATCCCTTCTGTACAGGTACCACCTTCTCTGGAAGAGAGCCAAATGATCCAGGTGTAGTGTAGATACTAAATTATGTGGAAAAACAAATTGTGCAGAAGATACAGTGTGTCTGCAGAGAGATATGGAAAAGTTAAGTGAGTGAGCAAGGTCTGGCAAATGGATATGATGTGGTAAATGAGAGATCATCCACTTTGGAAGGAAAATTAAAGGAGCAGATTGTTATTTAAATGTTAAAAACTTGCAGCATGCTGCTGTGCAGAGGGACTTGGGAGTGCTCACAAAAGGTTAGTTTGCAGGTTCTGCAGGCTATCAAGAAGGTAAATGGAATGTTGGCCTTCATTGTTATGCTTACATGAGGAAGGATAAACTGGCTTTGAGGGCAGTGTAGAGGAGGTTCACTAGGTTGATTTCTGAGATGAGGGGCTTAGACTATGAGGTGAGATTGATTCGCCTGGGACTGTACTCACTGGAATTCTGAAGAATGAGAGGGGATCTTATAGAAACATACAAAATTTTGAAAGGGATAGATAAGATAGAAGTAGGAAAGTTGTCTCCATTGCTAGGGGATACTAAAACTAGGGGATGTAGCCTCAAGATTCAGGGAGTAGATTTAGGATGAAGATGAGGAGGAACTGCTTTTCCCAGAGAGTGGGAAATTCTGTGGAATTATCTTCCCAATGAAGCAGTGGAGACTACCTCAGTAAAAATATATAAGACAAGGTTGGATAGATTTTTTCATGAGTTAAAGGTTATGGGGAAAAGGCAGATTGGTGGAGATGAGTTGATGGCCAGATCAGCCCACTCCTGCTCCAATTTCTTATATTCTTATGTTCTTAAAAAAGAACTAAGGAAGAGAATTAGGAAAGCCAGGATGGGCCATGAAAAGCCTTTGGCAAGTAGGGTTAAGGTGAATCCCAAGGCATTCTGTACATACATGAAGAGTAAGAGGTTAACAAGGGAGAGGGCGGGACCACTCAAGGATAAAGGGGGGATTATTTGCTATGATGCAAAAAACATGAGTGTGGTGAACTACATATACCTGTCTGGACACGCCCCCTGATGACTGCTCCTGTGGCTCCTCTCACAGACCCCTGTATAAAGGTGATGGAGGTCTGAGCCCGGCCTCTCAGTCTCCAGGATGTAGTATGGTGGTCACTCACTGCTTGTTCCTTCTTCCAGTCAATAAAAGCCGATACCTCGCTTTTACGTCTCAGAGTGAGTTATTGATGGTGCATCAATGAGTGAGGTACTTAATGAGTACTTCGCTTCAGTATTTACCAAGGAAAAGGATATGGAGGACCAAGAGATCAATACCTAGTCTATAAAAACTTAAGGATGTTTAGAGGTCAAGGAGGAGGAAGTGTTGAGCCTTCATATGAGTATTAAGGTGGCTAAGTCCCCGGGTCTGATGGGATTTACCCTGGGTTATTGATAAAGGCAAGAGATGATATCTCTGGGCCCTTGACCAGAATCTTTGTGCCCTCTGTAGCCACAAGAATGGTCCCAGAGGTCTGGCTAATATACCTCTATTTAAGAAGGGAGCAAGGGAAAACCCTGGCCACTGTAAACCGGTGAGCCTCATGTCATTTACAGGGAAACTGCTGGAGAAAATTTTTAGAGATAGGATATATAAGCATGGCTATGTGCAGAGTAGATCATGTCTTACCAACTTGAACGAGTTTTTTGACAAGGTGACTAGGTTGTTAGGTTGATGAGTGTAAGGCAGTGGATGTTGTCTACTTGGATTTTAGTAAGGGTTTTAACAAAGTCCCTGAAGGGAGGCTAATTCAGAAGATTAAATTGTATGTAGTCCATGTCGCATTAGCTATTTGGATTCAGAATTAGCTTGCACATTAAAGACAGAGGGTAATGGTTGAAGATACATATTCAAACTGTAGTCTGTAATTGGTACTGTTCCACAGGGACATGTGCTGGGAACTCTGCTGTTTGTGAAGTACATACAGTAAATGATCTAGATGAAAATGTGGATGGGTGGGTGAGTAAATTTGCAGAAGATGCCAAGATTGGTGGGGTTGTGGATAGTGTAGAAGACTAGAAAAGAATAAAGCATGATATGGATCAGTTACAGCTATGGGCTGAGAGATGGCAGATTGAGTTTAACCCAGATAAAGGTGAGTTCTTACACCTCGGTAGAGCAAATGCAAGGAGACAGTACAATGCAAAGGGCAAGATCCTTAACAGTGTTGCTGAGCAGAGTGATCCTGGGATCCAAGTTTATAGCTCCTTAAAAGTGGCTACACATATCAAAAAGGTGGTTAAGATCAAAAGATATTGAAACAATATTCGGCCATTGGCCCATTGAGTCGGTTCTGCTATTTCATCATGGCTGATCCAATTTCCTCTCAGCCCCAATCTCCTGCCTCCTGCCCTTATCCATTCATCCCTGACCAATCACCAATCTATCAACCTCTGCCTTAAATATACATGAAGACTTGGCCTCCACAGCTGCCTGTGGCAAAGAATTCCTCAGATGCACCACTTTTAGGTTAAAGAAATTCCTCCTCATCTCCATTCTAAAAGGTTGCACCTCTATTCTGAGTTTGTCTCCCCTGGTCTTAGACTCTCATACCTTAGGAAACATCCTCTCCACGTCCACTCTATCAAGAGCTTTCACCATTCAATAGATTTCAATTATATATGTAACCATATATAACAATTACAGAACGCAAACAGGCCATCTCAGCTCTTCTAGTCCGTGCCAACGCTTACACTCACCTAGTCCCACTGGCCCGCACTCAGCCCATAAACCTCCATTCCTTTCCTATCCATATACCTATCCAATTTTACTTTAAATGACAATACCGAACCTGCCTCTTCCACTTCTACTGGAAGCTCGTTCCACACAGTTACCACTCTCTGAGTAAAGAAATTCCCTCTCGTGTTATCCTTAAACGTTTGCCCCCTAACTCTCAAATCATGTCCTCTTGTTTGAATCTCCCCTACTCTCAATGGAAAAAGACTATCCACGTCAACTCGATCTATCCCCTTCATTATTTTAAATACCTCTATCAAGTCCCTCCTCTACCTTCTACACTCCAAAGAATAAAGACCTAACTTGTTCAACCTTTACCTGTAACTTAGGTGCTGAAACCCAGGTAACATTCTAGTAAATCTTCTCTGTACTGTCTCTATTTTGTTGATATCTTTCCTATAATTCAGTGACCAGAACTGTACACAATACTCCAAATTCAGCCTTACCAATGCCTTGTACAATTTTAACATTACATCCCAACTCCTATACTCAATGCTCTGATTTATAAAGGCCAGCATACCAAAAGCTTTCTTCACCACCCTGTCCACATGAGATTCCACCTTCAGGGAACTATGCACCATTATTCCTAGATCACTCTGTTCTACTGCATTCTTCAATGCCCTACCATTTACCATGTATGTCCTATTTGGATTATTCCTACCAAAATGTAGCACCTCACATTTATCAGCATTAAACTCCATCTGCCATCTTTCAGCCCACTCTTCTAATTGGCCTAAATCTCTCTGCAAGCTTTGAAAACCTACTTCATTGTCCACAACACCTCCTACCTTAGTATCATCTGCATACTTACTAATCCAATTTACCACCCCATCATCCAGATCATTAATGTATATAACAAACAACATTGGACCCAATACAGATCCCTGTCACTAGTCACCGGCCTCCAACCTGACAAACAGTTATCCACCACTACTCTCTGGCATCTCCCATCTAGCCACTGTTGAATCCATTTTACTACTTCAATATTAATACCTGACAATTGAACCTTCCTAACTAACCTTCCATGTGGAACCTTGTCAAAGGCCTTACTGAAGTCCATATAGACAACATCCACTGCTTTACCCTCGTCAACTTTCTTTGTAACCTCTTCAGAAAATTCAATATTTGTCAAACATGACCTTCCACGCACAAATCCATGCTGAGTATTTCTAATCAGACCCTGTCTAGCCAGATAATTATATATACCATCTCTAAGAATACTTTCCATTAATTTACCCACCACTGATGTCAAATTGACAGGCCTATAATTGCTAGGTTTACTCTTAGAACCCTTTTTAAAAGGTCACCCCTCATCCTTTTGAATTTGAGTGAATACAGGCTCAGAGCCTTCAAACACTTTTCATATGACAAGACTTTCGATCCTGAAAACACAAACAAAGTGCTGGAGGAGCTCAGCAGGCTAGGCAGCATCTAGGGGAAAAAAAAGTACAGTTGACGTTTCGGGCCAAAACATTGACTGCACTTTTTTCCATAGTTGCTGCCTGGCCTGCTGAGTTCCTCCAGCATTAAATCCTGGAATCATTCTCATGACCCTCTTTGAATCCTCTCCAGTTTCAGCACATCCTTTCTAAGATAAGGGGCCCAAACTGCTCGCAATATTCCATGAGACCTCACGAGTCACGAGTACTTTATAAAGTCTCAATATTACAGCTTTGCTTTTATATCCTAGTTCTCTTAAAATGAATGCTAGCATCACATTTGCCTTCTTCACCACAGACTCAACTTGCATATTAACCTTTAGGGAACCCTGTACAAGGGCTCCTGAGTCCCTTTGCTCCTCAGTTTCTTTCCATTTAGAACACAGCCAAGCCTTTCATTTTAAAAAGGCTTGTGGAATGCATGCTTTTATTAGTTGAGGTATTGAGTTCAAATGTCAGGAGGTTATGCTGCAATGTTATAAAACTCTGATTAGACTACACCTGGAGTATTACATACAGTTCTAGTCACCCCACTATAGGAATGATGTTGCGGCTTTGGAGAGGGTGCAGAAGAGTTTTACCAGGATGCTGCCTGGTTTAGAGGGCTTGTGCTATCACGAAAGACTGGGTAAACTTGGGTTGTTTTCTCTGAAGTGGCGGGGGCTGAGTGGAGATCTGATAGAGGTTTACGGGATTATGAAAGGCATAGATAGAATGGAGAGAGAGTATTTGTTTCCCAGGGTTGAATTGTCTAATACCGGAGTGCATGCATTGAAGGTGAGAGGAGAAGGTTCAAAGGGGATGTGAGGGGTAAGTTTTTTACTCAGGGTTGTGAATGCCTGGAATGTGCTTCCTGGCATGGTGGCAGAGGCAAGTCCATTGCAGGCTTTTAACAGATGTTTGTACGGGCGCATGGATGTAAGGAAGACAAAGAGATATGGACATGGTGTAGGTGGGGGGATTAGTGTTTGGGTGTTTTTGATTTGCTTTTTAGCTGGTTTGGCACAACATTGCTATAGGAGTTCGGTGAGTGAGGACAGAGGACACTCACTGCTTGTAAGTAAGTACAGGACAAGACAGACACTAAACATTCAGTAAACCCTTCAGCTGTCACAATCTCAATTCAGCTTGAAATAGCAGGACAAGGCAGACACTAAACATACGCTGCTTTAAAGTGGGCACTCAAGCCCTCTTTATTGCAGCATTCTTTCACTGTTTGCTGTTTCCAGGGCACCGGGTGTGACCTGCCCCGTGGCCCATGGTGACCCAGAGAGCAAAATGAGACCACGTGGTTTCTGCACGCTAGATTTCAACTCCACTGGCACCGTGGCAGCATCAGCTAAACCGCTACCAATGGAAGGGGCTGCAATACTCCTTAAATGGGCCAATCCCTAGCTAGCCCAGGGGACCAGCTTTTGATAAACAGGAATGATGGACATTTAGTGCAACAGCATAAATGTTTCCAAGTAGTAAGGCCTTTGAACAAACCTATGATGGATGGTAGAACCATCAATTATGATCTGTACAAGATTACATGGCATATACTGTAGCATTTTGAAATCACATAAGGCCAGAATGTCAGCAATATTACTCATAACAGAATATTGAACCGCAGACCAATTTCTCATAATATGACAGTGGTGAACTCGGTCAAAGAGTCTGGAGCTCATTTCTGTTCATTTTGTTCCTTCGTGTTTCATACTTATCACCTTGCTGGAACTGTAAGTTACCTTGCAAACAAAATATGGCATGCTTGTCGACAGGACATCATCGACTGACCCTTCTGTATTTGTGATGTTTGGCTGCCACAAGTTACTTATTCCAGGAGTTTTACTGATTAATGGACAGACTTAAAATCTGACAGAACTCACCCAAGGAGTAAAACAAAAATGAGCTTGAGATGAAGTAGGACATTAGATTTTGAGAAAAAGGGATTTGTTGAAATTTCACAAGACTTTGGTGACGCCATACTGAGGTTACTTATAATTATAGACCAATATCAGGTAAAATCTTCATCACCATCTAGCACATCGACAAGAAGTTGTGCATCAAGAGGTGTCATCAATCACTCAGGATCCTCGCCATCCAGGACATGCCCTCTTCTCATTACTACCATTCAGGGAGGAGGTACAGGAGCCTGAAGACCGACTCACAATGAAGTAGGAAGAGTTTCTTCCCCTCCCTCATGATGTATCTGAATGAACACTGATTATTTATTTTAAAAAATTCTAAATAAAATTCTAAGTAAAATTTATTATCAGAATACCACATAAACCCTGAAATTCTTTTTCTTGTGAGCATACTTAGCAAATCTACAGAACAGTAACTATAAACAGGATCAATGAACAACACTGTCTAAATGCAAATATAAACAACAATAACAAAACATGAAATAACAACATAATGAGTCCTTAAAGTGAGACCATGGTTTGTGGGAACACCAGAAACAGTTATCCTCTTTTGTTCAGGAGCCTGATGGTTGAGGGATATTAACTGTTCTTGAACCTTGTGGTGTGAGTCCTGAGGCACCTGTACCTCCTACCTAATGGCAGCAATGAGAAAAGAGCATGGCCTGGGTGATGAGGATCATTGATGATGGATGCTGCTTTATTTATTTATCAGTCTATCTATTTATACAGTTATGTATGTATTTATTTATGTTTTTTAATGTATTTCGAGATACAGCATGGTAACAGGCCCTTCCAGTCCAATGAGCCTGAACTGCCCAATTACACGCATGTGACTGATTAACCAATGAACCTGTACAGCTTTGGGATTGTGGAGGCAATTAGAGCACCTGGAGCAAACCCACATGGTTAGGGGAGAACTTACAGGCAGATGCAAGAACTGAACTCAGGTCACAGGTGCTGTAATGGAATTACACTAACCGTTACGCAACCATGCCATTCTGGAATAACTACCTTATTATTCCTTACTTTTGTAATATTTACTTTGCAGTTGTAGGAATTCTTCGGTCATGTACTGTACTGCTGCCAGAAAATATCAAGCTTCACATTATCAAGTGTCAGGTTTTAAGATTCAAGGTTGTTTAATGTCATTTGAGGCACACAAGTGTAAAGGAGAACAAAATAATTGTTACTTCGGATCTGGGTGAGGCTCAGCATTGCCTGGGGTTGCCCATAGATGCTGGATTCTAGCTCCATGCAAGCTAGGACAGTACAACATGGAGAGCAAGCTGTTGCCCCTGCAGCAGGCTCCCTCTCCACACAGCTGATGGATCTAAAGGGACAGCAGACGCGGATACAGTTTGGCACCAGCCGTGTCTCAGGTGTTGCCAGTCAGCATCAAACTCAACATAGAGACCTCAGCCATAGAGTTTTAATTGGGGTTCTTCCAGAAGCCTTCCCCATGATTGGGTATGACCGCAAGGCAGCAGAGGTTTGACATCAGAGTATTCCTTCTCCTAGATGAAGGAAACAATTGTTGCCAACTATGGCTGATGAGTCTCATCCGCAGAAGCTGTTTTTTAAGGCACCAGTAACCTTCGCTCCTTCTCTTGTCAATAGAAATGATCCTGCTGGACTTAGGAGCTAAGCCACTTATGAAGACCAAGAGTTGGACTTGGTTGTCAGAGGCTATTTGAGATGCATGCCATTGGGAATATCTAATAGGCCATGGGGACTTATGTCCCCTGGCTATGACAGCCTTAAAGAACAATCTGGATTGGATGCAGCACAAAAAAACACAACAAGATAAGGAACACAATAATACAAACGTAAAAAAAAAACACAATACATGAGATAGCTTATGTACATAGATTGATTGTATGTCCATTAAGATGACACTAGGCATGTAAGGTGGCTGACAGGAAATGACAAAGTAGTGGTGGTTAGAGGTGTGGAGGGGTAGGTTAGTGGCTGGAGGTGTTGATTGGCCTTTCTGCTTTGGGAAAGTAATTTTTTTGAGTCTGGTGGTCCTGGTGTGGATGCTGCCTAGCCTTTTCCCTGATGGGAGTAGGACAACCAATCTATGAGCAGGGTGGGTGGGCTCTTCAATAACATGAGAAAACTTGCAGATGTTAGAAATCCAAAGCACAAAATGCAGAAGGATCTCAAAAGGCCAGGTAGCATCTATGGAAAAGTATAAGAGTTTTGGACCGAGATCCTTCTGAGGCATTGGAAAGGAAGGGGAGAACTCAGCGTAAGGGGTACTTCATGATATTACTGGCCATTTCCCATCACCTTTCTCTATACATAATGTGTCCTTGATGGCTGGTAGGCTGGTTTAGTGATGCTTGGGCTGTTTTGACTATCTGTTGTGGAGCCTTCCTGTCTGCTACAGTGCAGTTTCCTTACCATGCAGTGACACAGCTTGTTAGGATGCTCTCGACTGCACATTTGCAGAAGATTGTGAGTTTTAATTTACAAAGTCCTACTCTCTTCAGCCTTGACAAAGGTATGTAATAAGACCATAAGACACAGGAGCAGAACTAGGCCATTTAGCCCATCGGATCTGCTCTATCATTCCATCATAGTTGATCCCAGATCCCACTCAACTCCATAAACCTGCATTCTTGCTATATCTTTTGTATTACCAAAATGCATTATCATAAATTTCCCATTACTGTGTTTTATCTGCCACTTTTTTGCCCTATCTTCTGATTTGTCTAAGTCCTGCTGCAATCGCATTGCTTCCTCAGCACTATCTGTCTCTCCAACTATCTTCATATCATCTGCTAACTTTGCCACAAAGCCATCAATTGCATTATCTAAATCATTGACACATTGACAAACAATGTGAAAAGTAGCGGTCCCAATACTAACCATTGAGGAACACCACTCATCACTGGCAGCTAACCAGAAAAGGCCCCTTTTATTCCCACTCGCGGCCTCCTACCTGTCGGCCATTCCTCTATTCATGTCAGTATCTTTCCTGGAACCCCATAGAAATTTGTCTTGTTAAGCAGCCTCATGTGTGGCACCTTTCAAACGCCTTCTGAAAATCCAAGTAAATGTCATTCACTGCCATTCCTTTGTCCACTCTGCTTGTTACTTCCTTGAAGAACTCTAACAGTTTTGGCAGGCAAGATTTCCTTTCACAGAAACCATGCTGACTTCAACATATTTTATCATTACTCATCAAGTACCCCAAACCCTCATCCTTAATAATAGACTACAACACTTTCCTAACCACTGAGGTTAGACTAACTGGCCTATGCTTTCCTTCCTTTTGCCATCCTCCCTTCTTAAAGAATTGAGTGACGCTTGCAATTTTCCAGTCCTCTGAGACCATGCCAAAATCAAGTGATTCTTGAAAGATCATGACCAAAGTATCTGTTATCTCTTCAGCAACCTCTCTCAAGACTGGGATGCAGTCCATCTGACCCGGGTGACATCCACCTGAAGAGCTTTGAGTTTGCCTAACACTTATTCCTTTGTAATAGCAATGACACTCACTCCTGCCCCCTGATACTCACATTTGACATTGCCATAAATGTAAACATCAAGATATGCTGTGTGGATGTTTCTGGAAAATAGAGCATACGGTGTATTGGCCTCCATCAATCGTGGAATTGAATTTAGGAGCCGAGAGGTAATGTTGCAGCTATAGAGGACCCTGGTCAGACCCCACTTGGAGTATTGTGCTCAGTTCTGGTCACCTCACTACAGGAAGGATGTGGAAGCCATAGAAAGGGTGCAGAGGAGATTTACAAGGATGTTGCCTGGATTGGGGAGAATAGGCTGAGTGAACTCGGCCTTTTCTCCTTGGAGCGATGGAGGATGAGTGGTGACCTGATAGAGGTGTATAAGATGATGAAAGGCATTGATCGTGCGATAGTCAGAGGCTTTATCCTAGGGTTGAAATGGTTGCACAAGAGGACACAGGTTTAAGGTGCTGTGGAGTAGATACAGAGGAGACGTCAGGGGCAAGTTTTTTACTCAGAGAGTGGTGAGTGCGTGGAATGGGCTGCCGGCAACGGTAGTGGAGGCGGATACGATCGGGTCTTTTAAGAGACTTTTGGATAGGTACATGGAGCTTAGTAAAATAGAGGGCTATAGGTAAGCCTAGTAATTTCTAAGGTAGGGACATGTTTGGCACAACTTTGTGGGCCGAAGGGCCTGGATTGTGCTGTAGGTTTTCTATGTTTCTATGGACTATGTTTTGTTATTAATGAAGGAGCAAAAGGAAAATCCTCCCATCCTGGAATTATCATGATAAGATTAGGATGTACAACCATAATTGAAAATAGACCTTTAGGTAGAGAAAAGAAACTACATGGATACACTCAGTAATCACTTTAGTACGTTTCCCTGTACACCTGCTTGTTAATGCAAATATCTAAGCAGCCAATCATGTGGCAGCAACTCAATGCATAAAAGCATGCAGACGTGGTCAAATTAGTTCTTTTGTTGTCTAGACCAAACATCAGAATGGGGAAAAATGTTATCTAAGTGACTTTGATCATGGAATGATTCTTGGTGCCAGACAGGGAGGTTTGAGTATCTTAGAAATGGCTGATCTCCTGGGATGTACATGCAGAACAATCTCTAGAGTTTACAGAGAATGGTGTGAAAAACCAGAATCATTCAGTGAGCAACAACTCAGGTCATGAAAATGCCTTGTTAATGTGAAGGTCAGAGGAGAAGGGCCAGACTGGTTCAAGCTGACAGGAAGACGACAGTAACTCAAATAACTACATATTACAATAGAGCATTTCTGAAAGCATAACACATTGATTACTGAAGTGGATGGGCTACAGCAGCAGAAGACTATGAACATACTTTATTAGGTACAGGAGCCAACTAATATAGTGGCCACTGCGATGATTCTACGTGTGGAGTAAAGCCAAATTCTGGGTTATTTATCTCATTGTAAAACTAAACCTTCTGGTCTTTATTGACCATCGAGGTGTTCAGATTTTCAGGTTTATTCTTGTCATGGGCATGCACAGGGTATAAATTCCATGACACTTAGCTCTTTGCAACACCAACATTCAAAGTGAAGATAAACATAAGTAAACAGAAAGTTAAATTAGCGTAAATTATGCATAACATACACATGTGCAAAATAAACAAAACAACACCACAGCAACGTAGAGAGAAGAAGAAACATGTACTCCAAGGTAGTGCCGGGATTTATAGGTTTGCTAAAGAACCAGGGGACAGCGGGGAAGAAGCTGTTGTTGAACCTTAGGAATGGGTTTGCAGCCTCCTGCACCTCCAAACATTATATAAGACCACAAGGAATAGGAGCAGAATTAGGCCATTCAACCCATTGATTCCACTCTGTCATTTAGCCTTGCCTTATTGAAACCTATCGAATGGTATAAGGCCTACTGAGTCCACTCTACCATTCTATTATGCCGGATTTATTATACCTCCCAACCCCATTCTCCTGACTTCTCCCCGTAACCTTTGACATCAAGACTAGCCAAGAACCTATCAACCTTCACTTTAAATATATTTGGCCTCACAGCTGTCTGTGGCAATGAATTCCACAGATTTACCACCCTCTGCTAAAGCGGTGAACTATTCTGAGGCTGTTCTCTCTGGTCCTAGACTCTCCCACTATTGAAAACATCTTTTCCATGGCCACTCTAGACTTATTAATATATTTTATAGGCTTCAATGAGATCTACTTCATTATTTTAAACTCCAATGAGTACTGGCCAATTCCCTTTGTACATCCAGTTTCTGAATGCATTCCCTGTTTATACAGCAAGGTAGCACAGAGGGAAAAGTAATGCTGAAAATAGAGTTATAGATGCAGAGAAAGTGCAATGCAGTCAGTAAAATCAGCTGCAATGGCAATAAGTTCAAGTTTAATTGTTGTTCAACTGTACATACGTAAATACCCATGAATACAGCCAAACGAAACAGCATTCCAATCACAAACAAGGGAAAATCTGCAGATGCTAGAAATCCAAGCAACACATACAAAATGCCTGAGGAACTCAGCAGGCCAGGAAGCATTAATGGTAAAGAGTACGGTCAACATTTCAGGCCGAGACCCTTCAACATGTCTGGAGAAAAAAAATAGAGTGGTAGATTTAAAAGGTAGGGGGGGAAGGGGCTTCTCTTTCTCCACCATCAACACTGCCCTCAGCGGCATCTTTTCCATTTCACACAGACTACTGTCACCCCATCCTCCTGCCACACATGGACAGGGATATTCTTATCCTCACCTACCACCCGACCAGCCTCCGCGTCCAGCGCACAATTCTCTGCGGATTCTGCCATCTCCAAAGGGATCCCACTGCCAGGCACATCTTTCCCTCCCCCCCCCCCCCCACTTCCTGCTTCCTGCAGGGATCTCTCCCTATGGGACTCCGTTATCCATTCATCCCTCCCCACTGATATCCCTCCTGGCACTTAGCCTTACAATGGAACAAGTGCAGCACCTGCCCCTACACCTCCTCCCTCACTACCATTCAGGGCCCCAAACAGTCCTTCCAGCTGAGGTGACACTTCACTTGTGAGTCTGTTGGGGTCATTTACTGTATCCGGTGCTCCCGGTGTGACCTTCTGTATATCGATGAGACCCAATGTAGATTGGGAGACTGCTGTGCCGAGCTCCTACATTCCATTCACCGGAAAAAGTGGGATCTTCCAGTGGCCACCCATTTTAATTCCACTTCCCATTCCCATTCCGATATGTCTATGCATGCTCGTCTGCTGTTGTAATGAGGCCACACTCAGCTGGGAGGAGCAACACCTTATATTCCATTTGGGTATCTTCCAACCTGATGGCATGAACACTGATTTCTTGAACTTGTGGTAATGCTGCACCCCCCAATACTCCCCATCCCTTTCCCTCTCTTATCTAATCCCCTTGCTCGCCCAGCACCTCCCTCTGGTGCTCCTCACCCCTTTTCTTTCTTCCATGGCTTTCTGTTCTCTTCTATCAGACTCCCCCCTTCTCCAGCCCTGTATCTCTTTCAGCAGTCAACTTCCCCTCAAACCTCCCCCTTCAGGTTTCACCTATTACCTTGTGTTTCTCTCACTCTGCCCCTCACCACCTTTAAAATCTACTCCTCATCCTGCCGAAGGTCTCGGCCCGAAACGACGACTGTACACTTTTCCATACATGTTGCCTGGTCTTCTGCTGAGCGAACACTGGGGGGCAGCACTGACTCCAGAGCATTCCCCTGGGTGGTTGCAAACAGGCGGCATCGTGGCTTCAGGCCCAGGCCTAGTCCTTGCTATGACCAAGGCCACGCAGCACCTCGCCGTTCACCAATAAACCAATGAATTGGATTTGCAGCACTCCACACCACCAATGTCCAGCAGGGTTTTGTGATCACAAAGAAAGCAACTAAGATGATCACTCGCTGTTAGACTGCTCACCAATGCCTCTCTGTTGCTGATGGCAGCGTGGTCTGTACCAAGTCCAGCTCCTTCAGTTTCTCTGCCAACAAGCAACTAGCTAATGGGATAAACCTGCAGTACTTTAAGTTTCTAATGTCCAGCAAGGTACTGCGGTCATAAAAATACATTTAATAAAGACAATAACACCTTTGTTTGGTCCCATAGAAGCTGCTGTATCCAAGCATGCCCCCATCTTACTGGAGGCACTGGAATCATCTTGGTAGATTGAAAAATCAAGAGTTCAACCTTACATACTGACTGATTCAAGATGGTCCATACATTGTCCAAGGGTGTGACAGCTGGGGAACTGTAATTTGTTTATGTAGAGATACAGCATGGAACAGACACTTCTGGCCCACGAGTCCACCTATTTAAGCCTAGCATAATCACAGGACAACTTATAATAACCAATTATCCTACTAACCAGTACATCTTTGGGCTGTAGGAGGAAACCAGAGCACCTGGAGGAAACCCATGCAGTCAAGAGGGAGTATGTACTGTACACACACATTCCTTAAAGATGGTTCTGCATTTGAACCCTGAACTTCAGCGCTCTGAGCTGTAATAGCGCCATGCTGATTCCTATATTTCTTTAGATGAACAGTGAAGAGTATCCTGACTGATTGCTTCACAACCTGTTATGGATACATCAATGCCCAAGAATGGAAAAGCTAGAACACTTTTATCAGAATCACTCCAGAAATGTTTTCAGCCCTATCACAGTGTCATACCACTTTCTTATTGAAGTTCTAAATCCCTCCTCCTGTGGTGGTAACCAAGTTAACTCACTTTTCCTACTCTGTTTTGAACTGTTAGTTTCCTTTCACATTCTTCTCCACCAAAGTCTTTCACTTATGTATTTATTGTTGGAGGTACAGGTATCAGTGGGAAGGTGCAGGAGCTTTTGGTCCCCCACCACCATGCTCAGGAACAGTTATTACCCCTCAGCTATCAGGGTCCTAAACCAACACGGGTAACTTCAAACACGAGAAAACCTGCAGATGCTGGAAATTCAAACACACACAAAATGCTGGTGGAACACAGCAGGCCAGGCAGTACCTATAAGGAGAAGCACTGTCGACATTTCGGGCCGAGTCCTTATAGATACTGCCTGGCCTGCTGTGTTCCACCAGCATTTTGTGTGTGTTGGATGGGTAACTTCAATCACCTCAACACTGAATTGATTCCACAATCTATCGACTCACTTCAATGACTCTATTACTCATGTTCTCAGTTTTATGTATGTATGTGCAGCATACATTTATCTATCTATCTATCTCTCTAAGTCTACTTATTTATTATTTGCACAGTTTGTCTTCTTTTACACATTGGCTGTTTGTCAGTCTTTGTTTGTATGCAGTTTTTCATTGATTCTATTGCATTTCTCTATCTTACTGTGAATGCCTGTTAGGAAATGCATGTCAGCCTGGTATTTGCTGACATATACATACTTTAATAATAAATTTACGATAAACTTTGAAATTCACAAACTGTGCACACGTTGAAGTGTTTACCATCAGTTTTGTTGGCTGATGTCAGTTCTGGTGTCGCAGCCATAATCGATATACGAGGGGTGATTGATAAGTTTGTGGCCTAAGGTAGAAAGAGTCAATTTTAGAAAACCTAGCAGATTTATTTTTCCTACATTTACACACTTAGTCCAGCGGTCGTGGAGCATACAGATCCCTTCTTTGTAGAAGTCGGCGTCTTGGACCTCCAGAAGTGGTCCACAGCAGGGGTGATTGATAAGTTTGTGGCCTCGGGTAGAAGGAGATGCGTTATTAACTTCAAACTTTCTGTATTTTCACTCAAGGAGTTGAACTGCAGGTGCATGTAATGAGAGCTGTATAACTCATTTCCTTCCACCCTAGGCCACAAACTTATCAATCACCCCTGCTGGGGACCACCTGGAGGTCCAAGATGCTCTCGGTACATGCACACGCAGTTCAACTCTTTGAGTGATAATGCAGAAAGTTTGAAGTTAATAATTCATCTCCTTCTACCTTAGGCCACAAACTTATCAATCTCCCCTGCTGTGGACCACTTCTACAAAGAAAGGATCCGTATGCTCCATGACCGCTGGACTAAGTGTGTACATGCAGGAAGGGAAAAACAAATGTGCTAGGTTTTCTAAAATTGATTGCTTCTACCTTAGGCCACGAACTTATCAATCACCCCTCGTAAGAAAATAAGACAGGGGATGTTAACGCAGTCCCAAAATTCAATAGCAAAATAATGTCAAGGATGAAAAAAAAGGCTAGCAATTGTATTACCGGAAATCGAAAGCTTGTGTCTATCAGGAAAAGGATGAACGAGTGATTGATCTCCTCGAGACTGAATGCAAGAGCATACAAATACAGAACAGATGTCGACCTCCTAACCCTTGGAATCCAGAGTCCAGTGGTAGAAGCCCAAAGGGCATAGTCTGAAGACAGTGATGCCTGGAGGTCAAGGCCTAAAGGTTGAAGCTCTTGTGTCAGCTTGTCTGGAAGTCAAGGTCTCAATGTCTGTGGGTCAGGTCTATGGACTAGGGGTAGGAGGTCAGATGCTCTGGAGGCTGAGAGTCTGAGGCAAAGTACTGGAGGACTGGAGGCAGCCTGTTTGAGGATTGGAGCCCTCTCTGTTTGTGCGAATGAGTAGGTAGGAATGGAGTTTGTTTTGCTATTGTTGACTTGTTTTGTTGTTGCTGCTGTGTGTGTTTATAAGGATGTTTCCATGGCTGGAGAGCTTGAGCAAAAAGGAGAGAACAGATAGGTTGGGATAGTTTTTCCTGGAGCATAGGAGGCTTAGAAGTGATACAAAATCATGAGGGGTGTAGATAAAGTGAGTAGTGATAGTCTTTTCCCCATGGTAGCGGAATCCAATACTACAGGGCATAGGTCTCTCAGTTGAGATGGGGAGGATTGAAGAGTCAAAGTGGCAGGTTAGTGATGGATATGTTGAATGAGCTGGTAGAAGAAGTGGGAGAAACTGGTACACAGTTCAAAGTACATTTATTATCAAAGTATGTATACAGCCTTGAGATTCATCTCTTAAAGGGAGCCACAAAACAAAAAAAGCCAAAGGAAACCATATAAGAAAAATAAACCATCAAACACCTAGTGTAGAGTGAGAAAAAGAAAACAAATCCTGTAAACAATGAAGGCAAGCAAATAGCATTTAGAATGGAAGTGTATCTGCAAAGTGCAGCTGGAACAGGCCATACCCTCAGCTTCAGTGCAGCACAGAGCAGAGGAAACGTCGTAGAGCCGCGAGCAGAACCAGCCCGACTCTTGCCTCTGGTCCCGACACCCTGCCCTTTCAGTCCATCTGGCCTGTTGTTTAAATCGTCCAAACATCAGGTTGTTGCTTGCTCTAAGACCTGGGCCCTGTCACATCGATATGCTCTAGGTCAGGATTCCACCATGTTTTGGCTTGTACATGACCTTTCCAAATCAGCCTGGCACTTAGATCGATCAAATCTCACTCTGGGTCTAGGTGGATGGGCTTTGATTCAGCCTGTCCTTCACTTTGACTTAGATCTGCTCTGCTCCCCTCGAATATGTCTAAACCTCGCCATAACTTCTCACACACGCTCACTTTGACCGTCAACGCAGCTACGCTTTCACACTCTTCCTTATTGTTTGTGGTGATTGTTTACCATAGTTTTTTTTTACAGAAAAATTGCTGTTAATAAAGTACATAGTTGTATTAGTAGTCTTAAACCGGACATGGATAGGAAGGGTTTCAAGTTCAAGTCTATTGTCATTGCATATACATGTATATATTGTTCCTCTGGGGCCAAGCTACCAAACACAGTATGTATTGTCACAGACAACGCATTTAGTACAATCCAGCACATACAGTCACAAAATAATATTAGTGCTCGCCCCTGAGTGGTATGGCCTGATGATTGGCAAGTTGACATAAAGTGAATACAGTACAATATAAAACAGGGTTTCCCAACCTGGGGTCCATGGCATAGTCTATACCATAAAAAAGGTTCGGACCCCCTCGTGTAATGGGATATATGTCAAATATAGTGCAATGAGGACTAGCTCAGACAGGAATCTTGGTTGGTGCAAAGTATCTATTTCCTTGCTGTATAACTCCACAGAGAAGGCACAACAGCAACTACTGTATGTTTTATTAGGAGCTTGAGGAGACTTGGTGTGCTACCAAAGACTCTCACAAATTTCTAGCTGGTTGCATCACTGTCTGTATGGAGGGGCCACTGCATAAGATCAAAAAAAAACCTGCAGAAAGTTGTAAGCTCACTCAGCTCCATCATGGGCAGCAGCCTCCCGAGCATTGAGAACACCTTCAACAGGTGATGCCTCAAAAAGGCTACATCCATCATTAAGGACGCCCATTACCCATGACATACATACTTTTTTTCTTACTGCTATCGTCAAGGAGGAGGTACAGCAGCCTGAGGATTCACGTACAGCTTCTTCCCCTCCGCCATCTGATTTCTGAATGGACGATGAACACATGTACACTACCTCACTACTCTGTTTGCTATCTTTTTGCACTGCTCATTTAATTTATCATTTTATTGATATTTCTTATTGGAATTTACAGTCTTTTATTATTACGTACTGCTGCAGCAAAACAACAAATTTCACAACAGTTGCCAGTGTTTTTGATTCTAACTCTGATTTGTTTTGACTCAATGCTATAAGGGTGATACAAATGCAGTTCTGTCTTTTGACCCTGCGATATTTTAGCAGCCAAAACAGCTCAAAGTTTGACTAATGGTGTGTTTGGCCACCAACCAAACACAAGATAAACGCATGTGATGAACAATTTGGATGGAGGCTTTAATCACCTTCTTGACCTTTACGAATAAGTCGTGTTGCACTGGTAATAATGACCAGTGGCCTTCAGAAATAATGTCTATACGGACATTTTCTGCCAGCTTCATTTGTGGAATTAACTAGGTTAATAATTTACGTCGCTCAACAACAGAAGTTATATGTGACCACTTGCTTATTGGATTCTCAAGAAAGTACAGTCATATATATATTTAATGAGTAGAGTGCGCACTTAAGTGTACACTTGTATATTTTATGAAGCCATTGTACATTATGTGAGTGTGACAGATTTAATCATTACATCCAAGTTTCCTGGCAGGAGAGCGTGTACTGAGAGCAAGGTGAGACATGGCAAAGATGGATAAACACAAGAGATTCTGCAGATACTGCAAATCCAAAGCAAAGCACACAAAATGTCATAGGAACTCAGCCAGTGTGGCTGCATCTATGGAAATGAATATGCAGTTGATGTTTCAGGCGGAGACCCTTCTTTAGGACTGGAAAGGAAGGGGGACGACATCAGAATAAAATGTTGGAGCAGGGGAAGAAGACTAGCTGGAAGCTAGTGAAGCTAGATGGGTGGGAAAGGTAAAGGGTCGGAGAATCTGATAGGAGAGCAAAGTGGCCTGTAGGAGTAATGTAAAGAGGAAGGGGTGCAGGGGTAAGTACTAGGCAGGTGAAAAGAGGTAAAAGGCCAGAGTGGGGAATAGAGCAATAGGGGAGGAGTGAGGATTTTTTTTTATCCGTAAGGCGAAATCAATACTCATGCTGTCAGTTTGGAGGATACCAAGACAGAATATAAGGTGTTGCTCTGAAAACTGATGGATTAGTTTTGTTTTATTTCTGGTCATTAATTGACACTTAAAAATTGAGGCAGGGTTAATGAGGGAAGGGAAAAGACTATGAGTGATATAATCTGAGAGCTAAGGCTATGTTGGTTCCATAAGGTCGTTATAGCCAGGGATGGTATAACTCCCACTACCAATTAAATGCTCCTAATCATAAGCATCTCAAATAGCCTCTGACAACTTATTCCAACTCATATACTTTTGGGCTAACTCTACACAAATTTCTATATAGGTAAGCAGATCCCAGTCAAAGGTCATTTCCCTTAACAACAGCAACACCGCCTCTATATAAGGCCCTCTGTTGGTCAAGGTTGACCGTGGATGTTGTGTCCAAGCTGTCTACACAAGCCGGTATGCACACCAGGGCGATATGAAATGAAGAGCAAGTTGTTGCCCATGCAACAGGCTCCCCCTCTCCACTCAGCTGATGAACCCTGAGGAACAGCAGAAACCGATTCAGTTTAGCACCAGTGGCATCGCAGGAGTTTCCATTCAACATTAGACTGCCTTAGGGACTCCAGCTCTGGAGTTTTTCCTCAGGGTTTACTCCCGAAGTCTTCCTCATGATATAGCTGCAAGGCAGCGGAGTTTTGAGATCAGTGTTTTCCTTCTGCCAGATGAGCTGCCAACCATGGGTGATGAGCCCCATCTACCAAAAACACTTGGTTTCAAGGTGCCAGTAAGCTGCCTTTGCCCCTTCTTTTGTCAGTAGAAATGGTTCCATTGGGCTTAGTAGCTAAGCCACACATGAAGGCCAGGAGCTGGAACTGGTTGTCAGAGGCACATGATTTGGATATCAACTAGTAGTGTAATGCTTAGTAGAATTCTGTTACAGCGCCAGTGATCATCACTTCCTCCCACTGTCTATAAGGAGCTTGTGGCCATATGGGATTTCCTCCAGGTGCTCCAGTTTCACTCCACCTCACAAAGATTTATAGGTTAGGCCAAGTAAGCTGTGGGCATGCTCTGTTGGTGCAGGAAGCATACTGACGCTTGTGGATGACCAGAACAACCCTGATTTGATTCGATACAAACAACGCATTTCACTGTATGTTTTGATCCATCTGGGAAAAGTGGAATTTCCTGGTGGGCACCTGCGCTACATCCACCAAACACATAATTTCCTGGAGGCCAACCATTTTAATGGGAATTCCCATTCCCATTCCAACATGTTGGTTGTGGCCTCCTCTACTGCTATGATGAGGCCACTCTCAGGGTGAAGGAGTAGCTTCTCATTTTCTGTCTGGATATCCTCCAACCTGATGGCATGAACATTGGTTTTTCCCTCCGATAAAAAACCCTCCGCCTTCCCTTTTCTTTTACTTCCCAATTGCAGTTATCATCACACTACCACAAGACAAGTGCGTGCCTCGCTTAAAGTAAAGTTTTGCAGGAACACCACTTTTCAGTTATCTTTATGGCATTAGTAATCCTATCGTACCTCTGAAGATGTAAGTTTCACAGCTGGCTATCGAAGGTGACTGGGGAACAGTGTAGTGATATAACTAACTGTAACTATATATTTTTGATAAGAACACTGGAAATAAAATCCACAGTTATTGTTTGAATTGATCAGTAAACTGTATCAGTGGGAGGAAAGAAATTGGCAGCATTTAGGGCCAAAAGCTTGCATCAGGACAGAGGAGATGGCTGAAACGGAGAAGAATGGGAGTGCTGAAAAATGATTCCACGGTGACTGTTGGATTGAATACAAACAAATTCTGCTGTAAATCTTGAGCAATACACACAAAATGTTGAAGGAACTCAGTACTTCAGGCAGTAATTCTCCATGGAGGAGAATTAATAGTCACTATTTCAGTGTGAGACCCGATGCACTGATGAAGAACCTTGGCCTGAAATGTTGACTGTTTCGTCCCTTACATAGACACTGCCTGACTTGCTGAGTTCTTCCAGCATTTAGCGATTGGTGGAGTGAGGACAGGTGTGAGATGAAAGGAAGGTAGTGTAAGGAAGTGGAGGTGGAGTTGGAAGACTGTGGCAAGTGAATGATAGATGGAGACAGACAAAGAGAGAGGAAAGAAAGAAAACACAGAGACAGGGCGGTGAAGGAAGGTAAGTGTGAAATATAACAGCAATGGCTACTCGATTAATTAGCTGCCAGATTTGTTTACAGTTTGTTGCAGATTACAATGATAAACTTCCACACCTATCTCAGAAACATGGTTTGAGAATCACATTTCAGAAGAAGAGGCCATTTAACTTGTAACTCAAGGATGTGCCAGCTATAGCAACAAACACTCCAATTAATTTCTCTCCCCTAATCTTTCCCTGTAGCTCTATGTATTTTAATTCAACATATTTCAAAATTCAATGTAAATTAATTGTCAAAGTACATATATGTCACCGAATACTGTACTATCCCAAGATTCATTTTCTTGTGGGCATTCACATTAAAACTATGAAACACAATAATATCAATGAAAAACTGCCCATGGCAGAGATGGACAAACAACCAATGTGCAAAAGATTATAAACAGTGAAAATACATAAAAGCTTATAATAATAATAATATAATATAATATAAATTATTGTAAATTATAATAATAAGAACATGAGTTGTAGAGTCCTTAAAAAAGGTAATGGAATCAGTTTAAAGTTGAGGTGAGTGAACTTATTCACTCTGGTTTGAGAGTCTGATGGTTGAAGGGTAATGACTGTCCCTGGACCTGCTAGTGTAGGTCCTGAGGCTCCTGTACCTCTTTCCCAATAGCAGCAGTGAGATGGCCTGGATGCTGGGGGTCCTTGATGATGGATGCTGCTTTCCTGCTTCATCGCTCCTTATACATGTACTCAGCGATGGGGAGGTAGCCAATGCCCCTTGCAAAGTTTTTAATTGAATCCACTTCTACTCCTTTTATCCAGGTGAATGTGTTCCAGAACAGAATAATATAATCAAAGGAATTTGTCTCTTGGGAAGCAGAAACCAGAAGGAGCTCACACCTCCGTACTCGCTCAGAATGCTGTCAAACAGACCAATCCAGATGTCAAATACAAAATGCTGGAAGAACTCAGCAAGTCAGGAGGCATCTAGGGAGGGGAATAAACCACTGATGTTTCAGGCTGAGGCGGCCCTTCAACAGGATTGGAAACAAAGGGAGCAGAAGCTAGAATAAGAAAGCCAGGGAAAGGAGTCCAAGCTGGCAGGCGATAGGTGAGACCAGGTGAGGGGGAAGGTGCTTTGGTGGGTAGGGGGAATGTGGCAATAAGCTTGGAGGTGATAGATGGAAAAGGTAAAGGGCTAAAGAAGAATGGATCTGATAGGAAAGGACAGTGGACCATGAAATAAAGGGAAGGAGGAGTGGAAACAGAGGGTGGTGATGAGCAAGTGAGATGAGATGGGTTGAAAGGATAACCAGAATGGGGGATGGAAAAACAGAGGAGGCAGGAGGAGGACAAAAAATACCAGATGGTGGTGATATTAATGTCATGACATTGGTTGGAGGCTACCCAGGAAGAATAAGAGTTGGTGCTTCTCAAACGTGTTTAGCCACATCATGGCAGTGGAGGAGGCCATCGGCATTGTTAAATAAAGAATGTTTCACTTCATGAAACATTGGTTTCTTTAGCCACAGAAATACGTATCATTTGTTCATTGTCTCTCTGTTGCTCCTGTATCTCCATTAACCTGCAGTATCTCACCTGAAAGTCTATTCCTTGGACAGTTAGAATTTGTGAATCTTGGGAACTTCATTCTCTTCCACAAGTCAACCATTATCACATATTACAACAGCGCCAGATTTCACCACATGATACATGGTGATACAGTGACCGAGGGTGGTGATATCTGAGGGAGAGATGTTGATATCCTGGGTGTAAACCTCTCTGAGGATCTACCTTGCACCGAACATATTGATGCAGTTGTGAGGAAGGTATGCCAATGACCATATTACATGAGGAGTTTGAGCAGATTTGCTACTAGGAGTCTGTGCAATTTATTGCCACAAGCAGCTGTGAAGGCCCAGTCATTGCATGCATTTAAAGCAGAGGTTGATAGGTTCATGATAAGCCAGGACCTGTCATGGTCCGGGTCGGTTCCCCTTTAAATTTAGTTAGGTTGCGATCCGGACCATTGACTCCTTGTTCCCTCCTAGTTCAGTTTCACGTGTCCCTTGAGCTTGGCTATCAAGGTAATCTACCCTCGACCTGAACCGGCAGCTTATAAGCCCCTGGCATCGGAGTACCAGCAATTCATCTTCCGTTGCCAGAATGATCCAGCCCACATCGGAGTACCAGCAATTCACCTTCCGTCGCCAGAGTGATCCAGCCCGTATCAGAGTACCAGCAATTCACCTTCCGTCACCAGAGTGATCCAGCCCACATTGGAGTACCAGCAATTCACCTTCCGTCACCAGAGTGATCCAGCCCGCATCGGAGTACCAGCAATTCACCTTCCGTCACCAGAGTGATCCAGCCCGCATCGGAGTACCAGCAATTCACCTTCCGTCACCAGAGTGATCCAGCCCACATCTGAGTACCAGCAATTCACTTTCCGTCACCAGAGTGATCCAGCCCGCATTGGAGTACCAGCAATTCACCTTCCATCACCAGAGTGATCCAGCCCGCATCGGAGTACCAGCAATTCACCTTCCGTCACCAGAGTGACCCAGCCCACATCGGAGTACCAGCAATTCACCTTCCGTCACCAGAGTGATCCAGCCCGCATCAGAGTACCAGCAATTCACCTTCCGTCACCAGAGTGGGTCCAGCCCGCATCGGAGTACCAGCAATTCACCTTCCATCACCAGAGTGACCCAGCCCGCATCGGAGTACCAGCAATTCACCTTCTGTCGCCAGAGTGACCCAGCCCGCACCGGAGTACCAGCAATTCACCTTCTGTCGCCAGAGTGACCCAGCCCGCATCGGAGTACCAGCAATTCACCTTCTGTCGCCAGAGTGACCCAGCCCGCATCGGAGTACCAGCAATTCACCTTCCATCACCAGAGAGACCCAGCCCGCATCGGAGTACCAGCAATTCACCTTCCATCACCAGAGTGACCCAGCCCACATCGGAGTACCAGCAATTCACCTTCCGTCACCAGAGTGACCCAGCCCGCATCGGAGTACCAGCAATTCACCTTCCATCACCAGAGTGATCCAGCCCGCATCGGAGTACCAGCAATTCACCTTCCGTCGCCAGAGTGATCCAGCCCGCATCGGAGTACCAGCAATTCACCTTCCATCACCAGAGTGATCCAGCCCGCATCCGAGTACCAGCAATTCACCTTCCGTCGCTAGAGTGATCCAGCCCACATCGGAGTACCAGCAATTCACCTTCCGTCACCAGAGTGATCCAGCCCACATCTGAGTACCAGCAATTCACCTTCCGTCACCAGAGTGATCCAGCCCGCATCGGAGTACCAGCAATTCACCTTCCATCACCAGAGTGATCCAGCCCGCATCGGAGTACCAGCAATTCACCTTCCATCACCAGAGTGACCCAGCCCACATCGGAGTACCAGCAATTCACCTTCCGTCACCAGAGTGATCCAGCCCGCATCGGAGTACCAGCAATTCACCTTCCGTCACCAGAGTGGGTCCAGCCCGCATCGGAGTACCAGCAATTCACCTTCCGTCACCAGAGTGATCCAGCCCGCATCGGAGTACCAGCAATTCACCTTCTGTCGCCAGAGTGACCCAGCCCGCATCGGAGTACCAGCAATTCACCTTCTGTCGCCAGAGTGATCCAGCCCGCATCGGAGTACCAGCAATTCACCTTCCGTCAACTGAGTGATCCAGCCCGCATCGGAGTACCAGCGATTCACCTTCCGTCACCAGAGTGACCCAGCCCACATCCGAGTACCAGCAATTCACCTTCCATCACCAGAGTGATCCAGCCCGCATCGGAGTACCAGCAATTCACCTTCCGTCACCAGAGTGACCCAGCCCACATTGGAATACCAGCAATTCACCTTCCGTCACCAGAGTGGGTCCGGGCAAGGTCAATCTGCCGGGGTGAGCTGAAGGCGGAGTCCTGACTCGACATTTATGCCCCTTGCCCGTGTCTACCCCCCTCGAAGAGTCCCAGCTCGATGCCTGATCTGAAAGAGGAGTCCTGGTTCAAGATTCCTTTTCCTGTGTTTTGGTGTCCATGTTTCTGTCTGCAGCGATCCATGGTATTCAAGTGTCTGGCGGCAGTCCCAGTCCCCAGGGTCCCGGTCATGGCCGTGGCTGTCCATGCTCCCCCTGTCCAAGTCCAAGGTCCGCGGCTGTCCATGCTCCCCCTGTCCAAGTCCAAGGTCCACGGCTGTCCATGTCCCCACTGTCCAAGTCATGGCCGCGGCGATCCCAGTTCCCTGTTTCCAAGTCCCAGGTCTGCGGTGATCCAAGTCCCTAGTCCACTAGTCCGAGGTTCATGTTCCTCTTTGTCCTCCTTGATTTCCCGATCTTCTGTGTAGTGAGTAATAAACGCTGTTTTATTGTACCTGAGAAAGACGTGTTTGTGTCCTGCGTGTGGGTCCTCTCCCAGCACCCTTGTCCCCACCTCGTGACAGGACCAGAAGGCAGGAGAATGGGATTGAGTGGGAAATGGATCAGCCATAATCAAATGGCAGAGCAGACTTGATGGGCCAAATGGCCTAGATCTGCTCCAATATCTTTTAGTATGTAATTCTGGTATGTCACCAAAGACCCCAGAAGATTTCTACTGATGTACCATGGAGCACATTCTGACTGGTTACATCTCCATTTGGCATGCAGGTAGCAATCCACAGGATTGGAAAAGCTGTAAATCCAGCAGCTCCATCATGGGCTCTAGCCTCTGTAATATAGAGGACAGCTTCAAAACATGGTACCTCAATAAGGCGACATCCATCATTAAGGACTCCCACCACCCAGCAGATGTCCTCTTCTGAACGCTGCCATCAAGAACGAGGAACAGGAGCCTGAAGGCACTTACTCCTTGTTTTAGGGACAGCTTCCTCCCCTTCATCATCCGATTTCTGAATGGTCCATGAATACATGAGCATGACCTCACTACTTGCTCTCTTTTCTCACTGCTTTTTAAATTTCTTATTGTAACTTATAGTCATTTAAAAATGTTTTCCACTGTACCTCATTGGTTTGTGTACTAGTTGTAGACACACTCTGTTGGTGCTGTAACCATGGTGACTCTTGCAGGCTGCCCCCAGCACATCCTCAGATTTTGTTAGACATTAATGCAAAGGACGCATTTCACCACATATTTTAATGTTTTGATGGACAAGAGACAAATACAGCTAATCTTCAAACCTTTAATCTTCTTTAAAGAATAGTTCAGAAGGGTATGGTGTTCCTAGGGACTGTCAAAGAAGCAGTCATGTGGTGGCATTTAAAAGGCTTTTGAGCTGACAAATTAATATGAAGTTTATAAATTGGGATTCCACTTCATTGATCATCTCTGCTCCAACCTACAAAAGTGGGTAAATATTTTAATTCCTATTCCCATTCCCATTCCAACATTTCAGTCCATGGCCTCCTCTTGTGCCATGATGAAGTCACTCTCAGAGTGGAGGAGCAGCTCCTTAAATTCCGTCTAGGTAGCCTCCAACCTGACGGCATGATTATTGATTTCTCATCTGGTAAAAGAATATTCCCTTCCCCTCCCCTCTTCTTCTATGCGCCAGTATGTCCTCTATCTTCTTTTCACCTGTCAATCAATTCCCCCTGAGTCCTCTACTCATCCCCTTTCTCCTGTGCGCCACTCTCCTCTCCTATCAGATTCCTTGTTCTTTAGCCCTTTATCTTTCTAATCCACCTGGCTTCAAATATCACCTGCTGGTTATCCTTTCTCCCCTCCTCCTACCTTTTTATTCTGGCATCTTCCCCCTTCCTCTCCAGGCCTGATGAAGGTTCTCGGCCTGAAACTTTGACTGTTACTCACACCCACAGATGCTGCCTGCCTGCTGAGATCCCCCGGTATTTTGTGATTGTTAATATGAAGGGAATGGAGGGATATTGAGGATACACAGGAAGAAGAAATTTGGGATGCACAGACATTGAAGCTGGCAAAAAATTCTGGGTAGAATGGCCTTCCAGGGCTGTACTGGTCTATGTTCTATATAAGACTTGAGAGTTTAATTGAACGTTTTCACAATTTTAAATTGCTGTCTTGTAAAAAGTGTCTATTCATGGAAATACTTATTGACAGATGAACAAGAAGTGAATGTAATAGGTGATTGATATGGAAATTCTGGCATAAATATTGATGGAGACAAGCTGTGGCACTTTAGTCCTGAGGATGCTTAGATTTAACAATATGATTATTTAGTATTTTATTTACTTTTTTATGTAGAGATACAGCACTGAATAGGTCCTTCCAGACCAATGTGCCACAAGGCCCAGCAACCCACCTATTTAATCCCAGCCCATTTACAGGACAATTTACAATGACCGATTAACCTGTGTGATTTTGGACCATGGGAGGTAATCCGAGCACACGGAGGAAAACCCATGCGCTCACGGGAAGGACGTCCAAATTTCTTACAAAGGACACCAGAATTGAACTCCAAACTCTGACGTTCTGAGCTGTAATGATTAAATGATTTTGTCATTTGTCATTTAAAAAAAATTGGATAGGTATATGGACAGGAAAGGAATGGAGGGTTATGGGCTGAGTGCAGGTAGGCGGGACTAGGTGAGAGTAAGCGCTCAGCACAGACCAGAAGGGCCGAGATGGCCTGTTTCCATGCTGTAATTTTTATATGGTAATAGTGTCACTAACTGCTCTGCTATACTGGTAACCAATAATGACATTATTATTAACATTCATCCATTGGGTCTCTTCAGACTATGAAACTGATAATATCTTACTGATGAAAACACAGAAAAGGCTGGAAGAACTCATCAGGGCTGGAAAGGAAGAAGGAAGAAGCCAGAGTAAGACTGTGGTAGGAGGAGAAAGAGGACAAGCTAGAAGCTGGTAGGTGAAGCAAAGTGGTAAGTGGTGGGGGGGGGGGGGGGCGGGAATGAAGTAAGAAACTGGGCGGTGATAAGTGGAAAAGGTAAAGGACTGAACAAGGAGGGGTCTAATTGGAGAGGAGAGATAACCGCGGGAGAAAGAGATGTAGGAGGGGCACTGAAGGAGATGATAGGCAGGCGAGGAGAACCGGAAAGAGTGGGGAAATGAAAAAGAAGGAAGATGGAGGGGAAAATCGCCAGAAGTTGGAGGAATGTCACTGATTACTGATGGTGGAAAGTGTTTGATCACTTAATGAAGGATCAACACCATTTATAATTGTGTCACAAACTCAATAAAAGCTTCCCAATCTTCACTGGAAAGCTATCAGGCCACAAGGAAAATAAAACAGAAATTGATTGTTTTCAACAGGGACGATCAGAGAGAAATAGAGTTTATTTCAGCTCAATGACCTTTAATCATTAAATTATTAGTTCCTAACAACCCTCCCAGTAAAATCTTATTTATTCAGGAGGTTGCTTACAAAGGCATCACTTATTGCCCATTCATTTGATAAGCTGAGTAAGCTTGGGCTTCTGTCTTTGGAGTGAAGGAGGATGAGAGGCAACTTGATAGAAGTACGATATAAAATTCATTATCATTATCAGTATGTGCTGTGCCATATAAGCCATTATCAATATTCTTCAGAGATGATCTACCTGGTGTCAGACTTCACACAGGTCTACAATTGGAAGTTTAAAAAGCAGCACCACAGCAGTTTTCAGCGTTTGGACTATGCCCAATCAGTGAACAGGAGTATGAAATGAGGCAGTGACTTCTCACAGCTGAAGATAGAAAAAGCAGCACTTCATGGCAGTTCTTGCAGTTTCGACTGCTCTCAGCCAGTGAAAGGGATTTATTAGAAAGGGAAAATATGCAGAGGCAAATGGTGTGGCCATTGTCAGAGGGGTCAGTGTTAGAGTGGCTTTAGCTCATCAGGCTTATGCAAAATTAAGCGTGGACGAAGAGGTTTCTGGTAAGTTTCTTCTCTTTATCTTTCATTCCTTATCTGTAAGGGCACAGTTAGTGCAGTGAGAATGGCTCCAGAGACTGTGTTTTGCTCTGTGCGTGAGATGTGGAATTCTGGGAGACCTTCATCCTCCCAGATAACCACGTCTGTAGCAGGTGCACTGAGCAGCAGCTCCTCAGAGAGCATATTAAGGAAATGCAGCTGCATCTCGATGAACTTCATCTCAAATGGGTGACTGAGAAAGTGATAAATAGGAGCCACAGGGAGGCTGTCACTGCAAGGTTGTAGGAGGCAGATAATTGGGTGACAGTTCTAAGAAGAAAAGGAAATGTGCCCCTGTAGCCGTTCCCCTAAATAATAAGTATACATTTTGGATGCTGTTGAGAAAGACAGCCTACTGAGGGAGCTGCAAAAGCTGGGTCTCTTGCACAGAGTCTGGGCTGTGGCTCAGAAGAAAGGAGAGGTGGGGTGGACTGCATTAGTGACAGAAGATTCCAAAGTTAGAGGAATGGAGATGAAATTCTGTGGACATGATAGAGACGTCCTGATGGTTTGTTGCCTCCCAGATGCCAGGGTCAGGGATTCTAAAGAGGGAGGGTGAGCAGCCAGATACGTATTGGCTCTAGTGACATAGGTAGGAAAGCTCAGGTGGTTGTGAAGTGAGATTTTAGGGAGCTAGGTAGAAAGCTGAAAAACAGGACCTCAAGGGTAGTTATCCCTGGATTGCTGCCTGTGTCATGCTCCAGTGAGGGTAAGAATAGGATGATTTGGCAGATAAATGCACACCTGAGGAACTGATGCATGGGACAGATTTATGGATCATTGGGATCTCTTCTGGGGAAGGTATGACCTGTACAAAAGCAACAGGTTACACCTGAACCCGAGGAGGCAGGTTTGCTGGAGCTGTATGAGAGAGTTTAAACTAATTTGGCAGGGAGATAGCAGCCAGAGTGTTAGGACTGAGGATGGGCTAGTTGGCTTACAAACGGATTCAGTGTGTAGTGAGACTGCAAGCAAGAAGAAGCTGACAATAGGGCATAAATAGAAGTCAATGTGATGCGTTGCAATGTCAAAAGGGGACAAACTCAAAAAAGGCGATAAATGCAGGACTGAAAGTATTATATTTGAATGCATGCAGTATACAGAATAAGGTAGATGGACTTGTAGCACAGTTACAGATTGGCCTAAATGACATAGGCATCATTGAATTGGTGGCTGAAAAAACTTATGGCTGGGAGCTTAACATTCAAGGATAGACATTGTTTTGAAAGGACAGACAGGTAAGCAAAAGGGTTGGGGTGGCTCTGTTGGTAAAAAATGAAATCAAATCAGTAGAAAGAAATGATAAAAGATCAGAGGGTGTAGTATCATTGTGGGTCGAGCTATGAAATTACAAAGGGTAATACGACCCTGATGGGAGTTACATACAGACTCTAAACAGTAGCAAAGATGTGGTTTACAACTTACAGTGGGAGAAAGGAAAAGGGCAATATAATCACAGGGGATTTCAATGTACAGGTAGATTTGAAAAATCATGTTCATGCTGGATCCCAAGAGGAGGAATTTGTAGAATGCCAGCAAGAAGACTTTTTAGTGCACTCATGGTTGAGCCCAATTGAGGAGCAGCTATTCTGAATTAGGAGTTGTGCAATGAACAAGAATTGATTAGAGAGTTTAAGGTAAAGGAACCTATAGGGAATAGTGATCATAATACAATACGATTCACACTGCAATTTGAGAAGGAGAAACTGAAGTTAGATACATCATTATTACAGTGGAGTAAAGGGATTTACAGAGACATGAGAGAAAAGCTGGCCAAAATTGATTGGAAGGGGACACTGACAGGAATGACAACAGAGCAGCAATGAGTTTTTGGCAGCAATTTGGAAGGTGCAGGATTGATATATTCCAAAGAATAAGATGGATTCTAAAGGCGCAGTGATGTAACAGTGGCTGACAAGGGAAGTCAAAACCAACCTAAAAGCCAAAGAGATGGCATTTAATTTTAAAAGCTATTATTAATGCTTTTTGAGATAGTGATTTAGATGCATATCATATTTTTTACTGAGTTAAGTATTGTATGTAATTAGTTTTGCTACAACAAGTGTATGGGACATTGGAAAAAAGTTGAATTTCCCCATGGGGATGAATAAAGTATCTATCTATCTATCTATCTATCTATCTTAATAGAACAAAAATAAGTGGGAATTTGAAGGATTGAGAAGCTTTTAAAAAACAAAAAAATGCAAATAAAAAAGTCATAAAGGAAATAGAGGATGAACTGAATAAGTATTTTGCATTAGTTTCATTGCAGAAGACATTAGCAGCATGGTGGAAGTTTGAGAGTGTCAGGAGGCAGAAATGAGTGAAGGTACATTGCTAAAGGGAATATGGCTGGGGAACTGAAAGGTTTGAAGGGAGATAAATCACCTGGACCAGATATTGAACCCTCGGGCTTCTGAAAGAAGAGGCTGAAGAGATTGTGGAAGCATTAGTAATGAACTTTCAAGAATCAATACATTCTGACATGATTACAAAGGATTGGAAAATTACAATTGTCACTCTTCAAAAAGTGGTAGAAGAACAGAAATTATAAACTAGTTAGTCTGACCTCAGTGTTTAGGGAGACATTGGAGTCAATTGTTAAAGATATGGTTTTGGGGGTACCTGGAGCCACGTGATAAAATAGGCCATAGTCACCTGTCCTTAAGATATATTCTTGCCTGTCAAATGTATTGGAATTTTTTGAAGAAACAATGATTAGGATAGTTAAAGGAGAGTCAGTGGATTTGTGTATTTGGATTTTCAGAAGCTGTTTGACAAGGTGCCAAACATAAGTCTCCTTAACAAGCTGTAAGCTCATGGTACTACAGAGAAGATTCTAGAATGGATAACACATTGGCTGATTGGCAAGAAGCAAAGAATGGGAATAATGCGATCCTTTTCTGGTTGGCTTCCGGTGACTAGTGGAGTTCCACAGGGTTCTTGTTGGAACCATTTCTTGTTACATTATATATTAATGATTTGGATGTCAGAACTGATGACTTTGTGGCCAAGTTTGTGGATGATATGCAGATATGTGGAATGACAGGTGGTACTGAGGTAGCAGAAGATCTACAGAAGGACTTAGACAGATCAGGACAACAGGCAAAGAAGTGGCAAATGGAATATAGTGTCCGGAAGTGTATGATCATGCACTTCAGTGGAATAAATAAAAGCATAGACTATTTTCTAAGGAGAGAGAAAATTCAAACATTTGAAGTATAGAGGGACAGGAGAAGTCAATGGTGAAGAAGGCAAATGCAGTGTTAGTATTCATTTCATAGAATTTAAATATAATATAAAAGCAAGGATGTAATCTTGAGGCATTATAAGGTACTTGTGAGGCCTCGCATGGAGTATTGTGAGCAGTTTTGGGCCCCTTCTCTAAGAAAAGATGTACTGACATTGGGGTCTGTTCAATGAATGTTCACGAGAATGATTCTGTGATTGAAAGGCTTAGTATATGGGGAGGGTTTGATAGCTCTGGGCTTGTAATTAATTGAAACCTATTGAATGTTGAAAAGCCTTGATAGAGAGGATGGGAGAGGATGTTTCCTATGGTGGGGAGCCTAAGACAAGAGGACACAGCCTTAGAATAGAGGGTCATCCTTTTAGAATGGAGATGAGGAGGAATTTCTTCAGCCAGAGAGTGATGAATCAAGAGAATTTATTGCCACAGGTAGCTGTCGAGGGCTTCTTTGGGTGTACTTAAGGCAGAGGTGGATTGATTCCTGGGAGTTCACCAGATTGATTCCTGGGAGTTCACCAGATTGATTCCTGGGTTCACCAGATTGATTCCTGGGATGGCAGGACTTTCATATGAAGAAAGACTGGATCGACTAGGCTTATATTCACTGGAATTTAGAAGATTGAAGGGGGATCTTATTGAAACGTAGAAAATTCTAAAGGGATTGGACAGGCTAGATGCAGGAAGATTGTTTCCGATGTTGGGGAAGTGCAGAACGAGGGGTCACGGTTTAAGGATAATGGGGAAGCCTTTTAGGACCGAGATGAGGAAAAACTTCTTCACACGGAGAGTGGTGAATCTGTGGAATTCTCTGCCTCAGGAAACAGTTGAGGCCGGTTCATTGGCAATATTTAAGAGGAAGTTAGATATGGCCCTTGTGGCTAAAGGGATCGGGGGTATGGAGAGAAAGCAGGTACAGGGTTCTGAGTTGGATGATCAGCCATGATCATACTGAATGGCGGTGCAGGCTCGAAGGGCCGAATGGCCTACTCCTGCACCTATTTTCTATGTTTCTATGACTCTTGGTTAGTCAGGGCCTGAAGGCTTATGGGGAGAAAGAAGGAGACTGGGATGAAAGGAAAATGGATCAGCCATGATGAAATGGCTGAGCAGACTCAATACGCCAAATGGCCTAATTCTGTTCCTATAACCAGAGTGGATATTCAGCACTTTTTTTCTCAAGGCATCAATGACCAACACAAGAGGACATCCATTTAAGGATGTGGATAAATGTTTTGCAGAACACCCACAAAATGCTGGAGCGCTCAGCAGTTCAGGCTGCAACTATGGAGAGGAATAAAGAATATTGTTTTGTGGAAAGACCTTTTATCAGGACTAGAAAGGAAGTAGGAAGATGAAGGTCAGGAGATGGGAAGCAATTCAAACTGGCAGCTATTAGGTTAAAAGGGAGGAAAGTTTAGGGGAGATGTTTTTACATAGAGACTGGTGAGTGCCTGGAATGCAGTGCCAGATGTGCTGGTAAAGACTGATACCATAGACACATTTAAGAAACTCTTAGATAGGCATATGGATGTAAGAAAAATGGAAGGTTATGGATGCTGTAAGCGATGAGGGTTAGATTCATCATGGGGTAGGTTAAGGGGTTAACACAAAGGGCCTGTACTGTTTATAGTGTACTGTGTTATATGTTTATTACTCTTGGGATGCCGATGGTGAAAAAGAGAAGGGGAGTGAAAGAGAAAGAGGATAGTGTGAATGGCAGGATGGATCAAATAACGAAGGTTGTCCAGTGAACAAAGCAACCAAAGGTGACATCCTCCAGGTGGTTCAAGAAACTACTTCTTTCACTTCTTTTATGTCTTCCTTTTCTTGCAAAGTTGGTTCTACAGTTGGGGACTGAGATCTACTTACTGGAATTTAGAAGAATGAATTGAAACCTATAGAATGTCGAAAGTGAAATGTACAGCCTCAAGGCCAAGAAGCCTGGAGATGGAGTTGAGCACATGATTGACTTAATTTCCCACCAGTCTCGCAGATTAAAGCGGCAAGGAACATCAAAATCATCAAGGTGAGAGCAGATGATGAGCAAATGGTTAGTGGTGTCCACAAGCTGTTCACTTGCTACTGCTGGAGGAAGTTGTTTGTGTGAGTTGTTTCTCCCTCTTGCTCATTGCTTCTGGTGGAAGATGCCTACAGATGAATAGCTCTCTCTTCTCTTTCGATGCTGCTGGAGGATGGTGGTGGAGTCCTGGCTCTTGGACAATGTTTACCAGACACAGTTTGTGGATTGTGTCTTTAGTTCACATTACCATGTATTTCTGGTTTAACTATATAACCATATAACAATTACAGCATGGAAACAGGCCATCTCAGCCCTTCTAGACTGTGCTGAACGCTTACTCTCACCTAGTCCCACCTACCTGCACTCAGTCCATAACCCTTCATTCCTTTCCTGTCCATATACCTATCCAATTTTTTTTAAATGACAAAATCAAAACTGCCTCTACCACTTCTACTAGAAGCTCATTCCACACAGCTACCAATCTCTAAATAAGTTCCCCCTTGTGTTACCCCTAAACTTTTGCCCCTTAACTCTCAACTCATGTCCTCTTGTTTGAATCTCCCCTACTCTCAATGGAAAAAGCTTATCCATGTCAACTCTATCTATTCCCCTCATAATTTTAAGTACCTCTATCAAGTCCCCCCTAAAGCTTCTACACTCCAAAGAATAAAGACCTAACTTGTTCAACCTTTCTGTGTAACTTAGGTGCTGAAACCCAGGTAACATTCCAGTAAATCTCTTCAGTCCTCTCTCTATTTTGTTGACATCATTCCTATAATTTGGTGACCAGAACTGTACACAATACTCCAAATTTGGCCTCACCAATGCCTTGTACAATTTTAACATTACATCCCAACTCCTATATTCAATGCTCCGATTTATAAAGGCCAGCATACCAAAAGCTTTCCTCACCACCCTATCCACATGAGATTCCACTTTCAGGGAACTATGCACCATTATTCCCAGGTCACTCTGTTCTACTGCATTCCTCAATGCCCTACCATTTACCATGTATGTCCTATTTTGATTAGTCCAACCAAAATGTAGCACCTCATACTTATCAGCATTAAACTCCATCTGCCATCTTTCACCCCACTCTTCTAACTGGCCTAAATCTATCTGCAAGCTTTGAAAACCTAAGTCATTATCCACAACTTCACCTATCTTAGTATCATCTGCATACTCACTAATCCAATTTACCACCCCATCATCCAGATCATTAATGTATATGACAAATAATATTGGACCCAGTACAGATCCCTGAGGCACACCACTAGTCACCGGCCTCCAACCTGACAAACAGTTATCCACCACTACTCTCTGGCATCTCCCATCCAGCCACTGTTGAATCCATTTTACTACTTCAATATTAATACCTAACAATTGAACCTTCCTAACTAACCTTCCATGTGGAACCTTGTCAAAGGTCTTACTGAAGTCCATATAGACAACATCCACATGACCCTCCACACACAAATCCATGTTGACTGTTCCTAATCAGATCCTGTCTATCCAGATAGTTATATATACCATCTCTAAGAATACTTTCCATTAATTTACCCACCACTGACATCAAAGTTACAGGCCGATAATTGCTAGGTTTACTCTTAGAACCCTTTTTAAACAATGGAACCACATGAGCAATAGGCCAATCCTCCGGCACCACCCCTGTCTCTAATGACATTTGAAATATTTCTGTAGAGCCCCTGCTATTTCTACACTAACTTCCCTCAAGGTCCTAGGGAATATCCTGTCAGGATCTGGAGATTTATCCACTTTTATATTCTTTAAAAGCGCCAGTACTTCCTCTTCTTTAATCATCATAGTTTCCATAACTACCCTACTTGTTTCCCTTACCTTACACAATTCAATATCCTTCTCCTTAGTGAATACCAAAGAAAAGAAATTGTTCAAAATCTCCCCCATCTCTTTTGGCTCCACACATAGTTGTCCACTCTGATTCTCTGAGGGACCAATTTTATCCCTCACTATCCTTTTGCTATTAATATAACTGTAGAAACCCTTTGGATTTATTTTCAGCTTATTTGCCAAAGCAACCTCATATCTTCTTTTAGCTTTTCTAATTTATTTCTTAAGATTCTCTTTACATTCTTTATATTCCTCGAGCACCTCATTTATTCCATGCTGCCTATATTTATTGTAGATCTCCCTCTTTTTCCAAACCAAGTTTCCAATATCCCTTGAAAACCATGGCTCTCTCAAACTTTTAACCTTTCCTTTCAACCTAACAGGAACATAAAGATTCTGTACCCTCAAATTTCACCTTTAGATGACCTCCATTTCTCTATTACATCCTTCCCATAAAACAAATTGTCCCAATCCACCTCTTCTAAATCCTTTTGCATCTCCTCGAAGTTAGCCTTTCTCCAATCAAAAATCTCAACCCTGGGTCCAGTCCTATCCTTCTCCATAATTATATTGAAACTAATGGCATTGTGATCACTGGACCCGAAGTGCTCCCCAGCACATACCTCTGTCACCTGACCTATCTCATTCCCTAACAGGAGATCCAACATTGCCCCTTTTCTAGTTGGTACCTCTATGTATTGCAAAAAACTATCCTGCACACATTTTACAAACTACAAACCATCCAGCCTTTTTACAGAATGGGCTTCCCAGTCTATGTGTGGAAAATTAAAATCTCCCTCAATCACAACCCTGTGCTTACAACAAATATTTGCTATCTCCTTTCAAATTTGCTCCTCCAATTCTTGCTCCCCATTAGGTGGTCTATAATACACCACTATAAGTGTTACTACATCTTTCCCATTCCTCAATTCCTCCCAAATAGCCTCCCTAGACAAGCCCTCTAATCTATACTGCCAAAGCACTGCTGTAATATTTTCTCTGACAAGCAATGCAACAACTCCCCCACTTGCCCCTCCGATTGTATCATACCTGAAGCAACGAAATCCAGGAATATTTAGTTGCCAATCACACCCCTCCTGCAACCATGTTTCACTAATGGCTACAACATCATATTTCCAGGTATCAATCCATGCTCTAAGCTCATCCACCTTTCTTACAATGCATTTAAGAAACTCTCCACTACTTACTCTCTGTTTATCCCTAACGGTGCAAACAACTTGATTATCATTTTCTTCCTTCTCCTCTACATCTTCGGTCTGAGTGCTCCCCTTCTCTGTCACCTGCCTATCCTCCCTCACACACTGTCTACTAGTTTTCTCTATTTGTGAACTAACCTCCTCTCTCCTAGTCTCTTCAATTTGATTCCCACCCCCCAACCATTCTAGTTTAAAGTCTCCCCAGTAGCCTTTGCAAATCTCCCCGCCAGGATATTGGTCCCCTTAGGATTCAAGTGCAACCCATCCTTTTTGTACAGGTCACACCTGCCTCAAAAGAAGTCCCAATGATCCAGAAACTTGAATCCTTGCCTCCTGTTCCAATCTCTCAGCCATGCATTTATCCTCCACCTCATTCCATTCCTATTCTCACTGTCGCAAGGCACAGGCAGTAATCTGGAGATTACTACCTTTGCAGTCCTTCTTCTCAACTCCCTCCCTAACTCCCTATATTCTCCTTTCAGGACCTCTTCCCTTTTCCTGCCTATGTCATTGGTACCTATATGTACCACGACCTCTGGCTGTTCTCCCTCCCACTTCAGGATATCTTGGACGTGATCAGAAACATCCCGGACCCTGGCACCAGGGAGGCAAACTACCATCTGGGTCTCCTATCTGACCCCCTAACTATCGAGTCCTCTACTACTACAGCCTTCCTCTTCCTTTCCCTACCCTTCTGAGCTACAGGGCCGGAATCTGTGCCGGAGGCACGGCCACTGTTGCTTACCCCAGGTAGGCTGTCTCCCCCAACAGTACCCTAACAGGGGGACTTATTGTCAAGGGGTACAGCCACTAAAGTACTTTCTAGTACCTGACTCTTCCCTTTCCCTCTCCTAACCGTGACCCACTTGTCTGCCTCCCATGGGCCCGGTGTGACCACCTGCTTGTAACTTCTCTCTATCAACTCCTCACTCTCCCTGACCAGACGAAGATCATCGAGCTGCATCTCCAGTTCCCCAACATGGTCCCTTAGGAGCTGCAGCTTGGCGCACCTGGCGCAGATGTGGACCACTGGGAGGCTAGGAGACTCCAGGATCTTCCACATCTGACACCGAGAACAACAAGCTGCCCTCACACTCATATGTCCCCCTTTCCTCAAATAACAGGAAAAATTGAAAACTAAACCTACCTTGCCTCGCCCGTTTCTGCCTAAGCCCATTGAGCCAAAGTCCTTAAGCCTTCACTCTGTTCCCAGCTCACTCCTCTGCCCGCTGTTTAAAGCTGTGTCCTTTTAAATCTTCCGTGCTTCACTGCCGGACATCACATGCCTGCGCAGTCCCGCCTCTCTTAACTCCAATGAGAAGCAGGAAAAATCAAAACGGCTCCCACCGCAGTCCCACTCCGATTCTCAGCTTTCCTTCGCCAAATTCTGGTCACTCCTTTTGGTTGTTCTTTTGGGCGGTTTTGATTGGGGCAGCCTGCAGATAACATACGGCACAGCACTAGAATGGATTGAACTGAATATCTGCAATGACTTTGTGGGTTGGTGTTTTATTTTCTGTGTTCTTCGCTCTTTTTTTTGTTAGTTGCACATTTTTTTACATGTGGGGGTATAGGTCTTGATGTTTCTTTCTTTGAATGGTTACATGGTTTATCTTTATTTCATAGCCATCTGTGGGAAGATGAATCTCAGGGTTGTATAGTGCATACTTTGATAATAAATGTACTTTGAATCTTTGACGATGAGGAGAAGGAGCAGACCATTCATGTTGTCCTTGGATCAGTTCTGTCATTTATTATCATGACCACTGTCCTGTCTGGTCTTTATCTTCTCTGATTCTTGCAGTGTCCAAACATCTTCTGTCTCAGCCTTGAATCTGCTCAGTAATTGATCATTCCTGGCATATCAATGTCAGGAACTTCAAAGATTTACAACCCACTGAGGAATTAAACCAAAAACATGAGAAAATCTGCAGATGCTGGAAATCCAAAGCAACACACAGAATATGCTGGAGGGACTTAGGAAGCCAGGCAGCATCTATGGAAATGAAGACTCATGAAGGGTTTTGGCCCAAAATGCTAACTGGTTACTCTTTTCTATAGAGGTTACCTGGCCTGCTGAGTTCCTCCAGCATTTTGTGTGTATTGCCAAGCATTTAAAGCTCTCCACATCAAAGCACTGGATAGTCATATCATCAGACTATAACCCAGGAGTAAAAGGGAGGATGGTGTAAGACAAAAGTCAGGGATAATGGGACAAAAAATGATGGGATTGGAGGGGGTTTAAACAATGATAAGGAAATAATTATCAGCTGCTGTACTGGGTATCAAGATTGATGGTGTATTATTTCAGGTGAAGGGCATGGTTTTAAGATGAGACAAGTTAAAAACCCAATATAAGGCAATAAGCCGAGAAGAGGAGATAGGTTTAAGAAAATGGTGCCATAAATGCAAGGATTGGGCCCTGCCTGATGGGATAGTTTTCTCTGGAGCAGCAGAGGCTGAGGGAAAATCTGATCGAGATTCATAAGATTATCAGAGGCATGGAAAGAGTAGACATAAAAAAACCTTTATTCATCAATCAGCTTTGTTGATTTAATCGGCAGACAATGGAAGCTTTAAATGCAAAATGTAGTCCAACAACAGCTAACACCCCGTCCCAAACCCTTCTCACTATGAAGTTTGTGCAGGCTGCCTCTGGAGAGTGCCAAGCACTGAAGCACCTAAATGATCTCCAAGCTTCTGTATTCACATTGATGTTCCAATCCCCCTTTTAATCAGATAAATGGAGTCAAACATTGTCTCACAACGCACCTGCCTTCTCACCATATCCTTTGATGAACCTGACCGATCAGGAAACGATCAACTTCTGCCTTCAATATATCCATGGACTTGGTCTCCACCACAGTCAATAGAACAGCAATCCACAGATGTACTACTGACTGGCTAGAAAAATTCCTCCTTATCTCTGTTCTAAAGGGTCATCCCTCAATTTTGAGGCTGTGCTCTCTAGTTCTGGATACCCCCACCATACAGAACATTCTCTCCCCATCCACCCTATCTAGTCCTTTCAACATTTGGTAGGTTTCAGTGAGAACTGCTTGCATCCTTCTAAATTCCAGTGCATACAGTCCCAAAGCTGCCAAACGCTACTATATGTTAACCCCTTCATTCCCATGAACTTCCTCTGGACTCTCTCCAATGCCAACACATCCTTTCTGAGATATGGGGCCCGAAACTGTTGACAAAACTGTGGCCTGACTAGTGTCTTATAAAGGCTCAGCATTATTTCCTCACTCTTATATTATATTCCCTTGAAATAAATCCCAACAGTGCATTTGCCTTCTTTACCACAGACTCAACCTGTAAATTAACCTCTGAGAGTCTTACATAAAAACTCCTGAGTCCTTCTGTTTCACTGATGTTTGAACATTCTCCCCATTTAGATAATAGTCTGCATTATTGTTCCTTTTACCAAAATGCATTATCATGCATTTCCCACACTATTCTATCTGTTACTTTTTTGCACATTCTTCCAATTTGTCTGAGACCTACTGTAATCGCATTGCTTCCTCAGTACTACCTACCTCTCCATAATGGAATAGATCTATTCCATTATCTAAATCATTGACAAACAATGTGAATATCAGTGGTCCCAATTTTAACCCCTGAGGAACACCACTCATCACTGGCAGCTAACCAGAAAAGGCCCCTTTTATTCCCACTCGCGGCCTTCTGCCTGTCAGCCATTCCGCTATCCACACCAGTATCTTTCCTGTAACACTATAGCATTTTATCCTGTTAAGCAGACTCATGTGTGGCACCTTATCAAACACCTTCTGACAGTCCAAATAAATGACATTCACTGCCTCTCCTTTGTCCTTCCTGCTTGTTACTTCCTCAAAGAACTCTAATAGATTTGTCAGGCAAGATTTCCCTTTTACAGAAACCATGCTGACTTTGACATTTTATCATTAGTCTCTAAGTACCTCAAAAGTTCATCTTTAATAATAGACTTTATATAACTAAACAAACTTCTAGTATTCTGCTTTATATTATTAGCTAGTCTGACCTCATATTTTATCTTTTCCCTTCTTATAGCTTTTTTAGTTCCCTCTTTTTTTGGATTTTAAAAGCTTCCCAATTGTCCAACTTCCCACTTACTTTTACTGCCTTATATGCCCTTTCCTTGGCTTTTATGCAGTCCTTAATTTCCTTTGCCAACCACAGTTGCTTATCCCTGCCATTTGGGAATTTCTTCCTCTGTGCGACATATCTATCGCGTGCTTTGTGAACTATTCCCAGAAACTTCAGCCATCTCTGCTCTACCGTCATTCCCAACAGTATCCTTCCCCAATCCAGCTGGGCAAGCTCCTCTCTTAGGTCTCTGTAATTCCCGTTATTCCATTGTGATACTAATACATTTGAGTTATGCTTCTTCCTCTCAAGTTGCTGTATTAATTCAATCATAGTATGATCACTGTCTCCTAAGGCTTCCTTCACTTTAAGCTCCCTTATAAGATCTAGGTTATTACACAACACCCAATCTAAGATAGTCTTTCCCAGAGTAGGCTCAAGCACAAGCTGGTCTTAAAAGCCATCTTGTAGGCGTTCAACAATTTCTCTCTCTTGTGATCCAACACCAACCTGATTTTCCCAATCCCCTTACATATTGGAGTCCCCCATTACAATTGTGTCATTACCCTTATCACATGCCTTTTCCAGCTCCCTTTGCAATCTCCACCTCACATCTTGGCAATTATTTAGAGGTCAATTTTGTTATGTACCCCGTAACTGGGTTTACAGACCAGCAGAAATAGAAGAATCCGTTGGAGTCTGGTGGTACCGAAAACTAAAGGTGTTTATTAGTAAACTAAGCAATACAATATCAAAAATGCAAATATACATATAAAACAGGTTAGCAATAATAAAGATAGAAGTGTAGGGATAAGAATCAACAATAATAAACAAGTCTAGGGGTAAATGAATTGTCATAAAAGAATATAGAGTTCAGTTCAGTTCATGTATGCTGAAGTAGTTGCAGTTGTTGTATTGTAATTTGTTGGAGAGAGAGAGAGAGAGCGAGGAAGAGATTGAGCAGCTGCAGCCAGCAAAGCTTCTGTTGTATTCAGATTCCATCGTATCGTTGTGGTCATTCGGTTATGACCCTCCGTTCTCGGCTAGACCGTTCTTCCGTGGTGGACTCATCACTCTGGCATGAGTAGACACACACACAAGTCCCCACCGGTCCTGCCGTTACGCTGTGAGCTTTGTTGACTGATCTCCTGATTCGGTCCTCGAAGCCCCCACCTTCCTGTGGTGCACAACACTCGGTCAGTGTCCACTGGTGTGTCTGAGGGGTGTCTCCCCTCACCTGTCTTTTATCCCCATTGACGGGGTATCAGCCATCCATCAACTCAAAATGACCATGTCCATCAAATCAGGCCACTCCTGCTGTCTCCTTAGGAATTGTTAACGAGCAAAGTAACATCCTTGCAGTGAAAGGTAAACAATCCAGGAAGAAGCCATAATACATAAATCAAATGTGTCTCTCTCTCTTATCTGTAGGAGATGTTCCTGCCTGTGTGCTTCATCTCTCTCTCTCTCGAGCAGCATAGCAATAGCAATAGTTCATAGTTCTCAAGGGGGGGGGAATGGTTAACTCTGCACCCCATTTCCATCAGGTCTGGTCAACACTCATAACAATATATGATTTTAATAATGTATTTTTTTAACCTTATGGTTTCTTAACTCCATCCACAAAGATTCAACGTTCTCTGATCCTATGTCACTTCTTTCTAAAGGTGTAATTCCATCTCTTACCAACAGAGCCATACCACCACCTATGCCTTCCTGCCTGTCCTTTTGATACAAAGTATATCCTTTCATGTTAAGCTCCCAACTATGGTCTTGTTTCAGCCATGACTCAGTGATGCCCACAGCATCATACTGATCAATCTCTAACAAGTTTATCCACCTTATTCCAAATGCTACACACATTTAAATCCAGCAACTTCAGTCCTGCATTCTTCTCCCTTTTGCATTTTGTCTCTGTGGTACAACTTAACTCTTTGCTCTGTCTGTATTTGTACCCAATCATTGGCTTGTCCTTCCTTACATTCATGTTACACCCATCATCCACTTGTAAATCTGATGGCTCTTTCTCAGCTCTATCATACTGGTTCCCATCCCACTGCCATACTAGTTTAAACCACTCCCAACAGCTCTGGTAAGTCTGCCCACAGGAAGATTGGTTCCCCTTGGATTCAATTACAACCTGTCCCTTTTGTACAGGTCCCAGATTTGAACTGTCTAATACCAGAGGGTTTGCATTGAAAGTGAGGGGGTAGTTTCTAAGGAGATGTAAGAGGCAGATTTTACACAGAGAGTGGTGGATGCCTGGAATGCTCTGCCTGGGGTGGTGGTAGAGGGAGGTACATTAGGGACTTGTAAGACTCATTTAGATAGGCACATGAGTGTGAGGAAAATGGAGTGATATAGAAATTGTATAGGCATAAGGGATTAGTTGGCCATTTAATGAGTAACTTATTTGGTTTGGCACAACATTGAAGGAAGAAGGGCCCGTTCCTATGCTGTACTGATCTATCATACAGGCTCATATTCATGTCATCTAAAGAGTGGGCCACTCCAAGAGGATCACAACCTTGTCATTGGGTTTGGAGGTTTGTGTCTCAATGACCTGAAAGCTGTGTTGGCTAGAGCTGGGGCCTTGTGCTTTAGCTCTTGGTCAAGTCACCTATGCCAAACAGGTCAAAAGGTAGAGGCCAGTCAAAGAGTTGTCCACTAGTCCTCCAGGTCCAGGGATTCAGGGTATCAACTCTGGTTGGTCAAACCAAATTGTTACAGAAACAGCAATGAAAAGCTGAGATGGAGGACCTTTGTTGTTGCCCTAAACACCAGTGGTGTAACGGGCAGTAAGTGAAAGAGTGGGCCTTTTTATTTCAGAAAAGGGGGATGGTGCTGAGGTTGAGGAGTTGAGAACTTTATGTTCTTACATATGAATATCACCAATAGCCTGCCCTGGTCCAACAACATTGATGTTCTGACCAAGAATGCTTCCAACGCCTCTACTTCCTCGGGGAGTTTGAAAGAAATTCTGCATGTCCCCATCAACTCTTACTACTTTGTATCCACGCTTCATGCCCAATTGAAAGCATTCTGTCTGGATGCATAATGGCTTGGTATGGCAACAGCTCTGCACGTGACCACAATAAGCTGCAGAGAATTGTGGACACAGCTCAGCACATCACAAAATACAACCTCCCCTCTATGGACTTAGTCTATACTTCTTGCTGCCTCAGTAAAACAGCCGGCATAACCGAAGACCTCACCCACATTCTCTGACATTCTCTCTTCTCCCCACACTGCCCCCATCAGGCAGAAGATACAAAAGCCTGAAAAGACTTCCTGTATGATAAGATGGACTCTTAGCCTTACAACCTATCTCATTATGATCTCACACTTTATCATTTACCTGCACTGTAGTTTTTACGTACCTTTATATTTATTCTGCATTTTTGAAAATATATTATTGAAGTACAGTGCAGCACTTGTCCTTCTGGCCTTTCAAACCAGCAACCCCCGATTTAACACTAGCTTAACCATGGGACAAGTTTACAATGACCTACTAATCAAACTGTAGATCTTTGGACTGCGGAAGCAACCAGAGCACCTGGAGTAAATTCATGCAGTCATGGGGAGAACGCATAAACTCCTTACAGACAGTGACGGGAATTGAAACCAGGTCGCTGGCACTGTAAAGTGTTGTGTTAACCACTACATTACCTTTCTGCTTTATCTTATTCTAGCTGGATGTACTGTGTAATAAAATATGTTTGAACAGAATGCAAAGCAAGCTTTTCACAATATTTTGGTACACGTGACAATAATAAACCAATACCAAAACTAAACCTTTAGCTTGCATCATGTTATTCGCAGAGTATTGACATATTGAAAGATGTGTGTAAATGTGTAGAGAATGGAATAGGGAAATATTCTATGCAGAAAAGACTCATTTATAAAGGTGTTTAATTACTTATTTAATTAGTTTGGCACAACTTTGTGGGTCAAACTGTACTCTGATCTATTTTACACACCCTCAGGAATTCATCCAATTCTTTACTTGAACCTATCTCCTGTAAAACAACTGGGACTGTTCTTGTCATGTTAAGAGTATTATTTGAAAGTAAGTTGTTGTCCCAAATCATTCATTACGAAGGAATTGCCTTTGAACTGTGATGGCTACAGGAAATGTGACAGCAAATTTGCATCAACCAAATATCTTTTTGAGCAGATAATGATCAGATAATTAATTAAGCCTTGAATTAAAGATTTCACCTTTACATTTTCTCAGAAACAGGGTATGTAATGAGTATGCATGCTTGATTCTCATAGGGCAAGAAATGAAAGATTCAAGTGACCTTCCTCGTAATGTTAAAAGTGTTAAAAGTACTTCTAGGTTTAATTGACAAGATGATTTTGCCTTGGTGCACATCAGGAAGGAATTCAGGTTAATCGTGCTCAGCAGGCTTTAATTAAGTAAGACCACTTGGCAGATGCTTTTCTATACGACCTGGTTGCAATAGCTTTAATGAACTATATATTAAACATGCACACTCAAAGTCACTTTATCTAAATTTGTAGATCACCATATAGCACTGATACTCCTTGCCTCTTTATTTGGTACCTCTTGCCCCTAATGAAGAGCCTACCTAGTGTATGCTTGTGGTCTTCTGCTGCTGTAGCCCATCCACTACAAGGTTCGACATATTGTGCATTCAGAGATGCTCTTCTGCTCACCACTGTTGTAACACATAGTTATTTATGTCACTGTCACCTTCCTGCCAGCTTGAACCAGTCTGCCCATTCTCATCTGATCTCTCTTAACAACAGGATGTGTTGCCACAGAACTTCTGCTTACTGGATGATTTTTGCACCACGTTCTGTAAACTCTAGAGTCTGTCGTGTATACAAGTCCCAGGAGATCAGCAATTTCTGTGATATTCAAACCACCCCATCTAGCAACAGTAATTACTCCACGCTCAAAGTAACTTCGATCACATTTCTTCCCCATCCTGATGCTGGGTCTGCAAAACAGCTGAACTTCTTGACCATGACTGCATGCTTTTATACATTGAGTTGCTGCCACATGTTTGATTGATCAGATATTTGCATTAACGAGCAAATGTACACGTGTAGCTATTAAAGTGCCTAATGAGTGGAAATTTCAGATCCAGTGTTAAGCAGAAAGAAACCGTGGCTACTTAGAATGTATGTGGATTTGCCTTGGGTGTCCTTGAGTTCCAGACCATTGGTACATAAACATCTTCTCGTGTAAAGCAGATGTTTTAATATTTCTGCACAAGGCCTTATTTTATATAATTTTATTTATTTTGCGACAAGAGCTGAAGACCCTTTCGTCCCTTTGAGTCATGCCTGAAAACCCCAGATTTAACCCTAACCTAATCACAGGACTATTTACAATGACCATTTATCCTTCTAACTGGTACATCTTTGGATTGTGGGAGCAATCCAGATCATACAGAGAAAGCCCACCCATTCCATGGGAAGAATGTACAGGTTCCTTACTGAGGACACTGAGATTGAATTCCGAACTCCAGCACACCAAGTTGTAATAGCGGCATGCTAACCTCTAAGCCACTGTGGCACCTCTTGTGCACCTTCATACCATTTTTATATCTTAATTATTCCTTCATTATCATTTAATTGCCTCTTTTGAAATAATATAGATGAGTTTGATCCATTCGAAAAGAGTTGTCTTGCCTGGGTTGTATGAATGATATTTTTGACATTTTCAAAGTAATTAAACTATTCTGCAGAGAACTGTCCTTGTTCAACAAAAGAAAAATTAGCATTTATCTACAGAACAATGGCACCTAAATCTTTGCTGAATTGTAAATTGAACATAGAACATAGACAATTATGGTACTGTACAGGATCTTCAGCGCAGAATGTTGTGCCGATATTTTACCCATTCCTCCTACATAGTCCTCCATTTTTCAATCATTCTTGTGCCTATATAAGAATTTCTTAAATTCTCCCAATATATCTGCCTCTACCACCACTCTTTGCAGGGCATTCCATACACTCAGCAATTTCTGTGTAAAAACAAAACTACCTCTGACAAACCTCCAATCACATAAAAGTTATGTCACCTTATATTAGCCATTTCTGCGCTGAGAAAAGTTGTCCGGCTATCCATTTGATCTATGCCTCTTATCATCTTGTACACATCTATCATGTCACCTCTCAGCCTCCTTCACTCCAAAGAGAAACACCCAGCTTGCTCAACCTATCCTCATAAGTCAGTTCTTTAATCCAAGTGGTATCCTGATAAATCTCCTATGCATCCTCTCTTAATCTTCCATATCGTTCCTATAATGAGATGACCAGATCAGGACCCAATATTCCAAGTGTGGTCCAGAAGGTATTTTGATTAGTTTGCAAGTGAGAAAGCCAGTGCAGCAAAAGTAATGGATGGAAGAAAAAGAGGAGCAGAGGAAACCACTCAGACACTTCATACTTCTCTTCAATCAATTACCTCATAGCAGATCTGCAGCTCAAATCCATCTGTCTGCCTTGATTCTATATGATGATTTGGACCAGTACCTTGAAATTTGGACTTTAGATTTGGAGAAATAATTTTAAATCCTACTATGGTAGCTGGAGAATATAAATGTCAAAGCCAAGAGGGCAGAGGTTTAAAGTGAGAGAGGGAAAGCTTTAAAGCAGATGTGTGAGGCAAGTTTTTGTAGATAGAGAGTGTCAGTGCTTGGAATACACAGCCAGGGAAATGCTGAAAGCATATGATGATGACATTTAAGGGGCAGACCCATAAATAGAAAGGGAATGTACTCGCTAGAGTTTAGAACACTGTGGGAGGATCTCATTGAAACCTTTTGAATATTGAGATTAAGGCCTAGGTAGAGTGGATGTGAAGAGGATATTTCCTATAGTAGAGGAGTCTGACAGAGGGCTCACCCTCAGAAGAGCTGAACAGAGCAGAAAAGAGGCGAATCTCTTTATCTAGAGAATGGTGAATTTATGGAATTCATTTCCACATATGGTATGGAGGCCAAGTTATTGGGCACATTTAAGGCAGACATTGATAGGTTCTTGATTAGTCAAAGTTTATGGGGAGAAGGCAACGCCCTTTCCAGTTCACTTATTGCTGAAATTGATCTACTGATGATGCAATAGCCTCTACCCTCTATTCTGTCCTGTCCCACGGAGAAAATGGGGTTTTCATATGCCAGACTGCTCTTTGTGGACTTCAATTTGGTGTTCAACATCATCATACCACAGAAGCTGGTGGAGAAACTGTCCTGGCTGAGTCTCCACACCTGCCTCTGCAGTTGGATACTGGACTTCTTAACAGTAAGGCCACAGTCAGTCCATGTGGGCAGTAACATCCCTTGTCCCATTAAGCTGAGCACTGGCGCTCCCCAAGGTGGTGTGCTCAGCCTGCTGCTGTTCACACTGCTGATGCATGACTGTGTCGCAGGAGCCAGATCAAGCCCTATCATTAAATTTGAGGATAACACAGTGGTAGTTGGTTGATGAACGATGACGAGACGGAGTATGGAGAGGAAGTGGAGCGGCAGGTGGATTGGTGTGAGAAGAACAATCTAAGCCTGAACGTGGAGAAAACAAAGGAAATCATTGTAGACTTCAGGATGGTGCAGACAAACCATCGCCCTCTGCTAATACATGGCTCCTCCATACAGAGAGTTAAGTTCACCAAGTTCCTGAGAGTTGACATCATGGATGACCACATCTGGTCCCTTAATAGCAACTCCTTGAACAAGAAGGCACAGCAACACCTCCACTTCCTAAGAAGATTGAGGTAGGCAAGGCTCCGACCACCCCCCCCCCCATCTTAACTACATTTTACCGGACCACTATTGGGACCGTTCTGACAAGTTGTATCTCCATCTGGTCTGGGAGCAGTCGAGCACTGGACTGGAAGTCCCTACAAAGGACTGTGAGAACAGATGAGAGAATCATAGGGATCTCCCTACCATCCATCGGGGACATCAGGAGTGCTGCACATGCAGGGACATTAATACCATTAAGGATCATCCCACCAATCCATCCAGCATTCTCTTGGACTTTCTACCATCAGGCAGAAGGTTATGATGCATAAAAACAAGACAGTCAGGATGAGAAACAGTTTCTTCCCCCAAGCCAATAGGCTTCTGAACTCCTGGTTGTATTGTATTAGAAGTGTCACTAGTTAGTCTGTTCCATAATTTACAAAATTTAATATTAATGCACTTTAGTTTGTTAGTTATGTGTGATTCATCTGTAGATTTTATCCTTACCTTCATAAGTTATCATGTGCTATGTGTGTTATGTGCTTTACATCCTGGTTCGAAGAAGTATTGTCACATTTCTATATACATTATATGGTTACTTGACTTGTCTTGAGAAGCCAAGATGGAATGACAGAGTAGACTCAATGGACAAAATGTCCTAATTCTGCTCCTATGTCTTATAGTTTTATGATCTTAAGCTCTAAATTGACCATGTACAGGAAGATGGGATTAGTTTAAATGCCAAATTGTTGGCAAAATCATTGTGGGTTGAAGTGTCTGCTCCTGTGGTGTACTGGTCTTTGTTTATGTGCCTATGCTCTAAGATTGAATTGACCAGAGTGAAACATAGGTGCCAGTAGTTCTGACAGGGAACTATAGAAGTCCTGATGAAGGGTCTCAACCTGAAATGTCAACAGTTCATTCCTATCCATAGATGCTGCCTGATACTGTGTTCTCCCGGAATTTTGTGTATGTTAACTCGGATTCCCAGCATCAGCAGAATCTCTTTTGATTATGGAGCTCTACGATTATTGTAAAGCCACATCTGGTCCATAATATCAATAGAGGAAGGAAATATGCTCTTCTTACCTTGGTCCAGCTCTCTGAAATAGCATAGCAAGCTGCAAGGAATTCAGTTAGTTGAAACGCTATTACAGCTCAGGACATCATCTGTAAGGAGCTTGTACATTCCTTCCCATGAACTCAGGGGTTTCCTCCCACGTTCCAAAGATGTACCAGTTAGTAGGTTAATTGGTCATTGTAAATTGTCCTATGCTAAAGTTAAAATTAATAAAGGGGTTTCTGGGCAGCACAGATCATTGGGCCGGAGGGGTCTGTTCTGCGCTGTTTCTCTAAATAAAAAATAAATGTAATTAAACAATCTCTGTGGGTTTAATCTAAGCATATAATTCTAATGCAAGTCTATTAGTTAGACAGTAATATTACAATAACCATAATGTGTAAAATAAGATCACGTTGCTACGAATGAGTTTCCTATTCCTTATATTCCCCTTGCTGGGTCAGTTGGGTTGAAGTCCCAGTCAAAGTGAAAGTACTTCACTTTTAGAAGAATGGGGGGGGGATCTCACTGAAACCTATCCTCACTGAAGGCCTAGATGGAGTGGAATTGGAGAGAATGTATCTTACACTGGGTGAGTCTAGGACCAGAGGGCACAGCCTCAGAAAAGGACATCGATTTAGAACAGTGATGAGCAGAAATTTCTTTAGTGAGAGGGTGGTGAATCTGTGGGATCCATTGTCATGGGCAATTGTGGAGGCCAAGTCATCTGGTATACTTAAATTGAGACTGATCAGTTCTTGATTAGTCAGAGCATTAAAGTTCATGGAGAGAAGGCAGAAGAATGGGGTTGAGAGGGATAATAAACCAGCCATGATGGAATGGTACAGCAGACTGGATGGGCTGAATAGCCTGATTCTGCTCCTATGGCTTATGTTCCTATGGACTTACTTTGAATTTGACTCTGAAATTTGACTTTTTTTTCCAAATTAGTGTGCATGGGCCAGTTGGGCTGAAGGGCTAGTTTCTCTGAGTACCCAGAAGTTTATAAACCTGTCAGCTAGTGCTTGAACCATCTGATAATCAGCATGAAAGATCTCAGAACAAATAGATCAAAACAAAACTCTGCACTCTTACAATGCACGATGGTGCAGGAAAACGAGCTGCCGCATCATTTCCACGTTCAGCAAACACAAGTACTAAAGAAAAAGGCATTTGTGACCATGATCACCTAGAAATACTGAACAGAGGACACCTCCACCATTACCAGTGACTAATTCAATTTAATTAATTCCGCGTGATATTGACAAACTGCATAGGAATACCACATGCATAATAACATGAACGTCAAGACGGCCTTGGTGTATTGGCCTTCAAATCCCTGTCAAAAGGTGAAAAAAATATCCAGTGAACTAATATCTTTTAACACAAGAGGTTCTTCAGATGCTGGAAATCCAGAGCAACACACACAAAATGCAGGAGGAACTCAGCAGGTCAGGCAGCACCAATGGAATTCAATAAACAGTCATAGTTTCAAACCAAGGCCCTTGATCAGGAGTTGGCCTGAAGCATTAACTGTTTATTCATTTCTATAGATGCTTCCTGACCTGCTGAGTTCCTCTAGCATTTTATGTGTAATGTCCTTAAAGGTAGTTTTGATCACCTACTGACCAGAAAGATATTACTAAGATTGAAAGAGTGCAGAGAAAAGTTACAAAGATATTGGAAGGACTTGAAGTCCTGAGTTATAGTGAAAAGCTGAAGAGGTTAGGACTTATTTCCCTGCAGCATAGGAGAATTAGGGGAGATTTGATAGAGGGATATGTAATTATGAAGGATATGGAAAAGGTAAGTGCAAGCAGGCTTTCTCCAGTGAGGTTGAATGAAGAGCAAGATGTCATAGATTGAGGGTGAAAGTTGAAATATTTAAGTGGAATCTAAGGGGGAGCTTCTTCACTCGTAGGCTGGTGTGAGTGTGGAACAAGCTGCCAGTGGAAGTGGTAGATGTGGATTTGTTTGCAACATTTATGAGCAAATTGGTTAGGTACATCGATGTGGAGGACTATGGTTCAGATGCAGGTCGATGCGACCAGGCTCAAGCAAGAGAAAACCTGCAGATGCTGGAAACCCGAGCAACACACACAAAGTTGGAGGAGCTCAGCAGGCCAAGCAGAGTCTTTGGAAAAGAGTACAGCTGACGTATTGGGCTGAGATCCTTCAGCAGGATGTGACTAGGGTGATCAGTTTGGTATGGACTAGCTGGGTTGAAGGGCCTTTTTCTGTGCTGTAGTGCTCTATATTGCTATGACTCCAATACAGTTGAAAGCCATAAGCACATAAGAAATAGGAGCAGGAGTCGGCCATCTGGCCCATTGAGCCTGTTCCGCCATTCAATAAGATCATGGCTGATCTGGCCATGGAATCATCTCTACCTAACTGCCCTTTCCCCATAACTCTTAATTCCCCTACTATGCAAAAATGTATCCAACCTTGTCTTAAATATGTTTACTGAGGTAGCCTCCACTGCTTCATTGGGCAGAGAATTCCATAGATTCATCACTCTCTGGGAAAAGCAGTTCTTCCTAATCTCTACCCTAAATCTACTCTCCCGAATCTTGAGGCTATGTCCCCTAGTTCTAGTCTCACCTACCAGTGGAAACAATTTTCCTGCCTTTATCTTATCTATCCCATTCATAATTTCATATGTTTCTATAAGATCTCCTCTCATTCTTCTGAATTCCAGTGCGTACAGTCCCAGGCAACTCAATCCCTCCACATAGTCTAACCCCTCATTGCTGGAATCAACCTGGTGAACCTCCTCTGCACCACAGTCAAAGCCTCAGTAAAGATTCACATAAGGAGATCAGAACTGCACACAGTACTCGAAGTGCAGCTTCACCAGTACCCTGTACATTGCAGCATAACCTCTCTGCTCTTAAATTCAATCCCTCTAGCAATGAAGGCCAACATTCCATTTGCTTTCTTGATAGCCTGCTGCACCTGCAAACCAACGTTTTGTGATTCATGCACAAGCACTCCCAAGTCTCTCTGCACAGCAGCATGCTGCAATTTTTTTTTTACCATTTAAATAATCTGTTCTTTAATTTTTCCTTCCAAAGTGGATGACCTCAAATTTACCAACATGGTACTCCATGTACCAGCTTTTTTCCCACTCACATAACCTATCCAATAACTTCTGCAGAATTTGCTTTTCCACTCAATTTAGTATCCTTAGCAAACTTATATACACTACACTTGGTCCCCTCCTCTAGATTGTTAATGTATATTGTGGATGGTTGCACGCCCAGCACCGATCCCTGCGGCACACTGCTGATCACTGATTGCCAGCCAGACTAATACACACGTATTTCAACTCACTGCATTCTATTAGTTAACCAATCCTCTATCCATGCTAATAAATCACCCCCAGCTCTATGTATCCTTATCTTATGGATAAGTCTTTTATGTGGCACCTTATCGAAAACCTTCTGGAAATCCAAGTAAGTAACGTCCATCTGTTCCCCTCTATCCACTGCACTTGTTACACCCTCAAAGAACTCCAGTAAGTTTGTCAAACAGGACCTGCCTTTGCTGAATCCACGCTGCCTCTGCCTGATGGATCCATTTCTTCTTTAATGATAGTTTCAAGCATTTTCCCAACTACAGATGCTGAACTAATTGGCCTATAGTTAACTGCCTTTTGCCTACATGATTTTTTGAAGTGGTGCGATATTTGCCATTTTCCAATCGGCCAGGACCTGCCCAGAGAACAGAGAATTTTGGAAAATCATCACCAAAGCCTCTACTATAACTTCTGCTATTTTTTTCTGTACCAGGGATGTATTCCATCAGGGCCAGGTACTTATCTCTCTTCAGGCCCAGAAGTTTGCTCAACACTACCTCTTTAGTGATAGCTATGATATTGAGGTCCTCACCTGCTATCGCATCCATAACATCTTTCTTTGGCATATTAGATGTGTCTTTCACCGTGAAGACTGACACAAATCGTCACTCAAAGCCTTGGCCATTTCCTCATACCCAATATCAATTCCCCTTTCTCATCCTCCAAGGGACCTACATTCACTTTAGGCATCATTTTTTACTTTATAAATTATAAAAGCTTTTACTATCCATCTTTGTTTTTGTGCTAGTTTCTTTTCATTATCTAGCTTCCCTTTCTTTACTGCTCACTCAGTGGTACTTTGTTACTTTAAAGTTTTCCCAATCTTCCATTTTCCCACTACTCTTGGCAATTTTGTATGTACAAGCTTTTAGTTCGATGCCTTCTTTTATTTCCTTTGTTATCCAAGGCTGGCTCTCCTCACCCTTATTGTCCTTGCTTTTAACTGGAATGTACTTTTGTTGAGCAACTCTTAGGCAGCATGTTCAGTTGCATAAGAAATACTTGCCTTAATAACAGTATCTACGTCAAGGAGCAAAATAAATATCACTGTTGCTCCAGAGCCTTTGAAGGTGACAATTTCTACTGTTTACTTAATATAATATTGCTTCATGAAGAAAAAAAGCAAATAACTCTCCCAGAATTGATGCCACGCTCAAGGATGTGCAGTCAAAACCTTTCTAGATTTGTTAGTGACTAAACGTGTCAAATTGTCGGCTGATTTCATGAATTTCCTGACAAGTTAGTCACTTGGGAGGCTCAGTTCCCCGGGTGGAATGTTCGTCGTGCTCTGATTAATAACCTAGCATTTCATTCCCATCTTCACTAGACAACACGATCATTAACCATAGTTAAAGCCTGCTTTAAAGTTGCAATTTAAAATGAGCACACTAATTAACATGGTAGGCTTTTAAAATCTGGCTACGTAAAGATGGTTGTATTCAGTTCTCACGGTTTGATCTGCTGAGAATCTAAATATTGTAACTAAATAATTATCCAGATTTCTATTTAAAGCTCAACTTCTTGCTGAATAGTTGGGTTATTCCAGAGCAACACACAAGAACTCAGACTCAGTGGGGAAAGAGAGGAAGGGGCCAAGTTGTGGGAGAAAGCCACTCAATAATGATTGCAGCATATACTATACCAGAGTACCACCAGAGTGGCAACAGTGATACTGATGTGTATAAATGCAACAGACCAGTACTGAAAGCATTGACTAAGAATGGAAAGGCATTCAATTTTTTTTTTAAATAAAGTTTATTTTTGCTTTGCTTACTCTCTATTATGCCACTGCCATTTAGGGCAGTAAAAAGGTCCTCCATCACTGTCTGTCCTTCGTCATCTTCTCTATTGTGCACCACGTGTGATTCAGGGTCCTCATTTTTACCTTTGTGGGATGGCGCTAAGTTGCCTTTAGCCTCCCACAAATCCTCCACCCTTCAGGGGTCCAATGAAGTGTTGTCTTCATGATGGAGTTGTCCAATCCATCACGTGCCCAATCCATCTCTAACGTTTCCTCATGATGATTGCGGCCATGTCCTTTTGATGACACTGAAGGAGCAGGGCACTTTTGGAGATCTTTCTTGGCTAGAAAATACGGCCAGAAATAACAAAATTAACAAAATAAAAATAAGTATATTTTGTTAAATAGAAAACAACAGATCATGCAACATCTGTGGATCTGTGGACATCTGTGGGTTTCCAGCATTTTTTAACCCTTCACTCTTTGAAAGATGTATGTACAAGTGTTGATCATTGCAAAGAGCAATCTCTCTAAGTTGTTGGACTGTCCGTTGATAGTCAACAAAGACCTCGCGACTACTGGCTGAAGATCGAAGATTGCATAACTGCTGAGGTGACAAATTAGAACTGGAATTGTAAATTGGTAAGTTGTTTTTTTATTGTCCATGATACATTGAGATATAGTGGAAAGTTTTCCTTACATGTTGTTCAGACAGATCATTTCATTACATCAATGCATTGATGTAGTAGAAAGAAAAAGCAATAATAAGTGGCAAAATATAGTAGAGTATTACAGTTAGAGTGCAGTACAGGCTGACAGAAAGTGCAAGGCCATAACAAGGTAGATTGTGAGGCCAAGAGTCAATGGTACTGAGGAACCATTCGGTGGTTTTACAAAAGCAGGATAGCAGTTCTCCTTGAGCTTGGTGGTACTTGCTTTTGTATCTTCTGCCCAGTGAAAGGATAGGAGAACAAGAAGAAATGTCCAGGGTGAAAAGGTTCTTTGACCATGTTAGCTGCTTTCCCAAGGCAGAAGACAGGACTTTGCACTGGCAGTATGGTCAAAACATGTTCAGGAATTAAGATTTCTGACCAGATTAAATGGCGACTAGAGATTTTGGCAGAGCAGGGATTTCTAACCTCTTTTATGCCATGGACAAATACCATCAAGCAAAGGGTCTGTGGATCCCAGTTTGTGAATCTCTGGCTGGTAGAGGGTGAGAAAGTGGACTTCAGAGACAGGATCACCCATGATATTATTGAATAGCAGAAAAAAGCTTGACAGTCTTTATGAATGACTCCTGCTCCAATTACTTTTGCTGGCATAGTTCTTATACCTAGAAGTATTATTGAAATGCACTTACATTTCAGTTGTGCCTTTTATGTTGACAGCAATCTTGCAATTGTTGAATAAGGACAATTTCAAATCTGTTAATCAACTCACACACTCAATGTTTCAGGAACAGCTTTTTCCCCTCCACTGTCAGATTTCTGAGTGGACAATGAATCCATGAACACCACCTCATTAGTTTTGCTCTCTTTTTCATGATCAATTTAATTTTGTTTTATATGTTTCTTATTGTAATTTATAGAATAAATTACAATGGCTGTTTGAGTGGTGTCACAGCAACAACCTTGCACTCAAAGTCAGTAAGATCAAAAAATTGATTGTGGACTTCAGAAAAGGTAAGATGAGGGAACACCAGATCAAGGGATCAGAAGTAGGAGGGGTGATTGATAAGTTCATGGCCTAAGGTAGAAGGTTCAATTTTTGAAAACCTAGCACACCTCTTTTTCAACATAGTCCCCTCCAACATGTACACACTTAGTCCAGTGGTCGTGAAGGATACGGATCCCTTCTTTGTAGAAGTGGTCCACAGCAGGGGTGATTGATAAGTTTGTGGCCTAAGGTAGAAGGAGATGAGTTATACAGCTCTCATTACCTGCATGTGCAGTTCAACACTTTGAGTGAAAATGCAAAACGTTTGAAGTTAATAACTCACCTCCTTCTACCTTAGGACTCAAACTTATCAATCACCCCTGCTGTGGACCTCTTCTGGGGGTCCAAGACGCCGACTTCTACAAAGAACGATCCGTATGCTCCATGATCGCTAGATTAAGTGTGTAAATGTAGGAAAAATAAATGTGCTAGGTTTTCAAAAATTGACTCCTTCTACCTTAGGCTATGAATTTATCAATCACTCCTCGTAGAAAGGTGAGGGATTTCAAGTTCCTGTGTTTTAATATATGTAAGGATTTATCCTGGACACAACATATTGATGCAGTTACAAAGAAGGCGTGACAATGGCTATATTTCATTTGGATTTTGAGAAGATTTGGTACGTCACCAAAGACATTAGCGAATTTCTGCAGATATACTGGGGGGGGGCATTCTAACTGGCTGCATCACCATCTGGTATGGAGGGGCCACTGCACAGGATCGAAATAAGCTCCTTCAAATCAGTATTTAGTAGATGCACCTTTGTCAGGCAATTACAGCCTTGAGTCTATGTGGATAGGTCTCTATCAGCTTTGAACATCTGGGCACTGCAATTTTTTCCCATTCTCCTTTGCAATACTGCTCAACCCCTATCTGATAGCATGGGATCATGACTGAACAGCCTTTTTCAAATCCAGCCACGAATTCTCAATTGAATTGAGGTCTGGACTCTGCCTTAGACATCCCAGTACATTAACTTGGTTTTTGTTAAGCCATTCCTGTGCAGCTTTGGCTTTATGCTTGGGGTCAAGTCTCAGTTCTCTTGCACACTACATCAAGGTTTTCCTCCAGGGCTTCCCTGTAGTTTGCTGTACTCATTTTCACTCTACCTTCACAAGCCTACTAGAGCCAGCTGCAGAGAAGCATCCCCACAGAATGATGCAGACACCAGCATGCCTCACGGTAGTGAGGGTGAATTTTTGATGATGTGAGGTGTTTTAGCTGACACCAAACATAGCATTTAGTCTGCTGATGACTAAGAAGCTCAATTTTGGTTTCATCAAAACATATAACTTTCTTCCAGTGACTTCAGAGTCTCCCACAAGCCTTCAGGCAAACTCTAGCCAAGATTTCCATAAGACCGTTACACATAGGAACAGAATTAGGTCATTCAGCCCATTGACTGAACTCCGCCATTTCATCATGGCTAATCCCGGATCCCATTCAACCTCATGCACCTACGATCTTACCATATCCTTTGATGCCCCGACCAATTAGTAATCTATCAAATTTCGCTTTAAATATACCCACAGACTTGGCCTAAACTAGTCTGTGGCAGAGTATTCCAGAGATTCGCCACTCTTTGGCTAAAAAAATTCCTCCTTACTTCTGTTCTGAAAGGTTTGACTCTCAATTTTGAGGCTGTGTTCATTGGTTCTGGATATCTCCACCAGAGGAAACATCCTCTCCACATCCAGCTTACCTAGTCCTTTTAACTTTTGGTAGGTTTCAATTAGGTCCCCATGTATTCTTCTAAATTCCAGTGAGTACAGGTCCAAAGTAGCCAAACACTCCTCATATGTTAACCCCTTCATTCCCGGAATCATCCTTGTCAACCCCCACTGGACTCTCTCCAGTGACAATACATCCTATCTGAGATAAGGGGCTCAAAACTGTTGGCAATATTCCAAGTGTGGCCTGACTAGTGCCTTATAAAGCTTCAGCATTATCTCCTTGTGTTTCTATTCTATTTCCCTTAAAATCAGTGCCAACATTTCATTTGGCCTCTTTACCACAGACTCAACCTGTGAATTAACCTTCTGGGAGTCTTTCACAAGGACTCCTAAGTCCCTTTGCACCTCTTAAGTTTGAATTTTCTTCCCATTTAGATAATAGTTTCATTTAGACTATTGTTCCTTTTACCAAAATGCAATATCATACATTTTCCTACACTGTATTCCATTTGTCACATTTTTGCCCATTCTTCCAATTTGACTAAGTCCTGCTGCAATTATATTGTTTCCCCAGCATTATCTACCCATCCATATATCTTCATATCATCTGCAAACTTTGCCACAAAGCCATTAATTCCATTATCCAAATCAGTGACAAACAATGTGAAAAGTAACGGTTCCAATATGACCCCTGAGGAACACCACTAGTCACCAGCAAGCAACCAGAAAAGACCCCCTTTATTCCCTCTTGCTGACTCCTGCCTGTCAGCCATTCCTCTACCCATGCAAATTTATTTCCTGAAACACCATAGGATTTTATCTTGTTAAGCAGCTTCATCAAATGTGAGGCACCTTCAAGTCAAGTCAAGTCAAGTCACTTTTTATTGTCATTTCGACCATAACTGCTGGTACAATACACAGTAAAAACAAGACGATGTTTTTCAGGACCATGGTGCTACATGAAACAGTACAAAAACTACACTAAACTACTTGAAAACAATACAAAAAAGAAAAACTACATTAGACTACAGACATACCCAGGACTGCATTAAGTGCACAAAACAGATTTTCCATGCTGATTTTGACTTATTTTATCATTAGTCTCCAAGTACCTTGAAACAGCGTCCTTAATAATGAACTCCAACACTTTCCCAACCACTGAGATTTGGTTAACTGGCCTATAATTTCCTTTCTTTTGTCTTCCTTCCTTCTTAAACAGTGGACTGACATTTGCAATTTTCCAGTCCTCCGGGACCATGCCAGAATCAAATGATTCTTGAAAGATCATGACCAATACATCCATTATCTCTTCAGCAACTTCCTTCAGGACTCTGGGATGTAGCCCATTTGGTTCAGGTGAACTACCTTAAGACTTTTGAGTTTACCTAGCACTTTTTCCTTTGTAATAGCAATGGAACTCACTCCTGCTCCCTGACACTCACAGACCTCTGGCACACTGCTAGTGTCTTCCACAGTGAAGACTGGAGCAGTGTACCCATTAAGTTTATCTGCCATTTCTTTGCTCCCCATTACTACCCCACCAACATCATTTTCCTGTGGTCCAATTCAACTCTCACCTTCTTTTTATTCTTTATATAACTGAAAATTAGTGTGAGTTTTTTCAACAGTGGCTTTCTCTTTGCCACTTTCCAAAGAAGCTGTAACTGGTGAAGTACCCGGTTAACCATTGGTCTATCCACTGTCTCTCCCATCTTAGCCACTAAAGCTTGTAAATCCTCTAGAGTTGTCAAAGGTCTCTTTGTGGCCTCCCTCATTAATCCTCTTCTTGCACAGTCACTCAGTTTTTGAGGACGGCCTGCTCGACGCAGATTTACAGCTGTGCCATTTTCTTTACATTTCTTGATGATTGACTTAACTGTACTCAAAGGGATATTCAATGACTTGGAAATTTTCTTTTATCCATCTCCTGTCCTTTAAATGCCCAATTCGCAGAGTTGCTTGGAGAGTTTGTTTGTCTTCATAGTGTAGTTTTTTTTACCAGGTACTGGCTTACCAACAGTTGGACCTTCCAGAAGCAGGTGCATTTTTGCTAAACTCAATTGAAGCACCTTGACTGCCCACGGGTCTCCAAACGCAGGTCTTCATTTAGCTAATTATGTGACTTCTAAAACCAATTGGCCACACCAGTACACACAAAATGCTGGTGGAACATAGCAGGCCAGGCAGCATCTATAGGGAGAAGTGCTGTCGCTGTTTCGGGCCGAGACCCTTCGTCAGGAGTGATATTTTGGTGTGTCATATTAAGGGGAGGGGGTGGTGAATATTTATGCAATAAATTATTTTGTACTTAATATTTCTAATTAATTTAGATCACGTTGTGGAGATCTGTTTCCACTTTGACATGATAGAGTCTTTTTCTGTTGATCAGTGTCAAAAAAAGCCAAGTTAAACCTAATATTTAAAAAAAAATAAAACATGAATACTTCTGGAGGGAGGGCAGCACTGAATACTTTTTATAAGCACTGTATCTGTCAATTGATATTTGAAACTAACGTTGAGCGGCAATGTAGCGTAGCAGTTAGTGTAACGTTTTTCAGCACCAGTGACACAAGATCAATTCCCACCACTTTCTGTATGGAGTTTGTGTATTCTCCATCTGTGTGTGTGTGTAGGTTTCCTCCAGGAGATCCAGCTTCTTCCCACATTACAAAGATGTACAGATTAGGGTTAGCAAGTTGCGAGCATGCTATGTTGGTGCAGAAGTATGGCCGAATGTGTGGAATGTCCACAGCACATTTTCAGACTGTGGTGGTCATTGATGCAAAACTATTCATTTCACTATGTTTTGATGTTTTGATGTACATGTGACAAATAAAGCTAATATTTAGATGTCACTATCTCCATGTTGTTTTCATGATCTCACAGTGTCTTTACTTTCCGGCTGTCCGGCCAACTCTTCCCTGGTTAGATTTGATGTAAGCTGTCAGACAGTGCCGGAATTGAACTCTGAACTCTACGCCCTGAACTGTAATAGCATCACACTGACCACTATGCTACCATGGGTGTGTCCTCAAAGTAAAACCAACAGCAAGCAATGAAGAGCTTGGGCAGCGGAAGTGGATAATGCAAATTGTTAAATGTCAAAATCTGGTACCGCTCCAGGAAATCAGCAGGTCAAGCAGCATTTGTAGGGGGAATAGACAATCAATATTATAGATCAAGATCCTTCCATTCCAGAAAGTCCTACAGTCCAGTCCAGCAGAACTCCCCAGAATATTTTTTTTCAGCTTCAGTTCTCCCTGGTGTCTCTCAATCAGTTTCACATTACTGATTATTAGAGCTTGCTGTATGAAAATTGGCTGCCATGGTCACAAAGTGCTGCCGACTGCAACTACCCAAGGGGGAAAGCATCAGGGGCAGACTGTGGAGGTGGTGCATGGTCCTAATGATTGTCTGAGACATTTTTCTTGAAATCGTAAGATCCTGTTGGCCATTGGTAAAATGGTATACTGCAAGTCCAGTTCACTCGTTCATTGGTGAGACCAATTGGTGAGAAAATCTGCATGTCCTTGTTGTTGTGTGGGCCAGGCCCTCATGCCGTGGTGTCACCTGTTGCAGCTGCCCAGCAGAGGAGACAGTGGAGGCAGTGTGACACGGTGTCTGTGCTGGGGTGGGGGTTGGACCCTCCTGACAATCCTGCCCTCTAGTGTTCAGTAGAAGATTGAATTGCATTGTCTGCAGAGGCACTAACACCTGATGAGGACTGCAACATGCTTGTTTTTGTTGCTCCAGGACAACATCCCATGCACTATCAACCATGATACTCAGGGACTTGGACTATATCATCTCATTTTTTGTGACTGCTTTTTTAAATTTTAATTTTGTTTTATTTTTTGTGACTGCTCTCGTAACTCTCTGCGCTACACCAGCCTTGGGCCATGTGCGTCTGTTGGTACTGAGCTCGTACCTTGGTCCTAGAACGCTGGTTCATTTGGCTGAATGACAATTAAACTGGAACTTGAAGCAGCTCAGGACAACTTCAAGTTGCTTTCGGAAAGGGAGATTTCCTATTCTTTTACACTGACATCATTGATACTGTGTCTGTAGGAACATCATGAGTTAAGTTATTACTAAAGCTTCAGTGGTAATGTTAAAGTCAAAGTGAATTTATCATCGGAGAACTATTATGTCTCCATATACAACCCTGAGATTCATTTTCTTGCAGGCATTCACAGTAGAACAAAGAAATACAATAGAATCAGTGAAAAATTGTGCATAAACACTGACAAGCAGCCAATGTGCAAAAGAAGATGAACTGTGCAAATACAAATAACAAATAATAACAATAATAATTATTATTATTAATAATTAAATTGGTAGAAGTCATGATCCTTCCACTTTCCAATAGTTACTTTATTAGATTTCTGAATGCCTGTTCAAACCAGAAAAGGATTTACCAGAATTCACTTAAATGTAAAATTCCTCACCTGAGGGAGAATGGGAGAAACTTTAATATTGAGAGGCTGGACCGAGGAACTGGAAGTGCTATGAATTATGCTGACTGTAATAAGCTTCAGAATATTGCCAACAGTTTATTGTGCATATCAGATGGCCTTGCCTCAGAACTTCTCAACAATAAGAATTCAGCAAAAGTATGACGCTGCAGTTGCAGTAAATCAATAATATAATCAGAAAAGGCTGGAGTTATTCAGCAGGTCAGGCAGTATCCCTGGACTTAATGTCTGTGGCTGATAAATCTTTTACAGAAGTAAGCTATGCAAATTAAGATGTGCTGCTGTAACATCTTAGTAATGGGAATGAGAAGTCTCCTATAAGACGTTTATTGTACGTTTTATTGTACACTTAACAAATAAACTTTATTTTTAAATGGTTCACCAGTATGCTAAGCTAGACTCTTGACCTCACAATCTACCTCATTTACGACCTTGCATCCTATTGTTTATCTGTACTGCACTTTCCAGGCAGATTATACACTTACTTCTGCATTAGTGTTGTTTTGTTCTCCCTCAGGATAGTGGAATGATGTGATTTATATGAACAGTGTGCAAGTCATGCTTTTCACTTTCTCCATACATGTGGCAATAATAAACCAGTTCAACACAGTATAATAGCATTGTGGCTGGATGGTGTGAACCCCAAGGTGCTGGAGGCGTGTGCTGAACAGCTGTGTGGAGTTCTCCAGTGCATTTTCAATCTGAGACGCATTGAAAGCGTCCCAACTATGTGGAAAACATCAAGTGTGGTCCCTGCAAAGGGCCAAGCAAAAGCAAAGGTCTTGAATGACTTCCGTCCAATGGCCCTGATCTCACACATCATGAAGACCTTAGAGAGCCTAGTCCTGGCTTACCTCCAACGCTAGTCAGATCAGCCTTCGGTCCCTTGCAACTTGCCTATCAGGAGCAAATTAGAGTTGATGTTGCTGTCATCTACCTGCTGAACAGAGCCTACTCCCATTTGGATAAGCAGGGCAGCACTGTGAGGATCTTGGTTTTTGATTTCTCAAGTGCCTTCAATACCATACAGCCTTCATTGCTGGGAGGAAAGCTATGTTCAACGCAGACTGGCACTTCCATTGCATCCTGGATAATGGACCACAGTTGGTGTGGCTTCAGAGCTGTGTGTCAGACATGGCTATAAGCAGCACTGGGGCCCCATTGGCTTCCTTCCTGCTTACCCTGTATATCTCAGATTTTAGATACAACACTGAGTCATGTCTACTGCAGAAATTCTCAAGTTAGGTGTACACAACAAGGATGGGAGGATAAATTCAGAGTCCTAGTGGAGGACTTTGTCAAATCATGCAAGTTGGATCATCTGCAGCTCGGCATCAGTATGACAAAGGAGATGGGGATGGACTTTAGGAAGACTAAGCCTGCACTGTTCCCTGTTACTGTTGATGGTGAGGAAGTGGATGTGATGAGGACCTACAAGTACCTGGAGTGCATCTATATTGCCAGCCTTGAGTGGAGCTCCAACACAGAGGCTGTCTACAAGAAGGGCCAGAGTTGACTCTACATCCCAAGGAGACTACGGTCCTTTGGAGTATGCAGGCCTCTCCTTCATATGTTCTACTGGTCTGTTGTCACCAGTACCATCTTTTATGTGGTGGTGTGCTGGGACAATGGCATCAACATGGGTGATGCCAACAGGCTCAAAAAAATTGATCAGAAAGGCAGGCTGTTGTAGGAGTCAAAATGGACACACTGAGCGCTATATGAGGTCATTCTTACATTCGGCCATTAGGCTCTATAATGAGTCAACCTATAGCCAGGGAAGTGATGACCCCTTCCTGCTAGATTGGTTGCGGTAACTTATTTTTCATTCTTTCTTATTTTTCTTCTAATATTTGTATATCTGCACACTTGAAATGCCACTGTAATTTCCTTTAGATCATATATGTCAAACTCAAGGCCCGCGGGCCAAATCCGGCCCGCGGTGGAATTATCTTTGGTCCGCGAGATAATATCTAATTACTATTAAAGCTGGCCCCAGTAATCGAAGCGCCTATGGCGTATGATATGGCTAATGCTGAGTTTATTCAGGTATCAGGTTTTCAGGGGTTTTAGTGTTTATTCGGCAGTCTTGCTCGGCAGTCTTCTTCATAAGAAACGGAATTTGTAAAGTGAAACACTTTGTAGTTATAGCAGAGACTGAGACACATGAGAGCAGGCTGAAAAAAACGGAGGCAACGAAAGCTGCGTTCGCACGCGTCCGACTGATCCGGCCCGCATGAAGCTGCATTTTGCTCAATCCGGCCCGTGACCTAAAATGATTTTGACATCCCTGCTTTAGATCAATAAAGTATCTACCTATCAATCTATCTTCATGCAATCTTTGCGTTCCATTGAGAGAGATGGACTAATTTAATCCAAGTTAACCAGCATACAGTTTTATGCATGGCAGATTAAATTTTAGTCATTTCAAATAATATTACTCTACTGACATGGAATAAATTGCTAATTTCTTAAACCTATTTTCAGTTATATTAATTAAAACATAGACAATTACAGCATAAATATATTAAAGAATATTTTAAAACAATATTCTGATTTATGTTCAGGCTCTTTTATTTACACATACAGTCAGTGGCCCCTATACTAGTTACCTCGGGTACCTAATAAAGTGGCTACTCAGTGTATATTCTTGGTCTTCAAGGTTCAGTGTGTTGTGCACTCAATAAGGCAGCTATTTTGTACTGAGATGAGCGGAAATTTCATTAACCAGAAGGTTGTGAATTTGTGGAATTCATTGCCACACACAGCTGAGAAGGCAAGGTCACTGGGTATACTTAAAGCAGAGGTTGATACGTTCTTGATTAGTTAGAGAGTCAAAGGCTATGGAGAGAAGGATGGAGAATGGGGTTGAGTGGGATAATAAATCAGCCATAATGGAATAACAGATCAGACTCAGAAGGCTGAAGGGCTTAATTCTGTTCCTATGTCATAAGGCCCACAGCTTACTAATCCTAACAGCTTCAAATTCCTCAGTATACACATTAATGAGAACCTCACTTGGTCTGTACATACTGGCTGTGTGGTGAAAACAAACACAACTTTCACCTCAGACGATTAAAGAAATTCAGCATGAGTCCCCAATTCCAAAGGACTTTCTACAGGGGCACAATTGAGCGCATCTTGACTGGCTGTATCACTGCCTGGTATGGGAACTGTACTTCCCTCAATCGCAGGGCTCTGCAAAGAGTGGTGCGGACAGCCCAGCACATCTATAAATGTGAACTTCCCACTATTCAGGACAGGTGCGTAAAAACGGCCTGAAGGATCATTGGGGACCCGAATCACCCCAACCATAAACTGTTCCAGTTGCTATCATTTGGGAAATGATAACACAGCATTAAAACCAGGACCAATGGGCTCTGGGACAGCTTCTTCCACCAAGTTCATCAGACTGACTAATTTACGCTGATACTATTGTGTTTCTAAGCTATATTGACTATTTGTTGTATATCTTACTGTACATACTATTTATTACAAGTTACTATAATTTACACATTGCACATTCAGATGGAGATGTACCATAAAGATTTTTACTCCTCGTGCATGTGAAGGATGTAAGAAATAAAGTCCATTCAATTCAGTTCATGTCGATGGAAGTAGGCAGTTTAAATGGTTCAGCACAGACTACATAGGCTCGGCCCGAAATGTCATCACTACCTCCTCCCATAGATGCTGTCTGGCCTGCTGAGTTCTGCCAGCATTTTGTGTTTTTATTTATTTCCAGCATCTGCAGATTCACTCGTGTTGTTTTTGTGCTGTAGTTTTTTATAATGCTATGACACCAAGCCCCTTACCACCATCCCACCCATGCATAAACACTGTTGTCTAACCCCAGGACAGCCTGCTTGCAGGCATTCAGCCTCCAGTGGACTCGGACTCACAGACATTGTGCTTTGACTTCACCAGAATTCACAGAGACTCACAGAAACTCTCAGATCTCAGCTTAAGCTATCAGAAAATGCCATTTTATGTTTATTTTTGGATTTTTGAAATTACTTTTTAAATATGACCAATCAGATTTGTTGATGATAGATATCCCCTTCAATAACCACGAACGTGATAAGAATATAATAAACAGGAGAAGGAATTGTCTGTCCTGCCCCTTGAGGCTGCTCTGTATTTCAATAAGATCCTGCCTGATCTGATCTTGATCACAGCTCTAATTTCCGACCAACTCTTCAGACCCCTTGACGTTCTTAAGACTCAAAGTCTGCTGTCTCAATAATGTTTTCAAAGGTTAGGAATTCTTTCTGAGTTACAAAATTTCAATGAATCTCAAGAAGTTTTTCCTCACTCATCTTCAAAGCTGATTCCTTATTCTGAAATTATGATCTATCGTTTTGCCCATGAGAAGAAATATTTTTTCAGCATGAAACTGTCAAGTCTCCTCAGAATTATATGGTTCAAGAAAATAATCTCTCAAGCTGTTAACTTCCAATAAATGTAATCTTTCTTGCTCTATTTTCCCCAATCATTTTATACCCATGGATCAACACTACTTTTCAGAATCGGAATCAGATTTATCATCATTGACTTTTATGACATGAATTTTGCTGTTTTGCAGCAGTGCAAAGATATAAAATTGCCATTTATTACATAATAAATAAATAGTGCAAAAGAACAGAATCATGAGATAGGATTCAGGGGTTCATGGACAGTTCAGAAAACTGATGGCTGTTGGGAAGATAATTTTTCCTGAAATGGTGAGTGTGTGTCTTCAGGCTTCTGCACCACCTTGAGAAGTGCCCATGTCCTGGATAGAGAGGTCCTCAAAGATAGATGCTGCTTTTTTCAGTCACTTGAGGTCCCTTGAAGATGTCCTCAGTTGTGAGGAGCCTTGTGCCTGTGTTGGAGTTGGTTGGGTCTGCAGCCTCTTGTGATCCTTTGCATTGCAGGCTCCACACCATGCTACAATGCAACTAGTTAGAATCCTCTCCACTGTACACCTACAAAAATTTGTAAGAAAACTTCTTAAACAAAAGATTTCATGAAATGGTGTGGAATCTGCTTTAAATGTTTTGGATTAACCTGGAATTTCTGATCTATTCAAGATTCAAGATTGTTTAATATAATTTCCTTTACAGAAGTTTAAAGGAGAACAAAATAATTGTTACTGTGGATCAGCCAAAAAAGAAACATAAAGAACACAATAAAAAATAATAAATACTAAACAAATATAAATACATAAGATAGCTTGTACATATACTGTAGGTTGATTGCTTGTCTATAAACTGATGCTGGGCACAGGAGTATCTGTACATGAGGAACAGGAATGAGACAGGAAATGATGAAGTAGTGGTGGTGAGGTTGTTAGTGAGTGGAGGTGTTGATCAGCTTCACTGCTTGGGGAAAGTAATTGTTTTTGAGGCTGCTGGCCCTGGCATGGATGCTATGTAGCCTCCTCCCTGATGGGAGTGGGACAGACAGTCCAGGAGTGTGTATCTGAACATACAATTAATAACTTTATTGCCACACTAAGAAAATCCCTTTCCTTAAGCATGATGCCTACTGAAATATGGTTCATTGTAAAACTTCTTTATACTGAATTGGTTTTGTTAATGTTACTTCATATTTTTAATTGGAGAGTATTATAATTATGACCATTTATTGTACGTGAGCTGGAGGGTGATTTCATAGGTGTTCTGCTTGTGGATTCACCATCTCTGCCAAATTAAGACTTTCATTTAACACCACGTGTCAATGATTCTAGTAAGCAACTGAGTATGAAGAAATTAGTTTGCTGACCTCTATAAATCTCAGTCAATAATCTAGCCAATGTAATTTTATGTTTTCCGGTGGTGACTTTAGCTACCAGCCAGAAGCAAGCATACATGGAAGGAGAGATAAAACATAAAATACCCTGCAGTTGTGACAGTACAGTCAAAGTGTCATACATTACAGCCAAGAAACTGGCCCTTCAGCCCAATCTGTTATTCTGTCCAGTTCAAGAAGTTAAGGGGAAGATGTTCCCCTCAAAATATTTCACATTTCACCCTTAACCCACAACTTCTAGCTCTGGTCTCACCCAACCTCAGTGGAAAAAGCCTTATTGCATTTACCCTATTTACACCACTCATAACGTGGTATACCTCTAGCAAATCTCCCCTCTTTCTCCTATGTTCCAGGCAGTAAAATCCTAAACTATTCAATCTTTCCTTATAACTCAGGTCCTCCAGACCTGGCAATATCCGTGTAAAATTTCCCTGTACTCTTTTAACCTTGTTTATATCTTTCCTGTTGATAGGTGACCAAAGCTTCATACAATACTCCAAATTAGGTCTCACCAACATCTTGTGGAGCTTCAACATAACATCCCAAATCCTATACTCCATACTTTGATTTATGAAGGCCAATGTACCAAAAGCTCTCTTTATCAACATGTGGCATCATTTATATGGATCTGTTTTCCCCTGAGCTATTTCTTCTGCCACACTTCTCAGTGCCATTCTGCTCACTGTGTAAATCCCCTGCTGGAACTACCTCCCAATTTGACCTGCCTGATCTGCTGGGTGCCTCAAGTATTTTTGTAGTCATAGAGTCATAGAGCACTAAAGCAAAGAAACAAGACCTTTGGCCCATCTAGTCCATGCTGAACTGTTATTCTGCCTAGACCCATCGACCCGGACCTGGAACATGGCCCTCCATATAATGGTGCCACGTTTCTACCAATTCGGTCCAGTAACAAGATGTCCACTGGATGGTTACATATGCATTATTTTGCTGTTGGTCCGAATCACCAATAGAACTGCCAAGACAGTCCATTCCTTTCCACTCAGTTATCCTTGATATTAATTTGCCTGCAACTGCTGTTTTTGTTTGTCCCACATTTCCAGCATTGTTTGTCTGTTTTCTCTCCTCTCTCATGATTCACCTCTCTCTCCATTTATATCTTCATTCAGACCAGCAATGAAAAACACTCTCATTTGGCAAGAGCTACCTTCCCCCATGTAAGCCTTCTTTGTTCTCTCCACTGCTCACTCTCTTTGCACCTCGGAACACATTTATACTTTCCTACTTTTTCATAAGACCATAAGGTAATAAGACATAGGGGCAGAATTAGGCTATTCAGTCCATCGAGTCTGCTATGCAATTCCATCATGGCTGATTTACTATCTCACTCAACCCCATTCACCTCTCTTCTCCACATAACCTTTTATGCCCTGACTAATCAAGAACCAGCCAACCTCCACTTGAAATATAACAAATGATTTGGCCTCCACAGCTGCTTGGGGTACTACATTTTACAGATTCACTACCCTCTGGCCAAAGAAGTTCCTCCTTATCTCTGTTCTAGAGGGACTTCCTTCTGTCTGAGGCCGTGCTCTTAGGTCCTTCACCAAAAAGGATCAGAAATAGGCTACTTGACCCATTAAGTCTGTCCCACCATTTCATCACGGTTGATCCTTTTCCTTCTTAGCCACAATCTTCTACCTTCTTGTCATAATCCCTCTTGCCTTGACTAATCATGAATCTATCAACCTTTGAGTCATAGAACCACAGAGACAGAGGGCCATAGAAAAGTACAACATAGTGTTATGCCGTTGGCCCCCTCCTTTGTGAAAATCGCAAGAACTCTAGTTAAGGGGGGTCAACTGACCCAAGAGAGAGACGTGCGAAAGACCACGTTCTTCCAAGACGCAGAATAAAAGTGACTTTGACTATTATCTCATGGAGACCACCTGAAAAGCCCTCGGGCAAAGTGGGCTGGTTGAGAGAGAGATCGCATTACCTGCAACTTGATTGACACCTGCGATCTCGTGAAGAAGTATAAAGGCGGGTCTGAGGGGAGGACCCTCAGATGCACCAAGGAAACACACGAAGGAGAAACGCTAGAAATCCTGCAACAGCGTTTTAATAGCTACAGCCGGTGGTGGGGTTCGTGTGCGTCCTTCCCTTGCCTGGGATTGGCGACTTCACCACGGAAGACGGCCTAGCTACAGGGGAAGCCACAGATGAGAGTCCATTCCCCCAACGAGACTTCCGACTACCTCCTACAGGTTGGAAAACCTGTCGGGTAAATGCTTCATGTTCTCTGTCTTTCTAATTAAACGTGCACCAACGCGACACTTCCGCCGACAACTAAGTGAAACTGCCGTGATCTGAAAGACTTTTAGCTATCCAGTGAACGATATAAAATCTACATTACCCCTAGACGACGATCGAGCTTGTGTTTTGAATGATTATTATTACACCGGTGTTTTAGATTGAGTTTTGATGATCTGAATGTTTTGTATTAACCATACGTTTGTGCCCTTGTTGAATAAAACGGTTGAAAATAGTAGCATCCGACTCAGCTGATCCATCTATCTTTGCTGGTAAGTTACCTGGTTACGGGGTTTTCGTAACAATAGAAACAGGCTCTTCCTGCCATAAGTTCCATGCTGAAGCCAATTAAACTGCCTACTTCCAATGACTTGCACTGGAGCCATAGCCCTTCATATCCTTACTATATACGTACCTGTCCAAACTTCTCTTAAATGTTGAAATCGAGCTTACATGGACCACTTGTGCTGGCAATTCATTCCACACTTCCACAACCTTCTGAGTAAAGAAGTTTCCCCCCTTGTTCCCCTTAAAAGTCTCAACGTTCACCCTTAAGCCATGACATCTGGTTGTAGTCCCATCGAACCTCAGTGGAAAAAGCCTGCTTGCATTTACCATGTCTATACCATTCATTTTGTATACCCCTATCAAATTTCTTCTCAATATTCTGTGTTCAAAAGGATAAAGACCTAACCTATTCAAGTCAATCTTTCCTTATAACTCAGGTCCTCCAGACCTGGCAACATCCTTGTACATTTTCTTTTGCACTCTTTAAACCTTGTTTATGTCTTCACTGTATATAAGTGAACAAAACTGCACAGAATGCACCACATTAGGCCTCACCAATGTCTTATACAACTTCAACATAATATCCCATCTTCTGTACTCACTACTTTGATTTATGAATGCCAATGTGCCAAAAGCTTTCTTTATGATCCTATCTACCTGTGACATCACTTCAATGGATTATGGATTTATATTCCCAGATCCTTTTGTTGTGAAACACTCTTCAGAGCCCTACTATTCACTGTGTAAGATATACCCTGGTTGGTCCTACAGAAGGGGAAAACCTCACACTTATCTGAATTAAGTTCCAACTGCTATTTTTCCAACTATTGCAGATCCCTCTGCAAGCCATGATAGCCTTCCTCACTGCCCAGTACATGCCATTCTTGGTGTCATCTGCAAATTTGCTGATCCAGTTAACCACATTATCATCCAGATCATTGATCTAGATGAAAAACAACAAAGGACCCAGCACCAATCCCTGTGGCACACCAATAGTCACAGTTCTCCAGTCAGGGAGGCAACCCTCTGTGACCACTGTCTGGTTTCTCCCACAAAACCAATGTCTAATCCAATTTACTATCTCATCTTGAATGCCAAGCAACTGAACCTTCTTGACCAGCTTCCCATGCAGGACCTTGTCAAACACCTTGCTAAAGTTCATGTAGACAACATCCACTGCCTTGTCTGCATCCACTTTCTTGGTAACATCCTCAAAAAACTCATGGTAGGTTAGACATGACCTACCATACACAAAGCTATGCTGACTCCCCTTAATCAGTTCAAATCTATCCAAATATTTATATATTCGGTCACTTAGAATACTTTCCAATAACTTTCCCAAAACTCACTGAACTATGATTTCCTGGTTTCTAATTAGAACCTTTTTTAGACAATGGAACAATATTGACTATCTTCCAATCCTCTGGTACCTCTACTGTCTCTAATGATGTTTTAGATATCTCTGCTAGGGTCCTGGCAGTTTCTACACTTGCCTCCCGTAGGGTCCAAGGGAAAACCTTGTCAGGTCCTGGGGATTTATCCAACCTGATATGCCTCCGCGTAATAAATACCACTTCCTCTGTGATCTGTTCAGGATCCATGAAGTTGAAACCACTTTGCCTCACTTCTATAGACTCTGTATCAATCTCCCAAGTAAATATGGATCTCAAGAATGTATTTAAGATCTCCCTCCGTTGTCTATAACAAATTTGTACATTCTCTCCATGACTGTGATGGTTTCCTCTGGGTGCTCTGGCTCCCTCTCACATTCCAAAGATGTACCAGGTAGTAGGTTAATTGGTCACAAGGGTGTGATTAGTCATTCAGATTCATTGAGCCAGAAATTCACTGCTAAGTAAAATATATAAAATAATATATTCGTCATACTTAGTTACCTAAAATAAATTGGATGAATATCTTAGAAAACAGCACATAATTCATCATTTGGACTAGTGGAAACATTAAAATGAACAAACAAGGATATTTTATACATGTGAAATCAGTAATAGGTAGGTTGCATTGCCACCTCGACTGGCTATTCTGACATATGCATTGACGACCATTGAAAACCATCCTGTGTAGTGAGAAAAACATCAGAGGTTTCATTTAGGGAGCGTTGAAGTGTTGCTCTGTGATCTAAATCATTTACATAGAATTACTATAATTAACAGCTTTTAAAGGTCTGTTTCAAGCTGTATTGTTTCAGAAAGAGAAGCTCACCTTTACAGTGTAGATTTAGTGCAGCTTCTTCATATGAAGCCACGGCACAGGATCAGAAAAAGCTTCAGATAGTTGTTAACTCTGCCAGCTCCATCGTGGACACTAGTCCGCCCACCATCATAGACATCTTAAATAGGTGGTGCCTCAGGAAGGCGTCATCCATCATTCAGGGCCCTCACCATTCAGGTCATGTCCTCTTCTCAATGCTATTATCAGGGAGGATAGGCAGGAGCCTAAAGACCTACTAGGTTTCATCAGCAACTGCATACTCACTTCTTCCATCTTGAGGAATTGAGGAATCCAACTCAGAATTGGCCCCTTTATACTAATCTGTGTTCTCAGCTAGTTGACAGTGTATCCGACATCTAAATTTTAGGGAGATTTTACTTCTAATATGCAGAAGATGAAGATCTTCTCTGATGAACAGTGTGGGCATGCTATGTTGAGGTGAATTGAATTGACTTTAGTTCTTACATCTTTCACATACATGAGGAGTAAAAATCTTTACAGTATGTCTCCCTCTGAATGTGCAATGTGCAATCGTAGTAATTTATAATAATTTATAATAAATAGAACAGTCAATGTAACATAGAAATGCACTCAAATCAGCGTGAGTTAATCTGTCTGATGGCCTGGTGGAAGAAGCTGTCCTGGAGCCTGTTGATCCTGGCTTTTATGCTGTGATACCGTTTCCCGGATGGTAGCAATTGGAATGGATTGGGGCAACTCCAGTCTTAGTGATCCTTCGGGCCCTCTTTTCACACCTGACTTTGTAAATTCCCTGAATCATGGGAAGTTCACAACTACAGATGTGCTGGGCTATCGCACCACTCTCTGCAGAATCCTGTGATTAAGGGAGGTACAGTTCCCATACCAGGCAGTGATGCAGCCAGTCAGCATGCTCTCAATTGTGCCCCTGTAGAAAGTTCTTAGGATTTGGAGGCCATACGAAACTTCCTCAACCATCTGAGGTGAAAGAGGTGCTGTTGTGCCTTTTTCACCACACAGCTGGTATGTACAGACCATCTGAGCTCCTCGGTGATGTGGATGCCGAGGAACTTAAAGCTGTTCACCCTCTCAACCCCAGATCCATTGATGTCGATTGGTTTAGCCCACCTCCATTACTCCTGTAATCCACAACCAGCTCCTTTGTTTTTGCGACATTGAGGGAAAAGTTGTTTTCTTGATGATGCTAGAATGTGTGGTGACACTTGCAGGTTGCCCTCACCACTTCCTTGGACATGTTGGTTGGTAACGTAGATAGCACATTTCACTATATGTTTCAATGTATGAATGATAAGTTCATCTGATTAAGATTAGGCTTCTGAATCCGATTAGTATTAGGGCAAAGACTGCTCGGATAGGTAACAAATTCTTCCTCCAGGATGTAAGGCTACTGAACTCCCTGCCACCACCTAGATCTCATCATATATGAAGCACCAGTAGTGTTTACTGTTTACTTTTTAACTTGTATTGTAAATCCACCTTTGGCTAAATGTCAATCATATGACATATATTTTATTATTTGTGGTAATATTAATTTATGTGTTGAATGTGAGTTATGTGTACTGTATTGTGCAGCTTCGTTTCGCGGAATATTGGTTCATTTGGTGGTATACATGTTGAATGAGAAAAAACGTGGACTTGAACTTGAATCTGTTGCTTTTAGATGTTATGGTTTAGATGACAGCTACTGTACTAATTGTTCAGTCACGTTCTAGTAAACTAAAGATTAGCTCAGCAATGCTGACATTGCAGAAATATCCACAATTAGAGATGATATTTTCCCAATAATTTGAAAGCCTATTCATTATCACCAAAATAATTTAATTTGTTTAATCTTCCATTTGACAAAATGAGGCAAGATTATGCAAATAGGAAAATTCAAAAATTGCCCAGAGAGAGCTTACTAATTAAACTTTAGAGACAGAAGGTAAAATTCCTACAGATTCTTACACTACTCACTCTCTAGTTCCCACACTTGCCTATCGTTCTCCTTCATTTCACCTGGATCCACCTATCACCTGCCAGCTTTTGTTCTACCCCTTCCCTCCACCTTTTTAGACCAACTACTCCCCTCTTTCTTTCCATCCTAAGAAGGATCTCGACGTTGAAGCATTGACTGTCAATTTCCCTCCACAGATGCTGCCTGTCTCGCTGAATATCTACAATATTTTTTGCGTTTCTCGAAATATTATTTCTTTTTATTTTGTCCACATTCAGTGACACAATTGTCATATAAAAATGGACTTTAATTGCCTTCAAATATTGCATGTGTTTATTTGTTTACAATACAGCATGGTAAAAGTTTAGTCTGATCCAACAAACCTGGCTCACCCATTTATTCCCATGTGACCAATTAATCTACTAACCCATGTGTCTTTGGAATGTGGAAGGAAACGGGAGCACCCATGGAAACCTACACGGTCATGGGGAGAACGTACCAACTCACACCTAGTTGGTAGGGAAGTGGTGTTAGGTAAATTGAAGGGATTAAAGGCAGATAAATCCCCAGGGCCAGATGGTCTGCATCCCAGAGTGCTTAAGGAAGTAGCCCAAGAAATAGTGGATGCATCAGTGATAATTTTTCAAAACTCCTTAGATTCTGGATTAGTTCCTGAAGATTGGAGGGTGGCTAATGTAACCCCACTTTTTAAAAAAGGAGGGAGAGAGAAACCGGGGTATTATAGATCAGTTAGTCTGACATCGGTGGTGGGGAAAATGCTAGAGTCGGTTATCAAAGATGTGATAACAGCACATTTGGAAAGAGGTGAAATCATCGGACAAAGTCAGCATGGATTTGTGAAAGGAAAATCATGTCTGACAAATCTTATAAAATTTTTTGAAGATGTAACTAGTAGAGTGGATAGGGGAGAGCCAATGGATGTGGTATATTTAGATTTTCAAAAGGCTTTTGACAAGGTCCCACACAGGAGAATAGTGTGCAAACTTAAAGCACACGGTATTGGGGGTATGGTATTGATGTGGATAGAGAATTGGTTGGCAGACAGGAAGCAAAGAGTGGGAGTAAACAGGACCTTTTCAGAATGGCAGGCAGTGACTAGTGGGGTACCACAAGGCTCAGTGCTGGGACCCCAGTTGTTTACAATATATATTAATGATTAAGACGAGGGAATTAAATGCAGCATCTCCACGTTTGCGGATGACACGAAGCTGGGCAATGGTGTTAGCTGTGAGAAGGATGCTAAGAGGATGCAGGGTGACTTGGATAGGTTAGGTGAGTGGGCAAATTCATGGTAGATGCAATTTAATGTGGATAAATGTGAGGTTATCCACGTTGGTTGCAAGAATAGGAAAACAGATTATTATCTGAACGGTGGCCAATTAGGAAAAGGGGAGATGCAACGAGACCTGGGTGTCATTGTACACCAGTCATTGAAGGTGGGCATGCAGGTACAGCAGGCGGTGAAAAAGGCAAATGGTATGTTGGCATTCATAGCAAAAGGATTTGACTACAGGAGCAGGGAGGTTCTACTGCAGTTGTACAAGGCCTTGGTGAGACCGCACCTAGAATATTGTGTGCAGTTTTGGTCCCCTAATCTGAGGAAAGACATTCTTGCCATAGAGGGAGTACAGAGAAGGTTCACCAGATTGATTCCTGGGATGGCAGGACTTTCATATGAAGAAAGACTGGATCGACTAGGCTTATACTCACTGGAATTTAGAAGATTGAGGGGGGATCTTATTGAAACGTATAAAATTCTAAAGGGATTGGACAGGCTAGATACAGGAAGATTGTTTCCGATGTTGAGGAAGTCCAGAACGAGGGGGTCACAGTTTAAGGATAAAGGGGAAGCCTTTTAGGACCGAGATGAGGAAAAACTTCTTCGCACAGAGAGTGGTGAATCTGTGGAATTCTCTGCCACAGGAAACAGTTGAGGCCGGTTCATTGGCTATATTTAAGAGGAAGTTAGATATGGCCCTTGTGGCTAAAGGGATCAGGGGGTATGCAGAGAAAGCAGGTACAGGGTTCTGAGTTGGATGATTAGCCATGAACATACTGAATGGTGGTGCAGGCTCAAAGGGCCGAATGGCCTACTCCTGCACCTATTTTCTATGTTTCGATGTTTCTAACTCCTGGGTCTCTGGCACTGTAAAACAGTACACTAACGTGCCACTCTTATTTTGCCTTAAGATAAAAATTACTGATTCTCAATAAAAATAAAACATATCTACTAAGAGTTAGCTTCAAATTTTGAAAACAAATGGCTATTATTATCTACGTATGAATGGAATTGGGTGGCAGGGTGAAGATATGTCTCCACCAAAGGAGGTGTAAGGTCCTTCCCTCCACTAGCCTACAGGTCACCCTTGGGCAAGGTGTCTGACCTGCTTAGTCCCCCAGTCAGGGTCACATGAAGCTATGGGAGCAGGTGGTGGATGGTCATATGAGCAGCTGGTGCATATCACAAATCCTGGTTATATGACCACTGATGCCAGGCAGACAATCTCTGAAGAGTATTGATAATTGGCTGGGGTGACCAGTCTTGTAAAGACACTGCCCAGAAGAAGGCAATGACAAACCACTTCTGTAGAAAAACTTGCCAAGAACATAACTGCTGACATGATATGATATAGCACATAATGATGATGGTGATGCTGAACGGCATAGCTTAAAGAACACAGAGGTTGAATGGAAGGCTGATTTGATGAATGGCTTACATTGGATTCAATTTGTGTATGAAAACTAAAATATAAAATAAGTAGAAGATCCATTTGAACTCTTCTTAGAACATTGCTTAATTAAACTGAGGTCTTCAGTGGAGGAGGAACTTTCCAATTTTCCTCCACATCTGATGAAATGTCCATTTGAGCAACACCTGTAATGTTTTATGATGATATTGGTTTCTCAAGGTCAGTCTCATCTCCTGATCGCTGCTTCAGTTATTTTCTGATAATCCAGCCAGGGACAGACAGCAGCTAATTGAGCTGTCAATGCGATGTGATGTATTTTGACAGTGAGCCTGATCTGCAAGTTAATTACCGATCGGAACTAAAACACTCGTCTCTTGGTCACAAGACAGTTGACACAAAGCAAATCGCTGCTGCAATCAGCTCAGCCCTGAAAGAGCGTGGGCTTGGAGCTGGAATGTGGAGAAGCAGGAAGAGGAGAAAATCAATTGATCAATCAGTCGAGCTTTCCAGTTTGCCTGAAGCACATTATTGCCAATAAATCAGTAATGAATTCTAGATTGCATTGAATCAATATTGGTGCCTTTTCACAAGCCAACACACCCAAGCTCTGTCTCTCTTTATTTAGAACATAGAACAGCACTGAACAGGAACAGGCTATTGGTCCAAAATGTAGTGCCCAACCAGTTAAATTAGTAATCAAATGACGATCTAGACATGATTTCTGTCCACACAATGCCCATATCCTATCATTTTCCTCATATTCATGTGCCGATCTAAAAGTCTTAAAAAAATTTCTAATGGATCAGCCTCTACCACCACTCTAGGCACCCTCCACTCTGTGTAAAACCTTTCTGCCTCTACCCCCATTCTAGGCAGTGCATTCCAGGAACCCACCACTCTGTGTAAAACCTTTCTGCCTCTACCCCCACTTTAGGCAGTGCATTTCAGGTAAAAAACTTGCCCCTCACATCTCCTTAGAAATGATCCCCTCTCACCTTAAATGCAAGCCCTCTCGTATTAGATATTATCCTTGGAAAAACAATTTGTCTGTCTACTTTATCTATGCTTCTCATAATCTTATTAACCTCTATCAGATCTCCCCTCAGCCCCTACTGCTCTAAAGAAAACTACCCCACCAGAATTTAGCTTCATCAGGCAAGCCACAATATTCAGGGCACAAGCTTCCTACATAAATCTCCTCTTCTCAGCTTATTGTATTATATTGGATTAATATTGTCGCATGTACAGAGGTACATTAAACAATGTCTGTTGGCTCTGGGGTTGTACACTCTGGAGTTTAGAAAAATGAGGTGGGATCTCAGTGAAACCCATCAAAATTGAAAGGTCCAGATAGAATGAATATGGACAGTATGTTCCCTACAGTGGGGGGCTCTTGGACCAGAGGGCACAGCCTCAGAATAGAAGGACATTCATTAAAATAAAATGAGGAGGAATTTCTTTAGACAGAGAATGGTGAATCTGTGGAATTCATTGCCATAGATGACTGTAGAGGCCAAGTCATTGGGTATATTTAAAGCGGAGGTTGATAGGTTCTTGATTAGTAAGGATGTCAAAGGTTAGGGGGAGTACGTAGGTGAATGGGTATGGGAGGGATCATAAATCAGCTATTTTGGAATAGCAGAGCAGATTCAATGGGCTGAATGGCCTAATTCTGCTCCTATGCCTGATGGTCCAAAAGCATGTCTTGCATACTCTTCATACAGATCGAATTGTTACAGTAGTGCATTGAGGCAGAAGCAGGTGAATTAAAAACAGAATGCCTGGCTTCTTCCCCTTCCTTACCAGTTTTGCAGAAGAGTCTCGGCTCAAGTCATCCACAGTTTGTTCTTTTCCATTGATTCTGCCTGACCTGCTGAGTTCCTCCAGTGTTTTGTGTGGATAAGTTATCCATTGCTCAGTTACGACATCTGAAAGATAAACATTCTGAAAGACATATCCACCAGGAATAAGTTGATGTTTATATTTTGTGGATTGCAGCTGAGTTTAAGGAGACAGATGTTCAGTTGAATTTCACTGGGGATGAGAGTCCAAGAGATTTCTGCTGTGCTGTCAATCTTCATAATATTGGAGTCAGTTCTAATGAAGTAAATGAGTGTTGATTGTCATCTGATGTTCCTCAAAGATATGCAAATTGCAGATTACAATTGTGCCATCTTCCTGTATCTCAATGCATGTCTTCATTAGAATCAGCAATGTCTCTCTCACTAATCTTCCAAGTTCAAAGTTTAAAGTAAATTAACCTTATGAAAGCGTTTGAATCCACACTGGCATAAGAAAAGCTGCAAGCAACAGTATCACTCCCCCGCACTCTCCAGTGTGTGCTGGTTCCTGCTTTACAGAGAAAAAAATAACTTCTCTAGCACTTCTAAACCACAGTACACATTCTTTCAAAGCATCTTAAAAGTCAATGAAGTACTTTGTAAAAGCTGCTTACAGTTGTAATGTAGGAGGTCTGAGAGCCACAGCAGAATTTCACACAAAACCTTACAATGATGGAAAAACAATCTATTTTGGGAATATTAATTGAGGGGGGTAACGGATTGGAGATATGTTCACCCTTGGACAAGGTATAGCATCTACCTAGCCCCTTTGATCAGGGTCATGTGAAGCCATGGGTGGAGGTGGTGGACAGTCCTCTGAGCAGCTGGTGTACATCACATTTCCTGGTTATGCGACCACTAACTCCAAGCAGACAATCCTGAAGAGAATTGATAATGGCTGGGGTCCCCTGTCTTATAAAGACACTTCTCAGAAGAAGGCAACAGCAAACTACTTCTGTGGAAATAATTGTCATGAACGAATTACTTGAGGATGCCACGCCCACTCACGTAGAAATATCCAGCATGGAAGCAGACACTTCGGCCCAAAAGGTCCATGCTGAACAAGGTTCTCTTCCAAGCTTGTCCCATTTGCTCACATCTGGCCCATCTCTCTCTAAACTCTTCCTATTTTTCTACCTGCACAATGCTCTTTTAAAGATTATTATTGTACCTTGTTACATATAAGAAGCATCCTTTGTGTAAAAACATTACTAATCAAGTTCTGATTAAATTGCTCACCTCTCACCATCTAATTCAAATGTTCCCAATCTTTTTTATGCAATGGATCCCAACCATTAACCATTTCAGGAATCCCTGTTCTAATACTTGATTCTATAAAAGTCCTGGAAAGGTTATTGTTTTGGGTTCAATTTTCCATTTAGTGACCTTAGATTTGTTTGACTTTTGCTTCTGGTTTTTTTTGCTTATCTCTTCCATCTGCAGAATATAAACACATAGAATGAAAGCACTGATAGTCTTTCATGGATGCTATGTTGAAGTCATACAAGACGTTGGTGAGCCCTGCCTACAGGAAAGATAACAATAAGATTGAAAGAGTGCAGAGAAAATTTACAAAGATGTTGCTGGGATTTAATGAAAAGGTTGAATAAGTTAAGAATTCATTCTCTAGAGTGTAGGAGAATGAGAGGACATTTGATGGAGGTACACAAAATTATGAGGGGTATTGACAGAATAAATAAAAACAGGCTTTTTCCACTGATGTTGGGTTAGACTAGAAGTAGAGGTCATAGATTAAGAATAAAAGTGAAACGTTTAAGGGAAACTTCTTCACTCAGAGGGTGGTACACGTATGGAACGAGCTGCCAGTACAAGTGGTGGATGTGGGCTCAATTTCAACATTTATGAGAACATTTACAAGTAAGAAAATGCATGGGCAGTGTATGGAGGGCTATGGTCCAGGTGTGGGATGATGGGACGAAGCAGAATAATAGGCTAAAGAGCCTGTTCCATTGTTGTAGAGCTCAATGACTCAATGAATGCTATCTTATCGATGAGTTTAGCTGAGGATATTGAGGAGAATACTTTTCTCTTTAGAGTCATAGAGTCACTGAGCATCACAGCATAGAATCAGGCCCTTTGGCCTATCCAATCCATGCCACCCTTGCCTTCTGCCAAGTCCTATCTATCTGCACCTTAACCATAGACCTCCATACCCCTCTCATCCATATACCTATCCAAATTTCCATTAAATGTTGAAATCAATCCTGCAACTATCACTTCTGTTAGCAGTTTGTTCCACACTAACACCACCCTCACAACACCATATTTTATGATATCAAATATTGTTTCAGAAGATTCAACATTTGATCAAAAAAAAATCAGTAGTTATTTGAGGAACTCAAAGAGTCAGTCATTACCCATGGTGGGAAGTGGAGAATTGACGTTCTGGGTCTAGACCCTTGATCAGGACTGGAAAGAAAGGGGGAGATCACTGGTGTAAAAAGGTAGGAGGATGAGGAGGCGCAGGAGCTGGTGGGTGATAGTTCAAAGTTCAAAATAAATTTATTCTGAAAATACAGATACATCACCATATATAACCCTGAGATTAATTTTTTGCGGGCATGACCAATAAATCCATAATAGAATAATAATCACAATAAAATCAATGAAAGACTGCACCAACTTAGAAGTTCAATCAGTGTGCAAAAGGCAACAAACTGTGCAATTGTGAAAAAAAGAAATAATAATAATAATAATAATAATAATAATAATAATAATAATAATAATAATAATAAAAAATAACCAATAAATATCAAGAACATGAGATGAAGAGTCCTTGAAAGTGAGTCCATAGTTTGTGGGAACAGTTCAGTAATGGGGAATGTGAAGTGGAGTGAAGATATCCACACTGGTTCAGAAGCCAGATGGTTGAGGGGTAATAATTGTTTCTGAACCTAGTGGTGTGAGTCCTGACACTCCTACACCTTGCACCTAATGGCAGCAGTGAGAAGAGAGCATGACCTCTATGGTGGGGGTCTCTGATGATGAATGCCGCTTTCTCACGACAAGGCTCCATGTAGATGTGCTCAGTGGTGCAGAGGGTTTTATCTGTGAGAGACTGGGCTGTATCCACAATGTTTTAGTAGGTGGATCCAGGAGAGAGGAGTGTGATAGGCTGAAGGAGAGATTGGTGCCTGAAGTTAGAAGTGTTAATGCTATTGAGTGGCATCACTGAGTTGTGGCTGAAAGGAAGTCATGGTTGGGAGCTTAACATCAAAGGATATTCTTTATATCAAAAAGACAGGCAGGAAGGCATAGGTGATGATGTGGCTCTTTTGGTAAGAGATGGAATTACATCTTTAGAAGGACATGACATAGGCTCAGAGAATGTTGAATCTTTGTGGGTGAAGTTAATAAACTGCAAAGGTAAAAAGAAACATTGTAGGAATCATATATATGCTCAAATAGTAGCCATGACGTGCCATTGAGATTGCAAAGGGAGCTGGAAAAGGTATGTAATAAGGGTAATGAGACAATTGTAATGGAGAACTTCAATATGCAAGGAGATTGGGAAAATCAGATTGGTGCCGGATCGCAAGAGAGGGAATTTGTTGAATGTCAACGAGGTGGATTTTTAGAGTAGATTGTACTTCAGCCTACTCAGGAAAGGCTATTTTAGATTGGGTGTTGTGTAATAACACAGATCTTATTAGAGAGCTTAATATAAAGGAACTCTGAGCAGACAATAATCATAATATGTTTGAATTCATACTGCAATTTGAGAGGGAAAAGCACAAGTCACATGTATCATTATCACAATGGAATAAAGGGAATTACAGAGGAATGAGAGAGGAGCTTGCCCAGGTGGATTAGAAAAGGATACTGGTGGGGATGATGGCAGAGCAAAGATGGCTGAAGTTTCTGAGAAAAGTTCACAAGGCTGAGAAGTGGCAGATGGAGTTCAACCCAGATAAGCATGAAGTGGTTCATTTTGGTAGGTCAAATATGATGGCAGAATATAGTATTAATGGTAAGAATCTTGGCAGAGTGGAGGATCAGGGGGATCTTGGGGTCAGAGTCCATAGAACGCTCAAAGCAGCTGTGCAGGTTGACTCCCTGGTTAAGAAGGCATACGGTGTATTGGCCTTCATCAATCGTGGAATTAAATTTAGGAGCCGAGAGGTAATGTTGCAGCTATATAGGACCCTGGTCAGACCCTGCTTGGAGTACTGTGCTCAGTTCTGGTCGCCTCACTACAGGAAGGATGTGGAAGCTGTAGAAAGGGTGCAGAGGAGGTTTACAAGGATGTTGCCTGGATTGGGGAGCATGCCTTATGAGAATAGGTTGAGTGAATGGTTGCCACAAGAGGACACAGGTTTAAGGTGCTAGGGAGTAGGTACAGAGGAGATGTCAGGGACAAGTTTTTTACTCAGAGAGTGGTGAGTGCGTGGAATGGGCTGCCGGTAAACAGAGGTGGAGGCGGATATAATAGGGTACAATAGGGTCTTTTAAGAGGCTTTTAGATAGGTACATGGAGCTTAGTAAAATAGAGGGCTATTAGGTAAGCCTAGTACTTTCTAAAGTAGGGACATGTTAGGCACAACTTTGTGGGCAAAAGGGCTTGCATTGTGCTGTAGGATTTCTATGTTTCTATGTTTCTAAGGCACAGGATAGTTATGTCCCACAGAAAAAGAAATGTTCTGAAATGGCAGTGGAAGGCAACCATGGCAGATGAACTTAATAGGTACTTTGCATCTGTCTTCACTGTGGAAGACACTAGCAGTGTGCCAGAGGTCCGTGAGTGTCAGGGACCAGGACTGAGTGCCATTGCTATTACAAAGGAAAATAAGTGTGAGGCAAACTCAAAGGTCTTCAGGTGGATAAGACACCTGGACCAGATGGACTCCTTCCCAGAGTCCTAAGAGAGGTTGCTGAAGGGATAATATATGTATAGTTCTTGATCTTCCAAGAATCACATGATACTGGCATGGTCCCAGAGGAATGGGAGATTACAAATGACATCCCACTCTTTAAGGGGGAGGAAGGCAAAAAAAAGGAAATTATTGTCCAGTTACCCTAACTAAAGTGGGTAGGAAAGTGTTGGAGTCTATTATTAAGGATGACGTTTCAGGGTACTTGGTGACTAATGATAAAATGTCAAATTCAGCAGGGTTTCTGTAAAAGGATATCTTGCCTGACATATCTTTTAGGGTTCTTTGATGAAGTAATAAGCAGGCTGGACAAAGGAGAGGCAGTGGATATCACTTACTTGGATTTTCAGAAGGAATTTGATAAGGTACCACACATGAGGCTGCTTAACAAGATAAAATCTTATGATGTTTCAGTAAAGATACTCACATGGATAGAGGAATGGTGGACAGGCAGGAGGTAGTGAGTGGGAATATAAGGGGTCTTTTCTCATTGGTTTCCAGTGACTAGTGGTGTTCCACAGGGGTCAGTATTGGGACCGCTATTTTTCACATTGTTTATCAATGATTTGCATAATGGAATTGATGGCTTTGTGGCAAGTTTGCAGATGATACGAAGATCGGTGGAGGGAAAGGTCATCCTGAGGAAACAATATGATTGCAACAAGACTTAGACAAATTGGAAGAACAGACAAAAGAGTGGCAGATGGAATACAGTGTTGGGAAATGTATGATAATATATTTTGGTAAAAGGGAACAATGGTGCAGACTATCATCTAAATGAGGAGAAGGTTCATACATGAGAGGTGTCGAGGGTATTAGGAATCCTTGTGCAAGACTCCCAGAAGGTTAATTTACAGGTTGAGTCTATAGTAAAGAAGGCAAATGTAATGTTGGCGTGTATTTTGATGGGTAAAAGCAAGGAGATAATTCTGCACCTTTATAAGACATTAGTCAGCACTTTGAGTACTGTCAAACAGCACTAAATATCAGAAAGGATGTGTTGTCATTGGAGAGAGCCCAGAGGAAGTTCACAAAGATGATTCCAGGAATGAAGGCATTAACATATAAGGAGCATTTGGGAACTTTGGACCTGTACTCAATGGAATTTTAAAAAATGTGTAGGGATCTCATTGAAATCTACCAAATGTTGAAAGGACTATTTATGATGGACATGGAGAGGATGTTTCCTATGTTCGGAGTATCCAGAACTAGAAGGCACAGCCTTGAAATTGATGGGCGATCTTTTAGAACAAAGGTAAGGAGGAATATTTTTAGTCAGAGAGTAGTGAATCTGTGGAATGCTCTGCCACAAACTGTGGTGGAATCCAAATCTGGGGGTAAGTTTAAGACAGAAGTAGATAGTTTCCTGGTTGGCCAGGGCATCAAAGGATATGGCAGCAAGGCAGGTGTGTAGGGTTGGATGGGATCTGGGATCATCCATGATGGGATGGTGGAGCACAGTTGATAGGTTGAGTGGCCTAGTTCTGCTCCTATGTCTTATAGTCTTAAGGTCTTATGCCAAGGGTTGAATTGTAAGTCCAGATGTTGAGTCCTACTGGTTGGAGCCCGGGATCTGTGAATCTCTACGAGTTCACTGAGCTAGTTGAAGGCCCGATACTTTGTGTCTGAGGACTGAATCTGAGGCTGCTGGAGGCTGGAAGCTGAAGAAGATAGTCTGTCTTGGGGTTAGAAGACTGTGGATGTTACATGCATGAGTGCAAGGGAGGAAAGGGCCTTATTTTGCTGTTGTTATTTTGTTGCTTGTTATCTTTTGTTTTGTTCTGCTGAGCATTGTGTGCATGCTATGTTGACACTGGAATTTATGGCTACACTTGTGGGCTGCCCCCGCCCCATCCTTGGGTTGTGTTGGTTGTTAATGCAAATGAGGCATTTCACTGTTTATTTTATACAGTTATAGAAAAGTACAGCACAGAAACAGGGGCTTCAGCACATCTAGTCCATGATGAACCATTTAAACAGGCTACTCCCATTGATATACACCAGAACCATTGTCCTTCATATAATACTAGCCATATTCTTATCCAAACTTTTCTTAAAACATTTTAATGTACCTGTGATAAATAGACTTGAATCTTGAAAGCTGGGAAGTGGAAATGGGACCCATGGGAATGGAGCATTTGACCTACCAATATTCACATTCATGGATTCCCACTGCTCGTTTAGAAGGTGTTAATAACGTTTATAAACTTACATAAATTGCCAAAAGACCAGAAGACACTGGAGAAAAATTAAGCCTTTTGCCCCATCAAGTCTGCTCCATTACTCAATCATGGCTGATTTATTTTCCCTCTCAATCTCATTCTCCTGTCTTCTGCTTGTGTCCTTTGACTCCCTTACTAATGAAAAAAACCTATCAACCTCCACTTTAAACATACCCAATTACTTCGCCTCCAAAGCCTTCTGTGGAAATGAATTCCACAGGTTCACCACCCTCTGGCTAAAAATCTACCCAATGACTTGGTCTCCATAGACATCTGTGGTAATAAATTCCAAAGTTTCACCACTCTCCATCTGAAAAAAATCAAGTTCAAGCTTATTCTAATTTCTCTATATACATGTATACCACCAAACTAACCAAGGTTCCTCCAGACCAAGGTGTACAAGACAGTATACGTAACTCTCACAGCACATGAAGTAATATCACCAAAAATAAATTAACAAATAATAAGATGCATTTATGGCCAGTTGAAAGTAAACAGTATAGTACTATTGGTGCTTCATAGGAGATGAGACCTGGGTGGTGACAGGGAGTTCAGTAATCTCACGGCTTAGGGGAAGAAGCTGTTTTCCATCCTGACAGTCCTTATCCTAATTATGGTAAAGGATCAAAGAGATTGTTGTATCTCCTCACTTTTTTAAAAAATGGATGTCCTATTGTGAGGTGGTGTCCTCTGGTTCTAACATCACCTACTATGAGAAAGATTCTCTCCATGTCAGTTATGCTTGCTTTGCCATTTAATAAGATCATGGCTGGTCTAATTGTAATCTTAACTCTGCATTCCCAGCTACTCATGGAAGATTCACCACTCCCTCTCCCTGCCTTTGCTTATCAAGAATCAATCCAACTCTGCTTTAAAAATATTCACTGACTGTGCTCCCAACCACAGTGCCCTTTAAGGAAGAGAGATCCAAAGAGTAAAAATAAATGCTCTAATTTTTGTCTTAAATGCACAGTCAAATGTTCCTAAATAACAATCCAGATTCTAGATACCCTGGCAGAGGAAATATCATCCTCCAGACCACCTTATCAACACTCCTCAGGATCTTATATTTCAATTCTGAAGCCTAAAGTCCCAAATCAGCAGGTTCAAGGACAACAATTTCCCCAATACCACTCAGTTCTTAAACCAACCAGCACATCCTTAGCAATACACACAAAATTCCAGAGGAGCTCAGCAAGTCAGCTGCATCTATGAAGAGGAATAGACAGTTGATGTTTCAGGCCGAGACCCTTTGTCAGTCCTGATGAAGGCTCTCGGCCTGGATCATTGTCTGTTTAGTACTCTTCATAGATGTTGCCTGACCAACTGAATTCCTCCAGCATTTTGTGTGTATTGCTCCGGATTTCCAGCATCGGCAGAAATTCTTGTATATATGCACGACCTTAATAGAGTTATAGAGACATCAAACAGTACAACACAGAAACAGGTCCTTCAGCCCATCTAGTCTGTGCCAAGCCATTTCAACTGCTACAAAATTGTGACCACATTGAACACTTTTTCTTGCTGTTCTACTTGCATTCTTTCTATTTTAATTTTGTAAAGCATAGTTCATTTCTGATTTTGTGTGACTATTGCATAACACATAGGAGGTGCCTATAATGCATACATGTACTTGTGCATCCAACAAGTATGGGATTTAACAGTAGCATGTCTGTTAATGCAACACATTACAGCTCCAATCATTTGCGATCCGGGTCCAATTCCCAACACTGTCTGTAAGGAGTTTGTGACCATGAGGGTTTCATCTCAATGCTTTGGTTTCCTCTCACATTACAAAGATATTTAGTAGCAGTTAATGAGCTATTGCGATGCTGTGTTGGCAAGCCTTGCGGGCTGCCCCCAGCACAATCCTTGGACTGTACTGGCTGTCGATTCAAAACAACACATGTCACTTTATATGTGACAAATAAAGCTAATATTTATCATTAAGCATTAAACTCGACATTAGCTTTGACAATTAAATCTTGTCTCATTTTTCCAGACAAGTTAAATCTCTCCAAATTTTCCTCATAAGCCAAGCTGCCCACGCTGTTGAGAATCTAATAAGTATTTCCTGAACAGTTTCCAATACATTAGAATCCTTCCAAAATGAGACCAAGGTAATACACTGCTCTCCACTTGCAGTCTCACTAAGGCTTTGTAAAACGGAAACACATCCTCCTACTTTTAAATTCAATTCCTCTCCAAACAATAACATTCTCTGCACTTTCTTGGTTATTTACTTATTCATTTTTCCGAATGGTTTCCTTGGGATAAGTGTGAGCTTTCTCCCTTGGTCATGAGGAGAATGTACAAACTCCTTACAGGCCGGGCAGGCATTGAACACCAATTAGTTATCACTGGCAGTATAAAATGATGCACTAACTGCTACGCTACTGTGGTGCCCTACCATCAGGCTCAAGGACAACCTCTATTCCTCTGTTATAAGTCCCTCATATGATAAGATGGATTCTTGACCTCACAATCTACCTTATTTTGTTTACCTGCTCTGCACTTTCACAGAACGGTTACACTTCATTCTGCATTCTGTTACTGTTTTACCTGGCTCTCCCTCAATGCATGGTTGGAATGAGTTGCTCTGAATGAATGATATACCAAGCTATCTGTTCAGTTCATGTGAAAACAATAAACCAATGTATCAATTTAATTTGTTGTGGGTGAAATTTAGACTTGTTTTTTATAGAGTTAGATTTATGGATAATTATGTGTTTTATTTATAATAAAAACCTAACCTTGACTGTTAATTAAATTTTCTGTGTAATGATGTATTATTGTTTGATTGCAGAAAGCTAACAATCGAAACTTAGTTATTTAAGTTTTCTGTAAAGTGCATAAGGCTGTTCTGAAATTAAGTTCAGGTGGATCAACTTCATCTGGTCTCCTGGTGTGGATCAGTTTCAGACACCAACTACAGGCATATAGTACATTGGCTTTCATTAGTTGGGGAACTGAGTTCAAAAGCCATAAGGAGCTTTTGCAGCTCTATAGAACTGGATTGTCCACACTTAGAGTACTGTGTACAGTTCTGGTCCCCTCATTGTATCAAGGATGTGGAAGATTTAGAGAGAGTGCAGAGGAGATTTGACTGACCGGTGGTGTAGTGACATCTGCCTTAGGGCCTTCCCCACCACTGACTCAGCCTTCATGTTAACCTTTAGGGGGTTCTGTACAAGGACTCCCAAGTCCCTCTGCATCTCAGATTTTTGGATTTTCTCCCTGTTTAGAAAGTAGTCTGTACATTTATTTCTGATACCAAAGTGCATGGCCATGCATTTTCCAACATTGTATTTCATTTGCCAATTTCTTGCCCATTCTCCTGATCTGTCTAAGTCCTTCTGCAGTCTTCCTGTTTCCTCAACACTACCTGCCCCACCACCAATCTTTGTATTATCTGTAAACTTGGCAACAAAGCCATTTATTCCATTATCTAAATCATTGATATACAGCTTAAAAAGAAGTGGTCCCAACATCGATCTCTGCAGAACACCACTAGACAGTGGCAGCCAACAAGAAAAGGATCCTTTTATTCCCACTTGCTGCCTCCTACCAAGCAGCCAATGCATTAACCATGCTACTAAAATCCTGTTAACCATGGGCTATTAATTTTAGTAAGCAAGATCATATGTGGAACCTTGTCAAAGACTTCCTGAAAATCCAAATATACTACATCCACTACATCGCCTTTATCTATCCTACTTGTAATCTCCTCAAAGAAATCCAACAGCTTTAACAGGCAAGATTTTCCCTTAAGGAAACCATACTGACTTTGTCCTATCTTGTCCTGTGTCACCAAGTACTCTATAACCTCATCCTTAACAAGTGACTCCAACATCTTCCCAACCACTGAGGTCTGGCTAACTGGTTTATATTTTCCTTTCCGCTGCTTCCCTCTTTTCTTAAAGAGTCGACTGACATTTGCGATTTTCCAGTCCTCAAGAACCATGCCAGAGTACAATGATACATGAAAGATCATTATTACTGTCTCCACAATCTCAAACAACACCTCTTTCAAAACCCTAGGGTGTTGCTCATTTTGTCAGGGTGACTTATGTACCTTTAGGTCTTTCAGTTTTTTAAGGATCCTCTCCCTTATAGTAGTAACTGTACTCACTTTTCTTCCCTCATACCCTTCAACATCTGGCACACTGCTATTGTCTTCCACAGTGAAGACTGATGCAAAGCACTCATTTACTTCATCTGCTGTCCTCTTGTCCCTTGTTACTATTTCCCTGGCCTCATTTTCTAGCAGTCCCATATCCACTCTCATCTCTCTATTTTTTATATACTTTAAAAGGGTTTTTCTATCCACCTTGATATTGTCTGCTAGGTTGTTCTCATGTTTCATCTTTTCCCTCCTAATGATTCTTTCAGTTGCTCTCTGTAGGGTTTTAAAAGCTTCCCAATCCTCTGTCTTCCCACTAATATTTGCTCTGTTGTATGTCCTCTCTTTTGCTTTTACATTAGTTTTGACTTCCCATGTCAGCCACTGTTGTACTATATTGCCATTTGAGTATTTATTTGTTTTTGGAATACATCTATACTGTACCTTCCTCATTTTTCCCAGAAACTTAAGCCATTGCTGCTCTGCTGTCAGCTCTGCCAGCATCTCCTTCCAATTTACTTTAGCCAAATCCTCTCTCTTACCACCGTAATTTCCTTTACTCCACTGAAGTACTACTATGTCAGACTTTACTTTCTCCCTATCAAATTTCAAGTAGAAATCAATCACATTGTGATCACTATCTTCTAAGTGTTCTTTTACCTTAAGCTTCCCACGTTTCATTAAATAACACCCAATCCAATATAACTGATCAGCTCAAATTAACTAATAGGCTCAATAGCAAACTGCTCTAAAAAGCCATCTTGTATGCATTCAACAAGTTCACTCTCTTGACATCAATTACCAACTTGATATTTCCCAATTGACCTGTATGTAAAAATCACCCGTGACTATCATAACATTGCCCTGTTGTAATCTGTAGTGCACATCCATGATACTGTTGGGAGCCAAAATATAAGGCTATCAGGGTCCTATTACACTTGACATTTCTTAACTCACCCTACAAGGATTCAACACCTTCCAATCCATTGTCACATCTTTTTTATGATTTGATGCCATTCTTTACCAGCAGAGCCACATCACCACCTCTACCCACCTTCCTAGACCTCCGATGCAATGTATAACCCTGGACATTCAGCTTCCAGTTACCAGCATCCTTCAACCATGATTCACTGATGGTCACAACATCATACCCGACAATCTGTAAATGCGCAACAAGATCATCCACCTTATTTCTTAAAATTCGTGCATTGAGATATAACACTTTGAGTGCTGTATTTGCTAGCCTTTTTGATTCTGTATCCCTAATACACTGATACTCACCCTGCGTGCTTGAATTTTGTCCTATCATCTGCCTGCCCTTCCTGACAGTTTGACTGCACGCTATCTTCTTTCTTAACCAACTATCCTTTCTGAGTTCTTTCACTCCAGTCCCCAACCCCTTGCCAAATTAGTTTAAACCCTCCCCAAATGCTCTAACAAGCCAGCATCAGTGGTCACATAACCAGGACTTGTGATATGCACCAGCTACTTATTCAACCATCCACTGCCTGCTCCCATGGCTTCCCATGATCATGAACAGTGGGCTAAGCAGGTGCTACACCTTGCCCAAGGGTGACTTGCAGACTAGCGGAGGGAAGAGGCATCTTCTACCTCCTTTGACAGAGACATATCTCCACTCCAACATCCTTATTTTGAGATACAGCATTGTAATAGGCCCAATAAGCCTGTTTCACCCAATTATATCCCTAAGACCAATTAAACTACTAACCAATACATTGTTAGAATCTATGAGGAAATTGGAGTCCCTGGTGGAGATCTTTGTGGTCACTGGGAGAATGTAGAAACTCCTTAGAGACGGCAGTGGAATTGCACACCAGTTGCTGACACTGTAAAGCAGTATGCAAACTGCTTTTTGTGAGAGATAAGTTTAAGGATAGACAATAGATGGAAATATGAAAAAAAATCTCATTCAGTGATCTAAGAGTCATCCTGTATTCACTAAGTTGTTGTTAAAAGCCAATCTAGCTCACTAAAACTCCTTCCAGAGAAGAGTATTTGCAACCTTCTCAAAATCTGGTCCAGGTGTGACTTGCATTGATGCCTAACTGCCTCCTTGGACTGAGGCTTTAAAGGGTGATGAATAAATACTGGTATTACCAACACCTATGTTTTCTGAATCTAGCTGTCAATGTCTGTTCTTCACCACCAACCACTTCTGAGAAGGTTTTATTGTTGACAAAACTGCTTCCACAGATTTAACATCTCTTAAATCTGTCAAAAAGCCTGAGTGTCTCTGATATTCAGAAACATTTCAAATCTATTAATAATTAAATAAAGAAAAATTTTAAAGTCAAGAAATGTCAGAACAGACAACTAAAAAAACTAAAAGTTTTCCTGAATCTCTTGTGTTTAGACAAACAGGAAATCACATTTAAATATTAACAAAATGATTGAACTAAACCAATCAAAATAATGAAATTTAGTTTATACCATATTTCCTCCTATTGTATTAATAAGGAAGGTGGTACAGAGCCTTAGGTCCCACACCAACAAATTCAGGAACGGTTATTACCCTTCAACCATCGGGCTCCTGAACCAAAGTGGATAACTTCATTCACCTCAACACTGAACTGATTCCACATCACATCGATTCACTTTCAAAGACTCTACAACTTGTATTCCCAGTATTATTTATTTATTTGTTTTGTTTGTTTATTTTTATTTTTATTATTAGTGGTATTTTTGTATCTGCACACTTTACCTTCCTTTGCTTATTATTTGTTTCTCAGTCTGTGTGCACTTTTTCATTAATTCATTGTATTTCTTTGTTCGACTGTGAATGCCTGCAAGGAAATGAATTTCAGAGTATATGCATATGGTGACACACATTTCTGACAATAAATTTATTTTCAATATTGAATTTTGAACTTTAGAAGGTATAAAATCTTCATTGTAGTAAATATGTTAAAGCAACACACACAAAATGCTGGTGGAACACAGCAGGCTAGGCAGCATCTATAGGGAGAAGCACTGTCGACATTTCGGGCTGAGACCCTTCATCAGGACTGTCGATGCTTCAGGCCAAGACCCTTCATCAGGTCCTGATGAAGGGTCTCAGCCCAAAATGTCGACAGTGCTTTTCCCTATAGATGCTGCCTGGCCTGCTGTGTTCCACCAGCATTTTGTGTGTGTTGCTTGAATTTCCAGCATCTGCAGATTTCCTTGTGTTTGCTTTTTAAATATGTTAAAGAGCAAATTTCCCAACTTATATTTAAAGAACTGCTTCACTTCAAGTGGAACTCACTAACCACAATGTTGGTAGCAAGCTCTAAAATTCAAATGCAAGACTCAGCCAAAATCCAGCAAAATGCTCACAGAAATGGACCACAAAAGTAGATAGAAAAGCTGGCCTTTATTATTTGAGGCAATTATTATAAGGGTACGGAAGTCAGGCTGCCACACTTGGAGTTTTGCATGCAGCTCCAGTCTCTCTATTACTGGAGGTACGTGGAAGCTTTGCAAAGGCTGCAGAAGATAGTTGGGTTGAGTTGTTTTCTGATCTTTGCTATTCACTTGCATAATTTAATGCTTTACTGGGCAAGTTTATTATCCACGCATTGTTATTTTCTATCTGATCCATTTGTTAATTTCCTGCAGTTACTTCTGCACTGCTTTCTGCTTCTTACCCTTAGTGCTGGTAACCCTGCACTGTATCAATTCTTCTAACCTGTTTGTCAATTCTTGGCCATCTATCTGCAGACATTCACCTCGTTCTTCTTTCATAAACCAATTGCATTTTTTATGGTGATTACACTCATCGGTGATCAGCTTTTGGACCATATGTTTCCTGTTCTGCCTGGCGACAGACTGTGCCGTTGAGTGGCTGATTGGTGCTCTGTAACTGATGCTTCATGTTAGTATATTTTATCTTAAGCATTCATGGAGGAAGAAGAGTAGTTCCCATGTGGAGGCTTGCCTGCAGGTGAAGTTCTCCTGATGGTGAACACATTTCAGCAATTGACACCTAAAGCTGTTGGAAATCATTTGGAAAATGTGGTTGATGGTTGGGTGATTTGTTCCCTGATCTTGGCAACCTCGTGCAGAAGATGATCAGCAAGGTGCAGTCTTGTCTAGATGCTATGTGATTTAAGGAGAGGTTGGACTAACTTAGCTTGTTTGATTTGAAGCATCAAGGACTGTGGGAAGATTTGATGAAATTTTATTCAAATTTTGTGAGGCATAGGTAGAGTGGATTGTCTTTTCCCAAGGCTAGAAGTATCAAGTACTGGAGGACATGCATTTAAAATGAGGAGAAAGGTTTCAGGGAGATGCAAGTTTTCGTACACTGAGAAGGATAGATGCCTGGAATGCACTAACAGAGGTGGTAGTGGATGTAGATACAATAGTGGTTTTTAAGAGGTGCTGCACTGGGGAAGTTAATTTGTCTTGAAGCATATCTGTTTAAGAGGCTGTCAGATACATGAAGGGGGTGGTGGGAATCAGATATGTCTCTACCATAGGAGGTTTAAGGTTCTCCTTCCCTCCTATAGCCTACACCATGGGCAAGGTGTAGCATCTGCTTAGCCAGCACAACCCCTGATCAGGGTCATGTGAAGCCATGGGAGCAGATGGTGGATGGTCGTTACGAGCAGCTGGTGCATATCACAAGTCCTGGTTATGCGACCATTGATGCCAGGCAGACAATCTCTGAAGAGTATTGATAATGGCTGGAGTCACCTGTCTTGTAAAGACACTGCCCAGAAGAAAGCAATGGCAAACCACTTCTGTAGAAAAACTTGCCAAGAATAATCATGGTCATAAACACCATGATTGACCATGGCATATGATATGGCACATAACAATGATGATGATGCTGAGATGAATATGTATCCATATCGTATATGGATCATGTACACATAGAAATATGTAAGTATTTGGGGCTGAAGAGCTTGCTTCTGTGTTCAGCTGAGCCACCAAATTTGTTTCTCCTGCAGATACTGTAGGATTTGATTCCCCCATTATTTTATTTTAGATTTCCAGCTTCTACATGATCTGAGCCAATATTATAAGGAAATAAAAAGACTTAATTCTGGAACATTTATCATGCTGGCACTTCACTCTGTCGTGCCACCATGAAGAGACAATAATGAGCAAGATTATTGAAAAATTTCAGGTGTTGCATTGGGGAAGTTTATTTGTGTTGAAGTGTTATCTGTTTACTTGCAAGAATGACCCAAGGCTGTTATGCAAGGATCTGGCTCCATTGACGTATGATATTTAACATTCTTCTTGGAGAGATAGAAACTATTTATTTTCCCTAGGCTGCCTCTGTTTGTTTCTCTACTAAATGTAATGTGTAGGCTTGATGCCTCAGTGTGCTGCCTGCCCTCCTACTTGATGTTGGTATTATTCCTTCTGAAATACCATGTTGCATGCAGTGCTCTCTCCCTCATTCTGTGGAATCAGCTTGTCATGAATATGCATTCAGTGGACAATTTATTAGATACCACCTGCACCTAAAGCAGGCCACTGGGTGTCAAAATCAGAATGGGAATCAAGTTTTTAATACTATTGGCATATTTTATGAAATATGTTTTTCGACAGCAGTATATTACAATACACAATAATAAAAATACAAATTACAATATAAAATATATACAGGTATATCTGCATCTATCTATATATAAATATATATCTGAATATCTGCATATGTTGGAATCCAGAACAACACACACAAGTTGCTGGAGGAAATCAGCAAGTCAGGCAGCATCTATGGAAATGAATAAACAATGAACATTTTGGACCGGGACCCTTCATTGGCACTGAGAATGGAGGGGGATGACACAAAAGTCAATAGATGGGGAGGGAAAGGAGGCTAGCTGGAAGGTGATAGGTGAAGCCAGGTGGGTGGGAAAGGTCAAGGGCTGCAGAAGAAGGAATGTGATACGAGAGAAGAGTGGACCTGAGGAAAGGGGGAAGGAAGAGGAAGAGAGAGGTAATAAGTTAGACTGAGGAATCGAGGAAGGGGAGAGGGGGATTTTTTTTTACCGGAAGGAGAAATCGATCTTCATGCCATCAGGTTGGAGGCTACTCAGATGGTACATAAGGTGTTGCTTCTCCATCCTGAGAGTGGCCTCAGCTTGGCAAGTCGGAATGGGAATATACAGTTTTATATCAAATAAGTAGTGAAAAAGAGAACAAAATAAAAGAAAAAATAGTGCTGAAGGGTCTCTGCCCCAAACATCAACTGTTATTCATTTCTACAGATTCTGCCTGACCTTTTGAGTTCCTCCAGCACTTTGTGTGTGTTACTCAGGATTTGCAGCAGCTGCAGAATCTCCTGTGTTTGTGAGGTAGTGAACATGGGTTCATTTTCATTGTCATTGTCTATCTGATGGTAGAGTTCCTGAAATGTTGAATGTGTGCCTTTAGTCTCTTATATGTCCTCCTTGATGGTAGCAATAAAGAGGGCATGTCCTGAGTGATGGACATCCTTAATGATGGATGTTGCCTTCCTGAGGCATTGTCTTTTGAAGATGGCCTTGATGTTGGAGAGGTAGTGGCCAGAATTTCTTTACTCAGAGAGTGGTAGCTGTGTGGAATGAGCTTCCAGTAGAAGTGCTAGAGGCAGGTTCGGTATTGTCATTTAAAGTAAAATTGGGTAGGTATATGGACAGGAAAGGAATGGAGGGTTATGGGCTGAGTGCGGGCCAGAGGGACTAGGTGAGAGTATGCATTCGGCATGGACTAGAAGGGCCGAGATGGCCTATTTCTATGCTATAATTATTATATGGTTATATGATTGTGCAGCATGAAAGTGCCTTAAGTTGTCCATGGTGACCACAATGTCTATAAAAATAAAGATTAACTTTGTTGGTCACATGTACAGTACATTGAAGCATAGAGTAATGTGTTCTTTGTGTCAATGACCAGCACAGTCTGAGGATGTGTTGGGGGTGGCCCGCATGAGTCACCTCGCTTCCAGTGACTCATACCTACCACGAACCTGTACGGGGAGAACGTACAGACGGAGGTGGGAATTGAACCGTAATCTCTGGCACTGCAAAGTGTTATGCTAACCACGATGACACTGGGCTGCCCTGAGCTTCCTGAGCTGGTGCTGTTTACCTGAATTTGGCCCATATCCCTCCAAAACTTTTCTCTCTGTTTTAAGGAAAACTCTGATCTCAAACCTCTGCCGTCTTGCAGCTAGACGCACTCATGGAAAAGGCTTCAGGAGTAAACCCCAAGGGAACTCAGGCGGTATATAGCTGGAGTGTCAAAAGCAGCTTTATGTTGAGTTAAACACTGACTGGCAACTCCTGAAATGTGGCTAGTACAAAACTTTATCGGTCTCTGCTGTTCATCTGAATTCATCTGCTGTGTGGAGAGGGGCGGCCTGCTGCATGGTCAGCAGCTTGCTCTCCATATCGCACCGTGTATCAATGTAGATAGCTAGGGCACAACAAACACGGCTGAGCCTCAACTGAACTGTGCCAACTTCTGTAGCTTCACCCTGTCAGCTGATTCCACATACCCACCATACTCCATCTGCCCCTCAGGCCCCCTTTGAAAATTTGCCCCTCACCTGAAAACTATGTCCTTTGGTGTTAGACTTCACTACACTGAGGAAAAGATTGTGACCACTTATGTTATTATTTCATGTACCTCTGTATATACTCTACAACCTCACACACTCCAGGGAAGGCAGTCCCAGCCTATTCAGCTGCTCCTTATTACTCAAACCTTCCAGTCCTGGTAACAGCCTCATGAATCTTTGCTGCATCCTTTGTGCCCCAGAACGACTGTTGTGGTTAACTGTTTATTGACTTGCTCAGTTCCATGGAATGAGCTACATAAATTCTGCTGGAGGAACTCAACAGGTCAAGCAGCAGCATCTGTGGGAGGAAAGGAAGTTTCAATGTTCAGGTCAAAATCTTGCAAACAGGACCGGGAATGGAGAGGGGAGGTGGCCAGTATAAAGACAACACGGCAGCATGATGGTTAGTATAACACAATTAGTGCCAGCAAATTGAGTTTAATTTCCGCCGCTGTCTGTGAGGAGTTTGTACATTCTCCCTGTGACTGCGTGGGTTTCCTCTAGGTGCTCTGATTTCCACCCACATTCCAAAAATGTTCAGGTTTGTAGCTTAATTAGTCATATGGGTGCAGATGGGCAGTGTTGGCCCATTCAGCCAAAAGGCCTGTTACCGCACTGTAACTGTAAAATGAAAGAGAAGGGGCGTGACGAGATTGGTGTCCATGGTGATTAGAACATAAGATCATAAGATATAGGAGCAAACCAGGCCATTCAGCCCACCAAGTCTGCTCCGCAATTCCACTGTGGCTGATGTATTATCCCTCAACCCCATTCTCCTGCCTTTCCCCATAAACTTTGCCACTCTAATTAAGTACATATTAACCTCAACTTTAAATATACCCAATGCTTTGACCTCCAAAGCCATCAGTAGCACTGAATTCCACAGATTCACCATTCTCAAAGCTAAAGAAATTTCACCTCATTTTTGTTCTAAAGGGACATTCCTTTAGAACAGAGATGAGGTTCAATTTCTTTAGTGGAACTAATTGGTGGATTGTGGAGTGGTGTAAGATGACAAAGTATTCCGCTTGGCAGGGAAACCCAATCAGACATTCAGGGAACATTTCCAGTCCCTCAGGGACAATAAGCTCTAACATTCTCAAAATGAATGAGAAATACATTTAAACAGAGACAAGATAATCATGGGCAGAAGTAACAGTGGAACTGAAGAACATTAGAAAAGTAAGTCTTAGTTAGAACAAGGACAATAATTAGGATCATAGAACACAGTGGCACAGAAACAGGTGCTTTGGCTCATGGGTTCTGAGATTGGAAAGGGGGGATAGTCAGTACAAAGAGGAGAAGGGGAGCCCTAGGTCCCACACCACCAGGATCAAGAACAGTTATTACTCCTCAACAATCAGGCTTTGAACCAATGGGGACAACTTCACTCACCCAACACTGAATTGTTCCCAGAACCTATAGATTCACTTTCAAAGAATCTTCATCTCATTTTTTCAATATTTTATTGATAATTTGTTTGTTATTATTTCTTTGTTTTTGTATTTGAAAAGTTCGTTGCCTTTTGCACATTAGTTGTTTGTCCATCCTGCTGGGTGAGGCCTTTCTATTATATTTCTTGGATTTAGTGAGTATGTGATGCACCATCAATAACTCTGAGACGTGGGTTAAGGTAGGCTTTCATTGGCTGGAAGAAAGCACAAGCAGCAAGTGACCATCACACAACATCCTGGAGACTGAGGGAGGAGCAGTACCTCCAATCGCCTTTATACCGGGGTCTGTGGGAGGAGCCACAGGAGCAGTCAGCAGGGGGGGCGTGTCCAGACAGGTATATGTAGTTCACCACAGTATGCCCACAAGAAAATGAATCTCAAGTTTGTATATGGTGACATTGATGTACTTTGATAACAAATTTACATTGAACTTTGTTGTGATTGGTGTCCAGCGTGTCTGAAAAATCACTAGGCAACGACCATCAACAGATCACTTGCAATACCAGAGGAAACAACACACTGGACCATTGCTACACCACCATCAAGAATGCCTACCGTGCTATTCCACGCCCTCACTTCGGGAAGTCTGATCACCTGGCTGTACTTCTACTCCCTGAGTATAGGCAGAGACTGAAGACTGCAACACCAGCAGTGAGGGCCAAGAAGGTATGGACACGGGAAGCACAGGAACGCCTACAGGACTGCTTTGAATCGGTGGACTGGACTGTATTCCGGGATTCATCTTTGAACCTGGATGAGTATGCTGCAGTTGTTACTGACTTAATTAAAACCTGTGTGGTGAGTGTGTGCCCACAAAGACTTACTGTACATTCCCAAACCAAAAGCTATGGATGAACCAGGAGGTACATCATCTGCTGAAGGCTAGATCTGTGGCATTCAAGTCTGACAACCCAGACCTGTACCAGAAAACCAGGTATGATTTGCAGAGAGATATTTCAAGGGCAAAGAGAAAATTTCGTATGAGGTTAGTGGTGACATTGGATGCACGACAACTCTGGCAGGGGCTGAAAGACATTACTTCCTACAAAGCGAAATCCAATAGCATGAATTGCAGCGATGTTTCACTGCCAGATGAAATCAACACTTTGAAAGGGAGAACACAACTACAGCTGTGAAGATCCCTGCTGCACCTGATGACCATGTGATCTCCATCTCAGAGGCCAATATTATGCTGTCTTTAAAGAGAATGAACCCTCACACAGTGAAAAGATCTTGATGGAGTCCCTGGTAAGGCTCTGAAAACTTGTGCCAACCAACTAACAGGAATATTCAAGGACATTTTCAACCTCTCACTGCTATGGGTGGAAGTTCCCAGTTGCTTCAAAAAGGCAACAATTATACCAGTGCCTAAGAAGAATAATGCGGGTTGCCTTAATGACTATTGCCCATTAGCACTCACATTTACAGTGATGAAATGCTTTGAGAGGTTGGTCATAACTAGACTGAACTCCTGCCTCAGCAAGGACCTGGACCTATTGCAATTTGCCTATTGCCACAATAGTTCAACAGCCGATGCAATCTCAATGACTTTCCACAGGGCTTTAGACCACCTAGACAGCACAAACATCTACGTCAGGATGCTGTTCATCAACTATAGCTCAGCATTTAATACCATCATTCACACAATTCTGACTGAGAAGTTGCAGAACCTGGGCCTCTGTACCTCCCTCTGCAATTGGATCCTTGACTTCCTAACCGGAAGACCATAATCTGTGCGGATTAGTGATAACATCTCATCCTCGCTGACGATCAACACTGGCACACCTCAGGGGTGTGTGCTTAGCCCACTGCTCTACTCTCTATATACGCATGACCGTGTGGCTAGGCAAAGCTCAAAACACCATCTATAAATTTGCTGATGATACAACCATTGTTGGTAGAATCTCAGGTGAAGACGAGAGGGCGTACAGGAGTGAGAAATGCCAACTAGGAGAGTGGTGTCGTAGCAACAACCTGGCACTCAGTGCCAGTAAGACGAAAGAGCTGATTGTGGACTTCAGGAAGGGTAAGACGAAGGAACACATACCAATCCTCATAGAGGGATCAGAAGTGGAGAGAGTGAGCAGCTTCAAGTTCCTGGATGTCAAGATCTCTGAGGATCTAACCTGATCCCAACATATTGATGTAGTTATAAAGAAGGCAAGACAGCATCTATACTTTATTAGGAGTTTGAAGAGGTTTGGCATGTCAACAAATACACTCAAAAACTTCTATAATTCTACCGTGGAGAGCATTCTGACAGGCTGCATCACTGTCTGATATGGAGGGACTACAGCACAGGACTGAAAGAAGCTGCAGAGGGTTGTAAATCTAGTCAGCTCCATCTTGGGTACGAGCCTACAAAGTACCCAGGGCATCTTCAGGGAGCGGTGTCTCAGAAAGGCAGCGTCCATTATTAAGGACCTCCAGCACCCAGGGCATGCCCTTTTCTCACTGTTACCATCAGGTAGGAGGTACAGAAGCCTAAAAGCACACACTCAGTGATTCAGGAACAGCTTCTGCCATCTGATTCCTAAATGGACATTGAATCTTTGAACACTACCTCACTATTTTTTTAATATATAGTATTTCTGTTTTTGCACATTCTTTAATCTATTCAATATACATAATTGATTTACTTGTTTATTGATTACTATTATTATTTGAATTTTATTTTTTTCGCTCTGCTAGATTATGTCTTGCATTGAATTGCTGCTGCTAAGTTAGCAAATTTCACATCACATGCCGGTGATAATAAACCTGATTCTGATTCTGATAGTCTGAGAAGGCTGAAAATGGGATGAGGGGAAAATTGACCTGAATGGCCTGTTTCTCTATATATCTTGCTGCTTTCTGTAAGGAGTTTCTACATTCTTCCTGCAAATGCATTGGTTTCTTCCGGGTGCTCCGGTTTCCTTCCTTATTCTAAAGACAGATGGGTTATGGACGTGCTGTGTTTGTGACACTTGCAAGCTGCCCAGTACAAATCATGCCTATTTGATTTGACGCAGATCAATGTATTTCACACTATGTATGTATTTACTCAGTGATACAGTGTGGAGTAGGCACTTTGAGACATATCACCTTAGCAACCCCACAACACTGATTTTTTTTTCAGCGTGATACACCAGACAGTCAGCCATTCTTGTCTGGCGTGTGGTGTCAGGATTGGTCTCCTTTCGGATTAACCGGGTCAGAATATGAACGTTCCTGACTTGACCCTTTTTTCATGAGGCCGAGTGGCTAGACACTCAACCCAGCACAGATGGAAAGGGTGACCCGACTTGGATTCGAACTCGGGAACCTTCGCTCCGGAGTCCGGCGCTGATACCATTGCGCCACCAGCCGGCCACAACCCTGGTTAACCCTAACCAAATCACTTAACCAACTAACCTACCCGGTACGCTTTTGGACTGCGGGACAAAATTGGAGCGTCTGGGGAAAACCCACTCATTCCATTGGGAGGACATACAGAGACTCTTTGGAGAACAGCAGCAGAAATGAACTCAAAACTCTGGAATGCTCTGAGCTGTAATAACATTGTGCTAACCATGTAGAAATGTGATGTGTTCTGCCTCATAACATGACACATGTTATTTGTCACATAGCATGTTCGATGTACATGTGACAAATAAAGATAATCTCCCTTGATCAAAGGTAAATGTTTGCATCTGTTTATACAAATAATGGGTTAAATTGTGCTCTAATTTGAAAACAATAACAACATAATATGGTCACAGACAGATGGCCTTTATTCAGAATCAGTAGGTGGCTTGGCTCTAATCAACTGTTTATCTTCCCCATCTGTTCAGTGAATTTTATTTAATGTGCCCCTTTAGAAATAACTGCTCTGAAAATGTCAAGCATATTTTGTGGCATTTGAAGTCTCCGTTTTTTCTCAAGACACAAAAATAATGAAACCTTCACGGACTTCACCATCGACCATGGTTCAGTGACTTTCACTTTGAATAGCAATGTGGAGTAACAGCACAAGAAAGGGCAGTAATTAAAAAGAACACAGACACGGCACAAAAAACATGCATATACATCTATACATTAGTGCTCGGTGCTGGAAGGCTAAACTAGACTTGCCTGCTGTCATAAATACTTTGAAAATCTAGATCACAGCGCTGCTGTTAATGCCAATTAGTTTCAATTGCTGTATACTACTCATTAAACACAAAGAACATTACAGTTGTGTGGCAATTTTTCTACAGAAATTGAATTGACATATAGCCAAATTGCAATATATTTTGCCTCATATAATAGTCCTAGAAAACTACAGCACAGAAACAGGCTTTTTGGCCTATCTCGTCCATGCTAAGCCATTTAAGCTGTGTATTCCCTTCAATCTGTACAGGCACCATAGCCTTCCATACCCCACAGTTAAATATTGAAAGGCCTAGACAGAGTAGATGTGCAGAGGATGTTTCCGATAGTGGGAGAGTCAAGGACCAGAGGGAACAGGCTCAGAATAAAAGGATGTCCATTTAGAACAGAGATGAAGAGGAATTTCTTACACCAGAGAGTGCTGAATCTGTGGAATTCATTATGAAAGGTGGCAGTGAATGCCAAGTCATTGGGTATATTTAAAGTGAAGGTTGATAAGTTTGTGATTTGAAAGGGTGTCAAAGATTATGGGCAGAAGGTAAGAAAATGGGGCTGAAAAGGATAATAGATCAGCCATGATGGAATAGCGGAGAAGACTGTCAAATGGGCCAAATGGCCTAATTCTGTTCCTATATCTTATGGGCTTATGGTCATATTGTGTTTCTAAGGTTCAACGTACATTTATTATCTAAGTATATATACAGAATACAGCTCTGAGAATCATCCTTCACAAGGCAGTCAAGAAACAAAGAAACACCATGGAACCCGTTCAAGAGAAACATCAAACACCCAACACATGAAAAAACACCCAAATTGCACAAACGGCAAAAAGCAAACAACACACAGAATATCAAACATCAAACCAGCAGTATTCAGTTTAGTTCAGTTTTGCACCTCAGCTCTTTTCAATGCCAGCCTCAGGCCATTGTTGGCCAAAATGCTCCAGCTCCAGTCCACATCGATCACCCTGATCAAACTGCTCAAAAACAGCAACGAGTAATCACAATCCAGGATCTTACGGATTGTGAACCTCAAAGTCCCTCAAAACAAGTTCATAACCTTGCCAATCAATTCATTGCAATGTGGATCCCAAAATTCCTGCACTTCCCTCCAACAGCAGTTGGCAACAAGGAGAAAAGGACCAATCAAATGCAGGCAGATGGCAGCGAACACTTGCTGGCTCACCACTCTAATGCTCATTGACTTCAACCTTGACTGACACCTCAATCGGAGACAAGCAATAGGGTCTCCAGGCCGCACACTGCACTCCAAAAATCTCTGAACTCCCTCAAAGACAGAAAAGTGGCAGATCACTCAAGTGGCCCAAAAACACACCATCAAAAGGCCAATCATGAGCTAATTGCACACAGCTTGGTAGTAGAATCATATTTGAAAGAAGAAGAAGTAAAATAAATATTTTCATGAACTGCCAGCAGAATGCTGCCATGGGTCACATTGTTCACTGGTGCCATCTTAACCTTCATGCAAAGAGCTTGTTATCAACAATGTAGGATGAATTCTAAGGATATTGACAAATATCATTTGCTTCAGACAATGAAAATATATAACATCTATGGGAAAGAGTACCATCAACGTTTTGGGCTGAGACCTACAGATTTTCTCTTGTTTGTGATCTATCTTCTATCTATCTATTTGCTTATTTATTTATTGAGATACAGTGTAGAACAGGCCCTTCTGGACCTTCTGTCTGAGTCCTGCCACCCAACAACCTCCATTTAACTCCAGCCTAATCACAGGACAATTTACAATGACCAATTAACCTACTAACTGGTACGTCTTCGGACTGTGGGAAGAAGCTGGAGCACCCGGAAAAACCCCCAGGGAGAATGTACAGACTTTTTACCGATGACATTGGTATTGAACTCAGAACTCTGACGTTCCAAGCTGTCATAGCATTGTACCAGCTGTTGCGCTGCCATGGAGCCCCAACAGTTTATGCATCGAAGCATTTAAAAATACTACATAAATTGAAGCAGTTATTGATAAATATTAGAACAATTTTGAATTGAACTTGCTTACAATTTGGCATTTCTCATTTTGACCTTCAGCAATTTCTATCAATACAGTATAAGGAGCATCCCATGTGGATGCATCACAGCTGGCATGGCAACTGCGCTGTCCCTGACCACAAAATACTGGGCAGAGTTGTGGACGCAGCTCAATATATCATGGAAACCAACCTCCCCCCATGGACTCCATCTACACTTCCTGCTACCCAACAGTCTCTCTTCTCCCATCAGGCAGAAGATTCAGAAGCTTGAAAATATGTACTTCAATGTTGTAAGACTATTCAAAGGCTCCCTAGTTGGATAAGATATATTCTTAGCCTCACAATCTACTCCAATATGACCTTGAACCTTATTGTCTGGCTGCACCGCACTTTTTCTACAACTGTAACACTCTATTATGCAATCTGTTATTGTTTTGTCCAGTACTACTTCAATGCACTGTTGTAATGAATTGATCTGTATGACTGCTAAGCAAAATAAACTTTACACTGTAGACAATAATTTACCAACAGCACACAAAATACTGGAGAGTTGCATGGGTTTTCTCCACATGCTCCATTTACCTTGCACAGTCCAAAGACGTACCGGTTAGTAGGTTAGTCTGACCACAACTCTCTGCTGAGTTTCTTCAGCATTCTGTTTGTGTTGCTCCAGCTTTCCAGCATCTGCAGAACCTCTTGAGTACTAATTTACCAATATAATTTACTTCCTCACACAGAGCTGTGGTGAGTCAAGGAGGTAGTTTCTCGCTCATGGCAGTGACAGAGAAGCCATGACTTATAAGTGATATCCATGTTATATATTTTCATTGTCTGAAGCAAATGATGTTTGCCTGGGGATCTGGTTCTCGAGCACCAGGGGATGTTCACACCCCGGAGGGCCTGTGTGCTATTTGTGCAGACCTCTGTAGTTCAGCCTGAGTCCGAATGGAGTTCAGTTTCCATGTGTCGCCAGTGAGGCTTGCTGTTAGAGAGGCAGGGAGAGACTTGCAGACTCAGCTCTCCTTATGGCAAGACTGCCAGCCAGCAGTGGAAGCTGAAAGTGAGAGCGACAAGCACTACCCACTACACTATCACACTGGACACATCACAACAACCCTTTACTCCTGTAATACTAATACATCTCTATCATATTATGATCACTGCCTCCTAAGTGTTCCTTTACTTAAAAATCTCTGATCAACTATGTTTCATTACACAACACCCAATCCAGAATTGTCTTTCCCTTTGTGGGCTCAATCACTAGCATCTTGTAGGCATTCAACAAATTCTCTCTCTTGGAACCCAGCACTAACCTGATTTTCACAATCTACCTACATTTGAAATACCCGATAGCTATGTAACCTTGTCCTTCTGACATTTCTTTTCTATCTCCCTTTGTGATTTGTAGCCCACATGCTGACTTCTGTTCTGAGATCCATATATAACTCCCATCAGGGTCTTTTTACTCTTGCAGTTTCTTAGCTCTATCCACAAAGATTCTACATCTTCAGATCCTTTGTCACCTTTTCTAAGGATTTGATTTCATATTTTTACCAACAGAGCCATGACACCTCTCTGCCAACCTACCTGTCATTTCGATACAATGTGCATCTTTGGATATTAAGCTCCCAACTATGATCTTCTTTCAGTCATACTCAGTGATATGTGCAAAATCATGCCTACCAATCTCTAACTGCACTAGAAGATCATCTACCTTATTCTGACTACTACATGTATTCAAAATATAACACTTTCAAACTTGTACTCATCACCCTTTTCAACTTTGTCCTCATGTTACGCTGCAACTCATCCCACTGCAATTATTCCCTATCATCTATCTGTCCTTCCTGACAGTCTCACTGCACACTGCACTAGTTGTATGCCAACTACACCAACCTTAGTCCTATTACTCTGGTTGCCAACGTCCCCTGCCAAATTAGTTTAAACCTCACAAACAAATTTTGAAAACATGCCTGCAAGTATATTGGTTCCTCTTGGGTTCAGCTGTAACCCATTCCTTTTGCACAGGTTTCACCAGAAAGATCCCAATAATCCAGAAATATGTAGTCCTGTTTTCTGCACCAGTTCCTCAGCCACACATTCATCTGCAAAATCATCCGGTTCTTACCGTCTCTAGTACACGGCACAGGCAGCAATCCAGAGATTACTACCATGGAAGGCCTGCTTTTCAGCTTCCTACCAAAGTCCCGAAATTCTCTCTTGAGTGCCTTCTCTCTTTTCTTTCCTTTGTCATTGGTGCCAATATGTACCAAGACTTCTGTCTGCTCTCCCTCCCCATTTAAAGTGCCATGGACCTGATCTGAGAAGTCCCTGACCTTAGCACCTGGGAGGCAACATACCATCCGTGTGTCTCTTTCATTTCCACACAATCTCCTGTCTCCTCACCTAACTATGGAATCATCTATCAATACTGCAGTCCTCTTCTCTCCACATTGCATCTGAGCCACAGCACCAGATACAGTGGCAGGGACCCAGTCTCTGCAGCTCCCAAGGTAGGTAATTATTCTCCCCCAATAGTCTCCAAAGCAGTATACTTATTATTGAGGGGAATGGCCACAGGGATATTCTGCACTGGCTGCCCATTCAACCTAGATATGAAGTTTAATTCTCATTTCTGCTGCCTGGTTTGTGAGAAACGTGCATTCTTCCATTTATTACACGCCCTGGATCCACCTATCATGGGTAGACTTGCCTTCAAAGCCTAAGCTCTGAGCTCTGGACTCCTGCTCTTACTTTGATCACTGAGGGAATATTTACTAAAACGTAGATTCCTAAGATGAATATATTCATAGCACTTCTTCAATGCTTATCTATTTAATTTTGCTGGATTGTTTGATTGATGCATTATTTATTCATCTATCTATCATCTATCACAAAATGCTGGAGGAACTCAGCAAGCCAGGCATTGTCTGAAGCAAATCATCATCACCCATTGGCCTTCAAAATAGATGGGTGCCGGCAAAAGGGAATTATAGAGGCATGAGAGAGAGTTGGCCAAAGTTGATGGGAAAGGGACATTAGCAGGGATGATGGCAGAACAGCAATGGCTGAAGTGTCTGGGAGCAATTTGGAAGATACAGAATATGTACAACCCAAAGAATAGGAAGTATTCTGAAGTCAGAATGATGCAACATTGATTCTGAGAGAAGTTGAAGCCATCAAAAATGTAAAACAAAGGGCATATTATAGCACAAAAATTAGTGGAAAATTTGAGGATTAGGAAGCTTCTATAAGCCAACAGAAGTCAACTAGAAAACCAAAAGGAGGGAAAAGATGAATTATGAAGGTAAAGTAGCCAATAATATCAAAGAGGATACCAAACGTTTTTTCAGATATACAAAATGTGGTGAGAGTAGATATCTGATTGCTGGACAATGAACGCTGGAGATTTAGAAATGGGGAGCAAGGTAATGGCCAATTAACTAAATAAGTATTTTGCATCTGTCTTCACTGTGGACGAGACCATCGAACCATAGAACATTACAGCATAGACAACAAGCCATTCGGCCCTTCTGGTCTGTGCCGAAACTTTATTCCTCTAGTCCCATTGACCTGCACCCAGTCCATAACTCTCCATACATCTCCCATCCATGTATCTATCCAATTTATTCTTAAAACTTAAGAGTGAGCCTGCATTCACTATGTCAGATAGCAGCTCGTTCCATACTTCCACGACTCTCTAGCAGGATAGAATTCCCCTTGTCTCTACCTTCCACAGCATGAACCTTCACATTTAATGCATCATTCTCTGCACCTTCCATCATCTCCAAAGGGATCTGACATACCTTTACCTCTCCCCCCTCTGCTTTCTGCAGGAACACTCTCTCCTTGATTCCCTTTACCAGTCATCCCATCCCACTGACCTCCCTCCCGGCACTTTTCACTGCAAACGACCAAAGTTAAAAGGTGCAAAGGGCTCAAAGCAAACACGAGGAAATCTGCAGATGCTGGAAATTCTAGCAACACACACAAAATGCTGGTGGAACGCAACAGGCCAGGCAGCATCTATAGGGAGACGCACTGTCAAAGTTTCGGGCCGAGACCCTTCGTCAGGACTAACTAAAAGGAAAGATAGTAAGAGATTTGAAAGTAGAAAGGGGAGGGGGAAATGCGAAATGATAGGAGAAGACCAGAGGGGGTGGGGTGAAGCTAAGAGCAGGAAAGGTGATTGGCAAAAGGGATACAGAGCTGGAGAAGAGGAAGGATCATGGGACGGGAGGCCTAGGGAGAAAGAAAGGGGGAGGGGAGCACCAGAGGGAGATGGAGAACAGGCAGAGTGATGGGCAGAGAGAGAGAGATAAAAGGAGGGGGGAAAAAACTAAATATATCAGGGATGGGGTAAGAAGGGGAGGAGGGGCATTAACGGAAGTTAGAGAAGTCAATGTTCATGCCATTAGGTTGGTGGCTACCTAGCCGGTATATAAGGTGTTGCATGCAATCAGGTTGGAGGCTACCTGGCTGGTATATAAGGGCTCAAATGTTCATTTTATTGTCAAAGTATGCATGTACAATACAACTCTAATATTTGTTTTCTCCAGATAGCCATGAACTACAAAAAAACTATAGGAGGTGTTGAAAGAAAAGACATCAACCCACCCCAACCTGCGAAACAAAAATAGAAAATGAGAAAGAAGCAAAACTCAAAAATCCCAAAACTCTCACCCCTTCCCTGGCTCAAATCTAACATATCACCCATCCAGAAGCTGGCATCCAGAACATCAAAACCCCAAATCCTCACTCACAAAAAAATCAGTGACGACGACATCAAACCCCCAGTCCCTCTCTCATACAGAAAACTAACAGATTGCCAACCCAGAAAAATACCAACAAGAACATCAGACCCCAAATCAACAACCCCTCCCTCGCACAAAAGAGTAGCACATTGCTCACCCACCAATCAGCAAGAGAGAAAGCACAGGAAACAGAAGACCTGCCATTCACTTCCTCCCTCATTTTCAGTCATCTAGTTGAGACAAATAGTCCACCTAGTTGAGGCAACACTTCATCTGCAAATCTACTGGGGTTATCTATTGTGTCTGGTCCTCTGGATCTGGCCTCCTCTACATTGGTGAGACCTGTCAGAAACCGGGGGACCACTTCATTGAGCACCTCTGCTCCATCTGACAAAAGTGAAACTTCCCAGTGGCCAAGTATTTTAATTCCAATTCCAATTCCCTTTCTGACGTGATGGCTCACGGCCTCCTCTTGTTCTACAGTGAGGCCACCCTCAGCGTGGAGGAGAAACACCTTCTATTCCATCTGGATAGCCTGTAACCTGATGATATGAGCATTGATTTCTCCTTCTGATAAAAAAAAACTTTCCCCTTCCCCTTTTCTATTTCCCACTCTGGCCTCTGACCTCTTCTCACCTGCCTATCGCCTCCCTCTGGATCCCCTCCTCCTCCTCCTCTTTCTTCTATGGTCCACTCTCCTCTCCTATCCGATTCCTTCTTCTCCAGTCCGTTACCTTACCTACCCACCTGGCTTCACCTATCAGCTTCCAGCTATCCTCCTTCCCCTCATCCCCTACATTTTTACTGTTATTTTTCCCTTACCTTTTCAGTCCTAAAGAAGGATTTTGGCCCGAAAGGTTCCATGTTTATTCATTTTGATGGATGTTGCCTGACCTGTTGAGTTCCTTCAGCATTTTGTATGTGTTGCTTTGGATCTCCAGCACCTGCAGAATTTCTCGTGTTTACGACATTGTTAAGTTGGACAACTTCGTCAAGCAGCTCTGCGAGATTTCCCAGTGGCCAACCATTGTAATTCCTTTCCCCAGTTCTGTTCTGACATGTCTGTATATCGCCTCCATTTCTGACATGATGAGGCCACTCTCAGGTTGGAGGAGCAACTGCTCATATTCCACCCAGGTAGCCTCCAACCTGTTGGCATGAACATTGATTTTTCCAACTTCCGTTAATATTTTTCCTTCTCCCCCTTCCCTCTGCTTCAATTCCCCACTCTGCTGTCTTACCCTTTCTCCTCTCTTGCCTATCACATCCCCCTCATGCCCCTCCTCTTTCCTTTTCTCCCAAGGTCTACACTCCTCTCTTATCAAACTCCTTCTCCTCCAGCCCTTCACCTTTTCCGCCTATCACATCCCACTATTTTGCTTCACCTTCCCTCCCTACCCACCCACCATCCCCCTCACTTGGCTTCACATATTGCCTGTCAACTTGAACACCTTCCAATCCCTCACCTTCCTATTTAGGCATCTTCCCTCTTCCTTTCCAGTCTTGATGAAGAGTCTCGGCCCAAAATTTCAACCTATTTATTCATTTCCATAGATGCTGCCTAAACTGCTGAGTTTCTCTGGTATTTTGTGTGCATTGTTCTGGATTTCCACCATCTGCAGAATCTCTTGTTAAGTTAGCTTGTCAGCAACTCTACAGAACCTAACAATATGATTCTGACACAGTCACCACCGCAACTGATGCATTTGCAAGTGAGCAGTCTCCACTTGATATCAGCCCGAAACACATGGCCTAGAATTGGCCCCAGTTCTGCAATTCGAATGAATCAAATGATCAGAGTGACAACTGAGTTTGAAGGCACGGTTGACAAGCACCGACATTTCTGTATCACAGTGTCAGCGTTTCCGAAGGCACATCACAGCCGATTAATTTAATTTTTTATTTTATTTAGAGATACAGCGCAATACAGTCTTTTCTGGCCCTTTGAGCCACACTGCCCAGAAAACTAGTTATTTAACAGCAGTCAAATCACAGGACAATTTATAATGACTGATCAGCCTACTACCCAGTACATCTTTGGACTGCAGCAGGAAACTCAGCGGAAACCCATGCACGCACGAGAAGGAATATACAAACTTGCTTACAGAGGATGCTGGAATTGAACTCTAAACTCCAAGGACCCAAACTGTAAATGTTTTGCATCATCCGCAACACTGTCATGGCATCTCAGTTTGAAATATAATCATTACCATGTTGTGAAAAATAGAGAAACCAACCAGGAGCATGATAGTAACCAGGAACCTGCTTTCCACATAAAACTTAGAACATAGAATAGGACATCACAGTATAACACGATATTGTGCCAATGTTTTAAACTACTCCAAGACCAATCTAACCCTCCCTCCCACTAGCCCTCCATTTTTCAATTATCCCTGTGCCACTCTCAAGAGTCCCTTAAAAGTCTAATGTATCTGCCTTTACCACCACCCCTGGCAAGACATCCGAAGCATCCAATACTCTATGTATAAAAATTCTACCTTCATTCCTCCTATTGTGGCGACCCACTTCCCAGCGCACTCGAACCGGCTCACAAAGTGGCGCGCGCCGGCTTTGAGGCCGGTCCCAAAGAGGGCGCCAAGCCTGCTTCACCAGCAAGGGGAAAAGCCCACGCGCGGGACGGGACTGTGAATACACGCCCCCTACAGTATTCCCGCCCGAGGAGGGCGGGATCAGGAAGGCTTTAAAGCGAGGCTGTGAAGTTTGAATAAACCTCTTTGCAACTCCAGCTCACCGACTAAGTGTTGTTATTTCAGCGCTGCGTGTAGCACACCGCTACACTATCACCTTAAAATCACACACCATCATACTATTTCAACCCTGGGAAAAAAGCTAAACAAGCCAACTGCAATTCTTCACAATCCTTTGACACCATATATGTCTATTCAGTTGTCACTTTATAAGGTACCTTCTGCACCTAATGACATGATCACTGAGTGTATATCATAGAACATAGAACATAGAATAGTACAACACATTACAGGCCCTTGGACCCACAATGTTGTGCCGACACTTAAACCCTGCCTCCCATATAACCCCCCAGCTTAAATTCTTCCATATACCTGTCCAGTAGTCTCTTAAATTTCACTAGTGTATCTGCCTCCACCATTGACTCAGGCAGTGCATTCCACGCACCAACCACTCTCTGAGTAAAAAATCTTACTCTAATATCCCCCTTGAACTTCCCTCCCCTTACCTTAAAGCCATGTCCTCTTGTACTGAGCAGTGATGCCCTGGGGAAGAGGCGCTGGCGGTCCACTCTGTCTATTCCTCTTAATATCTTGTACACCTCTATCATGTCTCCTCTCATCCTCCTTCTCTCCAAAGAGTAAAGCCCTAGCTCCCTTAATCTCTGATCATAATCCATACTCTGTAAACCAGGCAGCATCCTGGTAAATCTCCTCTGTACCCTTTCCAATGCTTCCACATCCTTCCTATAGTGAGGTGACCAGAACTGGACACAATACTCCAAGTGTGGCCTAACTAGAGTTTTATAGAGCTGCATCATTACATCGCATCTCTTAAACTCTACCCCTCAACTTATGAAAGCTAACACCCCATAAGCTTTCTTAACTACCCTATCTACCTGTGAGGCAACTTTCAGGAATCTGTGGACGTGTATCCCCCAGATCCCTCTGCTCCTCCACACTACCAAGTATCCTGCCATTTACTTTATACTTTGTCTTGGAGTTTGTCCTTCCAAAGTGTACCACCTCACATTTCTCCGGGTTGAACTCTATCTGCCACTTCTCAGCTCACTTCTGCATCCTATCAATGTCTCTCTGCAATCTTCGACAATCCTCTACACTATCTACAACACCACCAACCTTTGTGTCATCTGCAAACTTGCCAACCCACCCTTCTACCTCCTCATCCAGGTCATTAATAAAAATCACAAAAAGTAGAGGTCCCAGAACAGATCCTTGTGGGACACCACTAGTCACAACCCTCCAATCTGAATGTACTCCCTCCACCACGACCTTCTATATTCATGGTCTGCCTTTGCTGTAGCCCATCCACCTCAATGTTTGACATGTTATGCATTCACAGATGCTCTTCTGCACGCCACTGTTGTAATGTCTGGTTATTTGAGTTACTGCCACTTTCCTGTCAGCTTGAACCAATCTGATCATTCTCCTCCAACCTCTCTCATTAACAAGGCACTTTCACCCACAGAACTGTCGTTGACTAGATATTTTGTATTTCACACCATTCTCTGTAAACTCTAGAGATGGTTATGCATGAAAATCCCAGGGGATCAGCAATTTTTGAGATACACAGACCACCCCACCTGGCACCAACAATTATTCCACTGTCAAAGTCACTTTGATTACATTTCTTCCACTTTCTGATGTCTGACCTGAACAGCGCCCGAACCTCTTGACCATGTCTGCATGCTTTTATGTATCGATTGCTGCCACATTGTGGCTATTATGATATTTGTATTAACAAGCAGAATTACAGGTGTATCTCATAAAGTGGTCACTGTGCACAAAGGAAGGATGTCCTGATTTAGAAAGGTCTGCAGTGCAGTGTCTCCGTAACACACTGTCTTATCCTGTAGTGAGAAATCATGAGAGGCGATGCACCCAGTATAACAGCAGATTATGTTGTAGATACTCAGCAGGTCTGACCACACTGAATGGAAGTGAAAACTGAGATGTTTAAGGGGAACCTGAGGGGGAAGTCCTTCCTCTCAGAGGATAGTGAGATTGTGGAACAAGCTGCCAGCGCATGTGGTGTGTGTAGGTTCAATGCCAACACTTAAAATAAATTTGGAAGGGTGCAGTACATGGATGGGAGGGGATTGGAGGTTATGGTCTAGCTGCAGGACAATGAGACTAAAGAATTAATATTTTGGCACATACTAAATGGATTGAAGTGCTGTACTGTTCTCTGTCTCTAAAGTTGTTTTAGTTTCAGGGAATGAACTTTGGAAAGCCAAGAACGTTCTCTCCTTTCCTCTGATACATGCACCTCATTTTCACCAATCATTCAATAGACAATAGACAATAGGTGCAGAAGTAGACCATTCGGCCCTTCAAGCCTGCACTGCCATTTTGAGATCATGGCTGATCATCTACTATCAATACCCGGTTTCTGCCTTGTCCCCATATCCGTTGATTCCCCTATCCATAAGATAGCTATCTAGCTCTTTCTTGAAAGTATCCAGAGAATTGGCCTGCACTGCCTTCCAAGGCAGTGCATTCCAGACCCCCACAACTCTCTGGGAGAAGAAGTTTTCCCTTATCTCTGTCCTAAATGACCTACCCCTTATTCTCAAACCATGCCCTCTGGTACTGGACTCTCCCAGCATCTGGAACATATTTCCTGCCTCTATCTTGTCCAATCCCTTAATAATCTTATATGTTGCAATCAGATCCCCTCTCAATCTCCTTAATTCCAGCGTGTACAAGCCCAGTCTCTCTAACCTCTCTGCGTAAGACAGTCCAGACATCCCAGGAATTAGCCTCGTGAATCTATGCTGCACTTCCTCTACAGCCAGGATGTCCTTCCTTAACCCTGGAGACCAAAACTGTACACAATACTCCAGGTGTGGTCTCACCAGGGCCCTGTACAAATGCAAGAGGATTTCATTGCTCTTGTACTCAATTCCCTTTGTAATAAAGGCCAACATTCCATTAGCCTTCTTCACTGTCTGCTGCACTTGCTCATTCACCTTCAGTGACTGATGAATCCTCCTGCCAGTGACAACAGTTCATTTTCCGTGAAGATTTGTCACAATTCTGAATATCTCTAATGACGCGGTGCTTCAGCATTTCTCCTGTGATACCCCCTCAGGCTCAACTCGTCCATGCCGACTGTGTTGCCCAGCCAGCTAGTCCTATCTGCCAATACTTGGCCCATAGTCCTCGAAACCTCTCTGACCCATGAAATTATCTACATGGCTGTTGTGTCATCCTCAGCCACTATTTCTGGCAACTCATTCCAAACATGCACCAATCTAACTAGTTTCTCCCAACCTCAGCGGAAACAGCCTGCTTGCATTTACCCTATCTATATCTCTCATAGTGTTGTATCCCTCTATCAAATCTCACCCCATTCTCTTATGCCTCGGTGATAAAGTCACTAACCTATGCAATCTTGCCCAATAGCTCAGTTCCTCAAGTCCTTGCAGTAAGCTTGTAAATTTTCTCTGTGCTCTTTCAATCTTATTGATACCTTTCCTGTAGGTAGATGACCAGAGCTACACACGACACACAAATGGCACAAGTCAAAATCTTGTCACTTGCACTATTTCAGCTCTGCAGAGAGTCCTATAAAATAGCCTTACTCTGAGCATATTCATAAGAAAAATACTGAAGCCACCATAGCTTTGCGTTTACTGGTGAGGTATGCACCCAACCGTGACATCTTCCGGGGTTTAGAAGCTCCAGCTCTCTGAAGTATGGATAGCTGGCATGGCCGCTTTAAAGATTCAGGCCCACTGTACTAATTGGAGGCCACGTTTTAATATTTCAACCACACCAGAAGTCAGGTTCGGCGCTCAATTGTCAAATCAATTTTGGATTCTTGTCTAGCATCTAGTCAAGAGCCCTGTCCTCGTTTCAGTTGAAGGAGTGAGTAGTTTCAAGTTCCTTGGTACACACATTACCGAAGATCTGAGTTGAACAATACACACTGGCTGTGTGGCAAAAAAAAACTACAACAGTGTCTCTTCCACCTCAGGCAACTGAAGAAGTTCAGCATGAGACCCCAAATCCTCAAGACATTCTACAGGGGCACCATTGAGAGCATCCTGACAGGCTGTATCACCGCCTGGTGCGGGAACTACACCAACCTTGATCGCTTGGCACTGCAGCGAGTGGTACTGACAGCCCAGCACATCTGTGATTGTGAACTTCCCCCCATTGAAGATATTTACAGCAGCAGGTGTATAAGGAAGGCTTGGAAGTTCAGTAGGGACACCAGTCACCCCAACCACAGACTGCTTCATCAACTTCCGTCTTGCAAATGGTACTGCGGCATTAAAGCCAGGACCAACATGCTACGGGACAGCTTCTTTCCCAAGCCATTAGACTTATAAATTCACATGTCTATACATTGCAATGGAGTCATAACACAAAGATTTTTACTCCCTCACGTTGTGAGATGGATGTTTGATTCAAATAAATTAAATTCAAAGTCTTGCATTGTGGCTCAATTCTGGTCTTGGATGCTTCAGCACTTTGGTCTTAACTATCCTCGCCTAGGTCTCTTGTCACAGTACAATTGAGCTTAATATGGACTCTGCAGGGTAGCGGAGCTTCTTGTCAGATATGTCTAGCCACAGCGATAAAATATGCACAACCTCCAGGATGCTATGTGCAAACTGTCGCAAAGAGGAAGCCAGAATTGTTTGGGTGAGGCTGTTGGTCGTGCTGCAAAGACATTCCATCTTCTGATCCTAGAGGGATTCGGTGGTGACACGTGTTTTTGCAGCGGCTTCCTTGCTCAGCGCTCATTGGCGTTTGCAATCCAGCTGTCCCAGTTTCTTACAGAGCACAGGAAGGTAGTTTTCATGAGCACTCTCCTGTCCAGGACAGCCCTGGCCTGGCCCACCACTCACTGGGAACAGAGGTTGAAGATTTATTATGATTTGACAGAAATCATGAATGCCATGAAAAGAGTGTTCTATCATCCTGCAGGAGCTAACAGATCTTCAGACCGTCTGATGAAAGTGCGTCAAGGTAGTCAGTCTGCAGCCAGCTACGCGCTTGAGTTTCGGACTTTGGCTGAGGAGCGTGGCTGGAACAGGGAAGCTTTGTCTGCTCTGTGCCAGCATAGACTTCGAGGCCAATTAAAAGATGCCTTTGATTCCGGAGAGCCAGTAAAGGCTCAGATTGATCAGTTCATCCACCTCAATAATCACATGGCAGAGTGAATTTGGGACAATTCAAAAAGTCGAAGAAGGCTAGCCCACGCCTTACCTCATCACATAGAAACATAGAAAATAGGTGCAGGAGTAGGCCATTCGGCCCTTTGAGCCTGCACCACCATTCAGTATGATCATGGCTGATCATCCAACTCAGAACCCTGTACCTGCTTTCTCTCCATACCCCCGATCCCTTTAGCCACAAGGGCCATATCTAACTTCCTCTTAAATATAGCCAATGAACCAGCCTCAACTGTTTCCTGTGGCAGAGAATTCCACAGATTCACCACTCTCTGTGTGAAGAAGTTTTTCCTCATCTCGGTCCTAAAAGGCTTCCCCTTTATCCTTAAACTGTGACCCCTCATTCTCGACTTCCCCAACATCGGAAACAATCGTCCTACATCTAGCTTGTCCAATCCCTTTAGAATTTTATACGTTTCAATAAGATCCCCCCTCAATCTTCTAAATTCCAGTGAGTATAAGCCTAGTCGATCCAGTCTTTCTTCATATGAAAGTCCTGCCATGCCAGGAATCAATCTGGTGAACCTTCTCTGTACTCCCTCTATGGCAAGAATGTCTTTCCTCAGATTAGGGGACCAAACCTGCACACAATATTCTAGGTGCGGTCTCACCAAGGCCTTGTACAACTGCAGTAGAGCATCCCTGCTCCTGTACTCAAATCCTTTTGCTATGAATGCCAACATACCATTTGCCTTTTTCACCGCCTGCTGTACCTGCATGCCCACCTTCAATGACTGGTGTACAATGACACCCAGGTCTCGTTGCATCTCCCCTTTTCCTAATTGGCCACCGTTCAGATAATAATCTGTTTTCCTGTTCTTGCAACTAAAGTGGATAACCTCACATTTATCCACATTAAATTGCATCTGCCATGAATTTGCCCACTCACCTAACCTATCCAAGTCACCCTGCATCCTCTTAACATCCTCCTCACAGCTAACACCGCCGCCCAGCTTTGTGTCATCCGCAAACGTGGAGATGCTGCATTTAATTCCCTTGTCTAAATCATTAATATATATTGTAAACAACTGGGGTCCCAGCACTGAGCCTTGTGGTACCCCACTAGTCACTGCCTGCCATTCTGAAAAGGTCCCATTTACTCCCACTCTTTGCTTCCTGTCTGCCAACCAATTCTCTATCCACATCAATACCATACCCCCAATACCCTGTGCTTTAAGATTGCACATTAATCTCCTGTGTGGGACCTTGTCAAAAGCCTTTTGAAAATCTAAATATACCACATCCAGTGGCTCTCCCCTATCCACTCTACTAGTTACATCTTCAAAAAATTCTATAAGATTCGTCAGACATGATTTTCCTTTCACAAATCCATGCTGACTTTGTCCGATGATTTCACCTCTTTCCAAATGTGCTGTTATCATATCTTTGATAACCGACTCTAGCATTTTCCCCACCACCGATGTCAGACTAACCGGTCTATAATACCCCGGTTTCTCTGTCCCTCCTTTTTTAAAAAGTGGGGTTACATTAGCCACCCTCCACTCCTCAGGAACTAATCCAGAATCTAAGGAGTTTTGAAAAATTATCACTAATGCATCCACTATTTCTTGGGCTACTTCCTTAAGCACTCTGGGATGCAGACCATCTGGCCCTGGGGATTTATCTGCCTTTAATCCCTTCAATTTACCTAACACCACTTCCCTACTAACATGTATATCCCTCAGTTCCTCCATCTCACTAGACCCTCGGTCCCTTACTATTTCCGGAAGATTATTTATGTCTTCCTTAGTGAAGACAGAACCAAAGTAGTTATTCAATTGGTGTGCCATGTCTTTGTTCAGTATGATCAATTCACCTGTTTCTGACTGTAAAGGACCTACATTTGTCTTGACCAATCTTTTTCTTTTCACGTATCTATAAATGCTTTTACAGTCAGTTTTTATGTTCCCTGCCAGCTTTCTCATAATCTTTTTTCCCTTTTCTAATTAAGTCCTTTGTCCTCCTCTGCTGGTCTCTGAATTTCTCCCAGTCCTCAGGTGTGCCGCTTTTTTTGCTAATTTATATCTTTCTTCTTTGGACTTGATACTACCCCTAATTTCCCTTGTCAGCCACGGGTGCACTACCTTCCCTGGTTTATTCTTTTGCCAAACTGGGATGAACAATTGTTGTAGTTCATCCATGCGATCTTTAAATGCTTACCATTGCATATCTACCGTCAACCCTTTAAGTATCATTTGCCAGTCTATCTTAGCTAATTCACGTCTCATACCTTCAAAGTTACCCTTCTTTAAGTTCAGAACCTTTGTTTCTGAATTAACTATGTCATTCTTCATCTTAATGAAGAATTCCACCATATTATGGTCACTTTTACCCAAGGGGCCTCGCACGACAAGATTGCTAACCAACCCTTCCTCATTGCTCAATACCCAATCTAGAATGGCCTGCTCTCTAGTTGGTTCCTCGACATGTTGGTTCAGAAAACCATCCCGCATACATTCCAAGAAATCCTCTTCTTCAGCACCCTTACCAATTTGGTTCACCCAATCTATATGTAGATTGAAGTCACCCATTATAACTACTGTTCCTTTATTGCACGCATTTCTAAATTCCTGTTTAATGCCATCCCCAACCTCACTACTACTGTTAGGTGGCCTGTACACAACTCCCACCAGCGTTTTCTACCCCTTAGTGTTATGCAGCTCTACCCATATCGATTCCACATCCTCCAGGCTAACGTCCTTCCTTTCTCTTGCGTTAATCTCCTCTCTAACCAGCAATGCTACCCCACCTCCTTTTCTTTCCTGTCTATCCCTCCTGAATATTGAATATCCCTGGATGTTGAGCTCCCATCCTTGGTCACCCTGGAGCCATGTTTCTGTGATCCCAACTATATCATATTCATTAATAACTATCTGCACATTCAATTCATCCACCTTGTTACGAATGTTCCTCGCATTGACACACAAAGCCTTCAGGCTTGTTTTTACAACACTCTTAGCCCTTATACAATTATGTTGAAAAGTGGCTCTTTTAGCTTTTTGCCCTGGATTTGCCTGCCTGCCACTTTTACTTTTCACCTTACTACTTTTTGCTTCTACCCTCATTTTACACCCCTCTGTCTCTCTGCACTTGTTCTCATCCCCCTGCCACATTAGTTTAAATCCTCCTGAACAGCAGTAGCAAACGCTCTCCCTAAGACATTGGTTCCAGTCCAGCCCAGGTGCAGACTGTCCTGTTTATACCAGTCCCACCTCCCCCAGAACTGGTTCCAATGCCCCAGAAATTTGAATCCCTCCCCCTTGCACCATTTTTCAACCCACGTATTCATCTGAAATATCCTCCTATTTCTACTCTGACTAGCATGTGGCACTGGTAGTAATCCAGAGATTATTACTGATTATTACTTTTTGTGGTCCTACTTTTTAGTTTATTTCCTAACTCCCTAAATTCACCTTGTAGGACCTCATCCTGTTTTTTACCTATATCGTTGGTACCTATGTGCACCACGACCACTGGCTGTTCACCCTCCCATTCCAGAATGTCCTGCAGCCGCTCAGAGACATCCTTGACCCTTGCACCAGGGAGGCAACATACCATCCTGGAGTCTCGTTTGCGGCTGCAGAAATGCCTGTCTATTCCCCTTACAATCGAATCCCCTATCACTATAGCTCTCCCACTCATGTTTCCACTTCCCGTCCTTGGACAATGACCAGCTCGTCACCTGCATAAGATCTTGATGAGTCAACGCAAATCAGCTGCTCAACACTCTCTGCTGATCAGAGCATCAGAGTCAAGGTTACTGCTGGTACTGCAGGGAAGCAGGTCATCTGCGGGTCCAGTGTCCAAAGCTGCAGCCGTTGAGAAACTTCTAAGGTCGTCCAGTGCCAGGAAGTCAGCAACAGTAGCAGCCAGTACTCCTAACCCTACTCATTGCGATGTCATATTGAAGACAGAGATCTCTTTGGGAAAGAACTGGCAAAAGGAAATGTCTTTGGGAACTGTTAGGGCTGCGCTGGAATGGGACAGAAAGGGCCTCTGGTTCAGGAGCAAACCATGAAGCCCACATGGGAGGTGCCCAAAAGTACTGTACCCTATCAGCCAAGCCAAAAAGAATCGGTCACCAGGTCCCATCTAAGGGAAAGGCTCCAAAATGTAGCTCTTGGAGTCTAGTCCCAGGAGAACAAAGACTATTCATAGTACTTCATTGCCATCATCTGAGGATATGGATGAAGATCTGGACTCTGATTTGATCAAGTCTCTGGAGTCAGATAAGGACTCCAATTTGGACTTTGTTTCAACAAAGTACTCTAGTGAACCTTTGGAGGAGACTCTGAGGTCTGCTGAACAACCCCTGCTACCTAAGGAGCCTCAGGGGTTATTCGCAGAGGGGGGATGTTCAGGGGTGGTTACAAAATCCAAGCCAGTTGAAATCTGTTTTATCTACAAGGATTTAGATGAGACCTTCAACAAGGGAAAGGCCTTGACTCTTCCACCACACTGACGTTACGAGTGTGCTATGATTTACTGCCTGGTACTTGTCCTCCATGGGGTTGACTATACACGGTTTCAGGCTCAGAGATACGCACTATGGAGGAGTACATAAAGGAGGCTCTGGTAATGGGATTCATTCGGCCCTACACCTAACTAATCGGCACAGGTGTTTTCTTTATACAGGAAAGGACCAGAGCCTGTGGCCATGCATTGATTATAGAGCACTGAATCATGTAACAGTCAAGAACCATGAGTCTCTTCCTCTCACGAACACTGCCATCGAGGATCTCAAAGAGGCAAGAGAGAGCTAGACTTGTGGAGTGTGTACAATCTGGTTTGCATAAAGGAGTATGGTGAGTGGAAAGCTGCATTCAACATACCGACAGGACGGGCATGCCCTTCGGCCTTGCTAATATGCCAGCAGTTTTCCAGACTTTCATAAACAACATACTCTAGGATGCTCTCCATAAGTACTGTACGTCTTTCTCTACTTTGACAACATCCTAAGAGTGTATGAAAAAGCACATCAGAGATATTAAAGAGGCCTTTGGATAGCAAACTGTATGTCAAGCTGAAAGACTCCGAAATCCACATGACCACAGTTTCATTTTTGGGTTTTATTACCTCTAATGGCAATCTCAAGATGAACCCTACTAAGACACAGGCAGTCAGAGATTGGCCACAGTCATTCAACACGAAACAGGTCCCACAATTTCTAGGATTTACTAACTTTTACACAAAGTTCATCAGGAACTTCAGCTCAGTGGTGGCTCCACTGATGGTACTAAGAGATCCACGGGCCCTTTTGTTTGAACAACCGAACTGGAGACTGCTTTTGCAGAACTCAGTGGTTCATGACAATTCCCTTTTTGGTCGTGCCTAACCTGGATATTCCCTTCATCGCGGAGGTGGACACTGTGGACATCAGTTCTGTCTCAGTGGACATCCTCAGACAATAAACTGCACCAATGTGCATTCTTCAGGTGTTTGTCTCTAGTGGAAGTGAACTATCATATTGGAAATAGACAGCTGCTCACTGTCAGGTTGGAATTGGAGAAATGGTGTCACTGGCTTGAGGGGAACAAGAAACCTTTTATTGTATGGACAGACCATAAAAACCTGGTTTATCTTCAAGAGGCCAAAAGACTGAATACTAGGCAGGCCAGGTGATCTCTTTTTATTAACCAGTTCAACTTTGTTCCAACCTATCTATCAGGGTCAAAGAATCAAAGAGCAGATGCCTTGTCTCCTCTGTTCAATGAACCCAAAAAAGAGGAACAACCTATCACCATTTTGCCTCAACCTAGGATGATAGTGCCCATTTGTTGGGAGATCAATGCACTTATTTGTAAGGCCCAGACACAATGTGAGATTCCCAGCAATGGTCCTCTGTTTCATCTGTTTGTCCCAAGTTCTGTCAGATCTAAGCTATTTCAATAGGGACAAGTATCAAGATTGATCACTCTTCCAGGGGTCACCAGAATCGAGTTCACTAAGAGGAGATTCTGGTGGCCTGGAATAGCTAAGGAAGTCTGACAATACATGCAAACATGCCAGGTGTGTGCCAAGAATAAGGAGCCCCACACCCAACCTCAGGGTCTTTTTCACCCTCTACCTGTTCCAGGCATCTCCATGGACTTTATTATGGGTCTTTTACTTTCCAAGCGGAAGACCATCTTCATGGTAATTGTGGATCGCTTCTCTAAAGCCCGTAACAACTGCAATGGAGACAGTTGAGATTATCCTTCATCAGGTCTTCAGAATCCACAGATTTCCGCAAGACATTGTGTCAAATTGTGGTCCATAATTCACGTCGCATTTTTGGAAGGTATTCTGTGCTCTGATTGGGTCTACAATGAGCCTTTCCTCGGGTTTCACCTGCGTTCCTCCCACAGACATACCGGTTAGGAGGTTAACTGGTCATTGTAAATTGTCCTGTGATCCGGCTAGGGTTAAATAGGTAAGTTGCTGGGCATTGCAGCTTGTTGGGCTAGAGGTGCCTGCTCCACGCTGTATCTCTAAATAAAATAAAAAGGTGGCAAAAACATGGTGATAATTCTAAAAATGTGAATGCTTCTTCTTTGAGAATTAGAATGGAACATTTCTATTAAAGTAAATGAAATGAGTGAATTTTCATACATTAAGTGATTCTGAGGAGTAAAACAACAATGCCATAAAGCAAGCTGATATATAAACAACCTGACACTAATAATAATTCAAAACCTGCAGGCACTCAACCATACATTTACATTACTTCCCGTAAAATATATATAGCTGCTGTACTTTTTTATTTGACCCGTCACTCCATCTCATTGATGTTTACTATATTATTAAAAATCTCAGCCCTGGGCCAAATGTACGATAGGTTTAAAATGAACACTGCCAAACGAGATGGCACGTTAAAAGCTAAATGGAAAACAATGAAGCAGTCTGCAAATTTATAAAATTAGAACAAAATGTTTTGTTTGTGGAGTTTTTAGTTAGTGTAGAGAATTCTTATTTACTAACTGTCCGTCATGCCGTTGGTGTTCAGGGCAGCAATGAAGGTCCTCTATCTCTGTCCGTCCTTGGCCATCTTGTCTATTGTGTCCCAGGTGTGGTTCACGGTCCTCATTTCTGCTTCTACGGTTTGGCACCAAGTTGTCTTTGAACTCTCACATTCCCTCCGCCCGCGAGTTTTATCTTTGGAGAGGGATAACGGGAAAGAGAGAGAGAGAGAGAGAGAGAGAGAGAGAGAGGAATTTTCAGTGGCTACAGGGAAACACTTCCGAGGACCTATTGGGCAATAAGTGGAGGAGAGAGCAGAGGTTGCTCAATTACAACATGGAACAGGACCTTCCGGTCAAATGAGTTTGCACCACCCAGCAACCCACCTACTTAACTCAGGACAATTTACAATGACCAATTAACCTACTGACCAGTATGTCTTTGGACGGTGGTGCACCCAGAGACATTGCTTCCAGTGCAAAACAGAATGCAATCAATCTAATAGCTGCTGGGTTGATGGCATAAAAATGAACATAAAGAGAAATATAAGAGACCATAGATGCTGGAGTAACAAGCAATCTACTGAAGGAACTCAGTTTGTTAGTGCAGTACAATGGTATATTGGTTAGCATAATGCTTTAGAGTGGCAGCAGTAAGATTAGGGTTTAATTCCTGCTGCAGTCTGTAAGGGGTTTGTATTGCTGATATTATTTTACCCACTTATGTTTTGTGAAATATAGGACTGTAGGTGCGGGAAGTCTAAAAGACTGACAGGTGACCTTATTTTCTTAGGCTTCCTTTGGTCAGGGTCGACCATGGATGTTACGTCCTCACTGTCTAGATATGCAAGCCAGGGCAGTACAATATGGAGAGCAAGCTATTGCCCACGTGGAGAGCTCCCCCTCTGAACCCAAAGGAATGGGTGAGACCGATAGAGTTTGGCATCAGTAGCAATACAGGAGTTGTCAGTCAGGACTCCACGTAGGACTGCCTTAGCGACTCCTGCTCTGGGTTTTCAAAGGTTTCACAGGCTTCAAAGGTACATTCAGTCTGAGAAATGTATACAACATACATCCTGAAATACTTTTTCTTGGCAAACATCCACAAACAACAGAGGAGTGTCCCAAAGAATGAATGACAGCTAAATGTTAGAACCGCAAAGCCCCTGTCAGCTCTCCCCTTCCCATGTGTAAACAGCAGCAAAGTAATGATCCCCCCTCCCCCACCAGCAAAGAAAGCACCAGCGTCCTCCACCGGGCACTCAAGCGTGCAGCAAAGCATCAATGATGACACAGACTTGCAGTACCCCAAAGACTATTCATTCACCCGGTGTTCAGCATACCACAGGCTTGCTCTCTCTGTAATAAGGGAAAAAGAATTATCTCCATTTCACAGTGAGAGGGGAGACATAACAAACATCTCGCTGATTTATGATGTTAAAAGTCTGTTGCATCGCTTTTTCCGAGCTCTATGACTAAAGAACTTGGCTCTCTGGGCTCACAGCCAGAGATCTTCCATTTCCAACTACACATTGATTTTCTGCGGAGGAACTGACCTCAATTCCGCTGGCTTCCAGAGCCATGAAATCCCAAAACTTCGAAGTTGAGCTAATCTTCTAGGCAGTGTCCTTAGCATATCAAATGACAGCCGGTTGTGAGACCCCGAGCAGATCTCATTCCTGCAAAGAACCGTAGTCAGCATGTAACTCCAGGTCAGGGTCTTCAAAAGAACCTTGAAAGGGGAGAATAGAGATATTAAAGATGGAAATAGAGCTGATTCTGAAGATGCAAGCAAATGAGTGCCATTTTCTCATTTTCCCTCAGGATTTGCTCTGGAAGGCTTCCCCATGAGTGGGTATAGCCACAAGGCAGCAGAGGTTTGAGGTAAGAATTTTCCTTCTAGATGAGCTTACAACCACAGTTGATGAGCCCCTTCTGCCGAAGACAACTAGTTTTAAAGTGCCAGTCACCTGCCTCTGCCCCTTCTCCTGTCAGAAAAAAATGGTTCTGCCAGGTTTAGTAGCTAAACCACATGTGAAGGCCAGGAGCTGGACTTGGTTGTCAGAGGCTATTTGGGAGGATTTAATAGGTAGTGGGAGCTTATCCCCAATACTGACCCTGGCTATAACAACCTTAAGGAACCTTATGGAGATGTATGAAATGATGAGCAGTATAGAAAAGGTTATTACACACTGTCTTTTTCCCAGGGAAAAGGAAACGCAAACTCAAGAGCACGGGTTTAAGATGAGAGGGGAACGATTTACAAAAGACCTGAGGTGCAACTTCTTCCCACAGGGAATGATCAGTATAAGGAAGAAGCTATTAGGGAAGTGGCTAAGGCAGGTGGTGTTCTTGTTGCTGCATGTATTGTTCTGCCAAGCTTTGTGGGCATGCTACGTCGATGCTGGAATGTGTGGCAACACTTGCAAGCTGCCCCCAGCACAGCCTACATTGGCTGTTAATGCAAACGACCCATTTCATTGTATGCCTCATTGTACACATGATAAATAAACGTGTGTTAAGTAAATGGGTCTGAATCTGACTCTGTATTTAATTTATGTATTTCTTGTGAATGCTGCTTACCTGATGCTCTCTGCCTGTGATGTAGCTGCCAGTCAGTTTTTCACTGCACCTGTGCTCACATGGACTTGTGCAGATGACAATAAACTTGACTTTGACTGTGATTTTAATAGAATTATTAAAATGGAGCTGGAACGTACAAAAGCCTGAAAGCACATCCCACCAGGCTCAAAGACAGCTTCTACCTCATTGCTGTAAGAAAATTGAATGATTACCTATTGTGATAAGACAGACTCTTGACCGCACAATCTACATCATTATGAGCATGTACCGAGGAGGAATCAGATTCAAATCAAGTTTACTATCTCTAGCATTTGTTGTGAAATTTGTTCTGTGCCAGCAGTGCAGTGCAATATATAAAATATACTCTACATTACAAAATTATTAAAGTACAATAAGAAATTTACAGTATGTATACATATAAATATGAAGTGCAAAATAAGAGCAAATGCAGTGAGTTAGTATTCAAGAAATCTGAAGGAACTTCATAGATGCTCCCTGATCTGCTGAGTTCCTCCAGCAGCTTCTGTGCTCAGCTTCAGAATAGAAGGTGATCCTTTAGAACAGAGATCATGAGGAATTTTTTTAGCCAGAGAGTGGCGATTCTATGGAATTTCTTGCTATAGGTGGCTGGCTGTGGTGTTCAAGTCGGTGGGTATATTGAAAACAGAGGTTGATAGGCACTTGATTAGTGAGGGCATCAAAGGTTACAGGGGGAAGGCAGAAGAATGGGGCTGAGAGGGATAATATATCAGCCATGATTAAATGGCAGAGCAAACTCAATGGGCTGAATGGTCTAATTCTGATTCTATGTCTTATGGTCTCCTGCTGGCTATTGCTTCTGGTTTTCAGCATCTGCAGCATTACTTGTGTAGACCACTGGTGCAATTTGTTTTAGAAAATGCAAGTTATCTAGAGTATGTTACTCATGAGAGATTGTAATTAACCATTTCAAAGTCAAAGTCAAATTAAAGTTATTATCAAAGTAAGTATATGTCACCTCAAATCATGAGATTCATTTTCTTGTGGGTATTCACAGTAAGTACAAGAAACACCATAGAATCAATGAAAGACTGCTCCAAACGGGACAGATAAACAACCAATGTGCAAAACTATTACAATGCAAAAAGAAGAAAAGAAATAATAATAACAAAATAAGCAATAAACATAGAGGACATATTGAAATTGAGTACATAGGGTGTGGGAACGGTGCAGAGATTGGGAAAGAGAAGTTGAATGAAGTTATACACTCTGCTTCAAGAGCCTAATGGCTGAGGGGTAATAACTGTTCCTGAACCTGGTGATGCGAGTCCTGTACCTTCTTTATGATGCCATCCACAAGAACAGAGCATGATCTAGGTGGTGTGGGTCCTTGATGATGGATGTTGTTTTCCTTCAACAGCACTCTATGTAGATGTGCTCAATGGTGGGGTGGTCTCTATCTGTGATGGACTGGGCTGCATCTTCTGCTTTTTGTAGGATTTTCCATTCCAGGACATTGCTGTTTCCTTACTGGGCTGTGATGCAACCAGTTAATATACTCTCCACTTACACATCTATAATGTTTGTCAGAATTTTAGAGGACATGCTGAATCTTTGCAAGCTTCTAACAAAGTAGAGGTGCCACTGTGATTCCTTCAGTGAATCATGGAGTAATTGAACATTGCAGCACAGAAACAGGCCCTTCAGCCCATCTAGTCTGTACCAATATGTTAATCTGCCTAGTCTCATGGACCTGCACCTGGATTATAGTCCTCCACACCCCTCCCATCCATGCATCTATCCAAATTTCTCAAAAATGTTGAAATCAGTCTCACATCCATCATATGATCTGGCAGCTCATTCCACATTCTCACCACGCTCTGAGTGAAGAAATTCCCCCTCATGTTCCCCTTAAACTTTTCACTTTTCAGCTTTAATACAAGACCTCCAGTTCTAGTTTCACCCAACCTCAGTGGAAAAAGTCTGTTTGCATTTACCCAATCTATACCCCTCATAATTTTGCATGCTATGCCTTTATCAAATCGCCTCTCAGTCTTCTACATTCTAGCAAATAAAGTCCTAACCAAGTCAACCTTTCTTTATAACTCAGGTCCTCAATTCCTGGCAACAATCCTGTATATTTTCTCTGCACTCCTTATTTCTTATTTACATCTTTCACTGAGGTGGGTGGCCAAAACATTATGCATTATACATTACTCCACACTGGGCCTTCCCAATATCTGAAATAATTTCAACATAACATCTCAACTTCGGTACTCAATATCAGTACAATGATTTATGAAGGCCAATGTGCCAAAGGCTTTCTTTATAACCTTATCTACCTACAACTCCACTTTCTAGGAATTATGGATCTGTATTTCCAGATCCTTTTGTTCTATCACTCTCCTCAGTGCCCGACTGTTCACTGTGTAAAACCTGCCCTGGTTGGTCCACAAGGTACGACATGTCACATTTGTCTGCATTAAATTCTACCTCCCTTTTTTCCAGCTGGCCCAGATCCTGCTACAAACTTTGATAGTCTTTTTCTCTGTCCAGTACACACCAAATCTTCATGTCATCCACAAACTTGCTGATCCAGTTTACCGCATTTTCATCCAGAACAGAACCTCCTTTCTGTAGCCCTAAGCAATGAAACCCCTGTCACTACAGCTTGCCTCACTCCCTGCTTCTCTTCCGAATCACAGAGCCAGACTCTGAGCCAGAGCTCCGAATGCTGTGATTTTCCTCTGCTGGGTCACCTGCTCCTCCAGAAGTATCCAAATCAGTATACCTGTTGCCTAAGAGAAGTGCCACAGGGGTACTCTGCACTAGCTGTCTGTCCTTCTCCCCCTCCTGACAGTCACATAATTCCCTGTGTCATGGTCCTTTCCATTGACTCCTTGTTTCTGTTGATTTCCTTTTCCCCGTGTTTTGCCTGGCTCCTTGATTGAGGCACCAGATCCTCATTCGAACCGGCAGCGTAAAGACTCCGGCTTACATCTACTCGCTGATGTCCGTCACCTCAGCAGGGCGGCTATGCTCATTCTGAGCCACCACTCAGAATACGGGACGCTCTTCCGAGCCAAGGTACAAATGGACTGTCATTGTTTTTGTCATCTGGTGTCCAGCTGAGTGTAGCCGGTTGTTTCACCGCTGCTCTGAGCCGGGATGTGAATGGTCTGTTGTTGTTTGTTTATTTTGTTGTCTCATGTCCAGCTGAGTGTAGCTGGCCATTTTGCTGCAGCTCCGAGCCGAGTCCTGGCTCCGAGTCCAAGTCTAGTCCAAGTCCGTCTCCGTGCCCGTGTCCTGCACTTGGCTCCCTACGCTTACTCAGCTGTCCATTGCAACACCTCTATGTCCTGTCCATCAACCTCTCAGCCTCCTAAATGATCAGAGCTTATCCACTCCTTAACATGGTCTGTTAGAAGCTGCATCTGGATGCACTTCTTACAGGTGTAGTCGTGAGGGATACAGGAGATCTCCCTGCCTTTCCACATATGCAAGAGGAGCATTCAAGTATTTTTCTTGTCAATAAGAAAGAAAAAATAAGAAATACCTACCTACAACCTCTTCCTGCTGAAGACTCTATGAGCCAAAGCCTCAACTCCATATTCTAACAATGGTTGACTGACTCCTTCAGTGGCTGCTCCACTTAAAACCTATCTTTTTTTTTCTGGTTTTTGCCAAGTGCTTATAATGTGCAAACCCATGTCTTCTTGAGGCACACAAGATGTGCTGATTGCCCCGATCCCTTTCTTTAAACTTCGTCTCCTTCATAATGTAACTTATGTGCTGGACCCAATGATAAGACCAAACAATTTAATGTTACTGACCCCCTCCATCCCTGATCCCCTGATGAGACTGGCTTATAGATTTCCAGTTTCCTCCTCCTGAAATCAATACAGGTAGTCCCCGAGTTATGAGCGTCCAACTTACGGACAACTCGTATTTACGAACCGAGGAAGGAGAACTCTGTCCGCCATTATAAGTTGGATCACGATGCTGTCCGCCATTTTAACTCATTGCCGTTGACACTGAGTTGAGTGTTTAACTTTGTATTTGGCTTAAACTTTTCTTAGTAAGATTCACCCTGACCCCCCCCCCCCCCCCCCGCCCACCCGTTCTGGTTGGCTGGTGGCACGGTGAGATTAGCGCCAGGCTCGAGAATGGAGGTTCCCAAGTTCGATCCACTCCCATGCCGGGTTGATGTCAATCCAGTGACTCCCATACCATCCGTGCCAAGTTGATGTTGAGCTCGCAACTCGACCTCGTAAAAAAAGAACACTGCCACCTCCAGTTTAAATTTCCACGTGGAATATTGTGGAGGATCAAATACCCAAACCCAGCACAGCCCCCACTTGTCCAATTTAGGCTGACTCAGTGCGGTGGCCCTTAGGACCCAGTGGACCACGGGAGCCAACGGAGCTCAGGACCCGCCACCTGCAATGTTTCTGTTCCATTGACGGGAAGCGATCGCGATTGAAAATAAAGTGGAAACAATAAAGCGTTTGGAAAGAGGTGAAACGCCATCAATCACTGGAAAAGCATTAGGCTACAGTCAGTCAACAATCAGAACAACTTTAAAGGATAATGGATAAAGTGAAAATAATGGAGCACGTGAAATACCCTGCCCCGATGAAAGCTACAATTAATTACTAAGCAACGCAGTGGTTTAATTATTTGAATACATACGTTTCTTAAGTGTTTTATATGCATAGAAAGGTGAAATATACACTATATACTAAGACAAACATTTGACCAACTGACACTAAATAATACCAGATGTACTTGTTCCGATTTACGTACAGATCCGGCTTAAAGACAGACTCAGGAACGGAACTCGTACGTGACCCGGAGACTGCCTGTAATCAGTTCCTTGATCTTGCTGACATTGAGTGAGAGATTGTTGTGGTGGCATCAGTCCACTAGATTTTCAATTTCCATCCTACCTCCTCTCCACTTCTTCGCTGCCCAGATGTTCCGGAGTTGAGTGGAGCCAATGAAATGGCATCCACTCAGGAGACAAATTGGACCAGGTTGGTCACTTTTCAGGCAGGAGTTGATATGCTTCGTCACCAACCCCTCAGAGCACTCCATCACAGTGGGTGTAAACGCTACTGGATGATAGTCATTGAGACAGGTTACCACATTTTTCTTAGGCACCAATATAATTAAGATTGAATTTTCAATCCTATTACGTTTCTAACTATGTTTTATATAATATATAAATATATTTATATATATATTTACTTCCAGGAAAGGGCCAGTAACATCGTGAAGGATTGTACCAACTGTTCTCATGGACTGTTTGTTCCACTCAACACTACTATGTCATTTGGTGTCACTGCGTACAGACACCACTGAGACTAGCCTCACTTTATGGACATTCAGTCAATCTAAGTATATACAATAAGCTATCTTGTCTACTTAAATTTATTGTGTGTTTTTATTATTTGTTCCTCTTCGCGCTTTGTGGTGTATTGGGCCGCAATCTTGCCATTTCTTCAGCATTTCTCCATTTTTACGAGGCCGAATTGCTAGCTCAATACGCAACCCAGCACAGGTGGAAAGCATGCTTGCACTTTTTTTTATTATTATTGTGTTCTTTATCTTATTATGGTTTCCTTTTCACTGCATCAGATCCAGAGTAACAATTATTTCATTCTCTTTTACACTTGTGTATTGGAATAAGATTAAAGAATCCTGAATCTTGAATGTTAATGGTCTAATTATGCTTTGTACAGTATAATCTATAGTTACAGTGTGTGAGCCGGTTACCTGAGGGGCAGTTTGCACAGAAACCAAAATGTGCTGCAAGGAGCTACATTTGACAGGAAATCTGAATAAAAGCTTTTCCTTAACTATTCAAAGGTGTTTGAACCAACCAAATGGCATGACAGCTTGGTCTTTACTTTAAATAATCTGTGTGAATGCATTCACTCACAGTAGTACTGCTTGGAGCAAACTCCTTGTTACGGTGATAGCTGTCATTACAAGCTCCCATTGGAACATCCTCATTGAGAATGTAGTGTGTAATCACAGCAAGTTAACACTTCCTTTGTGAAGACAGTAATGGAACTGGAAAGGAACTAAAAGGTTAATGAAAGTTTGCACATTATGGATAACCAAACTAAGCACTTGTGCCTCTCAGATCTTCGCTCTACAATAATTTATTCAAATCTTTGGACTTAACATTTGTAATTACATGAAATTAACTCTCCTGGGAAAAGCATAAAAGCTGTTTTTCTTTGCCTTCTGTTGCACAAAAACTTCTGGGTTTGGAAACCAATTCAGATTCGTGAGTATAAAGTTTCAGCTGACTTACAAGTGCAAAACGGAGGGTTGGATCAACTGACAGAGGCAGCAATGTTCTGAAGAATCATTGAGTTCAAATTTAAGTTAATTGACAGTTAAACATACACATGTATACAGCTAAATGAAACAACTGTCCTTCGGGGACAAAGGTAGAAAACACAGTGCATGCAGTCACACACAACACATACCGATACAATATCACATACCATCACAAAATAATAATAGCACAAGTTCCTGAGTATCATGGCCAGATGACTGATGATGCATGGGATGTTGCCCTGGAGTCATGCTTCTGCAAGAACAACCACGCAGCAATTGCTCATCTCTCACAGCCGGAAATGAAGTCAATCCAGCTTGTCTTCCAGGGTGCAAACACTGGAGGGCAGCACTGACAGGATGGCTGGCCTGTAGGGGTCAGCCCTTAACCCAGCACAAATTCTAGTGCAACCACCATTTCTCTGTTCTTGTCTCCGCTTTGCCCCAAATCTCTCTCCCTCTCTGCTGCCTCAGGTAACCTCTTTCCCCTGTCCCTTTCTCTTTCCCCCCCAGTTTCTCCCGCACACACTTACCCTCCCATCATGATCCTCTTTCTTTTCCCTCCCATGCCCACATGCCCATCCCTCCAGGGCCCTTCTCCCCAATGTTCCATCTACCCTCCCCACCACTCTTGCTCCACCTTCCTCTCCTATCAGTAAGAAGTAAATATCAACAGAGGTGATAGGTGAGGCAAATTCTCTACTATCAGATTCCATCATCTTCAGAACTTTGTTACCTGCACCTATCATCTCTGTTGCTATTCATTCTGCCCTCTCCCATCTGCCTGTCACCCGTGCTCAGCTAAATCCACTGTAAGACACGGAAGCAGAATTAAGCAATTCAGCTCATCATGCCTCCTCTGCCATTTAGTCATGCAAGATTTTTTTTTCCCCTGTCAACCCCATTCTTCACGTACAACAAGCTGGAGGAACTCAGCAGTTCCTCCAGCTTGTTGTACGTGTTGCTTTGACCACAGCATCTACAGTGCACTTCGTGTTAACCCCATTCTTCAGCCTTCTCCCTATAACCTTTGACACCCATACTAATCTTCCTCTGTTTTACATATACCCACTGAGTTGGCCTCCACAGTTGTCTGTGGTAATGACTTCCACTGATTCACCATTATCTAGCAGCTGTTGCCTCACCTCTTTATACTGACTATCTCCCCTCTGTCCTTCAATCCAGATAAAGCATCTCAATCCAAAATCCCCATCAATGAGCACATTGCTGTCACAGGAAAGCAGCACCCATCATCAGGGACCCCTACCACCAAGGACCAGTTCTCTTCTCACTGCTGCAATTAGGTAGAAGGTTCAAGAGCCTCAGGACTCACACCACCAGGTTCAAGAACAGTTATTACCCCTCAGCCATCAGGCTCTTGAAACAAAGGGGATATCTTCACCCAACTTCACTTGCCCCATCATTGAAATGTTCCCAGAACCTACGGACTCACTTTCAAGGACTCTTCATCTCATGTTCTTGATATTTATTTATTCATTCATTCATTCATTCATTCATTTATTTATCTATCTATCTATCTATCTATCTATCTATCTATCTATCTATCTATCTATCTATCTATCTATCTATCTATCTATCTATCTATCTATCTATCTATCTATCTATCTATCTATCTATCTATCTATCTATCTATTTATTCATTTATTTGTTTATTTGTTTGTTTGTGTTATTTCTTTGTATTTGCACAGTTTGTTGTCTTTTGCATAGTGGTTGAGTGCTCAAGTTGGTGCAGTTTTCCATTGATTCTATTACGGTTATTATTCTATCATCGATTTACTGTGTATGTCAGCAACAAAATAAATCTCATGCTTGTATAAGCTGTCATATATGTTCTTAGACAATAAATTTACTTTAAACTTTTACTCACTGTATTTTCTACAGATGCTGCCTGACCCACTGGGTTCCTCCTGAGTTTGTTTTATGTTTGCTCCCCTCTCCTCTCTCTGAAGGTCTTATTGGATTGTTCTGAAGAAGCCGCAGGAATTCGTGTTCCACTCAACATCAGTAAAGAAATAATATACATTAATTCTCACATTGTAGAATCTTAGTGCAAAAATGACTGATTCTCTTTTTCACAACTGTATCTAAACTACAACAAGCAAGTAGAAGGAAAAAACATTTTGAAGGTTCTGCCATCGTACAAGATGCCAGTGTCTTGTATTCAATTCCCGCTATTGTCGGTAAGCAGTTTTTACATTCTCCCCGCGACAGCATGGGGTTACTCCTGGTGTTCTGGTTTCCTCCCACATTCAAAAGACATTTGGGTTAGGAGGTGTAATAGGAAATCAGGTTCACAGTTTTGGTGAGCAGAGACAGGAGATACTCACAAACAATAACTAAGTTAACTATTTATCAACTAAGCATTCAGTAAACCCTTCAATCTAAGTTTGGTTACAGATACTTACCTAAATTGAGTGCCTGAAGTTGCAGGAAAAAAAAATAGACACTAAACACAGTGACGATTGAATAAAGCAAAGAATAAGGATCTATCTGGTTGACTTTTCAACAGGGTGACTTTCTTGCAGAACCTCATATCCATGGATCTCTTCATACCCAAGTGTTCTTCATTCTGTATCTGTAACAGAGGTTCCCAACCTTCTTTTATGCCATGGACTAATACCATTAAGAAAGGGGTCTGGGAAACCCTTGATCTATAATAAACAAGTTCCTCATTATTTGTAACAGAGTTTGGTGTTAGCCTCTGACATCGAGGCTTTCATGTTTTGTTACATTGGAAGTGAGGGGAGAGGGGTGGAGGTGTTTATAATCATGAGGTGCATAAACAGGCTGAAAGAACACAATCTTTTTCCCAGGGCAGGAGAATCAAGTAGTGGAGGGCATATAGTGAATGTAAGTTGAGAGGGGAAATATTTAGAAGGGACTGGAGTGGCAACTTCTTCACAGAGGTGGTAGGTAAATAGAATGAGGTGCCAGATAAAGTTATTGAAGCAGGTGCAATGACGTGGATTAGAGGGATACTGATCAAAATTTTGTTTAAGGTTTCAGGTTTTCAGTAACATTTTAAAATTGTTCCAAAGGATGTTGACTGCTATGATCTGTCAAAGGTCATTGAACTTTACAACTTAGTGTAGCCGCTTTGATCCATGATGTTCTGCCAACATTTTAACCCACTCCAAGATCAATCGATATTTTCCTATCAGCCATGTACCTATCTAAGAGTTTCTTAAACGTCCCCAATGTATCTACCTCTACCACCATTCTTGGCAGGGTGTTCCATGCATCTACCACTCTCTTCTGATATTGCACTTATACTTTCCTCCAATCAGCTTAAAACTATAGTCGCTCCATTTATGCCTTGAGATAAGGTCTCTGGCTATCCACTCAATGTGTGCCTTGCATCATTTTTACACCACTATCAACATTCTTTGGGCAAATGAGGAGATCTCATGTCAGCATGGGACACCAGACACCCAGCTCACTCCTCCTTTAGGGTGGGCATGAGTGTCAAACTCAAGGTCAATTTGGCCTGCAGGTGCTATGGAAGATGAAACCATTGGTAAAACACTCCCCAGCCCAAAATGATCCATAGCCCCCATGGTCCTGAAGAAAGGTCTTGGCCCAAAATGTCGACTCTATGTCCTTTTCATAGATTCTATATGACCTGCTGAGCTCCTCCAGCATTTGGTATTACCATAGGCCTTAGTGTAACTTCTAACTGCTGATAATCAAAGCAGCAAGAGTGAAATTATGATCATAATTCATGTGAAATTTCGACAAACTAAACAGTGTTTACAAGCCTTCTGGACAAAAGGCCACTTGTATTCTGTGAGCTGGTATAATTAACAGGATAGCAAACTTTTTTTTTAGTTTAAAAAGCTGTTTAAACAAAATGTTAGCATGGTAACTGTCTTCCTGAGGGGAATTAAAAATATATTTAGAGCTGAAGGTATTTCGGGGGAATGGAGGATTTGCAAAGTGTTGGGAGTTCAGGCCAATGAAAAAATGAAAACATGCACATGTTGGAAATGCAAAACTAGAAGTAGAAATGATGGTAATACTTAGCATCTTCAACATCCTCAGCCAGAGAAAAAGAATTCAGTTTCAGATTGAGATTGAAATTCAGTTTCGGATCTGGAGTTAGATTTGAAAAGAGATCGGGATTTATTTTTCACACGTATATTGAAGCATTCAGAAGCATGTCAATTGCTTTAACGGCCAACACAACCTTAGTTTGTGCTAGGTGAAGCCCATAGGTGTCATCACAATGCCAGCACCACCACAGCATACCCACCTTGATTAGCAGAGCAACACAAGCAACAACAACAGATAAACAACAACAAAAGCTTCTTTCCTTCTTCCCGTCCTCCACCCATCGACTCACAGACACAGCCTGTCCACCAACTGCAGAATAGGCCACCAGCCTCCAGTGGAATTGCGGATGCACCAAAATCGGACCTCAAACTTTCCCAGCGGACTCGCAGACTCACAGACCCAGGACTTTGACTATCAAAGTTCAAGGTTCAAAGTAAATTTACTGTATAAGTACATATATGTCACCATATACAACCTGAGATTCAATTTCTTGCAGGCATATTCAATAAACCAAAAGTAGAATAATAACCACAATAGAATCAATCAAAAGCCACACCAAGTTGGACATTGAACCAGTGTGAAAAAGACAACAAACTGTGCAACTACAAAAAAAAGGAAATAATAAAAATTAATAAATAACCAATAAGTATCAAGGACATGTCATAAAGAGTCCTTTGATTCATACTGGGAAAAATGGTTTAACTACTTAATGTCTCATAGGCCTGATTTTATTCTCACAAATCAATGAATCTGTTGTTAAAAAAGATCACTCCCTACTTGTACATAGTTTTTTCCTTTTGTTTGTTTTTTCTTTCCACTCTTTTCTGTAAGTGTATACCTCAGATAAATACTATGTGGAGATTTGTGACATATATGATTATATGATATATATGTACAATGTCTGAAATATATCTTATGGACATGTTTGTTTGATGATGAACTTCAATTAAAAAAATACAAAAAAAAAGAATCCATAGGCTGTGGGAGCATTTCAGTGATGAGGCAAGTGAAATTATCTCCTTTGGTTCAAGAGCCTGATTTTTGAGGGGGAGTAACTGTTTACATACCTGATGGTGTAAGTTCAAAGGCTTTTGTAAATTCTTCCTGACAGCAGCAGCGAGAAGAGAGCTTATCCTGAGTGGTGGGAGTTTTCACCCCCCCCCCCCCCCACTCAACAATGCTTCAAGTAGATATAGGACCAATAGGTATATTGGTAGATATAGGACCAATAAAAAATGACACTGTAATGAGAGATGCAAAAATGACAGAGGAACTGAATGCATATTTTGCATCAGTCTTCATAGTCGAAGATATCTGCAGTTTATCGGACATTCAAGAGTGTCGGGGAAGTGAAGTATGTGCAATGAAAATTACAACTGAGAAGGTGCTCAGGAAGCTTAATGGTCTGAGCATGGATAAATTTCCTTTACCTGTTGGATGCACCCTCAGGTTCTGAAGGAAGTAGCTGGAAAGATTGCAGAGGCGTTAACAATGATCTTTCAAGAATCGATAGATTCTGGCATTGTACCGGATGACTGGAAAATTGCAAATGTTACTCTGTTATTTAAGAAGGGTGGGAGTTAGCAGAAAGGAAAGACCTGTTAGCCTGACATCAGTGGTTGGAATCGATTGTCAGGGATAAGATTACGTACCTGGAGACACGTAACAAGATAGGCCAAAGCCAACATAGTTTTCTAAAAGGAAAATCCTGCCTGACTAACCTACTGCAATTTTTTGAGGAAATTACAAGCAGTTTAGACAAAGAAGATGTAGTGGATGTGGTGTACTTGGATTTTCAGAAGGCTTTTGACAAGGTGCCACACGTGATGCTGCTTAGCAAGATAAGAGCCCCTGGAATTACAGGGAAGTTATTAGCATGGGTGGAGCATTGGCTGATCGGCAGAAAACAGAGATTGGGAATAAAGGGATCCTATTCTGGCTGGCTGCAGGTTACCAGTGGAGTTCCACAGGGGTCGGTGTTGGGACTGCTGCTTTTTATGATGTATGTCAATGATTTGGACTATGCGATTAATGGATTTGTGGCTAAATTTGCCAATGATACAAAGAGAGTTGGAGGAGTGGGTAGTGTTGAGGAAAAAGAGAGCCTGCAGAGAGACTTAGATAGTTTAGGGGAAGGGGCAAAGAAGTGGCAAATGAAATACAATGTTGGAAAGTGTATGGTCATGTACTTTGCTGTAAGGAATAATCAGACAGATTATTATTTAGATGGAGAGAGAATTCAAAATGCAGAGATGCAAAGGTACCTGGGAGTCCTTGTGCAGGATATCCTGAAGTTTAACCTCCAGGTTGAGTAGATGGTGAAGAAGGTGAATGCAATGTTGGGATTCATTTCTAGAGGTATAGAATATGAGAGCAGGGCTGTGATATTGAAGCTCTATAAGTCACTTGTGACACCCCCCTTGGAGTATTGTGTGTAATTTTGGGCTCCTTATTTTAGAAAGGATACACTGACATTGGAGAGGGTTCAGAGAAGATTCACAAGAATGATTCCAGGAATGAAAGGGTTACCATATGAGGAACGTCTGGCAGCTCTTGGGCTGTATTCCCTGGAGTTCGGGAGAATGAGGGGAGAATCTCATACAAACGTTCCAAATGTTAAAAGGCCTGAACAGATTAGATATGGCAAAATTTATTTCCCATGGTAGGGGAGCCTAGGACAAGTGGGCACGATTTCAGGATTGAAGGACGTCCATTTAAACAGAGATGTGGAATTATTTTAGTCAGTGGGTGGTAAATCTGTGGAATTTGTTTCCTTGAGTGGCTGTGGAGACCAAATTATTTGGTGTATTTAAGGCAGAGATAGATAGGTTCTTGATGATATGGGGAGAAGGCAGGGGAGTGGGGATTTCTGGAAGAACTGGATCAGTCCATGATTGAATGGTGGAGCAGACTCGATGGGCTGAATGGTTTGTTTCTGCTCCTAAATCTTATGGTCTTATATGCTCAATAGCAGGGAGGGGTTTACCTGTGATGGACTGGGCTGCATCCACTACTTGTTGTTGGGTGTTCTGTTCAAGGGCATTGGTGTTTCTATACAAGCCTGTCAGTGTACTCTCCACCACGTATGTATAGAAGTTTGTTAACATTTTAGATTTCATGCCAGATCTTGCGGCTTTGACATTGCGCACAAGGCTCCCCAGAGTCAAGGACATCATCAAAAGGCAATAGCCCAAAAAGGCAGACAGACAGACAGACATACTTTATTGATCCCGAGGGAAATTGGGTTTCGTTACAGTCACACCAACCAAGAATAGTGAAGAAATATAGCAATATAAAACCATAAATAATTAAATAATAATAAGTTAATCATGCCAAGTGGAAATAAGTCCAGGACCAGCCTATTGGCTCAGGATGTCTGACACTCCGAGGGAGGAGTTGTAAAGTTTGATGGCCACAGGTAGGAATGACTTCCTATGACGCTCAGTGTTACATCTCGGTGGAATGAATCTCTGGCTGAATGTACTCCTGTGCCTAACCAGTACATTATGGAGTGGATAGGAGTCATTGTCCAAGATGGCATGCAACTTCGACAGCATCCTCTTTTCAGACACCACCGTCAGAGAGTCCAGTTCCACCCCTACAACATCATTGGCCTTATGAATGAGTTTGTTAATTCTGTTGGTGTCTGCTACCCTCAGCCTACTGCCCCAGCACACAACAGCAAACATGATAGCACTGGCCACCACAGCCTCGCAGAACATTCTCAGCATCGTCTGGCAGATGTTAAAGGGTAGATGTTAAAAGACATCTACCATTAAGAACCACCATCACTCAGCACATGTCCTCGTCTCACTGCTCCCGTCGAGAGGGAGGACAGGAGCCTGAAGACATACACTGAACATTTGAGGAACAGGTTCTTCCCCTCTGTCATCAGATTTCTGAACAGCCAATGAACCCATGAACTACCTCACTATTTTTTTTCTTTATTTATTGTTTCTGCTTTTTTGGTTCATCTATATATATCGATGTGCTGTGTTTCTTGGTGTAATTTATCATTTTTTTATTACTATATATTTCAATGTACTGCTGCCACAGTACAATAAAAATCACAACATCTACTGGTGATATTAAACCTGATTCTCATTCTGATTCTTCCAGACTCAGTGACTTTGCCCTTTGACCTTTGGGATCAATCATTCTATCGACCCCAGGACCTGCTGAAGTTCTCTATCTTCAGACAGTGAACTCCAGACTTGCTGCTGATGATTTGAAGTTGTACTGATAGTTCTGAGGCTAATTAAAAAGGTTGCATATTGGAAACAACTAAGTTGGATGTTGACTACTGAAGGTGGTAACTTGCCTGATCAGAAGGTGAGATGCCATTCCTGCAGCTCGTGTTGGACTCCAATGGAATGTAGCCGTGGCTCATGACATTGTGGTCATGGTGGAGGGTGAATGGAGGATTACCACAACAGCCAACTGGAAGCTCCAAAATTGTTCTGTAAACGGTCACTCAATCAGTCTGGTTTCTCAAGTGGGAGGAAACTTGTGGTGATGGATATATTCTTTAAAAATAAAGTTATTAAAAATCAGCTATTGATGAAATGGCCTTCGGAAATATTTAGTTGCCATTAATAACCCTAAGGGCCGCAATATTGTAAAGATATTAGCATATTATTGTCACATGTACAGTGAAAAGCTCGTCTTGCATACTGTTCATACAGATCAAATTATTACACAGTGCACTGACGTAGAATAAGGTAAAACAGTAACAATACAGAATAAAGTGTTACAGTTACAGGGTAAGTGCAGTGCAGGTAGACAATAAGGTGCAAAATCATAACAGGGCAGATTGTGAGGACAAGAGTTCATCTTATCGTACAAGTTGTCCGTTCAGTAGTCTAATAACAGTGGAACAGAAGCTGTTCCTGAGCCTGGTGGCAAGAGCTTTCAGGCTTTTGTATCTTCTGCCCTTTGAGGGAAGGAGAAGGCCAATGTCCAGGGAATCACATTGGTATCCTTGGTTATTTAGGCTGTATTACCGAAGCAGTGAGAAGTGTAGTCAGAGCCCACAGAAGTGAGGTTGGATTCTCTGATATGCTGAACTGCATCCAGCAGTGCCCCTTGCAGTCATGTGCACCGCATTACTATACGAATCCACGATGCCTCTGGATAGGATGCTTTCTGTGGTGCATCTGTAACAATCAGAGTAAAAGGGGATATGCCAAATTTCAAAGTTCAATATACATTTATTACCAAAGGATGAATAATCTATACCATCTTGAGATTTGCCTCTCTACAGGCAGCTACAAAACAGCAAAACCCAATAAAATTAATTAACATAAAGACCATCAAACACCTAATGTGGAAGGGAAAAAAATTGAGCAAACAAATAAAGTTCACAAAAGTGAATCCACAGCTACAAAGCCTGCTCATTGCTGCAGCTGATCCGGAAGCCCGTTAATTGCAGGCCACAGTCTCATTTCAGCGCAGAGATGAGTAAATCTCACCAAGCAGCGAGCTGAACTGGCCTGTCCCTCGCTTCTGGCCCTGACACCCTGACCTTTTCAACATGGCCTGGCTCTTAAATTGTCCAAACCTAGGGTCGTTCCTCAATCTCGGACCCCAGCCCTACCGCGTTGATAAGCCTTGTTTGGGCCTGGCATTTAAATCGATCAAACCTTGGGTCTTTCCTCAGTCTCAGGTCTAGGCCTGCATCCTGCTGCCTCAACTCAACATTGCCTCTGCTCACCTCATCTCAGTTCCACCCTATCAAATTGCCTCCAAGTCCGCTCCAGCAATGTGCAAACACTGGCCTACTCCCTACTCCCAGGCCCTGATACCTAGATTTGGCCCATACATGCCACGGTGCAATCTGACATTTCAGTTTCTTTAGTATCCTTAGGGAGTCCAAATGCTGTGAGCTTTTATGGCCATAGCATACACTCTGTTAAATAACTTGATACTGAACAATTTCAAACCAGAAGATAAATATGGAAAATAAATCTTCACCTTGCCTGCAACTTTACAAAGTGTGAATGAATATACATAGTCACTTAGCTGGATGGTTGGATTTGGCCTGTTTTAGACTTCATCAAACAATTTCCAGTATTTAGCCTCTAACTGAATCTTTGCACTCTTTATACGTCCATTATTTGATTTTCAAAAATGACAGCAGACCGCCTTCTTGTTCTTCATGCTGTGAAACTGAAAATACCACATGTAGTGATGTCGGAAGGCTAACATGTTCTTAGAACTGCACAGCGCCTCGGCAAGAATCAATAACATTCTTGTTATTGAAACAGAAAATGCTGGAACGAGTCAGCGGGCCAGGCGAAGTCTGTGGAGAGGGAAGCAAAGGTAATGTTGTGAGCAGACCGACATCACTATCGATTGTGCTCGTTTGTGTAGCTCTCTGCATCATTATCACGGCCCGAGGTGAAGAGTATGAAGGACTAAAAAAGCGAGAGACTGCAAAACACAGAGGGATGTCTCTGTGCCTCTTTGTTGGAGCTGTGGACAGATTGGCAGGCTAATCAAGCACGCTGATGATCAGTGACTGTGGTATCCTTTCCCCTGCAGTGAAATGGGATGATAGTGATGACTTTGAACAGAACAGCACAGTATAGGCCCTTCAGCCCCTGATGGTATGCCAAACTTTTAACCTACTCTAAAATTAATTTAATGCTTTCCTCCCACATAGCCATCCATTTTTCTTCCTTCATGTGTCTATCTGAGAGTCTTTTAAATGTTCCTGATTCATCTGCTGCTACTACCATCCCCGGCAGGGTGTTTTCATGCACCCCCCACTGTCTCTGTAATAAAACCTACCTCTGACATCCCATCTACACTTTACTCCAATCACATTAAAATTATGCCCTAGTTCCTCATTCTTTGTAACAGATTTTGGTGTTAGCCTAAGACATCGAGGCTTTCATGTTCTGTAATGTTGGAACTGAGGGGTGAGGGGTGGAGGTGTTTACAACCATGAGCTGCATAAATAGGCTGAAAAAGCATAATCTTTTTCCCAGGGCAGGGGAATCAAGTAATGGAGGGAATACAGTAAATGTAAGTTGAGAGGGGAAAAATTTAGAAGGGGCTGGAGTGGCAACTTTTTCACAGAGGTGGTATGTATATGGAATGCCCTATTCTATTAGCCATCTCCGTCCTGAGAAATGATAGCTGACTATCCACTTTGTCTATGACTCTTATCATCTGATATATCTCTATCAAGTCACCAATAATCGTGCTTCATTCCAAAGAGAAAAGCCGGACTTGCTCCACCTTACTTCATAAGACATGGACCTCTCATCCAGGCAGCATTCTGATATACTGTATCCTCTCCGCATCCTCTCTAAAGCTTCCACATCCTTGCTGTAATGAGCTGACCAGAATTAGACACGATACTCCAAGTATATGAGTCCGTCATACCTACCTCCACCACAACCTCTGGACAGCACATTTCAACCACCCACCACTGTATGTTTATAAGAAGTTTCCTATTGCACCTTCCTCTAAGTCAGTGAGACTTCACTTTTGCTCCATCAGCAACAGGCAAGATTTCTCTGTGGCCACCCATTTTAATTCTTTTCTCCATTTCCATTCCAATATGGCATCTACTGCTACAGTGAGACCACTCTCAGGTTGGAGAAGCAACACCTCGTATTCCATTTGGGTTGTCTTCAACCTAATGACATGATCATTGTTTTCTCAAACTAATAGTAATTTACCCCCCTCCCCGTTCTCTTTGTCCATTTCCCATTTTGGCTCCTATCCTACATCTTCTCAACTCTTTATCTGCCTGTCACCTCTCTTTGATGATCCTTCTGCTTCCCTTTTTCCCATGGACCACTCTCCTATCAGATTCCTTCCTCTTTGGCCTTTACCTTTCCCACCTGTAATCTGCCAACTTCTCACTTCATCCCCTTACCTAGCTTCAGATATCTCCTGTCAGCTTCCATATTCTGTGCTGTCAACCCTTCTTTCTCGTTTTTCATGCAGGATTGGGGGGGGGGGGGAGGTGGTTGGATGTCAATATTCTTATTGTGTTTTTGTTAGTTTGTTACGGATTTGGGAGCCAACGTTCATTTTACGGTTTGTGTAAGGGGAGGGCATTTGGGGGGGGGGGTGTTCTTTTTTGCCCGGGGGTGTGTGGGTTTTCTATTTCTCTTTGAACTTTCTTCCATGGATTTTCTTTGCTTCATGGCCATCTGGAGAAGGATCTCAGAGGTGTACACTGCATACATAAGTGATAATAAATGAATGTTTGAACCTATGCGTTCACCTCCCCCCATCTTCATAGCCCTTCCTTTCTAGTCCTGATGAAGGAGTTCTGCAGTGACAGATCTATGGATAGTGGTGAATCCAAGTGGAAACTGAGCTCCAGACTAGCAAGACAACACAAACAAATTCCAAAGGCACAATCACTAACAGTACTACGAGAAAGGGAACTCCTACAGTTGAGTACTGAGTGCTCAGCCCGAGGCCCTTAAGTACAGACTTTTCATGAAGGAGTGTGGCAGGCAATAATTGGCAGTCTGAGTCTTAAAGAGACAGCAGCAGCTGAGCATACTGCAGGGAATCGAAGCGCTAAAACTTGGATGCCTGCCACTGCTCAATCGGGACCATGGCAGATTTCAGTGTCAAATATTGATAGTTGACTTTCTTCCATGGATGCTGCTTGACCTACTGGGATTCTCCAGTGTTTGGTGTGTATTTCCTCGCACATTGATTCTATTATGGATTTATTGATTATGACCACAAGAAACTGAACCTCGGGGTTGCATGCAGTGACATATGGAAATAACTTGGAAAATGCGTAGTTCAGGAGGTTGATGGTTGAGTTGAGTTTCCCTCTGATCTTGGCAATCCATTTGCAAATGTTTCATCACCATACAAGGAGACATCATCAGTGTGCTCTTCATTTGTGGTGTGTCCTCCGAATGCTTGACCTTTATATACGCAACCAATGAGCAATAAGACCACCTCCCTACATCACAATTGAGTTTCCATAATGATGACCAATCAGCTGATTGATAAGTATATAAAGGCCAAGCATTTAGGGGACTCTCCACAAACGAATAGCCCTCTGATGATCCCTCCTCCTATGGTAATGAAACGTTTTCAATTAGATTGCCAAGATCAGAGATTAACTCAACCCAACCACAGTGACATATATGTACTTTGATAATAAATTTATTTTGGACTTCTCCCTACACAACCCTCCCCCACCACCACCACAATTGTATGCCTTTTGGTAATCATTATTTCATCCTGGGTAAAAGACTCTGGTTGTCTACTCTATCTGTGCCTCTCATAAATTTATTATTAACTCTGGTTGATAATACAATGAGTTAATCTATTATAATCTTGTAAACCTTCAGCAGAGGCAAGCAAAGTAAAAACAATGGAAACCACAGAACTTGTAAGTCCCAGAGCAGCTAAAAACTGCTTTTGAGCCAACTTTTACAGAGCACCATGGAGAATGTCCTGACCAGCTGCGTAAGCGCCTGGTATGGGAATTGTAAGGCATCTGACCACAAGGCCCTACAAAGGATTGCAAAGACTGCTGAAAGGATCACTGGGGTCTCACTTCCACCTATTAGAGATATTTATCTAGTCCACTGTATATGCAGGGCCCTTAGTATTGTCTATAATGATTCCCATCCATTCAGCAATCTCTTAGACCCCCCCACTCCCCCATCCCATCCAGGCAGAACTGTTAGTATGGAAAACGGCTTCTTTCCCTAGGCCGTGAGACTGCTGAACTCTCTGTCACCCTCCCGGTCTTATCACAAATGAAGTGCTGGTAGCGCTATACTGATTACTTTTTAACTTGTGTTGTAAATGCACTTTATCATTTGTTAATTTATTTGTGGTAATATCACTTTATGTGAGTTATATGTACTGTGATGTGCATCTCGGTCTGAAGAAACATTGTTTCATTTGGCAGTATACATGTGTTGTGTTGTGCATCTTAGTAAGAGTGATCTTTGCCTAATTGATGGCAACTTCCTTAGGTCCATAGCATAAAAAAGGTTGGGATCCTCTGATCTAGAACATCTACAGAAGGTACTGCTTCAAGAAGGTGGTATCTATCATTAAGAATCGGAAAATGGAAGCGGTTGTTCCAGAATCATTGAGTGCGGGCCTTCAGGCTCCTGCAACTCCTCCTAGCTGGTAGTAATGAGAAGAAGAAACCCACCATCTGGGTCATGTCATCTTCCCATAGCTACCATCAGGCAAGAGGTATAGAGTTCAAAGGTCTCAACACCATGTTCAAGAACAGCTACTTTCCTACATCCATCAGGTTATTGAACCAACCTACACAACCCTCACCTTACCTCAGCAACAGAAAACTGTGGATCACTACGGACTTAGTTTTCTGTTTGCACTGAGGCCTTGCATTAGCACAGCCTTTTTTCTGTGTGATATTTTATATATCATCTATATATAATATTTAGTCTCTTTGTTGTCTGTACATACAAGTATGCGATGCTGCTGCAGGTTTTTGATTGTACCTGTAACCTCACTATTCTTGTAGACATGACAATAAACTCAATTAATAAAGACGAGAAAGTCTGCAGATGCTGGAAATCCAGAGCACCACACATAAAATGTTGGAGGAACTCAGCAGGTCAGACAGCGTTTATAGAGATCAATAAACATTTGACATTTCAGGTGAAGACCCTTCATCAGGACTGGAAATGAAGGGGGAAGATGCCAAAATAAGAAGATGGAAGGAGGGGAAGGAGGACAAGCCTTTTCCCTCCCAGCTTTTTACTTCATCCCCCTTCCCCTACCCACCTCACCTCACTTATGATCCACTAGCATGTCCTTCTTCTCCACCCCCCACCTTTTTCTACTGTCTTCCTTTCCAGTCCGATTGGCTGTTTATTAATTTCCATAGATGCTGCCTGACCTGCTGAGTTTTTCCAGCATTTTGTGTATGTTGCAATAAACTCAACTCAACTTGACCTACTTAACCCAGACTCACTACTGTATTCCAAACAAGATGTTAGTGATTGTTCTCAGAGCATTATGATCAGAATCCTCCCTCGACGCATCACAAATATTAATTTTAACCTACATAAGCAACATTTATCAAACCAGGAAAGTACAGTGGCTCAGTGGGTAATATTGCTTTTTCATAGCTCTATCACCTGGGTTTGATCCTGTTCTACATGCAGTTTACCTGCTTTCCTTGTACCCAGCCACACAGTTATAACTGTGAGGCCAAGCACAGCTTCAATGCTATGCTCAAGTTTGCTGATGGCACCACTTACATAGGCCGAGCCAAAGCAGGTGACGAACCAGCATATGAGAGGGAGATTGAAAATCTGGCTGAATGGTGCCATAACAACAACCTCTTACTCAATGTCAGGAAGGTCAGGGAGCTGCTTATTGACCTCAGAAGGAGGAAACCAGAGGTCCAGGAGAAGGTCCTCATTGGAGGAACCAAGGTGGAGATGGTTGGCAACTTTAAATTCCTCAGTGTTATTATTTCAGAAGACATGTTCTGGGCCTAGCATGTAAGTAAAAGCACAGCAATGCCTTTACTTCCTTAAGAATTTGCAAAAAATTCAAGATGACATCTAAAACGTTGACAGACCTCTATAGACAGTGTAGTGACAAGTATATTGACTGGTTGCATCGAGGCCTGGTATAGAATCACCAATGCCCTTGAATGGAAAATCCTACAAAAAGTAATGGATACTGCCCAGTCCATCATGGGCAATGTCCTCCCCACCATTGAGTACATCTACACGAAGCGATGTTGCAGGAAGGCAGCATCTATCATCAATGCCTCCATCACCCAGAACATACTCTCTTCCCACTGCTGCCATCAGGAAAAGAAAATACAGGAGCCTCAGGGCTCACACCACTTGGTTTATTTGCAGCCTTTACCTCTCAACCATCAGGCTCTTAAACCAAAGTGGATAACTTTGCTTAACTTCACTTGTCCCATCATCAGAATGTTGCACAAACTATGGACTCGGTTTCATGAACCCTTCATCTCATGCTCTCAATATTTATTGTTTATTTATTTATTATTATTATTATTTTCTTTTTGTATTTGCACAGTTCATTATCTTTTGCATACCAGTTGAATGCCCAACTTGATGTGATCCTTCATTAATTCTGTTAAGGTTATTATTCTATCATGAATTTATTGATAATGGAATAATGGATTTCACTCACTTCCCAAAGACTCAGTTAATTCTATCATGGGCAATACTCTCCCTAGGTGATACCTCAATGAAGCAGCTTCTATTACTAAGGCACCTCACACTCCGGGTTATACCATCTTCTCATTATAACCATAGGGAAGGAAGCACTGGAGTTTGAAGATCCATACTTACTGATTCAGAAACAGTTTCTACCCCTCCACAATCAGATTTCTGAATGGTCCATGAATCTATGAACACAACCTCATTGTTCCTTCTGTTTTCATTATTGACTCTTTTTTAAAATCATTTATAGATTTTATCTTTTTGTACTGTACTGTGGATCTAAGATAACAAATAATGTGTCATCTAATGCCAATTCCTCCTAGCTCTTATATCCAAAGTTCAAAATTCAAATTAAATTTATTCTCAAAGAACATATATGTCACTATATACTACCCTAATATTTATTTTATTGCAAGTATTTGCAGTAGAACAATGAACTTCAATAAAATCAATGAAAAACTACACATAGACCAATAATCAATATGTAAAAGAAGGCAATCTGTGCAAATACAAAAGAACTAATATACATTAATGAATAAACAAACAAACAAATAAATGATACTGAGAAATGAGTTGGAGTTGTAGAGTCCTTGAAAGTTTGTCCATAGGTTGTGGAATCAGCTCAGTGTTGAGATGAGTGGAGTTATCCATGTAGGTTCAGGAGCATGACGGTTGAAGGGTAGTAGCTGCTCATCAACCTGGTAATGTGGGACCGAAGTCTTCCATACCTCTTTGTCAACGGCGGCAGCAAGAAGAGAACATTGCCTGGATGGTGTGTATCCTTGATGATAAATGCTACTTTCTTTTGGTTCCACTCCCTGTGCTCAATGATGGAAAGGGCCTGTCTTTTGTTGGACTGTTGCATCCACTACTTTTTGTCAGCTTTTCTATTCTTGGGTAATTATGTTTCCATACCAGGCCATGATACAACCAATCAGTGTAGTCTTCACTGTGCACCTATAGAAGTTCATCACAGTTTTAGATGACTTACTGAACCTGTGCAAACGTCTAAGAATGTAGAGGCAGTGTAAGTATCTGTCATCAATCATTAAGGACTCTCCCCTTCTAAGCATGCCCTCTTCTCATTACTACCATCAGAGAGGAGGTACAAGAGCCCGAAGGCACACATTCAGCAATGGAGGGACAGTATCCTCCTCTCTGCAAACAGATTGCTGATTGATTCATGAACCCACAAACACTACCTCGTTATTCCTTTTCCTTGCACTGTTCATTGATCTTGTAAATCATAATTATGTCTTTTCTGGAAAGCAACAAATTTCACATCATCAAAATCAGTGATAATAAATATGATTCTGATTCAGATTTCTCGAATTTTGAGGCAATGTTCCCTAGTTCTAGTCTCGCCTACCAATGGAGACAACTTTTCTACTTTCTTATCTATCTGTTTCAATTTTGTATGTTTCTATAAGATCCCCTCTCATTCTTCTGAATTTCAGAGAGTATAGTCCCAGGCTACTCGATCTTTCCTCATAGGTTAACCCCTTCATCTCTGGAATCAACCCAGTGAACCTCCTCTGCACTGCCTCCAAAGCCAGTACAGTATATCCTTCCTCAAGTATGGAGACCAGAACTGCACACAGTACTCCAGGTGTGGCCTCATTTTCTTCTAATTTTGTGTGACTTTTCTTTGCAGTTGGGTTTACCACTATTCAGTGTGTGATAAGGAATTACCTTGTCAACTATGATGCAATTGCTTTACAATGCTAGCAGTCACTGCTTAGAGTATGATTCCTGCTGCTCTCTAAGGTGTTCACATGTTCTCCCTGTGACTGTAAGTTTCATTTGGGTGCTCCAGTTTCTTCCCACATTCCAAAAATGTTCAGGTAAGGCTTAGTGAACTAGGGCATGCTATTTTGGTTCCTTAAGGTTGTTATAACTGGGAGTTGTAATGAGAGAAGGTCCCACTGCCTATTAAATTTTCCCAATGGTGTGTGCCTCAAATAGTCTTTGATAGCTAAGTCCAGTTCCTGGTCTCCATGTGTGGCTGATGTTAGTAAGCCTGGTGGAACTATTTCTACTGACAGAAGAGTCAAAGATGGGTTACTGGTACCTTGAAACCAATTGCTTTGGGAAGATGGGGATCATTAATTGTGGTTGGCAGCTTATCTGGGAGAACAAAAACTCAAACCTTTGCTGCCTTGTGGCTATACCCACTCATGGGGAAGGCTTTGGGAGTTAAGTGTTGAGGGGGGAGGGGGCAATAGCTTGCTCTCCATACTGTGCTGCCCAGGCTTCTGTATCTCAACAGTTAAGATATGGTATCCATGGTTGACCCTGACTGGTGGAGGCCTCTCTATTTTGTTACCAGAAATGTGATAATACTTGCAGATTGCCTCCACAATCCTTGCTGGCCTGATGCAAATGACTCAAGTTTTGATGTTTCAAGGTACATGTGACAAACGAAGGTAATCTCTGAATAAATTGACAGCTGTAAATTGCCCATTGAGTAGGATGGTGTTAGGAAAATCAAGGTGGAGTTGATGGGTTACAGGAGGGGTTCCCAACTTTATGCTATAGACCTCTGCTGTTAACCAAGGAGTCTGTGGATCCCAAGTTTGGTATCCCTGATTTACAGGGAAATGTGTTAGAAAATGAGTGATCACAAACTGCTGGACACATCCATGGAGAGAAGTGGACATTCAAAGTTTTGAATGAAAACCCTTCAGATATAGGAAGGAGGCAGCTAATATAAAGAGATGAGAGAAGGGCTGATGTAACCTGTCAAGAGACAGGTGAATCCAGGTAAGGAGGGGTGATAAGATGGAAAGGAAGATGAGGATCTCAATCTGAATTTTTGATTGACTGTTTTGGATGTTGCTTGACCCACTGAGTTCCTGTACCAGCAACACAATGTCCTGGAGAAATGGTCTTGACGCAAAGCATTCTGTCTCTTTCATACACAGTTGCTGTCTGATACATTGAGTTCCCTCAGCTGTTTAGCGTCACTCCAGAGTTCCAGTATCTGCACTCTCGTGGGTATGTCCAGCAGCTAGTTCTTTTATGCACCAGAGTCCAGCCTGTGCAAGCTCTCCTGTCTCATAGAGAGAGAGGATTGCTTTGAGAGCCACATTTTGGATGGTTGAATGTCTTCCTTCTATGCTATCATAAAATAAAAGCTGAGAAATCATCCATAAAACTGCTGAGATGCATAAACCCCATCTGCTCAGCATTTCTCTGAAGAGATTAATAGGTGCTGTGGGAATATAGATCCCTAATTCCTTAAAAGTGGTGTTACAGGTAAATAGGGTTATAAAGAGGTTTTTGGCACGTTGGCCTGGCATAAATCAGTATTGAATACAGAAGATGGGATGTTATGTTGAAGTTGTATAAGATGTGGGTGAGACTTATATAAGATTTGGAGAACTGTGTGTTGTTCTGGTCACCTACCTACAGGCAAGTTATCAATAACATTGAAAGAGTGCAGAGAATTTACAAGACGACATCAGGTGTTGAAGATAGGATAGTAATTTATTTGCTAGAGTGGAGGAGAATGAGGGGAGATTTAAGAGGTATACAGAATTGAGAGGTATAGATAGGGTAAATGCAAGCACTGTTTCCTCTGAGGCTAGGTGAGACCGAAAAATGAGATCATAGGTGAAAGGTGAAATATTTTGGGAAAACTTCACCTGGAGGAAGGTGAGAGTGTGGAATGAGCTTCCAGTGGAAGTGGTGGATGTAGCTTCGACTTCAACATTTAGTTGGGATAGGTACGTGGATGCGAGGGGTATAGATGGCTATGGTCCAGTAACAGGCTGATGAGAAGGTAGAATAACAATCTGGTGTGGACTAATGCACTGGAGGGTCTGTTTCTCACCCATAGTGCTAGATGACTACGATTCAATATTTGTACAACTGGGGGGGGGGGGGTAGATAAAAGATATAAGCTGTAACAGGTATTCTATGTCCAAACATTGCAGAGAAACAAAATACAGGGCTGAACTTCCTGTTGCTCTTACAAAAGAATTAAAAGTAGCCTGCTATTCTCCGAAGATTAACACAGCGTTTATGGAATTATGAAGCAAAGCCTGTAGAGGGATGAGGAATTTTGGAGCAAGAGCTACCTAAATCTTAAGGCCATCATCTTAAAATCCAGACTGAGCCACCCAGGGGCAAAACCAGAATTCCACATGAAGCTAAATAAATCCGAAATGTTTACTAGGAAAATGTGCAGAATCTAGAAGGTGTTCAGAGAGAGAGAGAGATCTCATTCAGGGAGAACATCAAGCACTTTGGAGCAAAGTAACATACACCAAATGCCGGAGGCACACAGGTCAGGCAGCGTCGATGGAGGTGAATAAAGAGTCGCTGTTTCAGGCCAAGACCCTTCACCAGGACAGGAAATGAAGGGGGGGAGATGTCAGAATGTGGCGTGGTGAAGGGAAGGAGGACAAGTAGCTGATAGGTGAAGCCATGTGGGAGGAGGATTACGTAAGAAGCGTAAAGGTCGGGAGAAGAAGGAATCTAATAGGAGAGAAGAATGGATCATAGGAGAAAGGGAAGAAGGAGGGGTATCAAGGGTTGGTGATAAGCAGGTGAGGCAAGGAGGTAAGAGATCAGAGTGGGAAATTGAAACAAAAGGAAGGGAAAGGGGTTTCAAAAAATATTACCAGGAGTTGGTGAAATTGATGTATATGTCATCAGGTTGGTGGCTAATGGCAGGAACAGCACTCTCAACAAGGTTAATGTAAAAAATGTACAGGATCGCAGTGAATGATGGAACAGTCACAGAGGTGAATATCCTCTGGGGTTGAAAGTTCCAATCGTTTATCACAGTTTTAAAAAAATCCTTTTCATTTGGTTTTGGTTTTTGCAAGGCCCACATGCATCAACAATGGATTTAGGCAAGGACGCAGGGTGTGACATTCTAACTTTCAAGAAGTGATGTTTGTAATCAACTGATCTGTATGAACAGTATGCAAGACAAGCTTTTCACTGCCTCCGTGCATGCGGCAAAAATAATGAATTGATCTATATGAATGGAATACAAGACATGTTTCTCATTGTAATCCACCTCACCAAGTCTCCCCCCCACCCCCCCACAACCACTTTACAATTTCCTGTTACTCACCATACGTACAGGCTCTCCTGTGTCTAGCATCACTTTTTGGACATACTATCAATATAGATGCACTATCTTAGATAGTTACATTGTTCTTTTTTATGCTGCATCAGGCAGACAGTGTGGGAGCTGCACGGCCTCGGTTGTAGCAAGGACTAGGCCCCAAGCCATGCTATCACCTGTTTACAGCTGCCCAGGAGAGAGGCAGTGTGCAATAGTGGAGGTGGTATGGTGCAGTGTCCAAACTGAAGTTGTTGCTGCCCCCCAGTGTTCACTCAGCAGAAGACAAGTTATATTGTGTTCAAATGCAGAATGCTGTCACATCCATGGACTCGGGTCTTGGTGTTACTGTATTTTACTGATATCTTTTTTATATATAGATATATATATACATACACACGCACACACACACACAATATATATGTGTATATATATGTATATATACGTATATATATGTATATGTATATGTATATATATATATATGTATATGTATATATGTATATATGTGTGTATATATATATATATATTTCTATGTACATTGTGCTGTGTGTGACCGGTATTGTGTCTTGCACCTTGGCTGCAGAGGAACGTTGTTTTGTTTGGTTGTATTCATGTATGGTTGAATGACTATTAAACTTCTATTTGAACTTGAACTGGAGTAACCAGTATCTCATTCTCCTTTACTCTTGTGTACTGGAAATGACATTAAACAATCTTGAATCATCTGTTGGATCACAAGAGGGTAACAGTTTAGTATTCGGAGCATCGATTTGCATGTGATACTCATCTGTACTTGCCCCATCATTGAAATGTTCCCACAGCTTGGTCTCTTCCCTCATGTTCTTGATATTTATTGCTTATTTATCTATTTGTTATTACTTTTTCGATTTGCAGTTTGATTTCTTCTACAGCTTGGTTGAACACCCTCATTGGGCGGTCTTTCATTAATTCTGTTATGGTTATTCTACAGATTTGTTGAGTGTGTCCACAAAAAAAAAAGAATGTCTAGGTTGTATAAAGTAACATATATGTACTTTAATAATAAATTTACTTTGTACTTTGAGTTCACATAGTGATTTGATTTTGCCTATTGTCTTCAGACGTTGAATACACATATACTTGCAAGCTCTGACACTAAGTGAGTACGGTTATTCGCAAACTGAACATGAACAACTGAGCCATCTGGTATACAGTACATGTTGGGACCAGGCAGATGCAGCAAGTGACAAGCTGCTCAACACCACATCCACAATAGATCTCAACCTTCCCAGCAACAAAAATATCCCCAAAAAAACTTCTAAAAAAAATCAAAATTCATGTTAGGTGAAGTTCCGCCCCTTTTTGAAAGAAATGGTTCTTTTTTTTCCTTTTCTCCTCAAAGTTCACAAAGCCCTTTAAATCTTCATGAAGCTAATTTATAATTAATCTAAATACCAGATTAATTTAACTTCTCAATTCTTTTACTTCGTGCAATTTGATCTTTGCTGTTAAACATAGTTCACACTTTGAAAATTAAATTTTAATTGAATCCACAATTCATTTTACATGCCATGTTTCTCTATCTAGCTCTAGCTCTACAAAGGTGCCACGGTGGTATAGCAGTTTATGCAACATCAGTACAGCTTGGGACATTGGAGATCAACTCCATCTTCAGCTGCAAGGAAGCTTGTGTATTCTCCGCAAATGCACGTGTGTTTCCTCTGACACTTGCATTAATGTTTTCTGCTTTGAAGTTCAGGTGTGGTGCTTTGTGATTCAACCCAGCCACTCTTAGCTCAGGGTTATAGTCAAGACAAAAATTAAATCAAGCAAGATTGAAATCAACGAGGACACGAGCAGATGTTCAGCAACATCCGAATCTTTGAACCTCCATCTGCCTACATTTGACCTGTCTCCCTCTCTCTCACTCGCTGCTGCCAGTGGAAGGTGCAGGAATCTTGGGCTTTAGACGAGGATTGATTGGCACGTTTGGGGATTGGTTTTGTTTCTAGAGTACTACCGTTCATGCTATGTGTCACAAACAAGAGAAAATCCAAGCAACACACACCAAATACCGGAGGAGCTCAGCAGGCCAGGCAGCATCTATTGAAAAGAGTAAACAGTCGATGTTCCAGGCTGAGATCCTTCATCAGGACTGGAGGAAAAAGATAAGAAGTCAGGGTAAGAAAGTGGGTGGAGAGGAGGAAGAAATGCAGGGTAGAAGGTGATAGTGAAATTGGGAGGGGGGAGAGGTGAAGTAAAGAGCTGGGAAGTTGATTGCTGAAAGAGATACAGGTCTGGAGAAGGGGGGAATCTGATAGCGGAGAGGACAGAAGGCCATGGAAAAAAGGGAAGAGCACCAGAGAAAGGTGATGGGCAGGTAAGGAGAGAGTGGGAACTGGGAATAGGGAATAGTGAAGGTCGGGGGTCCATTACCAGTTGTTCGAAAGATCGGTTCATGCGCTTAGGTTGCAAGTTACTCAACTGGAACGTAAGGAGTTGCTCCGGCAACTTGAGTGCAGCTTCATTGTGCAGTAGAGTAGACGATGAACTGATGTGTTGAAATGGGAAGTACAATTAAAATTGGTGGCCACTGGGAGATCCCACTTTGGCTGACACAGGTGAAGTAGGTGCTTGGTGAAGTGACCTTCCAATCTACGTTGGTCTCACCGATATACAGGAGGCCACACTGGGAGCAACGGACTCACAGGTGAAGTGTCGCCTTGCCTGCAAGGACTGATTTGGCGCCTTGAATGGTAGTGAGGGAGGAGATGTAGAGGCAGGTATAGTACTTGTTCCACTTGAAAGGATACGATGTCAGGAGGGAGATCAGTGGGGAGGGACGAATGGAGAAGGGGGTCATATAGGGAGTGATCCCTGCAGAAAACAGAAACTGGGGGTGGGGGAAGAAAGATGTGTTGGTGGTGGGAGCCCTTTGGATCTCCTTAGTTCTGGAAATATGTGTTTCTGGTTACTTTTTTTATTGCTGTTTTGTACGATTTTGAATGACACAGAGCTAAATTAAACTGAAGTGACCTAAACTGAACATTCCTACACTGTTTCAAGGACGATGTGGTTTGATGTTTAACATTCTGTGTGTTATTCATCATTTTTTGATATTTGTGTGATTTGTTCTTTTTTTGTGCTCTGAGTGATGTTTCCTTAGAACATGTTTCATGGTATTTTGTTTTGTTTCTTGGCTGTCTACTGGAATACGAATCCCAGGGATGCGGGCTGCATACACACTTTGATAATAAATGTACTTTGAATCTTCGATAGTCTGAGAAGGAGTGTAACTCTCACTTCGGCTAGCAGCCTAATATAGGGGATGATAGCCCCTGGCCCCGTCAAACGTAAGAAATCTCGTTTGGGTGGACGCTGCACAATGTGTCCCCTGATACAAATCCATACCACAAAATACCAAACTGTACACAATATGCGATTAAGCGATTCAGCTTTATAATTCTTAATTTGACTATATGGTTAGTAAGGAAACCAAAAAGAGAAAAGGGCCCATTCTCATAGAGCAGTCTAATGCGCAATCATTGGAGTTCACTGATAAGGCCGTTCGTCCACCATCGACCTCCTCCAATCATCACTGACCCTTGACCCAGGTCCATTCTGTCCGGCGGTCTATCAGCTCTCTCCATTCCTGTCTTCTCTCCCCATCTCTCCCCAGCAAAAGACCACGCAATCCCTCTTCCAGACACACAAGAAAGAACAACATCCCACTCATTGGCTAACATGATCCCATTATCTCTAGTCATAACTCAAATATTGCTTCTATAGAGAAACCATTACCTTAACAGTGAAACCTTACAGCATGTTACACTCTCTCCCCCCACCAAATTTAGTCATGTCCTCATGACGTTGAGGTAATTCGCCAACCTTTCCTGCAAAGCACAAAATCCAATCCAGGTGCACAAGGCAGTGACATAGCTCCCCAAAATGGTAGGGGTCACACTCTGTTCCCCTGGTGCTACATAGGCCAGGCTATCTGATGGTCTCCTAGTTCTCTGAGACCTCCGCACCCCCTCATTAACTCTTCAGGTTCAGACACTACTGGGGATACTTCCAGCCTACTTGGTGAGGCCTCTTCTGATCTATCAGTCGTGCCCGTGGTCAAGCCCCACTTCCTCCCTGCAGAGTCACACTGCAACCCAGGCTGCCCACAGATAGCTTCCCCCCCCCCCCCCCCGCCCCACTTCACCTGACTCAGTGGGAGAAGGGTCGGAAGTCTCTTCCTCAATCAATAGGGAGTTAGCAAAAGGCAGCATGTACCACACATCCAGATCATCATCCTTCGAAACAATATCCCTCTCAGGGTGGAGGCCAGCCTAACCTCGTCTGCTGTGGGCCCTGCAGTCGCCCCACATTTCTGCAGAGTCCTCTTACTAGGTGTAGTCTCCAAGTTGGGCTCTGGGTCTACCTGCACCTCTTGTCCCAGGGGCAGCAGGTGGTTCCAATGGAGAATATTGACAGACCCATTCCCATCCTCTGGTTACACCCGGAAAACTGGTAGGTTTGGCATCTGACTCTCCATCACACAGCCAACTTGCAGTTTCCAAGCAGCCCCAAATTCCTCATGAGGACTCGGTCTCCCGGCAGGAGCTGGGAGAACCTCACCTTTTGATCATACCTCCTCTTATTTCCTTGATTCTGCTTGCCTGTTGAGACCCCAGCTAATTCATAGCCCTTTTCAGCTCTCTTCTCATATCAGTCATATACTTCAGATAAGTCTTCGGGGGTAAGTCACCCTCATCAGTCCCAAAACAAGGGTCAATGGGCAACCTTGCCTCATGCCCAAGCATCAAGTAATATGGGAGTACCCAGTAGCTTCATTTTGTGTACTGTTGTAACTATGAACCATATGCCCAATATGTTGACTCCACTTGCTCTTCTTGCTAATCTCCAGGGTCCCGAGCATATTTAGCATGTCCAATTAAACCTCTCTGGCTGGGGATCACCCTACGGGTGATAGGGTGTGGTCCTCAACTTCTCAACTCCAAGCATGCCCAGTAACTCATGGATGAGTCTGCTCTCAAAATCCCAGCCCTATCGCTGTATCCACCTGGAAGGCCATAATAGATTAAATACTTCTCCCATAACACTTTTGCCACCGTAGATGCCCTCAGGTCCTTGGTAGGAAAAGCCTGCGCGTATCTGGTGTAGTGGTCCGTGATGACTAAGACATTCAACGTGTTGTTGGCATTGGGTTCTATTGACAGGAAGTCCATACACACCAGGTCCAGAGGCCCCACACTCTGCAAGTGGGACAAGGGAGCTGCCCGCGTAGGTAATGTCTTCCACCATATGCATCGAATGCACGACTTGCAGTATTCTTCGACCTCTGACTTAATCCAGGGCCAGTAAAACCGGTCTCTGAGCAATCCATAGGTCTTTTCCACCCCCAAATGTCTAGAATCATCATGAAGTGACTTCAGCACAATCTTTCAATACTTCTCAGGCAGAACCAGCTGGTAATGCCAAGATCGGTCTGGTGGTGACACGACCCAGTATAAGATCTGGCTCTTCAACTCCAACCAAGGCCATTCTTGCAGTAATGGAAGCACCAACGCATATTTCGTCTTTTCTACCTAAGCCACGTCTCCCTTTTTGAATGCCGCCCAAATCTCAGGGAGATGACCAATGCCCGGATCAACTCCCTGAGCAGCTGCCACTTCCCCAGAACTCAATCCCGGCAGCTGATTTGTTTTCAGAGCAGTCAGGTTACAGTAAACCTGGGGAGTGGCCTCATCAGAAGCCCCCAATTGATCCACCGCTCGATCCTGCCCCTCCTTTCCCTCTGCCTTCACGGTGATGGCAAACTGACCCATGGCCTTCACCCCCGGGGCAGGAACGCTCTCCCACTCCTCATCCCTGACCAGTCCCTCATGCACACATCGGGACAAAACATCAGTGTCAACGTCCCTGCTTCCCAGCCAGTACCTCAGGCTGAAATCACAGGCAGACAACGACACCAACCACTGATGGCCTGTGGCATCCAGTTTCGCTGAGGTCAGGATATAAATTATGGGGTTGTTGTTTGTCCTCACTTCAAACTTGGTTGCTCAGCCGCCCATCTCAACATCAGAAATTCCAACTTGTGCATGGGATATGCTCCCTCATCCCGGTTTTAGTAGTCTAGCAGAAGTGTTCTGAATGAGTTGAAGTTCGTCAATAGATTACTTTGAAAGGCCAGTGAAAGGTGCATTACAGTTATATAATCTTGCTATGAGGGCATGATTTAAATGTAGAATTGTTACTTTTATTTTAGTTTAACTTCCCTATGCTTGCTTATAATTTTTATAGAGACATCTGTATGTGTGCAATTGTTCAGTGAATTTTTAGTAATTGTATGTATTATAGTTGATTTAGTATTTTTCTAGAGGTTTCACTGTAGGCTATATCACACCATTGAACCTGATTATTTCATAATTCACTTGTTCATACTGGAATGTCTTGTCATCCATCTAGTCCAAGCTAACATGTAGTATAAGGCAACCACAAATTCTTTGTTGTTTTACATCTTTTTTTGTTTTTTTTTTTGTTTTTATAACATCCAAGAAATAGCCATAACCTCAAAATGTATGCCCTGATTTTCAAATCTAAGTTTATTGTCATCTGACTGTGTATATATACAACCAACTGAAACTGTTCCTTCAGACTACAGCGCATCCACAAAATATATCACACACAGAATATATAGCAAAATATTACCGTTAATAAGTTATTAAAATTTAATTCAAAAATACATTAGTTTGCAGCATAGGTCAACAGTAAACAATAAACCGTAAATAGTGGGGTGTGTCAGGAATGGACAGGAGGAGGAGTATAGGAAACTGATACAGGACTTTGTGATATGGTGCAACTCAAACTACCTGCGTCTCAATATCACCAAGACCAAGGAGATGGTGGTGGACTTTAGGAGATCTAGGCCTCATATGGAGCCAGTGATCATTAATGGAGAATGTGTGGAGCAGGTTAAGACCTACAAGTATCTGGGAGTACAGTTAGATGAGAAGCTAGACTGGACTGCCAACACAGATGCCTTGTGCAGGAAGGCACAGAGTCGACAGTACTTCCTTAGAAGGTTGGCGTCATTCAATGTCAGTAGTGAGATGCTGAAGATGTTCTATAGGTCAGTTATGGAGAGCGCCCTCTTCTTTGTGGTGGCGTGTTGGGGAGGAAGCATTAAGAAGAGGGACGCCTCACGTCTTAATAAGCTGGTAAGGAAGGCGGTCTCTGTCGTGGGCAAAGTACTGGAGAGTTTAACATCGGTAGCTGAGCGAAGGGCGCTGAGTAGGCTACGGTCAATTATGGAAAACTCTGAACATCCTCTACATAGCACCATCCAGAGACAGAGAAGCAGTTTCAGCGACAGGTTACTATTGATGCAATGCTCCTCAGACAGGATGAAGAGGTCAATACTCCCCAATGCCATTAGGCTTTACAATTCAACCGCCAGGACTTAAGAACTTTTTAAAAGCTATTATTAATGCTTTTTGAGATAGTGATTTAGATGCATATCATATTTTTTACTGAGTTAAGTATTGTATGTAATTAGTTTTGCTACAACAAGTGTATGGGGCATTGGAAAAAAAGTTGAATTTCCCCATGGGGATGAATAAAGTATCTATCTATCTATCTAAACTCCTAGTGAAGAGACCTCAATCGTGGCAGGGTATTCATTAGTCTCACAGCCTGAGGGAAGAAGCTGTTACTCAGTCTGGCAGTCTGAGTCCTGATGCTCGTGTACTTCCTTCCTGATTGTTGTGCCTGAAAGAGATGGTGGAATGGGTGGTAGGGCCCTTCATCTACATACCCGGTAAACGCTCTCGACTTCAGAAGATCACAGTATCACCAGATCCAACACCATGAGCTTGTATAACTGTCTTTTAAATGTAATTATACTCAGCTCTGTCTCTTCCCCTAACAGCTCATTCCAGGATCTGGAGTTGCGTGTAGGCCAGACAGAGATCGGTTATGAATTTCCTTCCCTTAAATACATTATGCAGGATTCCCTAAAGGTTAGTTTGCAGGTTGAGTCAGTGGTGAGGAAGGCAAATGAAATGTTAGCATTCATTTCAAAAGGACTGAATATAAAAGCAAGGAGGTAATGCTGAGACTGTATAAGGCACTGAGTATTGTGAGCAGTTTTGGGACCTTCATTTAAGAAAGGATGTGCTAGCACTGGAGAGAGCTCAGAGGACGTTCATGAGAATGATTCCAGGAGTGAAAGGGTTACCACATGAGCAGTGAGTAGTGATTGAAGGTTCTGGGCCTGTACTTGGGGAAATTTAGAAGAAGGAGGAGGGATCTCATTTAAAACTTGTTGAATATTGAAAGGCCTAGGAAGAGTGGATGTGGAGAGGATGTTTCCTTCAGTGAGGGAGTCTAGAACCTGAAGGCACAGCCTCAAATTAGAGAGACATCCATTTAGAACAGAGAATAGGAGTAATTTCTTCAGCCAGAGAGTGGCGGAGGATCCATAATTAGTCAGGGTCTGAAAGGTTATGGAAAGAAAAGGGTTGAGAGGGAAATGGATCTGCTCTGATGGAATGAAGGGCCAAATAGCTTAATTCTACTCGTGTGCCTTGTGTTTTTTGTCTATCCTTATTACTGAATAAGATGGGTTTTCTGTATATAGGTCCATTCACAAGCCAAGTGAATTACTTTGTGAAAGACGCAATTATCAGTTACCAAATGATTGACTGCTCAATCATAAACAAGAGAAAATCTGCGGATGCAGGAAATCCAAGCAACACACACAAAACGTTAACTGTTCACTCTTTTCCATAGATGTTGCTTGCCTAGCCTGCTGAGTCCCTCCCACGTTTTGTGTGGTTGACTACTCAATCATGCCCCCTTTAAACATTGAGTCACTGGAGTAGGAGTTTAATACATAAGATTCCTTTATTCATTACATGTACATTGAAACATTCTGTGAAACATGTTATTTGCATTAACTCCTAACACAACCTACGGATTCAGGATTAAAGTTTATTTATCACAGGTACATCAAAATATGTAGTGAAACGCGTCAATTATAGCAACAACCAACACACCCTAGGATGTGCTGGTGTCAGCCCGCAAGTGTTGCCACTCATTCTGGTGCTAAGGTAGCATACCCACAATATTCTGCAGAAAAAAAACCAGAACACAACAGGCAACAAAACAGGAACAACAAAACAAGACTTGTTCTGCCCCCCTACCTATGTGCGTACATAGCCCTGTAATCCCAGGACAGCCTGTATTCTTCATCCTCCAGGGGACCTGAATTTCAATGTGGATATGCAAACATTGGATTTTCAGGTAACCCAGCAGACTTGCAGAGATTCACAGGCCCAGAACTCCAACCAACGGGCCTTGGCTTCTGAACTTCTAATTCGACCCGTGGGCCTCGATGTTCAGCATCGACCTAAGGACCTACTGACAACTTACTGACTAAGGAAGAGCTAACAGGCAGCCTGCAAGTGTCACTATGGTTCCCTGTGCCAACATAGCATGCCCACAATGAAGGAGCTGCTCTATTAGTGCCATATTCCTCATTCTTCCTAGTTCTCCTTACTAAGTTTTATCCTATTACTTTCAGAATTATTTTTTGTATCTTTCATCAACTTTCTGGCTGTCCAGTCCATATCACAAACTAAGTTTCACATTCAATGACATGTAGCCACTATTGACATTCAGGCAAGTGTGAGAATCAACTTGATGACAACGAAGTCCTGCAGTCAAACGCAAGAAAAAATCAGAGTGAAAAAAAGCTGCAGATGTGGAAATAAAATCAAGTCCTCATCATCCAAGGTTCAAGATTGTTAATGTCATTTCTAGTACTCATGCATAATAGAGAATGAAATAATTGTTCCTTCAGATCCAATGCTATGCCGAAAAATGCAGTAAGATAAAGAGCACAATAAAAATCAATAAAAATAAATACATGAGATAGCCAATATGCAGAGATTGATTGCATGTCCATTAGGTGACACTAGGCACCAGACTGTCTTTGCATAAGGTGACTGACAAGAAATGATAAAGTAGTGGTAGTGGAGAGTGTGGAAAGGTGGGTTAGTGGGTGGAGGGGCTTGATCAGCTTTACTTAGAGAAGGCGTAAGTGACAGTTTTTGAGTCTGGTGGTCCTGGTGTGAATACTACATAGCCTCCTCCCAAGTTGAGGATGATGGGGAGGGAGAAGCAGTTGTGCATCTTGATTATCTATGGTCTGTTGATTGGGAATTCCAATACCCAGTTGCCCAGTGACGTTTTTAGAAAGAGGATCAGGAGTTTGTTCACCAAGGTTTATGGGGCAATAGTGTCAAAATCCAGAAACAATGTTCTGACATTAGTGTCCTTGTTTTCTACTTGTGTCAGAGGCTAGGTGCATGGCAGATGCTGTCAGTGAGCATATTGGCGAGTGTCCAACACAGCAGGATGGAGTTTTTAGTAAGTGCCATTACCAGCCGTTCAAAGCACTTCATGAAGATGAATATCAGTGCCACCAGACGGTAGTCCTTCAGTGCTGAAGCTGTGGAGTTCTTTGGTACAGGGATGATCGTGGCTGATTTGAAGCATGTAAGGACAACATCCTGGGTGAGTGAAGTGCTGAATTTTTAGTTCTCATAACATTATAATAAACTCAACAGAAAATGATGGAAGCTTGCAACTGGTCACAGAAAGAAACAGAATCAACCTTTAGGATCAAGGACCACTCCATCCCACCTGGAAAATTGAGCGGACAGGCAAGCCTTATGCAGTGAAAGGAGTAAGGTTGGAGAGATTTGGTAAGATTTGGCATACAGGGCCAACCAGAGGTGTGATTGTCGTTTTTAAACATACTTTTTCTGATTGCAAGACCCTGCTGGGCATTAAGAACTTAAAGTTCTGCAGGTCTACCCCATAAGCAAGTTGTTCGTTGATGGATAACCGTAGGAGCTGAACAATGTGGATTGTGCTGCTGCCTGCATCAGAGGAGTAGTACACAAAGGCAGTGTGTATTCTAACAGTGAGTGATTGTCTTACATCAGTCAATGAAAGCAAGCATGCAGGTACAGCAGTGTGTATTCTAACAGTGAGTGATTGTTTTACATCAGTCAATGAAAGCAAGCATGCAGGTACAGCAGGCAGTGAAGAAAGCTAATGGCATGCTGGCTTTTATAACAAGAGGAACTGAGTATAGGAGTAAAGAGGTCCTTCTGCAGCTGTACAGGGCCCTAGTGAGACCCCACCTGGAGTATTGTGTGCAGTTTTGGTCTCCAGATTTGAGGAAGGACCTTCTTGCTATTGAGGGAGTGCAGCGTAGGTTCACAAGGTTAATTCCCGGAATGGCGGGACTGTCATATGTTGAAAGATTGGAGCGACTGGGCTTGTATACACTGGAATTTAGAAGGATGAGAGGGGATCTGATTGAAACATATAAGATTATTAAGGGATTGGACACACTGGAGGCAGGAAGCATGTTCCCGCTGATGGGTGAGTCCAGAACTAGAGGCCACAGTTTAAGAATAAGGGGTAGGCCATTTAGAACAGAGATGTGGAAAAACTTTTTCACCCAGAGAGTGGTGGATATGTGGAATGCTCTGCCCCAGAAGGCAGTGGAGGCCAAGTCTCTGGATGCATTCAAGAGAGAGTTAGATAGAGCTCTTACAGATAGCGGGGTCAAGGGATATGGGGAGAGGGCAGGAATGGGGTACTGATTGTGTATGATCAGCCATGATCACAGTGAATGGCGGTGCTGGCTAGAAGGGCCGAATATCCTACTCCTGCACCTGCTGTCTATTGTCTATTGTCTTAGTCGCTTTTCTTGTGATCACAAGCCCTGGTGGACATTGTTGATGGGGAATGCTGCAAGTCTGATTCACTGATTTGTTGGCAGATAGTGGAGGAACTGCATGGCCATGGTCGTAGCAAGGACTATGCCTCAAGCTGCAGTGTCACCAGTGAGGCATGACTAGACAGTGTCTCCAGTGAAGCATGACTAGTCAGTGTCTCCAGTGAAGCATGACTAGACAGTGTCTCCAGTGAGGCATGACTAGACAGTGTCTGCAGTGAAGCATGACTAGACAGTGTCTCCAGTGAGGCATGACTAGACAGTGTCTCCAGTGAAGCATGACTAGACATTGTCTCCAGTGAAGCATGACTAGACAGTGTCTCCAGTGAGGCATGACTAGACATTGTCTCCAGTGAAGCATGACTAGACAGTGTCACCAGTGAGGCATGACTAGACAGTGTCTCCAGTGAGGCATGACTAGACAGTGTCTCCAGTGAGGCATGACTAGACAGTGTCACCAGTGAGGCATGACTAGACAGTGTCTCCAGTGAGGCATGACTAGACAGTGTCACCAGTGAGGCATGACTAGACAGTGTCTCCAGTGAGGCATGACTAGACAGTGGCACCAGTGAGGCATGACTAGACAGTGTCTCCAGTGAGGCATGACTAGACATTGTCACCAGTGAGGCATGACTAGACAGTGTCACCAGTGAGGCATGACTAGACAGTGTCTCCAGTGAGGCATGACTAGACATTGTCACCAGTGAGGCATGACTAGACAGTGTCTCCAGTGAGGCATGACTAGACAGTGTCACAAGTGAGGCATGACTAGACAGTGTCTCCAGTGAAGCATGAATAGACAGTGTCTCCAGTGAGGCATGACTAGACAGTGTCTCCAGTGAAGCATGACTAGACAGTGTCTCCAGTGAGGCATGACTAGACAGTGTCTCCAGTGAGGCATGACTAGACAGTGTCACCAGTGAAGCATGACTAGACAGTGTCACCAGTGAGGCATGACTAGACAGTGTCACCAGTGAAGCATGACTAGACAGTGTCACCAGTGAGGCATGACTAGACAGTGTCTCCAGTGAAGCATGACTAGACAGTGTCACCAGTGAAGCATGACTAGACAGTGTCTCCAGTGAGGCATGACTAGACAGTGTCACAAATGAGGCATGACTAGACAGTGTCTCCAGTGAAGCATGAATAGACAGTGTCTCCAGTGAGGCATGAATAGACAGTGTCTCCAGTGAGGCATGACTAGACAGTGTCTCCAGTGAAGCATGACTAGACAGTGTCTCCAGTGAAGCATGACTAGACGGTGTCACAAGTGAAGCATGACTAGACGGTGTCTCCAGTGAGGCATGACTAGACAGTGTCACCAGTGAAGCATGACTAGACAGTGTCACCAGTGAGGCATGACTAGACAGTGTCACCAGTGAAGCATGACTAGACAGTGTCACCAGTGAGGCATGACTAGACAGTGTCTCCAGTGAAGCATGACTAGACAGTGTCACCAGTGAAGCATGACTAGACAGTGTCTCCAGTGAGGCATGACTAGACAGTGTCACAAGTGAGGCATGACTAGACAGTGTCTCCAGTGAAGCATGAATAGACAGTGTCTCCAGTGAGGCATGACTAGACAGTGTCTCCAGTGAAGCATGACTAGACAGTGTCTCCAGTGAGGCATGACTAGACAGTGTCACCAGTGAAGCATGACTAGACAGTGTCACAAGTGAAGCATGACTAGACAGTGTCACCAGTGAGGCATGACTAGACAGTGTCACCAGTGAAGCATGACTAGACAGTGTCTCCAGTGAAGCATGATTAGGCAGCTTCTGTCTAGTGAGACAGGAAGAAGAAATTCTAAATCCGTGGTGGCACTCTGAGAATTTGGTTTCCATTTAAGTATTGGGATCTGGAATGGACAGCCTGAAAGATTGTTAGAAGATCTAAAACAAAATCTAAAAGGAATAGGATAAAAAAAGAAATCTGGTAAGGAAAACCAGGAAGAACTTGGAGTGTGGACTAATTGAACAGCTCTTTCATTATGGACATGCTATGTAGGTGCTGGAATGTTTCTTGACATTTGCAGGCTGCCCCCAACACATAATTAATTAATTAATTGACATACAGCATGGAACAGGCCCTTCTGGCCCCTTGAATTGTGCTACCTACTGATTTAACCCTAACCTAATCATGTGTCAGCTTACAATGACCAATTAACCTACCAAATGGTACATCTTTAGAATGTGGGAGAAAAATGGAGCACCTATGCACCTATGAAAGCCAAAGCCTTTCACAAGGATGACATAGAAACTCCCTACAGACAGCAATGGGAATTGAACCCGGGTCACCTGTACTGTTAAGTGTTAGAAACATAGAAAACCTACAGCACAATACAGGCCCTTCAGCCCACAATGCTATGCTGAACATGTACTTACTTCAGAAATTACCTAGGGTTACCCATAAGCCCTAAGCTCCATTTTCTAAGCTCAATGTACCAAGCTCCAAGTGTTGCGCTAACCAGTAAGCTGCCATGTTCGTTTTTAATACAGAACAACACATTTCACTGTGTGTTTCATTGTACATGTGATAAATAAATCCGAGTCTCAATCTTTCATAAGCATTAACCTGCTACTGCAATGATGCAATGCTTAATGATTCATGACTGGCAGTCAATTATTTAGAATGATGATTGGCATTTTACTGTCACACACTGTGAAAAGCTTTACTTGCATGCCATCCAAACAGAATTGGACAATATACACCAGGAGTGCATGAAAACAGTTACTCATTAATCAGGGCTGTGACTGAGATTTTGAAGGCAAGAGTTTTGCTGCAGTTTATCTGAGTTGAGGAGCGACCAATCAACTAGAGGGATTCATTACAAAGGGCCAATAAGAATACTTCAAGCGCAAAAGGGTGGCCATTCTTTGAGCAGCAATTATTTGGAGTGTGGCAGTCCTTAGAATGGCTTTGGCTCATCAGGCTTAGGCAAGGTCAGGCTTGGGTGAGCTAGATAGTCTTGTAAGTTACTTTCTCTGTTCTTCTTTCTTCATTCCTCATCTATTAGTGCACAGTATAGTAACAATGGCTCCAGGGGCAGTGTCTTGTACTGTGTGTGGAATGTGGGAAGTCTGGGAGATGCCCAGCATCCCAGGTAGATATCTGCACCAAGTGCACCGAGCTGCAGCTCCTGAGAGAATGTAGCTCGATGACCTTTGACTCATATGGGAGAATGAGGAGATGATAGACAGGAGCTACAGGGAGGCAGATATTCTTAGTTTGCAGGAGGCAGGTTGCTAATTGTCAGGACAAGGAAGGGAAATACACAGCCAGTGCAGAGTACACCTGTGGTTGTTCCCCTGAATAATAAGCATATAACTTTAGATACTGTTGAGGGGGATGACTTACAAGGGGGCAGGCACAGTGACTGGGTCTCTGGCATTGAGTCTGATGCTGTGACTGAGAAAAACATAGAGGTGAAAAGGACTGCAGTATTGATAGGAGATTCCTTAGTTAGAGGTGAGATGAGGTTCTATGGGTGTGATAGAGACACCCAAATGGGATGTTGCCTCACTGGTGTCAGGGTCAGGGATATCTCAGGTCAGGTCCATGGCATTCTCAAGGGTGAAGGGTGAGCATCTAGAAGCCTTGGTGCATATTGTCACCAATGACTTAGGTAGACAAGGTGAAATGTTCCTGAAGAGAGATTTTAGGTATAAAGCTGAGAAGCAGGACCTTCAGTGCAGTAATCTCTGGACTACTGCTTGTACCACATGCCATTGAAGATAGGAATAGGATGATGTAGCAGATGAATGCAAGGCTCAGAAAATGGTGCAGGGGCAGGGTTTGAGATTTATGAAATTTTGGGATCTCTTTTGGGGAAGGTATGACCTTAACAAAAGGGAAAGGTTATCAGAGGGGTCCAATATCCTTACAGGCAGGTCGAGTAGAGTTCTTCAGGTGGGTTTAAACTAATTTGGCATAGGGATGGGAACTGAAACAGAGGCTGTGGAAGATGGGGTAGTTGGTTTCCAAACAGGGGCTATGTGCATTGAGACTCCTAGCAAGGTGAGGCTGATGATAAGGCAAAATTACAGACAATAGGATGAGTTGCAATGGAAAAGGCAGAAAAAAATCAAGAAAGGTGAACGTAGGTTTAAAGGTGTTATATTTGAATGTGCCCAGTATACGGAATAAGGCTGATGAATTTGCAGCAGTTACAGACTGGCAAGTATGATGTTATAGGCATCACTGAATCATGACTGAAAGAAGACTATAGCTGGGAGTTTAATGTTTAAGGATACACATTGTATCAATAGGAAAGGCAGGAAGGTAGAGGGGTAGCGTGGCTCTGTGATAAATAATGAAATTAAATCATTAGAAACAGGTGACATAAAGTTGGAGGGTGTAGATATCTGTGGATAGAGCTAAGAAACTGCAAGACAGACCCCCAAATAGTAGAAAGGATGTGGTCTACGAGTTACAATGGGAGATAGAAAATGTTTGCCAAAAGGGCAATGTTACAATAGTTATGTGGGATTTCAATATGCAGGTAGACTGGGAAAATTGATTTGGTTCTGGATCCCAACAGAGAGAATTTGTATAATGTCTATAATATGGCTTTTTAGAGCAGCTGGTGGTTGAGTCCATAAAGAGAAACACTATTCTGGATTGGGTTTTGTGCAATGAAACTGATTTGATTAGAGAGTTTATGGTAGAGGAGCACTTAGGAGGAAGTGATCATAATGCGACAGAGCTAAAGTCATACGTATCAGTATTACAATGGAGTAAAGGGAATTATAGAGGCATGAGAGGAGCTGACCAAACTTGATCGGAAAGGAACACTGGCAGAAATGATGGCAGAACAGCAATGGCTGGAGTTTTTGAGGGTAATTTGGAAGATGCAGAATATATATATACCAAAGAATAGGAAGTATTCTAATGGCAGAATGATGCAACCTTGGCTAACAAGAGAAGTCGAAGTAAATATAAAATCAAAAGAGAGGGCATAAAATAGAAAAAAAATTAGTGGAAAGTTAGAGGATTAGGAAGCTTTTATTAGCCAAAAGAAGTAAACAAAAAGCCAAAAGGAGGGAAAAGATTAATTATGAAGGTAAGCAAGCCAATAATATCAAAGAGGATACCAAACACTTTTACAGATATAAATACCTGATCACTGGACAATGATGCTGGAGAAGAAGTAATGGTGAACAAGGTAATGGTGGACTAACAGAATAAATATCTTACATCAGTCTTCACTGTGGAAGATACTGTCACTACAGTGGAAGTTCCGGATGTCAGGGGTCATAAAGTGTATGAGATTATCATTACTAGAAAGAAGGTTCTTGGGAAACTGAAAGGTCTGAAGGTAGATAAGTCAACTGGACCAGATGGTATACACCCCAGGATTCTGAATGAGGAGGCTGAAGAGATGTGGCGGCATTAGTAATGTTCTTTAAAAAATAACTAGGTTCTGGAATGGTTCTGGAAGACTGAAAAATTGCAAATGTCAATCCACTCTTCAAGAAGAGAGGGAGGCAGAAAAAAGGAAACTATAGGCCAGTTATTCTAACCTCAGTGGTTGGGAAGATGTTGGAGTTGATTATTAAGGATGAAGTCTCAGGGTACTTTGGAGGCACATGATAAAACAGGCCATAATCAGCATGATTTTCTCAAGGAAAATCTTGCCTGACAGATCCATTGGAATTCTTTGAAGAAATAACAAGCAGGATAGACAAAGGAGAATTAGTTGATGTTGTATACTTGGATTTTCAGAAGGTCTTTGACAAGGTGCCACACATGAGGATGATTAACAAGCTACGAGCCCATGGTATTGCAGGAAATATTTTAGCATGGATACAGCAGTGGCTGATTGGAAGGAGGCAAAGAGTGGGAATAAAGGGAGTCTTTACTGGGTGGCTGCTATGACTAGTGGTGTTTCACACAGGTCTGTGTTGAGACCAATTCTTTTTACATTATAGATCAATGATTTGGATGATGGAATTGATGGCTTTGTTGCATAGTTTGCAGATGATATGAAGTTGGGTGGAAAAGCAGCTAGTTTTGAAAAAGAGGGAGACTACAGAAAGACTTTGGCAGATTAGAAGACTGGGCAAATAAGTGGCATATGGAATATAATATTGGGAAGTGTATTGTCGTGCAATTTGATAGAAGAAATGGAATGGTTAACTATTTTCTGAATAGAGAGAAAATACAAAATTCTGAGATGCAAAGGGATTTCAGAGCGCTTGTACAGGATTCCCCAAGGTTTAATTTGTAGGTTAAGTCTTAGGTGAGAAAGGCAAATGTGATGTTAGCATTCATTTCAAGAGGACTAGAAAATAAAAGCAAGCATGTAATGTTGACACTTTATAAACCACTGGTGAGGCCTCATTTGGAGTATCGTGAGCAGTTTTGGGCTCCTTATCTTAGAAAGGATGTGCTGAAACTTGAGAGGGTTCAAAAGAGGTTCACGAAAAAGATTCCAGGATTTAATAGCTTGTCATATGAGGAGTGTTTGATTGTTCAAGGCCTGTATTCACTAGAATTCGGAAGAATGAGGAGTGACCTAATTGTAACTTATCGAATGGTGAAAGGCCTCGGTAGAGTGGATGTGGAGAGGATGTTTCCTTTGCTGGGATATTCTAGAACCAGAGGACACAGCCATAAAATAGAGGGGTGTCCTTTAAGAACAGAGATGAGGAGGAATTTCTTTAGCCAGGAGTGGTGAATCTGTGGAATTAGTTGTCAGAGGAAGCTGTGGAGGCCAAGTCTTTATGAATATTTAAGACAGAGGTTGTTAAATTCTTGATTGGTAAGGGCATGAAAGGATACAAGGAGAAGACAAGAGACTGGGAATGAAAGGGAAATTGGATCAGCCATGGTGAAATGGCAGAGCAGACTTGATGGGCCAAATGGCCTAATTCTGCCCCTCTATCTTATGGTCTTAAGTACATTGATGTAGTACAAAATAATAAAATACACAACAGAATATAAAATATAATGTTTTTGGTTGATTTTGAGTTTCAGCATGGAACAGGCCCTTCTGACCCATCTTACTGCACCACCCAGCAGCCCACCTATTTGAACCTAACCTAATCACAGGACAATTTACAATGACCAATTAACCTACCGCTTTGCAATGTGGGAGGGAAATGGAGAACTCAGAGGAAATCCATGCGCACACAGGGCAGAACACACAAACTTTCTTACAGAGAATGCCAAAATTGAACTCTAACCTCAATCTAGGGAAGCACTCCACACTGTAATAGTGTTGAGCTGATCACTACCGTGGTGGCTCCAGAGTCGCATTTAGAGTGAAAGTGCAGTGCAGGTGACAAGGGTCTTGGCCCAAATCATTCTCTCTTTATTGGTCCTCATAGATGCTGCCTGACCTCTAGCATTGTGTGTGTGTTACTCTGGATTTCCAACATCTGCAGAATCTCTTGTGGTTATGGCAAATAATGTGCAATGTAACAGAGATCAGGAATTAATCTTTGCATGAAAGCAGTCCATTCAAGAGTCTGGTAACAATGGGATGCAACTTGTCTGTGACACTGATGGTTTGTGTTTTCATTTGGTGTCTTTGGCCTAATAGAATAGGGGAGAAGGGGAATTAATGGGATGGGAGAGGTATTTATGCCGGTTCATTTCATTATTAAATAATGCATATCATTTTCCATTTTCTTTTACCACCCAGTGTGGTTAAGACCAATTTGCACTACAGTAAATGTTGGTGAAACTCAGCAGGTCAGGCAGCATCTATGGAAATGCATAAACAGTCAACATTTCAGATCAAGATACTTCATTAAGACTGGAAAGGAAAGAAGGTAACAGAATAAAAACATGAAAAGCAGAGCTTCCCAGTGGCCAAACATTTTCATTCCGATTCTAATTCCCATTCTGACATGTCAGTCCAAGATGAGGCCACCCTTGGGTTGGAGTAGCAACACTTTGTATTATATCTGGATAGCCTCCAACCTGATGGCATAAATATTGATTTCTCTTTCCAGGGTAAAAGAATTTTCCCTCCCCATTCCCTCTTCACCTATTCTCCATACTGACCTTTTAATTCTTCTCACCTGCCTATCACCTCCCCCTGAGTCTCCTCCACCTTCCCTATTTTCCTACGGTCTACTTTTCCCTCCTGTCAGATTCCTTCTTCTCCAGCCCTTTATCTTTCATACCCACCTGTCTTTACCTATCACCTTCTAGCTACCCTCCTTCTCCTGCCATTTTATTCTGGCATCTTCCCCCATTCCTTTTTCAGTCCTGAAGAGGGGTCTTGGACCAAAATGTTGACTGTTTATTTATTTCCATAGATGCTGCCCGACCTGCTGAGTTCCTTCAGTAGTTTGTGTGTGTTGCTTTGGATTTCCAGCATCTGCAGAATCTCTTGTGTCTTTGAAATACATTACATCCCCAGATGATGCTGAAGGATGGGGATTAAACCTTCATCAGAAAAATATCCAAATTTTGTGAAGAAAATATGTCATCTTGCAATATTTCTGTCTGCCCGAGGATGGCTGCTTTTAACCCAGTGTCGGGAACTTTGCTCAGGCACCTGCATCAGACAAGAAGTTTATGGAGGATGAAATATGAAGAGATTTAGTGTCCTTTTCTATGCTGTCCTGCAGAATATGATTAGTTGCTCCTCTGTGTGATGTGGAAAATGTGTTCCTGGAAATTATAATAATATAACATCTCCTTGTCAGAGCTATGGTGAAGGGTGGTTGCAAACTGTCCACTCCACCAGAAATACCCAGATACAAATGTATCATTCAAATGCATAGGGTTGTAAGAAGCTGCAGCGAGCAGTGGACTCTGTGCAATATATCAATGACTCATCCACCCCATGATCAGCTGTGGCTTCAGGAACATCCATCATCAAAGATCCCCAACATCGGGGAGATGCCATCTTTTCACTGCTAAAACAGGTACAGAAGCCTGAAGTCTCTCACCACCAGGTTCAGGAATAACTACTTCCCCTCAATCGTTCTATTCTTCTATCAACTGGCACAGCCCTAATCATTACAATTTAGCAATACTATGATGACTTAATCACTTTACACCAATATGGACTTTTTAAAGTATAATTCTGTTCTTTCATATAAAACCTGGGTTGAAAATTTATGTTTTTTTTCTTCTGACCTTTGCTTATATGATGGTATGTGCTTGTGATGCGGCTGTAAGTTTTTTATTGAATCTATGCATAATTGTACTGGCACGTGTGAAAATAAATTCACTTTTGTCTTTAAAAAGCCAGTACAATATATGCTTTAAATTATAAGAGACATAGATTTCCATCATTAAGGACCCTCACCATCCAGGGCACGTCCTCTTCTCTTTGCAACTGTTAGGGAGGAGGCCTTAGTGCCTGTAGAGACACATTCAATGCTTTAGGGACAGCTTTCCCCTTCCACCGTCAGGTTCCTGAGCAGTCCATGAAACCCTGAACAGTATTCCCTATTCCTCCTTTACTCAATAATGTATGTATATACAGTATGTCCAAAAGGCTTAAGTACCCAAAAATATACCTAAGGAGCCTTAGACTGGTACACAGTACTGTATTTGACAAAGTGGAACAGAGACTGAGTTTGTAAATCTGGTGGGAGAAAAGGGTGTTGGGAATGGTGAGGGCTGAGCACCACTGGAGGGGTGTGGGATTGGTTACAGACAAGGTTATTTGATTCCAAACAATTGGATTATTGATCATTACAGACTGTCTCTCTGGTGCTTCCCACTCCTTCCTCTCTCCCTTCCCCTTTGCCCAACCCCTCTCCCTGTCCCCTTCCCACTCTCAGTCCACAATAGAGACCCATATCAAAATCACTCACATATGTCATGAATTTTGTAGCAGCAGCAGTACAGTGCAATGCATAAAATTACTACAGTACTGTACAAAAGTCTTTGATACCCTAGTTTTCTCTCTATATATATATGCCCAAGATATTTGTGCAATACTGTATGAGTGTATATGTCTGTAATGTATCTATCTATTTATCTGTTTGGATGATTATTTATCTATCTCTCTATCTCTTTGTTTATTTTCATATTTATCGACATGTTTATTTATTTATTTATCTACAATATCTGAGTGTTACTAGGGTCACCTTTCTTTACGTGTCACTGATACAATAATCTCAGGCAAGGTCAAGGATGGAACTTGGAGAAACTATTCTGTACATTGCCCTCCTCTGTCAGCGCTATCCTAGAGTGGTGTGTAGGTTAAAGTGCAGAGTATTTAAAGAGAAGGTCAATAAGCATTTCAAAGATTGGGGAACTGAGAGTTGTGGGGAACTTTCACAGGAGAGGACCATAGTTCAGCCATGAACATACTACATGGTAAGGCAAGAATGATGGGCTGAGTGGCTACTCCTATTCCTGTTTCCTTTTGTGTTCCTCAAGAAAACACTTTCTTTCCCTCAACCATCTACATTTTAACAGCTTGTAATAATCCATTATTTATCATGTAAATTCACCACAGAACATTGAGTCCCATCATTACAAGCATAAGTGTCCTTTTAATGATCTTATAATAGTTCATTTCTGTTAGTCTCGGGTAATGAAACCCAACCATTGTGAGTGTAGGATCTCAGTTCTTTCTCTGTATTCTTGTGGACAGTTCTCCACCGTATGCTTATCCAATTGCTTCTAAAAAGCCATTATAGAAACTATTGCCAACTCATCTGCTTGTAGCATGCTCCAAATTCCAACCACACCCTTATATGTAAAAAAAATCCATTTGACTCTTTTAAGCCGCTTGCTTTTCACTTTATATCTGTGATCTCTACTCTTTGACACTACTCTTCATAAGATAGTGCCTCAAGAAGGTGTCATCTATTGTTAAAAGTCCTCACCATCCAGGGTATACCCTCTTCTCATTATTACCATCGGTGAGAAGGTATACGAGCCGCTGACACACATTCAACCTATCTATCCATAAGATCATAAGACCATAAGGTATAGGGGCCAAATTAGTCCATTTGGCCTATTGAACATCCTCCACCATTTCAACATGGCTGATCCCTTTTCCTCTTAGTCCCAATCTCCTGTCTTCATCCCATAACCCTTCATACCCTGACTAATCATAATCCCATCAACCTCCGCCTTAAATATACCCAGTGGCAGATATATCACCCTTTGGCTAAAGAAGTTCCTCCTCATCTCCATTCTAAATGGATGTCCCTCTATTCTGAGGCTGTGTGCTCTAGTCTTAGAGTCCCCCAACATAGGAAACATCCTCTGCACATCCACTTTATTGAGGCCTTTCAATCTATCTATCATTCTGCTGAGCATTATATGCAGGCCATTTTCATGCCTGAATGTGAGGCAACATGTGCAGGCTGCTCCCAGCACATCCTCAGATTGAACAAACAAGCTGGATGAACTCAGCAGGTCGGGCAGCATCCGTTGAAATGAGCAATCAACGTTTCAGGCCGAGACCCTTCTGTCCTGACAAAGGGTCTCGGCCCGAAACGTTGACTACTCCTTTCAATGAACGCTGCCCAACCTGCTGAGTTCATCCAGCTTGTTTGTATGTGTTGATTTGACCACAGCATCTGCAGTGTACTTTGTGTTTCATCCTCAGATTGTGTTAGTTGTTAATCCAAAAAACACATTTCACTGTATATTTTGATATGATAAATATGAATCTGAATCTAGCTATCTATCTGTCTAGCTACTCTATCCATCTGTATTTACATATCTATCTATCTATATATCATTCAGTCTGTCTGTCCCTCTGTCTCTCTGTCTCTCTACCTAGCTACAAAGACAACATTCTGGAGGACCTCAGCAGCTCAGACAGCTTCCATGGGAATGAACAAACTGTCAACGTTTTGGGCCAAAACCCTTCTTCAGGTCTGTTTGCTTATTCGTTTCTTGATTCATTAATTTGTTCATTTTTGAATTATCTATTTATTTATTTATTGTAAATTATAGTATTTTTAAATGTCTTATACAAAACAACAGATTTCTTGACATATGTCAGTAATAGGTTGCCTCTAGGTGCCCGGGTCAGGGATGTCTTGGATTTAACCATAGCATTCTAACTGGGGAGGGAGAGCAGCCAGGTGTCTTGGTACATATTGGCACCAATGACATAGGAAGGAAAAGTGAGAGGTCCTGAAGAGAGATTTTAAAGAGCTAGTTAGAAAGCTGAAAATCAGGATCTCTAGGGTAGTAATCTTTGGATTGTAGCCTGTACCACGTGTCAGTGAGGATAAGAATAGGATGATTTGGCAGATGAATGTGTGGCTGAGGAACTGGTGAAGGGGGCAGGGGTTCAGACTTATGGATCACTGGGAGCTGTTTTGGGGGAGGTAAGAAGTACACAAAAGGAATGTGTTACACCTGAACCCAAGGGCGACCAATATCCTGAGCAGCAGGATTGCTAGAACAGTTGGGGAGGATTTAAACTAATTTGGCAGGGGGATAGGAAACTAAGTGATAGGGCTGAGGATGATGCAAATGATATACAAGCAGACGCAGTGTGTAGTGAGACTATCAGAAAGGGCAGACAGATGATAGGGAAATATTCCAGTCAGTGGAAAAAGTTGCAGGGTAACAGGGGACAAAATTGAAAAGGATGATGAATAAATGACTGAAGATGTTATATCTGAATGCACGCAGTATACAAAATGAGGCAGATGATCTTGTAGCTCATTTAGAGCTTGGCAGGTATGACACTGGGCATCACTGAATCATGGCTGAAGGAAGATTATAATTGGGAGCTTAACATCCAAGGATACACATTGTATCAAAAATATAGTAAAAGCAAAAATTAGTGGGAAGTTAGAGGATTGCAAAACTTTTAAAAACCTACAGAAAGTAACTTAAAAGCCATAAGGTGCAAAAGATGAAATATGAAGGTAAGCTAGTCAATAATATCAAAGAGGATGGCGGAAGTATTTTTTTCAGATACATAAAGATGTAATGAGAGGCAAGTGTAGATATTGGACTGCTGGAAAATGATGCTGGAGAAGTAGTAATCGGGGACAAGGAAATAGCAGAGAAACTGAATAAGTATTTTTTTGCATCAGACTTCACTTTTGAAGACACAGTATGATGAAAGTTTGAGAGTGTCAGGGGGAAGAAGTGAGTGCAGTTGCTATTAGTAAAGATATTGTGCTTGAAATGCTGAAAAGTCTAACGTTAGATGGGTCACCTGGACCGGAAGGTCTACATCCCAGGGTTCTGAAAGAGGAGGGTGAAGAAATTGCGGATGGATTAGCAATGATTTTTCAAGAATCACTAGATTCTAGCATGGTTCCAGAGGACTGCAAAATTGCAAATGTCGCTCCGCTCCTTAAGAAGGGAGAGAGAGAGAGAAGAAATGAAATTATAGCCCAGTTAGACTAGCCCCAGTGTTTGGGAAAATCTTGGAGCTGATTGTTAAGGATGTGGTTTTAGGGTACTTGGAGGCAAATGATAAAGACAGCATGGTTTCCTCAGGGGAAAATCTTGCCTGACAAATCAAGATTGGGGGTGTAGTGGACAGTGAAGAAGGCTATCATAGCATGTAGAGGGATCTGCATCAGCTGGAAAAATGGACTGAAAAATCGCAGATGGAACTTAATGCAGACAAGTGTGAGGTGTTGCACTTTGGTAGGACCAGCCAGAGTAGATCTTATACAGCGAATGGTAAGGCGCTGAGGAACGTGGTAGAACAAAGGAATCTGAGAAAACAGGTCCATTAATATATGAACGTGTTGTCACAGGTAGACAAGGTCATAAGGAAAACTTTTGACACATTTACCTTCATAAATCATATATTGAGTACAGAGATCGGATGTTATGTTGAAGTTGTATAAGAAGTTGATAAGGCCTAATTTGAAGTATTGAGTACAGTTTTGGTCACTTACCTACAGGAAAGATATAAACAAGGTTGAAAGAGTACAGAGAAAATTTACCTGGTCTGGAGGACCTGACTTATAAAGAAAGATTGAGTAAGTTTTATTCCTTACAATGTAGAAAAATGAGTGGAGATTTGATAGTAGTTTACAAAATTATGAGGTATAGATAGGATAAATACAAGTAGACTTTTTTTCACTGAGGTTGGGTGGGACTGCAACCAGAGGTAATAGGTTAAGGGTGAAATGTGAAAATTTAAGGGGTACATCAGGGAAACTTCTTCACTGCATAAGACCATAAGACATAGGAGCAGAATTAGTCCATCAAATCTGCTCCGCCACTCAATCATGACTGATCCTTTTTTTTTCCCTCCTCAACCCCAGTTACCGGTCTTCTCCCTGTAACCTTCGATGCCATGTCCAATCAAGAACCTATCAATCTCTGCCTTAAATACACCCAAAGACCTGGCCTCCCCAGCTCTATGTGGCAAAAAATTCCACAAATTCATCACTGTCTGGCTAAAGAAATTTCTCTGCATCTCTATTTTCAAAAGGGCGCTCCTCTTTCCTGAGGCTGTGCCCTCTTGTCCTAGACTCCCACATCCTTTCCACATCTACTCTGTCTAGGCATTTCAACATTCGAAAGGTTTCAATGAGATTCCCCCTCATCCTTCTGAATTCCACCGAGTACAGATCCAGAGCCATCAAAAGTTCCTCATATGATAACCCTTTCATACCTGGAATCATCCTTGTGAACCAACTTTGGACCCTCTACAATGCCAGCACTTGTTTTCTAAGATGAGGGGCCAAAAACTCTTCACAGTACTCAAGGTGAGGCCTCACCAGTGCCTTATAAAATCTCAGCATCACATCCTTGCTCTTGTATTCTAGACCTCTTGAAATGAATGCTGACATGGCATTTACCTTCCTCACTATCAACTCAACCTGCAAGTTAACCTTCAGGGTGTTCTGCACAACGACTCCCAAGTCCCTTTGCATCTCAGATTTTTGGATTTTCTCCCCATTTTGAAATAGTCCGCACATCTATTTCTACTACCAAAGTGCGTGACCATGCATTTTCTAACAGGTATTTCATTTGCCACTTTCTTGCCCTTTCTCCTAATCTGTCTAAGTCTTTCTGCATCCTACCTGTTTCCTCAATACCACCTGCCCCTCTACCAACCTTTGTATCATCTGCAAACTTGGCAACAAAGCCATCTGTTCCATCACCTAAATCATTTATATACAGCATAAAAAGAAGTGGTCCCAATACCAGCCCCTGCAGAACACCACTAGTCACTGGCAGCCATCCAGTAAAGGAGCCATTTATCCACATTTGCTGTCTCCTACCAATCTTGCAATGTTCTAATCATGCTAGTAACTTTCCTGTAATACCATTGGTCTTAAGCAGCCTCATGTGTGGCACTCAAAGGGTCATGAGAAAGTGGAATGAGCTGCTAGCACAAGTGGTGCACGCAAGCTCAATTTCAACATTTAAGCGAAGTTTGGATAGGTACATGGATAGTAGGGGTATGGAGGACTATGTCCTGCCAGGGTTTACATATTTTTGGCATTGTCTAGATGGACTGATGGGCCAGTTTCTGTGCAGTACTTCTCTACAACTCTATGACTATGACTTCTTTGACTGTTGGACTTTGATGAAATAAAAACTAGGATAGACAAAGGAGAATTAGTGTACTTGGATTTTCAAAAGGCCTTTGACAAGGTGGCGTACATGTGGCAGCTAACAAGATAGGAGCCCATGGTATTACAGGAAAGTCACTAGAATGGAGAGCCTTTTCTGATTGGCTGCTGATGACTAGTGGTGTTCCACAGCAGCTGGTGTTGGGACCATTCCGTTTTATGTCGTATGTCAATGATTTGGATGATGGAATTGATGACTTTGTGGCCAAGTTTGTGATCGAAACAAAGATAGGAGAAGGGGCAGGTAGTTTTGAGGAAATAGAGAGACTACAGAAGGATGTAGGCAGATAGGAGAATGGGCAAAGAAGTGACAGATGGAATACAGTGTTGGGAAATGTATGGTCATACACTTTGGAAAAAGGAATATAAGCAGGAAGAAAACAGGAAGAAAATTCAATATTTTGAGGTTGGAAGGGACTTGGGAGTCCTCATGCCGGATTCCCTAAAGGTTAATTTGCAGGTTGAGTCAGTAGTGAGGGAGGCAAATACAATGTTGGCTCTTATTTCAAGAGGTTTACAATATCATATCAAGGCTGTAATGCTGAGGTTTTCTAAGGACCAGATGAGGCTGTACTTGGAATATTTTGAGCAGTTTTGGGCCCCTTTTCTGAGAAGAGATGAACTGACTGACATTGGAGAGGTTTCAAAGGAGGTTGACAAAATTGATTCCAGGTTTGAAAGACATCATGTGAGGAGTGTTTGAAGGATCTGGGCATGTACTCACTGGCATTTAGAAGAATGAAGGGGTATTTCATTGAAACCTGTCGAATGTTGAAAGGCCTAGATAGAGTGGAAGCGGAGAAACTGTTTCCTGTAGTGGGTGAGTCTTGGACGAGAGGGCATAACCTCAGAACAGAAAGACATCCATTTAGAATGGAGATGAAGAGGAATTTCTTAAGCCAAAGGGTGGTGAGTCTGGAATTTGTTGCCATTGGCGGCTATAGAGGGCAGGTTACTGTGTGTATTTAAGATGAAGTTTGATAGATTCATGATAAGTCAGGGTATGAAAGGTTATGTAGAGAAGGCAGCAGAATGGGGTTGAGAGGGAAATAGATTAACCATGATGAAATGGTGGAGCAGACTTGATGTGCCGGATGGCTTAATTCTGCTCCAATGTTTTATAGCGTCATGGTCTAACCAACCTGAAATTGATTCTGATTCAAATCCAATCCTTTTCCTTTATCCAGTTAATCAGACAGCACAGAATGCTGCGTGCAGTTCTGGCCACTTGGGTACAGGAAAAATGTTGTTGAGCTTAAAGATTCACAAGGTCATTGCTAGGACTTGACAACTTGAGCTGTAAGGAGAGGCTGGATTGAATGAGCCTTTTTCCCTGAGACATGAGAAACTAAGGAATGATCCTCTATGGGTCTATGTCTCTATGGGACAATAAGTGTATGGGACATTGGAAAAAATGTTGAATTTCCCCATGGGGATGAATAAAGTATCTATCTATCTATCTAAGGGTTTTCGAAATCTCGAGAGGAAAGAAAAGGCAGATGGTGACTGGGTCTAACTGCAGTTTGACAGAGCACCATTGCTTTCTGACAACTCAGGCCCCCCTCTCACCATGAGACACGTTAAATGTCAGAGCCCAGAGGGGATCTCTCTAACCAATCAAACTGGAGATGAGACAAGAACAAAGAGAGTGGATTTTCTGTCAAACCATGGATGCCACCTTTTGAATCAACAAGTGCAACCTATTCACACAAATGTTGGAATCCATGTGGAATAAACTGCCAGTGTGGTTGAGGAAGTACAATGGCATATGTCAAAAAACAGTTGGTTAAGTACATGATTTGAAAGATTTAGTAGGTTATGAGCTAAAATGCTGGCTTAGATGTGCATCTTTGCTGGGAAAGACTGAAGGCAATAAGAAATATATGCAGAATTAGGCCAGATCTGCCATTCCATCATGGCTGATTTATTATTCCTCTCAACCTCATTCTCCTGCCTCCTCCCCATAACCTTTGATGCCCTGACTGCCCAAGAACCTGTCAACTCTTTGCTTTATATATACCCAATGAATTGACCTCCACAGTCATCCTTGGCAATGAATTTCACAGATTCACCAACGTCTGGCTGAAGAAATTCTTCCTCATCTCTTTTCTAAAGGGACACTTCTCTACTCTGAGTCTGTGCCCCCTGGTCCTAGACTTCCCCACTATTGGGATCATCCTCTTCACATCACATCCAAAAGATCGGTTTCCATGCTCTATGACCATAACCCTGTTGAACATGGCTGACAATGGAGACACAGCACAATTCTTTTGAGTGCATACTTGACACAGTGTCCATCACCGTGGAAACCAATTGTCACCAGGTATTGCCAGTGATAGCAAGATTTGTCATTATAACAGTCAGTAACAAACATCTGTGCGTCAAGCAAAGCATCACACATCCAGATTTCCTGTGGTTGTGTTTGATACATTACTGATTCATGGTTTACATGATGTACATCAAACACAAAATACTGCCTATGTTCAATTTGACTGCATACTTCACAGTGCAGCTCTAACCAAGGCTTCAACAAAGCCACACACATAATTGTGTGGCTCACATTGAATTAAATTACATCTATTAGGCTGCAGCTGTGATAGTTGCATTATTCATTGTATAAAGCAGTGCTTCAAACATTTTTAAAAAATCTTTCAAGTTTCATTTTTGATGTGGACTGCTTTATGTAATAACTCGGCACTGGAATTAAGTATAAAATATCATAAACGCTGTGCATTTTGCCCAAGAGAAGTTTGTATTGGTAAACCACTCAGGTTTAATTTCCTAGCATCGTTCTTTCTGTAGATAGACTTGGCTGTCAGCCAAGCACGTTGGAATTTTGGAAATCAGGTAATTATATGGCAGATTAAGTGAAACAGATGAAGTTTCTGAAACTTCAAATGTACTTAGCCTACAGATTAAGTTCCTTCTCACTTTGTATATCAAAAAAGAATTTAAGAGTTTATAGTATGTATTGTGTATATATTAAGAAATAGGATCCAAATCATTATGTAACTTTATTCTTCACACCATTTCATCACATGTACCTTCTTCAGAAACCTGTATTTTGGCAATTTTCTCAAAGAATGCATGATATGAATCTGAAGCCATCTCCCGTACAGCAGTGAAATTACACTGGGAAGCACAGAACTGACTGTGTGAACCAGAATCTGTAATCCACGTCCAATTGATCCAATTAGTTTTGATTTCTGTGTCTGATATCACCAACCTATGCAGTGGGCGTGAAGTGCAGGCAATTGAACCATGCTGAAGTGTTCTTCAGAGGTGTTGAGTGTGAGCGGTGGACAGAAAACGAGAGCGGATCTGAATTTAATTAAAACCCAAGCTAAAGTAAATGGTCTGTTCTTTCTTCTATTCCTTATGTTCCAATGTGCTCTCTGGGTCAGAGAGTTCTCCAATCCAATGAGTTTTCTTTGGAACTGAAAAAGGAGATTTTTGCTGGAGTTTCAGCAGAGTAAAGTTTGGAGAAGAGACAAACTTTAATTTTAAATTTGATTTTATTCAGTTAGAGATACAATATTCCATCCAGCCCAGCGAGCTGTGCTGCTCAGCAACCCACCTAATCACAGGACGATTCTCAGTGACTAATTAATCTACTAACTGGTATATGTCTTTGAATAGTAGAAGGAAACTGGAGCATCTGGAGGAAACCCACGTGTACACAAGAAAGCTGGACAAACTTTGTTCCAGAAATGAACTCCAAATTCCGATGCCCTGAGCTGTAATAGTGTAGGGTTACCTGCTAAGCTATCATGGCACCCCACCTTCTAAGCAGCAGGGAGATGTAGCCATTTTCTCAGCAATGAAAAAGGGGACTGAAATGATTGGGCAGATAATCAGCTGGGAGTACATTGCCGGGTCACCACTGTTGTTGGCCGAAGGAAAAGTGATGGCTGTGAATCGGCATAACAACCTCTCACTCAACAACAGCAAATATGTCAGCGAATGTGTCCTGGGGTTAGCACTTAAATGCCATTGCAAAGAAGGTACAACAACACATCTTCTTTCTCAGAAGTTTACATAGATTCAGCATGTCATCTAAAACTTTGAAAAGCTTCTATAAATGCACAGTGAAGAGTATTCTAACTGGTGCATCACAGTTAGAAACACAGTTAGGCATGGAAACAGCAATAGCCAGGAATGGTAAAGTGTACAGAGAGTGGCGGATGCGGCCCAGTCAATCACAGGCAAAGTCCTCTCCACTCCTACGCAGGCATTTCTCGAGTGCAGCCATCGTCATGCAGGCCATGTTGTCTCCTCCATCATGTGGCAGGTACAGAAGGCTTAGGTCCAACACCACCAGGTTCAGGAACAGTTACTACTTTACAAAAATTAGGTGTAGAAAACTTCACTCACTAAACTGATGCTACAACCTTTTTTCACTCACTTTCAAGGATTCCTTGCAACTCATGTTCTCAGTGTTTTTTTGTTTGTTCAGTTTGTAGTATTGGAGTATTGCGAGCAGTTTTGGAGCAGTTTTGTATTATTGGAGTATTGCGAGCAGTTTTGGAGTAGTTTTGTAGTATTGGAGTATTGCGAGCAGTTTTGGAGTAGGTTTGTATTATTGGAGTATTGCGAGCAGTTTTGGAGTAGTTTTGTAGTATTGGAGTATTGCGAGCAGTTTTGGAGCAGTTTTGTAGTATTGGAGTATTGCAAGCAGTTTTGGAGTAGTTTTGTAGTACTGGAGTATTGCGAGCAGTTTTGGAGTAGGTTTGTATTATTGGAGTATTGCGAGCAGTTTTGGAGTAGTTTTGTAGTATTGGAGTATTGCGAGCAGTTTTGGAGTAGTTTTGTAGTACTGGAGTATTGCAAGCAGTTTTGGCCCCTTATCTGAGAAACTGGAGAGGGTTCAAAGGAGGCTCACAAAAAAGATTCTAGGATTGAATGGCTTGTCATATGGAGAGCATCTGTTGGCTCTGGGCCCGCATTCACTAGAATTCAGAAGAATAAAGGGTGATCTCATTGGAACCTATCGAATGGTGAAAGGCCTTGATAAAGCAGATGTGGAGAGAATGCTGCCTTTGGTGAGAGTATCTAAGACCAGAGAAGACAGCTTCTGAACAGAGGGACATCTTTTAAAATGGAGATGAGGAGGAATTTCTTTAGCTAGAGAGTGGTGAATCTGTGGGATTCTTTGCCATAGTCAGCTGTGAAGGCTAAGTATTTATATTTAAGACAGAAATTGATTGGTCAGGGCATGAAGTAATACGGGGAGAAGGCAGGAGATTGGAGCTGAGAGGATTAGCCATGAAGAAATGGTGGAGCAGACTCAATGGGCCAAATGGCCTAATTTTGCTCCTATATCTTATGGTCTTATGGTCTAATTTGTCTTCTTTTGCACATTGGTTATTTGTCATCGTTTATGAACTTTACTTTTGGTAAGTTCCATTATATTTCTTTGCCTGAAATAAAGAAATGCCTGGAAGAAAATGAATCACAAGGTAGTACATGAAAACTTATATACACTTTGATAATAATTTTTACTTTTACTTTGACTTGTAACAAGTATTTGCAATGACTTCACCAAGTCAAGAAAGATGAATATGTTGACTGATTCAATTTGTGTGCAAGAACAATGTATGCAGGAGAATCCAAGTGAATTACACTCACTCTCCTGACACAATGTTCTATATTTCAACACAAGCACACAATTAATGACTAACCTGTTATAATCAACTGCTTACTTTTGTAATCTATACAGATAATTTTATAGAATTATATATATTTACAATTGTATCACATCTCAAATCCTTCCTCAAGAAGGGTATTGGCCCAAAATATCGATAGTTTATTCTTCTCCACAGATGCTGCCTGACCTGCTAAGTTCCTCCAGCATTATGTGTGTATTGCTCTAGATTTCCAGTAACTGCAAAATCTCTTGTGTTTATGCTCTCTGGATTATTACAATACTGTGTCAGGAATGAGACTCTGAAAATTGTCTATATCTATGCCTCTCATAATTACGTGTAATTCTAGAGTAACCCACACAAAATGCTGGAGGAACTCAGCAGGTCAGGCAACATGATGTCGCCCCCTCACTGGGTTCATATGGAAACTTGGCCCATTAACTGTCACAGGATTTGATAGTGAGAAGGCCACCTTTCATAAACAATATACATCTAAGGTTGGTATGATTTAGAATTCAACCAAACAAAATCATCGTGCTATTCCGATTAAAGAACCTCAATATGAGTGAATGCTATGTAAATGCTACCCATACAAAATTGTCATTCGGCAAGAAATAACTAATTGTGCACAAAATTATAAAAAAAAGTATTTTTAAAAATTTCAGTTTTATTGAACAGTCAGTAAGAAAAACGAAGAGGGAAAAATAAATAAGGCCATTACAGTTAAACCAGTCTAAATGGTCATATCAGTGGAGCTCATCTTTAAGTTGTCTTTTACTCATGCTCTGCACCCATGGTCCATGTGGAACTCACGCCACATCACGAACATTGCCCGAAATCCATCTCAAACAAACAGGCACTACCTCTGGAGTACTGGCCCTTCCTCCTTGGAGCCATTCATCTGCTCAAAGCACCTTGTACAACATGCAATCCTCAGCCATCTTCCCTCCTGTCCACTCTGCTGCTCTTGTCAAAAAGACCATGACCCCTCCCCACTGTCCATCTCAAATCTCTCTCCACCCTCTAGAATCTTCTCCCAATTCCACCATTCTGATTGGCTATAATAACAATCACAGTCCCTTATCTTTACCTGAATGTAAATATACTATCAGCAAGATACATTGCTTCTACAGAAAGCTACAAAACCCTACAGCATTAGCAGCAAAAATCTTAACCAGGGCATTACAATGAATAAACAGTTGATATTTAAAGCCAAGAACTTTCATCAGATGTCAGAATAGAAAAGGCGGGTTAGGGTAAAGAGGACAAGCTAGAAGACAACAGGCGATGCCATTTGGGTGAGAAAGGTAAAGGGCTGGAGAGGAAGGAATTTGATGGGACAGGAGAGTGGACCATTGAAAAAAGGGAAGGAGGTGATAGGCTGGTGAGAAGAGGTAAGAGGCCAGAATGGGAAATAGAGGAAGAGGGAGTGGAAAAGAAATATAAGTGGAAAAAAAATTCTCAGAAGGAGAAATCGCCATCAGGTTGGAGGTGTTGCTCCTCCACCCTGTGAATAGCTTCACTGTGGAAGAAGAGGAGACCATGGATCGACATATCAGAATGGGAATGGGGAGAGGAATTTAAATGGTTAGCCACCTGGAAATTCTTCTTGCGGCGAATGGAGTGGAGGTGTTTATCAGATCTTCTGTCAACCTCCAATACTCCAGAGAAAACAATCCAAATGTGTCCAAACAAGAGAAAATCTGCAGATGCTGGAAATATGAGCAACGCACACAGAATTCTGGAGGAACTCAGCAGGCCAGACAGCATCTATGTAAAAAAGGACAGTTGATGTTTTGGGCCAAAAGCCTTTGGCAGGACTGGAGAAACAAAGCTGAGGAGTAGATATGAGAAGTGGAGGGAAGGAAAGCTTGACCAAACTGTCTTAGAAACATAGAAACATAGAAAATAGATGCAGGAGTAGGCCATTCGGCCCTTTGAGCCTGCACCACCATTCAGTATGATCATGGCTGATCATCCAACACAGAACCCTATACCTGCTTTCTCTCCATACCCCCTGATCCCTTTAGCCACAAGGGTCATATCTAACTTCCTCTTAAATATAGCCAATGAACCGGCCTCAACTGTTTCCTGTGGCAGATAATTCCACAGATTCACCACTCTCTGTGTGAAGAAGTTTTTCCTCATCTCGGTCCTAAAAGGCTTCCCCTTTATCCTTAAACTGTGACCCCTCGTTCTCAACTTCCCCAACATCGGAAACAATCTTCCTGCATCTAGCCTGTCCAATCCCTTTAGAATTTTATACATTTCAATAAGATCCCCCCTCAATCTTCTAAATTCCAGCGAGTATAAGCCTAGTCGATCCAGTCTTACTTCATGTGAAAGTCCTGCCATCCCAGGAATCAATCTGGTGAACCTTCTCTGTACTTCATCTATGACAAGAATGTCTTTCCTCAGATTAGGGGACCAAAACTGCACACAATATTCTAGGTGCGGTCTCACCAAGGCCTTGTACAACTGCAGTAGAACCTCCCTGCTCCTGTAGTCAAATCCTTTTGCTATGAATGCCAACATACCATTTGCCTTTTTCACCGCCTGCTGTACCTGCACGCCCACCTTCAATGACTGGTGTACAATGATACCCAGGTCTTGTTGCATCTCCCCTTTTCCTAATCGGCCACCATTCAGATAATAATCTGTTTTCCTGTTCTTGCAACCAAAGTGAATAACCTCACATTTATCCACATTAAATTGCTTCTGCCATGAATTTGCCCACTCACCTAACCTATCCAAGTCACCCTGCATCCTCTTAGCATCCTCCTCACAGCTAACACCGCCGCCCAGCTTTGTGTCATCCGCAAACTTGGAGATGCTGCATTTAATTCTCTCGTCTCAATCATTAATATATATTGTAAACAACTGGGGTCCCAGCACTGAGCCTTGCAGTACCCCACTAGTCTTATAGTTAATACACTCTAATTCTAGCAACATCTGGTGAATCTGCAGAAAGCTTTTAGAATATTGATAGGGAGCCTTGCTTGCCTCAATCTCCTCAGAAAATGCAGATGTTGATGTGCCTTCTTGACTAATAAGGAAGTATTGTGGGTCCAGGTTAGAACCTTATAGATCCTGTGAGTTGTGTTTGCCTGAACTCTTGATGTGATCTTCCAGCATATAACTGAATAATTAAGACCAAAAGTGTAACATAATGATCCCTTAATGTGTCTCAAACTGCTAACAAGGCATTTAAATACTGAAAATCTGACAGGCTACTTGTGGTGTTATAATGCACACATATTCCCAGAACAAGCCAGCAGTTGAGAAATTAATGAGGAAACGGAAATGTCCTTTATAATTCATGCGATGTCCATGCATCATGTTTCATATTGCTGGGTTATTCTGCAAAGGTGCGTTGATTGCAGTCTGAACTTGATTTAAGGTTCACTGAATAACAGGTTATTTATTGGTGATTTTGGAAATGCTGGAGCCAGGAACAAATTCTGTGACCTGGTGAAGGACCAGTTTAAGGTTTATCAAATCATTTATTCCCCAGATTAATACTGCACCAAGGCAATCTTTCAACTTTAAAAGCTGTTATATAATTGCCTATTTGTTAATGTTTCCAGTAATAAACAAACTGACAGAACATAGAACTTAGGACAGCAGAGATAGCACAGGAACTTCATCCCACAATGTTATTGAGATACAATGCAGAATAGGTCCTTCTGCCCCTTTGAGCCACTCTGCCCAGCAGTCCCCTGATTCAATCCTACCCTAATCACAGGAAAAATTACAGTGACCAATTAACCTATTTAGCAGTACGTCTTTGGACTGTGGGAGGAAACCCACTCCGTCATGGGGAGAACGCACAAACTCCTTACAGGCAACGGCGGGAATTGAGCCCGGGTCGTTGCTACCGTAAAGCGTTGTGCTAACTACTTTGCTACTGTAATGACATTTTAACCAACTCTTCCCTCCCACGTGGCTCTCCATTTTTCTTTAATCCATGTGCCTCTCCAATCTCACTACTCTGTGAGGCTGTACTCACCTCAGCACTGAACTAGCCCTGTAGCTGCAGCCTGCAGCCAACGGCACTCACCCCAGTGGTGAATCTGCTCTGTGGCTGTGGTCTGCTGCTACTGGGCTCCTGGTCAGGCTACAGCATTGAACTGGCTCTGTGACTGTGGACTTACTTTCAGGGACTTTGCGGTTTATGTTCTGCAGATTGTTTATTTGCTTCTTTTATTCTTTGCACAATTTGGTCTTGCTTTTTTCACACATCGGATGCTTGGTGGATGTTTGTAAGGGGATTTTCATGGATTCTGTTGTGTTTCTTTGTTTTGTGGCCGCCTGCAAGAAAAAAAAATCTCAAGTTTCAAATGGTATATATATTTCCATAATTCATGTACGTTGAAGTCCGTTAAAGGCTGCTTTATTTGTCACATGTACATTGAAGCATGCAGTAAAGTGCATCATTTGCGTCAAATCATTTCAGCAAGGATTATGCTGGGGGATGCCTGCGAGAGTCACCTTGCTTTTGGCAGTGACATGGCACGTCACCAACTTACCCGAGCTCCTGGCGCAGAACCTAATGCAAACTGTTGTCTATGGAATGTGGGATGAAACTGCAGGGTCCAGAGGAAACCCAAGTGAACGTAGGGCATAAATACAAATTCTTTACAGATAGCGGCAGGAATCAAACCCGATCGGTGAGCGCTGGAACAGTAAATCGATCGCAATAATCGCTGATCTACTATGTGATATTTACATTAGTAGGTTAATCCTACTAATTGCAAATTGTCCTGTGATTAGACAAGGTTAAATTGGCGGGTTGTTGGTGGTGTGGTATGGAGGGCAGAAAGAGCCTAGTCCATGCTGAATCTCTAAATAAATAAATAATGTTTCTGACTCTACCACCACCACATGCACCCACCACTCTGTAAAAAAACACTATACTTTCCTGCAATAACCTGAAATTTTGTCCCCTTACATTAGCCATTCCGGGCTGGACTGTCCATTTTTTCTATGCCTCTTGCCATCATGTACACCGCTGATCATATGCTAATTTTATACCTCACAGATTCACTGGAGAAGTTTGATCAGAGAAGGAATCAGAGTCTAAGAGGCTTTGTTTCATCTGAAGGCAATTTAGTCAGTTCACTGATATTTATTGTTAGGGAGATACAGTACATTAAGGTCCTAAGGAAAAAGCTTCCTCACAATCGCAATCAAAATCAGAATCTGAATCAGAAACAGGTTTATTATCATTGACATACACTCAGAAGCATAGACTTTATTAGGTATCTCTTCTGCACACCATATGGTCATTTCATCTGTTGTTGCTTTCTTGTTAGCTTGAACCACTCTGGCCATTCTCCTCTCACCTCTGTCATTTTCAAGGTGCTTTTACCCACAGAACTGCTGCTCACTGGATGTGTTTGCATTGTTTACTATAAGCACTAGAGACCATTGTGATTGGAATTCATTGGGGATCAGCAGTTTCTGAGATATTCGAACCACCCAATTTGGAACCAACAATCATTCCGCAATGAGAAAAAGAGAAAATCTGCAGATGCTGGAAATCCAAGCAACACATGCAAAATGCTGGAGGAACTCAGCAGGCCAGGCAGCATTTATGGGAAAAAAAGTATAGTCAACATTTTGGGCTGAAACCCTTCAACAGGACTCCACAATTAAAGTCACTTGGATCACATTTCTTCCCCACTTTGACGTTTGGTCTGCAGAACAACTGAATTTCTTGACCATGTCTGCATGCTTTTATGCACTGAGTTACTGCCACATGTTAGGCTGATGGATATTTGCATTAACATGAGGGTGTACAGGTGTGCCTGATGAAATGGCCACTGAGTGCATGTTGAGAAATTTGTTGTTTTTCTAGCAACAATTCAATGCCAGACATAAAATTACACTGTTACAGAAAACAAACAGTACAAAAGAGGAATATTTAATTGATAGAATGATAAATCTTGCCATGCACTCAGACACGACATCAGTGATGTAATCCAGGGTCACAGGGTGTTTCGGGTCTTTCAACGTAAGACACCCTGGCCCTGATCAAACCCCGACTTATGTCTGAGGAGCATTCTGCCACAGGTCATGGATCATTCTGAAATCTGATGGTGAAGGTAAAGAAGCCATTCCTTAAAAATTGAATGTAGCTCTTCAGGCTCCTGTACCACCTCCCTGATAGTAGTAATCAGAAGATGCATGTTTCAGGTTATGAGAGGCATTAATGATAGCTGCTAAATTCTTGAGGCACAGACTCTTGAATATGTTGGGGTTCACACCTGTGATGGAGCTGATTTTTGATCCTGTGCAGTAGAGTCTCCAACACCAGGCTGTAATGCAACCAGGTAGAATGTTCTCCACAGTATAGCTGTAGAAATCTGCTAGAGGCTTTGGTGACATACCAAATCTCCTCAAACCGCTAATGAGGTAAAACTGCTGGAGTGCCTTCTTTGTGCCTACATTAATATGGACGGGTCACTAAGGGCGAAAAGTCAAAGAGCATGTGTTAACAAATAGATAAGGTGCCATAGAATTAGACCAGTGCCTCAAAAAAGGGTCCAGGTTTTAGGAATAATAATCAAGAGACCATGAAGGGGACCTGAATCTCAAAGTGTGTCTATAAGACCTTGAACCATAAGACGTTAAGACATAGGAGCAGCCTAAAGCCATTCAGCCCATTGAGTCTACTCCACCATTCTAACATGGCTGGTAGGAGGCAGCGAGTGGAATAAAAGGATCCTTGTCTGGTTGGCTGCCAGTGACCAGAGATATTCTGCATGGGTCACTGTTGGATCCGCTTCTTTTTATGTTGTATATCAATGATTTATATGATGGAATAGATGGCTTTATTGCCAAGTTTTCAGATGATACAAGATTGTAGAGGGGCAGGTAGGGTTGAGGAAACAGGTTGGCTGCAGAAGGACTTAGACAAATTAGGAGAATGGGTAAGAAAGTACAATGTTGGAAAATGCATGGTCATGCACTTTGGTAGTAGAAATAAATGTGCAGACTATTTTCAAAATGGGGAGAAAATCCAAAAATCTGAGATGCAAAGGGACTTGGATGTCCTCATGCAAAACACCCTAAAGGTTAACTTGCAGGTTGGACAGTACTGTATGTGTCAAAGCGGAGCAGAGAGCGAGTTTGCAGATCTGGCGGGAACAAAGGATGATGGGAATGGCAAGAGTGCAGCACTGCGGGAGAGGTGTGGGGACAGGTAGCAGAGAAGGAATGCCAGAGGTGGAGGTTAAGGTGGATGCAGACACACAAAGCCTGAGACACCAGGCAAGATCATTTGATTTCAAACAATTGGCTTATTGATCATTACGAAGTGTTTCTCTGGTGCTTCTTACTCCCTCCTCTCTCCTTTCCATTTTCCCAGCCATGATTCCTTGCCCCCTTCCCACTTTCAGTTCACAAAAGACTCATATCAGAATCAGGTACATCATTCATGAAATTCGTCATGATTTTTTTTGTGGTAGCAGTACAGTGCAATACATAAAATAGCCATGGAAAAGTCTAAGGAGCCCTAGTCATGCTCTCTTCTCACTGCTGCTATCATGAAGACGGTACAGGAGCCTAAAAACTCTCATCACTAGGTTCAGGAACAGTTATTACCCTTCAAACATCAGGCTTCTGAACTAGAGGGGATAACTTTACTTAATTTCACTTGCCCCATCGCTGAACTATTCCCACAACTCATGGACTCTTACATGATGTTCTAGATATTTATTGCTTGTTTATTATTGTTATTATATTTGCTTTCTGCTTGTATTTGCACAGTTTGTCTTTTGAACACTGGTTACTCACCCTGTTGGTGCAGTCTTTCATTGATTCTGTTAAGGCTATTGGATTTATTGAGTATGCTCATAAGAAAATGAATCTGAGGGTTGCATATGATGACATATGTACAGCGTCCATTATTAAGGTCCTCCGGCACTCAGGACACGCCCTTTTCTTACTGCTACCATCAGGTAGGAGATACAGAAGCTTGAAGGCACACACTCAACAATTCAGGAACAGCTTCTTCCCCTCTGCCATCCGATTTCTAAATGGACATTGAAGCTTTGGACACTACCTCACTTTTTTAATATACAGTATTTCTGATTTTGCACATTTTTAAAAATCTACATGTAATTGATTTACTTGTTTATTTATTATTGTTTTATTTTATTAATTGTTATTATTTTTTCTCTCTCTCCCACTAGATTATGTATAGCATTGAACTGCTGCTGCTAAGTTAACAAATTTCACGTCACATGCCAGTGATAATAAACCTGATTCTGATTCTGATAATAAATTTACTTTGAACTTTGAACCCTTGCCAGTTCCTGTCCTTCAAAACTTCACAAAAACAGTATAAATTATCCCAAAATACATCTTTTCACTTCTGTATGGAACTGGAGTTTAATAACCGCTTAACAAATCGAGTTATATTTGCACATTCAGTGCAGGTCGTTTCTCTCAGAATTTCAGCTGACTGGGCAGAACTTATCACTTTGTGCATTAATGCCAACACACTAGCACCAGCTCTCTCATTCATCAGCACATAAACATTTATTACATTCATCTGTAATCTGCAATCTCTAGATATGCTCTTTAATCAAAGATAAATAAAAGCGGAAACTGTGGGAAATAGGTACCGCTTTGGGCATCTGTCACTAAGAGCAAAATAGAATCAATATTTCATATTGACAAATATTTATCAGAACTTAATCAGTTATCTGATTCACAGTTTAATATCAATTATGAATAAATACTTAAAATTAAAATGTGTACATATTATGGGTGTCAGGACAGCGTAGTGGTTGTGATGGGAATGCTATTAGAGCAGCAGCAACCTGGGTTCAACTCTTTCACTGTGTGTATAGTGTTTGTAAACTCTTCCCGGATTGTGTGGGCTGCTTCTGGCTGCTCCGATTTCCTCCTACATATTTATTAGGAAGTTGTGGGCATACGTTGGTGCCAAAAGCGTTGGAACACTTGTAGGCTGTCCACAGCACATCTTGGACTGTGTCGATCATTGACACAAGCAAGGCATTTCACTGTATGTTTTGATGATTTGATGTTTTGCATATGTGACAAATAAAGCTAATTTCCTTGTGATTGGGACGGTGTGGCGGTATAGCAGTTGGTGTAACATTATTACAGTGTCAATGACCCAAGTTCAAATCCCACCACTGTCTAAAAGAGTTTGTACGTTCTCCCAGTGATCTCATAGGTTTCCCCTAGATATTCCAGTTTCCTCCCACATTCTGAGTACTTATGAGTTAAAAAGAGTTAGTAACATGTGGGCAAGCTGTGCTGGCACCATATGGCAATGGCAGCCTCCAGCACAATACTCATACTGTGTCAGTAGTTGACTCAAATGATACTTTCACTGCACGTAAAGTTTCTATGTACATGTAACAAATAAAGCCAATCTTTAATTCGTTAATAAACTAATTTCCAATCTGTCCTTTATGGAAAGTGATTATCTGCCCATGATCACGATGCTGTTCATGGGAGTTTGCACTGTGAAATTAGTTTTTGTATTTGCTTCCTCCTGAGATGTGGGCATTGCTGGCTAACAGCCTTTGATCATGCCAAATTGTCTCTGAGTGAAATGAGCAACTTCAGAGGATAATTAACAATCAATAATATTGTGGATCTGGGGTTATATATTGGCCTGATACTGGTACATTTTCTCTCTGAAGAAAAGCAGTAAACCCTATATAACAGCCTGCAACAACACTGTGCCAGAGTCCTGGGTGTGATTCTGAACTCCGGTGTTGTCTTTGCGGAGTTTGCACACACCCTGGTGACCATGTGAGTTCCTGCAGAATGTGCACAATATGCATGTATTATGAGGGTAGGCAGAGTAAGCTAGAGCTTTTCTCTCTAAAGTGCAGATGGATGAGAGTTGATTTGATAGAGGTGCACTAGATAACAGGCATTGATAGAGTGTACAGCCAGAGACTTTTATCCAGGGCAGAAGTACAAGAAACCAACCTTTTAAGGGGTGATGCTAAAAGTAAGTTTAGAAGTGTGGATCCATGGAATACCCTGCCAGAGCTGGTGGTTGAAGCAGGTATATTAGGGGCATTGAAGAGACTTAGACAGACACATGGGTGATGGAAAAATGGAGGGGAGGGTTAGATTGATCTTAGAGTAAGTTCAAAGGTCAGCACAGCAGAGTGGTTTGAAGAGGCTGTACTGTGATGTACTGTTCTATGTTCAATGTTCAATAAAGAACAAGCCACCAGAGCAAAGGTTAAAATGGGTACATTACAACATAAAGTGTCATAGCAGTTGGCGCTGCAATGAGTTCTTCTGGCCTCTGCTGGAGAGCATTGGGCTCCAAGGTTTTAGAGCACCTGAATTTGGTTAATTATACTTTAACGACAGTCATTAATCATTTAGATTTCCCTGTGGTTTTTTTTGATGACTTGCTCTTTGTAATGCAATCCCCTGGTTCCTTTTGTTTAAGTTTGTTTTAATAGGTTGAGCGATTCCATGTTATTTGTATTATTTAACCAGATACCTGATCAGCACTAATCACAGGGTCCTAGTTTTCACAATATTACTTCTCGTGATGCCGCTCGAACAAACTACCGATGTTCTTTTGGAATTATAATGAATAAACTGTTGCCGTCATCTCTACGTCAGAATCTGTCTTTCCTCTGAACATGGGTTGCAATGTTGCCACTGACAAGCATGACAATATTGCAGCTTGCAGTGTCAGAGCTCAGAGTTCAAATCTGGCATCCTCTGATAAGAAGTTTGTACATACTTCCCATGAGCGCATGATTTTCCTCCAGATGCTCCCCTCCCCCCAACAGTTCAAAGACGTACTAGTCAGTAGGTTAATTGCTCATTGTAAGTTGTTCTGTAATTAGGTTGGAGTTAAATAGCTGAATGACTGGATATGATGACATATGGAGTCAACATTGTGGGCAGCATAGCAGTTAGTGTAATGCTATTACACTGCCATTGACCTGGGGTCAATACTACCACTTTCTGTAAGGAGTTTTTGCATTCTGCCTGTGAACCTATATCTTTGATTCCACATCCCAAAGATGTAAGGCTTTCTAAGATAAGGGGCCCAAAACTGCTCACAATACTCCAAGTGAGGCCTCATCAGTGCTTTATAAAGACTCAACATTACATCCTTGCTTTTGTATTCCGGTCATCTTGCAATGAATGTGAATGTTGCATTTGCCTTCCATATCACAAACTCAACCTAGGGAATCCTGCACCAGGGCTTCCAACCCTTTGCAATTCAGTTTTTTTTTGTTGTAAGTTCTCTCCGTTTAGGAAATAGTCAACCTTTTCATTTTTTCTGCCAAAGAGAATGATCATATCCCAACACTGTATTTCCATCTGCCACTTCTCTGCCAATTCTCCTAATCTGTCCGTCTTCCTGTAGACTCTCTACTTCCTCAGAACTTTGTACCCTTCCATCTTTTTTCATATTGTGTGCAAATTTTGCAGCAAAGCCATCAATTCCAATCTTTGAAATATAACATAAAACGAATTGAGCCCAACACAAACCCCAGTGGGACACCACTTCGCACCAGCAGCCAACCCTTTGCCTCCTGCTTATCAGCCACCGCTTTCTCCATGCCAGAATCTTTCCTGTAATCCCATGGGCTTGTAGCTTGTTAAGCAGCCTCATGTGTGGCACCTTGTCAAAGGCCTTCTGAAAATCCAAGTACACAATATCAACTGATTCTCCTTTGTCTATTCTGCTTGTTATTTCTTCAAAGAATTCGAACAGATTTGTCAGGCAAGATTTTCCCTTGAAGAAACCAAGCTGATTATGGCCTATTTTATCATTCACCTCCAAATATCCTGAGACCTCATTCTTAGTAATCGACTCCAATATCTTCCCAACCACTGAGGTCTATAATTACCTTTCTTCTGCCTCTCTTCCCTCCTTGAAGGGTGGAGTGGCATTTACAATTTTCCAGTATTCAGGAACAATTCCAGAATCTAGTGATTCTTGAAAGTTCATTACCAATGCCTCCACAATGTCTTCATCCACCTCTTTCAGGACACTGGGGTGTACACCATCTGGTCCAGGTGGCTTATCTACCTCCCGACCTTTCAATTTCCCAAGAACCTTCTCTCTAGAAATGGTAACTTCACACACTTCATGACCCCTGACACCTGGAACTTCCAACATACTGCTAGAGTCTTCCACAGTGGAGACTGATGCAAGACACACTATTCAGTTCATCCGCGATTTCTTTGTCCCCTATTACTACCTCACCAGCATCATTCACCAGCAGTCTAGTATCCACTCTCGCCTCTGTTTTACACTTTATATATCTGAATAAATATTTGGTATCCTCTTTAATAATATTGGCTTGCTTATTTTCCTATTCCAGCTTTACCTTCTTATTGACTTCTTCAGTTGTCTTCTGTTGGCCTTTAAAAGTTTCCCAATACTCTAACTTCTCATTAATAGTTGCTCTATTATATGCTCTCTCTTTGGCTTTTACTTAGGATTTGACTTCTCTTGTTAGCCATGGTCGTGCCAGTCATCTTGCCTTTTGATGCTTCTCACTCTTATGTCCTGTGCCTTCTAAATTGCTTCCGGAAATTCCAGTCATTGCCGCTCTGCTGTCATCCTTGCCAATGTTTTTTATCCGATCAATTCTGGCCAACTCCTCTCTCATACCTCTGTAATTCGCTTTACTCCACTGTAATACTGATACATCTGTCTTTAGCTTCTCCTTAGAAACATAGAACACCTGCAGCAGAATACAGGCACTTTGGCCCACAATGTTGTACCAAACATGTCCCTACCTTAGAAATTACTAGGCTTACCCATAGCCCTCTATTTTTCTAAGGTCCATGTACCTATCCAAAAGTCTCTTAAAAGACCCTATCATATCCGCCTCTACCACCATTGCCGGCAGCCCATTCCACGCACTCACCACTCTCTGAGTAAAAGCTTACCCCTGACAGCTCCTCTGTACCTACTCCCCAGCACCTTAAATCTGTGTCCTCTTGTGGCAGCCATTTCAGCCCTGGGAAAAAGCCTCTGACTATCCACATGATCAATACCTCTCATCATCTTATACACTTCTATCAGGTCACCTCTCATCCTCAGTCACTACAAGGAGAAAAGGCCGAGTTCACTCAACCTATTCTCATAAGGTATGGTCTACAATCCAGGCAACATCCTTGTAAATCTCCCATGAACCCTTTCTATAGTTTCCACATCCTTCCTGTAGTGAGGTGACCAGAAATGAGTGCAGTACTCCAACTGGGGTCTGACCAGGGTACTATATAGCTGCACCATTACCTCTAGGCTCCTAAATTCAATTCCATGATTGATGAAGGCCAATACACCATATGCCTTCTTAACCATTGAGCCAACCTGCGCAGCTGCTTTGAGTGTCCTGTGGGCTCGGACCCCAAGTTCCCTCTGATCCTCCACACTGCCAAGAGTCTTACCATTAATACTATATTCTGCCATCATATTTGACCTACCAAAATGAACCACTTCACACTTATCTAGGTTGAACTAAATTTGCCGCTTTTCAGCCCAGTTTTGCATCCTATCAATGTCCATCTGTAACCTCTGACAGCCCTCCACACTATCCACAACACCCGAAACTTTGTCTCAAATTTCAGGATGAATTCGATCATATTATGATCTCTTGCCCCAAAGGGTTTTTACCTTAAGCTCTCTAATCAATTTCAGTTCCTTGCACAACACCCTGTCCAAAATAGATGATCTCCTGGTGTGCTCAACAACAAGAAGGTCTAAAAAGCCATATCGTAGGCATTCTAGAAATTTAGCCTCTTGGAATCCAGCTCCAAACTGATTTTCCTAATCTACCTGCATATTAAAATCCCCCATGACTATTGTAACATTGCCCTTTTGGCATGCATTTTCTACATCCTGCTGTAATTTGTAGACTGCATCCTTATTACTGTTTGTGGTCTGTATACAATTCCCATTAAGGTCTTATTATGCTTGCAGTTCCTTAGCTCTATCCATAATGATTCAACACCTTCTGACCTTATGTCACTTCTTTCTAATGATTTGATTTCATTTCTTACTTACAGAGCAACACCACCCTCTCTGTCTTCCTGCCTGTCCTTTCAATACAATGTGTATCCTTGGACATTAAGCTCCCAGCTATAATCTTCTTTCAGCCATGATTCAGAGATACCTACAACATCATGCATTCCAATTTGTAAAAGTATTCTGTATACTGCGCGCATTGAAATTTAACACCTTCGGTTCTGTATTCACCCATAAGACATAGGGTCAGAGGTAGGCCAATCAGCCCATTGAATCTGCAGTGCCATTTCATCATTGCTGATCCTGGATCCCATTCAACCCTATACACCTGCCCTCTCACCATATCCCTTGATGCCTCGACCAATCCAGAATATATCAACTTCAGCTTTGAGTATACCCTCCACCGCAGTCTGTGGCAGAGCATTCCACAGATTCACCACTCTTTAGCTACAAAAATTCCTCCTTACTTCTGTTCTAAAGAGTCACCCCTCAATTTTGAGGCTGTGTCCTTTAGTTCTGGATACCCCCACCAGAGGAAAGATTGTCTCCACATAATCCTCCTGATTCTGTGGTAAAGAAGGCAAATGCAATGTTGGCATTTATTTCAAGAGAAAATGATGATAAAAGCAAGGAGATAATACTGAGGCTTTAGAAGACAAGAGTCGGGCCGCACTTGGAGTATTGTGTTACGTATTCAGGCAACAATAAATATAGATGAGTTAGGCAAGGGTTTTTATAACAAATAACACATTTATTAAACACTGAAAACAAACCCCCTCAAAAGTAAACAAACTCAAACGTAACCGGAACTCAGCTGCTGTACGGCAGATTCACAGTTCTTAATAGCGTTGCATGTTCAAACAGTTCTTAAAGCGGTATTGAAAAAAAAGTTCTTTAAAGCGGTATGCCGAAAGTTCAAAAGCTCACAGTCTTTTTAAAAGGAGAGACTTTTTAAAGCGATTTAAATTCTCTTCCACGTCGATGTCCTTCGATTCCCCGGCGTCGAACTTTCCCACGAAGAATTTTATAAAATATAACGGCTTAAAGGAACTGACCTTCTTTCCACACTATTCTCAATCCTTTCTGGTCAAACCCAGGGATTAACAGCGAGAATAGTCAACGAAATCCTTCCGAATGAGGATCAAATAAGGTCGAGACCAATCCACCGTCAAAAATCGATTCTCCTCGATTTCTATCTTCCAAATTCTTATCTTCACTCTCCACCAGCAAAGAAACCACTGGCAATGACCTTTTAAACTTTAGGCATTATATAAAACTTCATTTTTCAACTAAACTGCGTCATCACATTAAATCACGCAGGGACATGAAGTCAGCTTGGCAAATTCCACCACGAACTGCCCCACCTGACAGGGTGGGTCTTCCTTTTATACCCTGTAAAAAAAACCTGTCACATGACCTCTACTGGCGGGAAAATGACATCACTCCACCATCACAAGACCATTACCTCAAGTCCAGTATAACTTCAACCCCAGTCACGTGACAAGGGTACCACTGTCACGTGTCACGGGTATGTAACAATTGTTAATAGTTCTGGACCCCATATCTCAGAAAGGATGTGTTGTTATTAATAGTCCAGAGGAGGTTCACAAGTAGGATTCCAGGAATGAAGAGGTTAACATATGAGGAGTGTTTGGCAGCTTTGGGCCTGTACTCACTGCATTTAGAGGAATGCAGGGGGATCCCATTGAAACCTATCGAATGTTGAAAGGAATAGATGGGGTGGATGTGGAGCAGATGTTTCCTATGGTGGGGGTATCCAGAACAAGAGGGCACAGTCTGAAAATTGAAGGGTGACCTCTTAGTGCAGTAGTAAGGAAGATTTATTTTAGCCAAGGAGTAGTAAATCTGTGGAGTGCTCCCATGTCTTATGTTCTTATGTTAGCTCCCAACTATGGTCCTGTTTCAGCCACAACTTAATGATACCCATAACATCCTATTGAACAATCTCTAATTGTGTCATGAGTTTGCACTCCTTATTCCAAATACTATGTGTATTTAAATGCCATATTTTTAGTTCTGCACTCTTTACCCTTATGAATTTCGCATCTGTAGTACAACTTTAACTCTTTGCTCTGTCTGCAGTTGTACACAATCATTGGCTTGTCCTTCCTTACATTCATATTGCATACTGTCGTGAGATCTTGTGTAAGAACGAGATTGGAGAGAGTTCTGATCATGTGCAGAAATGATAGAAAGATCTGGAAGCATGGTGCTGTAAGACACATGTGGTTGTTGCTGTTAAATGAAAGTTCTATTCTTCCAGAATATGGTTCTTTATTAGAAGTCAGTCTGGAAGAATAATACATTGCCTAACACAGGAGAATTGAAGATAATTGAAAAGAGTTCAAACTGTTCTGGTGAAATGGAAGGGCTGCAGTCTCCACCGACGCTTCAATTGTCTGGGAACGTAGCTGAGAACTGAAGAAAACTTATGCAACGTTTTGAAATTTATTTATCGGCGATCGGAGCGGTTAAAAAAACGGAAAAAACGAAAGCTGTGCTTCTACTTCACGTAATAGGTGATGAGTCAATTGAGGTATATAACAATTTTACTTTTGAAAATGGAGATAATTTAAATCTAAAATCGATAATGGACAAATTTGAAGCATTTTGTATACTGAAGCGTAATGTGATGTATGAGCGATACAAATTTTTTACATGTAAGCAGAGAGCTGGAGAAACTATTGATCAATATGCTACTGAGTTGAGACATCAGGGTAAAACAAGTGAGTTTTGAGTACTGACAGACTCTCATTAAATACAGAATTGTTTGTGGCATTCGGGATAATGATCTGAGAGAAAGACTGTTAAGAGAACATGACTTAGGCTTGGATGAAGCTTTGATGCTTTGCAAAGATTCGGAAACTGTGATGTCACAGGCTAAAGAGCTATTCATCGAGGACTGCAACGTAGATGCTGTTATTAAGTGCAAACATATTAGAAAAGATAATTATTAAACTTTTTTTAATTGTGTTTTCAAGTAATTACAGAATAAAAGTGTATGAAAAAAAAAGATAATTAAACTACAAAAAAACTGACAGAGAGCAAGACATCGTCTTGAGAGAAAATGTGGCTGCATCAGCCAAAACTGGGTCCGGTGTATGGGAACATGTGCAACGACTGCGGTAAGAGTAATCATGTTTCATGCTGTTGCAGAAGTGGAAAAGAAATAAAGTAAGTAATGCAGTGCTTGTAAATGAACATGAGGAGTCTTATGTCAATGTGCTTTGTGAAAACAATCTAAGTAAGAATAACTGGACTATTCCATTGCGAGTGAACCAAAACAATATTCTGTTTAAACTGGATACTGGAGCACAAGTAAATATTCTTGCAGAATCTGAGTTTAATGCATTAAAACCAAGACCAAAGTTACATAAGACAAATATAAAAGTCACTGGGTATTCAGGTGCAGACATTCCAGTTAAAGGAACAAGTGTGGAAAAAGCATCACACAAAAATATTGTACTCACGCTTTCATTTGTGCTGTTGCCAAGGAATGTACAGTGAATACTGGGTTTACCTGCCTGTGAGAGACTGAATTTGGTGAAAAGAGTCTTAGTCCTGGACAGTGACACAGAGTCAGAATATAGTGACTTGATGAAGGAATATGAGGACTTGTTGAAAGGGCTTGGTTGTCTTCCAGAAGAGCACACAATTAAAATTGACAACACAGTGCCACCCATAGTACATCCATGTAGAAAAGTGCCTCTTGCATTACATCATCAACTGAAGATAGAGCTTGACAGAATGGAACAGCTAGAAGTCATAAAGAAAGCTCCCAGACCCATCCCTTTGTTACCAGCATCTGACAAAGCATTGCCACCAAAACCAAGAGTTGCAATTTTGCCCTCTGGAAGTAACGCACATCCATCAATGGGCCATGCATTCCAGCACAACCTCACCTCTGCAGGAGGACAGAGGACAAACTTGCCGGTACAGTACAATACTGATCTGAAGCCAAAGAGTGAAAAGAATCAGGATCCAATTGAAGAAGTGAAAGCACAAGTGAAGGAATTGAGAGGTTTTATTGAAATGATTAAGTCTCAGCATAAAAAAGAGATTACACAGTTAATGAATGAATTAGATGAAGAAAAGAAGATTCATATTTTGTTACAAATGGCAGTGGAAGGAATTAAGAAAGCTACAGTACTTGAAGAAGTACAACCCAGATCATACATAGTCCAAACAGAAGAAGGAGCAATGTTAAGAAGAAATCGCAAAGACCTCAAGAAAGAGCCAACTTCAGAGTTTCAGTTAACTGATGCAGACTAGGCAAAACATGGAAACAACAATGAAACAGAAGAACTGTGTGAACCACCTAGAAGGTCTACTTGTATTCGTAAACCCCCAGAGAGACTGATAGAGACATGTTAAGTTATGCATTTGCTATGGTCAATGTTGCTAATTGTTTTTCTTTTTAGGGAAAGGAAGATGTGGTGATATCACATAAAAGAACATGATTGGAGAGAGTTCTGATCATGTGCAGAAATGATAGAAAGATCTGGAAGCACGGCGCTGTAAGACATGTGTGCTTGTTGCTGTTAAATAAAAGTTCTATTCTTCCAGAATATGATTCTTTATTAGAAACCCATGGTACGTATTAATATAAAAAACACAACATATACTACATCATCTACTTGTAAACCCCCATCCCCTTTTAAAATTTTGTCTGCCTTTTATGTTGCAACTCATCCTGTTAACTGTAATTTTGTCCTAACAATATCCTCTCCTCACTATACACTGCCTGTTTGTAAACCAAATACTTCATCTTCAGCACTATCACTCCAGTTCCCATCCACCTACCAAATTAGTTAAAACCCTCCTGATCAACTCTATCAAACCTGCCCGCAAGGATATTGATCCACTCGAGTTCAAGTCTAACCCATCCCTTTTATACAGATCGTATCTTCCCCCGAAGAGATTCTAATGATCCATAAATCTAACCCCTGCCCCCTGAACCAGTTCCTCAGCCACACATAGAGGGGTGTCCTTTTAGAATGAAGATGAGGAGGAATTTCTTTAGCCAGAGAATGGTAAATCTGTGGAATTCTTTGCCACAGACACCTGTGGAGGTCAAGTCTTTATGTATATTTATGGCAAAGGTTGTTAGATTCTTGATTCTTCAGGGCATGAAGGGTGAAGAAAGGAGATTGGGGTTGGGAAGAAAATTGGATCAGCCATGATGAAATGGCAGAGTTGACTCAATGGGCCAAATGGCCTAATTCTACTCCTACATGTTATGGTCTTCTGGTCTTAAGGCTTAGTAGATTTATTGTTCACGTGGATGTAATGCACGCTATGTAAATGCTATTCGGGACAGAAGGGTCTGTTACTTGTCTATATCTCTAAATAAATAAATACAATTTTCAGTCACTAAAAATGCCCTGCTATCTATGGAACGGTTATGCTACCAGTGCTGATGAAGTGTCTTGACCTGAAATGTTGACTCTTTGTTCCTTTCTGTAGATGCTAACTGACCTGCTGTGTTCTTCCAGCATTTTGTGTGAGGCATCTGTAGAATCTCTTGTGTTTATGATCTGTGATAAAAGGTGCAAGGATGATGGAGACCACACACCTGCATTGAGTTTTGAAGCTGGGATGTCATGTTGCAGGTGTGAAAGACCATGATGAGGCAGGACCTGGAGTATTGTGTTCAGTTTTGGCCACCCTGCTCTAGGAAAGTTATCATTAAGATGGGAAGAGTACAAGAGATCTATGAGGATGTTACTGGGACTTGAAGGACCAAGTATGGACGGAAGCTGAGCATGCTGGGAATGAATGCATTGGGTTGAGGAAGCATGAGGAGCATAAATACAGTGATATCTTTTACTCAGGGCTGGTAGGACATTTGTCCATATATGGGATGACCTTCCAAAGGGAATGGTTGAAGCATGCACATAAACAGCATTTAAAATACACTTGGACAGGCACATGGGCAGGAAAGGTTTAGTTCAGGGGTTCTCTCCCATTTTTATATCATTAAGCCATAGTTGGGAATCCCTAGTTTAAAGATAGATGGGCCAAATGCTTAGAAGTGGGACTAGCACAGATAGGAATGTTGGCCAAAAAGCACTTGATATGCTAAAGAGCCTACTTCAATGCTGTATTTCTTTATAACTGTATGCAATATTTACTTATTTATTTTGTGATTTAGACTATAAGATAAAGGAGCAGAATTAGGCCAGAATTGGAGAATAACAAATCTGATAGATGAGAATGAATATTGGGAGAGAGGGAAGGAGGAGGAATATGGGGGAGGGGAGAGGGTGGAGTGTGACTGGCAGGTGAGGAGACTCAATAACAGAGGGACAAGAGTGAGATAATTAAGAAGAGGGAAGAAGGAGGGGGGGAATAACCTGAAGCTGGAGACATCAATGTTCATGCCATCAGGTTGGAGGCTACCTAGTTGCAATGCAAGGTGTTGCTCTGGATGTCCAGCATCTGCAGAACCTCGAGTGTTATCTCTACATCTTCATTCACAGGATGTGGATATTGTTGTCAAGACCTGGTGTTTATTGCTCATTCTTAATTGCACTTCAGTATTCATCTTCAAGGTGTGTAAAGAGCTGACAGAAGCTGGATTTACATATAAGCTAGAAAATAAAAGAACAGTGATTTCTTGCCCAAAAGAATATCAGTAAATCAGTCGAGTTTTCACAGGATTAGTACTCACACTCTGCTCTGCAGTTTACCAAATCAGTTGAATTTAAATTCCTCAATTGTCAAAACAATTGAGCAGGTAAATGGATAGGAGATTACTTGGGCTGACAGCAATGACACTAACTTGGATGGCCACTTGATCAGCATAGGCCAATGGGTCCTAATGACCAATTTTCATGGTCGAAGACGCCACGACTAGAAAGAAGTCAAACACATATCAAAACAGAAAAGGAAATGAATTGTTTGTGCCAAAAATTGGTAGATATAGTCCAATCCATCACAAGAAAAGCCCTCCCCACCATTGGGCACATTTATAAAGAGCGCTACCATAAGAAAACAGCATCTATTATCAAGGACCCTCACCATTCAGACCATGTTCTTGCGGCCATGGGGAAGAAGGTACAGGAGCCTCAGGACCCACACAACCAGGTTCATGAACACTTATTACACCTCCACCACTAGGCTGCTGAACCAGCATGGATAACTTCACTCACCTCAACATTGAATTCATTCCACAAGCTATGGATTCATGTTCATGGACTCTACAACTTAAGTTATCAGAGATTCATTCATTCATTCATTCATTCATTCATTCATTCATTCATTCATTCACTCACTCACTCACTCACTCACTCACTCACTCATTCATTTATTGACATATTTATGTATGTATTTATTTATATTGGTATTTGTTTTTTTATTTGAAGATTTTGTCTTTAGCATATTGGTGGATTATCATGATTTATTTCTGTGTAGTTTTTCATTGATTCTATTGTATACATTTTTTCTACTGTGAATGCCCACAAGAAAATAAATCTCAGTGTTGTATATGGTGACATATACATACCTTGATAATAAATTTACTTTGAACTTGAGCATTTGAAATCAAACCAGTGAGAAATTTGCACCCTGCAAGTGTTGTCACGATTCTGGTGCCCACAAGATTGAAGCTCAACTACAATTCATATTCAGATTAGTTTATTACCATATATGCCAGAAATTCCTGGCTTATGAGGAGATCACAGCATTAACAGTGTCCATGATAATAATAACTGCAACAAGAAATGTGGAGTTAACTGAATGGTGCAAAGGAGGTAGTGTAACTGCACTGTGGTGGACAGGAAGACTCTACAATGGGTAGTCAAAGCTGCCCAATGCACTACCAGCACCAGCGTACCCACCATCAAGGACATATATACACAAAGGTGCTAATAAAGGGCCGGTCACATCACAAATGACCCCACCATCCTGTTCATGGACTCTTCATGCCACTCCCATCAGGAAGGAGGTTACGAAGCATCCACATCAGGATCACCAGACTCAGAAACAGTTACTTTTCACAACCATTAAGGTTGAACAGCACCTCCACCCACTAACCCACCCCTCCCCCATCTCCCCCCACCACTACTTTATCATTTCCTGTCAGAGAGAGTCACCTCATGTACAGACACTCCTATGCCTAGCATTACTTCATGGACATATAGTCAATCTACAATACAGTGGTGCTAGAAAGTTTGTGAACCCTGTAGAATTCTCGCTATTTCTGCATAAATATGAACAAAAACGTGGTCAGATTACCTCAAAGTCCTAAAACTAGATAAGGAGAACCCAACTGAATAAATAGTATGAAAAACATTATACTTGTTCATTTATTTATTGAGCAAAATGATCCAATATTACATGAATTTGTTGGACAAAGTATGTGAACCTTTGTTTTCAGTAACTGGTGTGACCTCCTTGTACAGCAATAACTTCAGCCAAACATTTCCGCTAACTGTTGATCAGTCCTGCACAGCAACTTGGAGGAATTTTAGGCCATTCCTTCTTACAAAACTGCTTCAACTCTGGGATGCTGGTGCGGTTTTTTTGCATGAACTGTTTGCTTCAGGTCTGTCCACAGCATTTCTAAAGGATTAAGGTCAGGACTTTGACTCGGCCATTCCAAAACACAAATTTTCTTCTTTTTAAACCATTCTGTTGTTGATTTACTCTTGTCTTTCAGATCATTGTCTTGTTGCATTATTCAACTTCTATTAAGCTTCAGGTGATGGACTGCTACCCTGACATTCTCCTGTAAAATATCTTGATATAATTTTGAATTCATTGTTCCCTCAACAATTGCAAGCTGTGCAAGCCCTGAAGTAGCCCCAAACCATGATGCTCCTTCCACCATGCTGCACAGTTGAGATGAGGTTTTGATGCTGGTGTGCAATGCCCTTTTACCTCAAAACATAGCAATGTGCATTTCTGCCAAAAAGTTCAACTTCTGTCTCATCTGTCCACATAACTTTGTACCAGATGTGTTGCAGAACTTCCAGGAGCACTTTTGCAAATTTGAGATGTGCAGCAATGTTTTTTTTTTGGAGAGTCAGTGGTTTCCTCTGTGGTGTCCTTCCATGAACAACACCATTGTTCTTCAGTGTTTTTCTTATAGTGGACTCATGAAACAGGCCTTTTGCTGTTACACTTGGGTTCTTCCTCATCTCCTTCAGCATTGCACGTTGTGCTCTTAGTGTGATATTTGCAGGATGCCCACTCCTAGGGAGAGAAGCAACAGTACTCAGTTTCCTCCGTTTGTGGACAATTTCTCTTACTGTGGATTGATAAACACGCAGGTCTATAGAAACACTTTTGTAGCCTTTTCCAGCATCGTATATCTCTATAATTCTTCAAAGGTCCTTTGAAAGTTGATTTGATCAAGGCATGGTGCATGTAAACAGATCTTTCTTGAGAAGAGCAGGCTCAGTCAGTAATCTGACTTTGTGTTTCAAAGATTTCAAAGGTACATTTAATGTCAGAAAAATGTACACAATATACACCCTGAAATATTTTTTCTTCACAACCATCCACAAAAACAGAGGAGTGCCCCCAAATAATGAATGACAGTTAAATGTTAGAACCCCAAAGCCCCCCCAGCTCCCCTCCATCCCATGCATAAGCAGCAGTAAAGCAACCAACCCTCCTGCTCCACCAGCAAAATAAAGCATTGGCACCAACTACCAAGTACTCAAGCGTGCAGCAAGGACACAGACTTGCAGTACCCCAAAGACTACTCATTTACCTGGTATTCAACATACGACAGGCTCTCTCTCTCCCTAATAAGGAAGAAAGAGGTGTTTCCGTTTCACAGCGAGAAGGGAGACATAATAAAAAACTCACTAATTTATGATGTTAGAAGTCCATTGCATCACTTTGTCTGAGCTCTGTTATCAAAGAATTCGGGTTTCTGGGCACAAGCCAACAACCAGCTCACTGCTTTCAATCTTCCATCTCCCATGACACACCGGATTCCTGCAGAGACACCGACCTTCAGTCCGCCTGTCTCCAAAACCGTGAGATCCCCGAACTCCAAAGGTGAGCTAATCTCTTAGGCTGCATCCTTGGCATATCGAATAATGGCCAGTCGTGAAACCCCAAGAGCGGGTCCCATTCCCGCAAAGAACCGAAGTTAGTGTGTAACTCCAGGTCAGGATCATCAAAAGAACCCGGAAAGGGAAAAATAGAGATATTAAAAATGGAAATAGAGTTGTTTCTGAAGATGCAAGAAAAGGAGTCACCAGTAGGCGCGATTGTCTCCTCCTAAGCTTCTGATATAGGATTTTGTGTGTGAGTGTGTTTTTTACAGGGCTGGGCACCTCTATAACCCACACCTCCAATCTCATCTCATTGATTGGAACACCTGACTCCAAATAGCTTTCGTAGAAGGCATTACCCCAGAGGTTCAAATACTTTTTCCAACAAATACATATGCACTCAGACCCTGGTTAACCCTCGGAGGTGGAACACTATGCGGGGTCATTATAACATTATGTATATGGACGTGTGTGCCTGATTAATGAAAAACCATCCCCGAGATATATGATATTGTAGCGGTGTGCTACACGCAGCGCTAAAATAACGACACGGAGTCGGTAAACTGCAGCCAAAGACTAAGTTTATTTCAACTTCACAGTCTTGCTTTAAAGCCTGTCTCTCCCACCAGATACCTTGAGAGGCCCTACTGAAACCCCCTCAGGCTTTCTTCCTTTGTGCCTGCACTCTGGCTAATTGTCAGCCGTTTCGAGTGTGCTAGTAATTGGGTCACCACAATATATTATTTTATGAATACATATAATTAGTGGAGTAACAAACACACAAACAGACCTGACCTGTAATCAGTGAAGCAGCAACACATTACAACAGCAGTGGAGGGAAGTGTGTGATGGTTACATCTTAGAGGAGGGACCAAGTTGTGGACCCTCCTCAAACTTTGGCTTCTTCTTCAGGTAGGCCTCGAGATTTGACTGCCTTTTCTTAAGCTTCCTCTCATGAAGTGGTTTTGAGTAGCAGGAAATCATGTTGTCTTACTTCTTTGCTCTCAGTCAGGGTCATTGTCGATGAACTGGTCCATGATTTGCGTTATCATGGTGGTGCTAGAGCTGAGGAATTTTGTGGTGAGGTTTCTTTCTGGTTTTTTCCTCTTCTCCATCTGTGTCCTCAGATTCACTCAGGGTGCATTGCTCTTCCATTTCTCAAAGCTCTTCATTACTAAGGCTCTCACCATGATAATGCAGTAACTCTTCAACATCACCATCATTAACAACCTCTAATCCTGCTTCATAGGCCAAGCCAACAATGTTTTGAATGACTGGTTCACCTAAAATCCTAGGATGTTGTTGAATGTCATAGCTTCCTCCACACTCCCTTCATACAGTTTGAAGCTACTTCATCCCAGGCTGCCTTGATATTGTCTACAGCTTTCATCACATTGTAGTTTTTCCAAAGTTACCTGATGGATTGTTTGTCTAGACTTTTTGTTTCCTCTACTAGTTCCTTGAATGTGCAGTGAAGGGAGTAGGCTTTAAAATTCAATATTACTCCTTGGTCCATTGGTTAGAGTAATAAAGTGGTTTTGGGATGAAAGCAAACCACTTCGAAAGGAATGCAGGTCCAAAGCAGGTTGAGATCCTCAGGGTGGCCTGGGGTATTATAAAGCCCCAAAACTGCTTTAGGTTCAGAGTCATGTTCTCCACAATTCTGCTTCACTGCTGGACAAAAATGTTTAACAAACCAACTTTGAAAAACATCAATTGTCACTCAGGCTTTCTTGTTTGATTTCTAAATCCCAGGTACATTTGACTTTAAGATGCCTTTCAGTGCTCATGGTGTTTCAGAACGATTCACAATCATAGGCTTGAACATAAAGTCACCTTTAGTATTGCCTCCTAGCAAGGGAGTTAACCAGTCCCTTGCAACCTCGAATCCAGAGGCATGTTTCTCTTCAAAGGAAATCAAGGTAAGAAAAAGCATTCTTTTCCAAAATAGGCCTCTTTCAGCCACATTGAAGACAAACTTGGGAGGATAATTGTCCTTTTTGATTATAGCCTTCAGTGTTACAGGAAAATCCTGGGCTGCCTTGCTGTTTGCACTAGCCGCTTATCAGAGATACGAATGCCATGGAGGTGACTGTGCTATTCAAATCTATCAAACCAGCCTTCACTGGCTGTGAATGTTACCGACTTATCTTCTTCTTCCTGAATATGATTGAAGATGCGTCTTGCCTTTTCCATTATTATCAGCTGGCTTAGGGGCATGTTTCATTGTGTTTGATCAGCCACCCATATATTCAGCCTATTTTCCATTTTTTGTTAATGAAATGGCTCCTAGAATAAGTCACCTTCGTTGGTGATAACTTTGAGGTGGTCATTGCAAAAGCTTTTATCTTGTCTGCAAAGTTTATAATTCTTCTGATCGTCAGTGTAACCAGTTTCAACGAGACGCCTACATCAACATGATGTTCACCAGCATCCCCATATAACTTGCAATTTCAATCTCTGCTAATACAGACCCCAGACATCTTAGGTGTAATACCCTCACCGGAAGCTGCAGGCCATTTCCCAGATAGTATGGGTGAACAAAAGGAATAAGTTGGCGAGGGAACAAAAATGTTTGGGTACATGGGGGTGGCAGAGCGTGAACTGATTTGTGATTCGCTCTGTGTGGCTCAGAGTGTATGAGAAGCACTCTCATTGGCTGATTGAATGTTTACTATAATGGTGGCCACTCTTGAGGAGTTTTAAGTGTTGTTTAGAATTATTTTTTGTCATTTAAAAATAATTCAATAAAGAATTGAATAACCATGCTGTGATGAATCAGTACTATGCAACGTAGTGTTATGCAGGGTCTAAGTGTAATATTAGAACATTTTTCTCAATAAATTAATGAACAAAAATATCTTTTGTGTTATTTATTTAATTGGGTTCTCGATCTAGTTTTAGGAATTGCATGAAGATCTGATCACATTTTAGGTCATATTTACGCAGAAATAGAGAAGATTTTACAGGGTTCACCAACTTTCTAGCACCACTGTTGGTATATAAGCTATATCACATATTTATATTGTTTTTTTTATCTTATTGTGTTTTATTATGATCAATTTGATCTAGAGCAGGGGTGTCAAACTCATTTTAGGTCACGGGCTGGATTGAGCAAAATGCAGTTTCATGTGGGCTGGATCAGTCGGACGCGTGCGAACGCAGCTTTCGTTGCCTCCGTTTTTTCAGCCTGCTCTCATGTGTCTCAGTCTCTGCTATAACTACAAAGTGTTTCACTTTACAAATTCCATTTCTTATGAAGAAGACTGCCGAGCAAGACTGCCGAATAAACACTAAAAACCCTGAAAACCTGGTACCTGAATAAACTCAGCATTAGCCATATCATATGCCATAGGCGCTTCGATTACTGGGGCCAGCTTTAATAGTAATTAGATATTATCTCGCGGGCCAAAGATAATTCCACCGCAGGCCGGATTTGGCCTGCGGGCCTTGAGTTTGACATGTATGATCTAGAGTAACAATTTGTTCTCCTTTACACTTGTGTACTGGAAATGACAAATAACACCCTTGAAACAATATGAAGTCTTGCAAAAGCAACATTAAAGTAACAATATCAGAATGGACAATATTGAAATTAAGAGATGTACTGTGGAGAGCTGCTTCACTGTCTGGGGGGTGGGTGGTGCACTGTGCAGGGTTGCAATGTGCTGCAGAAAGTTGTAAGCTCAGTCAGTTCCATCATGTGCACCAGCCTCCCCAGCATCCAGGACACCTTCAAGGAGTGATGCCTCAAAAAGGGCCATCATGAAGGACCCATCGCCCCCCCCCCCCCATCACCCTCTTCTCATTGCTACTATCAGGGAGGTGGTACAGGGGCCTGCAGGCACACACTCAATGGTTCAGGAACACCTTCTTCCCCTCTCATTAGATTTCTGAATGGACACTGAACCCATGAACACTACCTCACCACTTTTTCTTTCTTTTTTTGCACTACTTATTTAATGTGGCATTTTAAATATATATGCTTCTTAGTGTAATTTACAGTTTTTATTATTATGCATTGCAATATACTGCTGCCACTTAACAAAGAATTTCACAAAATATGCCTGTGATATTAAGCCTTATTCTGACTCTGAAGAGTTCAAGAATGTGATAGGACCATCTGGAAGGGGATGTGAGTCGTTTCTCCAAGCTTCCAACCGATTAACCACCATGCTACCAAAATCCCGTAAGTACTGTTTGTGGCTAAGACAAGTTCAAGTGTATAGTCATTCAGACATACACATGTATGCAGCTAAATGGAATGAAGTTTCATGCTCTGGGACCAAGGTGCAAAACATTGTCCATACAGTATATCACATAAAATAATATTAACACAATGATATTCATGGATAATAACATATAAAATAATATAATATAGATGTACCAGCTTATAACATAAGCTTATGCACATAATGTGCATATACAAAGTATAGTTAAATATTTTACTGTATGGTGCTGTTATAAATAACTTGTACTGTGTAGTGGCACAGTGTTCTGAAGTCTTACAGTCTGGAGGAAGAAGCTGTTAACCAGCCTGACACAACTTACTGCTTGATAGTTTTGGTTGGAAAAGGATGAGATATCAAAAGAATACAAGATTAGCTTTATTTGTCACATATACAATGAAACATCAAAAGATATAGTGAAATGAATCATTTATGCCGGCGAACAACATTGTGAAGATTGTGCTGGAGGCAGCCCATAAGTGATGCCATGCTTCCTGAGGAAACATCGCAATCACACAAATCACGAACAATAACCTGTTAATCTTTGGGAGGTGTAGGAAACCAGTACACCTAGAATAAACACATGCAGTCATGGGGAAAATATAGAAACTTCTTACAGACAGTGAGAGGAATTGAACCTTGATCATTAGCACTGTGAACTGTTACGGTAACCACTATGCTACTGTACTGCCCCTTCACGAAGGGCCTGACTGAAATGTGGCATGTCCCACTAACCTACACAAGGAGAGACTTGTCCGTCTGTTCCCCACAGTTAAATGTGTTTGTCCTTTTTAAAGCGCAAGAAGTATAAACATAGTTTGCAACATCAAAATTCCATGCAGAGCCACGGACAAAACAAAGATTAAATGTATGTCTCCTGATGGCATACACTTTATATTCTGTCTCGGTAGCCTCCAACCTGATGGCATGAATATCAATTTCAACTTACAGTATTTTTTTTCTCTCTCTTCCCCATTTTGCTTTTTTTATTCTCCACTCCGGTATTTTAATTCTTCTCAACTGCCTATTTCCTCCTTCCCTTTCTCCTAAGGTTCACTCATCTTTCCTATCAGGTTCCTTCTTCTGCATCCTTACACCTTTCTCAACCACTCACTTCAACTATCACCTTCTAGCTCGCCTCCTTCCCCTTCCCCCACCTTTTTATTCTGGTGTCTTCCTCCTTCCTTTGCAGTCTTGATGAAGAGTCTCGGCCTGAAACATCAACTGTTTGTTCATTTCCATAGTTGCAGCCTGACTTGCTGAGTTCCTCCAGCATTTTGTGTGTATTGTTTTGGACACCCAGCATCTGCAGACTTACTCGTGTTAATAAATGTATGGATCTTTGCAAGTTAGCTCCCCCATGGCATCAATAAATTATCAGAGGTAGAAACAAAAGCAAAAATCTCACAGACTGTCTCATCTGGTCCCTCAACACCACCTCCTTGGTTAAGAAATCACAGCAGCACCTCCACTTCCTGAGGAGATTGAAGCAAGTGAGTCCCCCCACCATCCCACTCAAACCGATTTTTACAGGAACACCCTGACCGCTTAATACGGGAATTGTAAAGCATCTGACCGTAAGCACCTACAAGCTACTTCAAAGACTGCTGAGAGGATCATCGAGGTCTCTCTTCAACCCATTTGAGATATTTACTGTATCTGCAGTACTGAGACGCAGGGTCCTTAGCATTCACAATGATCACTTCCATTTGTCCAACAATTTCTTTGACCCCCTAACATCAGGCAGGGGGTACCATAGCATTAGGACACAGAATGTTTGGATGGGAAACAGCTTCTTCCCCAAGCCGTGAGATTACTTAACTCTCTGCCACCACCCAGGTCTCATCATGCATAAAGAACCAGCAGTGTTATGCTGTTTACTTTTTAACTTGTGTTGTAATGTGCCTTATTATTCATTAAATTATCAGTGACAATATTACCTTATGTGTTGTGTGTGTGAGTTATATATACTGTGTTGAGTACATTGATCCAGAGAAACATTGTTTCATTTGGTGGTATACATGTGCATGGTTACATGACAATGAATTGAACTTTAACTTGGAAAATCTCAGACATTAGGTCAGTAGCAAAGCATGAATGTAACAAAAATGTAACAGATTCAGAAATGTATCCCATAAGATATAAGAGCAGGATTCGGCCATTTGGCCCATCAAGTCCGGTCCACCATTTCAACATGGCTGATCTATTTTTCCTCTCAGCCCCAATCTCCTGTCTTCTCCTCATATCCCTTCATCCACTGCCAATGAAGAATCTATCAACCTCTGCCTTAAATATACATAAATAGGCCTTCACAGCCACCTGTGGCAACAAACTCCACAGATTCACCTCTGTCTGCCTGAAGAAAAGCCTCTTCATCTCCATTCTAAAAGGAAGCCCTCTATTCTGAGGCTGTGTGCTATGGTCTTAGACGCTCCCACCATTGGAAACATCCTCTCCACATCCACACTATCAAGATCTTTCATCATTCAATAGGTTTCAATGAGATCCCCTTCATTTTTTGAATTCTAGTGAGTGCAGGCCCAGAGCCATCAATGCTCTTCATATGACAAGCCATTCAATCTGGAAATCATTTTCGTGAACCTTCTTTGAGCTCTCTCCAGTTTCAGAAAGTTGCTTCTATGATATTCTAGTCCTTTTGAAATGAATGTGAACATTGCATTTGCCTTCCTCACCATGGGCCTGCAAATTAACCTTTCAGAAATCCTGCACAAGGACTCCCAGGCCCTTTGTCCCTCAATTTTTAAAAATGTTCTTTCCATTCAGAAAACTGCTTACCCTTTTAATTCTTCCACCAAAGTGCACGATCATACACTTCCTGACACTATAGACCATCTGGCACTTTTTTGCCCATTCTTCTAATCTATGTAAGTCCTTCTGTAGCCTCTCTACTTCCTCAAAACTACCTGTCCCTCCAACTATCTTCATATCATCTCTGTACTTTACTACAAAGTCATTATTTACATTATCCAAGTCATTGACAAATAATGTAAAAAAAAGCAGTCTCAACACAGACCCCTGTAGAACACCACCAGTCACCAGCTGCTGACCAGAAGAAGCTCCCTTTATTCCCACTCTTTGTATCCTGCTAATCAGCCACTGCATTATCCATGTTAGTTTCTTTCCTGTAATAGCATGGGCTCTTGACTTGCTAAGCAACCTCATGTGTGGAAACTTATTAAATGCATTCTGAAAATTCAAGTGCATAGCATCAACTGATTCTCCTTTGTCTTTCCTGCTTGCTATTTCTTCAAAGAACTCCAGCAGATCTGTCAGGCAATATTTTCCCTTGAGGAAACCAAGCTGATTACAGCTTATTTTATCATGTGCCTCCAAGTACCCCATAACCACATCCTTAACAGTCGACTCCAACAGCTTCGCAACCACTGAGGTTAGACGAACTGGCCTAAAATTCCCTTTCTTCTGCCTCTCTCCTATCCTGAAAAGTGGAGTGATGTTGCTTGTTATTGTTGGCCAGGCTGGAAAATAGTGCTGAAGTCATCATCCACCTCCCTCCTGGAGAGATGTGGGAATGCAAAACACTGACATTTCATTCAACTTTTATCACAATGTGGAGTTTGCAGATCAAACTACCACAGGAAATCTCACGTCCGGACTCAGGAGATTGTGCACTGAGGCCCAGCACACTTGATGCAATGATTCATCTTATCTTCAGTGAAGCAACTCTGCTCCTATGTCCCATTCATTGTGGAGGCACTGGGCAAACACCAAAATGATTCATCAGCTCTGTAATTGGATTCCATCAGTCCTCTGTCATGGCTTAAAACTTGGAGAGAGAAATGGTCTCTGAGTCAGAGAGAAAACAATCAGCATGGAAACAGGGCCTTCACTGCATATGTATATTAATACAAAAGAATTTATAAAAGATTTTTTAAGATGAGTTTCATTTGTCACATGTACATCGAAAACTACAGTGAAATGTATTGTTTGCATCAATGTTCATGGATGTGCTGGGACACCCCACAAATGTCACCATGCTTCCATCATCAAAAGAACATGCCATCAACTTACTAAACAGAATCAGAATCAGGTTTATTATTTCTGACATGTTGTGAAATTTGTTGTTTTGTGGCAGCACTACAGGGCAATGCATAAAAAAATTACTATAAATTACAATAAAGAATAGATACTCAAATAGATAGAGAGATAGACAGACAGACAGATAGATGGACAGGTAAATAGATAGATAGAAAGACAGGCAGATAGATAAATGAATTAATAATTAAATGAACGAATGTGTAGTGCGAAAAGAGAGCAAAATAGTGAGGTAGTGTTTATGGATTCAGGGACTGTTCAGAAATCTGATGGCGGAGAGGAAGAAAGAATTCCCAAAACAAGTACAAAGTGCATGTGTTCAGGCTTCTATACCTCCTCCTGTATAGTAACAATGAGATTTGGGCACGCCCTAGATGGAGAGAGTTCTTAGGGTTCTTAACAGTGGACACTGCCTTCTTCAGCCATTGCATGTTGAAGGATATCCTCAATTCATTTATCTTTAAAATGGGGGAAGAACTCAAAGCACCCAAAGGAAATTCACTTTATAACCCCACCTTATAGCCACATCAGTTTGGCTCTTCTTTGGTAGGTGGTATCATTACAACAATGTCAACAAGACCATGGAGCTGATCATGACTTCAGGAGGAGGAAACCAGAGGTCCATGAGCCATTAGCCATCAGAGGATCAGAGAAGGTGAGGGTCAGCAACTTAAATTCCTTAGTGTTATTATTTTGGAGGACCTGTCCTGGGCCCAGTACATATGGAAATACAAAGAAAACATGGCCGCACATCTAGTTCCTAAATTGTTTGTGAGGATTTGGCATGACCTCTAAAATTTTGATAGACTTCTATAGATGTGTACTGGAGAGCATATTGACTAGCCATATCAGAGCCTGGTATGGAAGCATCAATCCTCCTGAACAGAAAATCCTACAAAAAGTAGTGGATACAGCCCAGTCCAGCATGGGTAAAGGCCTCCCAACCATTGAGTACATCTACATGAAATGCTGTTGCAGGAATGCATGCTTTCTTCTTACTGCTGTCATCAGGAAGAAGGTATAAGACCTCTGGACTCACAATGGACTCACTTTCAGGGTCTCTTCTTCTCATGTTATTGGTATTTATTGCTTATTTATTTATTATTATTGTTTCTTCATTTTGTTTTTGCACCATTTATTGTCTTCTGCACTGCAGGTGAACAAGCTAATTGGGTGGTCTTTCAGTGATTCTGTTACCAATAGTTAGATACTTCATTGATCCCAAAGGAAATTTCGGTGTCCCAGTAGCATTGCAAGAGTACAGGTATACAAATATACAAATTTTAGAAGAGAAGTACAAAAGAATAAAATAAAAGTCACCTCCAAAGTCTATTGGGTTAGGGGGCAGGGTATCACTTCCCCGTTTGACTCATTATAGAGCCTGATGACCAAGGGTGAGAATGACCTCATGTAGCACACTTCGGAGCAGCGCAATTGCTTAGTCTATTACTAAAAGTGCTCCTCTGTTCAGCCAAGGTGCCAGGCAGAGGGTAAGAACCATTGTCCTGAGTTGCCAGGATTTTCCGTAGGATCCTTTGTTCTACCAGAGCTTCGAGTATGTCCAGTTTGACTCTTATAACAGAGACAGCCTTTCTAATCAGTTTACTTAGCCTGCTGGCATCACCCGTGTTGATGACATTGCCCCAGCACACCACCACATAGAAAATTGTACTGGTGACAATAGACTGATAGAACATGTGAAGGAGAGGCCTGCATACTCCAAAGGATCACAGTCTCCTCAGGAAGTAGAGGCGACTATAGCCCTTCATGTAAACAGCCTCTGTGTTGATGCTCCACTCAAGTCTGTCATCCAGGTGCACTCCAGGGGGACTTGTAGGTCCTCATCTCACATCCACATCATCACCGTCAATAATAACGTCAATAATAATCAGTGCAGAGGAAGTCCATCACCATCTCCTTTGTCTTACTAATGTTGAGCTGCAGATGATTCAGCTTGCACCATTTGACAAAATCCTCCACCAGAGCCCTGTACTCATCCTCCTGTCCTCCCTTTATACACCCAACTATTGCTGAGTCATCAGTGAATTTCTGCAGATGACATGACACAGTGTCGTACCTAAAGTTCAGGGTAAACAGGAAGGGACCCAATACAGGTCCTTGTGGGGCCCCAGTGCTGCTCATAGCCATGCCTGACACATAGATCTGAAGTCGGACAAACTGGCCTGCCAGTCAGGTGGTCCGTTATCCGGGATACAATGGAAATGGTTCAAATGGCACTTTTCCCCCAGCAATGAGGGCTGTATGCTATTGAAGGCACTTGAGAAGTCAAAAAAACATGATCCTGCTTATTCAAATGGGAGTAGGTTCTGTTCTGCAGGTAGATGACAGCATCGTCAACCCCAATGTGCTCCTTGTAGACAAACAACAGGAGATCGAAGGCTGATCTGTCTGGCGCTCAGAGGTGAACCAGACCTGTCTCTCTAGGGTCTTCATGATGTGTGAGGTCAGGACCACTGGACAGTATTCAGTCAAGACTTTTGGTTGGCCTTCCTTGTGTACTGGGACCACACATGATGTTTTCCACACACTCGGGACCCTTTCCAAGCTGAGACTCAGACTGAAAATGCACTGGAGAACTCCACACAGCTGGTTAGCACACTCCTTCAGGAGCTTGGAGTTCACACCATCTGGTCCCAATGCTTTGCCATGTCTGTGTTTCCCCAGAACCCTTCTCACCTGCTCAGTAGTGATGGGGAGTTGATGGAAGGTGGAGCTCAGGGAGGTGAAGATGGGGACCATAGCAGTTGGTATGTGGAGGTGTGGATGGTAGGTGCAGGAGAAGGAGGGGATGTAGACAGTGTAGCCTGTGTTGTTCATCCACATGTTAAAATGGAGGGGGGAGAAGGAAGGAGGGGAGACATTGGTACTGAGGCTGCAATGGATGCCTTGGCACCTGGACTGGTGTGCTGTTATAATTATTATTCTATAGATTTGTTGAGTATGCCTACAAGAAAATGGATCTCTGGGTTGAATATGGTGCCATATATGTACATTGATTATAAATTTATTTTGCAAATTGTATTTTGTACTTTGAACATCGGATTTGATACTGGGAGCACCAGCTGTGTGGCCCTCCATGCACTCCTGAAGGGTCTACGGGACGTACCCCTGTCGTCTGAGGTTACATTATTCCCCTCGTCTGATCGCACTACACTGCTCAGTGATATTGAGTGTTTTACTGAGCCATTGGTTCTGTGAATGGAACCCATGGGATGGCTGAAGATTGATGAACGCTGAAAACTGCAGCTCGTGAAAACTCAATGGGTCAAGAAATGAGCAATGATTGTTGCTGTGAAAGTAATTTAAACTGCAAGCACTGAGCAGAGACAGGTCTGTGCTGGTAGAGGGAGGTGGGGAGGATGTGGTATAGTGTCATGTGCCTGTGGAGTCATATAGCACTGAATCAATCCCTTCGGCCCAAGTAACTTATGCTGACCCAGACTCCCACCTCAGCAAATCCCATCTGTCTATGTTCAGTCCATAGCCCTGGAAACCTTTCTTATCTTTATACTTATCCAAGGATATTTTAAATTTATTTAAATTTAAATAAATATGTTTTATTTATTTTAGATAAACAGTGCAGAATAGTTAGATGCTCCCGCCCCAACAGGCCACACTGCCCAGCAAACCACCCATTTTAACACTTAGCCTAATCACATGACAATTTACAATGACTAAATTAGCCAACTAACAGGTGTGTCTCTTGGGACTATGAAAGGAAACCGGAGCACCTGGAGAAAACCCACACACTCACAGGAAGGAATGCACAAACTTGCTTACAGAGGATGCAGAGTTGAACTCTGAACTGGGAAGCGCTAAACTGTAATAGCACCGTGCTAACCGCTATACGCTACCGTAGCACCCTTCTTTTGAAACAGGCTGGATTATGTCACAAGTATTTTTTTAGCAATTGCAGCTTTGGCAAACAATTTGTGGCCAGGCTATGTGACAGACAGAAGATGAATGACTTAAAAAACTCGACATTGCCTGGGGATATCTGAAGGTTATTTCCATCGAGAGATTAACCTCAAGCTGTTTGAAGTGTACTTCCTTTAGCTTGGATTTTTTTCCCTTCATTACCTGAACTTTGCAATCAGTATTAACAATGACAAACTCGTTTGAAAAGGTCAAGTGCCTCATTTTCAATTCATTAAAGTCATGTATAACTGCAAAAATTTATCTGAAATTATACATTAATTAATGATGACATAAATGATCTCGTCAAAGTCAGAAACACCATCTTAGTATTTAGCTCGTACACCGATGGACTTAAAATTTTCAAATGTGGCTCTTGGCCTGTGCTCATGGGAGTTTAGAAGAATGGTGTGGGGGGGGGGGGAATCTCATTGAAATCTATAAAATATTTAAATGTCAAGATAGAGTAGATGTAAGAAAGATGTTTATTATAGAGAGTGAGTCCAGAGCCAGAGAGCAAAGCCTAAGAATAGAGGGACATCCTTATAGAACAGAGATGAGGAGGAATTTATTTATCCAGAGGGTGTGAACCTTTGGAATTCATTGCCACGTGAATGTGGAAGCCAAGTCATGTGGTATATATAAAGTGGAGGTTGATAGGTTCTTAATTAATCAGGGCATCAAAGTTTATGGAAACAAGGGAGGAGAATGGAGAGGGAAATGTGAGGAAAAATAAATCAGCCAAGTTGGAATGGCAGAGCTGATCTGATAGGCCGAATGGCCTAGTTCTGCTCCTATGCCTTGTCATCGTATGGTCTTCTACTGTACATGTGCAAACAGAAGGAAAGACTAGAAGGCCCCTTGTTGATTAGGATTGAACATGGATGTTGCATCCTAGCTGTCTACACAAGCCAGTATGCAAGCCAGGATAGCATGATATGGAGAACAAGCTGATTCCCATGTAGCAAGCTCCCCCTCTCCATGCAGGCAGCTGATAAAACCAAAGGAATGGCAGGGACCAATACAGTTTGGCACCACTGATGTCACAGGAGCTACAGTCAATGTTGAACTCAACATAGGACTGCCTTAGGGACTTCAGCTCTGAATTTTTCTTCGGTGCTTACCCCCGAAGCCTTCTCCATGAGTGGGTATGCGATTAGAGTTTTCCTTCTTTTAGAAGAGCTGCCAATGACAGCTGATGAGCCCCATGTGCCCCAAGAGACTGGATTTCAGACACCAGCAATCTGCATATGCCCCTTCTCCTGTCGGTAGAAACGGTTCTGCTGGGCTTAGTAGCTGAACCACATGCGAAGGCCAGGAGTTGAGTTTGATTGTCAGGGACCATTTAATAGATAGTGAGAGCTACTCCCCTCGGTTATGGCAACCTTAAGGAACAGGGGGTGAGGGAAGACTATCATTAGAATTTAAAGTGGGTGTTACTGAGATTTCTCAAATGTTTTGTGTCTCATTGTGTGTTGAAGATTCACCTTCCATTGCCCAAGAAGCTTATTGCCAACCTCAGCTTTCTAACAGAGTAGCATGACCTTACCAGGGATCAACAAGTTGTTCCTGACTAAGTTAAACTTAGAGTCATAGAGCACTACAGCACGGAGCACTTCCTTGGGCGCATCTAGTCTGTGTCAAACTATTATACTGCCTAGACCCATTGACCTGCACCTGCACCATAGCCCACTTTATCTATACTCCTCATAATTTTGTATACTTCTATCAAATCTCCTAAAATATCCTATGCTCCAAGGAATAAAGTCCTTACCTATTCAACCTTTCCTAATAATTCAGGTCCTCAAGTCTCAATTTTCCCTGCATTCTTTCAATCTTTTTGATATCTTTTCTGTAGGTCTAACCAATATTCCTTGCTTAACCTCTTGTCGTAAATAGGAGAACCAGAGTGGCCTAATTAAACTTTGCATTCTTATGGCCTGACGAATGTAACCAAAAAACATCACATGCAGATGACGTCAACTTGTAGAAAAACAATATTAAGAGCAGTCAGGATTGTTAGGAATGACAAGAACTTACTTATGACTCTTCATGCCGCTGGTGTTTAGGGCAGCAATGAAGCTCCTCCATCCCTGGAGTTCAGCCATGCAAGTCCCAGGTGGAGAGTCAGGAAAACCATCGCACTCAGATGTAGAAGGACTCCATTTTGTTGTTTCCATATCAGTTTTGTGTGACTAGTCAGGGTAGTTAGCCCTTGGCTGAACCTCCGAACCTGGAGGACAGGTGGATTGCTCTTAGTCTGGCCTCTGCCCTTAGACCTGTTTGGCATGGCTGACACTAACAAGAGCCAATGCATAAAGCTTTAACTCTAGCCAACATAGCTCCCTGAATCATTGTGGCATGCAAGCTTCCAAACCCTATGACAAGACCATAAGATTATAAGACATAAAAGCAGAATTAGTCCATCGAGTGCACTCCACCATTTCATCATGACTGATCCCAGATCCCATTCAACCCCATACACCTGCCCTCCCACCATATTCCTTGATGCTGCTTTAAATATACCCACAGACCTGGTCTCCACCCCAGTCTGTGGCAGAGCATTCATCACTCCTTACAAAAAGAATTCCTCCTTTCTGTTCTAAAAGATCAACTCTTAATTTCGAGGCTGTGCCCTCTAGTTCTGGATACCCCCACCGGAGGAAACATCCTCTCCACATCCCCATGCATTCTTCTGAATTCCAGCGAGTACAGGCCAAAGCTGCCAAATGCTCCTCATATGTTAACCCCTTCATTCTCAGAATCGTCATGAACCCCAGCTGAACTCTCTCCAATGACAATACATCCTTTCTGAGATAAGGGGCTCAAAACTGTTGATAATACTCCAAGTGCAGCCTGACTGGTGTCTTGCAAAGCTTCAGCCTTATCTCCTTCTTTTTATGTTCTATTCCCCTTGAAATAAATGCCAACATTGCATTTGCCTTCTTTACCACAGACTCAACCTGTGAATTACTATCGTGGGTGGAGCATTGGCTGGTCAGCAAAATCAGAGAGTGGGAATAAAGGGATCCTATTCTGGCTGGCTGCCGGTTACCACTGGAGTTCCACAGGGGTCAGTGTTGGGACTGCTGCCTTTTATGATGTATGTCAATGATTTGGACTACGGTATTAATGGATTTGTGGCTAAATTTGCTGAAGATACAAACATAGCAGGTAGTGTTGAGGAAACAGAGAGCCTACAGAGAGACTTAGATAGTTTAGGGGAATGGGCAAAGAAGTGGCAAATGAAATACAATGTTGGACCGTGTATAGTCATGCACTTTGGTGGAAGAAATAAATTGGTAGACTATTATTTAGATGGGGAGAGAATTAAAATGTAGAGATGCAAAGGAACTTGTGAATCCTCGTGCAAGATACCCTAAAGATTAACTTCTAGGTTGAGTTGGTTGTGAAGAAGGTGAATGCAATGTTGGCATTCATTTTTAGAGGTATAGAATATAAGAGCAGGGATGTGATGATGAAGCTGTATAAGACACTCGTGAGACCAGACTTGAAGTATTGTGTGCAGTTTGGGCTCCTTATTTTAGAAAGGATATACTGACATTGGAGAGGGTTCAGAGAAGATTCACAAGAACGATTCCAGGAATGAAAGGGTTACCATATGAGGAACGTCTGACAGCTCTTGGGCTGTATTCCTTGGAGTTCAGGAGAATGAGGGGGGATCTCATAGAAACATTCTGAATGTCAAAAGGCCTTAAAAGATTAGATATGGTAAAGTTATTTCCCATGGTCGGGGATTCTAAGACAAGGCACAACTTCAGGATTGAAGGACGTCCTGTTAGAAATGAGATGCGGAGAAATTACTTTAGTCAGATGGGAGTAAATCTGTGGAATTTGTTGCCGCGAGCGGCTGTGGAGGTCAAGTCATTGGGTGTATTTAAGGCAGAGATAGATAGGTTCTTGGTTAGCCAGGGCATCGAAGGGTATGGGGTGAAAGCCGGGGACTGGGGATGACTGGAAGAATTGGATCAGCCCATGATTGAATGGCAGAGCAGACTCAATAGGCCAAATGGCCTACTTCTGCTCCTATATCTTATGGTCTTATGGTCTTAATTAACCATCTGGGAGTCTTGCATAAGGACTCATAAGTACCTTTGCACCTCTGTTGTTTGGATTTTTCCCTATTTAGATAATAGTCTGTACTATTGTTCCTTTTACTAAAATGCATTCCTACATTTCCCAACACTGTATTCCATCTGCCACTTTTTAGCCCATTCTTCCAATTTGTCTAAGTCCTGCTGCAATCACATTGCTTCCTCAGCACTACCTACCCCTCCACATATCTTCGTATCATTCAAAAATTTTGCCACAACACCATCAATTCCATGATCTAAATCATTGGCAAACAATGTGAAAAGTAGCAGTCCCAATACTGACCCTTGAGGAACACCACTAGTCACTGCTTGCCAACCAGAAAAGGACCCCTTTTTCCCCACTCGCTGCCTTCAACCTGTCAGCCATTCCTCTATCCATGCCAGTATCTTTCCCGTAACGCCATAGGGTTTTATCTTTTTAAGCAGCCTCATGTGAAGCACCTTACCAAATGCCTTCTGAAAATCTAAGTAAACGACATCCACTGCCTCTCGTTTGTCCACCCTCTTTGTTTCGTCTTCGAGATATTCTAACAGATTTGTCAGGCAAGATTTCCTTTCACATAAACCATTCTGACTTTGACTTAATTTATCATTAGTCTCCAAGTACCCTGAAACCTTGTCCTTAATAATGGACTCCAACACTTTCTCAATTGCTGAGATTAGGCTAACTGGCCTATAATTTTCTCTTTTGTCTTCCTTCCTTCTTAAAGAGTGGAGTGACATTTGCAATTTTCCCATCCTGTGGGACCATGCCAGAATAAAGTGATTCTTGAAAGATCATGACCAATACATCTGTTATGTCTTCAGCAAACTCTCTCAGGGCTCTGGGATGTAGTCCACCTGGTCCAGGTGACTTACCCATCTTAAGACGTTTGAGTTTGTCTAACACTTTTTCCTCTGTAATAGCAATGACACTCACTCCTGCTCCCTGACATTCATTGTCCTCTAGCATACAGCCAGTGTCTTCTACAGTAAAGACTGAAGCAAAGTACTTATTAAGTTCATCTGCCATTTTCCAGTGGTCCAATATTAACTCTCACCTCCCTTTTATTCTTTATGTAACTGAAAAAACTTTCAGTATGCCACTTTATATAATCAGCTAGTTTGTCCTCATATTTCATCTCTTCCCTCCTTATAGCTTTTTGAGTTGCCTTTTGTTGGATTTTAAAAACTTCCCATTCATCCAACTTCTCATTCGCTTTTGCTACATTATAGGTTGTGGTCCTCTCAGAGGGAAGGACAGGAAGAAGTCCAAGAATTCAGCCTCATTCATCTGCAACTTGTTGGTACCATATGTCTTTTTAGTTTGTAAGAATTGTGCCTATGTTTGAAGATCCTTCAAAGTTTGAAATCTTTGTAATCTGGAAACATGGTCCACTTCAAGTTTAACTGTCATCCAACCATACACATATATAGAGCTAATTGAAACAGTGTTCCTCTGGGGCAAATGTGTAAAACACTGTATATATTGTCACACACAGCTCATCTAGTTATGAGAGAACATACAGTCACTAAAAAATAATATCAGCACAGGTTCCTAAGTATCTTGGCCTGAAGACTGATGGCAAATCAGCTTGTCGTGCGCCTGGCCAGCCCCAGGCAATTACCTCATAAACGTTTTATAAGACTGAAATATTCTGTAAGTTAGAAATTCACAGTGAGTTTTAAGTCTATTTAAAGAATTATTTGTCTAAGTTAAACATGTGTCACTAATAAACTGTGTTCAAACTATTTTGTAAGTTTGAAGTACCTCCAGCTTGGTAGAAATGGGGAATCCACTGCACAAATAGTGATTATTGACATTTAGACTGTGCTGTGGACAGAAAACAGTGAAGTAAAATAATCTTTGGAGTGTAGGTTGGAAGATTAAAGAAAGAAAGAATATTAATTTTATTTTTCACATGTACATTGAAAATGAGTCATTTGCATCAATTCCGATCAGCCTGGATTGATCTGCTGGAAACCCGTAAGTGTCACCATGCTTCTGCTATCAACATTGCATGTCCACAACTTACTAACACTGGAGCATTCAGAGGAAACTCGCTCAGTCATGGGGAGAAGGTAAAATAAGTGACATAGTATAATCTCCTGAAAGTGAGGATACTCATATATACTTATATCGGATAGGTTTTAAATTCTGGGGGATTTGGTGAACTAGATGCTCAAAAATTCAGGTAAGGGTTCAAGTCTGGGTTGCCCATCACTGAGAGTAGATGCTTCATTGAGGCTTGATAGCAGAAGATAAACCCTTGGTCAGCTCCAGTACTCCTCCCCAGCTGAAACACTGAGCAGGATTAAAACTGTCCAAGTATGAGACTCGGAAAACAAACAGGTGTTCGGTGCCATCTGTCAACTTTTGACTGGTGTCCCTTTTTTTCTCACTACTACTGTTGGGTGGAAGGTGCAAGAGCCTTTGGTACCACACCGCCAGCTTTGGGAGCAGTTATTGCCTTGCACCCATTGGGCTCCTGGATGGACTTCACTCAGTGCTGAATGTGCTCCACAAATGTGAAAACACTTTGGGGGTCTCTGCAGTTCATGTTCCAGGTGTTTCCTTTTTTTTTTACTACCTGTGCAATTTGTCCTCTTTTGAAAATTGGGTATATATGATCATAAGATATAGAACAATTAGGCCATTTGGCCCATTGAGTCTGCTCCGCCATTTCATCATGGCTGATCCATTTCCCTCTCAGCTCCAATCTCCTGCCTTCTCCATGTATCCCTTCATGCCCTAACTAATCAAGAATCTATAAATCTCTGCCTTAAATGTACCCAAAGACCTAGCCTACGCAGTTCCCGTGGCAATGAATTCCACAGATTCACCACTCACTGGTTATATATGGTGATCTTGTGTGTGTGTTCTCTTTCAATGAATGTTATTGTGTTTCTTTATTTTATGTTTGCCTGCAAGAAGATGGATCTCAAGGTTGTATATGATATTCATACTTTAATAATAAATCTGAACTTTGAACTTTGTCTTTTATGTTTAGAGTTTTTGGACCGTGAAATAAATATCATCACAATTTCCCTTGTAGTGAAAGATTACTCTGTTGTCTATCAGGGTAGCTAAAAGGAAACCACATTCATGCTGTGTACAGACTTCAGCAAAGAGGGCAGTTAATAACACCCCACACAGAAGAGACATAATTAAATTAATTCAGAAAGATTGTCATTACTATGGTAAACTTCAGACACCTCAGGATATTCTGAAGCAAATTACAACTATATTTGATTAAGCAATGACACTCTTGGAAAGTCAGAAGCATTACATGTGGTGAGTACACAGGAAGGTGCCATAAACAACAATGAGTTAACTAAATTGGTTTATTAGTGGTCATATGTACCGAAATACAGAGAAAATCTTACCTTGTACATAATGCATACAGACCAATCCATTACATTAGTTCATTGTGATAGTACTAGGTAAAACAGTAACATAATGTAGAGTGTTACAGTTACAGTGAAAGTGCAGTGCAGGCAGACAATAAGGTGCAAGGCTATATCAAGATTATAGGGTTTGGAGGTTTGCGTGCCTTAATGGCCTGGAGAGCTATATAGACTGGAGTCAGGGCCTTGTGCTTTGGCTCTTGATAGGGTCATCCATGGCAACCAGATCAAAGGGTAGAAGCAAGACTATGAGTGGTCAACTGGTCCTTGTGGTTCAGGGGTTCAGCTCAGAGCTAACAACCCTGAGTGGTCAAAAAATTGTGTTACCGAAGCAGCAATGAAGACAAGATCTTCACTACTGCCCTAAACACCAGCAGTGTAACAGGCAGTAACTAACTAATCATAACAAGGTGGACTGTGATGTCAAGAATCCAACTAGTGCACCGTTCAACGGTTTCCTAAGAGAGCTTTTCCTTGAGTCTGGCGGTATGTCTTTTAGTGCTGTCGTATTTGCTGCCCAATGGGAGAGGGGGGAACAGAGAATATCCGGCTTGGGTAGGGTCTTGGGTTGGCAGCTTTTCTAAAGCAGATTTGACTTAATTATCTGATATCATTCTGTTTATTTAAGAGATTACTATTGGATAAGATGCAAGGGAGAAATCCACCTTTTTTTCAAATTAATGGTAATAGGGCATTTTATGTTTTTTTGGAAGGGCTTTCCAGCCTCCTTAGTTTCACACTAGTCTATTGGGGTACGTGGCATGTCCAGGGAGAGGCAGCAGCTCTGGTGAAGGACTTATCGTGTGCATTCCGGGGCAGCTCATCCACCTTTGGTCCCCACCGGGCAATGTTTATATGCGACAGTGGCCACACCTGGTACATCCCTTTGACAGGTGGGTTAGTGGACGGGCCTCATATAGGTACAAATAGGTAAGATAGGCACATCCCTCACCTAGCATGTGAAATCAGCTCCAGCGGACTGGGAGGATGAGATCCAACATGATACTGCAACTCTCCATGGAGAGTAAAGGGCATGACAAGGCACAGAGGATGTCATTGTTATCCACTGCAACCAAGGCAGTCCCTCGTTTGTGACATTTCGTCATACCTCTGGATCCAGACACCTGAGGTCGAGAGAGTGGTACTGAACAGTGAAGCAGCTTTTCCACTTTAAAAGCTCTCCCGTCAGAAATAATGAACAGCCACCAGTCCCTTCTTTAGGTTTCAACCTTATCACCACCGATACACTCACAAAAGTTCACTGAGAGTGTTTGTCTTTGGTCTGTTCATCCAAGAGGTACTGTGGTAACTATGTATACCTGTCTGGACATGCCCCTCTGCTGACTGCTGCTGACTACTCCTGTGGCTCCTCCCACAGACCCCTGTATAAAGGCGATTGGGGCACTGTTCCTCCCTCAGTCTCCGAGATGTCGTGCTCCCTTTTGCTGTTAATAAAAGCCTATCGTTCACTTCCAGTCTCCGAGAGTTATTGATGGTGCATCAGGTACGTAATCAATTGGCCACAGAGTGTCTGTCTGTTATCTTCTCCTGGTGCAGCCCATCCAATTCATGGTTTGACATGTTGTGCTTTCAGAGATGTTCTGCATACAGCATGTTGTTATTTGAGGTACTGCCGTCATCCTGACAGTTTGAACCAGTCTGGCTAGTCTCCTCCGATCTCTCTCATCAAAAAGGCATTTTCACCCACAGAACTGCCACTTACTGGATGTGTGTGTTATAGACAATAGACAATAGGTGCAGGAGTAGGCCATTCAGCCCTTCGAACTAGCACCACCATTCAATATGATCATGGCTGATCTTCCACAATCAGTACCCTGTTCCTGCCTTTTCTCCATATCCCTTGACTTTGCTATCTTTAAGAGCTCTATCTAACTCTTTCTTGAAAGCATTCAGAGAATGGGCCTCCACTTCCTTCTGAGGCAGAGCATTCCATAGATCCACAAATTTTTTGTTTAGTTTTCACACCATACTCTGTAAACTCTAGAGACTGCTGTTTGTGAAAACCGCAGGAGATCAGCAATTTCTAAGATAATCAAACCACCCTATCTGGCACCAACAATCATTCCAGGGTCAAAGTCACTTAGATCACATTTCAGGCATGGAATAGGCTGCTGGTGATGGTGGTGGAGCTGGATATGATGGGATCTTTTAAGAGACTCCTGGATAGGTACATGGAGCTTGGAAAAATAGAGGGTTATGGGTAACCTTAGGTAATTTCTAAAGTAAGTACACGTTTGGCACAGCATTGTGGAGCCAAAGGGCCTGTATTATGCCATAGATTGTCTATGTTTCTATGTTTTCTTCCCCATTCTGATGTTTGGTCTGTAAAGCAACTGAACCCCTTGACCATGTCTGCATGCTATTATGCATTGAACTGCTGTAACATGATTGGCTGATTAGATATCTGCATTAACAAGCAGGTGTACAGGTGTACCTAAAAAAGTGGCCACTGAGAGTATATCTCATTAAAGATGCAGGGATGTATGAAAAATGTATTAACGAGTTGAAAAAAACGATCCAGCTCAATATTTCAGTTTAAACATCAGATGCTAATGTATTCAAATGAACCTACAATGTTTATTGCCTATTTTTATAGGCAATTATGGGCAAATTTACATACAAACCAATAGATAGACGAATCAGAGATGGTCAGAATTGGAGATACAATTCAAATGAGAATTGCTAAGGAAATTACCAGTGTATAATTGAGCATGTAATATTATAGCTGCAGAAATGTAATGATTAACATTAATCAGTTTCTTAGGGAACAGATTCAATGAGCATCATTCAGATGCAGGCCACTTCACTGTATGCAAATCACATTTCCAAATCTTTGATTGCCCACAATGGAAACAAAAGTCATTCAAGACTCAGAAAGAGTCAACTCTTCTCCAAATCAGGATATGAGGAGACTTTTCAGTCTAGCAATCCTGTACTTACTTAATGCAAAAAATCATACAACCCCCCCGCTTTTTCACAGTGACCATGCACCATAAGACATAGGAGCCATATTGGGCCAATCAGCCCATCTAATCTTCTCTGCTATTACTTCACAGCTGATTTATTATCCCTCTCAACCTAATTCTCCCACTTTGTCCCCATAACCTTTGATGTACTCACTAAACAAGAACCTGTCAACCTCAATTTAAATATACCCTATAGCCTAGCCTCCATACCCATTTGTGGCAAATAATTTCACATATCCTTATATTCTGAGACAGTGTCCTCTGGTCTTAGACTCCTCCACAAATGGAAACATCCTCTTCACTTCCACTTTACCTGGGCTTTTCAATATTCGATAGGTTTCAGTGAGACCATTCCCTTATTCTTCTCAATCTCAGTGAATACAGGCCCAGCGCCATCAAATAGTTTGCATCCATTAACTCTTTCATTACTATGATCAATCTTGTGAACCTCCTTTAGCCTTGTAAATGTTTTGAAATCAAATTCAGGTTTATTTATCATTCGCTTATATAAAATGAAACTTGTGTTTTACAGTAGCAGTACAGTGCAAAGATAGAAGAATTACTATAAATTAGAAAGTAAATAAATAGTGCAGAAAATAAGAGTAACAAAGTTGTGTGCCTGAACTCAGAAATGTGATGGCAGACGGGAAGAAACAGTTCTTGAATCATGGACTGCTGGTCTTCAGGCTCCTATGCCTGTTCCCTGATGATAGTAATGTGAAGAGGACATGTCTCAGATGGTGTGTGTCCTTAGAGATGGATGCCACCTTCTCGTGACACTGCTTCTTGAAGATCTCCCTGATAGTGTCGAGGGTTGCGTTTGGGATGAGGCTGGATGAGTCTACAACCCTTTGTACTATTTGAAGACTCCAGAATAATTCATGACGTACTATATATCTGTAGAGATTCGCAAAAGTTTTTGCTCACATAACAAATCTCACCAAACTCCTAACAAAGGAGAGCCTCTGCATTCCTTCCTTGTGATTACATCAATGTATTGGGCTTTATGCACTCAGTGGCCAGTTTATTAGGTGTCTCTATACCTAATAAAATGGCCACTGAGTGTATGTTCATTGTCTTCTGCTGCTGTAGTCCATCCACTTCAAGATTTGACATGTTGTACATCCAGAGATGCTCTTTTGCTGTGTGCTTATTTGAATTACTGTCACTTTCCTGTCAGTTTTAACCAGTCCAGCCACTTTCCTCTGACCTCCCTCATTAGCGAGGCATTTTCACTCACAGAACTACTGCTCACTGGATGTTTCTTGTTCTCTATAAACTCCAGAGACTGTTATGTGAAATTCCCAGGAGATCACCAATTTCTGAGATTCTCAAACCACCTTGTCTGGCACCATCAATAATTCCGCAGTCAAAGTCACTTAGATCACGTTTCTTCCCCATTCTGTTGGTTGGTCTAAATGTAATGTCCTAGGTTAAGATTTCTACTGCAATGCTGTAGGTATTTCATTTTAGCATCTTCTGCAAAGGGAATGTGTCCTGCTGGTGTAATGTTTTGGCTAAAGATAAGAAGCCCTGGTGTTCAACTTGGGAATGTTGTGCCAGCCAGTCAGGATGGTGGAACTGAGAGAAAGTTCTAGAGAGAGAGTGGGGTGGAGAGAGGTTTGTAACGAACAGTAGTCTGGCTCAGGGATTTTCGCGGGTGTGTAGTGAAGAAGGGAATATGCCCTAGAATGCCATTGGAAGGCAAGTCCCCATTGCACAAAGTGCTTTATGCAGATGAATGGCTCCAAGGTGGAAGGGCCAATACTCCTGAGAGAGAGCCCATTTGTTCCAGATGGATTCTGAGTGAAGTTTGGAATTTGGTGTGCGCTTTCACAGAGAGAGTGTGTCCAGCACATGACTAAAGGCAACACCAGGATAACTTCCAATATTATGTGCACATTGGACTGGTTTAACTGTAATAGGCCCTTTTATTATTTTATTTCTCTTTCCCATTAAATAGTTGACTGAGCTGAAGATTGTAAATATACTTTCTTTATAATTTTATGCAGTGTGCAATTTGTTATTTCATGCCAATTGCGTATGGACAGCATTTACACAGCATTCACTCAATTTGATGTTTCTTTAATTGGAACATCACAATGAACCCCAAATCATGCTGACCCTAGATATAAATTGTTGTAAAAGGTGGGCTTCTCACCTCTGGGTCACCTGGCTGTTAGCAGAGCTGGCTAACAAGCCAAGTTTGTGTACAAGCCCAGTGAGGGTCTACATGAACAACAACTGCACCTCTTGACTATGTCTGCATGCTTTTATACACCGAGTTTCTGCCACATGATTGGCTGATTAGATATTTACATTAATAAGCAGGTGCACATGTGAAAGGAGTAGCCACTGGGTGCATATTCCTGCTGTATATCCTTTGAATTTTTTTATCATTGAACCTGGTTAACTTGTCATTCCAGAAACTACGTTCTGATCATAACAATTTACTGCGCGAAAATTATCTCATGCACTCTTTGGCTCTCTTTTCCAATCACCATAATAGGTAGGCTTATAAATCACTTTTGTTGATATTTCTTTGAAGGGCAAAAATGTTAACAACATAACCCAGAGGGAACCATTTACACTTCGTTGAAGGAAGTGATTCATATACTGGTCTGTTCGTCTCATGACATTCGACTTGGTAGAGTTTGACATTTACTTTTCATCCCTCTTCATATTTTACTAAAGTAAAGGAAAATCCATCAAGTGGCCATTTTATTAGGTAGACCTGTACACCTGCTCATTGAACCCCCGACACTACCTCATACTTTTTTTTCTCTACTCTTGCACTACTTATTTAATTTAGGTACTTTATATATTTACACTGTATATAAAATAATTCACAGTTTTTATTTCTATTATTATGTATTGCATTGTACTGCTGCCATAATGACAGCAAATTTCACAATATATGATGGTGATATTAAACCTGATCCTGATTCTGTTATAAATTTATGTTATACATAAATATTTTTACGTAATATAAATAAACCTTCATAAACACAAGAGATTCTGCAGGCGCTGGGAATCTAGAGCAACACATACAAAATGCTGGAGGATCTCCCACAGATCAGGCAGCAAGTATCAAGTCAAGTCAAGTCAAAGGCAACACGAGTGAATCTGCAGATGCTGGAAATAAATAAAAACACAAAATGCTGGCAGAACTCAGCAGGCCAGACAGCATCTATGGGAGGAGGTAGTGACAACGTTTCTGAAATCTGGCCTGCTGAGTTCTGCCAGCATTTTGTGTTTTTATCAAGTCAAGTCAACTTTTATTGTCATTTCGACCATAACTGCTGGTACAGTGCATAGTAAAAATGAGACAACGTTTTTCAGGACCATGGTGTTACATGACACAGTACAAAAAACTAGACTGAACTACGTAATAAAAAAAACAACACAAAGAAAGCTACACTAGACTACAGACCTACACTAGACTGCATAAAGTGCACAAAAACAGTGCAGGCATTACAATAAATAATAAACAGGACAGTAGGGCAAGGTGTCAGTCCAGGCTTCGAGTATTGAAGTCAAGCTAACTGAGTCTGTTAGCTTGGGGGAAGAAACTGTTATATAGTCTGGTCGTGAGAGCCCGAATACTTCAGAGCCTTTTCCCAGACGGCAGGAAGGAGAAGAGTTTGTATGAGGGGTGCATGGGGTTTTTCATAATGCTGTTTCCTTTGCGGATGCAGCGTGTAGTGTAAATGTCCATGATGGCGGGAAGAGAGACCCCGATGATCTTCTCAGCTGACCTCACTATCCGCTGCAGGGTTTTGCGATCCGAGATGGTGCAATTTCTGAACCAGGCAGTGATGCAGCTGCTCAGGATGCTCTCAATACAACCCCTGTAGAATGTGATGAGGATGGGGGTGATGGGAGATGGACTTCCCTCAGCCTTCGCAGAAAGTAGAGACGCTGCTGGGCTTTCTTTGCTATGGAGCTGGTGTTGAGGGACCAGGTGAGATTCTCCGTCAGGTGAACACCAAGAAATTTGGTGCTCTTTACGATCTCTACCGAGGAGCCATCGATGTTCAGTGGGGAGTGGTCGCTCTGTGCCCTCCTGAAGTCAACAACCATCTCTTTTGTTTTGTTCACATTAAGGTTGTTGGCTCTGCACTAGTCCGTTAGCCGCTGCACCTCCTCTCTGTAAGCTGAGTCGTCGTTCTTGCTGATGAGACCCACCACGGTCGTGTCATCAGTGAACTTGATGATGTGGTTTGAGCTGTGTGTTGCAGCACAGTCGTGGGTCAGCAGAGTGAACAGCAGTGGACTGAGCACGCAAGTATTGAAACGAATAAACAGTCAGCATTTCGGGCCAAGACCCTTCTTCCTATTGAGAGAAAGAATAGTGTTGAGGGGACGGTTCTCAGATAAATGCTGAGCTTAAAAAGAGTTGGGGCACCTTGGTAGTGTGGCAGTTAACACAACACTATTGCAGCTCAGGCTGTTTGAATTTGGAGTTCAATTCCAATTTTCTGGAAAAGAAGTTTTTAAGGGTTTCCTCTGGGTCATCTGGTTTCCTCCCACAGTTCAGGCGCGCTGGTTAGTAGGTTAATTGGTCAATGTAAATTGTCACATGATTAGGCTAGGGTTAAAGAGGTGGGTTGCTGGGTGGTGCGACTTGTTGGGGAAAAGGGGTCAGTTCCGCTCTCTATCTCTAAATAAGTAATTTAATTAAATATAGAAAATGTCACAAAATGCTTCACATAAACAATCTGAGAAAAGGGTAACAGTTCCACATGGGTTGAGATGTCCTAGGTCCAGTTCACCATCTCTTTCAGTCCATTTGTCGTTTCCAGTCTATCAAATTAAATCTTTAACATTCATACAAAGTGTTTTTCCAATTAAAAATTGGACAATCATTATAAAAATGTTAAACATTTCTATAAAGTTGCCCCTCATTCCCCTAAGTTTCAAGGCACAAAGCCCCAGCCTGGCTAACCTCTCCCCTAGAATTCAGGTCTTCAACCTCACAAATCTTTTCTGCACTCTTTTTATAATCAGATTGCAAAAATCAAGCATAATGTCATAGAATCATTTTTTTAATTTTGGTTTGCCATTATTCCTGTGCAGTGGCCAAATTCAGACTCAGGACTCTATATGTAGTCAGACCAGTGTTTTTTAAAAGTTCACTATGTTTGTTGGGACATCACTTTCATTTATGAAGCCTAGGACCCCATAAATCCTTTTCAATATGTTCTCAACTCTTATTGTCACATTCATGTCTCCCTGAACCTACAATTATTTTAGAATTGTATGCCTTATATTAATCCATCTTCCCTTATACTTTTCCTATTAGACTGGATCAATTACTTTATTTTTTACCTGCCAATTTCCTGTCCATTATTCCAGTCTCTAGGAAGTCAAAGCAACACGCACAAAATGCTGGAGGAACTCAGCAGGCAGGCAACATCTAGGAAAAGAGTACAGTCGAAGTTTCGGGCCGAAACCCTTCGGCAGGAATGGAGAAAAAAAAACCTGAGGAGTAGATTTAAAAGGTGGGTGTGGGGGGAGGGGATGAAGCAAAGAGCTGAGAAGTAAATTGCTAAAAGAGACAGAAGGCCATGGAAGAAAGAAAAGGGGGAGGAGCACCTGAGGGAGGCAATGTGTGGTCAAGGAGGTAAGGGGAGAGTGGGAAAAGGGAATGGGAAATAGTGCAGGGGGGGTGGAGTCATTACCGGAAGTTCGAGAAATTAATATTCAGGCCAACAGGTTGGAGGCTACCCAAACGGAATATAAAGTGTTGTTCCTCCAAACTTGTGGCCTCATCACAATAATGGAGGAGGCCATGGATGAACATATCGGAATGGGAATTGAAATTGGAACTAAAATGGGTGGCCACTGGGAGATCCTGCTTTTTCAGGTGAACGGAGCATAGGTGCTCAGTGAAGTGGTTTCCCAATCTATGTCAGGTCTCACCGATGTATAGTAGGCCACACCAGGAGCACCAGACACAGTATATAACCCCAACAAACTCATAGATGAAGTTTCACCTCACCTGGAGGGACTGTTTAGGGCCCTGAATGGCAGTGAGGGAGGAAATGTAGGGGCAGGTGTAGCTCTTGTTCCGTTTGCAATGATAAGTGCCAGGAGGGGGATCAGTGGGGAGGGACAAATGTACAAGGTTGTCGCATAGAGAGTGAGCCCTGCAGAAAGCAGAAAGTGGGAGAAGGAAAGATGTGATTGGTGGTGGGATCCCGTTGGAGGTGGTGGAGGTTTTGAACAATTATATACAATTCCAATTCTAGGAAGTCAAACACTAAATTCATTCATTTTGTGTCATGTCATATGACATGGGTGATATTGGTCTTTCCATGACCATGATTGTTCTTGGCAAGTTTTTCTACCGAAATGGTTTACCATTACCTTCTTCAGGATGACATCTAAAACGTTGACAACCTTCTATAGCTGTGCCACGCAGAGTATATTGACTGGCTGCATCACATCCTGCTATGGAAACACCAATGCTCTTCAATGGAAAATCTTACAAAAATTAGCAGATACAGCCCAGTCCATCGCGGGTAAAGCTCTCCCAATGTTTGAGCACATCTACATAAAATGCTGTTGCAGGAAGGTAGCATCCATCATTGGGGACTGCCACTACCCAGGAATTCTTCCCTTTTTGTGACGACCATCAGGTATAAGATACAGAAGCCTCAGGACTTACACCACCAGGTTCAGGAACAGTTTTTACCTCTCAGACAACAGGCTCTTGAACCAAAAAAGATAATAAGACATTGAAATGTTCCCACAACTAATGGGCTCACATTCAAGGACTCATCAGCTTATGTTCTCAATATTTATTGGTTATTTATTTATTATCATTATTTCTTCTTTTTGTATTTATACAGTTCGTTTTCTTCTGCCCTCTGGTTGAACACTCTAGTTGAGCAGCCTTTCACTGATTGTGTTATAGTTGTTATACCGTTGATTTGTTGACCATGCCCACAAGGAAATGAATCTCAGAGTGCATATGGTAACAAATATGTACTTTAATAAGAAATTTAGTTTGAACTTTCATCTTTTGGCTGTGTCCTTATAAGACGGTAGACCCAAGCTACTATTAATACTCCCGAGTCTATATGCCTGGCATCAGTTGTCACATAGCCAGGACTTGTGGTATGCACTAGCTGCTCATATGACCATTTACCACCTGCTCCCAAGGCTTCTCATGACCCTGATTGGGGGTTGAGCAGGTGCTACAGCTTGCCCAAGGGTGACCCGTAGGCTAGTGGAGGGGAAGAGTGCCTTACACCTCTTTTGGTCGAGATGTATCGCCTCCCTGCCTGCCAGAACCACTACAGTCCTCATTATTTACAATAGACCAGCTTTTCTCTCTGGTATTTGCGAGTACTAATCCATTGAAAATAAATCTGAAACGTTCCGAGGTCAATTAGCAAACTGAAGACTCATTAATGAACTCTTTACTTCAATGTAGCAAAAAAACAATTTTGAAGTGAATTAGATTGCTTCTGAAGTAAGATTGTGTAAAAGAATGAAATGTGATCTTCTCAGAATGATTTAGAGGTTTAAGATCTTGATTAATGACAGCAAATGTATATGAAAGGCTAACAGTAAGGAAGGAAATGTCAAAGTTAGCACTGATTTTAAGAGGACTACGATACCAGCACAAGGATGCAATGCGAAGGCTTTCTAAGGTATTAGTCAGAAAATGTTTGAAGTATTGTGGCTATTCTTGTTATTTATACCTAGAGAGGGATGCATGGCATTGGAGAGGGTCCAGAAGAGAGAATGATCCCAGGAATGAAAGTTAATAGCTCTGGGCTGCACTAAGTGTAGTTTAGAACATTGTGGGAAATCTCACTGAAACCTACTGAATATTAAAAGGCCTGGATAGAGTAAACATGAAAAGAATGTTTCCAATTAATAGGGGAGTCTAGGGCCAGAAGACACAGCCACAGGGCAGAGGATACCCCCTGATAATAGAAGTGAGGAGGAGTTCTTTTCGCTAGAGGGTGGCAAATCCGTAGAATTCATTGCCTGAGGCAGTTTGGAGGCCAAGTCACTGATTATATTTAAAGAAGAGTTTGATATGTTTGTGAACAGTAAGGATGTCCAAGGTTATAAGGCAGGACAATGGGGTTGGGAGAGAAAAATGAATTAGCCATGATGGAATAGCAGAGCAGAATTAATGGGCTGAATGACATAATTCTAATCCTATGTTTTATGATCTCAAAACAGAATTTGATTTCAAGGACTTCTGATGTATTATTGCAAGTTTAAGTTTTAGTTGTGTGTTTGGCATGTTTCTGTCTCTGTGAGCCTTCAAATCTGAGAGGGAATCACTACAAACTAGGCCAGAGTGAACAGGAAAAACAGGGAATCTGCTCTACTACCAGCTTAAAGCCTCAGAATTGAATGACATCATTTAGAACAGAGATGAGGAGGAGTTTCTTTAGCCAGAAGGTGGTGAATTTATTGAATTCATTGCCATGGATTGGTTGTGAAGGCCAGGTCATTGGGTATACTTAAACCAGAGGTTGATGAGTCCATGGTGTCCAAGGTTATAGGGAGAAGGCAGGGAAATAGTTTTGAGAAGCATAATAAATCAGCCCTGGTGGAATGGCAGCAACGATGGGATGAACGGCCTGAATCTGCTCCCATGTTTTATGGTCTTACGGTCTAAAGGACATGAAGCACAAAGCACCAAGACAGATTGAAGTGTTTGTTACAATGAAAGAATTACGATTATGAGAGTAAGTTTTTTATTCAGAGAGTGATGAATGTGTGGAATGGGCTGCCGGCAACAGTGGTGGAGGCGGATACGATAGGGTCTTTTAAGAGAATTTTGGATAGGTACATGGAGCTTAGTAAAATAGAGGGCTATAGGTAAGCCTAGTAATTTCTAAGGTAGGGACGTATTCGGCACAACTGTGTGGGCCGAAGGGTCTGTATTGTGCTGTAGATTTTCTATGTTTCTAGGTTTCTATGCAAATAATCAGATCAATGCACAAAGAGAAAAAAGAAATTAAATGATTTACTTTACTTTAATACAGTGGTTTACCTTTTCAATATTTATAAGGAATTATATCTCAAGATATAATGATCTACACTGGTAATAGCAGGTAGATTGGCAGTTGTTAATAATTGTTATGACATCATAAAGTGGAAATAGATTGAAGTAAGCATAATTAAAGTTTTGTGTTGGAATAAATATGTCCATTTATCATGTAAATGTACAATGTCATCTTGCTTTAAGATTGTCAGGCAAATAGATGTTTTCTCTTTGCAAACCTTATGATGGAACATTGTGTTTTGTTGGATTTCCCTGTCCCAATGTACTTTCTCCTTGAAATTGTTGCAACATTAATCTACAAATAGCTGACCACCATTATCTTGTCAGCAAGTTATCTGTTCCTGAAGGAAGAGCTATTGCGAAGCCTATTATTCCCAAAGAAGGAAGGGCCACATCTGTCTTGGGCAAATGAGGAGTCTTCATAATTATGTACGAGTTCTGAAGAACTTGCTGTTGCAAATTACTTGAATTGTTTTTGATACAGATACTTAGAGTACGTAATGCAAAATTTTATACAGATTGTTTGTGCATGTACTGCATATAGATTTTTATACCAAATTTTAGTGTTCTCTTATTGTATTTGATTTATTAATTTGGTAAATTGGAGAATGAAGTTTGCATGCTCCTCTCAGAAAAAAAGGTAAGGATAACAGGTTTAAGGAATCTTGACTTACCTGAATTACAGGGAAAAATTGAATTGGTTTGGACTTTAATCCCTGGAGCGTAGAGGAATGGAGGAGATTTGATAGAGGTACAGTGGCACGCAAAAGTTTGGCCACCCCTGGTCAAAGTTTCTGTTACTGTGAACAGTTAAATGCGTAGAAGATGAACTGATCTCCAAAAGTTATAAAGTTAAAGATGAAACATTCTTTTCAACATTTTAAGCAAGGTTAGTGTATTATTTTTGTTTTGTACTATTTTAGAGTGAAAAAAAAAGGAAAGGAGCACCATGCAAAAGTTTGGGCACCCCAAGCAATTTGAGTTCTCAGATAACATTTACCAAGGTCTCAGACCTTAAGTAGCTTCTTAGAGTATGGCTTGTTCACAATCATCATTAAGACAGACCAGTTGATGCAAATTTCAAAGCTTTATAAATACCCTGTCTCCTCAAACCTTGTCCCAATAATCAGCAGCCATGGGCTCCTCTAAGCAGCTGCCTAGCACTATGAAAATGAAAATAAATGATGCCCACAAATTAGGAGAAGGCTATAAGAAGATAGCAAAGCATTTTCAGGGAGCCGTTTCCTCAGTTCGTAATGTAATTAAGAAATAGCAGTTAACAGGAACAGTGGAGGTCAAGTTGAGGTCTGGTTTACCAAGAAAACTTTCTGAGAGAACTGCTCCAAGGATTGCCAGAAAGGCAAATCAAAAACCCCCGTTTGACTACAAGAGACCTTCAGGAAGATTTAGCAGACTCTGGAGTGGTGGTGCACTGTTCTACTGTGCGGTGACACCTGCACAAATATTACCTTCATGGAAGAGTCATCAGAAGAAAATCTTTCCTGTATCCTCAACACAAAATTTAGCATCAGAAGTTTGCAAAGGAACATTTAAACAAGCCTGATGCATTTTGGAAACAAGTCCTGTGGACTGATGAAGTTTAAATAGAAATTTGGCTGCAATGAGCAAAGGTATTTTTGGAAAAAAAGGGTGCAGAATTTCATGAAAAAAATATACTTCTCCAACTGTTAAGCACGGGGTGGATCGATCATGCTTTGAGCTTGTGTTGCAGCCAGTGGCTCGGGGAACATTTCACTGGTAGAGGGAAGAATGAATTCAATTAAATACTAGCAAATTCTGGAAGCAAACAACACACCGTCTGTACAAAAGCTGAAGATGAAAAGAGGATGGCTTCTACAACAGGATAATGATCCTAAACACACCTCAAAATCCACAATGGACTACCTCAAGAGGCACAAGTTGAAGGTTTTGCCATGGCTCTCAAAGTCCCCTGACCTAAACATCATTGAAAATCTGTGGATAGACCTCAAAAGAGCAGTGCATGCAAGATGGCCCAAGAATCTCACAGAACTAGAAGCCTTTTGCAAAAAATAGGCGGAAGACCCCCAAACAAGAATTGAAAGACTCTTAACACAAAGTACACTGCAGATGCTGCGGTCAAATCAACACGTACAAACAAGCGGGAGGAACTCAGCAGGTCGGGCAGCATCCGAGGAAACGAACAGGCAACGTTTCGAGCCGAGACCCTTCATCAGCACTGAAGAAGGAGGGGGCAGGGCCCTATAAAGAAGGTGGGGGGAGGGTGAAAAACCAATCAGAGGAAAGATCGAGGAGGGGGGGAGGGGAAGCAGGGAGGGGATAGGCAGGAAAGGTGAAGAAGGAATGTAAGGGGAAAGCACTATGGGTAGTAGAAGAAGACAGAAGGCAGAAGCATGAGAGAGGTGATAGGCAGCTGAAAGAGGAGGCAGAGTGTAAGTGGGATGGGGGAAGGGAGACGGAGGAAATTACCGGAAGTTGGATAATTCGATGTTCGTACCAAGGGGCTGGGGACTACCCAGACGGTATATGAGGTGTTGCTCCTCCAACCTGAGTTTGGCCTCATCATGGCAGTAGAGGAGGCCATGTATGGACATATCCGTATGGGAATGTGAAGCAGAGTTGAAGTGAGTGGTAACTGGGAGATCCTGTCTGTTGTGGCAGACGGAGCGGAGGTGCTTGACGATGCGGTCCCCCAATCTGTGTCGGGTCTCGCCGATGTAGAGCAGGCCACACCGGGAGCACCGGATGCAATAGATGACCCCAACAGACTCACAAGGGAAATGTTGCCTCACCTGGAAGGACTGTTTGGGGCCCTGAATGGTGGTAAGAGAGGAGGTGTAGGGACAAGTGTAGTACTTAAGCTTGCAGGGATAAGAACCAGGTGGGAAATCTGTGGGGAGGGACGTGTGGACCAGTCAGTCGCGGAAGGAACAATCCCTGTGAAAAACGGAGAGGGTAGAGAGGGAAAGATGTGCTTAGTGGTGGGAAGGTGGCAGAAGTTGCGGAGATAATATGCTGGATCCAGAGGCTGGTGGGGTGGTAGGTGAAGACTGTTAGCTGCTACAGAAAACATTTACAAGTTGTGATACTTGCCAAAGGGAGTGTTACTAGGTACTGACCATGCAGGGTGCCCAAACTTTTGCTTTGGGGCCTTTTCCTTTTTTGTTATTTTGAAACTGTAAAAGATGGAAATAAAAAAGTAATCTTGCTTAAAATATTAAAGAAATGTGTCATCTTTAACCTTCTGCCTTTTGGAAATCAGGTCATCTTTTACTTGCTTGGCTATTCACAGTACCAGAAATTTTGAGCAGGGGTGCCACTGTATACAACATTATGAGAGGTTATAGATCTCAGCAAACACTCCAGGCAGTTGATCAGCAAAGGTCATTAAAATTTGGCCAAGTACCCTGACTGGGCCGAATGCTTTTCGTGGGTTCACCGTCTTGAAGGCTGTTCACGCATTAGCCTCTGAGACTGAAATCACAGGATTAATGGGGGCAGTTGGTGTTCTTGATGGTTCATCCATATTTTGATTGTCAAAGAGACCATAGAAGGCTTTCAGCTCACCCTGCTGTCACTCATGTGACTTGATTTTACTTAAGAAGAGGTGACAGAATTCAAATCCTGTCATGACTATTGAGCATTCTTCATTGATTTGTTTAGATAGATAGATAGATAGATAGATAGATAGATAGATAGATAGATAGATAGATAGATACTTTATTCATCCCCATGGGGAAATTCAACATTTTTTCCAATGTCCCATACACTTGTTGTAGCAAAATTAATTACATACAATACTTAACTCAGTAAAAATATGATATGCCTCTAAATCACTCTCTCAAAAAGCATTAACAATAGCTTTTAAAAAGTTCTTAAGTAGTTTACTTAAATACATTAAATACAATCAACCCCGGCACTTTAACATATCTTACTCCTGGCGGTTGAATTGTAAAGCCTAATGGCATTGGGGAGTATTGACCTCTTCATCCTGTCTGAGGAGCATTGCATCGATAGCAACCTGTCGCTGAAACTGCTTCTCTGTCTCTGGATGGTGCTATGTAGAGGATGTTCAGGGTTTTCCATAATTGACTGTAGCCTACTCAGCGCCCTTCACTCAGCTACCGATGTTATACTCTCCAGTACTTTGCCCACGACAAAGCCCGCCTTCCTTTCCAGCTTATTAAGACGTGAGGCATCCCTCTTCTTAATGCTGCCTCCCCAACACGCCACCACAAAGAAGAGGGCGCTCTCCACAACTGACCTATAGAACATCTTCAGCATCTCACTACAGACATTGAATGACGCCAACCTTCTAAGGAAGTACAGTCGACTCTGTGCCTTCCTGCACAAGGCATCTGTGTTGGCAGTCCAGTCTAGCTTCTCATCTAACTGTACTCCCAGATACTTGTAGGTCTTAACCTGCTCCACACATTCTCCATTAATGATCACTGGCTCCATATGAGGCCTAGATCTCCTAAAGTTCACCACCATCTCCTTGGTCTTGGTGATATTGAGATGCAGGTAGTTTGAGTTGCACCATATCACAAAGTCCTGTATCAGTTTCCTATACTCCTCCTCCTGTCCATTCCTGACACACCCCACTATGGCCGTGTCATCAGCGAACTTCTGCACATGGCAGGACTCCGAGTTATATTGGAAGTCTGCTGTGTACAGGGTGAACAGGACCGGAGAGAGCACGGTCGAAAATTCAACATTTTTTCCAATGTTTGGAATTAGTCTGGATTTGCACCTTTCCCATGAGATGGCTTTCTGACGATTGTACCTGGACCTCTTGTAACTTTCTTGGTCACTGGTCTTAAATGGCTCTGACCTGGCCCTCAGTAATGCAGATCTCATGGTTCATCCAGTGCTTCAGATAAGGGAAATTCTGAATGACTTTGTGGGGACACACTTGTCTATGACTGTTTTTATAAAGACCATGACAACCATGGTGAATTCATTCAGATCCACAGATGAGTGCATGAACATGGCCTACTCCACTTGATAGAGTAAAGGGATAGGTATAACCAAATATGGGTATAGACTAATCGAATAAGCATTTTTGAGGTATAACTAAATATGGGTATGAGAATGATTGAAGGGACATCTCAGTATAACTAAATACGGGAAGGATAGTGTAGGGGACAGACGTTCGAGAGAAAGGGGAAGGTGTCAACATAAGGAACTGATGTTGTATCCAGGCTAGCTTTGGCAGAAAATAAATATAACTAACCAATGATGATTTTACATCTAATAGTATATTAGCATATGATCAAAACTATTAACATGTGATCGAAACTATGCTAAAACTGTCTTAACTTGCGTAATTGTAAGATTTCCTGCGTACATGATGACAAATGTTATAAATTGTGAAGAATTGTGATTCGGGGGAGGCCAGTGTCCAGACTGGCTCTTTGGGAGATCAGACTGTAACTTCCCCCATAACATGCTATGAACAAAGAGTAAAGTTTGATAAAGTATTGCTTGTTTTATTGTGTTCATAGTACTTGCGCTCTTGCATCGGGTGGATCCGCCGTGACACACTGACTCAAAGTATTCTTGTAGCCAATCCTCTGCTTCCCACAACCATCTCTTTGTTGCCCTAATCACTGGAGCCTTGCTCTTTAGCCTCTGCCTGTATGCAGATAGGAGAAGGACAGCCAGGTGATCAGGTTTACTGAAATGTGGTCTAGACATGGAATAGCAGGCAGTCCTTATCTTAGTAAAATAGTGGTCTAGTGTATTGGGACCTCTGGTGCCACAGGTTATAAGTTAATAGCAATTATAATTATTATTATTTCTTCCTTTTCTTCTTGTATTTGTACACTTTGTTGTCTTATGTACATTAGATCTGTCCTATTGGGTGTGATCTTTCATCCATTGTTGTGTTTCTTGTATTTACTGTAAATGCCTGTAAGAAAATGTATCTCTGCTTTGTATGTGGTGACATATACTGTACGTACTTCGATAATACATTTACTTTGTACTTTTAACTTTGAGGATCTGGACAGGATACTGCTCCCCTGTCAAAGGATGTGCCTTCCTCAATCAGAGAGGGATTTCCTTAAAGTTAATTTCCTCAAAGAGTGGAGAAACAGAGATCTTAGGGTTCACATCCATAAGTCCCTCAAAGTTACTGCACAAGTTGATGGGGTGATTAAGAAAGCGTATGCTGTGTTGGCCTTGATTAGTTAGGGCACTGAGTTCAAGAGCCATGAGGTAATACTACAGGTGTATAATGTCCTGGTTAGTCCACACTTGGAATGTTGTGACGAAGGGTCTCGGCCCGAAACGTCGACAGCGCTTCTCCCTATAGATGCTGCCTGGCCTGCTGTGTTCCACCAGCATTTTGTGTGTGTTGTTGTTTGAATTTCCAGCATCTGCAGATTTCCTCGTGTTTGCTCTTGGGATGTTGTGTTCAGTTCGGGACAACTCAGAGTAGGAAGAACAAAGAAGCTTTAGAGAGGGTGCAGAAATATTTCAGGATGCTGCCTGGATTAGAGAGCATGTGTTATGAGAATAGATTGAGTGTGCTTGGACTTTTCTCTTTGGATTGAAAGAGGATGAGACGTGCTTAATCGAGGTGTACAAAATGATAAGAGAGAGATTGAGTGGCTAACAAGAGACGTTCTCAAGGAGGATATGACCAAGACAAGGGGCATAATTTTAAGGTGACTTGAGAAAAGTATAGGGGCGATGTCAGAGGTACTGAAGGTTTTTTATATGAGACTGGTAGATGCAGAGAATGTGCTGCCAGGGGTAATGGTATTGGCAGATACATTAGGGACATTGTCTATTCACAGAGTGGAGAGTACATTGCACACCCTGCCAAGGGTGGTAGTAGAAACAGATATATTCAGGGCACATATATAGAAGGAAAATGGAGGGTTATATAGGAGGGAAGAGTTAGATTTATTTTGAGGTAGGTTATAAGATGGGTGTTATGTTTTAATACCATAAAATCATAAGACATGGGCTAAATTCTTCGCCTATCAAGGCTGCTCCACCATTTCATCATGGCTAATCTAATTTCTCTCTCCACCCCAATACTGTAACCTTCTCCCTGTATCCCTTCATGCCCTGACTAATCAAGAATCTATCAATCTATACTTTAAATAGCCCCAATGTCTTGGCCTGCACAGCTGCCGGTGGCAACAAATTGCACTGATTCACCACCTTCTGGCTGAAGAAGTTCTTCTTCCTCATTTTTGTTTTGTAATTCCAAAACATAAAGAACTAATTGCAATAAAAATAGGGAGCTGGGAATGTGAGTCTAACTTAGTTTTTACTTGAAGCAAGGCGTGTTCTTATCGCATGGTAGCATTATGATGCAAGCAATTCATGTATTTTTACATATAACCATAATAAATTATATAAACAACAAAGAAGACTTAATCAAACAATGTATCTACAATACTACCGAAATATGAAATACACAACCTTGTGGGCAAGAGAGCTTGTACTATGCTGTTGTGTTCAATGACAAGCTTTGAATGTACTGAGAATTCACATTGTGGGAACTCCATCATTACAGACTGAAATAGTGAAGGAGGAAGCTGATGACAACTCTCTGAACTGGCAATGAATTAATCAGCCACAGCTTCAAGAACAACCTTTTAATGAGGAAACAATGAGAGGATGATTGAAGTGTCAGTCTACGATGGTGGAAATTAAAATTCTGTTCATGTGGCTTTTGAAGTGGCCTGTGAATTGAAACAAGAGAAACTAAAATAGAAGATGATTAAAAATGGCAGTAATATAAACGCTGAAATGAAAGGAAGATGATTAGAAGATAAAGAGATTCCAATTATTTTAATGCTTAATCATGAGGTCAACTAATACTGTAAATATTTACACATAAACACATCAAGCATTCACCTTCATGTTTTAATAGAATGTACCTTAATAAAGTAAAGCTTTTAAAAGTATGTAGATTAACAAACTATTCTTGGAATAATACAAATTTCCAGATTTTTGAAATTATGTTTAAGAGTGGCCATCTGAATATGACAATTCTACATCTGCCCAAAGAAAATAATTACAACACGACCATCACTTTGTCCTTCAAGTAGGGCCGTTACCTATAGCAACTGAGGAAAATAACTTATTTCCGTCAGAAGGTCTTTTTAAATGTTTACTGTCAAATGTGTTTGCCTTCTTGGCCCCAGTGTAATATCTCACAGAAATTTTTTCACAGTTTCAGGCTGTGGAGACACGTTTTCTTTACATGGGACAGAGTTTCATTCTGTTGAAAAAACCTGTCAGTAGATTCTCGTGGAAAGCTTCCTGCTCCTCTGATAGTGTGCAATGCCCTTCAGTATTACCCCTCTGATGGTGCAGCATACCCACGGTAATGCACCAGACTCTGTACCACCTCTCCATCAGTCTGACCTCTCTCAGTACCAGCCGTCTCCAGTAACACCCTTTTACAACAAAATTATAAAACTTCATTTACGGAACAAATACACAAAGTACAAGCATTCAGTATTTAAAAGACAGTGAAATATTAAAAAATAAAATATGGCTACTACCATCTATAAAACAATCAATTCCCTGGGGGTGCCCACCGCTCCCAGAAATCTCCCACTGTACTCACTGCGACCACATGTTCCCTCTCCAAGGGCAACCAGGCATGAACATATCCTCAGAAGAGAAGACAGGCAGTCGATCCTGGCAGAACCCTTGACTTTCTACCACCTGGACTTGTGAAAAGCCAACTTGACCAGGTCTTGGAGCAAGCCCACCAGTAGATCCTCCTCGCCATCTGCCCCCTCCATTCTGGGTGCTCGTATACGATGTGCGCAGGGCTGAAGTGCAACCAGAACGTGAGGAGCAGCTCCTTCAGATACTCAGACAGGGGCTGCAACCTCTCAGACTCCATCTGAGCGTGGAATGCTGCCTCCTCCCGGCCACAGAATGGACAGGTGGACTGGGTGTCAGTGAACCTGCTTGAAAACCTGTACGGTGCTGCCTGATGCAACTCCTTGCACCCCAGGTCCCCAGTGTACAGGGGAAGGAACCCTGCATAAAGAGACTTCCGCTGGAGACCTTCTCCACTGCCGGTGGTAACACAGACCGCCAAGGCGAGTCCAGCTGGCAGACGAAGGCAAGGAAGTGAAAGGTTTGCAAGAGCAGCCTGTACTGGAAATGCTTTGGAGTGTCACGGAAGGGCACGATGAGTAACCCCGTGAGACTGCTCATATTGTGCGGGACCCTCTCCCATGCGGTATCCCTACTTTCAGCCCATCAGCTGTTGGTGCAGCCGGAAGCTCTCCACTTCCCCGAGCCACCTCATGACGGGATGGGGAGCAGTCCGTGCCACAGCTAGAGCAGCATTCCCCAACGGCGCAGGAGCACCTTGTCTGGATGAGACTAGATCCCATATTCTCAACAGCTCCCAGTAAAAGCGAGGCAGTTCCCTCATTGTGGTGTGGATGACGCTGTCCACGTGACCTCCCGTAGGCAGTGTTCCCTGGCAGAAAAAGTATGTCACCAGTGGATGCCATCTTGGAAGTCACTGTACAGGTATCTCGGCAGGGTCCTGAGGCGGAGAGCCATCGGCTGGGTGCGCACGCTCAAGGACTGACCACCCTCCGTAATCGGAAGACTCAGGACCACAGCAGAGACCACGTACCTCCTGTTGCCCCAAAAAAGTTCACCAACCTCTTCTGGGTCCTGGAGACAAAACAGTGGGCAGTACTAAAGCAGTCATCCGGTACCATATCATGGAGGCAAGCAGCTGATGCCCATCCTGCCGTATGAGATCACACACAGGAGACCTGACCAGCTGATGCACCATCAATAACTCACTCTGAGACGTAAAGGTGAGGTATCGGCTTTTATTGACTGGAAGAAGGAACAAGCAGTGGTTGACCACCATACTACATCCTGGAGACTGAGAGGCCGGGCTCAGGCCTCAATCACCTTTATACAGGGGTCTGTGGGAGAAGCCACAGGAGCAGTCAGCAGGGGGCGTGTCCAGACAGGTATATGTAGTTCACCACACCAGCGTCCCAGTTGGATGGTGATTTTTGTCTCCAAATCCCACCAGTTAGCTGGCCAGGCCTCTTCTGCCAAGCTCAGGTAGATCCCCAAGTACAGAAGGTGCATGCTGCTCCACCCGAAAGGTCTCAAACCCTCCAGTGGGGATCCATCTGCCACTGACTCACCAAGAGGCCCGCACACTTTACCCAGCTGGCCCTTGCAGAGGATCTGCTGGCAGTATCGCATCCTCTGCAGTCAACAGAGTCAGTGACCATGAGGAGGACGAAATCAGCGTAAGCCAAGAGGACGACCTTTATGTCTGGTTTCTGCAGAACCAAATCCGCTAACCTCTTACGGAGAAGGCACAGGAATGGCTCAACGCAAAGAGAGTACAAATGCCCTGACATGGGACACCCCTGATGCACTCCCCTCTCAAAGCACAAGGGCACTGTCAGGGACCCATTAACTTTAACCAGGCACTCCGTGGCAGTATACAACAGTTGGACGCAGGCAACAAAATGTGGCCCAAGCCCAAACACTTGCAGAGACCCAAAAAGGAACTCATGGCCCACCCAGTCAAATCCTTCTCTTGGCCTAAGGAGGGAAAGTGACTGACAGACCAGCTTCCTGGCACAGCTGGATCTTGTCCTGGATCGGCTACCCTCAGACTGTGTACGATTGGTCTGGGTGGACCATTTGAACTAGCACAGAGCCCAGACGATTGACCATTGCCCAGGCAAAGATCTTGTACTCTGCCCTGAGGAGAGATACTGGGTGCCTATTCCTTAGGCAACAGTGATCCCCCTTCTTTGGCAACAGGGCTACAGCTGCTCTGCACCAAGGGAGGGGCATCTCACCCATCACCACGCTGTTCCCCAATACCCCTGCATGATCAGCCCTGGGATGTCCCAGAAGGCCCGGAGAAATTCAACAGTCAACCCATCTAGTCCTGGGGATTTGCCTCCCTAAAGCTGGTTGAGGGTACTGTTCAGTTCTACCAAAGATAGCGGGCATCAAGTCACTTTGCATCCCTAGGTTTCATCAGCAGCTTTCCCACCACAGATGTAAGGCTCACTGGTCTATAATTACCCAGACTATCCCTAGTACCTTTTTTGAACAAGGGGACAACATTCCCCTCCTTCCAATCTTCCGGTACCATTCCCGTGACAATGAGGACATAAAGATCCTAGCCAGAGGCTCAGCAATCTCTTCCCTTGTCTCGTGGAGCAGCCTGGGGAATATTGCGTCAGGCCCCGGGGAGTTATCCATCCTAATGTGTTTTAACAACTCCAACACCTCCTCTCCCTTAATATCAACATGCTCCAGAACATCAACCTCACTCATATTATCCTCACCATCATCATTGGTGAATACCGAAGAGACGTATTCATTGAGGACCTCACTCATTTCCCCAGCCTCCAGGCACATCTTCCCACCTTTCTCTCTAATCGGTTCTACCTTCACTCCTGTCATAATTTTGTTTTTCACATAATTGAAGAATGCCTTGGGATTTTCCCTTACCCTACTCGCCAAGGCCTTCTCATGCCACCTTCTTGCTCTTCTCAGCCCCTCTTAAGCTCCTTTCTTGCTGCCCTATATTCCTCAATAGACCCATCTGATCCTTGCTTCCTAAACCTCATGTATGCTGCCTTCTTCCACCTGACTAGATTTTCCATTTCACTTGTGGTTCCTTCACCCTACCATTCTTTATCTTCCTCACCAGGACAAATTTATCCCTAACATCCTGCAAGAGATCCTTAAATATCGACCACGTGTCCATAGTACATTTCCCTGCAAAAACATCATCCCAATTCACACCTGCAAGTTCTAGCCTCATAGCCTTATAATTTGCCCTTCCCCAATTAAAATTTTTCCTGTCCTCTCTTCTTGCTGCAGCTATTCGCAAAGGGGCACAGGAGCCTCATGATCCTCACCACCAGGTTCAAGAATAGTTATTGCTCTTCAACTATTAGGCATAACTTCACTCACCTCAGCACTGAACTGATTCTACAACCTGTAGACTCATTTTCAAGGACTCTGCTACTCATGTTATCAGTGTTTATTTATTTATTTGTTTGCCTGTTTGTGGTTTTTTTTAAACACACAGTTTGTCTTTTGTTCATTGGTTGTTTGCCAGTCTTTGTTTCTGTATAGCTCTTAACTGTGTCATGTACCTCGTGACCGGGTTAAAGTACCAGCAGAAATGGAAAACACTCTGGTCTGGTATTGCTATAAACTAATAGTGTTTATTAGTAACTAAGCAATACAGTAATATAAATGCAAATATATCAAACAGGTTAGCAATGATATAGATATACATAAGTGTGGAAATAGGAACAAAACTAGGCTCTTTCAAACCTAGGGGTAAATGGGTACAGTCTTACGATGATGAAGAGAGTTCAGTTCAGTTCGAAGTAGTTAGTTGAGTAACTTTAGAGAGAGAGAGAGAGAGAGATGGCATCGATCTTCCCATTGTCTTCCGAAATCCTGTTGTGGTCCGACTATGACCATGATACATACGACCATTCTTCAGTGGTGGAATTATCACCCAGGCAAGGATGGACACACAAATAATTCCCCACCGGTCGCACCTTTTCACACTGTGAGCCACTGCTCGATTTCCCCGAATTGATCCTCCGAAACCCCCACCTTCATGTGGGTGCAACAAAGCTCGTACAGTGTACGCACTGTGTGTGTCTCGTGGTGTGTCCGCCTGTGTAACAGCAGACCTGGTTTTTATCTTTCCATGTTGGACACCAGCTGTCCATCAACCTGCTCCACCCTCCACTTTCTGCAGGAGCTCTACAAGCAGGCAAGTGACCTCGGGGAAACGGTAAACAAGCTGGCAGAGAAAACCATAACATCAATCTTCTGAGCAGTTTCTGTCTCTCTCTCTCATTGCGCTGGTCACCTCCCCCTCTCTCTTAATAGCAGCACAGTTCATAAGGTCTATTCTGGACCCTGTTTCAAACTAGGTTTTCCCCTGACAACTGATTCTCTTGTATTTCTTTTGTGTGGTCACCAAATTACAGGATGGATACTAATAAGGTTGAAAGAGTGCAGAAAAAGTTTACAAGGATGTTGCTGGGACTTGAGAAACTGAGTTACAGAGAAAGGTTGAATAGGTTAGGACTTAATTCCCTGGAGCGTAGAAGAATGAAGGGAGATTTGATAGCAGTGTATAAAACTATGATGTTTATAGATCGAGTGAATGCAAATAGGCTTTTTCCACTGAGGCTAGGGGAGGAAAAAACCAGAGGACATGGGTTAAGGGTGAAGGGGGAAAAGTTTAAAGGGAACATTGGGGGGGGGGGCCTTCTTTCACACAGAGTGGTGGGAGTGTGGAATGAGCTGCCAGATGAAGTGGTGAATGCGGGCTCACTTTTAACATTTAAAAAAACTTGGACAGGTACATGGATGAGAGGGGTTTGGAGGGATATGGTCCAGGTGCAGGTCAGTGGGACTAGGCAGCAAAATGGTTTGGCACAGTCAAGAAGGGCCAAAAGGCCTGTTTCTGTGCTGTAATGTTCTATGGTGCTATGATTCTTTGTTGTACTGTGAATGCTTGCAAGAAAATGAATCTCAGGATAGAATATGGTAATATATATGCACATTGATAATAAATTTATTTGTGATCTACTACCATTTTGCCACAGTATTTAGTACTTGATATACTTTATATATGAAGTATTGTTTTTTTTATATATCCGAAGTGGGTGACTTCATAATTGTTTACAATGTAATTGACTTACTATGGCCTTGCCAATCAATTAATCCTTCAATTTCATTATCATTTAACATTCTAAACTAATATGTGCTAATGGAAAACCTGAAAAGATGACCAATAATTCCACCTTCTTTCCACTTTAGCTGTAACTCCCTTGTGAGGGATTTCTTGAATCTGAATAAATAACATCCATAAATAATGCCTTCTTCATTAGTTACGGAATTATTTAAAAATGGAAAGATGTGAATGAACTAGATCCTCACTGAACTGAGTCCTGTGCTGACCAATCAAAATCCTCAACCATATAGTTATTATTGATTTATTTAGTAATTTAGGAATACAGTGCTGTCCACAGATGCTGCCTGACTTCTGAGTTCCTTCAGCATCTGGTGTGTGTTGCTGTCTCTTTTATTTATTTCAGGATACAGCACGGAACAGGCCCTTGCTGCTCAACAGGCTGCACTGCCCAGCAACCCACCTATTTAATCCTTGCCTCATCACAGAGCAATTTACAATGACCAGTTAACCTACTAACCAATACTATGCGAACACTATATTAAATATCTATATATTTTTTGCTGAAAATTACTCGCGCACATTCAACTTGTGCATATTTTCTTCACAAGCATTTCCTCTTTATCAGTAACCATGGAGAAATGCGCCTTAGCTCTTGCCTTAAAACCCAATGCATAAAGGGGTTGCATGACTCATATTCCTATTGATTCCCAAATGGCGTCATGTTGCATTTGGTTAAAGCTTCTTCTATTTAATTACCTGGATCTACCAAACATAATGAATAGTAGATCAAATTTTACCTTAACCTTCTCTCCATGTGGTCAGAACTGGAGTGAGCCTGAGGAGAAAGAGTCCTTTTTGTTTGCTAAAGTTTATTGCAGAGCAGAAATAAAATGCAGGATAGCTTACCAGGGAAAAAAGTGTGGAAAACCTTCCTTTCTGTTTACAGCTGGAAAGTAAGCCAGAAAGTTTTGAACAACAAAGCCTAAAGCAATTTTAAAAGATACGAAGGAACAGATTCCACAGGCATTTCCCTCACCAAATTCATCAGTAAAGCTTTCCAGCCAAAATTCCCCTGCTTTACAGTTGAAGAAATTTACATTGGCTTGTTTTACTCACCATCCCCAGATAAAAATCCCCCTGCCAGTTCGATGATCATGTTCTTAATTAGCTAACATGTTGGCTCAGGTAAAGCCAATTTGTTATATTTGTCAAATGGGGTATTGTCTGTTGTTTGCATTGAACTTGAGAAGGCGTGAGAGAGCTGCCTACAGTTTAGGAATGCCTGGGGGAGGAAATGGGGCTGGGGATTATACCAGACATGCTGAGGTGCATCCTCCAAGGATCATCACCTTGTTGTGGTGGAGAGGCTTGTGAATTCCCGAAATTCCGAGAGTGATGCTGTCTGGAGCTGAAACGTCGACTCTACTTTTTTCCATAGAAGCTGCCTGGCCTGCTGAGCTCCTCCAGCATTTTGTGTGTGTCACACTGTTTGTAAAGGGGTTTGTACCTTCTCCCCCTGACCAAGAGGGTTTCCATTGGATGCTCCAGTTTCTGCTCTTGTTCTGAAGATGTAGAGTTAGTAAGTTGTAGGTATGCTAATGTTGGTGTCAGAAGCTTGGTGACACTTGTGGGCTGCCTTCAGCACATCTGCACTCTGTTTTGGTCATTGATGCAAACAACGCATTTCACTCTATGTTTTGAAGTACATGTGACAAATAAAGCTAATCTCTTTAAAGATTAGTCCTGTCCTCTCCCATCAGGACTCTGGGAGCTGGCAGAGAGTCAATAGGATAAATGTTCTTTCTTCCACTGTCTTCTATCCTCTCCTATCAAATTCTCCCTTCTCCAGCTCTTTATCTTTTTCACTTATCAGCTTCCCAGCTCTATACTTCATCCCTCCTCCTCTCCCCATTTCGCCTATCTCCTGCCACCTTGTACTTCTTCCTCTCCTCCCTCTGCCTTCTTATTCTGACTTCTTCCCCCTTCCTTTCCAGTCCTGATAAAGTGTCTCTGTCCGAAACGTCGACTACTTATTCCCATCCATAGATGTCGCTGGGCCTGCTGAATCCCTTCAGCATTTTGTGTGTGTTACTCTGGAATACCAACATCTCCAGAATCTGTTGTGTCTTTGGTTTTATTATTGTCACAGGTACCAAGATACAGTTTAAAGCTATTGCCTGTGCACCATCCAGACAGATCACACCATAAGAATAAGTACTCTGAGTTAGAAAGGGGTATCAGAATGCAAAATATGGTATTACAGTTACAAAGGAAGTACAGTGCAGGCAATGACCATGATGAAGCAGATTAAATGTTAGTCCTCGATTAACAAAAAAAAAAAATCGAGCAATCCCCGTTACCAAAACACCGATTCAAAATTCAAAAAGCTTATTAAACTCAAACAATTCAATTCCGGACGTAGCCCCCATATTTATGTTACGTATTCAGGCAACAATAATTATAGATGAGTTAGACGAAGGGTTTTTATAACAAATAACACGTTTATTAAACACTGATAACAAACCCCCTTCAAAAGTAAACAAACCCAAACAATGATCCGAGCTCAGCTGCTCAAACAGTCCTTAATAGCGTTGCAGTCCCAAACAGTCTTTAAAGCGGTATTGAAAAGAACTCAGTTCTTTAAAGCGATATGCCGACAGTTCAAAAGCTCACGGTACTTTTAAAAGGAGAGACTTTTTAAAGTGATGTAACTTCTCTTCCACGTCGATGTCCTTCGATTCCCAGCGTCGAACTCCCACGTCGAATTTTATTAAATATAACAACTTAAAGTGACTGACCTTCCTTCCACAATATTCTCAATCTCCCGCTTTTTCCAGCGGAGACTATCATGAGAATAGTAAACGAAATCCTTCCGAATGAGGATCACACAAGGTCGAAGTCAACCCATCGAAAATCGATTTTTCTCGATCTCCATTTTCCAAACTTCACTCTCCCTTAGCAAAGAAACCGTTGGCTCTGACCTTTTAAACTTTAGGCATTATATAAAACTTCATTTTTAACTAAACTGCGTCATCACATTAAATCACACAGTAACATGAAGTCATCTTGGCAAATCCAGCCACGAACTGCCCCACCTGACAGGGTGGGTCTTCCTTTTATACCCTGTAGAAAAAACCTGTCACATGACCTCTACTGGCGGGAAAAATGACATCACTCCACCATTACCTCATGTCCAGTATAACTTCAACCCCAGTCACGTGACAAGGGTACCACTGTCACGTGTCACGGGTACGTAACAATTTTAAAATTTTATTTAGAGATACAGCACGGTAACAAACCTTCCGGTACAGTGAGCTTGTACCGCTCCATTACACACATGTCCAATGGCTGGGACAATGTTACAGTTTTGGTCCAAACACATAGATGCCATAGCCAAAAAATACTCACCAACACTTTTACTTCTTCAGAAGGCTAAAGGAATTTGGCATGTCCCCACTGTCCCTTACCAATTTTTACCAATTAATGAAAGCATACTACAAAAGCATCTTATCTGGATACATCATGGCTTGTACGGAAATTGCTCTACCTGTGATGCACCATCAATAACTCACGCTGAGACGTAGGAAGCGAGGTATCGGCTTTTATTGACTGGAAGAATGAACAACACTACATCCTGGGGAATGAGGCAGAGCAACAGGCCACAGTCGCCTTTATACAGGGGTCTGTGGGAGGAGCCACAGGAGCAGTCAGCAGGGGTCTGTGGGAGGAGTCACAGGAGCAGTCAGCAGGGGTCTGTGGGAGGAGCCACAGGAGCAGTCAGCAGGGGTCTGTGGGAGGAGCCACAGTCGCCTTTATACAGGGGTCTGTGGGAAGAGCCACAGGAGCAGTCAGCAGGGGTCTGTGGGAGGAGCCACAGGAGCAGTCAGCAGGGGTCTGTGGGAGGAGCCACAGGAGCAGTCAGCGGGGGTCTGTGGGAGGAGCCACAGGAGCAGTCAGACAGGTATATCTAGTTCACCACAACCTGTGACTGCAAGAAACTCTAGAGTTGTGGACACAACTCAACACATCACGGAAACCAACCTACTTCACCATATGGCATCTGTCTGCGCTTCTCACTGTCTTTGTAAAGCAGCAGACCCACCCACCCTGGACATTCTCACTTCTACCCTCTCCCATCAGGTAGAAGATACAAAGGTCTGAAAGCACGTGGCACCAAGTTCAAGGACAGTTACTACCCCGCTGTTATCAGACTCTTGATTGGACCTCTCGTTTGATAAAATGGAATCTTGACATCAGAATCCACTTCATTATGACCTTGCATTTTATTGTTTTCCTGTAGCACACTTTTCGAATAGCTTTTACACTTTATTCTGCATTCTCTTATTGTTTTCCCTTGTCCACCATCCAGGCCATGCTCCCTTCTCACTGCTGCCATCAGGAAGGTGGTACAGGAGCCTTAGGACCCGCACCATAAGATTTAGGAGCAGTTATTACCCTAGAACCATCAGGCTCCTGAATCAGCTTCAATAACTTCATGCATCTCAATTCTGAACTGATTCCACAACCTACGGACTTACTTTCAAGGATGCCACAACCCATGTTCTCAGTATTATTTATCTACCAATTGAGTTTTTTGTATCTGCATTATTTGTCTCTTCTGCATATTGGTTGTTTGTCCATCTTTGTATTTTTTTCATTGTTTCTATTGTTTTTGTTCTATTGCAAGAAAATGAATCTCAAGGTAGTATAGGTGACCTGTATTACTTTGATGATAAATTTACATTGAACTTTGAAGTTTTTTGGTAGCTTTTACACTTTGTTCTGCATTGTTACTGTTTTAGCTTCTTCTAGCTCAAAGCATTGTGTAAGGATTTGATTGGTATGAGCAGTATGCAGGACAAGTTTTTCACTTGTCATTTCATGTGACGACAATAAACCAATTCTAATTCCATTTGCACTCAGCAGCTGTCAATGGGGACCTCCCCAGTGAGGAAACCCTCACACAATGGTCAAGCACTGGTCAAATTCTGATGGGATCTAACTGGCTGATTTCTGCTCACTCTCCTGGCTGCGGATGTCCGCATTACCTGACCCACTCTACCCAAATGGTGGTTTCCTCTCCCAAGCCAAGTGCACCCTGACCTGAAGGTTCCCTATCCAAGTCACACCAAAGGCACTTGACAGCTGCTTAAAGCTTTTAAACCATGTTTAAGTGTCTCTGCTGCCTAGATGCTTAAAGACAGATTTATATGATTTAACTAAACTAAAAAAGCTCATTAAAAATCATTATGTGCATAAATACCATTAAAACTGTAAAGTTTAAAAGAACAATAAAGTATCAAAAACTTACCATTTCTTCCTTTGTTGCACAGGCTCAAAATTCCTGTAGGCGAATGTGGTTGCCAGTCCTATACCATGTTGTGGTGTTGCCTGTCTTGCCAATGGTAAAGATGGGGCCAGGTATGAAGTGCAAGCTGGCACTCTCTCTGAGTCATACGATGGCCAGCCCAGCAGCAGAGCGGTCGGTCAGAATTCAACATTATCTGCCCTCCAGCTGTCCTGAACTATGGCTGAGAGTTCACAGAGCTGAGTGGACAAGAGGCAGCAGGGCCTCATAGGACTGCAGCCTTGACTTGACACAGCATTCTAGGAATCTACAAAACTTTATATCATCCTTTACCTATCTCAGCTCAGGTCCACCAGTTAATCTATCCTGAGTCCAACAAATTGAGGCAATCACAAGGCATGAGAGCAGCTCTATTTCATTAGGATTTGGAGGAAGTTTGAAATATCTGACTGGTTCTGACTGATCTGAAAAGACCTTGAGTCAGAGATTCTGCCAGCTGTACTGTGGTACTTCCCAAAGTGTTGAACACTCTGGTCAGAGTCCACCATTGAAGTTTGCCACTATAGACAGAAAAAGCAGCTCTGCATTATCAGGAGTTAAAGGAGATTTGGTGTGTCACAAAGGTTCTTCGGATGTACCATTCACTCACTTACCCCATCACTGAAATGTTCCAACATCTAATGATTTCACTTTGACTGGTTGTATCATTGCCTGTTATGGGAGGCTGCAATACTCAGGATCACAAGAGGCTGCAGAGGGTTATAGACTCAACCAGCTCCATCGCAGGGACAAACCTGCCTTCCATCAAGGGAATTTTTAAGAGGTGGTGCCAGTCCATCATGGGTAATGCCCTCCCAACCACTGAGCACATCCATATGAAATGTTGTCAGAGGAAAGCGGCATCCATCATCAGAGATCCCCACCACCCAGGTCATGCTCTCTTCCCACTGCTGCCATTAGGTAGAGGACACAAAAGCCTCAGGGTTCACACCATCAGGTGCAATAACAGTTACAACCCCACAACCATCAGGCTCTTGAACAAAGGGAATAACTTCACTCACTTACCCCATCACTGAAATGTTCCAACATCCAATGATTTCACCTTCAGGACACTCAATCCCAATATCTTGTGTTCTCTTTACTTATTGCTACTTGCTTATATTTGCCTTTGCAGTTCTTTTGTCTTCTGCACACAGGTCGATCCCTTGTTGATCCTGTTATAGATGTTACTCTATAGTTTTGCTGAGTATGCCAACAAGAAAATGAATCTCAGGGTTATATATGGTGACATACATATATATATATTTCAATCATAAAATTTATTTTAAACTTTGAAGAAGGCAGCATCTATTATTAAGGACCCTCATCACCCAGGACATTTCCTTTTCTCATTACTACCATCAGAGAGGAGGTATGGGAGCCTGAAGACCCACACTCAATGATTAAAAAAACAACTTCTTCCTATCTGTCATCAGATTTCCAAACAGTTCATGAACCCACAAATACCAACTCATTATTCCTTGTTTGCACAATTAATTAATTTTTGAAATTTGTAGCAATTTTATGTCTTTACACTTGTATACAAGGCTGGCAGGGTGGAGATGCGTCTCTACCAACGGAGGTGTAGGGCACCCCTTCCCTCCGCTGGCCTGCAGGTTATCCGTGCGTAGGTATAGCACCTGCTTTGCTCCTCAATCAGGGTTACATAAAGCCATGGGAGCAGGTGGTGGATGGTAATACAAGCAATTGGTGCATATTACAAGTCCTGGTCATGCAACCACTGACATCAAGCAAACAATCTTTGAAGAATATTGATAATGGATGGGGTCACCCATCTCATAAAGGCAATGGCAGGTCACTTCTGTAGAAAAATTGCCAAGGACAATCATGTTCATGGAAAGACCATGATCACCCATGTCATATGACACAGCAGATACTGAGAAAACGTTATTGTTGACTTCCTAGAGACAGATAGAATGGATGAGAAATTGGCAGGTAAAAATTAACATAGAGAAGTGCCAAGTAATTGATCCAATCTAATAAGGAAAGAATGAGAGAAGTTGGATTAATATACGATAGACAATTCTAAAATAATCGCAAAGTCAGGAGTTGACAAGAAGAATAGTGAACATATTGAAAAGGATTTATGAGATCCTAGGCTTCCTAAGGAATTGTGATAGCTAAACAAACATAGTGAACTTTTAAAATACACTGGTCCAACTGCATATAGAGTTTTGAGTCTGACATCCATCATTAAGAGCTTCCATTGCCTGGGGTATGCTCGCTTCTCATTGCCACCAGCAAGGAGCCTGGAGACACATAGGCAATGTTTTAGGAACAGCTTCTTCCTCACCTGCATCAGATTTCTAAATCAACAATGAATCCATATACCTCAGTATTTTGTTCTTCTTTTTTTACTATCCCCTTGCAAATTTTATACTTTTAGGGTGCTGGGTGGAGATACCAAAGGAGGCAAAAAGCAATTCTTCCCTCTACTAGCTTGCAGGTCACTTTTGGGCAACGTGTAGCAACTGCTTAGCCCCCTGATCAGGGTCACGTGAAGGCAGGAGAGCAGGTGGTGGATGGTTGTATGAGCAGCTGATGCACGTCACAAATCCTGGTTACGTGATCACTGATGCCAGGCAGATAATCTCTGAAGAGTATTGGTAATGGCTGATGTCATGTGTCTTGTAAAGACACTGCCAAGTAGAAGGTAATGGCAAACCACTTCTGTAGAGAAATTTGCCGAGAACAATTATGGTCACATGTAGACCATAATTGCTCATGTCATACAACATGGCACATAATACTGATGGCACTGTGCTGCTGCTGCTACAGAACAACAAGGTTCATATCATATTAAGTCAGTGGTAATATCCTGATTCTGATTTAGATAATGCTTCGAAGATGACTGCTGCTCTCCACTGGTATTCTTGTATCATAGCACCCTTCCTTGATAAAATAAACTCAAGAGAGATATCACAAACAAGAAAACATCTACAGATGCTGAAAATCCAGGCAACATACACAAAATGCTGGAGGAACTCAGCAGGCCAGGCAGCATCTATGGAAAAGAGTACAGCCAATGTTTCAGGCCAAGACCCTTCGGCAGGACTTTGTTGAGTGTTTTGTTGAGTTTTGTAGAGTTATGTAGTGGTTACAGTTCACACAAATATTTATCTCAATGGCATTGTAGTCCTCTATGCATCCATTTCAAATGGGCAATGTGCGATAGAAAATATCCAGTATTTGTGTACAAAGCACAATTGGAGGTTTTTGCATTAGAAAATGTACCTTCACAAAGGTGCTTCAGACATATCTTCTTTATTACTGAATCATGGCTTTTCCTTTGTTACGGTGAGCAGAGTTACACAGCATGGAAACAGGTGCATGCTGTCCAGCTGCCCCAAACAAGCTAGTCTCTTTCACCTGTTTTGGGCCCACAATTATCTAAACCTTTACTTTTCATGAACTTTTAATATCACTGGCATCTGTTGTGAAAATTGTTGTTGCTTTATGACAGCAGTACAGTGCAAAACATAAAAACATATAAATTACAATATGAAAAATATATCTAATAAAATTAAATACATAGCGCAAAAAAATCAAAAATAGTTTAGAAGTTTTTATGTGTTGGTTCATAGATCTGATGACAGAGAGGAAAAAGCTGTTCCCAAGGTTTGCGTCTTCAGGGTCCTTTACCTCCTCCCTGAAATGAAAAGAAACGATGTCCTCAGTGATGAGGGTCCTTAATGATGGATGCTATTTTGTCCAAATGCCTTTTAACAATTGGTACTATACCTGCCCCAAATACTTCTTGAGAACTCCACCGAGTTCTTGATATCTTTGTGTTTGTTTCAGCAACTCTGCCCTCCCTCTCCCGCTCCTCCAGGCAGAGTGCATTCACACACCCTAGATCCTCACTTTTTAGCCACTGTCCACAAATGATCATCCTTTGCAAGTTCTACAAACTCCAACAAGGTTCCACCTCTACACATGCCTTTCCCTCACATTTCCTCATTCCAAAAGGACCATTCCCTTGTCACTTGCTGGTCCATGCTAGCCTCTGGCTTCTCTGTCCCCATCTTTCAAGCGTCTCTCAGGAAATGCCACATTTATCATTTCGCCTCCCCTTCAGGTAGGTATGGTTGCCACCCCCATACTACACTGGTTAATTGCCTGCCTGTCTGTGATAAAGCTTGGGGCCAGATCTGAAGCACATCCTGACCCTCTCTCTGACTCATGCAATGCTTAGTCCTGCAGAAGAGTGGTCAGTCAGGAATCATCACCATCCCCAGCCCTTCCCTGACTTTGGTTAGGCTTATGAGAAGTCAAAGCTCAAATTAAATTTATTATCAAATTACATGTATGTCACCGTACAGTACACTACCTTGAGATTCATTTTCTTGCTGGAATTTACAGGATGAAGAAATACAATAGAATCTGAAAAAACAACTATACATAAACAAAGACTGGTAAACAACCAATGTATAAAAGAAGACAAATAGGCAAATTTAAAAAATGTAATACTGAGAATGAGTTGTTGACTACTTTGAAGTGAGTCTGTATGTCTGTAAGGGTCACTAGTGAACTCCAGAGCAGGAATTACAGAGACTTTGGCAATTCAAACAAAATGGAAGATTTGTTATAGAAATTAACTAGTAAAACTAACGAGAGCTCAGGCAAACTATACAGAATCCTGAAGAACTAAAATCACTCACAATATACAGGAGAACTCAGTCCGAGTTTCACCAGACAAGGCTCCACAACGATCAAGCAAAGAGGAATTAGCATGCCTCCTGAAATACACCCTGGAGCACATAGGAATTCAGTACCAATCAGTCAACATAGGTGTCCAGACAAAGCAATAATCCCTGAAGATAACAACTACAATGCAAGACATTGGAAATACTGTGCTAATTAAATCATCTCAAATTGAACAAAAGTGATAAATACAACGAGAGTTTAACAATCTCCATGATCCCAAATGAGACACCTGCAACACAAGTGAAAAGCCAGAGATAGTGCTAAGACAAACAATTGGACATAAAAGATAAACAATCCTAGGAACACTGCATACCCACGAGGTGACACTGAGAAAATACAATCCACATAATAACTGAAAAAAATAATTTAAAAAAAAAACATCATAGAATTAGTTCAGAGTAATAGTCCCCGCTGAAGTTATCCACTTTGCTTCAGGAGCCTGACAGTTGAAGGATAATTTTCCTGTACCTGGTGTTGTAGGACCTTAGGATCCTAAATTTTCTGCTTAATGGTAGCAGTGATAAGAGAGCATGTCCTCAATATTGGGCGTCCTTTGTAATGATTATTTCTTTAAGCAGAGAGTGGTTTATCTGAGGAATTCATTGCCACAGGGAGCTGTGGAGGCAAAATGGCCTAATTCTGCTTCAATATCAGATGGTCTTATGGATGTTGCTGTTTTGTGGCAGCATTCCTTGTCAAAGTGCTCGATGGTGGGGAGGCCTTTGCCTGTGATGGACTAGATGGTTTTCATCACTTTCTATAGACTTTTCCATTCCTGGTGCTTCCATTCCAGTCCATGACACAACCAGTCACGATATTCCTCACTGAGCATCTATAGAATTTCTGACATAGGATTTTCCCAGATGAAACAGCAGTTCAATTACACTTCCAATCCAGTGTACTGAACTCAGCATTCATACTATGCTCTCATTTACATTGAAGAAACCAGATATATCTTGAGTGATTACTTTGCAAAGCACCAATGTTCAGACCTTAGGAATGCTCTTGAACTTGGGGTTTTACATTTAACCTACACCAGGGTCAGTTTACAGCAGCAAATTAATCTACTACTCGGTCGTACGCAGGTAGCATCGCATGTTTGCTTAACGCTTATCAGCGCCAGCGATTGGAGTTTAAATCCTGTTGCCGACTGTAACAAGATATTTTTCTCCTTGTTTCAAATTTAACAGAATACACACCAATTGTTCTCTAAAACTCTTTAAAATACAAGCGTCAGTTTAATCTATCCATGCTTTTCAATGGAATCTGCACAAGCATCTTCAGTCTATTGCTTTCCATCGTTGGGCCTCAATTTAGTTGTCCAGCCCCGATCTCTGGGATTATCTATTAAAAACTCAACCTCTTTTGCTCTTCACTCCACCTTTAAAACAGTGCTTAGAACCTTCCTTTTTAACCATCTCTCTAATATGTCCTGATGTGGTTCATAAAATCAGAGAGAGATACAACATGCAAACAGACCCTACCAGCCTATCAAGTCCACACTCAGAATCAACCACCGATTTATAGTAGACTTTGAATACTGTGCAGAAGTCTCAGGGACGTATATATAGCTAGGGTGCCTAAGACTTTTGCACAGTACTGTAGTAATTTTATTTATTGCCCTGAACTGCTGCTGCAAAATAAAACAAATTCCATGATATGTGAGCAGTGAGAAGGGAATCATGGTTGGGAAAAGGGAAAGGGAGAGAGACAGAGAGCAGGAAGCACCAGAGAGACATTCTGCATTGATCAATAAACCAATTGTTTGGAATCAAATGATCTTATCTGGTGTTTCAGGTGAATAAGTATACATAACCAGGTTCCCATTGAATATAATTTTTTATTGTTAAAGTGCATTTATGTAATCACCCTGGTAATGCTAAAATAGCTGCCTGTACCTTTAAGAGAGAACAGTGACGTCATGATGTACGTGTGGAGAAAGAAGAAGAGCTGCAAGGTTCTAGTAAGGACATCGAATGCCAGTCGTATAGTGAGGAAAGGTGAATAATACTTGACAATATCCATGTAAATTAGTTTGTACTTATTTATAAATCTGGAATATCAGTAATTTGGCATGTTTTACATGTGGAAGCTTTAGGTTTTTATTAGTAAGGTGTCGGCATTGGATAGTGTGGTTGTATGAAGTTCCTTATTGACCTAGTTGGTTAATCTTTTTAGTAATTTAAGGCAGTATATTATAAAACTTTTTGTAAAAGTTTATTTTTGTCTTTCTTTATGGTTTCAAAACCAACTGTGAATGTAAAGGAATATTGTGAATGTGTTCATCTCTGTGAGCAAGGAGAACTCATATCAGAGTCGAGCCTATATGTGTCTGGAAGTTAAGCACGTGTGTGCCAAAGTGAGTATATCTCTTAGTTAAAATGAGATGTACTTATTCATATTTTTGATTTTGTGTATAAGGTACAGGGTTGATGGGATTCTAGTATTGTTTGTATTGTTTTTTTAAAGAATTGCCATTACCGTATTGGTTTTGTATAATTTGTTTTATTTATATTCATACTGCATAGGTAACAAGGACGTGGACTGAAATTAAGCAGAGATTGTAACAGCAGGAGCTGTGTTTTCACTTTATTAATTTTGTGGTTTTTATTTTGATACCTTCTTTCTGCATTAAAGCATCTAAAGCAGATAAAGGAATTAACGACCTGAAAAAGTTTTTGCTGTCCTGTGTGTGTAATTTTCCCCAGGCTACAAAATATACTACTATGCAACCGTGTCAGCTACCCTTGCTGCCTGAGACTAAGACTTTTGCACAGTACTGTAGATTCATTCCATGTTTTATTCTCCCCATATTCTCAGCAACTTCCCTAGATTCTACCATTCCCCATCATACTAGTGCAATTTAACCAAATAACTTGTCTACCCACAAGTCTTCAAAGTTCAAAGTAAATTTATTATCAAAGTACGTATACAACCCTGAGATTCATTTTCATGCATTCATACTCAATAAATTTATAGAATAATAACCATAACACAGATTTATCACCACTGATTTATTATTAATGTAGGTGACCATCATTGGTGGCATCCGTCGGTCTTGAGAGACCATGGATCTGCACCTGAAGTTCCAGGGCGCAGGCCTGGGCAGGGTTGCATGGGAGACCGGCAGTTGCCCAAGCTGCAGGCCTTCCCCTCTCCACGCTACCAATGTTGTCCAAGGGAAGGGCACTAGGACCGGTGACGTCACAGAGCAATGTGTTGTTAAGTGCCTTGCTCAAGGATACAAACACGCTGCCTCAGCTGAGGCTCGAACCAGTGACCTTCAGGTTACTAGTCTGATGCCTTGCCCACTAGGCCACACGCCAACACAAGTGTCCTTCATACTGGTTCATCAAAAGCCACACCCCCATGCTAGGTAGGGATTGACCTGTTTAAGGAGAATTACAGCCCTTCTATTGGCTGCTTTGGCCCCTGTACTAGCTCACAACATTATACATCTAATGCACTGAAAACAACCAGTCTCTTTTGCTCTCTGGGTCTCCATGGAAACCTCTTCTCTCAGAGGGTCGTGACCATGTGGAACAAGCTACCAACACAAGAGGTGCATGAGAGCTTGATTTAAGAGAAGTTTGAAATGATACATGGCTGGTAGAGGTATGGAGGGCTATGGTCCAGGTGCAGCTCGATGGGAATAGGCAGTTTAAATGGTTTGGAATGAACCAGTTGGGATAAAGGGCCTGTTTCTATGCTATATTATTTCAAAGACTCTGTGATCAGTCATGTAGTAAGAGAGGGCCCAAATATACTTTAGTTACCTAGTTGTGCAACTTGAATATTTTACTGTATGTTTAATGTTTGTCTTGTCCTGTAAATGAATGGTTAACTTACTTACTGGTGGTGAGTGTATTCTGTCCCCACTCACCAAACCCGCAAACCTGATTTTACACAACACTATGGCATGAAATTTGTTGCTTTGTAGCAGCAATTCAGTGCTAAATATAAAATTGGTATATATTATTAAAGTAAGTAAATATTGCAAGAAAGAATAGCAAAGTAAAATTCATGGGTTCATGGACTGTTCAGAATTCTGATTGTGAAGCTGTTTTTAAATCATTTTAAAATCTGGGCCTTCAGGCTCCTGTACATCCTGCCCATCGGTTGTCAAGAGAAGGTGGCATGTCTCGGATGGTGATGGATGTTACCTTCCTGAATGACCACCTCTTGAAGATGTCCTCAGTAGTGGGAAAGGTTGTGTCCATGGTGCAGCTGGCTGAGTCTACAATGCTCTGCAGCCTTTTACAATCCTGTGCATGATAGCCTCTCTATCAGGCTGTCGGCATGCTTTCCCTCACACATATATACAAATTTGTAAGTTTTTGGTGTCATATCAAATCTTCTCAAGCTCCTAACATATTTGAGCATTCTACTGTTGATGCACCATCAATAACTCTCGGAGACAGGAGGTGAACGATAGGCTTTTATTAGCAGCAAAACGGAGCACGGCATCTCGGAGACTGAGGAAGGAGCAGTGCCTCCAATCGCCTTTATACAGGGGTCTGTGGGAGGAGCCACAGGAGCAGTCAGCAGCTGGGAAAAGAAAAGAGGCGCTCATGAGGGTTGACATTGGTGGACGTACATAACAGGGAGCGGATAGAGTGGAGTGCCTCGGGGAGGACCTCCTGCCAGCGAGAGACCGGCAATCCCTTTGACCTAAGGGCTAAGAGTGTGGCCTTCCACACAGTGGCATTCTCCCTCTCCACCTGTCCATTCCCCCGGGGATTATAGCTCGTGGTCCTACTAGTAGCAATACCCCTAGCCAGCAGGTACTGGCGCAGCTCGTCACTCACAAAGGAGGACCCTCTCTCACTGTGGATATAGCAGGGATACCCGAACAGAGTGAAGAGCTGGTGCAGGGCTTTTATGATGGACGTGGCAGTGGTATTGGGGCAGGGGATGGCAAAGGGGAACCGCAAGTACTCGTCGATAATGTTGAGAAAGTAGACATTGCGGTCGGTGGAGGGAAGGGGACCCTTAAAATCGACACTCAGTCGCTCAAAGGGGCGGGTGGCCTTGATAAGTTGTGCCTTTTCAGGACGGTAGAAGTGCGGTTTGTACTCAGCGCAGACTTGACAGTCCCTAGTCATTGTCCTGATTTCCTCAAGGGAGTACAGCAGGTTCCGGGCTTCAACGAAATGGTAAAGTCGGGTGACCCCCGGGTGGCAAAGATCTGCATGGAGGGCATATAGCCGGTCGAGCTGTGCACTGGCACATGCTCCCTGAGATAGGGCATCAGGGGTCTCACTGAGCCTTCCAGGCTGGTACAGGATGTCATAGCTGTAGGTGGAGAGTTCAATTCTCCACCGCAAAATTTTATCATTTTTGATTTTGCCCCGCTGTTGGTTGCTGAACATGAACACAACCAAGCACTGGTCGGTCAGCAAGGTGAACCTTTTGCCGGTGAGATAGTGCCTCCAGTGCCTAATAGTTTCCACTATGGCCTGGGCTTCTTTCTCCACCGCGGAGTGCCGAATTTCAGGGCCCTGAAGGGTACGAGAGAAGAATGCTACCGGCCTTCCTGCCTGATTGAGGGTAGCAGCCAATGCAAAATTGGAGGCATCACTCTCTACTTGGAAGGGAATGGTCTCATCTACTGCATGCATCGTTGCTTTGGCAATGTCCCCTTTAATGCGGCTGAGAGGGGAAATGCAGTGGACTTGACCAGGGGGCGGACCTTGTCTGCGTAGTGAGGGACCCATTAGGCGTAATCGGAAAAGAAGCCCAGGCACCGTTTGAGGGCTCTGAGGCTGGTGGAAAGAGGGAGTTCCAACAGGGGGCACATATGGTCGGGGTCAGAGCCAATGACCCCGTTCTCCACGACATACCCAAGGATAGCAAGTCAGGTGGTTCCGAACACACTCTTGTCCCTGTTATAGGTGAGGATAAGAGCTTTGGCCGCTTGGAAAAATCGTTGGAGGTTGGTGTTGTGATCCTGCCAGTCGTGACCGCAGATGGTGATGTTATCCAGATATGGGAATGTGGCCTTCAGTTGGCACTGGTCCACCTTCCGGTCCATTTCCCTCTGGAAGACAGAGACTCCATTCGTGACACCGAAGGGGACGCGCAGGAAGTGATAGAGCCTGCCGCCCGCCTCGAAGGCGGTGTAGGGGCGGTCCTCTGGGTGGATGGGGAGCTGGTGATAAGCAGATTTCAGATCTATTGTCGAGTACACCTTGTACTGAGCTATCTGATTGACCATATCCACGATGTGGGGTAGGGGGTACGCGTCAAGCTGCATGAACCTATTGATGGTCTGGCTATAGTCCACGACCATCCTATTTTTCTGCCCTGTCCAAACAATGACCACCTGGGCCCTCCAAGGACTTGTGCTTGGCTCAATGATCCCCTCCCTGAGCAGCCGCTGCACCTCCGACTTAATGGAGGCTCTGTCCCCCGCGCTGTACCTCCTGCTTTTAGTTGCCACAGGTTTACAGTCAGGGGTCAGGTTGGCGAACAGCGGTGAGGGAGGGATCTTGAGGGTGGAGAGGCTGCAAGTGGTGTCAGTAGCACAGCTATCGGCATGGTGCTGGGTGAGATGTGTGGTTCGGTGTGTGTGTGTGGTCAGCAGCGGGGTATATGACGAAGTCCCACAAAACTGAGGATTTATGACAGTGAGTGGTGGGAGGGGCCCGTCATATGCCATAGTCACATTTTTCAGGTGGCTCTGGAAGTCGAGCCCCAATAGCACAGGGGCACACAGTTGAGACATGACCAGTAACGCAAAGTCCCGATATTCTGTGCCCTGCACCACCAATGTTGCTACACAACCCCCCCCCCCCCCCGGATGTCTGTGGAGTGCGATCCAGAAGCCATGGTGACCTTCTGGCTTACCGGCTGTGTCACGAGTCCGCAGCGTTGCACTGTGTACGGGTGAATAAAACTCTCAGTGCTGCCCATGTCAAACAGGCAGCTAGTCCTGTGCCCCTCCACCAGGATGTCCATCATTGACCTGGCGAGCTGGTGTGGAGCGCTTTGGTCGAGGGTTACGGAGGCCAGAGTTGCATCACCGTCTTGATGCCTGGTAAGCACCCGTGGGTTGGAGGCGGGGTGAGGTGGCACCAACAAAGATGGCCGCCCCCATGCCTCGCACAAAGCGGGCAGGCAAGATGGCGGCGACCAAAATGGCGATCCCCCATGCCTTGCACGTGGTGCTGCTGGACCCCGGTCGTGGTTTGGACTTACAGACCTTGGCAAAGTGGCCCTTCTTTCCGCAGCTGGAGCAGGTAGCTTCTCGGGCTGGGCAGTGTGTTCGGGGGTGCTTTTCGAGTCCGCAGAAGTAACACTGCGCGGACTTGCGACTGGCAGCAGCCATGGTCGATTTGCCAGCGGGTTGTGGGGACTTCACAGACCTATGCCTGGCAGCAGCCGAGGTCGATTTGCCGGCAGGTTGCGGGGTCTGCAGCATCCACGGGGCTGGCGGGAGATCGCGCGCCTTGACAGCGTCAGCGTTGTGCAGAGCAGCCTCCAGCGTGTCGGCCAGCTCGATCGCCGAATGTAAGGTAAGATCAGTGTGTTCCAGCAGCCGCTGGCACACGTACACTGACCTGATCCCCGTAACGAAGGCGTCTCTTACTAGCAGCTCCGCATGCTGTTCCGCCGTCAGTCCCCTGCAGTCGCAGGCCCGCACGAGTGTCTGTAGGGCCCGGACAAACTCAGCGCTCGACCCTGTGGCCCGCTGCAGCTGTGTTGCTAAGCAATGTCTCGCATAGACGGTGTTCACCGGTCGCGGCTATTGTCTTTTGAGGGAGTCCCGCGCCCCTTGGTAGGTCAGCAAGTCTTTGATCAGGGAGTAGACCCACGGACTGACCCTGGAAAGGAGAACTCTGTGCATCGTGGCAGGCTCGGTCACTCGAATCTCCTCCAGGTACGATTGGAAGCATACAAGCCAGAGTTCAAAAGCGATGCCGGCTTCCGGAGATTGAGGGTCAATATCCAATCTGTCAGGTCATAAAATGCTCTCCATGGTTTAAAATTGCTGCTAATAAAATTGATGCACCATCAATAACTCTCGGAGACGGGAGGCAAACGATAGGCTTTTATTAGCAGCAAAAGTGACCACAACATCTTGGAGACTGAGGGAGGAGCAGTGCCCCAATCGCCTTTATACAGGGGTCTGTGGGAGGAGCCACAGGAGCAGTCAGCAGAGGGGCGTGTCCAGACAGGTACACATTGTTTACCACAACTGTGAGCTCTGGAATGCAGGGTGGAAATACGTCTCTACCAACTGAGGTGTAAGGTTCTTCTTCCCCTCGCTAGCCTGCAGGTCACCCTTGGGCAAAGTGTAGCACCTGGTTAGCCCCTGATCAGGGTCACATGAAGCTAAGGGAACAGGTGGTGAATGGTTGTATGACAATCACATGTCACAAGTCCTGGTTATACACCACCTACAACGGGCAGATAACCTCTGAGAAGTATTGATAATGGCTGGGGTCACCCGTCTAATGAAGACCCTGCCCAGAAAACGCAATGGGAAACCACTGTAGAAAAATTTAACAAGATCAGCCATGGAAAAAACACAATCACCCATGTCATACGACATGGCACATAATGATCATGGTAATGAGCTCTACATCATGAGGACACGTTCAGAGTCTGTACAGGGTAAACCACAGTTTAAATTCGAGTTGGTGTTTCAATGCAGTTTTAAGTATTTCCTTTTGACATTAATGCTTATAGGTTGGTCAGGATCATTAAAACAAACACAACTCTTTTGCTGTTGTCAGGTCTCTAAACAATTCCCATAAAAGCTGGAACTTGCTGTGTCAGTGTTTCAGGAAGAGCAGTTTGATGATCTGTTTAATCTTCCCCTCTGCAGATTTGGATTAACAAAAAAACATTTGGATGTGATTAGTCTCCTTAACAACCTGGAAAACCATCTGAGACCAGATCAGACAGAGATCTAGTTGCAGCCAGGAGAGTTTTATTTGCTCCTGGAATTAATCTATTACCTGTTTCTAATTGCATATGAACTGAGTATTTTCCAGAGACATTGAGAGGACAGTTAACACTGAAGACCAGATACAATAAAAGCTGCAGTTAAGATTACAAAGAAACATGAACAAACTGATTGGGTTTGCATGCCAATCACAACAAGCAGTACCATATCTCTTTCTTGGGGCCTAAGCACCGAGCGGAATGTAGGCCATTGATGACTTACCATCCCCGTCATCCTCTCACAAAGTCGATGTACGGTTGTAGTTCATCAATGTTTCTGTATTCCATTGTATCCTCTGTACAGGGGATTGGCCTATACAGCTTCATCAAAGCCCTGCTAGTGCAGGACTCCTTAATGATCGTGACTGCTTTCCAGGTCAGCAGGAAGTGTTGATAGAGTTGATGGAGGGGAGGCTGGTTTGTGTGATGGACTCGGCCAGATTCAGAACTGTCTTCAAATTCTTGTGGCCTTTAGCAGAGCAATTGTCAATATAGAAACATAGAAACCTAGAGCACATTACAGGCACTTCAGCCCACAATGTTCTGCTATCTATGTAACCACTCTCGAAATTGCCCAGCTTTTCCCTACGACATAACCCTCTATCTTTCTAAGCTCCATGTACCTATATAAGATTCTCTTAAAAGACTCTATTTTATCCGCCTCTACCACCGTCACTGGCAGCGCATTCCACACACCCACCACTCTCTGTGTGACAAACTTACCACTGACATCCCCCTTGTAACTACTTCCAAGCACCTTAAAACTATGCCCCCTTGTGTTAACCATTTCAGCCCTGGGAAAACTCCTCTGGCTATCCACACTATCAATGCCTCTCATCATCTTATACATCTCTATCAGGTCACCTCTCATCTTCTGTTGCTCCAAGGAGAAAAGGCCAAGTCCACTCAACCTATTCTCATAAAGCATGCTCTCCAATTCAGGCAACATCTGTATAAATCTCCTTTACACTCTCTATAGTATCCACATCCTTGCTGTAGTGAGGTGACCAAAACTGAACACAGTACTCCCAGTGGGGTCTGACCAAGGTCTTATATAGCTGTAACATTACCTCACAACTCTTGAACTCAATGCCATGGTTGATGAAGGCCAAAACACCATATGCCTGCTTAAAAGTACTGTCAACCTGCACAGCACTTTGAGTGTCCTATGGACATGAGCCCCAGGATCGTGCTGATCCTCCACACTACCAAAAGTCTTACCATTAGTATTATATCTGTCTTCAAATTTGACCTACCAAAATGACCCACTTCACACTTCTCTGGTTTGAACTGCATCTGCCACTTCTCAGCCCAGAGAGGACTGCATTTGTCTGCTTTTGCTCCTGTATTAGAGTAAGTAGGTGATTGCCTCAAAACAGGAGGAGACTATTTAGGTCTCTCTTAACCTTTTTCTGTAATCCTTGGGGGTTGCAGCTGAAAAGTGCCTTATTGCTATTGATGGACTGTTTATCAAAAAGCCATGGAAAGAAATTATATTTTGTTTCTTTACCAGAAAAAGATATACTTCTATATCTTCTGAATGCAGGGTTTATTAGTTGTGCTGGGTCAGAGGAGTCAAAAATACTTCCTTTCAAAATGGAGAACTGGAAAGCGGTTAATGTGTGTGACAAATCAAGCTATGCAGTCTCATCTCGTGATCCTGAGATAGGGGGTCAGAATCAGATTTATTATCACTGACTTATATAACGTGAAATTTGTTGTTTTGTGAAAGCCGTGCAGGGTAGAGACATAGAAGCTCTATAAATAAATAAGACCTTAAGACCACAAGATAAAGTAGCAGAATTAGGCAATTTGGCTCATCAAGTCTGCTCTGCTATTTCATCATGGCTGATCTATTTTCACTTTCAGCTCTAATCTCCTGCCTTCTTCCCTTCATGCCCTAACTAATTAAGAACCTATCAACCTCTGCCTAAAATATACCCAATAACCTGGCCACAGCTGCCCAAGGCAATTAATTCCACAGACTAACCACTCTCTGACGTAAGAAACTCCTTCTCATCTCCATTTAAAATGGATATCCCTCTATTCTGAGGCTGTGTCTTCTGGTCCTAAAATTAAATAAGTAAGTAAATTAATACAGAAACAAACAAGCAAGCAATCAAAGAAAGAAAGAAATTGTAAGGTTGTTCACAGAGTCTACGGATTAGGTTGCAAACATTGCATCTACAGTCAAGGTGACATCATCAGTACGCAATTGAGTGTTGTTTCCGCTGAGAGCTCGCATTTATATTGGTCCGAGTCATTGTTCTGATTGGTTGGCTGGCACACTGGCCTCTAGTCTCCCCTGGGTCCCAGCTAACTGGATCGCTGTGTGATCCCTTCTGGCCCGTGTCCCTGGTTATCTGTCATTGTGAGTGTTGGTTCCTCGGCTAACCCCTCATCCGGACCCCAGACCCCAGACGCATAAGTTCGTAAATCACGTCCAGTTCAATATGCTTCTTAATAAAGTCTTCCCTTGAGAACCAAGTTTCTAAGAATTGTCTTGATTTCTTGTTTTGTGCTTCTGCTACGATATTTGAGGTTTCCCAGGTGAACTTGGGCCCTTCTTGGTCTTCATATACTGAGATGAATGACAGAGGATTATGTCTTCTTATATCTAGGTGACATTCACGTAATCTCGGAGATAATCTTCTCCCAATCTGCCCTACACAGTTAAATAAATAAACAAACAAACAAACAAACAGGTAAAGTGTCAGCTAAATAAATAAATAGTGCAGGGAAATAAAATAATCAGATCGTGTTCGTAGACCATTCAGAAATATGATGACAACCCAATTGAAGCTGCTTCTGATCTGTTGAATGTGGGTTGTCAGGTCCTCTGTACTCTCTCCCCGATGGTAGTAATAAAAAGCTAGCATATTCAGTACGTTGAGGGTCCCCAGAGATGAATGCTGCTTTCTTGAGGCACCACTTATTGAAGATGTCTTTGATGATGGGGACAGTTGTGCCCAGGATGGAGCCAGATGAGTCTACAAGATTCTCTGCAGCTTCTTACAAACACAAGAGGTCCTGTAACAATGCAGAGCAACATACACAAAATCCTGGAGGAACTCAGAGAGTCAGGCAGAATTTGTGGAGAGGAATAAACAGTCAATATTTCAGGACAAGGCCCTTAATCAGGACTCTGGGAGCTGGCAGAGAGTCAATAGGCTAAATGTTCTTTCTTCCGTTGTCTTCTCCCCTTTCCTATCAGATTCCCCTTTCTTCAGTTCTTTGTCTCTTGCAGCTTCCAATCTCTTTACATCATCCCTCCCTCACTCCCTGTTTCACCTATTACCTACCACATTGTATCATTTTCTCCCTCCCCCTACATTCTTACTCTAACTTCTCATCTTTTTTTCCAATCCTGATGAAGAATTGAGGCCCAAAACATTGACTTTTCACTCTTTTCCATAGGTGCTACCTGGTCTGCTGAGTTCCTCCAGCATTTTGTGTGTGTGGCTAGATGTTCTTCTGTGAGGGCAGGTGTAAACTGAAAACTCACATGGAGCTGTTGTTCAAAAAAATGGGCGATTTATTAAAAAAACTTGTTCAGAACAGGAGCCTAGTCAAAGCTGATCTTCCTGAGCATGGACCTGGTACAGTTTTTACATTCTCAATTCATGAAAACTATAGTTTGAAAACAGAATGGTGGCTAGAGGAAAACTTTGTTCAGTAACAGACTAAGTAGGTCCTAATTACAGAATAAAATTATGATCCACAGGTCTAACAGCAAATACGATGTTCCATTCCAACAATGGGTGCATGGCATAACATAATCAGTGAAGTTTCTGAAACCTGGGTGTTGTCACTGTTTTACTTCAAGGCTTTGTCTGCAGTTCCCTGTTACCATATTAGAACAATCCACATCCCTATTTACTAGTTATTAGCTCTCACTATTCTTTTCCTGCAACAGAAGGAAAGATGCAAAGTAGGTTTTCAGTCTCATCTGGGAAAGTGTAAAGTTGGCAACCTGCTGTTTAATGCACCACATGACTTCAGTGAAAGCACTTACTATCTTTGGGTGATGCAGGATATCACCAATTTTCCTCCCAATATTCCCACACTGGGCTCCTGGTGTGAAGAAGTTTTTTTAATAAAACGCCCAGTTTGTGACAAACTCTGCTGAGTGGGTATTGATTTATACTCCCAAACTGGCACTTATCATTTCAATGTTCTGAGCTTAATGGAGTGCAGTATGATTAAAGAACAAATGATAATTACTAAGTGTATTTTTCCCTCTCCTCCACTCTGTGTTTTCTGCAGGGGTCAGCCTCTACGTGACTTCACTTTCCACTCTTCCCTCCCCACTGATCTCCCTCCTGGCACTTACCCCTGCAAATGGGACAAGTGCCACACTTGCCCATTCACCCCCACTCTCATTTCCCCTTTGAGTCCCAAACAGTCCCTCCAGGTGAGGCAACACTTCACCAGTGAGTCTGTCAGGGTCTGCTGTATCCTTTGTTCCTGATGCAGCTTCCTCTATATTAATGAGAACTGACATAGTGTGGGGACCTCTTCGCCAAGGTCCTTTGCTCCAACCTCCATAAAAAGCAGGATTTCCCCTTGGCCACCATTTGAACTTGACTTCCCATTTCCACACCGACATGTTGTTCCATTCCACCTCTAGAGGCCACACTCAAGTTGGAGGAGCAACACCACATATATTCTGTCTGGGTAGTTTCCAAGCTAATGGCATAAACAGTGATTTCCCCAACTTCAGGTAATTTCTCCACCCCTCCCTCATCTCTCTTTTTCCATCCCCCATTCTACCTCTCCACTTACCTCTTCACTGCTCCCCACCTGCCCATCATCTCCCTGTAGTGCCCCTCCTCCTTCCCTTTCTCCCATGGTTCACTCTCCTCTCCTATCAGATTCCTTCTTTATCAACTCTTCATCTTTTCCACCTATCACCTTCTAGCTGCTTACTTCACTTCCCCCACCTGCTCAGGTTCCCCTTCACCTATCTTCACCTCTCACCTGCCAGCTTGTACTCCTTCCCCTCACCTCAGTTTCTGAGTCTGGCTTCTTCCCCCATCCCTTTCAGTCCTGATTAAATGTATTGGCCTGAAGTAGTGACTGTTTAGACCCCTCCATAGATGCTGCCTGATCTACATGTATACTAGCCTCCCCCAGCATCCAGGGCATCTCAAAAAGTTGGCGTCCATCATTAAGGACCCCCATCACCCAGCACGTGACTTCTTCTCATTACTATTATCAGGGAGGAGGTACAGGAGCCTGAAGATGCACATTCAATATTTTAGAAATAGCTTCTTCCTCTCTGTCATCAGATTTCTGAATGGACAATGAACCGATGAACACTACCACAATACTTATATTTTCTTTTTTTGCTTTCTTTTTGAACTACTTATTTAATTATATAGTTGTAATTTATAGTTTTTTTATTATGTATTGCAAGGTACTGCTGCCATATAACATTAAATTTCATGATTTCATGACATGTGCCAGTTTCTGTGATGTAATTGTTATATGGTTATATGGGTGGAGTAAGAGCTGGCAGGTGATGGGACAATCCAGGTGATGGAGGGGTGATAGGCAGATGGAGGAGGGGAGAGTGGGAATAGTGACAGAGGCTGGGAGGTGATGGGAGTATCCATGTGATGGAGGGGTAAAAGGCAGATGGAGGAGGGGAGAGTGGGAATGGTGACAAATGTTGAGAGGTGAGAGGTGCAGGTGACAGAACGGTGCAGATGATGGAATCTGATAGAAGAGGAAGGTAAACCATAGAACTAAATAAAGGAGGTGAGGAGGGCAGATGGGAACAGTGGGGAAAGGGGAATGCAGTGGGAAAAGAATGTGTGGGTGATGGGCAGATGAAATGGGACAGGAGAGGATCAAAGCAGAGTGATGGGAACCTGGGTTGGTATGGGAGGAACTGGGTAGATCAGGAGTAGAGAGAAAAGAGAGAAGCAGGTTACGTGAAATTGGAGAATTCATTGTTCAGGTCATTGGGTTCTGGATAACACTGGTGCCAATTCTCTAGTTTCCATTTAACTTCATCCTGGCAGTGGAAACATGGTTGTGTGGGAATGGAGAAGGTAAATAAAATGGCTGCCATTTGGCAGCTCCGGACGCCCATGACAGATGGAGTGAAGGTGCTTAACAGAACTCTAGGCCTCACCATTGAATGAAATTTAATGATATACTCAAAGCTTCCTTCAAAAAGTCCAGTGTCCTTGAAGAAAAGCATCAACTCCCACTAACTGCCTGGATCTGTGGCCGCCAAAGTAGAGAGTGAGCATTCGAGGTGGTGAGACAGTGTATCAGGATGACAGAGGAATGCACCTCCTGATGTCTACTCATCCTTTTAACCATTGTTGAACTGTTCCTGAAGGTGGCTTTCCAACAGAGACAGTATAGAAGTTGTAGAACATAGAGCAAAGAATGTAATATATAGAACCCAGGCAACAGACATAGAAGATAGAACATAGAACAGTACAAAAGTACAATACATGATGTCATGCCAATCCTTCCATAGTCAATCCCTTCCCTCCTACCTAGCTCATAATCCTCCATTTTTCTCACATCCATGAGCCTACCTAAGAGTCTTTTGAATGTCCCTAATGTACCTGCTCAACCATCACCTCTGGCTAGGCATTCCAGGCACCTACCACACTTTGTTTAAAAAATCCTTCCATTTGACATCTCCCCTAAACTTTCCTCTACTCACTTTCAAAGGGTGTTGTCTTTTATTGGCCATTGTTGCCCTGACGTAAAAATTGCTGGCTGCCCCCTTGTATTAGTCTTTTCTGCCATGGGATGAAGTCTCCAGCTATCCACTTGATTTATGTTTCTCTATCAATTCCCCTCTCATTATTCTTTGCTTCAAAGAAAAAAAAGCTTAGCTCAGTCAACCTTTCCACATAAATCATGCTGTCTAATACAGGTAGCATCCTGGTAAATCTCCCTCACAACTTCTCTAAAATTCCATGTCCTTCTTACAATAACGTGACCAGAATGGAACACAATATTCCAAGTATGGCCTAACCAGCATTTTATAGAACTGCAATGTTACCTTACGGTGCTTGACCCTAATCATCTGACAAATGGAGGTCGAGACAACATGTGCCTTCTTAACCACCCTATCAACTTGTGCGACCACTTTGAGAGATTTATGGACATGGATATCAAGATCACTCTGTTCCACCGCACTGCTAAGAATCCTTCCAATAACCCTGTACTCTGCCTTCAAATTCAATCTTCCAAAATTAACCACTTCATACTTTTCTAGATTGAACTCCACCAGCCACTTCTCAGCCCAGCTCTGCATTTTTTCAATGTGCCACTGCAACCTACAACAACTCTCCATACAATCCACACTTCCACCAACCTTTGCATCATCTTCCTGGTAATGAGTTCAGATACTACTCCATTGTACATTTAGTACTGTCAGTCTGTGAATATGTTTCACTCATGCATATACCATGTATCACTGCCTCTGAAGTTACTGACAATGTAAAAATCATTGCTTAGACCTCGGACAAACATACACACCAATGATCACATCTATCTGGAGTGCTGTTGCAGGAAAGCCGCATCAGGGTTCCCCACCATCCAGGCCATGCTTTCTCCTCGTTGCTGTCATCAGGAAGTAGGATAGGAGCCTCAGAACCCACAGCACAAGATTCAGGAACAGTGAAAACGCTCAATCATCAGCTTTTGAGCCAAAGGGGATATCTTCACTCAACTTTACTCACCCCAACACTGAACTGTTCCCACAACCTATGGATTCGCTTTCAAGAACTCTTCATCTCATATTTTGATATTTATTGCTTATTTGTTTATTATTACTATTTTGTTTTTCTTTCTGTCTTTGTATTTGCACAGTTTGTAGTCTTTTGCACATTTTGTTGTGTGTGGTTTTCATTGATCCTATTGTGTTTCTTACTTCCTGTAAATCCCCACAGGAAAATGAATCTCAGGGTTGTAGATGGTGACTTTTCTGTACTTTGATAATAAATTCAAGTTGCACTTTGAACTATACAGTGCTGTATGTGTATGTGATGTAGAGTCACAGAGTCATTGAACACTAAAGCAGAGAAACAGGCCATTTGGCCCAACTGGTCTGTGCCATACTGTTATTCTGCACAGTCCCCTTGATCTGCACCAGATCTTGGCTCTCCGTACCCTTCCCATCCACACAAACTTTACTTAAATCTTGCAATCGAACCAGCATCCACTACATCTGCTGGCAGCTCATTCCACACTGGCACCGCTGTCAGTGAAGCAGCTCCCCTCATGTTCCCCTTAACATTTCACCTTTGACTTCTAATTCTAGTTTCACCCAGCTTCAGTAGAAAAAGCCTGCTGCACTTAACCTGTTTATATCTCCTATAATTTGGTATATCAATATCCTGTGATGTTCTGACTCTTCTGAGAATATTGTTACATTTAATTGGAATGTACTTTGTGCACCTGACATTAATCAAATTTCCAATACTCTGTAATACTAAAAAACATTAGTGATGTTAGTGGTTTGCAAGCGTTCTTGGCACTGCTCCAAGTGATATTGCTAAGCAAAAATATTTCCACTATATTTATTTAATGGAAAGTAACAGGACATTTTTTGTATGACTATAAAGCAACTAACAATAAAAAAAGCTTGCATTTATATATGAAAGTTTCATACTATCTTAAAGCTAGTGAGATATTTAGCAGATCAGACAGCATCTACTGTATGGAAAGGTACATAAATCCAACATTTTGGGCTGAGACCTTCATTAGGATGAAGGGATCAAACCACTAATGAAGGATCTCAGCCCGTAACATCAGCTCTGTATTGCTCTCCTTAGATGCTTCTTGGCCAGCTTTTTGTATGTGTTACTCTGGATTTCCATCATCTGCAGAATCTCTGTGTACACATGCAAAATGCTGAAGGAACTCAGCAGGTCAGGCAACATCTAGAGCCGAAGTTTTGGGTCGAAAACCTTCATATGGCTCCAGGTCCCTTCATCCCATTGAAGAGTCTTGGCCTAAAATGTTGGCTCTGCACCTGTAGAAGTTCTTCTGGAAGACAAGTATTTGATGCGAGACCTGAAGAAGATGAATCACAGGACACAGTTTATGCACATTAGAATTCTGTATCCACATAATATGACCAGATAATCAGATCTGATTTTACGAGACAAAAGAAACCGTGGGTGCAGAAACCTGGAGCAACATACAATCCACTGGAGGAACTCATTCAGTCAGACAGCATTTGTGGAAGAAAATGGACTGTTGATGTTTTGGGTTGAGACCCTTCATCTAGAAGCATGGCCACACTTGCAAGATGCTACAAGCACATCCTCTGACTGCGCTTGTCATTGATGCAAATGACACATTGCATTGTACAGTACCGTGCAAAAGTCTTAGGCACATATATACAACTAAGGTGCCTAGGACGTTTTGCATCGTGCTGTATTTGTCAACGTGGAGTGGAGAGCGAGTTTGTAAATCTGGAAGGAGCAAAGGATGTTGGGGGTGGCGAAGGTGGAGCACAGTGGGAGGTGTGTGTGATGGATGACAGAGAAGGAATGCTGGGGCAGGAGGTGGCATGGTTGAAAACACCCAACCTTGAGACACCAGGCAAGGTAATTTGATTCCATACAATTGATTTATTGATCATTACAGAATGTTTCTCTCATGCTTCTCACTCCCTTCCCTCTTCCTTCCACTTTTCCCAACCATAATTTCCCTCCCCTTGACCTCTTCCCACTCTCAATCCATAGTAGAGACCCATATCAGACTGCCCAATACTACAAACGTTTGTATATATTTTGATGTTCGGTGTACATGTGACAAATGAAGCTATCTGATCTCATCGGGTCAGGCAGCATCCGTAGAGGGAAATGGACTGTTGATAATTCAGGTCAAGGCCCTACAGCAGAATTTTGATATTAATGCTGGTTAAGAGAAAATTACATCATATTAATGTGAAAAATATCCCTGCTGTTTCTCTAGTTGGCCAATAAGAATCAATTTGCACTCATAAAGATCTTTGAACTTGCCATGCTGCCATTTAGGTTCCTTTTAAAATGGCATAATGTTGTAAAGGTGGTGGAGTAGTGATACGTCTCTATCAAAGGAAGTGCAAGGCACGCCTTCCCTCCGCTAACCTGAAGATCACCCTTCAGCAACATGTAACACTTTCTTAGCATCCCCCCCCCCCCACTCCACCAATCAGGGTCATGTGAAGTCATGGGAGCAGGTGGTGGATTGTCGTATGAGCAGTTGGTGCATATCACAAGTCCCGGTTTTGCGATGACTGACGCCAGGCCGACAATCTCTGAAGAGTATCAATAATGGCTAGGTTCACCCGTCTGGTAAAGACACTGTCCAGAAGACGGCAATGCCAAACCAGTTTATCTTGAAAAATTTGCCAAGAACAATCATGGTTGTGGAAAGACTGTGATTGCTCTTGTCACAGGACATGGCACATAACAAATGAATGATAATGTTGTAAATGATCAAATATGTTGTTACAAAGGGCATGTGTGTAGAGCTTAACTGGCCTGAATCCTAATTTTTGATTTTCCTTGGGGCAACACTGTAGTGTAGTGGGTAGCACAATGCTACTACAACTCAAAGTAGCAGAGTTTGGAATTCAATTCTTGCTCTGTCTATCAGAAATTTGTACACTCTCCCAATTAACTGCATACGTTTCCTTTGGGTGCTCAGTTTCCTCCCACAGTCCAAAGACATTCCAGTTATTAGGTTAATTGCTCATCGTAAATTGTCCTGTAATTAGATTAGGGGTAAATAGGTGGGTTGTTAGGTGGTGCAACTCATTTTGTGGAACAGACTATTCCGTGTTATATTTTAAAATTTAAAAAAAAACAAAAATAAGTGTTACATTTAAATTATACAATAAAACACAGAAAATGCTGCAGGAACTCAGCAGGTCTGGCAGAAACTATGTAAAGGAATAAAGAGCTGACGTTTCAAACCGAGACCCTTCATCAGGACTCAGGATTGTGTTTATGTATGTCGTGTCCTGGTTCACATCTTTACTATTAGGCTCATTTAACTGCTCTGTTTTGCTTTCAGACAGTTTGGGTTATTGTTGGAAGGAAGGAATGATGTGGAATGTGTGCCATCCAATTAGCAGGCAGTTTTTCTTGGTGAGGGACAATAATGTTGGTCTTAGGGTTTTGTTCGAGAGGAGATGAAGAGAGAAGATTTTGGGGAGAGTTGGTTGTAGCATACTATCCAGTGGGAGACCCGTTTGTTCGAGAGGGATTGAAAGGCAACATTTGTAAAGTGATGTGTGCTTTCCCATTGACCGAGGACCCAGCGCGTGAGTGACAGAGAAGTTCAAGATGAGCTCCAACTTGTGCACATTTGACTGTTTAATTAGAATGGGCCCTTTTCCTTTTGTTATTCTTTACTAAACCTTTATTTAGGATTCATAAATATAATTCCGTCAATCATATGCAATGTACTCTCTGTGATTTCATGGCATTAATTTGTAACAGGGTAGCAAATTACACAGCATCCACACAAACAGGGTTTTAGCGGAGTTCAGCGTCTCAATCTCACATGTTCAGCGGGGCCAGAGATTGTCTTCTCTGGACTTATGCATGAGTGTTTCATGTATAGTTAACTTCTGCACTTGATTTGGTTAGGAGGGTTCCAAAGGAGATTTACCAGGATGCCACCTGGATTAGAGAGCATGTCTTACAAGGAAAGGCTGAGTGAGCCAAGGCTTTTCTCTTTGGAGAGAAGGAGGATAAGAGGTTTTGATAGAGGTGTACAAGATAAGAGACATAGGTCGAATAGACAGCCAGACACTTTTTCCTGGGGTGGTAACGGCCACTACCAGACAACATACTTTTAATGGGAATGAAGGAAGGTTCTGGGGAGATGTCAGAGGTTCATTTTTCACACTTCCAGGGGTGGTGGCAGAGGCTGATACTATACAGTAGGAAAATTTAAAAGACTCTTTGTTAGGCAGCTGGATGTAAGGAAAATTGAGGGATATGGGCACAATATTATTTATTTTCTGTCTGTCAGCTTGTGTATTTATTTATTTATTTATTTATTATCATTGTTGTTGTTCATTTAATTTTTAAAGCTGGTAAAACCTGGTCATAGCCAATCACACATATTTTTCAATTGCCAGGAACATTCTAACTATTCTAGTGGTGTATAGTATTGTGGTGTTCTGAAGATTTACATAAATATTGCTGTGTAGGCCTAATAGTTTAATGCTATTGTATGGTGACTTTGGATGATACCAGTTGTAGATATTACTATAGGGGCAATGTATACCCTCTTCATGTTCCATAGTCTTTCCATTTCCTCTTTTAATTCTGTATATTTCTGGCATTTTTCACTTATTGATTTCTGACTGTTAAAGAAACATAGAAACATAGAAAACCTACAGCACAATACAGGCCCTTTGGCCCACAAGGTTGTGCCGAACATGTCCCTACCCTAGAAATTACTAGGCTTACCTAAAGCCCTCTATTTGTCTAAGCGGCATGTACCTATCCAGAAGTCTCTTAAAAGACCCTATCATATCCACCTCCACCAATGTTGCCGGCAGCCGATTCCACGCACTCACCACTCTTGAGTAAAACACTTACCCCTGACATCTCCTCTGTAGCTACTCCCAAGCACCTTAAACCTGTGCCCTCTTGTGTTAGCCATTTCTGCCCTGGGAAAAAGCCTCTGACTATCCACATGATCAAAGCTTATACACTTATACATCTCTATCAGGTCTCATCCTCCGCTGCTCCAAGGAGACAAGGCCAAGTTCACTCAACCTATTCTCATAAGGCATGCTCCCCAATCCAGGCAACGTCCTTGTAAATCTCCTCTGCACCCTTTCTGTGGTTTCCACATCCTGCCTGTAGTGAGGCAACCAGAACTGAGCACAATACTCTAAGTGGGGTCTGACCAGGGTGCTATATAGCTGCAACATTACCTCTCAGCTCCTAAATTCAATTCCACAATTGATGAAGGGCAATACACCGTACGCCTTCTTAACCACAGAGCCAACCTGCGCAGCAGCTTTGAGCGTCCTATGGACTCGGACCCCAAGATCCCCCTGATCCTCCACACTGCCAAGAGTCTTACCATTAATACTATATTCTGCCATCATATTTGACCTACCAAAATGAACCACTTCACACTTATCTGGGTTGAACTCCATCTGCCACTTCTTAGCCCAGTTTTGCATCCTATCAATGTCCAGATGTAACCTCTGACAGCCCTGCACAATATCCACAACACCTCCAACCTTTGTGTCATCTGCAAATTTACTAACCCATCCCTCCTCTTCCTCATCCAGGTCATTTATAAAAATCACAAAGAGTAAGGGTCCGAGAACAGATCCCTGAGGTGCTCCACTGGTGACTGACCTCCATGCAGAAAATGACCCGTCTACAATCAATCTTTGCCTTCTGTGGACAAGCCAGTTCTGGATCCACAAATCAATGTCCCCTTGGATCCCATGCCTCCTTATTTTCTCAATAAGCCTTGAATGGGGTACCTTATCAAATGCCTTGCTGAAATCCATATACACTACATCTACTGCTTTTCCTTCATCAATGTGTTTAGTCACATCCTCAAAAAATTCAATCAGTTATGTGTGTTTGGAATGGTGATGTCTATTATATAGGTTGTTCTTGCCTGTTTATCCTGTAATTTATATCTGGATAGTTACTATGGATTATCCTAACTGTAATAATGGATCAGTCACAATATAATTTGTGGAACTCTGACTCTAAAACTGGAACAGATTGTATTTATAATAAGGTAAGGTGTCTTTTCTGAATTCATATTTTAAAGCAAGATTTTGGTGAGTGACGTTTGCCACTTGTTTGTGCCTGTGTAAGTAATCAGATTGAGTTAAACTGCAACAGGATTCTGTAATGTGTTGGATTGTTTCTGTTTCCTCTTTAGTACGTGACCCAGTAGGGTTGGCCGGTACCATCTGAGGGGAATAATGTTCATAGTGATTTTTGGCAAGATATACATCTCTAAAAAACTTGTGGTAGCATCGCACCAGTGGTAGCTTTATGTGTGTTGTCATGCATTTTCTAACACTACCCTAAAATAAGCATTTCTGAAAAGAGGCCATTATAATGTACAACATATATATTCAACCTAGTGGTATTTTGTCATCAGTGATCCCTCAACATTGAAATTTGTCACAATGATAGCTGAGTTCAAGCACTTTTCATCAAATGTTGTTATAAAATTCTACATTGAAAACTGTGTCATTGGTGGCACTCGCAGCACAATGCCCAATTTCAGTAGAGTGAATCATTTCATTTTTAGAAAAATATTTGTCTGTTGTTTATTTTGGAAAAGTCTCTAAAAACCCTAGGACACATATAATCGCATGGATTTGTTGAGAATTTATTCAGGAATTCAAACAAGTAATCACATTTTGTATATATTCCATATTAACATCACTACAGCAGAAAATGTTACCTCACCCCTAAAGAGGTAAAAAACCTCATTTGGAGAGATTTATGGAGTTTTATCAATGTCATGATATTTTCCATATTGTTGTCTCAAATCAAAACAATCTTAAGCTTTTGTCATAGCATATAGAATTACAGTACAATAATTCAAATGTGGGGTTCCACATGGCCATAACCTAGGCCCCATTTGGTTGTAAAATGGATATATTTAATCAAAGACTGCTTTCCATACTTTGTTATCCATACTTTCATAACCTATTAATAATCATAATAATTTTCCAAGTCTTCCACATCTTCCACATCTTTATCTGAACTTTCCACACTCTCTGAGGTGGATGCCTGGTTCTCACAGTCTGCCAGTCTACACATGTCAGTATATCTGAGGCCATTTGCAACACACGTACATCTTGGGAGTGAACATTTTTTTGAACAGTTACAGGCCAGTAGATCCAGGACGGCATCGGGTGCTGGCTGGCCTTCCATCCAGTGCACCACCAACTGTTCAGCTTCCTCCATCTTCTATCCTCTGCCAACACGGCTTGGCACTTGTGGGTCCTTCTCCAAACATCTTCTCCATAGAGCAGCCTGGTAGTTGGCTCGCTGTGCACATTTTGTTAAGCAGTCCTTGCATGGTGGGAGTTGATGACTTTCGATTTCACCTTTTTTGGCACAGAAAAGGTGATACCTGAGCTCATTGACCTTGGTGGTCGGTGCTTTTGGAGCATACAGAATACATGTAAGTGCCTCCAGTTTGTCCATCAGTTCTGGGGAGAGGTCCCATACCTGACCCAACTCTAAGAATGTGTCCTGCATTTCCCTGTTGCTGGTCAGAAGTTTTAGAGCACTTGTCGGCCCTTTGCCTGCAAATGCGCTAGTGTCACACCCTATATATGCGTGCAACCCGTGAAAGCCCTACAGACCTCTATGCCAACAGTAGCAGCAACCTTTCTGATGTCTACAAGCCTTGTACGGGTTCTAATGCCACACTTCTGGAACAATGGGGGTCTCAATCTTGTCAGAAAATGCCAAAGACATGATAAAGACATCTGTGTCTTCTGAGCAGATCACACACAGAAAGCTACCACTGCTGCAATGCTATCAGATATTTTCTAGCACTAGGGGTGTATACCTTGCCAAAAATCACTATAAGAATTATTCCCCCAGATGGTACTGGTGGCCTAAATTTGGGGTCCTGACTCACGGACTACTTAGCATTTTATGCATTTATCATCTTGAATTTGTTGACTTTTATTATGTAACTTTGATATATTTTTTTGCTTTAACCACCTGGTCCTGTATGAAAAGAAGGAACCTCTCTGTTTCTGGGGAGAGATCTCCAACTCTGAACCAGTCGTTCGTCGCCTTTTTGTCAACATCTTTTCTGCACGGATTGTGGGGATGTTGTCCATGGAGGGTCATGCTCTTCCATTGGCTAGCTTCTGTTCTATAGTGATATTTCCATAATTTTTCTAGGCAGCGCTTTCATTTAAGTTTTATTGTGTGTACTTCTTATCAGAATTGCATACTCTCTCATGGAGTCCTGAATCCTGTTTTTGTTGATAAAAAATACATCCTTAGAAGTTTTATCTGATTGTTGCGTAGATTTTTTATGTCTATTATTTCTCTTTGCCCTTCTGTCCTAGGTAGTGCTAATCTAATTGTGTGCATGGTGTTTTCTAAAATTTTTCACTTCAGTCCTTACAATTTCTTTGTAAATTTTCCAAATTGGTTATTATTATTATTTGTAATTGCACAGTTTGTCTTTTTGCGCATACTTCTTGGTTATTTGGCTGTCCTTGTGTGTAGCTTTTCATTGCTTCTCTGTGTTTCTCTGTGAATGCCCACATGGAAAATGTATGTGGTGGCATATTACGTACTTTGATCATAAGTTTCCTTTGAACTTTGATGTAGGGAGGGTTAGATTGATCATGGAGAATGTTTGCTCCCATATTAAAAAGACGTATGGGCTAGGGTAAGTGCGTTTTGTGGGTACAACTTACCATATATTACCTTGAGATTCATTTTCTTGCAGGCATTTACAGAAAAATATAGAAATGCAACAGAATTTGTGAAAAACTATACATAAACACACAAAGACTGACAAATAACCACAGGCCAAAGGGCTTTTTTCCATGCCATACAACTCTGTGACTAGTGCTTCTGTGAAACATATGGGAGTTTTTAAATTGACTATGCCTTAAAAATAGAAATGATTATGAACATGTGATGTAAATATTAATTAACTAAGTTGTAAGCTGTGCCTAAAATTTTCAGGCACAAATTACTGATGTACAACAGCAGTGTCTTTGCAGTAACTTAATTCATTATTCAGAGCTGCGGGCAAAAGATCTGGCTCTTTTAATAAGCATGCAATGTGCACTCAGTGGCCACTTTATTAGGTACCCCAGTACACCTGCTCGTTATTGCAAATATCTAATCAGCCAATCATTTGGCAGCAACTCAATGCATAAAATATATATGCAGACATAGGAAAGCGGTTAGTTGTCAGACCAAACATCAGAATGAGGAAGAAATGTGATTTAAGTGACTTTGACCACGGAATGGTATTCGATAGGGTGGTTTGAGTAGCAGACAGGATGGTTTGAGTATTACTCGCACAAGAAAGCACATTTTTATTCAATGATCCTGAGCCACAGGTCCTGCAAATTGATGGTTTCCAGCAGTCCAGCCTGTAATTCCACCGATACAACACTGGAAGGGAGCACTGATGGGGAAGGCTACCCAGACCGAGCCTGAACACCACACTACAACACAAGCTTGAGGCTTCAGGCCTAGTCCTTGCTAAAACCAAGGTAACGCTAGTGCCTCAACACCAGACAATGGAAGTAGGCCAGCGGCAATCAATGTCTTGAGATTACAAAAGAAACGTCCAAGATAGTCACTCATGGTTTCACTACACGCAGCCTTTGCACCAACTCAATTAAATAACCACTGGTTTGCCTAATTTGCAATTGCATCAATGTGTTGGCCCCAAGATAGATCTTCAGAGATGTTGACATCAATGTATTGGCCCCAAGATAGATCTTCAGAGATGTTGACATCCAGGAACATGACACTGATTGATCTTCAAAGAAGTTGCTTTTCAGGTTTTGCAATTAAATGAAATAAACTTGCGTAACTATTGCTTTGGATTCAATAGAAAGAAGATAACTGCAATAATACAATAAAATAAATAACACAGTTGGTGGAAATTTGAAATAAATGGAGAAAATGCTTTTTATTCCGGAGATGGGAGTTGTCAGCCTATGAGGAGAGATTGAGTCACCTGGGGCTACACTCATTGGAATTCAAAAGAATGAAAGGGAATCTTATAATATAGAAAGCTGTAAGATTATGAAAGGAATTGATCGAGGCAAAAAAGTTGTTTCTGCTATTAAGTGAGACTAGAATTATGAGAGATAGCTTCACAAAGCCAGGGAATGGATTTAGGATGGAGATGAGGAGAAACTGCATTTCCCAGAGAGCAGTGAATCTGTGGAATTTTCTATTCAGGAAAGCAGTGAAGGCTACCTCTTATTACATAAACTTAAAAACACAGTTAGATAGATTTTTGTATAGCAAGAGATTTATAGGTTATGGGAAAAGGCAGGAAGGTGGAGCTGAGACCACTGACAGATCAGCCATGAGCTTAGAGAGTGGTGGAACAGACATGACCAGCCAGATAGCTGGCTCTTGTTCCTAATTCTTATATTCCTATGCTGCAACCACTCAGTGGGTCAGGGTCTGGCAGCATCTCTGGAAAGAGAAACAGTTAATATTTCAGGTCTGAACGCTTCCTCAGAGCTGAGAATGGGGGGAAATAGTTCATCCAAGATAGTGGAGGAGGGCAATGGGTAGAATAAAAGGATATCTCTAACTGGCTGAAATAACGTAACTAAACAAGGTTGGAAAAGTACAGAGAAAAGTTACAAGGAAGTTGTCAGATCTGGAGGACCTGGATTATAAGCAAACATTTGCAAAAACAAGAGAAAATCTGCAAATGCTGGAAATCCAAGCAACACACACAAAATGCTGGAGGAATTCAGCAGGCCAGGCAGCATCTATGGAAAAAAGTACAGTTGTCATTTCAGGTCAAGACCCTTCATCAAGAACAGTCCTGATGAAAGTTCTCGGCCCGAAATGTCGACTGTTTATTCTTTTTTCCTAGATGCTGCCTGACCTGCTGAGTTCCTCCAGCATTTTGTGGGTGTTGTTTATAAGGAAGAATTGAATTGTTAGGACTTTATTCCTTGGAATGTAGGAGATTGAGTGGGGATTTGATAGAGGTATACAAAATGATAAGGGCTATAGATAGGATAAATGCAAGCAGACTTTTTCCACTGAGGTTGGGTGGGATGACAATTAGAAGTCATAGGTGAAGGGTGAATGATGATAAGCTCAATGGGAACTTCATTCAGAGGATCATGAGAGTGTGGAATGAGCTGCCAGCTCAAGTGGTGCATAAAGCCCGATTTCAATGTTTAAACCTTGTCCAGGATTGTTGTCCCTTTTCTACACACAGGCAAGGTCTTGGAAGACTGGTGACCTTGTTCCTCCATTCCAGAAGGGAAATTAGTATAACCTTGGAAATTATAGGCTGGTGAGTTTAGCTGCTCTAAAAAGCCATCTTGTAGGCACTCTAGAAATTCCCCCTCCTGGAATCCAGCGACAACCTGATTTTCCCAATCTATCTGCATATTGAAGCCTTCCCCCCCCCCCCCCCCATGACTATTGTAACATTGCCCTTTTGGCATTCACTTTCTATCTCCCACTGTAATTTGAAGGCCACATCCTTACTACTGTTTGGGGTGTCTGTATACAACTCCCATCAGGGTCTCTTTACCCTTACAATTCCATAGCTCTATCCACAATGATTCCACATCTTCCAACCCTATGTCACCTCTTTCTACTGATTTGATTTCATTTTTTACCAAAAGAGCAATCTGCCCCTCTGCCTTCCTGTCTGTCCTTTCGATACAATGTGTATCCTTGGACATTAAACATTTTAGACCATAAGATCGTAAGATATAAGAATAGAATTAGGCCATTTGGCACATCAAGTCTACTCCGCCACTTTATCATGGCAGATCCATTTTCCCTCTCAGTCACATCTCCTGCCTTCCCCAGTATACCTTGATGCCCTGACTAATCAAGAATCTATCAAATTCTGCCTTAAATATACCCAATGACGGTCTCCACAGCCGCCTGTGGCAATGAATTCCACAGATTCTCTACTCTCTGGCTTACATAATTCCTCCTGATACCCATTGAAAAAGAATACTCCTCTATTCTGAGGCTGTGTCCTCTGGCTTTAGTCTCCCCCACCATAGGAAACATCCTCTCCACATTCGCTCTATCAAGGCTTTTCAACATTTGATATGTTTTAATGAGGTCCCCGTTATTCTTCTGAATTCCAGTAAGCAGAGGCCCAGAGCCATCAAACACTCCTCATATGACAAGGCTTTCAGTCCTGGAATCATTTTTTGAACCCTCTTCAATTTTGTGTGTGTTGCTATGGATTGCCAGCATCTGCAGAATCTCTTGTGATGGTACTGTTGATTTTTGACAGGACCTAACTGCTTTTGAATGATTTGCGGGCATCAAATACATTGAATTTAACAGCAGCTAACATCTGAAAACAGTGTTCTTGTTATTACACTTGAACACATACTGGGAGAGATCAGCACTGTGCTGATGCACTGGCATTGATGTCCCTGTGGAAAACAAAATGACGAGTGTGGCCCAGGGTGCAGAAGACTAGCAAACACAGGTAGTGAACAATCTGGCCAAACAGGGTCAGATAGTCAGAGTCACAAAAATACGTAATGAATTACTTGCATAAATTACACTACATTCACAATTTAAAAAAGGTAAAGTGAACAAAAAAAAAACACCAAACCAACACTAACTCATATCAGATTAATTCTTCAGCCCTTTATGTCTTCCACCTATCATCTCCCAGATTCTCAATTCATCACTCCCTTCCCCTCAGCTGGTCTCACCTATCACCTCCCCGCTTGTACTCCTTCCCCTCCCCCCAACTTCAGATTCTGGCTTTTGCTCCTTTCCTTTCCAGTCTTGATGGACGGTCTCGGGTTGAATGATAACTGTTTATTTCTCTCCACCAATGTTGCCTGATCTTCTGAGTTCTTCCAGCACTTTGTGTGTGAAACAGTTCAGACCAGCTGGCCCATGCCAAAGCTCCCCTCTAAGCTCGTCCTTTTAGCCCTCTTAGGCCCACATCTCATGAAACATTTTCTATCCAAGTACTTCTTAAACATTGTTAATGTAACCGTATAACCATATAACAATTACAGCACTGAAACAGGCCATCTCGGCCCTTCTAGTCCATGCCGAACACTTACTCTCACTTAGTCTCACTGACCTGCACTCAGCCCATAACCGTCCATTCCTTTCCTGTCCATATACCTATCCAGTTTTTTTAAATGACAATATTGAACCTGCCTCTTCCACTTCTACTGGAAGCTCGTTCCACACAGCTACCATTCTCTGAATAAAGAAGTTCCCCCTCGTGTTACCCCTAAACTTTTGCCCCGTAATTCTCAACTCATGTCCTCTTGTTTGTATCTCCCCTACTCTCAATGGAAAAAGCCTATCCACGTCAACTCTATCTATGCCCCTCATAATTTTAAATACCTCTATCAAGTCCCCCCCAACCTTCTATGCTCCAAAGAATAAAGACCTAACTTGTTCAACCTTTCTCTGTAACTTATCCAAAGATGAAGTAGTTCCTTGAGCTAACATTGACATAGTGTTTGGGAGGCTGATGACAAAGAGGGAGTGGTGATTGGAATTATAGAAATAGGTAAATGCAAGTGTTTAAGTTCCATTTGCAGGTTTTGAACTCACATCTATTGACTAGACATGGGTTTAAAACCCACAAAAAAATTAAACATTCAAAGGGTTTTCCTCCCACAAAGCCTAAATACTGGAAATAGAGGGGCCAGAGAAGATCCAGAAAAATGATTCTGGGAGTGAAAGGGTTACTGTACAGTATGTGTAGTGTTTGATGGCTCTGGGCCCTTTCTTGCTGGAGTTTAGAAGAATAAAGGAGGATCAACTTCATACCTATTTAATTCTGAATGGAGTGAATGTGGAGAGGGTGCTTACTATGGTGAAAGAGTCTAGCACCAAAGGTCACAGCCTCAGAACAGAGGAATATCTATTTGGAAGAGAGATGAAGATCTCTCCAAGATGAAATCTTGGAATTTCTTTAGTCAGAGGGTGGAGAATCTGCGGAATTCATTTTCACATGTGGCTGTGGAGGCCAAGTCATTGGGTAAGTTTAAAGTAGAGGTGATAGGTTCTTGATTAGATAGAGTGACAAAGGGTATGGGGAGAAGGCAGGAGAATGGGGTTGAGAGGGATATTAAATCAGCCATGATGAAATAACCCAGAGCAAACTCAATGGGACAAACGTCTTAATTGTGCTCCTATGTCTTATAGTCTTAATTTACTAAGAGATAGGATTGAAATCCTCAGAGCTACAGATGAGTGAACTGTGAAATTAATGGCCTACATGTCTATGATTTGTTCTTAGAATATCATCTGTTGTAGAAGTATTTAGAGATTTGTCACGAGTACATGGAAACATCAAAACATACAGTGAAATGTGTCACTTTCCATCAGCAAGTAACACAGTCCGAGGATTGTGCAGAGAACAGCTGAATGTGTCACCATGTTTCTGATGCCATCAGAGCATGCCCACAATCTACTAGCCCTCACCCAAACGTCTTTGGAAGAAACCAGAACACCCGAAGGCAACCCGTGTACAAACTCCTTACAGACAGTGGCGGGAATTGAACTTTGGTCTGGCATGACTAGCATTATAAAGCGATTGCACTAACCCCTACACTACCATGCCACCTCTCCTCTCCCCATGTCTTATGGTCTTAATGCACTTAGTCCTTTCCCCTGGGTTGAAGAAATCAAGGGAGAGATCTCTTGCTAAGAATGCATCCCCTGTCAGAGAACAAGGCATTTTCAAAGACAATAAGACATACCGTGGAGCAGAATTAGGCCATTTAGCCCATTGAGTCTGCTCCACTATTCCATCATGGCTGATTCATTACTCTGCTCAACCTCATTTGAAGGAACTGCCTCCAATTATTTAATGTTCTGCTTCTAGTTCAAGATCAATTTTAATTGTCATTCAACCAGACATGAATACCCATGAATACAGTCAACCGAAACAGCATTACTCCAGGGCCAAGGTGCAAAAGACAGTGCCAACAGTCATACACAGCACAAGACACATATAGCAGATTCAAGAGAGCAAGCACCTCTAAGATATCAGTAAAATACAGTCACACAAAAAATATTCCAAGATCCTGAGTCCATGAATGTTGCAGAAATATGCAGTTGAACCCAATACTACTTTTGTCTTCTGCCTAGTGAACACAGGGGGCAGTGCCAACTCCAGCTTGGATGCTGTGCCACACTGCCCCCTGGTGGAGCGCAATGCCTCTGACGCCTCTCTCCTGGGTGGCTGTGAACAGGTAACACCGTGACTTGAGGCTTGGTCCTCGCTACGACCAAGGCCATTCAGCTCCCAGTCGTCCGCCAAAAAAGATCAGTGAATCAGACTTTCAGTATTCCACATTAAGAATGGCCAACAGGATCTTGCATCACAAAAAAAAGTGACTAAGATGATCACTCACTGTTAAGCTGCATACCTCTTTTGATCACCAACTCCTCCAAAGCCTCTCTGATGCAGGCCGCACCAAGTCCATCTCCTTCAGTTTGCTTGCCAACGAGCAACTCGCTAATGGGGTAGACTTGCAGTACTTTAAGTTCTTAATATCCAGTGTGGTCTTGCGACCATATAAAATATGTTTAGAAAACAACAATAACAGCTTTGGTTAACCCTGTTGAAGCTACTGCAATGAGCGTGCCACCATCTTACTGGTATATCTATGTTCTGTGTTCTGTGTCTGAATCAGTGTCTTGTTCATTACCTCAGAGAGCTGAAGTCTACCCACCAGAAATTTTTAATTTACTATGAAGGATCTGAGGAAACACTATTTTACTTGGAACCATAAAGTAATGGGAACTGGAAAGTCCCAAGTTCAAGTTTAATTGTCATTCAACCATACACATGTCTCGTCCCTCCGGGGCCAATGTGAAAAAGCAAGTATATGCATTCACACACAGCATATATAGTTACAGTAGCACATACAGTCACAAAATAAGATTAGCACAAGTCGCTGCATGAGGAAATGGCCTCACATCCCTCCTAACCAGCTCTTCCATTCAATACAATCATGGCCAATCCTCCAAATTTTAGTTTAATTTAAAATTAAAATAAACTAAAATTAAATTATAGTTTAGCCCTTCAAGAGGATTCGGGATATTGTGCCTGCAAGCCGTTTGTTCCTACCACAAACTGTTCTCTCGGTAACTCAATTCCTGATTTCCTCACCACTATTTTTGATCGTGTGGAAATCAAAAACTGAATTTCAACTATTTTTTAAGTATAGCCACTCATGAGTGATGAACATGTCCATTTATCCTGAGTGCCTCCCAGAAGAGGGGAGATGGTGCTTTTAAAAATGTGTATAAAACCACGACAGGCATAGATTAGGTGACTGGGCACAGTTTTCCAATGGAAGTAGTTGAGGCAGCCACAATTAAAAAGTCCTGAGAAGAAACTTCTTTACACAGAGTATAGTAAAGCATCTTGGGTGGTGGGGTGGTGATAAGTCTCTCCCAAAGGAGTTGTAAGGAACTCCTTCCCTCTGACTGTGTGCAGGTTACCTTTGGGCAACATATAGTATCTGCTTAGCCACTTGGTCAGGGTTACGTGAAGCCATGGGAGCAGGTGGTGGATGGTCGTACGAGCAGCTGGTGCATATCACAAGTCCCGGTTATGCGACCACTGACACCAGGCAGACAGTCTCTGGAGGATTGATAATGGATGGGGTCTCTTGTTTTGTAAAGACACTGCCAAGAAGAAGGCAATGGCTTCACTAGAAACATCTACCAAGCGTAATCATGGTCATGAGTAAGACCATGATCGCCATGTCACACGACTAATGATGATCATGAGTGAAGTGTCTGGGGTGAGCTGCTAAAGAAAGTGGTTGAGATGGAGGTAAATGCATCACTCAGGAGGTATTTGGATACGTGTATGAAAGAGAGGGGCTCAGGTTATGTGCTGATTGCGGGCAACTGGGTCTAGTAGGGAGGCCACTATGATCAGTATGAACCTGTTGGGCTGAAGGGCCCAATTCTGTGCTGTTTGACTGTATGACTTCATGTCCATCCACTGCACTGGCAATCCAGTGAAATTAACCCACAAGACAGATTTATACCACTGCGAAGGGTGATTCTGTAATTTATCAAATAACAGAGGGTAGAATGTCATGTGCAGATGACACAGATTGAGGAGGCAACACTTCACCCGTGAACCTTCTGGGATTGTCGTCTATTGTGTCTGGTTCTCCTGATGCTTTGGTGAGACTGTCATAAATTGGGGGACCACTTTGTCAAGTATCTCCTCTCCATTCACCACAAATGGGACATCCTGGTGCCCAAACATTTTAGCTCTGATTCCCATTCCCGTTCTGACATGTTGATCCCGCAAGATGGAGAAACAACACCCTACATTAGTTCTGGATAGCCTCTGATCAGATGACATGAATATTACTTCCTCCTTCTTGTAAACAAATTCTACCCCTCCCCCTCTATTCACCACTCTGACCTTTTACCTTTTCTCACCTGCCTATTAATTCCGCCAGGTCCCCTCCTCCTTCCCTTCCTCCTATGGTCCACTCTCCTCTCTGATCAGATTCCTTCTTCTCCTACCCTTGACTTTTCCACCCGACTGGCTTCACCTACCACCTTCCAGCTAGCCTTCCTCCCCTCTTCCCACTTTTTTATTCTGGCATCTTGCCCCTTCCTTCACAGTCCTGAAGAAGGATCTCGGCTCGAAATGTCAAATATTTATTTCTACAGGTGCTGCCTGACCTTCTGAGTTCCTCCAGCATTACTCTGTGTGTGTGTGTGTTGCTCTGGATTTCCATAATCTGCAGCCTTACTTGTGTTTACATAGTGGAACTGCCTGTGATGATTCCCATGAAGAAGCAGTTTCTTCAAAGCTATCCCAGTATCTCTTTTGTGTTTCATTTTGACAAACACTTATCTAAGTAGGATAACTCCATGTTCCTCATTCACAGCATGAAATGGTTATCTTCAGTCTGAGGTCCAATGCAGGAGCGCAGTCATTTAATCCCCCTTCCACTTCACCTTCCCTTTCATCTTTCATATAAATTTGGACACATTTGGTATTTCATCTAAAACTTTGACATGGCTAAACCTCCTCCTTTTGTAGCTGGGTTTGGGACCATCCATAGTGGAGCTATTAGAAACTTCTATAGATGCATAGTGGAGAGTATCATGACTTTTGCATCACAGCCTTCTGTGCCCAGGAATACTAAAGTCTGCAGAAAATGGTGGATACAGCCCTGCCCTACACAGGAAAAGCCATCCCCATCATTGAGCACATCCACAGGTGTGTGGCTACAAGAAAGCAGTATGCACCATGCCCCCTTCTCACTACTGCCAACAAGCATCAGGTACAGCAGCCTTAGGTCCCACACCACTAGGGTTCATGAACAGTTATTACCCCTCAACCATCATGCTCCTGAACCAGTGTGGATACCTTCATTCACCTCAACTCTGAACAGATTCCACAACCTACAGAACTCGACAACTCATGTTCTCAATATTATTTATTTTTTATTTGCTCATTGGTTATTTGTCAGTCTTTGTTTATGAATAGTGTTTTTTAAAATTCTATTGCATTTCTTTGTTTTTCAGTAAATGCCTGCAAGAAAATAAATCTGAGAGATGTATATGGTGACATATATGTACTTTGATAATATATTTATTTTGACTTTGGTTTTCTGCTAGGAACTTTATAACCAATAAGTACACTAACTGTATAACCATGTGATGGGCTCCACGTGTACTGGCACAATGTTCATTTCTCTCAAAATAGGCAACTTAATTAGGGATAGGACCATGGATTCATAGAGTCACCTACACAGAAAGATGATCCCTAACCTAATTTGGCCATGCCAAACAAATAACCATCTAAGGTAGTCAATCCCATTCTCCTGCATTTGGCCCATATCCCTCTCAACCTCTCCTATCCAACGAAAGGAGCTTTCAATAAACTTCCAGTTTAAGATAGCGCTGATGAAGCACAGCGATGGCTTGCTGGAGGCAAACACAACTACTAACTGCTTCATTACTCACACTTTATCTGGTAAACAACCGCTGCAATCAATAGGCTGTCAAGCTTTCCAACCAGCAATACGACCTGGCATTTTTTCCGTGTGAACTGAAGACTTGAAGGTACAGGATGGTTGCCGTGTGGCATGTACTGGCTGAATTGAGACGGTGGGGCCGTGGTCCAAGAGTGGGGAGCAAGCCTATGTCTGACCGATTTAAGCACAGGGCTGAATTGGAATGGTTGGTTATGGGCTGAATCGAGGCCAATGAGTTTAACTGTCTCTGTGCTGAACTGAGGCTGTGGCCTGCAACAAATGGGCTCCTGGATCAGCTGTGACTGGTGTAGAGAGCAAAGTAAAGGGAGACCAAAATCTTTTACAACTACACAATAGAAATTGTTGAAACAGTAACTGCAGCCTTATGAGAAGAATTCTCATATTCATCATAATAAATATTTCACATGGCACTGTCTTTCAGTGAATCCCCATCAGATATGTCACTGTGCTCCATTCACTCTCATTGGCAATAAACAACCCCGATTCTCCTGACACGCACCTACACAAGATAATTTGCAGGAGCCAGGCAACCAAACCACATCTATTTGCAATGTGGGAGAGAATGGGAGCATCTGGAGGAAACCCACATTGTCTTTTGGGAACAAGCAAACCCCACACTCTATCAGAGGTCCAAAGGCAGATGGTAAAAACTCATAAATACAAGAGATTCTGCAGATGCTGGAATCCCAGATTACTTCTAATATAGTTACTGGATATAGTTACCTGTGGGTGAACAATCTGTGAAATCCATGGGCACTGACACAGGAGGGAGGGTTAGAATTCAATGCGCTGGCAAAGAAATTGTAGAACAATAGAGCACAGTAACGGGCTCTTTGGCCCACAATATTGAGCCAAACCAATTTCATTAGTAACCAAACGAGCAAGTAAACTTTTCTCCTCTGGCTACACAATATCCATTTCCTGCACATACACACCCTACCTAAGAGCCTTTTGAAAACCTCTACTACTTTTAGTCTATTCCAGGCTTGTCCTAATCCAACCAAGGTGACACCATGGTCAAGAAATTCCACCAGCACTTCTACTTCCTCAGGAGGCTAAATAAATCATGTCCCCTTTGACACCGAACAATTTTCATTGAGACACTATGGAAAGCATCCTATACAGATACACCATGACTTGTACAGCAACTGCTCGGCCCGTGACTACTAGAAGCTGCAGAGAGTCATGGACAGAGCTCAGCACATCGCAGAAACAAACCTCCTTTCCATGGACTCTGAATATACTTCCCACTGCCTCCATTAAGTAGTCAGCATAATTAAAGACCCCCACCCACCCTGGACATTCCTAGTCATTCCCCTCTCCCATCAGACTGAAAGTACAAAAACCGGAAAGTATGTAACATCATGTGCAAGTCCATTACTATTGGACTATTGAATGCTCCCCTAGTAAGATAGATAGACTCCTGACCTCATAGTCTACCTTGTTATGGCCTTGCACCTTATTGTCTACCTGCATTGCAATTTCTCTGTAACTGTAACACTTCCTTACGCATTCTATTGTTGTTCTCTCTTGTACTGCTTGGATGCACTGTGTAATGAATCGATTTGTATGAGCGACGCACAAGACAAGTTTTTCACTGTACCTCTGTACAGTACATGTGATAATAATAAGCCAATTTACCAGTTTAATAACTGATGCCAATACTGTTCCATCTCTCTCCTGCACTCGGCTGCTCAAATTATTACAACTCGTCGCAACAAAACCATTAATAATGCCACTCCCCCACCTTAATAATTTAGTGACCAGAGATCATGCTACCATTCAATATGAAAGTGTCTAATCATCAGGCAAACAGTTTTATTCCGATTGTTTAATGTCAATTCCAGTACACGAGTGTGAAAGAGAACAAATTAATTGTTACTCCAAATCCGAAGCAGCAGAAAAAATACACAGTAAGGCAAAGAATACAAATAATATGAATACATACGACAGCTGATACTCATAGATTGGTTGTGCAGCATGTCCATAGAGTGTCTGTACACAAGGTGACTGACAGAAAATGACAAAATAGTGGTGGTTGGCAGTGGGGAGGGGTGGGTTAGTGGGTGGAGGTTTTGATCAGCCTTACTGTTCGGGAAAAGTAGCTGCCTTTGAGTCTGATGGTCCTGGTGGATACTATATCGCCTCCTCTCTGTTGGGAGTGGGACAGACAATCCATGAGCAGAGTGGGTGTGATCCTTTAAAATGTTACTGGCCTTTTCTGTATGTGTGTCCTTGATAGTGGGTAAGCTGGTGCCAGGGATGTGTTGGGCAGTACAACCTTCCTGTCTGCTGCAGTGTAACTTCCATACCATTCAGCATGTTAGAATAACATGAGTATACCTGCGTATAGTCCAGCTCCCTTCAGCCTGCTCAGAAAGCAGAGAAACTAGTGAGCATTCCTGTTCATGCACAATGTACTCTGGGACCATGAGAAGTTGTGTGGGATGTGCACTTCCAGGAGTTTGAAACTGCTTGTCATTTCCTCTGCTGTACCACTGATGGAACGAGTAGTGTGAGTTCTCCTGAAGTTGATAAGCATCTCCTTCATCTTATTGACATTGAGGAAGAGGTTATATGCCTGGCTACAGGGCTCGAGCTCCACCACCTTCTCTCTGTAGACCGTCTCATGATGAGCCCCACCACAGTCATGCCATCGGTGAGCTTAACAATGTGATTACTTTAGTGTCTGGCCGTGCAGTCGTGTGTGAGCAGAGTGTACAGCGATGGACTCAACACGCAGCCATGGGGGGGAGGGTGGGCAGCTGTGTTGGGGATAATGGTGAAGGAAGAGCATGTGTGCATCCTGACTATTTAAGGTCACTGGTTAAGAAGTTCAACACCCAGTTGCAAAGTCATTAACTCATAGTGTGTGATTAACTGATCATGCCATGGTCCTAAAGGCACATATCATCCTCTCCCTAAGCCAAAACAGAACTAAGTGTGTAACTTGTTTTGTTTAGTAACTCCAGAAAATAATCGTAAGAAAAACACTGGGGATATGAAAACGAGTCTACTTAGTTTCCTTTAGTGTGGTGTTCACATTTGACGTGGTAATGTAATGACGTTTGCTGTTACGTACTTCTTGCAAAAAACCTATAATGAATTAAGTGAACAACAAAAAATGCTCAATCAAATATAGTTACAATATTATTCAAATATTACTAAAATATTAGATACACCACACTCCCCTCTACTTAGCTATAAACTCCAATGCAACATAGAAAGTAGGACAAATTAAATCTGTAATATACTGCTCTCTCTATTTGTATACGTGCACAGAATACTATATTATACAACTACTATATTGGCATCCACAGCACATTAAATTTTAAATTGTCCCATTTAGGCCTAAAGATTGCTGTGGAGAATACCTTACTCTTGTGGGATAACGCCTTTCCTGACAAGGGGAGGGGGGAGACCTCTTTCTTAGAAGATGAGACTTGTGGCTGTAATGAAGGTTCTGCGGCCTCCTCCATGGTGGTTGTGGGAGTTGGCTGTGGCACTGCAGGAAGTGGTTCTGACAGCTCTGGCCACCTTTCTTCTCTAACAATTGACTCTGCTCTCCTCAACTGATTAATGTGTCGTCTCCAGATGACATCAGATGCAATCTCCACTGTGTAGGAGAGTGATCCTTAATCTTTCTGATTACCCACCTTCGATCTCCTCTGTAGTGCCTCACCAGGACTGCTTGCCCAGGAGCGAAACATCAAACCCTCTTGTTTGTGGAGCTCTTAATTTGAAATTGGTGAACTTCTGTTCTGCTGATATTTCTTGAAGTGTGTTCTTTAGATTCTGGGCCAGCCTTTCAGCCAAGCCTTTTGTGGCTGGATGGACCAGCGCAGATATATCTTATTGCATTCCTTTTCAGGAATGACCGAAGCTGTTCCATGCTAACCTGTGGTCCATTGTCACTGACTAAGTGTTCTGGGACACCAGTCCCTGAGAAGAGACTTCTCAACGCATTCACAGTATGTGAGACTGTAGTGGAGGCCATGCTTGTTAACGTTGTCTGTCTTCTGCCTTTATTTAATTCGACCGTCTCTCTCCCCTTCCAAAGAAACAAGTGCTGTGTCTCTCTCCTGCTTCCAAAGAAAAAGGTGCTGCACTTCTTTTTCAGCTCACATATCTTGCTGCTCTTCAACAGGTAGGTAAATGTCTTGGGTTCATTTTAAAACTACCTCATCACCACTGTTATGTTTAGTAACTCCAAAAACTAATTGAGAGAAAAAGACAAGATACAGGTCTATGTATTATTTTTAGTGAGGTGCACCCATATGATGTGGTGGCATGACGACATAGGCCATTCACGTACTTTTACATATGAATTACGTAGACTATAAAGAATGCTTGATCAAATGATATATTTACAATATTACTCATATTTTAAAATATTAAATACACTACTTAACTGTTCTCAGAAAATCAAGGAATGTATTTAGTAAGCTAACCTATCTACACTGTATAATAAACATAAGAAATTCTGCAGATGATGGAAATCCTGAGCAACACACTCAAAATGCCGGAAGATCTCAGGAAGTCAAGCAGCATCCATGGAGGGGAAGAAATAATTATCGATTTTGACTGAGACCCTTCATCAGGGCTGGAAAGGAAGGCAAAGGTGGAGGAGGAGAAGGCATACAAGTTGGGGACCATGTGAGGGGAGAAGGTGGGTAAGTGGGGAATGGGGTAGTACTGTCTCATGTATCACAGGTGTTATTACTGTTATTACAGTAATGAGTTCAATACGCATCAAAGTACGTATTTGTTACAAAGTACTTTGCTAAGATTATTTTTTTTTGTGTGTATTCACGGTAGGACAAAGAAACAATAGAATCCAAAAAAAATTACAGACAAAGAGCGAAAAACAAGCAGCTTTCTATTGTTCCCAGACATGGGAAAATTTGTGTAACTTATGGTAATTCTTATGCCTTGCATCATACTGCTACAACAAAGAATCAAATGCCACTTTATTTTGAACTTTTTACTGGTGGATTATTGAAAAGGGCTTTTGATGTGACTGGTCAGTATCCATCTTCTGGGGTCCGTCCCACCATCCAGCACCTGCAGCTTCTGGTATCCCTACATGGGGGCTCTGTCGCACCCTGCTTAGTCAGGAGTGTGGATTGGATCCAAGAGCAAAGGGCTATGACATCTATTTATTTATTTGTTTGTTTGTTTGCTTGTTTCTGGAATAGGCCTTTGTGACACAATGAGCCGCCTCGCCCAGAAATCCACCTATTTAACACTAGCCTAATCACCTTCTAACTGGCAAGTCTTTTGACTATGGGAGGACACGGAGCACTCGAAGGAAACCCACGTAGTCATTGGGAGAACGTCGCCAGGATTGAACTCTGAACTTTGGAATGTCCCGAACTGTAATGGCATATGTTAACTGCGACACCACCATGGCACAGTTCTTGTACGTGTTTCAGTAGTGTGGGAGAATGAAGGGTGATTTTGATAGAGGTATACAAAATTATTTATTAAGTTTTCAGATACAGTGTGTTTAGGCCCCTCTGGTCCTTCGAGCCACGTGTGCCAGCAATCTCCACTTTAACACTACCATAATCACGGGACAATTTACAATGACTAATTAACCACTAACCAGTATGTCTTTGGACTGTGGGAGGAAACCAGAGCACCCGGAAGAAACCCACGGGTTCACAGGGAGGATGTACAGACGACCTTGGAATTGAACTCCGAACTCCGATGCCCTGAGCTGTAATTGCGTTGCACTAATGGCTATGCCCCCGTGGCACCCCATGGTAGTGTAGGGTATTGACAGGGTAAGTAGAAGCTGGCTTTTCCCACTGAGGTTGGGTGAGACGACAACTAAAGGTCAGCGGTTAAGGTTAAAAGGTGAAATGTTTGAAGGGGACATGAGGCACACTTCTTCACTCAGAGGGTGGTGAGAGTGTGGAACGAGCTGCCGGCAGAAGTGACGGATGCAGGTTTGATTGCAACCTTCTGCAGAAGTTTGAATATGTGCATGTATGGGAGGGGTGTGGAGGGCTACGGTCAGGATGTGGGTCAATGGGACTTGGCAGAATAATAGTTCAACATGGACTAGATGGGCTGAAGGTCCTGTTTCTATGCTGTAGTGCTCTATGACTCTATGAGCAAACAAGAACAAATTTTCCTCTCTAGCTGTTTGCAAAGGAGAATTCTATATTCTAAATTCCTGCTATTTCGAGCCTGGCTTGTATGTTTTGGCTAGCTGATAACTCTTTGATATCTGTCATCAAGATCACCTGTCCAAATGAATAGCCCAGATGCAGACCAAGTTATGAATAGACTGTCCAGTCCAGGAGAATGGCAACACAAGGATTTACCACTTGGGGGCAGTGCCGATTCACTCTTCAGTCACATGAAGATTCTGCCTCAATTCCTGCTGCTTCTTGATATTCCGAGAGACCTGATAGGGTATTTTAATTCGACTTTGAGCTCCAGTCCCCAATCCTCTTCACTGTCCATCAATCATTGCTTGAGTGTACAGCTAAATTTACTCTGCTGTGGCTATATTTCATCAGGAGTTTGAGGAGACTTTGTATGTCACTAAAGACTCTTGGAATTTTCTACAGATGTACTGTGGAGAGTGTTACATCTTCGTCTGGTATGTGAGGCGGGGGTGGGGGGATGTGGGGAAGGCACTGCACAGGATCAAAATAAGCCCGCTCTGTCATGGGCGCTAGCCTCCTTGGCATTGAGGACATCTTCAAAAAGGCAATTACTCAAAAAGACAGCATCTGTTATTAAGGACCCCCATTGCCAATGTACTGCTGCTGTAAAAACAACATATTTCACAACATGTTCCAGTGATATTAAACCTGATTCTGATTCTCTTATGAGTTAAGTGTTTCTTCTTCTGATGATACCCCTCAGAAAGCAAGGATGAGTTACTTAGGTTTTGTGAGTTTTGGGAACAATGCAGGAATTGCACTCAGGTGGAGCAGGAGACTTTGGGATGGGGCATCTCCATCTGTCCTTTGCTCCGGGCTTCTGTATGCTCCTGGTGAATGGACTTGAAGTGATAGGGTTGAGGATAGTCCAGTTCGAAGTTCAAAGTAAAGTTATTTTCATAATACTTACTGTATATGTCACCTTGTGATTAATTTTCTTGCAGACTTTCATAGTAGATACAAAGAAGCACAATTGAATGAATGAAAAACCATGCACATCAAGATTGTCGAACAATCAATAGGCAGAAGAGAAGCTGTGCAAATAAAAAAAGAAAAAAGCTAAATAATAATAAATAATTCAGCAATAAATGTCGAAAAGATGAGATGAAGAGCCCTTGAAAATGAGTCTATATGTTGTGGGAACAGTTCAGTGATGGGGCAAGAGAAGTTGAGTGAAGTTATTCCCTCTGGTTCAAGAGCCTGATGGTTGAGGAGTGATAGATAGATAGATAGATAGATAGATAGATACTTTATTCATCCCCATGGGGAAATTCAACTTTTTTCCAATGTCCCATACACTTGTTGTAGCAAAACTAATTACATACAATACTTAACTCAGTAAAAAATATGATATGCATCTAAATCACTATCTCAAAAGCATTAATAATAGCTTTTAAAAAGTTCTTAAGTCCTGGCGGTAGAATTGTAAAGCCTAATGGCATTGGGGAGTATTGACCTCTTCATCCTGTCTGAGGAGCATTGCATCGATAGTAACCTGTCGCTGAAACTGCTTCTCTGTCTCTGGATGGTGCTATGTAGAGGATGTTCAGAGTTATCCATAATTGACCGTAGCCTACTCAGCGCCCTTCGCTCAGCTACCGATGTTAAACTCTCCAGTACTTTGCCCACGACAGAGCCCGCCTTCCTTACCAGCTTATTAAGACGTGAGGCGTCCCTCTTCTTAATGCTTCCTCCCCAACACGCCACCACAAAGAAGAGGGCGCTCTCCACAACTGACCTATAGAACATCTTCAGCATCTCACTACAGACATTGAATGACGCCAACCTTCTAAGGAAGTACAGTCGACTCTGTGCCTTCCTGTGATAACTGTTCCTGAACCTGGTGGTGTGAGTCCTGAGGCTCCTGCACCTTCTTTCCAATGGCAGCAGTGAGAAGAGAGCATGGCCCGGTTGGTGGGGGTTCTTGATGATCGATAATGTTTTCCTGTGACAATGCTTCATGTAGATGTGCTCAGTGGTGGGGAGGGTTCTACTCAGGCTTCTCCATTAAAAAAAAATGTGGTATGTAGCAAGACTGTGAAGAAGGTTAGGTAATTGACAGGGCAAAATTGCAGTCAGTTGGATGAGTTGAAATGTGTCTGTTTTAATGAGAACTAGCGTGATGAACTGAGAGCATGGGTTTACATGGAACTATGACATTGTGGCCATTTTGGAGACTTGGCTGTCATAAGGGCCGGAATGATTGCTTGATGTTCTGGGATTTAGGTGGTTCAAAAGGGACAAGGGGGGAGAAAAAAGAGGTGGGGGAGTGGCATTGCTATTCAGGGATAGAATCACAGCTGTAGATGAGGAGGGAGTGGCATTGCCTCTAAGGGATAGAATCACAGTTGCAAGATAGGAGCATACTGAAGGATTATCTACCAGATCAGTATGGGTGAAAGTCAAAAACAGAAAATGAGCAGTCATTTTATTCTGAGTATTCTATAGACACTCCCCACCCCACCTGATAGCAACAGATACACTGAGGAATAGACTGAGTGAGGCACCAACCATTCTGTATTAAAAAAAACTAGTCCCCTAAACTTTCTTTCACTTACTTCAAAAGGATGTCCTCTGGTTTTGGATATTGCCACCCTGGGACAAAGTCTCTAGCTGTCCACTCTATCTATGCCACTCATAATCTTGTACACCTCTATCAATTCATCTCTCATCCTCCTTTGCTCCAAAGAGAAAAGCCCTCACTCAGTCAACTTTTCCTCATACTCTCTAATCCAGGCAGCATCATGGTAAACCTCTTCACCCTCTATAATGAGCCAAAAACAGAAAGTGAGCAATTATTTTATTATAGAAAGGATATAATAAAACGGGTAGAAGTTCTATTTGCAAAAACCTGCATTAGTCACCCCGTTGCTCTAGAACAATTCCAGAGTTATTGAACATTTCGGCCAACGCAGCTGCTTTGAAACTGCTGGAGTTTTGGGAGCACAATGGCATCACTCGATTTGTACAACCTGAGACACAATTCACGCTTTGAGAAATCTCCACCGACAACAACAAATATTTCCATGTGGTAGCATTGGTCAGCAACTCCATGGTTGTGAGAATGGTGAGTCTACTAGCACACCCGCCTGAACACGATAAATAATGATCACCTTAAACCAGCCACAAAATTTTGAAGGATCCTGTCATGACATGACCATGACCATGAGCACAACACCTTTGGATGAGCCAGAGGCACCTGCTGTTCCTCCACGCTTGGAACGTAGGACCTGAGCCCAGAGGCTTGTCTGAGATCCAGACTGGTTCACAATGTCAGTTTTAGTGAATTCTGGGTGGCCTGCGTAGGGAAACGTAATTGGTGGAAACGTACATCATTCACAACCACCAACATTCGGCTGGTCTTTCACTTTAAGAGGTTGGCTGACGTGATGAAATAATTACGTAAAGGGTTTCAGCACGCTTTGTGTTCAGTTTTTTGGGGTTCAATAAATGAGTTGCTAAGGCTTTTCTGAAACAGGAAAAGCCTCCACTATTTTATTTACGGAAACCTACTCTGACATGCATGCCCACAAATGAGACACATCTGATAGAGCCTTCTCATACAAACAGAGATCATCACCTCTCTCTGTGTTCATCTGATAGAACCTTCCCATTCAACCAGAGATCATCATCTCTCTCTGTGTTCATCTGATAGAGCCTTCCCATTCAACCAGCGATCATCACCTCTCTCTGTGAGGTCTTATCTGATAGTTGACACACAACAGCAACCTCACGCTGTTCAGAGTTTGAGCCATGAGCTCGGGTCATCAGCAAGTCTGGAGGTCTGTACTGAAGATCGAAACCCAAAGGTCGATTGGATCTGCAGGTTGAAGTTCAATGGCTGACCCCTAGGGGTTGGGAGATCCTGGCCTGGAGCTGGAGGACTCCCTGTGTATGGTGCGTGTGGGCAAGGAAAGGTGGGTTATGGGAGGGGGGCTTGTTTTCTTGTTGGTTCTTGCTGCGTGTTGTGTTCTGTGTTGTTCTCCCGAGCACAGTGGACTTGCTATATCGGTGTCAGGATGTGCGACAACACTTGTGGGCTGCCTCCAATACACCTCACATCTGCTGGTTGTTAATACAAATGACACATTTCACTGTACATTCTGATGTACCCGTGATAAATAAATCGGAGTGCAAATCAGAAATCTGAAATCTCAGAGAAACCACACATAGACAACTCACAACATCATCAAGAGCAACTTTAATGCAAACATTTGAATTAGATGCCAAAAGTCTCTGACAAAAGGAAGCATTAGTTTTCCAAATGATATGAAGTAACTGGGACATAAGTTTTATTGTCTACCACGCTAGAGAAAAATCAATTTTCAATTGGATAATGCTGAAAAAGGACAATGAAATTGCATTTCAAAATACTCAAACCGTTCACTTATAATTGGATATGTTAGCTTATACCGACTTACTCTGTGTTTTATTGAAATTTTGGGGCAACAGAGCTTTGAAAGTTCACTGATGTAAAATATTCTTTTATCTATTTAGCGATAGGACAGAGACAGGTCCTTCCAACTCAATGAGCCACACTGCCCAGCAACCCACCTATTTAACCCTAGCCTAATCATATGACAATTTACACTGACCAATTAACCAGCTAACCAGTATGTCTTTTGAATGTGAGAGGAAACGGGAGCTCCTGGACGAACCCACGTGGTCATGGGGAGAATGTGCAAATTTCTTCCAGATAGCGTCAGATTTGAACTCTGAACTTTAACCCCCAAGCCATAACAGCATCTTGCTAACAGCTACGCCACCATGAAGCCTCATGGGTACTGCTGAATGCTGCGTCTGCCCTTTCAGCTTTTTAGTATCGCAGTTTCTGTAATGCTTTTGCCTTTACTTTCAACTGTGCTTTGGGGATGACTTTCCTGGGACTTCACCAAAGCATTCTCCATCTTTGAGTAAGTTATCAGATGAGTCCTGCTTACCTAAGCCCCTCACCCCTTCCTCTCCCAGGAATGGGGTGCTTGGAGCTTCTGTTAACATTTCAGTTTCACTGGATTTTTATGGGACGGGGCTGCTAGGCCTCTGCCCAACTGTCCTCCTTTTGCAGCCGGTCTTAGGGTTGTCCATGATGGAGGTGGATAAGTCTTGATTTGGGTTTCAGTTTGAATATGAAAGAGCTGACCTGGCTGCAAACTGTGTTGCTGCCCGTTCAGAAGCCTTGAACTTGGTGCAGTATAACCACAGGAGATGGTGATCACTTGCAATCATAAGTCTCTGTTGGACAGTGATAATGTAAGTTGCCATAGGCCTGTTACTCTTGTCTGGTGGAGGGACAGTCGACATGGGAGCTGTTTAGCCTCAATTGTACTGAGAACTAGGCCTCAAGCCTTGCTTGCTGCTGCAGACCAGGTAAGAAATGTGGAGGCTTTACAGCGCGGTTGAGCTTGGCTGAGGCCTGGCCTCACCCATTTGTGCTGCCCTCCTGAGTTCGAGCAGTGGAATACAGGCTGGATTGTGTGCATCTGTACACTGCCAGGAAGGAGTCTGTATCATTGATCGCTGGACATTGTCACTCAGAATATAGGGCTACATATGTTTCTTTTTTGATATTTTGATTTAACATAGAATATAGAACATAGAATAGTACAGCACATTACAGGCCCTTCGGCCCACAATGTTGTGCCAACCCTCAAACCCTGCCTCCCATATAACCCCCCACCTTAAATTCCTCCATATACCTGTCTAGTAGTCTCTTAAACTTCACTAGTGTATCTTAGTGTATCTGCCTCCACCACTGACTCAGGCAGTGCATTCCACGCACCAACCACTCTCTGAGTGAAAAACCTTCCTCTAATATCCCCCTTGAACTTCCCTCCCCTTACCTTAAAGCCATGTCCTCTTGTATTAAGCAGTGGTGCCCTGGGGAAGAGGCGCTGGCTGTCCACTTTGTCTATTCCTCTTAATATCTTGTACACCTCTATCATGTCTCCTCTCATCCTCCTTCTCTCCAAAGAGTAAAGCCCTAGCTCCCTTAATCTCTGATCATAATCCATACTCTCTAAACCAGGCAGCATCCTGGTAAATCACCTCTGTACCCTTTCCAATGCTTCCACATCCTTCCTATAGTGAGGTGTTTATGTTACTTGGAATGTTTGCTTGCTATTTTGAATGTTTTGCACCTTGGCCCCTTAGGAACACTGTCTCATTCAACTGAATTTATGTATGGTTTAAATGATAATTAACCTTGCTTTGATTTAATTTGATTTTGTGAAGATGAAACTACTGCATTACAGGAAAACAGTCTCCTGAAGAGATAGACAAATCAAAGAAGAGAGCTGAAGAGTAAGTTTGAATGCGATTAGGCCATTTCTGTATGGGCAGCTTCTTAGTGGTTCTGGGTCCACAGAATGAACTGATAGTTGGTTTGTTTTCATCACTTTTATCATTGTGAATATACTATGTTGTCACCACAGTGTGTGGTGACACCTGCAGACTCATCATTTGGTTGTGTTTCTAATGTGAACGACACATTTCACTGGATGTTTCAATGTACCTGTGATAATAAATGAATCTGAACCTGAACATGTACCAAGATGCTTCCTGGAATGAAAGGATTATTGTTTGAGGAGCAATTGATGGCTCTGGGTTTTACTCACTGGAATTTAGAAGAATCAAGGGGGGTGTGGAATAACTTTGAAACCTATTGAATATTGAAAGGCCTAGATAGAGTGGATATGGAGAGGATGTTTCCTATAGTAGATGAGTCTATGACCAGAGGACACAGCCTCAGAATAGAGAGATATCCATTTAGCATGGAGATGAGGAAGTATTTCAATAGTCAGGGTGTGGTGAATCTGTGGAATTCATTGCCACAGGTGTCTGTGGAGGCCAGGTTATTGGGTGTATTTAAGGGGATGTTGATATGCTCTTAGTCAGGGTGTGAAAAGTTATGGGGAGAAGGCAAGAGAATGGGGTTGACCAGCTATGATGAGCAGGCTCGATGGGCAGAATGGCCTAATTCTGCTCCTATACCTTATGTTCTTATAGCCTTATGCAGATACAGTGAAAAACTTTGTTTTGCATGCTAGCCAAAAGTAAGTACATCAAGGTTGTACAAAAATAAATTAAATAATGGAATGTACAATATTTTATGCTAAGGTTATAGTTACAAAGAAAGGACAGAAACAGGTAGATAGATAAAATACAGTGACCATGATGAGGAAGATTGGGAGATCCAGAGTCACCTTTATCATACAAGAGATCCATTCATGAATCTTATAACAGTGGGACTGAAGCTGTCCTTCTGCCCAGTGGCGTGTGCTTTCAAACTTTTCCATCTTCTGTCTTTTGGAAGAGGAAAGGATAGAGGTGATCCCTGATGGGTATGGTCTTTGATTATGTTGGCTGCTAAATGTAATTAGTGCATTGGCCTGGAGATCCTGGGACTGTATGATTCACTTTAAGGACCATGTAGATTTTCCAATATTGCTGCCTCAGTGGATACTAGGAACAGCTGACTGACATTTGTCCAAGATGAAAGCTGGATAATTTGTGAAGTGGGTAAACTCTTCTTCCATCTGGCTGGCAAATAAGGACATTTGGAGCTTGGAGAAGATGTCTCCTCCCTCTGTAAGCCCTACTTGAGAAGATGTCTCCTGTAGGAATTTCATAAGCTCTACTGGAGGAGATGTGCCCTGTAGGAATTCTGTAAGCACTGTTGGAGGAGATTTCAAACCTCCACGGCCTTGCAGCCATACCCCTCATGGGAAAGGCTTCGGGAGTAAACCCTGAGGACAAATCCGGAGCTGGTGTTCCTGAGGCAGTCCAACATTGCCTTCAACCTTATTCTGGTGCCAAGCTGTATCGGCCCTTGCCCTTCCCTTGGACAACATTGGTGTCATGGAGAGGGGAGACTTGCTGCAGGAGCAGCTGCCGGTCTTCCATACAGCCTTGCCCAAGCCTGCACCCTGGAAACCATTCCAGGCGTAGATCCATGGTCTCAGGAGACTAATGGATGCCACTATCAAACTCTAGTCAGACCACAATTGGAATATTATATTTAGTTCAAGTTGCTGCATTATAAGAAGGATGTGGAAATTTTAGAGAGGCTGTGAGGAGATTTACCGGGATGTTGCATGGATTAGAGAGCATGTCTTATGCGGACAGGCCGACTGATCATGGGCGTTCCCCTTCGGACTGTAGGAGAATAAGAGTGAGTTGATAGAGGATGCAAGATAATACACGCTACATATCAAGTGGATAGGCAGAGATGCTTTTCCCCAGGTTGGAAATGACCTGACACCTTGTCTTATTGTCCTGTTTATTATTTATTGTAATGCCTGCACTGTTTATGCACTTTATGCAGTCCTAGGTAGGTCTGTAGTCTAGTGTAGTTGTTGTGTGCTTTTTCTTTCTTTTTCTCTGTGTTGTTTTTTACGTAGTTCAGTCTAGTTTTTGTAATGTGTCATGTAACACCATGGTCCTGAAAAAAATTGTCTCATTTTTACTACGTACTGTACTAGCAGTTATGGTCGAAATGACAATAAAAGTGACTTGACTTGACTTAATACAAGGAGCATAACTTTAAGTTGTTGGAAGGGAAGTATAGGATAGGAGACCATAGACTGATGGTATCCTCTCCTATATCTGGAGAGGGATGGGCTCCGCCAGCTTTCAGATGCCCAAGACACGCCATACGATCAGCAATCACCAAAAAGATCAGTGCAAAAAGCTTGTCATGACGTCGCCCCGACGACTCCACCAGGAGTTAAGGGCACACACACACAGATGTCTTACACAGAGAGTGGTGGGTGTGTGGAACACCTGGCCAGGGGTGGTGTTACAGGCAGATACATTAGAGGCATTTATGAAAACCTTAGATAGGCATATGGGTGATAAAAATGGAGGGTTATGTAGGAGGGAAGGGTAAGACAGATCTTGGAGTAGTTTAGAAGGTTGACAACATCATGAGCCAAAGGGTCTGTACTGTGCTGTAATGTCCAATGTTCTATGATCTATATTCCATTATGATTCGAGTCCCACATCAAGCAAGGGTTTCAATCCACAATGGATATTGGTAAACCAGATCGGTTCTTCAAAGTTCAAAGTAAAATTGTTGTCCTAGTATGCACACCACATACAGCTTTGATGTGTTTTTCCCACTCCCATCAGGGAGAAGGTGACATAGCATTCACACCAGACTTAAAAACACTTACTTTCCCCAAGAAGTGAGGCTGATCAACACCTCTATCCACTAACTACACCACTACTACATTATTTCCCATCAGTTATCTTACATACAGCCTAGCGTCACTTTCTGGACGTGCAATCAATCTATGTATATAAGCTATCTTCTGTATTTATATTTATTGAGTTTTTTTAAACTATTATTATTGTGTTATTTATATTTTGTGTTTTTTGTGCTGCATTGAATCTGGAATAACAATTATTTCATTCTCCTTACACTTGTGGCCAGGAAATGACATTAAACAATCTTGAATCTTGAGATTCATTTTTTGAAGGGATCTGCAGGAAGATAAAGAAATACAATTGAGTCCATGAAAAACATCAGGTAACAGAGTCAGAGTCCCTGAAAGTGAATTTACAGGCGAGTGGAGGCAGTCCAGTGCAGAGGTGAGTGGAGCCATCATCGCTGTTCCAGGAGCCCAAGGTGGCAATGGAGATTTACAGATGATCCTGGTGTTTCTTAGTTACTGTTACTAAGGATATAATTCGTGCCGCTGTCTGAACAGAGTTTATACATTCTCCCCGTGACAGGTTGGATTTTCTCTGGGTGCTCTGTCTTCCTCCTACCTTCCAAAGACGTACAGATTAGTAGACCAATTAGTCGGATTGGTGTACTCTGAGCACCCTGCTCTGCTGGGTGAGAAGCTGACAGTGATGCAGGTGGATGCTTCCCTGGTGTCATGGATTATTGATTACCTGACTGGCAGACTACAGTACGTGTGCTTGCAACACTGTGTGTCAGACAGAGTGGTCAGCAGCACTGGGGCTCCACAGGGGACTGTCCTGTCTCCCTTTCTCTTCACCATCTACACCTTGGACTTCAACTACAACACAGAGTCTGGCCATCTTCAGAAGTTTTCTGATGACTCTGCTATAGTTGGATGCATCAGCAAGGGAGATGAGGCTGAGTACAGGGCTACGGTGGGAAACTTTGTCACATGGTGCGAGCAGAATCATCTGCAGCTTAATGTGAAAAAGACTAAGGAGCTGGTGGTGGACCTGAGGAGGGCTAAGGCACCGGTGACCCCTGTTTCCATCCAAGGGGTCAGTGTGGACATAGTGGAGGATTACAAATACCTGGGGATACGAATGGACAATAAACTGGACTGGTCAAAGATCACTGAGGCTGTCTACAAGAAGGGTCAGAGCCATCTCTATTTCCTGAGGAGACTGAGGTCCTTTAACATCTGCCGGACGATGCTGAGGATGTTCTACAAGGCTGTGGTGGTCAGTACTATCATGTTTGTTGTTGTGTGCTGGGGCAGCAGGCTGAGAGTAGTGGACACCGACAGAATCAACAAACTCATTCATAAGGCCAGTGTTGTTGTGGGGGTGGAACTGGACTCTCTGACGGTAGTGTCTGAAAAGAGGATGCTGTCCAAGTTGCATGCCATCTTGGACAATGTCTCCCATCCATTCTATAATGTACTGGTTAGGCACAGGAGTACGTTCAGCCAGAGACTCATTCCACCAAGATGTGACACTGAGTGTCATAGGAAGTCATTCCTACCTGTGGTCATCAAACTTTACAACTCCTCCCTTGGAGTGTCAGACACCCTGAGCCAATAGGCTGGTCCTGGACTTATTTCCACTTGGCACGATTAACCTATTATTATTTAATTATTTATGATTTTACATTGCTATATTTCTTCACTATTCTTGGTTGGTGCGGCTGTAATGAAACCAAATTTCCCTCGGGATCAATAAAGTATGTCTGTCTGTCTGTAACTGGGCACTGTGGGTTTGTTGGGCCAGAAGATTCTGTCACTGTGCTGTATCACTAAATAAAAGAACAAATAAAATGGATATCCTTTTTTTCTTTGAATTCTAGATTTATTAAATGACTTAAAATGAAATTCCCAGTTTGGTGTAGTTGGAGTTAGAGCTAGTAACTTAACCAATCTAATATTACAGTTTTCTGAAAATACTTTGGCACTATCAAACAGCAAGCAATATTTACCCATTTTAGTTTTAATACTACATTTAGTATTGTAGGTCTCTGGTAGGTCATAGCCAAGTCCATAATGTTAGAGAGTGGCCTTGCATTCAATATCATCAGCTACCTCATGCGCTACAGTACATAACCAAACAAGAAAGAATCACTTCATTTCCTTGGGGCAATTGATTTTGCTTCGAAGTATTATGCCTTGCTTCTCTGTGCAGCTGAACGTATTATCCTGTATTTCTTGGATAATGGTGTGCCATGTCAATTTTACACTGTGGAATGGGGTGTCCAGGGAGGGGTGTCCCCTCTGGAGAAGGGGCATGTCATGTCCATTCTGGGGGCAGCCCACTCACCTTTGGCCCCACTGGACACTCAGCTCTGACCTGTGGCTGAGGGTAGCTGTTTGCATGTGACAGCAGCCACAGCCCAGTAGACTGTTTCACCAGGTGGTCTAAAGCAGGTGAGCATGTGAAGTAAGCTCTGGTGGACTGCCTGGGCAAGATCAACAGTGGTTCTGCAACCCTCCCGGGAGAGCGAAGGACATGTTGGGGCACTGAAGCAGTCATGGTTATCCACTGTAAATACCTGCAAGAAAATTAATCTCAAGGTAGTATACGGTGATGTTGTCACGAATAATAAAATAAAATAACTAAAAAAAACTGTAATAACCGGGTCCAGGACACACGCACCCTTCCAACATTCCTTTCGTTTAATTGTGCACAAGGAAAACAGCATGGCCCCTTGTCACCCAAATTGTTCTGAATTCTGAACAGAGAACTTCTACTTTTGTATAGAATTAGCTTATCGATCATAGATATTGGTGCGTCTTCAGGTGGCTGTAGACTCTAATCCAGGGCAGCGTGGGTTTTCAGACCTCACAATCCTGCAGAAAGAGGCTGAGTGTGTTGTAGTAATGTTAGTGTGATCAGTCGTGTTCAGTATAATGCTCTCCTAAGAGGTTGTCTATTGGTGCATCTTCAGGTGGCTGTAGACTCTAATCCAGGGCAGCGTGGGTTTTCAGACCTCACAATCCTGCAGAAAGAGGCTGAGTGTGTTGTAGTAATGTTAGTGTGATCAGTCGAGTTCAGTATAATGCTCTCCTAAGAGGTTGTCTATTGGTGCATCTTCAGGTGGCTGTAGACTCCGATCCAGGGCAGCGTGGGTTTTCAGACCTCACAACCCTGCCCCCTTTGCAACTTGCTGATCGTCAAGGGACATAATTCAGGATGTTAGCGTGGATTCCCTTAATGGGGAAGTCCTGTGCACGACCTTGTGCAATGTAGGGAAGCTGATACATGGGCAGCCACTACACAGTCCTTAACAGATTGGGGTCAGGGTCTGGTGGCGTGGAATGCAAACTGACTGAGGACCCTCCGTTGCTGCTGCCTTCCTCCATCTTCACTACCATTGTAAGACCATAAGTCCATAAGATATAGGAGCAGAATTAGACCATTTGGCTCATTGTGATATGTTATCATCTTCTGCCTGCTCCAGCATTGAGGTTTTGATTGGATTGGAGCCTTGACAGTATCATCATGGGTAACCTTAACAGGGGCTAAGTGCCAGATGGCTAAACTCCCAATGACAAGGTGATGACCCTCAAAGATCCTCGGTTGAGTGTGTTGTGAACACGCAGTCAAACAGCAGCTGGCTTAAGAAACACAGTACAAGGCCATGGTGGAGTTGCAAAGTAGATTACTGACTACTTGGGCGAATAATTTCAGAGACAAAGTTCAAATCTCTTTGCTGATAGTTGTGGACAAAACTCAGCATGTCACAGAAACCATGGAAACTCCCTTCCATGGACTCTGTCCACAGTTCTCACTGCCTTGGAAAATCAGCCAACATATTCAGAGATACCTCCCACCGTAGACATTCTCCCAATCAGGCAGAAGACAGAAAAGCTTGTAAACATTCACCACCCATCTCAAAGAAAGCATCTATCCCACTGTTCCTAGACTCTTGAATGGACATCTATGTAAAAGATGAATTGTTGACCTCACAATCTCCCTTGAACCTTATGGTGTATTTGCAATGCACTTTCTCTGATAGAACACAATACTACATGCATTCTGTTATTGATTTATCCTTGTACTACCTCAATATACTTATGTTTTGAAATTGCCTGCATACAGAAATAATCTTTGCTACATCTCAGTACCTGTGGATGAAATGGATTCAGTTCCAATTGATGTGAAAATTGCGATCTTGAAGCTCTGATGCACACATTGTGTTTCAGCATTGCCGTTAGCGCAATCACTTTACAACACCAGCAATTAGCAAATGTGAGTCAATTCCCGCCACAGTCTGTCAAGAATTTCTATACAGTACTCTCCACATGACCCCGTGGGTTTCCTCTGGGTGCACGGGTTTCCTCCCACGTTCCGAAGACATAAGGGTTAGAGTTAGTAAGTTGTGGTCATGTTCGACTGGCAGCAGAAGCATGGAAAGACTTGCAATCTGCCCTTGCTGATTTGATTTGATATATTGCAATGTTTTGATGTACATGTGACGAATAAAACTAATATTCTGAACTAATAGCTTTTTCTCTACACTGAAGCTGCTTCACCTGTTGACTATTTCCACCAATTCCCATTTTAATTTCTGATTTGCAATGTGCGTGGTATTTAACTTTTAATATCCCCTTTAAAGCCCATGATATTCAGTGGAGACGTGCTTGTGTACTTTCTGAAATGTGTTTATTCAATTACACCACTGACATCTGCTCCTTCGCCTCACATGTCGTTACTTCCAACGTCAATTGCACGGGGCTCCATGGTATCATAATGGATAGCACAATGTTACTGGGCTGACTGAGCAAACAGATGCTCTACTGTCACTGAGGGCTCGAGTGAAATGTGTGGCCTCGAGGCCAAGAGGCCTGGAGACTGAGCACAAGTCCACGATTAATAGAATTTCTCTCCAAATGAAGTGCTGAGGAAGAAGTTTTAAATCACCGAGGCGAGGACAGAAGATGAGTGGGTGTTCAGTGCCATCTCCCAGCCTCTTGCTCACTGCTGCCGGAGGAAGGTGTCTGAATATAAACGTACCATATAACAATTACAGCACAGAAACAGGCCATTTCGGCCCTTCAAGTCCGTGCTGAATGCTTATTCTCACCTAGTCCCACCGACCTGCACTCAGCCCATAACCCTCCATTCCTTTCCTGTCAATATACCTATTCAATTTTACGTTAAATGACAATATCAAACCTGCCTCTACCACTTCTAGTGGAAGCTCGTTCCACACAGCTACCACTCTCTGAGTAAAGAAATTCCCCTTCGTGTTACCCCTAAACTTTTGGCCCCTAACTCTCAACTCATGTCCTCTTGTTTGAATCTCTCATACTTAATAAAAAAAAGCCTATCCACGTCAACTCTAACTATCCCCCTCATAATTTTAAATACCCCTATCAAGTCCCCCCCTCAATCTTCTACGCTCCAAAGAATAAAGACCTAACTTGTTCACCTTTCTCTGTAACTTAGGTGCTGAAACGTAGGTAACATTGTAGTAAATCTCCTCTGTACTCTCTCTATTTTGTTGAATCTTTCCTATAATTCAATGACCAGAACTGTACACAATACTCCAGATTTGTCATTACCAATGCCTTGCACAATTTTAATATTACATCCCAACTCCTATACTCAATGCTGTGATTTATAAAGGCCAGCATACCAAAAGCTTTCTTCACCACCCTATCCACATGAGATTCCAACTTCAGGGAACTATGTACTATTATTCCTAGATCACTCTGTTCTACTGCATTCTTCAATGCCCTACCATTTACCATGTATGTCCTATTTATATTATTCCTACCAAAATGTAGCACCTCACACTTATCAGCATTAAACTCCATCTCCCATCTTTCAGCCCACTCTTCTAACCAGACTAAATCTCTCTGCAAGCTTTGAAAACTTACTTCATTATCCACAATGCCACCTATCTTAGTATCATCTGCATACTTACTAATCCAAGTTACCACCCCATCATCTAGATCGTTAATGTATATGACAAACAACATTGGACCCAGCTCAGATCCCTAAGGCACACCACTAGTCACCGGCCTCCAACCTGACAAACATTTATCCACCACAACTCTCTGGCAACTCCCATCCAGCCACTGTTGAATCCATTTTACTACTTCAATATTAATACCTAACGATTGAACCTTCCTAACTAACCTTCCATGTGGAACCTTGTCAAAGGTCTTACTGAAGTCCACATAGATGAAATCCACTGCTTTACCCTTGTCAACTTTCCTAGAAACCTCTTCAAAAAATTCAGTAAGATTTCTCAAACATGACCTTCCACGCACAAATCCATGTTGACTGTTCCTAATCAGATTCTGTCTATCCAGATATTTATATATACCATCTCTAAGAATATTTTCCATTAATTTACCCACCACTGATGTCAAACTTACAGGCTGATAATTGCTAGGTTTACTCTTAGAACGCTTTTTAAACAACGGAACAACATGAGCAAAACGCCAATCCTCCAGCACCATCCCAGTTTCTAAAGACATTTGAAATATTTCTGTCAGAGCTGCTGCTATTTTTACACTAACTTCCCTCAAGGTCCTAGGGAATATCCTGTCAGGACCCGAAGATTTCATATTCATATTCCTTAAAAGCACCAGTACTTCTTCGTGTTTAATCATCGTATTTTCCATTACTTCCCTACTTGTTTCCCTTACCTTACACAATTCAATATCCTTCTCCTTAGTGAATATCGAAGAAAAGAAATTGTTCAAAATCTCCCCCATCTCTTTTGGCTCCACACATAGCTGTCCACTCTGATTCTCTAAGGGACCAATTTTACCCCTCACTATCCTTTTGCTATTAATATAACTGTAGAAACCCTTTGGACTTATTTTCACTTTACTTGCCAAAGCAACTTCGTATCTTCTTTTAGCTTTTCTAATTTCTTTCTTAAGATTCTTTTTACATTCTTTATATTCCTCGAGCACCTCATTTACTCTATGCTGCCTATATTTATTGTAGATCTCCGTCTTTTTCCGAACCAAGTTTCCAATATCTCTTGAAAACCATGGCTCCCTCAAACTTTTAACCTTTCCTTTCAACCTTACAGGAACATACATATTCTGTACCCTCAAACTTTCACCTTCAAATGACCTTCATTTCTCTATTACACCCTTCCCATAAAACAAATTGTCCCAATCCACTCCTTCTAAATACGTTCACATCTCCTCAAAGTTAACCTTTCTCCAATCAAAAATCTCAGCCCTGGGTCCAGTCCTATCCTTCTCCATAATTATATTGAAACTAATGGCATTGTGATCACTGGACCCGAAGTGCTCCCCAACACATACCTCTGTCGCCTGACCTATCTCATTCCCTAACAGGAGATCCAGCACTGCCCCTTCTCTAGTTGGTACCTCTATGTATTGCTGCAAAAAACTATCCTGCACACATTTTACAAACCCTAAACCATCCAGCCCTTTTACAGTATGGGCTTTCCTGTCTATGTGTGGAAAATTAAAATCTCCCACAATCACAACCCTGCGCTTACTACAAATATCTGCTATCTCCTTACAAATTTGCTCCTCCAATTTTCGCTCCCCATTAGGTGGTCTATAATACACCCCTATAAGTTTTACAACACCTTTCCCATTCCTTAATTCCACCCAAATAGCCTCCCTAGATGAGCCCTCTAATCTATCCTTCCAAAACACCACTGTAATATTTTCTCTGACAAGCAACACAACACCTCCCCCTCTTGTCCTTCCAATTCTATCACACCTGAAGCAACAGAATCCAGAAATATTTAGAAAACCCCTCCTGCTACCATGTTTCACTGATAGCTACAGCATCATATTTCCAGGTATCAATCCATGCTCTAAGCTCATCCACCTTTCTTACAATGCTCCTAGCATTAAAATAAATGCATTTAAGAAATTCTCCACTTCTTACCTTCTGTTTATGACTAACAGTGCAAACAACTTTACTATCTTCTTTTTCTACTTACTCCTATACATCTGTATCTACACTTTGGTTCCCCTTCCCCCTTGTATCTAGTTTAAATCCACTGGAGCCTCTCTAGCAAACCTACCTGCAAGAATATTTGTCCCCCTCCATTTCAGATGTAAACTGTCCCATCGAAACATATCCCAACTTCCCTGGAAAACTGCCCAATTATCTATAAATCTGAAACACTCCCTCCTGCACCATGTCTTCAGTCACGTGTTGATCTGCGCTATCTTACTATTTCTAAACCTGCCTGCACATGGCACTGGTAGCAATCCTGAGACTGCTAACCTGGAGGTCCTGTCCTTTAACTTGCGCCTAGCTCCCTAATCTCACCTCCCAGGACCTCCTCACTCTTTCTACCCACGTCATTGGTCCCTACATGGACCACGACATCTGGCTGCACACCTTCCCTTTGAGAATACTGGGAACTCAATCCGAGGTATCGCAGACCCTGGCACCAGGGAGACAACAGACCATTCGGGATTCTCGATCTCTTCCACAGAACCTCCTATCTGTCCCCCTAACTATCGAATCCCCTATGACTACTGCTCTCCTCTTTTCCCTCCTTCCCTTCTGAGCTGAGGGTCCAGTCTCGGTGCCAGTGATGCAACCACTGCAACTTGTCCCTGGTAGGTCGTCCCCATCAACAGTATCCAAAACGGTATACTTATTGTTGATGGGAACAGCCACAGGGGTGCTCTGCTCATTCTGTCTATTCCCCTTCCCTCTCCTGACAGTCACCCAGCTACCTGTCTCCTGACTCCTAGGGGTGACTGTCTCCCTGAAACTCCTGTCTATTTCTGCCTCTGCTTCCCGAATGATCCAAAGTTCATCCACCTCCAGCTCCAGTTCCCTAACACAGTTTGTCAGGAGCTGCAGCTGGATGCACCTTTTACAGGTGTAGTCATCAGGGACAATTGTGCTCTCCCTGACTTCCCACATATTGTAAACGGAGCACTCGACTGCCCTAACTGATGCCTCCATTACCTAATAAGCTAATTAGATTAATTAAAGGAGCTTACCCAGCCTTACCTGACTGGGAGCAAGCTCGCCTCAGCCTCTGCTCCCCAAAGCCCCTCAAGCCAAAACCTTCCTACTCTGTCTCCCTCTACTATTCACCCACTCCTTTAATCTGCTCACTTTTTAAACTCTCCAGCTGATCTCAGAGGCCGACCTTCACGCGCTTGTGCAGTCGTGCCCTGTTCAAACTGCCAAAGAAATGAATGTGACAGTCTTTCTCTCCCTCTCACTTGCTACTCCTAAAGGAAGGTTCCTGTATTTGAAATCACAGTCTCTCTTTCTCTTTCTCCCTCTCTTCCTCTTCCCCACTCTCTCTCCCCCCTCTCTTCCCACCCTCTCTCTCCCCTCCCTCCCTCCCTCAATGTTGTCAGAGGATGGTACTGAGTTCCTGGTTCTTGGGCAAGATTTCATTGAGTGGTGTGTCGGAAGAATTCTCGTTCACATTGTGATGTGTTTCTGGCTCTGGTCACTCCCGTTGTTTGTTGCTGTTTTGGGCACTTTTGAATTGGGGTGACCTGCAAGTGATGGACACTGAGCTGAACTGAATCTGCTTGGACTCTTTCAATTTTGTGTTTTATACTCTGTGTTTATCACTCATTTTTCTTGCTGCCATTTGCACATTTTTTTAGAGTGGGTGTTTGAAGTAATTCTTTGAACAAATTCCATGATTTTCTTTGTTTCTGGGCTGTTTGTGGGGAAGACGAATCTCAGGGTTGTTTTACTGCATACACACTTTGATAATGAGTGTATTTTGAATCTTTGAATCCGGAATCTATTACAGCTTGGGATGTTGGAGATTGGAGTTCAATTCTGATGCTGTTTGGAAGGAGTCCTCCACAGGAACTGCTTGCATTTCCTCTGGGTACTCTGGTTTCCACCTGCATTCTAAAGATGTTCCAGTAAGCAGGCTAATCAGTCATTGTAAATTGCCCTGTAATTAAGCTAGTGTTAAATAGGTGGTCGGTGTGGTTAGTTGGGCAAGAAGATTTCTGAGATTTTGAGATTTTTTAAATCTCTAAATTTAAAAAAATAATAAAAAATAATTCACAGGCAAGGGAAAATCACAACAACCTGTTAAGTGGTGTTTGTTTGTTTGCTGCACTGGTCTGTGTTTCCTTGCAGTCTCCAAGAATAATATTCCGTATTGATAGAGAGGCACATCTTTGTGTGCATGTACTCCTTAGATATTTCCTTACAGAGATGCTGTCTGGCATCTTGTCACTATGCATTATTAAGATCAGCAAGTGAAGTGTTCTATTCCAGGTTGTGGAACTGTGGCTGTGAGGGGCAGATTCTGTAATGTGTTTTCTGAAGAGCTCCTCAAGTCTGTCTCATAATTAGTAAGTAATCATGCTAGCAATCCACCACTCCCAGCAAAATAAAATTCAGAATGAGCGGCACAGTGCAAGGAATTAAGCAAACACTCAGATATTGCTTGGTGTAAAAAATAGCTTCATGAGAATTTGAAGCATAGCTCTAATTTAAGTACTTGAACAGTTGAACTGATATGACCTTTAAGAGCTAATTAAACTGCATAATTTTGACAAGCTTTTGACATCCACCAAATGATTTCACACATTAAAACATAAAACATGCAGGAAAAATATCAGGATACAAAAAAAAAGCAAGCTGCAGAAGCTGAGAACCTAATACACACAAGTTGGCCATTTTATTAGGTACCTTCTGTAACCAATCCTCTTCAAAGTTTGATGTGCTGTGCATTCAGAGATGCTCCTTCGCAAGCCTCTTTTGTAACATGGTTATCTGAGTTGTTATTGCCTTCCTGTCAGCTTGAACTAGTCTGGCCATTCTCATCTGACCTCTATCATTAAAATAGAAGACAATTTCACCCACAGAACTGCTGCTCACTGAAAGTTTATTTTCCGTTTTTCGCACCATTCTCTGTAAACTCTAGAGACTGTTGTGTGTGAAAATCCCAGGGGATCAACAGTTTCTGAGATACTCAAACCACCCCATCTGGCATCAACAATCATTCCATGGTCAATGTCACTTAGATCACATTTTTTCCTGTTTCTGATGTTTGATCTGAATAACAACTTAAACTCCTGACCATGACTGTATGTTTTTGTGCACTCAGTTGATGCCACATGATTGGCTGATTAGATATTTAGTATTAATGAGCAGGAGTACAGGTGTACCTAATAAAGTGGACATGACAGTATAAAGAAACATATAAAAATTGCCATGTTCTTAATAACCCTCATCAATGTTTTATCAATACACCATAGAAAGCATTCTATCTGGATGGTATGGCAACTGCTCTGCCCAAGACTGCAAGAAACTGCGGAGAGTTGTGATCACAGCTCAACTCACCAAGAAACCAGCCTCCCCTCTATGCTCAGAAAAGCAGCCAGCGTAATCGAAGACCCCACCCACCCAAGACACTCTCTCTTCTCCTCTCTCCCATCTGGGCACGTGCCCCCAGGTCCAAGGACAGCTTCTATCCACTGTTATAAGACTATGAGAGGGAAATAGATCTGCCATGACGAAATGGTGGAGCAGACTTAATGGGCTGAATGGACTGCTCCTGTGTCTTATGGTCTTATTTAATGGCCCCTTAATACAATAAGGTAGACCCTTGAGCTCGTAATCTACCTCGTTATGATCTTGCACCTTATTGTCTACGTGGACGGCAACTGGTGTGCTTTATCCTGCTCTTTGTTATGGATTTTCTCTTTTACTGCCTCAGTCCACCGATCTGCAGTCCACAGTTGTATGGATGGCATGCAAAATAAATTGCCTTAGCACATGTGATAATATTATATTACCTTACCAGTTTTCTTGTTTATTTATTTATTTATTTATTCACTATCTACATATCTATCTATCAATAAATTGATTCCTTTATTTGGAGATTCGGCATGGTAACAGACCCTTTCAGTCAAAAGGACCTGCTGCACCAAGTTACACCCCTGTCACCAATTAACCTACAAACCTGCACATTGTTGCAACGTGGCAAGAAACCGAAGCACTTGGGAAAATCACGGGGTCGCTCACTTGGAGAATACACCAATTCCTGACAGATAGTGCCAAGAATTGAACTCCAATTTTTAAATAGTGACCTCAAGTTCTAGATTTTACCCCAAGGGGAAACATCTTGTAATGACCCTTAGGATCTTTTACGTCATTAATCAAGTCCCCTCTCACTCCCCCCAAGCTTCAGCAGATACAACCTTACCTTGTGCAACCATTTGTCACTGAGCGATGTGCCCAATTGTAATATTCATTCAATATACCTTCTCTAAAGTGCTTTAATGCAATAACAATTTTTGGTTCACAGTGTTCCAGAAGCTATCTCAACAATTCCTGTATTATTGCAGCATTAAGGCCCTATTTTTCTATTGAGTTCTTTCTGCAATAAATAATAACATACTGTTAGAAATCCTGGAGCACTTCCTCTGCTATTTCAAGAATCAGTCTAAATAAATAAACTATTTCATAAAAGTTATATCGTTGAAGGTGTCAATTTTGATGAGTTTTATTCTTTTATGTCTGAAAATGATTTGCCTTTCTTGCAATTCCATTCATCTCATTTTCCAAACTTGTCCAATTTATTTTTGAATGTGATACCACGAATATTAGCATTGAAGACTGAAGTTTATCAGATTATAAATACTCTCTATATTCCACCCAATGCCTCCTCAGTTTTTGAGTTTATTCAGATAGTTATAAATTTCCTGGACAAAACTGTTGGGGTTAATCTTCCATTCAGTAAGCAGGAGTAAAATTGTCTGAGAATATTAAATATTTATTGTTGGATTCACATCCCTCGCTGGGCAGTAGGCTGCTTCAGCAGTGTGATCTACCCATGGACCCCGGAGGACAGCGATGATTCGCCATGTTAGCGTAGCAGTAAACGCAGTGCTAGTCCAGCTCAGGGTGTCAGAGTTCTGAGCTCAGTTCTGGCACCATCTGTTTGTGGAGTTCATACATTCTCATCATAAGCTTCCTCTGGGTGCTCCAGATTCTTCCCACAGTCCGAAGATGTACCAGTTAATAGGTTAATCAGAATTAGAATCAGTTTTAATATCACTGGTATATGTCATGAAATCTATTATGTAGCAGCAGTACATTGCAATACATAATAATAAAACCTGTAGATTATTAAAAAGTTAGAAAAAGTTAAAGTATATAAAAAGTTAATTAAGTACTGCAAAAAGAGAGAGAGAAAAAAGTAGTGAGGTAATGGTCATGAGTTCAAAGTCCATTCAGAAGTCTGAAGGCAGGAAAAAGGAAGCTAATCCTGAATTGTTGCGTCTGTGCTTTCAGGCTCCTGTACTTCCCTGATGGCAGATATGAGAAGAGGCATGTCCTGGGTGCTGGGAGTCCTTAATGATGGATGTTGTCTTTTTGAGGCTTTACTCCTTGATAATGTCCTGAATACTGGAAGGGTTAATGCCAATGATGGAAATGACTGAGTTTACAACTTTCTTCAGCTGATTTCAATCCTGTGCATTTCACCCCTCCCTCAAAACCAGATGGTGATACAGCTAACAATAATGTTCTCCATGGTACATTTCTTATAATTTGCAAGTGTCTTCGATGACATACTAAATCTCCTCAAGCTTCTAATATCCTTCTGGTAATATAGTCACTGTTATGCCTTCTTTGTAACTGCATCAATATGTTGGGTCCAGGATAGGTCCTCGGAGATATTGATACCCAGGAACTTGAAATTGCTCACTCTTTCTATGGATCCCTCCATGAGGACTGGTGTGTGTTTCCTTGTCTTACCCTTTCTGAAGTCCACAATCAATTCTTTAGTCTTATTGCTATTGAGTGCAAGGTTGTTGCTGATCTGTCTCACTAATTGGTTATTGTAAATTATCCTGTGATTAGGCTATGTTTAAATAGGTGAGTTGTTGGGTGGTGCAGCTCGTTGGGCTGGAAGGGTCTGTTCTGTGCTCTATCTCTAAATAAATAAATAAAAAAGAAAGAAGCAACACACACAAAAATGTTGGAGGAAAGGAAAGGGGAAGAAGCCAGAACAGGAATATGGGGGAGGGAGGGGTAGTAATATAAGTTGGCAGGTGATTTGTGAAGCAGGTGAGGGATATCATGATTTTTTTGCGACAATATTACAGTGTAATATATAAAATTACTACATTACTGTGAAAATGTCTCAGGCACCTTTGCTATATACATTGCCTTGTAAAAGTATTCAGCCCCCAATCCTTTATTCACATAATGTGTATTACAACCAGGGATTTTGATCAATTTAACGGAGAATTTTTATTAATGAATCACATGCACCTTTTTTCTCAGTAGAGCTGACAAAAAGGGGGGAAATTGTAAAGCATGATAAACTAAAAATTAAAAAACTGGAGTGTCAGTTGTTATAAAATGTTAATCCCCTTTGCACAGTACTTAGTTGAATCACCTCTTGCAGCTACTACAGCCAATAGTCTTCTTGGATTACCCTGTTAGCTTTGCACAACATGATGGAGCAAAATTTGCCCGTTCCTCCTTGCAAAAGTACTTGAGTTGTGCCAGGTTAGTTGGGGAGCGGCAGTGGACCGCAATCTTGAGGATCTGTCAGAAATGTTCGATCGGGTTAAGGTTAGGACTCTGATTGGACCACTCAGGGGCATCGGTTTCCTTCATTTGAAGCCACTCCTTGGTTGCTTTGACAGTGTGCTTTAGCTCGTTAACCTGCTGAAAGTTTAACTTCCTCCCCAGTTTAAGCTTTCTGGCAGAGGCAAACAGGTTTTTATCCAGGATCTCTGTGTATTTAGCAGCATTCATCTCCCCATCAATCCTGACCAGATTTCCAGTCTCTGCTGTTGAAAAGCATTGCCAGAGCATGATGCTACCTCCACCATGCTTTACAGTAGGGATGGTGTTATCTGGCTGCTAAGCAGTAGTAGATTTACACCACGCTTACTGCTTAACGTTGAGTCCAAGAAGTTTTACTTTAGTCTCATCTGACCACAAGAACTTCTTCCAAACCTTTATGGCATCTTCTAAGTGACACTTTGCAAAATCTTTACGGGTAAGGGCATGCTTTCTTTTAGCCATGGTTTCTTCCTTGCCACTATTCCATAAATAGCCTTTTTGTACAAGGCCTTAGAGATTGTGGAGCCGGAAAGTTCATCTCAATTTGCAGCAACTGACTACTGCAGTGCACTCAGAGTGACTGTTGGCGTCACTGTAGCCTCTGTTACAAGTACAACTCTTCTCCGGCAGCTAAGTTTAGAGGGGCAGCCCGACCTAAGCAGTGTGACTGTGGTTTCATATTTTTATTATTTTTTCACAATGGACTGCATTGAGCTCTGAGGTATGTTCAGTGCCTTTGAAATTGTTTTGTACCCTTCCCCAGATTTGTACCTCTCTATTATCATTTTCTCTGACTTGTCTTGAATGTTCTTTCGTCTTCATTTTGGTTTGGTCTGTTAAAAAGCTACCATACTATTGGACCTTACAGAGAGAAAGAGTATTTTCGGAATTTTCCTTTTGATTTGACATGGTTCACGGTGATTAGCTTAAAAAAACCCTACTTCAGTATATTTTAAGTTGAGAAAATGAGACAGTAAATTGTGACAATAGTTGTGGGGCTGAATAATTTTTCAAGGCACTGTATATGAGCCCAAGATTTTGCACAGTACTGTATATGCTACAGAGTTACAAAGTCATCCAGGATCCTTGACACAACTCACCCATTCTGACCAAGGCACCTTTCCAAGTTTGTCCTATTTGCCTGCCTTTGGTCAAGGTCACTCCAAATCTCTCCTACCCATCATTTTCACACAGAGGGTGATGGGTATATGGAACGAGCTGCTGGATGAAATGATAAGTTCATTCACAATTCACAATTACAAAATGGAAAATGTATTAGGGCAGATACATGGATAGGAGATGGTTAGAGGTCTATGGGCCAATGCAAGCAAATGGAACTACATTAGATGGGCATTTTGGTTGGCATGGACCAGGTTACCAAAGGGGTGTTTCCCTGCTTTAGAACATAAAATCTAAAACTCCTCAGCAGAGTATAAGCCCTTCAGCACACAATTTGTGCTAACGTTTTTTTATTTAGAGATACAGTGTGGATTAAGCCCTTTCAATCCTTAGACCCACTCCGCACTGCCAAACCCAAGATGTCAGAGGTTTCTGTGGACCTTGGCGACTTCTTCCAGTTCACCTTTGAAACAGTTTAAATCTCCTGTTCTTGTGTCTCTTTCACCTTTTCAAGGTGGCAGGGGTCCATATGGAGGCCATGATCTACAGCTGTGGTCAAACTACGTTCTTCGTGGGAAGCTGGTTTCTTGCTCTTCGGAACTCACCAAGTGGCCTGGTATTTAGGAGTTCCAGGAGTGGCTTGCAAAACGTCCACTTTTGGGGTGCGGCCCTGTGAATGATCCTATTCTTAGACAATGTTACCGACTGAAGCATTGTGGAAAGTCAAAACATCGCGAGTGCAGGCACAACTGTCAGAGGCCTCTGCACACACACTCTCTCTTTCCCTCTTCCTCCCTCTCTCCCCCTCCCTCTCCCCCCTCTCTCCTTCTCTCCCTCCCTCACACACAATGGTGAGAGAGGATTTGCTGATTCTCGACTTGGAGGGATTTGTATAAGCAACACTGCAGACTGTAACATTGAAACAGCAAGCAGTTGGCCTCCTCTCTCGCTGTGGCAGGAGCGACATCTCTCTATCCCTCATTGGGATGTTGAAGTTTTGGGATGGACAGTGGTTTTAGATGGTCTCTGAAGGCTTGCTATTGCATGATGGGTGGGTGGGGGGGTCTGATGCTTGTGCTGGAGCAAGTGGGGAACGGTGGGGGGGGGGGTAGAGTTAATGTTTTTGCTGCTACTTGTGCATGGGAGGGGCAGGGGATGCTTTGGGGTTCCAAAGTATTTCTGTCATTCATTCTTTGGAGTTTTTTTTTGTGTTTTCTGGATATCTGCAAAGAGTATGAATTTCAGCTTGTATACTGTACACATTCCCTGATATTAAATTGAACCTAATGACAGGACAATTTACAATGACCGATTAACTCACCTGATATGTCTTTAGACTGTGGGAGGAAACTGGAGGAGCCAAAGCAACCCCGTGCATTCCACAAGGAGGATGCTGGAATTGAACTCAGAACACAAGAACGCCCAAAGCAGTAACAGTGTCGCACTAACCGCTAGCCTACCATGGCACCCAACTTTTAACCTACTCAATCTAACCCTTCCCTCCTACATAGTCCTCCATTTTTCTATCATCCATGTGCCTATCTAAGAGTCTCTTAAATGTCCCTAATGTATCTGCATCTACTACCAGCCCTGGCAAGCATACCACTCAATCACCACTCTCTGTGTAATAAAAACCTCCTTCTGACATCACCCCTATAATTTCCCTCAATCACCTTAAAATTATACCTTCCCATATTGGCCATTTCTGCCCTGGGAAAATGGTGCTGGCGGTCCAGTTGATGTTTGCCTCTCATTATCTTGAACACCTCAAAGTTCAAAGTAAATTAACAAATTTCTGCAAATTTAATAATAATAATAATAAATACATAAATTTAAAAACAGATAAACAAGCAGATCGATAAATAATATTGAGAACACGAGTTGTAGAGTCTTTGAAAATGAATAGATAGGTTGGAATCAGTTCAGTGTTGAGGTGAGTGAGGTTATCCATGCTGGTTCAGGAGCCTGATGATTGAGGGATAATAACTATTCCTGACCGTCTATCAAGTCACCTCTCATCCTGCTTCTCACTAGAGAGAAAATCCCTAACATGCTCAACCTATAGTCACCACATCCTTCCTATAATGAGATAACCTGAAGTGAAGACAATATTCTAAGAGTGGTCCAACCAGATTTCTATAAAGCTGCAGTATTACCTCGTAGCCTCTTAGACCATAAGACATAGGAGCTGAATTAGGCCATTCAGCCCATTGAGTCTGCTCTGCCAATCCATCATGGCTGTTCCTGGATCCACTCAACCCCTTACACCTGCCTTCTCACCATATCCTTTGATGCCCTGACTGATCAGGAAACGATCAACTTCCGGCTTAAATATACTCACGAACTTGGCCATCACTGCAGTCTGTGGCACAGCATTCCAAAGATTCATACTCTCTGGCTAAAAAAATTCCTTCTTACCTTTGTTCTAAAGGGCTCATTCCTCAATTTTGAGGCTGTGCCCTTTAGTTCTGGATACCCCCACCATAGGAAACATCCTCTCCACATGCACTCTATCTAGTCCTTTCAACATTCTGTAGGTTTCAATGAGATCCCCCCGCATTTTTCTAAATTCCAGTGAATACAGGCCCAAAGCTGTAAAATGCTCCTCATATATTGACACCTTTATTCCCGGAATCATTCTCGTGAACCTCCAGTGGACTCTCTCCAATGTCAACACATCCTTTCTGAGATATGGGACCCAAAGTTCATTGGAGCGTAGAAGGTTGAGGGGGGATTTGATCAAGGTATTTAAAATGTTGAGAGGGATAGATAGAGTTGATGTGAATAGGCTGTTTCCATTGAGAGTAGGGGAGATTCAAACGAGAGGACATGATTTGAGAGTTAGGGGGCAAAAGTTTAAGGGAAACACGAGGGGGTATTTCTTTACTCAGAGAGTGATAGCTATGTGGAATGAGCTTCCTGTAGAAGTAGTAGAGGCCAGTTCAGTTGTGTCATTTAAGGTAAAATTGGATAGGTATATGGACAGGAAAGGAGTGGAGGGTTATGGGCTGAGTGCGGGTAGGTGGGACTAGGTGAGATTAAGAGTTCGGCATGGACTAGGAGGGCCGGAATGGCCTGTTTCCGTGCTGTGATTGTTATATGGTTATATGGTAAAACTGTTGACAATACTCCAGGTGTGGGCTGACTTGTGTCTTATAAAGTCTCAGCATTATCACCTTGCTTCTATATTCTATTCCCCTTGAAATAATTGCCAACATTGCAATTGCCCTCTTTATCACAGACTCAACCTGTAAATTAACCTTCTGGGAGTTTTGCACAAGGACTCTTAAGTCCCTATGCATCTCTAATGTTTAAACCTTCTCCCAACTTAGATAATAGTCCGCTCTATTGTTTCTTTGAGAAAAATACATTATCATACATTTCCCAACACTGTCCCCCAAACAAAGAAGGGTCATATGCTAATTATGACTCTATGATTCTATGAATTTATTGCCTCAACAATTTTTGTATCAGCAAATCTGTATTCAGGTTTGAGAGGCTGAATGGCCTTATTCTTCTTGACTGCACTGCTTTGAAGTCCAGCCCCACTACCAATGCTGGACACCATACAATGAGTAATGTACCCTCATGGCCACTTTATTAGGTACACCTGTAAACCTGCTCATAAATGCAAATATCTAATCAGACGATCATGCTGTGGCAACTCAATACATCAAAATATGTAGACATGAGCAAGAGCAGTTATTAAGACCAAACAACAGAATGGAAAAGAAATGTGATCTAAGTGACTTTGACTATGGAATGATTTTTGGTGCCAGACAGGGTGGTTTGAGTATCTCAGAAAATGCTGATCTCCTGAGATTTTCACACAACAGACTTTAGCTTTTGCAGGGAGTAGTGTGAGAAACACAAACACATCCAGTAAGCAGCAGTCTGTGGGTGAAAGTGCCTTAATAATGAGAGAGATCAGAAGTCAACACTAACCCAAGTAACGACACATTACAATAGTGACATGCAGAAGAGCATCTCTGAATGCACAACACATTGAACTTTGAAGTGGATAGGCTACAACTGCAGAAGACCACAAACATACATACATTGGTCACCTTATTAGTACAAGAGGTACCTAATAAACTGGCCCTTAAGTGTATATCAGCCTTGCCAACATGAAGCACGTTTATTGACTGAGAGAAAGACATTTCCATGCTCTCAATATTGATCGTGAAGGGCTGAATCACCAGAACTAATTTTCTCCAAATATCCAGGGATCTGAATATTGAATTGTGTCACAAGATTATTTTTGAAATGTATTAAATCCAACATCAGCTGATGGACTGGTAACCATCCATTTCCTAAATGTGATGATATTCATGATTTAAACATTATCCCTGAGCTTTGATGTAAAATGTATTTTCTCTGCCAAGGTTTAACGTTGCAGTTATTTTTTTTTGCTTCCAAACAATCTCAGGCTAAAAACCCTTGATATCTTTATAAGAAGATAAATCTCCAAGATTTATGAGTTTTGTAACAGCTTTTTTTTGTTTAATAAAACTTTTCCCTGAATATTGAGGTGATGTCATTTAACCAACTTGCATTTAACTAAAATTAAATATAACTTGCGTCATCATCCAGTTGGTCAATTCTGGTGTTTATATTCCACACCCCCCAATCCCATCACAAACTTTTTCTCATTTTGAATCATCTAGCTGTTTCAAAGTTCAAATTAAATTTATTAACAAATTACGTGCAGTACTGTGCAAAAGCCTTAGACACATATACAAAAAGCTAGGATGCCTAAGACTTTTGCAGAGTACTGTAGCAATTTTATGTATTGCACTGTACTGCTGCCACAACAAAAAAAATCATGACATATGTGAGTGAAGATAAACCTGATTCTGACATGGGTCTCTATTGTGAACTGAGAGTGGGAAAACGAGAAAGGAGAGGGGGGGGGGAGTGGGAAGCACCAAGAGAGACATTCTGTAATGAACAATAAGCTAATTGTTTGGTATCAAATGACCTTGCCTGGTGTCTCGGGGCTGGGTGCACCTGCACTCGTGCCATCCCACACCTTGGCATTCCTTCTCTGCCACCTATATGTTCCTTCCCTGCCACCTGTCCCTCACTCCCCCAGTGGCATTCTACCCTTGCCATTCCCAACATCCTTAGCTCCCGTAAGATTTACAACCTCCTCTCTGCTCCACATTGACAAATAGAGTATTGTGTACTCTATTAGGTACACTAGCTATATAAATATGCCTAAGACATTTGCACAGCACTGTATATATCTCACCATATATTATCCCAAGATTCATTCTCTTGCAATCATTCACTGTAAAACAAAATAAAATAGAATCAATGAAAAACTCCACACAAATAAATAACGAGCATGCAAAAGAAAACAAAAAGTGGAAATACAAAAATAACTAATAATAATGATAGTAATAATAAATCAGGAAATAACTAATACCAAGAACATTGAGTTGCAGACCTTGAAAGTGAGTCCATAGGTTGTGGAATCAGTTCAATGTTGACACTGGTTCATAAGGCTGATGGTTGAACTGTTCCTAAACTTGCTGATGTGGGTCCTAAGGCTGCTGTGCCTCTTTCCTGATGGTAGCAACAAAAAGATCTATGATGATTTTTCATTAGTTACATTCACTATGAAGTTTGCAGTTAATATAAAATTCATCTAGTATTGTCTTTCTTCCATGATTTGATCCTTACTTTCTTTGCTCTGTTTTGCTTTACCATTTCCCTCTGTTTAACTCAAAGGTGAAGCTAAGAACAAAGAGTCCTCAATTGACAGTGCAGTGGGACTCAATGCCATCTGAATGTGGATCATATCCAGGTTTGTGAAAGATGAGCCAAACATTTAAACAAATCATGCATCGTGTACTAAACCCAATAAGTGTCAGGCTAGCCTTGCAGGCAAATACTTATTTGTGCTTGAAAATCAAGGAAGCACTTCCCATAATTACGCAAAAACTGTTCACTCTGATTTTGATGTAAGATCACTATGCAGATACATTAAATGATTCTGTCTCCGCAGTATTTCTAACATTTTTGTTTTTTTTCCACATAACTTAATTATCATTGTCACTGTGAAGAATATTGCAGAAGATGCTTCTTTTTCTTTCTTCTCAATATTCTCCCTTCCTGAAGAGAACATTTTCTTTCTGGAATACCCCACACAGGTGATCTGCATGTGAACATCAGTAATATTTTTAGAATATTTGATTGCAGGGTGGCATATAACCATATAACAATAACAGCACGGAAACAGGCCATTTTGGCCCTTCTAGTCTGTACCGAACACTTACTCTCACCTAATCCTACCTACCTGCACTCAGCCCATAACCCTTCATTCCTTTCCTGTCCATATACCTATCCAATTTTTTTTTAAATGACAAAATCGAACCTGCCTCTACCACTTCTTCTGAAGCTTGTTCCACACAGCTACCACTCTCTGAGTAAAGAAATTCCCCCTCATGTTACCCCTAAACTTTAGCCCTCTAACTCTCAACTCATGTCCTCTTGTTTGAACCTCCCCTACTCTCAATGGAAAAAGCCTATCCACATCAACTCTATCTATCCCCAACCATCTACGCTCCAAAGAATATAGACCTAACTTGTTCAACCTTTCTCTGTAACTGAGGTGCTGAAACCCAGGTAACATTCTAGTAAATCTTCTCTGTACTTTCTCTATTTTGTTGACATCTTTCCTGTAATTCGGTGAACAGAACTGGACACAATACTCCAAATTCGGCCTTACCAAGGTCTTGTACAATTTTAACATTACATCCACATCCTATACTCAATGCTCTGATTTATAAAGGCCAGCATACCAAAAGCTTTCTTCACATGAGATTCCACATGAGATTCCACCTTCAGGGAACTATGCACCATTATTCCTAGATCACTCTGTTCTACTGCATTCTTCAGTGCTCTACCATTTACCATGTATGTCTTATTTTGATTAGTCCTACCAAAATGTAGCACCTCACACTTATCAGCATTAAACTTCATCTGCCATCTTTCAGCCCACTCTTCTAACTGGCCTCTCTGCAAGCTTTGAAAACCTTCTTCATTATCCACAATGCCACCTATCTTAGTATCATCTGCATACTTACTAATCCAATTTACCACCCCATCATCCAGAACATTAATGTATATGACAAACAACATTGGACCCAGTACAGATCCCTGTGGCACACCACTAGTCACTGGCCTCCAACCTGACAAACAGTCATCCACCACTACTCTCTGGCATTTCCCATCCAACCACTGTTGAATCCATTTTACACCTTCAATATTAATACCTAACAATTGAACATTCCTAACTAACCTTCCGTGCGGAACCTTGTCAAAGGCCTTACTGAAGTCCATATAGACAACATCCACTGCTTTACCCTCATCAACTTTCCTAGTAACCTCTTCGAAAAATTCAATAAGATTAGTCAAACATAACCTTCCACACACAAATGGTAGCATTGTGTTTAGTGAATCACTCTTCAGTGTCAGAAAATGATCACTGATCATGGGTTCAATACCCAATACTGCCTTTAAGGAGTTTGTACGTTTTTTCCATGACTGCATGGGTTTCCTCCCACATTCAAAGACATATGGATTGGGGTTACTGAGTTGTGTGCATATGATGTTGGCACTGGAAGAATGCCAACTCTTGCATGTTGCCCAGCACAATCCTCACTGAATTTATTTGGCAAAGTAGATGAGTGGTTAGCACAACAACTTACAGTACCAGTGACCCAGGTTCAATTCCTGCTGCCATCTGTAAGGAGCTTGTACGTTCTTCCCATGACTATGTTGGTTTCCTCAAGGTGCTTCAGTTTCCTCCTGCAGTCCAAAGATGTAGTGGTTAGTGTGTTGATTGGTCATTGTAAATTGTCCTGTGATTCGGCTAGGGTTAAATTGGGAGTCACTGGGTGGTATGGTCCAAAGGGCCCGAAGGCCCTGTTCTGCACTATATTTCAAATAATAAATAAATTTATTGATAAAACAATGCATTTCATTATCTGTTGCAATGTTTTGATGTACATGTAACAAATAAAGCTAATTTTCATCTATATCCAATGAAAATAAATGCAAACTCCAAGGGATTTTTGACCAATTATCCTTCTTTTCAATTTGAGTGACCTAAAGAAAAGAACACAAAGTGCAGACCAATTTTTATCTTTTAGGAAGTTCCATAAAGGGCTCACTGGTTCAAGGTTGGTTGTCCAGATGTTGTGTGGAGTGACTGACAAAGGAACTGAGGGAAGTGTGATAAAGGCACCACTGTTTAAGAGAGAGGCGTATGAGACCGGAGATGCTAGAATCTGGAACAACACACAACCTGCTGGCGGATTTCCCTCACCAGGGTGTTTATCGTGCTGAGATCTTCCAATAAATTATTGAATAATACTGCTCAAGAAAGTTAAAAGTCTAATTGAAAACTATTAAATATCAAAAGGTCTAGACAGAGCGGTTGTGGAGAGGATGTCACCTATAGTGGAGAAGCCTAGCATCAGAGGGCACATCCTCAGAATAGAGGGTCATTCCTTTAGAATGGAGATGAGCAGAAATTTCTTTAGCCAGAGTGTGATAAATCTGTGGTATTCATTGCTATAAATGGCTGTGGAGACCATGCTATTGGGTATATTTAAAGTAGAGATTGATAGTTTCTTAATTAGTAAATATGTCAAATGTTAAGGGGAGAAGGCAGGAGAATGCACTTGATGGAATGGTAGAGCAGACTCGATGGACCAAATGGGCTAATTCTGCTGCTATGTCTTATGAGCTTAAGAGCCCACAGAAAATGCAGAAAATTGTTTCATGGAGGAAGAACTTCATCTACAAGAGAAGCAATAGATTGGAGAAGATGAGGTAGTCCTTCTTGGAATGAACATTTTTGAGAGGTTTGTCAGACAATCAAGATTACAAAAGGTAAACAGATGTACCTTCCCATTCGTCAAGAAACCAAAGACTTAGATTTGAAATGTGGGGCAAAGGAACATGTGGGCAAAGATGTTTTAATTCAAAGTCACAGAACCATTGAGAAATGCAGCACAGAAGCAGGACCCTTGGCCTATTAAATCCACACCAAGGGCAGTGTGTTAGTACCACACTTTACAGTTCTGTTGACCAGGGCTCTATTCCTGCTGCTGTCTGTAAGGAATGTGTACAGTCTTCCCCATGACTGCATGGGCTCGTCCAGGTACTCCAACTTCCTCCCACATTCCTCAGATGTACAGTTAAGGTTAGTGGGCCGTGGACCCTGTATGTTGGCACTGAATGAGGGGCAACACATCCGGGCTTCCACCAGCACGATCCTCGCTATGTGATTTAACTTGAAGCAAACAACCTTTTTTCTCTGTATGCTTCGATGTACACGTGACAAATAAAGCTAATCCTTATCATCTGTCCCACATGCCAAAGACATACGGGTTGGGGATAGGGAGTTGTGGATCATGCTATGTTGCCAACAGAAATATGGTGGCACCTGAAGGCTGTCCCCAGAACATCTTCAGACCGTGTTGGTCATTGACATGACAATGACAAGTTTCACTGTATGTTTTGATGTACATGTGACAAATAAAGCAATTTTTTATAAGTTCATCACGCATTGATTTTTTTTTACCATATCTTTACCCTAGTCCATTTACTTCTCCCCAAATTTCCATCAATTCCTCCCAGATTCTATCACTCAATTATACGCCAGGGGCGATTTACAGTGGGCCATTTGTCTTTCCAACCTGATGAGAACAGGAGCTCTGAGAGGAAACCCATGCAGTCACAATAGTATGTGCAAACCCCACTGTCTACTGCCTCACACCTCCCCCTCCCCTCCACCAGTGGTGATGATTTGGAGTTCAGAGCCCATGGATCTGGTGGAGTCAGAGCTTTCTAAAGGGAATTGTGCAAATACTTTGAGAAGAAAACTTAGAGGACTACAGAGGAAGATTAGGGGCAGAGACGAGATGAATCAACCAGCAGCCACAATCAACTTAATAGGTCAAATGCTGTCCTTCTGTATAATTGCAGTGATGTGACTCTATGATTCTCTAAGGTGATGATGGATGTGGACAGGACAAGGTGTCCTTGACTACTTGGCAGTCAAAATTGGAATAAGATCAACTGATTAGAGAGTAAGAATTTAATTTTAAGTAAGAAGCTTGGAAATTGCAATGCTTCTTCAAGCTGGTAGGGCATAGCTAAAGTAATTTTCAAATAATTTGATTCCAGATTTAAGAAAAATAGACCATGCGGTATGTCCTTTGTAGACCATATGGTGTATGATATCATTTGTAATGTTACTTTTCTCGTCTTCTTAGAGAGTATGTAAGTACCTCTGGAGGAGGCAAAGTAGACAATGGATAATTTTAGAGTTGGAGGAAAGATAACTGCAGTGAGTGGAACTGTGGGCTACGTGGGAGGTTATATTAATGTGAAACATATGGTTCCAGGGTTGGAGAGATACACTGGGAACTTCATCTGTCCATAAGTGTTTGAATGAGGGAGGGGGAGAGCGAGGGACAGATAAAGGGAGGGAGAGAGAGGAAGGGGGGGGGGGAAGTGTTGCAATGCGGCGTCGGAGCGACTGGAAGTGGACCGAAGTGCAGGACACAGGCACAGAGACTTGACACGGAGACAGACTTGGACATGACTTGGACTTGGAACCTGGACTTGGACACGAAGCCCGGACTGGACACAAAGCTCGGACTGGACACAAAGCCCGGACTGGACACAAAGCCCGGACTGGACACAAAGCCCGGACTGGAACTCAGAAAATTGACTTGGACTGGGACTCAGAGCCTGGACCTGGACTGAAACTTGGACTCGGAGTCTGCACCTGGAACACGGAGCCTGGAAATGGAATGCGGAGACGACAACACCAAACAAAGACAGACGATTCATATCTTGGCTTGGAGGAATGGCAAATGGCCAGCAATCCTCAGCTAGACACGAAGAGACAGAATTCTCAAATCGGAGTAGCAGCAAATGGCCGGACCTACACAGCTGGAAATGAGACAACAGAAACCAAACAATGACAGGTCATCTGTATCTAGACACAGAGAAGCTCATGAAGACAGCCCCTTATTCTTGGCGACTCAGAGTGGCGAGAATTGGCCAGCAAATCTCAGCCGAACATGAAAACGACAGAATTCACATCTTAGCTCAGAGTGGCGACAAAACGGCCGGCAACTCAGCTGGACATGAAAATGACTGAATTCACTAAGCAGCCACAGGCACCGAAGCAACTTAGAGTCCATGATTCTTGGCTACCCTGGGTCGAGCATAGCTGCACTGGCTATAATGACAAACCAGCCCCGAGTAGATGTAAGCTGGAGTTTTTATGCTGCCAGTTCAAATGAGGATTGGGTGCCCTATTGGGTGACAAATGCTGCAATATTTCTGGTGCCAATATAGCATGCTGACATCTCATTCATTCTAACTATACATCTTCGGAATGTGGGACAGAACTGGACCAAAAGGAAATGTGCACAGACATGGGGAGGATGTATAAATTCTGTACAGATAGATAGATAGATAGATAGATTGATAGATACTTTATTGATCCAAAAGGAAATTACAGTATCTTGGTAGCAATACAAGTGCAAAGATATACAAATATTGGGAGAAGTAAGAAAGAATAAAAAAAGTTACCATTAAAATAAAATTGCATAGGGTGTCCATGATAGTAGGGTGTTGTAAACAGAGTTCTGGTAAACAAAGGTTAATAACAGCCTAACAGGAGGGGGTCATCACTTCTCTGGCTATAGGCTAACTCAATACAAAGCCTAATGGCAGAGGATGAGAATGACTTCATATAATGCTCTTTAGAACTGTACAGTCTTAGTCTTAGTCTTTTACTGAAAGTCTTCCTCTGTTCAGCCAAGATGGCATGCAGAGGGTGAGAAACATTGAAATTCAACACAAAAGCCTGTAAATGCTACACATGGTGCAACAAACAAAATCTGGAAGAACTCAAAGGGTCAGGCAGCATCTGCGGAGGGAAATGGATAATCATCGTTCCGGGTTTTTGGACTCTGATGCTTTTAATCCAGCGTTCTTTCAGAAGTCAGAAAGGAGACACAAATCTTATTGATTCATGATTGTTTTATTAAGTGCTAATAGAACAAAGAAAATTGAAAACGGAGAGTAGTCGTAGTAAAGGCTAGTAAGTGAAGGGAGAGAAGAAGCAAAAGGCAGTGGAGCCATGTGGTCAGCTCTTTTTATACATCATAGACAAGAAAATTACATTCAAATTCATAGATAAGAGTTAACCAATCAGATAACACCTATCCAAATAATGTAATATCAGGAGAAGCACCCAGAATCATACAAACATAACCACTAGGGGATACACTGACAACTGCATACATGTACTGTGACCACTAGGAAACATATTAAGCAGTTACATGTATGTAAGCACATAGTTTTATATAGTACAAGCAGCCATTCATCTATTTATTTATTTACCGATCTTTTTTTATTGTTATTTATTGAAATACAGTGGGATAGGGCCTTCTAGCACTTTGAGCCATGCTACCCAGCAATCTTCTAATTTAACCCTAGCCTAATCATGGGACAATGTACAACAACCAATGAACCTACTAACTGATAAGTCTTTGGATCGTGGGAGGAAACTAGAGCATCCGGAGGAAACCCACACGGTTACAAGGAGAACACAAAAACCCTTTACGGTGAGAACAATTGCTAACCTACAAAGACAATGCCAATTAAGCAGTCCAATCCAACAGGGTCAAGACCCTTCATTTAGACTAGTGTTGATGAAGGATCTCAACCAACATGTTGACTGTCCATTTCCCTGCACAGATCTATCTCGGTATTTGAATCAATTTTCCATTAAAATTTGGAAGGTTATTTATAACAGAATTTTGTTTACGATGAAAGCGTTCACATAGGATGCATTATAATAAAGCTGGTGAAGGAGATAATAAAAACGATGGGACAAGGTTCTGAATTAACTCATTGCAGCTGCTATAAAAATTAGATCATCTGCCATATTCCTCTTAGGATAAATTAAACAAAGTAGGGACAGGAGGTGAAATAGGCCATGGAGGTGGAACTTTGACTAGAACATAGAATATTGAATGTAGAACATGAAGCATGGAACATAACATAGAAATAAAGTTTGTGGTAAACTTTATTGTTACAGTATATATATGTCACCATACAAAACCCTGAGGTTCATTTTCTTGTGAGCATACTCAATAAATCTATAGAATAATAACCAAAACAGAATCAATGAAAGACTTTCCAAATAGGACATTAAAACAGTGTGCAGAAGACATCAAACTCTGCACACACAAAAAGAAGAAATAATAATAATAATAATAATAATAATAATAATAATAATAATAAAAATAAATGAATAAGCAATAAATATCAAGAATATGAGATGAAGAGACCTTGAAAGTGAGTCCATAGGTAGTGGGAACAGTTCAATGGTGGGGCAAGTGAACTTGTGTGAAGTTATCCCCCTTGGTTCAAGAGCGTGAAGGCTGATAACTATTCAGCAGAGTACAAGCCTTTTTGGCACATGATGTGCTGATCTATATAAACTTATTTATTTCTACGTAAATCAATTTATTCATTCCTTCTACACTGCTAAAAACTCGCTATTTTTCTTATATCCAAGAAGCTAGCTAAGACTCTCTTACATTTATATTTATTGTGTTTTTAAATTTTTTTAGTTTACTGGAACTCGGCCTTTCTGGCCCTTCAAGCTGAGTTATCCTGCAAACACCAAATTTATTCCTGGTCTAATCACAGGATAATTTACAATGGCCAATCAACCCACCAAGTGGTAGATCTTTGGACTGTGGGAGAAATCCAGAGCACCCAGACAAAACCTACGCAATCATGGGGATAACAGACAAACTCCTTACGGGCAGCGGTGGGAATTGAACTCGGGTTGCTGGTACTGTAAAGCATTGCATTAACAACTATGCTACTGTGCTGCCCATGTTTTTATTGTGTTTTTTTTTAAGTTGCATCGGACCCAGAGGAACAATCATTGTGTACTCAAGTATTGAAGAATGACAATGAACAATCTTGAACTTTGAATCTTGGAATGTCCTTATTATATCATCCTCCACCAACATCACCACCACCACTGCCGCCCCCCCCCCCCCCCATCACCCAGCATTCCAGATACCCATTATTCTCTGAGTAAACAAAAAGCTAACTCTAATATCTGTCCCCTGAACATTCACTCATCTTAAATGGATGTCCTCTGTTATTGACCAAACTGCCCGGGGAAAAAGGTGCCGTCATAACACTCCATATTGTCTGACCAACACTTTCTGTTTTAACTTCGCATTCCCAGCATCTGCCACGTTCTGAATTTTATTTGTTATTTGTTAACCTTGAACAAGAAGGAGAAAATTAACAGGGAAGTTGTTTGGCTTGATTCATGTAGATAAAGACTTGAAAATTCCAAAAATAAAGCAACAATTACGTTTGCAGAGATGTACATCAGTCCATTACTCACACAGACCCAGTGCCTTTCACTATACAACTAGTCCAATGACTTTCCTTCAATGTTAGTGGGTGCCTTTGCTCTAATGAGATGTCTGACCTGCCCCAGGCTTTGTGTTCTACTGGTAAGAATGCCAACTAGGCTTCTGTTCCTGCAGTGAATGACTCAGCATTACATGACATTTACACTTGCTGTCCACAAGCTCAGGATTCAAGGTGACTCTACAATCCTTTTATGTAGGCTCAGTGAGCCTATTCAAAGCAGTGGTCGATGGAGTGTTCAAGGTAGTCATTTGAAATTGAGTTAGTAAAGATTATTTTTATTTGTCACATGTACATTGAAACATTGAAATTTTCAAAGAAACATACCCGGCTGAAAGCCCGAGAAGAGTTTATGCTTTATGCACGCCAGGAAAGCTCTAGATTGTTTTTCACTTACCTCTACAGGGAGGATGTTCACTGCAATATTCATTGTTTTGAATCATTATGTAAAGATTTATTTTTCTTTGGGTAAAATCGACACCTGTACCCAGCTAGCAGCCTTGGAAGAATTTATGAGTGAAATACATTGTTTGCATCAACAACCAACACAGTTCGAGGAGGCAGAGCCATAAGATTTGCTCTGCTACCAGTGCCAAATTAGCAAACCCAGAACACTATGACCCTAACCTTGGAAAATGGCTGGAAAGCAGAGCATGTCAAGGAAACCCAGGTGCTCATTGAGAGCATATATGAATGGCAGGAATCAAACACTCGATTTTCCTTTGAAATGTGGGAGGACACTGGAGCGCCAAAGAGTAATGAGGTAAAGGATTAGTCATTTAGTCACAGAACACTACAGCACAGAAACAGGCCCTTCAGCCTATCAATCCATGCTGAACCATTAATCTGCCTAGTCCCATCAACCTGCACCTGGACCATAGCCCTCCATACCTCTCCCAGCCATGTACCTATCCAAACTTCTCTTAAATGCTGAAATCAAACCCGCATCCACCATTTACATTGGCAGCTTATTCCACACTCTCACCACCCTCTCAGTGAAGAAATTCTCCCTCAAGTTCCCCTTAAATATTTCACCTTTCACCCTTAACCCATAACCTCTAGTTCTCATCTCATCCAACCCCATTAGGAAAAGCCTGCTTGCATTTACCCTATCTATACCCTCAATGATTTTGTATACCTCTATCAAACCTTTTCTCATTCTCCTACGTTCATGATATTGAATAGCAGGGTGTGTTCAATAGTCCACATTCAGTTTTGATTTCTAATTTTCTTACGCTTACAATACAAGATCTTCATTGCACTCACCAATACTACTCTCTGCAACAACATCTCTAATTCTGTCTGAGAATCCTCCATTCCGATGCCATAAATATTGATTTCTCTAACTACTGTTAACTTTACACCCCTCCACATTCTCTCTTTCTCTATTCCCTATTCTGGCTCTGCTCATACCACTTCTCTTCTCCTCACCTGCCCATCTCTTCTCTCTAGTTCTCCTCCTTATTCCCTTTCTCTCATGGTCCACTATCCTCTCCTATCAGATTCCTTCTTCAGAACGAGAATCAGGTCTATTATCACCAGCAAGTGATGTGAAATTTGTTAAGTTAGTAGCAGCAGTTCGATGGAATACATATTATAGAAGAAAATAATGATATTAATAAATAAATCAATTACAGTACAGTATACGTATATTGAATAGATTAAAAATCATGCAAAAAACAGAATATATACTAAAAAAGTGACGTACTGTTCAAGGGTTCAATGTCCATTTAGGAATCGGATGGCAGAGGGGAAGAAGCTGTTCCTGAATCGCTGAGTGTGTGCCTTCAGGCTTTTGTACCTCCTACCTGATGGTAACAGTGAGAAAAGGGCATGCCCTGGGTGCTGGAGGTCCTTAATAATGGACGCTGCCTTTCTGAGACACTGGTCCTTGAAGATGTCCTGGATACTTTGTAGGCTAGTACCCAAGATGGAGCCAACAAAATTTACAACCCTCTGGAGCTTCTTTCGGTCCTGTGCAGTAGCCACCCCCCCCCTCCCCCCATACCAGACAATGATGCAGCCTATCAGAATGATCTCCACGGTACATTTATAGAAGTTTTAGAGTGTGTTTGTTGACATAACAAATTTCTTCTAATTCCTAATGAAGCATAGTGCATTGTTCAGCCCTTTACCTTTTCAACCTATCGCCTTCAAGCTTCTAACTTCATCTCCTTATCCTCACCCACTCAACTTCCCTCACACTTGGTCTCACCTATTGCCTGTTCCATTTACTTATTGTGATTTCTTCCCCCTTCATTTCCACTCCTGATGAAGGATCTCAGCCTGAAACGTCACTGTTTATTCCTCTCCATGGATACTGGCTGACCTGCTGAGTTCTTCCAGCATTGTGTTTGAGCTGCTCTGGGACACAGTATCTGCAGAACCCCTTGTGTTTATGATTTGCTGCTCTCTGCGAGCCTAGCACATTACAGTATGAGTGATAACAGCCATGCTTAAAACCATAGAGTGAGCAACACAACACTACTGTGAAGGCAATTTCTTAAAGATTTAAATATTAGATTAGCTTTATTTGTCACATGTAAATTGAAACATCAAAACGTACAATGAAATGTGTCATTTGTGTCAATAATCAATACAGTACAAATATGTGCTGGGGTAAGCCTGGTGCCGTCATACATCTAGTGCCAATGACTTACTGATCCTAATCTGCACAACTTTTGAACGTGGAGCACCCGGAGGAAATCCACGTGATCATGGGGAGAACGTCCAAACATGTTACAGACAGTGTCATTGAATCCTAAGCAATATAAAGCACAGTCATTATGCATAGTCTATATTCCAAGTCCTGAGACCTTCTCGCCAAAGTGCCAGAATAACGGAGTTGAAATGTTTCTTGGTACTTTTATGATTGTGACTAATCCATGCAGAAATTCAAGCTGGTAAGTGATAGTTACTCATTGCAATTAATCATAAGACATTGGAGCAGAATTAGGCCATTCAGGCCATTGAATCTGCTCCGTCATTCCAACATGGTTGATATATTATCCCCTCAACCCCATTCTCCTGCCTTCTCCCCATCATCTTTAATACCCCAGCTGATTAAGAATCTGTCAAACTTGGCTTTAAATTTACCCAATGACTCGGTCTTTTTAGTCGTCTGTGGCAATGAATTCCACAGATTCCCTAAACTCCAGCTAAAGAAACTTTTCCTCACCTATTTTCTATAGGTACAGGTTTCTGAGTTGGATGATCAGCCATGATCATACTGAATGACGGTACAGGCTCGAGGGGCCGAATGGTCTACTACTGCACCTATTTTCTATGTTTCTATGTTTCTATCTCTGTTCTAAATGGATGCCCCTCTATTCTGAGGCTGTGTCCTCAGGTTCTAGACTCTGCACTATAAAAGCTTCTTTTCCACATCCACTATATTAAGGCCTTTCAACATTGTACAGGTTTCTATGAGATCCTCTCTCATTCTTTTAAACTCTAGTGAGTACAGGACCAGTCATTAAACCTCCTGATATATTAACCCATTCATTTCTGGAATAATTCTTGTGACCCTCTTCTGAACCTGCTCCAATGCCAGCACATAATTTCTTAGATAAGGGGCCTAAAACTGCAAACAATACTTGCGGTACAGTCTGACTAATACCTTATAACAACCTAGCATAGTGTGTGTACTTTTATATTCTAGTCCTCTCATAAAACAAGCAAGTATTTTCAGTAGAATCTCTCCCTAATCATGGCACATTAAGTTTTTATATTCCTGAACCAAGAGAAATGGGTGACACAACACAATTGTAATAGCTGCAATAACTTTGTTTCCTTCAATATTTTGAGTCTGGCAAAAGTTAGATTGAATTACGAATTTACAATGAATTCGAGTTCAGATTCAGGTTGATGTATTTTTCACATGAACATCAAAACATATAGTGAAATGTGTCCTTTATGTTAACAACTAACATAATCTAAGGAAATGCTAGGGGAATCCCACAAGTGATGCCACACATTTCAACGCCAACATTGCATTCCCACAATGTTAAGCAGAACAACGATAGCAAAACAAGTCCCTTTCCTCCCTCCCATCCACTTACCACACTGGCGATCCTTCACCCCAGGAAAGACCAGGCCTCCAGCTTCCATTGGACTCAGGAATTTGTAGACATCAGCCCCAACATCCCAGGTGAACTCACATTCCCAGGGTTTCTGCAGTTGGGACTTGACTTCTGAAATTCCAAATGATCTTTGGGCTTCTATCTTTGTTATCAACCCTAGGATCCACAGATGACGCAACTCCGAATTCCAGGCCTTGAGCTCCTGATTCACTAACTCCAGGCTTCAACCCCCAACTCTTGGCTTCATTCTTTGTGAACTTGCATACCAAGGAGCACACAGTAATGGACAATAGTCTTTTGAAAGTTCAAACATTTTTGCTGAGACAAAACTTCTGAAGACAGTGAACTCAGACAAAGGACCATAAGACTATAAAATATAGAAGGAGAATTAGGTCATTCAGCGCATTGAATCTGTTCCACCATTCCATCATAACTGATTTACTTTCCTTCTTAACCCCATTCTTCTGTGTTCTCCTTGTAAACGTTGATGCCCTTTCTAATCAAGCACCTATCAATCTTTGCTTTAAGTACACCCAATTCATTGCCTGTGGAAATTAATTCCACAAATTTACCAATCTTTGGCTAAGGAAATTCCTCCTCATTTCTGTTCTAAAGGGACATCCTTGTATTCTTCAAACTGGAATCAGAATGAAGATCATATTTAAGTGGCAAATGTCATGAAATTTGTTGTAATGCAACAGCAGTACATTGCAATATATAATAACAGAACTATAAACTACAATAAATTAACTGAGTAGTGCAAAAATAGAGGAAAAGAATAACTGAAGTAGTGCCTATGGGTTCATTGTCCATTCAGAAATCTGACAGCAGAAGGGAAGAAGCTGTTTCTGAATTGCTGAGTGTGTGTCTTAAGCCTCCCGTACCTCATCCTTCATGAGAAGAGAGCGTGTCCTGGGAGACAGGGGTCCTCAATGATGAATGTTGCCTTTTTGAGGCATCGCCTTTTGAAGGTGTCCTCGATGCTTGAGAGGCTAACGCCCAAGGAGATGGCTGAGTTTACAACTTTCTTCCGCTTTTTCTAATCCTCTGTAGTGGCCCCTCCATAACAGTTAGAAAACTCTCTACAGTACATCTGTAGAAACTTGTGAGTATCTTTGGTGACATACCAATTCTTCTCAAGTTCCTAATGAAATTCAGCTTCTCTTGTTTGTAGCTGCTGTCATGTCTTTTTTTTGTTATTGCATCAATACGTTGGGCCTGAGATAGATCTTCAGAAATGTTGAAAACTAGTAACTTGAAACTGCTCACTCGTTCCACTTCTGATCCCTTGGTAAGGATTGTTGTGTGTTCCCTCGTCTTCCCCTTCTTGAAGTCCACAATAAATTCCTTTGTCTTACTGACATTAAGTGCAAGGTTGATTTTGTGACACCACTCAACCAGCTGATCTATCTCACTCCTGTGTGCCTGCTTATCACCACCTGAAGTTCTGCCAACAATAACTGTGTCATTGGTAAAATTATAGATGGTGTTTGATCTGTAACTAGGCACACAGTCGTGAGTGTAGAGAGAGCAGAGCAGTTGTCTAAGCATGCTTTCTTGAGGTGCACCTGATCTGTGGCCTCTGGTCCTAAACAGTCCCAATGTTGGAAACATCTTCTTGTTGTCCACTCTAGCTAGGCTTTTCAATATTCAATAGGTTTCACTGAGATCCCCTTCATTCTTCTGAACGCCAGTGAGTACAGGCTCAGAGACATAAAACACTCCTCATGTTAAGCCTTTCATTCCTCGGATCATTCTCATGAACCTCCTCTGGGCCTTCTCCAATGCCAGCATATCCCTTCATCGATACGAGACACAAAACTGCTCAGAATACTTCAAAACACTCTGACCAATGTCTCATTAAACCTCTGATGAAAGGATCTTCTGATTGCATAAAAACCTCCTCAAGTTGTCTTTCCACTAATCCCTTCCTGCTGAGTACCTTCAGTATTTTCTGTTTTTATGCTTCACAAGCACTTCCTAAAATACCTCTCCCACCATCGGCAATCCCTTTGTAGAGAAAGCTTGCATTTATTGACAAGCAGAAGAATTGTACCAGACTAAAAATAAAACTGCTGACTGTCTCAGCTTTCAGAGAGCACAATAGCTTCAGGCTGAAGGGATTCATCTGTGTCTTTGAGTATTGGCTCTTGCTTCCATTAAATATTCTGAGAACATTAAGGTTCCAACGTTAAACCTGCCCAACTAATGACTGGACGCAGAAATGGCAAGCCATTCATATTGATAAGCTGTATCCAGTAGGTTAAAAATAACAGAACAAAACAGGTGAGTCAAACACTAACCTGAATTCTTTGCAAGCTTCAGACAATGCATTTTCATTGCTTGAGCTTTACCAGTGTAATTTATGTTCAGTGGCCACTTTATTAAGAGCACCTGATCGTTAATGTAAATATCTAATCAGCCAATCAAGTGACAACAACTCAATACGTAAAAGCATACAGACATGGTCAAGAGATTCAATAGTTGTTCAGATCAACGTCATATAATCTAAGTGACTGTGACCGTGGAATGATTGTTGGTGCCAGCGGATTTTATCAGAAACTGCTGTTTTCCTGGGATTTTCATACACAACAGACTCTAGAGTTTACAGAGAATGTTGCATAAAATGAAAGAAATATCTAGTGAGTAGCAGTTGTGTGCATGAAAATGCCTTATTAATGAGAAGGATCAGAGGAGAAAGGCTCAGCCTACCACCATGTGCCTCCAAGTACCCTGAATCCCCATCCTGAATAAAGGACTCCAACATCTTCCCAACCACCGGATTTAGGCTAACTGTCCTACAATTTCCTTTATTCTGTCTCCCCCCACCCCCCCCCACTTCAAGAGTGGAATGCTGTTTGCAATTTTCCATTCCTCCAGAAACATTACAGAATCTAATGATTCTTGAAAGATCATTGATAATGTTACCACATTCTCTTCAGCTACTTCTTTCACAACCCTGGGGTGTATTCCGTATGGCCCCGCTGACTTATCTATCTTCAGATCTTTCAGCTTCCCAAGCACTTTATCCTTTGTAATAGCAACTATACTCACTTCTGTCCCTATAACCATATAACAATTGTAGCACAGAAACAGGCTATCTCGGCCCTTCTAGTCCATGCCGAATGCTTACTCTCACCTAGTCCCACCTACCTGCACTCAGCCCATAACCCTCCATTCCTTTCCTGTCCATATACCTATCCAATTCTTTTTTAAATGACAAAATCGAATCTGCCTCTACCATTTCTACTGGAAGCTCATTCCACACAGCTACCACTCTCTGAGTAAAGAAGTTCCCCCTCATGTTACCCCTAAACTTTTGCCTCTTAACTCTCAACACTTCTAAATTTTTATCATACTGCTAAGTGTCTTTCACAGTGAAGACTGACACAAAATGCTTAGTAAGTTTATCCCCTATTACTACCTGTACAGCACAATTTTTCTGTGGTCCAAAATCTACTCTCACCTCTTTCTTACTCTTCATATATCAGAAAAATCTTTCGGTATCTGTTTTTATATTATTGTCTAGCTTAACTTCATATTTCATCTTTTTTCTCCTTATGGTTAACTTCCCACTATTTTTTGTTATAAATGTACTTTGACCCTTCCTTTAGCTTTTATGCTCTCTTGGACTTCCCTTGTCAGCCTCAGTTGCCTCATCCTGCCCATTGAATACTCTTCCATCTTTGGAAAGTACAGCATCAATTCAGTGCCTTCCAAGTTGCTCCCATAAACTCTAGCCATTGCTGTTCTGCTGTCAATCCAGCTAGTTTCCCCTTCCAATCAACTTTGGCCACCTCCTCTCTCAGGCCTCTGTAATTCCTTTTACTCCAATTTAATATTGATACATCTGACTTTATCTTCTCTCTTTCTCAAACTGTATGGTGAATTCTATCGTACTGTGATCAGTGCCTCCTAAGGGTTCCTTTACCTTAAGCTCTCTAATCAAATCTGGTTTATTATACAATATCCAGTCTAAAACTGCCTTTCCCCTAGTGTGCTCAGCTCAGTCTACTCTAAAAAAACAATCTCATAGGTGTTCTGCAAGGTTCCTCTTTTGGATTCAGCACCAACTGATTTTTCCCAATCTACCTGCACATTTACTTATGTATGTATTTATTTATTTATGGAATACATCATGGAGCAGGCTCTTCTGACCCAGCAACCCCTGATTAAACCGTAACCTTATCATGAGACAATTTACAATGACTTATTAGCCTACCAACTGGTGCATCTTTGGACTGTGAGAGGAAACTGAAGCACCCAGAGGCAACCCAGGCAGTCACGAGGATAATCTATAAACTCCTTACAGACAGCAGTGGGAATTGAACCCCAGTTACTGGTGCTGTAAAGCATTGTACTATCCACAAAATAAGGTGATGACAGTGTATAGTCAGTCCTCATGCTGAATTAGAGTCATGGAGACATATGGGAGGGAAACAGGCTCTTCGGCCCACTGAATCCATGCTAAACATATGCCACTATTTGCATTAATGTTACATTAATATTTTTGATTCTTCCTCTATTTCATTCAAATCTCCTAAATTTTATCACTGCATTAATACTATTTACAGTTCAAAGTTCAAAATTAAAAGTAGATCTATTAGTAAAGTACATATATATCACAATATAAAACTCTGCGATTAGTTTCCTTGCCGCATACACAGTTAATCCACGAAATACCCATCAACCTGCCAACCTTCATGACTTTGGGATATACGATAAAACCGGAGCACCTGGGTGAAAACTTCATGGTCGAGGGGAGAAAATGCAAACTTCACACAGATAGCACCAGAGGATAGTATTGAACTAGGATCATAAGAAAATAATTCATTTTATATTACAATTACATTTATTTTAACATTAAAATTATTTCAATAGGGTACCATGGTAGCATAGTGGTTAGGGCAATGCACTTACAGAGGAGCACAATTAGGGAATTCAGCCCATCGAGTCTACCACTCCAACACGGCTAATATCCTTCTCAAATAAATTCTCCTACCTTCACCCCGTAGCCTTTGATGCCCTGATTAATCAAGAACCTACAACCTCCACCTTAAATATACTCAATGACTTGGCCTCCACAGCCATCTTGGTAATGAATTCCATGGACTCACTGCCCTCTGGCTAAAGAAATTCCCCTTTATATCTGATCTAAAGGGACATCCCTCTACTGTGATGTTGTGCTCTTTGTTCCTAGCAGAGGAAACATCCTTTCCGTCCTCACCATGTCCATTGTATCTAGGACTTAGAATATTTAATTGGTTTCAATAAGATATGTACAACTCCCCATTCTTCTAAACTCCAGTGAATACAGGCCCAGAGCCATCAAATGCTTTTCATCCATGTCTCTGGCACATTGAGGCAGTGACCTTAGGGATTAAACCACTGACCGACTTGGAATTTTTAACATTGTGGATCTATATCTCCCTGCAGTTCAATAACAAACTAGTGTTTGCATTTCTTTCACTTTCATGGCAAGATTCCTCAGCTCCAGCTCACTCTCATCATCAGGATTGATGCCATCAGAATGTTTCTTTCTCCTTGCATCAGTTACTTCTAGTCCGGCCTTCCTCATGATGTACTGACTGTACATTGGATGAGTATTGTGATAAAATCCAAAATTCTTCCAGAGCTAAGACTCAATGAGCCAAAAGACCTAATTCTGCTCCTATGTCCTATGGTCTTAGGATCTGAGACAATTTGCTTTTCCATTTCATTCCTCACTCTAACCTACCCTTGTGCGTAGCATCAGATATTCAGCATTACAATCAGGGGAAGGCAGCAGCAGCCGAGTTCATGGCACCATGGGTGGCTCTGCAGCACAGGAGAGAAGGAAAAGGAGTGGGAGAGCTATAGTGATAGGGGATTCGATTGTAAGGGGAATAGATAGGCATTTCTGCAGCCACAAATGAGACTCCAGGATGGTATGTTGCCTCCCTGGTGCAAGGGTCAAGGATGTCTCTGAGCGGCTGCAGGACATTCTGGAATGGGAGGGTGAACAGCCAATGGTCGTGGTGCACATAGGTACCAACGATATAGGTAAAAAATGGGATGAGGTCCTACAAGGTGAATTTAGGGAGTTAGGAGCTAAACTAAAAAGTAGGACCACAAAGGTAATAATCTCTGGATTACTACCAGTGCCATGTGCTAGTCAGAGTAGAAATAGGAGGATATTTCAGATGAATACGTGGCTTAAAAAATGGTGCAAGGCGGAGGGATTCAAATTTCTGGGGCACTGGAACCAGTTCTGGGGGAGGTGGGACCAGTACAAACAGGACGGTCTGCACCTGGGCTGGACTGGAACCAATGTCCTAGGGGAAGCATTTGTTATTGTTGTTCAGGAGGATTTAAACTAATGTGGCAGGGGAATGGGAACAAGTACAGAGAGACAGGGGTGTAAAATGAGGGCAGAAGCAAAAAGTAGTAAGGTGAAAAGTAAAAGTGGCAGGCAGGCAGATCCAGGGCAAAAATCAAAAAGGGCCACTTTTCAACATAATTGTATAAGGGCTAAGAGTGTTGTAAAAACAAGCCTGAAGGCTTTGTGTGTCAATGTGAGGAACATTCGTAACAAGGTGGATGAATTGAATGTGCAGATAGTTATTAATGAATATGATATAGTTGGGATCACAGAGACATGGCTCCAGGGTGACCAAGGATGGGAGCTCAACATCCAGGGATATTCAATATTCAGGAGGGATAGACAGGAAAGAAAAGGAGGTGGAGTAGCGTTGCTGGTTAGAGAGGAGATTAATGCAATAGAAAGGAAGGACATTAGCCTGGAGGATGTGGAATTGATATGGGTAGAGCTGCATAACACTAAGGGGTAGAAAACGCTGGTGGGAGTTGTGTACAGGCCACCTAACAGTAGTAGTGAGGTTGGGGATGGCATTAACCAGGAAATTAGAAATGCGTGCAATAAAGGAACAGCAGTTATAATGGGTGACTTCAATCTACATATAGATTGGGTGAACCAAATTGGTAGGGGTGCTGAGGAAGAGGATTTCTTGGAATGCATGCGGGATGGTTTTCTGAACCAACATCTCGAGGAACCAACTAGAGAGCAGGCCATTCTAGATTGGGTATTGAGCAATGAGGAAGGGTTGGTTAGCAATCTTGTCGTGCGAGGCCCCTTGGGTAAAAGTGACCATAATATGGTGGAATTCTTCATTAAGATGGAGAGTGACATAGTTAATTCTGAAACAAATGTTCTGAACTTAAAGAAGGGTAACTTTGAAGGTATGAGACGTGAATTAGCTAAGATAGACTGGCAAATGATACTTAAAGGGTTGACGGTGGATATGCAATGGCAAGCATTTAAAGATTGCATGGATGAACTACAACAGTTGTTCTTCCCAGTTTGGCAAAAGAATAAACCAGGGAAAAGTAATGCACCTGTAGCTGACAAGGGAAATTAGGGATAGTATCAATTCCAAATAAAGAAACGTACAAATTAGCCAGAAAAAGCAGCACACCTGAAGACTGGGAGTAATTCAGAGTCCAGCAAAGGAGGACAAAGGGCTTAATTAGGAAAGGGAAAATAGATTATGAGAGAAAGCTGGCAGGGAACATAAAAACTGACTGTAAAAGCTTTTATAGATATGTGAAAAGAAAAAGATTGGTTAAGACAAATGTAGATCCCTTACAGTCAGAAACAGGTGAATTGATCATGGGGAACAAGGACATGGCAGACCAATTGAATAACTACTTTGGTTCTGTCTTCACTAAGGAGGACATAAATAATCTTCCGGAAATAGTAGGGGACCGAGGGTTTAGTGAGATAGAGGAACTGAGGGAAATTCTTGTTAGTAGGGAAGTGGTGTTAGGTAAATTGAAGGGCTTAAAGGCAGATAAATCCCCAGGGCCAGATGGTCTGCATCCCAGAGTGCTTAAGGAAGTATCCCAAGAAATAGTGGATGCATTAGTGATAATTTTTCAAAACTCTTTAGATTCTGGATTAGTTCCTGAGGATTGGAGGATGGCTACTGTAACCCCACTTTTTAAAAAAGGAGGGAGAGAGAAACCGAGGAATTATAGACCGGTTAGCCTGACATCGGTGGTGGGGAAAATGCTGGAGTCGGTTATCAAAGATGTGATAACAGCACATTTGGAAAGCGGTGAAATCATCGGACAAAGTCAGCATGGATATTTGAAAGGAAAATCATGTCTGACGAATCTTATAGAATTTTTTGAGGATGTAACTAGTAGAGTGGATAGGGGAGAACCAGTGGATGTGGTATATTTAGATTTTCAAAAGGCTTTTGACAAGGTCCCACACAGGAGATTAGTGTGCAAACTTAAAGCACACAGTATTGGGGGTATGGTATTGATGTGGATAGAAAATTGGTTGGCAGACAGGAAGCAAAGAGTGGGAATAAATGGGACCTTTTCAGAATGGCAGGGTGTGACTAGTGGGGTACCGCAAGGCTCAATGCTGGGACCCCAGTTGTTTGCATTATATATTAATGATTTAGATGAGGGAATTAAATGCATCATCTCCAAGTTTGCGGACGACACAAAGCTGGGTGGCAGTGTTAGCTGTGAGGAGGATACTAAGAGTATGCAGGGTGACTTGGATAGGTTAGGTGAGTGGGAAAATTCATGGCAGATGCAATTTAATGTGGATAAATGTGAGGTTATCCACTTTGGTTGCAAGAACAGGAAAACAGATTATTATCTGAACGGTGGCCGATTAGGAAAAGGGGAGGTGCAACGAGACCTGGGTGTCATTGTACACCAGTCATTGAAAGTGGGCATGCAGGTACAGCAGGCGGTGAAAAAGGCAAATGGTATGTTGGCGTTCATAGCAAAAGGATTTGAGTACAGGAGCAGGGAGGTTCTACTGCAGTTGTACAAGGCCTTGGTGAGACCACACCTGGAGTATTGTGTGCAGTTTTGGTCCCCTAATCTGAGGAAAGACATTCTTGCCATAAGGGGAGTACAAAGAAGGTTCTCTAGATTGATTCCTGGAATGGCAGGACTTTCATATGAAGAAAGACTGGATCGACTAGGCTTATACTCGCTGGAATTTAAAAGATTGAGGGGGGATCTTATTGAAACATATAAAATTCTGAAGGGATTGGACAGGCTAGATGCCGGAAGATTGTTTCCGATGTTGGGGAAGTCCAGAACGAGGGGTCACAGTTTAAGGATAAAGGGAAGCCTTTTAGAACTGAGATGAGGAAAAACTTCTTCACACAGAGAGTGGTGAATCTGTGGAATTCTCTGCCACAGGAAACAATTGAGGCCAGTTCATTGGCTATATTTAAGAGGAAATTAGATATGGCTGTTGTGGCTAAAAGGATCAGGGGGTATGGAGAGAAAGCAGGTACAGGGTTCTGAGTTGGATGATCATACTGAATGGCGGTGCAGGCTCGAAGGGCCGAATAGCCTACTCCTGCATCTATTTTCTATGTTTCTATGTACAATAATTTCATTATATATTACAATTACATTTAATAGAACATTTAAATTATTTCAATAGGGTACCATGGTCCAATGCAATTACAGTTTGGGGCATCAGAGTTCAGATTTCAATTCTGATGTCATTTGTAAGGAGTTTGTATTTTCTGCCTTAGAACAGCAAGGGATTCCTCCGAGTGTTCTGATTTCCTCCCACAGTCCAAAGACATACCAGTTAGCAGGTTAATTGCTCATTGTAAATTGCCCTGTAGTTGAGCTCAGGTTAAATTGGTGGGTTGCTCGGCATCACAGCTCATTGGGACAGAAGCTCCTGTTCTACATTGTATCACAAATTAATAAATAAAAGCATTTTATGATTATAAAGGTTCAGAGCAAATTTGTTCTTTCTGACAGGAGCTAATAGGAATGCATAAACTCCATGAGCGTACAATGTATCTGGTAACATTTTTTTCAGAAACAGTTTCATGCTTCAGGAATTCAGTGTATGTGTATAGGGTGCCACAGTGAGCACAACACTATTATAGCTCGGAGTGTTCTGGAGGCTGCTGTCCGCAAGGGATGTGTATGTTTTCCCCATGACCACATGGGTTTCCTTCAGCTGGTCCAGTTCCCTCCCACATTCAGTCTGTAGGTTAATCGGTTATTACAAATTTTCCTATGATTAGGCTAGTGTTAAATAGGTAGGTGGCTGGGCGACGCAGCTCTTTGGGCCAAAAGGTCCTGTTCCACACCGTATTGCTAAATAAATAAATAAAATAATTTAAATAAGCATGTGAAAACAATGAGTGTCTTGATGAGGGATAGAAGAAATCATCAAAGTTCAAAGTGAGGGAACGAACCAGTCAAGTTGACCCTTCTTTTGGTGAATCAGATCTCCAGGACATGGCTTTAATAACTCTGCTTCTGTGAGTTCTTCAAGATTGTTTAATGTCATTTCCAGTACAAAGTATAAAAGAGAACAAAATAATTGTTACTCTGGATCCAAAGGAGCACAAAAAACACTCAATGAGATAAAGAACACAATAATAGAAGTAATTCAATACTGCTATTCAGATTCTGAACTGTTGAACTGTTTGCTTCTCCTACTATAATACCCTCCTTTCTTTCCTGCTTCCAAGATAATTAAAAGTGCTTTTTTAAAATATAGAGAAACAGTGCAGAACAGGCCCTTCTGGCCCAAAGAGCTTTGATGCCCAGCAACTCACCTACTAACACTAGTCTAATAACAGGACAATTTACAATGACCCATAAACTTGCTAATCAGTACGTCTTTGGATTGTGGGAAGATACCAGAGCATCCAGAAGAAAGTTCACAGGAAGATCATACAATTTTTTTTTTACAGAGGATACTGGAATTGAACTCTGAACTACAACACTCTGAGCTGTAGTAACGTCACACAAAGTGATACGCTACCATGCAGTTATATTTCTGACTTGAGTGCCTTGTTCCCCAGTTCAAAAACAACTACAAATCTGCTGTTGTTGGTCTGCTTGGAATATTTGACCTGAAATTGCTCCCAATTGTGTTCCCCATCCTGAAATCACAGGGTATCCCTTGAGTCTCCAAAGTCAACACAAAAAAGGAGGAATTTCAAGGCTATACAGTAACTGCAATACAGATTTGCATTGTTATGGCCTTGCACCTTATTGCACACCGGCGCTGCACCTTCTCTGTAACAGTAACACACACAAAATGCTATAGGAACTCAACTGGTCAGTAGGCAATGTTCAGGCTGAAACTCTTTATCAGGACTGGAAACATCGACTATTTATCTCCCTCCATAGATGCTCCCTGTTCAGCTGAGTTCCTCCAGCATTTTGTGTGTTTTACTGAGGATTTCCAGCATAGGCTAAATTTCTTGTGATGTTCTCTGTAACTTCCTTTTGCATTCTGTTATTGCTATTCCTTTGTAATCTCCTGATGTACTGCATACCGATGATCTGCATGAATGCTAGGAACTAGTAAGCTTTTTCACTCTACCTCAATGCATGTGACATTAATGAATCAATTTCCCAATTAGGAATTTAAATTGGTTTATTATTGTCACATGTACCAAAGTAGGGTGTTTGGGTGCATTCTGGAGTTACGGTATATAGCGAATATTAATTTCAAAAGCAACCAGATTTTGAATATGGATTGCAATCTGAATTTAAAACACAGCTCAGAACAATGTTCTTCCTGGAGCTACAGACTGGGTTGATTGCAAACCAGGAAACTCCCATGCAACTAAAATGTCTGCATATGTAGCTAAAGAGACAGACATGATTGACACTCACCTTGGTGTGTTTGTGTGAAGATCTGGAGGTGCTTAAAATGATGTGCAACTCAAAGGAAGCATTATAAATGTACTGTAATTATAGAACTTGTCCTGTTTCTACCTTGTGTCTGTAACGTACAAAATGCGATGTAATATTGGGTCAGGAGGCCTTCTGTTCTAGGAGTGTCTCGGGTATGATGGCTGGATAAAGACTTCTATATCTACCAACTTTGGGAGCTCTCCGGTGACTTTGTTCACAGTCACAACACAGTGGAAAGCTGGCATGCTTCTCATACAGATCAAATCATTGCACAGTGTACTGAGGGAGTACAAGACAAAAAAGCAATAGCAACACAATAAGGTGTCATAGTAACAGAGAAAGTGCAGTACAGGCAGACAATAAGGTACATAGATACTGAGGTCAGCACTGGAAGCGTGGCAACACTTGTGGGCTGCCCTCAGCACAATTCTCACTGATTTGATTTGATGGCAGAATTAATGGGTGTGTTGCCAAGTTTGCAGATGATACAAAGATAAGTGGAGGGGCAGATAATGTTGAAGAAGCAGGGAGTTTGCAGAAGGACTTGGACAGATCAGGAGAACGGGCAAAGAAATGGCAGATAAAATATAGTGTAGGGAGGTCACAAACAAGTGAAAGTCTGCAGATGCTGGAAATCAAAGTAAAGCACACAAAATGCTGGAGGAACTCAGCAATCAGGCAGCATCTATAGAACAGAGTACAGTCAACATTTCAAGCCAAGAACTTTCATCAGGATGTCCTGTCCTGATGAGGAGTCTCGGCCCAAAACATCAAATGTTTACTCTTTCCCATAGATGCTGTCTGGCCTGCTGAGTTCCTTCAGCATTTTGTGTGTATTAGTGCAGGGAATTACAGGTCATGCACCTTGGTAGAAGGAACAAAGGTGTAGACTGTTTTCTAAAATATCAAAACTGTTAAACCTGATACTAAATGTGATAGTTTCCAATTCTAAGTCTGAGAATACAAGGATGTCCCTTTAGAACAGAGATGAAGAGGAATTTCTTTAGCCAGAATGTGGTGAATCTGTGGAATTTATTGCACAGTCAGCTGTGGAGGCCAAGTTATTGGGTATATCTCAAGTGGAGGTTGATAGGTTCTTGGTTAGTCAGGACTTCAAAAGTCATGGAGAGAAGGCAGGAACATGGAGTGGAAAGGGTTGAAATGGTGGAGCTGACTCGATGGGCTGAGTGGCCTAACCCTGACTAACCCAGAAATATCACGCTCTGCTTTATATATACTCACTGACTTAGCCTCCTTGGCTGTCTGTGTCAATGAAGTCCACAGGTTCACCACCCACTGGCTAAAGAAGTTCCTCCTCGTCTCTGTTCTAAAGGGGTGTTCTGCTCTTGTGTCTTACGGTTACATGATGCAAAAAAATGCATTTCACTGTATGTAGTAATGTTTTCAAGTAATGTGACATTAAGGCTAATCTTCAATCTTTAAATTAGCAAAACCCAAGAGAAGATTTATTTCTGGCCTATCCCTATTGGCAAGAGTTCCAAGGGTTAGCTTCTTTAATAAGTCTCCTTAAACTATCACTATTGATCTACAATTCAGGGCATGAATTGTTTCTATCAACTTGTTTATGTTTGCCTAATGGAATCACCTTTAGCATTTAATTCATTCGAGCTTCTGATCTAACTTGTCGGAATTGTGGCTAATGAAGAAGGCAGGGTGATTGATTGAGTTAAGCATGTGTAAAGGTTATTGGGCTCCTGAGATTGCAGTCATTGCAGGTACTGCTGACTACTATGGCCAATAGTATTGTATTTCAAAACACAGACTGAATAAATGTAACTTCTTATTCCCTTAGCACTGTTCTCTGTAAACTCCACAGACCCCACGGTTAATGGTAGGGGTCCATGCTATAGGGACTGTTGTGTGCGAAAATCCCCGAAGATCAGCACTTTCTCAGATGATCAGACTTCCCTGTATTCACGGTAAAAGACTCCATTCTTAAAATGAGCCTTTTAGGATTATGCAGTGGTGGTGCTTTATTACAGCGCAGCTGTAAGATCAGGGTTCAATTTCCACTGCTGTCTGAAAGAAGCTTGTATGTTCTCCCTGTGACTGTGTGGGTTTCCTTTGGGTGCTCCAGTTCCTTTTACAACCCAAAGACATACAAGTTAGGGTTATTGAATTTTGGTCATGCTATGTGGACACTGCAAGTGTGGTGACTCTTGTGAATTACAGCAAGCACAACCCTCACATCACAAGATGTGATGTGAGGTAATTCACTGTATGTTTCGATATTCGTGCATTTGTTCATCATGTGCTGTGTCATTGACATGGGCGATCATGGTCTTTCAATGACAGTGATTGTTCTTGATAAATTATGCTGCAGACGTGGTTTGCCATTGCCTTTTCTAGGCAGAGTCCTTACGAGATGGGTGATTCTAGCCATTATCAACACTCTCCAGAGATTGTCTGCCTGGCGTCAGTGGTCTTGTGATGAGCACTAGCTGCTCACACGACCATCCACCACCTGCTCACATGTCCTCACGTGACCCTGCTTTGGGGTGCGGGGGGGCTAATCATGTAAACATGTTTTGATGTGCATGTAGCATGTAAAGCTAATATTTCAATATATGAGAAAATCTGCAGATGCTGGAAATCCAAAACAACAAATGCAAAATGCTGGAGGAAATCAGCAGGTCAGGCAGTATCTACGGAAAAGCATAGGCTTCTGAAGTTTTTGGCTGAGACCCCTCATCAGGAATCATCTTCACATTTTTTTAAAAGTCTGCTCAACATTTATTGCACACCTCCCACTGCATATGAACTGAGTGACTTGCTGGAACATTTCACAGATGACTAAAATCATGTATGGACCAGACTGGAGAAGAGTGTGGCAAATTAACTTTCCCAAAGGGTCTTACTGAGCCAGATGAGATCTACAAAATCCTCAGAGCAATAGAAGCTAGAACATTGACTGGGGAGTCATAAACAAGATGGAAAAGATCTAACACAAGAGCAAAAAGATTTGAAAGACAACTTTTTCACACAAAGGGTGATATCTATGTGGAACGAGCTGCCAGAGGAACTGGTTGAGGCAGCTACAGTAACAATATTTAAAAGACAGTTGGACAGTATATTAATTGGAAAGGTCAGAAGGTTAGAAGGTCAGAAGAAAGTACAGGCAAATGGGACTAACTGGATGAGGTGTCTTAGTTGGCATAGACCAGGTGGGCTGAATGACCTGTTTCTGCACTGTAGAATTCTATGATTCTAACAACCACATCAGTCATATGTGCAAAGAGCAGCATGTTACAAATACTGTGATTCAAGTGATAACAGAGTGGTGCATAGAACAGTACAGTGCAGAAAATGACTTTTCAGCACACTGTGTCTGTGCCGAGCATAATGTCAGTTTAAACCTATCCCTTCTGACTGCATGTGATCCATATCTCTCCATTTCCTGCATAATCATAATCATTTAATATCCCCTAATAGGTCCCTGAATGCTTCTATTCCAGGGTACTCCACAGAGCTCTTGTTTAATAGTATTGGTCTTTGGCATAAATAAGGGGTTGTGAGCCCCTGCTCTATTGTATCTGCTTCCACCACGACTCTTAGCAGCCTGTTCAGGCACACACCGCTCTGTGTTTAAAAAAACTTGTTCCCTTTCCACCTTAGGAAACACATTCTGTCTGTTCAGGCACTCACCACTCGCTGTGTTAAAGACTTGCTCCCTTCCAACATTATGAAACATATTCTGTCTGTCTGTTCATTGTTACTGTCAGGGAGGAGGTACAGAAGCCTTAAGGTACACGCTCAGTGAATCAGAAAAAAGCTTCTTCCCCTCCGCCATCCGATTTCTAAAAGAACATTGAACCCATGAATACTACCTTACTACTTTTCTATTTCTGTTATTTTGTAATACTTATTTTAACTTAACTATTTAATAAACATATTAATGTCTACTATTTAATGTAACTCAGTTATTTTTCTCTATATTTATTTATCCTGTATTTCATTGTACTGGTGCCATAAAGTTGACAAATTTCACCACATATGTTGGTGATATTAAATCTGATTCTGATTCTATCCATGTCTCCAGCACCTTTTGAACTTATCTACTTCCCCGTAACCATTTGGTTGTTGAACCAACCTGTAGAGCCGTAATCACTATCTCAGTGCAAGAACATTATGACCACGTTGACTACTTGGCACAGCAATAAACTTTTTTGTTTGTTCTGTTACGAATGTGCCACAACTCTGAGGGGCCGAAGGGTACAAAGTAGCCCCCTCCTTTTCGAGAATCGCAAGATCGCTATTAATTCGGGTCTGGGGCCCAGGAAATGAGAGAGAATCCTCAAGGTTTTGGAATGTGTCCTGGCCCCTCAGCAAGACAAAGCCACGGATAACAGCCATTGTCTCTTGGAGACGGAATTGTGTATTGAGTACTGTACTATTCATTGAAGCCCCTCAGGGGATGACCAGAGTGGGCTGGTTGAGGGATTGCATCATCCCAACCTGATTGACATCTGAGACCCCGTGAGTAAGGATAAAAGAGGGTCTGGGGAACACCCCTTTAAGCGCACCAGGAGAAATGCTAGAAATCCCGTGACAGCGTTTAATAGCGACAGCCGGTGGAGGGCTCGCGTGCGTCCTTTCCCGTTGCCTGGGATTGGGGCCTTACCACGGAAGAATGGCTTAGCTAAAGAAGAGGCCACCAACGAAATTTCGAAGGATCGACATCATAAAAAGGAAAAGCTGGCAAGTTTCTAAAATCTCTCTCTCTCTCCAACAATTGAAAACCCAGCGGTCCCCAAAGGCTGAAGCCTGTATGAACTGCATGAACTGAGTGACTTTTCTATTTCCATCGGACAATACATTATCCCCTAGACAACGATAGAGCTATTTCTTATTGATTATTATTATACCCGCACCTTTAGATTTAGTATTGACAACGTATATTATCTGTATGTTTGCATTGATATTATTTTTGTGTATTTTTATCAATAAATACTGTTAAAAATAGTACCATCAGACTTCAACGGACCTCTCTATCTTTGCTGGTAAGTGACCCAGTTACGGGGTTCATAACAGTTCGAATTGCATTCTTTCTTGTGTAATTTAGTATAAATCGTGTCTAATTTATCACTTTCTCGTGGATGTTGTGTATCTGGTGCAATGTGCCTGTGATGCTGCTCCAAGTTAGTTTTCCATTGTGCCTGCAAACTACAGAGAGTTGTTCAAAAGTTCAAAATTCAAAGTAAGCTAATTAACAAGGTACATACATCTCACTATATACAACCCTGAAATTAAATTTCTTGTAGGCATACTTTGTAAATCCAATAGAATAATAACCACAATAGAATCAATGAAAGACTTCACCATCTTAGGAGTTCAACTGGTGCGTAAAAAACAACAAAATGTGCAAATACGATAAAAGAAATAACAGTAATAAATAAATAAACAATAAGTATTGAGAACATGAGACAAAGAGTCCTTGAAAGTGAGTCTATAAGTTTGGGAACATTTCAATGATGGAACAAGTGAAGTTAAGTGAAGTTATCCCTCTGGTTTAAGAGTTTGATAGTTGAGGAGTAGTATCTGTTCCTGAAATAAGTGTGAGTTCTGAAGCTCCTGTACCTTCTTCCTGATTGAGTTGTGGATACACATTACAGAAACCAAACTTCCCTTCATAAACTCTACATATAATTTTTGTTGTCTTGCTAAAGCAACCAACGTAACCAAGGATCCTACCCACTCTGGACATTCCCTCTTCTCCCCCTTCATCAGGTAGAAGATACAAAATCCTGAATACACATACCACCAGGCTCAATGACAACTTATATCCCACAGCTGCAAAACTATTAAATGACCTTCTTATATGATAAGATAATATTTGATTCAGTGTATTGCCAGAGATTAACTTTTCAAATGGTATATATCATTACCAGTAGTTCGGAATTCTGAAGTTTCTTTGGTTGCTTAACCATCCTGTAGTCATAACAAAGATGTAAATAGCAGACACTTCCTTCAAAACATAATTATCTGTTAAGAGAGTAGGTTAGATAGTGTGCTGAGTTCCAGAATGGTAAGACTAATTACTAATAATCTTCTCAGTAACTTCCCAATCAGCCTGTTCTACTTATGGCGTCTCATGGGCATCATGGAATTGCAAGAGGCTGCAAGAAGGTTGGGATATCCATCACAAAGGACCTTCGCCAAATGGGACATGCCCTCTTCTCATTACTAATGTTTGGGAGGAGGCACAGGAGCCTGAAAACCTACACTCAATGTTTTAGGAACAGCTTTTTCCACTTTGCAATCAAATTTCTGAACGGTCTATTAACATTGTCTTTTGCACTATGTATTTATTTCAGTAACTTAAGGTCATTTTTTTGTCTTGTGCTGTTACCATAAAACAATGAATTTCATGACACACGTTAGTGGTAATGAACCTGATACTGAGATTCCGAAAGTAAACCTGTTGCCAAGATGAACAACCTTGCACTCAACGTCAGTAAGACCAAAGAAATGATAGTGAACTTCAGGAAGGGTAAGATGAAGAAACACACCCCAGTCTACATGGAAGGGTGAACAGTGTCAACATCTCTATGGATCTATCCTGGCCCAACACAAAGAAGGCAGCTATATTTCAGTTTGAGTTTGAGGAAAATTGATATGTCACCAAAGATGCTTGCAGATTTCTATAGATTACTGTGGAGAACATTCTAACTAGTTACATCACCATCTGGTATGGAGGGACCGCTGCACAGTATCGGAATAAGCTGCAGAAAGTTGTAAACTCAGCCATCTCCATCAAGGGCACAGGCCTCCTCAGCAACCAGGACACCTTCAAAAGGGAATGCCTCAAAAAGCGGCATCCATCATTATGGACTTCATCATCCAGGACATGCCTCATCTCATTGCTACCATCAAGGAGCATGAAGGCACATACTCAACATTTCAGGAACAGCTTTTTTCCCTCTAACATAAGATTTCTTAATGGTCATGAATCCTTGAACATTTTCTCAATATTTTTCCCCTCTTTTTAGACCGTAAGATCATAAGATATAGAAGCAGAATTAGACCATTTGGCCCATCGTGTCTACTCCATCATTTCATCATGGTTGATCCAACTTTCCTCTCAGCCCCAGTCTCCTGCCTTCTCCCTGTGTCACTTAATGCCCAGATCAATCAAGAATCTATCAGTGTCTGCCATACATAAAGTCTTGACCTCCACAGCAGCCTATGGCAAAGAATTCCACAGATTCACCACGCTCCGGCTAAAGAAATTCCTTCTCATCTCCATTCTAAAATGAAGCACCGTGGCTATATCTGCTGCTCTTAGACTCTCCTGCCATAGGAAATATTCCCTCCACATCTATTGTATCAAGGCCTTTCACCATTCATTAGGTTTCAATGAGGTCACTCCTCATTCTTCTGAGGACCTACAAATACAGCCCCGAGACATCAAACACTCTTCATGTGACAAGCCATTCCACCCGGAATCATTTTTGTGAACCTCCTTTTAACCCTCCCTAGCTTCAGCACATTCTTACTACGATAAGGGCCCAAAAACTGCTCACAATACTCCAAGTGAGGCCTCACCAGTGCTTTACGAATTCTCAACATTACATGCTTACTTTTATATTCAAGTCCTTTTGAAATGAATGCTAAAATTGTATTTGCCTTCTCCACCACAGACTCAACATGCAAGCTAACCTTTAGGGAACCCTGCACAAGGACTTCCAAATCCATTTGCACCTCAGTTTTTTTCTGTATTTTCTCACTTTTTAGAAAACAGTCAATCTTTTCATTTCTTCCACCAAAGTGCATGATCATACATTTCTCAGCATTGTATTCCACCTGCTATTTCTTTGCCCATTCTCCTAATCTGTCTAAGATGTTGCACTATTTATTTGGAAGGTTTTTTACTCAGAGAGCGGTTGGTGTGTGGAATGCACTGCCTGAGTCAGTGGTGGAGGCAGATACACTAGTGAAATTTAAGAGACTACTAGGCAGGTATATGGAGGAATTTAAGGTAGGGGATTATATGGGAGGCAGGGTTTAAGGGTTGGCACAACATTTTGGGCCCAAGGGCTTGTACTGTGCCGTACTATTCTATGTTCTGTGTTCTATGTTGTATTTAATTTAATTTTATACACACTTCTTATTCTTATTTATAGTTTTATTATTATGTATTGCCACAGAGCAACAAATATTACGACCTATGTCGATAATAAACCTGAGTCTGATTCTGATTCTGAAATCTGACACAACATTCCCTTTTAAAGTCAAGTCAAGTTAACTATTATTTAACTATATACACGTATACCATCAAATGAGACAATGCTTCTCCATCCGGGGTGTAACGCACATATAACACAATAACATAGGGAAGTAAGAATTAAATCTACAAATGAATTACACATAGATGAGTAGAGTAAAGTGCATAATTAAATATTGTCGGGTACAGTACAAATTATGCGGTGACACTTCGAATGTGGTGCGGCAGGGAGTTCAGAAGCCTAATGGCCTGAGGGAAGAAACTGTTTTCCATCCTGACTGTTCTTGTCTTTATGCATCAGAGTCTCCTCCCTGATTGTAGAATATCATAGGAAATGCTGGATGGATGGGTGGGATCCTCAAAAATTCTAAGGGCCCTGGGTATGCAGCACTCCTGATAAATATCCACGATGGATGGTAGAGAGACCCCAATGATCCAATGGATAAAGTACCCATAGTTCACTATAATGAGTGAAATAGAAGCAAATTCAATTTCAGTGAATCTGGGGTAAAGATCATTATTTGATGGTTATGTCTAATCTCAGTAAGCTGTTTAGAAGACATTACTTTATCTGGACAAATTCTGAAGGTGGATTTCACTGCCATTAAGAGTAGATGTAGCAAAAAGCAAGACCACAAATAAAGGGAATTTGTTGAGTTGGAAATTGGAAGTTGCAAGCAACTTCAAAGTAAAATTGCTTTTCAGAATTTCAAAATTAATAGTGGTTCAATATATAGCAAAGGGCAGCAAATTTATAAAGAATCTGAGACTTCATAATGGGCCAATTACCCATCGCAATACTCAGTTCCATTCAGTTCAACGATCTCTGTTAAGTAACCACCAAAACTATTTTGTCCAAAGGAGAAAATTCTTCATTTGCTGCATATGCCCTAGCTTTTCTTTTTTATTCAATCAAATCCTAACTTTTTCGAAATTAAACCTAGTCTGTTCCAAAAACTATTGATGAAACAAATTCAGGTAGGCATATAAATGCATGGAACTCAGGGCTGTTGGCGTACAGAGGAACCCCGTGACACAGTTAGCATGGAGAAGAAAGTATTTGGTATGCTTCTCTTCATAGGCCAAGGCACTGACAATAAGAATTAAGATCACAAACATGAGAAAATCTGCTGATGCTGGAAATCCGGAGCAACACACACAAAAAGCTGGAGGAACTCTGCAGGTCAGGCACCATCTATGGAAAAGAGTAAACAGTCAACATTTCAGGCCGAGACTCTTCAGCAGGACTGGAAAGAAAGAGGAGCCGTCAGAATATGAAGGTGGAGGAAGGGGAGGAAGGAGTACAACGTGGTAGGTGACAGGTGAAGACGGGGGGGGGGGAATGGGTGAAGTAAAGTTGATTGGTGAAAGAGATAAAGGGCTGGAGAAGGGAGAATCAGATAGGAGAGTTAGAAGACCATGGAAGAAAGGGAAGGAGGAGAAGCACTAGAGTGAGTTGATGGGTACGTAAGGATATAAAGTGAGAGAGAGCCCTAAACAGTTCTTCCAGGTGAGGCGACACTTCTCCTGTGAGTCTTTTGGGGCCATCTACTGTATCTGTTTCTCCTGGTGTGGCCTCCTGTATATTGGTGAGACCCAACGTAGATTGGGAAACCATTTCACTGAGCACCTACACTAGGTCTGCCAGAGAAAGTGAGATCTCCAAGTGGCCACCCATTTTAATTCCACTTCCCATTCCCATTCAGACATGTCAGTCCATGACCTCCTCTACTGCCACAATGATGCCACACTCAGGTTGGGGGAGCCACACCTTATATTCTATCTGTGTAGCCTCCAACCTGATGGTATGAACATTGACTTCATGAATTTCTGGTAATTATCCCCCTATCCCCACATCTCCTTTACCATTCCCCATTCCTATTTCCCATTCTCACCTTATCCCCTTACCTGCCCATTGCCTCTTCTGGTGTTCCTCCTCCCCTTTCTTCCATGGTCTTCTATCCTCTCCTATCAGATGCCCCACATTGCCACAGAGTCCTCTTACTAGGTGTAGGCTCCGGGTCGGGCTCTGGGTCAACCCGCAGCTCTCCCATGGAGAATCTTGACAGGCCCGTTCTCATCCTCTGGTTTCACCTGGAAAACTGGTAGGTTTGGCATCTGACTCTCCACTACAGAGGGCATAGCCATCCAGCAGCAAACTCGTCAGTGGAAAAGACACCTTCTAGCTTCAACATCTTCTCTATCAACCTCCTCTTCCAACCTGCAGGTACCAGGGAGTCCCCAAAGTTGAATGACTCAGTGGTCAGCTTTCCCCCCTTTTCAGGTAGTTTCTCCCCGGCTTGTCTCACAGGGACTGTAGACATTACCGTCATTGGGAGAAGATGCACCAGGGCATCCCCCACTTGAAGGTGACCTCCTTCTTCATAGTGTTGCTGATAATCGCTGCCATCCTGTTCGCCTGTACAACTGAGGGTTCTGCAGTTTGGGCCTCACCAGTACCCCAGCAGGCATTCCTGATTCCTCTTCGTGGTCTTCCAGCTCATCGGCCAAGAGGGCCTCGTCCTCGGGCTTTCCGGGAAATTTGGGATTTCCCAATACTCTCTCTACTGCCCTGGGCCATAACATGATTGGCTTGGACTAGGTGAACCACATGGTCCCTCGTTTAAACTCATTATCCGGCACAATGTAGCCACGCACTTCCTCAAGAGCAGCTCGAAACACCAGGTGAATGGTCAATGTTCTCAGAAAGTTCTCTCCAGCTTTCTCCTTGCAGGCTCCCATAAGCCTCCTCACAATAGGAGTGTTGGTCCCCACAATCGTAACTTTGCTTACTGCTTTAACAGTACTTAAAAGTCGAATTAACAATTCATCAGGAGTGTGAATATCTACTCCACTCAACACGCACACATTTGTTACCGGTAATCCCATGGATGCACACCACCATTCAACCCAGGCAGCATCCATACCCACGTATCGTAAATTGCTTTACCGGACAATAGTTTAGCACAGACTTAAACACACAACGCATTGGTTCAATGCTCAGGGCAATCACACAGCATCCAATGATTTCCCCACAACCCCGAACGATACCCCCACAATTGTAACCCCCAGGTTCTGTCAGCTGTGTAAGTCTAGGGAAAACAATCTCTGGCCCCACCAAACGTACAAGATTGAGGTGCAAAATCTCCTGTTTGTGTGAATCCTGCGTGATGTATTACCCTTTTACAAGTCAGTACCATGAAATAATAGACAGTACACCATATGCAATTAAACGATTTAGCTTTATGATTCTTAATTTGACTAAAAGGTTAATAAAGTAAAACAAAAAGGGCCCATTTTAATGAAACAGTCTGATGTGCACACACAAGTTGAAGCTTATGGTATCCCTTCCATTGGTCCTCCCTCGATTTCCCCAGGCTTCGTTGACTCCCGGCCCAACTCCAAGTCAACTTTTTTCTGGTATCTATGACCTCACCTTTCTGGCATTTTCTCTCTCCAACTTCCACTGAACAAAAGACCCAGATTGCCTTGGTGTCAGGCACACAGCATAAAAACACTCTCCCCTCATTGGACAGCTCACATTCCAAAGCACCCTTTATTTCTAACCATAACCCAAACACTGCTTCTACAGAAAGACCGTTACACTAGAGGTGAAGTCTTTCCCAGGGTGTAACACGCAAAGGAGGGAATTTCTTGATTGTCTACGAGATGGATCTTTAGAACAGCTTGTGCTTGAGCCTACTGGAGGAAAGATTGGGCGTTGTGTAATATCTAAGATCTTATTAGGGAGCTTAACATAAAGGAACCCAGAGGAGGCAGTGATCATATTATGATTGAATTCATACTACAATTTGAGAGGGAGAAACACAATCAGATGTATCAGTATCACAACGGAATAAAGTGAATTACAGAGGCATGAGAGAGGAGCTTGCCCAGGTGGATTGAAGAGGATACTGGTGGGGATGACGGCATAGCAGAGATGGCTGAAGTTTCTGGGAATAGTTCAGAAAGCACAATATGGATATGTCCCATGGAGGAAAAAAATTCTTGAGTGGCAGAGTTATGCAACTGTGGCTGACAAAGGAAGTTAAGGACTGCATAAAAGCCAAGGAAAGGGCATATAAGGTAACAAATCTGAGTGGGAAGTTGGATGATTGGGAAGCTTTTAAAATCCAACAAAAGGTAACTACAAAAACTGTAAGGAGGGAAAAGATTAAATATTAGTCAATAATATAATGCAGGAAATTATAGGCCAATTAGTCTAATCTCAGTGGTTAGTGAAGTGTTGCAGTCTATTTTTAAGAATGAGGTTTCAAAGTATCTTGGAATCTAATGATAAAATAAGTCAGCATGGTTTTTGTGAAGGGTTTCAAGGTACTTGGAATCTAATGATAAAATAAGTCAGCATGGTTTTTGTGAAGGGAAACCTTGCCTGACAAATTTGTTAGAGTTCTTCGAGGAAGTAACTAGCAGGGTGGACAATGAAGAAGCAGTGGATGTCATTTACTTGGATTTTCAGAAGGCTTTTAATGAGATGCCACACATGAGGCTGCTTAACAATATAAAATCTTATGGTGTTTACAGGAAAGATACCAGCATGGGTAGCAGAATGGCTGACAAGCAAAGTGGGAATAAAAGAGGATTTTTCTGGTTGGCTGCTAGCAATTAATGGTGTTCCTCAAGGTTCAGTATTGGGTACATTACTTTTTACATTGCTTGTCAGTGATTTAGATCATGGAATTGATGGCTTTGTGGCAAAGTTTGCAGATGATACAAAGACAGGTGGAGAGGTAGGTGCTGCTGAGGAAGCAATGCGATTGCTTCCAGACTTCCAATATAACTCAGAGTCCTGCCATGTGCAGAAGTTCGCTGATGACACGGCCATAGTGGGGTGTGTCAGGAATGGACAGGAGGAGGAGTATAGGAAACTGATACAGGACTTTGTGATATGGTGCAACTCAAACTACCTGCGTCTCAATATCACCAAGACCAAGGAGATGGTGGTGGACTTTAGGAGATCTAGGCCCCATATGGAGCCAGTGATCATTAATGGAGAATGTGTGGAGCAGGTTAAGACCTACAAGTATCTGGGAGTACAGTTAGACGAGAAGCTTGACTGGACTGCCAACACAGATGCCTTGTGCAGGAAGGCACAGAGTCGAATGTACTTCCTAAGAAGGTTGGCGTCATTCAATGTCTGTAGTGAGATGTTGAAGATGTTCTATAGGTCAGTTGTGGAGAGCGCCCTCTTCTTTGTGGTGGCGTGTTGGGGAGGAAGCATTAAGAAGAGGGACGCCTCACGTCTTAATAAGCTGGTAAGGAAGGCGGGCTCTGTTGTGGGCAAAGTACTGGAGAGTTTAACATCGGTAGCTGAGCGAAGGGCGCTGAGTAGGCTACGGTCAATTATGGAAAACTCTGAACATCCTCTACATAGCACCATCCAGAGACAGAGAAGCAGTTTCAGTGACAGGTTACTATCGATGCAATGCTCCTCAGACAGGATGAAGAGGTCAATACTCCCCAATGCCATTAGGCTTTACAATTCTACCGCCAGGACTTAAGAACTTTTTAAAAGCTATTATTAATGCTTTTTGAGAAGGTGATTTAGATGCATATCATATTTTTTTACTGAGTTAAGTATTGTATGTAATTAGTTTTGCTACAACAAGTGTATGGGACATTGGAAAAAAAAGTTGAATTTCCCCATGGGGATGAATAAAGTATCTATCTATCTATCTATCTATCTATCTATCTAACAGTACTTAGACAAATTTGAAGAATGGGCAAAAAAGTGGCAGGGAATAGAGTGTTGGGAAATGTATGATAATGTGTTTTGGTAAAAGGAACAATAGTGCAGACTATCATCTAAATGGGGAGAAGGTTCAAACATCAGAGGTGCAGAGAGACTTAGGAGTCCTTGTGCAAGACTCCCAGAAGGTTAATTTACAGGTTGAGTCTGTGGTAAAGGAAAATGGAATGTTGGCATTTATTTCAAGGGGAATAGAATATAAAAAGCACGGAGATAATGCTGAGGCTTTATAAGACACTAGTCAGGTTGCACTTAGAATATTGTCAATAGTTTCGGGCTCCATATCTCAGAAAAAATGTGTTGTCATTGGCAAGAGTCCAGAGGAGGTTGACGAGGATATTTCTGGGAATGAAGGGATTAACAGAAGAGGAGCATTTGGCAACTTTGGGCCTGTACTCACTGGAATTTAGAAGAATGTGGAGGGGATCTCATTGAAACCTACCAAATATTGAAAGGACTAGATAGGGTGGATGTGGAGAGGATGTTTCCTATGCTGGGGGTATCCAGAACTATAGGGCACAGCCTCAAAATTGAGGAATGAACCCTTTAGAACAAAGGCAAGAGGAATATTTTTAGCCACAGAGTAGTAAATCTGTGGAATTCTCTGCCACCAACTGTGGTGGAGGCCAAGTTCATGCTTATAATTAAGGCAGAAGTTGATTATCTCTTGATTGGTCATGGCATCAAAGGATATGGTGAGAAAGCAGGTGTATGGGGTTGAATGAGTTCCAGGATCAGCCATGATGGAATGGCGGAGCAGACTCAATAGGCTGAATGGACTAATTCTGCTCCTATGTCTTAATGGTCTTATCGTCTTACTTCCCCAGGAGTCTTCAGAAGTTCAGCATGTCATCAAAAACTTTGGCAAACTTCTATAGATCTGTGGTAGACAGTGTACTGACTGGCTGCATTATGGCTTGGTATAGGAACACCAATACCTTTGAGTGGAAAATCCTACAAAATGTACTATATTCAGCCCCAGTACATCATGGGTAAAACCTTCCCAGCTATTGAGCACATCTACATGAAACATTGCTATAGAAAAGCAACATCCATCGTCAGGGACCCACACCACCCTGGCCATACCCTGCTTTTCTCACTGCAGCCATCAGGGAGACAATACAAGAGCCTCAGGGCTCACACCACCAGGTTCAAGAACAGTTACTACCCCACAACCATCAGGCTCTTGAATGAAAGAGATAACTACACTTATGTTAGGGCTCTTTTATTTTGTTATTTCATGCTCATGATTTATTACTATTTATTTATTATCTGTATTTGCCCGGTTTGTTCACAGGTTACAATTCCAGTTTACAGTTACTGTTCTACATATTTGCTAAGTATGCTCACAGAACAAGAATATTGGGGTTGTTTGTGGTGATATGTATGTACTCTGATCATAAATTTTACTTTGAACTTTGAAACTGTCTACAGAAAATGGTGGATACAGCCCAGTCCGTCAGAAGCAAATGCTTCCCCACTATTAAATACATTTACATGGGAAGTTGCCACAAGAAAGCGGTGTATATCCTCAAGGATTTCCACCATCTAGCCCATGCTCTCTTCTTGCTGCTGCCATCAGGCAGGAGGTACAGGAGTCTTACATTCCACGCTATCAGGTTCAGGAACAGTTATAACCTTTCAACTCACAGGCTTTTGAACTAGTGTGGATATACATTCACTAATACTTTAAATTGATTCCACAATGCACAGACTCATCTTCAAAGACTTGAAAACTCATGCTCACAGTATTAATTTTATTTGCACAGATTTGTTCTTTTGCTCATTAATTGTAAAAATCTTATGTGGTGTATCATTTTTTTGTAAATTCTATTGTATTTCTTCAGCTTTTTGTGAATGTGTGGAGGAAAATGAATCTCAATGTAGCATGGTGACATGTATCTATTTATTAACAAGTTTTGCATGGACTTTGACTTTCAGCCCCTTGATCATCAAGAACTTATTTTCCTATAAGTTTAAAATTTTCAAAAACTCTACTTCCAATACTCTTACAGGCAAAGAAGTTTTTAAATACACAACAATGCTTTGGGATAAAAGATAAATTCACCTCATCTATCTTCCATAAGACCCTAAGACTCGGGACAGAATTAGGCCATTTGCCCCATTAAGTCTGCTTCGTCATTCCATTTTTTTTTCTCTCAACCATAATCTCCTGCTTTCTTCCTATAATCTTGAATGCCCTGACTAATTAAGAACCTATTATTCTCTGCTTTAAATGTACCCACGCTTTCAGTGAGTGACCTATTATTTTTAAACATTCAATCTAAGTTTTTTTATTCTCTCACTAAAGAAAATCTCCTATCCACCCTTCAGAATCTTACATGTTTCAATCATGTTAATTTTAAGGAGATTGGAGGGAAGTATAGGGGGATATCAGGGGTAAGTATTTAAGAAACTCTTAGATAGACACATGGATGACAGAAAAATAGAGGGCTATGTTTGAGGGAAGAGTTGGGTTTATCTTAAAGTAGGTTAAAAAGTTAGCACAACATCATGCGCTGAATGGCCTGTACTGTGCTGTAATGTTCTATGTTCCAGGTCACCTCTCACACTTCTAAGTTCCAGTAAGAATAACTTCATCTGCTGAAACTTTCCTCTCAAGATAGTCACCTGTAGGACACTGAGGAGCTGGTTTCTAAAATTAATTGGGCTTTTTGTAGCCTACAGCATAAGCACATCCCCACTGATAGCTGGCTTTCACTGTTTGGTACCACATGGGATTCTGGTACTGATACCGCTGAACCCACTGAAGGTGAAGTTGGTGGGAAAGTCAAGGGATGTCTCAGCCCTGGATCAGTCAGTCAACAGGCTGCCTCCTCACTGTCAATCTCCCAGTTTTGCTTCTGCTTGACAAAGGTCACTTTGAGCACGACGATTGAGTCTTCTGTACATTGTGTCTGGAGTATGAACAAGACGAACAACGGGACATCAGTTCGCAGCTCCCACTGTGAGTAATTGGTAGTGACGTCTCTACCTTCAGGTCACCCAGGAGCCTTAAATCATTTCTCCTTACTGATTCTTCTCAATCCCAAAGTTCAAAGTCAATTAATTATGAAAGAACATGTATGTCACCATAAACAATCCTGAGATTTCTTTTTCTTGTGGCATTGCTCAGAAAATCCATGGCCATGAGAAGTCAGTTCATGGCCTCCTCAGCCACAATAGTTGGAGGAGACGCTCTTCATATTTCGTCTGGCACGAACATCGATTTCTCGAACTACTGGTTATTTTTCCCCTTCCCCCTTCCCCACTCTGGCTCCCCTCTCACCTCTTCCCTTCTTCTCACCTGCTTATCCCATGCCCCTGGTGGCCTTCCTTCTTCCCTTTCTCCCATGGTCCACTCTCCTTTCCTATCAGATTCCTTCTTCTTTAGCACTCTGTCTTTTCCACCTATCATCTCCCAGCTTCTTTTGCCTTCCTTTCTAGTCCTGATGAAGGTTCTTGGCCTACATATAAATATATAGTATAGCTGTCTTATTGTAGTCTATCGCAATGCACTGCTGCCACAAATTTCACGATGTATGTCAGTGATAATAAACCAGATTTCGATTCAGAAAATGTGAAAAGTCATCATTTGGAAGATGCTATTAAAGAAATATTGGTGACTTTCTCAAGTCCATTAAATTTAAACTTTGCTATTACCAGCAGCATTTTGCTTTAATATAAAAGCATTAAAACCATTAAACATCCCAGGGCACTTTAAGTGCTTGTTTCAAGCAAAGTTTGGCATAGAAGCCAAATTAAATGCTCGGATGTGATCAAAAATTTACTTGAGTATGTAGGTTTTGGGAGTCTGGAGAGACAGTGTGATTTGGGATGGATGCTGTTTCTTCTTTGTCCCTTAATGGTAACTCATATCTTTCAGTTCATTTTCAGTTCCACTTCCCATTCCCATTCTGGTATGTCAATCCATGATCTCCTTTACTGCCGCGATGAGGCCACAGTCAGGTTGCAAGAGCAGCTCCTATATTCGCCTGGGCAGCTGCATTTCTCAAACTTCCAATTATTGCCTCTCTCCCCTCTTCTCCTTCACCATTCCCCATTCCTGCTTCCCTCTCCCACCTTACTTGCCCATCATCTCCCTCTTGTTTTCCTCCTTCTTCACTTTCGTCCACGGTCTTCTGTTCTCTCCTATCAGAGTCACCCTTCTCCAGCCCTCTTTCACCAATCAACTTCCCAGCTCTTTACTGCACACCCCCCCCCCCCTCAGTTTCTCAGATCACCTAGCACATTGTATTTATTCATCCATTCTCCCTGCCTTCTTACTTGGACTTCCCCACTTCCTTTCCAGGACTGAAGAAGGGTCTCGGCCCGATACATCGGCTGTTTATTCATTTCCATCGATGCTGCCTGACCTGCTGAGTTCCTCCAGCGTTTTGTGTGTATTGCTTTGGATTTCCAGCATCTGAAGATTTCATTATGTTAGCCAAATTAAAAGTTAGGATGTAATCAAAAATTTACTGAAGTATGTAGAGTTTGAGGAGCGGGCAGAGACGGGTAATTTGGGAAGGCCATTATTAATTCTTTGTCCCCTAACAATAGCACTTGACTTTCAGTGTCAGGAGAGATTTCTGTTTCAGTCCTTATGTAGTCACACTGTGGTATGACGGTGCAGCTAGTAAAGACACTACCTCACAGCACCAGAGATGGTGTTCAATCCCAACCTGGTCTGCTGTCCGTTTGCAGTTTACACATTCACTCTGTGACCGTGTGCGTTTCCTCTGGGTGCACCAGTTTCCTCCCATCTTCCAAGAATCAGGTTTATCATCACCGACATATGAATGGTTCAATTTAATGTCAGAGAATATGTACAGTGTACAACCTGAAATCTTTACTCTTCACAGACATTCACAGAACAGAAGAAAGAGATCCCAAAGAGTGAGTGACAGGGAAGCCTTAGAACCCCAAAGCACCACCCCACCCCCTCCACACACACGCAGATGAACTCAAGGAAGTTGCCCAGGTCAGCAAAAATGTCTGGCACCATCTCTAGCTCATCCCACCCTTCTTGTTGTGAAATGTGTTAATTGGCGGCAGCAGAACAGTCAGCTACATAAAATCTACTGTAGATTAAAATATGAATATATAAAAAATAAATAAGTAGTTCAAAAAGAGAGCAAAATAGTGTGGTGATGATCTATGAGTTATTTGTATGGTGTAAATGGTGCCCAGCTGGTTTGGGAAGTGGATAATTGAACTGGGAACAGCTGATAAAATGGAAGAATAATAAAGACGAAGGACTAATGCAGGGTTAATGTTGATGGTTCACAGACTTGATAGTCTGAAGGGCCTGTTTCTGGGCTACAAGTCTCTGTGACACAATGACTCTGTTCAGTAGAGTTACCCAGTAATGTGAGACGGCCACTGGGACATATTCTCACACACACAGGGCAGCATGGTAGTGTAGAGGTTAGCACAATGCTTCTGAGTACCAGTAACCTGTGTCCAGTTCCTGCCACTGTCTGTAAGGAGCTTGTACAATCTCTTCGTGACCACCTGTGTTTCCTCTGGGTGCTCTGGTTTCCTCCCACAGTCCAAAGACGTACTGATTGGTAGGTTAATTGGTCATTGTAAGTTTTCCTGTGATTAGCCTTGGATTAAATTGGGGGATTACTGGATTTTGTGGCTCGAAGGACTGAAAGGGCCTATTAGAGTCATAGAAAAGTACAGTGCAGAAACAGGCCTTTCAGCCTATCTAGCCTGTGCTGAACCATTTAAACTGCCTAGTCCCATCAACATGCAGCAGGATCGTAGCTGTTCATGCTTCTACCATCCATGTACCCATCCAAACTTCTCTTAAACACTGAAATCAAGCTCACATTCTCCACTTGCACTGGCAGCTTGATCCACACTCTCACCACCTCTGAGAGAAGAAGTTTCCCCTCATGCTTGCCTTAAATTCTTCACTTTTCACCCTTAACCCTTGACCTCTAATTGTAGTCTCACCCAACCGCAGAGGTAAGGTACATCTTGCATTTACTCTATCTATAATCTTCATAACTTTGTACCCCACACTGCATCTCAATAAAAATAAAGAGATAAACATTATAAATTCTGCCTCCTCAGGACACAGATACATACTTAGCTTCTAATACATTTGTTACTTTTGTGTCAGGCAAGTTTGTATAAAGGCCAACAAAATACTCCAATGTTTTGTCATCGAGAACCAGTTTCATCAAATTAGTGATTACGCTGAAAACCAGGGATGATTCAAGGAACTCTCTTTGCACAAAGAGCACAGAGCACCCAAAGACGTACTGCATGAGTTGCAGTTAGTAATCTGTGTGCGTGCTGTGTTAGAACCGGAAGTGTAGTGACACGTGTGGACTGCCTCCAGCATAATCTTTGGGCTTGGTTGGCCCTTGACGCAAAATGACGCATTTCAGAGTACGCTTTGATCTTTTGATGTACATGTGACAACCTAAGCTAATTTTAAAAAAATCTTTAATGAAAGATGATGAAATAATTTATACAAGCACATTCCATATTCGTACTTTAACCTCCAAATTTAAGTCTTAACTAATTCTTTATGCTTTAAAATTGTTGAATGCTGTTGTCTTCTGTTGTATGTCTCATCATGACCAACACCACAGCAAATTCCTAATACTTATCAAACAAATGATGTTGTTCCTTGAGCCTCCATCTTGGACTCAATCTTCACGACTGAAGTCTCAAAGATGTAGGACAGTTGCAGCGTGACATATACAGGCCAGATTGGGGTAGTGGTGTCTGGGCATCGTCCTGGCAGTGTTCAGGCCCGAGAGCAGGAATTGAGCTGATATTTGGCCATTGCCAGAGCAGTCTTGGGGCATTTGATGCAGCAGAGCTGAGGCGAGTGAAGGCAATGCAGAACTGAAGTGGCCAGGCCTGAGACTGAGGAAAGGCCGGAGGTTGGATCAATTTAAATGCTGGGCCAAATGGAAAGGTCAGGCAAGGAGGGAAGGACGAGCCCCGAGACTGTACCAAGCTGGTGGGCCTGGGTCCAAGAGCAAGGAATGACCCAAGGCTTGGATGATTTAAGCTCTAGGTCAGATTGAAAAGGTCAGAGATTCGAGGCTGGAGGCGAGTGACAGGCTGGTATTTGGCTTGCAGCTCTGCGAGGTTTACATATCTCTGTGCTGAAATAATGATGTGGCTTGCAGCTAACGGGCTCCTGGATCGGTTGTAGAACCACTTTTGTGAACTCCAGTTCTGAATGCTACTTGCTACTGTTACTGTTTGCACAGTTTATTTTTCTGCACATTGGGTGTTTGACAGTCTTCGGTTTTTTAATGTGCTCTATTTGGTGACTTTGTTTTGTGGCTGCCCATAAGGAAACAAATCTCAAGTTTTTACTTACTTTTGAACTTTCTGGATCTTTTTTTAAAAAAAATAAACACAGAAACAATGATATTACCTACACAAATGATACTGGAGTTGTTGTGGTTAGCTGTAGGACTGGCCTCATTGTGAACATAAATGTCTCTGATGTCTAACTGAGTCAAGACAATCTACTTAAAAGAACAGCAGATGGTGGCCTTTGCTATGAGATTCACTTGATTGAGCCTTTTGTACAAACGCTTGCCTTAAATTCCAGCCTTTTGTTGCATCCCCCTCACAAGGAATGATCAATAAGGATCAATTTGAAGGTTGAACGTGGGCCAGTGCCAAGCCAGTCTACAGGACCTGAAAACACAGTGAAAACATTGAATCGGATCACCGATGTCAACCACGGGAAACGTGGTGCTCACTTACTGTCACCTCCCGCATATTCGGTTGCATTGAATGCTTTGGGATTTGAAGTCAAGCAGCAGGCAGGATTAAGCAACACACACAAAATAATGGAGGAACTCAGCAGGTCATGCAGCATCTCTAGAAATGAGTAAACAATTGACATTTTAAGCCGAGACACTTTATCAGGTCTGGAAAGGAAGGGGGAAGATGTCAGAATAAGAAGGCGGGGTAGGGGGAGGCGAACAAGCTAGAAGTGATGATTCTATTTCTAGTCCAACCCAACCTCTGGAAAAAATCTGCTTGCATTTAACCATTCTATATCCCTGGTAAATGGGGAATAAGCCAGAATAGGAAGGGAAGGAGGACAAGCTAGAGGATGATAGGTGAAGCCCGGGGAAAGGGGGGGATGGAGAAAGAAGCTGGGAGGTGATAGGTGGAAAACAGACAGACAGACAGACATACTTTATTGATCCCGAGGGAAACTGGGTTTTGTTACAGTCACGCCAACCAAGAATTGTATAGAAATATAGCAATATAAAACCATAAATAATTAAATAATAATAAGTAAATTATGCCAAGTGGAAATAAGTCCAGGACCAGCCTATTGGCTCAGGGTGTCTGACACTCCGAGGGAGGAGTTGTAAAGTTTGATGGCCACAGGCAGGAATGACTTCCTATGATGCTCAGTGTTGCACCTCGGTGGAATGAGTCTCTGGCTGAATGTACTCCTGTGCCTAACCAGTACATTATGGAGTGGATGGGAGACATTGTCCAAGATAGCATGCAACTTGGACAGCATCCTCTTTTCAGACACCACCGTCAGAGAGTCCAGTTCCACCCCCACAACATCACTGGCCTTACAAATGAGTTTGTTGATTCTGTTGGTGTCTGCTACCCTCAGCCTGCTGCCCCAGCACACAACAGCAAACATGATAGCACTGGCCACCACAGCCTCGTAGAACATCCTCAGCATCGTCTGGCAGATGTTAAAGGACCTCGGTCTCCTCAGGAAGTAGAAAGGCAGGAATAAAGGTAAAGGGCTAGAGAAGAGAGGAAAGTGGACCATGGGAGAAAGGGAAGGGGGATACCAGGCGAAGGTGATGGGCAAGTGAAAAGAAGAGTGAAAGTCAGAATGGGGAGTAGAAGAAGAGGGAGAGGGAGGGGAAAATCACTGGAAGTTGGAGAAATCGACTTTCATGCCATCAGATTGGAGTCTACCTGGACAGAATATGAGGTTTTGCTCTTTCAACCAAAGAGTGGCCTCATCATTGTAGAAGAGGAGGCCATGGACTGACATGTCAGAATGGGAATGGAATTAAGAATTAAAATGACAATATTTATTGTGTGATCAGAGACAAATTTAAAAACAGTTGAACTAGGAACAGTAGCAGGTTCCTGGTCTTTGGAGCCTGCTCCACCAGTCATTGACACCTTCCCTCTGCTTCTACCTTTTGGATCTGTTGATCTGTTGATGATGATGTTGTCCAGAAGCTTCTCCAGATGTCAAGAATGAGGTGTAAATCTTGTGGTTACAACCGTCTAAGAAAAATGTTAATAGTGAAGTAAATTTATTATCAAATATGTACTGTTTATGTCACCATAGAGCACACTGAACTTCATTTTCTTGTGGGCTTTCAGAGAAGAATAAAGGAATACTATAGAATAGGAACAGTTATTACTCCTCAGCCATCCCATCAGGCTCTTGACCAGATAACTACACTCACCGCAACACTGAACTGATTCCACAACCTATGGACTCACTTTTAAGGACTCCACAGCTCATGTTCTCCATATTTATCGTTCATTTACTAAATTTATTATGACTACTTTTTCCTTTTTTGTATTTGCACGGTTTGTTGTCTTGGATATTTGTCCATCTTTGTTGAGTGCATTTCCATTGATTCTCTTGTGTTTTTTTGTATCTACTATGAATGCCCAAAAGAAAATTAACCTCAGGGTTGTGTGTGGTGACATATACAAGTCGAGTACCCTTTATCCCAAAAGCTTGGGGCTGGAGGTATTTCAGATTTCAATTTTTTGGACACTGGAATATTTAATGAGATAGCTTGAGATTACCATCATAGAATCATAGAGAAGTACAATACAGAAATAGGCCCTTCTGCCCATTTAGTACTTGTCAAAAAATACTTAAACTACCTACTCACATCGACCTGCACCAATACCGTAGCCCTCCATACCCCAACCATCCATATACTTACCCAAACTTCTCTTAGACATTGAAATCGGGCTCACATGCACCAGCTGTGCTGGCATCTTATTCCACACTCTGATGACCTTTTGAGTGAAGAGTTTCCTCTTAAGCTTTTCACCTTTCATCCTTAGCTCATGACCTCTCATTTCCAACTCTAAATTTATGTACTACCTGATGCACCATCAATAACTCACTCTGAGACGTAAGAAGCGAGATATCGGCTTTTATTGACTGGAAGAATGAACAACACTACATCCTGGAGAATGAGGCCGGGCACAGGCCTCAATCGCCTTTATACAGGGGTCTGTGGGAGGAGCCACAGGAGCAGTCAGCAGGGGTCTGTGGGAGGGGCCACAGGAGCAGTCAGCAGGGGTCTGTGGGAGGAGCCACAGGAGCTGTCCAGACAGGTATATGTAGTTCACCACACTACCAGTAAGCAGTTTTCATCTACATGTGTTTATCACATGTATGTGCTTACCAGTAAAAATGATTAGATAACATTAATATAATAAAAGTATAATGTGTACAGGGTAAAAAAAAAGCAGCACAGCACCATTGGGAGAATACCTGAGTCAGCTGTTGAACAACAAACAACGGCAGGCTTCCAGTCTCCACCTCCGATGCCATGTTTTGATTTAAAGGTTACAGTACATATAAAAACAATCAGCATTGTAGACTTGTGCTGGTGTTTGATTTTCATCAGCGACATTCTTGGCAAATTCATCAAGGATTTCCTCTGCTGCTTTGTGGTCATCAGATGCTTTAAAAATTTAGTGCTAGGCTTTTAAATTTCTACAACCAGCCAACCCATCATTCAAAACTATCTTCAATTTTCAGTTCATGTTTCATAATCAATGTACTGTTAAGGTCCCTCTGTGCTTATGAATCCATTCTTTCAATACACAGTCAAGATTTCCCTTTGTTGCTTGACGCCATGTTTTCCATTAACTTTTTTCCATTAACTTCTGTTTGTTACATTTGTGAGTAACTTGTCACAAATGTCTGTGATGCAAAGGGACCCGTGCATCGGTTGGGAACCTTCCCAGCACCTTGTGGAATTTTCCATTTGTGACATCATGTCGGTGCTCAAAAAATTTTTGGATTTTGGTGGCTTTCCGATTTTCAAATTTCAGATAAGTTGCACTCAACCTGCATGCACTTTGATAATACATTTACTTTTAAATTTTTCAATTTACATTGAACTTTGAAGCAATGAAAACCTACACAGGAAGAAAGACTGACAAACAGCTAATATGCAAAAGAAAAAAAAATTGCAAATACAAAATAAATTAATTAATAAAAACACAAACAGACACATAAATAATAAATAAAATCACTTAGAACATGAATTATAGAGATTTGTAGAATCCTTGAAAGCAAGTCCGTACTTTATGGAATCAGTTCAGTTTTGAGGTGAGTGAAGTTATTCACGCTAGTTCAGGAGCCTGATAGTTAACTGTTCCTGATTAACAGGAACTGTTCCTGTTAATTGTTCCTGAACCTGGTGGTGTGGGACCTAAGGCTTCTGTATCATCTTCCAGATAGCTGTAGTGAGAAGAGAGCATAGTCTAGATGATGGGGGGCTCTGCTACTTTCTGGTAATGGCACTCCTTATCGATGTACTCAGCGGTGCGGACGGCTTTTCCTGAGTTGGACTGGCCTATATCCACCACTTTTATTACATATTCAAGACAAAGAAACAACAGTAACTATCTCACTCTGCTGTAAATAAGGAAGATCAAGGAAAGACTCAGACTCAGATTTATTTATTACATGTACATCAAAACATACAATGAAATGTGTTGCTTGTGTTAACCACCACAAGACCTAGGGACGTGCTGTGGGAAACTCACAAGTGTCATCACACATCCCAGCATCAACATAGCATACCCACAATACTCGGCAGCAGAACACAGAACACAATAAGCAATAAAACAACAGCAAAACAAGCCTTTCTCCTCCCTCCCTCTCACTGCCAAACTCAAACAGTCCTCCAACTCTAGAACAGGACAGGAAACATCAAACATAGAAATCTACAGCACATTACAGGCCCTTCAGCCCACAATGTTGTGCCGACCATGTAACCTTCTATAGAAACTGCCTAGAATTTCCCTAGCGCATAGCGCTCTATTTTTCTAAGCTCCACGTACCTATCTAAGAGGCTCTTAAAAGACCTTATTGTATCCACTATCACCACTACCGCCGGCAGTGCATTCCACGCACTCATCCCTCTCTGTGTGAAAAACTTACCCCTGACATCTCCGCAGTACCTGTTTACAAGCACCTTAAAACTATGCCTCCTCGTGTTAGCCATTTCAGCCCTGGGAAAAAGTCTTTGCTTATCCACATGATCAATGCCCCTCATCATCTTATACACCTCTATCAGGCGACCTCTATTGCTCCAAGGAGAAAAGGCCTAGTACACTCAACCTATTCTCATAAGTTACTCCTCCAATCCAGACAACATCTTCGTAAAATCTCTTCTGCACTCTCTCTATAGTATCCACATTCTTCCTGTGGTGACGTGTCCAGAACTGAACACGGTACTCTAAGTGGGCTCTGACCAAGGTCTTATATAGCTGTAACTAACAGAGACAATTTTTAAAAATCTTCTGATTAGAACAGCCTATGAGACGGTGAGGAGAGTCTGTTTTATACTGGCAAGAGATGGTTTTGCAGACAAAGAAAGTACAAAACGAGATACTGAACCAGCTAAACTGAAAATTTACCAGACTTTTATGGACAAAACAGTAATTATACAAACATATAAGCAAGCACAAATAAAATGAAACTACCAGAAAATTCACAATTTAGAGTCTAATCCATCACAATGCCATTTTGTCCTTTCTCCATATCCCAAGATTACTTATATCTTTTAAATGCCAGTTCAAACTCTATTTATTAAACCTTGTTTTAAACTAATATCTTTTTATCTTTTATTTTTAAGTGTGTGCTTTATCCCATTGTAAAATATTTTAAACTACATTGTCTGTATGAAGTGTTCCATAAATAAGTTATTATTATTATTATTATTATTATTATTATTATTATTATTATTATTATTATTATTATTATTATTATTATTATTTTTGTGTTCAGAAATGTCACTGGTATAAGACTACTGAAAAGTACCCTAGAAGAAAAGTTGGACTCTTGACCTCACTCACAATCCACTTAGTTTGACCTTGCACCTTATTGTCTGCCTACAGTACACATTCTCTGTAACTTCATTCTGCATTCTCTTATTGCTTTTCTCTTGTACTATCTCAATACTCTGTTGTAATGAAATTAACTGTACAAATGGTGTACAAGTTTTTACTCTACCTTGATACATGTCACAACGATAAACCAATTTATTTACCAAATCTATCAATTCGTGTTCTGAATGAACTGAAGGATAGAATGGTCACCGAGTGCACTGGCAATGACTGCACCCAGGTGAGGAGGAATGACAGGCTCCAATGTAGAGACGGAAACCAAAATTTATACATAGGAATTCCAACAGAACATTAGTGACTCAATCTAGTGACACTGCATGATTGATAAATCATTCTCAAAACAAGGACCCCGTGATAAGTGCTAATCAGAGTCCGCTTTAAATCATCATAAAATGTGATAAAAGTCTTTTCAATTCACAAGATTAAACAGAAGGTGCTTGGGAGTAATGACTAACGAATACAGGTGCTCTGGAAGCCTGTGAGTCTAATGCTCTAAGACTCCTTGCACTGGCTCAGAAGGCTTGTGACAAGTATCTCCACAATCCCTGGGAAAAGAAACTTAGGTCATGGAAGCAGGCCCTTTGGACCATGAAGACTGTGCAAAACCAACCAAAATCTCTCTATACAAGCCCTTCACCAATCCTGTCCCTACATTCTCATCAACTCCTCCAACATTCCACCACGCACCTACACCTGCTAGCAGGTTAACCTGGCTAAGTAACACACTTTGCTGCAGGACTCTGGAATGCCGGGAAAAACCAGTGAGAATGTCTAAATTCCACAAAGACAGTCACAGTTGTTAGGGTTGAACACTTAGGTATGAGGCAGCATCTGGACTAACTGCACCACATTCCTGCCCTTATTCTGTCACTGTGATCCATGGATGTTGACTCTTTTGAATCCAGAATTAGGACTGTGTTTGTTATCACTGACATACACACAGTGGTCACTTTATTATGCACCTCCTGGACCTAATAAAAAGGCCACTGGATGTATGCTCATCAAACTTCTGCTGCTGTAGCCCATCCACTTCAAGGTTCGACATGTTGTGCATTCAGAGATGCTCTTCTGCACACCACTGTTGTAATATGTGGTTATTTGAGTTACCATCACCTTCCTGTCACCTTAAACTAGTCTGGCCATTCTCCCCTGACCTTTCTCATGATCAATGCATTATTGTCCAAAAGCTCCCAGTCACTTGATGTTTTTCTTTCACATCAGTCTCTGTAAACTCTAGAGACTGTTGTGCATGAAAGTCATAAGAAAGTATCATAGATACTCAAGCCACCCCATCTGGCACCAACAATCATTCGATGGTCAAAGAAATTTCTTCTTTATTATGATGTTTGCTCTGAACAGCAAAATAACCTCTTGACAATGTCTGCATACTTAAAAAGCAGCCACTGAGCGTAAGTCATAAAATTAGTTGTTTTGTTGCAGTGCAAAACATAAACACAACTATACATTACCATGAATGATCAGGCAAACAGATAGAAAGATAGAGAGTGCAACAGAGGAATAGTGAGGGAGATATCATGGGTTCCTGGATTTCAGTTTAGAAACCTGAAATCTGATGGTTGACCAAGACCTCAATTTATTTTGCCTGATATCACAGCAGACCTTTGAGAGAGCCATGGACTCTTGGTGGTGTGATATTTCACATAACATGGTGAACCAAGATATTGTCTGCCCTCAAAAATCCCAAGGCTGTACTTCAAGGAAGTGACAAACTATCCCAAATATCATGACCATTAATAGTCAACCATAGACATTGGTAAAGGATGGTTATCTGATCATTATCATTGTTATTTGTAGGAGAAGGCATAGGCTGGATGCATTGTCATGTTTATTAATTGTCTTCAATGACAAGACGTAAAAGTGACTGAGTTTTGGAGCCATAAATATATTGGTACTTGTATCAGTTTATTATTGTCTGTTAGTTATGCGGGTTATGACCAAAGAAAAAAAATGTCTGGAGTTGCTTAGCATTTTAGTGCAAGGGTATTTATTTGGTGGGACAAAAATCAAACTTACAAAAATTAGCACAAATAGTGAATTGAAAACTGTCAATATTTACAAAAAAGATAACTATCAGAAAACATGATAATAGTCCAATGTGAACTCCTGGGCCCTGATCTCTCTCTCATACTGAGGGCCAAGATCTCCTTTTTCTTTGGCACCAGGACATACTGTCTTTAATTACCAACAAAGTTAACTTAAGGCTGCACATGAATTAAAATATGATGCACCCCACAATGTTGTTACAGTCATATTACCCAAAAACCAGAAGTATCTACATTTAATACAGTACACAAACAATATATACACATGTACACATCCCAATTACTAGAGAAATAGATTATTGCACCGTATATGACAGGAAAGGCACCATAAAGCCCGAGTGGATCAGCTCAGTTTAGGACCCATTATGAGAATATACTGGGGAGACATTGAAGTGCACACGGTCAGCACATTGACAACAGAATGACAAGGCAGTGTGTGTGCATGTGTGCGTGTGTGTGCGTGTGTGCATGTGTGCATGTGTGCATGTGTGTAAGGAATGTACTTAAGTGCTCTCTGTACCAAGATGTACCATATGTACCAAGATACAGTGAAAAGTTGTCTTGTGCACTATACGAAACATCTTGCATAGAATTTTTCCTATAATGGGAGAGACTAGGACCAGAGGCCACAATAGAAGTATGTCCCTTCAGGACAGAGATGAGGAGGAATTTCTTTATTCAGAGGGAGGTGAATCTGTGGAATTCATTGCCACAGGCAGCTGTGGGGGCCAAGTCATTGGGTATATTTAAAGCAGAGGTGGACAGGAACTTGATTAATCAGGGCATCAAAGGTTACATGGAGAAGGCAGGAGAATGGGGTTGAGGTGGATAATAAATCAGCCATGATTGATTGCCAGAGCAAACTTGATGGGCCAAATAGCCAAATTGTCCCCCTATGTCTTATTTTGTATGCTCTTCATACAGATCAAATCACATTGAGATACAATAAGGTAAAACAATGCAAAATAAAATGTAAAAGCTACCAAAAAGTACAGTGCAGGTAAACAATAAAGTGCAAGATTATAGTGAGGTGGAGTCCATCTTATTGTGCAAGTGGTCCATTCCAGATTCTGATAACAGTGGGATTGAAGCTGTCCTTGGAAGGAAGGAAGGAAACCCAAGTAGAACTTGTCTACCTAGGGATATAGACCTCTTCAGCACAAGATGAAGCTGGAGCGAACTAGAAGTATGTTCTACAGAGAAGGTGGGAGAATAAAATTCTTCCCTTAGAATGGATTGTAATTCAATTGCTCTCAAGTGATCTCCTAAGAAGTTTCAATATATCCATAAGTCACAACATGACTTTGATCTGAAATCTACATTACAGTCAATGGTTATACAGTACTTAGTTCCACACCAAGGCGACATCCACTATCTGAATTCCCTCCATCCAGATCATGCCATCATCTTCTCATAGCTAACACCGGGGCAGGAGGTAAAGAAGCCTGCAATCCACACCACCAGTTCAGGAACAGCTACTACTCCTCAACCATTTGGTTCTTCAAATAACTAGCAAAACCCTAATTACTACAGTTTACCACTGACCACTTTGCACTAAAATAAAGTACTGTGCAAAAGTCTTTGTCACACATATATACAGTAGCTCATGTGCCTAACACTTTTGCATAGTACTGTAGTAATTTTATATATTGCACTGTACTGCTGCCACACAAAAAACAAATTCATGACATATGTGAGTGACGATAAACCTGATTCTGGTATGGGTCACTGTTGTGCTCTGAGAGTGGGAAAGGGGCAGGGAGAGCAGAATCATGGTTGAAAAGAAGGGGAAGGGAGAGGGGAGGATATGGGAAGTACCAGAGAGACATTCTGTATTGATCAATAAACCAATTGTTTGGAATCAAGTGACCTTGCCTGGTGTCTCAGGGTTTAGGTGTGTTATGTGACACCCCCAGCCCCTTCCCCTGACTCTCCATCTCTGTCACTTGTTCCCACAGCCTACCCGCAGAAGTCGTCCCTTGCCATTCCCAATATCCTTTGCTCCCGCCAGATTTACAAACTCGCTCTCTGCTCCATGTTGAATGAGCAAAAGTCTTAGGCACCATGGCTATATAAAGTATACTGCAGACTGTTTTTTTTCTTGTTAAAGTTGTTTGTTTGTGTGTGAATGCTGATAATATGATGGTATGTGCCTGAAATGCTCTTACAAGTTTTTCATTGCACCTGTGCGTTGATGAACTTTTGCATTTGACAATGAATTTGACTGGAGGTAGTTTACGGAATATTCTTTGCAGATAGAATATAAACATGATGTATAATTATAGTAATAAGAATGATGATTATAATGAATAAGAAATGTGAAAATTAACATTACGTCATTTGCTTATAAACATTCGATTGACTCAATGTTTTAAGCAGCCTACATTGACATAACATCTGCAAACCCTTTCAGAAAATTCATTAACATAATGCATTATCTGGTTTCATTACAGTTAGTCAGACATCTCAGCTGCTGGGAAACATCATGAACGGTGCTAAAAAGAAGTCTATTAGTTTATTTATTTTAAAAATGAGGGACAGTAATTGTTAGTTGCTATTATAGTTCTCATTTCAGATCCTTGAGGCTCCAAGCATGATGATATTTTCACTAATGTAACATCATCAGTTTAAACTACTTCCTATCAAGCTTCATCAGATTCATTCCATCCATTGACTTAGTAATTTTGCTGCTGATTAAAATCAAAATATTAGTGTTTGCAAACCAGTCTATGCTGGGATTTTTTCTAAACTAATTTAGAGTTCCATTGAGATGAGTGCCCAAAAAGAATAAACCAATTTCCTCAGAGATAATCATGATATCCACTCATTTTCTGAACTCATAAATAGGCTCCTTATTTATTTATTATCTAGAGATACAGAGCCGAAAAGGCTTGTCTCATCCAGCTCCCTCAGTTTCTCCGCCAATGAGCAACTCACTGATGGGGTAGACCTGCATTACTTTAAGTTCGAAATGTTGAGCAGGGTCTTGCGAATGTAAAAACTACACTTAAAAAGGACAATAACACCTTTGGCTGACCCTGTAGAAGGCACTGCAATTAAATGCGCTGACATCTTTGAGTCTCAGACTCAAAGTTCAAAGTCTAAAGTAAATTTATTATCAATGTATGTGCAGGTCACCACATACAACCTTGAAATTCATTTTCTTGTGGGCATTCACAATAGATACAAAAAAAAACCCTACAGAATCAATGCAAAACAACGACGGACAAACAAGAAGTGTGCAAAAGAAGACAAACTGTGCAATTACAAAAAAACCTAATAATAATGATAATTATTAGTTTCAATAGTAATAGTTTCAATGAGTAGTTTCATGTTCCTCGGTATATATAGCTCAAAAAATCTCACCTGCACTCTACACTCAGAAGTTCAGCATGAGCCCCCAAAACCTCATGACCGTTTACAGGAGCACCATTGAGAACATCCTGACTGGCTGTATCGTCACTTGGTATGGGAACTGCACCAGCTTAGATCGCTAGGCGCTACAGAGAGTGGTACAGACTGGCCAGTGCAACTGTGGCTGTGAACTTCCCTCCATTGAGGACAATTACTTATACAGGTGCATAAAAAAGGCCTGGAAGATCATCCGGGACACCAGTCATCCCAACCATAAACTGTCTCAGCTTCTTCCATCTGTCAAGTGGTACTGCAGCATGAAAGCCAGGACCAACAGCCTATGGGTTAGCTTCTTTCTACAAGCAACTAGACTTATAAATTCACATGTCTGTACATTGTGACAGAGTTATAACACAACGATTTTTACTCCAACGCGTTGTGGGATGGATGTAAGATTTAAATAAATTCAAATTCAAATTTTAAATAAATACAAATAAATAAATAATAAATAATATTGAGAACATAAATTGTAGTGTATTTGAAATTGAGTCCATAGGTTGTGTGATAGCTTATTGTTGAGGTTATCCGCACTGGTTCAGGACCCTGATAGTTGAAGGGAAAGAACTGCTTCTGAGCCTGGTGGTGTGGGACCTAAAGCTCCAGTGTCTCCACCCTGATGGGCAGCAGCGAGAAGAGAGCATGGTCTGGATGATGGATGTCCTTAATCTTCGGAATTCATCCCAGGATTCGCCAGTCATGAGTTTGATTTCCAGGCCTCTACTTCTGGACTCCCATGGCCCTCCGACCTCAGTGACCCAGTTTTCAACGGCCAGCTTTTTATTTTGCAACTACATCCCCTTGTTTATTATTCTCCTTCTAGTGAAAGCATTTCAAATGTTTTAATCCCCTTGAAATCTTGTAAGTTTGAATAAGTTCACCTCTCCTACTTCTAATCTTTTCAAGATATCAATGTCATCCTTCTCCACTCTGAGAGGTCGTTGGCCAGTTATTCACAGAAGCCATTAAACTGTTTGACCTAATATATAGAAGAGAGAAATGAAGATCTCCAAGACATTACCTGTGAGTAATGAGTGGTGAAGTCAGTGCATGATTAAAAGGATTGCGACTGAGGAGAATGAAACATAGTTTGTGCTGTAAGGGGGGGGGGGTGACTTTGAAGGGGTTGAACATGCAATCTGTCCTCACTGATGAAAAACACTTCAGAATACGGAAGCTAGGTTCTGGAGTTGTTGATTGTGATTGGGCTGTCACACCGTAAACAAGCAGGCTTTTCATTTCATTGGCTCAACTGAATTGAGGATAATGTCACTCACCTCAACTCTGAACTGTTTCCACAACCTACAGACTCACTTTCAAGAGCTTTACTGCTCCTGTTCTCAGTATTATTTTTGTTTTGCACTGTTTGTCTTCTGTTGCACTTTGGTTGTCAGTCATTGTTTATATGTAGTTTTCATAAATTCTATTGTATTTCTTTATTTTCCTGTAAATGCCAGCAAGAAAATGACTCTCAGTGAGAATGTGATATACATGTGTACTTTGCTTATAAATTTACTTTGACCTTGACTTAATATCAACAGGTTGTATCTCAGTTCCTTATCGATATTATAGCCAATGGGGATGGGGGGTGTGGAGGAGGGAGTAGAAGGAATAAGCTCCATCTACCCTTTAAGTACTTCCAATGACGTGTATCTCAGATAGCTTCCAACAACTAAGTCCAGCTCCTGGCCTTCACACATGGCTTAGCTAAAAAAACTCGGGGGACCATTCTTACTGACAGGAAAAGGGGAAGAGGTGGGTCATTGGTGCCTTAAAACCAATCACTTGGAGCAGATGAGACTCACCAGCTATGGTTGGCTGCTCATCTTGGAGAGGGTAAATGATCTCAAATCTCCACTGCCTAGTGGCTATACCCACTCATGGGGAAAGCTTCGAGAGTAAACTCTGAGGAAAAATATGGAGGTCGAGTCCCTGTGAACTGGCAACTCCTGCGATGCCTCTGGTGCAAAACCACATCAGTCTCCGCCATTCCTTTGGATTCATCAGCCGTGTGGAGGGGGGCAGCCTGCTACGTGAGCAACAGCTCGCTCTCCATATCATACTGCCCTGGCATGTGTACCGGCTTGCCCACCATGTAATGACTAGGATGCAACATCCATAGTTAATTCTGACCAACAGAAGGCCTCATTTTGAAGGCCTTAATTTTCCCTTCATCTAGAGGCCTAGACTGGATGGATGTTGGGAGGATGCTGACCTGCTCAGGAGAGTATGGAGCCGGGGATAGTGTTTGTACAAGGTGTTGACTAGAAGATGTAGGAGTATTTTCTTTTTACAGATAGTTAGGAATCTTTGGAGTTTCCTGTAGCAGAGGCTGTGGAAGAAGAACCAAAGGTAAAGTCGAGTTTAATGCCACGTGCTGTACTCACGTACATGTACAAATGTACTCTCTCTTGCACGGCAAGATGGCGCCTGTACGGCAGTCATGTTGCAAGCTCCGTATCAACTTTACAGTGTACTGCTAATTTCTGCAATTTCCTTCGCATTTCTTGTTCAAGAAGCTGATAGTCACATCAGACATGATCGACCGACTCTTCTGAACATTGGGAAGACGGCATTTACCCACAATGTGCCACCTTGTATATACTGGGAACCCCTGCTTACATGATCGATGTGATGCTCATTCCACTACCTTGGAAGCAGTGCCAGAGGCGAGGGAGTAGGGCCGATGTTTTGGTGAGGTTGAGACAGCATGTTAATTGCCTGCTGCTCCCTGGCATACTCCTGTCTAACGTTCAATCCCTGGAAAACAAGCTGTGCGAGCTGAGAGCCAGAATCTCCTACCAGCGGGACACAAAGGAACCTAACAATTTGTGCTTCGTGGAGATCTGGCTGATGGAAGAGATACGAGATCACGCTATCAAGCCCCTTTGAGTTCTCCCTGTTCCAGGTGGACAGCTCTAAAAATCTCCCTGGGAAGAGTACAGGAGGTAGGATGAGCTAAATCCTTTTTACACTCGGTTTGATGTTGCCGACACCGAACTGGTGAGGAGAGCCGTCGATGCGACCTGCTCCTTGATGATCTCTGAGGCTGAAGTACGCAGGTGCTTCCAACGAGTGAACAACTGCAAGGCTGCAGGACTGACTGGATGGCACCCCAGGGTGGGTACTCAGGATGAGCACTTTTTGATCTCTCCCTATCCTAGTGTAAAGTGCCCTCCTGCTTCAAAACATCTTTCCTAAAAACACCAGGGTAACAAGGCTGAACAAATGGCATCCTGTCGCACTCCTCTCAATAATAAGCAAATGCTTTGAGAGGCTGGTCAAGGACTACATCTGCAGCTTGCTACCACCCACTCTGGACCCCCTACAATTTGCCTAACGACACAATTGATCAACAGATGATGCAATAGCTACAGCTCTACACACTCTCCTTACACATCTGAAGAAGAAGGTTGCTTATGTAAGAATTCTGTTCTTTGACTACAGTTCAGCATTCAACACCATAATTCCCCCCCGGCTCAACAAGAAGCTCAGAGACCTCGGCTTTCACCCTGTCTTGTGCAGCTGGATCCTGGATCATAGTCAGATTGCAGGCAGGTGGTAAGAGTGGACTCCCTCATATCTACCCCTCTGACCCTCAACACAGCATCAGGGCTGTGTGCTAAGCCCCCTCATCTACCCTCTGTATACCCATAACTGTGTCACCATCCACAGCTCCAATCTGTTAATTAAATTTGCTGACAATCCTACATTGATTGGCCTTATCTCAAATAATAACACGACAGCCTAAAAGGAAGAAGTCATCACCCTGACACAGTGGTGTCAATATAACAACCTCTTACTCAATGTCACAAAAACAAAGGAGCTGGTTGTGGACTTCGGGAGGAATGGAGACAGGCTAAGCTCTATTGACATCAGTGGATCTGGGGTTGAGAGGGTGAATGGCTTTAAGTTCCTCAGCCTACACATCACCGAAGATCTCACATGGTTTGTACATACGGGTCGTGTGGTGAATAAAGCACACCGTCACCTCTTTCACCTCAGATGGCTGAAGAAATTTGGCACGAGTCCCCAAATCCTAAGATCTTTCTAAAGGGGCACAATTGAGAGCATTCTGACTGGCTGCATCACTGCCTAGTATGACATCTGTACTTCCCTCAATCACAGGACTCTGCAGAGAGTGGTGCGGACAGCCCAGCGCATCTGTCGTTGTGAACTTCCCACTATTCAAGACATTTACAGAGACAGTTGCATATAAGGGACTGAACAATCACTGGGGACCCGAGTCACCCCAACCACAAACTGTTCTGGCTGCTACCATCCGGGAAAGGGTACCACGGCATAAAAGCCAGGACCAGCAGGCACGAAGACAGCTTCTTCCACCGGGCCATCAGACTGATTAATTCATGCTGATACAATTATATTGATATTGATTGTCCTCTTGTACATACTATTTAGTACAAATTACTATAAATTGCACATTGCACATTTTGATGTAGACATAACATATGCGAAGAATGGAAGAAATAAAGTCAATTCAAATGCAATGATAAAATCGAATTGCAGCGGTATCACAGTCACAGTAATGTAATTGTTAGCATAACGCTTTACTGCACCAGCGACCAACAATTAATGATCAGCGATCGATTCCCACCATTGTCTGTAAGAAGACTGTATGTTCTTCCCGTGAACATGTGGGTTTCCTTCGGGTGCTTCGGTGTCACCGGCAGCATCTCAGGCACATAGCATTAGAGACACAACATTCAGAATAAAAACATAAATGATACAAAATTAAAAAAGGAAGACAACATTTCGAACAGAGGCAAAAAAGGCCAAAGAGTCTCGGCCCAAAACGTCGACTTAGTTTTTTCCATAGATGCTGCCTGGCCTGCTGAGTTCCTCCAGCATTTTGCGTGTGTTGCTCGTATTTCCAGCAACTTCAGATTTTCTTTTGTTATTAAAAATTATCCATTGTAGTGCAAAGTGGTCAAAGAGACTTTTTCAAGATTGAGATAAAAAGAGTTTCGAATAACAAGGGTAAGCGGACAGGCAGTGAAAACTCAGGCTACATCCACATTAGACCGGTTATTTTTGAAAACGCTGGTTTTGCGTAAAAATGATAGGAGTCCACACTATGCGTTTTTGAAAATATCTCTATTCACATTGAAACGGAGATTTCGGTGAATCTCCTCCTGCTGTGCATGCGCAGGACACATCTACCGAAAACAAGCAACATGTTTGGTGTTGAATCTCGCCGTAAAAGTGCGCGTTTGTGTAGTTACAGACTAGAAAAACTTAAAATGACGGACAGCTGTTGGCTGTCATGCAGGAGAACTTAAAATTAAAAAACTGGAGCGTACGGAGGCAACCGATGGGGAGTTTACGGACCGATTGACCCGGCTGATGACAAACATTGAAAAACTGACTAATTCTGTTGCATTAATAAAGCACCTTGTTAAATGTATAAAACATGTCTGCATCAGTGTTATCTTGTATTTCCATACAATGTTACATTAGGCTGTTACACATCTATTGTCAGAGAATTACTTGCATAAATAGGTAAACCACCTTCATACGAGCAAGGACAGAAAACAGGGCAAAGTGAGTATACTTATTTATTCAGTAAGTTATGGGTCAAAGTATTTGGTGAGTACATTTCTAACTCTTCTGGTTTCAGTCTTGTTGCCGTCTGTTCTGAAATTGTTAGGTCGCATTCAAGAAAACAATGAAATAGTGCGCTGCTGCCCGATAGCGTTTTCAAAAGTCCCCGGTTACCCCGTCCATACTGATCTGCCGAGCAACATTTTCAAAAATACCCACCCTGGAAAGCGTTTCTGAAAAGCTCGGGTTTCGGGGGACGAAAATGTCGTTTTAGTGTGGACGGAGGGTAAAAACGAAGAGAAAAAGCTTCGGTTACAGATTTCTCTGGTGTACTATGGATGTCGCCTAAGTCCTAGGTTTTCCCCAGGATTGAAATGTCAATACCAAGAGGACATTTGTTTAAAGTGAGTGTAGGAAAGTTTAGAGGAGATGGCAGAGGGAGGTTTTTTACATGGAGTGGTGGGTGCTTGGAACACTGCCCGGACTGTTACTATAGAAATAGATGGGGATAGAGACTGTTACAATAGGGAAATTTAAGTGACTTTTAGGCATAAGGATGTAAGAAAAATGGAGGGCCATGGGCTTGTAGGAAAGGAAGGGTTAGATTGTGGAGTAGGTTGGCATATGACTATGGACAGAAGGTCTCGTAGTGTACTTGTACTGTTCTATGTTCCATGTTCTAGATCAGTCATGGTGTGATTAAATTTGGCTGACACTTGATTCCATTTTTTACGTTCAGGAACACCATCAGATTTCTGAATGGTCCATGAACCCTGAACTCTACCTGATTATTCCTTTTATTGCATGATTTATTTATTTTGTGATTTCTCATTCTGAATGCGGAGAGATATAATTGTCACCAGTGATTGTTAGAGGCACAAGAGACGGCAGAGTCTGGAATCTGGAGCAATTCCTCAGGGAGATGGAGGAACTCAGTAGGTCAGGCAGCATCCACAAAGGCCAGTCAACATTTCAGGTAAAGACCCTTCATCATGGGGTGGAATGCTGGAATAGGGGTTAACACAGCACTTTACAGTGACATGTAATGCAAATATGAAATATATCACTGTAAAGCATTGTGCTAAGCAATGATATGTATATAACATGTACTATAGATTAAAATAACAATGTATAACAATAAGTGGTGCAAAAAGAGAGCAACATTGTGAGGTGATGTATGGAGTACTTATTGCTGTAAATCGTCCCTGGTGGTTCGGTAAGTGGTCGATCTGGAAGAGTGGGCCTTGGCACAGGCTCAGATAGGTCCATTGGGCCAAAGGCAACAACACAAAAGCAAAGGCGAGCTATGTTGGTGGAGGAGGTACAGCACAGGAGGAGCAGATGCGGTCTTGCAAGAGCGGTGTCTCAGAGAAAACAGGGACAGTGGACAAGGTGGGAAAACACTGAGAAAAGCAAATTCAGCTGGAAAGACTTATGGGAGAAAGAAGGAAGAAAGATTAGCTTCCTTATAAGAGCTGTTCATGATGCTCTCCCAACTCCCAAAAAATCTGAAACTGGCTCAGTGAAGACCCAGATTGTCCACTCTGCGAAAGAACAGCAATTATCGAGCATATCCTCTCATCTTGCAAAGTGAGCTTCACTCAAGGAGGATACACATGGGCGCACAACCAGGTCCTCAGATATTTGGCATCCATTGTGGAGAAGCAAAGGTTGAATAACAGCTCTAAGCCCCACATGACTGGAAGAACCACCATCCCCTTTGTCTGGCAAGGACAGATAGTGCCACCCTCAGTTGGTGTCAGGCCTGCTCGTGACTGGAACATGGCTGTCAACCTTGACAAAAGGCTAATAGTTTCCCCAGAGATATCCACTACCACCCTTAGACCAGATCTGATCTTGTGGCCCAGCAGTTTCTAGGTTGTATTAATCTCAGAGCTCACAGTGGCCTGGGAAGATGCAGCCTGTGAGGCGTATGTAAGATACATTGAACTGGCCACAGAGGCGAGGCAGCGTGGAAGGAAGGTGTGGATTTTTCCAGTAGAGGTTGGCTGCAGAGGGTTTGTGGCTACTTCCATGGTCAGATTGCTGAAGGGATTGGGAATCCGAGGCCAGGGGCAGTGCCAAGCTATAAAAGAACTCTCGGAGCCAAGGCAGCCAAGCAAAGCAGCTGCTAGTTATGGATGATGAGAAGTGATGACATTTTTGGATCTGCTTATTAAAGGGATTGAAAAATTTAGTCCTATGAGCTCGAACTGGGAACAGCTGATAAAATGGAAGAATAATAAAGACGAAGGACTAATACAGGGTTAATGTTGATGGCTCACAGACTTGATAGACTGAAGGTCCTGCTTCTAGGCTACCAATCTCTGTGACATTATGACTCTGACACGTGAAAGATGTTCAGAAGAGTTACCGTGAGACTGTTCCCACACACGTGGGTCAGCACAGAAGTGTAGAATTTAGCACAACACTTCAGAGTATCAGTGTCCTGGCTTCAATTCCCACCACTGCCTGTAAGGAGCTTGCTCAGTCTCCTCACGAGTGCATGGGTTTCCTCCAGGTGCTCTGGTTTCCTCTCACAGTCTAAAGATGTACTGGTTAGTCGGTTATTTGTCTTTCATGAACTGTCCCATGCTTAGACTAGGATTAATTTACGGGAATTGCTGGGCAGCCTGGCCCGAACGGTCGGGAAAGCCTAGTCCGTGCTGTATCAGAATAAAATAAATAACCTGGGATGGATAATTATTGCCTGGTCTAATGCTGTGATATATTTTATGCTTTTCCCAATGGCCGTGCTCCACTGAAGGAGATATTTCCTACCAGTCGCTCTATTTTTAAAATGGCACTTTAGAATTGAGGATACCTTATCATTGGTCTTTAAATCTGTTGAGATGAAGATAAAATAAGCTTTCTGTCTTTACCCTTTCGAAATCAATGGATCGTTTACTCAAAATGCTTGGCGGCTTGCATTTTAAATGTCACCTCTTTACTTTTTAATCAATTGATAATTGGAAAGTTATTTTGCACTGGCCAGTGATATTATCCTAAAAGGTTTTATAAATACTTCCAGGCATTTTTCATTCTATTTCAATAATGGAGCAAAGATTAATTTGGTGATTAACTCATTTTCGTCTTAAAATGCTCATTGAAGCTCTCAACAGATAGGTCATTCAGAAGTCTGCATTTGGAAATAGAGCAGTCAGATTGTAGAAAAGAAGCTGGAGTTTACAGGCATGGGCTTTTGTTGATTCCAGTGTAGTGGGTGTCCTACCAATGATTTAGTGGGTAGAGGACATCTGCTGTGTTGGGAAGAACAGGAGGGTTCCTATTACATTCATTCAGAATAAGAATCAGTGTTAGGTTTACTACCATTGGCTTATATGATGTGAATTTTAAAAAATATTTTCATTTAGTAATGTAGTAGTAGAGTTGGGTGGTGGGGTGGAGATACGTCTCTACAACAGGAGGTGAAAGGCACTCCTTCCCTCCACTAGCCTACAGGTCATTCTTACACCTGCTTAGTCCCTTGATCAGGATCACAAGAAGCCATGGGAGCAGGTGGTGGATGGTTGTATGAGCAGCTGGTGCACATCACAAGTCCTGGGTATGTGACCACTGACACCAGGCAGACAATCAAGAGTATTGATAATGGCTGGGATCACCCATCTTGTAAAGACACTGCTCAGAAGAAGGCAAAGGCAAACCAGTTCTGTAGAAAAATTTGCCACAAACAATCATGGTCATGGATAGACATTGATCGCCCACATCATGATAAGTAACTGTGTGTGTGATCTGTCAAGTTGAGTATGATGTTGTCCTGAGGGGTTGTCATTTGGTGGGTCTTCAGGTGACCTTAGAGGCAAATCTGGGATCCACAATACTGGATGGGGCAGAGCTATGATCATGCTTAAAAGTGACTCCTTCAAGCACATCACTGGAAACAGCTTAATTTCTTCCTTTAATGTCTCTTATTTTCCTTTTCTAGTTTGATGGGGTTCTGCATGACCAAGTGTTACACTCATACTTCTGTTCTTTGTGGTGGCAGGACCCATTCATGTGGGCTAACGTCCGGCCATTTTTTGATATCCCAGGGATGTGACCTAGAAGATGAGCACCCCCATGCCTTTTGGGGTTCTGAGTCTTCACAGTAAGCTGGCTCTATTCTGTTGCCCCAGATTGAACTATCGTGGGAGAAAACGGAACATTCAGAACAGTGGATGGACTGTTGAGAGCTCATTACTTGGCTCTTTACTCTTTACACAAAGCTGGGTGGCAGTGTGAAATATGAGGAGGATGTTAAGAGAATGCAGGGTGACTTGGACAGGTTGGGTGAGTGGGCAAATGCATGGCAGATGCAGTTTAATGTGGATAAATGTGAGGTTATCCACTTTAGTGGCAAGAACAGGAAGGCAGATTACTATCTGAATGGTGTCAAGTTAGGAAACGGGGAGTACAATGAGATCCTGATGTCCTTGTTCATCAGTCACTGAAAGTAAGCATGCAGGTACAGCAGGCAGTGAAGGAAGCTAATGGCATGTTGGCCTTCATAACAAGGGGAGTTGAGTATAGGAGCAAAGAGGTCCTTCTGCAATTGTACAGGGCCCTGGTGAGACCACACCTGGAGTATTGTGTTCAGTTTTTGTCTCCAAATTTGAGGAAGGATATTCTTGCTATTGAGGGACTGCAACGTAGGTTCGCCAGGTTGATTCCCAGGATGGCAGGACTGTCATATGTTGAAAGATTGGAGCGACTGGGCTTGTATACACTGGAATTTAGAAGGATGAAAGAGGATCTGATTGAAACATGTAAGATTATTAAGGGTTTGGACACGCTAGAGGCAGGAAATATGTTCCTGATGTTGGGGGAGTCCAGAACCAGAGGCCACAGTTTAAGAATAAGGGGTAGGCCATTTAGAACAGAGTTGAGGAAAAACTTTTTCACCCAGTGAGTTGTAGATCTATGGAATGCTCTCCCTCAGAAGGCAGTGGAGGCCAATTCTCTGGATGCTTTCATGAAAGAGTTAGATAGAGCTCTTAAAGATAGCGGAGTCAAGGGATATGGGGAGAAGACAGGAACGGGGTACTGATTGTGAATGACTAGCCATGATCTCAGTGAATGGCGGTGTTGGCTCGAAGGGCCCAATGGCCTACTCCTGCACCTATTGTCTATTGTCTATTGAATCATGTGCTCTCTCTCTCGTTGGTGGAGGAAGAGCTTGTTGTTGATTCTCGAGTCAGAGAATCTGGAAAAAAAAGCGTTGCGGCAGTCTATCATTTCAAATCAGCAAGTTGTTTTGTTTATGTCTCCCCTCTTGCTGTGAAAGTTTGAAACCTCTCTATCCCTTTATAGGGGAGGGAGGGAGGGAGGGGGAGGAGAGAGAGAGAGAGAGAGAGAGAGACTGGTATGTCAAATTGTGAGGGTGAATGATTGGGTTTTGTTATACTGGACTTGTTGGGTGTTTGTGGGGGGCTTTGCTATTGCTTGTTTGTTGGGTGTGAGTAGGGAGCTGATACTTTTTGTTGAAGTAAGTGGGGGAGCGGGAGATGGGTGGCCATTGCTTTGCTGCTCTTTGTGTGTGGGAGGGTGGAGTAGTGGGCTTTGGGGTTCCAGCATTTTTACTGTCACTCATTCTTTAGAACATTCTGTTTTCATGAATGTCTGTGAAGAACAAGAATTTCAGGTTGTATTTTGCACGTATTTCCTGATATTAAATGGAACGATTGAAACTATTAACATAGCTAGGATGTTAGCATATATTCTCTTAATGGAGAATGCCTGTGTGTGACTTCATTTAACGTGGTGAGACTGATGCACGGGCAGCCACCACATATTCCTTGACAGATCGTGATCATGGTCCAGTGACATGGAATCAAGTTGACTGGAGACTCTTCATTGCAGCGGCTTTTCGCTGTCTTTGCTATCTTTGTGATGTGTTGTTACCTTCCACCAGCTCTACTGTTGAAGTCTTGGTTGGATCGCTCTGTGTCTGGAACCTTCCTCTTGACCTTACTACCATGGGTGACCCTACCAGGAGCAGAGTGCCAGATATCCAAACCCCAGACGGCATTGCTCTTGGGATCTCAGGAACTCACATGCATCCCATCACAACACGGTGATGATTCTCGGAGAAGTATTTAGGGATACAGCACATAGCAGGCCAAAAAAAACTGAACCACCCAATTACACCCATTGGTCCAATTAACCTACTAACCCTTCAGAATATATCATGCTTTCTCTCTCATTCTCTCTCTTCCCTCTCTTTATCACTCTCACACCTTCAGTTTTTTTTCTCTGTCTCCTCTATCTGTCTGACGCATTCTCTCTCTCACTTTCTTTCTAATGCATTCTCTCTCTCCTCTTTCTCTCTGATGTGTCCTCATTCTCTCTCTCTCTCTCTCATTCACTCTCTCTCTTCTTCTTTCCAGTCTCATTACTAGCTTCTATTGGCTTCAGTTTAACGTTTGCTGTCATTCCTCTGTGAAGCTAACAGCAGTTGTGGGAGTTCTGTGCATCCATAATTGAACATGGAAAGCTTAGAGTTACTGTCAATAATCAAGGGGAATTTCAAGTACTTCCCTGCCACATAAATCTCTCGTGGCCTTGGGTTCTATTACATCAGATCGAACTTTGTAAGCTATCTTTTTGATTAGTTTTTTTATACATTTTCTACATCGCTACAGATTAAAAAAAAACCCAGATCGAAATGAAGAACATTAATACAGTGCAAAAATAAACATACAATAATAATATAATACAAAAGAAGATAATTGAGAAAGCACCCAAATTGAAGATATGTAAAATTAGTATCCTCCCCAAGCCCCACAACAAAAAAGAACTCCAGACCAACCACAACACAATCTAGAGAGTATACATCAGGACATTCGAACCCCCAAAACTGTAAATACACTTAGCAACAGAAGATATTAATACCTACTACCAACAAAAAAGGAGCTGAAAGCAAGGGACCGAAAAAAAAACCTTAGTTAAGAGGAAGGTTATGAAAGTACTCAATAAAAGGTCCCCAGACCTTATGAAACTTTGTATCCGAATTAAGAACTGAATAATGAATTTTTTCAAGGTCTAAGCAGGACATAATATCATTAAGCCATTGAGCATGCATGGGCGGGACAACATCCCTCCATCTAAGGAGGATTAAACGTCTAGCCAGGAGAGAAGCAAAAGATAATATTCGACACTTAGTCGAACTCAGACGTAAATCTGTCTCACCCAAAAAAACGAACAAAGCAATTAAAGGGTTAGGTTCTAGGTGGTGATTCAGAATACAAGATAACATTATGAAGACGTCTTTCCAAAATTTCTCCAAGCTAGGACAAAACCAGTACATATGAATGAGAGAGGCCTCGCCCCTTTTGCATTTATCACAGAGAGGACTGATGTTAGGTTAAAATCGGGATAGTTTAGATTTAGACATATGGGCTCTATGAACAATCTTAAACTGTAAAAGGCAATGGCGAGCGCAAAGGGAGGTTGAATTAACCGATTTGAAAATCGAATCCCAAGTCTCATCAGATAAGGAGATATTTAAATCATGCTCCCAAGCCATTCTAATTTTATCCACAGGGGCACGCCGTAAGGATGCTAATTTATCAGGAATAAATGATATTAAACCTTTACCTAGTGGATTAATAGAGAAAAAAAAATCCATAACATTTTTCTCAGGCATTTCAAGGAAGTTAGGAATTAAAGGATTAATAAAGTGTCTAATTTGGAGATATCTAAAAACATGAGCATTTGGCAGATTGAACTTAGCAGAGAGCTGTTGAAAAGATGCAAAGCGATTATCAATAAAAAGATCTTCAAAATGTCTAATGCCCTTCCTATACCAATCATGGAATGCTGAATCATACGTAGTAGGTAAAAAAAGGTGATTATGTAAGATAGGGCTAGTAAAGGAAAAATCATGGAAACCATAAAACTTCCTAAACTGAGCCCATATACACAAAGTGTGTCTAACAAGAGGATTAACAATTAATCCGGACAAACTACTAGGGAGTACAGAGCCAAGAAGTGCAGAGATAGATAAATCTTTAGTGGAACTCAACTCCATTGCCACCCAATTAGGGCACTCGGGTTGGCCATGGAAAAAAGACCAAAAGGTAGCACAATGTATATTGGCTGCCCAATAATATAAACAAAAGCTAGGTAAAGCCATGCCACCCTCTTTTTTTAGATTTTTGGAGATAAACTTTATTAATTCTAGAGCGCTTATTCTTCCACAGATATGACAAAATAATAGAGTCTAAGGAATCAAAAAAAGATTTAGGAATAAAAATTGGGATTGATTGAAATAAATATAAAAGTTTAGGGAGAACATACATTTTAACAACATTGATACGACCTACCAAAGACATAGATAGAGGTGACCATTGTAACAGACTCTGTTTTATAGTATATGAAAGATTGGCAAAATTTTCACGAAAGAGATCTTTAAACTTCCTTGTGACTGTAATCCCAAGATAAGTAAATTGGTTATGAACTACTTTAAAAGGGAGATCATGAAATGTTAATTCTTGTGCTTCTTTATTAATTGGGAAAAGTTCGCTTTTATGTAAATTAAGTTTATAGCCAGAGAACTGGCTAAACTGATCAAGAAGTGAAAACATTGGAGGTAAGGATGTAGACGGATTTGAAAGAAAAAGTAATAAGTCATCAGCATAAAGAGAAACTCTATGCTCAACACCCCCTCTCCAAATCCCGGTCAATTCAGGACAATTTTGAAATGCTATCGCCAAAGGTTCTATAGCCAAATCAAAGAGAAAGGGACTTAAAGGGCATTCCTGGAGGGTGCCACGTTTGAGGTTAAATAACTGGGATTTCTGAAAATTAGTCAAAACAGAGGCAGTAGGACACAAATACAGCAATTTGATCCAAGAGATAAAACTTTGACTGAAGTCAAATTTTTCTAAAACTGCAAAAAGGTAGTTCCACTCTATACGATCAAATGCTTTCTCCGCATCGAGGGAAATAACACATTCAGGAATCCCAGTTGAAGGTGAATATAAAATGTTAAATAAATGCCGAATGTTGAAAAAAGGAAGACGATTTTTAATAAAACCAGTTTGATCATCAGAAATAATAGAGGGGATAACAGTTTCTAATCTATAAGCCAAAACTTTGGCCAAGATTTTAACATCAACATTGAGCAAAGAAATCGGCCTATATGAGGAACACTCTGTTGGGTCTTTACCCTTTTTTAATAAAAGAATAATAGATGCCTCATTAAAAGAGGGTGGCAATATACCGTAATTAAATGAATCAGATAATACTGAGAATAACTGAGGGGAAAGAAGTGAAGAGAATGATTTATAAAATTCTACGGGGAACCCATCAGGTCCAGGAGATTTCCCTGAAGACAATGCAGAAATTGCAAAAGATATTTCTTCTGATGAAATAGGTGCATTAAGTTTGGTTTTAAAATCAGATGAAAGCGAAGGAATATTCAGATTATTTAAAAAGTGATCAACAGAGATATTGTCATTCAAAGATTCAGAGAAATAAAGTCGAGAATAGAAATTTTTAAATGCGTCATTGATTTCTAAGTGATCCGATGTAAAGTCTCCATTCTCCTTCCGGATCTTTGTAATATGTTGTTTGGCTTTGGAACGCCTCAGCTGATTGGCTAGAAATTTACCAGATTTGTCACCATGAATATAGAAGCGACTCTTACTTTCAAGAAGTTGGCGTTCGACAGGTTGAGTAGACAGAAGATTAAATTTAGTTTGAAGTTCTACACGCTTCTTGTATAATTCAGGATTCTTAGTTTGAGCATACAGTTGATCCAATTCTTTAATCTGATTAATGAGGTCTAATCGATCTGCACAGGACTTTCTATTAAGATTTGCTGTATAGGAGATGTAAGCTATCTTTACTTCTCAATAAACCAACTCTCCTAAACACAAGAGATTTTGCGGATGTTGGAAATCCGGAGTAACACACACAGAACGCGGGAGGACACGATGCCATTACAGCTCGAAGGGTCAGAGTTCAGAGCTTAATTCCAGCACCCTCTGTAAGGAGTTTGTACTCCTTCCCATGAGTGCGTGGGTTTCCTCTAGATGCCCCAATTTCCTTCCACTGTCCAAAGACATACCAGTTAGTAGGTTAATTGTCCCATGAATAGGTTACTGTTGAATTGGAAATTATTGAGGGTTGCTAGGCGGCATGGCTCGAAGGGCCTGAAGGACCTATTCAACACAGTATCATTAAATAAATAAACCCAGGAGGTCAGTCAACATCTGTGTAAAATGGATCAACAATCACAGTTTCAGGCAGAGTCCTTTCATCAGTCCCAAAGTTGTTTTTTTTTTGTGTATTTTAATTTCCTCAGTGGAATATTTGAAAATATAAGGGGTTTAAAACTATTTTTATTTATTTTAAATATCACTCATGATATGTATACTTTGATGTTCACATCTGCATGTATCATTCTTCTCTTAGCACAAAATAAGTTTAATGAGAATTAATGAATACTTTCCTGGTTTTCTGTCCTTAGCAGTTTCTAAATCTGAGTCCCTAAATCGAGTGCAGATGGGCTGTATCACAAGCTACGATGAGTCAGAGTACAGGGAGGAGTGACATGCTGTTATGACAATAACATTTCCCACAGTGTCAACCAAACAAAAGAGCTGGTCATTGACTCCAGAAAGGGAATAGAGGAATGGTGGTATCCCTGTTCCTATTTACATCAATGGTACCAATGTCAAGAAGGTTGAGAACTCCCAGTTCCCAGGAGTAAACTTCATTAATAACCTGTCTTGGTCTGACCACAAACACACCTTGGCTTAGAAAACTCATACACTGGTCTTTGGGCTTCCTTTCATTGGAATGCATAGGTTTTCTCCAAGTGCTCCAGTTTCCTCCCACAGTCCAAAGAAGTACGGGTTACTAGGTTAATTGGCCATTGTAAATTGTCCTGTGTTTAAATAAGGGGGTTACTGGGCAGCTCTGTGTGAAGGGCAGAAGGGCTTATTCTGCACTCTATCTCAATAACTAATCAATAAATAAATAAGTACACTTCTTCTTTGTCCCTCTCCAATTTTGATGGATGCCTCATGGCTTCATGTGTCATCTGCTCTGCTTGTGACCCCATAAACTGCATTGAGGTGTAGACGCTGTTCCACACATCACGGAATCAGTCCTGCCCTCAATGGACTTTGTCTATACTTTTCATGCCTCTGTAAAGCAGCCAACCCAACCCTGGACTTTCTCTTTTCTTCCCCCTCCCATCAGGCAGAAGATACAAAAGCCTGACAGCACGTACCACTAGACTCAAGAACAACTTGACATGAGCCCTACGGGCCTCTGTGGCTTGTGTAGAGCATTGAGCTTTGAGGTTTCTTGAGCACCTGTATTTAGTAATTGTTATAGCTGTTAAACCCTGGTGCTTTCTATTTAATCTTGTCAAGTTAATTGTTACTGGCACAGGTTTCCTGCATTCTATAATTATTTAAAGGGGACTCTCATTTGGTGTGAAATCCATATGGAGAATAACTTGTCTTGCAGTGTCACCTAGTCTTTTCATGAGGAGTCTGTTGTTCCTCCAGTCCGGGGTTGAGTTGTTGCCAGTGCCCACCATGTCAGAGTCTGCTGTTCCTCTGGACTTGAATCCAGTCTTCTGAACGTGCACCATGACGCAGCTTCTCTCTCAAAGGCAGAAGCTGTCCTTGGGCCTGGTGATGAGACAATCGGATGGTCCACTTTAAGGTAAGATGGACACTTGACTTTACAATCTACCTCTTTATGACCTTGCACCTTATTGTCTGTCTGTTCTGCACTTTCTCTGTAACGGTGACAATCTATTCTCCATTCTGTTATCATTTTCCCTTGCACTACCTCAGTTAACTGAAGTAATAAAGTGATCTACATGGATGTTATACAAGTTTTTCACTGTGTACTGGTATGTGACAATAATAAATTAATTTACCAATTGATTAATCTAAATGACTGGAGCAACTCAGAGTCAGGCAGCATCAGTGGAGGGAAATGGGCAATCAATGTTTCAGGTTGAGACTCTTCAGCTGGAATGAAAGGCGGATGGGAGATAACCAGTATAAAAAGGAGGGGAGCGGTGAAGCAAGAGTTATTACAGTAGTGTAGTGGTTACTGCAGCTCTGGACATCAGAGTTTGGAGTTCAGTTCCAACACTGTCTGTAAAAAGTTTTACATCCTTCTAAAGAGCACATAGGTTTCCTACCACAGTCCAAAGATGTACTGGCTAGGAGGTTAATTGGTAGTAACTTGTCCGTGATTAGGCTAGGGTTAAATAGGTAGGATGCTGGGTGGGAAGGCTTGTTGGGCTGGAATGACCTGTTCTGCACTGATTCTCTAAATAAGAAAATATTAAAAGAGGTGGCAGACAATAGCTGGATTCCAGTGATAGGCAGGAGAGGAGAATAGAAATAGTGGCAGAAAAGGATTCCTCTCTTCCCTCCCCATCTGTCTTATAAAGGATCTTGACCCAAAACATTGATTGTCAGTTTCCCTCCACAGATGCTGCCTGACCTGCTGAGTCCCTCCCACAGTTTCTGCATCTACCGTCTCTCGTGACTCCATTTTCCTGACACCAACACAGCTTCTCGGTGTCAAGGATCCAATGAAACTGATTTGGTAAAATTCCATCTTCCCCTGAGCATACTGGTGCAATTCTCACTGTTATCATAGAGAGCATCTTCACATCAGCCATTACTGTCTGGTTTGGTGCAGTATCCTCTCAAAATATATGAAAACCACAGTGAACTGTCAGCTCAGCAAATTATTGGCTGCAGTCTCCCATCACTGCATGACTTGTCCAGGACAGTGAAGCAGGCAGAAAAAGAAATTGCTGACACTACCCACCCTGCAAAATGCCTTTTCCTAAAGCTCTCTTCCAAAAAGTGTTCTAGGGCTATTAACACAAAAACCACACCATCTTAGTGTTCTTTCCCAGGCAGTTAATCTGATTAACCATTCTAGAACCATAGCGTCCTAGAACACTACAGCAGAGAAACAGGCTTTTCAGACCATCTAATCATCTGCCTAGTCCCATCGACCTCCATACTCCTCCCATCCAAATTTTTTTTTTAAATGTTGAAATTGAAACCCACAAACCCATCCCACTTCAGCTGGCAGCTCATTCCACACTCTCACCAGCCTCTGAGTGTAAGATGTTTTCCCTCATATTCCCCGTAAACATTTCAGCTTTCTCACCCAACCTCAGTGGAAAAAGCCAGATTGCATGTATCCTATCTATACCCGTCACAATTTTGTATATCAAATCCTCCCTTATTTTCCTATGCTCTAGGGAATAAAGTCCTAACCTATTTAACTTTTCCCTATACTGTATCTGAGGTTCTCAAGTCCTGACAATGTCTTTATAAATTTTCTCTGCACTCTTTCAATCTTATTTACATCTTTCTTGTAGGTAGGTGACCAAAACTGTACACAATACTCCAAATTAGGCTTCACCAACGTTTTTACAACTTCTACATAACTAACATGCCATCTCCTGTCCTCAATACTTTAATTTTTGAAGGCCAATGTGCCAAAAGCTTTCTTTATGTCTCTATCTACTTGTGATCCTGTCTCCCTGTGACCTCTTCTAGTGTGACCTCTCTATCTATTACCACCATCGCTGCACTGTAAATACTTTAAACCAAATTTATATAATGTTGTTTACATTGTAAATACATGCAGATATTTATGTATTTATTTCATATCCCTACTTCTAACTAATTTTTATTCTTTATTGCTGTTGAATGTTGCTTTATTTGCACGTTGTGTCAACACACCACAACAAATTCCTAATACTTGATTAATTTGATCCTTAATAGCAGTAGACAGGAAAACTGTTAGCTTACAGTCTTGGTGGGCAGACCATCTCATAAACACCATCACTTCTCATTGACTGCAAATTCCCAGTCCTGGTCTGTGTTAATAGCTCCTCCTACAAACCTTGAAATTGATGATCTTACTGGCTGAAATCATCTCTAAAAATTTCATTAAATGAGTTAATGAAATGAATATAAATGTGTCATTATCGAAGCGAAGGAACTAACTGATGTGTGCTAAAGCCCAGGTTAAAGAGCTTGAAAAGAGAATGAAGGAATTACAATTCTGAGATACTCAAACTCAATATTTCTGAAATTCTAAATTCTGAAATACTCAAAGAATTGTCGATGGAGCATAGTTGGGCAAAGACCAAGAGAATATTCTACATCAGAGTGCTCTTTCCAGCTCCATTTTACTAACGTAATACAATAAAATTTCACTAATCCAGCAAGCTCCAAGCTTTATTGGCTCCACAATAACAGATTTCCAATTGATTAAATGTTGCTTCACTTAATTCTCCAACACTCTTTTAATTAACATATTAACATTGAACTTAGAACATTAGAAGAAGATACATTATATTTATTTAATCTTATATAGATATACAGTGTGGAACAAGCCCTTCAGGCCCACCAAGCTGTGCCAGCAACCCACTAATTTAACCCTAGCCTAATCACGGAAGAACAATTTACATTGACCTACTAACTGGTACATCTTTGGACTGTGGGAGGAAACTGGAGTAGCTGGAGGAAACCCACACGCACATGAGAAGAAGGTACAAACTTTCCCACAGGGGATACCAGAAGTGAACTCTGAGTTTTGACACCCCGTGAAATAACAATGTTGTGCTAACTAGCTACACTAACAATGGCACCCTACGGTTAGGGACTTTTAAGAGATATTTAGATTGACACATGAATGTGAGGGAAGTGGTAAGACATAGAAAGGAGCAAACCATAATACCATAAGATATAGGAGCAGAATTAGGCCATTGGGCCCATCGAGTCTGCTCCACCATTTCATCATGGCTGATCCAATTTTCCTCTCGGCCTCAGTCTCCAGCCTTCTCTTCATATCCCTGCATCTCTGACCAACCAAGAATCTATCAACCTCTGCCTTAAATATACATAGAGACTTCACCTCCACAGCTGCTTGGGGCAAAGAATTACACAGATTCACCACTCCCTGGCTAAAGAAATTCCTCCTCATCTCCATACTAAAAGGATGCCACTCTGTTCTGAGGTTCCATCTTCTGGTCTTAGACTCTCCCACCATAGGAAACATCCTCTCCACATCTACTCTATCAAGGCCTTTCACCATTCGATAGGTTTCAACGAGGTCATCACTCTAGAATCTAGCAAATACAGGCCCAGAGCCTTCAAATGCACTTCATATGACAAACCATTCAATCCTGGAATCATTTTTGTGAACCCCCCCCCCCCCCATTTCAACACATCCTTTCTTAAATAAGGTGCCCACAACTGCTTAAAATACTCCAAGAGAGGTCTTACCAGTGCTTTATAAAGTCTCAACATTACATCCTTCCATTGCTTTATATAGTCTCGATATTATTTCTTTAATTTATTTGGAGATTATTTCAGTTTGCCATTTGATTACTAAATTAATTGATTCAGCACAATATCATTGGCCGATGGACCTGTTGCTGTGCGGTACTGTTCTATGTTCTATTGTCTATTAAAGAGTACAGGAAGAGGTCCTTTAGCCCATGATGTAGTGCCAAACTAATACAGCCAAATTACATGAATCCATTCTGCCTGCACATGCTGTTGATCCCTCCATTTTCTCGTCCTTCACATTGCCTGTAATGGTTGTCTGTCGTATCCAATGTCAGAAGTCCCGTGCGAGAGAGTTTTTAATGTTGAAAAGTCGTTGTACTGGACAGTTCCATTCTCTCAACACCAGAAGTCTGGGTCCAGTGGTATGAACAAGCATCACAAACTGGGGTCTTCCTTGGTTGCAGTGGATAACCATGAGGTCTTCTGTGCCTTGAGCTATCCTCCATGCTCCACAATTCATTTCAGAACTGCCTTCCTGACCATTGGATCTAATCTGCCCCGTCCACCGGAGTTGTCTTCACATGCTAGGACAGGTATGTCTCTGTCTCATCGGGTATGAGGCTCACAGCAACCCTCACCTGGTCTAGCCCACCTGTCGAAGCAGTGTACCGGGATGTGGCTCCTGTTGTGTACAAACATCTACTTGGAGCCACAGGTGAGAGTTGAGTGTCTGGTGAGGACCAAAGGTGGGTGAGCTGCTTCAGAATGGACATGACAAACCCGTTCACCAGAGGAGCTACCCGTCCCTGGACACCCCATACGCCCCAAGCCTCTTAAATACCTCCATTGTATCTGCTGCAACACAAACCCTGGCAGTTACCAATCTCTGTTTATAAAAATATCCCCACACATTTCCTTTGAGCTCTCCTTCTCTCACCTTAAACACATGCTCCCCTCCTAGCATCATCGTTGGGCGGCACAATAACGTAGTGGTTGGCACAATGCTTTATAGTACTAGTGTGGTAAACTACGTATATCTGTCTGGACACTCCCCTCTGCTGACTGCTCCTGTGGCTCCTCCCACAGACCCCTGTATAAAGGCGATTGGAGGCACTGCTCCTCCCTCAGTCTCCGAGATGTCGTGCTCCGTTTTGCTGCTAATAAAAGCCTATCATTCACCTCCTGTCTCCGAGAGTTATTGATGGTGCATCAGCTAGCAACCTAGTTTCAATTCTCACTGCTGTCTGTAAGAAGTTCATACTTTCTCCCTGTGACTGCATGGGTTTCCTCTGGTTGTTCTGGTTTCCTCCCACAGTCTGAAGATGTACCAGTCAGTAGGTTAATTAGGCATTGTAGGCTTGGGTTAGATCAGGGGTTGCTGGGCAGTGCAGCTCGAAGGACCAGAAGGCTTACACCTCACTGTTTCTCAATAAAAAATATATATTTCAAACCTGGGAAACCTGGGAAAAAGATCTGGCTTATCGTGTTTGAGCTTCTCTCAGGTCTCCCCTCAGCCTCCACTGTTCCAGGGAAAGTTACAATGAAAGCTGAAGCGAGGTTGCTAAACAGTAATTGAAGTTGTGCAGAATTTCTGTTTAAATTCCTGCTCATGTTCCCAGAGATCATCGCAGCTACTCCACTCTGCCCGGACAGGGTGTTAATATCGGAGTCTACAAAGCAAGTGGTCCTGCTGGAACTTACTGTCCCCTGGGAAGACCGGATTGAAGAGGCTAACGAGCGCAAGAGGGCTAAATGCACAGATCTTGTTGCAGAATGCTGGAGCAATGGCTGGAGAACTCACTGTGAGCCAGTCGAAGCTGGGTGCCAGGGTTTTGCTGGCCATTCATTACAGCAGACTTTTAAACTCCTTGGAGTAAAAGGGGCTGCAGTGCAGAAGAGCCACCAAGAACATTCTAAAGGCTGCTGAAAAGGCCTCACAGTGGCTTGGATCCAGAGGCGGATTCGTGGATTACTGCACCAGTGGGACACAAGTCGGGGGCTGATTATCCCCGGCTAGGTCGCCCGGGCGAGGGTGTCTGATGATTAAAGACCTGAAACATCCTATGACCCCGGGTTCATCACTGAAGACGTGTCCAAGTAGCACCAGAAGGTGTATGCTACAACTACAAATATTGCACTACTGAAAGCTGCTTATCTGATGCTATTTAAAGATAAAGATTAACGTTAAGGACCCTGGTCAGACCCCACTTAGAGTACGGTGCTCAGTTCTGGTTGCCTCACTACAGGAATGATGTGGAAGCCATAAAAAGGGTGCAGAGGAGATTTACAAGGATGTTGCCTGCATTGGCGAGCATTCCTTATGAGAATAGGTTGAGTGAACTCGACCTTTCCTCCTTGGAGCGAAGGAGGGTGAGAGGTGACCTGATAGAGGTGTACAAGATGATGAGAGGTATTGATCGTGTGGATAGTCAGAGGCTTTTTACCAGGACTAAAATGGTTGCCACAAGAGGACACAGGTTTAAGATGCTGGGGAGTAGATACAGAGGAGATGTCAGGGGTAAGTTTTTCACTCAGAGTGGTGAGTGTGTGGAATGGGCTACCGGCAATCGTGGTGGAGACAGATACGATAGGGTCCTTTAAGAGGCTTTCAGATAGGTAAAATAGAGGGCTATAGGTAAGCCCAGTAATTTCTGAGGTAGGGACATGTTCGGTTCAACTTTGTGGGCCAAAGGACCTGTATTGTGCTGTGGGTTTTCTATGTTTCTTTCTATGTTTCTATGTCATTTGTCACATACATATCAAAACATCGAAACATACAGTGAACTGTGTAATTTACATCAATAACCAACACAGTCTGAGGATGTGCTGGGGGCAGCCTGCAAGTGTCACCAATTGTATGGCACTAACAAACAATGCCCACATCTTTGGAATACGGGAGGAAAATGGAGCACTCAGAGAAACTCGTGCTCATGGGAAGAACATACGAGCTCCTTACAGACATCTTTAGGAACTGAACCCCAATCACTGATTGCTGGTCACTGGCACGAAAAACTGTTAAACTAACATTACACTACAGTGCTTGTGATGCTGTTGTAAGGAAGTTTTTCATTGCAGCTGTGCATACATGTGCAGATGACAACAAAATCAACTTTGACTTTGTTTGAATTTTCCTGCAAATCCAGTTATTTTAAAGAGCGTGTGGAATAGAACATCGAACATTCAGCACTGTGAAAAGGTCTTAGGCACATATACACAGCTAGGGTGCCTAAGACTTTTGCACAGTCCTGTATACATCAATCTGGAGCAGAGAGCAATTTTATAAATCTGATAGAAGCAAAAGATATTGGGAATGTTGAGGATGGAGTGCCGGGGTGGTGTGTGGGACAGGTGGCAGAGAAGGAATGCCAGGGGCAGGGTATGGCACAGGTATAGACACACCCAACTCTGAGACACCAGGCAAGGTCATTTGATTCCAAACAATTGAATAATTGACCGATACAAAATTTCTCTCTGGTGCTTTCCACTCCCACCACTCTCCCTTCCCCTTTTCCAACCACGATTCTCCTTTCCCTGCACCCTTCCCACTGTAAGTCCACAATAGAGACCCATATCAGAATCAGCTTTATCATCACTCACAAATATCATGAAATTTGTTTTATTTTTGTGATAGCAGTACAGTGCAATACATAAAATTACTACAGTACTGCGACAGTCTTAAATACAATGTGCCTAAAGTTTTTGCAAAGTACTGTAGAACCCGAAAGGCACAGGCCCTATCAATTCAAAGTTCAAAGTCAGTTCATTATCAAAATACATATATGTCACCAGATTCTGAGATTCAACCACAGTCAAGCAACAAAGTACAATCAAATCAGCTACACACAGACAAACAACCAATGTGCAATGTGCAAAAGACGACAAACAAACAAAATAAAAACAAATAGTAAATAATACTCAGAACATGAGTGGCACCATCCTTGAAAAAGCATCCTTGATTCCTTAGGTTGTGAAATCAGTTCAGTGTTGTGGTAAGTGAAGTTATCCACATTGGTTCAGGAGCCTGATGGTTGAGGGGTAATAACTGTTCCTGAACCTGGTGCTGTGGCATTGAAGACTCATGTATGTTCTTCTCGGTGTTAGTAGTGAGAAGAGAGCATGGTCTTGACGGTAGATGTGTTTAATGGTGGCAGTAAATGAGCTCTGGTGTTATTCAAGAAAAGCATGAGATTTTTTTTTTCCTGGTGTCTGCTCCAATATTTATCCTTCAATCAATATAAATAACACAAGTTTTCCAGTCAATTAATTTCACTGCTTTGTGACGGCCTGCTGTTTGAAAATTTGCATTTTTTTTCCTTCAGTAACTACATTGCAAAAAAAAACTTCAATGGCTTTACAGCACTCTGGGATGTCAAAAGACTAATAAACACACTTTGCTAATGAAAGCCTTTCTTTTCCTTTTGAATCAGGTATATTATCACTGGCATACGTCGAGAAATATGCCGTTTTGTGTCAGAGTACACCACGATATATAATATAAAAAACTATAAATTGCAATTTAAAATCTATACAAAATTAAATAACTATTCCAAAAAGAAAGCAAAAAAAAGGAAAAAATATTGAGGTGGTCTATTGTCCGTTCAGAAACCTCATGCCTAAAGGGAAGAAGTTGCTTCTAAAACATTGAATGTGTGACTTCAAGCTCGTCGATGGTAGCAATGAGAAGAGAGAATGTTCTGGGTGATATGGGTCCTTAATGATGGATACTGCATTTTTTATACATTGCTCCTTGTAGGTGCCCTCTATGCTAGAGAGACTAGTGCCCATAATGGAGGTGGCTGAGACCTGTAAAGTTAAGTATTTATGCAATGAAAATGTCCACAAAATAGATCCCTAAGTGACATTTAAATATCAAAGGGTTGGATTGAAGTGACATCTTGATAATTGTACTTTGTAGCCAGCTACTTTATAATTAGACAAGGCACCATTGTAATTAATATAACACAGTGGCAGGCGATGAATGCAGAACTCCCATCTCTCTCATTCTCCCAAAGCTTGCTATCTGCTAGTCCCAAGTCACTCAGTGATATTGTCATTCACATCTCACACTCTGTCATTATCAAGGTAGTTAACCAGCTCCACAAAAAACAATAAATCATTTCATGAAACCTCTACTTACAATACATCACATGGATAAAACACCAGGGTTACAACACTGTAATTGAGTCTCAAAAAACAGGTGATAACTGACCTTTACTTTAGTTCCTGATAGAAGCTACTTGTGCATGGTATCCACAAAAGTATTCTGCAGATTCTGGGGTCAAAGCAACACATACAACACGCTGGAGGAACTCAGTAGGTCGGGCAGCATCCGTGGAAACGAGTAGTCAACATTTCAGGCCGAGACCCTTCATCAGGACTGAAGAGGGAGGGGGCAGGGGCCCTAGAAAGAAGATGGGGGGAGGATGGGAAGGAGAAGGCTGGTAGGTGACAGGTGAAAAACCAATAAGAGGAAAGATCAAGGGGTGGGGGAGGGGAAGCAGGAAGTGGATAGGCAGGAGAGGTGAAGAAGGAATGTAAGGGAAAAGCACTGTGTGTGGTAGAAGAAGGCAGAGTCATGAGAGAGGTGATAGGCAGCTGGAGGAGGAGGCAGAGTGAAACTGGAATGGTGGAAGGGAGAGGAGAGGGAGGGAATTACCGGAAGTTGGAGAATTCAATGTTCATGCCTAGGGGCTGGAAACTACCCAGACGGTATATGAGGTGTTGCTCCTCCAACCTGAGTTTGGCCTCATCATGGCAGTAGAGGAGGCCATGTATGGACATATACGAATGAGAATGTGAAGCAGAGTTGAAGTGGGTGGCAACCAGGTGATCCTGTGTGTTGTGGCGGACGGAGTGGAGTTGCTCAACGTAGCGGTCCCTTAATCTGCGTCGGGTCTCACCGATGTAGAGGAGGCCGCACTGGGAGCACCGGATGCAATAGATTACCCTAACAGACCCACAAGTGAAGTTTTGCCTCACCTGGAAGGACTGTTTGGGCCCTGAATGGTGGTAAGAGAGGAGGTGTAGGGACAGGTGTAGCACTTACGCTTGCAAGGATAAGTACCAGGTGGGAGATCTGTAGGGAGGGACGTGTGGACCAGGCAGTTGCGGAGGGAACGATCCCTGCGGAAAATGGAGAGGGGTAGAGAGGGAACGATGTGCTTAGTGGTGGGGTCCTACTGAAGGTGGCAGAAGGATAATATGCTGGATCCAGAGTTTGGTGGGTTGGTAGGTGAGGACAAGGGGAACTCGGTCCCTGTTGTGGTGACGGGAAGATGGGGTGAGTGCTGAAGTGCGGGAAATGGAGGAGATGCGGGTGAGGGCATTATTGATGATGGCAGAAAGGAAACCATGATCCTTAAAGAAGCGTTGACTACTCATTTCCATGGATGCTGCCTGACCTGTTGAGTATGGTTTTGTCTTGTGATTAATTGGTGTCTGTCCGTTATGCAACATTTAAAAGCATAGTAGCCGGACTAGTCATCTCCAAGGTGCTGAGGCTATGGAAATTTTCCCGGCTTCTGTGCTCTGTGCCCACTAATATGATAAACTGATAAGCGAGGCTTTGGGCCTACTCCTGGTTGCTCTGGCGTTTGGACCTGAGGACTCAGTTTTGGTTCCGAATGCTGTCGTTCACTTCAATTGTTTGCATGACTTGCATTTTTTTTTCTTTCTCTTGCGCATTGAGTCTTTTATTTATTTTTTTCTTTAATTGGATTCTTTCAGGTTCTTTGCTTTGTGGCTACCTGTGAGCAAGCAAATCTCAAGGTTGTATCATTTATATATTCTTTGATAGTAACTGAATCTTGAATATACCATGGAAAAAGGATGCTAGTCTTCTAAACTTCTCCAACCTGTGTGCTTATCTTTATTGTGTACCACCTGTACCTGATAAAGTGGCTACTAAGTATATTTTTGTGGTCTTCTGCTGCTGTAGCCCATCCACTTCAAGGTTCGACATGTTGTGCATTACTTGAGTTACTGTCACCTTTCTGTCAGCTTGAACCAGTCTGGCCATTCTCCTCAGATTTCTCTCCCTAGCACCGTGTTTTCACTCACAGAAGGTCCACTCACAGGATTTTTTTTTTGCTTTTAACACCCTCTAGAGTTGTGTGTGAAAATCCCAGGAGGTCAGCAGTTTCTGAGGTACTCTAACAACCTCATCTGCAGCTAATAATCATTTCACAGTCAGCGACTTTGAACATATTTCTTCTTCATTCTGATCTTTAGCCTGAACAACTAAACCTTTTGACCATGTCTGCATGCTTTTATGCATCAAGTTGCTGCCAGGTGATTGGCTGATTAGATATTTGCATTAACAAGCAGGTAAGCAGGTATGCCTAATGAACTGGCCACTGGGTGGATAAGACTTTTAAATGATGTTAATGTACCTGCCTCAACTACTATTTTTGGCAGCGCACTCTTAATACATACCATTCTTTGTGCAAAGAAGCTGTTGCTGATTTTCTTTTTAATTAAAAATTAGCTTTATTTGTCACATGTACATCAAAACATGAAACATCCAGTAAAGTACATTATTTACATCAAATTAAATCAACGCGGATTCACACTCAATGTTTTAGAAACAACTTCTTCTCCACCATCAGACTTCTGAATGGGCAATGAAACCATGAACATTACCACACTATTTTCATTTTTTTACTTTGTTTTGTACCAATAATTTAATTTATTTATGTATTTCCATATTATATAGAAGAAACGGACAGACAACTTTTCAGAGTGGGGATATGTGAGAGATGGAGGCAGCTGCTGCTGTCCTGATGTGTACAATGCCCCTATGACCCGGGCTTGTCTGTGACTGTAACCAAAACTATAATATTTATATAAAACAATAAATAATATGTAGTATTTCTTATTGTAATTTTTGGTAGGTATTGCAATGTACTGCTGCCACAAAACAACATATTTCACCACATATGCCGGTGATATTAAACCTGATTCTGATTATGGGGCAGCCCACAACTTTTTCCACGCTTCTGGCATCAACATAGCATGGCCACAACTTGTTAACCCTAACCTGTACATCTTTAGAACGTGGGAGGAAACGGAGGCATCCGGAGGAAACTATTTGCAGTCATGGGGAATAAGTAGAAACTGTAGTAGGAATGAACCCCTATCATTGACCACTGGTTTTGTAAAGGTTTTGTGCCAACCGTGGCACTAATATATCACCCATTTTAATTCTTTCATTGCTGATCTTAAAACAATTCCCTTTTGTTTTCAGCACTCCCTCCCCAGAAATATGACTATGTGATTTCACCCTGTCTATACCCCATGTGATCTTGTATACGTCCATCTGGCAGGAGTTTCCAACTTTTTTTATGCCATGGACCAATACCATTAAGCAAGAGGTCTTTGAGCCATGGGTTGGGAACCTGTGCACCTATCAGGTTATCCCTCATTCTCCTACATTCCAGGGAATGAAGTCCTGGTCCACACAACCTCTCCTTGTAAACCAGAAGTTCAGGCAGCGTCCTGGTAAATCTTTTCTGTACCTATTTCCTATAACACAGTGAACAAAATTGTACATCATACTCCAAGTGTGGCCTTGCCAATGTCCTATATAACTGCAACATAACTTCACAACTCCAACACTCAATTTATTGCATTTGAAAAGTGTTTTTGTAAATAGCTAATGTTACAAAAGTAAATTTCCAATCACAGGATTTATCGCTTCATTACCACTTTTATTTGAGCATGAACTGAGTTAAGCAGCATGTGAAGTTATGAATGATGCCGGGTAACTGCAATCTTGTAAAGTCATAGAATCAGATACCTCAGCCACAGGCCCTTCAATTCAACTTCTCAATGCTAGCTCAGATTCCCATCTAACTTAATCCTGTTTGCTTGGGTTTGTTTCACATCCTTTATTAGTCAAGGCATTGAACTCAAGACTCGGGAAGTTAGGTTGCAGTTTAATAAAGCTCTGGTTTGGCCTCATCTGGATAATGCATTCAATGTTGATCACCCCCATCATGGGGTGATGTGAAAGCTTTGGAGAAGATACAAAGGGTTTTACCAGGACGTTTCCCAGATTAGATGGTATGTGCTATAAGGAAAGCTCAAACAAGCATGAGTTGATTTCTTTGGAATGGCAGAGGCTGAGGGGCGACGTGATACAAGTTCATAAAATTATGGGAGGTGTAGATAGAGCAGTAGGTGCTAGTATCTCTTCTCCAAAGTTGAATTGTCTGATACTAGAACACTTGCATTTATGTTGGGAAAGTGTAATTTCAGAGATTTATAGGGCAATGCTTTCACGAATAGCAGTTGATGTTTGAAATGCACTGCCATGAGGTGGTGGTGAAGGCAAATGCTATAAAGAGGCTCTTAGATAAACATGTGAGAAAGGAGACTATTCATGTGAATACGTCAATAATTTTGCAATGTGGACATTGCAAAAGCAGAAGGGATTAGCTTAGTTAGGCGCTTCATTTCTAGTTTAATGCTTCAGTATGGCATTGTGAGCCAAAGGGGCTGTTCTTGTACTATACTGCATCCTATCTTTACGAAATGTTGATGTAGGGTGGGAGTGGACCTGTTGAGTTGAATGACTTAACTCTGTGCTGGGAACTTCATTGGTCTGTAATTAACTTCTCAAATATACTTGCTGGTTTCAATGTATCAGTCAGTTTTGACACATGCTGGAATCGTGATCTCTCATGCACCCATACAAAGGATGCATAGACCACTATTTAATTGAAGTGAATTGGCCCAGTATCAACAATGTTAATTGGTTCTCCCAATGCCTGAAACAACTTGACAGGAACATTCCCAAATACGTACTGACACTGAGCCACAGAGGGAGGTATCAAAAAATTATAGAGCCATAGAGTTACAAGCAAGGCAAAAGTCATTTTGGCCCATATTCTTCCTGCTGGACAAGACATCTATTCAAGTTAATCCCTATTCCTTGCACTTAGTCCTCAACCTCAAATGCCTACATTTTGAGCTTTAAGTAACTTATCTAACATCACTAATTGAGCTACTGGCAATTATGTTAACACCAGCAAATTAAAATAATAATGAATATCATTACAAAGCAGGTTCACTTCCAAGAGGACCACAGCCTTTACATAGGGTTTGGAGGCTTGTGTGCCTCAACAACGTGGAGAGCAATGTTGGCTGGGGTCAGGGTTTCACGCTTTGGCTCTTGGAAAGATCACCCATGCCAAGAGGTCAAAGGGTATAGTGGTCCAATGACCCTTCAGGTTTGGGGTTCAGCTCAGGGCTAACAACTCTGACTGGTAAAACAAAATTGACACGGAACCAGCAATGAAGAATCCTTCTACATCTGAGAGTGACGGTATTCTGGAGTCTCCACCCAGGACTTGCATGACTGACAGTAGTGAAAACCAAGTGAAAATTGGCATGATGAGGAAGCCCTGGACCCTACCAGAGATGGAGGATGTCCATTGCTGCCCTAAATGCCAGCAGCATAATGGGAGGTAAGAAGAGAAGGTTCACTACGTTGGAAGGTCATGGACAAGCAGGTTGAACTGAGCAATGGTAGTTAACCAGGAACATCATCTAATGTGTTGTGCAATTTCATTGCCAAATGCTGTAATGAAAAATTTAATAATTATTAACAAATTTTAAAACTGAAGGAGGACATAAATAATTAAAACATAGCCTAAACCCAGAAAATACCCAAAACACCAATGCACAATAAACACGCGGCAATTAAAAGTCCATACAAAAATTCTTAAAATGCTAATGGTACCTTTTAATGTTAATTACCTTTCCAGCATTATTAACATGTCCTACCCAATTCAAAGTTCCAGAACTAAAACTTTTAAAATCACTAACATCACTAAAATTACTAATACCTGTACTAGAACAGTTATTATCCCTCAACCATCAGGCTCTTGAACAAAAGGGGATAACTTCACTCATTTCAGGACTATTTTATCTTGTTATTTCATTCTAGTTATTTATTGCTATTCATAGATTAACTACATTTGCTCTGTTTGTTTAACAATCCTGTTTATAGTTACTATTCTATAGATTTAAGTATGCCCGCAGAGAAAGAAACTCAAGGTTGAATGAGGTGATATGCTTGTATTCTTTTTTTATGGATTTTTTATACATTTCTACAATACTACAACAACAAAAAAACCCAAGACAAAAATAAGAGATTAATACAGTGCAAGATAAACATACAAAGATAATATGATTCAAAATAATGATAAAAAAGCACCCAAACTAAAGTCGTGTAAAGTTAGTACCCACCCCGCCCCCCGCAAAGAAAAAAAAACTCCAGATCAACCACAGCAAAATGTAGGAAAAATAAACCAGAACATTCAAACCCCCAAAACTGTAAATGAGACTAAGAACAAAAGATAAAAATGTCTACTACCAAGAAAAGAAAGCTGAAAGTAAGGGACTGAAAAAAAAACTTAATCTAAAGAAAAGTTATGAAAATATTCAAGAAAAGGTCCCCACACCTTATGAAACTTTATGTCCGAAGTGAGTAGTAAATTTTTTCAAGGTCTAAACAGGACATAATATCATTAGCCATTGAGCATGCGTGGGTGGGGCAACATCTCTCCACCTAAGAAGAATTAAACGTCTAGCCAGAAGAGAAGCAAAAGATAACGTTCAATGTTTAGTCGGACTCAAATGTATATCTACCTCACCCAAGGAACCAAAAAGAGCAATCAGAGGGTTAGGTTCTAGGTGGCAATTCAGAATATGGGATAAGGTTAGGAAAACATCTCTCCAAAATTTCTCTAGACTAGGGCAGGTCCAGTACTCTGATAATAAATGTTACTTTGAACTTTGAACTTTAGAACAACTAAAACACAAGAACACCCTCTCCAGAAACAAAGTTTTTAGTTTCTATCTGTAAAACCATTAAAACTTCCTGAGGGTTGACCATCCAAGACAGTAAAATCAGTAAAGTTGCAGTTATAAAATGTTATTACTCTACCACAAACATATTGAATCCCCATCAGTACCACTCAGAATTATTTACTGTAGTCTTCATCCTTCTCAATCTTCTCCTCTACCATGGATAGAGCATTGGGGGCACCTTTCCATGTTGGAACAGAGATACTTCTGGGAACTGAAACACATTTGGTTAAAAAGAAGTCATCATCATTAGTCTGAGTTTCCAAGGTTACAGCCAACCTGGTTGGGCAAACACCACATTTGTAGCAGTGTGGTCTTGCTACCAACTGTGCGGGGGCATTATTTCCCTGGTTAATTCTACACTGAATGAGGCATGACTGAGCAGGTGCATGGACATTAGAAAGTTAGACCAGTGGGAAGAACTTAAAAGGTGAGCATTTTTTCTTCAGCGGTTTGATCGAGGCACGACTGAGCAGGAGATTGGACATCAGCGAGTTAGACCTGCGGCAAGAATTTAAAAAGAAGGCAGCTTTTTAGAGCGGCCGTCAGAGTAACGGGTGTCAGACTGGAAGGTTTTGGCTTAATGGGGCTTCGGCGATAACGGGTCGAGGTGAGGAAAGCTACTTGTGAGGAATATGAATAGGAAGTATGTCTGCAAGGCCAGTGTTCTGCACTAGTTGTCAGATGTGGGATGTCTGGGAGGCTCCCAGCCTCCCGGATGGCCACATCTGCATCAGGTGCGATGAGCTGCAGTTCCTCAAGGGCCACATTAGCGAACTGAAGATGCAGCTCGAAGACCTTCACCTGGTCAGGAAAAGCAAAGAGGTGATAGGGAGGAGCTATAGGCAGGTAGTCACACTGGAGCTTCAGGAGACAGATAAGTGGGTAACAGTCAGGAGAGGGAAGGACAAGAGTCAGATACTAGAGAGTACTCCTGTGGCTGTCCCCCTTAACAACAAGGACTGTTTGGGGGGGGGGGACAGCTTACCTGGGGGAAGCAACAGTGGCTGTGACTCTGGCACAGAGTCTGGCCCTATGGCTCAGAAGGGTAGGGAAAGGAAGAGGATGGCAGCAGTGATTGGGGACTCTATAGTTAGGGGGTCAGATAGGTGATTCTGTGGATGCAGGAGAGAAGCACGGATAGTAGTTTGCATCCCAGTTGCCAGGGTCCAGGATGTTTCTGATCGCATCCACGATACCCTGAAGTGCAAAGGTGAACAGCCAGAGGTCGTGGTATATATTGGTACCAACAACATAGGTAGGAAAATGGAGGAGATCCTGAAAACTACAAGGAGTTAGGAAAGAAGCTGAGAAGCAGGACCACAAGGGTAGTAATCTCAGGATTACTGCCTGTGCCATGCGTCAGTGAGTATAGGAATAGAGTGAGGTGGAGGATAAATGTGTGGCTGAGAGTTTGGAGCAGGGTGCAAGGATTCAGTTTTCTGGATCATTGGGACCTCTTTTGGGGCAGGTGTGACCAGTATCATAAGGATGGGTTGCATTTGAATTTGAAGGGGAACAATATCCTGGCAGGGAGGTTTGCTAAGGCTAATTGAGAGAGTTTAAACTAGAATTGCTGGGGGGGTGGGAACTAAACTGAAGAGATGGAGGAAGAGACAGTTGGCTCACAAATAGAGAAAACTTGTAGGCAGGGTGAGATAGAAGATAAGCAGGTGATAGAGAAGAGATATGCTGAGACTGATGGATTGAGATCTGCCTATTTTAAAGCAAGGAGTATATTGAACAAAGCGGATGAGCTTAGAGCATGGATCATTACTTGCAGCTTAGAGTGCCAGGCTTTAGATGTTTCAGAAAGGATGGGGGGGGGGGGGTGCAAAAGAGATGGAGGCGTGGCACTGCGGATCAGATGTAGTGTCATAACTGCAGAAAATGAGGAAGTCATGTAGGGATTATCTACTGAGTCTCTGTGGGTGTAAGTTACAAACTGGAAGGGGTCATTAACTCTACTGGGTGTTTTTTATAGACCACACGATAGTAACAAGGACATGGAGGAGCAGGTAGGGAGACAGATTCTGGAAAGATGCAATAATAACAAGGCTGCGTGATGGGAGATTTTAATTTCCCCAATATTGATTGACATCTCACTAGAGCAAGCGGTTTAGATAGGTAGAGTTTGTTAGGTGTGTTCAGGAAGGTTTCCTGACATAATATGCAGATAAGCCCAAAAGAGGAGAGGCTGTACTTGATCTGGTTTTGGGAAATGATCCTGGTCAGGTGTCAGGTCTCTCAGTGGGAGAGAATTTTGGAGATAGTGATCACAATTCTATCTCCTTTACCATAGCATTGGAGAAGTATAGGAACAGACAAGTTAGGAAAGTGTTTAATTGGAGTAAGGGGAAATATGAAGCTATCAGGCAGGAACAGGGAAGCATAAATTGGGAACAGATGTTCTCAGGGTAATGTATGGCAGAAATCTGGCAAATATACAGGGGATATTTGTGTGGCGTTCTGCATTGGTACGTTCCAATGAGACAGGGAAAGGATGATAGGGTACAGGAACCATGGTGTACAAAGGCTGTTGAAAATCTAGTCAAGATGAAAAGAAAAGCTTACGAAACGTTCAAAAAACTAGGTAATGATAGAGATCTAGAAAATTATAAGTCTAGCAGGAAGAAGCTTAAGAATGAAATTAGGGGAGCCAGAAGAGGCCATGAGAAGGTCTTAGCCAGCAGGCATTCTACAAGTATGTGACCAGCAAGAGGATAAGACATGACAGAATAGGACCAATCAAGTGTGACAGTGGAAAAGTGTGAATGGAACCAGAGGATGTAGTGGAGGCACATAATGAATACTTCGCTTCAGCATTCACTACGGAAAAGGACCTTGACGATTGTATGGATGACTTACAGTGGACTGAAAAGCTTGAGCATATAGACACTAAGAAAGAGGATGTACTGGAGCTTTCGGAAAGCATCAAGTTAGATAAGTCACCAGGACTGGAAGAGGTATACCCCAGGTTACTGCGGGAGGTGAGGGAGGAAATTGCTAAGCCTCTAGTATTGATCTTTGCATCGTTAATGGGAACAGGAGAGGTTCTGGAGGATTGGAGGGTTGCAGATGTTGTTCCCTTATTCAAGAAGAGGAGTAATGATAGCCCAGGAAATTATAGACCAGTGAGTCTTACTTCAGTGGTTGGTATGTTGATGGAGAAGATCCTGAGAGGCAGGATTTATGAACCCTTATGAACATATGATTAGAAATAGTCAGCATGGCTTTGTCAAAGGCAGGTTGTGCCTTACAAGCCTGAATGAATTTTTTGAGACCATGACTAAATCCATTGATGAAGGTAGATCAATAGCTGTAGTGTATGTGGATTTCAGCAAGGCATTTGATGAAGTACCCCATGCAAGGCTTATTGATAAAGTAAGGAGGCATGGAATCCAAGGGGACCATGGTTTGTGGATCCAGAACTGGCTTGCACACAGAAGGCAAAGGGTTGTTATATAAACGTTTGTAGATGGGTCATATTCTGCATGGAGGTCGGTGACCTGTGGTGTGCCTTAGGGTTCTGTTCTGGGACCTCTTCTCTTCGTGATTTTTATAAATGACCTGGATGAGGAAGTGGTGGGATGGGTCAGTAAATTTGCTGATGACACAAAGGTTGGGAGTATTGTGGTTAATGTGGACGGCTGTCAGAGATTACAGAGGGACATTGATAGGATGCAAATCTGGGCTGAGAATTGGCAGATAGAATTCAACCCAGATAAGTGTGAGGTGGTTCATTTTGGTAGGTCAAATATGATGGCAGAGTATAATATGTAACCCCCTGGGTCGCCTCAGGCTCACTCAGCTCGTTCTCATCTAGGGGGAGCAGCCTTCGGCCCCGCCAAACTGGGTATTCAGTTGGTGTGGATGCTGTGTGATGTCCCCGCCTCGCCAAATAACAGACAGTACACCATATGCGATTAAATGAGTACAATTTATAAAGGTTACTGTAACTAAGTGATTAATAACGATACAGTGTATATGAAGGAAAAACAATAAAGAAAAGGCGCCAAACTTATTAAAGTCCAAACCACTTCGTGCACAACCGTTGGAGCTCAATTACTGAAGTCTTCTGGCCACCATTCGATCCCCTCCGAACTCCTCGACTCGCAGCTTAGGACCACCCGAAGTGGTCAACCAAGCACATCTAGCTTTATCTCCTCTCCTCGGAGTACCTCCTGGCCTTGGACCCCAGCTTGGGGTCCGTTCCTCGCCCAGCTTACAGCATCGCGTCCTCTCTCTCTCAACCCCTCGCACCGATCTCCCCAAAAGCCCGCCAACAATAGCTTACAGACTCAGAAGAAAGAACAACATTAATCCCAATTGGTTTACTAAGGAAAGCAATTCTCGTTATCAGTAAATTTTAACCCAAACAAGCTTCCAGCACTCTCTCGCATCAAAGAAGCATTCCTGCTTTTAACAAAACAAAGAAGCCATTTTGATTACATACACAGTAACAAAGAAAAAAGAAGAAACCACCTTTACATTCTCCCCCCACCAAATAAAAGTCATGTCCTCATGACTATTAAATAACTCGCCACCTTTCCTGCCAACACACCGTAACCCAAGCACAAACAGTGACATCTCCTCCCCACACAGTAAACCTCACGCCCTGTTCCTCAGATGCTACATAGGCCAACTATCTGGGAGTTCCCTAACCCTTCTGAGACCTCCGTACCCCCTCACCGAAACCCTTCAGGCTCGGACACAACTGGGGATACCTCGGGCCCGCTACCAACTCCTCTCTCAACCTCTCATTCATGCCCCACACTGCACACAGCTAACCCTCCCCACTACACCTGACTCAGTGGGAGAAGGGCCAAAGGTCTCTTCCTCAATCAAGGGAAAGTCAGCAAAAGGCAGCATGTACCACACATCCAGCACATTATCCATCGAATCTGTATTCTTTCTCATTTCTGCAATCGGTAGCTGCTGTTTGATCTTCTCCAACCGGAAACACGTGGCCTGCACTGTTCCTGCAATCTCTTCAGCCTCCTGCAATTGAGATATCAGCTTCTTCTCTGGCCCCTGCAACTCTCGCCACAGGTTCAGCAGTTCTGCCTCACGCATCCCGGCCATCTCATTCTGGGACGCAGTTACTCCAACAGCTTCTTCCACCCCGACCTGAAAAGCAGCAGTTAAAGATTGGTCAGCCTCCTGTTCAGCATTCACTGCACTTCTCTCCAGTTTTTTCTTCCTCATGACTTCTTCCAGATCAACTTTCAGGTTTTGCACTTCATTTGAACTGTCGATGGTCATCTTCAGGTTCCCTTCAAGCTTCCGCTTCCCTCTTCCGAGATTCGTCCGCAATTTCTTCACCTCCGCAAACTCCCCTCTCCAGGTTCTCAGTTTGCTGTTGCCCTCAGTCAGACAACTTTCTTCATTCTCTCCAACTTGTAAGTCTTCCAAATGGTTCCAGATCACTTTCTCCAGTCTCTCCGTCTTCATTTCAAACTTGATTCCGTAGAGACAGTCACTCACGAGCTGCGACCTTTGCCAGCCCTGGCACGTGTCCAGAAAACACTTTAACTCTGTAGTTCTCAGCCACTCCTGCAACGACCTCACTTCATATTCTCCTGAGGCAAATCCAAATACCAAGAGATCATCCACATACGCCAAAACTCCAAACTCCTCCACATCCCCCATGGTCTTCCACATGCCCCGCAGGAAGGTTGCAAGGGCTCCAGATATGCCCTGTGGCATCTTTTCGGACCGGAAGACTCCTAGGGAATTTATAACGGCCGTCTTCTCCTTGCCGGCCCCACTCATCGGGATCTGGCAACATCCACTCCTCAGATCCAGCACCTTAAACCACTTCGCACCACTCAGATAGGCCATCGCCTCTTCAGCCCTTGGGGCCATATTCTGGTCACTGACAGTGCGCCTCTTCGGCGCAATATAATCCACACACACGCTGCCTACGTCTTCCACGGCTTCAGGGGCCAGTCGCCGCAACCTCTCTCTCTCCGAGGTGTCTTCAGCAGTCAACTCCCCTCCCTCGTGGTATTTCACAGCATCCACTAAGAGGATCTCACCCTCAGATACTTCCCCCAGGCCGTACCACCACCGGCTCTTGTTTGAATTTGGTATCGGCCCAATGCTGCTACACATGTCCGCACAAGCAGCTCGAAACTCTGGGTGCATCGACAATGCCTCCAAACAGCGCTCACCCACCTCCTCCGGGCAGGCCCCCAAGCGCACCAGCAGGATATTGGTTCTCTCCAGAACCGAAACGCTGCCTGTCTCAACAGTGTCCAGACACATCAGCATTAATGATTCACAAACCTCAGTCACCTCCACTTTTGCCTCCAAGAACTCCATTTTAACTGACCAACAACCATCGTCTGGATAATCACTGGCACTGGTACCCCAAATCTCCAGTGCCCTCAATGTCATCAAGGGTAAATGCTGATGTATCTGGACAATGGTAAGGTTAATGGTAAGACTATTGGCAGAGTGGAGATTCAGAGGGATCTTGGGGTCCGAGTCCATAGGACACTCAAAGCTGCTGCGCAGGTTGACTCTGTGGTTAAGAAAACATACAGTGCATTGGCCTTCATCAACCATGGGATTGAGTTTAGGAGCGGAGAGGTAATGTGCAGCCATATAGGACCCTGGTCAGACCCCACTTGGAGTACTGTGCACAGTTCTGTTCGCCTCACTACAAGAAGAATGTGGAAACCATAGAAAGGGGGCAGAGGAGATTCACAAGGATGTTGCCTGGATTGGGGAGCATGCCTTAAGAGAATAGGTTGAGTGAACTCAGCCTTTTCTCCTTGAAGTGACAAAGGATTAGAGGTGACCTGATAGAGCTGTATAAGGTGATGAGGTAGTGATCCTATGGATAGTCAGAGGCTTTTTCCCAGGGCTGAAATGGCTAATACGAAGGGCACTGTTTTAATGCTTGGAATAGGTACAGGGGAGATGTCAGGGGTAGATTTTTAACTCAGAGGATGATGAGTGCGAGGAATGGGCTGCTGGTGATGGTGGTGGAGGCGGATACGATAGGGTCTTTTAAGAGACTTTTGGATAGGTACATGGAGCTTAGAAAAATAGAGGGCTATGGGTTACCCTAGGTAACTTCTAGAGTAGGTACATGTTTGGCACAGCTTTGTGGGCCGAAGGGTCTGTATTGTGCTGTAGGTTTTCTATGTTCTATCTTCTGTCTTCACCCAGGATTCAGAAAGTCCCATAAAAGATTCCCTCCCCCAGCTTTTTTTTCTTTAAGCAAGCAGATCTCCACTGCACTACCCAAATTCTTCTGAAAGAAATGTTCTGTTTGCCGTTGAAGCCACCCAGCACACACCGTGTGGAGGTGGAAACATACACTGCCAAAGAGGAAACACTGTAACTCACTTAAACAGTAAAAAGCCAGCCAATGAAACAAGCTGCTTTGCCTACTCTTGGCAAGCCAGGAAATCTGAGTATGCATAGTTACTATTTCACGCACCCCATAGTAAGTGTATATAATGTAGCCACCTTAATCTGGCAGCTGGTTTCATATATCTACCACCTGATGTACAAAAGTTTCCATTAGATTCTTATTAGACCTTTCTCCTTTAACATTAAAACTGTCCTCTGGTTTTTGAAATCCCAACTCAAAAATACTGCTAATCCTATTTATATCCCTCATGATTTTATATACCCCAGTGAGATCACACCTCAGTCTCTACATTCCAAAGAATAAAGGCACTGTCAATATAACCTCTCTCTATAATTCAGTCCCTTGAATCCTGGCATCATACTGATGTTCTCGTTCAGAAGGTAATGGTGGTTGAATGGATTGTAATAACGGACTCCTGTTCTTTGTGCTATTTTGTTATTTGCCTTCCTTTGCACATTGGTTGTTTATCTTTGTTTTTGTGTAGTGTTTTTGTAAATTCTATTATATTTCTTTACTTTTCCTGTAAATGTTTGCAAGAAAATGAATTTCAAGTTACGATATGGTAACATAAATGTATTTGATAATAAATTTACTTAGAACTTTAATGCCAATTTAAACAAATCCATTCTGCCTGCATGTGGCTCACATCATGCCATTCATTACATTTTCATGCATTTATCTAATAGCCTCTTCAATACCACCACTTCCCTGTTCAGGAACCCACTACTGTCTCACTCCACACATGTCCTTCCAACTTTCAACTTTGACTTCAGAGGATTGTAAGGCACCAGAAAGTTGCAAGGACTTGCTCTTGGATTTAAGTATGAAGGAGAAAATTTGGAAGATGTGCTATTGCAAACACCAGAGGGCATAGGTACAAAATTAAGGGAGGGAAGTTTAGCGGAGACATCGGGGTAAGATTTTTACACAGAGGGTTGTGAGTGCCTGGAATGACTTTCCAGGGATGGTGGTGGAGCTAAAACATTAGGGGTATTTAAGAGCCTCTTGGACAGGCACATGGATGAAAGAAAAATGGAGGGTTAAGGGGTAGTGTGGGTTTAGTAATTTTTTTTAGGATTATATGGGGCGGCACAACATGGATGGCTGAAGGGCCTGTATGGTGCCGTAGTGTTCTATGGTTCTATTGGTTAACCTTGCTGAAATGAACTGGTTAGTGTATCCTTAAGTTGGCTGAAATGGGCTGGTGCATGGGCAACTTGGGATAGAAATGTCCTCCAGTGTGTGCAAATTTCACAATATTTTCCCCAGGTCTCAGTGAATTTCTATAAACACAGAAGATTAACAACCTTGACAATTTGAAACCCTGAATCCCTGGAGGATGCATGGGAATCATTGCAAATGCAATAGGAACTCATAAAATTATCCAAACTTATGACAGCACAGCTGTCTCAGGGCGACCAACATTTAATTAAGCGCTGACATATTCATTACCATGACAGCATGGCACATATATCAGCGTAGAGATATTACACTCGTTGTCCAATCATCTCTCCACAGCCAAAATTATCATTTTGGAATACAGCATTTATGGTCTGTGATAGATTATTCTGTGATAAGTATTTGTTTCTGTGAGGTCTTTTTACGAAATCTAACATGCATCTCCCTTTAGGCATTGCACATCACATCTACACATCTCTCTCTCTTTCTCCCTCTCTCACAGACACACCCACACCGACACCCACACACGTATGCACCTATGAACACATGCCCCACACAAACACACACAAACCAGCCCACTCCCCCGACAGACACACCTATCCACCCCCTCATTTTCCTCTTTCACCAGCCACACATAAACCCCTCACACAAACCCGCACAGACACACATTCACACATAAACCAAACCACTCCTCTGACAGACACACCTATCCACACCCTCATTTTCCTCTTTCACCAGCCACACATAAACCCCTCACACAAACCCGCACAGACACACATTCACACATAAACCAAACCTCTCCTCTGACAGACACACCTATCCAACCCCTCACATTCCTATTGTCAGCAGCCTATTCATCCGTAGAAGTGATAGGCTTAAGATTTTTCAGGTAAGATGGCGGCATAGTCAATCAAAGATGTCATTGTCCTTTCTAAATGTACTTTTATGATCACAAGACCCTGCTGAACATTAAGAACTTAAAGTACTGCAGGTCTACCCCATTAGCGAGTTGCCCATTGGTGGAGTAAGTAAGGAGCTGGACGTGGTGTGGATCGTGCTGCTGCCTGTGTCAGAGAGGCATCAGAGGAGTCAGTGTGCAGTCTAACAGGAAGTGATCATCTTACTCACTTTTCTCATGATTGCAAGACCCTGTTGGACCTTGAGATATACAGAATTACGTGGGGTATAGATAGGGTAAATGCAAGCAGGCTTTTTCCACTGAGGTTGGGTGGGACTATAACAAGGGGTCAGGAGTTATGGGTAAAAGGAGAAAAGTTTCAGGGGAACAAACTTCTTCACTCAGAGGGTCATGAGAGTCTGGAACGAACAACCAGTACAAGTGATGTGTGCGAGCTTGATTTCAATGTTTAAGTGAAGTTTAGATAAATACATAGATAGTAGGGGTATGGTGGGCTATGGTCCAGTTCAGGTGGATGGGAGTAGGCAGTTTAAATGGTTTCAGCATGTACTAGATGGGCTGAAAGGCCTGCTTCTGTGCTGTACTTTTCTATAACTCTGACTGTATTATTAATGTGGAATGCTGTAAGTTTGATTCACTGATATATTGGGGGATGTCAAGGATGTCAGGTATGGCATGCCATCCCCTCCCAGCGTTCACTCAGTAGAAGGGAAGATGTATTGTGTTTGACTGCAGTCTCCAGCAACATTCCTGGACTCAGGGCATAGGACTATATATTTTTGTCTGACGGTATTTTATTGATGTCTTATATGTGCTTGTTATCTTATTATGTGCTATATGTGCCTTGTGTTGTGTATGACTGTTCGTACTGTGTTTTGTACCTTGGACCCAGAGTAACACTGTAAACTTTGGCTGTATTCAGGGGTATTCATGTATGGTTGAATGACAATTAAACTAGAACTTAACTGAACTGAACACCAGCCGTAGTGAAGACATACTGATTAACATGCTTATTAAAATCTACTGCTTTGTACACAATATCTATATAATTTGATCTCACAGCATGAAGCAGAATAGCTCGAGGTCTATCCTGGTAGTACAACACTGATACAATCCACCTGCTCAACATTCCGTTAATATTCAGATACTTGCGAGGAAAGAATCCAGTAAACAAAGAAATTAGAAACACAAGAGATTATGCAGAGGCTGGAGATCTCGAGCAATACACACAAAAAGCTGTTGGAACTTAGCAGCTCAGGTATGATCTGTGGAAGGGAATAAACAGCCCTGATGAAAGTTCTTAGTTGGAAATGCCAACAGTTTATTTCTCTCAGTAGCTGCTGCCTGAGCTGTTGAGTTCCTCCAGCATTTTGTGTTTATTGAAGAAAGATAGAAAGACATTCCTGTTGCCACTTCAGGATGTCTTAAAGCACTTTGTAAATACTTGCAAATTATAGTTGCTTATAACTTAAAAAACGCAGCTGCCACTTGCACACCAGCATAGCGGTAAGTGTAGAGCTCCGCAACATCAGATTTAAGAATGGTGTTCAATTCCCTCCACCCTCTGTAAGGAGTTTGTATGCTCTCTCCACAACCACATGGGTTCCCTACGGGTGATTTGTTTTCCTCCCACATTCCAAAGAAGTACGGGTTACGGTTAGGAGTGGTGGGCATGCTAAGTTGGCGCCAACAGCATGGCGAAACTTGTGGGATGCCCATGGAATATAAAACATAGAACAGTACAATACAGGCTCTTGATGCTGTGCTGAACTTTGAACCCAATCTAAGATGTAATCCTTCCTTCTCACATATCCCACCAAGTTGATTGGAAGGGATGATGGCAGAACAGCAATGGTTGAAGGTTCTGAGAGCAATTAAGAAGGTGCAGGATAGATACATCCCAAAGAAGAAACAGTATTCTAAAGGGATGATGACACAACTGTGGCTGACAAGGCAAGTCAAAGGCAGCATTAAAACAAAAGAGAGGGCAAACAATATAGCAAAAATTAGTGAGACATGAGAGGATTGGAAAGCTTTTAAAAGCCAACAGACGGCCATTAAAATGCAATTAGAAGAGAAAAGATTAAATATAAAGATATGAGCCATAGAGAAATACAGAACAGAAACAGGCCCTTTGGCCCATCTAATCCATGCTGAAAACCATTTAAATTAGCTACTCCCATTGATTTGAATCAAGACCATAGCTTTCCTTATCTCCACTATACAGGTACCTGTCCAAACTTTGCTTAAAAGTTGAAATTGAGCCCACATGCACCACTTGTGCTGGCAGCTCATTCCATACTGTTTGACCATTTGAGTGAAGAAGTTTCCTCTGAAGTTCCCTTTAAGCCTCCCACCTTTCACCCTTAAGTGAGAAAGTAAAGCCTGCATAGCAGTATTTCAGTGGAGTAAAGGAAATTACAGTGGTATGAGAATGGAGTTGGCCAAAGTAAATTGGAAGGAGAAATTTCTTCAGCATGAGAGTGGTGAATTTGCAGAATTTATTACCACAAGCAGCTGTGGAGGCTAGGTCATTGGATGTACTTATTCAATCAGCCATGATTGAATGGTGGAGCAGACTCGATGAATGCTCGGCCAAATGCAGAAATGCAGCTATGATCTGCACAAAGTCATCAAAGCAGCGAAATAACAATACAGGGACAAGACAAAATACTCAACTTTCCATCAGCAACACACACAGATTATGCCAAGGTCTGCACACCATTGCAAAGTTCAAAGTTAAACGCAGTGGTGTTTTCAACATTGTTGCCTCTCTCCCAGATAAGCTAAATTTTCTTTACACTTGATTTGATGTTGCCAGTACTGAGCCCCCGAGGGGAGCTGCCAAGGTAACCTGCACCTTGGTCATCTCTGAGGCTGACATATGCAGGTGTTTCCAACGAGTGGACAGTCGCAAGGCTGCGGGACCGGACGGCATCCCGGGGTGAGTACTCAGAATGTGCGCAGCACAACTCACAGGTGTGTTTACAGACAATTTCAGTCTGTCCCTCTCCCAATGTAGAGTGTTCTGCTTCAAATAATCCACTATGGTTCCTGTCCCTAAAAAGACAAAGGTAACATGTCTGAATGACTGGTGTCCTGTCACAGTCACCTCAATAATAAGCAAATGTTTTGAGAGGCTGGTCAGGGACTATATCTGCAGCTTGCTACCACCCACACTAGACCCCCTACAATTCACCTACTAACACAACTGATTGACAGATGACACAATACCCACAGCTCTACATACTGTCCTTACACATCTGGAGAAGAAGGATACTTATGTGAAAATGCTGTTATATAACCATATAAACATATAACAATTACAGCACCGAAACAGGCCACCTCGGCACTTCTAGTCCATGCCAAATGCTTACTCTCACCTAGTCCCACCGACCTGCACTCAGCCCATAACCCTCCATTCCTTTCCTGTCCATATACCTATCCAATTTTTAAAAAAATGATAATATTGAACCTGCCTCTACCACTTCTACTGGTAGCTTGTTCCACACAGCTACCACTCTCTGAGTAAAGAAGTTCCCCCTCCTGTTACCCCTAAACTTTTGCCCCTTAACTCTCAACTCATGTCCTCTTGTTTGAATCTCCCCTACTCTCAATGGAAAAAGTTTATCCATGTCAACTCTATCTACCCCCTCATAATTTTAAATACCTCTATCAAGTCCCCCCTCAACCTTCTACGCTCCAAAGAATGAAGACCTAACTTGTTCAACCTTGTTCTGTAACTTAGGTGCTGAAACCCAGGTAACATTCTAGTAAATCTCCTCTGTACTCTTTGTATTTTGTTGACATCTTTCCTATAATTCGGTGACCAGAACTGTACACAATACTCCAAATTTGGCCTCACCGATGCCTTGTACAATTTTAACATTACATCCCAACTCCTATACTCAATGCTCTGATTTGTAATGGCCAGCATACCAAAAGCTTTCTTCACCACCCTGTCCATATGAGATTCCACCTTCAGGGAACTATGCACCATGTTCTTAGATTACAGTTCAGCACCTAACACCATAATTCCCTCCAGGCTCGACAAAGAGCTCTGAGACCTTGGCCTTCACCCTGCCTTGTGCAGCTATATCCTGGATTTCCTGTCAGATCACCGGCAGGTGGTAAGTGTGGGTGCCCTCACCTCTGCCCCTCTGACCCTCAACACAGGAGCCCCTCAGGGATGTGTCCTAAGCCCCCTCTTTTACTCTCTGTATAGCCATGACTGTGTCACCACCACAGCTCTAATCTGCTAATTTGCTGATGACACTACACTAATTGGCCTAATCTGAAATAATAATGAGGCAGCCTACAGAGAAGAAGTCGTCACCCTGACACTGCGGTGTCAAGAAAACAACCTCTCCCTCAATGTCACAAAAACAAAGGAGCTGGCTGTGGACTGCAGGAGGAATGGAGACAGGCTAATCCCTATTGACATCAATGGATCTGGGGTTGAGAGGGTAAACAGCTTTAAGTTCCTTGGCATCCACATCACCGAGGATCTCACATGATCTGTACATACCGGCTGTGTGGTAAAAAAGGCACAACAACACCCCCTTCACCTCAGGCAGTTGAAGAAGTTTGGTATGGGCCCCCAAATCCTAAGAACTTTCTACAGGGGTACAATCACTGCCTGGTATGGGAACTGTACTTCCCCCATCGCAGGACTTTGCGGAGTATGGTGCGGACAGCCCAGCGCATCTGTAGATGTGAGCTTCTCACTATTCAGGACATTTACAAAGACAGGTGTGTAAAAAAGGCCCGAATGATCATTTGGGACCCAAGTCATCCCAACCACAAACTGTTCCAGCTGCTGCCATCTGGGAAACGGTACAGCAGTATGAAGGCCAGAACCAACAGTCTCCAAGACATCGTCTTCCACCAGGCCATCAAACTGATTAATTCACACTGATACAATTGTATTTCTATGTTATATTGACTGTCCTATACTATAAATTTACTATAAATCTTTACTATAAATTGCACATTCCACATTTAGATACAGACATAGCGTAAAGATTTTTTACTCCTCATGTATATGAAGGATGTAAGTAATAAAGTCAATTCAATTCAAATGGCCTAATTCTGCTCTTATGGTCTTAACCCATGACCTTTGGTTGGAGACCTACTAAACCTCATTGGAAAAAGCCTGTTTGCATTTATCCTATCTATACCCCACATAATTTTGTTTTGCTCTATCAAATCTCCTCTCATGTTCTAAAGAATACAGTCCTAACCTGTTCAATCTTTCCTTGTAACTCAGGTCATCCAGACCCAGCAATACCCTTGTAATTTTTTTCTGAACACTTTCAAAGTTGTTTACAGCTTTCTTGTAGGTAGGTACCAAAACTGCACCTAATACTCCATATATGGCTTCATCAATATCTTGTACAATTTCAATACAACTACAGCACACCACTACTTACAGGCCTCCAGTCAGAGGCAACCCTCTACTACCACTCTCTGGCTTCTCCCACAAAGCCAATGTCTAATTCAAGTTACTATCTCACCCTGAATGCCGAGTGACTGAACCTTCTTGATGAGCCTCCCATGTCAAATCTTGTCAAATGCCTTACTAGAGTCCATGTAGACAACATCCACTGCCTTGCCTTCATCCACTTTCCGCGAAAACTCTGTAAGATTGGTCAGACATGACCTATCACACACAAAGCCATGCTGACTAACCTTAATCAGCTGATGTCTATCCAAATACTTACATATCCTCAAAATACTTTCCAATAACTTTCCGACAACTTATGTTAGACTCACTGGCTTATAATTTCCTGGTTTACGTTTAGAGCCTGTTTTTAAACAGTGAAACAACATTGGCTATCCTCCAGTCCTCTGGTACCTCTCCTGTTGCTAAGGATATTTTAAATATCTCTGCTAGGGCCAAGCAATTTCTTCAGTTACCTTCTATAGTGTCCATGGGGCTCTAGATAAGCTAGCCAATAATACACAAGAGGATGCCAAGAAAGGATCTAGTGCCGTTCCAGTGTGTATATAACAAATAAACTCTTCTCAGACTTCCAGCCGGGTACAGATATTGGTTATAAACAACAGTTCGATGACAAACTCTGCCATCTTCTTCAGGGATTGTGCTAGGGTCTGACAAGTCCAGTGGTATTAATACCACCAGAGTTCATTCCTCCTGATTAGTTAGTTCTATCCAATCAGGTTTCCACTCTCTCAACTTGGCTACAATCGAATTCCAGCTCTTACCTAGAACGAGAACCCCACTCATATGGGCTTATTCCTCAAAAATAACAGCCACCATCATGCCTTGCAATGTAGAGTAGTTTGTTCTACTTCGATTAACTGTGAAAGAACTATTTTGGACCCTGACAGTCTCCCAGAGGAAATAGAACAATTACGCACAATGTTCCTACAGAATGGCTACAAGGTGAATGAAATCAATCGGGCCTTTAAAATGGCTGACGGAAAAACCAGGAAACCTAACAGCTATGAGGAACCAGCTGCTACCACCTGTCTTCCCAATATTTCCATGGTTTCTAGAAGGATCGACAGGATCCTGAAGAAATACTGGAATAATACCATCGACGAACCCATAATGAAGTCAAGTCATGGAACAAAGATGACCTGGGAAAAGTAAGTCCCTGTGAATGCGGAGCAGCGTACATCGGCCAGGCAGGATGCATGGTGGAAAACACATCAAAAAGCACAGGAGATGTATCCATTTGGGTTACTGGGAGAAAACGGCAGTACAGTATATTGCATTCTCCAATGGCTACATGATTGACCGATAACACAAAACTACAGTGACAATGGAATTTGGGACCACCAGGTGGAGGAAACCATTGAAATAATACTCAAGGAAAATCATTTTAACAAAGATGAAGGTTTTGTTAGAAACATAAAAAAAACCTACAGCACAATACAGGCCCTTTGGCCCACAATGCTGCGCAGAACAAGTACTTACTTGCTCATTACCTAGGGTTACCCATAACCTTCTATTTTTCTAACCTTCATGTACCTATCCAGGAGTCTCCTAAAAGACTCCATCATATCCGCCTCCACCATCATCGCCGGCAGCCCATTCCATGCACTTACCACTCTCTGAGTAAAAAAACTTACCCCTGACATCTCCTCTGTACCTACTTCCAAGCAACTTAAAACTGTGCCCTCTCGTATTAGCCATTTCAGCCCTGGGAAAAAGCCTCTGGCTATCCACATAATCAATGCCTCTCATCATTTTATACACCTTATCAGGTCACCTCTCATGCTCTGTTGCTCCAAGGAGAAAAGGCCAAGTTCACTCAACCTATTCTTGTAAAGCATGCTCCCCAATCCAGGCATCTATCTATCTATCTAAATCTCCTCTACACCCTTTCTATGGTTTCCACATCCTTCCTGTAATGAGGTGACCAGAACTGAGCATAGTACTCCAAGTGAGGACTGACCAGGGTCCTATATAGCTGTAACATTACCTCTCAGCTCTTAAACTCAATCCCACTGTTGATGAAGACCAATGCAATGTATTTTTTCTTAGCCATAGTGTCAAACTGCACATCAGCTTTGAGTGTCCTATGGATTGGGACCCCAAGTTCCCTCTGATCCTCCACACTGCAAACAGTATTACCATTAATATGATGTTCTGCCATCATACTTGACCTACCAAAATGAACCACTTCACACTTAACTGGGTTGAACTGCATCTGCCAATTCTCAGCCCTGTTTTGCATCCTATCTATGTCCAGCTGTAACCTCTGACAGCCCTGCACATTATCCACAACACCCCAACATTTGTGTAATCAGCAGGTTTTCTAATCCATCCTTCACTTCCTCATCCAGGTCATTGTTAAAAATCACGAAGAGGAGAGGTCCCAGAACAGATCCCTGAGGCACACCACTGGTCACCGGCCTCCATGCAGAATATGACCCATCTACAACCACTCTTTGCCTTCTGAGGGCAAGCCAGTTCTGGATCCACAAAGCAATGCCCCCTTGGATCCCATGCCTCCTTACTTTCTCAATAAGCCTTGCATGGAGTACCTTATCAAATGCCTTTTTGAAATCCATATACACTACATCTACTGCTCTACCTTCATCAACGTGTTTAGTCACATCCTCAAAAAATTCAATCAGGCTCATAAGGCACAACCTGCCTTTGACAAAGCCATGCTGACTATTCCTAATCGTATTATACCTCTCCAAATGTTCATAAATCCTGCCTCTCAGGATCTTCTCAATTAACTTATCAACCACTGAAGTAAGACTCACTGGTCTATAATTTCCTGGGCTATCTCTACTCTCTTTGTTGAGTAAGGGAACAACAGCTGCAGCCCTCCAATCCTCCAGAGACTCCCCCGTCCCCTTTGCTGATGCAAAGATCATTGCCAGAGGCTCAGCAATATCCTCCCTCTGGTCCCACAGTAGCCTGGGGTATATCTTGTCCGGTCCCAGAGACTTATGCAACTTGATGCTTTCCAAAAGCTCCAGCACATCCTCTTTCTTAATCTCGATATGCTCAAGATTTTCATTCTGCTGTAGGTCATCCCTACAATTGCCAAGATTCTTTTCTGTAGTGAATACTGAAGCGGAGTATTCATAAGAACATAAGAAATAGGAGCAGGAGTAGGCCATCCAGCCTATTGTGCCTGCCCTGCCATTCATTAAGATCATGGCTGATCTGTCTGTAAACTCAGCTTCATCTACCTGCCTTTTCCCCATAGCCCTTAATTCCCTTACTATGTAAAAACTGTTTCTTAAACTTATTTAGTGAGGAAGCCTCAACTGTTTCCCTGGGCAGGTACTTCATTAAGTACCTCAGCTATCTCCTTCGGTCCCATACACACATTTCCACTGTCACACTTGATTGGTCCTATTCTCTCATGTCTTATCCTCTTGCTCTTGACATACTTGTAGAATGCCTTTGAGTTTTTTTATTCCTGCTTGCCAAGGCCTTCTCATGGCCCCTTCTGGCTCTCCTAATTTCATTCTTAAGCTCCTTCCTGCTAGCCTTATAATCTTCTAGATCTCTATCATTACCAAGTTTTTTGAATATTTTCTTTTCTTTTCTTCTTGATTAGAATTTCAACAGCTTTTGTACACCACGGTTCCTGTACCCTACTATCCATTTCCTGTCTCATTGGAACATACTTATGCAGAACCCCACACAAATATCCCCTGAACATTTGCCACATTTCTGCTGTACATTTCCCTGAGAACATCTGTTCCCAATTTATGCTTCACAGTTCCTGCCCGATGGCTTCAAATTTCCCCTTACTCCAATTAAACGTTTTTCTAACTTGTCTGTTCCTATCCCTCTCCAATGCTATGATAAAGGAGAGAGAATTGTGATCACAATCTCCAAAATTCTCTCCGACTGAGAGACCTGACACCTGACCAGGTTCATTTCCCAATACCAGATCAAGTACAGCCTCTCCTCTTGTGGGCCTATCTACATATTGTGTCAGGAAACCTTCCTGAACACACCTAACAAACTTTACCCATCTAAAGCCCTTGCTCTAGGGAGATAGACAATAGACAATAGGTGCAGGAGTAGGCCATTTGGCCCTTTGAGCCAACACTGCCATTCACTGTGATCATGGTTGATCATCCACAATCAGTACCCCATTCCTGCCTTCTCCCCATATGCCTTGACTCCGCTGTCTTTAAGAGATGTCAATAAATATTGGGGAAATTAAATCCCCATCACGCAACCCTGTTATTATTGCATCTTCCCAGAATCTGTCTCCCTATCTGCTCCTCCATGCCCCTGTTACTATCTGGTGGTCTATAAAAAACACCCAGTAGAGTTATTGACCCCGTCCTGTTTGTAACTTCCACCCACAGAGGCTCAATTTACAATCCCTCCATGACTTCCTCCTTTTCTGCAGCCGTGACTCTATCTCTGATCAGCATTGCCACGCCCCCATCTTTTGACTCCCTCCTTATCCTTCCTGAAACGTCTAAAGCCTGGCACTCTGTAATGGCCACAACATCATAGCTCCAAGTACTGATCAATGCTCTAAGCTCATCCGCTTTGTCAATGATACTCCCTGCATTAAAATAGACACATCTCAAACCATCACTCTGTGCGTATCCCTTCTCTATCACCTGCCTATCCTCCCTCTCACACTGTCTCCAAGTTTTCTCTATTTGTGACCAACCGCCCCTTCCTCCATCTTTTCAGTTTGGTTCTTTCATTGATCCTGTTTATAGTTACTATTATTTAGACTATCCTGAGTATGCCCTCAGGAAAAAAAATCTCAGCATTGTATGAGGTGACATATATGTACTTTGATAATAAATTTTACCTTGTACTTTGAACTTTTAGCCCTTTGGGTTTCTCCAGTGTTTTGCTTTCTGCTCCAGATCACAACTCAAATTAGAAATGGCTTATAGTTGTCAAATGTACTGAAACACACTCAGTGGTCACTTTATTACGTATACCCGTGCACCTGCTCATTTATCCAATTATCTAATTAGTCAATCATGTAGCAGCAACTCAAAACATAAAAGCATGCAGACATGGTCTAGAAGTTCAGTTCTGTTCAGACTAAGCATCAGACAGGGGAAGAAATGTGACCAAGGTAATGTTGACCATGGAATGATGGTATTGCCAGATGGGATGGTTTGAGTCCTAAACTCCTGGGATTTTCACACACCACTGTCTCTAGAGTTTACAGAGAATGGTGCAAAAAACAAATAAAAACATCCAGTAAGTGGCAGTTCTGTGGGTTAAAATGCTTTGTTAATGAGAGATGTCGGAGAAGAATGGCTGTACTGTTCGAGCTGACAGGAAGGCGACAGTAACTCATATAACCACACGTTACAACAATGATGTGCAGAATAGTATTTCTAAACACATAACAGATTGAACCTTGAAGTGGATGGGCTACAGCAACAGAAGACCATGAGCATATAGAAATACAGTTAGTGGCCACCTTATTAGGTAGTGAAGGTAAGTCTATACACAGCCCCAGCATCGTTTGGTGTTCTGAATCAATTATAAATCTCTGATATGGGTGGCAGTTTCGGGTATCAGGCTACCAATGGGAGTTTGAACCTCATTATGACTGTAGTCTCTCATTATGAAACATAATGTCTCCTGCCTCTGGTGTTCATTCTGAAGAATAGATCCATCATGTGAAAGGTAAATTCATCACAGGAACATTCCCTCATGGACTGACAGTGAATGTGATGTGAATTTTGCAGTAGATTAATGACAAGTAAAAGCTTATATAAAAAGAGGCTATCCCTCTTGATCGCTGTATTTCGAAAAGAGATCTGATAGAGTATCTATCACTTCAAATTTAATACTATCAGCTATATCACTGTTATCAATCAAAGCGCAAACAAATATCAGATAACAGTGGAACACAAATGCATTTCATAAAAAGTGGCGGCTACAGAAAGGAAGGGTCATCGTTCATTTGTAAAACTGACAATTATTCAGAAATCATGCTTCAGCTCATTTATCTCAGTAACAGAATGGTTGTTGGATGAACTTATCTGCATAATTCTTCTGAATTATCTCCTGTGAATTTCTAAAATCAATTGGTTGTAAATCCTCAAACTAGAAGAAGAATTGTTGAAACTTGAAAGGGGTCTTCATTTGTAACACACACAAAATGCTGGAGGAACTCAACAGGCCAGACAGCATCTATGCATAAAAGTACAGTCGCCGCTTCTGGTCAAAACCCTTTGGCAGGATTCCTTCATTCATATAGCAACTTTGAGAGGAGAATTTTCTAAACAGGAAGTGATGCACACTGCCCTTTAACTGGGGCGGCACAGTAGCATATTGGTTAGCACAATGCTTTACAGCACAGACAGCCAGTGTTCAATTACAATCCCTGTAAGGAATTTTTATGTTCTCCCCATGGCAGCATGGGTTTCCTCTACATGTTCCAGTTTCCTCCCACAGTCCAAAAATGTATTGGTTGGTAGGTTAATTGGTCATTGTAAATTTAATTATTGAGATATAGCATTAAATAGGACCTTCCAGCCCTTCGAGCCAGCAATTCTCCAATTTAATCCTAGCCTAATCATAGACAATTTACAATAACCAATTAACCTAAATTGTTTTGTGATTAGGCTAGGATTAAATCAGGTGCTGCTGGACAGTGTGGCTCAAAGGGCCAGAAAGGCTTATTTTGAAATGTGTCTCAATAAATAAATAATTAATAATCTTGACTACATCACCATCATCATCATTCTCATCATCATTATTTGCTGTGTTGTATATGTAGGTGATCATGATTGTTCTTGGCAAATTTTTCTATTGAAGTGGTTTGCCATTGCCTTCCTCTGAACAGTGTCTTTACAAGATGGGTGACTCCAGCCATTATCAATATTCTTCAGAGATTGTATGGTGTCAGTGGTCGCATAACCGGGACTTGTGATCTGCACCAGCTGCTCATACGACCATCCACCACCTGCTCCTATGGCTTCATGTGACACTGATCTGGGGGCTAATCAGGTGCTACATCTTGCCCAAAGGTTGACATGCAGGCTAACAGATGGAAGGAAGACCTAACACTCTACACCTCCTTTGGTAGAGATGTATCTCCACCCCGACACCCAAACTTGAATATAGCAATCTCCCAAAAATAGTACCATGAAATTAATCTGACGGTGCCTGTTGTAATGCCAATTGACATCAGGGAGAGAGGAGCAACTTATGGATGTGTATAGTATTCTGAAGCACATAGGTAGGGTGAACGAATACAGTCTTTTACCTAGGGTTGGGGAAATCAGAACTAGAGGATCCTAGTTTGAGGTGAAAGGAGAGAGATTTAATAGGAACCTGTTGGATATCTTTTTCACCCGAAGGGCAGTGAGAGATTAAAGAGAGATTTAAAGAGATTTTAGCTTTATTTGTCATATATACACTCAGAAGCCAATTAGTAAGTACACCTAGATACCTCTTTGTTAATTCAAATATCTAATGAGCCAATCATGTGGCAGCAGCTCAATGCATAAAAGCATACAGATGTGGTCAAGATGTTCAGTCATTGTCCAGACCAAACATCAGAATGGGGAAGAAATGTGATCTAAGTGACTTTGACCATGGAATGATAGTTAATGCCAGACGGGGTGGTTTGAGTATCTCAGAAGCTGCTGATCTCTTGGGATTTTCATGCACAACACTCTCTAGAGTTTACAGAGAATGGTGCAAGAAACAAAAATAAAACATCCAGTGAGCAGCAGCTCTGTGGGTGAAAATGCCTTGTTGATGAGAGAGGTCAGAGGAGAATGGCCAGACTAGTTCATGCTGACAGGAAGACAACAATAACTAAAATAACAATGTGTTACAACAGTGGTGTGCAGAAGAGCATCTCTGAGTGCATAATACATTGAACCTTGAAGTGGATGCACTACAGCAGCAGAAAACCATGAACACACACTGAGTGGCTACTTTGTGAGGTACAAGAGGTAACCAACAAAGTGGCCACTGAATGAACATGGAAATATACAGTGAAATTTGGCATTCGTGTTAACAATCATCACAATTCGAGGAGGAGAGCATGGGTAGACTTGAGAGACAAAGGCAAGTGAATGGTAGATGGAGGCAGACAGAAAGATGAAGAGAAAAGAAAGAAATAGCAGATGGAGCAAGGTGGGTTGGGGATGGGGGAAGATAGCTTACCTTTCAGAGCATGGGACCTCATTACTGCCCAGGGTTCCAAACTCAGCCAGCTCCATCATGTGCACTAGCTTCCCTTTCAATGAGGATATCTTCAAAAGGCAATGACTTAAAAAGGCAGCATCCATTATTAAGGTGCCTTATTGCCCAGGAAATGCCCTTATCTCATTGCTACCATCAAGGAGGAGATACAAAGTCTGAAGGCATGAACTCATTGATTTTTCCCTTTCTTTTGCCTCTCTCCCTCAAAAAGTGGAGTGTTATTTGCAAGTTTCCAGTTCTCTGGAACTATTCCAGATTTGCATGAATCTTGAAAGATCATTACTAAGGCCTCCACAATCTTTTCAGCTGCTTCTTTCAGAACCCTAGTATGTAGTCCATCTGGTCCAGGTGACTTATCTAACTTCAGACTGATCAGCGTCCCAAGCACCTTCTCCTTAGTAGTAGTATTAACTGCACTTACTTCTGCCTCTGACACTCTGCAATTTCTAGCATACTACTGGTATATTCCTCAGTGAAGATTAATACAAAATATTTATTAAGTTCATTTGCCAATTCTTTGTCCCCCATTACTCCCTCTCTTGCATCATTTTTCAGTATCCAATATCCACTCATTTACTTTTTAAAAATCAGAAAATCTTTTGGTATCCTCAAATAAACTCTTCTCAGGCTTCCAGCCGGTTATAGGTATTGATTATAACTGACGTTTTAATGACAAACTCTGTCATCTTCTTCAGGTATGATGCCTGGGTATGCCTACTCCATAGTAATTATAAACCACCCCTCCCCAGTAGTCCGTCCCTCCTGATTGGTTAGTCCTCATCCATATCAGGTTTCTGCTCTACCTTGTTTACAATCGAATTTCAATTCTTACTTAGAACAGGCAGGAACTTGTAAGCATAATTTGGGCACATATGTTCTCAGGAAAATGTATGGCAGATGTTCTCAAGGAAATGAGGGTTGTCAGAGGTCACAGGTGAACATAGATAGGATGCAAAACTGGGCTGATAAGTGTGAAGTGGTTCATTTTGCTAGGTCAAATATGATGGCAGAATGTAGTATTAATGGTAAGACTCTTGGCAGTGTGGAGAATCAGAGGGATCATGGGGTTCGAGTCCATAGGACGCTCAAAGCTGCTACGCAGGTTGACTGTATAGTTAAGAAGGCCTTTGAAGGTGCTTTGGCCTTCATCAACAGTGGGATTGAGTTTAAGAGCTGAAAGGTAATGTTACAGCTGTATAGGACCCTGATCAGACCCCACTTGGAATACTGTGCTCAGTTCTGGTCATCTTACTGTGGCAGTATAGAAAGTATGTTGCCTGGCTTTGAGAGCATGCCTTATGAGAATAGGTTGAGTGAACTCAGCCTTTTCTCCTTAGAGTGGAGGAGGATGAGAGGTGACCTGATAGAGGTGTATAAGATGATGAGAGGCATTGATCATGTGGATAGTCAGAGGCTTTTTCCCAGGGTTGAAACAGCTATCATGAGAGGGCACAGTTTTAAGATGCTTGGAAGTAGGTACAGGGGAGATATCAGGGGTAAGCTTTTTACACAGAGAGTGATGAGTGCATGGAATAGGTTGCTGGCAACGGTAGTGGAGGCAGATATGAAAGGCTCTTAGAGACTCCTGAATAGGTACATGGAGCTTAGAAAAATAGAGGGCTATGGGTAACCCTGGGTAATTTCTAAAGTAAGTATATGTTTGGCACAGCATTGTGGGCTGAAATGCCTGTATTGTGCTGTAGGTTTTCTATGTTTTCACCAGTAGAGCGCAAGAGACAAAAATTATGCAAATACAAATATAAATAAATAGTAATAAATAACAAGAGCACAAAATAACAAGATAATGAGTACTTTTAGTGAGATCATTGGTTATGGGAGCATCTCATTAGATGAGTGTAGTTATCTTCTTTTGTTCAAGAGCCTGATGGTTGAGGGGTAGTAACATTTCTTGAACCTTGTGGCGCTAGTCCTCAGTCTCTTGTACCTTTTACCTGATGGCAGTAGTAAGAAAAGAGTGTGGCTTGGGTGATGAGGATCTTTGATGTTGGATGCTGCTTTCCTTTGGCAGTATTTCATGTAGATGTACTTAATGGTTGGGAGAGCTTACCCATGGTGTACTGGGCTGAATACAGTACCTTTTGTAGGATTTTCCATTCAAAGACATTAGTGTTCCCATACAAGGCCATAATGCGGCCAGTCAATACACTTGCCACTACACATCTATAAAAGTTTGTCAAAGTTTTAGATGTCATGGAGACGCCTAAGGAAGTAGAGGCGCTGTTGTACTCTCTTTATATCACGAGCCCAGGAGAGGACCTCTGAGGTAATAACACCCAGGAATTTAAAGTTACTAAAGTTATGTGACATCTCTGAAGGCATAAGGTATAAATCAACATTTTAACTTTTAATCAGGTTCTTAAGAGGCTCTAGCTGGCTTCCTTTCTTTCACCTCCACAGTTGCTGACTAACCTGCAGAATTCTTCCTGCATTTTGTAGATTGGCATCACAGTTCCATTCAGTACTGTTTCAGGTTCTATCATGGCAGGTGAAGCCCAAAAGCATAGTTCAGCAGAAAATAAAGCGCCAATCTCAAGGAAAAATGCTTAAGTTCAATAAGACTACAATTTAAATGATGCTCTATTAACTGCCCTTAAATTATTGCAGACCATGATTGTTGATGATGTGATGAATTACTGGATGATTTCCCTTCATGAAAAGCACTTGTTGTGCTCTGGGCCTGTACTCGCTGGAGTTTAGAAAAACTAGGGCAGAATCTCATTGAGTGGAAATGGAGATCATGTTTCCTATGGTGGGGGGTCTAGAAACAGAGGGCACAACTGCAGAATGCAAGGAAATCTCTTTAGAATGGAGATGAGAAGGAATATATTTAGCCAGAGGGTGGTGAATCTGTGGAATTCATTGCCACAAGCAGCTGTGGAGGCCAAATCATTACGTATGTTTAAAATGCAGTTTGATAAGCTGCTGATTAGTGAGGGCATGAAAACTTATGGGAGAATAGGGTTGAGAGGGATAATAACTCGGGTGCAATGGTAGCGTAGCAGTTATTGCAACATTATTATAGCTCACGGGATTGGAATTTGGAGTTCAATTCTGATGCCGTCTGTAAGAAATTTGTACATTCCTCCCCTGAGCATGTGGGTTTCCTCTGGGTGCTCTAGTTTTCTCCCATCGTCAAAAGATATACTGGTTAGTAGATTAATAGGTCATTGTAAATTGTCTTATGATCAGGCTGGGGTTAAATGGGTGGGTTGCTCAACAGTGTGTCTTGAAATGATAAATAAATAAGTCAGCCTTGAAGGAAGGGCAGAGTAGACTTGATGGGCCAAATGGCCTGATTCTACTCCTATATTGTTTTATGATAAAGTTAAGTCTGATGAATAGAAGAGCAGGAAGATCATTTTAATCTTTAAGAAAACAGTCACTGCTACTCAATATCAGAGGCAAATTAAATTCTCTATTTTGGGCTGAGACCATCTATAAATTTGTTGATGACATAAATGCTGTTGGCAGAATCTCAAATGGTGAAGAAGAGTGATATAGATTGGCTGATTGAGCGGTGTCGCAACAACAACCTTGAATGTCAGTAAGACCAAAGAATTAATTAGGGAAGTTGAGGGAACACACACTAGTCCTCATCAAGGGGTCAACCATGGAAAGGGTGAGCAGTTTCAAGTTCCTTGCTACTTTGATTTGATGCCAACAACACATTTCTCTGTGACTTTCAATGTTTTGATGTACGTATGACAAACAAAACTGATCTTTATCATTAACCAATCTCCTTCCTCTTGTTTTATTCTCCTCTAATAAAAGGTACACGATTTCTGCAGTTGGCCTTATTCATACGCTTATAATTTTGCATTCAAGGTAAATTTATTCTGAAAATACATATATGCTACCATATACTACCCTGAGATTCATTTTCTTAGAGGCGTTCACAGTAAACACAAAGAAACAATAGAAGCTGTTTAGTTTGACTATATTCATGTATGGTTGAATGATAATTAAACTTGAATTTGAAAATTGGACACAGAGATGGACAAACAAACAATGGTAAAAGACAACAAATTTTACAAATATAAAAATAAAAATAAATAAATAATCCATATTGAGAACATGAATTGTGGAGACCTTGAAGGTGAGTCCATGGGTTGTGGAATCAATTCTGTGTTGTGGGGATTGAAGTTTTCCACAACCATGTCTTCATTTAACTTCATCTGTTGCAGAGAGAACATGCACAGAATCACACACAGAATGCCAGAGGAACTCAGAAGGCCAGGCAGCATCTATGGAAAAAAGTACAGTCGATGTTTTGGGCCGAGACTCTTCAGCAAGACTGAGCATCTACAGTCATCTGCATTCTTTCCTCATAAATGAGCTGCTCCATCCCATGCAACGTTGTTAGTGGATGTGCTCAGCACCCACCCCAGCACCTTTACACCTTTCCTGTCTCACAGGATCCAGAACTGCACACACTATTCCAGCTGAGGTCTGCCCAAGGTTCCTAATCATCTTTCCTAATTTGAGTTCCATCAAGTATTAAATTTCCAATTTCTAAAAATAGCCCATGCTAAAGTAGGCAACTGCTCTGCTTAGTTGCAATTAAAGGGCCTGCCTAAATCTTCTTGACAGAATATACCTGGAAGAGTCAAGGCTGGATTTTACTATAGGCAAGAAATCTGTCGAGAAGCATTGAAGAGACAGCAGGGGGAAATTAATGAGATCTCCTGTAAACTTACGACTTCCGAATTGTAACTCTTCATTTTCCTTTGTCAAGACAATAAATGTCTGTGCAAGTTCAAAAGTAAAGGCCTAAATGAGTCACAAAAGTCCAAAGGAGATCATAAGGGTCCAAGTGACCACAGTTGAAGGTCCATATGTGTCTGGAAGTCAAGACCTGAACCTCATACTCATGATTGGTATCTTGCATTGAAGACCAAAGGTGAAGGTCCAATGCCTACAGAGGATCCAAGGACAAAGATTACAGACCTGGGGTGGCCTTTCTTGAGATGAGACGGTGGCAGGGTGGTGAATTTGTGGGATTTGTTGCCATCTGCAGCTTTGGAGGCCAGGTCATTGGGTGTATTTAAGGCAGAGATTGATAGGTTCTTGATTGGACATGGTATCAAAGGTTACGGGGAGAAGCCTGGGAACTGGGGTTGAGGAGGAGAGAGAAAAAAAGGATCAACCATGATTGAATGGCTGAGCAGACTCAATGGTCCAGATGACCTAATTCTGCTGCTATGTCTTATGGTCCTATGGAAAGAGACTTGTTCTGGTGTGGATGTCTTGTTTTGTTTTTGCTGCTTGGTTTGTTGTATTGAACATGGTGCACATGCTATGGTAGCACCAGAATATGTGGTGACACTTGCAGGCTGCTCCCAGCACATCCTCGGGTGACCAGCTTAATACCAGAAGATATAGCAGCGGAATTAGGCCATTCAGCCCATCAAGTCTGCTCCGACATTCCATCATAGCTGACTTATTTTCCATCTCAACCCCATCCTTCTGTCTTCTCACCACAACATTTGATGCCCTGGCTAATCGAGAACCTATCAACCTCTGCTTTAAATATACCTAGTGTCTTGGCCTCCACAGATTCATCACCCTCTGGCTGATGCACTTTCTCTTCATCTCTGGTCTAAATGAACATCCGCCTATTCTGAAGTGGTGCCCTCTGGTCGTAGATTCTCCAACAGTAGGAGTCTACATGTTCCGATGTACATATGATTAAAAAAAAATTCTGAACTGTGCAAGTGAGTTATTCATTCCTCGCTGCAAACCACTCATGGTTGCCCTTCAAGGAACAATGCATTCCCAGATATGATGAAAGCCTCAATGAGATGCTTTGCAGGATATAGAAGGTGTTCTTCACAATTTTCTAAATTTGCTCAAGCTCTAAAAAATGGAAACACAGAAAATGTTGCTCCATCATGGCAGCGGCCTCCCCAACATCCAGAACACCTTCAAAAGGTGGTACTTCAAAAGGACAGCATCCGTCATTGAGGACCCTCATTACCCAGGTCATGCCCTCTTCTCATTGCTGTCATCAGGGAGGAGGTACAGGAGCCTAAAGATACACACTCAACATTTTAGGAACAGCTTCTTCCCCTCTGCCATCAGATTTCTGAATGGAGATTGAACTCATGTACACTACCTCACCATTTTTTTTCTATTTTTTGCTCTCTTTTGGCAGTACTCAGCTTATTTTTGAAATATAGTTCTTATGGTAATTTATAGTTTTTTTATTATTATGTGGTACAATGTATTGCTACTGCAAAACAACAAATGTTATGACATGACAGTGATACTAAACCCGATTCTGATTTTCATCCTGATAGTGAAGTACTCTGCAAGTTAACTGTGAGAAGCACATGTAATGCTTCGGGCCAGTGACGATTCATCTGAGGAATGCTGGTGCAAAGAGAAAGGTAAAACTGTGAGAAGCAGAACACCATGTTCACAGCAGCAGGGAAATGTCTTCAGTTAAGATTTGCAGCACCAGGAATATATTAGTTGGTTGAGTGGTGTCTCAACCACAACCTTGCACACAGCATCAGTAAGACCAAGGAACTGATCATGGACTTCATGAAGGGGAAGTCAGATCAACACACACTGAGAGAGCAGCGGTGGAAAGTTTGAGCAGCTTCAAGCCTTTGGGCATCGATATCTCAACATTAACATCTGGGATCAACACATTGATGCAGTCTTCAAGAACACACATCCATCGTTCTACTTTATTAGGAGTTTGAAGAAGTTTGGTATATCACCAAAGACTCCAGCAAATTTCTACGACTGTACTGTGGGCAGAATTCTGACTGGTTGTATCACCAGCTGGTATGGAAGCTCCAATGCACATGATCGTAGGAGGACTCAAGGATTGTAAACTCAGTCAGCTCTATCATGGCACAAGGCTCCTCGCTATCTGTCAATGATAGAAGGAGGGGCAGGTATTATTGTGGAATCAGAAAGAATTTAGACAGATTAGGAGAATGGACAAAGAAGTAGCAGATGGAATACAACATAGGTGAAAATCCAGAGATTTTTTGTGACATTGATCCCATGAATAAAAGGATTAATATATGAAGAGTGTTTGATGTCTCTGGCTCTGTACTCATCGAGTTTAGAAGAATGTGGGGGAAATCTTAGTACAGAATATTGAATACTGAGGCCTAAATAGAGTGGACATGGAGAGGGTGTTAAAGTATCAGGAGTAAAGAAACAGAGTACAAAGATGTCCCTTTACAGCAGAGATGAGGAGCAATTCTGTAAGCTAGAGTTTGGTAAATCTGTGGAATTCTTTGCCGCATGTGGCTACGGGTACCAAGTCATTGAGTATATTTAAGGAAGAGATTGATAGCTTCTTTTTTAGTAAGGATTTCAAATGCTAAGGGGAAAAAGCTGGAGAATGAGGTTTGGTGGGAAAATAAGTCAGCCTTGATCAAATGGCAGAGAAGATTTGACAGACCAAAATGCCCTAATTCTATTCCCATGTCTTATGGTCTTTTGGTCTCATGTTCCTCAATCAGCATTCACCAGTGAAAGGATCCTTGACAAGTATATGGTTAACAAGTTAATATGGTGGAACATGTTCAGGTTAAGAAAGAATATGTGTGAGAACTTTTGTAAAACATTAGGACAGATAAAAGGCAGTATCCCGGTATATGACAGGAAGCAAGGGAAGATGTTGCTGTGCCTTTGCCAATGATCTTTGATTCTTCTAGGCCACAGATATAGTACCAGATGATTAGAGGATGAAAAATATTATTCTCTTGTTCACAAAAGGTAATAGGGATAATCCCAGGAATTATTGATCAATGAATCTTACACCAGTGTTGGGAGAGGATTTTTAGAGACAGGTTTTACAAGCATTTGAGAAGCATAGTCAAGTAGGTATAATCAGCATGGCTTTGTGAAGGGCAGGTGATACTTCATGAGCCCGATTGAATTCTTTGAGGATGTGACAAAACACACTGATGAAAGTAGAGCTATGGATGTGGTATATGTGGATTTTAAGTTGTTCAAAAAGGTTCCCCTGGTAGGCTTGTTCGGGAAGTCAGGAGACAATAGATCTAGGGAAACTTGGTTGCATAGATTTGGAATTAGCTTTCCAAAAAAGAAGAGGATGGTTGCCACGGTTGTGCCATCTTGTCTTTAGAATACTTGCTTCCCCCACAGTATATATCTTGTGAGTTCCGAATTGCTTCCAGAAATTCCAGACATTGCTGCTCAGTCATCAACCCTGCCTATATGTACCTAAGACTTTTGTACAGTACTGTATGGGAGGAATGGGCTAGATTGATGTAGGAGTAGGTTAAAAGATTGGTACAACATTGTAGATTCAATGGTCAGTATTATGCTGAATTGTGGTATATTCTAAATCTATATTCTCTATCCTGATCTTCTGTTGTAGAATTGGTTTATGGATATACCTTCAAGGTCGGCAGAGAAGCGGCAAGTGAAATGAATTCGTCAGTTTATCAGCCAATATAAGCAAGGGTTGCTCTAGGGGAGCAGCTTTGTCGAGGGAAGTGCCTGGTGAGAAAAGTGCGAGTCTTTGGCTCAGGAGTCTTCGGCGAGGAGGCTGAGGGAGGAGACTACGCCACAGTTGGAGAGGGTGAGAGGTGGTGAAGAGATGACGGGTAAACTGATTCAGTGTGATGCTTGCCTGATGTGGGAGGTCAGAGACAGTAATGGTGCCTCTGGCTGCTACAACTGTGAAAAATGTGTCCAGGTTCATCTCCTGAAGGACCGTGTTGGGGCACTGGAGAGGCAACTGGATGACCTCAGGTTCATCCAGGAAAACGAGAGTTTTCTGGACAGGACCTACAGTGAGATTGTTACACCGAAGATACCGGACGAGAGAACGGGGGCGTCAATGAGGAAGGAATGGATACTTGAAGTACAGGAGACCACAGGGGATGTACCTCTCGTAAACAGGTTCACCCTCTTGGAAGCTGTCGGGACAGAAGACACTGCTAGTCTGAGAGGCGGACAGGTCTGCGAGTCAGAAGTTGGCACTGAAGCAAAGCCGAAGAGACAGACGTCAGGCAGAGCCGTGGTAGTAGGGAACTCCATAGTGAGAGGTACAGATAGGGGTTTCTGCAGCAACAGGCGGGATTTAAGGATGGCGTGCTGCCTCCCTGGTGCCAGGATCCAGGACGTCATGGACCTATTGCAAGGCATCCTCAAAGGTGAAGGTGAACAGCCGGAAGTGGTAGTGCATGTAGGCACAAATGACGTTGGGAAGAAGAGGAAAGAAATACTGCAGTGTGACTTCAGAGAACTTGGAAGAAGGCTGAGAAGCAGGACCTCCAGCGTGGTTATCTCCGGTTTGCTTCCAGTTCCTCATGCTGGTGAGGGCAGGAACAGGGAGATATGGGATCTGAATGTGTGGCTGAGGAGCTGGTGCAGGAAGCAGGGATTTAGATTCTTAGACCACTGGTATCTGTTTTGATAAGGATGAATTGTACAAAAGGGACGGGTTGCACCTTAACAGGCAGGGGACCAGCATTCTGGCAGGCAGGCTTGTCACTGCTACACGGTTGTGTTTAAACTAAGTAGTGGGGGGGGGGGGAGGAGATGAACTGGAAATATAAGGATGGAGTTAAAGGGAAAGAGAGAATAAGAAAAGTTAAGAAAGACAACAGAATTAACGGCGCAGAAAGATCAGGAAGGGATTAGAGAGTATGGCCAGTACAATAGGAATCGGTGTGAAAGGTGAGCGGAGTAATGGATTAAAAGTATTATATATGAATGCACGAAGTATAAGAAATAAAGTGAATGAGCTTGATGCTCAGTTGGAAATTGGCAAGTATGATGTTTTAGAAATAACAGAGACATGGCTGCAAGAGGACCAGGGCTGAGAAATGAATATTCAAGGGTATACGTCCTATCGAAAGGACAGACAGGTGGGCAGAGGAAGTGGGGTGGTTCTGTTTGTGAGGAATGAAATTCAGTCCCTTGCGAGGGGGGACATAGAATCAGGAGATGTAGAGTCAGTATGGATAGAACTGAGAAATTGTAAGGGCAAAAAGACCCTAATGGGAGTTATCTACAGGCCCCCAAATAGTAGCCTGGATATAGGGTGCAAGTTGAATCAAGAGTTAAAATTAGCATGTTGCAAAGGTAATGCTACGGTTGTTATGGGGGATTTCAACATGCAGGTAGACTGGGAAAATCAGGTGGGTACTGGACCCCAAGAAAGGGAGTTTGTGGAGTGCCTCCGAGATGGATTCTTAGAACAGCTTGTACTGGAGCCTACCAGGGAGAAGGCAATTCTGGATTTAGTGTTGTGTAATGAACCGGATTTGATAAAGGAACTCGAGGTAAAGGAGTCATTAGGTGGTAGTGACCATAATAGGATAAGCTTTAATCTACAATTTGTGGGGGAGAAGGGAAAATCAGAAGTGCCAGTATTACAGTTGAACAAAGGGGACTGTGGAGCCATGAGGAAGGAGCTGGCCAAAGTTGACTGGAAGGATACCCCAGCAGGGATGACAGTGGAACAAAAATGGCAGGTATTTCTGGGAATAATACAGAAGGTGCAGGATCAGTTCATTCCAAAGAGGAAGAAAGATTCTAAGGGGAGTAGGGGGCGACTGTGGCTGACAAGGGACGTCAAGGACAGTATAGAAATAAAAGGGAAGAAGTATAACATAGCAAAGATGAACAGGAAGCCAGAGGATTGGGAAACTTCTAAAGAGCAAAAGAAGATAACTAAGAAGGCAATACGGGGAGAAAAGATGAGGCACGAAGGTAAGCTAGCCAAGAATATAAAGGAGGATAGTAAAAGCTTCTTTAGGTATGTGTAGAGGAAAAAATTAGTTAAGACCAAAGTTGGGCCCTTGAAGATAGAAACGGGTGAATTTATTATGTGGAACAAGGAAATGGTAATAGACAATAGACAATAGGTGCAGGAGTAGGCCATTCGGCCCTTCGAGCCAGCACTGCCATTCACTGTGATCATGGCTGATCATCGACAATCAGTACCCCATTCCTGCCTTCTCCCCATATCCCCATATCCCTATCTTTAAGAGCGCTATCTTACTCTTTCATGAAAGCATCCAGAGAATTGGCCTCCACTGCCTTCTGAGGCAGAGCATTCCATAGATCCATAGCTCTCTGGGTGAAAAAGTTTTTCCTCAACTCCGTTCTAAATGGCCTACCCCTTATTATTAAACTGTGACCTCTGGTTCTGGACTCCTCCAACACCAGGAACATGGCAGTTGAGTTAAACAGGTACATTGGATCTGCCTTCACTAGGTAAGACACAGACAATCTCCCAGATGTAATTGTGGCCAGAGGACCTAGGGTAATAAAGGAACCGAAAGACATATTAGGCAGAAAATGGTGTTGGGCAGACTGATGGGACTGAAGGCTGATAAATCCCCAGGGCCTGATGGTCTACTTAAGGAGGTGGCTCTAGAAATTGTGGACACATTGGTAATCATTTTCCAATGTTCTATAGATTCAGGATCAGTTCCTGAGGATTGGAGGGTAGCTAATGTTATCCCAATTTTTAAGAAAGGAAGGAGAAAGAAAACAGGGAATTATAGACCAGTTAGCCTGACATCAGTGGTGGGGAAGATGCTGGAGTCAATTATAAAAGATGAAATAGCTGCACATTTGGATAGCAGTAACAGGATTGGCTTGAGTCAGCATGGATTTACGAAGGGGAAATCATGCTTGACTAATCATTTGGAATTTTTTGAAGATGTAACTATGAAAATGAACAAGGGAGTGCCAGTGGATGTAGTGTACTTGGACTTTCAGAAAGCCTTTGATTAGGTCCCACATAGGAGATTGGTGGGCAAAATTAGAGCACATGGTATTGGGGGTAGGTACTGATATGGATAGAAAATTGGTTGGCAGACAGGAAACAAAGAGTAGGGATTAACAGGTCCCTTTCAGAATAACAGGCAGTGACTAGTGGGGTACCACAAGGCTCGGTGCTGGGACCACAGCTATTTACAATATACATTAATGATTTAGATTAAGGGATTAAAAGTAACATTAGCAAATTTGCAGATGACACAAAGCTGGGTGGCAGTGTGAAATATGAAGAGGATGTTAGGAGAATGCAGGATGACTTGGACAGGTTGGGTGAGTGGGCAGATGCATGGCAGATGCAGTTTAATGTGGATAAATGTGAGGTTATCCACTTTGGTGGCAAGAACAGGAAGGCAGATTACTATCTGAATGGTGTCAAGTTAGGAAAAGGGGAAGTACTACGAGATCTAGGTGTCCTTGTTCATCAGTCAATGAAAGTAAGCATGCAGGTACAGCAGGCAGTGAAGAAAGCTAATGGCACGTTGGCCTTCATAACAAGGGGAGTTGAGTATAGGAGCAAAGAGGTCCTTCTGCAGTTGTACAGGGCCCTGGTGAGACCCCACCTGGAGTATTGTGTGCAGTTTTGGTCTCTAAATTTGAGGAAGGACATTCTTGCTATTGAGGGAGTGCAGCGTAGGTTCACCAGGTTAATTTCCAGGATGGCAGGACTGTCATATGTTGAAAGATTGGGGCGACTGGGCTTGTATACACTGGAATTTAGAAGGATGAGAGGGGATCTGTTTGAAACATATAAGATTATTAAGGGATTGGGCACGCTAGAGGCAGGAAACATGTTCCTGATGTTGGGGGAGTCCAGAACCAGAGGCCACAGTTTAAGAATAAGGGGTAGGCCATTTAGAATGGAGTTGAGGAAAAACTTTTTCACCCAGAGAGTTGTGGATCTGTGGAATGCTCTGCCTCAGAAGGCAGTGGAGGCCAATTCTCTGGATGCTTTCAAAAAAGAGTTAGATAGAGCTCTTAAAGATAGCGGAGTCAAGGGATTTGGGGAGAAGGCAGGAACGGGATGCTCGAAGGGCCAAATGGCCTACTCCTGCACCTATTGTCTATTGTCTATTGATATCCATGCACTTGGCTCTCCGGTAAAATATGAACTAGCAGGCAATTTGCAGTAATTGACTTTAATTTGTTATTAACAGGAGGTCTGCAGTTTCCTAAGCTTCCCTGAGGTTGTGGTCTTGATGTGCAGAATTTATCAAACACAGCTTCAATTACATGGGGTGACCATAAATCTTCTACTACATACTTATTATATCAGTACATTCAAATTGCAGCATTCTCCTCTCATCTATTTGCCAAGGTTTAGATCTCCTGGTCTTCACATTTGGCTTAGTTACTAAGCACAGCAGAACTGTTTCTACTGACAGGAGAAGGCCAAAGGTGATTTGCTGGCACCCTCAAGCCAGTCACTTCGGGCAGATGGGGCTCGTCAACCGTAGTTGACAGCTCATCTAGGAGAAGGAAAACTCCAGTCACAATCCTCCACTGCCTTACGGCTATACTCACTTATGAGGAATACTTTGGGACTAAACCCCATGGAAAAATCTGCAGCCGGATTCCCTAAGGCAATTCTATGTTGAGTTCAATGCTGATCGCCAACTCCTACAATGCTGCTGGTGCCAAACTGTATTATGTCGGCAATTCCTTTGGATTCATTAGTTGTGTGGCAATAGGGAGCCTGCTGCATGGACATCTGCTTTCTCTCCATATCATACGACTCTGGCCTGGAAACTGTCCTGTGTATGGCAGCTAGCGTAGTCAACCCCAACCAACGCAGGGACTAACAAGAAGTAAGCTCTTCAAATGTTAATAAAAATTATTCTGACATCTGAATTTGAGCTTTTCACTTTTTTTCTAAATGTCAAGTCAAGTCAAGTCAAGTCAGGTCACTTTTATTGCCATTTCGACCGTAACTGCTGGTACAGTACAGAGTAAAAATGAGACAACTTTTTTTCAGGACCATGGCGTTACATGGCACAGTACAAAAACTAGACTGGTCTACGTAAATACAACACAGAAAAAAACTACACTGGACTACAGACCTACCCAGGACTGCATAAATGTTAATACTGAGTCAGGATAGAGGAAGAGAAATGAACCATTCAGTCCCTTGTGGTGGTCTAACAAATCGGCCACACAGTAAGGCAGTAAATGATTTATTATTTTCTTGTGCATCAAAGTACAGTGAAAATAGTTGTTTTGTGTCTATTCATAAAGATCATTCCATTGCAAAGATGCATTGAGGTGGTACAAGTGAAAACAATGTGATTCAAGATTCAAGATTGTTTAATGTAATTTCCAGTACACAAGTGTGAAGGAGAACAAAATAATTGTTACTCTGGATCTGTAGCAGAAGAAGCACAATAAGATAAACACAATAATGAAAAAATATGGTAAGTATAAATACATAAGGTATCATTGAGGACCACTGGCCTCACTGTTCTGCTGGACCTTGTGGGCATGCTATGTTGGCTCTAGAATGTGTGGTGACACTTGCAAGCTGCTGACAGCATATCTTCAAGTGTGTTCATTGTTTAACTGAACAATGCATTTCACTGTTTGCTCAATGTACATATAATAAGTAAACTTGAATCTTGGAAGAGATCCTTCACAGATTGAAAACATTCAGTTGTGTTGATGAGGATACAGTGAAGGAAGGGTGACTAAAATTAAGGGTTGTAATTTGTGATGGTTTCTAGGCAAGGTAGCATAGTTATTAACATGATGCTATTAGAACGTCAAAGGTAAGATCAAGGTTCAATTCCCAGCACTGCTTGAGAGGAGTCTGTACATTCTCCCTGTAAACTGTTGTTGTGTTTCTTCCAGGTGCTCCAGTTTCCTCCCACATGCTAAAAATGTGCAAGTTAGGGTTAGTAAGTTGTGGTCATACTATTTTGGCATAAAGATGAAAAAATCTGCAGATGCTGGAAATCCAAGCAACACACACAAATTGCTGCAGAAACTCAGCCAGCCAGGCAGCATCTATGGAGAAAAGTAAACAGTCGATGTTTTGGGCCAATACCCTTCATCAGGTCTGAAAAAAGGATGAGGTTATGGCAAGAAGTTTGCAGAGGGGCAGCGGAGGAAGAAGTCCAAGATGATAGGTGATAAGCCAAACTGTGAGAGGGGAGAGAGGCCAAAGTGGGAGAGGGGGAGGGGTAATGTAAGGAGCTGGGAAGCTGATAGACGAAAGAGATAAAGAGCTGGAGAAGGGGAAATCTGACAGGAGAAGGTAGAAAACCATGAAAGAAAGGGAAGAGAGAGGAGCACCAGTGGGAGGTGATGGGCAGGCAAGGACAAGGAGTTAAGGTGAGAGAGGGAAATGGGAACAGGAATGGTGAGGGGGGGGGTGCAATTATAGGAAGTTCGAAAAGTCAATGTTCATGCCGTCAGGTTGGAGGATCCCCAGACGGAATATAAGGTGTTGCTCCTCCAAGTTGAGTGTAGCCTCATCACAGCAGTAGAGGAGGCCATGGACTGACATGTTGGAATGGGAATGGGAAGTAGATTTGAAATGGGTGGCCACTGGGAAATCCCACTTTTTCTGGCAGATGGAGCAATCTCCCAATCAATTTCGGGTCTCATATTTGTTACCATACAGAACTCTGAGATTTACATAAAAAACAAACAAAATAATGATAAATAAATCAACTAATAAGCATTATTAAGAACCTGAGATGAAAAGTCTTTGAAAGTGAGTTTGCAGGTTGTGAGAACAGTTCAGTGATGGGGCAAGTGAAGTTCAGTGAAGTTATGCTCTTTGGTGCATGAGCCTGATGGTTGAGGGGTAATAACTGTTCTTGAACTTGGTGGTGTGAGTCCTGAGGCTCCTGTAATTTCTTCCACAAGGCAGCGGTGAGAAGAAAACTTGGGCTGGGTAGTGGGATCCCTGATGATGGATGCTGGTCTCCTGTGACAGTGCTCGATGTGGATTTGGTCGGTGTGGTGAGGTGGGCTTTACCTATGATGAAATAGGTCATATGCATTACTTTTTATAGGATTTCCTGTTTAAGGGCATCGATTTTCCATACCAGGCTGTGATACAAGCAATCAATATACTCTCCACCACACAGTGAAAGAAGTTTAAAAAAAGTTTAAACATTTTTTCTACCCATCCACCTGTCTAAATGTGTTATAATATTGTAATTGTACCCAACCCTATCACTCCCTATGGCATCTCATTCTGTATATCCACCACCCTGTGTGAAAAAGCTTCCCTTCACGTCTCTTTTGAATCTTTCTGTTCTTTCCTCTATTTAGACTTCCCTACCCTAGAGAAAACACTGACCATTCTCGGTATGTGAACCCTTCATGTTCTGTATACCTCTGTTATGGCGACCCTCAGCCTCCTACACTCAATGAAATGAAGTCCTCTCCATAAGGCTCAAGCTCTCTAATCCTGATAACATCCTTGTTATCCTTCCTGTACCATTTCCAACATTCTTACTCAATATAACGTCGAAGCATTATCACAGTCCCGTCTGTGAGAGCTTTTTATGTGCAAATTAGTCCCAGAACACTCGGTGGCCACTTAATTAGGTAGAGGAGTGGAACCCAGTGTGGTCATCTGCTGTGTTGCCTACTCACTTCAAGGTTCGATATCTTGAGCATTCAGAGATGCTCTTCTGCACACCGTTGTTGTAATGTGTGGTTATCTGAGTTACTGCTGTCTTCCTGTCAGTTTGAATCTGTCCATTCTCGTCTGACTTCTCCCATTAATAAGGTGTTTTGCCTATGAAACTGTCGCTCACTGCATGCTTTTTGGTTTTTTTCCCCACCATCCTCTGTAAACTCTAGAGGCTGTTGTTCGTAAAAATCCTGGGAGATCAGCAGTTTCTGAGATACTTAAACCACCCCATCTGGCACCATCAATCATGCAATGGTCAAAGTCACATAGATCACATTTCATCCCCATTCTGATGTTTTGTCTGAATAATAACTGAAACTTTTGACCATGTCTGCCACCTTTTATGCATTGAGTTGCTGCCACATGATTGACTGATTAGAGATTTGCATTAATGAGCAGGTGTACAGATGTACCTAATAAAGTGGCACTGAGTAAATGTCCAGTTATTAACACTGTCCTGCTTGCGTGCAAATTCATTGCTACATTTCCTAATTTACAACAGTAACTTCAAAAAGTGCTCTGAAAGGAGCGATTGAAAACCAATTCCTTTTAGAGATATTAAGCCTGCTGATGACACCACTGTCTTTGGCCAAATCAAAGGTGGAGATAAATTAACCTATAGGAGGGAGACTGAAAATCTGGCTGAGTGATGCCACAACAACACATCTTAATCAATGTCATCAAGACCAAGGAGCTGATGGCCGACTTCAGGAGGAGCAAACCGGAGGTCCATGAACCAATGCTCATCAGGGCATCAAAGGTGGAGAGGGGCAGCAATTGTAAATTACTCAGTGCTATTATTTCAGAGGATTGGTTCTGGGCTCAGCATGTAAGTGCAATTGCAAAGAAAGCTCGACAGCACTTCTACTTCCTTAGGGTTTTGTGAAGAATCAATATAACATGTAAAGCTTTGACAAACTTCTACAGACATTTGCGGGGGATGGCCTACCTGGGGGAAGCAACAGTGGTTGTGTCTCTGGCACATAGTCTGACCCTGTGGCTCAGAAGGATAGGGAAAAGAAGAGAATGGCAGCAGTGATAGGGGACTCTATAGTCAGGGGACAGACAGGCGATTCTGCGGATGCAGGAAAGAAACGTGGATGGTAGTTTGCCTCCCAGGTGCCAGGGTCTGGGATGTTTCTGATCGCGTCCACGATATCTTGAAGTGGGAAGGAGAACAGGCAGAAGTGGTACATATTGGTACCAACAACATAGGTAGGAAATGGGAGGAGGTCCTGAAAACAGTCTACAGGGAGTTAGGAAGGAAGTTGAGAAGCAGTACCTCAAAGGTAGTAATCCTGCAATTACTGCCTGTGCCACGTGACAGTGAGTATTGGAATGAGGTGGAGGATAAGTGCATGGCTGAGGGATTGGAGCAGGGGGCAGGGATTCAGATTTCTGGATCACTGGGACCTCTTCTGGGGCAGGTGTGACCTGTACAAAAAGGACGGGTTGCACTTGAATCCCAGGGGGACCAATATCTTGGCGGGGAGGTTTGCTAAGGCTATTGGGGAGAGTTTAAACTAGAACTGCTGGGGGGCAGGAACCAAAATGAAGTGACGGAGGAAAGGGAGATTGGCTCACAAACAGAGAAAGCTTGGAGACAGTACGAAAGGGAGGATAGGCAGGTGATGGAGAAGGGACGCGTTCAGACCGATGGTTTGACCGATGCAAGGAGTATTATGAATAAAACGGATGAGCTTAGAGCGTGGATCAGCACTTGGAGCTATGATGTTGTGGCCATTACAGAGACTGGGATGGCTCAGGGGCAGGAATGGCTACTTCAAGTGCCAGGCTTTATATGTTTCAGAAAGGACAGGGAGGGAGGCAAAAGAGGTGGGGGCATGGCACTGTTGATCAGAAATAGTGTCACGGCTGCAGAAAAGGAGGAAATCATGGAGGGGTTGTCTACGGAGTCTATGTAGGTGGAAGGTATGAACAGGAAGGGGTCAAAACTCTACTGGGTGTTTTTAATAGACCACCCAATAGTAACAGAGACATCCAGGAGCAGATAGGGAGACAGATTCTGGAAAGGAGTAAATATAATAGGGTTGTTGTGGTGGGAAATTTTAATTTCTCAAATATTGATTGGCATCTCCCTAGAGTGAGGGGTTTAGATAGGGTAGAGCTTGTTAGGTGTGTTCAGGAAAGTTTCTTGACACAATATGTGGATAAGCCTACAAGAGCAGAGGCTGTACTTGATCTGGTATTGGGAAATGAACCTGGTCAGGTGTCAGGTCTCTCAGTGGGAGAGCATTTTGGAGATAGTGATCACAATTCTATCTCCTTTACAATAGCATTGGAGGGGGATAGGAACAGACAAGTTAGGGAAACGTTTAATTGGAGTAAGGGGAAGCATGAGGCTATCAGGCAGGAACTTGGAAGCATAAATTGGAAACAGATGTTCTCAGGGAAACATATGGAAGTAATGTGGCAAATGTTCACGGGATATTTGCGTGAGGTTCTGAGTAGGTACATTCCAATGAGACATGGAAAGGATGGTAGGGTACAAGATCCATGGTGTAGAAAAACTGTAGCAAATCTAGTTAAGAAGAAAAGAAGAGCTTACGAAAGGTTCAAAAATCTAGGTAATGATAGGAATCTAAAAGATTATAAGGCTAGCAGGAAGGAGTTTAACAATGAAAGTAGGAGAACCAGAAAGGGCCATGAGAAGGCCTTGGCGGACAGGATTAAGGAAAACCCGAAGGCATTCTACAAGTACGTGAAGAGCAAGAGGATGAGATGTGAGAGAATAGGATCAATCAAGTGTGACAGTGGAAAAGTGTGTATGAAACCAAAGGAAATAGTGGAGGTACTTAATGAATACTTTGCTTCAGTATTCACTACAAAAAAGGATCTTGGTGATTGTAGCGATGACTTGCAGTGAACTGAAAAGCTTGAGCATATAGATATTAAGGAAGAGGATGTGCTGGAGCTTTTCGAAAGCATTAAGTTGGATAAGTCACCGGGTCCGGACGGGATGTACCCCAGGCTACTGTGGGAAGTGAGGGAGGAAATTGCTGAGCCTCTGCCAATGATCTTTGCATCATCAATGAGGATGGTAGAGGTTCTGGAGGATTGGAGGGTTGTGGATGTTGCTCCCTTATACAAGAAAGGGAGTAGGGATAGCCCAGGAAATTATATGCCAGTGAGTCTTATTTCAGTGGTTGGTAAGTTGATGGAGAAGATCCTGAGAGGCAGGATTTATGAATATTTGGAGAGGCATAATATGATTAGGAAGAGTCGGCATGGCTTTGTCAAAGGCAGGTCATGCCTTACGAGCCTGATTGAATTTTTTGAGGAACACATGATGAAGGTAGAGCCATAGTTGTAGTGTGTATGGATTTTAGCAAGGCATTTGATAAGGTACCCCATGCATGGCTTATTGCAAAAGTAAGGAGGCATGGGATCCAAAAGGACATTGCTTTGTGGATCCAGAACTGGCTTGCCCACAGAAGGCAAAGAGTGGTTGTAGACGGATCATATTCTGCATGGAGGCTGGTGACCAGTGGTGTGCCTCGGGGATCTGTTCTGAGACCCCTACTCTTTGTGATTTTTATAAATGACCTGGATGAGGAAGTGGAGGGATGGGTTAGTAAATTTGCTGATGACACATAGGATGGGGCTGTGTGGATAGTGTGGAGGGCTGTCAGAGGTTACAGCTGGACATTGATAGGATGCAAAACTGGGCTGAGAAGTGGCAGATGGAGCTCAACCCAGTTAAGTGTGAGGTGGTTCATTTTGGTAGGTCAAATATGATAGCAGAATATAGCATTAATGGTAAGACTCTTGGAAGTGTGGAGGATCAGAGGGATCTTGGGGTCCGAGTCCATTGGACACTCAAAGCTTCTGTGCAGGTTAACTCTGTGGTTAAGAAGGCATACGGTGCATTGGCCTTCATCAACCGTGGGCTTGAGTTTAAGAGCCGAGAAGTAATGTTGCAGCTACATAGGACTCTGGTCAGACCCCACTTGGAGTACTGTGCTCAGTTCTGGTCACCTCACTACAGGAAGGACATGGAAACCATAGAAAGGATGCAGAGGAGATTTACAAGTATATTGCCTAGATTGGGCAGCATGATTTATGAGAATAGGTTGAGTGAACTGGGCCTTTTCTCCTTGGAGCAGCAGAAGATAAGAGGTGACCTGATAGAGGTGTACAAAATAATGAGAGGCATTGATCATGTGGATCGGCAGAGGCTTTTACCCAGGGCTGAAATGGCTAGCACAAGAGAGCATAGTTTTAATGTGCTTGGATGTAGGTACAGAAGAGATGTCAGGGGTAAGTTTTTGTTGGGCTTGAAATTCTGCCCTGTGTTCGTTTAGGAAGAGAGACAACTAACACCGGAATATTACAAAACGTGGCTTTATTGCAGAATTCGTAACTGGCACAGCGAATCCACGGAGTCGCTGGAGAAGGCGTTCTGTCTTCCCCTTACAATCTGCTCTTATTTATACCCCTTTTCCCCCCAGCACAACCCCGCTACATATTAGGTAATATCGGGCACTTGTGTCCATCTTATTGGCCCGCAGCCATATGCTCACGAGTTACCTGTTTCTTTTGTTTACTGAATCGCGTGACACTAATAGTATCGGTGTAGCGGGGTCCCCAGTTTCGCTCCCCCCTCCCTCGCATTCCGGCCTCCTAACATTATGTGTGTTACGTGAGCCACTCCTGACCTGTAATGGCAGTCTCGAATTAACCCCAACACTAATTAACCCCAACACTAATTAACCCCAATACTAATTAACCCCAACAGTTTTTTAAAAAGAGAGTGGTGAGTACATGGAATTGGCAGCCAGCAACAGTGGTGGATGCCAAAACGATTAGGGTCTTTTAAGACACTCCTTGATGGCTACATGGATCTTGGAAAAATAAAGGGTTATGGGTAAAGCCAAGGTAGTTCTAAGGTAGGGACATGTTTGGCACAGCTTTGTGGGCTGAAGGGCCTGTATTGTGCAGTAGGTTTTCTATGTTTTTATGTTTCTATGTGTGGCAGAGAGTATATTGTCTGGCTGAATCACAGGCTGGTGTAGAGTCATCAATGCACTTGAATGGAAAATTCTACAAAATGTATAGTCACCGGACAGCAGCACCTATCATCAGGGACCCCACCACCCAGATCATGTTTCTAATTCTAAACCATGATCTCTTCTCACTGCTGCCATCAGGCAGAATTTAAATAGCCTCAGGACATGCACCACCAGGTTCAGGAACAGTTATGACCCTTCAACCATCAGGCTCTTCAACCAGAGGGGCTAACTTCACTCAACTTCATTTGCCCCATCATTGAAATATTCCCACAACCTATAGACTCACTTTCAAAGACTTTTCATCTCATGTTCTCAAAATTTATTGTTTATTTATTATTACTATTTATTTTTGTATTTTCATAGTTTGTTCTTTTGTGCACTTGTTGTCTGCCCTGTTGATGTGGTCTTTCACTTATTCTTGTATGGTTATTGGATTTATTGATTATACTCACAAGAAAATGAGATGTGTATGGTGGCATATATGTACATTGAATTTTAAACTTCAAAATGCAAAAAATTTCTAGGCTCGATCAAAGGTACATCTGAGATCTTTACCTGAATCAGTCTTCAGACACCCATGTTTTGCAAAATACCAAATTGAATATTGGTTGTGTACAATATAGAGCTACCAAATCAGAGAAAATGTACAGGGATGTTGCTGGGACTTGAGGAAGAGTTATAAGGAAGGTTGAAAAGGTGAGGACTTTTATGTCCATGGGGCGTCGGAGAATGAGGGGAGATTTGATTGAGGTACAAATATTATGAGGAGTGCAAACAGGATTAATATAAGCAGGCCTTTCCCACTGAGGTGGGTGAGACTAGAATTAGAAACATTAAAGGGGAAAGGAGAAATAAATAAGAGGGGAAATTCTCCATTCCAAGTGTAGAACAAGCTGCTTGCAGAAGTGGTGGATGCAGGTTCAATTTAAACCTTTAAGAGAAGTGTAACCCTAAGGTTTGGCCCGCATACATTTGTCTAAGGGAAGACAGCCTCTGGCCCAGCCAAACTGAGAAATCTTGTTTGTGTGGATGCTGCGTGATGTGTTGCCCGGTTACAAATCCCAACTGCAAAATACTGGACGGTACACCGTATGCAATTAAACGATTGAACTTTATAATCTTAATCTGACTGTAGGGTTAGTAAAGAGAATAAAAAGAAAAAGGGCCCATCGTCGGACCCTCGCTCTGAGTCCAATCCATCTGGCGGTCTACCAACTCTTTTAATTTGCATCTTCTCTCTTCATCTCTTGACGACAAAAGACCGCGCAATCCCTGCTCCCAGACCCACAAGAAAGAACAACATGCCTCTCGTTGGATAGCATACATTCCAAAGGCCCCGTTATCTCTAGTCATAACCCAAACATTGCTGATACAGAGAAACCATTACATTAGCAGTGAAACGTTACAGAGAAGTCATTACATTAGCAGCTAAACCTTACAGTGCATTACAGAAGTTTGAATCAGTACATGGATGGGAGGGAAATGGAGGGCTGAGGGCAGAGTTTGGTTCATTGAAACTAGATGGAATAACAGTTCAACATAGACTAGATGGGCCGAAAGGAATAAGATGGTGCTACTGAAGTTGGAATCAGGCTTACTGCCAGTTTTCAATACAAGAAATATGACTAAATACTATTAATAACACTTTTCATATGAAAAATTGTGGTAAACAATCACCACAAACACCAAAAGAGGTGAGTGAAGGACAGTCTGATCTGAGGGTCAAGTCATGGAGGTGTGAGACAGAGCTGAAGTGTGGTAAAGGCATGCTTGAGATGAAGGTGGATTTGGAGATGGTGTTGGAGAGAGTGGAGTGAAGAAAAATTGAAGCAGAGTTGCTTAGGAGCCCTTTCACCCAAACCAGGAGTGAGGTTGGATCCCCCTAAGTGCCATGCCGATTTGAAACACCGAGTGTGGACTGGAATGTGGGGCCCAGGTCCTCATGCAGGGGACAACCCAATTTAAATGCTGGCAACACACACAAAATTCTGGAGGAACTTAGCATGCTAGGTAGCATCTATGGAAAAAAGTAAAGTCGACATTTCAGGCTGAAACCCTTCAGCAGGACTATAGAAAAAAGATGAGAAGTAGATTTAAAATGTAGGTGAGGGGAGGGAGATAAACAAGTTGATAGGTGCAACTGGAAGGGGGAGGGATGAAGAAAAGAGCTGGGAAGTTGATTGGTGATAGAGATACAGGGCTGGAGAAGGGGGACTCTGATAGGAGAGGACAGGAAACCATGGAAGAAAGAAAAGGACAGAGGAGTGGCAGAGGGAGGTGATGAGCAGGCAAGGAGATCAGGTGAGAGAGGGAAAAGGGGATAGGAAATGGTGAAGAGGGAGAATTACCAGAAGTTCAACAAATTGATGTTTATTCCATCAGATTGGAGACTACTCAGATGTAATAGAAGGTGTTGTTCTTTCAACTTGAGTGTGGCCTGATCACAACAGTAGAGGAGGACATGGACTGACATATTGTACTGGGAATGGGAAGTGGAATTAAAATGGGTGACCACTGGGAATTATGTGCTGGATACAGAGTCTGGTGGGGTGGTAGGTGAGGACAAGAGGAACCCAATCCCTGGAAGGGTGGTGGGAAAATGGGGTAAGAGCAGACGTGCATGAAATGGAAAAGATGCGGTTGAGGGCAACATTGATGATGGAGGAAGGAAAGCCCTTTTCTTTGAAGATGGAGGACAACTCTGTTCTGGAATGAAAAGCCTCATCCCGAGAGCAGGTGGTGTGGAGACGGGGGAATTGAGAGAAGGTATGACAGTTTTACAATTACCAGGGTGTGAAGGGGTATAGTCCAGGTAGCTGTAAGAGTCTGTGGGTTTATAATTAGCTGTCTCCAGACATAGAGACTGAGAGGTCGAGAAAGAGAAGGGAGGTGTTGAAATGGACCAGGTAAATTTGAGGGCCACCACCACTCTCCTCCCTGTAGCAGAATGTCTTCACCCTCAATAATTTCTCCTTTGTCTCCTTCCACTTCCATGGACACTTGCATGGGTCCATAGCAATCGCTCCCTACGTGACTTCCTTGCCCATTCTTCCCTCCCCATTAATCTCACTCCTGGCACTTACCCTTACATCTGCCCCTACACCTCTTCCTTCACTACCATTCAGGGCTCCAAAAAGTCCTTCCAGGTGAGCTAGCACTTCATCTGTGAGTCTGCTGGGGTCATCTACTATACCCAGTGCTCCCAGTGTGGTCTCCTCTATATTGATGAGACCTGTCATAGATAGGGAGACCCTTTCGCTGAACACCTATGCTCTGTTTGCCAGAAAAAGCGGGATCTCTCATTGGCCACCCATTTTAATTCTACTTCCCATTCCTATCCCAACATGTCAATCTGTGGCCTCCTCTACAGTTGTAATGAGGCCACACCCAGGTTGGAGCAGTGACACCTTATATTCTGACTAGGCAGCCTCCAACCTAATGGCATGAACATCGATTTCTCTAACTTCCAGTAATGCCACTTATGCCCCCCAACTTCTCAACATTCCCTATTCCTATTTCCCTCTCTCACCTTATCTCCTTACCTGCCCATCTCCTCCTTCTGGTATTCCTCCTCTTTTTCTTTCTTCCATGGCCTTCTGTCCTCTCCTGTCAGATATCCCCTTCTCCAGCCATGTATCTCTTTCACCAATCAAATTCCTAGGTCTTTAGTTCATCGCTCCCCCTCCTCCCATTTTCACCTACGACCCTTGTTTCTTCCTCCCTTACTCCCACTTTCTCACTCTGAATCCTCGTCTTTTTTTCTCCAGTCCTGATGAAGGGTCTCAGCCCAAAACTTATGGTCTCTTTTCCATAGTTGCTGCCCGGCCTGCTGAATTCTTCCAGCATTGTTTATGTGTAGCTTGGATTTTCAGCAACTGCAGATTTTCTCTTGTTTGTGCTGAGACTGATGTACAGCTTCTCAGTAAGGATCATTACTCCTAAGTGCATAATCCATTACAATGAAAAGGAATTGAGAATGAAACTAAATTCAATAATGTAATTATCAGTTATGAATGTGTCAGCTCCACTCTTTCTCCATTGTCTCTTCTCCTTATCTTCCTAATCAAAGTTGTTGCTGAAAACTATGAAGTGAACAGTTGCACATGGCAGGATTAACTGAACACTTCAAAGGAGCGGGTTAATGAACATCTCTTTACCGTTGGGTCAGAGTACTCACAGTGTAAACTCCAGGAGATTAAATTTAAATAACGCAGAAACGTGAATGTCAGGTAGAGGTTAATAAGTCAGTGGATGAGTGATAAAATATCTTAATGAAGATAAATTGATTAAATAGAAGAGTAATTTGTCTGAAAGACAGAACTTTAATTGAAGAAAGAGGAGGTACTGTTCGCGCAATGTCCTACAGTGCCAGCTGTAAGATTGAAGTTCAATTCCCACCACAGCCTTTAAGGAGTTTGTATGTTCTATCTGTGACTGCATGTGTTTCTTCCGGTTGCTCAGGTTTCCTCCCACATTCCAAAGATGTACGGGTTAGGGTTAGTCAGTTCTGGGCATGCTATACTGACACCAGAAACAGGCTTCCCAGAGCACAGTCTTCACTGATTTGATTTCACACCAGTGACTCACTTCACTGTTTATTTTGAGGTACCTGTGGGAAATAAAGTTAAATCTTTTTCTTTAATTCCATGCTGGTGCATTTGTCCCTTTAACCAATACCTTTCGACAATGAGTTGGTCTCCCAACTAAAGGAAGCTGTAGAGAGTGCAGAAGGATTCACAAGGATGTTACCAGGACTTGAGGGTTTGAATTATAAAGAGACACTAGAGAGATTTTGGGCTTTCTGCTTGGAGAATGGGAGGTAACGTGAGAGATGAAAGATTTGAATTTGAATTTAAACCTTACATCCACAATGTATGGGTGTAAAAAAATCTTTGTGTTATTACTCTATCGCAATGTACAGAGATGTGAATTTATAAGTGTAATGGCTTGTAGAAAGAAGCTGTTCCATAGCCTGTTGGTCCTGGCTTTAATGCTGTGATACTGTTTTTCCAGATGGAAACAGCTGAAACAGTTTATGGTTGGGATGACTGGTGTCCCCGATGATCTTCCAGGCCTTCTTTATGTACCTGCTACTGTAAATGTCCTCAATGGAGGGAAGTTCACATCCACAGATGCGTTGGGCTGTCAGTACCATTCACTGTGGTGCCCAGTGATCAAGGTTGATGCAGTTCCCATACCAGGTGGTGATACAGCCAGTCACGATGCTCGCAATGGTGTCACATAAAAGGTCTTGAGGATTTGGGGGCTCATGCTGAACTTCTTCAGTCAACTGAGGTGGAAGAGACACTGTTGTGTTTAATTTTGCCACACAGCCGGTGTGTACAGTCCAGGTGAGATCTTCAGTGATGTGTATGTTGAGGAACTTGAAACTACGCAACTTCTCAATTGCAATCCCATTGATGTTGACTGGGGTGAGCTTGTCTCCGTTCCTCCTGTAATCCACAATCAGCTCTTTTGTTTTATTTGGCAATGTATTATGCCAAAAGAATATACTAATTTAGGTATAGTGAAAGTGTTTATTGTCTTTGTTATATTTTTATTATTGAGCTCTGTTTGGCAGATTTTCTTAAGCTTTGAAGTAAATTCTGTCAAAAGCTTTTTTCCATTTATTTTCTTTGATGATATCCCAGATCCTTATGGTGTCTATTTCATACTCATCTATTGGTTGTATTGTACCTTGCTGCTCTGTTTTGTATTCAATTAGCTCTTTTGCCCTTTTCTTTATGTTTAATGTTCTGCATTTATCCAGTCCAAAGTTTATGCTTACATCTTTTGAAAAGAGTTTTATTTGAATTCATTGCTTCAACTTTACTGATGAAGGAGTTATATTATTTCATATCCTCCATGTATAGAAAGTGTGTTAAAGTATAGCTTATTTTGTTGTTTCTGATATGATATCCAATTTTTGTCCGATTCAGTATATTAGATAGCTGGTTTAAAGCTAGACAGAACCATCGTGGACTTAAAGAGTCACCTTGGGAAATGCTTAGTTTATACGGATAATGGTGATTGTTCATTTCTGGCTGTTAATAGATAGGGTGATTATAGTATGCTTGTGCTTCATCAGATTTTGAAGGAATTTCACAAGAATTGGGAGTACTTTATATATATATTAATGCCTTCTATTAACCATGAGCGTGGAACTGAGTCAGATGCCTTTCGATAGACAATATAGCAAAATGAAAGAATTCTGCTTTTCCACCGGGCTTGTTTTAGAATTACAGAATCTGTCAACAGATGGTATTAACATCATTTCATACCCTTATGGTCTCCTTTCTGCTCATCTGCAAGTATATTGTGGCTATCTAAGTAAGTGATGATTAGTGGTGAGGTACATGAAGTTACAATTTTATATATAGTTTGTAAACAAGTAATATGAAAATATTTTGATTGACCTTTTGTGATTTTCCTTTAGGTAAAAGATATGTTTAATCTTCTTTCAAAAACTCAGACACTTATTCAGGATTTTTAAGAAAATTACTGATAAATATCAATAAGTACAGTTGAAGGTATGTAAATTTTTTATACCAATAATTATGAATGTTATCACTGCTGGTACTTTTCCAGTTGTGGGTACTTTTAATAACTTCTTTCAGCATATCCATTGTAACTCAGCTATTTGCATTTCTTCAATCCTGTGTGTGCGTTTGTTTTCCTTCCCAATCCAGCTTGCTTCTTGATTGTGTGTCACCCTGTTTGACCAGATATTACACCAAAAGTTCACAATCTCCGTATTACTTGCTAATTCTGTGCTATATATGGTGACATTTTGGAACATCGAATTTAGTCTCAATGTCCTGTATAAACATTTTTCATTGTTTCAAATAATACAAATAATAATAATTCTGTTTTCTTCAAAAACAAGAGAAAATCTGCAGATGCTGGAAATCGGAGCAACACACACACACACACACACACACACACACACACACACACACACACACACACACACACACACACACACACACACACACACACACACACACACACACACACACACACACACACACACACACACACACACACACACACACACACACACACCTACAGTAACTCAGCAGGCCAGACAGGGCAGGTCTTGGCCTGAAAGGTCAACTGTACTTTTTTCCATAGATGCTGTCTGGCCTGCTGAGTTCTTTCAGCATTTTGTGTGTGTTACATTCTGTTCTCTTAGTCTGGTACATTTTCTGTATCTATTTTGTCTGGTTTTGTGTGCACCAAGCATTTGTTTGAGTGCTAAGGCACTGGTGACCCCTGTTTCCATCCAAGGGGTCAGTGTGGACATAGTGGAGGATTACAAATACCTGGGGATACGAATTGACAATAAACTGGACTGGTCAAAGAACACTGAGGCTGTCTACAAGAAGGGACAGAGCTATCTGTACTTCCTGAGGAGACTGAGGTCCTTTAACATCTGCCAGACGATGCTGAGGATGTTCTACGAGGCTGTGGTGGCCAGTGCTATCATGTTTGTTGTTGTGTGCTGGGGCAGCAGGCTGAGGGTAGCAGACACCAACAGAATCAACAAACTCATTCGTAAGGCCAGTGATGTTATGGAGGTGGAACTGGACTCTATGATGGTGGTGTCTGAAAACAGGTTGCTGTCCAAGTTGCATGCCATCTTGGACAATGTCTCCCATCCATTCCATAATGTACTGGTTAGGCACAGGAGTACATTCAGCCAGAGACTCATTCCACTGAGATGCAACACTGAGCATCATAGGAAGTCATTCCTGCCTGTGGCCATCAAACTTTACAACTCCTCCCTCAGAATGTCAGACACCCTGAGCCAATAGGCTGGTCCTGGACTAATTTCCATTTGGCATTATTTACTTATTATTATTTAATTATTTATGGTTTTATATTGCTATATTTCTACACTATTCTTGGTTGGTGCGACTGTAACAAAACCCAATTTCCCTCGGGATCAATAAAGTATGTCTGTCTGTCTGTCTGTCTGTCTGTCTGTCTGTAAACTCTACCATGCTTTTGTTAGTTTGATCGTATCATGTATGAACCTTATATTTACTTAGTATTTTCCTAGCTTTTCTCAAAACTTTCTTGCTCGGGTTATCCATTTTATATTCCATTTGGTGGGCTATTTCTGCTCTTAAGGTTTCAATTTTTTTTTAAATTCTTTTGCCATTTCAGTGTTCTCATTTCATTAGTCAGTTTTGAATTTCTATTAATGAGTACCTCTATTTTGGAGCCATTGAGTGGATTGTTGTTAATGCTGCACAGCATGTTACTGTGTGTAGTTCTTCAAATGTTTCAAGTTTTCCTATATGTTGTGGTAAAATAATATTGTTTGGAGTATTAGCAAGTCGTACAAATTTTGATGACATTTTGTCATATTATATCGGGTATTTTTGTTGGGTCAATGCCTATATATTCTGTTAGTGTGTTGTTATTTATTTTATCTGTAAGCTCAGCTTCATCAACAGCATTTTGTGGAGGCTCTAGGTCCATGTTCTTGCTGTTAATATCAAATTATGAAGCAGTTGAAATAATTTTATTTCCATTAGTGCTTCAGTGGGCTGCATCTTCATTATTTTCATTAGTGTTGTCATGGCCTTTAGGTTGGTTTGTTTCTCACTCTTGTGAAACTTGATGTTTTATTTGGTTTAACATGTCTATTGGGATTAAGCTATTTTTTACTATCAGTCTACATTGATCTGCTATTTGTTGTGCATTTGCCTGCATGGCGGGGTATTGTACTATAAACGGTTGATGAAGTTTGTCCCTGTATGCTGTCATATCAGTCTCACGTTCCATTACTGGATAATATACACGCGTTATGAATGTGTTTACGTCTAATGACCATTTCATGTGATCTTTTGTCTCTTAACTGCTTGAGTGGTCTCAGTTGTAAGTGCTTCCCTGAGAAACACTTGCAGCAGTCGCAGCCTGAGGTGTTGGTGGGATACTTTGAATGCTGGCTGCCTGCCTGCCTACTCAGCAGTTCACATACTGTCATGCCCAGCGCCAGCTCCAGGCTTGCCCTGGTGATTGCCCAGTCAGTGGCTATATCACTCCATTCCATAGACATCTCTCCATTTCTAAAACAAAAGGGTATTGCTTTTCATACTGCAGCCAGATTTTAGTTTCAGCAGTTGTACAATGCCTTGGTGAGACTGCACCTAGAATATTGTGTGCGGTTTTGATCCCCTAATCTGAGGAAAGACATTCTTGCCATAGAGGGAGTACAGAGAAGGTTCACCAGATTGATTCCTGGGGTGGCAGGACTTTCATATGAAGAAAGACTGGATCGCCTAGGCTTATACTCACTGGAATTTAGAAGATTGAGGGGGGATCTTATTGAAACGTATAAAATTCTAAAGGGATTGGACAGGCTAGATGCAGGAAGATTGTTCCCGATGTTGGGGAAGTCCAGAATGAGGGAAGTCCAGAAGGATAAAGGGGAAGCCTTTTAGGACCAAGATGAGGAAAATCTTCTTCACACAGAGTGTGGTGAATCTGTGGAATTCTCTGCCACAGGAAACAGTTGAGGCCAGTTCATTGGCTATATTTAAGAGGAAGTTAGATATGGCCCTTGTGGCTAAAGGGATCAGGGGGTATGGAGAGAAAGCAGGTACAGGGTTCTGAGTTGGATGATCAGCCATGATCATACTGAATGGCGGTACAGGCTCGAAGGGCCGAATGGCTTACTCCTGCACGTATATTCTATGTTTCTATGTTTCTAACATGAAGAATGGACACTGACCAGGCACCACTCAATCTGGGGAGTGGGGGAGAGCACGGCTGATTTTACATCGTATCCTCTTCCCGCACCTTATGTCCCAGCATCCAGACTGTCCTGCAGAACCCAAGACCGAGCCCTGCTCCTCACCTGTCCTCCAAGTCTCTGTGGCAGAGCGGCACACTGTCCAACACGTTCTCCAAACTCTACCCTCTGTTAATGGAGGCTGGTGCTGTCGTCTCCTCCCTTCCACAGTGCTGCTGATTTTGGCCGCCCCTGGTTCGGGTGTTGCTGCTGGCTGCCCCTGTCAACTTCTGCCTTAAATAGACCCAGTGACTTGGCCTCCACAGCTGCCTGTGGCAAAGAATTCCACTGATTCACCACCCTCTGGCTAAAGAAATTCCTCCTCATCTCCGTTCTAGCTGGCCATCCCTGTATTCTCAGGCTGTGCCCTCTAATCATAAACTCCTCCAGCATAGGAAACATCCTCTCCATATCCACTTTATCGAGGCCTTTTAACATTCAATAGGTTTCAATGAGATCCTCTCATTCTTCTGCATTCCAGAGAGTACAAGCCCAGAGCCATCAATTGGTCCTCATTCGGTAACCCCTTTTTCCTGGAATCATTTTTGTAAATCTCCTCTGAACCCTCTTCAATGTCTGTGCATCCTTTCTTATATAAGGGGCCCAAAACAGCTCACAATACTCCCAAGTGAGGCCTGACCAGTGCTTTATAAAGACTCAATATCACAATTTCTGTACATATCTGTACATTTTTATCCTCTATAAACTTCTAAGGAAAGAATCAATTCAAAATTTGAAGTTCAAATTAAATTTATTATCAAAGTACATATATATTACCATATACAGCAACCCTAAGATTAATTTTCTTTGGCACACTCAATAAATCCATAATAAAATAATAACCATAATAGAATCAATGAAAGACTGCACCAACTGGGTGTTCAACCAATGTGCAAAATGCATAGGCTGTGGATATTATAGAGAGAGTGCAGAGGAGATTTACACAGATATTGCCTGAATTGGAGGACATACCTTATGAGAATAGGTTGAGTGAACTCGGCCTTTTCTCCTTGGAGCAACGGAGGATGAGAGGTGATCTGATAGAGGTGTATAAGATGATGAGAGGCATTGATCGTGTGGATTACCAGAGGCTTTTTCTCCAGAATTGAAATGGCAAACATGAGGGGGCATAATTTTAAGGTGCTTGGAAGTAGGTACAAGGGTGATGTCAGAGGTAAGATTTTCATACAGAGAGTGGTGGGTGTGTGGAATGCACTGCCAGTGAAGTTGCTAGATGTGGATACAATAGAGTCTTTTAAGAGACTCTTAGAGAGGTACATGGAGCTTAGAACAATAAAGGGCTATGCGCTAGGGAAATTCTAGTCAGTTGCTAGAGTAGATTACATGGTCAGCACAACATTGTGGGCCGAAGGGCCTGTAATGTGCTGTAGATTTCTATGTTCTATGCTCTATGTGCAAATACAGAAAAAGGAATAATAATAATAAATAATTAAGATGAAGAGTCCTTAAAAGTGAGTCCATTGATTGTGGGAACATATTAAAAATGAACGGAAGTTGAGTGCAGTTATCCCCTCTGGTTCAAGAGCCTGGTGGTTGAGAGATGTAAAGAGAACATGAAGGGATTTTCATAGAATACTCAACCCAGTACTTTTCTGACACATTGTTCTCCATCACTGGTAGTATCTACAGGACATACTGACTTAAGAAAGCAACATCCATCATCAAAGATACCTACCATCTAGACCATGCTATCTTTTCACAGCTACCATTGGGCAGGAAGTAAAAAAGCCATGGATCTCAACATGAAACTTCGACTGTTTATTCCTCTCCATAGATGCTGCCTGACCTGTTGAGTTCCTCCAGCAATTTGTGAGTGTTGCTGCTTTTCTTAACCATTTAACTGTAATCATAACTCAGTACTGCATAGGTCACTCTACACTAGAATATTATTTATTTTGTTCTAATTTTATTATTCCTTGCACAATTGTCATTCAATTTATGTTTTCTCATGTATGCTGTGAATCAGATGCCATGTGCCTGTGATGCTGATTGAAGTAAGTTTTTCATTGTGGTTTAAAACCTAATCCACAGCCGATAAGCTACAGAACCTGGGCCTCTGTACCTCCTTCTGCAATTGGATCCTATCTGGAAGGCCACAATCTGTGCAGATTTGTGATAATATCTCTTCTTCACTGACAATCAACACCGACGCACTTCAGGATCTCAGGGGTGTGTGCTTATCCCACTGCGCTACTCCTTTTATACCCATGATTGTGCGGCTTGGCATAGCTCAAATGCCATCTATAAATTTGCTGATGATACAACCATTGTTGGTAGAATCTCAGATACGGATAACAGGGTGGACAGGAGTGAGGTTGAGTGGTGTCATGGAGCTGAGTTTATGGACAGATCAGCCATGATCTTATTGAATGGCGGGGCAGGCTCCATGGGCTGGATGGCCTATTTCTGATTGTGTTTTTACGTTCTAACAACCTTGCACTCAAAGTTAGTAAGACGAAAGAGCTGATTGTGGACTTCAGGAAGGGTAAGACGAGGGAATACAAACCAGTCTTCATTGAGGGAACAGAAGTGGAGAGAGTGAGCAGATTCAAGTTCCTGGGTGTCAAGATCTCTGAGGAGCTAACCTGATCTCAACATATCAATGCAGCTATAAAGAAGGCAGGACTGCAGCTATATTTCATTTGGAGTTTGAAGAGATATGATTTGTCAACTAAAGCACTAGAATACTTCTATAGTTGTGCTGTGGAGAGCATTCTAACAGGCTGCAACACCGTCTGGCATGGGGGACACTGCACAAGACCAAATGAATCTACAGTAAGTTGTAAAATTAGTCGGCTCTATCTTGGGTACTAGCCTCCATGGTAACCAAGACATCTTCGAGGAGCAGTGTCTCAGGAAGGCAACGTCCATTATTAAGGACCCCCATCACCCAGGACATGCCCTCTTCTCATTGGTATCTTCAGGAAGGAGATATAGAAGCCTGAAGGCGCACACTCACTGATTCAGGAACAGATTCTCACCTCTGCCATATGATTCTGAAATGGACATTGAACCCATGAACACTAATTCACTTTTTAAAATATATATTATTTCTGTTTTTGCACTACCTTTAATGTACTTAATACACCTATATATACTGACTGTAATTGATTTACTTATTTTCTTTTTTTTTTCTATATTATCATGTATTGCATTGAACTGCTGCTGTGAAGTTAACAAATTTCATGGCATATGCTGGTGATAATAAACCGGATTCTGATTCTGATTCTGATACATGGGAATATGACAATAAACTTGACTTTGACTCTGAATATTCTAAGAATAAAACAGGCCCTGCTGCTCAACTTGGCCCATAACCTTCTCATTTCTTTCCGTCCCTGTGCAATTCCAAATAACCAATAAACGTTTTAAGTGTACTAACCTCTACAGCCTCTTCTGACATCTCATTCCAGATTGCCACCACCCTCTCTGCAGAAAGGTTTACCTTCAGATCTCTTTTAACCTACAGAGGAGAGGTTAACACCCTGACGCCACTGGAAAATTTACAAAAAAAAAGAACTAAAATGACAAATTTCAGAAAATATTATGTACACTCGAATGTGCTTAGGGTGACATCACTTAGGACAGAAGGAGGAAGAGAAATAAAATACATTAAAAATCTACACAATAGTCAGATAAAACTTCTACAGATATATTTTCATCAACAGTAATAGGATTCAACACTCCATGCGAACATATGCAATTCTGATAAGAAGTATACACCGCTAAACTTAAATAAGAGCACAACCCAGAAAAATGAAGATATTATCACTATTGGAGAAAAAGTGAAAAAATGGGACAGCATCACACTCCATGGAAGACATCCCCATGATCTGAGCAGAACAGATGTCGACAAGGAAGCGACAAATGCCTGGCTCAGAGTTGAAAACCTTGTCCCAGAAACAGAAGGGTTCTTCATGGCAGTACAGGCCCAGGTAGCCAACACAAAAAAAAATCAAAAAATACATAACCAAAGACAAAGATGATAAATACAGAAAACACCAAGAAATGCCAGAAACAATTCAATACATTACAGGATCCTATAGCAGTTTTACTCAATCTGATTACTTGCACATGTACTTTCAAGTGGTAAACATTATTCACCAAACTCTTGTTTTAAGATACTAAATCTTAAAAGAAATCATACCTTACTATGAGTAAAAACCTGAATCAGTTTTAGAGTCAAAATATCATAAATTATATTATGACCATCCATTATTACAGTTAGAACAATCTGTAATAAATGTCTGTATATAATAATACACAAAAAAACAAGCAAGAGCAATAGATATAACCATTCCAAACATCATAACTTACAGAAATCAGTAAGTGAAAAACATCAGAAATATGCTGGCTTAAAAGAGGGGAGACAAGAAAATCTTTTGCTATGGGCCCGAAGACCCGAGATCTTTGTGATTTTCAGGCACAGAGCCTGTAAAAAATATGCATCAAAATGAACTTCTTAACATCATAAACCAGTGGGTTGTTGTTATGCCTCCTGCTCACTGTGAAAATGGAGGACACCTCCCTCTCCTTTGCCAGGGAGAGAGAGGGAAACTGTGTCTTGCGAAATGCCAGATAAATTGCGATCGTCTTTGGGGTAATGGATGCATGGCAGATGCAGTTTAATGTGGATAAATGTGAGGTTATCCACTTTGGTGGCAAGAACAGGAAGGCAGATTACTATCTGAATGGTGTCAAGTTAGGAAACGGGGAGTACAATGAGATCCTGATGTCCTTGTTCATCAGTCACTGAATGTAAGCATGCAGGTACAGCAGGCAGTGAAGAAAGCTAATGGCATGTTGGCCTTCATAACAAGGGGAGTTGAGTATAGGAGCAAAGAGGTCCTTCTGCAGTTGTACAGGGCCCCGGTGAGACCACACCTGGAGTATTGTGTTTAGTTTTGGTCTCCAAATTTGAGGAAGGGCTTTCTTGCTATTGAGGGAGTGCAACGTAGGTTCACGAGGTTGATTCCCGGGATGGCGGGACTGTCATATGTTGAAAGATTGGAGCAACTGGGCTTGTATACATTGGAATGTAGAAGGATGAGAGGGGATCTGATTGAAACATGTAAGATTATTAAGGGATTGGACACGCGAGAGGCAGGAAACATGTTCCTGATGTTGGGGGAGTCCAGAACCAAAGGTGACAGTTTAAGAATAAGGGGTAGGCCATTTAGAATGGAGTTGAGGAAAAACTTTTTCACCCAGAGAGTTGTGGATCTATGGAATGCTCTGCCTCAGAATGCAGTGGAGGCCAATTCCCTGAATGCTTTTAAGAAAGAGTTAGATAGAGCTCTTAAAGATAGCAGAGTCAAGGGATATGGGGAGAAGGCAGGAACGGGGTGCTGGCTCGAAGGGCCGAATAGCCTACTCCTTTACCTATTGTCTATTGTCTATAATTGCAAGGTCTGTGTCTTTTCTATCACTTAGCTCATGCTTGTGTTCGATAGCAGGTGCACGTTTTGTTTTGCCAGTGGGGGGAAAGGGGGTTGTTGCTCGCTGCCACTTACATGCGGGAGGGGGGAGCTGGGGGGGGATTTGGGGTTCTCATATTTAACTGTCATCATTCTTTGGGGTACTTCTCTGTTTTCGTGGATGTTTTGCAAAGAAAAAACATTTCAGGATGTATATTGCATACATTTGCCTGACATTAAGTTGAACCTTTGAATGGTGCGATGAAGTGCTGTTTAGCATTGTAAATCATTCTGATACAGTTTGCTAGGTCAGTTTATCATCAGTTCATGCAGAAAATGCTGCAGAAACTCAGCAAGTCAGGCAGCATCTATGGAAATGGATAATGAGTTGACGTTTCATGCCAAGACCCTTCAACAGGAATAGTGGTTAAGACCATAAGACCATAAGATTTTGGAGCAGAAGTAGGCCATTCGGCCCAAAGAGTCTGCTCCGCTATTCAATCATGGGCTGATCCAATTCTTTGAGTCGTCCCCACTCCCCTGCCTTCTTCCCATACCCTTTGATGCCCTGGCTAATCAACAACCTATCTATCTCTGCCTTAAATGCCCCCAATGACTTGTCTTGATACGTTGATTGCTTATTCCTCTTCATAGATTCTCTATGGATTCCAGCATTTTGAGTGTGTTGCTCAAGATTTTCAACATCTGCAGATTCTCTTGTGTGTACCTTCAGCTCTTAGGCCTAAGGAAGAACTGTGATTATTACATGGTATGAGATCAAAACAGGCAATCATTCTAAAAGAATGAGTGATTGAATGGTGGATTGTCAATGACAGATTACAGATTCAGAAGGACTATGCACATAAAATGAGCTTGTCAGAATCTGTATCAGAATCAGGCTTATTACCACTGACGTATGTTGTGAAATTTGCTGTTTTGTGGTAGCAGCACAGTGCAATACATAAAATACAGTTAAAGTAAGAAATATAACAAAATAAATTGTAAGACCATAAGATATAGAAGCAGAAGTAGGCCATTCAGGCTATCGAGTCTGCTCTCCCATTCCATCATGGATGATTTATTGTCCCTTTCAACCCCATTCATTTACCTCCTCCCCTTTACCTATGTCATTCTTACTCATCAAGAACCTGTCAATCGTCACTTTAAATATACACAATGATTTGGCCTCCACAGACATCTGTGGCAATGAATTCTATAGATTCACCATTGTCTAGCTAAAGAAATTCTGCATCATCTCTGTTCAAAAGGGATATCCTTCTATTCTGAGGCATTGCCCTCTGGACCTGGACTTGAATCTTTGGACACTACCTCACTTTTTTTTAATATACAGTATTTCTCTTTTTTGCACGTTTTTTGTAATCTATTCAATATATGTAATTAATTTACTTGTTTATTTATTATTATTATTTTAATTTTATTTATTATTTTTTTCTGCTAGATTATGTATTGTATTGAACTGCTGCTGCTAAGTTAACAGAATTTCACGATGCATACCAGTGATAATAAACCTAATTCTGATTCACCCACTGTAGGAAATATCCTTTCCATATCCACCCTATTTAGGCCTTTCAATATTTGATAGGTTCCAATGAGATTGCCCCCCCCCCCGCCCTCCAATCTTCTAAATACCAGTGAGTACAGGCGCAGAGCCATCAAATACTTCTCATACTTCAACCTTTCATTCCTGGGATCATTCTCGTGAACCTCCTTTAGACTATCTCCAATCGAGCAGAAAGAGAACAAAATAGTGAGGTATTGTTCATGGGCTCATGGATCATTTAGAAATCTGATTGCAGAGCGGAAGAAGCTGTTCCAAAATTGTTCAGAGTCCTGTACCTCCTCCTTGATGATAGTATTGTGAAGAGGGCAAGGCCCTTAAATATACAGGACAACTCTCTAGATTGATCATGGAACAACAGTAACAGTTCAATCTCCTGAAACAGATATAAAGCTAAGGTATCAGCATCAGAATCAGGTTTAATGTACAATATGTCATGAAATCTGTTGTTTTGTGGCAGTAATACAGTGCAATGCATTAAAAATACTGTGACACTCGGGGGTTTGGGGGTAGTTTGCGTGCTCAACAACCCGCCCCACCATTCCTAACGACCAGAGCTATTTATTGTTCTTGTGTTAAAATACTTTGGTGGGATTATGCTGGGATGTTCAAGTTCATTTTATTGTTACATGTTAGCTTTGGGTTATACAGTCATTCACATGTGTGTTTGTGGGTCACCCCGACTGTAACTGGGGTGTGTGATCTTCACCTCCCCTATCCGTATGTGACTGAGTGAGTTCTCTCGCTGGGTCTGAGCACCCAGTCTGTTTTTGTGTTTATCACAATAAAAATGGTTGTTCAGTTAAATGAGATTGCTTGTCTGTCAGTAAGGATCGAATGCTCACCATATTGGTGTCAGGAGTGGGACTGGAAATTGACAATGAGATTGAAGAGCTGTGACATCAGATTGAGTGCTTTGAGACATGGGGAATGTCGAGGGAATGAGCAGTATTCCTACCCCGCATTCCTGGGCCAGGCTGGCCCAGAGCACGAACCTGGGAACTGAGCATCTAGCCTTCCCAGGGAACCCTGCTGGGGTGAGTGTACCCAGTCTCCCCAGCCTGGGGGATACTGCACAGCACATCACCCTCCTCCCACTTGTCCAAAGATACCAAAGCCATGAGAAAGCGGGCAGCATGGCAGGAGCCATCAGAAGACTGACGGGCCTCAGCAATTTATGCCACAAGGTCCACCCTCAGGCTCCCTGGATACAACGGTGCCTTACCTGGTGCAAGTCAGGCATGGCACAATGGGTGGAGTCCCACTGAGACGAAAGTGCACCTTGCCCTGGCTCAGGAGGAAAAACGCCACTGCAGGCCCTCCGTGACCTCACACTGGCTGATCAGTGTGGCTACTGGGCCCTCATAGCGGTGCTGGAGCAGTATTTCGGGCAGAGGCCACTGGAGGATGCAATGGAGAAAGAACTGGGCAGCAGGTGGCGCTATATGGGAGAAAGCCCGGGAGAGTTCACAGCAGATCTCCGCCACTGTGCTCAGCATGGCTGCCCCCCGCGGTTCTCTCCCATGGCTCAGTAAGAGCTCGCCCTTCACGCCCTTGTGAAGGCGCTGATGCTGGAGTGCCTTCGGCAGCATGTTTACCTGACATCACCATCATCGCTGGCAGAGGCGGAGAGGACAGAAGCAGTTCTAGCTCCCCCCCAAGGTGTTTCAGTGATGCCCTGCACGACATGAGCCAGGGCTTGTGTCATCGAGACGGAGGAGGAAATTGGCGAGAAGGACTCCATAGAACAGTTACGACCAGCTCCACGCGAGCCCTGCCGCGTACCGCGGAGCGATCTCTGCGTGGCGAGGCAGGCCATGTGACCTGGGACTGCCTCTCACAGACGTCACGCCACAGCCCAGCGCAGCCATCTGAGCGCGCAATGCCGTTTGAGACCTCAGCAGAATCCCTCGGCTGTCGCCTCTACGGGTGGGCTGTTTGGGTGAAGAGCGAGGGTTACACGCAGACAGCGTGGTGGAGGGCATCTGATGACGTGAGTCGGTGGACATGTGGTCAACCATCACCATCATCCATCCGGGAGTCCTCTCCAACATGGACCAGCTGTCCCTGACTGTTGGACAATGATGGTGGTCCAACTGGCTGCAGTCACCAGAAACTGTGCCATGATGCGAGGGAAGAGGAGGCTGCACATCGTAGTGGGAAGAAACACAGTGGTGCACGAGGTATGGCTAGCTGACATCTGGGAGTCCTGCACCACTGGGCTGGACCCGCTGTCCCGCTGGGGGGCCCGTGTGGATGTGCCGAGGGCAGCACTCTACCTCGGTGCTGAAGCCGTGGCTCACTGGCAGGGAAGCTGCAGGAAGCAGACAATGTGAATGCAGTAACAACCATCACTGATCTCACAGCGGTTTGCCACAGTCCCAGTGCAACACAGCAGAAGCAGGGGCAAGCAACGGTGGCACTAGGTGGCATTGTAGACCTCCCCACCATTGACCAGCAGCTGCACAGCAAACAGGTGGGAGACCCCATGCTGCCCTGGGTGAGGGGGTGTCTGAGCGTGGAACGGCCACCAGGGTGGGCAGAGGTCTCCGCCCTGGACCCAGAGATCAGTCCTATACTCTCAGTGGGGAACACTAGAGACGTGCGATGGGTTGCTGTTCTGGCGTGGCAGTTTTCCGATGACAACAGTCATCTCCTGCAGCTGGTGGTCCCCCGGGGGCTCAGCATTCCTAATGACCAGCACTATTTATTGTTCTTGTGTTAAAATGCTTTTGTGGGATTGTGCTGGGATGTTCAAGTTCACTTATTGTTATGGTTGAGTTTGGACTATACCGGTATTCACATGGGTGTCTGTGGGTCACCCTGACTGTAATAATCACTCCCACATCTGTCTGAGACTGAGCTGTTCCTCCCTGGGTCATAGTACCCAGTCTGTTTTTGTATTTATCACAATAAAAACAGTTTTGAGTTAAACGAGTTTCCTCATCTATAATTATGGACTAAATACTCACCACAATACTATAAATTGGGCTAAGAAACATATATAAAATTTAAATTAAATAATTTATACATAAAGGGATCAAAAGTGAGGTAGTGTTCATGGACCGTTGTCTGTTCAGAAATCTGATGTTAGAGAGAAAGAAGTTGTAAATTTTTGAGCCCCGTATCTTCAAACTCTCAGAATCAGAATCACATGTAATATTGCTCACATATGTCATGAAATTTGTTGATGGTAGCCTGATGGTAGAGGGCAAAAATGGTGTTGAAGATGTCAGATGGAATGTTTGCCTTCATAGGTCGAGGCTTAGAATATAAGAGCAATACACACAAAATTCTGGAGGAACTCAGCAGGCTAGGCAGCATCTACAGAAAAGAGTACACAGTAGATGTTTTGTGCCAGGACGCTTCATCAGAACTCATAGAATACAAGAGTTGTGCTGTGATATCATAAGTTACAAAGCACTGTATGGGCATTTTCTGGTATTCTCTGCAGTTTAATATACACACTAAAGAAAGAATGTAGTCACACCTGAGAGAATCAATTTCTGGATTTATTAAAGGCAGAGGAAGGTGGAGAGGTTTGGGGAGAAAATTCCACAGCTGCAGAAATGATGAGAATAAAAGGACCATAGAGAACTTGAAAGGTCAAAGCCGGGGGAATTACAGAGATAGGGAGGTTGAGATCATGTTCAAAGTAAATTTATTATCAAACTATATACATATCAGCATATGCAACACTGAGATTCATTCTCTTGTGGGCATACTCAATAATCCTATAGAGTAATAACCATGACAGTTTCATGTTGATATGCTCAATGATTGGAAGGGCTCTACCAGTGGCAGGGAGGGTCATATCCATTACTTTTAGTCAGATTTTCCATTCAGAGGCATTGGTGTTTCCATACCAGGCTGTGATACAGCCACTACACATCTACAGAAGTATCTCAAAGTCTTAGATGTCATGCTGAATCTCTGAAAACTCCTATAGGGAAATAGAGGCTCCGCCGTGCTTTCTTTGTCATTGTATTTACATGCTGGGCCCAGGACGGGTCCTCCAAAATAATAACACTGAGGAATTTTAAATTGTTGACCATCTCTCCCTCCAATTCTCTGATGAGGACTGGCTCGTGGACCTCTGGTTTCCTCCTCCTGACGTCCATAATCAGCTCCTTGGTCTTGTTGACATTGAGTGAGAGATTGCTATTGTGGCACCTCTGAGCAAGATTTTCATTTTCTCTCACTGTAGTAGTACTGCGAAGCACAGAATCAGATATCACTGTGATGATTGTACGCTCTAGTATCAATGGTTTGGTGACAATAAAGTATTATAAACACGAGGAATTCTGCAGATGCTGGAAATCTAAAGCAATAAACACAAAATGCTGGAGGAACTCAGCAGACCAGGCAGCGTCTATGAAAATGAGTATGGAGTCTATGTTTCAGGCCGACACCCTTCATCGGAACTGGAACAGGTGGAGTGTAGCAGAGATCTCAGTGGGCGAGCAGCAGGAGCAAGTTTCACTGAACTCCCATAAAGGAAACGTTTAAATTTCTGCAGATTTTCTTCATTTAAACTCTCTTCCCTTCCATAGTCTGCAGATATTCTCATATTCATGGCAGTTAGCTGCTCAGATCTAGTGTCTATTGTGTGAGAGCTACAAGTAAGGCTCAAACCTGCAAGAGGAATCACCAATAGATTTCAAGTCCTTCACCTTAACCACCTGGCTATTGCTACTCTAGCTCATTACATATTTGATATCCTCAAACAAGTTCAAAATGGCACAGATTCTGAAGGTCTACAGTCAAAAGGTGGAAGCTCTTGACTGACAACCATTTCCTTTCTGACGTCATTCATTTCTGATTATCAGTTGGTGAACAGAGTGTGACAGTATTCAGTGGGTCGGGCATCGTCCGTGTATAGAGTAACCGAACTGACATTCAGATCTTTTCCTGCTCTAATGATTAGCGATGATTGGTGTTTCATAGGTCTTGGGGTCGAGACCTGAAGGGCGCATCCATGATCATTGCATATGTAGTCAATATCCAGAGGATGGCTAAGTTCAAAGGGCAAAGATGAAGATCCAAGTCCAAAGCTCAGCAAGTTTAGAGGTAGAATGACCAAGAGTGGAAAACCAAAGCTGGTGAGCTTGGAAGCAGAGGGCCTAATGTCAAGACTACGAGTCTCAGCCAAGGACTGGATGTTGTAGGCCCAGTGCCTGTGAGTCAGTGTCCAGGGCTAAGGACTAAATGTTGAAAGCCCAATGTCTGGAATTCTGAGCCAGGGACTAAATGTTGGCAGCCCAATGTCTGGAATTCTGAGCTAGGGACTGAGGCTGGAGGTCCAGTGTCTGCGAGTCTGAGAGCTGGGGCCAAGGACTGGAGGCCAAGAGATGGCCTGTCCTGGGGAGGAGGCCTGTCTGTTTTTGGAAGGGTGTGGGTGACTGGGAGGGTAGAAGGAGCTGTTTTGCTGCTCATGGCTTGTTTTGTTCTGTTGTTGTTGATGGTTGTGTTATTCTATGTTTTCACTGAAATGTGTGATGACACATGCAGGCTGCTGCCAGCACATCCTTCGGTGTGTTGGCCATGTGACAGAAATGACCCATTTTACTAAATGTTTCCATAAGACCATAAGACATAGGAGCAGAATTAGGCCATCTGGCCCATCAAGTCGGATCCACCATTCAATCACGGTGGATCCTTTTCTTTCTCCTTCTCAACCCCAGTTCCTGGCCCGTGGGAAACATCCTTTCCACATCTACTCTGTCTAGGCCTTTCAATATTCGAAAGGTTTCAATGAGATCCCCGCTCATCCTTCTAAATTCCAGTGAGTACAGACCCAGAGCCATCAAAGGTTCCTCATATGATAACCCTTTCATTCCTGGAATCATCCTTGTGAACCCCCCTCTGAACCCTCTCCAATACCAGCACATATTTTCTTAGATGAGGAGCCCAAAACTATTCACAATACTCAAGGTGAGACCTCACCAGTGCCTTATAAAGCCTCAGCATCACATCCCTGCTTTTGTATTCTAGACCTCTTGAAATGAATGCTAACATGGCATTTGCCTTCCTCACCACCGACTCTACCTGCAAGTTAATCTTCAGGGTGTTCTGCACAACGACTCCCAGGTCTCTTTGCATCTCAGATTTTTGGATTTTCTACCTATTTCGAAAATAGTCTACACATTTATTTCTACTACCAAAGTGCATAACCATGCATATTTCATTTGCTACTTTCTTGCCCATTCTCCTAATCTGTCTAAGTCCTTCTGCAACATCCATATTACCTCAATACTACTTACTCCCCCACCAATCTTCATATCATCTGCAAAATTGACAACAAAGCCATCTATTCCATCATCTAAATCATTTATATACAGCCTAAGAAGAAGTGGTCCCAACACTGATCCCTGTGGAACATCACTAGTAACTGGCATCCAATCAGAAAAGGATCCTTTTATTCCCACTTGCTGTCTCTTACCAATCAGCTAATGCTCTAACCACGTTAGTAACTTTCTTGTAATACCATGGGCTTCTAACTTGGTAAGCAGCCTCATGTGTGCCACCTTGTCAAAGGTCTTCTGAAAGTCCAAATATACAACATCCACTGCATCCCCTTTATCCATCCTACTTGTAATCTCCTCAAAGAATTCCAACAGGTTCATCAGGCAGGATTTTCCCTGAAGGGAACCATTCTGACTTTGTACTACCTTGTCCTGTGTCACCAAGTACTCCATCACCTCATCCTTAACAATTGACTCTAACATCTTCCCAACCACTGAGGTCAGGCTAACAGGTCAATGTACATAAATAAATGAATCTGAATCTGAAGCATCCAGAGTTGAAACCTAAACTCTTTCTCTTTCCACAGATACTGCCTAACCAACGGAATCTTCACAGCATTTTCCGGTTTCTATTTCAGATTTCACTACCAGAAGTTTTTTTGATGTTCATTTTGAGACATTAGCTCTTATCCTCTCTCCTCACACTCTGCATTAGCTGATGATTATATGTAGGATTTTCAGTTTGTCCGGCACTGTCTTTGATCACAAACATGAGAAGACCTGCAGATGCTGGGAATCCAAGTAACATAATGCTGAAGGATAGAGACCCTTCATCAGGAAACCCGCTGAAGGATCCCGCCCAAAACATCAACTGTACGCCTTTTCATAGATGCTGTCTGGCCTGCTGAGTTCCTTTACCATTTTGTTTGTGCTACTGTTTTTGATCAAGTGTTTTCTCTCATGGATTCCCCAACACCAAACATACAAAACACTCATTGTGTACAGTTGGTGAACTCATGTTACATCATCACTTACACAACCAGTCGCGGCCCAGGCACTACCAACCCCATCTTCTGTAACAGGTGCAAACTTTCTCTCTCTCTCTCTCTCTCTCTCTCTCTCTCTCTCTCTCTCTCTCTCTCTCTCTCTCTCTCTCTCTCTCCGTCTCTTTCTTTCTCTCACTCTCTCTTTCTCTTTCTATCTTTCTCTCTCTCTCTCTTTCTCTCAGAATTAGAATCAGGTTTATTATTAATGACATAGGTCATGAAATTTGATGTTTTGTTGTTCTGTAGTAGCGTACAAAGCAATACATAAAATATAGTATAAATTATAACAAGAAATATATAAATACTGTAAATAAACAAAAAATAAAGAGCAGAAAGGGAGCAAAATACTGAGGTAGACTACAGGGTTCATTTTCCATTCGGAAATCTGACGGCAGAGGGAAAGAAACTGTCACTAGAACATTGAGTGCGTGTATTCGGGCTCCGTGATGCCAGCACTGAGAAGAGAGTGTGCTCTGGGTGACTGGTGTCCTTAATGAGGCGTCGCGTTTTTTGAGGCTTTGCCTTTTGAAGTTGCTCTTGATGCTGGGGAGGCCGGTGCCCATGGTGACCATCTCTGCAGCTTTTTTTTCCTTTCCTGTGCAGTGGCCCTCTCTGTCTGCCTTTAACCTTTGATGTTAGTAGCTGATAAGACATAAATATATATAGTCACATTCACTTAGACATGACTTCTTCCTAACTGCAGTTTAACAGACCAGTAAGTGGATAAGAAACAAAACAGAGCCAGGGACAAAGTTGGTTTTCATAGCTTAATACTGATGCCAAGTAAAGCTATAAAAGAGACAGATACCTCAGTGCCAAAAACTTCCCTTCCCGTTGTATATCTGTGCTTTTCCCAGGAAATTTCTGATGACTGCAGTGTTCTGTGTGATACTTCACGGTCTCTTTTGTTCCCACAGCAAATGTGGAGGCCGTGCTGTCGACATATTGTGTCCTGGGGTTCGCCCACCTGAAGATTTTTTTCACAGCCTGTCGATGGAGTTGGGCAGAAAGGAGTCAGTGTGACTGGAGAGTGGATGTGAGAATCTTTAATGACTTGACTGGAAGCCAGACCTCAGAGTGCAGTCTCAGGGACAGACAGCAATTAAGAACCGCAAATAAACTGGAAGCACAGAAGTAAAAGAGAATGAAATCTCTTCCGGCACTGAAGTCAGCTTGGCCTTTTCTCCCTGATCTTCTCAGACTTAATTGCCCTTCGCCCTGTGTCCATTTCAAATGTTCTGCTTAGGAACAATATTCTGGCTGTTCAAGTATTTAATTATTTTTATTTGTAGTGTTAATAAGAAACGTGTACACACATAAACACACACACACACACACACACAAAGATACATATGCTTTTTCACACACACTCTGGCACAGATACATATATTTAGATAATTATGCATAAGTACGTGCATTGAGACAAACACCCAGGTAAACATACATTATCTGTTTAATTCTCCTTTTTGTTCCTACAATGGACTTTGTCTAAAGCCTCTTACACTATTCTAACTGATCTCAAAGAGCATCACCCATCCTCCCTCTATACTCTCTCTCTTCTCATCACCTTCCCTTCACCACACCCTCGTGTTCCTCCTCCTTCCCTTTCTCCCACAGTCCATTCTCCTTCCCAATAGGCCTCTTTCTTCAGCCTTTTACTCCTTCCATCTATCCGGTCCCAGCTTCTTACCTCTTCCCCCCTCCCTCACTCACCTTCCTCCTCACTGTTACTCACATATCACTTGCCAATTTGTACTGATTTCGTTCCCCCCCACCTTCTTATTCTGGCTTCTTCCCCCTTCCGTCCCAGTTGCGATGAAGGGTCTCGGCCCAAAACATCACCTGTTTATTCCCCTCCATAGATGCTGCCTAGCCTGCTGAGTTCCTTCACCCTTTTGTGTCTGTTATCCATCAGCATAGCCTCGTTTCAGTACTGCTCTGAGGTATTAATCTAATGATTGTGATTTGTATTTTCCGCAAGCCTCTGGAAATTCTAATACATACACCTGAAAATGAGCTACAAGACCAAGGTAGTAAATCTGTTAAAATGCCACAGTGACGCTTTCAGATGATCAAAGTGACAACTTCAAGGGCATCAGAGCAACGCTGAGCAATCTAACATTAAAATTTCTGTTCCCTAAAGAGAATGAGTTTGCTGATTTCCATGTGAAACCTTCAGCAATGTTTGGATTTGCAGCCGTTAGTTCTCAAGAGCATACAGCATATTTTGAGAGTAATTGAATCAAATTTAAATTACCAAGATTTCAGAAAATTGTCAAAGGACAGAGGCAGTACCAGAGGGTTCAGAGACATAATGTGACTTGTGACCTCAGAATTAGCAGGTGCAGAGCTACACAATTACTCTTACATCAGTTGATCATTGAAAATACATGATTATAAATAACAACGATAAGTGAGATGTACTGTGCATGTTTCCCGTGGTGGAACATCACACCTATAGTTCCAGTTCAGATTCATATTCAATTTAGTTTCAATTCAAAATTGTTTAATGCCATTTCCAGTACACAAGTGTAAAGGAGGACAAAATAATTGCTGCTCCTGATCTGACGCAGCACAAAAAAAACACAATGAGATACAGGATACAATAATAATAATAAAACACTCAATAAATACAAATACATGAGATAGCCACTCGAGCTGTTAGTGCAAGCAGTGCACGTAAGCTCGATTCAGAATCAGAATGCGATTTATTATCACCTGCATATGTCATGAAATTTCTTAACTTAGCAGCAGCAGTTCAATACAATACATAATATAGAAGAGAAAAAATAATAAATAAATAAATAAATTACAGTATATGTATATTGAATAGATTAAAAATTGTGCAAAAACAGAAATAATATGAGGTAGTGTTCACGGGTTCAATGTCCATTTAGGAAACCCAAGGCAGAGGGGAAGAAGCTGTTCCTGAATCACTGAATGTGTGCCTTCAGGCTTTTGTACCTCCTACCTGATGGTAACAGTAAGAAAAGGGTATGCCCTGGGTGCTGGAGGTCCTTAATAATGGACGCTGCCTTTCTGAGGTGCCATTCCTTGAAGATGTCCTGGATACTTTGTAGGCTAGTACCCAAGATGGAGCCAACAAAATTTACAACCCTCTGGAGCTTCTTTCAGTCCACCCCCCTATACCAAACAGTGATGCAGCCTGTCAGCATGCTCTCAATGGCACATCTATAGATGATTTTGAGTGTCTTTGTTGACATACCAAATCTTTTCAAACTCATAATGAAGTATAGTCACAGAAGTGTCAATGCATAAGGTCACTCTGACAGGAAATGATAAAGTAGTGGTGCTTAGGGATGTGGAAAGGTGTTGATCAGCCTTACAGATTGAGGAAAGTAACTATTCTTGAGTCTGGTGATCCTGTTGTACATGCTACATAGCCTCTTCCCTGATAGGAGTGGAACAAACAGTCATGAGCAGGGTGAGTTGCATCCTTCATAAAATTACTAGCCCTTATCATGCTATCAAGGACATATATAGAGCAAGGTGCAAGTAGGCTGGTACTGGTGGTGCACTGGGCCATTTTAATTACCATTTGTAAAGCCTTGCTGTCTACTGCAGTGCATGTACATCAAAACATACAGTTAGATGATTTGGTAATGCCAATAACCAACACACCTAAAGATATGCTGGGGGTAACAGCAAGTGCTGCCACACATTCTGTTGTCACTGTAGCGTGTTCGCAGTGATTCAGATCCAGATTCATTTATTTACCACATGTACATCAAAACATACAGACTTCTGCGTTAACAACCAACAGCCGACCTAAGGAGGTAGTGTTCAGCAGATCAACACAGACAGCAACAACCACAGCAAAACAAGTTCCTTTCCCACCCTCTCTCCCATCAGCCAATTGAATAGTTACTAAAATGAGCAAAATTTGCCCTCTTAATCTCCTTCAGCATTTGACAAGATTGTGAAAGCTCTTTCAAAGTTCAAAGTAAATTTTATTATCAAAGTATATATATGTCATCATATACAACCCCAAAATTCATTTTATTTTAACTTTAATTGTTTTTACTTTCCTTAATGCAACTTTAATTTCCCTTTGGATTCCCATATTCCCTGATTCCCTCGATTCCAAAACGCTACCAGACTTCAGACTTCATCCTTGAATATACTTGTCCACCATCATAGAGTCATAGAGTCACAGAAGAGTACAGCACAGAAACAGGACCCTTGGCCCATTTAGTCCGTGCCGAGCCAGTTAAACTTGCCTTCTTATATTGACCTGTACTCGGACCATAGCCCTCCATACCTGTAACATTTATTTACATATCCAAACTTCTTTCAAATGTTGTAATTGAACCTGTATCCACCACTACTGCTGGCAGCTCATTCTACATTCACACCACAGTCTGAGTAAAGAGATTTCCCTTAAATATTCCACCCTTTACCCTAAACTTATGACCTCTACTTCTAGGGCCACATACCCAAAATACTGGAGGAACTCAGCCGATCAGGCAGCATCTATGAGAAAAAGTAAACAGTTGACATTTTGGGCCAAGAATCTTCTTCAGGTCTGAAGAAAAAGATGAGAAGTAGGGGGAACAGTGACAGAGAAGGTATCACTGAACTCCTATTTAAGGGAAGATTTAAACTTCTTCAAGATAGGCATCCCTTGAAGAGACTTCACAGCCTCCAGGATTCAAGGTTGTTTAATGTCGTTTTCTGTACACAAATGTTAAGGAGAAAGAAATGGATCTAATACAGCACTAGAAAACAATAAGAAAAGAACAAGTAATTTAAAAAAACAATAAAGATAGAAGATATCTTACATACATAGACTGATTGTATGAGACCGTGAAGTGAAGCTACACACAGGAGTATCTTTACATCAGCTGACTCTGACAAGAAATCAGGTAGTGGTGGTTGGGGGTGTGGAGGGGTGGGTTAATGAGTGGAGGTGTTGATCAGCCTTACTGCTTGGGGAAAGTAACACTTTTTGAGTCTGATGGTCCTGGTGTGGACATTACATAGGCTACTCCTTGTTGGGAGTGGGACAGGGTGAGTGGGATCCTTCTTGATTTGCTGGCCTTTTGCTATTGGTATTAGTTTATAATCATCACATATCTTAGACACGACAGAGCAGACAGCAACGACAGAGTCTGTGATAGTTGATTACGGAATGAGACAAGGCAGGTGACAAAAGCTTGTGTCAGGGAAAACTCTGTATCTAGTGACCACTATGCCTATAGTTTCAAAGAAAATATGGAAAACAATAGGTCTGGTCATGGGTTGAAATTCTAAGTTGGAGAAAGGACAATTTTGTTGGTATCAGAAATGAGCTGGCAAGTGTGGATTGGGACAGGCTGTTTTCTGGCAAACGTGTACTTGGTAAGTGGAAGGCCTTCAAAATGAAATTTTGAGAGTGCAAAGCCTGTATGTGCCTGTGAGAATAAAATGTAAAGATAACAAGTGTAGAAAACCTTGGTTTTCAAGAGATATGGAGGCCCTGGATAAGAGAAAAAAGGAGGTACATAGCAGGTATAGGCAAGTAGGAACAAGTGAGGTGCTTATGGAGTATAAGAAATGCAAGAGAATGCTAAAGAAAGAAATCATGAAGGCATAAAATTGCTCTAGCAGACAAAGTGAAGGAGAGTCCAAAGAGATTTGATAGGTATGTTAACAGTAAAAAGTTTGTAAAAAGACAAAATTGTTCCTCTGGAAGATCACAATGGTAATCCATGTGTAGAGCCAAAACAGATGGGGAACATTTTTTTTTGTAATTTATTTTTTTATTGAAGTTCATCAAACAAACATTTCCATAAGGTGTATTTCAGACATTGTACATATACATCATATTATCATATATATCACAAAATCTCCACAAAGTACTTATCTGGGGTATACACTTATAGAAAAGAGTGGAAAGAAAAAAACAAGCAAGGCATTCGTAAGGCATTTAACAAGGTCTTGCATGGGAGGCTGGTCAAGAAGTTTCAGTTGTTTGGCATTCAGGATGAGGTAGTAAATTGGATTAGAGAAGCCAGAAAGTAGTAGTAGATGGTTGCCTCTCTGACTGGAGGTCTGAGACTAGTGGACTGCCACAGGGATCAGTGCTAGGTCCTTTGATGTTTGTTTTATTTACCAATGATCAGGATGTTAACTTGGTTAACTGGATCAGCAAATTTGTGGATGATACCAAGATTGGTGGTGTAGTGGATAAGGAGGAAGGTTATCACAGCTTCCATAGGGAACTACATCAGCTGGAAAAATGGACTGAGAAATGGCAGATGTAATTTAATACAGACAAGTGCCATTTTTTTTACTTTGTCAGGAACAACCAGAGTGGGTTGTACACAGTGAATTGTGGAGCCATAAGGAGTGTGGTAGAACAAAGGGATGTGAGAACACAGCTCCATAATTTATTGAAGGTGGTGTCACAGGTAGATAGGATTGTAAAGAAAGCTTTAGGCTCATTGGCTTTAATTTATCAATGTATCAAGTACAGGAGATGGGATGTTAATTTGAAATTGTATAAGACATTTATGAGGTTTAATTTGGAGTAGTACATGTAGTTTTGGCCACCTACCCATAGGAAATATGTAAACAATGTTGAAAGAGTACAGAGAAAATTTACAAGGATGTTGCCTGGTCTGGAGGACCTGAGTTATAAGGGAAGATTGAATAGATTAGGACTGTATCCTTTAGAACATAGAAGACTGAGAGGAGAATTGATAGAGGTATACATAATTATGAGTGGTATAGTTAAGGTAATGGCAAGCAGGCTTTTCCACAGAGCTTGGGCGAGACTACAACCAGAGGTCATGGGTTAAGCGTGAAATATGAAAAGTTTAAAGGAAATTTGAAGGGAAACTTCTTCACTCAGAAAGTCATGACAGTGTAGAACAAGTTAATAGAGCAAGTTGTGCATGTGAGCTTGATTTCAAGGTTAAAGTGAAGTTTGGATAGGTACATGAATGTTAGGGGAATGGAGGGCTATGGTCCCCCTGGAGGTCAATTGAGTAGGCAAGTTAAATGGTTACAATAGACAATAGACAATAGGTGCAGAAGTAGACCATTCAGCCCTTCGAGCCTGCACCGCCATTTTGAGATCATGGCTGATCATCTACTATCAATACCCGGTTCCTGCCTTGTCCCCATATCCCTTGATTCCCCTATCCATAAGATACCTATCTAGCTCCTTCTTGAAAGCATCTAGAGAATTGGCCTCCACTGCCTTCTGAGGCAGTGCATTCCAGACCCCTACAACTCTCTGGGAGAAGAAGTTTTTCCTTAACTCTGTCCTAAATGACCTACCCCTTATTCTCAAACTATGCCCTCTGGTACTGGACTCTCCCAGCATCTGGAACATATTTCCTGCCTCTATCTTGTCCAATCCCTTAATAATCTTATATGTTGCAATCATATCCCCTCTCAATCTCCTTAATTCCAGCATGTACAAGCCCAGTCTCTCTAACCTCTCTGCGTAAGACAGTCCAGACATCCCAGGAATTAACCTCGTGAATCTATGCTGCACTTCCTCTACAGCCAGGATGTCCTTCCTTAACCCTGGAGACCAAAACTGTACACAATACTCCAGGTGTGGTCTCACCAGGGCTCTGTACAAATGCAAGAGGATTGTCTTGCTCTTGTACTCAATTCCCTTTGTAATAAAGGCCAACATTCCATTAGCCTTCTTCACTGCCTGCTGCACTTGCTCATTCACCTTCAGTGACCGATGAACAAGGACTCCTAGATCTCTTTGTATTTCTCCCTTATCTAACTCTACACCACTCAGATAATAATCTGCCTTCCTGTTCTTACTCCCAAAGTGGATAACCTCACACTTATTCACATTAAACGTCATTTGCCAAGTATCTGCCCACTCACCCAGCCTATCCAAGTCACCCTGAATTCTCCTAACATCCTCATCACATGTCACACTGCCACCCAGCTTAGTATCATCAGCAAACTTGCTGATGTTATTCTCAATGCCTTCATCTAAATTGTTGACGTAAATCGTAAACAGCTGTGGTCCCAATACCGAGCCCTGTGGCACCCCACTAGTCACCACCTGCCATTCCGAGAAACATCCATTCACCGCTACCCTTTGCTTTCTATCTGCCAACCAGTTTTCTATCCATGTCAATGTCTTCCCCCCAATGCCATGAGCTTTGATTTTACCCACCAATCTCCTATGTGGGACCTTATCAAATGCCTTCTGAAAATCGAGGTACACTACATCCACTGGATCTCCCTTGTCTAACTTCTTGGTTACATCCTCGAAAAACTCCAATAGATTAGTCAAGCATGATTTACCCTTCGTAAGTCCATGCTGGCTCGGCCCAATCCTATCACTGCTATCTAGATATACCACTATTTCATCTTTAATAATGGACTCTAGCATCTTCCCCACTACTGATGTTAGGCTGACAGGTCGATTGTTTTCTCCCTCCCTCCTTTCTTAAAAAGCTTGGACTCGATAGGCAAAGGGCCTGTTTCTGTGCTGTGATTTTCAATTACTCTGAAACAGATACCAAGATACAGTGAAAAGCTTGTCTTGCATACTGTTCATACAGTTCAAGTCATTACACAGTGCATTCAGACAGAGCAAGGTGAAAAAATAACAATTCAGAACAAAGTGTAAAGCTGCCAACAGAGTGCAGTGAGGGTAAACAATAAAGTGCACGATCATAAACAGGTTGACTGTGAGATCAAGAGTCCATCTTATTGCACAAGATGTCCTTTCAAGAGTCTGGTAACAGTGGGGCAGAAGCTGTCCTTGAGCCTGGTGGTCTGTGTTTCCAGGATTTTGTATGTTCTGCCCAATGGGAGAGGGGAGAAGAGAGTGTCCGCGGTAGCTGGGGTCTTTGTGTCTGCTGGCTGCTTTGCTGAGACAGTAAGAAATGTAGAGTCTAAAGAGGAGCTGGTACGTGTGATGTGCTGAGCAGTGCCTGGAACTCTCTGAAGTTTCTTGCAGATATATGTACAGGAGTTTCCATATAAACTGTCTAATTTGACATTCTCATGATCTCCAACTCACTAGAGTACTAATACTAGTTTTGTCAACATTCTGTAAGTGGATAAGAAGGAGATAATTATGTACTGGAGGACTTCAGCTGCTGCATCAACTGCTTTTTGTTAGTAAGAATGACTGAAAAGACAGCCTATCCTTAATACTCCATGAGAGAAAGATGTAGTCTCATTAAAATGTAATTTTGATTTTACTGGCCCAGCAACTGTCCAAAGGATTTTGCTCCCATTAAGATGTACAGGTCACTGAATCATTCTGATGTGAATAAGTTACAATGACAGCCGTGTATTCTCATTAGCGACATTGATACGGTTAACAGGGGAGAGGAAACTAGGTGATGAATCCTGTAATCATGTTAAAATGTTCAGTTTTGTATTCTGACCAGAGTGGTTTGGGAGCCTTGAATAGAATTGCTCACAACAACCTAGGCAAGAGGTACTAAGCAGAACAGGTTACTGCCTGACAAAGAAGGGAAGTCATTACACTATCTAGTCTAATCAAGGACAATGTCCATCTTTATTGTGGGCATTCAGGTCAACCAGAATTTGGACTCAAAGGCCATTTTTGACCACACAAAAGAAGAACTGCTTAAATTTAGCTGTTGTCAACAGATACGGTCAACAGCCGTCCAATATTCTTATCAGATTAATAATGACTTGAGGTAAAGTACCATATTTATAGTATGATGCCAGTGCTTGAAATACCTATAGTTGGTTAAACTGAAACTAGTGGGTGTAAAATTGCATGTATTACAATCTGTGTACTATTTGAAATCTGAATAATGTTTAGTATCATTGACATATGTCATGAAGTTTGTTGTTTTAAGGCAGCAGTACAGTGCAATTGGTTCCTTAAGGTTGTTATAGCTGAGGTGGGTAGTGGGGACAAGCTCTCACTACCTATTAAACACTCCCAATGGCGTGCACCTCAAATAGCCTCTGAGAATGAATTCCAGCTCCTGGCCTTATTGTGGCTTAGCTACTAAGCCCTGTAGAACCATTTCTACCATCAGGAGGAGGGGTAAAGGAGGGTTACTGGCACCTTAGATCCAGTCGCTTCAAGGCAGATGGAGCTCGTCAGCTGTGTTTGGCAGCTCATCTGGGAGAGGGAAAACTCTGATCTCTGCCCTCCACTGCCTTGAGGCTATACCCACTGATGGGAAAAGCTTTGGGATCAAACCCCAAAGAAGAATCCAGAGCTGGCAGACAGGTATACACTGAGGTATACAAAATTATGAAGGGTACAGATAGGGTAAATGCAAGCAGAATTTTTCCACTGAGGTTTGGTGAGACTACAACTAGAGATCATAAGTTAAGGGTAAAAGGTGAGAAGTGTAAGTTCAACATGAGAGGAAGCTTCTTCACTCAGGTAGTCATGAGAGTGTGAAATGATCTCCCAACACACGTGGTGCATGCAAGCTCAATTTCAACACTTAAGGGAAGTTTGGATTGGTACATGGATAGTATGGGTATGGAGAGCTACTGTTCCAGTGCAGGTTAATGGCAGTAGGCAGTTTAAATAGTTTGAGCATGGACCAGTTGGGTCAAAGATCCTGTTTCTGGGGTGTACTTCTTTATGACTCTATGGGAAGCCTACGTTGAGTTCAACACAGACTGTCAACTCCTGTGATGCTGCTGTTGCTAAACTGTATCAGTCTCTACCGTTGCTTTGAATTCATCAGGTGTGTGGAGAACAGGAGCCTGCTGCATGGGCAAAAGCTTGTTCTGCATAATGTACTGCCCAACCTTGCATATGTCGACAGCTAGGGCACAACATCCGTGGTCAACCATGATCAACAGAGGCCTCACATTGCAATACATAATTTTTAAAAAACTGCAAATTACAGAGGAAAATATATTGTATTAAAAATAAATTAAATAAGTAGTGCAAAATACAAAGAGCAAAGAAAAAAAAGAGAAAAAATAGCCTACATTCATTGTTCATTCAGAAATCTGATGACAGAGAGAGAGAAGCTGATCCTGAAACATTGAGTGTGTATCTTCAGGCTCAATGGGAAGAGGACATGTCCTGGGTGATGGGGGTCCTTAGTGATGGATGCCACTTTTTGACACTTTTTTGAAGATATTCACAAAGCAGGGGAGACGAGTTCCTGTGATGGAGCTGGCTAAGTTTGCAACATACTGCAGCTTTTTCTGAGTGTTATGTTCCCAGTAACCGGGTGACTTACCAGCAAAGATAGAGAGGTCCGCTGAAGTCTGATGGTACTATTTTCAAACGTTTTTATTTATAAAGGGGCACAAACGTATGGTTAATACAAAACATTCAGATCATATACATCGTCAAAACTCAATCTAAAGCACAGGTATAGTAATAATCAATCAGAAATAAGCTCTATCGTTGTCTAGGGGATAATACTGAGTCCAATGGAATATAAGAGTCACTCAAAATCTGCAGGCTTTCCCGGTTTGGGAACGGCTGACATTTCATGTGTTGGAGAGAGAGAGTGGTGAGAAAGAAGGAACACTTGCCCGTCGGCTTTGCGAAGCAAATCCCTGTTGGTATTTAAAACGGTTTTCCTTTGATTTCAGCCACAGACTCCCGATCTGGAATCTAACGCACGTGGCTTCCTTCAAAATGGCTTCCCGCTCCGACGGGAAGCGCTATCGTGTCTTCTTCGTGTGTCTCCTTGGTGCGGCTGAGGCCCTGCCTCGGCAGCCCACCTTTTATCTGGACTGGCAGGGTTGTAGATGTCAATCAGGGTGGGGGTGAGGCAATCTTTCCCCCATCACCCAGCCCACGTTGCCCTGAGGGTTTGCACATAGTCCAGTCCCTTATTCCACAAAGGTGTCTCCCAAGACAATGGCTATGTCCATGGCTTTTGTCTGGCTGAGAGGCCAGCCCACATTCCAAACCATAAGGCTTCTCTCTCTCTCTCTTGCGATTCTCACAAAGGAGGGGGCTGGAGTCATAACATGAGCTTGTACAGTGACCCCTCCAAACTAGATGGTGATGCAACAGTTAGAATGGTCTCCATGGCATATTTGTAGAAATCCTAATGAAATATAGCCATTGTTTCACCTTCTTTGCAATTATAGAAACTTTTTGTCCCCAGGATAGATCTTCAAACATGTTGACACCCAGGAACTTAAAACTGCTCACCCTTTTCTCTGCTGATCCCTTGATGAGGACTGGTGCCTGTTCCCTCAACTTCCCCTTCCTGAAGTCGACAATCAGTTCCTTGGTCTTACTGACATTGAGTGCAAGGTTGTTGTTGCAACACCACTCAACCAGTCAATCTACCTATCTATGAAGGGAAGTGAGGAGAATTTGAGTAGAATGAACTCATGTTGCTTGGAGCTTGGAAGACCAAGAAGAAATCGCAGATAATCACATAGACATCATGGCCAGGAGAGCTTCCCAGCACCTTTACTTCCTCAGGCAGCTAAAGTAACACGGCATGTTCCTTTTGACCCTCACCAATTTTTATCGATGCGCCATAGACAAGTATCCTATCTGGATTCATCACAACTTGGTATGGCAACTCATTCATGCAAGAGATTCTGCAGATGCTGAAAATCCAGAGCAACACAATAAAATGCTGGCAGAGCTCAACAGCAGCATCAATGGAAAGGAATGAATAGTCGACACTGTGGGCAGAGACCCTTCTTCAGGACTGGAAAGCAAGGGGGAACACACTAGAATAAAAAGTGGGGGGAGAGAAAGGAGGAAAAGCTAGAAGATGATAGGTGAAGCCAGGTGGGTGGGAAAAATAAAGGGCTAGAGAAGAACAAATTTGATAGGACAGGAAAGTGGGGCAGGAGAAAGGAAAACAGGATGGCAGCAGGGAGGAGGTGATAGGTGGGAATAGGTGAGAAGAAGAGGTAAGAGGCCAGAATGGGGAATGCAAGAAGATGGAAGGGGAAGGGAAAAATGTTTCCTGAAGGAGAAATCCATGTTCATGCACTAGATTGGAGGCTACCTAATGGAAAATGAGAGATTGCTCCTCTACCTCATCATGGACCTCCATGTCAGAATGGGAATGGGGATAGGAATTAAAATGTTTGGCCATCAGGAGATTCCATTCTTGGTGGATGGAGTGTAGGTGCTCGACATAGTGGTCTACCAATTCTCATTGGGATTCAGCAATGTAGTAGAGGCCACGTCAGGAGGACCGAATACAATAGACAGCCCCAACAGATTTACAGGTGAAGAGCTGCCTCACCTGGAAGGATTGTTTGGGGCCCTGAATGGAGGTGAGGAAGGAAGTATATGGGCAGGTGTAGTATTTTAGTTGTTTTTGCAGGGGTATGTGCCAGTAGGAAATTAGTTGGGGGGGGGGACAAACGGGCAAGAGAATCATGTACGGAACAATCCCTTAAAAACAGAGTGGAGGGGAGGTAAAGATGTGTTGGTAATATGATCCCATTAAATTTAACAGTATTTGCAGAGAACGATGGGTCGAATGCAGAAGCTCATTCAACATATTCTCCGAGGTAAGTGAGGACGAGAAGAATTTTATCCCTGTTAAGGTGGGAGGAAGATGGAGTGAGTTTTGATGCCCTGGAAATGACGGAGATGTGAGGGCAACATCAATGGTGGTGAAAGGAAAACCCAGTTCTTTGAAGAATGAGAACATCTCTGATGGCCTGGAAAGGAAAACCTCATTCTGGGAACAGATGTGGCAGAGATGAAGGAACTAAGAAAAGGGAATAGTATTTTTACAGGAAACAGGATAGGAAGAGGTATAGTCAAGATAGCTATGGGAATTGGTAGGTTTATAAAATACGTTGGTAAACAGTTTCAATAGGTTTCAATAGTACCTTTAATATCAGAGAAATGTATACAATATACATCCTGAAATTCCTTTTCTTTGTAAAACATCCACAAAAACAGAGGAGTGCCCCAAAGAATGAATGACAGTTAAATGTTAGAATGTCAAAGCCCACCCCAACTCTCTCCTCCCACGTACAAGCAGCAGCAAAGCGACGATCCCCCCTCACCACCAGCAAAAAAGCATCGGCATTCTCCAGCGAGCAAGCACTCAAGTGTGCAGCAAAGCGTCAATAAAGACACAGATCTGCAGTAACCCGAAAACTACTCATCCACCTGGTAATTCAACATACCACAGGCTCTCTCTGATATATAAGGGAAAAAGAGGTGTCCCCATTTCACAGCGAGAGAAACAAACAGCTCTGTTGATTTATGGTGTTAAAAGTCTGTTGCATCACTTTTTCCAAGCTCTGTGCCCAAAGAACTCAGGTCTCTGGACACTATCTTTGTCTCCAGAGATAGAGTGAGAGAGATTGAGAAAGGGGAGAGAGGTGTCTGAAATGAAACAAGTGAATTTAAGGGCTGGGTGCAAGTTGGAGGTAAAGTTGATGAAATTGACAAGTTCAGCATGGGTGCATGAAGCAACATTGATGCAGTTGTCAATATAACACGGGAAAATTTGGGGAGCATAACCATAGAAAACTTGGAACATGGTCAAAACATGCCCAGCGGGCATAGCTGGAGCCCACATGGGTGCCCATGGCTACCCCTCAAGTCTGAGCAAGTATGAGGAGCCGAAGGAGAAATGTTGAGGATGAGGACCAGTTCTGCCAGCTGGAGGAGGGTGGCAGTGCATGGGAACTGTTAGGATCTTTTGTTGAGAAAAAAGTGGACGAGAAGCAGATTTGTTGAATTGGCTGAACTGTCTAATTCTGCTCCTATGTCTTACAGTCACTGAAAGGAAGATAGCTTTATCCACAGTGGGTGCAGAATGCTCAGAAAATAAATATCCCGTCATCAGCTGGTCCTGGAGTTGCCACCCCAGATCAGTGCCCAAAGGTCAGTTGGCAGCCTGAAAGAAGAAACCCAATGTCCAAAGCCTGGAGGGCGGAGTCTGGTGGTGGCCCAGAAGCATGACCTAGAGTTGGAGGACTGTGCTTGTGTGTGGATGAGTGGGAGGGAAGAGAAGGGCTTTTTTTCCTTGCTGTTGCTGTTTGGCCTGTTGCTGGGTACTGTTGTGTTGTGCTCTGTATGGTTCTGCTGAGTACATTGCAGATTGCTATGTTGGTGCTGGAGTGTGTGGTGACTCTTGCAGGCGTTCCCTCCACCACAAACTCAGGTTGTATTGGTTGTTAAGGCAAACACATTTCATTGCACACATAATAAATGAATCTGAATCTGAAATACACTTAGTGGCCACTTTATTAGGTACCTATGTACACCTGCTTGTTAAATGTAAATATCTAATCAGCCAATCATGTGGCATAACTTAATACATGAAAGCATGCAGTCGGTATCAAGAGTCATGTTCAAACCAAACATCAGAATGGGGGAGAAATGCGATCTAAGTGACTTTGACCATGTAATGATTGTTGTAGCCAGATGTGGTGGTTTGAGTATTTCAGAAACTGCTGATCTCTTGAGATTTTCCCACACAATAGTCTCTAGAGTTTTCAGAGAAGGCTGCAAAAAACAAAAAAGAAATCCAGTGAATGGCAGTTCTGTGGATGAAAACTCCTTTTTAATGAGAGAGGTCAGAGGAGAATGGCCAGACTGGTTCAAATTGACAGGAATGTGACAGTAAATCAAATAACCACACTTTACAACAGTGACATGCTAAAGAACATCTTGCACAACATGTTGAACCTTGAAGTGGACGGCCTACAGCAGCAGAAGGCCACGAATATACACTCACTATCCACCTTATTAGGTAAAGGAGTTATAAAGTGGCCACTGAGTATATATTCAAACCAAAGGTAAATAGCTTTTTGGACACACAGGAAACTTAGACATAATAAATAATATTATATCTTATTCGGAAATGAGATTAAAAAAAATTTGGGGCATACAGGAAACTTTAAACCACTTTTTATAATGCTGTTTACATTGTAATACATGCTGATGTTTGTGTATTTATGCACATTTTATTTCATATTTGCACTTTGTTAACTCTAACTTTATTATTATAATTTATAATATTGTTTATAGTTTATAATTGTTGAATATTGTTTTTGTTGCCTGTCGCACCCTGACCAACACACCACAGCAAATTCCTATTAGGTGTAAAATGAAAACTGTGTTGTTAATTTCACTCAACTCTGAATTGCATTCCACAACCTATAGACTCACTTTCAAGGACCCTACAGCTCTTTTTCTTGGTTTTATTTATTTATTTCTTTGTTTGTTTATTTTATTTGCACAGTTTGTCTTCTTTTGCACATTGGTTGTTTGTCCATCTTTGCTTGTATGTTATCTCTCATTGACTGTTGTATTTCTCTCTTCTGTGAATGTTCACAACAAAATGAATCTCAGGGTAGTATATGGTGACATACTGTAGATGTACTTCGATAATAAATTCACTTTGAAATGTGAAACTTTGAATAAAGTTGATACTTTATGATTGATCCTTGATCATTGAAATGAGGAGCAAGCTGAAAGTGGATCTTTCTATGGAATCAGAATCAGTTTTATTATCACTAGCAATTTTCATGAAATTTGTCATTTTGCAGTACATAATCATAAAAAACTATGAATTACAAGAAATATAAAATTTAATTAAATAGAGTAAAAAGAGAGCAGAAAGCAAAATTAGTGTATATGGGTTCAATGTCAATTCAAAAATCTGATGGTGGGAGGGAAGAAGCTTCCTGAAATGTTGAGTGTGTGTCCTTAGTCTCTTATACCTTCTCCTTGATGGTAGCAATGAGAAGAGGGCACATCCTGGTTATGGCAGTTCGTAATGATGGATGCAGCCTTTTTGGGGCATCACCTTTAGGCCAAGCTCTGTCCTTGTTCCTTACATCTTTATGCAGAGCTTAATGGGGATGCAGAGGGATAAAGTGATCCAGCATGGTGAATGATGAGCTGTGCATCTTGTTGCTGCTGAGAGGATTATGTCTGAACCTGATGGGACAAAGAGTTCTGTGGATTTTCGATATGTTAATTGACTTACAATGCTCTTATCTCACACAGGTAGAGCACTGGCTAGATGAATAGACTGGTCCTTTGCATTTCTTGAAAAAAATAATGAAGCTGTCAGCTTCTCGACTGGCCCATCATTCACTGAGTAAATGCAAATGGACAGATTGGGCTGGCTAATTCCTTCAAAATAAACCTCTCGATCCCTGGACTGAAACTGTTGGGAGTAAACAGATGACAGCAATGCATTTCAATTGTTACAGTCACCTAACAAACAGAAGCAAAGTTTAATCATTTAATGTACATAAATATTCACAGCCATGTACTTCTCAGACACATAAGCAGAGGACAGGCATCGTACTATGTTATGATGGATGCTGATCGAATTGATGATCCAATGGTTCAATGGTTATATTTAATATCAGAGAATGTATACAGTATACAACCTGAATCCTTACTCTTTGCAGATATCCTCAAAACAAAAAAAAAAAAACAAAGAATGAATGACAGAAAAATGTTGGAACCCCAAAGCCATCCTCCTTCTCCCTCCACTTGCTCCAGCAAAACCATCAACCCCCACCACACACCATGCAAGCAACAGCAAAGCCCCCAAAGACACCATGATCTAGAGTCCATGAAAAACTACTGTCCATCCCAACACTTCGACATCTCAAACAGGCTCTCTGTCAAAGGAGAGAGAGTTCGCTCTTGCAGCAAACGAGAGCAAGAGACCAATGGCTCACTGTTTCAGTGTTACAATCCACCATGTCATTTCTCTGAACCTCCCGCCTCGAGGAGCAATAGTCTGTCACTCACCATCAAAAGAGAAAGAGCGAGGGATTGTTCAAATGCAGCACACACCGCCTGCTGTCTTGATGTTTCTTTCAGTCTCCTGCGACATTCCCTACTAAAGGAGATGTAGGGCACTCTTTCTTTCTGCTAGCCGGCAGGTCACCCTTGGACGAGGTGTAGCACCGGCTTAGCCTCCCCATTTGAGGTCACATGAAGCCATAGAAGCAGATAGTGGATGGTCGTATGAGCAGCTGGTGTGTATCACAAGTCCTGGTTATGCAACCACTGACACCAGGCAGACAGTCTCTGAAGAGTATTGATAATGGCTGGGATTACCCATCTTGTAAAGATGCTGCCCAGAAGAAAGCAATGGCAAACCACTTCTTGTAGAAAAATTTGGCAAGAACAATTAACGTCATGGAAAGGCCATGATCACCTATGTCATAAGACATGGTACATGATGGTGCTGACGATGTATTAGTCATTTTCAGCCTGGGAGTGCGTCTCTGGTTATCCACACCATCCATGCCTATTGTTATCTTTTACATCTCTATCAAGTCACCTCTTATCCTTCCTTGCTCCAAAGCTTCCTCAATGTACTTTCATAAGACATGCCATTTAGTCCAAGCAACATTCTGGTAAATCTCATCTGCACCATGTCTAAAGATTCAGCTTTGGGAGACATTATTAGAATGTTAAAAAAGAAAGAAAAATTACTTAGTGTTTTTGTTGTAAAGAAGGTAGGTGGCGGGATTGATAGGACAAAAGGAATATCTCTTCTTGGGTGAGGCTACGTTGTCATGGTAACAAGCTGTTAATGAAGATATCTACCAAATAAATTCTGTGGCATATACATATCTAGACATAGAAAATCTGCTGCTAACAGTACTCTCAATGATGCTCAATCCCCACCAGAGTATGGGAGACATTTTGAAAGCCAGTGATTAAGACAATGTCGTTTTGACATTCACAATGCATTAAAATTAAGTCATCTCCCTATTCATCTTTGGTAGCACCAAATGACATCTCCTCTAAGCATTAGAGGAATAATGAGTATATTTGTAAGTAAATTAGGGTCATCTATTTTGTTTCAAAAGTCAAGCTTGATTTTAATTTGAATTTTAACATCTATACTGCGAGTGTAAGTATTTTCCTTTGCCTCTCAGAGTTGCCTCATCATTATTACATCAATACTCCCATTTCCTATTATTTAATTACAGTAATTGGGTGAATCTTGCCTGTGAAATTAAATTCATGTAAAAGAGAGTGAAACAAAACCATTCAAATTAGCAACATGCGACCATTTATTTTTAAAATAATGGTTCATTAAAATACAACACTATATTTTAATTTCTGGTGTGTTTCAAATCCATTGAGTTATATCATAATCTGTAACATTTTATAGATCTTACAGAGTTACTGCCTTCTTTTTGCATTATGTAATTAGATTTAACTAGAAGCAATCTATGTTTGTTGGATATGCTACTCACTCATAAGAGGCAATATTGTAGTAGAGATACGTGTGTGACATGTTTACATAGCACTTTCTTTCATACATTCAGTGGCCATTTTATTAGGTACCTCCTGACAACTGGATGTATGTTCATGGTTTTCTGCTGTTGCAGCCCATCCTCTTCAAGATTCAGAGATGCTCTTCTGCCCACTACTATTGTAATGCGTAGTCGTTTGAGTTACTGTCACCTTCCTGTCAGCTTGATCCAGTCTGGTCATTCTTCTGACCTCTCTCATTAACAAGATGCTCCCACCCACAGTATGTTGCCTCTGACTGTATGTTTTTAGTTTTCCACACCATTCTCTGTAAACCCTGGAGACTGTGGTGTGTGAAAACCCAGGAGAATAGCAGTTTCTGAGATACTCAAGCCAGTCTGTGAGGCACCAACAATCATTCCACAGTCAAAGACACTTAGATCACCTTTCTTCCCCATTCTGATGTTTGGTCTGAACAACAACTGAACCTGTTGACCATGTCTGCATGCTTTTATGCCTTGAGTAGGGGCCACTTGATTGGCTGATAAAGTATTTGCATTAATGAGCAGGTGTACAGGTGTATCTAATAAATTGGCCATTGAGTGTAAATACCACCATTAAGCACATCCACAAGGAGCTCTGCTATAAGAAATCAACATCCATTATCAAAGACTCCCACCATCCAGGTCATTCAGTCTTCTTAATCAACACACACAAAATGCTGGAGGAACTCAACAGGTCAGGCAGTATAGTTGGAAATAAACTGCCAACTCCTCTTCAGGACTGTAAGGAAAGGGAAGATACCAGAACAAAAAGGTTGGCTGAGGGGAATGTGGATAGCTAGAAGATGATAAGTGAAGCCAGGCAAGGTAGAGTGCAAGAGAGGATGGAATCTGATAGGAGGAGAGACCATAGGAGAAAGAGAAGGTGGATGGACAACAGAGGGAGATCACGTGCAGGTGAGACAAATTGACAGACCAGTGTGGGGATAAGATAAAAAGGTGACGGGGAGGAAATTTATTTTTGCTGGATATTTTTTCTTCTCCTCTCCTATCAGATTCCAGATTTGTATTGGAGTGTTGTGGGTATGCTGTGTTGGTGCCGGAAGCACGGCAACACTTGCAGATGGCCTCCAGCACGTCCTCAGTCTGTGCTGGTTGCTGAGGCAAAGGGCAGCTTTCACTGTATGTTTCAATGTTGTTGCGCTCCGTGCCTAGCAACACATTGAGTGGCAACCTTTGCCATTTCTTTAGCAATTGACGAGGCCGAGTTGACAACTCGATACTCATCCCAGCATGAATGGAAAATGTGCAAGGGGCTGGCCAGATTCAAACCCAGGACCACTCATCTCGCAGTCCGGTGCAGATGCCACCACACCACTGGCCACTCGTTTTGATGTACATGTGACAAATATAACTAAACTTTAATCCTTCTGTAGAGGAACAGTCAGAATCATACACAATACTCCAAACGCAGTCTAACCCTAGTTTTATATAGTTCAAAGTTCAAAGTACATTTATTATCAAGGTACGTATACTATATACATCCTTGAGATTCGTCTCCTTACAGGCAGCCACAAAACAAAGAAACCAAATAGAACCCATTAAAAAAAGACCACTGAACACCCAATGGGCAGGAAAAAGCACAAATTGTGCAAGTGATGAAAGCAAGCAAATTAAGATTCAGATCTAAAGTTCACGGAAGTGAGTCTACAACCACGAAGCCAGTTGCAGCCAATCCAGGGGCCCACTAGTTGCAGCCACAGCGTCAGTTCTGTGCAGAGAGTAAACCTCATGAGCAAGCCTGTCACTCTCCTCTGGCCCCTACAACCCGATCTTTGCAATATGGCCCACTGTTCAATCAGCCAAACCTCAGGTCATTCCTTGCTTTTGGTCTCGGGCCCTTCTGCTTCGACACACTCTTGGACCCAGGCCTCTCCACCTTGATACAGCCTGTACCTGACCTTTCCAATCTGGCCCTGTGTTTCAGTCGGTCAAACATTGCCTGCCCCTTGCTCTCAGGCCCAGGCTCCCCTACCTTGATTCAGCCTTCCCTCCACTTGCCTTGCCTCGGTTCTGCTGCTTCCAATCGACTCCAAGTCCACTCCAGCAATGGACAAACATTAGCTCATACACCACCCTTGGGCCCAGGTCCCAATACTTCAATTCAGCCTGTACATGCCACACCACAACCACCCTGCATCTTTGGGACTTCAGTTAACGCTGCAAAAATGCCAAGTCATACAGGTGGTTTCAAAAGCTCAACTCAGAAAAGGAAGTTACAGATTATTGATTGTAGTGATCACTTCCAAGAAAAAATTGCATTATGGCTTCCTGGCTCTTATACTCAATCCCCCGACCGATACCACCTTATCTAATTCCATGGTCACATTCTGCTGCATAGAACTACTGTGAAGGTCTTTCACTACTGTTCTGTGAAGCCACTTAAATAGTCATTAGACCTTTTAATGTAACCAGTCCTTGAACTCCATATGACCCTTCTTCTGACTGACCTTGTCTGTGCCAGAGCAACATGTCGTCCAGTTTCTTTCCCCTAGGTGTTTTTTTATTGTCTCTTCCTTTAACCACTCCTTTGGAAGTACGCATTGCCACCAAGATCAACATTAAATTGCAACTCGATCTGCATGGTTTGCCAGCATACTTCAGAGGGCAGTTAAGCACTTTCTGTCCACAATCATAATGGACTGAACCAAATCAAAGAGGCAGGTTTCCTTCCTGCTTTCATTTCTCCTCATCGCATTGAAGGAGGCCATTCAGTTCATTGAGCCCAGGCTGACTCTCAGGGCATTCCTATCAGTCTCATGACCATAAGATACAGTAACAGAATTAGGGCATTCAGCCCATCAAGTCCTCTCTACCATCGTGGCTGATCCATTTCCATTTTAATTTCATTGTCCTGACTTCTCCCCATAAGCTTTCATGCCGTAGGACTAATCAAGAACATATCAACCTCTGCTTTAAATACATCCTGGCCTCTACAGCCACCTGTGCCAACGATTTCCACAGATTCACCTCCCTCTGGCTAAAGAAATTCCTCCTCATCTCTGTTCTAAATGGATGTCCCTCTATTTTGAGGCTGTGCCCTCTAGTCCTGGACTCTTACCAAAGAAACAACCTCTTCACATCCACTCTATCTAGGCCTTTCAACATTCAATAGGTTTCAATGAGATCCCCCCTCATTCTTCTAAATTCCAGTGAGTACAGGCCCAGAGCCTGCAATCACTGCTCATATGATAAGCCTTTCAGTTGTTCTCTTAACTCTCTGAACCCTCTCCAATATCAACACATCTTTTCTTCAATCAGGGTCCCAAAACTACTCAAAATACTCCAAGTGAGGCCTCACCAGTGTCTTAGAAAGCTTCAGCATTACATCCTTGCTTTTTCCCCCACTTCCTTCCCTCTCACACTTCTCTCTGTAAAGGCAACACTTTATTCTGCACTCTGTTATTAATTTGCCTGTGTTAGCTCAATGCACTGTTTTGACAAATTGATCTGTATGAACGGTTTGCAAGACAAGTTCTTTCTCTGCAGCTCAGTGCATGTGACAATAATAAACCAATAGACCATTCCTCCTGCCACCCACGTACAATGCCAGTAATTTATAATAACAATTTAACCCAGCAGCAGCTATTTCTCTTCAATCACTTGTTTCTTGAATCAAAATACAAACCTTGATCACTACCTTAGTATAGCAACACTATCAGCACAATGCCTAGTTGCTTTTTTTGGTTCTAATTGTGTTCTTTTTTATTAACTTATGTTTCCTTTGTGAATGTTGTGTCTCTGATGCTCTGTGTTTGTGAAGCTGCGGCAAGTACGTTTCTTATTGCACCAGTGTACACGTGGACTTGTGCAGATGACAATCTGACTTTGAGGGGAGTTAAGGGTCAGGTTAAGGTCTAGGGACAAGGATGTGGGGATATTAGAAGCCAGGCCAGAGCCTAAACCACCATTCCACGTTCAAAGGCCTGCGAGGTGGAAGATCGAGAAGTTTTCCCCGTGACCATGTGAGTTTCCAAAAGTTCAAAGTTCAAAGTCAATTTATTATCAAAGTACATATATGTCACCATAAACCATCACGAGATACATTTTCTTGTGGGCATACTGAATAAATCCATAATAGAATCAAAGAAAGGCCACACTATCTGTGTGTTAAACCAGTATGCCAAAGACACAAACTATGCTAATACAAAAATAAATAATAATATTAATAATAAATAAATAAGCAATAAATATTCAGAACATAATATGATGAGTTTTTAAAACTGAGTCCAGTACCTGTGGGAACATTTCAGTAATGGTGCTAGTGAAGTTGAATGAAGATATCCTCTCTATTTCAAATGCTGATAGTTAAGTGGTAATAACTGTTCCTGAACCTGATGGTGTGAGTCCTGAATCTCCTGTCCCGTCTTCCTAATGGCAGCAGTGAGAAGGGAGAATGTCTGGGGGGGCGGTGCAGGGTTCTCTGATGATAGATGCTGATTTCCTATGAAGATTTTCCATGTAGATGTGCTCAGTGGAGGGGAGGGCTTTACCTGTGATGGACTGGGCAGTATGCATTACTTTTTGTAGGTCTTTCCATTCAAGGGCATTGATGCTTCCATACCAGGTTGTGATGCAACTAGTTAATATACCGTCCACCACACATCTATAGAAGTTTGTCAAAGTTTTAGTTGTTATGCTGAATCTTCACATCTCCTAAGGAAGTGGAAGTGCTGCCATGCTTTCTTTGTAATTGCACTTTCATGCCGGACCCAGGACACATCCTCCAGAATAATAACATTTAGCAATTTTAAGTTACTGAACCTGTCCACCTCTGATCACTTGATGAGAACTGGCTTATGGGCCTTGCGTTTCTTCCTCCTAAAGTTATAATCAGCTCCTTGGTCTTGCTGACATTGAGTAAGAGTTCATTGTTATGGCACCACTTAGCCAGATTTTCAATTTCCCTCCTGTATGCTGATTCATCATCATGTTTAATTCATCTACAACAGTGGTGTTGGCAGCAAACTTGAATATGGCATTGGAGTGATGCGTAGCCACCCAGTCTCACACAGAGTGCTCCATTTCTCCAGGTACGCTGGTTTCTTCCTACATTCCAAAGACGTATGAGTTAGAGCTAGTGAATTGTGAGTATGCTGAGTTGGCCCTGGAAGCATGGTGACACGTGGGCTGTCCATCCCAACCCTCACCGATTTGATTTGATGCAAACACATTGCACTGTATGTTTCATTGTCCATGTGACAAATAAAGCTAATTTTAAAATATTTTACTTTGGATCATAGAGCCAGAGAGAAATACAGCATGGATGCTGTCCCTTTGCGCCAATCAGTCCATTGAATTGAATTGACTTTATTTCTTACGTCCTTCACATACATGAGAAGTAAAAAGCTTTACGTTACAACTCCATCTAAATGTGCAATGTGCAATCATAGCAATTTATAATAATTTATAATAAACAGAACACTCAATGTAATATAGAGTACACTCAAGTCAACGTGAGTTCATCAGTTTGATGGACTGGTGGAAGAAGCTGTCCCAGAGCTAGTTGGTCATGGCTTTTATGCTGTGGTACCACTTCCCAGATGTTAGTAGGTGGAATAGATTGTGGTTGGGATGGCTTAGGTCTCCAATGATCCTATGGCCCTTTCTACATACCTGTCCTTGTAAATGTCCTGAATCATGGGAAATTCACAACTACAGATGCGCTGGGCTGTCCACACCACTTTCTGCAGAGTCCTGCGATTAAGGGAGGTACAGTTCCCATACCAGGCAGTGATGCAGCCAGTCAGCATGCTCTCAATTGTGCTCCTGTAGAAAGTTCTTATGACTTGGGGGCCCATACCAAACTTCCTCAACTATCTGAGGTGATAGAGGAGCTGTTGTGCCTTTTTCACCACACAGCTGGTGTGTACAGACCACGTGAGGTCCTCGGTGATGTGTATGCTGAGGAACTTAAAGCTGTTTACCCTCTCAACTCCAGATCCATTGATGTCAATAGGGGTTAGCCCATCTCTATTCCTCCTGTAATCCACAACCAGCTCCTTTGTTTTTGCAACATTGAGGGAGGGGTTGTTTTCTTGACACCACTGTGTCAGAGAGATGACTTCTTCCCTATAGGCCACCTTGTTATTGTTTAAGATGAGGCCAATCAAGGCAGTGTCATTGCCAAATTTAATTAGAAGATTGGAGCTGTGGGTGGCGATACTGTCATGGCTATACAGGGAGTAAAGGAGGGGACTCAATACACAGCTCTGAGGGGCTCCTGTATTGAGATCAGAGAGTTGGAGGTGAGGAAGCCCACTCTTACAACCTGCTGTTGATCTGACAGGAAGTCCAGGATACAGTTGCACAAGGCAGGGTCAAGATCAAGGTCTCTGAGCTTCTTGTTGAGCTTGGATGGAACTATGGTGTTGAACTGTAGTCCAAGATCAGCATTTTCACATAAGCATCCTTCTTCTCCAGATGTATTTAGAGAAGTGGCTATTGTGTCATCTGTCGACTGGTTGTGTCAGTAGGCGAATTGTAAGGGGTCCAATGTGAGTGGTAGGAAGCTGCAGATGGAGTCCTTGACCAGCCTCTCAAAGCATTTGCTTATTATGGAGGTGAGTGCGACAGGACACTGGTTGTTCAGACACGTTACCTTTGTTTTTTTTGGTACAGGGACAATGGTGAGTAATTTGAAGCCGGATGAGGATGTCTCCAAGTTTGCTGATGGAATCACGTGCTTTATACAGAAGTGCATCGATGGTGTTGTTCCCCCAGAGTTTTCCCAAACCAGAAACCCTGGATCAATAGCTCCATGCGAGCAGCACTTACAGTACAACATCGAACCTACATCGCTTGGCGATCAGCTATGATCTGTGCAAAGCTATTAAGGCTGTGAAACAACAATGTAGGGAGAACACTGAGTCAAGATTCACAATGAATAGCACATGTGACTTGTGGCGAGGGCTGCATACCATCGCAGACTTCAAAGTCAAACGTTGTGGTGCCGCCAACATCATGGCCTCTGCCCTAGGTGAGCTCAGTTGCATTTGGGCTAGGTTCGATGTGACTAACTCTGTGCAGTCCTACAGCATGGAGGCCAATTGGTTGGACCAACAATGGTTTTAACTATGGCCCCCTCTTGTTTCAGCTTCTGCTTGTACATTGGCAGAAGTAAGAACGAAGAGTGATCTGATTTTCCAAAAGATGCAGATCACCTTTGGGCCAGGTGTAGCACCTGCTTAGCCCCACTGATCAGGGTCACGTTAAGCTTTGGGAGCAGGTGCTGGATGGTCATCTGAGCAGCTGGTGCATATCACAAGTCCTGGTTATGTGACCACTGATACCAGGCAGACAATCTCTGAAGAGTATTGTTAATGGCTGGTGTCACCAGTCTTGTGAAGACACTGCCCAGAAGAAGGCAATGGTAAACCACTTCTGTGGAAAAATTTGCCAAGAAGAATTATGGTTATGGAGACCATGTCACTCAACATTGCAAATAATGACGATGAATCCTAAAAGAGTACTGAGCTGTATTTCTTAGAACAGGGACTGTGAGAAATATTAAACTCAAAACTTTATTTCAGAGCATAAAATTCTCAGTCTGTTGTTTTATCTAAAAGTCATTAGGTTGCAAATAACATTGTTTCTCCCTAAAGCCCTACCTGAATTACATAATTCAGTCCTGCTCCCTCCAAAATGTTGTTCAGCAAAAATAAACTCACAAGCTCACTCTGGAGATCTTTTCTCTTCCTTCACTATTTAATAGTTTCAATGCAACAGCAAAAATGAAAGACATGCTGTTGATGATGCTGTGCTGGATTAGTTCCGAGGTGGTGAGTGGTGGCAGGTACCATTGGCTGAAAATTAGAGCATCCACCCACTAGAAGCTGATAATTACGCCTATCCAGAGATATTATTGGGAAATTGGTACTTAGAACATAGAACAATACAGCAGAGAAACATGCCCTTTTGTATCTGTGCTGAACCCAATGCCAAGTTCAACTAAATCCCCGCTGCCTGCACGTGAGTATAGCTCATCCATTCCCAGCATAGACCGATCTCCTTCCCCCTTTCATTCTCTGCTGCCGGAGGAAGGAGCTGGAGTCCTGAGTATTGGGGAAAGTTTAATTGACTCTGCAATTAATGTTATATGTATGTGTTTCTGATTTCTGCTGTCTCCTTTTGTTAATGCTATTTTGCGCAACTTTGAACGGGGCTGACTGGCTCTGCAACCTGCAGTAAACAGTGCTAAATTGAACTGAATTGACCATTTTTAGTCTGTTTCAAGGACTCTGCGGTTTCATGTTTAATATTCAGCTTTTTCCAGTTGGCACATTTTGTTCTTATTTTGCTCACTACGTCTTTGATGTTTTCTTTGAACGGGTTCCATGGTGTTTCTTTGTTTTGTGGCTGTCTGTGGGAAGGTGGATCTCAGAGTTGTATACTGCATACGTACTTTGATGATAATTGTACTTTCGATCTTTGAATCTTTGATATATATCTGTCTGAAAGTTTCTTAAGCATAATTATTGATCCTGCTTTCACACCACCCTGGAAGACTGTTACAGGCACTTACCATTTATAAGTTCTAGTTCCAAATAAATTTATTATTAAAGTACATTTACATCACCACACAACCCTGAGATTCATTTTCTTGTGGGCGTTTGCAGTAAGTACAGGAAACACAATAGAATCAATGAAAGATTGCATCCAACAGGACAGACAAATAAACAAAGTGCAACAGACAGCAAACTGTGCAAATATAAAAAGAAAATAATCATAATAAATAAATAAGCACTAAATATTGAGAACATAGGACAAAGATTGCTTGATAATGAATCGATAGGTTGTGGGAACAGTTCAATTATGGGGCCACTTGACTCAAAGATCGCCTTTAAACTTGCCCGCTCTCCCCTTAAATGTATGGCTTCTAATATCTGCTATTTCCTTACCCCAGGATGATGCTGTCTACTATATCTATGACTCTCATAATTCTATAAACTTCAATCAGGTCTCCGCTTAACCTCTGACAATCACAGAAAACAGCCCATGCTTCTGGTGCCAAAATTGCAAGCACACCACTTACTACCCCTAACCATACGTCTCTGGAATGTGGGAGGAAACCCGAAGCAGCACAGAAGAGACTCACACAGCTATGTGGAGAACACAAAAACTCCATACAGACAGTGGAGGGAATTGAAACCCAATCGCGGATTGCTGTAAAGAGTCGTACTAATCATGGCATAGTCTGGATGGTGGAGATTTTTAACGGATGTTGCCTTCATGAAGCAACACCACCTGTCGATACAAGTGATAGTGGGGAGGGATATGCCCATGCTGCATTGATTTGAGTCTACTACTTTCTTCAGCTTCTTATGTTCCTATACATTGACTCACCTAATCTCCCAAAATCTATTGATCAATTTATAATCAGTGCTCTCTTCACCAAAGCAGGTCAATCATACAAGCTCTTGGGTACAATTCATAGTTCCAACAGAATCCAGATACCTGTCAAGATTAGTTTATTCGTACTATAATATCAGTAATGGTTGTCTGAACATACATAGCAATCCTTGTTAACTTAATTGCACATCATATCCCAGAGTATTTCAACTGTAATTGACTGTCAGCAAAAATCCATTTGAGTAGCAATCAAAATACGAAGTGTAACAGAGTTGCTGGAATGTCGGAAGCTAAAGCTAAATTTAAATCAGTACAACTGAGTGGAAAATGCTTCATCGTGTCAGTGAAGAATGGCAGATTCAACTGTTCCAGTTGCACTTACAGCATCATGTGACAGAACAATGCTGAACAATTGCATTACACTGTGCAAGGATTCTATTTGAACTACTGTGTTCTTGTTTCCTCTTTGCTTGAGCAGGTCGAATCAATTACTTACAAAGCATAAAAACATAAAGCCATACGAATAGGAGCAGAACTAGTTGTTTTGGCCCATCAAATCTGCTCCACCATTCCATCATGGCTGATTTATTTTCCCTCTCTACCCGATTCTTTTCTCTTTTCCAGATAACCTTTGATATCCTTACTAAGCAAGAGCCATCAACCACCACTTTAAGTATACTCAGGGATGGCCTTGTATTCTGATGCTATGCGCTCTGGTCCTTGACTCTCCCACTATCAGAAACATCCTCTCCAGGTCCAATCTATCTAGGTATTTCAGTATCCAATAGGTTTCAATGAGATCCCTCCCTCATTCTTCAAAACTCTAGAGCCATTAAATGTTCCTCATACATTAACGCTTTCATTCCCAGGATCATTCTCGTGAACTGCCTCAAATGCCAACACATCTTTTCTTGGATAAAGGGCCCAAACCATTCACAGTATTCCATGTGCAGTCAGACCAATGCCTTATAAATCCTCAGTATTACATCCTGGCTCTTGTATTCTAGTCATCTTGAACTGAATGCTAACATTGCATTTGCCTTCCTTACCACCGATTCAACCTGCAAGTCAAGCTTTAGGGATTCCTGCATAAGGATTCAGAAGACCCTTTGCACCTCCGATTTCTGAATTTGCTCCCTATTTAAAAAAATAATCTATGCCTTTATTCCTTCTACCAAAGTGCATGACCATACACGTCCCGACAGTATATTCCACCTGCCACTTCTTTGCCCATTGTCCTAAACTGTCGAAGTCCTTCTGCAGACGTCCTGCTTCTCTCACTATCACAAATAACATAAGAACATAAGAAATAGCAGCAGGAGTCGGCCATCTACCCCGTCAAGTCTTATCTGCCATTCAATAAGATCATGGCTGATCTGGCCATGGACTCATCTCCACCTACCTGCCTTTTCCCATAACCCTTAATTCCCCTGCTATGCAAAAATCTATCCAACCTGTCTTAAATATATTTACTGAGGTAGCCTCCAGTGCTTCATTGGGCAGAGAATTCCACAGATTCACCACTGTCTGGGAATAACAGTTTCTCCTCATCTCCATTCTAAATTTAATTCTCAGATTCTTGAGGCTCTGTCCCCGAGCTCTAGTCTCACCTATCAGTGGAAACAACTTTCCTGCCTCTATCTTTTATAGTCTTTATGTTTCTATAAGATCTCCTCTCATCCTTCTGAATTTCAGTGATTACAGTCCCAGACGACTCAATCTGTCCTCATAGTTTAACCCCCTCATCTCTGGAATCAACCTGGTGAATCTCCTCTGCACTCCTCCAAAGCCAGTATATCCTTCCTCAAGTAGGGAGACCAAAACTAAACTTAGTACTCCAGATGCAGCTTCACCAGTACCCTGTACAGTTGCAGCATAACCCCTCTGCTTTTAAATTCAATCTATCTAGCAATAAAGGCCAACAACCCACCTGCCTTCTTGATAACTTGCTGCATCTGCAAACCAACCTTTTGTGATTCATGCACAAGTAGTCCCAGGTCCCTCTGCACAGCAGCACCCTGCAACCTTTTACTATTTAAATAACAATCTGATCTTCCATTTTTCCTTTCAAAGTGGATGACATCGCCTTTACCAACATTGTACTCCATCTTCCAGACCCTTGCCCGTTCACTTAACCTATCTATATCTCTTTGCAGACTCTTTGTATCCTTTGCATAATTTGCTTTTCCACTCAATTTTTTATCATTAGTAAACTTAGATACACTATTCTCGACCCCCTCTTCCAGATCGTTAATGCATATTGTGAAATAGGAGAAAGGATTGCAAGAAAATTATAGACAAATGGTATTGCATGCTGGCCAGTGTGAACTTAAAGGGCCAAATATGAAAGAGGTTTTCATCAGCAGAAAATGTTTAAGTAATCATTGCTGCTAGAACCAGGTGAATTTAGAAGGTTTAATGAGGAAAATAGTATCATAAATATGGTACCCTAACACTAGCCTGCCAGGGCTGGTGATACATAGGGCCAAACACTTTTTCTTATTTAGAGATACAGTACAGCAACAGGCCCTGCTGTCAACAAGTCCATGCCACTCAATTACACCCATGTGACAAATTAACCAACCAACTTGTACGTCTTTGGAGTATGGGAGGAAACCAGAGCACCCATAGAAAAACCACACAATCACAGGGAGATCGTACAAGCTCATTCCGGACAGCACCTGGAATTGAACCCTGGTTGCTGGTGCTGTAATAGTGATACGCCAACTGTTACACTGCCATTCAGCCCACTTAGAAAGGCACATGGATAATAGAAAATAATGGTGGGCTATGTGAGAGGAACAGGTCAGATTTATCTTAGAGTAGGTTTAAAGGTCAGCACAACAAAGGGCCTGCACTGTGCTGTAATGTTCTATATTGCATGTTCTTCAACTTTGAAATAATAGAACTTAGCCATGCTTTTCTATAGCTTTTCATATTTTTATTCAAATTAACTGGATTAGTAACATGTTACACTGTGAAACATCTTATACTTAATTAAGATTAAAAATAAGCAACACACACTAAATGCTGGTGGAACGCAGCAGGTCAGGCAGCATCAATAGGAAGAAGTACAGTCAACGGTTTGGGCCAAGACCCTTCATCAGGATGAACTGAGAGAAAAGATAGTAAGAGATTTGAAAGTGAGAGGGGGAGAGGGAAATCTGAAATGATAGGATGACAGGAGGGGGAGGGGTGAAGCAAAGAGCTGGAAAGGTGATTGGCAAAAGGGATACACAGCTCGAGAAGGGAAAGGATGATGGGATGGGAGGCCTAGGGAGAAGGAAAGGGGGAGGGGAGCTCCAGTGCTCCTGGTGTGGCCTTTTATATATTGGTGAGACCTGACGCAGACTGGGAGACCGTTTCGCTGAACACCTACGCTCTGACCGCCACAGAAAGCAGTATCTCCCAGTGGCCACACATGTTAATTCCACGTCCCATTCCCATTCTGATATGTCTATCCATGGCCTCTTCTACTGTCAAGGTGAAACCACACTCAGGTTGGAGGAACAACACCTTATATACCATCTGGGTAACTTCTAACGTGATGGCATGAACATTAATTTCTCTAACCTTTGTTAATGCCTCTCCTCCCCTTCTTACCCCATCCTTTATTTATTTATCCCCCCCCCATTTTTTTTCTCTCTCCCTTATTTTTCTCTCTCTGCCCCTCTCACAATCACTCCTTGCCTGTTCTCCATCTTCCTCTGGTGCTTCTCTCCCCCTTTCTTTCTCCCGAGGTCCCCGTTCCATGATCCTTTCCCTTCTCCAGCTCTGCATCCCTTTTGCCAATCACCTTTCCAGCTCTTAGCTTCACCCCACCCCCTCCTGTCTTCTCCTATCATTTTGGATTTCCCCCTCCCACTTTCAAATCTCTTACTATCTTTTCTCTCAGTTAGCTCTGACGAAGGGTCTCGGCCCAAAACGTCGACTGTACTTCTCCCTATAGATGCTGCCTGACCTGTTGCATTCCACCAGCATTTTGTGTGTGTTGCTTGAATTTCCAGCATCTGCAGATTTCCTCACGTTTAAGATTAAAAATAAATCATTCTGGTTTATTGCTTCATGGCCTTCAAGTGTACACCAAGAAAATGGGTTTGCATTTACATTGTATTTTTACCAGTATTCAGGCCTTTGAAGACATTTGATAAATTGGTTTATTATTGTCAAATGTACCAAGATACCAAGAAAAACTTTGTTTTTCAGGCTGCTATGTATGTAATTCATGATATTAGCGTGATTATAATTCATGATTAAGGCAAACGAGTATTAGATTGAGGATAGACTATTAGATTTAGATTCATGATAATGATACTGGGATTGAAAGGCTTATCGTAGGAGGAGCATATGATGGCTCTGGGCATCTAATCACTGGAATCCAGAAGAACGAGGGGGGAATCTCATTGAAACTGATTGAATGTTTACAGTCCTCGGTAGTGTGGATGTGGAGAAGCTGTTTGCTATTGTGGGGGAGTCTAAGACCAGAGGACAAAACCTCAGAATAGAGGGATGTCCATTATGATTATAGATGAGGAGGAATTTCCTTAGCCAGAGAGTGATGAATCTGAAATACTTTGCCACAGGTGGCTGTGGGGGGCAACTCATTGGGCAGATTTAAGGCAGAAGTTGATAGATTCTTGATTAGTCATGTCTTGAAGGGATGCGGGGGGAAGGCAGGAGATTGGGACTGAGAGGGAAATGGAACAGCCATGCTGAAATAATGGAGCAGACTTGATGGGCCAAATGGCCTAATTCTGCTCCTATTTCTTATGGTCTTATAGACTTATTGTAAAATAATGAGTCACAGTTACTGAGAAAATACAGAGAAGGTAGGTAATATAGTCTAAGTGTAATAACAAGATAGACTGTGAAGACAGTACTCCATCCCATGACATGATAGGTCCAGTCAATTAAATAATTTTTTTTAATTAGCTTTGTTTGTCAAATGTACACCAAAGCATACATTAAAATGTGTCATTTGTGTCAAATTAAATCAACAAAGATTCTGCTGCGAGCAGTTTGCAAGTTTTGCTGTACTTCTACATCAAAATAGCCTGTCCACAGCTAACTAATCCTAACACATATGTCTTTGTAATATGGGAAGAAACTGGAGAACACAGACAAAACCAATGTGATCATGCAGGGAATGCACAAAACCCTTACAGACACCGGCGGGCATTTATTTTGCATTCCCTTCACACAGATCAAAGGTTGAAGTTAAACATCAATTTGTTATAAAAGTACTATATGTTATCATATACTACCCTGCGATTTATTGTCTTGTGGGCATTCACAGTAGATACAAAGAAACTGTCAGGAGGGGCCGGATGGACCCAAACACAGGACACAGACACTGAAGTACTAGGGCATATATGTCAAACTCAAGGCCCGCGGGCCAAATCCGGCCCGCGGTGGAATTATCTTTGGCCCGCGAGATAATATCTAATTACTATTAAAGCTGGCCCCAGTAATCGAAGCGCCTATGGCGTATGATATGGCTAATGCTGAGTTTATTCAGGTACCAGGTTTTCAGGGTTTTTAGTGTTTATTTGGCAGTCTTCTTCATAAGAAACGGAATTTGTAAAGTGAAACACTTTGTAGTTATAGCAGAGACTGAGACACATGAGAGCAGGCTGAAAAAACGGAGACAACGAAAGCTGCGTTCGCACGCGTCCGACTGATCCGGCCAGCATGAAGCTGCATTTTGCTCAATCCGGCCCGTGACCTAAAATGAGTTTGACACCCCTGTACTAGGGGGAGGACAGAATGGGGATACCATGGCACTAAAGGGTAGAGCTGGGGTTCAGGCGGAGCGGAGCGGGCTCCCGGAGTTCGGGCAGGCGGAGCGGAGCGGGCTCCCGGAGTTCGGGCAGGCGGAGCGGAGCGGGCTCCCGGAGTTCGGGCAGGCGGAGCGGAGCGGGCTCCCGGAGTTCGGGCAGGCGGAGCGGAGCGGGCTCCCGGAGTTCGGGCAGGCGGAGCGGAGCGGGCTCCCGGAGTTCGGGCAGGCGGAGCGGAGCGGGCTCCCGGAGTTCGGGCAGGCGGAGCGGAGCGGGCTCCCGGAGTTCGGGCAGGCGGAGCGGAGCGGGCTCCCGGAGTTCGGGCAGGTAGACAGGTTCCCAGGGTTCAGGCAGGCTAGATAAGCTGGCGGAGAGCCCTCACTGGGCAGGCTGCATATATCCCGGTTAGGGACGCCCCCCAGGCAGAAACACCGGAGGCCTGGGCAAGGTGCGAATCCCTAGGCGGGTGCGGGGCACAATCCCAGAGTTCGGGCGGAAGAGGAGGATGGGGCAGAACCCCCGCTGGGCAGCAGCGGGTTGGCCAGACCTGCCCGACGGAGGCAAGGGATAGGAATGGGCAGAACCACCATCAGGCAGCGCAGGTCAGCCGGACCTGCCCAACGGAGACAAGGGGTAGGAATGGGCATAGGTCCAGGATAACCAACACAACAGTGATGACAACAGGAAATTCAGAAACAGCCAGCAGACAGCACGACCGCGCGAAAATCAAACAAGCAGAGAAGCAGGACCAGCGCATGGGAAGAAAAGTGGGGGAGCAGACCAACCTGGTAGTACTGGCATGATGAAGAGAAGATCTGAGCCCGGGCAGAATCACAGAATGAAAAGCAGAGTTCAGAGCCAGCAGAGAAACAGGAAACAAAACAAAACAACCACCCACCTGGTCCCAGTCCCAAGGCCCCTTATAAACACCTGCAGCTCAATGAGTTACAGGTGTGCCTCATAGATCACGGGTGATGGGAGGGACAACTGCAGGACCCGGAGTCCGGAGCCCTTGGACCGGATCAAAACCCGGAACGCGGTTCCGGACCGGATCCTGACAGAAACACAACAGAGTCAACGAAAAACCGCACTCAAAGACAGCCAAACAGCCAACGTGCAAAAGACAACATGAGGAAATCTGCAGATGCTGGAAATTCAAGCAACACACACAAAATGTTGGTGGAACAATTGTGCAAATACAAAAAGAAAAGAAAATAGCAATAATGAATATATAAATATCATAACTGTGAACATAAGCTGTAGATTCATTGTACTGAGATAATGCAAGCAAAATTATCATTATGATAAAGGAAAATGTTCCAGAAATGAAGAATTGATCTTGAAATTTAAGAAATGTATTTAGTGTGGTTGTAGCAGAGGTTTTAAGAAAATGATTTTTGACTGAGGAGGGTCTTTATTACGCACAGAGTATTTAGAAGCTTGCTGGTATTGTTCTCCGGGTACAGAGGAAGGTGCAAGGATATTAAAGGTATATTCTGAGTACTAAGTGCAAAATGGTTCCATTAACTGAGGACTCAAGTACAAGTTGGCATGGAATGAAGGAGACTAGTGAAAGAACCAGAGGTGATACAAGGAGATTTTTTTTATTAAGCAGGAAGTGGTCAGAGTTGCATTTCACTGCCTGGAGGAAGATTCAGTTGAAGAATTCTCAAAGGATTGGCTGATCAAAGGACAGAATTTGTAGGACCGTAGAGTAAGGAAGATGCAATGGGAATTACTGGGTTGCTGTCTTATAGAACCAGAATGGGTATGATGGGGTGGATGGCCTCAATCTATGCACTGACATTCTGTGATCCATCAGTCACATAGAAATATCAGCAGAGTTATACAGAAGAGTCAACTGCTGCTCACCAACATTGAGTCTAAGATTCCTGTATGACTGTGAAAGACCCAAAACATACTGACGACTTGTTTCAGTTGGGGAAACATCTCTCCCCACCATCAGCAGAGTCTACAGAAGTGGTTCTAACCATTTTTACTCTATTGACCATGTCATTAACCGAGCAGTCCATGGAACCCAGATTGGGAACCCTTACTCAGAAAGGCAACACTTACTATCAAAGATCCCCAGTTTCCGGATCATGCCATTTTCACGCAGCTACAATTGGGCAGGAGGTACGGAAGTCTCAAGTCCCACACCACCAGGTTCAAGAACAGTTGCTTCCCTTCACCCATGCAGTTCCTGAACCAACCAGCAAAATATTAATCACTGCAGTTCAGCAACACCGTGAGCATTTTGCACAAAAATAGACTTTTTATGTTCTATTTGTGTACTTGTAAAAATTGTCTTTTTTTTACCTTCAGTAAGATGGTGGTGCTCTCGGGCACAGCAGTTTCTGTGGGGCCAACCAAAGGTGATATTGTCTTTTTTAAACATATTTAAAACATTTTTTATGATCCCAAGACTCTGCTGGACGTTAAGAATATAAATTACTGCAAGTCGACCCCATCAGCGAGTTGCTCATTGGCCAGCAAACTGAAGGAGCTGGATTTGGTGCAGGCTATACAGCTGCCTATGACAGAGAGGAGTCAGTGTGCAAAGGTGGTGTGTAGTATATCAGAGAGTGATTATCTCAATTACTTTTCTTATGATTGCAAGACCCTGTTGGGCATTGTTAATGTGAAATGCTGCAAGTTCAATTCACTGTTTTATTGGTGAGCAGTGAATGTGGACGACGGGGACCTGTGTGGACTCGGTCGTTGCAAGGACTAGGCCTCAGACTGTGATGTCACCTGTTTGCAGCCCCCCAGGAGAGAGGCATCAGACTCAATGCATTGTACCAGACTGCCAGATGTGGTGCAGCATCCACGCTGGAATTAGTGCTGCCCTCCAGTGTCATTCGCCAGAAGATGAAATGTATTGTGTTTGATTACAGACAGCTGCAACATTCATGGACCCAGGGACTTTGACAATATACTATTTGGTTTGACTCTATTTTAATGCTGTCTTATATATGTTATGTTTGCTTTGTGCTGTGTATAGCTGTTGATACTGTATTTTGCATTTTACCTTGGCCCCCAAGGTAACACTGTTTTATTTGACTGTATTCATGGGTATTCAAGTATGGTTGAATGACAATTAAACTTGAATTTAAATTGAATTCAGTTTATGTTTTTATTCTGAATGCCCACCACATCCTGGAGCATGTTGGTTGTTAATGGAATGCCAATGATCTGCTGCAAGGAAGATTCTAATTGTATTCACATGTATGTGTGCATAAGGCAATAAACTCCATTTGGACCTATTTCACTGGGCTCCTTATAGAGCACAACAGTGAAAAAAAAAACTTTGGAAACTAGCTTCAGTTCTTCAGCATTGACTCTGAAGAACCTGCTCAGTGAATCTGAGCAGCTGCCATACTAAACCATTGAGGAGATCACTGCCAGAGGGTCAGGTGATGATTAGAAGATGTGGCTGGTTTGGTGCTGTCGTTACCTGTGCAGGAGAAGATTGGAGACCTGAGGGAGGGATAGCATCTGCTCAGATTCTAACTTCCAATTCACATTGCTATGTAACAAGCAATGCCTTGAACAGATGGTAGAACAAGATGGCCCAGCTGATACGGAGCAAGTGGTGTGCAGGAGAATGACATCTTTACTTGTGTGTCTGACAGAGAAAACAACTAATTTGATCAAGCATAACTTATGATATGAAGAGGCTGGTTCATTTAAGGTGAGATGGGCAAAGTCCCAAGGATATGTGCTAGGCAAGTTTTTTTTCCAAGAAGAATGATGGATGTTTGGAATATTCTATTAGGGTAGTGGTGGAGGCAAGTAAGAAAGGTGATAAGAGGCTCTTCAATAGGTTCATGAGTATACAGAGAATAGAGGGATATGGAGCATGGAGATACAAAAGACTGCAGATGCTGTAATCCAGAGCAACAAGCTATCTGCTGGAAGACCTCAGCAGGTTGAGCATCGTCTGAGGCAAGGGCTCCCAACCATTTTTATCCTGTAGACCAATCCTATTAGGCACGGGGTTCATGGATATCAGGTTGGTAACTTTTGAGGTGTGATGGAATTGTCAACTTGCAACCTGCCCCCACCACATCCTGGGGCATGATGGTTGTTAATGGAAATTACACATTTCATTCTATGTTTCAAAGTACATGTGATAAATAAATGAATCTGAATCAGACATTCGAGGTCAAAACCCTACATCGGGTCCTATCAAAATATAGAACGTATCCAGACAGAAGGGATTCATGTAAATTGGTATCATTACCATAATTAATTCAGCACAGCATTGTGGGCAGAAGGGTCAGTTCTGTTGCTAGACTCTGCTTTGTTCTGTCTTCCATGTTCTAGTTGAAGTCCACAGTTAACAGGAGTGAAGTTGTAGTGTGTCCAAAGGGTTTGCCTTCCTGATGACACACTTGCTTTTCCAACCTTTCTTTGTGCTCCATTCCAGACCCATGTGGTTTAGTTTGGCCTTCACAATTACATTCCACTCAAGGGGAACGTTGATTTTCACATTCATTGGACTGAAAAAGACAAATTTCCCATAAATTCCACCTGTCCTGATCACTAAAATCTTAATAAAACTGTCAAATATAAGACTATTGAACATCATTTTTATCAGACTATAACTCAGTTGTTCATCCTTCGCACCATGCATTTAATTTGAAACTGATAGTAATTTTTAAGTGTTGCACTGTACTGCTGCTGTAAAACAGCAAATTTCACGACTTATGTCCAAAGACCAAAGAACTAATCATGGATTTCAGAAAGGGTAAGGTGAGGGATTACACACCAGTCCTCACAGAGGGATCAGAATTGAAAAGAGTGAGCAATTTCAAGTTCCTGGGTGTCAACATCTCTGATGATCTATCCTCTGCCCAAAGTAACAATACATTTACAGAGAAGGCACAACAGCAGCTATATTTCATTACGAGTTTGAGGAGATTTGGTATGTCACCAAAGACACTTGCAAATTTCTGCAGATGTACTGTGCAGAGCATTCTGACTGGCTACATCATTGTCTGATATGAGAGTGCCACTGTACAGGATTAAAAGAAGCTGCAGAAAGTTGTAAACTCAATCAGGTCCATCATTGCCACGAACCTCCCAAGCACTCAGGTATCTGGGCAAGGTGAGTATCTGGTAAGTTTCTCTTTTTCTTCTTAATTCTTCATTCCTTGTCTCTCAGATCAAAGTAGCGCAGTGCGAACGGCTCCAGAGGCAGTGTTTTGGTCTGAGTGTGAGATGTAGGAATTCTGGGAAACAACCAGTCTCTTGGATAAGCACACCTGCACTAAGTCAGAGAATGTGTTAAAGAACTGGAGCTGCTGCTCGATGATCTTCAGCTTATAAGGAGAATGAGAGAATGATAGATAGGAGCGACAGGGAGATAGTCACCCCTGGGTTGCAAGAGGCAGGTAACTGGATGAGAAGGAGGCTAAATGGACAGCAGTGCAAGGTGCACCTGTGGCTATTCCCCTCAAAAACTGGCATACTGTTGAGGGAGATGACCTACCGGGGAGGCGAGCCACAACAATGACTAGCTCTCTGGTGCTGTGGCTCAGAAAAAGAAGATGAATACAATGGTGATGGGAGATTCCATTGTCAAAGGAACAGAAACAAGATTCTGTGAGGACAATAGAGATGTCCGGATGCTATGTTGCATCTGAAGTCTCAGGGTCAGGGATGTCTCGGATTAAGTACATGGCATTCTCAAGTTGGAGGGTGAGCATCCAGGAATCTTGGAACATATTGGCACAAATGACACAGGTAGGGAAAGTGAGAAGGTCCTGAAGAGAGATTTTAGGGAGCTAGGTAGAAAGCTGAAAAATAAGCCCTCTGGGGTAGTAATTTCTGGATGGTTGCCTGTGTCACGATGATTTGACACTTGAATGTATGGCTGAAGAACTGGTGGAGGGGGGCAGGGATTTTTGGGTTCTCTTCTGCAGAAGATACATGCTGTACAAAAGGGATGGGTTACACTGTACAAAAGAGAGTGGTGAGTGCGTGGAGTGGTCTGCTGGTGACGGTGGTGAAGGCAGATACAATAGGGTCCTTTAAGAGACTCCTGGACCTCAGAAAAATAGAGGGCTATGGGTAACCCTAGGTAATTTCTCAGGTAAGAACATGTTCAGCGCAGCTCTGTGGGCCAAAGGGCCTGTATTGTGCTGTAAGATTTCTATGTTTCTATGTTACACCTGAACCCAAGGGTGACCAATATCCTTGCAGGTAAGGTTGCTAGAACTGTTCAGGAGGGTTTAAACTAATTTGGCAGGGGATGGGAGCCAGAGTGATGGTGCTGAGAACGAGGTAGTTGATAGAGAAACAAAGGCAATGTGTAGTGAGACTCCCAGCAAGGGGAGGCTGATGATGGGGCAAAATAGCAGTCAAAAGGATGAGCTGCAATGTAAAAGGCAGACAACATTGTAAAGGGAGAATACAAAACTGAGGGTGTTATACTTGAATGTGCAGTTTATCAAATAAGGTGGATGAACCTGTAGCACAGTTACTGATTGGCATGTATGAGGTTGTAGGCATCACTGCATCATAACTGAAAGATTATACCTGGGAGCTTCACATACAAGGATACACATTATATCTAAAGGACAGGCAAGTAGGCAGAGGAAGTGATGTGGCTCTGTTGGTAAAACTGAAATCAGATAATTAGAAAGAGATGACATAGGGTCAGAAGGTATTGAATTGTTGTGGGAAGAGCTAAGAAACTGCAAGGGTAATGTTACCCGTGGGTATCTTGTACTTGTCACGTGACAGTGGTGTTGAAGCTATACTGGACTTAAGGTAGTGGTCTTGTGATGGTGGAGTGACGTCATTTTCCCGCCAGTAGAGATCATGTGACAAGTTTTTTTTTACAGGGTATTAAAGGAGGACCCCTCCCTGTGAGGAGGGGCAGTTCAAGGCTGGATTTGCCATTTTGACTCCATGCCACTGCGTGGTCCAATATTATGATGCAGTTTGGTTGAAAGGTGGAGTTTTATTTAATGCCTAAAGTTTAAAAGGTCATTGCCGGCAGTTTCTTTATAATACTGCTAGTTGAGAATCAGTGGAGAGTGAAGATCGGAGTTCGGGAGTTAAAAGATCGAGGAAAGTCGATTTCGACGGTGAAACAGGTTCGACCTTGTTTGATCCTCATTCGGAAGGAATTCGTTGGCTGTCCCCATGTTAATCCCTGCAAATGGTAGAAGAAAGGATTGGGTACAGTGTTGTAAAGGAAAGGTCAGTGCCTTTAAGCCGTTTCATTTTCATCTTCGTAAATTCTCCGTGGGAAAAGTATAGTTCGACTGGGAACTGCAACAACACGACGTGAAAGAGAATTTAAATCGTCTAAAAAGTCTCTCCTTTAATGGACTGTAAGCATTTTGAACTTTTGCAGTACTACTTTGAAGAACTGTTTTTGCAACATCGCTTTAAGAACTGTTTAAGCTTCATTGCTTTGAGAACTGTTTAAGCTGCCGCACAGCAGCTGATTTCTGGTTACGTTAGTGGTTTGTTTACTTTTGGGGGTTTGTTTTTCAGTGTTTAATAAATGTGTTATTTGTTATAAAAAACCCTGCCTCACTTATATATTTGTTGTTGCTGAATCTGTAACAGTAAAAAGATCTTAATGGGAAGTATATACAGATGGCCAAATAGTAGTAAAGATGTAGTCTACAAATTACAACTGGAGATAGAAAATGCATGTCAAAAGGGATGTTACAATTGTCATGGAAGATTTCTATATGCAGATAGATTGGGAATATCAAGTTGCTGCTGGATCCCGAGGGGCAATTTCTAGAATGCCTTCAGGGTGGCTTTTTACAGCATCTCATGGTTGAGTCCACTAGGGTATCAACTAATCTGGATTGAGCGTTATGCAATGGATCAGAATTGATTAGAGAGCTTAAGGTAAAGGAGCACTAAGGGACTAGAGATCATATTATGATAGAATTCACCCTGAAATTTAAGGAGAAGAAGCTAAAGTCAGATGCATCAATATTATAGTGGAATAAAGAGAAATACAGAGGCATGAGAAAGGATCTGGCCAAAAATTGATTGAAAAAGCATACTAGCAGGGATGATGGCAGATCATAAATGGCTAGAATTGCTAGAAACAAGTCAGGAGGTGCAGGACATATACATCACAAAGAGAAAGAAGCATTCTAAAGGTAGGATGACACAAACATAGTTCACAAGAGAAGTCAAAGCCAACATAAAAGCCTATAATAGATATATAATAGAGGAAAAATCAGTGGGAAATGAGAGAACTGGAAATTTTTAAAATCAGAATCAGAATCAGAATTAGAATCAAGTTTATTATTACCGGCATGTGATGTGAAATTTGTTAACTTAGCAGCAGCAGTTCAATGCAATACATAATGCAGAAGAAAAAAAATAAATATTCAGTATACTTTATACAGTGTATGTATATTGAATAGATAAAAATCATGCAAAAAACAGAAATACTTCATATTAAAAAAAAGTTAAGTAGTGTCCAAAAGTTCAATGTCCCTTTAGGAATCGGATGGCAGAGGGGAAGAAGCTGTTCCTGAATCGCTGAGTGTGTGCCTTCAGGCTTCTGTATCTCCTACCTGATGGTAACAGTGAGAAAAGGGCATGCCCTGGGTGCTGGGGGTCCTTAATAATGGACGCTGCCTTTCTGAGACACCACTCCTTGATGATATCCTGGGTTACTATGTAAGCTAGTACCTAAGATGGAGCTGACTAAATTTACAACCCTCTGCAGCTTCTTTCGGTCCTGTGCAGTAGCCCCCCCGCGCCTCCCCCCCCACCCATACCAGGCAGAGATGCAGCCTGTTGGAACGCTCTCACATTACATCTATAGAGGTTTTTGAGTGTATTTGTTGACATACCAAATCTCTTCTAACTTCTAGTAAAGTATAACTCCTGTCTTGCCTTCTTTATGACTACATCAATATGTTGGGACCAGGTTAGATCCTCAGAGATCTTGACACCCAGGAATTTGAAGCTGCTCACTCTCTCCACTTCTGATCCCTCTATGAAGACTGGTACGTGTTCCTTCGTCTTACCCTTCCTGAAGTCCACAATCAACTTTTTCATCTAATTGGCATCAAGTGCCAGGTTTTTGCTGCAACACCACTCCACTAGTTGGCATTTCTCACTCCTGTACGCCCTCTCATCATCACCTGAGATTCTACCAACAATGGTTCTATCATCAGCAAATTTATAGATGGTGTTTGAGCTATGCCTAGCCACACAGTCATGGGTATATAGAGAGTGGAGCAGTGTGTTAAGCACACACCCCTGAGGTGAGCCAGTGTTGACCGTCAGTGAAAGGATATGTTATCGCCAATCTGCACAGATTGTGGTCTTCCGGTTAGGAAGTCGATGATCCAGTTGCAGAGGGAGATACAGAGGCCCAGGTTCTGCAACTTCTCAATCAGGATTGTGTGAATGATGGTATTAAATCCTGAGCTATAGTCGATGAACAGCATCCTGACATGGGTGTTTGTGTTGTCTAGGTGGTCTCAAACCGTGTGGAGAGCCATTGAGATTGCATCTGCCATTGATCTATTGTGGTGATGGACAAATTGCTATGGGTCCAGGTCCTTGCTGAGGCAGGAGTTCAGTCTAGTCATGACCAACCTCTCAAAGCATTTCATTGCTGTAGATGTGACTGCTACTGCGTGATAGTCATCGAGGCAGCTCACATTACTTTTCTTAGGCACTGGTATAATTGTTGCTTTTTTGAAGCAAGTGGGAACTTCTGCCCGTAGCAGTGAGAGGTAGCATACGTCCTTGAATACTCCCGCTAGTTGGTTGGCACAGGTTTTCATAGCTTTACCAGATACTCCATCAGGACCTTCTACCTTGCGAGAGCTCACTCTCTTTAAAGACAGCTTAGCATCAGCCTCTGAGATGGAGATCACAGGGTCAAAAGGTGCAGGAGGGATATTCACAGCAATAATTGTATTCTCCATTTCAAAAGAGCTATGGAAGGCATTGAGTAGTGAAGCATCGCTGCCATTCATGGTATTGGGTTTCGCTTTGTAGGAAGTAATGTCTCGCAAGCCCTGCCAGAGTTGTCGTGCTTTCGATGTCACCTCCAACTTCACCTAAAATTGTCTCTTCACAGTTGAAATAGCCCTCTGCAAATCATACCTAGTTTTCTGGTACAGGCCTGGGTCGCCAGACTCGAATGCCACAGATCTAGCCTTCAGCAGGCGACACCTCCTGGTTCATCCGCGGTTTTTCGTTTGGGAATGTGCAATAAGTCTTTGTGGGCACACACTCATCCAACAGAAGGCAACTAAAAAGTCATAAATAAGGAAAAGATGGAATACAAAGGTAAGTTAAACAGTAATATTAAAGAAGATACCAAAGGTTTCTTCAGATACATAAAGTGTAAAAGAAAGGCAAGAGTAGATATCAGACCACTGGAAATGATACTAGAGAGGTAGTAATGAGTGAAAACAAAATGGGGGATTAACTGAATAAGAATGTCGCATCAGTTTTCACTGTGGAAGACACTAGATGTATGCTGGAAGTTCTAGAGTGTCAGATTCCAGAGGTGTGTGAAGTTGTCATTACTAGGGGAAGGTTATTGAGAAACTCAGAAGTCTGAAGGTACTGTAGATAAGACATTTGGACCAGATAGTATACATCCAGAGTTCTGAAAGAGGTGGCTGAAGAGATGGTGGAGGTATTGGTAATGATCTTTCAAGAATAAATTGATTCGGGAATGGTTCTGGAGGAATGTCACTGCACTTTTCAAAAATGGAGAGAGGGAGAAGAAAGGAAATTATAGGCCAGTGACAAGGAAGATGTTGGATTTGATTGCTAAGTATGTGGTTTTGGGGTACTTGGAGACACACAATAAAGTAGGCCATAGTCAGCATGGTTTCATGCAGGAAAAATCATGCCTGACAAATCCGTTAGAATTTTTTAAAGAAATAACAAGCAGGACGGACAACAGAGAATTTGTCAATGGTTGAACTTGTGTACTTGGATTCTAATAAGGTAGGAGCCTATGGTATTATAGGAAAGATACTAGCATGGATAAAGCATTGGCTGATTGGCAGGAGGTAAAGAGAGGGAATACAGGAAACCGTTTCTAGTTGACTGCCAGTGTCTAGTGATGTTCCACCTGGACCTGTATTGTCACTGCCTCTTTTTAAGTTTTATATCAATGACTAGGATGATGGAATTGATGTCTTTGCAGCCAGGTTTGTGGACAATATGAAGGTAAGTGGAGGGCCAGAGAGATTGAGGAAGTAGAAACATTACAGAAGGACTTAGACAGAATGGGCGAAGAAGTAACAGATGGAATACAATATCGGGAAGTGTATGATCATGTACTTTGGTAGAAGAAATAAAAGCATAGATTACTTTTCTAAATGGAGAGAAAATTCTGAGATGCAAAGGGACTTGGAGGGCCTCGTGTAGGGTTGCCTAAAGGTTAATTTACAAGTTGATTTGGTGTTGGGGAAGGCAAATGCGATGTTCGCATTTATTTTGAGAGGACTAGAAAATAAAATCAAGATGTAATGTTGAAGCTTCATAAAGCACTGGAGAGGCCTCACTAGGAGTATTAAGAGCAGTTTTGAGCCCTTATCTAAGAAAGGATGTGCTGATGTTGGAACGGTTCAAAGGAAATTCACAAAAATGATTCCAGGATTAAGCCCCTTGTCATATGAAGAGTACTTGATGGCTCTGGTCGTGTACTCACTAGAATTCAGAAGAATAGGGGTGACCCGAATGAAATCTATTGAATGGTGAAAGGCCTTGATAGAGTGGATGTGGAGAGGATGTTTCCTTTGCTGGGATATTCTAGAACCAGAGGACACAGCTTCAGAATAAAGGGATGTCCTTTTATAACAGCAATGGGGAGGAATTTCTTTAGCCAGAGAGTGGAGAATCTGTGAAATATGTTTCCACTGGCAGCTGTGCAAGCCAAGTCTTTGGGTAGATTAAAGGCAGAGCTTGATAGATTCTTTATTGATCAGGGCATGAAGGGATATGGGGAGAAGGCAAGAGATTGAGGCTGAGAGGGAAAATAGATCGGCCATGATGAAATGGTGGAGCAGACTCGATGGGACAAATGGCCAAATTTGGCTCCAATATCTTATGGTCCTATGGAGATCTTCAGGGAATGATGCCTGAAAAATATGGCACCCTTCATTAAAGACCCCTATCGCTCGGGATATGCCCTCTTCGTATTGCTACCATCGAGGAGGAGGTACAGGAGCCTGAAGGCACACACTCAACAATTCAGGAACAGCTTCTTCACCTCTGCCAGCAGATTTCTGAATGGACATTGAACCCATGAAAACTATCTCATTACTTTTTTTTACACTACTTACTTAATTTAATTATTTAATATATATATTAAATATATATTGTGTTACGTACCCGTGACACGTGACAGTGGTGTACATGTCACGTGACTGGTGTTGAAGCTATACTGGACTTGAGGTAATAGTTTTGTGATGGTGGAGTGACGTCATTTTCCCGCCAGTAGAGGTCATGTGACAGGTTTTTTTTACAGGGTATAAAAGGAGGACCCCTCTCTGTGAGGAGGGGCAGTTCGTGGCTGGATTTGCCATGTTGACTTCATGCCACTGCGTGATTTAATGTTATGATGCAGTTTAGTTGAAAGATGAAGTTTTATTTAATGCCTAAAATTTAAAAGGTCATTGCCAGCAGTTTCTTTATAATACTGCTAGTTGAGAATCAGTGGAGAGTGAAGATTGGAGTTCAGGAGTTAAAAGATCAAGGAAAGTCGATTTCGACGGTGAAACGGGTTCGACCTTGTTTGATCCTCATTCGGATGGAATTCGTTGACTGTACTCGTGTTAATCCCTGTGAATAGCAGAAAGGATTGAGTATAGTGTTGTAAAGGAAAGGTCACTGCCTTTAAGCCGTTACATTTCATCTTCGTGGGAAAAGTAGTTCGACTGGGAATTGCAACAACACGACGTGAAAGAGAATTTAAATCGTCTTAAAAAGTCTCTCCCTTAAATGGACTGTAAGCATTTTGAACTTTTACAATACTACTTTGAAAAACTGATTTTGTAACATCGCTTTAAGAACTGTTTAAGCTTCATTGCTTTAAGAACTGTTTGAGCTGCCGCACAGCAGCTGATTTCTGGTTACTTGAGTGGTTTGTTTACTTTTGGGGGGTTTGTTTTTCCAGTGTTTAATAAACGTGTTATTTGTTATAAAAACCCCTGCCTCACTCATATATTTATTGTTGCTTGAATCCGTAACACCTGTAATTTACATTTTTATTTGATTCTATTGCTTTGTAGTGCTGCTGCAAAGTTAACAAATTTCATGACATATGCAAGTGATATTAAACCGGATTCTAGTTCTGATTCTGACATATGTCAGTGATAATGTAGCTGATTCTCTATGTGACAAAGGAATGCCAATTTTGTTTCAAGCAAGCGTTTAACCTTATCATTTGCAGAATTTAACCTTGAAGTCCATGATTGACAGGAGTGAAGTAGTAATGTGTCAGAAGGGTTTTCCTTCCTGATTGCACATTTGCTTTCTCCTTTGTGCTCAATATCAGATATTGATGCACTTCCTTTGAAGATGCCCATTGAGGGAATATCAATAGCTGCTGATGGCTTTCAGTTCAATGCATACCTAACTCAGAGCACAGGAGCATTTTGCATTACAGGTACCTGACAGCAATTAATGCCCACTTGTACCTTTTCATCCTGTGTCTTCAGTCAGTTAAATAACTTACACTTCGGTGACTGCATCCACTCCCTGAAGACTGTTTGATGGTCATTTCAAACTGTCTTCCCAATGAAAACATTCTGCACTTGAGATTTACTTTATAAACTGAGTCCGAGAAGCATTCATTTTATAGAGCTTCTCCTGAAAACCCTTTGACGAAGCAATAACAAAATACTTGATACAACCCCATGAGTACCGGTCCTACAGCGAGTTCCTGTCAACCCAAAGAACCTGAATAGAAGTCACCAACTTTTAATTTTGAAAGTAATGGAAGTTTTCACACTTCTCCAAATCTCAGGTCTTAGTGCAACAGGGATTTTTTAATGTTCCAATTGTGTTCTTTCTTGTCTAATTTTAGATCATTTCCATCTAATTTCTGATTTTCTTTTTTCATTTTATGCTATGATGCTGCTGTAAGTAAGCTATTAATTAATTTATTTTTACCTATTGAGGTATAGTATGGAATAGGCCATTCTAGCTCTTTGAGCCATGCCCACTACCCAGCAAACCCCCAATTTTTTAATCTTAACCTAATCACAGGACAATTTATAAAACCAGTTAACCTACCATCACTTGGGGGGGGGGGGGGAGTGACATGATAGTGTAGTGATTAGCACAATAAAATTCAGTACTGGCAACTCCAGGTTCAATTCCTGCCACTGTCTGAAAGAAGTTTGTAGTTACTTCCAGTGATTGCGTGAGTTTCCTCTGGGTGCTCCGGTTTTCTCCCGCAGTCTAAAGACGTACCATTTGGTCGGTTGATTGATCATTGTAAATTGTCCTGTGATGAGGCTAGTGTTAAATTGGGGGATTACTAGGCTTCATGACTCAAACAGCCAGAAAGGCAATTCCACACTGTATCCCAGTAAGTCAATAAATAAATACCAGGCATTATATCTTTGGACTCTGAGAGGAAACTGAACCACCTGAAAAAAACACACTTGGTCACAGGGACAACATGCAAACTCCTTACAGGCAGCGACCAGAAATAAAGCTGGTTCACTGATACCATTAAGCATTGTGCTAACCACTAAGCTACCATGTCGGCCGACTTTGCATCATTGCATACATGTACTTGTGCCTAGGACAATAAACTTGACTTTGGCTTTGATAACTAATTTTCTAAGTTTGTCTTTAGGCCATTGATTCATTTAGTCATTTGAGTACTACTGCACTGCACAGGCCCTTAAAGCCCAGGAAGTCAAAGATGCATGTAATTTCTAATCTCACTAATCTCATTTACACTCTCTGCACTAATCTCATGATATCAGAATCAGAATCAGATTTATTGGCACATACGTTAATTGTGAAATTTGCTGTTTTGTGGCAGCTGAACCATGCAGGCATAACAAATTACTGTAAGTTACAATAAAAACCATGCCAAAGAGGAATATCGAGCTAGTGTTCATGGTTTCATGGACCGTTTGAAAATCTGATGGTGGAGGGTAGATGCTGGTGCTAAAATATTAAGTGTCCATATGTTTTCAGGGTCCTGTACCTCCTCTCTGATGGCAGTAATGAGACAAGGCTGCAGCAGCCAATTCTAGCCTACCAATTGCTGCTGCTGGTGACCTAGCACTAGTTGTTATCCATATACGACAGGCCCTCAATCACTCCAGTAATGATGCTCCACAAAGTCAAAGAAATCTATTTGATCCTTTACTATCAACTAAAAAAACATCTGAAGTGGTGAAAAAAGTGTAAATTAAGCATTTAACAGAAGATGTGATATCCATCAGTACCCAGCTCCTAACTGCCCAAAACAAAGCACGGATATGTATCTTATTCTCTTGGCTTTTACCATGCCCCCACTCACGTGACTAATTACCATAATACACACAAAAAACATGCAACATAGAGTACAATCCAGATAGGAAACAGATGCATGGTTCCTCTAGAGGACATGTCCTGGACAGTGAGGGTCCTTAATGATGGATATTGCCTTCTTGAGGCTTTGTCTTTTGCAGATATCCTTGATAGTGAAGCGTTTTGTGCCTGTAATAGAACATAGAACATAGAATGCTACAACGCGGTAGCATAGTGGTTAGCACAACACTTCACAGTACAAGTGACCCAGGTTCAGTTCCCATTGGAGATCAATTCCATCATGGCTGATGCAATCTATGTTCTAACTCTATGTTCCATGTTCTCCCGCAACCTTTGACACCCTTAATAATCAGCAATGTATCAATGACAGCCAAGTCATTGGAGTTGCAAATCCTACACCAAATCTGATTGATGAGGGGGGAAGGCAGAGGAATGGGGTAGAGGAGGATAGTAAGCATGGTAGAGGAGAAGTAGTGCAATGTTATTACAGGTGCTCTAGTTTACATCCACAGTCCAAAGATTGGATAATAAATTAATTGGTCATTGTAAACTGTCCCGTGATTAGGCTAGGGTTAAGCAGTGAGGTTGCTGGGTGGTGCATCTCATTGGGCTGGAATGGCCTGTTCTGCGCTGACTCTCAAAATAAATAAATGAATAAATAAAATCAAAATCAGCCTGATGGGATAGCAGAGCCAACTCGATAGGCCAAATGGCCTAAATCAATTCCAAGGTCTTATGATTTTATGGTTTTATGATTTGTTTTATTAAATATATTCATTCTATTGCAACGTAAAAGAAGGGCGGTATTTGTAACACATCTTCTATTGCTCTTAGCAGGGAGACCTGCGGAACAGCTTCAGATGCTCGTTAATAGTTCTAAACCATTAGTGGGCCAAATGTCACTAACTAGTCAGACATGTTGAGATTGACAGGCCTTACTGAAGTATTTGTCAAAACTATCTTTTTCTTTTTTCCAGAAAAATAAAATCACAAACTGACATTAATAGAAATCATTCAACTCTGCCATGGACTGTCCCAAGCATGGTTACCAAAGGAGGAGGGTTGGACACTTGGCTAGCAACCCCACCCTGTAAAAACCCAGAGCCACAGAAATGCCAACAGTAGCTCCAAAGTCCTCATTTCTGGGAGAGGAAGGATCTTCACCTAGAAGGTGTATGGATTTGCGAGGTGAAAGGAGAAGGCACCAGGCTGATCAAGGCCCAGGACAGAGGACTCTAGCGAGCTGCTTTTGACGGCCTATTCGCCGGTAAGGGTGATGAGCTTAAGATTCTTCTAGGAAGAGGATATAAGGAGGCGTCAAAGTGGCGATTAAGGAACTGATTAAAGGAATGGACAAATATCTCGCAAATGGAACATTTACATGGAAATAAGGAAATGAAGCATATCTTTCAAATGGTGAGACATTTCAGAGAAATGCTGAGACAGTAGATTGGGCATCCTGGTGCTTAGAAGGACTAGTGTGTAGGTACATCAAGGAGGAGGTGCAGAAGCATGAAGTTGCACACCACCAGGTTCAAGTTACTTCCCTTCAACCATCAGGCTCTTGAACCAATCTACTCAACCCCAATACTAGCTCATTAATGAAATAATACAAGCCACCTTTTTTCACTAAAGAGGAACAAGATTAGCTTTATTTGTCATATGCACATCAAAACATACAGTGAAATACATCATTAGTGTCAAATCAATTGAGCAAAGGATTGTACGGGGCAGCCCACAAGTATGCCATTCTTCGGACACCATTGTAACACGTCCACAACACATTAACCCTAAAAGTATGTCTTCCGGGTGAAAAGTGGAGATCCCAGAAGAAAGCCATGTGGTGACAGAGAGAATGTACAAACCCCTTCGAGTTATTGCCTTGGCATCACACCCTGATGTTTCAGCTGGCACTGTAAAGTGATGCGAATCAGAATCGGGTTTATGTCATGAAATTTGCTGCTTTGTGGCAGCAGTACATTGCAATACATTATAATAAAAACTATAAATTACAGTAAGTATATATATAAAAAAAGAAAATTGAATAAGTAGTGCAAAAAGAGAGGAAAATACTGAGACAGGGTTCATGGGTCAGCTGTAGTAGTCCTAAGTTGGTTCCTTAAGGTTGTTATAGCCGGGGAGGGCAGGGGGGTGGTGCTAGTAGTGGGGATAAGCTCTCACTACCTATTAAATGCTCCCAATGGCGTGTGTCACAAATAGCCTCTGACAACCAAGTCCAGCTCCTGGCCTTCACGTGTTCCTTAGCTATTAATCCCGGTGGAACAATTTCTACTGACAAAAGACAAGGCAAACCAGATTACTGGTAGCTTTAAACCAGTCACTTTGGCTAGATGGGTCTCGTCAGCCATGATTGGCAGCTCATCTCAGAGAAGGAAAACTGATATGAAACTTCCGCTGCCTTTTGGCTACGTGCGCTCATTGGGAAGGCTTCGGGAGTAAACCCGGAGGAAAAATCCGCAGCTGGAATCCCTAAAGCAGTCCTACATTGAGTTCAACGCTGACTGGCAACTCCTGTGATGTCGCAGGTGTCAAACTGACTTGCTTGGCTGTTACTTTGGATTCATCAGCTGTGTGGAGAGTTACATGGGCAACAGCTTGCTCTTCATATCATCGTGCCAGGTTTGTTTATCATGGAGATAGCTAGAACACCTCATCTATGGTCAACTCTGACCAATGGAAGGCCTCGTGCAATTTGATGATTCCCATAGGAGCTGCATACAATCAGTTGCCACTTAATAGCACCATCTTACAGGAAGGTGCTATGTAACCATGCCCACCCATGGACTTTTCCCTGATTGTGTTTTTGATTGCCCTAATTTTTTTTTGCACAGTAATTTTCCAATTGTTATAATAAAATTATCATTTCTGAGTTTTATCCAAACCTGTGTACCTGTGATGTTGCTGAAAGTAATCTTTTCATTGAACCTATACCTCACCATGCCTGTGCACATGGCAATAGAATTGATTTAATTAATTATCAAAGATTATGGAAAGTTATAGCTTGTTGCCATGGGAACTGAATACAAAAGAAGAGAGATTATGCTTTGCTCTGTAGGGCCACAGGAGATGGTACAATGGAAGTACAGTTTAGATTCATTTCCTTCATTTAAGGAGGGATGCAAGTACGTAGGAACGGTTCAGAAAAGAGTTACTTGGAATAGACAGATTCAAATTCAGATTCATTCATTTATCACATGTAATTGAAATATGCAGTGAAAGGGTTGCTTTGGTGAACAACCAACAAACCCTAAGGATGTGGTGGAGGCAATTATCACACAAATTATAGCGCCAAAATAGCATCCTCATAATGCTCGGCAGAACAACACAGACACCCGACAAGCAACAAAACAACAGCAGCAAGACAAGCCCCCTTCCTCTCCCTTAACCACCCACACACACACACAGGCAGTCCCCTAACTCCAGGACAGGCCTCCAGGCCTCCAGTCTCTAGTCTCCAGGCTTCAGTCTTGGGGCTTATGAGGAGAGGCTGGAGTGATATATTGACAGGAGTTTGAAAAACTGCATTGTGACTTGATTGAAACACCCAAAATTCTGAGAGATCTTGACAGGATGCACTGTATGTCGGCATAGTCTAGAAACTAGATCTAGGAGGCATTGTTTAAAAGCACAGAATCACCATTAACTACAAAAATGAGGTGAACATTTTTTTTCTCACAGATGGTCATGAATCTTTGAAAATGCTCCTTTTTAAAGAGTATTTAAAGGAAGCAGAGTGTTTGTATTGTTTTAAATCCCAGGTAAATAGTCTCCTGATCAAAAAAAAAATTGGATTAAAGCAAATCAAGAACAAAAGAGATTCTACAAATGCTGGAAATCCAGAGTAACACACACAAAAGGTTAGAGGAACTCAGCAGATCAGGCAGCATCTATGGAGAAGAATAAGCAGTCAGTATTTCATTTCCTGATAAAGAATCTTGGCCTGAGACGCCAATAATTTATTCCTCTCCACAAAAGAGTGACAGGTTACTGAGGAAAAGCAAGGATGCAGAGTTGTGACCATAATCAGATTTACTAAATGCTGGAGCAAGTGTGAGGATGAATGTGACCTTTTCCTTTTTGTGACTCATATGTTCTATAATTGCAGAGAGCGAGCGGTGAGTGCGTGGAATGGGCTACCGGCAACGGTGGTGGAGGTGGATACGATAGGGTCTTTTAAGAGACTCCTGGATAGGTACATGGAGCTTAGAAAAATAGAGGGCTACGGGTAAGCCTAGGTAATTTTTATAGTAAGGACATGTTTGGCATAGCTTTGTGTCCAAAGGACCTGTATTGTGCAGTAGGTTTTCTATATTTCCATGTTCCATAGTCAAAAAGAGATTAGCTTTATTTGTCACATGTACACTTAAATATATTGTGTAGTGTGACGCTGGTGTCAATGGCCAACGCGGTCTGAGGATCATGCAAGAGTCGCGCCGCTTCAGTCGGAGGAAACTCACAAAATCATGGGGAGATGGACGCTTGCCCTCACTACTTCATTACCTCATTGTAATCCTGCATTTTGTTGCTTACCTCTGCACTTTCTCTGCAGCAATCTTTTACGATACCTGGGCTTTGACCTTTCATGTGAGGGTATTTATTCAGTGCACCAAACAGTCAAACTTAGAAAAATTAATGTAAGTAATGAAAAGAAAATTGCCAATATTGACAAAAATTTAACTACCAGAAAATATAACAAAGAGTTCTATACTGTGTCCAGTGTGAATTGTTGGCAATTCGATCTCTCTTCCTCCCTGCTATGAGAGCAAACTTCCCCTTTGTTTTGGCACCAGGACATACCATCTTTAATTACCCACAAAGGTAACGTAAGGCTACACAAGAATCAGAATATGATGCACCCCACAGTGTAGTTACAATCATATTACAAAGTAAACAGAAGCCTCAACCTTAAATAAAGTATACAAACAATATATACATATTTACACTGCCCCCATTACTTAAGAAATAAAATATTCTGAAGTGTAATGCAGGGAAATACACTATAAAATCAAACCCATCACAAGAATATACCGGGGAAGACATTGAAGAGCGCACTTCCAGTGCAACAACAGCAGAACGAGAAGGGAATGCTTGTGTGGGTGTATGGAGTGTGTTGACTGAGAGCTCTCCATCACAATATATCTGTACACTTTATTAAGACCGTAAGACATAGGAACAGAATTAGGCCATTCAGCTCATTGAGTTCACTCCGCCATTCCATCATGGCTGATTTATTATTGCTCTCAACCCCATTCCCCTGCCTTCTCCACATAACCTTTGATACCCTGATGAATCAATAACCTAACAACCTCTGCTTTAAATATACTGAATGACTTGGCCTCCACGGCCATCTGTTATTCTGCATGGTTATTACTTTATCTTGTCCTACCTCAGTTTATTGTGTAATGGACAGTTTCTATGACAAGCTACTCATTGTATGTTGGTAATTTGACAATAAACTAGCAGTAATCAGGAACAGAAGGTGATAGTTGCCTTTTAACCAGTAAACATCGACTGAGGAAATTGGCGGGTCGAACTGCGCCTATGGGAGGAAAGGAAACCCTGCCTCTGGCCCTAGGAAGTGTTAACCATGCTGAGCTCCTCCAGCAGATGATGCGTTGCCTAGATTCCACCATCTCCATTCTCCAGTGAAAATGCATGTGTTTGGGATGCAGAACGAAACCAGAATATACCAAAGAAATACACGCCATAGTCACACAGAAAACATTAAAATTCCACACACAACAGCACCGAAGATCAGGACTGAATTTGTGTTGCTGAAGCTGTGAGTTATGACACAAATATGGTGCCGTTTTTCTTCAGATGCAATCGTTAATGTAGCCTAGAAAATGTGGCAACCAATTTTTAAAAATGTAAGGAACAGAAGCTGGAGCAGGAGTAGTCCAGTTGACCCATCGAGGATGTTCTGCCATTCAATAAAGATTAAAGATTGTGATTGAATGATTAATTTTATTGGTCACATTTACATTGAAACATACAGTGAACTACATTTTTTGCACCAAATCACATCAGTGAAGATTGTGCTGGGCATCCCACAAGCGTCTCCATGCTTCCAGCGCAAACCAGTTCCTCACCAATATTTGTTCAAAACCATCAGCAGGAGAACTCAAGGTTGAGTCTGGCCTTTATAACTGTAAGATAGCAGCTAAAGAGGAAAATATTAAAGATTAGGTTTATTTGTCACATATATGTCAAAACGTCAAAATATAGAGAGCAATGCGTTATTCGCATCAAATCAGATTAGCGAGGCTTGTGCAGGGCAGCTCACTGTCACCTCCCTTCCAGCCCCAATATAGCATGTCCCCCCAACTCACTAACCCAAACCCATACATCGTTAGGTTGTGGGAGGAAACCAAAGCACCCAGAGGAAACCCACGCCGTCACGGCGAGAACTTACAAACTCTTTACAGAGAGCAGTGGTGGCTGAGCCTCAGTCTAACAACTGGTTCTGCAATAGCATTATGCTAGCCGCCATGCTACCGTGTGACCCTCAGCTACCAGCCAGTTCAGCCAGTAAGATCGGGCTGACTTGTTTGTTGACTCAGTTCCACCTGCCCGCTTTTTCCCCATAACTAGGTCATTGGGTGTATATAAGGCAGAACTTGATAGGTTCTTGATTGGACATGGCATCAAACGTTACGGGGAGAAGCCTGGAGAGGGCTGAGGAGGGAAAAAGTAAGGATCAGCCATGATTGAATGGCAGAGCAGACACAATGGGCCAAATTGGCTAATTCTACGCCTATGTGTTATGGTCCAATGGTCTTATAACTCTTAATTTCCGCACAACACAAAAATATATCTAACAGTATCATGTAGATTGTACTGGGAAGCCGGGTGGCCTTGAATAACACACACAAGAGATGGAGACGCAAGGAAGAAACATGCTGCGGTTTATTTTACTTGTAAGTCAGCTACCCAGAATGCCTTCTTACATTACACAGAAGAATGGCAGCCTGTAAGAGCTAACCTATACAGGAATATAAAACAAACCATGTCTTAAATGCCACTATAGCATAATGGTTAGCCTCACAGAGTCAGTAAATGTACAACTGAAGTTTTCTGATAATTTAAAAAGTCTTTTGTAGTTCAGATTCAGATTTTATTCATCACATGCACATCAAAATCATTGAACATCACTGGGTTGCCATGGTAATGAAGCAGTTAGCATGACTCTATTACAGCTCAGGGTGTTGGAGTTCGGAGTTCAGTCCCAGCATCCTCTGTAAGGAGTTTGTACCTGCTCCCTGTGAGCATGTGGGTTTTCACCAAGTGCTCCAGTTTCTTCCCACAGTCCAAAGACGTACCAGTTACTAGGTTAAATGTGAATTGTCCTGTGATGATTACGCAAGGGTTAAATAGGTGGGTTGCTGAGCGGTGCAGCTTCTTCAGAATCAGAATCAGGTTTAATATCAACGGCGTATGCCATGAAATTTGTTATCTTTGTGGCAGCAGTACAATGGAATACATAATAATAGAAAAAAATGTGAATTAGAGCAAGTATATAATATTAAATAGTTAAATAAGCAGTGCAAAATTTGAAATGAAAAAGTAGTAAGGGAGTGTTTTTGAGTTCAGTGACCTTTCAGGAATTGGATGACAGAAGATGCTGTTCCTGGATTGTTGTGTGTGGGTCTTCAAGCTTCTGTACCTCCTTCCTGATGGCAGCAATGAGAAGAGGGCATTAACTAGATAATGGGGGTCCTTGATGATGCACACTGCCTTTTTGAGGCATCGCTCCTTGAAGATGTCTAGGATACTGTGGAAGCTGGAGCCCAAGATGGAGATGACTTAGTTTACAACTCTCTGCAGCTTACTCCAATTCTGTCCAATAGCCCCTCTATACCAGATGGTGCTACAGCCAGTTAAAACGCTCTCCACAGTACAACTATAGAAATTTAAGAAGGTTTGTTGGGCTGGAAGGGCTTGTTCCACACTGTATCTCTAAAATAAAATAAAATAAAAAATAAACAAAATAAAATAAGATAAAATAAAGTCAAATAAAAATAAACATAATTAATAAGGTAGCCTCTAGTGATTCTCTGGGCAGAGAATTCCACCAATTCACTGCTCTCTGGGAAAAGTAGTTCTTCCTTATCTCCGACTCAGATCTATTCCCCCAAATCATAAGGCTCTGTTCCCCAGTTCTAGTGTCAGCTACCAGAAGAAAGAACTTTCCCTTTTTTTAACTTATCTACTCCTTTGCTCACACCAAGCTTCCATAGATTAATGTGTGATTAATTTGGTTATAATTATTTTCTGACTGAAATTTCTACTCCATTGTTTGTACAATTGCTACAGCATGTATTGGCAGAAATTCCTGTTAGTGTTCCACTGACTTTGAGAATTTATTCTCAAGCCATTACATGAGAAATGGTACTTTTTCTTAAACCTGGCCAAGCCCTAGATCACTTCACCAATGAGCTTCTGTTCATTGTACTCTTAAGCCGAATGGTTTCATCAACAAGATCACAAACAGGAAGTCAGAAGTTAAGGTCCATACAAGTCCGGAAGTCTAGGACAGAAGAGAAAACCTGGCAAAGCCCAGAGGCCAAAACCAGAAGACAAAGTCCAGAGGATGGCGAACCTCGAAGTCGAAGCATTAAGGTCAAAGGTAGAAGGAGGGCAAGAGCGTGAATGAATCATGAGAGGCACTCACCATGGTCAGAGGTCCCTGTGAGTCTAGAAGCCAGGCCCCAAAGATCAAACATACAATTGCCAAAGCCATGGAGTGAAGTCCTGGGGTTTGAGATGTGATTGTGTGTGAGTGCATGACTGGGGCTGGAGGAGGGGAGAGGGGCTTACTTTGCTGTTGTTTTGTTTGGTTGTTGCTGTTGTTGTTCATGTTGTCCTGTGAACACGGTGACCATGATACATTGCCAACAGAATGTGTGATGGCAGTTGTGGACTGCCACAAGTACATTCTTGGGTGTGCTGGTTGATTCAGTATTGTCAAACATGAGTTCACAAGTGTAAAGGAGACCAAAAAGATCGAGCCAGCATAAAAAAAAACACACAATAAGCTTTAAGGAAACAAGAAAAAAACACATAGTTAAAAATGCATAACATTAACTTAAATACTTGGACTGATTGTATATACATTGTTTTTTTATGGTACTTAGTACAAATGACACATTTCATTAGGTTTTATTTATTTATTTAGTTATACTGTATGGAGTAGGCCTGTCCACTCCTTTGAACTATGCTACCACAGAAACTCCACAACTCCAACAAACCCTAACCTAATCATGGGACAATTTACATTGAAAAGCTAACTTACCTTTTTTTATTCATTTATGGGATGTGGGCATTGCCAACTAAGCCAACATTTATTGCCCCTCCCTAGTTGCCCTTGAGGAGATGATGGCATGTTGCCTTCTTGAACTTGGTACGTCTTTTGACTGTGGGTGTAAACCAGAGCACCCATGCATTCTGCAGGGAGAGAGGACACACAGGGACTCCTCACGGGGGACGCCTGAACTGAACTCCAAACTCCCAAATGCCCCAGGCTGTAATAGCGTCACGTTACCATGGCATCCCAGTGATGTAAATGTGCAATGATTTCTAGCTACATGCGATAAATAAATCTGAATCTGAAATAAGAAAGGCTTTTAAAATTGTCAGAAGACTTCAATTATACATTTACTATGAGGGTTTCCTGTCACGTATAATGATTCCATCATTCAGTTGTCTGTAAACAATTTAATTTATCGAAAATCTTAGTATATTGCAGCGATATGGAACCTGTCATAGCTGTGTGTGAAAGAGGACTGCTGAGGATAGTTTGAAAGAAAGATTGATAGACTACATTTCTTTTGCAAAGTTGTTCACCACCTGATTGTTCCATCTGTGTTCAAATTCAAACAGTATCTGTCAGATTACAGAATGAAAAAAACTCTGAAATATGAGCAGAAAAACAACTGCCACTGCCAGTAAGGAGTTTGTACGTTCTCCCAGTGACTACATAGGTTTCCTCCGGGTGCTCTGATGTCCTCCCACAGTCCAATGCATTACCAGTTGGCAGGTTAATTAGCCACTGTAAATTGTCCCATGATTAGTCTGGGGTTAAATCAGGGGATTGCTAGGCGGCATGACTCTAAGGGCCAGAAGGGCCTATTCCATGTTGTATCTCAATAAATCAAAGAAATCAATAAAAGATAAGAAGCCTTTTTTCAGATATTCCAGCTAGAGACAACAAAATTACAAAATTAAAAATTTTAGATTAAAATTGTAATTACAAAATTACAGCTTCTGTTCTGTGCATGACATTGATTAATGATTGTTATCTGATGTGCAGTGTACACTTCTATCAGCTAGATCTTTTAGCCTTACTGGTCGCATAGTGGCTAGTGCCAATGATCAATGATCAGGGTTCAAGTTTGTATATTCTCCCTGTGACTGTTTGGGTTTCCTCCTGGTGCTACAGTTTCCAAAGATATATAGCTTGGAGTTATGGGCATTACTTAGAGGGGTAACACCTCTGATGAAGGGCTTATCATGTCCATTCTGGGGCAGCCCACTCACATTTGGTCCCCACCAGACATTTGGCTTTCACATTTGGCTCTGAGTAGTTGTCTGCATGTGACAGTGGCCACACTCCCGCAGACTCTTTCGACAGGTGAGATTAACTGGTAGACCTCATACCCCAGTGAGATAGGAACATGACTGTCCTAGCATGCAACGTCAATGTCAGTGATTTGGGTGAATGAGATCTGTAGCTAGGAAGGCAGTGTTGCGAAGGGCATGACAAGAAGACTTGCTTATCCATTGCAATCAGGGAAGACCGCAGTTGTGATAATTACTTGTGTTATTGGACTAGACTTTCAAGGATGAAAGAATGGAATTGCCTCAATGCAATTGCTTTTCCACTTTACAAACTCTCTCCGACAGGTTTACTGTCATTGTCAGATATGATGGACAACCACCACCTTGGTGCCAGAAGTGTGGTGACACGTACCATATAACCATATAACAATTACACCACGGAAACAGGCCATCTCGGTCCTTCTAGTCCATGCCGAATGCTTACTCTCACCTAGTCCCACTGACCCACACTCAGCCCATAAACCTCCATTCCTTTCCTGTCCATTTAACTATCCAATTTTACTTTAAATGACAATACCGAACCTGCCTCTATCACTTCTACTGGAAGCTCGTTCCACACAGCTACCATTCTCTGAGTAAAGAAATTCCCCCTCGTGTTACCCTTAAACTTTAGTTTCCTAACTCTCAACTCATGGCCTCTTGTTTGAATCTCCCCTCTCTCAATGGAAAAAGCTTATCCACGTCAACTCTATTTATCCCACTCATAATTTTAAATACCTCTATCAAGTCCCCCCTCAGCCTTCTACACTTCAAAGAATAAAGACCTAACTTGTTCAATCTTTCCCTGTAACTTAGGTGCTGAAACCCAGGTAATATTCTAGTAAATCTTCTCTGTACTCTCTCTATTTTGTTGACATCTTTCCTATAATTCGGTGACCAAAACTGTACACAACACGCCAAATTCGGAATTACCAATGCCTTGTATGATTTTAACATTACATTCCAACTCCTATACTCAATGCTCTGATTTATAAAGGCCAACATACCAAAAGCTTTCTTCACCACCCTATCCACATGAGATTCCACCTTCAGGGAACTATGCACCATTATTCCTAGATCACTCTGTTCTCCTGCATTCTTCAATGCCCTACCATTTACTATGTATGTCCTATTTTGATTATTCCTACCAAAATGTAGCACCTCACACTTATCAGCATTAAACTCCATCTGCCATCGTTCAGCCCACTTTTCTAACTGGCCTAAATCTCTCTGCAGACTTTGAAAACCTACTTCATTATCCACAACGCCACCTACCTTAGTATCATCTGCATACTTACTAATCCAATTTACCACCCCATCATCCAGATCATTAATGTATATGACAAACAACACTGGACCCAGTACAGATCCCTGAGGCACACCACTAGTCATTGGCCTCCAACCTGACAGAACCTCACCAGTCTCCAACCCTGCACAATCCTTGCTGATTTGATTGATGCAAATAAAATATTCAGTAGGTTTCAATAGGTACATTTAATGTCAGAGAAATGTATACAATATACATCCTGAAATCCTTTTTCTTTGCAAACATCCATGAAAACAGAGGAGTGCCCCAAAGAATGAATGACAGTTAAATGTTAGAACCCCAAAGCCCCCCAGCTCCCCCCACACATATGCAGCAACAAAACAATAACCCAATCCCCCCACCAGCATAAATGCCCCCTCCACTGAGCACTCAAGCACTCAAACATGCAGCAAAGCATCAATAAAGACAAAGACTTGCAGTACCCCAAAGACTACTCGTTCACCTGGTATTTCTCTCTCTTTCTCCCTAATAAAGGAAAAAAAAAAACATTTCACTGTATGTTTCAATGTGCATGTGACAAAATTAATCTTTATCTTCATCTGTATAAATCTTTATAAACACACAAATTGCAAATCGATGTAGGCCTCAGCTTCTTGAGTCCCCACCACCAGGTAAACAAAATCATCCGGCTGTACCATCAGCTCTGCATTTATGTCTATCTGCAGCGATTTTCATTTGACAGACCCATTTGTCATATATCAATCCATTCCTGCATTAAAATTGCTCAATTACTCTGTTCAACCACCCAGTCAGGAGGAGAATTCCAGCTGTCATGACCTAGAAATAAAAATCATAGAAAATGCAGCATAAAATAGTTCAGGAACAGGTCCTTACCCAAAGGGATTTATGGTAGCGTGGTGGTTGGTGCAACGCTATTATAGCGGGGGGGGGGGGGGGGTGTTCAGAGTTCATTTCTGGCACTGTCTAAAAGGAGTTTGTACATTCTCCCTGTGAACGCGTGGGTTTCCTCTGGGTGCTCTGTTTTTTCCCCCTCATTCCAAAGGCATACCATTCAGAAGGTTAATTGGTCATTGTAGATCGTTCTGTGATTAGGCTAGTGTTAAATAGGTAGGAAGGTGGGCAGTGAGGCCTGTTGGGTGGAAGGACCTATTCCGTGCTGCATTTCTAATTAAAAATAAATAAATAAGCAACAGATGTCCCAGCGCTGGTCCCTTCAGAACACCATTGTTCACAAAACTCTGATCCCTGCAGAACACCGTTGACCACAACCCTCTGATCAGAAAACTCATCTACCATTGCCCTCTATCATCCCAGCCAATTATAGATCCAATTTATAACTCGGAGTGGATCCCATGTGCCAGTCTTCAAAGTTCAAATCTCAAAAAAATGGTTCTGAATAGACAACAATTAGGGATCTTGTCCATCCTGCCAGGCTCCAAAATGTTTGTTCATGTCTGGGCTGCACATAAGTCAGGTGTTTGTAAGCTAGGGAATGGTGTGGGGAACCTGTATTAAATATACCCATTGAAAGGTATTTTTCCTTTTGTAACCATACTAATTAACATGATATATCTTAAGAAATCATCCTATTCCCCCCATTTGGCTTCGTGTCAATCAAACTCATTAGATTGACTTCTGCAAAGGATGTTTCATTGCAGAAGGCCCTATTCAACACTGTATCTCTAAATAAATAACAAATTTGAAATAAACAAATAAATCTGCTTGCTTATTTCACATGATTATTAAAGGCTCTCACCACCCAGGACATGCCTTCTTTTTATTACTGCCATCAGGGAGGGGGTACAGGAGCCTGAACACACACACTCAGTAATTCAGAAACAGCTTCCTCTCCCTCACCATCAGATTAGTGAACGGTCTCTGAATCATTATTCCCTTTTTGTTCTATTTACTTATATTTGTAAACATCATAATATTTATGTGTTGCAATGTAGTGCTGCTGCAAAACAATAAATTTCACAGCTTCTACCCGATAAGTTAAGGCCACCTTCAGTTTAGTAGAGCAACACCTCATATTTTGTCTTAATAACCTCCAACTTGATGGCATGAATATAATTTTCTCTTTCTGGTAAAAAAGTTCCCTACCCCTCCTTTCTTTCTCTGTTTCCCACTGTAGCCCCTCACCTCGTCTCACCTGCCTATCACCTTCCCCCAGTATCCCTCCTTCTTCCCTTTGTCCTATGGTCCACTCTCTTCGCCTATTAGATTCCTTCATCTCCAGCCCTTGATCTTTCTCACCCACCTGGCTTCACCTATCACTTTCCAGCTATCCTCCTTCCCCTCCTCCTACCTTTTTATTCTGGCGTCTTCCCCCTTCCCTTTTAGTCCCGAAGAAGGGTCTCAGCCCAAAACATCACCTGCTGAGTTCCACCAGCAGTCTGTTGCTCTGGATTTCCAACATCTGCAGCCGTTCTCCTGTTTATTAGTAATAATAACCTGATTCTGATTCTGACATGAATGAAAGCATTAGGTAACATTTCAGGAGGCCATTAGCAAAGTTCACAACTCTTATAAGAATGGTTTTTGTTTTGCTCTCAGGCAAACACAAGAACTCAAGCTTAAACACTCGTTCAAGATTATTGTCATTCAACATATACATGCATACCATCAAACAAAACAGCATTCCTCTGGACCAAGGTGCACAGCACAATACATGCAACTCACACACGCAATACATAAAGCAATATTACCATAAATAAATTAACAAATAATAAGGTGCATTTACAACAAAGTTAAAAAGTAATCAATTTAATGCTATTGGTGCTTCATACATAATGAGACCTGGTTGGTGGTAGGGAGTTCAGTATTCTCATGGCTTGGAGAAGAAGCCATTTCCCATCCTAACAGTCCTTGTCCTAATGCTATGGTACCTTCTGCCTGATGGTAGGGGTCAAAGAGATTGCTGGACAGATGGGGGGGGGGGGGATAAGTGACAATGCCAAGGGCCCTGTGTATGTAGCACTCCTGGTAGGTATCTCCGATGGGTGGAAGAGAGACTACTTGTAAACACCCCCTAAAGTGAGGACATGGCCTTTGTCATTACTTTTAAACATTCAAATACATATTTTGTTCAGTTACTCTTTGGTTACAATTATTATTTTGATCCAGAATGCTTTGAGATGCCTTGAGATTGCGAAAGACACAGAAAATGCAATTTATTTTTTAAAGCACAGAACATAGACATAGATTTAAGATTCCGGATTTAAGATTGCTTATTGCCATTCTTCAGTGCACAAAGGTAAATGGGAATGAAAGGATTGTTACTCTGGACCCACAGTAGTATAAAAAACGCAAAAGTATAAAGAACACATATTCAAATTCATATTCTGTCTAGTTACTCTTTGGTTACAATCACTATTGTGATGGTCTCGTAGAATAAAAGATACCCTAATAGAATTGGTATTTTATTTACTTAAAGGTACAGCATGGTGACAGGCCATTCTGGCCCAATAAATTTGCACTGGCCAATTATACTCATATGTAATTGGGAAGAAACCAGTGTACCTGGAGGAAATGCACACATGGCCACAGGGAGACATGCAAACTCCTTACAGATAGCAGCAGAATCAAACCTGAGTCTCCAGTGTCATCATTTTCCAATTTGTTTGGTCAAAGGACATTCATTTACATTTGGGATGATCCAGTGCACCTTCGGAAGTCTTTTCCTGAAGTGAGACCTTGTTAAGTCAGAGTATTAAGCTCTGAAGAATTCTGGCCCTTTTCAATATTTTAAATCTGAGCTTATTTGCTTAAATATTCATGGCAAATCTCAAGATTTAAGATCAAATTCCATCATCCAGATGGATTCAGATGCTAAGGAGACATTAAACATACAGATAAATTATTAAATGCCTGAACGTGGACTCGTACTTTAATATACTTCCCATATTTACAAGCTCTGTCACAGAGAATCTTTCTGGGCCTAGAATACAAAGATGCTCTTTTCTCTTCAGACCTTGAGCATGTCACCCAAGCTGACCATTCTGCTGAGGTACTGAGAGAAAGAGCTGCTATCTATGCCATTGGTGATGAGGATTGGGAGGGATGGAGCTGGGAGAGGTTGGAAAGCATGAATGATCCTCATTGCATTACCATTTGGTATAGAGTGGCTACGACACAGGATCGGAAAAAACTGAGAGGGTTTCAAACTCAGCCAGCTGCATCGTGGGCACCAGTCTCCCCTCTATCAAGTAAACCTTCAAAGAGAGATGACTCAAAAATGTGGCATCCATCATTAAGGACTCCCGCTACCCAAGGGGCGTGATCATTTCTCATAGCTCTATCAAGGAGCTGAAGGATCCTGGACACAAACATTTAACATTTTAGGAACAGCTTCCTTCCCTCCAACATCAATTTCTGAATGGACAATAATTGTACAATACATGAAAATATTATAAATTACAATAAGACATTTGAGGATAGCAAAAGGCTCTTCAGATACAAACGTTGTAAAAGAAAGGTGAGAGTGAATATGTGACCACTGGAAAACAATGCTGGGAATGTAGTAATTGGGGATGACAAAATAGTGGACAAACTGAACAAGTGTTTTGCATCAATCTTCACTTTAGAAGACTCTAGCAGTATGGTAGAATTTCCAGGTGTCAGGGGTCATGACGTATGTGAAGTTACCATAACTAGAGAGAAAGTTCTTGGGAAAATGAAAGATATGAAGGTAGATAGGTCACCTATCAGATGGTGTATACCTCAGAGATCTGAAAGAGATGAAAGAGTCATTAGTAATGATTTTTCAAGAATCACAAGATTCTGGAATGGTTCCAGAAGTCAGGAAAATTGCAAGTGTCAGTCCACTCCTCAAGAAGGGAGAGAGACAGAAGAAAGGAAACTATTGGCTGTAGTCAGCATGTTTTCCTCAAGGGAAAATCTTGCCTGACAAATCTGTTTGAATTCTTTGAAGAAATAACAAGCAGGATAGATCAAGGAGAATTGGTTGATGATGTGTACTTGGATTTTAAGAAGACCTTAGACAAGATACCACACATGAGGCATCTTAACAAGTTAAGAACCCATGGTATTACAAGAAAGATTCTAGCATAGATAAAGCAGTGGCTGATTGGCAGGAGGCAAAGAATGGGAATAAAGGGAGTCTTTTCTAGCTGGCTGCTGGTGACTAGTGGTGTTCCACAAGGGTCAGTGTAGGGACCGTTCTTTTTACATTATATGTCAATGATATGGATGATGGATTGATGGCTTTGATGCAAAGTTTGCAGACAATATGAAGAAAGGTGGAAGGGCAAGTAGATTTAAGGAAATAGGCTACAGAAGGACAGACAGAATAGGTGAATGGGCAAATAAATAGAGAAGGAATACAGTGTCAGGAAGTGTATGGTCATGCACTTTGGTAGAAGAAATGAAAGGATTAACTATTTTCTAAATGAACAGAAAATACAAAAAACTGAGATGCAAAGGGATTGGGAGTTCTTGTGCGGGATACATTAAACATTAATTTGCAGGTTGAGTCTGTGATGAGGAAGACAAATGTGATGTTAGCATTCATTTCAAGAGTATTAGAGTATAAAAGTGAGGATATAATGTTGAGACTTTATATAACACTGGTAAGGCCTCACTTGGAGTATTGTGAGCAGTTTTGGGCCCTCTTATCTTAGAAAGGAAGTGCTGAAACTGAAGAGGGTTCATAGGAGGTTCACAAAAATTATTTCAGGAATGAGTGGTTTGTCATATGAAGAGCATTGGATAGCTCAGGGCCTGTATTCACTAGAATTGAGAAGAATGAGGAGTGACCACATTGAAACCTACTGAATTGCAAAAAGCCTTGATAGAATGGATGTGGAGGGGGTGTTTCTGATGGTAGGAGAGTCTAAGATCAGAGGACACAGCCTCAGATTAAAGGGGGTGTCTTTTTACAACAGAGATGAGCAGGGATTTCATTAGCCAGAGAATGATGAATCTGTTAAATTCTTTGCCACAGGCAGCTGTGGAGGCCAAGACTTTAAGAACAGTCCATGAGCAGGGTGGTGGGATCCTTCATGATCTTATGGTCTCTTTCCAGTAGCACACAACATAGAACATGGAAGAGTATAGTACTGGACAGGCTAATCAGACCACCATGTTGAGCTGATGTTGGTAACAAATTATACCAAATTTCTTCTGCCTCCATGTCATCTATATCCCTCCATTCATGTTCATATAGAGAGCATGGAGGTGCAGTGGGATCACTGGGTCAGAATGAGAATCAGGTTTGATGTCACTGACATACCTGAGTAAAATTGTTGTTTTGTTTTGTGCTGGCAATGCATAAAAAGAACTCTCTCTCTCTCTCTCTCTCTCTCTCTCTCTCTCTCTCTCTCTCTCTCTCTCTCTCTCTCTCTCTCTCTCTCTCTCTCTCTCTCTCTCTCTCTCTCTCTCTCTCTCTCTCTCTCTCTCCCTCTCCCTCTCTCTCTCTCTCTCTCTCTCTCTCTCTCTATGTGCGTATATATATATAAAAATATATATCATCATTATTTTGTACTGTGTCATATGACATAGTCAATCATAGTCTTATCAATAATCTTGATTGTTTTTGGCAAATTTCTTTACAGTCTGAGCAGTGTCTTTATAAGACTGATGACCCCAGCCATTATCAATACTCATCAGTGTTTCTCTGTCTGGCATCAGTGGTCACATAACCAGGACTTGTGATGTGCACCAGCTGCTCACTCAAACATCCACCACCTGCTCCCATAGCTTCACATGACTCTGACTGGAGTCTAAGCAGGTGCTACACCTTGCCCAAGGTCACCTGCAGGCTAGCGGAGGGAAGGAACATGCTCACCTCCTTTGGACGAGATCTATCTCCACCCACCACCTCTATAGGCCTAAGACTTTTGCGAAATACTATATTTGTCAACATGGAGCAGAGAGTGAGTTCAGGAGCAAAAAATCTGTAGGCAGAGAAGGAGCGCTAGGGACAGGAAGTGGCATTGGTGCAGAAACACCCAGTCCTGAGACACCAGATCATGTCATTTGATCCCAGACAGTTGGTTTATTGACCATTACAGAATGTCTCTCTAGTGCTTCCCACTCCTTCCCCTCTCCCTTCCCCTTTCCCCAACCATGGTTCCCTTCTTCTTGCCCCCTCCCACTCTCAGTCCACAATAAAGACCCATATCAGAATCAGGTTTATCATTGCTCACTTATGTAATGAAATTTATTTTATTGTGTGTGGCAGTAGTACAGCGTAATAGAATAAAATTGCTCCAGTACTGTACAAAAGTCTTGGGCACCCTAGCTATATTTATGTGCCTAAGACTCTGTACATTTTATATTTCTTCAGTAATTTATAGTTTTCTTTTACTATTCTGGGTTACTACGTACAGTGCCACAAAGCTTCTTCTGATTTCAAAATACTTCATTCTGTGAATGAAAATATGAGCCCCTAATATCTTTCTAATTGATGTGTGTAATCAGTTTTTTATTTTGAGAGTGACATCATTGATACTTATAATTACCAACTGAGTTGAAAAGCGAGAATTATCCTTGACTTAATTACAATAATTAAACAAATCAAAGTGTTGATAACACTGGTTAAGCTAAGCCCTGCAACCACAGAATTTCAAAGAGAAGCATTGTCCTGAATCTTTTGTCTCACACAGACAATCAAGATTAATTCTGTCTTCTACTACATTTAAAACAAAGCATAGAACAACAGATCTACACGCAGCGGCCATTTTGTTAGATACAAGAGCGCAATCAGGTGTGGTCTTCTGCTGCTGAAGCTCATCTGCTTCAAGGTTCAATGTGTTAGGCATTCAAGAGATGTCCTTCTACACATTACTGTTATAATGCATGGTTATCTGAGTTACTGTCAGATTGAATCAGTCTGGCCATTCTCCTCTGACATTTCTCATCAGCAAAGCATTTTCGCCCACATAACTGCTCCTCACTGGATTTTTCTTTTTGTTTTCTCATCATTTTCTGTAAACTCTAGATACTGTCGTGCATGAAAATCCCAGGAGATCAGCAGTTTCTGAGATACTCAAACCACCCTGTCTGGCACCAACAATCACTCCAAGGTCAAAAACACCTAGATTACATTTCTTCCCCATTCTGATGTTTGGCTGATTAGATATTTGTATTAATGAGCAGGTGTGCAGGTTAACCAGTTAAGTGACCACTGAGTGTATATTGTGTAGTGAGAGGGAGAGGACCACAAGAGTGTTTGGGGATAAGTTGATGATTTGGATGATGGAATTTTTGGCTTTGTGGCTAAGGCTGTCGATGATACAAAGATAGGTGGAGGGGTAGGTAGTGTCGAGGAAGCAGGAAGTCTGCAGAAGAACTTGAACCGATTAGGAGAATGGGCAAAATTGTGCCAGATGGAATACAGTGTAGGGACATGTATAGTCATGCACTTTGACAGAAGGAATAAAGGAGAGAAAATTCAAAAGTAGAGGAGCAAAGGGTCTTGCGAGGCCTCGTGCAGGATTCTCTAAAGGTTAATTTACAGGCTATGTCAGGGGTAAGGAAAGCAAATGCAAAGCTAGCATTAATTTCAAGATGACAATGACATAAATGCAAGGATGCTAAGGCTTTATACAGTTCAGCATTGAACATCATAATTCCCTCCAGGCTCAACAGGATGCTCAGAGACCTTGGCCTTGACCCTACTTTGTGCAGCTGGATCCTGGACTTCCTGTCAGATCGTCAGCAGGTGGTAAGAGTGGGATCCCTCAACTCTACCCCTCTGATTCTCAACACAGGTGCCCCTCAGGTCTATGTGCTCTACTCCCTGTATACCCATGACTGTGCCACCACCCACAGCTCTAATCTTCTAATTAAATTTGCTGATGACACTACATTGATTGGCCTTCAAACAATAATGAGGTGCCTACAGGGAAGAAGTCATGTCTCTGACACCGTGGTGTCAAGAGAACAACCTCTCCCACAATGTTGCAAAAACAAAGGAGCTGGTTGTGGATTAAGGGAGAAATGGAGATGGGCTAAGCCCTATTGACATCAATGGATCTGGGGTTGAGAGGGTGAACAGCTTTAACTTCCTCAGTATCCACATCACTGAGAACTTTATGTGGTCTGTACACACCAGCTGTGTGGTGAAAAAGGCACAACAGCTCCGCTTTCACTTCAGATGGTTGAGGAAGTTTGGTATGGGCCCCCAAATGCTAAGAACTTTCTACAGGGGGCACAATTGAGAGCATCCTGACTGGCTGCATCACTGCCCTGGTATGGGAACGGTACCTCCCTTAATCAGAGGATTCTGCAGAGAGTGGTGTGGACAGCCCACACATCTGTAGTTGTGAACATCCCATGATTCAGGACGTTTACAAAGATAGATGTGCAAAAAGGGGGCGGAAGGATTATTGGGGACCTAAGTCACCCCAACCACGAATTGCTTCTGCTGCTATCATCGGGGAAATGGCATCACAGAATAAAAGCCAGGACCAGGCAGGCTCCAGGACATCTTCTTTCCACCAGAGTATCAGACTGATTAACTCACACTGATTTGAGTGTATTTCTATGTTACATTGTCTGTTCTATTTATTATTAATTACTACGGTTGCACATTGCACATTTAGATGTAACATGAAGATTTTTACTGCACATGTATGTGACGGATGTAAGAAATGAAGTCAATTCAATAAGGCGTTAGTCAGACTGTATTTTTTTAAACTCATTTAGCGATACTGCACGGAGTAAGCCCTTCCACCCTTTGAGTCATGCTGCTGCAGCAATCCCTGACAAACCAGATTAACTTTAACCTACCACAGGACAATATACAATGACCAATCAACATAACCAATATGTCTGGGGACTGTGGGAGGAAACTGGAGTACCTGAGGAAAAATCATGCGTTCTTGGTGGTGGGGGGGTGGGGGGGGGGGGGGTTGCTGGTGGTTGTATAGATTGGTACCAGAATTGAACTCTAAAATAGGAAAACCCTGAGCGGTTTATAGTATTGTGCTAACTGCTCTGCTACTGTGACACCCAGAGGAGATGAGGAGCATTTGATGGCTCTGGGCCTGTACTCACGGGAGTTTAGAAGGATGAGAGGAGATCTCATTGAAACCCATCCCAATACTGAAAGCCCTAGATAGAGTGGATGTGGAGAGGATGGTTCCTATAGTGCAGAGTCTAGGACTAAAGGGCACAGCTTCAGAATACAAAAACATCTCTTTAGAACAGAGATGAGGAGGAATTTCCTTAGCCAGAAGGTGGTGAGTCTGTGGAATTGATTGCCATAGGCGTCCTATGGAGGCCAAGTCATTGGGTATATTGAAAGCAGAGGTTGATAGGCTCTTGATTGATGAGGGTATCAAATGTTATGGGGAGAAGATAAGAAAATGGTGTTGAGAGGAATAATAGATCAGCATGATTGAATAGCAGGAGAAACTCAATAGGCTGAATTATCCAGTTCTACTGCTACGTCTTATGGTTTATGATCTTATAAAAATCCCTAAAATATCATATTTTATACAGGACAGGTATCATTATCATTATGTGCCGTGTTGAATGATGTGTGCGGTCATGGTCTTTCCATGTCCATGATTGTTCTTGGCAAAGTTTTCTACCAAAGCGTTATGCCACTGCCTTCTTTTGGGCACTGTCTTTACAAGACAGTTGATCACAGTCATTATCAACATTCTTCAGAGATTTTCTGCCTGGCATCAGTGGTCGCATAGCCAGGACTGGTGATGTGAACCGGCTGCTCATATGACCATCCACCGCCTGCTCCCGTGGCTTCACATGACCCTGATTGGGGGAGGTTGTCCAAGGACAACCTGCAGGCTAGCAGAGGGAAGAAGCACTTACACTTTCTTTGTTAGAGCAGATTAAAGTGTGAAATCTCCTGTGTTTCATAAGGCACTGCAGTTAAACTCATTTACATATAACTTGTAAATTAACACTATAAGTGAAAGAAACAGTCCCAAATCCAGTTAAAAGTGGTGCTCATTAGTTCTGCAGTATACACTTATCCCTTAATTAACATGCTTAAGTGTCTGATAATACGTCAAATTGAATTAAAAATGGATTGATATTTTTAATGTGTTCTGTTTTTACTGATTGCCATTTTAAAGCTGAGGATTTGATAATATTATTCTTTTAGATGTTAAATTATGAGAAGAGTTCCAGAGACCACTTCCACAGTTAGCAAAGATTAAAGGTTTAGGAGAATTGTTTATTGTTTAATTTGGCGAAGAGATCTCAGAAAATAGATTGAAACTGTTTCCTCAAGTGCAAGCATGCGATAAGGCATTACAATTTGAGGAGATTTGAGATACTTCAGTTTGAGATTTTGTACTCAACCAGGGACTCTGGCAGATTTGTACAGATGGAGAGCATGAGAGCATTCTAATTGGTTCCGTCACTGTCTGGTATGCACGCTCCAGTGCACAGGATTGGAAAATGCAGCAGAAGGTTGTAAATTCAGACCCTTCCATCATCATCACCTCCAGCCCATCGAGGACATATTCCGAAGACAATGCCTCGAGAAGGTGACATCCATCAATATCCAGGACATGTCCTTCTCCCTTCAGATGGCTAAAGAAACACTCAGCTTTTTAGTAACAGCTGCTTCCTCTCTGTCCAGACAGACCATGCAGTGAAAAGCAGTCCTTTTCATGCTGGCCAAACAGATCATTCCATACTTATGTACACTGAGGTCTAATGCGCTTCCCTTGGACAACATTGGTGGTGTGGAGAGGGGAGACTTGCAGCTTGGGCAACTGCGGGTCTTCCATAAAAAAAAAACCTTGCCCAGGCTTGCGCCCTGGAAACTTTCCAAGGTGCAAATCCATGGTCTATCGAGACTAATGGAGGCCTGCACACACTGAGGTGGATAAAAGGAAAATAAAACAGAATGCATCATAGGGTGTTGCAGAGAAAGTACAGTGCAGGCAGATAAATATTGTACACGAGCCACAATGAGGTAGAGTGAGAGAACCTTTAAGAGATCTTTAAGGCCCACCATTGGTTGAGGTTGACCATGGATGTTACATCGCAGGTGTCTATGTGATAATCACGCCACTGCAGTACAATATGGAGTTGCCCATGTTGCCCATGCAGTAGGTCCCCTCTCTCCATGCAACTCCCTTGCAGTTTAACGAACAGTGGGTTTCTTCCTTCCCGCTGATGAAGGGTCTCTGACGTGAAATGTAGACACAGTTTCTCTTGCCACAGATGCAACCCAACCCACTGAGTATTCCTAGTTTTTGTCTATGTTTCCAATTTTCAGTTCCTTTACTTATTTTGAGTTCTTAAGGAATTTTTTAAATACAAGAGTAATTGAGATCTAAAGATCACTGCGAGAGGAGGTGGTGGAGTTTGAAGAAATCATGATATTAAGAGACATTCAGACAGACACTTAAATGGGAAAGGAAAAGGTTACATAGCAATTACATGTAAATCAAATTAAAGTAAATGGTCAGTAATTGTGTGTGTGTGTGTGTACACACACATGCTTCTGTTTACTCTCACACACGCATTCAAATAAGTTTTTCTTCATCTAATGTTCCTTGATAGCCTGATCTTGCATTCTTTGTCAGATCAATTGTCTTTTATTTCTGAAATTATCTAAACATAATTTCAATTGAATTGAATTGAATTTACTTTATTGCTTACTTTCTTCATATACATGAGGAGTAAACATCTTTACATTACATCTCCGTCTAAATGTGTAATGTGCAACTTATAGTAATATGTAATAAATATTATGTACAACAGGACAGTAATTATAACATAGAAATACAATAGTATCAGTGTGAATTAATCAGTCTGATGGCCTGGTGGAAGAAGCTGTCCCGAAGCCTGTTGGTCCTGGCTTTTATGCTGCGTTTCCCGGATGGTAGCAGCTGGAACAGTTTGTGGTTGTGGTGACTCGGGTCCCCACTGATCCTTCGGGCCCTTTTCATACACCTGCCTTTGTAAGTATCCTGAATAGTGGGAAGTTCACATCTACAGATGTGCTGGGTCGTCTGCACCATTCTCTGCAGAGTCCTGCGATTGAGGGAAGTTCAGTTCCCATACCAAGCAGTTATGCAGCCAATCAGGATGCTCTCAATTGTGCCCCTGTAGAAAGTCTTTAGGATTTGGGGGCCATACCAAACTTCTTCAATCATCTGAAGTGAAAGAGACGCTGTTGTGCTTTTTTCTCCGTGTAGCTGTTATGTACAGACCACGTGAGATCCTCAGTGACGTGTAAGCTGAGGAACTTAAAGCTATTCACCCTCTCAACTCCAGATCCATTGATGTCTGTCTCCATTCCTCCTGTAGTCTACAACCAGCTCCTTTGTTTTTGCAACATTGAGGGAGAGGTTGTTTTTTGACACCACTGTGTCCGTGATGACTTCTTCTCTACAGGCTGCCTCCTTATTATTTGAGATTAGGCCAATCAATGTAATATCGTCTGCAAAATTAATTAGCAGATTGGAGCTGTAGGTAGCGACACAGCCATGGCTATACAGAGGGTAAAGGAGGGGGCTTAGAACTGTGTTGAGGGTCCCAGAGCAGAGGTGAGGGAGCCCACTCTTACCACCTGCTGGAGATCCAACAGGAAGTTCAGGATCCAGCTGCACAAGGCAGTGTGAAGTCTGAGATCTCTAAGCCAAAGAAAGAAATGCTTTTGCCAATGGAGTTATTCAGATTAGCGACTTCAATGTTATTGTCCAGCATCAGCAATATTTGTTTTTTTTAATTTAGAAATTAATTTAAATAAGGCTTAGGAGCAGAATTTGGCCATTCAAACCATCAAGTCAGCTTTGCCATTCGATCGTGGCTAATTTATTTTCCTTGTCAACCCCATTCTCTTACCTTCTCCCAGTAAGCTTTGATGCCCTTACCAATCAAGAACATATCAACCTCCACTTTAAATAGGGGGGCCTTCCATTGGTTGGGATAGAGCAAAGATGTTGCATCCTAGCTGTCTACATGCAAGTCAGTACACAAGTCAGGGCAGTAAGATATGGAGAGCGAATGGTTGCCCATGGAGCAGGCTGCCCCCTCCAAGCAGCCAAAGAACCAGCAGAGACCAACTCTGTTTGGTACCAGCAGCATCGTATGAATTGCCAGTCAGCACTGAACTCAACATAAGACCTCCTTAGGGACTCCAGCTCCGGATTTTTCCCTCAGTGTTTACTCCTAAAGCCTTCTCCATAAATGGGTATAACCGCGAGGCAGCAGAGGTTTGAGGTCAGATTTTCCTTCTCCTAGATGAGCTGTCAACCATGGCTGATAAGCCGCATCTGTCCAGAGTGAGTGGTTTTCAGGTGTCCATAACCCACCTTCGCCCCTTCTCCTGTCAGTAGAAGTGGTTCTGCCAAACTCAGTAGTTAAGCCACACATGAAGGCCAGGAGCTGGGCTGGGTTAATAGAGGTTATTTGAGATGCATGCCATTGGGAACATTTAAGAGGTCATGTTGAACTCATGCCCACTACACCAGCAAACCACAACACCACCACCCTCCCCACCCAGCTATGACAACCTTAAGGAACCTCCACTTCAGATATACCAAATAACCTGACGTCCACAGCAGCCTTGTGTCGAAATGAATTCCACAGTTTCACCACAATAAGGATAAAGAAATTCCTCCTCATCCCTCTTCTAAAAGAACGCCCTACTATTTTGATGCTGTGCCCTCTGGTCCTAGACTCCTCTACTATTGGACCTATCTTCTCCATGCCAGTGCCATCTGAATGGTTCAGAAACAAGTATATATCAATTCTATTAAATATTCAAGTTTCTTGAAAAATCCGAAATATTTCATACAGATCGATTCAGTTCAGTTCAGTTGCTGTTTATTGTCATTTAGAAACCACAAATGCAATGCAGTTAAAAAATGAGACTACGTTCCTCCAGAATGATATCACAAAAGCACACAACAAAACAGACTACAACAGAAAATCCACATAACATTTGGCAATCCCCAATTCAGAGTCTGCAGAGGCTGCTGCGTATTAATATTGTGCTACCATCTTAGCGCGTTCCCCGGAAAAGAGCTCCAAACTCACCAGACAAAACAAGACCAAAAACTAAAGCTACAAGACCTGCACAAAACTACATAGTTACAACATATAATTACAACAGTGCAAACAATAGCATAATTGATAAAAAAAAAAGACCATGGGCACAGTAAAAATAGTCCAAAGATGTTAAAAGACTATAAGTTCGAAAGAAACCACCACACAGTTTCCACAAGTCGCCAGGGCCCCAATAGACTCGTCATCCCATGCAGGCGGCAGAAGGGAATACCCCCGCTATGGACTTCCAAGGCGCCGCCGGACTCAGCCTCGCAGACACAGCACACAGTGAAAGCACCCTGACCGCAGCGGTCTCCAAGTCTGTCGAACCTCCGAGCCTCCAACCATCCCCTCCGGCACAGCTTCTCCGAGCACCATCCTCTGCCGAGCATGTTTAAGACGCCCCCGCCAACGGCCATCGGCAACGCGACCCCGAGGACTGGGAGCCTGTTCTTCTCTACAGAGACCCAGACCTCACAGCAGCAACAGCAACGAAAAGGGCCTTCCTGGAGATTTCCAGATGTTCCTCCGCGCTTCCATATCCGTTTTTCATCAGATTAGGATTGCACACGTCACCCCACTTAACAAATAACAGATATCAGCTCCAGAGTGGCCGCTGCAAGCTGCGTCGCACCGCCATCTTGGCTTTTGCTCTTAACATGAAAAGAAATTCAACAAATTGAAAGCTTCTCTAAAAATGCCATTTGAGGAGATACCAAACTCCTTCATAATGAAGGTGGCCTCAACAGATGTGAATGGTGGTCCAGAGGTTCTCTGGAACAAGTGCTTGGGAATTGCTTTTGTCCTTAGCCGCTGGTCATGATGTGGAGCACAAGGAATCCAGATATGGAATGCAATCACAGAGAGCTTCAAACAACTGGCTTCAGATTTGAACAGCTATGTTCATGAGCACATATTGGGAATATCCAAACCACTGGCATTAATATGAGAAAACACTAATGGTTTCCATTAAATTCAAGCTGTTACATTTCTGTTCATTGCATGATAAGTTTACTTTTCTTTGTCTCATTAAGGGATTCTTTAAACACTTCAATGTCTAAAGTCTTAGAAAAGTACAGCACAGAAACAGGATGTTCAGCCTACCTAGTACATTTAATTTGCCTACTCCCATTCAGCTGCACCCAGATCTTAGCCCTCCATACCCCTACCAACCATGTACCTATCCAAACTTCACTTGAACATTGAAATCGAGCTTCCATGTACCACTTGCTTGCTCTATACTCTTTTGACAAACCAGATTAACTTTTGACCCTCTGAGTAAAGAAGTTTCTGCTCAGATTCCCCTTAAACTTTTCAACTTTCACCCTTAACCTGTGACCATTGGTTGTAGTCCCACTTAACCTCAGTGGAAAAAGCCTATTTGAATTTGCCCTACCTTTACCGCTCATAATTTTGTGTAGCGCTATCAAATCTCCTCTCAATCTTCTGTGTTCTAAGGAATAAAGTCCTAACCTATTGAATCATTCCAAATAATTTAGGTCTTCAGAAGCCTGAGGAAATATGGCATGACCATGGCGATTTTCAGAAATAAATTATTTTAATTTCTTTATTAAAAGCATCTTTGTGGCCTAGCGCTTAACATAATACTATTAAACAGGATGGCACTTCTAGAGGCAGATGGGATTAAACGGATTAATAATTCAGCACGGACTAAATGGTACAAATGGCCTGTTTCTGCACAGCAGTATCCTTTGACCCTATTGACCAAGGTTCAGTTCCAACACTGTCTATAACCTCCAAGAGGATAACAACTTGTCATGGTTTGGAGGTTTGTATGCCACAATATAGGAAATGATAGGAAAGATGTCAAAAAAATAGAGAGAGTAGAGAGGAGATTTACTAGAGTGTTACCTGGGTTTCATCACCTAAGTTACAGAGAAAGGTTGAACAAGTTAGGTCTTTATTCTTTGAAGCATAGAAGGTTGAGGGAGGACACGATAGAAGTATTTAAAATTATGAGGGGGATAGATGGAGTTGACATGGATAGACTTTTTCCATTGAGAGTGGGGAGATTCAAACAAGAGGACATGAGTTGAGAGTTGGGGGCAAAGGTTTACGGGTAACACAGGGGGGAACTTCTTTACTCAGAGAGTAGTAGGTATGTGGAACAAGCTTCCAGTAGAAGTGGTAGAGGCAGGTACAGTATTGTCATTTTTTAAAAATTGGATAGGTATATGGACAGGAAAGGAATGGAGGGTTATGGGTTGAGTGTAGGTCGGTGGGACTAGGTGAGAGTAAGCATTTGGCACAGACTAGAAGGGCCGAGATGGTTTTCGTGCTGTAATTGTTATATGGTTATATGGTTTTATAATATGCTACAGTATGATGGATGGAGTGAGGGCCTTGTGCTTTGGCTCTTGGCAGAACTTCCCATGCCAAAGAGGTTAAACTGTAGAGGCCAGACTAAGCAATGTCCACCAGCGCTCCATGTTCGCAAGCTTGGCTCAGGGCTAACAACCCTGACTGGTCAAATAAAATTGTTACGGAAACAGAAATGAAGAACCCTTCTACATCTGAGTATGATGGTATTCCTGAGTCTCCACATGGGACTTAGATGGCTGACAATAGTGAAAACCGAGAGGAAGCTACTGACATGATGAAGGAAGCCCTGAACACAGCCGGAGATGGAAGGACAGAAACGCCAGTGACAGAGCAGTAAGTAAGTACAGTCTGCAAGGACCACAAACATGAGAATATCTGCAATACTGACACTCCAAAGCAACACACACAAAATGCTGGAGGAACTCAGCTGGACAGGCAGCATCTATGGAAAAGGATAAGTAGTTGACAATTCTGCCGAGACCACTGATGAAGTGTCTTGGTCCGAAACGTTGACTGTTTACTCCTTTCCACAGATCCTGCCTGATCTACGGAGTTCCTCTAGCATTTTGTGTGTGTTGCCACAGTCTGTAAGGAGTTTGTGCATTTCCCTGCCCACCTCCCCCACAACCACCCCTCGTGATTGCTTGGGTTTCCTCTGGCTGCTCTGGTTTTCTCCCATATTCCGAAGGTATACAGTTAAGGTTAGTGAGTTGTGGCTGTTCTATTGGACACAGCATAAGTAAGGAAGAGTGTTGAACTGAGATAGAACATAAGGAAGCTTGATCCACACAGGAGACTGAACAAAGCAAGTGTAGAGCAATAAGGTAAATATATTTATGAAATGTTTACATGTAGATTTTCTTACCAATATGATGGGAAAAGTTTATTTTCAATCTCATGTTGTGCTGTGTAAAAGGGTTAATTAATAATATTGTAATGAAGCCACCTAGTAAGAACAAATATGAATTTATTTTGGATAACTTTATTGGAAAATAATAATCGAAATTTTAATGATTTGGAATTTTAGGCTCTGAAAATAGAATCTTAAATCTAAGCGAAGGAACTCTAGAAGGCAAGAAAGGAAAATTGTTTGTGGTTGTTTGGGAATATGTGTTGAGTGGTATGACAGATAAGGTATAATTTTAGAAAACAACAATATATTCATTTGATTAAATGAATGCCCAACAGAAAAAGTGATATGTGGTGACACTAAAGACCCTGGTTCAGTCCTGATGTACCATGAGTGAAATTAAAGACAGTGAAATGCAAGAAGAGGTTTAGACAGTTGCCAGAATTAGCACTAGGCCCCAGGGATTGTGATCATTTTAGAAATCAGTGAGCAAAGTTCAAGTTGATGGCAGGATATAAAATAAGAATAAACTGCTAAGAAACATAAAAAATGGATTGAAATAGCTTTTTATGGATATATAAATAAGAAAACACTAACAAAGTTTGAGAGAATTTACAATGAACAACAAGTAAACGGTGAAAAGATGACACTGAATTAGAAAAGCTGCAGAAAGTTGTAAATACAGACAGCCAGATCCATCTTCGGCACCAGGCTTCCCACCATCAAAAGGCATTGCATCAAGAAGGTAGCATCCATTATTAAGGATCCCCATTACCCAGGACATGACTTCTTCTCGTTGCTGCCAACAAGGAGGAGGTCCATGAGCCTGAAGGCGCACACTTAACATTTTACAAACAATGATGTCCCCTCTGCGTCAGATTTCTCAAAGTTCAAAGCAAATTTGTTATCAAAGTACATACAATATGTCACAATATCCTACCCTGAGATTGGTTTTCTTGCAGGCATTCACAATAGAACAAAGAAATACAACAGCATCAATGAAAAACTACACTGAAACAAAGATGGCTACACAACCATTGGGCAAAAGAAGAACTAAATAAATAAATAGATAGATAAATGCATACATACATACGGATTGGGAAAATGAGCTGTATATCCCTTTAAAATATGTCCATAGGCTGAGAAATTAGTTCAGTGTTGAGGGGAGTGAAGTTACTCACGCTGGTTCAGGAGCCTGATGGTTGAAGGGAAATAACTGTTCCTGAACCTGGTGGTGTGAGATCTAAGGCTGAAGAGAAGAGAGCATGGCCTGGATGGTTGGGGTCCTTGTAGACATGCTCAAAAGTGGGAAGGGCTTTGTCGGTGATGGTCTGAGCTGTATCCACTACATTTTGTAGGCTTTTCCATTCATGGGCATTGGTGTTTCCATACAAGGCCATGGTGCAACCAGTCGGGATAGTCTCCACTGTACATCTATAGAGTTTGTCAAGGTTTTAGATGACATGCTGAATTTACACAAGCTTCTAAGAAAGTAGAGGAGCTGCAGTGCCTTCTTTCAAACGCTACTTACGTGCTGATCCCAAGGCAGATCTTCTGAAATTATAGTGCCAAGGAATCCTCTCCACCTCTGATCCCTCAATGAGGACTAGCTCATGGACTTCCAATTTCCTCCTCCCATGGTCAATAATCAGCTCCTTGGTTTTACTCACCTTGATTGAGAGGTTGTGGTTGTGGCACCATCCGACCAGATTTCATTTTCCCTCCATGAACACTTTTGCTCTCTTTTTGCACTACTTAATCAGATTTACATGGACAATCATGTGCGATTAATCTACTGGAGTTCTTTAAGAATACTTCCATTAAAACCAGTGGCCGTTTAGTTGTCACATATACGTACATTGATGTTTGCAGTGAAATATGTCATTTGCGTCAAATCAAATCAGCGAGGATTGTGCTGTGGCGGCCCACAAGTATCCCCACACTGCCAGTGCCAATGTCGCCTGCGCACAGCTCACTAACCCTGACACATACGTCTTTATGTGAATATTTGAAAGGGTTCTGCGACAGAGACTGATGAACAAGGGGGGAGAACATGGAATTCGGAATAACATTACATGGGGGGGGGTAATAGAATATTATGGATTCAGATTTGGCTAGATGGATTAGTCATTCATAGATTATTGATGCTTCCTGCCAGATACAATCCTTCAAGAAGACCAGAAACTTGTTGTGGAGCTTCAAAGCTTGCATGCCTCAATGACCTGGAGAACGACATAGGCTGAAGTCAGGGCTTTATGCTTTGGCTCTTGATAGGGTCACCCATTCCAAACAGGTAAAAGGGTAGAGGACACTCTAAGAGTGGTCCACTGGTCCTCCAGGTTCAGGGCTAACAAACCTGACTGATTAAAAGGAAAAGATAGTTACAGAAACAGTAATTAAGAATCCTTCTATATCTCTGTGTGGTGGAAAATGATCAAGGACAGACAGAGATGGAAGAGCTTCATTGCTGCCCTAAACGCCAGCAGCGTAATGGGCAGCTAATATCTCAGATTCAATAACGGAGAATCAGAATCAGAACCAGGTTTATTATTACCAGCATGTATCATAAAATTCATTAACTTAGCAGCAGCAATACAGTGCAATACATGATAATATAGGGAAAAAAAACCCAACAAAATAAATAAATAAATAAATTACAGTAAGTATATATCTGTATATTAAAAAGATCAAAAATAGTGCAAAAACAGAAATAATATATATTTTTAAAAAATTGTTGTAGTGTTCATGGGTTCAATGTCCATTTAAGAATCAGATGGCAGAGGGGAAGAAGCTGTTCCTGAATCACTGAGTGTGTGCCTTCATGCTTCTGTATTTCCTCCTTGCTGATGATAACAATGAAAAGAGGGAATGTCCTGGGAGATGGGTGTCTTTAATATTGGACTCACCTTTCTGAGGCACCACACCTTAAAGATGTCTTGAATGCCTCAGAGGCTATTACCCATGATGGAGCTGACACCTTTCTGCAGCTTCTTTCAGTCTTGTATAGTAGCCCCCCACCAGTCAGTGATGCAGCCTGTCAGAATGCTCTCCTCGACACATCTGTAGAAGTTTTTGAGTGTTTTCAGTGACAAACCAAATTTCTTCAAACTTCTAAAGAAATATAGCCACTGCCTTGCCTTATTTAGAGCTGCATTGATATGTTGGACACAGATTAGATCCTCATATTGGTTTGAATTCCCTAATCTTACCTTCCTGAAGGCCACAATCAGCTCTTTCATCTTACTGACAATGCAGAGGGCCAGGTTCTGTAGTTTACTGATCAGTACTGTGGGAATGATGGTGTTAGATGCTGAGCTACAGTCAATGAACAGCATCCTGACATGGGATGTTTGTTTTGTCCGATTATTTTCTTTGTCTCAGGTTGATTAACATTCAGTATTCAAAATGCTTGTCAAGTCTACAGCTGCTCCTTGTTTGTCTATGTGAAGCAGGTCCATGTATCAATGCCAAGCTCCCAAACTAGGCCCTTATTAAACTCTGAATCCAGTGAGTGCTGCACTTTGGTTATTGGATGTAACGATGTGATGAACAAGTTCAGCAATTTCAGAAAACCGGATTGTACAATTGGATCATGGATTTCCACACTTGTATACCCCAGTCAGTTCAGTTTGGACAAACATCTGCTCTACAATCTCCATCAGCATAGGAGTACCAAAGGGATGTGTACTTAGCCCCTGCTCTACTCACTTTACACCTGTGACTGTGTGGCTAAGTACAGCTCCAACACCATATTCAAGTTTGCTGATGACACCACTGTTGTGGGCTGTATCAAAGGGGGTGATGAATCAGCATATAGGAGGGAGATTGAAAATTTGGCTGAGTGGTGTAATGACAACAACCTCTCACTCAACGTCAATAAACCCAAGAACTGATGTAGACTTCACGAGAGAGGAACCAGAGATCCATGAGCCAGTAATCATCAGAGTATCAGAAGTGGAGAGGGTCACACAAAATGCTGGAGAAACTCAGCAGGCCGGGCAGCATCTATGGAAAAAAAGTGTAGTTGACGTTTTAGGCTGAAACCCTTCAAAGTCCTGCCTAAGGGTTTCGGCCTGAAATGTCAACTATACTTTTTTTTCCCATAGATGCTGCCTGGCCTGTTAAGTTGCTCCAGCATTTTGTGAGTGTTGCTTGGATTTCTGCCTCTCATTGTTGGAGAGGGTCAGTAACTTTAAATTCCCGGGTGTCACCATCTCAGAGGGCCTGTCCTGAACCCGTCATATAAATATAATTGAGAAGAAAGCACAACAGCACCTCTACTTCCTCTGGATTCTGCAGAGATCTGGCATGTCATCAAAACCTTGGCAAAATTCTCTAGATGTGTAGTGGAAAGTGTGTTGATTGGCTGCTTAATGGCCTAGTTTGGGAACAGCAATACCTCCGAGTGGAAAATCCTACAAAAGGTAGTGGATTGAGCATAGTATATCATAGGTAAAACCTTCCCAACCATTGAGCACATCTACATGGAATGCTGCCATGCAAAAGCAGCAGCTTCCATCATCAAAGATCCTCACCACCTAGGCCATGCTCTTTCACGCTGCTGCCATCAGGTAAAAGGTATAAGTGTTTTAAGGCTTGCCACCACCAGGTTCAAGAACAGTTATTACCCCTCAGACATCAGGCTCTTGAACCAAAGGGGACAACTATATTCATTTAAGGACTCTTACCTTTTCATGCTTGTTACTTTGTGCAATTTATTTATATCTACATTTGCGGTTTGTTTTCACTGATCCTGTTTACAGTTACTGTTGTATAGATATTCTAAGTATGCCTGCAGAAAAAGAATCTCAGGTTTGTATGTGGTGATATGTATGCATTCTGATAATACATTTTACATTAAACTTTGAACTTCCTTTTCATGTAAAGCCAGGCCAATTCTGATGTTAAATAATTCCCCTCTATCATTAAATGTTTTCATCTCGACCAATGCTCCCCGAATTGCTGTTTCATTCCAGATCTCCAGAAACTGTAGTGCTTTGCATCTCAAAATGGTGGAAGCAGACAGTTTTGTGGAGTTTTAGATTCTTTTGGTCCTGTACCTTAGACCGGCATCACCCAAGAGATGCCCTCTTCTCATTACTACCATCAGATAGCAAGATAAGAGCCTAAAGATGCAAAGTCAACATATTAAGAACAGCTTCTTTCCTTTTGTAATCAGATTTCTAAATGGACAATGAACTAATCCATGAACACTATCTTATTATTTTTGCTCTTTTTCAAACCAATTATTCGCTGAACACAGTATATACGATAATGTACAGTGCAAAAGTGTTAGGCACCCTAGTTAAATGTAAGTGCTTGAGAACTTTTGCAAGGTACTGCATATATGCTATAAATTAGTGCAAATAGAGAGAGCAAAAAAAGAAATAAATAAAATAGTGAGGTGGTGTACGTAGGTTCATTATCCAATTAGAAATGTGATGATGGAGGGTAAGAAGATGTCCCTGAAATTTTGGGTGTGGGTCTTCAGGCTCCTAACTCCACCCTGATGCTAGAAATGAGAAGAGGGCATGTCCTGGGTGATGAGAGTCCTTAATAAAGGTTCTGCTTTATTGAGGCACCACATTTTGAAGCAGCCCTCGATGCTGGGGAGACAATCCTAATCCGGTAAAATTTTCTAGTGAGTATTTTCACAGGACTATAATCAGGCAAAAAGTCAAGGCATTACAAATAGAAATATAAAGAGTTAAGAGTAATTCATGCAAGATGCTGGACAAGCTCATTAGATCAGGTGACGGGAAATAAATAAATAATCAATATTTCAAGCCACTGAAACAGAGTGGCTCATTAAACCAGAAAGGTCTGTACTATGCTATATTTCGAAATACATAAATAATAAATTCAAGATAATAAATTCAAAATAATAAATTTATTTTGTTGAAAATTACTTAACGATGCCCCAGTGTTATGGTTGCAGTGATCCATCCTTTTTCATCACTTTACATCACCAGCCAACAAACACTGATTGGAGTTTGATTTCTGCCGCTATCTTTAAGGAGTTTGTACGTTCTCCCTGTGAGCATGTGGGTTTCCTCCGGGTGTTCTGATATTCTTCTGCATTCCACAGGTGTCATGCGTTAGGATTAGTGAGTTGTGAGCATGCGATATTGGCACTGCCAGTGTGGGGATACTTACCCAGCACAATTCTCAGTGACTTGATTTGACATAAATCATGCATTTCACTGTATATTTCATTGTTTTGATGTACAATATTGTGCAAAATTCTTATGCACCCTGGATATAAATCTGTGCCAAAGATTTTTGCACAGTACTGTGCACTTGACAAATGAAACTAATCCTTAGATCTTTAATCTCTGGTTATATTGTTAGCACCTATCCTTTTCACCAATGCCTTTCCTCCCATCCCAACTGATGCACCATCAATAACTCTCGTGAGGTGAGATATAGGCTTTTATTGGCTGGAAGAAAGAACAAGCAGCAAGTGACCACCACACAACATCCTGCAGACTGAGGAAGGGGCTGTGCCTCCAATCGCCTTTATACTGGGGTCTGTGGGAGGAGCCACAGGAGCAGTCAGCGGGGGGGTGTGTCCAGACAGGTATATGTAGTTCACCACACAAACACAATTTTCTCTCCTGTGCTTTGTGATCATCTGTGCGTGAGGAAACTGTTTCCACAAGAACGCAGACAACAGTTTGATTCTGTCACAAGGGTTGCTATCTTACCTGAATGAGGGAGACCATTCACCAGCAAAATCTTGGAAACATTGAAACCACTGAGTCTGTTTTATTTTAATCTGCTGGACTTTAGAAATATCCAACTGGTCAGTTGGTATCTGCAGAGAGAAAGATAAACTGAATCAATCAGAATCAGGTTTAATATCACCGGCATATGTCGTGAAATTTGTTATTTTTGCGGCAGTTGTACAATGCAATACATGATAATAGAGAAAAAAACCTGTGCATTACAGTAAGTGTATATACACATTAAATAGTTCAATTAAATAAATAGTGCAAAAAAAATTTTAAGCAAGTAGTTGATGAATTATCAATAACTCCAAAAGACTGGAAGTAGAGTAAATACTGAAAGGCTTTTATTAGCAGTAAAATGGAGCACGTCCATGCCGGGTGACTGCCCTGGACTGTGGGAGGAGCAGTGACACCATCGCCTTTATCCAGGGGTTTGTGGGAGGAGTCACAGGGGCAGTCAGCAGAAGGGCGTGTCCAGACAGATATACATGGTTTACCACAGTTGTACAGAAGTGTTCATGGTTTCAATGGCCATTCAGAAGTCAGATGGCAGATGGGAAGAAGCTGTTCCTGAATTATTGAGTGTGTGCCTTCAGGTACCTGTACCCGATTCCTGATGGCAGCAATAGGAAAATGGCATGACCTGGGTAGCCTTTCATCAGAAAGAACCTGGCAATCTCTTTTACTTCTGATTTCCACCTATAGTGGAGTTCTGCATCTTCCTGCTTCCCGATCTTTCCCAGTCAGAGGTTAGCAATATGAAATAGCACGATCCGATACAATCCATTGATGAATCACTCTGTCAGGACAATTCCTGCTTTCCACTCAAAAGGGAATAATAAGAGTTTTAGTACTTTGCCTGAATTAATTTTCACACCTTAAACATTCAATGACTCCCTCGGTAGTATACCGGTGGGTCAACCAAGTTCTTTGTTGGCTCTGTATAAGGTCTTGAAGGCACTGCTACATTATGGGCTATTGTGACTGCCATTCACCTTATCATTCAGCAATTCTTAAACTGCAGATAAATGGTAACTCTTACACAGATGCTGCTCGATCTGCTGAGTATATCAGGGACTTTCTATTGTAATCCTGAATTCTCTCCCTCATTTTGAAATATTTTTCCATATTAAAGACTTCTTCATTCATTATGTGTCGTATCGTATGATGTGGACGATCATGGTCTTTTCATGACCATGATTGTCCTTGGCAAATTTTTCTGCAGAATTGGTTTGCCATTGCCTTCTACTAGACAGGTGAACCTAACCATTATCAATACTCTTCAGAGATTGTTTGTTTGGCATCAGTGGTCGCATAACCAGAATATGATATGCACCAGCTGCTCATGTGTCCATCCACCACCTGCTCCCATGGGCACGTGATCCTGATCGGGGACTAAACAAGTGCTACACCTTGTCCAAGTGTGACCTGCAGGCTAGTGGAGGCAAGGAGTGCCTTACACCTCTTTTGGTAGAGGCGTATCTCCACCCCACCTCCCAATAATAAACATTAAAGATCTTTAATAATGAAAGTTAAGTAAAGAAAATAATGAAAGTTAGTTGTTAAGTATTCACGGAGCAAGAACAAAAGAAGAGTAGTAAGATTAAATGTTTGTATAGTGTGGGCCACTGAGACAATATCATACACACTAAAGATCTCAGGCCCAAAAGAGTGACTCTGTCACATGGGAGGCCCAATCAATTCACCACATAATCAATTGGCTGCATGTGCAATTGCCAATTCTGACAATTGATCTTATAAGGTTCATGAATGATTTACTCTAATGATTTATCCCAGTGGATAATGTAAACAAAAGCTCCATAAAAGGACAATCACAAACAAGAGAAAATCTGCAGATGCTGGAAATCTGAGCAGACTGTACAAACTGTATTATTTTCCATAGATTCCGCCTGGCCTGCAAAGTTCTTCCAGTATTTTGTGTGTGTTGCATTAAAAGACCATTCCTGATTTCTATTCACAAGGAAATAATCACAGATTTAGTATATTATATTTAGTATAAACAATGCAGCACTCTGTCGGTAGACCAGTGGTGGGTTAGCCAAGATCTTTATTGGCTCTGCATAAGGTCTTGAAGACACTGTCATGTAATGGGTCATTGTGACTGCCATTCACCCTATAATTCGTCAATTGGTTCAGCTTGAGTCCTCTCCCCAGGACCATGTACAGGATTGTAAAACTCAGACATATGGGCTACCTGGAAACTTGCTTGCACACCTTGAATACATTTAATGGTTTTCATGAGGCCCATTCATTGCTTATGTAGCTTAATTAGTCACATGTGCATCGTATAGGAAGGAGATTGCAAAACTGGCTGACTGGTGCCACAAAAGCAACATGCCACTCAATGTCATAAAAAAGCAAAGAGCAGATTATTGACTACAGGAGGAGGAAACTGGAGATCCATGAGCATCCTCCTCAGGAGAGCAGAGGTGGATGGGGTGATCAACTTTAAAATTTCCAGCGTTATACTTTCAAATGATCTGTCCTGGATCCAGCACATAAGTGTCACTGCAAAGTGGGCACAGCAGCGCCTTCACTTTCTTAGAAGTTTGAGAAGGTTTGGCATGTCATTTAAAACTTTGCAAAACTTCTACTGGTATGTGAGGGAGAATATACTGGCTAGTTGTACCACATTGTATTGCCTATTATGGAAACACCAATCCCCTTGATCAGAAAAGCAACAAAAAGTAATAGATATGGTACAGTCTACCATGCGTAAAACCCACCCCATCATTGAGCACATCTACCAGGAGCACTGACATAGGAAAGCAGCATCCATCAGCAGGGACCCCGTACCACCTACGACATGCTCTTTTCACACTGCTGCCATCAGGAAGCAGGTACAGGAGCCTTGGATCCCATACCACCAGGTTCAGGAGAAGTTATTACCCCACAACTATCAGACTCTTAAACCAGTGGATAACTTCACTCACCACAATACTGAATTGATTCTGCAACCTATGAACTCAATTTCAAGGACATTTAATTTCATGTACTCAGCACTTAACATTTTTATTTATTATTAATATTATCATGATTTGTGTTTTTACAATTAGTAATCTCTTGCACATTGTTTGCTTCTCTGTCTTTGTTGCGTACAGTTTTTGAGACCATAAGACTATAAGATATAGGAGCAGAATTAAGCCATTTGGCCCATTGAGTCTGTTCTGCCATTTCATAACGGTTGAAAAAGGTTTCCTCTCAATCCCAATCTCCTGCCTTCCCCCTCTATCCCTTCATGCCCTGACCAATCAGGATCCATCAACCTCTGCCTTAAATATACATAAACATTTGGCATCCACAGATGCCTATGGCAACAAATTCCACAGATTCACCACTATCTGGCTAGAAACATAGAAAATAGGTGCAGGAATAGGCCATTCGGCCCTTCGAGCCTGCTAAAGAAATTCCTCCTTATTTTCATTCTAAAAGGACACCCCTGTATTTTGAGGCTGTGTCCTCTGGTTTTAGACTCCCCCACTGCAGGAAACATCCTCCCTACATCTACTCTATCAAGGCCTTTCACCATTCGATAGGTTTCAATTAGGTCACCTCTCATTCTTCTAAATTCCAGTGAATATTGACCCAGAGCCATCAAATGCTCTTTATACCACAAGCCATTTAATTCTGGAATAATTTTTGTGAACCTTCTTTGAACGCTCTCCAGTTTCACATAAGTGGCCCAAAACTACAAACAATATTCTAAGTGAGGCCTCACCAATGCTTTATAAAGTTTCAACATTACATCCTTCATTTTATATTCTAGTTCTCTTGAAATGAATGCTAACATAACATCTGCCTTCCTGACCACAGACTCAACCTGCAAATTAACCTTTAGGGAATCCTCCACAAGGATTCCCAATTCACTCTGTGCCTCAGATTTTTGTATTTTCTCCCCATTTAGAAAATAGTTAACCCTTTCATTTCTTCTGCCAAAAGTGCATGACATATACTTCCTGATACTGTATTCCATCAGCCATTCCTCTGCCCATTCTTCTAATCTGCCCTTCTGAAGCCTCCCTATTTCCTCAAAACTACCTGCCCTCCACCTGTCTTTGAATCATCTGCAAATTTTGAAAGAAAGACATCAATTCTATCATCCAAATCATTGACATATAACATAAAAAGAATCAGTCCCAACATAGACCCTTGTAGAACACATCTAGTCACTGACAGCAGACTGAAAAGGCTCCGTTAATTCCCAATCCTTGTCTCCTGCCAATCAGCCACTGCTTTATCCAGGCTAGAAACTTTCCTGTTATACCACGGACTCATAGTTTGTTAAGCAGCCTCATGTGTAGCACCTTGTCAAATGCCTTCTGAAAATACAAATACACAACATCAACTGATTCTCCATTGTTTATCCTGCTTCAAAGAATTTCAACAATTTTGTCAGGCAAGACATTCCCTTGAGGAAACCAAGTTGACTACAGTCTATTTTATCATGTGCCTCCAAGTAAACCCCCCCCCCAAAAAATCCTTAAAAATCCACTCCAACATCTTCCCAACCACTGAGGTCAGACTAACTGGCTTTTCCTTTCTTCTGCTTCTCTCTTCCTTTCTTGAAGAGTACAATGACATTTGCAAAGTTTCAGTCTTCAGGAACCATTCCACAATCTAGTGATTCTTGAAAGATCACTACTAATGCATCCACAATCTCTTCAGTCACCTCTTTCAGAACTCTGGGGTGTACAGAATCTGGTACAGTTGACGTATCTACCTTCAGACCTTTCAGTTTCTCAAAAACCTTCTCTCTATTAATGACAGCTTCACACACTTCATGACCTCCGACACCTGGAAGTTCCCCACCATACTGCTAGTGTCTTCAACAGTGAAGACTGATGCAAAATACTTTTTCAGTTCATTCACCATTTCCTTGTCCCTCATTACCATATTTACATTGGTTCAATTGTGTTCCTTTGTATCTATCATGAATGCCCACAAGAAAATGAGTCTCAGATTAGTATTTGATGATAGATATGTTCTTTGATAATTAATTTACTTTGGACTTTTGATCTTTGAAAAACAGTGTGAAATATGTTAATTTGTATCAATGACTAACATTGAATGAGGATGTGTTGCGCCCTCAAGTGTCCCCCCTGATTCCGGCACCACCATAGCATGCTTACAACTCACAGACCTCTATGTCTTTGGAATGTATGAGGAAACCAGAGCACCTATAGGAAACCCATGTAATCACAGGTAAACACACAAATTGGGTGCTAGCAATTACCTCATTGCTGGCACTGTATGGAACCAAGACAGGTAACCTGAATAATAACACTATTATTGAGACCTCTGATCATACCACCATATCACGTAGGAACAGACTCGGTCAATTTGGCCCAACAAGTATGCTCCATTTGGTCATGGCTGATTTGCTTTCCTTCTCAATCCCATTCTCCTGCCTTCTCTCCTTTGACACCCTTACTAATCAAGAACCCATAAAGCTCTGCTTTAAATATGCCCAATGACTTGTCCATCATCAGTAATCACTCATAGTCAAGTACGATTCTTCTCCTGGTGGTTGATTTTGTCTCTGGTAGGGCTTAAGATGACTGAAGAGTCCGATTCATGATCCACACATCCTTTGGCAGTGTTGGCAAGTGTCGGTCATTGAGGTGGTGATGGATGTAGCTGGTTGGGCCTTTCCCAATCTCTCCTTACTTTGAAGCCATTTCATCTCAGAGGCATGGTGGAGGTATTCTTCAAGCTGTGCAGTCCCTCTGTAGACAATCCTTCCCTAGCTTTTCCTATCCTGTGCTAATTTCTCCCATACATTCAGGATGATGTGGCATTTCTTCAGCTGGGTCTTGATGTTGTCCTTGAACTGCTTTTTTTGCTCTCCAGGAGTGCTCCTTGAATCCTTGAGCAGCAATTGTTAGGGAGATGGGAGTCAGGTATATGGATGATGTGGCCAGCCCATTGCAATTGCGTTGAGTCACAATTGTGGCAATGGAGTTAATGTTAGCTTCCACCAGGATGCTGGAGTTAATGTGCCTGTTCTTCCAGCTAACTCAGAACTTTTCAGAGGCATCTTTGATGGTCAGTTTCTAGGGACTTTATGTGCCTGTTGTATGTTGTACATGACTCCATTCCATTTAGCTTTAGACACCAAAACAATCTTGATATCCCAATTCTTCAAAAACCCTTTTTCTCAGCCTGGCAAAAGTTCCACTCATGCAGCCTATTCTGTGATTTATTTAAAGGTCAATGTTGGCTCTTGAAGAAAGAAGGCTGCCAAGGTATGGGAAATGATCAGTGTTCTCCAGAGAGATGTTGTCAATGGATGCTTGGAGGCTTAAGAGCTTGATCTGGAGCAGGTTTGTGCAGGACTAGGGTTTTCTTGATACTTAGATCAAGTCCCAGGAGCTTGTACGCTCTGGCAAAGACATCCATTATGCACTACAGATCCTCCTCAGAGTGAACTACAATGGCGTTGTATTCTGCATGTTGGAGCTCCATGATGAAGGTAGTTGACACCTTGCTCTTTGTTTTGAACTTGTTAAGGTTAAAGAGCTCCCCATCTGTCAAGTCAAGTCAAGCCAAGTCACTTTTATTGTCATTTCGACCATAACTGCTGGTACTGCATAGTAAAAATGAGACAACGTTTTTCAGGACCATGGTGTTACATGACACAGTACAAAAACTAGACTGAACTACGTAAAAAACAACACAGAGAAAGCTACACTAGACTACAGACCTACACAGGACTACATAAAGTGCACAACAACAGTGCAGGCATTACAATAAATCATAAACAGGACAATAGGGCAACAAGGTGTCAGTCCAGGCTTCGGGTATTGAGGAGTCTGATAGCTTGGGGGAAGAAACTGTTACATAGTCTGGCCATGAGAAATGCTTCGGAACCTTTTCCCAGATGGCAGAAGGGAGAAGAGATTGTATGAGGGGTGCATGGGGTCCTTCATAATGCTGTTTCCTTTGCGGATGCAGCATGTAGTGTAAATGTCCGTGATGGCTGGAAGAGAGACCCCGATGATCTTCTCAGCTGACCTCACTACCCGCTGCAGGGTCTTGTGATCCGAGATGGTGCAATTTCCAAACCAGGCAGTGATGCAGCTGCTCAGGATGCTCTCAATACAACCCCTGTAGAATGTGATGAGGATGGGCGGGTGGGGGTGGTGGGGGATGGACTTTCCTCAGCCTTCACAGAAAGTAGAGATGCTGCTGGGCTTTCTTTCCTAAGGAACTGGGAGCTGGTATAGAGAATCTGGATTTCTTGTCATTTGCGGTGAAGATTGGTTGCAATGAAAACAGCGAACAGTGTTGCAACAATGATGCACCCCTGTTTGACCCCGGTCTCAACCTTATAAGGTGCTGTTTCACGGCCATTGCTGCTGATGACTGGTGCACTCTTAATCATTGTGTAAAAGCTGCAGGATCTTGAGGTATTTCTCTGGGTACTTAATTATGGACAGTACCTGCCAAAGGGCAAGATGATTTACAGAATCAAAAGCTTTTGTAAGGTCTCTAAAGGCCACATAAAGTGGAAGATTTTGTTCCTGGGCTTTCTCCTGCAACTGACGTGTTGTAAAAATCATTTCAAATGTTCCTCTGGCTGGATAGAAGCCACACTGAGACTCAGGTGGGGATCTTCTGCCAGATGTGAAAGCTGGTCACATAAAATTTGGATGAGTACTTTTCCTGTTGTAGAGAGGAGGAAGATGCCTTTATAATTTCCACAGTCTGATTTGTCACTCTTCTTGAAGAGTGAAACAATCAGGGGATCACTGAGTTCATCTGGAACCTTCTCCTGGTCCCAGATCTTGACAAGCATGTCATGAATACTGTATGATTTAAAAGTTCTGCGCCACCTTCCCTGAGGATTTCTGCTGGAATCCCATCAGGCCCTGTGGCCCTATTGCCCTATTGTTCCTCAGTCTGTTGCAAGCCATCTGCACCTCCTTGACATTAGGAGGCTTACTCATGTCCTCCTCATGGGTCATTGTGGGAGCTGGTCGATGACATCAATGTCAACAGTTATGTCACAATTGAATAGCTCCTTGAAGTGTTCCTTCCATTAGGAAATGATGGCTTCATTGTCCTTTAGCAGTCTTTGTCCACCTTTGGAGCGAAGGTGGTTTAGGCCACGATGGTAAGGGCCATACAATGCATTGGTGGCAATCAAGAAACCCTGATTTCACCAGAGTCAAGCAGGCTGCAGTACTTCTAGAGCCCCCTCAGTCCACCACTGATTCTTTATTTCCTTTACTCTGTGCTGGACTACAGCCTCAGCTTTGGAGTGGGCTTCCCTTTCTGCCTTGCAGCTGACGTCATTCTGCCAGGCACAGAATGTTTTCCTTTTGTCGTTGATTAGCTCTTCTATTTCATTGTCATTTTCATCAAACCAATCTCTGTTTTTGCTGGTCTTGTATCCAATGATGTCTTTACAAGTGCCAAGGATGAGGGACTTCAGTGTGGTCCAGTGTGCTTCATTGTCCTCTGGATACTGCTTTGGGAGCCTTTCAAAAGATACTGTCTTTTAGGCTCTCAATGTTGAACCTGAGACAGCTCAGCTTCTTTTGCACTCTACTCTTCCGCATGATTCTGATGGCCATTTGCGTCTGAATAAGCCGATCAACTGTCCAACCATCATCAGCACTGATCACGATTCTTGTATTCTTTACACCTCTGCGATCTCTCCTCCGAACAATGATATGATCTATAAGATGTCAAGTCTTTGAATGGGAATGCATCCATGAAGTTTTCACTCTATTACTCAGGTGGAGTAGGATGTTGGTGAAGTTCAGGTCCTGTTCAGCACACATGGAGAGTAAGACCACTCCAGTGGAGATGATTTTGCCAGCACTTTCCTTCCCAATTGTGCCTTTCCAGGAGTTGCTGTTTCTACGAACTCCAGCATTGAAGTCTCCAAGAAGAATGACCTTACCTTCCTTGGGAATATCCGATAGTATGCAGCCTGGGTCAGCATAGAAAGTCTCCTTAGAATTGCCTGGTGAGTTTAGGGTTGGAGAATAAGCACTCAGAGCTGTAGCCATTTGGTTGTTCGTGAGCTTATGAGTTCATGGTCATGAGGCGCTCATTGATGCTAACCGGCAATTCGGAGAGGTGACTAATGATGCTATTCTTTATGGCAAATCTAATTCCATGATTCTGGGTTTACCTGCTGATTTCCCCTTCCAGAAAAAGGTGTTTGCACCCTTCTCCTTTAATTGTCCTTCCTTGACCAATTGCGTGCAGTGTGCTTCAATGACTTGACCTCTATAGCTGTTTAGAGGTTCCATAGGTTCACCACCGTCTGGCCAGAGAAATTCCTCATCATCTCTGTTCTAAAGCGCTGTCCCTCTTTTCTGAGGCTGTGCCCTCTGAATAGTTGAAATTTACAAGTACGCATCAAATACATTAAAATATTCTCTAAATAAAATGTCTGCAAACAAAATAAAAATGACTGAAGACTGTTTTTGATCAACCTTGATCTAGCAAGTGATTAGCTATCATCTGAATCTAGTTCACTCAGAGTTAGCAGCCTTTGGGTGTATTCTCATATTTGGACAGTGCTTACCCTCCTGTAATGTGTGAAGGAGAGAGGTGTCAGTGGACAACATACTCTAAGCTTGGATTACAGGTGTGCTACTGGTCTGGTAAAGCAGCTTTAACCTAACATCCTGAAATTCAGTGAGTGATGTTCCTAATGTGGGACAATCGATCAATTGTCACAGTTTGGGCACATCTGCGCTGGTGATGAATGAACTGACACCAATTTGAACAGCATCTTAAACAAGTACTCATGCTTGGCAAAGCCCAGACAAAAACAATCCCTGTCACCAACAAAATGACCAAACACCTTCCAAGTGAAGCCTGCACTGATTACCTCCTGCAGACTGCCAGATGGCAGCTGAAATATTTTAATTTATTTTATTCCAGAAATCAGGGACTTTCAGTGGTTCTGTTTGACTGGTAACTGCACTAATTTCCATAAATTCACATGACGTGTGGTTTTATTGTGTAGTGGATCAATTAGGTATGTGGAGGTCTATGATCCCCATAGTGGATTTTTCACCCTTACAGTTGATTAACTGCATCCACAAATATTCAACATTCTCTGACCCTATTTCACCTCTTTTTAAAGATGTACCTCCATCCCTTACCAACAGAGCCACACCACTGCCTATGTCTTCCTGCCCGTCCTTCTGATACAAAGTATATCCTTTGATGTTAATCTCCTAGCTATGGCCTTCTTTCAGCCACAACTCTGTGATGCCCACAACGTCATAGCGACCGATCTCTAATTGCATATTGAGGGTGTCTGCCTTATTCCGAATGCTACCCGCATTTAAATACGGCACCTTCAGTCCTGCATTCTTCACCCTTTTGAATTTTGCCTTTGTGGTACAATTTAACTCTTTGCTCTTTCTGCATCTGTATCCAATCATTGGCCGGTCCTTCCTGACCTTCATGTTACACCCATCATTTACTTGTAAATCTGCTGGCTCATATTCAACTCTAGCATACTGGTTCTTATCCCCTGTTTTATTAGTTTAAACCAGCTTCTGCTGTGCACGTGGGGGTGAGGGGAGGGCTGATGCTTCTGTTGCTGCTTGTCTGAGGGAAGGGGGGAGTGGGCTTTGGGGTTCTGTTGTTACTATCATTCATTTTTTGAGCTTTCTTATTTCATTTGGATTTATCTGGATAGAGTAAGAATTATATACAGTATACATACTCAAATATTAAATGGAACCATGTGAGTACAGTCTCATTGTGCATATTTAAAGCTTTTTAATTAGTCGGGGTGTTAATAGTTATGGGGAGAGGACAGGAACTTTTTTGTGCCATTGAAAGATTAATCATATCAGCTATGATCAAATGGCAGAGTAGACTTGATGGGCCAAATAGCCTAATTCAGCTCTTATGTATGATGGTCTTCTGCAGATGCTGGTATCCAGATGAGTATTTCCAGCATATCATGTTTTTATTTATATTGAACAAAAATTTGAAAGACGATGCCTCCAGAACACTAACTAATACTTGCCTCCAAAATCTTCCAGCTCATCATTAATTACATTCACATTCATCCAGTTTTGAAACAAGTTTGTTTAATCACAAGCAAGAGAAAACCTGCAGACACCAGAAATCTAGGTAACACACACAAAATACTGGAGGAACTCAGCAGGCCAGGCAGCATCTATGGAAAAGAGTAAACAGTCGATGTCTTGGGCCAAGACCCTTCATCAGGACCGGAGAAAAAAGTTGAGAAGTCAGAGTATGAAGGTGAAGGGAGGAGAAGAAAGTGATAGCTGAAACCAAGGGGGGCAGGGGTGAAGTAAAGAGCTGGAAGTTGATTGGTGAAAAAAATAAGGGCTGGAGAAGGGGGAATCTGATAGAAGAGTACAGAAAGCCATGGAAGACAGGAAAGGGGAAGGAGCACCAGAGGGAGGTGATTTGGAGGTAAGAAGAGAAGGTGGGAAAGGGATACAAGAATGGGCAATGGTGAAAGCGGTGGGAACATTCCCAGAAGTTCAAGAAATCAATGTTTATGCCATCAGCTTAGAGGCCACCCAGACAAAATATAAGTTATTGCTCCTCCAACCTAAGTGTGGTATCATCACAGCAGTAGAGGAAACTATGGACTGACATGTTAGAATGGGAATGGGAAGTAGAATTAAAATGGGTGGTCACTGGGAGATACTGCTTTTTTCTGGTAGGTGCTTGGTGAAGTGGTCTCCCAATCTATATCAGGTCTCACCAATACACAGGAGGCCACACCGGGAGCACTGGATACAGTGGATGACCACAACATACTCACGGGTGAAGTGTCGCCTCACCTGGAAGGACTGTTTGGGGCCCTGAATATTGAGGAAGGAGGTGGAGGGGCAGGTGTAGCATTTCTTCTACTTGCAAGGTTAAGTGCCAGGAGGGACATCAGTGGGGAGGGACAAATGGAGAAGGAAGTCACATAGGGAGCGATCCCTGTGGAAAGCGAAATGTGGTGGGGGGGGGGTGGTAGAGGGAAAGTTGTGCTTGGTTGTGGGATCCCGTTGGAGATGGTGGAAGTTTCAGAGAGTTTAGTGCTGAAAGCGGAGGCTGCTGTGGTGGTAGGTGACGACAAGAGGAAACCTATCCCTGGAGGATGAAGTGAGGGCAGACATGGGAGAAATGGAAGAGATACAGTTGAGAGCAACATTGATGGTAAAGGAAGGGAAGCCTCTTTCTTTGAAGAAGGAGGTTACCTCCTTAATTCAGGAATGAAAAGTCTCATCTTGAGAGCAGATGCAGTGCAGACAGAGGAATTAAGAAAAAGGGATGATATTTCTACAGAAAACAGTGTGGGAAGAGGTATAGTCCAGGTAGCTGTGAGAGTCAGTGGGTTTATAACAGACATCAGTGATTAAGCTGTCTCCACGGATACAGACAGAGAGGTCAAGAAAGGGGAGGGAGATGCTGGAAATGGACCAGGTAAATTTGAGGGCAGGGTGGAGGCTGGAAGCAAAGTTGATGCAGTTAAAAGCTCTGCATGGGTGCAGAAGTAGCACCAATGCAGTTGTCGATGTAGTGTAAGAAAAGTTGGGGAGCATTAAAAATTGGTCATTTGTTTAATGCTCAGTTCCCTCTGTGATGTGCTAGATTATGTGCTCAGGTGGGATATGAACACAAAACCTTCTAGCTGACAAGTGAGAGTGAATCACAATTGACATCTTTCACTTCCAATTGATTGGTGACCACGTTTCATTAAAACAAGAAGGGGAGTGCTTTGTAACTATTTGAAGATTCTGTATGGAGATTGATCATATTTAGCATCTCCTGCTGCTTGATTTAATGTGTACAGCTGCAATGGATGGACACCTCTGTTGGACTGGCCAAGGTACAGAGATGAGATGAATGGACATCTTCAGTAGGAGTGGTCAAGGTAAAGAGGTGCAATGGATGGATACTTCAGTGCAATGGTCAAGATATAGAAATGAGATGGATGGCCACCTTCAGTGGGAATGGTCATGATATAGAGATGAAATGGATGGGCAACTTCATTGGGAATGGTCATGGTACAGAAACAAAATGGATTGACACCTTCAGTGGAACTGGTCAAGGTACAGAGATGCAATAGATAGACACCTTCAGTGGAGTGGTCAAGAATGGAGGTGAGATGGACAGACACCTTCAGATCTTCAAGACCATTCCATCTCTGAGGCAGAAATCTTATCTGTTTTGATTGAGAAAGCAATGTTGTTCCCAAATACTAACAGTCACATTACTATTTATAAACACTTTAACAGAGGCTGGTGCCAGCCCACACATGTTTATATTTGAAGAGAGATCCCATTTCCATTTAATGTTATTATGAGTCAACGAGTATCGCTGAAAATGTTTATTCTTTTAGCTTTCCTCAATTGCAGCTGCCATGAAACATCAGACAAGTTTTATTTTGTGAAAAATATTTTATGGAAAATAAGTCCACACGTATTTCATGCATACACAGGCATCACCATACATTTCTACACTCAATACGTTCTCACATCATTGTTGTACATTGGGCAATTTCACTTATAATACAATGGCGTGCATAAGATATGTTTTCTCAGTGTGAGGAAAGGATTTTTCATGTGTGCATTGGAAAACTAACCCGAGTTACTGGGACAGGAGGTTCTGAATTAGAAGAGACTGGATAGACCAAAGGACCCCAAAAAAATGTATGAGCAGAATTAGGGCATTTTCTCATTCAATCTGCTCTGTCATTTGATCATCGCTGATTTAAAGATTAAAGGTTGGCTTTATTTGTCACATCAAAACATGCAGTTTGGATCAAATCAAATCAGTGAGGATTGCACTAGGAAGCTAAATCTAATCCATACATTTTTGGAATATGGGAGGGAACTGAGACACCTGGAGGAAACCTACATGGTCATAGGGAGAACTTACAAACCCCTTATACACAGCAGGAGTCAAGCCCTTACAGCCAGTGTTCTAGAGCATTGTGCAAACTGCTACAGTATCAAACCAATTAACGTATTATTTTATATTTATTATCCCTTTCAGTCCTATTCTCCTGCCTTCTCTTCATAACTTTTGACGCCTTGACTAACCAAGAACCTATCGGCATCTGCTTTAGATATATTGAATGACTTGGCCTCCACAGCCATCTGTGGCAATGAATTCCACAGATTCATCTCTCTCTCATCTCTGTTCTAAAGGGATGCCCATCTATTCTGAGGCTGTACCTTCTGGTCCTTGGCTCTCCCACTACAGGAAAGATAGTCTCCATGTCTACTCTATTTCAATGTGATCCCCAACCCCTTATCCTTTAAAGCTTTAGCAAGTACAGACCCAGAGCCATTAAATGCTCCTCAAACATTAAGCCCTTTATTGCCAGGATCATTCTTGTAAACCTCTTCTGAACCCTCTTTACTGCCAGTACCCTCTTCTTAGATATGGAGCCCAAACTGCACATAATATTCCAAATGTGTTCTACCTTGAGGTTAATTTTCTTGCAGATATTTACAGGAAAATAAATAAATACAATAGAATTTATGAAAATTATACATAACCAAAGACTGAGAAATACCAATAGGCAAAAGCAGACAAAATGTTTTTTTTTTAAATCCAAAAAGTGAATAACACACATCTATCCTCATGAAGGGCCTTGTACCAAAACATTGACTCTTTTTTCCTTTTCAATAGATACTGCCTGACCTGCTGAGTTCCTCCAGAGATAGACAGATAGACGCTACCTGAGTACATATTGCAGCATGTCCCCTGATCCTTGGGTATTCAGTCTGACAGAGTCTCTCTATGTATCTCTGGTGGAAAACATGGTTTTTCTCCCAGTCCTCCAGTTTCCTCCCACAGTCCAAAGAAATACCGGGTAGGTTAATTTGTCATTGTAAATTGTTCCATGATTGGGTTAGGGTTAATCAGGTTTAGACCAGAAGATCACAAGACATAGGAGCAGAATTAGGCCATCTGGCCCATCAAGTCTGCTCCACTATTCAATCATGGCTGCTCCTTTTTCTTTCTCCTCCTCAACCTCAGTTCCCAGTCTTCTCCCTGTAACTTTTGATGCCATGTCCAATCAAAAACCTATCAATCTCTACCTGAAATATGCCCAACAACCTGGCCTCCATAGCAGCATGTGGCAACAATTTCTACAAATTCACCACTCTCTGGCTAAGGAATTTCTCCACATTTCTGTTTTGAAAGGGTATCCTGAGGGTGTACCCACTTGTCCTAGATTCTCCTACCATGGGAAACATCATTTCCACATCTACTCTGTCTAGGCCTTTCAACATTTGAAAGGTTTCAATGAGATCCTCCCTCATCCTTCTGAATTCCAGCAAATACAAAACTATAGCTATGAAATGTTCCTTTTTATGATAACCACTCCATTCCTGGAATCAACCTTGTGAATCTCCTCTAGACCCTCTCCAATGCCAACACATCCTTTCTAAGATGAGGGGCCAAAACCTGTTCACAATACTCAAGGTGAAGCCTCACCAGTGCCTTATAAAGCCTCAGGAACACAGCCATGCTCTTGTATTCTAGACCTCTTGAAATGAATGCTTACATGGCATTTGCCTTCCTCACCAGCAAGTCAACCTGCAAGTTAACCTTTAGGGTGTTCTACACAAGGACTCCCAAATCCTTTTGCATCTCAGATTTTTGGATTTTCTCCCCATTTTGAAATAGCCTGCACATTTATTTCTACTACCAAAGTACATGGCCATGCATTTTCTAACAGGTATTTCATTTGCCACTTTCTTGCCCTTTCTCCTAATCTGTCTAAGTCTTTCTGCATCCTACCTGTTTCCTCAACAATACCTGCCCCTCCACCAATCTTCGTATCATCTGAAAGCTTGACAATAAATCAATCCATCCATTCCATCATCTAAATCATTTATATACACTATAAAAAGAAGTGGCCCAACACTGACCCCTGTGGCAGTCACTGGCAGCCAACCAGAAAAGGATCCTTTTATTCCCGCTCGCTGCCTCCTACCAATCAGCCAATGCTCTAACCACGTTAGTAACTTTCCTGTAATACCATGGGCTCCTAACTTGGTAAGCAGCCTCATGTGTGGCACCTTATCAAAGGTCTTCTGGAAGTCCAAATATACATCAACTGCATCCCCTTAATATATCCTCCTTGTAATCTCATCAAAGAATTCCACCAAGTTCATCAGACAGATTTTCCTTGAAGGAAACCGTGCTGACTTTGTACTATCTTGTCCTGTGTCACCAAGTACTCCATCACCTCATTCTGAACATTTGACTCTAACATCTTCGTAACCTCTGAGATCAGGTCAACTGGTCTATAATTTCCTTTCTGCTGCCTTCCTCCTTTCTTAAAAGGTGGAGTGACATTTGCAATTTTCTAGTCCTCTAGCACTAGGATCATTTCCAATATTTTTTGGAAGATCATTTCTAATATCACCGCAATCTCCAATACTACCCCTTTTAGAACCCTAGGGTTCAGTCCATCTGGTCCGGGTGACTAACATACCTTTAGGTTTTTCAGCTCTTTGAGCACCTTCTCTCTTAAAATAGTAACTGCACCCACTTCTCTTCCTTCACACACTACAACATCAGGAATGCTGATAGTGTCTTCCACAGTGAAGACTGATGTAAAATACACATTTAGTTAATCAGCCAACTCCTGGGCCCCCGTTATTACTTCTCCTGCCTCATTTTCAAATGGTCCTATATACACTATCATTTCTCTGTTATTTTTAACATACTTGAAAAATTTTTACTATCCACTTTAATATTATGTGCTACTTTGCTTTCATAGTTCATCTTTTCCCTTCTGATGATTTTTTAGCTACTCTCTATAGGTTTTTAAAAACTTTCCAATCTTCTATCTTCCCACCAATTTTTGCTTTGTTGTAAACCCTTTCTTTTGCTTTTACAATAGCTTTGACTTCCCTTGTCAGCCATGGTTGTACTATTTTACCATTTAAATATTTCCGTATTTTTGGAATACATATGTCCTGCACCTTCCTCATTCTTCCCTGAAATGCATGTTACTCCTGCTCTGTTGACATCCCTGCCAGCAGCTCCTTCCAAATTAGTTTGGCCAACTTCTCTTTCATATCACTGTAATTTAATTTACTCCACTGAAATACTGCTACATAAGACTTTACTTTTTCCCTATCAAATTTCAAGTTGAACTCTATCATATTGAGATCATTGGTTCCTAAGGGTTCTTTTACCTTAAGCTCCCTTATTGCCTCCTGCTTATTACATATGTAACGGGGGTTTTTTTTCTTTTTCTTTGTTACTGTGTATGTAATCAAAATGGCGTCTTTGTTTTGTTAAAAGTAGGAATGCTGGCGCCTGTGTTAATAGTAGGAGTGCTAGCGTCTTTGTTATGATAAGTGCTGGAAGCTTGTTTGGGACTGTAAACTGATTGTTGGTGGGGGTTTTGGGGAGTCGGCGCGATGGAGTGAGAGAGAGAGGACGGGGTGCTGGAAGCTGGGCGACGGTACGGACCCCGAGCGGGGGTCCCCGGCCCAAGGTTTTCGGTGAGGAGAGGAGACGGAGACAGAGGAGTGTGGAGCGTCTGGTCGACCACCGTGGGGGTCCCAGGAGGCGGGTCGAGGAGTTTGGAGGGGATCGAATACCAGAAGACTTCAGTAATTGAGCTCCAACGATTGTGCACGAAGTGGTTTGGACTTTGATAAGTTTGGCGCCTTTTCTTTTTTTTCTCTTATTCATATATACTGTATCGTTAGTAATCGCTTAGTTATAGTACTCTTTATAAATTGTACCCATTTAATCGCATAAGGTGTACTGTCTGTTTTTGGGCGAGGTGGGGACATCACACAGCATCCACACCAGCTGATTACCCAGTTTGGCGGGGCCAAAGGCTGCTCCCCCTAGACTAGAACGAGTTTGAGCGATGCCTGAGGTGACCCAGGGGTTACATTGTGGGGGCTCGTCCGGGATTGATTTCTGTGGAAGCTGTGTGATCGCCCTCTTTAAATTGTGTCTGCGGCGAAGAGCTGGTGTGCCTTTGTGGGTGTGCGATTGCCGGTTATCTCTGCATGTGTGTTGGGTGGGGTGGCTGCTGTTGGTAGCCCGGAGGTCGTTGTTCGGGTTCCGACTAGCGCTGACGAAATGGTGGTGGTACCATGGGTTGTCCGTACTCTTTGGAGAGTGAGGAGTGACAGGTTGGTATGTTTCAGCTATGGTGGGCTCCGCCCGGTTGTTGGAATAACGTCCAGCCCTAAAGTGGCGGAGACGTGGGCGGAGCAGACCTCTCAGTTGTTGGGTGAGTGGCAGTGCTTGGCTGAGGGAAAGCGACAGGGATTGGTTGAAAGTTTGAGTAGGCGGGCTGGTAGCGTTGTTAGAACTGTCGGGCGCAATTACCTCGAAGTGACAGCTGCCAGTTCTGGGAAAGTGTGGGAAAATGCGTGTGGTTCGACTGGAAGTCAAATGCCGCAGCTGGGGGGCTTATCATATCCGTGGCAGGAGATTGGTGGGAAGTTTTTAGGGTATCCCTTTTGGTTAGGAGGGCAGATAAATTGCTTGCGGAGACAGGGGGATCTGTCAAGGGGATCAGTTGTTCCGTTGATCCGAGAGATGTCGGGAAACTTAGAGGAGGCCCAGTGGGGGAACGGCTTGGGGTCTCTGGGGGAGCACGTTCCCAGCAATGTACCAAGGGACTCCCGCAAGGAACAGACCTATTCCTGAAGGCTTAGAGGGACCACGCACTCAGGTGTTGTTACGGATGGATGGAAGTCAAGTTAAAGCCATCCTCGGCACCGGGGCACCGGTTAAGTTGCTGTACAGTTTGTTTTATAACCGCTTTTGGAAGCCTTTACCCTTGATGACATTGACGGCACTGGAGATTTGGGGTACCAGTGCCGGTGATTATAAAGACGACGGTTGTTGGTCAGTGAAAATGGAGTTCTTAGAGGCAAATGTGGAGGTGACTGAGGTTCGTGAATCGTTAATGCTGATGTGTCCGGACCCTGTTGAGACGGGCAGCGTTTCGGTTATGGAGAGAACCAATATCCTGTTGGTGCGCTTGGGGGCCTGCCCGGAGGAGGCGGGTGAGAGCTGTTTGGAGGCATTATCGATGCACCCAGAGTTTCGAGCTGCTTGTGCGGACGTGTGTAGCAGCATTGGGCCAATACCGAATTCCAACGAGAGCCGGTGGTGGTACGGCCTGGAGGAGTATCTGAGGGTGAGACCCTCTTAGTGGACGCTGCGAAATACCACCAGGGAGGGGAGTTGACTGCTGAAGACACCTCGGTGAGGCAGAGGTTGTGGCGACTGGCCCCTACAGCGTGGCAGACGTAGGCAGCGTGTGTGTGGATTATATTGGGCCATAGAGGCGATGGCCTATCTGAGTAGTGCGAAGAGGTTTAAGGTGCTGGATCTGAGGAGTGGATGTTGCCAGATCCCGATGAGTGAGGCCGCCAAGGAGAAGATGGCGGTTAAGTTTCCTAGGAGTCTTTCCGGTCCGAAAAGATACCACAGGGTATCTCCGGAGCCCTTGCAACCTTCCTGCAGGGCATGTGGAAGACCATGGGGTGTGGAGGCGTTTGGAATTTTGACGTATGTGGATGATCTCCTGGTATTTGGATTTGCCTCAGGAGAATATGAAGTGAGGTCGTTGCAGGAGCGGCTGAGAACTACAGAGTTAAAGTGTTTTCTGGACACTTGCCAGAGTTGTCTCTACGGAATCAAGTTTGAAATGAAGACTGAGAGACCGGAGAGAGTGATCTGGAACAATTTGAAAGACTTACAAGTTGGAGAGAACGAAGAAAGTTGTTTGACTAAGGGCCACAGCAAACTGAGAGCCTGGAGAAGGGAGTTTGCGGAGGTGAAGAAATTGCGGACAAATCTCGGAAGGGGGAAGTGGTAGCTTGAAGGGAACCTGAAGATGACCATCGACAGTTCAAATGAAGTGTAAAACCTGAAGGTTGATCTGGAAGAAGTCATGAGGAGAAAAAAAGCTGGAGAGAAGTGCAGTGAATACTGAACTGGAGGGTGACCAATCTTTAACTGCTGCTTTTCAGGTCGGGGTGGAAGAAGCTGTTGGAGTAACTGCATTCCAGATTGAGATGGTCGGGATGCAGGAGTCAGAACTGCTGAGCCAGGGGCCAGAGAAGATGATAATCTCAATTGCAGGAGGCTGAAGAGACTGCAGGAGCAGTGCAGGCCACGTGTTTCCGTTTGGAGAAGATCAAACAGCAGCTACCGATCGAAGAAATGAGGATGAATACGGATTCAAAGGCTGATGGCTGGATGTGTGGTACATGCTGCCTTTTGCTGACTTTCCCTTGATTGAGGAAGAGACCTTTGGCCCTTCTTCCACTGAGTCAGGTGTAGTGGGGAGGGTTAGCTGTGTGCAGTGTGGGGTATGAGTGAGAGATTGAAAGAGGAGTTGGTAGTGGACCCAAGGTATCCTCAGCTGTGTCCTAGCCTAAGGGTTTAGGTGAGGGGGGTACGGAGGTCTCAGAAGGGTTAGGGAACGCCCAGATAGTTGGCCTATATAGCGCCTAAGGAACAGGGCGTGAGGTTTACTGTGTGGGGAGGAGATGTCACTGCTGGTGTTTGGGTTATGGTGTGTTGGCAGGAAAGGTGACGAGTTATCTAATAGTCATGAGGACATGACTTTTATTTGGTGGGGGGAGAGTGTAACGGGGGTTTTTTTTTCTTTTTCTTTGTTACTGTGTATGTAATCAAAATGGCGTCTTTGTTTGTTACAAGTAGGAATGCTGGCGCCTGTGTTAATAGTAGGAATGCTAGCGTCTTTGTTATGATAAGTGCTGGAAGCTTGTTTGGGACTATAAACTGATTGTTGGTGGGGGTTTTGGGGAGTCGGCGCGATGGAGTGAGAGAGAGAGGACTGGGTGCTGGAAGCTGGGCGACGGTACGGACCCCGAGCGGGGGTCCCCGGCCCAAGGTTTTCGGTGAGGAGAGGAGACGGAGACAGAGGAGTGTGGAGCGTCTGGTCGACCACCGTGGGGGTCCCAGGAGGCGGGTCGAGGAGTTCGGAGGGGATCGAATACCAGAAGACTTCAGTAATTGAGCTCCAACGATTGTGCACGAAGTGGTTTGGACTTTGATAAGTTTGGCGCCTTTTCTTTTTTTTCTCTTATTCATATATACTGTATCGTTAGTAATCGCTTAGTTATAGTACTCTTTATAAATTGTACTCATTTAATCGCATAAGGTGTACTGTCTGTTTTTGGGCGAGGCGGGGACATCACACAGCATCCACACCAGCTGATTACCCAGTTTGGCGGGGCCGAAGGCTGCTCCCCCTAGACTAGAACGAGTTTGAGCGATGCCTGAGGTGACCCAGGGGTTACACATAACACCCAATCCAGTATAGCGGATCTCCCAGTAGGCTCAATGACAAACTGCTCTAAAAAGCCATCTCTTAGGCATTCAATAAACTCACTCTCTTGAGATCCATTACCAATCTGATTTTCCCTAATCGACCTGCATGTTAAAATCTCCCATGACTACCGTAACATTGCCCTTTTGACTCACCTTTTCTATTTCCTGTTGTAACCTGTGGTCCACCTCCCAGCCACTGTTGGGAAGCCTGTATATAACTGCCATTAGGGTTCTTTTACCCTTGCAGTTTCTTAACTCAACTCACAAGGATTCAACATCTTCTGATCCTATGTCACATCTTTCTACTGATTTGATGTCATTCTTTACCAGTAGAGCCACAGCACCCCCTCTGCCTACCTTCCTAACCCTCCGATATAACATGTGATCTTGGACATTCAGCTCCCAACTACAATCACCCTTCAACCACGATTCAGTGATAGCCACAACATCATACCTGGCAATCTGTAATAATGCAACAAGATCATCTACCTTATTTCTTATACTATGCACACTTAGATACAACACCTTGAGTACCATATTTGCTCTCCTTTCTGGTTCTACATCCCTAATGATTTGATACTCAGTCTGTTAGCTGCAACTAATTCCCATCACATGCCTGGCAGTCCTGATAGTCTGACTGCTCGCTGTCTTTACTTTTTTTACCATCCATCCGATCCTGAGTCCCTTCATTCTGATTCCCAACCCCCACCCCCCGCCAAATTAGTTTTAACCCTCGCCAATAGTGCTAACAAACTTGCCCACGAGAATATCAGTCCGCCTCGGATTCAGGTGAAGCCCATCACTTTTGAACAAGTCATAACTCCTCCAGAAGAGATCTCAATCATCCAAGACCCTGAAGTCCTGCTCTCTGCACCAGCTTCTCAGCCATGCATTTATCTGCCAAATCATCCTGTTTCTACCCTCACTGGTGTGTGGCACAGGCAGCAATCCAGAGATTACTACCCGGGAGGTCTTGCTTCTCAGTATTCTGCCTAGCTCTCCAAATTCTCCTTTCAGGACCTCATTGATTTTCCTTCCTATGTCATTGGTATCTTTATGTACCAAGACATCTGGCTGCTCCCCTCCCTCTCCAAAATGTTGTGGGCATGATCTGAGTCATCCCTGACCCTGGCACCTGGGAGGCAACATACCATCCATGTGTCCAGTTCACACCCACAGATTCTCCTGTCTGTTCCCCTCACTACTGAGTGCTCAATCCACTCCCTTCCTCTCTCTCTTCCCCTTCTGCACCACGGACCCATGCTCAGTGCTAGTAACCTGGTTGCAATGACATTCTCCTGGGAGGTCATCCCCCACAACAGTATCCTAAGCAGTATACCTATTATTGAGGGGATTGGCCACAGGGTGCTCTGCTGCAACTGCCTATTTCCCTTTCTCCTGACAGTCACCCAGCTACTCTCCTCCTGTAACTTCAGGGTGACTACTTCCCTGTAGCTTTGATCAATTATCTCCTCACTCTCCTGTACAAGCTGAAGGTCATCGGGTTGCAGCCCCAGATCCGTAGCACGATCTTCAAGGAGCTGCAGCCAGATGCACTTCACGCAGATAGAGTTTCCCAGGAGACTCTGGGTCTCCCAGTTCTCCAACATCTGCCACGAAGAGCACACCATGGCCATTTAAATAGTACGGTAAGAGAAAATAAATCAAAAAGGAAAGCTTAACAGACAGATGCTTTACACAGAGCTGACACCTCTTCCCAACCAAAGCCTCCTTTGAGCCAAAACCTGTCTCTTCTACTCTCGCCACTGGCCTACGCCCGACAATGGCCGCTCCGCTTATCCCTTCTGTACTTTTATTTAGTTTGCCGTTGACACCGCTGATAGGTCCCGTACGATGGACAAACAACCGCAAAGCTCTCTTTTTAAATAATTGCCACCAACCTGTAAGAAACACCCTTTTGTAGAGGCTTGTCAGGGGTTGCTGGGCTGGCATACCTTTAAGGGCCTAGTCCACCTAGTTTCATTAAATAAATAAATAAATAAGCAACATTAAGTGCTGGATGGTTTGTTCTACAGGAAGTGTGGCAGCCTTAAGATTGATGGACTTCCGTGCATCTTTTTTAAAGGCAGTTGTGTCAAATTAGGTTTCCATGGGGATTAATTGTCTGCCTAATTCAGATGCAAAAAAATTCTCACAGTGCTCCTAATGTTGGCGTAGACTCAGAACTGGTACTGCAGGGGATCGTTTCACTGACAGGGAATTGAAGTTGTCTTATTTTGCAAACTGCTGACAATGGAAATTTAAATTCACAAGTAGAAAACTGAAGGCAAAATCTAACTGATAGAACACACAGAAAAGTGAAGCAATTTGTATTATATATGTCTACGCTTTAAGAATTACCTCAGGGCAGGGTCAAATTTCAATTAAAAAGCACAAGATTGAAATCAATAATAAATTCACAATGGGATGCAAGGTGCCTGAATACAGGGACAATGAGTGCTCCACTAATCCCCCATTGCCCTCACTGACAACACAAAGACTTCATCACTCAATCACAATCACAGTGATTTTTATTGACATAAACTGGAGATTTTACAACAAAACCACATGGAACTTAATGAAGGCAATTAAACTACTTCCTGACCATTTACACTTATATCAGGGCACTTTTATACATCAATTTTACGCGTAATAATCCTTAATGTTCAAGAGAAGGGCAGATATTCCTTGCTTAGTCATTATAATGAGATCTGAAGTGATAGCTAGTTATATGTGCTCGGCAATTGACTGCAGAAGTATATTAATCATCCTGTGGTTATCAAAGAATCGTTACTAGCCTGGGGGATTTTATAAGAGCATATTTACTGCAGTAACCTTGACACATCCCCAAAGATTTATCAATTTTAAGTAATATATAGACAGAATATGTGGTGTGGTAATGTTCACCTAGACAACTGCTCAGAAGAAATGAGAACAGGTATCCCCTTAAGCCAGTTCCAAAGAGAGAAATCACAGGCAATCTTTCACTTCACCTTCCTCTTCCTTTCCCTCAAGTCCTTCTCCTTCTTTCATCCTTGTTTAGCCCTGCACTGTGTCTTTCTGTTCCCTTTCCGTCATTCAGGCTAAAATAGGAGAGGTGGATGTAAATAACTGCAACACTTCAGTGAAGCCTGCCCTGAGACGAATAGCCTTGGATCGGGCAGGACCAAATTGATCAAAGATGAGTTTATTATCAGATGCAGAAGTAAATCAGCATCCAGGACATCTTCAAGGAGCAATGCCTCAAAGAAGCAGTATAGATCATTAAGGACCCCCATCACCCAGGACTTGCCCTCTTCTTAGTCCTACCATCAAGGCGGAGGTATGGGAGCCTGAAGAAACACACTCAATATTTTAGTGACAGCTTCTTCCCCTCTGCCGTCTGATTTCTGAATGGACATTGAACTCATGAACACTACCTCAATACTATTTTTCTCTCTTTTTGCAGTACTTACTTAATTTAACTTTTATATATACACTTTGTACCTCAATTTACAGTTTTGATTGCTATGTATTATACAGACTGCTGCCGCAAAACAACAAATTTCACGACATATGCCAGTGACATTAAACCTGATTCTGATTCTGAAGTACATGGATGCATAGGTGCAATGAACAGCCTATATATAGCTGCTGCATCGCAGGCACGGAGTGTTAAAGGGGACAGCCACAGTCGCGTAGGCCATGGTGCTGTAGCAGGGAGGACTTATCTATGTCGCTGGGAAACAGACTTATCTATGGCTCTCAAAAATTTACAGAACCAGTGACCAGCAATCCGTGATTGGATTTCAATTGCTCCACTGTGTATAAGGAGTTTGTATGTTGTCCCAGTTTCCTCTGCGTGCTCTAGTTTCTGTTCACATTCCAAAGATATACAGAACTGTGCAAAAGTCTTAGGCACATGTAAAAAAAAGTATGTAAAGTAAGAATGCTTTCAAAAATAATGAAATAAATATTTACTAAATATCAAAAAAATTACAATAAAGAGCAGTAAGCAGTAAAAAGCTAGATCAAATCAATGTTTGGTGTGACAACCCCCCACCCCTTTGCCTTTAAAACTGTATCAATTCCCTTAGGTACACTGTCATGCAGGTTTATAAGAAAATCAACTGGTAGGTTATTCCACACATCTTGGAGAACTTGCTATAGTTTGTCTGCAGCCTTTGGCTGTCTTGCTTGCTTCTGTTTCTCCAGGTAATCCCAAACAGACTGGATGATGTTGAGAGCAGGGCTCTGTGGAGGCCGTACCATCTGAAACCATATTAAAAATCTAGGGTGCGTAAACTTATGCAGAGTACTGTAGCTGTTCATCCACGAGTGGTGTGGGACATCAAGCATCTGTACCTTCTATCCAATGTTAGTTGTGAGAAGATAGCATTGCCCATATAGAGTCAAAGAGTCATATAGCAAGGCAATATGGATACAGATCCTTCAGCCCACAAGTTGAGGCAGACTATGGTGCCCACCCAGCCCGTAGCAATTCCCTTTGCATGGCTTCTATCTCTCTAAGCCCAGCCCTCCATGTACCTATTCAAGTGCTTCTTAAATGATACGGTTATAACTGCATTAACACTTCCTTTGATAGCTCCTTCCAGATACTCGCCACCCTCTACGTGGAAAAGTTGTTTCTCAGGTCCTTTAACAGCTTTCCCTCTCACAGTAAACCTATGTCCCCAGGTTTTAGACTTTCTTACCCTGGGAAAAAGACTTATCTAAGCCTCTCATAATTTTAAACACTTTTACAAGGTCACCCCTTATCCTCCTATGTTCCACTTGCTCCATCATTGAAATGTTCCACAACCAATGAACTTTCTTTCAAAGACTCTTAATCTCACGTTCTCAATATTTATTTATCACTTATTTATTATTATTATTATTTATTTCTTCTCCTTTAGTCATCCTTCTCTTTAGTTATGATAACTTCACACACTTCATGACCCCTGATACCCAGAACTTCCACCATGCTGTTAGTTTTCTCCACAGTGCAGACTGACGCAAAATACTTATTCAGTTCATCCACCATTTTCTTATCCCCCATTACTAGTTATCCAGTATCATTTTCCAATGGTCCAATATCCACTCTTGCTTCTCTTTTACACTTTATGTATCTTAGAAGAAACTTTTAGTATCCTCTTTAATATTATTGGCTAGCTTACTTTCAAACTCCATCTTTGGCTTCTTAATGACTTTTTTAGTTGCCTTCTGTTGGTTTTTAAAAAGCTTCCCAATCCTCTAACTTCTAACTAATGTTTGCTCTATTATACTCCCTCTCTGTGGCTTTTATGTTGCCTTTGACATTTCTTACTAGCTACATTTATGTCGTCTTTCCTTTAGAATACTTCTTCCTCTTTGGGATGTATATATCCTGTGCCTTCTGAATTGTTTCCAGAAATTCCAGCCATTGCTGCTCTGCCATCATCCCTGCCAGTGTTCTTTTCCAATCAGTTCTGGCCAACTCCTCTCAGACGCCTCTGTAATTCCCTTTACCCCATTCTAATACTGATTCTTCTGACTTTAGTTTCTCCTTCTCAAATTTCAGGATTAATTCAAATTCATATTATGATCACTTTCCCCAAAGGGTTCTTCTACCTTAATCTCTCTAATCAATTCCAGTTCATTGCACAACACCCAATCCAGAACAGCTGATCCCACGGTGGGCTCAACCGTGAGCTGCTCTAAAAAGTCATCTCGTAGGCATTCTAGAATTTTCTCTCCTGGAATCCAGCACCAACCTGATTTTCCCAATCTACCTGAATATTGAGGTTCCCCATGACTTTAGTAACACTGCCCTTTAGGCATGTATTTTCCATCTCTCGTTGACATATAAATATTTTGATAATAACTGCACATTACAATTTGAACTTTAAAAGCCTAGCCTGGACAAACTCTCCTGATAACTCAGATCCTCTAAATTTTTGTAAATATCCTCTGTATACTTTGTGTTTTAATTATGTCTTTCCTATAACGGGGTGACTAAAATATATACTGTCCTCCAAATGCATCCTGAACAATGACTTACACATACATGGATGATAGGGATCTGTTATGATGGCTGTTGCCTTCTTGAGGCAGCACCTCCTGTAGTTATTTGCAATGGTAGGGAGGGTTGTGACCATAACTGAGCAGAGGCCACTACTTTCTGCAGCTTCTTACATTCTTGCATATTGAATTGAATTAGAAATTATAGTTGGAGTGCCTGGTATTTGCCTGGTTGGATAGAAAAGTTTTTAATCTGGGAGAGACACAAACTAGGCCCAGATACAGACAAGGACGGGAAGTACTGAGATATTTGCCAAGCATAGGAAATGCCAGAGTGGAGGAATATGGAAAGATAGGTTATCTGGCCCCTGACGACCGCTCCAGCATTCAATGAGATTGTGATTAATTTTTTACCTCAGCAACACTTTCCTGAACAAATCCTGTATCTGGTAGTTGTCTAATCACAAACAAGAAGAAAAATCTAAAGATACTGGAAATCAAAGCAACACACACAAAATGCTGGAGGAACTCAGCATCTATGGAAAAAGGTGCAGCCAACGTTTCAGGCCGAGATCCTTCAGCAGGATTGGACAAAGTTTCTCAGCCCAAAAGACTGTACTCTTTTCTGTGGATGCTCTGCCTGACTTGCTAAGTTCCTCCAGAATTTAGTGTGTGTTGTCTAGTATCTGTCTGTTGTAGCCAATGATGCCAAGAAACCTGTACAGGGTAGTTTTTAAAGTGGAAAAGCTGTGGCACTGGGGCAGTTCTGCTGTCTTGACCACAGGAGTCCAGGTCCAGTGGTTTGAGTAGTCACAAACTGGGGCCTCCTTTGGATGCAGTGGATGACTACGACTTCTTCTTTGCCCCATCAAGCCCTTTATTCTCCAGTTTTGCAGATCCACCTTCCTGGCTGTTGGATCTCATTGTAGATCTCATCCGTTCAATACCCCAGAGCTGACTTCACATGCTAGGACAGATATCTCCCAATCTCACTGGGATAGGAGGCTCACCACCCAGTTTAGCCCACCTGTTGAAGTAGTGTACAAGGGTGTGGCAGCTGTGAGCCATAAGCGAGAGCTGAGTGTTCAGTGGGGACCAAAGGTGAATGAGCCTCCCCAGAATGGACATGACAAGCCCTTCACCAGAGATGTGACCCATCCAAGAACACCCAATACTGGATCTATTAATTTCTTTGATGACTAAAATGCTAACAATATGAATCTTGACTAAAATCAGTGTCAGAGCTCCTAGCTTTCTTGGATAGATAATTCCAGAGATTCACTAACACTCTGGATGCAGAAACCCTATCTCACTCAGGCCTGACCCCATTGGCAACTCCCCATCTCCACTCATCTAGTAGGATTCACCTGCCGCTAATTCCATACTCATCACCTGCAGCCTACTTAACCCCCGTCCTTGTTCACTCATTGAACCAGCCAGCCATGACCAATTCCTGTTAGCTTTCTTTCTACCTGCTTAAAGTTCACCTTATTGCCAGTTGTGTTTGGTTTCTTATCTCTTTTCTCTTGTGGCCCCTCAAGGCTTTTTTTTATTTTGCAGTCTATTATTAAAGATATTGTTCAATGGTAAATAGTTTCAGCTGCTCTGCTTTAGGGTCAAGCCTCTTCTACATTTCCTGGCAACCTCAGTTCTGAGTGACCACCCTCTCATTGTTAGAATGTGACCTCTGGTCTCGACACTCTACCCAGAGGAAATATCAGTTATGCATCAAACTTGTCAAGCTCAGAATCAGAATCAGATTTATTAAGAATTTTATATGAACATAGAATGTAGAACATAGGACAAAGGACATAGAGCATAGAGTAGTACAGGTCCTTCATCCCACAATGTTATGTGATCATTTAAACATATTCCAAGATCAATTTAATCCTTCCCTCCTGTATAATACTCCATTTTTCTTTCATCCATGTGCATATCTAAGAATCTATTAAATGCAGCCACTCAGCACACTTTCTAACACGTATCTGTAGAAGTTTGCCAAGGTTTTTAATGACATGGCAAATCTCTGCAGACTCCTGAGGAAGCAAGGGAATTGTCTTTATTCTTCACAATTATATTTATATGCTGACTGCAGGACAGGTTAGATACGGTTACTGTCCCTCTTCACCCTGATCCTTTGATAATTACTAGCTCATAGAACTCTGGATTCCCTCTCCTGAAGTCTACAATCAGTTCCTTGGTCTTATTGACATTGAGTGAGAGGTTGCTGTTATTACACCACTCAGCCAAACTTTTAATCTCCTTCCTGTATGCTGATTCATCGCAACCTTTGATATGGCCCATAACACTGGTGTCATCAGCAAGCTTGTATATGATGATAATAAATGTACTTTGAACTTTGAACTACTGAAGAAAGATAATGGCAAAATCAGCTTTAAGTCATAGGACAGACCACAGGATAGTACAGCAGAAGAACAGGCCTTTCAATTAAATCTCCTTTACTTCTTCTAAACATATAAGGAATATAGTTATATTCCAGTAAATTTCTCCTAATTTAGCATATTCACTCAGTGTTCACTTTGTAACATACCTTCTGTACCTAATAAAATGGCCACTGAGTATATATTAGACAATAGACAATAGCTGCAGAAGTAGGCCATTTGGCCCTTCGAGCTAGCACCGCCATTCAATGTGATCATGGCTGATCATCCACAATCAGTACCCCGTTCCTGCCTTCTCCCCATATCTCTTGACTCTGCTACTTTTAAGAGCTCTATCTAACTCTCTCTTGAAAGCATCCAGAGAATTGGCCTCCACTGCCTTCTGGGGCAGAGCATTCCATAGATCCACAACTCTCTGGGTGTAAAAGTTTTTCCTCAACTCCGTTCTAAATGGCTTACCCTTTATTCTTAAACTGTGGCCTTTGGTTCTGGACTCCCCCAACATCGGGAACATGTTTCCTGCCTCTCGCGTGTCCAATCCCTTAATAATCTTATATGTTTCAATCAGATCCCCTCTCATCCTTCTAAATTCCAGTGTATACAAGCCCAGTCACTCCAATCTTTCAACATATGACAGTCCCGCCATCCCGGGAACTAACCTCGTGAACCTACGCTGCACTCCCTCAATAGCAAGAATGTCCTTCCTCAAATTTGGAGACCAAAACTGAACACAATACTCCAGGTGTGGGCTTACCAGGGCCCTGTACAACTGCAGAAGGACCTCTTTGCTCCTATACTCAACTCCCCTTGTTATGAAGGCCAACATGCCATTAGCTTTCTTCACTGCCTGTTGTACCTGCATGTTTACTTTCAGTGACTGATGACCAAGGACACCTAGATCTTGTTATACTTCCCCTTTTCCTAACTTGACACCACTTTCATTCATTTTCTTCTGCTGCTCTAGCCCATCCACTTCAGGGTTCCACGTGTTGTACATTCAGAGATGCTCTTTTGTTATAACACATGTTTATTGGAGTTACTGTCAGTCCGAACCAGTCTGGCCATTCTCCTGTGATCTCTCTCATTAACATGGCATTATACCCATAGAACTGCTGCTCACTGGATTTTTTTTGCTGTTTTTCCTCACCATTCTCTGTAAACTCTAGATTGCCTTGTGTGTTAATCCCAGAAAATCAGCAGTTTCTGAGATACTCAAACCACCCCATCTGACACTGACAAATATTGAATGGTTAGAGTCATGTAGACACATTTCTTGCCCATTCTGATGTTTGGTCTGAAAAACAACTGAACCTCTTGATCGTATCTGCAGGTTTTTATGCATATTTGGCCGGTTAGATATTTACATTAGCAAGAAGGTGTACAGGTGGCCACTGAGTGCATGTCAGTACTAACAAACCTGAAAAATATTCACAACCATTGTTATATGCCTCAGGCTTCAAATACTACAACTGAGATTTGAGCATTGCCATTGCAGTATCCAGTGATTGCTGCATTGTGGGGATGTTGCCTCTCAGGAGTTATGCTAAATCAAGTATGTATGCGCACCTAGACAGTTGCTGAACATCTCCTCCACTACTTTGAAGGCATGAAAGCAATTTAACCACCATCCGTTGCTCAATATTACAAAACCCCAAGCTATATTGCGAGCTTGTCATACACAAATTGACCGTTGTTCTTCTTATATCAGAACCGTGACTATACATTAAAAGTATGTAAATGTTTGCAAAGGGCTTCAGAACATCATCAAAGGAACATGAATGAAGCTGCAGAAATATTAAATTGAAGCAGAATTATTAAATGAGAAAAATCGTGATTAACATGAAAAAAATCCAAAGAGACATTAGATAAATTGAACAAGCATTTCTTATTTTTAATAAAATTCCAAAAGCCTTTAAAACCAAGATATAGTTAAGTCCATTACTACACTATGTTATAAGCCTAGCTAAAGTGGATGTGAATTATCATGGTCACTGCACAGAACTTAATTTTCATCTAAAGCCCTTTTTCGCACTTCTGCACTCTACAAGTTCAAGGATTAGCTTTATTTGTCACATATGCATCAAAACATACAGTGAAATACATTGTTTGTGGCAGATCGAATCAGTGAGGATTGCGTTGAGGGCAGCTTGCAAGAGTCGTCACACTTTCAGCGGCAACACGGCTTGTCCACAACTCACTAACCTTAATCCTTATATCCGATTGTAGGAGGAAAGTGAAGCACCCAGAGGAAGCCCACACGGCCATGGAGAGGATGTACAAACACATTACAGCGGCAAGAATTGAACCCCAATCTTACAGCTGACTCTGCAATAGCATTACGTTAACAACAGCATCTAGCCTCCCCAGCACGATAGACATCTTCAAAAGATGATATACCTCAAAAAGGTGGCATCCCCCCATCACCTAGAACGTGTCTTCCTCTCATTGCTACCATCCAAGAGGAGGTACAGGAGCCTGAAGACACACACTCAACATTTTAAACCAGCTTCTTTCCCTCTGCCATCAGAGTACTGAATGGACCGATGAACCCATGAACTCTACATCATTTCTTGCCCTATTTCATCACATTTTTTAAATATACTGTATATTTCTTATTGTAATTTATATTTGTTATTACATATTGCATTGTGCTGTTGATGCAAAACAACAAATTTCATGAGATATGCCAGTGATGATCTTGTGTCTTCTTTCTTGCATCTGCTTCACATTCTTTTGCAAGAAAAAACTGCAAAAGAAAGAATTACAAGATGCTGAGGTGTAACAAGATCCTGTAATTCTGAAAGTGGGTGTTTAGGAAGTGGAAGGTAAGGTAGGATTACTTCATGGAACTGACATTGGTATTAGCTTATACTTACATTTATTTTTTAAAATTCTTTTTAGGAATACAGTGCAGAACAGGGCCTACCAGCCCAACAGCACCCAGTAACCCACTAATTTAACCCTAGCCTAATCAATTTACAATGACCAAATAAAAGAATGTCACTAGAGGTACTTGTGAAGCCAATAAAACTGAAATTGGGCTCGTGTAAATTTTTGAAACCTATATCAATTAGTGATATAGTGAAGGTCTCACGCCTTATAGTAAGGTCTCACACCTTAATTAGCTTGTTAGGGCTATGGCTTGTTCACAGTTATCGTTAGGAAAGGCCAGGGAATGTTGAAAGGGTTAGACGCAGTAGATGTGGAAAGGCTGTTTTCCTTGGTGGGTGAGTCCAGGACAAGAGGTCACAGGCTTAGAATTAGAGGGTACCCATTTAAAACAGAGATGAGGAGAGATTTTTTTAGCCAGAGGGTCATGGATTTACAGAATTCGTTGCCACATTCAGCTATGGAGGCCCAATCATTGAGGGTGTTTAAGGAGGAGATTGATAGGTATCTAATTCGTCAGGGTATCAAGGGATATGGGGGAAAAGCCAGAAATTGGTACAAGATGGGAGAATAGTTTAGCTCATGGTGGAGTGGCGGAGCAGACTTGATGAGCCAAATGGCCTACTTCTGTTCCTTTGTCTTGTGATCTTGTGATCTTGTGAACCAAGTAACTGGTAAATCTTTGGACTGTGAGGAAATTGGAGTACTTTGAGGAAACCTACATACTCACAGGAAGGACGTACAAATTTCCCTGCAGAAAACAATGGAAATAAACTCCAAATTCCGATGCCCTGAGCTGTAATAGCATCGCGCTAACTGCTACGCTAATGTGACGCCTTAAATTCTGAGGCAAATGAAAAGTCTTTATTTCTTGTTCTATCGAGAATCAGAATCAGGTTTAATATCACCGGTGTTTGCTGTGAAGTTTGTTGTCTTGTGGCAGCAGTTTATTGCAATACATAGTAATAAAAATTATAAATTACAATAAGAAGTAGAGATCTAAAAAATAAATTAAATAAGTTGTGCGCGCGTTCATTCTCCATTCAGAGTTCTGATGGTGGAAGGAAAGAAGCTGTTCTTCAAAGTTCAAAGTAAAATTTATTATCGAGGTACATACATGTCACCACATAAAACTCTGAGATTCTTTTTCTGCAGGCATACTTAACGAATCTATAAAACATTAACTGTAAGCAAGATCAATGGACAATAAACTGTGCAAATGCAGATATAAATAAGTAGCAATAAATAACAAGCATGAAATTATTAGTCCTTAAATGAGTGTAGTTATCCCCCTTTGTTCAAGAGCCTGTTGGTTGAGGGGTAGTAACCATTCTTGAACCTGGTGGTGTGAGTCCTGAGTCATCTGTACCTTTTACCTGATGGCAGCAGTGAGAAAAGAGCATGGTCTGGATGGTGAGGATCTTTGAAGATGGAACCTGCTTATCTATGGCAACATTTCATGTAGATGTGTTCAACGTTTGAGAGGGTTTTACCCGTGATGTACTGGGCCAAATCCACTACCTTTTGTAGGATTTTCCACTCAAAGACATTGGTGTTCCCATACCAGGCCGTAATGCAGCCAGTCAGCAAACATTCTACCATACATCTATAGAATTTTGCCAAGGTTTTTGATGACATACTGAACCTCAGCAGACTCCTGAGGAAGTAGAGGTGCTAGAAACATAGAAACATAGAAAATGTACAGCATAATACAGGCCCTTCAGCCCACAAAGCTGTAGTGAACATGTCCTTACCTTAGAAATTACCCAGGGTTACCCATAGCCTTCTGTTTTTCTGAGCTCCATGAAGAAAGCACTGTCGTGCTTTCTTCGCAATAATATTTAAATGATTGCTAAAACATTGAGTGTGTGTCTTCAGGTGCCTGTACCTCCTCCCTAGTGGTAGCAATGAGAAGACATGTTCTAGGTGATGGGGGTCTTGAATGATGGGTGCTGCCTTTTTGAGGTATCACTTTTTGAAGGTGGCCGGACAGATGATGTCTGATTTAGTGAAAAGAAAGCAGAATGCAGAATATAGTAAAGCCGTTACAGAGAAAGTACGGTGCAGGTAGACAAAGACTGTGCAAGGGCCATGATGAGGCAATTGTGAGGTGAAAAGTTCAGCTGTCTTATATGAGAGGTCCATTCAGAAGTCCGATAATAATAATAACAACTCTCCCACCACTGGCACTCCTTCTCTGCCACCTGTCTCATACCCCTCCCATAGCACTGCACCCTCCACCCTCACCATTTCCAAAATTTGCTCTCTGTTCCACATGGACAAGTACAGTACTTTGCAAAAGTCTCAGGCATTCTAGCTCTCTCTCTCTCTCTCTCTCTCTTTCTATATATATGTGTGTGTGTGTGTGTGTCTGACTTTTGCACAGTACTGTATATAAGACCATAATCATCATCATTCTGTTCAGTGTCATATGACATAGGTGATCATGATCAATGATCATGATTATGCTTGGCAAATTTTCTGCAGAAGTTATTTGTCATTGCCTTCTTCTGGGCAGTGCCTACAAGATGGATGACACCAGCCACCAGCAATACACTTCAGAGATAGTCTGCCTGGTGTCAGTGGTTGCATAACCAGGACTTGTGATCTGCACCAGCTGCTCATACAACCATCCACCACCTGCTCCCGTGGTTTCATGCGACCCTGATCAGGGGTGGGTGGAGTGGGGAGGTCTACCAGGTACTACACCTTGCCCAAGAGTGACCTTCAGGCTAACAGAGTGAAGGAGTGCCTTACACCTCCTTTGATAGAGACGTATCTCCACCCGCCACCACCAAAAGAGACTAATAAGAATGGTATAGAAACTGTCCTTGAGTCCAGGAGTTTATGGTCTGAGGCTTCCATATCTTCTGCTTGTTGGGAAGAAATGGGAGTGTCAATTCTTTTGACTGTAGTTTTCCTGAGGCAAAGGGACACTCAGACTGTCAATGGAGTGGAGGGCAGTCTTCGTTGATTGACGTGTTCACAACTCACTGCGGTTTCTTCTGGTCTTGGGCAGAGTGGTTGCCAGATCAAGATCCTGATAGGAGGCCACAGACAGATTGGTCAGTTTGGGAATGCAACGTGGAATTAAAATGACTACCAATTGGTGCTACCGATTGTTGGTTCACAGTTACCATTATTGTTACCAGCTTATTTTTAACTGTGTTAATTGAAATTAGTTGAATTGACAGTCGGATTTAAGCCTGCTCGGTATTACAAATATCTTATCAGTCAATCATGTGGCAACAACTCAATGCACAAAAACCTGCGGACATGGTCAAAAGGATCAGTTATTGTTCAGACCAAACATCAGAATGAGGAAGGAATGTGATCTAAATGACTTTGACAGTGGAAAGGTTGTTGGTACCAGATGGGGTGGTTTGACTATCTCAGAGACTGTTGAGCTCCTGGGGTTTTCATGCACTACAGTCTCTAGGGTTTACAGAGAATGGTGCAATAAACAAAAAAACATTCAGTGAGCGGCAGCTCTGTGGGCGGAAACGAGAATGGTCAGAGGAGAATGGCCAGGCAGGAAGACGACAGTAACACAAATAGCCACATGTTAAAACTGTGATGTGCAGAAGGCCATCTCTGAATGCACAGCATGTCGAACCTTGAAGTGGATGGGCTACAGCAGCAGAAGACCACAAACTGAGTGGCCACTTTACTAGGAACAGAAGGTATCTATTAACGTGGCTGCTGAGTGCACGTGCAGGTAGCAAATCCTCTAAACCAGCCTCACAGTCACTGACCCACAGCAGTGTGAACTGACCAACAAATGGACCATGTTATCTTTTGCCTGTGGCTGTGAACTTTGCAGTACTTTCAAAGCCAAGCAAATTACTTTTCTAAAGCAGCACACTGAATATGCTTTGTAGATAAAAATTCATTCGGTTTATTCTTACAGCTTTCTTCAGCTAGAAGGGCTGGAATTAGCATATGAAAGGCAGTGCAGTAATTAGGTTTGTGGACCTCACATATAGATGGGAGGCAGTATCTGTGATAATGAATGCTGCTTTCAGAGTCAAAATGCTCATAGGAAAGAGTACTAAATGTTCACGCGACAGAATATTTATGAATTGCTGAACGCTTATGGGTATAATTTGAAGAAATATTCTTCTACATTTTGCAAAATAGTTGCAGGGCAAAGGCAGGAGAGATGGCTTAATTGGATTGATATTCCAAATCACAGGCACAACGATTGTGGGCTGTACGACCTCCTGGTGTATATCACTCTAATGGTCACAGAGTAGTTATGTTACTGGACTAGTAATCTAGACACCCAGCAAATGATCCAAATTGCACCATGGCAACTAGAGAAATTGAGATGAATTAATTAAACAACATCTGGAAACAAAATATGTGACAGTAAAAAAAATCCATGTAGCTATCTAATTATAATGAAATGCTCTGGGAGGATAGGGGCCATCAAGTGTCGTTACCAGCTCATCTAGAAGAAGTTAAACACCGATCTCAAACATCCACTGCCTTGTGGCGATACCCTCTCATGGGGAAGGCTTTGGGAGTAAAGGCCGAGGAGATATATAGTGCTGAGGTCCCTAAGGCAGTACTACATTGAGTTCAACACTGACTGCAACTCCTGCAATGCTACTGGTGCCAGACTGAATTGGTCTCTGCTGTTCCACAGCTGTGTGGAGAGAGGGAGCTTGTTCATGGGCAATAGCTTGCTCTCCATATTGTACTGTCCTGGCTTGTTTATCGTCTTCAACAGCTAGGACACAAGAACTATGGTCGACCACAACAAATGAAATACCATCGAATAATGAAACGCTACCTTGTTCACTAACAACATTCTTCTGAAAAGTCCTTACACAGGTCAGCCAGCGTGTAAATCCAAGTTAAAAAAAAAGTAAAGGTTTCCCTACCGAAGAGAGAGATGAGGTGCATTTTTGCACCCAGTAGATGGGTCCTTTCAGACTCACATTTAGATTCAGAATTATTTATTCATCAAATGCATTGTTTTGCATTATCAACCAAACCAACGTAAGGATGTGCTGGGGGTTGCCAGCAACTATTGCCACACGTTTTGGCGCCAACATAGCATGCCCACAGTGCTCAATAGAACACACAAGCTGCACAACAAAAATCACAACAAACAGCAATAGTGAACGTCCAGGCCCAGGCACACAGACACACTGACATGGGGACTCCGGCTTCCAGACACGCAGACCCAGTGTTCTTTGGAGCTCTCTTCCTCAAAGGGTGGGAGTGCAGTTTTTGAATATTTTGAAGGTTTAGATAGATTCTCAAAGTCAAATTTGAGTTTATTGTCAAAGGCACCAGCACATTCAGAGTGCCGTTGTTCAACTTTTATCTATAATTGCACTGAGGGAACATATCACTCACATTCTAGTTATTCTGGATTGGCTTCTTGTATTTTTAGAACTGCCGTTAAATTTCTTTTACTTGTTTTTGAAGTTCATAATGGTCTGGCATTGGAGTACATCACAGAATTTTTTTTTCCTTTTATAATCCCTCTTGAGCTCTCAGGTCTTCTTCTGCTGGTCTCTTAAATTTAAATGGTCTCCCTCGAAAGATAATTGGCAGGGCAGCTTTTTTGAATTACACTCCCAAACTGTGGAAATCAATACCTAAAAATATAAGGGATGCAGACTCAGCTGCTACTTTTAAAGACCAGTTTAAATTCTATTTACTTAACCTTGCTTTTAACTAACATCTTTTTATCTTTTACTTTCATGCACATTTTTATGTTTTATTTTATTGCATTTTCATGTTAGCACTTTATCCTTTTGAACTACATTGTGTGAAAAGTGCTCTATAGTAAGTAAAATTATATTCAATCTATGCACAGGTGCTTGATGACTTTCGGCTCATATTGTTCTTGATTAGCCAGGGCGTCAAAGGGTATGGGGAGAATGCAGGGAAGCAGGGATAGCTGGAAGAATTGGATCAGCCCATGATTGAATGGTGGAGCAGACTTGATGGGATGAATGGCCTACTTCTGCTCCTATATCTTATGGTCTTATATGAGAAAATGATAGATAGGAGCTCCACGGAGGTAGTCACCCCGAAGTTGCAGTAGGTAGGTACCCGGGTGACTGTCAGGAGAAAAGAAAGCAAATGGGCAGCCAGTATAGAGTACCTCTGTGGCCATTCCATATTTTGGGTACTGTTGCAAGAGAGCTGCAGTGAATGGTCTCTGGCACTGAGTCTGTCTCTATGGCTCAGAAGAGAAGAGAGGAGAAAAAGAGTGCAGTAGTGACAGGGGATTCTGTAATTACGGGAGCAGCAAGCAGATTCTGTGGACATGAAAGAGACTCCCAGATAGTATGTTGACTCCCAGGTGCCAGGTTCAGGGATGTCTTGGATCAGGTCCCATGACATTCTAAATGGGAGTGGTAAACAGCTGGGAGTCGTGGTACATATGGGTAACAACAACATAGGTAGGAAAAGGAAGGTGGTCCTGAAGACAGAGCATAGGGAGTTAGGCAGAAAGCTGAAAAACAGGCAAGTAATCTCTGAAAACACAAAATGCTGGCAGAACTCAGCAGGCCAGGCAGCATCTGTGGGAGGAGGTAGTGACGACGTTTCGGGCCGAAACCCTTCATCAGGAGAGTAATCTCTGGATTGCTGCCTGTCCACGGGCCAGTAAAGGTAAGAATAGGATGTTTCTGCAGTTGAATGTGAGACTGAAGAATTAGTGGGGGAACAGGGTTTCAGATTTCTAGATCATTGGGATCACTCCTGGGGAAGGTAGAAAAAGAATTGTTACACCGGAACCCGAGGAAGATAAATATTCTTGCAGTCAGGTTTGCTAGAGGTGTTGGAGAGGGTTGCCCACAGGGATGGTCACTGGAGTGATAGGGCTGAGGGTAGAGCAACTACTTGCAGTGTGTAGTGAGTCTGTGAGGAAGGACAGACAGATGATAGGGCAAAATTGCAGACAGTGGGATGACTTAAAGTTTAACAGAAGGCCAAACTCAAAAGGGGTGAATAGTGGTCTGTAAGTATTGTATTTGATTACATGCAGTATACCAAAATGAGGTAGATGAACGTGTAGTGCAGTTGGAGATTGGTAGATATGACGTGAGCACCTCTGAGAGGTGGCCAAAAGAAGATTACAATTGGAAGCCTAACATCCAAGGATACACATTGTCAGAAGGACAGGCAGGTAAACAGATGGGATGGGGTGGCTCTGTTGGTAAAAAGTGAAATCAAATCCTTAGAAAGAGGTGACATAGGATTGGAAGATGTATATCCTTGTGGGTAGAGCTAAAAAACTGCAAGAGTAAAAATACCTGATGGCAGTCATGTACAGGCCTCCAAACTGTACCCAGAGGGCGGGATATAAATTACAACAGGAGATTAAAAAAAAGGCATGTGAAAAGGAGAATATCATGATAGTCACAGGGGATTTCAATATGCAGGTAGATTGGAAAATCGGGTTGATGCTGGATCCCAAGAAGGAGAATTTCTAGAATGCCTACAAGATGGCATTTTAGAGCCCACTAGGGACACGGCGATCATGGACTGAATGCTATGCAAAAGAACCCTTAGGAAACAGTGATCATAATATGTTAAAATTCAACTTGCAGATTAAGAAGGAGAAGATAAAATTGGATGTAACAGCATTACACTGGAGTAAAGGGAATTGAGAGTACAGGGGCCAGACCTCTTCCCTGGCACTCATGAACCAGATCCCCAGCTATGGGCAAATACCCCCACTACCTTGTGGGCAGCGTCAGGACAGCTGAAGGCTACGGGAGTAAACCCGGAGAGAAAATCCGGAGTGGAGACCCTAAGGCAGCTGGATGTCATTGCAGCTAAGCTGATGCAAATGTATTGCTTCATAAGCTTTCCTTTGGACTACACCGGTGAGGCCGAGAGGGGGATCTTGATAACTGTGCGTCCCGGGATCTCCATACCTTCTGCCCAGAATGTGCCCAGGAGAGGTCACTCAAGTGCCACTATCTATTGCCCTTCAAGACAGACGGATGTCACCATCAACGTCATCATCCTCATCAAAGATAATCACAGAGACATGGGAAAGGAGCTAGTCAAAATTGATTGGAAGGGGATACTAACAGGGATGACGGCAGAACAGTAATGGCTGGTGCTTCTGTGGGAAATCTAGAAGGTGCAGAAAAGATACATGCCAAAAATGAAGAAGTATTCTAAAGGGAGGACAATTCAACGAGGCTGATAAAGGAAGTCAAAGAAAACATAAAAGCTAAAGAAATGGCATATCGCGAACATTATTGGATTGAAGAGATTGGAAAGCTTTTAAAAACTAGCAGAAGGCAACTAAAAAAAAGCAATAAAGAGAGAAAAGATGAAATATGAAGTGAATAGAGCTAATAATATTAAAGAGGATACAAAAACTTTTTTTCAGATGTATGTATGAAGAGTAAGAGTAGTGAGAGTGGATATCAGGTCACTGGAAAATGACTTTGGAGATATAGAAATGGGGACAAAGAAATGGCAGACGAACTGACTAAGTATTTTGCATTACTCTTCACTGTAGAAGACTCTAGTAGTATGTTAGAAATGTGAAAGTCTCAGGAGACTGAAGTGAGTGACATTGCTATTACTTGGGAGAAGGTGTTTGGAAAGCTGAAAATTCTGAAGTAGGTAAGTTACCAAGACCAGATGGATTACACCCCAGTGTTCTGAAAGAGTTGGCTGCAGTGATTGTAGAGGCATATTTCTAATGATCTTTCAAGAATCACTAGATTCTGGAATGGTTCCAGAGGAATGGAATATTGTAAATGTCGCCTCACTCTTTAGGAAGGGAGGGAGGCAGAAGAACTGGAATTATAGACCAGCTAGCCTGTCTTCAATGGTAAGAAAGATATGCTAAGCTGTGTCCACAACTCTTTGCAGCTTCTTATTGTCACAGGCAGAGCAAATGCAGTACCACGTGCACAGGATCTGATTGGATGGCTAAAATGGTCCATCGATTAAAAAAAATAGGGAAAGGTCAATGGGAACATGCCAAATTTCTTTATCATTCTGAGTAAGTGGAATTATTGGTGAGAAATCACAATTTTAATAAGAAAGAAGAGGCGCTCAGGAAGTATAGTGGTTAGAGCGACACTTCTACAGCTTGGAGTTTCAGAGTTCGGAGTTTAATTCCAACATTCTCTGTAGGAAGTTTGCACGTTCTTCCCATGAATGTATGGGTTCCCTCCATATGCCTCAGATTCCACACATATTAATTGGTCATTGAAAATAATACTGTGATTAGACTAGGGCTAAAAAAGGTGCGGGTTGATGCGTGTTTTGGCTTTTTGGGCCAGAAGTCTGCACTGTGACTCCAAATCAGGAATTCCCAACCATTTTTATATGACCATTAACTGAGGGGTCCTTGGATCCCAGGTTGGGAACTCTTGCTCCAAATGAATAAAGAAAATAAAATGAAGACCTAAAGGCAAAGCGGTCTTACTGAGCAATGGGATTGAGAGGTAACCGGATTACATAGAAATGTAGGGTTTGTGCTACTATCAGATCAACCTTGTGGCGGAAAAGGCTTTTCACACTGCCCCTAACTCATCCGTTTGCAGGTTATAAAATTACTGCAATTGATTCTAAACCATTCTCTGTAGTAGACTTTGCCAGTTTAAGGATGTCCACACCCTATTAAGAAATGAAATTTCACAATGTCAGAATAACCTTTCAGTGATGATCTGTTTGTAATGTGTATTCAGATCATTACCTCTCTTTGGGTGAAATAGGGACAGGATGTACCTGTCTGTAAAGAGTTTACATTCTGTCTGTGAGCACGAAGGTTTCTTCCACATGCACAGGTTTCCTTCCACATCCCAAACATGTAAGGGAAGGTTTATTGACTTGTGAGATTGCTATGTTAGCACCGGAAACATAGCAGCACTTGCAAGTCCCCCAGAAAATCCTTGCTGATTTGATTTGGTGCTAATGATGTATTTCTCTGCCCGTTTTTGGACATTTTAATATAAATTAAACCCCTTTTTATTGGGTGTCTCTAGAAATGCGGCTTGTTAGCTCCTTGCTAAGAGCCATTGGACTCCATGGCGAGAAACCCACCTTACTCAGGTTTCATATGTCTAGCATTTATATGAATTTGGTCCCACCAAATCCCCATCTGCCTTGCCCACCCAAACCCCGGTTTGTGTGAATGTTGTGTGATTTGCTGCCCCTGGAATAACAGATCGCACACTGCACACAGTTATAAAGAAGTATATTTAAGAATGTTAACTTAAGCGAACAGCAATTAAAGGAAAGAAAGAAAAAGACCAAAAAGGGCCCATTATTCTTAAACGGTCAAATGTGCACTGAAGTTGGAGCTCATCTTGAACTTGTCTGTCACTCGGGCATTGGGCGCTCGGTCTGAGTGAAAGCACACACCTTCCGAATGTCGTTTGAAATCCGACTCGAGCAAATGTGTTCCTTCCTCCTTCAACCCACTCATCTGCACAAAGCACCTTGTGCAACAGGGACGGCATCCTCAGCCGTCATCGCGCTGTCTTCCCCCGCTTTCTCCCAGCTCCCCCAAACAAAACCTCCCAACACCTGTGTTCTCCAGAATCTTCTGCCCATTCCACTGTCCTGACTGGCAAACAACACATTCCTAAGCTGAACAACAAAGCCTCTTCTTATCTCAGCTCAAACCCAAACAGGCTGAAAGCAGAACAGACTGTTCTTACAGAACTGCTGAAGTGAAATACCTACAGAATAGCAGCAAAATTCTTAACCACGACATTACCCTCTCTCCCCACCAAAAATAGTCATGTCCTCATGACTTTGAAATTTATCAGACCATCATTAATGACATAGTTTGTAGAGGAATTGCATGATGTCAGGACCTCCAATTCATTTCTGAATGGTAGTGACATATCTCCCCAGGGGGATTAGATGGAACACTCTATTCCTCCGGTGCATCATAGGCCAGCCTATCTGGGGGTTTCCTGACTCTTTGAGATGTCCTTATCCCATTTTCAGTTCCTCCAGCTTCAACCACCCATTGTGACCCTTCCTGTCTACCAGAGGGTGTCTCCCCTATTTATTACTTGAGTCTTCCGACAGCTCAGGTTCCCCAGCTCCCAGACCAAATTTAACTTCCATCAGTTTAAGCCAGTGCTGCCAAACGTCTTCAATCTCCACTGGTGCAAACTGGCAGAAACTCTCTCAGAAAGGGATGTCCTTGGTCTCTCCAACAGTGTGGCAAGTACTGCTGGAGTAACTGACATCAGACTTGTCAGTAGAAAATGCATCTTCATGTCCCAGTGTCTTCTCAGTTAATCTTTTCCATTCCTTGGACATTCTGGCAAATCTGGGGATCCTGTCACACTAGCTATTCCTGCAGGATGAAACATGACAGGTTTAGATTGGGTGCCCCACACAGTTCCTCATTTCTACTCATCATCCCACTTAGGAAAATCTTGCCCTTTCTGAACACCAGGTGAATGGTCAAAGTTTCTAAAAAGTTCTCCGCATTTTTCTCCTTACATGCTCCCAGAAGCCTTCACACAACAACAGTACTTTTTCCCACAAGAATGGAAGCTCCATCCTTTTCAACTGGATCTGGGCAGACCAACACAATGTCAATCGTCTCAGTTACCCTAACATCTGCTTCCAAAAACTGCAGCTTCAACAACATAACCATCGTACGGGTTCTTATCAGTATTAAGCCCCGGAATCTCAAGGGCACTATGTAGCATCAATGATAAATGCGTCAAATACCAGTTGTAAAAGGATCTATAAAACAAAGTAACTTGAGAACCTGTGTCAAGTATGGCTCCAGCATAAACACTTACAATCTATATGGAGACATGGAGTTTGATCCCACTAAACCTTCAGGAATAATGTTTTGTACTTTAGTATGTCCCTTGATACACTGATAGAAATGTATCCTCTCTGACACATCAGCCCATTCCTTTACTGGGTCCCTCCGTAGTTTTACCACTTTTCTTCTCTGTTTGATGAACCGTTGATTTACTTTATGAAGATTTTCCTGTCTTCCTGTCTTACACTCCTGCTTGAAAGTTCCATCTTCTCCACAGTTGTAACAGAAAATACCAGTCACTTCTCTGGTCAAGATACCCCACTCAGTAGCAGCCCTTGATTTGGTACATCCCACCAGTGGGTCCAGCTTCCTATCAGCCTTGTCAGGCTTGGTGGCATCACCAACCAATATCATCTGAAATACCTCGGCCCGCAGATCTTTCCCAACTTCATGCAAAACCCTGTTTGTGTGGCATCACCAACCGATATTATCTGAAATACCTCAGCCCTCAGGTCTTTCCCAACTTCATGCAAAACCCTGCTTGTGTGGCATCACCAACTGATATCATCTGAAATACCTCGGCCCTCAGGTCATTCCCAACTTCATGCAAAACCCTGCTTGTGTGGCATCACCAACTGATATCATCTGAAATACCTCGGCCCTCAGGTCATTCGAATACATAGAGCAATCACATCATGTGACAAGTGACCTTCACAGCTTGCTCCATCCTCAAGCAATTTCTCTCAGACAGCTGAATGCCCCCTTTGTGGCACAAAGAGTGCGGCAGATTCTCCAACCTGAAAATGAGGGCAGATAGCTTTTCTCCTTCCTCCTTGAATGTTGTGCCTAAACTTCATCCTAAGATTGTCTGCACTTCCAGCAGTGACAAAAGCATCTTCCAGAGCTTGCAGATCATTAGCTGACATGGCTAATGGATTTTCTGCCTCGAGGAAACTCACTATATCAGCTGCCAGCCCCTTTAATCTCTCTACGAGTCCCAGTTTTCTCATTTTCTCTGAGCACTGCCATTCATCCAGTAACTGAGATGTCAGCTCAGCCCAAGACACATATTCTTCTTCCCCATCGGGTGTGGGCTTCACTCCCAGCCTACGGTAACTTTGGCTCTCCACAGATGTACTCCTACATTTATCAGCCAGTGATGTAATAGCCAAAATGAGCGAATTTAAATCAACAGCTGAAGGACTCAGTAGACCAATCATATCAGGCAACTCCCTCACTCCGCAGAAAAGAGAGCAAATTTTCTTTAAAGTCACCGCCCTCAGCTATGGGAAACCTGACTTCCAATTTGTCACCCTTGCCTACACTCCCCTCTTCTCTGAAAGTACAGATGGCCCATGGATCTGCCTCTCTGGGTACTCCGCTGGTACCAGGCAGATCCACTCCCATTACATCAGTGCCAGTCTGAACTAACACCACATTGTTACCCGCCGTTCACTCAAACTGCTGTTCCACGATGGTAATTTTCCCTAATACTTCAATGTTACTTAAAACCCTCATCAACAATTCATCTGGGCTGCAGATGTCCACTCTGCTCGGAACACATGCATTGGTTTTGTGCAATCTCTTTGACTTGCACCAATGCTTAATCCCTGCAGATCCATAACCCCATATTTTAATCACTTTCTCTGTTTAACACAGGTTTAAACAGAAACCCAGTTTATTAATTCATAGGGCAATCACACAGCATTGAATGAATTCAATCCCAGATAAGCCCCCAAATGAAATTCCTTTTTATTGGGTGTCTCTGGAAATGCGACTCATTAGCCCCCTGCTGAAAACTACTGGACTCCGCAGGGAGAAACCCAACTTTCTCTGGCTTTGTCCATCTAGAGCGTATATGATGTTGGTCCCACCAAATCCCTAAGGTTGGGATGTCTTGCCCACTTAAACCCCAGTTTGTGTGAATGCTGTGTGATTTACTACCCCTGGTGATCACCCGTTGGCATGAAATAATAGATTGTACACTGCATACAATTATAAAGATGCATATTCAAGAATGTTAACTTAAGCAAACAGTTTTTAAAGAAAAGAAAGAAAAAAAACCAAAAAGGGCCCATTATTCTTAAACAGTCAAATGTGCACGGAAGTTGGAGCTCATCATGAACATGGCTGCCACTCACATGCTGGACCCTCATTCTGAATGAAAGCACACACCACCTTCTGAATGTCATTTGAAATCCAACTCAAATCAATGGGTCTCCCACTGGAATCTTGGTCCTTCCCCCTTGAAGCCACTCATCTGCACAAAGCACCTTGTGCAACAGAGACAACAACCTCAGTCATCTTCCCTCTTGTGCTGTCCCGACTCCTGCAAAAGAAAGAACCTCCCTACACCAGTGTTCTTCCAGAAGCTTCTGTCATCGTAAGTGGCAGACCTCACTTTACTAAACTGAACAACAAAGTCTCTTCTTATCTCAACTCAAACTCAAACAAGCTGAAGGCAGAACAGACTGTTCTTAAAGAACTGATAAAATGAAATACCTACAGCATCGCAGTAAAAATCTTAACCAGGGCTTTACATAAATGTGACAAATAAAACTAATCTTTAAAAGTGAATCTTTAATTCTACTTCTGTTTATAGTAATTTTATGTCTTTGCACTGCCTCGTTACTTAGAGAAATTTTACGACTTGCTCTGTACTGCTGCCTCACAACAATAAATTCTGCAACATAATTCAGTGATTTTCTCTCCCTGCATACTGCAAAGCCTTAGATTCCACAACACCAGGTTCAGAAACATGTATTACCCAACAACCTTCAGACTCCTGAACCCAGATCATAGCCTTCCTTTCCCCTATCTTCCATGGACTTGTCTAATTCTTTGAAATGTTGAAGTGAAATGCAAATTTTATGCATATGACACATTTCACTGCATGTTTTGATGTACTTGGAATAAGTCAATCTGAATATTGAAAAATTACTGGATCTGACTTTGTCCATGTACCTGACTGTGTGATCTGTGTGTCATGTTTCTAATCTCCTGTGAAGTGTCACTTGTTCCTCAGTGAATAACTGATGGAGCTCAATGCTGGTTCACTATGTACTGAGTGTAGCATTTCTACAGAATTGGTGATCAGGAGCAAGATATGCCATCAGCCTATTTGATCCTCCCAGTCATTTACGATCCCCTTTCAAAAATGTCTAAACAACTTCCATTTCTTCCTCTTAGCAGAGTCTTGCCAATATCTTCAAATTCTGTTCTTAATTGGAAACCTCTGTGTTTTCAGCTTGAATTCATCCACTAAGTTAGCACCCAGAGAATTCATCGGCAGTTCATTCAACAGCTCAAAACATGGTGAAAAGATCTTTGAATGCTGATGCTTTTGCAAACTTATTTTTTTCCATCATTTGAAGTTAAAAAATACCATTTAAATTTAAAACAAATGGAAGGTAGTCTTTTCTCATACTGACATAATTGATGTAATGTTCTGTGATGATACTGGATTCGCGCTCCACAAAGTTCTACATTTAAAAGAGGGTATTAAGCCCTATCTGATATAGGTATCTACAGGTACCCTCACTGTAGGAATTTATACTGTAATCTTCAATGACTAAATTACTTCCCTGTCTAGTTTCTATGGTGAAGTTTAGCTGCCATTACCCACTACTTGATTGGTTGGATCCCCCTCCCTATGAAAGACAGGATACTTCCAACTAACAAAATAGTTTAAACACAGTTATTTTATTTTTAATTATACACCTTTAAGTTTGCCAAATAACACACATTAACACTCACAGAGGATTTCCAACTAATAAGAGATTTCTGCATTACAAAAGATTTACAACTACAAAGGATTTCCAAACATAGGTACAATTCTTAGTAACTGGAGGAATGTACCAATAAATTGCTGATGAAGGGGGTGGGGGAGTGGTACAAAGTGGCAGATAATAGGTGAGTGGGTGTGGGAAGTGAGGGGTTAAAGTGAGAAGAATGGAGGTGATAGGTGGGAAAGGAAAATAGCTGAAGAAGACTTCTCTAACTTCCAGTAATTTCTCCTCCCTGGTCCATCTTTCTCTGTCTCTTCCCCATTCCAGCTCCTCCCTTGTCACTTCTCCTCATTTGCCACCTCCTTCTCCATCCCTTTCTCCTATGGTCCACTCTCCTTTCTTATCAGATTCTTTCTTAGACCATCACCTTTTCCACCTATCACCTCCCTGTTTCTTACATTATCCACTCTCCCCCACAGTCTGCCTCATCATGGCCTTGATGCTTATTGTCTGCCTGCATTGCACATTCTCCATAACTGCAACACTTTATTCTGCATTCTGTTATTGTTTTACCTTTTACAACCTCTGACAAATCCATCTGTATGAACATTATGGAAGACAAGTTTTTTAATGTACAGTATCTTGATACATGTGAGAATAATAAACTGATTTACCAATTGTATCAGATTATAATTAAACAGCACAGAAGCAGGCCCATCGGCCCATCTAGTTATAATCCGATTTTCTATTACATTTCGTATTTTCAGCATCTGCATTAACCTTTACTTTCAAACCCTTTGCTTTTGCAAGCCAATGTTGGCTGCTTATCATCATCGTTATAATAAGAGTGCCTGTTACTGACTACAAATGATACAATTGGTAAATCGGTTTAATATTCTCACATGTATCAAGATACTGTACATTAAGAAACTCTCTCTTCTTAAATGCTAGTGCTCTGGTACTTGACATTTCTACCCAAGGTATAAAAAAATTCTGTCAACTTATCTACGCCTCTTATAATCTTATAAATTTATAATTCTAGAGACTAGGACTAGCATTTAAGAAGAGAGAGAGAAAGTTCATGGGTGATGTCCCGGGCAGGTTTTTTTTTACACAGAGAATAGTGGATGCCTGGAACACCTTTTTAAAATAAGGAATGGTGGTTGCCTGGAACGGGGATACCAGGTGGAAGCAGACACAATGGTTGTGTTTATGGAGCTGATAGGTTAATGTATGCAGTGTGGGGAATAAAGGGAAACAAAAGAGATCAAGTTTAATTCAGTAAGAGATTTGAAAGTAGTGGGGAGGGGGGGAAATGCGAAATGATAGGAGAAGACCGGAGGGAGTGTGATGATGCTAAGAGCTGGAAAGGTGATTGGCAAAAGTGATACAGAGCTGGAGAAGGGAAAGGATCATGGGACAGGAGGCCTCAGGAGAAAGGAAGGGGGAGGGGGGAAGGACCAGAGGGAGATGGAGAACAGGCAAACAACTAAATACGTCAGGGATGGGGTAAGAAGGGGAGGAGGGGCATTAACAGAAGTTAGAGATGTCAATGTTCATGCCACCAGGTTGGAGGCTACCCAGCCGGTATATAAGGTGTTGTTCCTCCAACCTGAGTTTGGATTCATTTTGACAATAGAGGAGGCCATGGATAGACATATCAGAATGGGAATGAGACATGGAATTAAAATGTGTGGCCACTGGGAGATCCTGCATTTTGTGTGTGTTGTTGTTTGAATTTCCAGCATCTGCAGATTTCCTCGTGTTTGCTAGTTTAATTCACATTGTGTTCCACACAGACATTGTGGATTGAAAGGCACACACAAAATACTGGAGGAACTCTGGATTTCTAGCATCTGCAGAATCTCTTGTGGTTTACAGCCTGTTCCTGTGTAGTAGTATTAGTAGTAGCAGTGTGGGTTTTCTCTGAGTCCTCTAGGTTCCACCCTGATGCACCATCAATAACTCTCTGAGACGTGAGGCGAGATATCGGCTTTTATTGACTGGAAGAAAGAACAAACAGTAGTTGACCACCAAACTACATCCTGGAGAATGAGGGCCGGGCTCAGGCCTCAATTGCCTTTATACTGGGGACTGTGGGAGGAGCCACGGTCAGTGGGAGGAGCCACAGGAGCAGTCAGCAGGGGGCAAGTCCAGACAGGTATATGTAGTTCACCACATTCACTCCCCCTTTGTTTTAAAAGAGAGTCCCCATGGGGCGAAGTTTCTTACAAGTATATTTACAGGTTAAGTCTATCAGGTGGTCGAATCTGTCGCTGCGATCTACGTTGCACAGGTGCCAGTGGTGATTGCACTGGAGACGTTGGTTGTGCTGGTTCCAGCCTAACTGGAGGTGTCAGCCCACTAGGCGTCAGTGATCCCTCACGCGTGTGCGAGGCGCCTGGTATATGTACGTATGAGACGCCCGGTATAGGAGTGTCGTGAGGAGTCTGTGTAGGGCTCAGTGTGCGCGGTGTCACCTCGGGTACAGGGTTCTTAGTTACCGTGGAGTGTTCAGGGTAGTGGTCTGCTGCTCCTACGAGCGCCAGGTCGCTGACGGACACCGTGTCCTCCTGCCCATCAGGTAAGACCACGTAGGCATACTGGGGGTTCGCATGTAGAAGGTGAGCCCTCTCGACCAGTGGGGAGTATTTATTGCTCCTCACATGTTTCCGGAGCAGCACTGGCCCTGGGGATGTCAGCCAAGCTGGTAGGGTGGTCCCAAAGGCAGACTTCCTGGGAAAAGAGAATAGGCGCTCGTGAGGGGTGGCATTGGTGGACGTACATAACAGGGAGCGGATAGAGTGGAGTGCCTCGGGGAGGACCTCCTGCCATCGAGAGACCAGCAACCCTTTTGACTTAAGGGCTAAAAGTGTGGCCTTCCACACTGTGGCATTCTCCCTCTCCACCTGTCCATTCCCCCGGGGATTATAGCTCGTGGTCCTACTAGTAGCAATGCCCCTAGCCAGCAGGTACTGGCGCAGCTCGTCACTCATAAAGGAGGACCCTCTATCACTGTGGATATAGCAGGGATATCCGAACAGAGTGAAGAGCTGGCGCAGGGCTTTTATGACGGACGTGGTAGTGGTGTCGGGGCAGGGGATGGCAAAGGGGAACCGCGAGTACTTGTCGATAATATTAAGAAAGTAGACATTGCAGTCGGTGGAGGGAAGGGGGCCCTTAAAGTCAACACTCAGTCGCTCAAAAGGGCGGGTGGCCTTGATAAGTTGCGCCTTTTCAGGACGGTAGAAGTGCAGTTTGCACTCAGCGCAGACTTGGCAGTCCCTGGTCATCGTCCTGATGTCCTCAAGGGAGTACGGCAGGTTCCGGGCTTTCACAAAATGGTAAAATCGGGTGACCCCCAGATGGTAAAGATGTGCACGGAGGGCGTATAGCTGATCGAGCTGTGCACTGGCACACGCTCCCCGGGATAGGGCATCAGGGGGCTCATTGAGCCTTCCAGGCCGGTACAGGATATCATAGTTGTAGGTGGAGAGTTCTATTCTCCACCGCAAAATTTTATCATTTTTGATTTTGCCCCGCTGTTGGTTGCTGAACATGAACACAACTTAGTGCTGGTCGGTCAGCAAGGTGAACCTTTTGCTGGTGAGATAGTGCCTCCAGTACCTAATAGCTTCCACTATGGCCTGGGCTTCTTTCTCCACCGCGGAGTGCCGAATTTCAGAGCCTTGAAGGGTACGAGAAAAGAATGCTACTGGCCTGCCTGCCTGATTGAGGGTAGCAGCCAGCGCAAAATCGGAGGCGTCACTCTCTACTTGGAAGGGAATGGACTTGTCCACCGCATGCATCGTTGCTTTGGCAATGTCCTCTTTAATGCAGCTGAAGGCCGCGCAGGCCTCAGCAGAGAGGGGAAATGTGGTAGACTTGACCAGGGGGCAGGCCTTGTCTGCGTAATGGGGGACCCATTGGGCGTAATAGGAAAAGAAGCCCAGGCACCGTCTGAGGGCTTTGAGTGTGGTGGGAAGAGGGAGTTCTAACAGGGGCCGCATACGGTCGGGATCAGGGCCAATGACCCCGTTCTCCATGACATACCCAAGAATAGCAAGTCGGGTGGTTCCGAACACACACTTGTCCCTGTTATAAGTAAGGTTCAGGGCTTTGGCCACTTGGAAAAATCATTGGAGGTTGGCGTTGTGATCCGACCAGTCGTGACCACAGATGGTGATATTATCCAGGTAGGGAAATGTGGCCTTCAGTTGACACTGGTCCACCATCCGGTCCATTTCTCTCTGGAAGACAGAGACACCATTTGTGACACCGAATGGGACGCGCAGGAAGTGATAGAGCCTGCCGCCCACCTCAAAGGCGGTGTAGGGGCGGTCCTCTGGGCAGATGGGGAGCTGGTGATAAGCGGATTTCAGATCTATTGTTGAGTACACCTTGTACTGAGCTATCTGGTTGACCATATCCGCGATGCGGGGTAGGGGGTATGCGTCAAGCTGCGTGAACCTATTGATGGTTTGGCTATAGTCCATGACCATCCTATTTTTCAGCCCGGTCCGAACAACAACCACCTGGGCCCTCCAAGGGCTTGTGCTTGGCTCAATGATCCCCTCCCAGAGCAGCCGCTGCACCTCTGACTGAATGAAGACCCTGTCCCCCGCGCTGTACCTCCTGCTTTTAGTTGCCACAGGTTTACAGTCGGGGGTCAGGTTGGCAAACAGCGGTGGGGGAGGGATCTTGAGGGTGGAGAGGCTGCAAGTGGTGTCAGTAGCACAGCTATCGACATGGTGCTGGGCGGGATGTGTGGGTTGGTGTGTGTGTGTGGTCAGTAGCGGGGTATATGACGAAGTCCCACAAAACTGAGGATTCCTGACAGTGAGTGGTGGGAGGGGCCCGTCATATGCCATAATCACACTTTCGAGGTGGCTCTGGAAGTCCAGCCCCAATAGCACAGGCGTGCACAGTTGAGGCATGACCAGTAGCGCAAAGTCCTGATATTCTGTGCCGTGCACCACCAATGTCGCTACACAACCCACCCGGATCTCTGTGGAATGAGACCCAGAAGCCAAGGTGACTCTCTGGCTTACCGGCCGTGTCATGAGTCCGCAGCGTTGCACCGTGTCCGGGTCAATAAAACTCTCAGTGCTGCCCGTGTCAAATAGGCAGCTAGTCCTGTGCCCCTCCACCAGGATGTCCATCATTGACCTTGCAAGCTGGTGTGGAGCGCTTTGGTCGAGGGTTATGGAGGCCAGAGTTGAACTGCCGTCTTGGTGCCCGGTAAGCACCGGTGGGTCGGGGCGGGGCAAGGTGGCGCCAACAAAGATGGCCGCCCCCATCTGGGCAGGCAAGATGGCAGCCCCCATGCCTCGCACGAGGCGTGCAGGCAAGATCACGGCGACCAAGATGGCGGCCCCCATACCTCACACGCAGCACTGCCCGACTCCACTCGTAGTTCAGACTTACAGACCTTGGCGAAATGGCCCTTCTTCCTGCAGCTGGAGCAGGTCGCTTCTTGGGCTGGGCAGCGTTTTCGGGGGTGCTTTTCGAGTCCGCAGAAGTAACACTGCATGGACTTGCGACTGGCAGCAGCTGTGGTCGGTTTCGGGGAGTTCATGGACTCGCGACTGGCAGCGGTGGTGGTGAATTCGCTCGCGGGTGGCGGGGTCTGCAGTGGCCACGGAACCGGCGGGGGATCGCGTGGCTGGACAGCATCAGCGTTGTGCAGAGCAGCCTCCAACTTGTCGGCCGTCTCGATCGCCGAGCTTAAGGTAAGATCGGCATTTTCCAGCAGCCGCTGGCGCACGTACACTGACCTGATCCCCGTAACGAAGGCGTCTCTTACTAGCAGCTCCGCATGTTGTTCCGCCATCAGACCTTTCCAGTCGCAAGTTCGCACGAGTGTCTGTAGGGCTCAGAGAAACTCGGCGCTCGACTCATCAGGTCGCTGTCGCCGTGTCGCTAAGCGATGTCTTGTGAAAACAGTGTTCACCGGCCGCAGGTACTGTCTTTTGAGGGTGTCCAGTGCTCCTTGGTAGGTCGGCAGGCCTCTGATAAGTGAGTAAACTTTCGGGGTGATCCTCAAAAGGAGAATTCTGTGCATAATAGCGGGCTCAGTCGCACGAACCTCCTCCAAGTATGATTGGAAGCATGCAAGCCAGAGTTCAAAGGCAAGAGCTGCTTCTGAGTTTTGAGGGTCCAAGTCTAATTTTTCTGGACATAAAATACTTTCCATGTTTTAAAACTTCCAGTCAATAAAATTGATGCACCATCAATAACTCTCTGAGACGTGAGGCAAGATATAGGCTTTTATTGACTGGAAGAAAGAACAAGCAGCAATTGACCACCATGCTACAACCTGGAGACTGAGGGCTGGGCTCAGGCCCCAATCGCCTTTATACCGGGGTCTGTGGGAGGAGCCACGGTCAGTGGGAGGAGCCACAGGAGCAGTCAGCAGTGGGGCATGTCCACACAGGTATATGTAGTTCACCACACACCCAAAGTCCAGAGATGTACTGGGTAGGTTAATTGGCTATTTAAACTTGCCCTATCTTTAGGTTAGAGATAATTGGGCTTGTATGTTTGCTAGAGTGTCATGGTTCAATGAGCCGGAGGGGCCAAATCTACACTGTATTGCTAAATAAATAATTAAATAGTGTGATCATTCATGACATAAGACTATTAGACCATAAGGTATAGGAGCAGAATTATGCTATTTGGCCCATCGAGTCTGCTCCACCATTTCATCATGGCTAATCCAATTTTCCTCTCAGCCCCAATCTTCTGTCTTCTCCCTGTGTCCCTTCATACCCTGACCAATCAAGAATCTATCAACCTCTGCCTTAAATATACGTTAAGACTTGGCCTCCACAGCTGCCTGTGGTAAAGAATCGCACAGTTTCACCATTCTCTGCCTATGGATTGTGTACGATGTCCTCCTAAGGGCTGTCTATTGGTGGGTCCTCAGGCAGCTGTAGAGGCTGATCTGGGACCCATATTTTCTGGCCACATCTAGCTGTGGTTAGTAGTTGGGTCTTTTGGTTGCTCAGTCTCTCTTTTCGCAGCTGCTGTTTGTTCTCTGCAGCACAGTGGAGATTGCTTTCATATAGTGCGGCTCCCTCTTGAACAGGTTACCTCCAGGTGTATCTATTGGATGCAATGCCTTCCCAATGTTAGATGTAATGTTGAATTTCTTCCAGCCGATTTTGATGTAACCTTTGAAACTTTTCCTTTGCCCACCAGGGGCTCACTGGTCTTCCTTCAACTGGGAGTAAAGGATCTACTTGGGGAAATGTGACTTCGGCATCTGATTGACATGACCTGTCCACTGGAGTTGGTGTTGCTATATCGTGGCGGAGATGGCTTATGTTGGTCTCCTCCAGTATGCTGGTGTTAATGCATGTGTCCTTCCAGATGATCCTCAAAATCCTTTGTAAGGTTCTCTGGCGGTATTGTGCCAGGACTTTAAGATGTCTACTGTAGGTGGACTAGGATTCAGCTCCATACAGTAATATAGGAAGGACAACAGCTCTATAGACCAGAAGTTTCGTTTAGATCTATAAATTGCGGTCTACAAAGTCTCCGTTTTGTACTGTTTGGTCTGTGTGTTGATTTGTCCTGGTAATTACTGCAACCTCAATTCTTGAAGAAGCAATTGGCTAGTACATGGACTAAGGCTGCAATATAAAGGTAACAGATATGTCCTTGATGTTATTTGATGTCTCGAAAGGTAGGTCTTTAAAGTTAGAAAAAAAATCGGTGTTTGTCTGAACAATCAGTCAAACAAAACTATAAAAGTAGAAGTTTATTTTCAATGTGTTTCGAATGCTATGCTTGGAGACATGGTAAAAAGCTAGAATATAAATGCGAGTATTTCTTTAATAATTGAAAAGAACTGACAATTTTGTCAGCTATTCACTGCCTATAAATATCACAGTGCTGATTAATATCACTCAATATGTTATTCACTGTCCAATTGCCTTAGGAAACTGTGGCAGAACATTGATTCATTAAGTCATTCTGCTCCAAAACAGCCCTTTCTGCCTACTCTGTCCATGCTGACCCACAGGTACCCATTTCTGCCATACTACTGACTGGCACTTGCATTCAAAGTTCAAAGTAAATTTATTATTTAAGACATAAATGCCATCACTTACAAATTTGAGATTAATTTTCTTCAGGCATTAACAGTGGCATAGTGGTTAATGCAATCGTATTACATCTTAGGGCATCAGAGTTCAGAGTTCAATCCTGGCATCCTTTGTAAGGAGTTTGTATGTCCTCTTCATGGAATGTGTGTGTTTCCTCTGTGTCTCCAGTTACCTTTCACATTCCAAGGACAAATGGTTAGAGGATTAATTGGTCATTGTAAATTGCCCTCTGATTAGGATGAGGGTTAAATTGGTGAGTCACTGGCATCGCAGCTTGAAGGGCTGGCAGGGACTCTTCTGCAGTGTATCTCTACATAAGTAAATAAAATAGAACAAAGAAATACAATAGAACCAATGAAAAACTACTCATAGGTAAAGACAATCGACCAATGTGCAAAAGAAGACAAATTGCAACTACAAAGAAAATAAATATATAATATATCATACTGTTCATTGGTGATTGAAGAGCTTGTCTGGATACTTCCTAAATGTTGTGAGAGTTTCTGCCTTCACCATTCATTCAGCCACTGAGTCTGAAATGGCAGTCTTCCTCTGAGTGAAAATAAATGTTCCTTGCATCACCTTCAAATCCTTTTCTCTTTGCTTTGAACCTATGTTCTTCTGGTTATAGATCATGTGCCTCTGCATCTTGTATTTACTTGACCTCACAAAATGCACCACTTCATTACTTACTTTGTTTGTTACATGTCATGTTTTATAATGTAGGCAGTCATGGTCTTTCCATAACCACGACTGTACTTGGCAATTTTTTCCGCAGAAGTGTTATGCCATCGCCTTGTTCTGGATAGTGCCTTTACAAGACAGGTGATCTCAGCCCCTATCAATACTCTTCCATGATTGTCTGCCTGGCATCAATGGTCGCATACCAGGGCTTGGGATCTGTTCTTTTGGCTTCACGTGACCCTGATCCGTGGGATGGGGGGGATGGTGGATACACCTTGCCCAAGAGTGAGGCTAGCAGAGGGAAGGAGCATCTTACACCTCTTGTGGTAGAGACATTTCTCCACCCTACCACCTTTCTTCATATTTATCATTCTAGCTTCTGTTTCCTCGCCCACCATACTAGCTCAACAACAACTTTCGTTAGCCTAAGAGTATCCTCTTAGGTCTTCATAACCCCACCAACTTTTGTGTCATCTGCAAATCCCTACTGATCTCATATCCTATATTAACCTCATAAGCAGTTAACACTTATGACAAAAAGGACTCCAGCACTGATTCTATGCTTCACCAGCCTCAAAACCATTGATGTCAGACCCTTGAATGGACCTTTCATACACAAAAGAATGAGCACCTGAATTCTGAAATCCCAATCAGAATCAGGTTTATTTTCACTGACGTTCGTTGTCTGGCAGTAGCAGTTACAGGGCAATACATAAAATTACTATAAGTTATACTAATATATAAAAATTAAGTACTGCAGAAAATAGTAAATAGTGAGGTAATGTCATGAGTTCATGGACCATTCGTAGATGTGGTGGCGGAAGAGAAGCAGCTATTCCTAAAATGATGAGTGAGCGAGTTCAACTTGTTCAACAGAGTTGCAACAACAACCTCACACTCAACGTCAACAAGACCGAAGATTTAATTGTAAACTTCAGTAAGGGCAATTCAGCAGAGCAGACCTTAGTCCTCATTGGAGGGTCAGCAGTGGATCAGACTCAGGTTTCTGGGCATCAGCATCTCAGAGGATCTATCCTGATCCCAATACATTGACACAATCACAAAAAAAAGGCATGTCTAATTTGTTTGAGTTTTGGTATGTCACTAAAGACTCTTACAGATTTCTACAATTGTACACTGGAGATCATTCTGACTGCTTGCATCACCATCTAGAATTGAGGCTCCAACTCACAGGATAACAAAATGCTGCAGAGTTGTAGACTAAGCCAGCTCCATCACAGACACAACCCTCCCCACCGTTTAGGACGTCTTCAAGAGGTGCTTTTTCAAAAAGGCAGCATTCATCATGAAGGGACCCTACCATCGAGGACATGCCCTCTTCTTATTGCTACCATTGGGAAGAAAATGCAGGAGTCTGAAGACCAACACACAGTGTTTTTTTGATCAGTTTCTTCCCAACCACCATCAGATTTCTGAACAAGTCAAGTCAAGTTTATTGTCATTTTGACCATAAACTGCTGGCACAGTACACAGTAAAAATGAAACAATGCTCCTCCAGGACCCTGGTGCTACATGAAACAACACAAAACTACACTAGACTATGTGAGACAGCACAAGGCTACTCTAGACTATGTAAAACAGCATAAAACCTACACAAGATTACAGACCTGCACAGGACTACATAAAGTTCCCAAAACAGTGCTGGGCAGTACAATAATTAATAAACAAGACTAAACAAGGCACAGTAAAGAACAAATTACAATATAATTATAAATGATGTAGGTGTCAGTCTAGACTCTGAGTATTGAGAAATCTGATGGCCTGGGGGAAGAAACTGTTGCACAGTCTGGTCATGAGAGCCCGAATGCTTCGGTACCTTTTGCCACATGGCAGGAGGGAGAAGAGTTTGTATGAGCGGTGTGTGGGGTCCTTCACAATACTGTTAGCTTTGCAGGTGCAGTGTGTGGTGTAAATATCTATAATAGTGGGAAGAGAGACCCCGATAATCTTCTCAGCTGACCTCACTATCTGCTTCAGGGTCTTGCGATCTGAGACGGTGCAATTCCTGAACCAGGCAGTGATGCAGCTGCTCAGAATGCTCTCGATACATCCTCTGTAGAATGTGGTGAAGATGGGGAGTGGGAGATGGACTTTTCTCAGCCTTCGCAGAACCAATCCATGAACCCATGAATATGACCTCACTATTCTTTGTTATGCAGTTATTTTGTAATTTATAGTCATTTTATGCTTGCACTGTACTCCTGTTGTAAAACAACAAAATTCACATCATCATATCATTTAACTCAACAATAATAAATCAGAATAAGAATCAGGTTTATTATCACCGGCATGTGTCGTGAAATTTGTTAACTTAGCAGCAGCAGTTCAATGCAATACATAATCTAGAGGAATAAATAATTAGATTACAGTATGTGTATATTGGAGATTATAAATCAAGCACAAACAGAAATAATATATATTGAAAAGTGATGTAGTGTTTAAGGGTTCAGTGTCCATTTAGGAATCGGTTGGCAGAGGAGAAGAAGCTATTCCTGAATTGCTGAGTGTGTGCCTTTAGGCTTCTGTACCTCTTACCTGATGGTAACAGTGAGAAAGTGGCATGTCCTTGGTGCTGGGTGGTCCTTAATAATGGACACTGCCTTTCTGAGACACGGCTACTTGAAGATGTCCTGGGTACTTGGTAGGCTGGTACCCAAGATGGAGCTGACTAAATTTACAACCCTCTGCAGCTTCTTTCAGTCCAGTGCAGTAGCCCCTCACCCCCACCCCCCATATCAGACAACAGTGATGCAGCCTGTCAGAATGCTCTTCACCATACATCTATAGAAGTTTTTGTGTGTTTTTGTTGACATGCCAAATCTCTTCAAACTCCTAATGAAGTATAGTCACTGTCTTGCCTTCTTTATAGTTGTATCTATATGTTGGGATCAGTTCAGATCCTCAGAGATCTTGACACCCAGGAACGTGAAAGTACACACTCTCTCCACTTCTGATCCTTCTATGAGGATTGGTATGTGTTCCTTTGTCTTATCCTTCCTGAAGTCCACAATCAGCTCTTTTGTCTTACTGACGTTGAGTGCCAGGTTGTTGCTGTGACACCACTCCACTAGTTGGTATATCTCGCTCCTGTATGCCCTCTTGTCTCCATCTGAGATTTTACCAACAATGGTTGTATCATCAGAAAATTTATAGATGATATTTGAGCTATGTCTAGCTGCACAGTCATGGGTATAGAGAGAGTAGAACAGTGGGCTAAGCACACACTCCTGAGGTGCACCAGTGTTGTTCATTATGAGGAGGACATATTGTCACCAATCCACACAGATTGTGACTTCTGGTTAGGAAGTCAAGGATCCAATTGCAGAGGGATGTACAGAGGCCCGGGTTCTGTAACTTCTCAAACTGGATTGTGGGGATGATGACGTTAAATGCTGAGCTATAGTCGATGAACAGCATCCTGATGTAGGTGTTTATGTTGTACAGGTAGTCTAAGGCTGTGTGAAGAGCCATTGCGTTTGCATCTGATGTTTACCTATTGTGGCGATAGGCAAATTGCAATGGGTCCAGGTCCTTGCTGAGGCAGGAATTCAGTCTAGTCATGACCAACCTTTCAAAGCATTTCATCACTGTTGATGTGAGTGCTACTGGGCGATACTCATTAAGGCAGCTCACATTATTCTTCTCAGGCACTGCTATAATTGTTACCTTTATGAAGCAAGTGGGAGCTTAAGCCCATAGCAGTGAAAGGTTGAAAATGTCCCACCAGTAGGTTGGCACAAGTTTTCAGAGCCTTAACAGGTTCATTGGGGCCTGCCGCCTTGTGAAAACTCAGCTTCTTTAAAGACAGCCTAACATCGGTCTCTGAGACACCGGGTGCAGCAGGGATCTTCACAGCTGTAGTTGTATTCTCCCTTTCAAAGTGGGCATAGAAGGCTTTAAGTTCTTAAATCTGATTCTGATTCTCAACATAAAGTATATCAATCATCAAAAGAGCACATCGTGGATCTCCCTTAGGGTTCAGACTGTGGATAAGTATGATCAGTCTGCATGGAATTAAATGTTTTTCACTGTGTCTCAGCATACGTGGTGAAATACAATTTGTAGCAGAACAATCACTTGAGATGAGTATGATGATCTCCAAAAGGGTTGTCTATTGATGGGTGTTCAGCTGACTGTAGAGGCCGATCTGGGATCCACATATCTCAGTCCAGAGTCCATGGACTGAATCATACTCCCACTGCCTAACATAACTAGGAGCTTCCAGACCTCACAATACTGCCTAGTTCGCCACTTAGTGATTGCTGTCATGACAATGAATGAAGTCATCAGAGAGACATAGCTGGTCTTTATTGAAGACACACATGAGCTGACAGCTGTTGGAGTCACTAGAGAGAAAAAGAGAGAGAGAGAGCGACTCCTTAAGCCAACATTACAGTATATTTTTATATGTTAAAGAACAAAAATTACAGGACAACTTCTATAATTACAATGTCTCATTATGCTTCTTTTGAGTTACATGTAATTTTACAAATTCCTGGGTCTTCCCACCAACATGCTCAAAATGGATGCTAATTATTGTGGTATCTGAGTTATATTTATGCAATGGGATATGGTATTGATTGCACTCATGCATATGCAAACATATATTAGTCGATTGGTTGTTTCTTGGTCAGAAATGCAGCTTCAAGAAGATCATTGTTCAAAGCTGAATTTTAAATTCAATCTACAACCCATTTTCATGTCAGAAGGTTGATTGCTGCTGAAATTGATATTTATTATATACCCAAACTCCAGAATGCACCCCAACAATTGCCACAGGACTTAATCAGGAATGTTCTCCCTTTAAAGAGAACACCTGTGTGTGATTATGTTTAACGTGGGGAGGCACACACATAACACAATGCAAAACTGGTCACAGACTTCCAGACACAAAAACAATTCTACACACTCACTTCAAGTGTCTTATTACTGGGTCGATTTTAGATGCCAAATATCTCAAAGCACATGGGCACCATGGCAGCATAGTGGTTAGCACAATGCTATTACAGCTCACCGTGTCAGACTTCTGGGTTCAATCCCAGCATCCTCTGAAGGTCCTCTCTGTGAAATGTATGGGTTTCCTCCAGGTGCTCCAGTTTCCTCCTACAGTCCAAAGATGTACCAGTTAGTAGGCTGATTGGTCATTGTAAATTGTCTTTAGATTAGGCTAGGATTAATTGAGATTTGCTGGTGGTTTAACTCAAAGGGGCTGATTTATTTTATTTATTTATTGAGATACAATAAATAAAATAAATAAAGGCCCTTCTGGTCCTTCAAGCTGCACCACCCAGCAAACCCTGATTTAATCCTAGTCTAATCACTGGATAATTTACTATGACCAATTAATCTAATAACTGGTACATCTTTGAGCTGTGGAAGGAAACTGGAGCACCTGGAAGAAACCCACACACTCCATGGGGAGGACATACAAATTCCTTACAGGTGGCACCAGGTTTGAACCCAAACTCCAGTGCCCTGAACTGTAACAGCATTGTGCTAACTGCTATCCTCAGGTAACCCACACCTGGTCTTACTTATCATTTTCCAGTTCGTACTCCTCCTCCTCCACCTTCTTACTTTGGCTTCTTCCTCCTTCCTTTCCATTCCTCGTGATGGGTCTCAGCCAGAAATATGGACCGGTTATTCTTCTCTATAGATGCTGCCTGACCTGCTGACTTCCTCCAGCATCTTCTGTGTGTTGCTTTTAGACTGGTACTCTCAAGTGTTCATGGTTATAAAACTTCACTAATTACCCACAGAAGAAAAAAACTACAAGATACAGATAAAAAGAATACATATAGGAAATAAAATCATACAGAATGTTTTTACAAAGACCATGTGCGTAATTTATTCATTTCCATTAATTGTCTATAAAATACAAGAGATTATGAAAATGTTCTGTGTGGGACACACAATTGGGGCAGGAAGATTATATTCAAATCTTCAAGAATAGTTCCAAAGAGAGTTGGCAAACCTACATAATGCCAAACAATTATTGTGAGCTTGACTACAAAGGAAGTTATTAGAGAGTGTGAACAGTAACTATTATCTGATCACCTGCAAGAAATATTGTTAATTCATTTAGTTCTGCTCAAATATATCAGTGTGGGCCAGTTCTACTATTACTATTCAGGTGCCAAGTATTAAATAAAGGCACAAACTAAAGAGATTCTGCAGATGCTGGAGGTCCAGAGCAATACCTACAAAATACTGGAGAACTCAGTAGTTCAGGCAGCATCTATGGAAGAAGCAGGGAGGTGTTAGGTAGAAAAGGTAAAGGACTAGAGAAGAAGGAATCTGATATGAGAGAAGAAAACAAGGAAGGAGAAACTCCTGTCGTATCAGTTTCTTTCCTCTCCAGCCTTTACCTTTACTACCTATCATCTTCTAGCTGCTTAGTTCATCCCCCTTACCCACCCACCTGGCTTCACTTATCACTGTCCTGCTTGTCCACCTTCCTCTCCCACCACCTTCCCCCTTCCTTGCCAATTCTGATGAAGAGTTTCAGCTCGAAATGACAAATGTGTATTCATTTCCATAGATGCTGCCTGAACTGCAGCGTTCCTCTAGCATTTTGTGTGTGTTGCATTAAAGAAAGTCATACTCCTGATTTGTAGAGAATAAACATGACTTTGTTGCTACAGCTAAGATGACCAATAATAAATTTCCTGAATTGCTGCGTTCCTCTAGGATTTTGTGTGTGTTGCTCTAAAGAAAGGCATACTCCTGATTTGTAGAGAATAAACATGCCTTTGTTGCTAAAGCTAAGATGAGCAGTAATAAATTTGCAGATCCTAGCTCTGAAAACAGAGGGTAAGTTTCTCATACTAACAAAACTAATGTCCTACTCCAAACCCAGTCCCGGAAGAATGTACCCCTTGAATTAATGGGTTTCAGAGCCTGACGGCACCTAGAGATAAATGACCCAGAGGAGTAGGAAGATCTCAATGGATCCTGCGTATCTGGTTTTGTAGATGAGATGGCAGCACAAAGGCCAGGAGGTTCTGAACATCCAACGCTGTAGGATGGGAAGCCCCATCAATGTTGGCCTTATGTCTCAGGTGAGTAATAACACTGCAAACCAAATGGAAAGTAATTACCAATACTTACATATCACTCTAGAAAAGTAAAAAAAAATCTTGCGGGTCTTGACAGTGTTACATGGATCTGATATTTTTTTGCCTCAGCTGAGATCTCTAGAATAACAATCCACAGAAAGGGTGGACGTTCAGAACAGAGATATGAAGTGTTTTGAAACTTTGGAATTCTCTGCCCAAGAGGACTGTGGAGTTTCAGTCACTGAGTATTATTACAAGCAAAAACCAATGAAGATTTCATAGGAAGGAAATGAAAGTCAAAAAAATCTGTGAGAGGAACTCAATGGGTCATGTAGAATCTGTAGACAGAAATATACAGTCAACATTTCGAACCAAGATATTCCATCTGCAAACTTGACGGTCTATAGCTGCTGATGAAACCACTGTTGTGTACTATATCAAAAAATGGTGATGAATGAGCATACGAGCAGGAGATTAAAAACTTGGCTGAGAGGTGTAATAACAACAACTTCTCACTCAATGTCAATAAGACCAAGGAACAGATTGTAGACTTCAGGAGAGAGAGAACAGAGGCCCATGAGCCAGTAATCATCAGAGGATCAGAGGTGAGAAGGTCAGTAACTCTAAATTCCTGGGTGTCACAATCTCAGAGGAACTGTCATGGACCCATCATATAAAATTAATTGCAAAGAAAGCAAGACAGCGCCTCTACTTCCTCAGGAGTCTGAGAAGGATTGGCATATCATCGAAAATCTTGGGAAACTTCAATAGATGTGTGGTGGAAAGTGTGCTGAATGGTTGCATTACGGCTTGGCAATGGGAACACCAATGCCCTTGAATGGAAAATCCTACAAAAGGTAGTGGAGTTGACCCAGAACATCATGAATAAAGCCCTCCCAACCATTGAGCATCTCTACATGAAATGTAGCCATAGAAAAGCAGCATCTATCAACAAAGACTCTCACCACCCAGGCCATGCTCTTTTCTCGCTGCTGCCATCAGGTAGAAGGTACAAATGCCTCAGGACTCGCACCACCAGGTTCAAGAACAGTTACTACCCCTCTCCCATCAGGCTCTTGAGCAAAAGGGGATAGCTACACTCATTTAAGGACTCTGTTATATTGTCATTTCAGGCACATTATTTATTGTTGTTTATTTATATCTACACTTGCACAGTTTGTTTACAATTTACAGTTCCTGATGTTTACAGGTTACAGTTACTGTTCTACAGATTTGCTAAGTATGTCCACAGAAGAAGAATCTTAGGGTTGTATGTGGTAACATGCATGTACTCTGATAATCAATTTTACTTTGAACTTCATTTACCCCCAGAGGTAGAGTCAGAGTTGTACAGCATGGAACCAGATCCTTTGGTCCAATTGGTCCATGCCAACCAGGATGCCCCATCCTGATGGTTCCACTTGCCTGCATTTGGCCGCTAACCTTTTAACCTTTCCAGTCTGCATAGCTGCTTTAGCCATTTCCTCTGGCAGCTCATTCTGCACACCACTTGTGTGAATACAGTGCGGTAAAAAAGTCTTAGGCTCATATATGTAGCTACGGTGCTACAACTCCTGCACGGTACTGTGGTAATGTTATGTGTTGTACTGTACTGCTGCAAAAACAAAAACAAACACATTTCATGACATGTGTGAGTGATGATAAACCTGATTCTGATAAGGGTCTCTTTTGTAGGCTGAGAATGGGAAGGGGGCAGGGAGAGGGGAATTATAGTTAAGAAAAGGGACCCTCACCATTCCCAACAACCATTGCTACTGCTAGATTTTCAAAACTCACTCTCTGTTCCAAGTTGACAAATACAGTACTGTTCGAAGGTCTTAGACTCCCTAGCTATATATATGCACCCAGTACTTTTGCACAGTACTGTAAGTCACCTCTCATTGCTCTATTAAATCTCTTCTATCTCATCTTAAATCTTTACTTTCTATTTCTCCATCTCCTTACCCTGGGAATCAGACAGAATTCATTCAGCCTATCCATATTCCTCAGGACCTTCTATATCTTTTAAAGACTACCTCTCAGTCTCCTAACTGAAAGGAATGAAGTCCTCTGCCCTACTCCTCCCCATAACTCAGTCCCTCACGTATTGGTAACATACTTGTAAATCTTTTTTACACTCTTTCCAATTTAATAACAACTTTCATAAAACTGAATATAATAATCCAAGTTCAGCGTCACTAATGCCCTGTACAATTGCATCATAACTTTCCAACTTTTATACTTAATAGCCTGAGTGATAAAAACCAACATTCCAAAAATTTTCTTCACCACGTGGGGATGCTCTCCAACCCACTGACTTCCTCCAGTAACTTGTGCCTTCTTCGTAACTGCATCAGTATAGAAAATAGAACATCAAACTTTTCTTGTAGAAACTGAGATCCAGGACAACATCCTATGCACTGGCAATCTTCAAGCCATGACACTCAGGCACTTTGGCTATAATCATTATTATTTCTTTTTTGTGACTGTATGTGCTGTCTTATGTATATTAGTATGTGGCATGTGTATGACTGTATGGACTGTATTTTGCACCTGGCCCAAAGTAATGCTGTTTCATTTGGCTGTGTTTATGGGTATTCATGTATGGATGAATGACAATTAAACTAGAACTTGAAGTAGTAGTGCTTCAATAGATGCAGTGTTGACCTTTCAACCTACTCTACAATCATTAAACTCTCCCTCCTACATAGCCCTCCATTTTTCCATCATCCATATTCCTATCTGTGAGTTTCTTAATGTATCTGTCTAGACCCCCACTCTGGCAAGGCAGACTGTAGAATAGTGCAACCATTGCTGCATACAAGTCTCCAAATGAGTTTTGACCCAATGAGCAATGCTGCCAGCAACTTCGCATTTAATCCTATAGCCTAATCGTGGGACAACCTACAACGACCAATTAACCTAATAACCAGTGTGTCTTTGGACTGTGGGAGGAAACTGAAGCACATGGCAGAAACCCACACGCTCACGGGAAGAACATACAAACTTTCTTACAGAGAACACCAGAACTGAACTCCAAACTCGAGAATGCCCTTAGCTGTAATAACGTTGTGCTAACCACTTTGCTAACAAAGACCAAGGGAATAATGGGATAGGTGGTAAGTTGGAGATATCTCTCCACCAAAGAATATATAAGGCACTCCTTCCATCGATTAGCCTGCAGGAGATGCTTGAGCAAAGTATAGCACCCGCTTAGCCCCACCCAATCAGGGCCACGTGAAGCCCTGGGAGCAGGTGGTGGATGGTCGTATGAGCAGCCAGTACATATCACACATTCTGGTTATGTGACACCGATGCCAGGCAGACAATCTCTGAAGAGTAATTGATAACAGCTGGGGTTGCCTATCTTGTAAAAGCATTACCCCAAAGAAGGCAATGGCCAACAACTTCTGCATGGCACGTGATGATAACGAATAAAGGGATTTAAGGTTATTGCAGGAAAGAGTCTTTCAGAAAAAAGATCAGTAGGGCAGGCACTGGGACCCATATGAGCCGTTCCTGTTCCTATATTTTGTTATATTAAGGCAGTAATGGTGAGCTGGTGTGATAACTTGACCAAATCCATAACCCAGAGTCTTTAATTGATTTTTAATCCATGATATCTGATTCACATGCTAACCATAAGACAAACAGGGATTCATTAGATTTCAAGAGCCAACCACTCACAGAAAGATTGTCCATTACAACATAATCTCGGTGAACTTCAATCTGTGGAGAGGATGAAGGATTCTCCAATGAGCAGTAACAGCGCACAATACACTGCAGATCTAAAAGGAGAAATCAATAAATGTTTTATTGCTTTTCTGGGATTTCCTTCATAAAAGAAAATTAAAGGATTGACAGAGAATTAGTCATTTTCTAACGTTTCCTGAACGAGTCCCATGCCAGTGGAGAAGACGGAAGTGTTGAGGAGGGTGCATGAGTGATTGGTGTGGGGTGGAAAAGCAGGTGATTCTATCATTGAATACAGCAACATAATATAGCTGTATAGAATCAATGATGGAAAACTGGAGGGTTATGTGGGAGGGAAGAGTTAGATTGAACTTAGAGTAGGTTAAAAGTTTGGCATAAGATCATGGGCTGAAGGGTCTGTATTATGCTGTAATGTTCTATATTCTCTTATATAAGGAAGATGAGAAATGACTTGATAGCAGTGCCCGAGGCATAGATTGAGTGGACAGCCAAAGACTTCTTCTCTCAGAGCAGAAATGACGAATGTCAGGGAGCATAATTTTAAAGTGATTGAAGGAAAGTATGGGAGGGGTGGCGAGGTCAGTTCTTTACACAGAGAGTGGAATGCATGGAACACCCTGCCAGGGGTGGTGATGGAGGAAGATGCATCAGGGGCATTTAAAAAGCTCTTTGATAGGTACATGGATGATAGAAAAATGGAACACTATGTAGGAGGGAAGGGTGAGTTCAATCTTAGAGTAGGTTAAATGGTTGTCACAACGTGATAGGCTGAGGGACCTGTACTATGCTGTCCTGTTCTATGTTCTACTGTATATGTTATAAGGAGGAGTAGAGGTAACTTCATAGAGGTGTCCAAGATTGAGTGGATAAGACTTTTTCTCCAAGTGGACATAATTTTCAGGTGTTTGGAGGAAAGAATGGGGAGATGTCAGAGGCAATTTCTTTACAAAAAGTGTGATGGGTCTGTGGAAGATACTGCCAGGGGCTGGTGGTAGAGGCAAGTACATTAGGGGCACTTAATAAACTTTTAGATAGGCACATGGATTAGAAAAATGGAGGGCTGTGTGTGAAGGAAAGGTGAGCTTGATCTTAAAGTAGGTTAAGTGGTCAGTAAAACAAAGTGGGCAGAAGGGCCTGTACTGTGTTGTAGCATTCCACTGTAAGTTCGTCGTCCAGACGCAGGCTGAGGCACCATATGTGCTCATCTCGTAACAATACAGATAAGCAGATTTTTCATTGCTTTGAATGGATGGACAACAGGAATCTGTCATCCAGTCCAGGCTTGTGGACGGTTCAGCGTGATATTGGGAAACACAAGACAGGTGATGTGAGTGCAGCTGGGGAGGTTAGACACGATGCGTTATATATCCACAGTTCCCTCTAAACTCTGTGGTGCACAGTCACACAGTGACTGAAATGCTCCCACGCACACAGGCTTTGTTGCTGCGCAGCGGGAATTTTCTTTCATATAACGTTTTGCTAATGAGTCACGCAGTTTTCAGGCTGCTTAAAACTTACCTGCTCAGAGCATTGGTTGGTCTGTACAGCTGCAAAAAAGAAGGGGAATGTTGTTCATCGCTGTCCAGTTTCCAGATCTGATGAAGGCTCTCGGCTTGAAATATGGACTGTTTACTCTTTTCCAGAGACGCTGCCTGGCCTGCTGAGTTCCGCCAACATTTTATGTGTGTTACTGTCCAATTTTAAAGGTTTCCTGATGAGTAATTCTATTTATGTCCTATTGGTGTCATTATACACTGGCTTTAATTTAACATTATGCGATATTTTATACCACTTTAATACATTAGTGTGATATTGCTGCTTCATATGAAATTAAAATAAATATTTTATCATCAACAGTGTGTGGCATTATTCCAGGGATGGGAGAGTGGTACTCTTAGAAACTGTAAACACAAAATATTCTGCAGATGCTGGAATTATTTTCTCCCATGGTAAAATCTCTGCTCTTATCAGATTCCTTCTTCTGCCTTTTGCCTTTTCCACCTATCACTTACAAATGCTAACTTCACGCCCTCCCCCACCCACCCACCTTGCCCCTCACTTGGTTTCACCCATCACCCAGAAGCTTGTGTTCCCTCACCTTCCCCACCCCCACTCAGCCATCTTCTTATTCTTGCCCTTCCATTCCAGCCCTGATGCAAGGTTTCAGCCTGAAGCGTTGTCCACTTATTCCTTTCCATGGATGCCACCTGTCCCAACCATCTCATAATCACTTTGTTCCTCTACCATCAGGCAGGAGGTATCGTAGCATTAGGACAAGAACTGTTAGGATGAGAAACAGCTTCCTCCCCCAGACCATGAGACTACTGAGCTCGCTGTCACCACCCAGGTCTCATAATGCATGAAGCACCAGTACTGCTTACTTTGTAACTTCTGTTGTAAACACATCTTATCATTTGTTAATTTATTTGTGGTTTCTGAATGGACATTGAACCCATGAACACTACCTCACTACTTCATATTTTATTTCTGTTTTTGCACTATTTATCTTAATTTAATTATTTAATATATACTAAGTGTAACTCAGCTCTTTTTCTATATTTATTATCATGTAATGCTGCCGCAAAGTTAACAAATTTCAGGACATATGCTGATGATCTTAAACCGGATTCTGATTGTTTTATGTGTTATGTGTGTGAATTATATGTACTGTGTTGTTCATCTTGCATCGGACGAACGTTGATTTGTTTGGTGGTATGGTTAGAGTTAAAGAGTAATAGAATGCTACTGCACAGAAACAGGCTCTGCTGCCAGTCTGGACCATGCTAAAATACGTACCTGTCTAGTCCCATAAGCCTGCACTCAGATCATGGCCATTCAACCCCCTCCTATCCATGTACCTATCCAAACTTTCAAATGTTGAAATCAAATCCGTACTCACCAATTGCGCTGGCAGCTCGTTCCACACTCTCGCCCTCTGAGTGAAGCTCGTTCCACACTCTCCCCACCCTCTGAGTGAAGCTCGTCCCACACTCTCACCCTCTGAGGGAAGCTCGTTCCACACTCTCACCATCCTCTGAGAGCAGCTCGTTCCACACTCTCACCATCCTCTGAGGGAAGCTCGTTCCACACTCTCCCCATCCTCTGAGTGAAGCTCGTTCCACACTCTCCCCACCCTCTGAGTGAAGCTCGTTCCACACTCTCCCCACCCTCTGAGGGCAGCTCGTTCCACACTCTCACCCTCTGAGAGCAGCTCGTTCCACACTCTCCCCACCCTCTGAGTGAAGCTCGTTCCACACTCTCACCATCCTCTGAGTGAAGCTCATTCCACACTCTCCCCACCCTCTGAGTGAAGCTCGTTCCACACTCTCCCCACCCTCTGTGAAGCTCATTCCACACTCTCACCCTCTGTGAAGCTCGTTCCACACTCTCCCCGCCCTCTGAGAGCAGCTCGTTCCACACTCTCACCACCCTCTGAGGGAAGCTCGTTCCACACTCTCCCCACCCTCTGAGTGAAGCTCGTTCCACACTCCCCCCACCCTCTGAGGGCAGCTCGTTCCACACTCTCCCCACCCTCTGAGTGAAGCTCGTTCCACACTCTCACCCTCTGAGTGAAGCTCGTTCCACACTCTCACCATCCACTGAGTGAAGCTCGTTCCACACTCTCCCCACCCTCTGAGGGAAGCTCGTTCCACACTCTCCCCATCCTCTGAGTGAAGCTTGTTCCACACCCTCCCCGCCCTCTGAGGGAAGCTCGTTCCACACTCTCACCACCCTCTGAGTGAAGCTCGTTCTATACTCTCCCCACCCTCTGAGGGAAGCTCGTTCCACACTCTCCCCACCCTCTGAGGGCAGCTCGTTCCACACTCTCACCCTCTGAGAGCAGCTCGTTCCACACTCTCCCCACCCTCTGAGTGAAGCTCGTTCCACACTCTCACCATCCTCTGAGTGAAGCTCATTCCACACTCTCACCCTCTGTGAAGCTCGTTCCACACTCTCCCCGCCCTCTGAGAGCAGCTCGTTCAACACTCGCACCACCCTCTGAGGGAAGCTCGTTCCACACTCTCCCCACCCTCTGAGTAAAGCTCGTTCCACACTCCCCCCACCCTCTGAGGGCAGCTCGTTCCACACTCTCACCATCCTCTGAGAGCAGCTCGTTCCACACTCTCCCCACCCTCTGAGTGAAGCTCGTTCCACACTCTCCGCACCCTCTGAGTGAAGCTCGTTCCACACTCCCCCCACCCTCTGAGGGCAGCTCGTTCCACACTCTCCCCACCCTCTGAGTGAAGCTCGTTCCACACTCTCACCCTCTGAGTGAAGCTCGTTCCACACACTCCCCACCCTCTGAGTGAAGCTCGTTCCACACTCTCACCATCCACTGAGTGAAGCTCGTTCCACACTCTCCCCACCCTCTGAGGGAAGCTCGTTCCACACTCTCCCCATCCTCTGAGTGAAGCTCGTTCCACACTCTCCCCGCCCTCTGAGGGAAGCTCGTTCCACACTCTCACCACCCTCTGAGTAAAGCTCATTCCACACTCTCCCCACCCTCTGAGGGAAGCTCGTTCCACACTCTCCCCACCCTCTGAGGGAAGCTCGTTCCACACTCTCACCACCCTCTGAGTGAAGCTCGTTCTATACTCTCCCCACCCTCTGAGGGAAGCTCGTTCCACACTCTCCCCACCCTCTGAGGGAAGCTCGTTCCACACTCTCAACCTCTGAGAGCAGCTCGTTCCACACTCTCCCCACCCTCTGAGTGAAGCTCGTTCCACACTCTCACCTCCCTCTGAGGGAAGCTCGTTCCACACTCTCCCCACCCTCAGAGGGAAGCTCGTTCCACACTCTCCCCACCCTCAGAGGGAAGCTCGTTCCACACTCTCAACCTCTGAGAGCAGCTCGTTCCACACTCTCCCCACCCTCTGAGTGAAGCTCGTTCCACACTCTCCGCACCCTCTGAGTGAAGCTCGTTCCACACTCTCACCTCCCTCTGAGGGAAGCTCGTTCCACACTCTCTGCACCCTCTGAGTGAAGCTCGTTCCACACTCTCCCCACCCTCTGAGTGAAGCTCGTTCCACACTCTCACCACCCTCTGAGTGAAGCTCGTTCTATACTCTCCCCACCCTCTAAGGGAAGCTCGTTCCACACTCACCCCACCCTCTGAGGGAAGCTCGTTCCACACTCTCAACCTCTGAGAGCAGCTCGTTCCACACTCTCCCCACCCTCAGAGGGAAGCTCGTTCCACACTCTCAACCTCTGAGAGCAGCTCGTTCCACACTCTCCCCACCCTCTGAGTGAAGCTCGTTCCACACTCTCACCTCCCTCTGAGGGAAGCTCGTTCCACACTCTCCCCACCCTCAGAGGGAAGCTCGTTCCACACTCTCCCCACCCTCTGAGTGAAGCTCGTTCCACACTCTCACCACCCTCTGAGTGAAGCTCGTTCTATACTCTCCCCACCCTCTAAGGGAAGCTCGTTCCACACTCACCCCACCCTCTGAGGGAAGCTCGTTCCACACTCTCCCCACCCTCTGAGGGCAGCTCGTTCCACACTCTCCCCACCCTCAGAGGGAAGCTCATTCCACACTCTCCCCACACTCTGAGTGAAGCTCGTTCCACACTCTCCCCACCCTCTGAGTGAAGCTCGTTCCACACTCTCACCATCCTCTGAGTGAAGCTCGTTCCACACTCTCACCACCCTCTGAGTGAAGCTCGTTCTATACTCTCCCCACCCTCTAAGGGAAGCTCGTTCCACACTCTCCCCACCCTCTGAGGGAAGCTCGTTCCACACTCTCAACCTCTGAGAGCAGCTCGTTCCACACTCTCCCCACCCTCAGAGGGAAGCTCGTTCCACACTCTCAACCTCTGAGAGCAGCTCGTTCCACACTCTCCCCACCCTCTGAGTGAAGCTCGTTCCACACTCTCACCTCCCTCTGAGGGAAGCTCGTTCCACACTCTCCCCACCCTCAGAGGGAAGCTCGTTCCACACTCTCCCCACCCTCTGAGTGAAGCTCGTTCCACACTCTCCCCACCCTCAGAGGGAAGCTCATTCCACACTCTCCCCACACTCTGAGTGAAGCTCGTTCCACACTCTCCCCACCCTCTGAGTGAAGCTCGTTCCACACTCTCCCCACCTTCTGAGTGAAGCTCGTTCCACACTCTCCCCACCCTCTGAGTGAAGCTCGTTCCACACTCTCACCATCCTCTGAGTGAAGCTCGTTCCACACTCTCCCCACCCTCTGAGGGCAGCTCGTTCCACACTCTCCCCACCCTCTGAGTGAAGCTCGTTCCACACTCTCACCCTCTGAGAGCAGCTCGTTCCACACTCTCCCCACCCTCTGAGTGAAGCTCGTTCCACACTCTCACCCTCTGAGAGCAGCTCGTTCCACACTCCCCCCATCCTCTGAGGGCAGCTCGTTCCACACTCTCACCCTCTGAGTGAAGCTCGTTCCATACTCTCCCCACCCTCTGAGTGAAGCTCGTTCCACACTCTCACCGCCCTCTGAGTGAAGCTCGTTCCACACTCTCCCCACCCTCTGAGGGCAGCTCGTTCCACACTCTCCCCACCCTCTGAGTGAAGCTCGTTCCACACTCTCCACTCCCTCTGAGTGAAGCTCACTCCACACTCTCACCCTCTGAGTGAAGCTCGTTCCACACTCTCACCTCCCTCTGAGTGAAGCTCACTCCACACTCTCACCCTCTGAGTGAAGCTCGTTCCACACCCACACCACCCTCTGAAGGCAGCTCGTTCCATACTCTCACCCTCTGAGTGAAGCTCATTCCACACTCTACCCATCCTCTGAGTGAAGCTCGATTGACACTCTCACCACCCTCTGAGTGAAGCTCGTTCCACACTCTCCCCACCCTCTGAGTGAAGCTCGTTCCACACTCTCCCCACCCTCTGAGTGAAGCTCGTCCCACACTCTCACCCTCTGAGGGAAGCTCGTTCCACACTCTCACCATCCTCTGAGAGCAGCTCGTTCCACACTCTCCCCACCCTCTGAGTGAAGCTCGTTCCACACTCTCACCATCCTCTGAGGGCAGCTCGTTCCACACTCTCCCCGCCCTCTGAGAGCAGCTCGTTCCCCACTCTCACCACCCTCTGAGTGAAGCTCGATTGACACTCTCACCATCCTCTGAGGGAAGCTCGTTCCACACTCTCACCATCCTCTGAGTGAAGCTCATTCCACACTCTCCCACCCTCTGAGTGAAGCTCGTTCCACACTCTCCCCACCCTCTGAGGGCAGCTCGTTCCACACTCTCACCCTCTGAGAGCAGCTCGTTCCACACTCTCCCCACCCTCTGAGTGAAGCTCGTTCCACACTCTCACCATCCTCTGAGTGAAGCTCATTCCACACTCTCACCCTCTGTGAAGCTCGTTCCACACTCTCCCCGCCCTCTGAGAGCAGCTCGTTCCACACTCTCACCACCCTCTGAGGGAAGCTCGTTCCACACTCTCCCCACCCTCTGAGTGAAGCTCGTTCCACACTCCCCCCACCCTCTGAGGGCAGCTCGTTCCACACTCTCCCCACCCTCTGAGTGAAGCTCGTTCCACACTCTCACCCTCTGAGTGAAGCTCGTTCCACACTCTCACCATCCACTGAGTGAAGCTCGTTCCACACTCTCCCCACCCTCTGAGAGAAGCTCGTTCCACACTCTCCCCATCCTCTGAGTGAAGCTCGTTCCACACTCTCCCCGCCCTCTGAGGGAAGCTCGTTCCACACTCTCACCACCCTCTGAGTGAAGCTCGTTCCACACTCTCCCCACCCTCTGAGGGAAGCTCGTTCCACACTCTCACCCTCTGAGTGAAGCTCATTCCACACCCACACCACCCTCTGAAGGCAGCTCGTTCCATACTCTCCCCACCTTCTGAGAGCAGCTCGTTCCATACTCTCACCCTCTGAGTGAAGCTCGTTCCACACTCTACCCATCCTCTGAGTGAAGCTCGATTGACACTCTCACCACCCTCTGAGGGCAGCTCGTTCCACACTCTCACCACCCTCTGAGTGAAGCTCGTTCCACACTCTCACCACCCTCTGAGTGAAGAAGTGCTCTTTCATGTTCCCCTTAAACATTTCATCTTTCACCCTTAACCCATGATCTCTATTTCTAGTGTTATCCAACCTCACTGCAAAATGTCTGCTTGCATTTACCCTGTTTATACCCCTCATAATTTTGTATACCTAGAGTTCAAGGTTGAATGGTTATAAACTTGAACTTGAGTTTCTCCAGCATTTTGCGTATATTGCTCATGGCAACTGGGCTACAATCATTCAGCACTATTTAACTCTCCATGTGTGAAGATAACTCAATGCATGTAAGATAGATTATCCAAAGGCCCAGGTCCTTTTGTGTCGGCAGTTATCCTTCATGATAATACAAGAGAATAATTATCTGAAAGAAGCTGATTGAATTCCTCACCATGTCCTGTAATTTATTTAATCTGCTGGATCACTGGATGGCTTTCTGGGCTGTTGATTTGTTTTTAAAAGAACAGCACAACTTCTTCAAGAAAACAAACCTCAGGGGAGCTGCTGTGTAAATGTCGGAAATGATTGAAGAGGTCATTCTTGGTGCTCTGGATCATGTTTTTATTACCTTGGCAGAGTTTGGCTGATAGAAGTACTTGGTGGGGAGAAAGCAAGGAGTTCTGAAGGATCTGTGCTGGGATTAGGATGCATGAATATCCATACAATTTTATTTAGAGATACAGCACGGTAACAATCACTTCCAACCCAACAAACCTGCACCACCCAACTACACCCACGTGACCAATTAACCTACTAACCCGTATGTCTTTGGAATGTGGGAGGAAACCAGCGCAGTTATGGGGAAAATATACAAACTCTTTACAGACAGTGCCAGGAATTGAACCCAGGTTGCTACCACTGTAATAGCATTACACTAACCGCTGGTTTGGCACGAGGGATGATTTTTAGTAGATTGCCATGAAGCTGCTCTGCTTCTTATGAAACCTTGAGCCTGAATTAGGTCACCTGCAAATATTTTAGTACCAGGTGCTAAAAATGTTTAGAGGGATCACCTGTTCATCTACAATCCAGGCCAGTTGCAAAGTTACTTCTTGCCAATCATACAAGGTGGCTGGTTACCCCAGGCCAGCCAGTGAACCTTGGTGCAAGGGTATCACTGTGTTTAGGGTAGAAACCTAGGCCTCAGGTTTTAATAACCTTCACCGTGTAAGATCCAATTGCAGTCAAAGTGATGATAGTGTTGCTGTTAGAGTTCTGCAGATCAGTTCAAAAACCAAATGGATGAAGGGAAGTAGCTGCCCCTGAATCTGATGGTGTGGATCAGCAGGGATCTGTACTAAGTCTTTTTGAGACAGTGCCTCATTTAGACATCCAGTGGCCACTTTATTAGGTATAGCTGTACACATATTCATTTATGCAAATATCTATTCAGCCAATTATGTGGCAGCAATGCTAAAAGCATGCAAGCATAGTCAAGAGGTTCAGTTGTTATTCAGATCAAACATCAGGATGTGGAAGAAGTGTGATCTAAGTGATTTTGACCACGGAATGATTGTTAACATAGAACATAGAAATCTATAGCACATTACAGGCCCTTTGAGCTACAATGTTGTGCTGACTGTGTAACCTAGGCTAGAAATTGCCTAGAATTACCCTACCACATAGCCTTCTGTTTTTTGAAGCTACATATACCTATCTAAGAGTCTCTTAAAAGACCCTATTGTATCCACTTCCACCACCTTTGCTGGCCATGCATTCCATGCACCTACCACTCTCTGTGTGGAAAACTTACCCCTGACATCCCCCTTGTACCTACTTCCTTAAAACTATGCCCCCTTGTGTAAGCCATTTCAGTCCTGGGAAAAAGCCTCTGGCTATCCACACGATCAATGCCTTTCATTGGACAGAAATGTGGAGATGACTGATTTGACTTTGATAAGATTCATATCAACTGAGCCTGATTTCATTAAACTTTATAAATAATTCTGACGTATAGGCAATAATATGCCCATTATTCTGAAGTTGATTACTGAATGACGCATTCAAACCTTCAAAAAATTATGCACTGTTTCAAAAAGCACCTAAAGGCGTCTCAGGCAATTTCTTCTTGAGAGCCATCTGATTTCTGTGTGCAACAGCAAGTATTCAAACTGTGCATCAGACTCAATACAAAGCACTCAAAATAGTCAAGTATTGAGAGCATGGTTCTTGGTTTTATTTACCGCTGTGATAACAGTATTTAATAATTTGTGCATCCAATCACTTAGTTTTTTTGTAACAAGATGTTGTCTGTGAATTACAGAGTGAAAAGTAAATATCTTAGATACAGTTTCTTCAAGAAAATAATAACCCCATGGTGGCATTCTGTCATTGATGGTATCCCATCTGTTGCAGGCGCAAGAATGTTGGTGAATGGAATGACCTTCTCTTTGGAAAAATTGCTCAACAACTTGAAGTATTGACTCCCCCTTTCTATTTGTTTCTAGTCCCAGTCCAACAACAACTTTTGAACCATGTTTTCATTTTTTATAAAGTGAACTTAACCAGGAAGCAAAGATTCATTGACTGGCCAAGATGACCACAGATCAAATTTTGTTGACCTAAGTATGTTGCACAATGTGTCTTCCATATTCTTAGATATTTCATTTATTCATCGTTGAACAGAATTGTTACCGAGTGGAATCACTCAATTATTTGGTCTGGTGACTTATTCAAAACCGTACTCAGAACCTTTCTTACTGCTGGCCGAATCAGCTCTTCTCCAATCGTATGAAGCTTTCCAGATTTAGTAAAGAACGACGAAATGTGCATGAAGCACACAGACTATTACTGTTTTATTGTGAAGTACTGGCAAATATGTATCAAAGTGTTTTCAATTTCTAAAAGTGACTGAAAATAAGCCAAGATCCTGTTTACTTTATCAAATGTTCAAGGAGCCTGGACAGTTTCATTGCTTCAATTAAAAAAAAACTTTTTTCACATTCGCTGCCAGTGGTTGCTTGGTGCTGGTATCCATTTTTCAGATACTCCAGACTATACTGCCTACACTTTTTTTTTGGTCTGCTTCTGCCATTTTTCTGATAGATTAACGACCACAGTCAATCACCTATTGTTTAAGTCCAACCTCAAGCACTGCGATCTATAAAGGGGGAAGTTATGATGTCACCATAGGTCTGGTAAAACTTGACTCTCTGCCTGAAGGTACATAAAGATCCTTAGGTGAGCTGCAGGCTACAGAAATGCAGCCAAGACCATTCAAATGGTAAATTCTGAACTTCACCCCGATGAATGTCATACCTTAATTCACAGGAATGGTGTTACTGCATGATTAGAGATTGGGAATTGTATTAACTAACTCTGTACTACAGTACTGAATGGTAAAAAAGTGCAGACTGGGCCTGGAAATAACATGATTCCTTCAGTCCAGATTTCTCATGAACTGCCAAATACATTGTTTTTCAACAACTATAATTAGCTTCAAGCAAAGTCTAAGAGAATGGTGAGTTAGCAAGAGATGAGGTGATGACATGATCAGTGTAATCAATTATCAGGCACTGAAGATCAAATAGTTATAATATATAATTAATTTCTTAAGTAAACCTGTAATTTCTACCTGTCTCTTGCTACTGAGTGGCCTCCCCATCGCCCCCTTTATCTTTATTACCCTTTAGGGACTCCTACTGCTCCCAGAGGAGCAATACAACCCAAATTGGGAAACACTGGCTTAGATTGATCTTGGAGTAGGTTAAAAGCTCTGGACAACATCTTGGGCCAAAGTGCCAGTACTGTGCTGTAAAGTTTCATGTTTGTTCCAAATCCATGTTCCCATCTCGCTGCCTTGATTGCAACGCCCAGCCAGTGCACATTAAGCTGAATTTCAAGGACGTCTAACCGAAGCTGAAGATACTTTTGCCAGAGTGTCCATTGCCCAGAAATGTTGCGAGATGTCATTCTGCAGGGTTTGAGTTCTTGAGATCAGCCATGGATGAAGACCAAGACCAGACAGCGGTCTTCTAAAGAAGAATTAAATTCCTCCATTAGTGAGGTTGAGAATGAAGCTTAGAGATCCAAGAGATTCTGCAGATACTGGAAATCTAGAGGAGCACCTAAAATTCTAGAGGAACTCAGCAGATCAAGCAGCTTCTACGGAGGGAAATAAATAGACAACATTTCAGGCTGAGATCTCTCTTAGGTGTGTTGAGGAGGAAAGTGAGGAAGGCAGGAGAGAGTCCAGTTTTTGGACAATATTCTCTCCAAACATTACAGGTTGTCATCCAAGAGGCTTGATTAGTAGTTCTTCCAAGAATCACAGAGACTGTATGTATCAGAAATGAGCATCTTTCTGCTGTCAGCCACATTAACATAGCTATCTATTCCAGATTTTGTTTGGGAACTATTGCGCAGACACACCTGACTATCCATCTCAATTTATCTCCTCCTCTGCAGGAGAAAATTGAACATTTCACACCATATATCTATCATAGAAAGTTTCTTCACAATTTCCCATTAGAATACTAGTTATGAAATTAGAGTCAAAGGTGTGTTCATTGTCAACCGTACAATTGAATCACGTACAGGTGCAATGAAGAACAGAATGGCAGCAGCGTCACAGGCACACAGTATTAGAGACAAGATATTCATGAGGAAAACATAAATTAAATATAATTTATGCAAAATTATGCAAGAAGCAACACAAATAGGACAGGAAAAAAGCTAAGTCCAAAGTCATCAAAGTGGTTATTCAGTAGCTAAACTGTACTGATTAGGATTGTGCAGGTTGGTTTAAAAAATTAATACTGGAAGGGCAGGAGCTGTTCTTGAACTGGTGGTGTGGGACTTCAGGCTTCTGTACTTTCTGTCTGAAGGTAGCTGTGAGAAAGTGGCATGGCCTGGATGGTGGGGATCTTTGATGATAGCTGCTGACTTCTTTAGGTAGTATCTCAGGTAGATATCATTGATGATGATATTTATGACAAGTAATTTTGGTCTTCTGTTTTCACCATCACCCCCACACTCATCCCAACCGAGTAGGAGGAAATTCTTAACAATTTGTAGCATAGGATGGTGTTTCATAATCATAGAGTTATAGAGTACAGCACAGAACCAGGCCCTTCAGCCCATCTAATCCATGCCAACTCATTTAAACTGCCTGGTCCCATTGACCTGCACCTGGACTGTAGCCTTTCTATCAATGCACCTATCCAAACTTCTCTTAAACAATGAAATTGAGCTTGCATGCACCATTCATGCTGGCAGCTCATTCTACACTCTCACCTCCCCCTGCATGAAGAAGTTTCCCCTTATGTTCCAATACTATATTCAAGTCTGATGATGATACCACTGTTGTGGGTCAAATCAAAGGTTGTGATGAATTAGCATTTTGGAGGTAGATTGGAAATCTGGCTGAGTAATGTCATAACAAAATTCTCTCATGTCAGCAAGACCAAGGAACCGATTGTAGACTTCAGGAGAGGGAAATCAGAGGTTCATGAGCCAGTCCTCATCAGAGGATTAGAGGTGGAGAGGGTTAGCAACTTTAAATTCCTGGATGTTACTATTTCAGAGGATCTATCTTGGAGCCAGCATGTAACTGCAATTGTGAAGAAAGCACGGCAGTGCCTCTACTTCCTTAAGAGTCTGCAGTCATTTAAAACTTTGACAATTTTCTCTAGTTGTGCAGGACTCACACCACCAGGTTCAAGAACAGTTACTACCCCTCAACCATCAGGCTGTTGAAGGAAAGGGGATAACTTCACCCACTTGCTCATCCATTGAAGAAAATAGTGTAGTACATGGTGATATATACATAATTCAATAATAAAGGCACTTTGAACTTTGAGCCACTTCTTTACCAGAATGAACATGGCATTTCCAGCTTTGGAGCACCACCCTCTTCTCAAGGACAATTATGGTTGAGCAATAAATACTAGTGAGAGCAAAATCACAAAACTGAGCAAGTAACAAGACTAGTCACCGTAGAATCACAATCAGGTTTAACATCACTGGCATATTTCATGAAATTTGTTATCTTTGTGGCAACAGTACAATTCAATACATAATAATAGAAAAACATGAATTACAGTAAATATATATATTTTAAATAGATAAATTAAATAAGTAGAGCAAAATATTGAAGTTAAGAAAGTAATGAAGATGTGTTCATGGGGAGAACATGCAAACGTCTAACAGAGACTGGCAGGAATTGAACCCGGCTCACCTGTACTGTAAAGTGTTGTGCTGAGCACTACAGTACCATATCATCAGTGGTGGGAGGGTAGTGGCAGTGATGGAGCTGGCTGAGTCTACAGCCCTCTGCAGTCTGTGCATTGATAGGCTGAATAGGTAAATTCTGCTCCTGTGTCTTATGGTCATGGGAGCCTCCATAACAAGTGGTAATGCAATCAGAATGCTCTCCATGGTACATCTGTAGATGTAGAGTCTTTGGTGACAAAGTATTGTGCCAAAGAGCCTATTTCTGTACTGTCTGAGAATACAGCCCTAAAATTTTCTTTTTGCTTTATATTCCTTACTTTGCATCTGGTCTATGACATCAGATCGGAAAAAAAAATTCAGTAAGTTGTAAATTTGGCCAGCACCATCATGGGCACTAGCCTCCCCAGCATCGAGGACATCTTCAAAAGCCAATGCCTCAAGACAGACAGGCATACTTTATTGATCCTGAGAGAAATTGGGTTTCGTTACAGTCGCACCAGCCAAGAATAGTGTAGGGATGTAGCAATATGAAACCATAAATAATTAAATAATAATAATAATAATAATAATAATAATAATAAGAAGAAGAAGAAGAAGAAGAAGAAGAAGAAGAAGAAGAAGAAGAAGAAGAAGAAGAAGAAGAAGAAGTAGTAGTAGTAGTAAATTATGACAAGTGGAAATAAAGTCCAGGACCAGCCTATTGGCTCAGGGTGTCTGACACTCCGAGGGAGGAGTTGTAAAGTTTGATGGCCACAGGCAGGAATGACTTCCTATGACGCTCAGTGTTACATCTCGGTGGAATGAGTCTCTGGCTGAATGTACTCCTGTGCCTAACCAGTACATTATGGAGTGGATGTGAGTCATTGTCCAAGATGGCATGCAACTTGGACAGCATCCTCTTTTCCGACACCACCATCATAGAGTCCAGTTCCACCCCCACAACATCACTGGCCTTACGAATGAGTTTGTTGATTCTGTTGGTGTCTGCTACCCTCAGCCTGCTGCCCCAGCACACAACAGCAAACATGATAGCACTGGCCACCACAGCCTCGTAGAACATCCTCAGCATCATCCGGCAGATGTTAAAGGACCTCAGTCTCCTCAGGAAGTAGAGACAGCTCTGACCCTTCTTGTAGACAGCCTCAGTGTTCTTTGACCAGTCCAGCTTATTGTCAATTCGTATCCCCAGGTACTTGTAACCCTCCATCGTGTCCACATTGACCCCTTGGATGGAAACAGGGGTCACCGGTGCCTTAGCCCTTCTCAGATCCACCACCAGCTCCTTAGTCTTTTTCACATTAAGCTGCAGATGATTCTGCTCACACCACGTGACAAAGTTTCCCACCATAGCCCTGTACTCAGCCTCATCTCCCTTGCTGATGCATCCAACTATGGCAGAGCGTCAGAAAACTTCTGAAGATGGCAAGACTCTGTGCAGTAGTTGAAGTCTGATGTGTAGATGGTGAAGAGAAAGGGAGACAGGACAGTCCCCTGTGGAGCCCCAGTGCTGCTGACCACTCTGTCTGACACACAGTGTTGCAAGCGCACGAACTGTGGTCTGCCAGTCAGGTAATCAATAATCCATGACACCAGGGAAGCATCCACCTGCATCACTGTCAGTTTCTCACCCAGCAGAGCAGGGCGGGTGGTGTTGAACGCACTGTAGAAGTCAAAAAACATGACCCTCACAGTGCTCGCTGGCTTGTCCAGGTGGGCGTAGACACGGTTCAACAGGTAGACAAAAAGGCAGCATCCATCATTAAGGATCTCTACCACTCTAGATATGCCCTCTTCTCATTGCTACCATGAAGGAGGAGGTAAAGGAGCCTGAAGACACACACTTACCATTTTAGAAACAGCTTTTCCCCACGCCACTCGATTCCTAAGTGGACAATGAACCCATGTACAAGACCTCACCATTTTTTTTCTTTTATTTTGTTCTCGTCTTGCACTATTTATCTAACTATAATTGTAATTTCTTGTTTTTATTATTATGCACTGCAATGTACTGTTGCCGCAAACAACACATCTCACAACGTATACCAGTGATGTTAAACCTGACTCTGATTCTGATATTTGTGCTTCTGTTCCTTCAGTTTGTGACCTTCCTTGTCTCCACAAAGGAACATAGCAATGCCCACTTACTTTTTCTCAGAAATTAATTTTCCAATTATCCCCCCTCATGTCATAATTTATTTCCACATTAATATCCCTACATGAAACTAAATCACACTGGCAATAAATAAGATTACCACTTCTTTATGGTGCTGTCATTTAGATTTGTAAACTTCTCCATAACTAGATAACACCCAATAGAATCATAATTATTATGTCAATCAGAAGTCGTGATGTTCTTTACATGTTTAAGCAGAATATTGCAGATGTTGGAAATCAGCCATAAATAAAATAGAGTATGTCGGAGATACAGGGCAACAAAGTCTGTCAGAGATGGGAAGCAAACTTCCCATTTAACATTGGTAATCTTGCTCCTTGAATTCTGAGCCTGTGCAATGCGGTCTTAGATAGACAGGAAGGTAGATAGATAGATAGATAGATAGATAGATAGATAGATAGATAGATAGATAGATAGATAGATAGATAGATAGATAGATAGACAGATAGATGGATAGATAGATAGACAGATAGATGGATAGATACTTTATTGATTCCAAAGGAAATTACAGTGTCACAGTAGCAGTACAAGTGCACAGATATACAATTATTAGATGAGAAGTAAGAAAGAATAAAAAATAAGTTAACACAAATAGTCTAACAGGAGGGGGTCATCACAGCACCGGCCACAGGCTGACTTATTATAGAGCCTAATATAGCACTCATATAGCACTTTTTGGAGCCGCACAGTTACCTTACTCTATTACTGAAATTGCTCCTCCTGTTCAGCCAAGGTGGCGTGCAGAGGGTGAAAAACATTGTCCAGAATAGTCAGAATTTTCTGTAGGGTCCTTTGTTCTACCACAGTCTACAGTGTGTCCAGTTTGACTCTATAACAGAGCCAGCCTTTCTAATCAGTTTATTGAGCCTATATTGGCATTACCCACATTGATGCCATTGCTCCAGCATAGAAGACTGTACTGGTGACAACAGACTGGTAGAACATGTGAAGGAGAGGCCTGCATACTCCAAAGGACAGCAGTCTCCTCAGAAAGTAGAGGCAACTCTGGCCCTTTTTGTACAACACTGTTTGTGCTCCACTCAAGTCTGTCATCCAGGTGCACCCCCAGGTACTTGTAGGTCCTCACCACATCCATGTCCTCACCATCAATAGCAACAGGATACAATGCAGGCTTAATCGTCCTAAGGATCATCCCCATCTTATTTGTCCTACTAATGTTGAGCTGCAGATGATTCGGCTTGTACCATTTGACAAAGTCCTCCACTGGGGCCCTGTATTCAGCTTCCCATCCTCCCTTAATACACCCAATTATTGCTGAGTCATCAGAGAATTTCTGCAGGTAACATGACTCAGTGTTGTATCTAAAGCCTGAGGTATACAGGGTAAACAGGAAAGTAGCCTACACAGTCCCCTGTGAGGCCCCAATGCTGCTTATAGCCATGTCTGACACTTAACTCTGAAGCTGCACAAACTGTGGTCTGCCAGACTCACTACTACAGGAAACATCTTCTCAATGTTCACTTTAATAGGCCTTCTAATATTCAATAGATTTCTATGAGATTCAGCTCATTTTTCTAGATCTCCTGTTAGATAGCTGAAACTGGTAATCTGTGGTGAAAAAATGTAACCAGGAGCTGATGTTGATATCTAACAGGAAGATCTGAATCCTGTTTGCTTGGACTGAGTAGTGGAGGGACAGTGTAAATTAATCATAAGGCAATGGAGTTTTTGCAGACATCAGATGGGAGATTGGAATTGGTGCAGGTACCGTAGGTACAATGGGCAGACTATAAGACATAGGAGCAGAATTAGACCATTCAGCCCATCATGTCTGCTCTACTATTCCATCATGGCCGATTTATTATCCCTCTCAAACCTATTCACTTGTCTTCTACTTGTAACCTCAGCACTCTTACTAATCAAAAACCTCTGCTTTAAAAACGACTTGGCCTCCACAGTAGTCTGTGGCAATGAATTCCACGGATTCTCCACCGTCTGGCTAAAGGAACTTCTCCTCATCTCTGCTCTAAAAGGATGTCCTTGTATTCTGAAGTTGTCCCTCTGATCTTAGACTCCATTACTGTGTGAAACATTCTCTCTGCATCCACTCTATCTAGGCTTTTTAATATTTTCTAGGTTTCTATGAGAGCCCCGCTCATTCCTCTAAACTCCAGACCCAGAATCATCAAATGCTCCTCGTATGTTAACCCTTTCATCCCAGGATCATTCTTGTAAATCTCCTCAGTGTATTACCCAATGACAGCACATTGACAGCAGCCATTTATCTTTCTTAGATAAATGGCAGCAGGAAAATTGTGGGCTTGATGCACCATCAATAACTCTCTCTGAGACGTGAAGGCGAGATATCGGCTTTTATTGACTGGAAGAAAGAACAAGCAGTAGTTGACCACCAAACTACATCCTAGAGAATGAGGGCCGGGCTCAGGCCTCAATCGTCTTTATACCAGGGTCCGTGGGAGGAGCCACAGTCAGTGGGAGGGGCCACAGGAGCAGTCAGCAGGGGGCGTGTCCAGACAGATATATGTAGTTCACCACAGGGTTGAAGGCGATAGCTCTATGAATTTTGCTTCTCATCTACTAGGAGCAGTGCGGTAGCAGTTTTCAGTGGTAGTGATCAGTAGATTAGGATTCAATTCCCGACACTGTCTGTAAGGTGTTTGTATGTTCTCCCTGTGACCATGTGGGCATCCTCTAGGTTTCCTCTCACATTTCAAATACATACAGTTATGGTTAGTAGGTTGTGAGCATACTATCTTGGTACTAAAAGTGTGCAGCACATCCTCAGCCGATATTGGTCCAAGTTGTGTAGTTCGCTGTATGTTTCAATGTACAAGGTACAATTAACAGACAACATAGAGCAGAACACAGCAGGAAAAAGACCTTCATCCCACAATATTTGTGCCAACCATTATGCCAGTTCAAACAAATTCAATCTGCTGAATCCTCTGCAGAAAAATATACACAAAATGTTGGAGGAACTCAGAAGATCAGGCAGCATCTATGAAAATGACTAAACAGTCGATGTTTTGGATTGAGACCCTTCATCAGGGCTGGAAAGGAAGGGGGAAGACACCAGAATAAAAAGGTTGGGGGGGGAGGGGAAGGTGATAGGAGAAGTCAGGTGGGTGGGAATCATGGTCATTAATAGAGAAAAGAGTGAGAACAACAGCGTTCTCCACAAGCAGATTAAAGACAGATGGAATACCATGATTACACACATCATACAACACAGAACATAATGATGATGATCACCTTAAAAACACCCGCTGGTATTTGACATTTCCATCTTGAGAAAAGAATTCTGAGTGTCTATCGAACCAGTGCGTCTCAGTCTCTGATGCTCCAGAGAAAACAATCCAAGTTTGTTATGGACCCACCAGCTTTTGCTCCACCCCGTCCCGCCAGCATTTTAAATTGGCTATCACTCTCTCTTTCCAGTCCTGATGAAGGGTCTCAGCCTGAAATGTTTCCCACCACAGATGTTGCCTGACCCACTAAGTTCCTTCAGCATTGTGTGTGCTGCTCCAAGTCTGTCCAACCTGGAAAAGTGGTTTAATTGGTCAGCAGCAGATCATGACTGGTGGAACACTGAGATGGGTGGCGTGGTTAGGAAAAATGACTTGGTCAATTACTGCAAGTTATACCTCTTTGGATCATCAGAGGATTGTCAGCCACTATTACAAAGCTGCTTCCTCGTTTGCATCATCATCATCATCATCATCAGCATCATCATCAGCATCATCATCGTTATGTAACATACTGTATGACATGGGCAATCATGGTCTCATGATCAGATTGTTCTTAGCAAAATTTTCTACAGAAATGGTTTGCCATTGCCCTCTTCTGGGCAATGTCTTTGCAAGATGAGTGATCCTAACCATTATCAATACCCTTCAGAGATTATCTACCTGTGTCAGTGGTCGCATATCCAGGACTTGTGATATGCACCAGCTCATAAAACCATCCACCACCTACTCCCGTGGCTTCATATGCCTTACACCTCCTTTGTTTTGTATCTCCACCACGGCACTCAACTTTTACATCACCTTCTCTAAAATAAAATATACCGGCATTAGAAATGGTCCAGAAGAGATTCATTAGAATGATTCATGGAAAGAAAGGGTTAACATATGAGAAGCATTTGTTGGCTATGGATCTGTACTCACTGGAGTTTAGAAGAATGAGTGGGATCTTATTGAAACATTTTGAATATTGAAAGGCCTAGAGTGGATGTGGAGAGGATGTTTCTTATCACAGGGGAGTCTGGAACCAGAGGGAATAGCCTCAGAATATAGGGAGGTCCATTTAGAACAGAGATGAGGAAAAAATCCTTTAGCCAGAGGGTGGTGAATCTGTGGAATTCATTGTCACAGATGGCTGAGAAGGCCAAGACATTGGATTTATTTAAAGTGGAACTTGACATATTCTTGACTAGTCAGGGTGTCAAAGGTTCCAGACAGAAGGCTGGAGAATGGGGCTGAGAGGGATAATAAGCCAGCCATGATGGAACAGTAGAGTAGACTCAATGGGCTGAATGGCCTAATTCTGCTCCTATTTCTTGTGGTCTTATGGTCTCTCACACTCGAACGTTCTCTACAATAGAATATTGCATTGCTAGTTCTATCCTTAAAAATCCCACTGAAACCCAAATTAAATAAATACTAACAATTTATCAAATCAAGAGTGGTTTAATTGTTAAATTGCATTGATTAGATAAATTAAGCTATATGAATAACAATTTTGGAAAGGATGTTTTAAAACTTGGAGGACACTTGTAAAATTAAATAAATATGAAACAGTTCCCAAATCAAATTTATTCGGGAATGCTGATTCTATGTAAATTTATTTGTAAAAGTGCATTTCAAATTACATGAAGATAATGTTAATGAGATTATTTGATGGAAAAAAAATCACAGCTCTCAAAGTAAAAGTATCTTGTGATCAGCACTCCCTGCATTCAGCTCTTTGCAGTCCAGTAATTCCCCTCTCAAGTTTTGGCATTTCTCTGCCCTCTCCCTCTTGATGCTGAGATGCATCCCAGGATGCACTGGGACACATCATCAGTGATGTAACCCGAAGCCATGGGGTGTTTTAGGTCTTTCAACATCAGACATTCTTGCCCAGGGAAGCCAGCCATGGTTGTTCAAGCCCTGGCTTGTGTCTCAGCAGCATTGGTCAAAGGGTCACGCCTCTTGATCCTTAACCATCAGGAGGCTCGCTCAGCGGCCTCTGTGATGGTCCTGATAACTATTTTTTTTGCAGCCCCCGTAATGCCAAGGAGAGAATAAGTTCTGCACAGAAAGCAGGCAGCAAAACCTCTACACCTGGCCTCAATAAGCTCCCGTCATTCCCTCCGCTCCTGTCTCTGACACTGCTCCACTACCTTCTGGTCCTTGGCCTGCTTACGCTTAAATGCCTTCTCAATCCGGTCTGCTCAAGGAACTCAAACAAGGGAAAGCCTGCAGATGCTGGAAATCTAAGCAACGCACACAAAATTCTAGAGGAACTCCGCAGTCCGGGCAGCATCTATAGAAAAGAATGTAGTTGAAGTTTTGGTCCGAGACCATTTGTCAGGATTTTTTTTCTCCAGTTCTGATGAAGGGTCACTGACCAAAATGTCAACTATAATCTTTTCCATAGATGCTGTTGGCCTGCTGAGTTCCTCCAGCATTTTGTGTGTGCGCTTGAGGAAATGTCAGTTCTATCATGACCACCTGCTTTGACTTTTTTTAAAAAGTCAAGCTGGACCACACTTCTGCTCACCCAGTATGATGATCTTAGTAGATAGTTTTAGTTGATTAAAAAGACAAGGGAGAGGGAATGTCTTTGAGGAGATAAAAGCAAAGATCAGCCATGGTGATGGAAGTGGTATTCATTCCAAACTGAATGACAATGACAGTATTTCACATGCTTTTGCTGCCTTTGTCCTTCCAGCTGGAAGAGGTTGTGGGGTTGGGAAAGCACTGTAAATGAAATTGCCACAGCACATCCTGCAGATGGTACAAAGTGCTGCTACTGTATGCTGGTGGTAAAGTGAGTGATCGTAGATTTATAAGACCGTAAGCGTCAGGACACTGGAGCAGGGATCCAATTGCAGACCCAGTACTGTGTACACAGTGATAGTAATTGAATAACAAAACCCGATGTGCAAACAAAGTCAGTGTCAAAGTTCAGGCAGAGATAAAAACATCCAGAGAGATCCAAAAACCAGATTTGGGAAACAGGCAGAGTTGCTATACAGACAGAGTACAGATACAAATGCTGGAAAGTCTCAGGAAAACTCATTAGCACAATCTGGTAACAGATAGCTGAAAACACAGGACTGAAATACACTGAGCAATAAACAGAGAGGCAGATGATAGGTGGAGTACAATGAGACACAGGTGGCAGCAATACAGGTAATAATGAGAAGCAGATGAGAGACAGAGTACTCAGTAATAGAGGGGCTGGAGTATAGCTAGAGCAGGGACAGGAGCACAGACTGACATCTGGGGGGGAAACACACAAAAAGACACAGTTCAACTGGAGGTACTGACACATAAGATATAGGACCAAATTAAGCCATTTGGTCCATTGAGTCTGCTCCGCCACTTCTCCGTGGCTAATCCATTTCTCTCTCAGCTCTAATCTCCTGCCTTCTCCACTTAGCCCTTCATGTCCTGATTAATCAAGAACCTATCAACCTCTGTCCTAAGTATACTCAATGACTTGGCCACCATAGTCACCTTGGCAATGAATTCCACAGATTCATCACCCTCTTGCTAAAGAAATTTGTCCACTTCTACACTCTAAATGTATGTCCCTCTATTCTGAGGATGTGTCCTCTGGTCTTAGACTCTCCCACCATAGGAAATATCCTTTATTGAGGTGTTTCAACATTTGATAGGTTTCAATGAGATCCTCCCTCATTCTTCTAAATTCCAGTGAGTACTTGCCCAGAGCCATCAAATGCTCCTCAAATGATAAGCTCTCAATCTTGGAATCATTTTAGATAGATGGAGTGTTGAACATGTGGGCTGCTGTGTCCTGTATGGTGTAGAGTTTCTTTTGTGTTGTTGAAGATGCACTCATCCAGGCAAGCAGAGAGCCATAGTCAAAGAGACTAAGAGCATGGAGACAAGCCCTTCGACCCAACTGGTCCATGCCAACCATGATGCCCCATCCAAGTTAGTCCTATTTGCCAACATTCGACCCATCACACTCTAAAACTTTCCAGCGAGTATTCCATCACACTCCAGAGCTCAGCCTTGTAGATGGTAGGTGGCCTGTTCTTGTAAATAGATATGGCGCCTTCATTTTGGTTTCTAGACAATAGTAAACATTAGGATATTGATCATAGAGGATTTAGTGAATGTCAGGGGGTGGTGCTTGTATGTTCTGAGTCATTGGGATCTCTTCTGGGGAAGCTCTGACCTGTACAAAAGGGATGGTCTACACTTGAACCTGAGAGGGACTGAGGATAGGGCTGAGGAAGAGGCAATTGTTTTACAAACAGAGGCAGTGTATAGTAAGTCTGTCAAGAAGGACAGGCAAATAATAAGGCATAATTGATGTCAGTGGGATGAGTTGAAGTGTAACATGGGAGCAAAATCAAAAAGGGTGATGAATAGAGGAATGAAGGTGTTATAATTAAATACACACAATAATACATGGTATAATGTAGATGTTCTTGTAGTGCAGTTAGAGATTGGTAGGTATGCTGCTGTGGGAGTCACTGAGTTATGGCTGAAAGAAGATTATGGCTAGGAGCTTAATATCCAAGGATACACATTTAATCGAAAGGACAGGCAGGTAGTCAGAAGGGTGTCATAGCTCTGTTGGGAAAAAATTAGATCAAATCCTTTGGAGAAGGTGACAAAGGATTGGAAAATATAGAATTCTTGTCGGTAGAGTGAAGAAACCACAAGGGTGAAAAACCCTGATGCAAGTTAAATACAGGCCTTCGAACAGTAGCCTGGATGTGGGATATAAATTACAATGGGAGATAGAAGACGCATTTAATAAGGACAGTGTTCTGATGGTCATGGGGGATTTCAATAGGCAGGTAGATTGGGAAAATTAGGTTGGTGCTGGATCCCAAAAGAGGGATTTTGCAGAATGCCTACAAGATGGCTTTTAAGAACAGCTCGTGGTTGAGTTCACTAGGAGTCCAGCTATTCTGGATTGGGAGATGTGATTTGATTAAGGAGCTTAAGGTAAAGGAACGCTTAGGAGTCAGTTATGATAATGTGATAGAATTCACCCTGAACTTTGAGAGGGAGAAGATAAAGTCAGGTGTATCCATATTACAGAGGAGTAAATGGAATTATAGAGACATGAGAGGGGAGCTGGTGAAAGTTGATTGAAAGAGGACATCAGCAGGGATGATGGCAAAACAGCAATGGCTGGAGATCCTGGGGGAAATTCAGAAAGTGCAGGATAGATACATTCTGAAGATTAACAGTACTCTAAAGGGAGAATGATGCAACCATGGTTGACAAGGGAAGTCAAAGTCAGCATAAAGCAAAAGACAGCAGATAAAATAACAAAAATTACTAGGAAATTTAGAGGACTGGGAAGCTTTATTAACAGAAGGCAACTAAAGAAGCCATGAGGAAAAATATGAAATATGAAAGTAAGCTAGTCAATAATATCAAAGAGGATAATGAAAGATTTTACAGGTATATAAAGAGTAAAAGCAGGCCAAAATCAACATGATTTTCTTAAGGGGAAATCTAGCCTGACAAATCCTCTGGAATTCTTTGATGAATTAACAGGTAGGATAGACAGATCAGAATCAGGCTTAAATTCACTGGCATATGTTATGAAATTTGTTGTTTTTGCAGCAACATTATAAAGCAATGCATAATAATAGAGGAGAAAATGTGAATTACGGTAATTATATATTTAAATAAAATAGTTCAGTTAAATATGCAGTGCTAAAATAGTAGTGAAATAGTGTTCATGGGTTCAATGCCCATCCAGAAATTGGATGTCAGAGGGGAAGACGCTGTTCTTAAATCACTAAGTGTGTGCCTTCAGTCTCCAGTATTTCTTTCTTGATGTAGCAATGTGAAAAGGGCATGTCATGGACGATGGCAGACCTTAATGATGCCACCTTTTAGAGTATTCACTCCTTGAAGAAGCCCTGGATGCTGGGGAGGCTAGTGCCCATGATGGAGCTGACTGAGTTCACAAACTTCTGCAGCTTCTTTCGATGTGTGCAGTGACCCCTCCTCCCATAGCAGATGGTGATGTAGTTGGTCATATTGTTCTCCACGGTACACCGGTAGAACTTTGCAAGTGCCTTTGGTGATATACCAGATCTCCTCAAGTCCCTGTAATCATGCCGTCTTTCTAGCTGCTTCGATGTGCTGGGCCCAGAACGGATCCTCAGTGATGTTGTCACCCAGAAACTTGAAATTGCTTACTCTTTCCACTTCTGATCCTTCCATGAAGACTGGACTGTTTTCTTTCATCTTACCCTTTCGGAAGTCCACAGTCAGTTCTTTGGTCTTACTGATGTTAAGTGCAAGGTTGTTGCTGCGACACCACTCAACTAGCTGATAGATCTCACTCTTGTGCGCCTTCTCATCACCATCGGAAATTCTGCCAACAACAGTTGTCTCGTCAGCAAAGTTATAGATGGCATTTGACCTTAACTTAGCCACACAGTTTTGGGACATGTCACAGTGAAAGGAGAGTCAGTTTACTTGGATTTTCAGAGGTATTTGAAAAGGTCCCTCACATGAGGCTGCCTAACAAGATAGGAGTTCCTGGTATGAAAGGAATAGATAGAAGATTGGTAGACTGGCAGGAGGCAAAGAGTGGAAATAAACAGCACTTATTTTGGTTGGCTGTCGGTGACCAGCTGTAATTCACTGGGGTGAGTATTGGGACCGCTTTTTTTATATTGTACTGTACGTCAATGACTTGGATGACAGAGTTTGGCCTTGTGGCCAAGTCTGGAGATGACACAAAGATAGCTGTGTGGGGCAGGTTGTGTTGAGGAAATAGGGAGTCTGCAGAAGGGCTTAGACAAATTGGAATAGTTGGTAAAGAAGTGGCATGTGGAATATAGTGTTGGGAAGTATATGGTGATGCACTTCGGTAGATGGAATAAAGGCATAGACTAAATTCTAAATGGAAAGAAAATTCAGAATGCTGAGGTGCAAAGGGACTTGGGATACACAGAATTTCCTAAAAGTTAACTTGCAGGTTGAGTCAGTAGAGAGGAAGATAAATGCAATGTTAGCATTCATTTTGAGAGGAGCAGAATATAAGAGCAGGGATGTAAAGCTGAGGCTTTATAAGGCACTGGTGAGACCTCTCGGGGTAATGTGTGCAATTTTGGGCCCCTCATCTAGGAAAAAATGTGCTGGCATCAGAGGGGGTTCAGAGAAACACAGGAGTGATCCCAGAAATGAAAGGGGTAATATATGAGGAGTATTTGATGGCATATACTCACTGGGGTTTAGAAGAATGTAAGGGGACCACACATATTAAACATTGAAAGACCCAGACAGAGTGGAGAGGATGTATCCTACAGCGGGGGAGTTTAGGACCAGAGGCCATATCTTTAGAACAGAGATGGCGAGGAATTTCTTTATCCAGAGGGTAGTAATCTGTTGAATTCAATGCTATGAGTGGCTATGAAGGCCAAGACATTAAGTATATTTAAAGCAGAGGTTGATAGATTTTTAATTAGTCGGTGTGTCAAATGTTACAGGCAGTAAGCAAGAGAGTGGGATAAGATATCAACCATGATGAAATGGTGGAGCAGACATGAGGGGCTACTAAGTCTCATTGCTTCTGGTCTTATTGGATATTATCATTGGCTGGTGTGTATCTTCAAAGCTACCACATGTCTATCTCATTTCTCCATAAGATTTCAGCTTTAATTTCTGTATTTTCTCTTCACTTAGAATATGATCTATACATTTACCCCTGCTACTCCAAGGGGACCACAACCTTGTCATAGGGTTCAGAGTGTTGCATGCCTCAATGAATTGGAGAGCTATGTTGGCTAGATGGAGGGCTTTGTGCTTTAATTCTTGGCAAGGTTACTCATGCCAAACTGGTCAAAGGGTAGAGGCCACCAGTCCTCCAAGTTTGGGAGTTCAGCTCAGGACTACAGCCCTGAGTGGAAAAAGAAAATTGTTACAAAAGCAGTAATGAAAAGTCCTTCTATATCTGTGTATGGACAGACAGAGATGGAAGACCTTCATTGCTGCCGTAAATGCCAGTGGCGTAACAAGCAGTTAGTATAGTGTTCCTATCTTCTTCCAAAGTGCATGACTATACTCCTCCCTACACTGTATTCCATCTGTCATTATACTCCTGATGTATTGGTTAATTTATTCCCCTCCATAGATACTGCCCAACCTGCTGAGATCCTCCAGCATTTTGTGTGTGTTGCTCTGGATTTCCAGCATCTACAGAAGCTCTCGCGTCCGTAATTAATTAAATTTAATTTTTTACAGCTCTCTTCATGAGATTTATACTTGTTACTGTCCATCATGAGTCCAGGAATATGAATATGTTTCAAACACCAGAGTGAATCTGGTACACTTCTGTATGCAGAGAAGTTTAATTTAGCTTGTTAAAAGAAGAATATATCCCTATTGATGGATGAAAATAATCATAATGTTAAAATGTCAAAATCTAAAACTGAATTTACTTAATTAATCAGCTTTGTAAAAAATCACTTCATTTGATGAGTGGCTGAAACAACAAAACACAAACCCAACAGGAGACTCTCAAATTCCAGATTCACGAGTTCTTCCTCCATTGACAGATAATCCATCTCTTTTTCTAGCCTCTGTAGCTCTGAAATTTATTGCAATGATTTCTTTGCAGCAAAGCAATAAGACCAAGAATCCAATTTTTCTCAGGGGTTCTTCAATCTAGGTCTACGTAGAATTGATATATCATACCCTTTTTTTTTAAAGCATTTTAGGGTTTAATCTAACTTTAAAGGCCATCACACCATAGTATAAAGTGAAACAATGGAAGACTGAAAATAGGATTTTTCTGTTGCATTCATCCTTCTTCCCAACATACAAGTTCAAAGGAGATGTTACATTTGGCGCTAACTTGTGATATGAAGGTTGCAACATTTGAAAGCATGTCTTTAGTTTTTTTTAAACATTATTACAAGTTACCTGTTTGAAACACAATACAGTTGTGTTTCCAACAAATAATGTGTAATATAGTTATCTTTTAGATGGCATGATGGTGTAACAGTTAGTGTAACACTGTTACAGCGCAAGTGACCTTGTCATGGTCCTGGCTGGCATTTCCCACCTTTTCCCTTTCCTCCCTAATTGGTCCTTAATCCCCACACTTGATTTCCAATCTTTCCCAATTTCTCTCAATCACCAGCACCTGGTTTCCATTAGCCACCAGAGGATAAGACTCCGACAGCTCCTGTCGGGGGGTGTGTGTGTGTGTGAGAGAAAAAACCTTGTTCCAAGTCTTCAACCCCATATCTCTCTGTAAACTGAGTTTCCCAGGTCCTGACTCACCTGATCCTGGTGTTACACTTGCTATGGCCTCCATGTCAGAGTCCTGCACTTGGGTTTGTTTTCCTGCCATGTCTGTGTCACAGACCTAGGTTCAATTCCACCGCTGTCTGTAAGTAGTTACATTTTTAAATTTTCTTTTTACTGAAATGAAGTGCAGATTAGGCCCTTCTAGCCCTCTGAGCCACATCTACCCAGCATCCCCTGATTTAATCATGGGACAACTTAGAATGACCAATTAACCTACCAACTAGTCTGTCTTTGGATGGTGCAATGAAATTGAAGCACCTGGAGGAGACCCACACAGTCCAGGGGAGAATGTACAAACTCCATACGGGCAGGGGTGGGAATTGAACCTGTGTTGCTGGTACTGTAAAGTGTTATGCTCATTATGCTCACCACTATGCTACTGTGCTGCCCCCAAAAAAGTGCCCTGTGTAAGTTTGAATGTTTGCCCCATAATAGTGCAAGTTTCCTCCATGCACTCCCATTTCATCTCGCATTCCAAAGGCATAGGGGTTAGTAGGTTAATTGATCTGATGGGTGTAATTGGGTGGCATGAAAAGTCCTTTTACTATGCTGTAACTCTAAATACTGTAAATAAAAATAAATAGGCTCTCACTCTATGCCACCATCCTATTTGCATTGTATTGCAAATCCCCTTAGGAATTACATGACTAATACCAGGGGATATAATTTTAGGATGGCTGGAGGGATGTAAAGGGGGGATGACAGAGGCAGGTTGAGAGTGGAAGTTGAGTAGAATACTCTGTCGGGGTGATGGTAGAGGCAGATACATTAGGGTCATTTAAGAGACTCATAAATAGGCACATGGGTGAAGGGAAAATGGAGGGCTGTGTGCAAGGGAAGGCTTGGACTGATCTTTGAGTAGGTTAAAATGTCAGCACAACATTGTGGGCAAAAATTCTATGTTCTATGCTCCATGAATTCACGCACTGAAATTTACCACGTGGGTTGGAAGCCGCTCCCAGTTTATAACGATCTACAGCTCGCAATGTTCTACGTGATCACTTGAGCTCTCCTAATTTTGCTGTCTTCAGACCCCCTACTTAAAAAACATTCACTCAAAGTGGCTAAGCAACTTGAGAAGTAACTAAAGACCCAATACAAATAAGTTGAATTGAATTGACTTTATTTCTTATATCTTTCACATACATGAGTAAAAATCTGTTTTATCTCCATCTAAATGTGTAATGTGCAATCATAGTAATTTATATTAATTTATAATAAATAGAACAGTCAATAGAATGCTGTCAAATCAGCGTGAGTTCATCAAGCTTGTTGGAAGAAGCTGTCCCAGAGCCTCTTGGTCCTGGCTTTTATGCTGTGGTACTGCTTCCTGGATGGTAGCAGCTGGAGTATATTGTGGTTGGTGTGACTTGTGTCCCCAGTGAACCTACAGGCCTTTTTTACACACCTGTCCTTGTAAATGTCCCCTGAATCACGGGAAGTTCACAACTGCAGATGCGCTGGGCTGTTCTCACCACTCTCTGTAGAGTCCTGCGATTAAGGGAGGTACAGTTCCCAAACCAGGCAGAGATGTGCCAAGTCCGGATGCTCTCAGTTGTGTCCCTGTAGAAAGTTCTCAGGATCTGGTGGTCCATACCAAACCTCCTGAGGTGAAAGAGGTGCTGTTGTGCCTTTTTCACCACACAGCAGTGTGGTGATGTAGATGCCAAGGAACTTAAATCTGTTTGCCCTCTCAACCCCAGATCCATTGATGTCAATAGGGGTTAGGCCATCTCCATTCCTCCTGTAATCCACAACAGGCTCCTTTGTTTTTGTGATATCAAGAGAGAGGTTGTTTTCTTGACACATGGTGATGACTTCTTCCCTGTTATTTAAGAAATGGCCAATCAATGTAGTGTCATCGGCAAATTTAGTTAGCAGATTGGAACTGTGGGTGGCGATACAGTCATGAGTACACAAGAAGTAAGGGAGGGGACTCAGTACGCAGCCCTGAGGTCCGGAGTTCAAGTCCCAAAGCAACTGAGGGGATTTAAATTCTTATTGTTAACTAAAGCTTGAATTAAAGGGTAATCCTGGAAGGATACAGCACAGGAACAGGCCCTTTGGTCCAGCTAGTTTACGGTGACCAAGCTTCCCATCTAAATTCATCCCATTTCCCTGTATCCCTTGAAACTGAGTTCCCAATCTGGGGTTCACGGTCCCCTTGCTTAATAGTATTGGTCCGTGGTATAAAAGAGGTTGGGAACCCTTGATCTGAACCCGTCCTCTCCAAATACCTTGTAATATAAAACTACTCTTAGAATTAGTGACAACATAATTGACACAATACCCAATTAATGTCAATCCTACTATCTATACTTGGTTAAGTTTAAATGAGACACTGTATTCACTACTGTGGTTAACTCACACATTTTCTGAGATGGGCAGTCCATTCAATGGTCAAAGTTCAAAGTACAAATTTAATTTTCAAAGTTCAATGTAAATATATTATCAAAGTATATACAGTATAGATTCACCATATACAACCTTGAGATTCATTTTTTTGTGGGGATACTCAATAAATCTGTAAACCATAATCAATGAACAACTACCCAATATGGGTGTTCAACAAGAGTATAGAAGGTAACAAACTGTGCAAATACAAAAAGAAAGAAATAATAATAATTAATAAATAAGTAAGCAATAAAGATAAGAAAAAAAAACTTGCAGATGCTGGAAATCCAACCAACACACACAAAATTTGTGTGTTGGATTTTCAGAAGGCCTTTGACAAGGTGCCACACATGAGGCTGCTTACGAGCTATGAACCCATAGTATTACAGGAAAGATTCTAGCATGGATCAAGCAGTGGCTGAGCAGCAGGAGGTATAAAAGTGGCAATAAATAGAGCCTTTTCTGGTTGGCTGCCACTGACTGGGGTGGCATTAGGACCAATTCTTTATATGTTGTATGTCAATGATTTGGCTTTATTGCAAAGATTGCAGACAGTATGAAGATAGCTGGAAGGGTAGATAGTTTTGAGGAAGTAAATAAGCTACAGAAGGCCTTAGATAGGATAGAAGAATGGCCAAAGAAATGATGAATGGAATACAATGTCTAGAAGTGTATGATCATCCACTTTGGTAGAAGAAAAGAAAGGGTTAACTATTTTCTAGATGGACAGGAAATACAAATAACTGAGATGCAAAGGGACTTGGGAATCCTTGGGCTGGATTCCCTAAAGGTTAATTTTCAGGTTGAACCTGTAGTGAGGAATGCAAATTCTATGTTAGCATTCATTTCAAAAGGACTAGAATATAAAAACAAGGATATAATGCTGAAACTTTATAAAGCACTGGTGACACCTCACCTTATCTTGGAAAGCATATGCTGAAACCAAAGAAGGCTCAAAGGAGTGTCACAAAAATGATTCCAGGATTGAACTGCTTGTCATATGAAGAGCATTTGATGGCTCTGGACCTGTATTCATTATAATTCAGAAGAATGAGGGGTGACCTGATTGGAACCTATCAAATGGTGATAGAGTGGATGTGGAGATATTGTTTCCTATGTTTGAACAGTCTAAGATCAGAGTACAGAGCCTCAGAACAGAGGGGTATCCTATTAGAACAGAGATGAGGAGGAATTTTTTGCCGCAGTGGAGGCCAAGTCTTTATGTGTATTTAAGGCAGAGGTTGATAGATTCTTGGATTCAACAGTAGCTGGATGGGAGATGCCAGAGAGTAGTGGTGGATAACCGTTTGCCAGGTTGGAGGCCGGTGACTAGTGGTGTGCCTCAGGGATCTGTACTGGGTCCAATGGTGTTTGTCATATACATTAATGATCTGGATGATGGGGTGGTAAATTGGATTAGTAAGTATGCAGATGATACTAAGGTAGGTGGCGTTGTGGATAATGAAGGAGATTTTCAAAGTTTGCAGAGAGATTTAGGCCAGTTAGAAGAGTGGGCTGAATGATGGCAGATGGAGTTTAATGCTGATAAGTGTGAGGTGCTACATTTTGGTAGGACTAATCCAAATAGGACATGCATGGTAAATGGTAGGGCATTGAGGAATGCAGTAGAACAGAGTGATCTAGGAATAATGGTGCATGGTTCCCAGAAGGTGGAATCTCATGTGGATAGGGTGGTGAAGAATACTTTTGATATGCTGGCCTTTATAAATCAGAGCATTGGGTATAGGAGTTGGGATGTAATGTTAAAATTTACAAGGCATTGGTAAGATTGAATTTGGAATATTGTGTACAGTTCTGGTCACTGAATTATAGGAAAGATGTCAACAAAATAGAGTACAGAGGAGATTTAATAGAATGTTACCTGAGTTTCAGCACCTAAGTTACAGGGAAAGATTGAACAAGTTAGGTCTTTATTCTTTGGAGCATAAGGGTTGAGGGGGGGGGGACTTGATAGTGGTATTTAAAATTATGAGGGGGATAGATACAGTTGACGTGGATAGGCTTTTTCCATTGAGAGTAGAGGAGATTCAAACAAGAGGACATGAGTTGAGAGTTAAGGGGCAAAAGTTTAGGGGTAACACGAGGGAACTTCTTTACTCAGAGTGGTAGCTGTGTGGAACAAGCTTCCAGTAGAAGTGGTAGAGGCAGGTTCGATTTTGTCATTTGAGAAAAAAAATCGGATAGGTATATGGACAGGAAAGGAATGGAGGGTTATGGGCTGAGTGCAGGTAGGTGGGATTAGGTGAGAGTAAGCATTCGGCATGGACTAGAAAGGCAGAGTTGGCCTGTTTCTGTGCTGTAATTTTTATATGGTTATATGATTGGTCAGAGCATGAAGGGATATGGGTTGAAGGTAAGAGATTGGGGCTGAGAGGAAAATTGGATCTGCCATGATGAAATCGCTTAATTCTGCTCCTACATCTTATGGTCTTATTATGATCTAAAATGCTGGAGGAACTCAGCAGGTCAAGCAGCATCCATGGAAAAGAATAAACAGTCGACATTTAAGTCTGAGACACTTCAGGCCCGAAATGCCATCGGTTTACTGGTTTTCCAAACAAGCAATAAACATTGAGAACAAAAGGGATCAAAAGGGAACAAAAGAGACAAAAGGGATCCACTGGTGAATCCATTCTTTCAGGCAAATAAAGAAATACAATAGGATTTATGAAAACACACTATACATGAAGATTGACAAACAACCAACGTGCCAAAGAAGACAAATTCTGCATATATATAATAAAATGAATGAGTAAATAAATAATACTAAGAACCTGAGTTGTAGCTTTCTTGAATATAGAGTCCTCTATACGTTGTGGAATCAGTTAGTGATATGTGGTAAACATTGGCCTTGCAACGACATCCACGACACAAATAGCTAAAGGAGACTGGTGCAGAAAACAAATTGTTTTTGGTTTGTGGTGTTCAACTGCTTGGACATATGGTAGCATAGTGGTTAGCACAACACTATTACAGCTTGGACCGTCAGAGTTCAATTAAAGCATCCTCTGTAAGGAATTTGTATGTTGTCCCCCATGACCACTGGGGTATCCTCCCACAGTCCAAAGACCTACTGATTAGTAGGTTAATTGGTCAGTGTAAATTGTCCCGCGAAATTGTTTGCTCTGTGGTGTGGCTTGAAGGCCAGTGGGACCTGTTCCGTGCTGCATCTCTAAATAAATAAATAAATCTGACTCTGAAATACTCACCCTAAGATTAGCTTTACTTTTATTTAGGATCAGCTTTATTTGTCACATGTACATCAAAATATAGAGTGAAGTGCATCATTTGTCTCAACAACCAACACTGCCTGAATACTTGCTGAGGACAGCCCACATGTGTCACCACGCTTCTGGCACAAACATAGCATGCCCACTGCTTGCTACTATGTGTCTTGAATGGGGGAGAAAACTGGAGCACACAGAGGAAACCCACTCAGTCTCGGAGAGAACATACAACACCTTACAGACAGCGGCAGGAGCTGAAACCCTAAACAAGAGAAAATCTGCAGACGTTTCCTCACCAATCCTGGGAAAAGCACTCGAACATCATTCTCTTTAGGACCTGGCAACTCTTCATTCTACTCCACGTGTGAGAATGATGTCACCATTTTCTCTTAAAGGCACAGGCAGTTATTTTAGCATTACCATGGTGAATACATAGGTGCACTTTAACTATAAAAAAAGACCTTCAACAATCACCTAGTTACATCTGAAATTTGACATCTTGCAGCAGCAGCAATATGATGTAATACATATAATGTAAAATGTACTATAAATTGCAATAACAAATATTGATAAAAATAAATCACCTCATGCAAGAAAGAGCAAAACTAGTGAGGTAGTGTTTGTGGGCTCATGCACCATTCAGAAATTTGATGACGGAGGGGACAAAGCTGGTCCTAAAGTATTCAGCATGTGTCTTCAGTCTCTTGTGCTTGATAGCAAAGAGTAGAGGGCATGCCCTATGTGTTGAGTGTTCCTAGTGATGGGTGTCTCCATTTTTTAGGCTTTCACTTTTGATGATGTCCTTGATAGTGAGCAGGCAAGTGCCTAAAGTTGGAGTTGGCTGAGTTTACGATCCTCTGCAGCTTTTTCCCATCCTGTGCAATGGCACCTCCATACTACACAGTGATGCAACCAGTTAGAATGCTCTCCATGGTACATCTGTAGAAATTTGCTGACTAACAACTACTAGCTAACTACACCTATTAACTACTGCAGTTATTCAGTTCTTGACCATGCTTCTACATGCCTTTATTTTGACGATAAGTATCTCCTGAGACTATGTTTGTTGAGGCATGGGTTTGAAGAGAGTGGAATCATTGGTATGAAAGAGTCATCCCTTGACCTGACCAGTATTCTCTCTCCAGAGCTGAGGTATTATAAAAAAACTTGATATTTGTCCTTGAAAGATGCTACTGACTGCAAGTTAGGTTCAGCAGAAATTTACATAAATGGTCTTAACAGGTAAATCAATTTAAGTTTATTTTGTTTTTTCTTGAATCACAAACAATAAACAAACATGAGATTCTGCGGAAGGTGGAAATCCAGAGCAACACACACAAAATGCTGGAAGAACTCAGCAGGTCAGGTAGCATCTATGGAGGGGAATAAACAGCTGATGTTTTGAGCCGAAACCCTTCATCAGGACTGGAAAGGAAGGTAGCAGAAGCCAGGATAAGAAGGTATTGCCCCACCACCTTCCTTTCCATCCTGACAAAGGACCTTGGTCTAAAATGTTGCCTGTTTATTCAACTGACCTGCTGAATTCTGACAATCAATATTTGCTTGAGTTATTTCATTTAATGTGAAAACGGAAAAAATATTTCTGTGCAATTCACAAAGGATTGTGTATCATCAGGAATGAGCATTTGCTGCCGCGCCCAGAAATGAACAGGGATCTCCTCCCTCACAAACCGTTTTCCAGCTCTCGATAATGTTAGGTGATGATGATCGTACAAAGGGGCTTCAGTGCTTGTGGAGACAAAAAGCTGCATGTATTTATTGCAAATTACATTTGGCAGATTATCAGCCAGTAATGACAATATAAAGACATAACAAATGATGGAAAAGAGATGACCTGCCTATCACTTTCATTTGCTACCATCCTCCTTCCTTTTATTCCCTAGTCCACTCTCCTCTCATATCAGATTCCTTCTTTGTCAGCCCTTAACCTTTTTCACCCATCACTTTCTTGCTTCTCAGTTCATCCCACTCCCCCACTCTTGTCTCTTTTACTGGACTCACCTACTTCTAACCAGCTTATGTTCCTCCCCCCTCATCTGTTTACTTTGGTTTCTGCTCTTTCCTATCCATTTCTGATGAAGGGTCTTGGTCTGAAACCTCCATAGATGCTTCCTTGCCTGCTGAGTTCTTCCACCATTTTTTGCTTAAGATTTCCAGCATCTTCAGAATCTCTTGCGTTTGCTTATTGATGAGTACTCTTAATGATGGATGCCACCTTTTTGAAGCAACGCCTTCTGAAGGTGTCCTCAGTACTGGGGAGGCTAGTACCCATGAAGGTGTTGGCTCAGTTTACAACTTCCTGCAGCTTTTTCCAAACCTGTGCAAATAGCATTCAATTCAGCTCAATGGATTGCCATTTGGTTTAATGTTTAACGGTGTTGGCTTCGGCTAAGTGTTATTATATTTCACCTTTGACACTTATGAATTCAAACCCACTCCAGTGAATGGAAGGTAAAGCTGGACAGATGGTTCAGTGGTGAACTGAGAGAATATACCACTCTGAAAGCTGTTCCTATGAGAATCAGACATTAAAAATCTGAAAACATTTGAAAGTGGTGCAAGAGTAGATCATTCAGCCCCTTAAGTCCTGTTTACCATTCAATAAAAAATAGCTGAGCTTTCACCTCAACACCATTTTTTCTATCCTGTCCTTATAGTTCAAGTTCAAGATGAAGTTCATTGTCTTCGGACTGTACATATATACAACCAAATGAAACAACGTTCTTCCAGACCATGGTGTATCCACACAACATACATCACACACAGCACATAAAATATTAACAAAAATAAGTTAATAAAATATAATTCAAAATGTCTGCAATGTGCTCAGCATATGTAAATAGTAAACAGTAAGCAGCTCGTTATCCCAGTGATGAGACCTTGATGGTGACAGGGTATTCATTAGTCTCACAGCCTGAGGGAAGATGCTATAACCCAGTCTGGCAGTCCTAGACCTGATGCTCCTGTGGTGTCAAAGAAATTGTGGAGTGGCTGGTAGGTATGCTCAAAAATGCTTCAGGCACTTCATGTACAGCATTCCTGGTAAATGTCAAAAATGGGGGGAGAGGGAGACCCTAGTGGTCCTCACAGCAGTTTTTGCTATCCTCTGTAGGGCCTACCCTATCCCTACAATTCGTTCAAGTTTATTGTCATCTAATTATACATATTTGCAACAAAGGTGATGACCTGAGAGCTTGGATACATACATGGAATTATGATGTAGTGGCCATTACAGAGACTTGGCTGGCACCAGGGCAGGAATGGATTCTCAATATTCCTGGATTTTAGTGCTTTAAAAGGGATAGAGAGGGAGGGAAAAGGGGAGGAGGGGTGGCATTACTGGTCAGGGCTACTATTACAGCTATAGAAAAGGTGAGTAATGTAGCAGGATCCTCTTTTGAGTTAGTAAGGGTGGAAGTCAGGAACAGGAAGGGAGCAGTTACACTTTTGGGAGTATTCTATAGTCCCCCTGGTAGCAGCAGAGATACCAAGGAGCAGATTGGGAGGCAAATGTTGGAAAGGTGCAAAAATAACAGGGTTGTTATCATGGGAGACTTTAACTTCCTTAATATTCAGTGGCATCTGATTACTTCCAATGGTTTAGACAGGGTAGAGTTTGTTAAGTGTGTCCAGGACACACTTGTCCTGTCACAGTATGTTGACAGGCCGACTAGGAGAATGCCATACTGGATCTAGTACTAGGTAATGAACTGGGTCAGGTCACAGATCTCTCAGTGGGTGAGCATCTGAGGGACAGTGACCACCGCTCCCTGACCTTTAGCATTATCATGGAAAAGGATAGAATCAGAGAGGACAGGAAAATTTTTAATTGGGGAAGGGCAAATTTTGAGGCTATAAGGCTAAAACTTGCGGGTGTGAATTGGGATGAAGTTTTTGCAGGGAAATGTACTATGGACACGTGGTCAATGTTTAAGGATCCCCTGCAGGATGTTAGGGATAAATTTGTCCCGGTGAGGAAGATAAAGAATGGTAGGGTGAAGGAACCATGGGTGACAAGTGAGGTGGAAAATCTAGTCAGGTGGAAGAAGGCAGCATACATGAGATATAGGAAGCAAGGATCAGATGGGGCTATTGACGAATATAGGGTAGCAAGAAAGGAGCTTAGGAACGGGCTGAGGAGAGCAAGAAGGGGGCATGAGAAGGCCTTGGTGAGTAGGGTGAAGGTGAGGGAAGAGATTGCTGAGCCTTTGGCTAGGATCTTTATGTCCTCATTGTCCATGGAAATGGTACCAGAGGATTGGAGGGAGACGAATGTTGTCCACTTGTTTAAAAAAGGTAGTAAGGATAGTCCGGGTAATTATAGACCAGTGAACCTTATGTCTGTGGTGGGAAATCTGTTGGAAAAGATTCTTAGAGATAGAATCTATGGGCATTTAGAGAATCATGGTCTGATCAGGGACAGTCAGCATGGCTTTCTGAAGGGCAGATCGTGTCTAACAAGCCTGATAGAGTTCTTTGAGGAGGTGACCAGGCATATAGATAAGGGTAGTGCAGTGGATGTGATCTACATGGATTTTAGAAAGGCATTTGACAAGGTTCCACACGGTAGGCTTATTCAGAAAGTTAGAAGGCATGGGATCCAGGGAAGTTTGGCCAGGTGGATTCAGAATTGGCTTTCCTGTGGAAAGCAGAGGGTGTGGTGAAGGGAGTACATTCAGATTGGAGGGTTGTGACTCATGGCGTCCCACAAGGATCGGTTCTGGGACCCCTACTTTTCATGACTTTTATTATGACCTGGATGTGGGTTGGCAAGTTTTCAGATGATACAAAGGTTGGTGGTGTTGTAGATAGTGTAGAGGATTGTCAAAGATTGCAGAGAAACATTGATAGGTTGCAGAAGTGGGCTGAAAAGTGGCAGATGGAGTTCAACCCAGAGAAGTGTGAAGTGGTACACTTTGGAAAGACAAACTCCAAGGCAGTGTACAAAGTAAATGGCAGGATTCTTGGTAGTGTGGAGGATCAGAGGGATCTGGGGGTACATGTCAACAGATCCCTGAAAGTTGCCTCACAGGTAGATAGGGTAGTTAAGAAAGCTTATGGGGTGTTAGCTTTCATAAATCAAGGGATAGAGTTTAAGAGTCGTGAGGTAATGATGCAGCTCTATAAAACTCTGGTTAGGCCACAGTTCTGGTCACCTCACAATAAGTTAACTAGACAAAGAGAGCAACTAATTACTTTGCTAACCACACTTTTTCTGGCAAACCATCATCACAAGTAATCGTCTGTAACCTCCCTTTGGATTTAGAGGTGGCAGAACTGAGGCATGGCGCATCAGCAAGCACATTACCAAAGATCAGAAACAGGCCAAACTGAAGCTGTGGGATCCAGGCACCAGAATCAACTGAGCACGATGTGCAGATGGAGATTTACAGGCTGAATCGAAGTGGCGAAGTTCGGCGTATCCAAGCGGCAGAACCCATGGTTCGGACGGAGAGTTCAGCACCAGGCCAGATTGAAAAGGTCAAGGTATCGGGGCCGAGGTGAAGTATGAGCTGATATAGATTGCTGCGCCATGATGTTTATCAGCTCTGTACTGAACTATGGGACTCTCTTGTGGACTTCAGCGCAGAAACACTGTTTCCTTATGGTTGGTGTTTGCATGGTGTTTTTTTTATCCATCACACATTGGGTACTCAATGTTCTGCTTTATGGGTTAGTTTATTCTTTTATAAAGAGTGCAGCGTAGGTTCACAAGGTTAATTCCCAAAATGGCGGGACTGTCATATGTTGAAAGATTGGAACGACTGGGCTCGTATACACTGGAATTTAGAAGGATGAGAGGGGATCTGATTGAAACATATAAGATTATTAAGGGATTGGACACACTGGAGGCAGGAAGCATGTTCCCGCTGATGGGTGAGTCCAGAACTAGAGGCCACAGTTTAAGAATAAGGGGTAGGCCATTTAGAACAGAGATGTAGAAAATCTTTTTCACCCAGAGGGTGGTGGATATGTGGAATGCTCTGCCCCAGAAGGCAGTGGAGGCCAAGTCTCTGGATGCATTCAAGAGAGAGTTAGATGGAGCTCTTATAGAAAGTGGGGTCAAGGGATATGGGGAGAGGGCAGGAACGGGGTACTGATTGTGTATGACCAGCCATGATCACAGTGAATGGTGCTGGCTAGAAGGGCCAAATGGCCTACTCCTGCACCTACTGTCTATTGTCTATTTTCTTATGGACATTATGTGTTGTTTTTTATTATTTGCACATTGGATTTCAGACAGTCTTTTTTTCATAAATTTGGGGTTTGTTTTTGGATTTCTTTGTTTCGTGGCTGCCTGCTAGGAGACACATTTCAAGTTTGTAAAGATATACATACTTTGATAATGTACTTTGTAACTTATAAATAAAATATAATTCAAAATGCACGTGAAGTATGCAACACAGGCAAACAGTGGACAGCTGCCTTGCAAACCCTTGGTTCCTATAAAGATTTATCATTATGTGAGGAAATTAGTCTCCATCACAATAATAATAGTTTACTGATTATAAAACAGTGAGACCAGTTCATAGAAACATCAGCCAATATAAATATCTCGAGACAAAGGACTGCAGATGCTGGAATCTGTAGCAACAAACAATCTGCTGGACAAACTCAGTGTCAAACAGCATCTGTGGACAGAATGGAATTGCTGGTCTTTCCAGTCAAAACCATGTATCATATCAATATCTATCCTGTGTATATTCTATCAAGCCCTCTTCTGAGCACAGAATACAACATGGAAAACAGAACAGGGAACACGGAACACAGAATGATACAGCACAGGAATAAAAGATTACAGATTAGCTTCATTTGTCACATGTACATCAAAACATTGTATCTCCCAAAATAAGCCAGTTTCATAGTCAACCCAGTCTTCAAACCAATTTAACAGCAGTCAGTGTTGTTGAAATGACGTAAGTTTCAGTTTGTAATCTAAATGTATGAGGTATCAGAATCAGGTCTAATATCACCATCGTATGTCATGAAATTTGTTGTTGTGCAGCAGCAGTGTTTTACAATACATAATAAAGAACTATAAACTCTAATAAGAAATACATATGTCTTACTGTAAGTTATAGATTTCTAATTATGTATTGCAAACTGTATATATACTGTATGTGTATATATAAAATAAATAATACAAAGAGAAAAAATACTGAAGTAGTGTACATGGATTCATTGTCCATTCAGAAATCTGATGATGGTTGCAAAGAAGCTATTTCTAAGATGTTGAGTGTGTCTCTTCAGGTTCCTGTACCACCTCCTTGATGAGAGAGGGCATATCTTGGGTGATGGGGGTCTTTAATGATGGATGCCACTTTTTTGAGACATTGCCTTTTGAAGATTGGAAAAACTACACTAACTTTGTAAGCAACTAAGCCAACTTCCAGTTAAGGTTGTTTTTTTTGTGAATCAATCACTCCATCACTCAAATTCACTGCCTCTTATTTACCAGGCAGGATGACAAATGATCAAGCTCTCCTTTGTCTTGCATTTTCACTAAGGAAATTATCAACCCTCTCACTCCATCTAATGGCTGCAAAAATCTATTTTCAATTCTTTGCTTTCTTTTTCCCCAGTGTCCAAGGCTAATGGAGGGAATGTGCCAAGATATTGCGACACCAACTTAAATTTGTTCATAACTAAAAAACTCAAATAATGAAAGCCAGTCCACAATCTTAAATGAGTTAGCAGCTGAGTAAAAGGATCAGTGTATAGTCATGAGATCATTCCAAAACGATGTGCATTTATGAAGCTGCTAATTGTGTTATTGAGATTCTCAGGACCTCTCCGAAGAGTTCCCATTTAAGAAGTGACATTGCTGACATTTTTTTAGTTGTTTATTGAAGCTCTGTATTCTCACTTTCCAGATGGACTAAATGTAAGTTAAAGGTGAAAATCATAAAAGAATACTGCTGGCGCTGCTAATCTGAAACATAAACTGAAAATGCTGTTGGAACTCAGCAGTTCAGACAGCATCGATGGAAAAGAGTAAACAGTGAATGTTTCATCAACACTAGTTCAATTTTATTTTATTTAGAGTTTCAGCACAGAACAGGCCTTTCCAGCCCAACAAGCCACACTGCACAGCAACCCACCCATTTGGATAGACTGATAGATAATTGATTCCAAAATAAATTGCAGTGTCATAGTAACATTACAAGTGCGCATGTATACAAATGTTAGAAGAGAAGTAAGAAAGAATAAAAGATATGTTACCTCAAACAGTCTAACAAGACAGGGGTCATTACTTCCCTGGCTATAGGTTCACCATTAGAGAGCCTAATGACCAAGGTTAAGAATGACCTCATGTAGCTCTATTTGGAGCAGCACAGTTGTCTTAGCTTAATTACAAAACAATTTGTAATGATCAATTAACCTACTAACTGATATGTCTTTGGTCTGTGGGAGGAAATCGAAACACCTGGATGAAACCCCTGCACTTTTGGAGAGAATGTATAAACTCATTACAGACAGTGTTCCAGCATTTTTTGTGTTGCTCTGGATTTCCAGCAGCTGCTGAATCTCTTGTGCTTATTTATTGTCAGTGTTTCATGGAAGAAAAAACTTAAATTGATTTACCTGTAAAGAACATCTATGCAAATGATTCCGGAACCTAATTTGCAATCTTTAGCACCCTTCAAAGGCAATTATCAAACGTTCTGTAATACTCCAGCTCTGGAGAGGGAATACTGGTCAGGTCAAAGGGTGACTCTTTCACGCCCATGATTCCACTCTCTGCAAGCCCACTCCTCAATGAACAGAGTCTCAGGAGATTCTTATCATCAAAATAAAGGCACGTAGAAACATGCTCAAGATCTGAATAACAGCAATAGTTGGGGTGGTTTGAGTATCTCAGAAACTGCTGATCTTCTGGGATTTTCACGCAAGACAGTCTCTAGACCAGGGATTCCCAACCTGGAGTCCATACTATACTCTGTGGCATAGTAAAGAGTCTAGAGTTTAAAGAGATTGGTGCCAAAAACATCCATTAAATAGCAGCTCTGTGGGTGAAAGTGCCTTGTTAATAAGCTAGTTTAGAAAAGAATGGCTGACTGGTTCAAGATGACAGAAAGGCGACTGTAACTCAAATAACCACATGTTACAAAATTGGTGTGCAGAAGAGCATCAATTTGAACTTTGAAGAAGATGAGCTACAGCAACAGAAGACCATGAACATACACTCAGTGGCCACTTTATTATGCCCAGGAGGTATGTCAAATGGTCATACAGATTCTGCATGCAATATCTTGATGATATACTTTCCCATGTTATGCAGACTGTTGCAGAAAAATGATCTACTGGTTTATAAATGTTGCAGTAGCTCTGTCATATTTCATGTGATTCACAAGTTTCTGGTTGCACCTCTTTAACATTTTACAACCCATGCGGAATTTGATTTGCTTGAGCTGCCAAACCTCCCTGTGTTCCTTGGCATACTCCTCCTTTACTGAAGAGACTGACATGATGGTCATAGAATTACTCAGCCAGACAGCCTAGATGCAGGTCTCTCAGCCCACTTTGTGCATGCTGATCATTGTGTAGACACCCATTTACCAGCTTATAACTAGATTCATAAATCATGCAGTTTAAGACCTGTGTAATGTTACTGAAGCCAACTCCAATAAAGCATAACTGCATTAAATCAGTGTAAGAGCCAGCAGAGTAGCATATGGATTAGCACAATGCTTTATAGTACAACAACATGGGTTCAATCCCCACTGCTGTCTATAAGGAGTTTGTACATTCTCCCCGTGATTGTCTGGGTTCCCTATATGTGCTCCTTTTCCTTCCCAGAGTCCAAAGATGTACCAGTTGGTAGGTTAATCGGTAATTGTAAATTGTCCCATGATTAGAGGAGGGTTAAATCTGATGTTGCTGGGCAGGGCGACTCACAGGGCCGGCTGGGCCTATTCTGTGTTGTATCTCAATAAATAAAAAAAGATGCTTTCAGAGACCAACAAGGACAGCAGAAACAATCACACAGGAAATGCTGGTGAAATTCATGTCGGGCAGCATCAATAGAGAGGAATAAACAATCAATGTGTCAGGTAGAGACCCTTCATCAGATCGGGAAAGGAAGGGGGCAGAAGCCAGAATAAGAAGGTGGGGGGAGGGGAAGGAGTACAAGGTGGCAGGTGATAGGTGAAGCCAGGTGAGGGAGAAGGTAGGTGAGTTAGGGAGGGAGGGATGGAGTAAGAAGCTGGGAGTGGAGAGGCAGAAGAGGTAAAGGGCTGGAGAAGAAGAGGTTAGTAGACCATGGGAGAAACAGAAAGAGGAGGGGCACCAGGGGTAGTTGATATGCAGGTGAGTAAAAGAGTTGAGTTGAGATGGGAGCCAGAATGTGGAAAGAAAAAAAAAGAGAGAAGTCAAATTGGGGAGAAATTACCGCAAGTGGCTGCGGTATCGGGCCTGGATGGGGACATGATCGAAGAGTTGGAGGGCAAAAGAAATCACAGGGAGGGAGCAGAGTGAGGGGGTTTCACTGAACTCCCATCAAAGAGAAGATTTACATTTCTTTAGGACAGGCATACCTTGAAGAGATTTCGCCAGGGAGCAGCATATTATAACACAAAAGACTGTGCAGGTGTTGTAAATCCAGGGCAAAGACAATGATTCCTTGTCTAATCACACTATACCCAAACTTAGACCTGTATTCTCGTTCCTTCATCCACACGGGTGAATTAACTCATGGCATTATGGGAATATTTTTATTACAGGACTTTACTGAGTTGAGAGACCATGACTACTTCAGAGTATACATTCAGCGGCCACTTTATTAGGTACCTCCATATCTAATGAAGTGACTACTGAGCGTATGTTCACTCAGATGCTGGAAATCCCAAGTAACATACACAAAATGCTAGAAGAACTCAGCAGGATAGGCAGCATCTTTGGAAAAACATAAACAGTTGATGTTTAGGGCTGAGACTCTTCATCAGGACCAAAGTGTTGACTGTTTATCCTTTACCATAGATGCTGCCTGGCTTTCTGAATTCCTCCAGCATTTTGTGTATGTTATTGAGTGTAAGTTTCTGTTTTCTGCTGCTGTAACTCAACCACTTCAAGGTTCAATGTATTGTGCATTCAGAGATGTGTAAAACCTCCCCTTTGATCTTACTGCCATCGATGACCCTACCAGGAGCTATGCACCAAATGTCTAAACTCCAGACAGCATCACTCTCAGAATCTCAGGAACTCACGAATTTCTGCCCCACAACAAGGTGACAATATTTGGAGAAACAGTGGGATTATCTCAACAAAACATTTAACATATTAAAAGGATTTTATAAGAATATGCTATTTCTGTCTCCTAACAAATCACTAAATGGGGAAGATTGGCTAAGAAAATCATTCTCATAATAGCGATAAAAGTATAGTGCTGTTGAAAGCAGTTGTAACCCCAAGCAGAGGAACATTTTCAGGCCTTTTAGCACCTGGCAACAGATTCATCTTCAGCTTCTACTTTCACAGATCACTTATAGCCCAATCAGTCTCCTATCAACCAGTGTTAGGGTGGGGAGGTGCTGTTGATGGTGTTATCAGACCACAGTCACTTATAGCCAACTCACCGATGCTCAGTTCTGGCTCCATCAGGAACAGTTAGTTGCAAATTTCATCGCAGACATTGACTCAATAGGAAATAAAGGGTTGGATTCCGAAGATGAGCTGAGAGTGATATCAAGACATTGTCCATCAAGAGGGTCAAAATGGACCCATTTGGCCTAAAGGCTTGTAACCGTGATGTATTTCTCCGGAGCGACGGAGGCTGAGGGGAGATCTGACAGAGGTTTATAAGATTATGAGAAGTATAAATAAAGAAGACAGACAACATCTTTTTCTAGGAGTTGAAATGTCTGCATTTCAGGTAAGAGAGAATACGTTCAAAGGAGATGTTGGGGGTAAGTGTTTTACGCAGAGAATGGCAGGTGCCCGGAATGTCCTTTCTCATGGGGTGGTGGAGGCAGAAACATTAGAGAATTTTAGATACATTTCGATAGGCACATGAATGTGAGGAAAATGAAAGGATATGGACATTGTGCAGACAGAAGAGATTAGTTTAGTCAACCATTTGATTCAGCACAACATCAAGATCCAAAGGACCTGTCCCTGTGCTGTATTCTTCTATGTATTGCTCTACCATACTATGATTCTAGGTTGGTTGAGTGTAGCATTGAATATCCTTGTTATGTCTTATATTGAATAGGTCTGTTAGGGGGAAACAACCTGATCTTGCACAATGGAAGATGGTTGTGGTTGTCCAAGGTCAGTTGTCTAAGCCACAGAGCATCACTGCAGGGGTTCCTCAGGGCAATGTCCTGGTCCTTACTATCTTTAGTTGCCTCATCAAGGACCTCTCTTCCATCACACAGTCAGAAGTGGGGAGGTTTGCTGATGATTGAACACTGTTCAGTTCTGTGTACAACTGCTTTGCAAAACAACAGGAAACATGCTTAAGTTAGTATGTTAGTAAATGGCTCAGCAGGGTAGCATAGTGGTTAGCAAAATAATTTACAGTGCCAGCAGTTTGGATTCAATTCTTGCCACTGTCTATAAAGAGTTTGCATATTCTTTCTATGACTGCATGGATTTCCTCTGGGTGCTCTAGTTTTGTCTCACATTCAAAGATGTACGAATTAGTATGGGTTAATAAGTTGTAGGTATGTTATGTTGGCAGTGGAGACATGATGATACTTGTAGGCTGCCCCAGCACACCTTCATTGACACAAGCAACACATTTCACTGTATGATTCAGTATTTTGAAATACATGTGACAAATAAAGCTAATCTTTAATGTCACATGTACTGAAGTACAGTGAAAAACATGCCATCCATACAGATCATTTCATTACAAGAACTCATTGAGGTCGTACAAGGGAAAACAATAACAGAATGCAGAATATACTGTAGTGTTGCACTTACAAGGAAATTGTAGAGCAGGCAGACAATACATTGAAAGGACACAACAAGGTAGATTGTGAGGTCACAAGTCCAGCTTATTGTACTAGAGGACCATTCATAGAACCATAGAACATGGAACAGGCCTTTTTAGCCCTTCCTGGCTGTGCCGAAACATTTTTCTGCCTAGTCCCACTGACCTGCACCTGGACCATATCCCTCCAAACCCCTCTCATCCATATACCTGTCCAAGTTTTTCTTAAATGTACAAAAGTGAGCCCGCATTCACCACTTCATCTGGCAGCTTATTCCACACTCCCACAACTCTCTGTGTGAAGAAGCCCCCCCCCTAATGTTCCCTTTAAACTTTTCCCCCTTCACCCTTAACCCATGACCTCAGTTTTTGTTCTCCCCTATCCTCAGAGGAAAAAAGCCTGCTTGCATTCACTCTGTCTATACCCATCATAATTTTATATACTCCATCAAGTCTCCGCTCCAGTGAATAAAGTCCTAACTTATTCAAACTTTCTCTGTAACTCAGTTTCTCAAGTCCCGGCAACATCCTTGTAAACCTTCTCTGCACTCTTTCAACCTTATTAATATCCTTCCTGTAATTAGGTGACCAAAGCTGCACACAATACTCCAAATTCGGTCTCACCAATGTCTTATCAACTTCACCATTACATTCCAACTCCTATACTCAATACTTTGATTTATAAAGGTCAATGTACCAAAAGCTCTCTTTACGACCCTATCCATCTTTGATGCCACTTTTAGGGAATTATGTATCTGTACTCCCAGATCCCTCTGTTCTACTGCACTCCTCAGTGTCCTACCATTTACCTTGTATGTTCTACCTTGGTTTGACCTTCCGAAGCACAATACCTCACACTTGTCCGCATTAAACTCCATCTGCCATTTTTCAGCCCATTCCTCCAACTGGTCCAAATCCCTCTGCAAGCTTTGAAAACCTTCCTGACTGTCCACTACACCTCTAATCTTTGTATTATCAGCAAATTTGCTGATTCAATTTAACCACATTATCATCCAGATCATTGATACAGATGACAAATAACAATGGACCCAGCTCTAATCCCTGTGGCACACCACTAGTCACAGGCCTCCACTCAGAGTAGCAATCCTCCACTACCACTCTCTGGCTTCTTCCATTGAGCCAATATCTAATCCAATTTATTACCTCTCCATGTATATCTAGCGACTGAATCTTCCTAACTAACCTCCCATATGCGGGACCTTGTCAAAGGCCATACTGAAGTCCATGTAGACAACATCCACTGTCTTCCCTTCATCCACTTTCCTGGTAACCTCCTCGAAAAACTCTAATAGATTAGTTAAACATGACCTACCACGCACAAAGCCATGCTGACTTTTTCTAATAAGTCCCTGTCTATCCAAATACTTGTAGATTATATCTCTTAGTATTCCTTCCAATAATTTACCTACTACTGATGTCAAACTTACCAGCCTATAATTTCCTGGGTTATTTTTTGAGACTTTTTTAAACAACGGAACAACATGAGCAATCCTCCGATCCTCCGGCACCCGACCCGTGGATATCGACATTTAAAATAATTTCTGCCAGGGCCCCTGCAATGTCAACACTAGTCTTCTTCAGGGTCCGAGGGAATACCCTATCAGGCCCTGGGGATTTATCTACTCTGATTTGCCTCAAGACAGCAAGCACCTCCTTCTCTTTAATCTGTATAAGTTCCATGACCTCCCTACTTGATTGCCTTGTTTCCATAGACTCCATTCCAGTTTCCTTAGTAAATACAGATGCAAAAAAAAACATTTAATATCTCTCCCATTTCTTTTGGTTCCATACATAGCTGACCACTCTGATCTTCAAGAGGATCAATTTTATCCCTTACTATCCTTTTGCTCTTAACATACCTGTAGAAGCTCTTAGGATTATCCTTCACCCTGACTGCCAAAGCAACCTCATGTCTTCTTTTAGCCCTCCTGATTTCTTTCTTAAGTATTTTCTTACTCTTTATATACTCCTCAAGCATCTTATTTCCTCCCTGTTGCCTATACATCTCTCTCTTCTTCTTTATCAGAGTTCCAATATCCCTCGAGAGCCAAGGTTCCTTATTCTTATTCATTTTGCCTTTAACCCTGACAGGAACATACAAACTCTGCACTCTCAAAATTTCTCCTTTGAAGGCCTCCCACTTACCAAACACATCCTTGCCAGAGAACAACCTGTCCCAATCTACGCTTTTTAGATCCTTTCTCATTTCTTCAGATTTGGCCTTTTTCCAGTTTAGAACTTCAACCCGAGGACCAGATCTATCTTCATCCATGATCAAGTTGAAACTAATGATGTTATGATCACTGGAATCAAAGTGTTCCCCTACACACACTTCCATCACCTGCCCTAACTCATTTCCTAATAGGAAATCTAATATTGCATCCTCCCTAGTTGGTACATCTATATATTGATTTAGAAAACTTTCCTGAACACATTTCACAAACTCTAACCCATCTAGACCTTTAACAGTATGGGAGTCCCAATCAATGTGTGGAAAATTAAAATACCCTACAATCACAACATTCTGTCTCTTGCCGTTGTTTGTTATCTCTCTGCAGATTTGCTCCTTCAATTCTCGCTGACTATTGAGTGGTCTATAATACAACCCTATTAATGTGGTCATACCTTTCCTGTTTCTCAGCTCTACCCATATGGCCTCAGTAGACAAGCCCTCTAATCTGTCCTGCCGAAGCACTGCTGTAATATTTTCCCTGACTAGCAAACCCACACTCCCCCCACCCTTCATCCCCCTGCCTCTATCACATCTGAAACATCGGAACCCTGGAACATTCAGCTGCCAGTCCTGCCCCTCCTGTAGCCAAGTTTCAGTAATGGTTATGATGTCATAATTCCATATGTCAATCCAGGCCCTCAGCTCATCTGCCTTTCCCACAATATTCCTCGCATTGAAATATACACACCTCAGAAGATTATTACCACCACACACAACCTTACTATTTGTGACTTTGCATGAACTACTAACATCACTTATTTTTACCCCCATTCCACTATATACTCTAGCACTCTGGTTCCCATATCCCTGCAAATCTAATTTAAATCCTCCCCAATAACACTAGCAAACCTTCCTGCAAGTATATTGGTCCCCTTGTAGTTCAGGTGTAACCTGTCTCTCATATACAGGTCCCCATCTGCCCCAGAAGAGGTCCCAATGATCTAGAAATCTGAAACCCTGCCCCCTACACCAGTTTCTCAGCCACGTGTTCATCTGCCAGAGCATCCTACTCTTACCCTCACTGGCACGTGGCACAGGCAGCAATCCGGAGATTCAACAGTCCTATAGCATGGGATTGAAGCTGTCATTGAGCCTGGTGGTACATGCTTTCAGGCTTTTGTATCTTTTCCCCAATTGGAGGGAGTAGAAGAGAAAATATCAGGGGTGGGTGGGGACTCTAATTATGTCAGGTGCTTTACCAAGGCAATGAGAAGTATAGACAGAGACAATGGAGGGAGGACTGGTTCCTGTGATGTGCTGAACAGTGTCCATAACTCTCTGCAGTTTCTTGCAGCCCCAGGTAGAGCAGTTGCTATACGAAGCCATGAGGCATCCTGATGTGATCCTTTCTGTAGATACTCCCTGGATTAGAGAGCACGTTCTTATGAGGATAGGTCAAGTGAGCTGGGGCTATTACTTTTGGAGAAAAGGAGGATGAGATGTAACTTGATAGAGGTGTACAAGATGATAAGAGACATTGATAAAGTTAACAGCCAGAAACTTGTTCCTAGGAGGAAATGGCTAATACAAAAGGACATAATTTTAATGTGATTGGAGCAAAGTATAAAGGGGATGTCAGAGGTAGTTTTGGTTACCCAAAGAGTGGTAACTGCCAGGAACACACTGCCAAGGGTGGTGGTAGAAGCAGATACATTAGGGGCCATTAAGAGTATCTTGGAGAGGTGCATGTATGAAAGAAAAATGGGGGGGGGGGACTATGGGGAGGGCAAGGGCCACATTTTGGGTGAAGGTCCTGTACTGTGGTCTACTATACTACGTCCTAAAGCATAGTGATAGAAATTGTTGAGGGTCAAAGTGAGATGGTAAAGATTTAAAGGCAATCTGAGGGTCAACATTTTCACAGGTGGATGATGGATATGTGGTACATGCAGCCAGGAAAAGTTGTAGAGTTGTGTATAATTAAAATGTTTAAAAGATATTTGGACAGGTACATGGATAGGAAATGTTAAGAGAGATGTAGGGCAAAAACATGCAAGTGGAATTAACTCATGGAGGCCCTTGGTTATCATGGAAGAGTTGGGTTGAAGGGCCTGTGTCTGTGCTGTACACTCAGTGGCCACTTTATTAGCTACCTCCTATATCTAATAACGTTTGTTGTCCTCTGCTGCTGTAGCCCATCCACTTCACGATTTGACTTGTGCACTTAGCTATGCTCCACCGCACACCATTGTTGTAATGCATTGTTATTTGAGTTACTGTCACCTTCGTGTCAGCTTCAACCCGTCTGGCCCTTCTCATCTGACCTCTTTCATTAACAAGATGTTTTCAATCCCAGAAATGCCACTCATTGGATGCTTTCACTGTAATCTATAGAGACTGTTGTGCTGCAAATCCCAGGAGATAAACAGTTTCTGAAATACCAAACCACCCAGTATGTCTTCAACATTCAATCCACAATCTAAGTTTCTTAGATCACATTTAATTTTTAGTTTTTCCCCCCTTTTTTTTCCTCTCTCTCTCTGCCCATCACTCTGCCTATTCCCCATCTCCCTCTGGTGCTCCCCTCCCCCTTTCTTTCTCCAGAGGCCTCCTGTCCCATGATCCTTTCCCTTCTCCAGCTCTGTATCCCTTTTGCCAATCACCTTTCCAGCTCTCAGCTTCACCCCACCCCCTCTGGTCTTCTCCTATCATTTTGCATTTCCCCCTCCCCCTCCTACTTTCAAATCTCTTACTATCTTTCCTTTCAGTTAGCCCTGACAAAGGGTCTCAGTCCGAAACATCGACTGTACTTCTTCCTATTGATACTGCCTGGCCTGCTGCGTTCCACCAGCATTTTATGTGTGTTGCTTGAATTTCCAGCATCTGCAGATTTCCTCATGTTTACTTGATCACATTCCTTCCCCATTCTGATATTTGGTCTAACGACTGAATCTCTTGACCAGGTCTTCATGCTTTTATACTGTCACATGATTGGCTGATTAGATATTTGCATTAATGAGTAAGTATACAAGTACCCAATAAAGTGGCTACTGAGTGTATAATTTTATAAGTCAATCAATAGAAAGAAGATTAGGCGATAGTTGCAAGGTAAAAGGAGGTTGTGAAAAAAATTTTTTTAAATCACTCAAAGAGCAGTTCTGATCTAGAATTCACTACTTGAAGAGATGTTGAAAGCATAAACAATCATTATTATTAAAAGGAACTGCTTGGGACATAGAATGGAATAATTAGCAAGAGTACAGGGAAAGAGTGGAGAATTGGAACCAACAGTACATCTCTATCAGAAACAATCAGAAACTGGATGGGCCAAATGGCCTCCATATGCCCCATTATAGTTCTATAGTCTGTAATCAGAAGGAATCATGATAAAGGAAATATTTCATTTGGTGTAAAAGTGTTGTGAAGTCAGAATAATTACACATCATTGAATCAAATAAGAGGTCAAGAACTGTGAATTAAATTGAACTCAGCTAATCATTTATCTAAAATTTGTATTCCGTGTGACCATCAGGGAGAAAATTATCTCTCTGAAAATCTTAGATTCTTGCCAGGGCACTGTCTAAAAATACCAAAGCATTATCTTTTGTTCTCTAGGTTCTTACGTATATTCTTCAATTATCATTGGCAGAATTTCAGATGGCGACAAAAAGGCATACAGGAGTAAGGTACATCAGCTGTTTGAGTGGTATCACAGCAACAGTCTTGCACTCACCATCAGGAATACCAAGGAATTGATTGTGAACTTCAGAAAAGGGAAGTGAAAGGAACGTACACCATTCTTCATCGAGGGATCAGAAGTGGAAAAGTTGAGCAGCTTCAAGTTCCTGGGTGTCAACAACTCTGAACATCTATCCTGGGAGGGGGAGGAGGGAGGCTTGCTGCTGTTTGTGCGTGGGAGCGGGGCAAGGAGCTTTGGGGTTCTTACATCTTTTTTCTGTCATTCATTCTTTGGGGGTGGGGTTCTTCTGTTTCGAGGATGTCTGTGGAGAATATGAATTTCAGGTTGAATATTGTATATGTTCTCTGATGTTAAATGGAAATATTGAACTATTGAACATATTGATGCAATTACTAAGAAGGCACAACAGTGGCTATATATCATTAAGAGTTTGAAGAAAGTTGGCATGTCACCAAAAACACTCTCAAATTTTTACAGATGTACCATGAAGAGTTGCATTAACACATAGTATGGAGGGTCCACTGCACAGGATCAGAAAAAAAGCTGTAGAAAGTTGTAAACTTTGTCAGCTCCAACATAGTCACTGACCTGCTCAGCATTGAGGACACCTTCAAATGGTGATGCCTCAAATAGTTGGCATCCAGCATGGAGGGCTGAGACCCTTCATTGGGACTGGAAAGGAAGGGGGAGGGGAGGAAGAAGTACAGGGTGGCATGTGATAGGTGAATCCAGGGCCTGAGATATTCACGCACAACAGTTTGAAGAGAATGGTGTGAAAAAAAAATCCAATGAGTGGCAGTTCTGTGAGTGAAACCATCTTGTTAATGAGAAAGATCGGAGGAGAGTGTCCAGACTGGCTCATGCTGACGGGAAGGTGACAGTATAGTATTTGTTATTATATTTTTCAATGTACAGCTGCTGCAAAACAAAATATTTCATGACAAATGCTTGCGGTACAAAACCTGATTCTGATTCTGACATCAATTTCAAATGAAATGTTTCCCTCTGATATAAACTTGGTAACATGAGCTAACATCAAACACTCACAGCTCAGATATTGCATCTAACAAACATCATCTTTCTGACATTGTAATATTCCATGTCCTCATGCAGTCACAATAGCCATCCATTTCTCACACCAACATTTATATTTTTGAGACATGTTGGCCATTTTGTTAATGACTTGCTCCAGATTTGTTGGTCCTTAATAATCTCACAGAGCCTCTTAGCAACTGAGAAATGTGCCCACGACCACTTCATTTGGGATTTCAGCTACCAGATAAAGAAGGGTTTACTTCAGTCTTCTGGCCAGGACGTAGAATAGTTTTTCCCTCCCTAATATCGAGTATATCTTCAAGAGGAGATATCTCAATAAAGTTGCATCCGTCATTAAGGACTTTCACCATCTGGACATGCTCTCTTTGCATTACTATCAATGATGAGGATGTACATGAGCCTAAAGATCCACACTCAACATTTTAAGAACAGCTTCAACCCCTCCCCCATCAGATTTCAGAGTGGTCCATGAACCCATGGTTCCTTAAGGTTGCTATAGCCATGGACGATAATGGAGATAAGCTCCCACTACTTATTGAATGTTCCCAATGGCGTCCATCTCAAATAGTCTCTGGCAACAATGTCCAGTTCCTGGCTTTCAGGTGTGGCTTAGCTACTAAGTCCAGCGGAACCATTTCTCTTGACTGGAGAAGGGGCAAATACGGATTATTGGCACCTTAAACCAGTCGGTTTGAGCAAATGGTGCTCATCAGCCATGGTTAGCAGCTCATCTAGAAGAAGGAAAACTCTGGTCTTAAACCTCCACTGCCTTGCAGCTAAACTCACTCATGGAGAAGTTTCGGGAGTCAACACTGAGGAAAAATCTGGTGCAGGAGTCCCTAGGGCAGTCCTTTGATGAGTTCAACGCTGACTGGCAAATCCTGCGATGCTGCTGGTACCAAACTGTATCTGTCTCTGCCATTCCTTTGGATTAATCAGCTGTGTGGAGAGGGGCAGCCTGCGGAATGGGCAAAAACTTGCCCTCCATATCATACTGCTCTGGCTTGCATATCACATAGTCAACTAGGACGCAGCATCCATAGTTGACCTTGAGTAGCCAAGAGCCTCAAAATGAACCCATGAACACTACCCCACTGTTAGAAGATTATTAATTTTTCCCCAGATCTCTCAATCTACTTTATTATGAACTTTCACTTTATTGTCTACCAGTACTGCCCTTTTTCTGTAGCTTTTGTACTTCATTCTGTATTGTTACTGTTTTACCTTATTCTGCCTCGTTACACCAAATAATGATTTAATCTGTATGAACAGTATGCAAACAAGTTTTTCACTGTCTCTTGGTACATGTGACAATAATTTTCTTTGTATTTTTATCTATTTTCTTACAGTACTGTGCAAAAGTCTTAGGCCTACATAAACACTTTCCACTGTATCTTTCAAAGTTCAAAGTACAAATATTATCAAAGTATAATCAAAGCAAGATTTCGGTCTTGCTTGATGCTTTAATCGGCAATATCAGCGAGAAATGGAGTTGATCATGGGCTCGCAGCCCGACCCCAGGCATCTTGACCTCCAGGCCACACACTCCACTCAAAAACTTCAGCAAACTCCTTCGGAGACAGCAAAGCGCCAGATTGCTTAAACGGCCCCAAAACACCATCAAAATGCAAATCACAGCTTCCAATCACACGCTGCTTAGTAGTAAAGTCATATTTGAAAGAAGCAGAAGAACTAGTTTTGTGAACTATCTCCTGGACGTTGCCTTTGGTTGCGTTGTTTGCTGGTGTCATCCCCTTCAGATTCATCTTGGTGCATGTGACAATAATAAATAATCCCATTCATCTTCTGCACTATTAGGATTTTGTAACTTACATTAATTTTTATGTCTTGAAGTGTACTGATGACTGTCAGTAATAATAAACCTGATTCTGTTTCTCATTATTGCCAAGTATTATCTCTCATTGTCTTTCCGTCAGTAAAGATAGAATTGACATTTCTAAGGCTTGATTTAAAATGCTGCAGCAGGAATGCTCAGTGAAGATCATGGTGAAGGAGCTGTAAATTATTGATCATTTATACTAGTTAACACCCAACTCTTCGATAATTTTTTTATTCATATGCCTCTGTGTGGCTCAGCTTCTGTTCTGGAGTTCTGGAGTTCTAGTTTCATGATTATATCTATGAAATGAGTTTACCACTTTAAAAATGTTTTATAGATTGAAGTAGTTGTCACTGAATCCAGTTCTAATCCCTTCACTAATTAATCTCCTGGGTTCCTTGAGGAAGATTGCAAGCGAACAATTAATACGCACAACAGAAATATGGAACATGCACAGTGGGTTAATGCCAGCTCAGACTCTCGCCTACATTCATTTCACTTAGAATCCATGTAGGCTCCAAATATGGGAGACCTCCACCCATCTTCAGTGAAATTAGTACAAACCTACAACAAGACTACCACAGAGAGGAGTCTAAGACACATATTCAACGTCTTAGGAACAACATCTTTCCCTCCACCATCTGATTTCTGAACAATGAACTCTACCAGCATGAGTTCTGCCAGTATTTTGTGTTTTTTTATTTATTTCCAGCATCTGCAGATTCACTCGTGTTTCCTTTGAACTCTACCTCACTAATTTTTTCAATCTCTTTTTGCACACATATTGAAATTATTATTTTTATACTGTATATTTCTTATTGCAATTAATGGTCTTTTTATGTGTTCTGTACAGAAAATTTCATAAGATAAGCCGATGATATTAAGACTGACTCTGATTAATGCTGGATCATGATGTCCCTGGATATTTATTGGTCCTTTGTTTACCTCATTCAGTGTGCACGTAAAATATATTTCTTTGCAGGTGTGTAAGGCAAAATTGAATAATTTTAATATCGAGAATGGCAAAGTTACAGAAGAATGTCACTGAATTCAGAAATCTTACTGAATAGATGTCTTCAATAACAATATGCAGCTGAGCGCAAGCATGCAGAGTTACACATATACATATATCCTTATGGTAAAGGAGTCTATTTAGTTCATCAAGCCTACCCCAGCTCACAGAGAGAATTAAACAAACAGCTGGGGGTACGCATGGGTCAGATAGCATCTGTGGAGGGAAACGGATGGTCGATATTTCAGTTTGAGATCCTTCATCAGAGAAATCCTAATCTCCAGCATTTTCTCTGTAAGCTACTCTCCCTACCCAACCCCATACCTCAATCAACACAATCAATTCAGATATAAGGATATTCTGTAGTTATGTGAATATAGCAGACATTAATTCAAACAAGGACTAGTCTTCAGTTCTGAATGTAAATTGTAAACTGTGTGCAGTAAATTAAAATTAAAAGCTCATGCTGACTCATAGACTAAGAGATATGGTTTGTAAAATGGTGACCATGAGACATTTGCATATGCATCAGCCAAATATTAAGACAATGGGCTTGTGTAAATTGGACTGCAACTATCCAGGAAACTTTGGGTTTACATAATTTGCACCATTCTACACAAGTTCAAGGAATCTTGCAGACCAGACTGATACTCATCACCATCAATATGTGCCAAGTCGTATGACATGGGCGATTATTGACTTGATTCTTGGCAAAGTCTGATACTTCCTATGTCAGCAACACACACAAAATGCTGGAGGAACTCAGCAGGTCAGGCAGCATCTATGGAAAAAGTACAGTTGATGTTCCGGGCCGAGACCCTTCCACAGGACTGGAGAAAAAAGATGAGGAGTAGATTTGAAAGGTGGGGAGAGAGTAACACAAGGTGATAGGTGAAACCTGAAGGGGGAGGGATGAAGTAAAGAGCTGGTAAGTTGATTGGTGAAAGAAATACAGGGCTGGAGAAGGGGATGTCTGATAGAAGAGGACAGAAGACTGTGGAAAAAAGAAAAGGGGGAAGGAGCACCAGAGGAAGGCGATGGGGGAGCAAGGAGATAAGATGAGAGAGGGAAAAGGGGATGGGGAAAGGTGAAGTAGGGTGGGGAGTTTTACTGAAAGTTTGAATGGATGAGGGAGTCGTGTAAGGAGCAATCCCAGTGAAAAGTAGAATGTGGGGGTGGGGAGAGGGAAGGGAAAGATGTACTTGGTGGTTGGATCCCAGAGGAGATGGAGGAAGTTACAAAGAATTATGTGCTGGACGCAGAGGCTGATGGGGTGGTAGGTGAGGACAAGAGGAACTCTAATCCTGGTAGGGAGGTGGGAAGATGAGGTGAGAGCAGACATGCAGCAAATGGAAGAGATGTGGTGAGGACAGAGTCGATGTTGGAGGAAGGGAAGCCCCATTTTTTGAAGAAGGAGGACATCACTTTCATTCAGGAGTGAAAAGACTCATCCTGAACGCAGATGCGGCAGAGACGGAGGAATTAAGGGGATAGTGTTTTTACAAGTAACAGTGTGGGAGGAGGTGTAGACCAGGTAGCTGTGAGATATCTACTCTTTACTTCATCCCTCCCCCTTCAGGTTTCACCTATCACCATGTGTTTCTCTCTCCCTCTCCCCTACCTTTCAAATCTACTCAACTTTTTTTCTCCAATCCTGCCGAAGGGTTTTCGCCCGAAACGTCGACTTGTATTTTTACACAGATGCTGCCTAGTCAATTGACCAAAAGCCCTGCACATCTTAGGGCTGTGGGTAGAAACTGGTGTGACAAGTCACAGAAGAACATGTAAACTCTACATCGACAGCACTGAGTGAACCCAGGTCCCTGAAGCTGGAGACAATGGCTCTGCCAGCTGTACTACTCTGCTGTAGTTACTCATTAAGATGATGATGATGATAGATACTATTGATCCCAAAGGAAATTGCAGTGTCACAGTAGCATTACAAGTGCACAGAAATAAATATTAGAGCAGAAGGAGAAAGAATAACAAATAAGTTACCACAAACAGTCTAACAGGAGGAGGCCATCACTTCCCAGGCTATAGGCTGACTCATTATAGAGCCTAATGGCTAAGGGTAAGAATGACCTCATATAGCGCTCTTCAGAGCAGCGGTTGTCTTAGTCTGTTACTGAAAGTTCTCCTTTGTTCAGCCAAGGTGGCATTTTGAGAGTGAGAGATATTGTCATGAATTGCCAGCATTTTCCATAGGATCCTTTGTTCTACCACAGCCTCCAGTGCGTTCAGTTTGACTCCTATAACAGAGCCAGTCTTTCTAATCAGTTTACTTAGCCTGCTGGCATCACCCATGTCGATGCCATTGCCCGAGCACACCACCACATAGAAGAGTTTACTGGCGACAACAGACTGGTAGAACATGTGAAGGAGAGGCCTACATACTCAAAAGGGCCGCAGTCTCCTCAGGAAGTAGAGGCGACTCTGGCCCTTCTTGGACACAGCTGTTCTTGTACAACACTCTGCTTTGGTGGTCCTCTCAAGTTCGTCATCCAGCTGCACTCCCAGGTACTTGTAGGTCTTCACTACATCCACGTCCTCACCATCAATAGCAACAGGAAGCAATGCAGGCTTAATCATTCTAAAGTCCATCCCATCTTATTTGTCTTACTAATGTTGAACTGCAGATGATTCAGCTTGCACCATTTGACAAAGCCCTCCATCAGTGCCCTGTACTCTCCTCCCATCCTCCCTTTAGACACCCAACTATTGCTGAATCAACAGAGAATTTCTGCAGATGACATGACTCAGTGTTGTATCTAAAGACTGAGTTATGCAGGGTAAACAGGAGGGGAGCCAGTACAGTTCCCAGTGCTGCTCTTTACCATGTCTGACACACAGCTCTGAAGCTGCACAGTCAGACAGTCCGTTATTCAGACTAGAATAGAAGAGCCAATCTGCATTGAATGGAGCTTTTCCCCTGGCAATGAGGGCCGTATGGTATTGAAGGAACTTGAGAGAAATTAAAAAAACATGATGCTCAAAGTATGTATTAAGAGAGTGTTATTTCAATTAAAATCCATACTTCTTAGACTGCCCCTCATATGGAAGATAACTTATTTCTACCCAGATTTGTGTTCTTCTCCAGGATTTTGGAGATATGTACATGGATGAGAGAAGTGTGAAAGGCTATTTTCTGGATTCAGGTATTTGGGACTAGACAGAGGACCAGGCTGGCATGGACGAGATGGACCAAACGACCAGTTTCTGTGCTGCAGTGTTCTATGGCTCAAGGGACATCAATGTGGGAATTGCAGATCTTTCTACAGATGGGGCTGTGTTGGATAAACTGGCAGGCTCTTTGTTTTGGATTATTAGAGTCACATGCAACATAGAACATAGAACATACAGTACCATACAGGCCTAAAGCCCACAATGTCATGTTGACCTTTTAACCTAATCCAAGATCCATTTTCTTTCATCTCTATGACTATCTAAGTGTCTTAAATGTCCATGACCTGCACTGCCTCTACTATCTTCCCTGTTCCACTCACCCACCACTTTATGTAAAAAAAACTACCTCTGATATCCCTCCTATACTTTCCTCCAAACACATTAAAGTAGCGCCCCCATCATAATAGCCATTTCCACCTTGGGAGAAAGGCGTTGTCTGTCCACTCTATCTCTGCCTTTTGAAGTCTTGTACTCTGTCAAGTCACCTTCTCCCTAAAGAGATAAGACTTAGCTTTCTCAATCTATTCTCATAAGACATTTTCTCAAATCCAGTAAATCTTCTCTGCAGCCTCTCTACAGTTTCCACATCCTTCCTAAAATGAGGTGACCAGAACTGCACACAGTACTGCAAGTACACGTGGCTTAAAATGTGTGTACAATGTCTAATACGTGTGTACAATAATAAAATAGAATAAAAAGGTGTGTGTGAGAATTTGTTCTTGTTGTATGCCACTGGGCAAGTCATTTCATATGAAAGTATATCAAGGTAGGAGAAAGAAAAACAGAATGCAGAATATAATGGTACAGTTACAGAGGAACAGCAACATGGGCAAACACTAAGGTGCAAGGCCATGGCAAGGTAGATTAGGAGATCATAAACACAAAATACTCTGCAGATGATCAAGTGTTCAAGAGCTGATCTCAATCAGATAAACTAAGTGAAGACTTCATCTTCACTACAGTGCCTCCCATTCAAGTGTCTGATGGCGTCTCGGTAGTGTAGTGGTTAACACAACACTTTACAGTACAGGTGACCCAGCTTTAATTCCTGCCACTACCTGTAAGGAGAATGTAGGTTCTCCCCGTGACAGGCGTGGGTTTCCTCAGGGTGCTCCGGTTTCCTCCCACTGTCCAAAGATGTAACGGTTAATAGGTCATTGTAAGTTGTCCCGTGATCGGTCTAGGATCAGGAAATTGCTGGGCGGCATGGCTTGAAGGGCTGGACTGTATCCCCATTAATAAATAAATAATAGAGGGACAGAAGCTACCCTTGAGTCAGGTGTTACGTGCCTTCCGGTTTATGTACCTTCTTCCCGATGGGAAGAAGGGTGATGGAGTGGAGATACATCTCTACCAAAGGAAGTGTAAGGTGCTCCTTCCCTCTGCTAGCCTGCAGGTCGAGCGTGGGAAAGGTATAGTACTGCTTATCCCCCGATCAGGGTTGCATGAAGCCATGGGAGCAGGTGGTGGATATGACAAGTCCTGATTATGCAACCAATGACATCAGGTAGACAATCTCTGAAAAGTACTGATTATGGCTGAGGTCATCTGTTTTGTAAAGACACTGCCCAGAAGAAGGCAATGACAAATACTTCTGTGGAAAAATTGCCAGAACGATCATGGTCATGAGACTATGACAGCCCACGTCATATGTCACAGCACATAATAATAATGATGATAGCCAATGGGAGAGTGGAAAAGAGAGAATGACTGGGGTGGGAGAGTTCCTCATTGGCTATTTTCCAGAGCAACGGGAATAGTAATGGAGGGGAGGCTAGTTGGTTTATTTGCTCTTTTCCCTGTTCATGCAGGGCTTCTGCATGGTTCTGTTGCATTGTCACAAGGTTATCAACACTATTTCAATTGCTCTTTCTTCATTGTGTGTGGCCAGGGGCCAGAGATTTAGAGGAGTCAGTGGGAATGGTGCATTTATTTGATGAATTTTGCAAATTAATTGACTATTCCTTTGAGTACATCCTTGATTCATGGACCGTCACTGATTTTGAAAAATTTCAGAAACTCCAAGTAACTATTTACTTCAACATGTAATGTTACGCCACAGTACGGGCCCTTCAGCCCATAATGTTGTGTCAAACTTTTAACCTACTCTTGGATCAATCTGAGTTTTGCTGAGGTACAGCATAGAACAGGCCCTTCTGGTTCTTCAGGCTGCTCTGCCCAGTAGTGGTTGGACTTCATCCTAGCCTAATCACAGGGCAATCTACAATGACCAATTGACCTACCAGTAGGTATCTCTTTGAACTGTGGGAGGAAACCAGAACATGCGGAGGAAACCCATACATTCACGGGAAGAACATACAAACTCCTTACAGGCAGCGGCAGGAATTGAACCCAGGTCACCTTTACTATAAAGCATTGTGCCTACCACTACACTACAGTGCCTCCCTACATTTTTCTGTCAGCTATATGCCTCTCTAAGAGTTTCTTAAATGTTCCTTACATATCTGCCTCTACCACTATTGCTGGCAGGGCATTCCACACATTAAAATTAAACTTTCATTGGTTTTATAGTCATCAAAGCAATGTATAAAGCTACCTGTAAATCTTGACGGATCTTTCTCCTACCAACACACCAAATCAGACACAGTCCTGAAGAAGGGTCATGGCCTAAAATGTCGACAATTTATTCATTTCCATAGATGCTGCAGACTTTCTCATGTTTAAGCAATTTCTATGCAGTCATTAATATTAGCAGCTGTTCCCCTGCTTTAGAAATACACCTCCATTCTTCCAGTGTGTTGGAGGAGTGTAAGTGATGACATTGAATTGGATGCAGCAAAAGTTCAATGAATAGGGGAGTGTGCTGCCAAGCAGCTTATTTGTGAAAGAGAAAAACAAAAGTGACAAAGAGAAGTGAATCATGGAGACTAAAGAGAGCTTGATGCCGCATGACAGCACTCTGGAATACAGTGCAGACTGAAACAGACTATTGTTTTAAAGAAAGGCAAAGCTAAGAAACAAAATTTGCACTTAGTTTGTAACCTTATATAGGAACAGTCACTGTGCTGCAAGCAGAGTAAAGATGACAAAGATTAGTTTTAAAAGATAAAACCAAAGATTAGCTTTATTTGTCACGTGCAAAGAAATGCTGAAACATACAGAGAAATCCGTCATTTGCGTCAATGACCAATATGGTCATTGGGTGTATTTAAAGTGGAGGTCGATAGGTTTTTGGGTAGCCAGGGCATCAAAGTCTATGGGGAGAAGGCAGGAGAATGGGGTTGATATGGAGCATAAATCAGCCATCATGGAATGGCTGAGCTTTTCTGGTGAAACAGTGACATGTTCAATAGCAACAGCTTCTACAGGATCAGTTTTAAACGTATTTTTATGATCACAAGATCCTTCTGGTCATCAACAATTTGAAGTGCTGCAGGTCTGCCCCAACAGCGAGTTGCTCACTGGGAGAGAAACAAAAGGACTTGGTGCAGATTGTGCTGGTGCTTGTACCAGCGAGGCATCGGAGGAGCTGGTGCCATTATCCAGATCATTGATGCGCTCAATGAAGTGAAAAGGAGCAGGCCGAACACTGACCCCTGTAGAACCCCACTGGCTACTGACAGCCAACCAGAAAAGCCCCTACTGTTTGCATCCTGCCGATAAGTCACTCTTCTGTCCATGCTAGTATATTCTGTGTAATACCATAGGCTCTTATCTAGTTTATCACTTTCATGTGAGGCATCTTGCGAAGGTTTCCTGAAAATCCACTGACGCTCCCTGTCTACTTTGCCTGTTTTTTGCTCAAACAATTCCATAAGATTTGTTAACAATGTGTCTTCTCAGCCACATCTCTTGGAAAATTGGTCTGAGCTGACAGATCAGCAGGGAGTTTTAATGGGATTAAGAGCTAAATCCTCTTAAAGAGGCCACAGATGTAAGTTGTAGCCAGGAGGAAACCAAACTGGGAAGACAATTGAAATTCCATTGGGTAAAATTGGCGAGGAAGGAGATCTACCGAGCCTTTGAAAGATTATTTACTGCGCAATTCAGGGACAGCTTCTTGCCTTCTGCCATCTGATTTCAAAATGGACTTTTGAGCCCGTGAACACTAACACACTACTTTTATTTTTAATACCTATTTTGCACTGTTTTTTCTTAATTTAACTATTTAATATAGATATATATATGCTTAACAAATTATTTATCTTATGGAATGAACTGTACGGGTTGATTGGACTTAGAATATAGAACATAGAACAGCAAAGAACAAAGCACAGGAACAAACTCTTCAGCCCTAATATTGTGCCAAACTAATTCAATTAAATTCATCCCTTCAGGCCACACAGTGTTCATATCCTTCCATTCTCTATGTATTCATGTAAGGGGTGTATGGGGTGTAAGGGAGGAGTAGCACCTCTGGTGGGGGAACATGTCATGTCCTTTTCAAGAGGTTTGTCCACCTTTGGTCCCCACCTCTCACCTGTGGCTCCCCATAGCTGTTTGCATGTGGCAACGCCCACACCCCGGGCAACGGCTTCGACAAGCTGACTAAACCAGGTCAGGGTAACCGATGGGTCTCAAAGCTTCAGTGAGATAGGGAGATGTCTATCCCAGCATGTGAAGACAGACTCCGGCGGATTGAGCAGACGAGACCAATGGAAGGTCCAACTGTCAAGAAGGCGGTCTCTGCAAGTGTCGTGGAATGTGTAGAGCACGACAAGACACAGAGGACGTCCTGATCATCCATTGTGCATAGTCCCATCTCCAGCCGTCTCGACTCTTGTATTGCCACTGGATCCAGATGGGAATTGGGATGAGAGAGTGAGGCTGACGTTACGCAACTCTCCCTCACTTAAATCCAAATCAAGCGCTAGTCTCAACACCATAATGGTGTCAAGGTCTTCATCGACGACGACGATGGACGAACACATATTCATGTAAGAAGCTCGCAAACAGCTCTGTTGTGTCTTCCTCCACCACTGGCAATGCATTCTAGGCACCCACTGGTCTCTGTGTGAAAAACTCTCCTATAAATTAGTCCCGCTCACTTCAAATGCATGCACACAAAACACTTGAGAGAAGCTATCTGCTCCTTTAGAGAGGTTGAAGTAAGGAGTGATAAAATTCTGCTCAGCTGGTTAGGAGTGGTGTCAAGGAGCACTTCTTCACCTAGAGGATATGGAAATTTATGTCTGTTCATCAGGCTCATGGACAATGTGAACCTTTCAAAACTGCAATTGAAGGCATCTGTTGCTGATTGTCTAAGTTTCAAGCAGGTAAAATATTAAATTACCACAGTTAGAAAAAGCAATTTACCATTGACTTTCAAAGAATAAAGTTGTCTACTATATAACCTGCAGTTCACAGATGTCACACAGTTTCAATCTCTTCATTCTGTTGAAGTGTTTATAGAGTCATTGAATTATACGGCATAGAAACAAAGCCCTACAGCCCAATTGTCTGTGTCAGCCAAATTAATTTTAAGACAAAGTATTTTTTTTGTCAAAGTACTTAAATGTTAACTCATACAGCCCTGAGATTCATTTTCTTCTGAACATACTCAATAAATCTATAGAATAAATAAGCAGAGCAGAATCATTGAAAGACCATATCAACTTGGTGTTCAACCAGTGTGCAAAAGACAGCAAACTGTGTGTGGTAGGTCATGTTTAACCAATCTATTAGAGTTTTTCGAGGAGGTTACCATGAAAGTGGATGAAGGGAAGGCAGTGGATGTTGTCTACATGGACTTCAGTAAGGCTTTTGACAAGGTCCCGCATATGGGAGGTTAGTTAGGAAGATTCAGTCGCTAGGTATACATGGAGTCATAGTAAATTGGATTAGACTTTGGCTCAATGGGAGAAGCCAGAGAGTGATTGCTTCTCTGAGTGGAGGCCTGTGACTAGTGGTGTGCCACAGGGATCACTGCTGGGTCCATTGTTATTTGTCAATAATCTGGATGATAATGTGGTAAATTGGATCAGCAAATTTGCTGATGATACAAAAATTGGAGGTGTAGTGGACAGTGAGGAAGGTTTTCAAAGCTTGCAGAGGGATCTGGACCAGCTGGAAAAGTGGGCTGAAAAATGACAGATGGAGTTTAATGCAGACAAGTGTGAGGTATTGCACTTTGGAAGGACAAACCAAGGTAGAACATACAAGGTAAATGGTAGGACACTAAGGAGTGCAGTAGAACAGAGGGATCTGGGAATATGGATACATAATTCCCTAAAAGTGGTGTCACAGGTAGATAGGGTTGTAAAGAGAGCTTTTGATACATTGGCATTTGTAAATCAAAGTATTGAGTATAAGAGTTGGAATGTTATGGTGAGGTCGTATAAGACATTGGTGAGGCCGAATTTCGAGTATTGTGTGCAGTTTTGGTCACCTAATTACAGGAAGGATATTAATAATGTTGAAATAGTGCAGAGAAGGTTTACAAGGATGTTGCTGGGACTTGAGAAACTGACTTACAGAGAAAGGTTGAATAGGTTAGGAATTTATTCCTTGGAGTGTAGAAGAATGAGGGGAGATTTGATAGAGGTATATAAAATTATGATGTGTATAGATCGAGTGAATGCAAACAGGCTTTATCCACTAAGGCTAGGGGAGAAAAAAAAACAGAGGACATGGGTTAAGGGTGAAGGGGGAAAAGTTTAAAGGGAACATTGGGGGGGAGGTTTCTTCACACAGAGAGTGGTAGGAGTGTGGAATGAGCTGCCAGATGAAGTGGTAAACGCAGGCTCACTTTTAATATTTTAGAAAAACTTGGACAGGTACATGGATGAGAGGGGTATGGTCCAGGCGCAGGTCAGTGGGACTAGGCAGAAAAATGGTTCAGCACAGCCAAGAAGGGCCAAAAGGCCTGTTTCTGTGCTGTAATGTTCTATGGTTCTATGGTTCTAACTGTGCAAATGCAAAAAGAAATAATAATAATAATAATAATAATAATAATAATAATAATGATGATAATAATAATAATAAACAAATAAACAATAAACATTGAGAACATGAGATGAAGAGTATTTAAAAATGTGTCCATTGGTTGTGGGAACATTTCAGTGATGGGGCAAATAAAATTATCCTCTTTGGTTCAAGAGCCTGATGTTTGAGGGGTAGTAACTGTTCCTGAACCTGAAGGTTTGAGTCCTGAGGCTCCTGAAGGTAACAGCAAAAAGAAACTGGGTGGTGGGGGTCCCTGATGATGGATGCTGCTTTTCTGCAACAGCATTTCATGTAGATGTGCTCAGTGCTGGGGAGGGCTTACCCGTGATAGACTGGCACGTATCCATTACGTTTTGTAAGATTTTCCGTTCAAGGGCATTAGTGTTTCCATACCAGGCTATGATTTAGTCAGTCAATATACTCTCCACCACACACCTATAGAAGTTTGTCAGTGTTTTAGATGTCATGCCGTATCTTTGAAAGCTCCTGAGGAAATAGAGGTGTTGCCATTCTTTCTTCATAATTGCACTTACGTGCTGGACTCAGGACCGGTATTCCGAAATAGAAACACCGAGGAATTTGAAGGTGCTGACCCACTCCACCTCTGATCATTCAATGACAACAAATGACAACAAACCTCTTGTCCATGAGCCAGTCCTAATCTAAACATTTGCTACCATGTATCTTTCAAAGTGTTTATTTTAAATGTTGTTATTCTACCTGTCTTAATCACTTTCACTGGTAGTTCATTCCATATATGGAACACCCTCCGAGTCGAAAAAGTGCCCCTTTACAAGATCAAAACAGCTTTGTTTGTCACATCTACATTGAAAAATTGAAACGTACTGTGAAATGTGCTGCTTTGTGTCCATGATCAACAAAATCTGAGAAAGTGCTGGAGGCAGCCCACAAGCGTCTCCATGCCTCCAATCCCAACATAACATGCCCCCAAATTTCTTACCCTATCCTGTACAGCTTTGGAATGTGGGAGGAAACTGGAGCACCTGGAGGAAATGCACACGGTCACAGGGAGGACATACAGATAGTGATAGGAACTGAACCGCGATCACTGGCACTGTAAAGCATTACGCTAGCTGCTATTCTACCCTAATACCCACACGAGGGTGAAGGTGTCCTAAACAACTACTTTGGTTTTTGAACCACATTTTGCCAACATGAAAATTGTATGTTTGTAATTAGACAATAAAACAATTAATCTTCATGTCCTATAAAATATCATTATGTCAGAGTCACTTCTATACATTAAGTAATTCAAGCAAATCTAGTGGTATCATTGGAACAATAGATTTCACTTTAAGGATTTCTGAAACTAAACTCTCATTTGAAACTGATTAAGTCTTTTTAATATTCTAGTCATTAATATGACAGTCCTTTTCATCTGCTAGTAAATTTATTCCACCAGTAACTGCTGTCGGTTAGGAGTTTGTATGTTCCCCATGACCGTTTGGGATTTATCTGGTGTTCTGGTTGCCTTCCACATTTCTAAGATGTACAGGTCAGGTTCAGTGTGCTTTGTGCATGCTACGTTGGTGCCAGAAGCAAGGTGAGATCTGCAGGTTGCCTACAGCACATCCTCAGACTGGGTTTGTCACAGTCACAAACGATGAATTTCACTGTATGTTTTGATGTACACGTGACAAATAAAACTAATTTATAAAGTGGCAAATTTTTCACCTTAGAGGGAGGTCCATATATGGAACGAGCAGCCAAAAGAAGTGATTGGGACAAGTAGAATAACATTTTAAAGATATTTAGACAAATTCATGGAAAGGAAAGCTTTAGAGGAATAAATCTTGTTGGTGCAGGAAGCACGGCAATACTTGTGGGCTGTCCATGGCGCGTCTTCAGACTGTCTTGGTCATTCATGCAAATTATGAATTTTACTATATGATTTCATGTGCATGCGATAAGTAGCTTACATACTTACTGCCCATTCTGCCCAGTTAGGGCAGCAATGAAGGTTCTTCATTGCTGTTTCCATAACAATTTTGTTTTACCAGTCAGGGCTGTTAGCCCTCAGCTGAACCACCAGACCTGGAGAACCAATAGAGCACTCTATGCCTGGACACTACCCTTTGACCTATTTGGCATGGGTGACCCTACCAAAAGACAAAATATAAAGCCCTAAATATAGAACACAGAGCTCTCTGGGTCACTGAGGCACATAAGGCTCTAAACCATGACAAGGCTGTGATCCTCTTGGAAGATGTGACAACAAAAACTTATTTTTAATCTTTAATCTGAATAACGGCCAAAGTAGTGCCATGGTTAGTGTGATGTGTCAGAGTTTGGAGCCCAATTCAGGTGTCCTCTGTAAGGAAGTTTGTATGTCCTTCTTCTGTACACGAGTTTCACCAGCTACTCCGATTTCCTCAGGCAGTCCAAAGGTTAGTTGGTCATTGTCAATTGTCCTGTGATTCATCATCATTATTATATGCCATGTCATGTGACATGGGCAATCACAGTCTCATGACCAAAATAGTTCTTGGCAATTTTCTCTACAGAAGTGGTTTGCCACTGTGTTCTTCTGGGCAGTGTCTTTTTAAGATAGGTGACCCCAGCCATTATCAATACTCCGGCATCTGTCTGGCATCAGTGGTCGCATAACCAGGACTTGCAATTTGCCCCAACTGCTCATATGACCATCCACCACCTGCTTCCATGGCTTCACATGACTCTGATCGGGGAGGCTCAGCAGGTGCTACACTGTGTCCAAGGATGACCTGTAGGCTATGTTCCCTCTAAGCTGTGCATGTGTGCACGAGCACACTCGTTTTTCAACCAGCACACAAAGGAAATTAATGTGCGCACAAAAGGTTAGTTACCTCAAATGATGTAGTAATTAATAATTATACTTATTGAAAACCTGTGAAAGATTCTGAAAAAGAGTGGCCTGACACCATTGATTCGCTTCATTTTGCATGAGGCAAAATTAACAAGAAAAAAATATCTGGGAGACAACGTTTCGTGGAGTGACAAAGTTCAAGTTTTGCTAAGCCAACAACGTGAAGAAAACATCACAATAGATACAAGTTTGCTGTTGACTTTTATAAATAGTCTTTGTGTTCATCTAGAAAAAAGGTTTCCTGAAGATGAGGTACAAGAATAGTCAGCTTTTGATTTCTCCACAATTGCAGATTGTGACTTCATGTTTGGCAATGAACAAGTTAATGCCTCATGTCTAAAATATCATGGTTTTCTATTTGAAAATACTGTGATAGACAGATTAATGATTTCAAATTTTCCATACAAGTAAAAATTAAATCCAAACAGATTTCAAACTTTGCTCAAATGGTGGCATTTGTACTTCAATATGAACAGTTTTGCGACCTTGCACAGTTGATGGATTTTGAGGGAACCTTTCTTGCATCTAGTGCGGTCTGTGAGCGAGGTTTTAGCCTAATAAATCAACTCAAAAACAAGCTAAGAAACCGTTTAGGTGAATGTCATTTGGATATGTTAATGAGAATCAAACGCTATCAATTGGATGGAAGTTCTATTAGTCCAGATAGAGTTTACAAAGAATGGGTAAATGCCAAAGACAGGAGAAAGAAAAGAATAACTGAGTGTCTTAAATATGTATGTTATTTTGTTGTTATTCTGTGCAGTTTTATGTCAAATATTTTGTAAACCTACATAACCTGTGCCATGTGTGCATTCAGTGCGCACATACTTTAGTCACAGGAAAAAAAATTGCACAACATAAGATTTTTGTGCACACTGACTACTAAATATTAGAGACAATATTGCCTGTAGGCTAGCAGAGAGAAGGAGGGCCTTACACCTCCTTTGGTTGATATGTATCTCCATCCCAGCGACCCATATCATGATTAGGCTTGGGTTAAATCAGTGGGTTACCGAAAGGGCCTGTTCTGCATATTATGACTGTGAACAAAGTCACCAGAGAGACACTGAAGCTGGTGGATATAGAAGCCTTTATTCAGCAAATGAAGCAGACTGCCTGACCCAATAGTACATGACACTATAATCTGTTAAAGATCACAGGTAACAGCAGGACAATTTTATCGTTACAATCTATCTACAATGCTTCCTTTTAATTACATGTGATTTTCAAATATCTGAATCTTCACACCCCTATTCCAGACTCCCAAAATGAATGTTAATTCCTACCAACTCTGGGCTACATCATGCATATGCAGGATTCTGATGTCAAATGGGATGTTTCTTTCTTTGCAATCAACCCCAAAATGCAATTCAGGAAAACCATTGTTCAGAGATGCATTTTAAATTCAATCTACAATCCACGTTCATGTCTGAAGACTGCTGTTGAAATTAGTATTTGCTATATACCATAACTCCAGTATATGCCCTAACACAGCACTGTATCTGTAAATAAATAAAATAATGCACCTTTGAAAATGTTATTGTGCTCTCTGGAAAACAATCTGTCATAAATTTGTTTGCTACAGGTAGCTTGGCTTTGAAATGCTGCCTTCACCACTTGTCTGCTGCTAATGAATGAGCTGTCAGAAATTGTTGCCATTGATCAGCGGGAAATACAAACTAAAGAATATTTGTCATAAGATACTGTTGATTGTAGTTGTACACCATCCTTCTTACTGAACAGATGGGAAACCGCAGGGTGAGCAGTAAAGCAATAAATGGTACAATAATATTTATTTACATTAACATCATTCAAAATCTTTTGTCCTACTTGAAAGACTTTCCTCGGTGCTGTTCTGGGAGAGGAACTAGCAATCCTTTTCAAATAGATAAAGCAGAACAAATAAGACGAACGATAAACTCATCCTGGTGGTGGCATCCGTCGGTCTCGAGAGACTATGGATCTGCGCCTGGAGTTTCCAGGGGGCAGGCCTGGGCAGGGTTGTATGGGAGACCAGCAGTTGCCCAAGCTGCAGGCCTTCCCCTCTCCACACCACTGATGTTGTCCAAGGGAAGGGCACTAGGACCCAATCAGCTTGGCACTGGTGACGTCGCAGAGCAATGTGTTGTTAAGTGCCTTGCTCAAGGACACAAACACATTGCCTCAGCTGAGGCTCGAACCAGTGACCTTCAGGTTACTAGTCTGAAGCCTTACCCACTACGCCACGCGCCAACACAAACTCATCCAGAATACTGTTTTTAATGTTGACCTTCAGAATAGCAATCCTTGACGTACTAAATAGCATAGGTGATTAACCAATCAGTTGTCTAATTAATTAATTGATTTCTAAGTTGTGTTCTTGAATTCAGGATGATAAATTGTTGAAAATTGTACAATGCTCAAAATGAGTTTGTGAGTTCATTGGAGAATCAGAAGTCCTATGTTTGCAAGTCCATAAATCCACTGGAGACTGGAGGCCCAGAGGTGGCCTGTTGCAGAGTCATAGAACACTACAGCACAGAAACAGGCCCTTCAGTCCAAACATTAATCTGCCTAATCCTGGAACCAACCCTCCATACCTCTTCTATCCATGTGTCCATCCAAAATTATCTTAAGTGTTGAAATCAAACCCGCATCCATCACTTCTGCTGGCAGTTCATTTCACACTCCCACCACCATCTGAGTGAAGAAGATGCCCTTAAACATCTCACCTTTCACCATTAACCTCGAGTTGTATTCTCATACATCCTCAGTGGAAAAAGCCTGCTTGCATTTACCCTATCTATACCCCTCATAATTTTGTATACCTCTATCAAATCTCTCGTCAATCTTCTATGCTCTAGGGAATAAAGTCCTAATCTATTCAATCTTTTCCAATAAGTCAGGTCCTCAAGTCCCAGCAACATCCTTGTAAATCTTGTCTGTACTCTTTCAATCCTATTGACATCTTTCCTGCCCTGGGGTTGGAGGTTTGCTTATATGTGTGAGTGGGTGGATGGGTTGGAGGGATGAAGGGATGCCTATTGCTGCTGTTTAGTTGTTGCTGTCATTGTGTTGTTCTGCTGAACATTGTAGACATACCATGTTGGCACCAGAATGAGTGAGGACACTTGTGAGATGCCCCCAGTATGTCTTAGAATGTGTTAATTATTAACATAAATGACACATTTCACTGTGTTTTTTTTAATGTACAGTACTGGGAACATATATATACCAAGGATGCCTAAGATTTTTGCACAGTACTGTAGTAATTTTATGTAAGACATTGTGCTTCTGCCATGAAAAATCAAATTTCATGACATATGTGAGTGTGGTAAACCTGATTCTGATATGGTTCTTTATTGTATACTGAGAACGGGAAGAGGGCAGGGAGACGGGAATCATGGTTGGGAAATTGTAAAGGAGAGGGAAGCACCAGAGAGACATTTTGTAATGATCAATAAACTAATTGTTTGGAATCAACTGGCCTTGCCTGTTGTCTCAGGGCTGGGTATGCCTGCACCCGCACTGCCTCCTGCCCTTGGCACTCTTTCACTGCCACGTGTCCCACACCCCTCCTGTGGCACTCCACCCTCGCCATTCCCAAAATCCTCTGGGTGTCACACACACACACACACACACACACACACACACACACACACACACACACACACACACACACACACACACACACACACACACACACACACACACACACACACACACACACACACACACACACACACACACACACACACACACACACACTATGCCTAAGACTTTTGCACAGTACTGTGCATGAAAAAGTGAATCTGAATTTGAATCTGATCTGTTAGGAGCAATGCTGAGTATTATTTCAAGTCTGTGGCATATAAAACTGGGAAAATAAATCATTTTCAAATTCCCTTTCACAACTCATAATGTCCCAAAGAAGTACACAGCAAGTGATGTACTTAAGTTGCAAGGTAACGTAATGGTTAGCATAATTCTTTACGGTGCCAGTGGGTTAAATTCCTGCCTCTGTCTGTAAGGAGTTTCTACATTTTTCCCATGACCGTGTGGTTTTCCTCAGGGTGCTTCGGTTTCCTCCCACTTTCCAAAGACGTATGGTTAGAGTTACTGAATAAATCAAACTATTTTTCATTTAAAGTTCTTTAATTAGGAAATGGAACAGTTTTGTAAGCAGGAAGCTTTAACAAAGACACAAAGAATGCAGCTGCTGGGATCTGTAGCAAAAGGACAATCTGCATAGACAAGTTTATGAAGGCAGTCCTGATGGAGGGTCTCAACCCAAAATGTTGACTATCTCTTTACCTTCACAGATGTTGCTCAACCCATTAAGTACCTCCAGCAGTCTGTTATTTGTTAATGAATATATTATCCCTCTCACTGTCTTTTTGATGTCAACAGAGGGATAGATATCTCCAAGTATCTAATAAATTCAATGTTTTTCTTCAAAATGGTACCTCCATGCATTTATATCCAACTGGGAATGCGACCCAGAACTCCAGATGGAAGATATCACATCTGACAAGATAACATTCTATATTGCAACATGGGATTTCCAGGTCGTCAAGTTCAGAATCTGAATCAACATCAGCTTTATTATCTCTAACATATAATGTATGATTTGTTGTTTTGTGGCAACAATATAGTGCAATACATAATAGAGAGGCATTAGATTTGTCACATGTGCATGGAAACATACAGTGTTCGTGTCAAATCAAATCAGTGAGGATTGTTCTGTGCAGCCTGCAAGTGTCGCCACACTTATTTATTTATTGAGATACAGCTGGGAACTGGCCGTTCCGGATCTTCAAGCCCAGCATCCCCTGAATTAACTCCAGCCTAATAATGGGACAAATTACAGTGATCAATTAAACTACCAACCGGTACATCTTTGGACTGTGCGAGGGAATTGGAGAACCCGGAGGAAATCCACGCAGTCACAGGGAGAATTTACCAACTTCATACAGACAGTGGCAGGAATTGAACCCAGGTCACTGGTACTGTAAAGCATTGTGCCAACCGTTACGCTACTATGCTGCACCACTTCCAGCACCAACATTTCATGCCCACAACTCACTGGCTCTAAACTACACATCTTTTGAAGATGGGAGGGAACTGGAGCACCAGTAGAAAGCCTATGTGGTCCTGGAGGGAATGTACAAACTCCTTACAGACAGCGGCAGTAATGAACCCTGATCAATGATTGCTAGCACTGTGATAGCGCTATGTTACCACGCTATCCTCAATTACTGTAAATTACAATTATAAATATATAAAAAATAGATAAATAGAGCAAAAAGGGAGCAAAATTGTGAGGTAGAATCATGGACTAATCGGTTATCTGATGATGGAGGGGGAGAAGCTCCTCCTAAAACGTTATCGTCTTGTGCACAAGTACGGTGAGGTAGAATTCAACTAAAAACTTGCTTGCAGAAGGAAGGATCGTAAGTGCATATGTACAAACCACACATAGAATACAAGGTCATAAGACCTTAAGATATAAAAACAGAATTAGGCCATTTTGCCCATCGAGCCTGCTCCGCCATTTCATTATGTTTGATCCATTTTCCCTCTCAGCTCCGGTCTCTTGCCTTTTCTCCATATCCTTTCATGCCCTGGCTGATCAAAACTCTGTCAACACAAAGTACACTGAAGATGCTGTGGTCAGAGCAACACGTACAACAAGCTGGAGGAACTCAGCAGGTCAGGCAGCATCCGTGGAAACGAACGGTCAACATTTCGGGCCGAGACCCTTCATCAGGACTGAAGAGGGAGGGGGCAGGGGTCCTATAAAGAAGGTTGGGGGAGGGTGGGAATGAGGAGGCTGGTAGGTGCCAGGTGAAAAACCAGTAAGAGGAAAGATCAAGGGGTGGGGAGGGGAAGCAGAGAGGGGATAGGCAGGAAAGGTGAAGGAGGAATGTAAGGGGAAAGCACTAGGTGTAGTAGAAGGCAGAATCATGAGAGAGGTGATAGGCAGCTGGAGGAGGAGGCAGAGTGAAAGTGGGATGAGGGAAGGGAGAGGGAGCGAATTACCGGAATTTGGAGAATTCAATGTTCATGCCAAAAATCAAAAATCTGTCAACCTCTGTCTTAAACATATATAAAGACTTAGCCTCCACAGCCAACTGTGGCAATTAATTACATATATTCTTCAATCTCTGGCTATTGAATTCCTCCTCATCTCTGTTCTAAAAAGATGTCCCTCTATTCTGAAGCTGCGTCCTCTGGTCTTAGACTCTCCCACCATAGGAAACATCCTCTCCATATCAATCCTATCAAGCTCTTTCAGCATTTGATATGTTTCAGTCAGGTCACCTCTCATTCTTCTGAATTCCAGTGAGTAGAGGCCCAGAGACATCAAACACTTTTCATATGACAAGATGTTCAATCCTGGAATCATTTTTGTGAAACTCCTTTGAACACTCCCCAGTTTCAGCACAGCTTTTCTGAAATAAGGGCCCCAAAACTGCTCACAATACTCCAAGTGAGGCCTCACCAGAGCCTTACAAAGCCTCAACATTACATCTTTGCTTTTATATTCTAGTCCTGCTAATGCTAACATTGCATTTACCTTCCTCACCACAGAGACAACCTACAAATTAACCTTTCGAGAACCCTACCTGAGGATAAATTATACATAAAATTGTACCATGGTGTGAAAAGGTGACTGTACAAAGCAAGAACTTAGTGCAAAATGAAGAACCAAAGACAAGTCTGTGGCAGTGCTAGAGATGGTCCGTAGCATTTTGTTGCTGAGGGAGGGTTAGAGTTGTGTAGATCAGTTCAAGAACCCGATAGTTGAAGGCAAGTAGTTGTTTCTGAGCCTGGAGGTGTGTGACTTCAAGCTCTGTAGCTCCTGCCTAATGGTGTCAGTGAGAAGATGCTATGGTTGTAATCTATGAAGACAGTTGCCTCTTTCTTGAGGCCGTGCCTCCTATAGAGCCGTCAACGGTGGGGACGGCTGTGCCCGTGATGGACTGGGCATTCTGCCTAGATTCCTGCACTCAGACTGACAGAGATTGCGCTGCACACTGACCCACATCTGTCACACAACAGGAGATCCAATTGCCGCAATCTAATAAAAACAGAAAGTGCTGAAAAAACTCAGCAGGACTGGGGACTTTTCTATGTGTGGTTTGTACTTCTGCAACCCCGTGAAAGGAGAAACAGTGAAAGTTTCTCATCAGAACGTTGAAAGAGGACTCGCTGCCTTACTGAGTTTCTCCAGGATTCTGTTTTGTCTCAGACTTCAGTAGATGTAGTTTTGATTTTCATTTACTGCTGCACAAAGAGAACACATCTTTCTGAAAATGAGGTCAGATGTGTGGGAAGCAGTTATTTCCAAACACAATTATCAGGAATTTCATTATTTCTGTGTAATTAAGTACAAACTTTGAAGTACTAGGTTTACTTATACTAAATACTGAGGTGGCAGGGTGGAAATTCGACTCTACCAAAGGCGGTGTAAGGCTCTCCTTCCCTCCACCAGCCTGCAGGTCACTCTTGGGCAAGGTGTAGCACCTACTTAGCCCCCTGATCAGGGTCATGGGTGAAGACATGAGAGCAGGTGGTGGATAATCGTATGAGCAGCTGGTGCATATCACAAGTCCTGGCTACACGACCACTGACACCAGGCAGACAGTCTTTGAAGAGTATTGATAATAGCTGGGGTCATCCGTCTTGTAAAGACACTGCCCAGAAGAAGGCAATGGCAAAACAACTCTGTAGAAAAAATTGTCAAGAACAATCATGGTCACTGAAAGACCATGATTGCCCACGTTGTACAACACGGCACATGGTAACGATGACTGACTGCCACCTTAGTGAGGTGCATGGACGAAAGAGAATGAAGGGTTATCAGCTGTGTAGGAGGCAATGTTTAGACTGATCATGGAGAGGTCAGCACAACATCATGGGGCAAAAGTCAAAAACTGAAGTCAAAGTTTATTGTCATATGCACAAGTACATGTATGCAGTGTGATTAAAAAGCTTACTTGCAGTAACATCACAGACACATCGGATAAACGATATTCACAAGAAAATAATCAATTAAAAACATGAATTATAGAAACATATACAAAAATAGAGGTGAATGGGTTATCCAGAGAGGGGTAGCACCTCTGGCGAAGGGCTTGTCGAGTCCATTCCAGGGCAGCACACTCTCCTTTTGTCCCCACTGGTCACTCAGCTCACACCTAATGGACCAAGCAGCTGACTGCATGCGACACTGGCCATACCAGCAAACACCGCTTGTAAAATGCGCTAAACCAGCTGCATCATCCCCTGGTGAGGTAGGGACGTGCTTGTTCTAGAATGCAAGTTAACTCCGGCAGATTGGGCAGATGAGAGCTATGAATAGGAAGGCAGTTCTGGAACTCTCCGTGGAGACTGAAGGGAATGTCAAGGCACAGAAGACGTCATGGTCAACCACTGAAACCAAGGAAGACCCTTGTTTGTGACCATTGTCTGATGCCCTGGACCCAGCCTTCTGAGGTTGAGAGAATGGAACTGATCCAGTGCACCGGCTTTTCCATTTTAAAAACTCTCCTGCACAGGTCTCCTGTCATCATCGGAATCAATGGGCAACTACCATACAAGAGAAAACCCAATCAGAACAAATGCTTTGACATTTGAATCATTCTAGTACAAAGTGGGCATCGGCTTGCTGTACTGAGGTAATAATTAGAGTTATACCAGTTGATTCAGGAACCTAATGGTTGAAGGCAAGTAACTGTTCTTGAACCTGATGGTGTGGGTCTTACGGCTTCTATGTCTCCTGCTCAATAGTAGCTCCAAGAAGATGGACTGTATATTGGGGACCTTTGATAATGGATGTTGCCTTCTTGAGATAGTGCCTCTTGTAGATACTATCGATGGAGGAGAGGGATGCTCCTGACATGTATTGGGATAAGTCCACTACTCTGTTTATGTTCCTATGCATTTGAGTTGCTATACCAGGCAATGATGCATCCAGTCGGCATACTTACAACTGTACACATCAAAGTTCCTTAACCTTTTAATAGAGTAAAAACATTCCAGCTACTCTCCAACATTTAAATTCTCCTTGGGTGAGGTGGAATGACAATTCCCTACAGTTTCCTGGGGTTACACAAGATGATTGGTCAGAAGATCTGCAGCAGGGTAAACCCAGCACACGTTCACCATCTCCTTTCATTTCAATGGAGAAGGGCTGAAAATTGAAGAGGGAAATTTCTGATAAAAATTTAACACATTAATTCACTTAATTGCAGATTTTTTTTTAAATCAAGGATTGGAATTGGTATATTATTTTCACATGTACCGAGATACAAAAACCTGAATAACTCACAATATACTGGAGGAACTCAACAGGTCAGGCAGCATCTATGGAGGGGAATAAACGGTCAACGTTTCAGACCGAAACCTATCAACAGGACTGTTTTGAGTTGCTCTGGATTTCAAGCATTTGCAGAACTTATTTTGTTTACAGTTTGAGTGATTGGACAGGTCTAAAAATGATAATTAACCAGGAGAACTAAATTATATAAATCTTAATCATTTTAGAAACACATTAAAAATCAAAATCTCTTCTCACCTACCTAGCTCCTCCTTCTGTTGCCCCCCTTCCTTTCCTTTCTTTATGGTCCACTCTCCTCTATCAGTTTCCTTACTTTCTTTCTTACCTACATGGCTTCACCTATCACCTTCCGGCTACGCTTCCTTCACCTCACCCCATTTTTTTTATTCTGGCATCTTCCTCCTTCCTTTTCAGTCCTGAAGAAGGGTCTCAACCTGAAACATCAACTGTTTATTCCTCTCCATAGATGCTTCCTGGCCTGCTAAGTTCCTCCAGCATTGTGTGTGTCACTCTGAACTCAACTTTTTATACCAGTTTCTTGCCTCTGTTTGTCACTATAGATCTCTGCTTGTTGCCACAATGTACTGTCATTCCAGCTAACCCATGCTGGTGAGATGTCAATTTGACATTGAATGAATATTGCTGCCTTTGGCCATGTCTGTGGCAGCAGTCACTTGAGTTTCAGCCATGGCCCCCTACATACCACTGAGACAGAGGTTGTGGGTTCAAGTCCAGCTCCAGAGACATTGACATAAAACTGAGGCTGGGAAACAGTCTCTTTCACTCCTCAGCTGCCAGTCTGAAGAAATTCTATTCTGCAGACCAACACAATTTACAGCTGCCTCTCTTGCCTCTTGCTCAAAGATTCTGTGGAGAGTTTTCTGACTGGTTGCATCATTACCAAGTACTGAGAAGCTAATGTGAAGGATTGCAAAAAGCAGCAGAGAGTTGTAAACTCTGCCAGATCCATCACAGGAACTAGCCTCACCACCATCAGGAGCACTTTCAAAAGTTAATGCCTCAAAAAGGCAGAATACATCATTAAGGACCCTTACCATCCAGGACAGTTTCCCTGGTTTTTCTTTGTTTCGTGGCTGTCTGGAGAAGATGAATCTCAGAGTTGTATACTGCATACATACTTTGATAATAAATATACTCTAGAACATTGAAAGCCTTTTTCTCATTGCTACCATCAAGGAGGATGTACAGGAGTCTGAAGACACACACTCAATGTTTTATAAACAGTTTCTTTATTTTTAATTTTATTTAGAGATACAGCACGATAACAGGCCCTTCCAGACCAATGGTTCCATTCTGTCCAAGTTCACACAAGTGACCAATTAACTTACCAGCCCGTACTGTATACCTTTGGAATTCTAGAGAAAACCAGAGCACCTAGAGGAAGCCCATGCGGTCACAGGGAGAACATACAAGCTCCTTACAGACAGCAGAGGGAAATGAACCCTGGTCACTGGCACTGAAAAGCATTACGCTAACTGCTATGCCACCATATCACCCCCTTGTCTTCTGCCAGCAGAATGAGTGAGTGAGTGAATGAGTGAGTGTATGTATATGCGCGCACCCTCAAGTGGCTCTAGGGGCTTATCGAGGATCCACATATTCTGCTACAGTGATTATTCATATTATATATGTATTTAGGTATGATTCAACCTCAAACTGGTTCAAAGCCAAGAACAAGGTTAGCACCACCACTATCATAAAGCTTCATTACATGGATGCCAACGCCCTCGCAGCACACTCTGAAGCAGACCTCCAATGTATTCGGAATGCCTTTGACAAGCCATTTAGGGCCCTGGGTCTTGTTTTTACCACTGGCTAACTGCCATTTATCCAGCCTGTTGTAACAGTTGACTATAAATGCCCTTGAAAATATAGACCACTTTCTCTGCGTCAGCAGCGTTCTGTCCTTAAAAGCAGATAACCACAACCTGAGTAAGTAGAGCCTAAACTAAGTCTTCCTGTAACCACTATTCTGTTACCAAAATATAATTTTACTGGTGATCTCATCAACTGAAAATACAAAAATTCTACAAAATTCGTGCTTAGGCAGATCAGGTTTAGGTTGTCTCCTGACCTCGAACATCAACTCCATGTGACCTTTCATTGTGCATCAGGACTGGCAGTGCAGAGGGAAAGCATCTGATGGGGGGGGGGAAGGGGGTGCGGCAAGGTGTGCCAGGTGATAAGTGGAACAAGGAGGGATGGATGGTGATAGGCAGATGGAGCGAGCTGGGGAAAAAGGGGAACAGTTTCTCAGATGGGAGAGAGAAGCAAACAATGTAGGACTGGGGCTTTAGAGGAGAAATCTGCTGATATGATGAGATGTGTAACAATGCGAGAGACAGGTGGGGTGTTTGTTGCTGGGGACATGCTCTGGGGAGGTACAAGGAGGAGTCAAATGTTGAATGTAAATTTATTATCAAAGTCCATCTGTGCCACCAAATACTACGTTGAAATTAATTTTCTTGTGTGCATTCACAGTAGAACAAAGAGCACACAAAGACAAATTGTGTAAATATATATAATAAATATGTAATAAATAATTTTGAGAACACGAGTTGTAGAGACTTTGAAAGTGAGTGCACAGGATGTGAATCAGTTCAAAGCTGAGGTGAGTGACGTTATGCATGGTGGTTCAGGAGCCAGATGGTTAAGGAGTAATAACAGTTCCTGAACCTGGTGTTGTGTGACATATGACTCCTGTATTTCCATCCCAGTGGCAGCTCCGATGGGGGGGGGGGGGGGGTCCTTGATGATGGATGCTGCTTTCTATAGGCAGTGCTCCTTGTAGTTCTACTTAATGGTGGAGAGGGCTTTTCCAGTGATGGACTGGGTAGTGTTGTAGGCTGCTGTCCAGTGTCTAGGGTAAAGGTGAGTGCACTGGACAGTATTCTCATCGCCATTGTCCTGTAGGCTCCAATACATTGCTGCATTATTGCTGGTTTCTGAATGAGCTCTTAAACTAACTACGTGTCTGTCCTCTGGGTTAGATGCAAATCAATCCATGGTACTGCATTCAGGAAAAGCAGGAAATTTGCCTTGGAATCCTGACCCTTCTTTACACCATCAATCAACATCACCAAAAATGAGACTGATTGAGTCTCAGCATGCTAAGATATTGCTTCTTATTGGATCTTGTGTGCAAATTAGCTGCTCTTGTTCCCTATATTGCAGTGGTGATTACACTTCAATAACACAGCAAATTGACTAAGAAATGCTTTCAGGCATCAGAGATTCATGAAAAATGCAAGACGACTACAAGAGTATCAACAAAACAAAGCCTAAATGAATTTTTTTTTTTTTTAATATTTGCATCTTCAGGATAGACATAAAAACCTCCCTGCTGTCACACTACCTCTGAAATCTCTGAATTAGAATCAGATTCAGGTTTATTATCACTGACTTATATGACATGAATTTTGTAGTTTTGTGGCAGCCGTACAGTGTGAAAGTTACTATAAATTACAAAGAGGAATAAACAGTGCAAAAAGAAGAAATAATGATGTAATGTTGATGGGAGAGGGGAATGAAGAAGCAGTTTATGAATCATTGAGTGTGGATCTTCAGGTTTCTGTACCTCCTCTCTGATGTTAGCAATGAGATAGCAGCATCTCCTGGATGGCAAGTGTCCTTGAATGACACCTTCATGAGTGATGCACCATCAATAACTCTGAGATGTGAGGCGAGATATCGGCTTTTATTGACTGGAAGAAAGAAAAAGCAGCAATTGACCACCATGCTACATCCTGGAGACTGAGGGCAGGGCTCGGGCCTCAATTGCCTTTATACCGGGGTCTGTGGGAGGAGCCTCAGGAGCAGTGGGAGGAGCCACAGGAGCAGTCAGCAGGGGGGGCATGTCCAGACAGATATATGTAGTTCAACAGAATGAGGTACCACCTTCTGAAGACATCCTTGATGGTGGGTAAGGTTGTGTTCATGATGGAGATAGCTGAGACTACAACATTCTGCAGCATCTTGAGCTCCTGTATATTTGATCCTTCCTACAAGGATGAGACAGAACCAGTCTGGATACTCTCTACTGTATATCAATAGAAATTTGAAAGTCTTTGGTGGTATATGGAATCTTCTGAAAGAAGAGGCATTGTCATGTTTCTTCACGATTGCATCAAATTTAGACCCAGGATAGATCTACCAAGATATTCTTAACCTTTCTATTACTGACTCCTCAATGAGGATTGGTCTGTGTTCTCCTGACTTCCCTTTCCTGAAGTCCTCAATCAATTCCTTGGTCTTGCTGATGTTGAGTGTAAGATTGTTGTTGTGACTCCACTCAACCAACCATTCCTGTAGGTCTCTTTGTATCATTCTGATATTTTTTCCAGGACGGTGGCATCATCTGCAAATTTAAAGATGGCATTTTAGCTGTGCTTAGCCACTGTTCATGAGTGTAGAGAGAATAGAGCAGTGGGTTAATCACACATCCCTGAGGTGTGACTGTATTGATTGTCAGTGATCGATCTGCATTGGTGTGGTCACTGATAAGGAAGTTGAGGATCCGGTTACAGGGGGAAGAACAGAGGCTCAGATTTAGAAGCTTGGTGACTAATACTGACAGGGCAATGCTGTTGTAATTGATAAACAGCAGCCTGATATATGAATAAGTTCAGAAATTGCCCATTCATGACCACCCAGAACATTTCAGGAATCAATTTTCAGCCAAAGAAACCTTTTAATTTATTAATTAAGTTACTTTAAAAGAACCAACATTTATTTAAATACCGTAGATTCCGGATTATAAGCCGCTACTTTTTTCCCCACATTTTGAACAGCTTTGAACTCTGCGGCCTATAATCCAGAGCGGCTAATACATGGTTTTTTTTCATGCCGCCTCGTAAACATTTTGCCTCGTAACAGTAGACCAATAAAATTGATGAGTAGTTCACAGAGGTCCAATGAAATTGTACGATAAATCAAGCGCACTTTCACAATTAAATTATTGTAAATCAGTCATTTGTACTCACCCTCATCAACATGGAAAATACTCGAAGAAAAGCAAGACCCGAGCGCGTCAGACCCGATTAGACCCGATCGCATTGCGCAAGCGCGTCAGACCCGATTAGACCCGAGCGAAAACGCTGCTTTTAAGTTAAAGTCGATCAATAACTTTTCCTGGTAGGCTGCAGTATATATATTTTTACCAGTCGCTAGGAGATATTGGAATGTTGTTCGTGCTGTTCAGTAAAAAAGTATATGCAACGTAATTTGTGTTACCGATACGTATGTATATTTAAAAGTAGCGGTGCGGCCTAAAATCCGATGCGGCCTTTACAATTAAAAAATTGATTTTATTTCTAAAATTAGAGCCTGCGGCTTTTAATCAGGTGCGCTCTGTAGTCCGGAATCTACGGGTATAATTTTACTTTTTCCACAATAGCTTGATGTAAAGTGGGGAAAAGAGAACAGTCATTAGTGCTACTTGATTTTGAGTACTTTTTATACACAATAGGATAGTGTTTCTAAAGAAATGATTACATTTCAGAATAATCAAGACAAGTGGGTTAGATCCTTAGGAAATTTTTTAAACCTAAGGAAGAACAATCTTCCATTTCAGAAAGTGCACAAGACAGGAAAATAATCTGGTTGAAGAGGATGTCACCTAAAGCGGGAAGGTGCAGACTGCAATAAGTTCCAGATTATGTCTGTGGTTAGTGCTGCTCTAATGTGATTGCCATAAGCAAGGAGTGTCCACATACTGAACATAGAACAGCACCAGAATGTTGTGCCGGACTTTTAACCTACTCCAAGATCAATCAAATGCTTCCTACCCACATAGCCCTCATTTTCTCTCACCCATATACCTATCTAACAATCTCTTAAATGCCCGTAATGTATCTACCTCTATCACTCCCTCTGGCAAGGCAGTCCATGCATACACCACTCACTGTGTGAAAAACCCCTCTGACATCCCCCAAATACTTTCCTTCAATCACCTTATAATTAGTGCTTTTAATATTAGCCCTTTCTGCCTTGGAAAAAAAAGGCTTTAGCTATCCATTCTATCTGTTCCTCTTATACATCTCTATCAAGTCACCCTTCATCCTACTTCAATCCAATGAGAAAAGTCCTAGCATGTTCAACTATTGCTCATAAGACATGCTCTCTAGTAAGAGCACAAGTCACGGGAGCAGAATCAGGCCATGTGGCCTATTGATTCTGCTCTGCTATTCCTTCATAACTGAGTTATTATTCCTCTCAAAACCATTCATCTCCCTCCTCACAATAATTTTTGCCACTTTGACTATCCAAGAAACTACCAACCTCTGTTTTAAATATACCCAAAGATTTGGCTTCCGCAGTCATCTGTGGCAATAAATTCTACAGATTTGCCATCCACAGACTAAAGAAGTTCCAATTCATCTCTGTTCTAAAGGGTCATCCTTGTATTCTCAGGCCATGCCCTCTGGTCCTAGACAACCCCACTATTGGAAACATCCTCTCCACATGTACTTTGTCTAGGCCCTTCAATATTCAATAACTGCAGGAAGAGACAAAGTGGGAAAAAATGTGAGGTAGCTGGAGCGAGGTGCTGGATGGGGACGTTGACGGTTGGTGACAACAGCTGGAGGAAGTTAAGCAGGAACGCAAAGGGCTTTCAATGCTGGGCTCTGATGATTCCCCATCCACGGCAGCTGCTCAACCCACTGAGCTCCTCCAGCACTGTATGTTACTCCAGATTCCAGTATCTACAGCCTTTTGTAACTCCTCCTTCTAGTAGTCAACAGACACAACATTACAAGGACATTACCAGGACATTAAGACCTATATTATAGGGAAAGGCTGAATAGTTAGGGTTTATTCCCCAAAGTGGAGGAGACTGAGAGGAGATTCAATGAAGGTATACAAAATTGACAGGTTGAAATAGGGTAAAAACCAGGCTTTTTCCACTGAGGGTGGGTGAGGCTAAAACTAGAGGTCATGGGTTAAGGGTGAAACGTGAAATGATTAAGGAGAACATGAGGGAGAACTTCTTCATTCAGAGTGTGGCAGCTCATTCCAGTGGAAGTGGTGGATGCAGGTTCGATTTCAAGATTAAATAAAATTTTGGATAAGTACATGGACTGCCTATGGGACTGGAACTAATAATCTGGCATGGAGTAGATGGGTTAAAGGGCCTGTTTTTGCATTGCAGTGTTTTTTTTTTTGAAAAAGAGATACAGCACAGTAATAATGCTCAACAAGCCCAGTTACCCAATTACACCCTGGTGACTAATTAACCTACTAACCCGTACATCTTTGGAAGGCGTGAGGAAACAAGATCACCCAGAAGAACTGCACGTGGTCATGGGGAGAATGTGCAAACTCCTTACAGAGAGCAGTGAGAATTGAAATCAGGATAATGGTGCTTCAATTACATTACATTACCATGCCACACCGGTGTTCTACGGTTCTACATCAGACACTTCAGAATCTACTACACCACAGAGAAACCAAGTCAACTTCCATTCCAGTTGAACAACTACGTTAATCACTTTACCTTTATGAATTCAAAGGAATTCATTCTTATATTCTAAATCAACAAGGGATGGCTTATAAAGCAGAGGATGCCATGACTATCATATTTAAATATCTTTATCCACTGAAGCATGAAATTACAGTTACTGAAGGTAAACAAGTTACTGGGATATATGATTGTTTCCAAGTAATCTGGATGCATTTTTAAGTTTCTGCAAGTATTGAAATAAATAAAAAAGTAGATCTAATGGGAAAGTTTTGATATGTTCAAAGGTTCATGTATTATCTAAGAATACAACTCTGAAATTTTTCTTCTCCAGATAGCCACAGAATCAAGAAAGGAAAGAACATCAGCACAATCATCAGCCCTGAAATCCCCCCTCAATGCACACACAAAAAAAATGAGAAAGATCAGGCAAAAAACAGAGAATATAAAAAAAACTAAGACTGAGGAAAAAGTCTATAGGCCAAGTCCACACACACAAACACAGAAAACCTGGGTAACATTCTCTGGGCACAGCAGCAGCCACTCTCCTCTCCGGCAGCAGAGTGATCCCCTAGCTATCAAAAGGCAGTCTCCCTCTCCGACAGCAGAGTCATACAAACGGTACTTGGTCCCAAGAAATACTCAGCACTTAACTTTGAGGGTGTCATATGAAACTCTTGGCTGTTTCACTGTCTTTCAAAAATATTTCATTTCACACAAAAACACATTCAGGTACCTCGTCAATCCTCACCCTCTGCCTTCAGTACTGGTTTATTATTGTTATATGTTCCAAGATAGTGAAAATCTTGCCTTACATAATGTTCATACAGATCAGATTATTACACAGTGCATTAATATTAAACAAGGTAAAACATTAGAAATGCAGACCGGACACAACCAGTCAGGACATAATCAATACATTGTTAGAGTGTTCATTGACAAACTGAATTTCCTAACCTTCCTAAGAAAGTAAAAATGCTCGTGTGCTTTCCTTGTGTTTGCATCTACAGTATATCCAGGACAGGTCATCTGTTATCTTAATGCACTGGAATTTAGAGCCATTGAAAGGTTAATGTGGCAAGTGGACTTCAAGTGACCTCAATAGACCTAGATAGGTTTGAGGCAGTCGAAGTTGTGAACAATAAGATCATAAAATCCTCAGAAAATTGGTCTCTTCGTGGAAAAGGAAGTGTGACTGTTGGAGGTACAGATACCATATCCCATTAAAAGTAATGATTAAGTTTAATGTTCATTGAAAAATACATTAAACTGAATATTGAATCGCAATCAAAGACTTGGACTTAAAAGAAGAGAACTTAGGTTAAACTGGAATCAATATTTGCTCAGGACTGCTGAATCAAGCTTGAGCAGACGGACAGCCATGTGATACAACTGGGCCAACACTTTGATGTCACACAGCTGAGTCACCGAGTCATACTGCTGGAAAGAGGCCCTTCAACCCAACTAGTCCATGCTAACCAAGATTTGTCATGGAGTGAGTCCTATTTGACAACATCGTTGCAAATCTCTCCTATCCATGTACCAGTTTAAATGTTGTTGAGTCTATTAAATGTTGTTGATGTACCTGACGAATCTTATAGAATTTTTTGAAGATGTAACTAGTAGAGTGGATAGGGGAGAGCCAGTGGATGTGGTATATTTAGATTTTCAAAAGGCTTTTGACAAGGTCCCACACAGGAGATTAGCATGCAAACTTAAAGCACACGGTATTGGGGGTATGGTATTGATGTGGATAGAGAATTGGTTGGCAGACAGGAAGCAAAGAGTGGGAGTAAATGGGACCTTTTCAGAATGGCAGGCAGTGACCAGTGGGGTACCGCAAGGCTCAGTGCTGGGACCCCAGTTGTTTAAATATATATTAATGATTTTGACGAGGGAATTAAATGCAGCATCTCCAAGTTTGCGGATGACGTGAAGCTGGGCGGCAGTGTTAGCTGTGAGGAGGATGCTAAGAGGATGCAGGGTGACTTGGATAGGTTAGGTGAGTGGGCAAATTCATGGCAGATGCAATTTAATGTGAATAAATGTGAGGTTATCCACTTCGGTTGCAAGAACAGGAAAACAGATTATTATCTGAATGGTGGCCGATTAGGACAAGGGGAGATGCAACGAAACCTGGGTGTCATTGTACACCAGTCATTGAAGGTGGGCATGCAGGTACAGCAGGTGGTGAAAAAGGCAAATGGTATGTTGTCATTCATAGCAAGAGGATTTGAGTACAGGAGCAGGGAGGTTCTACTGCAGTTGTACAAGGCCTTGGTGAGACCGCACCTAGAATATTGTGTGCAGTTTTGGTCCCCTAATCTGAGGAAAGACATTCTTGCCATAGAGGGAGTACAGAGAAGGTTCACCAGATTGATTCCTGGGATGGCAAGACTTTCATATGAAGAAAGATTGGATCGACTAGGCTTATACTCACTGGAATTTAAAAGATTGAGGGGGGATCTTACTGAAACATATAAAATTCTAAAGGGATTGGACAGGCTAGATGCAGGAAGATTGTTTCCGATGTTGGGGAAGTCCAGAACGCGGGGTCACAGTTTAAGGATAAAGGGGAAGCCTTTTAGGACTGAGATGGGGAAAAACTTCTTCACACAGAGAGTGGTGAATCTGTGGAATTCTCTGCCACAGGAAACAGTTGAGGCCGGTTCACTGGCTATATTTAAGAGGAAGTTAGATATGGCCCTTGTGGCTAAAGGGATCGGGGGGTATGGAGAGAAAGCAGGTACAAGGTTCTGAGTTGGATGATCAGCCATGATCATACTGAATGGTGGTGTAGGTTCGAAGGGCTGAATGGCCTACTCCTGCACCTATTTTCTATGTTTCTATGTTTACCTGCTTCAACCATTTCCTCCGGCAGCTCATTCCACATATGGACCTGCCTTTGCTTGAAAAAAGTTGCCCTTCAAGATCCTATTAATCCTCTTCCCTCCCACCTTAAACCTCTGCCCTCTACGTCTTGAATCCTCGTCCCAGGAAAAAGCATTGTGCACATTGACCCTATCTATGCCTATCATAATGTTATCCATTTTGACTTCACCACTTATTTTTCAAACACTACTTTGAAAAAGTCCCAAACTGCTCACTCTCCCTCCACAACTCATTCTTCCAAATCCTACCAATGTACTTGTAAGTCTCCTTTGTCCTCTTCCCAGATTAATAACACCTTTTCTCTAGCAGGGTGACCAAAACTGAACACAATATTCCAAATGTGACCTCATGAACATCTTGTACAACTGCAGCATAACATCCTAACTTTTATACTCAGTGCCCTGCCCAATGAAGGCCAGTGTGTCAAAAGCCTTTCTTCCTGTGATCCCACTTTCAGGGAACTGTGTACTTGAGGAGAGGGAACTAAAGTTTTCCTTGAATGGTGGGTGTTCATCATATCGGACAATATCAGAAATCTAGGTCCAGTGGTAGAAGCAGTCATCCCAGATTGGAGTTTTCCTTGTTTGCAGTGGGTGACCATGACTTATTCTGATCCTTGTCATGCCTTTCACTCTCCATGAGGATTTGCAGAGCCACAATTCTGGCCATTGGATCTCATTTTAGCTCTGATTCGCCCAGCCCAGCAGAGCTGACTTTGCTTGCCAGGACATGCCCCTAACTCACTAGGCTACAAGGCCTGCCAACTACCCTCTTGTGGTTTAGCCTGCCTGTCAAAGTAGTGTGCCGGGGAGTGGCCACTGTCACATACAAACAGTTACTTGGAGCCATAGGTGAAAGCTAAGAATCCAGTGAGGATAAAGGGTGAATGAGCTGCCTGCAGAATGGGCATGACAAACCCCTTCACCAGAGGTGCTACCCCTCCCTATACACCCCTTTCATGAATAAGCATTGTAATTAGGTATTCTTCTTGACCAATACAAACAAAATGCTGGATGAACACAGCAAGTCATGCAGCATCTACGGAGAGAAATTTTGCTCCAAAATTCCAGCATCTTGTATTTCAGTCTTTTTGACCAAATGCACTAACCCAACTACAGAATCAGAATCAGGTTCAATATCACTGGCATATGTCAAGAAATTTGCTGTTATATGACAGCAGTACAATGCTATTTATATATAAATTTAAATAAATAATACAAAAAGAAAATAGTGAGGTAGTGTTCATGGGTTCAAAATCCATTCACAAATCTGATGGCAGAGGGGAAGAAGCTATTTCTGAATTACTGAGTATGTGCCTTCAGACTCCTATACCACTTCCATAATGGTAGCAATAAGAGGGCATGTTCTGGGTAATGGGGGTCCTTAATGATAGATGCTGCCTTTTTGAGGCATCGCTCCTTGCATATGTCCTGTATGCTGGGGAAGATATGTCCATGATGGAACTGACTGAGTTTACAACATTTTGCAGCTTATTTTGACCCAGTGCAGTGCAGTACACCATCTCCCACCCCTCCCTCCATACCAGACAGTGATACAGCCAGTTAGAATGCTGTGTTTGGTACATCTGTAGAAATGTATGAGTTTCTTTGGTAACATCCTAAATCTCCTCAACCTCTAATGAAGTATAACCACTGTCAAGCCTTCTTTGTAACTGCATTGATATGTTGGACCCAGGATAGATCCTCAGAGACGTTGACAAGCTGAAACTTGAAATTGATCACTCTTTTCACTCACTTTTGATGAGGACTGGTGTGTTCCCTTGTCTTACATTTTCTGAAGTCCACAATTAATTCTTTGGTCTTACTGCAACTCAATAACCGAACAACACGAAAATATGTGGTTACCACTTCCCCCTCTGACTGAGATTTTGATTTCAATATGTTGTTGTCCTGCACCCAAGGAGAACAAGTTTATTATGGAACTTATTAAAATTAAGTAGGAATTATTTGAGATACACAGTGGGTTATTCAGTTCCTCCAAAGAGAAAAGACAGACTGTGACAAGGCAGGTATGTATATTCATTAGAACCTGCTGGGATGCGTGTGGTGAGTAGAATGGCTGAAGGCAAGTGTTGACAAGAAGGATGTGGCTTCAACAAGCAGCTCCAACTATACACACAGGCACAGTCAACAAAAAGACAGGACAGTGATGAAGATCAGATGGATAGAAGGAACAAAGGCTCTCTGAGTGAGAAGTGCTGGATTCAAGCCATGAACTGTGCCTAACCCTCTATAGAAAACACCAACTTAAGCCTCAGGCTTCAGATGGAAGGACAGGCCAAATAAGAAAAAGTTACTTCAGGAGTTTTCTTGAGAATTAAGTTGTGGGAACTCAATTTCAAAAGATCAATGGAATTGAACAGCATTATAAACATGCAGTCTTCTTTCTGATAGAGGCTATCCATTGAATTAGGCTACATCCACACTAGACTAGATAATTTTGAAAACGCTGGATAGGTGTCCTCACCAAGCATTTTTGAAAATACCTCTGTCCACATTAAAACAGGTATTTGGGAGAATCTCATCCTACTGGGCATGCACAGGACACACCTACAGAAAACAAGCAACATGTTTGATGTCAAATCTCGCTGTGAAAGTGCACATTTGTGCAGTTACAGACTAAAAAAAAACTTAAGGAAATTGTCAAATGATGGACAACTCTTGACTCTCGCACAGGAGGACTTAAAACTATAAAAACCAAATACTGGAGTGTATGGAGGCAACCGACAGGGAGTTCACGGACCGTATGACCCGGCTGATGACAAACATTGAAAAACTGACCAACTCTGTTGCATTAATAAAGCACCTTGTTAAATGTATAAAACATGTCTGCATCAGTGTTATCTTGTATTTCCATACAATGTTACATTAGGCTGTTACACATCTATTGTCAGAGAAGTACTTGCATAAATAGGTAAACCACCTTCATACAAGCAAGGACAGAAAAAAGGGCAAAGTGAGTATACTCATTTATTCAGTAAGTTATGGGTCAAAGTATTTGGTGAGTACATTTCTAGCTCTTCTGGCTTCAGTCTCATTGTCATCAGTTCTGAAATTGTTAGGTTGTGTGCGGGTTGCATTCAAGAAAATAATGAAATGCCGTGCTGCCATCACTATCTGTCCTGGCACGTCATGACAGCATTTTTAGAAATCTCTGGGTCCCCATCCACACTGCTCTGCCCAATTGCCATTTTCAAATTTACACACACTGGAGGGAGTTTTAGAAAAGCTCTGTTTTCGGGGGAGGAAAACGCCATTTCAGTGTGGATGGAGGGTCAAAATGAAGAGAAAAAGCTTTGGTTACAAATTTATCTGGTCTAGTGTGGACATAGCCTTATTTGGGAGTGATAATCTAGGTCATTTTGCTAATAAACTGAAAAACGGCTTTATTGTCAGATTCCTCTTCAGAACCCATGACTAAACCAATCTTCCATCACCAAAAATAGCTGTTAGTCTTTCTACTGAACTGTCAAATAGTTTGGTATACACTAATCAGTTTCTTAGCAAATTAAATATTTGCGGATATAAAGTAAGTTTACAAACAAAGCAAGTAAAGGCTAAAATCTGAACACATTTTGAAGAACCTACCAACAATCACAATTTGCAGATTCTCTTACTATCTTTCCTTTCGGTTAGTCCTGACGAAGGGTCTTGGCCCGAAACGTTGACAGCGCTTCTCCCTATAGATGCTGCCTGGCCTGTTGTGTTCTGCCAGCATTTGGTGTGTGTTGTTGTTTGAATTTCCAGCATCTGCAGATTTCCTCATGTTTGCAGATTCTTGTTAAGTTTCCATTTTAGTGGCTCATGACCATGATTGTTCTTGGCAAATTTTTCTACAGAAGTGGTTTGTCATTGCCTTCTTCTGACAGTGTCTTTACAAGATGGGTGACCCCAGCCATTATCAATACTCTTCAGAGATTGTCTGCCTAACATCAGTGGTCACATAACCAGGACTCGTGATATACACCAGCTGTTTGTGACCATCAACCAACTACTCCTATGGCTTCTTTTGACCCTGATTAGGGGGCTAAGCAGATGATACACATTGCTCAAGGATGACCTACAGACTAGCAGAGTGAAGAAACGCCTTACATCTCCTTTGTTAGAGATGTATCTCCACCCGCCACCCAAGTGCCTTATTCTAAAGAATCGAAGCTTGAAAGATAAAAGATCAGAGCCAATATAAAGGCCAATGGTTATGCTGAGGTGGTTCTGTGTTGTGTCTGTCAATGATAGGATATCTGGGTAGGAGAATTCCTGAAGTGGAGAAGTCGCTGCACTGGGGTAGTTCCACCCTCTGGACCTCGGAAGTCTGGTTCTTGTTGTACAAACAAGCATCGTATCTGGTGTCTTCTTTAGATGCAGTCCATGAACATGACTTCTTTTGTGCCTCGCCGTGCCCTTCACTCTCCATGGAATGTTGCAGAACTGCCTTACTGGCCATTGTATCTCACTGTTGATCTCATCTGCCCCGTTTACCAGAGCTGGCTTCACACGCTAGGACAGGCTTGTCCGTATCTCACTGGGGTAGGAGCTCCGCAGACTACCTTCACCAGGTTTAGCTGGCCTGTTGAAGTGGTAATGGATGTATGGCTGCCGTTGCATGCAAACAGCTATTTGGAGCTACAGAGGTGAGCCCATATCCAGTTATGCTGTAGCTCATCAAAAACAAGAGAAAAATCTTCACATACGCAAAATTTGAGCAACATACACAAAATGCTGGAGGAACACAGAGCAGGCAGCCGCTATGGAAAAGAATTAAGAGGCAATGTTTTAGGTCAAAGACCTTCAGCAGCCTGCCAAAGGGTTCCGGCCCAAAATGTTTACTATACTCTTTTCCATAGATATGCCTGACCTCATGAATTCCTCCAGCATTTTGTGGCTGTAAGCTGTATCTCATTCACTTTTGTGGCTGTAAGCTGTATCTCATTCACATTTAACATTGCTAGTTTCAAAGTCGAAGTGGTATGGTCACCTTGCAGTTAGCTTATTAGTTTACAATGCCACAATCACCGTCAATTGACGTTGAGTATAATGCTATTATTATGACTCTACTTAACCAGCTGATCTATTTCACTCCTGGATGCCTTCTGATAACCTTCTGAGATTCTACCAATAATAGTTGGGACACTGGTAAATTTATTTGAGCTGTCTCTAGCCACACAGTTGTTGGTGTAGAGAGAGTAAAGCAGTGGACGAAGCACACATCCTTGAGGTGCACTGGTGTTGATTGTCTATAAGGAGTAGATGTTATTTCTGATCCACACCACTGTGGTCTCCTGGTGAGGAAGTCAAAGATCCATTCCTCAAATGGTTCAATTTAATATCAGAGAATGTATACAGTACTTGAAATTCTTACTCTTCACAAACATCTGCAAAACAAAAAACCCAAAGATGACAGAGAGAGGTTGCTCTGGCAACAGTGAGATTGGGAGACAAGCAGCTCACTGTTCTGGTGTTACGATCTGTTGCGTCACTTCTCTGAGCCTCCTGACTGGAGGACCAACAGACGGTTACTCACCATCAAAAGAAGTGAAAGAGGGGATCACTTGAGTATAGGGGCCTTCCTCCAAAAGGAGAGCACATTACCTGCTGTCTCGATGTTTCACTCTCCCCATAACTCTTCATTTGGTAACATCGAAGTGGAACAGAGTTGTCTACGGGTTCTAGAAGCTAACAGAATTTATGATGTTCCATCTACTGGATACTTACTGGATTTGAGATGCTCAGGTTTATAAATAGTAGTATAACAACTGATGGCGACATGCTAAAATAGTTTTGCAAATAAATTCCATAAATTATAATGTCACTGGGACTTCAAAATATGAGTAAATTGTATGATTTGAAGCCTCTATTATCTGTGATGTTATGTACAGAAATATTTTGGCAATGACAATCTCTCCTTACTCATTCAGCTCAGTATAAAGGAAAGCAATTTTTGAATCTGTCACATAACATTTCTTTTACTAAACTACCACTACAGAAATACTCATTATACGTAAAGTGTTTCAGCATTGTTTACTCCTCTTACAGGATCAATTATAACTTCTTGAGTCATTTTGTAATGATTGCACAGCTGCGAAGGGAATGAGGTAACTTTTTATTTGTTGCATATTCAAGGTTTGAAATGTATTGTAACTTCCTAATTCATATTGTGATTTTTTTGTTTCCCTTTGTGACCATTTTGATTAATGTGATTATCTATGTCGTAAATTTCTTACTTACGAGGAAAAACATTTTAATCATGTCTCTACAAATTACTTCCTACCACCAACAACAATATGATCAGCAGATCATAAACACAAAATGGGATTTCCATTATAATTCCAATTCACATTCCCATTCCGATATGTTGGTCCCTGATCTCCTCTACTGCCACGATGAAACCACTCGGGTTGGAGGAGCAACACCTTATATTCCATCTAGGCAGCCTCCAACCTGATGGCTTGAGCATCAATTTCTCCAACTTTGGGTATTTTTCCCCTGTCTTCCCTCTGCTTCATTTCCCCCTTCTGGTCCCCCTTTTCTCTTCCCCTCACCTGCCCCTGATGCCCCCCCTCCATCTTTTTCTCTGTTGGTCCACTGTCCTCTCTTATCAGATTCCTTCTTCTCCACCCCTTTACCTTTCCCACCTATAACCTCCCAGCTTCTCACTTCCTTCCCGCTTCTCCACTCAACTATCAACTACTGGCTCTTTCTCTTCCCCTCCTGTCCACCTCCTTCTGGCTTCTTCCCCATCCCTTTCCAGTCCTGATGAAGAGTCTCAGCCCAGAGGTCAACTACTTATTAAGTCCATAGATGCTGTCTGACCCTCTGAGTTCTCCAGAATTTTGTATGTGCAAATATGATTATCAATCTATTTTTATTGATGACACATGAGATGCTGGAATTTAGAACAACAAACTATTGGCTGAAGGAACTCTTGTGTAGCACTTTTTTTTTGGGGGGGGGGTGGGGGAAGGAATTGCTGATGTTTTAGGCTGAAATCCTGCATTGGATATCTGTGCACGTAGGAGGCATGAAGCCCAGTGAGTCAGCAGACCTGGAGTTCAGAATCCATGAAACACTAATCAACTATAACAATTCTAATCAAATGGGTGGAAGTCAGTCAATAGCATTTGACCAACCAACAAAGCAAATCACTCCAAAGCAGTCTCATTTATCATTGGACATCAGACAGTAATTATGTTTTGAAAAGATACAGCATGACATGGAGAGCATTCCGACTGGTTGCATCACCATCTGGTATGGAGGGGCCACTGCATGGAATCAGAAGAGGCTGCAAAAAGGTGCAAACTCTACCAGTTCCATCATGGATACTTCTTCAAAATCGATTCCCAATTTGTCAAAAGACAGAATCTATCATGAAGAACCTTCATCACCCAGGACATGCTCTCTACTCATTGCTAACAACAAAGGAGAGGTACATGAGCTTGAAGACTCACACGATGTTTTTAGGAACAGCTACCCCCCCCCCCCCACGCCATCAGATTTCTGATTGGACAATGAACCCATGAACACTACTTCATTATTTTTTGCTTTTAATTGTTTATTTATTTATTTTTACATATACAATACTACAAAAAAGTCTTAGGTATGGTGCACAAGACCTTTGCACAGTACTGTAGTAATTTTATGTATTACACTGTACTACTGCCACAAAACAAATTTCATGACATTTGTGAGTGATGATAAACCTGATTCTGATATGGGTCTCTATTGTGGACTGAGAGTGGGAAGGTGGCAGGGACAGGAGAATCATGGTTGGGAAAATGGGAAGAGAGAGGGGAGGGAGCAGGAAGCACCAGAGAGACATTCTGCAATGATCAATAAACAAATTGTTTGGAATCGAATGATCTTGCCTGGTGTCTCAGGGCTGGGTGTGTCTACAGCTGCATCATTGCACACCCCTGGCTCTCCTTCTCTGCCACCTGTGCCACGCCCCTCCAGGGGAGCTCCACACTTATCATTCCCAACATCATTTGCCCACACCAGATTTACAAACTCACTCTCTGCTACATGTTCACAAATAAGAGTGCTGTGCAAAATTCTTAGGCACTATAGATGTCCAAGTCTTTTGCACAGTACAATACTGTATATATTTCTTATTATAATTTATTGTATATTAGTGGATCACACTAATTCTGTCAAAGCAACAAATTTCATGATCTGTGTCAGGTAATAAACCTGATTCTGATTCAGATGGAATGTAGTTTCATAAACTGACTTTGGGAAAGTAACTTAAGTAGCCCAAGATGCTTTCATTAAAAAAAAATGCAAAGCTCACATGCTTCTGTGGTCCTGCTGATGTTCTAGAGATAACTAGGACCATTTGCTGCTCATACCAAGGGTAGTAACCACTGGTTGATATTAGATTCTCATCAGAGTGCTTGCGAGAGTCTTGGTGCCCTCCTATGCTTTAATGGCCCCAAAAATAGATCCTGGGCTGACTAGTAACTTTGGACATGTTGGCAGGAGCCCACAGAGACAAGATAAAGCAACTCTATTGTATGAAGACACAGGAGACGGCAGGTGCTGGAGTCTGGAGCTGCAATCAATCTGCTGAAGGACCCGCTCAAACTGCTGAGTTACTGCAGCAGTTCCTTGGCTGATCTTTGTTCCTTACAGAGTCCTGACAAACAACTCATAATAATACTATGTTCTTCTAGTCTAATCATACAAAAGAACCTTATTTATGGCGACCAATATGACACCAGAACATTGAAATTTACTGTATGTCATAAATCCATCGTTACAAAGCAAAGTTAGCAGGCCTGTTGACTCAACTCAGCCGTGCCCATCAAAGTCAAAATCAAGTTTATTGTATAGACAAGTACATGTGTGCACAGGTGCAATGATAATCTTACCTGCAACAGCATCACAGGCACAAAGCATCAGATAAGCAGCATTTACAACAAATACATAAATTAAACAAATTTAATTCTTCTCTTGTGTATTTAATATTTAGCCATATTTAAGTAAATATATATATTTATATGGCTTAATTAAGAATTCATGTTTGCTTAAATAATTATGGGTTGCATGTAAAAATATGAATTGCATATGTCATCACATTAATCGAGATGTGCATGTGTCATGTGGTAAAGTAAAAGACAAAGTTACATCTATATTCAGACTCCTGTCTTCCTTCACTTTTCATTTAACACTCTACATTGGTGAGACCTATAGTAAATTGGGGGATTGCTTCATCGAGCACCTCCGCACCATCCAGCACAAGTGGGACTTCCCAGTGGCCGAGCATTCTCAGTTCCATTCCCAATCTGACGTATTGGTCCATGGCCTCCTCATGTGTCAAGATGAGGACATCCTCAGGGTGAAGGAGCATCATCTTATATTCTGTCTGGGTAGCCTCCAACCTGATGGCATGAATATTGATTTCATCTTCCAGTAAACAAATTTCCCCCCACCCCTCCTCTATTCCCCACTCTAATCTTTTCTCTTCTCACCTGCCTATCAGTCTCCCCCTGGGATGCCTTCTCCTTCCTTTTCTCCTGCTTCCACACTTCTCACCTATCAGATCCCTTCTTCTCCAGCCCTTGACCATGCTCACCCACCTGATTTCACCTATCACCTTCCAGCTATACTACTCCTCCTCCTCCTCCTCTTACTTTTTAATCTGGCATGTTCCTCCATCCTTCTCAGTCCTGAAGAAGGGACTTGGCTCAAAACATCAACAATCTATTCATTTCCACATATGCAGCCTGACCTGCTGATTTCCTCCAGCATTGGGTGTGTGTTGCTTTGGATTTCCAGCGTCCGCAGATTTTCTTGTGTTAATAAAGAATACACAACTATTGCAAGAAATAGTAATCGCAAAAACTTAATTGGAAAAAAAACAAGCCCATGTTAGTGCAAAGTGATCAATGTGGTTGCTAATCTGTAGTGATTACAGTTGTGCAGGATCAAATAGCTGAACAGAAGCAGGTGTTTCTCAGCCTGGCGGCATTGGATTTCAGCCTTCTGTATTTTCTGACATGGCTGTGAGATGATGACATGGCCCGGATGGCATGGATCTTTGATGAGGGATGTAGCCTTTGTGAAGCAGTGTCTCCTGTAGATACTGCAGATGGTGGAGAGGGGCGTAGTGATGATATTTTGGACAGAGTCCACTAATCTCTGCAGCTTCTTACATTCCTGAACATTCAAACTGCCACTCCAGCCCATAATGAAACCAGTCAGAATATTTCCCACAGTACACCTGTAGAAGTTAGTGTTTGCTGACAAGCGGAACCTCCTTAATCTCCTAAAATAATGGTGCATTTTCCTTCTATTTACACTCAGTAACTACCCCTGTATCTAATAAATTGTTCACCGAGTGTATGACCATGGTCTTTGGCTGCTGTAGCCCAACCACTTCAAGGTTTGATGTGTTGTGTGTTCAGAGATGCACTTTTGCATATCACTGATGGAATGTATTAACAAGGTGTTTTCATCCACAGAAATGCCGCTCTCTGGAGATTTTATTTCTGTTTTACACCATTCTCTGTAAACTCTACTGATCTGAGAGTGCAAATCACAGATAGATAGATAGACACTTTATTCATCCCCATGGGGAAATTCAACTTTTTTCCAATGTCCCATGCACTTGTTGTAGCAAAACTAATTACATACAATACTTAACTCAGTAAAAAAAATATGATATACATCTAAATCACTATCTCAAAAAGCATTAATAATAGCTTTTAAAAAGTTCTTAAGTCCTGGCGGTAGAATTGTAAAGCCTAATGGCATTGGGGAGTATTGACCTCTTCATCCTGTCTGAGGAGCATTGCATCGATAGTAACCTGTCGCTGAAACTGCTTCTCTGTCTCTGGATGGTGCTATGTAGAGGATGTTCAGAGTTATCCATAATTGACCGTAGCCTACTCAGCGCCCTTCGCTCAGCTACTGATGTTAAACTCTCCAGTACTTTGCCCACGACAGAGCCCGCCTTCCTTACCAGCTTATTAAGACGTGAGGCGTCCCTCTTCTTAATGCTTCCTCCCCAACACGCCACCACAAAGAAGAGGGCGCTCTCCACAACTGACCTATAGAACATCTTCAGCATCTCACTACAGACATTGAATGACGCCAACCTTCTTAGGAAGTACAGTCGACTCTGTGCCTTCCTGCACAAGGCATCTGTGTTGGCAGTCCAGTCTAGCTTCTCGTCTAACTGTACTCCAAGATACTTGTAGGTCTTAACCTGCTCCACACATTCTCCATTAATGATCACTGGCTCCATATGAGGCCTAGATCTCCTAAAGTCCACCACCATCTCCTTGGTCTTGGTGATATTGAGACGCAGGTAGTTTGAGTTGCACCATATCGCAAAGTCCTGTATCAGTTTCCTATACTCCTCCTCCTGTCCATTCCTGACACACCCCACTATGGCCGTGTCATCAGCGAACTTCTGCAAATGGCACGACTCCGAGTTATATTGGAAGTCTGATGTGTACAGGGTGAACAGGACCGGAGAGAGTACGGTTCCCTGCGGCACCCCCGTGCTGCTGACCACCGTGTCAGACCTACAGTCTCCCAACCGCACATACTGAGGTCTATCTGTCAAGTAGTCTACTATCCAATCCACCATGTTCGCAAACCACCTTATGTGGCACCAACAATCATCCCACGGTCTAAGTTACTTAGATCACATTTCTTCCCTATTGTGAAGTTTGGTCAAAACTACAGCTGAACCTCTTGACTACGCGTGCATGCTTTTCTGCATTGACTTGCAGGTGTACAGGTGTACCTAATAAAGTGGCCACTAAGCGTATATCCATGTGTTGGGCCCAGAACAAGTGCTCAGATATGTTCACACCAACCAATTTAAAACTGCTGACCAAGATAGTTATCTGAACTAATACCATTGTCTGTTTGGCCTACATTCCTCTTAACCTTTTCTATCAATACACCCATGTCTTTTAAAGATGGTAATTTTACCCATTTTTGCACGATGTTGGAATGAACTCAGACTATTTCCACTCAACAGGTCAATGATGGCACTGGGCCTGTACTCACTGAAGTTTAGAAGAATGAGGGATATCTCACTGAAACATCAAATATTGAAAGACCTAGATAGAGTAGATGTGGGGAGGATGTTTCCTGCTGAGGCTGAGTCTAAGACCAGAGGGCACAGCCTCAGAATAGAGGGATGTCCATTTAGAACAGAGATGAGGAGGAATTTCTTCAACCAGAGAGTAGTGAATCTGTGGAATTCATTGCCAGAGATGATGGTGAGCCAAGTCATTGAGCATATATAAACTTGAGATTGATATGTTCTTGATTAGCCAGAGCATCAAAGGTATGGGGAGATAGCAGGAGAATGGGATTGAGAGGGACAATAAATCTGCCAGGATGGAACGGCAGAGCAGACGCAATGGGCTGAATGGCCAAATTCTGCTCCTATATCTTACGGTGTATTATGTAAATCAAAGTACGGTGATTGCAGCTGAGAGATCCATACAATTAATTTTAATTGGAATCCATATAAAATTCTGGGCAAACTCAACAGGTCAGAGTGAACCTGTCCAGCATTTGGTGTTTTTCAAGATTTACGGCATCTGTATGATGTCTTGTGTCACTTAGAATCCATGCAGGTTCCTGCGATGGGAATCTTTCACCAATTTTCAGTGAAATTAATACAAATCTTCTACAAGGCCGAGTTTAATGCTGCATATTGATTTGTTGGTACTTCGGTTACATTGTTCAATGTGCATTTTAACTTTTTTTGCTGCTGTATAAAGTTCAAATTACATTTATCATCAATGTATTGTTACGTAACCCCGTAACCAGGTAATTTACCAGCAAAGATAGATGGATCAGCTGAGTCGGATGCTACTATTTTCAAACGTTTTATTCAAAAAGGGGCACAAGCGTATGGTTAATACAAAACATTCAGATCATATACATCGTCAAAACTCAATCTAAAACACCGGTGTAATAATAATCAATCAGAAATAAGCTCTATAGTTGTCTAGGGGTAATACTGAGTCCAATTGAAATATAAAGAGTCACTCAGAAGTTTGCAGGCTTTCCCCTTTCGGGAACCGCTGGGGTTTTCACGTTGTAGAGAGAGAGATGATTTAGAAAAGATAAACACTTGCCTGTCGTCTTGGCAGAGCAAATCCTTGGAATCAGGGGAGCAGACTTCCCCGTTGTTAGTTAAAAGCAGTCTTTCGTTGGTTCTAGCCACAGATTCAAAAGTTGGAATCTAACGCACGTGGCTTCCTTCAGAATGGCGTCCCGCTCCCACGGGAATCGATATCGTGCTTCCTTCGTCTCCTGGGTGCGTCTGAGGGTTCCCCCCCCCCCCCCCCAGACCCTCCTTTATACTTCTTCATGGGATTGCAGGTGTCAATCAAGTTGCAGGTAATGCGATCTCTCTCTCAACCAGCCCCCTTTGCCCGAGGGCTTTTCACGTGGTCTCCATGAAACAATAGTCAAGGTCACCTTTATTCTGCTTCTTGGGAGAACGTGGCCTCTCTCTCTCTCTCCCATTTTCCTGTGTCCATTCAGCACGTCTCTTCCTCTTTTGGGTCAGTTGACCCCCCCCCCTTGACTAGAGTTCTTGAGATTCTCACAAAGGAGGGGGCCGATGGCATAACAGTATATATTGTACAACCTTGAGATTTGTCTAACAGGCAGTCACAAACCAAAAACCCAAAGGATATCATTTTAAAAAAGACCATTAAACATCCTGTGCAGAGAAAATAAACACAATAAACATAAACAAACACAAGCAAATAGCATTTTGAACTGACATCCACAAAGAGTCCATTTTAATATAGAAACAAAAAATTATCATCAGTCACTCAAATTACAATTTGTATAGCTTTCAATCTGTATTCAGACCTCCATTCCAAGTTTTTGAAAAAATCATAAAGTAATACAAACTGTTTTTAATTTGCACAGAATTCCAGGCAAAAGAGGAACAAACACTTCTTGGATATCAAAAACTTACCCATCATATTCTCTTTAAAGCTCCTTCCTCATCTCTCCTCCCTCCCTTTGGGCAAACCAGAAAGCAGATACCAAGGACAGCTTCTATCTCACTGTTAGAAGATTATTGAATGGTTCCCTGTTACAATGAGATGCACTCTTGAAGTCACAATCTTATTGCCTGCACTATACTGCACTTTTCCTGTAAATGGAATGCCACCTTCTGCATTCTGTTACTGCTTTCTCTTGTGCTACCTGAACTGATGTGATGAAATGATCTGTATGGATGGTATGCAGAACTACGTTTTTCATTGAGCTTCAGTACATGTGACAATAAAGTTCAACATTCAAACTTCAAAGAAAAATTTATTATCAGAGCATGTATATGTCATCATGTATCACCCTGAAATTCATTTTCTTGCAGCCATTTATAGCCGAAGTACAATATAATTGATGGAACTATACTCTAAGAGTGACAACTTGTGCAAATACAAAGAGAAACAAGTAACAACAAAAACACTGACGAGTTTGAGTCATAAAACAATTTACCAAGTTAAGACCAGTTACCCAGGGGTCTGAATGAACATCCTAGAGATGTTAGATAAAGTCTTAACCCTGCAGTTGTGAAATTTGAGTGATGTAAATAATTTGATATTTTAATAAAAATCTTAATATTGTTGAAGAGAACTATTTGATTTATTAATATCCTTAAGGTGAGGAAATCTGACATTAGTTGGTCTGGCCTATGTTACTCCACAACCACTCTGCATGTTTAGTTAGTAAGTCACTGGGTGTATTTAAGGCAGAGATAGATAGGTTCTTGGTTAGCCAGGGCCTCAAAGGGTATGGGGTGAAAGCAGGGGAGTGGGGGTGACTGGAAGAATTGGATCAGCCCATGATTGAATGGTGGAGCAGACTGATGCACCATCAATAACTCTCGGAGACGGGAGGCGAACGATAGGCTTTTATTAGCAGCAAAATGGAGCACAGCATCTCGGAGACTGAGGGGGGAGCAGTGCCTCCAATCGCCTTTATACAGGGGTCTGTGGGAGGAGCCACAGGAGCAGTCAGCAGAGCGGCATGTCCAGACAGGTATACATAGTTTACCACACAGACTCAATGGGCCAAATGGCCTACTTCTGCTCCTATATCTTATGGTCATGGGATAACAGCACAGAAACAGATCCATGAGCCTAACTCACCCATGCTGAAAAAAATGTCGATTTAAGGTAATCCCATTTACCAATGTTTGGCAATTATCCCTCTGAATCTCACTCAATTAAAAGACAATTGAGGATAATCAATAAACTCTACCCTTGTCAGTTAAGCCCAGGTCAAAAATAAAAGATGAGTTTTTTTTTAAAAAGTAGAATTCCAAGAGGAGCAGATGATGTGGATGGTTTTAAGGTCACTGATTCTGAATTTCAGTTCAGTAGTAGGAAACGTGGATGCTAAATCAAGATTATTTCATGCAGTGCTCAGGAAACCAGTAGTTTTCTTTAATGAAAATGCATCCAAATTCATGTAGTTTTGAATGGGATAGGGATCATAAATGGGGTGGCCGGGAAGCATAGCTAATTGTTATTTTCTGTCAGGGATCATAAATATAGTCTAATGTCACTTTATATACATACAATGTATACCATACAAGCTATCTTTTATATTTACATTTATTGAGAGTTTTATTATTATTGTGTTAAGATCATAAGACGTAGGGGCAGAATTAGGGCATTCAGTCCATTGAGTCTGCTCCACCATTCCATTATAGCTGATCCTGAATACCACAGTGCCATACACCTGACTTCTCACCTTATCCTTTAATGCCCTAACCAATCAGGAAACAATCAGCTTCCACCTTAAATATATGCATGGGCTTGGCCTCCTCCACAGTCTGTGGTGGAGCATTCCACAGATTCACTACTCTCTGGCTAAAAGGAAAACCTCCTTCCCTCTTCTAAACATCATCCCTCAGTTTTGAGGCTGTGCCCTCTTGCTATGGATAGCCCCATTAGAGGAAACATTCTATCCATCCTGTTCAACATTCGATAGGTTTCAATGAGATTCCCCACATCCCCCACTGGAATTCTAAAGTCCAGTAAGAACAGACCCAAAGCTGCCAAAGGTTTCTCATATTAACCTGTTCATTCCTGGAATCATCCTCGTGAACCTTCTCTGGACTTTCCCCAATGACAACACATCCTTTCTGAGCCCAAAACTATTGGCAATACCCCAAGTGTGGCCTGACTAGTGTCTTATAAAGGCACAGCATTATCTCCTTGCTTTTATATTCTATACCCCTTCAAATAAATGCCAGCTTCCATTTGCCTTCTTTACTACAGACTCAGCCTGTAAATTAACCTCTGGAAGTCTTGCACAAGGTCTCCAAAGTCCTTTTGCTCCTCTGAAATTTGAACCTTCACCCCATTCAGATAATAATCTGCACTATTGTTCCTTTTACCAAAATATATTATGATCATTTCCCAACACTGTTTTCCATCTGCTACTTTTTTGCCCATTCTACCAATTTGTCCAAGTCCTGCTGCAATCACATTGCTTCCTCAGCACTACATAGCCCTCCGCCTATCTACGTATCATCCACAAAATATGCCACAATGCCATCAATTCCGCTGACCAAATCATTGACAAAAAATGTTGCCACGAGCAGCTGTGGAGGCCAAGTCAATGGGTGTATTTAAGGCAGAGACAGATAGGTTCTTGATTAACCAGGGCATCAAAGGGTATGGGGTGAAAGTTAGGGAGTGGGGGATGACTGGAAGAATTGGATCAGTCCATGATTAAATGGCAGAGCAGACTTGATGGGCTGAATGGCCTACTTCTGCTCCTTTATCTTATGGTCTTAATGTGACAAGTAGAGTTTCAATACCGACCCGTGAAGAACATCACTAGTCACTGGCAGCCAAACAGAAAAGGCTCCTTTTATTCCCTTTCTCTGCCTCCTGTCTCTCAGCTATTCCTTTATGCATGCCAATATCCTTACTGTAACACCATAAGATTTTCTTGTTAAGCAGCCTCATGTCCAGCATCAAATGCCTTCTGAAAATCCAAATAAATGACATCCACTGTCCCCCCTTTGTCCATGCTACTTGTTACTTCCTCGAAGAACTCTAACAGATTTGGCAGGCAATATTTCCCTTTACAGAAACCACGCTGACTTTGACTATTTTATCATCAGTCTCCAAGTACCTCAAAATCTCATCCTTAATAATAGACTCCAACACTTCTCCAGCCACTAAGGTTAGGCTAACTGGGCTATCATTTCCTTTCTTTTGCCTTCTACCCTTCCTAAAGAGTGGAGTATCATTTACGATCTTCCAATCCTCTGGGACCTTGGCAGAATCAAGTGATTTTGAAAGATCATTACAATGAATCCATTACCTCTTTGGCAATCTCTCGCAGGACTCTGGGATGCAGTCCATCTGGACCAGGTGACTTATCCACCTTAAGACCTGCGTGTTTGCCTGCACTTTTTCCTTTATAATTGCAATGGCACTCACTCCTGCTCCCCGGTACTCATGGACCTCTGGCACACTGCTAGTGACTTCCACAGTGAAGACTGATGCAAAGTACCCATTAAGTTCATCTACTATTTCTTTGTCTCCCATTACTACCTCACCAAAATCATTTTGCAGTGGTCCAATATCAACTCTAGCCTCCCATTTACTCTTTATATAACTGAAAATTTTTTTGATGTCAACATCCCATTCACTCTGCTACCTTGTATGCCCTTCCTTGGCTTTTAACTTCCATTAACTTGTCAGCTATGGTTGTCTACCCCTGCCATTTGAGAACTTCCTTCTATTTGGGACACATCTATCCCATTCCTTGAATTAAATTGAATTCACTTTATTTCTTACATTCTTCACATACAGGAGTAAAAAAATTTTACATCTCCGTCTAAATGTGCAATCATAGTAAGTTATAATAATTTATAATAACTAGAGTAGTCAATGCAACATAAAGTACACTCAGATTAGTGTGAGTTCATCAGTCTGATGGCCTGGTGGAAGAAGCTGTCCCAGAGCCTGTTGGTCCTGGCTTTTATGCTGCGGTACCATTTCCATATGGTAGCAGCTGGAATAGATTGTGGCTGGGGTGACTCGGGTCCCCAATAATCCTATGAGCCCTTTTTACACACATGTACTTGTAAATGTCCTGAATCATGAGAACTTCACAACTATAGATGCGCTAGGCTGTCTACACCACTCTTTGCGGTGTCCTGCAATTAAGGGAGGTACAGGTATATCAGGCAGTGATGCAGCCAGTCCTGATGCTCTCAATTGTGCCCCTATAGAATGTTTTTAGGATTTGGGGGCCCATATCAAACTTACTCAACTGTCTGCGGTGGAAGAGGCACTCTGTAATTCACCTTATTCCATTGCCATACTGAAACATGTGACTTGTGCTTCTCCCTCTCAAATTGCAGTATGAATTCAATCATTATAATCACCGTCTCCTGTGGGTTCCTTTACCCAAGCTTCCTAATAAGATCTTGGTTATTACACAACACCCAATCTAAGACAGCCTTTCCCCAAATAGGCTTAAACACAAGCTGCTCTATAAAGCCATCACATAGTCATTCATCAAATTCTCTTGCAATCTGATTTTCCCAATCCCCTTCCATTTTGAAGTCCTCCATTGCATTCTGTCCATAAGATTTAGGAGCAGAAATAGACCATTTGGTCCATCGAGTCTGCTCCACCATTCAATTATGGGCTGATCCACTTCATCCAGTCATCCCCACTCCCCTGCTTTCACCCCATACCCTTTGATGCCCTGGCTAATCAAAAACCTATCTATCTCTGCCTTAAATACACCCAATGACTTGGCCTCCACAGCTGCTCGTGGCAACAAATTCCACCGATTTACCACCATCTGACTAAAGTAATTTCTCCGCATCTCAGTTCTAAATGGACGTCCTTCAATCCTGAAATTGTGCCCTCTTGTCCTAGAATCCCCTACTATGGGAAATAACTTTGCCATATCTAATCTGTTCAGGTCTTTTAACATTTGAAATGTTTCTATGAGAACCCCCTCATTCTCCTGAACTCCAGGGAATACAGCCCAAGAGCTGCCAGACATTCCTCATACTGTAACACTCATTCCTGGAATCATTCTTGTGAATTTTCTCTGAACCCTGTTCAATGTCAGTATATTCTTTCTAAATTAAGGAGCCCAAAACTGCACACAATACTCCAAGTGTGGTCTCACGAGTGCCTGATAGAGCCTTAACATCACATCCCGGCTCTTATATTTAAGACAAGTCATCACTTTTTGTTGTCATTTCGACCATAACTGCTGGTACATTACATAGTAAAAATGAGACAACTTTTTCTTCAAGACCATGGTGTTACATGGCACAGTACAGAAACTAGACTGAACTACGTAAAAAACACAGAAAAAAAACTACACTAGATTACAGATCTACCCAGGACTGCATAAAGTGCACAAAACAGTGCAGGCATTACAATAAATAATAAACAGGACAATAGCGCAGTAAAGGTATCAGTCCAGGCTCCGGGTATTGAGGAGTCTGATGGCTTGGGGGAAGGAACTGTTACATAGTCTGGTCGTGAGAGCCGGAATGCTTTGGTGCCCTTTCCCAGACGGCAGGAGGGTGAAAGTTTGTATGAGGGGTGCGTGGGGTCCTTCATAATGCTGTTTCTTTGCGGATGCAGCATGTAGTGTAAATGTCCGTAATGGCGGGAAGAGAGACCCTGATGATCTTCTCAGCTTCTATACCTCTAGAAATGAATACCAACATTGCATTTGCCTTCTTTACAACTGACTCAACTTGCAGGTTAACCTTTAGGGTATCTTGCACAAGGACTCCCTAGTCTCTTTGCATCTCTGCATTTTGAATTCTCTCCCCATCTAAATGATAATCTTCCTGTTTATTTCTTCCACCAAAGTGAATGACCATACACTTTCCAACATTGTATTTCTTTTGCCACTTCTTTGCCCATTCCCTGAAACTATTGAAGTCTCTCTGCAGGCTCTGTTTCCTCAACACTACTCACTCCTCCACCTATCTTCGTATCATTGGCAAGTTTAGCCACAAGTCCCTTAATACTGTAAACCAAACGTAGAAAGTAAAAGTCCCAACACCAACTCCTGTGGAACTCCACTTGTAACTGGCAGCCAGCCAGAATAGGATCCCTTTAATCCCACTGTTTTCTGCTGACCAGCCAATGCTCCACCCACACTTCCCTGTAATTCCATGGGCTCTTATCTTGCTAAGCAGCCTCATGTGCGGCACCTCCAAAGGCCTTCTGAAAATCCAAGTATACCATGTCTACTGCATCTTCTTTGTCTACCCTGCTTGTAATTACCCTTGCTACATGCCTCTTCCAGCTCCCTTTGCAATCTCAACCTCACACCTTGGCTTTATTTGGAGGCCTATCCATGATTCTCATAATGGCTTTTTACCTTTGCAATTTCTTTTGTAATTTTTTTTTTTTTATTGAAGTTCAAACAAACATTTCCATAAGATGTATTTTAGACATTATATATATATATCATATAATCATATATCACAAATCTCCACAAAGTATTTATCTGAGGTATACACTTATAGAAAAGAGTGTAAAGAAAAAAAAACAAGCAAAAGAACTATGTACAAGTAGGGAATGATCTTTTTTTTTTTGGAAAAACACTGATTCATTGATTTGTGAGAATAAAATCAGGCCTATGAAGCATTATGTAGTTAAACCATTTTTCCCCCAGTATGAATCAAATTGTTCCAGCTCATGATTAACAGATGCTGTTATCTTCTCCATTTTGTAAATGTCCATTGTAATTTCCATCCATGTATTTAAAGTTGGGCTCTCGTGTGATAACCATTTCCTAGTAAGAGTTTTTTTTTTACCAGCCACCAACAGTATATTCATTAAATATTTATCTCTTTTCAACCATTCTTGAGGTATATATCCAAAATATATGGTCTTACTCTAAGGGTATTTCACATTTAAAGATGTCTTGTAGGGCATTGTGTATCCCCTCCAATAGTTTTTGATAACAGGGCAGTCCCAAAAAAATATGATAATGATTTGCATTTTGATTTCCACAATTTCTCCAGCAAACAGGGAGGTTACTATCATAATGGGATTTCAGAGAGGGTGTAATAAAATATCTTATCAAGTTTTTCCATCTAAACTCCCTCCATTTCTGTGAACTGGTACACTTCCATTGATATCTCCATATTGTTGTCCATTCTTCCTCAGATACAATTATCCCTCCTTCCTTCTCCCAACTCCACCAACAGAGATTCAACATTCTCTGATCCTGTATCACTCCTTTCTAAAGATGCAGTTCCATTACTTACCAACAGAGCCACACCACCACCTATACTTTCCCGTCTGTCCTTTCAATACAAAGTATTTCCTTTGATGTTAAGCTCCCAACTGTGGCCTTCTTTCAGCCATGACTCAGTGATGCCCACAATGTCATACTGACCAATCTCTAAACACACCACAAGTGCATCCACATTATTCTGAATGCTATGCACATTTAAATACAGCACCTACAATTCTGCATTCTTCACCCTTCTGAATTTTGCCTCTGAGGTACAATTTAACACTACCGTCTGTACTCAGTCATTGGCCTGACCTTCCTTACATTCACATAGCATCCATCATCTACTTGTAAGCATGTTGACTCATCCTCAATTCTATCACAGTGATTCCCATCTCCCTGCCATATTAGTTTTTAAACCACCCCCAACAACTCTAGTAAACCTGCCCATAAGAATATTGATCCCACTCAGATTCATGCAAACTATCCCTTTTGTACAGGTCCCACCTGCCCCAGAAGAGGTTCCAATTATCCAGGTCTGAATCCCTGCCCCTTGCTCCAATTCACCAGCCACGCATTTATCTGCCACCTCATTCTGTTCCTATCCTCACTACCATGTGGCACAGGCTGCAATTTCAAGATTACTACCTTTGAGGTCCTGCTTCTCAGCTTCCTTCCTAGCTCCCTGTATTCTTTTTTTCCAGAACCTCCTCTTTTTCTATCCATGTTGTTGATGATGATATGTACCACGACTTCTGGCTGCTCACCCTCCCTTTTCTGAAACATTGTGAGCCCTAGATCTTGGAGGCAAACTACCATCCATGTTCCATGTTTCCTTTTCATGTCCACAGATTCACCTAACTGTCTCCCTGAGAGTCCTCTGTTACTGCTGCCATCTAGAGTTCCTTACCCTTCTCAGCCACAGGGCCAGACTCAGTGCCAGAGGCACAACTGCAGTTGTTTCCCCAACACAATCCCCCCATTCTAACAGTTCTCAAAATGGAGCACTTATTGTTGAAGGGGACAGCCACAGGAATGCTCTCCACTATCAGATTTTCTCCCTTCCCTGACAGTCACCCATTTATCTGTCTCCTGTAGCCTTGGAGTGACTATCTCCCCGTAGCTCCTGTCTATCACTGCTTTACTTTCCCAGATAAGTCGAAGGTAATCGAGCTGCAGCTCCAGTTCCCTAAGACAGTCTCTAAGGAGCTGTGTCTCGATGCACCTGGTGCAGATGTGGCTACTGGGGAGGCTGAAAGACTTCTGGAAATCCTACATGTGATACCCAGAACACTGGCCCTGTAGACATACCCCCAATTTTCTCTAGAGTTAATTCAGAATAAGAATGAACTTACCAACTTAACTTCCTCCACCTGTTCTCACTGAAGCCTTGTTGAGCCAAGGTCTTGCTACTCTGCCTTAGACTACTCCAACGACATCTGCTCCGACAATGACCACCTTGCTAGGTGATTCCTCTCTTTTATAGCGGTTGGGTATTTAACACTCTTCATTGGATCTGTAAAGGGACACTTTTGTTGTGCCTGTGTAGTTCTCCAATCTTCATTGGAGTACTTTATTTTTTGTGTTTTTTTGGTGCTGTATCAGATCCAGGGTATAATTATTTAATTCCCCTTACACTTGTGTACAGGAAATGGCATTAAACAATCTTGAATCTTTAACACTACACATGGTTTGATTCCTGCCACTGTCTAAGAGGAGTTTGTATATTTTCCCCATGAGCACGTGGATTTTGTTTGGGTGACACACACAAAATGCTGGAGGAACTCAGCAGACCAGGCATCATCTATAGAAAAGAGTAAACAGTTGATGTTTCAGGCCAAGACCCTTCAACTGTTCTCATTTTCAGCATCTGAAAATTTGTTTGTGTTTTTGTTCTTCTGGGTGCTCCAGTTCCCTCCTACATCCAAAAGACATACAGTTATTAAGTTGTGGGCATCCTATGTTGGCACCAGATGCATGGCAACATTTGGAGACAACCCAGTGCAATAATTAAATTGCGTTGGTTGTTGACACCAATGACACATTTCACTGCATGTTTCGATGTACATGTGACAAATAAAGCTAATCTTTATCTTAAAAAAATCTTCAAAACCTTTCTAGTGAGTGAGCGCTAATAGTTGAAGATAACAATTTAGTACTAAAGACCCAGAGGTACCAGATATTTGGGAATTAGTTTAATTAGTTTTATGAACAAGAATATATCTATTACTTTCCCTGTGGAATGGTGATGTAAAATCTATATGTAGTCGGCTAATGAACTGTCTGATAACATTGAGAATAATGCAATAAAATATACATCACAGACCAGGCAAGCATTTAAACCCTTTAACTTTTGACCTTGCCAAGGCACTATCTGCATTTAAAGCTAGACCCATAACTTGTGGTTAACACTCACCAAAATGGCTCTAAAATCAGTTTTGACGACTTTTACCCTCTCATCAGCACCAGAGAATGAAACAATATTTTTAATTATCAAAGGAAGCAATTGGGCTGTATATTCATCCTTAATATTAATGATAAGCCTTCAACTAATTACTTCAAAGTAAATTTATCATCAAAATACATTTATGTCATCATATACTACATAGAGATTCATTTTCTTGCTGGCATACTTAGTAAATCCAAGAATTAAACAAATAATTATTTGCTAAACTTGATTTAAAATCATATTCAGATTGAGATTCAGTTATAGGTATTAACCTTCAACAATAACAATCAGTTAAGCACAGAGAAAGTCTATTTTTACTGACAAATACCTTTATTGGCTCAGTTACCAAATGTGTGAAGTTACAAAACTGAATACCCATGTGTCCACCCACTGGGTGTCACTGACTCTTCATCAAAAGGTCAAAGAATACAAAAGATAATACCTGGAAAAGACTTTCTCACTAGCCAGGAGTTTTCTTGCTCCCAAAGTAATCTCCACATTTCCAATACTGGGATCATCCACTTCCACAATGGTTAGTCTCCACAGAATTGCCACTGTCTATGTTTCTGAAATCCTCCATTCTTATCCTTTTCCTTATTAGATCACTCTGTGATGTTTCAATTTCATTGGCTCAATGTCACCCAATTGATATGTGTCATCTTCTCATTGGATGTGGCCCAAAGCTACAAGCAGTATTGCCTCATCATTGAAATGTTCCCACAGCCAATGGACCCACTTTCAAGGATTCTTTATCTTGTTTTCAATATTTATTGCTTATTTATTTATTAGAATTGTTTCTTCTTTTTGTATTTTCACAGCTTGCTGCTTTTTACACTCTTGTTGAATTCCCTAGTTGGGCAGTCTTTCATTGATATTTTTATAGTTACTATTCTATAGATTTGATGAGTATACCCAGAAGAAAATGAATCTCAGGGTTGAATATGTTGACATAAATAAAAGATACTTTGAACTTTATGGCTCTTACTTCTGAGTTTGTGCCCTAGGTAATTCCTGTCCATCTCACATGGTTCAAACTAGTCTAACCAGGTTATACACACATCAGATCATCAGATCACAGGCTGTTCCTTCTGCAAGCCTGCAACTTTACATAATAAACAAATTACTTTCTGAAAATGGTCTTAATATTAGCAGATCATCAGCGGAATCTACTTGTGTCCATGTTCAATTGCTCTAATTAAATTAATCAAACAGTTCACAAAATGGTGGCTGTAATGGCAGTCTCATAAAATGGCCGCTTCCATTTCTGCAACCACATGGCAAGAACAAAGATTTTTGTTTTGTCTGTTTCCACTGCTTTTGCCTCATTCCTGTTCACTGAACTGTAGATTGTAGTTCCTTCTGGCCAACAGATTAATTTAAGTATCACATATACATCAAAACATTTAGTGAAATACATCATTTGCACTAGCAACCAACACACCTAGGGATGTGTTCAGGAAACCTTGCAAGTTGTCGTCACATTCATTCTGCAGTAGTTATAAATATATCACTGAAAATAGTATATACCATTGAAAGCATAGGGTAGCACAATAGCATAGCAGTTAGCACAGCACTTTACAGTGCCAGTGACCCGGGGTCAATTCTGCCACTGTCTGTAAGAAGTTTGTTCATTCTTCCCATAACTGCATGGATTTTCTCTGAGTTCTCAGACTTCTTCCTAATTCCCACATAAGGAATAGAAGGTTCATCGATCTCATGGGTGTAATTGGGAGAAGCGGGCTTGTTTGCCAGAAGGGCCTAATACTGTAAGCTAAACAATATTGCTAAAGATTGATATAAACGGGCAAGGTGAACTCCAGGTCATAGTCATTCAATAGAAGACAAGTTAAAAAGATTAAAATTCTACAAGGCTGTTTTAATATTATAGATTGTGGTTACTTTATGTTAAGCCAAAGTCAAAGTTAAAGTAATTTTTTTTTAATCGAAGTACATATGTGTAACCATATGCTACTTTGAGATTCATTTTCTTCTGGGCATTTATTGAAAAAATAAAATTGCATAAAATATCAAAAAATTGGTTACCTTTGTTTGGTCTTATCCTCCTGCAAAAAATAAATCACCTTAAGGAAATTTTAATTCTTATTCATTTCTCTGAAATCATATCTACCTGAGAAAATGTATCCCATTATGTTGGTAGGATGTGGCTGTCACTGGCAGTACCTACATTTCCTGTTCTTCACTAATTGTCCTTGATGATGAGTCATCATGGTGGTGCTGAGTCATCTTCTGCATAAAAGAAGATGAAGATTCTCCTTCAATGCAGTTAAAGAGGGAGTCCTGTACTCCACCACCATCCATACCAATTGTGCAACCTCCAACTCTGACTCCAGCCTTGACCTCCAGTCCAGAAATTCATGCACTGCCGCTAAAACCCCCATTTCCCCTTCCCCCATCACCACTCCACAATCCTGTCTCTGTCAGATCCCACCACCAGCTCTTGAGTCATGGGAGACTGCATCTTCCTCTCATTTCACCATCCCTGAACACCCCAAACATCCCATCTCCTTAGACACTACCAACCCCTTCCCCATTCCCTCTGACTTTCCCCTCTTTGAGGCAGAATGTTCTGACCTCAGTAAGAGTCTCACCTATGTCCCCCTGCACCTACACCTCAGTGACTTCTGTGCCCACCATGAGGCTGAGCTTTTCTTCTGCTGCCTCCGCTTCCGAGCCTATTTCTTTTGCAAGGACTCTCCAGCCCAAACCAATGGCCATTTCTCCCATCTTCAACCCTCCTCCTCTTCCTGGACACCCCAGCCTGATCACCTGCCTGCTCTGGACCTTATCATTGCCAACTGCCAATGGGACATCAACTGTCTCAACTTCAACACTCCTCTCTCTAATTCCAAGCTCACTCTTTCCGAACGCTCTGCTCTCCACTCTCTTTACAGTAATCCTAACCTCATCCTCAAATCCTCAGATAAGGGGTGCTGTAGTAGGCTAGTGTACTGACCTCTACCTTGCTGAATCCAGCAACAACTCTCAGACAACTCCACTTACTTACTCCTCGAATAGGACCCCACTAATGAGCACAAGGCCATTATTGCCCACATCATCACTGACTTTATTATCTCTGGGGATCTCCCATCCATTGCCACCAACCTCATAGTTCCTGCTCCTCACACCTCCCGTTTCTACTTCCTACCCAAGATCTACAAACCCGCTTGTCCAGGTTTGAAACAAACCCATTGTTTCAGTTTGCTCCGGCCCCACTGAGCTCATATCTGCATATTTCGACTCTGTTTTATACCCCCTAGTTCAGTTCCTTTCTACCTACATCCGTGACACTTCACATGCTCTGGATCTTTTCAAAGATTTCAAGTTTCCTTGCCCCTATCATCTTATGTTTGTTATGGATGTCCAGTCCCTATACACCTCCATCCCTCACTAGGAAGGCCACAGAACTCTTCATTTCTTTCTGGACGCAGACCCAACCAATTCACCTCCAACACCGCCCTCTTCCATTTAGTGGAACTTGTCTTCACTCTTAATAATTTCTTCTTTGGCTCCTCCCTTCCTTCAAACCAAACGGTGTAGCCATGGACACGCGCATGGGTCTCAGCTATGCCTGCTTTTTAGTCAGCTATATGGAACAGTCTATATTTCAAACCTACACCGGCGTCATCTGTTTTCCTATGCTACATTGACGACTGCACTGGTACTGCTTCCTGCATCCATGCACAGCTTGTTGATTTCATCAACTTTGCCTCCAACTTCCATCCTGCCCTCAAATTTCCATTTCTGACACCTCCCTCCCCTTTCTCAATCTCACTGTCTCTATCGCTGGAGACAGCTTATCTACTGATGTCTATTATAAACCCACAGACTGCCTGGACTATAAATCTTCCAATCCTGTTACTTGTAAAAATGCCATCCCCCTCCTCTCAATGCCTTCATCTCTGCTGCATCTACTCTCAGGATGTGGCTTTTCATTCTAGAATGAATAAGGTGTCCTTCTTCTTCAAAGAAAGGAGCTTCCTTTCCTCCAGCATCAACACTGCCCTCAACCATATCACTTCCATTTCACGCATGTCTGCTCATACTCCATCCTCCTGCCAACCTACCAGGGATAGGGTTCCTCTAGTCTTCACTTACCACCCCACCAGCCTCCACATCTAGCACATAATTCTCTGTAATTTCTGCCATCTCTATCAGGATCCCACCACCAAGCATATATTTCCCCCACATTCTGCTTTCTGCAGGGATCACTTCCTATGCGACTCTCTTGTCCATTCATCCCCCCTCCCTCCCCACTGATCTCCCTTCTGGCAATTATCCTTGCAAGCAGAACAAGTACTACACCTGCCCCTACACCTCCTCAGTTACTACCATTCAGGGCCCCAAACAGTTCTTCCAAGTGAGGCAACACTTTACCCATGTGTTTGTTGGGGTCATATCCTTTGTCCAATGCTCCCAGTGTGGCCTCCTGTTTATCGGTGAGACCCAATGTAGATTAGGAGACCACTTCGCTGAGCACCTATGTCCATCCACAAGAAAAAGCAGGATTTCTCAGTGGCCACCCATTTTAATTCTACTTCTCATTCCCATTCCGATATGTCTACCCACGGCCTTCTCTACTGTCGCAATGAGACCACACTCAGGTTGGAGGAACACACCTTTATATTCTGTCTGGGTAGTCTCCAAACTGATGGCATGAACATTGATTTCTCAAAGTTCTGGTAATGTCCCCCCCCCCCCCCCCCTTCACGATTCACCATCCCCTTTTCCCTCTCTCAGCTTATCTTCTTGTCTACCCACCACCTCCCACTGGTGCTCTGCCCCCCCTTTCCTTTCTTTCATGGCTTTCTGTCCTCCTCTGTTAGATTCCCCCTTGTCCAGCCCTGTATCTCTTTCACCAATCAACTTTCCAGCTCTTTACTTCACCCTTTCCCTTCTCGGTTTCACCTATCACCTTGTGTTGCTCCCTCCCCTCCCCTTGACCTTTCAACTCTACTCCTCATTTTTTTCCCTCCAGTCTTGCTAAAGGGACGCAGCCTGAAATGTTGACTGTTTCCTCATTTCCATAGATGCTGCCTGGCCTGCTGAGTTCCTCCAGCATTTTGTGTGTGTTGCTTGGATTTCCAGCATCTGCAGATTTTCTCTTGTTCATGAAGAGGGAGTTCCCAGGATATTGATCAGCAAAGATAATATTTAATCAAATTACATAATACCAAAGATAAAATCCTGGTTAGACTACAATTGGAATATTGTGTTCATTTCTGATCGCATGTAAGGAGATGAATCTCAAGGTTGTATAGTGTATACATACTTCGGTAATAAATAGTCTTGAAACTTATCAGAAGAATGTGGAAGCTTTAGAGACAGTGCAAAGGAGATTTACCAGGATGCTACCTGGGCTAGAAGGCATGTCTTATGAGGAAAGGATGAACCAACTAGGGTTTTCTTCTTTGAAGTGAAGGAGGATGAGGGGTGTTTTGATAGTGGTATATAAGATGATTGAGTGGACATTAATTGAGTGGACAGTTAGAGAGTTTTTCCCAAGTGGAAATGACTAAAAGAAGGGGACGTAATTTTAAGATGATTGGAGGAAAGTATAGGGGGATGTGAGAAGTGATTTTTTTTTTTATTACACAGATGTATTGGATGGATGGAAGGTGTAGTGGTAAAGGCAAGTATTTATTTTAAGAAATTCTTAGATAGGCACATGGGTGATAAAAATGGAGAGCTATGAAGGAGGGAAGTATTAGATTGATCTCAGAATAGGTTATAGGGTCAGCACAGCATCATGGGACAAGGGCCTGCACTGTGCTATAATGTTAGATGTTCCATGTTCTGTTTGTCCAAATGAGGATGGTATATATATTAGAGGGGAACATAAATGCTATAGTGTAAACTTGTGCCAACTGATGTTGTTCCAGACAATAGAGTCCATGGTTTGAAAAGCTCTGGATAGGTTGTTCTATTTGGTCAATGGTCCACAGTACCATCACAGTAGGGAAAGTAAATATTCAGGGCAATGGAAAGGACTGGAGAATCCATTTGTCTTGTCTTAGACTCAGGTGAACATCTATACTATTCTTAGAGTTGTACTCATCTGGGCAAATGGAGACAAGGCTTGTGGATGCTGGCAAGGATTTGAGTGATTATGAGATGAATCACTTCCCCTAAAGCCTGAAAGCACATACCACCAGGCTCAAGCACAGTTTCTATCCCACTGTAAATCACAGCAGCACCTCTACTTTCTTAGAAGTTTGTTAAGATTCTGCATGTCAGCAAAACATGGAGAGTATATTGACTGATTGCATCACAGCCTGCTATAGAACCACCAATGCACTTGAATGGAAAAGCCACTAAAAAGTGATGGATACAGCCCAGTACATCAAAAGAAAAGCCCTCCCCACCATTGACCACAACTACACAGAGTGGTATGACAGGAAAGCTGCATCAATCATCAGAGAATCTCACCATCCAGGTTATCCTCTCTTCTCACTATTGGCTTCAGGAAGGAGGTAGAGGAGCCACAACAGGTTCAGGGATAGCTATTACATCTCAACCATCAGACTATTGAATCAGAGGTGATAACTTCACTCACCTAACACTGAACTGTTCCCACAACCTATGAACTCCCTTTCAAGGACTCTTCATCTCATGTTCTCAATATCTATTGCTTACTTACTTAGTAAATTAATATTTTGTTTTTTGTTGTCTTTGTATTTACTGTGAATACCCACAAGAAAATGGATCTCACTGTTGCATAAAATGATAAACATGTACTTTGATAACAAATATGTTCTTTGAACTTTGAACTTTTCTAAGATCCCTCAGTACAATAAGACTTCCTCTTAACCTTACGACCTGTCTTGTGATGTTCTTGCATCTTATTGTCCACCTGTTCTTCACTTACTCTATAAGTGTAAAATACAATAAGGTACAGTTACCTGGCAACCAATTAAGATACAGCAAATCCAGGTACAAATTCTGGAGAGACATCTCACGTGTGAAGTGGCAATTCCAGACCAAACATTGAATCACTGAAGGATGCACAGCAGCTGTGGCAGTGTTCAAATGCTATCACTTCTACCAAAGTGAAACCAAGCAACATAGGTGACAACAAAGCTTTTCTTCCAGATAAGGTTGATGTCTTTTATGCTTGCTCATCAGGACATGGAAATATCTTCACAAACTCCCACAGCCCACGTTGACCCTGTTATTTCAGTCTCTGAGGCCAATGTGAGAGCATCCTTCATTAGGGTGACCCACAAAAATCATTTGACCCAGACTGGGTACCTGGCCAAGAACTAAAGACCTGTGCTGATCAACTGGTTGGACAGTTTACTGAAAATTTAAACCTCTCACTTTGGCAATTTGAGGTCTCCACCTTCTTCAAGCAGTCTTCAACTTACTTACACCTAAAAAGAATGTGGTAACCTGCCTCTATGACTATTGTCCAGTAGCACTTACATCCAGTATAATCAAGAGATTTGAAAGGATGCTAATAAAATATAGCAACTCCTACCTGAGAAGTGAATTGGATCTGCTCCAATTTGCCTACTATCATAACAGGTCAACAGCTGATGGCATTTCATCGGCTCTTCACTCAGCCCTGGATAATGAAGATGAATATATCAGGATGCGCATTATTGACTACAGCTTGGTTGCATTCAACACTATCATCCTCTCAAAAGTAATCAATCAGCATCAAGACTTTGGATACAATACTTCCTATGAAAATGGATCCTCAGTTTTCTCTGTTGGACACTTGTCAATTTGGAATGGCAACAGTCTCTCCTCCACAATCTCCATCAGTGTGCTTAGCCCTCGCTCTACTCACTCTGTACTTACGATTGTGAGGCTAGTCGCAGGTCCAATGCCATATTTATGTCTGCTGATGACACTGCTGTCATTGTCTGAATCAAAGCTGGTGATGAATCAGCAAATAGGAGAAAGAGTGGAAATTTGACTGAGTGGTGTCACAACACCAACCTCTCATACAATGTCAGCAAGACTGAGGAAATGATTATCGACTTCAGGAGGAGGAAAGCAAAGGTCCATGGGGGAGAGGATCAGCAACTTTAATTTCTTGGTGTTAAAATCTCAGAGGTTCGGTTCTGGGTCCAGCAGGTAAATACCATTACAAATAAAACATGGCAGCACCTCTACTTTCTTAGGTGGAGAGAATATTGACCAGTTGCATCATGGCCTGGCTTAGAAACACCAATGCCCTTGAATGGAAAAGCCTATAAAAGTCCATCACATGTAAAGCCCCACCCCTCACCATTAATCACATCAACATAGAGTACATGGAAAGCAGCATACATAATCAGGCCATGCTTTCTTCTTTCTGCTGCCATCAGGGAAAAGGCACAGAGGCCAGAGAACCTACCCTACCAAGTTCAGGAACAGTTATTACCCCTCAACCACCAGAGAATTTAACTTCATCCATTTTCCCTCACTCCATCACTGAAACATTCCTACAACTTTTGGATTTACTTTCAAGGACTCTTCATCTCGATTTATATAGATATTGCTGTGTAGCCCTAAATGTTTAATGCTATTGTGTAATGACTTTGTGATGATACCAGTTGTAGATATTACTATTGGGACAATGCATACCCTCTTCATGTTCCAAAGTCTTTCAATTTCCTCTTCAGCATATTTCTGGTGTTTTTCACTTATTGATTTCTGTCAGGTATGTGTGTTTGGAATGGCTATTTCTATTAAGTAATTTGTTGCTGCTTGTTTATTATAGATTACTCCAGACAGTTATTATGGATTGTCCTATCTGTAATAATGGAACAGTTGTAATGTAATTTGCAGGAGTCTGATTCCAAAACTGAATCAAGCTAGTATTTATAGTAAGGTTTGATTTCTTTTATGAGTTTGTATTTTAAAGTGAGATTTTGGTGAATGACGTTTGCCACTTGATTGTGCCTGTGTATGTAATCAGATTGTGTTAAACCTCTGCGGGATCCTGTATTGTGTTGGATTGTTTTTGGTTTCTCTTGGCATTTTCTGCATTTATCATCTTGAATTTGTTGGTCTTTTATTATGTATATTTGATAAGTTTTCCTGTTAACCACCTGATTCTGGATTGCCACAAGGAACACTGCTGTTTCTAGGAACAGGTCTCCAATTCTGAGTCAGGCATTTAATACCTCCTTCTCAACAACTTGTCTGCTCAGACCATGAAGGTGTATTCCATGGACAGTCATGCTCTTCCATTGGCTAACCTTTTTTCTATAGTGATAATATCTTCATTTTTTTGTGCTTTCATTTAAGTTTTATGGTGTGTACTTACAGAATTGCATATACTTGTGTGGATTATTGAATCCTGTTCCCTTTAATGAAAATATCTCCTCAGGAGTTTTATCTGACTGTTGTGTAAATGTTTTATGTTTGTCATTCATCTTCCTCCTTCTGTCCTAGTGTTAATCGAAGCATGTTCAAGTGTACCTAGTGTTTTCTAAAATTTGTCATTTCAGTTCTTATCTTTCTTTGTAAATTTTTCAGATCAGTTTCAGATATTATGCCAAAAGAATACCTTAATATAGGTATAGCAGAAGTGTATATTGCCTTTGTTATATTTTTTACTATTGAGCTCTGCATGGCAGATTTTCTTAAGCCTTGAAGTAAATTCTGTTGTAAGTTTTCCCTGCATCAGACTGTGATCTTTTGCTTTTTGCTTGTTGATATCCCAGATACTTATACATTCCATATTCTTCCATCACTTGTGCTGTAGTCTGCTGCTTTGTTCTGTACTCTGGTGCTATGTTTTGTATTTTACTAGCTCTATTGTATATTTATGTTTAATGTTTTGCACTTATTTAATCCAAAGTTCAGCTTTTCATCTTTTGAAAGTAGCCATACTAAATTAATTGCCTTAGCTTTAATTTCAAATCATCCATGTATATAAGGTGTGTCAAGATGTAATATGTTTCACTGTTTCTGATTTGATACTCAATTTTCATCTGAATACATGAATTAGAGAGCAGGATGAAAGCTGGACAAAACTATTATTATTGTCATATTTTAATTTTTTATTAGCTCATTCTGGAAAACATGCGGTATGGGCATAGTCAAGCACACACATTTCTCTATTGCTAGGAACTTTCAGACTATTCTAGTGGATTCTGGAGATTTACAGAAATATTGCTATGCAGGCCTAATTGTTTAACAATATTGTGTAGTGACTTTGGGATGTTTCCAGTTGTAAATGTTACTATACCTTGTTCATGTTCCAAAGTCTTTCAATTTCCTCTTCTTATTCAGCATATTTCCAGTGTTTTTTACCTATTGATTTCTGTAAGTTATGTGTGTTTAGAATGGTGTTATCTATTAAGTAAGTTGTTTTTTACATGTTTATCCTGTAATTCTATGTATTGTCCTATCTGTAATATGGTTCATTTGTAATATAATTTATGGGACACTGACTCTAAAACTGGATCAGCCTTGTATTTATAGCAAGGTATGATTTCTTTTATCAGTTTTTATTTTAAAGGAAGATTTTGGTGAATGATGTTTGCCATTTGATTGTGCCAGTGTAAGTAATCAGATTGAGATAAAGTTCCACAGGATCTTGTAATGTGTTGGATTGTTTCTGGCTTCTGTTTGCATTTTCTGTATTTATCATCTTGAATTTGCTGGTCTTTTTCATGTATATTTGATAAGTTTTTATGTTAGCCACCTAGTCTCATATTGCCACAGGGAACCCCTCCATTTCTGGGAAGAGCTCTCCAACTCTGAACCAAGCGTTCGACACCATCTTGTTGATATGTATTCTACTCAGATGGTGGTGATGTCTTCCATGGATGGTTCATGCTCATCCATTGGTTAACATGCAGACATTTACAGTCATCATCCTCATCATTATGTGTCGTATAGTATGATGTGGGCGATTATGATCTTTTCATGATTATGATTGTTCTTGACATTTTTTTTCTACAGAAGAGGTTTGCCATGGCCTTCTTCTGGGCAGTGTCTTTACAAGATTGGAGACCCCAGCCACTATCAATGCCCTTCAGAGATTGTCTGCCTGGTGTCAGTAGTTACATAATCGGATTTGTGATGTGCACCAGGTGCTCATACGACCATCCACCACCTGAACCCATGGCTTCATGTGACCCCGATTAGGAGACTAAGCTGGTACTACACCTTGCTCAAGGGTGATCTGCAGGAGGGAAGGAACACCTTACACCTCCTTTGGTAGAGACATAACTCCACCCCGCCACTCTATACTATACTCTCTTCCAAATACCTTAAAGTTATGCCCTCTTGTATTAACCATATCCGTCTCTGGCTGTCCACACAATCTATGCCTCTTAACATCTTGTACTCCTCTATCAAGCCACCTCATATCCTCCTTTTCTCCGAAAGGAAAAGCCTAGCACTCTCAATCGATTCTCATATGGCATGATCTCTAGTCCAGCTTCCAGGTAACTCCCATCTGCACACTGCCTAAAGCTTCCACATCCTTCTTTTAATGAGCCATGCTCTGCTTTAGCTCAGAGACATGCTTTCCAAAGCAGTTTAAGATCTCCCTGAAGTCCCTCACTATCTCAAGCTCTTTGCTCAGTGGGTTGCTTCACTTAGCTGACAGTTAGAAATGAACTGCCCACCAAACTTTTTCTCTGTTGTCAATCAACCACACAGTGTGAGTTGAGGAGAAACAAAGGCAAAAGTTCAGCACAAACTATCACACCATGTCATTTGAGTGAGGATGAAGTGGGGTTAGTGGTCCTTGGAGCCTGAGAAAGACAAAGGAGAGCCAAGTTTACTAATGAATTTCAAGCAATTGCTATCAAAGGGCGCACATGCTAAATTAATCTCAATCCCTCAGCACACAGAGCGCAGCTGGAGATAATGTAAATTAAGCAAATTAATTATCAAAACAATTACCAAGAACCAATACAATTAGAAACAATTTGGTTAGAACGTATTCTGCTGGTGTAAAAAATTATATAAATATAGATTAGATTTTGCACTTCAAATTTCATTGGCACTAATACTTCTAAATCCTCCAAGAGGCCCACAACTTTGTCATGGTTTGGAGGTTTGCATGCCTCAATGACCCAGAGAGCTATGTTGGCTGGAGTCAGGACTTTACACCCTCAAAACTAATCAGTAAACTCAAAGATCTGGGCCTCAATACCCCCTTGAGCAATTGGATCCCATATTTCCTCACTTGCAGACCCCAGTCAGTTTGGATTGGCAAAAAAATCTCCACAGTCTCCATCAGCATAGGTGCACCACAGGGCTGTGTACTTAACCCCCACTCTACTCGCTTTACACCTATGACTGTGAGGTTAAGTACAGTTCTAACACAATATATATGTCTGTTGATGACACCACTGTTGTGAGATGTATCAAAGTTGGTGATGAATCAGCGTACAGGAGGAAGATTGAAAATTTGGTGGAGTTCAATGGTTCAAAGGTTCATTTATTACCAAAGTATAAACTCTGAAATGCTTCAATTCTCTGAGTAGCTGGATAGAACTGAGTAGTGCAATAACAACAGCCTTCAGTTAATGTCAATAACACCAAGGATCTGATTGTAGACTCCATGAGAGAGAAACCAGAGGTCCATGAGTCAGTACTTATTGGAGGATCAAACGTGGGGAGGATTAGTAACTTTCAATTCCTGGGTGCCTCTATCTCTGAGGACATGTTCTGGACCCATTGAATAACTATAATTGCAAAGAAAGAATGTCAGCACCTCTACTTCCTCAGGAGTCTGCAGAGATTTGGCATGTTCACAAAAATCTTGGAAAACTTCTTGAGACGTGTGGTGGGAAGTGTATTGGCTGTCAGCATTCTGGTCTGGAATGGGAACACCAATGCTTATGAGTGGAAAATCTTACAAAAGTTAGTTGACTCAGCCCAGTACATCATGGGTAAAGCCTTCCCAACTAATTAACACATCTACATGAAATATTGCTGCAGAAAAGCTGCATCCATTATCAAAAATCCTCAGCACCCAGGCCATGCTCTTTTCTTGCTGCTGCCATCAGGTAGAAGGTACAAGAGCCTCAGGACTTGCACCTCGGAGTTCAAGAACAGTTACTAGCCCTGAACAAAAGGGTTAACTAATTCTGGTGTTCCCACAACCAGTGGTATCAATTTAAAGACTCTTCATCTTGTTATTTCATCATCATTATTTTATTTACATTTACATAGTTTGTTCTTCATTGATCCTGTTAACAGTCACTGTTCTATAGATTTGCTAAGTAGGCCCCACAGAAAAAGAATCTCAGGGTTGACTGTGGTGACATGTACAGGTAAGCACTCTGATAATAAATTTTATTTCAAACTTTTTTATGTTTTGGCTCTTGGTAGGGTCACCAATGCCAAACAGGACAAACAGTAGTCTAAGAGCGGTTCACCAGTCCTCCAGGTTCGGCTGTTCAGCTCAGGACAAGCAACCCCTGACTGGTAAAACAAAACTGTTACAGAAACAGAATCCTTCTACATCTGAGCGTGACGGTATTCCTGAGTCTCCACCCTGGACTTGCATGGCTGACAGTGGTGAAAACCACTGCCACGATGGAGGAACCCCTGAACACCACCAGAGATGGAGGAACTTCATTGCTGTCCTAAACGCCAGTGACGTAGCAGGCAGTAAATAAGCAATGCTTCCAAATAAACATTTTTCCCTGAGCGGGAAGATCAAATTTCAAAGTAAAATTATTATCAAAATGCAGATATGTCACCATATACAATCCAGAGATTCATTTTCTTGCAGGCATTCACAGTAAATACAAGAATCACAATAGAATCAATGCAAGGCAGTACCCAACAGGACAGAGTAACAGCCAATATATAAAAAACAACAAACTGTGCAAATACAAAAATAAATAGTAATAATGACAAAATAACCAAGCAATAAATAGCCTGTATATGTGGGACTAACCAAGGCACTAATGGACACTCCCAGATCTAAAGTGATTATAGGTCATGCAATGGTCATAGAGTGACAGGACAGGATGAGGATATACATATTCCACTGGGTTACTGGATGAGGTTGCAATGATCCTTCTGGGCCCGTGCAGAGAGACAGAGAGCATCGTGCTCTGAAGTTTCTAGAGCACCTGAATTTGTGAATTGTTGTTGAGAGTCAGTAATCCCTGGTGATTTCTGCTTAATGCTGTTAAGTTTGTTTTGATTGGCACAGGTTTTCCACGTTCTGTAATTATTTAAGCAGACGTCCAATTAGCACTGATGACGGGCTCCTAGCTTTTAGAATGTTATGCCTCGAGGTTTCACTCTGCCATTTTCTTGAAACTCTTATGAATAAACTCTGGTCGTCGTCTCCACATGGGAGTCTGCCTTTCCTCTGCACGTGGGTTCAGTCATTACCTGCATATTCCGTGACAGAAGTAGCCAATCACCCACACACTTTTCCATCTGAGTCCCCTCCCCACATTGTTCCCACCTGCTCTCTCCATTTCCCTTATTTGTTTCCGTGCTCCACCTTCCTCTCTGTCATCCACAGCCCTTTGTCACCTGCACCCATCACCTCCCAGCCATTATTCACACTCTCCCCTCCTCCATCTGCCTATCACCCTCCCTCACCTGGATCCACGCATCACCTCCCAGCCTCTGTATCTATTCCCACTCTCCCCTCCTCCATCTCCTATCACCCTCCCTCACCTGGATCCACCCGTCACCTCCCAGCCTCTGTATTTATTCCCACTCTCCCCTCCTCCATCTGCCTACCACCCTCCCTCACCTGGATCCATGCATCACCTCCCAGCCTCTGTATCTATTCCCACTCTCCCCTCCTCCATCTCCTATCACCCTCCCTCACCTGGATCCACGCATCACCTCCCAGCCTCTGTATTTATTCCCACTCTCCCCTCCTCCATCTGCCTACCACCCTCCCTCACCTGGATCCATGCATCACCTCCCAGCCTCTGTATTTATTCCCACTCTCCCCTCCTCCATTTGCCTATCGCCCTCCCTCACCTGGATCCACCCGTCACCTCCCAGCCTCTGTATCTATTCCCACTCTCCCCTCCTCCATCTCCTATCACCCTCCCTCACCTGGATCCACGCATCACCTCCCAGTCTCTGAAAAATATTCCCACTCTCCCCTCCTCCATTTGCCTATCGCCCTCCCTCACCTGGATCCACCCGTCACCTCCCAGCCTCTGTATCTATTCCCACTCTCCCCTCCTCCATCTGCCTACCACCCTCCCTCACCTGGATCCATGCATCACCTCCCAGCCTCTGTATTTATTCCCACTCTCCCCTCCTCCATTTGCCTATCGCCCTCCCTCACCTGGATCCACCCGTCACCTCCCAGCCTCTGTATCTATTCCCACTCTCCCCTCCTCCATCTCCTATCACCCTCCCTCACCTGGATCCACACATCACCTCCCAGTCTCTGAAAAATATTCCCACTCTCCCCTCCTCCATTTGCCTATCGCCCTCCCTCACCTGGATCCACCCGTCACCTCCCAGCCTCTGTATCTATTCCCACTCTCCCCTCCTCCATCTCCTATCACCCTCCCTCACCTGGATCCACGCATCATCTCCCAGCCTCTGTATCTATTCCCACTCTCCCCTCCTCCATCTTCTATCACCCTCTCTCACTTGGATCCACCCGTCACCTCCCAGTCTCTGTATCTATTCCCACTCTCCCCTCCTCCATTTGCCTATCACCCTCCCTCACCTGGATCCACCCGTCACCTCCCAGCCTCTGTATCTATTCCCACTCTCCCCTCCTCCATTTGCCTATCACCCTCCCTCACCTGGATCCACCCGTCACCTCCCAGCCTCTGTATCTATTCCCACTCTCCCCTCCTCCATCTGCCTATCACCCTCCCTCACCTGGATCCACGCATCACCTCCCAGCGTCTGCAAATATTCCCACTCTCCCCTCCTCCATCTGTCTATTACCTGACAGCTGTTGCCCCACCCCTTCCCCTACCATTGATATTCTGGCTATCTCTTCTCTAGCCTTCAATCCAGATGAAGAGACTCGTCTGAAAATATCAACTGTCCATTTCCCTCCTCAGATGCTGCTTGACCCATTGAGTTCTTCCGGCATCTTGTGTGTTGCTCCAGCATCCTGCATCAGCAGCCCCTCGTGCCTTCAGGCAGCCCGATCCACTTTTTATTCTACTTTCCTCTAATTGCCTTCCTTTCCTATCCCTCTTTTCCCAGATACTATTGCTATATTTAGATGCATTAAAACATTTAAGTGTCAAGGAGATTTGCCAGGATACAGCCTGGATTAGAGTCAACGTGAAAATAAGTTAAATCAAATTTATTATCAAATTACATATATGTCACCATATACTGTACTACTTTGAGATTTATTTTCTAGCAGCATGTACAGGAAAATAGAGAAATACAGTGGCATTTATGAAAACCTACTCATAAATAAAGTCTAACAAACAACCAAAAAGATAAACTGTACGAATAAAAATATATTATACTGAGAGCATGAGTTGTAGAGTCCTTGAAAATTAGTCTTTTAATGTGGAGTGTTGACGTGAGTGGAGTTATCTTTGCCAGTTCAGGAGCCTGATAGTTGCAGGGCAATAGCTGTCCCTGAAACAGGGAACACAGAGAACGTGTCTTTTGATGACAGGGTGGGCGAACTAGGGCTTTTCACTTTGGAATGAAGGAGGATGAGAACTGACCGCATAAGATAATAAGAGGCATAGACAGAGTGGACATTTACCCATGACTTTCCTGCACCTCTATCAAAATATCGAGGAGAATATCCTGATAGAGGTATACTATCAAGTATAGCCCTATCAAGATATTCCCAAGGAAAAAATAGCTAAAACTAGGGGGCATCGTCTTAAGGCAATTGGAGAAAAGTATAGGAGGATGCCAGAAATATGTTTTTTCACACAGAATGTGGTAGATCCATAAGACATAGGAGCAGAATTAGGCCATTCAGCCTACTGAGTCTGCTCTGCCATTCCATTGTGGCTGATCCTGGATCCCACTCAACCTCATCCTCCTGCCTTTTTGCCATATCCTTTGATGCCTTGACTGATCAGCAAACTATTAACTTCCACCTTAAAAATGCCTACAGACTTGACCTCCACCACAATCTGTGGCAGAGCAATCCACAGATTTACTACTCTCTGGCTGAAAATATACCTCCTTACTTCCATTCTAACAGGTCGCCCCTCAATTTTGAGGCTGTGCCCCCTGGTTCTGGATACGCCCATCATAGGAAACATCCACCATATCTAGTCTTTTCAACATTTGATAGGTTTCAATGTGATTTCCCCTGCATCCTTCTAAATTCCAGTAAGTGCAAGCCCAAAGCTGCTAAACAGTCCTCTTATGTTTGCCCCTTCATTCCTGGAATCATCTTCTGAAGCTCCTCTGAACTCTCTCCAATGACAACACATCCTTTCTGAGATGTGGGGCCCAAAACTGTTGACAATACTCCAAGTGTAGACTGGCTAGTGTCTTATACAGCCTCAGCAGTATCTCCTTACTTTTATATTCTATTCCCCTTGAAATAAACACCAACATTGCATTTGCCTTCTTAACCAAAGACTTAACCTGTAAATTAACCTTCTGGAAGTCTTGCACAAGGACTCCTAAGTCCTGTTGCACCTCTGATGTTTAAACCTTCTTCCTATTTAGATAATAGTCCGCGCTATTGTTCCTTTTACCAAAATGCATTATCATACATTTTCCAACACTGTATTCTATTTGCCTCTTTTTTGCCCATTCTTCCAATTTGTATAAGTCCTATTGCAATTGCATTGCTTCCTCAGCACTACCTACCCCTCCACCAATCTTCGTATCATCTGAAAACTTTTGCTACAAAACCATCAATTCCATTATCTAAATCACTGACAAACAATGGGAAAAGTCGCATTCCCAATACTGAACACTGAGGAACACCTGAGGAACAATGGACTGCATTATCTGGGTAGATACGTTGAAGAGACTCTTAGCTAGACACTGACTCCAAAACAGATTTGGAGAATGGGCAAAGAAGTGACAGGTAGAATCTAACACAGGGAAGTGTATAATCATGCACTTTGGTAGAAGGAATAAAAGTGTAGACTATCTTCTAAATGGGAAGAACATTTTTAAAAAATCTGAGATGTAAAGGGATTTGGAATTCCTTGTGAAGAATACCTTAAAGGTTTATTTGCAGGTTGAGTTGGTAGTAGAAAGACAAATGTAATTTTAGCATTCATTTCAAAAGGACTGGAAGAGCAAGAATGTAATGCTGAGGCTCTCTAAGGAATTGGTCAGATTGGGGTTGGAGTATTGTGTGCAGTTTTGGGCCTCTTATCTAACAAAAGAAGTGCCAGCATTGGAGATGGTTCAGAGAACGTTCAAAAAAAATAATTCCAAGAATGAATGGGTTAACATATGACAAGCGTTTGATGGTTCTAGGCCTATACTAAGGAGGAATCTTTTCAAATATTGAAAGGCCTAGATAGAGTAGACATGGGGAGGATGTTTTCTAGAGTGGGGGATTCTAGGACCAGAGGCATCATCTCAGAATAGAGGGATGTCTATTTAGAATTGGTTGAGGATGAATTTCTTTAGCCAGAGGCTGGTGAATCTAAGGGATTCATTACCATAGATGAGTGTGAAGGCCGAGTTATTAGGTAGATTCAAAGTGGAGGTTAATTAGTCTTGATTAGTCAGGACGTCAAAGGTTAAGAAAAGAAAGAAGGAGAATGGGGTAGAGATAGATAATAAATCTGCTATGATGGAAGGCCGAAACAGATTCGATGGGTCGAATGGCACACTTCTGCTTCTATGTCTTATAGTCTTATGGATGATAGTAAAATGGAGGGCTGTTAGGAGGTAATGGTTAGATTGACCCTGGAGTAAGTTAAAAGGTTTGTATAAGATTGTGGGAGGCAGAAGGGCCTGTCGTGTGTTCTACTGTTGTATGTTTAAGTGAAGTCTCCTTCCATATCATTAAACTATATTATTTCCTCACAGTGTGCTCTGCAGAAAAAACAGCTATTTTGCATTGAATGTGTATATTTCCCCCAGTGCTAATGCTAAGGAGGCGCTCTGTGAACTGTATGGGCCTATTAGTGAACTGCAGAACGCACACCCTAATGGACTGTTTATTGTTGCCGGAGATTTTAACCATGTGAACCTTAAGTCAGTGCTCTCCAAATTCCATCAGTATGTGGACTTTGCAACGAGGGGGGAGAACGCGTTGGACCTTGTTTACACAAACATCCCCAACACGTACCAGGCAGAGCCCTGCCCTCACCTCGGATACTCAGACCACATCTCTGTTATGCTAATCCCAGCATACAGACCGCTCGTCAGGCGCTCCAGACCAGTTCAGAAGCAGGTGAAAACCTGGCCAGCAGGAGCCATCTCTGCTCTTCAAGACTGCTTTGAACACACTGACTGGCACATGTTCAGGGAGGCTGCAACCAATGGTGACTCCACCAACTTAGAGGAGTACACAGCATCAGTGACCAGCTACATCAGCAAGTGCATCAACAACGTCACTGTCTCCAAGACCATCACTACACGCGATAAACAGAAGCCATGGATGACCGTGGAGGTGCGTGCGCTGCTGAGGACCCATGACTCCGCCCTCAGAGTAGGCGACAAGGCAGCCCTAACAACAGCGAGGGCCAAACTGTCCCAGGCCATCAGAGAGGCAAAGCGTGCACACGCCCAGTGAATCCACCTCCACTTCCAGAACAGCGGCGACACGCGGCGCATGTGGAAGGGCATTCAGGACATCACCAACTACAGAACAACATCACCTGCCTATGCCGGTGATGCCTCCCTCCCAGATGTGTTGAACAACTTCTACGCTCGTTTTGTGGGAGAAAATGACATGGTGGCGAGGAGGACCACTCCTCCTCCCAATGACCAGGTGCTGTGTCTTACCATGGCTGATGTGAGGAAAACTCTATGCAGGGTGAAACCATGCTGCTGGACCAGACAATATTCCCAGCAGAGTGCTCAGACCACTCTGTGCAGACCAGCTGGCAGATGTTCTCACTGACATCTTCAACATCTACCTGAGCAACACCGTCATTTCAACGTGCTTCAAGGCCGCCACCATCATCCCCGTGCCAAGGAAATCTTTAATGTCCTGCCTCAATGATTACTGTCCCATTGCTCTCACATCCATCATCATGAAGTGTTTCAAGAGGCTCGTCGTGAGGCATATCAAGACCCTGCTGCCCCCCTCACTGGACCCCCTGCAGATTGCATACCGTCCCAAACGCTCAACAGACGCCATTGCCACCGCCCTCCATCTGGCCCTCACCCACCTGGACAAAAAAGACACATACGTTCGGATGCTGTTCATATGGACTTCAGTTCAGCATTCAACACAATCATTCCTCAGCACCGGATTGGAAAGCTGAAACTGCTGGGCCTGAACACCTCCCTCTGCAACTGGATCCTAGACTTCCTGACTGGGAGACCTCAGTCAGTCCGGATTGGGAGCAGCATCTCCAACATAATCACACTGAGCACGGGGCCCCCAGGGCTGTGTGTTCAGTCCACTGCTGTTCACTCTGCTGACACACGACTGTGCAGCAATACACAGCTCGAATCACTTCATCAACTCCGCCGATGACACGACCATGTTGGGTCTCATCAGCAAGAACAACGAGTCAGCTTGCAGAGAGGAGGAGCAGCGGCTAACGGACTGGTACAGAGCCAATGACTTGTCTCTGAATGTGAGCAAAACAAAAGAGATGGTTGTTGACTTCAGTAGAGCATGGAACGACCAGTGTCCACTGAACATTGACAGCTCCTCTGTTGAGATCATTAAGAGCACCAAATTCCTTGGTGTTCACCTGGCAGAGAATCTCACCTGGTCCCTCAACACCAGCTCCATAGCCAAGAAAGCCCAGCAGTGTCTCTACTTTCTGCAAAGGCTGAGAAAAGTCCATCTCCCAACTCCCATCCTCACCACATTCTACAGAGGATGTATTGAGAGCATCCTGAGCAGCTGCATCACTGCCTGTTTCAGGAATAGCACCGTCTTGGATCACAAGTCCCTGCAGCGGATAGTGAGGTCAGCTGAGAAGATCATCGGGGTCTCTCATCCCTCTATTACAGAAACTTACACCACACACTGCACTGGCAAAGCTAACAGTATTGTGAAGGACCCCATGCACCCCTCACACAAACTCTTCTTCCTCCTGCCGTCTGGCAAAAGGTACTGAAGCATTCGGGCTCTCACAACCAGACTGTGTAATAGTTTCTTCCCCCAAGCCATCAGACTCCTCAATACCCAGAATCTAGACTGACATCTACATCATTTATTATTATATTGTAATTTGTCCTGTACTGTGCCTATTGTATTGTTTATTAATTATTGTACTGCCCTGCACTGTTTTGTGCACTTTATATAGTCCTGTGCAGGTCTGTAGTCTAGTGCAGTTTTTATGCTGTTTTACATAGTCTAGTGTAGCCTTACGCTGTCGCACGTAGTCTAGTGTAGTTTTGTGTTGTTTCATGTAGCACCAGGGTCCTGGAGGAACGTTGTTTCATTTTTACTGTTTACAGTACCAGCAGTTTATGGTTGAAATGACAATAAACTTGACGTGACTTGACTACTGTTGTTCTTAGATCAGAAGTAGGAATAAGGTAGTTAAAAGATCACCCAAGTTGGTGCAGTCTTTTACTGATTCTGTTATGGTTATTATTCTGTGGATTTTAAAATTATGCCCACAAGACAATGAAGCTCGGGATTGTATATGGTGATATTAATGCACATTGATATTAAATTTATCTAGAATTTTAAAAATGCATATAGAATGTTTTCTCTTCTTGTTCAAAGTACAGAATATTGACCCATAGGGGGTAGCACGGGAGTATAGTGGTTAGCATAGTATTATTATAGCGCAGACAACACGGGTTGAAATTCTGCTGCTGTCTGTAGGTGTTTATACAATTTTCCCATGAGCACATAGGTTTCCTCCAGTTGTTCTGGTTTCCTCCCATGTACATAAGATATACGGGTTAGGAGGTTAATTGGCCACAATTGGCCAGTGAGGGCTTGAAGGGCCTGTTTTCGTGCCGCATCTCTAAATTTAAAAAAAAGAAAAATCTTAGGAAGTTATATTATAATTGCATGCAACACTAGTTAGATCACTGCCTGAGTAATGTTCACAGCTCCCTTCACCGATGTAAAGATGTGATTGCATTGGAGAGCACGCAGACTAGGGATACAAGGACATTGCCAGGTTTGAATAAAATAACTGCTGTAAAGAAGGAATAAGTATATAAACTTAGATTGTTTCCTTGGCAACAGAAGGAGCTGAATGCATCACAGGCACATTTTTTCCTACCATCGGTAGTAGCTACAGAGGCATTGCCTCAAGAAGGCAAGAGGTCCCCACTATCCAGGCAATGCCATCTTCTCATAGCTTCCATCAGACAGGAGATACAGAAGCCTGAGGTCTCACACCACCACATTCAGGAACAGCTACTTCCATTCAACCACTCCTACCCACCTTTTTATTTTGGCATCTTCCTCTTTCCTTCTCAGTCCTGAAGAAGGAGCTCAGCCCGAAATGTCATTTGCTTACTTTTTCCCATCGATGCTGCCTGACCTGCTGAGATCCTCCAGCATTTTGATGTATTGCCTCAAACACTGTCTGTCATGTTACAGTGACAAAAACTTCTCTAAAATAAGTGCAGAGGAAAAGCAATTTTTTTTTTCTCAGCCCAAAACATCGCCTGTTCATTCCTCTCCATAGATGTTCCCTGACCTGCTGAGTTCCTCCAGCATTTTCTGTGTGTTGCTTTGGATCTGCGGGCTTTCTCATGCTTGTGGCTTCCATTCAAACATTCATTTCTTGAAACAATCAGCAAAAATGTTAGTCACTTCAGTTTAGTAACACTATGACCGCTTTGATCAACCAGTTATCACTCTCTGCTGATGTGGTTTTGTTGCTGTTGTTATTGTTGCCGAGCATTGTGAGCATGATACATTGCTGCTGGAATGTTTGGCAACACTTGTGGGCTGCTCCCAGCACATCCTCAGATTGTGTTGGTTGTTAACACAAATGACATATTTCACTGTATATTTTGATGTACATAATAAATGCATCTGAATCTTTGAATAAAATGGACTGTTTGTTCTAATTTTGCATTCCTTGTAAAAATTGTGTATAATTTATGAATCATTTATTTCCGTTTATATTCTTCTTGTGTATGCTTCTTATACAATATCAGACCATAGGACATAGGAACACAAGACCCTTCAGGTCTGTTCCATCATTCCATCATGGCTGGTGTATTATCCATCTCAACCCCATTCTCCTGCATTCTCCTCATAACCTTTGATGCCCTAACTGGTCAGGAACCTAACAGCCTCTGCTTTGAATAGACCCAATAACTTGTCATCCACAGCTAATTCATGATGCTATGTGTCTCTGATCACCATCTGATATGGAGGGGCCACTGCACAGGATCATAAAAAGCTGCAGAGGGTTCTATCTCAGCCAACTCCATCACGGGCACTAGCCTCTGCAGCAACTAGAACACTTTCAAAAGGTGATGCGTCAAACAGGTGGCATCCATCGTTAAGGACCCCCCATCACCCAGGACATGCCCTCTTCTCAGTGCTACCATCCAGGAGCATGTATAGAAAGCTGACAATGCACATTCAGCATTTTTGGAACAGGTTCTTCCCCTCCGCAATCAGGTTTCTGAATAGACAATTAACCCCTCTCTTCACTACCTCACTATCTTTTTTTACTCTCAGTTTGCATTATTTAGTTTTTATATATATATAGTGTATATATATATGTGTGTGTGTGTGTGTGTGTGTGTGTGTGTGTGTGTGTGTGTGTGTGTGTGTGTGTGTGTGTGTGTGTGTGTGTATCCTATTGTAATTTATACCTTTTTATTATTAGTGCTTCCACAAAACAGATATTAAATTTGATTCTGATTCTGATCCTGTATACACGGACTTATACATATGATAATAAAACTTGACCTTGCCTTTGAAAGGACTCATTACTGAGCTATATAAAACTTTGAGGATCCTGGACAATATAAATAGGGAATATCCCTTTCCTTTAGCTGGGATGCCTACAACAAATAATTGGCATAAGGACTGAAGGGGAGTTTCAGTACCGCCCCCCCCCCCCCCCCGCCATGCAATGATTCTATAACTGCTTATGTAACATTCTATGTCTAGGTATCTTTGTTGCTCAGTCAGTAAGCGTTTTCAAAGAACAGAATTTACAAGAGAAAAGTTTACAAGTATGTTCACAGGATTATATGGAAAGGTTGAATAGGTTAGGACTTTATTAGAACCAGGTTCTACATCAGTGGCATATATCATAAAAGATGTTCAAGATGTTCTTTTCTGGCAGCAGTACATTGCAATAAAAAGCAATAGATCTATAAATTACCATAACACACATACATATGTGCCTGCATATGCATGTGTATATACCTATATGCGTGTGTGTATATATATATATCGTGCAAAAAGAGCAAAAAGAGTGGGAAAGAAGAAAAAACATAGTGAGATAGTGTTCATGGGTTTATTGTCTACTCAAGAATTTGATGGCAGAGTGGAAGAAGCCATCCCTAAGATGTTGAGTCTGTATCTTCAGGCTCCTGTACCTCCTCCATGATGGTAACAATGAGAAGAGGGCATGTCCTGGATGATGGGAGTCCTTAATAAATGATACAGCCTTCATGAAGCATTGCCTTTTGAAGATGTTCTCGGAGACAGTTAAGGACAGAAAGGAATTAATTCCTGTGGTGGGAGAATCCAAAATGAACTGCAATCTTAAAATTAGAACAGGCTAATCTCAGATGAAGTTCTTCATACAAATCTCAAATGAGGAAATATTACTGTTGAGTGTAGGTTGAGCCTGCCACTGATCATATTACAAACTGCTTGCCAGCTGGAGCAGAGGTGTTTCTGTGCCTGTGTGGGCAGCATACATTTGGTAATTAATAGTATATCTCTGCTAAAGCCAGCTACGTTTGTACTCTACAAAGGGATATCCACTTATTAATATGGAATAAGCTCTGCTCTTGGGCTGTGTAAAAAGATATAAATAAATTAAAAAGGAAAATGAATTATGTACTAAATAAAAATAACCTTGTATTTGCAGTATAGAACTTGTTGGAATCAAGAAAATGTCATTACTGTACTAATATAAAAACCACTTCAGCCAATATGGACACAAGCAGCTCCTATGAAAGTAAATGGGACCATGACCATAAATGATGGTTGTTATGTGATAGATATGAATGGACTCCCAAGTGAACTCAACTCTTTTGAACTAAACTGAATGGATCACTGCCAGGCATGTTCAAGTGAAAAGATTAGAATAGAATATTCAAGTTTCAAAAACTTGGTTTTAAACTTTCATTTTGTTCAATTCATGAGATTCTCTAAAGATTATAAAGAAGTGTCATCTGAATCATACAGCGTAGGAACAGGTCCCTTGTCTCAATTCGGCCTTGCCAAGCAAGGTGTCTATTGATACTAAACCCATTCGATGTTTTTGGTCAATAGCCATCTAAACCCGTGCCTATACCTCCTTCCTGATGGTAGCAATGAAAAGAAGGCATGTCTTTAATGATGAATGCCACCTTTTTGAGGCATCGATCCTTGAAGATATCCTGAATGATAGAGTCTTGGACTTTTCCGATCAATATACACGTCCAAATACAAGACAGTTTGGTACCCAGCACTTCAATCATCTGCATGAATAGGGATATAATGTTTGTCTCTTTTAGGGTCATCCTCAAGCCATAGACCACCCTGATCTGCATATATATCACTATCCATAATACCCCAATTCTCAACTGTATGAATAGTATACCAGACAAACCTTTCACTATGTTCGATCTGACTATCTAATTGTTATATTAGACTGCTTAATTATTTTCTTTGCAGTTTAATAATTAATTATCTGTGTGTATTTTCAGTACTTCTTATATGCAAGTTTATATGCCTCTAGTGATTATACACAGTATAATTCTGGAAAGCTCTGGAAGCTTTTTATTCTGCATTGCTTTTTCCATGGTTAACTTAGTACTGAAGTATTGGAATTAATATTTTCTAATTGAGTGGTGGGTAGAGATATGTCTCTACCAAAGGAGGTGTAAGGCACTTCTTCCCTCTACCAGCCTGAAGGTAAACTTTGGTCAAGGTGTAGCACCTGCTTAGCACCACCCACCACCCCCTCCCCCCTGATCAGGGTCACGTGAAGCCATGGAAACAGGAAGTGGATGGTTGTATGAGCAGCTGATGCACATCACAAGTCCTTTTGAGTGACCACCGACGCCAGGCAGACAATCTCTGAAGAGTATTGATAATGGCTGGGGCCTCCCATCTTTGTAAAGATGGCAAACAGCTTCTGTAGAAAATTTGCCAAGGATAATCATGATCATGAGACCATGATCACCCATTTCATACATTTATGACTCTTATCATCTTGTGCACCTCATTTAACAGTTAGTTTAGATACTTACGTTCAGTGGCCACTTTATTAGGTACATCCTGTAACTAATAAACTGGCCACTGAATGTAAGTTTGTGGTCTTCTGCTGCTGTAGCCCATCTGTTTCAGGGTTTGATGTGTCATGCATTCGGAATTGCTCTTCAGCACATCACTGTTGTAAAGTGTAGTTATATGCATTAACCTTGCCTCCCGGCAGCATGAACCAGTCTGGCCATTCTCCTCTGACCTCTCTCATTAACAAGACATCTTTGCCAACAGAACCGCCGTTCATTGGATGTCTCTTTCATTTCTTGTACCATTCTCTGAAAACTCTGAGACTGTTGTGTACGAGGAGGTCAGCAGTTTCTGAGATACTCAAACCGGCCCATCTGGCACCAACAACCATTCCACAGTAAAAGTTACTGAGATCACATATCTCCCCCATTCTGATGTTGGGTGTGAACAACAACTGAACCTCTTGACCATGTCTGCATGCTTTCATACATTGAGTTGCCGGCAGATGATTAGCAGATTAGATATTTGCATTAACGAGCAGGTGTGGCCACGGGGTGTATATTGGCTCAGTCAGATCTCAGCTGTAGCACTGAGTCAGATGACAGGGAGCTGAAGTCCCATTCCAGAAACTTGAGCACAGAATCTGTGCTGAAGTCTCACTGCTACACTGTGGGAGGTGCTGCTTCCATGACGATCTGTTAAAACTCAGGATCTCTCAGGTAAAATAAAAGGTGTCAACACATTAATTCAATAGCAACAGGGCATATTTTCAGCCCACAATCAGAGTCATGATAAAAGATTATCCCATGGCCATCTCATTATAGTAGCTTCAGTGTATAAATTAGTTTCATTTTTTTTTGAAACTGCAACAGTGATTGCACGTTAAATGTACTGTATTTAGAACTTAGAACAAAGCAGAACTTACAGCAGAGTAAAGGCCCTTCAGCCCACAATAGTGTACCGACCCTTTAATCTACTCCAGGATCAATTTAGCCTTTCCCTCCCACATAGCCCTTCATTTTTCTATCATCCAACATTTTCTGTCATCTAAGGGACTCTTAAATCTCCCTCATGTATCTGACTCTACCACCACCCCTGGCAACATCTGTTCCACACACCCACCACTCTCTATGTAAAAGATATGCCTCTGATATTTTCTCCCCCATCCCCCCTGTACTTTTCTCTCAACACCTTAACGTTAGGTCCACTTGTATTAGACATTTCCACCCTGGAGAAAAAGGACTCTGGCTGTCATTTCAATCTATGCATCTTATAATCTTGTACACTTCTGTCAAGTCACCTTGCATCCTCCTTTGCTCCAAAGGAAAAAGCATTATCTTGCTCAAACTTTCCTCATAAAATATACTTTCTAATCTGGGATGCATCCTGGCAATTCTCCTCTGCACTCTCTCTAAAGCTTCCACATCCATCCTATAATGAGGTAACCAGAAGTGGACCCAATGCCTCCCAAGGTTGCTCCCAATAGAGCTGTATGGGGTTCTTGAACTCGAATTAATTCTACAGTATTCTGTTTTAACCTGAGATTTTGGGTGCAAGTCCATAATTTACATAAAGTGGAAATACATGTACAAATGGTGATGAGACTAAAAGACACAGGAGAAGACGCAGGCCTTTTGGTCCATTGATTCTACCCCACCACTCCATCATAGCGGATCCTCAAGACCAGAAGATATAGGAGCAATATTAAGCCACTCGAGTCTGCTACACCATTCCAACAAGGCCGATTTGTTATCTTTCTCAACCCCATTCTCCTGCCTTCTCACCATAACCTTTGATGCCCTGACCGATCAAGAAACTATCATCCTCGGCTTTTAATATACTTAATGACTTTCCATCCACGGACAACCGTGACAGATTCACCACCCTCTGGCTAAAGAATTTCCTTCTCAGCTCTATTCTAAATGGATGTCCTTCTATTCTAAGGCTGTGCACTCTGGTGCCAGACTCACTCACTATAGAAAACATCCTCCCTACATCCACACGGTCTAGGCCTTTCAATATTCTATAGGTTTCAGTTAGGTTCCCCCTATTCTCATGAAATCAGTGAGTACCAGCCCATAGACATCAAACACTCATCATACATTAACCCTTTCATTCCCAGAATTATTCTTGTGAACCTCCTCTGGACCCTCTCCAATGCCAGCACATCCCTTTCTCAGATAAGGGGCCGGAAAATGCTCTCAGTATTCCAAGTGAGGTCTGACCAATGCCTTATAAAGCAAACATCACATCCTTGCTCTTATATTCTATATCACTCGAAATGAATGCCAAAATTGCATTTGCCTTCCTTACCACTGATTCAACATTCAAGTTAACCTTTAGGGAATCCTGTACAGGGACTCTCAAGTCCCTTTGCACCTCTAAGTTTTGAATTTTCTCTTCATTTGGAAAATAGAAAAATGTCTTTATTTCTTTTACCGAAGTGGTGCATGATCATCAACTCCCTACACTGCAAATCTGTAAATTCTTTGCCAATTCTCCTAATCTGTCTAAGTTCTTCTGTAGCCTCTTTGTTTCCTCAACACTGGCTGTCCCTCCACCTATATTTGTATCATCTGAAAACTTGGCAACAAAACCATCAATTCCATCATCCAAATCATTGACATATATCATGAAAAGAAGCGGTCCCATTACCAAGTCCTGCAGAACACCATGAGTCACATTCAGCCAACCAGAAAAGGCTCCCTTTATTCTGACTCTTTGCATCTTGCCAGTCAGCCAAGATTCTGTCCATGCTAGTGTATTTCCTGTAATGCCATGGGCTCTTACTTTGTTGAGCAGCCTTGTGTACAGCACTTTGTTAAAGTCCTTCTAAAAATCAATAATCATTAATCATTAATATACATTAATGATTTAGATGAAGGGATTAAAAGTAACATTAGCAAATTTGCTGCTGACACAAAGCTGGGTGGCAGTGTGAAATGTCAGGAGGATGTTATGAGAATGCAGGTTGACTTGGACAGGTTGGGTGAGTGGGCAAATGTATGGCAGATGCAGTTTAATGTGGACAAATGTGAGGTTATCCACTTTGGTGGCAAGAACAGGAAGGCAGATTACTATCTAAATGGAGTCAAGTTAGGAAAAGGGGAAGTACAACGAGATCTAGGTGTTGATCACGAGATCAGTCAATGAAAGCAAGCATGCAGGTACAGCAGGCAGTGAAGAAAGCTAATGGCATGCTGGCTTTTATAACAAGAGGAATTGAGTATAGGAGTAAAGAGGTCTTTCTGCAGCTGTACAGGGCCCTGGTGAGACCACACCTGGAGTATTGTGTACAGTTTTGGTCTCCAAATTTGAGGAAAAACATTCTTGCTATTGAGGGAGTGCAGCGTAGGTTCACAAGGTTAATTCCCAGAATGGCGGGACTGTCATATGTTGAAAGACTGGAGCGACTGGGCTTGTATACACTGGAATTTAGAAGGATGAGAGGGGATCTGATTGAAACATATAAGATTATTAAGGGATTGGACACACTGGAGGCAGGAAGCATGTTCCCACTGATGGGTGAGTCCAGAACTAGAGGCCATAGTTTAAGAATAAGGGGCAGGCCATTTAGTACAGAGATGCAGAAAAACTTTTTCACCCAGAGAGTGGTGGATATGTGGAATGCTCTGCCCCAGAAGGCAGTGGAGGCCAAGTCTCTGGATGCATTCAAGAGAGAGTTAGATAGACCTCTTATAGATAGTGGGGTCAAGGGATATGGGGAGAGGGCAGGAACGGGGTACTGATTGTGTATGATCAGCCATGATCACAGTGAATGGCGGTGCTGGCTAGAAGGGCTGAATGGCTTACTCCTGCACCTACTGTCTATTGTCTATTGTCTATCAAATAAGCAACATCCACTATCTCTCCCTTGTCTATCCTGCCTATTACTTCCTCAAAGAATTCCAACAGATGTGTTAGGCAAGATTTCCCCTGAAGGAAACCATGCTGACTTTGGTCTATTTTATCATGTACCTCCAAGTACCTTGAAACCTCATCCTTAATAACAGACTCTAACATCTACCCAACCACTGAAGTCAAGCTAACTGGCCTGTAATTTCCTGACTTCTGCCTCCTTCACTTCCTCAAAGAGCAACATGACATTTGCATTTTTTCAGTCCTCCTACACCATTCCAGAGTCCAGTGATTCTTGAGAGATCATTACTAATGCATTCACAAACTCTTCAGCCACCTCGACAGAACCCTAGGGTGCAATCCAAGTGACTTATCTACCTTCAGACCTTTCTTGGATTTCTGGGAAACTGCAAGTATCTTCCACAGTGAACACTGACACAAACTACTTATTAAGTTTATCTGTCCCATTTTACTATCTCTCCAGTGTAATTTTACAGTGGACCAATTTCCAATATCTCTTCTCTTTTATTCTTTATATCTCTGAAAAATCTTTTAACATCTTCTTTTACTGTACATTATTACTTACCTTCATATTTTTCCTGAACTTTTCAATGATTTCAAGTTCTTGGCCCAAATCACCTATGGATGCTCAGACCCCATTCACCTTCATCCCCCACCAGGAAAGCCACAAAGCTCTCCATTTCTTCTGGATACCAGACTTAACCAGTTTCCCTTCACCACAACACTCCTCCATCTCGTGGAACCTGTCCTCTGTCAATAATTTCTCGTTCAACTCCTTCCACTTCCTTCAAACAAAAAGTGTAGCCATGGGCATTTGCATAGGTCCCAGCTATGTTTGCCTTTATGTTGGCTACATGGAACAGCCTATGTTCCAAGCCTACACTGGTATCACTCCCCAACTTTTCCAGTGCTACATTGGTGACTGTATTGGTGCTGCTTCCTGCACCCATGCAGAGTTCGTTGACTTCTTCAATTTTGCCTCCAACCTCTACCCTGCCCTCAAATTTACCTAGTCCAATTCCAACACTTCACTTCATTTTCTGAATCTCTTTGTCTCTATCTCTGGAGACAGCTTATCTAGTGATGAACCCACTGACTCTCACGGCTATCTGGACTATACCTCTTCTCACCCTGTTACGTGTAAAAATGTCTTCTCATTCTTTCAATTCCTCCATCTCCATTGATTCTGCTCTCAGGATGAGGTTTTTCATTCCAGAATGAAGGATACTTCCTCCTTCTTCAAAGAAAGGAGCTTCTCATCCTCCATGATCAATAACGTCATCAACTGTATCTCCTCTATTTCATGCACACCTGCCCTTACCCCATCTAAATGCTACTTCACCAGGGATAGGATTCCTGATGTCCTTACCTACTACCACACCAGCCTCCACATCCAGCACATAATTCTCCATAACTTCTGCCATTTCCAATGGGATCCCATCACCAAGGACATCTTCCCTTCCCCCCACTTTCTGCTTTCTGCAGGAATTGCACACTATGCAACTCCCCTGTCTAATCGTCCCTCCCCACTGATCTCCCTCTGGGCACTTATCTTTGCAAGTGGAACAAGTGTAATACCTACCCCTACACCTCCTCACTCCATACTATTTCAGGGCCACAAACAGTCCTTACAGGTGAGGCAGGACCTCACCTGTGTATCTGTTGGGGTAATCTACTGTATCTGGTTCCCCCAGTGTAGCCTCCTGTATATTGATGAAACTCAATGTAGAATAGAAGACTGCTTCACTGAACATCTACATTCTATCCACTAGAAAAAGTGGGATGTCCCAGTGGACACCTATTTTAATTCCACTTGCTATCCCCATTCTGATATGTCTGTCCATGATGAGGCCATGCTCAGGCTGGAAGAGCAACAACTTATATTCCGTCTGGTAGCCTCCAACCTGATGGCATGAACATCAATTTCTCTAATTTCTGATAATGCCACCACACCCCTTCTCCATTCTCCATTCTCATTTCCCTCCCTCACCTTATTTCCTTACCTGCCCATCACCTCCCTCTGGTGCTCGTCCCCATTTTCTTTCTTCCATGGCCTTCTGTCCTCTCCTGTCACATTCCCCTTCCCTATCCCTGTAGCTCTTTCGCCAATCAACTTCCCAGCTCTTTTCTTCATCCTCCCTCTATCCCCCCCCCACCCCACATTTTCACCTATCACCTTAGGTTTCTTCTTCCCCTTCTGACACCTGCTTACTCTGACTCCTCAACTTTTTTTCTCCAGTCCTGCTGAAGGGTCTTGGCCAAAACATTGACTGTACTCTTTCCCATAGATGCTGCTTGGCCTGCTGAGCTCATCCAGCACTTTGTGGGTGTTGCTTGGATTTTCAGCATCTGCAGATTTTCTCTTCTTCATATTTCATCTTTTCTCTCATTATTGTTTATTGTTTTTAGTTGTCTTCTGTTGTTTTTTTTTAAAAACTTCCCAATCGTCCAACTTCCTACTAATTTTTGCTAAATTATATGTCCTCTCTTTTTCTTTAATGCTGTCTTTGTCTTCCCTTGTGTCCACAGTTGCCTCATCCTCCCATTAGAATACTTCTTCATCTTTGGGATGCATTTATCCTGTACGTTCCAAATTGGTCCCGGACTCTCCAGACAATGCTGTTCCACTGCCAGCTCTGCTAGTGTCCCCTTCCGTCAACAGTCTGAGACCCTTCATCAAAAAATGCTGACTACAGGTTTTGGCCCAAACTGTCAGCTCTTAGTTTCTCTCCATTGATGCTGCCTGACCAGCTGAGTTCCTCCAGCATTTTATGTGAACTTTAGAAAATTTGCCTTCTAGTGTTCATTCTTTTTTTCTCCTATTCCGCTTGGGCCATTATTACAGACAGTGTACTAAATTAAGGTATTACCAACTGTAATGAGGAGAATTGCCTGGTCTGATTTTTCTATCTGCCACTCACGGTGCTGATCTGTCTCAGAATGTGTATCTCCACTTCAGTTAAAACAGTTTTTTTAATCTCACTTAAAATAAAATGTTTATTTATGCTTTTAATTATTTTTTTCTGGTGGAACACAGGTTAACAAAGCTTTGAAAATGTATGCTACAGTAACAATCATTAATTCAGTTATTTTAAACTAAACAGTACTGCATAAAAATTGAGTGAATTTGAAGTGAATTACTTTCCCCTTGATAATTTTTTTGATGAGCTAAATTACCACAAAATGTGATATAATTCTGTGCTGGTAAAATAAGGGAGCCTGTCAGAGGCAGAATCCTATCAGTCAATTGACTAAACTAAATAGTATGCACCCACGCACACACACATACACACACACACTCGCATAGACACACACATGCACACGCACCCTCACACACATATGCATGCACACACACACAGACACACATGCACATGCACATGAAAATGCTTAGACACACACATGTACAAACACACACACTCACCATCATGAATACACATAAACATGCGCACGCACACACACACACAAATTAACTTAACAGAGATGCTGGATTCTGAAGGCATGGAAGTCATGTTGTTCATCTGTTATCTCAGCTAGAGGTTCTGCAGATGCTGGAAATCCAGAGCAACACACATATCAAATGCTGGAAGAACTCAGCAAGTCAGGCAGCATTTATAGAGGGCAATAAGTAGTCGATGTTTCAGTCTGAGATCTTTCATCAGGACTGGAAAGGAAGGGAGAAGAAGCCAGAGTAAGAAACTGGAGGGGGGGGGGGGGGCAGGAGGGAAGGAGTACAAGCTGGTAGTTGATATTCAGAATGCTTACTACCTTCATTGGACAAAGGAGTAGATTTTTGTTTTCTGAATCACCATGCTGGGTTCAGAAAGCAAAGTGAAATTTAGGGCTCTGGAAGTAATGCAGAACAAAGAGCCCTACGAGACCCGCTCGCCCTTCTCTTTTCCGTTCGCCATTCTTGTTTCTGTCTCACACTTTCTCTTCTCCTCACCTACCCATCACCTCTGTCTGATTACCAATCTTCTTTTGTTTCCTCTATTGTCCACTCTCCTCTCCCATCAGATTCCATTTTCTTCAGCCCCTCCCAACTTCTTACTTCATCTTCTCCCCAACTCACCTACCTTCCCCCTCACCTTATCTCACCCATCACCTGCCTTCCTCTCCCCAACCTTCTTATTCTGGGTTCTGCCCCCTCCCATTTTCAGACCTGATGAAAGGTCTCAATATGAAATGTTGAATGTTTATTTGTCTCCATAGATGCTGCCTGACCTACTGAGTTCCTCCAACATTTTGTATGTGTTGCTCAAGATTTCCAGCATCTGCATAATCTCTTATGTTTATTTCAAACTTTCTCCTCCACTAATGCTTCCTGACTTTCAGATCTTTTCCAACATTTTGTATGTGTTGCTCAAGATTTTCAGCATCTGCAGGATTTTCCTTCTGGAACAGAGTGTTGGTGTTTTGCTTGATGATATCAAGAGATAAATACTGGTCAGATCACCATGGAGGAACCTTGTGGTCTGCCTCCCCAAGGGATCTTTCATCTTCCAGTCTCAGGGATTAAAATCCATCATGGGCAGTCATCTCCATACCATTAAGGACATTTTCAAAGGGCAAAGCCTCAAGGAGACACCATTCATCATTATGGACCCACATCCGACAAGCATGCCCTCTTCTTGCTACTACCATTAAGGCGCAGATACAAGAGCCTAAAGGCATGCAATGTTTTAGGAACAGCTTTGTCCCTTCCACCCCCAGATTTCTAAATGGAGAATGAAACCTTGAAACTACCTCATTATTTTGCTCTATTTTTTGCCCTATATAATTATTTGTTTTTATGTCTATTACCACCTATGGTAATTTTGTAATATGTATTGCTGCAACAAAACAACAACTTTCACGACAGGATAGTAAACCCGATGTTGCTTCTGATTCTGATTCTGTTTCTAATTCTACGCTTATCTACGTTCCTCATCCAGTTGGTGAGACTAGATTAAGCAAAACTTGCACTACAAAAATAAACATGACTACTTCAGTGCATCTTCAGAGGAAAAGGAAATAACATCCATGACACTAATATAAAAACTTTTGGCAAATCCAGAGAAACAGAATCTGATGTAGTGTTAGAACTTGGAAGCCATGGAGAGGAAGCTGTTGCTAAATCCTGATGTGTGAGAATTCAGGTTCCCATACCTCCTGCCTGATGGAAATATTGAGAAGCGGGCATGGTCCAGGTGGTGAGGGTCTTTATAAGTTCAAAGTTCAAAGTACATTTTATTATCAATATATGTATAAATTATGTATCCTTGAGAATCTTCTACTTAACAGGCAGCCACCAAACTAGAAACCTGGAAGAACCCAATCTAAAAAAAGATGAACACCCAATGCAGAGAGAGAGAAAAAAAACAAATCTAATCAAGTTGTACCAACAATAAAGCAAGCATCAGCATTCAGAATGAAATTGAGTCTGCAAACCCGAAGCCCAGAGCAGTCAGAGTGGGCCCATGGTCTCAGTCTCAGTTCATCACACACAGGCAAGTTGCCATGAAGCTTGCAGTCACTGAGCCCACGGCACAACACAGGCTCAGCCTCAGCGCCGAGGAGAGCAGAATAAAATGTCACAGAGCAGAACTGGCTCGACCCCAGCTTCCAGTCCCAACACCTTGCCTTTTCATTCCATTCTGGCCAGCATTCAAATTGTCCAAGTGCTGGCTTATTGCCCGAACTCGGACTTGGGCCTTGGCGCTGCTGAATTGATAGGCTCTGGGTCACTTCTGGCCCATACTCGACCTTTCCAAATTGACACGTGGATAAAACTTCACTTCCAGTTTAGGTGGATGGGCTCTGAAACAGCTCCACTTCAGCTTGTCTCCACTCCACTCACTCCAACTACATCTCCAACTCTGACTCCACCTTCTCCTGGAACACGCCTCAACCTCACTCTGACTCTGGCTCTCACCCACATGCACTAACCCTCAGATCAACCTTGCTTTCGTTCACCTCTTCATTTTTTGCAGTCATTGCTTACCAAAATTTTTCCACTTATAAAGTGGTATTAATAGATGATATAGTCAAATTCCTTGCTTTGAAATTTTCCAGTGAGCTGTTACCCATTTTAATTTGGATATTGCTTTCCAGAGACATCAATTTAAGATGCGGTGACAGAGGGGTGACATGAATTTTCAGACGGGAACTAGACAATCAGATCATAGAACATGGAACATACATCAGCACAGCCCAGTTCAGGCCCTTTGGCCAACGATGTTGTGTCACCATTTAACCTACCCCAAGATCAATCTAACTCTTGCCTCCCTCTTTTGTGTTTGTTGCTCTGGATTTCCAGCATCTGCAGAAACGTTTGTGCCTATCTAAGAGTCTCTTAAATGTCCCTAATATATCTGCCTCAACCACCACCTCAGCAATGCACTCACCACCCAATACTCTCACTGACATCCCCCTTACACTTTTCATCCAACACCTTAATTAGTTACAGCTGTGGGGGGGAGAGGGGGAGAGGGAGGGAGGAGAGAGAGAGAGAGAGTGATATTAGTAATTATGTTGGGGTCATCTATTGTATTGGGTGCTCCTCTACATTGGTGAGACACGGTGTAAACTGAGAGACTGCTTTGTCGAACACCTCCACTCCATCCCCAAAAAGTGGAATTTCCCGTTGACCAGCCATTTTACTTCCTATCCCCACTTCTATTCGGACATGTCAGTCCAGAGTCTCGTTTTCTTCATGATGAGGCCACTCTCAGAGTGCAGGGGAAACTCCTCATATTCTGTCTGGGTAACCTCCAAAATGATGGCATGAAAATCAATTTCTCCAGCTTCTGGTGATTTCTTTTTTTTCCCTTCCCCTTTTCACTTCTTCTGTTCCCTACTCTGGCCTCTTACCTCTTCCCCTCACCTGCCTATCATGTCCCCAGGAGCCCCTCCTTCTTCCTTTTCTCCCATGGTCCACTCTACTCTCCTATCAGATTCCTTCTTCTTGAGCAGTTTCCCTTTCCACCTATCACCTCTCAGCTTCTTACTTCACCCCTCCCCCACCCAGCTGGATTCTAGTTGGTTTTCCTTCCCCTCCCCACCACCTTCTTATACTGGCTTCTTCTCCCTTCCTTCCCAGTCCTGATGGACAGTCTTGACCTTCAGCATTTTGTGTTGCTCTGGATTTCCAGCACCTGCAGAATCTCCTGTGTTTATAGTTGGCCCTCTTGATGAGCTAACAGAGGCCTCAGAGAATAAATGTCTTCCTCAACCATCATACTATAGTCTTGGAAGAAGGGCAGCCAACAGATTATGCAGATAGCATGGAACTTTTTGGATTCATCTGGGAAACTAACATCTGAGCATCATATATCAAGAAGAAGGAAATGTCACAAGCAATCAGTGTGACAACCTGGAGTGGCATACGCCTACAGTGAAAAGCCACAGGCAAGATGAATCTGATGAGGATTCCTTGCCACCAATGTGTAACTAATCACTGAAAATTACTGTCAATCCACTACCTGCTGAGTAATGAGACATTCTGCTTGTTACAGATTACCTACAGGAATAATATCAGCTAGAAAGCATACCGAGTTAAACACCAGAGTGGAGTCTGCCTTGTGAAAAAGCAGAAGTTGGGAATACTTATAGGAAGCTGAGATGAAATCTATTATCAGGATACTGCTTGTAAGGATCTTGTGCCTTCTCCCTGTGAACACGTGGGTTTCCTCCCGGTCCTCTGCTTTCCTCCCATATCCAAAAGTTGAATGGGTAAGTAGGTTACTCAATTTGTAATTGAGTAGAATGGGCTTGTTGGGCTGGAAAGGTCTGTTATCTATCTATCTAGATAGATAAATAGATAGTTCCATCCAGAGCAGAATTTCCTGATGGCCAAACATTTTAATTCTGATTCCTATTCCTGCTCTGATATGTTGGTTCATGGCCTCTTCTTGTGCTAAGATGAGGCCACACTCAGGGTGGAGGAGCAACAGCTTATATTCTGTCTGGGTAGCCTCCAATCTGATGGCATGAATATCGATTTCTCCTACTGGTCAAAAAATTTTCGCTCTCCCTCTCTTCTTCTTCTTTTCCACACTCTGGCCTCTTACCTCTTCTCACCTGCCTATCACTTCCCCATAGGTCCCCTTCTCCTTCCCTTTCTCAAATGCTCTCTTATCAGATTCCTTCCTCTCCAGCTATTTATCTTTCCTGGCTTCACCTATCACCTTCTAACTATCGTCCTTCCTCTCTCCCCACCTTTCTATTCTAGCATCTTCCCCACTTCCTTCAAGTCCTGAAGAAGGGACTCAGCCCAAAACATCAATTAATTCATTTCCATAGATGCGGCCTGACCTGCTGAGTTTCTCCAGCACTTATTGTGTCTGTTGCTTAAGATAGACAGAGAGACAGATACTCAAATAGAAGGTCCACATCCACTCTATCAAGGCCTTTCACCATTCAATAGGATTCAACAAGGTAACCCCTCATTCTTCTGAATACAGGCCCGGAGACATCAAACACTCTTCACATTGCAAGCCATTCAATCCTGGAATCATTTTCATAAACCTCCTTTGAACCCTCTTCAGTTTCAGCACATCCTTTCTCAGATAAGGGGTACAAAACTGCGCACAATACTCCAAATGAGGTCTCACCAGTGCTTTACAAAGTTTTTACATTACTTCCATTCTTTTATATTCTAGTCCTCTTGCAATGAGTGCTAACATTGCATGTGGCTTCCTCACCACAGACTCAGTTTGCAAATTTACCTTTAGGAAATCCTGGACAAGGACTCCCTAGTCCCTTTGCATCTCAGTTTTTTGTATTTTCCCTCTATTTAGAAAATAGTCAACCCTTTCTTTTTTTCTACCAATGTGCATGACCATACACTTCCTGACACTGTATTCCATCGGCTATTTCTTTGCGCATTCTCCTAATCTGTCTAAGTCCTTCTGTAACCTTTTCACTTCCTTACAACTACCTGAGCCTCCACCTATCTTCATATCATCTGCAAACCTTGCAGCAAAGCCATCAACTCCATCATCCAAATCATTAGCATATAATATAAAAAGAATCGGTCCCAACACAGACCCCTGTGGAACACTACTAGTCACCAGCAGCCCGTCAGAAAAGGCTCCCTTTATTTGCATTCTTTACCTGCTGCCAGTCAGCCACTGTTTTATCCATGCTAGAATCTTTGAGGAAGTCCTTGAGAAAACCATGATGATTACAATCTATTTTGTCATATGCCTCCAAGTACCCTAAGACCTCATCCTTAATAATCAACTCCAACATCTTCCCAACCACTGAGGTCAGATTAACTGGCTTATAGTTTCCTTTCTTCTGCCTCTATCCCTTCTTAAAGAGTGAAGTGACATTAGCAGTTTTCTTGTGTTCCAAATCCATTCCAGAATCAAGAGATTCTTGAAGATCATTTCTAAAATCTTCATGTTCTCTTCAGCCACCTCTTTCAGAACTCTGGATTGTACACCATCTGGTCCAGGTGACTTATCCACCTTCAGACCTTTCTGTTTCCCAAGAGCTTTCACTCTGATTATGGTAAATTCACACACTTCATGACCCCTGACACTGGGAACTTCCACCATACTGCTAGTGTCATCCATTGTGAAGACTGATGCAAAATACTTATTTAGTTTGTCCGCTATTTTTTTGTTCCCCCATTACTACCTCTCCAGCATCATTTTCCAATTGTCTGATATCCACTCTCACCTATCTTTTATACTATATGTATCCGATGAAACTTTTGGTACCTCTTTAATATTATTGGCTAGCTTACTTTTGTATTCCATCTTTACCTTCTTAGTGACATTTTAGTTGCTTTCTGTTGGTTTTTAAAAGCTTCCCAATCCTCTAACCTTCCACTAATCTTAGTGACTCTATATTATGCCCTCTCTTTGGCTTTTATGTTGGCTTTGACTTCTCTTGTTAGCCACGGTTGTATCATCTTTCCTTTAAAATATTTCTTCCTCATTGTGATGTACTCTATATATGTTCTGTGCCTTCTGAATTGCTTCCAGAAATTCCAGCTGTTGCTGCTCTGCCATCATCCCTGCCAGTGTTCTTATTCAATCAATTCTGGCCAACTCCTTTCTCTTGACAATGCAATTCCCTTTACTCCACTGTAATACTGATATACCTGACTTTAGCTCCTCCATCTTAAATTTCAGGCTGAATTCGATCATACTATGATCACTTGCCCCAAAATATTCTGTTACCTTATTCTCTCTAATCAATTCTGTTTCATTGCACAACACCCAATCCAGAATAGCAGATCCCCTAATGGGGTCAACCATGAGCTGTTCTAGAAAGCCATCTTGTAGTCACTCAAGAAATTTCCCCTACTGTAATCCAGCACCAAATGGATTTTCCAATCTATCTGGATATTGAAGTCCCGCATGACTATTGTAACATTGCCCTTTTGGAATGCATTTTCTATTTCTCATTGCAATTTGTAGGCCACATCCTTACTTCCATTTGGGGGTCTGTATACAACTCCCATCAGAGTCTTTTCACTCTTGCAGTTCCTTATCTCTATCCACAATGATTCAACACCTTCAGACCCAATGTTATCTCTTTCTAATTATTTGATTTCATTTTTTACCAAAAGGACAACACTGCCCCTTCTGCCTTCCTGCCTATCCTTTCAATACAACGTGTATCTTTGGACATACTATAAGAGCTATTATCTCTCAGCCATGATTCAGTGATGCCTACATATTATACCAGTCAATCTGCAACTGTGCTGCAAGTTTATCTACATATTCCATATACTGTGCACATTCAAATATAACACCTACAGTTCTGTATTCACCTTTTCTATTTTGTCCAACTTCTATGCTGCAGTTCATCCTGATGACTGCAATCTCGCCCTTTCAAAAGCCTCTACTCACTACGCATTGCCTCTGTTTCTAAACCAGCTACCACATCTTCAGCACTATTATCCACCTTTCTTACATTAAGCTATGGACAGCTCAGGACACTAGTCACACCATTTGATTCCTAACTTTGTCTGAGGTCTTACCAACATCTGCCTCTGCAACCTCTCCACTAACTATCCTGGCACTTTGGTTTCCATCCCCCCGAAACCAAACCGCGCAGCGTCAACAAACCTTCCTGCTGGAATATTCGTCTCCTTCCAGTTCGGGTGCAAATGGTTCCCTGGAAGAGAGCCCAATGATCCAAAAATCTTATGCCCTCCCTCCTACACCAATGTCTTAGCCATGTATTAAACTGTATAACCTTGCTAGTACTGGCCTCACTAGCATGTGGCATGGGTAGCAATCCTGACGTCACAACCCTGGATGTCCTGCCCTTTAACTTAGCACCTAACTCCCTTGTTAACATAACAGAGATGGATTGATTTTTATATAGGGCAGCATGGTAGCATAATGGTTAGTACAACACTTTACAGTATCAGTGACCCAGGTTCAGTTCCCACCACTATCTATAAGGAATCTGTGCAACCATGTGGATCTCCTCCGAGTGCCTCAGTCTCCTCCCACAGTCTAAAGGCATACTAGTTGGTAGGTTAATTGGTCATTGTAAGTTGTCCCATGATTTTGGTAGGATTGAGGGATTGCTGGACAGCACAGTTTAAGGGGCCTGAAGGACTTATTCTGCACAGTATCTCAATTTAAAAATATAAATAAATATATTTATCTGGATGATGGGGTGGTAAATTGGATTAGTAAGTATGCAGATGATACTAAGGTAGGTGGTGTTGTGGATAATGAAGTAGGTTTTCAAAGTTTGCAGAGAGATTTACGCCAGTTAGAAGAGTGGGCTGAATGATGGAGTTTAATGCTGATAAGTGTGTGGTGCTACATTTTGGTAGGAATAATCCAAATAGGACATACATGGTAAATGGTAGGGCATTGAAGAATGCAGTAGAACAGAGTGATCTAGGAATAATGGTGCATAGTTCCCTGAAGGTGGAATCTCACGTGGATAGGGTGGTGAAGAAAGCTTTTGGTATGTTGGCCTTTATAAATCAGAGCATTGAGTATAGGAGTTGGGATGTAATGTTAAAATTGTACAAGGCATTGGTAAGGCCGAATTTGGAGTATTGTGTACAGTTCTGGTCACCGAATTATAGGAAAGATGTCAACAAATTAGAGAGAGTACAGAGAAGATTTACTAGAATGTTACCTGGGTTTCAGCACCTAAGTTATAGGGAAAGATGGAACAAGTTAGGTCTTTATTCTTTGGAGTGTAGAAGGTTGAGGGGAAACTTGATAGAAGTATTTAAAATTATGAGGGGGATAGATAGAGTTGACGTGGATAGGCTTTTTTCATTGAGAGTAGGGGAGATTCAAACAAGAGAACATGAGTTGAGAGTTCGGGGACAAAAGTTTAAGGGTAACATGAGGGGGAATTTCTTTACTCAGAGAGTGGTAGCTGTGTGGAACGAGCTTCCAGTAGAAGTGGTAGACGCTGGTTCGGTATTGTTATTTAAAGTAAAATTGGATAGGTATATGGACAGGAAAGGAAAGGAGGGTTATGGGCTGAGTGCGGGTCAGTGGGACTAGGTGAGTGTAAGCAACGGCACGGACTAGAAGGACCGAGATGGCCTGTTTCTGTGTTGTAATTGTTATATGGTTATATAGTTATATGTTAACAGAAGCAAGAGGTGATGGAAGGTTAAATTAGTTTTTGAAGAAAAAATATTCTTGTTTAAAACAGTACTTTTCACAGGATCTAAAATTGTCAACATACTTTTTGTTATTTGACTTTGAACGAAGAATGGTAATCCAGATTACGAAAAAGAAAACTATTTTCCCATCTCGAGGCATCATCAGAAGCATTAGACAGGTTAGCTATATGGGACACTAACAGTGACAAAAATGAGTAATCATCCTCTAACTCCCCCCCTCCCCCATTAATCCATTTGACCAGTCCATTTCCTCCTCAACAATCTTGGCCTTACCTCTCACAAATATATTCTGCGTTCTGTTCGTCACCTTCTCTGCTTATTTTAAAATTACCTTTATTTCGGTTTCTCTCCCCTAAAAAGGCCTCGTTGAAGTACACTGAGTGGCCACTTCATTAGGTAAAATGGCCACTGAGTGTATGTTCATGATCTTCTACTTCTGTAGCCCACCCATTTCAAGCTCAACATGTTGTGCATTCAGAGATGCTCTTCTGCACCCCACTGTTGTAACGTGTGGTTACTTGAGTTACTGTCACCTTCCTGTCAGCTTGAGCCAGTCTGGTCATTCCCTTCTGACCCCTCTCATTAACAAGGCATTTTTCACCCACAGAGCTGCCACTCATTGGATTTTTTTTTGTTTTTAGCACCATTCTCTATGAACTCTAGAGTCTGCTGTGTGTGAAAATCCCAGGAGATCAGCAGGTTCTGAGATTCTGAAACCACCCCATCTGGCATCAATAGTCATTCCATGGTCAAAGTCTCCTAAATCATATTTCTTCCTGATTCAAGTCAAGTCGCTTTTTATTGTCACTTCGATCACAAACTGCTGGTTCAGTACACAGTAAAAACGAAACAATGTTTCTCCAGGACCATGGTGCTACATGAAACAACACAAAACTGTACTAGACTACCTGAAATAACACAAAACTACACTAGACTACAGACCGATACAGGTCTACATAAAGTGCACAAAATAGTGCAGGGCAGTACAATAATTAATTAATAAATAAATAGTAAACAAGACAATAGGTACAGTAGAGGACAAATTTCAATGTAATAATAAATGACGTAGATGTCAGTCTAGACTCTGGGTATTGAGGAGTCTGATGGCTTGGGGGAAGAAACTGTTGCAGAGTCTGGTCGTGAGAGCCTGAATGCTTCGGTTTTGCCAGATGGCAGGAAGGAGAAGAGTTTGTATGAGGGGTACGTGGGGTCCTTCACAATGCTGTTAGCAACGCGGGTGCAGTGTGTGGTGTAAATGTCTGATGTCTGGTCCAAACACCATATATGCATGCTTTTATGATTTGAATTCCTGCCACATGAATGGCTAATGAAATATGTGTTTAAAGAGCAGGTGTACAGGTTTACATAACAAAGTGGTCACTGGGTGTAAATGATTATTAGTGTTGGTATTGATACTGGCTTATTACTGTCTCATGTACCAGGATACAGTGAAAAGCTTGTCCTGCATATTGCTTCTGCAGGTCAAATTATTGCATAGTGAACTGAGATGTTGTGTTTATTTGTATTTATTTTGTTAGATATACAGCATTAATATAGGCCCTTCCAGCACAATGACCTCATGCTGCCCAGTTACAACTTGCCCATGTGACCAATTTGCTAACCCATAAGGCCTTGGAATGTGAGAGGAAACCCATGCTGTCATGGTGAAAATATGCAAACTCTTTATAAACAGTGGCAGAATTGAACACAGGTCACTGGTGCTGTAATAATATAATACTGATCACTGCACTATCATGCCACCCCTAAAGAACAAAGTAAAACAATAGCAATGCTGAATAAAGTTTAATCACTGAAGAGAACATGCAAGATCATAATGAGGTATCTTGATGCCGAATACAGCGGGAACGGAGCACTGCACAGACAGCAGATATCCCTTTTCTTGTGATTTATTCTTTAGCGGCCAGGGCAGAATGTCAGGAACACATTTTCCATCTTGTGAAGTAGATTCACTGCATTTATATAGATGGATCCATTTCTTACTTTCTTTTTGTGCTTGACAGTGTTACCCAGAAACATCAAACTCAAGCACTGGAAACGGTTGTGTGGAGCTCATGATCTAAACTGCGCTGCAGATGCTGTGACACAGTAAACAGTTTCCAGACTTCAAATGCACTTTTCAATATCTTGCACTTGATCATACCAAGGCACCACTGCCAAACACTCCTACCTGGAAGTGCTAAGATCCAACTGCCTTTTTCCTTCTTCCCCTCCACCATCAGATTTCCAAATGGACAATCAACCCAAGAAGATTACCTCAGCATTTTTCCGTTTCACTGCCTTACTTTAAAAAAAATTGTATGTACTTCTTATTGTAATTTATTGTTTTATTATTACGCATTTTTCACTCACCTTTGGTCCCCACCGGACATTCGGCTCTCACCTGTGGCTCCAAGTAGCTGTTTGCATTCGACCGCATCCAGACCCTGGTACAAGCTTCAATAGGTGCCATAATCTAGTTGAGGATAGCTGGTGGCCTCATACCCGGGTGAGATAGGGACACGCCTGTACCAGCATGTGAAGTCTGCTTCAGTGGACTGGACAGATGGACATGGAGAGAGAAGGGTATGACAAGTCATTATCATTCACAGCAACCAAGAAAGACCCTGGTTTGTGACGCTTAATTGTACCACTGGACCTGGACTTCTGACGTCGAGAGAGTGGAGCTGACCCAGTGCAACAGCTTTTCCACTTTAAAAACTCTCCTGCACAGGCTTCCTGTCAATGTGGAACATGAGGGACACCCAGCAAACCACACTACATTGCAATGTACTGCTGCTGCAAAGCAACAAATTTCACAGCATATGCCGATGATATTAAATCTAATTCTGATTCTGATTCTTGCAAGCAAATAGAGTTGTTATCATCTAAAAAGCAACACACACTTAAAAGAGTGATATTTTTATACTGCAGTGTTAAAAGGACAATGGTGTATACACTCAGAAAGTAAAACATAAAACAATGATAAATTATTTCAATATAATGTATTTAATAAGTTGTTAATATAATTATCATAATCCAGAAATTAACACTGTATTAGATAGGAAGTCTTGGTTCAAGTGATGCAAAGCACAAATAGGTAAGAAAGTCAAAGTCAAAGTCAAGGTCAAGTTTGCTGTCATATATATATATAGATTTGAGGCAGAGAATGACTGGACAGTCAGAGCCTTTTTACCAGTGCAGCCATACTGAACACAAGAAGGCACGACTTTAAGATTATTGTAAGAAAACATGTTGCGAGGTGGGGGGAGGGGTAAAAAATCACATGGTTTGGGTAAAATGGCAGCGTGCTCAGATGTAAAGGCCTCTAACGTCGACAGCGCTTCTCCCTATAGATGCTGCCTGGCCTGCTGTGTTCCACCAGCATTTTGTGTGTGTTGTTTGTTTTTTTATTAATGTCTTTTTTACAATCACAAGTCAATACTGGACATTAAGATCTTCATGAATTGCAGGTCTATGCCTTGTATTTACTGTTTCAATTAATTCAGTAATATTGTAAATACATTGTTTGATTAAGCATTCTTTGTTGTTTACATAATTCATTATGGATTAAATGTAAAAGTACATTTGCATTTGACGTATTACGTCATTACGCCACCATGTCATAAGAACGTGCCTCGCCAAAAGTAAATACAAAGAGTTCACGGATCTCTTGGACTTCCTTGTTTCTCTTTCAATTATTTTTATGTTTTAGAGTTACAAAACATAACAGTGGCAACAAGGAAGTTTTAAACGAACCTGAGTTGGCTACCTACCTGTTGAAACAGAGTGAGACATTTGAGTTAAAAAAAAGCAGAGCGAGAAATAGTTTAGTTAAAAAAAAAGCACAGCTCTTATTTTTATCTTTGGAGCAACATGTTTTCTTTGCTAAAGGAAAGATGATTGAGTTTAAAAAAAAGGCAGAAAACAGAAGAATTCACAGGTTCATAAATAGTGAGTACAGGGTGATATTAATCATAAAAGAGAGCAGAAATGGCTGCTTCTATTGGAAAAATTGACATGTTCAATTACACATCAGATAATAGGATATTGTATATGTAGCAAATTGAGCAGCATTTTAAAACAAATGGAATAGCTGATGAGAAATGAGTTGCTGAGTGCATTAGATTTAAAGGCATATGGTTTGCTTACATGTTTAATTGCTCCAACCAAACCAGTCAAAAGGAGCTTTGCCGATATCATGAAAGTAACGCAGGAACATTTAGAACTGAACCATTGTAGATTGCAGGATGCTTTAGGTTTCATAAGTAAGGTAGTAATGGAGTCAAAGAAAATGCAGACGAATTTAATAGTTACTTTGCTTGGGTCTTCAATGTGTAAGACACTAGCAGTGTGCTGGAGGTCCATGGGTGTCAGGGAGCAGGAGTGAGTATCATTGCTATTACAAAGGAACCTCAAAGGTCTTAGAGTAGATAAGTCACCTGGACCAGATGGACCACATCCCAAAGTCTTGAGAGAGGTTGCTGAAGAGATAACAGATGTATTGGTCATGATCATTTGATCCTGGCATGATCCAGGAGGACTGTAAGATTGCAAATGTCACTCCACTCTTTAGAGAAGGGAGGAAGGCAAAAGAAAGGAAATTATAGGCCAGTTAGTCTAATCTCAGTAGTTGGGGTCTATTATTAAAGATGAGGTTTCAACGTACTTGGAGACTAATGATAAAATAGGTGTAAGTCAGCATCGTTTCTGTAAAGCAAAATCTTGCCTGACAAATCTGCTGGAATTCTTCGAGGAAGTAACAAGCAGGGTGGACAAAGAAGAGGCAGTGGATGTCATTTACTTAGATTTTCAGAAGGCATATGATAAGGTGCCACACATGAGGTTGCTTAACAAGATAATCTCTTATGGCATTACAGGAAAGAGAGTCACATGGATAGTGGGATGGCTGACAGGCAGGTGACAGTGAGTGGAAATGAAAGAGGCATTTTCTGGTGGCTGCCAGTGACTCATGGTGTTCCTCAGGGGTCAGTATTGGGACCGCTACTTTTCACATTGTTTGTCAATGATTTGGATAATGGAATTGATGACTTTGTGGAAAAGCTTACGGATGATATGAAGACAGGTGGAGAGATAGGTAGTGCTGAGGAAGCAGGGCGATGGCAGCAGGATTTAGACAAATTGGAAGAATGGACAAAAAAGAGGCTGATAGAATACATGATAAATAAAGATAGAATATATGATAATGTATTTTGGTAAAAGGAACAATAGTGCAGATTATAATATAAATGGGGAGAAGGTTCAAATATCGGGGTTCAGAGGGATGTAGGAGTCCTTGTGCAAGACTCCCAGAAGGTTAATTTACAGGTTGAGTCTGTGGTAAAGAAGGCAAATGCAATGTTGGCACTTATTTCAAGAGGAATAATAAAGGCAAGAGATAATGCTGAGCCTTTATGAGGAGCATTTGGCAGCTTTGGGCCTGTACTCACCGGAATTTAAAAGGTTGCGGGGAGGGGGGGATCTCATTGGAACCTACCGAATGTTGAAAGGACTAGATAAAGTGAATGTAGAGAGGATGTTTCCTCTAATGGGGGAATCCAGAACTAGAGGATGCAGCCTCAGAATTGAGGGACGTCCTTTTAGAACAAGAGGTAAGGATGATTTTTTTTTGGCCAAACAATAATGAATCTGTGGAATGCTCTCCCTCAAACTACACCGGAGGTCAATTCCATGCGTATATTTGAGGCGGAAGTTGATAGCTTCCTGATCGGTCAGGGCTTCAAAGGACATGGCGAGAAGGCAGGTGTATGGCATTGAGTGGGATCTAGGATCAGCCACGTTGGAATGGCGGCACAGACTCAATGGGCTGAATGGACTAATTCTACTCCTATGTCTTATGGTCTTATGGAATCAAAAGGAAGGGAAATCCATTTCAGCGTATGTGGCTGAATTGAAGAGACTGAATGAACATTGACAGTTCAATGACGGGTTTAATGATGCACTGAGAGATCATTTAGTTTGTGGAATTTTATAGGAAATCATTCGAAAATGGCTCCTAACTCAAGCACAGCTTGCATCTAAAAGAGTGGTTTTGAAATAATGGTATCAATACAGAATTGCAGTCAGGAATGAAAAGTGAGCATGAAAATAACTGCATCATTTAAACAGAAGTCTGCCTGGCCAAAAAAAAATTGTGTTGTTGTTCCAGCAGGATTTCACATACACCAGATCATCGCAAGTTTAAAGGCGAAACTTGCAGAAATTGTTACAAAGTAGAACACATACAAAGAACATGTCTGACAGACAAAAATAAATGGGTTCACAGAGAAGAGAAGAAGATAAAAAGTCAAGCTGCAGTTCCATATAGAGCACTAATCTGCATGTTGCTGATGAAAAATCTGATAATGAGAGTGACATAGAACTGGGTAGCTTTAAGATTTACATTGTGTAAGCTAACAATAGACAAGCAATAGGCTTACACCAGAAGTAAACAGCAAATTAATTCAAATAGAAATGGACACTGGTTTGGCTGTTTCAGTCATTCCACAAAATTAGTTTGAATGGCATTTCAATGATGCTGGACTGAATCCTACAGCTATCTAACTAAGAACTTATACAGGAGAAAAGACAACTCCTGTGGGAATGACATTTGTAACACTAAAATACAACAACCAACAAGCCACATTGGGCTTGTATGTGGTCAAAAACAGGAGGGGCATTGTGGGGCCATGACTGGCTGACACAGCTACAACTTGTTTGGAGATCCATCCACCATCTGTATGCCACATTCCCTGCAATGGAGTCAACTGAAAGCGTATTAAGAGAGGTACTGGATGATGCCACAGCAGGGTTCAAGGATGGCTTTGGAAAACTCAATCATATCAAGTGTAAAATAATGTTAAATGGACATGCCACACCCAAGTTTTACAAACCCTATTCGGTTCCTCGAACCATCCATGATTAATTAGTCAGTGAGCTAGATCGGATGGAGGCTGAAGGAATTCTTTCTAAGGTTAGTTGGAGCCCATTGGCAATACCAAGAAGAACGGGTTTCTCAGGATTTATGGTGATTTTGAGGTCACCATCAACCCATACTGAAAGTAGACCAATACCTTTTGCCCAGGATAGAAGATATCTTTGCAAACCTTCCTGGAGGGAAACACTCCAGCAAAGTGAACTTAGCTGAGGCCTACCTACAGATGGAGATGGAAGAATAGGCTTTTTTTTTTTGGAGTTGAATCTGCATCTACACTCTGGCAAAAAGCTATGGGACAGGTGCTGCAAGGCTGTCCAGGCACCCAGTGTTACCTGGATGACATCATTGTTGTCAGAGAGGATGAACAGAAACACCTCCAAAATATGAAGACAGTGTTCAGAAGATTAGAGGACTATGGGCTCAGATCACAAGCATGAATTCTTTAAACCAAGCATCGCGTTCTATAGCCACACCATTGACGCACAAGATTTATACAAGAGTGCTGAGAAGAATAAAGTAGTAGTGGATGTCCCAAAACCAAAGAATGTGTCATAGTTGTGGATCCTTTTAGGATTTGTCAATTACTACAACAGGGTCCTGCCAAACCTGGCTACTGTGCTCCATCCTTTGAACTCGTTCTTACAGATCAGGAAGAAATGGCAATGGACAAAGCAGTGTGACATGGCTTTCCAAAAGGCTGGTGGTGTCAGACACAATGCTCACATCATCTAGTGAAGCTTGTCAGTGACATGCCTTATGGTATAGATGCATTCATGTCACATGAATGTGACATGAGTAGTGGAAGTGAATGCCCCGTAGCTTTTACATCATATTCCCTTACCATTGCAGAAGAAAATTACGGACAGATTTTTAGAAAGGCCTTGAGTCTAGTTTGGGGTTTAAAACATTTCAACCAGCACTTATATGGGAGGAAGTTTACCCTCGTGACTGACCAATTACCCTTAGTGTCCATTTTCAATCCACAGAAGGGTGCTCCACTAACAGCATGGATACAAAAGTGGGCTCTGCTCCTTCAAGGAACAAGTACAAGATTAAATTTAAAAGGACCACTGCTCATGGAAGTGCTGATTGGTTGTCCCATTTGCTCGTGGGAAAGGAAATACCTGAAAAATTTACAAAAGAGGATGATCCTCTTGATGTATTCTTCCTACTGTAAATTGAAAGTCTCCCTTTCATGACAGAGATTATCGAAAGGGAAATCAGAGAAGACCTCACACGCTCTTCAGTCCACATGGCCATCTGAACCAGCTGGAATGTGCAGCAGAGATTCCAGTGCTCTATTTTTAACAGACCCAGGATGAACTTGTCCTTGTTGGGGGCTGTCTTATGTGGGGATTGAGAGTTGTTGTACTATCTCATAAGTTTTTGTGAGCAAAAGTGTTGACAAAGCTTCTTGCCAGTCATTAAGGCATGGTCAAAATGAAAGCATTAGCTCGAAGCTTTGTCTAGTGGTCTGGGATAGATCAGCAGATTGAGCAGCTTGCCGTGCACTGTTCAGGATGCCAACGTATCCAGAAGATGCTGACCCTTTTTCCCCTCGTCTGCCACACTCCCCCACCTTCTTCCCATAAACTATGATGCTGTGTCCAATCAAGAACCTATCAAGCTCTGCCTTAAATACACCCAACAACCTGGCCTCCACAACTGCCTGTGGTAATAAATTCCACAAATTCACCACCCTCTGGCTAAAGAAATTTCTCTGCATCTCTGTTGTACATGGATGCATCTCTATCCTGAGGTTGTGCCCTCTTGTTCTCCACTCCCCGACTATGGAAAACATCTCTTCCACATCTACTGTGTCCAGGCCTTTCAATATTCGAAAGGTTTCATGAGATCCCCTCCTCATCCTTCTAAATTCCAGCAAGTATAGACTCAGAGCTATCAAACGTTCCTCATATGATAACCCTTTCATTCCTGGAATCATCCTTGTGAACCTCCTCTGAACCCTCTCCAATGCCAGCACATCTTTTCTTAGATGAGAAGCCCAAAACTGTTCACAATATTCAAGGTGAGGCCTTACTAGTGCCTTATAGAGTTTCAGCATGACATCTCCGATCTTGTATTCTAGATCTCAGGAAATGAATGCTAACATTGGCCTGCATGGCCTGCATTGTCCTGGCTGTGGATTCATGTAGATTCTGCTGGACCATTCATGGGCACAAATTTCTTGGTAATAGTCAATGGAGCTACAGAGTGGCCAGAAGTGCTCCCATAGTTCCCATTTCAGCCTCACACACGGTTGATGTGTTGAGAAGCCTCTTCTTATGGATTGCTTTTTCAGAATACATACTTATTAGTGTCGATGGACCACAGAGTGCTGCAGAACATTTTCAGTCATTCCTGAAAATTGATAGGATATGACAAATTAAATCAGAACCGTACCACCCAGCTACAAATGGCTTGGTAGAAAGGTTTGTTCAGAGTCTAAATAATGCATTGTGAGCAGCATCAGCAGAACACTCTACACTGACACTGAATCAGAAGCTCGCCAATTATCTCCTTGTATATCACAATGCAGCACACTCCACAACCAACAATTCACTGGCTGTGCTCTTCCTGGGTTGTCTCTTGTGTTCAGACTCAGGTTTTCTCAAAACTGATCTCAAAAGGAGTATGCAGAACAAACAGCTGAGGCAAATTGAAGACTCCTCAAACAAGAGGTTCAAAGTTTCCCACCTGGACAAACAGTCCTAGTGAGTGACTACAGAGGTGACCTAAAGTGGGTATTTGGAAAGATTAAGGACAGAACTGGTCTACTCCCATGTGCTGCGAAGATTGTTTCTGAGGTCATCTAGAGATGTTACTTTGCTTAGTTGAAGACAGCAGAGACAACTGTTAGAGAAGAATGGTGTCCAGAGCTGTTAGAACCAATTCCAGCAGTTCCAGAGTCAACTCCTGTAATCACCATGGAGGAGGGCCCAGAACCTAAGATTGTTTCACAGCCACAAGTCTCACCTGCCAAGTTTATAGTTAAGCAGGGAGTAGTGTTGTGCATTTAATATTTCAATAATATTTGAATAATATTATAAATATATTATTTCACTAAGCATTCTTTATCATCTACATAATTCATTATGGGTTATATGTAAATGTACGTGAGTGGCATACATCATCACGTCCCCATGTCTGAAGTGTGCATTTTGCTAAAAGTAAAAACAAAGTTTAAGTGCATCGCTCGGGCTCCCTTGTTTTTCTTCAATTAGTTTTCAGTTTTGGAGTTACAAAACATAACAAGTCTACTGCAGCAGCAAGTTGCTCTTTGGCGGAGGAGTTAGAGGAGCTGGACTTGGAGCAGACCTTGTTGCTGCCTGCTACAGAAGGCATCAGAGTTAGTGTGCACTCTGACAGCGAGTGATTGCCTTGGATGTTTTTCTTGCAATGCCAGGATCCTGCTGGACAGTTTGCGTATAAGTTTGCGTATAAGGAGAAGGTGGGAGTGGAGGATGCTATCACGTATTTGCTGCACAAATCACTCTCTCACCTAGATGGGGTCAGTTGTGCTGTGAGGATTACATTCCTTGACTTCTCTAGTGCCTTTAACACCATCCAGCCCAAGATCTTAAGGCACAAACTAACGGAGATGGGAGTAGACTCTCACATGGTGGATTGGATAGTGGACTACTTGACAGATAGACCTCAGTATGTGCGGTTGGGAGACTGTAGGTCTGACATGGTGGTCAGCAGCACAGGAGCGCCGCAGGGAACCGTACTCTCTCCGGTCCTGTTCACCCTGTACACATCAGACTTCCAATATAACTCGGAGTCCTGCCATGTGCAGAAGTTCACTGATGACACGGCCATAGTGGGGTGTGTCAGGAATGGACAGGAGGAGGAGTATAGGAAACTGATACAGGACTTTGTGATATGGTGCAACTCAAACTACCTGCGTCTCAATATCACCAAGACCAAGGAGATGGTGGTGGACTTTAGGAGATCTAGGCCTCATATGGAGCCAGTGATCATTAATGGAGAATGTGTGGAGCAGGTTAAGACTAACAAGTATCTGGGAGTACAGTTAGACGAGAAGCTAGACTGGACTGCCAACACAGATGCCTTGTGCAGGAAGGCACAGAGTCGACTGTACTTCCTTAGAAGGTTGGCGTCATTCAATGTCTGTAGTGAGATGCTGAAGATGTTCTATAGGTCAGTTGTGGAGAGCGCCCTCTTCTTTGTGGTGGCGTGTTGGGGAGGAAGCATTAAGAAGAGGGACGCCTCACGTCTTAATAAGCTGGTAAGGAAGGCGGGCTCTGTCGTGGGCAAAGTACTGGAGAGTTTAACATCGGTAGCTGAGCGAAGGGCGCTGAGTAGGCTACGGTCAATTATGGAAAACTCTGAGCATCCTCTACATAGCACCATCCAGAGACAGAGAAGCAGTTTCAGCGACAGGTTACTATCGATGCAATGCTCCTCAGACAGGATGAAGAGGTCTATACTCCCCAATGCCATTAGGCTTTACAATTCAACTGCCAGGACTTAAGAACTTTTTAAAAGCTATTATTAATGCTTTTTGAGATAGTGATTTAGATGCATATCATATTTTTTACTGAGTTAAGTATTGTATGTAATTAGTTTTGCTACAACAAGTGTATGGGACATTGGGAAAAAAAAGTTGAATTTCCCCATGGGGATGAATAAAGTATCTATCTATCTATCTATCTATCTATCTATCTATCTATCTATCTATCTATCTATCTATCTATCTATCTATCTATCTATCTATCTATCTATCAATATAGGGTACTTCCAGTCTGGTTCACTGTTTATTGGAGAGACTGACAGTACGGAGGTGCATGGCCTCAGTTGTAGTGAGGAGTTGGCCTCATGACAACAGTTCAGGAGGAGAGATGCCAGAGGTGATGGTGTTGGGGCTAAGCCTCTCCTGCTGCTGCTGCTCTACAGTGTTCACTCAATCGAAGACAACCTATAATGTGTGAGTGCATGTACACATGTGTACGTTCATCTGCAGACTGCTGAGATCTATTTTCTCTTGCTAAGAGCACCCATGCACCATCAACTTACATACTGTGCCTCTCAGGGACTTGGGCTATATATATTTCTGCGTTGCTGTATGTTTACTACTATTTTATATATGCTATATCTGCCTTGTGCTGTGTATGTATGTTGGCATTGTGTTTTGCACCTTGGCCCCAGAGTAACACTTTTGTTTGTCTGTATTCAGGGGTATTCATGTATGGTTGAATGGCAATTAAACTTGAGCTTGAAGTGTGCGGAACAAGGTGCAAATGGTGATGTTAGAGGCAGATGCAGACACAGTAGGGACACTTAAAAGATTCTAAGATAGGAACATGGATGAAAGAAAACTAGAGGGCTTTATGAAAAGTGTTAGAATGATCTATGAATAGACGAAAGGGTTGTCACAACATCGTGGGCCAAAAAGCTTGTGCTCTGCTGAACTGTTCTCACACTGGTTTTGCCAATATTGCTCTTAAGTTCTGAGACCCCTACTTTTTGTGATATTTATAAATGACTCGGATGAGGAAGTGGAAGGTGGGTTAGTAAGTTTGCAGATGGCATGAAGGTTGGTGGTGTTGTATATAGTGGAGAAGGTTGCTATAGGTCACTAGCAGAATCTGATAGGATGCAGAGCTGGGCTGAGAAGTGAAAGATGGAGTTCAATCTGGAAAAGTGAGAAAAGACTCACTTTAGAAGGTTGAAGGCAGAATATAAGGTCAATAGCAGGATTCTTATCAATGTGGAGGAGCAGAGGGATCTTCAGTTCACATCCATTGATCTCTCAAAATTACAGTCCAAGTTGATAAAATGGTTAAAAAGGCATATGGTATGCTGGTACCATATGGTATCAGTCAGGGGAATAGGTTCAAGAGCACAAGGAAACGTTGCAGCTCTATAAAACCCTGGCTAGCCTACACTTGGAATATTGTGTTCAGTTCTGATCGCCTCATTATAGGAAGGATGTGGAAGCTTTAGAGGGAGTGCAGAGGAGATTTACTAATATGTCACCTGGATTAGAGAGCACGTCTCATGTGGATAGCTTGAGCGAGCTGAGGTTTTTCTCTTTCGAGTGAAAGAGGATGATAGGTAACTTAATAGAGGTGTACGAGATGGATAGCCAGAGACTTATTCCCAGGGCAGAAATGACTAATATGAAAAAGTGATTCAAGGAAAGCATAGTGAGGATATCAGAGGAAGGTTTATACACAGAGGGTGGTGGGTGCATGGAATGCCCTGCCAGGGGTGGTGATGTATGCAAATACATTAGAGATATTTAAGAAACTCTTAGATAGGCACGTGGATGAAAGAAAAGTGGAGGGTTATGTGGGAGGGAGAAGTTAAAATGATCTTAGAGTAAGTCTATGTTCTATGTTCTGTGTTCTATGCTCTTAAATCTCTCACCTCTGATCTTAAAACTAAACCTTGTTTTCAGCAGGCTCTCCATGGGAAACAGACTAAATACTTCCTCTCTTTGTCAGCCATTCCTGCTCTTATCTCCATTGGTCAGGTCCAGGAGATGCAAAGACTGAGTGAATATAAAATAGGTCTTTAAAATTGTGTTTGGGTTTTATAGAACCAACATAAGGTTAAAAATAATATCCCTTGTGGGAAAATCCAAAATCAGGGTCAATAAAAAAGGATATACAAGGTAGTCACAAATAAAGCAACAGTTCAGTCATAATCTCTTTAGCGGAAGAGATTAGTTAAAATTTTCTGTCCCACAGATTAGAACATAGGACACAGAACAGAGAAGATAAAACATGACAGCACAGCCCAGGCTCTTTGGCTCACAAAGTAGTGCAGACTTTTTAACCTACTCTAATATCTGTTTAACACTTCCTTCCCACATAACTCTCTAATTTACTATCATCCATATACCTATCTAAGTGTCTCTTAAATGTCCCTGATGTATTTGCCTCTACCACCACCCCTGGCAGAGTGTTCCACACACCCACCACTCTCCTTGTAAGATGACATCCCCTCCATTCTTTCTTCCAATCACTTTAAAATTATGTGCCCTCATATTAGCCATACCCACCCTAGGAAAGAGATACTGGCTGTCCACTCTATAAATGCCTCTTTGTTGTACACCTCTATCTGTTGCAAGGGAGTGACTGGGGATGAACCCTAGTGCAGGACACAGGCACGGAGGCAGGGTTGAGAGGCGCTAGCACAGTCACGAACGTGGAACAGGTAACCAGGGGAATCTTGACTGAGAGACAAGGTTTATGTAGAATATCCAGGGAATGGAATAGAGCTTAGAACTAACAGTCCTAAGGGATCAGGAAACGAGGTTTACACACACTAGAATCGATCAACGAACTGGCGACCCATGACTGTGCCACCAGAGTTCTTATTCTATATTCTCTAATGGGAACCAGGTATGCTGTAATTAATCAAACTAGCAGCAAATGGGGATCAGGTGATGGGAATTAAGGCATGATCAAAGAGGTAGGAGTGAGAAGGGGAATAGCCAAACGGAACCATGACACTATCAGCTCACCTCTCACTGTCCTTCACTCCAAAGGGAAAGTTTTCAATGGTTCAATGGTTCAATCCAAATGGTTCAATTTACTATCAGAGAATGTATACTGTATATAACCTGAAATTCTTACTCTACGCAGATATGCAAGAAACAGAAAAGAACCCTGAAGGATGAATGATAGAAACGTCAGAACTGCAAAGACCATTCCCCCCCGCGGACAAGCAGCAGCAACAGCATCGACCTTCCCCCACTCCTCTGCCCACATGCTCCAGCAAAAACACCAACACCCCACCTCCCCCTCTATGCAAATCCCCAAAGAGACCATGATCTAGAATCAATCAAAAAACTGCAGTCCATCCCAACAATTTGGTATCTCAGACAGGCTCTCTCTTTCACCAGTGATCAAACTGATTGGGACAAAGTATTCATGGAACATGGAACATTATAGCACAGTGCAGACCCTTTTGCTCATGATATTGTGCTGACATTTAAACCTGCTTAAGATCAAGCTAACCCTTCCCTCGCACCTAACCCTCCGTTTTTCTATTCCGAATGTATCTGCTTCTAGCACTACCCCTTGCAAAGAGTCCCTCACACACACCTCTCCGTGTAAGATGCTCCCTCCTGACAGGTTGGTTGAGGCCACTTTTAAAAGAGAATGGGGATGATTCATGACAGCACGAGGATTAAGAGATCTCAATGGATGAAGGAGAGTTCCACATGGAGCAATGTGTGTGTCTCTGCCCTTAGTTACCTCCTAGTCTTTGAAAAGGTGTGGGAGGAAGGAATGGGAAGGAGGAAAGTAATTAATGGAGCAAACTCCAAAAGAATTGCACAGAAGGATACTGACCATGTAAAGTTGAAAAGATTCACTGTCTCACACTTTGATCAGAAAAACCACAGTGGCAGCTGAGGAGATTATAAACGAAATCAAGATATATTTTCTAAGGATACTCCAGGCCTTTTTTTCTTAAATCCCTGAACACATCGTGCATACAGAGCAATAAATTATGTATGTCAGAATGTGTAATGTTCCTTTTTGTTCTCAGAGTTCTTCACTTTCTCACCACAATGAACCCAATCACTTTTTCTGTTATTTCAGTTATATTGTAAATTCACCAGGTGGATTTTGGTGACCTTGACAAATGCGTTACCTTTTTCCTGTCCGGGTGGACATGTGCTATATCTGACCTCAGCTTCAGTGTCTCATTCTGAACAGAAGGTCCATGGATCAGAATCGGAATCAGGTTTATCATCACTGTCAGAATCAGAATAACTGTCAGGTTCAGGAACAGCTACTACCTCTCAACTATCAGGCTCTTGACCAGAGGGGATAACTTCACTCACCCCAATACCGAACTCTTCCCAAAATCTATGGACTCACTTTCAAGGACTCTTCATGTCATTTTCTCGATATTTATTGCATATTTATTCATTATTATTATTATCTTTTCTTTTGTTCTTTCTTTTTGTATTTGCACAGTCTTTTTTTCTTTACACGTGAGTTGTTTGTCCATCCTGTTGGGGTCCTTAAGGTTGTTCTGGCCTCGTGTGGTAGTGAGGATAAGTAAACTCCCATGACCTATTAAGGGCTCCCAACGGCAAGTGTCTCGAATCTCAGATATGCTCAGGAAATGCAAAGGTGAAAAAGACTCTGATGGGAGTTGTATACAGACCCCCAAACAGTAGTAAGGACATGGTCTACAAGTTACAATGGGAGATAGAAAATGCATGCCAAAAGGTCAATGTTATAATAGTCATGGGAGAGTTCATATGTTCATAAATTTGGAACATAAGACAAACAGACATACTTTATTGATCCCGAGGGAAACTGGTTTTCGTTACAGTCATGCCAACCAAGAATAGTGTAGAATTATAGCAATATAAAACCATAAATAATTAAATAACATTAAGTTAATCATGCCAAGTGGAAATAAGTCCAGGACCAGCCTATTGGCTCAGGGTATCTGACACTCTGAGAGAGGAGTTGTAAAGTTTGATGGACACAGGCAGGAATGACTTCCTATGACGCTCAGTGTTACATCTCGGTGGAATGAGTCTCTGGCTGAATGTACTCCTGTGCCTAACCAGTACATTATGGAGTGGATGGGAGTCATTGTCCAGGATGGCATGAGACTTGGACAGCATCCTTTTTTCAGACACCACTATCAGAGAGTACAGTTCCACCCCCACAACATCACTGGCCTTATGAATGAGTTTGTTGATTCTGTTGGTGTCTGCTATCCTCAGCCTGCTGCCCCAGCACACAACAGCAAACATGATAGCACTGGTCACCACAGCCTCATAGAACATCCTCAGCATCGTCTGGCAGATGTTAAAGGACCTCAGTCTCCTCACCCTTCTTGTAGACAGCCTCAGTGTTCTTTGACCAGTCTAGTTTATTGTCCATTTGTATCCCCAGGTATTTGTAATCCTCCACTATGTCCACACTGACCCCTTGGATGGAAACAGGGGTCACCTGTGCCTTAGCCCTCCTCAGATCCACCACCAGCTTCTTAGACTTTTTCACATTAAGCTGCAGATGATTCTGCTCGCACCATGTGACAAAGTCTCCCACCGTTGGCCTGTACTCAGCCTCATCTCCCTTATAAGAAATAGGAGCAGGAGTAGGTCATCTGACCCATCAAGCCTGCCCCGCCATTCAATAAGATCATGGCTGATTTGTCCATAAACTCAGCTCCATCTACCTACCTTTTCCCCATAACCCTTAATTCCCTTACCATGTAAAAATCTATTTAACTGTATTTTTAATACACTTACTGAAGAAGCCTCAACTGCTTACCTGGGCAGAAAATTCCATAGATTCACCACTCTCTGGGAAAAACAGTTTCTCCTCATCTCCATCCTAAATCTTCTCCCCTGAATCTTGAGGCAATGTCCCCTAGTTCTAGTCTCACCTACTAATGGAAACAACTTTCCTACTTCTATCTTATCTATCCCTTTCAAAATTTTGTATGTTTCTATATGATCCCCTCTCATTCTTCTGAATTCCAGAGGGTATAGTCCCAGGCGACTCAATCTCTCCTCATCGGTTAACCCCTTCATCTCTGAAATCAACCTGTTGAACCTCCTCTGCACTGCTTCCAAAGCCAGTATATCCTTCCTCAAGTATGGAGACCAGAACTTCACACAGTACTCCAGGTGCGGCCTCACCAGTACCCCCATATAATTGAAGCATAGCCTCCCTGCTCTTGAATTTAATCCTTTTAGCAATGAAGGTCAACATTCCGTTTGCTTTCTTAATAACCTATTGTACCTGCAAGCTAACTTTTTGCGATTCATGCACAAGCACTCCCAAGTCCTTCTGCACAACAGCATGCTGCAATCTTTCACCATTTAAATAATAATCTGCTCTTCTATTCCAAAGTGGATGATCTCGCATTTACCAATGTTGTATTCCATCTGCCAGACCTTGGACCACTCACTTAATCTACCTATATCCCTCTGCAGACTCTCCACATCCTCTGTACAATTTGCTTTTCCACTCAGTTTAGTGTCATCAGCAAATTTTACTACAGTACGCTCAGTCCCCTCTTCCAAATCATCAATGTAAATGGTAAACAGCTGCAGGCCCAGCACTGACCCCTGCAGCACCCCACTCACCACTGACTGCCAATCAGAGAAACACCCATTTATTCCATCTCTCTGCGTTCTATTGGTTAACCAATCCACTATCCATGCCAATACACTTCCACCAACTCCATGCATCTGTATCTTATTTATAAGTCTCTTGTGCAGCATCTTATTGAACGCCTTATGGAAATCCAAGTATACAATATCCACCTGTTCCCCTCTATCCACTGCACTCATTATGCCCTCAAAGAACTCCAGTAAGATTGTCAAACAGGACCTACCCTGTCTAATGCTGTGTCTGTCTAAGGGAACCACTCCTTTCTAAATGTTTCGATATTTCTTCCTTAATGACAGCTTCAAGTATTTTCCTGACTACAGATGTTAAGCTAACTGGCCTATAGTTGCCCATATTTTGCCTACATCCTTTTTTAAAAAGTGGCATGACATTTGCTGTCTTCCAGTCTGCTGGGACCTGCCCAGAGTCTAGAGAATTTTGGTAAATGATTGCTAGTGCATCTACTATAACCTCCGCCAATTCCCCCAGCACCCTGGGATGCATCCTATCAGGACCAGGGTCTTATCTACCTTCAGGTCCTTCAGTTTACTCATCACTACCTCTTTAGTAACAGTGATTTTATCCAGGTCCTCACCTCCCATTTTGTTCATAACATTATTCTTTAGCATATTAGACGTGTCCTCCACTGTGAAGACTGACACAAAATAGTATTTCAATGCCTCAGCCATGTCCTTATCACCCAAATCAATTTCCCCTTATCGTCTTCCAAGGGACCTACGTTGTCTATAGCCACCCTCTTCTGCTTTATATATCTATAAAAACTTTGCAATCTGTTTTTATATTTTTATATTTATATTTCAGCTTGGTGCTGGATTCCTAGAGGGGAAATTTCAAGAATGCTTATGAAGGCTTTTCAGAACAGCTCATGGTTGACCCCTATTCTGCATTGGGTGTTGTACAATGAAACAGAAATGATTAGAAAACTTAAAGTAAAATATCCCTTAGGGACAAGTGATCATAATATGACCCAAGTCACCCTGAAATTTGAGAAGGAGAAGCTAAAGTCAGATATATCCATACCACAGTGGAGTAAAGGGAATTAAAGAGGCAAGAGAGAGGAGCTGGCCAAAACTGATTGAAAAATAGCACTGGCTGGGATGACGGCAGAGCAGCGATGGCTGAAATTTAAGTCAGCAATTCAGAAGGCAAAGGATATATACAGTGCATCCCAAAGAGGAAGAAGTATTCTAAAGGCAAGTGACACAACTGTAGCTAACAAGAGAAGTCAAAACCAACATAAAAGCCAAAGCGAGGACATAGAAACAAGTTAAGTTTAGTGGGAAGTTACAGGATTGGGAAACTTTTAAAAACCAACAGAAGGCAACTAAATAAGTCATTAAGATGGTCACATTGGAATACAAAAGTGAGCTAGCCAATAATATTACAGATGATACCAATAGTTTCTTCAAATACATAAATTGTAAAAGAGAAACAAGAGTGGATATCAGACTGCTGGAAAATTATGCTGGAGAGAGTAATGGGGGACAAGGAAATGGTAAATGAACTGAATAAGTATTTGGCATCAGTCTTCACTGTGGAAGACACTAGCAGTATGGTGGAAGTTCCAAGTGTTAAGGGTCATGAAGTGTGTGAATTTACCATTACTGGAAAGAAGGTTCTTGGGAAACTGAAAGATATGAAGATAGATAAGTCACCTGGATCAGATAGTACACGCCCCAGCGTTCTGAAAGAGGTGGCTGAAGAGATTGTGGAGTCATTAGTAATGATTATTCAAGAATCACTAGGTTCTGGAATGGTTCTAGGAGACTGGAATATTTCTATTGTCAATCCACTCTTCAATAAGGGAGAGAGGCAGAAGAAAGGAAACTATAGGACAGTTAATTTGACCTCAGTGTTTGGAAAGATGTTGGAGTTGATTTTTATTCGAGTACTTTGAGGCACATGATAAAATAAGCTGTAGTCAGCATGGCTTCCTCAAGTGAAAATCTTGCCTGATAAATCTGATGGAATTCTTTGAAGAAATAACAAGCAGGATAGACAAAGGAGAATTGGTTGATGGTGTGTACTTGGATTTTCAGAAGGCCTTTAACAAGGTGCCACACATCTGGCTGCATAACAAGCTGTGAGCCCCTGGTATTACAGGAAATATTCTAGTGCTTCGGAGCCTCTAGACCAGATGGTGATGCAACCAGTCAGACTGTTCTCCATTGTACATCTGTAAATATTTACAAGAGTCTTAAGTGACACAACCTCTGTTACTGTTGGATTTCAATGTGTGGACTCTGATGTCTCGAGATGTCTCAAGTACATTGTGCAGTAGAAGTGTCCTGTTTTTGATATCTGGGCATCTGTTCATGATTAGATGTATCCCCAGAAGACTCCTCATGACTGAAGCTGGCGCTGAGCTGGAGTTAAAAGCTCAGTCTCGGGTGCTGCAGTACCTTCATATGTTTACATTCGGAGAGCTCCTCTAGGACACACAATGATCATCTGGAGAAGTACCTGCTTTATTGCACTCTCCCTGGTCACAGGAAATATGCTTGAAGTCTATGTATTAATAATATTAATGCTGATATTAAAGTCTCTGTACTCCATCTTTCGATTAATTCTCTTAAGGTAATTCTGAAAAGCTTGAGCATGTAGATATTAAGGAAAAGGATGTGCTGGAGCTTTTGGAAAGCATCAAGTTGGATAAGTCACCCGGACCGGACAGGGTGTACCCCAGGCTGCTGTGGGAAGCGAGGGAGGAGATTGCTGAACCTCTGGCGATGAGCCCTGCATCATCAATGGGTACAGGAGAGGTTCCAGAGTATTGGAGGGTTGTGGATGTTGTTCCCTTATTCAAGAAAGGGAGGAGAAATAGCCCAGGAAATTATAGGCCAGTGAGTCTTACTTCAGTGGTTGGTTAGTTGACAGAGAAGATCCTGAAAGGCAGGATGTATGAACATTTGGAGAGGCATAATGTGATTAGGAATAGTCAGCATGGCTTGTCAAAGGCAGGTCATGCTTTATGAGCCTGATTGAATTTTTTGAGGATGTGACTAAACACATTGATGAAGGTAGAACAGTAGATGCAGTGTATATGGATTTCAGCAAGGCACTTGATAAGGTACCCCTTCATGCAAGGCTTATTGAGAAAGTAAAGAGGCATGGGATCCAAGGCAAAGAGTGTTTGTACACAGGTCAAATTCTGCATGGAGGCCGGTGACCAGTGGTGTGCCTCAGAGATCTGTTCTGGGACCCCTCCTCTTTGTGAATTTTATAAATGACCTGGAGGAAGTGGAGGAATGGGTTAGTAAATTTGCTTATGACACAAAGGTTGGGGGTGTTATGGATAGTGTGGAGGGCTGTCAGAGGTTACAGCGGGGTATTGATAGGATGCAAAACTGGGCTGAGAAGTGGCAGATTGAGTTCAACCCAGAAGGCGGGCCATTTTGGTAGGTCAAATATGATGGCAGAATATAGCATTAATGTCAAGACTCATGGAGGATCAGAGGGATCTTGGGGTCCGAGTCCATAGCACACTCAAAGTTGACTATGTGGTTAAGAAGGCATACGGTGCATTGGCCTTCATCAGTCATAGGATTGAGTTTAAGAGCCGAGAGGTAATGTTGCAGCTATATAGGACCCTGGTCAGACCCCACTTGGAGTGCTGTGCTCAATTATGGTTGCCTCACTACAGGAAGGACGTGGAAACCACAGGGACGGTGCAGAGGAGATTTACAAGGATGTTGCCTGGATTGAGCAGCATGCCTTATGAGAATAGGTTGAGTGAAGTTGGCCTTTTCTCCTTGGAGCGACGGAGAATGAGAGGTGAGCTGACAGAGGTGTACAAGATAATGAGAGACATTGATCGTGTGGATAGTTAGAGGCTTTTGTCCAGGGCTGAAATGGCTAGTATGAGAGGGTACAGTTTTAAGGTGCTGGGAAGCAGGTACAGAGGAGATGTCAGGGATAAGTTTTTTACACAGAGAGTGGTGAATGTGTGGAATGGACTGCCAGTGGTGCTGGTGGAGGTGGAAACCATAGGATCTTTTAAGAGCCTCCTGGATGGATACATGGAGCTTCAGAAAATAGAGGGTATGGGTAAGCAGAGGTAGTTCTAAGGTAAGGGCATGTTCAGCACAGCTTTGTGGCCGAAGGGCCTGTATTGTGCTGTAGGTTTTCTATGCTTCTATGTTTCTATGTAAATAATGAATACTTCCAAGTTCAAAGTAAATTTTATTATCAAAGTATATGTATCACCATATACAGCCCTCAGATTCATTTTCCTGTGAGCATACTCAGCAAATCTATAGAAAAGTAACTATAGAAAAATCAATAACGATCAACAGGGCAGAAGACAGCAAACTGTAGCAATGCAAATATAAATAAATGGCAATAATTAACAAGAACATGAGTTAATGAGATAAAAAGTCCGTAAAGTGAAATCATTGGTAGTGGGAACATTTCAATGAATGGGCAAAGTGTTCAGTTATCCCTTTTATTCAAGTGCCTGATGAATGTGGAGTAGTAACTGTTTTTGACCCCTGTGGTGCGAATCCTGAGGCGCTTTTAACTTCTCCCTGATGGCACCAGTGAGATGAGAGCTTAGCCTGGATCATGGTGATCCCTGATGGTGACTGCTGCTTTTCTACAAAGGCATTTCCTATAAATATGCTGACCACTGTGGTCAAAGGATCATCGGGAAATATGAGGGTCCACAATGGTTCCTTCACATTCTGACAGTTAAAGCAAGCATAGAAGACATTGAGCTCATCAGGAAGTGAAGTCCTGCTGTCTTCCATGTCATTTGATTTAACGTTGTAGAAGGTGATAGCATTCTTGACCTGCCACAGCTGTTAAGCATCCCTCGGTGATACAAGATTGGTCTACAATCATTACTTCACCCGTGAAATGGCTTTCCAAAGGGTGTACCTGCACCTCTCATACTTTCTTGGTCTCCAGACTTGAATGCCTCTGATCTGGCCCACAGCAAATTTCAGATCTCATGGTTCTCACCACAATATATCACCCACCACCACTTCATTACAATTTCAGAATCAGAATCAGGTTTGTAGTCACTGACATAAGATTAGAAATTTCAGATTTATTTGTTATCTCATTTGGCGATAGAGCACAAAACAGGCCCTTCCGGACCACTGAACCACTGATTATATCTGCTGACTTGTCCGCAAATCATAGGACAATTTACAATGACCAATTAAGCTTCTAACTGGTACGTCTCTGGATGATGCAAGGAAACCAGAGCACCCAGAGAAAAACCCATGTGCACACGGGAAGAGCATACAAACTTTCTTACAGAGGATGCAGGAACTGAACTCTGAGCCTCAATGCCCTAACCTGTAATAGCATCGCATTATGCGTGGCGATACCTTAATTTATTAATTACGTGAACATCGAAGCTTATAGTGGAATGCTTCATTTGTGTTAACAACCAACATAGTGTGAGGAGGTGCCAGGCGCAGCTGCAAGTGTCACGACACATTCTGGCACCAACATTGCATTTCCATGATATTCAACAGAAAAATGTGTAACCAACATATAACAAGCAAGAGCAGCAAAATAAACCTTATTACCACCACCTCCAACCCATACACTCACAGGACAGGCAACCATTGGGCCTCCAATCTCCATATCATGGCTCTAAACTCACTGAACTATGGGCTTTAAACTCAACACTCGCCAACCTCGGGCTTTGATCTCCAGACTCGTCATGAAATATATTGGTTTCAAAGTTCAAAGTAAATATAACATCAAAGTACATATATGTCACTCTATACAACCCTGATATTCATTTTCTTATGAGCATACTCAGAAGGACAACGCAGACTGCGCTGACTGGGCCACATCTGTCATAGGAAGGATTGTAGACTACCAAAGGACATCCTCTACGGAGAACTAGCAACAGGCAAGACAAACATTGGTAGACCCAAGCTTCACTGCAAGGATCTCTTCAAGCGTGACATGAAAGCCTTAAAAATCAACACAGAGTGCTGGGAGGATACAGCAGATGACCGCAACAAATGGTGAGGTACTCTTCAGCAACACCTAGAGCAAGGCAAAAGAATGATCCTGAGTCAGCTTGAGGAGAGGAGAGCTAAACGGAGAGCACAGCGGACAGCAGACAACAATTCCACGACACCCTACACATGCAGCAACTGTGGCAGAGCCTGCTGTTCCAGGATCAGCCTCAACAGCCACAGTCGACGCTGCTCGACAAACCAGTGACACACACACACACACACACACACACACACACACACACACACACACACACACACACACACACACACACACACACACACACACACACACACACACACACACACACACACACACACACACACACACACACACACACACACACACACACCCCCCCCCCCCCCCCCCCCAAAGAAACACAATAGAATCAATGAACTCCAACGCACACCAAGATGGACAACCAATGTGCAAAAGATAACAAACTCTGCAAATACAAAATGAAAATAACAATAATAATAAATAAATAAACAATTAATATTGAGAACTGGAGATGAAGAGTTCTTGGAAGTGAGTCCAGAGGTTGTGGGAACAGATCAGTGCTGGGGTGAGTGAAGTTGTCTGGTTCAAGAGTTTGATGTTTGTGGGGCAATAACTGTTCCTGAACCTGGTGGTGTGAGTCCCCAGCTCCCGGTACCGATGGCAGCAGCCAGAAGAGCGTGACCTGTGTGGTGGGGTCCCCTGATGATGGGAACTGCTTTACTACGATAACGCTGTATGTAGATGTGCTCAGTGGTGGGGAAGGCTTTACCGGTGCTGGACTGGACAATATCAATTACTCATTGCGGCAGCTGTACCATGCAGGTGTAACAAATTATTATAAGTTACAATATAAATAAATAGATAAATAGATAGATAGATGGACAGGTAGATATGTAGATTGAAAGATAAATGGATAGATAGATATTTTGATAGATAGATGGACAATCAGAAAGTATTAAAGAGGACAAGCCAGGTAGTGTTCATTAGTTCATAGATCATTCAGAAATCTGAAGGTGGAAGGGAAGAAACTGTTCTTAAAAGTTGAGTTTTGGTCTTCAGGCTCCTGTACCTACTCCCTGAAGAGGCCATGTCCCAGATGGCAAAGGTCATTAATGATGAAGGCTGCCTTCTTTTTTTCATTTATATACTTTTTAAATTCACTCTAAGCAGCAGAAAATTGGGTTTTAAATCAAAGGGATCTCTGACAATGCGGTTTCCACTCTGTCCTGCACTGACGGAGCAACATGTCTACTGAGGCAAAATGATGTGAAATTAGTGCCTTCCACAAACCTTGGAGACAACATTTCTTCTAATTTTCTTTACAGCTGCAAGAAATGTTTACTCAGCTTGAAATTGCACTGCACATTAATAAAATATTATATAAAAGAAAAGTCCAGCAGTGTGGCAACAAAGGCTATGTCGACGGCAGCACTTCGGTTGCTGCGCAGCCGCACAGCTGTGTAGCTTGGCGGTCTCGAGTGCTTTATGGGGAATTAAGTGTTTGGAGGCGTAGTTTAGAAATGCAGGAAATCTTGTCACTAAACCATTTCCACTAACATCAGTCAGATAATGGCCAGATATTGTTTCAGTGCTATTGGTTGACAGATCAATATTGCCCAGGATATGAGAGTTGAAGGTATGCATTAGAGACAACGGTAATGGATTATTCATTTCCAAGTGTTATGCTGTGCTGAGCCTCACAGAGATAATTGCCATGCTATTAGCATTGCTGGATGCATCTTCTCCCCATTGCAATTGCAAAGATAGGAACATTACTCTTCACAGTGTTCTGAGAGACTTTATCAAATAATGATATGGAAGTTTTAGACAGGGTGCAGAGGAGATTTATCAGGATGCTGCGTGGATTAGAGAGCATGTCTTACAAGGATAGTTTGAGCAAGCTTGGGCTTTTCTCTTTGGAGAGAAGGAGGATGACAGGTGGCTCAATAAACATACAAGATAGAGGCAAAGGTTGAGTGGACGGCCAGAGACTATTGCCCAGCTACAAATGTCCAATATGAGGGGATGTAATTTTAAGGTGATTGAAGGAAAGTATAGAGGGGAGCATGAGAGGTAAGTTTTTATGTACACAGAGAGCGGTGGGTGCATGGAATACATTGCCAGGACTGGTGGTAGATGCAGATACATTAGGAATATTTAAGGAACTCATAGATAGGCACATGGATGATAGAGAATTGGACAGCTATGTGGGAGGGAAGGAGTAGATTGATAACGTCAGCACAACACAGTGGGCTGAAGGGCCACTACTGTGCTGTAGTGTTCTATACTGAGTGGCTCTTCATTATCCACACCTGTACACCTGCTCGTTAATGCAAATATCTAACAGGCCAATCATGCAGCAGCAACTCAATGTATGGTCAAGAGAATGGAAACTAGGTCTTCAGCATTAGAGATGTTACCCAGGGACATGGTCAAGAGAAGCAGTTGTTGTTCAGCCTAAACATTAGAATGGGGAAGGAATGTGATTTCAGTGCCTTTGACTGTAGGAAGTTTGTTGGTGTCGGTCAGGGTGGTTTGACTATGTCAGAAACCGTTGATCTCCTGGTACTTGCATACACACACAACAGTATCTAGATTTTACAGAGAGTGATACAAAAAGTAAAACTACATTTACTGAGTGGTGGCTCTGTGGGTGAAAATGCCTTGTTAATAAGAGAAGATGGAGAAAAATGGCTAGACTAGATCAAACTGACAGGAAGGAGACAGTAATCCAAATAACCACATGGTACAACAGTGATGAGCAGAAGAGCATCTCCGAATGCTCAACTCGATGAACTATGAAGCGGCTGGGCTACTGCAGCAGAGGACCATGAATATACACTCAGTAGACCATTTATTAGTTACAGGAGGTACTTAATAAAGAGGCCACTGAGTGTAAATCACACTCACACTGTTCAAATTACAGGCAACTACCAGCTAACAAGAAGTTTGGAAATGGGATTTGCATGGTGTTTGTTCGTAGCTTATGTTGGAAAGAAGAGCAGGAAAGAGTTCCTGTCAGTTTAAAAGGAGCAGGAGATACCCAGCGAGTACTAGGACAATGGGAATAGTTCCTATCAGTTTAAAGGTGGCAGGAGATACCCCGTAAGTAACACGACAATCGGAATAGTTCCCATCAGTTTAAAGGGAGCGGGGGTACCCGGCGAGTAACAGGACAACGGGAAAAAGAAACCTGATAAGACCATCAGTCCACAAAATATAGGAGCAGAATTAGGCCACTTGGCCCATTGAGTCTGCTCCGTCATTTCATCATGGCTGGTCCACTGTGAAATGGCAAAACAGGCTGATGTGTAAGGAGACCTAGGGAACTGAATTTCTCAACCATCTCCACTTCAGCACCATTGATACATACAGGGTCACGTACACCACCTGCTCTCTGAAGTCAATGAACAGCTCTCTTATTTTGCAGATAGTTCCAGTTAAGATGGAGCTACTGCACATGTGCGACAGCTCTCTGGTAGTCAAGATGTCAAGAAATCCAAGTGAAAATATCACTAAAAATGGTGTTAAGTCATTGCTGCATACAGTGAAGGGGCGAGCAATGGTGAGACAAGTTTGAGGGATAAGCTGAGAAGATGTGTTGCAGAATCGTTGCAGATAGACTTCCAGAGCCCATACCACTGGCCCGGATGTGAGTTGAATTGTTCTGGGTGTCAAGCTGATTTGAAGAGCTTGAGAACGGCTTCAGACTGGTTGATGGAATCCGGGCCTGGAGTGAATAACTGTGCATCATCGTCTAGGCCCAGAGCAGTGCTTGGGTACTAGTGCAAGGTACAATACGCTGTTTAGACAATTTAAATCCCGCCCAGATCACAGGCAAGAGCAGATTTTGCTCACTCTCCACATCTTCACTCCTCTGTCCAAGGCATGGAGCCTTTCACTTTTCCATTGTTGGGTCAATTTAAACGCTGGCCCAGACAGACTGAAAAGACAGGGTGTCTGTCAGTATGGCAGCCATTTTGCTCGTTCTCCACAATGGTCATCTCCATGGCGCTGAGGCTATTAAGACTGCTCTGGCTGCTTTGTTCTATGCCCACTATCATGATGAACTGATAAGGGAGGCTATGGTCCATCTCCTGGTTGCTCCGGGATTCAGATCTTTGGATTCATTCTTGGTTCGAAATGCTATTGTTTGCTTCAATTGCTTGCATGACATTTTTACTTTTTTAAGTGCATTGAGTATTGGTCTTTTTTTTAATTCTTTTTCCTTTAATTGGGTTCTTTCAGGTTTCTTCCTTTGTGGCTACCTGTAAGCAAGCAAATCTCAAGGTATATAATTGATACATTCTTTGATAATAAATGAATCTAGAATCTTGACACTGACGGTGGGGCTGTCCTGTATCCCTTTCTTTTTACCATCTACACCTCGGACTTCAACTACAACACAGAGTCTGGCCATCTTCAGAAGTTTTCTGATGACTCTGCCATAGCTGGATGCATCAGCAAGGGAGATGAGGCTGAGTACAGGCCTACGGTGGGAAACTTTGTCACATGGTGCGAGCAGAATCATCTGCAGCTTAATGTGAAAAAGACTAAGGAGCTGGTGGTGGATCTGAAGAGGGCTAAGGCACCAGTGACCCCTGTTTCCATCCAAGGGGTCAGTGTGGACATAGTGGAGGATTACAAATACCTGGGGATACAAATGGACAATAAACTAGATAGGTCAAAGAACACTGAGGCTGTCTACAAGAAGGGTGAGGAGACTGAGGTCCTTTAACATCTGCCAGACGATGCTGAGGATGTTCTACGAGGCTGTGGTGGCCAGTGCTATCATGTTTGCTGTTGTGTGCTGGGGTAGCAGGCTGAGGGTAGCAGACACCAACGGAATCAACAAACTCATTCGTAAGGCCAGTGATGTTGTGGGGGTGGAACTGGACTCTCTGATGGTGGTGTCTGAAAAGAGGATGCTGTCAAAGTTGCATGCCATCTTGGACAATGTCTCCCATCCACTCCATAATGTACTGGTTAGGCACAGGAGTACATTCAGCCAGAGACTCATTCCACCAAGATGTAACACCGAGCGTCATAGGAAGTCATTCCTACCTGTAGCCATCAAACTTTACAACTCCTCCCTCAGGGTGTCAGACACCCTGAGCCAATAGGCTGGTCCTGGACTTATTTCCACTTGGCATGATTAACTTAATATTATTTAATTATTTATGGTTTTATACTGCTATATTTCTTCACTATTGTTGGTTGGTGCAGCTGTAATGAAACCCAATTTCCCTCGGGATCAATAAAGTATGTCTGTCTGTCTGTCTGTTATTTGATACGTCATTAGGCTCCCTACCTCCTTCATATATCCCGCCCCTTCATTGTGATGTGGACCACTATGGTGGCGTTATCAATGGTGTTGTGGATGGTGTTAGATTTGATCACATATTTGTGAGGGTTTATATTGCTGCCTATCCATAGTAATTGCAATCTGCTGGCTTGGAAGCCAAGGATCAAGTTGCTAAGGAGACACTGAGTCCCGGGTTTGGAGATGTGTTTGTTCAAAATTATGATATTGACATTCCAGTGAGTTTAGAAGGAGTGCAGGAGGCTATCTAGCTGTATCAGAATCAGCTGTTCCTGATGGCTGGACTAACGCTTCTACTTGCTCAGGAGGCTAAAGAAATTTGGCACATTCCCATCGACCCTTACCAATTTTTATTGATGCCCTGTACAAAGCACCCTATCCAAATGTATCATGGCTTGGAACAGCACCCTATACAGCTATATAGGACCCTGCTCAGACCCCACTTGGAGTACTGTGCTCAGTTCTGGTCACCTCACTACAGGAAGGATGTGGAAACCATAGAAAGGGTGCACAGGAGATTTACAAGGACGTTGCCTGGATTGGGGAGTATGCCTTATGAGAATCGGTTGAGTGAACTCGGCCTTTTCTCCTTGGAGTGATGGAGGATGAGAGGTGACCTGATAGGGGTGTATAAGATGATGAGAGGCATTGATGTCAGCAGTAAGTTTTTTTATGCAGAGTGGTGAGTGCGTGGAATGGGCTGCCGGCAATGGTGGAGGAGGCAGATATGATAGAGTCTTTTAAGAGACTCCTGGATAGGTACATGGAGCTTAGAAAAATAGAGGGCTATGGGTAAGCCTAGGTAGTTCTAAATAAGGATATGATTGGCACAGCTTTGTGGAGCGAAGGCCCGGTATTGTGCTGTAATTTTTCTATGTTTCTATGTAAGGACAAGTATTTGCAGACTGTTGTAGACACAGCAGAGGACATGATGGAAATCAGCCTCCCCTCCGTGGACTCTGTCTACAATTCTTGCTGATTCAGTAAAGCAGCCAACATAATCAAAGACCCCCATCCCTAAACTTGAACATCTCTCTTCTCCCCCACCCCTCCGACTAGGCAGGAGATACAAAAGCCTGAAAGCACATACCATCCAGCACAAAGACAGCTTCTGTCCCATTGTTATAAGACGATTGAATGGTTCCTGCGTACGACCTCTGGATGTGATCTTGCTCTTTATTATCTAACTGCACTGCCCTCTCTCTGTATTCTGGAATAGTCTTCCTTTGTACTGCCTCAGTGCACTGTGTTATAAGTTGATCTGTATGAATAGTATGCAAGGCAAGATTTTCACTGTATCTCAATACATGTGACCATAACAAAACCAATTCAAATGTCAATTACAGTCACCCATCTGTGATATTGGCTCTATTTTTCACTGTCCATTACACAGCCTGACCTGTTATCATGCCCTACATCGTTGTTATCACGGATTGCAAATCTAGACGGGGAGGGGAGGGGAGAATGGTCTATAAGTCAAGGGTTGCAGGGGATTCTAGAGTGAGAGAAGAAGAAAAGTGTTCTGCAGTTGCAGAAGTGATTGCAGGATGGTATGCTGTCTCTGTGATGCTGGAAATAGGGATATCACTAAAGAAGCTCGGGGTAGAGTTCTGTGATCCATATTAACATCAATGGCACAGGTAAATATGAAGTCACACGGGCAGAATTTAAGGAATTAGGAAAGAGATTAAGAATCAGGATCTCAAGGTTTTTATTCTCCAAGTTACTCCCAAATTGTCATATGCCAGTTAGATCAAAATTAGCAGGAAGGCTCAGATCAAAACAGGGCAGAAGATTTGCTATAGGAACAAGTCCTGTGCTGTTGAAGCACAGTGATGGCTTGCTGGCAGCAAACAACACTTCTAACGACTTCATTAATCAAGCTTTTTCTTGAAAATGATCACTGCAATCAATAGCCTGTAACTTTCCTTTTGGAGTTGAGCTTTTAAACCACCTGTGCGACCTGACATTTTTTTGTGGTGCGAACTGAAGTCTCGAGGCTGCAGGGTGGTTGCAGAGTCAAAACGGCGGAGCCCTGGGACCAAGAGCAAGGAATGAGCTCATGTTTAATCAATTAAAGTGACAGGCAGAATGGAAATGTTAATATGAGCCAAATCGAAGTGGCGTGGCCTGGCCTGAGAGTTTATCAAAGCGTAGGGTCTGGGTACAAGAGTGAGGAACAACATGCCGTTTGGTCAATTTAAATGCTGGGCTAGATTGAAAAGGTCAGAGTGTGGGAGCCACAGGTAATGGACAGGCCAGTGTTCAGCTTGCTGCTCAGTGAGGTTTACTCGTCTCTGTACTGAACAGAGGCTGTGTCCTGCCACTAACTGGCTGCAGTGATGACCAAACTTTGTGGCTGTGGACTCACTCTTGTGAACTTCAGTTCTGAATATTATTTGCTTACTTTCATTGTCTGTACAATTTGCTTTTGTTTTTGCAAATTTAGTTTCACGGTCTTTTCTTTGTTTTGTACATAGCTATGTATAAGGAGACAAATCCCATGGTTGTGTCTAATATACATACTTTGATAATAAATGTACTTTGAACTTTGCACTTTGACAATAAGGTTTTTCTGGCCAAATATTTGACCTGCTCTTCAGCTTAATTGGGATTATTGTTTTAGTGGAAATTTGTTACTCTATCAGACATAGAGCTTGAAACAAATTTGCCAGAGGGTTTGGCATGGGAAGGGGGCTTTAAAAAATATAAAAGTTGCAAAACGAAATGAGAGAAATAAGTGGTACCAGAACAAACAATTGGTCCTTGGGCCAATGTCTTACAGTGGCTGTGAGTTAAACAAAATTCAAAGTCAAATTTATTATCAAAGTATGTATGTATCACCACATACTACCTAGAGATTCATTTTTTTGCAGGCATTCACAGTAGGTCAAAGAAATACTTTAGAATCAATGTAAAACTACATACTAACAAAGACTGACAAGCAACCAATGTGCAAAAGAAGACAAACTATGTAAATACAAAAAAACACAAATAATAATAAATAGTTAATAAATAATTTGGAGTAAATAAATAATTCAATGAGTGTATCAGCAAACACGAGGAAATCTGCAGATGCTGGAAATTCAAACAACAACACACACAAAATGCTGGTGGAACACAGCAGGCCAGGCAGCATCTATAAGTAGAAGCATGTCGACATTTCGGGCCAAGACCTTTCGTCAGGACTAACCGAAAGGAAAGATAGTAAGAGATTTGAAAGTAATGAGGGGAGGGGGAAATGTGAAATGATAGGAGAAGACCGGAGGGGGTGGGATGAAGCTAAGAGCTGGAAAGGTGATTGGCGAAAGTGATACAGAGCTGGAGAAGGGAAAGGATCATGGGACAGGAGGCCTTGGGAGAAAGAAAGTGGGGGGGGGGGGGGAAGCACCAGAGGGAGATGGAAAACAGGCAAACAACTAAATATGTCAGGGATGGGGTAAGAAGGGGAGGAGGGGCATTAACGGAATTTAGAGAAGTCAATGTTCATGCCATCAGGTTGGAGGCTACCCAGCTGGTATATAAAGTGTTGTTCCTCCAACCTGAGTTTGGATTCATATTGGCAGTAGAGGAGGCCATGGATAGACATATCAGAATGGGAACGGGACGTGGAATTAAAATGTGTGGCCACTGGGAGATCCTGCTTTTTCTGGCGGACCGAGCGTAGGTGTTCAGCGAAACGGTCTCCCAGTCTGCATCGGGTCTCACCAATATATAAAAGGCCACACCGGGAGCACTGAACGCAGTATACCACACCAGCCGACTCACAGGTGAAGTGTCGCCTCACCTGGAAGGACTGTCTGGGGCCCTGAATGGTGGTGAGGGAGGAAGTGTAAGGGCAGGTGTAGCACTTGTTCCGCTTACAAGGTTTAAGTGCCAGGAGGGAGATCGGTGGGAAGGGATGGGGGGGAACGAGTGGACAAGGGAGTCGTGTAGGGAGCGATCCCTGCGAAAAGCAGAAAGGGGGGGAGGGAAAGATGTGCTTGGTAGTGGGATCCCATTGGAGGTGGCGGAAGTTATGGAGAATTATACGTTGGACCTGGAGGCTGGTGGGGTGGTAGGTAAGGACAAGGGGAACCCTATCCCGAGTGGGGTGGCGGGTGGATGGGGTGAGGGCAGATGTGTGGGAAATGGGAGAGATGCGTTTGAGAGCAGAGTTGATGGTGGATGAAGGGAAGCCCCTTTGTTTAAAAAAGGAAGACATCTCCTTTGTCCTGGAATGAAAAGCCTCATCCTAAGAGCAGATGCGGTGGAAACGGAGAAATTGTGAGAAGGGGATAGCCTTTTTGCAAGAGACAGGGTGGGAAGAGGAATAGTCCAGGTAGCTGTGAGAGTCTGTAGGCTTATAGTAGATATCAGTAGATAAGCCGTCTCCAGAGATGGAGACAGAAAGATCAAGAAAGGGGAGGGAGGTGTCATAAATGGACCAGGTAAATTTGAGGGCAGGGTGAAAGTTGGAGGCAAAGTTAATGAAGTCGACGAGCTCAGCATGCGTGCAAGAGGCAGCGCCAATGCAGTCGTCGATGTAGCGAAGGAAAAGAGGGTGATGGATACCGGTATAGACTTGGAACATGGACTGTTCCACAAAGCCAACAAAAAGGCAGGCATAACTGGGACCCATACGGGTGCCCATGGCTACACCCTTGGTTTGGAGGAAGTGGGAGGAGCCAAAGGAGAAATTATTGAGAGTAAGAACTAACTCCGCTAGGCGGAGGAGAGTGGTGGTAGAGGGGAATTGGTTAGGTCTGGAATCCAAGAAAAAGCGAAGAGCTTCGAGACCATCTCGGTGGGGGATGGAGGTATATAGGGACTGTACGTCCATGGTGAAAATAAGACAGTGGGGCCAGGGAACTTAAAATCATTGAAAAAATTCAAAGCATGAGAAGTGTCACGAACATAGGTGGGAAGAGATTAAACAAGGGGGGATAAGACAGTGTCAGGGTATGCAGAAATGAGTTCAGTGGGGCAGGATCAAGCTGAGACAATAGGTCTACCTGGACAAGCAGGTTTGTGGATCTTGGGTAGGAGGTAGAAACGGGAAGTGTGGGGTGTGGTAGCTATGAGGTTGGTGGCAGTGGATGGGAGATCCCCAGAGCTGATAAGGTTGGTGATGGTATAGGAGACAATGGCCTGGTGCTCCTTAGTGGGGTCATGATCAAGAGGTAAATAAGAGGAGGTATCAGAGAGTTGTCGCTGCGCCTCAGCCAGGTAGAGGTCAGTACGCCAAACAACAACAGTTCCCCCCTTTATCAGCAGGTTTTATAGTGAGGTTGGGATTGGTGCAGAGGGAGCGGAGAGCAGAGCGTTCAGAAGGAGTGAGGCTGGAATTGGAACACAGTGTGGTGAAGTTGAGACGGTTGATGTCCCATCAGCAATTAGCAATAAAGAGATCCAGAGCAGGCAGAAGACCAGAGCGGGGTGTCCATGAAGAGGAGGAGGGTTGAAGATGGAAGAAGGGGTCATCGGTGGGGGTAGGAGAGTCCTTGTCAAAGAAGTAAGCTCAGAGACGGAGCCGGCGGAATAAGAGTTCAGCGTCATGGCGTATGCGGAACTCGCTGAGGTGTGGGCGAAGGGGGACAAAGCTGAGGCCCTTACTGAGGACAGAGCACTCTGCCTCAGAGAGTTGAAGGTCGGAGAGAATTGTAAAGACCCGGCACGGATGAGAGATGTGATCAGAGGGGGGAGGGAGGCTGGTAGTGTCAGTGGAGAGGGAAGGGTTGGGATGAGAGGAAGATGGAGCCTCTGAGGGCCCAGGAGCTGATGATGGGATCTGAGGGTGAGGGGATTGCAGAGTGGTGGTGGGAGAAGGAGAGACGGGAGTCACAATCGCAGCATGTGAAGACCCGGCCTGGAGTTCAAGGCTGGAGTCGCAGTCGATGGTTGCACAATCGCTTTGAAGCTGTCCATGGTCGTTGGAATCCGCGTTGATGGTGCTGGGGTCTGGATTTTCAATATGCCCTGGGTTGCTGGGGCAGCCGAGATCGACAGCCGAGGCCAATCCATGGCCGTTGGAACACGCGTTGATGGTGCTGGAGTCCGGATTTTCAATATGCCCTGGGTTGCTGGGGCAGCCGAGATCGACGGCCGGGGCCGGGGACACGATACAAAGACCATGCTCTGGGGTCTGCAGATGGAAGATCTTGCGATCCTTGCAGGACGTGATAAAGTCAAAGAAACAGCGATTGCATGCATGGATCCAACGGAGGATGAAATAACGGACAGGTCCATTGCAAACGGAGAAAAAGGTGTCCTGGAGGCGTGGAAGGGATTGTGATAGGGACACCAGGTACCTTCTCATGGCAGAGAGTGTGCCCTCAGAGCTCGATGGGAGAAACAATGGGAGGCAGACTCAATTAAATGTGAGTGTATCAGGCAGGTTTGGTAGGCTGCAGATCCAATTAACCATAAGACCATAAGACATAGGAGTAGAATTAGGCCATTTGGTCAATCAAGTCTGCTCTGCCATCCAATTATGACAGATCCTTTTTTTTCCCTCCTCAGCCACCCCACTCCCCCTAACCATTGACGCCGTGTCTAATCAAGAACATATCAATCTTTGACATAAATAACCCAACGAGCTGGCCTCCAAAGCTGCCTATGGTGATAAATTCTACAAATTCACCACCCTCTTGACAAATGTCTCTGCATCTGTTTTAAATGGACACCGCCTATCGTGAAACTGTGCCCTCTTGTCCTAGACTAATTCACTATGGGAAACATCCTTTCCACATCAACTCTATCTAGGCCTTGCAACATTCGAAAGATTTCAATGAGATCCCACCTCATCCTTCTATTTTCCAGCAAGTACAGACCCAAATCTATCAAACGTTCCTCTGATGATAAACCTTTCATGCTCAGAAACATCCTTGTGAACCTCCTCTGAACCCTCTCCAATGCTAGCACATCTTTTCTTGGATGAGGAGCTCAAAACTGTTCTCAATACTCAAGGTGAGGCCTCATCAGTGCCTTAGAAAGCCTCAGCATGACATCCCTTCTTTTGCATTTTAGACTTCTTGAAATGAATGCTAAAATTGCATTTGTCTTCTTCACCACCAACTCTACCTGCAAGTTAACCTTCATGGTGTTCTGCACAAGGATGTCCAAGTCCCTTTGCATCTCAGATTTTTGGATTTTCTTCCTGTTTAGAAAATAGTCCGCACATGAATTTTCCAACACTGTATTTCATTTGCCACTTTCTTGCCTTTTCTCCTAATCTGTCTAAGTCCTTCTGAAGCCTGTTTTTACAACCCTACGTTCCCCCTACCGTTCTTCGTATCATCTGAATACTTGACAACAAAGCCATCTATTCCATTATCTAAATTATTGATATGTAACATAAAAAGAAGTGGTCCCAACACTGACCCCTGGTACCCCAGTGACCCCACTAGTCGCTGGCAGCCAACCAGAAATAGATCATTTTATTTCCATTCACAACCTCCTACCAATCAGCCAATGCTCTCATCATGTCAGAAACCTTTCTGTAATACCATGGGCTCTTAACGTGATAAGTAGCCTTGTGTGGCACCTTGTCAAAGGCCTTCTAAAAGTCCAAATATACAACATCCGCTGAATCCCCTTTATCTATCCTACTCGTAATCTTCTCAAAGAATTCCGATAGGTTCGTCAGGTAAGATTTTCCCATAAGGAAACAATGCTGACTTTGTTCTATCTTGTCCTATGTCACCAAGAACTCCATCACCTCATCCTTGACAATTGACTCCAACATCTTCCGAACCACTAAGGTCTGACTAATTGGTCTATAAATTCCTTTCTGCTGCCTTCCTCCTTTCTTAAAGAGCGAGTAACATTTGCAATTTTTCAGTCCTCTGGCACTATGCGAGAGTCCAGTGATTTTTGAAAGATCATTACCATTGCCTCCACACTCTCTACCACTACCTCTTTCAGAACCCTAGGGTGTAGTTCATCTTATGTACCCTTAAGTCTTTAAGATTTTTGAGCACCTTCTCCCTTGTAATAGTAACTGCACCCACGTCTCTTCCTTCACACCCTTCAACATCTGGCACACTGTTAGTATCTTCCATAGTGAAGACTAATGCAAAATATTCACTTAGTTCATCTGCTATCCCCTTGTCCCCTGTTATTATTTCTCCAGCCTCATTTTCTAGCAGTCCTATATCCACTCTCATCTCTTTTATTTTTACATACTTAAAAATTTTTTACTATCCACTTTGATATTGTTTGCTAGCTTGCTTTCATAATTCATTTTTCCCTCCTAATAGTTCTTTTAGTTGCTCTCTGTAGGTTTTTAGAAGCTTCCCAGTCCTCTGTCTTACCATTAATTCTTCCATTGTTGTATGCCCTCTGTTTTGCTTTTACAATAGTTTTGACTTCCATTGTCAACCACAGCTGTACTATTTTTCCCTTTGAAGCCATGTATTCAACCATGTGAGTTCCCAGTGTGGTAGCAGTAACAGCGACCTAACTCACAAATGGTAGGTTTGAGCTACTGGGTATTCAGAGAATAAGATGTGAGAAGAGGAAAGGAAGGAGAGTGTATCAATTTTGTTTAGAGAGAATATTGCTGTTACTGAGAGAAGGGTTGGAAGGGATGTCCCATAGCATGGAAACATGTTCCAGGGCTCAATTAGCTCATAACGTTCCTCAAAAACTAACTTACACTCATCCCATTTTATTTATTTATTCAGTGATAGAGCGCGAAGTAGGCCCTTCAGGCCTTTTGAACCACACCACCCCAGCAACCCCTGAAAACCCAAATGGGATAATTTACAAAGACTGATTTAACCTACCCATTACGTCTTTGTATTGTGGGAGGAAACCAGGGAACTTGGAGAATACCCTCTTATTCTACACGTAGGATATACAGAGGCTCTGTTAAAAATGGTGCTGGAATCGAACTCTGAACTCCAGAACCCCCATTGTGTATTTTAAATTTCGGTAATATTTCAGTAATATTGGAAATGTATTGTTTGATTAAGCATTGTGTTTGTTTAAAGAATTAATTAGAAGTTATATGTAAAAGTAAATAAATGGCATATGTCATCACGTTGTCACCTGATATGCGCACACCTCGCTTAAAGTAAAACTCACTATTTCATACTCGCCGTCTTTTCATTTAAATTATTTAATTTTTAGTCTCTCCCTCTCTCAGTGTAGCGTGCCTTCCTGTTTCAAACCATACACATTTGTCCCTGTACCTAGAAATACCAAGGTAACATGTCTGAATGTCTGGCACCCTGTCGCACTCACCTCAATAATAAGCAAATGTTTTGAGAGGTTGGTCAAGGACTACATCTGCAGCATGCTACCATCCACACTGGACCCCCTACAATTCACCTCCCAACACAACCAACCAACAGATGACTCAAAAGCCACAGCTGTACACACCGTCCTTACGCACCTGGAGAGGAGGGATGCTTATGTGAGAATGCTGTTCTTGGACATCAGTTCAGCATTCAAAACCATAGTTTACTCTAGGCTCGACAAGAAGCTCAGAGACCTCGTCCTTCACCCTGCCTTGTACAGCTGGATCCTGGGCTTCCTGTCAGATCACCAGCAGATGGTAAGGATGGGCTCCCTCACCTCAGAGCCTCAGAACGGTAGCTCCCCCTTCCCCAGGGCTGTGTCCCAAGCCCTTTCCTTTATTCTCTGTACACCCATGACTGTATCACCTCCCACAGCTCCAATCTACTAATTAAAATTGAAGATGATTGGCCTAATCTCAAATAACGAAGCAGCCTACAGAGAAGAAGTCATCACCCTACACAGTGGTGTCAAGAAAGCAACCTCTCCCTCAATGTCGCAAAAACAAAGGAGCTGGTTGTGGACTACAGGAGGAATGAAGACAGGCTAACACCTATTGACATCATTGGATCTGAGGCTAAACGAGTGAAAAGCTTCAAGTTCAATTCAGAAGGAGACATAACGTAAAGAATTTTGATCTGATTCAGATTCAGGTTCAATTATTTATTACATGTATATTGTAACATACAGTGAAATGCATTATCAGCCTTAACAATTAGCACAACCTAAGGATGTGCTGGAGACAGACTGCAAGTGTCACTATACATTCCAGCACTACTATTCCATGTCTACAATGCTCAGCACAACAACACAAGTAACAACAACAATAGCATCAGCAAAACAAACCCCTTTTCTCCCTCCTGTCTACTCAAGCACACAGACTGGCCCCCAATCCTAGGACAGCGCAACACGTACAACACGCTGGAGGAACTCAGCAGCTCAAACAGCATCCATGGAAATGAGTAGTCAACATTTCGGGCCAAGACCCTTCGTCAGGCCGTTTCCAGCCTCCAACCTCCAGCAGACTCACAGACATCAGGACCTGCAGACTTGTGGACCCAGGGTTTTGGCCAACTGACTTCAGGTTCTGACTCACCAATTTTGATCTTCAACTTTCACACTTCGATCTTCAGAATTGACCCCAGGACTTGCCAATAACGGGAGCTCGATCTCTATTCCTTGAACTCTGAACTCATGAGGATCTCTGACCTCAGGTGGTCACCAGCCCTCATGCCTTGTGCTGACACAGCATTCCCTTTACATTCCCATCAATTCCCCAAGGTCCCAACACTCAAGATGTGCGGCATGTGCTGCATGGGGCAATGGTAGAGAAAAAAACCATTAGAGACTTTTAAGAGACATTTGGATAAACGTATGAATGTGAGAAAAATGGAAGGATGTGGACATTGTGTGAGCAGAAGCAATTAGCTTAGTCAGCCATTTGATTACTAATTTAATTGTTTTGGCACAACATTGTGGACTAAAGGGCCTGTACCTGTGTTGTACTGTTCTATGTTCTAAGCTCTATCACCAAAACCCACGGCAGGACACTTCAACCATCCAGTATGGACTGGAATAACAATAACATTAGGGGCAAAGAAGAGACATTTTGTAAATATGTTCTGAAGAACTTTGTTGAGCAGTACTTTTTTGGCCCAATGAGGAAAATGGCCTTGTCAGACTTGTTTTGAGAAAGTAATTTACGACAAAGAGCATGAGTGTCAGCGTAGGAATACTGAAGAAACAGCTACCGTTATATCATAAGGTGTCAAACAACTATGAAAAAGGTTTTAAACCACTCCAATGTAAAAGTAGTGAATTGGCAAAGAGGAGAGCACCGAACAGGAAAATAGAATCAAAAACAATCCTCTAAGTGAACCGGAGGTCTCAAAAAAGTGCCACCAACAGTGAGAGAGAAGGGTCAGGAGATTGAATGCAAAGCTTCATACAGGACCAAAAAATATAGAGATTAAAACAGTGAGGAGAAACGGAACGAATGACGGCTGCCAGGTTAGAGTTGGTTTATTATTTTAACTACTAAATGGGGATGTGGATTATGCCAATGGGGTAACAGGGGAACTGCAGATAAAGCCTGGAAGTAATGACATGGAATGCAACAGCAATAACTCCCAAGTTTCAGGAACTTCTCTAATTATGTTACAGTGTGTGTCCATTGTTGTAACAGAAAACTGGATTTACCATTTGACCTGTGGATAATAATTTTATTCTGTAATCAGGTCCTAGTCGGTTACTTAATTCAGTCATCTTGTTGTTACCTTAAGCTAATAAAAATGTACTTTCACTGGTAATCTCATCAACTGAGAATGCAAAAGCCATACCAAGTTCATGCTCATGTAGATTAGCTTTGGCTTGTTTCCCGATGTGCATCAGTTTTGAATAAATCATCTGTTATTTCAGACACGAACACCATGTGATCTTTCAGTTTGCTCTTACATGTGCGAAGAAGACTAAGAGAAAGTCAGGCTCATTGTGAAAAGTCCATAGTGGAAGTTAAAAAAATTCAGAGTACTAATGAGAGAATCTTATAAAGGTGTATCCAAGATGAGTCTATAGACAGTGAACAGGAAAATCCTACTCGCTGGCATTCAGAAGAATGAGAGTGACCTCATTAAAACTTATCAAATGTTGAAAGGCCTTGGTAAAGTGGACATGGAGAGGGTACTTTCAATGGAGAAGGAGACTAAGACCAGAGCGCACAGCCTCAGAATAGAGGGGCGCCCTTTTGGAATGGAGATGAGGAAGAATTTCCTTAGCAAGAGAGTAGTGAAACTGTGGAATTTGTTGCCACAGTTGGCTATGAAGTCCAAGTCATTGTATATGTATTGAAATCAGAGACTGATAGATTCTTGACTAAACAGGGCATGAAGGGATATGGGGAAAGGCAAGAGATTGGAGCTGAGAGGGAAAATGGATTAGCCATGATGGAATGGTGGAGCAGAGCTGATGAGATAAATTCTGCTCTGATATCTAATGGCCTTATGGTTTTATAGTCTTAGGACCATAAGACCATAAAACATAAGAGCAGAATTAGGCCATCCAGCCCATCGAGTCTGCTCTGCTATTCAAACATGGCTGATCCTTTCTTCTATCTCCTCCTCAACCCCAGTTCCCAGCCTTCTCCCCATAACCTTTGATGCCATATCCAATCAAGAACCTATCAATCTCTGCCTTAAGTACACCCAATGACCTGGCCTCCACAGCTGCAGGTGGCAACACATTCCACAAATTCACTACCCTTTGAATAAAGAAACTTCTCCACATCTCTGTTTTCAAAGGGCTCCTCTCCATCCTGAGGCTGTGCCCTCTTGTCCTAGACTCTCCCACCATGGGAAACATCCTTTCCACATCTACTCTGTCTAGGCCTTTCAACATTCAAAACGTTTCAATGAAATCCCCCTCATCCTTCTGAATTCCTGTGAGTACAGACCCAGAGCCATCAAACGTTCCTCATACGATAACCCTTTCATTCCTGGAATCATCTCTGTGAACCTCCTCTGGACCCTCTCCAATGTCAGCGCATCAATGTTCATCACAAGGACTCCCAAGTCCCTCTGTATCTCAGATTCCTGGATTTTCTCCCCATTTAGAAAATAGTCTGCTTATTTATTTCTACCACCAAAATGCATGACCATGCATTTTCCAACATTGTATTTCATTTGGCACTTTCTTGCCCATTCTCCTAATCTGTCTAAGACCCTCTACATCCTACCTGTTTCCTCAACACTATCTGCCCCTCTACCAATCTTGGCAACACAGATCATTGTATCATCTGCAAACTTGGCAACAAAGCCATCTATTCCATCATCTAAATCATTTATATATAGCATCAAAAGAAGTGGTCCCAACACTGACCCCTGTGGAACACCAGTAGTCACTGGGAGCCACCCAGAAAAGGATCCTTTTATTCCCACTCTCTGCCTCCTACCAACCAGCCATGGCTCTAACCATTTTAGTAACTTTTTCTGTAATGCCATGGGCTCTGAACCTGGTAAGCAGCTTCATGTGTGGCACCTTGTCAAAGGCCTTCTGAAAGTCCAAGTATACAACATCCACTGCATCTGCTTTATCTATCCTACTTGTAATCTCCTCAAAGAATTTCAACAGGTTTGTCAGGCAGGATTTTCCCTGAAGGAAACCTTAATATGTGTCAGAAGAAGAAATGGGAGCAAGGCGAGGCTGAAAAGGAAATTTACTCTTGGGTTTGGCTGAGGTATTCAATGGACTTGAACCAAGTAGCATAATACTGAATGAAGGAGGTATAGAAGTCACAACACCTACACCGCCAGGTTCAGCAACAGTTATTATGCCTCAATCATCAGGCTCTTGAATGAGAGGGGATAAATTCACTCAACTTCACTCACCCCAATGTGGGTTGTTCCCACAACCTATGGACTCACTTGCATGGATTCCTCATCTTGTGTTCTTCATATTTATTATTTAATTGGTTATTTATTATTATTACTTTGTAGCTTGCTTTGTATTTACTGTGAATGCCTGCAAGACAATGAATCTCAGGATTGTAAATAGTGACATACATGTACTTTGGTAATAAATTTACTTTGAGCTTTTGAACTTTAGCAATACTATAAACAGATTGGTTACTTTGCACTAAAATTGGCCCTTTTTTCTTCTGTTTCATCTTGTAATAATTGTGTTTAATTTGTTTTCTTCTTGTGAATGCTAATTAGTACGATCATTCTAGTCGAGTATGACGCTCTCCTAAGGGATTATTCCCTTAATGGAGAATGCCTGTGCATGACTTTGTTTAATGTGGGGAGGCTGATGCACGCACAGCCACCACATGAGCCTCGACAGATTGTGATCAGGGTTCAGTGGCATGGAGTGCACGACATATGGGGACGCTTCACTGCTGCGGCCACACTCTGCCTTCACTGCTGTGTGATTTGTCATCATCTTCCACCTAAGTCGAGTATAATGTTCTTCCATGGGGAACTTTACCGAGGTCTTGTTTGGATCTCCCTTCATTTGGAACCTTCCCCTTGATCTTGCCACGATGGATGACCCTACCAGGAGCCAAGTTTAAGACAGCATTGCTCTGGAGATCTCAATAACTCACATGCCTCTCCACCACAACAAGCTGATGATGCTCAGAGAAGGGTGCTAATGATAACACTACAGCAGGTACCTGTGATGCTGCCACATGCAATTTTCTCATTGCATCTGAGCATACATGTTAGCGGCCAATATCTCAAATAATGATGAGTTGGAGTAAAGAAAGGATATAGGAGAGCATAGTGACATGGTGTCATGAGAGGAGTTTTCCTTCAATGTCAACAACACAAAAGAGCTGGTCATTAACTTCCAGATGTGGGGTGGTACACATGCTCCTCTCTACATCAACGGTGTTGAGGTTGAAAGAGTTGAGAGCTTCAAGTTCAAGGAGTGAACATCACCAACAGCTTGTCCTGGTCTGACCTTGTAGATATCACAATCATGAAAACTCACCAACATCTCTACTTCCCCATAAGGCTAAAGAAATGTGGACTTGTCCCCTTGAGCCTCACCACAGAAAGCATTCTGCCTGGATGCATTATGGTTTTGTGGAGCAACTGCTCTGCCTGTGACCTCAAGAAATTGCAAAGAGTTGTGGACACAGCTCAGCTTATTACAGAAACCAGCCTCCCCTCCATGGACTTTGTCTATATTTCTCTGTCTTGGTAAAACAGCCAGCCAATCAAAGAGCCCCATCTCCTTTAGACATTCTTCTCACCTCTCCCATCAGGCAGAAGATAGACAAGCCTGAAAGCACTCACCACCTGGCTCAATGGCAGCTTTCATCCTGTTGGTATTCAAAGGACACTCAGCAGTATAAGATGGACTCTACCTGCATTGCACTTTCTCTGTAACTGTAACATTTTATGGTGCTTTCAAAGTAAGTTTCCTATCAAAGAACATATATGCCACCATATACAATCCTGAGATTCAGTTTCTTTTGGACATACTCAATGCACAACATTGTATTACTGCAATATATTGTAATAATGAATTGATCTGTATAGATGGTATGCAAGACAAGTTTTTCATTGTACCTTGCTACACCTGAGAGTACTAATTTACTAATTTACCAGTTTACATCTACTTGTACATAGGACAATAAACTTGACTTTGACTTTAGTCTTTATCAAGGAAGAAGACGGCACTGGAATGTCAGCAAAGGAAGATGCCACTGCAATCTGGAGCACCAAGGAATCTGCTGGAGGAACTCAGTAGGTCTAGCAGTATATGAGGGGGAGGGGAGATGTCCATGTTTAGGGTCTGAACTCTACACTAGATTTCATGGTAGTCAGTTTGACTTCTGTGACGAGGAAAGTTCTGGAAAGTTAGAGAGGTCTGGTTTGATTAAAGAAAGCCAGCATGGATCTGCTTTAGGCATTATATGTCTCATTAAATTGTTAAAAAGGCGTATGGTGTGTTGGCTTTCATTAGTCAGGAAATTGAGTTCAAGAGCCGTAGGGCAATGCTGCAGCTTTATAAAATTCTGTTTCGATCACACATGGAGTATTGTGTACAGTTCCAGTTGCCTCATTATAGGAAGAGTATGGAAGCTTTAGAGAGATTGCAGAGGAGATTTTCCAGGACTAGAGAGCGTGTCTTATGAGGACAGGTTGAGTGAGCTCGGAATTTTCTCTTTGGACAAAAGGAGACTGAGAGGGGACTTGATTGAGGCCAAGAGGCATATATGATAATAAGAAAATGGTTAGAGTGGGACAGCCAGAGACCTTTTCTCAGGGTGGAATTGGCTAATATGAGGGGGCATAATTTTAAGGTGTTGGGAGAGAGGTATAGAGATTATGTCAATGTTAGGCTTTTTACACAGAGACTGTTAGGTATGTGGAATGGGCTGTCAAGTCGCGTGGTTGAGGCAGATACATTAGCAGTGTTTAAGGGACACTTAGATAGGCACATGGATGAAAGAGAAATGGAAGGCTATATGGGATGAATTAATACTGATTTTAGAGTAGGATAAAGGATCAGCACATGTTCAAGTTTAATGGTCATTCAACCATACACATGAAACAGCTAAGTAAAACAGTATTCCTCTGTGGCCAAGGTGCAAAAACAAAGTACATACAGTCACACAAAGCACAGAACATATAGCACTTGTAGTTAAGGTAGCACATTGTAATGAGTTCTTCTGGCCTGTGCAGGGCCCTGGAGAGCATTGGGCACTGAGGTTTTTAGAGCACCTGAATTGGTTAATTGTTGTTTAATGACAGTCATTAACTGTTTGTATTTCCTTGTGTTTTTCTTCAGCGATTCACTCTATAATATAGTCTCCTGCTGCCTTCTGCTTAAGCTTGTTAAGTTTGTTTTGATAGACTCAGGGATTCCCTGTTACTTGCATTACTTAGTGGATGCTCAGTTCATGCAAATTGCTGGCTCCTAGTTTTGAGAATGTTATTTCTCATGATGTCACTCAGACAAGCTACTGATGCTCTTTTGGAATTATAATGAATAAACTTTCATTGCTATCTCTCTATCAGAGTCAGTCTTTCCTCCACATTTAGGTTCAGATATTGCCGGCACACATCATGACTGAACAAACTGTATGCACCAAAGGGCCTACTCTGTGCTGTACTGTTCTATGTTCAATGCTTTATGCTCCAATTTGATAACATTTCTCCAACATTGTCACACCTGCTTTACACGCAGAAGGTCCAGGGACCAATCTCCAGTGGAACAAGTGCAAGGTATTGCACTTTGGAAGGACAAACCAAGGTAGAACATACAAGGTAAATGGTCGGACACTGAGGAGTGCAGTAGGACAGAGGGATCTGGGAATACAGATACATAATTCCCTAAAAGTGGCGGCACAGGGAGATAGGATCGTAAAGAGAGCTTTTGGTACATTCACCTTTATAAATCAATACTTTGTATTGAGTATAAGAGTTGGAATGTTATGGTGAGGTTGTATAAGACATTGGTGAGGCCAAATTTGAAGTGTTGTGTGCTGTTTTGGTCACCTAATTACAGAAAGGACATTAATAAGGTTGAAAGAGTGCAGAGAAGGTTTACAAGGATGTTGCCGGGACTTGAGAAAGTGAGTTACAGAGAAAGGTTGAATAGGTTAGGACTTTATTCACTGGAGCGTAGAAGAATGAGCGGAGATTTGATAGAGGTGTATAAAATTATGATGGGTAGATAGAGTGAATGCAAGCAGGCTTTTTTCCACTGAGGCTAGGCGAGAAAAAACCCAGAAGATATGGGTTAAGGGTGAAGGGGGAAAAGTTTAAAGGGAACATTGGGGGGAGGGTTCTTCACACAGAGAGTGGTGGGAAGTGTGGGATGAGCTGCCAGATGAAGTGGTAAATGCAGGCTCACTTTTAATATTCAAGAAAAACTTGGACAGGTACATGGATGAGAGGTGTATGGAGGGATATGGTCCAAGTGCAGGTCAGTGGGACTAGGCTGAAAATTTTTTTGGCACAGCCAAGAAGGGCCAAAAGGCCTGTTTCTGTGCTGTAATGTTCTATAGTTCTATGGTTTGGAGGCTTGCATGCCTCAATGACCTGGAGAGCTATGTTGACTAGAGTCAGGGCTTTGTGCTTTGTCTCTTGTTGAGGTCACCATGCCAAACAGGACAAAGGGTTGAGAAAAGACTGAGAGTGGTCTACCAGCCATCCAAGTTCTGAGGTTCAGCTCAGGGCTAATAACCCCAACCAGTAAAATAAAATTGTTACGGAAATAGCAATGAAGAATCCCTCTGCTTCTGAGTCTGATGGTATTCCTGAGTTTCCACCAGGGACTTGCATGACTGACAGCAGTGAAAACCAAGAAGGCTACTGACATGATGAAGGAAGGCCTGAATACTGACAGAGATGGAGGACCTTCATTGTTGTCCTAAACGTCAGTGGCATAACAGGCAGATCATCATTGATAAAATTGCTTGAGGAAGTAACAGAAATGATCAACAAGAAGACTGTAGACATAGTTGTATAGTTTATTCATTCCCAAAATGGATCTAATAAGATACAAAGGAATATACTTGAGACCAACATAGAAAAAAAGAGGGAATGAAAAGGTCGTAGTGTTAGAAAATTGGTTGAAATGAAGAAAATACAAGATTATTTTCAGACTTCAGGAAGTTGATAGTGAAGTTCCCTAGGACTTAGTCCTAGATCAGATATTTTATTTAATAGATATTAATGATTTGGTCTTGGATATACAGGACACAATTTCCAAATCTGCAGATGATCCAAAACTGGGAGGTGGCGCGAAGCATGGGCAGGCTAGTTGTAGACTCCGTAAGTGATGGGGATCTGTAATGATAGAACCTGCCTTCTTGAGGCATCATCTGTTGAATGTGTCAATGTACTGTACATGTCACAAATACTGTAATTCAGATCTAAACCTGAACCTAAAGTACTTGGATAGGAAATGCTTTGGTTTATCTGCTTTGTTATTATTGTCAAATGTACTAAGAGACAGTGAAAAGTTTATCTTCCATACTTTTTATGTAGATGTCTGCACTGAGCTGGAAATTTTGTCTCCACTTTCTGAGGAGATTGAGAGTAGTGAGCCCCCTCCCCACCCCCTCCATTCTACCCAATTTTTACCTGAAGCACCATTGAAAGTGACCTAACCAGCCACATTGTCATCTAGTATGGGTATGACAAACAACAGACCACATGTCCCTACAAATGATTGTGAGGACTGCTGGTGTCTCTCCTCCACCCTTTAGAGATAAGCATCAGGGGTGCTGCATATGCCCTTAGCATTGTCAAATGATCCCTCTCACCTGCCCAACAATCTCGTTGACCCTGTGTCTGGTACTCACCTGCTTCAAGCAGGTTTCAATTATACTGGTGCCCAAGAAGAGCATAGTAACCAGTCTAATGACTGTCACCAGGTGGCACTTAAATTCACAGTAATTAAGTGCATTGAGAGGCTGCTTTGAAGCATATTAGCTCCTGCCTGAGTGGTGACTTCAATCCACCATAATCTGCCTAAAAAGCAGCAACTCTTCAGTAGATTGTACTTTATTGGCTCTTCACACAACTCTGGAATATCTGGAAGTAAAGATGCACACATCAGGATGTTCTTTATTAATTACAGCTCAGCATTTAATACCATCATCCTCTCAAAACTGATCAGTAAACTCAATAGCCTCTTGTGCAATTAGATCCAGGATTACCTCTCTTGTCGACCCCAGTCAGTTTGGATTGGTAAAATCATCTCCTCCACAATCTCCATCAGCATAGGAGCACCACAGGGATGTGTACTTCGCCCCATGTTCTACTCACTTTACATCTATGACTGTGTGGCTAAGTACAGCTCCAAGAGCATATTCAAGTTAGCTGATGATGCCACTGTAGTGGGCTGTTATCAAAGACGGTAATGAATCAGCACACAAGAGAGAGACTGAAAATTTGGCTGAGTGGTGTTATAATAACAACCTCTTATTCAATCTCAATAAGACCAAGGAACTGATTGGAGACTTCAGGAGAGGGAGAACAAAGGTCCATGAGCCAGTAATCATCATAGGATTAGAGGTGGAGAAGGGTGAGAAGCATTAAATTCCTGGATATTACCCTCTCAGAGGTCCTGTCCCAGACCCATCATATAAACAAAATTGCAAAGAAAGCACGACAGTGCCTCTACTTCCTCAAGAGTCTGTGGAGATTTGACATGTCATCAAAGACCTTGTCAAACTTCTATAGAATTGTGATGGAAAGTGTGCTGACTGGCTGCATTATGGCCTGGTATAGGAACACCAATTCCTTTAACTGGAAAATCCTACAAAATGTGTTGGCGCGTGGCCTAGTGGATAAGCCATCAGGTCTAGTGATCTGAAGGTCACTGGTTCGAGCCTCAGCTGAGGCAACATGTTGTGTCCTTGAGCAAGGCACTTAACCACACATTGCTCTTCGACGACACCGGTGCCAAGCTGCTTGGTGTCCTAGTGCCCTTCCCTTGGACAACATCGGTGGCGTGGAGAGGAGAAGGCTTGCAGCTTGGGCAACTGCCGGTGTTCCATACAACCCTGCCCAGGCCAGCGCCCTGGAAACCTTCCAAGGCGCAAATCCATTGTTTCACGAGACTAATGGATGCCTATAAAATGTGGTGGATCCGGCCCAGTACATCATGGATAAAACCCTTCCAACCATTGAGCACATCAACATGAAATGTTGCCATAGAAAAGCAGCATCCACTATCAAAGATCCTCCCTCCTAGGCCATGCTCTTTTCTCACTGCTGACATCAGGTAGTAAATACAAACACCTTAGGGTTCACACCACAGCATTCTAAAGAACAGTTACTACCCCTCAACCATCAGGCTCTTGAACAGAAGTGGATAAGTACACTCACTTAAGGACTCATATCTCATTATTCATGCTCGTTATTTGTTGCTATTTACTTATATCTGCATTTGCACAGTTTGTTGTCCATTGTTTACAGTTATTCTCCAATAGATTTGCTAAGTATGCCTGCAGAAAAAGAATTTCAGGATTGTGTGTGATGACGTGTATGTACTCTGATAATAAATTTTACTTTGAACTTTGGAATTTGTACCATCAGGCAGGAGGTACCATAGCATTAGGGCACGAACTATCAGGATGGGAAACAGCTTCTTCTAGGCTGTGAGAACATAAGAAATGTGAGCAGGAGTAAGCTATCTGGCAGAATAGGTCCTTCCCGCTCTTCGTTCCACGCTGCTCATATAACCATATAACAATCACAGCAAGCAAGCAAGGGGGCTCAGCAAGCCCCCGATTTAACCCTAGCCTAATCACTGGACAATTTACAGTGACCAATTAACCTACCAACTAGTCTGTTTTTGGACTGCAGGAGGAAACATATGCAGTCCCGGGAAGAGTGTACAAACACCTTACAGGCAGTGGTGGGAATTGAACAGTCACCTGTATTGTAAAGATCTGTTGTAACCACTACACTACCACAGTTCTTCCAGCATTTTGTGTGTTGCATTTCAATTCTTGTGACACTTTTACCTATGGGAAGTTGGTGAAAAAATTTAGAGCACATGGATTTGGAAATAACAAGAACTGGTTTGGCAGTAAGATTAGAAGTAAACAGGTCATACTAATGTGGGCAGGCTGTGAGTAATATGTTACTACGGGGATGGGTGCTTAGGCCGTAACTATTCACAATCACTATTAATAATTTGGCTGAGGAGACGAAATGTAACATTTCCAAGTTGCAACGCAGGTGGGATTGTGAGGAGGGAGAAGGATATAAAGAGGTTTCAGGAGGATTACGACGAGCCAAGTGAGTGGGTGAGAACATGGCAGAGGGAATATCATTTGGAAAATGTGAGATTATCCACTTCAGTGCACAAAACAGAATAACATAACAATTTTCAAAGGTGAAAGATTGGGTTTTATAGAGATGAGCGAAAAAAAAGTGTTGTACACAGAATTTAGAAGTGTACGGCACAAGAATTTGATTCAAGCATGAGTTGAATAAGGAATGGTGTATTGGTCTTAATTGCAAGAGGATTTAAAAACAAGATTTTTTATTAAAATGATTTACACTCAGTGGATACATTATTTGTCATTTTCTGAACCTAATTAAGTGGCCACTGAGTGTACGTTTGTGGTTTTCTGCTTTAGTCCGCCCCTACCATAGCAAACATCTTCTCCACATCCACTCTCCACGCTATCTAGTAGTTCTTTCAACATTTGGTAGGTTTTAATGAGATCCCTCCGCATTCTTCTAAATTTCAATGAGTACAGGCCCAAAGCTGCCAAACGCTCCTCATATGTTAACCCTTTCATTCTTGGAATCATGCTTCTGAACATCCTCTGGACTCTCTCCAATTATAACACATCCTTTCTAAGATATGGGGCCCAAAACTGTTAACAATACTCATAGTGCGGCCTGACTAGTGTCTTATAAAGGCTCAGCTTTATCTCCTTACTCTAATAGATTTCCCTTGAAATAAATGCCAACATTCCATTTGCCTTCTTTACCACAGACTCAAACTGTAAACTAACCTTATGGGAGTTTTGCATGAGTGTTCCTAAGTCCCTCTGCACTCAGATGTTTGAACCTTTTCCCCATTTAGATAATAGTTCACACTATTGTCCCTTTCAGCAAAATGCATTATCATACATTTCTCAACACTGTATTCCATCTGCCACTTTTTTGACCATTCTTCCAATTTGTCTAAGTCCTGCAGCAATCCCATTGCTTCCTTAGCAATACCTACCCCTCCACCTATCTTCCTATCATCCACAGAAAGGCAGAAGAAAGAAAATTATAGTCCAGTTTGATCTCAGTGGTTGGGAAGATGTTGGAGTCAATTGTTAAGGATGTGGTTTTGGGGTACTTAGAGGCACATGATAAAATAAGCCACAGTCAGTATGGTTTCCTCAAGGGAAAATCTTGTCTGACAAATCTGTTGGAATTCTTTGAAGAAACAGCAAGCAAGATAGACAAAGGAGAATAGGTTGAGGATGTATACTTGGACTTTCAGAAGGCCTTTGACAAGGTGCCACACATGGGACTGCTTAACAAGTTACAAGCCCATGCTATTGCAGGAAAAATACTAGCGTGGATAAAGCAGTGACTGATTGGCAGGAGGCAAAGAGTGGGAATAAACAGAGCCTTTTCTGATTGGCAGCTCATGACTAGTGGTGTTGCACAAGGGTCTGCATTGGGACTGATTCATTTTACGTTATATGCCAATGATTTAAATGACAGAATTGATGGCTTTGTTGCAAAGTTTGCGAATGATACAAAGACAGGTGGAGGGGCAGGTAGTCTTGAGGAAGTAGAGAGGCTACAAAATGACCTGTAAAAATTAGGAGAATGGGCAAAGAAACGGCAATGTAATACGGTGTCGGGATGTGTGTGGTCATGCACATTGGAAGAAGAAATTAAAGGGTTGACTATTTTCTAAATGGAGAGAAAATACAAAAAACTTAGGTGCAAAGAGACTTGTTAAGGCCTCACTTGGAGTATTTTATTGAGTGGATGTGGAGAGGATGTTTCCTGTGGCGACAGAGTCTAAGACCTGAGGATTCAGCTTCAGAACAGAGGGTGTCTTTTTAGAACACAGATGAGGAGGGATTTCTTTAGCCAGAGGATGGTGAATATGTGGAATTTGTTGCCATAGGCTGCTGTGGAGGCCAAATTTTTATGTATATTTAAGGCAGAGGTTGATTGATTCTTGATTGGTCAGGGCGTGAAGGGATATTGGCAGAAGGCAGGAGATTGGGGCTGAAAGGAAAAATGGATCAGTTATGATGAAATGGCGGAGCAGACTCGATGGCCTAATTCTGCTCAATATCTTAGAGTCCCATTCAAAATGGAGAACAGCAGATGTCTGGGCATTAATTGATATGAGTGATTTAAAGATGGTGCAGGGCAGGAGCTTTAAGCCAACAAATCCAGACCAACCACAATCACCACCCAGCTAGTCCCAATTAACCATTCAAGCCTAATAATAAGGCTTCAGGAGGGTGAAACCACAGGAAGTATCTGGCCCACATGGGATACTTGGTCAACTACTAAAGACCTGTGCTGATCAACTCGCTGGAATGTTCACTGTTATCTTTTAACTTTCACTTCAACTGTCTAAACTATCCAACTGATTCAAGCAGGCTTCAATTATACCGGTGCCTAGGAAGAACACGGTAACCTGCCTCAATGACTATCGTCCAGTAGCACTTACATCCACTGTGACAAAGTGCTCTGAGAGGTTGGTGATAAAACATATCAACTCCTGCCAAAGAGACATCGATCTGCTCATATTTGTCTACTGTCTCAACAGGTCAACAGCAGATGCCATTTCATTGGCTTTTCACTCAACCGTGGAATATTTGGACAATGAAGCTGCATACAGCAGGGTGCTCTTTATCAACAACTTGGCATTTAAGAGTATCATCCCCTCAAAACCAATCAATAAGCTTCAAGATGTTGGCTTGAATGCCTCCTCGTGCAACCGGATCCTCAATTTTTCACTTGCAAACCCCAGTCAGTTCAGATTGGCAACAACAAATCCTCACAATCTCCACAGTGCAGCTGCACCACAAGGCTATGCACTAAACCTCTGCTCTACTCACTTTATCCTTATGACTAAATACAGCTCCAATGCCAATATTTAGGTTTGCTGATGACACCACATTCATTGAGCAAATCAAAGCTGGTGACGAATCAGAACATAGGAGGGAGACTGAAAATCCGGCTGAGCGGTACTACAACTGCAACCTCTTACTTAACGTCCACAAGCCCAAGGAGCAGAGTATTGACCTCAGGAGGAGGAAACCAGAGGTCCATGATCCAGTCCTAATCGGGGAATCGGAGGTGGAGAGGGCCTGTTATGTCATTCCAGAGGATCCATCCTGGCCATTACAAAGAAAGCACTGCATTGCCTTTACATCCTTAGAAGTTTGTGAAAATTTGGCATGTTATCTAAAACTTTGTGAAGCATCTATAGATGTGTGGTGGAGGGGGATACTGACTGGTTGCAACATGACCTGGCATGGGAACGCCAATGCCCTTGAAAGGAAATGCTGACAAAAAGTAATGGCTACAACCCAGTCCATCAGCCCTTCCCACCACTCAGTACACCTACATTGAACACTGATGCAGGAAAGCAGCATCCATCATTAAGGTCCCCTAGCATGTAGACCATGCTCTCTTCTCACTGCTGCCATCAGGAAGAAGGTACAGGAGTCTCAGGACCCACACTACCAGGTTCAGGCACAGATATGACCCATTAACTATCAGGCTCCTGGAACAGAGGGAATAACTTCACTCAACTGCTCCCACGATTTATGGATCACTTTCAAGGATTCTTCATCTCATGTTCTCGATATTATTTGAAATATATTTATTGCAATCTGTCCATCTTGTTGGGTGTGGTCTCTCACTGATACTATTGTGTTTCTTGTATTTACTGCAAATGCAAGAAAGTGAATCTCAGGGTTGTATATGGTGACACGTGTGTACTTCGAAAAGAAATTTACTTTGAACTTTGAATTCTGTGGTGACGAAGCCTCTGTGAAGTTGTTGTCCCCAGAAATTTCAACCAAGTGGAAGGCAAGGCTGGAAATTACTACTTTTTTGTACGATTTTCCATTCAAGGGCATTGGTGTTTCCATACCATGCTATGATGCAACCTAGTTGGCGTGTGGCCAAGTCGTTAAGGCGTTCGTCTAGTAATCTGAAGGTCACTAGTTCGAGCCTTGGCTGAGGCTGAGTGTGTGTCCTTGAGCAAGGCACTTAACCACACATTGCTCTGCGATGACACTGGTGCCAAGCTGTATGGGTCCTAATGCCCTTCTCTTGGACAACATTGGTGGCGTGGAGAGGGGAGACTTGCAGCTTAGGCAACTGCCGGTCTTCCATAAAAAACCTTGTCCAGGCTTGCACCCTGGAAACTTTCCAAGGCGCAAATCCATGGTCTATCAAGACTAACGGAGGCCTACTCAATGATGCAACCAGTCAATATACTCTCCACCACACATCTATAGAAGTTTGTTGAAGTTTTAGACATTATGCTGAATCTTCGCAAACTCCTAAAGAGGTAGAGGCACTGCATGATTTCTTCATAAGTGCATTTATGTGCTGGGTCCAGGATAGATCTTCTGAAATAAGTGCATTTATTTGTGTGTTTAAAGGAGTGAATGCATATTTTCAGACTCCTGTACCTCTTCCTGATGTTAGTATTGAGAAGAGACTGGCTTGGACAATAAAACCATAAGACAGGAGTGCAGAATTAGGGCATTCAGCCCACTGAGTCTGCTCAACCATTCAGTCATGGTTGACTCTGAACCCTATTCTCCTGCCTTTGACTTTACTAATTAACAAACTAATCACCCTCTACTTTAAATATGCCCAATGACTTGGCCTCTTCAGCCATACATAGCAATGAATTGCATGGATTCACCACCTTCTGGCTGAAGAAATTCCTCCTCAGGTCTCTTTGAATGGAAATTCCTTCTATTCTGAGGTTGTGCCCTCTAGTCCTAGACTTTCCCATGATTGGAAATATCCTCGCCATGTCCACCCTCTCTAGGCCTTTCAATATTCAGTAGGTTTGAAAGAGATCTTTAATAACATACCTAATGCCAAGGTACTGGGGTGCTGTGTTTATGTTTGCATCAATGTAGAAAGGTGACAAATGTTTTCTAAAAGCTGTCACTCAATTCATCCCAGACTCACAGTGAGACTGGCCAAGACTGTCATCTACTCTTATGGGAGACTCTGAATGAAGGTATCCCCTCCAGGTCAACTCAATTTGGTTATATATCACCCTGGCTGATATCAAATCTGGACCCATTTGGCTGCATCTTCAACAAATGACAACTCATCTCTATTCCCCAGGTAATGCACTGGCCTGAGGGATGCCCAGGGAGTAATCACAAAAGTTCACAGTTCTATGATAACGTGTTTCCACATTAAGCTAAATACCAATATATGTAAAAGCTATCAGAACATTGTATGTAATGAATAGAGGGGTGTCCACTTACAGCAGAGATAAGGAGGAATTTCTGTAGCCCGAGAGTGGTGAATCTGTGGAATTCATTGCCACAAGCATTCATGGAGGCCAAGTCATTAGGAATACTTAAGGCTGAATTTGAAAGATTCCTGATTAGTCGGGACATGAAGGGTTACATGAAGAAGGCAAGAGATTGGGGTTGTGAGAGATCAGCCGAGAAAAAATGGTGGAGCATATTTGAGGAGCCAAATGGCTTAACTCTGCTCCTATGTCTTATGGTCTTTTGGGCTCCACAACATGTGACACAAGAGTTTATGCAATGATGGGCATGTAAGTGACAGACACAAAACACTGACATACTCAGCAGGACAGGCAGCAACTGTGGAGAGGAATCAACAGTCGATGTTCCGGGTCAAAACCCTTCATCAGGACTGGAAAGGAAGGAGGAAGAAAGAATAAGGTGGGGGGGGGGTGGAGAAGGAGTTCAAGCAGGAACATGATAGGTGGGTCCAGGTGAGTGGAAAGGTAGGTGGCTGAAGTAAGAAGCTAGAAGGTGATAGGAGGAAGAGATAAAGGGCAGAGGCAGAAGGAATCTGATAGGAGAGGAGAGTGGCATAAAGGACAGGAGGTGGGACATGGAGGGAGGTGATGAGGTCTGGAGAGAGAAAGGTGTGAGAGAGTTTCCAGAATGGAGAATGGAAAAATAGAGAGAGGAGTGGAGGTAGAAACAAAGGCAAGTGATTACTGCAAGTTATAAAATGTTGTACAGGACACTCTTCTATTCATCATTATAGAACATCATCCTGTAATCACTGTACATACTAGACCACCTGTTCCATCAACACACCTTCCTCCCCAAACAGCCTAGACACTGCATGTACACCCTGGAAAGTCCACTCATCTAGTGGAAATCTTGTAGGTATTGGACCACCTCTACAGTTACAGAACATCTTCCCCCCCCCTTAGATACCAGAGACCCCCTTGTAGAAAATGGACTCTTCCCTCCACCTCCCATCCATCATAGATGCTTCATGAATCACCCTCACCTACCAGAGACCCTGACTAGAGTTATGAGACTGCACTCCTGGGCCTCCCTGGGGATACTGCACCCCAGCTTTGCCCTGTAGATATTGCACCCTGGTCCTCCCTGTGCGTGTTGTACCCCAGCCCCCCACCCTTTTGGATATTGCACCCCGGCCTTGCCCTGTGGATATTCCACCCTGGATCTGCCCAGTGGACATTGCACCCTTGTCTCACCCTGCGGATATTGCACCCCACTTTGCTCTGTGGATATTGCTCCTCGGCCTCTCCCTGATCATGTTGCACAGCAGGATTTTCCTTTGGATTCTGCACCCCAGCCTCAGCCTGTGGACATTGCACCCCAGCCTTCCACTGTAGATACTGCACTCACTGCCCATCTACATTATGCACTAAAAGAGAGTGCAAACCCCAACAGCTCCCAGCTTTTTAGAAACCTCATTCTAAGTTAGAACTCACCGTATTTACAAGTCCAAGCAGCACACCATATTTCCTGGCTGTGGATGGTCTGCCTTGCTGAGGTCATAGATCATAAGAATAGTAGAATCAGGCCATTCGACCCTTCCAGTTAGCTCTACCATTACGGTCGATGTATTATTCCTTTCAGCCCCATTCTCCTGTATTCGCCCGTGACCATTGACACCCTAATTAATCAAGAGCCTATCAGCCTCCACTTTAAATATACCAAATGACTCGGCCACCTCTGGCAATGAATTCCACAGATTCACCACCAAATGGCTAAAGAAATTCCTCTTCATCTCTGTTTTAAATGGATGTCCTTGTATTCTGAGGCGATGCCCTCAGATCGTTGATTCTCCCACTATAGGAAACATCCTTCCCACTTCCATCATCTAGGCCTTCCAGTAGTCGATAGGTTTAAATGAAATTCCTCTTAATTCTTCTAAACTCCGGCAAGTGCAGGCTCAGTGCCAGCACTCCTCGTGTTAACCCTTTCAATCCCGGGAGAATGATCGTCACCTCCTCTGGACCCTCTCTAATGCCAGCACATCCTTCCTTAGAAGTTCGGAAAAGGTTTTATCCGGGGTGCCTGGCGCCTGAAATTGCACCTCGCTTCGCCCTTTGCAGAGTTAATGGGACGGCGGGGAGGTTTCAGCGCGCATGACGTGACCACTGGCAGGCGACTTGAAGGGGGAGGTTTAAGCGCAAACTCTTCGCCGACAGAGAGCGATCCGCTCCCAGCTTTTCTCTCCGGCTTCATTCTGCGGGCAAACTCTAAACTGTTCAGCGAGAAACGCGAAGCCAAGCGTCGCTCGCCGCCAGCTCGGGAGTGTGGAAGCGAGCGCCGGGATAATCGCAGAGACCTGTGAAACCTCCCGCAAATTGTTCAGCAGACTCTGCGGTCAGGGGACAGAAAGATCGCCTCGATAGAGTGTGCCCTTCCCTGCACCGAATGCCAACTGCGGAGGGCTGAGCATCTGCGCTCGGTATGAGGTGAGAAGCGAACATGGAACACAGGAATGTAGACCTTGAGATGTGTCGTTATTTCTTATTTTAACATGCAAGATCGTTTGGAGAAAGTGGGAGAAGCTCCCTGCATCCCTCCTGCAAGCTGAAGTTATTGCAGCCTTGACTATAAGCGGGTTTCTCTTTTTTGAATTTAAGATTTAAAGGTGTCGTGGAACTTCTGTCGGGTGGGGAGGCGGTAATCGGAAGATGTTGCGCTCCGTCCTGGTAATGAGTGTGTTTGCAATGACTGGTTTTTCCTCCAAGACCCCGTCAGAGAACCGCAGAAGTGCCAAAGATATTTGCAAGCACCGATGTGCGTGCGAGGAGAAGGAGACGATGCTGAATATTAATTGCGAGAACAAAGGCTTCACCAAGGTTAGCTCGCTCCAGCCGCCACAGAATCGGCTCTACCAGCTCTTCCTAAACGGGAACTCTCTGAGCAAGCTCCCTCCCAAAGGCTTCATCAATTTCACCAATACAGTGACACTGCATCTGAGCAGCAACGGGCTGCAGGAGATCCGGAACGGCGCTTTCCAAGGACTGGCCACGCTGAAGAGATTGCACTTGAACAACAACAAACTGGAAGTGTTGAGAGAGGAGACCTTCCTGGGCTTGGAGAGTCTGGAGTACCTACAAGCAGATTACAATTACATCAGCATCATAGAACCGGGCACATTTAGCAAGCTGAATAAACTGAAGGTACTCATCTTGAACGATAACTTGCTACCCAGTCTCCCCAACAACATCTTCCGTTTCGTGCTGTTGACTCATCTCGATTTAAGGGGGAACCGGTTGAAGAAGTTGCCCTTTGCCGGGGTGTTGGAGCATATTGGCGGCATCGTGGAGATCCAGTTGGAGGAAAATCCTTGGAACTGTACCTGTGACCTGATCCCGCTGAAGGCTTGGCTGGATACAATCTCTTTCTTCGTGGGTGAGATGGTCTGCGAGACTCCCTTCAGACTTCACGGGAAGGATGTGACCCATCTGAACAAGCAAGACCTTTGCCCCCGCAAGAGCGCCGTCGACTCCAGCCTGAGGATCTTGCGCCCCTCGCTGGTTGGCTCCCACCTGCCCCCCACCACTGGCTCGTCCCTTAGCCCGGCCAAACCCACCCTGCGAGGCGGCAAGACTCAGCGGCAGCCTAAGAACCGCGGCCGGGTCACCCCGAGCCCGAACGGCCGACAAATATTCGGCCCCATTATGGTCTACCAGACGAGGTCGCCCATACCGGCCGGTTGTCCCTCCATCTGCTCGTGCACCGTCCAGAATTCGGACAAGGCGCTGAACGTGCACTGCCACGAGAGGAGGATCAGGAACGTCACGGAACTACAGCCCCGACCTTCAAACTCAAAGAAGCTCTACCTCACGGGCAACCTGTTACCCCTTGTGCAGGTGAGTGACTTCGGGGAGTACGGGGCATTGGAGCTGCTTCACTTGGGCAACAATCGTATCTCAGCTATACAGGACGGCGCCTTCCGCAACCTCAGCAACCTCCGCAGGTTGTACCTTAACGGGAACCATATCGAAAGGCTGTCGCCCGCTCTATTTGTGGGTCTGGAACGGCTGCAGTACCTGTACTTGGAGTCCAATGTCATCAAGGAGATCCTAGAAAACACCTTTCATTCCCTGGGTAGACTGAGCTTACTGTACCTCAACAATAACCTGCTGCGGTCCCTGCCCACCAGTGTGTTCGCCGGCACCAACCTGACCAGGCTGAACCTCAGGAATAATTATTTCCCGCACTTGCCAGTGAGAAGGGTTTTGGACCAATTGTCTGCCGCTGTCCAGATCGACCTCCAGGAAAATCCCTGGGAGTGTGACTGTCCCATACTGGCGCTGAAGGCATGGTTGGAGCAATCTCGGGCTGGGGTGGTCATCACCGAAGTGGCCTGCGAATCCCCTGTGAGGTTCGCCGGCCAGGCGCTAAGATCCCTCAAGGATGAGGAGATCTGCTCGGAGTTGCCTCTCCACAGCTCCCACGAGGTCACCCGCAACCCCAATCTCCCGCAGGACGACGCGGAGCCTCCCAGTCCCGGGACGGCTCAGTCCAGCCCAGTGCCCCTCTCCGTTCTGATCTTGGGCCTACTGGTAGTTTTCATTCTCAGCGTCTGCTTCGGGGCCGGGCTGTTCGTCTTCGTGTTGAAGCGGCGCAAAGGCGGCGCGAGTGGTCAGAGCGCCACCCCGAATAACCTGGACCTCAACTCCTACCAGCTGCAGTGCGGGCCGTATGGCTCTGAGCCCGGGGAGAAAGCAGAGGCACACGTGTATAATTATATCCCTCACCCCGTGGGCCAAATGTGCAAGAACCCCATCTACATCCAGCGAGAAGCGGAACAGGTTACCTACTACCGAGACCTGCCCGATCTGAGTTTCAGCAGTCTGCAGGCGAAGAAGTCACAGCACTTGGGCAGAGCGCCTTACTCCATTAGCACTGTGGAACTACTGGGGCCGCAGCCGCCCCGACACACGGACTCCGTGTACCAAAACCTCGGCGAACGGCGGAAGGCGCTGCCCAGCGGTCTGAACGCCCACTACACCTTCTGCACCTTGCCCAAGCGCCAGTTCGCCAGCTCGTCCCAAGGAGCCCGGCACCAGGAACAGGACAGGCTAAACAAAACGGTTTTGTACGGGACCCCGAGAAAACAGCCGGCGAAAAACGACAATCTTTCACTCCAAGCCAAGCCCCACACAGAACCAGACTACCTCGAGGTGTTGGCCAAACAAACTGTCATTAGCCAACTGTAGGACAGTGAGAGAAATTAGACTTTAACTACTAGACAAATACGTACAGGATGGGTTATTCTAACTAGACTTAACTTCGCCTGAGCCATCACTCCGGGTGAGCTTCAGAACCAACGTCTTTTTCTCCAGAACCCCACTGAATTCCCGTGATCAAGGAGAGCAGTATTTTATAATTATTGGAGGTGGCGTCGGTTGCTACACCGACTTCATAATTGCCACAAACACACACAATATCCTTTTGTTGAATTTAGTTGTTTTTTGAAGTTAACCATTTGCTCTTATTGTGTAAGTTCTATGTTTAAAATTTCCAAAGACTTGACTTCAAAACAAAATAGCCAGCTATATGTAGAATATATATAGCACAGAGGGGTCAATTTTTGACTGAAGATTTTAGTTATTCTCCTTTACTGGATATTTCCCTTTTGACGTTTGGGGGTCCATTTGCACTGTAAACTCTCTGCAGCTCTTCACAGCATTGTATCTTGGGAGCGAAATGCTTCCAAGCGATTGTATATATATCGTATTAAAACACAACAAAAGTGAGTTGGATTACTGTGTTGGGTTTATATATTAAAATTAATTTTGTGAGATTGTTAGGGATCAAGCATTTGATGCATACAGTTATTTCATCTATTTCAACAAAAAGAGATTTTTTGAAATATGGGTCAAAACCAAAAAAAGATTTCGTGTCAGCACATTAATTTTCTATTCATTTATTTGGATCTGGGCATCACTGGATTTGTTGTCTGTCCCTAAATACCATTGACTAGGTGGTGGTGAGTTGTCTTCTTGAACTACTGCAGGGTGTGTGTGGTGAAGATGCCCGCACTACTCTACTAAAGATGTATCTGGATAAAGGGGCAGTGATAACATTCTGTGGTCCTGATCACTTATATGCATTTGCATGACAGTGCAACACAAGCCTGAAAACTGATAAGCAGTTGGATAACAGAAATTGCACACAATGCAGTGTTTCTGATCAAAAAGCACACATTCCTATTTTGCTCAAAAGCACTAAGCGGTAACATGTTGTAGACATTTTTATGTTTGGTATCTCATGGTGCTGAGTGTTTTGGAACCAGTTATTTTCCTGCATAGCCTAAGCCACAGGAGAAACATTCAGTTTGATAACAAATTGCACATAATCTATACAAGTGTTACCAGAGCCTTCAAGGCTGGATGGTGTGTGATAGGGAGTCTCACTAGCAACTGCAATGGTTTACCCAAGTGTTTGTTTTCCCTGAACTCCACCTGCTGAATAACGTCCACTACTACTGAGGAATAATTCATGTTAATATAGACATTATAACATAATAATTAGCTAGCCACCAAAAACTTCCTGTTTTCCAATAATTTGTTCCAAACCTCACTGGCTGACCGTTAGAAAATTACTTTTCACTTTGTAACTAAAAGGGGCCCAGTCCCTTTTAAATTGCCGCAAACTGTACTGACAAAGTAACATTAGTGGAGCTGATTTTTTTTTAACAATTAAGTGAATGAAAAGTTTTTAGTCACTTGGTTAACTGGTTTAAAATCTAGGGCACTGAAACACAAGGTCCTGATTTACCACCATTTAAATAAGCATTCGTACAATAGTCAAAATAGGAAACTACCTAATAGACATATCTGACCAAAATACTTAAATAATTTTCTGCAATTTGCAACTAAAATTGTCTATTCAATGTGATATTCAATATGACCGCAATTTTTTTAAAGTTTGGAGAATTTGGAATCCTATTCATACATGAGTAATTATTTGTTACTGGTGTTATTCACAGATACCTTACCGTATAATGTTATCTTCTCTAAATCATCTATACTCAAGAGCTTGGTATGTCCAGCATAAAACATGAGGAAAATTCTCATTAATAGTAATAAGTTTAATAATTAAGATTCTTGTTTAAAAATCTCCAGCGACAAGTTTTGGAAAAATGATATATTATTAATCCAGGTAAACTGGTTTAGAAAGAAAATATGTTCTTCCTTAACATAATTTTCTGCTTCAGAACATCTCAAGTCTCTTTATGCTGAAGAAGTGCCTTTGAATTGTTGTTACATACTAGACTTGTTAATCGCGATGAAATGACACTCAAATATTACTTAGCAAACTCTGCAAAACTACAGTGCAATTTGCATCTGTTCATTTGTTTGGTTTCTCAAGACCTATATTATAACGTTTTAAAAAAGCCTTGATCATTTTTGAGATTTAACTGAAACCTTTAATTGCTTATTAGAGGAGCTCTTGACCTTGAGAGTAATCTTTTCTAAGAGATTGTTAGTTTCTTTAAGAACATAGTGATAATTATTGTATTTTCGTGTTACATTTTTATGCAAAATTTGCTTTGCATATTTATTTCAGATTGTGTGTTTAGGCTGTGATCTGCTTTGATGTTGCTTTGTGATAATATAATTAGTCAGCTATTTCTGAAGGATTCTTCCATTTTCTTCCTTCCTCTTGGTCCACTGGTATGTCTTTGATGATTCTTCCTCACCCGCCCCTCCATCCTAAGCTGTGATTTTCCAATTTTATTTCCAGTTTATCTCATTATTCTCCTCAGACCATTGCTAAATTCAGCGAGTTTGAGAGACATATACTCATTATTTGACCATAATCCCACTAAATTGCTCAACTAACTAATTTCTTTTCTGGCTGCATGGATATTTGATATTGTCAACAGTTCCCTCTCACCGGATACTGATCCCCTATTTAGCAATAGAACACAGATTGGGCCTCCTGGTCCTTTGAGCTTAGTCAACCCTGCAACCCCGAAACATGAATTAATTCTAACTGAATCAGAGGACCACCTACACTGACCAATTAACCTACCCGGTAGGTCTTTGGGCTGGGGGAGGAAACTGCAGCACCCAGGGAAAACCTCCGCATTCCAGGGGGAGGACTCCTTACAGACGATGTCAGAGTTGAACTCTGAACCCCAGCACCCGAAGCTGTAAAGTCAAGTCAACTTTTATTGTCATTTCGACCATAACTGCTGGTACAGTGCATAGTAAAAATGAGACAATGTTTTTCAGGACCATGGTGTTACATGACACAGTACAAAAAACTAGACTGAACTATGTAATAATTAAAAAAAACAGAGAAAGCTACACTAGACTACAGACCTACACTGGACTCCATAAAGTGCACAAAAACAGTGCAGGCATTACAATAAATAATAAACAGGACAGTAGGGCAAGGTGTCAGTCCAGGCTTTGGGTATTGAGGAGGCGTCATGCTAACTGATACGTTACCACTGTGCCCAAATTTCCAAATCTGTTCTTACCCCCATTATTCTCAAGGAAAATGTTCATGCCCCTTCTGTCACGGTGAACCCTTTTCCATTTCCTCTCCAGTATCCTCAAACCTTACAGTAGAATTCAAAGTTTATGCTCATTTGTCCAGGACATTTTCATAGGAATCTCTACAGAAAGGTTTTCAGCCCTATCACAATTTTATACCAGCTTCTTGCTTTTCTAAATGACACCTCTGGTGGTTGTCACCAAGTTAACTCATCCATTCTACTCTTTCTTGAACTGTTAGTTTCCTTTGACAGTTGACCACGTCCTCCTCCACCAAAGTCCTTCACTTATGTATTTATTGTTGGAGGTGGAGGTGTCACTGGAGAGGTACAGGAGCCTTAGGTTCCTCACCTCCAGGTTCAGGAACAGTTATCACTCCTCCACCATTAGGATCCCGAACCATCGTGGATAACTTCACTCATCTCAGCATGGAACTGATCCCACAACCTATGAACTCACTTTCAACAACTTTGCAACTCATGTTCTCAGTATTATATAGCAATGTATTCATATTTTTAATTTTTTTTGTATTTGTACATTTTGTCTTCTTTTGCACATTGGTCATTTGTCAATCTTTGTAGTTTTTCATTGACTGTGCTGTATATTTCTGTTCTACTGTGAATACCTGCAAGGTGAATCTCAGTGTAGTATACGGTAACAGAGACATACTTCGATAATAAAAAGTACTTCGCATGTTTGAGCTTTATGGCCTCTCCCAAACTGTCCTTGAGAAGGTTGCGGTGAGCCATTATTGTGGAACCATCGTTGTCCTCCAAGTGATAATGGTGACCCCACATTAACATTAGGAAATCCCAGGATTTGGACCCTGTGATGTTGAAAAAATAAATGCTCTTGTCAGTGTGGAAGAGAAGCTGAAACTGATGGTGCTCCTGCCTGCTTCCTGCCTTTGCCCTATTTGGTGGTGGAGGTTGTGGATTTACATAGAAACATAGAAAACCTACAGCACAATACAGGCCCTTCGGCCCACAAAATTGTGCCGAACATGTAGTGTTGGAGTAGCTGAGTGGAAACCTACAATGCCATTCCATTCCACAAGAATGTTATCCTGCATCATTTCCACACTCAGCCATGCATTTATAGGTGTGGATATTGCGATCTACTCTTGGCTGGCCTCCCTCCTATCTAAGGTTATGAAAATCTTCATGTTCTAACCTGCATCTTTGCTTGTTTTGATGCTATTTACAACCCCATCCTGATATGTCGGTCTACGGTCTCCTGTACTGCCATGATGAGACTCTTAGGTTGGAGGAGCAACACCTCTTATTCTATCTTGGTAGCCTCTAACCTGATGACATGAGCGTTGAGTTCTCTAACACAATAATTTATCCTCCCCTCCTCCACTCCTCTCTGATTTCATTCCATATTCTAGCCCTCCACCTACCACTTCTCTTCTCCTCACCTGCCCTGGATCTCCTCCTCCTTCCTTTTCTCCACCTCCTCTCTTACCAGATTCCTTCATCTTCATCTTTGTATCTCCATCACCTGTCACCTCCCAGTTTCTCACTCATGTGGCTTCACCTATCACCTGCCAGCTTGTACTCCTTTCCCTTCTCCCACATTCTAGCATGTTCTCCTTTCCCTTCCAGTCCTAAAGAAAGGTCTCAGCCTGAAACTTCAACTATTTATTGATTTCTAGAGAGGCTGCCTGACCTGCTAAGTTCCTCCAAAATTTTTTATGTGTTTTTTTGTCCCCCAGGCTGAGGAACAACTCTATTTCAAATTTAGCACTCTTATTTTGAAATCCCTTCATTGTCTCTTCCTCCCCGTTTCTGCAATTCCCAATGAATCTATAACAATTTAAGGGTTTACTTTTCCACAAATTCTGGCCTCTTGGGCATCTCCTAATTAGATTGCTCCACCACTAACACAGCCTCTGCTGTCAAGTAATTAAAATTGTGGGAACCCTGCTTTAAACCTTTGCAACTCTAACTCTTTGTCCTTCTGTAAAAAAGTCCAGCACCGTGACTGAGGTTTCTCAAAGTTCAAAGTAAATTTATTATTAAAGTAGGTATGTCACCAAATACCGCATTTTCTTTGCAGGCATTCAAAGTCAAACAAAGAAATACAATAGATTCAATAAATTAAATACATATAATGACTGACAATTAACCAATGTGCAAAGAAGACAAACTGTACAAATAAAACAAAAAACAATAAATAAATGCATACATACATACATGTTGAGAACATATTGAGTCCTTGAAAGTGATTTCATAGTTTGTGTTCAGTGATCAGTTTGCGGTTGTGGTGAGTGAAGTTGCTCAATTTGATACAGGAGCCTGGTGGGCCAGGGGTATAACTGTTCTTGAACTTTGTGGTGTGGATCTAAATGCTTCTGTATCTCTTGCCCAATTCAGAAAAGGCTTCCTCCTCTCTGCATCAGATTTTGTGAATGGAATTGAACCTATGAACACTACTTCACTACTTTTTTTTTTGCATTACTTATTTAAGTTACTATATGTGTGTGTGTGTGCATATATATATATATATATATATATATATATAGACATATGCCTGTGATATTAAACCTGATTCTGATCGTAGCAGCAAGAAGAAAGCATGGCCTGAATGATGGGGGTCCTTGATGATGGATCTACCTTCTTGTGTCAGCACCCCTTGTAGACGTGCACAGTGGTCAGAGGCTTTTATCATTTGCTCTGATATTTTGTTGTGGTTCAGTGTCCAGCACAGTCTGTGAGGGTTAATGCAGGCAATTGTGAGCATTGCATTTTGGGAGGACCGATCAGGGTAGACCTTACACAGTAGGGCACTGAGAACTGAGGTAAGAGAGAGGAACCTGAGAGTGCAGATCCATAAGTGCATAAAAATGGTATCACAGGTAGAAAGAGCTAGAAAGGGAGGTTCTGGCCCATTGGCCTTCATAAATCAAAGCACTGAGTACAGGACTTGGGATGTTTTGTTGAAGTTGCATAAGATGCTGGTGAAGCTTATTTGGAGTATTGTGTGCAGTGTGGTCACATAACTACAGGAAGGATATGAATAAGACTGAAAGAGTGCAGAGAAACTTTATAGGGATTTTGCTGCAACTTGAGGACCTGAGTTATAGGTTAGGACTTTATTCCCTGGAGCATATGAGAATGAGAGGAGATTTTATAGAAGTTTTCAAAATGATGAAGGTATAGTTAGGGTAAATGGAAGCAGGCTTTTTCCACTGAGTTTGGGTGAGCCTAGAATGGGTGGGTGGTCAAATGTTAAAGGGTGAAAGATAAAATACCCAAGGAGAAAATGAGGAGGAGCTTCTTTACTCAGAGGGTGGTGAGAGTCTGGAATTTGCTGCTAGGGAGGTGGTGGATGTGGTTTTGATTCCAACATTTTTAAGAGAAGCTTGTTTAAGTTCATGAATAGGAGAGGAATGGAGGGCTATGATCCAGGTGTTGGTCAATGGCTCTACACAGAATTATAGTTTGCTTGGACTAGATGGGCCAAAGGGCCTATTTGTGTGTTGTAGTGCTGTATGACTATAAGCTCTCTGGAACATGCTGCAGTTTACAGTGTTTTGTATTAACATGAGTTGTTGCTTTCCATCTTTGTGGCAGGTCTGAGGAAATGTCTCAGTTTCCTAATTTTAAGTGCAAAAGATCAGCTTGTTAATGAGAAAACAAGTCTTCCATTTCTACGATGATCTCACAATCTTAGTGCATCCCAAAGGATATTGCAATTAAAGAACTAAAATGAATTTTAAAGAAACTAGTAAATTTTACAAATGTGGAAATAGTAATACACAAATATATGACTGCTTGATAAAAAAATTATGACTTCAAATTTTAAGAACAATGAAACCTAAGACATTGTTTTCTTCCCTTATTAATGAGTTTATTCTGCTCCTTATTCCTTTTGAGGTACTCCTCACATAGCAAATGTTCAATTGATGGATTTTCACTCTAATGCCTTTGACTCTTTGAGGCCAACGTCATCGATTTACAAAACTATTTTATTTGCTCTAGTCAATAACATTCCACTCATCTTGCTCGAGAATGTACTGTACCAAAGTTTTCATAAGACATTTTGCCTTGCCTTTTTAATTGACAAAATTTCACCTTGGAAAATGTTTAACAGGAATACATCCCTTTTGTAAGTTGAGGAGCCAATGCATAGTCTATGAGGGGTGATTGATAAGTCCGTGGCCTAAGGTAGGAATCAATTTTAGAAAACCTAGCACATTTATTTTTCAACATAGTCCTCTCCTACATTCACACACTTACTCCAGCAGTCATGGAGCATATGGATCTTGGACCTTAGACAGTGTCCACAGCAGGGGTGATTGATAAGTTTGTGGCCTAAAGTAGAAGGAAATGAGTTATACAGCTCTCGTTACATGCACATGCAGTTCAAATCTTTGAGTGATTATGCAGAAAGTTTGAAGTTAATAACTCATCGGGGAAGGTCGATAAGTTCATGGCCTCGGGTAGAAGGAGATGAGTTATTAATTTCAAGCTTTCTGCATAAACACACAAAGAGTTGAACTGCATGTGCCAAGAGCTGTATAACTCATCTCCTTCTACCTTAGGCCACCAAATTATCAATCACCCCTGCTGTGGACACTTTCTGAGGTCCAAGATCTGTATGCTCCACAACTGCTGGATTAAGTGTGTGAATGTAGGAGGGGACTATTTTGAAAAATAAATGTGCTAGGTTTTCTAAAATTGACCCCTTCTGCCTTAGGCCCCGAACTTATCAATCACCCCTCATATAATGGTGACAGCACTCAAGCCAGTCAGATCTCATTTGTCCCGTAGTCTGCTCCTAAAACAAATATTGTGATCTAAAGATCGACCTGAGTCAGTAATATTTTTGGCAGCAGGAATGTGTGTGTCTTTCAGAGGAAGCCTTGACTAAAGAATAGCACAGTGGCAAGCCAGAATCCTGAGTTACGTTGTTCCAATAACTTGCAGTATTAGGAAGTCACCACTGTGTGGGTTATAACACAATTCAGGCACTTTTGAAATGGGAAGTGTGCCTACAGTGACAACATTGTTACCTTGTTGTGCAATTTAGTTTCATGCAGTATTGCTGTGGTAGTTCTCTAAGAGTTAAAAAAAATAGAGGGGTGTGTGTCTATTTCCTACTTAGAGTTAAAAAAGATAAATTGATATACATATGTGCTTCCCAAAGAATTAAATAAAATAGATGTGTGTGTTTGTGTGTGTGTGTGTGCACGCGCACGTGTGCTCGTGCTTCTCAAAGAATTAAAAAATATGGTGGGGGTGTGTGTGTGTGTGTACATTAATGTATTTATTTAAGGACTTAAAAAAGATGTGTGTGAGTGGTTTTCAAATAATTAAAAGAGATATGTATGTGCATTTCTGTTTTCATATCTGTGTACGTGTGTGTGTGTGTATATGTCTGCGTGTGTGAGTGTTGTGAGTTTGTGTGAGTGCACACGTGTGCATGCACATTGAGCATATGTGTGTGCATGTGCGAGTGTGTGTGTGTGAGAGTGTGCACGCATAAGAATGCATGTGTGTGTGTGGTTTTCAACGAGTTAAAAAAGATAGGTGTGAGTGTGCCTGTGCGCATATGTGCATGAGTGTGTGTGTGTGTGTGTGTGTGTGTGTGTGTGTGTGTGTGTGTGTGTGTGTGTGTGTGTGTGTGTGTGTGTGTGTGTACATGCCTCATTGCATGTTATCACTGCAGATGCCTGTGAAGTGAATGTAAAGTGAATCCATCCTTTGGCCCTTATCTAAGTGTTCCAACAACAGTGGAGGGAAGGGGAGTGCTAATGGTCATTTGAAATCGCTATAAATGGACCAGAAAGGTAGGAAGTAGGCCAGTGAGGTTTTTGCAATGATTATTAGGCTTGTTTGCATTATTGACATTAAGAGTTACTTTGGGCAACCAGCCAGTGACCGGGGCTGACTATTTAATTCAGACTAATGAGAAATATAGATCAGTGCATTGAATGGAAACCCTCACTTTTCCTGTTTTATAGCAGTGAGGGGAATGATTGACTTAAGAGGAGAAGTACAACACAAATCGGATTTTGATAGAATTAGTATTTGTTGGATAGATAAGCCTGACGGTGGAATAGTGTAGAGCTAGTGGCTCTGACAGAACTATTTATAGTGTTACTGCGGTACTGCTTAATAATATTTCACAGTACTGTAGAAAACAATGCCTCTGGCACTGCTATTCCACAGGTACCATTTTAAGGTAGATTAAAAAAGAAAGACTTGAATTTTTTTGACCACAGCTTTCTTCAAAATGCTTCACAGCCAGTGATGCACCTACTTTGAAGTTGCAGTCTTTGTTGTGAATTGGCAAACACAGTTATCCATTCATGCATCACAAGATCCCTTTAAAAGGAAAAATCTGGCATGATTCACATTGCAAGATCGTGCTTGAAGGCAGAATACAAGGTTCTTAGCAGGGTGGAGGAACAGAAGGATCTTGGGATCCACATCCATAGATCCCTCAAAGGTCCCACACAGGTTGATAGGGTTGTTAAGGAGGCATATAGTGCCTGGCCTTCATTAGTTGGGGGATTGAGTTCAAGCGCCATGAGATGAAGTTGCATCTGTATGAGACTCTGGCTATACCACATGGAATATTGTGTTGCCCTGTTATAGGAACAATGTAGGTGCTTTAGAGAGGTGCCGAAGAGATTTACGAGGATGCTACTTGTCTTATGAGATCCGGTTGAGTGAGCTAGGGCTTTTCTCTTTGAAGAGAAGGGGAATAAGATCTGACTTGGTAGAGATGTACAAGGTGATAGAGTGCACTGCCAGAGATTTTTTCCAGGCTGGGAATAGCTATTACCACAGGGCACAATTTTATAGACAATAGACAATAGGTGCAGAAGTAGACCATTCAGTCCTTCGATCCTGCACTGCCATTTTGAGATCATGGCTGATCATCTACTATCAATACCCGGTTCCTGCCTTGTCACCATATCCCTTGATTCTCCTATCCATAAGATACCTATCTAGCTCCTTCTTGAAAGCATCCAGAGAATTGGCCTCCACTGCCTTCCGAGGCAGTGCATTCCAGACCCCCACAACTCTCTGGGAGAAGAAGTTTTTCCTTAACTCTGTCCTAAATGACCTACCCCTTATTCTCAAACCATGCCCTCTGGTACTGGACTCTCCCAGCATCTGGAACATATTTCCTGCCTCTACCTTGTCCAATCCCTTAATAATCTTATATGTTGCAATCAGATCCCCTCTCAATCTCCTTAATTCCAGCGTGTACAAGCCCAGTCTCTCTAACCTCTCTGCGTAAGACAGTCCTGACATCCCAGGAATTAACCTTGTGATGTGTTTAGAGAAGAATATAGGGGAGATGTCAGAGCGAGGTTTTTTACCTAGAGAGTGATAGGTGCATAGAACACCCTGCCAGGAGCTGTCGTAGAGGCAGATACATTATGGACATTAAGAGACTCTTAAATAGACATATAGATGATAGAAAAAATGGAGGGCTATGTGAGAGGGAAGGCAAAGAGTGATGCTGTAGATTAAAAAGTTACTGCAATATTGTGGGCCAAAGGGCCTATACTGCACTCATTTGTTCTTTGTTCTCCTTTCTACAAAGTTGTCCCCACCTTCTTCTTCTGAGTGACAGTGTTGTAAGTTACAATGGTTTCCAAAGAGATCTTGATCATTTAGGAAGTCAGGCTGAGGAATGGCAAATAGATTTCAACTTAGTGTGATGTATTTGGAAAGTCAAACCAGGGAAGGACGTATACAGTGAATGACAGGACAAAACAGAGGGACCTGGAAGCACAAGTGCACAGTTCACTGAAAGGAGCCGCACAAGTAGACAGGATAGTGAAAAAGGCATTGAGCACGTTGACCTTCTTCAGGTGGAACAAGTCAGGACATTATGTTGCAGTTATATGAATCAATGACATCACACTAGGAATTTTGTGAGCAGGTTTGGTCATAGAAAAGACATTGTCAAGCTGGAGAGGGTGCAGTAGAGATTTACGAGGATGCTGCCTGGACTAGAGAGCCTGAGGTGAAGGAGGACATTGGCCATGCTGCATCTTCCCTGGAGCACAGGACAATGGAAGATGGCCTAATAGAAGTTTATATAATCATGGGGCGACACAGTAGCACTGTGATTAGCACAATGCTTTACAGTACCAATGACCCAGGTTCAGTTCCTACCACTTTCTGTAAGGAATTTGTACATTCTCCCTGTGACTGCATGGGTTTCCTCTGGGCGCACCAGTTTCCTCCCACGGTCCAAAGACATACCGGTTAGTAGGTTCATTGGTCATTGTAAATTGTTCCACAATTAGGCTAAGATTAAATCGGGGATTGCTCAAAGGGCAGGAAGGGGCTGTTCTGCACTGTTTCCTCAATAAAGAACAGATAAATAACAGGTATGGATAAGATGGACAGTCATAGTTTTACACCATGAATGTTCAGGAACAGTTATTATCAGACTCCTGAACAAGCATGAATAACTCCACAACTCATGTTCTCAGTATTATTTATTTTTTATTTGCACAATTCATTTTTTGTTTGTCAATGTTTGTTTATATAGTTTTTTCATAAATTCTATTATATTTCTTTATTTTTCTTCAAATGCCTGCAAGAAAATGAATCTCAATGTAGTATATGGTGACATTCAGTATATATACACAGTACTGTGCAAAAAGTTTTAGGCACACAGACATATAGTTAGGGTGCCTAAGAATTTTGCACAGTACTGTATTTGTTAACATGGAGCAGAGAGTGAGTCTGTGAATCTGGAGGAGCAAAGAATGTTAAGAATGACAACGATGAAGTGCCCTGGGAGGGTTGTGGGACTGGTGGCAGAGAAGCTCCGGGAGTAGGGTGTAGCACGGGTGCAGACACACCCAGCCCTGAGACACCAGGCAAGATTACTAGATTCAAAAACTGGTTTATTGATCATTACAGATTGTCTCTCTGATGCTTTCTGCTCCCTCCACTCTCCCTTTCACTTTTCCCAACCATGATTCCTCTCTCCCTGCCCCCTTCCCACTCTCAGTCCACAACAGAGACCCATATCAGAATCAGGTTTATTATCACTCACATATGTCATGAAATCTGTTTTTTTTTGTGGCACCAGGACGGTGTAATACATAAAATTACTGCAGTACTGTGCAAAAGTTGTAGGCCTTCAAGCTACAATTCATTGAGAGTAGGGGAGATTCAAACAAGAGGACATGAGTTGAGAGTTAGGGGGCAAAAGTTTAAGGGTAACACAAGGGGGAATTTCTTTACTCAGAGAGCGGTAGCTGTGTGGAACAAGCTTCCAATAGAAGTGGTAGAAGTAGGTTCGGTATTGTCATTTAAAGTAAAATTGGATATGTATATGGACAGGAAAGGAATGGAGGGTTATGGGCTGAGTGAGGGCCAGTGGGACTAGGTGAGAGTAAGTGTTCGGCATGGACTAGAAGGGCCGAGATGACCTGTTTCCGTGCTGTAATTGTTATATGTTTATATGGTTATAAGCTATATGTATGGAATGGGAAGGCCCTTAAGGTTACTGGGGCAAACACAAGCAGCTGAGATGAGCCAAAGACACTGCATCACTCTGTGACTCTGCAATACTGGTTCCTTGGAAAATTCAGGGCAGCTAGGGTGCCCCAGTCTAAGTTCTTGCCTGGTTCCTGGGGTGCACTGGTTACTCGGGCTTGTCTGTGCTCAGGTTCCTGCCGACGGATTTTACCACAACACCTTTAGGTTCTGATTTTTAAACATCAATCCTTAGACCACATTGTTCAACTAGATCTGATCGCATGCAAACAACAAAGAGGATCCAGAATTGCTAAAGACCATAAGAAATAGAGCAGAATTAGGCCATTTGGTATCCATCATGGCCGACTTATCCCTCTCAACCCCATTCCCCTGCCTTTTCCCCATAACCTTTGATGCCCTTAACAATCAAGAACCTTATCAACCTCCACTTTAAATATACCCAATGACTTGGCCTCCACAGACATCAGTGGCAATGAATTCCACAGATCACCACACCCTGTCTGAAGAAATTACCCCATTTCTCTCTCCTCCTCCTAGTATTTTGAGACAGAGTACTTAGGTCATAGACTCTCCCACTATTGAAACCATCCTCTCCATGGCCACTCTATGAAGGCCTTTCAATATTCAAAAACACAAAATGCTGGCAGAACTCAGCAGGCCAGACAGCATCTATGGGAGGAGGTAGTGACAAAGTTTCGGGCCGAAACATTGTCACTAACTCCTCCCATAGATGCTGTATGGCCTGCTGAGTTCTGCCTGCATTTTGTGTTTTTATTTATTTATTTCCAGCATTTGCAGATTCACTCATGTTGCCTCTCAATATTCATTAGGTTTCAATGTAATTCCCCCCGATTGTTCTAAACTCCAGCAAGTACAGGCCCAGAGCCATCAAACGCTCCTCATACATTAACCTTTTCATTCCTGGGATCATTCTCATAAACCTCCAATTGCAGCACATCCTTTCTCAGACAAGAGGACCAAAACTGCTTGCAATACTCCAAGTGCCCTCCAAACAATGTCTTATAAAGCCTCCTGTGGTTCCCCAGTACTCCCAGATAGGAAACTCATAAAATTTAATTTTAAGCTGTTTTAACCTGCTGCCTGAATCTAAATTGAAAGCAGAATAAATTCTGTAAAGGAAAACTTGTAGGGTAATGTTCTACATTAATGGGACTGAGCAGAAGAAATGGATTTAACAATACACTGCTAGAGACTAGCAAACTCAGACTGAGAAATTATAAACTCAAAGAGATTCCACAGAAGCTGGAAATCCAGAGTAACACACACACAAAATGCTGGATGAATTCAGCAGCTCAGGTAGCATCTGTGGAGGGAAATAAACAGTTGATGTTTCGTGTCAAGGCCCTTCATCAGGACTGGAAAGGAAGGAGGTCGAAGCCAGGATGCATAACATTAAGGTGTTCCTCCAGCATTTTGTGTGTGTTATTCTGAGAATGTAATGTAATACAGCAGCTGAAGTTCAATGTCACAGAACAGCTGTCAGGTTAGTTGATGTTTTTTACAGATGTTTGAAAGTTTTTATTTCACTGAATGCGTTTTAAAACGTATGTTGGATTCTGATGTTTTGGATCCAAGGTTCTACGGAAGTGAAGAATGAGGCATCAAATTTGTTGCTTTCAGCTGTTTCATGAAGCCCTCTGCCAAATGGCCTACTCCTATTTAAACAGTGCACTTATTTATTTATTTAGAGGTTCAGTGTGGAACACACCCATCTGGCCCAACAAGGTGTGCCACCCAGCAACCCACCTGTTTAACCCTCGCCTAATCACAGGACAATTTTTAATGACCAGTTTACCTACTAACCGGTATGTCCTCAGACTGTGGGAGGAAACCCATTCATACATAGGAAGACGTACAGACATCCATACAGAAGATGCTGGAATTAAACTGGATATCCGATGCCCCGAGCTGTCATGGTAAGCACTACACCACTGTGACGCTTTCAAAAATCACAGACTTGTTTCGAATCCCATCATGGTCACAGACTTCTGAATCTGTTCCACCCCAACTCCAAAACATCCTCTAATCTCTCTACACTCTTCCAAATTGGGCATTTTAGTGTTCTCAACTTTAGCTGTTGTGTGACTGGCAATCAAGTCTGCAATGACTAAGGCCATAAGTTCTGGAAATCCCTGCCATAACTTCTCTCCTTCCAGAATGTTGGCAGGACAGGCAAATTGTGGTTGTGAGGGAATATCAACTTGACTGACCTTTTCATCTTTGGAACAAAGGAGACTGAGAGGAAATTACACTGAGACAGTATCAATGGAGATGACTAAACAGTCAATGTTTCGGGCTGAGACCCTTCATCAGGACTCAAGAAAGACTTTTGAGTCTTCATGAAGGGTTTTGGCCCAAAATGTTAACTGTTTGGTCATTTTCCTCCAGCATTTTGTGTGTGTTAATATAGTGTTGCTATACTGAGGTGAGTGATTAGAGTCGTACAGGTTTGTTCAAGAATTGAATAATTGAAGAAAAGCAACTATTCTTGAACCTAGTAGTATGGAGCTTCAAGCATTGGTACCAGCAGCTTGATGGTAGCTGTGAGAAGATGACGTGGCCTGGGTGCTGGGAATAGAGTTACAAAGTCATAGAACACTACCGCACAGTCTAGTCCATACCAAACCATCCCATTGACCTGGACTCGGACAATAGCCCTCCATAACCCTCCCATCCATATACCTATCCAAATTTCCCTTAAATGTTGAAATTGACCCTGCATCCACCACTTGCGCTGACAACTCATTCCACATTCTCACTATTGTCTGAGTGAAGAAGTTGCCCCTCATGTTCCCCTTAAACATTCCTTTGATGATGGATGTTGCCTTCTTGAAGCACAACTCCTGTACATGGCGAGGAATGCACCCGTGATGTACTGGGCAGGGACCACAACTCTCTGCATCCTCTTACACCCCCACACATTTGAACTACTGTACCAAATCATGATTCAACCCGAATGATGCTTTCGATAGTAGATCTGTAGAATTCTGTTCAATTGCTTGGTTGTAGAAGTGTAGCTGCAAGACAGTGTTAAATTAGAAACCGTCTTCCCATAAAAGTCCTTGAAGTTTTCTTACTCTATTGTGAAATACAGAAAATTCATTTTACTTCCTTGCATTTTGTTAACTCATTCAAATTATAATTGTGTGTGGTATAACTGTTATCATAAGTACATACAGAATTCCTCGTCACTCAAACCTTCTCTACCATGTAGCTAGATCATGGCAGAACATGCCTTGTGTTTCATCTGCACTCTTAATACTCGAGTAACAAATTCCTATAAAAACATGTAATATAGAACAAAAGTTACAGTACAATATTCAGATTCAGTTTAATTTTCATTTATCAAACATACATTGAGAAGTACAGTGAAGTACATCTTTTGATTCAATGACCGGCACTACCTAGGGATGTGCTGGGGGCAGCCCACAAGAGTTGTCACACATTCCAGTGCCAGCATGGGATAGCCACAATGCTCAGCTGAAGAACACAGAACACAACAGGCAACAAATCTACAAGAGCAAAACAAGCCCCTTTGTCCCCTGCCACCCAGCTGTGCATCCACGCTCATACACAGTCCTTCAGCCTCAGGACAGGCGGTGTTTTGGGGCTTGACCCTTCACCAGGACTGGAAAGAAAGAGTGTAGAAGCCAGAATTTAAAAAGTGGGGGGAGGTGAAAGAGCAGAAGCTAATGGGTGATAGGTGAATCCCAGTGAGGTGATGGAGGCGGGATGAAAGGGAATGATGTGAGAAGGTGGGAAATGATAGGTGGAATTAACAAAAGACTGAAGAACAAGGACTCTGACAGGAGACAGCAGCGGACCATGGAATAAACAGAAGGAGCTGGGGAACAGAGGGAGGGATGGGCAGGTCAGGGAAAGGGTTAAAGGGAAGGGATAATGGGTCTAGGGGAAAACAAATGGGGGTGTTTCTAGCTTCTGGGAACCACTTTGTCCCCCAAACCTTTGTTTTTCCTGTTCTTCTGGCTCTGTTACACATTTGCTTCAGCCCTTTGTCACTTCCATGTAACACTTAGTATATTGTGGCAGACAAAGTGTTGATAGTTAACAAAATTACCTCACACTACAGTATTTTATGTGTAAGCTTTCAAATAAATTGCCAGACTATGTGCTATCTCCTCACCTTTTAAACCAACAATGCTTTACAGTGCAATTCTACACTCTGGCCACTTAATTACGTACACCTGTTCACATGTTAGTTAATGCAGATCTCTAATCAGCCAATCATGTAGCAGCAAAATGCATAAAAGCATGCAGACATGATCAAGAGGTTCAGTTGTCATTCAAACTAAATAACAGAATGGGGAAGGAGTGCAATCTTAATGCTTTCCAGATGGGATGGTTTGAGTATCTCAGACACAGCTGATCTCCTGGGATTTTCACACACATCAATCTCTAGAGTTTACAGAGCTTAATGCCATGGAAACAAAAAACATCCAGTGAGTGGCAGTTCTGTGGCGAAAACTCTTGTTAATGAGAGAGGTCAGAGGAATATGGCCAGACTGACAGGAAGGTGAGTAATTCAAATAACCTCGTGTGGAGCATCTCCAAAACATCGAGCCTTGAAATGGATGGGCTACAGCATCAAAAGACCACAGACATACAGTCAATATCCACTTTATTAATTATATTTAAATTATTGATGTAAGATTAATAATAAACTGCATAAGTCAAAGTATTGAATACAACAGTTAGGACGTAATGTTGAAGTTGTATAAGGCATTGGTGAGGCCTAATTTGGAGTATTGTGTGCAGTTCTGGGCACCCACCTACAATAAAGATATCATTAAGATTGAAAGAGTCCAGAGAAATTAATAAGGATTTGCCAGGACTTGAGGACTTAAGTTAAAGGGAAAGGTTGAATAGGTTAGGACTTCATTTCCTGGAGCGTAGGAGAATGAGGGGAGATTTGACAGTTATATAAATCTATCAGAAGTATAGATAAACATGCAAGGTTTTTCCACTGAGGCTGGGTAAGACTAAAACCAGAGGTCATGTGTGAAGGGCGAAAGGTGAAATATTTAAAATGAACCAGAGAGGGATCTTCTTCACTCATCTGGCGATGAGAGTGTGGAATATGCCGCTCGTGGAAGTGGAGGATGCGGGTTTGATTTCAACGTTTAAGATAAATTTGGATAGGTATGGGATGAGAGGGGTATGGGAGGCTATGGTTCGGATGCAGCTCAGTGGGACTAGGCAGAATAGTAATTTAGCACAGACTCGATGGGCCAAAAGGCCTGCTTCTATGTTGTAGCATTCTCTGATTCTATAACATTTAATGAAATTCCTTAATATCCTCAGACTTTATTTTTTGCAAGTTACAAGAGAATTATGTATGGGATGTAATATTCAATTTACAGAGGCGGAAACATTGATTCTTCTCATCTTAAGAAAACACACAAAAAAGAATATTGTGCCATAGAGCTTAAGGTAATTTCTCAGCTGGTTTCAAACACTGAGCTTCTCAACCTCACAATAATCCATGATCGACTCCCAGTTGATACAGGAATGAGCCAGGCTAGGGATTTTAATGGGATGATGGGGGTAGGACGACTCAATTTGCCTCAGCTCCCTTAGAATCGGGGAAAGGCAAGAATCAGTCCGCCTCATGCTTTCTGCCCAGAGATTACAGCAATACGTTGCTGACTGCCACTAGCAATTCTGAATCAAAACATTCTCTGAGGGAATGGATAGAGGTTTTGCAAATGAAAGCAGGAAATGTTGAAAATTCTCAGCAGATCAATTAGTACAACCTTTATCCTGCTGTTCTGTGACTATTGAACAATCCCCAAGTACAGTAAGATATTCTCTTGTCCTCATTATCTATCTCATTGTAACTTTGTATCATACTGTCTGCTTGAACTACACTTTCTCTGTAACGTTAACAGCTTCTTCCCCTCTGCCACCAGATTTATGAATGAATCATGAACCCACAAATATTACCCAATTATTTGTCTATTTTTATACTACTTACTTATTTATTTCATAATTTATGGTAATTTTATGCTTTTGCACTTAACTGTTGCCAAAAACAACAAATTTCACATCAGCACACACAAAATGCTGGAGAAACTCAGCAGGTCAGGCAGCATCTATGGAAATTAATATATGGTTGACATTTTGGGTGCAGACCCTTCTTTAGGACTGGCAAGGAAGGGGGAAGATGCTGGAATAAAAAGGTGGGGGAGGGGAAGGAGGTTAATAGAAGGTGATAGGTGAAGTCAGATGCGTGGGAAAGGTAAAGGGCGGGAGTAGAAGGAATCTGATAAAAGAGTGGACCATAGGAAAAGGGTCTAAGCCCGAAATATCAACTGCTTATTCATTTCCATAGATGTTGCCTGACCTGCCGAAGTCCTCCAGCACTTTGTGTGTGAACTATGGATTTCCAGCAACTATAGACTTTCCTCATTTAAAATTTCACTTCATATAAAACAGTGATAATAAATCTGATTATGATTCAGATTCTGCTTTGAAGCTGTAATACTTTACGCTGCATCTGTACCCCACACAAAACTCAGCAGGAACTCAGCAGGTCAGGCCGCACCTATGGAGGGGAATAAACAATCAATGTTTCAGGCCGAGACCCTTTATCAAATTCCTGTTTATTCTCCTCTATAGGTGCTGCCTGACAGTACTACTGAGTTACTCTATCATTCTGTGTGTGTTGCTCTGCATTTCCCACATCTACAGAATCTCTTGTCTTAATGGTTCTGCATTCTCTTACTGTTTTCCCTTGTACTGCCTCAGTGCACTGTTGCAATAAACTTATCTGTATGGCTAGCAAGCAAAACAAAGTTTGCCACTATACCTCGGTATCTGTATCAATAATAAAGCAATTAACCAAGTTACCGCTTGAGAAGCAGCATTAATGTTTCAGGTTAATGACAGTTTTTCAGACATTTCTCCACTACAGCTGAATAATCCTTAAAAATCCACACTCTTATCCTGTTGATCCTAAATGAAGCCATCGCTCTTGACAGCTGAATATTCCAAAACACACTGCAATGAACCAGTCAGACAATTTTAGGAATGGTTGTAAAGTGGGAAATGTGCTGACCAATTTTTGAACATCGTGATCTCACAGGATGGATTAATGTAGATGAATTTCTTCCCCTTGTTATTGATACTGTTTAGAGTCATAGAAAAGTATAGGACAGGAACAGGTCCTTCAGCCCAGCTGGTCAGTGCTGATCCATTCAAACTGCCTTCTTCCATCAACCTACACCAGGACCATAGCTCTCTATTCCCCAACCATCCACGTATCTATCCAAACTTTGCTTAAATGTTGAAATTGAGTACACATGCACCACTTGTGCTGGCAGTTCATTCCATACACTCATGACTCTCTCAGTCAAGAAGTTTTCCGTCTTTTTTCCCCTTAACGATTTTACCTTTTTCCCTTAAAGCATAGCCTCTAGTCCCACCCAACCTCAGTGGAAAAAGCCTGCTTGAATGATTAGGCTTCACCAACGTAACTTTCTTGCTCTTTCTTCAAATATTACCAAAAGATATTTAACATACATCTCTGAATGTTCAAACTTTAAAAATCATAGTAAATTTATAATCAATATACGTATATGTCACCATTTACTCTCGAGATTTATTTTCTTGCAGGTATTTACTGGAAAATAAAGAAATTCAATAGAATTTATGAAAAACTATACATAACAAAGACTGATACTCATTCAATGTGCAAAAGAGGACAAATTGTGTGTTTAATAAATTTTAACAAGTAAATAACGAATAGCGAGAACATGTGTGTTGGATCTTTGAAAGTGAGTCTGTAGGTAATGGAACCAATTCAGAATAGGGGCGAGTAAAGTTGATGCTGAAGCAGTGCTGATTAAAGTCCACAGATAAATGAGTTCTATACACAGAGGGTAGTGAGCTACCAGAAGAAGTGTTTGAAGTGGGTAGAATTGCAACATTTAGGAGGCATTCAGATAGATATATGGAGGGGAAGGACTTGTGGATTTATTGACTGAGCACGGACAACTGGGATGAGCAGGGAGGATGCTGCTGGTGAACATGTAACAGTTGGGCCAAATGGCCTGTTTCTGTGCTGTATGACAACAACACGGGAAGCTTTTTGTTATTAGTTCCACAATTTCATCCCTACATTTTTCACATTTGCATTTTACAGTAAGCTGCATTCAGGGATTTTAGGGCATGTAAAAAAAAAATTGGTCAAAGGGAAGGAGGAAAGCTTCCCAGTACAGCTGTTCCCCCATGGTATTGTACCAATCTTTTAACTACTCTAATTCTAACCCTTCCCTCCAACATAGCTCTTCATTTTTTTTTCATCTATGTGCCTGTCTAAGAGTTTCTTAAACTTCCCTAATGTATCTGCCCCTACCAAAGCTGAAAGTTCAAAGTAAATTTATCATCAAAGTACACATATATCACATATAGTACACATATATTTCTTGTGGGCATACTCAATAAATCCATAATAGAATGATAACCATGGTAATAACTGTTCCTGACCTGGAGGTTTGTACCTTCCTCTTGGTGACAGCAGCAAAGAAAGAGCATGAACTGGGTGTTAGGGGGATCCTAATGATGGGTGCTGCTTTTCTGTGACAATACTTCCTATAGGTGTCTCAATGGTGGGGAGAGTATTACCTGTGATGGACTGGTCTGTGTCCAATACTTTTTATAAGATTTTCCATTCAAGAGCATTATCAGGCTGTGATGCAGCCAGTCAAAATACTTTCCATCACACACCTCTGGCTGTCCACTCTATCGATGCCTCTCATCATCATGTACAACTCTATCAAATCACCTCTCATCCTACTTTGCTCTAAAAAGAAACAACATAGCTCACTCAACCCATCCTCACAAGACATGCTCTCTAATTCATACAGCATCCTGATCTCCTCTGCACCTTTTCTAAAGCTTCCACATCCTTCTTGTAAAGAGGTGGATAGTTAAGAATTAGAGAGATATTAGAGGGCAAATTGCTGACAAGCACATGAAGGCAAGTTGGTCGGCATGGAAGAGTTGGGCCAAAGGGCTTGTTTCTGTCCTGTAGAACCTGATGCCTCTATGAGGAGAGAGAAAGAGAGGCAGGGTGACTGAGGGTAGGGGACTGTAGGTAACTGAAAAGGTAGCCAATACCAGAGCAATTAGAACTGTTCTGTAGAATTAGTTGAAATTGGAGGGACACAGAGCCCTTAACAGGTTGTGGCTGTGGACCAGGTTATAAATATGTGGAGGAATTTGAATACATGAGTTGAATGTAAAATCAACATGACCCAGCAATGGGATATAATGGAAGTCAGCAGGCACAAGGCTGATTAGGTGAAAGCACTGTTTCAGATAGGCTCAAAGTTACCTAAATATCAAAGTATTACAACATACAACCAGCTCTCTACTCTGTTGAGATATTTGATTATTCAGCAGAACCATGTCAATTCCTGTCTACTTCACCGAGGTTGATTCAAATCAGATGTGCACATTAAAGAGAAGTCAAGAGGAGAAAAATCTGCTGTGGCTGCAAATCTCAAACGAAACCCATAAGTGCCTGAGCACTCAGCAGGTCAGGCAGCACTTGGACAACGAGAAACAGTTGATGTTTCAGGCCAATTAGAACAAGAACATCAGACCAGAAAGATTAACTGTTTCTCTCACTGCAATCGCTGTCTGACCTGCTGAGTGTTTACAACATTTCCTGTTCTAACTCCTGTGTGAATCACTTGACTCATTCTCTCAGAATATCATGACAAGACAGCACTCCAGTTGAAGAACTGCTGGAGCTTTGCAGTGTGATAAATTTAAAATGTAACCTGCTGCTAGATTTTCCGAATAATCTGGAAAGGTCTAATGGAATGAAATAAAACAATAAGTGTTGTGCATGAGATCATGGTAGCATAGTGGTTAGCACAATGCTTTACAGTAGGTCAATTTTTTGCCACTGACTGTAAGGAGTATACATTCTCCCCATGACCTTGTTGGTTTCCTCCCACAGTCCAAAGGCGTACTAATTGGTAAGTTAATTGATCATTGGACATTGTCCCGTAATTGACCTAGGTTTAAATAGGTGGGTAGCTGGGTGGTGCAGCTCGAAGCATCAGAAGGGCCAATTCTGTGCTGTTTCTCAATAAATAAACAAATAGACGGGAGAATCATTGAACAGGTTCCCACAATGCAATGAGTGTAACTTCTACAAAAATATTCCGCAATATATTTTATTCTTTAGCCAGATCACCACCTCCTTGGCTAACCAGATGAGCTTTGATTTTTTTCATCTTTTCGATACAATTTTTCTTTTTCTCTGTAATTATTTACTCAGCCTTCTGCCAACTCATGCAAAGACTTTAGAGGGCTTTATTTCTTGACAGCCTCTATAGGAACTGCTCACTTATTACACCCAAGTGCATCAAATAAACTAGCAAAATTACCATCGTACAGTTTATCTTATGAAGTAATGCCAAACCCTTTCATGAAGATTATGAGTAAATCGAGGCTGGGGAGTGCTTTATATGTTGGATAAATGATGAGGAATTGATATATATTTGATGTACTGCAAATGTATAAAGAAGCTACTTGGGAATACACACAGTGGCCACTTTATTAGGTACACCTGTACACTTGCTTGTTAATGCAAATATCTAATCAGCCAATCATGTGACAGTGACTGAATATATAAAAGCATGCAAATATGGTCAAAAGTTCATCTGTTGTTCAGATCAAATGTCAGAATGGGGCACAAATGTGCTTTGACCATGGAATATTTGTAGGTGCCAAATAGAGCGGTTTGACTATCTCAGAAATTTCTGATCTTCTGGGACTTTCACTATAGCAATCTTTAGAATTTGCAGAAAATGCTGTAAAAAAAAAAATCCAGTGTGCGGGCAGTCTTTGGACAAAAATGCCTTGTTAATGAGAGAGGTCAGAGGAGAATAACCAGACTGGATCAGACTGACAGGAAGGTGACAGTAACTCAAGTAAGCACATGTTACAACAGTAGTGTGTGGAAGAGCATCTCTGAATGCACAACATGTCGAACCTTGAAGTGGATGGGCTACAGCAGCAGAAGACCATGAACATACACTCAGTGGCCACTTTATTAGGTACACAAGGTAGGTAATAAAGTGACCATTGAGTGCAATTCTTATAAAAATATTCCTCACTATATTTTATTCTTTAGCCAGATCACACTGTCTTGGCTAACCAAATGAGCTTTGATTTTTTTTTTCTTTCTGATGCGATTTTCCGTTTTCTCTGTAATTATTTACTCAGCCTTCTGCCAACTCGTGCAAAGACTTTAGAGGGCTTTTTTTCTTGTGAGCCTCTGTAGGAACTGCTCACTCATTATGCCCATGTGCATTAGATAAACTAGGAAGATTACCATCGCACACTTTATCATATAAAGTAATGCCAAACCCTCACATGAAGATCACGAGTAATTTGAGGCTGTGGAATACTTTGTGTCGGATAAATGATGAGGAATGGATGTATATTTGATATACAGCAAAGATATAAATAAGCTCCTTGGGAATATTTCACAAGTACTAACAGCCGCAAGAACTTGCAGACTTGCCTCCTGAGGTAATCTACTCATTTTAAAGAGTGAAGCAGACCTTGTATCATATTTATACAGCAATATATCATTAGTGTGGCATTGTTGGTGTGTTGAAGCTTATAGTTAAGCACATTAATATTTTTAGATGGCTGTCAGGTTGATGTGCATTGTCATCGCCTGGTGCATTAACACACAATTTCCATTTTTGTGTGGCTGAAACCTGTGGGAGTTTGTGTTTGAGAGGCAGCTGAGAATAGAACTGCAAGATTTCAAGTTATGCAGAATTGTCAGAGAGGCTAATGACTGCTTTCTTGTTATGAATACCTTATTTATATTCTTTCAGCCAATTTTGTGCCCAGCAACCTCCCTGAAACAATAATTTAACAAGATCCAAATTTAAATGGTGTTGCTTAAGGAATTAATATTGACTGGTAGACCAAGGAGATCTTCAAGGGTACTTGTTAAAGAAATTATTGTGGGATCTTTGGTATTTATTTGAAGGGAGCAACAATTATTGATTTTAATAAATTAGTAAGTTTAATAAATGTTTAATTGAGATTCAGAGGTTAGTGAGCTTCATGTGACAAGGAATGAACACCAGCAGTAGCCTGTCCTGGTCTAACCATATTGATGTCATGACCAAGAAAGTTTAGCAATGCCTCTACTTCCTCAGAAAGATATAGAAATTTGGCATGTCTTCACTGAGGCTTACCATTTTTTATCGATTCGCCATAGAAAGCATCCTATCCAGTTGCATTACAACTTGGCCCTGCACACGGCCTCAGATAAACTGCAAAGAGTTATGGACACAGCTCAGAACATCACTAAAACCAACCACTCCCCTCAGAGTCCACACTTCTTGCTGCCTCAATAAAGTAGTCAGTATAGTCAAAGATCCCCTCCTAACCCAGGCATTCTCTCTTCTCCCCTCTTCCATGGGACAGAAAATATAGAAGTCTGATAGCACGTACCACCAGGCTGAAGAACAGCTTCTACCACACTGTTATAAGGCTATTAAATGGTTCCCTATTACAATATGATGTATTCATGACCTCACATTCTCCCTTGTTAGGATCTTGCATCTGAGTTCGTGGGTTAAGGTGAAAGGTGAAATGTTTAAGGGGATCATGAGGGTGAACTTCTTCACTCAGAGGGTAAAGAGAGTGTGGAATGAGCTGCCAGCAGAAGTGATGGATGTGAGTTCAATTTCAACATTTAAGAAAAATTTGGACAGGTACATGGATGGAAGGGGTATGGAGGGCTATGGTCCAGGAGCAGAATTATGGAATTAAGCAGATGAAGAGTTTGGCAAGACTAGATGGGCATTGGAGCCTGTTTCTGTGCTGTGGTATTCTATAACTCTATGACTTTTTATTGTTTACCTACTCTGCACTCTTTGTCTGTAACTGTTACACTTTATTCTGCTGAAAGTGACTGGTTTTAAACTGGAGTTTAAAGCCAGTCATTTCAGGCAAATAGGGCTCTTGAACTCATCTAGGAGAAGGAAAACTCTGATCTCAAATTTTCACTGCATTCCAGCTATGCCCAGTCATGTGGAAGGCTTCAGGAGTAAATACTGAAGGAAAATCTGGAGCTGGAGTCCCTCTTGCAGTCCTACAACGTTGTCTGGCTACTCCCGCGATGCTGCTGGTGCCAATCTGTATCGATCTCTGCTGCTCCTTTGGATTCATCAGCTGTGTGGAGACGGGGAATTGGCTCCATGAGCAACAGCTTGCTCTCTATATTGCACTGCCCTGGCTTGCTTATCATGTAGACAATTAGGATGCAACCCCGACCAATGGAGGACCTTATTATAATTTTACCTAGTTCTACCTCAATGCACTGTGTAATGATCTGATCTGTATGAACAGAATGCAAGACAAGCTTTTCACTGTATATTGGTACATGTGACAATAATAAACCAATTCCAATTTCCAAATTCCATTACCAATATAAGCTGGGTGGGCTTAGGAGTCAATGGAGCTGAAGGTCATTTGTTCCAATATAGCACTTGCAATAATAGCACTATATCAGCATCAAGTTGAGAAGTAACCAGTTAGAATCCTTAGAGTCTTTAATCTGGAATATTATTAAATTTAGCAGACTTTATTCTGTCGAGCACAGGAGAATGAAATGAGATTTGATAGAGGTACATAAAATTATGAGGGGTATAGATGGGGTAAATGCAAGCAGCTTTTTCCACTGAGGCTGAGTGAGACGAGAAATAGAGGTCAAGGGCTAAAGGTGAAAGGAATATTGTATAAGGGGATCATGGGAAGGAACATTACTCAGAGGGTGCTGCGTGTGTTGAATGAGTTGCCAGTGGAAGTGGTGGATGTGGGTTTGGTTTTAACTTTTATGAGAAACTTGGAAAGATACGTGGATGGGAGAAGGGTGGAGGGATATAGCCTGGGTGCAGATTGATGGGACTAAGGCAGAGTAACAGGTCAGCTAGGGCAGAATGGGCTATTTCTATATTCTAGTGTTCTATGACTCTCTGAGTCTAAGACACTGAAGACATTTTACATGGATAGGAGGTATTTAAAGGGATCACAGCCAACATGAACTAATGGGACTGGTTTGCTGGGCACCATGGTGTGCATGGACAAGTTGACTGTGGACCATTGGCGTACTGTATTACTCTCTGACTGTTATTTATGAAACCTATTCACACCAGGTTTTACCAGAACTGGACTAACGTGTTAGGCTTTCGACTACATTTTAAAAGAGGGTGGAGGAACAGAGAAGAGGAAGGGAATATAGGACTTCAGGATGGCAAAGTCATTCATGTTTGTCAAGCTAATGCACTCAATGGCCACTTCATTAGGTACATCTGCTCGTTAATGCAAATATCTAATCATGTGGCAGCAACTCGATGCATAAAAACATGTAGATATGGTCAAGACGTTCATTTGTTGTTTAGACCAAACATCAAAATGGGGAAGAAATGTGATCTAAGTGATTTTGAGTGTGGAATGATTGTTGGTGCCAGATGGAATGGTTTGAGAATCTCAGAAATTAATCTCTGGAGTTTGCAGAGAATGGTGGAACAGACAAAAGAAAACATCCAGCGAGCAGCAGGTCTGTGGGAAAAATACCTTGTTAATGAGGGAGGTCAGAGGAGAATGGCCAGACTGGTTCTTTTATATAGAATATAAAAGCAAGGGGATAATGCTGATCCTTTATAAGACATTAGTCAGGCCACACTTATTGTCAACAGTTTTGTGCCCTGTATCTCAGAAAGAATGTGTTGTCATTGGAGTGAGTCTAGGGGAAGTTCATGAGGATGATTCTGGGAATGAAGGGGTTAATATATGAGGAGTGTTTGGCAGCTTTGGGCCTGTACTCACTGGAATTAGAAGAATGCAGGGATCTCATTGAAACCTACCGAATGATGAAAGGATTAGATGGGTCAGATGTGGAGAAGATGTTTCCTATTGTGGGGTATCCAGAGCTAGAGGGCGCAGTCTCAAATTTGAGGATAGACCTTTTAGAACAGAGGTTAGAAGGAATTTTTTTAGCCAGAGAGTAGTAAATCTGTGGAATGCTCTGCCACTGAGTGTGGTAGAGGCCACATCCGTGCATGTACTTAAGGTGGAAGTTGATCGTTTTCCGATCGGTTGGTGTATCAAACAATATGGCAAGAAGGCAGGTCTGTGGGGTTGAGTGGGATCCGGGATCAGCCATGATGGAATGGTGGAGCAGACTTGATGGGCTGAATGGTCTAATACTGCTTCTGTGCTTTATGGTCTTAAGCTGTCAGGAAGATAAATGTAAGAGGGGTGATTGATAAGTTTGTGGCTTAAAGTAGGAGATGAGTTATATAGCTCTTGTTACATGCATGTGCAGTTCAACTCTTTGAGTGATTATGCAGAAAGTTTGAAGTTAATAACTCATCTCCTTCTACCTTAGGCCACGAACTTATCAATCATCCCTCATAACTCAAATGATACATGTTGCAACACTGTTGTATGGAAGAGCATTTCTGAATGCACATGTCAAACCCCGAAGTGAATGGGCCTCAGCAGCAGAAGACCACAAACATACACTCACGACCAGTTAATTAGGTACCTCCTGTACCTATTATGTGGCCACTGATTGTATCAAAGGTAAATGTTACCTTATACAGGAATTGTACATAGAGTAACACACACCAAATGTTTGAGGAACTCAGCAAAACAAGCAGTATCTATGGAGAGGTATACACACAGATATCCTTTATGTTTAGAAGAGGAACGTTTCAGGTTTTAGATATTTCAGGCTGAGACCCTTCCTCAGGACCTGATGAAGTTTCTCAGCCAGAAACATCGACTGATTATTCCTCTCCATAGATATTGCCTGATCCTACTGAGTTCCTGCATCATTTTGTGTGTATTGCTCTGGATATCCAGCATCTGCAGAATCTCATGTATTAGTTGATACAAGAATAACAATTTTCTGCCTCATATTTCAGTCGTGACATTTGCCTATCTTTATTTAAACTATGTATTTATTGACAACACTGCATGTGTCAATGAGTTGGAGCCACTGCACAGGGGACTCATGGCAGAAAGTTTATTTTACAGCAGCCAAGTCAGTTTATTTATGAAACAGCATCTATTTAAAGAGCATAGGAAACAGAACTATAATCATTTTGCCAACATAAACAGCTTGGTTTTATTTCTCAGTGAAATACATACACTTAGTGGAGGATAGTTAGAAATGCTACCTCTCTTCCCTGGTGCCAAGTGAAGCACCATTCCGATGCACAAGTTTTTTCATGTGTTAATGTGACATTTTCTATATTCTATTTTTAATTCTGAGGTCTTCTACGTCTGTCTCATTCTGAGGACGAGGAGAATATATGTCAAAACAGAACACTTATTGAGTTAGAGATGCGACTCACTAAAAATGTGTTGTACAATAGCAATCAGAATCAAAATCAGAATCAGGTTTATTATCATTGACCTATGTGTCATAGAATGTGTTATGTTGTAGCAGCAGTGCAGAGCAAAAGCACAAAAATTGCTATAAAATGCAAAATATATAGAAGTGAGAAAAAGGAGTAATGGAATATCGCACAAAATGCTGGAGGAACTCAGCAGGACAGGCAGCATCCATGGAAAGGAATAAATGGTTGATTCTTCAGACCAAGGCCCTTCAACAGGGCAAACCATAACTGATTCCATGCGAGTGAGAGTGAGGTCTCCCTTCCTGATAGGATATGTGCTTTTTACACACATGTAATGCCCTGGTTCATATTTTTTTACCGTTATGTTGTTCTGTATTTGATTTTTGTGCTGTTCTATGCAAGCTGCTTCTTTGGGTTACAGTTGAAGATAAGAATTGTGTGCCACCCAATTAGGATGGCTGGATAAAGGGGTTTTGGGCAGAGGGCTTTTGTTAAGCAGATGAAGAGAGAACACGCCGGAGAGAAGAGCTTGTAGGATTTGACCCAGAGCGGGGCCGTGATTTGATGAAGCCTGGGGTGAGATCGCAGGGGGATCGGCAAAAGGGCAAAAGGGCAAAAGGGCTCTTTTCTGGTTGTGCTCTTTCTTTACTAACCCTTTAGTCAAAATAAGAATTATAAAGCTAATTGTCTGTCATTTCATAGCACTTATTTGTAATGGGGTAACAAATCATGCAGCATCCACACAAACAGGGGCTTTTGGGGTGGGCTTGTGCCTCAATCTCACACATTTGGCTGGACCGGAGATTGACTTACGCAGCCGAGGAAAACGAGATATTTCATTGTGGGGGTATCATCCAGGATCGGTTTTGTTGGATGCTGTGTGATTGTCCTGAGCATTGATCCAGTGTTTAGGTCTGTGCGAAACTATTCTCTGGTAAAGTGGTTACGATACGTGGTTCTGGATGCCCTTGGGGTTGAACAACGGTGTGAATTCATGCGGTTAATGGTAACGGATGCATGCGTGTTGAGTGGGGTAAACATTCACATCCCTGATGAATTGTTAATTCAAACTTTAAGTATTGTCAAAGCCGTAGGAATGGTTACGATTGAGGAGTGCAGGTTTGATAAAATGATGGGCAAAGTCTTAGTTCAGAGTAGCGCTGACATGAGAGTGGTGGGAATTGCCTGGTACTTTTGGGCCCCTGGGTTGGGTGGGGGGTGGCTGTGGGCTGTTCATATGTTCCAGGAGAAGGGGAGTGTAGATGAGTGAGCCAAATTGCAAGCCCAGCTGGGGGTGGAGACTTCAAAGACAGGTTGCTCTGGTTTTCGCAGAGCAAGCGGAAGGAGCAGTCTGATTTTGAATATCTAATGAGTCCCCCAGTGAAGAGTGGGACTTCTGAGTTGGTATCAGGCCTTACCTTCCTGGCAAATAAGTGGCCCAGTGCATAGGCAGAAGGTCCTAGCAATCGATAGCTGAGAATGTTCTCTGGGGTGAAGCCCACCCCCGAGGGGGAAGAGGAACGTGAGACTTGGGCGGAGCAGACCTCTCAGTTGTTAGATGAGTGGCAGTGCTCTGATGACATAAAAAGACAGCGTTTAGTTGAGAGTTTGACAGGGCGGATTGCTGATGTAGTGAGAGCTATAAAGGCAAAGAACCCCCTTGCCACTTCTGCGGCATAGAAGCAAGCATTAGAAAAGGTGTTTGGCACAAAGGGAAACCCACTGGTGCTCATAACAGGTTTTCAGAACGTGTCAGGAGAACGGGGAGAAGCTTTTCTGCCTACATTTTTCAGCTAGAGAGGCAGCTAAATTACTTGCAGTGTGGAGGGACCATTCAGACAGCCGAAGTGGATCAGTTAAGAATGGACCAAATAGCAAAAGGCACCCAGTGCCAGGACCTGATCGCTTGAGGTTTCTGTCTCTCACAAGACGCGCTCCCCTCCCTCGTTTGTTGAGCTGTTTAGGGAAGTATGAGAGGAGGACAACACGTGGGAGGCATGGGGAGCTCCGTCAGCAGGGTACAATCCTCGGTAGCAGCCCCCCTGCATGGAAGTGTCCACGGATAGCCCAGCTGGGGAAGTAGTAAAGGAGATTGTGGCAGAGTTGAGAACTGAGATGTCCCAGTTGTTATCAGCGGGTGTGCCCCCCCTCCCCGTATGACGGAGGTGACAGGGAGGCGGACCACCTAAGGGGATGGACTATGCAGAGGGCTGCTGAAGGGGAGTGGCCAGTATTGTCTGTTATAACTGTGGTGAAGAGGGACACTGCAGGCGGGAGTGTGAACGACAAGAAACCCCTCAGAGAGTGAGCCCCCCGGGTACCTAAGCAGAGAGAGACGTCAGGAAACTTAGAAGAGACCCAGTGAGGGAACAGCCTGCTATCTCAGGGGGAACACGCTCCCAGCAATATATCAAGGAACACCCTAAAGGAAAACAAAAACTATTCCTGAAGGCTTATTGGGGCCAAGCTCCAGTGTATCGCTATGGATAGTGGGTATTTATGCTACAGCCATACTTGACACAGGATCGCAGGTCACTTTGCTGCACCGTTTGTCTTACATCCAGTATCTGACGCATTTACTATTGACGCCACTCAGTACACTAGAGATCTGGGCTCTTAGTGCGGGTGATTATCCGCACGATGGTTGCTTGTCATTGAAGCTGGAGTTTTCGGAAGCAGGTGTGGGAGTGGCTGAGGTCCTTGATACATTAGTGCTGGTTTGTCTGGACCCCGTTGAGACGGACGGCGTTTCAATTCTTACAGGGACCAATACTCCCATTGTGAGGAGGCTAATGGGAGCCTGCATGGAGAAAGCTGGAGAGAATTTTCTGAGAACATTGACCATTCAGCCGGTGTTTTGAGCTGCTTTTGAGGAAGTGCATAGCTGCACTGGGCCGGGTAATGAGCTTAGATGAGGAACTGTGTGGTTCATCCAGTCAAAGCCAATTGTGTTACGGCCGGGAGAAGTAACGAGAGTGATGGGAAACCCAAAATTTCCCGGAATGCCTGAGGCTGAGGCTTTCTGGGTGGACGCTCCAGAAGACCCTGAAGAGTAGTCAGACTTACCTGGTGAGGTCCGAAATGCAGAAGCCCTCAGTTGTACAGGTGAACAGGATGACAGTGATTGTCAGGAACATGACGAAGCGAGAGGTCACCATCCAGTGGGGAATGCCCCTGGTACACTTCTTCCGGGTGACATTAATGTCCTGTGTCCCTGAGGGACAAGTAGTCGAGAAACTCTTTGAAAAAGGGCAAGTCGACTGCTGAGTCATTCAACTTTGGGGACCCCTCGGTACCTGTGGGTTGGAAGAGGAGGTTGGTAGAGAAGGTGTTGAAACTGGAAGGCATCTTTTCTACTGACGAGTTTGATGTAGGTTGTTCCTAGAGCACTCGCCACACTGTGTCTGGGTGACTGAGGACACCCCATTCAGAGAAAGTCATGGTGTCTGGCCTCTGCAGAGGTGGAAGATGTTCGACAACATTTATGGAAGCTGAAGGAAGCTGAGATCATCATTGAGTCCAGAAGCCCCTATGCGTCCCCAATAGTAGCGGCCAGGAAGAAGAATGGGAAGGTACAGATGTGTGTGGACTATAGGACTCTGAACAAGCATACGGTCCCTGACCAGTATGAGGATCGAAGACGCGTTGGCCTGTCTAAGTGGTGCGAAGTGGTTCGATATGCTGGACATTACCAGATCCTCTTGAATGAGGCTGATAAAGAGAAGAAGGCATTTATGTGTCCACTGAGATTCTTCCAGTTCGAAAGGATGCCCCAGGGTATATCGGTGGCCCCTGCGACCTTCCAGTGCGTCATGGAGAAAACAGTGAGGGATATGAACTTGCTTGATGTATTGGTGTATCTGATGACTACTGAAGGTGCTGGGCTGCCTGAAAACTTTCCCTGGACAAGTGCCCGTTCTGCAAGACATCTGTCAGCTACATTGGGCACATGGTCTCATGTGATGGAGTAGCTACGGATCCGTCTAAGAATGAGGCAGTGATCACATGGCCAAGACCCCAGATTGTGAGTGCTTTGCGCTTGTTCCTTGGGTTCTTTGGGTACTATCGGAGGTTCCTGATGGGCTATACGAAAGTGAGTCACCCTTTCAATCAGCTTCTGTGCAGTTACCCTACCCAAGGGAAGAAAGGGATGAGGACAAAAAGAGAGGAGGGTAAAGGTTATCTTAGCCCTTCAGAACCTTTTGGAGCAAGATGACCAGGGCATCAGTACCATTTGGTCAGCAGTGTAAAAGAGAGACACGGCCCAACAGAGAGGACAAAACATGCTGTGGTGTCTCAATTACTGAGACAGTGGCCCAGATTGGGGGTGAGGAACCAGATCCTATATCGTGTCACATCGCCTCCGCAGCAGCCTTGGCGTTCCCAGCTGGTTCTGCCTGAGAAGTATCGGAGGATTATGTTGAAGTCACTTCATGATGCTTCTGGCCATTCAGGTGTTGTAAAGACCTATAAATTGTTCAGAGATTGGTTCTACTGGTCACAAATGAAGCTGGGTGTCGAAGAGTGCTGCAGGCCATGTATTCAATGCTTATGGAGGAAGACACTGCCTATGAGGGCCACTCCATTGTCCCACTTGCTGAGTGTGTGGCCACTTGACCTGGTGTGTATGGATTTCCTGTCAATAGAGGCAGATACAAGCACCACAGCGAACGTCTTGGTCATTACGGATCACTACATCAGATATGCGCAGGCGTTCCCTACCAAGGACCAGAGAGTGTTCATGGTGGCCAAAGTGTTATGGGAGAAGTGTTTCATTCAATATGGCCTCTCCGGGCATATATATAGTGATCAGGGACAGGATTTCAAGAGTAGGCTCATACACGAGTTACTGAGCATGCTTGGGGTTAAGAAGTCGAGGAAAATGCCTTATCACCCGCAGAGTGATCCCCAGCGTGAGAAGTTTAATCAGACCTTGCTAGACATGCTCAGCACCTTGGAAATCAGCACAAAGAACAAGTGGAGTCAATATATTGGACATCTGGTCCACTGCTACAACTATATACAGAATAAAGCTACGGGGTACTCGCCATATTATCTGATGTTTGGGCGCGAGGTGAGGTTGCCCATCGACCTTTGTTTTGGGACTAACGAGGAAGATCTACCACCGAAGACTTACCTGAGATTTGTGTCTGATATGAGAAGGGAGCTGAAAAAGGCTTATGAATTAGCTGAGGTCGCAGCTGCCAAGCAGAATCAAGGAAATAAGAGGAAGTATGATCAAAAGGTTAGGTTCTCCCATCTCCTGCCAGAGACAGAGTCCTCATAAGGAATTTGCAGTACCTGGGAAGCATAAGTTGGTTGACTGCTGGGCAGCTATGCCCCATGTAGGGGAGAGTTGATATCAAATGTACCAGTTTTCCAAGTGAAACCAAAGGATGGGAATGGGCCTGTCAATATTTTTCATTAGAATCACCTTCTACCTCTGGGACAAGAGGTGGGTTGACCCAGAGCCCGACCTGGAACCTACACTTAGCAAGAGGACTCTGCAGTGACGCGAAGAGACTGAAGGACCAACAGCAGGAAATATTAGACCAACCCCTGCTCCTGAATGGGATACTGACTTGGAGGATGTGGAAGTGGTTTGTTATATGCTGCCTTTTGCTAAATCCCCACTGACTGAGAAAGAGATTCCCAACCCTTCGCACACTGAATCAGATGAAATCAGGGGGCTATCAGGGGGCTATCAGGGGGCTGGGTTTCAGCGGGACCGTGAAGGGGATGAAGTGGGGCTCAGCCAAGTGGCAGAGGGATCCGAGTTGCCAGAGGGCATGAGTGATAGACCGGGGGTGGCCTCACCATAGACACCAGAAGTATCTCAAGTGGTGTCAGAACCTGAAGAAGTAGATGACAGGGTAAGAAGGTCTCAAGAAATAAGGAGACCCCCAGATAGGCTGGCCTATTTGTCATGAGGGGAACAGAGTGCCCACTATTGAAATATGTTACTACCCTTTACAAATGGATTGGGGGTTCTGACATCACGAAATTCCTTTGAAAATGGTGTTATTAATGACGGGATGACAAATTATTTCGAAGTCATGAGGACATGACTATTTTGGTGGGGGGTTAGTGTAATGCCCTGGTTCATTATTTTACTGTTGTGCTGTTATGTATTTGATTTTTGTGTTGTTCTCTGCAAGCTGCTTATTTGGGTTCTGGTGAAGGGAAGACTTAGGAGAAATGTGTACCATCCAGTCAGGATAGCCAAATTAAGGGGAGGTTTCTCTGGTGAGAAACACTAAGGTTGGGCTTGGAGCTTTTGTTAAGGGGATGAAGAGTGAAGACTCTGGAGAGAAGTTGTCATAGGATTTGACCCGTTGCAGGGCTGTGATTCGATGAAGCCCGGGATGAGTTCGAAGGAGGATCAGTGAAGAGGAAACCATGAGCTCCAAACTGGACACTTTTCTTGCTTTGTTCTTTCTTTACCAACCCTTTAGTAGTCAAATTAGGAATTATAAAGCTAAATCTTTTATCTGTATGTGGCGTACTGTCTGTTATTTCACGGCATTTATTTGTAACAGGGTAACGAATCACGCAGCATCCACACAAACAGGGGGTTTTGGGGTGAGCTCGTGCCTCAATCTCACACGTTCGGCAGGGCCAGAGATAGTCTTCCCTAGACTTGTGCAGCAGACAGAACCAGAGTGTTTCACACAATTTGACGGATTGAATAATGTGAAGCGTCTTGCCCCGAAGTGTCAACTCTTTAGGTTCTGCCTGACCTATGGAGTTCCTCCAGCATTTTGTGTGTGTTTTTCTGGATTTCCAGGTTCTGCAGAATCTTTTGTGTTTATGAATAGTGGGGTTGGGTTCATGGACCATTTTGAAATCTGATGGAGGGGAAGAAGCTGTTGCTGAATTGAGTTTGGGTTTACAGGCTTCAGTACCACTGCCTCAATAGCAGTAAAGAGAAAAGGCCATGCCCCGGATGGTGAGGGTCCTTAGTGATAGATGCTGCCTTCTTTAGGCCTTGCCATTTGAAAATGTCCATGATGATGGGGTGTGTTTTGCACCTGTGATAAACTGGTGTATTATTCTGATTATCACAGCACTTTCATAGCCTCGGGCGTTGGAGTTCTGAGTTTGATCTTTGATGTCGCCTGCAAAAAGTTTGTACGTCCTTCCTGTGAGTGTGTGGATTTCTTCTGGCTGCTCCAGTTTTCTTCCACATGCCAAGACAAACCAGTTAGTAGGTTAATTGGTCATTATAAATTGTCCTGTGATAAGGCTAGTGTTAAATAGGTGGGTTGCTGTGTGGTGTGGTTCACTGGGCCAGAAGGGTCTGTTCAGCAATGCGTATGTGAATAAATAAGTAAATATTTGCTCAATAAGATAACAACCTATCTCTGTGTACTCTTTTCGGAGTATAGTTGAGCTAAAAACAAAATGGGTGGTGGTGGGGGTGGGGGCGTTGTTTTACCTTAGCTGATTGCAGTAAGCACACAGTATATGCAGTGGAATAAACAGTTGATGTTTTGGGCTGAGTCCCTTTAGCAGCACTGAGTTCCTCCTGCATTTTGTGTGCATTACTCTGGATTTCCTATATCTGAAGAATCTCTTGTGTTTTGCATTGAACTACATTTCAGATATTTAATTGCATTGAAGAATCAGAATTAATATCACTGCTGTGTGTGTAGATATATAGCAGTCAATTAAATAAGTAGTGCAAAAATAGAAATAAAAAAAGTAATGAGGTAGTGTTCATGGGTTTAATAGATAGATAGATAGATACATAGATACTTTATTCATCCCCATGGGGAAATTCAACTTTTTTTCCAATGTCCCATACACTTGTTGTAGCAAAACTAATTACATACAATACTTAACTCAGTAAAAAATATGATATGCATCTAAATCACTATCTCAAAAAGCATTAATAATAGCTTTTAAAAAGTTCTTAAGTCCTGGCGGTAGAATTGTAAAGCCTAATGGCATTGGGGAGTATTGACCTCTTCATCCTGTCTGAGGAGCATTGCATCGATAGTAACCTGTCGCTGAAACTGCTTCTCTGTCTCTGGATGGTGCTATGTAGAGGATGTTCAGAGTTTTCCATAATTGACCGTAGCCTACTCAGCGCCCTTCGCTCAGCTACCGATGTTAAACTCTCCAGTACTTTGCCCACGACAGAGCCCGCCTTCCTTACCAGCTTATTAAGACGTGAGGCATCCCTCTTCTTAATGCTTCCTCCCCAACACGCCACCACAAAGAAGAGGGCGCTCTCCACAACTGACCTATGAATTATGCAATGAAAACAAGGCATAACCTGGGTGATGGGGATCCTTAATGATGGATGCCGCCTTTTTGAGGCATCGCTCCTTGAAGATGTTTTGTATACTATGGAGGCTAGTGCCCATGATGGAGCTTGACTAAGTTCTTCAACAGATTTCCAAAGTGGAGGACCAATGCTGTTGCTACTACAAAGAACATTGACCAATATCCTTAGTCCAAAACCATGTTGATGGTTTCATAGGAGATGCTGCCAAAGGGTTACTTGATGAAGTCATACAGTTTTACAGCATGAAAGCAGGCCCTTTGGCCCTGTTCTTCCATGCTGACCAAGCTTAATTGTGATCATGCCATTTGCCTACATTTGGCCCATATCCCTCTGACGTAGGGATTCTCAGCGTGACTCCTTGCTTAATGGTATTGGTGCATGGCATCTAAAAGGTCAGGAACCCCTGCTCTAAAGCTTTCCTCTCCACATACCTCCCTAAACCTACTTTAAACAATGCAATTGCTTCTGGCCGAACCATTTGCTTTGAGAGATTGTTCTATGTACCTGACACCCTCATGTGAAAATGTTTGCCACTCAGGTCCCCCTTGAAGTTTTCTCCCCACTCAACTTAAGCCCATAGTTTCAGACTACGCTATACTGGGAAAAATACCCATCACTAAGACCCCCACCAGGCCAAGCCCACTTCTTGCAGGAGGCACAGAACTTTAGATGCCACGTCACCAGATTCAGGAACAGTTATTACAGCAAAGCTTTCCAAACCAGTGTGGATAACTCCACTCATCTCAAATCTGAACTGATTCAATAATCTACAGCAAATCATAAACATAAGAGTTTCTGCAGATGGCAGAAATCTTGTGCAACACACACAAAATGCTGGAGGATCTCAACAGCTCAGGGAGCATCTATGGAGAGGAATAAACAGTCAACATTTCATGCCAAGACCCTTCATCTGGACTTGAACGGAAGGGGGAAGAAGACAGAATGAGGTGGGGAGAGTGAGGGGAAGAAGAACAACCTGGTAGGTGATAGGTGAAGCCAGGAGAGGGGGAAGGTAGGTGTGTGAGGGAATGGGGAAGAATTGAGAAGTTGGGAGGCAATAGGTGTGAAGAGATAAAAGGCTGAAGGAAAAGAAGAGAAAATCTGCAAACACTGATCTTATTTATGCCCCACATGATTTTATTTGCCCTCATAATACCAGGCCTCAGTATCCTTCATTCCAGGGAAAAATTTCCTTGGATCGTAGAAGATGAGAGGAGATTTGATAGAGGTAAACAAAATTATGAGAGATATTCATAGGGTAAATGCAAGCAGGCTTTCTCCGGTGTATTTGGGAGAGACTACACATTGAAATCAAGGATTAAGGGTGAAAGCTGGAAAGTTTAAGTGGAACGTGAGGGGAAACTTCTTCACTGAGAGGGTTGTGAGAGCGTGAAGTGAGCATTTGTGGTGATTTCAGCTCAATTTCAAGGTTTAAGAGAAGTTTGGATAGGTATATGGATGGTAGGGATATGGAGGGCTATGGCCCTGGTCCAGTTTGATGCGAGTAGGCAGTCTAAATGTCTTATCATGGTCTAGATGTGCTGAAGGGTCTGTTTCTGTGCTGTACTATTCTGTATCCCTTGCCTATCCCGTTGTTCTTAGAACTCAAGCCCTCCAAACCCAGTAACAACTTTCTGAATCTACAAAGTTCAGAGTAAATATATTATGAAGGTACATATGCTGTATGCCACCATATACTACAGCACTCTGGGATTCATTTTCTTGCAGGCATTCACAGCAGAACAAAGAAATACAACAGAATCAATGAAAAACTATACACAATGTTCAGCCCAACGAAGGTCCTGTATTGTGCTGTAGGTTTTCTATGCTTCTACATAGACTTGACAACCAACCAAATGGTGCAAATTACAAATAAATAAATAATACTGAGAACATGAGTTCTATCATCTCTGAAAGTGAGTCTATAGGTCTGAAATTAGTTTAGTGCTGAGGTGAGTGAAGTTATCCACGCCAGTTCCAAGAGCCTGATGGTTGAAGGGTAATAACTGTTCCTGAACTTGGTGGTGTGGGACCTGGCTCTCCTTCCCGATGGTCTTTACCAGCCTAATGATATCTCTCCTACTGCTAGGCAACCAGAACAGTACACAGTACTCCAAACGTGCACCGACTAGTGGCTTGCACAGCTGAAGCATGATCTACCAGCTCTTGGACTTCGTGCCTACATCTGAACCACTGCTCATTATGTAATGCTATGGTGCCTCTGCTGAACGGTGTTCCGGATAGCCAGGGACTCTGTCTAGGATCATAGAGGAAACCCTCAGCACAATTCAGTCCATTAAGTCGCATGCTTCAATACCACAGTGAAAGATCTGCAAAGATGAGATACTGACATCTTGAGATAAGGTAACACATTTTATCTCTTTTAAAAAGCTTTTAAAGTGACATATAAAAATAAGGAGTCACTAAAAATAGCAATGGAGGCATTCAGAAATGATAAAATCATAACTACCTAAAATTGTAAGGATGATACCCCATCAATAATTTTATGTTCAAGTCGTGGATAATGAAGGTCTTTTCATGTTAATTTAAATTACACAATCAATCCATAATTAATGTAAATGTGATGACAGATTTATTGTGTGTGGGACTGAGATGCCATAAAAGTGCAGGATTCCACTATTTAACAAGTATTGCAGAAAAACAGTACATCCCCCCCATTTAATGTATCAGAAGTCAACACAGACTGCACACTGCCCACGAGACAGAGAACTGTTACACTGATAATTAATTTGTCAAACGCTGGAGAAAACAGACACAACATTATTCTTCCAATCTGGTGTGATACATACAGGCTCTTCGCCCCACGATGTAGTGCCTACCTTATTTATTTTGAGATACTGCATTGGAACAGGCCCTCCTGGCCCAGCAGGCCTGCGCTGTCCAACTTCACTCATGAGACCAACTAACCTACTAACCTGTACATCTCCGAAGTATGGGAGGAAACTGGAGCACCCAGAAGTAACCCACATGGTCCAGGGAGAATGTACAAACCCCTTACAGACAGCTATGGAATTGAATGTATGCACCTCTTATAGACAGCAGCAGGAACTCGACGGACAAACCTCTTCTAGACAGCAGTGGAACTGAAAGTACAGATACCTTACAGATAGCAGCAGGAACTGAACATGCAAACCCCTTAAAGACAGAGGGGGAACTGAACGTAGAAACCAATTACAGATGGTGATGGAACTGAACATAAAAATGGCTAATAGACAGCGATGGGAAATGAACATACAAACCACTTACAGTCAGATGCAGGAAGTGAATGTGTAAACCCCTTATAGACAGTGGAGGAATTGAGTCTGTCGGTTTAATTCCAACGCTATCTGTAAGGGGTTTGTACTTGCAACTCCACCGGTGTCTATAAGGGGTTTCTATATTCAGTTCCACCAACGTCCTTCAGGGATTTGTTCGCCAAGTTCCATGACTGTCTAGAAGTGGTTTGTACATTCAGTTCCAAGACTGTTTATAAGGCTTTTTTTTATATTTAGTTCCAACATTGTCTGTACAGGGTTTGTACAAACCCCTTACAGACAGCAGCAGGAGTTGACCATACAAGCCCCTGATAGACAGCGGTTGAACTGAACGTACAAAGCCATTATGAACAGCAGTGGAACTGAACATACAACCCACTTCCAAACAGTCATGGAATTTAACATACAAACCCCTGAAAGACGGTGGTGGGACTGAACATAGAAACCCCTTATAGACAGTGGAGGGATTGACAATACAAATCCCTTATAAAAATGCTGGATTTGAACATACAAATCCCTTAGAAACAGCTGTGGAATCGAATGTACAAGCAAACCCCTTATAGACAGTGGTGCAATTGAATGTACACATTCCTGACAGATAGCAATGGAACTGAACCAACAAACTCCTTATATATAGTGATGGATTTGAAAGTGTAAACGGATGATAGACAGGAGCAGGAACTGAATGTAGAAACCCATTAGAAAGAGCAGCAGGAAGTGAACGTATAAACCCTGTACAGAGAACAGCAGGATTTGACCATACAGACCCCTGATTAACCAACATGGAATTGAACGTACAAACCACTTATAGACAGCAACAGGAACTGAACGTACAAACTCCTTACAGACAGCAGCATGAATTGGATGTAGAAACCCCTTGGAGACAGCGGTGGAACTGAATGTACAAATCCTTTATAGACTGCAGCAGGAATCAAACATGCAAACCCATTGTAAACAATGGTGGAAATTAACGTGCAAACAATTGATAGACCAAGGAGCAACTGAACATTAAAACCACTTACAGACAGCAGCATGAATTGAAAGTAGAACCCCCTTATAGAGTGTGGTGGAATTTAACATACAAACCCCTTACAGACAGTGGAAGAATTGACCATACAAATGCCTCTTATAGACTGCAGCATGAATGTAAAAATACGTCATGGACAGCAGTAGAACTAAACGAACAAACCCATAAGAGACAGCAGTGAATTTGTACGTACAAACCCCTTACTGACAGTATGGAAGTGAACGTACAAACACCTTATAGACAGCAGCAGCGATTCTACTTAAAACCCCTTATACACAGTGGTGGAATTGAAAGTACAAACTCTTTAAAGGCAGTGATAGAACTGAATGAAAAACACCTTCTAGACAATGGTGGAACTGAACGTAGAAATCTGTTACAAACAGCAGAAGGAATGGAACGTAGGAACCTCTTACAGACAGCAGCTTGAACTCATCATACAAGCACCTTACAGACTGCAGCAGGAATTGAATGTACAAACCCTGACAAACTACGGTGGAATTTAACACACAAAACACTTGTAGGCAGTGATGGATTTGAATTTACAAACACCTTCTACAGTGGTGGAAATGAACATACAAACCCCTCTCAGACAGTGATGGAATCAAACATGCAAACCCCTTATAGACAGTGATGGAATTCAATGTACGAACCTCTTAGAGACAGTGATGGAAATGAACAAAAAATGTCTTATAGACAGCAGAAGGAATGGAAGGTACAAACCCATTAAAAACAGCAGTAGGAGCTCAGCATACACACCCTTTACAGACAGAAGCAGGAATTGAACGTAGAAACACCGGATAGACCACAGTGGAATTGAACATACAAATAATTATAAACAGCGCTGGAACTGTATATGCAAACCCCATATAGATAGCAATGTATTTGAATGTGCAATTCCCTTATAGACATCGATGTAATTGAATGTACAAGCCCTTTACAGACAGTATGGAATCAATCATACATAACCCCTTACAGACAGCAGCAGGAATAGCACACAGCAGTGGAGCTGAACGTACCAACCCCTTATAGACAGCAGTGGAATTGAATGTACATACGCATTACAGACAGCAATGGAAATGGATGTACAAACCACTTATAGACGGTGATGGAACTGTGCGTACAAACCCCTTATTTTCAGCGGTGGAATTGAACGTGCAAACCTCTTACAGACAGCAGCAGGAATTCAACTTACAAACCCCTTATAGACAGTGGTAGAATTAAAAATACAAACTCTTTAAGAATGAATGAAAAATGCCTTCTAGACAGTGGTGAAACTGAACATAAAAATCCCTTACAAACAGCAGAAGGAATGGAACGTAGAAACCCCTTACAGACAGCAGCTTGAACTCAACATACAAACACTTTACAGACTGCAACAGGAATTTAATGTAGAAACCCTCACAGACTACGGTGGAATTTAACACACAAAACACTTGTAGGCAGTGATGGATTTGAATTGACAAACACCTTCTCGACAGTGGTGGAAATGAACATACAAACCCTTCTCAGACAGTGATGGAATCAAGCATGCAAACCCCTTCCAGACAGTGGTGGAATTGAATGTACAACATCCTTATAGATAGCAGTGGATTTTAACCTACAAACGCCTTAAAGACATTGTCAGAAACTCAACATACAAACCCCTTCCAGTCAGTGATGGACCCGAATGTACAAACGCCTTACAGACAGCAGAAGGAATAGAATGTACAAACCCATTAAAAGCAGCAGCAGGAACTGAACGTACAAACCCCTTACAGACAGAAGCAGAAATTGAACGTACAAACCCCTGATAGACCACCGTGGAACTCAATATACAAACCACTTATAAACAGCGATGAAACTGAACATACAGCTACAGATTTGAACGTGCAAGTGGTGACAGACAGCGGTGGAAATGAACGTACAAACCCCTTACAGACAGTGTTGGAATTCAACATAAAAACTTTTTACAGACAGCAACAGCAAATGAACGTACAAACCCCTTACAGACCGCGTTGGAATTGAACAAACCCTTTATGCACAGCGGTGGAATTGAACATACAAACACCTTACAGACAGCAGAAGGAATGGAACGTAGAAACCCATTAAAAACAGCCTCTTACAGACAGCGGTGGAACTGAACTTACCAACCCCTTATAGACAGCAGTGGAATTGAATGTACAAACCACTTTTAGACAGTGACGGAACTATACATACAAGCCCCTTATAGGCAGTGATAGATTTGAACGTACTATTTCCTTACAATGATGTAATTGAATGTACAAACCCCTTACATACAGTATGGAATCGATTATACATAACCCCTTATAGACAGCAGCAGGAATCACATGTGCAAGCCCCTTGGAAGACAGCAGTGGAACTGAATGTACCAACCCTTTATAGATAGCATTGGAATTCAATGTATCTTTCACACAGCAACAGGAACTGAATTGACAAACCCCTTATAGACCGTGTTGGAATTGAACAAACAAACCCCTTTTGCACACCAATGCAATTGAATATACAAACTCTGTCTGGTCAGTGATGAATTGAACATACACAATCCTTACAGACAGTGATGGAACTGAACATACAAACCACTTATGAACAGCAGAAGGAATGGATCATACAAACCCCTTACAGACAACCAGTGGAATTGATTGTACAAACCCCTTAGGGACAGTGATGAAACTGAACAAAAAACATCTGGTAGACAGCAGTGGGACTGAATGTATAAACCCCTTCCAGGCACCAGTGGATCTGAATGTACAAACCCCTTACAGATAGCAGAAGGAATGGAATGTAGAACCCCATTGAAAACAGCAGCAGGAACTCAATGTACAAACTCCTTACACACAGCAGCACAAATTAAATGTAGAAGTCCCAAAGAGACCACAGTGGAATTGAATGTACAAACCCCTTATAGACAGCAATAGATTTAAACAGACTGATGCACCATCAATAACTCTCTCTGAGACGTGACGGCGAGATATCGGCTTTTATTGACTGGAAGAAAGAACAAACAGTGGTTGACCACCAAACTACATCCTGGAGACAGAGAGGCCGGGCTCAGGCCTCAATCGCCTTTATACCGGGGTCTGTGGGAGGAGCCACAGGAGCAGTCAGCAGGGGGCATGTCCAGACAGGTATATGTAGTTCACCACATTCACCCCCCCTTTGTTTTAAAAGAGAGTCCCCATGTGGCGAAGTTTCTTACAAGTATATTTACAGGTTAAGTCTATCAGGTGGTCGAATCTGTCGCTGCGATCTACGTAGCACCAGCTGTGATTGCACAGATGCCAGTGGTGATTGAACCGGAGACGGTGGTTGTGCCGGTTCCGGCCTAACTGGAGGTGTCAGCCCACTAGGCGTCAGTGATCCCTCACGCGTGTGCGAGGCGCCTGGTATATGTACGTACGAGACGCCCGGTATAGGAGTGTCGTGAGGAGTCTGTGTAGGGCTCAGTGTGCGCGGTGTCACCTCGGGTACAGGGTTCATAGTTACCGTGGAGTGTTCAGGGTAGTGGTCTGCTGCTCCTGCAGGCGCCAGGTCCTCCTGTGTCCGTGTCCTCCTGCTCATCAGGTAAGACCACATAGGCATACTGGGGGTTCACATGTAGAAGGTGAACCCTCTCGGCCAGCGGGGAGTATTTATTACTCCTCACATGTTTCCGGAGCAGCACTGGCCCTGGGGACGTCATCCAAGCTGGTAGGGTGGTCCCAGTGGCAGACTTCCTGGGAAAAGAGAATAGGCGCTCGTGAGGGGTGGCATTGGTGGACGTACATAACAGGGAGCGGATAGAGTGGAGTGCCTCAGGGAGGACCTCCTGCGATCGAGAGACCGGCAACCTTTTTGACTTAAGGGCTAAAAGTGTGGCCTTCCACACTGTGGCATTCTCCCTCTCCACCTGTCCATTTCCCCGGGGATTATAACTCGTGGTCCGACTAGTAGCAATGCCCCTAGCCAGCAGGTACCGGCGCAACTCGTCACTCATAAAGGAGGACCCTCTATCACTGTGGATATAACAGGGATATCCGAACAGAGTGAAGAGCTGGCGCAGGGCTTTTATGACGGACGTGATAGTGGTGTCGGGGCAGGGGATGGCAAAGGGGAACCACGAGTACTCGTCGATAATATTGAGAAAGTAGACATTGCGGTCGGTGGAGGGAAGGGGGCCTTTAAAGTCAACACTCAGTCGCTCAAAGGGGCGGGTGGCCTTGATAAGTTGCGCCTTTTCAGGACGGTAGAAGTGCGGGTTGCACTCAGCGCAGACTTGGCAGTCCCTGGTCATCATCCTGATGTCCTCAAGGGAGTACGGCAGGTTCCGGGCTTTCACAAAATGGTAAAATCGGGTGACCCCCGGGTGGCAAAGATCTGCATGGAGGGTGTATAGCTGGTCGAGCTGTGCGCTAGCACACGCTCCCCGGGATAGGGCATCAGGGGGCTCATTGAGCCTTCCAGGCTGGTACAGGATGTCATAGTTGCAGGTGGAGAGTTCAATTCTCCACCGCAAAATTTTATCATTTTTGATTTTGCCCCGCTGTTGGTTGCTGAACATGAACGCAACCGAGCGCTGGTCGGTGAGCAAGGTGAACCTTTTGCCGGCGAGATAGTGCCTCCAGTGCCTAATAGCTTCCACTATGGCCTGGGCTTCTTTCTCCACCGCGGAGTGCCGAATTTCAGAGCCTTGAAGGGTACGAGAAAAGAATGCTACTGGCCCGCCTGCCTGATTGAGGGTAGCAGCCAACGCGAAATCAGAGGTGTCAATCTCTACTTGGAAGGGAATGGTCTCGTCCACCGCATGCATCGTTGCTTTGGCAATGTCCCCTTTAATGCAGCTGAAGGCCGCGCAGGCCTCAGCAGAGAGGGGAAAAGTGGTAGACTTGACCAGGGGGCAGGCCTTGTCTGCGTAATGGGGGACCCATTGGGCATAATAGGAAAAGAAGCCCAGGCATCGTCTGAGGGCTTTGAGTGTGGTGGGAAGAGGGAGTTCTAACAGGGGGTGCATACGGTTGGGATCAGGCCCAATGACCCTGTTTTCCACGACATACCCAAGGATAGCGAGTCGGATGGTTCCGAACACACACTTGTCCCTATTATAAGTAAGGTTCAGGGCTTTGGCCACTTGGAAAAATCATTGGAGGTTGGCGTTGTGATCCGGCCAGTCATGACCACAGATGGTGATGTTATCCAGATAGGGAAATGTGGCCTTCAGTTGGCACTGGTCCACCATCCGGTCCATTTCCCTCTGGAAGACCGAGACACCATTTGTGACACCAAATGGGACACACAGGAAGTGATAGAGCCTGCCGCCCGCCTCGAAGGCAGTGTAGGGGCGGTCCTCTGGGCAGATGGGGAGCTGGTGATAAGTGGATTTCAGGTCTATGGTCGAGTACACCTTGTACTGAGCTATCTGGTTGACCATATCCGCGATGCGGGGTAGGGGGTATGCGTCAAGCTGCGTGAACCTATTGATGGTTTGACTATAGTCCACGACCATCCTATTGTTCTGCCCGGTCTGAACAACAACCACCTGGGCCCTCCAAGGGCTTGGGCTTGGCTCAGTGATCCCCTCCCAGAGCAGCCGCTGCACCTCTGACTGAATGGAGGCCCTGTCCCCCGCGCTGTACCTCCTGCTTTTAGTTGCCACAGGTTTACAGTCGGGGGTCAGGTTGGCGAACAGCGGTGGGGGAGGGATCTTGAGGGTGGAGAGGCTGCAAGTGGTGTCAGTAGCGCAGCTGTCGGCATGGTGCTGGGTGGGACGTGTGGTTCGGTGTGTGTGTGTGGTCAGTAGCGGGGTATATGGCGAAGTCCCACAAAACTGAGGATTCCTGACAGTGAGTGGTGGGAGGGGCCCGTCATATTCCATAGTCACACTTTCGAGGTAGCTCTGGAAGTCGAGCCCCAATAGCACAGGCGCGCACAGTTGAGGCATGACCAGTAGCGCAAAGTCCTGATATTCTGTGCCGGGCACCACCAATGTTGCAACACAACCCACCCAGATGTCTGTGGAATGAGACCCAGAAGCCAAGGAGACTCTCTGGCTTACCGGCCGTGTCACGAGTCTGCAGCGTTGCACTGTGTCCGAGTTAATAAAACTCTCAGTGCTGCCCGTGTCAAACAGGCAGTTAGTCCTGTGCCCCTCCACCAGGATGTCCATCATTGACCTTGCAAGCTGTTGTGGGGCGCTTTGGTCGAGGGTTATGGAGGCCAGAGTTGAACTGCCGTCTTGGTGCCCGGTAAGCACTGGTGGGTAGGGGCCGGGGCATGCCGGCACCGACAAAGATGGCCGCCCCCATCCGAGCATGCAAGATGGCGGCCCCCATGCCTCGCACGAGGTGGGCAGGCAAGATGGCGGCCCCCATGCCTCACACGCAGTGCTGCCCGACCCCGCTCGTGGTTTAGACTTACAGACCTTGGCAAAATGGCCCTTCTTCCCGCAGCTGGAGCAGGTCGCTTCTCAGGCCGGGCAGCGTTTTCGGGGGTGCTTTTCGAGTCCGCAGAAGTAACACTGCGCGGGCTTGCGACTGGCAGCAGCTGTGTTTGGGTTCGGGGAGTTCATGGAATCGCAACTGGCAGCGGCGTTGGCGAATTCGCTCACGGGAATCGGCGGCGGCGGGGTCTGAGGTGTCCACGGAACCGGCGGGGAATTGCGCGGCTGGACAGCATCAGCGTTGTGCAGAGCAGCCTCCAGCGTGTCGGCCGTCTCGATCGCCGAGCATAAGGTAAGATCGGCATTTTCCAGCAGCCACTGGCGCACATACACTGACCTGATTCCTGTAACAAAGGCGTCTCGTACCAAGAGCTCCGCATGCTGTTCCGCCGTGAGAGTTTTGCAGTCGCAAGTCCGCACGAGTGTCTGTAGGGCTCGGAGAAACTCAGCGCTCGATTCTGCAGACTGCTGTTGTCGCACAGCTAAGCGATGTCTCGCGTAGACGGTGTTCACCGGCCGCAGGTACTGTCTTTTGAGGGCGTCCAGTGCCCCTTCATAGGTCGGCAGGCCTCTGATAAGTGAGTAAGCTTTCGAGGTGACCCTCGAGAGGAGAATTTGGTGCATAACAGCGGGTTCAGTTGCACTAACCTCCTCCAAGTATGAGTGGAAGCATGCAAGCCAGAGTTCAAAGGCAAGAGCTGCTTCAGGGTCTTGGGGGTCCAAATCCAGTCTTTCCGGACATAAAACGCTTTCCATGTTTTAAAACTTCCAGTCAATAAAATTGATGCACCATCAATAACTCTCTCTGAGACGTGAAGGCGAGATATCAACTTTTATTGACTGGAAGAAAGAACAAGCAGTGGTTGACCACCATACTACATCCTGGAGACAGAGAGGCCGGGCTCAGGCCTCAATCGCCTTTATACCGGGGTCTGTGGAAGGAGCCACAGGAGCAGTCAGCAGGGGGGACGTGTCCAGACAGGTATATGTAGTTCACCACACAGACAGTACGGAATCGATCATACATAACCGCTTATAGACAGCAGCAGGAATCGCATGTACAAGCTGCTTATAGACAGCAGTGGAATTGAATGTACGAATGCATTACAGACATCAATGGAAATGAACAAACAAAAGCTTTATAGACAGTGATGGAATTAAGTGTAGAAACTCCTTGCAGTCAATGATAGAAATGAATGTACAAGCACCTAATAGACAGCAGCAGGAACTGAACGTACAAACTGCTGACAGACGGCAGCAGTTCAATATACACAGCAGTGGAATTGACTGTACAAACCCTATAAAGACAGTGATGGAACTGAATGAAAAATGCCTTCTAGGCAGTGGTGAAACTGAACGTACAAATCCCTGACAGACATCAGCAGGAACTGAATGTTCAAACCCCTTATAGACAGTAGTGGAATTTAACGCGTGAAGCCCCGCTGGTTTCCATGGCTACGTAAGTCTAGGGAAGAAACTGTCCGATCCCTGCCAGACTCATGAGACTGAGATGACTCTCCCACCTCAACCCCAGTTTGGGCGAACGCTGAGTATTTTGCTACCCTGATAAAGCTCAGTGCCAAGAAGTAACAGACAGGACACTGCATATGACTGAAGGAATTATATTTATGAAACTCACTGTACTAAAGGGTTAGTAAAGAAAAGAAAGAAGAAACAAAAAGAGCCCATTCTAATTAAACAGTCAAATGTGCGCAAGTTGGAGCTCATCTTGGACTTCTCTGTCACTCACGCGCTGGGCGCTCGGTCTGCGTGTAAGCTCACACCACCTTCTGAATGTCGCTTGCAATCCATCTCGAACAAACTGGTCTCCCACTGGGTCATATCCTACAACCGGTTCTTCCCAGTGTCTCCTCTCTCTGTCTCCCGCCAAACAAAAACTCCAAGACCAACCTTAGTGACCCTCACCAATAAAACCTCACCCCAGTTCCACCATCCTAATTGGATGGCACACATTCCTCATCATCCTTCATCTTCAGCAATAACCCAAACAGGCTGAAAACGGAACAGACTGCTCTTACAGAACAGCTAAATGAAATACCTACAGCATAACAGTAAAGACATGAACCAGGGCATTACGTTCTCATGACTTTGAAATAATTTGTCATCCCGTCATTGATAACACCATTTTCAAAGGAACTTCATGAAGTCAGAACCTCCAATCGCAAGCCTCTGTTTCCCCGGTACTGCATCTGCGAGCCTATCCAGGCTTCTCCTGACTCTTTGAGACCTCCTTATCCAATCATCTACATCTTCAGTTTTAGACACTCCTTGGGATACTTCTGGTCTACACGGCGAGGCCTCCCCCGATCTATTACTCATGCCTTCCAGCAACTCAGGACCCTCTGCCACCTGGCTGAGCTCAGCTCCATTCCTAGCCCCCCTTCATGGTTCAGATGCAGGCCTGTCGGTCCAAGATTGTCCCCCCAATCTCACCTGCCTCAGCATGAGAAGAGTTGGGAATCTCTTCCTCCATCAGTGGGAAGTTAGCAAAAGGCAGCACATTCCACCCCCCCCCCCCCAATTTCCTCATCCTCCAAATCCGTATCCCATTCAGGAGCAGTGGCCAGCCTAATGTTTCCTGCTGCTGGTCCTTCAGTCTCCCCACGTCACTGCAGAGACCTCTTACTAGACAACACGTACAAACAAGCTGGAGGAACTCAGCAGGTTGGGCAGCATCCGTGGAAACGAGCCGTCAACGTTTCGGGCCGAGACCCTTCATCAGGACTGAAGGAGGAGGAGGCAGGGGTCCTATAAAGAAGGTGGGAAGGAGAAGGCTGGTGGGTGCCAGGTGAAAAAACAATCAGATGAAAGATCAAGGGGTGGGAGAGTGGAAGCAGGGAGGGGATAGGCAGGAAAGGTGAAGAAGGAATGTAAGGGGAAAGCACTATGGGTAGTAGAAGAAGGCAGAATCATAAGAGAGGAGATAGGCAGCTGGAAGAGGAGGCAGAGTGAAAGTGGGATGGGGGAAGGGAGAGGGAGGGAATTACTAGAAGTTTGAGAATTCGACGTTCATACCAAGGGGCTTACTAGGTGTAGGGTCCAGGTCAGGCTCTGGGTCAACATGCACCTCTTCTTCCAGAGGTAGAATTTGGTTTCTATGGAGAATCTTGACAGGCTAGGAAGACTGGCACGTTTGGCATCTGACTCTCTACTATATAGGGCACAGCCGTCCAGCAGTCAGCCAACTCTATGCCTCTGAGGTAGTCCAAACTCTTTATGAGGATTCGGTCTCCAGGCATGAGATGGAAGAACCTAACCTTTTGATCATACCTCCTCTTATTTCCTTGATTCTGCTTTGCAGCCAGGACCTCAGCTAATTCAACAGCCTTTTTCAGCTCCCTTCTCATATCAGACACATACTTCAGATAAGTCTTCTGTGGGAGATCTTCCTTGCCAGTCCCAAAACAGAAGTCAACAGGCAACTTCACATCGTGCCCAATCATTCGATAATATGGTGAGTACCTGGTAGCTTTATTTCATGTACAGTTGTAGTAGTGGACCAGATGTCCAATATGTTGACTCCACTTGTTCTTTTTGCTGATCTCCACTGTTCTGAGCATATCTATCAAGGTCTGATTGAACCGCTCAGGCTGGGTATCAACCTGTGGGTGATAAGGCGTAGTCCTTGACTTCTTGACTCCAAGCATGCTCAGTAACTCATGTGTGAGCCTGCTCTCAAAATCCCGTCCCTGATTGCTATGTTCCCATCTGGGGAGGTCATAGTAAATTAAACTCTTCTCCCATAACACTTTGGCTACCATGGACACCCTCTGATCCTTGGTGGGGAATACTTGCACATATCTGGTGCAGTGATCCGTAATAACCAAGACATTTTCCATGTCGCTGGCATCAGGCTCTATTGACAGGAAGTCCATACACACCAGGTCAAGTGTCCCCACACTCTAAGTGGGTAACAGAGCGGCCCTTGTAGGCAGCGTCTTGCTCCATATACCTCAAATGCATGACTTACAGTATTCTTTTACCTCTGGCTTCATTCGGGGCAGTAGGACTGAACTCTGAGCAATCCATAGGTCTTGTCAACCCCTAAATAACAGGAATCATCATGCAGTGACTTCAACACAATCCTCCCATACTTCTCAGGCAGAACCAACTGGGAATGCTGAGGCCGATCCGGAGGCGATGTGACCCAGTATAGGATTTGGTTGCTAAACTCCAATCTGAGCCATTCTCTCAGTAGTGGAGACGCCGCAGAGTGTTTCATCTTCTCTGCTTGGGCCGTGTCCCCTTTTGCAACCGCTGACCAAACCGTACTGATTCGCGGGTGACCTCACTGAGCGGCTGCCACTTCCCCAGGGCTCAAATCTGGCAACTGCCTTGTCTTCAGAGTAGTCAGGTTGCAGTTAGCTTGTGGAATGGCACCATCAGAAGCTCCCAGATGATCTACCACTTGATCCTGCCTCTGCCTTCCCCATGATGGAAAATTGGCACATGGTTTTGACTCCAGGGGCAGGAACGCTCTCCCACTCTCCGTCCCTGTCCAGCCCTCATGTGCACATTGAGACAAAGCATCGGCATCAATGTTCCAACTCCTCGGCCATTACTTCAGACTGAAATCATAGGCAGACAATGCTGCCAACCACCTATGGCATCCAATCTCACCGAGGTTAGTTGTCCGTCTGTCATCACCTCAAACTTGGCACCATATAGATAGTCACTTAGCTTATCCACCGCAGCCAATTTCAATGCCAGAAACTCCAATTTATGTTTGGGGTAGTTTCGCTCCGAGTGTGACAGACTCCGGATGACAAATGCGACAGGTCTCAACCCTGAGCCCCAATCCTGATAAGCCTCTCTGTATGGCAACTGGTGTTCTGTAAAAGCCAGCAAAGGCGCCTTCGTCAGCATCTCTTTCAGCAACTGAAAGGCCTCTTTACATTTCATATCCCATCTCACTCCAAAAGGCTCTGAAGGACTAAGATAATCTTTACCATCCTCTCCTTTCCTCTCCAAAGGTGGGTAACCACACAGAAGCTGATTTAAAGAGTGACTCACTTTATAGTAGTCCTTCGTGAACCTCCGATGGTGCAGAATGAGTGCAGAGCACTCACAGTCTGGGACCTTGACCATGTGGTCACCAACTCTATCTTCGATGGATCCGTAGCTACTCCAACTATGAGACTATGTGCCCAACATAGTTGACAGACGTCTTACAGAACTGTCATTTGTCCAGGGTAAGTTTTAACCCTTCGGCTTTCAGGCGGTCCAGTACCTTCAGTAACCTCGCTTCATGTTCCTCCAAGGTGGACCTGAACACTATGAAATCATCCAGTTTTACCAATACCTCAAGCAAGTTCATATCTCCCACCATTTTATCTATAACATGCCGCAAAGTCGCAGGGGCTCCCGATATGTCCTGGGACAACCTTTCGAACTTGAAGAATCCCAGTGGACATATGAATGCTGTCTTCTGTTTGTCAGCCTCACTCATGGGGAGCAGCGCATCCTCGATTCTCAGGACCGTATACTGGTTGGGGACTGTATGCCCGTTCAGAGACTGATAGTCCCCACACATCCATACCTACTCATTCTTCTTCCTGGCCACCACTATTGGAGATGCATAGGGGCTTCTGGACTCAATGAGGACCCTAGCTTCCTTCAACTTCTGCAGATGCTGCCAAATGTCCTCCACCTCTGCAGGCGCCAGTCACCGTGACCTTTCTCTGAACAAGATATCCTTTGTTACCCGAGTGGTGTGGCGAGTGCTCTTGGAATGACCCACATCAAACTCGTCAGTAGAAAAGACACCTTCCATCTTCACCATCTTCTCTATCAACCTCTTCTTCCAACCTCCAGGCATGCCAAAGTTGAATGACTCGGCAGTCGGCTTTCCCTTTTTCGGAGAGAGTTTCTCCCTGGCTTGACTCCGGTGACACTAGACATTACCGTCACTGGAAAGAGATGCACCATTGGCAAACCCCTCCTGAGCTTGACCTCCCACTCTGAAGTGTTCTTGACCCTCACTCTCATCCTGTTCACCTGTATGATGGAGGGCTTCTATAGTTCGGGCCTCTCTAGTTCTCCAGCAGGTAAGCATGACTCATCTTCATGGTCTTCTGGAGCATCTACCAAGAGGGCCTTTGCATCAGGCATTCTGGAAAATTTAGGGTTTCCTGTCACTCTAGCTACTTCCCCAAGCCACAACACGACCAGTTTGGACTGGGTGTACCACACAGTCCCTCGTTTATGCTCCTCATCCAGCCCAGTGCAGCCACACACTTCCTCAAAAACAGCTCAGAATACAGGGCGAATGGACAATGTTTTCAGAAAGCTCTCTCCAACTTTCCCCTTGCAGGCTCCCACTAGCCTCCTCTCTGAAAAGTATTGAAGCTTCGTCTCTCTCGACCGGGTCTGGACAAACCAACGCTAACGTAACAATGACCTCAGCTACTCCCACATCTGCCTCTGAAAACTCCTGTTTCAATGACAATTATCAATCATATGGATAGTCATCTGAACCAAGACCCCAGATCTCTAGCACACCGAGTGGTGTCAATGGTAAATGAGTCAAATACCGATCATAAAATGAACGGTTCCGCAGAGTAACCTGAGAACCGGTGTCAGGTGTGACTCTAGCATAAATACCCTCAATCCGTAGTGATACTCTGGAGCTTGGCCCACTAAACCTTCAGGAATAGGGATTTTTGCTTTTGGGTGTTCCTTGATATATTGCTGGGAACGTGCTCCCCCTCCCCCCGAGACACCAGGTGGTTCCCTCACTGAGTCTCTCTGCTTAGGTACCGGGGGGCTCACTCTCCGAGGGCTTCCCATCCATTACCCTCTTGCCTGACGTGCCCCTCTTCATCACAGTTATAACAGACAATATCGGTCACTCCCTTTCTCGCAGGACCCCGTTCACTTGCAGCCCTCTGCTTCACTTGTCCCCTCAGGGGGCCTGACTCCATGTCAGCCTTATTGTGTGGGATGGCTACACTTGCCGATAACAACTGGGACATTTCAGTCCTAACCACTGCCACGACCTCCGTTACCGCTCCACAGGGTGGGTTATCTGTGGTCACTTCAGCCAAAGGGGCCATTACCAAGGACTGTACCCTGCTGACGGAGGCCTCACGTGCCTCCATTGCATTCTCCTCTTCTCTTACTCTCTGATCAGGTCAACAAATGAGGGAGGGGGCACATCTTACAATTCGTAGACCCCAAGTGATCAGATCCAAGGAATAGGTGACTTTAGCCACTCGGTTCATTCTTAACTGATTCACCTCAGCTGTTTGAATGCCCCCCCCCCCCCACCACACTGCAAGCAACTCAGCTGCCTCTCTAGCTGAAAAATGTAGGCAAAAAGTTTCTCCCCCTTCTCCTGAAACATGTTCTGAAACCCCGTCGTATGCTCCATTGGCCTTCCTGTCACACCAAACACATTTTCAAGTGCTTGCATGTAGCCCGCAAAGGGAACAAAGTGGTTCTGTGTCTTTATAGATCTCACTATGTCAGCAGGCAGATCCCTCAAACTTTCAACCAATCGCTGTTATTTTACATAAACAGAACACTGTCTCTCTTCCAGCAACTGGGCGGTCTGCTCTGCCCAAGCCTCATTCTCCTCTTCCCCCTCAGGGCTGGACTTCACTCCCATGAACATTCTCAGCTTTCGATAGCTAGGACCCTCTGCCTAGGCACTGGGATATTTATTTGCCAGAGAGCTAAGAGCCGAATGCTCACCCCTCACTGGAAATCAGACCACACCTTCCCCTCGTTCTGCAGGAACGAGAGCAACTTCTCTTTGAAGTCTCCGTCCCCAGCTATGGCGTCCGATTCAGCACGCCCACCTACACTCCCCTCCTCCCAGAAAGTATGGACAACCATGGCCCCACCTCTCCCAGGGCCCCAATAGTACCAGGCAGTTCCACTAGTCAGCTCCAGTCTGAATTAAAACTTAGACTTTGTCCTCCATTTTATCAAACACCCGCTCCATAATTGTAACTGCTCCAACTGCTTTAATGGTACTTAAAGTTCAAAATATATATTCATCGGGGATACAAGTGTCTAACCCACTCAGTACACACACATTTGTAACCGGTAACCCCATAGATTTGCACCACCGCTCAACACCTGCAGCATCCAGAACCGCGTATCATAATCACTTTACCCGACAATAGTTAATACAGGCTTAAACACACAACCCACCATACCAATGTTCAGACAGTGATGGAATTAAAAACGAGCAAACTCATGACAGATAGTGATAGAACTGAACAACAAACCCCTTAGTGACAGTGGTGGAAATGAACGTACAAGCCCTATATAGACAGCAGCGGGAATTGAACATACAAACTCCTTACAGAGAACGATGAAAATGAACGCACAGAACCCCTTACAGACAGCAGCAGGAACTGAATGCACAAACCCCTTACAGACAGCAGCAGGAACTGAATGCACAAACTCCTTACAGACAGCAGCAGAAATGGAATGTACAAACTCCTTACAGACAGCAGCAGAAACGGAATGTACAAACTCCTTACAGACAGCAGCAGGAACTGAATGCACAAACCCCTTACAGACAGCAGCAGGAACTGAATGCACAAACTCCTTACAGACAGCAGCAGAAACGGAATGTACAAACTCCTTACAGACAGCAGCAGAAACGGAATGTACAAACTCCTTACAGACAGCAGCAGGAACTGAATGCACAAACTCCTTACAGACAGCAGCAGGAACTGAATGCACAAACTCCTTACAGACAGCAGCAGAAACGGAATGTACAAACCCCTTATAGGCTGCAATGGATTTTAACATAGAAACTCATATAGACAGCAGGGGAACTGAATATACAAACCCCTTACAGAGAGCAGCAGAAACTGAACATAGAATCAGAATCGGAATCAGGTTTATTATCACTTGCATGTGTCGTGAAATTTTTTATCTTAGCAGCAGTTCAATGCAACACATGATCTAGAAGAGAAACAAAATAACATCACAATAATAATAAGTAAATCAATTACAGTATACATATATTCAATAGATTAAAAATTGTGCAAAAAACAAAAAGAATATTAATTCAAAAAGTGAGGTAGTGTTCAAGGGTTCAAAGTCCATTTAAGAATTGGATGGCAGAAGGGAAGAAGCTGTTCCTGAATCACTGAGTGTGTGCCTTCAAGCTTCTGTACCTCCTACCTGATGGTAACAATGAAAAAAGAGCATGCCCTGGGTGCTGGAGGTCCTTAATAATGGACACTGCCTTTCTGAGATACCGCTCCTTGAAGATGCCCTGGGTACTTTGTAGGCTGGTACCCAAGATGGAGCCGACTAAATTTACAACCCTCTACAGCTTCTTTTGGTCCTGTGCAGTAGCCGCTCCCATACCAGACAGTGATGCAGCCTGTCAGAATGCTCTCCACAGTACATCTATAAAAGTTTTTGAATGTATTTGTTGACATACCAAATCTCTTCAAACTCCTAATGAAGTATAGTCGCTGTCTTGTCTTTATAACTGCATTGATATGTTGGGACCAGGTTAGATCCTCAGAGATCTTGAAACCCAGGAACCTTAAACTGATTACTCTCTCCATTTCTGATCCCCCTATGAGGATTGGTACGTGTTCCTTCGTCTTACCCTTCCTGAAGTCCACAATCCATTCTTTTGTCTTACTGACTTTGAGTGCAAGGTTGTTGCTGCAACTCCACTCCACTAGTTGGCATATCCCACTCCTGTATGCCCTTTCATCACCATCTGAGATTCTACCAACAATGGCTGTATCATCAGCAAATTTATAGATAGTATTTGAGCTATGCCTAGCCACACAGTCATGGGAATAGCGAGAGTAGATCAATGCGATAAGCATACACCCCTGAAGTGCACCAGCGTTGGTCGTTAGTGAGGAGGAGATGTTATCACCTATCTGCACAGATTGGGGTCTTTTGGTTAGAAAGTTGAGGATCCAATTGCAGAGGAAGGTACAGAGGCCTAGGTTCTGTAACTTCTCAATCAGCTTTGTAGGAATAATGGTATTAAATGCTGAGGTATAGTCGATGAACAGCATCCTGACGTAGGTGTTTTTGTTGTCCAGGTGATCTAAAGCCACGTAAAGAGCCATTGAGATTGCATCTGCTGTTGTCCTATTGTGGCGATAGGCAAGTTGCAATGGGTTCGGGTCCTTTCTGAGGCAGGAGCTCAGTCTAGTCATAACCAACCTCTCAAAGCATTTCATCACTCTACCTGGTGATAGTCATTAAGGCTATCTGTACATTGAATTACATTGATTTCTGTAAGGGGTTTGTACATTCCCTTAGAGGCAACTGGGGTATTAAAGCCCTTACAGATAACAATGGAATTGAACGTAGAAACCCCTTATCGACTGCAGCAGGAATCGAACATGTAAACCACTTATAGACAGTGATGGACTTGAATGTTCAGACACCTTATAGACAGTGGTGGAATTGAAAGTACAAACCCCTTATGGACAGTGGTGGAATTGAACACACATTTCCGTTTTAGTCAACAATGGAATTGAATGTACAAACCCCTTAGAGACAGAAGGAATGGAAAGTAGAAACCCATTAACTGAGGGAACAAACCCATTAAAGACAGCAGCATGTACTCAACATACAGACCCTTTAGAGACGGCAGTGGAATTAAACATGCAACCCCCCTTACAGAGAGCAGCAGAAATTGAACATAGAAAACTGCTTAGAGACAGCGGTGGAACTGAAAGTTCAAACCCCTTACAGACAGCAACTGGAATTGAAAGTAAAAACTCTTTATAGACAGCGGTAGAAATGAAAGTGTAAACCCCTCATAGACAGCGGTGGAATTGAACGTACAAACCTCTTTTAGTCATGGATGGAATTAAACATACAAAACCCTTACAGACAGTACGGGAACTGAAAGTAAAAATACCTTCTAGACAGCAGTGGATCTGAACATGCAAACACCTGATAGACAGTGGTGGATTTGTACATATACATCACTTAGAGACAGCGGCGGTAGTAAACATACATACCCCTTTTGGAATGGATGTAATTGAATGTATAGATCCTTTACAGACAGTAATGGAATCGAATGTACAAAGCCCATATTGACAGCAGCAGGAATCAAATGTGCAACCCCCTTATAGACAGCAGTGGACTTGAACATACAGACACCTTATAGACAGTGGTGGAAATGGACATACAAACCCTTTCTATACAGTAGTGGAACTGAATGTACAAACCCCTTATGGACTGCAGTGGAATTGAACATACAGACACCTTATAGACAGTGGTGGAAATGGACATACAAACCCTTTCTATACAGTAGTGGAACTGAATGTACAAACCCCTTATGGACTGCAGTGGAATTGAACATACAGACACCTTATAGACAGTGGTGGAAATGGACATACAAACCCTTTCTATACAGTAGTGGAACTGAATGTACAAACCCCTTATGGACTGCAGTGGAATTGAACATACAGACACCTTATAGACAGTGGTGGAAATGGACATACAAATCCTTTCTATACAGTGGTGGAACTGAATGTACAAACCCCTTATGGACTGCAGTGGAATTGAACATACAGACACCTTATAGACAGTGGTGGAAATGGACATACAAATCCTTTCTATACAGTGGTGGAACTGAATGTACAAACCCCTTATGGACTGCAGTGGAATTGAACATACAAAGCCCTTAAAAACAGCAGAAGGAACAGAATGTAGAAACCCATTGCATAGAGCAGCAGGAACTCAAATGTCCAAACCCTTTACAGACAGCAACCAGAAGTGAACGTACAAACCCTGATAAACCGCGGTGGAATTGAATGTACAAATCCCTTAGAGACCACAGTGGAATTGTACGTGCAAACCTCTTGCAGGCAGCAGCAGGGATTAAATGTAGAAAACTGCTTAGAGACAGTGGTAGAACTGAATGTACAAACCCTTCCAGACAGCTGTGGAATTGAGGACAACCACAGGAATTGAATGTACATACCCCTTACAAACAGCAGCAAGAATTGTATATACAAACCCCTTAGAGATAGTGGTGGAAATTTATGTACAAACCCCTTAAAGACAGCTAAGGAGCCCCTAAGAAACCCCTAAGAGACAGCAGTGGAAATTAACATACAAACCCTTATAGACAGCAGCAGGATCTAGATGTACAAACCCAATAAGGACAGCAGCAGGAACTGAACGTAAAAACCTCTGATAGACTGTGGTGGAACTGAACTTACAAATCTCTGAGAGACAGCAGTGGAATTAAACGTTCAAATCCCTTACAAGCAGCAGTAGGAAATAAACTTGCAAATTAATTAAAGACGGAGAATGAACTGTACATACAAACCCCTTACAGACAGCATAGGAATTGAACATAGAAACCCCTTACAGACAGCAGCATGAATTGACCATACTAACACCTTACATGCAGAAGCAGGAATTGCATGTACAAACCCCTTAAAGATAGCGGTGGAATTTAACATACAAACTCCTTAGAGATAGCAACAGGTATTGAATATGCAAACAGGTTATGGAGAGCGATGGTATTGAACATACAAAAAAACTCTTATAGATAGCAGTGGAATTGAATGTTAAAACATTTTATACACAACAGTGGAATTGAAAGTATAAACACCTTATAGACAGTTGTGTAATTGAATATACAATCCAATTATAGACAGCGGTGCAATTTAATGTACAAATCCCTGAAAAACAGCAGTGGAACTGAGCATGGAAACCGTTTATAGACAGTGGTGGAAATAAATATACAAACCACTTATATACAGTGATAGATTTGTACATACAAACCCCTCATAGACAGCAGTGGTATTGAATGTACAAAACCGTTACAGACAGTGATGGAACTGAACGTAAAAACACCTTATAGACAGCAGTGGACATGAACGTACAGACACCTTATGGACAGTAGTGGAACTGGACATACAAACCCCTTCTAGACAGTCATGGAACTGAATGTACAAACCCCTTCTAGACAGCGGTGGAACTGAATGTACAAACCCCTAATAGAGAGCAGCATGAACTGAATATAGAAACTCCTTATTGACAGCAGCAAGAATTGAACGTAGAGTACCGCTAATTGACAGCAGTGGTACTGAATGTCCAAACCCCTTACAGATAGCAGAAGGAATGGGACATAGAAACACATTAAATAGAGCAGCAGGAACTCAATGTACAAACCCCTTACAGACAGCAACAGGAATTGAACATACAAACCACTCATAGGCATTAGAAGGTATTGAAAGTACAAACCCTCATGGACAGCAGCAGGAATTGAACGTACAAACCCATTATAGACTGCTATGGAATTGATTGTATAATCCCTTATAGACAGTGGTGGAATTGACCGTACAAACCTGTTAAAGACGGCAATGGATTTGAATGTACAAATTCCTGAGAGACAGTGGTGGAATTGAACGAACAAACCCTTTACAGACAGCAATGAATTCAACATATAAGTCCCTTCCAAACAGATATGGAATTGAATATACCAACTCCTCATAAAGAGAAGCAGGAATTAAGCATACAAACCCATTATATACAGCAATGAAACTGAACATTAAAACCACTTATAGACAGTGATGGAACTGAATGTAAAAATGCCTAATAGACAGCGGTGAACTGAACATACGAACCTATAATACAGCAGTGACCATACAAACCCTTTATAGACTGCGTTAAAACTGAATGTACAAACTCCTAATAGGTAGTGGTGGAATTTAACGTAGAAATCCCTTAAACACAGCGGTAGGACTGAAAGTAGAAACCCCCTTGTAGACAGCAGAAGGAACAGAATGTATAAACCCATCAAAGACAGCAGCAGGCAGTCAAAGTACAAACCCCTTGGAGACGGTGATGGAACTGAATGTAAAACCGCCTTATAGACAGCAGTGGAACTGAACGTCCAAACCCCTTACAGACAATGGCAGGAAATGAATGTACAAATCCCTCTGAGACAGTGATGGAATTCAATGTAGAAACCTTTTACGGACAGCAGCAGAAGCTGAACATACAAACCTTTGTGGACAGCGTTCTAAACCCCTTATAGAAGGTTTGGATTTGAAAGTACAAACCCATTAGAGACAGCGATGGATTTGAACGGACAAATCCCTTAAAGACAGTGATGGAACTGGAAGTACAAACCACTGATAGACTGCAGCTGATTTGAACGTACAGCAGTGGAACTGAACATACAAACTCCTTACAGTCAGCAGTGGAACTGAACATACAAACTCCTTACAGTCAGCTGTGGAAATTAACATTCAAACCCCTTATGAACAGCGGTGAAATTGAATGTACAAACCCCTTACAGACAGCGATAGAAATTAATTTGCAAACCCCTTATAGATAGCAACACGAATTGAATGTAAAACATCTTCTGGACAGCAGTGGAAATTAAAGTACAAACTGCTTACAGACAGCAGAAGGAACAGAATGTACAAATGCCCTACAGGCAGCAGCAGGAATTCAACGTACAAACCCCCTTTAGCCAGCGGTGAAATTGAACATACTGTACAAACTCCTTACAGACAGCAGTGGAATTGAAAGGACAAATACCTTTAAAGTCAGTGATGAAACCTAAAGTACAAACCACTTTTGATGGGGTGGATTGAACATACATTTGTACATTAGTCAGTGATGGAACTGAACGTACAAACCTCTTATAGACAGCAGAAGGAACACAGCGTACAACCCCCTTACAGAGGGCAGCAGGAGTTGACATACAAACTTTGTTAGACTGTGGTAGGATTAAACCACTTATAGACGCTGATGGAACTGAACATACAAACACCTCAGAGACAGTAGTGGAAATGAACGTTGAAACCACTTAGAGACAGCAATGGATTTGAACGCACAAATCCCTTAGAAACAGCGGTGGAATTGAACATAGAAACCCCTTTACAGACAACGATGGAATTGTATGTGCAAATCCATTACAGGCAGCAGTAGGAATTGACCATACAACCCCTGTTAGACTGTGGTGGGATTAAACTTACAAACCACTTATAGGCGTCAATGGAACTGAACATACAAACACCTCAGAGACAGCTGTGGAAATGAACGTTGAAACACCTTAAAGACAGCGATGGAATTCAATGTAGGAACCACTTACAGACAGCAGCAGGAACTGAACGTACAAACACTTCATAGAGAGTGCTGGCATTGATCGTATAACCCCTTATAGACAGTGGTGGAAATGAACGTACAAAATTCTTATAGGCTGCAATGGATTTGAATGCACAAGTCCCTTAGAGACAGCAGCAGAATGGAATGTAGAAACCCCTTTACAGACAACGATGGAATTGTATGTACAAACCCCTGAGAGACAGCAATTCACTTGAACAAAAAATCTCTTAGAGAAAGTGGTGGAATTGAACATACAAATGCTTTACAGACAACCATCTAATTGAACGTACAAACCCATTTTAGGCAGCGATGGAATTGAACGTACAAGCCTCTTATGGACAGTGAAGGAACCGAACATAACAATGACTTTTTGACAGCGATTGACCTGAATGAACAAACATCTTACAGACAGCAGAAGGATTTGAACGTCCAATTCCCTTACATACAGCAACAGGAACTGAACATACAAACCACTCACAGACAGAAGCAGGAATTGAAATGTATGGACAGCAGTGGAATTTAATGTACAAACCTCTTACAGACAGTAATGGAACTGAACATAAAGAATGCCTTATTGATAGCAGTGGGCACACCCCTTCTAGACAGCGGAGGAACTGAATGTAAAAAAAACCCTTACAGACAGCAGATGAAACTAAAGGTACAAACCCATTCAAGACAGCAGCAGGAATTGAATGTACAAACCCCTTCCACACATTGGTGGAACTGAACTTGCAATCCCGTTGTAGGCAGCGGTGGAACTAAACGATAAACGCTTTATAGACAGATGTGGAATTGAACGTACAAACCCCTCACAGACAAAGATGTAATTGAATGTACAAACTCCTTTTCATCAGTGATGGAATTGAACGTAGAAACTCCTTACTGACAGTGATGGACTTGATCATAAAGAAACCTTCTAGACAGCAATGGAAATAAAATTACAAACCCCTTACAGACAGAAGCAGGAACTGAATGTACAAACCCCTGACAGATAGCAGCAAGAATTCAACATCCAAATCCCTTGTAGGCAGCAATGGAATTCAACATACAAACTCCTTTTTGACAATGGTATTATTTAACATACAAATCCCTTAAAGACAGCAATGGAACTGAGAGTACAAACTCCTTATAGACAGTGATGGACCTGAACATAATTACACCTTCTAGACAAAGTGGGAACTGAATGTACAATCCCCTTCAAGAGAGCGGTGGAACTGAAAGTACACACCTCTTACAGATAGCAGCAGGAACTGGATGTACAAACCCACCACAGACAGCAATGGAATTGAATGTACAACTCCTGACAGACCGCAGTGGAATTGAACATAGAAACCACTTATAGACAGCGATGGAACTGAACATACAAACACCTTAGAGACAGCAGTGGAAATGAACATTCAAAGTCCTTTCAGGCAACAATGGAATTCAGCGTAGAAACCCCTTACAGACAGGAGCAGAAATTGAAGGTACAAATACTTCATAGACAGTGGTGGAATTGATAATATAAACCTCTTATAGACACATTGATTTGAATGCACAAATCCCTTAGAGATAGCGGCAGAATTGAACACAGAAACCCCTACAGACAACAATAGAATTGAATGTACAAAGCCATTAGAGACAGGAATAGAAATGAATGTAGACAGCGGTGGAAAAAAACATACAAAATCATTAGAGACTCCAATGGATTATCACGTAGAAATCCCTTAGAAACAGCTTTGGAATTGTACATAGATACCCCGATAGACAGCAGCAGGATTTATATGTACAAACTCCTGAAAGACAGTGGTTGAATTGAACATTCGAACCCTTACAGACAGTAATGAACTGAACGTAAAAATGCCTTATAGACTTGGATGGAACTATACGTACAAACCACATCTAGACAGAGGTGGAATTGAATGTTCAAACCCCTTCTAGACAGTGAAGGAATTGAACATACATGTCCGTTCCAGGCAGCAGCAGGAACTGAACCTACAAACCCATTCAAGACAGCTGCAAGAACTGAATATACAAACCACTTACAGACAGAAGCAAGCACCTTATAGATAATGGTAGAATTTAACATACAAACCCCTTACAGATAGCAGTGGAATTGAACTTAAACACCTTATAGACAGCGATGGAGCTAAATGAAAAATGCCTTATATATAGAGATGGAATTGAATGTACAGACACCTTATAGACAGTGATGCAACTGAATGTACAAAGCCCTTACAGACAATGATGTAACTGAATGCATAAACCCCTTTTCATCAGCAATGGAATTGAATGTAGAAACTCCTTACAGAAATGAACGTACAAACCCCTATATACAGCAGCAGAAATTGAACTACAATCCAGTGACAGACAGCAGTGGAAATGAATGTACAAACCCATTACCAACAGTAGTGAAGTTGAATGTACAAACCCCTTACAAACAGCAGCAGGAATTCAACCTACTAACCCCTTATAAACAGCAGAGGAATTGACTGTACAACTGCTTTTAGTCAGTGGTGGAACTGAATGAAAAACTCCTTATAGGCAGAGGTGGAATTGAATGTACAGACACCAATAGAAAGGAATGGACAAGCCCCTTACAGACAGAGGCAGGAACTGATCATACAAACCCATTCAAGAGAACAGCAGGAACTGAACGTACAAACCACTTACGGACAGCAGCAGGAATTGCAAACCCCTTTTAAACAGTGGTGGAACTGAACGTACAACCCGATAGACCATGGTGGAATTGAACATACAAACCCCTTACAGACGGTGTTGGAATTGAATGTACAAGCCCCTTATGAATGGTGGTGAAACTGAACATAAAACCCTTTACAGACAGTAAAAGAACTGTATATAAAATCCTTATAGGTGTTGGTGAAACTGAACATACACACCCCTTCTAGACAGCGGAGGAACTGAATGTAACAACCCTTACAGATAGCAGAAAGAACTGAATGTACAAACCACATATAGACAGCAACAGAAATTGAACGTTCAAACCACTTACAGACAGTGGTGAAGTTAAACGTACAAAAATCCTTACAGACAACAATAGAAATAAATGTATAAACCCCTTACAGGGAGCAGCAGTAAATGAATGTACAAACCTTTTACAGACAGCGATGGAACCAAATGTACAAACCCCTTTCAATAGCAGCAGGAATTGAACGTAGAGACCCCTTATAGACAGTGGTGAAATAGAATGTATAATCTCCTTAAAGACAATGGTGAATTGGAATGTACAATCTCCTTATAGACAGTGGTAATTTAATGTACAAACCCCTTAAAGACAGTGTTGCAATTAAACGTACAAACCTCTTCTGGATAGCGGTGGAAATGAACTTGCATACCCCTTACGGACAGCAGAAGGAATGGACAGTACAAATACATTACAGATACAAGCAGGAACTGAACGTACAAACCCCTTACAGAGAGTGATGCAATTGAACATACAAATCTCTTCTGGATGGCAGTGGAATTGAACATACAAACCCTTATAGACAGTGGTGAAATTGAACGTAGAAACTGCTTACAGACAGCGATAGAAATGAACGTACAAACCCCTTTTATACAACAGCAGTAATCAAACATACAAGCCCCTTATAGACAGAGATTGATTTGAACGTACAATTCCTTCTGAGTCAGTGATGGAACGGAAGGTACAAACCTCTCCTAGACAGTGGTGGAACTGAATGTACAACTAATATCAAAGATAATAAAAGTTTTTTTAATTATATAAAGGGTAAAAAAGAGTTGAGGGTAGACATAGGACCAATAGAAAATGATGCTGGAGTTATTGTATTGAGAGACAAAGAGATGGCAGAGGAATTGAATGCATATTTTGCATCAGTCTTCACAGTGGAAGACATCTGCAGTATACTGGACATACAAGAGTGTCAGGGAAGTGAAATATGTGCAGTGAAAATTACGACTGTGAAGGTGCTCAGGAAGCTTAATGATTTGACGGTGGATAAATCTACTGGACCTGATGGAATGCACCCTTACGTTCTGAAGGAAGTAGCTGGAGAGATTGCGGAGGCATTAACAATAATCTTACAAGAATCGATAGATTCTGGCATTTTATCGGATGACTGGAAAATTACAAATGTTACTCTGCTAAGGAAGAGTGGGATGCAGCAGAAAGGAAACTATAGACCTGTTAGCCTGACATCAGTGGTTGGGAAGCTGTTGGAATCAATTGTTAGGGATGAGATTACAGAGTACCTGGAGGCACATGACAAGATAGGCCAAAGCCAGCATGGTTTCCTGAAAGGAAAATTCTGCCTAAATAATTTACTGCAATATTTTGAGGAAATTACAAACAGGGTAGACAAAGGAAATGCAGTGGATGTGGTGTACTTGGATTTTCAGAAGGCCTTTGAAAAGGTGCCACACATGAGGCTGCTTAGCAAGATAAGAGCGAATGGAATTACAGGGAAGTTACTAGCACGGGTGGAGCATTGGTTGGTTGACAGAAAGCAGAGAGTGGGAATAAAGGGATCCTATTCTGGTTGGCTGCTTGTTACCAGTGGAGTTCCACAGGGGTCGGTGTTGGGACCGCTGCTTTTTACGATGTATGTCAATGACTTGGACTATGGGATTAATGGATTTGTGGCAAAATTTGCTGATGATACAAAGATAGGTGGAGGAGTGGGTAGTGTTGAGGAAGCAAAGAGCCTGCAGAGAGACTTAGATAGTTGAGGGGAATGGGCAAAGAAGTGGCAAATGAAATACAATGTTGGAAAGTGTATGGTCATGCACTTTGGTGTAAGAAATAAATGGACAGACTACTACTTGGAGAGAGAATTCAAAATGCAGAGATGCAAAGAGATTTTGGAGTCCTTGTGCAAGATACCCTAAAAGTTAACCTCCAGGTTGAGTCAGTGGTGAAGAAGGTGAATGCAATATTGGCATTCATTTCTAGAGGTATAGAATATAAGAGCAGGGAAGCGATCTTGAGGCTCTATAAGGTACTCATGAGACCACACTTGGAGTATTGTGTGCAGTTTTGGGTTCCTTATTTTAGAAGGGATATACAGACATTGGAGAGGGTTCCGAGAAGATTCACAAGAATGATTTCAGGAATGAAAGGTTTACCACATGAGGAACACCTGACAGCCTTTGGGCTGTATTCCACTGGATTTCAGGAGAATAAAGGGGGAACTCATAGAAACATTCCAAATGATTAAAGACCTTAAAAGATTAGATATGGCAAAGTTATTTCTCATGGTAGGGGAATTTAGGACAAGAGGGCATGAATTCAGGATTGAAGGACGTCCATTTAGAACAGAGATGCGGAGAAATTACTTTAGTCAGAGGGTAGTAAATCTGTGGAATTTGTTGCCATAAGCAGCTGTGGAGGCCAAGTCATTAGGTACATTTAAGGCAGAGACAGATAGGTTCTTGATTAGCCAGGGCATCAAAGGGCATGGGGAGAAGTCAGGGGAGTGGGGATGACTGGAAGAATTGGATCCTCCATGACTGTATGACGGAGCAGATTCGATTGGCCGAATGGCCTACTTCTGCTTATATGGCCTATATGGGCTGAATGGCCTATATCTTATGGTCTTACAAACACCTAACAGATGGTAAAAGGATCTGAACATACAAACTCCTTGCAAGTAGGAGCAGGAACTGTACATAGAACCCCTTAAAGACAGTGGTGGAATTTAACCTGCAAACTCCTCACAGTCAGTGGTGCAATTGAATGTACCATCCCCTCCTAGACAGTGGTGGAACTGCATGAAAAATACCTTATAGACTGGGGTGGAATTGAACGTACAAACCCCTTATGAACAATGATGTAACTGAACGTACAAACCCCTTTTAGTCTGCAATGGACAGTAGCAGGAATTGAAAGTACAAACATCTTACAGACAGTGGTGGAGTTGAACGTACAAATCCTTTATAAACAGTGGTGGAGTTGAAGGTACAAGCAATAGAAATGAATGTTCAAACCCCTTACAGACAACAGTGAGAATTGAACACAGGGAACCTGATGTACCATAAATAACTCACTCTGAGACGTAAAGGTGAGGTATCGGCTTTTATTGACTGGAAGAAGGAACAAGCAGTGATTGACCACCATACTACATCCTGGAGACAGAGAGGCCGGTGCTCAGACCTCAATCGCCTTTATACAGGGGTCTGTGGGAGGAGCCACAGGAGCAGTCAGCAGGGGGCGTGTCCAGACAGGTATATGTAGTTCACCACAGAACCCTTACAGACAGCAGCAGGAATTCAAAGTATAAAGGCATGATAGACAGCAGCAAAATTTAACAACAAACCCCTTAAGTCAGCGTGGAATTGAATATACAAAACCCATACAGATAGCAGAAGAAAGTAAGGTACAAACCCTTTACAGACAGCTGCAAGAGTTGAACATACAAACCCTTAACAGTGGTGGAATTGAACACACAAATCCCATTTAGATAGTAGTAGAATTATATGTATAGACAGAGCTGGAATTGAATGTACAAAATCCTTATAGACAGCAGTGGTGGAATTGAACGTACAAACCCTTACAGACAACAATGTAATTCAACGTTTTAGCCCCTTTTAGTCAGCGATGGAATTGAATGTACAAACTCCTTACAGACAGTGATGGAACTGAACGTAAAAATGCTTGATAGGCAGTGATGGATCTGAACGTACAAACTCCTTATACACAGCAGAAGGAATTGAACGTACAATCCCCCTACAGACAGTGGCAGAATTGAATGTACAAACCCTTTGCAGACAGCAATGAAATCAAATGTACCAATCCCTATCAGACAGAAGCAGTAAATAAACCAACAGACCTCTCATAGACAGCAGATGAAATGAACGTGAAGACCACCTGCAGACAGCAGCATGCATTCAACATACAAACCCCTTATAGAATGCAGTGGAATTGAACATATAAACGGCATATAGACAGTGGTGAAATTGAATGTACAAACTCATTATAGCAGCAATGGAATTTAACATACAAATCCCTTAAAGACAGTGGTGGAACTGAAAGTACAAACTCCTTCTAGCTAGCGGTGGAACTGAACATACAGACCCATTACTGACAGCAGCAGGAACTCATCGTACAAACTCCTGACAGACAGCAGCAGGAATTGAACATTCAACTCTTGATAGATCGTGGTGGGCTTGAACATACAGACGACTTATGTACAGCAATGGAACTGAGCATTCAAACCCTTAACAGACAGTGATGGAATTCAACGTAGAATCCCCTTGCAGAAAGCAGCAGGAACTGAATGTACAAATATTTCATAGAGAGCGGCGGCTCTGAACATATAAATCCCTTATAGACAGCAGCAGGAATTGAACGCACATACATCTTTTTGTCAGCGATGGAATTGAATGTGGAAATGCTTTACAGACAACGATGGAACTGAATGTAAAGGTGCCTTATAGACATCGTTAGAACTGAATTTACAAACCACTTCTAGACAGCAATGGAATCTAACATGGAAACACCTTAAAGACAGTAGTGAAACTGAACGTAGAAACTCCCTAGTGAGAGCGGTGGAATTCAATATACAAACTTGTTATAGACAGCGATGGAAATGAACGCAAAATCCCCTTACAGACAGCAGCAGAAATTGAAAGTGCAAACCCTTTTTAGGTCACCTTTTAGTCAGCAATGGAATTGAACATACAAACCCTTTACAGACAATAATGGAACTGAATGGAAAAATGCCTTATAGACATCGTTGGTACTGAACATCCAAACCACTTCTAGACAGCGTTGGAATTTAACGTACAAACTCCTTAAGGTCAGTGGTGGAAATGAACGCAGAAACCCCTTATTGACAGTGGTGGAATTGAACCTACAAATCCCTTATGGACACAGATGCAATTTAATGTACAAACCTCTTGAAGTCAGTGGTGGAACTGAATGTACAAATCCCATATATACAGTGGTGAAATTGAACATACAAACCACTTAAAGACAGCGAAGGAAATGAACATAATATCCCCTTCTTGAAAGCAGCTGGAATTGGACATATAATCTCCTTACAGACAGCAACAGGAATTCATCGCACAAATTCCTTATGGACAACGGTGGAATTGTAAGTACAAACAGCGGTGGGATTGAACATAGGAACCCCATATAGATAGTGATGGATTTGCTTGTACAAATCCCTCAGAGTCAGCAATGGAATTGAATGTGCAAACCCCTTACTGACAGCGATGAAATTGAATATAAAAAAACCTTATCGACAGTGGTGGAATTCAATGAACTAAACCTTTCTAGACAGCAGGGGAACTGAACATAAAAACTCTTTAAAGACAGCAGAAAGAACGAAACGTAGAAATCCCTTACAGACAGCTGCAGGAACTGAATGCACAATCCTCTTAAAGACAGCAGCAGGAACTCAGCGTACAGAGGCACTGGTGAAATTGAAAGTAGAAACACCGAAGACCGCAGTGGAATTGAACATACAAAACCCTTAAAGACAGTGATGGAACTGAACAAGAAATGCCTGCTGGACAATGGTGAAACTGAACATAGAAAGCCCTCACAGAGAGCAGAAAGAATGGAATGTACAAACCCCTGATAGACTGCGGTGGAATTGAATGTACAAACCCCTTTTAGACAGCGGAGAAATTGAGCATACAAGCCCATTTTAATCAGCGATGGATTTGGAAGTACAAACCCCTTACAGACAGTAGCAGGAATCAAACACATGAACCCCTTACAGGCAGCGATGGAAATGAATATACAAACCCTTATAGACAGCAGCTGGAATTGAACGGACAAGCCCCTTCTAGACAGCGGTGGAATTTCATGTGAAAAATTCCTTATATACTGCTGTGATTTTGAACTTACAAACCCCTTACAGACCACGATGGAAATAAATGTACAAACCCTTTATGCACGGTGGTGAACGGAATGTGCAAATACCTTTTAGTCAGAGATGGAATTGAAGATATGAACCCTTACATTCAGCATTGGAATTTAAATGTACAAACCCCTTATAGACAGCAGCAGGAACTGAACTCTCAATCCCCTTATAGAAAGCGGTGGAAATGCATATACAAACCCCCTTCCAGACAGCAATGGAAATGAATGTACAAACACCTTCTCAACAACAATGGGAATTAAACGTACACACCCTGTATAGACAAAGGTGGAGTTTAATGTACAAACACCTTCCAGGTAGTGGTGGAATTGAAGGTACAATCCCATTACAGACAGCAGTGAAAGTGAACAAACAAACTCCTTTTAGTCAGCAATGGAAGTATCAGTCACTCATAGACAGCAGCTAGAATTGAATGTACCAACCCCATATAGACAGCAGTGGAAATGAATGTACAAATCCCTTCTAGACAACGGTAGAAATGAACGTACAAACTCCTTACAGACAGCAGAAGGAATGGACCGTACAAACCCCTTACAGACGTTCATGAGGAAGTCATGAACGGATTATCTGTGGATTGTAGATGAACAGCAAGGGGTCAATAACTCTACTGGGTGTTTTTTATAGTAATAGGGACATCAAGGTTTAGATAGAAAGACAGATTCTGGAAAGGTGCAATAATAACAGGGTTGTCGAGGTGGGAGATTTTAATTTCCCCAATATTGATTAGTATCTCCCTAGAGATACTTGACGTCGCACGTGATGAAGACCATGGAGCGGCTGATAATACAGAATCTGAGGCCACAAACCAGGCACGCCCGGGATCCGCTTCAGTTTGCGTATAAGGAGAAGGTGGGAGTGGAGGATGCTATCACGTATTTGCTGCACAAATCACTCTCTCACCTAGATGGGGTCAGTTGTGCTGTGAGGATTACATTCCTTGACTTCTCTAGTGCCTTTAACACCATCCAGCCCAAGATCTTAAAGCACAAACTAACGGAGATGGGAGTAGACTCTCACATGGTGGACTACTTGACAGATAGACCTCAGTATGTGCGGTTGGGAGACTGTAGGTCTGACACAGTGGTCAGCAGCACAGGAGCGCCACAGGGAACCGTACTCTCTCCGGTCCTGTTCACCCTGTACACATCTGACTTCCAATATAACTCGGAGTCCTGCCATGTGCAGAAGTTCGCTGATGACACGGCCATAGTGGGGTGTGTCAGGAATGGACAGGAGGAGGAGTATAGGAAACTGATACAGGACTTTGTGATATGGTGCAACTCAAACTACCTGCGTCTCAATGTCACCAAGACCAAGGAGATGGTGGTGGACTTTAGGAGATCTAGGCCTCATATGGAGCCAGTGATCATTAATGGAGAATGTGTGGAGCAGGTTAAGACCTACAAGTATCTGGGAGTACAGTTGGACGAGAAGCTAGACTGGACTGCCAACACAGATGCCTTGTGCAGGAAGGCACAGAGTCGACTGTACTTCCTTAGAAGGTTGGCATCATTCAATGTTTGCAGTGAGATGCTGAAGATGTTCTATAGGTCAGTTGTTGAGAGCGCCCGCTTCTTTGTGGTGGCGTGTTGGGGAGGAAGCATTAAGAAGAAGGACGCCTCACGTCTTAATAAGCTGATAAGGAAGGCGGGCTCTGTCGTGGGCAAAGTACTGGAGAGTTTAACATCGGTAGCTGAGCGAAGGGCGCTGAGTAGGCTACGGTCAATTATGGAAAACCCTGAACATCCTCTACATAGCACCATCCAGAGACAGAGAAGCAGTTTCAGCGACAGGTTACTGTCGATGCAATGCTCCTCAGACAGGATGAAGAGGTCAATACTCCCCAATGCCATTAGGCTTTACAATTCAACTGCCAGGACTTAAGAACTTTTTTAAAGCTATTATTAATGCTTTTTGAGTTAGTGATTTAGATGCATATCATATTATTACTGAGTTAAGTATTGTATGTAATGAGTTTTTGCTACAACAAGTGTATGGGACATTGGAAAAAATGTTGAATTTCCCCATGGGGATGAATAAAGTATCTATCTATCTATCTAGAGCAAGGGGTTTAAATGGGGTGGAGTTTGTCAGGTGTGTTCAGGAAGGTTTCCTGACATAATATGTAGATAAGCCTACAAGAGGAGAGGCTGTACTTGATCTAGTATTGGGAAATGAACCTGGTCAGGTGTCAAGTCTCTCAGTGGCAGAGAATTTTGGAGCTAGTGATCACAATTCTATCTCCTTTGCCATAGCACTGGAGAGGGATAGGAAATAGACAAGTTAGGAAAGTGTTTAATTGGAGTAATGGGAGATATGAAGCTATCAGGCAGGAACTTCGAAGCATAAATTGGGAGCAGATGTTCTCAGGGAAATGTATGGCAGAAATGTGGCAAATGTTCAGGGGATATTTACGTGGTGTTCTGCATAGGTACGTTCCAATGCAACAGGGAAGGGGTGGTAAGGTACAGGAACCATGGTGTACAAAGGCTGTTGAAAATCTAGCCAAGAATAAAAAAATACGAAAGGTTCAAAATCTAGGTAATGATAGAGATCTAGAAAATTATAAGGCTAGTAGGAAGGAGCTTAAGAATGAAATTAGGAGAGCCAGAAAGGGCCATGACAAAGCCATGGTAGACAGGATTAAGGAAAACCCCAAGGCATTCTACAAGTACATGAAGAGCAAGAAGATAAGATGTGAGAGAATAGCACCAATCAAGTGTGACAGTGGAAAAGTGTGTATGGAACCGGAGGAGATAGCAGAGGTACTTAATGAGGTTCTGGTCACCTCACTACAGGAAGGATATGGATACTATAGAATGGGTGCAGAGGAGATTTACAAGGACATTGCCTGGATTGGGGAGCATGCCTTATGAGAATAAGTTGAGTGAACTCGGCCTTTTCTTCTTGGCGTGACGGAGGATGAGAGATGACCTGATAGAGGTGTATAAGATGATGAGAGGCATTGATCATGTAGAAAGTCAGAGGCTTTTTCCTAGGGCTGAAATGATTAACATGAGAGGGTATAGTTTTAAGGTGTTTGGAAATAGGTACAGAAGGGATGTCAGGGGTAAGTTTTTATGCAGGGAGTGGTGAGTGCATGGAATGGGCTGTCATTCTTTTAAGAGACCCCTGGATAGCTACATGGAGCTTAGAAAAATAGAGGGCTATGGGTATTCCTAGGTAATTTCTAGAGTAAGTACATGTTCGGCACAGCATTGTGGGCTGAGGGGTCTGTATTGTACTGTAGTTTTTTTTATGTTTCTGTGTTTCTCTCGAAACCCCTTACAGGCAGTGGTGGAATTGAAAGTACAAACCCCTTAAAGACAGCGGTAGAATTTAATGTACAAAGCCCTTACAGATAGTGGTGGAATTAAAGGTTCATACTCCTTATAGACAGTGGTAAAATTGAACAAACAAACTCCTTTTAGTCATCGATGGAGTTTAAAGTACAAACCCCTTATAGACCACAGCAGGAAGTGAATGTACAAATCTCTTTCCACTCAGCGGTGGAATTGAACATACAAACCCCTTATAGACAGCAGTGGAAGTGAACGTACATATCCCTTGTAGACAGCAAGGGATTTGAATGTAGAAATCCCTTAAAGATGGTGATGCAAATGAACACCAAACCCCTTATAGAGAGCATTGAAATTGAATGTACAAACTGCTTATAGACAGTTCTGTAATTGAAAGTACAAACCCCTTACAAACAGCGGTGGAACTGAATGTACAAACCCCTGATAGACAGCAGCAGGGTTTGAACATACAAACCACTTATAGACTGTGGTAGAATTCAATGTATGAACTCCTTATGGATAGTGGTGCAATTAAACATACAAACCCTTATAGACAGCAGTAGGAATAGATCGTACAAGCTCCTTATAGAGAGTGGTGGAATTGAATGTACAGAGCTCTTAGTGGCAATGTTGGTATTGAGTTTACAAACCTCCGATACACAGTGGTGGAATTGATCATCTGAACCCCTTAAGACCATAGTAGGAAGCTGAATGTGCAAACTGCTGATAGACAGCAGCAGGACAGAACTCACACAAGCCTTATAGACAGTGATGGAACGGTGGAATTGAACATACAAACCCCATAAAAACAGCAGCAGGAATTGAACTTACAAGCCACTTATAGGCTGCGATGGAATTGAATGTACACACTGCTGATTGACAGTGGTGGAATAGAAAGCCATGGAACTGTATGTATAAACCCTTTGCAGACAACAGCATGAATGGAAATGACAAATCCCTTATAGTCAGTGGTGGAATTGAACTTAGAAACCTGTTATAGACAGCGGTGGGATTGAACTATTAAGTCCCTTATAGATAGCGGTGGAATTGAACTTAGAAGCCCCTTACAAAAAAACTCTGAAATTTAATGCACATCTATTATAAACAGTGGTGGAATTGAAAGAATAAACTCCTTATAGACAGTGGTGAAATTGAAAAGTATAAACACCTTATAGACAGTGGTGAAATTGAAAAGTATAAACACCTTATAGACAGTGGTACAAATGAACGTACAAGCCCCTTATGGACAGTGATGTATTTGAATGTAAAAACTCCTTATGGACAGCATTAGGTATTGAATGATGAATTCTTTAGACTCAGTGGTGGAATTGATCGTACAAACACCTTATGCACAGAGGCAGAATGGAATGTATAAACCTCTTAGAGACTGCGATGGAACTGAGCATACAAACACCTTGTAGACTGCAGTGGAACAGAATTTTCACAACCCTCATAGAATGTGGTGAAATTGAAAGTATAAACCCCTTATAGACAGTGGTGGAAATGAACATACAGACCCCTTATGGACAGTGATGGATTTAAACATACAAATCCTTTTGCGATAGCAGGGGAATTGAATGTATAAACCCCTTATAGACAGTGGTGGAATTGAATGTATAAACCCCTTATAGACAGTGGTGGAAATGAACATACAGACCCCTTATGGACAGTGATGGATTTAAACATACAAATCCTTTTGCGATAGCAGGGGAATTGAATGTATAAACCCCTTATAGACAGTGGTGGAATTGAATGTATAAACCCCTTATAGACAGTGGTGGAATTGAATGTAGAAACACTTTATAAACAGTGGTGATATTGAAAGATGAACCCCTTATGGACAGTGGTGAATTTGAGAAGTATACACACTTTATGAACAGTGATAGAAATGAGCATACAAACTCCTTATGGACAGTGCAAACCCTTGATATATAGTGATGGAATTGAATGTTCACACCCCTTTTAGAAAAAGAAGAAATTGAACAAGCAAACCTCTGATAGACAGCGGTGGAACTGAATGTACAAACACCTTATAGAGAGTGGTGGAAGTAAATGTACAAAACCCTTATAGATGGTGTCAAGTATTGAACATATGAACACCTTAATGACCATGTTGGAATTGAAAATACAAACCCCTTATAGACAGTGGTGGAACTGAATGTACCCCTTACAGACCGCAGCAGGAAGTTGAACGTGCAAATCCCTGATAGTCAACAGCAGGAGACAGCTCTGAAACTGAATGCATAAACCCCGTGTAGACAGTGGTGGAATTGCACATACAAATTCCCCTTATAGACAGTGTTGGAAAAGAACGTACAAACCTCTTATAGACGGCAATGGAACAGAACTAACACAAGTCTTATAGACAGCAGTGGAATTGAAATTAGAAACCCCTTATAGACAGCAGCAGGAATTTGACCATACAAATCCCTGATAGACCACAGCTGTAGAAACACCTTGTAAACAGCGGTGGAATTGAATGTAGAAAACCCTTACAGAAAGTGGTGGAATTGAAAGTGAAAACCCCTTAAAGACAGCAGTGGAACTGAATATAAAAATCCCATACAAACTGCAGCAGCAAGTGGAACGTACAAACCCCTGAAAGACAGCAGCAGGAACTGAACATACACACCGCTTATAGACTGCAGTGGAATTGAATGTACAAAGTCCTTATAAACAGTGGTGAAATTGAATGTATAGAACCCTTATAGACAGCGGTGGAACTGAACATATAAACCCGTTGCAGACAACAGCATGAATGGAACATATAAACCTCTTATAGAAAACGGTGGAATTGATCTGAGAAACCCTTTATAGACAGCTCCGGAACTGAATGTAAAAATCTATTATAGATAGCAGTGGAAGTGAATGTAGAAACCTTATAGACAGTGGTGGAAACGTACATACTAACCCCTTATGGACAGTGATGGATTTGAACATACAAAACCCTTATAGACAGCAGTGGAAATGAATGTTCACAACCCTTACAGACAGTAGTAGGTATTGATCTTATGAATTCCTTATAGGCAGCAGCAGGTATTGATCGTATGAATTCCTTATAGGCAGCAGTGGAATTGAACGTACAAGCCCCTTATACACAGTGGTGGAATTGATTGTACAAACCCTTTATAGTAAGTGGTGAAATTGATCGTACAAACCCCTTATGCACAAAGGTGGAATTGAATGTATAAACCTCTCAGAGAGAACTGAACGTACAAACACCTTGTAGACAGCAGTGTAACTGAACTTACACAACCCTTATAGATAGATAGATAGATAGATAGATAGATAGATACTTTATTCATCCCCATGGGGAAATTCAACATTTTTTCCAATGTCCCATACACAATCACAAAGTCCTGTATCAGTTTCCTATACTCCTCCTCCTGTCCATTCCTGACACACCCCACTATGGCCGTGTCATCAGCGAACTTCTGCACATGGCAGGACTCCGAGTTATATTGGAAGTCAGATGTGTACAGGGTGAACAGGACCGGAGAGAGTATGGTTCCCTGTGGCGCTCCTGTGCTACTGACCACCGTGTCAGACCTACAGTCTCCCAACCGCACATACTGAGGTCTATCTGTCAAGTAGTCCACTATCCAATCCACCATGTGAGAGTCTACTCCCATCTCCGTTAGTTTGTGCTTTAAGATCTTGGGCTGGATGGTGTTAAAGGCACTAGAGAAGTCAAGGAATGTAATCCTCACAGCACAACTGACCCCATCTAGGTGAGAGAGTGATTTCTGCAGCAAATACATGATAGCATCCTCCACTCCCACCTTCTCCTTATACGCAAACTGAAGCGGATCCCGGGCGTGCCTGGTTTGTGGCCTCAGATTCTGTATTATCAGCCGCTCCATGGTCTTCATCACGTGCGACGTCAAGGCAACAGGTCTGAAGTCATTCAACTCCTTTGGTTGTGGTTTCTTCGGTACCGGGACAATACAAGATGTTTTCCACTGTCTGGGTACTCTTCTCTGATCTAGACTCATGTTGAAGATGCGCTGTAGTGGTTCTCCCAGTTCAGTCGCACAGGCCCTCAGTAATCGTGGGGAAACTCCATCCGGTCCAGCCGCCTTGCTGGTACAGATCTTCCTCAGTTGACCTTCCACCTGTGCAGCCGTAAACCTGGGCGTGGACCAGGTCTCCTGTGAGTGGCTATTTTCCTGTGAGGGAAGTAAGCCTGGTGTGGAGTTCTGCAGTGAGGGTGAGATTGTGCTGTCGAACCTATTGAAGAAGTTGTTCAGCTGGTTCGCTTTCTCCACATCTCCACTTATGTTATCTCCACTTATCTCCACTTATAGAGAGTGATGAATTGAATGTACAAACCCCTTATAGAGAGTGGTGGAATTAAATATACAAAACCCTTTGAGACAGCAGAAGGTATTGAACGTACAGATCCCTTACAGACAACGGTGTATTTGAACGTACAAACTACTGTTAGACAGCGGCGGAATTCAACTTGGAAACCCCTTATAGACACAGCTCTGGAATAGGAATAGGACATACAATCCCCCTTAATGACAATGTTGGAATTGAATTTATAAACGTCTTAAGGATAGCGGTGCAATTGAATGAACAAACCCATATATACAGTGGTAGAATTCGACGTACAAACCCCCGATACATAGCAGAAGTGACTGATCGTCTAAACCCCTGAGACAGTGGTGGAACCAAATACACAAAAACCCTTTTGACATCGGTGGAATTCAACATACAAGTACCTTATAGACGATGGTGGAATTGAACCTACAAGCCCCTGACAGAGAGCTGTGGGAATTGATCATACAAATCCTCTGTAGACAGCAGCTGGAATTGAATGTACAAACCACTTAAAGACAGCAGAAGGAACTGAACTTACAAACCCCTTATTGTCAGCAGTGGAATTGACTTACAATCCCCTTATAGATAGCGATGGAATTGAATGTACAAATTCTTTACCAACAGCAGCTGGAATGTACAAATCCTTTATAGACAGCGGTGGAATTCAAACTATTAAACTCCTTATAGACAGCAGTGGAACAGAATGTACCATCTCCCTGCAGACTGCAGCAGGAATTTAACATACAAAATCCTTATAGTCAGTGTTGGAATTGAACATACAAAACTCTTAGAGACTGCGGTGGGACTGAACATACAGACACCATTTAGACAGCAGTGGAACAGAACTTCCACAACCCTTATAAAAAGCAGTGGAATTGCACGTAAATACCCCTTATAGACTGCGCTGGAAGTAGTCATATAAACCTCTTATAGACAGTGGTGCAAATAAACGTACTAATCCCTTAAAGTTAGCAGTGGAATTGGACAGTGGTGGACTTGAACATAGAAACCATTCCAGACAGCAGTGGGAACTGAATATGCAAACCCACTGACAGACAACGATGGAATTGAATGTACTAACCCCATAGAGACATCAGCAGGAATTAAACATAGAAAGCCCTGAGACAGCAGCAGGAATTGAATATACAAACCCCTTATAGACAGCAGGAGGAATTGAATGTATAAACTGCTTAGACAGAGCTGGAATTGAATGTATGAACCCCTTATAGTCAGTGGTGGAATTAAACTGAGAAACCCCTTAGAGACAGCTCTGGAATTGAATGTAACCATCCTTATAGCCACGAGCAGGTATTGAACATACAAACCTCCTAGCGACAGCGATGGAATTGATCGTACAAACCTCTTACAGATAGCAGCTAAAATTGAATGTATAGATCACTGATAGACAGCAGAAGGAATGAATGTAAACAACCCTTACAGACATGAGCAGGAATTGAACATATAAACTTCTTATGGACAGCGATGGAATTGAACATACAAACCCTTTATAGACGGTGTTGGAATTGAACATCCAAATCCCTTACAGACTGCAATAGAAATTCAATGTACACATCCCAGATAGACAACAGAGGCACTGAACATACAAACCACTCCTAGACCACGGTGGAATTGAATTTAGAAACCCCTTATAGACAGCTCTGGAATTGAAAGTACAAACTCCTTAGAGACAGCAGTGGAATTAAACATACAAACCACTTGGATACAGTGGTGGAATTGAATGACGTACCCCTTATACATTGTGGTGCAATTGAATGTATAAACTGCTTATGAACAAAAATGGAATTGTCCATACAATCCCCTTACAGGCAGTGATGGAACCGATGTACAATTCCCTGATAGATTACCGTGGAATTGAACATTAGGAAACCACTATAGACAGCAGTTGACTTGAACATATATTCCCCTCGTAGACAGCTGTGGAATTGAACATACAAATCCCTTATACAGAGCGGTGGAATTGAACATACAAACCTCTTATAGACAGTGGTTGAACTGAATGTACATACACCTTATAGATAGCAATGCAATTGAATGAACAAACCCCTAAAAGACAGCAGTGCAGTTGAATGTATGAGCCCCTTAAAGACAGCTGCAGGAACTGAATGTAAAAACCGCTTAAACAGAGGTGGAATTGAAACTAATAAACCCCTTATAGACGGCAGAGAATTGAATGTAGAACCCCTTATAGACAGTGTTGGAAAGGAATGTACATATCTCTTATAGACAGTAATGTATTTGAGTATTAAACCCCTTATAGAGAATGGTGGAATTGAAAGCCCAAACCCCTCATAGACAGTGGCTGAACGTACAAACCCCTTACAGGCAGCAGCAGGAATTCAACATACAAACCACTCCTAGACAGCAGTAGATTTGAACTTTGAAACCCCTTATAGACTGCTCTGCAATTGAACGTACAAACACCAAATATACAGCCATGGAATTGAACATATAAAACCCTTATAGATAGCATTTGACTTGAATATATGACCCCTTATAGACAGCTGTGGAATTGAACACACAAATCGCTTAGAGACATAGTGGATTTGAGCATACAAACCCTTTACAAACAGCAGCTGGATTCATACTTACAAACCCCTGATATTCAGCAGCAGGGATTATATCTACCAACCACTTATAGACAGCAGTGGAATTGAACTTAAAAACCGCTTATAGACAGCGGTGGAATTGAACATACAAACCCTTTATAGTCAGCAGTGGAATTGAACGTACGAACACCTTATAGAAAGTGGTGGAATTGAAGGTATGAACCTCTTATAGAGAGTGGTGGAATTGAAGGTATGAACCTCTTATAGAGAGTGGTGGAATTGAAGGTATGAACCCCTTATAGGCAGCATCAGGAACTGAATGTCCAAATCCCTTATGGATAGCGGAGGAATTGGAAGTATAAATCCTTAATAGACAGTGTTGGAATTGAATATACAAAACCCTTCTAGAAAGGGGTGGAACTGGGTGTACAAATGCCTTAAAAACATCAGATGGAACGGAACGTACAAATCTCTTCCACGGAGCAGCAAAAATTGAATGCATGAACCCCTTATAGTCAGCAGATGGAAATGAACGTACAAACCACTCCTAGAGAACGGTGAAAATGTACTAAGAAACCCCTTATAGACAGCACTGGAATTGAACGTATATACCCCTTATAGAGAGCGGTGGATTTGAATGCCTTATAGGCAGCTGTGGAATTGAAACAACTAAACCAGAGGAGAGGGTCCAGAGGAGGATAACAAGGATGACTCCAGGAATGAAAGGGTTATCATATGAGGAACATTTGATGGCTCTGGGTCTGTACTCACTGGAATTCAGAAGGATGAGGGGGGATCTCATTGAAACCTTTCAAATGTTGAAAGGCCATGACAGACTAGATCCGGAAAGGAAGTTTCCATTGGTGGGAGAGTCTAGGGCAATAGGGCATAGCCTCAGGATAGAGGGGGACCCTTTCAAAACAGAGATGCAGAGAAATTTATTTGGTGAAAGGGTGGTGAATTTGTGGAATTTGTTTTCACAGGCAGCTGAGGAAGCCAGGTTGCTGAGTGTACTTAAGGCAGAAATTGACAGGTTTTTGATTGGACACGGCATCAAAGGTTATGGGGAGAAGGCCGGGAACTGGGGTTGAAGAGGAGATAGAGAAAAAAGATCAGCTATGATTGAATGGCGGAGCAGACTTCATGGGTCAGGTGGCCTAATTCTGCTCTTATATTTTATGGTCTTAACCCTTTATAGTCAGTGGTGGAATTGAACGTGTAAACTCCTATAGACAACGATGGAATTGAACGTAGAAATGCCTCATAACAGTGGTGGAATTGAACGTATAAATTCATTATAGACAGCAGCAGGAATTGAACATATAAACTCCTTATAGACAGCAGTAGAATTGAACATACAAACCCGTTATAGACAGCTGCACGAAATGAACATAAAAACCCCTTAGGTTCAGTGGAGAAATTGTATTTGCAAAACCGTTATAGGTGGCATTGGAAATGAACAAACAAACTACCTTGTGGACAGCAGTGGAACTGAACACACAAACCCCTAACAGATAGCGGTGCAGGTGAGCACATGAAACCCTTACAGACAGCAATGAAATTGAGTGTACAGACTTTTACAGACTGTGGTGGAATTGAACATACAAACCCCTTCCAGACAGCAGCAGGAATTCCACATACACACCACTCCAAGACAGCAGTAGAATTGAACTGTGAAACCCCTTACAGACTGCTCTGGAGTTGAACGTACAAACACCAAATATACTGCGCTGCAATTGAAGGTACAAAGTCCTCATAGATTGTGGAATTTAGAAACCCCTTCTAGATAGCTCTGGAGTTGAATATACAAACCATTTTTTAACAGCGGTGGAACTGAATGCACAAACCCTTTACAGAGTGCAGTGGAACTGAATGTACAATCACCTTACAGACATCGACGGAACTGACAGACAAACCGATGATAGACAGCCATGGTATTGAACGTATAAAACCCTTATAGACTGCATTTGACTTGAATGTATGACCCTTTATAGACAGCAGCAGAATTTGAACATATAAACCCCTGATATTCAGCAGGGGGGATTGTACCTACCAACCTCTTATAGACAGCAGTGGAACTGAATTTAAAAAACGCTTACAGACAGCAGCAGAAATTGAATGTAGACACCCCCCATATAGATAGCGGTGGAATTGAACGTACAATTACTATATAGACAACAATGGAATTGAATGTACAAACTACTTAGAGACAGCAGCAGGAACTGAACGTACAAACCATTTACAGACAGCAGGAGGAATTGAACGTATAAACTCCTTATAGACGGTGATGGAACTGAACGAACAAACCTCTTACAGATAGCAGCAGGAAATGAACGTAGAAACACCTTAAGACAGCAGCAGGAATTGAATGTGCAAACCATTTATAGACAGTGGTGGATTTAAATGTACAAATCCCTTATAGAATACAATGGAATTAAACATATAATGCCCGTATTAAAAGCGGTGGATCTGATCGTACACGCCCCTTATTGATAAGCGATGGGTTTTAATGTACAAATCCCTTGGAGACAGCTGTGGAATTGAACATGCAAACCCCTTACAGACAGAGCCAGAATTGAAGGTACTAACCCTTATAGACAGTTGTGGGGTTTTACGCACAAACTCATTAAAATCAGCAGTAGGAATTGAAGGTACAAACACCTTATAGACAGTATTGGCATTGAACGTATAAACCACTCACAGACCACAATGTGCCACCATTTCTACACTGGGAACCCCTGCTTGCACAATCCATGGGAGGCTTATTTACTTCACCGTCGTTACTTCGGATGCGATCCCGGAGGCAAGGGAGAAGGGCTGACGTCCTGTTGGGGTTGAGCCGCGTGCTAATTGGTGGCTGCTCCTGGCCAATGTTCAGTTCCTGGACAACAAGCTGTGCGAACTGTGAGAGCCAGAATCTCCTACCAGCGGAAAATGAAGGAATGAAACATTTTGTGTTTCATGGAGACCTGGTTGATGGAGGAGATGCCAGATCATGCCATTGAGCCTGCTGGGCTTTCCCTGTTCCAAGCGGACAGGTCTAAAACCCTCTCTGGGAAGAGTAAAGGAAGAGGGGTATGCTGCATGGTGCAGCCCCCGGAATATGCATGCCGTCAAATCCTTTTGTTCCCCGGATCTGGAGTACTTTGTGCTGCTGTGTAGACCTTTCTGGCTGCCCAGGGAGTTCGCGACTGTTATTATCACAGCTGTGTATATTCCGCCCCAGGCTGGTACTGACCTGGCTCTCAAAGAACTGTACAAGACTATCAGCACCCTGGAGACTGTGCATCCGGAGGCTGCCTTCATCATTGCCAGAGACCTTAATCGATCATAGCTGACTAAAGTCTCTCCGAAATTTTGTCAACACATTCAGGTGAGCACATGGGAAGATGGCATACTTAACTACTGCTGATCTGCTTTGTGCAATGCTTACAAAACGCTCCTCGGTCCACTGTTCAGGAAGCCTGACCATTCCTCCAACTTGCTTCTGCCCATGTACAGGCAGAGGCTGAAACAAGAAGCGGCCATAGTTAAAAACGTCCACTGTTGGTCTGACCAATCGGTCTCCATGCTACAGGACTGCTTTGATGACGTCAGCTGAATGTCTTTCATGAGGAGGATGTCTCCAAGTTCACAGAAAGGGTCATGAGCTTCAACTGAAAGTGCATTGAGGACATCGTCCAACAAAAATCTGTCAGGGTCTATCCAAACCAGAAACCCTGGATCAAGAGTTCCATGTGTGCTGCACTCACAGTGTGAGACAAAGCATTCACCACCGGTAACCACCAGAACTCAAGAAATGTAGCTACGATCTACGCAAAGTCATCAAGGCAGTGAAATGACTATACAGGGACAAGATCCAGACACAGCTCTCCACCAACAACACAAGCATCTTCTGGCAAGTTCTGCACACCATCGCAGACTTCAAAGCTCAGTGCAGTAGTTCTGCCAACATCGTGCCTCTCTCCCAGATGAGTTAAGTCTTTTTTACGCTCAATTCGATGTCACCAACACTGAGCCCCCGAGGAGAGCCAGGGCATCTGAGGCTGAAGTATGCGGGTGTTTCTAACGAGTGAACCATCACAAGGCTGCGGGACTGGGCAGCACCCCAGGGTGGGTAGTCAGAGTGTGCACAAGGCTGCGGGACCGGACAGCACCCCAGGGTGGGTACTCAGAGTGTGCACAGCACAACTGGCAGGTGTGTTTGCAATCTCTCCCTCTCTCAGTGCAGAGTGCCCTCCTGCTTCAAAACATCCACTGTTGTCCCTGTACCAAAAAAGACCAAGTTAACTTGTCTGAAAGACTGGAGTCCTGTCGCACTCATCTGCAGCTTGCTACCACCCACACTGGGCCCCCTACAATTCACCTACCAACACAACTGACTGACAGATGACACAATAGTCACAGCTCTGTACACAGTCCTTACACATCTGGAGAGGAGGGATGCTTCTGTGAGAATGCTGTTCTTTGACTACAGTTCAGCATTCAACACCATAATTCCCTCCAGGCTCGACAAGAAGCTCAGAGACCTCAGCCTTCACCCTGCCTTGCATAGCTGGATCCTGGACTTCCTGTCAGATCGCCAGCAGGTGGTAAAAGTGGGCTCCACACCTCTGCCCCTCTGACCCTCAACACAGAAACACCCCCAGGGCTGTGTCCTAAGCCCCTCCCTTCACTCCCTGTACACCCATGACTGCATCGCCACCCACGGTTCCAATCTGTTAATTAAACGCTGGCAATACTACATTGATCGGCCTTATTTCAAATCTCAAGTAATAACAAGGCAGCCTACAGAGAAGAAGTCATCACCCTGACACAGTGATGTCAAAAAAACAACCTCTCCCTCAATGTCGCAAAAACAAAGCAGCTGGCTGTGGACTACAGGAGGAATGGAGACAGGCTAAACCCTATTGACATCAATGGATCTGGGGTTGAGAGGGTGAACAGCTTTAAATTCCTTGGCATCCACATCACCGAGGATCTCATGTGATCTGTACATTCTGGCTGTGTGGTGAAAAAGGCACAACAGCGCCTCTTTCACCTCAGACGGTCGAGGAAGTTTGACATGAGTTGCCAAATCTTAATGACTTTCTACAGGTACACAATTGAGACATCCTGATTGGCTGTATCCTTGCCTGGCATGGGGACTGTACTTCCTTCAATCACAGGGCCCTGCAGAAAGTAGTGCATACAGCCCAGCGTATCTGTAGATGTGAACTTCTCACTAATCACAATATTTACAGTGATGTGTGTGAAAAGGGCCTGAAGGATCATTGGGGACACTAGTCAACCCAATTACAAATCATTCCAGCTACTACCTCCCCAGAAACGGTATCACAGCATTAAAGCCAGGACCAACAGGCTCTGGGACAGCTTCTTCCACCAGGCCATCAGACTGATTGATTCAATGACACAATTCACCTGAGCTGAATTGACTGTTCTGTTGAAAAATTTACTGTACGTACTATTTGTTACAAATTACTATAATTTGCACATTGCACATTCAGATGGAGATGCAAAGTAAAGATTTTTACTCCTCATGTATCTGAAAGATGTAAGAAATACAGTCAATTCAATTCAGACACCGGTGGATATGAATGTAGAAATCCCTTACAGAGAGTGGTGGAATTGAACATACAAACTCATTATAAACAGTGATGGAACTGAATCTACAAACTCTTTACAGACAGCATTGCAGCTGAACGTAGAAACTCCTTGGAGCCAGCAGCAGGAACTGAACGTAGAAACCCCTTACAGACAGCAATGGAACTGAACATACAAATCCCTTAGAGAGAGTGGAGGAACTGAATGTACAAACTCTTATACACAGCTGTGGAACTGAACAGCAAACTGCTTACAGACAGTAGCCAGAATGTAAGGTACAAACCCTTATAGACAGCAGTGGAATTGGATGTACAAAACACTTATACACAGCAATGGAATTTTATGTACCAACACCTTAAAGTCAACAGTAGGAATTTGTGGTGAACTACATATACCTGTCTGGACATGCCCCTCTGCTGACTGCTCCTGTGGCTCCTCCCACAGACCCCTATATAAAGGCGGTTAGAGGCACTGCTCCCCCCTCAGTCTCCAGGATGTTGTGTGGTGGTCTCTTGCAGCTAATAAAAGCCTATCGTTCGCCTCCCATCTCCAAGAGTTATTGATGGTGCATCAGAATTAAAAGTACAAATGCCTTATGGACAACATTGGAATTGAATGTACAAACTACTCACAAACATCGGTGGATATGAACATAGAAACCCCTTATAAACAGCAGTGGAATTGAACATAAAAACCCCTTATAAACAGCAGTGGAATTGAACATAGAAACACCTTATAAACAGCAGTGGAATTGAACATAAAAACCCCTTATAAACAGCAGTGGAATTGAACATAGAAACACCTTATAAACAGCAGTGGAATTGAACATAGAAACACCTTATAAACAGCAGTGGAATTGAACATAGAAACACCTTATAAACAGCAGTGGAATTGAACATAGAAACACCTTATAAACAGCAGTGGAATTGAACATAGAAACACTTTATAAACAGCAGTGGAATTGAACATAGAAACACCTTATAAACAGCAGTGGAATTGAACATAGAAACACCTTATAAACGACATCGGAGTTTGAACTCACAGAATAGAGAGCAGTGGAATTGAATGTACAAACCCCTCATAAACAGTGGTTGAACTGAACGTAGAAAAGCCTCAGAATGAGGAGGCATTGCATACACAAAAGCCTCGAAGTCTGTGGTGGAACAGAATGCACAAAACCGTTATAGACAGCAGTAGAATGGAACATGCAAACCTCTTATAGAGAGTTTTGGAATTGATTGTACAAACCACTTATAGACAGTGGTGTAAATGACTGTACAAACCCATATTAGACAACAGCAGGAATTGAATGTCATACCCCTTATAGACAGCAGTGGAATTGAACGTACAAGCCCCTCATCGCCAGATGTGAAACTGAACCTAGAAAGAGCCTCATAGACAGTCATGGAATTGAACATACAAACCACTTATAGACAGCAGTGGTTTTGAAAGAATTTGAGAGGTGAAATTGAACATACAAAAGCCTTTCAAACAGCAGAAGGAATTGAACTGAGACCGTGGTGGAATTGAACATGCAAATATTTTAGAATCATAGTTTGTTTCACAATCCACACAAAATGCTGGTGGAACACAGCAGGCCAGGCAGCATCTATAAGGAGTAGCACTGTTGACATTTCGGGCCGAGACCCTTCATCAGGACTAACGAAGGGTCTCGGCTCGAAACGTCGACAGTGCTTCTCCTTATAGATGCTGCCTGGCCTGCTGTGTTCCACCAGCATTTTGGGTGTGTTGTTTGAATTTCCAGCATCTGGAGATTTCCTCGTGTTTGTTTCACAATGCTTGCCGAATGTGTACTTCCTTTAGAAACTACCTAGTGTTACCCCATAGCCCTGTATTTTTCTAAGCACCACGTACATATCCAGGAGTCTCTTAAAAGACACTTGTATCTGGCTCCACTGCTGTTACCAGCAGCCCATTCCACACACTCACCACTCTTTGCGTAAAAAACCTACCCCAACATCTCCTCTGAACCTGCTTCCAAGTACTTTAAAACTGTGCCCTTTCATGTTAGCCATTTCAGCCCTGGGAAAAAGAGACAGCAGTGGAATTGAACGTACAAACTCCTTACAGTCCATGGTATGTTTGAATGTACAGTCCCCTTATAGATGGCAGTGCAATTGAATGCATTAAACAATAATATAAAGTAACAGGAATTGAATGTACAAATCCCTGAAAAATAGCAGTGGAATTAAACATATAAACCCCTTACAGACAGCAGTACAAATTGAACGTAAAGACCCTGAATAGGCAGCGGTGGAACTGAACATACAAACCCCCTTATAGACAGTTGTGGAATTGAACGTGCAAACCCCTTATAGACAGAGGTGGAAATGAACATACAATACCCTAATAGATAGCCGTGAATTTGAATGTACAAACCCCTTATAAGAGCAGCAGGAACTGAACATACAAACACCTTATAGACAGCAGCAGGAACTGACCGTATAATCCCCTTAAAGGCTGCGGTGGAATAGAATGTACAATCCCCTTATATATAGCAATGGGATTGAACATACAAACCCTTTATAGATAAAAGTGGAATTGAATGTACAAATCTCTTATAGACAGTGGTAGAATTGAGCATCCAGACCTCTTCTAGACAGAAGTGGATTGGAAGTTCAAACCCCTTATAGACAGCAGTGGAATTAAACCTACAAACTCCATATTGACAGTGGTGGAATTGAATGTACCAACCCCTTGTAAACAGCTGCAGGGGATTCAACGTACAATCCTCCTCTAGACAGTGGTGGAACTGAATTTACAAACCCTTTAGGGACAGTGGTGGAATTCAACATACTAACCACTTATATATAGCGATGGAATTGAAAATATGAATTCCTGACAGAGGGCAGTATAATTGAACACACAAACCCCTTACAGACAGTGGCGGATTTAAATGTACAAACCCCTTAAAGGCAGCAGTAGGAATTGAAAGTACCAATGCCCTATGGACAGCATTGGAATTGAACGTACAAACCTGACAAACCCCTGATAGATAGCAGTTGAATTGAATGTACAAAACCCTTAGAGACAATGGTGGATTTAAACGTATAATCCCCTTAAAGGCAGCAGTGGAATTAAACAAACAAACCCCTGATAGATAGCGGTGGAAATGGATGTACAAACCCCTTACAGACAGCAGCAGGAATTGAATGTATAAATCCCTTATAGGCAGTGATGGAATTGAGTCCAGAACCCCAATCAGTGGGAACAGAGTACCACGATGAGGTTACTCGCAGGTCAGTGAAGCTTGTATGAAAGAAAGCTTCACGGGTGGTTGTTCATTCTGGAGGCCCTATCAGCAGCAGGAGCAGAGCACTTCACTGAGGTTACGCACAGGTCAGCGAAGCTTGGATTAACGAGAGCTTCACAACCATTTGGACGTTCCAGAGGGCCTTAGTGGTGGAGCAGAGCACTGCAAAATCAATAAAAATATAGAAGGGACAAGCGGTGCAGCCATCGTTGGGAGTAGGCCAGCGGTGCGAGTAGGAGTGCCAGGCTTTGACTCAAGAGGCTTCGATGAGAAAAGGCTGAGGCCAAAGAAACATTTTAGAGGATTTGTTCTTGGTTGCCCATTGTACAGTGCAGTGGAATGCTCCTTCTGTAGGGTGTGGGAATTAATGGAAACTGAGAGTCTCCCTGAAGAGTACCTGCAGGAAGTGCAGCCAACTCCAGCTCATGAAATACTCCATTAAGGAGCTGCAGCTGGAGTTGGATGAACTTAGGGTAATCCGGGAGACAGAGCAATTGATACCTACAATTTTTCAGCAGGTGGTTCCAGCCAGAATGTAGACTTCAGGGAGTAGTTGGGTTATACAGAGAGGTAAAGGGAATGAAGTCAGTGCAGGGTCCCCCTGTGACCATTCCCCTCAGCAACAGGCGAACCTCTTTAGATATTGCTGAAGGGGGTGACCTATCTGGGCAAGGCAGCAGCAGCCAGACCAATGGCACTGTGGTCAGCTCTGAGCTTGAGAAAGGCAGGGTGAAGTCAGGTGGAGCAATAGTCATAGGTGACTTGATGTTAGGGGGATCCTGGGGCAGCAAAAGATACTCCAGGATAGTGTGTTTCTCCCCGGGTGCTAAGGTCCAGGATGTCTCTGAGTGGTTGCAAAATATTCTTGCAGAGGAGGGTGAGCAGCCAGAGGTCGTGGTACATGTTTGTACCAATGACTTAGGCAGGAGAAGGGTAGAGGAGGGCCTGTGCAGTAAGTTTAGGCAGGTGGGAAGGAGGCTGAAGAGCAGGTGGTAATCTCTGAATTATTCACAGTGCCTCAAGCTAGTGAAGGTCATAACAGGAAGACAGTGCAGATGAAAGAGTGGCTGAGGAGGTGGTGCAGAGGGCAGGGTTTCAAGGTCTTGGATCATTGGAACCTTTTCTGGGGAAAGAGTGGGACAGGTTGCACCTGAACTGGAAGGGAACTAATATACTGGGAGGGAGGTTTGTCTAATGCTAATGGGGTGGGTTTAAGCTAGATTTGCAGTGGGGTGGGAACCTAAGTGAAGAGGCAGAGAATGGGGTTGTTGGTGCACAAGTAGAGACAGCTTGTAGGGAGTGTGCGAGGAATGATAAGCAAATGATAGAGCAAAGATGCATTCAGCCAGATGGTTTGAGGTGTGTTGATTTTAATGCAAGGAGTATCATGAGCAAGGCAGATGAATTTGGAGCATGGAATTTAGAACATGGAACTGTGACATTGTGGCCATAACAGAGACTATGATGTATCAGGGGCAAGAATGGCTTCCTCATGACGTAGTGTCTGATCGTGGATCACAGTTCACTTCCTCTGCTCTCTTGTAGGAGCCACGGCCAGGCTCTTGTCTGGGTTCCACCCCCAATCCAAAAGCCAGACTGAGAGGGTGAACTAGGAGTTGGAGACAACACTGTGCTTCCCAGTCCATAAGGTACTGGACCTTACTACGTACCCGGCGAGATGCCAGGAGGCACTGCACCACATAGACAAGGGTACCACCTACCAAGAGGGGAGGAGGGGGCGGTGGGGTGACTGGGACCAGGGTAGAGGTAGTAACCAGCTTGATCTGGGTGGATCTTCAGTGAGGCTGGTGGATGCCTTCTATATGACATTCTGTTGACAGCCTTTTTCACTACAAACGGTCCCACGTTGCACGGTAACGATTTGTGTCTCTGGGCTTTCAGAAAAAGTTCCCTTGAGGCCATCCAGACCTCCTCTCCTGGCCTTAAATGTCCTTACCTGCTGAGTGAGCTGATCAGCCTGCTGGGAATGTTATTTCTGGAAGTGCAGCCTAGAAGCCCTGGCTCATTACCAGGTGTGCTTGTAGCGCTGAATCCGCTGTTCAGTCGCAGGAACTCCTGCATCAAAATCTTGATCAGGGAAGGGTGGTGGCTGGAATGCCTTCTGGCATTCAAAGGAAGACATACCCGTGGAGATTATTGTGGACGATCTCTACCTAAACCAATTGGCAGCTCCAGGACATGGGGTTGGAAGAGGGCAGGCAGTGCAGGGTTGTCTCCAACTCCTGGTTCACTCCCTCAGTCTGGACATTGGATTAGGGGTGGAAGCCAGACAAGAGGCTGGCCGTGGCTCCCACAAGAGAGCAGAAAGCCTTCCAAAAGCAAGGAGTGATCAGACACAGCATCTTGAGGGAAGTGAGAGAGCTTGACTACATGTTGAACCATGAGTGTGGCAGTCTCACAAGCCAATGGGAGCTTGGGGAGGGCAATGAAGTGGGCAGCCTTGGAAAATCGGTCCACAACAACCAAAATGGTGGTGTTTCCATTCAGTGGGGGCAGCCCAGTGACAAAATTTACTGAGAGGTGGGACCAGGGGCGATGGGGCACAGGCAGTGGACACAACAGATTCGCAGGATGCTGGCATGATGTCTTTTTCCAAGCACAGGTGGGACAGACAGTTACAAAGTCGGGGACATCCTGCGACATGGATGGCTACCAAGATTGTCTCTTTATAAACACCTGGGTCAGTTGAATTCTCAGATGTCCAGCCAGATGGAAGGAGTGATCCCATTCCAACACTTTGGAACACATCGCATCTGGGACGAGCAGCCGGTTGAGAGGTCTCCCACCCTGGCCTGGGTCCTTTTTGTTGGGTGGCCCTCACCTCTGCCTCTATTCCCCGGATCACCAGAGCAGCGATACATGAACGAGAAAGGATGGGCTCTGGATTGGCAATGAGCTCTGATCCATCAAACTGCTGGGAGAGAGTGTTGGCATTTGTATTCTTACTGCTGGGACAATAGGTGAGGATGAAATTGAACTGTGTGAAGAAGAGAGCCCACCAAGTTTGATGAGAGTTGAGTTTCTTTGTATCCTGAATGTAGGAGAGTTTCTTGTGATCTGTCCAAAACAGGAAAGGATTCTCCGTCCCCTCTAGCCAATGTTGCCATTAGTCCAGGGCCTCCTTGTCATCCGGAAGTTCCTGGTTCCCAACATCGTAATTCCTCTCAGCCAGAGTCAAGCCGCAGGAAAGAATGGCACAAGGGTGCAATCCACAGATGAGTACTGAGAGAGGACAGCTCCAATGTATCCACCTCAGCAATGAATGGCTGTGATAGATCTGGGTGTTGCAGCAATGGGGCAGTGGTGAAACGCTGCTTTAACTCTGAAACTGTTTGGTCGGCAGCATCTATCCAATAGACTCCTGCCGAGGTCTTGGTGAATGCATTTATAGGAGCCAAGATAGAGTCAAAACTACAGATGAAATGGCTATAAAAGTTCTCAAAGCCCATGAAGTATCATGCCTGTTTGACTGTTGGGGGTTTGGGCCACTCTGTAACTGCCTGAACTTTACCAAGGTCCATTTGAACACCGGATGGGGTAAGCATACAGCCCAAAAATAACACCTGGTCTTTATGGAGCTCATATTTTTGGGCTTGGCGTACAGGATATTTTCAAGAAGCAGTCTGAGAACTCTCCGGACATGCTGGATGTGTTCCTGATGAGAGCAGGATAGATAAGGATGTGGTCTAAATGCACAAACATAAACTAGTTCAACATGTCCCTGAGCAAATTGTTAACTAAAACCTGGAATACAGCCGGGATGATAGCCAGACCGAAAGACCTCACCAGGTACTCAGAGAAGCCATTACAGGTGTTGAAAACAACCTTACACTTATCTCCTTCTCCTATATGAACCAGATTGTAAGCAGCGCGCAGATCAATTTTGGAAAAAGATGGTTGCTCCCTGGAGATGTTCAAATGCAGGGGAAGTGGGTAGCAGTTCTTCACAGTGATGTTGTTCAGGGGCCGATAAGCGACGCAGGGATGGAGCTTGCCATCTTTCTTGCTCACGAAAAAGAAGCCCGCTCCTGCCAGCAAGGTTAATGGATTGATAAACCCCATGGTCAATGCCTCCTTGATGTATTCCTCCATGGCCACCATTTCAGGATGAGAGAGGGAAAAGAGGTGGCCCCGGGGAGGACTAGTGCCAGGTAGGAGGTCTAGGGCACAGTTGTATGGCCGGTGTGGGGGCAGGGTGTTGGCCTTCCTTCTACTGAAGACCTCAAGGAGATTCACATATTCAGCTGGAATCCCAGACAGGTCCACATCCTTAGCTGGTACAGGAGGGAATTTATGGAACTGAGTGTGAGCTGGACCCAGACAGATAGACAGGCATGCCAATCCCCACTCTTGCAATGCTTTCAGAGACCAATCGATCCATGGGTTATATCAGGATAACCAGGGGAGACCAAGTACCAGTGGTAGTTCAGGCGAATCAACCAGATAGAAAATGAGTTCTTCATGATGGTTGCCCTGAGGACCAGTTGGAGGGGTTGGGTGGAAAGGTGGATCTAGCAGGTACCTAGAGGTCGACCATCCAGTCTAGCACCTTGATGTTGATCATATCTCTTAATTCTTAAGTAAGAACTTCCTACCTTTAAGTTGGAGAGATATCCATGAGATTTCCAGCTCCATGGGAGTTGATAAATGCCTTAAGTTCTTGGATCTGAGACGTCCACGACAAGGAAGCTGACTGAAGAGAGAACCGACCCCTCAGGACTCCCCTCCCTGCTGACGGGTATACTCTTTTACTGGACGCTTGGAACATGACACCCAGAAATGTCATGGATTGCCACCATAGAGGCAGGAACCTGTTCTCCTTCACCGCTCTCATTCCTCCTGAGACAAGTGCATGCACCCTACTTGCATAAGCTCCTCCATGGTCTGGGGTGCTGGGTGATGAGGGAGGGAGAGAGGCTGAGGAAGGACAGTGATCATATGGCGAGGTAGGAAGCTTGAAACATTCTTTCTTTGCGCCACTCAGTTACCCAGTCGTCAACTTGAATCAGGTCATCCAGACTATCCTGCTCATCCTGGACAGTGATCACATGCTGGACCCCTGTGTTCAGTCCATGTGGGAAGGCAGTGATGAGAGATCTCTCATTCCAACTGGTCTCGACCGCCAATGTACGGTTGACTGCATAGGCTCTCGCTGTTCCTTTGCCTTGACGCAGGTCCAAGAGTTGGTGAGCAGTCTCCTGACCCCATACCTGAAGGTCAAAAACCCTCCTTAACTATGCCACGAAAAGTCAGAATGACTAGGCTGCGGGTATCCTTGCTCCTGTAAAGCGTTGAACAGGCTGAGTGGAGGTCAGCTAGAAGATTGACTATGTATGCCAGTTTTTGCACATTATTGCCAAAATGACCAGGCTGGGCTTGGAATGTCAGCTGGTAATAAAATTCCTGCAATGATCTGCCCGGAGGTGGCACACTTGGTTCCTGTACATACGCGGGAGTCTGTGGGTGTCCAAAGGCGGGAAGTCAGTTATGGTCCGGGCTTGGGAGCAGGAGCATTAGTAGTAGAGATTGTCGGGGCAGCAGAAAAGGAGAATCTGAAAGATGTTGGGAGTGAGACTGAGGCGGTGAGAGGCTACTGAATTACATTGGTGAGAATGTTAATAGCTGTCAGCTGATGCTGGTTGTCCGCAGTGAGCTTGTGGACAGCGGCAAAGAGAGTGTAAATCACAGACACCTGAGTCTGTTTGACTGTGGGGAGCTGTTCATCTGTTGGAGTTGGGGATGATACCTGTTCATCCAGGTGAGACTGGGCTTGTCAACAAAACATTATCTGCCTCATTGCTTCCATTAACTTCTCTGAGAACAGATTTGATTGCCTGTAGCTTATCCCCTACCTGACCAATGAATCGAAGGGCCATGGTCAGCTGCTCTCTCTCTGCAGGGTTCATCTCTGTGTGGTTGAGACTTGCTGTCACTACCTTTGGATATGGCCCAAATACGGAATGAGACACACTGAAGCAGGTCAATATTTCACAGACTTCAATGTGAACAGAGTTAGAGGGAAAAGAAAATAATAAACCCTAGGCCAAACAGGGCCATTAACTAAAACTCTCAAATTGAAAATGAAGCCAAAACTGCAGCTAAAAGGAATAACTAAATATAAAATGAATATCGCTGGTCTTCAGAGTCAGTTGCCTTGACTGTACAATTTCTCAGGCAAGGCCAAATGCAAGCCACCACCGAAATGTTGCTGTGCTTTGCTCAAGTCTCAACAAGTACTACAATGAAAAGAATGGAGTTAAATACCATCACAATGAAATAATAATTAGCTGACAGGTGCATATTCACAAGCACAATTGCTGTGAATTCAGCTGCACTGCTGAATCAGTGGTTGTGACAGAGTGAGAAATTGTAAGTTAAATATCCCTATAGACAGTGGTGAAATTGAATGCACAAACCGCTTTTGACAGTGATGGAGCTGAACGTACAAACCTCTTATAGACGGCAGTGGAACTGAATGTAGAAACCCCTTAAAGACAGTGGTAGAATTGAATGAAAAAAACCCTAATCGGCAGCAGTGGAATTGAATGTAAAATTCCCTCCTGGACAGTGGTGAAACTGGGCTCACAATCCTCTTATAGACAGCAGCAGGAATTGTACGTAAAACCCACTTGTAGACAGCAGTGGAACCGAATGTTCAAGCACCTTACAGCCAGCAGTGCAATTGAACATTCAAACCACTTAAAGACAGTGGCGGACTTGAAAACCCTTATAGACAGCTGTGGAACTGAACGTAGAAACCAATTACAGACCACAGTGGAATTGAACATGCAAACCCCTTATAGAAGGTGGTGGAATTGAAAGTACAAGCCATTTATAGACAGAGGTGATAATGAACATAAACCTTTTAAAGACAGCGGTGGAATTGAAAGAACAAACCCGTGATAGGCAGCATTGGAATTGAACGTATAAACCCTTTATGGACAGCTGTGGAATTGAACAAGCAAACTCCTTATGGACAGTGATGGAATTGTACATACAAATCCCTGAAAGACAGTGGTGGATTTTAACTTAGAAGCCCTTTAAAGACAGCAGTAGAATTGAAAATACAAACCCCTTATAGACAGTAGTGGAATAGAACATACAAACTCCTCATAGACAGTGGTGGAATTGATCATACAAATAGCTTATGGACAGCAGTGGAAATGAATGTACATACGTTTGTATGCAGTGGTGGAATGGATTATACAAATCCCTGAAAGATAGTGGTGGACTTGAACGTACAAATCCCGTATAGATAGTTGTGGAACTGAACGTACATTCCCCTTACAGACAGCAGAGAAGCTGGACATGCAAACCCCTTATAGACAGCGGTGGATTTGAACGTACAACTGCCTAAACGACAGCACTAGAATTGAATGCACAAACCCCTTACAGACAGTGAAGGAATTTAACATACAAACCTCTTCAGAGAGCAATGGGATTGAATACTTATAGTCAGCTGTGGAATTGAGCAATCAATCCCCATATAAACAACAAGGTAATTGAACCTACATACAGCTTGTAAACGGCGGTGGAATGAAATATAGAAATCCCTTATAGACAGTGGTGGAATTGAACATACATACTCTTATAGGCAGTGGTAGATCCTTTTCTGGTTTACTGGTGTTCCGCAGGGTTTGGTTTGGTTTTGCAATCATTTCTTTTTGTGCTGTATATAAATGACTTAGATGATGGAATAGATGGCTTTGTTGCCAAGTTATCAGATGATAAAAAGAATGATGGAGGGACAGGTAGTGTTGAGGAAACAGGTAGGATGCAGAAGAACTTCAGACAGATTAGGAGAATAGGCAAAAACAAAGTGGCAAATGAAATTCAGTGTTGGAAAATGCATGGTCATGCACTTTGGTAGTAGAAATAAATGTGTGAACTATTTTCTAAATGGCGAACAAATCCAAAAAGCTGTGATGCAAAGGGATTTGGGAGTCATTGTGCAGAACACCCTGAAGGTTAACTTGCAGGTTGAGTTGGTGGTGAAGAAGGCAAATGCCATGTTAGTGTTATGTATTCAGGCAACAATAAATATATGAGAGTTAGGCAAGGGTTTTAATAACAAATAACACGTTTATTAAACACTGAAAATAAACCCCCCAAAAGTAAACAAACAGTAACGTAACTGGAAAACAGCTGATGTGCGGCAGCTTAAACAGTTCTTAAAGCAATGCAGCAAAAACAGTTCTTAAAGCGATGTTGCAAAAACAGTTGTTTAAAGCGATATTGCCAAAAGTTCAAAATGCTCAGTCCATTTAAAAGGAGAGACTTTTTAAGATGATTTAAATTTTCTTCCACGTTGTTTTCCTTCGATCCCCGGCGTCGAACTCTTCCCACAAAGAATTTTATGAAACGTAACGGTTTAAAGGCACTGACCTTTCCTTCCACACTATTCTCAAACCCTTTCTGGTCATCCCAGGGATTAACACAAGAATAGTCAACGAAATCCTTCCGAATGAGGATCACACAAGGTCGAAACCATTCCACCGTCGAAATTCGATTCTCCTCGATCTTTAACTCCCGAACTTTTATCTTCACTCTCCACAGTAAAGAAACTGCTGGCAATGACTTTTTAAACTTTAGGCATTAGATAAAACTTCATTTTTCAACTAAACTGCATCATCACATTAAATCACGCAGTGGCATGAAGTCAGCTTGGCAAATCCAGCCACGAACTGCCCGTCCCCACAGGGTGGGGTCCTCCTCTTATACCCTGTAAAAAAAAACCTGTCACATGACCTCTACTGGCGGGAAAATGACGTCACTCCACCATCACAAGACCATTACCTTAAGTCCAGTATAACTTCAACCCCAGTCATGTGACAAGGGTACCACGTGTCACAGGTACGTAACACCTCCCTCCAAAAAACATTTTTGGTCTGACAAGAACAAAAATTTTAACAATTACTTACAAGAAAAACAAATGTATAAATTATATAACATACATAATATACAATACCATCATATAACATCTTACAACTCACAATACAGTAGGAGTGTTACAATTAAAAAAAAACACTCCATAAAAAAAATTACATTGTACATTCAACATCGAGATAGACAATCAGCAACCACATTATCTTTACCTTTAACGTGAGTTATCACAATATTGTACTCTTGTAACATCAATCTCCAATTTAATAATCTTCTGTTTTTGTTTTTCATCTTACTCAGAAAAACTAACGGCTTATGATCAGTGCAAACAATAAGTGGTTTTTGAGTTGTACCAACATATACCTCAAAATATTCTAAAGCTAAAACAAGAGATAACAATTCTTTCTCTATTGTCGAATAGTTTCTTTGATGCTTATTAAATTTCTTAGAAAAGTAAGCTACTGGATGAGCAACCTCATCACCCTCATTCCTTTGCATCAATACTGCTCCCACAGCCTCATCACTAGCATCTACAGCTAATGAAAAAGGTTTTTCAAAGTCAGGTGCTTTAAGCACAGGTTGTTGACATATCATTGTTTTCAATTTTTCAAATGCTTCTTGACAAAGCACTGTCCACACAAACTTCACATTCTTCTGCAAAAGGTTAGTTAATGGAAGGGCAACATTAGCAAAATTCTTACAAAATTTCCGATAATATCCTACCATTCCTAAAAATCTTCTGAGAGTTTTTTTCCCTGTTGGAGTGGGAATCTCTAAAATTGCCTGAACGTTTGCCTGAACAGGAGCTACCTTACCTTGACCCACAACATAACCAAGGTAAGTCACAGTAGCATGTCCAAATTCACTCTTAGCTAAATTAATAGTTAAGTTAGCTTTTGAAAGCCTTTCAAACAATTTCTCCACCGCAATAATGTGTGCTTCCCAAGTATCATTTCCTGTCACTAAATCATCAATATAAGCATCAGTATTTTTCAATCCCTGAATCACAGAGTTAATCATCCTCTGGAAAGTACCTGGGGCATTCTTCATCCCAAATGGAAGAACATTATACTCATAAAACCCAGATGGAGTTACAAATGCAGAAATCTCTCTACCTCTGTCCGTTAATGGAACACACCAAAACCCTTTCAATAAATCAATCTTTGTAAGGAACTTTGCTTTTCCAACTTTATCTACACAATCATCTACTCTAGGAATTGGATATGCATCTGTTTTCATTAGATAGATAGATAGATACTTTATTCATCCCCATGGGGAAATTCAATTTTTTTTCCAATGTCCCATACACTTGTTGTAGCAAAACTAATTACATACAATACTTAACTCAGTAAAAAATATGATATGCATCTAAATCACTATCTCAAAAAGCATTAATAATAGCTTTTAAAAAGTTCTTAAGTCCTGGCAGTTGAATTGTAAAGCCTAATGGCATTGGGGAGTATTGACCTCTTCATCCTGTCTGAGGAGCATTGCATCGATAGTAACCTGTCGCTGAAACTGCTTCTCTGTCTCTGGATGGTGCTATGTAGAGGATGTTCAGAGTTCTCCATAATTGACCGTAGCCTACTCAGCGCCCTTCGCTCAGCTACCGATGTTAAACTCTCCAGTACTTTGCCCACGACAGAGCCCGCCTTCCTTACCAGCTTATTAAGACATGAGGCGTCCCTCTTCTTAATGCTTCCTCCCCAACACGCCACCACAAAGAAGAAGGCGCTCTCCACAACTGACCTATAGAACATCTTCAGCATCTCACTACAGACATTGAATGACGCCAACCTTCTAAGGAAGTACAGTCGACTCTGTGCCTTCCTGCACAAGGCATCTGTGTTGGCAGTCCAGTCTAGCTTCTCATCTAACTGTACTCCCAGATATTTGTAGGTCTTAACCTGCTCCACACATTCTCCATTAATGATCACTGGCTCCATATGAGGCCTAGATCTCCTAAAGTCCACCACCATCTCCTTGGTCTTGGTGATATTGAGACGCAGGTAGTTTGAGTTGCACCATATCACAAAGTCCTGTATCAGTTTCCTATACTCCTCCTCCTGTCCATTCCTGACACACCCCACTATGGCCGTGTCATCAGCGAACTTCTGCACATGGCAGGACTCCGAGTTATATTGGAAGTCTGATGTGTACAGGGTGAACAGGACCGGAGAGAGTACGGTTCCCTGCGGCGCTCCTGTGCTGCTGACCACCGTGTCAGACCTACAGTCTCCCAACCGCACATACTGAGGTCTATCTGTCAAGTAGTCCACTATCCAATCCACCATGTGAGAGTCTACTCCCATCTCCGTTAGTTTGTGCCTTAAGATCTTGGGCTGGATGGTGTTAAAGACACTAGAGAAGTCAAGGAATGTAATCCTCACAGCACAACTGACCCCATCACAGCTTTCACCTTCCTATAGTCCGTACAAAACCTAATACTACCATCTAGTTTTGGCACCATAACACATGGCGAACTCCAATTCGAGTTAGAATGTTTAATAATATCATTCTCTAACATGTATTCAATTTATTTCTCAGCAAGTTCTCATTTTTCCATGTTCATCCTATATGGATGTTGTTTAATAGGTTTGGCATCTCCAACATCTACATCATGTGAAGCTATAGTAGTCCTTCTCGGAACATCTGGAAACAAATCCTTATATTTAAAAATCAATTCCTTCATCTGTTGTTTCTGCTCTAGCTGTAAATGTGCTAATTTCTCATCCATATTTCCCAGAATGGTTAAATTAGGTAACCTAACAAAAACAATGTTAGATTTAGAATGAAAGTCAGATGAATCATCTATCATGTTCCTAGTTAAATCAAACTCATTCTCACTAACCACAACAGTCACAGTATCAGATTGTTTCCCAAAATATGGTTTAATCATATTTATATGGCAAAGTTGTGTTGACCTTCTACGATCTGGAGTTTTTATTACGTAATCCACATAATTGATTCTAGACACAATTTCATAAGGACCATGAAATCTAGCTTGTAAAGGATTTGTCTGCACTGGGAAAAGAACCAACACCTTATCTCCAGGCTTGAACATCCTCTTCCTAGCTTCTTTATCATACCAAGTTTTCATTTTCTCCTGAGCCAACTTTAAATTTTCCTTGGCTAAGCTACAAGCTTTATGTAACCTGTCCTTAAATTTCAAAACATAGTCCAACAAATTAGTGTGTACTTCCTTACTAATCCACTGTTCTTTCAATAAAGCTAAAGGTCCTCTAACTCTATGCCCAAACACAAGCTCAAATGGACTAAAACCTAAAGAATCCTGTACCAATTCCCTTACTGCAAATAAAAGTAAGTTTATACCCTCATCCCAGTCACTTTCATTTTCCACACAATATGTCCTAATCATATTCTTGAGGGTAGAATGAAACCTCTCCAAGGCACCTTGCGATTCTGGATGATATGCAGACAAAGTGATTTGCTTAGCTCCCAATTTATAAACTACCTGTTGAAACAATCCAGACATAAAATTACTGCCTTGATCAGTTTGTATTTCCTTAGGTAATCCAAAATAAGTAAAGAATTTTATAAGAGCCTTTGTCACAGTTTTAGCTTTTATATTCCTAAGTGGTACTGCCTCTGGAAACCTAGACAAAGTACACATGATAGTCAACAAATACTGATAACCAGTTTTTGTCTTTGGTAATGGACCAACACAATCTACAATAACTTTAGAAAACGGTTCACCAAATGCTGGAATAGGTTGTAATGGAGCTACTGGTGTAACCTGATTTGGTTTACCCACAATTTGACAAGTATGGCATGTTTTACAAAACATCACCACATCTTTTCTTAGACCAGGCCAGTAAAAATGTTTTAAAATCTTGTCCACAGTTTTCCTTACCCCTTGATGTCCACCTAAAGGCACACTATGAGCTAAAGTCAAAATCTCATTCCGATAAACTTTAGGAACAACTACCTGGTAAACAACATTCCATTCCTCACTTGCAGGAATTGAAGGCGATCTCCACTTCCTCATCAACACTCCTTTTTCCAAGTAATATCCTACTGACACCTTCTCAATTTCACTACCTAGTAAAGCTTGTTCTCTCAATTTTATAATCTCAGGATCTCTATTCTGCTCTGCTATCATTTCCTTCCGAGACAGAGATAAATCTTCATAGTCAGACATACTCCCAGAATCTTGTTCAAACAACGAAGGTAAGAAAGTCTCTGACACATCCACAAAACTCGAATCCTGAGTTGAACAGTCATGAGTAACAACCTCATTCTGCACATCAATCTTTTTAGCCATAGCTCTAGTCACAACACAGGAAAAATCTGTGTTAGAATTCATCTCTGGCTCCTCTGACTCCATTGTCAAATGCACTTCAGGAAAAACTTGTCCACCTGCCAAGTCATTACCTAACAATAAAGAAATACCCTTCACAGGTAAGCTATGCTGTAATCCTACTTTAACAAATCCTGTAATTAACCCTGATTTTAAATTTACTTTATGTAAATGTACAGGCATAAAATCACTCCCAACACCTCTTATGTAATTTACCTCACCAGTATCACTCTCTTCATTAAACTTCAACACACTGTCTAACATCAGTGATTGAGAAGCTCCAGTATCCCTAAGGATTTTTATTGGCACCAGAGTAGATCCTTCTTTCAAGGATACAAACCCTTCAGTTATAAAATGATCATATCCCTTTCTAACTTGGTCAGACTCTAACAAAGCCTCATTTGTGTTTACCAAACCCTCTAATTCTACAGGTGCTTCAGTATGTTGCACACAAGCATCTGGAACTGCTTCCTTCTCTTTCTTTTTCAGTTTGAAACAGTTAGCTATTACATGGCCAAGCTTCTTACAATAGTTACAAATAAGACCAAACTGTCTTTCCTTCACAGGTTTTCCTTCCTCCTTACCTCTCTCATTAACCTCTGATTTAATTTCTGATTTACCTTGAGTATCCATATTATTTTTCCTCTTAAAAATTCTGCCCTGAGGAAATTTATTCTTATGGATTAAAACATACTCATCAGCTAATCTAGCACAGTCCTGCAATTTATCAGTATCCCTCTCATTTAAGTAAGTCCTTACTTCAACAGGAATGCTTCTTTTAAATTCCTCCATTAAAATCAGCTCTCTCAATGTATCATAGTCCCCATTTACATTTTTAGAAGAAACCCGTCTCTCAAAACACATAGCTTTATCATAGGCAAATTCCACGTAAGTCTTTTCCACAGACTTTTTCAAACTTCTGAATCTTTCCCTATAAGCTTCTGGGACTAATTTGTATGCTTTGAGAATATGCATTTTTACAATATCATAATCTAATGCTTGCGCAGCAGTTAAAGCTGTGTAAACTTGTTGTGCTTTGCCTTTAATTACACTCTGTAACAACACTGACCATTTATCTCTCGGCCACTCTGACATCCGAGCAATAGTTTCAAAATGTTGAAAATATCTTTCCACTTCTGTTTCACTAAATGGAGGGACCAATTTAATTTCTTGACTAGCAACAAACGGCTTTCTAGAACCAGAAGACCGATTCCCAGACCTTAATTTCTCCATTGCATATTCAAATTCTCTCTGCTTTTGTGCAGCCTCTAATTTGCAATGCTCTAACATCATTTGTTCAATTTGCAACTTCATCTCCAGATTACTTATTGGAAACGATTCTAAAATCAAATCATCAAAAACACCCGAATCCACATAGTGAGACGCGATTTTTCTCTGTATTACAGCCTTAGAAGTAGTCGTCAAAATACCTTTAAGTTGCAATCTACTAGCTATCTCAGACACCTCAGTTTTTTTTCGCCTTCGCTAATAAATCCGCGCCTGGTGAATCCAGAAACTCATCAATATTCATCATTGCCGAATACCACTCACAAGCCAATCAAACAAAAGAATCGAGTATTCCCCGTTTCCAAAACACCGACTCAAAAGTTAACAAGCATTTAAACTCAAACGATCCAATCCAGACGCAGCCCCCATATTCATGTTACGTATTCAGGCAACAATAAATATATGTGAGTTAGGCAAGGGTTTTAATAACAAATAACATGTTTATTAAACACTGAAAACAAACACTAACGTAACCGGAAAACAGCTGCTGTGCGGCAGCTTAAACAGTTCTTAAAGCGATATTGCAAAAACAGTTGTTTAAAGCGATATTGCCAAAAGTTCAAAATGCTCAGTCCATTTAAAAGGAGAGACTTTTTAAGACGATTTAAATTTTCTTCCACGTTGTTTTCCTTCGATCCCCGGCGTCGAACTCTTCCCACAAAGAATTTTATGAAACGTAACGGTTTAAAGGCACTGACCTTTCCTTCCACACTATTCTCAAATCCTTTCTGGTCATCCCAGGGATTAACACAAGAATAGTCAACAAAATCCTTCTGAATGAGGATCACACAAGGTCGAAACCATTCCACTGTCGAAATTCGATTCTCCTCGATCTTTAACTCTCAAACTTTTATCCTCACTCTCCACAGTAAAGAAACTGCTGGCAATGACCTTTTAAACTTTAGGCATTAGATAAAACTTCACTTTTCATCTAAACTGCGTCATCAGATTAAATCACGCAGTGGCATGAAGTCAGTTTGGCAAATCCAGCCACGAACTGCCCCTCCCCACAGGGTGGGGTCCTCATCTTATACCCTGTAAAAAAAAACTGTCACATGACCTCTACTGGCGGGAAAATGATGTCACTCCACCATCACAAGACCATTACCTCAAGTCCAGTATAACTTCAACCCCAGTCACGTGACAAGGGTACCACTGTCACGTGTCACGGGTACGTAACATTAGCATGTTGATTGAATGTACAAATCCATTATCGACAGCAGGGGAATTGAACATAGAAACCCCTTAGACACAGCGATAGAAATGAACTTACAAATACCTTATAGACAGTGGTGGAATTGTCCAAACAAACCCTTATAAGCAGCGGTGGAAGGGCATATACAAATCCGTTACATCAGCAGCTGGAATTGAATGTACAAACACCTTTTAGACAGTGGTGTTTGAGTACATACAAACCCTTTGTAGACAGCAGTGGAACTGAATGTACAAACCCTTTATAAGCAGCAGTGGAAATGAACATAGAAACCTCTGATACACGGTGGTGGAATGGAACATACAAACCACATGACGGACAGCAATGGAACTGAATATAAAAATCCCTTCCATCAGCAGCAGGAACTATATGTACAAATCTCTTGTAGACATTAGTGGATTTGAACATACAAACCCCTTACAGATGGCAGTGGAAATGAACATACATACAACCTCCTTATAGACAGCAGTGGAATTGAACTTAGAACCCTTTTAAAGAAAACAGTGGAATTGAACATACAAATCCTTCATACACAGCGGTGGAATTCAATTTACTGTTATGAAAAATGAACAACTCTGATGAGCAGAAGGGTACAGAGTTGCTCATGTTTCCCCCCCACCCCCTCCCCTGGGAGAATCACAAACTGTTATTGTTACCATGCTGTTAATGATTGAGAAAGAGATGGAACAAAAACATATTGGGACTGGAACATTTGCTTCAGACAAGGGAGAGATAACACCGGGGGAGAGAGACCATATTATGACTCCTGTAAGACTCACGGCTTCAGAGAGGGTTGTTTACTTGGTGCTATTCTGTTCATTAAAATTCCTCAGTGGACAGCCGGAGTGGGCTGGTTTGATGGACTAAGCCGTTCAAAACTGATTGACACCTGAGACCCCGTGAGTAGGGATAAAAGTGAGGTCTGGGGAGACACCACTCAGACACACCAGGAGACGCACCAAGAGACACACTAGTGAGCACTGCTTAAGTGTTGGAACCCACGAGAAAAGTGTGGGGCATCGGAGACCGAATGAAGCATCGGTCAATTTTAACTCACAGTGTTTATAGCGAGGCCAGTGGGGCCTTGTGTGTGTGTCCACCCTTGTCTGGGTGATGAGTCCACCATTGAAAAACGGTCTAGCTAAAGGACAGAGGGGTCATACCTGAATGGCCACAACAACACATCGACGGATCAAGAAAGTAAAGGAAGGTTTGAATGACTGTAGCTGTCACTGTTTGCTCGCCCTCTCTCTCTCTCCCTCCAACGGTTACAACAAAAGAATCAACAACTACCTCAGCCTACATGAACTGAACTGAACTTTATACTTTCCCATGATAATTTCTTATCCCCTAGACAATGATAGAGCTTGTTTATTATTGATTATTATTATACCCACACTTTTAGGTTTAGTATTGCTAACGTGTATTATCTGTATATTTGCATTGTTGATATTGATTTGTATATTTTACTAATAAACACTGTTTTGAAAATAGTACCAGACTCCAAGGGATACTTCTATCTTTGCTGGTAAGACACCGAGTTACGGGGTACGTACCAAGTTGGGGGCTCGTCCGGGATCTGAACCCGTGACCTCTCGCAATATTCACCAAGTCCGTCTTTTTGGCACTCTCTAGCACCTTCAAAGTTGGGTTTTCTATAAATTCATCTACATTAATCTTTGCTGGTTTCCCGTCTGGTTACCCACGCAACCAGAACAAATAATGGACTTATAGCCCGATTCACTGGCACCCCAATTTGATATTAAATCTCGAGACGAGGCCCCAATTTGTTACGTACCCCGTAACTGGGTGTCTTACCAGCAAAGATAGAAGGTACGTAACAGTACAAACCACTTACAGACAGCAACAGGAACTGAATGTTCAAAACCCTTATAGACAGTAGTGGAAATGAACATACCTATAGACAATGGAGGAGCTTGGCAATAGAAATAAATGTGCAGACTATTTTCTAAATGGGGAGAAAATCCAGGAATCTGAGTTCCAGTGCGACTTGGGAGTCGTTGTGCAGAACACCCTGAAGGTTAACTTGCAGGTTGAGTTGGTAGTGAGGAAGGTAAATGCCATGTCAGCATTCATTTCAAGAGGTCTAGAATACAAGAGCAAGGATGTGATGCTGAGGCTTTATAAGGCACTGGTGAGGACTCACCTTGAGTATTGTAAACAGTTTTGGGCTCCTCATCTTAGAAAAGATGTACTATCATTGGAGAGGGTCCAGAGGGGGGTTCACAAGGATGGCTGGGTTATCATACAAGGAACATTTGATGACTCTGGGTCTGTACTCTCTGGAATTCAGAAGGATGATGGGGAATCTCAATTAAACCTTTTGATCGTTGAAAGGTCTGGACAGATTAGATGTGGAAAGGATGTTTCCCATGGTGAGAGAGTCTAGGACAAGAGGGCACGGCCTCAGTATAAAGAGGTGCTCTTTCAAAACAGAGATGCAGAGAAATTTATTTAGCCAAATGGTGGTGAATTTGTGGAATTTGTTGCCACATGCAGCTGTGAAGACCAGGTTGTTGGGTATATTTAAAGCAGAGATTGATAGGTTCTTGATTGGATATGGCATCAAAGGTTACCAGGAGAAGGCTGGGAACTGGGGTTGAGGAGGAGAAAAAAAGGATCAGCCATGATTGAAAGGTGGAGCAGACTTGATGGGCCAGATGGCCTAATTCTGCTCCTTTGTCTTATAGATAGTGGTGAAATTGAATGTAGGATCCCCTTACAGACAGCGGTGGAATTGAATGTATGAACACCTTGCAGACAGCAGCAGCGATTGAATGTACACACTCCTTATAGACAACATGGAATTCAACATACAAACCCCTTACAGACAGAATGAACTGAACGTAGAAACCCCTTAGAGACAGCAGGGGAACTGAACGTAAAACCCCCCGATGAACAGCAGTGGGATTGAATATACCAAATCCCTTACAGACAGCAGTGGAACTGAATGTACAAACCCCCTTGCATCAGCAGCAGTAATTGAACCCAAGTTTTGATGCTGTTAGACTGTTATGCTGCCCTAATTTTTAACCCTCTCTAAAATCATTCTGACCCTCCCTTCTACCTAGGCCTCCATTTTGCTATCATCAATGTGCTTATCTTAGAGTTTCTTAAGTCCCCCTAATGTATCTGTCTCTGCCATACACCCACTGATCTCTGTATAAAGAACTTAGCTGTGACATCCACCTTTACATTCAAAAGTCAGGACATACATCAGTACACTGGTATAAAGGAGAATAAAATGATTCATCCTCTGGATCTGGTGAGCATAAAAGAAACACAATATGCTGAAAGAACACAATAAAAATAACAAAATATACAGTAAATGCATGAGATTAGCTAATGTACAGACTGTTTGTATGTACATAAAGTGATTGTGAGGGCAGCTGAAAGTATCATCTGGTTTGCTTTCCCAAACCCCACCCACTCCATCCAGGATACTTGCCAGAAGCACTCTATTCACAGGGCCCTCAGCATTATGAAGGACCCCTCCCATCCATCCCACAATCTCTTTGACCTCGTACCATTAGGCAAAAGGTGCCACTGTATAAGAACAAGGACTGTTAGGCTACATCCACACTACACCAGATAAATCCGTAACCGAAGCTTTTTCTTTTCGTTTTTACCCTCCGTCCACACTAAAACGACATTTTCATCCCCCAAAACCGGAGCTTTTCAGAAACACTTTCCAGGGTGGGTATTTTTGAAAACACTGCTCGGGCAAATCAGTGTGGACTGGAGAAATCTGAAAACGCTATCAGACGGCAGCACACTATTTCATTGTTTTCTTGAACGCAACCTAACAATTTCAGAACAGACGGCAAAGAGACTGAAGCCAGACGAGTTAGAAATGTACTCACTAAATACTTAGACACATAACTTACTGAATAAATAAGTATACTCACTTTGCTGTTTTCTGTCCTTGCTTGTATGAAGGTGGTTTAACTATTTATGCAAGTACTTCTCTAACAATAGATGTGTAACAGCCTTATGTAACATTGCATGGAAATACAAGATAGCACTGATGCAGACATGTTTTATACATTTAACAAGGTGCTTTATTAATGCAACAGAGTTAGTCAGTTTTTCAATTATCATCGTCAGCCGGGTCAATCTGTCCGTGAACTCCCTGTCGGTTGCCGCCGAACGCTCCAGTAATTGTTTTTTTTTTAGTTTAAGTTCTCCTGTGCAAGAGCCAACAGCTGTCCGTCATTTTAAGTTTTTCTAGTCTGTAACTACACAAACGCACACTTTTACAACGAGATTAGACACCAAACATGTTGCTTGTTTTCAGTAGGTGTGTCCTGTGCATGCGCAGGAGGAGGAGATTCGCTGAAAACTCCGTTTCAATGTGGATAGAGCTATTTTCAAAAACGCGTAGTGTGGACTCCTATTGTTTTTACGCGAAACTGGCGTTTTCAAAATTATCCAGTCTAGTGTGGATGTAGCCTTAGACTGGGTAACAGCTTCTTCCCCCAGGCTGTGAGGGCCCCGAGCACCCTGTTACCTCCCAGTACACATTATTCATGACAGCGCCAATAGCACTATTCTGTTGTATATCTGGAGATATGTTGTATATGCACTTTATGTCAATTTTTACATATATTTTTATCTATTTATATTATTGTGTTGATTGATTTATGTTCTGTATGTGATATATGGCTGTGTTTTGCACCTTGGTCCCAGAGGAGTGGTGTTTCATTTAGCTGTATACAAGTGTACAGTTATATAACAACAAAATTGAAACTGAACTTGAACTTGATGCTACGCACAGGAGTAGCTGTACATAATGTGACAGTAAATGATAACATAGTGGTGGTCTTGCAATCCCCTTAAAATTATGTTCCCTTTTATCAGCCATTTGTGCCCTAGGAAAGGTCTCTAGCTATCCACTCAATCTATGCCTCTTCTACACAATCACTCAGGTTGCCAGAAGAGTTATGGAGGGAGGTTGAGCAGACTAGAACTTTATTTGTAGTGCAGGAGAATAAAGGATGATCTTATAGCAAAGTGTAAAATCATGATGGACATAAATAGGGGTGACATGTTAGTGTGGCCATTCACACAATCCTTTATAGTTCCAGTGATCGAGAGTAGGCATTTTTAAAGAGCTTGCTTCAGAGTTCTCTTATATCACACACTATAGACCTTTAATGACTGCTCACATTTTAATCTCTTGTTTCTATCTGCTACAGGGAGTTCAATGGATCTATGTAAGATGAACATAATTAAATCAAGACTACCTCAGAAATATCAATTGTCTACCTCAGAAATAACTAAGACATTGCTCTTTTTCAATATTTTTATTGATTACTTGCATTGATGAATACAAAATAAATTATGATATTATGAAAATAGAAACAAAGTTGAAATGCCCCATATCTGTGTATAGTAAATTGTAATACTGAAAAGGAATATTTTATTCTAATCTAAAACAAAATCAAAACCCCAGAACAAAAAAAAAAGAAAAATAGAAAAAAAAGCTGTTTGGTTAAAAGAAAAGAAAAAAAAATCTTGGACATATAGTCATAAACTTAAACATATAATAGCCATCATCATTGCTGAACAAGTCAAAGATTGTGAAAGTAGTTCGAAAAAGGTGTCCATAATGTGAAAAAAATCTTGTCTGGGTACAGAAATAGAACACCTAATCTTCTCTAAATTTAAACATGACATAACATCAATCAACCAATGGGCATGAGTAGGTGGAGTGGCATCTTTCCATTTAAGTAACAAAGCTCTTCTGGCTAACAGCAAAGTAAAAGCCAAAATATGCAAATCAAATAAAATCATTTCCTCCAACAATGCCAAACAAGGCAGTCAGAGGGTTGGGTTTAAAGTTTACTTTAAAAAGCTCTGAGAAAGTTTGAAATACTTTTTTCCAAAATTTATCAAGCCGTGGACAGGACAAAAACATATGAATTAGAGAGGCCTCTTCAACTTTACACCTATTACAGTATGGAGAAAAATCTGAGTAAAAATGAGAGAGCTTATCTTTAGTCATATAGCCTTCCTGAACCACTTTAATTTGTAAAAGAGAGTGACGCGCACATAACAAAGAGGTGTGAACACGTTTAAAAATTTCATTCCAAGTATCCTCATCAATTGAAATCTGTAGGTCTTGTTCCCAGAGGTTTTTAATTTTGTCTAATGGAATGTTTCTCATTGCCAACAACATACTATAAATATTAGAAATAGATCCATTATGAAAAGATTAAAGAGTAAAAATTGTATCAATTAGATTCTTATCTGGACTTTTAGGAAATGTATGAAGTTGAGAACGCAAGAAGTCTCTGATCTGTAATATCTAAAAAAGTGAGCTTTATGAAGATTATATTTAATAGATAGTTGATCAAACGAGGAAAGACTGTCTCCAACAAACGGATCCTGAAAATATTTAATACCTAGTCTATTCCACTTTTTAAAAATTACATCAGTCAGAGAAGGTTTAATAAAACAATTAGAAAAAATGGGACTAGAGAGTGAAAAACCAAATAACCCAAAGAGTTTTCTAAATTGTAACAAAATCATCAAAGAATGTTTAACTACATAATTATCAATTAAGTTACTTAAGGATAGAGGAATTGAAGAACCAAGAAGAAAAATAATAGAAAATTAACAGAATTAACTTCTGAAGAAATCCAGACCGGACAGTTTTCACGATTAATATAATATAACCAAAACTTAAGGTAGCGTATATTGACTACCCAGTAGTAAAACCTAAAATTGAGTAGGGCTATTCCCCCATTTTTTTAGTTTTCTGAAGATGAACTTTATTTAATCGGGGGGTTTTATTCTTCCATAAGTAAGAAAATAAAATCGAATCTAAGGAGTCAAAAAAGGATTTAGGAATAAAAACAGGTAGGACTTGTAAGAAATATAAAAACATTGGCAAAATATTCATTTAAATAGCATTGATACATCCAATCAGCAATAAAGAAAAGGGAGACCAGTTTAATAGTACCTTCTTAACATACTCCAAAAGAGGGATAAAGTTTTCTTTAAAAGAGATTTATAATTCCTAGTAATTATTATACCCAAATAAGGAAATTGATTTCTTACAATTTTAAAAGGGTCAGAGTTGACTGATACCAAATTATTCAAAGGAAAATGTTCACTCTTATGAGTTTATATCTTGAGAACTGACTAAATTCAGAAAGTAAAGAGAGTACTAAGGGTAGAGAGGATTCCACATTAGAGATGTAGAACAAAAGGTCATCAGCATAAAGCAACATCTTATGAGTGATACCTCTCCTCAAAATACCTGAAATGTCAATAGATTAATGAAACGTGGTGGCTAAAGGTTCTAAGGCCAAATCAAAAAGCAAAGGAGTTAAAGGACATCCTTGTTTGGTTCAACCTTGAAGACTAAAAGGTTTAGAACTCTGAGAGTTAGTAAGAACCTGTGCAGTGAGAGATAAAGTAATTTAATCCATTGAATAAAATTGGACCCAAAGTTGATTTTTTTCTAATATTTTAAATAAATAATTCCATTCAACCCAATCAAAGGCTGTATCAGCATCTAAAGAAATCACACATTCTGAAGTTTCTTTAGAAGAAAATAAATAACATTCAGTAAATGACGAATATTAAAATGACAATAACAATTTTTTATAAATCTGGTCTGGTCATCAGAGATAATAGAAGACAGTTGCTTTCCATCTTATGACCCAAAAGTTTAGATAAAATTTTAGCGTCAACATTAAATAAAGAAATATGTCTGTAGGAAGAGCAATCAGTTGGATCTTTATTCTTTTTGAGAATAAGCGAAATAGAGGCATCATAAAAAGATTGTGACAACCTGCCTAATTTAAAAGAGTCAGAAAGAACAAAAAGTAAGTGAGGAATAAGCAAAAGAGCAAAAGTCTTATAGAACTCTCCCAAAAATCCATCAGGACTGGGAGCCTTCCCCGAACTCAGAGAATGGACAACCCGGGCAATTTCCTCAGAAGAGAAAAGTTTATCTAACCATTTTCAATTAACCTCAGAAAGTGAGGGAATGTTTAAATGATCTAGAAAATTATTCATAGCAAAATTGGCTTTAGGGGAATCAGAGCTATACAGTTTAGAGTAAAATTCTCTAGAAGTATCGTTTATTTCTAATTGATCAGAAGTTATATCACCACTCACTTTGGAGATTTCCTTAATTTGATGTTTAACTATTAAAGTTTTAAATTGATTAGCCAAAAGTTTGCCTGTTCTATCACCATGAACATAAAATTGACTTATCTTTTAAAAGTTGAGTTTCAATATGGTAAGTTAAGAGCAGATCATATTTAGTTTTAACTTCAACATGTCTTTTATATAAGACGGTATCTGGATCACGACCATATTTTTGAACTAAATGTTTCAGCTGATTGGCTAAATCAGTTCTCTCCTTATTAGATTTTTTCTTAATACTTGCTGTACAGGAGCATAGGGAATAATTTGGCCTCTAATATAAGCCTTGACAGCATCCCAAATAAAAAGGCTAGAAGTGCTGTCTAACATATTCTCTTCAAAGAAAAAAGTAATTTGACTCTCTAATTTTTTTTAAAAAAACCTTATCCGATAGTAAAATTGGATTAAAACGCGAAAATCAGTTTGATTGAGAAACACCCAGAGGATTTAAAGATAAAAAGACGGGGGCATGATGTGCAACAGCAATTTCTGTATATTCACAAGATCGAACAGAGGGTATCAAATGACTAACGACAAAAAGAAAATCAATCCTGGAATAGGTATGATGAACATGAGAAAAAAAGGAATATTCTCTATTTGTTGGGTGTAAAAAACGTTAAATATCAGTAATGTCACATTTCATTAGAAAAGATAGATAGGGACAAAGGAGGCAGATCTACTAATATTCAATGGTTTCAAAGATGAACAGTCTAAGCCAGGATCAAGACAGCAATTAAAGTAACCTCCCAAGATTAAAGAGTACAAATTTAAGTCTGGTAAAAAAGAAAAAAAAGTTCAAAAAAACTGAGATCATCTATATTCAGAGCATAAAGATGAGCAAAAACCATTAATTTGTTATCTAATTTCCCTGAGACTATAACGAACTGCCCATTGGGGTCAGACATTACATCATGTTGAACAAAGGCAACTGAATTGTCAATCAAATTCGAAGTACCTCTGGTCTTGGCTTGAAAGGAAGAATGAAAAGCTAGACCATTCCAACACTTAAACACCCACAGTCAGATCTGCTAACATGTGTTTCTTGTAAAAGAATAATTGAGGCATTCAATTTCTTAATATAGGTAAAAATCAGCCTGAAACGTCGACAGCGCTTCTCCCTATAGATGCTGCCTGGCCTGCTGTGTTCCACCAGCATTTTGTGTGTGTTGTTGTTTGAATTTCCAGCATCTGCAGATTTCCTCGTGTTTGCATTTGACAGGGTGGTTTAAGCCTTTCACATTTAAATTAAGTAAATTAATATTGTGTACTATTTAAATATGTTTAAAACAGAGGTTAAACATATAAACCACTGGAATATACAAAAAATCCAAACCTTGAAATTCAAACTACTTAACCAAGCAATAGATGAGGTGGGGATAACCAAACAGCTTATAAAAAGGAAAAAGAAAGAAAACAGCACACTCCCGCCCTCCTCCCCAAAGAAAAAAAATTGCCCAAGAGAGGACGAAAGCTAATCTACTGGTGAATCCCACCCACAACATCCTACTGGCAGAGCTCCAAAAGAAGAGAAGATTAGTACAGAATGAATTCCAATCTAGACTAAATAACCTTCAAAACTCTAAAAAATTCAAAACATAGTGTTCGCAAAGAATAATTTCAAAGAAAACTTACTGAAGTTATGTCTATTAATTTTCTAAACAGAAAAAAATAAAAATACGAGAAGTAAAAGGAGTATTTATGAAAATATATTGAAAGAAAAAAAAGAATTGCTCAAAGAAAGAAGTAATAAACAAATAAACTGCAAAATTGCAACAAATTGATCAGCCAAACTGAGGGAACAAGGTGCTATGAAGCAGAAGTAAACAGTTTAACTTCTGGAGTTGATAGACTAAATAATATTCAAATGAGCTAAAGAAGAGTTCAAAACATGATGTTGAAAAAAAATTACTCAGCAAAGAAAATACGATAAGAACAGAAACTAATAGTGCTCGCTTCGGCAGCACATATACTAAAATTGGAACGATACAGAGAAGATTAGCATGGCCCCTGCACAAGGATGACACGCAAATTCGTGAAGCGTTCCATATTTAAAAAAAAGAACAGAAACTAATTATGAGAGTATACAAGAGTAGAAGAGAGAATTGTTCATAAGAAAGATGTACTAAACCAGTAGACTACAAAATTCCAACAACAAAGAATCGGTCAAGCTAAGGAAGCGTAGTTGATGTGGTACAGTATTAAACAATTAATCTACTAGACTTGATTCAGCCTGAAGAAAATTGTGCACTTCCTCAATCAAAAGAAACCACTTAGGAGATCAAATTTTCAAAATAATCCTGAGGCAAGCAGGGTAATTTAGTGAAGGTTTATAGCCTTTGTTATATAACTCTGCCATGACATTTTTATATTTAAAACGTTCATTTAATACCTCAGGCGAATAATCTTCGACCAACCTTATCTTACAATCTTCAAAGTTAATCATATCTAACCGACAAGATTGATGAATTATTGTACCTTTGTTTGGAAGTCATGAAAAGTAATTATCACAGGTTGAGGTTTTTGTTTAGAAGAGGATCTAAACACTGGGGCTCAGTGAGCCCGATCTATTCTTGGAGGAGTATTCAAAACATCAGAAAACAAATGAGCCAACAGCTTTGCAAAAAATTCTGAAGGTCGATTGCCTTCGACCAACTCAGGAAGACCTAAAAATTGTATATTGTTCCTTCTTGATCTATTTTCCAAGACAACAATCTTTTGTCTTAAAGATTCAACAATTTTCGACTGTTTATGTCTGAACTTTTCCAACTCATCTGTCTTAGTATCCAGTCTCATTAAAGCATCTTCATGTTCTTCAATCTGAGTAATATGTTCCTGTAAAGTTTTTTGAATAGTCTGCAGCAGAATCTCCATTCGTTTAAGTTCTGCGGTAACTTTTATACACACATCCGAAAGATGTTCGGAGGTTTTGCTCTGAGCTTTCCGAATTAGCTCCGCAATAGCCTCCATAGTCACGGAAGGATCCTCTTCTTTTTTAGAAGCCTCATTGTTGAAGCTCCTGGAATTGAAATAGATTACATCTTACTGCCCTGGCCTAGCCACTTGTGGATCACTGCCCACACCTGCAGTTACCTGGCCCACATGTGAAGTCCCGTTTCCTCCACATCCCAGAGCCAAAGTCAAAGTCAAAGTCGAGTTTTTTGTCATATCCACAAGCACATGCATTGCAGGTGCAATGATATACTGGCAAATGAAACAAGCTTGGATGGGTATGCTGAGCCAAAGAGCCAATCCCCATGACTTTAAAATTGGGTCAATTGTACCCAAGGATTTCATCGTAATTGAAAGCTGCAATGCAACTTTAAAAAAAACTGAAGATACAGGAAATTTGCATCTAAAAAAAAACAGGAGATGCATTTTTGAAAACACTGAGCAAGATAGGGTAACATCTATGGGGTGAGAAATCTATTTAATGTTACAGATCATAGACTCTTCATCAAAACCTGAAAAAAAATGAGAAACAAGTTAAATTACAGGTGGTGGAGAGGCGGATAGAACATAGAACATTACAGCACAGTCCAGGCCCTTCAGCCCATCCCCACAATGTTGTGCTGGCCTTTTAACCTACTCCAAGATCAATATACCATTTTGTCTTTCATCCATTTGTCTTTCTCAGAGTCTCTTAAATGTTCCTAATATATCCTATCTCTATCACCTCCCCTGGCAGCATGGTGGGCACCATACTCACCACTCTGTTTGTAAAAAAAAACTATCTTTGACCCCCCCCCCCCCACTATACTATACTTCCATCACATTAAAATTATTACTTCTGTATTAGCCGTTTCTACTATGGGGAAAAGGCACTGGCTGTCCACTCCATCAATGCCTTATCATTATATACACCCCTACAAAGTCACCTCGCATCCTCCTTCACTCCAAGGAGAAAAGCCTTAGGTATCTCAACCTTTGCTCATAAAACATGCTCTCTAAACCTGGCAGCATCATGTTAAATCTTCTCTGTACCCACTCTAAAACTTCCCATCCTTCTTATAACGAGACAACCAAAAATGAACACAAAACTCATCCAACCAGAGTTTCATAAGCTGAAGCTTTTGAACTCATTCACCTGACTAATGAAGGCCAACATACCATACGCATTCTTAACACCCAATCAAATTGTGTCACAACTTGAGGGCTCTATGGATGTGGACCTGTAAATCTGTCTGTTCCTGCACACTGCTACGAATCCTGCCAATGAACTAAATTGGGATAAAGAGAATGTTTCTGATTGCGTGACACCAAGATTTCCCAAGTAGTTCAGACATTTATGGAATTGAATACTCCTTTTTTTCAGTTCTGATAAAAGGTGAATGCCCTGAAAAATTATCTCTCTCTCTCCCCCCCCTCTCTGTCTCTTTCTTTCTTTCACTTAACATTCTCTCTTGCCTCTCTCCTTGCTCACTCTTTCTCACTCTCTATTTCTCTTTGTGTGTCTCTCTCTCTCCCCTTGACTCTCTGTCTCTCCCTCTTTCTCTGCCACTGTCTCTCTCTATCTCTCTCTTTCTCTCAGTCCCCTTCCCTCTCTCCCTCCCCCTCTCTGTCTCTTTCTTTCCTTCTCTTAACATTCTCTTTTGTCCGTCTCTTTCTCTCATTCCCCCCTCTCTCTGTCTCTGTCACTTTCTTGCTCTTTCTGTCCCTTTCTCTCCTAAAGATAGATAAGTCCCCTGGTCATGATGGAATGCATCCCAGGATACTGAAAGAAATGGCAGAAATTATAGACGAGGCTTTGGTGATGATTTACCAAAATTCTCTGGACTCTGGGCAGGTCCCAGCAGATTGGAAGACGGCAAATGTCACGCCACTGTTGAAAAAAAGATGTAAGCAATAGGTAGGTAATTGTAGGCCAGCTAGTTTAACACCTGTAGTTGGGAAAATGCTTGAAGCTATCATTAAAGAAGAAATAGTGAGAAACCTGAGCATGGATTCAGCAAAGGCAGGTCCTGATTGTCAGACTTACTGAAGTTCTTTGAGGATGCAACAAGCGCAGTAGATAGAGGGGAACAGATGGACATTATTTACTTGGATTTCTAGCAGGCGTTTGAAAAGGAGCCAAATAAAAGACTTATCCATAAGGACGCATAGAGTTTGGGGTGATGTATTAGCGTGGACAGAGGATTGGTTAACTAATAGAAAGCAGAGTGTTGGAGTACATGGGTGTTTCTCTGGTTGACAATCTGTGGTGAGCATTGTGTTGCAGGGATCGGTACTGGGCCCGCAATTGTTCATGATATACATTAGCATCTGGAAGACGGAACTAGGTGTAGCGTATCGAAGTTTGCTGATGATACTAAATTGAGTGGAAAGGCAAATTGTGCAGAAGAAACCGAGAGTCTGCAGAGAGATATGGTTAGGTTAATTGAGTGGGCAAGTGTCTGGCAGATGGAGTACAATGTTGATAAATGCGAGGTCATCCACTTTGGAAGGACAAATTAAAGAGCAGATTATTTTCTAAATGGTAAAAAATTGCAGCATGTTGTTTGTGCATGAATCACAAAAGGTTGGTTTGCAGGTGCAGCATGTTTTCAAGAAGGCAAATGGAATGTTGGTCTGCATTGCTAGAGGGATTGTATTTAAGAGCAGAGGGGTTATGCTGCAACTGTACAGGATACGTACGGGTGAGGATGTACCTGGAGAACTGCGTGCAGTCCTGGTCTCCTTACTTGAGAAAGGATATACTGGCTTTGGAGGTGGTGCAAAGAAGGTTCACCAGGTTGATTCCGGAGATGAGGGGTGGTTGAATTACCTGAGACTGTACTCACTGGAATTCAGAAGAATGAGAGGAGATCTTATAGAAACATATACAATTATGAAAGGAATAGATAAGATAGAGGCAGAAAAGTTGTTTCAACTGGTAGGCAAGACTAGAACTAGAGAGCATAGCCTCAAGATTCGGGGGAGCAGATTTAGGACGGATATGAGGAGGAACCACTTTTCCCAGTGGTGGTGAAACTGTGGAATTCTCTGCCCAATGAAGCAGTGGAGCCTACCTCAGTAAATATATTTAAGGCAAGGTTGGATGGATTTTTGCATGGTAGGGTAATTGAGGGTTATGGGGAGAAGGCAAGTAGGTGGAGATTTGTGCATAACCAGAACAGGGCTTAACAGGCCAAATGGCCTTCTCCTGCTCCTATTTCTTATGTTCTGTCTCCACCTTCCTCCCTTTCTGTCTCTCTTTACCTCTCTCTTTCTCTCTCTGTCCAACTAGACATTGATGGATTCATCGAATGACACCACAAGATGAAACGCACAAGGACCCCACAATCGGAGCTAACTGGGAGTCCACTTTGAATGATCACAATATGCTGAAAACCGCTAAAGAAGTACAATAGAAGTTGAGAAAAACTATACATAAACAAAGAGTGAGAAATAACCGATGTGCCAAAATTTTGTGAGATAGAGACTCTCTGGCCAAGTTGTCTATGCTAGTGCTTATCCTTAAACTGACATAGAGCCCAGTCCATCATGAATAATGCCCTCCCCACTATTGAGTACATTGAGCTCAATTTCAATGTTTAAGAGAAATTTGGATAGGCACATGGATGGAAGGGATGTGTTCCTGGTGCAGGTTGAATGGAGTAGGTAGTTCACTAGATGGACCAAAAGGCTTGTTTCTGTGCTGCATTTTATTATGACTCTATGACACTATCCACAAGGAACACTGTCACAGGAAAGCAGCATGCACCATCAAGGACCTCCACCATCCAGGCCATGCTGTCTTCTCACAGTTGCTGACTGGAAGGAGGTACAGGATTCTTAAGTTCCACACCACCAGGTTCAGGAACAGTTATTACTCCTCAATCATCAGCTACTTGAACCGAGGATCAGCTTCACTCATCATCACTTGCCCCAACACTGAAATGTTCCCACAGCCAATGGACTCACTTTCAAGGACACTTCATTTCATGTTCTCAATATTTATTGTTTATTTTGTTTGCTTTTGTTTTCTTTTTTTATTTGCACAGGTCACCGTCTTTTGCATGTTAGTTGTTTGTCTATCTTGTTATGTGTGGTCTTTCGTTGATACTATTGCATTTATTGTGAATGCTTGCAAGAAAATTAATTTCAGGGTTGTATATGGTGACATTAGTGTATTTTGATAATAAGTTTATTATTTGAATAATTGAGCTTTGCTTTTCCAATTTCGCGTTAGCTCTCTTTATTGTCTCGCTTTTTTAATTTCCCCTTACACAGGTGGACTTCCCTTTGGGAATTGGATCCACAATGCCAGTAATCTCTTGTAGGATTTTCTGTTCAGGGACATTGGCGTTTCCATACCAGGTCATGATGCAACCAGTCAATATACGTTCCACCATATATCATTACTATTTTGTCCAATTCGTAGATGCCATTCTGACACTTTGCAAATTTGTAAGGAAGTAGGAAGAGCTGTTGTGCTTTCTTCATAATTGCACTTTGTGTTGGACTCAGGACAGGTTCTCTGAAATAACACTAAGAAATTTAAAGTTGCTGAGACTCTCCACATCTGATCCCTTGATGAGGATTGTCTCATGGGACCTCCGCTTTCCTCCTCCTGAAGTCAATAATCAGCTCCTTGGTCTTGCTGATATTGACCGAGAGTTTGTCATTGAGGCACCGCTCAGCCAGATATTCAATCTCCCTCCTAAATGCTGATTTGTTACCACCTTTGATATGACCAACAGCAGTGGCGTCATCAGCAAACTTAAATATGGCACTGCAATCTCACAGTCATAAGTATAGAACAAGTAGAGCAGGGGTCTAAGCAGACAGCCTTTACTGGGTAACTTTGCAGGTTACTATTTTGGACAGAAAAGAGCTATTTTAAGTCTTTCTGGGTCGATATGACATCTATTTTCTAGTATCATCTTTGTAATCTTGCTCAGTATATCTGCAGTGCTTGCACATCTTATCAGTCTCTCATCAAATTGCAATTCCTCATGTCTTAAAGAGGTTTTAAAACACATTTTCCTTTTCTTAAACATCTTTTCCACAGTGGAGTGCTTGATTGTGCTTCACGTGAAGCACTACAGACAAATTAGATGCAGGAATACCTAATTAGGTGATGACACAGGTTTCAATTTCAATAGGTACATTTAATGTCAGAGAAATGTATACAACATACATCCTGAATACTTTTTCTTCACAAACATCCACAAACAACAGAGGAGTGTCCCAAAGAATGAATGACAGTTAAACGTTAGAACCGCAAAACGCTCCCCTCAGCTCCCCCCGCCCAGGCTCAAGCAGCAGCAAAGCGACGACCCCCTCCCCACCAGCAAAAAAGCATCGGTGCCCCCCACTGAGCATTGAAGCGTGCAGCAAAGCATCAATAAAGACACAGACTTGTAGTACCCCAAAGACTACTCGTTCACCCGATAAGTCAACATACCGCAGGCTCTCTCTCTCCCTAATAAGCTATAAAGAGGTCTCCCCGGTTCACAGTGAGAGGGGAGACATAATAAACAACTTGCTGATTTATGATGTTAAAAGTCTGTTGCATTGATTTTTTCGAGTTTTACGCCCAGAGAGTCTTCCCTAAGGCTCACGTCTCTGGACACACAGCCCACGGCAGCTAACCAGCTGCTCCTAATGTTCCATGTTCTCATGTGACACTTCAATCAGTGGTACCGGCCTTGAATCAACCCATCTCCAGAGCCATAAAGATCCAGCACTCTGAAAGCGCACTAGTCTTCCAGGCCACGTCCTTGAGCTATCACCAAGCAGCCAGTCATGAGGCCCTGAGAGCGGGTCCCATTCTCGCAAAGAACCAAACTCAGAGTGTAACTCCAGGTCAGCGTCTTCAAAAGAACCTTGAAAAGGACAAAGACAGAAATAGAGCTGTTTCCGAAGATGCAAGCAAAGGAGTCGCTGCTTAGAGCCATCATCACTTCACTCCATAAGGAAAACTTAGGGTTGCAAGGAAAGCTTTTGGCACATTAGCCATCATAAATCAAGAACTGAGTACAGGAGTTGGAATGTTATGTTGAAGTTATACAAGTCATCTGTGAGGCCTAATTTGGAATATTGTATGCAGTCTTAGTCACTTACCTACAGGAATTATGTCAATAAGATTGAAAGAGTACAGAGAAAATTCACAAGGATGTTGCCAGGACTTGAGGATCTAAGTTATAGGGAAAGGTTGAGTAAGTTAGGACATTATTCTCTAGAGGTAGAAGAATGAGGGGAGATTTGATAGAGATGTACAACATCATGAGGGATTTAGATAAGGTAAATGCAAACAGGCTTTTTCCATTGAGGTTAGGTGAAACTAGAACTAGAGGTCATGGGATAAGGGTGAAAAGTGAAGTGTTTAAGAGGAACATGAGGGGGAAATTCTTCACTCAGGAGTGGTGAGAGTATGGAATTAGTTGACAGTGCAAGTGGTGATTTCAAACAAGAGAAAATCTACAGATGATATAAATCTGAGCAACACACAAAATGCTGGAGGAGCTCAGCAGGCCAAACAGCATCTATGGAAAAGAGTACAGACGACATTTCAGGTCGAAACCCTTCAACAGGAGTGGAGAAACAACCTGAGGAGTAGATTTTAAAAGTGGTAGTAGAGGAAGATAAACACAAGGTGATAAGTGAAACCTGAAGTGGGAGGAATGAAGTAAAGATCTGGGAAGTTGATTGGTGAAAGAGACAGAAGGCCATGGAAGAAAGTAAAGAGGGAGGAGAACCAGAGGGAGGCAATGGGCAGGCAAGGAGAGAGAGGGAAAAAGGAAATAGTGAAGGTGGGGTGGGGCATTACCAGAAATTTGGGGAATCAATGTTCACGCCAACAGGTTGGAGGCTACCCCAAATGGAATATAATGTGTTGTTCCTCCAAGCTATGTGTGGCCTCATCATGACAGTGGAGCAGGCCATGGGTAGACTTATCAGAATGGGAATGAGAAGTGGGATTAAAATGGGTGGCCACTGGGAGATCCTGCTTTTTCTGGCAGATGGAGCATAGGGTTTGGCGAAGCGGTCTCCCAATCTATGTCGGGTCTCACCAATATACAGGAGGCCACACTGCGAGCATCTGACATAGTATATGACCCCAACAGACTCACAAGTGAAGGGTTGCCTCATCTGGAAGGACTGTTTAAGGCCCTGAATGGTAGTGAGGGAGGACGTGTAGGGACAGGTGTAGCACTTGTTCTGCTTGCAAGGAAGGAGATCAGTGGGGAAGGAGGAAGGAGTGCGGGGGGGGGGGGGTGGAAGATGAATGGACAAGGAAATCACATAGGGAGCATTCCCTGCAGAAAGCAGAATGAGGGGGGAAGAGAAAGATGTGCTTGGTGGTGAGATCCTGTTGGAGTTTGGAGAAGTTACGGAGAATTATGTGCTGGATGTGGATGCTAGTAGAATGGAAGGTGGGGGCAAGAGGTGCCCTGTTCTTGGTAGGATGGCTTGAGGGTGGGGTGAGAGCAGACATGCATGAAAATGGAAGAGATGCAGTTGAGGGCAGTGTTGATGGTAGAGGAAGGGAACCCACTTTCTTTGAAAAGGGAGGACATCTCTTTCATTCTAGAATGAAAAGACTCATTCTGAGAGCAGATGCAGCAGAGATGGAGGCATTGAGAGAAGAGGACAGTGCTTTTACAAGTCACTGTGGGAACAAGTATAGTCCAGGTAGCTGTGAGAGTCTGTGGATTTGTAATAGACATCGGTGGATAAGCTGTCTCCAGAGATAGAGACAGTGAGATCAAGAAAGGGGAGGGAGGTGTTGGAAATGAACCAGTAAATTTGAGGGCAGGATGGAAGTTGGAGGCAAAGAGGATGAAGTCGACAAGTTCAGCATGAGTGCAGGAAGCAGCGCCAATGCAGTCGTCAATGTAGTGTAGGAAAAATGTGGGACGGTCATCAGTGTAGACCTGGAACATAGCCTGTTCCACTTAGCCAACAAACAGGCAAGCATAGCTGGAACCCATGCTAGTTCCCATGGCTACACCTTTTGTTTGAAGGAAGTGGGAGGATCCAAATGAGAAATTATTTAGAGTGAGGACATTCTGCTAGGCAGAGGAGAGTGGTGGTGGAGGGGATCTGCATAGTATTGATAAAAATAAGATGATCGGGGCCAGGCAACTGCACTTCTCATTCCCATTCCGGTATGTCTATATGTTTATCCATGGTCTCCTCCACTGTTGTAATGAGGCCACACTTAGGCTGAAGGAACAACATCTTATATTCCGTTTGGGTAGCTTCCAACCTGATGGCATGAACATAGATTTCTCGAATTTCTGGTAATGTCCACCCACCTCGCTTCACCATTTCCTATCCCCTTTTTCTTCTCTCACCTTATCCTGTTGCCTGCCCATTGCCTCCCTATGGTGCTCCTCCCCCATTTTCTTTCTTCCATAGCCTTCTGTCTCTTTCACCAATCAACTTCCTAGCTCTTTGCTTTGTCCCTCCCCCTCTAAGTCTCATCTATTACGTATTGCCTGGCATTTCTCTCTCCGCTCCCCCCACCTTTCAAATCTACTCCTCAGAATTTTTTTTCTCCAATCGGGTTTCGGTCTGAAGTGTCAACTGCGCTTTTTTCCATAAATGCTTCCTGGCATGATGAGTTCCTCCAACATTTTGTGTGTGTTACATGGATAGTTTACATCAGTTTTTATCAAAGAAGATGCTGCTGGAAACTCAAAGGCCTACATAGTTGGGATTGTGGATAGGCAAAAATATTAATTATTAGAAAGTCTATCACATTTACAATAAATAAATCAATTTAGTTCAAATTGGAAAATCCAATGAAAACCCACACATTTCACTGGGAGCACATACAGTGATTCCTTTCAGAGGATGCTGGAATTGAACTCTGAGCTACCATACTCCAAGCTGTAATAGTGTTGCGCTCACTACTGCACCACTGTAAGAGAAATTTGGATAGGTACATAGATGGAAGGGATAAGGAGGGCAATGGTCTGGATCCAAGTTGATGCAATTAGGCAGGTTGTTGGTTTGGCATGGACAAGGAGGGTTGAAGGACCTGTTTCAGTACTATAATGCTCTTTAGAACCATAGAACCATAGAACACTACAGCCCAGAAAACAGGCCATTCAGCTCTTCTAGTCTGTGCCAAAACTTTATCCCGCTAGTCCCATTGACTCGCACCCAGTCCATAATCCTCCAGACCTCTCCTATCCATGTATCTATCCAATTTATTCTTAAAACTTAAGAGTGAGCCCGCATTTACCACGTCAGATGGCAGCTCGTTCCACACTCCCACCGCTCTCTGAGTGAAGAAGCTCTCCCTAAACATTTCTCCTTTCACCCTAAAGCCATGTCCTCTCAAATTTATCTCTCCTAATCTAAGTTGAAAGAGCCTACTCGTACTTTCTCTATACCCCTCATAATTTTGTAAACCTCTATCAAATCCCCTCTCATTCTTCTATGCTCCAAGGAATAAAGTCCTAACCTGTTCAATCTTTCCCTGTAACTCAACTCCTGAAGACTCGGCAACATCCTAATAAATCTTCTCTGCACTCTTTCAATCTTACTGATATCTTTCCTATAGTTAGGTGACCAGAACTGCACACAATACTCCAAATTTGGCCTCACCAATGTCTTTTACAACCTCACCATAACATCCCAACTCCTATATTCAGTACTTTGATTCATGAATGCCAGGATGCCAAAAGCCTTCTTTACAACCTTGTCTACCTGTGACGCCACTCCCAGATCTCTTTGTTCCTCCACACTCCTCAGTGCCCAACCATACTGTATATGTCCTACCTTAATTTGTCCTTCCAAAATGCAACACCTCACACTTGTCTCCATTAAATTCCATCTGCTATTTTCTGGCCCATTTTTCTAGTTGGTCTAGATCACCTCTGCAAGCTTTGAAAACCTTCCTTGCTGTCCACAACTCCTCCAATCTTAGTGTCATCAGCAAACTTGCTGATCTAGTTTACCACATTATCATCTAGATCATTGATATAAACGACAAACAATGGTCCCAGCACAGATCCCTGAGATACACCACTAGTCACAGTCCTCCAGTCTGAGAAGCTATCATCCACTACCACTCTCTGTCTTCTCCCACACAGCCAATTTTGAATCCAGTTTACAACCTCTTCATGGATACCTAGTGTTTGAACCTTCTGAACTAACCTCCCATATCGGACCTTGTCAAAGGCCTTACTAAAGTCCACGTATACAACATCCATAGCCTTTCCTTCATCTACTTTATCGGTAACCTCCTCGAAAAACTCTACAAGATTCATTAAACATGATCTACCATGCACAGAGCCAAGCTGACTATCCTTAATCAGCCCTTGGCTGTCTAAATACTTTGTCTCTATGACTCTATGAGCGGGTCACTCAAATTGTGGATCTGATTGTCACCTCAGCTCAATGTTTCCACTTGATGGCTGGTTCTTCACCTGCTAGGATCAGGAGGGAAAATTCCACTGCTGTAGGACTTTTCGTCCCAGCTGCGCTGTGTAGGTTATAATGAGGATCAGCGCGCATGGACCAATTCCACTCTTTAGGCTGGGGAACATTCCAACATGGTAGAGAGAGCTGCGAGGATTGTGGTGACCTCAAGGCTGTAGGCTGAGTATCAGAGATTTCCTTCTCCTAGACAGACTGCCTGGCAAGGCCAGCAAGTCCAATCTACCTGCGTTTGGAATCGTGGTTGTCCTTCTCCTAGACTGACCGCTAGCCGAGGTTAATGAGCCCAGTCTGCCTGCCAATTATACCGCTAGACACCATGTGAAGGTGTTGCTATGGGCACAGTAATGTAGGAGAGGCCATATGTGAGAAACTTTTTGCATGGCAAGCCAAACAGTGGTTCTGCGGTGATCACTACATCTGGAAAGGAGTGGCTGTGGAAGATGCTTCACCTCCTTTAAGTGATCAGGACATCCAGCCCAGGACTCACCTGTCCCTGTTCCCACTTACACCTAATATATTTTCACCCTCTTGATTATCCAGTTTCTCTTCCTGTGCCAGGAAAATCTTCCAAAGTCTGCTTCTAATGCTCCCTGAGGAAGAGGGTTTCAAAGACTCACAACTCACTGAGAGACATTGGCCAGAAAGAACAAAAATCTTCAAATAGGCAAATAGGAATGAGGCAACAACAGTGGAAGTAAATAAAGCAACTATCTTTGTCCTTGCCATGTGATCAAAAGAATGGAGGCTGCCATTTTGTGAGACTGTTATTGCAGCCACCATTTTGTGACCTGCTTAGTGAACTGGTTCTTGCTCATGCAAACTGCCATCAAGTATGTATATACAGGAAGGTGCCGGAAAAGGGCCATTAACATCATGAAGGATTCCACCCACTCTGCTCATGGACTGTCTGTCCCAATTTCATCAGGGAGGAGGTTATTTAGCATCCACGCCACAATCACCAGAATCAAAAACAGTTACTTTCCCCAAGCAGTAAGGCTACTTAACCCCTCCACCCACTAACACACCCCTCCAAACCTCCGCTTGTTTAACATTTCCCATCAGTCATCTTACGTACAGACACTCCAGTGCCTAGTGTTACTTTATTGACATACCATCAAACTATGTATCTACATAAGCTATCTTGTATATTTATATTTATTGTAATTTTTAAAATTATTATTGTGTACTTTATCTTACTGTGTTTTTTTGTGCTGCATCAGATACGGAGTGACAATTATTTTATTTGCCTTTACAATTGTGTACAGGAAATGACATTAAGCAATCTTGAATCTTAAATTTTAAATTTTGAATGGGTCAGTCAGAGAAACTGAAAGTGGACAGAATGAATTTTCTGCTGATGATCTGCTAAACCTGAGACCATTTTCAGACCAGAAGCTGTTTATTTGGTCATGTAAATATAGCAGCTTATAGAAAGGGCATCCCATGATCTAAAGTATCCCGAGTCCAGCGTTTGGCTGACTTGGCTAAACTGATTTGAGGAAGTTACCTGGGACACAGGTCCATGTGTGGGGCAGGGGAGTGGAAGAGCCACAAAGTCAATACTGCTTGCAACCTTGGACCTGATCCAATGAGAAACTAACACAGGTCAGAGAGATGAGCTTGAGCCAACAAATCTGATGCAGAACAGATTGATCTGATAAGGAAAAGGAAAAGGATGAAGGATTTTGGGAGCACGGGCAGCAACAACTATAGAGAGCACCCATCACAGAAGTGATGACCCTACATTGGAAATATGGAGATCGCATCAGGATCACGAAGAAAATCAGGCCAGTGAAGACTCCTTTTACCAAGTATTACCCTTTGTATTCTTTGACATGGACACTCAGGAAAACCTAATGGGTGTGTGTATAGGTACATAGCATTGTGAATTGATATGTTTGTTCACTGTGTTAATAAAGGTGTGCTTCTGTAAACACAGATTCTCTTTGCATCTAATATAATCACTATAATTGAGGGTTAATATCTGTAACTAGAAAGAAGTCTGCCTCATCACAGTTTTAAATGGGTCATCCTATATTGTTTAATGTTCAGTTTTTAGCGTCATGTGCACAGTTAAACAGGAAAGCTAGTGTACTGCTTCTGTTGGCTTCTTAGAGAAATTAATACAAAAGTGGGGAAATGAGGGTTCAGTTATACAGGTGAGACCGCATCTGGAGCACAGTACTGGCTTGCCTTGTGAAAGAATAATGGCAATCAAAAAGGAATCAATGAAGGGAACTTTATTGGACCAATTCCTGGAAGGTTTGGTTATTCAGTGAGGGAAGTTTGGACAGGTACTGGTACAATGAAAAACTTGCTTGCAGGAATATCACAGGCATGAAGATTCAGACAACAGCACACAAAACATAAAGGGTGGCACAGTAGCATAGTGGTTAGCACAACGCTTTACAGTACCAGCAATCCTGGTTCAATTCCCACCCGCTGCTTGTAAGGAGTTTGTACGCTCTCCCCGTGACCATATGGGTTTCCTCCCCCCTTTCAAAGTTGTACGGGTTGGAAACTTTATAAAACAAATTTTTGTTTTTAAATAATACTTTTTATAAGATTTGTACTTTTTAATAAATTCATGTAGTTTTCATACTACTGGCAAAAAGTGGTATAGCAGCTAAACTAATGATTTATCACCTTTCTCATTTTTCATTGGCTAAATATTAGCACATTACCGACATGATACAATTATTTTATGTAGCTTATTAACTAATTTATCACAATCTAAGGAATTTTCCTTTTCATCTATAAAAGTGATAGATTTTTTAGAAACGCCATCTTTTATTCCTTTGCCTTACACCCTTTAGCGTTAGTTCCCCTCTCAACATCATTTTTGAGCTCTTTATTTAGTTTACTTATGTTTGTTTGTACTCCAAAATAAACCGAAATCCAGGAATTAGGACTGCTCACCATTCTTGAGTCCCAGAAAAGAAATTAAACAGAGATCCGACATTAGGTAAATTGGTCATTGTATTGTAAACTTTCTCATGTCTAGGCTAGGATTAAATTGGGGGTTGACCACAGTTACAGCTTAAAGGGTTTCAAGGGCTTATTCTGCTCTGTATCTCAATAAATTACAAAAATATAGAAATAAAATGATACACAATTTATATATAGAACCAAGAACATAAAAATATACAACACAGTACAGGCCCTTAGGCCCTGACCCTTAGTGCTGATCTTTTGACCTTTTCTAAAATCAGTCTAGGAAGGATTACATACATCGATTGATTGTATGTCTATAAAGCAATGCCAGGCACAGAAGCATCTCTACATAAAGGAACTGACAGGGAATGATAAGGTTGTGGTGGTTGGGGTTGTGGAGGGGTGGAGGTGTTGATCAGCACTACTTCTTGGGGAATGTGACTGTCTTTGAGTCTGGTGGTTCTGGCAAGGACTTTCTGATGGGAATAGGATAAACAGTCCATGAGTGACCCTCAGACACAATGAGGGAAGGGTTAGATTGATCTTGAAGTAGGTACTGCACTGTACTGTAGCGTTCTATGTTCTAACCCTCCCCTCACACATGGCCGTCCATTTTCTTTAATTTACCGCATGGTCCTATCTGAAGGTTTCTTAGGTAAATGGATCTGCCTCTACCATTAGCCCTGGCAGGGCATTCCATGCAAATATTACTCTCTGTGTGAAAGCCTATCTCTGAAACCCCACCTATACTTTCCTCCAATCACCTTATAATTGTGCTTGCTTGTACTAGCCATTTCTGCTCCGGGGGAAAATAACTGTGTGAAACAATAACAATTAGAAACAAGACCTTGTTCATGTAAGAGGTGGTCTGTACTGTTCCATTGTTGAGGTAAATTAAGACTAGAGTGACTTTGAGTTCCAGGTTCATCCCCCATCTCCCATACACCCTATAAGGATAGCTCAGCACCTTATGTATTTAATTCAAGTCTGGGTTAGTGGGTGGAGGTGCTGATCAACTTTCATACTTAGGGGAAGTAACTATTTTGAGTGTGGTTGTCCTGGAAAGGATGATATTCCCATTTTGTATTTTATTCTCTTAGATAAAATAAATGACAGTCTGATACTAGTCTTTTGCAAATCAGATACCAAGAATGACATCTGAGAAATCTGTAATTTCTAACCATCAGATAATGTGTATTTTTGAAACTTCTAGCTGCCAAACACAGACAGCTGCACATTTGCTACATTGTACTGCATTTGCCAGCTATTTTCCAACTCACTTAACCTATCTATATCCCACTTGCAACCAGAAAGCAAACTTGTGGAGGAACTCAACAGGTCAGGTAACATCTGCTGAAGGAATTAAAGTGTCAGTATTCCAGGTCAAGATCCTTCATTGGAGTCCAGAGGAGTTTTAGGAGAATGATTTCTGAAATGAAAGGGTTAATGGATAGGGGTCTTTGATGGCTCTGGGCCTGTGCTGACTGGAGTTTATAAGAATGAGGGGGAACATCATCGAAGCCTATCGAATATCAAAAGGCCTAAATAGAGTGGACTTGCAAAAGATGTTTCCTATAGTGGGGGAGTCTAGGATAGAACGATGTCATATTGGAACAGAGATGAGGAGGAATTTCTTTAGCCAGATGCTGATTAATCTGTGGAATTTATTGCCACAGATGGCTGTGGAGGCCAAGTCATTGGGTATATTTATAGTGGAGGTTGCTAGGTGTTTGATTAGGCAGAGTGTCATAGGTTACAAAGAGAAGGCAGGAGAATGGGGTTGAGAGGGATAATAAATCAGCCATAATGTAATGGAGGAACAGACTCAATGGACCAAATGATCTAATTCAGCTTGGTATGTGATAAATCTTTTAATGATCTAATGACTAATTTTATGACTATGATCTTATGTTCTTCATCTGGACTGAAAGAGCGGAGAGGACAGATCTGATTTCAGGATATGAGTGGGACAAGACCTATCAAGTGATGTCGAAGAACAAGAGAGCAGCAGAAACCACAGGGGGGAGCAGTTCAAAGTTCAATGATCCAAGTAAATTTTATTATCAATCTCAGCGTTGTCAACAATGCAACCCTGAGTTTCATTTTCTTACAGGTATACTCAATAAATCTATAGAATAATAACTATAAGAGGATCAGTGATTGGTCACCAAACTAGGGCTTTCAACCAGAATGCAGAAGACAACAAACTGTGCAAATGCAGAAAGAAGTAACAGTAATGTAAATAAGTAAGTAAGTATCGAGAAAGTGAAATGAAGAGCCCTTGAAAGTGAGTTCATTGGTTGTAGAAACATTTCAATAATGGGACAGGTGAAGTTGAGTGAAGTTATCCCCTTTGTTCAAGAGCTTGATGGTTGAGGGGTAGAAACTGTTCCAAAACCTGGTGGAATGAGTTGTAAGCCTCTTGTACCTTTCTCCTGATGGCGGGAAGAAGAAGCGAGCATGTCCTGGATTTGTGTATGTATTAAGAACTCTAAAGCAAACATGGATTATTTTATCCTGGGCCCAATGTATCAATGCAATTACAAAGACGGCATGACATTTGGAGTTTGAGGAGACTTGGCATGTCACCAAAGACATACCAAGTTTGTCAAAGACTGACTTGGTATGTCAGCAAACTTTTACAGAATTTCTACCATGGAAATCACTGTCTGGTATGGAGGGGGCCACTGCACAGGATTGGAAAACGCTATAGAAAGTTGCAAACTCAGTCAGCTCCATCATGGACACTAGCCTCCCAGCATAAAGGACAACTTCAAAGCATGATGCCACAAAAAAGTGTCATCTGTCATTATGTCCCATCACCCAGGACATGTCCTCTTCTCATTGCTACCATCAAGGAAGAGGTACAGGAGCCTGAAGATGCAGACTCAGTGTTTTCGAACAGCTTCTTCCCCACCACCATAAGATTTCTGAATGGCCAATGAACCCATGTATAGCACCTTTTTTAAGTCTTCTTTTTTGCTCTCTTTCTGCACTACTTATTTAATTTAATGTATATGTATATATATTTCTTATGGTAATTTATAGGTTTTTTAAGATTATGTACTGCAATGTACTGCTGCTGCAAAGCAAGATATTTAATGACATACTGTGCAAAAGTCTTAGGCATACATATATATAAGATGCCTAAGACTTTTACACAGTACTGTATGTTATGTATTTCTGGTTACTAAATAACATTTAATGCTATTGAGCTAATACAAAGCTAAGTACTCATTTCTGTTTCCCAAACACCTTCCCCTTTTAACCAATTTACAGTATGCTAGTGATATTGAACCTGGTTCTGATTGCGTTTCCTGTAAACCAGCTAATCTTCTGTCCACACTCACATACACCACAGGCTTTCATTTTCTGGAATAACCATTGACATGGCATCTAATCAAGGACTCCTGGATATCTAAAATATAGTACAACTGTTTGCTTAATTTCTCCTCAAAACATCCATCTCAGGAATCCACTTATTCAACAAAAGTTGAAGAAATAAACATTTAATAATTACACCTGTTCTCCTTTTATGTGGAAGAGTATCAAGAGATGGATCCAATTGAATATAATTAAGCTTGAGATCAGTCGTGATCTAGGCAAAGGATCAGTTAACTTTGTAGCCATGTTGTGCAACTATTTGAAATTTCTATATCAAATCATTTTTCTGCAATATATCTGCCTTTTACAGTGAATGCCAACAATCTGCCATTGAATAGTATAGATTGCTCAATAATTTCATATACAGTCGATTCACATTAATTGGGACACCAGCACCAGTACATTTTGGCCCAATTAGCTGAAGCTTTATGGAAATAGTTAAAAAGGTAGAAACAAGTGTACACTGCCACGATCTTTTGATTGACTGTGAACAAAATCAGGGCAGACACCTAGAGCAGATAATGATCTGCCCTCATACAATCCATTCAATGATTGCATCCTCCAAATCTTCATTTTCATTCAAGGCATTTTTCAATACCTTCAAATTCTTCACAGTTCTTAACTTGAAGTAGTGAAATCATTTCATGTTCATTTCTGTCTGTTTCTAACATCTCAAAGCCTGAATGCTTGAAAACATGGTGAGAAAAACTATTTTGATTTGCTTTTCTGCTTACCTCAACAATTATCGTGATAAAATTTATTGCTTTTTGAACACACATGTATCTGACGCTATTTAAAAACTGTTTACTCTGAGTCCAGTGTAGTGTCTAATGGTCACATGACTGATGCTAGTTAGAAACAGCTTGGCAACAGTCTCCTGCCCCAATGAAGTAGTATAGTGTCTGAAATAAACAAGTGGAATACTGGCAATTTTCTTGATTAGGTTTTGTTCTTGAAGAGATAGCCCAAATAAGTGTCTGTCCCAATTAACCAGAATCCACTGCATCACTTTTTAGAGTGATCTTTACGTCATTGTCACCAAATAGTTGATACTAGAGCGTACAATCATCACAGTGATATTTGTTTCTGCGCTTTGCGCTCCTTGAAGTACAAATTGAAGTAAATATAATAAAAATTTTAATTATAAATCATAATTAGAAATTAGAAAAGGGAAAGTAAGGTAGTGCAAGTCAGCTCCAGATATTTGGAAGGTATGGCCCATATCCGGGTCAGGATCCGTTCAGCAGTCTTATCACAGTTGGAAAGAAGCTGTTCCCAAATCTGGCCGTATGAATCTTCAAGCTCCTGAACCTTCTCCCGGAGGGAAGAGGGACAAAAAGTGTGTTGGCTGGGTTGGTCTTGTCCTTCATTATCCTGGCAGCACTGCTCCGACAGCGTGCGGTGTAAAGTGAGTCCAAGGATGGAAGATTGGTTTGGGTGATGTGCTGGGCTATGTTCACGTGATTCACCCTAGAAGAATGCTTTCTACGGTGCACCTATAAAAATTAGTGAAGGTTTTAAGGGACAGGCCAAATTTCTTCAGCTTTCTCAGGAAGTAAAGGCGCTGGTGGGCCTTCTTGGCAGTGGACTCTGCTTGGTTAGACCAAGTCAGGTCATTTGTGATATTCACCCTGAGGAACTTAAAGCTTTTGACGTGTTCCACCTGCCCACCACCGATGTAGATGGGGTTGTGCGGTCCGCTACTCCTTCTGAAATCAACAACCAATTCCTTCGTCTTGCTGACATTGAGGGATAGGTTATTGTCTTCGCACCATGCCACCAGGTTCTTAATTTCCTCTCTGTACTCACTCATCATTACCCAAGATATGGCCTACAATTGTGGTGTCATCAGCAAACTTATATATTGAGTTCGATGGAAACTTGGCTACACAATCATGGGTGTACAGTGAGTACAGCAGGGGGCTGAGTACACAGCCTTGGGGCGCACCAGTGCTCAGAGTGATTGTAGAAGAGAGCTTGTCCCCTATTTTTACAGCCTAGGTCCTGTCTGTGAGGAAGTTGAAGATCCAGCTGCAGATCTGAGTGCTAAGACCCAGGTTCCGGAGCTTAGGAATCAGTTTATTTGGAATGATGGTATTAAAAGCTGAGCTGTAGTCAATGAAAAGGAGCCTTACGTATGCGTCTTTATTCTCCAGGTGTTCTAAGGAGGAATGTAGTGCCAGAGAGATGGCATCTGCTGTTGACCTGTTGCTCCTGTAGGCTAATTGCAAAGCGTCTAAATAAATATAAGGTAATATATTACCTTATAGATATGGAAATCTTGATTGTGAATAATTGACTTTCCTGTCTGTTTTCTCCACTCACTAACTCACCAGAATTCATTCATTCACTTTGAGTTCTATCACAGGGACTTTGGCTCCTACACTGCTTTTATACTCACACGTGATAAATAGATGAATCTGAATATGCCCATGATACCGATAACCTTGTTTGATGTACAAAGTGGCACATTCCTTGAATGTAGGTCTCAATGGTGCAACATAATTAGCCATTGTTGATGTGGACCGATTAACATACCCGCACTGTCTTACTGTGAGTAATGTATTTACATAAGTAGAGTATGGTGCTCTCCTAAAGCAGAGGTTCCTAATCTGGAATCATCGGGACCCTTGCTTAATTGTGTTGGCCACTGGCATAAGAAAGTGTGGGAACCACTATCCTAAAGGTTTAACTGTTGATGGGTTCTCAGGTGGCTGTAGAGGCTGATCCGAGATCCACATATTCTGGTGTGTGTGTGCAGATTATCTTAATGGAGAATGCCTGTGTGTGGCTTTAATATGGGGAGGCTGATTCATGGGAAACTACCCCATGGTCCTTGACAAATGAGGATCAGGGTCCGGTGACCTGGAATGCAAGCCGACTGGGGACCCTTTACTGCTGCAGCCTCCTTCCACCTTCACTGTTGTTATCATGCATCCTCATCTTTCACCAGCTCAGCTGTTGAGGTCTTGGTTGGATCGCTCTTTGTCTGGAAATTCCCCTTGACCTTACCATCATGGGTGACCCTACCAGGAGCTAAGCTCTAGATGGCATCACTCTTGGAATGTCAGGAACACATCATGACAAGGTGACGATCCTCATAGATGGATCCCTGCCTTCTTACACTTGGCTGATACATACCAGAACATTTCACTTTCCAACTCATATCTCTTGAGCAGCTTGCACCCTACTGTAGACCAGCAACCTGTGTGGTATAGATAGTATTGGCTGTTTCCAAAGCTGTCCATTTTAATTTCAAACCAATGACTGCTGGCAATTTACATTAAGAACTGAAGGCTGGTTCTTGTTGGAATAATGTCCGCTATATTCACATTATTGCATAACTCATGAATTACAAACAGGTCATGGATTTGGGAAATGCTATTTGCAGAGTCTAGGCAAATAACTCCAGTGCATTTTGTTGTTTGTGGGCTGTACTTCAGGGTTATTGCAACTTCATTCATTCAGAGAAGAGGATAGCATATAACCAAGATGTGGATAGTGGAAATACAATGTCATGAGTAGACCATAAGACCATACAATATAAAAACAGATTTAGGCTATTCGGCCCATCGAGTCTGTTCTGCCACTTGATTATAGCTGGTTTATTATCTCACACAACCCCATTCTCCTGCCTTCCAGGAGACAAAAAACTATCATTTTCTTTTTCAAATATACCCAAACCTTGGCCTACATTGCTGTCTGTGGCAATGAATTCCACATAACCATGACCTTCTGGCTAAAGAAATCCCTCTTCCCAACTGTTCCAAAGGGATGTCCTTCTGTTCTGATGTTGTGCCCTTCGATCCTAGACTCTCTGATTATAGAAACCTTCTTTCCATGTCCACTCTAATGAGGCCTTTCAATATTTGATAGGTTTCAAAATTAGATCCCATATTCAAATGCTGGAAATCCAGAGTAACAAACACTAAATGCTGGAGGAACTCAACAGGTCAGGCAGCATCTTTGGAGAAGAGGAATAAACATTTGATGTTTCGGTACCCTACATCAGGACTGGAAAAAAAGGGGGAAGAATAAAAAGGTGGGGAGGAGGCGAAGGAATACAAGCTGGAAGGTGATGTGTGAAACTAGGTGAGGGGGAGGTGGGTGGATGAGGGGAATGAAGTAAAAATTTGGAAAGTGATAGGTGGAAAATGTAAAGATCTGAAGAAGAAGAAGGAGTCTGATAGGAGAGGGGAGTAGAGCATGTGAGAAAGAGAAGGATGAAGGGCACCAGTTGGAGGTGATGGGCAGATGAGGAGAAAAGAAGGGGTGGGAAGGCAGCCAGGATGGGGAATAGAAAAAAGAGAGAAGGGGAGGGGGAGAAATTACCAGAAATTATTGTTCCGCATACCTGACACCCTGATGTAAAATTCAATGTTCACGCTGTCAAGTTGAAAGCTACTATCATGTACATGAAATCTGAGTCTATCAGTAGAGAGACAAGAAATATGATGAAACAGAGACTTAATGCACATTTATTTATTGTTCTGAAGATGGATCCATGGAACAATCAATTGGTAAACAAGTAGCGACAGATTGATCAAGACTTGGAAAATGACTGAATGATGGAAAGATAAATTGTCGAAAGCTAAGAGAAGAAAAATATGGAAATAGATTGATTGATGGACTAAGTGGAATCAAATTTAGAATCAGATTCATTATCACTGACATATAGTATGTCATGAAATTCGTTGTTTTGTGGCAGCAGTAGAGTGCGATGCATAGAACTACTATAAATTCCAATAGAATATATCTATATAAAAATTATTAAGTGGAGCGAAAAGAGAACAAAGCTAGTAAGGGATAATGTGCATGGTCTCAATGTCCATTCAGAAATCTGATCGTGCAGAGGAAGAAGCTGTTCCTAAAACAATGAGTTTGTGCCTTCAGGCTCCTGTACCTCCTCTGCTATTAGTGCTGAGAAATGGGCACGTCCTGGGTGATGGGGGTCCTTAATTTTGGAAGCTACCTTCTTGAGGGATCACCTTTTGAAGATTTCTTCAGTGCTGAAGAGGACAGTGCCCATGATGGAGCTGGCTGAGTTTACAACCCTCCGCAGTTTGTTTCTGATCCTGTACATTGGAGCCTCCATACTGCATAGTGATGCAGTACATCTGCAGAAATTTCCTGGAGCTGTTGGTGAAACTGGGGAGATTTAGGGAGATTTGATAGAACTATACAACAATCTGAGGGGTATAGATAAGGTAAACGCAAGCAGGGTTTTCCCACTGTGGTTGGGTAGACTTGAATTAGGGGTCATGGCTTAAGTGCAAAAGGTGAAATGTTTACAGAAAACATGAGGGGTATCTTCTTCACTTCTTCACTCAGAGGGTGAGAGTGCAGAATGAGGTGCTAGTACAAGTGATGAGGGTTCAATTTCAACATACAAGAGAAATTTGGATAGGTACACAGATGGGAGGTACATGGGGGGATATAGTTCAGCTGCAGGTTGACAGGACTAATGGTTTTGCATGGACTAGATGGGCTGAAGAATCTGTTTCTGTGCTGTAATGTTGTATGACTTTATGACTATGACATACTAAAAGACAAAGCGATAGGTCGATCAGTAGGTAGATGGGCAGGTAAGTGAAGGAACAGAGACAAATTTTTTGCAGATGATAGAAATACAAAACCAATTTATCAATTTGGTCAGGTGATTTAAGACTGAAAGACAGAAATGTGCAAACCATTTCTCTACATACAGGATCAGAACAGCATTTTCACACCTCCATTATCTGGATGTGGGTAGATGTTTCTATTTAAAATTGCTGTTTCATATTTTTCAGGCGAAATTACTTTGCTCCCAGCTTTAGGCTGTTTTGAGCCTTAGACTTAAGATTTGTACCAGAGGCATCATGCACTACCCCACTGTATACAAGCAAAAACAGAACTTACAAAACATCAGGCCCAGGGATGTCAGCAAAAACAAAAAAAAAAGAAAATATTTACCTCATTAATCTTGTATGAAGGTCTGTTCCCAAACCATACTTGTCCTGATATCCTCACATCACAGGAAAAAGAAGTAGAAACATCTGTCTCTGCAATCGCTGATAGTTGTTATGCTTGACTTGGTAAGGCAAGTGGTAAAACAAAGTATTGCCTGAAGCGTATCTACAGGTGGCATGGAAGAGAAACACCTGTGAGAGGTTTGTCATTGAATAGAGTGCTTCTGTTTTACAGAACAACACGACAGAATGCTCTGGAGGTCAGATGCAACAACACCTGATCCCCAGTGTCTTAGTAATGGGCGAATTGAATGGGGTTCCCTATCTATGGGATGAAAAAGTCAAACAATGGCAAAATGATTTGTTTCTCTATTTTAATTTTAATTAAGATATGTTATTAATAGTTTGCATCAACTGGCTCCTTAATGTTGTTATCGCGGGGGAAGCTAGTGGGGATAAGCTCCCACTATCTATTAAATACTCCCAATGACATGTGTCTCAAATAGCCTCTGACAATCAAGTCCGGCTCCTGGCCTTCCTGTGTGGCTTAGCTACTAAGCCTGGCAGAACCACTTCTACTGGCAGGAAAAGGGGCAGAGGCTGGTTGCTGGCACTTTAAAACCAGTAGCCTCGGGCAGATGGGGCTCATGGTTGGCAGCTCATCTGGGAGAAGGAAATCTTTGATCTCAAATGGCCACTGCCTTACAGCTATACCAATTCATGGGGAAAGCTTCAGGAGCAAATACTGGGGAAGAAATCCAGAGCTGGAATCCCTAAGGCAGTCCTACGTTGAGCTCGACACTGACCGGCAACTGTTGCGATGCTGTGGTGCCGAACTGTATCAGTCTCAGCTGAACCTTTTGGTTCATCAGCTTCATGGAGAAGGGGGAGCCTGTTACGTGAACAACAGCTTGCTCTCCATATCATAAGGCCCTGGCATGTGTACAGGCTTATACATCACATAGACAGGTGGGATGCAACATCCATGGTTAATCCTGACCAACTGGGAGCCCCACATCAACAAAGCATTTTCAATAAATTTGTTTTTCATTTAAGTGTTAAACAATTTCTATTATTGTTAGTTATTTAAATCTATTTTAACTTTATTAAATATGCCTGATTATCTGAAACACTTTGAGACAATTGGAAAGAACTGTATTTATTTTATTTAAAGATACAGCATGGTAACAGGCCTATCTGGCCCATCGAGCACATGCCACCCAATTACACACTAGTGACCTACTAAGCCATACATCTTTGGAATGTGGGAAGAAACCATGGGGAAATCCGCACAGTCAAGGGGAGAACGTGCAGATTTCTTACAGACAGAAGCAGGAATTGAACTTAGGTCACTGGTACTGTAATAGCATTATGCTAAAGATGACACTACAATGCCACCTCAGGCAAGTTCCCAGTGGACCATCAGGGTGATACCTAGGAATCTTTATTTTCTGAGGCCTAGCTGCCACTCATGGAACTGCAATTGAAGATCTCTTTCTTTGTGGTGGTTTCTTTCGAACTTATAGTCTTTTAACATCTTTGGACTATTTTTATTGTGCTCATGGTCAGTTTATTTATCAATTATACTATTGTTTGCACTGTTGTAACTATATGCTGTAACTATGCGGTTTTGTGCAGGTCTTGTAGCTTTAGTTTTTGGTCTTATTTTGTCTGGTGGATTTGGAGCTCCTTTCTGGGGAACGTGCTAAGACGGTAGTGCGATATTAATACGCAGCAGCCTCTCTGGACTCTGGACTGGGGATTGCCAAACATTGTGGATTTTCTGGTGTAGTCTGTTTTGTCATGTGCTTTTGAGATATCATACTGGAGGAATGTTGTCTCATTTTTTAACTGCATTGCATTTGTGGTTTCTAAATGACAATAAACTGAATCTGAATCTGAGAACGTCCTGAAATAATTAAATCCATGGAGCAGGAGAGGTTTCTTTGGTTGCCGAGAGTAAGGTGGGTATGACCTGACCCAGCAAAATATCATTAACTCAACAATCCTTACAACACTACCTCATTCTTCATCTTTTATATTATTTATTAATTTTTGGTAACTTATAGTAATTTATGTCTTGCACAGTACTGCTACCCAGCAAATAACAAATGGCATGACAGATGTCAGCGATACCAAACCTGATTCTAAATACAAGAGGTTCTACAGATGCTGGAAATCCAGCATAACACACAAAATGCTAGAGGAACTCAGCAGATCAGGCATAATTTATGGAGAGGAATCAAGTGCTGATGTTTGAGGCTGAGACCATTCATCAGGACTGAAAAAGGGGGAAGACACCAGAATAAGAAAGTGGGGGAAGACAAAGGGCTACAAATGGGCAGGTGATAGGTGAAGCCAGGTCAGGGGGAGGATGGATGAAGTGAGAAGTGAGGAGGTGATAGGAAGAAAAGGTAAAAAGATAAAGAAGAAGGATTCTGACAGGAGAGGACAGTGGACCATGGGAGAAAGGGAAAGAGGAAGGGCACCCCAGGGAGGTGATAAGTGGAACACAAAGGGATGAAGAAGAATTAATCTGATATGAGATAATGTTGATATAACAAAGTCAATGAAATATTCCACACCAATGCAAAACAACCTTGATGGTTACAATCCTTATCAAATACACTATATTACATCAGACTATTTGAGATCAATTGTTAAAGAAAAATTGTTGATATGTGAATGTGCAGCTTGATATGCCTCAGCATAATTACTTCATGGAAGTTCCTTAGTTATATCAACATTTTGGGCCTTTTATCTGAGAAAGGAGGTGCTGACATTGAAGAAGGTTCAGTGGAGGTTCACAAAAATAATTCCAGGATTGAAAAGATTTTCATATGAAGAGTGTTTGATGGCTGTGGGCCTGTACTCACTGGAATTCAGAAGAATGAGGGGGGGGGGGATCTCATTGAAACTGATCAAATGTTGAAAGACCCCGAATAAGTAGATGTGGAGAGAATGTTTCATAGGGTAGAGGAGTCTAGGAGTAGAGGACACAGACTCAGAATAGAGAGATGTTAATTTAGAACAGAGATGAGGAGATATTTCTTCAGCCAGAGAATGGTGAATCTGTGGAATATGTTGCCACAGGTGGCAGTGGAGGCCAAGTCATTGTGTATATTTAAGGCAAAGGTTGATAGGTTCTTGATTAGTCAGGGGAGAAGACAGGAGATTGGGGCTGAGAGGGAAAAGGATCAGCCAGGGATGAATTAATGAAGCAGACATGTTAGGCCAAATGGCCTAATTCTGCTCCTATATCTTATGTTCTTATGGTCTTGTATTTACAAGATTTGTCAATGAGAATCAGAATCAGGGTTAATATAATAAATTGCAGGAGGCAGGTAGCTGGGTGGCTGTCAGGAACTCAGAGCAGACAACCTTTGTGGTTGTTCTCCTCAATATCGCTTTGGATACTGTTGAGAAGGGATCACCTGCTGGGGAAAACCACAGCATCTGGGTCTCTGGCACTGTGGCTCAGAAGGGATGGGGGGAAAGAGGACTGCGGTAGTGATGGGGAATTCCATAGTTAGAGGACGTGATAGAGACACCCAGATAGTATGTTGCCTCCCAGGTGCCAGGGTCAGGGATGTTTTGGATCGGGTCCTTGGCGATCTAAAGGGAGAGGGTGAGTAGCCAATATGATCACTGGGGTCTCTTCTGGGGCCTGTATGAAATAGGCAGGTTACGAGTGAACCCGAGTGAGACCAAAATCCTTGCGGGCGGGTTTGCAAGAACTGTTAAAACATGGAAACATAGAAAACCTACAGCACAATACAGGCCCTTCAGCCCACAAAGTTGTGCTGAACATGTCCCTACCTTAGAAATTACTAGGATTATCCATAGCCTTCTATTTTTCTAAGCTCCATGTACCTATCCAAAAGTCTCTTAAAAGAGACCGTTGAGGAGGATTTAAACTAATTTGATAGAGCAATGGGAAGCTGAGTGAAAGGGCTGAGGATAGGGCTATTGATTTACAAGCAGAGGCAGTGTGTAGTGAGATTGTCAGGAAGGACAAACAGGTGATAGAGCAAAATTGCAGTCAGTTGGATAAGGTAAAGAGGGCAAAATCAAAAAGAGTGATGAACACAGGATTGAATACATGCAGCATGTGAAAAAAGACCATGAGGCTATAAGATATAGGGTCCAAATTAGGCCATTTGGTCCATCATGTCTGCTCCACAATTTCATCATGGCTGATCCATTTTCCCCTCTCAGCCCCAATCTCTTGTATTCTCCCCATATCCTTTCATACTCTGATCAATCAAGATACTATCAACCTCTGCCTTAAATATACATAAAGACTTGACCTCCACAAATATTGTTGCAATGAATTTCACAGATTAACTACTCTTTGGCTAAAGGAAATCCTCCTCATCTCCGTTGTAAAAGGACACCCCACGATTCTGAGGTTGTGACCACTGGTCTTAGACTCTCCCATCGTAGGAAACATCCTCTCCACATCCATTCTATCAAGGCCTTTCGGCACTCGACAGGTTTCAGTTGGTCACCCCTCATTCTTCAGAATTCCAGTGATTGCAGGTCAGTGATCAAACGCTATTCATGTGATAAGCCGTTTAATCCTGGGTTAACTTTTGTGAACCTCCTTTGAACCCTCTTCCATTTCAGCATATTCTTTCTAAGATTACGGGCCCAGAACTGCTCATAATACTCATAGTGAAGCCTCATGAGTGTTTTATAAAGTCTCAAATAAGGTAGATAATTTTGTAGCCCGGTTAGAGATTGGCAGGTATGACATTCAGGTATCACTGAGTCATGACTGAATGAAGAGTTTAGTTTGAGCTTAACATCCGAGGATGGATATTGTATCGATAGGACAGGCAGGTAGGCCGATGGTGTGACATGGCTCTGTGAATAAAAAATAAAATCAAATCCCGAGAAAGAGGTGACGTATGATCGGAAGATGTAGAATCATTGTTAACAAACTGCAAGGATAAAAAGACCATGCTGGGAGTTATATACAGACTTCCAAATAGTAGCTTGGATGCACAATATAAATTACAACAGGACATAGAAAGTGCATGGCAAATGGGCAATACTATGAGAGATATGGGGAATTTCAATAAGCAGGTAAACTGGGAAAATCAGATTGGTGCTGATTTTGGATCCCAAGAGTGATGACGTACAATTCCAGCGAGGTATTCTTCTAGAGCAGCTTGTGGTTGAGCCCACCAGGGGATCAGTTATTCTGGATTAGGTGTTGTGTAATAAATCAGATTTGATTAGGCACCTTTAGTAGCCAGTGATCATAATATGATACAATTCACCTTGTAGTTTGAGGGGATGGAGCAAAAATAAAACGTATCATTATTAGAGGAATAAAGGGAATTACAGAGGCACGACAGTGGAACCAGCCAAAGTTAATTGGAAGGGAACACTAGTAGGGCTGATGGCAGAACAGCAATGGCTAAAGTTTCTGAGAGCAATTCAGCTGGCACAGGGTGGATACATCCCAAAGAAGTACTCTGAAGGCAGGATAACACAACCGTGGCTGACAAGGGAATTCAAAGACAACATAAAATCAAAAGAGGGCATGTAATAGAGTAAATATTAGTGGGAAGTTAGAGAATTGGGAAGATTTAAAAACCAACAGAAGGCAACTAAAATAACCATGAAAAGCAATATATGAAGGCAAGCTAGCCAATAATATTGAAGAGGATACTAAAGCATTTTGATATATGTGAGTAATAGAGAGGTGAAAGTAGATATCAGACCACTGGCAGATGACTGAAGAGATGGTAATGGGGAACAAGGAAATGGTGGACAAACTAAATAAGTATTTTGTGTCAGTCTTCACCATAAAAGACACTGGCAGTATGGCAGAAGGTCGAGAGTGTCGGGGATCGGAAGTGAGCAGATGTGTTATTACTATGGAAAGGGTGCTTGGGAAGCAGAAAGGTCTGAAGGTAGGTAAGTCACCTAGACAAGATGGACCGCACCCCATCTTCTGAAAGAAATAACTGGAGAGATCGTAGATACATTAGTAATGATCTTTCAAGAATCACTCAATTCTGGCATGGTTCCAGAGGGCTGGAAAACTGCAAATAACACTCCATTCCTCAAGGAGGAAGGGATGCAAATGAAAGGAAATTATAAGCCAGTTAGCCTGACCTCAGTAGTGGGGAAGATATTGAAGTGAATTGCTAAGGATGAGGTTTCGAGTTACTTGGAAGCACATGGTAAAATAGTGAAAGTCAGTACGTTTTCCTCAAGGGAAATTCTTGCCTTACAAATCTTTTAGAATTCTTTGGGGAAATAACAAGCAGGATAGACAAATGGGAAATGGTCGATGTTTTGCACTTGGATTTTCAGAAGGCCTTTGACAAGGTGCCGCACACAAGGCTGCTTAGCAAGATAAGAGCCCATGGTATTATAGGAAAAGCACTGGCATAGATAGTGCATTGGCTGATTGGCAGGAGACAATGGGAGTCTTTTCTGATTGGCTGCCAATAACTAATAGTATTCCACAGAGTCGGTGTTGGGACTGCTTTTTATGCTATATGTCAATGACTTAGATGTCAGAATTAATGGCTTTCTGGCCAGATTTAACAGGTTGAGGGGTAGATTGTGTTGAGGAAACAGAGATCCTGCAGAAGGACTTACACAGATTAGGAGAATGGGCAAAGATGTAGCAGATAGAATACAGTGTCAGGAAGTGTATGGTCATGCACATTGGTGAAAGGACCAAAAGTGTAGACTCTTTTCTAAATAGGGAGAAAACACAAAATGCAAAGTGACTTGGAAGACCTCATGCAGGAATTACAACAAGTTAACTTGCAGGTTCAGTTGGTGATGAGGAAGGCAAACGTAAAATTAGCTTTCATTTTGAGAGGTCAAGAATATAAAAGCAAGGATGTTATGTTGATGCTTTATTAGACTCTGGTGAGGCCTCACTTGCAGAACTGAGCAGCTTCGGGTGTGTTAACTAAGAAAGGATATGCTGATATTGGAGAGGGTTCAAAAGATGTCAGCGAGAATGATTATGGCAATGAAGGGGTTATCATATGAGGAACTTTTGGTGGCCCTGGGCCCATATTTTCGAGAATTCAAAAGAATGCAGGGGGACCTCGTTGAAACAAATTGAATGTTGAAAGGCCTTGTTAAAGTGGATGTGGAGAGGATGCTTCCTGTAGTGGGGAAGTCTATGATCAGAGGACACAAGCTCAGAACAGAGGGACCCCCATTTAGAATGGAGATGGAGGGGAATTTCTTTAGCCCCAGAGTTGTAAATCTGTGGAATTTATTGCAGTAGGCGGCTGTTGAGGCCGGGTCATTGATTGTATTTAAGGTGGATATTGAAAGATTCTTCATAAGTCAGCACATGAAGGGTTATGGGAGAAGGCATGAAAAAGGTCTTGAGAAGGAAATGGATCTGCCATGATCAAATTTCGGGGAGGACTCCATGGGCTAAATGGCTGAATTCTGCTCCAATGTCTTATGTACTTAGGGTCTAATATCACTATCATATGTCATGAATTTTGCTTTGCAGCAGCAGTATATTGCAATACTAATAAAAACTGTAAATTACAGTGGGAACTATATGTAAAAATTAAATAAGCAGCAAATAAAGAGAGAAAAGGTACTGAGGTAATGTATATGGGTCCACTGTCTGTCTCACTCCCATCAAGGAGGAGGCTATGTAGCATCTATGCCAGGACTACCGGACTCAAAAAGAGTTACAGTACTTTCCCCAAGTAGTAAGGCTGATTAACATCTCCACCTATTAATTCCACCCCAGCACTTACCCCACCAACATTACTTTCTCTTTTCCTGTTAAAGTCCCCTTATATACAGACACTAATATGCCCATGTCATTTCATGGACATATGATCAAACTATGTACAGAGCTCATTTATGTATTTATATTTATTGTATCTTTTAAAATCATGTCCATTATCTTATTGAGTTTTGTTTTTGTAATGAATTGGATCCAGAGTAACAATTATTTCATTCCCCTCTAAACTTATATACTGGTAATGACATTAAACAATCTGGGATCTTGCATTGTCCATTCAGAAATCTGATGGCAGAAGGGAAGAAGCTGTTCCTGACAGTATCAATGAGAAGATGACCTGTCCTGGGTCCAGATCCATGGCTGAGACTGTGCATTTCAGCTAAGGTAGTCCTAAACATGAATATTTAATGACACCCATCTGATCTGCACACAAAGAATTACCCCTCGTGAGCACCATCTTGACAACATGAGATCAGTTCATTGAATAAAAGAGTTCCGTTCAAACCAGAGGATTGAAAAATAATTTTGGGTTATTTTGTTTATCATCTTAATTGTCAATGATGTCAGTGATTTGGATGATGGAATTCACATCTTTTTTGCAAAGTTTGCAGACAATATGAAGATAGGTGGAGGGACAGGTAGTCTTGAGGAAGTAGAGAGGCTACAGAAGGACATAGACAGATTAGAAGAATAGGCAAAAAAAATGGCAGATGAAATACAGTATTGGGAAGAGTATGTTCATGCATTTTGGTAGAAGAAATGAAAGAGTTGACTATTTTTTTTTAAATGGAGAGAAAATACAAAAAACTCATGCACAAAGGTACTTGGGAGTCCTTGTGCAGGGTTCCCTAAAAGTTAATTTGCAGGTTGAGTCTGTGGTGAAGAAGGCAAATGTGAAGTTAGCATTTATTTCAAGAGGACTATACTGACGAAGAATATACTGGCTTTGGAGGCAGTGCAGAGAAGGTTCATCAGGTTGATTCCAGAGATGAAGGGGTTAACCTATGAGGAGAGATCGAGTCACCTGGGACTATACTCTCTGGAATTCAGAAGAATGAGAGGGGATCTTATAGAAACATACAAAATTTTGAAAGGGATAGATAAGATAGAAGTAGGAAAGTTGTTTCCATTGGTAGGTGAGACTAGAACTTGTGGACATTGCCTCAAGATTCAGGGGAGAAGATTTAGGACAGAGATGAGAAGAAACTGTTTTTCCCAGAGAGTGGTGAATCTGTGGAATTCTCTGCCCAGGGAAGCAGTTGAGGCTTCTTCACTAAATATATTTAAGATACAATTAGATAGCTTTTTACATAGTAGGGGAATTAAGGGTTATGGGGAAAAGGCAGATAGATGGAGCTGAGTTTACAGACAGATCAGCCATCATCATTGAATGGCCTTCTCCTGTTCCTATTTCTTATGTTCTTATGGCTTGTCATATGAAAGTGTCTGATGACTCTGGACATGTATTCACTAGAAGAATGAGGGTGTCCTCATTGAAACCTATCGACTGGTGAAAGGCCTTGATAGAATGGACGTGGAGAGGATGTTTCCCATAATGGGAGAGTCTAATTCCAGAGGACGCAGCCTCAAAATAGAGGCGTGTTCTTTTAGATGGCAATGAGGAGGAATTTAGTGTATGAAGGGATATGGGGAGAAGGCAGGAGACCGAGGCTGAAAAGAAAATTGGATCAGTCATGTTGAAATAGCAGAGTAGACTCGATGGACCAAATGGCCTATCATCCTCCTATATCTTATGGTCATCATTTGCATCTTTTTTCTTTTCTTCAATGGGAATTATATGATGTTTGTAGAATGTTGCATTTGTAAAAAAGCCAAGAGTGGATCTGTAATGAAGAGAGATGAGAAAAAGCAATTGTACGGCTGTTCCCTGTGGTGACAAATTGAGAAATAGAAGTCCCAAATTACATTACATGAAGACTAATTAATCTGGATTAATATTCCATCATATCAACATGATTTAGCCATGGATATTGGATGAAGGGAGGAATTGATTCGCTTTAGGCAAATGATTCAAAAGCCCAACTTCCCAAAAACTAACATCACAGCCCTGAGGGATGATAGACAAGGAGATTTTTTTCACCAATTATAAAGACAAGGCTGTATATAATGGCTAACATTGAAGCATAGATTATAGTTAATTTTACAAATTGATTTCCCACATTTTCAGCCAGTAACAAAGAGAAAATTAATCTCACCAATTTATACCATGTCCTAAATTCTGATCCTGACTCTAAACTGATAATCAGCAAGTCTGAATTAGTAGAATTACTTTCTAAAACCATATGGGGTGCCACAGTAGTGTAGCTGTTAGCGCCTCCTCTGTACCCTGTAGTATCCTCCCACAATCCAAATATGTATGATTCATAGGTTCATTGGTCATTGTAAATAATCCCATAGTTAAACTGGGGATAAATCGGTGGGTTGCTGGACAGTGTAGCTTGTTGGGCTGGAAGAGCCTGCTCCGCTCTGTATCTCTAGATAAATAAAAATGTGGTGACCCACTTTCTACGCAGGCAAACCGGCTTGCAAAATGGTGCGCGCTTCTGCAGGGAGGCCAGCCCCAAAACACAAACGGCAGCACGATACAGACCTACGGCACCCGCACAATGCAGCTGCAGTTCGGCGCCAGCCAATTCACGTGGGACTTCACACTGGCTGCCGTGGCCCAACCACTCCTGGGGGCAGACTTCTTGTGAGCTCACTGCCTGCTGGTCGACTTGCAAGGAAAAAGGCTGGTCCATGCCAGAACTTTCCAGACAATCTCCCTGGGTGAAGCCAAGTTGCCGGCCCCACACCAGGACTCCATCACACTGTCTGACAACAAATTTACCAGAATTCTGGTGGACTTTCCATCGGTTCTGGCACCGCAGTTCATGGCAGCCATGCCCAGACATGGAGTACAGCACCACATTCCAACCCAGGGACCATCCCTCCATGCCCTCGCATGAAGGCTCCCCCGGACAAGCTCTGCCTGGTGAAGGAGGAGTTCAAGAAGATGGAGGAACTGGGGTTTGTACGGAGGTTCAACAGCTTATGGGCCTCCCCACTGCACATGGTGCCCAAAGCAGCCGGTGGCTGGACACCATGCAGCAACTACTGCAGACTGAACAAGGCTACAACTCCTGACTGCTACCCTGTGCCGCACATACAGGACTTTGCAGCAAACCTGCATGGGGTTTCTACTTTCCAAAGTAGACCTCGTCCAGGGATACCATCAAATCCCGGTACACCCTGAAGACATCCCCAAAACAGCACTGATCACCCTGTTTGGCCTGAAGAATGCCGCACAGATGTTCCAGTGGCTAATGGACACAGTGGGACGCGACCTGGACTTTGTGTTCATCTATTTGGATGACATCCTCATAGCCAGCAGTAGTCGTCAAGAGCATCTGTCCCACCTCCGCCAGCTCTACTCCCGCCTGAGTGATTTCAGCCTCACAATCAACCCGGCTAAATGCCAGTTTGGACTCGACACCATCGACTTCCTGGGTCACAAGATTACCAAAGATGGGGCAACAGCTCTGCCTGCCAAGGTAGACGCGATCCAGCACTTCGCCCGGCCCAACACAGTCAAAGGCCTGCAGGAGTTCGTTGGTATGGTGAACTTCTACCACTGCTTCCGCGTGGGGTGCTGCAGCAACTCATCGAGGGGTGCTGGCAACCCCTGGCATTCTTCAGCAGGCACCTACGGCCACCCAAACTCAAGTACAGTGCCTTCGACCGGAAGCAGTTGGCACTATCTGGCAATCCAGTATTTCAGGCACTTCTTAGAAGGCAGGCCATTCACCACGTTCATGGACCACAAACCGTTGACCTATGCATTCATGAAGGTGGCCGATCTCTGGTTGGCATGCCAGCAGCGACATCTGTCCTACATCTCCGAGTACACGATGGACATCCAGCATGTCTCGGGAAAGGACAACGTCGTGGCGGACGCACTCTCCAGACCAGCTGTCCAGGCCCTGTCCCTGGGGGTGGACTATGCAGCACTGGCAGAGGCGCAGCAGGCAGATGACGAGATGCCCAGCTACAGGACCGCAGTGTCGGGTTTGTAGCTGCAGGACTTTCTCGTATGCCCAGGTGAGAGGACCCTCCTGTGCGACGTGGCTACCGGCCAACCTCGCCCCCATCGTCCCAGAAGCCTGACGGCGGCAAGCTTTCGACTCCATACACGGCTTTGCGCACCCATCTATCAAGACAACAGTCCAGATGGTCTCCAGCAAGTTCGTGTGGCAAGGACTTCGCAAACAGGTCAGCGAATGGGCCGGAACGTGCGCGCAGTGCCAAACAGCCAAGGTGCAGCGGCACATTAAAGCCCTGCCGCAGCAGTTCGAATCCACCCTCCAGAGGTTCGACCACATTCATATGGATATCGTGGGGCCCCCTACCAGTGTCCCGAGGAGCGCGGTACCTCCTAACTATGGTAGACCAGTTCACGAGATGGCTAGAGGCAGTCCCGCTCACCGACCCCACCGCCGATTCCTGCGCCCGAGCGCTGATTGCAAACTGGGTAGCACGCTTCGGGGTACCGGCCCACATTACCTCCGACAGAGGCGCCCATTTCACCTTCAGCCTGTCGGCTGTGGCCAGCCTTTTGGGAACGCAGCTACACCACACAACTGCCTACCACCCACAGTCGAACGGGCTAGTGGAACGCTTCCACCGTCACCTGAAGTCGGCTCTCATGGCCTGCCTGAAAGGGCCCAAATGGGTGGACGAGCTTCCCTGGGTCCTGCTTGGAATCCACACAGCACCCAAAGAGGATCTGCACACCTCGTCGGCCGAGTTGGTGTACGGCACACCCCTGGTCGTCCCAGGAGGGTTCATCCCAGTCCCAAGGGGGCAAGAGGAAGAACCCACAGCAGTCCTGGACAGACTACGCGAAAGGCTCGGCAACCTGGCCACCAAACCGACTTCACAGCACGGACAGATCCCAACCTGTGTACTCAAAGACCTGCAGAACTGCAAGTTTGTATTTGTACGAAGGGGCACACACCGGGCACCACTACAGTGGCTGTATGAGGGGCCGTTCAAGATGATCAGGAACAACGGGTCCACGTACGTTCTGGACATTGGGGGGGGGGGGGAAAGAGGAGGTTTTCATGGTAGACCGACCCAAACCAGCCCGTGTGTATTTGCGCTGCAGGTCGAGGTTCAGGCACCACCGCACAGAGGCACACCGCCCAAACAGAGACTGATCCAGACTGTGGACATTGGGGGTGTATTGCTGGTTCTGGGGGTGGGGATTATGCGGCGACCCACTTTCTACGTAGGTGAACCGGCTCACAAAATGGTGCATGCGTCGGCAGACAGGCCAGCCCCAAAATGGCACTGGGCCTCCTTCACCAGCAAGGAGAGAGAGCCCGCGAGCAGGAAGAGACTTTTGTAATGCAGCTCTGACATCATTTCCGCCCGGAGAGGGCAGGAATGGAACTGCGTAAAAGCCAGAGCCGTGAAGGTTGAATAATTCAGTCTCGAGAGCAACTTACAGTCTGCGTGTCATTACTTCTAGCTCTGTGTGTAGCACATCGCTACAAATATTTATTTTGTAATTCAATTTTGATAGTTGTAAAACTCTGGAGCAAAAATCTGTTCTAATAGAAATTAGTAACTTTAAATCAAACGCACACCTATTTTGCCTCTTCCTGAGTTTTTGCTGAAATTGTATGCATTTAACTGTACAAAGATCTGTTAAGGAGCAGAATATCTTGACAATGTTTCGAAATGCCGGATTTTCTGAACTTTCTTTCAAAATATGTCTTTATACATTTCAGAACGATATCTTCATGGAGGTTCCTCATCGCAACAAAACAGATACTTTAATCCAGCTTCTAAAAATTTGATTTAAATTGATGAAAATTATCTTCATAAAAATACAACTAAATAAAATTTTTGATAAATGTTCAGTAACATATGACCATAGAACTATAAGACATATAAGAATTAGGCCATTCGACCCATTGAGCCTACACCACAATTCCACCACGACTGACTTAAATTCCCTCTCAACCCCATCCCCTGCCTTCTCAAAGGTTCAAAAGTTAACTTATTATCAAAGATTTAACCATATACAACTCTGAAATTCATCTTTTCCGGATAGCCACAAAACAAAGAAGGAGCAAGTAACTCATTCAAAGAGAAGCATCAAATCCACCCTCCCACACAAAAAATAGTGGCATCCATTCATCAATTTCCAACCGTCTCTTCCCCCCCATACAAAATAGAACAGGAACATCAACATTGAAAAAGCAACCCTTGTCCCGCACAAAAAAAGCTAACAGAACACAACAGAATATCAACCCACAAACACTCTCCCTTGCACAGCAAAACAGAAAATGAATGCACAATGAAAAACAGAATATAAAAACCATAAGTCTGAGAAGTCCATAAATGCAATAATCCAATCCATAAATGCAGAACCACGATAGCATCCTATGATATCGGACATTCAATGAAAGAGAGGGACACCACACGAGGCAGAGAGGGCTGCCAACCTGCCACTGTGAGCCACACAGCCCTAGGCCGCTCACAGAATCTTTCTCGGCAGCGATCGAAAGGAAGACAGTTGACGAGAACTCTCCCTTGCCTTCCGCATTTGCCTCAATGTCTCAATCTTCTTCAGTGTTTTAATCAGTGTTGAATGGACATTTCAATCAGTGAAATGGAGCTGAACATTGGCTCGCACCCCAGCTGAAAGTTTCTTCGCATCGAGACTGTCTGAGTGTGTGCTCACTTCCCAGAGACAGCAAAGCACGAGATCATCAGTTGATTTCCAAACTGTAAATCACAGGCTCAAACAGTCCCAGAAACTCATTTAAGGGGAAAAACAGACTTAAATGATATAAAAAAGACACATTGTGGATTATCTGGAAGATGTCAGCTGAGGAAGTGTTGTATTGAATGCTGATGCCAGTTTGACCATCTTCTGCTTGTAACCATTGACATGCTTGCTAATCAAGAACCTATCAATCTCCACTTCAAATATACCCAATATACCCCCACTATAGGAAACATGCTTTTCACATCCACTCTATCTAGGCCTTTTCAATATTTAATAGGTTTCAGTGAGACCCCTACTCCCACATTCTTCTAAATTCTAGTAAGTATAGATCTAGGGCCATCAAGTGCTTCTCATGTTAATTCTGTTACTTCTGGAATCATTCTTGTGAACCTCCTCTAGACCTTGTCTAAGGCCAGCATATCTTTACTTCGATAAGGATCCCAAAACTGCTCACAATGATGCAACTGAGGCCTCAGCAGTGCCTTATAAAATAAAATCAAACATTTAATATCCCAGTGCCTAAATGCCCTCTTTTGTATTTTTAGGCTATAGACATAGGAGCAGAATTAGGCCATTTGTCCCATCAAGTCTGCCTCACCATTCAATCATGGCTGATCCTCTTTTAGCCTCCTCAGCCCCACTAACCGGCCTTCTCCCTGTAACCTCTGCCTTAAATACACCCAACGACCGAGCTTCCACTTCTGCCTGCAGCAACAATTTCCACAAATTCATACTGTCTGGCTAAAGAAGTTTCTCTGCATCTCTATTTTCAATAGATGCCCCTCTAACCTGAGGCTATGTCCCCTTGTCCTGGACTTCCCTACTATGGGAAACATCCTTTTCACATCTACTGTCTGGGCTTTTCAACATTTGAAAAGTTTCAGTGAGATCCCCCCCATCCATCTAAATTCCAGTGAGTACAGACAGAGCTATCAAACATTCCTCATATAACTCATTCATTCCAGGAATCATCCCTGTGAACCTCCACCGAAACCTCACCAATGCCAGCACATCTTTTCTTAGATGAGGAGCCCAAAACTGTTCACAATACCCATTGCGAGGCTTCACTAGCGTCTTATAAAGCTTCAGCATCACATCCTTGCTCTTGTATTCCCAACTTCTTGAAATGAATGCTAACATTGTATTTGCCTTTCTCACCACAGAAACAACCTCAAAATTAACATTTAGAAAATCCTGCACAAGGACTCCCAATTCCCTTTGCATCTCAGACTTTTTGGACTTTCCCCCCGTTTAGAAAATAATCTGTACTTTTTTTTTCCTACTACCAAAGTGCCTGGCCATGTATTTTCTAATATTGTATTTCATTCGCCACTTTCTTGCCCATTCTCCTAATCTGTCCATTTGGAGTCTGTTTCCTCAACACTACCTGCCCTTCCACCAATCTTTGTATCATCTGCAACCTTGGCAATAAAGCCATCTATTCCATCATCTAAATTATTGATATACAGCATAAATATAATCAGTCCCAACATTGACACCTGCAGAACAGCACTAGTCACTGGTAGCCAACCAGAAGGGGATCCTTTTATTTGAATTTGTTGCCTCCTACCAATAAGCCAATACTCTAATCATGCCAGTAACTTTCCTGTAATACCACAAGCTTTTAACTTGGTAAGCAGACTACGTGTCATACCTTGTCAAAGGTCTTCTGAAAGTCTAAATGTACAACATCTACTTCATCTCATTTATCCATCCCACTTGTATTCTCCTCGAAGGATACCAGCAGGTTTATCAGGCAATATTTTCCCTTAAGGAAATCATTCTAATTTTGTCCTATCTTGTCCAATATCACCAAGAACTCCAAAACTTTATCTTTAATAATTGACCCCAAAATCCTTCCAACCACTGAAGTCAGGCTAAACCGGTGTATAATTTCCTTTCGGCTGCCTTCCTCCTTTCTTAAAGAGTGGAGTACCTTCTGCCGTCCTTGAAGAATGGAGTGACATTTGCAGTTTTCCAGTCCTCTAGCACCATGCTAAAGTCCAGCGATTTTTGAAAGATCATTACTAATACCTCCACAATCTTTACCACTATCTCTTTCAGAACTCTAGGGTGCAGTTCATCTGGTCTGGGTGACTTATGTACCTTTAGGCCTTTCAACTTGTTGAGCACCTTCTCCCTTGTAATAATAACTGCAGTCACCTCTCTTCCATCACACCCTTTAACATCTGGGACACTCTAGCGTCTTCCCCAGTGAAGACCAATGCAAAATACTCATTTAGTTCATCTGCCATCTCCTTGTCTCTTGGAATTATTTCTCTGGCCTCATTTTCTAGTGGTCCTATATCAACTCTCACCTCCCTTTTATTTTTTGCATACCTGAAAAAGTTTTTACTATCCACTTGGATATTGTTTGCTGGCACACTTTCATATTTCATCTTCTCTGTCCTAATGATTCTTTTAAGTCAAGTCAAGACAACTTTTATTGTCATTTCGACCATAACTGCTGGTACAGTGCATAGTAAAAATGAGAATGTTTTTCAGGACCATGGTTTACATGACACCGTACAAAAAACTATGCTGAACTACGTAATAAAAAAAACAGAAAGCTACACTAGACTACAGACCTACACTGGACTGCATAAATTGCACAAAAACAGTGCAGGATTTACAATAAATAATAAACCAGACAGTAGGGCAAGGCGTCAGTCCAGGCTTCGGGTATTGAGTCTGATAGCTTAGGGGAAGAAACTGTTACATAGTCTGGTCGTGAGTTGCTCTCTGAAGGTTTTTAAAAGCTTCCGGATCCTCTATCTCCCTGCTAATTTTTTCTTTGTTGTATGACCTCTTTTTTGCTTTTACATTAGCTTTGACTTTCCTTGTCAGCCATGGTTGTACTATTTTGCTATTTGAGTATTTCTTCTGTTTTGGAATACATAGAAGACACATAGAAAACCTACAGCACATACAGGCCCTTTGGCCCACAAAATTGTGCCAAACATGTCCCTACCTTAGAAATTACTAGGCTTACCTATAGCCCTCTATTTTTCTAAGCTCCATTTACCTATCCAAAAGTCTCTTAAAAGACCCTATCGTATCCGCCTCCATCACCATTGCTGGCAGCATCTATCATGTACCTTCCTCACATTTTGCAGAAACTTGCACCATCGCTGCTCTGCTGTTACCCCTGCTAGCATCTCCTTCCAATTTGCTTTGGCCAGCTCCTCTCCCATACCACTGCTACATCAGACTTTACTTTTTCCCTATCAAATTTCAAGTTGAAGTCATATGATCATTGTGATAAATGTTCTTTTACCTTAAGCTCCCTAATTGCCTATGGTTCTTTACACCCAATCCAGCATAGCTGAAACTATCATAGGCTCAACAGCAAACTGCTCTAAAAAGCCATCTCTTAGGCATTCATCAAACTCACTCTCGAGAACCATTACCAACCTAGTTTTCCCCAATCGACCTGCATGTTGAAATCTCCCATGACTATCATAACATTGCCCTTTTGACATGCCTTTTTCATTTACCATTATAAAATGTGGCCCACATCCCTGCTACTGTTGGGACATCTGTATATTACTGGGTCCTTTTACCAAACAACCCACAAGGATTCAACATCTTCCGACCCTATGTCACATTTTTCTATTGATTTGATGCCATTCTTTACCAGCAGAACCACGCCACCCCCTCTGCTTACCTTCCTGTCCCTGATACAATGTGTAACCTTCGACATTTAGCTCCTAACTATAACCATCCTTCAGCCACAATTCAGTGATGGCCCCATCATCACACTTGACAATCTGTAATAATGCAACAAGATCATCCACTTTATTTCTTATACTTCACGCATTGAGATATAACACCTTGAGTACTGTATTTACAACACATTTTGCATCCTTAATACACTGATACTCACCTTGTTGGCTGCAATTTTGTCCTAGCACCTGCCTATCCTTCCTGACAGTTTGACTGCATGCTATCTTTGCTTTTTTACCATCCATCCTATCCTGATACCCTTCTCTCCAGTTCCCACCCCTCTGCCAAATTAATTTAAACCCTCCAACAGTTCTAACAAACCTACCCGCGAAAATATTTGACACCCCGCTAGTTCAGGTGCAACTCGTCACATTTGTACAGGTCATACCTCCTGTAGAAGAGATCCTAATGATCCAAGAACCTGAAGCCCTGCCCCCTGCACCAGCTTCTCAGCCATGTCTAGTCTACCAAATCATCCTGTTTCTACCCTTACTGGCATATGGGGTGGGCAGCAATCCAGAAATTACTACCCTGGTGGTCCAACTTCTCAGCTTTCTGCCTTGCTCTCTAAATTCTCTTTTCAGGTCCTCTTTGCTTTTCCTTCCCATTTCATTGGTACCAATATATATCAAGACATCCGTCTGCTCTCCCCTCCCCTCCAAAATCCAAAATGCTGTGCACGCGATGAGATGTCCCTGACGTGGCAAGACAGTTGATTTTTAAAGCTGTCTCAAAGACCATCAACTTCTCTTCTATGTCTTGCAATTTCCAAATATCCCTGTAAATGTGTTAGGTTCTTCTGACATGTTTCCCAAACTTGCAAGGAAGATGACAGAACATGATCTGGTACTGATAGAACTTACCGTTAATTGGTTTGTCAGTATTGTCACTCATGGACAGTTGCTTCAGAGCAGGCAGAGGAAAGAAGCCCAATTCCTGTCCCTCGTTTTGATGTTCAGATTCTGGTAATATAGTTCTGCAGCTAATTCAGATTTGTTAGTTGAAGATATTGGTGCCTGATTTGCTAATTTGAAAGGGATTATTTATTCAGTTCTAATTTGAGATCTATAAAATTAATTCCAATGTAAGTCCAAACTGCTTGGACAGCACAAGGAAAGAAATGCTTAGAGGGATCTGGGCTGGAAATTGGAACATAGAACTAGCTCAAATAGACAAGTTCAAGTTCAGTTTCACTGTCATTAATCTTACACATGTATACAGCTAAATGAAACAATTTTCTTCTGGGACAAAGGTACAAAACACAATACATATTGTCACACACAAAACATTAAATAATATTAGCAGGTAATAAAAGAAAATTTGCAGATTACAACATTTGTACAAGTTGACATAAAGTGCAACCATAAGACCATAAGAAATAGGAGCAAATTTACGACATCTGGCCCATCATGTCTGCTCCGCCAATGCATCATGGCTGATCCATTTTCCCTTTCAGCCCCAATCTCCTACCATTTCCTTGTATCCCTTCATGCCCTGACCAATCAAGAATCTGGCAACTTCTGCTTTAAATATACCCAATGGCTTGGCCTCCACAGTCACCTGTCACAAGGAATTCCACAGATTCGCCACTCTCTGATTAAAGAAATTTCTCTTCATCTATATTCTAAAAGGATGCCCCTCTATTCTGAGGCTGTGTCCTCTGGTCTTAGAATCTCCCACCATAGGAAACATCCTCTACATCCACCCTATCAAGGCCATTCAACATTCGATAGGTTCCAGTGAGGTCATATATGACAAATTGTTAAAGATACAACAGTCTAATGCAACTGGCATTGTCATAAGTAATGTGTACCATGGGCAGCAGAGATTACAGAAGTCTCGCAACCCGGGGAAAGAAGCTGTTAACCGACCAACCTTGTTCTTATACTGAGCGATGTTCTGCCTGATAATAAGAGATCAAAGAGATTGTGGGACGGATGGCAGGGGTCCTTGACAAACCTGCTGGTTCTACAAACAGTACTTTCAATATGTTCTAGATGGTGAGGAGAGAGAACCTGATAATTCTCACAGCGGTTCTCAATATCTGTTGCAAGGCCTTGCAGTTAAATGTCATGCAATACCATACCAGATGATGATATTGCTGGTATCAGTATTGGCTATTTGGGCTGAAGGGCCTGTTTCTATGCTATATAACTCCATGGTTTAGTGCCCATTTGTCTAATGTCAGTGTATAAATAGCATCTCTGAAGGATGTGCACGAATGGAGAGACGTCAGAAAGGAGGGGAAATCTCAGGAGAAAGTCAGACTGAACCTGCATAAAATACTGGTTTAGCCACAGCTTCGATATTGAATCAATTTCTGGTCGCTGCACTCTGTGGAGGATGTGAAGGTATTTACCAGAATGGTTGCAGGGATGAAGGATTTCAGTTCCTGAGTTTGATTGGAGAAACAGCTGTTCTCTTCAACAAGGTTTGATAGGGATGAACAAGATCATAACTGTCTTAATTAGGGGGACAAGAGGGAGGCTTTTTGCATTATCTCATGGTTCAAGAGAATCAGGTTTAATGTTGTGAGCAAAGGTATAAGGGGCATAAAAGGAAAATATTGTTTAGTTATCTGAAACAGAGCCTGCAAAGAAACCTTCAAAAAAAGGAATTAGAAGTAAAGGGTTAAGGGTTAAGGGTGAAAGATAAAATATTTAAGGAGAGCACAAGGAGGAGCTTCTTCCCCTAAGGGCAGTGAGGATATGTAATGAGCTACCAGCAGAAATGGTGAATGCAGGTTTGATTTCAACATTTATGAGAAATGTGGATAGGTATATTGATGGGAAAGATGTGGAGAGCTATTTTCCAATTTTGTTTCTGTGGTGGGAAAGGCAAAATAAATTTTGTGCCAACATTTAAATTTACTCCAAGTTCATTTGTATGTGTTTATGTCAGAGACTCTTTACCATCTGTAATGTGTCTGCCTCTGCCACCACCCATGGTAGGGAGATCCATGAACCCTCCACTCACTGTAAAAAAAAAACCTTCCTCTGCCATCCCCCTAAACATTGCTCAAATCACCTTAAAATTATGCCTTCTTGTATCAGCCATTTCTGCCCTGGGAACATGCCGCTGGCTATCCACTCAATCTATGCCTCATACTATAGGACCTCACATGTAGCCCAGGTAAATGCAGGAGCAGGCAGTAAGCCACAAATAGATAGGCCAAAGCAGCAAGATTTGATCTGCTTTAAATCCAGGAGCTTCAGCAATAAGGCTTAGAGAAAGTATTTGAGATTTTTGAGGTAATCTTCATTTAATAATGCTCCTCCTTCACAGATCCATTGAACTTGCTGTAGCAGATAGAAACAAAAGATTAAAAAGTGAGCAGTCAAATCTACTAAAAGCCTACAGAGTGTGATATAAGAAAATCCTGGAGTAAGCCCTTTAAGAATGCTTACCCCAGCATGTTTTCATGGCTATATACAGATTCTGCATATTTTATGCAAAATATATGAAAGGACTTTCACCTTCATCATGATTTCTTGATCACATCAAGCATCCAAGAGATTCTCACAGACTGGAGAAATCAAACACCACTCCTGTCAGTTAACATCAATTAAGTCGAGAAGTTTAACATCAGTTGCTACAGAGACTTGGTGAAACCTCGACCTCAATCTGTTTCCTAGAATGAGCTACTAACACTTTTACCTCCTATTCTCCTGGTATCTATTCTATTATTTAACACTGCCCAAAATCATCTGAATGTCTTTGATATGTAGAGCATTCTGAGAAGTACATTCAGCTCAAAATAATATTTCAAATTGAGTAGATGGAACATAGAGCACTGCCATGGATGGTGCCAAGCAAAGGGGGGAGGGTTGGGAATGGAGTTAGCAATATCATCCCGTAAAAACCCAGAGCTACAGAAATGCCAACAGAAGCTCCAAAGACTTCAACCCTGGGAGAGGAAGGATCTTCACCAAGAAGATGTATGAACTTGTGCCTTGGATCACCTGGACAATACAAATACCTACTCTACATCAGGATGAAGTTTACTGACTGCAACTCTGTTTAACACATCATTCCTACAATTCTGATTGAAAAGCGACAGAACCTGGGCCTTTGTTCTGCTCTCTGCAGTTGGATCCTCGACTTTGACTGCCATCAGATTTCTGAATGAACATTGAACCCATGAACATCAGCTCACTACCTCGCTACTTTTTTTTTCCACTTTCTGCACTACATATTTAATTTAACCTTTAAAATTTATATATAAATAAAGAGTAGTGGAATTGGCCTAGTGTATCATGGGTAAACCCCCCCCCCCCCCCACACAAGCGTTGAGTACATTTACATGAAAAGTTGTTGTAGAAAAACACCATCCATCAGCAAAGGTTTCTCTACACTGCCATCAGGTAGCAGGTACAGCAGCCTCAGGACTCATAGTGCCAGGTTCAAAAACAGTTACTACTCCTCAGTTACACTCACTTAAGGACTCTTATCTTGTTCTTTCATGCTTGTTATTTATTGCTATTTATTAATTATCTGATGAAGCGTGGCCCAGGAGGGGCAGCTGCAAGTCTGTCTGTTTGAGAGTCAGGGTTTGATCAATCTTTCTTTGGCATCTTGTCAACAGCCATTCCAACATAGAAACATAGAAAATAGGTGCAGGAGTAGGCCATTTGTCCCTTCGAGCCTGCACTGCCATTCAGTATGATCATGGCTGATCATCCAACTCAGAACCCTGTACCTGTTTTCTCTCCATACCCCCCGATCCCTTTAGCCACAAGGGCCATATCTAACTTCCTCTTAAATATAGCCAATGAACCGGCCTCAGCTGTTTCCTGTGGCAGAGAATTCCACAGATTCACCACTCTGTGTGAAGTAGTTTTTCCTCATCTCGGTCCTAAAAGGCTTCCCCTTTATCCTTAAACTGTAACCCCTCATTCTTGACTTCCCCAACATCGGAAACAATCTTCCTGCATCTAGCCTGTCCAATCCCTTTAGAATTGTATACATTTCAATAAGATCCCCCCTCAATCTTCTAAATTCCAGTGAGTACAAGCCTAGTCGATCCAATCTTTCTTCATATGAAAGTCCTGCCATCCCAGGAATCAATCTGGTGAACCTTCTCTGTACTCCCTCTATGGCAAGAATGTCTTTCCTCAGATTAGGGGACCAAAACTGCACACAATATTCCAGGTACGGTCTCACCAAGGCCTTGTACAACTGCAGTAGAACCTCCCTGCTCCTGTACTCAAATCCTTTTGCTATGAATGCCAACATACCATTTGCCTTTTTCACCACCTGCTGTACCTGCATGCCCACCTTCAATGACTGGTGTACAATGACACCCAGGTCTCGTTGCATCTCCCCTTGTCCTAATCTGTCACCGTTCAGATAATAATCTGTTTTCCTGTTCTTGCAACCAAAGTGGATAACCTCACATTTATCCGCATTAAATTGCATCTGCCATGAATGTGCCCACTCACCTAACCTATCCAAGTCACCCTGCATCCTCTTAGCATCCTCCTCACAGCTAACACCGCCGCCCAGCTTCGTGTCATCCGCAAACTTGGAGATGCTGCATTTAATTCCCTCGTTTAAATCATTAATATATATTGTAAACAACTGGGGTCCCAGCACTGAGCCTTGCGGTACCCCACTAGTCACTGCCTGCCATTCTGAAAAGGTCCCGTTTACTCCCACTCTTTGCTCCCTGTCTGCCAACCAATTCTCTATCCACATCAATACCATACCCCCAATACCGTGCGCTTTAAGTTTGCACACTAATCTCCTGTGTGGGGCCTTGTCAAAAGCCTTTTGAAAATCTAAATATACCACATCCACTGGCTCTCCCCTATCCACTCTACTAGTTACATCTTCAAAAATTCTATAAGATTTGTCAGACATGATTTTCCTTTCACAAATCCATGCTGACTTTGTCCGATGATTTCACCTCTTTCCAAATGTGCTGTCATCACATCTTTGATAACCCACTCTAGCATATTCCCCACCACCGATGTCAGACTAACAGGTCTATAATTCCCTGGTTTCTCTCTCCCTCCTTTTTAAAAAAGTGGGGTTACATTAGCCACCCTCCAATCTTTAGAAACTAATCCAGAATCTAAGGAGTTTTGAAAATTATCACTAATACATCCATTATTTCTTGGGCTACTTCCTTAAGCACTCTGGGATGCAGACCATCTGGCACTGGGGATTTATCTGCCTTTAAATTTACCTAACACCACTTCCCTACTAACATGTATTTCCCTCAGTACCTCCATCTCACTGGACCCTCGGTCCCTTACTATTTCCAGAAGATTATTTATGTCCTCCTTAGTGAAGACAGAACCAAAGTAGTTATTCAATTGGTCTGCCATGTCTTTGTTCCCTATGATCAATTCACCTGTTTCTGACTGTAAAGGACCTACATTTGTCTTGACCAATCTTTTTCTTTTCACGTATCAATAAAAGCTTTTACAGTCAGTTTTTATGTTCCCTGCCAGCTTTCTCTCAATCTTTTTACCCTTTCCTAATTATAGACAATAGGTGCAGAAGTAGACCATTCGGCCCTTCGAGCCTGCACCGACATTCTGAGATCATGACTGATCATCTACTATCAATACCCGGTTCCTGCCTTGTCCCCATATCCCTTGATTCCCCTATCCATAAGATACCTATCTAGCTCCTTCTTGAAAGCATCCAGAGAATTGGCCTCCACTGCCTTCCAAGGCAGTGCATTCCAGACCCTCAACTCTCTGGGAGAAGAAGTTTTTCCTTAACTCTGTCCGAAATGACCTACCCCTTATTCTCAAACCATGCCCTATGGTACTGGACTCTCCCAGCATCTGGAACATATTTCCTGCCTCTATCTTGTCCAATCCCTTAATAATCTTGTATGTTTCAATCAGATCCCCTCTCAATCTCCTTCATTCCAGCGTGTACAAGCCCAGTCTCTCTAACCTCTCTGCGTAAGACAGTCCAGACATCCCAGGAATTAACCTTGTGAATCTAGACTGCACTTCCTCTACAGCCAGGGATGTCCTGCCTTAACCCTGGTGACCAAAACTGTACACAATACTCCAGGTGTGGACTCACCAGGGCCCTGTACAAATGCAAGAGGATTTCCTTGCTCTTGTACTCAATTCCCTTTGTAATAAAGGCCAACATTCTATTAGCCTTCTTCACTGCCTGCTGCACTTGCTCATTCACCTTCTTTGACTGATGAACAAGGACTCCTAGATCTCTTTGTATTTCTCCCTTACCTAACTCTACACTGTTCAGATAATAATCTGCCTTCCTGTTCTTACTCCCAAAGTGGATAATCTCACACTTATTCACATTAAACATCAGCTGCCAAGTATCTGCCCACTCACTCAACCTATCCAAGTCACCCTGAATTCTCCTAACATCCTCATCACGTCACACTGCCACCCAGCTTAGTATCAGCAAACTTGCTGATGTTATTCTCAATGCCTTCATCTAAATCATTGATGTAAATCGTAAACAGCTGTGGTCCCAATACCGAGCCTTGTGGCACCCCACTAATCACCACCTGCCATTCCGAGAAACACCCATTCACCGTTAACCTTTGCTTTCTATCTGCCAACCAGTTTTCTATCCATGTCAATACCTTCCCCCCAATGCCATGAGCTCTGATTTTACCCACCAATCTCCTATGTGGGACCTTATCAAATGCCTTCTGAAAATCGAGGCACACTACATCCACTGGATCTCCCTTGTCTAACTTCCTGGTTACATCCTCGAAAAACTCCAACAGATTAGTCAAGCATGATTTACCCTTGGTAAATCCATGCTGGCTCGGCCCAATCCTATCACTGCTATCTAGATACGCCACTATTTCATCTTTAATAATGGACTCTAGCATCTTCCCCACTACTGATGTTAGGCTGACAGGACGATAGTTTTCTCCCTCCCTCCTTTCTTAAAAAGTGGGATAACATTAGCCATTCTCCAATCCTCAGGAACTGATCCTGAATCTAAGGAACATTGGAAAATGATTACCAACGCATCCGCAATTTCCAGGGCCACCTCCTTTAGAACCCTAGGGTGCAGACCATCTGGACCCGAGGATTTGTCAGCCTTCAGTCCCATCAGTCTACTCATCACCGTTTCCTTCCTAATATCAATCTGTTTCATTTCCTGTTACCCTATGCCCTTAGCCCATCCATACATCTGGGAGATTGCTTGTGTCTTAACTAGTGAAGACAGATATAAAGTACTTATTAAATTCTTCTGCCATCTCTGTTTCCCATAACAATTTCACACAACTCATTCTTCAAGGGCCCAACATTGTTCTTAACTATCTTCTTTCTCTTCACATATCTAAAAAAGCTTTTGCTATCCTCCTTTATATTCCTGGCTAGCTTGCGTTTGTACCTCATTTTTTCTCCCATTATTGCCTTTTTAGTTAAGTTCTGTTGTTCCTTAAAAATTTCCCAATCATCTGTCCTCCCACTCACCTTAGCTCTGTCATTCTTCCTTTTTTTTTTAAATGCTATGCAATCTCTGACTTCCTTTGTCAACCACTGTGGCCCCTTTCCCCCTTTGAATCCTTCCTTCTCTGGGGAATGAACTGATTTTGCGCCTTGTGCATTATTCCCAAGAATACCTGCCATTGCTGTTCCACTGTCTTTTCTGCTGGGATATCTGTCCAGTTAACTTTGGCCAGCTCCTCCCTCATGGCTCCATAGTCTCCTTTGTTCAACTGCAACACTGACACCTCTGATCTGCCCTTATCCTTCTCAAATTGAAGATAAAAACTTATCATATTATGGTCACTACCTCCTAATGGCTCCTTTACTTCAAGACGACCCTCCTGCACCATCCTCTCAGCCACGTATTAATCTGTATAATCCTTCTGTTCCTTGCCTCACTCGCACGTGGCACAGGTAGCAATCCTGAGATTGTTACCCTGGAGATCCTGCCCTTCAGCTTTGCACCTAACTCCCTGAACTCACTACGCAGGACCCCCTCCCTTTGTTAAGCCCTTTGTCCTCTTCTGCTGGTCTCTGAATTTCTCCTAGTCCTCAGGTGTGTCGCTTTTTTTTGCTAATTTGTATGTTTCTTCTTTGGACTTGATACTATCCCTAATTTCCCTTGTCAGCCACGGGTGCACTACCTTCCCTGGTTTATTCTTTTGCCAAACTGGGATGAACAATTGTTGTAGTTCATCCATGCGATCTTTAAATGCTTGCCATTGCATATCCACCGTCAACCCTTTAAGTATCATTTGCCAGTCTATCTTAGTTGGCCTGCACTCTAGTTGGTTCCTCGACATGTTGGTTCAGAAAACCATCCCACGTACATTCCAAGAAATCCTCTTCCTCAGCACCCTTACCAATTTGGTTCACCCAATCTATATGTAGATTGAAGTCACCCATTATAACTACTGTTCCTTTATTGCACGCATTTCTAATTTCCTGTTTAATGCCACCCCCAGCCTCACTACTACTGTTCAGTGGCCTGTACACAACTCACACCAGCATTTGCTGCCCCTTAGTGTTATGCAGCTCTACCCATATCGATTCCACATCCTCCAGGCTAATGTCCTTCCTTTCTATTGCGTTAATCTCCTCTCTAACCAGCAATGCTACCCCACCTCCTTTTCTTTCCTGTCTATCCCTCCTGAATATTGAATATCCCTGGATGTTGAGCTCCCATCCTTGGTCACCCTGGAGCCATGTCTCTGTGATCCCAACTATATCATATTCATTAATAACTATCTGCACATTCAATTCATCCACCTTGTTACGAATGCTCCTCGCATTGACACAGAAAGCCTTCAGGTTTGATTTTACAACTCTCTTCACCTTTATACAACTATGTTGAAAAGTGGCCCTTTTTGCCCTGGATTTGCCTGCTTGCCACTTTTACTTTTCACCTTACTACTTTTTGCTTCTACCCTCATTTTACACTCCTGTCTCTCTGCACTTGTTCCCATCCCCTGCCACATTAGCTTAAAGCCTCCTGAACAGCAGTAGCAAACGCTCCCCCTAGGACATTGGTTCCAGTCCAGCCCAGGTGTAGACCTTCCTGTTTATACCAGTCCTACCTCCCCCAGAACTGGTTCCTATGCCCCAGAAATCTGAATCCCTCCCCCTTGCACCATTTTTCAAGCCACATATTCATCTGAAATAGCCTCCTATTTCTACTCTGACTAGCACGTGGCACTGGTAGTAATCCAGAGATTATTACCTTTGTGGTCCTACTTTTTAGTTTATCTCCCAACTCCCTAAATTCACCTTGTAGGACCTCATCCTGTTTTTTACCTATATCGTTGGTACCTATGTGCACCACGACCACTGGCTGTTCACCCTCCCATTCCAGAATGTCCTGCAGCCGCTCAGAGACATCCTTGACCCTTGCACCAGGGAGGCAACATACCATCCTGGAGTCTCGTTTGCAGCCACAGAAACACCTATCTATTGCCCTTACAATCGAATCCCGTATCACTATAGCTCTCCCACTCCTTTTCCTTCCCTCCTATGCCACTGAGCCACCCATGGTGCAATGAACTCAGCTGCTGCTGCCTTCCCCTGATGAGACATCTCCCCCAACAGTATCCAAAACAGTATATCTGTTTAGGAGGGAGATGACCTCAGGGGACTCCTGCACTACCTGCCTACTGCTACGCTGTCTAGTGGCCACCCCTTCCCTTTCTGCCTGTGTAGCCTTTACCTGCAGTGTAGCCAACTCACTAAACGTGCTATACACGACTTTCTCAGCATCGCAGATGCTCCAGTATGAATCCAATCGCAGCTCCAGACACTCAATGCAGTCGGCCAGAAGCTGCAGTTGGACACACTTCCTGCACACACTGGACACTGGAAGTATCCCTGATTTCCCACATGCTGCAGGATGAACAAACCACAGGGCTGATCTCAGCTGCCATGACCTACCCAATACTTGCCTCAACTTTTGAAACTTGCTCCTTTGAAAGGAACTTACCCAGCCTTACCTCACTTGGAGTGAAGTTTGTCCTCAGCCTCTCGAATCAAAGCCTCAAATCTCCACTTCTTCACTGGCCAGTTCACTCACAGGCTGCTCTGCTTGAGGTAACCCTCTATTTATTTGTTTGAGCTTTTCAAACTGCTTGGTCTCCTGATCTCGATTGCCCAATCAGCTGCTTTCTGCTGAGTCTGAGCTATTCAAATCTTGATTGTCTAATCAACAGCTTTCTGCTGGGCTATTCAAATCTTGATTGACTTGATTGCACAGTCCAACTGCCAGAATCTCTCGAGTCATAAAGGTGGCATCCATTACTAAGGACTCCTACCATCCAGGACATGCCCTCATCTTATTACTACCATTGGGAAAGATGTACGGGAGCTTGAAGACCAAGAATCAGTATTTTATGAACAGCTTTTTATCCTCTGCCATCAGACTTCTGAATGGACAATAAACCCATATACACCACCTCAACTCTTTCTGCACGAATTATTTAATGTTATATATGATATGATATTATATATAATGTCAATATATATTTATAAATTTATGCATAATATACTTATTTAATTATATATATATATATATATATATATTATGATTTATAGTATATTTTATGCATTACAGTGTACTGCTGCCCTTAGAACAACAAATTACACAACATACAACAATGATTATAAACCTGATTCTAATTAATTGGTTAATGCAGTGTTGCAACTTTTTGAGTGAGTTCTTATTTTACACCAGACAGTTACATGCTAAATGGGAGGCAGGCTACCATACGCTATTACAATGACAGTGACTGGGGATCATTCCTGTCCTTTGTCTGTAAGCAGTTTATCCATTCTGCCTGTTACCACATGGGGTTCTTCTAGGTTTCTTTATTTCCTTCTGCATTCCAAGCACACGTTGGTTAGTAGGTTAATTGGTTATACAGGTGGTGTGTATAGGGCGTACAGGGAGGGGTAGCAGCTCCGGTGAAGAGGCTTGTTGTGTCCATTCCAGGGCAGCTCATTCACCTTTGGTCCCCACCAGACACTCGGCTCTCACTTGTAGCTCCAAGTAGCTGTTTGAATGTGACACCACGGTACGCTGCTTTGACAAGTGGATTGAACCAGCTGAGGGTAGCCAACAGGCCTCATAACCCGGTGAGGTAGGGACATGCCTGTCCAGACAAGCGAAGTAAGCTTCAGCAGACTGGGTGGTGAGATCTATAGTGAGACCCAATGGCCAGGAAGGCGGTTCTGCAACGCGTTATGAAAAGCGAAGGGCACGATAAGGCATTAAAGTCATGGTCTTCCACTGCAGCCAGTAAAGACCCCAGTTGTGATGTCTACTTGTGCCACTGGACCTGGGCTTCTGAGGTTGGGAGAGTGGAACTGTTCTGTGCAACAGCTTTTCTATTTTAAAAACTCTCATGCACAGGTTTCCTCTCATTGTTGGTTATGACAGACAGCCCCCAAAGGTCACATAGTTTTAAATGGACAGTGAAGGCTCGTTGGGCCTGATGGGCCAGTTATCTCTAAGAAAATATAAAACCAATGTGCAGAACAAAATCTTGACTTTGATGTGTGAGGCAGTTAATAACCAGACTGGCAATGCATAGACCTGTATTAACAATCCAAAGACCTGAGTTTAAATGAGGTTTAGCGATACCGGCAACAAAACTGATTTCATTCACTGAGCTCCTTTTTACCTCCCCTAGCCTGGCCCATATGTGATTCCAGTCTCACTCCATGTTCCTGACTCTTAAATAGGCTCAGAAGTAACTCACTTCTTGGGGCAATTATAGACAGCCTGTTAATTTGACTTTGCTAGCCATAGTCCATACCCAAAAACAATTCAAAAACTATACCCCTCTCCAAGTCCACCAGCCTCTCACTCACTTCTGCCAGAGGGTGTCTGAATGTGACAGTCTGTCTCCCTCCCTCTCGCTCGCTTTTCCCAAAGGAAGATCCTTGCAGTAAGTGGTTTTTCTCTCCCTTGACGCTGTCAGAGCATGGTGCCGGAGTAGGGTGTAATCGATGCGGTTTGTAGATTGTGGATTCTAATTCACATTTATGATGTTTTCTAATTTCTGATTGCTTTGTTTTTTCTGTTACTATTTTTTAGATGATACTTGAATTGAGGTGGCCTGCAAGTAACGAACACCAAGCCGAACTGATATATGCCTTTTGATTTTGTGTTTTATGTTCTGTGTTTTTGCTTGTTTTTTTCTGTTGCCACTTGTATGATTTTTTGGGAATGTGGGGATTGATTTTTTTTTCTTTAAACAAAGTTTCAAGGTTCTTTTTTGTTTTGTTGCTGTCTGTGGGGAAGATGAATCTCAGGGTTATACACACAAAATGCTGGTGGAACGCAGCAGGCCAGGCAGCATCTATAGGAAGAAGTACAGTCGACGTTTTGGGCTGAGACCTACTTAACTAAGTAGTGCAAACAGGAAATTAGAAAAATAAAGTAGTGAGGTAGTGTTTATGGGTTCAATGTCCATTCAGAAATCGTATAGCAGAGGGAAAGAAGCTGTTTCTGAATTTCTGAATCGTTGAGTGTGTGTCTTCATGCTTCAGTATCTCCTTCCTGATGAGAACAGGGCATGTCCTGCATGGTGGAGTTCCTTAATGATGGATGCTGCCTTTCTGAAGCACTGCTCCTTGAAGATGATCTGGATACTATGGAGGATAGAGCCCATGATTGAGCTGGCTAATTTTTCGACTCTGCAGCTTATTTTGATCCTGTGCAGTAGCTCCCTCCCCCACCATACCAGTTGGTGATAGTGCCAGTTAGAATGATCTCCAAAGTATATCTCTAGAAAATTGCTTGTGTTTTTGGTGACATACCTTATCTCCTCAAACTCCTAATGAAATATAGCTGCTGTCTTGCTTTCTTTATATTTGCATCAATATGTTGGGTTCAGGTTAGTTTCTCAGAGATAGTGACACCCAGGAACCTGAAATTGCTCACTGTCTGTGATTCTGATCCCTCGATGAGGACTGGTGTGTGCTCCCTCATCTTACCCTTTCTGAAGTCTACAATCAGTTCTTTGGTCTTTCTGACATTGCATGCAAATTTGTTGCTGTGGCACCACTCAACTAGCTGGTATATTTCTCTCCTATATGCTCTCTCATCACTATTTAAGATTCTGCCAACAATTGTTGTAGCCTCAGTAAATTTATAGTTGGCAGCTGAGCTGTACCTTGTCACACAGTCATGGGTATAGAGAGAGTAAAGCAATGGGCTAAACACATGTCCCTGAGCTACACAGCATTGATTTTCAAGGAGATGATTTTTCCAATCTGCATTGATATGTTGGACTCAAAATGCTGACACCCAGGAATTTGAAATTACTCACCCTTTCCACTTCTGATCCCTCAATGAGGATTGGAGTGTTTTCCCTCATCTTATCCTTTCTGAAGTCCACAATAAATTGTTTGGTCTTATGGATGTTGAGTGCGAGTTTGTTGCTACAGCACCACCTGAACAGCTAATCTGTCTCACTCCTCTATGCCTTTAGAGAAATACGGGTCAAATGCAGATCGATGGGAAGAGCTCAGGAAGAAATATTGTCAGCAAGTTGGATTGAAGGACCTGTTTCCAGCCTGTAAACCTCTATCACCCCATGACTCTTATTCAAACTGTAACACAGTGACAATAATGAAATGGTAAAGTAACACACACAGAATGCTGCAGTAACTCAGCAGATCAGGCAACATCTACAGAGGGGAAGTAACAGTTGTTATGAGTGATGAACAGACCTGATGGTCAATGGGGTGCAGAGTTATCCATTCCCAACCCCCCTCCTGAGAACTACGAACTATTGCTGTTGCTATGCTGCTCATGAGAGAGAGAGATAAAGCCCAGGCAAGAACATTTGCTACAGATAAGAGGGGGAGAGAGGCTGTTGATTTACTGTATTATGACTCTTCCTGGATTATTTACTTTCTACTACAAGGACTGTACCTTTGCTCGTTAACGTTCCTCAGGAGATAGCAGGAGTGGCCTGATTTGATGGACACAGTCATTCAGAGTTGATGGATAGCTGAGACCCCGTGAGTGGGGGTAAAATACAGGTCTGGAGAGACACCCTTCAGACACACCAGTGGACACTGACTGAGTGTAGGGAACCCACAGAAAGGTGGGGGCTTCAGAGACCGAACCAGGAGATCGGTCAGTAAAGCTCACAGTGTTACAGCAGGGCCGGTGGGGACTTGTGTGTGTGTCCACTCATGCCAGAGTGACGAGTCCACCACAGAAGAACAGTCTAGCTGAAGGACAGAGGGGTCATAACTGAATGGCCACAATGACACGACAGATTAAGAAAGCCACAAAAAGGTTTTCATGCCGCAACTGTTGCTGTTACATCTCGCTCGCTCTGTCACTCTCTCTCCCCAACGATTTCAATACAACAGCCATAACTACTTCAGCATTTATGAACTGAACTCTATACTTTCCTATGACAATTCATTTACCCCTAGACATCGATAGAGCGATAGAGCTTGTTTATTATTGATTATTATTATTCCTACACTTTTAGGTTTATTACTGCTAACTTGTTTTACATCTATATTTGCATTTTTGATATTGCATTGTGTAGTTTACTAATAAACACCTTTAGTTTGGTACCACCAGACTCCAATGGATTCTTCTTTCTCTGCTGGTCAGACACCCAGTTACGGGGTACGTAACAAATTGGGGCCTCGTCTCCGGGATTTGATTACCAAATTTTGGGGGCCAATGAATCGGGATAAAAGTCCCTTATCTGATCTGGTTGTGTGGATAACCAGATGGGAAACCAGCAGAGATGGAAATAGACAAATTTTTAAAAGACCTGACTTCAGGGGCATTAGAGGATGCCAGGAAGGCGGAATTGGTGAGCGTTGCAAAACGATTAAATCTCTCGGCGGTGAAATCGTCGATGAGCAAGTTGGATATACAGAGAGCAAAAGCTGTGCATTACGTATCTGAGGGTGTGTTCACGTTGGATGTATTGGACCTGTTCCCTGAGAAAAAACCAGTCAAGGGTGAGCTTCAGATACAGATAGAAAGATTAAGGTTGGTTGTGGAGAAGGAGGAAAGGGTGCATGAGCTCCAGATAAAGGAGATAGAAGCTGCAAGGCAGAGAGAAGAAGCTGATAGGCAGAGGGCGGACAGAGAGAAAGAGAGGCAGTTTGAGCTGAAAATGGAGAGGTTAAAGACATCGCAGGGAAGAGACTGGGCAGCAAACCCAAATGAGGGGTTCAAGATTGGTCAGGAGATCCAGTTGGTACCTCCATTCGAGGAGATGGATGTCGATAGGTACTTCCTTCATTTTGAGAAAGTGGCTGTGAATCAGAACTGGCCTAAGGGGAAATGGGCTGTTTTGTTACAGAGCGTACTTAGGGGGAAGGCTCAGCAAGCGTATTTGGCATTGTCCATGGAGGAGTCTAAGGATTATGAGGAAGTAAAAAGAGCTGTATTGAGGAGTTAAGAGTTGGTGCCAGAGGCATACCGGCAGAAGTTCCGGAACTTGAGGAAGCCGTGGGATGGCACGTATTTAGAGTTTGCCCATGAGATGCAAATGTGTTCTGAGCATTGGTGCGCCTCAAAAGGAGTCATTGGAGATTATGATAAACTGTTACAGTTAATACTGATGGAGCAATTTAAAAGTTGTGTCCCTGAGAGTATGAAGACGTATTTGTATGAGAAGGAGACAGTGACTCTGTCTGCGACTGCCAAATTAGTAGACGAGTATGCCTTAACCCACAAAACAAAGTTTTCCCTAAATAAGAGCTACCAGAAAGGCAGTAGGGATGGCAGAGAAAGCCCACCGGCTAAGGCAGAGAATAAGCCGGGAGCTAGTGGAAAAGGTAAGGAGGAGGAAAAGCAGGCTGTCAGGAAGGTTTCCAACTTTATGTGTTATAATTGTGGGAAAGCTGGTCATATAGCATCTAAGTGCTTTGCTCCGAAGGAGGAGACAGGAAAAGGGAAAACGGCAGTCCTGACTGGTTACATTGAGTTGGTCAGCAGATGGATGAGGAAGGCAAAGGTAGATAGAGCACAAGAGGGGCGTGAGAAGTTTATCTCGGAAGGGATTGTGTCTGTGAAGGAAGGAGAAACCCCAGTTCCAGTGCGGATCTGGAGAGATACTGGGGCTGGACAGTCATTGATTTTAAGGAAAATGTTAGACTTCGGTCCTGAGACTGGGGAGGTTGTGTTTGAGAGGTATCAGGAAAGTGACTGAGGCTGTACCTTTGCACAGGATGTGTCTGAAATGTGACCTGGTACCTGGGCCAGTCGAAGTAGGGGTATGGTCGAAACTACCGATGGACGGCGTGGACATCCTACTTGGTAACGATCTGGCAGGTGGTGACATGTATTCAGCAGTGAAATTAACAAGTAAGCCTGTAAGTGCTGAGGACCCGCCCATAGAATCCAAGATTTATCCTGCATGTGCAACCACTTGCAGCATGTCTAGAAAGGCGGCTGAGAAAGGAGACACTTTAAATGAGTCCACGTTTGATTTAGCGGAGACATTTTTGCCGACCTTGTATAAAAAGGGGTTGCCGGAGGAGAAGGAAAAGGATAGTGGATCTAAGGAAAGTAAGGGAGACAAAGCAGATTTAGTGTTGTAAAGGAACAAAATTTCGAACCTGGTTCACAAGATACCCCTAGGTGGACACTTAGGAGTGAGGAAGGAGGTTATGGAGGCACAGAGGAAAGATGAGAAACAGATGAGGCAGATAGGAGTTCCAGGGTTGGACACGAATGATCTATCTGGTTTGACAGAGCTGTTTTCAGTTGAAGAAGTTAAGTGTGTTCCCGATGATATAAGGGTAGTCCTAGATGAAAAGGATGCCGTTACCTTGAGGGAGTCTACTGGGTTAGCAGACGAGGTTGTTTTAACCCGCAAGGTTGAGTTTACTCCGAAGGGGAGTTGCCCAGAGAGTAACTGGGAGGATCAGGGGAACTTAGAATTTGAAAAAGGGACTGATATTGAAAGCCTAGGAGAGGCAGATGTCCCGTTTGCTTGTGTTCAGGATGTGAAGAATGTGGAGTGACAGAATACTGAACCTAGTGTTGAAGCTCAGGAAAAGTCTGAGGTATCTGATTTAGTTGAAAAGGAATGCAATCCTTTTGGGTCAGATAGACTTGGTTCAGTGAAGAAAGGGTTAACCATGGCACCTGTAGAAAGTGAGAATTCTCAGTCACTTGTGCTAAAAGTTAGTGAGGAGATGAAAGCTGGTGATGTGAATATTATTGAAGGGAAAGGGAAAAGTATTGTTCCTAAACTTTTGAATAAAGAAAATTTAAAGTCGAGTTTGGTGTCAGAACTGTTGACAAAAGTGAAGGGACCATTAACTAAACAGTGGCTTGTTAACACGGTGCTTGTGAGTCAATTACAGTTTGTTTTGGAATTTAAGGATAAACAACTTGGTGATGTTGTTCAAGGATGTGATTTGGAGACACAGAACTTAAAGTGTTGTTTTGACCAAGAGGGATCACCTGCAGATGTTAAATGAGAAACTAACAGAATTAAAGATCCTGAAGATAAAATTAATGACCTGCTTAAAATTAATGAGTGGTTTGGAAGTTCAGCAAATGGGTTTAATTTGGAAAACATTGGTGATAAGATAGCTCCTGTGAAAGGAGTCTGTGAAGGCCTGTTCCAAGCTGGTGAGCAAGCTAACCACGTGAGAGTTAGTGGAAAAGAGGCAAAGGTTGACCAAATGCCACTTTGAATAACAGGATCTGGTTTTGCGGAGATTCGATTTTTTTTTGAACAAAGCATATGAATAATAAAGACAATATCATGGAAGATTGAATGTTAAGTTTGAAAGTAAAATAGAGATCAGTATTTGCACAAATTTCTGTAACGTACCACAATATAATCACACATGTATTGGTTCACATTTTGTAATATACACTTAAGTTATGACCACTTCTGTATTTTGTTAAACTCTGTAATTCAGTAATATGCTTTATTAGTTAATCACCCTGGTGAAAATTTCCAGAAGGATGGGGGTGTTATGAGTGATGAACAATGGACAATGGGGTGCAGAGTTAACCATTCCCAACCCCCCTCCTGAGAACTACGAACTATTGCTGTTGCTATGCTGCTCATGAGAGAGAGATAAAGCCCAGGCAAGAACATCTGCTACAGATAAGAGGGGGAGAGAGGCTGTTGATTTACTGTATTATGACTCTTCCTGGATTATTTACCTTCTACTACCAGGACTGTACTTTGCTAGTTAACATTCCTCAGGAGATAGCAGGAGTGGCCTGATTTGATGGACACGGACATTCAGAGTTGATGGATAGCTGAGACCCCGTGAGTGGGGATAAAAGACAGGTCTGGAGAGACACCCTTCAGACACATCAGTGGACACTGACTGAGTGTTGGGAACCCACAGAAAGGTGGGGACTTCGGAGACCGAACCAGGAAATCGGTCAGTAAAGCTCACAGTGTTACAGCAGGGCCGGTGGGGACTTGTGTGTGTGTCCACTCATGCCAGAGTGACGAGTCCACCACAGAAGAACGGTCCAGCTGAAGACCAGAGGGGTCATAACTGAATGACCACAACAACACGACGGATTAAGAAAGCCACAAAAGGTTTGCCTGCCGCAACTGTTGCTGTTACATCTCGCTCTCGCTCTCTCTCTCTCCAATGATTTCAATACAACAACCATACCTACTTCAGCATTTATGAACTGAACTCTATACTTTCCTATGACAATTCATTTACCCCTAGACATCAATAGAGCTTGTTTATTATTATTATTATTATTATTATTATTATTATTATTATTATTATTATTATTATTATTATTATTATTATTATTATTATTATTATCCCTACCCTTTTAGGTTTATTACTGCTAACTTGTTTAATATGTATATTTGCATTTTTGATATTGTATTGTGTAGTTTACTAATAAACACCTTTAGTTTGGTGCCACCGGACTCCAACGGATTCTTCTTTCTCTGCTGGTCAGACACCCAGTTACGGGGTACGTAACACAGTCAACATTCGGGCTGAGGCCCTTCTTCAGAACTGAGAAGGAAGGGGGAAGATGCCAGAATAAACAGGTGGGGCGAATGGGAAGATGGTAGGTGAAGGCAGGTGGGTGGGAAAAGTCAAGAATTGGATAAGAAAGAATTTGATAGCAGAGGAGAGTTGACCATGGGGTAAAGGGAAGTGGGAGTGGACCCAGGGGGAAGTAATAGGCAGGTGAGAAGAAGTAAAAGCTCAGAGTGGTGAATAAAAGGAGTGGATGGGAGGGGGGAATTATTTACTAGAAGGAGAAATTGATGTTCAAGCCATCAGATTGGAGGCTACCCAGATGGAATATAAGGTGTTGCTCCACTACCCTGAGGGTAAAGAGGAGGCCATGAATCAGCATGTTGGAATGGGAATGTGAATTGGAATTAAAATGCTTGGCCAGCAGAAAGTCCTGCTTGTGGCAAATATTGCGGAAGTGCTCAATAAAAGGGTAAGGCTTTATATGTAGTGCTAATTGTGGGAGAGTTTAGCTTGGCATTGCGGTATAAAGCAAATAGTATTGGAACACCCAAATGTCATAGATGACTTCCAATTTTTATTTCCATTGAATACTTCAGGAAGAAGCATAGTGGTCCTATAATCTAATAGTGTCTATCTCACACTGCTGTCTAAAATCTAAATCACCCTCCATTTTGTCTTAGCGCTTAATTACAGAATCACCATGAATTGGTAGATAGCACTAAATTTAATGCCCCAATAATGGTAATTTAGAATTACTTGTCTTTATTGATGGAAGGAGTAGTCTCTAAGGAGTTTTAATGCATGTGAAGAAGTGAACTGATAAGGCCTCATTATTGGTATTGATTTAACTGTCTTGATACTAATTGCCTGAATCACAAAGATTTTCATGATCAGTGAATGTGCAGAGAAGTTCTGCCATTACAGCGACTGGTTCTATTTCCTCATCCTTCTAATAAAAGACCACATATGAGGAGCATTTGTTGGCTCTGGGCCCATACTCGCAGGAGTTTAGAAGGATGAAGAGGGATCACTTAATTTTCTATTGAAAATTGAAAGGTTGAGATAGAATGCATGTGGGGAGTCTAGGACTAGAGGGCACAGCCTCAGAATAGAGGGATGCCCATTTAGAACAGAGATGAAGACAGGTAGTGAATCTGAGGAGTTAATTGTCACAGACAGCTGTGGAGGCCAAGTAATTGGGTATTGAGTGGTAAATCTGTGGAATTTGTTGCCTGCAGAGGCCACTGGGTGCATTTAAGGCAGAGATAGAGAGGTACTTGACTAGCCAGGGCATCAAAGGGTATGGAAAGAAGGCAGGGGAGTGGGGATGACTGGAAGAATTAGATCAGCCCACAATTGAATGGTGGAGCAAACTCAATGGGCCGAATGGCCTACTTCTTCTCCTATGTCTTATGGTCTTATGGTATATTTAAAGCAGGTTCTTGATTAGTCAGGACATCAAAGGTTTCAGAGAGAAGACAGGAGAATGGGTTGAGGGAGATAAACCAGTTATGAAGGAATGACAGAAAAGGCCCCATGGGCCGAATGGCCTAATCTACTTTTATGTCTTATGGTCTTGTGAGTTGACAGCTTGCAGCTTTCACATCGATGTCAGGAAATCTCAGAGATGTACAGTTGCTTTGCTCCTCAGTAGCCAGACAGGTGATAGCATCCCCTGAATCTGATATGCCATGGGGCAAGAAATGAAAAGTGGAATTATTTTAAAAGACTTCTCTGTTTAGCAATAGTGGAAGGGAGTAATCTCCCTCGTGCTATAAAGTCCACGACTCTTGGAACTTTGCAGCTTCATTGTACAATGGAATCGGTGTCTGCCAGCATTAGTGATGGATATATGGACAGATAACCAATCTGGGGTCATGTAGATAAATAACCCGTTCACAAGTTGCAATGAAGGTTTAATATTTTTCATAGTTTCATGCTGTAAGTTTCTACAAGTATTCCTTGATCATATTCTCTGTCATAAATCAATCTCGGAACTATGTAGTTACAGGTCAGGAAAGTGACACAACCGTATGAAGGCCTACTGTATTGCATCTCCCCAAAATTCAACATGGAAGTCCTTTAATATCATTGGTGGACTCTGTTTATATTTTTTGCTGCCTCACTAAAGATACAGCATAATTAAAGACTCTACCATAGATGTTCACTTTTCTCCCCCTCCCATCGGACAGAAGATAAAAGAGCTTGAAAACACATATCACCAGATTCAAGGAGAGCTTCTATCCCACTAATGTTAAACTCTCAAATGAAATACTGTACAATCAAATGGACTATTGACATCACAATCTACCTCGTTGAGATCTTGTATTTTATTGTTTACCTGTGCCAGACTTTCTCTGCAGCTGTGACACTATTCTGGCTTGTAATAAGAATCATAGAGTCATAGAAAAGTACAGCACATAAACAGCCCCTTCTGCCCATCTAGTCCATGCTGAACCATATAAGCACACTACTGCCATCGACCTTCACCCAGACCATAGCCCTCCATACCCTCACCATCCATGTACCAATCTAACTTTATTTACCTTGTTCTACCTCGCTGCACTGTGCAGTGACTTGGAATGTATTAACAGTACGGAAGATAAGCTTTTCCACTGCACATGTGACTATAATAAACCATTTATAGTTTCAGCTCCAACTTAATGTATCCTTGAAGAACTATAATCTTCTGCAGGTTTAGATGGTGGGATTAGGCTGGATAGCTCTTAGACCAGCTAGGTCACAATGGGCAGATTGGCCTCTATAAATGTTTTGTGCATTTATTCCATAATTGTGAGATTATTTTACGTAGAGAAAACTAGTCCTGTTCATGGCAAAAAAAGGGTTAAAATGAGCTTTATTGGAGATGTCTACAATTAGTGGCTTTAATAGAATGGACACCAGACCTGACAAGAAAAGCTGGCTTGAAAATTAGTGGCAAAGAAGAATCCAAAGAGAAAATGAGATTTTCTTGTCTTTCACAAAGTGTGATTGAGCTTGTGCTCTCTGGAGTTATGCTGGAAGAAGAGTCGACAGCAGTGTTCAGAAAGCTTGTGAAAATACACTTGTAATGCCAACATCTGCAGTGGGTTTGGAGAAGAATCAGGAAAGGTTAACACCACAACCTCTTGCAAAGGACAGGCAAGGATATGATAGAACAAATCACCCATAGGCCTATGTAATTTAATAAGACTCCTTCCCATAATTAACTACAGGAAGTGATGCTATTCCCAAGTACAGTAGAGCTAATTGGATAATTATTGTGCCAATCAAGCTTAATATCCCTGCCCTCTTCTCACTGTTCATCAGGAAGGAGGTACTGGAGAATGAAGGCACACACTCAGTGATTCAGGAACAGCTTCTTTCCCTCTGCCATCTGATTTCTGATGGGCATTGAACTCTTGAACACTACCTCACTGCTTCATTTCTGTTTTTGCACTACTTATTCAATTTAACTATTTGATATACATATACGTATATACTTACTGTAATTCTCATTTTTATATTGTTATGTATTTCCATTGTACTACTGCTGCAAAGTTAACAAATATGTCAGTGATATTAAACCTGATTCTGATATCTATGCTATTGTCAGAGATTTCTCAAAGGTTCAATGGTTCAAATTGAATTTATTATCAAGGTACTGTATGTATACATTACCATATACTTCTTCTTAAGCCCATCACCTCTTTTGGGGCAGAGGCTACTGACAGCAGCTTGCCAAAGTTCTTTTTCCTGGACCAAAAGTTAACCAGCCCTTGATTCTTGAAAAATCATTACTAATGCATCCACAGTCTCTTCAGTTACCTCTTTCAGAACTCTGAGGTGTAGTCCATTTGGTCCAGGTGACTTACAAACCTTCAGAACTTTCAGCTTCTTCCAGGAAATAACAACAGCACTCACTTCATAAATCGGGGGACCTTCTGCTTTAAACACATGACTTCATACATCTTCAACGCAAAGATCCTTCCTCTCCCAGAAACAAGGTCTTTGGTGCTTCTGTTGGTCAAGCCTCTTCTGTTTGCAGCTGAGCTTGGCATCATCCATGGTGAAGTTACCACAAACTACCTTGACATTTTTTTCTTTTGCAGACATTTATAGGGAAAAAAAGAAGTACAATAAAATTTATGAGAAGTATATATAAACTAAGTATGACAAACAAGCAGTGTGTAAAAAGCCTGTGCAAATAAAATATAATACTGAGTAGTAAAGAGCCCTTTAAAGTGAGGCGGTAGGCTGTAGAATCAATTCATGGAGTCATAGATTCATAGAAAAGTGCAGCACAAAAACAAGCCCCTTGGCCCACCTAGTCTGTCCTGAATGTGTGCATATGATAAGCAGTTTTTAGTAGGAAATCTAAAGTAGGAATCTTTAGCAGGAAACTTTCATTGCAAATAATTGCTGCTGTTCTCATTTTGTTTGCTGCTTTTTAAAGAGTTTTTTTTCCAAGTAAATTGACTGTCCATTGTGGATTAGATGGTGTTAGTCATGTGATTTGTTGCATTTCTACTTAGGGCATAGGCCGCTGACAGCAGCTCACCAGACACCTATGTTCTCAGCTGAATGTTAATCTCTCCTTGATTCTTGAAAGATCATTACTGGTGCATCCCCAATCTCTTCAGCTACCTCTTTCAGAACTCCAGTGTGTAGTCCATCTGGTCCAGGTGACTTATCGACCTTCAGACCATTCAGCTTCCCATGCACGTTCTCTGTAGTAATAGTGCTTCATAAATTGGGGAAACTGCTTTATTGAGCACCTCTGTTCCATTTGCCAAAAGCGGAACCTCCTGTTGGCTGAACATTTTAATTCCCATTCTGACATGTTGTGTCACAACCATGTGATTGCGCTCGTGAATATGCAAGTGTCAGCTAATTATTTTTTCATTGTGATGGTATTTAATTCCATTCTTTTCATCGTAGTGCCTATCGAGACTTGAGAAAAGCACAACAATGTTTTGCTCCCTGCTTGCTTTCGGCCTTGCCTAAGAAATTGGACTGTCGAGTCAACCGACTCTGAAGACGAGCGATATTCATTTCATATTTAGTTATTCCTTTCAGCCACAGTGTTGGCATTGTTTTCCATTTGAGAGTTTTAGTTAAGACCCTGTTTAGCCTTGCACTTACTGTTTTCTTTTCCCTCTAACTCTGTTCGTATTAAAGTCTATGAATTATCGACCTGCTTCACTGTCTCTCGCTCCACACTTGTGCCATATCCGAATATAGTGGCATGTTGATCCATGGTCTCATTTTGTGCCATAATGAGGCCAACATCAGGCCAGAGGAGCAACACATTATACTGCATTTAGGTGGCATGAATGTCAATTTTCCCTCCTGTTAAAAAAAATGCTTCCCTCCCCCTCCCCTCTTCTTTTATTCCCCACTCTGGCCCCTTAACTCTTCTCACCTGCCTGTCACCTCCCTTTGGGTTCCCTCGTGCTTCTCTTTCTCCTGTGGTCCACTCTCTTCTCGTCCATTACCTTTCTACCCCCCTGGTTTCACCTATTATCATCCAGCAATCCTCCTTTCCCTCTCCCCACCTGTTTTTTTCTGTTGGCTTCCCTCTTCCATTTCAGTCCTGAAGAAGGGTTTTGGTCTATCTGTCATTTCCATAGATGCTGCCTGACTTGCTGAATTCCTCCAGCATTTTGTAAGTGTTGCTCTGGACTTACAGCAGCTGCAGACTGCCTCGTGTTCATGATTTGCACTCACCTCTGCCCCCAGCACAATTGAACTACTGGCATACTGTTAGTCTTTTCCGCAATGAACTCCATTGCAAGTTCTTATTCAGTTCATTTGTTATTTCCTTTATCCCCCCATTACTCCCTCTCCAACTTCAACATATCTATGATCCTTCTGAATTGCTCTCTGAACCTCCAGCCACTGCTGCTCTGCTGTCAACCCTGCTAGTGTCCCTTTCCAATTAACTATGGCCAGCTCTTCTCTCAAGCCTCTGTAATTCCCTTTACTCCACTGTAATACTGATACATGTGACTTTAGCATCTCCTTCTCAAATCACAGGGCAAATTTTATCATATTGTGATCATTGGCTTCTAAGGGATCCTTCACCTTCAGTTCCCTAATCAAATCCAGTTCATTACACAACACCTAATCCAGAATAGTGATCCTATAGTGGGTTCAGCCACAAGGTGCTCTAAAAAACCATCTTCTAGGCATTCTTGAAACTCCCCCTCCTGGGATCCAGCACCATCCTGACTTTCCCAATCTGCCTGCATATTGAAATACCCTATGACTGTCAATCGTAACATTGTCCTTTGACAAATCGTATCCTTGGACGTTCAGCTCCCAACTATAACCTTCTTTCAGCCACAACTCAGAGATGCCCACAACATCATACCTGCCAATCTCTGACAACACTACAAGCTCACCTGCCTTCCATAGACTGTGTGTATTCAAGTATAATACTTCTTCTTCGGCTGTCCATCGATTTTCAATGATAACTGAGGCCTGGGCAGGGTTGTATGGAAGACCGGCAGTTGCCCATGCTGCAAGTCTCCCCTCTCCATGCCATCGATGTTGTCCAAGAGAAGGACCATACAGCATTAGGACATACAGCTTGGCACTGGTGTTGTGGCAGAGCAATGTGTGGTTAAGTGCCTTGCTCAAGGACACAATACGTTGCCTCAGCTGAGGCTCGAACTAGCAACTAGACCGATGCCTTAACCACTTGGCTACGCATCACATTCAGGTATAATACAGTCAGTATTGTATTAATCACCCTTTTTGATTGTGTCTCTCTGTTACACTGACTGCAGTTTTGCCCTATCATCTGCCCATCTCACTACTCACTGTCTCTGCTTAAATACCAACTCCCCATCATCAGCCCTATCGCTCAGGTTCCCATCCCCCACCGAATTATTTTAATAGCTCCCCAAACGCAGTAGGCAACCTGTCCTCAAGCATATTGGTCACCCCCATATTCAGGTGCAACCCCTAGGGTTCAGCTGTCTCCCATCAATCTTATGTTCAAAGTGAGATCTGATGAAGGATGATGGTTCCAACATAATGTGGATTATTATTTAATGTTGTACAACTCCAGTCATTGGTAAATTATATATATATATATATATATATATAAATAAATAAAAAAACATAAATACATGCATTGGTATTTATTATTTTGACATGTACCGAGATAGAGTGAAAAGTTTGTCTTGCGTACTGTTCGTACAGATCAAATCATTATTCAATGCTTTGGGGTAGAATAAGATAAAGCAATAATCCTCATAAATCAAAGTATTGTGTATAGGAGGTGGGATGTTATGTTGAAATTGTATAAGATCTTGATAAGGCCTAATTAGAAGTATTGCGTTCAGTTTTTGTCACCGGCTACAGGAAAGATGTAAATAAGTTTGAAAGAGTACAAGATTTACAAGGGTGTTGCTGGGTCTGGAAGAACTGAATTATATGGAAAGATTGAATAAGTTAGAACTTTATTCCTTAGAATGTAGAAGACTGAGAGGAGATTTGATACAGGTATACAAAATTATGAGGGGTATATATAAATGGTTAATACAAGCAGGCTTTTTCCTCTAAGGTTGGAAGGGATAACAACAAGAGGTCATGGGTTAATGGTGAAATTTGAAAAAAGTTTAAAGGGTTCATGTGGGGAAACCTTTCACTCAGAATGTTGTGACAGTGCAGAATGAACTGCCAGTGCAAGTTGTACATCTCCTTCAGCTGTGCATCGATTTCGATGTTGACACTGCTGAGAGTTTAGTCTCTGCAGGCACGTTTATGGGCCACAAGCCCAGCATTGGATCGACACTGTCTCCCACATCAGTAGCATTTGTGATTTGACTGGTCTAGCACCGAATGTCTGCATTCATGACCTGCTTTATATTTCTTCTGCCTTTTCTCCTCGATAGCTGGGATTGAGTTCTTGACAATGCAGTGCCAACTTCTTCTGTCCAAAGCATCTTTCTCCCAGGTGTTGACATTCATGTCCATGTTCTTCATATGGCGCTTGAGCACATCTTTGTAGCGCAGCTTCTGACCACCATGCTTCCTCTTTCCTTCATGTAGCTCGCCCTAGAAAACAGCTTTGTGTAAGCGATCATCGCTCATTTTTGTGACATGACCAGCCCAACGCAGCTGGGAAGCTGTGATCAGCGATTCTGCACTGACTGTCCCAGCTCGTTTGAGCACCTCCACATCTGGTACCCTCTCTTGCCACTTGATGTGTAATATTTGGCGTAAATGCCTGAGTTGTGTTTTGGTCAATTTCTTGATGTTCTTCCGATACATTGCCATCCTTTCAGTTGAATAAAGCAGAAATGGTAAAACAGCTGTGTTATACTCTTTGACCTTGGTCGCCATCTTAATATTGTGGCAAGACCAAAATCTCTTCTGCAAAGCACCAAGGACTTTTGTAGCTGATTGAATTCTCCTCTCAACTCCCAGATCTGATGAGTTGGTGTTGGTCACAGAGCTTCCTAAGTATGTGAAAGTATGTGAAAATGTCTCCCTCAGGACTTCAAAGGTGTGCTGATAGTCACCATCTACAAGAAGAAAGGCGACCGTAGTGTTTGTAGAAACCACTGTGGAATCTCCCTTCTGTCCACATCTGGGAAGATTATGGCAAAGATACTGCTAAACCGTCTCAAGATCATCTCAGAAGTGGTACATGCAACTTGATTTCAATGTTTAAGGGGAGTTTGGGTAAGTACATGGATGGTAGGGATATGAGGGGGTATGGTCCCAGTGCAAGTCATTAGGAGATGTATTGGCATGGACTAGATGGTTTCTGTGGTGTGGTGTTTCTGTGGTGTATCTTTCTATGATTCTGTGTCTCAATAACAATGTAGAATAAATGTAAAAGCTACTGAAAGCGTGCAGTAGCAATAAATGATAAACAGCAAGATCATATCAGGGTAGATTGTGAGGACAAGAGTCCATCTTATAATACCTAGGTCCACTGGCCACTGGTCCACTCACCAAAGCATTTGATACGGTCAGCAGAGATGGCTTATGGAAGATAATGGAGAAGTTTGGCTACCCTAGCAGGTTCATCACGATTGTTCGGCAGTTCCACGATGGCATGATGGTGAAAGTTTTGGATGATGGTAACGAGTCAGAAGCCTTCCCAGTGACGAACGGTGTGAAAGCAAGGATGTGTTCTCGCCCCTACACTCTTTAGCATGGTCTTCTCTGCTATGCTGACTGATGCCTTCCCCGATTGTCAGGATGGTATACACATCAGATACAGGACTGGCGGTGGGCTATTCAACCTCCGGCGTCTACAGGCTGTTACAAATGTAACCATCCAGAGACAGAGAAGCAGTTTCAGCGACAGGTTACTGTCGATGCAATGCTCCTCAGACAGGATGAAGAGGTCATTACTCCCCAATGCCATTAGGCTTTACAATTCAACTGCCAGGACTTAAGAACTTTTTTAAAGCTATTATTAATGCTTTTTGAGTTAGTGTTTTAGATGCATATCATATTATTACTGAGTTAAGTATTGTATGTAATGAGTTTTTGCTACAACAAGTGTATGGGACATTGGAAAAAATGTTGAATTTCCCCATGGGGATGAATAAAGTATCTATCTATCTATCTATCTATCTAAATGTGATGCACCATCAATAACTTACGCTGAGACGTAGGAAGCGAGGTATCGGCTTTTATTGACTGGAAGAATGAACAGCACTACATCCTGGGGAATGAGGCAGGGCAACAGGCCTCAGTCGCCTTTATACAGGGGTCTGTGGGAGGAGCCACAGGAGCAGTCAGCAGGGGTCTGTGGGAGGAGCCACAGGAGCAGTCAGCAGGGGTCTGTGGGAGGAGCCACAGGAGCAGTCCAGACAGGTATATGTAGTTCACCACATTCACCCACCCTTTGTTTTAAAAGAGTCCCCAGGTGGCGAAGTTTCTTACAAGTATATTTACAGGTTAAGTCTATCAGGTGGTCGAATCTTTCGCTGCGATCTGTGTAGCACCGGCTGTGATTGCACAGGTGCCGGAGGTGGTGATTGCACCGGAGACAGGGATTGGGCTGGTTCTGGCCCAACTGGAGGTGTCAGGGATCCCTCACGTGTGTGCGAGGCCCCCGGAATAGACGCGTACGAAATGCCCGGTACATGAGCGTCGTGAGGAGTCTGGATGTGGCACGGTGTGTGCGGTGTCACCTCGGGTACAAGGTTCATAGTTACTGTGGAGTGTACGGGGTAGTGGTCTGCTGCTCTGGCGGGCGCCAGGTTGCAGACAGAGACCGTGTCCTCCCGCCCATCAGGCAAGACCACGTAGGCATACTGGGGGTTAGCATGCAAGAGGTGAACCCTCTCGACCAGCGGGGAGTATTTATTACTCCTCACATGTTTACGTAGCAGCACTGGCCCCGGGGACGTCAGCCAAACTGGTTGGGTGGTCCCAGTGACAGACTTCCTGGGAAAAGAGAATAGGCGTTCGTGAGGGGTGGCATTAGTGGACGTGCACAACAGGGAGCGGATAGAGTGGAGTGCCTCAGGGAGGACCTCCTGCCATCGGGAGACCGGCAACCCTTTTGACTTAAGGGCTAAAAGTGTGGCCTTCCACACTGTGGCATTCTCCCTCTCCACCTGTCCATTCCCCCGGGGATTATAACTCGTGGTTCGACTAGTAGCAATGCCCCTAGCTAGCAGGAACCGGCGCAACTCGTCACTCATAAAGGAGGACCCTCTATCACTGTGGATATAGCAGGGATATCCGAACAGAGTGAAGAGCTGGCACAGGGCTTTTATGACGGACGTGGTAGTAGTGTCGGGGCAGGGAATGGCAAAGGGGAATCGCGAGTACTCGTCAATAATACTGAGAAAATAGACATTGCGGTCGGTGGAGGGAAGGGGGCCCTTAAAGTCAACACTCAGTCGCTCAAAAGGGTGGGTGGCCTTGACAAGCTGCACAGTGTCAGGACAGTAGAAGTGCGGTTTGCACTCAGCGCAGATTTGGCAGTCCCTGGTCATCGTCCTGATGTCCTCCAGGGAGTACGGCAGGTTCCGGGCTTTAACGAAATGGTAAAATCGGGTGACCCCCGGATGGCAAAGATGTGCATGAAGGGCATACAGCTGGTCGAGCTGTGCGCTAGCACATGTTCCCCGGGATAGGGCATCAGAGGGTTCATTGAGTCTGCCAGGCTGGTACAGGATATCATAATTGTAGGTGGAGAGTTCTATTCTCCATCGCAAAATTTTATCATTTTTGATTTTGCCCCGCTGTTGGTTGCTGAACATGAACGCAACTGAGCGCTGGTCGGTCAGCAAGGTGAACCTTTTGCCAGCGAGATAGTGCCTCCAGTGCCTAATAGCTTCCACAATGGCCTGGGCTTCTTTCTCCACCGCGGAGTGTCGAAGTTCAGAACCTTGAAGGGTACGAGAAAAGAATGCTACTGGCCCGCCTGCCTGATTGAGGGTAGCAGTCAGCGCGAAGTCAGAGGCGTCACTCTCTACTTGGAAGGGAATGGTCTCGTCCACTGCATGCATCGTTGCTTTGGCAATGTCCCCTTTAATGCAGCTGAAGGCCGCGCAGGCCTCGGCAGAGAGGGGAAAAGTGGTAGACTTGACCAGGGGGCAGGCCTTGTCTGCGTGATGGGGGACCCATTGGGCGTAATAGGAAAAGAAGCCCAGGCATCGTCTGAGGGCCTTGAGAGTGGTGGGAAGAGGGAGTTCTAACAGGGGGCGCATACGGTCGGGATCAGGGCCAATGACCCCGTTCTCCACAACATACCCAAGGATAGCGAGTCGGGTGGTTCTGAACACACACTTGTCCCTGTTATAAGTAAGGTTCAAAGCTTCGGCCACTTGGAAAAATCGTTGTAGGTTGGCATCGTGATCCGACCAGTCGCGACCACAGATGGTGATGTTATCTAGATAGGGAAATGTGGCCTTCAGTTTGTACCGGTCCACCATCCGGTCCATCTCCCTCTGGAAGACTGAGACACCATTTGTGACACCAAATGGGACGCGCAGGAAGTGATAGAGCCTGCCACCCACCTTGAAGGCGGTGTAGGGGCGGTCCTCTGGGTGGATGGGGAGCTGGTGATAAGTGGATTTTAGATCTATCTTCGAGTACACCTTGTACTGAGCTATCTGGTTGACCATATCCGCAATGCGGGGTAGGGGGTACGCATCAAGCTGCGTGAACCTATTGATGGTTTGCATCAATTTTATTGACTGGAAGAATGAACAACACTCCATCCTGGGGAATGAGGCAGGGCAACAGGCCACAGTCGCCTTTATACAGGGGTCTGTGGGAGGAGCCACAGGAGCAGTCAGCAGGGGTCTGTGGGAGGAGCCACAGGAGTTGTCCAGACAGGTATATGTAGTTCACCACAAAAGGTAAAGGAGACCGTCATCAGAGACCTCTTATTTGCTGATGATTGCACCCTCAATGCCAGCACAGAGCAGAAGATGCAGCGAGAAATGGACTGCCTCTCACGAGCCTGTGACAACTTTGGACTTACAATCAGCACCAAAAAGACCGAAGTTATGTACCAGCCCGCACCCGGAAAGCCCTACCAGGAACCAGACATCACAGTAAAGGGGCAGAAGCTACTGACAGTTGACAGCTTTACTTACCTGGGCAGTACTTTATCATGAGCGGTGAACATAGATGCAGAGATCAGCAACAGAATTGCCAAAGCCAGTGCCGCCTTTGGGAGACTCCGTGAGAATGTATGGGAGCGGAGAGGACTCAGCCTTACCACCAAGCTGAAGGTCTACCGCGCAGTGGTTCTCACCACCCTCCTCTATGCCAGCGAGACCTGGACTGTCTACAGCAGACACGCTAAACAGCTCAACCACTTCCACTTGAGCTGCCTCCACAGACTTCTCCACGTACGATGGCAGGACAAAGTCCCAGACACGGAGGTCCTGGAGCGGGCTAGCACCCACAGAGTCTACACCCTCCTACAGAAAGCCCAAGCCAGATGGGCTGACCATGTCGTCAGGATGTCTGACAGTCGACTACCAAAACAGCTGTTGTATGGAGAGCTGAGCCAGGGCAAGCGCTCAGTTGGAGGGCAGAAGAAACATTTCAAAGACTGCCTCAAAGTGTCCCTCAAAGACCTCAACATCAATCCCAGTAGCTGGGAATCGCTTGCTCTGGACCGCCCAACCTGGTGGAGCAGGACCACTGAAGGAGCGTATGCAGCAGAAATCAGACGCACCGCCGAGGCTCTGAGGAAACGTGCCACACGCAAGGCTCGAGCTACCTCCACTTCCACTGCAGCACCTACCCTCATGTGTCCCACGTGTGGGCGAGCTTTCAGTGCCCGGATTGGCCTCACCAGTCACCTCCGGACCCACAGTCACAAACCCTCCACCTGACAGAAGTCGTGGTCGTCTTCGACTCCGAAGGACAAACAACAACAACAACAACAACAACAGGTCCACTCAAGAGTCTATGAACAGTGGGACAGATGCTGTCCTTAAGCCTGGTTGTTAGAGATATGTAAGTAACATACTTACATATTGATCAACACCAGTAGAGTGAATTTATTCATCTGAACAGATACAGGTGAAAAATGTGTCAAATTTCAAAGTCCATTTATTATCAAACTATATATACCATAAACAACCTGAGATTCATCTCTTTGCAAACAGCCACAAAGAAACACAACAGAGATTATGACAAACGTCCACACAACAAAGACTGTCAAACACCCAATGTGCAAAAGAAGAACAAACTGTGCAAACAATAAAAAAGTAAACAATTAACATCTAGAAGTTGAACTGTTGAGTTCCTGAAAGTGATTCGACAGTCACGGAGCCAGATCGGCGCTGAGGCGAGTATGGCCGTTCAGGAGATCGATTGCTGCAGGCCACAGCTACAGAGTTCGTTTAGCGCTGAGGTGAATGCAGCCGTTCAGGAGCCCAGCAGTTGCAGGATAACAACTGCTCCCAAATCTGACGGCATGGACCCAAGACTCCTGTTGAACTAAACTGAAATCAGTCTGAATTTGTTTGTTAAGGTTGCTCTCTCTATGACCAGCACCAGCTTTCTTGATGGATGTTATATTAGTGTGCACGTGGAACTGTGATCAGCTGGGATTGTTTGCTTCTGTTAGTCCCAATTATTTGTGGCTAAAGATAAAGATGAGCTTTATTTGTCATATGTACATTGAAACACAGAAACACACACTGAAATGCATTGTTTACATCAAATCAAATTAGCAAAGGTTGTCCTGGGCTGCACACAAGTGTCATCACACTTCTGACACTGACATAGCACGCCCACGCTTACTAACCCTAATTTTGTGTCTTTGGAATGTGAGAGGAAATGGGAAACCCACACAGTCAGAGAGAGAGAACAGACAAACTCCTCACAGACAGTGGCAGTAATCGGTCCCGACTGGTATTCCCTGTCACTGTGAAACAATTGTACTAACCATTATGATATAACAAAACTGAACAGCATTATTGCCCAATGGAAATTGGGAATTGTAAACTTGGCAGACAGTTACCTAGCTGTTACAATTTCTGAGAGAGGAAGTAAGTGAGGCACAGCAAATCAAGATATATGGATATAAAATGAGATAATGAATCAATGCTTTAGTTAATTTGGATTATTATTTTTCTTCTCTTTTTTACTTGCACAGTTTGTTGTCCTTTGTATACTGGTTGTTTGCCTGTCTTGTTGGCTGTGGTCTTTCATTGATTCCAACGTGCTTTTTGGGCTTAAATTTCATGCCCGCAAGAAAATAAATCTCAGGGTTGTATATGGTGACATATATATGTACTTTGACAATAAGTTCATGCCTGTTGGAATTCTGGCCTTTAAAAAATGCGGTCAGTCGTGTTGGTGTCATTGACCTGGGCTGCATAAGATTATGTTTTGGGACCAAGTTTAGTCATGCACACAAGGCAAAGTCAAAGCCAAAGTAAATTTATTGTTAAAGTTCCATATACCACCTTGAAATTCATTTTCTTACAGCCATTTATAGGAAAATAAAGAAATGCAGTACAATTTATGAAAGGCAAATTTCTGCAGATGAATGAAGGCCAATGTGCAAAAAGTTTTCAATCAACTCTATCTACCTATGATGCCACTTTCAATGAATTATGGACCTATATTCCCAGATCACTTTGTTTTACTGCAGTCCTCAGTGCCCTACCCTGGTTATCACAAATCCTAGGTATGTGACCATTGACATAAGGCAGACAATGTCTGAAGAGTATTGATAATGGCTAGGGTCACTTGTCTTGTAAAGTCACTGACTTGAAGAAAGAAATGTCAAACCGTTTCTGTAGAACAACTTGCCATAAGCAATCATGGTCATAGAAAGAGCATAATTGCCCACATCATATGACAAGGTGCATGATGAATGAAATTATATATATATACATATATATACACACACATATCTTATTGTAACTTTTCGTATTTTATCTTTATGCATTGCAATCTACTGCTGCTGCAAAACAACAAATTTCACGACACATGCTTGTGAAATTAAACCTGAGACTGAAACTCTACATAAACAAAGACTGACTAATAGCTAATGTCCAAAAGAAGACAAATTGTGTAAACAAATAATAATAATATAAATAAATAACACTGAGTTATAGAGTCCTTGAAAACGAGTCTGTAGTTTGCGGAATCGCTCTCTGTTGTGGTGAGTGAAATTATCCATGACGATTCAGGAGCCTGCAAATTGTAGAGACGAATTAGTATTTAGTTAAGTGTGGCCCACAAAGTACGTGAAAAAAACATTTATAATTTATCAACACAGCGTGTTTTGAGCGACATTGCTCTTGGAAAATGGGTTGTGCTGCTTCATTTAACACAAATTAGGTTTGGAGAGAATTCTTCTGTTACCCTCCTATACCTGATGAATGGCTTCCATAGTGGATGATTCAATAATCCTAATTGTTTGCAGTCAATCTAAGTCCTCATTACATGCAGCAGAATAGGGCATAGCTGCCAATGGATGATGGTTCAACTGATCAAGAGTGTTAATAACAGAAACATATTTTCTTCGACAAAATAATTAACTTTCTTTCTAATTTTCCCATAGAAATTTTCACTAGTGATTATTGCTTTACCTAATGGAAGATAGTGGGTGAAAATGGCAATGATACTGTGATGGGATATAGCAATGAGTGTCATCTGAATTGAAGACTGCCCCACTCAACTTTACTTGCCCTCTTACTGAAATGCTCCCACAATCAATGAACTAACTTTCAAGGACTCTTCATCTCACGTTCTTGATATTTATTATTATGATTATTTCTTCTTTTTATATTTGTTCAATTTATTGATTTCTGCACCTTTTGTTGAATGGCCTAACTGGGCTGTCTTTTGTTGATTCTTTTACTATTCTATAGATTTATCAAGTATGCCCACAAAAAAATGAATCTCAGGGTTGTGTACAGTGACGTATATGTACTTTGATAAAAAATTACTTTGAATGATATAGAAATCGCAGAATCAGATTTATAAATCACTGACTTATGTAATGTGAAATTTGTTGTTTTGCAGCAGGAGTACAGTGCAAACATATCAAATCGATATAAATTACAGAATAAAAAGTAAAAACAGGAAGAACAAAGTGGTGTTCATGGACCACTTTGAAATCTAATAGATGAGGGGAAGAATTATTTCCTGAATTATTGAGTGGATACCTTCCGGTTCCTGTACCTCCTCCACCATGGTAGTAATAAGAAGCAGCCAGGTCCTGCATGGTGAGGGTACTTAGTGACAGATGCCTCCTCCTTGAGACTGTGCCTCATGAAAGTGTCCTCAGTGGTGGGGAGGATTGTGCCCGTGACAAACCCAGCAGAGTTTGCTGCCCACACAGTGTGCATATCCTTCAGTTTCCCAACATTCACATGTCTATCTAAAAGTCCCTTAAAAGTTCCTATTGTTTCTGCATCTGCCAGCAACCCAGGCAGTGCATTCCAGGCACCCACCACTCTGTGAGTGCGAGGGGCACTTTTACTTGTGAGGGGCAAGTAAAAAGCTTGCCCCATGCATATACTTTGTAATTACCCCTTACCTTAAATACACGTCCTCTGGTATTAGATATCTCAACCATGGGAAGAAAGATGCTGCCTGTCTCCTCTATCTATGCTTCTCATAATCATAAATAGGTGGCAGGGTGGAGATGCAGTATATCTTTACCAAAGGAGGTGTAAGGCACTCCTTCCCTCTGCTAGCCTGCAGATCACCCTTGGGCAAGGTGTAGCACCTGCATTGCCCCGTAATCAGAGTTTTCTGAAGCCGAAGGATCAGGCGGTGGATGGTTGTATGAGTAGCTGGTGCATATCACAAGACCTGGCTATGCGACCACTGATGCCCCTGCCCCCCGCTCCCTCTTCATTCCTCCACTCTGGCCCATCTCTTACCTCTGTTCATCACCTGCTTATCACTGCCCCTGGTGCCCCTCCATTTTCCCTTTCTTCATGCTCTACTCTCCTATCTGATTGCTTATTATCTTTTCTACAAATCACCTCCCAACTCCTTATTTCATCACCTCTCCCTCACCCGCCTGGCTTTATCTATCACATTCTAGTTTGTACCCCTTCCCCTCACCCCAGCTTCAAATTCTGACTTCCCCCCCCCTTCCTATCCAGTCCTGACAAAGGGTCTCGGCCATAACAAAAACTGTTTATTCACTTCTCTAGACACTGCCGGTCCTTTTGGGTTTTTCCAGCATTTTGTGTGTGTTGCTTTGTATTTCCAGTAGCTGCAGAATCTCTTGTTTTTAACCATAGTCCATATATCTTTAGAATCTTATTTATTTGTTTTTCTATTTTAAAAGAAACAGCATGGAGCAGCACTTTTTGGCCTTCCAAGCCACACTGCCCAACAATCCCCCAATTTAATCCTAGCCTAATCATAGGATAATTTGCTATGACCAATTAACCTACCAACACCCTTTGGACTGTGGGAGGAAACTGTAACACCCAGAGGAAACCCACATGGAGGAAATGTACAAACTCCTTACAGACAGCGGTGGCAATTGAACCACAGCCTTCTGCTGACCAGTGCTTTAAAGGTTATGCTAACCACAATACTGTCATGCCAGGTGCTACACCACACCATCAGCCTGCACTGGGTCAACACCTGTTGCGGGGTAGGTGTGTTGCTTGTTTGAAGGTAGGTGCTGACACCATCTCAGGGTTATCTAACAGGAGATAGGTTTTACAAATTACCTCCATCCCATAAATAGGAAATGCATATACCTTTGGAAATTAAATGGAAACACAATCTCTCTTCATATTTAATTCTTCACTTGTGTTCAGTGAAAAATAAACAGGGTGTTTTAAATGGATTATGCATTTTTTAGCATGCATCATCAAACATGGTTTTGACAAAATAAGTCTAGTGGTGAGCATGAACAACAAGCACATGCCTTGTTACGTTGAAAGAGTTATATTATTTTACTGCTTGGCCAGCTGCTAAGATGATGGAGAGGAGATGCTGAATGCCTATGGCAGGAATGGCATTTTAATTTTTAAGAGGGTTGACAAATAGACAAGGAGTTCCACAGAGATAGCGGTCTGCTTATTCCAGCAATTTACCACTATCATTGATTAATAGGTAGACGCTGACAAGGAGATGGTATTTGAGTTTATTTGTTTATTTCGAGATTCAGCATGATAACAGACCAGCAAGCCTGCATCGCTCAATTAGACTCATGTGACCAATTAATCTAGTAGCACAAACGTCTTTGCAATGTGGGAGCAAACTGGAGCAGCTGGAGGAAACCCAAGTGGTCATGGGGAGAATGTACAAACTCCTTACAGACAGTGATGGGAATTCATCCTGTGTGGCAATGAAGTGTTTCATCAACCATGCCACCATTAGTGTAGTGTTTGGAAACCTGTTGGGTCCACGTGGCTGACACATGTACATGACGTAGACAGCGTTACAGAGTGCAATGGAGATGTAGTAGAGATAATCAGTGAATGGTGGCACAGGAACCTTACAAATGAAGGAAGCCAGAATTACTCTACTTATAAAGCCGGACACAACATCGTTTTTGAGCATCTCAGCCCAAAATGTCAACTGTTTATTTCCTTCCATGGATGCTGCCTGACCTGAGTAAATCCGCCCCTTGCCCTCTATCCACCCTGTATCTTTCCTCACCAACACTTCGACCCCTCACATCCTGCTCACTAAACTCTCAGAAATACTCTCACATAATAAAGTCTGAAACGTATAAAAGAAAGATTGTGGGTGCTGCTTAGAATTCCAGCATTTGCAGATTTTCTCTTGTTTTTGAAAAGATTTAAATAGTTAATTTCAAATTTACGAAATGTGTTGTTTAGATGAATAAGAAAGTAAGGACAAACATATTGATACAGATAAAAAGAAGGCACAACAGCAGTTATATTTAATTTGAGGAGATTTGCTCTGTCACCAAAGGGACTTGAAATTTTCTACAGATATACCACGGAGAGCATTCTAATTAGCTGCATCTCTGTCTACTATAAGACCATAGTATTTAGGAGCAGAATTAGGCCATTTGGCCCATTGAGTCTGCTCCACCATTTCATCATGGCTGATCGAATTTTCCTCTCAGTCCCAGTCTCCTGCCTTCTCCCATATCACTTCATGTCCTGACCAATCAAGGATCTATCAAACTTTGCCTTAAATATATGTAAAGACTTGGCCTCCACAGCTGCCTGTGGCAACAAATTCCACAGATTCACCACTTTCTGGCTAAGGAAATTCCTCCTCATCTCAGTTTTAAAAGAATGCCCCTCTATTTTGAGGCTGTGTCTTCTGATCTTGGACTCTCCCACCATTGGAATCATACTCTCTACATCCATTCGATCAAGGCCTTTTGCTATTCAATAGATTTTAATGAGGTCACCCCTCATTCTTCTGAATTCCAGTGAATACAGGCCCTGAGCCATCAAACTCTCTTCATATGGCAAGCCGTTCATTCCTGGAATCATTTTCGTGAACCTCCTTTGAAACTTCTCCACTGCCAGCACATCCTTTCTAAGATGTGTCCCAAAACTGCTCACAGCACTCCAAGCGAGGCCTTGCCAGTACTTTACAAAGTCTCATCATTACATCCTTGCTTTTATATTATATTCCTCTTGAAATGAATGCTAACATTGCATTTGCTTTCCTCACCACAGGCTCAACCTGCAAATTCACCTTTACGGAATCCTGCACAAGGACTCCTAGGTCCCTTTGAACCTCAGATGTTTAAGTTTTCTCGTGATTTAGAAAATAGTCAACCCTTTCACTTCTTCTAATAAAGTGCCTGGCCATATACTTCCCAACACTATATTCCATCTGACCCTTCTTTGCCCATTCTCCTAATCTATCCAAGCCCTCTGTTGCCTCTCTTTTTTTCTCAAAGCTTCCAGACCCTCCACCTATCTTCGTATCTTCATGGGGGGGGGGGGGGAAGGATGAGATGTCTACTGCACAGGATCGAAAGAGGCTGAAGAAAGTCATGAACACAGACAGATCCATCATGGGCACTAGCCTCCCCAGTATCCATGACATCTTCAAGGGGCGATGCCTCAAAAAGTCAGTGTCCAGGATTAAGGACCCCCATCACCCAAGACATGCCCTGTTCTCAATGCTACCATCAGGAAGAAGGTTTAGGAACATGAAGACACAGCTACTTCTCCTTTGCCATCAGATCTCTGAATGGACATTGAACCCAAGAACAGTATCTTGCTATTTTTTGTACTTATTTAATTTAACTATTTATATATATAATTGTAACTTACAGTTCTGATTATTATCTATTGCAATGTACTGCTGCCACAAAAACAACAAATCTCCTGACATATGCCAGTGATATTAAACCTGATTTTGATTTCTATCAACAACGCAAAATGCTGCAGGATCCCAGTAGGTCAGGCAACATCTATGGAAAGGGCAAAGAGTCGACCTTTCAGGCTGAGACCCTTCATCGAGTCTGCAAAGGAAGGAGAAATGTCTGACTTATCCTCTTCCTTTCCAATCCTGATAAAGAGTGTTGGCCCAAAACGTCAACTGTTTATTCATTTCCATAGGTGCTGCCCGAATTGTTTTAGATTTCCAGCATGTGCAGATTTTCTCATGTTTCTGATTCCTATGACCATGGTCGGTGATGAAACATTTCAGTTTAAAAATTTTCCCTAAAATGTGAAAATTAAAATTAATTAAAATTAAGTGATAATTTGCCAGGGTGTGGCATTTATTAGCACCAAGAGTAGCTGATGCAGAGACCGTTGCAAATTTTAAGCAAAGGGGAGGTAAACATTTGTTCAGAGGAAGGTGTAAAGTTGTGATAAGCATTCTTGTGTTTCTCACATTACAATAGTGACTGCTCTTATAAAGCTCATTGAGTTTATGATTGGTGCTATAGAAATCACTTCCTTTTGTAGATTTACAGCAACAAAGCTCCTATTCATTTGGAACAGAATCAGCGAACATACTGAAGTCCTAGTGAAGGGCCTTGGAACTGAAATGTTGATTCTATTTCTCTCTACTTTCATCATTTTCTGTTTTTATTTCAGTGAATGCACTGCTGTTTTTTATTTGAAGTACAGATTATGTACTGACACATCATTACATTTAATTAAATGTCTGTTTTTAAAGTGTGTTTGTCTCATTGGTTTGTGGTTCTGAATACTTTATTTAGAGATACAGCACAGTAACAGACCCTTCCTGTTCAATGAGCCCATGCCACTGAATTACACCCATGTGTGCAATTGGTCTACTAAACTGTCTCTTTGGAACATGGGAGGAAACCAGTGATAACGAGATGTACAACCAGCTTGCACATAGCAGACGGAATCGATCGCGGATCACTGATGCTGTAATAACATTACGCTAACCGCTCCACTACCATGCCAGCCTATTGTGATCACCACACGTGGAGCAGGAATTCTGCAACAATTAGCTGGAATTTTGCTTTCTTAAGTGTGTTACAGTTTTAATTCATTGCTTTCTCTTCACAATTCTGCTGAAGCATAGTAGATGATTGAAGTATCTCTCAGACTCTTTCACAGAGTCCAGGAGAATATTACACACCAGATCACAGATTTCTGAGGAGAAGATTTACAATTGCTATAAAACATAGAACAATGCAGTGCCAAACCAGATAAAGAGCAAATAAAAAACACCCAAAGACTATTCCTTCATACCTACACAATGCTGATATTCCCCCATCTTCCTTACATTCATGTACTTATCCAAAACATCTCTTAAAAGCCTCTAATATACATATTTGCCATGACCACCATACCAGGTAGTGTAGTCCAGGCATCTGCCACTGTCAGGGATATGAACTTTGATCCCAAAATCTTTCTGCTCAGCAACAATGTTAATTTAAGTACATGAACGTTTGTGAAAGTTGGTAAGTTGGGTTATCATTGTCACATGTATTGAGGCACTGTGAAAATCTTTCCATTTCATGCTGTCCGTACAGACCATTTCATCACAACAGTGCATTGAGATAGTACAAGGGAAAACAAGAACAGAATGCCCAATGAAAGTGCAGTGCTGTTAGACAATAAGGTGCAAGGCCATGATGAGGTAGATCATGAGGTCAAAAGTCCATTTTATTGTGCAGAAGTTTTGTAACATCAAAATAAAAACTGGCCTTGATTCTTGTATACACAACATGCTGGAAGAACTCAGCAGGCCAGGCAGCTTCTATGGAAAACAGGCAACAGTCGACATTCCAGGCCAAAACCTTTCATCAGTACTGATGAAGAGTTTTGGCCCGAAACGTCAACTGTTTACTCTTTCCCATAAATACTGCCTGGCCTGCTGAGTTCCTCTAGCATTCTGTGTGTTTTACTTTGATTTCCAGCATCTGCAGATTTTTTTTTGTTCTCGATTTGATCGTACGTGTTTTCAAGATTTTATATCTTCTGCTTGATGGGAGAGGACCAAAGAGAGAATATCTGCTCTGGATGGGGTCTTTGATTACTTTCCCATTGTCAACCCATCCCTGTTCCAACATGTCAGTCTATGGCCTCTTCTGTCACAATGAGACCACTTTCTGGATGGAGGAGTGATGCCTCATAATCGACTTAGGTAGCTTCCGTCCTAATGGCACGGACATCAATTTCTTTGTCTGGTGATTGTTCCCCTCCTCCTTCCCTCTTCTTCTATTTCCCACTACAGCCTCTTACGTCTTCTCCTCACTTACCTAACAGCTCCGTCAGTGCCCCTCCTCTTTCCCTTTATCCAATGATCCTCTCTCCTCTATCAGATTCCTCATTCTCTTTCGTTTTGCCTTTCTACCTATCACCTTCCAGCCTCTTATTTCAACCCGCTCCCCCAACCATCCGGTTTCACCTATGACTTCTGGCTTGTCCTTCTTCTCCTCTCCCCAACCTTTTATTCTGGAATCTTCCCCCTTCTTTTCCAGTCCTGATGAAGGGTCTCAGCCTGAAACCGTGACACTTTCCATAAATGCTGCCTATCCTGCTGAATTCCTCCAGCATTTTGGACTTCAACACCTGCAGAGTCCCTTGTGTCTTTGAGTAAGTTGGCTGCTTTACCAAGCTACCAAGGCAATGTTGTAGGAAATCAGCCAGTCACACTTTGTTCAAAGTGAAGCACTGTTGCTATATATTGAACAATGTAACATCATATCTGTAGTAAAACTGTGGCATTGCTATAATAATACATTTGTATCTATTCTTTCATTTGAAAAAAATAACACGCTATGGAGAAAAGTTTAGTTTCCTATAATTTATTCCAGAAGCCACTTGATAAATTGTGGCATAATTGAAGAACATTTCAGAGCACAGGAAGTAGCTCTTTTGCACGGATAGAAGACTAATGATCAAAGAGAGAACACTGACAAACTTCTATAGCCACATAACAGAGAGTATCCTGATTGGTTGCATCACAGCCAGGTATGAAAACACCAAGGTCAAGAGCTGACAAAAAGTAAAGTATACAGCCCAGTTCATCATGGGAAACAGCCTCCCCACCACTGAGCACATTTACAAGGAGCTCTATTACAAGAAAGCAGCATCCTTCATCAAGGACTCCCAGGATCCAGACCATGCACATTTCTCACTGCTGCAGTCGGGAAGGAGGTAGAGAAGCCTTAGGTCCCACACCGCCAAGTTCAGGAACAGATATTGCTCTTCAAGTATCAGGCCCCTGAACCAGTGTGGATAACTTAACTCGTCGCAACAATAAACTGATCCACAACCAATGACTCACTTTCAAGACTCTACAACTCATGTTCTCTGTCCATGCCTTTCAACATTCAAAATGTTTCTATGAGGTCCCTCCTCATTCTTCTAAACTGGAAGGAGTACAGTCCAAGAGTGGTCAAACGTTCCTCATATGTTAACCCTCTCATTCCCGGAATCATTGTAGTGAATCTTCTCTGAGCCCTCTCCAACGTCAGCACATCCTTTCTTAAAGAAGAAGCCCAAAAATGCACACAGTACTCCAAGTGAGGTCTTACCACTGCCTTATAGAGCCTCAACATCACATCCCTGCTCCTATACTCTATTCCTTGTCTAGCCTACTTGTAATTTCCTCAAAAAATTGCAACCAGTTTGTCAGGCAGGATTTTCCTTTAAGGAAACAATGCTGAGTTCTGCCTATCTTGCCATATGCCTCCAGGTACTCCGTAACCTCATCCTTGACAATTGACTCCAACAACTTCCCAACCACCGATGTCAAGCTAACAGGTCTATAATTTCCTTTTTGCTTCCTTGCCCCCTTCTTAAATAGCGGAGTGACATTTGCAATCTTCCAGTCCTCCGGAACCATGCCAGAATCAATTGACTTTTGAAAGATCGTTGCTAATGCCTCTGCAATCTACACAGCTACTTCCTTCAGAACACGAGGGTGCATTCCATCTGGTCCAGGAGATTTATCTACTATTCAGCTTCCTGAGTGCTTTCTCTGTCGTAACTGTGACTGTGCATATTTCTCTTCTCTGACACCCTTGAATGTCCGGTATACTGCTGATGTCTTCCTCAGTGAAGACTGATGCAAAAAACTTGTTCAGTTCCTCCATCGTCTCCCTTATCTCCCATTATAATTTCTCTTGCATTATTTTCTATTGGTTCTATCTCTATGCTCAGCTGTCTTTTACTCTTTATATACTTGAAAAAGCTTTTAGTATCCTCTTTGATATTATTTGCTAGCTTCCTTTCATAGTTCATCTTTTCCCTCTTAATGACCTTCTTAGTTTCCTTTTGTAAGCTTTTAAAAACTTCCCAATCCTCTGTCTTCCCACTAATTTTCGCTTCCTTGTATGCCCTCTCCTTTGCTTTTACTTTGGCTTTGACTTCTCTTGTCAGCCATGGTTGCAACCATTTTCCATTTAAAAATTTCTTCTTTTTTGGAATATATCTGTCTTGCACCTTCCTCACTTCTCGCATAAACTCCAGCCACTGCTGCTCTACCGTCCTTCCCGCTAGTGTCCCTTTCCAGTCAACCTTGGCCAGTTTCTCTCTCATGCCACTGTAATTTCCTTTACTCCATTGAAATACCGACATGCATCCTTTAGCCACGTCTCAGTGATGGCCACAACATCATACCTGCCAATCTGTAGCTGTACGACAAGATCATCCACCTTATTCCTTATGCTGCATGCATTTAAGTATAACACCTTTAAGTCCAGTATTTGGTACATTTTGCTTTGATTGCACTGCAACTCATCCCAATGGCTGCAAATTTGCCCCATCACCTGCCTGTCCTTCCTGACATCTTTACTGCTCACTATCTTAGATTTATTTCTGTTTTCCTCCTCCTCCACTCTATCATTCCGGTTCCCATCTCCCTGCCAAATTAGTTTAAACCCTCCCTAACAGCTCTATTGAACCTTCCCGCCAGGATATTGGTCCCCTTCGGGTTCAGGTGTAACCTGTCCTTTTTGAACAGGTCATACTTCCTCCAGAAGAGGTCCCAATGATCCAAGAATCTGAAGCCCTGCCCCCTGCACCAGTCTCTCAGCCACGCATTCATCTGCCTGATCCTACTATTCTTGCCCTCGCTAGCACGTGGCACAGGTAGCAATCCTGAGATTACTACTCTGGAGGTCCTGCTTCTCAGCTTCCTTCCTAACTCCCGAAAATCTCTCTTCAGGACCTCCTCCCTTTTCCTCTCTATGTCATTGGTACCAACATGTACCAAGCCAACTGGCTGCTCGCCCTCTCCCTTCAGAATATTCTGGATATGATCCGAGACGTCCTGTACCCTGGCACCTGGGAGGCAACACACCATGCGGGTATCTCTATCAGGCTCACAGAATCTCCTGGCTGTTCCCCTGACTATGAAATCCCCTATGACTACTGCATTCCTCTTCTCCCTCCTTCCCTCCTGCACAACAGCGCCAGGCTCAGTGCCAGAGACCCGGTCACGGTGGCTGTCCCCTATCAGGACATCCCCCTCAACAGCATCCAAAATGATATATTGTTGCTGAGGGGTGTGGGGGCAGCCACAGGGGTGCTGTCCACTATCCGGGCATTTCCCTCCCTCTCCTGACAGTCACCCAGTTTTCTGACCCCTGTAGCCTAGGGATGACTACCTCCCTGTCGCTCCTGTCTATCACCTTCTTCTCTTTCCCTAATAAGCAGTAGGTCATCAAGCTGCAGCTCCAGATCCCTAACACGGTCTCCGAGGAGCTGCATCTTGGTGCACCTGTCACAGATGTGGCCATCAGGGAGGCTGGAGGTCTCCCAGGATTCCCACATCTGACACCCTAAACAAAGCACTAACCCTGCAGACATGCTACCTAATTCTACAGGAATGAAACAAGGAAAAATAAGTCTACTCACCCACTTACCTCGCCAAACACACAAACTTTTTAAACTGTTAGCTCGTACCATTAGCTGTGTGATCCCTGCTGTTCCGCTGTCTGTCGGACCAATTTGCCCCGAGGAAACAAAGAGTTGGTGCCTTGCTGGCACCTCTTCTCGTTACCGCCTAAGCCCGTTGAGCCAAAGCCCTACACTCTGCTGCCACTCACCCCGCTGCCCGCTGTATAGGGTGTTCTTCATTTTAAACTCTGTCCTGTCTATGTCACAGGCCTGCGTAGTCTTGCCCTTCTTGTACTCGAAGATTTTTTTTAAAAACTGCCTTCCTTCAGAATTTAGCTCTCACGCCATCCTTCTTGTCCCGATCCAAAAAACAACCGTTGGAAGTCCCCTTGCTTTTTAAACTCTCCACGCCATGTGACTGTGCAGTCTCGCCCTTCTTGTACTCAAAGAAGTTTATAAAAAAAATTGCCTTCCTTCAGAATTTAGTTCTCACGCCACCCTTCATGTCCCGATTCAAAAAACAATCACCTCTCATCCTCCGTCACTCCAAGGAGAAAAAGCCAAGCTCATTCAACCTATTCTCATAAGACATGTTCCCCAATCCAGGCAACATCCTTGTAAATCTCCTCTGCACCCTTTCTATGGTTTCCACATCCTTTCTGTAGTGAGGCAACCAGAACTGAGCACAGTACTCCAAGTGGGGTCTGACCAGGGTCCTATATAGCTGCAACATTACCTCCTGACTCTAAACTCAATCCCACGGTTGAAGAAGGCCAGTGCACCGTATGCCTTCTTAACCACAGAGTCAACCTGCGTAGCAGCTTTGAGTGTCCTATGGACTCGGACCCCAAGATCCCTCTGATCCTCCACACTGCCAAGAGTCTTACCATTAATGCTATATTCTGCCCTCATATTTGACGTACCAAAATTAACCACCTCACACTTATCTGGGTTGAACTCCATCTGCCACTTCTCAGCCCAGTTTTGCATCCATTCAATGTCACATTGTAACCTCTGACAGCCCCCCCATATCATATTTTTGCACACTGGTTGTTTGCTCTGCTTAACGCTCTTGGCCCGAAACTTTGACAGTACTTTTTTTCCATAGACGCTGCCTGTCCTGCTGAGTTCCTCTAGGATTTTGTGTGTGTTGCTTAGATTTCCAGCATCTGCAGATTTTCTCTTGTTTATGGTTGTCTGTCAGTCTTTGTTTGTAGTCTTCCATTGGTTCTATTGTATTTCGTTGTTCTACTGTAATTCCCTACAAGAAAATAAATCTTAGGGTAACCTGTGTGTAACTTGAAAGTAATTTGACTTTTGACTTTGAACTTTAAACTTTGGTTGGCTGGCAAACAAGGGAACAGAGCAGATGTAACTGGATCTTGCAAAAGTCTCAGCCCGAAACGTGGGCTATTTAATTCCTTCCACAGATGCTACCTGAACTGCTGAATTCCTCTCGTATTTTATGTGTTGCTCTGGATTTCCAGCATCTGCAAAATCTCTTGCATAAATTATTCTGATACGCTGAATGCGAAAAAGCACTCTGCTGGAGTGTCAAAATTTTGCAGTTAAAATAAACAGCTCAGAAGGAGACATCAGTGTTATTGTTGTTAAACTTGCTAATGACACCAAGAGAGAAAGGAAATACATTTTGAAGAAGAAGTAAAGAGGCTGCCAAGAGATACGAATTGGTTACTTAAGATCTGGCAAATGTAATATAATGTGGGGAAATGTGAAGTTGTAAATTTTAAGAGTTAAGTTTAAAGGAAGCAGAGGTACAGAGGAATGTGGGTTACCTCGTCTATATTTCACGCAAGTTTGGTACGCAGGCAAGGCAAACATATAGGAAAGCCAGCAGAATGGCATTGTTTTCATGAGGAACTGTAAAATCTGGAGCAACACACAAATTGCTGGATGAACTCAGTAAGGCAGGCTGCATCTTCAGAAAGAAATGGACTGTTAACATTTTCAGTTGGGACGCCATCGAAGAGATAGCCAGTATAAAGAGAGGAGGGAAGGGGTGGAGCAAGGGATGACAGGTGATAGGTGGATCAATGTGAGGAGGGAGGAGTGATAGGCAAACTGAAGAGCACAGAGTAGGAATGGCATCAGAACAGGAGGAAGTGACACAGGAGTGAAGATGATGAATTTACTGCTCGAGGAATTGAATACAAAAGTAGCGAGGTTTTACTTACAAAAGATAGGATTAAATATATAGGTGCTCCGAAGACAAAATTATTGGTTATTTGGGGAAATAAATAAATATATATACTAAAGCTATTATGAACTCCGTGGAGCATGTGGGGATCTTCCGATATCCAGGCATTCTTTCTTTCTTTCTTTTTTTTCTTTTTTTTCTCTCTTTCTACAGGGATATGTTAAGGGGGAGGGGTTAAGGGGAGGGGGGAAGGGGTGATAATTTTTTTCCCTTCTGTAACCATTTGAAAATTCAATAAAAATAATTTAATATTTTTTTTAAAGTAGCGAGGTTATGTTTCAAATAAGATGTCAACCAGCTTTCTTGTTAAAATCCAAAATCAAAAGCAAATCAGTGGCCTGCAGTACAGTGCAGCACTGAACCAAATTAAAATGAATTCTACTTTTTTGATATTTGATATTCTGTGTGTTATTCGCTCGCTTTTTGCTGTTTGTACAATTGGTTCTTTTTTCACACATTGGGTGTTTGATGTTTTCTTGAACTGATTCCACGGTGTTTCTTTGTTTCATAGCTGCCTGTGGGAGGACGAATCTTAGAATTGTATTCTGTATACATACTTTGATAATAAACGTGCATACATTGAATCTCTATGAATCTTACATGGTGACATATATGAACTTTGCTAATAAATTTACTTCTAACTTTGATCTTTGGTTGATCAGATTAACTGATCATGGATATCAGCCAAACATTTCATACTGATGAGTCAGATATTGCAGTGCTTTATACGAATTTTACCTATTTCCTGCACAACATATTTTCATACCCATTGACTGACACTTACTGAATAAATCAAATCCACTTTTTATTTTTCCTATCAATTCTGTCACTGAGTTTGAAAATTCTTTTAATTTTTGATGAAAACATTTAATCATTGGCCTTGCTTATCATTCCGTTTTTCTATAGGGCCAGTTGCTTTTTATTTCTGAGTTATCTTAAAAGTTACGAGGTACTGTTGGTCGTCGAAATTGATATGATGGAAGAAACAAATACAGATGTCAAGTGGTGTTTTTGCCTTTTACACAAGCAGTAACAGAGAGGCAGAGTGTGTGAGGAATGTACCCCTCCAGGACTAGATTTAGATAGGCCAGTGTATCTGTGACATGTTGTGCATTCTTCTGTACAAATCCCACAGTGACTTCAACTCAACAAAACATCACTGAACCAATTTATTGTGGCAATCAGGTCTTAATTGAAAGCTCGATATTCCAATATTACAATGGATTAATTCCATTTTTTTTCTGAGTGCAGTAATAATCCATCAACTTAAGGCAGCAATTGTAAGTGACAATTTGTGGACAAAACGCACTGTATCGAAACAAGGTGAAACAACAGAGGCCCTCTATTGGACAGGGTTGACCATGATGTGATACACAAGCCAAGGCTGTAGAATATGGAGAGCAAGCTGTTGCCCATGCAGTTGGCTTCCCCTCTCCATGCAGCTGATTATCCAAATGAGTGGGCAAAGACTGATGCAGCGGTGTCACAGGACCATCAGACCATCAGATACAAGAGCAGAATTAGGCCATTTCACCCATCAAGTCCACTCCAGCATTTCATCATGGGTGATTTAATTTTCCCCTCAGCCCCAATCTCCTGCCTTCTGCCCGTATCCTTTCATGCCCTGACTAATGAAGAATACAGCAATCTCTGCTGTAAGCATACCCAATGACTTGGCCTCCATAGCCGTCGGTGGCAATGAGTTCCACAGGTTCACTGCTCTCTGGCTAAATAAATTCCTCCTCTTTTCCATTCTAAAGAAGTTCTGAGGCTGTCTTGGACAATAGGAAATATCCTCTCCACATCTACTCCATTGAGGCCCTTTAGCATTCGCTAGGTTTCAGTGAGGTCATCCCTCATTCTTCTAAATTCCAGTGAGTACACGCCCAAAGCCATCAAATGCTCTTCATATGACAAGCCTTTCAATTCAAGACTTATTTTTGTGAACCTTGTTTGAACACTCTCCAACGTCAGCACATCCTGTTTAAGAAATGAGGCCCACACTGCTCACAGTTCTCCAAATGAGGCCTCACTGGAGCTCATGAAGCCTCACCATTACATCCTCGCGTTTATATTCCAGTCCTCTTGAAATGAATGCTAACATAACATTTGCTGTCCTCACCCGACTCAACCTGCAAATTAACCTTTGCAAGAGGTGCCAATCTGAAAATATAGGACTGCTATAGAACAACAACTCCGGATTTTCCTCTGGATTTACTCCTGAAGCCTTCTCCATGAGTGTGTATAGTCGCAAGGCAGTGGAGGTTTGAGATCAGAGTTTTCCTTTTCCTAGATGAGCTGCCAACCACAACTGATGAGCCCCTTCTGCCCAGCAAATGTATTTAGGACACCTGTAAACCCAGCTTTGCCTCTTCTGCTGACAGTAGAAATGGTTCTGCTAGATTTAGTAGCTAAGGCCCAAGTGAAGGTGAGGAGCTGGACTCGGTTGTTAACGGCTTTTAATTAATATTAATTTTATCTACATATGCTGTAGGGAGCATTTAACAGGAAGTGAAGCTCATCCCCACTTCTACCCCCAGTTATAACAAGGAAATGAGGTAAAATAACTGTTTCAGGTAAGTAACAGCCTTATTAAGCATCACAGCTGGGGAACTACCTAGGTGTCAGGCTTTCTGAAACTGCTTGTATTCATTCATGGGGACCAGTTGACCTTTCTGCCTGCACTAGCTCTCCAAAAGATGTCTCTAGTTAGAACATGGAACACAGAATTTTGTGCTGACATCCCTAATGAACATTCCTTCACCATCACTCCTGGCAGGGCATTCTATACACACCGTGTAAAAAAAACTTGCCTCTGACATACCCCTATGCTTTCCCTCCAATCACTTCTGCCCTGGATAAAGTCGCTGGCTGCCCACTCTATCTCTGCCGCTTATCATCTTGAACACTTCTATTAAATCCTCAGTCCCCTCTGGTTTTCCTCTCCACACCTCAGCAAATATTCTCTTTGCAAGTAACGGTGAACTTTCTTTTGATAGCAAGGAGGATTTGAATCTATTTCCACCGGCCTTTTAGAGTCATAGCGTTGTATAACATAGAAACAGACCCTTCAGCCCAACTAGTCAATGCTGACCAATTTTCCATCCAGGCTAATCGCACTTGCCTGCACTTGGCCCAGATCCCTCTAACTTCTCCTATTCATCGTCTTCTCCTTCTTAAACCCATCACCCCTACTGGGCATAGGCCACCAACAGCAGTCACAAGAATCCTTTGTCCTGGGCCAGTCTTTCAAGTTATTTGCAGGTGTAGCCCATTTTTGAAGATCCTTCCTCTTCCAGGGATAAGGTTTTGGAGCTTCCCTTGGCAGTTCTGTAGTGCTGGGATACTAAGGGATGAAGGTTGCTAGCCCCATGCCCACCTCCGCCTTTTGTAGCCAGGCGTGGGACCATCCACAGCAGAGTTTCTCCAATCCATGCACCTATCTAAAATGTCTTTCAGATGTTGTAAGTGTTCCTGTCCCTGCAGCAGCTTCTGACAAGCTCAACCCATATACCCAACAACCTCTGTGTGAAAAATAATGTTTCACTTGTCTTTTTAAAATCGTTCTCTCTCACCTCTAGTTTTCAACTCCCAGATCCTGGGGAAAAGGCTGTCACTATTCAAATTATCAATGCCCCTCATGATTTTATAACCTCTGTGAGGTCTCCCCTCACATTTCTTCACTCCAGGGAAAACAGTCTCAGCCAGTCCTGCCTCAGAGAATGGTAAGTCTTTACACTCACTCTTGGGGGAGGGGGGTTGACCTTAAGAGATTCAATCATTGACTGCCTGCCCATTAATGGAAAAGGCTACAGAAAGTGATGGGCATGGCTCAGTTCATCACAGGCAAAACCCTCCCCACCATTGAGAATGTTTTACAGGGTCACTGCATCATTACCAAAGACCCTACCATCCAGGCCATGTTCACTAGGAACAGTTATTACTCTTCAACCAATCCGCTTCTGAACCGGCATGGATAACTTCACTCACCTCTACTCTGAACTGATTCCACAACCTACAGACTCACTTGCAGCTACTCTTTGCAACGCATGCCTCAGTATTATTTTTATTTCCACAATTTATCTTCTTTTGCACATTGTATGTTTGTCAGTCTTTGTTTATATATAGACTTTTCATAAATTCTATCGTATTTCTTTACTTTTCCTGTAAATGCCTGCAAGAAAATGAATCTTAAAATAGTATATAGTAACATATATATGCTTTGATAATTCATTTACTTTGAATTTTGAATATTCGAAATGGAGATTTGTAGATTTATGGATATTAAAGGAATCAGAAGTTAGGAAGAAGCTTAAGAAGCAATTTAGGAGAATGAGAAGAGGGCGTGAAGAGGCCTTGCTGGTTAGGATTATGAGACATCCCAGTCCAAGTTTTAACTTTGCTGAGAAGTATAGTTTCTCAATTCCAAAAGCTATCCTTACAAAATTCATATTCCTTCTTGTTTTAAAATACTACATAACTAGACATCTAGTATTTACCCATACATCCCATCTCTGAACATCAACTCAGGCAGACCTTCATTGATAGAAGCATAATGATATTCAGCTTTTCAATGCCTGCAGATCATACCTTAAATGTTCACAAAAAAAGTATCAAATAGACATATGCATAAGAGAACTCTCCCAGTACTGAAATGGAATCCACAGAAAGCAGCAAGAGCAAGGAATTCCTCAGGGTGCAGTTATCTGAACTAAAATCTTTATGGTCACAATAGGAAGGGGATTTGGGAATTGGTTGCAAAACAAACTTCATTGTTAAAAAGCAAAATGCTTTAAAATATAAGAAAGAGTAAGCCCTTTGGAAGCCTGGGATTTGAGTCTATTTGTAAAGCACTACGGCCATCCCCATTAAACCTGAATTGGCTCTCACTTGGGAACAACCTCGTCCAAAGAATCTTTACTCTGCATTTCTTAGACTGATCCGTGTTGTTCTGTTGTTTATCATATGACCCGCTATTAAGCCAAGTTAAATTTTATTTACTCAATAAGAGTAGACTCGACTGGTCACTGGCAATATTCATCATTCTGTGCCGTGTCATATAACATGGGTGATCACAGTCTTCCATCTGTCTTTAATCTGAGAAGTTATAATAAGCTGTTCAAAACTTTTGCCACTGTGGTGAACTACATATACCTGTATGGACACGCCCCCCTGCTGACTGCTCCTGTGGCTCCTCCCACAGACCCCGGTATAAAGACGACTGAGGCCTGAGCCCAGCCCTCAGTCTCCCGGCTGAAGCATGGTGGTCAATTGCTGCTTGTTCTTTCTTCCAGTCAATAAAAGCCAATATCTCGCCTCACGTCTCAGAGAGTTATTGATGGTGCATCAGCCACTTCATCCCTTGGTGTAACTCATGAATGTGATGTGCCGTCAACCACAATTGTTACTTCCATCAATTTTTCCGGTAATTGACAATATTGTCGTCTTTTGCACATTGGTTGTTTGTATTTGTTTGTGTGTATTTTTTTCATTGATTCTAGAAACATAGAAAACCTACAGCACAATGCAGGTCTTTCGGCCCACAAAGTTATGCTGAACATGTCCCTACCTTAGAAATTACTAGGGTTACCCATAGCCCTCTATTTTTCTAAGCTCCATGTACCTATGCAAAAGTCTCTTAAAAGACCCTATTGTACCTGCCACCACCACCGTTGCTGGCACTCCATTCCATGCACTCACCACTCTCTGCGTAAAAAACTTACCCCTGCATTCTCCTCTGTACCTACTCCAAAGCATCTTAAACCTGTGCCCTCTTGTTGCAGCCATTTTAGCCCTGGGAAAAAGCCTCTGACTATCCACACAATCAACGCCTCTCATCACCTTATACACCTCTGTCAGGATACCATTCATACTCCATCACTCCAAGGAGAAAAGGGCGAGTTCACTCAACCTGTTTTCATAAGGCATGCTCCCCAATCCAGGCAACATCCTTGTAAATCTCCTTTGCACCCTTTCTATTGTTTCCACATCCTTCCTGGAGTGAGGCGGCCAGAACTGAGCACAGTACTCCAAGTGGGGTCTGACCAGGGTCCTATATAGCTGCAACATTACCTCTCGGCTCCTAAATTCAATTCCATGATTGATGAAGGCCAATACACCGTATGCCTTCTTAACCACAGAGTCAACCTGTGCAGCTGCTTTGAGCATCCTATGGACTCAGACCCCAAGATCCCTCTGATCCTCCACATTACCAAGAGTCTTACCATTAATAATACGTTCTGCCATCATATTTGACCGACCAAAATTAACCACTTCACACTTAGCTGGGTTGAACTCCATCTGCCACTTCTCAGCCCAGTTTTGCATCCTATCAATGTCCCACTGCAACCTCTGACAGCCCTCTACACTATCCACAACACCCACAACCTTTGAGTCATCAGCAAACTTACTAACCCATCCCTCCACTTCCTCATCCAGGTCATTTAAAAAAATCATGAAGAGTAAGGGTCCCAGAACAGATCCCTGAAGCACACCACTGGTCACCAACCCCCATGCAGAATATGACCTGCCTTCTGTGGGCAAGCCAGTTCTGGATCCACAAGGCAATGTCTTTTGGGTCCCATGCCTCCTTACTTTCTCAATAAACCTTGCATGGGGTACCTTATCAAATGCCTTGCTGAAATCCAGATACACTACATCTACTGCTCATCCTCCATCAACGTGTTTAGCCACATCCTCAAAAAATTCAATCAAGCTCATAAGGCACAACCTGCCCTTGACAAAGCCATGCTGACTATTGCTAATCATATTACACCTCTCCAAATGTTCATAAATCCTGCCTCTCAGGATCTTCTCCATCAACTTACCAACCACTGAAGTAAGAACTCCTGGTCTATAACTTCCTGGGCTATCTTTACTCCCTTTCTTGAACAAGGGAACAACATCTACAACCCTCCAATCCTCTGGAACCTCTCTCGTTCCCATTGATGATGCAAAGATCATCGCCAGAGGCTCAGCAATCTCCTCCCTCACCTCCCACAGTAGCCTGGGGTACACATCATCCGGTCCCAGAGACTTATCCAACTTGATGCTTTCCAAAAGCTCCAGCATTCTATTCTGTTTCTTTGTATGGACTACAAATGCCTGCAAGAAAATGAATCTCAGGGTGATATATAATAAATTTACTTTGAACTTTGATATTTCACAGTAGAACTTCTGCAGTTCTACTGTGAGTGTGTACTCACATATTCCTTTTCTTCACGAATGGTCGTAGAGTCATTAAGGATCCCAACCCCACCATCCAACTCTCAAATTGTCTTCTCACTACTACAGCCAGGCCGGAGGTACAGAAGCCTGAAGTCCCACACCACCAGGTTTAGGAACAGTTACTTTCATACAACCATCAGGACCTTGGACCTTTTTGCACAACTCTGACCTTACCTCAGCAATGCAATATTATTGCCCCCCTCTTCCACCTCTTGAGGCTTGCCCTCAATGGCATTTTTTTGGACTAGTGTCTTGTTTTGCACAGTCTTTTGTTTTACTGTCCTGTATTATGTATTGTAATGAATGTTTTGGGTGTTGTCTGAACCTATGGGTCTGTGATGCTGCTGTACGCAAATTTTTCTTTGTATCTCTACCTCACTGTAAGTGTGTGTACTACCTCTATCTGCTATGTTGTACAACATGGGCAATCATGGTCTATCCATGACCATGTTCTTGGCAATTTTTTCTGCGGAAGTGATTTACCATTACCTTCTTCTGGACAATATCTTTACAAGATGGGTGACCCCCAGCCATTGTCAATGCTCTCAGAGATTGTCTGCCCGACATTAGTGGTTGCATAACCAGGACTTGTGACATGCACCACTCTTCATACAGCCATCCACTGCCTGTGCCCGTGGCTTCACGTGACCCTGATCGGGGGTTAATCAGATGCTTCACCTTGCCCAAGGGTGACTGGCAGGCTAGTGGAGGGAAGGAGCACATTACACCACTTTTAGTGGAGGCACAGCTCAACCCCACCACCCATATGTGTGCACATGACAATAGATTCGACTTGCCAAATATGTAGAATTTTACCAATTATTACAATAATTTAAATTCATAATCACCAAGTTAGTAAAGCTAACTATAACTCCCTACTGTCAAGTCAAGTCAAGTCAAGTCAACATTTATTGTCATTTCGACCATAACTGCTGGTACAGTGCATAGTAAAAATGAGACAACGTTTTTCAGGACCATGGTTCACATGACACAGTACAAAAACTAGACTGAACTACGTAATAAAAAAACACAGAAAGCTATACTAGACTACAGACCTACACAATACTGCATAAAGTGCACAAAAACAGTGCAGGCATTAAAATAAATAATAAACAGGACAGTAGGGCAAGGTGTCAGTCCAGGCTTCAGGTATTGAGGAGTCTGATAGCTTGGGGGAAGAAACTGTTAAATAGTCTGATCATAAGAGCCCGAATGCTTCGGAGCCTTTTCCCAGATGGCAGGAAGGAGAAGAGATTGTATGACGGGTGCATGGGGTCCTTCATAATGCTGTTTCCTTTGCGGATGCAGCGTGTAGTGTAAATGTCTGTGATGGCGGGAAGACCCCGATGATCTCAGCTGACCTCACTATCCACTGCAGAGTCTTACGATCCGAGATGGTGCAATTTCCGAACCAGGCAGTGATGCAGTTGCTCAGGACGCTCTCAATGCAACCCCTGTAGAATGTGACGAGGATGTGGGGTGGGAGATGGACTTTTCTCAGCCTTCGAAAATTACTGCTGAAAATTAGCATATGAAAAGCAAATGAAAATTTGACTTTCACCACAAGTGCGTTGTTAATGGGTGCAACTCATGAGTTATTATCTTACTTATTATGGAAACATAATTTGTATTAAAGTGTTGAGAAAGATCCTAAGATACGCTGAGACATGTTATCATTGATGTAACCTGGGGTCATCATATGTTTTGTCTCTTTCAACATCAGACACACTCACCCAGGTGAACCTGCCAGGGATGGTCAGCTCCGGATTGTGTCCCAACAGCATTGGTCCTCAGGTCAAACCTCTTGATCCATAGCCATCTGGTGGCTTGCTCAGCAGCCTCTGTGATGCAAATAATAGTTTACAATGACAGTGGCAATGGGATGTAACTTATTGCATGTTATGGCGCGTTTATTGCAAATGTGAGACGCATTAATGGTTGTTGTGATAAAAACTACTGACTTATTTATTTTTGTTCCAAAATTATATCCCTGACTTCTGTTGTTCCCATAGCTAATTAAATGGCTTGTGGGTTTAATGTTTATTTTATTTCTTAATGGATGCGTATGATAAGGAGGTGCTGAAATTCTGACTAAATGCTGAGCTATATAAAGCCAAGAGTGCCTAGTCTAGTGGAAAGGGAAGAAAAAGAGTTGCTTTGAGTTTTGTTTCAATGTTAAGCAAATATAGGTTGAAGTATTCCACTTGCAGGAGTTCGTATTAATTTCTGTTTCTTATGCAGTCCTTTGGAATAAGTAATTTTGAAAGTTCAAAATTCTAAGTAAATCTCACATCAAGGTACATTTATGTCAGCATATACAACCCTGAGATAAATTTTCTTGTAGGAATTCACAGTGGAGCAGACTAGATGGGTCAAATGGCCTAATACTGCTGCTGTATCTTAGGTCTTATGGAAACAAAAAAATAAGTGTAATAATACTAATAATATATAAGCAATAAATATCAAGAACATGAGATAAAGAGTGCTTGGAAGTGAGTCCATAGGTTGTGCGAACATTTCAGTGTTGGGGTGAGTGAAGTTATCCCCTCTGATTCAAGAGCCTGATGGTTGAAGGGTCTTAACTGTTCCTGAAGCAGGTGGTTTGGAATTTGAGGATCCTTTACCTCCTTTCTGATGGCAGCAGTGAGAAGAGAGCATGGCCTGGATGGTGGGGGTCTCTGATGATGGTAGAGGTCTACTTCCTGTCAAGATGGCACAAGTGTACAACACTCTCTCAGTTGACATCTTCCAGATAGCTGAGGAAAAATGTTTTTTTTATACTTCTTTTATGTTTGTTTTTCACCTCGAATGTGATTTACAGTTTGGAGATAGCTTAAGTGATCCAGCACTTTGCTGCCTCTGAGACGATACCGGGAAGCAAGCATGTACTCAGACGGCTTCAATGTGAAGAAACTTAGAGATTCTTTTTCACTGGTTAAAGTATCCATTAATAGCTGATTAATGAATTTAGGAAAATTGAAACATCAAGGTGAATGTGGAAGCCAATATAGAACTCAGCAGTGATTGCCTTCCTTTTGATCATTGCTGACAAGGAGTCTGTGAGAGGCCTGTCGCTGTGTGATTTGCTATGGTAGGTAGGTAGGCCTCTCTGCCTCATGTAATGCTCCTCTTTTTCAATGAACGTCAGCAAATTGTAAGATGGTATCATGTTTCTGCGTTTATGGATTGGACTATTGTTTATGGACTGTGGACCTTTTCCACACATGGTTTTTATATTCTGTATTTTTTATCACCCGTTCTATTTCCATTTTGTTGTGAGAGGGGAGGGTGTCTGGTGGGGGGAGTTGTGTTCTGTTAGTTTCTTTTTTTGCACAGGGGAGGACTTTTTTTTTGGGGGGGGGGTCAATGTTCCCGTTCCATTTTGTGTGAAGGAAGGTGCTTTGGAGGTTGATGATCATGTTGCCATTCTTTTTGATGCGGGGGTGGGGGAGGAGTTGGGTTTGATGTTTCTCTCGGAATGACTTTCATGTTCTTTCTTTGTTTTGTGGCTATCTGGAAAAGACAGATTTCAGGGTTGTATATGGATACGTGCTTTGACAATAAATTGACCTTTGACCCTTTGATGGATGCTGCTTTCCATCAACAATGCTCCTTGTAGATGTGCTTAGTGGTGTGGAGGGTGTTTCCACTGATGGACTCGGCTACATTCTTTTTGTAGGATTTTCCATTCAGGGGCAGTATCGGTGTTTCTATGCCAGGTTGTGTTGCAGCCAGTCATATACCCTCCACCGATCATCTGTAGAAGATTAATTTCACTCTAGTTATAAGGGTGGCATGGTAGCATAGTGGTTTGCTTAACGCTATAATCACTGATCAGTTTTCAGTTTCTGTTGCTATCTGTAAGGAGCTTGTACATTCTTCCCATAACCACGTGGTTTCCCTCTGGGAGATCCGGCTTCCTCCTGCATACCAAAGACGCACTCACAGACGCTGCCATCAGAAAGCAGTAGTGAGTTGTGAGCGTGCTATGTTGGCGCCAGAAGCATGGCGATATTTGTGACACTTGCCCAGAACAATCCATGCTGATCTCATTTGATGCTACCAACACATTCACTGATGTATATATGATAAATAAAACTAATCTAATCTAATATGGCTCCTTAAAGTTGTCATAGCCGATGGGGGTAGTGGGGATAAGCTCCGACTGGTCTGTACCTCAAATAGCCGCTGACAACCAAGTGCAGCTCTTGGCCTTCATAGGTTGTTTAGCTACAAAACCTGACAGTATTGTTTCTACTGACAGGAGTGGGGTCAAAGGTGGGTTACTGATGTCTTATAACCAGTTGTTTTGGGCAGATGGTGTTCATTAGGTGTTCTTGTACATTAGTCACTGAAAGTAAGTATGTGGATACAGCAGGCAGTGAAGAAAGCTAATGGCATGCTGGCCTTCATAACAAGGGGAGTTGAGTATAGGAGCAAAGAGGTCCTTCTGCAGTTGTACAGGGCCCTGGTGAGACCACACCTGGAGTATTGTGTTCAGTTTTGGTCTCCAAATTTGAGGAAGGACATTCTTGCTATTGAGGGAGTGCAGCATAGGTCCATGAGGTTAATTCCCGGGATGGCGGGACTGTCAGATGTTGAAAGATTGGAGTGACTGGGCTTGTATACACTGGAATTTAGAAGGATGAGAGGGGATCTGATTGAAACATGTAAGATTATTAAGGGATTGGACACGCGAGAGGCAGGAAACATGTTCCTGATGTTGGGTGAGTCCAGAACCAAAGGCCACAGTTTAAGAATAAGGGGTAGACCATTTAGAACGGAGTTGAGGAAAAACGTTTTCACCCAGAGAGTTGTGGATCTATGGAATGCTCTGCCTCAGAAGGCAGTGGAGGCCAATTCTCTGGATGCATTCAAGAAAGAGTTAGATAGAGCTCTTAAAGATAGCGGAGTCAAGAGATATGGGGAGAAGGCAGGAATGGGGTACTGATTGTGGATGATCAGCCATGATCACATTGAATGGTGGTGCTGGCTCGAAGGGCCGAATGGCCTACTCCTGCACCTATTGTCTATTAGCATAGTTGGCAGCTCATCTGGGAGAAGGAAAGCTCGGATCTCAAACCTCTGCTGCCTTGCGACTATACCTACTCATGGGGAAGGATTTGGGGATAAACCCTGATGGGAAAATCTGGAACTGAAGTACCTCGGTCAGTCCTATGTTGAGTTCAAAGCAGACTGGCAATTCCTGTGATGCTGCTGGTGCTAAACTGTATTGGTCTCTACCGATCCTTTAGATCCATCAGCTGCACGAAGAGGGGCAGCCTATTGCATGAACGACAGCTTGCTCTCTACATTGTACTGTCTAGTTTCCATATGGATGCAACATTCATGGTCAACCTCAACCAACGGAGGGGCTTCTATCTAATATGGGATCTTAGACAGCTAGGATGAGAGCCACAGATGGGAGTGAAGGCGTCTCACTGGGCAAGTAGTGGTGAGAGGGTTATGAGGTGTATAATCATCCTACCACTTACATCTGTGTTACCAGTGCATGGCCTTAAACTTCACAATATGGCCATGTAGAACTTTGGTTTGACTACACTTGGAGTATTGTGTGTAGTTCTGGTCACTCCCATTTCAAGAAGAATGCGGAGGTTTTGGAATGGGTGAAGAAGATATTTACCAGGGTGTTGCCTGGTATCAAAGTTGGGCAAACATGGGTTGCTTGTTCTCTGGAGGATGTGGAAAGAAATGTCAAATACTAGAGTGCATGCATTTAAGGTGGGGGGAGGAGTGGGTGGAGAATGTTTAAAAGAGATAGTTTGCAAGTTTTACTTTACACAGAGAGTGCAGTTGCCAGCAATGTTCTGCTGGGTTGATGGTGGAAGCAGATGCAACAGTGGTATTGAAGAAGCTGTTAGATAGGCTCATGAATATGCAGGCAATGCACTGATATGGATCACTTGCAGGCAGAAGATATTTTATTCAATTTTGCATTGTGTTCGTCACAGAGATCATGACCAAAGAGTCTGTTTCAGTGCTCTACTTTTCTGTGTTGCTTGTTCTAAATTTTAAGATCGTAATGTTTGTTTACATGTCACATGTGCGTGTACATTGAAACATCAAAACATAGAGTGAAGTGTGTTGTTTTGCATCAATGAAAAACACAGTCCAAAATGTGCTGGGGTTGCCCATAAGTGTCATCGTGCTTCCCACACCAATATAACCTGCCCTCAAATTACCGCCTATAAGGGGATGAATCTCAAGGTTATATATACAATACATAATTTGACATTAAATGTACTTTGAACTCTGAACTTTGGAACTACCTCTAACCCATATCTCTTTGGACTGACAGAAAAAAACAGAACAGCTGGAGACAACCCAGAGGAAGAAGTACAAACTCAATACAGATAGAGGTGGCAATTGAACCCAGATTTTTTTGGTAAGGAAGGCAAATCCAATGTTAGCATTCATTTTGGGAGGACTAGAAACTTATCAAATTTTAAAAGGCCAATATAGAGTGGATATGGAGAGGATGTTTCCTCTAGTGGGAAAGTCTAGGATTCCCTCAGAATAGAGGGATGTCCATTTAGAACAGAGAATTTCTTTATCAAGAGGGTGGTGAAACTGTGGAATTCATTGCCACAGACAGTGTGGAGGCAAGTCATTGGCTATATTTAACCCTTACATACTGTTCAGGTCAAATTTGACCCGTTTTGACAGTTGACAGCAGTAAAAACACCCTAAATGCCATTTTTTAAGCTGAAATTTGATGACTTTTCCTAAAGTGACTCAAAATGTGCAAAAATGAAAATATTTTTAAAATTTTACTTTTGTACAGGTGCTACAAATTTTTGTACATTGAGGCTGTTCTCGATCAAATTTGACCAGTAATTGAAATGGATTTTAGATCTCTGAAACATTAATTAAGGATTAATCACCCATTTATTAATGTCAGATAGGCTATTTATACATTCTAAATAGATCTGTGGTTCAAAATTTGGTATAGACACTTGTTATGGGGGGATTCTTGGGCTGGGTCAAAATTGACCTGGACCACACCGTGAAGGTATAGAATATGAACAGGTTGCCTGGGTTAAAGCAGAGATTGATTAGTTTGGGCATCATAGATTATGGGGAGAAGTAGGAGGATGTGGTTGAGAGAGATAATAAATCTGCCGTGATGGAATGGTGGAGCAGACTCGATGACGTGAATGACATAATTCTGCTCCTATGTCTTGTGATCTTACGTATGTCTTTGTAAACATTAAGCTAACCATGCTGCCAATGTTCACCACATTGAGCAGTCACAAGTCAGAAATTCCCAGTAGATTTGCTGGGGACCTTGAAGATGATTCCATCTATGAACTATACTTCCTCTGTCTACTCAGTAATCACTTTCTGTGACTGAGCCTGGAATAGACTAATTGTTCTGCGAGTGACATTGCTTGACTGGAAATATATTAGAAGTCAGTGCTGAAGATCTTGACCAGTGAAGTTGGAGTAGCTTCTATTTTAACTATTGATGGCTGCCAACATTTTCCCAAAAGCCAGATCATGGCTTACTAGAAGATTGAAGTCAAGATTTACCAGGATGTTGACTGGACTTGGAGCCCTGAATAAACTTGGACCTTATTTACTGGAACCTAGGAGATTTAGGGGGTGACCTGATAGAGGACAAGAGTCAGAATCAGGTGTAATATCACTGGCAAATGTCACTGGGCAACACAGTAGGCATGGACGAGGTGGGCCGAAGGGCTTATTTGTTAGATGCTTCAAGTGTTCCAACCAAACCAGAAATGCTGAAAAATCTCAACATATGTTCATATACATAAATAAATTAAATAAGTAGTTAAAAAGAGAGATAGAGAGTGAGGTAGTGTTCATAGGTTCATTGTCCATACAGAAATCTGATGGCAGAGCAGATGATGCTGTTCCTGAAATGTTGAGTGTGTGTCTTCGGACTCCTGTATCCCTGCACCTCCTCTTTAATGGTAGCAATGAGAAAAGGGCATGACCTGGATGATGGATGCCACCTTTTTGAGGCATCTGCTTTTGAATGTGGCCTCAATGTTGGGACGGCCAGTGTCCATGATGTTATTTAAGACTATGAAGGGCATAGGCAATGTGAATGCACATTGTCTTTTTCCAGGAAAGGTGTGATAAAAACAAGAGATGAGAGATTTAATAGGGACATCGGAAGCAGTTTTCTCATGCAACGGATGGTGCGCATTGTAATGAGCTGCCAGAAATAGTGGCTGAGGCAAACACATTAGCAATGCTTAAAAAGCCATCTGGATAAGTAGACAGATAGGAGAGGTTTGGAGACAGAGTCATGGAAAAGTACAGCACAGAAACAGGCCCTTCAGCCCATTTAGTCCCTGCCTGGTTTTGAGAGTTATGGACCGAAACCAGGCCAATGGGACTAAAAGACAGTTGGCATGGATGAGATGGGCCGAAGGGTTTGGTAACTGGATACTTCAAAATGTTCACCCAAACCAGAAACACTGAAAGAGCCCAACAGGTCAAGCAGCTTCTGTGAAAAGGAACAATACACACAAAATGCTGGAGGAACTCAGCAACCCAGGCAGCAGCTATGGAGAAACATACAGTCTACATTTCGGGCCAAAACCCTTCGGTAGGAGTGGGGAAGAAAAAGCTGAGGAGTAGATTTAAAAGGTGGGGAGAGAGAAACACAAGGTGATAGGTGAAATTTGAAGGAGGAAGGATGAAATAAAGAGCTGGGATGTTGATTGGTGAAAGAGATAGAAGGCCATGGAAGAAAGAAAAAGGGGGGAGGACCACCAGAGGGAGGCGATGGGCAGGTGAGGAGGCAAGGTGAGGAAGGGAAAAGGGGAATGAGACATGGTGAAGGGTGGGGTGGAGGGCAGTACCAGAAGTTTGAGAAATCAATGTTCATGCCATCAGGTTGAAGGTTACCCAATCGGATTATAAAGTGTTGTTCCCCCAACCCAAGTGTTGCCTCAGCATGACAATGGAGGCGGCCATGGATGGACATATCGGAATGGGAATAGGAAGTGGAATTAAAATGGGTGGCCACTGGTAGATGCTCGGCAAAGTGGTCCCCCAATCTACGTCAGGTCTCACCGATATATAGCTGGCCACAGCGGGAGCAACAAACACAATAAATGACCCCAACAGACTCACAGGTAAAGTGTCCCCTCATCTGGAAGAACTGTTTAAGGGCCTGAATGGTAGTGAGGGAGGTGGTGTAGGGGCACGTTTAGCACTTGTTCCACTTGCAAGGATAAGTGCCAGGAGGGTGATCAATGGGGAGGGATGAATGGACAAGGGAATCGCACAGGGAGTGATCTGTGCAGAAAGCAGAAAGTCTGTGGGGATGGTGGGGGAGATGTGCTTAGTGGTGGGATCCCGTTGGAGGTGGCAGAAGTTTTGGAGAATTATGTGCTGGACATGGAGGCTGGAGGGGTGGTAGGTGAGGACAAGAAGAACCCTAAGCTGGTATGGTGGAGGGAGGATGGGGTAAGAGCAGGCGTGATGAAGCCACTCCTAGGTTGGAAAAACAACACCTTATATTCCGTTTGCGTAGCCTCCAACTTGATGGCAATGACAGCAGTTTCTCACACTTCTGGTAATACCCCCACTCCCACTCCTTCACCATTTCCCATCCCCTTTTCCCTCCCTCACCTTACTTCCTTGCCCACCCTTAGGTTCTCCTCCCCCTTCCCCCCACCCCCGAGGTCTTCTGCCTCTTTTCCCAATCAACTTCCCAGCTCTTCACTTCATCCCACCCCCTCCAGGGTTCACCTATCACCTGGTGTTTCTCTCTCCCCTCCCCATACTTTTTAAATCTACTCCCCAGCTTTTTTTCTCCAGTCCTGCAGAAGAGTTTCAGCCCAAAATGTCGAATGTACTTTTTTTTCCCCATAGATGTCGCCTGGTCTGCTGAGTTCCTTCAGCAGGTTGTGTGTGTTGCTTGGATTTCCGGCATCTGCAGATTTTCTGTTGTTTGTGTTCTGTGAAAATGAAATGGTCAGGTTTATTAAATGTCACAAAAGCAAAGAATGAACAAAGACAGGGGAGCTGGGAGAAAAAAAGGGAAGAAAAAGACATTATGGCCATTTCATGCTCAGACTAGGGATAACAGACAACATATAAAACTGCCAGATTCAAGTGGTGTGACTCCCACTGCACAAAAGCTGAGAATACAGCATCAACTGTACCACCATTACTGAAATGTTCACTGAACAGTTACATGATTATAGATGACTATGTAAAAACACAAGGAAGCATCAGAAAGTTAAACTACAATGAAAATACATAGAAAATAATAAATCTACACCCTAATCCAATGTTAACAATCATTGACAAAGTTTTAGCTGGTTTCTCTTTTCACAGGCTGAGTTTTCCAGCATTTCTGTTCCTTTTTAATTCAGATTCCAGTACCTACAGTTCTATTTGCTTTCCTACAAAAGGGCACAGATCACAATTAACAGTTTAGAGTATACGATTTCTCAGCAGAGCACTGAACTAGTGCAGCATCTGTCAGCTGAGACACTCCGCCGTATACTCTTTAAAGAGAGCATAAAAGATCCCATCACAGCACTATGAGAAGAAGCAAGCATCCTTTCCCCAATGCTTTGGCCAATATTTATGTCATGTTTTAGAACAGTTCCTTCTCCACTGCCCACAACACTTCTGAATAAATCACCTCTTTTCTCTGTCCTCTCCTCTCTTGTATACCATTATCTTATTGATCTGCTTGTTTTGTGACTGATAATTTTTTTTTAATGTCTTGCACTCTACTTCCTCCACAAAACAACAAAATCCACAACATACGCCATGTCAGTAATAATAAATCTGATTTTGATATGGATCATGAATGGCAGGTGTATAGAAGGCTATGGTTTGGGTGCAGGTCGATAGGACAAGACAGTTTAAATGGTTCAGCACAGACTAGGCGGGCTGAAGGACCTCTTTCTGTGCTATACTTTTCTGTGACTCTATGACTGTATGAAAAGAACTTCCACAACCAGCACATCATTCACTGCTGCTTCCATCATCTTCAATAGGATCCTATTATCAAAATATTTTACCTCCCCAAATCTACTTTCTGCTGGGATCACTCTGTCTGTGGTTCCTTTATCCATTTGTTTCTCCCAACTCATCTCCCTCTTGGCATCTATACCAGCAACCATAAGAAGTGCTACATCTACCCATTCACCTCCTCCCTCACCTCCGTTTAGTGCCCCAAACAGGTAAGGCAACACTTCAATGCAAGAAGCAACAGGAACAAAGGTGATGAACTGAGAGCTTGGATACATACATGGAATTATGATGTAGTGGCCATTACAGAGACATGGCTGGCACCAGGGCAGGAATGGATTCTCAATATTCCTGGATTTCAGTGCTTTAAAAGGGATAGAGAGGGAAAAAAGGGGAGGAGGGGAGGCATTACTAGTCAGGGATACTATTACAGCTGCAGAAAGTGTGGGTAATGTAGCAGGATCCTCTTTTGAGTCAGTATGGGTGGAAGTCAGGAACAGGAAGGGAGCAGTTACTCTACTGGGGGTATTCTATAGGCCCCCTGGTAGAAGCAAAGATACCGAGGAGCAGATTGGGAGGTGGATTTTGGAAAGGTACAAAAATAACAGGGTTGTTATCATGGGTGACTTTAACTTCCCTAATGTTGATTGGCACCTGATTAGTTCCAAGGGTTTAGATGGGGCAGAGTTTGTTAAGTGTGTCCAGGACGGATTCCTGTCAAAGTATGTTAACAGGCCAATTAGGGGGAATGCCATACTTGTGACACGGACATGGCAGGAAAACGAACCCAAGTGCAGGACTCCGACGCGGAAGCAGGATCAGGAGGGAGAATTTCCGTAGCGAGTGTAGAGTTGGGACCAGGCTGAGTCAGGACCTGGGAGACTTGTCTTATGGAGAGATACGGGGTTGAAGACTTGGAGCAAGGTTCCTCTCTCTCAGAGAGTCGACCAACAATCTGGCAAGGGCTGACCGGAGCTGTCGGAGTCTTATCCTCTGGTGGCTAATGGAAATCAGGTGCTGGTGATTGAGAGAAATTGGGAAAGATTGGGAATCAAGTGTGGGGATTAAGGACCAATTAGGGAGGAAAGGGAAAAGGTGGGAAATGACAGCCAGGACCATGACAGTACCCCCTCCTCAAGGGGAGCCTCCCGGCGACTTTCCTGGCTTGTCAGGATGGTCTTGATAATAGTCCTGGATGAGGGAAGGGTCCAGGATAAAGGAGCGGGGAACCCAGGAACGCTCCTCGGGACCAGACCCTTCCCAATCCTCCAATTACTGGAACTCTCTGCCCCTTCGGCGCACATCCAATAGCCATCAGACGGTGTAAGCTGTATGGCTGTCAATGATTCAGGCTGGTGGGGGAGTATCAGGCGGTGGACACAAGATAGTTTCTGGACTGGCGGTGTCCTCCCTGGAGTCATATTGGCGGGAGAGCGCGTCCATTCTTGGACCCCGGGCGGTAAGTGATGGTAAACTTGAATCGCCCAAAGAATAATGCCCAACGGGCCTGGCGGGAGTTCAGGCACTTGGTGGTCTGAATATACCCCAGGTTTTTGTGATCTGTCCAGACAACGAATGGATGCTCTGCCCCCTCCAGCTAGTGCCTCCACTCTTCCAATGCCAGTTTGACCGCCAATAACTCTCGATTTCCCACATCATAATTCCATTCCGAGAGGGACAATCGGCGGGAAAAGAAGGCAAGGCACAGGGGTGAACCTTTTCATCCGTACCCGACCGTTGGGACAAGACTGCTCCTACCCGGAATCTGAAGCGTACACCTCCATGATGAATTGTCGGGACGGGGGCATCCCCTCGCAGCAGCCCCATGACGTACGCGATCTTCGACATCTGATGCGTATGTTTGTGGCTGTTGCTCAAAAACCAGGGAGCATTGTAGTAGGAATGCCCTACACCTCCCTAGGTCCCCAGCATAGGGTTCTGGCTCCGGAACTTACAGCTCTTGAGCAGATCTTGTTGCCGGTTCCAGGAGCACAGACGGTCCAGGTTGCCAGGATGGGTCGACCGGAGTTCTCGGGGGGTGTGGCGGACTAAGAAAGATGGACATCCGGTCCACCTGCTCACTGACCTTCTCCACACTTGTGGCCAGTGTATGGAATTGTTCTGTAACTTCCCGGAGCAATTGGTCATGGGTGCCCAGTAACTGGCCCTGGCTGGCGAGGGCCTGTTGCATGGGATCCGAGTCTGCTGGGTTCATGGCTGGCCAGATTGTTCTGTGACACAGACGTGGCAGGAAGCTCTCCTCTCCCCTCCCCCCCCTCTCCTTTCCTCTCCCCCCCCCTCTCCTTTCCTCCCCCCCCTCTCCTCTCCTCCCCCCCCTCTCCTCTCCTCCCCCCCCCTCTCCTCTTCCCCCCCCTCTCCTCTTCCCCCCCTCCTCTCCTCTTCCCCCCCTCCTCTCCTCTTCCCCCCTCCTCTCCTCTTCCCCCCCCAACAATCTGGCAAGGGCTGACAGGAGCTGTCGGAGTCTTATCCTCTGGTGGCTAATGGAAACCAGGTGCTGGTGATTGAGAGGAATTGGGAAAGATTGGGAATCAAGTGTGGGGATTAAGGACCAATTAGGGAGGAAAGGGAAAAGGTGGGAAATTCCAGACAGGACCATGACAATACTAGATCTAGTATTGGGTAATGAACCGGGTCAGGTCACAGACTCCAAGTGGGTGAACATCTGGTGGACAGTGATCACTGTTCCCTGGCCTTTAGCATTAACATGGAAAAGGATAGAATCAGAGAGGACAGGAAAATTTTTAATTGGGGAAGGGCAAGTTATGAGGATATAAGGCTAGAACTTGCAGGTGTGAATTGGGATGATGTTTTTGCAGGGAAATGTACTATGGACATGTGGTCGATGTTTAAGGATCTCTTGCAGGATGTTAGGGACAGATTTGTCCCAGTCAGGAAGATAAAGAATGGTAGGGTGAAGGAACCATGGGTGACAAGTGAGATGGAAAATCTAGTCAGGTGGAAGAAAGCAGCATATGTGAGGTTTAGGAAGCAAGGATCAGATAGGTCTATTGAGGAATATAGGGTAGCAAGAAAGGAGCCTAAGAACGGGCTGAGAAGAGCAAGAAGGGGGCATGGGAAGGCCTTGGCGAGCAGGGTAAGGGAAAACCCCAAGGCATTCTTCAATTATGTGAAGAACAAAAGGATGACAGGAGTGAAGGTAGGTCCGTTTAGAAATAAAGGTGGGAAGATGTGCTTGGAGGCTGTGGAAGTGAGCGAGGTCCTCAATGAGTACTTCTCTTCGGTATTCACCAATGAGAGGGAACAATGACGGTGAGGATAATATGAGTGAGGTTGATGTTCTGGAGCATGTTGATATTAAGGGAGAGGAAGTGTTGGAGTTGTTAAAATACATTAGGATGGATAAATTCCCGGGGCCTGGCGGAATATTCCCCAGGCTGCTCCATGAGGCAAGGGAAGAGATTGCTGAACCTCTGGCTAGGATCTTTATGTCCTCGTTGTCCACGGGAATGGTACCGGAGGACTGGAGGATGCGAATGTTGTCCCCTTGTTCAAAAAAGGTGGTAGGGATAGTCCAGGTAATTATAGACCAGTGAGCCTTACGTCTGTGGTGGGAAAGCTGTTGGGAAAGATTCTTAGAGATAGGATCTAAGAGCATTTAGAGAATCATGGTCTGATCAGGGACAGTCAACATGGCTTTGTGATGGTCAGATCGTGTCTGACAAGCCTGATAGAGTTCTTTGAGAAGGTGACCAGGCATGTGGATAAGGGTAGTGTAGTGGATGTGATCTACATGGATTTTAGTAAGGCATTTTACAAGGTTCCACATGGTGGGCTTATTCAGCAAGTCAGAAGGCATGGGATCCAGGGAAATTTGGCCAGGTGGATTCAGAATTGGCTTGCCTGTAGAAGGCAGAGAGTCATGGTGGAGGGAGTACATTCAGATTGGAGGGTTGTGGCTAGTGGTGTCCCACAAGGATCTGTTCTGGGACCTCTACTTTTTGTGATTTTTATCAATGACCTAGATGTGGGGGTAGAAGGGTGGGTTGGCAAGCTTGCAGATGACACAAAGGTTGGTGGTGTTGTAGATAGTGTAGAGGATTGTCGAAGATTGCAGAGAGACATTAATAGGATGCAGAAGATGGCTGAGAAGTGGCAGATGGAGTTCAACCCGGAGAAATGTGAGGTGGTACACTTTGGAAGGACAAACTCCAAGGCAGAGTACAAAGTAAATGGCAGGATACTTGGTAGTGTGGAGGAGCAGAGGGATCTGGGAGTACATGTCCACAGATCCCTGAAAGTTGCTTCACAGGTAGATAGGGTAGTTAAGAAAGCTTATGGAGTGTTAGCTTTCATAAGTCGAGGGATAGAGTTTAAGAGTCGTAATGTAATGATGCAGCTCTATAAAACTCTGGTTGGGCCACACTTGGAGTACTGTGTCCAGTTCTGGTCGTCTCACTATAGGAATGATGTGGAAGCATTGGAAAGGGTACAGAGGAGATTTACCAGGATGCTGCCTGGTTTAGAGAGTATGGATTATGATCAGAGATTAAGGGAGCTAGGGCTTTACTCTTTGGAGAGAAGGAGGATGAGAGGAGACATGATAGAGGTGTACAAGATATTAAGAGGAATAGATAGAGTGGACAGCCAGCGCCTCTTCCCCAGGGCACCACTGCTCAGTACAAGAGGACATGGCTTTAAGGTAAGGGGAGGGAAGTTCAAGGGGGGATATTTGAGGAAGATTTTTCACTCAGAGAGTGGTTGGTGCATGGAATGCACTGCCTGAGTCAGTGGTGGAGGCAGATACACTAGTGAAGTTTAAGAGACTACTAGACAGGTATATGGAGGAATTTAAGGTGGGGGGGTTATACGGGAGGCAGAATTTGAGGGTCGGCATAACATTGTGGGCCGATAGGCCTGTAATGTGCTGTACTATTCTATGTTCTATGTTCACCTGCAACAAGTCTGTTGGGGTCATTTAACTGTATCGGGTGCTTCTGAAGCAGCCTCTCTCCATTGGGTAGAGCTGATGTACATTGGGGGTCCACTTTGTCAAGCACCTTTCCTTCATCTACATTGGCCAACCGTTTTAATTCCAGTCCCATTCTTATTCTGGCATCTTGGTCCATGGCCTCCTCCACTGCCATGATGAAGCCACTCTCGGGTGGAAGGAGCAACACTTCACATTCCATCTGGCAGCCTCCAACCTGATAGCATGAACATCAATTTAATTAACTTCCAGTAATATCTCCCACACCTCCTTCTTCCATTCCCCCCTCTGGCTCCCCTCTTACCTCTTCTCTTCTCACCTGCCTATCACCTGCTCCTGGGATCCCTCCACCTTCCCTTTCTCCCATGGTCCACTCTCCTCCTATCAGATTCCTTTTTCTTCAGTCTTTTCCACCTATCTCCTCCCAGATTCTCACTTCATCCCCTACCCCTCCGACTGGTTTTGCATATCACCTTCTAGATTGTTCTCCTTCCCCTCCCCCCACTATTATTATCTGGCTTCTTCCCCCTTCCCATCCAGTGCTGATGAAGTGACTTGGCCCGAAGCATTGACTGTTTTTTCCCCACCATCAATACAGCCTGTCCTGTGGAGTTCCTGCAGCATTTTGTGTGTGTGTTCCTTTAGATTTCCAGCATCTGCAGAACCTCCTGTCTTTCAGATTTTGATATGATTCACTTTTATTACAACAGTGCACTGAGGTAATACAAAGTAAATCGATAGCAGAGCTCTGCCATACGTGCCAGCTCTAAATTCTACTTTTTGCGTTATTGTCACTTTAAGAATTTCTTCTGCGCTGCTTCAGACTTCACTGTAATCTCTTCACCATTTGCATTCATTTCTTATTTATTATTGTGTCTATTGTTACCATGTGTACTACTTACTCTGTCAGATTCACGTGAGCATGAGTTTCATTGAACCCTGGTGTGCTTGACAATAAACTAATCTCATCTAATGTAGTCTCTCAAGGAACCTCACGAACATCAATTGTCTGGTTATAATTATATTGCACATTCTGAGATCTTGATGTTCTCGGCTTTGCTGTTAAATTCCCCATGTTAAAGCAGTGACAGAATACTAGAGTTCGATCATCCTTGTTTATAAGCCTTTATTCACGGGGAATATATTCCACACCATTCATTGACTAAATTAGCATGTGTCACCCTCTCAAGGCTGCTAATGGTGAAAAGGAAAACTGGTTTATTATTAAAAACAACAGAACGTCTGCAGATGCTGGAAATCCAAGCAACACACACAGAATGCTAGAGAACTCAGGAGGCAAGGCAGCATCTATAGAAAAGAGTAAACACGAAGTTTCAGGCCGAGACCCTTTAACGGGGCTGGAGAAAAAAAGATGAGAAGTCAGAGTAAGAATTTGGGGGAGGGTCAGTTGAAGTATAAGGTGGTAGGTGATAGGTGAAACTGGGAGAGGGGGAGGGGTGAAGTAACTATACGAGAAACCGATTGGTGAAAGAGAAGTTTTACAGAAGGGGGAGTGGGATGGGAGAGGATGGAATGCCATGCAAGGGAAAGGGGAGGAGCACCAGAGAGAGGTGATGGGCAGGCAACAAGATAAGGTGATGGAGGGAAATGGGTATGGTGAAGCGAGGGGGAATTATTGGAAGTTTGAGAAATCGAATCAGATGGAGCCCATCCAGACGAAATATAAGTTTTATTATTGTCACATGTACTGAGGTACAATGAGAAACTTGTCTTGCATTTCATTCATCCAGATCTCTTCTCTCTCACTACTGTCTCTCTATATTCAGGACTATGTGGCTAGGCACTGCTCAAACATCAACTATACAACCATTTTTACTGGCAGTCAGCAAGACTGAGAAATTGATTATAAACTTCAGGAAAGGGAAGTCAGGAGAACACACACTCCAAAAGGGTAAGTAGCCTCAATTTCCTTGGCATTGATATAGAAACATAGAAAACCTACAGCACAATACAGGCCCTTCGGCCCACAAAGCTGTGCCGAACATGTCCCTACCTCAGAAATTACTAGGCTTACCTATGGCCCTCTATTTTACGAAGCTCCATGTACCTATCTAAAAGCCTCTTAAAAGACCCTATCATATCCACCTCCACCACTATTGCTGGCAGCCCATTCCACGCACTTACCACTCTCTGAGTAAAAAACCTACCCCTGACATCTCCTCTGTACTTATTCCCCAGCACCTTAAACTTGTGTCATCTTGTGGCAACCATTTCAGCCCTGGAAAAAAGCCTCTGACTATCCACACAATCAATGCCTCTCATCATCTTGTACACCTCTATCAGGTCACCTCTGATCCTCCTTCACTCCAAGGAGAAAAGGCCGAGTTCACTCAATGTATTGTCATAAGGCATGCTCCCTAATCCAGGCAACATCCTTATAAATGTCTTCTGCACCCTTTCTATGGCTTCCACATCCTTCCTGTAGTGAGGTGACCAGAACTGAACACAATACTCCAAGTGGGGTCTGACCATGGTCCTATATAGCTGCAACATTACCTCTCAGCTCCTAAATTCAATTCCATGATTGATAAAGGCCCCTTACGCCTTCTTAACTACAGAGTCAACCTGTGCAGCTGCTTTGAGCGTCCTATGAACTCGGACCCCAAGATCCCTCTGATCCTCCACACTGCCAAGAGTCTTACCATTAATACTAAATTCTGCCATCATATTTGACCTACCGAAATGAACCACCTCACACTTATCTGGGTTGAACTCCATCTGCCACTTCTCAGCCCAGTTTTTCATCCTATCAATGTCCCGCTGTAACCTCTGACTGCCCTCCACACTATCCACAACACCTCCAACTTTTGTGTCATCAGCAAACTTACTAACCCATCTCTCCACTTCCTCATCCAGATCACTTATAAAAGTCACGAAGGGTAAGGGTCCCAGAACAGATCCCTGAGGCACTCCACTGGTGACCGACCTCCATGCAGAATATGACCCATCTACAACCACTCTTTGCCTTCTGTGGGCAAGTCAGTTCTGGATCCACAAAGCAATGTCCCCTTGGATCCTATTCCTCCTTACTTTCTCAATAAGCCTTGCATGGGGTACCTTATCAAATGCCTTGCTAAAATCTATATACACTACATCTACTGCCCTTCCTTCATCAATGTATTTAGTTACATTCTCAAAAAATTCAATCAGGCTCGTAAGGCACAACCTGCCCTTGACAAAACCATGCTGACTACTCTTAATCATATTATACCTCTCCAAATGTTCATATCTCAGAGGGTACCCGGAATGAAACGGTTAAGGTATGAGGAGTGTTTGATGGCTCTGGCCTGCTCTGGCTGGGATTTAGAATGAGGGGGATCTCATTAAACCTATTGAATGTTGAAAGGCTTCAACAGAGTGGATGTTTTCTAAAGTGAGGGAATCTAGGACCAGAAGGCACAGCTTCAGAAAACAAGAATGTCCCATTAGAACAGAAAGGAATCTCTTTAGCCAGACAATGATGAATGTGAGGAATTTACTACCACATATGGTTGTGGAGGTCAAGTCATTGGATATATTCTTGATTAGTCATGGTGTCAAAGGTTATTGGGATAATAAATCAGCCATGATCAAAAGGCAGGAAACCTAGAGGGGCTGAATGGTCTAATTCTGCTCCTAAGTCTTATGGTCTTCTAGCTTTATGGATCTGTCCTGGACCTATTATATTGATACATTCATGAATAAGGCATGTCAGAGGCTATTCTTAAGTAGGAGATTGAGATATCAAGAGTCCATATTATTGTACTAGATAACTGTTTGGTAGTCTTCTAACAGTGGACAGGGATTCAAGAGTCTTGACCTGAAATTATCCACTGTTCATTTCCCTCCACAGATACTGCCTGATCCGTTGAGTTTCTCCAATAGCTTGTGTTTTGCTTAAGAGAGTGCACAGCTGATTCACAACTGGAAAAGAATTAACATGGATTGATATAAATTACAAATTTAAAGTTAATATTTTTAATTAATTTAGAGGTGGTCATTGGTGGCATGACTTGTGTTTAGGAGCATCCCAAATTCCACAGCCAAAGTCTGTTATCAAAATGCATATATGTTACCATATACAACCCCGAGATTCATTTTCTAGCAGACATACTGAATAGATCATTAATAGAATGGTAACCATATTAGACTGCATCAACTTGCCAACAAACTGTGCAAATACCAAAGAAGAAATGATACTAGATAAATCATCAAAAAATATGGAGAACATTAGTTAAAGAGTCCTTGAAAGTGAGTCCATAGGTTGTGGGAATAGTTCAGTGTTGGAGTGAGTGAAGTTGAGTGAAGTTATCCCCTTTAGTTCAAGAGCCTGATGGTTGAGAGGCAATAACTGTTCCTGAACCTGGTGGTGTGAGTTCTGAGGATACTGTACCTGCTTCTGAATGGTAGCAGTGAGAAGAGAGCTTGGCCTGGACGGTGGGGGTGCCTGAAGATGGATGCTGCTCTCCTGGGTCACCATTCCATGTAGATGTGCTTAATGGTGAGGAGGACTTTGCCTATAATGGACCTGGCTGCATCCATTACTTTTTGCAGGCTTTTACATTCAAGGTTATCGATGTTTCCATACCAGGCCGCAATGCGACCAGTCAGTATATTCTCCACTGCACATGCAGAGAGAAGCTGGTCAGAGTTTTAGATGACTTGCAGAATCTTTGCAAACGTCAAAGTGTCTGCTTTACTTTTCATCCACATTATTTCAGGTTCTCTGACCAACAGCCTCCTGTCATTTGTGTGAAGTTTGACTATGCACAAATTAGTGGCCACATTTCAAAAGGTAGAGTGTTTTGAGACCCAGAACTGCATGTCAAAGCAACATTTCTTGCAGGGGGTTGGTTAGTAGATGTGGTAACTCACCTACTGGGAGCCATGTCTGAGAAATGTTTGAGTCTGCACACAAAAACTAAACATGCAGGATAATAGTCCAGAGTTCCAGAGGTACATTCTCACTGCTGTAGACAGAAGCTCTTTTGTCTGACACTCTATTTTGCCTTTGCAATTTGCAAATGAGCCTCTCAGTGAAGGGTTCAAAGAAACACAGGCTCTTCCCCCAGCTGCATGCTCTCTGAATAAGGCTTGCGAATTCTCCTTTAAGCAAATTTGATGTACATGATCGTGTCATAGAAGAGTTTACGCCTGATTAGTCTTAAGGGCTGGATACTTTTGTTTTATTAAATTAATGATTAAAAATAGGTACACATTTCCAAAATGTATCTTATAGTAGAAAGACTAGCTCTTGCCCACTGGTGGTCTCGTTTCATGAATGGCTCGGATTTTTTTTTGGCCCGCTGCTTATAGATGTGTGTCAACCAAGTGTCCCGCAGTGATAGCTTGCCAAGTGAACTTGTTTACCACTTGGGAATAGTGTTGCTGGAAAATCACCAGGAAACCCCACAGAAAAGCCGAACAAACACTGGGCTTCTATTTCCCTCGTTCAAGCATCTCATTTGATCTCTTGTCAGCACACACACACATCGACTCTGCAAATCATCTCTGCTAAATAGTCAAAATAAGCCCAGTGTACAGTTTGTTCCGTTCATCTGCTCTCTGTCCTATTGCTTAAAAAAACAAGCATTTCTTCTGGAGATTGCACTGCTGATATGCAACGTGACTGGACTATAAATTAATAGATGCATAGAGCAGTGGATTCTGCCAACAGCTCGTCTGATTCTCATGTATTTGTTCCCCTTGGTGATATTTTATACCTTAACAATAAAGACAATTATCTACTGGGCGGAACTACACTCAGAAACTGGCCATTCAGCCCAGATGGATATGACAACTTCTCTACACATGACGGAAGGAAGCTGCGAAGGGTTGTTGTCACAAGTTCAAATCCAAGTTCAAGTTTATTTTCAGACTCCTCTCCATGGATTAGAACCATAGAACATTACAGCGCAGAAACAGGCCTTACAGCCCTTCTTGGCTGTGCCGAACCATTTTTCTGCCTAGTCCCACTGACCTGTACCTGGCCCATATCCCTCCATACACCTCTCACAAGTTAAACAGTAAACAGTATAACACTACTGGTGCTTCATATGCGATAACACCTGGTGGTGGTAGGGAGCACAGTAATCTTATGGGCTGGGGGAAAATGCTGTGTCCCATTCTACCAATCCTTGTCCTAATGCTATGGTACCTCCTGCCTGGTGGTAGGGGGTCAAAGAGATTGGTGGGCGGATGAGAGGGATCACTGACAATGCTCACGGACACAACTTATACATCATAGGATCCAGCCTCCCTCTGTCTATACTTCTCACTGCTTCAGTCAAGCAGGCACCATAATCAAACACCCCATCCACACTGGACATACACTCTTCTCCCCTCTCCCATCGGGCAGATATAAAGCCCTGGAAGCATAAAGCACCAGGCTCAAGCACAGTCTCTACCCTGTTGTTATATGGCTATTACATGGTTTCCTAGCATAATAATCTTGACTCTACACCTCACAATCTACCTCATTATGACCTTGTCCCCTGATTCTCTACCTATACTGCACTTTCTCTGTGGCTATTGCACCTTATTTTGCATTCTGTTGTTGTTTTACTTTGTACTAGTCTGATGCAATGCTTCCTGAAGATTGTTCTAGCCAGGACTGGTTGTGGGGATAAGCTCCCATTGTCTATTGAATGCTCACAATGGCAGGTGTCTCAAATAGCCTCTGACAACAAAGTCCAGCTCCTGACCTTCACGCATGTCTTAGTTACTAAGCCTGGTGGAAATGTTCCCACTGACAGGAGAAGGGGCAATAGCAGGTTACCGGCACCTTAAAACTAGTCACTTCAGGCAGATGGAGCTCTCCAGCCATGGTTGGCAGCTCATCTAGGAGAAGGAAAACTCTGATCTCAAACCTCCGCTGCTTTGGGGCTATACCCACTCATGGCGAAGGTTTCGAGAGTAAGCACTGACGGAAAATCCAGAGCTGGAGTCCTTAAGACAGTCCTACGTTGAGTTCAACATTGACTGGCAACTCCAGCAAAGCTGCTGGTGCCAAACTGTATTGGTGTCTGCCGTTCTCTCGGTTCATCAGCTGCATGGATAGGGGGAGCCTGCTGCACGGGCAACCGCTCGCTCCCCATATTGTACTCCCCTGGCTTGCTTACTGGTCTGCCTATCACATGCACAGCTGGGACAAAGCCTCCATAGCCAACTCTGACAAACGTAGGGCTTCACTTTGATGCACCGTAATGAATTGATCTTCATGAACAGTATGCAGTATAAGTTTTTCACTGTGCATCAATCAGTACATGTGACAGTAATAAACCAATTTACCAATTCCAGTTCCAGCAGGCCCATGCAAATCCTGTCACATCCACTCTATGTGCATCTCTTCTGAACCCCTTCTACATGTTCCTCCCTCATGCCTTTCCAACTCTTGCTTAACTTCAGTTTCATGATCATCATGTTTAGTCAATGACCAATATGAAATGTGAGTGGAGAGAAGTTTAAAGGATGTGCTGGGGGGCGGAGCAGCATTTTTTTTACACCAAGAGTGGTGGGTACCTGGAATGCACTACCAAGGGTACTAGTGGAGGCAGATCTGAGAGAGGTACTTAAGAGGCTTTTAGACTGGCCCATATAACTGCAAGGAATGGTGGCATATGGATCATGTGCAGACAGAAACACTTGGGGAGAAGGCAGGAGATTGGGGCTGAGAGGGAAAATGGATCAGTCATGATGACATGGTGGAGCTGACTCAATGGGCTGGATGGCCTAATTCTTCTCCTTTATCTTATGGTCTTAATTTAACTTGGCATCATGTTCGGCACAGACATTGTGGGCTGAAGGGCCTCATCATTTGCTTTATTGTTCTGCCACCATGCTCTCAGTAACTTTTACATGCAGGAGCAAACTGAAAGGCCATGCAGAGTTGATGTTCAAATAAAGGACAATAACCACAATATCTCTCACTAATTCCCCTCATCCTCTTTCCTTCAAGGAGGACAATACAATTTCTCCCTGTCCTCCCTATCACCATAGTTCCCACCTTGGAAATACTTCAGTAAACTCTTTCCACACCAGTGCCTTCAAGTACTTCCTGAGAAAAATAACTGAACAGAAACAGAAAATGTTGCAGTAGTTGGGGTTAAAAAAGAACAAAAAAGGTTGTACAGATAATTAGTTGTTTCTAATAACTAATTAGGCCACCCTCAGGGTGGAGGAGCAACAACTTATATTCCATCTGGGTAGCCTTCAACCTGATGGCATGAATATCAATTTCTCCTTCTGGATAACAAAAATTTTCCCTTCTCCTTCTCTCTTTTCCTATTCCCAATCTACCTACCTGTCTATCACCTCCTGCTGGGTCCCTTTCTCCTATGGTCCACTCTCCTTTCCTACCAGATTCTTTTCTCTCCAGCCCTTTATCTTTTCTACCCACCTGGCTTCACCTATCACCTTCTGATTATCCTCCTTCTCCTCCCCCACATTTTTATTCTTCCTCCTTCCTTTCTGGTCCTGAAGAAGGGTCTCTGCCTGAAACATCAACTGTTTATTCATTTCCATCGATGCTGCCTGACCTGCTGGGTTCCTTCAGAATCTTGCGTGTGTTGCTTTGGTTTTCCAGCATCTACAGAACTTCTTAACCTTGTAAAGAAATGACAGAAGGTCAGATCTTCAGTTCACGATCAACACTTGAAATATCTTTGCATCTTAATGTTGATGAAAGCCACTATGTACTTTTAACAACACACAGAAAATGCTGTAAGAACTCAACTAGTCAGGCAGCATCTATAGAAAGGAATAAAGAGTTGACATTTTAGAAGAGACCATTCATCAGGACCCTTCCTCGTGAAATCTGATGACAGAGTTTGGCACAAAGCATCAACTGTTTTTCCCCTTTATAGATGCTGCCTGACTAGCTGAATTCCTGCAGCATTTTGTGTGTATTGCTCTGGTTTTCCAGCATCTCCAAAATCTCTTATGCTTGAAACACTGATTTTGTCGGCTGTGTAAGTCTAGGGAAGACAATCTCTGGCCCTGCTAAATGTGGGAGATTGAAGCGCAAATCCACCTAATCCCCCTGGTTTGTGTGGATGCTGCGTGATTCGATACCCTGTTACAAATAAGTACCACAAAATAGCTGTCAGTACTCCGCATACAATTAAACAATTTAGCTGTATAATTCTTAATTTGACTAAAGGGTTAGTAAAGAAAAAACAAAAAAAAAAGAAAAGAGCCCATTTTAATGAAATATATACAAGTTGGAGCTCGCAGTTTCCGCTTTATCTATCCTCCTTTGATCTCCCCAGGCTTTGTTGAATCACAGCCCCACTCCGGGTTGAGTCCTACGACCTCTTCTCTCCAGTGTCTTCTCCCTTCATCTCCCGCTGAACCAAAAACCCAGCTCACACCGGTGTCAGGCACACAATATAAAAAACACACTCCCTTGATTGGACAGCTCGCATTCCAAAGCACCCGTCATCTCTAACCGTAACCTAAACACTGTTCTTCAGAAAGACCATTACGTTAGCAGTGAAACCTTTCCCAGGGTGTTACAAGTTATTGAGTAGGGAGAGAGTCGAGTGGTGTGCTACATCCTGGAGGTAAGCCAGTGTTGATGATCAGCAAGGTGGAGATGTTATTTCCAATCCACACAGACTGTAGTCTTCCAATGAGGAAGGTGAGGATTCAGTTCCAGAGGGGGGTGAGAATGAAGAGCCAGTGAGGATGCATCCACTAGACCTATTGTGGTGATAGGTAAATTACTGTGGTCCAGGTCCTGGCTTAGGCAGGAGTTGATTCTAGTCATGGCCAACCTCTCAAAACACTTCATCACCGTAGATGTGAGTGTGACTGGATGATAGTCATTAAGGCAGCTCACCCTGCTCCTTTTGGGCACTGGTATAATTGTTGCCCTTTTGAAGCAGGTGAAAACTTTAATGTACTGGTGCTACACAACTACAGATTTCATGATTTACGTCAGTGATACTAAATTTGATTCTGATTCTGAGTATTTTCAGTAATTTTCTCTGCTTCTATCTGTGTCTGTAATACTGGGAGTGGAATCAATATCAATAAAAATTGCATGGATTTTGTGATGTATGAAGAAATGATCAAGGTAGAGTTGGATTTGTAACTGCACTACGTAGTCTGACAGGACCAAGAAGGTATGGACAAAGGAAACCCAGGAGTGCCTACAGGACTGCTTTGAATCAATGGACTGGAATCAATGCAATTCCGGGATTCGTCTTCGAACCTGGATGATCATGTTGCAGTTGTTACCGACTTCATTAAAACCTGTGTGGATGAGTGTGTGCCCACAAAGACTTACTGTACGTTCTCAAACCAAAAGCCACGGATGAATCAGGAGGTATGTCATCTGCTGAAGGCTAGATCTGTGGCATTCAAGTCTGGTGACCCAGGACTGTACCAGAAAACCAGGTATGATTTGCAGAGGGCTGTTTTAATGGCAAACAGACAATTTAGATTGAGGTTGGAGGCAACATCAGATGCACAGCAACTCTGCAGGGTCTGCGAGGCATTTCTTCCTACAATGCAAAACCCAATAGCATGAATAGCAGCAATGCTTCACTACCAGATGAACTCAATGCATTCTATGCCCGCTTTGAAAGGGAGAACACAACTACAGCTGTGAAGGTCCCTGCTGCACCTGATGACCCTGTGATCCCCACCTCAGAGGCCAATGGTAGGTTATCTTTAAAGAGAGTGAACCCTTGCAAGGTGGAAGGTCCCGATGGAGTACCTGGTAAGGCTCTGAAAACCTGTACCAACCAACTAGCGGGAGTATTCAGGACATTTTCAACCTCTCGCTGCTTTGGGCGGAAGTTCCCACTTGCTTCAAAAAGGCAACAATTGTACCAGTATCTAAGAAGAATAATGTGAGCTGCCTTAATGACTATCACTCGGTAGCACTCACATCTACAGCGATGAAATGCTTTGAGAGGTTGGTCTTGATTAGACTAAACTCCTGCCTCAGCAAGGACCTGGACCCATTGCAATTTGCCTATCGCCACAATAGGTCAATGGCAGACGCAATCTCTATGGCTCTCCATATGGCTTTAGACCACATGGATAATACAGGCACCTAAGTCAGGATGCTGTTCATCGACTATAGCTCAGCATTTAATACCATCATTCCCACAATCCTGATCGAGAAGTTGCAGAACCTGGGCCTCTGTACCTCCCTCTGCAACTGGATCCTCGACTTCCTAATTGGAAGACCACAATCTGTGCGGATTGCTGATAACATATCCTCCTCGCTGAAAATCAACACTGGAGCACCTCAGGGGGTGTGTGATTAGCCCACTGCTCTACTCTCTATATACACATGACTGTGTGGCTAGGCAAAGCTCAAAATACCATCTATAAATTTGCTGATGATAGAACCATTGTTGGTAGAATCTCAGGTGGTGATGAGAGGGCATACAGGAGTGAGATATGCCAACTAGTGGAGTGGTGTCACAGCAACAACCTGGCACTCAACATCAGTTAGACAAAAGAGCTGATTGTGGACTTCAGGAAGGGTGAGACGAAGAAGCACATACCAATCCTCACAGAGGGATCAGAAGTGGAGAGAGTGAGCAGTTTAAAGTTTTTGGGTGTCAAGATCTCTGAGGATCTAACCTGGTCCTAACATATCAATGCAATTATAAAGAAGGCAAGACAACAACTATACTTCAAAATCTTTTATGATTGTACTGTAGAGAGCATTCTGACAGGCTGCATCACTGTCTGGTATGGGGGTGGTGGTACTGAACAGGACTGAACGAAGCTGCAGAAGGTTGTAAATCTAGTTAGATCCATCGTGGGCGCTAGCCTACAAAGTATCCAGGACATCTTCAGGGAGCGGTATCTCAGAAAGGGACCATTACTATGGACCTCCAGCACCCAGGGCATGCCCTTTTCTCTCTGTTACCATCAGGGAGGAGGTACAGAACCCTGAAGGCACACACTCAATGATTCAGGAACAGCTTCTTCCCCTCTGCCATCCAATTCGTAAATGGACTTTGAATCCCTGGACACTGCCTCACTTTTTTTTAATATACAGTATTTCTGTTTTTTTCATGTTTTAAAAACTATTCATTATACATATACTGTAATTGATTTTCTTGTTTATTTATTATTAATATTTTATTTTTATTACTATTTTTTCTCTCTTCTATATTATATATTGCATTGAACTACTGCTGCTAAGTTAACTAATTTCACGTCACATGCCAGTGATAATAAACCTGATTCTGATTAATCAGTTGGACAACCAATGGATACCATATTTTAAACAACAGAAAAATCTTGCATCAGCAGGGAAATTGAAATTTACACTGAGTGCAGGTTTTAAACTTGAGATCTTTCTTAAACAGAGGCACAGAGGCTAATGAAGATTACTCAGTGTCAAATAATTCCAATGAGAGAGTGTAGGATGCTGAATAATTTAAATGGAAAAGAAATCCATGTTCTTTTAAAATAGAAAAGGTTTCCTGTTAAATGTCTTCAAAAGTTAAATGGGATGAAATATTTTGCCTCATTGATAATTCAGCAACGAATCATTAAATATGAAGATTGCAAACGCTTAGAAGTGAGCAACATTGCATTGCTCTTTGTTTTCAGACCTTGAAGATGCACGGTAGCTTTCATCGGCCATCTGACACTGTTCAAAGTCAATGGCTTTGATTGACCTCAGGAAGGAGTCAGCACCTTCACAATACCCCTAAGTACTAGTGAGAAGGCTTCAAAGTATCAGGTACCACCTACTTGGTGATGCCCCCTTTGCAGGATCTCAGGAAATAGTTAAGCACAGAAGAAGGGTGTGTTGGTCCATCAAGACTGCACTGGCTCCTAATTAGAATCACACTTTACAGCGCCAACTGGAAGATTCAGGTTGGGTTCCCGCTGCTGTCAGCAAGGAGTGTATATGTTCTCCTGTAACCACGTGGGTTTTCTATGGGCTCCGGTTTCCTCCCACAATCCAAAGACATATAGATTCGGGTCAGTGACCTGTGGGCATACTATGTTGGCTCCAGAATTATGGTGACACTGCCCCCAGTGCACTCCAAGTTTGGGTTGGTTGCAGATGCAAAACAATGCATTTCACAGGAAGTGAACAGAAAAGTACTAATCTATCTGACTAAATAGTAGTGTGGCGGTTATTACAATGCCTGCTGTAAGATCAGGTTTGATTCCCACCACTGTTTGTGGGAGTGTGTAAGTTTTCTCTGTCACCATGTGGGTTTTCTCCTGTGCTCTCGTTTACTCCTTCATTCCAAAGAGTCAGTGAAATGTGGATATGTAGCGTGGCAGAACTTGTGACTTGAGCAGTACAATCTCCAATGATTTTATTTAGTGATTTATTGAGAATCAGCGCAGAAAAGGTCCTTCCACCCCTTTGAGCCACGCTGCCAGAAATCCCCTAACTTAATCCTAGCTTAATCACAGGAAATTATATAATAACCAATTAACTAATTGGACTGTGGGAGGAAAGCGAAGCACCAGGAGGAAACCCATGTGATCACGGGGAGAAAGTACACACTCTTTTCAGGTAGCGGCGGGAATTGAACCTGGAGCATTGGCACTGTAAAAAATTGTGCCAATGCCAATGGCTGCTACAGTACCATGCTGTATTTCACTGTTCACATCTATTTACGAGGGGTGATTGACAAGTTTGTGGCCTAAGGTAGAAGGAATAGACAGCTGCATGGAGTTAAGTGAGGAATCACTGTCTAAGCAAAAGGCAAAGTGTTTCACCTCATTCGCTGTTTTCACTCTAAAGCCTTCAGCTATCTAAATTGTGTGAAGATTTGCTTGGTTAAGTGTAAATCACATGTCAATTTTGAAAGACAACACATATACATAGTGTAGATGGGGTTCCTCCAACTACTCAAAAGCCAAGATGTGAGCAACGGTTGGACATTAAGAGCATTGATCAAACTGGAAGGATCTTTGCAACTTTAACGGAGCCATAGAGAGATGCTACCTCAAAACAACAAATCCCACATCCCACAGAATAGTGATAGTAAACCTGATTCTGATTTTGGTTCTGATTTTTTTGGACTTCAGTGATCTGATTTTACACCAATTCTACCCGAAGCTATGTGTCAAACAACACTTGGAATATTGTGAGCTGTTTGGGCCTCTTATCTAAGAAAAGATGTGCTGGCGTTGGAGAGGGTCCGGAGGATGTTCACGAGAATGGTCCTGGGAATGAAAAGTGTTCATGTATGAGGAGCATTTGATCGCTCTGGCCCTGTACTCACTGGAGTTTAGAAGAATGAGGGAGAATCACATTGAAATCTATTGAATATTAAAAGGCTTAGATAGAGTGGATGTAGAGGGCACAGCCTCAAAATAGGAGGACTGCAGCGGTGTGCTACACGCAGCGCTGAAATAACGACACGTAGTCGGTGAGCTGCAGTTGCAAAAGAGGTTTATGCGAACTTCGCGGCCTCGCTTTAAAGCCTTCCTGTTCCTGCCCTCCCCGGGCGGGAATGCTGTACGGGGTGCGTATTCATCGTCCCGTCCTGCACGCGGGCTTTTCCCCTTGCTGGTGAAGCAGGCTTGGCGCCCTCTCTGTGATCGGCCTCAATGCCGGCGCGTGCCACTTTGTGAGCTGGTTCAAGTGCGCTGGGAAGTGGGTCGCCACAGGACGTCTATTTAGAACAGAGATGAAGAGGGATTTATTTAGCTATACAGTGATGAATCTGTGGAACTCATTGCCACAGACGGCTATGAAGGTTGAGTCATTGGATCTATTTAAAGTGGAGTTTGATATGTTCTTGATTAGTCAGGGCGTCAAAGGTTACAGGGAAAATACAGGAGAATGGGTTTGAGAGGGGCGATATATCAGCCATGATTGAATGGTAGAGCAGAGTCATTGGGCTGAATGGCCTAACTATGTCTTATAGTCATATTATCAACACTCCCCAGATTCAATCACTCAGCTGCACACAAGGACATTGCATAGTGACCAATTAGCTGACTGAACCACACTTATTCATGACCAGGTCTATTCTAATTTTTCAGCTGTAAGTTAATGAATAATGTGAATCTCTGCTGTCAACTGCAGTGTCTTAATATCCATTGGAATATTGTTTCTTTGCAAGATACAAACTCACAACCATTGAATAAAATATAAAGTTAAATTTATCCACTTGCAGTCATCCAATATGTGTTAACGTACATTACCAAGAACTATCATTGTAGACAAAAGAACAATTTATGATGCGGTGGAGTTATAAATACGGCACAGTGTATAAGATATTTATGAGTGATGTAATTCACTGGTGCCATTATACCTGACACTTGCATTAAACTGAGGCATAAAATGTGAATAATGGCCATGAGTCACATAGAAATCGAATAAAATTAAATATGGTTTCTAAAGATGGAATGTAAGTGCAATGAGACAAAAAAATGTTATATAAAGAAAATTTTAGGGTATTCCAGTGCAATTCATAACCAATGAATGCTTGTTGAAGTGCAGCTAAAGCAGGAAACCCAGCAAGCACTTTTGGCACAGTAAGATCCCATAGATCTAGGTCTTCATAAAACAAATTATTGAGTACAGTAGTTTGGATGTTATGCCTCAGTTGCAGAAGACATTGTAGAGAAAATTTACAAGGATGATGCTGGGACTTGAGGACTTGAGTTATTGGGAAAGGTTGAATAGGTTAGGACTTTATTCCCTAGAGCATAGGAGAATGAGAGGAGATTTGATAGAAGTATACAAAATTATGAGTGGTATAGATAGGGTAAATGCAAGCAGGCAATTTCCACTGAATTCAAAAGTTCAAAATAAACTTATTATTGAAGTACATATACCATATGTCACCATATACAAATCAGAGATATATTTTCTTGCAAGCATACTCAATATATCCAATAACCATAATAGAATCAATGAAAGACCACACCCAACAGAATGGACAAACAGGGTGCAAAAGACAGCAAACTATGCAAATAGAAAGAAAAATAATAATAATATATAAATGCACAATAAATATTGAGAACATGAGATAAAGAGTCCTTCTTGAAAGTGAGTTGATATTTGTGGGAACAGTTTAGTGATGGGGCAAATGAAGTTGAGTGGTTATCCTCTTTGTTCCAAGAGCCAATGATTGAGGGGTAATAACTATTCTTGAACCTGGTAGTATGAGTCATGAGGCTCCTGTTCCTTCTTCCTGATGGCAGCAGCGAGAAGAGAGCATGACCTGTGTGGTTGGTGGCCTTGATGATGGATGCTGCTTTCCTGTGACAATGCTACATACGGATGTGCTCAATGGAGAGGAGGACTTTACCCATCATAGACTGGGTCATATCCACCTCTTTTTGTAGGATTTTCCATTCAAGGGTGTTGGTGGGCCCATACCAGGTTGGATGAGATTAGAACTAGAGGGCACGGGTCAAGGATGAATTGTGAAGTTTTTAAGGGGTACATCTGGGGCAACTGCTTCACTCTGAGGGTGGTGGAACAAGCTGCCAGCATAACTGGTGGATACAGGTTTGTTTCAACATTTAAGCTCACAAGACCATAAGGAACAGGAGCAGATTTAGGCCAATTGCCCCATCGTGTCTGCTCCGACATTTCATCATTCCTGATCCATTTTTGCCCTCAACCCTATGCTCCTGCCTTCTTTCTGTAACTTTTTATGCCCTGACTAATCAAGAACCTTCAAATTCTGCCTTAAGTACACTCAATATCCTAGCTTCCACAGGAGCATGTAGCAATGAATTCCACAGATTTACCCCCTGCTGGCTAAAGAAATTCTTCCTGATCTTCATTTTAAATGGTTGTCCTTATATTTGAGGCTGTGCGCTCTGAATATAGACTCCCCCACTATACGAAACATCCTCTCCACATCCATTCTATTGTATCCTTTCAACATTCGATAGGTTTCAAAGAGATCAGATCCCCCTCATTCTTATAAACTCCAATTACAGGCCCAGTTCCATCAGATGCTCCTCATATGATAACCTTTTCAATCCTGGAACCATTCTTGAGAAACTCTTCTGAACCCTTTCCAATGACAGCACATCCTTTCTTAGATAAGGGGTCCATAACGTTAATGAGACCTTCAGGCAACCAGACCCAGACATGGAATAAATATGATACTCGAAGGTAGAAAGTAACGATGAGGATTTATTTGAAGAACATAACAGAAGAATAATAACTAACTCAGAGTGTACTTGCTTGAGAGGGCTAGAGCACGCAGAATGCTTGTTCACTTGGAACCCAAATGCAAGACTCAGCAATGAGAACTCATCATGATGGACTTAAATACAGCATTTAGCACGGGAACCTCGTGTGTCTCAAAATCAATAAACTAAAAGCAGGATGCACGAGGAACCCACTTTCAAGAGACAGGCAGGACGAAGAACACAAGGAAAGCTTAATGACTAAGCCAGTCACTTCACAAGTTCCAGTCAAAACAAATCAGTGATGTTCAGGTGCGTCAGAGCGCCAAGGCCTGATTAACTCCATTGCCCCCTACGGGTATGAAGATTCATAGAAACGTAGAAAATCTACATCACAATACAGGCTCTTCGACCCACAATGCTGTGCCAAACATGTTCTTACCTTAGAAATTACCTAGGGTTACCCATAGCCCAGTATTTTTCTGAGCTCCATGTACCTGTCCAGGAGTCTTTTAAAAGACCCTATCGTATCCGCCTCCACCACCGTCGCTGGCAGCCCATTCCAGGCACTCCCCACACTCTGCGTAAAAAATGTACCCCTGACATCTCCTCTGTACCTACTTCAAAGCACCTTAAAACTGTGCCTGCTTGTGCTAGCCATTTCAGCCCTGGGAAAAAGCCTCTGACTGTCCACATTATCAATGCCTCTCATCATCTTAAACAACTCTACCAGGACACCCCTCATCCTTCGTCACTCCATGGAAAAAAGGCCAAGTTCACTCAACCTATTCTCATAAGCATGCTCCCCAATCCAGGCAACATCTTTGTAAACCTCCTCTCAACCTTTCTATGGTTTCCACATCCTTCCTATAGTGAGGTGACCAGAACTGAGCACAGTACTCCAAGTGGGGTCTGACTAGGGTATTACATAGCTGCATCATTACCTCTCCACTCTTAAAATGAATGCTAACATTGCATTGGCTTCCTCATCACCAACTCAACCTGCAAGATTCCCAGTAGGGAATCTTGCACGTGAACTCCCAAGTCACTTTGCACCTCAGAGTTTTTAATTTTATTCCTGTTTAGGAAATCATCTATGCTTTTATTCCTTCTCTCAATGTGCATGACCATACACTTTCTGACACTACATTCCATCTGCCACTATATTGTCCATTCTCCTGATCTATCATTCTCCTTCTGCAGCCTCCCAGCTTCCTCAGAACAATCTGCCTTCCAGCTATCTTTGCATCATTCACAAACTTGGCCACAAAGCCATCAATTCTGTCATCCAAATCATTGACATGTAATGTGAAAAGTATCAGTCCCAACACTGACCCCTGTGGAACACTGCTAGTCATTGGCAGCTAACCAGAAAGGACACCCTTTTTTCATACACTTTGCCTCCTGCCAATCAGCAAATTCTCTGTCTATGCTAGTATCCTTTCGGTAATACCATGGGCACATCTTGTGAAGTAGTCTCATGTGCAACAACTTGTCAAAGGCTTTCTGGAAATCCAAATACACAACATCCACCAATTCTCCTCTGTCTATCCTGCTTGTTATTTCTTCAAAGAATTACAACAGTTACAACAGTTTTGTGAGGCAAAATTTTTCCCTTAAGTATTCCCAATTTTTTTTATATGCCAGGGAGCCTTACATCAACCACAGGGTCTATGGAGCCCAGGTTGGGAACCCCAATGCTGATTTTGGCCTATTTTATCCAAGTACCCAGAGACCTCATCCTTAACAATGGACCCCAACACTTTCCCAACCAATGAGATCAGACTAACTGGCCTATAACTTTCATTTTTCTGCTTCCTTCTTGAAGAGTGGAATGACATTTGCAATTTTTCAGTCCTCCAGGACCATGCCAGCATTTAATAATTCTTGAAAGATCATTACAAATGCCTCCACAATCACTTCAGCCATCTCTTTCAGAATCGTGGAGTATAGTCCATCTGGTCCAGATGACTTACCTACTTTCAGACCTTTTAGCTTCCCAAGTACCTTCACTGTAGTAATTGCAACTGCACTCAGTTCTTCTCCCGATGCAGTCAAACTTACAGCATATTGCTAGAGTTTTCAATCGTCCCGACTGATGCAAAATAATATTTCGTAATTATTTTTTTAATTGAAGTTCATCATCAAACAAACATTTCCATGAGACGTATTTCAGCCATTGTACATATATATCATATAATCATATATGTCACAAATCAATTCATCTGCCATTTCCTTGTCTCTCATTATTACAACTCCAGTGTCGTTTTCTGGCAGTCCAATATCTAATCTCACCTCTCTTTTACTCTTTGCATATCTGACAAAAATCTTTTGTTATTCTTTTTGAATTTATTGGCTAGTTTACCTTCATAAGTCATCTTTTCTTTCCTTTGTTGCGAACCCCGTAACTGGGTCACTTACCAGCAAAGATAGGGACGTCCATTGAAGTCTGATGATACTATTTTTAACAGTATTTATTAGTAAAGTTACACAAAAATAATATCAATGCAAATATATAGATAATATACGTCGTCAATACTAAATCTAAAAGTGCGGGTATAATAATAATCAATAAGAAATAAGCTCTATCGTTGTCTAGGGGATAATGAATTGTCCGATGGAAATATGAAGTTTGTTCAGTTCATGCAGGCTGCAGCCGTTGGGGACCGCTGTGTTTCACTTGTTGGAGAGAGAGAGATTTAGGAGAATAACTTGCCGGCTTTCCTTTATGATTTCGATCTGTCAGGTGTCCCGTTGTCGTGGCCGTTCAAGTGTGACCTCTCCTTTAGCTAAACTGTTCTTCCGTGGTGAGCCCGCCACCCAGGCAAGGGAGGACGCACACGAGCCCCCACCGGCTTTCGCTATCAAACGCTGTCACGGGATTTCTAGCGTTTCTCCTGATGCGTCTAAAGGGGTTGTTCCCCAGACCCTCTTTTATCCTTACTCACGGGGTCTCAAATGTCAATCAGGTTGGGATGATGCAATCCCTCAACCAGCCCACTCTGGTTGTCCCCTGAGGGGCTTCAATGAATGGTACAGTACTCAATACACAATTTTGTCTCCAAGAGACAATAGCCGTTATCAGTGGTTCCATTTCGCTGAGGCCAGGAAGCTAGACTGGACTGCCAACACAGATGCCTTGTGCAGGAAGGCACAGAGTCGACTGTACTTCCTTAGAAGGTTGGCGTCATTCAATGTCTGTAGTGAGATGCTGAAGATGTTCTATAGGTCAGTTGTGGAGAGCGCCCTCTTCTTTGTGGTGGCGTGTTGGGGAGGAAGCATTAAGAAGAGGGACGCCTCACATCTTAATAAGCTGGTAAGGAAGGCGGGCTCTGTCATGGGCAAAGTACTGGAGAGTTTAACATCGGTAGCTGAGCGAAGGGCACTGAGTAGGCTACGGTCAATTATGGATAACTCTGAACATCCTCTACATAGCACCATTCAGAGACAGAGAAGCAGTTTCAGCGACAGGTTACTATCGATGCAATGCTCCTCAGACAGGATGAAGAGGTCAATACTCCCCAATGCCATTAGGCTTTACAATTCTACCGCCAGGACTTAAGAACTTTTTAAAAGCTATTATTAATGCTTTTTGAGATAGTGATTTAGATGCATATCATATTTTTTACTGAGTTAAGTATTGTATGTAATTAGTTTTGCTACAACAAGTGTATGGGACATTGGAAAAAAGTTGAATTTCCCCATGGGGATGAATAAAGTATCTATCTATCTATCTTCTATCTATCACATTCCAAGCCTTGTGTATTCTGGACGTCTCTCTCTCATTTCCTGGGTCCCAGACCCTAATTAATAGCGATCTTGTGATTCTCAAAAAGGAGGTGGCGACTTTGCACCCTTCGGCCCCTCAGAGTTGCGTCACATTCGTAACACCTTATGGCTTTTTAAGTTGCCTTCTGTGGGCTTTTTAAAAGCTTCCCATTTATCTAACTTCTCACTTTTTTTTGCTCTTTTATGTGCTGTCTCTTTTGCTTTTATGTTGTCTTTGACTCCCCTTGTCTTTCACAGGTGCATCACCTTGCCTTTAGAATACTTCTTCTTCTTTGGGATGTATCTATCTTGCACCTTCCGAACTGCTCCCAGGAACTCCAAGCATTGCTGTTCTGCCATCATCCCTACTTGAGTCTCCTTGCAGTCAATTTTGTCCAGCTCCTGTCTCGTGCTTCTGTAATTCCCTTTACTCAATTTTCAAGAAGCCTGGATAGGTATGTGGATGGGAAGAGTATAAGGAGTATGATCCAGATGCAGGTTGATGGGATTAGACAATGTAATAGTTCAGCATGGAATATATGGGCCAAAGGGCCCGTGTCTGTGCTATAGTATTCTCTGACTCTGACTTCATTGCATTATGATGGTGGTGATGCAACTTGTTTCAATAAAAATGAAAAAATCTATAGTCCAAGCCCACATTCAAAACCTGATCAACACTGTCAAACAGTGGCAAACCTTTCCCTCTTTGAAGCAGAGCAATCAAAAGATAGGCAGTCGGTGCTCAACCTCTGCACTTGTCTCAATGCTTCAATCTCCCTCGTTGCTTCAATCGGCGAACAATGGAACTTCTAATCAGTGAATTGGAGTCGAACAACAGCCTGCACCCCATCCCGCAACCTTCTCGCCACAAGGCTCATGTGCGCTGCCTCTGTCTCCTGGAATCATCTTGGGGAGTCAGAGCTCTGAAGCACCCAAACAATCTCCAAGCTTCCACATTCACATTGATGTTTCAATCTCCCTCACCGCTTTAATCGGTGAACAATGGAAACTTCCATCAGCAAAATGGAGTCAAACATCGGATTGTAGCCTGCCCACCATGAGGTTCCCACACACTACCTCTGCCTCCCAGAATCCTCATGGAGACTGCAGAGAGCTGGAACAACTAAATAATCTCCAAACTGCAGGATACCCAATAACAATCATTTCTGATTATTTCACAATATTTTCAAAAGCTAGTTGGGCACTTCTTGTGGTTAGTCAACCTCATGACACCAGTATAGCTTCTGTACACAGACTATAAGGGGTGTCACTACTCATTTGGAAATTTATTAACATATTAATATATTAACTCTTTTGCCCAGGGCTATCTGTCCTGAGATGGAGTGGTCTCAGCATCATTGGAACACATTTAGAAACTTTCAAACTTGAGCTCTGCTACTGAATAACCCACACCCCACAGTTCTAGATCTCCAGACCCCTAACACAGACTTCACAATCTGCAGACAAATCAACTCTAAAATACCCTCCTATTGGACGTTCAGTCCCTCCTCTCCTAGTCCCGATAATACCCTGAATCTAACGCCCACATACATAACCCACGAACTACTCATCATTATTCCCACATAGAAAATAGAACATGGAATGCAGAATAGTTCAGCACATGGACTGGCTCGTTGGCCCATAATGCTGTGCTGAATTTATTAAGCTAATGACACATAATCCTTTCTGCCGCCAGTACATAATTCATATTGCTCTATTTTCCGCATATTCATGTGCCTATCTAAGAGCATCTTAAGCGTCAGTACGTTCAAGTTTAATTGGCATTCAACCAAACATGAATACAGGAAAACAAAACAGCGTTCCTCTAGGGGAATGATGTAAAATACAGTACCAGCAGTCTACAGTACATAGCACATAAAAGAAAGCACATATACTGCAGTTATGATAACAGTAAAACACACAGTCACAAAAAAGCCAATGTCACTGAATAGCACGGTCTATAGATTAATGGCGTATGGAATGTTGTCCTGGTCGTGTTTGCCTTCCACTGAGCAAACACTGGAGAGCAGCACTGAAGGAAGAGGCCAACCCCTAACCCAATTTGGATTCTAACACACCAACAGAGACCTCTGCTGTTTCCCAAGCAACCTCCAGCGTCTCCTCTCCTGGGTGGCTGCAACAAGCAACTTTGCAGCATGAGGGACTGGTACGTACAATAACTGAGACAACAAAACTTCCCCATTGTCTGTCTCGATGGTAGCATGGTGGCTACTGCATCATTATTGCAGTTCAGAACGTCGGAGTTCGGAATTCAATTCCTGCATCATCTGTAAGGTGTCCGAACATTCTCCCCGTGGAATGCACGGATTTTCTCCATATGCTCTGGTTTCCTCCCACAGGTTAGTAGGCTAATTGGTCTTTCTAAATTGTCCCATGGTTAGGTTAGGGGGTTATATAGAAACATAGAAAACCTACAGCACAATACAGCCCCATCGGCCCACAAAGCTGTGCTGAATATGTCCTTACCTGAGAAATTACCTAGGGTTACCCATAGCCCTCTATTTTTCTGAGCTACATATACCTGTCCAGGTGTGTGTTAAAAGACCCTATCATATCCGTCTCCACCACTGTCGCCGGCAGCCCATTCCACACACTCACAACTTTCTACATAAAAGAAGTACCTTCTTCCAAACACCTCAAAATTGTGCCCTCTCGTGCAAGCCATTTCAGACCTGGGAAAAAGCCTCTAACTATCCACATGATCAATGCCTCTCATCATCTTATACACCTCTATCAGGTCACCTCTCATCCTCACTCAACCTTTTCTTATAAGGCATGCTCCCCAATCCAGGAAACATCCTTGTAATTTTCCTCTGCACCCTTTCTATGTTTTCCACATCCTTCCTGTAGTGAGGCGACCAGAATTTAATACAGTACTCCAAGTGGGCACAAGATCCCTTGTTAATGAGAGAGGTCAGAGGAAAATGGCCAGACTGGTTCAAGTTGACAGGAAAGCAACAGTAACAAACGAGACAGATCTGCAGATGCTGGAAATCCAAGTAACACGCACAAAACTCGGTGTTTTGGGCCAAAACCCTTCATCAGGACCAGAGATAAAAGAAGAGAAGTCAGAGTAAGAAAGTGGAGGGAGGGGAGAATTAAATACACAGTTGTAGGTGATGGCTGAAAGAGAGAGGGGTGAAGTAAAGAGCTGGAAAGTCGATTGGTGAAAAAGATAAAAGGCTGGAGAAGAGGGAATCTGATAGAAGAGGACAGAGGCCATGGAAGAAAAGGAAGAGGGAGGAGCACTAGAGGGAGGTGATGGACAGGTAAGGAGAAAGGTGAGAGAGGGAAATGGGAATGGGGAATGGTAGAGGAAGGGGGGAGGCATTACCAGAATTTTGAGAAATCGATGCTACCCAGATAGAATATAAGGTGTTGCTGCTCCAGCAAGAGTTTGGTATCAACGCAGCAGTAGAAGAGGCCATGGACTGACATATCGGAACGACAATGAGAAGTAAAATTAAAATAGGTGGCCATTGGGTGATCCCACTTTTTTTATCGGACAGAGGTAAGGTGCTTGCGAAGTGGTCTCCCAATCTACATCGGGTTTTGCCGATATACAGGAGGCCACACTGGGAACACTGGATACAGTATATGACCCCAAAAGACTCACAGATGAAGTGTTGCCACACCTGGAAGGGGTGTTTGGGGCCTTGAATGGTAGTGAGGGAGAAGGTGTGGGGGCAGGTGTAGCACTTGTTTTGTTTGCAAAGATAAGGGCCAGGAGGGAGATTAGTAGGGAGGGACGAATGGACAAGGGAGTCGCAGTAACTCAACTAACCACATGTTGTAACAGTGGAGTGTAGAGGAGCACGTCTGAATGCAAAACATTTTGAAACTTGAAGTGGATGAGCTACAGCAGGTACTGGTGGTAGCTAATACATTGGGCACTGTGTGTAATTTCTTTTTCTAAATTCTGTCCTCAATACAGTGATACATAAAAATATCTTTGCTGGAATTGCTTTCTACCACTTCTAGGAAAGCTGAGTTGGAACATACACATAGAGCACAGAACAGTACAGCATAGTAAAGACCCTTCAACCCATGAGGTTGTGCCAATCAGTATAAACTCAAGAGATCCTGCCCCATGCTGGAAATCCAAAGCAACACACACAAAATGCTGGAAGAACTCACTGAGTCAGGCAGCATCAATGGAAATGAATAAACAGTGAATGTTTCAGGCTGAGACCCTTCATCAGTCCTCCTGAAGGGTCCTGGCCTGAAACATCGACTGTTTATTCATTTCCAATCAATAAAAAACATATTGATGTTCAATCTAACCCTTCCCTCTTACACAATCCATAATTCTCCATGTTGCTTACATTGATGTACCTCTCTAAGAGTCTGTTAACTGTTCCTTTCATATGGGATCTAACTTCTACCGCCACCTCTGGTTCTGTATTCCAGGCACCCACTACTTTCTGTGTAAAAATAATCAACTCTAACACTTCTCCTAATATTTCCAGCAATCTTCCTAAAATAATATACACTGGTTGTGAAAAATCCAGTGTAGATAAAGGTTCAATGATCTATGGTAAGAATTTCAGCCGCAGGTTCCCATTGCTTAAGATATCTACCTCAAAGTAAAAACATTAAACCCTCATCTACCACTCATCATTGTTTGTTATCAAATGATCTACATGGAGGATTACCAGCTACTTCTAGAATGTCTGTTATCGGTGAATAAAGAAATGTTAACATATTTTATTGGCAGAACCAAGTTTTGTAAACAGACTCCCAGTGAGAAAAATACTCAGTTTGTTACAGATAATAATAAAAGCTAACCATTTCTTATTGTGCTTTTTCACCTTGGGGAGATGGAAGTTAATTGAGATTATTCTCCCCAATTATATGGCAAGACCTTCAAGGAGCATATTGAAGTATTAACAATAGAATTAATCTTGGTATGCCGTAAGGTATAAAACTCCCATACAAAGAAAACAAGTACTTAACTTACTGTGAGCAATGTAACAAGATCTTCTAGTCTTTATGATTAGAAGGTCCTTTTTTTTTGTTAAATTGCTTTGTGCTGTGGTCAAGTCATTGAGTGTAAGTAAGACAAAGAGTGATTGGTTCTTAATTGCTAAGGGAATTAAGGGGTACAGGGAGAATGTGAAAGAATGAGATTTTTTTTTAAAATGAGCCATGATTGAATGGTAGAGTAGACTCAAAGGGAAAGCAGAACTAATTCTGCTCCCATATCTTATTGGTATTGGTTTATTATTGTCACATGTACCAAGATAGAGTGAAAAACCTGTCTTGAATACTATTCATACAAATCAATACACTAAGACAATAACAAAATGCAGAATGAAGTGTTTAAAGATGAAGATAAACTGCAGTACAGGTAAACAATAAAGTGAGGTAGATTTTGAGGACAAGAGTCCATTTTCTTGTACAAGAGGTCTGCTCAATGATGTGATAACAGTGGAATAGAAGCCGACCTTGAGCCTGGGGTATGTACTTTTAGGTTTTTGTATCTTCTGCCTGAAGAGAGAGGAGATAAGAGAGCATGTCCGAGATGGGTGGAGTCTTTGATTATGCTGGCTGCTTTACTGAGGTGGAGAGAAGTATAGATTTCTATAAGAGAGAGTCTATAAGGAGAGGAGAGGGGGAAAGGTTGGTTCCTGTAACGTGCTAAGCTGCATTAACTACTCTGCAGTTTTTTTTTTCGCAGTCACAGGCAAAACAGTTGCCACACAAGCTGTTACTGGACCCAGCATGTAAGTGCAATTATGAAGCACCCCTACTTCCTTAGGAATTTGTGGAGATTCAGCATGGCATGTAAAACTTTGACAAACTTTTATAATTGTGTAGTAGAAGACATATTGACTGGCTGCATCACAGCCTGTTAAGGAACCACCAATGCCCTGAATGGAAAATCCTTCCAAAAGTAATGGATGCAGCCCAGTCATCATGGGTAAAGCCCGCTCAACCATTGAGCACAGCTACATGAAACACTGCTGCAGGAAAGCAGCATCTATCATCAGGATCCCCACCAGCAAGGACATGTTCTCTTCTTACTGTTGCCATCAGGACTTACTGGATCTTCAGGACTCAGCCCACCAGGTCAGGAACAGTACCCCTCAAGCATCAGGCTCTTCAACCAAAGGAGATAACTTCACTCAATCTTTGAAATGTTCCCACAACCAATGGAGTCACTTTCAAGGACATTTCATCTCATGTTCTCGATATTTTTTGTTTATTATTATTTTGTATGTGCACACTTTGTTGTCTTCCGCACTCTGGTTGAACACTCTAGTTGTGTTGTATTTCGTTGATTCTCTTATGGTTATTGTTCTATAGACTTTTTATGTATGCACATGAATTTTATGGTTGTATATGGTGGCATATATATGTGATTTGATAATAAAATTTACTTTAAACTTCTCTGAACTTTGATGAATCTAGGCAGAGTGCATTCTATGGTGCTTTGGTGTGCTCCAGCTGTTCCCGGTTTCAGTTTTATGGACTCAATTTCATTCTGAATGCTGATGCTTGCTTTATTGTTGGCACGATTTGATTTGATCTGATTTGTTTTTTACTCTCTCTGTGCATTGGGTGTTCATCTTTTTTTTAAAAATTGGGTTCTTTCAGGTTTATTGTTTTGTGGCTACCTGTTAAGGAGAGGGATCTCAAGATTGAACAATTTATACGTACTTTGATAATAAAATACACTTTGAACTTTGATACACACTGGTTAGGGTCAATGAAGACATGCTTAATTTTTTAGCCTCCTGAGAGAGTAGAGGTGTTGGTGACTTTCCGTGGTGATGCAACACACACAAAATGCTGGAGGAGCTCAGCAGGTCAGGCAGGATCTGTGGAAATGAATAAACAGTTGATGTTTTGGACAGAGATCAGGACTAGAAAGGCAGGGGGAAGATGCCACAATAAGAAGGTGGGGGAGGGGAAGGTGTACAAGCTAGAAGGTGATTGGTCAAGCCAGGTGGGTGAGGAAGTTGAAGCTGGGAGGTGATAGGTAAGCGAGAAGAAAAGGTAAGAGGACTGAGTGGGAAAGTGAAGGGGGGGGGGGAAATTACAAGAAGTTGGAGAAAATGATATTCATGCCATCACGCAGAAGAGCAGGCCATGGACCAACATGTCAGAACAGGAATGGCGATAGGAATTGAAATGGCTGGCCAGCAGGAAATTCCCCTTTTTCTGCATGAAGCTGGACTAAGGCAGTTTATTGGTGATGTTCAATCCTGGGAACTTGAAGCTCTCAACCCTCTCAGCTTCAAACATCAGTGATGCAGGGAGGGGCATGTACAGCACCCCTTTCTGAAACCAATTACCAGCTCTTTTTGACTTTGAGGAGAAAGGTGTTGTCATGACTCCATGCTACTAAACTCACTGTCATTTTCCTTTTCTCAGACTCATCGCTATTTGAAATGTGGCTCACTATAGTGATATCATCTGCAAACTCGTAGATGGAGTGAGAGCAGAATTTGGCCATGCAGTCATGAGTGCCCAGGGTGTAGAATAGGGTGCTGAGGATGCAGCCTCTGGAGTGCCTGCATTGAGAATAATCGTTATGGAAGTTTTGCTTTCTGATTACTGTCTGTTGGTCATGTGGTCAAGGATCCAGTTGCAACAGCTGACTTTGAGCTGTTGTCAATAAAAAAAAAGAGTCTAATGTAAGATTACCGCTGAAGCAGTTCTACAGCAGATGGTGTCTCTATAGCAGACTCATCTCTGGAGCTTCTGGACGATAATGGCACCAGGTGCTCTAGAGCTGAGTCTGCCATTGAGATGCCATCTGCTGTAGACCTGTTTCAGAAGGCAAACTGCAGTGGGTTGAGGTTCAAAGACTCAAAGTGCATTTATTATCAAAGTATTTATGCAGTTTACAACCCTGAGATTTAGCTTCCCCACAGACAGCCACAAAACAAAGAAACACCATGGAATCTGTTAAAAAAAATCAACCACCCAACGTGCAGAAACAAACAAATCACACAAAAGGCGAAAGGTGAGTGAATAACACGCAGAGTACTAAACATCAAATATCAGAGTCCTTGAAACAGTCAGAGAATGTTAGTGCTGTGTCGTTCATTGACAGCAGGCAACAGAGCCACTCCACTCTGACCAAACCCACACAAAATAGCAATTAAATAAAGGAGTAACCAGAAATCAAAAACACATACAACTTGAACTGCTCAGTCCTCTAACATTAAGTCCAATCCACAAACCTTGCCAATCAAACTGGTCTGCTGCACCTTCCTCTGGCAGCAGCGAGCCAGAGAGAGAGGGAGATCAGTCAGATGCAGGCAGATGGAGATTCAAAAATTCTGGTCTCATCCTCATTAATTGCAATCTTGCTCGACTCTTTAATCAATGAGATGGTCGTGAATTAGAGCCAATCATGGCTTCATACACAGACTGTGTCAAGAATTGGAGCTGATCATGAGTTTGCACTCTGCCATTAGGCCATACACTCCATTCTTAACCACGCTGAATTCTCTCAGAGCATCAGATCACTCAGAACGGCCAAAACACTTATCAAAATGTAAATTACAGGCTCCAATCGCACACAAAATAGTAGTAGGAGTATATTTAAAAGGAGGTGAAAAAGAAATACTTTCTTAGAACATAGAACACAGAAATCTATAGCACATTACAGGCCCTTTGGCCCACAATGTTGTGCTGACCATGTAATCTATTCTAGAAACTGCCTAGAAATTTTCATGGGCTGTCTACAAGACATCACTGTTGGTCACATTGGTCACTGGCACCACTTTGCACAACACTGAACTAGGTTGTTGGGAAGGCTGGAGTTGATGTGTGCCATGACCGATTTCTCAAATCATTTCATGATGGTAGATGTTAGAGCCACTGGGCTGTACTTGTTAAGGCATATTATCTTGTAATGTCATGGTCTTTCATTAGACCATAGACTTGAGCAGTTAACTTGTTTCTCTCTTCAGAGATGTTGTCTAACCTGCTGAGGATTTCCAATATCTTTTTCCAATTTCCACTCTCCGGGAGATCTGATTGCCTCTAAAACAAAAGGGAAAACCTTTGCTCACAGGTTTAAGTTAGAACTTATGAAATTGTCCTGATGATTGTGAGATTGTGATTAATGTTGGTGTAGTTTTATTTTCATTTTACAAACATATAAGCAGGGGAAATTAAACTGATTTGATGGAGTGTTATCCCCCTACAGCTCTGCTGACTGAAACTTCCTTTCTGCACTGTCCAGAATCAAGTGAGTTATGAGTGATGGAGTCTTTTCTCCTTCAAACATCTGAATGTGCTTCTTACAGTGTGATTGATAAGCCAATATCCAACATCACATAGTCTGATCCAATACCTTAGCTGAGATCTCTCTGAGACTTTTTCTACAGTGTATAGTGTTTTGATATATGTTTCAAGAGAAGACATTTGTGATAAAAGAAATGTGCAAAAAATCTACAAATTCCAACTGAACACGGTGGAACATGAAAGGGCATACTTTTAAGGTAAGGTAGGGGATATTTAAAGGAGATATGAGGGGCAAGTTTTTTTTAATGCAGAGAGTGGTAGTTCCCTGGAAGGGATTACCAGGGATAGCAGTGGAAGCAGGCAGTTTGGTAGAGCTGAAGAGGCTTCTAGGTAGATACATGAATAATGCAAAGAGGTGGGAGATAGAATACAGTGCCAGGAAGTGTATGGTCATGCACTTTGGCTAAAGAAATAAAAGCATAGACTATTTTCTAAATGGAGAGAAAAATGTAAAAGAACCTGAAGTGCAAAGGGACTTGGGACTTTTTGTGCAGGATTCCCTAAAGGTTAATTTGTAGGTTGAGTCTGTGGTGAGGAAGGCAAATGTGATGTTAGCATTCATTTCAAGAGGACTGGAATATAAAAGCAAGGATATAATGTTGAGACTTTATAAGGCACTGGTGATGCCTCAGTTGGAGTGTTGTGGGCAGTTTGGGGTCCCTAATCTTAGAAGGGATGTGTTGACACTGGCAAGGATTCAAATGAGTTTCACGAAAATGATTCCGGTATTGAACAGCTTGTCATATGAAGAGTGTTTGATGGCTCTGGGCCTGTATTCACTAGAATATTGAGAGGATGTTTCCTATGGTGGGAGAGTCTAGGACCAGAGGATGCAGCCTCAGAATAGAAGGGCATCCTTTTAGATTGGAGATGAGGAGGAATTTCTTTAGCCAGGGAGAGGTGAATCTGTGGAATTTGTTGCCACTGGCTGCCGTGAAGGCCAAGTCTTCATGTATATTTAAGGCAGTGGTAGATAGATTATTGATTGGTCAGGGCTTGAAAGGATATGACACTCTCACTGACATCTTCAACATCTCCCTGAGCAGTGCCACCGTTCTAATGTGCTTCAAGGCCGCCACCATTGTCCCCGTGCCGAAGAAGTCTTCAGTGTCTTGCCTAAATGACTAGCGTCCCGTTGCACTTACATCCATCATCATGAAGTGTTTCGAGAGGCTCGTCATGAGGCATATCAAGACCCTGCTGCCCCCCTCACTGGACCCCCTGCTGCCCCCCCCCCCCACTGGACCGTCCCAACCTGCTCAACAGATGACACCATTGCCACCACCCTCTACCTGGCCCTAACCCACCTGGACAAAAAAGACACATACATTCGGATGCTGTTCATAGACTTCAGTTCAGCATTCAACACAATCATCCCTCAGAAACTGATTGGAAAGCTGAGCCTACTGGGCCTGAACACTTCCCTCTGCAACTGGATCCTAGACTTCCTGACTGGGAAACCTCAGTCAGTCCGGATCGGGAGCAGCATCTCCAACACCATCACACTGAGCATGGGGGCTCGCCAGGGCTGCGTGCTCAGTCCACTGCTGTTCACTCTGCTGACCCACGACTGTGTTGCAACACACAGCTCAAACCACATCATCAAGTTTGCCGATGACACGACCATGGTGGGTCTCATCAGCAAGAACGATGAGTCAGCTTACAGAGAGGAGGTGCAGCAGCTAATGGACTGGTGCAGAGCCAACAACCTGTCTCTTAATGTGAACAAAACAAAAGAGATGGTTGTTGACTTCAGGAGGGCACAGAGTGACCACTCCCCACTGAACATCGACAGCTCCTCGGTAGAGATCATAAAGAGCACCAAATTTCTTGGTGTTCACCTTACGGAGAATCTCACCTGGTCCCTTAACACCAGCTCCATAGCAAAGAAAGCCCAGCAGCGTCTCTACTTTCTGCGAAGGCTGAGGAAAGTCCATCTCCCACCCCCCATCCTCATAACATTCTGCAGGGGTTGTATTGAGAGCATCCTGAGCAGCTGCATCACTGCCTGGTTTGGAAATTGCACCACCTCAGATCACAAGACCCTGCAGCGGATAGTGAGGTCAGCTGAGAAGATCATCGGGGTCTCTCTTCCCGCCATCACGGATATTTACACTACACGCTGCATCGGCAAAGGAAACAGCATTATGAAGGACCCCTTGCACCCCTCATACAATCTCTTCTCCCTCCTGCTGTCTGGGAAAAAGGCTCCGAAGCATTCGAGCTCTCACGGCCAGACTATGTAACAGTTTCTTCCCCCAAGCTATCAGACTCCTCAATACCCAAAGCCTGGACTGACACCTTGCCCTATTGTCCTGTTTATTATTTATTGTAATGCCTGCACTGTTTTTGTGCACTTTATGCAGTCCAGTGTAGGTCTGTAGTCTAGTGTAGCTTTCTCTGTGTTGTTTTTTTTTATGTAGTTCAGTCTAGTTTTTGTACTGTGTCATGTAACACCATGGTCCTGAAAAAGGTCTCATTTTTACTATGTACTGTACCAGCAGTTATGGTCGAAATGACAATAAAAGTGACTTGACTTGACTTGACTTGACTTGATATGGGGAGAAGGCAGGCAACTGGGGCTGAGAGGGCAAATGGCAGAGCAGATATGATGGACCAAATGGCCTAATTCTTCTCCTGCAACTTATGGATTTATGGTCTTATGGTAATATGAAGGGATTAGAGGGATATCGATGATATACAGGAGGGGGGCATTTGGTATAAATTGACATCAAGATCAACACAACTTCAATGTCAAAAAGTTAAAGTCTACTATCCTCACTGCTATGCAGCAAGCTAAACAACTTCTCAAAAATCACCCAAAATGAAAGCTTTCTTCAGATTTTTTAATGAGAGCTCTTTACTTTTGAAACTGCAGAGTTAAGTAAAATACATTTTAAATTCATTGTAGAATCTTTGCACACCTCTATATACTAATACTCTTGATTATTCTCATAACTGTAACATTCCAGAAATGCACAGTGTAAACAAGAGTAATCTCGTGGCACAAAATAAACTTAAACACAATATTTCCAAATGAAAAACTATACATATCAAAGACAGACACACAACCGATGTGCAAAAGAGGACAGACTTTGCAAATTAGAAATAAATAATACCGAGAACATGAGTTGTAGAACCTTTGAAAGAGAGTCTGTAGGTTGTGGAATCATTTCAGAGTTGAAGTTAATAACACCAACTCAGGAGCCAGATTGCGTAAACTCAATTGACTAAATCACAAACACAAGAAAATCTGTAGATGCTCTAAATCTAAAGCCACACATACAAAATGCTAGAGGAACTCAGCAGGTCAGGAAGCATCTGTGGAAAAGAGTAAACAGTCAACGTTACAGGCCGATTCCTGAAGAAGCATCCTGAAGTGATGGCTTTCTTGAACAGCATATTACTGAACCTACAAGGGAACTTGTAGTTATGGTCCTGTGCAATGAGACAGGCAGAACTAGTGATCTTGTAGTTAGGGGTTATCTTGAGTGATCACAGTATGGTTGAGTTTCTCATAGAAATGGAGGGTGCAACAGTTCAGTCGAAAACTAGTGTATTATGCCTGAGCAATGGAGGCTTCAATGAGATGAGGGAAGGGCTGGAGAAGGTAGACTGGCAACACAGGCTATACGGTGGGATGGTTGAGCATTTTTCAACAGTGCTCAACAAAAGTATATTCCAGTTAAAAACAAGGACGGTAAGGGTGGGGAGAGTCAACCCCGGATAACAAAGGAAATAAAAGAAGGCATCAAAGTAAAAGCTCATGTATACAGAGTTGCCAAGAGTTGTGGGAAACTGGAAGACTGGGAAAGCTTTAAAAAGCTTTCAAAGAACCACTAAGTGAGCAATAATGTAAGAGAAGCTAGATTATGAAAATAAACTAGCACAAGATATAAAAATGGAAAGTTCTTTTAATTATAGAAACCAGAAAAGGGTAGCTAAAATGAACATAGGTCCCTTGTTGAAGATGAGAAGGGGGAATTGATTTTGGGATAATGAGGAAATGACAGAGGCTTTGAATGACTATTATGAGTCAGTCTTCATTGTGGAGGACACATCTAACATGCAAAAGAGCAATGGGAGGTGAGGACCTCGATACAATAGCTATTGTTAAAGAGATTGTGCTGAACAAACTTGTGGGCCTGAAGATAGGCAAGTCCCTTGGTCCTGATGGAATGTATACCAGGGTACTAAAAGAAATAGCAGAAGTTATAGTAAAGGCTTTAGTGATAACTTACCAAAATTCTCTGGACTCTGGGCAGGACCGGCAAATTGGAAGATGGTGAATTTCTTGTCACTGTACAAAAAAGGATGTAGGCAAAAGGCAGATAAGTATAGGCCAGTTAGTTTAACATTTGTGGTTGGGAAAACACTTGAAGCTATCATTAAAATAGAAATAGTGGGCATCTGAAAGAAATGGATTTATCAGGCATATGTAACATGGATTCAGCAGAGGGGGGTTTGTTTGACAAATTTACTGGAGTTCTTTGAGGATATAACAAGCACAGTGGATAGAGGGGAACAGATGGAAGTTATTGTGGTGAACTACATATACCTGTCTGGACACGCCCCCCCCCCCCCCCGCTGACTGCTCCTGTGGCTCCTCCCACAGACCCCGGTATAAAGGCGATTGGAGGCACTGCTCCTCCCTCAGTCTCCAGGATGTTGTGTGATGGTCTGTTGCTGCTGACTGCTCTCTTCCAGCGAATAAAAGCCTATATCTCGCCTCACGTCTCCGAGAGTTATTGATGGTGCATCAGTTATTTACTTGGATTTCCAGAAGGTGTTCGATAAGGTGCCGTATAAAAGACTTATCCATAAAATAAGGATGCATAGAGTTGAGAGTGATATTTTAGCATGGATAGAGGATTGGTTAACTAATAGAAACCAGAGAGTTGGGATACATGGGTGTTACTCTGGTTGGCAATCAGTGGTGAGTGGTATGCCACAGGGGTCGGTGCTGTGTCCGTAACGGTTCACAATAAACATTAACGATCTGGAAGAGGGGCCCGAGTGTAGTGTATCTAAGTTTGCTGATGATACTAAATTGAGTGGAAAAGCAAACTGTGCAGAAGATTCGGAGAGCCTGCAAAGAGATGTAGATAGGTTAAGTGAGTAAGGAAGGGTCCGGCAGATAGAATACAATGTTGGTAAATATGAGACCATCCACTTTGGAAGGAAAAATGGAAGAGCAGATTATTATTTAAATTGTTAAAAATTGCAGCGTGCTGCTGTGCAGAGGGACTTGGGAGTGCTTGTACATGAATCACAAAAGGTTGGTTTCAGGTGCAGCAGGCTATTAAGAAGGCAAATGAGATGTTGGCCTTCATTACTAGAGGAAGTGAATTTAAGAGCAGGGAGGTTATGCTCCAACTATACAGTGTACTGGTGAGGCTGTACCTGGAGTACTGTGTGCAGTTCTGGTCTCCTTACTTGAAGAAAGATATACTGGCTTTGGTGGCAATGCAGAGGAGGTTCACCAGGTTGATTCCAGATATCAGGGGGTTAGACTATGAAGAGAGATTGAGTCGCCTAGAACTGTACTCGCTGGAATTCAGATGAATGAGAGATCTTATAGAAACATATAAGTTGATTTAAGACCGAGATGAGGAGAAACTGCTTTTCCCTGAGAGTGGTGAATCTGTGGAATTCTCTGCCCAATGAAGCAGTGGAGGCTACCTCAGTAAATATATTTAAGACAAGGTCAGATAGAATTTTGCATAGTAGGGAAATTAAGGGTTACAGAGAAGAGGCAGGTGGGTGGAGATGAGCCCATGGCCAGATCAGCCACGATCTTATTGAATGGTGGAGTAGATTCGAAGGGCCTGGTGGCCTACTCCTGCTCCTATTTCTTATGCTCTTGTGGCCCGAACATCAACTGTTCACTCATTTCCTGCTGAGTTCCTCTTGCATTTTATATGTGTTCAGTTAACTAAATGTCTTCCTTTTATGTTGTTCAGAAATATAAGCTGTTGTAAGTGAATCCATTTCTAGCCAGTATTCCTTCACTGGTAATAATGCCCATTCCAGCTTTCATTGATACTTAAATGTGGGTACCACTGAAACTGAGTGAGCTTATCATGTACCCTCTTGACCCATGAACTTACTCTCTTGTTGGTGCATTTAAGAGTCAAACTTACCGGCTAATACACAGACCAGAGCAGATAAGGACATAATATATTCTTTCATGAAATAAAATGTGAATCATATGGAGTATGATGACAATATTTAATATTATTATTGAAAACAGCTTTCCTTCATGCTCTACATAATGGCCCAAATGCGAAGTCCCAGCTGCCTCAATGGAATCCGAATTCATGTTTCAGTATCAATAGCCCTGGTCTATGAACAATAGTCTACTGGTCTCTATGATAATGTCCCTTTGCATGTCTCCACCAATGAGAAAGTTGGCCTTGGTCATTTGTAATCAAGCATCGTAGCTTTGCATTAAGTCAAGTCAACTCAGGTATATTGTCATGTAACTACACACGTGTACAGTATACCATCAAAAGAAACAACGTTTCTCCGAACCAGAGTGTAGAGCACAGTAGTACACATAACACACAATAACTTAGAAAAGTAAGGATAACATTTACAGATGAATTACACATAAATAAACTAAGTAAAGTGCATAAATTAAATATTGTAAGGTACAGAACACATTAATCGGTGACATTTCGAATGCAAAGCAGTTCAATGATTGTAATAAACAGTTTTAAACAGTGCAACCCAATAAATGTGTTTTTAGATATAGAAAATAAAACAGCTGACATCTTGAAACATAAATAGTTCAAGTTCTAGTCCTTGTGTTTTGTATCTAAACACGCTGGAAATCTTGAACAGCACACATAGAGTGCAGGAGGAACTCAGCAGGTCAGGCAGCTTCTATAGAGGGGAATAAACAGTCGACATTTATTTCCCTCACTAGATGCTGCCTGACCTAATAAAGTCCCAATAAAGGGACTCAGCCTGAAATGTCAGCTATTTATTCCTCTCTGTAGAAGCTGCATAACATGTTGAGTTCCTTCAGCATTTTGTATGTGTTGTTAGATATAGTTCTTCTCTCGATTTTTTTAAATACTTTTTGAACACAAAGACAACAATAAATGCTTTACTGCAGCTTCAATGGATATAATTACTTACTTTAATAGTTTATATCTAGACAGGTAACTTGGCAGAAGTACATATTTACAGTGGGAGCACATCTCAACTAGCAGAAACCCTTTGAATATTCTACCTCAGTACATTGTGTTCCCCCTCAATGTACTGGGTAATGATTTGCTCTGTATGAAGAGTATGCAAGAAAGGATTTGCACTGTATCTTGGAACATCTGACTATAATAAACCAATTCCAAATCCAATTCAAATACTGATGGCTTTTCTGAAAGTTTCTGAGCACAAACTCCAGACACCCGACATTTGCCTCTATTGTTACAGTGCTGATGGACGGCCTCCTGAACATACAACTAGCCAGGATACTAAAAGACACAACAGACCAGTCCTGAACTGTGTAATATGGGATGGATATACCTTTAATAATACAATATTACAGAAGATATCCTCAATCTCATCTTGAAATTTTCAATGGTCACTAATTATCAAGAACATTCATCTGTTCAAAGTTCAAATTAACTTTATTGTCAAAATACATATATGTCACAACACACATTTTCTGGAAGGCATTGACAGTATATAAAAAGGAACACAGTGGAATCAATGAAAGACCACACACAACAAAGACCCACAAAAAACCAATGTGCAGAAGGCTACTAATGCTGCAAATACAGAAAACTAAAATAATAATAAATAAGCAATAAAAATCAAGAACATAAGATGAAGAATCCTTGAAAGTGAATGTATAGATTGTGGGAACAGTTCAGTGCTGGGGTGAATGAAGTTGAGTGAAGACCTCCCTTCTGGTCAAGAGACTGATGGATGAAGGGTAATAACTGTTCTCTTCCTGTCCAATGCTTCACTAGGACAGAATCAGAAACAACAATCAGTTTCAATAGTCTTAAAACATCAGTAAGAACCTTCACCATCTTGGACATGCTCTCTTCTCATTACTTCCATCAAGAGGAAGTAATGGAGCTTGAAGACAAAACTCTCAACATTTTAGGAACAGGTTTTCACCTCTGCCATCAGATCTCTAAATGGCCCATGAACCCCTCAACATTGCCTTACTATTTTTGATCTCTATTTTCACTACATATATTTTTAAATATTTTCTGATTATTATTTATAATATATTTTATGCATGGCACTGTAATACTGCCACAAAACAACAGATTTCACAATACAATTCAATAATAATAAATCCAATTCTAATTCAGTGGAAGTGAAATTGTGAACAGGTTTTATTTCTTGATGACCAATTCTCATTTTAATTGGTATCTTTTATTGTTAATTTCATAACTCCAGAAGAATTTCTAACACCACCACTTTCTCAAGAGCCACCGGGAATGGACAATTAAATGCTGGCTCAGCTTATGAAGCCCATGTGCCTTTAACAAAGACTCACTCTCAATGTTTCAGGAACAACTTCTTCCACTCTACCATCAGATGGACAATTAACCCATGAACGCTATCTCACTAATGTTGCTCTCTTTTTGCGCTACTTATTTAATTTCATAAAATAATTAATTTAATTAGGGGTGTTACGGTTACTTAACATTAGTGCGACACTAGTACAGCTTGGGGCATTGAAATATCAGTTCAATTCTGGCATCCTATGTAAGACATTTGTATGTCCTTCCCATGTGTGCATGGATCTCCTCCCACAGTCCAAAGACATACCAGTTAGGAGGTTAATTGGTCATTGTAAATTGTCCTGTGTTTAGGCTAGGTTTGAATGGATGGGTTGCTGGGCAGTAGGCCAGCAGGCCCTGTTCTGCGTTGTGCCTCTAAATAAAATAAAATAAAATAATTCTGATTGTAGTTTATAGTTTTTTAATGTATTGCATTGTAATGGTGCTGCAAAACAACAAATCTCATGACATAAATCCGCGATATTAAATCTAGTTCTGATTTTGATTCTAAGTAAACAAAAATATGGGTGCTTGAGATTACTCGGGAACCAGAATGGACTGGATGAACCGAATGGCCTCTTTCTAAGTTGTAAGGAAACATGGAAGTGTGTAAACTGTTAGGGAGCTACTGCTGGAAGCAGATGATATGCAAGTGACATGAACCAGGCATTTCCTGACAGTTTAAACTAATGGCCTAGAATTTTGCTGCCCTGTGCAAATGGGTCAAATCTACAAGATGCCCTAGTAAAGACTTATTGCTAGCAGAAGCCCGCACTGCCCTAGAAAAGATATTGTCTCTCAGGACATGATGATGAAGGAAATCAATAGACATCACAGAACATGGCCTGTTCTGAAAACACAAAAGAACTGAAAGCAGGCCCCTGGCCTATTTAAGAAGCTACATGACAGGTTGGCTCCTGTTAGACACCCAGTGGCCACTTTATTAGGTACAATGGGCATCTGATAAAGTGGTCACTAAGGAGTATTTCTGTACATTCTTGGTCTTCTGCTACTGTAGCCCATTGACTTCAAGGTTCAACATGTTGTGCATCCAGAGATGCTCTTCTGCATATCAACATGTGGTTATTTGAGTTACCGTCACCTTCCTGGCAGCTTTTCGCACAAAGGACAGTCACTCACTGAATTCTTTTTTTGTTTTTTTTGCTCCATTCTCTGTTTCTGAGACACTGACACCACCTTGTCTGGCACCAACCACCGTTCCACAGTCAAAGTCACTTAGATCACATTTCCTACCCTTTCTGATATTTGGTCTGAACGAGAATTGACTCTCTTGACCATGTCTGCATGTGTTTATGCATTGAGTCGCTGCCACATGATTTACTGGTTAGATATTTTCGTTAACCTGGCCACTGAGTGTATATCTAAGTAAGGAAGGGTACAGCTTGAAGGGGATCCTAACATTGATGGTCTTTCAATCTGCTTACTGTCTTTGTTGATCTCAGTGGCTGAGTTCACAGGCATGTGAGAAAGTGGTGGAGAGACCTGGGGGAGTCCCTACAGAGCATCTTGTAAGTGGGGTCCACATTATATCACTGCAGGTCCATGGTGGAGGGAGTGAACATTTATGAAGTTTGTTGCTGGTTAAGGAATAATACACACAAAATGCTGGAGAAACCCAGCAGTTTAAGCAACACCTACAGAGGGGAATGAACGGTTGACATTATGGGCCTAGACAATGGGACTTCATCACATATTTGTTAAGGAGACTGCTTTGCTTTAGGAAGTGTAACTTTTCTTGAGAGTTGTTGATGCTTCACTTATCCAGGCTATTGGAGGGTAGTTGTGTGTTATAAATGGCGGAGTGTCCAAGGGTTATCAGCGGTATGACTAATCAAAAATTATCAATATATACTGTGATGAAATATTCCCAATCACTTGACATTCACAGCTGTCTGTGGCAATGAATTCCATTAATTCACAACCCTCTGGTGAATGAAATTCTTCTTCATCTTAGTGTAAGTAGTTGATGGTTGCCATGGAGAGAGTGGGAGGAATGGCCTAATTATGTGCTGTGTGAGAACATGAGTGAGGATGTTGGTCCCTCTCTTCATACTGAGCATTGAGATTTACAATTCATCATAAAGTCATTTACAATTCATCATAAAGTCATTTACAATTCATTTATGGCAGAGGAAAAGACCCATCTAGTCTGTACCGGCCTGATCTTCTGTTTCGTCCCATCTACCTTCACATCCCTCCATCTTGGTTACTAACTAAAACTGAGAAACATCCGAGGACTTGAATTACTGTAGCATTTTAGCAATGAACCAAATAGTATAAGACCTTAAAACAATGAGACACAAGAGCAGAATTTCAGCCATTTGGCCCATAGATTGGTATATTCCCCCATTTACAAATCAGAGTCAGGATTGGAATCAGGTTTAATATCACTGACATGTGTCATGAAATTTGTTGTCTTTGTGGCAGCAGTACATTGCAATGGATAATAATGGAAAAAACACATTACAGTAAGTATATTAATATTAAATAGATAAATTAAATACATAGTGTAAAAATAGATATAAAAATAGTGAGGTAATGTTCATGGGTTCAATGTTCACTCAGAAATCCAATTGCAGAGGGGAAGTAGCTGTTCATGAATCACTGAATGTGTGTCTTCAGGCTTCTGTACCTCCTTCCTGATGGTAACAATGAGAACAAGGCATGATATATATTGATGGAGGTCCTTAATGATAGATGCCACCTTTTTGAGAAATCACTCCTTGAAGGTGTCCTTGATACTGTGGAGGCTAATTCCCATGACGGAGTTGACTAATTTTACAACTCTCTGAAGCTTATTTTGATCCAAAGCAGTAGCCCTCCAAACCAGACAGATGAATCTTAAGGTTGTATATGGTGACATATACTGTATGTAATTTGATAATAAATTTACCTTGAACACTTAAGTCTGCTCCACAATTGCATCATGGCTGATTTATTATCCTTCTCAACCCCATTCTCCTGCTTACTCTCTGTAACCTTTGACACTCTTACTAATTAAGAACCTATCAACCTTTAAATATACCAGATGATTTAGCCTCCACAACCATCTGTGTGATGATTTCCACCGACTCACCACCCTCTTGCTAAAAAAAAAGTTCCATCTCATCTCTGTTCTAAAGCTACATCCTTCTATTCTGGGATGCTGTGCCCTCTTGTCCTAGACTCCCCTCTTTAAGAAACATCCTCTCTTCATCCACTTTATCCAGGCCTTTCAATCAAAGTACAGTGATAATACATGCTTCACATTTTCTGAAGGTCTTTGGTAGAGCTACAATGAATGAAAAATGGGTTTGCTATTAATAAAACACTTTCCAGAAAGTAGAACTGTGTATATTTTATCAACTTAAACCCTTGATGTATAATCAGTGACAGTTTCTCACTTTGGGTTTTGTTGAAACAGTATTAAATAGAGATGATCTGAAATTACCTCTTCCCTCCTTGAAGTAAATTGTAATCGAAAACCTCATTAACCTGAGCAGATTCTTACAGTGATTAGCCTCCGGAATTTATCCTGTGTGATTTGCTGCTTCACTATAGGTTGAATTGTGTTCCTGGTAACTGATATGGGTAACAATTGCACCACTCCACAGCAATATCGAGCTAATCATCTCTACTTATGTTAGAGCCCTGTGTGAATTGGGAATGAATGAAATGGACTGCAATAGGCAGATAAGCTGGGAGAAAAATGAGAAATGTAAAAAAAAATGAAGATAAGAAATGTTTTCTTTCTCAGCTGCGGCAATCATCCTGTTTCGGTATAGAATAGCGTCCGTGTTTTAAGGAGGAGATTAAGGCACATTAATCCTTGTAATATCTTGTATGATCTTGCAATAAAAAGAAGTCTATTTTATATAGTTTACTGATGCATTCAGCTTGAGTTGTTGGTTATTAATACTGGATGAGATAGTGTGAATCACTAAATGCTTTCCGGCTGTTTGCAAGAACCAAATGCAGTGATATTTTGTATGTAGAGTCAAAGAGCAATACAGCACAGGTGCAGGCCCTTTGGCCCAACCATTGTATGCTGACCATGGTGCTCACCCAACTAGTCTCAATTTACTGAGTTTGGCCCATAACCCTCTGAACTGGGGGTTCCCAAACCTGTTTATGCCATGGACCAAAACCATTAAGCAAGGGGTTCATGGACCCCATTTAGGGAACCCCGACTGTAAGCACCACTCCTCCATGTACCTGTCAAAGTGCATTTTAAATGATACTTTTGTACCTTCCTCTGACAACTCATCTTAAGTTCAAATTATTTCTGTTTTTGCACTATTTTGAATCTATTCTCTCTCACTCTCTCTCCCATATATATATATATATGTATGTATACACACACACATACATACACTTACTGTAATTTCTTTCTTATTACCAAGTAAAGCATTGAACTGCTGCTAAGTTAACAAATTTCATGACCAGTGCTAGTGATAATAAACCTGAGTCTGATTCTGATATTTCTCACACATAACACAGAAAGTAATATTACCATAAATAAATTAATAAATAATAAAATATATTCCAGAAGATTGATACTTAGCATCAGATGGATTTATGAAACAAGTTAAACAGTAAACAGTATAACACTACTGGCACTTCATATGTGATGAGACCTGGGTGGTGACAGTTTGTTCAGTAATGCCACAGCCTGAGAGAGGAAACTGTGTTTCAATGTAACAGTCATAGTTTCTTATCCATAATGCTTACCTTCCACTGCGGGCGTAAAATTTACTTCTTATGCCCCTTTTAAATGTTTTTTCTCTCTCTCTCTCTCTCTCAACCTATTCCCTTCCATTTGGTTTCACCCACCTGATAATTTTAATCAGTTCTATAAGGTCACCTATGCAACTGTGTCCGAACTTCGGAAAATCTATCCACAGCAACGTGCACAAAATGCTTGAGGAACTCAGCAGGTCAGACAGCATCTAGGAAAATGAATGAACAGTAAACGTTTTGGGCCGAGACCTCTCTTCAGGACTTAAACGGAAGGGCGAAGATGTCAGAATAAAAAGATGGGTGGAGGGAAAGAAGGATAGCTAGACAGTGATAAGTGGGAAAGATAAAGAACGGGAGAGGAATGAATATGATTGGAGAGGAGAGAGGAGGTAGGAGGTCTGAGTGGAGAAATAGAAGAAGAGGGGAAGTGGAGGAAATTCTATCCATAAGGAACCCAGCTCTATGTGCTATTCACTGGCATCAGGTTATCTGCCAAAAAGAACAGGATTTTAAAATAATAATTGAAAGACCAGATGAAAAGTTTAATTTTCCTCCAAACTGGAAATCATTGACAGGATAGAGCAAGCAGATTCATTGCTAAATGAAGAAAGAAAATTAGATATATATTTTAAAAGTAAAATTCCCCAGGAACATGCAGAAAAGTGGAGCTAAATCGATTCCTCTTTCACATAACCAGGATTATTGTAAGTTGTTAAGCAGACTGAGCTTGGTTCTGAGACCAGGAAAAAGAGAATGCAAAAAAAGCAGAATTAAATCCGGAGACACAACCTCCAAAATTTACAGGCTATGCAATCATTCAGATAACTTTTTAAAAATTTAAGCTAAACCCACAGCACCAAATTTGAGTCAAATCTTTTTAAATATAATCGAGCCATTGACTCCTTTCCAAGCTGACCTCCGTGGACATCTGAGCTCCATTAACTTTAATAAGTGTGATTCGTAAGGTGATTATGTTCATTAGCAAACTTCATATAAGAAGTTTACCAAACAAAATCAATCCTCGAATTGGAAACAATCTGAAGCAAAAACGATAGGGACCATGAAAATTAAATTGCTATGGATTCCTCAGCCTATGTTGCTCTAAACTTTTCAATTGTATGTTTATATTTATGTTCCTTTTCCTGACTACTTATAAGTACTTCAGAGACTAAGAAGTTTAATATTTGTTTTAAATACACTCAATCTATTTTCAGTCATAAGAAAAGTGCCCCATTTAGACAATATCCTTGCCTGGCCATCTCTTCCCTCTGGTGGTCCATCCCCCCCCCCCCCCCACTTTTCCTTCTTCCATTGCATTCTATTCTCTCCTATCAGACTCCCCTTTCTCCAGCCTTGTATCTCTTTCGCCAATTAGCTTCACAGTTCTTTACTTTATCCTCCCCCCTCCCGGTTTCACCTATCACCTTGTGTTTCTCTCTCCCCTTTCCCCATCTTTTAAATCTGCTCCTCGTCTTTTCTTCTCCAGTCCTGACAAAGTATCTCGGCCTGAAACGTTGACTGTACTTATATCCATTGATGTTGCTTGACCTGCTGAGTTCATCCAGCATTTTGTGCATTTTGCTGTCTGTAAGGAGTTTGTACATTCTCCCCGTGACTACATGTATTTTCTCTGGGTACTCTGGTTTCGTCTCACATTCCAAAGATGTACTGATGAGGGCTAGTAGCTTGTGGCTATGCTATGTCAACATTGGAAGTGTCAACATCAGAAGACAGCCCTCAGCACATCTTTGCACTCTGTTGGTCATTGAGGCATTTCACTATATATTTCAATGTACATGTGACAAATAAAACTCATCCATTGTTCTCTGGATTTGCACACATTGGACCTTTGACTTCCTCAGCAGATGCACAGAAATTCAGAGACTTCTGTCCATTAGGTTTCAACATATGGACTTCCAAACAGACTAATTGCAGGAGGGACTCTGTGACAGACAGCATCTGTAGAGACAGAAGGATGGTCAATGTTTAGGGTCAACTGCATTGCGCAAATCGGGGCAGTCTTCTGCCTTCATGAATGCTGCTTAACCGTCCTAGTTTCTTCAGCAATTTTGCTTTCTGCTCCAGATTACAGCATCCTGAGTCACTTTAATGTCTCTGAAGCAAGTTGTCTAGTTGTTTCTTTTGTGGAAGTTTGGTGTGACCAAACTTCCCACTAAGTTATTTTCATTTGAGCAGTATCTATGTTTCAGGATGCACTTAATTGGCCAGAAAACACCTTGAAATGCCCCGAGGTTGTGAAAGACTCCATATGAATGTATGCTTTTCTTTTCTATTTGATCTTTAGAAAGATGGTCCCAAAGTACACAGTTGTTGAAACTTTACAGTGGATGTATTCCACCGTGTTGCAAAGGGAGGTCAGCTGATGACTTCAGCAATGATTTTAACACTTCCTACTCTACTGAATCCTGATGGGTAGCCAATTAAAATTACTCACATTGCTTAGTCATCTCGATGTCTTCGAGTTGATAGGTTGTTTTTTTTCCCCCTGTGCTCTAAACAAACAGAAATGACACTTATTTCAGGATTAACAAAAACTCAAACCGCACTCATCATGTGAACCAACATTTAAAACTATGTGATATTAGCTGTCTAGTGGGTAGCTATCTCAAGTCTGAGTGGGAAAATTGTGAGTTCATCCCATCAGACTCAAGCACAGTACCTTGTGATGTTCCCAATGCTGTGCTGAGGAACACTGTATTGTGAGGAATGAAGTATTCCCTGACAAGTTACTTACTGTCTCAGATAGATACTTTGCCATTCAGAGAAGAGCAGAGAGAGTGTTTCTCAATGTCTTCATAGAGACACAGAAGCCTATAGTATGGAGACAAGACATTCAACCCAACTGGTCTATGGCAGCCAACATGCTCATTTAAAATCTGGCAAACATGTATAGTTGCACAGTGGAGAGTATTCTGACTGGTTGCACAAAGGCCTGGCATAGAAACACCAAAGACCAGGAATGGAAACCTTTGAACAGTCTGCAGAAAGTGGTGGCGCAGCCCATCACAGGCAAAGCACTCCCCCTCTCTGAGCACATCTACATGGGGCATTGCACTGCATCATCAAGGACCCCTCTCTTCTTGCTACTATGATTGGGCTGGAGATACAGGAGCCTTAGATCCCACACCACCTGTTTCAGCAGCATTTATTACCCTACAAGCATCAGCATCAAGCATGGATAACTTCAGTCACTTGAACACTGAACTGACTCCACAAGCCATTGACTCATTTTCATTCACTCTACAGCTCAGTATTATTTTTTTAATTATTTGAACGATTTGTCATCTTTTGTACATTGGTTGTATGTCAGTCTATTATTTATAGCAACACACAAAAAATGCCAGAGGAACTGAGCAAGTCAAGCTATTTATGAAATAACTATTTATAGATTTTCATGAATTCTATCGCATCTCTTTATTTTCTGCAAGAAAATGAACCTCAAGGTAGAATATGGCAATGTAGACATACGTTGATAGTAATTGTACTTCGAACTGAGAACAAAGATGCTCACCTAAGCTAGTCCATCTTGCTGCTCTTTGGCCCATATTCCTAAAAACCTTTTGAACCCATGTACCTGTAGATGAGTCTTTTAATTGATGTTCATGTAACTGCACAACCATTTCCTCTGGCTATTTATTCCATATACAGACCTCCCTCTGGATGAAAAAGCTGCTCTTCAGATTTCCATTAAATCTCTCTCCTCTCACTTGATTGAGGTGTATAAAGTCTTGAGAGGCATTGATAGAGTGGACAGCCAGTGCCTTTTTCCCAGGGCAGAAATTGCAAACATCAGGGGTCATAATTTTTAGGTGAGTAGGAAGCTTTTTACACAGAGAGTGGTGAGTTTTTGGGAAGCCCTGCCAGTGGTAGAGACAGATACATGAGGCACATTAAAGAAAATATTAGGTAGGCACAGGGTAACAGAAAAACAGAGGGCTATGTAGGAGGGAAGGGTTAAGATTGATTTTAGCGTAGGTTAAAAGGTCAGCACAACATCATGGGCCGAAGGGCCTGTACCGTGCTGTAGTGCTCTGTGTTCTATGACCTTACCTTAAAACTATGCCGTCTAGTTCCTGATACCCCAAACCTGTGGAAAAAAGTATGAATTCACCCTATAGTAGTATCAATGCTTGTATTCAGTAATATTAATATTAGTATTAGTTGCATGGCAGAATGAAGATACATTTCTATCAAACAGAGGTGTAAAATGCTCCTTCTCTCCGCTAGCCTGCAGGTCACCCTTGCGTAAGCTGTAGTAACTGCTTAGTCCCCTCATCAGGATCAGGTGAAGTCATGAGAGCAGGTGGTGGATATGAAGAGCTGGTACATATCACAAGTCCTGGTTATGTGACCTCTGTGACCAGGCAGACAATCTCTGTAGAGTATTGATTATGGCTGGGGTCACCCGTCTTGTAAAGACACTGCCCAGAAGAAAGCAATGGCAAACTACTTCTGCAGAAAAATTTGTTAAAAACACTCATGGTCAAAAGACCATGATCCCCCACCCCAGGTCATACGGGATGGTAGCTTAGTGATTAGCGTAACACTTTACAGTACTGGTGATCTGATTCAATTCCCGTCACTGCCTGTAAGGAGTTTGTACATTCTCGCCATGAGCGTGTGGGTTTCCTCTGGGTGCTCCAGTTTCCTCCCACAGTCCAAAGACATACTATTTTGTAGGTTAATTAATCATTGTAAATTGCCCTGTGATTAGGCAAGGATTAAATTGGTTTGTTGGGTGCTGCAGTTTGAAGGGCAGGAAAGGTCTATTCTAAGCTCTATCTCAAAAAAGCACCAATAACATTTTTCAGCAGCCAACATCTCTGCTATAGATGAATGGCCTTGTTTCATATTTGTGGGAGCTAGTTTCTAGGCAAACTAGATACAGAATTCCCTAAAATAAAAGCAGGAAAAGCTGGAAACATTTGTTTTATTTTGAGAAGACAAATGAGGGTAGGATATTCATTATGAAAAGTTAGACCCTGGGGAGTATTGTCAAACAGAGGGACATAAGTGTAGAACTAACACCACAGATTGAAAGGGTGGTCAAGGGGGCTTTTGGCCAACTGGCCTTTATCAGTCAGGGCATTGAATATAGAAATCGGGTCATACATAGAAATTATGTCACACACAGACACACAAAATGGTGGAGGAACTCAGCAGGTCAGGCAGCATCTATGGAAATGAATAAACAGTCAATGTTTTAGACCGAGTCCTGATGAATAGTTTTGGCCCAAAACCTCAACTGTTTATTAATTTCCATAGATGCTGCCTGACCTGCTGAGTTCCTCCAGCATTTTGTGTGTGTTGCTCTGCATTTCTAGCATCTGCAATATCTTCTGTGTTATGTCACAGATGTAAAAGATGACAGTGTGGCCTCATGTGAAATAGGGTGATCAGCCTTTGTCACCCCATGATAGGAAAGCATTTTGTGTGTTTCTCTGGACTTCCACCATCTTTTGAATCTCCTGTGTTATGTTACAGTTGCAAAAGTCAACAGTGAGACCACAAGTGGAATATTGTGTTCAGTTTTGGTTGCCCTGCCATAGGAAAGATGATATTAAGCCTGGAAAAGGTGCTGTGGAGATTTACAAGTATGTTCCTAAGGTCTGGCATGCTGAGTTCTGAAGAGAGGCTGAGCAGGTTGGAGTTTAAATCATTGACACATAGGAGAATGAGAGCTGATCTTATAGAGATGTATAAAATTATGAGGTCATAGACAGAAACAATGCACACAGACTTTTTCCCAGGGTTATGGAATCAAGCAGATAACACCAGTGGTGTTGGTAAAAATCACATATAGCAAGATGGAGATGCATAGGAGTGTGATCATTTGGTTGAGTGGTGTTATAACAACAGCCTCACACTCAGCGTCAGCAAGACCAAAGAATTGATGATGGTCTTTTGGAAGGGAAAGTCGGGAAAACATGCATCAGTCCTCGTTGAGGAGTCAGTAATGGAAAGGGTGAAAATCTTCAAGTTATTGGGTATCAACATCAGGGAGGATCTATCCTGGCCCCAACTCATTGATGCAATCATGACAAAGGCATTCCAGAGTCTCTACTTCATTAGGAGTTTGGCGAGATTTGGTATGTCACCAAACACTCTTGAAAATTTCTGTAGGTGTACAGTACAGAGCATTCTGACTGCTTGTATCACCCCCTGCTATGGAACCTCCAGAACAAAGGATCGAAGAGGCTGCAGAGGGTTACAGACTGAAGCAGCTCCATCACAGGTGGAACTTGCCCCTCCTTGAGAAAACCTTATAAACATGGTACCTCATGAAGGCACTATCTATCACTGAGAACCCTCAGCATTTAGGACATGCCCTCTTCTTATTACTAACATCACAGAGGACTTACTGGAGCCTGAAGGTGCAGAGAAACGGCTTCTGCCCCTCTATTAACCGATGAACACAACCTCGTTATTCCTTTTATATTGCACTATTTATTTATTTTGTAATTTATAGTTACTTTATGTCTTTGCACTGTACTGTGGCTGCCAAATAACAAATTTCACATCATATAAGTCATGAATATCAATAAAGCAATCCTTTACCAGAAAGACACAAGAGATTCTGCTGATGCTGGAAATCCAGAACAACACACATACACAGTGCTGGAGAAACTCAGCAGTGTTACTCTTTACCAGAAAGCCTTCTTCTATACAATTACTGTAGTGTGTGAATCATTTTAAGCCAATAATGTAACATGCATAATAAATAACATTTTCCACAAGAGTGCAGATAGTTAGAAAACCGATGACAAACCTCCATTAATTAATGCACTGTCGTGGAAAATAAAGGCTGATAAATGCATGGCATTAGAGCATTGAAATTAGTCAGCATCTGAAGTGAAGGGGAGATTGAAAAGAGGCACAAGTGAACAAGGATCTCAGCTGAAATGTTGACTGTTTATTTCCCTCTGTAGATGCTACCTGACCTTTTGAATTCATCCAGCATTGTGTGTGTTCCTCAAGATCTCCAGCATCTGCAGGATCTCTTTAGCACAGATTATTAAGTCCCATTCCATCTCCATTCAGTCATTAATCTACCATTGGCAATAGTTCCCTGTTTTTTATGACTATTGATTGGCTATTAAAATTTACAGCAGAAACTTAACACTAAGAGTCATCATCCTTAATGACATAATGATTGTTCATGACTTCTCATTAACTTTTCTTGTTTGGGAAGAGACTACATCCTTCACTCTTCCTGGCTGTAAAATCCTTCAGATCTACAAAAGGCATTCTAGCTTTTTTTAAATCAGTGTTGTTTTTTTTTGTAACTTTATTTTGTTCTATTTTCATTCATGGAATCACTGAGTCATCCAACATAGAAGTAAGTCCTCTGGCTGCTAGAGCCTGAGCTGACTATTCATCATCAACATTATTATCATTATGAGCTGCGTTGTATGACGTAGGTGATCACGGTCTCATGACTGTGATTGTTCTTGTCAAATTTTACCGCAGAAGTGGTTTGTCCTTGCCTTCTTCTGGGCAGTGTCTTCACAAGATGGGTGATCACAACATTATCAACACTCTTCAGAGATTGGCTGCCTGGTGTCAGTGGTCGTATAACCAGGACTTGTGATATGCATCAGCTGCTCATACAACCATGCATCACCTGCCCCCATGCCTCATGTGACCCTAACAGCTTAGCAGGTGCTACACCTTGCCCAAGGGTGACCTACAGGCTACCAAAGGGCAGGGGAGTCTTACACCTCCTGTGGTAGAGACATATCTCCACTTCGCTATCCAATGGCTGCTGACCATTAGACATCTAAGTACACCATTCCTATTTACATCAAGCTGACCAAAGTTCACCAGCACCTCTACTTCCACAGAAAGCTAAAGAAACTTGGCATGCCCATGTCAACCCCTACTAAATTTATCAATGAACAATAGAATTCATCCTATCTGAATGCATCATGGCTCGACACAGCAATAATACTGCGCATGAAAGCAAGAAACTGCAGAGAGGTTTGAACACAGCTCAGAACATCGGTGAAACCAGCTTTACCTCCATGGAGTCTTTCTGTACTTAGCGCTGCCTGGACTCGATGACTTCTATGGGTTGGTGTTTTATATTCTGTGTTTTCCACTTGTTTTTTGCCATTTGTGTGTGTGTGGCAGGGGGCAGGGGAGCTGTGGTTTGATGCTTTTCTTTGAGCAGGTTCCATGGTTTTCTTTGTTTCATGGCAGGCCGTGGGAAGACAAGTCTCAGGGTTATATACTTCATACATACTTCAATAAAAAATGTATTTTGAATAAAGTAACTAGTATAATCAAAGGCCCCATCCAACCCAATGTGGACATCCTCCCTTCTCCACTCTTCTAACAGGCAGAAGATGCAAAAACCAGAAAGCACAATACCACCAGGCTCAAAGGTAGTTTCTACCCCACTGTTATAATGATTGGCTTCTAGTATGATAAGGTGGACTTTAGACCTCACAATCTACCTTATTGTTTACCGGCACTGCACTTTCTCTGCTGCAAATAGCTTTATTCTTCATTGTTACTGTTCTCCCATGCTTTATCTCAGTACAATGATCTAATCTGTATGTTCAGTATGCACACGTGACAATAATAAAGCAATTCTACTTCTATTTTATTCACCTCGTCCACATCATCTGCCCCAGATTCTATCACTCATGTGCACACTGGGGGAGGGGGTGTGGAATTGACAGCAGCCAACTAGCACATCTTGGGGATGTGAGAGGAAATCAGAGCCCCTGAAGGGAAGCCAAATGTTCATAAAGACAAAAGCAACTCCTGGTCTTCATTTATTCATTGGATCTGAATATCAGCACTAAGGCCAACATTTACTGACCATGGTTGGGCTGAGTTGTTCTCGGATCTCGGCTATTTACTTGCAAATGTTTTATCACCATATGAGGAGACATCGTCAGTGCACGGTTAATTGTGGTGTGTCCTCCAATTGCTTGGTTTTATATACTTTCCAATCAGCTGATTGATCATCATTACAGAAAGTCAATGGTGATGTAGGGAGGAAGTCTCATCGCAAATTGATTGCCTGGCAAACTTTGTGCCTTGTGGTCTGAAATTTTGCCCTCGTTGGCTCATAAATAGGATCGAGGTCCACATATCTGTTTACAAAATTGTTATGGAAAACCATGTTTCTAGGAATTCTCTTGAATGCTGTGTGTTTGCTTGCGCTATAACTTCCACCGATGCCCTTCTCGATCTTCATGGGTAGAGATAGAGATTGGTTGGTCATGTCGCTTTACAGCCATTTGATGTTCATGGACCCTTGTGGACAGTTTTCTCCCAGTTTAGCTAATTTAATATGTGCTGCAGTCGCTGCATTGGATTTTGTAGACCACGTTGATCTTCTCCAGTGGTGTGGACTAACTACTCTTGGGAATGTGTCAATGAACCACATTCCTGGTCGGGTGGGTGTGATATGGCAACATAGTGATTAGCACAATTTTTACAGTGCCAGCAATCAACGATTGAATTGAATTGACTTTATTTCTTACATTCTTCACATACTTGAGTAATAAAAATCTTTACGTTACATCTCTATCTGAATGTGCAATTTAAAGTAATTTGTATTGAATAGTATGTACAACAGGACAGTTAATATAGCATAGAAATACCATTGTATCAGTGTGAATTAATCAGTCTGATATCCTGGTGGAAGAAGCTGTCCTGGAGCCTGTTGGTCCTGGCTTCAATGCTACATTACTATTTCCCAGTAGCATTTGGAGCAGTTTGTGATTGGGATGACTCAGGTCCCCAGTGATCCTTCAGGCACTTTTTACATACCTGTCTTTGTAAATGTCCTGAATAGTGGGAAGTTCACATCTACAGATGTGCTGAGCTGTCCGCATCACTCTCTGCAGAGTCCTGTGATTGAGGGAGGTACAGTTCCCACACCAGGCAGTGATGCAGCCAGTCAGGATGCTCTCAGTTGTGCCCCTGTAGAAAGTCCTTAGGATTCGGGGACTCATGCCAAACTTCTTCAACTGTCTGAGGTGAAAGAGGCGCTGTTGTGCTTTTTTCACCACACAACTGGTCTGTACAGACCATGTGAAATCCTTGGTGATGTGTATGCTGAGAAACTTAAAGTTGTTCACCCTCTCAACCCCAGAAACATTGATGTGAATAGGCGTTAAGCCCACCTCCCTTCCTCCTGTAGTCCACAACCAGCTCCTTTGGTTTTGCAACATTGAGGGAGAGGTTGTTTTCTTGACACCACTGTGTCAGGATGATGACTTCCTCCCTGTAGGTCACCTCATGATTGGGATTTAATTTCCCTGTTGTCTGAAAGGAGTTTGTACGTTCTCCCTGTGACTGTGTGCATTTCCTCCAGATGCTCCAGTTTCCTCCCATATTCAAAAGACATACATGCCAGGGTTAGTAAGCTGTGGGCATGCTACATTGGCACCGGAAGCATGGCAACACTTGTGGGCTGCACATAGCACCTCCGCAAACTGTGTTGGTCTTTGACAAAACATTATGTATTTTTCCTGTGGCCACACACTTCAATTCCACAGACCACTCCCACTCCGACATGTCTGTCCATAGCCTCCTCTACCGTCAAGATGAGGTCACACGCAGGTCGATGGAGCAATACCTTATCTCCCGCCTAGGTAGCCTCCTACCTGCCGGCATGAACATTCAACTCCCAGACCTCCATTGATACCTCTACCCCTCCCCTTACCCCCATCCCTATCTATTAGTTTAGTCTGGTTCTCTTTCTCTCTTTTTTCCCCCCTCACTATAATCTCCCCCCAACCCTACCTTTCTTTCTCTTTTATTTCCCATAATTCTCCACCTTCCCCCTAGCCCATTTCCCTCCAACCTATCACTTCCTAGCTCTCTACTTCATCCCTCCCCACTCTTCTTATCCCCCCTCGACTATCCCATGTTACTTCACTCCTGATGAAGGGTTTCAGCCCAAAACGTCGTCACTATCTCCTCCCATAGATGCTGTCTGGCCTGCTGAGTTCTCCAGCATTTTGTGGGGTTTTTTTTGTGTATTTTTCTGTGCGTTTTGATGTACACATGAAAAATACAGGTAATCTTTAACCTTTATTGCAGATTGACACTGAAGATCAGGGATTTTGAGTGAAAAAAAAGGAATGGTAACAATTTCCTAAAGTCAGAATACTGTATGACCTGCAGAAAGTGATGTTCCTGCTTCTCCAGAGTAATGTTGATGGCAGCAATGAATCAGTAGGGAGGTGTTTAGAGCTTTTGAAGCTGTCCTCAGTGGTAGGGCTGCTAGTGCTCATGTTGGAGCTGGCCGAGTCTAATCCCTCTGCAGCTTTGTTCAGTTCTGTGCATTAGAGCTTCTAGACCTGGTGGTCATGCAGCAAGTCAGAAGCAAACAGTCAGTTGCTAGAAATTTTTGCACCTTTGTGGCTCAATCTATATGTGTCAATTTTTAATTCAAGTTTGGATGTTTTCCAGGTCTTTGCCCATTTGATTAAGGATTGTTTCATCTTTTGTAAATGCCGCTCTGTGGACAGTTAGCCTCTGATCCGTTCTCTTTCTCAATGTGCCTGTGTTTAGTTCTCCAGTATTTACTATGATTGGGTCCTTTTTAAGCAGTGTTGAACAATTTGGGTCCTTGTTACCGGTGTTCCACAAGCTCCAGGAAAGCTTGGTAACCCTGCTATCGATTATCCATCCATGCTTCCAACAATGTAAATGGTAAGAGAATCTCAAGCCTAAAATGGGCACCTACTGATCTCAGTGAACAGTGCCACAAAGGGTCTCTTTCACTCCTCACAGATGTGGGTTGACTTGCTGAATAGAATCAAAGAGCCATAGCGTCGTGCAACATGGAAACAGGGCCTTCAGCCCAACTCTTCCATGCTGATCAACATTCTAATCTATGTGTCTCATTTACCTCATTTGACCCATATCCCTCGAAACCAGGGTTTGCCACCTTTTTTTAATGTCATAGATCAACACCATTAAGCAAGAGGTCTGTAGACTCCAGATTGGGAACCACTGCTCCAAACTTTCTGACCCAGGTACCTGTCCAAGTTCATTTTAAATATTGTCAATGTACCTGTCACAACCACTTCCTTCATCAGCCCATTCCATATACAAATATGCTTTGTCAAGAAGTTTTCACACAGTTCCTTATTAAACCTTTCTCTTTCACCTTTAGCCTATATCACCTAGTCCCCAACCCTGGAGAAAATACTGTGTTCATTTCCTTTGTACATGACCCTCACGATTTTATGCACCTCTATGAGGATCACAATCTTGTTGTTGGGTTTAGAGACTTGTGTCCCTTGTTACGTATTCAGGCAACAATAATTATAGATGAGTTAGACGAAGGGTTTTATAACAAATAACACGTTTATTAAACACTGATAACAAACCCCCTTCAAATGTAAACAAACCCAAACAATGATCCGAGCTCAGCTGCTCAAACAGTCCTTAATAGCGTTGCAGTCCCAAACAGTCTTTAAAGCAGTATTGAAAAAAAGAGTTCTTTAAAGCAATATGCCGACAGTTCAAAACCTCACGGTACTTTTAAAAGGAGAGACTTTTTTAAAGCGATGTAAATTCTCTTCCACGTCGATGTCCTTCGATTCCCAGCGTCAAACTCCCACGTCGAATTTTATTAAATATAACAGCTTAAAGTGACTGACCTTCCTTCCACAATATTCTCAATCTCCCGCTTTTTCCAGCGGAGACTATCATGAGAATAGTAAACGAAATCCTTCCGAATGAGGATCACACAAGGTCGAAGTCAATCCATTGAAAATCGATTTTTCTCGATCTCCATTTTCCAAACTTCACTCTCCCTTAGCAAAGAAACCGTTGGCTCTGACCTTTTAAACTTTAGGCATTATATAAAACTTCATTTTTAACTAAACTGCGTCATCACATTAAATCACACAGTGATATGAAGTCATTTTGGCAAATCCTGCCACGAACTGCCCCACCTGACAGGGTGGGTCTCCCTTTTATACCCTGTAGAAAAAACCTGTCACATGACCTCTACTGGCAGGACAATGACATCACTCCACCATTACCTCATGCCCAGTATAACTTCAACCCCAGTCACGTGACAAGGGTACCACTGTCACGTGTCACGGGTACGTAACACCTCCCTCCAAAAAAAACATTTTTGGTCTGACAAGAACAAAAATTTTAACAATTACTTACAAGAAAAACAAATGTATAAATTATATAACATACACAATATACAATACAGTAGGAGTGTTACAATAAAAAAAACACTCCAAAAAAAAACATTGTACATTCAATATCGAGATAGACAATCAGCAACCACATTATCTTTACCTTTAATATGAGTTATCACAATATTGTATTCTTGTAACATCAAACTCCAATTTAACAATCTTCTGTTTTTGTTTTTCATCTTACTCAAAAAAACTAACGGATTATGATCAGTGTAAACAACAAGTGGTTTTTGAGTTGTACCAACATATACCTCAAAATATTCCAAAGCTAAAACAAGAGATAACAATTCTTTCTCTATTGTTGAATAGTTTCTTTGATGCTTATTAAATTTCTTAGAAAAGTAAGCTACTGGATGATCAACCTCATCACCCTCATTCCTTTGCATCAATACTGCTCCCGCAGCTTCATCACTAGCATCTACAGCTAATGAAAAAGGTTTTTCAAAGTCAGGTGCCTTAAGCACAGGTTGTTGACATATCATTGTTTTCAATTTTTCAAATGCTTCCTGACAAAACACCGTCCACACAAACCTCACATTCTTCTGCAGAAGGTTAGTTAATGGAAGGGCAACATTAGCAAAATTCTTACAAAATTTTCGATAATATCCTACCATTCCCAAAAATCTTCTGAGAGTTTTTTTCCCCGTCGGAGTGGGAATTTCCAAAATTGCCTGAACTTTTGCCTGAACAGGAGCTACCTTACCTTGACCTACAACATAACCAAGGTAAGTCACAGTAGCATGTCCAAATTCACTCTTGGCTAAATTAATAGTCAAGTTAGCTTTTGAAAGCTTTTCAAACAATTTCTCCACCGCAATAATGTGTGCTTCCCAAGTATCATTTCCTGTCACTAAATCATCAATATAAGCATCAGTATCTTTCAATCCCTGAATCACAGAATTAATCATCCTCTGAAAAGTACCTGGGGCATTCTTCATCCCAAATGGAAGAACATTATACTCATATAACCCAGATGGAGTTACAAATGCAGAAATCTCTCTACCTCTGTCCGTTAGTGGAACACACCAATACCCTTTTAATAAATCAATCTTTGTAAGGAACTTTGCTTTTCCAACTTTATCTACACAATCATCTACTCTAGGAATTGGATATGCATCTGTTTTCATTACAGCATTCACCTTTCTATAGTCCGTACAAAACCTAATACTACCATCAGGTTTTGGCACCATAACACATGGCGAACTCCAATTCGAGTTAGAATGTCTAATAATATCATTCTCTAACATGTATTCAATTTCTTTCTCAGCAAGTTCACATTTTTCCATGTTCATCCTATATGGATGTTGTTTAATAGGTTTGGCATCTCCAACATCTACATCATGTGAAGCTATAGTAGTCCTTCTCGGAACATCTGGAAACAAATCCTTATACTTAAAAATCAATTCCTTCATCTGTTGTTTCTGCTCTAGCTGTAAATGTGCTAATTTCTCATCCATATTTTCCAAAATGGTCGAATTAGGTAACCTAACAGAAACAATGTTAGATTTAGAATGAAAGTCAGATGAATCATCTATCATGTTCCCAGTTAAATCCAACTCATTCTCACTAACCACAACAGTCACAGTATCAGATTGTTTCTCAAAATATGGTTTAATCATATTTATGTGGCAAAGTTGTGTTGACCTTCTACGATCTGGAGTTTTTATTACATAATCCACATCATTAACTCTAGACACAATTTCATAAGGTCCATGAAATCTAGCTTGTAAAGGATTTGTCTGCACTGGGGAAAGAACCAACACCTTATCTCCAGGCTTAAACATCCTCATCCTAGCTTCCTTATCATACCAAGTTTTCATTTTCTCCTGAGCCAACTTTAAATTTTCCTTGGCTAAGCTACAAGCTTTATGTAACCTGTCCTTAAATTTCAAAACATAGTCCAACAAATTAGTATGCACTTCCTTCCTAATCCATTGTTCCTTCAATAAAGCTAAAGGTCCTCTAACTCTATGCCCAAACACAAGTTCAAATGGACTAAACCCTAAAGATTCCTGTACCGATTCCCTTACTGCAAATAAAAGTAAGTTTATACTCTCATCCCAGTCACCTTCATTCTCCACACAATATGTCCTAATCATATTCTTGAGAGTAGAATGAAACCTCTCCAAAGCACCTTGCGATTCTGGATGGTATGCAGACGAAGTAATTTGCTTAGCTCCCAATTTATAAACTATCTGTTGAAACAATCCAGACATAAAATTACTACCTTGATCAGTTTGTATTTCCTTAGGCAATCCAAAATAAGTAAAGAATTTTATAAGAGCCTTCGTCACAGTTTTAGCTTTTATATTCCTAAGTGGTACTGCCTCTGGAAACCTAGACGAAGTACACATGATAGTCAACAAATACTGATAACCAGTTTTTGTCTTTGGTAATGGACCAACACAATCTACAATAACTTTAGAAAACGGTTCACCGAATGCTGGAATAGGTTGTAATGGAGCTACTGGTGTAACCTGATTTGGTTTACCCACAATTTGACAAGTATGGCACGTCTTACAAAACATCGCCACATCTTTTCTTAAACCAGGCCAGTAAAAATGTTTTAAAATCTTGTCCACAGTTTTCCTTACCCCTTGATGTCCACCTAAAGGCACACTATGAGCTAAAGTCAAAATCTCATTCCGATAAACTTTAGGAACAACCACCTGATAAACAACATTCCATTCCTCACTTGCAGGAATTGTAGGCGACCTCCACTTCCTCATCAACACTCCTTTTTCCAAGTAATATCCTACTGACACCTTCTCAATTTCACTACCTAGTAAAGCTTGTTCCCTTAATTTTAAAATCTCAGGATCTCTATTCTGCTCTGCTATCATCTCCTTCCGAGACAGAGATAAATCTTCATAGTCAGACTTACTCCCAGAACCTTGTTCAAACAACGAAGGTAAGAAAGTCTCTGACACATCCTCAAAACTCAAATCCTGAGTTGAACAGTCATGAGTAACAACCTCATTCTGCACATCAATTTTTTTAGCCATAGCTCTAGTCACAACACAGGAAGAATCTGTGTTAGAATTCACCTCTGGTTCCTCTGATTCCATTGTCAAATGCACTTCAGGAAAAACTTGTCCACCTGCCAAGTCATTACCTAACAATAAAGAAATACCCTTCACAGGTAAGCTATGCTGTAATCCTACCTTAACAAATCCTGTAACTAACCCGGACTTTAAATTTACTTCATGTAAATGTACAGGCATAAAATCACTTCCAACACCTCTTATGTAATTCACCTCACCAGTATCACTCTCTTCATTAAACTTCAACACACTATCTAACATCAATGATTGAGAAGCTCCAGTATCCCTAAGAATTTTTATTGGCACCAGAGTAGATCCTTCTTTCAAGGATACAAACCCTTCAGTTATAAAATGATCATATCCCTTTCTAACTTGGTCAGACTCTAACAAATCCTCATTTGTGTTTACCAAACCCTGTAACTTTACAGGTGCTTTAGTATGTTGCACACAAGCATCCGGAACTGCTTCCTTCTCTTTCTTTTTCAATTTGAAACAGTTAGCTATTACATGGCCAGGCTTCTTACAATAGTTACAAATAAGACCAAACTGTCTTTCCTTCACAGGTTTTCCTTCCTCCTTACCTCTCTCATTAACCTCTAATTTAATTTCTAATTTACCTGGAGTCTCCATATTATTTTTCCTCTTAAAAATTCTACCCTGAGGAAATTTATTCTTATGAATTAAAACATACTCATCAGCTAATCTAGCACAGTCCTGCAATTTATCAGTATCCCTCTCATTTAAGTAGGTCCTTACTTCAACAGGAATGCTTCTTTTAAATTCCTCCATCAAAATCAGCTCTTTCAAAGTCTCATAGTCCTCATTTACATTTTTAGAAGAAACCCATCTCTCAAAACACATAGCTTTATCATAGGCAAATTCCACATAAGTCTTTTCCACAGACTTTTTCAAACTCCTGAATCTTTCCCTATACGCTTCTGGGACCAATTCGTATGCTTTGAGAATATTTTCTTTCACAATATCATAATCTAATGCTTGCGCAGCAGTTAAAGCTGTGTAAACCTGTTGTGCCTTGCCTTTAATCACACTCTGTAATAACACTGACCATTTATCTTTCGGCCAGTCTGACATCCGAGCAATAGTTTCAAAATGTTGAAAATATCTCTCCACTTCTATTTCACTAAATGGAGGGACCAATTTAATTTCTTGGCTAGCAACAAACGGTTTTTTAGAATCAGCAGACTGTTCTACAGACCTTAATTTCTCCATTGCATATTCAAAATCTCTTTGCTTTTGCTCAGCTTCCAATTTACACCTTTCTAACATCATTTGTTCGATTTGCAACTGCATCTCCAGATTACTTATTGGAAACGATTCTAAAATCGATTCTTCAAAAGCACCCAAAGCCACAAAATGTGATGCGATCTTTCTCTGTATTACAGCTTTTGATGTAGTTGGCAAAATCCCTTTAAGATGCAACCGATTAGCAAGTTCAGAGACTTCAGTTTTTTTCGCCTTCGCTAACAAATCCGCGTCTGGCGAATCCAGAAACTCATCAATATTCATCGTTGCCGAATACCACTCACAAGCCAATCAAACAAAAAAAAAATCGAGCAATCCCCGTTACCAAAACACCGATTCAAAATTCAAAAAGCTTATTAAACTCAAACAATTCAATCCCGGACGTAGCCCCCATATTTAATGTTACGTATTCAGGCAACAATAATTATAGATGAGTTAGACGAAGGGTTTTATAACAAATAACACGTTTATTAAACACTGATAACAAACCCCCTTCAAATGTAAACAAACCCAAACAATGATCCGAGCTCAGCTGCTCAAACAGTCCTTAATAGCGTTGCAGTCCCAAACAGTCTTTAAAGCAGTATTGAAAAAAAGAGTTCTTTAAAGCGATATGCCGACAGTTCAAAACCTCACGGTACTTTTAAAAGGAGAGACTTTTTTAAAGCGATGTAAATTCTCTTCCACGTCGATGTCCTTCGATTCCCAGCGTCAAACTCCCACGTCGAATTTTATTAAATATAACAGCTTAAAGTGACTGACCTTCCTTCCACAATATTCTCAATCTCCCGCTTTTTCCAGCGGAGACTATCATGAGAATAGTAAACGAAATCCTTCCGAATGAGGATCACACAAGGTCGAAGTCAATCCATTGAAAATCGATTTTTCTCGATCTCCATTTTCCAAACTTCACTCTCCCTTAGCAAAGAAACCGTTGGCTCTGACCTTTTAAACTTTAGGCATTATATAAAACTTCATTTTTAACTAAACTGCGTCATCACATTAAATCACACAGTGATATGAAGTCATTTTGGCAAATCCTGCCACGAACTGCCCCACCTGACAGGGTGGGTCTCCCTTTTATACCCTGTAGAAAAAACCTGTCGCATGACCTCTACTGGCGGGAAAATGACATCACTCCACCATTACCTCATGCCCAGTATAACTTCAACCCCAGTCACGTGACAAGGGTACCACTGTCACGTGTCACGGGTACGTAACACCCTCAATGACATGGAGAGCTATGTTGGCTGGACTGAGGGCTTTGTGCATTGGCTCTTGGCAGAGTCACCCTTGCCAAGGAGGTCGATGGGTAGAGACCAGACTAAGAGTTGTCCACCAGTCCTCCAGGTTCGGGGGTTCAGTTTGCGGCTAACAACCCTGGCTGGTCAAACAAATTTGTTAGGGAAACAGCAATGAAGCGTCCTTCAACTGAGTGTGACGGTATTCCTGAGTCTCTGCCCAGGACTTGGATGACTGACAGCAATGAAAACCATGTGGAGGCTACTGACATGATGATTCATGAAGAATGCCAGCAATGAATGAGCTTCATTGTTGTCCTAAACGCTAGTGGTGTAATGGGCAGTAAAAAACAATACGATTGGAATTGAAATGTATCAAGTGTAGTGAAAAAGTACCAAGGTAATCATGTAGCAAAGTACAGTAAAAAGCTTTTTCATTGTTTGCAATCTTCTACACATGCCTTCAACTATGTACAGAGCTCATGATAAGATAATTTACAGTGCACTTTCAGGGAAGATGTACTCATGTAACAAGTGAATTCCCTACTGTCACAATATTACCAATTGGAGAAGGCTCAGTTGTACCATAAATTCTGCTAAGGATTAGAAGTACAGTAAAACAATGGGAATTTCCATATCGATTTATTATTGTCACATGTACCGAGATACCGTGAAAAACTTGTCTTATATACTGTTCATACAGATCAAATCGTTACACAGTGCATCGAGGCAGAATAACAGAATGCAGAATAAAGTGTAACAGCCACAGATTATGCAGTGTGTTATGTTTTGTAACTTTAAAACATTAAATTAATTTAAATGAAGACGGGAGTCCAAAATACAAGTGTAACTGAGTTTAGGTAAGGTGTGCACACAATCACATGGTAGCGTAATGACATAAGCAATTTGTGTATTTATACATAATAACCTGTAATTAATAATTTAAGTAAACAGCAAAGCTTAATCAACATATAATAGATTACTCAAATTTAACTGAAATGTCAAATACACAACAAAATTCAGGTAGGCAATGGTAGGCAAGATTATAGGAAGATCAGGACCATTTAATAGCCATCCAGTAGTCCAACTGATGAAAGCCAACACACCAAAAGGCCACCCTTTCCTAGAACACTTCCTAGACACTACTGTGCATGTATGCAAGACAAGCTTTTACAAAGAGAATGGTGAGTGCAACCCTCCCAGGGCTGGTGGTAGAGGCAGATACATTAGGGGCATGGAAGAAACTCTTAGATAAGCACATAGATGATAGAAAAATAGAGGGCTATGTTGGAGGGAAGGGTTAGGTTGATCTTAGAGTAGGTTGAAATATCAGCGCCTCATTGTGGGCAGAAAGGCCTGTACTGTACTATGTTTTATTCAATTCAAGTTTAATTGGCATTCAACCATACATGAATACAGCCAAATGAGACACTGTTACTCAGGGCAACACACACAAAATGTGAAGGGTCCCAGGCTGAACGTCGACTGTTTACTCATTTCCATAGATGCTGCCTGACTCTGTGTGTGTGTGTGTGTGTGTGTGTGTGTGTGTGTGTGTGTGTGTGTGTGTGTGTGTGTGTGTGTGTGCGCGCGGGTTTCCAGCAAGACTTTTAGTGTGTTTTAATAACTTGTTAGTGTTACTCCGGAACCAAAGTGCAAAACACAGTTACCAACAGTCATACACAGCACAAAGTACACGTAGCACATTTAAGATAGAAAGGTACAGCCACTCAGTAAAAGAGACCAAACTCAACCCGTCCAATGCCCCCACAATCTGCAGACAACCACAACAGAGTTTGTCTTCTGCCAAGCGAACAGTGAGGATGGGAGGGGTTTGGACTGACTCCAACCTGGGTGCCGCTCCACACTACCACCGGTGGTGTGCGCACCGGCTCTGACATCACTCCACTGGAGGCTGCGAACAGGTGACACCACAGCTGGAGGCCTAGTCCTCGCACGTACAAAATATCGAGCACATTCTGAGACTCCGTGCATTCTGAGATGCTCTTCTGCACACCACTATTTTAATGCCTGGTTACTTGGGGCGGCACTGTAGTGTAGTGGTTAGCACAATGCTTTACATGACAGGTGACCCAGGTTCAGTTCCCAGTGCTGCCTGTAAGGAGTTTGTACGTTCTCCTCGTGACCGCGTGGTATTCCTTTGGGTGTTCTGGTTTCTCCCATCGTTCTATAAGTTGAATATAAATAAATTTTAAAATAAATAATCAGATAAATAAATAAATATAGTCACCTTCCTGTCAGTTTGAAACCGTCGCCTCTGATCTCTCTCATTAACAAGGTGTTTTCACCCACAGAACTGAAGCTCACTGGATGTTTTTTCTGTTTTTCGCACATTCTCTGTAAACTTGAGAGACTACTGTGCATGAAAATCCACGGACATTATCAGTTTCAGAGGCAATCAAGTCACCCTGTCTGATACCAACAATCATTCCACAGTCAAAGTCACTTAGGTCACATTTTTTCCCATTCTGATGTTTGATCTGAACGACAAATGAACCTATTGCCCATGTCTGCATGTTTTTATGCTTTGAGTTGCTGCCACATGATTAGCTGATTAGATAATTACATTAATGAGCTGGTGTACAGGTGTACCTAATAAAGTGACCACTGAGTGTGCTTTCTCCAATACCTCCAGCGTTTTCTGTTTTATTTTTGGTTTTCACTTGGTTAGGGGATGATTCTAGACTGCAACAAACTCTCACCCAATACAGAATCTGTAATGAAAGTGTTGGCTTTGATTGAGCTACCTTAACTCTGTTTTATTGGGAGTTGAAACACTGGAATACTTTATTAGATAAGCATGTAGCAGCCTCTTCAATATGCATATGCATTGGCCCTGCTCACTGTGACAGAATGGGAACAGTTTGATTAAGATACAGAATGAACAAGGCAAAGGATTAGTGACTGTAGTGTGGGCATTGTTAAAGCACACTGGAGCCTCTTAAGCCAAACAACCAGATTTGAATATTATGTACACAGCAGATATGAAAAAGCTGACAGGAGCCACAAAATACTGAGGTAAAAAGAGAATAATTGTTAAAATGTCTCTGAGTAAGAGAGCTTTAGCACAACTGTCGTGATGTTGGGTATGGATCATATCATGATTTTTTTTAACAAATAGGAATAATAATTTGGCCTTCAGTCATATTTTTCCATTGAATCTTCAGTGAGGGCTCAGGTAGCGTGGGATATTTTTAAATCTATTGTGTCTGTGTAAACCTTTTTGAAGGATGTTCTGTTAGAGTCAAACAAGAGGGAAAAAGGCCCTTCAGTCCATCACATCCATGCTAACAGCATACTAATCCCAAAAGCACACCAGTCCTTGTGTGATGAAGTTGTCCCTCTCACATTTGATCTTAAACAACAAGCCCTCTTATTTTTATTACCCCCTCCATGGGAAAATGATGATGTGCCTTCACACTGTGTATGCCTCCCATGATCTAATATACCTCTACCATGTCACTCCTCGATCTCCTCCATTCCAAGCAGTAAAGTGATGGTGTATGCAAACTCTGCTTCTACCTCAAAGCCGCCATGTCCAGGCAGCACGCTGGTAGATCTTCTCTGCACTCTTTCTATTCTAATACATCTTTCCAGTGACATGGTAACTAAGGCTGCATACAACTGTTCTCTTTCCTCTGCTGTCAGATTTCTGAATGGTTCGTGAACCCCCACCTCAATATTCTGCTCTCTCACCATCTACTAACTTTGTAATTTATAGTAAATTGTATGCACTGTATTGCTGCTGCAAAACAGAAAATGTTATGGCATATGTCAGCGATAACAAGACAAAGGAGATTCTACAGATGCTGGAAATCCAGAGTAACATACACAAAATGCTGAAGGAATTCAGCAGGTCAAGCAGCATCTATGGAGGGAAATGAACAGACTACCTTGTAGGCCAAGACCATTCACCAGGACTGAAATTCACCAGCATTCGGTGTGTGTTGTTACTGATTCTGATTCTGATTCTGAAGCTGATTGCTCCCTTACCTGGTTCCACCCATCAGTGACCTGCTCCTTCCCTCCCCTACCCAAAACCTCCAGTCTTTATATTGTCCTCCTTCTCTGGTTCATGATTGCCAAGTATTCAGCGAAAAGAGTTTGCATGCTATCCAGACAAACCACTCCATATGTAAGTACACTGAGATGGTATAAAAGAAAAACAGATTGCAGAACGTGTTGTTATAGTTGCAGAGACAGTGAAATGCAGGGAGTCGAATGCAGTGCAATGGAAATGGAGTCATTGAATCATAGAGCACTACTGTACAGAAACAGGCCCTTTGGCCCATCTGGTCCATGCCAAACTGTTATTCTGCCTAGTCCCATCAACACACACCTTAACCAGAGCCCTCCATAATCTATGTAATTATCTCAATTTCTCTTAAATGTTGAAATCAAATCTGCATCCACCACTTCCACTGACAGCTAATTCCACGATCTCATCACCTTCTGAGTGAAGAAGTTTCTTCTCATGTTTCCCTTAAATATTTCATCTTTCACCCTTAACCCAGGACCTCTAGTTCTAATCTAAGATAATCTCAGTGGAAAAAGCCAGCTTGCATTAACTTTATCAATTCCCTTCATAATTTTGTATACATCTATCAAATCTTCCCTCAAACTTCTACACTCCAGGGAATAAAGTCCCTACCTATTCAACTTCTCCCAATAACTCAGGTCCCCAAATCCTAACAACATCCTTGTAAATGTTCTACTTTTTCAATCTTATTGACACCTTTCCATTAGGTAGGTGACCAGAAATGCACACAATATTCCAAATCTGGCCTCACTAACACCTTATATAAAAATTGCTGTAAGTTAATTTTGACCTCAGCAAAACCATATACAAAAATTACTATATGTTACAGTAAGAACTATATAAAAAAGTTGCATTTTAAAAAAGCAAAATAGTGAGGCAGCATTCACGGTTCATGGACTGTTCAGAAATCTGGTGATTTCAGGCCCTGACCCTGCATAATGGCTCCATAGCAACCAAACTTCTGATTTATTTTGATCTATTGATTGGCGTAAAAGGCAAATTAAAACAATTAGGAGATTGAGGGGAGACTTAATAGAGAGTTGAGGGATGGAGATACGGTGAATACAAGCAGGCTTTTCCACTGAGATTGGATGGCACTACAACCAGAGGTCAAGGGTCAAGAGTGAAAGGTGAAATCTTTAATGAGAAATAGAGGGGACCCCTCTTCACACAAAGAGTGTGAAATGAGATGTCAGCAGATGTGGTGGATGCAGGTTTGATTTCAACAGTTAAGAGAAATTTGGATAGGTATATGGATGAGGGGTATGGAGGGCTACTCTGCCCATGCAAGTCGATCGGACTGGGCAGAATAATATTTTGGCATGGACTGGATGGGCCAAAGGCTCTCCTTCTGTGCTGTAGCGTCCTATGAATCTATGACTCTAATTATATAACTCTTCTTAATAGTCGCTGCATATTTTAGAATTCTGGGGGAAATCAAAGATTCAACAGTAGCTATTTTACATATTAATATGCTTTTTATTTTTCTCAAGAGAGCTGCCCCAGGCTTAGTGTAGTTATGCTACTTGTAGTTAAGGTGGTACACACTCATTCACTGTGTAATTTAATATGGATGGACACAGTGCATAACGTCTTGATAAGTTGATTTTGCAGTCTAATTATAGTTATCTGTTTGAATAGTAACAGTTCAGTCCTGTGAAGGCAGGCATATCCCCAAGGCATATTGAAAACTGAATCTCTTTGAAACTGATGGAGTTTGTGAGCAGCAGCCCTGACACCTTGCTTTGAAATTGTTTCCTCTCCCTCAGAATTAATGCTGACCATTTTCAATCAGTTCCCCCCCCCCCCAGCACACAGCATTACTTTAATACCGTAGTGAGCAGTGTCTGTGAAACCAAAAGCAAACTGAATCAATAGGATGCAAAACTCTTTAAAAACATTTGGAAGTTTGGAAAGGTACTGACATCTGCTGAGACAAGGAGAAAAGTAAATTTGGGTCACAACTGATTGCCCATCTAACAGCTGCACTGATTAAGTTGAGAACTATCAAAATTAAATATTAATTCCAGATTCAGAAAATTCTAATCTATTGAGACTGACCTTGCTCTATGGGTGACACTGACAAGCTGGATTGTATATGTCTACGGCTGCACTTAGATAGATAGATAGATAGATAGATAGATAGATAGATAGATACTTTATTCATCCCCATGGGGAAATTCAACTTTTTTCCAATGTCTTGCGCGAGATGAAGAACTGCTGTGGGTTTGTTCTTGCAGAAACATGGCTCCGGGACAACATCCATGCTCCATCAGGCCATAACACTCAGGGACTTGGGCTGCGTTATCACATTCTTATATAATTTTTGTATCTGTATGTTTTTCGCCTGTCATAATTATATTGCTATGTGGTGTGTGTATTGTTGGTACTATGCTTTGCATCTTGGCCCTGGAGGAATATTTTGTTTGGCTGTATTCATGTGTACAATTAAATGACAATTAAGCCTGAACTTGAAGGTTGAATGTGAAATTGAGCAAGAAAGCAGAAGCAGATGGTGGATGAATCTTTCTCATGGTGTCCAGAGCCTCAAACTACATTGTGTTTATTATCATTGGTAAATTGGTTTATTATTGTCACGTGTACTGTGCGACAGTGAAAAACATGCCTACCATACTACTTATACAGATCAATTTATGGCATTGTGCATGGAGACAGTACAACAGAAGACCATAACAGAGTGTGCAATGAAGTGTCACAGTTACAAAGAAACTGCAGTGCCGGTTATTGTTTTGTTTTGTTCCATGTCATGCCAGCACATTACAGCAAACTCCTAATACATATGAATATTTATGGTGAAATAGTTGATTCTTGAAAGACCATAATGAGGTAGATTGTGAGGTCAAGAATCCAGTTTATTTTACAAGGGGTCTGTTCAATAGCTCATTGCCAACCCAAGGGAGAATTTTCTATCTATTGTGAATATCTATTGTTATTTTAAATATCTACTGCGCTTACTCACAAGAAAATAAATCTCCCATTCTTGCATAATGGTCGAGAGGATGTAATGGGCCAAATCCATTACCTTTTGTAGGATTTTCAATTCAGAGACATTTCTGTTTCCGTACCAGGACATAATGCAGCCGGTCAGCTCACTTTCCATCACACACCTATAGAAGTTTACCAAGTTTTTTAATGACATGCCAAATCTCCCCAGACTCCTGAGGAAGTAGTGGAGCTGCCATGCTTTCTTTGCAATTATATTTGTATGAGGGGTCCAGGACAGATCTTCTGAGATAGTGACACCCAGAAATTTAAAGTTACTGCCCCTTGGAATCTAATCTCTGGAACAGGCTGTGTGAAGTTTGCAGATTCTTTCCGAGTTTCCTCTTGGTGTTTGAGTTTCCTCCTACACCCTCAAAAGATCCATGCAGATTAATTGGACACTGTAAACTTCCCCTGGTGTTAAATTCAAGTTTCTTGTCATGGGCATACAATACATACCAAGGTTACAAATACCATGAAAACTATCTTCTCGCAGCAGCCACACAGAATATTACAAACATGACAAAATTTATTTACAGAAACTTAAATTAACATAAATTAAACAGTACATAATTTACACAGCAAAGTAAACAAACACACCGTAATGACATTAGAGCACACTGAGGTAAATGTAATCTGAGGTAGAGGAAGGGATTTCCATTTCAGTTCAAGATGTTGAGGTCTGGGTATTTGGCACATGTACAGTATTGTGCAAAAGTCTTAGGCACATATTTATAGCTAGGGTGCCAATGACGTTCTCTCCCACTCTGACACCTGTCCCACACCCCTCCTGCAGTGTTCCACATTCACCATTCAGATTAACAAACTCGCTCTTCACTCCACATTGACAAATACAGTACTGTGCAAAAATCTTAGGCACAATTATATATATAGTTAGGATGTATAAGACTTTTGCACAGTAGTGTAGCTCGTGCCTAATGGCAACATCAAGAAGAGGGCATGACGTAGGTGGTGAGGGTCCTAAGTGACAATTATTGCTTATTGAGACTATGTCTCCTGTAGATTCAAGATCAAGACTCAAGATGCAAGATTGTTTAATGTCATTTCTTATCACAACTGTAAGGTAGTTTATATGCACAGATTAATTGTGCATGAATAAAGTGACACTAGACCGTACATAAGGTAACCGACAGGAAATAATAAAGTAGTGGTGGAGTTAGTAGGTGGAGGTGTTGAATAGCCATACTGCTCAGGAAAAGCAACTGCTTTTGAGCATGGATGCTACGTAGCTTCTTCCCCAATGGAAATGGAACAAACAGTTCATGAGCAGGGTGTGTGGGATCCTTCATGATATTACTGGCTCTTTTCTGGCATTTTCTGTATATACTTATGTCCTTAATGATGGGTAGGTTGGTGCTAGTGATGCGTTGGGCAGCTTTGACTATCAGTTGCAGAGCCTTCCCATTCACTGCAATGCAGTTTCCGTTCCAAGCAGCTTGTTAGGATGCTCTGGATAGGGAGAACTGTACGCAAGATGGAACTGGCTGAGTCTACCACTCTCTGTAGCCTCTTACCTCCCTGTGCATTGGAGCTCCCACACCAGTATATAATGCAACTAGTCAACCAGTCTGCAGACAAGTGACAGAATCTAGTGACCATTTTTTGGAGTGTTGGGGGAAGGTGGTAATAAAACAAATTAGAGTAGGAATAGAATAAAATTGGGGCTTAATGATTAGAATGGAATGAGTAGGCCAAAGAATCTGTTTCCCTGCCGTCTTTCTCTCAGACTCCATGAGTAGGCATTTTGGACTGATGAGATCTTTCTTAGTGATGAGAATTTAAACACATTGACAAAAAATACACTCTGCGAATTGGCAATTTAAACATTCATTTGGTGCAATCTACGTACAAGGAGCTAAACTAAATAATTAGGTATTCAGAGAATTGACTTGGATACTTCTGGCTGAGAGAAAATAACTTGAGAATCAAAACGTTTCCAACCTTCATGTCAGGATCTATCAACCTTGGAGTGTAATTGAAGACAGGAAAGAATTCTGGCACTTTGATTCATGGGTGAAGACATGTCACCCAATAATTCATATACCAGTCAATAACTGCTTCTCTCCCAACAGCACCAATGATGATCTGTTCGTTAACTTTGTGGAGGACATCGTTCTGGAAATCAATGATGGCTTTTTGGCTTTTTGACAGTGAATGAAGTTTTAACAGCAATGAATTCCATAGATTCTACAGAACTTGCCACTACAAAAGAAGGTGATGGAATCAGGTGCAATCAAGTGCAAGGAGTCATTTAACTAGGGTAGGGGTGTCAAACTCATTTTAGGTCACGGGCCGGATTGAGCAAAATGCAGCTTCACGCGGGCCGGATCAGTCGGACGCGTGCGAACGCAGCTTTCGTTGCCTCTGTTTTTTCAGCCTGCTCTCATGTGTCTCAGTCTCTGCTATAACTACAAAGTGTTTCACTTTACAAATTCCGTTTCTTATGAAGAAGACTGCCGAGCAAGACTGCCGAATAAACACTAAAAACCCTGAAAACCTGGTACCTGAATAAACTCAGCATTAGCCATATCATATGCCATAGGCGCTTCGATTACTGGGGCCAGCTTTAATAGTAATTAGATATTATCTCGCGGGCCAAAGATAATTCCACCGCGGGCCTTGAGTTTGACATATATGAGCATAAAAAGATTATGTCCTAATGTGGTAAGAGGGATTAATGCAGATGAATAAAATATCACTCATAAAGACATCCTAACTTGCCCCATTGGTCTGGCCCGCCAGATTGGGCAACAGCTTTTTTCCTCAGGGTGGGAAGCTAATGAATACTGTCACTGCCAAGCTCTCGTCACTAGGAGTTCATTGTTTATTGTTTACTCATGCTGCACATCACACGCATTTTGAAGAATATTTTGCTAACCTACTTGTGGTAATATTTTGTTTTATGAGCTGTGTGTTATATATATTTTTGGGTGCTCTGAGGTCTATGGAACATTGTTTCATTTGGTTGTATATACAGTCAGATGACAATGATTTTGAACTTGAAATTGATCATCCATGTGCTGGAGCTCTTGGTTCCAAAGCTTGCTGAATTTCATGTTCTCAGCCTAGTTTTCAAATCTACCAATGGCCTCACCACCCTCATATGAATTACCTCCTTCATCACTCTGTCATATTGATTAGCGTAACTGCTTTACAGTGCCAGCAATCACCGATCAGGTTCCAATACCCTTCTACTGTCTGCGAGGACATTATACATTCTCCCCGTGACCACATGGGCTTCCTCCAGATGCTCCGGTTTCCTCCCACATTTCAAACACATATAGGTTAGGGTTCCATGGTCTTCTGCCCTCTCCTATTAGATTCCCCCTTTCTCCAGCACTGTATCTCTTTCACCAATCAACTTCCCAACTCTTTACTTCACCCCTCTCCATCACCTTGTGTTTCTCCTTTCCCTCCACTCCCCACATTTTAACTCTGACTCCTCATCTTTTTTTTTTCTCCAGTCCTGCTGAACTGTCTCAGTCTGAAACATTGATTGTACTCTTTTCCATAGATGCTACCTGGCCTGCTGAGTCCCTCCAGAATTTTGTGTGTGTTGCATGGGCTAGGGTCCGTGAGTTTTGGGGATGCTATGTTGGAGCTGGAAATATGAAAACACTTGTGGGCTACCCACAGCAAAATCTTCGGACTGTCTGATCATTGACGTAAAATAATGCATTTCACTGAATGTTTCGATGTTTCAACGTACATGTGATAAATAAAGCTAATCTTTTTTATCCTTTTCTTTCAGTAAAGTTCTTCAAGAATTCTTCTCTCAGTTAATCCAAATCTCTTGATCATAAAATCATAAGACATAGGAGCAGAATCAGGCCATTTGGCCATGAAGTCTGCTCTGCCAGTTCATCATGGCTGATTTATTTTCCCTCTTAACACCATTCCCCTGCCTTCTTCTTGTAACCTTTGTCATACTGACTAACTAAGAACCTAGTAACCTCCACTCTAAACATACACAAAGGCCTGGCCTCCACACCCGTCTGCGGCAGAGATTCCACAGTTTCACCCCCCTCTGGGCAGCACAGCAGTGCGGTGGTTAGCATCGTACTTTACAGCACAGTTCAATTTCTGTCGCTATCAGTAACAAATTTGTACATCCTCCCCCTGACCACATTGGTTTCCTTCGGGTGCTCCAGTTTCCTCCCACATTCCAATTACATCTGAGTTAGTAGGTTAATCAGTCACATGGATGGAAAGAACCGGAAAAACCTGTAACCCTGCTATATCTCCACAAATTCACTGGCTAAAGAAATTCCTCCTTTCTGTTCTAAAGGGACATCAATCCTATTCTGAGGCTGTGCGCTCTGTTCCTAGACTTCCCCCACTGTAGGAAACATATTCGTCAGTCCCTTTCAATATTTGATAGGTTTCAATATGATACCACCTCGTTCTTCTGAGCTCCAAAATCATCCTTGATTCTCATTGCTGCAGCAGTTAGAGTTGCACCTTCAGCTCACTGGACCCTTGCTTCCTTTTCTAAACTTACATCCTACTCCCAGCTTTAAGAAGCAGGTTAAAACCTAATCATTTGAACATTCAGCAATCTGTCCTGATATTTTCATATGGTTTTCAGTGTCAATACTTCTCTTCGATATCATTTTCAAGAACTGTCTGGGGAAGCATTTACTTTTTTAAGTGTGCTATATAAATGGAAATTGTTATTGCTAGAAGCAGAACAATTTCAAGTTATTTCCATTGAAATTACTTCACGTCCCATCAGTGATCTTGATAGGGCCTCCTCTAGATTTGCTTTGCCATGTACCTGGGGCCACTGGTGCCATCTGAAGCCCCCAGATGTCAGTTGTGAATCTGCAGCCCACTCCACCACCAGGTTGGGGGCCAAAAGGAATCGAGAGAAGCAGCGTATGTTTTCAACAGCCATTGCGACTAATAGGGAGGATGCAATGATCAACATCGAGTATGTTGGCCGAAGGGCCAGTTTTACACTAGATAGATAGATAGATAGATAGATACTTTATTCATCCCCATGGGGAAATTCAACTTTTTTTCCAATGTCCCATACACTTGTTGTAGCAAAAACTCATTACATACAATACTTAACTCAGTAATAATATGATATGCATCTAAATCACTAACTCAAAAAGCATTAATAATAGCTTTAAAAAAAGTTCTTAAGTCCTGGCAGTTGAATTGTAAAGCCTAATGGCATTGGGGAGTATTGACCTCTTCATCCTGTCTGAGGAGCATTGCATCGACAGTAACCTGTCGCTGAAACTGCTTCTCTGTCTCTGGATGGTGCTATGTAGAGGATGTTCAGGGTTTTCCATAATTGACCGTAGCCTACTCAGCGCCCTTCGCTCAGCTACCGATGTTAAACTCTCCAGTACTTTGCCCACGACAGAGCCCGCCTTCCTTATCAGCTTATTAAGACGTGAGGCGTCCTTCTTCTTAATGCTTCCTCCCCAACGAGTCAAGTTTATCACTATGTAATCAAGTACAGTGAGTTAATTTTACAATACTGAGCAAAAGTCTTAGCCACTTATACAGTAACGTATACAGCCACATATAACTAGGGGACCTAAGACAGCTGCACAGTACTGTAGTAATTTTATGTATTACACTGTATTACTACCATAAAAAACTCATGATGTGTGAGTGACGATAAACCTGATTCTGAAATAGATCTCTATTATGGACTGAGAATGGGAAGGGGACAGGGAGAGGGGAATCATGGTTGGAAAAAGGAGAAGGGAGACAGGAAGGAACGGGAAACAGCAGAGAGACATTCTGCAATGATCAATAAATTGTTTGGAATCAAATTACCTTGTCTGCTGTCTCAGCACTGGGTCTGTCTGCACCCATGCCATCACCCCCACCCCTGACACTCCTTCTCTGCCACCTGTCCCACACCCCTCCTCTGGCGCTCCACCCTCGCCATTCCCAACATCCTTTGCTCCTGCCCGATTTTCAAACCTGCTCTCTGCTCGACATTAACAAATACTGTTCTGTGCAAAAGTCTTAGGCACCCATGCTATATATATGTACCTACGACCTTGGCACAGTTATGTACAAAAAAAAAACTTGCTTGCAGCTGCATTACAGACAAGCCACAGAGCATAAATTATATATAAATTATTACCACCCAGTGAAGGGAAAAAAAAGATTGCAAGGCAAACATAAATGCAAGAATTAAGCATTTGAAGACAAGTAGATGGTGGTGCAAGAAGTGGTCCATGATGTTCCATTGCTAAGGTAGAGATAGGGTTATGCAGATTAGTTTGAGGACCTGATGGTTGAATTGAAGTAGCTGTTCCTGAGTCTGGTAGTGTGGGACTTCATGCCTCTGTACCTCCTATCCAACGGCAGCAGTGAAACGAGGGCATGGCCCGGATGGTGGGACTCTTGTGAATAAATGCAGCCTTTGTTCAAAGTTCAAAGTAAATTTATTATCAAAGTACATATATATCACCATATACAACCCTAAGATGGACTGTCTTGTAGGCATACTTGATAAATCCATAATACAATAATAATAATTATAGAATCAATAAAAAACAGCACCAACTTGGGCATTCAACTATTTTGGAGCAGTTCAGAACCCCAGCAAGACTCAGGGGAGATAATTAAGCCAAGACTCAATCATCAGGGAAGTCCACAGAGCAGCCTTTAAGAAGGTCAATGGAGAGCGGGTGATACGCTGTGGTGTGATAGAAACATAGAAACACAGAAAACCTACAGCACAATACAGGCCCTTTAGCCCACAAAGTTGTGCCAATATGTCCTAACCTTAGAAATGACTAGGCTTACTCATAGCCCTCTATTTTACTAAGTTCCATCTACCTAACTAAAAGTATCTTAAAAGACCCTATCGTATCCACCTCCACCACCATTGCCGGCAGCCCATTCCACGCACAGACCACTCTCTGAGTAAAAAACTTACCCCTGACATCTCATCTGTACCTACTCCCCAGCAACTTAAACCTGTGTCCTCTTGTGGCAACCATTTCAGCCCTGGGAAAAAGCCTCTGACTATTCACACGATCAATGCCTCTCATCATCTTGTACACCTCTATCAGGCCACCCCTCATCTTCCGTCATTCCAAGGAGAAAAGGCCGAGTTCACTCAACCCATTCTCATAAGGCATGCTCCCCAATCCAGGCAACATCCTTGTAAATCTTCTCTGCACCCTTTCTATGGACTCAGACCCCAAGATCCCTCTGATCCGCCACACTGCCAAGAGTCTTACCATTAATACTATATTCTGCCATCATATTTGACCTACCAAAATTAACCACTTCACACTTATCTGGGTTGAACTCCATCTGCCACTTCTCAGCCCAGTTTTGCATCCTATCAATGTCCCGCTGTAACCTCTAACAGCTCTCCACACTATCCACAACACCTCCAACCCTTGTGTGATCAGCAAACTTGTTAACACATCCCTTCACTTCCTCATCCAGGTCATTTATAAAAATCACAAAGAGTAAGGATCCCAGAACAGATCCCTGAGGCACTCCACTGGTCACTGATCTCCATGCAGAATATGACCCGTCTACAACCACTCTTTGCCTTCCGTGGGCAAGCCAATTGTGGATCCACAAAGCAATGTCCCCTTGGAAACCATGTCTCCTTATTTTCTCAATAAGCCTTGCATGGGTTAACTTATCGAATGCCTTGCTGAAATCCATATACACTACATCTACAGCTCTTCCTTCATCAATGTATTTAGTCACATCCTCAAAAGATTCTATCAGGCTCGTAAGGCACGACCTGCCCTTGACAAAACTGTGCTGACTATCCCTAATCACATTATACCTCTCCAAATGTTCATAAATCCTGCATCTCAGGATCTTCTCCATCAACTTACCAACCACTGAAGTAAGACTCACTGGTCTATAATTTCCTGGGCTATCTCTACTCCCTTTCTTGAATAAAGGGACAATGTCCGCAAACCTCCAATCCTCCAGAACCTCTCCCGTCCCCGTTGGTGATGCAAAGATCATTGCTAGAGGCTCAGCAATCTCCTCCCACACCTCCCACAGTAGCCCGATATAGCCTACTGCCGAGATTCCAGCCATCACAGCCCAGGGATGTGAAGTGAACTGGGAACCAAAGTCAGAGGAAATAATCAGATGGGGTACCAGACCAAGCAACCCAGGTGCTGATGAATGCACGAGCCATGTCTGCTGCCACTGCCGAAACTAGAGGAATAATCCCTGGCCATCCGGTGGGTACGGTCCACCATGGTAAGGAGGTGCATGGAACCACCGGAAGGGGGATGAGAGCCAACAAGGACCACATCAAATTGTTGCTCCGGGATCTCCACAGGTGCCAGCTTTGCCTGAACATGATGGTTAATTTTTGCCCACTGACACACCACATAGGCTGCAGTCCAATCACATACATCCTTTCTGAGGCTGTGACACATAAATTTTAGAACATCCAGTTTGTGTGAGGTCTTCCAGCACGGATGCAAGCCGGCATGTATGGAGATGGAGTCCAAAGCAGTCCATCTCCAGTTTGCGGGAATGATGGGGGCGAGGGTAACCTGTTGAGACATCGCACAGGAGAGAAACCCCAGCTTCCTCAAACTTTGGAAAAAATTAACCTTTCAACTAAACATGCTGAGAGGTCTTGGATGTATGGGACCGGGTAATGATTGTACGTGGTGGTCTCACTAAGGCGTCGGTTATCACCATTGGCTCAGGGACTACATGGAGGGGTGAAGTCCAGGGGCTATTTGACTGGCGTACAGTGCCAAGTCTTTTCATGTTGGCAAACTCAGCCTTCATGGATGCCAACTTATCTGGGTTGAGACTATGTGCATGGTCGTGGTGGGCCAACTATGGGAAAGTGGTGTTTGACTCCATGTTTTGTAATTGTAGTGGAGAATGCGGGCTTTGTGAGGTTTGGGAATTCACCCAGCAGTCGAGCAAACTCACATGCCAGTGGTGCATGTGCTTGACAGGGTTGTGGGAAACTTACTGAGGGAGCAGGGTAACAACCCAAAATCCTTGACATTCACAAGCCAGAAATCCTAAGATCGACTAACAGTTCTTGAGCACACAGGAAATCTGCACTGAGTCACTTTAGCCAGGATGAAGTCCCATGTGTAACATCGCCCACTGAAGCAGAGTGTCACCTGCCATGTCCTGTAAGTCTGGATTCTGCTGTCGGTGGCTACTCCAGCGAGGTTTCATTGCCCTTTACCTTCTGATCAATAGGCGATGCTGGCAGCACACTGACTTGAGCACTCGTGTCACACAGGAAATGTCACACTGGAAGGGTGTCTGTAATGAACAGTAGATGACCCAGGCAGCTGGAACCCATGGCGTTCACAGACCTCTGGTGTCCCAATGTGCTGGCACTGTAAAAGCTTCAAGGCAGTCAGCACTTCCTAGTGTTGATACCAAAACAAGCATGGTAAAAACATAGGCCCGGCGTTGTCTGTTTCACAGCTGCAGGCATTCGTATCTTGGGAGCATTGCTGACCAGGCCTATTGAGGTAGAGAAAGGAGGAGGAATGATGCATCGCTGCCTGGCGGAGTGTCATCAGCCATTATAGCAAGCTTCCTATAGCCCTTCATGGGTGCATTAGCAAGGGCTTTGCAAACTTGATCAGGCATTTGTTACATGAAGAAATATTTAAAAATAAAACAAGGATGATGATTTCCCAGGAAAGACAGCTTGTGGTCTATTAGCTCAGAAGGCTTAACATCACCGAGACCAGGCAAGGAGAGCAACTAACTATTTGGCATGCTCAGGCTCCAATCGTTCAAAAGTCTGTGATAGGTGTGTCTTTGGTGATCGGTATTTATCGTGTTCAAGCAGACTCACCACTCTCACAGCCGTGGAATTGCTAAGTGACACTAACATGTAGCAAAATTTGGTGTCAAAGGCAGTGATTTCTTGCAGAGCGATCTGGGCCACAGCTTGTACAAACCAAGTGACGGCATTTTTCTCTCAAAACTCCGCAATTTCAAAACAACTGCGTTGACCGACATGTTGAATTACTATGGAATCATCCTAGAGCATTGGGATCACCAGTGTAGGTTTCCACAAATAAAACAAAATGAGGTGTTTTATGCTTAATGAAACCCGTTACTCATTTTACTGAATTCCAAAACCTACACACTAAAAGTGCTAAAGCTCTTTACGTAATAATATCACATCAGACCAGCCTCTTAAAATGAAACCCCAACTCAATGATGGCCGTTGTGATTTATATATATTTCCCTCAATTACGTTACCCTGTAATGGTCATATGAGCAGCTGGTACATATCACAAGTCTGATGCCAGGCAGACAACCTCTGAAGAAAATTGATAATGGTTGGGGTTACCCACCTTGTAAAGATACTGCCTAGAAGAAGGCAATGGCGAATCACTTCCTTCAAAAACTTTGAGAAGAGTAATCACGGGCAAGTTTTCTTACTCAGAGTTTTGGATGCTTGGAACATGCTGTCAAGTATGGTGGTAGAGACAAATACATTAGATTCTTTTAAGAGACATTTGGATAGGCACATGGATGTAAGGAAGGTGGAGGGATATAGACATAATGTAGGTAGGAGAGATTAGTGTTTAGGTGTTTTGATTTGCTTTTTAGCTGGTTCAGCACAACATTGTGGGCCAAATGGCCTGTTGCGTGCTGTACTCTTCTATGTCCTATGTCCGTGATTGCCTACATCATCTGAAACCACACATAATGATGATGATGATGATCATGATTATTATTTTGTATTTGCACAGTTTATCTTCTTTTGCACATTGGTTGTTTGTCCGACGCTGTTTGCGTGTTGTTTTCCATTGTAGTTCTTTGTTGTACTGTGAATGCCTGCAAGCAAATTAATCTCAGGATACCTTATGGTGACATACATGTACTGTGATAGTAAGTTTACTTTGAACTATAAGTATGGCAACTTCTACTTTACAAAAGGACCACTGGACAATTTTATGGCCAAAAGAACATCTTTATCTGGGACAGCAAATGATATTTACAATACAGAGACTTTCAGTTACCTCATGCAGCATGGGTGGTGGAACTACATACAATGCACACCGGGAGTAAAACCCCGTCAACCCGGAACCAGCCCCTTGTTACCAACAGCTTCCCCATTAGTATTAACTTACTTTTAATACTCACATTACAACACTAAGAAACTGCTTTCAACTATAAGAAACTGTAAGGTACCATAAGAAACTGCATTGTGTGCACCGATCGCCATGTTAACCTACTGATAATGAACAACAACAGCAGAGACCAGCCGTTATTTGGAACATTTTAGGCTAATGTTGCAATTAAAATGTAAACATTGGAACTTGTTTAATGTTTTAATTAAACAATTCTCACAGTGATTTTCTGACGATGACACATGCAGTTGAAGATGGAAACCCCCAGGATGTTGTTAGTGAATCCCTGCTCAGCCTATTTTGCAAAGTGCCCCAGTTACAACCTCCAGAAATCAATGAACTGACAAGAACATAATGTTCACAACCTATCCTCCCTGTAATAGTCTCTGAAAATGTTATGCCGTGTTATCTGAAATGTTTTGGGTAGGAGGGTTTAATGGGGCACCAAGTCAAAATGACTGCTTTGTGATCATACAGGTATGAATTAAAACTTATTCTCTATGTCTATCTTGTGTTTCCTTCCAATATAAGTTTTTAAATGTAATATATTGAAATATAATGAAAGCTAATTGCTAGTTTATTTTGAAAATTTGTTCAAGATCACGATACCATAATGAGCAGGGTGCTGACTCACATTTTAAGGGACTTCTCTTCATTTGCCCATCTCCTCATTCCCTTTCTTCCACTGTCCTATCCTGGTAGATTCCTTCTTCTTCAGCTCCTTACCTCTTCCACCAATCACCACACAACTTGTTATTTCCCCCCTCCCCCACCCAACTACCTTCCACCTCACCTGGTCTCATCTATCTCCTTCTAGCCTGACCTTTTTCCCTTTCTTATTCGGGCTTGTTCCACCACCTCCCATCTTCCTTTCCCTTCCCGATGTATGGTCTTGGCCCTCAGCGTCAACTGCTTATTCATTTGCATAGATGCTGCCTGACCCGTTCAGGTACTCCAGCATTTTGTCAATGTTGCTCAAGATTCCCAGCATTTGCCGAATTTCTTGTGTTTAAGTTCTGTCTGTGTGGAGTTTGGACATTCTTCCTGTGATCACATAGGAAACTGGGTTCTCCAGTTTCCTCCCACATTCCAAAGATGTGCATTGATGGGTTAATTTACCACTGCAATTTACCCTTAACGTAGATGAGGGATAGAATTTGGGATGAGCCAATGAGAATGTGAGGGAGAACATGATGCGTTATGTTGGGATTAGAAATGGAATATGACTTGATTTATCCACTGACATTGGGTGATACTTTGGCTAGAGGTCATGGGTTAAGGGTGAAATGTGAAATGCTTAAGGGGAACATGAGGGGAAACTTTTCCACTCAGAGAGTTGTGAGAGTATTGAACGAACTTTCAGTGCAAGTCATGTATATGTGCGTGATTTCAACGTTTAAGCGAAATTTGGGTAGGTACATGGATGGGAGGGGTATGGAGGGCTATGGTCCCAGTACAGGTTGATGTGAGTAGGTAGTTGAAATGGTTTGACATGGGCTAGATGGGCTAAAGGACCTTTTCAGTGCTGTACTTCTCTATGACACCAAGACAATTATTGTCACATATACTAAGGTACAGGGAAAAGCTTTCCATATACACTGTTCATACAGATCAATTGATCACACAATGCATTGAGGTAAGACGAGGTAAAGCAATAACAGAATACAGAATAAGATACTACAGTTTCAGAGCAAGTGCAGTGCAGGTAGACAATAGGGTACAGGGTAATATTGAGGTAGATAGTGAGGTCAAGAGTCCATCCTTTCATATGAGGGGACTGTTCAGCAGTCTTTTAAATGGGCCTGAATATTCAAGGTGGTGACTCATGGGTCCTGTTTCTATGCTGTCTCTCTCTATGAACTGTGATATTTCAGCATTATCTTCATCACATGTGTTTTCCTGAATTTATATTAAGCACTGTGTAAAACACTTAATTAAACAGTGAACCTTGAACATCATCAGTACTGATATCTCAAACATTGACTGTTCATTTCCCTCCATAGATGCTGCCTGATCTGATGAGCTCCTTCAGCAATTTGCTTTATTTTTACCTGGAGATATAGAACAGTAACAGGCCATTCTGGCCCAACGACCCACATTACCCAATTACACGCCTATGACTAGTTAACTTACTAACCCACATGATTTTGGAATGTGGGAGGAACTCAGTGATTCAGGAAGAGCTTCTCCCCTCAATGCTGATTTCTAAATGGGCATTGACCTTCTGAACAATACCTTACAATTTTAAAAAATATCTGTTTTTCCACTACTTATATCAATTTAGTTATTTAATATATGTATACTTTATGTAATGCAGTTTCTTTCTACATTTATCATGTATCGCATTGTACTGCTGCTGCAAAGTTAATGAATTTCACGACATATGCCAGTGATATTAAACCTGATTCTGAATCTGAGTACCCAGAGGAAAACCACATGGTCATGAGGAGGACGTACAAGCTCCTTACAGACAGCGGCACAAATTAACCCTGGGTAGATAGCGCTGTAGTAGCGTTACATTATCTGCTATGCTACCATGCCACCCTTTCTTACATGTGTTACTTCAGATTCCAGCATCTGTAATTTTTCTTGTGTCTCCAGCATAAACTTTATTTTCTGATTCATTGTGCTCAAAGATTCTTTAATATGAATGGTTAACCTGAAGCCTTGTTCCAAGTTTCAGATTTATTGTCATGGGCATACATAACATAAATTCCATGAAAATTAGCTTTTTGCAGAAACAGCACTGTGCATTATAACATGACCAACATCAATTGCCTAAAGTTAAATTAATATAAATTATGCATAACCTACATGACAAAATAAACAAAAATAAATATAACAACATTAGTGGAAGTTGAGTGAATTATAGTCTGTGGTAGTATTAAAATTTATCATGCTGATGGCAGTGGGAAAGAATTTGTTTTGAACCTTGTGTGGATCTTCAGGCTCCTGTACCTCAATGGCAACATTGAGAAGAGGGCATTACCTGGATCACAAGAGTTCTTTAATAATGAGGTCTGTGTCTGCAGGTTCTAGCTGATATTGGGACAAATGAGATCTTTTTGAAATGATACCTTCCAGCAACTGGAATTGGAAAGACAAATACCATAAGACGTTGGAACCGAAATAGTCCATTTGACCAATTAAGTCTGCTCAGCCATTTGATCATAGCTGATCCATTCCTCTCTCAACCCCATTCTCCTGCCTTCTCCCCATAACTTTTCATTCCCTGACTTGTCAAGAATCTATCAACCTTCACTTTAAATAAAGTCAGTGACTTGACCTCCACAGCCACCTATGGCAGCAAATTCCATAGGTTCACCATCCTCTAACTAAGGAAATTCCTCATCACCTCCATTCTAAATAGACAAATCTCCATTCTGATAAAAATTATTTTTTCATGGTTTAGGATAGCACAGTGGACTGGCTTGTAGAGATGCTGCATCACAGTTCTAGGAACTCCCATTCAAAACAGAGCTTGAGTGCTGTCTGTGCGGAGTTTCCATGTTTCTCTATGTATGGTTTTTTTGGCTGATCTGTTTTTTTCCCACATCCCAAAAATACGTGGGTTGGTAGGTTCACAGTTTAATTTCTTGTAACTTCATTACAGTAAGAATGTGAAATCTTTAGAGAGGGTGCAGAGGAGATTTAGCAGGATGCTCAAGCAACACGCACAAAATGCTGGTGGAACTGTGTTTTGTGCGTGTTGCTTGAATTTCCAGCATCTGCAGATTTCTTCATGTTTGTGTTTACCAGGATGCTGTCTGGATTGGAGAACATATCTTATGAGACAGAACAAGCGAGGGGCTTTTTCTCTTTGGAGCAAAGGAGCACGAGAGGCAACTTCATAGAGGTGTACAAGATGATAAGAGGCTTTGATCAAGTGGACAGTCAGAGACTTTTTCCCAGGATGGAAATTTCTAATATAAGACAGCATAATTTTAAAGAGATTGGAGGAAAATGAATTGAATTGAATGGAATTCGCTTTATTACTTACATCATTCATATACATGAGGAGTAAATATATTTATGTTACGTCTCCATCTAAATGTGCAATTGTAATAATTTATAATAAATAGGATGTACAACAGGACAGTTAATATAACATAAAAATACAGTTGTGTCAACATGAATGAATCCATCTGATGGCCTGGTGAAAGCGGCTGTCCCGGAGACTGTTGGTCATAACTTTCATGCTACGGTAGCGATGATCCTTTGGGCCCTTTTTACACACCTGTCTTTGTAAATGTCCTGAATAGTGGGAAGTTCACATCTACAGAAGCACTGGGCTGTCTGCACCATTCTCTGAACCATCCTGCGATTGAGGGAAGTACAGTTCCCATATCAGGCAGTGATGCAGCCAGTTAGGATGCTCTCAATTGTGCCCCTATCAAAAGTTCTACTGTAGCATGAAAGTTTTGGGGCCCACACCAAACTTCTACAACCATCCGAGGTGGAGGAGGCAGTGTTGTGTCTTTTTCACCACACAGCCAGTATGTACAAACCATGTGAGGTCCTTGGTGATGCAGATGCCGAGGAACTTAAAGCTGTTCACCCTCTCAACTCCAGATTCATTGATGTCAATAGGGGTTAGACTGTCTCCATTCCTCCTGTAGTCCACAAATAGCTCCTTTGATTTTGCAACATTGAGGGAGAAGTTGTTTTCTTGACACCACATTTTCAAGGTGGTGACTTCTTTGATGCACCATCAATAACTCACTCTGAGACGTAAAAGCGAGGTATCGGCTTTTATTGACTGGAAGAAGGAACAAGCAGTGAGTGACCACCATACTACATCCTGGAGACTGAGAGGCCGGGCTCAGACCTCCATCACCTTTATACAGGGGTCTGTGGGAGAAGCCACAGGAGCAGTCATCAGGGGGCGTGTCCAGACAGGTATATGTAGTTCACCACATTCTTCTCTGTAGGTTGCCTCATTATTATTTCAGATTAGGCCAATCAGTGCAGTGTCATCAGCAAATTTAATTAGCAGTTTGGAGCTGGGGGTAGCTGTCAGAGGTAAGATTCTTACACTCAGGTTGGTGGGTACGGGGGAATGCCCTGCCAGCGCAGATGCATTATGAGCTCTTAAACTTATTCAAACAAGAGGACATGAGTTGAGAGTTAGGGGGCAAAAGTTTAAGGGTAACACGAGGTGGAATTTCTTTCCTCAGAGAGTGGTAGCTGTGTGGAACAAGCTTCCAGTAGAAATGGTAGAGGCAGGTTTGGTATTGTCATTTAAAGTAAAATTGGATAGGTGTATGGACAGGAAAGGAATGGAGGGTTATGGGCTGAGTGCAGGTAGGTGGGACTAGGTGAGAGTAAGTGTTCTGCATGGACTAGAAGGGCCGAAATGGCCTGTTTCTGTGCTGTAATTGTTATATGGTTATATGGTTGAAAACTCTTAGTCACATAGATGAGAGAAAAAATGAGGGGCTAGATGTATAGGCAGGATTGGATTGATCTTAGAGTTGGTTAAGGTTTGGCTGAACTTTGTGGGCCTAAGGGCCTGTGCTGTGCTGTTATCTTTTATGCTCTATATTAATTTGCCACTGTAAATTTCCCTCAGACTGTTAGGGTAGTAAAAATCATAGAGAAGATAATAACACAAAGGAGATTCATATACCATTAGTGTGAATTGGTGGGTGGTGGTCAGTATGGAGCTCGTGAGCCATAGAGTCTGACTCTCTGCTGTATCTTCCTATGACTCTCCATGAACACATTTGGACTTACATGTCTATGAGGCATTGGAGAGTAAGAGTTGCCTAAAAACACCAGTGCTAAAACAAATCCATATTCCAGACCAATTTCTCAACTGTGCATAGACCACAAATTCCAAGGTTCTTTCTTTCTTTCTGAGTCTCGGGATTAAGTTATTAAGTGGTTTATTTCTCATACCAATGAAGAATTAAGGATCTATTTCAAGAATCAACTTTATTCACCATACAAATTTATATGTATTAGGGATTTGCTGTGGAGTGTTGATCAGAGTATGACATGCAACAAAATACAACAACATTCAACAATTAGAAAGAATTATATAAAACTGATGTTAAAAGTATTGATATGGAATAAAAAATGTATAAATACATAAATACTGGCCTGTATTCATAATCAGAATCATGTTTAATATCACTGGCATGTGTTGTGAAATTTGTTGTCTTTACAGCAACAGTACAATGCATGCATAAGACCATAAGACCAAAAGATATAGGAGCAGAACTAGGCCATTCAGCCCATCGAGAATACTCCTTGAAGATGTCCTGGATATTTCAGAGGTTACAATGTGAACAGCAATTATACAGTAAAAAGTGGTTTAGAGTGTTTACAGTGACTGAGGTAATAGAGTGGGGTGAAGTGGGTGCTAATGTTAATGGTTGATCAGATTAACTACCTGGGGGAAAAAATTTTAAAGATGGTGTGAAGTTTTTGTTTTAGTAGCTATATAATACTTTCCAAAAGACAGCTTTTGTAAGCTCAGTTGTGTATATTTCTCAAAAATGCCATACTTCGTGAAATTATCTGTTCCTATTTGTTTATGCTTTCCCTGCATTGACTTAAGTTGGAGAGTGATTACTTTGGGATATCCCCTGATAAGGGTCTAAACCAGAATGCTGCCAGTTAATTACACTTCAGTAACAGTAAATAAAACAGAAACCCCATTCATCTCTGGAAAAATCCTCATGAATTAATGATTGGAATTCCACAGAATTTATGTTTTTCATTGGGTCCAACTTTGAATAAAATTGTCGACTAAATCATCTCAATGTACAAGTATCTCATGAAATTAGTTAGGTATTTTAAACAAAATCAACAGTGAATTATTCACTTAAATATCCTACATGGGTTGTATTTCTCATTTTATTCTTTCATCTGCAAATTTGGCAGGTGAGTGCTACTTAGGTGAACTTAGACAGTTCAGTTTCCCCAGGAGTGCAACAGAAATTACCGGCTCACAGCCAGTTATTCTCCAGCCAACAGAGCGAAGAACCAGTAATATTTTACAAACTTAATTACAGTTTGATTTGGCACATGATTTTCCAGGATGGCAGAGTGGAGATACATCTCTACAAAAGGTGTAAGGTGCTCCTTCCCTTTGCTAGCCTACAGGTCACCTTTAGCAGCTGCTTAGCCACCCGATCAAAGTCACGTGAAGCCATGAGAGCAGGTGGTGGATGGTCATATGAGCAGCTCAAAAGTCCTGGTTATTTGATGACTGACAGCAGGCAGACAATCTCAGAAGAGTATAGATAACAGCTGGAGTAACCCGTCTTGTAAAGATACTGCCCAGACACTGCCTAAAAGAAGGAAATGGCAAACCACTTCTGCAGAAGAATTGCCAAGGACCATCATGGTCATGGAAAGACCATGACCTCCTGTGCCATATGACATGGCACACAACAAACAAATAGACATTATTTGTGTACTGAATTGTAATTTTAAGAAAATCTACCAAACATAAACTGGTGGCATCAACTTGTATTAATGAAAACAAAAAGATTATAAGCCACAGGAGGAGAATTAGGCCATCTGATATCCCATCATGACTAATTTATTATCCCTCTCAACCTCATTCTCCTACCTTCTCCCTGTAACCTCTTGTCACACTGACGAGTCAAAAACCTGTCAACCTCTGCTTTAAATAAACTCTGCTGAAGAGTCTCGGCCCGAAATGTTGACTGTCCTCTTCCATAGGATGCATCCTGGTTTGCTGAGTTCTTCCAGCATTTCTGTGTGTGTTGCTTGGATTTCCAGCATCTGCAGATTTTCTCTTGTTTGCCTTTAAATATCCTCAATGATTTGGCTTTCATAGCCATTCAGCACATACATCTTATCATTCCTGGGATCATTCACATGAACATCCTCTGGGACTTCTCAGATAGTATCAACATCAAAATCATGTCTATTATCATGAACTAATTTATATGAGATGTATTTTGTTGTTTTGTGGCAGCAGTAGATAGATAGACAGATCCTTTATCGATCCCAAAGGAAATTACAGTGTCACAGTTGCATTACAAGTGCACAGATATACAAATGTTAGAAGAGAAGTAAGAAAGAATAAAAAATAAGTTAACTCAAACAGTTTAACAGCAGGTGGTCATCACTTCCCCAGCGGAAGGTTGACTCATTATAGAGCCTAATGGCTGAGGGTAAGATTGACCTCATATAGCGTTCTTTCAAGCAGCACAGTTGTCTTAGTCTATTACTAAAAGTGCTCCTCTGTTCAGCCAAGGTGGCATGCAGAGGGTGAGAAATATTGTCCAGAATTGCCAGGATTTTCCATATAGTTCTTTGTTCTACCACAGCCTCCAGTGTGTCCAGTTTGACCCCTGTAACAGAGCCACCCTTTCTAATCAGTTTATTGAGCCTGTTGGCATCACCTGTGTTGATGCCATTGCCCCAGCACACCACCGCATAGAAGATTGTACTGGCAACAACAGACTGGTAGAACATGTGAAGGAGAAGCCTTCAGACTCTAACAGACTTCAGTCTCAGGAAAGAGACGACTCTGGACCTACTTGTACACAGCCTCTGTGTTGGTGCTCCACTCAAGTCTGTCATTTAGGTGCACCCCCAGGTACTTGTAGGTCCTCACCACATCCATGTCCTCACCATCAATCATAACAGCGACCAGTGCAGGCTTAGTCTTCTCAAAGCCCATCACCATCTTCTTTGTCTTACTGATAAGACATAGGAGCAAAATTCGGCCATTCAGCCCACCGAGAGTGCACCACCATTCCATCCTGGCTGATCCCAGATCCCACTAATCCCCTTACCTGCCTTCTTGCCATAAAATTTGATGAGCTGATCAATCAGGAAACTATCAATTTTTGCATTAAATATACCCATGATCTTGGCCAACACAACCAGCTATGGCAGAGCATTCCACAGTTTCACTATGCACTGGATAAAAACATTTCTCCGAACCTCTGTTCTAAAGGGGTGATCCTCAATTCTAAGGCTGTACCCTGTAGTTCTGGACACCCCAACCACAGGAAACATCATCTCCACATCCACCTTATCTAGTCCTTTCAACATTCTGTAGGTTTTAATGAGATCCTCAAGGCAGTGTAAATGATATCCACTGCCTTTCCTCTGTCCTCTCTGCTGGTTAATTCCTCGTAGAACTCTAACAGATTTATCAGGCAAGATTTCCTATTAGAGAAACTATGCTGACTTTGACTCTAAATTTGTGTGAGTACAGGCCCAAAGCTGTCAAACACACCTTATACATTAAATCCTTCATTCCTGGAATCATCCTCGTGATCCTCCTCTGGACTCACTCCAATGACAACACATCATTTCTGGGATACGGGTCCTGAAACTGTTGACAATGCTCCAACTGTGGCCTGACTAGTGTCTTATAAAGCCTCAGAATTACCTCCTTGTCTGTTTATTCTATTTCCCTTGAAATGAATGCTAACCCTTTATTCCCACCTGCTGCCTCCTGCCTGTCAGTCATTCCACTATCTATGCCATGGGATTTCATCTTGTTAAGCAGTCTCTTGTGAGGCACCTTATCAAATGTCTTCTGAAAATTTAATTAAATGGTATCCACTGCCTTTCCTCTGTCCACCCTGCTGGTTATTCTTTGAAGAACTCTAACCGATTTGTCAGGCAAAATTTCTCATTAGAGAAATGATGCTGACTTTGACTTATTTTATCATTAGTCTCCAAGTACCCCAAAACCTCATCCTTAATAATGGACTCCAACACTTCCCCAACCACTGAGATTAGGCTAACTGGCCTATAACATCCTTTATTTTGCCTTACTCCCTTCTTAAAGAGTAGAATGACATTTGTAATTTTCCAGTCCTCCAGGACCATGCCAGAATCAAGTGATTCTTGAAAGATTATGGCCAATGCATCCGTTATATCTTCAGCAACCTCCTTCAGAACTCTGGGATGTAGACCATCTGTCCCAGTGACTCATCCACCTGAAGTCTTTATTACATGCCCTTTCCAGCTCCCTTTGCAATCTCAACCCTACATTTTAGCTACAATTTGGAGGCCTATATTTGATTCCCATAATTGTTTCTTTAGCGTTGCAGTTTCTTAACTCCACACACAAAGATTCAACATTCTCTGGTCCTATGTCACCTACTTCTAAAGGTGAAATCCCATCTCTTACCAACAGAGCCGCCCCACTGCCTTTGCCGTCCTGCCTGTCCTTTTGATACAAAGTAAATCCTTTGATGTTAAGCTCCCAACTATGACCTTCTTTCAGCCACGGCTCAGTAATGCCCACAACGTCATACTGATCAATCTCAAACTGAGCCATGAGTTCATACACCTTAATCTGAATACTAAATACAGCTCTGCATTCTTTGCCCTTCTGAATACTGACTCTGTGGTATAATTTTACTCTTTGTACTGTCTGCATTTGTACCCAATCACTGGTTTTCCTTCCTTACATTCATATGACACCCATCATCTACTCGTAAGCTGGCTGGCTCATCCTCAGCTCTATTATAGTGGTTCCCGTCCCTCTGCCATATTAGCTTAAACCAATCTGAACAGCTGCAAAAACCTGCCTGCAAGGATATTGTTCCCCCTCAAATCCCAGTGCATCAAAAGACCATAAAACAGACAGTAGAATGAGGCCATTTGGTCCATCAATACTGCTCCGCCATTTCATCATGGTTGATCCTTTCTTTCCCTCCTCAGCTCCACTCGCCGACCTTCTCCCTGTAACATTTGATATCGTGTCCAATCAAGAACCTATCAAGCTGTGCCTTAAATATACCCAACAACCTGGCCTTCACAGCTGCCTGTGGTAATAAATTTCACAAATTCACCACCCTCTGACTAAATAAATTTCTCTGCATCTCTATTTTTATTGGAGAACCCTCTATCCTGAGGTGTACCCTCTTGTTGTAGACCCCGCCACCATGGGACACATCTACTTTGTCTAGGCCTTTCAACATTCAAAAGGTTTCAATGAGATCCCACGAGTACAGGCCTCACCTTGAATATAGTGAAAAGTTTTGGGCCCCTCATCTTGGAAAAGATCTGCTGGCATTGGAGAGAATCCAAAGGAGGTTCACAGGCACGATTCCCGGAATGAAAGGGTTATCATATGAAGAATGTTTGATTGGTCTGGGTCTGTACTCACTGGAAGTCAGAAGGTTGAGGGGGGATCACATTAAAACCTTTTGAATGTTGAAAGGCCTAGACAGAGTAGATGTGGAAAGGATATTTCCCATGATGGGAGAGTCCAGGACAAGAGAATATAACATCAAGATAGAGGGGCACCCTTTCAAAACAGAGATGTGGAGAAATTGATTTAGACAAAGGGTGGTGAATCTGTGGAATTTGTTGCTGCATGCATCTGTGGAGACCAGATCATTGGGTGTATTTAAGGTAGAGATTTATAGGTTCTTGAGTGGACATGGCATCATAGGTTATGGGGAGAAGGCCAGGAACTGGGCCTGAGTAGGGAAATAAAGGATCAGCCATGATTGAATGGTGGAGCAGTCTCGATGTGCCAGATGGCCTAATTCTGCTCCTATGTCTTATGGTCTTGTAGTCTTATGGAACACTGCTAGTCACTGGCAGCCAACCAATAAAGGATCCTTTTAATCCAACTCTCTGCCTCCTCCTACCAATCAGTCAATGCTCTAACCATGCCAGTAAATTTCTTGTAATACCATGGGCTCTTAACTTGCTAAGCAGCTTCATGTGTGGTACCTTGTCAAAACCCTTCTGAAAGTCCAAATATACAACATCCACTGCATCCCTATTTTCTATCCTGCTTGTGATCTCTTCAAAGAATTCTAACAGGTTCATCAGGCAAGATTTTCCCTGAAGGAAATCATACTGTCTCTGTCCTATCTTGTTCTGAATCACCAAAATACTCCACCACCTTATCCTTAACAACTGACTCCAACGTCTTCCCAACCACTGACGTCAGTCTAACTAGTCTATAATTTTCTTTCTGCTGCCTTCCTCCTTTTGTAAAGAGTGAAGTGACATTTGCAATTTTCCAGTCACCTGGCACCATGTTGGTGTTCAATAATTTTTGAAAGAGCATTATTAATGCCTCCACAATCTCTACTGCTCTCTCTTCCAGAATCCTAGGATGCATTTCATCTGCTCCAGGTGACTTATGCACCCTTAGGTCTTTCAGCTTTTTGAACACATTCTTCCTTGTAATAGTAACTGCACTCACTCCTCTTCGTTCACACCTTTCAACATCTGGCACACTGCTAGTGTCTTTCACCGTGAAGACTGATGCAAAATACTCATTTAGGTCATCTGCCTTCTCTTTGTCCCTTGTAATTATTTTATCCAGCCTCATTTTCTAACAGTCCTATATCTCTATTTTATTTATTACATGTTGAAAATATTTTACTATCCATTTTGATATTGTTTGCTTGCTTGCTCTCATTTTTCAGCTTTTCCCTCCTAATGATTTTTTTAGTTGTTCTCTGTAGGTTTGGAAAAGCTTCCCAGTCCTCCCTCTTTTACACTAATTTTTGCTTTGTTGCATGCCAGCTCTTTTGCTTTTGCATTAGCTTTGACATCCCTTGTCAGCCACAGTTGTACTATTTTTCCATTTGAGTATTTCTTTGTTTTTGGAATACATCTATCCTGCACCTTCCCAGAAATGCACATCAGTGCGGCTCTGTTGTCATCCATGCCAGCAGCTTCTTCCAATTTACTTTGGCCAACTCTTCCCTCATACCACTGTAATTTCATTTACTCAACTGAAATACTGCTATGTCAGACTTTACTTTCTCCTATCAGATTTCAAATTGAACACAATCATATTGTGATCACTGCCTCCTAAGGGTCCTTTTACCTTCAGCTCCCGAATCTCTTCCAGTTCATTACATCACACCCAATCAGTATATCTGATAAAATAGTAGGCTCAATGGCAAACTAATCTAAAATTTAATCTCATAGGCATTCAACAAACTCACTCTCTTGAGGTCCATTTCCAACCTGATTTTCCCAATGGACCTGCAAGTTGAAATCTCTCATGACTATCATAACCTTTCTCATTTGATACACCTTTTCTATTTCCCGTGGTAATCTGTGGTCCACATGCCAGCTATCTTTCAGAGGCCTGTATATAATTGCTATCAGGGTCCTTTTACCCTTGCAGTTTCTTAACTTAACCCTCAAGGTTTCAACATCTTCTGATCTTATGTCACATCTACTGATTTAATGCCATTCTTTACCAATAAAGCCATGTCACCCCATCTGCCTATCTTCCCATTCCTTTGATATGGGTAACCTTGGACATTCAACTCCCAATGACAGCCATCCTTCAGTGATGGCCACAACATCATAGCTGACAATCCGTTATCGTGCAGCAAGATCATTCGCCTTATTTTTTATACTCTGTGCACTGAGATATAACACCTTGAGTCCTGTATTTGCTACCCTTTTTGATTCTACATCCCTGATGCACTAATACTCACTCTGCTGACTGCAATTTTGTCCTATCATCTGCCTGCCCTTCTTGACAGTTGGCACGCCATCTTTGCCTTTCTACCATCCGTTCTATCCTGAGTCCCTTCACTCCTGTTTCCACCTCACTGCTAAATTAGTTTAAACTCTCCCTAGCAGCTCTAACAAACCTGCCCATGAGAATATTGGTCCCTGTTGGTTCAGGTGCAACCCGTCACTTTTGAATAGGTCATACTTCCCCCAAAAGAGATCCCAATGATCCCAGAACCCGAAGCCCTGCCCCCTGCACCAGCTTCTCAGCCATGCATTAATCTGCCAAATCATAAACATGAGGAAATCATTCTGTTTCCACCCTCTCTACTCTGGAACTCCGCTTCTCAGCTTTCTACCTAGCTCTCTAAATTCAATTTTCAGGACTTCTTTGCTTTTTCTTCCTATGTCATTGTTATCAATATGCACCTAGATATCTGGCTGCTGTCCACCCCTTCCAAAATATTGTGGACACAATCCAAGATGTCCCTGGCACCAGGGAGGAAACATACCATTCGGGTGTCCCGTTCACGTCCACCGAATCTCCTTTGCGTTCCTATGACTATTGAGTACCCTACCTACCGCATTCCTCGTCTCCCTCTTTTCCTTCTGCACTGCAGACCTATGCTCAGTGCTGGTAACACTGTCTCTATGACATTCCGTGGGATGTTATCCCCCACAACAGTATCCAATATAGTATACTTATTATTGAGAGGAATGGTCATAGGGGTGCTCTGCGCTAACTGCGTATCACATTCCCATTTCTCCTGACAGTCACCCAGCTACTTCCTTCCTGCAACCTCAGGGTGAGTACTTCCCTGTAACTCTGATCGGTTATCTCCTCACTCTCCTATACAAGCTGAAGGCCATCCAGCTACTTCTCCAGATCCCTAACACGGTCTTCATGGAGCTGCAGCTGAATACACTTCACGCAGATATAGTTCCCTGGGAAACTCTGGGTCTCCCAGGACTCCACCATCTGGCATGAAGAACACACAACACCCATTTACTACACTAGGTACAGTAAATGTGAATAAAAGGATCCTATCAGAAGCTTACCCAGAACCAATGCCTCATTTGAACCAAAGCCGCCTTTGAATCAAAACCTGACACTCCTAATCTCACCACTGGACAACTCCCAACAATGCCACCCAGCTGGTCCCTTCTGTACTTTTAAACAAGCATGTGATCTGCAGTTAAACAAAAAACTACTGTCCATATCTCAGCCTTTTGATATGTCACAGGCTCTCTCTCACTAACAAGGGACTGAAAGGTGTCACCCTTTCTACAGGGAGACCAACAGATTGCTGTTTCAATGTTACTATCTGAAGTGACACTCATTCCAGTTCACCCAAGCCAAGAACCAGCAGTCTCTCCCATCCCCACCCCCATTGAGAGAAAGAGAATGATCGCTCAAGAGCAGAGGCCTCAGACAGCCGAATCCACTGTCACAATATTTCGATCTCTGTGACGTTCCAATTAGCGACATCAGCGAGGAATTGAGATGATCACAGTGGCCAATCCTGAGGCAGCACACTGAAGGCCTTGAAGGCACACGTCCTCCAGACTGCTCCAGGAGATATTGCAAAAACAGCCAGTCAGCAAGCTCTGGAAGCAGGAACTCAGCGCCTTATAGAACCACAGTTTGAGTGCAGCTGTAGATCACCGACTCTGACCAGACACCAGACACTTTAAAGGAAAAAAGAGACATTGAAGAGAAGAATTTAAGCTGTTTTGCAAATGAGCTCAAAGAAGTCACCCTGAATCATTGCGTGTGTGTCTTTAGGCTCCTGTACCTCCTTCCTCATGAGAGTAATGAGAACAGAGCACGTCCTGTATAGTGAGGGTCCTTCTTGATGGAAGCTACCTCCTTGAATCACCAACTCTTGAAGATGATCTCGATGGTGGAGAGGGTTGTGCACATGATGGAACAGACTGAGTTTATGACTCTCTGCAGCTTTTTTGATCCTGTGCATTGAATCCTTCATGTCAGATACTTAGGCAACCTGTCAGAATGCTCGCTATGGTAGAAATTCGCAAGAGCCTTTGGTGACATTTCAAATCTCCTTTTACTCCTAACAAAGCTGAACTGATAGTGTATCTTCTTAATCTCCCTCTTTCTCACTCAGTGTAGCATTCTGAAGTGTATTGAATACAAACCAAAGCTCTAATGACTGCTGGTTTTTGGCAAAAGCATTCACTGTCATTCTCCTCTGATCTTTCACCATTACTGAAGGAACTCCTTTTCCTCATGTCTTTCTTCAATTTGTACTCAAAATTGTTTCCACAATTGTTCCATGCAGCATGATGTAGATATATAAAAATATCTGTTGCACAGAAAAAAATTCTTCTCATCCCCCCCCCCCCCCCCCTGTTCTTGTGTTGAAAATTATGTTTCTTTTCCTCTGACACCTGTCCATCAGGGAAACTTGCAGGTGATGGTATTCAGAATCAGAATTTAATTTGGCATACTGGCATTTGTTATTTTGTGATAGCAGTACATTAAAAAATAATCCATTACAATAAGATATGTACACACACGCGGTACTGTAGAAAAGTCTAAGCACATGTAAAGAAAAGTCCGTAAAGTGAAGATACTTTCAAAAGTAATGAAAAGTTTCTAAATGTCAAAAATACTATAAAGAGTATTAAACAGTGAAAAACTAAATCAAATTACTATTTGGTGTGACCACCTTTGCCTTTAAAACTGCATCAATTCCCTTAGTACCGTATTATAAGAAAATCAGTAGGTAGATTGTTCCAAGCATCTTGGAGAACTTGCCACAGTTCTTCTGCAGACTTTGGCTGCCTTGCTTGCTTCTGTCTCTCCAGGTAATCCCAAACAGCCTTAATGTTGTGCAGATCAAGGCTCTTGGAACCCATATCATCTGAAACCATATAAACCACCTCCTCATGCACCTTCTGCTATTGACCTTCAGTAAAGGCCACAGCTGTGAGTGAATGAACCATGTTATTCTGTTTGGTGTAACTTGCAGACCTTGCTGAGAAAGAGAGATGGCTGTAGTCCTTCAATGAAGATGTATTCAATACCATCATCCTCTCAGAACTAATCAATAATCTTCAAAACTTTGGATTCAGTACATCCCTGTGCAAATGGATCTTTGTTTTCCTCTCTTGCAGACCCCAGGCAGTTTGGTTTGGCAACAACACCCCCTTCATGATCTCCATCAGCGCAGGTGCACCACAAGGATGTGTGTTTAGCTCCTGCTCTACTTGTTTTACACTAATGACTGTGTGGTTAAGCACAGTTCCAATGTCATATTCAGATCTGCTGATGACACCACTGTGTAGCCTGAATCAAAGGTGGTGATGAATCAGCATTTAGAAGGGAGATTAAAAATCTGGCTCAGTAGTGCCACAACAGCCTCTTATGCAATGTCATCAAGACCAAGGAGCTGATTATTGACTTCAGGAGGAGGAGGTCAGTCCTCATCAAAGAATCAGAGGTAAAAGCTTCAAGGACTCCTCATCTCCTGTTCTTGATATTTATTTATTACTATTATTATTTATTTGTTTTTGTATTTACACAGTTTGTTGTCGTTTGCACACTGGTTGAATGCCCAAGTTGATGCAGCCTCTAATTGATTCCGTAATAGTTATTAATTCTATTATGGATTTATTGAGTATGTCCACAAGAAAATGAATCTCAGGACTATATATGGTGACATATATCTACTTTGAAAATAAATTACTTAGAGTTTTAAACTTGAAGATGCTGAATTTCTCGAACAAATGGCTAGATTTCTGGTTACTGTCACTGTCTGACATTTGACTGGAACCAGCATATGTTAAGTAGATTTAGGATATCAAACACAGAACTGTACAGCACATTCTGGGACCTTCAGCCCACAATGTTGTGTTAATCAATAGAAACAATCCCCAGTAAATCTAATCCTTCCTTCCTACATAGCTGACAGTGCACCATTTTTTACATCCATATCTCAAAGTAAGTATCTTTTTAATAACACTAATGTATTGGTTTTTACCAACACCCCCGACAGAGACACTATTACCGACTGAGCCATCACCCCCCAAAAGAGACACCACCCCTCACAGAGACATTACTCCTCACAGAAACATCACCCCTCACAGAAACATTGCCCCTCACAGAGACATCACCCCTGACAGAGACATCGCCCCTGACAGAGACATCACCCCTCACAGAAACATCACCCCTCACAGAGACATCACCCCTCACAGAGACATTACTGCTCACAGACATCACCCCTGACAGAGACATTACCACTCACAGAGACATCGCCCCTCACAGAGACATCACCCCTCACAGAGACATTACCCCTCACAGAGACATTACTCCTCACAGAGACATCACCCCTGACAGAGACATTACCACTCACAGAGACATCACCCCTCACAGAAACATCACCCCTCACAGAGACATCGCCCCTCACAGAGACATCACCCCTCACAGAGACATTACTCCTCACAGTAACATCACCCCTCACAGAGACATTACTCCTCACAGAAACATCACCCCTCACAGAGACATTATCCTTGACAGAGCATTCCAGGCATGACATTTACTGACTCAAAGGTTCAAATGTTTTCCTGCATTATAACATCAGTTCCTCAATATTAATATATTCCAAAAGTCTGCACCCCAGATTCTCTATATCTTGGCCTGAAACATCACCTTCCTGACTCAAAACTAAGATTACAACAGTTGCAATCATTACTAGCCTGTGGAGAACTCTGGAAAGGGTAAGAAGGGGATAAATCACAGATTTCGAACCTTAAGTTGTTCGAATCAGAATTGGAATCAGGTTTATTATCATTGACATTTGTTGTGAAACTTGTTTTTGCATGATGCAATACATAAAAATTACTATAAATTACAATAAGAAATAGTAAAATAATATATAATATAATAATTATAGAATTATATAGTATATAATAAAGTAGTTCATTATATTGTAATTATACACATGTATGTACTGTATATATTATATATTCTACAGTATATCATACAGAATTCAAAGTAAATTTATTATCCATTACATATATGCCACCATATACAACCCTGAGGTTCATAGTCTTATGGACGTACTTGGTATATCTATGGAATAATAACCAATACAGAATCAACAAAAACCGTATCAACCTGGGTACTCAGCCAGTGTGCAAATGATAACAAACTGTGTTAATATAAAAATAAAGAAATAATAATAATAACAATAAATAAATAAATAGATAGATAGATAGATAGATAAATAGATAAATAGATAGATAAATAAAAAAATAAATAAATAGATAAATAAATAAATAAACAAACAAACAAACAAATAAATAAGCAATAAATATCGAGAACATGAGATGAAGATTCCTTGAAAGTCAGTTCATTGGTTGTGGGAACATTTCAATGATGGAGCAAGTGAATTTATCCTTGTTGGTTCAAGAGCCTGATGGTTGAGGGTCAATAATTGTTCTTGAATCTGATGGTATGAGTTCTGAGGCTCCTGTACCTTCTTTCTGAGGGAGCAATGAGAAGAGGGTGGAGAGGGGGTATGGTCCTGATGGTGGAAGCTGCTTTCCTGCAGCAATGGTCTGTGTAAATGTGCTCCATGGTGGAAGGGGCTTTACCCGTGTTGGACTGGGCAGTATTCACTACTTCAAAATCAAATCAAATCAGGTTTAATTTTCATTCAACCATACATGGATACAGCTGAACGAGACAGCATTCCTCTGGGGCCAAGGTGCAAAACATTCAAAATAGCAGCAAGCATTCTAAAATAGTGAGGAACATTCAAAATAGCAAGTAACATAATTCAAAATACTGACCAAAGAAGCATTTTCACTCGGAAAAGAAACATATATATTATATAGTCCAAGACCCTGAGCGACAATGTCCGGCAACATCCTTGTGCTGCTGGATCCTAGACTTCCTATTGGATTGGCGACAGATGGTAAGGATGGGCTCCCTCTGACCCTCAACACAGGTGCCCCCCAGGGTTGTGTCTTGAGTCCCGTCCTCTACTTCCTTTACACCCACAACTGTGTTACCACACACAGCTCCAATCTGCTGATCAAATTTCTAGATAACATGACATTGATCGGCCTTATTTCTATCAGTGACAAGACAGCCTACAGAGGAGAGGTTAACACCCTGACACAGTGGTGCCAAGATAACAACCTCCCCCTCAATATCCAAAGAAAAGTGAAAGAGCTGATTGTGGATTACAGGAGGAACAGAGCTAGGCTTGCCTTGATCAACGTCAATGGAACTGAGTTGAGAGGGTGAGTAGTTACAAGTTCCTCGGTATACACATCACCAAAGATCTCACTTGGACTGTACACACCGGTTGTGTTGGCAAAAAAAAGTAGCTTCTCTTCCACATCAGATGACTGAATAAGTTTGATATGAGCCCCGAAATCCTCAAGACCTTCTACAGGGGCACCATTGAGAGCATACTGACTGGCTGTATCCACGCCTGGTACAGGAACTGCACCAGCCTTGATCACTGGGCACTGCTGAGAGTGATATGGGCAGCCCAGCACATCTGTGGATGTGAACTTCCCTCCACTGAGGATATTTACAGCAGCAGATGCATAAAAAAGCCTGGAAGATCATTGGGAACACCAGTCACCTCAATCATAAACTGTTTCAGCTGCTTCTGTCTGGTAAACACTACTGCAACATTAAAGCCAGGACCAACAGGCTACTAGAAGCACCTTTCTACAAGCCATTAGACTTATAAATTCACATGACTGTACATCGCGACAGTCATAATGCAAAGAGTTTTACTTCCTCACGTTGTGGGATGGAGATAAGATTTAAATAAATAAATTCAAGTTCAGATGCAACTAAAAGTACAGTCTCCCAGCAATGTACAGACGCACACAACCTAGCATGTCACTCCACCACTCGAAGGAGGGAAGGATGGGAAAGGCCAGCTCCCAGCCGAGCATGGATGCCATGCTCTAACGCTTCCACGTCTTCTCACTTGGCCTACGGTAGCGGTAAGCCCGAGGCTTGGAGCTCAGTCCACAATATCACCAAGGCAACACCGCTCCCATGGCATCTGTGTCCCCCAGACAAAGGTGAAAGGTAGCAGCTTAGATTATCCCGGTCCAACAGAAACGTGTGATCGCAAGTGAAATGCCTGAGGCAATATCCCACATTTATACTGCACCAGCTTTGATGCATTCAAGTAAAGGTCTGCAGCCAGGTCAGCTCCTCTGTACCCAAACCAGATTCTCCGACTGGCTCCTCCAATACCCTGACCGTCTCCTTCACCGACATCCCAGCTGGCTTCTTCGACACATTAGCCGGCTCTGTTGCCAACACCAGCCCAGCTACTCCGATCAACTAGCAGCTCACGGATGGAGTAGCCCTGCAGTATTAGAAGTTCTTGGTGTAGAATTGTCTTTGGATCATAAAAAATACATTTTACAAAATAAATAAGCACCTTTGGTTGGCCCCCGAGAGGCCACTGTGTTCGCACGCGCTGCCATCTTACCGATGATTCTACTTTTTGAAGGATTTTCCGCTCATTGGTGTGTTCATACCAGGCTGTGCTGCAACCAGTCAATATACACTCCACTACACATCTATAGATGTTTGTAAATTAGTTAATGTAAAATGAGTGCAAAAATTAGTGTGGTAGTCTTCATGGGTTCTTGTACTGTTCAGAAATCTGATGCTGTGTGGAAGAAGCTGTCTGAAGACCTACAGGATTATATCTATTTGAAAGAAAGGAAATGCCAGAAAGAATGATGATCCAAATTCTAACAGAACCCAGTTACTTACTTTCAACATAATAACAGATTCTAAAATTAACTTTTAAATGGTATTTGCGATATGAAGGAATTCTTTTCTCACAGAATATCTTCCAAATGGAATAGATTCTCAATAAACTCGTATCAACCAGAATAAATATCCAGGTCAGGTTATAGGATCATAAAGCTGCTTCCATGATATAATTAACGGCAGCTTTGACAGAAACAAAACCAGATGAATCATTACTTATTGAGAGAGCGATGGAACTGTACCCATCATATGCCAGTCACTCCATAGTGAGCCTCAGGGATGGTCAGACATCTGTCAGTTTGCAAAGGTTAACACCATCATCACCCTTAATCCCGCTGGCCTCTTCCAGTACCAGTGTCAGACCATCAGACATAGGTGCGGAATTAGGCTAGATCTCATGGTCCGGGAGTGGAAAAGAATTTGACAGTGGATATTGGATGTGTGGTGCAGCCTCGTTCATTTTCAGCCCCAGTTCGCAACTTCATTGCCCTTCAGTCTCCATGGAACCCCTGCTATTAAAATGTTTAGAGAACCAAATACTGGCAACCATGATTTTTATCAATAATAACTATGTGTGTTTTAAGCTTTATACTGAATATTATCAGTAACTGAATTACTGAATTAGATTTGCCATAATGATAAGGGAGGGAAATACTTTAATGATAACATGACACAGCACATGACAAATGAACGAATATCAAAACATCGAATCATATAGAAAAATGTGTCAGTTTGCATTCAAGGATTTAGTTGAGGAGCCCTCAAGTATTGTCATATTTCTGGTGCCCAGCATTGCATACCCCTAACCTACTAACCCTAACCTGTACATATTTACCATGTAGGAAGAAACTGGTCAGCCTAGAGGATACGGGGAGAACTTACAGACTCCTTACAGGAATCAAATCTGATTGGTGACTACTGGAACTGTAAAGCATTTGATTGATCCGCTACACTACTGTGAGGCCTTTAATATTAAGGCTATGATTTGCCATAACGTTAAGGGAGCGAAATATATTAAGTGTTAAAGATACTTACTAGGGCATGAGATTCAAACAAGGAGGACAAAAAGAGCAGATGATAGAAAAACGGTAATGCTTGTTTGCATGATTTGTGTTTTTTTTGCTTTTTCTCTGCACATTGTGTGTTGATTTTTCTATTTTATATTGGATTTTTTCAGGTTTCTTGCTTTATGGCAGCCAGACAAATGTCAGGCTTGTATAATTTATACATACTTCGATAAAGGAATCTCTTGAATCCTTTGAATGGAATAACGGTGAAGCCGTCCAGATAGATTGAAAGCTCTGTGGCCTTACACAAGTAAGTCTCATCTTTTCACTGTAGTAAAGGGGCTGCAGAAGTTGTCATGACACCAATCATTGAGTACTCTCTGAGCTTAATGGCACTTTCTTATTCACACAATAATTAAGTCTCTAAAATTGGTCATTTAAATTATAAATATAGTCACTGTGTATAATACCATTCTTTGTCTGATTAAGATTGTGAATAAAAAATTACAGTTATTAATATTTCACAGAAGATTACTTTTTTATCAAGTGTATTTCAACCAAACTAAAATTTGATTCATTATCTGTCTGCTAACTGAATGATTAATGAATTACCATCATTGTGTTTTCTCTGTCAGTTTTGTTAATACCAACCGTAATTGTCAATGTTGTACCAAACTCAATAATTTCTGCCGCTAAATGCCATTGATAGATGGAAGGTGGTATTCGAAATGATGGCTCATTGCAATTTCATGAAATGGGCTTTTCTGTAGCTGCAGTCATTCCAATTAAGTTGGAATAGCTGTAAAATGGCAGGATATTATGAACAATCTTTGCAAGATCCCTATCGTTTATCATTTGGCATTTTATAAACTGAGACTAATACTCTCCCTGATTCCTAATCTGGAACTGGCTGCAGATATCTTGAAATAATTAATCTAGTTGCCAGGTTACCCAGTTTTTAATGGTGTTGGTGAAATCACTTCTCAACTCTATCACCGACGGAAAAAGGAGTAGAACATTCAAAAAGAGCACCAGTGCCTTTACTTTCTTAGGGGTTCAGTTTTCATCGAAAACCAACAAACTTGTACAGATTTACTATTGTACACTTTCCAGGCCATGCTCTATTCTCACTACTACCATTGGAAATGAGGCACAGGAGCCATAGGTTTCTACACCACTAAGTTCAGGAACAGCTATTACTCTTAAAACATCAGGTGGAACCAATGTAGATAACTTCATCACTCCACCCTGAACTGATTCCACAACGTATAGACTCACTTTCGAGAACCTTACAACTCATGTTCTCAATATTATTTATGTACTGTACATATTTAACCATATAACAATTACAGTATGGAAACAGGCTATCTCAGCCCTTCTAGTCTGTGCCGAACGCTTACTCTCACCTAGTCCCACCGACCTGCACTCAGCCCATAACCCTCCATTCCTTTCCTGTCCATATACCTATCCAATTTTGCTTTAAATGACAATACCGAACCTGCCTCTACCACTTCTACTGGAAGCTCATTCCATACAGCTACCACTCTCTGACTAAAGAAATTCCCCCTCATGTTACCCTTAAACTTTTGCCTCCTAAATCTCAACTCATGTCCTCTTGTTTGAAACTTCCCTAATCTCAATGGAAAAAGCCTATCCACGTCAACTCTATCCATCTCCCTCATAATCTTAAATACCTCTATCAAGTCCCCCCTCAACCTTCTACACTCCAAAGAATAAAGATCTAACTTGTTCAATCTTTCCCTGTAACTTAGGTGCTGAAACCTAGGTAACATTCTAGTAAATCTCCTCTGTACTCTCTCTATTTTGTTGACATATTTCCTATAATTCAGTGACCAGAACTGTACACAATACTCCAAATTCTACCTTACCAATGCCTTGTACAATTTTAACATTACATCCCAACTCCTATACTCAATGCTTTGATTTATAAAGGCCAACATACCAAAAGCTTTCTTCACCACCTTATCCACATGAGATTCCACCTTTGGGGAACTATGCACCATTATTCCTAGATCACTGTTCTACTGCATTCTTCAATGCCCTACCATTTACCATGTATGTCCTATTTGGATTATTCCTACCAAAATGTAGCACCTCACACTAATCAGCATTAAACTCCATCTGCCATCGCTCAGCCCACTCTTCTAACTGACCTAAATCTCTCTGCAAACTTTGAAAACCTACTTCATTATCCACAACGCCACCTACCTTAGTATCATCTGCATACTTACTAATCCAATTTACCACCCCATCATCCAGATCATTAATATAAATGACAAACAACATTAGACCCAGTACAGATCCCTGAGGCACACCACTAGTCACTGGCCTCCAACCTGACAAACAGTTATCCACCACTACTCTCTGGCATCTCCCATCCAGCTACTGTTGAATCCATTTTACTACTTCAATATTAATACCTAACGATTGAATCTTCCTAACTAACCTTCCATACGGAACCTTGTCAAAGGCCTTACTGAAGTCCATATAGACAACATCCACTGCTTTACCCTCATCAACTTTCCTAGTAACCTCTTCAAAAAATTCAGTAAGATTTGTCAAGCATGACCTTCCACACACAAATCCATGTTGACTGCTCCTAATCAGACCCTGTCTATCCAGATAATTATATATACCATCTCTAAGAATACTTTCCATTAATTTACCCACCACTGATGTCAAATTGACAGGCCTATAATTGCTAGGTTTACTCTTAGAACCCTTTTTAAACAATGGAATCATTGTTATAATACTACTACTACTAATAATAATATTGTTATTGTATATTATATTTTCTCAGCTCAAGCTGGTGAAACCTGAGGTATGGGCTTCCATGAAGGGTCATGTTCTTCTATTGGTTAATTTTTTTTCTCTGTAGTGATAATTTCTTCATTTTTCCAGGTTGTACTTTCATTAGGTTTAGTGGTGTGCACTTCTTATCAGAATTGCATATGTTCACATGAAGTACCAAATCCTATTTCAGTTAATGAAAACATATCGTTAGAGGTTTTATCTTACTGCTTTGTAATTTTTTTATGCTCTATTACTCCTTCTGTCCCAGGTAGTGTTAACCTAAGCGTGTTCCAGTGTACATAGTGTTTTCTAAAATCTGTCATTTCAGTTCTTATTTTTCTTTGTAAATTTTCCAGATTAGTTTCAGATCAACATATTATAACAAAATAACATGTTAATAAGGTTATAGTGAAAGTGTTTATTGCCTTTGTTGTATTTTTACTATTGTCCTCTGTTTGACAGATTTTCTTAAGCCTTGAAATAAATTCTGTCAAAAGTTCTTCTTTTATAGTGCTGTGATCTATTTTTTTGCTTGTTAATATCCCAGATACTTAAATGTTTCATTTTCATCCATTGGTTGTAGTGTATCCTGCTGATCTGACTTGTATTCTATTAGCTCTATTACACCTTTATGCTTAATGCACTGAACTTATCTTGTCCAAAGTTCATGTTTATTTCTTTTGAAAATAGTTCTACTATTTGAATTAATTGCTTAGTTTTACTGATGAAGGAGTGCATGAAGATGGGGTACCTGGTAAGGCTCTGAAAACCTGTGCCAACCAACTAGTGGGAGTATTCAAGGACATTTTCAACCTCTTACTGCTATGGGCAAAAGTTCCCACTTGCTTCAGAAAGGCAACAATTAGACCAGTAGCTAAGAAGAATAATGTGAGCTGCCTTACTGACTATAGCCCAGTAGCACTTACAGCTACAGTGAGGAAATGCTTTGAGAACTTGGTCATGACTAGACTGAACTCCTGCCTCAGCAAAAACCTGGACCCATTGCAAGCTGCCTATCGCCACAATAGGCAGACATAATCTAAATGGCTTTCCACATGGATTTAGACCACCTGGACAACACAAACACCTATGTCAGGATGCTGTTCATCAACTATAGCTCAGCATTTAATACCATCATTCCCACAATCCTGATTGAGAAGTTGCAGAACCTGGGCCTCTGTACCTCCCTCTGCAATTGGATCATCCGCTTCCTAACCAGAAGACCACAATCTGTACGGATTGGCGATAAGACATCCTCCTTGACATCCTCAACACTGGCTCACCTCAAAGGTGCGCACTTAGCCCACTGCTCTACTCTCTATATACACGTGACTGTGTGGCCAGGCATAGCTCAAATGCCATCTATAAATCTGCTGATGATAGAACCATTGTTGGTAGAATCTCAGGTGGTGACGAGAGGGTGTACAGGAGTGAGATATGTCAACTAGTGGAGTGGTGCCGCAGCAACAACCTGGCACTCAACATCAGTTAGACGAAAGAGCTGATTGTGGACTTCCAGAAGGGTAAGACAAAGGAACACATACCAATCCTCATAGAGGGATCAGAAGTGGAGACAGTGAGCAATTTCAAGTTCCTGGGTGTCAAGATCTCTGAGGATCTAACCTGGTCCCAGTATATTGATGTGGTTATAAAGAAGGCAAGACAGCAGCTATACTTCATGAGGAGTTTGAAGAGATTTAGCATGTCCACAAATAAACTCAAAAACTTCTATAGATGTACCATGGAGAGCATTCTGAGAGGCTGCATCACTGTCTGGTATGTCGGGGGGGGGGGGGGGGCTACTGCAAAGGACTGAAAGAAGCTGCAGAGGGTTGTAAATCTAGTCAGCTCTATCTTGGGTACTAGATAGAGTTTCAGAAAGGCAGTGTCCATTACTAAGGACCTCCAGCACCACCCAGGGCATGCCCTTTTCTCACTGTTACCATCAGGTAGGAGGTACAAAAGCCTGAAGGCACACACTGAGTGATTCAGGAACAGCTGCTTCTCCTCTGTCATCTGATTCCTAAATGGACATTGAACCCTTGGACAATACCTTACTTTCTTAATATACAATATTTCTGTTTTTAATCAATTTAATATACATACACTGTAATTGATTTGCTATTTTAACTTATTATTATTTCTAGTTATTCATTTTTTTATCTATCTATCTATTTATCTATCTATCGTCGATATTATGTATTGCATTGAACTGCTGCTGCTAAGTTAACAAATTTCATGTCACATGCTGGTGATAATAAACCTGATTCTGATTCTCATCCTTTTGTTTTTACATTAGTTTTGACTTCCATTGTCAGTCACGGTTGTACTATTTTGCTGTTTGTGTATTTCTTCACTTTTGAAATACACGTTCTGCACTTTCCTCATTTTTCCCAGAAACACACGCCATTGCTGCTCTGCTGACATCCCTGCCAGCAGCTCCTTCCAATTTGCTTTGGCCAACTCCTCTCTCTTACCACTGTAATTTCCCTTACTCCACCGAAATACTGCTGTGTCAGACTTTATTTTCTCAAGTTGAACTCAATCGTATTGTGATCACTAGTTCCGAAGGGATTTTTACCTTCAGCTCTCTAATCACCTCTGGTTCATTACATAACACCCAATCCAGTATAGCTGATCCTCTAGCAGGCTCAGTGATAAACTGCTCTAAAATGCCATCTTTTAGGCATTCAACAAAACTCACTCTCTTGAGATCCATTACTAACCTGATTTTCCCAATCAACCTGCATGTTAAAATTCCCCATGACTATCATAACATTGCCCTTTTGACACACCTTTTCCATTTCCTGTTATAACTTTTGTTCCACCTCCTAGCCACCGTTGGGAGGCCTATATATTTGCCATCAGGGTCCTTTTACACTTGCAGTTTCTAAACTCAAAACACAGAATTCAACATCTTCCAATCCTATGTTGCATCTTTCTACTGATTCGATGCCATTCTTTACCAGTAGAGCCATGCCTCCCTCTCTGCCTACCTTCCTATCACTCTGATACACCATGTAACCTTGGACATTCAGCTCCCAACTACAACCATCCTCCAGCCACAATTCAGTGATGGCCACAACATCATACTTGGCAATCTGTAATAGTGCAACAAGATCATCCACCTTATCTCTTATACTCCGTGCATTGAGATACAACACCTTGAGTACCCTATTTGCTACCCTTTTTGATTTTGCATCCCGAAAGTACTGATATTCACCCTGTCAGCTGCGACTATGCCCCCTCACCTGCCTGCTCTTCCTGACAGTCTGACTGCACGCTAGCTTTGCCTTTTTACCATCTGTACTATCCTGAGTTCCTTCACTCCGGTTCTCACCCCCCTTGTCAAATTAATGTAAACCCTCTCCAACAGCTGTGACAAACCTGCCCAAGAGAATATCGATCCCCCTCGGGTTCAGGAGCAACCCATCACTTTTGACCACGTCATACCTCCCCTAGAAGAGATCCGAATGATCCAAGAATCTGAAGCCCTGCTCCCTGCACCAGATTCCCAACCACACATTTATCTGCCAAATCATCCTGGCAGGGGCAGCAATCCAGAAATGACAACCCTGGAGGTCCTGCTTCTCAACTTTCTACCTAGCTCTTTAAAATCTCTTTTCAGGACCTCTTTGCTTTTCCTTCTTATGTCGTTGGTACCAATATGTACAAACATCTGGCTGCTCTCCTTTCCTCTCCAAAATATTGTGAATGTGATCTGAGATGTCCCTGACCCTGACTCCTGAGAGGCAACGTACCATCGAGGTGTCCCAATCAGATTGGCAGAACCTCCTATCAAGTCCCTTATCATTACCGCTCCCTTCTTCTCTCTCTTTCCCTTCTGCACCACGGACCCATGCTCAGTGCCTGTAACCCGGTCACTGTGGCATTCCCCCGAGAGTTCATCCCCCACAAAGGTATCCAAAATGGTATACTTGTTTTTGAGGGGAATGGCCCCAGGTGTACTCTGCTCTAGCTGCCTATTTCTATTTCACCTGACAGTCACCCAGCTACTCGCCTCCTGCAACTTTGGGGTGTCTACTTCCCTGTAATTGTGATCAATTATCTCCTCACTCTCCCGTACAAACCGAAGGCCATCCAGCTGCTGCTCCAGATCCCGAACATGATGTTCAAGGAGTTGCAGCCAAATGCACTTCACACAGGTGTAGTTCCCTGGGAGACTCTTCTCCTAGCAGGAGGTACAGAAGCCTGAAGTCCCACACCAATAAGTTCAAGAACAGCTACTTTCTTTCAACCATTTGGCTCCTGAACCAAACAGCCAAATGCTAATGAATATATTTTGCAAAATTGTGACCAACTTGATTATTTTTCTCTAAATGTGCTTTATTTGTTTTAATTTATGCTTACAACAAATTTGACAATGTTAGTCTTTGATTCACAACCTATTGCTCTCTTTCAAGGACTTCACCTTATGTTCTTCATATTTATTTTTTAATTTGTTATTACTTTTTCCCTTTTTTATTTGCACAATTTGTTGTCTTCTGCACATGGGCTGCTTGTCCATCTTATTCTGTGTTTTTTTCATTGATTCTATGGTGTTTCTTTGTATTTACTGTTAATGCCCACAAAAAAATGAATCTCAGAGTTATAATCATAACATATGTATACTGCTGGTACTTTAATATAAAAATACTTCGAACTTTGAACTTTTATAATAAACTTGAGTCTGATGCATCAGATCGCCTTCCTATGTCCAGGGAGAACCTCCTTGAGTTCTCCTGTCTAAGCTGCACTCCCGTCAATCTTTTCCAAACATTTCCAAAGGTTAAGTGGCCAAAATCTAATGCCATACTTCAGCTGCATTAGGGAGGCAAATATTTTGTGCTTGTCCAAATAAGTATGCTTTACCTCACAAATGTTAGCCTTGCCTACCCCCTAGGAAAACAAACCCTGGACAGGAAGAATGTGAAGGCTTTGGAGAAGGTGCGGAAAAGGTTTACCAGGATAAAGATAAAGATTAGCTTTACTTGTCACATAAACATTGGAACATCAAAGTAAATAGTAAATGCATACTTCGCATCAATGACCGGCACAGTCTGATTCTGGGAATTCAAAGATCCAAAGGTTCATTCATTATCAATGAATGTCACTCTGAAATTCTTTATTTCTCCAGGCAGCCATGAAACCAAGAAAGAAAAGAAAGGTAGCACGATCATCAACCCCCAAATCTCTCCACCCAAAACTGAGCAAAACAGATTAGGCTCATCGATCCCTGGAATGGGCTGCAGAGATGGTGGTAGAAGCAGATATTAGTTAAAATTTCAAGGTAAACTTTATTATCCAAATATGTATATGTCACCAAATACTACCCTGAGATTAATTTCAAGGATGGTGTGAGAGAAATGGTTAGGTAGACACACAGATATACAGGAATGAAGAGAGGGGATGTGGATCATGTACAGGCAGGAGAGGTATAGTTTAATTTGACATTGTGATCAGTACACACATCACAGGCAGAACAGCCTGTTCCTTTGTTCCTGTTCTACATTCTACATTCTTTGTTCGATGATCTGCATTCTAGATAAACATGATAAGTGTTACACTTGCTCCCACAACTCCTCCCTCATTCAGGGCCCACAACAGTCCGGGTCAGGCAACATCATCGGCGAGCCGGTCTGGGTCATCTGCTCTAACTGGTGCTTCCATTGTGGCCTCCCCTACATCAGTGAGACCTGAAGCAGATTAGGATACTGCTTTATCAGGTCTACATCAGTGAGACCTGAAGCAGATTAGGATACTGCTTTATCAGGTCTACATCAGTGAGGCCTGAAGCAGACTAGCAGATCGCTTTATCGATGAAACCTGAAGCAGATTAAGAGATCACTTTATCGAGTACCTTCAATCTATTGCCTGAAAATGTAGGATCTCTGGTGGCATTTCAGTTTGACTCCTATTCCCATTCCAACATGCTTTCCATGGCTGTCTCTACTGAACACATGCTTTTCTCTACAAGTAAGAAGTTGAAAGGGTCTAGAGCTTCAAGTTCCCAGGATTGAACATCATGAATAAACTACACTTCCGCCAGAGAAAGCAGGATCTCCCAGTGACCACACATTTTAGTTCCACGTCCCATTCCCATTCTGATATGTCAATCCATGGTCTCCTCTACTGTCAAGATGAAGCCACACTCAGGTTGAAAGAACAACACCTTTTATTCTGTCTGGGTAGCCTCCAACCTGATGGCATGAACATTGATTTCTCTAACTTCCGTTAATGCCCCCCTCCCCTTCTTACCCCACCCCTTATTTATTCCACCTTTGTTTTCTTCTTTTCTCTGTCTCTTTTCTCTCTCTGTCCCTCTCACAATCATTCCTTGCCTGTTCTCCATCTCTCTCTGGTGCTCCTGTCCCCCTTTCTTTCTCCCTAGGCCTCCTGTCCCATGATCCTTTCCCTTCTCCAGCTATGTATTCCTTTTGCCAATCAACTTTCCAGCTCTTAGCTTCATCCCTCCCCCTCCCATCTTCTCCCATAATTTCAGATCTCCCCCACCCCTCCCACTTTCAAATCTCTTACTATCTCTTCTTTTAGTTAGTCCTGACGAAGGGTCTTGGCCTGAAACGTCAACTGTACTTCTTCCTATAGATGCTGCCTGGCCTGCTGCGTTCCACCAGCATTTCATGTGTGTTTCATGAATAACCTATCTTATTCCAGTTCCATGTTCAAAAATCAGAATTTCCTGGTGGCCAACCATTTCAATTCCTATTGCCATTCCTGTTCCAACATGTCGACCCATGGCATCCTTTTCTGTCATGATGAGGCTACCCTCAGGTTGGAGGAGGAACACCTCATATTCTGTCTAGTTGGCCTCCAACCTGATGACATGTACATTGATTTCTCCAACTTTCAGTAATTTTTTGTCCTTCTCTTCTTCACTTCCTACCACCTTTTCTTTCTTTTCTCCCCTTCCTTTCATATTCTGATGAAGTGTCTTGGTTTGAATTGTCAACTGTTCATTCACTTCCATAGATGCTGCCTGACCAGCTGAGTCCTTCCAGTATTTTAATAGGTGTTGCTCTGGATCACATGTGTTTATATTCCTTCATTGTTTTCTTTCTCTGATGCACTGTGTCAATGCCTTTCTTTCTCGCAAGGTCCACTTTCTACTCATTCTTATTCAACCTTTTCCACCTATCACCTTCCAGCTTTTCACTTCATCTTCCCTCCCCCACCCACCTGGTTTCACCAATAATCTTCTAGCTTGTAATCATTCCTCTCTCTCCACCTGCTTCTTCCTTCTTCCCCCTTCAATTACAGTCCTGACGAAGGGTCTTGGCCTGAAACATCGACTATTTGGCATAGTTAAGATGGCGTCAAGTGGCTGCCTCTTCGAGGTCATCTGCAGAAACAGCTAAAATCCCTCTTTTTAATGTCTATTTTTTTTTCCTTTTCATAGAAACATAGAAAACCTACAGCACAATACAGGCCCTTCGGCCCACAAGGTTGTGCCGAACATTCCCCTGCCTTAGAAGTTACTAGGCTTACCTATAGCCCTCTATTTTACTAAGCTCCATGTACCTATCTAAAAATCTCTTAAAAGACCCTATTGTATCCACCTCCACCACCTTCACTAGCAGTGCATTCCACACACTCACCACTCTCTGAGTGAAAAACTTACCCCTGACATCTCCTCTGTACCTACTCCCCAGCACCTTAAAACCTGTGTCCTCTTGTGGCGACCATTTTCAGCCCTGGGAAAAAGCCTCTGACTATATATTTTTTTTCAAGGTGGCTGTGGTTCTATCAAGGTCTTGATTTGCAAGTCGCACTCAAGCTGTGTTTTTTTTTACAACAGATGAGTTCTTGTCCTGCAGTTCGTTGGGCGAACATTTTCCGATGTTCTCCAGGCACAAATTGGAAGATGGCACCTTCTAGTTGTGGCCCTATGGACGACTAATTCCAGGCCAATGTTGCCGACTGAGACGTTGCGGGACATAGAACATCAGAATTTCCCTGCGGCGGATGTATGGATGGAGATCTCTCTAGTCAAGCAATCGCATGCTCTCTCACTCTTTCTTTTGATGTGGGGAGAGTTTGCTGCCAATGGTCAGGTCAGGAATTTCGGAATAAAATTCCAATGCAGCAGACTGTAACACCGAAACAGCAACTGTTAGTTTCCCCTTTTGCTGTGAAAATTAGTGATGTCTCTCTGTGCCTTGTTAGTGAGAGATCCTGTGGCATGTCAATAGTCAGGCAAACAACTGTTTTTGTTGAACGCAGGTCATGGTCTCTCTCTGAGTGTTTGGCTGTTGCTTGGTGGGTGATGGATGTTGATGCTTTTTGCTGAAACAGGCAGGGGGTGGCTTTGGGATTCTAATATTTTTCTGTTCATCCATTTAGGGTTCTTTTGTTTTTTGTGGATGTTTGCAAAGGCAGGTATTTCAGGATGTATACTATATACATCCTCTGGCAACCATTGTTTATTTCTCTCCGTAGTTGTTGCCTGACCTGCTGAGTTCCTCCAGCATTTTTTGTGTGTTGCTCTAGATTTTCAGCATTTGTGATATCTTGTGTCTATGCACTATGTTCTGTGTTCTATGTTCTTTATTCTGTTTCATGCTCTGTATTCTATGTTCTGCGTTAACAGTGTTGTGTCCTATCTTCCTGCTCTTTCTCCACAGCCCTGTCATAGAAATCTAGTGCTATTCTCCCCTCTGTCACAGAGTAGAATTGAATAGGCCTAGACACATTTGCAGGAACACAGCACTGTTTTAATTATATAGTTTTATCACTGAGCAATGAATTACAGATATGTGGGCCAGAGGAAAGATGAATCCTCACCCAGACCTATTGGTTCCTTTCTTACCCACTTACATTGCTAACTGTTGTCACGCCAATGATACTTAATTACGGTCATGCTGCAATTAACAATATGTTTGGCGTAAGCATTATATAAAAAGCCACCCTTAAAATAGGAATCAGAAAAGACAATATTGACTCAGACCATTATGCAAAGCCTTGACTGCAACATTCTCATCATTATTTTCAGATACTTCTGTGAAATCACTCTCCTTATCAAGTTTCAAAGTTCAAAGTACATTTAGTACCAAAGTATGTATGCTATATACAACTTGATATTCGTCTCCTTGCAGGCAGCCACAATACAAAGAAACCCAGCAGAACCCATTAAAAGAAGAAATCTGTCAACCACAGAAAAAAATTCAAATTATGAAAACACAAAAACAAGCAAATAACATTCAGAGCTGAAGTTCACGGAAGTGACTTCATAGCCATGGAACGAGTCAGCACTGCAGCTGGTTCAAGAGCCCGTTATTTGCAGCCCACAGACTCAATTCAGCGCAGAGATGAATGAGCAGTAAGCTGAACGGGCCTGTCCTTTAACTGTGGCCTCGACATCCCATCTTTTCAGTCTGGTCCAGCGATTAAATTATCCAACTCTCAGGTTGTTCCTCACTCTCAGACCCAGGCCCGGGTGTAAAAACATTTTGCACTAACTGAACTGATCTATAGAAATTCAACATTAAGTCGACTGGGTAAAAGATTCTTTTGTAGCTGTATGTAACTCTAAATCCATTGAACCCTTAATGTTACAGATTTCTGCTCAAAACCCTGCACCTGGGCCAATGGCTGCAATATCAGCAGTCTTTTGAGTCTCTTGTTCTCTCTCTTTATGTCGACTCTCTTACTCTTTACTTTGACCACTTTGCACTGAACTTGGTATTGTACTTTTGTTCTAATTCTGTTTTCCTGTAAAACTTGAAGATAATTTATGTTAAATTTGCGCTTAGTTTGTGAGAGCTGTTTATATGACACCGTGTATTCTCTTTCACACGCGCGCGCGCGCACACATACCCACACACACATAAATTCCATCTAATCTGTTCCCTTACTCTTTTTAGACTTTAAGCTTTGTTTCATCAGTCACTTGTGAGATATTTTAGGATGTTGTTGTAACATCCGTGAATTCAGCTACAAAAGGAATCGTTTGACCAATCGACTCCATGTGGAATTTCCATAGATCTGTTCACACCGACGTTGCAGAAGTGAGTAGCTGAGCAACTGTCAAGGGAAATGGAAATGTTAACAGGCAGTTAGGGCAGAGCACCCCTGTGGCCATTGTACACTGTTATGAGGGATGACCTCTCAGCGGAATGCCATGGAGACCGAGTTATTGGCACTGAGCATGGGTCCATGGTGCAGAAGGTAAAGAGGGAGAAGAGGAGAGCGATTGTGATAGGGGACTCAATAGTCAGAGGAACAGAAAGGAGATTCTGTTGACATGAATGGGGCACCCAGATGGTATGTTGCCTCCCAGGTGCCAGGATCAGGGATATCTCAGATCTCATCTACAGCATTTTAGAGAGGGAGGGAGAGCAGCCAGATGTCTTGGTACATATTAGTACCAATGATATAGGAAAGAAAAGCAATGGGGTCCTGAAGAGATAATTTAGAGAGCTAGGTAGAAAGCTGAGAAGCTGGGCCTCAAGGATAGTAATTTCTGGATTGCAATCTGTGCCACGCACCAGAGAGACAGGATAATTTGGCAGATAAATGTGTGGCTGAGAAGCTGGTGCAGGGGGCACGACTTCTGGTTCTTGGATCATTGCAATCTCTTCTGGGGGAAGTATGACCTGTACAAAGGGGATGGGTTGCACATGAACCTGAGGAGGCCAATATTAGAACTGTTTGTTAGAACTGTTTGGGAAGGTTTAAACTGAATTGGCAAGAGGGTGGGAACTGGAGTGATGAGGCTCAGGATAGGATGGATGGTAAAAAAGCAAAGATAACATGCAATCAGACTGTCAGGAAAGCAGGCAAATGCAGTGCCCAAGGTGTTCTATCTCAGTGCAGGGAGTTTAAGAAATAAGGTGGTTGATCTTGTTGCATTACTACAGATTGTCAGGTACGATGTTGTGGCCATCACTGAATCATGGCTGAAGGATGGTTGTAGTTGGGAGCTGAAAGTCCAAGGTTACGCATTGTATCGAAGGGATAGGAAGGTAGGCAGAAGGAATAGTGTGGCTCTATTGGTAAAGAATGGCATCCAATCAGTAGAAAGATGTGACATAGGATCGAAAAATGTTGAATCCTTGTGTGTTGAATTAAGAAACTGCAAGGGTAAAAAGCAGTTATATTCAGGCCTCCAAACAGTAGCTGAGATGTAGACCACCAACTAAAACAGGACATAGAAAAAGTATGTCAAAAGGAAAATGTTATTATTGTCATGGGAGATTTTAACATGCAGGTTGATTGGAAAAGTCAAGTTGGGCAAAATGGCTTAATTCTGCTCCTAAGTCTGATGATCTTAAGGGCACGTGAGGCCAGCCCCCGACATATCTTTAGATGCAGGCCAATGGATTTCACTGTATATTTTGATGTTTCAATAAATATGTTGTTATGCCCGCAGCCCCCTCCTTTGTGAGAATCGCAAGAGCGCTAGTGGGTTGAGTCAGTGGACCCAGGAAATGGGAGAGAGACGTGCCGGATGCCTCGTTCCCCGGCGATGCAAAATAACGCAACATTGGCCATTGTCTCTTGGAGACACATTTGTGGATTGGGGACTAGGCTACGTGCAAGCCCTCGGGCAAAGTGGGCTGGTTGAGAGAGAGATTGCATCACCCCCAACCTGATTGACATCTACTACCCTGCGAGTCAAGATAAAAGAGGGGCTGTAGAGACGGCCCCTCAGACGCACCAGAAGACACGCTAGCGATCCCGTAATAGCGGGCAGCCATTTGAAGGAAGCCACATGCATTCGGTTCCCTTGCCTGGGAAACCAGTGGCGGGTACCACAGAAATGATTTTCTTGAACTAACAACGGGGAATCAACTCCCCCGACTCAACGGATTGGCCTCATCAAAAGACCCGGGCAAGTTTCTTTTCTCACAAATCTCTCTCTCTCTCCAACAAGTGAAAACCCAGCGGTCCCTAAAGGCTGAAGCCTGCAGGAACTGAATGACTTTTATATTTCCATCGGACAATATATTACCCCCTAGACAAACGATAGAGCTATTTCTTATTGATGATTATTACTATACCCGCGCTTTTAGATCGAGTATTGACGACGTATATTATCTGAATGTTTGTATTAATCTTATTTTTGTGCCCCTTTATAAGTAAAGACTTTTAAAAATAGTACCATCAGACTTCAACGGACCTCTCTATCTTTGCTGGTAAGTGACCCAGTTACGGGGAACGTAACAATGTGAAAAAATAAGGTCTCATGAGCCCTACGAGCCTCTGCAGCGAGCTATAGAGTGTTTGGAGTCTAGGTTTCTCGAGCACCTGTTGTTGTCTTACTAATTGTTGTCATAACAAGCATCATTGAGCCCTTGTGTTATTTGTGATAGACATGGGTTTTCTGCTTTCTCTGGTTATTTCATACTGTCTCCAGTTTAGCGTTGAGGGGGGAGTCCTTGCTTTGACAATGATTCATCTTGCAGTGTTGCCCAGTCATGCCACCAACACTCTGTTAGTATCAGTAAGTATAACCTCTTGCTTCTGTCTCTACAAGGGAGCAGCCATTCCTTAACACCTGGGTTCAGCCGTTGCCAGCGCTCATGGTAACATACATCTTTAATAAAACATTTCCAATTCCAATCTGTGGAGGTGGAGTGATTCTCAACATTTTGGATTGAGACCTGTGTTCACTAACCTGCATTAGTACTGAGCAATACATACAAAGTACTGAATGAACTCAGGAGGTCAGGCAGCATCTATGGGAAGGAGAAAACAGTTGCTGTTTCAGGCTGAGACCCTTCAACAGGACTTCCAGCAACTCCCCCATCTATAGATTTTCTCTTGCTTGTGCATTAGTACTGATGAAAGATCCTGTTGCAAAATGTTGACTATACCTCTGCCTCCACAAATATTGCTCTATCCACTGAGTCCCTCCAATGCCTTAAACGCAAGAGATTCTGCAGATAGTGAAATCCAGAGTAACACACACAAAATGCTGGGGGAGCTCAGCAGGTCAGGCAGAAAAGAATAAAGAGTCAACGTTTTAGGCTGAGACCCAAATTCTGATAAAGGTCCTCAGCCTGAAATGTAAACTTCCATAGATGCTGCCTGACCTACTGAGTGCCTCCAGCATTTTGTGTCTGTTCCACCAACATCATGTTTTCTTGCTCCATGTTAAGGCATCTGCAGTCTTTTGTGCTTCCAAACCTCAGATCTATTTAGGAATATGACACAAATCTATTAGAACCATGTCAACATCTATGTTACGAAGACCAATTTTACCATTTTAATTACTCATTTATATTTCAGCCAGAGCGTTTTGCTTTTGAAAAGGCTTAATAAATGTTCCCTGTGAGTCTCCTATTGTTTTACTGAAGCCAATTAACGTTGTTCAGGCTGTGACTGTTTATTACTGTCTGTGACTTTACATGTTCTGAAAGCATTAACTTCAATATTGGAAGTGTTTCAGAGCATTCTACCTTTCTCACTAAATTCCCTATTCTTCAAAACTGAAGAATGCTGAATCCATTAGACTTGGCATAACAATAAACAGGTCACTGATACATGTATTACCCATGTTTAGAATTCTGCACAGGGTTGTGGGGTGGAGGTATCTCTCTACCAAAGGAGGTGTAAAGCGCTCCTGCTCTCCGCTAGCCTGCAGGTCACCTTGGGCAAGGTGTAGCACCTGCTTAGCCTCCTGATCAGGATCAGGTAAAGCCATGGGAGCAAGTGGTGGATGGTCGTATAAGCAGCTGGTACATATCACAAGTCCTGGTTATGCAACCACTCACACCAGGGAGATAATCACCGAGAAGTATTGCTATTTGCTAGGGTCACCCATTTTGTAAAGACACTGCCTAGAAGAAGGCAATGGAAAACAGCTTCCATAGAAAAATTTGCCAAGAACAATGATGGTCATGTGAAGACCATGATTGCCTACATGAAACACAGCACATAACTAATGAACAAGTTTACTGCAATGCTATTTTTACTGGCCTTCCAAAGCAATCTGTTGACACATTTTAAATCATTCAGAGCGCTGTTACTAGACTGCTAACTAAAACCTAGATGGGGGAATGTATCTCTCCTGTACTAAGTACTCTGTGTTGTCTTCTTGTATCTGTTAGAATTGATTTTAAAGTTCTCTTAAAAGTTCTCTTGTTTTCAAAACTCTAAATGGTCTGGGACTGGAGTATATCACATAATCGTTTTGGTTTTATTATCCTGCTCAAGCTCTCAGGTCTTCTTCCATTGGTATCTTAAATTTAAACAATCTCCCTCAACAGATAATTGGCAGGTCATCTTTTTTTAACTATCCCATTGTAAAGCACTTTGAACTACATCTTCTGAATGGAAAGTGCTCCATAAATAAGTTATTACTATTGCATTTTTTCAGCTCAAGCTGATAAATCCTGAGGTATAGGCAAAACCAAGCACTCTCATTTCTCCATTGCTAGCGACTTTCAGACTTTTCCAGTGGTGTTTAGCATTATGGCTTTCCGGAGATTTACATAAGTATTGCTGTGTAACCCAAATAGTTTAATGCTATTGTGTAGTCTCTTTGGGATGATACCTGCTGTAGATATTACTATAGGGACAATGTATACACTATTCATGTTCCATAGTCTTTCAAATTCCTCTTTTAATTCTGCATATTTCTGGTGTTTTTCACTTAATGCTTTTGGTAAGTTATGCGTGCTTGAAATGGCTATATCTATTAAACAAGTTGTTTTTGCTTGTCTATTCTGTAATACTGTATTATATTGGGACATTTATTATGGATTGTCCTACCTGTAATCATGGATCAGTCATAATATAATCTGCAGGATTCTGACTCTAAAACTGGCTCAGGCTTGTATTTGCAGTAAGGTATGTTGTCTTTTATGGGTTTGCGTTTTAAAGCAGGATTTTGGTGAGCAATGTTTGCTACTCGATTGTGCTTGTGTAATGAGTCAGACTGAGCTAAACTGCTGCAGGATCCTGTAATGTGTTGGGTTGTTTCTGGTTTCTCAGCATTTTCTGCATTTATCGTCTTGAATTTGTCAGTCTTTTATGGTGTATTTTTAATATATTTTTGTGTTAACCGCCTAGTACTGTATTGCCACAAGGAACCCCTCTGTTTTTGGGAAGAGGTCTCCAACTGTGAGCCAGGCATTCAACGCTTCCTTATTATTTTTTATTTTGTCACTGCTCAAGCTGGTAAAACCTGAGGTACGGGCATTCTCAAGCCCGCTCATTTGTCAATTTCTAGGAACTTTCAGACTATTTCAGTGTTGTTTAGTATTGAGGCTTTCTGAAGATTTACATAGATATTACAGTGTAGCCCTAATTGTTTAATGCTATTGTGTAGTGTCTTTGAGATGACACCAGTTGTATATCTTGTTCATGTTCCAAAGTCTTTCAATTTCCTCTTTTAATTCAGTGTATTTGTGGTGTTTTTGTAAGTTGTGTGTGTTCTTTTCACTGTTTGCCAGCTACATTTTTTTAGTTGTTTTTGGATTTGCTATATTTAATAAATAAGTTGTTCTTGCTTGTTTATCCTGTATTATTATGTCTGGACAGTTATTATGGATTGTCCTATCTGTAATAACTGATTGATCATAACAAAATAATAATTATTATTATTTTTATCATATATTCAGTACATGTGATCCATGTATAAGGGCAGCAGAGCAGTGTAGTGGTTAGTGTGAAACTTTACTGCACCAGTGAACAGAAGACTGGGATTTAATTGCTGTCTCTATAAGGTGCTTGTATGTTCCTTTCATAACTATGTGGGTTTCTTCCGGTTGCTCCAGTTTCCTCCCACATTCCAAAAATATGTGCAGGTCGTGGTTAGTGAGTTGTGAACGTGCTATGTTGGTACTGGAATAATGGCAATGATGCGGGTGGCTCCTAGCACTTCCCTTCTGGTATAGGGGGTTGGGGGCAGGGTGCAACTGCACAGGGTTAAAGTAAACTGCAGAGAGTTCTAAACTTAATCAGCTCCATTGTCCAGGACATCTTCAACATCTTCAAGGAGTGATGTCTCAATAAGGTGGCATCCATCATTAAGGACACACATCACTCAAGTCATGCCTTCTTCTCATTGCAACCATCAGGGAGGAGGTACAGAAGCCTGAAATAATACACTTCAAGATTTAGGCACAGCCTTTTTCCCTCTGCCATCCGATTTCTGAATGGACTTTGAATCCATGAACACTACCTCACTATTTTTTTTAATTTTTGCACTACTTATTTAATTTTATACTTTTATTCACAGGCTTTTCTATTTTTTGTGTATTGCATTGTACTGCTGCCACAAAGACAACAAATTTTACAACATATACCAGTGATATTAAACCCGATTCTGATTCTGATTCCTTAGACTGTGTTGGTTGTTGATGCAAATTATGCATTTCACTGAATGCTTCAATGTATAGTAGATGTGACAAATAAAGCTAATCATTAATCACTATCATCAGGCAAGATGTACTGTCACATTAGGACAAAAATTGTTAAGATGGGAAACAGCTTCTTCCTTCAGCTTGTAAGACTACTGAACTCCCTGCCTCCACGCACGTCTCATCACATATGAAGTATCAGTTACGCTATACTATTACTTTTTAAATTGTATCATATATGCACCTTATTATTTGCACCAGGATCGAAAGAAACTGCAGAAGGTTGTAAATCAAGTCAGCTCCATCCTGTGTACTAGCCTACAAAGTACCCAGGACATCTTCAGGGAGTGGAGTCTCAGAAAGGCAGTGTCCATTATTAAGGACCTCCAGCACCCAGGGCGTGTCCTTTTCTCACTGTTACCATCAGGTAGGAGGTACAGAAGCCTGAAGGCACACACTCAGCAATTCAGGGACAGCTTCTTCCCCTCTGCCATCCGATTCCGAAATGGACATTGAATCATTGGACACTACCTCACTTTTTTTTTAATATGCAGTATTTCTGTTTTTGTACTTTTTTTAACCTATTCAATATATGTAATTGATTTACTTGTTTATTTATTATTATTATTTATTTTATTTATTATTGTTATTATTTTTTCTCTGCTAGAATATGAATTGCATTAACCTGCTGCTGCTAAGTTGATAAATTTCACGTCACAAGCCGGTGATAATAAACCTGATTCTGATTCTGATTATTTGTTCACTTATTTGTAGTAATATTACTTCATGTGCTATGTGTGTGAGTTCCAAGCACTGTGTTGTGCACCTTGTTACTAAGAAACATTGTCTCATTTGGTAGATTATGTAATAAACTTAAATTTGATATTGAACTCTATCTTTAGTGAGATCAGCATCATTTCAAGTGGAAGAGCTGAAGTCTGAAGAATATCTATTTCTCAACGAGGTTGCTACCATGCCTCAAGGGGCTGAGTTATTGAGGGAGGTTGAGCGAGCTTGGGATTTATTTATCAGAGCGTAGGAGACTGAGAAGTGATCTTACAGAGATGTGTAAAATCATGAGCAGCAAAGACAGGGTGAATGCAGCCTTTTTCCCAGGTTTTGTGATCAATAACTGGACTGCACAGGTTAAAAGTGAGAAGAATCTCTAAGGGACAACTTTTTCATCCAGAGTGTGATTCAGATATGGAATGAGTTGACAAGGGAATTGGTTGAGGCAGGTATGTTAACAACAGTTAAAAGGTAGTCAGAGAGTTATATGGATTGCAAAGACTTAGAGTTCTGGTCAGTGACCAGAAATGTACACAATACTCCAAATTTGGCCTCACCAATGCCTTGTACAATTTTAACAATACAAAGCCAACTCCTTTACTCAATGCTCTGATTTATAAAGACCAGCATACCAAACGCTTTCTTCACCACCCTATCCACATGAGATTCCACCTTTGGGGAACTATGCACCATTATTCCTAGATCACTCTGTTCTACTGCATTCCTCAATGCCCTAGCATTTACCATGTATGTCCTATTTGGATTATTCCTACCAAAATGTAGCACCTCACGCTTATCAGCATTAAACTCCATCTGCCATCGCTCAGCCCACTCTTCTAACTGGCATAAATGAGTTTTTGCTACAACAAGTGTATGGGACATTGGAAAAAATGTTGAATTTCCCCATGGGGATGAATAAAGTATCTATCTATCTATCTATCTATCTATCTAAATCTCTCTGCAAGCTTTGAGAACCTACTTCATTATTCACAATACCACCTATCTTAGTATCATCTGCATACTTACTAATCCAATTTACCACCCCATCATCCAGATCATTAATGTATATGACAAACAACATTGGACCCAGTACAGATCCCTGAGGCACACCACTAGTCACTGGCCTCCAACCTGACAAACAGTTATCCACCACTACTCTCTGGCATCTCCCATCCAGCCACTGTTGAATTCATTTTACTACTTCAATATTAATACCTAACGATTGAACCTTCCTAACTAACCTTCTGTGCGGAACCTTGTCAAAGGCCTTACTGAAATCCATATAGACAACATCCACTGTTTTACCCTCGTCAACCTTCCTAGTAACCTCTTCAAATAGTTCAATAAGATTTGTCAAACATGACCTTCCATACACAAATCCATGTTGACTGTTCCTAATCAGACCCTGTCTATCCAGATAATTATATATACCATCTCTAAGAATACTTTCCATTAATTTACCCACCACTGATGTCAAACTTACAAACCTATAATTGTTAGCTTTACTCTTAGAACCCTTTTTAAACAACGGAACAACGTGAGCAATACGCCAATCCTCCGGCACCATCCCCGTTTCTAATGACATTTGAATTATTTCTGTCAGAGCCCCTGCTATTTCTACACTAACCTCCCTCAAGGTCCTAGTGAATATCCTGTCAGGACTCGGAGACTTATACTTTTATATTCTTTAAAAGCGCCAGTACGTTCTCTTCTTTAACCATCATATTTTCCATAACTACCCTACTTGTTTCCCTGACCTTACACAATTCAATATCCTTCTCCTTAGTGAATACCAAAGAAAAGAAATTGTTCAAAATCTCCCCCATCTCTTTTGGCTCCACACATAGCTGTCCACTCTGATTCTCTAAGGGACCAATTTTATCCCTCACTATCCTTTTGCTATTAATATAACTGTAGAAACCCTTTGGATTTATTTTCACCTTACTTGCCAAAGCAACCTCATATCTTCTTTTAGCTTTTCTAATTTCCTTCTTCCTCATCTTTCCTAGAAACTCATGCCATTGCTGCTCTGCTGTCATCCCTGCCAGCATGTTCCTTCCAATTTACTATGGTGAATGCCTTTCCCATACCACTGTAAGTTCCTTCACTCCACAGAAATATTGCTACATGGACTCTTCTTCCTCAACTTAATCCCTATTCTTTTCTCTTTTCTCTCTGTCGCCACATGTCTTGTGCTAACATCGCACACCCATGACTTATTAACCCAAACCTACTCTCCTTTGCAATGTGAGAGGAAGCCAGACCACTCAGAGGAAACCTATAATCACAGGAAGAACATACAGACTCCTTACAGACCGCAATGAAAACTGCAGATGACTTAATATGGTACAAGAAACAAGATATTGGATGAACTTACTTAGTCAAGTAGTATCTGTGGAGGCAAAGGATTAGTCTGCACTTTGTGATGAGACCCTGCATGTGGGTTGCTAGTCTTGCTCAACCCAAAACTTTGAGTAACCCTTTTCCTCCACAGATTGGAAATGGAATTGGAATTGTCACATGTTCAGAGATACAGTCAAAAGCTTGTCTTGTATATTGTTCACACAGATCAAATCATGGTTGCCTTTTATACTGTTCATACAAATCAATTCATTACACAGTGCACAAGTGAAGTACAAGGTATAACAACAATGCAGAATAAAGTGTTACAGTTACAGAGAAAGTGCAGTGCATCTAGACAATAAGGTGGAAGATCATATTGAAGTACATACGTTGTGAGGTCCAATTTATCATTCTAGGGAACCATTTAATGGTATTTTAAGTGTGGGGTAGAAATTGTCCTTGAGCCACTGGATTTCTATGTCACCATATACGATGTGGAGCAAAAGCCTCACAGTTGTAAAACCATCCTTGTTTAGAGATACAGCACAGTTATAGACACTCCCTGCCCAATGAGCCCAATTACACCCATGTAGCCAATTAACCTATTAACCGTTCCTCATCATCATTATCTGCCATGTCATATGTCATAGGTGATCATGGTATTTTGACCATGATTGTTCCTGGCAAATTTTTCTGCAGCAGTTGTTTGCAAGTGCCTTCCTCCAGACACTGTCTTTAGAAAATAGGTGATCCCAGCCATTATCAGTACTCTTCAGAGATTGTCTGCCTGGCGTCAGTGGTCGTACAGCCAGGACTTGTGATATCCACCAGCTGCTCATACAAACATCCACCACCAGCTCCCATGGCTTTAAATGACCCAGACTGGGGTGGAAGGGCTAAACAGGTGCTACACCATGTCACCTTGTGCAAGGGTGACCTGCAGGTTAGCAGAAGGGAAGGAGCACCTCCTTTGGTAGAGACACATCTCCACACTGTCACCGCACTAGCCATCTAGCCAGTAAGTCTTTGGAATGTGTAAGGAAACTGAAGCACACGGAGAAAGCCCACACGGTCATAGGGAGATGGTATTAACTCCATACTGAGAGCAGAAAAATTGAACCCAGATCGCTGCTAACCACTATGGAACCGTGCCACCGTCCCATCTAATCTTTATAAATACAATGCCAGAAAGCTTACCAGCGTCTGATATTTTCCTGCTATCTTTTCACAATCAACTCTGTCATCTAGACAGCTCTTCATTGGACCACTGAATGGTGGAGGAAACAGGGGAGACCAAAGACAACTTGGTGCCGTAACACAGAGACAGAACTGAAGACCCTGAACCACACCTGGGGCACAATAGATCCGATGGCCAAGATCAGACATGGAGGACCCACATTGGTGCCTAAACACAGGGCAGTAACGGGCAGTAAGTAATTAAGTTTTCAACTCTCGATATGAACATGCTGCACAGTGGAGGAGGAGATTTAATAGGAGATGCCTTCATGGTTTGTGATGCCAAAAACAGAATCAGAATTGGGTTTATTCTCACTGATACATGAGATGAAATTTGTTGTTTTGCGGCAGCGGTGCAGTACAATGACATAAAATGATTATATATTACCAAACTAAATAAATAATGCAAAAAAAACAATGAGGTGGTGTTCATGGGATTATTGACTGATTAGAAATCTGATGGCAGAGAGTAGAAACTGTTCCTGAATCACTGTGTGGGTTTTAAGACTCCTATACCTCCTACTGATGGTATCAATATCTCATTCTTAATTCATCATTTGCCCTCTTTAATTGATGTGAACTCTTTAATTCAAGCTGCAAAATCATACTAATGAGTGGCTTTATTAATTTTGTTGGCATACTTGTGTTTAAATAATGGTGATAAAAAACATTCTGCTTATAAAATTTAATCTGTCACCATTACTTCCAGCTGTTAGAATATTGGGCATATTTAATGAACCCTAAAATTTTATGAACTGACTAGGAATTTCATTATTCTTGATTGAATCAAACTAATTTCAATACAGTACAATTGCCATTCAGTGAAATGGATGAAGTGGTTAGCAAATTATATCCTGGGAAGTGGACTGCATTTGAGTCTTTTACATATGTTTAGAATAACTTGCTTCAAAGATGCTTCAAGCTCTGTGCGTGAAACTTCTAAGTAACTTCATTATTAAAGTACTTATATGTCACTATATCCAATCACGAGGTTTATTTCTTCTGAGTATTCACAGTAAATACAAAAAATACAATAGAATCAATGGAAGACCACCCCAACAGGACAGACAGACAAACAATTAATCTGCAAAAGACAACAAACTGCAATTATTTAAAAAAATGAATAATAATAAATAAATAAGCAATAAATATTGAGAACATGAGAGGAAGAGTCCTTGAAACTGAGTCCATAGGTAGTAGAATCAGTTTAGTGTTCAGGTAAGTGAAGTCATCCAGTCTGGTTCAGGAGCCTGATGGGTGAAGGGGAATAACTGTTCCTGAACTCAGAGGTGTGGGACCTAAGCCTCCTGTACCTCCTCCCTGATGGTAGTAACGAGAAGAGGACATGGCCTGGACGGTGGAAACTGCTTTCTTCTGGCAGAGCTCCTGGTGTAATCAGTGACAAAAGGACTTTGTCTGTGATGGATTGGCCTGTATCTATCACTTTTTGTAGTGTCAAACTGGGACCCTCTCTGCTGGGTGTAAAACATTGCTTTACATCACCTCGCACAATCCTCCTCAGTCACAACCTAATCTTCAATCCACAGAATTAAATCAGAGTGACTATCATTATCAAATTGTTATTTGTGGGTGCTTGGTATGCACAGAGTGGCTGCCACATTTCAAACAATACAACATTAACTACACCAGTAAGGTATATTCTTATCCGAAACATGCTGAGGCTGGACAGTTCCTTCTGTGCAGATATTAAACAGGATGTAGGATTAGACTTTTCATTTGAGATGACACAGGATGAATCCACAATTGGATTGTCCTCTACCCAACAACAATGTCTTGGCAACTCTGTCATTAGGCCTAAACCCTTCATTCTCCTTCTTCAAAAAATCTGTACTTCCAATAGATCGATATCTGATATAGAAGCACAGTGGAGAGTATCTTGTCTGGTTGAATCACGCTTTAGGATGGAAAAGTTAGGTACAGCCAGGTTCATCACGGGAAAAACTGTCCCTGCAGTTGAGCACATCTACCAAGAGCACTGATACTAGAAAACAAAATCCATCATCAAGGACCCCCACCATCCAGGCCTTGCTTTCGACTTGCTGATACCATCCACAAGGAGGTACAGGAGCCTTAGGTCCCACATCACCAGGTACGGGAACAGTTGTTACCCTTCAACCATCAGACTCCTGAACTAACGTGGACATCTTCACTCACCACAACACTGTAATGTCATTGAGCACAGCCTGTGGACTCACATTCAAGAATTTCACAACTGTTATTTATTTATTTATTTATTTATTTATTTATCTATTTATTTATTTATTTGTTTATTTATTTATTTATTTATTTATTTATTTATTTATTTATTTATTTATTTATTGGTTTGTGTGTTTACCTATCTATTTATCTACTATTACTTGTTTCCTTTTGTATTCACACAATTTGTCTTCATGTGTAGTTTTTCATTGATTCTACTGTACTCTTGTTCTACTGTGAATGCCAGAAAGAAAAAGAATCTCAGGATAGTAGTTGGTGACGTATACATACTTTAATAATAAATTTACTTTGAAATTTGAACTTTGAACAGAATTATCAGCAGTAATCATCCACCAACACTACACTGATTATGTTGATATCATCCAGCAGAATGAAGCGAGGTGCTTCAGAAACTCAATGACTCAGGCAGCACTTGTGGAGGCAGAGGAACAGTCATTGTTTTCAGTCAAGGGGAGATATTTAATCTAAAGAGGGAAGGGTGGGTCAGGGGCCGACAAATGACGGTGCAACCAGCTGAGGAAGGGTTGAGGGGCTGATGGAACTGGATGAAGGAAAAGAAGGCTGGAGGTGGAGATGGAGACTAGAAGATGATGTGGATACACTTATGAATTACTTTTCAGCCTGTCATTTCTACCCATCACACACCAGCTATTACTAAATCCACATCTCCCTCTCCCCCACCAGAAGATCATAAGATATAGGAGCAGAATTAGGCAATTTGGTTCATTAGGAATGCTGCACCATTTCATAGAAACATAGAAAACATAGAAAATCTACGGCATAATACAAGCCCTTTGGCCCACAAACCTGTGCTGAACATGTCCCTACCTTAAATAGTCCTCTATTTATTTAAGCTCCATGTACCTATCCACGAGTCTCTTAAAAGACCCTATCATATCCGTCTCCACCACCATCGCTGGCAGCCCATTCCACGCACTCACCACTCTCTGCATAAAAAACTTACCCTGACATCTCCTCTACACCTACTTCCAAGCACCTTAAATCTGTGCCCTCTCTTGCTAGCCATTTCAGCCCTGGGAAAAAGCCTCTGACTATCCACACGATCAATGCCTCTCATCATCTTATACACCTCTATCGGGTCACCTCTCATCCTCCGTCACTCCAAGGAAAAAAGGCCAAGTTCACTCAACCTATTCTCATAAGGATTGCTTCCCAATCCAGGCAACGTTCTTGTAAATCTCCTCTGCACCCTCTTTATGGTTTCCACGTACTTCTTGTAGTGAGGAAACCAGAACTGAGCACAGTACTCCAAGTGGGGTCTGACCAGGGTCCTATATAGCTGCAACATTACCTCTGGGCTCCTAAACTCAATCCCCTGATTGATGAAGGCCAATGCCCTTGTATGCCTTCTTAACCATAGAGTCAACCTGCATAGCAGCTTTGAGTGCCCTATCGACTTGGACCCCAAGATCCCTCTGATACTCCACACTGTGAAGAGTCTTACCATTAATATTATTTTCTACCATCATACTTGACCTACCAAAATGAACCACCTCACACTTATCTGGTTTGAACTCCATCTGCCACTTCTCCGTCCAGTTTTGCATCATATCAATGTCCCACTGTAACCTCTGACAGCCCTGCACACTATCCACAACACCTTCAACCTTTGTGTCATCAGCAAATTTACTAACCCATGCCTTCACCTCCTCATCCAGGTCAATTATAAAACTCACAAAGAGTAGGAGTCCCAGAACGATCCCTGAGGTACACCACTGGTCACTGACCTCCATGCAGAATATGACCCGTCTACAACCACACTCTGCCTTCTGTGGGCAAGCCAATTCTGGATCCACAATGCAATGTCCCCTTGGATCCTATGCCTCCTTACTTTCTCAATAAGCCTTGCATGGGGTACTTTATCAAATGCCTTGCTAAAATCCATATACACTGTATCTATTGCTCTAGCTTCATCAATGTGTTTAGTCACATATCAAAAATTTCAGTCAGGCTTGGAAGGCACAACCTGCCTTTGACCAAGCCATGCTGACTCTTCCTAACCATATTATGCCTCTCCAAATGTTCATAAATCCTGCCTCTCAGGATCTTCCCCATCAACTTACCAACCACTGCAGTAGGATTCACTGGTCTATAATTTCATAGACTATCTCTACTCCCTTTCTTGAATAAGGGAACAACATCTGCAACCCTCCAATTCCCCAGAACCTCTCCCATCCCCATTGATGATGCAAAGATCATTGACAGAAGCTCAGCAAACTCCTCCCTTGCCTCCCACAGTAGCCTGGGGTGTATGTCATCCAGTCCCGGTAATTATCCAACTTGATGCTTTCCAAAAGCTTCAGCACATTCTCTTTCTTAATATCTACATGCTCAAGCTTTTCAGTCCGCTGTAAGTCATCCCTACATTCGCTATGATCCTTTTCCGTAGTGAATACTGAAGCAAAGTATTCATTAAGTACCTCATGTATTTTTCCTCTCAGTCCCAATATCAGGCCATCCAGCACCCAATTCCCTGCCCACCATATCCCTTCATGCCCTAAACAATAAAGAATCTATCAACCTTCTACTTTAAATCTATATAAAGACTTGGTCTCAACATCTGCCTGTGACAAAGAATTCCACTATCACCACACTCTGGCTAAAGAAATAACTGCCTATCTCAGTTCTAAAAGCCTTCCCTCTAATCTGTATGTCTCTTATCTCTCTAGCTCTAGCAAATGTTGCTCCATTCTTTAAGAAGAGAGGAAGGCAACATAAAGGAAATCATAGGCCAGTTAGCCTAACAATTAGTGGCTGGGAAAATATTGGAGTCCATTATTTAAGGTGAGCTTTCAGGGTACTTAAAATAAGTACCCTGAAAATATAAAATATTTTCCCTGAAAAAATACTTTCCCTATAAAATATTTTCCCTATAAAATACCCTGAAAAATAAAATATGTAAAATAAGTCAAAGTCAGCATGCTTTCTGTAAAGGGAAATCTTGCCTGACAGATCCGTTATCCGAGGAATTAACAAGCTGTGTAGACAAAGGAGAGGCAGTGGTTGTCATTTACTTGGATTTTCAAAAGGCATTTGATAAGGTGCCACACATAAGGCTACTGAATTAGATAAAATCCTAAGGCGTTACAGGAAGGATACTGGCATGGATAGAGGAATGGCTGACAGACAGGAGGCAGTGAGTGGGAATAAAGCAGGCCTTTTCTATTTGACTGCCAGTGACTATTGGTGTGCCTCAGGGGTACTGGGACCACTACTTTCAACAATTTTCATCAATGTCTTAGCAAGTGGAACTGATGGCTTTGTGGCAAAGTTTGCAGATGATTTGAAGATGGGTGGAGGGGTGGATAGTGATGAGGAAGCAATGGGATTGCAGCAGGTTTTAGGCAAATTGGAAGAATGAGCAAAAACTGGTAGCTGGAATACAGTATTGGGAAGTGTACAATAATGCATTTTGGTAAAAGGTACAATAGTGCGGACCAAAATCTAAATGGGGAGCGAGTTCAAACATCCAATTTCCCTCGGGATCAATAAAGTATGTCTGTCTGTCTGTCCGTCAAAGGTGCAGAGGGACTTAGTAGTCCTCGTGCAAGACTCCCAGAAGGTTACAGTTTGAGTATATAGTAATGTAGGCAAGGGCAATGTTGGCAGTTATTCAGGAGGAATAGAATATAAATGCAAGGAGATAATGCTAAGAGTTTATAAGAACTCGTAGAGTATTGTCAGCAGGGTTGGGCCCATATCTCAGAAAGGATGTTCTGTCATTGGAGACAATCCAGAAGAAATTTATGAGAATGATTCTGGGAAGGATATGAGGAGCGTTCAGCAGCTTTGGGCCTGTACTCACTGGAATTTAGAAGAATGCGTGGAAATCTCATTGAAACCTACCGGAATTAGAAAGGACTAGATAGGGTGGATGTGGAGAGGATATTTCTTGTGGTGGGATTATCCAGAACTAGAAGGCATAGCCTCAAAATTGAGGGGTGACCATTTACAACAGAGATAAGCAGGAATTTTTTTTTAGCCAGAGAGCAGTGAATCTGTGGAATGCTCTGCCACGCACTGCGATAGAGGCCAAGTTGGTAGGTATATTTAAGCGGAAGTTGATTGTTTCCTGATTAATCAGGGCATCAAAGGATAGCAAGAATGTAGGTGTATGGGTTTGAGTGGGATCCAGGATCAGCCGTGATGGAATGCCAAAGCAGACTCGATGGACTGAATGGCTTAATTCTGCTCCTATGTCATATAAGAGCAGAGTTAGACCAATTGGCCCATCAAGTCTGCTCCACCATTTAATCTTGGCTGATTCTTTTTTCCTGCTCAGCCCCATTAACCATATAACCATATAACAATTACAGCACGGAAACAGGCCATCTCGGCCCTTCTAGTCCATGCCGAACACTTACTCTCACCTAGTCCCAATGGCCCGCACTCAGTCCATAACCCTCCATTCTTTTCCTGTCCATATACCTATCCAATTTTACTTTAAATGACAATACCGAACCTGCCTCTACCACTTCTACTGGAAGCTCGTTCTACACAGCTACTACTCTCTGAGTAAAGAAATTCCCCCTCGTGAACCCTTAAACGTTTGCCTCCTAACTCTCAACTCATGTCCTCTTGTTTGAATCTCCCCTAATCTCAATGGAAAAAGCCTATCCACGTCAACTCTAACTATCCCCCTCATAATTTTGAATACCTTTATCAAGTCCCCCCTCAACCTTCTATGCTCCAAAGAATTAAGGCCATCTCCGGCCATCTCCCCATAACCTTTGATGCCATGTCCAATCAAGAACCTATTAAGCTCTGCCTTAAATCCACCCAATGACCTAACCTCTGCAGCGGTACATTCACCACCCCTGGCTAAAGAAATCTAGCTGCATCTCTGTTTTAAATTGTTGCCTCTCTATCCAGAGGTTGTGCCCTCTTGTCCTAGACTCCCCGACCATGGGAAACATCCTTTCCACATCTACTCTGTCTAAGAATTTCAATATTCAAAAAGTTTCAATGAGATCCCTCCTCATCTTTCAAAATTCCAGCAAGTACAGACCCAGAGCCATCAAATATTCCTCGTATGATAAAACTTTCATTCCTGAAATCATCCTTGTGAACCGCCTCTGAACTCTCTCCAGTGCCAGCACATTTTTTCTTAGATGAGGAGCCCAAAGCTGTTCAGAGTACTCAAGGTAAGGCCTCCACAGTGCGTTATAAAGCCTCAGCATCATATTCCTGCTCTTGTATTCTAGACTTCTTGAAATGAATGCAAATATTATATTTGCCTTCCTCCCCTCTGACTCAAACTGCAAGATAGCCTTTAGGGTGTTCTGCATAAAGACTCCCAAGTACTTTTGCATCTCAGATCTTTGGATTTTTCCCTGATTAGAAAATAGTCTACACATTTATTTCTACTACCAAAGTGCATGAACATGCATTTTCCAACATTGTATTTCATTTGCCACTTTCTTTCCCTAATCTCCTAATCTGTCTAAGTCCTTCTGCAGCATCCATGTTACCTCAATACTACCTACTCCTCCACCAGTCTTCGTATCATCTGCAAACTTGGCAATAAAGACATCTATTCCATCATCTAAATCATTGATATACAGCATAAAAAGAAGCGGTCCCAACACTGACCCTTGCGGAACTCCACTAGTCACTGGCAGCCAACCAGAAAAGGATCCTTTTATTCTCACTCACTGCCTCCTACCAATCAGCCAATGCTCTAATAATGTTAGTCACTTTCCTCATACCATGGGCTCCTAACTTGGTAAGCAGCCTCATGTGTGGCACCTTGTCAAAGGCCTTCTGAAAGTTCCAATATACAGCATTCACTGACTCCCTGCTATCCATCCTACTTGTAACCTACTCAAAAAAATTCCAACAGGTTTTTAATGCAAGATTTTCCATTCAGGAAACCATGATGACTTTGCCCTATCTTGTCCTTTGTCACCACGTACTCCATAACCTAATCCTTAATAATGGACCTCAACATTTTCTCAACCTCTGCGGTCAGGCTAACAGGTCTATAATTTCGGTTCTGCTGCTTTCCTCTTAAAGAGTGATGAGACATTTGCAATATACCAGTCTTCTGAAACCATGCCAGAGTTCAACATTTTTTGAAAGATTACTTCTAATGCCTCCACAACCTCTACCGCTACCTCGTTCAGAACCCTGGGGTGCAGTTCATCTGGTCAAGGTGTCTTATGTACCCTTAGATCTTATAGTTTTTAAAGCGCCTTCTCCCTTGAAACAGTAACTGCACTCACTTCTCTTCCATCACACCCTTCGACATCTAGCATACTGCTAGTGTCTTCCACTGTGAAGACTAATGTAATATACTCATTTAGTTCATTTGCCATCTTCTTGACCCTATTTTCACTTCTCCAGCCTCATTTTCTAATGGCCCTATATCTACTCTCATCTCTCATTTATTTTTTAATACTTGAAAATGCTTTTACAATCCACTTTGATTTAGTTTGCTAGCTTGCTTTCATATTTCACCTGTTCGCTCCTAATGATTCTTTTAGTTGCTCTCTGTCAGTTTTTTAAAAATTCTCAGTCCTCTATGTTCTGACTAATTTTTGCTTTGTTATATGCGCTCTCTTTTGCATATGCATTAGCTTTGACTTTCCTTGTCAGCCACGGTTGTACTATTTTGCTATTTGAGTATTTCTTTAATTTTATCTATCCTGCACCTTCCTCATTTTCCCCAGAAACTGAAGCCATTGCTGCTCTGCTGTCACCCCTGCCAGTATCTCCTTCCAATTTACTCCAGCCAGCTCCTCTCTGATACCACGGTTATTTTCTTTACTTCATTGAAATACTGCTACATCAGACTTTACTTTCTCCCTCATATTGTGATTAATCCTAAGGGTTCTTTTACCTAACACTCCCTAATCACCTCCAGTTGATTACATAACACTCAATCTAGTATAGCTAATCCTCTAGTAGGCTCAATGACAAACTGCTCTAAAAATTCTTCACATAGACATTCAGCAAACTCACTCTCTTGAGTCTATTACTGACCTGATTTTCCCAATAGACCTACATGTTGAAATCTCCCATGCCTATTGTAACATTGCTCTTTTGACACGCCTTTTCTCTCTCCCATTGAATTCTGTGGTCCATATTGCAGCTACTGTTGGGAGGCCTGTATATAATTGCTATCAGGGTCCTTTTACCTTTGCAGTTTCTTAACTCAACCCACAAGTATACAACATCTTCTGATCCTATGTCACATCTTTCTACTGATTTGATGTCATTCTTTAACAGTAGAGTCACGCCACCCCCTTTGCCTATCTTCCTATCCCTCCAATACAATGTGCAACCTTGGACATTCAGCTCCCAACTACAACCACCCTTCAGCCACAATTCAGTGATAGCCACAATATCATACTTGATCATTTCTAATAGTGCAACAATATCATTCACCTTATTTCTTATACGCTGTGCGTTGAGATATAACATTTTGAATGCTGTATTTGCTGCCCTTTTCGATTCGGCATTGCAAATGCACTAATAATCACCCTGCTGGTTGCAATTTTGTCCTATCATCTGCCTGCCCTTCCTGACAGTCTGACTGCACACTATCTTTGCTTTTTTTACCATCTGTCTTACCTTGACACTTTTAACTCCGGTTCCCACCACTCTGCAAAATTAGTTTAAACCCTCCCCAACAGCGCTAACAAGCCTCCCCTTGGTCCAATGTTCACATGGTCTTATTCTGAGTCTATGTCCCCTTGTCTTAGACCTTCCCATCATAGGATATATCCTGTCCACATCCACCCTATCAAGACCTTTCACCATTCAATAGGTTTCAATGATGTCACACTTCATTCTTCTGAATTCTAGTGAATACAAGCCCTGAGCCATCAACCATTCTTCATATGACAAGCCGTTCAATCCTGGAACTATTTTTATGAACCTCCTTTGAACCATGTTCAGCACGTCCTTTCTATGATAAGGTGCCCAGCACCACTCACAATACTCCGTGGGGCTTCACCAGTGGTATATAAAGTCTCAACATTACCTTCTATTTTATATTCTAGTCCTCTTGAAATAAATGCTAATACCGCATTTGCCTTCCACACCACAGACTCAATCTGCAAATTAACCTTTAGGGAATCCTGTACAAGGACTCCCAATTCCCATGCACCTCAGTTTTTTTTGTATCTTCTCTCCATTTAGAAAGTTGTCAACACTTTCATTTCTTCTCCCACCTGGCTCCATCTGCCATCATCTCCTTTCTCACCTGGTTCTAACTGTCATTCCTACCTCGCCCTCCCTATTACCCCTTCATGCTGGTTATCTCCACTCTACACTCTCAGACCTGATATCATCACATCCCAAAGCCTCAACCCACCCTCCACCTCCACTGAGATCCTCCAGTACTTTGATGTGTGCTCCAAATTTCAGTATCTGCAAACTCTGGTGTCTTCATCAGATCCACTTTTAGGCTGTGCACTTTAGAGAAGATGTGAAGACTGTGGTGAGAATGCAGAAGAGCTTCCTGAAGAACCTAAGACATAGGAGCTGAATTAGCCCATTTGCCCTATCAAGTCTGCTTCACTATTCAACTATTGTTGAATTATTTTCCCTTTCAATCTCATTCTTCTGCCTTCCCTCCCATAAATTTAGATGTTCTTAAAAATCAAGGACCTATCTAGAGGCCCTCCATTGGTTGGGGTTGACTATGGATGTTGCATCTATTTGATATGCAACCTAATATGTAGGACAGGACAGTACGATATGAGCAGCAAGCTGTTGCCCATGCAGCTAATGTGGTGAAGGTCCTTAATGATGACCTTCATCTTTCTGAGGTATCGCTCCTTGAAGATGACCTATACATTACAAAGACTAGTGCCCATAATGGACCTAACTAATTTTACAACTCTCTACATCTTACTTCGATCCTGTGCAGTAGCACCCCGAATCCCCCAATACTAGATGGTATTGCAGCCTGTTAGAATGCTCTTCATGGTACATCTGTAGAAGTTTGCTAATGTCTTTGGTGACATACCAAATCTCCTCAAACTCCTAATGAAATATAGCCACTGTCTTGCCTTCTGTATGACTGAATCAATATGTTGGGTCCAGGTTAGGTCTTCAGATATTTTGACAAAATCTACTTTCAGGAAAAGTTTGAAAGGACGATGGGGCCGTAGTCAGATTGTGTCCATCAAGTAGAATAGACAAGGAGAAGATTTGGTGGAGAAAATTAAGAGGCATTTGGGTTTAACTAGAATAAGGAGACACATCCTAATGAATGAAAAGATACCCCAGAACTTCATCAGTTTAAGGGGTATATAACCAAAAGCAGAGGACAGAAGGGTGTTGGAAACGAGATGATCAGTGATTTAAAAAAAAATAAATTATATTTACACTTTCATGGGAAAAAATTGGAAGAGATAATGAGACTGGTGCAGTGAGTTGGCAAGGGAGTAATAGGCCAAGAGGCCTCTTTCCGTGCAGTAGCAACTCACTGATTTCGGAAGGACTGTCAAAAGGTCAATGAATACTGATTCAATTGCTGTTGTAAAGAATATATGATTACATGCTTGGCAGAGAAAAATGCTGCAAAAATATTTCAGAGAGCAGGGTGGGAAATTAAATGGATTGCTCTTTGATGGAGCCAGACTGAGACTGTGAATGCAAGATCCAATTGCAATAAGCCTTCATGAAAATGTTCCAGGAATCAGAAAACTAAATAAAATGCTGGCAGCAACAAAAAAAAAACAACACACATGGATCTGTAAGACTGGCTTAGAAAACATTTGGTTCAGTTTTGCTCCTCACTAAGGAATATCTGCAACTCTCACCCATCTGGTCAATATTGGTTTGTTTTTAAAGACCTTCCAAAATGGCTAAACGGATCAATTAATCTTTTGTCAAAAACTGCCAGCTGTATCTACATCCAGAGAATAAAATAATTATTTGCTGTTTATTATTAGCTGTTATTGTTTCCTTTCTGACTGATTCTAAAGCACATCTTGTGGTGCTGACATTTTGTACTGGCCTCCTGTGGAACAGATTCCTTCTTCTCATCCAACATGTTCAAACCTCCCTCAACAATCTAGAAGACTCTTCTATCTCTTGCCACAAACAGGACTAATGTTAGGGTAAAATCCGGACAATTTAGATTTGGACGTGTGTGCCCTATGTACAACCTTAAACTGTAAAAGGCAGCGGCAAGCACAAAGAGAGGTTGAATTAACTGACTTGAGAATTGAGTCCCAAACCGCATCAGATAAAGTAATATTTAAATCATGATCCCAAGCCGTTCTAATTTTATCAGAGGGGGCATGCCTTAGTGCCACTAATTTATCATGAATAAAAAATATTAAGTCTTTGCCCAATGGATTAGTAGAAAGGAACAGGTCCACGACATTTTTCTCAGACATCGCAGGAAAATTGGATAATAAAGGATTAATGAAATGTCTAATTTGAAGGTATCTAAAGAAGTGGGCATTAGGTAGGTTGAACTTTGCAGAAAGTTTTTGGAAAGTTGGCTTGGGATTATCAATGAAAAGATCTTCAAAGTGCCTAATGCCCATTCTATACCAATCATGAAATATTGAATCTTGCATAGAAGGTAAGAAAATATGATTATGCAAGATAGGACTAGAAAGAGAGAAACCATGAAGACCATTAAATTTTCTAATCTGGGCCTATATTCTCAGAGTATGTCTAATAAGCGGATTAACAATTAGTCTAGGCAAGTGACAAGGGAGTGCAGATCCAAGAAGTACAGAAATAGAGAGACCCTTAGTGGAGTTAACTCCATTGCCACCCATTTAGTACAATCAGGCTGATTATGAAAAAAGGACCAAAAATTAAGACAGCGAATATTAGCTGCCCAATAGTATAAACGGAAGTTAGGTAAAGCCATACTGCCTTCTTTTTTAGATTTTTGGAGCTAACTTTATTAAGTCTAGAAAGATTACCCTTCCATAGATAAGACAAAATAAAAGAATCTAAGGAGTCAAAAAAAAGCTTTAGAAATAAAAATTGGAATAGATTGAAATAAGTATACAAATTTAGGAAGGATATATATTTTAGTAAGATTAACACGACCTACCAGAGACGTAGAGAAGGGTGACCATTGTGACAAGTGTAAAGGTGGCGAGACTTCCCTTATCCATATGTACTGGGCCTGCTCTAGCCTAAGAAATTTTGGAAAGAAGTTTTCTTAACCTTATCCCATATTCTTAATTGCCATTTAGAACCTAATCCTCTGATTGCTCTTTTTGGTTCCTTGGGTGAGGTAGATATACATTTGAGTCTGACTAAACATTGAACATTATCTTTTGCCTTTCTTTTGGCTAGACACTTAATTCGTCTTAGGTGGAGAGATGTTGCCCCACCCACCCATGCTCAATGGCTTAATGATTTATTTCCTGTTTAGACCTTAAAAAATTTCACTACTCACTTCTCCACTCGGACATAAAGTTTCATAATGTGTGGAGACCTTTTCTTGAATATTTTCATAGCACCTCTTTAGATTAAGTCTATTTTTTAAAATCTCTTACTTTCAGCTTGTTTTTCTTTCTTTGGTAGTAGGCATTGCTATTCTTTGCTTTTATTTACATTTACAGTTTTGGGGGTTTGAATGCTCTGATTAGTATTTTTTTACATCTTACAATCGTTGGCCCGGAGTTTTTTTCAGTGGGGGTGTGGATACTAACTTTATATGATTTTATTTTGGGTGCTCTTTCATCACTGTTTTGAACCATATAATTGTAATGTTTATTTTGCACTATATTAATCTTCATTTTGCTGTAGGGTTTTTGCTGTAGTAATTGTAGAAACGCATAAAGAAATCAATAAAAAAAAAATACTCTTCTATCTCAACTTGGTTCAGGAGCCTTAAAAGCCTTAACCATCAGGCTCCTGAACCAATGTGGATAACTTCACTCTCCTAAACATTGAACTAATTCCACAATCTATGGACTCACTTTCAAGGATTCTATATCTCACGGTACTCTGTATTATTTATTTATATATTTATTTATATATTTATATTTATTATTGTTGTTGTCGTTGTTATTATTATTTTGTTTTTCCTGCACAACTTGTCTTTTGGACTTTAGATGTTTCTGTGTTGTTTTTCATTGACTTCATTCTGTTTCTTTGTATCTACTGTGAATGCCTGCAAGAAATGCACCTCAGCATAATATATTTTGACATAGAAAGTATTTTGCTATTAAATTTACTTTTGAACTGTAAACTTTGAATCACTGAACATTGAACTTTGAGTCTTGCTCCAACACTCTTGCATTTACTGTCTTTCAGAAGCATTCTCAATCTGACACCCCACCTCCCTCAAGTGGATATGAATAAACCATATGGAAATATATGGATGTTTTCGTTGATATGCTGACATGATAGTTACCTGTGACCAATATCACTATGAAAACAGATCACTGTTTTCTCTCTAATGGCTTTTCAAGCAATACATAATTTCTAATTAAACATCTTAGATATGTGGATAATTACAGTGTAGAAGTATAGTAGAAAGGACGTGGAAGCTTCAGAAAGTATGCAGAGGTGGTTTACCATGATGCTGCTTAGAGTGGAGAGCATGCCTCATGTCGATAGTTTGAGCGAGCTAGGGCTTTTCTCTTTTGAGCAAAGGAGAATGGGAGGTGACTTGATAGAGGTGTACAAGATGATAAGAGGCATAGATACAGTGAACAGTCAGAGACATTTTCCCAGTGTGGAAATGGCTAATACAAGGGGGCACAGATCAAACCAGAGGGACGCCTATTTGGAACAGAAATGAAGATGAATTTCTTCAGCCAGAAGGTGCTGAATAAGTGGAATTCATTGTTGTAAAGTTCCGATCACTAAGGGCACCTAAGACAGAGGTTGATATGTTCTTGATTAGTCAGGGCATGAAGGACTGTGGGGAGAAGGCAGAAGAATGGGGTTGAGAAGGAAATCGATCAACCGTGATGAAATGGCAGAGCAGGCTCAATGGTTCAAGTGGCCTAATTCTGCTGTTATGTGTTACGGTCTTACGGTTTTAAATTTTAAGGTGATTAGAGGGAAATATAGTAAGATTTTTTTCAGAGTGGTGGTTGGGTGGAACACACTGCCAGGGGTGGTGGCAGAGGCAGATACCCTATCTCAGCCTTGCAGCTGAACATAAAGTGAACAATAAGGGGTTTTAGAAAAAAACATAGTGGGGAATGGGAAGGGGAAGTATTGATTCAATGGACCAACTGGTTTCTTTCTACAGTATGTTTTGAGGAAATATGGAAATGCCCTTTGATTTTCATTAGCATTGATATGCTGGCTTACAGGAGCAATGTCAAAAACTGCATCACTGACTATAGATGTGATGCATCAAAATGATCAGTTGGGATAAAATAATGAACTAAGAAATCTCAAACCTGTTCTGCAGTGTTGGCCAGAAAGATCTACAGTGTACAGATCAGTGTATTTGAATGAATCAAAGACAGTAGAAGTAGACAAACCAATTGACTTTGTTCTTTCCAGGAGGATGAAAGAAATAGAGGGTGCTATTTTATGAAGCTGCTTTGTATCCTCCATTGTGTGAACTGGCTTTGTTCGGCTGAATTGGTGAATAGGCAATGATGCTCTAGGAGATCTGCTGGGCTAGAGATCATTTCCAAATAAGAAATTATTTGTGAGGTGTTCTTTGGTATGATGTAACGTATAGGTTTGTGAATGATGGGGTCTGTGTTTGCCATGAGTGAGTCAAGCTGGTTACTGATTTGGTAACTGATTTAGAACAAAGAGCCATAAATTACCAGTTGTCACTTGTGATAGGGGGCAATAAATGAATGCTGGCTTGGACCAGAGCCAATAAAAAGTTGATACAGGTCAGTCAGATGGCCTCTAACCAATGAGATTGAAATACAACATTTGAACTGGTGTGAAAGTGGGTAAAGATGAGAGGCGTCGAATGTGAGTGCAGTGAGAACTCTAGAGAATAACCATTGCAGATACGAGTGTGAGTGACCCCACATCGCTTGGGACTATGAGAAATGCCTGACTAGTGTAGACTACTCTCCCAGGTATTATCTTTTCTATTCTTTGATTATTCGGGAGAGTCAGGGAAGCCTATTGGATGAGCACACAAGTATTTAGTTTATGAATTCATGAGTTTGTTAGTTAAGGCAATAAGGGTACTTGTCAGTAAATATATATCCTCTCTGTGGCCAATTGGTTATTATTACTAATGAATCACCTTTGTTGACAGCAGTCTACAACAGTACCTTGATGAGACTGTTGAGAGGATCATTGGTCTCTCTACCAACCATCCGAGATAGTTATCAGTATGTGTGGCCCTTAGCATTGTCAATAATCCCTCCCATCCAACCTACAAGCCATTAGGCAGGAGGTGCTGTAGCATTAGACAAGAACTGTCAGGATAGGAAACAGCTTCTTCCCCCAGGCTGTGAGATTACTGAACTCCCTGCCATCAGCCAGGTCTCACCATGTGTGAAGCACCAGTAGCGTTACACTGTTTACTTTTTGACTTGTGTCGTAAATGCACCTTATTAATTGTTAATTTATTTATAATAATACTACTTTATGCACTATGTGTGTGAATTATATGTACTGTGTTATGTACCTTGGTCTGAAGGAATGTTGTTTCATTTGGCAGTATGCATATATACGGTTGAATAGCAATAAAATTGAACTTGGACGTGAATTTGCACATGGCTTGCTTCAGCCCAATGAGAGATAGCTAGTTTAATCTTGTGAAATAATGTGACATTGCTTTGACTCATTCAATTTGCAAAGAGTTAAGTATCTGTATTCAGTGAGCACAATCCATACCTCACATGTGCCAGAACAGTTGGGGCTCATGGAGAATTGAATCCTGAATGTTTCTGCAGCTCCAGAGTTGCAGATCTGACAACATAATTTCATCGATGTTCTCCAATCAAACAATTCCCAAAAGGATGTTCTGTTGCTCGTGAAGTTTCACAGAAGGGTCTCAGAATATTAATTTAAAATCAAATACAAATTCCTACCCCTTCCTGGGTAAGCCCCTTTGACTGTGAGCTGAATTCTTGCGATAAGTGATGTAACATTTTTAGAACGAGATTGAAATTCCATTTACCAAGAAACTTCTTTATGTAAGGCATTTCTATGTTTGGATTATATAATGGAAACTTCACTCACATGTTTTATGAAGATAAGTTGAGTGAGTTAGGGCTTTTGTCTTTGAAGGGGAAGGAGGATGAGAGGTGACTTGATAGAGGTGTACAAGATTAGAATAAGCATGGATTGAATGCACAGCCAGAGATGTTTTCCCCAAGACAGAAATGGCAAATACAAGAGGGTATAATTTTAAGGTGATTGGAAGAAAGTATAGGGGGGATGTCAGAAGTAAGTTCTTTACACAGAGAGTGGTGGGTGCGTAGAATGTGCTGCCGAGGTGGTGGTTGAGGAAGATACATTAGGAATATTTAAAGGACTCTTCAATAGGCACATGGATGAAAGAAAAGTAGACAGCTGTGCGTCAGGGAAGTGTTAGAGCTTAGAGTAGGTTAAAAGGTAAGTAGAACAGCATAGACTGAAGGGCCTGCACTGTGCTATAATGTTCTGTTTTCTATGTATACTTGTGAAAGTGCAGCTTACCACACAGTACTATACTGTAGATAAAATCTCATACGAGAAACATTCATCACCATTCTTAAATTTCAGTTAGTGTATGAAATTGCATGAAGAAACTCATTTCCATTCTTTCCTCTGATTCAACAACTCATCTAACATTTTAGACTTGCTACGTACTCTCTCCAACCCTCAAAGCTTACTTGAACCCCAGCATTTTCTAACTCTAGTCACTGTTGCTTTATGAAAAAAGCATAACGGATTACTTGTATGCAGTAAGATCTCACAAATAATGCAATCATCAGATTAACTCCTTCAATGTCATGGACTCACTGGGTCATACAATATCCATAAGACCATAAGACATAGGAGCAGAATTAGACCATTTGGCCCACTGAGTCTGCTCTGTCATTCCATCCGGGCTGATTCATTATCCCTTTCAGCCCCATTCTCCTGCCTTCTACCTATAACCACTAATCACTAACCTTTCAACCTCCAGTTTAAATATACCCAGTGACGTCTCCATTGCTGTCTGTGTTATGAATTCCACAAATTCACCACCCTCTGGCTAAAGAAATTCCTCCCCAGCTCTGTTCTAAATGGGCATCCCTCTATACTGAGGCTATGACCTCTAAAGAAAAAAAATCTGAGTAACACATGCAAAATGCTGGAGAAACTCTGCAAGCCAGGCAGCATCTATGGAGGGGAATAAACAGTCAGCATTTCAGGCTCAGAGCTTTCACCTGATTGATTGGTGCTGCCTGACCTGCTGAGTTTCTCCAGCATTTTGTGTGTACCACTTCAATTTTCCAGCATCTGTAGGATCTCCTATGTCTTGAAAAAAAAACACCCTGATTTTCATTTGCCTTGAGAAGCTCATTGGTTACTTCATGCACTGGAACGAGTCCATATCTGCACCATTAACTGTCGGCATGATCCATCAAAGTGATTTGTTTGGTTACAATAATAAACTGATTTGAAATCTCAAACCATCCTTCAGTCTACAACAGTACCTTGCAAGCTTCTTTGCTCAACCAGATAAGTGGCAGTTACATTAATCTTCTCAAATAATGTGTCGTTCTTTCAATTTGGTGGTGACGGTTTTGAGACATTGTGATCAAAATGTTTCAGAGGAATGATGAGAAAACATGAAATTGTGAAAACACTCTGCATGTCAAGAAGTACACTCAGTGGCCACTATATTGGGTTCCTCTTGTACCTATTAAAGTGGGCACTGATTATATGTATGGTCTTCTGCTGCTGTAGCCTATCTACTTCAAGGTTCACACACAAAATGCTGGTGGAACGCAGCAAGCCAGGCTGCATCTATAGGGAGAAGCGCTATCGATGTTTCGGGCCGAGACCCTTCATCAGGACTTATAGTGCTTCTCCCTATAGATGCTTCCTGGCCTGCAGTGTTCCACCAGCATTTTGTGTGTGTTGCTTGAACTTCCAGTGTCTGCAGATTTCCTTCGTGTTTACTTTGAGGTTCAATGTGTTGGGTGTTGAGATGCTCTTCTGGTCACCACTGTTGTAACACGTTGTCATCTGAGTTACTCTCGCCTTCTTGTTAGCTTGAACCAGTGGGGCACTTAGACAGAACCAAGCAGTTCCCTTTAAAATCCTTTACCTCTCTCCTTAAACCTATGCCCTGTAGCTTTAATTTCCCTTTCTTGGGAAAAAGACTTAATGCATTCATTAATTCAGCACCACTAATGATTTTCTACGCCTCTATAAAATCAATCCTTATTCTCCTGTGTTCCAAGAAATGTTGTGCTAGCCTGCTCAGCCTTTCTCTTCTGCAACATTAGTTGGAAACTTATCTGTCAGTTAAAAATTCACTACACGTAAACTTGAAATATTTGCCTTTTAATATAAATATTTCCTTCATTAAAATTTTCCTTCATTCCAGTTGTAAGAGAAAGTTGGATTTATATTAGAAGCTATGAACGGTTGTCTTGAGCCCTGCAGGCCTCTGTGGCTTGCCATATCTTGTCAAGTTAATTGTGACTAACACAAGTTTCCCGCATTCTATGATTATTTAAAAGGGATTCTCATTGTGCTCTGTCAGCAGAGTCTGACTGTTTGTAGTGTTACGGATTCAAGCAACAATAAATATAAGAGTTAGGCAAGGGTTTTTATAACAAACAACACGTTTATTAAACACTGAAAACAAACCCCCCAAAAGTAAACAAATCACTAACGTAACCAGAAATCAGTTGCTGTGCGGCAGCTTAAACAGTTCTTAAAGCGATGTTGCAAAAACAGTTCTTCAAAGTAGTATTGCAAAAGTTCAAAATGTTCACAGTCCATTTAAGGGAGAGACTTTTTAAGACGATTTAAATTCTCTTTCACGTCGTGTTGCCTCAGTTCCCAAATCGAACTTTTCCCACGAAGAATTTTACGAAGATGAAATGTAACGGCTTAAAGGCACTGACCTTTCCTTTACAAAACAGTTCCCAATCCTTTCTGCTATTTCACAGGGATTAACATGAGAACAGTCAACGAACTCCTTCCAAATAAGGATCAAACAAGGTCGAACCTGTTTCACCGTCGAAATCAATTCTCCTCGATCTTTTAACTCCCGAACTCCGATCTTCACTCTCCACTGATTCTCAACTAGCAGTATTATAAAGAAACTGCTGGCAATGACCCTTTAAACTTTAGGCATTAGATAAAACTTCATCTTTTAATGCGTCATAACATTAAATCACGCAATGGCATGAAGTCAACATGGCAAATCCAGCCACGAACTGCCCCTCCTCATAGGGAGGGGTCCTCCTTTTATACCCTGTAAAAAAAAACTGTCACATGACCTCTACTGGCGGGAAAATGACGTCACTCCACCATCACAAGACCATTACCTCAAGTCCAGTATAGCTTCAACCCCAGTCACGTGTACGTAACAGTAGAGAATGATTTGTCACTCAGTCATGCCTCCAATGCTCTATTGGTATTCCAAGGTGTAACCTCTTATTTCGGTCTCTTCATGGAGAGTCCACTGCTCCTCCGGTCCAGGTTTGAGTCATCACTAGAGATCAATGTGACACCTGCAGCTCCTTGGCTGAGACGGTTCCAGTGACCACTGTAACAGAGAGAGTCTGCCATTCCTCTGCACTTGGGTCCAGTCCTGTGAGCATGAACCATGGCCGATGGTGCCCCCAAGAGGTCCATAACCTTGCTTGCCTCAGTGAGCTATGCTGGCTGGAGTCAGGGCTTCACGTTTTGGCTCTTGGTAGGGTCACCCATACCAAACAGGTCAAAGGGTACAGACCAGACTAAGGGTAGTCCACAGGTCCTCCAGGTGTGGGAGTTCAGCTCAGGCCTAACAACTCTGACTGATAAAACAAAATTGTCACAGAAACAGTTATGAAGAATCCTTCTATATCTGAGTGGACAAGGATAGACAGAGATGAAGGACCTTCATTACTGCACTGAAGGCCAATCACATTACAGGCAAAAAGGTAAGATATGGATGGTGTAAAGTTCAATCTGAATGCTTTGTGTTTGCTTTGTCTAATGCTGAACAAATCATTCAAAAGGTACAGTGCTAAGTACACCTACTGTGAGGCATCATTTCTCTCTAGTAATATCCTCAAGTAAGATATAAATGTAGCCACGTCATTGATTACCTTCAGACCTGGTTTAATGTGATGTTCAATCTGCCTTCTTCATTTCACAGCTTTGAAATGAAGAGCAAGGTATTGAATGGATCGGGGAGGTGGGGGAACAGAGAATTCCAGCAGTTGTTCCAATCCTCTAAGTTTACAAAACAGCACAGAATTAGATGAACATTCATGCCGACCAAAGAGCCTCCGTGAACCGGTCCCATTCACCTGCATTTGGCCCATGTCTCTCTAACACAGGAGTTCCAAACCAGGGGTCCACGGACCCCTTGCTTAACGGTATTGGTCCATGGCATAAAAAAGGTTGGAAACCCTTGCTCTAACCCTTTCCTGTCTGTGTACCAAACCCAATGTCATTTTAAATTTGGTAATTGTAACCACCTCAAACATTTCCTTGACATCTTATTCCTGATACTCATCACCCATGTTCCAAAAATGTCGCCCCAGATCCTTTCAAATCTTTCCCCTCTCACTTTAAATCTATGCCTTTGAGCATTAGATTCCCCATCCCTGAAAAAAAAGACTGCGACTATGTTACCATAAGGCATAGGAGCAGAATTAAACCATTTTCCCATTGAGTCTGCTCTACTATCTGATCATGGCTGATTTATTATCCCTTTCAACACCAGTCCTCTGCCTTCTCCCCATAACTCCACAGATTCACCACCCTCTGACTAAAAAATTTCATCTTCATCTCTTTTCTAAAACGACATCCTCGTATTCTGAGGCCATGCCCTCTGGTCCTAGACTCCCCTACTGCACCCTCTGCACATCCACTTTATCTATGCCTATTGATGCCCCACCTGATTTTATAAACTTCTATAATGTCACCCTCTCAGCCTCCTTTAAAGAGAGAAAACAGTGGCAGCCTATCCAGCATAACCCAAGCCGTTCAGCTCTGGTAACATCATTGTGAATTGTTGCTGCATCATTTCCTGCTTAATCATACACTTCCTATAGCATAGCAACCTGAGCTGTGGACGATATTGTAAGTGAGCCTTTACCAATGTCTTGTACAGAAGCATATACAAATATATGCAGCAGCATATCCAAATCTCATTAAGTCCAATGGGCAAGTTGATGGCCCAAGGTCTGTGACTCTAAGGCCTGAGTCTGCTGGAGGCTGGAGGCTGACGATAGCCCGTCCTGGGTTTGGAGTATCGTAATGCATGGCTATTTGAGTTACTGTCACCTTCCTGTCAGCTTGAAGCATTCTAGCCATTCTCCTCTGACCTCTCTCATTAGCAAGGCTTTGTCACCCACAGAACTGCTTCTCGCTGGCTACATTTTGATTTTCACACCATTCTCTAAACTCTAGGGACAGCTGTGTGGGAAAATCCCAGCAGTTCAGCAGTTTCTGAGATACTCAAACCACCCTATGTGGAACCAACAATCATTTCATGCTCAAAATCAATTAGATCACATTTCTTCCCAATTCTGATGTTTGGTCTGGCCATGTCTGCATGCTTTTATGCATTGAGTTACTGCCATGATTAGATATTTGCATTAATGAGCAGCTGCACCGGTGTACCTAATAAAGGTGGCCACAGAGTGTATCCTAGACTGGAAAACTATAAGTGTTTTAGTTCAGTGGTCCTCCATTAGAGCTGCACATTACAAGATGAATGCTTCCCGTTCTCATCATCACAATATGGGAGCTTCTGCTTTTGATGAGAACATGCATTCCTGTACACACTTGAACAGGGGTCCTTGGTGTAACATTATAAGATTATAAGATCTAGGAGCAGAATTAGGCCAGTTGGCCATCATGTTTGCTCTGCCATTACATCATGGCTGATCCGTTTTCCCTCTCAACCTCAGTCTCCTACCTTCTCCCTGTATCCCTTCATGCCCTGATCAAGAATTCATCAACCTCTGCCTTAAATATACCGAATGACATGGCCTGCACAGCTGCCTGTGGCAATTAATTCCACAGGTTCACCACCCTCTGGCTAAAGAAATTCTTCCTCAACTCCATTCTAAAAGGACGGCTTTCTTTTCTGAGGCTGAGTCCTCTGGTCTTAGACTTCCCCACAAAAGGAAACATCCTTTCCATGTCCACTCTATCAAGGCTTGTCAACATTCAATAGGTTTCAATTATAAGGTTTCACAGTCCCTATCAATGGAAAGAAACTAGAGGCACCAAGTCCAGCTTGTTCTCAAGGCAGAATATTCAGTGAGTCAGAAACAAGGTGACTCATATGAATTGGAATTGGAATTTGTTTATTATTGTCACATGTTCCAAGGTACAATGAAAGACTTTGTTCATACAGATCAATTCGCTACTCAGTGCTTCGAGATAGTACAAGGTAAAGCAATAACAGAATCATTAAGCTTACATTAAAAGATTAACTTTTACTTGTCTCTCTGTAAAAATAATCTTTTAGAAGTCCAATAATAAAAGTCATTTTCAGATAAAAGGTTAGACTAGCCTTGTTTGTCACATATACATTGTAACATCAAACATACAAAGAAATGTGTAGCTTGCGTCAATGACCAACACAGCCTGAGGATGTGCTGGGTACAGCCCACAAGTGTGGCCATGCTGTGGTGCCAAAGTAGCATGCAACAACTTACTAACCCTAACCCGTACATTGATTTTGCAATGTGGGAGGAAACTGGAACACCTAGAGGGAACTCAAGCAGTCACTTCTTATAGACAGCAGCGAGAATTGAACCCATAATTTTCCAATTGCCAGCATTGTAGAGCATTACACTAATGACTAATCTACTGTGCCCCCCACACCGTGTTGTGTGGAATGAAGTGCAAACTACTACAGAGAAGGTGTAGTATAGGTAGACATTGTTAGCCTGTACGTTCAAAACCTTCATTGATGGTGTCCCAGTCTCAGTATCAGAGAAGGCAGAGAATGGCAGTCATTGGAGAGGTGATGTGCGGGTGTGACTGCAATGTGTGCCTCTTACAGCCATAACCATTCTTTTGCTGATAATAGTGAGACTGTGGTATGTGACACAGAAAGTTATGGTCACAGGGCCGCACATCCCGGAAAACAATCTCCTTTCCATGGAATCTATCTACACTTTGTGTTGCTTCAGCCAACATAATCAAAGACTCCACTCAACCCGGACATTATCTCTTCTTCCTTCTCTGAATGGGCAGAAGATACAAAAGCCTGGAAAGCCATATCACCAGGTGCTGTTTTATCACCTCAAAACACTGAACTAATTCGAAAGAAGACACGGGAATCCAAAAATGCAGGTCTAACTTCAAGTTTACTTCAAACGAGGGACACACATATCATGTGGTAGCGTGATGATGCATGAAATTAACATATTTTTACATATAACCATAATTTATTATTTAAATGAACAAGAAAACTTAATTAAATAATAAATATACAAGATTACTCAAATATTATTGAATTATTATATACAGAACACTAGGTTCAAGAAAAACTTCAACCCCACTGACTACTGAATGGTCCCCGAATACAATGAGATGAATTCTTGACCTTTCAGTCTACCTCATTTTGATCTTGCCGCTTATTGTTTACCTGCACTGCACTTTCTCCATAGCTGTAACACTTTATTTTGCTTTGTTGCTGTTTTATCTTGCTCAGTTGCACAGCTCAATGCTCTGTATGATGGAACAGAATTGTATAGAATTGAACTTCATTGGCCCCCAAACAGCAGTCTGGATGTAGGGTGTAAGTTGAATGAAGAGTTAAAATTGGCATGTCGCAAAGGTAATGATACAGTTGTCATGGGGGATTTCAACATGCAGGTAGACTGGGAGAATCAGAATGGCACTGGACCCCAAGAAAGGGAGTTTGTGGAGTGCCTCCGAGATGGATTCTTAGAACAGCTTGTACTGGAGCCTACCAGGGAAAAGGCAATTCTAGATTTAGTGTTGTGCAATGAACCGGATTTGATCAGGGACCTCGAGGTAAAGGAACCATTAGGAGGTAGTGACCATAATATGATATGTTATAACATACAATTTGAGAAGGAGAAGGGAAAATCGGATGTGTCGGTATTACAGTTGAACAAAGGGAACTATGGAGCTAGGAGGGAGGAGCTGGCCAAAGTTCAATGGAACAATACCCTAGCAGGGAAGACAGTGGAACAAAAATGGCAGGTATTTCTGGGAATAATGCAGAAGGTGCAGGATCGGTTCATTCCAAAGAGGAAGAAAGATCCTATGGTGATTAAGGGGGGGCCGTGGCTGACAAAGGAAGTAAAGGGCAGTATAAAAATAAAAGAGAAGAAGTATAACATAGCAAAGATGAGTGGGAAACCAGAGGACTGGGAAGCTTTTAAAGAGCAACAGAAGATAACAAAAAAGGCAATACGCCAAGAAAAAAATGAGGTACGAAGGTAAACTAGCCAAGAATATAAAGGAGGATAGTAAAAGCTTCTTTAGGTATGTGAATAGCAAAAAAAATAGTTAAGACCAAAATTGGGCCATTGAAGACAGAAATGGGTGAATTTATTATGGGGAACAAGGAAATGGCAGATGAGTTGAACAGGTACTTTGGATCTGTCTTCACTAGGGAAGACACAAACAATCTCCCAGATGTAACAGTGGCCAAAGGAACTAGGGTATAGGATGAACTGAAGGAAATTTGTATTAGGCAAGAAACGGTGTTGGATAGACTGTTGAGTCTGAAGGCTGATAAGTCCCCGGGACCTGATGGTCTGCATCCCAGGGTACTTAAAGAGGTGGCTCTAGAAATCGTGGACACATTGGTAATCATTTTCCAATGTTCTATAGATTCAGAGACAGTTCCTGCTGATTGGAGGGTGGCTAATGTTGTCCCACTTTTCAAGAAAGGAGGGAGAGAGAAAACAGGGAATTATAGACCAGTTAGCCTGACGTCAGTGGTGGGAAAGATGCTGGAGTCAATTATAAAAGAGGAAATTATGACATATTTGCATAGCAGTAGAAGGATCAGTCTAAGTCAACATGGATTTATGAAGGGAAAATCATGTTTGACTAATCTTCTGGAGTTTTTTGAGGATGTAACTATGAAAATGGACAAGGGAGAGCCAGTGGATGTAGTGTACCTGGACTTCCAGAAAGCTTTTGATAAAGTCCCACATAGGAGATTAGTGGGCAAAATTAGGGCACATGGTATTGGGGGCAGAGTACTGACATGGATTGAAAATTGGCTGGCTGACAGGAAACAAAGAGTAGTAATTAATGGGTCCCTTTGGGAATGGCAGGCTGTGACCAGTGGGGTACCGCAAGGTTTGGTGCTGGGACTGCAGCTGTTTACAATATACATTAATGATTTAGATGAAGGGATTAAAAGTAACATTAGCAAATTTGCTGATGACACAAAGCTGGGTGGCAGTGTGAAATGTCAGGAGGATGTTATGAGAATACAGGGTGACTTGGACAGGTTGGGTGAGTGGGCAAATGTATGGCAGATGCAGTTTAATGTGGATAAATGTGAAGTTATCCACTTTGGTGGCAAGAACAGGAAGGCAGATTACTATCTAAATGGAGTCAAGTTAGGAAAAGGGGAAGTACAACGAGATCTAGGTGTTCTTGTACATCAGTCAATGAAAGCAAGCATGCAGGTACAGCAGGCAGTGAAGAAAGCTAATGGCATGCTGGCTTTTATAACAAGAGGAATTGAGTATAGGAGTAAAGAGGTCCTTCTGCAGCTGTACAGGGCCCCGATGAGACCCCACCTGGATTATTGTGTGCAGTTTTGGTCTCCAAATTTGAGAAAGGACATTCTTGCTATTGAGGGAATGCAGCGTAGGTTCACAAGGTTAATTCCCAGAATGGCAGGACTGTCATATGTTGAAAGATTGGAGCAACTGGGCTTGTATACACTGGAATTTAGAAGGATGAGAGGGGATCTGATTGAAACATATAAGATTATTAAGGGATTGGACACACTGGAGGCAGAAAGCATGTTCCCGCTGATGGGTGAGTCCAGAACTAAAGGCCACAGTTTAAGAATAAGCGGTAGGCCATTTAGAACAGAGATGCGGAAAAACTTTTTCACCCAGAGAGTGGTGGATATGTGGAATGCTCTGCCCCAGAAGGCAGTGGAGGCCAAGTCTCTGGATGCATTCAAGAGAGAGTTAGATAGAGCTCTTATAGATAGTGGGGTCAAGGGATATGGGGAGAGGGCAGGAACGGGGTACTGATGGTGTATGATCAGCCATGATCACAGTGAATAGCGGTGCTGGCTAGAAGGGCTGAATGGCCTACTCCTGCACCTGCTGTGTATTGTCTATTCATAGATGTTGGTCAAGACAATGAGATAGTGGTGATACAACAGTCCATGCAAAACATCTATCTACAATGCATGCGGTACAGGTCAATTTTTAAAAATCACATAGTTACATGCAACAGGTGACTTTGATAGTCCATAACACTCAAATGCCATTGGCAAGTTGGGATGTTGCAATATTCAACTGCACCATAGCCTTGACCTCTATGCAAAATAATTTTTTACTCTATCTCCTGCACATTTTCACGATGATTTTTTTTCTTCCGCTCTCTATATTTCTCCATTAAACACATGTTTGATTGCTTTCCTCTGAAATTTCCACTCTTAATTGCTGTAAATATCGCTGGGAGATTTCTAAATCGAGACTTTCATAGTTACTGACACTAATTCTTGTCTTCCTGAGGATAACGTCGAAAATAGAAATGAGAAAGTGGATATAGTTCTGAGTACTACCATGGCAACAATTAGACAGTATTCATTTTGAAAGTCTTGTACATGCCTGTAAACTCACTAATGAGCTGCAGCTTGCTTGCAAAGCAACAGTTTACAAAATTATGTGTCAGCTGTTCTGTTGGTGTCCGATTTCTAAGTGAAACTCTTATTCTTAAAGAGAAATTGGGTACAGATTAAGATGGAGTCCAGACCTTGCTGGAATTTCCGTCACACATAGATGACTTTGCCTGAAGTTCTTAGAGGTTGATAATTATCATCCTAAGTACATGGATCATCAACGAGGCCAGGGTTCGAGACCTGGAGTATGGGGTCCCATCATCAATGAGTACACTATTTGAGACCAGAATTCAGGGTCCTGTCATTGGTGAGTCCTGGGGTCAATACCGAAGATCAATCAATCAAAAAGCTGAACCCTGGTTTGGTGACTCCGCTGTGGAAGTTGGAGGCTCAATGTTTATGAGTCCACTGGAGGCTGGAGGTGTGAAGGTCGCCTGTCATAGTGTACGAGGACTGTCTGTGTATGAGTGGGTGGGTGGATGGGAGGGAGGAAAGGAGTTTCTTTTGCTGTTGTACTGTTGCTGTTCTGTTGAACATTGTGGGCATGTTATGTTGGCACTGGAATATGTGCTGAATCTTGTGGGCTGCCCCCTGCACATCCTCAGGTGTTGGTTGTTAATGCAAACAATAATTTTCACCATATGTTTCTATGTGCATGAGAAAAATTAATCTGAATATGAATCTTGTAAGAGACAGACGCATTTGAAAAACACAAAACCCTGTAAACTTTGAGCCTTCATTTCCACACCATTTTCAGACAGGTGACCATAGTTTCAAGTTGGTCACTGAGCACAGGGTGAAAATATTCTCGCCGAGCTGCCAAACAGTGCAGCAGAGATTTATCAGGATCTTGAGAGAGCATGTCTTATGAGGAAGGGATGAGTCAGCTCGGGATTTTCTCTTTAGGGCGAAGAAGAATGAACTGACTTTATAGAGGTGTACATGATAATAACAGGTACAGAGAGAGTGGACTGTCAGACTCTTTCACATGGTATTAATAGCTAATACAAAGGGCATAATTTTAAGGTGTTTGAAGGAAAGTGTAGGGGGGATGTTAGAGGTATGTTTCTTTACACAAAGGGTGGTGGGCTCATTGAATGCGCTGCAGGGATGGTGGTAGAGGGAAATACATTAGGGAATACATTTAAAAAATATTCATTCAGCAGATAGATGAAAGAAAAATAAAGGACTATGTGGGAGGGAAGGGTCAGATTGAGCTTAGAGTACAAAGGTCAGCACAACATTGAGAGCCTAAGTAGTTATATTGTGCTGTATGTTCTATGCACAGTGACTGCATTGCTGAGAAACCAGCTCTGGAGAAAATCACAGCAGACAGCAGACACAACCCCTGTAGAATGAGTAATTATGATATGACTTTCACAAGTAGAAAACGATGTAACAAAAAAACAAGCTACAGTTCTGGAAATCTGAAGTAAACAAAAGGAAATTGTTGGAAGCATGCAATGAGTTAGGCAAAAACTCAGGAAAGAGAAACAGTTAGTATTTCAGGTTTAAGAATTCTGCTGAACTGAAATTGCCATAATGAGGTAAATTAGAATTACAGAGTCATAAAACAACACAGAGGTAGACCCTTTGGCCCATCTAGTCTATTCAAATCCATTTAAACTGCCTACTCCCATCAACCTGCAGGCTATTGACTATGTTCAGTCCTATGAACTTGACGCTCACAACCCTCTCAACCTCGGTTCCATTGTGCTAAACAGGATTGACTTCAACACCGACTCCCCCTTTCCTGAAGTCAATGACCAGCCCTTTTGATTAGCTGACACATAGGAAATAGGAAGGAACTGTCACCATTGAGAGAAAGGTGAGGGAACAGAAGATAGTAATTGATGGGAACTCACAGAAAAACCAGTAACTCTTTTAAAATGATCGGGAACACTGCCTGAATCAGAATCAGGTTTAATATCCCTGGCATATGTTGTGAAATGTGGTGTTTTGTGGCAATAGTACATTGCAATACATAATAATAAAATTACAAATTACAATTATATATAAAAATACATTGAAAGAGTAGTGCAAAAATAGAGCAGCAAAATATTGAGGAGGTGTTCATGGGTTCAACTTTCCCAATGGCGGTGGTGAAGAAGTTGTTCCCAAAAAGTTGTGTGTGTCTTGAGGCTTCTGTAGCTCCTCCTTGTTGGTAGCAACTGTGAATGTCTGCAAGAAAATAAACCTCGGGTTGTATTTGGCGATATATGCATACTTTGATAATAAAATCCCTTTGAACTTTATTACAAGAAAGGGGAAAATTGTGGAAATAGATGGGCAAAGAGCAGAGAAGGCAAGTAATAAGCCTATTCTTTTAAAGTAATAGACACAGAAAAACCTTCTTCTGTGTTGTATTACACAATGATTCTACGACTCAGAAATGCCTTATTTGCTCAGCTTTTTGTGTTCTCGAGGTATGTTCCCATCTGATAACCTCCACATAGTTCATTTTGAGATTCTGCAGAACAGAATATGATCCATTTACTTCTGAGTGGTCGGTTCTTATCCTCAGCTGCAAACTCACTTGAGAATCTAATCTTCAGCCCAGTGAGAAATCAAACAGGCAGACTCGTTTACAAGTTAACTCTGGTCTGATTTCCCCAGTGGAAGACCAGAACTATGCAGTCACGATGGTGCAGTCGAGCGCAGAGTGTCTTTGGTGAAAATCTCCAACCCTTACCCCAGCAAGGACCGGTGTATCAAACCATATTTACATTAGAAGTGCATTTGTTTGGAAAAGCATCATAAAACTTATATTAAGCCTTGGGTATGCCATATTTGAGGACAAGGGGCACAGAGCTGCCTACTATACAATGTACAGGATGTAAATGTGGCATAAATGAGAGTGCAAGATATGGCTCTCAGCGTAGAATTCGATCTGAACGGGATTATCTTCATCAGGAACAAGTAAACATGAGGAATAAAAAGCTGAAAATGAACAAAAAATGTAAATATTAGAAGATCTTCAGATGCTGGAAATCTAAAGCAACACATACAAATGCTGGAGGAACTCAGCAGATCAGACAGCATCTATGGAAATGAATAAACAATCAACATTTTGGGCCGAGACCCTTCTTCAAGACTGAGAAGGAAGGGGGAAGATATCAGAATAAAAAGGTGGAGGAGAAGAAATAGGCAAACTGGAATGTGATAAGTGAAATTAGGTGGGTGGGCAAGGTCGAGGGCTGTAGTAAAAATAATCTAATATGAGAGGACAATGGACTATTTGAGAAAGGGAAGGTGGAGGGGAACCAGCGGGAAGTAATAGGCAAGTGAGAAGAGGTAAAATCTCAGACTGGGGAATAGAGGAAGAGGGAAGGGATAAGGGAATTTGATTACTGGAAGGAGAAAATTAATATTCAGGCTATCAGATTGGAGGCTTCCTAGACAGAATATAATGTGCTGCTCTTCCATCCTTTGGGAGGCCTCATCTTGGCACAGCAGGAGGCCATGGACTGACACGTCAGAACGGGAATGGAAATGAGAATTAAAATGTTTGGTCACCAGGAAGTCCTGCTTGTGGCAGATTGAGCAGAAGTGCTCAATGAAGTGGTCCCCCAACTTACAAAGGGTATCACCAATGTAGGGGAGCCACTTAGGGGGTACCAGATACAATACACAACCCCAGCAGATTCTTTAAAATCTAAAAACATAAATAAATGTGGGACACAACATGGTAACACACACAAAATCCGGAGGAACTCAGCAGGTATATAGCATCTATGGAAATGAACGAACAGTCATCGCTTCATGCTGAGATCCTTCTTCAGTTCTGGAAAGACAATAGACAATAGGTGCAGAAGTAGACCATTCGGCCCTTTGAGCCTGCACCGCCATTCTGAGATCATGGCTGATCATCTACTATCAATACCCGGTTCCTGTCTTGACCCCATACCCCTTGATTCCCCTATCCATAAGATACCTATCTAGCTCCTCCTTGAAAGCATCCAGAGAATTGGCCTCCACTGCCTTCCGAGGCAGTGCATTCCAGACCCCCACAACTCTCTGGAAGAAGAAGTTTTTCCTTAACTCTGTCCTAAATGACCTACCCCTTATTCTCAAACCATGCCCTCTGGTACTGGACTCTCCCAGCATCTGGAAAATATTTCCTGCCTCTATCTTGTCCAATCCCTTAATAATCTTATATGTTGCAATCAGATCCCCTCTCAATCTCCTTAATTCCAGCGTGTACCAGCCCAGTCTCTCTAACCTCTCTGCGTAAGACAGTCCGGACATCCCAGGAATAAACCTTGTGAATCTGCACTTCCTCTACAGCCAGGATGTCCTTCCTTAACCCTGGAGACCAAAACTGTACACAATACTCCAGGTGTGGTCTCACCAGGGCCCTGAACAAATGCAAAAGGATTTCCTTGTTCTTGTACTCAATTCCCTTTGTAATAAAGGCCAACATTCCATTAGCCTTCTTCACTGCCTGCTGCACTTGCTCATTCACCTTCAGTGACTGATGAACAAGGACTCCTAGATCTCTTTGTATTTCTCCCTTACCTAACTCTACACCACTCAGATAATAATCTGCCTTCCTGTTCTTACTCCCAAAGTGGATAACCTCACACTTATTCACATTAAACGTCATCTGCCAAGTATCTGCCCACTCACTCAGCCTATCCAAGTCACCCTGAATTCTCCTAACATCCTCATCACATGTCACACTGCCACCCAGCTTAGTATCATCAGCAAACTTGCTGATGTTATTCTCAATGCCTTCATCTAAATCGTTGATGTAAATCGTAAACAGCTGTGGTCCCAATACCGAGCCCTGTGGCACCCCACTAGTCACCACCTGCCATTCCAAGAAACACCTATTTACCGTTACCCTTTGCTTTCTATCTGCCGACCAGTTTTCTATCCATGTCAATATCTTCCCCCCAATGCCATGAGCTCTGATTTTACCCACCAATCTCCTATGTGGGACCTTATCAAATGCCTTCTGAAAATCGAGGTACACTACATCCACTGGATCTCCCTTGTCTAACTTCCTGGTTACATCCTCGAAAAACTCCACTAGATTAGTCAAGGAAGGAAGGGGGAAAGAACCCAAAATAAGGTGAGAGGAGGGGAAAGAGTACAAGCTAGAAGGTGATAGATGAAGTGAAGAGTCAGAGAGTAGCAGAGAGGGAGCAGTGAGAGAGGGCTTCAGTGAATTCCCGTTGAAGTGAAGATTTAAACTTCTTCGGGGAGGCATTCCTCGAAGAGACTTCACAGTGGAGCAGTAAATCATAAACACAAGAGATTCTGCAGACACTAGAAAACTCGAGCAACAGACACAATTTGTTGAAGAAATTCAGCAGGCCAGGAAATGAGTAAATAGTCGACAAAATAAAAGAGTTAAATATTTTGGAGGGTCTGTCCTGGGCCCAACACATTGATGCAATCATGAAGGAGGCATGTTGGTGGCTCTACTTTACTCAGAGTTTGAGGAGATTGGGAGTGTCACCAAAGAGCATTCCGATTGGTTGCAGCACAAAGTATGGAACCTTTATGGTCACAAAAGGCTGCAGACTGTTTGTAGACTCAGCCAACTCCATCACGGGGGAGCCATCCCTCCCCACCATCCAAGACATCTTCAAAAGGTGGCACCTCAAGAAGGTGGCATCCATTCCAAAAAAGTCTGTCCTGAGCCTTATAGAGTCATCAGGCCTGAGCTTATGCCAGTTTCCATGAAGCAACTGAGAGTACAAGACAACTCCCCCAGTCTATTGTGAGGTTAATTCCCAGCATTTGGCTGGTATCCATTTTCAGCTGGGTGGACTGGAGCAATGTGTGGTTAAGTGCCTTGCTCAGGGACACAACATGCTGCCTCGGCTGGGGTTCAAATTAACGACCTTCAGATCGCTAGTCCAATGCCTTAACCACTTGGCCACGTGCCACACATCCATTCCAAAGGACTCTCACCATTTAGGACATGCCCTCATTTCGTCATTGACCATTGGGAAGGAGGAGCAGAAGCCTGAAAACTTACACTCAATGATGTAGGAAGAGCTTCTTTCCCTCTGTCACCGTACTTCTGAAAGTTCACAAACCCATGAGCGCTACATCATTATTCCTTTGACTATTTATTTATTTTGTAATTTATAGTAATTTTATATATTTGCACTGTACTGCTACTACAAAACAAACTTCATGTCATACAATATATCAATGATAATTAATCTGATTCTGATTCTGTGCATAATAGATCTGGGTAGGGACACAAGTGGAACTCTTACCCATGTGTGAGTGGAAGGTTATGCCAGGTAGCGAGGGAGTTGTGATAGAGCGGGGCAAAAGTGGCATGTGAGTGATAGATGGAGACAGACAAAGAGAAGGAAAATGGGACAAGAGGGTGGTAGGGCTGGAGAAGACCATAATACCATAGGATATAGAAGCAGAATTAGGCCATTCAGCCCACTTAGTCTATTCTGTTGTTACATCATGGCTGATTTATTATCCCTCTCAACTATTTTTTCCTGCCTTCTCCCCTTAAACTTTAATGCCCTAACTAATCAAGAAGATATCAACTTCTGTTTTTAATATACCCAATGAATTGGCCTTGACAGCCATCTGTGCTAATGAATTCCACAGATTCACTACCCTCTGGCTAAAGAAATTCCTCCTCATTTCTATTCTAAATGGATGTTCCTCTATTCTGAGGCTGTGCCCTCTGGTCAGAGACTCCCACACAATAGGAAGCATCCTCTCGACATCCACTCTATCTAATTACTTTCTGACCCTTATGCTACTTGAGTTTGGGTCAGCCATGAAGGCACTCCATCTCTGCTTGTCCTTGGCCATCTTCTCAACTGTGCCCCAGAGGTGGTTTAGGGTTCTCCTTTCCACCTCTCTGGTACAGCGCCAAATTGTCTTTGATTCTCCACTTTTCCTCTGTCCTTCAGGTATCTAGGCATTTCGATATTCAATAGGTCGTCTCCATGTAGCCTTTGACCACCCTTTCTGATCAAGAACCTATCAACCTCACCTTTAACTAACTATAAGCTGATTTGGCCTCCAAAGCATATGGATAAATCCACAGGTCAATCTATTATCATGTTAAACACAAGATACTCTGCAGATGCTGGAAATTCAGAGCGACACATGCAAAATGCAGGAGGAACTCTCAGGTCAGGCAACGTCTATGGAAATAAATAAGCAGCTGATGTTTCAGGCCGAGACCCTTCTACAGCATTGGAAAGGAAGGGGGAAGAAGCCAGAATAAGGAGGAGGGGAATGGGAGGGAGTACAAGCTAGCATTCCCCACTCTGGTCCCTCTCTTACCGCCTCTCATCCTCTCCTGCCTATCTTCAGGTACCTAACAAAGCAAATGGACTTAATTTAAACCTTTTTTAATTTAGGTCTTTATTCTTTGGAGCGTAGAAGGTTGAGAGGGGACTTGATCGAGGTATTTAAAATAATGAGGGGGATAGATCGAGTTGACCTGGATAGGCTTTTTCCATTGAGAGAAGGGGAGATTCAAACAAGAGGACATGATTTAAGAGTTAGGGGGCAAAAGTTTAAGGGTAACACGAGGGGGAATTTCTTTACTCAGAGAGTGGTAGCTGTGTGGAAAGAGCTTCCAGTAGAAGTGGTAGAGGCAGGTTCAGTATTGTCATTTAAAATAAAATTGGACAGGTATATGGACAGGAGAGGAATGGAGGGTTATGGCCTGAGTGCGGGCCAGTGGGACTAGGTGAGTGTAAGCGTCGGCATGGACTAGAAGGGCCAAGATGGCCTGTTTCCATGCTGTAGTTGTTATATGGTTATATGGTTAATGACTTTATTAACAGAAACAGTGAATAAGAACAACCTGCGATTGGCAATTTCTGCTACTGGAAAATACTATCAGCATTTTCTGTTTTCTGCTTTTATTTCAGATTTGCAGCATCAAAAATAGCAAAAAAAAAATCCAGAAACACATGCAACAAGAACCACAAAGGCGCCCAAACAAGTCCACAGCCACGAGCCTCACCAATCAATACCCGCAGCATGAAACCCAAGACTCCTGCACTTTCCTCCAATAGCAACTAGTGAGAGAGAGATCTGCTGATGTCCTTCAGAATCTTGTGTATATTAATCTGGATTTCCAACATCTGCAGAATCTCTTGTTTTTAAGTTTCAAGTCACTCAGGTTATGCAGTAGTTCAGAATGCAGAGGAATCTTACAAAGAATATAAACTGCTTGTCTATTTTGTAATGAAATCTTTAACCGTGCCAATGTTTCATGATATGAAAACAGCTGCCTGGATGAATGTTGTTGGTAGATTTATGTGTTTATGGAAAAGCGACTATTTGTTTTCGCGGTTAAAGATAACTTGCAAGCTGAGCCTTTTCATGAAACAATTGCTCATTCTCTGCTCTTGCTAGCAGACTGAAAATAACTACATAGCACCTGAAGTGCAAAAAAAAAACCAAAAAGTTTCTTTTTGGTTTCTAAATACAAGTTGGCATTTTAAAATTCATTATCTGAAGCCCAAGCTACCTCCACTCAGTGGCCACTTTATAAGGTACACCTGTACACCTGCTCATTAGTACCAATATCAAATCAGCCAATTGTGTGACAGCAACTTAATGCATAAAAGCATGCAGACATGGTCAGCAGGTTCAGTTGTTGTTTAAACCGAACATCAGAATGCAGAAGAGATGTGACCTAAGTGATATTGAACCTGGAATTATTGTTGTTGCCAGACAGGGTGGTTTGATTATCTCAGAAATTGTTGATCTCCTGGGGTTTTCATGCACAACAGTGTCTAGAGCTTACCCTGTGCGAAAAACAAAAATAAACATCTAGTGAGCAGCAGTTCTGTGGGCAAAGGTGCTTTTTAATGAGAGAGGTCAGAGGAAAATCGCCATGCTGGTTCAAACTGATTGGAAGGTGTTCAGTAACTCAAGTAACTGCACATTATAACAGTGGTGTGCGAAGGAGCATCTCTGAATGCACAATATTCACCAATCCCCCAGTCACCCCCGTGACTAGCGGGGTGCCTCAGGGATCTGTTTTGGGCCCAATGTTGTTTGTAATATACATAAATGCTCTGGATGATGGGGTGGTAAATTGGATTAGTAAGTATGCCGATGATACTAAGGTAGGAGGTGTTGTGGATAATGAGGTAGGTTTTCAAAGCTTGCAGGGAGATTTATGCCGGTTAGAAGAATGGGCTGAACGTTGGCAGATGGAGTTTAATGCTGAGAAGTGTGAGTTTCTACATTTTGGCAGGAATAATCCAAATAGAACATACAGGGTAAATGGTAGGGCATTGAGGAATGCAGTGGAACAGAGAGATCTAGGAACAACAGTGCATAGTTCCCTGAAGGTGGAGTCTCATGTAGATAGGGTGGTGAAGAAGGCTTTTGGAATGCTGGCCTTTATAAATCAGAGCATTGAGTACAGAAGTTGGGATGTAATGTTAAAATTGTACAAGGCATTGGTAAGGCCAAATTTGGAATATTGTGTACAGTTCTGGTCATCGAATTATAGGAAAGATATCAATAAATTAGAGAGAGTGCAGAGACGATTTACTAGGATGTTACCTGGGTTTCAGCACTTAAGTTACAGAGAAAGGTTGAACAAGTTAGGTCTCTATTCATTGGAGCGTAGAAGGTTGAGGGGGGATTTGATCGAGGTATTTAAAATTTTGAGAGGGATAGATAGAGTTGACGTGAATAGGCTCCCCATTGAGAGTAGGGGAGATTCAAACGAGAGGACATGATTTGAGAGTTAGGGGGCAAAAGTTTAAGGGAAACACGAGGGGGTATTTCTTTACTCAGAGAGTGATAGCTGTGTGGAATGAGCTTCCTGTAGAAGTAGTAGAGGCCAGTTCAGTTGTGTCATTTAAGGTAAAATTGGATAGGTATATGGAGAGGAAAGGAGTGGAGGGTTATGGGCTGAGTGCGGGTACTTGGGACTAAGTGAGATTAAGAGTTCGGCACGGACTAGGAGGGTCGGAATGGCCTGTTTCCATGCTGTGATTGTTATATGTTATATGGTTATAATATTTTGAACCTTGAAGTAGATGAGCTACAGCAGCTGAAGACTACAAACATATACTCAGTGGCCACTTACCTCCTGTGCCTAATAAAGTGGCCACTGGGTGCATTTTATATTAGGGTGAGCAGTTTACAAAGATTTTTAAATCATGTTACACTATCCCTTACTGACTTTTTCACCACTACTCTCTATGAACCTTTTAGGTTCATCATTATTTCAAAGCCATTTGTTAGTCAGTAGATAATGTTTGTACGGGGAAGTATTCTTCAGTAAATCTATTTTTTTATGTCTTCTCATTGGTTAGGCTGCCAATTTCAAAATTAAAGCCTGGCTTTATTTGTCGCATGAACATCGAAACATACAGTGAAATGCTTCGCCCACGGCAACAACCAACATAATCAGAGACAAGCTGGGGACAACCTGCTTTAACCCATGCATTTTTCTCTGTGAAAACCTCTCAATGCCTATTAGGACAACACTGAATTGTTTTCTTCCTGATATGACCAGTGATCCAGATTACTTCTGTTCCCATTCTCACTTCATTTCCCCCGAAGTCCTCCCATGAACCAAACTTTTGAAAACCAGTCTAAAACTTTCATAATGGGCTCTGGATCATTTTAGGTCACATAATTCATGGTAGTGGTTAGCGCAATGCTATTACTGCTCAGGGCATTGGAGTTCAGAGTTCAATCCCAGCATCCTCTAATAGGAGTTTGTACGTTCTTCCCCGTGGAATGCATGAGTTTTCCCCGCGTGCATCGGTTTTATCCCACTATCCAAATACATACCAGGTATATTAGTTGGTCATTACATCTGTAAACTCTGGTGAAGGATTTGGAGATGTTAGGAATGAAAGGGTTACCATATGAGGAAAGTTTGGCAGCACTTGAGCTGTATTCCCTGGAGTTCAGGAGAATGAGGGGGGGATCTCATTGAAACATTTCGAATGTTAAAAGGCCTGAACAGATTAGATATGGCAAATTCCATGGTATTATTTCCCATGGTAGGGGAGTCTAGAACAAGAGGGTACAATGGTACAACTTCAGGATTGAAGGACATCCATTTAGAACAGAGATGTGGAGCAATTACTTTAGTCAGAGGGTGGTAAATCTGTTGGATTTGTTGCCACAAGCAGCTGTGGAGGCCAAGTCATTGGGTGTATTTAAGGCAGAGATAGATAGGTTCTTGATTAGCCAGGGCATCAAAGGGTATGTGGAGAAAGCAGAGAAGTGGGGTTGACTGGAAGAATTGGATCAGCCCATGATTGAATGATGGACCAGACTCGATGGGCCAAATAGCCCACTTCTGCTCCTATATCTTATGGTCTTATGATTTTTGGAGGTGTTTTTCTACTTTGAAGCTGCTTCTTAAATGGAAATCATTCTTGCTTAAGTATAAGCCTAGAATAGAATTCAACATTAGCAGACAATTGCATTAAAGTAAGCCCAAACTCCCACCATTAATTTTGAAGTGGAAAGATATAACGCGCAAACTTAGTAGCAGTTCATCAGGATAATTATAATTATGACACTGAACTTTCTTTTACTATTATATCTGCATTTGCAAATGATACCACAGAGATTATTCTCAGCTAATGTATTACTGTTGGGGTTAGTTGTCTCTGTGGGCTCAGTTTGTCGAAGTTCAAAGGAAGGAAGCTGACTGAATTGCCATACAAAGAGCCAAGTTGGACTCGATGGACTGAACAGCCTCCTTCTGTCCTCAGGAACTGTCAGGATTAGAAACACATTGGGCTAGAGATGAGGTATTGAAATTCCACTTCTGAGCTGAGTTGAAACTCAAAAACACTTTTAAGTGTTAACTTCATTTGAAAACTGCTGGTGGAAGAATGGCCTCATTGTCACAAAGCAATAAAGCACAGAAATTGACCTTTCAGCCCGACTAAGATCCCATAAAAGCGGGTCTTGTTTGCCTACATTTGGCCCATACCTCTCTAGAGCAGGGGTTCCCAACCTGGGGTCCATGGACTCCTTGCTTAATGGCATTAGTCCATGGCATATAAAAGATTGGGAAACCCTGCTCTAAACCTTTTCTATCATTGTCATCATCATCATTATGTGCTGTATCATATGATGTAGCCAGTCATGGTTTTCTGGTCATTATTCTTGGCAAGTTTTTCTGCAGAAGTGGATTGCCATTGCCTTCTTCCAGGCAGTGCCTTTACAAGACAGGTGACCCCAGCTGTTACCGATACTCATCAGAGATTGTCTACCTGGCATCAGTTGTCACATGATCAAGACTCGTGATATGCACCAACTGCTCATATGACCATCCACCACATGCTCCCATGTCTTCACGTGACCCTGATTGGGGGCTAAGCAGCTGTTACACTTTGCCCAAGGGTCGCCTTCAGGCCAATGGAGGGAAGGAGTGCTTTGGTAAAGACATATCTCTACCCCACCACCCTCCCCCCACCCCCATCCATGTACCTGTAGAATTTTCTTTTAAATGTCATATTGTACCTATTTCCTCCACTTCCTCTGTCAGCTTATTCCCTATCACCAGGTGAAAACATATTGCTTCTCAGACTCCAATACAAAATATCTCTCTCCTCTCACCCTAGACCAATGCCCTCTAGCTCCCGAGTCTCCAATCCAGGGAAAAAGACTGTAAGCAATTGCGTTACCTATTGTATGCTCCTCATGATTTTTTATACATCTGTAAGCTCACCCTTCAACCCCTAAGCTCCAATAGAAAAGTCCCAACCTGCTCAATCTCTCTCCATGACAGTGCCTTGAGTACCGGCAATTTTCTCATGAATCTCCTCTGTACTTTTTCCAGTTTAGTTGCAGCTTTTCTACCGCAGTGTGAGAGATCTGACCATTCTGCCTAAAACACATGAACAACATTGAACATAATGCTTCAAATGTGGCCTCACTGTTGTCTTGTTAGAACATAGAACAGTAAGGTGCAGTGTAGGCTCTTCAGCCAATGATGTTGGGTCAATCTTTTAATCCAGTCTAAGATCAAACTATCCCTTTCCTCATATTAGCCCTCCATTTTTCTTTCATCCTTGTGCCCTGGAGTCTCTTATTCTCACTAATGTAGCTCTCTCTACCACCACCCCAGTAGCTTGTTCCACACACCGCCATTCTGTATAAAAAACTTACTCCTGACATCCTCCCCCCCCCCCCGTTCTTTCCTCCAAACACCTTAAAATTATGCCCCCTTGTATTAACCATTTCTGCCCTGGGGAAAAGTCTCTGGCTCTCTATTCTCTCTATGCCTCTTCTCATCTTGTACGCCTCTATGAAGTCACCTCTGATCCTCCTTTGCTCCAAAGACGAAACCCAGCTCGCTCAGCCTAGTCTCATAAGACAAGCTCTCTAATCCAGGTAAACTCCTGCTAAATCTGTGCACCCTCTCTGAAACTTCCACTTCATTCCTATAACGAGGTGGCCAGAAATAAACACAGTATTTTAAGTGTGAATATCTCTCCTGCAAGAGCAGACTTCCAATAATGTTGCACTCCTGTAGTTGTGAAGTCAGGCAAGTGCTTCAGACTCCATTCTTTGCACGGATATATATGATTCAGACAGGAGAGGAATTAGGATTCCATAAAGGTTAACTTGCAGGTTGAGAGAGTGGTAAGGAAGGCAAATACAGTGATAGCATTCATTATGAAAGGACTAGAATACAAAAGCAAGGATATAATACTGAGGCTTTATAAGGTGCTGGTCAGACCGCACTTTGAGTACTGTGGGCAATTTTGAGCCCATTACTTAAGAAAGGGTGTGCTGGCATTGAAAAGGGTCCAGAGGAAGTTCATGAGAATGATTCTGGGAATGAAAAAGTTAACATATGAGGAGCTTTTGATGGCTCTGGGTCTGTACTCGCTGGAGTTTAGAAGAATGAGGGAAGATCTCATTTAGTGGGGAAGTGTAGGATCAGAGAACACTGCTTCAGAATAGAAAGACATCCCTTTTGAACAGATGAGGAAGAATTGCATCAGTCCAGTGGGTGATGAATCTGTGGAATTTATTGCCACAGATGGCTGTGGAGGCCAAGTCATTGGGTACATTTAAAGTGGAGGTTGATAAGTTGTTGATTATTAAGGGCATCAGAGATTACGGGAAGAAGTCAGGAGTATGTATTTGAGAAGGATAATAAATCAGCCATGATGGAATGACAGAGCAATCTCGATGGACCTAATGGTCTAATTCTACTCCTATGTCTTGTGGTCATGTGGACTGCTGGTTCAATCACAGCCAATGGACATTCAGCTATGGAAACATTGCAGTGAAACTCAATTCTTTCCCCATAACAGCTTTTGAAAAAATTTGTCTGATAAATATTTCAGAACAGCCACCTGGGAAAGCAAGCAAAGCTTAAATAACTGTCTGCTGAATTCAGCGTAAAAACAAGTACAAGTTGCAATCAGATACTCGCTAGCCAAAGGGTGATGGTTAATGAAGTAGGAGCCATCACTGGCTCATTTCCCCCGAGATATCAAAGCAATCCTTTAACTTCCATCAGAGCTAGGAATATCTAGCTCATTACAGGTCAGGGTTCAAACTTCTACAATTCTTATCATAGTGACTTAGATTTATACTTGATTTATCCAGTATATCAGGGACAAGGGTGTTTGACAGAAGCTTAAGGATAGTTAAAGTTAAAAATAATTATCATTCAAAAAGTAATTATTATTTTGGAACAGTTGTTACCCCTCCACCATCAGGCTCTTGAACCAGAGGGGTAACTTCAATTACCCCAACACTGAACTGTTCCCACAACCTATAGATTCACTTTCAAAGACTCTTCATCTCATGTTCTCCATATCTACTGCTTATTTTTAACATATATGCACAGATTTGTTGTCATTTACACATTGGTTGTTTGTCCATCTTGCTATGTTATTTTTTTAATTGATTTGATTGTGTTTCTTTGTAACTACTGTGAATGCCTGCAAGAAAATGTATTTCAGGGTTGTTCATGGTGACATGTTATGTACTTTGATAATAAATTTGCTTTGAACTTTTAATGATCAAACAATGAAAATGTTTACGGATAAACCTCGTAATTGCTGACACCTATGGGGTATTGGAGACCATATTTTCAATCCAACTGGGATTGATAGACTGCTACGGATGGAACTTAACCCTGCATATTTAGAACAGATGATCAATGTCAAATTTCTTCCAACTTAAGACAGGCCTTAAAGATAGCAGTTCTAAATTATACTGTACTTTTATCAGAGAGAATCTTCTCTTCAGTGTCAGAGACAGATTTCTCTGGAGCATTGGAGGCTGAGGTGGACATAATAGAGATTCATAAACTGATGAGGAAGTAGGTAGTCTGTATCTTCTTCCCTGGCCAGAATGATCAAATATAGGGAACATACATTTGAAATGGGTGGGGGAAAGTTTAATGGAGATGTGTGCTGTTAGGTTTTACACAGAGAGTGGTGGGTGTCTGATACAGGCTGCTGGGGGAGTGATCGAAGCAAATATGATAATGGTGTTTAAGAAAATGCAGGCAATGGATTATATTCAGGCAGAAGGCGTTTAGTAAAACTTGGCATTGCATTTGGTCCTGATATTGTGGGTCAAAGAGCCTGTATCTGTGTTGCACTGGTCTATGTTCAATGAAATCATACCACTCAATAAAAGAAAATGCAATGACATAGTGTATTCAGCCTTCAACATATAATTACACTCAAGTTAAAGGATCAAGGCAGTTCCTGGCTCTGTTATCATAGAATATCTGGTTTGAAGATTTGGAAAGTTATCAGCTTGGGATATCAGTTTAGGAAAAGTTTCTTTCTGGCATCATATTTCTGAATAGCCCAAGAACCCATGAACATTATCATGTTATTCCATTTTTGTGATAATTATTTATTTGGTAATTCATAATTACAGGGTGCCATGGTAGTGACACAATTACAGCTCAGGGTGTTATGGAGCTTGGAGTTCAATTCCAACAGTGTCTGTAAGGAGTTTGTAGAGTCTGCCTGTGTACTGTATGGGTTTCCTCCTACATTCTAAAGATGCATTGGTTAGTAGATTAATTAGTCATTGTAAATTGTCCTGTGATTAGACTAATGTTTAAGAGGTGGATTGCTAGCTGGTGAGTCTCGTTGGGCTGGAAGGGCCTGTTCTGCCCTGTATCTCTAAAATAAAAGCTTTCACCTGAGCCAAGCAATTATCCCTTACCAGTTCTTTCCCTGCCAATGTAATAAATGAAACGGCTGATCATTTTGCAACGTTGGTGAAGGTGAAGACCATTCTGACTGGTTGCATCACTGCGTGGTGTGGAGAAGCCATTGGACAGGATTGGAAAAAGCTGTCGGAAGTTGTAAACTCAGTAAAGCCCATCCATCATAGGCACTAAACCCCCCAGCATTGAGGACATCTTCAAAAGCCAGAGACTCAAGAAGGCGGCATGTATCACTAAGGACCTCCAACCATCAGGACATGTTCTCTTCTCATTGCTTCCACCAGGGAAGAGGTTCAAGAGCTTGAAGACACACACTCTTTTAGGAACAGCTTCTTCCCCTCTGCCATCAGATTTCTGAATGAACCATGGACCCAAAAACAATAGCTCACTATTTTTGTTCTCTTTTTGCATTATTTATTTATCTATCTATATATATTTCTTATTGTAATTTATAGCATTTATATATATTGCACTGTGGTGATTGTCCATCCAGCAATGACATGAAATCTGTATGGAAGAGCTTTTAAAGTGAAAAGCCATCGGATCAGTGCAGATCCATTCTCCTGACCGCAGAGGTCCAGGTCCTGTGGTACAAGTAGTCGTCACAACCGAGGTCTTCCGTTGTTGCAGTGGATAACCATAACTTTTCTGTGCCTTGTCATGCCTTTCACTCTCCAAAAAGCTTTGCAATACTGCCTTCCCAGCTGTCATACCTCATTGTAGATCTCATCCACCCAGTCTGCTGGAGCTGACTTTGCATGGTAGGATAGGTTTGTTCCTATTTCACCAAGGGACAATCCTGCTGGCTACCCTCCCTGGATTTAGCCTACCTGTCGAAGCAATGTACCCTAGTTTGCTCACTGTTGCAGGCAAACAGATATTTGTAAGCTGAGTGTCCAGTGGAGACCAAAGCTGAATGAGCTGCCTATTGCTTCACCAGAGGTGCTACCCCTCCCTGGACACCCCATACGTTGTACTGCTCTTGCAAAACAACAAACTTCATGACATACAGAATGCAGTAATAATAAACCTGATTCTGTTTCTGAAACAGTAGTTATGAGAATATATAACGAGTGGATTTTTTAAAAATTATGGGTCGACATTGTTGGGCAGGACAGTTAAGAGGGAGGAAAGCATACAATACACATGAGATTTCAAATCCAGAGGATTGGTTAGCTGATGAATTGCATTTTGAGTGCAGATGATGTACAACCAAGTTCATTGAATGAGCAAACGTTGCCTGATTGAAGGTTTTTATCCCTACACCTGCACTTTCACCTTGTCCCTCACCTCCATTCAGGGCCTTAAACAGTCTTTCCATGTGAGGCAACACTTCACCTGCAAATATCCAGATGTGGCCACCTCTGCATTGATGAGAACCAACATAGATTGGGAACCATTTTGTCAAGAACTTTCACTCCATCTGTGACAAGCAGAATTTCCCAGTGGACAACCATTTTAATTCCAATCCCCAATGCCATTCCAACATGCCAATCTATGGCTTCATCTACTGATAATTAAATCACTCTCTGGTTGGAGGAGCAACACCTCATATTCCACCTGGGTAGCTGTAACCAGAGAGCTGTGCCTGTCCCGTGACAGCACTGCACTCACCTGGTCGGGGGTCACACCACCTGCCAGGCAACATTTCGCCCCTCCCAACTAATCAATGCACACCTAACCATTGGCCAGCTTAATTGGATTAACCTGTCTAGCACCAAGCCGTTGGCCCCCTGACCTATAACCTAGCTTACTCTCTTTTGCCATCCTCGAGGGACCACCCTGCTTCACTCCAGGTAAGGTGTGCATTAAATAGGGTTGTGGGAGCACTTATTGTTGTCCCTTTAGCAAAGAGCCATGCTTGCCCATAGCCAAAGGGGGGGGGGGTGCAATAATTGTAGTTACTTTTCCCCTGCTTGTATGTGTACCTGTACTCCGTCCCCACACTGTTTTCCCATGTATTGTACTGAAAACCCAACTTTTCCCATGCTCCTCTATTCTAAGTGCGTTTGTACAAATACTGTAGCCGTCTGTGTTGTTCCCAAGCTTTTTCTCCCCTTGTAAATAAACTCCTTATTGTTAAAACTGTGTGTCCAGAGCTCTTGCCTTGAGACCCAAAGAACCTTTCTCATTTCCATCACCACAGTAGCCTCCAATCTGATGGCATCAACATCAATTTCTCTAGCTTCCAGTATTTTTCCCTCCCTCTCCTTCCCAATCTTCCACTTTCCACTCAGGCTCACCTCTTATCTCCATTTCTCCTCAGCTGCCTATCATCTTCCCCTTATGCCCCCTCCTTCCCTTTCTCCCATGTCCCACTCTCCCTTCCTATCAGATTCCTTCTTTAGTCCTTCATTTCTTCCACCTATCACCTCCCACCTTTAGCCCCACGTGGCTTCACCTATCATCTTCCAGCTTCTATTCCTTCTCCTCTCCTACCTTTTTATTCTGGCTTCTTCCCCCTTCTTTTCTAGACCTGATGAAGGGTCATCACCTGAAACATTGACTATTTATCCTACTCCAGAGAGTTGAGTTGAGTTCCTCCGGTATTTTATTTGTTATTTATTGAAATACAGTGCAGGATAGGCCCTTTGAGGCTAATCTGAAGTCCTCAGATTTAATCCTAGCCTAATCATAGGACAATTTACAGTTTATTTATCAACTGGTATGTCATTGGACCTATGGGAGGAAATTGGAGCATCTGGAGGAAACCAATGTGGTCACAAAGAGAACATACAAGCTCCTTATAGACATTGACAGGAATTGAGTCCGGGTCGCCTGTACTGTAAAGTATTGTGCTAACCTCAATGCTACTGTCCTGTCGTGTGTGTGTGTATGTTTCTCTCTGGATTTCCAGAATCTGCAGACTCTCTTATGACCTGCTTAAACAGCCAAGGATTATGCCTAAAAGCAAAAACAATCTCTTCCAATAAGTGCGAGGTGTTCTTGCCAGACGAATGCAGTGAGCTAAGGTCAGTTACATTTAAATGAAGTGCATCAGCCTCTGTCAACAGCACTATTACCATTGAGCTTGATCAACGAGGGAATTACTTATTACTTCTGCTCTGGCAGGCTACTCTGTTATTACTCTATGAAGCCTTTTAAAAGCACTTGCCAAGATGTTCCATGAACGATTATTGCACATAATTAAGGCTGATAGGATTGGGGACCATGTTTATCATGAATTACAGATTAGACAATCGACAGAAACGAGGAGTGCTGACATTTAGTTAAATATGAAATTGAGTTGTGTGAGGATGCAAGGTGCTTGTACACAAGGACATAAAGTGGTTAAATATTTGGGGAAGAACATGACTGTTGTGTATTTGATATTTCAATAATATTTGAGTAATTTTGTACAATATATCTCTTGTTTGATTAAGTATTCTTGTTTGTTTAAATAGATCTTAATGGGTTATATGTAAAAATATGTTAATTGCTTACATCATCACACAACCACGTGATAAATGCGCGCCTCACTAAGAGTAAAGACAAATCCAGACCCACCTTCGGAACCCTCTTTGAATTAGTTCAGTGTTTTGAAGTTACAAAACATAACACAATAGATCAGAGTCTATTGTGAAGAAATGCTAACTCCGCCACGGACGGCCCCAAACCCGGATGCGAAAGGGGGAGATTGGGCATGGGGCTAGCAACCACACCTGATAACGATCCAGAGCTACAGAAATACCAGCAGAAGCTCCACAGACTTCATCCCTGGGAGAGGAAGGATCTTCGCCTGGAGACGTATGAAGTCATGTGGTGAAAGCAGAAACCTCAGGGCCCATCAGCCTTCTGTCGGCCCGCAACAGAGGACTGTGGAGAGCTGACGTTGGCAGCCTATGCCTCACCAGGGGTTTTAAGCTTAAGAAGAAGATGAAGAAAATGTGCTGTTGTAGGAAAGCCAACAAAGGCATGGGTCTAGTGGGCAGCCTGAGATTTTTTTCTCCCCAGGGCGAAAATGGCTAATACAAGGAGGTATAATTTTCAAAGAATTCAATGTACATTTATTATCAAAGTATGTATGCAGTATACATTCCTGAGATTCATCTTAACCACAGACAGCCACGGAGCAAAGAAAACCATGGAACCTGTTCAAAGAAAACCATCAACACTCCCCCCACCCACCCACCCACGCAAATGTCATCAAGAAAGAATGAGGGAAAACACAGAATATAAAAGACAAAATCAAAAGAGCCTACATTCAGTTCAGCTCGGTGTTCATTATCTGCAGTCTGGCCTGATTCAAAGTCAACCAAATTAGCAAACTAGCAATAGGAAAAAGAACGATAGTCCAATCCACAAACCACAGACCCAGAACTCTGGTTCCATCCTCCGACAGCATCGAGGGAGAGAAGCCATTCGAAAGCAGTGGCCTTCCCTCAGGAGTAGCAAATAAGAGAGAGGGAGAAAGATTGTCATATGCAGACACCATACTCTAGCAGTAATGAGCGAGAGGCTGGTAGACCGACCTGAACACTCACTTGCTTTCTGCACTCACTTGAATCTTCCTCGCTGCTTTGATCGGTAAAATCTGTGAGAAATGAGCTCACGCCCTATCTCTAAGCTTCTTGGCCTCAAGGTTGCTCACTTCCCAAAGCCTTCTCAGAGACAGCAATGTGCCAGCTCACTCAAGCAGCCTGAAAATACACCGTCAAACTGTAGGTCACAGGCTCTGACGGTACCAGGATCACACATAAAAGGAAAAGAAAATGTATATGAAGTGAAAGAAACGGTTTCATGGACCATCTGGAAAATGTCACGCATGGTAGCATTGTTTGCTGGCGCCAGCTTCTTCCAGCCTGGTGACTGGAGGAAAATATGGGAGGCTTTTTACACAGAGTGGTGGGTGCGAGGAACACCCTGTCGGGGGGTTGTGGGGACAAATTCAGTAGGAACATTTCAAGGTTCAAGATTCAAGATTGTTCCATGTCATTTCCTGTACACAAGTGTAAAGGAGAACAAAATAATTGTTATTCAGGATCTGATGCAGCAGGAAAAAAACATTAAGATTAAAAAAACACAATAATAAAAAAATCTAATAAATATAAATATATGGGCAGCATGGTAGTGTAGTGGTTAGCACAATGTGTTACAATACCAACGACCCAGGTTCAATTCTCACCGCTGTCTGTGAGGAGTTTGTACGTTCTCTCCATGACTGTGTGGGTTTCCTCCGGCTGCTCCAGTTTCCTCCCACAGTCCAATGACTTACGGATTGGTAGGTGACTTGGTGATGGTCAATTGTCCGGTGATTAGGCTCGGGTTAAATCAGGGGTTACTAGGAAGTGCTTCTCAAAGGGTTGGAAGTGTCAGTTCTGTGCTGCAACTCAATAAACAAATATGTAAACAAACAAATAAGATAGCTTATGTCCATAGATTGATTGCATCTCCATAAAGTTACGTGAGGCGCAGGAGTATCTGCACAAAAGTAGTGATAAAGTAGTGGTAGTTGGGGGTGTGGAGGGGTGGATTAGTGCGTGGAGATATTGATCAACCTTACTGATTGGAGAACGTAATTGTTGTTGAGGTTGGTGGTCCTGGTGTGGATGCTGCATTAACTCCTCCCAGATGGGAGGGGGACAAATAGTCCAGGCTCTCTCAGGCACAAGGAGGGTAGAGTTAGACCATAAGACATAGGAACAGAATTGGGCTATTCAGCCCATCGAGTCCACTCTGACATTTCATTATGGCTGATGCTGGATCCCAATCAACACCATACACCTGCCCTCTCACCATATCTTGTGATGCCCTGACCAATCAGGAATGTGGGAGATGTTGACTCTCAGAAGGCTCATGAGGTGCTGGCTAGTTGTAAACAAATTGGACATGATTCAATAATTAAGGGATCAAGAGACACAGGGATAGTGTGGTTAGATAAGATCTTATCATAAAACAGTGCAGGCTTGTGATCAATTGCCCATCTCAGCATACTAGGGAACCAATCAATAATTTTATAATAGTGGTGTAGAAGCTATCCTTGAGCCTGGTGTTATGGGCTTTCAGGCTCTTTTAACTTTTGCCTGATAGGAGAAGGGGAGAAGAGAATGGCCAGGGTGGGTGGGGTCTTTGATTATTTTGGCTGCTTTACTGAGTTAGTGGAAAGTGTAAGCAGAGTCCATGGAGGGGAGGCTGGTGTGAGTTTTTTGATGTCTGGAGTAGAGACAGTGGTATTAGCTATATTCTAAATCTCCTGTGTATCTGTGAACTTCTCAGCAATTTCCTGATACATCCATCTCTGTCAAGTCTATCTTATAACTGAATCCTAAGGATTACAACTATTTTGTTTAAATATCAGGAAGCAGAGTTTGAATGCCCAAACACAGGGAATTTAGACAGTGAATTTAAACAGAGTTTGAATGATCAAAAGGTCAGCACAGTAGAGTAATGCATCAACAATCGCTGACAATTCCTGCTTCTCTCGGTAAGGAGTTTATACATTGTCCCCGTGACTGCGTGCGGTTCCTTCAGCTGTTCAGGTTTCATCTCGTGTTCCAAAGACGTACGGTGAGTTGTGGGCCTACTATGTAACACCAAAAGTATGGCAAACAAGTCAGCGCATTCATCGCTGATTTGATTTGACACAAATGATGCATTTCACAGTATGTTTCAACGTATGTGACATATATTGCTAATTTTTAATCTTCATAAAGTTTATCACATGAAGAGTTAAATTATGAATCTAATATATCCAAACATATATTTCAATTAAAAGATCAACATTTAAATGCCCAACAGTCAATCTGAATATAGTCCCCCCCGTTACATAAACCAATCTGAGGAGACTTTGCTTTCCTGCAGTTGGAGTTTTTTGACATTCACAAAATGCTCCAGTATTGGTTTGTGTGTCTTCAGCCCTAAGGAACAAGGTTCTAGAGAGCCCTTTGCTACATCTTCTCATCTCTCTGCTTCTCCTTCTCTCTCTTCACCACTCCATTTCCTCTTTTCTCCACCACTCCACGCCTCCCTGCTTCTTCTCCACTGTTTCGTACTTCCACAGCTGCATCTCCCCACCTCTTTATTTCTGTGTCTCCCTTTCAACCTCTTTATCCTCTTGTCATCTCTCCTGAACCAGTGTGGATAACTTCACTCACCTCAACACTGACTTCATTGCAGAACCTATGCACTCACTTTCAAGTACCCCACAGCTCCTGTTCTCCATATTATTTTTTATTATTATTAGATGTTTTCATATTTTCACAGTTTGTCATCTTTTGCATATTGATTGTTCGTCTGTCTTTGTTTTTGTGTAGTTTTTCATTGATTCTATTCTGTTTCTTTTTATCTATTGTGAATAGTCACAAAAATGAATCTCATGGGAAAGGGTTAATTGTTGATGTAATACTTTGTTGTTGCAGTATTTGGGTTATGACTTGAGTTAAAGGGGGCTTGGGAATGTGCGCTGGCCAATGGGGAGAGGTGTTTTACTTCCTTGTGTGCCCGAGAGAAGGAAGTTCTTGGGCTTTTAGTTTGGGAGAAGATGGAGAGAGAAGATGCCAGAACGGGGAAGTCGTAGACTGCAGGACTGAGCAGACATGGAATGGGGTTGGGAGTTACTGCGGCCGGGAGAAATCGATGGAGAATGAACAGACGGGAGAAGGGTGAGCTCCAACGTGCACATTAGACTGTTTCATTAAAATGGGCCCTTTTTCTTTTTGTTTTCTTTACTAAACCTGTGGTCAGTTTAAGATTTATAAAGTTCAATCATCTATTGCATATTGTGTACTGTTATTTCGTGGTACTGATTTGTAACAGGGGAACACATCACGCAGCATCCACCCAAACAAGATTTCTCAAGTTTGGCCGGACAGAGGCTGTCTCCCCCTAGATTAACACAGCTGGCCGAACCTGAGGATTACACTCAAAATGGTGACATGTATGTATTTTGATAATAAATTGACTTTAAACTTTGAACTGTCCATTTGTAAGGATGACCTTTGAAGCTTAGAGGGCCAGCATTATAAAAAGAGATTAGATTCATTGCAATGCAGGACGACAAAGGGTGACTTCAAAGAAGTTTGTAAAATTATAAGGACAGTCATCACTTTTCCCCAAGGTTAGGAAGTCCAGAACTAGAGGGCACAGATCAAAATTGGAGAAGAGAGATTTAAAAGAGACCTGAGTGGTAACATCAGAAGGTAATGAGTACCTGGAATGAGCTTCCATTAGAAGTGTTTGAGGTGGGTACAATTGCTAACTTTAAGAGGAATTTGGATAGGTACATGGAGGGGAGGAACTGAGACTAGCAGGAAGGATGCTGGGGGTGACATGGACAAGATGTGCAGATGAGCCTGTTTTGTTGCTGCATTACTCCGGGATCCTATAGAAGCATAGAAACATAGAATCATAGAAAACCTACAGCATAACACAGGCCCTTTAGCCAACAAAACTGTGCCAAACATGTCCTTACCTTAGAAATTACCTAGGATTACCCATAGCTCTATATTTTTCTGAGCTCCATATACCTGTCCAGGATTCTCTTAAAAGACCCTATCGTATCTGCCTCCACCGTTGCCGGCAGCCTATTCCACACACTCACCACTCTCTGAGTTAAAAAAACTTACCCTTGACAACTTCTCTGTACCTACTTCCAAGCACCTTAAACTGTGCCCTCTCATACTAGCCATTTCAGCCCTGACAAAAAGCCCCTGACTATCTACATGACCAATGCTTCTCATCATCTTATACACCTCTGTCAGGTCACATCTCATCCTCTGTCGCTCAAAGGAAAAAAGACTGAGTTCCTTCAACCTATTCCCATAAGGCATGCTCCCCAATCCAGGCAACATCCTTGTAAATTTCTTCTGCACCCTTTCTATGGGTTCCACATCCTTCTTGTTGTGAGGTGACCAGAACTGAGCACAGTACTCCAAGTGGGGTCTGACCAGGGTTGTATATAGCTGCAACATTACCTCTCGGCTCTTAAACTCAATCCCACGATTGATGAAGGCCGATGCACTGTATGCTTTCTTAACCACAGAGTCAACCTGCGCAGCAGCTTTGAGTGTCCTATGGACTCAGACCCCAAGATCCCTCCGATCCTCCACACTGCCAAGAGTCTTACCATTAATACTATATTCTGCCATCATATTTGACCTACCAAAATGAACCAGCTCACACTTATCTGGGTTGAACTCCATCTTCCACTTCTCAGCCCAGTTTTGCATCTTATCAATGTCCCACTGTAGCCTCTGATAGCCCTCCACACTATCTACAACACATCCAACCTTTGTCAACAGAAAATTTACTAACCCATACCTTCACTTCTTCATCCAGGCCATTTATAAAAATCACAAAGAGTAGGGGTCTGAGACCAGGTCCCTGAGGCACACCACTAGTCACCAACCTCCATGCAGAATATGACCCATCTACAACCACTCTTTGCTTTTTGTGGGCAAGCCAGTTGTGGATCCACAAAGCAATGTCCCCTTGGATCCTATGCCTCCTTACTTTCTCAGTAAGCCTTGCATGGGGTACCTTGTCAAATCCCTTGCTGAAATCCATAGACACTACATCTACTGCTCTACCTTCATCAATTTGTTTAATCACATCCTCAAAAAATTCAATCAGGCTCATAAGGCACAACCTACCTTTCACAAAGCCATGCTGACTATTTCTAATCATATTATGCCTCTCCAAATGTTTATAAATCCTGCCCCTCAGGATCTTCTCCATCAAATTACCAACCAAATATTAAGCTATCTTTAAGGTTTCTTACAGTAGGCCAAGACCAGATTGTATTTGATAGTGACCCAACAATTTACCTTGTAGAGTAGTCAGTATGAATGTTGATAATCTCAAGATTAATTTGACAGGTTCAAACTGCAAGCCACTATTGACGTATCTAGTCTCTGGGCAAAGGCTTTGAACCAAATAAAGAAAAACAGTTTCCTGTTGTCTTCTCCCATTGAACCCATTGTCAACGTCTAGTTATGTAATGAGTTATATTCATTGATTAATACCATCACAGAGTCACAGGAAAGATCAATTGAAACCAATTGCTTGATGGAAATTATTCTAAACATTTTCTACTACATGATGTACGAGGGGTGATCGATAAGTTCATAGCCTAAGGTAGAAGGAGTCAATTTTAGAAAACCTAGCACATTTAATTTTCCTACATTTACACACTTAGTCCAGCGGTGTGGAGCAATACGGATCCCTTCTTTGTACAAGTCAGCATCTTGGACCTCCAGAAGTGGTCCACAACATGGGGTGATTGATAAGTTATTGGCTTAAGGTAGAAGGAGTTGAGTTATTAACTTCACACTTTCTGCATTTTCACTCAGAGTTGAACTGCACGTGCAGGTAACGAGAGCAGTATAACTCATCTCCTTCTACATTAGGCCACAAACTTATCAAACACCCCTCATATATCGAAGAGTTGCATGACTAGTCAGAATCAGATTTAGAGTCACTTATTTATCACAGGTACTGTGCTTTGAAATATACAATGAAATGCATTGTTTTCTGTTAATAACCAATATGAGCAGCCCACAAGAGTCACCACACACTCCGGTGCCAACCGTATGGAAAAACTTGAATGTGATTCCTCCTTGGTACATGCCAAAATAAAATAGATGTCTGTACGACAAACTGGTGTTAGCTTGGAATGCAATTGTCTTGAGAAAGCACAAGAAAACCAATTCACAACAACATGGTGAGAAAGTTAAGGGAGTACAGGTCTACAGCCATAACAGTGGAAAATGAGGAAAAACATGCTTTCATGGGAAGGCGAGGTCATTGTGTAGCGGCTGGTACCAGATGTATGGAAAAACACCAGTGTAAGGAGTCATAAAGGGTATAAAAGGAGGACACTCTTGGTGCAAGGGAAGAGAGCTTTGTCCTAATATAGGCCATGGCTGGTGGGTGGTGCTAAGGTAACGAATAGGGGGTCAAGGAGAGTCCGAGCATGTTGAGTCGGAGGTAGTCTTAGACTTAGAGAGAGAGGAGCGGCTGTGTGAAAGTCTGTTGGCATTCTGTAGATCAGCTCATTTAGAGGATGATAAGTACTATTTTGATTTCTGTACTGTCACTGCACACTGCTGTAGTGATTTATTTTTCCTTTAGTATTGCATTTCCACTAGTTCTAATTAAGTGTTTACCTTTCACATTGAACACGTGTATTGTCTTCTTTTTTTTGCGAATACATATGCAAATACCCTGACCTGAATCAGCAAAGAACACAAAAGTGAATTTTAAAATAACATCGCCACAATGTTCAACAGAAACAACAAAGCAACAAAAGCAAAAAAGCTCCCACCCACCCATCCACCTAATGCACCCCCTGCACACACAAACACTCCCCCCTTCCCCCTTCCCCTTCCCCCTCTTTCTCCCCCCCTTTCCCCTTTCCTCTTTCCTCTTTCCCCCTTCCCCCTTCCCCTCCTTCCCCTCCTTCCCCTCCTTCCCCCCCCCTCTCTCCCCCCCTCTCTCCCCCCCTCTCTCCCCCCCTCTCTCCCCCCCCTCTCTCCCCCCCTCTCTCCCCCCCTCTCTCCCCCCCCCTCTCTCCCCCCCCTTCTTTCCCCAGAAAAGACTTTCTCTTGGTATGGCCAATGATGTTCAGTTCATCCAGGTGTAAGTAGGAAGGAGACTTACTGTTGTACAGATTCTTCCATCTCACAAACTGGGAGCAACAAATTTGAACCAACGTGAAAACATTGATCATAGAACATAGAACAGTACAGCACAGCACAGTACAGGCTATTTAGTCCACAGTGTTATATTAACGTTATGTAAGATCAATCTAACCCTTCTCTCCCCCTTAGCCCTCTATTTTTCTTTCATCATGTTCCCATCTCGGAGTTTGGGGGAGAGTTTGTTGTGATTTTTGTGTCAGAGAATTCAGAAAAAAAAGTGACATGACAGACTTTTAAACCATAATCAGTGAGTGGTTTGTCTTTGTTGGTCTCCCTGCTCACTGAGAAATGGAGACACTTCCCTGTTCCTTCATTCGGGAGAGAGAGAGCTTGTGTATGTTGAATTATCGGGGTGAATAATTAGTTTTTGTTGTAGTGCAGACATGGTCCTTCTTGGGGGCTTTGCTTGGAGGGTGGAGGGTGCTGCTACTTTGCGTAAGTAAATGGAAGGGGGAGGTCATTACTTTGCTGATGTTTGTGCATGGGAGAGGATAAGTAGAGGAGTCTTGGGGTTCTAATGTTTTTAATTTCACTCATTCTCTGGGGATGCTTGGTGGATGTCTGCAAAGAAGAGGAATTTCAGATTTTATATTGTATACATTCTCTGATATTCAATGGAACTATTGAACTGCACTTTCCTCCAATCACCTTAGAATGATGCCCACTCATATTAACAATCTGCTTCCTGGGAAAAAAGTCTCTGGCTGTCCACTCTTTCAAAACCTCGAAACTTCTAAATATTGAGAAACACTCTAAATACGAGGATAAGTCAAGTGGTGCTCAGTTTGAACTCATAAAGGTTGAGTTGTCACCCTTAGTGTGAGGTGTTGCACTTTGGGAGGACAAACCAGTGTAACACTTACACAGTAGATGGTAAAGCACTGAGGTGTGTGGTAGAACAATGGGACCTAGGTATACAGATCCATGATTCCTTGAATGTGGCATCACAAGGAAATAGTCATAAAGATAACTTAAGTCACATTGGCCTTCTTAAACAGTCATTGAGTACAGGTGTTGGGAGGTTACGTTGAAATTGTCTAAGATGTCACTCAGGCCGAATTTGGAAAACTCTGCGCAGTTCTGGTGACCTACCTACAGAAAAGACTTAGAAAAAACTTCAAAGAGTACAGAGAAAATTTATAATATTGTTGCCAGGACGATGACCTGAGCTATAAGGAAAGGCTGAATAGGTTGGGACTTATTCCCTGGAGTGTAGGAGAATGAGGGGAGATCCTATAGAGGTGTATTGCCCTGGTTAAGATTTGGCACCTTTCTTTATAATTTTATGTTGGTATGTGATGTCATTTTTGAGCTACTGATAACAGTATTTACACAGCATTCACTACAACCTATGTTGGAATATCCTAACTTTCCTATTTGATTGAACACCAAATTATTACCAACCCTAGATGTTTATTGTTTATGAAAGGTGGCCTTCTCATTGATGAGTCACATGGCTGTTAGCAGAGTTAGCAAACGAGCCAAGTTTGTATACAAGCCTTGGTGAGGGGGTTGCAGAGGTATACAAAATTATGAGGGGTAGAGATTGTGCGAATATATGTGGGCTATTCCACCTGAGGCTGGGTGAGATGAGTGGTCATAGTTATAGATGAAATACTCAAAGGGAATCTAAGGGGGAACTTTTTCACACAGAAGGTGGTGTTAATGTGGAATGAGCTGTCAGAGAAGTGGTAGATCTGAATTCAATTGTGATACTTAAGAAAAGTTTGCATTGGTACATGGATGAGAGGGGTATGGAGGGCCATGGTCTGGGTTTAGGTAGATGGTATTAGGCAGAATACCAATTCAGCACAACCAGATGAACCAAATGGATCTGTTTCTGTATGACTCTGATAGAGGATCCTCTGTCATTTTGGTGTTTGTGTATGGTAATTCAAATTCAGCTTTATTTTTTACATATATATTGGAACATACAGTGAAATAGGAAAGTATTACCACACAATCTGCAATCCACAAAGTTGAGAAGTGTCCACATCTTTTTGACCTTAAAGGCAGGATGCCCGTCAAATCAAAGCCCTCAGCTGTTTCTGAATTTACGAATGAAGAGACCTTGCACAGATCACCTACTTTCATTCAAATGATGAACTGCAGGTTGGAATATTTCATATATTTTCCTTCATTTCACTTTGCATTTATGCTTTTTAATTACTGCAGCAATTACTTTGACCAGAACGTGCATTTTTTATTCTTAATTATTTTGTAAATACAATGTATTTTTATTGCTTATATTCAATCACTATGTTTTGAAATGGGTGTTGGGGTGGAGATATGTCTCTAGCAAAGGTGGTGTATGGTGTCTTTCCATTTGCTAGTCTGCAGGTCACCCTTGGTGAAGATGTAGCACCTGTCTAGCCCCCTGAACAGGGTCATGTGAAGCCATAGGAGCCGCTGGTGAATGGTCGTATGAGTAGCTGGTGCATATCACAAGTCCTGGTTTTGTGATCACTGACGCCAGACAGACAATGTCTGAAGAGTATCGATAATGGCTGGGGTCACCCGTCTTGCAAAGACACTGCCCATAAGAACGCAATAACAAACCATTTCTGTAGAAAAATTTGTCAAGAACAACTATGGTTATGGAAAGACCATAATCACCCACATCATTCAAAATGGCACACAACAAACAAATGATGTTTTTAAATGCTCTTTTTCATTATTGGAGGTATCTAATGCAAAAATAAAATGCCTCTTTTTGATTGGTTGAGGAGATGTGTTATGGGACAGGATGCTTATGAGGACAGATGTCTGTGAAGAATCAGATGTGTTTTTGTCCTCAAGGCTTTGCTATCAGAGCTCATTTTTGATTCTAATTGCTGAGAACTCCCCTCCAGACAGATACAGCTCTGAGTTTTATTTATGTCGTCCCTAGGTGATGAACCAATACATTACAAACACAGCTCTTCCCCTGCTAGAATGCTGACACCTTGCTCTTCTCACAAACAGCTGGCTAGATTGCTAAAGAACAATATCATGATGTATAAAGTACTCGCTGCTCCAGATGTTTCCATCTAAACTATCAATCTGACTGGTTTCTACAGCTGAAAAAGTACATAAACAATAAAACTACAAAGCTAGCTATTCCCTTTCACAGGGAATTACATGGCATTTCAAGCAAATCAACAGGCCATTTGGCCCATAGAGCACTGCTGGCACTTACTTTTTGTTATGAGTGATGAACAGACCTGATGGACAATGCGGTGCAGAGTTAACCATTCCCAAGCCCCCTCCTGAGAACTATGAACTATTGCTGTTGCTATGCTGCTCATGAGAGAGAGAGATAAAGCCCAGGCAAGAACATTTGCTACAGATAAGAGGGGGAGAGAGACTGTTGATTTACTGTATTATGACCCTTCCTGGATTATTTACCTTCTACTACAAGGACTTTACTTTGCTCGTTAACATTCCTCAGGAGATAGCAGGAGTGGCCTGATTTGATGGACACGGTCATTCAGAGTTGATGGATAGCTGAGACCCCGTGAGTGGGAATAAAAGACAGGTCTGGAGAGACACCCTTCAGACACACCAGTGGGCACTGACTGAGTGTTGGGAACCCACAGAAAGGTGGGGACTTCGGAGACCGAACCAGGAGATCGGTCAGTAAAGCTCAGTGTTACAGCAGGGCTGGTGGGGACTTGTGTGTGTGTGTCCACTCATGCCAGAGTGACGAGTCCACCACAGAAGAACGGTCTAGCTGAAGACCAGAGGGGTCATAACTGAATGACCACAACAACACGACGGATTAAGAAAGCCACAAAAGGTTTGCCTGCCGCAACTGTTGCTGTTACATCTCGCTCGCTCTGTCACTCTCTCTCCCCAACGATTTCAATACAACAGCCATAACCACCTCAGCATTTATGAACTGAACTCTATACTTTCCTATGACAATTCATTTACCCCTAGACATCGATAGAGCTTGTTTATTATTGATTATTATTATTATTACACTTTTAGGTTTATTACTGCTAACTTGTTTTATATGTATATTTGCATTTTTGATATTGTATTGTGTAGTTTACTAATAAACACCTTTAGTTTGGTGCCACCGGACTCCAATGGATTCTTCTTTCTCTGCTGGTCAGACACCCAGTTACGGGGTACGTAACAAATTGGGGCCTCGTCTCCGGGATTTGATTACCAAATTGGGGGGCCAGTGAATCGGGATAAAAGTCCCTTATCTGATCTGGTTTTGTGGATAACCAGATGGGAAACCAGCAGAGATGGAAATTGACAAATTTTTAAAAGACCCGATTTCGGGGGCATTAGAGGATGCCAAGAAGGTGGAATTGGTGAGCGTTGCAAAATGATTAAATCTCTCGGCGGTGAAATCAACGATGAGAAAGTTGGATATACAGAGAGCAATAGCTGTGCATTACATATCTGAGGGTGTGTTCACGTCGGATGTATTGGACCTGTTCCCTGAGAAAAAACCAGTCGAGGGTGAGCTTCAGATACAGATAGAAAGATTAAGGTTGGCTGCAGAAATGGAGGAAAGGGAGCATGAGCTCCAGATAAAGGAGATAGAAGCTGATAGACAGAGGGAAGAAGCTGATAGGCAGAGGAAAGACAGAGAAAGAGAGGCAGTTTGCGCTGGAAATGGAGAGGTTAAAGGCATCGCAGGGAAGAGACCAAGTTGCAAACCCAAATGAGGGGTTCAAGATTGTTCAGGAGATCCAGTTGGTACCTCCATTCGAGGAGATGGATGTCGATAGGTACTTTCTTCATTTTGAGAAAGTGGCTCTGAATCAGAACTGGCCTAAGGGGAAATGGGCTGTTTTGTTACAGAGCGTACTTAGGGGAAAGGCTCAACAAGCATATTTGGCATTGTCCATGGAGGAGTTTAAGGATTACGAGGAAGTAAAAAGGGCTGTATTGAGGAGTTACGAGTTGGTGCCAGAGGCATACCGGCAGAAGTTCCGGAACTTGAGAAAGCAGTGGAACCACACGTATTTAGAGTTTGCCCGTGAGATGCAAATGTATTGAGAGCATTGGTGCGCCTCAAAGGGGGTCTTTGGAGATTATGATAAACTATTACAGTTAATACTGATGGAGCAGTTCAAAGGTTGTATCCCTGAGAGTATGAAGACGTACTTGGATGAGAAGGAGACAGTGACTCTGTCTGTGACTGCCAAATTAGCAGACGAGTATGCCTTAACCCACAAAACAAAGTTTTCCCTAAATAAGAGCTACCAGAAAGGCAGTAGGGACAGCAGAGAAAGCCCACCGGCTAAGGCAGAGAATAAGCCGGGAGCTAGTGGAAAAGGTAAGAAGGAGGAAAAGCAGGCTGGCAGGAAGTTTCCCAACTTTACGTGTTATAATTGTGGGAAAGCTGGTCATATAGCATCTAAGTGCTTTGCTCCGAAGAAGGAGACAGGAAGAGGGAAAACGGCAGTCCCGACTGGTTGCATTGAGTCGGTCAGCAGATCGATGAGGAAGGCAAAGGTAGATAGAGCACAAGAGGGGCGTGAGAAGTTTATCTCGGAAGGGACAGTGTCTGTGAAGGAAGGAGAAACCCCAGTTCCAGTGCGGATCTGGAGAGATTCTGCGGATGTGTATTCAGCAGTGAAGCTGACAATTAAGCCTGTAAGTGCTGAGGACCCGCCCATAGATTCCAAGATTTATCCCGCATGCGCAATCACTCGCAGCATGTCTAGAAAGGCGGCTGAGACAGGAACCTGTTTAAATGAGTCCAATGTTAATTTAGTGGAGACATTTTTGCCGACCTTGTATAAAAAGGGGTTTCCGGATGAGGAGGGAAAGGATAGTGGAGCTAAGGAAAGTAAGGGAGATGAAGCAGATTTAGTGTTAGCAAGGAACAAAATTTTGAACCTGGCTCACAAGATACCCCTAGGTGGACACTTAGGAGTGAGGAAGGAGGTTATGGAGGCACAGAGGAAAGATGAGAAACAGATGAGGCAGATAGAAGTTCCAGGGTTGGACACGAATGATCTATCTGGTTTGACAGAGCTGTTTTCAGTTGAAGAAGTTAAGTGTGTTCCCGATTATATAAGGGTAGTCCTAGATGAAAAGGATGCCGCTACCTTGAGGGAGCCTGCTGGGTTAGCAGACGAGGTTGTTTTAACCCGCAAGGTTGAGTTTACTCTGAAGGGGAGTTGCCCAGAGAGTAACTGGGAGGATCAGGGGAACTTAGAATTTGAAAAGGGGTCTGGTATTGAAAGCCTAGGAGAGGCAGATGTCCCGTTTGCTTGTTCAGGATGTGAAGGATGTGGAGTCACAGGATACAGGATGTTGAAGCTCAGGAAAAGTCTGAGGAATCTGAGTTAGTTGAAAAGGAATGCAATCCTTTTGGGTCAGATAGACTTGGTTCAGTGAAGAAAGGGTTAACCATGGCACAGGGAGAAAGTGAGAATTCTCAGTCACTTGTGCTAAAAGTTAGTGAGGAGATGAAAGCTGGTGATGTGAATATTATTGAAGGGAAAGGGAAAAGTATCGTTCCTAAACTTTTGAATAAAGAAAATTTAAAGTTGAGTTTGGTGTCAGAACTGTTGACAAAAGTGAAGGGACCGTTAACTAAACAGTGGCTCGTTAACAAGGCGCCTGTTAGTCAATTACAGTTTGTTTTGGAATTTAAGGATAAAGAACTTGATGTTGTTCAAGGATGTGAGTTGGAGAGGCAGAACTTAGTGTTGTTTTGACCAAGAGGGATCACCTGCAGATGTTAAAGGAGAAACTAACAGAATTAAAGATCCTGAAGATGAAATTAATGACCTGCTTAAAAATAATGAGTGGTGTGGAAGTTCAGCAAATGGGTTTAATTTGGAAAACATTGGTGATAAGATAGCTCCTGTGAAAGGAGTCTGTGAAGGCCTATTCCAAGCTGGTGAGCAAGCTAACCACGTGAGAGTTAGTGAAAAAGAGGCAAGGGTTGACCAAATGCCACTTTGAATAACAGGATCTGGTTTTTCGGGAATTTGACTTTTTTTGGAACAAAGAATGTGAATAATAAAGACAACATCATGGAAGATTGAATGTTAAGTTTGAAAGTAAAAGAGAGATTAGTATTTGCACAAACTTCTGTAATGTACCACAGTATAATCACACATGTATTGGTTCGCATTTTGTAATATACGTCTAAGCTAAGAACACAATCCCTTGGTATTTTTGCCTAGCATGAAAAATAAAAATAGGAGGTTATTAAGTTGGAGTCTGTTGTTACAGGAATTCGATACTAAACTACAACATGTAAAGGGGAGTGACAATGTAATTGCTGATTGTTTATCTAGATGTTAATTTGAAAGTGTATCTATTATTCTTGTAGTTAAGACCACTTCTGTATTTTGTTAAACTCTGTAATTCAGGGGACGTCACGTGATGACGTAGGATTGAGACGCTGGAACCCAGCTCTCCCGTAAAAAATCATTAAATTAACGTTTAAATGAAGAAATGTTAGTTAATACTTTTTAAAAGTTACTTATAAACTACTCTGGATTGTTTCAAGTTATGCCTCACAAACAGAAGATGAAGAAAACTACTACTGTGAAGACAACGCAAATTGGAACAGAATCAAGGGCCACTTCTGCTAAAGAACCGCGGGCTAAGGTACATTATACCACTGGTGATACAGAACAGGAAACTGCGACAACATCGACCATTTCTAAAGAAAAAGACCAACGAGAACTGCGCAAACGTGAAGGAAGGAGCATGCGCAAACGAGAGCAACCAGAACTACAAATCCCAGTTACGACTGAAACCAAAAGTGAAAGTGAATCTGAGGGAGAGTCAGATTCTCTGGAAAAATCAGATGAAGATGGAGATAAAAGTTCTTCTGGAAATATAGAAAAGACTTTGATGCAAATAATGCGTAAATTAGAAAAATTAAATGCATTAAAAGTAATCAAAAAAAGTGATAAATATGGACATTATGTTTGATAAAATGAGAAAAAGATAGGAAAAAATGGAAAAGAGTATTATTGATTTGGAAACTACAAAGGAAGACATGGTTGAAAGAATGAATAAAATGGAAGATGATATTACTGCCTGGACATCAGAAAGAAAACAATTTATGGAAAAAATTGATAAGCTTGAAAATTTTAGTACATGAAACAATATTAAAATTGTTGGACTTAAAGAAGATATAGAAGGAGAAGATCCAATAATTTTTTTTCAAAAATGGATCCCTGAAAAATTGGTAATGGAAGAAGAAACTCTAATTGAGATTGAAAGGGCTCATAGAGCCTTAAGGTCAAGACCTCAAGCTGATCAAAATCCATGATCAATTTTGATAAAATGCTTAAGATACCAAGATAAAGAAAAGATCCTGAAGGCGGCTGCGCAATGTGCCAGAAAGAGAAACGGGCCATTGATGATAGCAGGGAAGGCAGTTCTTTTTTATCCTGATATAAGTTATAACCTTTTGAAGAGAAAGAAGGAATTTCACCCAGCAAGAAAAGTCTTATGGGAAAAGGGTTATAAATTCATAATGCGTCACCCAGCAACACTGATAATTTTTTTGGAGGAGGGAAAAAGAAGATTTTTTTTACCGATTATTGAGAAGCAGAGAAGTTTGCACAAAAACTTCCATCTACTCGCTAATTATACATAGAGATTTCCAAGCGTAATGGATTAAAGATGAAGATAGAGACAGTGAATGGAAGTGATGGATATTTAAGGATGATACAGGGGAGAAAAGCAAAATTTCAGAAATACTAATTGAGAATAGTATTTTTTTTCTTCTTATATATATATATACTTTTTTATGTTACGGGGGGCTGGGGAGCTTTGGATCAATTACTACGGGATTCACGTGTGTAATCATGGTGATCGCCATGACCCATACAATAGAGGGGGGTAATGTTGTGTTCTTTATTTTTCACAACATTAGTAGGGGGGTATTTTGTTTTTTTCTTTATACTCTATTTTTCTTCTATCTTTCTGCCTGGATGATCAGTGGGGACACACAAAGCAACATGGAGAATTTTAAAAAGATTTCCCAAGATACCATGAAAGTTGAAAGATTAGGTATTATTATAGACTGGAGTAACATAATTAAAAATAATGACTAATTTACTGAATTTTTAAAGTTTTAATGTTAATGGGCTTAATGGACCGGTGAAAAGAAAAAGAATTTTAACATACATGAAAAAAATGAAAACAGATATAGCTTTTTTACAAGAAACACATTTAACAGACATAGAACATCAGAAATTAAAAAGAGACTGGGTTGGAAATGTTATTGCAGCTTCATTTAATTCAAATGCGAGAGGAGTTGCAATTTTGGTTAATAAAAATTTACCAATTAAAATACAAAATGTATTAATTGATTCAGCGGGGAGATATGTAATTATACATTGTCAATTTTTTTCAGAAATATGGACTCTTATGAACATTTATGCACCAAGTGAAAATGATGTAAAATTTATATGAGGTTTTTTTGAATTTGGCTAACACACATGACAAAATATTAATAGGTGGGGATTTTAACTTTTGTCTAGATCCAGTATTAGATAGATCAACAAAGGTTGTCACAAAATCAAAAGTAGTAAATTTAACTCTATCATTGATGAAAGACTTAAATTTGATTGATATATGGAGAAGAATTAATCCAAAAGAAAGAGATTATTCATTTTATTCAAATAGACATAAAACATATTCAAGGATAGATTTTTTCCTATTATCAATGAAAATTCAAGATAGAGTGAAAAATATGGAATATAAAGTGAGAATATTGTCAGATCATTCTCCTTTGATAATGACAATGATAATGATAGATAAAGAGGAATCAATTTATAGATGGAGATTTAATTCAATATTACTAAAATGCCAAGATTTTTGTGATTTTATGAAAAAGCAGATTCAGTTCATTTTAGATATAAATTCACATTCAGTTGATGATAAATTTATATTGTGGGAAGCAATGAAGGCATATTTGAGAGGTCAGATAATAAGTTATACTTCTAAAATTAAGAAGGAATATATGATAGAAATAGATCAATTGGAAAAAGAGATTACAAAATTTGAAAAAGAATCTCAAAGAAATATGACAGAAGAAAAACTAAGACAACTTATTAATAAGTTACAATATAATACACTTCAGACATATTGAACAGAAAAAGCAATTATGAGAACTAAACAGAGATATTATGAACTAGGTGAAAGATCACATAAGGTCCTTGCATAGCAGTTAAAAACAGACCAGACTTCTAAAACAATAAATGCAATTCGAACAAGAGTAAATAAAATTACTTATAAACCTTTAGAAATTAATGAAATTTTTATTCTGAGTTGTATGAATCAGAATCACAAAATGATAATGGCAAGATAGAAAGATTTTTATTACAAATAACTCTTCCAAAATTAAATACGGAAGAACAGAAGGGATTAGATATGACTTTTACATTGAAAGAGGTCAAAGAAGCCCTAGGATCACTTCAAAGTAATAAATCTCCAGGAGAAGATGGTTTTCCACCTGAATTTTATAAAAAGTTTAAAGATTTATTAATTCCTCCTTTTATGGAGTTAATACATCAAGCAGAAAGAATGCATAAACTTCCAGAATCTTTTTCGACAGCTATTTTAATAGTATTGCCATAAAAAGATAGAGATCTTTTAAAGCCAGCATCATATAGACCTATTTCTTTATTAAATACTGATTATAAAATAATAGCAAAAATCTTATCTAACAGATTATCTAAATACTTACCAAAATTAGTACATATGGATCAAACAGGATTTATTAAAAATAGACAATCGGCAGATAATGTAACTCGGTTATTTAGTATAATTCACTTGGCGCAAAAGAGGGAGGAAATGAGTGTGGCAGTTGCTTTAGATGCAGAAAAAGCATTTGATAGATTGGAATGGGATTTTTTATTTAAGGTATTGGAAAAATATGGATTAGGAGTATCTTTTGTAAAATGGATTAAAACCTTAAATACTAATCCCAAAGCTAAAGTAGTGACAAATGGTCAAATTTCAACACTATTTCAGTTAACAAGGTCAACTAGGCAAGGTTGTCCATTATCACCTGCTTTATTCGTGTTGGCGATAGAACCATTAGCTGAATTAATTAGAATGGACCCAGATATTAAGGGTTTCAGAGTTAATCAGGAAGAATATAAGATTAACTTATTTGCTGATGATGTTCTGCTTTATTTAACAAACCCAGTGCACTCATTGCGTAAATTATCCTATAGATTGGAAGAATATGGGAAAATATCAGGTTATAAAATAAATTGGGATAAAAGTGAAATTTTACCTCTTACTAAAGGAGATTATAGTCAATGTCGATTAATAACTCAATTTAGATGGCCGGCAAATGGTATAAAATATTTAGGTATAAGAGTTGATAATGATATAAAGAACTTATATAAATTAAATTACTTACCATTATTGAAAAAAAATCAAGAAGATCTTGATAAATGGATGGTATTACCAATAACATTAGTAGGTAGAGTAAATACCATAAAAATGAATATATTCCCTAGACTACAATATTTATTTCAATCACTACCAATACAGCTACCCCAGAAGTTTTTTCAAGAGTTAAATAAATATGTGAGGAAGTTTCTTTGGAAAGGTAAGATGTCAAGAATATCGTTGGAAAAATTGACATGGAAATTTGATCTAGGAGGGTTACAACTTCCAAATTTTAAGAATTATTATAAAGCAAATCAACTTAGATTTATTGTATCTTTTTTTGAGAAAGATAGACCGGCATGGATTAGAATAGAACTAGATAAAATAAGAGAAAATACACCAGAAGATTTTATATATAAATGAGAACCTAAATGGATACGGGAAAAGAAAGAATCTCCTATATTAAAACATTTGATTGACTTATGGAATAAGATAAATGTTGATGATGAGACAAAGAAATCTTTATTAGGAAAGAGATCTTTAATTCAAAATAGACTTATTCCTTTTACAATGGATAATCAACTTTTATATAATTGGTTTCAAAAAGGGATTAGATATATAGGAGATTGTTTTGAAGGAGGTATATTAATGTCATTTGATCAATTAAAGAATAAATATAAAGTATCAAACAACACTCTTTTTTGTTACTTCCAATTAAGGGCCTATTTAAGAGAAAAATTAGGTCAAACAATGTTATTGCGAAATCTAATGAAATAGAAACTTTAATTCAAAAAGGAAAGATTAAAAAAATTATTTCTTGTATGTATAGTTTGATTCAAAAACAGGCAATTAAACAAGAAGTCCATAAGTCAAGACAAAAATGGGAAAGTGACTTGAATATTAAAATTGTAGAAACAAATTGGTCAAGACTATGTCTTGATAGTATGACAAATACAATAAATGTCCGGTTAAGATTAGTGTAGTATAATTTTTTACATCAATTATATATTACACCACAAAAAATAAATGAATTAAACCCAAATTTATCTGATCAGTGTTTCCGATGTAACCAAGAAATCAGTACTTTTTTACATTCTACTTGGTCTTGTTCTAAAATTCAACCTTTTTGGACAAATTTAAGAGTTTTATTGGAACAAATTATTGGAACACAACTTCCACATAATCCAATATTATTTTTACTAGGCGATATTGAAGGGATAAAACCGAAACCCAAATTGAATAAATATCAGAAAGAATTTATAAAAATTCCTCTGGCAGTAGCCAAAAAGGCTATTGCAGTTACTTTGAAATCGGATGCATACTTAAGTATAGATCGTTGGAAGAATGAAATTTATAGCTGTATTCCACTTGAAAAAAATACTTATAATTTAAGAGATAAATATGAAACATTTTTGAAAATTTGGTGCCCTTATTTACAAAAGACAGGATTAAATATATAGGTGCTCTGAAGATGAAATAATTGGTTATTTGGGGAAAGAAAGAAATATATATATATATTAAAGTTATTGCGAACTCCATGGAGCATGTGGGGATCTTCCGATATCCAGGCACTCTTTCTTTTTTTCTATAGGGATGTTAGGGGGAGGGGTTAAGTGGAGGGGGAAGGGTATATATATATATATTTTTTTTTTAAATATTTTCTTTTCTTTCTGTAATTATTTGAAAACTCAATAAAAAAGTTTTAAAAAACTCTGTAATTCAGTAAAATGCTTTATTAGTTAATTTTCACCCTGGTGAAAATTTCCAGAAGGATGGGAGTGTCATAAGTGATGAGCAGACCTGATGGTCAATGGGGTGCAGAGTTAACCATTCCCAACCCCCCTCCTGAGAACTACGAACTATTGCTGTTGCTATGCTGCTCATGAGAGAGAGATAAAGCCCAGGCAAGAACATTTGCTACAGATAGGGGGGGGGGGGGGGGAGAGAGACTGCTGATTTACTGTATTATGACTCTTCCTGGATTATTTACTTTCTACTACAAGGACTTTACTTTGCTCGTTAACATTCCTCAGGAGATAGCAGGAGTGGCCTGATTTGATGGACACGGTCAGTCAGAGTTGATGGATAGCTGAGACCCCGTGAGTGGGGATAAAAGACAGGTCCGGAGAGACACCCTTCAGACACACCAGTGGGCACTGACTAAGTGTTGGGAACCCACAGAAAGGTGGGGACTTTGGAGACCGAACCAGGAGATCGGTCAGTAAAGCTCAGTGTTACAGCAGGGCTGGTGGGGACTTGTGTGTGTGTCCACTCATGCCAGAGTGATGAGTCCACCACAGAAGAACGGTCTAGCTGAAGACCAGAGGGGTCATAACTGAATGACCACAACAACACGACAGATTAAGAAAGCCACAAAAGGTTTGCCTGCCGCAACTGTTGCTGTTACATCTCGCTCGCTCTGTCACTCTCTCTCCCCAACGATTTCAATACAACAGCCATAACCACCTCAGCATTTATGAACTGAACTCTATACTTTCCTATGACAATTCATTTACCCCTAGACATCGATAGAGCTTGTTTATTATTGATTATTATTATTATTACACTTTTAGGTTTATTACTGCTAACTTGTTTTATATGTATATTTGCATTTTTGATATTGTATTGTCTAGTTTACTAATAAACACCTTTAGTTTGGTACCACCAGACTCCAACAGATTCTTCTTTCTCTGCTGGTCAGACACCCAGTTACGGGGTACGTAACATTTTCAACACATTGCCTTCCTTGGATATTCCTCCATTCTTTCTGTCATTGTTACTTGACTGAGCTTAAACCCACCTGTGCTTGTAGCTGGAGCACATTCTGACACAAAAACCAGCCTCCCCTTCAAGAACTCTCACTACTTCACTCTGTATTAGGAAAGCAGACAACACTCCTTTTACCCTGGTCATTCTCTCTTCTCAGTCCACCTCCCACCGGACAGAAGTAACAAAAACTTTAACGGCCAAGCTCAACAAGAGCTTTTAGAACATAAGACCATAAGATTTGGGAGCAGAATTAGGCCACTTAGCCCATTGAGTCTGCTCCACCATTTCCTCATGTCTGATCCCATTTCCCCCTCAGCCCCAATCCCCTGCCTTCCCCCCGTATCCATTCAGGACCTGACCAATCAAGAATCTATCAATCTTTTCCTCAAATATACCCAATGACCTTGGCCTCCACAGCCTCCTGTGGCAATGAATTCCACAGATTCACCATTCTCTGGCTAAATATATTCATCCTCATTTCCATTCTAAAAGGACGCCCCTCTATTTCTGAGGCAGTGTCATATTAAGAGCCTTGAATGGACCTCATGCACAACAAAGATGAACTCTTGATGTCCCAATCAGATTCTATGAATTGTGACAAGTGTCACACTCATCCCAGCAGTATGTGTCGATGGGTATGTAGTTAATACATAAATGCATTCCAATACAATACATTCTGTCATTTGTTTATTCATTAGTATTAATATTGGTTTATTATTGTCACATGTATCAACAAATGGTGAAAAGCTTTTCTTGCATATTGTTCATACAAATCAGATTACTGCACAGTGCAAGTTAAAAAAAAACAATAACAATGCAGAATAAAATGTAAAAGTTACCAAAAAGTTGCAGTGCAGGTAAATGATAAAGTGCAAGATCATAACGAGGTAGACTGTGAGAACAAGATTTGATTTTACTGCACAAGAGGTCCATTCAAGAGTCTGAAAAGGGGTATAATTTGTACGAGCTTACATCCCTCTTTTATCAGACTCTTGAAAGGTTCAGGTTTTAAAGCTTTTGTATTTTCTTCCCAATGTGAGAGGGGAGAAGAAAGAATTTACTGGGTGAGTAGGTGGAACAAATGCCATACCTGCCCTTACACCTCCTCCCTCACTACCATTCAAGGCCGAAGCAGTCCTTACAGCTGAGGCAATACTTCACCTCTGAGTCTGTTGGGGTCACCTACAGTATCCAGTGCTCCCTGTGTGGCCTCCTGTTCATTGGTAAGACCCAATGTAGATTGGGAGACTGCTTGGCTGTGCACCTACCCACCGTCCGGCAGAAAAAGTGAGATCTCCCGATGACCACCCAGTTCAATTCTACTTCCCCTTCCCATTCCAACATTTCAGTCCCTGGCCTTCTTTACCGTCATTTTGCGGCCAAAGTCACATTGGAGGATCAACTCCTTACAATATATTCTATCTGGGTAGCCTCCAACCTAATGGCATGAGTATTGATTTATCGAACAGCCAGTAAAATCCCCTTCATCTGCCTTCACCATTCCTCATTCCCTAGTGCTTCTCCCCTTCCCTTTCTTCCATGGTCTTCTATCCTGTCCTGTCAGATTCCCTCTCCCTCAACCCTTTATCTCTTTTACCAATTAACTTCCCAGATCTTTACTTCATCCCACACACCCCCCCCCCCCCCCACTCTCGGTTTCATTTATCATCTACCAAAATTGTACTTCTTCCTTCCCACCCCTGACCTTCCTACTTTGAATTCTCATCTTTGTCTCCAGTCCTCATGAAGGGTCTCAGCCTGAAATGTTGACTATTTACTCCACGGAGTCCATAGAGAGGAGTTGATTTCAGTGATGCGAAGCTTCTTGCCATCACATGCAGAGTAGTTGCCATACCAACTCGTGATGCATCCAGGCAGAATGCTTTCTATGAAGCATTGGTAAAAATAGGTAAGGGCTGATGGTGTCAGGCCAAGTTTCTTTATCTTGCTGAGGAAACAGAACACATTGGTAGCTTTCTTGGCAATGACATTAATGTGGTTAGGCCAGGACCGACCACTGGATATGTTTACACCTACCTGAGGCTCTTAACCCTGTCAATCTCACCACCACTGATGTATACAGAAGCATGTGAACTGTTCCCCTTTTGAAGTCTATGACCAGCCTTTTTTTGTTTTGTTGATCCTTGCCTTTGAATTTCCCATGAGATGAAGTAAAAGATATCTGGATAAGTTCATGGAAGGGAAAGATTTAGAATGACATGGGCCAAACATGGGCAATTGTGACTCACTTGGATGGACACCTTGGTTGTCATGGACCATTTAGGCTGAGGAACCATTTTCCATGTTGTATGGCTCTATAACACCTGCTCTCAATATATTTATTATAGATATGGATCTGACCACTGAGTTTTACCCCAGTCACAACTGGTCAGCCAGGCTGACAGTAAGATGACAGTCACACCAATCCCAGAAGCACATCAAGATGACCCACCTTGCCCCCAACTTCTCAGTTCACAGTGAGGTAATGAAATCTGTGTTATTGATCCAGAGGACTCAGAAAAGATAAAATAGTTCCCTGTTGAATTTTTGTTTATTGCTGCTGACCTGAGCTCAATTCAGCTAACTTTACCTAAGAGTGAAGCGGAATTCATAGATTACTTCAACACAGAGAGAGACCATCTTTAATCCTCATCTGTCTTTCCAAAGGAGCCCCCGTATAATCATATTTTCTCAGAGCTTACCAACATTTATGTTGGAAGAATAGATGTGGAAAATTGTATAGCACAGAAGTGGGCCATTCAACCCAGCTTTCCCATGTTGGTATGAATAAGTCTCCTGGACTAGATAGACTACATCCCGTGGTGAATGAGTCACCTGAATCAGATAGACTACATTCCATGGTGGATTAGACACCTGGACCAGATGGACTACATCCCAGAGTCCTGAGAGAAGTTGCTGAAGAGATAATGGATGCATTGGTTATGATCTTTCAAGAATCATTTGATTTTGGCTTGGCTCTAGAGGACTGGAAAACTGCAAATGTCACTCCACTCTTCAAAATGGAAAGAAGGTAAAAGAAAGGAAATTATAGGCCAGTTAGCCTCTGTGGTTGGGAAAGTGTTGGAGTCTATTATTAAGAATGAGATTTCAGAGTATTTGGAAACTAATGATAAATTAAGTCAAAGTCAGCATGGTTTCTACAAAGAGAAGCCTTGCCTGACAAATCTGTTAGATTTCTTCCAGGAAGTAACAAGCAGAGTGGACAAAGGAGAGGCAGTGGATGTCATTTATTTGGATTTTCAAAAGAAGGCTACCCACGAGTCTTCAGGGATCAGTATTGGAACTGCTACTTTTCACATTGTATGTCAATTATTTAGATAATGGAATTGATGGCTTTGTGGTAAAGTTTGCAGATGATACGAAGAAAGGTGAAAGAGTAGGTAGTGTTGAGGAAGCAATGTGATTGCAACAAGACTTAGACAAATTGGAAGAATGGACATAAAGTGACAGATGGAATACAGTGTTGGAAAAAGTATGATATTGCATTTTGGTAAAAAAAACAATAGTGCAGACTATTATCTAAGTGGGAAAAAATTCAAACATCAGAAGTGCAGAGGGACATAGGAGTCCTTGTGCAAGACTCCCAGAAGTTTATCTTACAGGTTGAGTCTATAGCAAAGAAGACAAGTGCAATGTTGCCATTTATTTCAAGGGGAATAGAATATAAAAGCAAGAGATAGAATAGAATTTATTTAAATATTACAGATAATCCTGAGCCTTTATAAGATACTAGTCTGGCTGTGCTTGAAGTATGGTCAACAGTTTTGGGACATATCTCAGAAAGGCTGTGTTGTCCAGAGGAGGTTCACAAGGATGATTCTGGGAAAGGAGGGGTTAAACATATGAGGAGTATTTGGAAGATTTGGGTTTGTACTCACTGGAATTTAGAATAATGCGGGGAATCTCTTTGAAGTCTACCGAATGTTGAAAGGACTAGATAAGGTGGGTGTGGAGAGGATGTTTCCTATGGTGGACGTATCCAGAACTGGAGGATACTGCTTTAAAATTGAGGGGCAACCTTTAGAACATAGGTAGGGAGGAATTTTTTTAGCCAGAGAGTAGTAAGTCTGTGGAATGCTCTGCCACTGATTGCATGGGGAACCAAGTCCAATGGTATATTTAAGGTGGAAGCTGATTGTTATCTGATTGGTCGGGGCATCAAGGATATGGTGAGAAGGCAGGTGTATGGGGTTGAGTGAGATCCAACATCAACCATAGTGGACTGGTAAAGCAGACTCAATGGGATCGGTGGTCTAATTCTGCTCCTATGTCTTAAGGTCTTATGCTGACCAAGGTGCCAATCCACTAATCCCACCTATCCACAGTACCCCCTTACCTCTTCCAACTCAAGTACCTATCCAAGTATCTTTTAAATGCTGTAATTGTACTTGTATGCACCATTTTCTCCAGCTATATATTCAATATAGCCACCACACTCTGTGTGACAACTTATCCCTTTGTATCTCCTTCAAAGCTTTTCCCCTCTCACCATAAGCCCAGGCTCTCTAGTTTTTAAACTTCCCTACTCTGGGATGCAAACTGATCTCTCTACCCTATCTCATCATCATTATGTACCGTGTTGTAGTTACTTGAGCAATCATGGTTTTATCCATGACCGTGACTGCTCGTGGCAAATTTTTCTATAGAAATGATTTGCCTTTGCCTTCTCCTGTGCAGTGCCTTTCCCAAACAGGTCATCCCAGCCAATACCAAAACTCTTCAGAGATTGTCTGCCTGGCATCAGTGGTCGCATAACCAGGACTTGTGATATGCACCTGCTGCTCATACGACCATCCACCACCTGCTCCCATGGCTTTACGTGATCCTGCGCAGGGTCTAAGCAGGTGCTACACATTTTGCAGGGATGACTTGTAGGTTAGCACAGGGAAGGAGCACCTTACACCTGCTTTGGTAGAGACATATATCCACCCTGACACCTACTAACCTATCCATACTCCTCATAATTTTATAATGTTCTTTAACATTACCCCTCAATCACCCATATACAAATAAAAGTAAACTCAGCCTATTCAACCTTCCTTTAGAAGTAAGCCCACCAATTCAACATCCTGAGAAAATGAGATATTCACCAGGACATAGAACTGAGAACTGTAGAGCACAGGAACAGACAAGAGAAAATCTATAGATGCTTGAAATCCAAGCAACACACACAATGCTGGAGGAACTCAGCAGGACAGGCAGCTTCTGTGGAAGCGAGTACAGTTGATGTTTCGGGCCAAGACCCTTTAGCAGCACAGGAATAGGTGCTTTGGCCCACAGTTTTGTGCCAAATTAATTAAGCTAGAAATTTGAAGCCTAACTATTCTAATTCCATCTGCTTACACAATGTCCAGTTCTCTCTATTTTTGCACGTTCATATTGCTGTTGAAGAAACTTGTAAACACAAATATTGTATTCGCCTCACACCCCTAGTGGAACATTCCAGGGATACCCCACTATCTGTGTTGAAATGTCACCGGCACATCTCCTTTAAATTTACGGCCTCTCATTTCAGATACATGCCCATTTTCACCCTGGGGAAAATAGCTACCAGCACTTCGCTCTATCTATGCCCTTCATAATCTTATGAATTTCTATCAGATGTCCCCTTGGCAATTCAGGATTTGCAGTAGAATCTGGTGTTTCTGAAATCCCGGGATAATTGTAAATGAATAAACAAATTAACAATACAACTCCTTTCTCAGATTTGCAGTTTTTTTTATCATTAGTACAATTCAACTCGCTGTCTTTGTCCAGATGAAGGGCTTTAACTTGTAAAATTGACTGGCAATTTCCCTCCATTGATGCCACCTGACCTATTGAGTTCCTCCCGTATTTTGTGAGCATTGCTCCAGATTTCCAACATCTGCAGAATCTTTTGTGTCTTTTTGTTCTGTCTGGTCTGGATTACATCAACACCGTGATCTACAGGCAACCTGGCGAAAACAGATTAAAAATTAGATTTATTAGTCATGTATACTTTGAAACATACAGTCAAATACATCGATTGTGACTATGACCAACACAGTCCTAGGATTGTGCTGGGGGAAACCAGCAAGTGATGCTGCACTCCCAGCGGGAATAGAGCATGCCCACAATTTACTCACCCTAATCCGTTTGTTTTTGGAATGTGGGAGGAAAGCAGAGCACTTGGAGAAAACCCACAAGGTCATAGGGAGTACGTACAAACTCCTTACAGAGTGTAGTTGGAATTGATCCTTGACGAGTGACTGCTGGCACTGTAGGTGGGTTTTTTAACCACTAACTTACCATGCCACCCTTAAACATAAACTGTTGCTTTGATATTAAAGGTTCAACAACCATTTCCTCAAGGTAGCTCATGGACTATAAAGGGAACTTTGCCAAACCTACCCCTGAGCCTCAAATCAAATATGCAGAAAACTGTCTCCTTTGGTCTCCTTGCTTGTCTTCACTTTACTGAAGGTAGTCTTCCTTGCTGGATAACCTTCACCACACAAGAAGGTATAATCCCATTATTGAATAAGTTAGATCAAAGATGACTTTGCCTTTTTCAAGAAATCTATGCATTTTAGATTGGTAAATCAAGGTAGACATGTAATGAACGTGGACAGCATTCCTGATTAATATTGAACCCTTTTAATAAATTAGCATTTCTCAAGGTCAAACTGGATTCTTGTGGTGCTGTGATTTTTTTTTTAAGAAGGCTCATTCTTTGTCAAACTCCAGTAATTTTTCAAACTGAAACATCTATGCCGTCAACAATTTTATAATGGATATTACTTACTACTTCCCAATAATCAAAGGTGATTTATGCTTGTAGAGTAGTTCAGTTAGAAAACTCCCAGTTAAAATGGAATTAATATATTGCAGAAAGAAACTTACTTTAATTTCTGAAATTCACTGAAGAAAGGCATATTTCTATAGGATGCTAGTTACTTATGTATTTATGTACATTTTATTCTGTAACTGTACTTTAATCTCTATCTTTAATTTTCAAATAATCATTTATTTGTTTATTTGGTGATACAGAGCACGTGCCACCCTAACAACCCCTAACATACCTGATTAACTCTAATCTAATCATGGTACTGTTTACAATAACCAATTATCCTACCTGATGCGACTTTGGACTGTGGGAGGAAACTGAATGACCCGGAGAAATCTATACTGTCCACAGGGAGAATGTACAGAGATTCCTTACAAGACAGCTCCGGAATTGAACTCCAAGCTGTAATAGCATCATGCTAACCACTATGCCAACTATAATTATAAACTTATTAATATAATAACAATTATAGTTCTTTATAATCGTTGAATGTTATTTTGTTGTTGCATCTTATGCCAAGATAACACAGTAAATTTCTAATTCATGTAAATATATGTGGTGAATAATGTCGATCCCTGATCCATGATAACATTTACATTTGCCTATGTGAGGAAATTACAACTATGCTTTCATGTTTCATTTATAGCTTCATATAACAAGATGCCACACAATCATAGCTGTTAGTCAGATGCTATTCTAGCTTGGCGTATTCCAGAGTTAAGCATTCAAGTCCGCCGCTATCTAGAAGGAGATTATATATTTTCCCTGTGACCATGTCTTCTGTAATGAGTTTGTACATTCTCCCCTTGGAATGCACGGGTTTCCTCCAGGTGTTCCCACAGTTTCCTCCCACAGCCCAAAGACGTATCTGTTAGTAGGTTAATTGGTCATGCAAATTATACTGTGATTAGGCTGTGGTTAAATCAGAATCAAGTTTATTATCACCAGCATGTGATGTGAAATTTGTTAATTCAGCAGTGGCAGTTCAAAGCAATACACTATCTAGCAGAGAGAAAATAAATAATAGTAATAAATAAAATAAAACATAATAATAATAAATAAACAAGTAAATCAATTACATACATTAAACAGACCAAAAAAAGAGCAAAAACAGAAAAACTATACTTTTTTTAAAAAAAGTGAGGTAGTGTCCAAAGCTTCAATGTCCCTCTAGGAACTGAATGGCAGAGGGGAAGAAGCTGCTCCTGAATAGCTGAGCGTGCGCCCCCAGGCATCTGCACTTCCCCTCTGAAGGTGGGAAGAAAAGAGCAAGTGCTGGTGGTGGAGGTCCTCAATAATGGGTTGCTGGGTGGAGCAGGTCGTAGGTCTGGGAGGGCCTGTTCTATACTGTATCTCTAAATAGAATAAATGAAATAAATATAGAATGAAAAGAAAACAAAAAGGTGCAAAACTTTTTCAGTACTGCCACACCAACAATGCAGCAGCCTCTCAGTATTGCTCCAATGACAATGCAAAGAGGTGTTTCTGTAACCAATGGACTCATTTTCAAAGTCTCTTCAGCTCATGTTCTCGATATTTATTGCTTATTTATTTTTTATTATTATCTCTTTTTGTGTATAGATTTGTTTACTTATTTGTTTGCTTCTTTGTTTATTTATTTCTGTTTGCATTCTGGTTGAACACCCAAGTTGGGTGTCCTCATTCATTCTATTATGGTTATTATTCTATAGATTTATTAAGTATGCCCTGTGTTGTATATGATGACATATATATACTTTGATAATATATTTACTTTGAACTTTGAACATTTGAAATTTAATTGAATATTTTGGCTTATGGAGTATTATTTAACTCTTATGTTTTATAACCACACAAGTGCGTGGAGGTTGGCCAGTGAGAACAGCAGGAAGAGTTTAAAAGGAAGACATATCTACAGAGCGGGTGTCGAAGAAGCTGGCGATGGAGTAATGGGAGACAGTAGGAAGGCTTTGGCTCAATAGGCTTCCGTGATAAAGGGTCGAGGCCAGGTTAGGTTATCTGTTTAAAATAAAGACAGAGTATGTGTGTGAGCCCAGATTTCTGTGCTCGGTGTCAGATGTGGGAGGTCCTGGAGACTCCCAGGCTTCCAGACAACCACATCTGCACCAGGTGTGCTGAGCTGCAGCTCCTTACCACTGCGTTAGGGAACTGGGGATGCAGCTCGATGGCCTTTGTCTGGTCAGGGAGAGTGAGGATGTGATCAAGAGGAGCTACAGGCAGGTGGTCACCCTTGGACCACAGGAGACAGAAGTGGGTAACAGTCAGGAGAGGGAAGGGCAAGAAGCAGGTGCTAGAAGCACCCCAGTGGCTGTCCCCCTTAATGATGAGTACTCCTGCTTCAGTACAGTTGAGGGGGAACGGCCTACCTGGGGGAAGCAACAGTGACCACACCTTTGGTACAGAGTCTGGCCCTGTGGCTCAGATGGGTACGGAAAGGAAAAGGGTGGCAGCTGTGATAGGGGACTCTATAGTTCCCAATGTCTTGAAGTGGGAGGGAGAACAGACGGATGTTGTGGTACATATTGGTACCAATGACATAGGTAGGAGAAGGGGGGAGATCCTGAAAACGGACTACAGGGTGTTAGGAAAGAAGTTAAGAAGCAGGACTGCAAAGGTAGTCATCTCGGGATTACTGCCTGTGCCACGTGACAGTGAGTATAAGAATAGAATGAGGTGGAGGATAAATGTGTGGCTGAGGGATTGGAGCAGGGGGCAGGGATTCAGATTTCTGGATCAATGGGACCTCTTTTGGGGCAGGTGTGACCTGTACAAAAAGGACAGGTTGCACTTGAATCCTAGGGGGACCAATATCCTGGCGAGAAGGTTTGCTGAGGCAATTAGGGAGAGTTTAAACTAGAATTGTTGGGGAGTGGGAACCGAACTGGAGTTAAGGAGGAAAGGGAGGTTGGCTCACAAATAGAGAAAACTTGGAGACAGTGCGAAAGAGAGGATAGAGGTGTGATAGAGAAGAGACGTGCTCAGACCGATGGTTTCAGATGTGTCTTTTAATGCGAGGAGTATTATGAACAAAGTGAATGAGCTTAGAGCATGGATCAGCACTTGGAGCTATGATGTTGTGGCCATTATAGAGACTTGGATGGCTCGGGCAGGAATAGTTACTTAGAGTGCCAGGCTTTAGATGTTTCAGAAAGGACAGGGAGAGAGGCAAGAGAGGTGAGTGCAGGTCAGTGGGACTAGGTGAGAGTAAGCATTCGGCACGGACTAGAAGGGCCAAGATGACCTGTTTCCGTGCTGTAATTGTTATATGGTTATATATGGTTATAAGGGCCCAGCGAGTGCGTGACAGAGAAGCTCAAGATGAGCTCCAACTTGTGCAAATTTGACTGTTTAGTTAGAATGGGTTTTTATGTTTTGTTATTCTTTACCAACCCTTTAGTTAAGATTCATAAATATAATTCCTTTAATTGTATGCTGTTTATTGTCTGTTATTTCATGGCATTAATTTGTAACAGGTTAGCAAATGAAACAGCAACCACACAAACCGGAGTTTGGGGTGGGATCGAGTGCGCCTCAATCTCATGAGTTCAGCGTCTTCCCTAGACTTACACAATCAAGGAAATCAGGGTGTTTCATAATGAAATATGAATGAAATAACATATAGCTTTTATTTAACGTATGAAGTGTATTTGATGGCTCTGGGCTTATACTCGCTCAGTTTAGAAGAATGAGGGAGGATCTCATTGAAACGTTTCAAATATTGAAAAGTTTAGATAGATTGGACATGGTAAGGATTTATTCTATAGCGGGAGACTCTGGGACTAGCTTCATCATACAAGGATGTCCCTTTAGAACAGAGATGAGGAGGAATTTCTTGAGCCAGAGGGTGGTGACTCTGCGAAATTCATTGCCACGTTTGTTTTTGGAGGTCAAGTCATTGAATATATTTAAAATGGAGGTTTGATAGTTTCTTGATTAATCAAAGCATCAAAGATTAACGGAAGAAGGCTGGAGAATGTGGTTGAGATAGATAATATCAGTCATAATGAAATGGTGGAACAGACTCGATGGGCCAAAAGACATAATTATGCTCCTAATTATGGCCTCTCAGAAGTGATTAGAAAAATTCAGTTTGTTCTTTGAGTAAATGAGCTACCAGCTGTCAGTAAAAACTATTTGTTTTATCTCAGTTTCTATTAAGAATTTTTCAACTTGTGTCTCATCTAACTGCTACCCAGATGATCATTTGAGAATTGGCTTCAAGCTTCAAACAGGACGATTATTAGGCTCACAGTCATAAGAATAAAACAAGTAAAACAGGGGGCTGAGCACACATCATTCACCCTTGTGGTGCATCTGTGTTGATGCTTATTGTGGAGGAGATGTTGTTGCCAATCTGAACTGACTGGGTCTGCAAGTGAGGAGATTGAGGATCCAATTACACAAGGAGTTATTGAGGCCAAGGTCTTGAAGCTTATTGATTAGTTTTTAAGTGATTATAGAGCTGAATCCAGAGCTGTCATGTATGATGATCATCCTCTTCACTGTCTAGATGTTCCAGGGCTGAGTGAAGAGCCAATGAAATAGCATCTGGTATTGACCTGTTGTGATAGTAGGAAAATTGGAGCAGATCCAAGTCATTCCTCAATCATCACCAACCTCTCAAAGCACTTCATCACTTTGGATAAGTGCTACCGGACAATAGTCATTAAGGCAGATAACCACATTCTTCTTAGGCACCGGTATAAATGAAGCCTGCTTGAAGCCTCACTCCAGCCAGTTGATCAGCACTTTAGTACTCTGCCAGGTACCCCATCTTGGTCAGATGCTTTCTATGGTTTCACACTCCGTCTTCAACCTCTTCCACTGCCAGGGTGAGACCAAGTACAAATCAGAGGAACTACACTTCTTATCAATTAGGTATTCTGTTTCATTGATTCAACAGTGTGAATATTGAGTTCAATGCCTGTCCCTCTTGTCTCTCCTTTGATTTACCCAGGTCTTCTATCATACATCCTTCTTGCCAATAGCTAACCATCCACACACCCATCATCCCATTTCTTTTACCTGACACATTATATGATGGTCTAATAGATCAGTATTATACATATGCAGTATATTAATAATACAAGTTGAGTACCACTTATCCAAAATGCTTGGGGCCAGAAATGTTTTGGATTTCGGACTCTTTTGGATTTTGTAATATATAATGAGATCACTTGAGATTGCTGGCATTTCCCATTCTGAATTTATGTTCTACCACAAAGCTGTCTTTGTCTTACACCTGTTTATCACACGTGTACTTAACAGTCAAAGTTTTACATTCCTTTAATATAAAGAAAGTTTAATGTGTGCAGGGTAACAAAAGCACCACAGCAGCATCGGGAGAATACCTGAATCAGTTTTTGAATAAAGGTAGACTTTCAGTCTTTATTTGATTAAAAAGTTACAGTACGCTGTATTTCTGTTTTAATTTTTATTGGGTTTTATGTAAGGTATAAAAACAACCCACATTGTACATTTGTTCTGCTGTTGGATTTTCATCAGTGATATTCTTAGCAAGCTCATCAATGCTTCTCTCTGCTGCTTCGTGATCAGCAAACACTTTAAAAATTTAAAACTGTGTCTTAAATGTCTGCAAACAACCTACTGAATATCTTCAACTTTCATTTCATTGTAATAGATCTTTGCTTGTTTCATGATCATCACACTGTTAAGCAGCATAAGTTTGCTCCAATGATTTCGAATCCACTCTTTCAATACACGATCTAGATCTTCATCTTTCATTTGGTGCAGTGTTTTTCTGCTTTTCATTAACTTCTGTTCATTATATGTGGTTGTAGGATAATGCAATTTGAAGAAAAGTAAATAATTCACAACCACCGACATTGGGTTGGTGATTCATTTTAGGAGGCTGTTCTGATGTGATGATGTTATTACATAAAGAGTTTTGGCATGCTTTTGTGTATAGGTTTTGGAGTTCAATAAAATGTGATACAGGTTTCATTAAACATAAAACACCCCACTTCATTTTATTTGCAAAAATATCCATTGGTGACCCTGATGCTGTCAGACGATTTCAGAGTTATTCAATATGGTGACCAACACAGTTGTTTTGAAACTGTCAGATCTTTGGGAGCAAAATGCAGTCACTTGGTTTGTACAAGATGAGGCCCAGTTCACTTTACAAGAACAATGCCTCTAGCAATGCAACATGACAATGAAAATGTCAATGCACATCCAGAAGAGCCAGATGCAACTATTGTTCCTCCACCAATGGAACACAGGACCTGAGTCAGGCACTTATCCAAGCTCCAGACAGGTTCAAGATGCCAGTTTTAGTGAATCCTGGGGGACTGGGGGGTGGGGTAGGGTAATGTAATTCACAGCCACCAACAGTGAATAGGGGTTTCAGTTTAAGAGGCTGTTTTGATGTAATGACATTGTTACGTAAAAATTTTGTGTGCGCTTTAGTGTTGAAGTTTTGGAGCTCAATATAATGTGTTATGGGCTTAATTAAAGATAAACGCCTCACCTTGTTTTATTTGCAAAAACTGAGAGTCACTTCTCAGAACCCTCTATGATGCGCAGAAACCTGCAAACCTTCCCAGCACATTGTGGAATTTTCCATTTGTGACGTCATGTCAGGCTCAAAAAGATTACGTCTTTCCGAGGTTTTCGGATATCGGATTTTTAGATAAGGGGCACTCAACCTGTATATTATAATACTATATATTATAAAATTATTATAATCTACAATAAAAATAAATACTGTGAAAAGAAAGCGAAATAGTGAGCTAGTGTTCATGAGTTCATGCATAGTTCAGGAATCTGATGAAGAGGGGAAGAAGCTGTTTGAATATGCATTTTCAGTGTTCTGTACCTCTTCCCTGATAGGCACAATGATAGGAGGGCTATCTCTCAGGTCTCCCTCAAAACTCGATACCCAGAGTCATGGCAACATCCTTGTAAAACCTACAAAGAAGAGAAAATCTGGAGATGCTGGAAATTTGAGCAACACACATAAAATGCTGGAGGAACTCAGCAGGCTAGGCAGCATCTATGGAATAAAGTACAGTCGATGTTTTGGGCCTGCTGAGCTCCTCCAGCATTTTGTGTTTTTTCTTTGTAAAACTCCTCTGCACTCTATCCCAGTCCAAGTATATCTTTTCTGTAATAGTATGATTCAAACAGTAGATAGTCCTCAAGCTTGATCATTTAATCAGATCTAGTGAAACTACCAGTCCTGAATATTCAAAAGACTATAAGTCCATATCCACTCTATCTCGGCCTTTCAATGTTTGATGATAGGCTTCAATGAGATCCCCCGCACTCATTATTCTAAACTGCAGTGAATACTGACCCAGAGCCATCAGACAATATGTTAACCTTTTCATTCCCATGATCTTCTGGTGAAACTCATCTGGACCCTCTCCAATACAAGCATATCTATTTTTAGATATGGACCCTTTTGAAAAATTCCACATACATCAAAGTCTCTTTCATCTTGCGACTTAACATTTCCTTTCACAGAGCCTGGTTTTTGCAGCGGAGAAGAATCTATTCTTTTATTTCAGCATCGTGTGTTTATTGGTGTTAGTGAGGGCAGCTGAGATGCTACCTAATTAACATTACCCATCACTGTTTTGTTGTGGTGGTGCTCCTTACTCACAATTCAATCACTTGGCTGCCTATTAACATAACATCATAGAATCATAGAACACTAGAGCACTGAAACAGCCCCTTTGACGCATCTTGTCATAACAACTATTATTCTGCCTAGTCCTATCGATCTGCTTCTGGACTATAGCCCCCATTCTCCTCCCATCTATGTACCTATCCAAATTTCTTTGAACTGTTCAAATACAACCTGTATTCACCGCTTGAGCTGACAGCTCGTTCCACACTCACCATCCTCTGAATGAAGAAGTTTCCCCTCATGTATACTTATCTTATTATTTGGAGATACAGTGTGGAACAGACCCTTCTGGCCCAATGAGCTGCAGCCCACCGATTTTACCCTAGCCTTTTCACAGGATCATTTACAATGACTATTTAACCTACCTACCGGTATGTGTTTGGACTTTAAGAGAAAACTGAAACACATGGAAAATACCCACATATTCATGGGAAGGAAGTACAAACTCCTTACAGACAACATCAGAATTGAACTCCGAACTCCGACGCCTCGAGCTGTAATTGTACCGTACTAACTGCTACACTACCATTGTGCTATATTCCTCTTAATTATTCCACCTTTCACCCTTACCCATGACCTCTAGTCCTAGTCTCACCCATCCTCAGCGAACAAAGCCTGCTTGCATTTACACTTTCTGTTCTTTGCTTTCCTAAGCCCATTACCACCACTGTGTCAGAGGCCGCAGACAGCAGTTTGCAAGAGTCCACTGTACTTGGCCAGGCTTTCAAGTTGTCCTCAGGTGTAGCCCATCCTCTTCGGGTATCCCTCCTCTCCAAGGGGTGAGGTCTTTGAAGGTTCTGTTGGCATTTCTGTAGCACTGGGATTTTATTGTATGGGGTTGCTAATCCCTGGAAACATCCTTGTGAATTTTCTCTAACAATGACTACAGCATAGGCCAAATGCATTTGGAGAAGAACTTTATTGCCATTCTGATCCCCTGATCCCACTGTGTGTGTATAATCCCATATCCCTGACAAACTCCTTAGATGCACATTGGAGAGAATCCTAACTGGATGCATGGCCTGGTATGGAAAGTCCAGTGCCCAGGAATGGAAAGAGTTGGATGCAGCCCAGTACATCACAGGCAAAGCCTTCCCCACCACTGAGCACATTTGCATAACGCATTACATAAAGCAGCATCGATCATCAAGGACCCCCACCATGTTCTCCTTTTGATGCTGTCATCGGAAAGGAGGTACAGGAGCATGAGGTTCAACACCACCAGGTTCAGACACTGTTACTACCCTTCAGCCATCAGGCTCCTGGGCTGGCGTGCATAACTCTGAACTGATTCTGATGCTTCAGCTGACTTTCACTTTACAACTCATTAACATCTTCATTGTTGCTTGTCTGCCTTTGCTTCGGTACAGTTTTCACAAATTCTGTTATACTTCTTTGTTTTCCTGTAAATGCCTGCAAAAAATGGACCAGAGGGCGTATATGGTGATATAAACCATAGGACATAGGAGCAGAATTAGGCCATTCAACCTATTGAGTCTGCTCCGCCATTCCATCATGGCTGATCCCATATCCCACTCAACCCCATGCACCTGCCTTCTTGCCATATCCTCGAATGCCCTGACTGATCAGGAAACCATCAACTTCCACCTTAAATACATGCACAGACTCGGCCACCACCACCGTCAGTGGCAGAACATTCCACAGATTTATGACTCTCTAGCTAAAAAAAAATTCTTCCTTATCTCTGTTCTAAGGGGTCACTCCTCAAAGAGGAAAACAAAACGTGTCCCCCATCTCTCCCCTCTCGCTGTGAAACAGGGACGCTTCTTTTTCCCTTATTAGGGAGAGAGAGAGCCTGCGGTATGTCGAATTACTGGGTGAACAAGTACTCTTTGGGGTACTGCAAGTCTGTGTCTTTATTGAAGCTTTGCTGCACGCTCGAGTGCTCGGTGGGGGGTGTGCTGATACTTTCTGCTGGTTGAAGAGGGGGTCGTTGTTTTGCTGCTGATGTGTGGAAGGGGGGAGTTGGGGGGTGGTTTGGGGTTCTAACATTTAACTTTTAGTTATTCTTTGGGGCACTATTGAATTTTGAGGCTGTTTCCTCTAGTTCTGGATACCCCCAACATGGGAAACATCCTCTCCTCATCCACCCTATCCAGTTCTTTCAACATTCGGAGAAACCCCGTATTATATGCATCCTTTGATAATAGATTTTAGACCATAAGGCCAGCAAACGTAGGAGTAGAACTATGCCATTCGGCCCATTGAATCTGCTCCATGATTCCATCATGGCTGATTTATTATCCCTCTCAACCTCCATTCTGCTGCCTTCTCTCCGTAGGCTTTGGTGCCCTGACTAACCAAGAGCTTATCAATCACCACTTTCATTGTATACTCAAGGACATGTCGTCCACAGCTATCCATGCCAATGAATTCCACAGATTCACCACCTCTGGCTAAAGAAATTTCTCATCATCATTTTTTAAAAATGGATGCCACTCAATTTTGAGGCTGTGTCCTCTGGTCCTATATTCACTCACTACAAGAAACATCTCCTCCACATCCACTCTGTCAAGGTCTTTCACTATTCGATAGTTTTCAATGCGATCCCCCTCATTCTTCTAAACTCCAGCGAGCACTGGCCCAAAGCCATCAAATGCACTTCAAATGTTAAACCATTCATTCCTGGAGTCATTCTCGTGAACCTCCTCTGGACCATCTCCAATGCCAGCACACCTTATCATAGATAAACATCCCAAAACTGCTCATTATATCCCAAGTACAGTCTGTCTAATGCCTTGTAAACCCTCAGCATTATATCCCTGCTCTTATATTCCAGTCCTCTTGAAATAAATGCTATTATTACATTTCCATTCCTTACCACTGACTCAACCTGCAAGCTAAACTTTATGGAATCTTGCACTAGGACTCCCAAGTCCCTTTGTACCTCTGATTTTTGAATATTTTCCCCATTTAGAAAATAATCCATGCCGTTATCTCTTCAATCAAAGTACATAACTATGCACTTGCCCATATTTCCAGAAAAGCCACCCCCCCACTTTATTCCCACCCTTTGCCTCTTGTCAGTCAGCCAATTTTTATACATGTTAATATATTTTCTGTTATACTATGGCTCGTAGCTTGTTAATCAGCCTCATGTGCAGCACCTTGTTAAAGGCCTTCTGTAAATCCAAGTACACAACATCCACTAACCCACTCACCTATGTCTATTCTGTCTGTTATTTCCTCAAATAATTCCAACAAATTATCGAGGCAAGTTTTCCCCTTAAGGAAACCATGCTGACTTTGGACCACTTTATCATTTGCTCCAAGTCCCCTGAAACATCATCCTTAATAATGTCCTCCAGCATCTTCCCAACCACTGAAGTCCCTTTACTCCTTTTTAAAACCATAAGACCATCAGACATAGGAAAATTTGGCCATCACATCTACTCCACCATTCCATCACGGCTGATTTATTATCCCACTCAATACCATTCTCCTGCCTTCTCCAAGTAACCTTTGACGTCTTGATTAATCAAAAACCTATCAACCTCTGCCTTAAATATACCCAATGACTTGGCCTGCACAGCCATCTGTAGCAATAAGTTCCACAGATTCACCACCCTCTGGCCAAAGAGGGATTTCCTCAACTCTGTCCTAAATGGATGTCACTCTCTTCTGAGGCTGTGCCTTCTGGTCCTAGACTCCCCCACGATAAGAAATGTCCTCTCTATATCCATTCTATATAGGCCTTTCAGTAATTGATAGGTATCAATGAGATCCTTCCTCATTCTTCTAAACTCCAGTGAGTACAAGCTCAGAGCCATCAAACACTCCTTATATGTTAATCCTTTCATTCTTGGGATCATTCTTGTGAACCTGCGTTGGACCCTCTCTGTTTGAAAGCACATCTTTTCTGAAATAAGGGGCCCAAATTTGTTCACAATACTCCAAGTGCCATTTGACCAATGCCTCATAAAGCTTCAGCATTACATCCTTGTGCTTGTATCCTAGTCCTCTTGAAATGCTAAGGTTGCATTTGCCTTCCTTACCACCTGCTCAACCTTCAAGTTAACTGACTCATCTTTGTCTGTGCTGTTTGTTATCTCCTCAAAAAATTCCAACAGATTTGTCAGGCAAGATTTCCCTTTTAGGAAACCATGCTGAATTTGGCCTATTTTGTCATGTGCCTCCAAATACCCCGAAACCCCATCCTTAATAATGGACTCCAACATCTCTCAAACCACTGAAGTTAGGCTAACAGGCCTATAATTTATTTTTTTTAAGTGTGGAGTGACATTTTCAATTTTCCAGTCCTGCAACATCATCCCTGCCAATCTCTAATTTTGCTGCAAGATCATCTACCTTATTCTGTATACTACATGCATTCAAATATAATACCTTCAGTCCTGTATTCATCACCTTTTTTTGATTTTGCTCCAATGTTACATTTCAATCCATCCCACTGACTGCAATTTTCTCCTGTCATCATCCTGTCCTTCCGCACAGTCTCACAATGCGCTGCATCGACTTGTATACCAACTGCCCATCTGCAGTCCTATCATTCTGGTTCTGATCCCCCTGCTTAAACCCTCCCCAACAACTCTGGCAAACCTGCTATCCTAGATATCCTTGATCGTATGAACATTACAAAGGAGGCGCTAGATGTTTTGAAGAACACAAATACTGTATAGATATATCACCCGAGCCTGGCTAAGTGTGTCGTAGGATGTTATGGGACATTGCTCAGGCCTTGGCAGATAGTTTTTGATCTTCATTTGCTATAGCGGATATACTGGAGCCCTATGGTCCTTCTAAGCTGCGCGCGTTTGCACGTGCACACATGTTTTTCAACCAGCGGACAAAGAAAATTAATGTGCACACAAAAGGTTACCTAAAATAATGTAGTAATTAATAATCATACTTATTGAAAAAAATCTTTTAGCTAAATGTTTCTGTTAACTAGTTAGTCGGTTTTTCAAATACCACAATGCACATCACTAATTTACGTCACCTCACCTTTCCTGTTCCGGTTTGTACAGCTGCGTCACGGCAGCAGCCATCTTTGATGGACAGTGCTCATATCGTAAAGTTAAAGTTTTGCTAAGCCAACAACGTGAAGAAAACACCACAATAGATACAAGTTCACTGTTGACTTTTATTAATAGTCTTTGTGTTCATTTAGAAGAAAGGTTTCCTGAAGATGAGGTACAAGAATGGTCAGCTTTTGATTTCTCTGCAATTGCAGATTGTGACTTCACATTTGGCGATGAACAAGTTAATGCCTTATGTCTAAAATATCATGATTTTCTAGCTGAAAATACTGTAATAGTTTAATGATTTCAAATTTTCTGTGCAACAAAAAATTAAATCCAAACCGATTTCAAACTTTGCTCAAATGGTGGCATTTGTACTTATAAATGAATATTTGGGGGAACCTTTCTTGTGTCTAGTGTGGACTGTAAGCGAGATTTTAGCCTAATGAATCAACTCAAAAACAAGCTGAGAAACCGTTTAGGTGAATGTCATTTGGATATGTTAATAAGAATCAAATGCTATCAATTTGATGGAATTTCTATTAGTCTAGATAGAGTTTACAAAGAATGAGTAAATGCCAAAGACAGAAGAGAGAAAAGATAACTGAGTGACTTAAATATGTATGTTATTTTGTTGTTATTCTGTGCAGTTTTATGTCAAATATTTTGTAAACCTACATAACCTGTGCCATGTGTGCATTCAGTGCGCACATACTTTAGTCACAGGAAAAATATTTGCACAATATAAGATTTCTGCGCACATTGACTACTAAAAATTTGAGGGAACATCTACTGGAACTGGAGGGGGAAGAGTGGCTAATGTGCATTTATTTGAAAAGGGCACCAAGGATAATTGTGTGATGTGATGGAGAATCTGTGAAATTCTTTGCCATAAACAGCTGTGGTTCAGCCATGATGAAATGGCGGAGCAGACTTGATGGGCCAAAATGGCCTAACTCTGCTCTTTATCTTATGGACTTATGGTGTTTTATTTTGACATTGACCTAGTGTCTTTCGTACACTTTCCTCACCCTACTCCTTAATTATGTCAGCCCCTTCTTACTGAGTATTTGTACTTAGTGAGTTACTTTCACTTTCATGTTTTCTCCTGTTTGTGAGTCTGTGCCCATATCTGTGCCATGACCAGTATGCATCAATGATGGTGAAGGGGAGATACTTAAGAGCTCAATTCTTTACCTGTAAGCGTCAGTAGTAGGCTTTCCTGGTCCAACCATGTGGACTCGATGACAAGGAAAGCACACCAGCACTTCTACTTCCTCAGAAGGCTAAGGAAATTTGGTATCTCCAAGTGGCCCTCACAATTTTTACAGATGCACTTTCCTCATCCCATGCCTTAACTCTATTCTTGAAGATATGCATCACCAGCTTTCTACTTATGTTTTCATTTCCTTGCATAGCTCAAACACTATATATAAATTCGCCAATGGCACCATATTGTTGGCTTAATCTCAAATGGTCACGAAACATACGGAAGCAAAACAGATAGGCTGATCGAGTGGTATCACAACAAAAACCGTGCGCCCAACATCAGCAAGACCAAGAAGCTTATTGTGGATTCAGGAAGTGGACGTTGCGAGAACACATGCCATTTCTCATTGAAGGGTCAGTGATGGAAAGGATGAACAGCTTCATGTTCCTGATGATCTTATCCTGGGCCCTCTATAGGGATGCAGACTTGGTAAAGGCACATCACTGCGAGCTTGAGGAAATTGATATGCCACCAAAGACTCTAGCAAGTTTCTATAGATGAACCAAGGAGAGCATTTTGTCTGGCTGCATCACCATCTGGTATGGAGGCTCCAGTGCAAAGGATCGAAAGAGGCTTTGAAAGATTGTGGACTCAGCCATCTCCATCACGGGCATAAGCTCTCCCACCATTAAGGTCACCATCAAAAGGTGGTACCTCAAGAGGGAATTATCCATCATTAGGGATTTCTGCCATTCAGGAGATAACATCTTCTCATTTCTACCGTCAAAGAGGAGAAATAGAAGCCTATTGTTTTTGGAATAGCTTCTTCCACACCACCATCAGATCTCTGAATGGTCCGTCAACACGACCTACGTATTCCTCTTTTGCTTTATTTATTTATTTACCATTTATCTCTCCGTCTATCTATCCATCATGCTATTTATTTATCTATTGACCTATTTGCATACTGTTTACTTATTTGCATGTTTGCTTGTCTAATTATTCTAACCTATAATAATTTATGATGTCTGCACTGTACTACTACAACAAATCTAATGGCATGTATCAATGATATTAAGCTTGATTCAGATTCTGAGCTTCTGCTCTAAGGCTCTTGTAGATTAAAGATGAACTCTTGATCTCTCAGTCTGCAGCATTATGATCCTTGCATTTTATTTATCACCTTGCATGGCACTTTCTCTGTAACTAAATCTCTAAATACCGCTTTCTGTTAATTGTTTTTCCTCTTGAACTATCTTGATGTATTTACATTTGGAATAATCTGTCTAAATGCATGCAAAGAAAAAATCAATATAGCTCAGTACACATGATAATAAAAAGCCAATTCCCATGGCTCTGCCACACAATGACTTGTGAATATTATTTTGTGACTGCATGTGTAAACATAACCATAAGTGCTTTGTGCTGTGTGTGACTGTTGGTACTGTGTTTTGCACTTCGGCCTCGAAGGAACTATGCTTCATTTAGCTGTATACATGTATGTGGTTTTATGAGAATTAAAATTGAACTTCAATAATTCAATAGTTCAATACTTCCTTTTAACATCAGAAAATGTATACAATATACAACCTGGAAGTCTCACTCTCCACAGACATCCTCAAAACAGGAAGAAAAAACCTACAGAATGAATGACAGAAAAAAGACAGAAGAACCCCAGTGCCTCCTGCCCCCTCCCCACACACAGGCAGCATCAACCTTCCCCCTCCCCCTCCCAAATACTATTCAAGCATAAAGCATCAGCTTTCCCTCCACCCAGCGTGCAAGCAACAGCAGAACCATAGTCTGCCGAACATCAAAAACTAACTGTTCACTCCAACATTTGAACATTCCACTGGCTCTCTCTCTCTCCCTAACAAGGGAGACAGATCTCGCTTCTTGCACAACAACAGTTGCTATTTTGATGTTGCAGTCAGTTTGAAGTATTGCCTTTTTATTTCATGTTCCTAAACTCGAGAATCGGCAAGTCAATTATCAAGTGCAGGGCCCTCTGACAACCACTCTCACTAGCTTCGATGTTTTGGCTGCCGCTCCACTTCAATATGCAACACCAGCGAGAATTTTTGTCCACAGGGCTGTGCAGTCACGCGTTTTCTGGCTGAACCTGGACCTACCAAAACTTGACTAATTGGCGAGCTCCAAAAATGGGAACACGACGTTTTACAGAACCACAGTTTTTTGAGTGCCACTGTAGATTAAAGATCCTGAAAAGGAAAATAGAGACATTAGAATAGGAAAAGATACTCTCAACTTATGAGCTGAGAGAAATCACCTTCTGGCACCATCCTTAGCTCCGCCCTTCAACTTGAGGTTAAATTTGAACTTGATACTGTTGAGGCTTTGTCGTGTATCTAGGCAGCCACAGGGATTCTTTGCTCTGACCCTGTTTCATAGCTTGTCACTTACAGGACCCTTCTCCCCATTACTCTGCTAATAATAATCAGCAACGGAATCAGGTTTAATATTGTCGGCATATGTTGTGAAATTTGTTGTCATGCAGTAGCAGTACATTGCAATACATAATAATTGTGACCTTTAGGTTCAGCCATCACATGTTTGTCTAGGGGAAGATAGCCTCTGGCCCAGCTAAACTGAGAAATCTTGTTTGTGTGGCTACTGTGTGATGTGTTGCTCGGTTACAAATCTGAACTGCAAAATATCAGACAGTACAACATATGCAATTAAACGAGTGAACTTTATAAATATATCTGACTATAGGGTTAGTAAAGAAAATAAAAAGAAAAAAGAGACCCATTTTAATGGAAGTCTAAAGTGCACGTTGGTGCTCAAGATTTCATCCAGTCGTTTCCCATCAGCCTCCGAGTGTCGCTGATCTTTGGACCCTCACTGCTAGTCCACTCCATCCGGCGGTCTACCAATTCTCTCCACTCCTGTCTTCTCTCGTCATCTCTCACCAACTAAAAACCGAGAAATCCTTGCTCCCAGGCCCACAGAAAAAATAATATGCCTCTCATTGGTTAACATGCATTCCAAAACCCTGTTATCTCCAGTCATAACACAAACATTGCTGCTACAGAGAAACCTTACCTTAGTAGTGAAACATTGCAGAGCGTTACATAATAAAAACTATAAATTATAGTAAGAAGTGTATATATATAGCATTCATGGGTTGAATGTCCTTTCAGAAATAAGCCATGAACACTGATGAAAAAGGAGAGCTCAAACTAAGGTAACTTATTACAAAATTATTTCTTAAGATATGGGCATGGAAGGACTTTTCCTTAAACTTAATTGAATGATTCTGCACAGTTTTGTATCAAGAGTGTTGTTCAAGTGCAAGTTAGTTTTCAGGCATCAAACACGTTGAAGAATAAAAGTTCTGTAATAAAATCAGACATTCTGGTGCCTTTGTGACCAAGCATGTCTTCAGTGTTTGACTTTTGATCATGCTTTATAGTCTTTCTCACAAGCCACCCCTCAGTTTGGACTGTCTCTAATTATCTCTTGTAACGTGTGAATGGTAAGAGAATATTCGTTTCTTTTCTTGGGATCAAAGTACACAAACACTGGATGAACTCAGCAGATCAGGCTGCTCTAATGAAGGGAAATGAACAGGAGACATTTTGGGCTGAGGCCCTTTTATTAGTTCTGATGAAGATTTTCAGCCAGAAATGTCAACCACAGTGTACTCACATATGACATGGTCTGTTCAGATGGCATGCAAAGCAAAATCCTATAAGGAAACTCTTGATAGAGTGGACATGGAGAGAATGTTTCCATTTGTAGGAGAGTCTAGGATACAAACACACAGCCTCAGAACAAAGAGTAATCCCTTTTGAATTGAGATAAGGAGTAATTTCCTTAGTTGGAGGGTACTAAACCTGAGCAATTCATTGTCACAGATGTCTGTGGAGACCAAATCGTTGTGGATATTTAAGGTAGAGGTTGATCGGTTCTTGATTATTAAAGGGGCCAAAGGTTACACAGACAAGGCAGGAGAATGGGATTATAAAAATCAGCCATGATTGAATGGTGGAACAGACTCGATGGACCCAATGGCCTGATTCTACTCTTTCAGATTCATTCATTTATCACAAATACAATGAAACATGCAGAAAAATGGGTTATTTCTGTTAAAAAGCAACATACACAAGGATGTGCTTGGGTCACCCTGCCAGTGCTGCCACATATTACAGCTTTAACATAGGATCATAGTGTTCACCCGAAAAATACAGGCAGTAACAACAAAGACACAAAAACAGCAACTAAACAGAACAACAGCAAGAAAGGCCCCTTTCATCCCTCCCACCCACCCGTTCACTTCTACATGGAGAACTCTTACACTTTACCTTATCTTACATATGACAATAACAAACCAATAACCACACCAATAATAACTTTTTGTACATTCATTGGCTGTTCTTTCCATTGAGAATGAATGTTCTCCAGCTGCTGTTTTTGACTATAACAAAGTGAACGGCAATTGCTATTGAATACATTGACTCATAGCTGAGAGCAGTGTTCTAAATCTCGGTCACAGATTTTTGAGTACCAAAGAACTACAATGATGGAGGGGTTGCCTATTGGTAACTGAGCATTCCATCACTACGGTGATTAGTAGTGCTCTGCAGGGGTTGATATTGGGCTTGTTACTTTTTATGTTAGATGATGACTGAAAGACGATTTTGGACATTATTACTGTGGAGTGCTGCAAGTCCGATTCATTGATACATTGACAGTGGTATATATGATTCATTGATATATGGACAGTGGGAGAACTGCGTGGTCTCGGTCGGAGTGACGATCAGGCCTCAAGCTCCGGTGTTGCCTGTTTAGAGCTGCCAGGTGAGAGGAGTCAAAACCGGTGTGCTTCACTGGGGGTGATGTGGCGCAGCATCCAGGCTGCAGTCAGTGCTGCCCCCCAGTGTTTACTCAGCAGAAGACAAGCAGTATTGTGGTTGACTGCAGATTTCAGTGACATTCATGGCCTCCGGGTCTAGACTATTTCTTGCGAGGCTGTAATTTATTGGTATCTTACATGTGCCTGCTATTTTGTATGTGCTGTGTATGATTGTTTGTACCTTGTTTTGCACCTTGGTCCCGGAAAAACGCGGTCTTGCTTGACTGTATTCCTGAGTAAATATGTAAGGTTGAATGACCATTAAACTTGAATTGAATTGAATTATATGTTAATGATCTGGATGACTGCATTGATAGCTTTGTAGTGAACTTTGTGGATGATATAAAGATTGGAGGAGAGGCTGAAAGTCTTGAGGAAGCAGGGAGCTGCAGAGGCCAAGTCATTGGGTATATTTAAAGCAAAGGTTGATAGGTTCTTGATTAGTAAGGGGGTCAAAGGTTATGGGTAGAAGGTAGGAAAATAAATCAGCTATGATTGAATGGCAGACCAGACTTGATGGGCAGAATGGGCTAATTCTACTTCTATGTCTCTTGCTCTTATCATATTGTTGAACAAACAACTGGAGAGAATTTTGTGGATTGGCTCTAAACCAACACCATCAAAGCAGGCTGCCAGCACATTGCTCTTTATTTGACCTTGCTCTGTGTAAATCAACTGGTACATCACAACATTGACAGCACTTCTGGAGAGATTCATTGAGTGTACATTATTTTTGGACATCATGAAGTTATGAAAGGCACTTTGCATCACAGCCTGCACACCATTCTGGTCCAAGGACAAGGACACATAAAAGGAAAGTGCAAGGACTGGAAAGGATACTGCATAATTCAGGAGCCATGGGATCAGGGAAAACTTGACTGGATGGATTTAGAATTGGCTTACCCACAGAAGGAAGAGGGTGTTGTTGATGGAGCATATTCTGCCTGGAAGTCAGTGATCAGTAATGTTTGGAAGGGATCTGAAGGGACTCCTGTTCTTTGTGAATTTTATAAATGTTTTGGATGAAGAAGTAGAAGAATGAGTTAGTATGCTTCCAGAGGATATGAAGGTTAGTGGTGTTGTAAATAGTGCAGAAGGTTGTTGTAGATTGCAACCAGACATTGATAGGATGCAGAGCTGGGCTGAGAAGTAGCAGATGGAGTTCAGTCCTGAACTAACCTACAGGGTTAATGGCACAATTCATGGCAGTGTGGGGGAACAGAGGGATCTGCATCCATTGATCCCTCAAAGTTGCTGCACAAGTTAAAAGGGTTGTTTAAGAAGGTATATGGAGTTTTGTCCTTCATTAGTCAGGGATTGAGTTCAAGGTAATGTTGTACCTCTAATACACTCTGGTAAGACCACACTTGGAATATTGTGCTCAGTTCCCTTGCCCATGCGATAGGAAGGAAGTGAAAGCTTTGGGAGTCATTGAGTCATAGAAATATACAGCAAAGAAACAGGCCCTTCAGCCTAACTTGTCCATGACAAACCATTTAAACTACCTAGACCCATCGAACTGCACCCTGACCACAGCCCTCGATACCGCCCATCAATGTTGGTATCCAAACTTTCCTTAAATGTTGAAATCGAGATCACATCCACCACTTGTGCTGGCAGCTCATTCCACACTCTCACAGCCTTCTGAGTGAAGAAGTTTCCCCTCATGCTCCCCTTAAACTTTTCACCTTTTTCCCTTAACCCATGACCTCTAGTTGTAATCCCACCAAACCTCAGTGGAAAAAAGCTTGTTTGCATTTACCCTAGTGTTTCCCCTCATAATTTTGTTCATTTCTATCAAATCTCCCCTCAATTCCGAAGAATGAAGTCTTAACCTATTCAACCTTTCCTTATAACTCTGGTCCTACAGACCTGGCAACACCCTTGCTGGGCCTAGAGGACCTGAGAGGATGCAAAGGGGATTTACTGCCTGGATTAGAGATCATCTCTTACAAGGATAGATAGCCTGAACTAGAGTTTTTCTTAGGATTAGGGGTGATTTGATAGAGGTGTACCAGATAATACAGGCATAGATAGAATGAATAGCCAGAGCTTTTATTCAGTGCAAAAATCTGTGTGCATTCCATCAACACAAATCAATTCATTACAATGTTGACACATGCAAAATGCTGGAGGAACTCATCAAGCCAGGCAGCATCTATGGACGAGAGTAAACAGTGACATTTCGGGCCAAGACCCTTCTTCAATACAATGGTGCATTTGGATAGTACAAAGTGAAAACAGCAGAAAGAAGTTATCCTTGATCCTGGTGGCCCATACTGTCAGGCTTTTGTATCGGTGCCATAGCAACATAGCATTTAACGTGACACTATTACAGCTCAGGGCAACAGAGTTCAAAGTTCAATCCCAGCATCATCTGTAAGTAGTTTCTGCATCCTTCCCATGCAGGGGTTTTCTCTGGGCGCTCCAGTTTACTTCCACATTCCAAAAACGTACCAGGTAGGTCAATTGGTCATTGTAAATTGTCTTGTGATTAGGTTAGCATTAAGTCAGCGTTCTCAGGTGTTGCTGGGTGGCACGGCTCAAAAGGCAAGAAAGGCCTATTCTGCACTGTACCTCTAAATAAAATACAATTCTGCCCAGTGGGACTGGAGAGAAGAGAAAAGGCTGGGGGTGGGGGAATCTTTGATTAGGCTGGCTGCTTTACTGAGGCAGTGGGGAGTGTAGTCAGAGTCTGTGGAGGGAGACTGATTTTTGTAATGCACTAAGTTTTGTCGACCATTCTACGAAGCTTTTTATGGTCATGTACAGAACACTTGAAACACCAAACCATGATGTATCTAGAGAGGATGAAAGCTGGTAAGGGTTAAAGGGGACATGCCAAAGTTCTTTAGCTTCCTGAGAAAGTAGAGCTGATAATGAGCTTTCTTAACTGTGGTGTCAAAATGTTTGGTCCAGGACAGGGTGTTAGTGATGTTCACTCTGAGCAAACTCACCATTATGAATGTACTAGATCTGGGTTTTCTGATTTCCAGCAACCTAAGCTGACCTTCATCTGTATGAGGGATGACACCGTTCAGAGGGGAGCTGTCCCTCGACAATAGTTTACAATCAATGGTCGTGGTCGACCGTAGATGTTGCATCCTAGCTGTCATAGGCAAGCCAGGGGTATACGATATGGAGAGCAAGCTGTTGCCCATACAGTAGGCTTCCCCTCTCCATGCAGTTGATAAATCCAAACAAAGAGCTGAGACCAATACGGTTTGGCACCAGCAGCACCACAGGACTTGCCAATCACTGTTGAACTCAATGAGGACTGCCTTAGAGACTTCAGCCCTGATTTTTCCTTGGGTTTACTCCCATGAGGGGGTATAGCTGCAAGGCTTCTGAGGTTTGAGATCAAAGTTTTCCTTCTCCTAGAAGAGCTGCCAACTACAGTTGACAAGCTCTATCTGCCCAGATAGTTTTACCAGAGCTCTCCAGTGTCACATTCAGTCATGTAATGCTAGTGTCACTCCCACTCAATTCATCTCAGTTCTGTCCATGTTAGGATCAGTACTGTGAAAAGGGTCTGGAGTTGATTGGCCCTGGAGGAACACATTGTGCATGCTGTTGACATGTTGTGTTTAATGGCACTGTTGACAGCATCTCCTGTCACTGTGGTGATGATAGCAGAGTGAGTCATCGAGTCACTGACTCTCTTAGTCATAGATACAGAAATAGGCCCCTAGTATTTAAAGCAGAAGTGAATACATCTGTGAAAGATCAGGAACTGGGCACAAAGGAGATCAGGCCACAGGATGCATCACCCATAAACCTTATTGAACGACAGAGCAGGCTTGAGGTACCGAGAGGCCTACTCACCTACCTATCACCTCCCACTGGGTCCCCTCCTCCTTCTCTTTCTCCTGTGATCTACTCTCTTCTCCAATCGGATTATTTCTTCTCCAGCCTTTTACATTTTCCATCTATCACCTCCCAAATTTTTACTTCATCAACTCTCCCCGACTCACCTGGTTTCACCTATCGCATTCTGGCATGTACTCACTCCCCTCACCCCACCTTCTTATTATGGAATCTTCTCCCTTCCCTTCTAGTCCTGAGGAAAGGTCTCGGCCCGAAACATTCCTGCAGCATTTTCTATGTGTTGCTCTAGATTTCCAGCATCAACAGAGACTCTTGTGTTTCTGGTCTATTCATGCTCCTACTTCCATGTTCCTGTCTCCTCGGATTCACCGACCATCAAAGCACAGTTTTACATCAATTCCTAACCAATCATGTTTTACTCGCTCATCAATTCAACATTCAAAATTCAAATTTGAAAGTAAATTTCCTATCAAAATACATATATGTCACCATATACAACCTGGGATTCATTTTCTTGTGGCATACTTAAGAAATCCATAATGGAATAATAACCATAACAGAGTCAATGAAGGACTGCACCAACCTGGGTATTCAACAGTGTGCAAAAGACAACAGACTTTCCAAATACAAAATGAAAAATATAATAATAATAATAATAAGAAGAAGAAGAAGAAGAAGAAGAAGAAGAAGAAGAAGAAGAAGAAGAAGAAGAAGAAGAAGAAGAAGAAGAAGAAGAAGAAGAAGAAGAAGAAGAAGAAGAAGAAGAAGAAGAAGAAGAAGAAGAAGAAGAAGAAGAAGAAGAAGAAGAAGAAGAAGAAGAAGAAGAAGAAGAAGAAGAAGAAGAAGAAGAAGAAGAAGAAATAAATATCAAAATATCAAGAACATGAGGTGAAGAGTCCTTAAAGGTGAGTCCATAGGGGGTGGGAAGATTTCACTGTTAGGATAAGTGAAGTTGAGTGGTTATCCTCTTTGGTTCAAGAGCCTGATGGTTGAGGGGTAATAACTTGGTGAATAACTGAACTTGGTGGTGTGGCTCTGAAGGCTCCTGTACCTGCTTCCTAACCGCAGCAGCAAGAAGAGAGCATGACCTGGGTGGGGGGAGGTGGGTCACTGCTTCTCTGTTACAGTGTTTCATATAGATGTTCTCAATGCTGGGGAGGGCTTTAACCAGATTCAACCACACAGTAACTCACGAAGGGCAATTTACTGTAGCCAATGAATCTGAATATCCCTGGCAAGAGATGGCAATGAACAGAAATTGTACTGACTTTTTGTGCCAAGAGCATGTGTTGACAACTTTGTTGTTTTTGGAGAGTTGACAGTGGTGGACTTGAAATAACTTTAGTAAAGGTCTGATAGATCCAATACTTGCATTGGAGAGAGTCCAGAGGAGGTTCATGAGAATGATCCCGAGATAACAGGGTTATTTGATGAGGTGTATTACGAGCTATACACTCAAGTGTATTTTTTGAGATATAAACTTAGTGGCCAGTTTATTAGGTACCTACTATCCTAATAAAATGGTCACCGGGTGTATGTTTCTTCTGTGTCTTCTGTGTCTTCTGTGACTGTCATTTATCCACTTCAAACTTTGATGTGTTGTGCATTCAGAGATGCTCTTCTACACACCACTGTGATAATGTGTGGTTATCTGAGTTATGTGGCCTTACTGTCAGCTTGAACCAGTCTGGTCATTCTCCTCCACCTCTCTCATTAACAGGACATTTTCACCCACAGAACTGCTGCTGACTAGATTTCTCGCACCATTCTCTGTAAACTCTAGAGTAGGAGTTCCCCACCTTTATTATGCCATGGACCCCTACCATTAACCAATGGACCCATGAACTACTGCTTGGGAACCCTAGCTATAGAGACTGTTGTGTGTGAAAATCCCAGGAGATCAACAGTTTCTGAGATACTCAAACCACCCTCTCTGGCACCAACAATCACTCCATGGTCAAAGTCAATCAGATCGCGTTTCTTCCCATTCTAATGTTTGGTCTGAACAACTGAACCTCTTGACCATGTCTGCATGCTTTTATGCATTGAGTTGCTGCCACATGATTGGCCGATTAGATATTTGCATTAATGAGCAGGTGAACAGGTGTACCTAATAAAGTGACCACTGAGTGTGTTTTACGAGGCTGACACTATGATACAACAAAATGAACGGAGCAGGTCTAACTGGCCCCTGTAAATTATCCACAGAGTGATTGGGAAATAATTAATGCTGAGAATTTTGTTTGCTTATTGCTTGCGGGCTGTGTTCTCTCAATACTGTCCATCATTATTATTGTTGAAAGGTCAGTTGGGAGTAGCTAACAATGCTGACAACACCATCAGTGAAATTTAGAAGTTAATCTTAGCTGATTATCACTTCTTTTTTAATGAAGGTCTTTTGTGCCCAAAACACAGATGCACTCAAGTTTCAACTTCCTCTCAATTTTCTTATGAGGTCTAGCTGGAATATTTGTCACTAAGAAAGATTCTATTTCATTTTATTTTATTTAGAGATACAATGTGGAATAAGCCCTTGTGGCCCTTCAAGCTGTGCCACCCAGCAACCCATCGATTTAACCCTAGCCTAATCACAGAACAATTTACAATGGCCTATGAACCGGTACATCTTTGGACTGTGGGAGGAAACCCACACAGTCATGGGAAGGACGTACTAACTTCTTACAGACAGCCAGCAGAAATGTACTATGAACTCCAATGTTCCAAGCTACAATAACATCACGATAACTGCTACACTATCCTGCTATGTATATGCTTCCATGAGCACATGGGAAGGACGTACAGACTTCCTACAGACAGCATCAAAATTGAACTCCAAACTCCGACACTCCAGGCTGTAATAGCATTGTGCTAACTGTTATGCTGTGGTTCAGATCCTACTGCTTTTATTTTTCAGTCTAAAAACAGGATTTTTCTTGTATTACATAAAAACAAGAATCTGCAAATGTGCGTGTCTGTAGCAAATGAAAAAAATAATGCTGGAGGGACTCATGAGATTGAGCAGAATCTGTGAGGAGAATCACTGATCTTTCAGCAGCAGGCTCATTGAATCTGTTCTGGGTAGGGGGCTGGCCACTGCAGGCTGGATCTCCCTTCGGTGCTGCCCTCCAGTGTTCACTCTGTGGAAGACAAGCTGGTTTACTCTCTCTTACTATCTTTCCTTTTGGTTAGTCCTGACGAAGGGTCTCGGCCCAAAACATCGACATCGCTTCTCCCTATTGATGCTGCCTAGCCTGCTGTGTTCTACCAGCATTTTCTGTGTGTTGTTTGAATTTCCAGCATCTGCAGATTTCCTCGTGTTTGGTTTACCTTGATCTGTGCTTGACACAGCATGAGATGAGGAGCCACCGCAGGCTTGTTCTTGCAGGAATGTGACTACAGGACAAGATCCATCGATCTTTAGGCCGTGCCACTCAGGGACTTGTGTTAATATTATTTTATGTCTGTATGTGCTATCATAACTATATGTGCTGTATGTGATATATGTACTGTGTTTTTCACCTAGGCCATGGAGGAACACTGTATACATGTGGGGTGTACAGGATGTCCAAAGAGGATTATCACCTCTGGTGAAGGGGCAGTTCACTCAACCTTGGTTCCCACCGAGCACTCAGCTATCACCTGTAGCTCCAAGTAGATGTTTGCCTGTGACACCAGCCACAGCCTGGTACACCACACTGACAGGCTGGCTAAATCAGGTGAGGGTAGTCAGTGGGCCTCACCCCCTGGTGAGATACAAACATGCCTGTCATAGCATGTGGAGTCAACCCCAGCAGACGGGTGGATAAGATCTACAGTGAGATTTGACAGCCAGGAAATCAGTTCTGCACTGCTTCATGGAGAGTGAAGGACATGGCGAGGCACAGAGAAGTCATGGTCAACCACTCCAACCAGGAGAGAACCCAGATATGACGATGACTCATATCACTGGACCAGGACTTCTGAGGTCGAGAGAGTGGAACTGCCCCAGTGCAGGGCTTTTCCCACTTTAAAAACTCTCCCGGCCAGGTCTCCTTTCCTTGTCGGATACAACGGACAACCACCATACACGTGTAGATAGATAGATAGATAGATATATACTTTATTCATCCCCATGGGGAAATTCAACTTTTTTTCCAATGTCCCATACACTTGTTGTAGCAAAACTAATTACATACAATACTTAACTCAGTAAAAAAAAAATATGATATGCATCTAAATCACTATCTCAAAAAGCATTAATAATAGCTTTTAAAAAGTTCTTAAGTCCTGGCGGTAGAATTGTAAAGCCTAATGGCATTGGGGAGTATTGACCTCTTCATCCTGTCTGAGGAGCATTGCATCGATAGTAACCTGTCACTGAACCTGCTTCTCTGTCTCTGGATGGTGCTATGTAGAGGATGTTCAGAGTTATCCATAATTGACCGTAGCCTACTCAGCGCCCTTCGCTCAGCTACCGATGTTAAACTCTCCAGTACTTTGCCCACGACAGAGCCCGCCTTCCTTACCAGCTTATTAAGACGTGAGGCGTCGCTCTTCTTAATGCTTCCTCCCCAACACGCCACCACAAAGAAGAGGGCGCTCTCCACAACTGACCTATAGAACATCTTCAGCATCTCACTACAGACATTGAATGACGCCAACCTTCTTAGGAAGTACATTCGACTCTGTGCCTTCCTGCACAAGGCATCTGTGTTGGCAGTCCAGTCTAGCTTCTCGTCTAACTGTACTCCCAGATACTTGTAGGTCTTAACCTGCTCCACACGTTCTCCATTAATGATCACTGGCTCCATATGGGGCCTAGGTTGAATGACAATTAAACTTGAACTTGAGACCCTGCATCAGGACTTTTGTATTGTACCACGAAAAGACTCCAAGGTACGGAACAAGTGCCTCCTTCCAAACCTTGAGAATGATTCGCCCAAGGACAGAAGCAAGCTCTGCTGCCTAAAATCATTTCCATCATTAGTCAGTTGGCTGTCTGTAGGTGGACATGGCACATTCACTAATAGATTTAATTGAAGGTCAACTTATATTGCAGAGGCGATTTTCCCATAATATAACCACTTGACACCGTTCAATCTGCATTGTCAGATTAATCCGATGACACATTGAATTAGAACAGTATTTCAGATGCACAGTACAACATACTCAAGATTCAAGATTGTTTAATGTCATTTCCAGTGCGTATGTATGTGTAAGGGCGAATGAAATAATTGTTACTCTGGATCTAGTGCAACACGAAAAAGAGCTTAATAATAAAAAAACAGAATAAATATAATTACGTAAGATAGCTTATATACACTTTGTACATAGATTGAATGCACATACATAAAGTGACACTAGGCACAGTAGGGTCTGTACATAAGGTGATTGACAAGAAATGATAAAGCAGTGGTGGTGGGGGCATGGAGGGGTGGATTAGTGGGTGGAGGTGTTTGTCAGCTTTACTGCTTGGAGAAAGTAACTGTTTTTGAGCCTGGTGTGGATGCTACGTTGCCCCCTCCTCCTTAGTGTTACTGACCCTTTTCTGGCACCTTTCTGTCCCTTATGACGTAATACTTCACCCCTAGTATTATTGACAGGGAGTGAATTTCTGTAACAAGTTGATCATTCAGTCACTCTTATCATGATTTTATGATGGTGCAGTAGAACAGTCGGTAAAGCTACTGTTTGCAGCTCCAGAAAGCCAAGTTCAATCCCAATCTCTAGTGTTACCTATGTGGAGAATTTATATTCCTCCTGTAACTGGATGGGTTTCCTCCTGGTGTTCTTGTATTGTCATCCTGCCTTTAGAATATTTTTTCATGTTTGGCATGTATCTTTTGTGTGCCTTCCCAGTTGCTCCCAGAGACTCCACCCATTGTTGTTCTGCAGTTACTCCTGATAGTGTCCCCTTACATCAAATTTGGCCAGCTCCTCTCTCATCTCTTTGTAATTCCCTTTACTCTACTGTTCCATTTTTACTCTTTACTCTACTGTTCCAATTTTAGCTTCTCCTTCTCAAATTGCAGGCTGAATTCTGTCATATTATGATCTCTGTCTCCTAAGGGTTTCTTTACTTAAGCTCCCTAATCAAATCTATGTCATTACATAATACCCAATCCAGAATTGTCTTTCACCTGGTGGTCTCAACCACAAGTTGCTCTGAAAAGCCATCTCGTAAGCATTCTACAAATTCCCTCCTTTAGGATCCAACACCAATCTAATTTTCCCAATCTACCTTCATATTGAGATCCCCTAGGACTATTGCAACATTGTTCTTTTTACACGCCTAGTCTATCTCCTGTTGTAATTTTAGCTCACACCCTGGCTATAGATCAGAACCGTGTATATAACTCCCATTAGAGTCTTTATACCCTTGCAGGTTCTTAACTCTACGAACACCCTTTTTGATTTTTGCTCCTGTTATACTTTAATTCATCCTACTGACTGCAATCTTGTCCTATCATCTGCCTGTTCTTCCTGACAGTCTCACTACACAGTGCATCTAGTTGAATACCAACTGCCTGATCCTCAGCCTTATCACTCTAGTTTCCATCTTGCTGCCAAATTAGATTAAACCCTCCCCCATAGCTCTAGCAAACCCCCCAACATGATATCAGTCCCCCTCTGGTTCATGTATAACCCATTCTTTTTGTACAGGTTGTACCTTCCCCAGAAGAAATCCTAATGATCCAGATATCTGACCTTATTCCCTACACCAATTCTGCAGCAGTGCATTTATCTGCCAAATCATCCTATTCTTACCCTCACTGGTGCATGGCACAGGCAGAAATCTAAAGATTACTACCCTGGAGGTCCTGCTGTTCAGCTTCCTACATAACTCCCTATATTATCTCAAGACCTCCTCCCTTTTCTTACCTACTGTATACCATTGGTGCCAACATGCACCATGATATCTGGCTGTTCACCCTCCCTCTTTAGAATGTTGTGGGCTCGATCTGAGACCACCTGGGAGGCACAATACCATTTAGATGTCTCTTTCATGTCCACAGAATCTGCCATCTGCTCCTCTAATTATGGAATCCCCTATCACAACTGCAATCTTCTTCTCCCCCCTTCTCTTCTGAGCCACAGAGACAGACACAGTGCCAGAGATCAAGTCATTGCACCGTCACCTGTGGGTTGTCCTCAGCAATAGTGTCTTATTATTGAGGGGAATGGCCACAGGACTACTCTGCACTGGCTGCCTATTCCCTTTCCCACTCCTGACAGTCACCCAGGTACCAGTCTCCTGCAACTTAGGCATGACTGCCTCCCTGTAGCTCCTGTCTAACAACTCCTCATTTTCCCATATGAGCTGAAGGTCATTCAACTGCAGCTCAGCTTCCTTAGCATGGTTCCTACGTAGCTGTATCTCAGTGCACTTTGTACAGATGTAGTTATCAAGGAGACTGAAAGTCTTCCAAAGTTCCCACATCTCCCAAAAGGAACATACCACTACCTCTGGACTGATTCTCAGCGCACTATCTATGTAGTAATAAAAAAATTTGAAACTAACTCCAACTGTGCTTGGTCAAGCCAGTTGAGCCAAAGCCTGACCACTCTAACACTGTCCACTCACACAATGGCTTCTCTGTTTACACCTTGCTTCGTTTATTGGACCCTGCTGAGTGCCTAATAGATCGTAATGACTGCAGCCAGCCAAAAAGCCCTGAAAGCATCCATGATCTTTTCAACCCTTATACTGCATCAGTAAAGAATGAGCACCCATGATGATTGCAGCTGAAACATTCCAAAAGTCCCTGAGCTCCCTTTCTACCTCATGCTGCCTCACCATTGAATGACCTCTCACACTGATTACAGCCCACTGAAAAGTCTGAAAGCACCCAAGTTCTTTTTAAACGTCACGCTGTGTCCCCAACAAATGACGTCTCGTGCTGATTGAACAAGAAAAAGTAGGTTAACACACACAAAATGCTGGAGGAACTCAGCAGGCCAGGCAGTATCTATGGAAAAGAGTACAGTTGACATTTCGGGGCAAGGCCCTTCAGCAGGAAATAGGTTAAGGTCAGGGGTGAGAAATTTATTCAGAATTCAGGAATCAAGTTTATTTGTCACATGTAGATCAAAACATAGGGTGAAATGTGTCATTTACATTACAATCAATATACCGGAGGGATGGGATAGGGGCAGACATGAAATGTCACAATTTAATGTTTTTAAAAACCTTATATCATCCAAGAGGACCAAAACCTTGTCATAGGTTTGGAGGCTTGCGTGTCTCTATGATCTGGAGAGCTAAGTTGGATGGAGCCAGCAGCTTGTGGTTTGGCTCTTGGCAAGGTCACCCATGCCAAACAGGTCAAAAGGTAGAGGCCATAGTAAGAAGTTCACCATTCCTCCAGGTTCAGAGATTCATAACTAGTCAAAATCAATTGTTACAGAAACAGCAATGAAGAATCCTTCCATACAGAGAGAGATGGAGGACCTTCATTGCTGCCCTAAATGTCAGCGGTGTAACGGGAAGTCAGTAAGTAAAATTTGAAATTAAGTTTCATTTTATTTAAAGATACAGCTTGGCAACAAGCCTTTCTGGCTCAACAAGCCCACGCAGCACAGTTACGACCAATTGTATGTGTAGGCCTCTGTTAGTCTCGATAGACCATGGATTTGTGCCTTGGAAAGCTTTCAGGGTGCAAGCCTGGGCAAGGTTTTTTTTTGATGGAAGACCGGCAGTTGCCCAATCTGCAAGTCTCCCCTCTCCACGCCACCGATGTTGTCCAAGGGAAGGGCATTAGGACCCACACAGCTTGGCACCGGTGGCGTCATCGAGCAATGTGTGGTTAAGTGCCTTGCTCAAGGACACACACGCAGCCTCAGCCAAGGCTCGACTAGCAACCTTCAGATCACTAGACAAACACCTTAACCACTTGGCCATGTGGCAACACAAGCGACCAATTAACCTACTAACACATAAGTGTTTGGAATGTAGGGGAGAACCAAAGCTACCAGAGGAATCCCACATGATGACGGGGAGAATGCACAAACCCCTCACAGGCTGTGGCAAGAGCTGACCCCAGGCTGCAGATGCATTTTGCTAAACTCTACTCTGCTCCTCTGAATGGCATGCTGGGGAAGCTTCTTCATGCATACGACGGTGTGTAATGGAAATGAGTTACCAGGATTAGTAGTTGAGGTGAGCTCATTAGCAACATCTAATCAGAATCAGGTTTAGTATCATTAGCATTTGTCGTGAAATTTGTTGTTTTGCAGCAGTAGGACATTGTAATAGATAAAAAATAAAAACTGTAAATTACAGTAAGGAGTATACACATATTTTGAAAGTTAAGTAAAATAAGTAGTGTAAAAAGAGCAATAGAAAAGTAGTGAAGAAGTGTTCATGGGTTCAATCTAAAAAACCATCAAGTTAAGTACATGGATAGGAGAGGTTTAGAGGGCTACGGGTCAAACACGGACTGATGGGATGAGCTCATGGACAACACAGTCCGCGTGGATGAGTTAAGTCAAAGGTTTTCCTTCCAAATTGTAAGACTCTATTTCTTTAATTAGGTAGGTGATAAGAGACTGAAGATGGAGTTATTGGGCATGAGATATAGAACAGAATACAGGAAAATAAACTGGAAACTGGAATTAATGTTGTTGGGAGAGTCGATAGTTCAAATGGCCTTTACAGTAATAAGAAAGAGAGAATCTTCTCAAAGTGATTTAGAACCAATAAACCCAAGAGATTCTGCTGGAACAATACAGAATATAAAAGTAAGAATGTAATGCTGAGACTTTCTAAGGCATTGGTCAGACTTCACTTGGAGCAGCTTTGTGAGCAGTTTTAGGCCCCTTATGTAAGAAAAGATGTGCTGGCATTGGAGAGGGTCCAGAGGAGGTTCACAAGAATGATTGCAGGAATGAAAAGGTTAATGTATGAGGAGTGTTTGATGGCTCTGGGCCTGGACTTGCTGGAATTTAGAGAAATGGAGCGGTGGGGTGGATCCCTTTGAAACCTATCGAATATTGAACGGCATAGATAAGAGTGGATATGAAGAGGATTTTTCCTTTAGGGCCAGAGGCCACGGCCTCAGAATAGAGATACTGTATGTCCCTTTAGAATAGAGATGAAGAGGTGTTTCTTTAGCCAGAGGGTGGTGAATCTGTGGAATTCATTAACACAGACAGCTGTGGAGGCCAGGTCATGAGGTATATTTAAAGTGGAGGCTGAAGGTTCTTGATTAGTAAGGGAAAGAAAGCAAAAGGATGGGGATGAGACAGATGATAAATCAGCCAGGATGAAATAATGATCAGATTTGTTTTAGTAACGATGGATTAAAGAACAAACATTGGCCTTAATTCACTGGGTAGAAATCAGTGTTCAATTTCCCCCAAAATAGTAATCTTTTACATTAATTTAGAGGGTAAATTCACTTGCTCTTCTCTGTGGATTGTCACCTTGTCGTGGTGGAGAAGCTTGTGTGGTCCTGAGATCCCAAGAGTGATGCCGTCTGGAGCCATGCTCCTGGTAGAGTCACCATGCTGGTAAGGTCGAGGGTGAGGTCCCTGACAAAAAACAATCCAACCAAGACCTCAACGGTGGAACAGGCGGACAAAGTTACTTCAAACTCAATGGCTGTGAAGGCTGCAACAAATCCATCAGCTCCAATCGTTGTGGTTTCCATGCCATTGGAATCGGTTGATTTGTGAAGTATCGTGTGCTTCTTGGAGCGCAACATCAAGTACATGTTAAACAAATACACGCACGGGCATCTTCATTCCGTGGAAACGGAATGAAGACCATCATCCTCAACCTCGAGGGATAGCCACGATGACGAGATTCACTTGCTACACAGCACCAGACCTCTTGCACAGGTCATTTCCCGGCTTGTTACTTCATCCACCCTCCCACATGCATCCATCTTTCCCCCTCACCTGGTCTCACATAGTATCACCTGAAACGCACAAAATGCTGGAGGAGTTCAGCAGGTCCAGTTCCATCTATGGAAATGAATAAAGAGTCAACATTTTGGAGCCGACCATACATCAGGACAATTTATCCATTTCCATAGCTGCTGCCTGATTTGCTCAGTTCCTCCAGCACTTAGTGCCTGTTCCACAATGAGAAATATTAAGGTTTCTTGGTTGCTGTAACTCCTAAGACCCAATTAAACATGCGGCCTTAACCTCATTGGCAGTACCCTCTGGACTATCAGGCTGCAGCTTTATATATCCAGCGTGGGTTATAAACATGAATGTAAATATCTCTGACCTCAGATAACAGAACAGGATTCAGATTTATTTATCACATGCACTTCAAAACATACAGTGAAAGTTGTCATTTGTGTTCACAACCAAGGATGTTCTGGAGCCAGCCCCCCAGAGCTGCTACACATTCTATTGCAAACTGCCATCTGCCACCACACAGCAGCAAATTTTGTGACATATGCCGGTGATATTAAACCTAACTCTGATTCTAGAAGAAGTTTGTACGTTTTCCCCCATGAAAGCATGGGCTTCTTCTGGGTCCTCTGGTTTAGTTGGTTAGTTAGATACAGTGTGCAAAAGGCCCCTTCTGCCTCTTTGGGCCACATCGCCCAGCAGCCCTCGAGTTAGTCTAATAGGACAATTTACAATGATAAATTAACCTATGAGTCTGTATGGCTTTGGTCTGTGGGAGGAAATCAGAAAAACCCCACGCACTCCATGGGAGGATGTATAGACTTACAAATGACGATGGAATGGAACTCCGACTCCAAAGCCCCAAACTGTAATGGTGTCGCACGAACTGCTATGCTACCTCCTCACCCAACCAAAAATGTACTGGTTTGTAAGTTAATTGGTCATTGTAAGTTGTCCTGCCATTGGGCTGGTGTTAAATAGGTGGGTTGCTGGGCAGTGTGGCTCGTTGGGGTAGAAGAATCGACTCCTGACCCTATCTGTAAATGAGTAAATAAACATTGCTTGCCCACAATGCTCAGCAGAATGACACAGAAAACATCAAAATAGAAAATTCCAAGCAAGAAAGCAACAATAGCAAAACAAGTTGCTTTCTATTAACCCCAGGGCATGCCATCTTCTTCAGCCTCCAACAGATTTGTGGATTCACAGATGCAGGCTCCAGCCATTGGGCCTCAACCCCGACCTCAGGCATTGACATCGTGCCTCTTCCAATCAGCTATCAGGCTCCAATCTGGACCTCTGATGGCCATCAGGATTCAAACTGTACCTCTGATTGGCCATCGGGCTTTGATCTGTACCTCCAGTTGACCATCAGGCTTTGATTTGGAACTGCAATTGGCATTTGGGTACACTTTATGTAAATTTGATTATTGCCTGTTAGTTCTTGTCCACTTTTTGAAAATGCAAGGCTGGCAATCTTGTTGCAAGGTTGAGAGGATGCACATTGCTCGGAAATCCTTCTCACAACGAGCCTGTCCCCTGCAAAACGTATTCAAAGTCAAATAGAGTCAGGGAGTCTGTCCACAAACACAAGAGTTTCTGCAGATGCTGGAAATCTAAGGCAACACAAACAAAATCCTGGAAGAACTCAGCAGGCCAGGCAGCATCTGTGGAGAGGGAAAAGGGTCTTGGTTTGAAATCTCGACTGTTTATTCCCCTCCATACTGTATATGTTTCCTAACCTGCTGTGTTCCTCCAGCATTTTGTCTGTTGCTCAGGGATTCTCTCCAGGTGCCCCAGCCAACATTCACCTCTCTTGACCAACACTGAAAAATTGAAGACCCCTTTTTTGTAAGCCAGCCACCGCAGCAGCTATACTTTATTTAGCCTTCAGACGTACTGTGACACTGGCAGATGAGATAAACAATTATGTTTCTCCATAATGTCAAGCACTTCACTGCATTTGCAACAAGCAGGATTTCCCAGTGGCCAACCTTTTTAATTCCATTCCCCACCTCCATTCCAACATGTCTGCTCATGATCTCCTCTACTGCCACAATACGACTGCTCTCAGGTTGGAAGAGCATCACTTCATATTCCATCTGGATACCCTCCAACCCAATGGCATGAACATCACTTCCTTTAACTTCTGATAATTTTATTCCCACCCCTTTCCCTCTCCTTCCATTCCTCATCCTAGCTCCTTTCTTACCTCTTTATTCCTCCTCAGTTGTCTCACCTGGTACCCCCTTTTCCCACTCTCCCATGGTCCACTCTCCTCTCCTATCAGATTCTTTCTTATTCTGCCCTTTACCTTTTCCACCAATCACTTCCCAGCTTCTCACTTATTTTACCCTTTCCTCAACCACCTTGCTTCACCTTCTAGTTTGTCCTCCTTCCTCTCCCCCCACCTTCTTATTCTGGTTTCTTTCCCCTTTCTTTTCAGTCCTCATGAAGGGTCTCAGCCTGAAACATCGACTGTTTATTCATTTCCATAGATGCTCCAGCCCTGTTGAGTTCCTCCAGCATTTTCTATATTTTGCTCTGGATTTCCAGTAACTGCCTAATATCATGGTTTATACTCCTCATGGTTTTCTTTCTCTGTTACACTATGTCAAAGTCTTCCTTTCTGTCTTTAGTATCTCACCAGTTATTAAACTCAAAGGGTCACGTTTGATTGATGGCAGCTACAGAAAATAAACAAGGAGAGTTCAGAAATAGGATGCGGAAGGGAGTCCTGGTGCACGATTCCTGAAGGTTAACTTCCAGGTTGAGTCAGTAGTACGGAAGGCAAATGCAATGATGGCATTCATTTTGAGAGAACTAGAGTATGAAAGGAAAGTTGGCAATGCAAATAATTTATAAGGCATTGGTCAGACCACAACTGTGAGTAGTTTTGGGCCACACAATGAAGCAGTTTTAGGGCCGTGTATCTAAGAAAGGATGTAGTAAAATTAAGAGGGTCCAGAGGAGGATCCTGGGAATGAAAGGGTTAACATATGAGGAACATTTGATGGCTCTGGGCCTGTATTCATTCAGAAGAATGAAGGGAGATCTCATTGAAATATTAAATATTGAAAAGCCTAAACAGAGTGGACATTTCCTATAGTCTTGGACTGTAGGACCAGAGGGCACAAACTCAGAATACAAGGATGCCCCTTGAGAACCAAGATGAAGATGACTTTCTTTTTTCAGTGTGTGGTAAATCATTGGAATTCTTTGCCATGGACAGCAGTGGAGGACAGGTCATAGGGAATATTTAAAGCGGAGGTTGATAGTTTTTTGATTAGTAAGGGTATCTAAGTTTGCAAGACAACGAAATGGTGTTGAAATTAAAAATATATCAGCCATGACTGAATGGCAGAGCAAACTTAATGGGATAAACAGCCTAATTGTGCTTCTATATCTGGTTTAAACTAAGAGAGAGAGACAGAATATCAGTCTGAATTCTCAGCAATTACAACTCTACTTTCCTGCTTATTAACTTTGTTAATAAACAGTCACTGCAGTGCATCTGCATCTTTTCTGTATTCAATACTAACTTGCTACAAAACACTGCAGCACGGAATATTAACATTTCTTGGTTGCTGTAATTCCTAAGGCCCAATTGTACATGCAGTCACTGGAGAGTAGTGGGTATAATTCTGATTGCAGAGTACTGTAGCAGTTCACTGCTGAAGCAATTAATGGAACGCAAGTGAAACATTTCTATTTACAAAGTAGAAGTAATTTAGAATTTTAACCTTCTACAGTTTATATCTTGTCTTAGTGGTCAGAGTACAATAGTTTTCTTTCCAATTTGATGCCCATGAACGTCACACAAAACTCTTCAAATTTATTTATGATAATCAATGTTATTGCATTAATCTTCACAAAGCAATTCAGATGTTCAGGCTCCATTAGGAAATCTTGGGTTGTGATATTGTTTCCACAGTGTTTAAGAATTGTTGTCACAGCAACCAGGAGGCACAAATGTCTTTTTTTGAGTACCTTGAAATCTCAGACTTAATTCAATTTCCACATTAAATGAATTGCCTGCAACCCATATAACGACAGATGCACTCAGTGGCTGCTTTATGAGGGACAGAGGTGGACCCTGGCATGGGCTTCAGCTGCAGTAGCCCATGCACTTCAAATTTTGATGTGTTGTGCTTTCAGAGAATCTCTTCTGCACACCACTGTTATTTGAGTTACTGTCACCTTCCTGTCAGTTTGAACTAGTCTGGTTATTCTCCTCTGATCTTTCTCATTAACAACATTTTTCACCCATGAAACTGCTGTTCACTGGATGTTTTTTTGTTTTTGTTTTGTTTACTGGACGATTCTCTGTAAACTCTAGAGACCTGCGTGTGAAAATTATGGGAGATCAGCAGTTTCTAAGACACTCAAACCACCCCATCTGGCACCAACAATCAAAGTAATTTAGTTCACATTCCTTCTTCATTCTAATGTTTTGTCTGAACAACAGCAGAATCTTTTGACCATACCTACATGTTTTTATGCATTGAGTTGCTGCAACTGTTGCAATTGATTGGCAGATTTTGATATTTGCATTAACAAGCAGGTGTACCCAATAAAGTGGCCACTAAGTGCACATTATTGAAAGGCATTTGACTTTGAGATTCAGCCTGACAGTATTTGTGTAAGATTGATGCCAAGTAGTATCAAAGGGCTTGACACAGGGTTGGGTTGAGACTTGGCTGTAGGAGTTAATCAGCAGTTCAGTTTACATGTCTTTGATTGTTATTGGCAAAGAAAAATGTGCAATGCAAAGTGAATCGGGAGGGTGTTTTTCTCTCAATGTAGGGCCCCATAAGCAATATTGGTTTATTCATATAGGCTTTGGGAGGAAATTAATATTTTAACTTATTGAATTGGACGGGGACTGGAGACAGTACAATAGCATAATGTTGAATGCCAGATTTTATTGTGTGGGGTTTGACTCCCAGAGAAAACACATGCATTCTCCCCATGGCCATGTGGGTTTCCTCTGGGTGCCCTAACTTTTTTTCACATTCAAAAAATGTACAGGTTAGGGTTGCGGGCATGCTATGTTGATGCTGGAAACGTGGTGCCCACAACACACCCTCAGACCATGTTGGTCAGTGATGCAGATGATGCATTTCCCTGTAGGTTTTTAAGCAAATGTATCAAATAAAGCTAATCATTTCAGACACTCACCTTATAAAACTGTATCTGGATGTGTCTTTGAACAACTATGACCTACAGGGTAACGGAGGCAGTGCTGGAAGATAAGATTATGCTTGGTATCTTTTTGTGAGCCAAATAGTCTCATTCACTGTTTTATGATTCTATGAATTCTTTGATATACTGAGAGAATTTTTATTCTCTAAGTGGGAGTGCAGAAGCATAACGCTAGTTTCACGTTATGTAACCTATCTTAGATTTTAAAATTTGAAAGTAACTTTTATTTTACTTTGTGGAGCTTTAGCCATATCATAGTGCAGGCAAGAAAGCAGCAAGGACAGCAGTCTTTAAAACAAGCTCAGAAATCTGACATAGCTTCTAATGAGGCCAACTTCTTAGAGAATGTTTGAAGAATCCCTGACAGCTGGCTCTGTTAGTGTTCTGAAGCTTTACCAATTAGCTGTGGCGTGTGCTATTGTGACCTGCAATAAAGGGAAGCAAACTGGGCAGCACTGATTCCCACACATTGTTTGAATATAGATCATAAACCATGGAACATTACAGCGCAGTCCAGGCCCTTCAATCGATGATGTTTGCCAATCTCTTAACCTACATTGAGATCAAACTAACCCTTTCCTCCCACATAGCCACCTATTTTTTCATGCATTTCCATATCTATGAGTCTCTTAAATTCCATTTTTGTGCTTGCCTTTACCTGATAGCATGCTCCACACACCCACCACTCTCTGCAAAAAAACTTATCTCTGACATTCCCCCTTACACTTTTTTCCAATCGCTTGAAAATTATGGCTTTTCAGTTTAGCCATTTCCACCCTCAGGAAAAGTTTCTACTTGCAGAGTCTGTTCACTCTATCATCTTATCTTTCGACGGTCAGTTTTCTTCCACCTTCACTCCACAGAGAAAAGCCATAACTCGCTCAACCTTTCCTCAGAAGACATGCTCTCTAATTCAGACAACATCCTGGTAAATCTCCTGTGCATCCTCTCCAAAGCTTTCACATCTTTCATATAATGAGGCATCCAAAACTGAACACAATACTCCAAATACACTCTAACCAGGATTTTATAGAGCTGCAACATTACATCACAGCTCTTGAACTGAATCCCACAAGCAATGAAGGCCAACAGACCAAGCACCTTCTTAACACCTTCGATGAACTTGTACTGCAGCTTTGAGGTATCCTTAAATCAGGTTTATTATCACCAGCATGTGTTGTGAAATTTGTTAACTTAGCAGCGGGAGTACAATGCAGTACTTGATAACATAGAAAGAAAAAAATCAATTACACTAAGTATATACATGTACTTTAAATAAATGTATAATAGATCTATGGATGTAAAACCTGTTATCCCTCTGCTCCTCACACTGCTGAGAATCCTGCCAGCAACCCTGCAAATCTGCCTTCAAGTTTGATCTTCCGAAGAAAATCATTGCACACTTTTTGGGACTGAACTACATCTGACACTTATCAGCTGAGCTCTGCATCCCTTCATTGTCCTTTCGGAAACTAAGACAATCTTCTACATTATCCACAACTCCACCAACCTTTGTGTCATCTGCAAATGAAACCATTCAAAACTTCCCCTCATTATTTAACCTAATATTCAGGATGCACCTTCCCTGTAACTAGTCATTCTGTACCTCCTGTACCAAATCAATTGACCACTGAGTGAATGTTCATGATCTTCTGCTGCTGTAGCCTTCCCACTTAAAGGTTCAACATGTATGTTCAGAAATTCTTTTCTGTTGTGACTTGGTTATTTGACTTACTGTTGCCTTCCTTTCAGCTTGAACCAGTCTGGAATTCTCCTCTGACCTCTCTCCTCTCTCATTAACAAGGCATTTTTACCCACAGAACTGCCGCTGACTGGACATTCCCTTTTTATTATTTTTCATGCTGTTCTCTGTAAATTGTACAGAGTGTTGTGCTTGAAAATCCCAGGAAATCAGCAAATTCAGAGATACTCGAAGCACCCCATCTGACACCAACAGTCATTCCATGGTCAAAATCACTTAGATTATATTTCTTCCCCATCCATTTTCATGTTTGCTCTGAATAACAACTGAACCTCATGATCATGTCTGCATACTTTTATGCATAGAGTTGCTGTCACATGATTCTTCTTCTTCTTAGGCCCTTAGCTCCCAGTAGAGCATACGCCATGGATGATCTCCCACGTCTATCATCCAAAGTCGATGGTATGGTTGGAGTTCATGTCCACAATGTTTTAGAGGATGAGGGAGAGCAGCTAGATGTCTTGGTACATATTGGTACCAATGACATAAAAAGGAAAAGCAAAGAGGTACTGAAAATAGAATTTAGAGAGTTAGGCAGAAAGCTGAGAAGAAGGACTTCCAGGGCAGTAATTTCTGGATTACTGCCTATGCCATGCACCAGTGAGGGGACAAACAGAATGATTTGGCAGATCAACACATGGCTGAGAAGCTGGTGCAGGGAGTAGGGATCAGGCTTCTTAGATCATTGGGATTTCCTCTGGGGAAGACATGACCTGTTCAAAAGGGACGGGTTGCAACTGATTCCTCGGGGGACCAATATTCTCGTGGGCAGATTTGTTAGAGCTGTTGGGGAGAGTTGAACTAATTTGGCAGTGGGGTAGGAACCGGAGTGAAGGGATTCAGGATAGGACAGATGGCAAAAAAGCAAAGATAGCGTGCAGTCAGGCTGTCAGGAAGGGCAGGCAGATGATACAACAAAATTGCAGCCAGCAGGGCGAGTATCAATTCGTTAGGGATGCAGAATCAAAAAGGGTAGAAAATACAGCAATCAAAGTGTTATATTTCAATGCATGGAGTATTAATAAATAAGGTGAATGATCTTGTTGCACTATTACAGATTGCCAGGTATGATGTCACCATCACTGAATCGTGGTTGAAGGATGGTGGTTGTTGGGAGCTATATGTCCTAGGTTACATGTTGTATCAGAGGGATAGGAAGGTGGGCAGAGGGGGTGGTGTGGCACCACTGATAAAGAATGGCATCAAGTCACTACAGTGATGTGACAAAAGATTGGAAGATGTTGAATCCTTTGGGTTGAGTTAAGAAACTACAAGGGTAAAAGGACACTGTTAAATACTGGCCTCCTAACGGTAGCTGGGATATGGACCACAGATTAAAATGGGAAATAGCAAAGGCATGTCAAAAAAGCAAAATTATGATAGTCTTGGAAGATTTCAACTTGTAGGTCAATTGGGAAATCAGGCTGATAATGGATCTCAAGAGTGAGTTTGTTGAATGCCAATAAGATGGCTTTTTAAGGGAAGTTTGTCGTTGAGCCTACTAGGGGATCAGCTATATTGGATTGTGTGCTATGTAATGAACTGGAGGTGACTAGGGAGCTTAAGGTTAAAGAACCTTTAGGAGAAAGATAGATAGATAGATAGATAGATAGATAGATACTTTATTCATCCCCATGGGGAAATTCAACTTTTTTTTCCAATGTCCCATACACTTGTTGTAGCAAAACTAATTACATACAATACTTAACTCAGTAAAAAATATGATATGCATCTAAATCACTATCTCAAAAAGCATTAATAAGAGCTTTTAAAAAGTTCTTAAGTCCTGGCGGTTGAATTGTAAAGCCTAATGTATTAGGGATTGGGGAAAGTGATCACAATATGATTGAATCCAACTAGAAATTTGAAAGGGAGAAAGTAAAGGTTGACATAGCAGTATTTCAGTGAAATAAAGGAAATTGCAGTGGTATGAGAGAGGAGTTGGTCAAAGTAAATTGGAAGGAGATGCTGGCAGGGATGACAGCAGAGCAGCAATGGTGTGAATTTCTGGGAAAATGAGGAAGGTGCAGAGTAGATGTATTTCAAAAACTAAGAAATACTCAAATGACAGAATAGTACAACCGTGGCTGACAAGGGAAGTCAACGCTAATGTAAAAGCAAAAGACAGGGCATATAATAAAGCAAAAATTAGTGGGAAGATAGAGGATTGGGAAGCTATTAAACACCTATGGAGAACAACTAAAAGAATCATTAGGAGAGAAAATATCATATAATGCAAGCTAGCAAACATTATCAAGGTGGATAGTAATAAGGTATTTCAAGTATGTAATAAATAAAAGAAAGATGAGAGTGGATATAGTAACACTAGAAAATGAGGCCGGAGAAACAAATAGATGGCAGATGAACTAAATGAGAATTTTGCATCAGCCTTCACTGTGGAAGACACTAGCAGTGTGCCAGATGTTGAAAGGTGTGAGGGAAGAGAACTGAGTGCAGTTACTATTACAAGAAAGAAGGTGCTCAAAGCTGAAAGACCTGAGGGTACCTAAGTCACGTGAACCAGATGAGCTACACCCTACAGTTCCGAAATAAGTAGTTTTAGAAATTGTGGAGGCATGAGTAATGATCTTTCAAAAATCATTGGTCTCTGGCATGGTGCCAGAGGACTGGAAATTGCAAATGCTACTCCACTGTTTAAGAAAGGAGGAAGACAGCAGACAGGCAATTATAGGCTAATTAGCCTAACCTCAGTGGTTGGGAAGATAATGGAGTCAATTGTTGCCTGTTATGAATTGTTGAGGTTATGAAGTATTTGGTGACACAGGACAAGACAGGATAAAGTCCTTCAGTGAAAATCTTGCCCAACAAACATTTTTGAATTCTTTGAGGGGATTACCAGTAGGATAGATAAAGGGGATGCAGTGGATGTTGTATATTTGGACTTTCAGAAAGCCTTTGACAAGGTGCCGTACTTGAGGCTGCTTACCAAGCTATGAGACCATGTTATTGCAGGAAAGTTAACTGCATGGTTAGAGCATTGGCAGATTGGTAGGAGGCAGTGAGTGGGAATAGAAGGATCATTTTCTGGTTGGCTGCCAGTGACTAGTGGTGTTCCACAAGGGTTGGTGTTGGAACTGCTTCTTTTAATGCTATCTATAAATGATTTAGATGATAGGAAGAAGGTGCTCAGAAAGCTGAAAGACGTAAGGGTACCTAAGTCACGTGAACCAGATGAGCTGCACCCTATGGCTCTGAAAGAAGTAGTTTTAGAAATTGTGGAGGCATGAGTTGATTTAGATGGCTTTGCTGCTAAGTTTGCAGATGATATGGAGATTGTTGGAGGGGCAGGTAGTGTTGAGGAAACAGGTAGAGTGCAGAAAGACAGATTAGGAGGATGGACAAGAAAGTGGCAAATGAAATACAGTGTTGGAAAATGCATGGTCATGCACTTTGGAGTAGAAATAAATGTACAGACTATTTTCTAAGGGGAGAAAATCCAAAAATCTGAGATGCAGAGGGACTTGGGAGTCCTTATGCAGAACATCGTAAAGGTTAATTTTCAGGTTGAGTCAGTGGTGAGGAAGGCAAATGTAATGCTAGCATTCATTTCAAGAGGTCTAGAATACAAGAGCAGGGATGTGATACTGAGGCTTTACAAGGCACTGGTGAGGCTTCACCTTGAATATTGTGAATAGTTCTGGGCCCCTCATCTGACAAAAGCTATGTTGGCATTGGAGAGAGTTCAGAGGAGATTCACAAAGATGATTCCAAGAATGAAAGATGTATCATATGAGGAGCATTTCATAGCTCTGGATCTGTACGTTGAAATTTTAGAAGGATGAGGGGGGATCTCGTTGAAACTTTTTGAATGTTGAAAGGCCTAGACAAATTAGATGTGAAAAGGTTGCTTCACATTGGGGGGGGGGGGCAGTCTAGGACAAGAGGGTACAGCCTCAGACTAAGTTAAGCCCATTTAAAACAAAGACGCGGAGAAATTTCTTCAGCCAGTGGATAGTGGACTTGTGAAATTTGTTACCATAGGCAGCTACGGAGGCCAGGTTGTTTGATGTATTTAAGCCAGAGATTGATAGGTTCTTGATTGGACGTGGCATCAAAGGTTACAGGGAGAAGGCTAGGGAGTGGGACTGAGGAGGGGAAAAGAGGATCAGCTGTGATTGAACAGCAGAGTAGACTCAATGGGCTAAACGGTGTCATTCTGCTCCTATGTCTTATGGTCTTATGTAGTGTTGGACTCTGAGAGGCCTCTCGCATGATTGGCTGGTTGAGTATTTTCATTAATGATCAGATGTACAGGTGTACCTAATAAAGTGGCATTGAGTGTATTTTCAGCTCTATGATGTCTTCAATATAATAAAATACCCAAACTCATAATGATCAGATCATTATATACACACATTGTCATTACATTATTGTCAAATCCTCAAATGATACAAGTTTTGAGGTTAGGAGTGAATTTAAGTATTGAATTAGGCAGTTATTGACTAGCAGAAACCTTTGAGAAATGAGGTTGCCCTCAGCATTAATAACAGAGCTTTAGTATTGCCATTAAGGTGGAAGTACTTGTTAGTATCCCCTTCCTGACTGTTAGTACTTTGAATTCAGTAAACTTAGGCAATGCAATGTCATGATTGTATGTGACATAGAGTGTTCTTTAGTTATAATATTAATTCAATTGCAGTTCCATGTTAATTCAAAACACCTCTAGAAGTAAAAAAATTATAAACACATTTGATTTGTTCAGTGCTGGAGATGCAGGGCAACACACACAAAATACTGAAGGAATTCAGCCAGTCAGCAACATCCGTGGAAAGGTGTTCTGATGAAGAATCTCAGCCCAAAACATCAACGTTTTATTCCCCCATGCAGATGCTGCCTGCCATACTGAGATCATCCAGCATTTTATTTATTCATTTTTATTTAGTGACACAGCACTGAATAGGCCCTTTGGCCTTCTGAGCTGTGTCTCCCCGAAACACACAACTTCTGCTTTAACCCGAACAATTTACAATGACCAATTATCCTAGTAACCAGTACATCTTTGGACTGTGGGATGAAACTGGAGCACCCAGAGGGAACCCAAGCATTCCAAAGGAGAGTCCTCCTTACAGAAAATACCAGGATTGAACTCCAAGCTGTAATGCAAAGGGACATCTCCCTCTTCCATTCAACAACATGCTGCATTTATCACTGTGTGACAGTGCACATCGCTCTTTCCACTATACCCAGTCAACTCTCATATTTTGGGGAGGTGCACTGAGTATTAATATATTTTCGATGCGGCATCTGTCCCAGTATGGCTGCTAGATTCAGCTCTATATTCAATTATTTCTTGTGAAGATAGTTCATGCCATGAGATCTCAATTAACTCACCATGAGAGCAGAGTTAGGTCATTTGGCCCATTGAGTCCAATCTGCTATTCCATCATGGTTGATTTAAATCAAATTTTCCTGCCTTTTGATGTCCTTATTAATCAAGCACCCATCAACCTTTGCTTTAAATATACCCAATGACTTTGTCTCTACTGCAGTCTGTGGGAATGAGTTCCACACATTCACCACCCTTATTATTTCTGTTCTAACGGGATGCCTATCCTAGACTCACTCACTGTTAGAAACATCCTTCGCATTTCCACTCTATTTAGAACACAAGAGATATTGCAGAATCTGGAAAAGCACACCAAATGCTGGAGGAGCTCAACAGGTCAGAGAGCATCCAGGTATGGGAATAAACAGTTGACATTTCAGGCCGAGACCCTTCATCATGACTGGAAAGGAACGATGAAGAAGCCAGAATAGAAAGGTGGGGAGGCAAGGGGAAGGAGTAAAAGCTGGTGAGCGATTTCAGAGACTGGAAACTGGAGCATCACACACAATGCTGAAGGAGCTCAGCGAGTCAGTCTATGGTGAGAAATTCGGAAATCATTCTGTCTCCAGCCCTCTTCTCTTCTAAACCTAATGAAGTGTCTCTGCCCAAAATATTGCCTGTTGTGCTCTTTTTCCTTATTAGGGAGAGAGGGAGAGCCTGTAGTATGTTGACTTATCAGGTGAACGCGTAGTCGTTGGGGTCCTGCAAGTCTGTGTCTTTATTGATGCTTGCTGCACGCTTGAGTGCTCGGTGGAGGACGCTGATGCTTTTTTCCTGGTGGGGGTGGGGGGGGGTCATTGCCTTGCCACTGCTTGTGCATGGGAGGGGTGAGCTGTGGGGGAGCTTTGGGATTCTAACGTTTAACTGTCATTCATTCTTTGGCACAATCCTCTGTTTACATGGGTGTTTGTGAAGAAAAAGAATTTCAGGATGTATATTGTATACACTTCTCTGACATTAAATGTAGCTATTGAAACCTATTGCTCATTTTCCTCCATAGATACTACAAATTCTCTCCAGCATTATGTGTGTGTTACTCAAATGGGATAATTATCCCTGTAATGAACAGTAATGCATGCACACTATACAATTTTAGGTTTATCTTTCTCCTCAAATATTACAGAGAAATGGCATGCAATTGGGATCTTGGGTAATTGTGAAATAAGGGTCAAGTTGGTCACCCTCCATTTCAATGATATTATATTGGAACAGTTGTGGAAATTGGAGCATCTTGGCTTCTTGGGTCATGTTTATTAAATCCACTATGACAGAGTCTCCAGCTCCTGGAAGTCTCAATGAGATACACACCATACAGAGATAGGGCATGAACTGCGCTGGAGCTACACCCTGCTCAGAACACAGAAGGATGAAAAATTAGACTGGGAGATGATATCACTGTGCAAATCTATGGAAAGCTGATGAATTTGTCTCTGTTTCACTGGGCTTATTGAACACTCAACTGCCCTCAAGGCTAAAGAACGAAATGGGTGTTAAATCATGAGTACAGGCTGTGTAAACTTGGCTTATGTTCTCCAGAGTTTAGGAGATTGAGAAGCAATGTGTTTAAAATTATAGAACAATTTTATAGGGTAGTTACTTTATAGGGCAACTGTTTCCTCTGGCAAGAGAAAGCAGAGGAAAGTAGCACAGCCTGAAAAGCGGATTCAGAGTTAAGGCAATAAGTACTTACAGAACCTCGTAGAATTCTGAAGGGATTTCTCCTATTATGTTGGCAGGATCAGTGGAAGTCTTGAAGTGGGGCTGGCAGATCAATGTTATGTTACCTCTTCCCTGCTCCATTATAGGCACTAGCCTCCCCATCATCGAGGCAATCTTCGAAAGGAGATGTCTCAAAAGACAGCATCCATCATGAAGGACCCCAACCACCCTAGGCGTGGCCTTTTCTCAGAGAGGAGGTACAGGAGCCTGAAGACACCCACTTAGTGTTCTAGGAACATCTTCTCCCCCTCTGCCATCAGATTTCTGAATAGTCAATTAAAATATAAACATATGTATGGATATTATAAAGTACTCTGAAAAAATGTCTTAGGCACTTATATGTAGCTAAGACTTTTGCACAATACTGTATTTGTCAACATGGAGTCAAGAGTGAGTTTGTAAATTTGTCAGGAGCAAAGGAGCGAGGGTGGGTGCCACGTGAGGGGTGTGGGACAGTTGGCAGAGGAGGAGGAGCAGTGGCAGGGGGTAGTGTGGGTGCAGGCACACCCAGCCCTGAGACACCAGGCAAGGTCAATTGATTCCAAACAATTGGTTTATTGATCATTAAAGAATGTCACTCTGATGCTTCCTGCTCCTTCTCCTCTCCCTTCCCCTTTTCCCAACCTCTCTCTGCCCCCTTCCCACTCACAGTCCACAATAGAGACCTGTATCAGAATCAGGTTCATCATCATTCACATATGTCATGAACTATGTAGGGACTCTATGTAGGGCTTTCAGTATTCCGTAGGTAAATTGACTCATATATAAACCTCAAACTCCTTAGAGATAATTTTGTTGTGTCTTTACTTAGTCTGAGGTCATTACATTCATAATTACCTATTGCAATTAGAGAAAATTGGTTTTGATATTTGTCATTCTGACAAAAGCTTCACTAATAAATTCCTAAAATTTCATAACAGATTCCAGTAAAAAGATAAAGTATAAAATAAATTTTATTCATCTTAGGTGCGCGCACACACACATGTATATATATACACTGTAGCTAGAATATCTGAGACTTTTGCACAGTATTGTGGTAATTTTATGTATTGCACTGTACTGCTGCCACAAAAAAAAACAAATTTTATGACATGTTTGAGTGATGATAAACCCGATTCTGATATGAGTCTCTATTGTGGATTGAGAGTGGGAAGGTGGAAGGGACAGGAGAATCATGGTTGGGAAAATGGGAAGACAGAGGGGAGGGAGAACCAGAGAGACATTCTGTAATGATCAATAAACCAATTGTTTGGAATCAAATGACCTTGCCTGGTGTCTCAATGCTGGGTGTATCTGCACCTGACCCACCTCCCCACCCTAGCAGTTCTTCTCTGTCACCTGTCCCACACCCCTCCCGCAGCACTCCACCCTTGCAATTCTTTGCTCCTGCGAGGTTTACAATCTTGCTCACCATTCCATGTTGCTAAATTCACTACTGTGCAAAAGTCATAGGCACCCTGATTATATATACGTGCCTAAGACTTTTGCACAATATTCTATATCAAACCGTCAAAACATACAGTGTAATTCTTTCTTTGCCTCGAATCAAATCAGCAAGGATTGTGCTGGGGGCAGCTTAAATTTGTTACTACATTCTGGTACCAAATAACTTGCCCACAACCCACTAATCCCAACACATATGTATATCTTTAGAGTTTTGGAGGAACCTAGAGAACTCAAAGGAAACCGATACAGCCACGGGTAGAATGTACAAGCTCTTTACATAAAGTGGTATGAGTATCGATTTGTACTTCCAGTGAACAAATTTCATTCCCCACTTTCCTCTATTCCGCTTTCTGAACTTTTATCTCTTTTCACCCTGCCTATTACTTCCACCTTGGTCCCCTCCTCCTGTTGTCCACTTCCCTCTCCTATCAGATTCCTTCCTCTCCAGCTGTTGACCTTTTCCACCCATATGGCTTCACCTATCACCATCCAGCTAGCCTTCCCCTTCCCCCCACCTTTTTGTTCTGGTGTAGGTTTCACAAATAAAATGATGTGAGTCATTTTCTTTTTAAGAAAAACCATAACAACTAATTTTTTGCACTCAAAAACCTGAACACAAAGCGTGGTAACAAAACTTCACATAATTACACCATCACTTCAGACTAGCTTCGTAAAGTGAACTCCAGTTCAATGTCAGTGGTTGTGAATTTTGTACACCTCCACCAATTACGTTACCCTACACTGGCATCTTTCCCCTTCCTTCTCATTCCTGAAGAAGGTCTTGGCCCAAAATGACGACCGTTTACTGTTTTCCGTCAATGCTGCCTGACCTACTGAATTCCTCCAGCATTTTGTGTGTGTTGTTTTACAGAGAGTGGCAGGAACTGAACTCTAACTGATGATTTCAGGCACTGTAAAATGATGCACTAACCAGTACCATACCGTGCCTTATCAATTCTTTATTAATTCCTTAATAAGGAATTAAGAGAGGGTTCATCCGTCAAAAGTGATTTGTACAGTTGGCCTGCAGACATTCATATTGATCCATTCTCTAAAAAACAGATCTCAGATTCTGTTAGCCTGTTATTTTTTCCATGTCTCTTTATGAGAACAAATAGCAAATGCTGTATTTTACACAGGAAGAGCTAATACTTTCATCCCTCATCACACAGCATATTTCATGTAAGTTATTATTTTTTCACACATTGCCATAAATCCTGCAATATAAAGAATGTCTGCTGGATTCAGCTGTGGTTGTGATTCTAAAAATATTCAGCACTGTGCAATTATATTAATTATGCTTTTAGATTACATTCTGTTTGAAATATTGCAATCACATTATTTTGCTCCTGTGTAATTCTGGCCTAGGGAAAATCTCAGGAGTCATTGGATTTAGTTAGAAGATAGACAACTCTGAAAATAACATGCCTCAATAATACGATACCTTGTCAAAAAACTAGCTTAAATCCAATGAATTAATTCCACAATATTGTCACTGTGGTTAAAAGCAAACACAAACCCATCAGATGAAAGACGTTAATATCCACGGAAGGTAAATGGCCAAATGTTTTTGAACTGAGAAGGAATTGATCAAGGTACACATAAAAAACTTAAACTCAAGGGATTCTGCAGATGTTGCAAAACAAGAACATCACTAACAAAAATCTGGAGCAACTCTGCAGGTCAGGCAGCATCTACGGACAGGAATAAACAGTCAATATTTTGGGCCGCGACCCTTCATCAGAACCAGTCATGAATCCTAATGAAGGGTTTCAGACCAAAACATCATTTATATCTGTGAATAGATGCTGCTTGACCTGCTGAGTTTCTCCAGCATTTCGTGAGTGTTATTCTAATAAAAAACTTCCTTTCGTAATAGCATGCATTCTTTGTCTGAATGTCATCTGAATATTTAATCTGCATAAAATTTTGGAAGCAAATCAGTCATCATTTTACTGCAAGCTCATTGATCAAAAGTTGTAATTCGTACAGTCAGGGGGGTGGTGCTACTAGTCAGGGAAAATGTAATGGCAGTGCTCCATCAGGACAGACTGGAGAACTCGTCTAGTGAGTCATTATGGGTGGAACTGAGAAATAAGAAAGATATGGCCACGTTAATGGTTCTATATTACATATCACCCAAAAGACCTAGGAATTTAGGGGAACAACCCTGAAAGGAGATTGTAGACTTTTGCAAGAAACATAAGATTGTTATAGTAGGTGATTTTAACTTTCCACTTATTGACTGGGTATTCCATACTGTAAAAAGACCTGATGGGATAGAGTTTGTCAAATGTGTTCAGGAAAGTTTCCTTCGTCAGTATGTAGAAATAGAGAGTACAATGCTGGTTCTGCCGTTAGGGAATGAGACAGGGCAGGGGACAGGGGATTTTGCATCCAGTGACCACAGTGCCATTAGTTTCAAAGTGAACATGCAAAAAGATAGGTCTGGTCTGAGGGTTGAGATTCTCAATTGGAGAAAGGCCAACATTGATGTTATCAGAAAGGATCTAGCAATTATGGATTGGGACAGGCTACTTTCTGCCAAAGGTGTCCTTGATAAGTAGGAGGTCTTCAAAAGTGAAATTTTGGGAGTACAAAGCTTGTATATGCCTATCAGAATAAAAGGTAATGATAACAAGTGTAGGGAAACTTGCTTTTCAAAAGATGTTGAGGCCTTGGTTAGGAGAAAAAAGGAGCCTAGCAGGTATAGGCATGTAGGAGAAAATGGAGTATAAGAAATACAAGAGAACACTTAAGAAAGAAATCAGAAGTGTTAAGAGAAGGCATGAAGTTGCTCTAACAGACAAGGAGAAGGAGAATCCTAAGGGATTCCACACATATGATGAAAGCAAAAGGATTGCAAGGACAAAATTTGTCCTCTGGAAGAATAGAATGGTAATTCATACATGGAGCCAAAACAGATGGGGGAGATAAGACCATAAGACATAGGCAGAATTAAGCCATTCAGCTCATCAAGTCTACTCTGCCATTCCATCATGGTTGATCCTGGATCCCATTCAACCTCGTACATCTGCCTTCTCTCTATATCCTTTGATGCACTGACCAATCAAGAAATTATCAACTTCGGCTTTGAATGTACTCATGGACTTGGCCTCCACCGCAGTCTGTGGCAGAGCATTCCACAGATTCACTACTCTTTAGCTAAAAAAAAATCCTCCCTACCTCTGTTCTAAAAGGGCAACACATAAATTTTGAGGCTGTGCCCTCTAGTTCAGGATATCCCCTCCACAGGAAACATTCCTTTCACATCCACCCTCTCTAGTCCTTCCTACATTTGGTAGGTTTCAATGAGGTCCTTCTGCATTCTTCTGAATTCCATTGAGTACAGACCCAAAGGCATTAAATGCTCCTGATATGTTAATCCCTTCATTCCCAGAATCATACTCGTGAACCTCCTCTGGATTCTCTCCAATGACAACACATCCTTTCTGAGAAATGGGCACCAAAACTGTTGACAATACTCCAGGGGTGGCCTGATCAGTGTCTTATAAAGCTTCAGCATTATCTCCTTGCTCTTTTATTCTTTTCCCCTTGATATAAATGACAACATTGTATTTGCCTTCTTTACCAAAGATGCAACCTGTAAATTAACCTTCTGGGACTCTTGCACGAGGACTCCTAAATCCCTCTGCACCTCTGATGTTTGAATTTTCTCCCCAGTTAGATCATAGTCTACACTATTGTTCCTTTTACCAAAATGTATTAGCATACATTTCCCAAAACTGTATTCCATCTTAAATAATATTTTTGCATCTACATTTACTCAGGAGGCAAACTCAGAGTCTATGGAAGTGAGGCAAAGTCGCATCAACTTCATGGACCTTACACAATTTATGGCAGAGGAGATGTTTGCTATCCTGAGGCAAATCAGTGTGGGCAAACCCAAGGGTCTGACAAGTTGCTCCCTTGGACCCAAATGCAGAAATTACCGGGGCCGTAACAGAGAAATTTAAATCATTCTTAGTGACAGGAGGGGAACCAAAGGATTCAAGGAGAGCCAATGTTGTTCCACTGGTTTAAAAAAGTCTCTAAACATAAACCAGGAAATTAGAGGCCAGTGAGTCGACAGCAGTTGCAGGAAAGTTTTTGTAAGGTATTCTAAAAGACTGGATATATAAGTATTTCAATAGACATGGACTGATTATGGATAGTAAGTATGGTATTTTTGTGTGGCTGATCATGTCTAACCAAACTTAAAAGAGTTTTTCAAGGAAGTTACCAGGAAAGTGGATGAAAGCAAAGCCGTGAATGTTGTCCACATAGATTTTAGCAAGGTTTTTGAAAAGGTCTCGCATGGGAAGTTTATCAAGAAGGTTCTTTCGCTCAGTAGTCAAGATGAGGTAGTAAATTGGATTACACATTAGCTTTGGAGGAGAAGCCAAAGTGTGGTAGTAGATGGTTGCCTCTCTGACTGGAGGTCTGTGACTAGTGGTGTGCTGCAGCTATGTTGAAGTTGTGTAAGATGTTGCTGAAGCCTAATATGGCGTATTGTGTGCAGTTTTAGTCACCTACCTACAGAAAGGATGTAAACAACTTTGAAAGACTACAGAGAAAAGTTACAAGGATGTAGCCAGGTCCAATGGACATGAGACATAAAGAGAAATTGAATATGTTAGGATTGGCTTCCTCAGAACATAGAAGATTGAGAGGAGATTTGATAGAGGTGTACAAAATTATGAGAGGTATAGATAGGATCAATGTAAGCAGGCTTTTTCCACTGAGGTTGATTGGGACAACAACCAGAAGTCATGGGTTAAGGGTGAATGTTTAAGGGGAACATGAGGGAAAACATGTTCACTCAGAAGGTTGTGAGCATGTGGAATGAACTGCCAGCACAAGTGGTGCATGCCATTTCGATGTTAACGTTTCTGCAAAGTTTGGATAGGTACATGGATGGTATAAATATGGAGTTCTATGATCCTGGAGCAGGTCATGTCAAGTCAAGTCACTTTTATTGTTATTTCGACCAGGTCGATGGGCATACGTATTTTAAATGTTTTTGATATGGACTAGATGGGCTGAAGGGCCTATTTCTTTGCTGTACTTCTCTATGACTTTATAGCCTTAAATCCTATAAAAAGTAGTGGATATGGCCCAGTCCATCACGGGTAAAGCCCTCCCCACTACTGAGCGCATCTACACAGAGCATTGGCACATGAAAGCAGCATCCAGCATGAAGGACCTCCACAACCCGAATCCTGCTCTCTTCTTGCTGGTGACATCAGGAAGAAGGTACAGTAGCCTCAGGACTCAGACCACCATGTTTAGGAACAGATACTCTCCCTCAACTGTCTGGCACTTGAACCAAAGATGATAAGAGGGTAAATTGGTGGTACGAGCAGTCACAGTGGCTTTTATGCGTTTAACAAAATGTGCTACTGTTCTACTTAAACATACTTCTAATGATCACAAGATCCTGCTATCCACAAAGAATTTAAAGTTCTGCAGATCAACATGGGAGTTGTTCGCTGGCTGGGATAGTGAAGAAGCTTCACAACGTGCTGCTGCCTGAATCAATGGAGGCTTACAATCAAATAGCGAGTACTGTCGTGATCTCTTTTCTTGTGATTGCAAGACCCCTTTGGACATTGTTAATCTGGTATGCTGCAAGTTCAATTTGCTGATTTATTTGTTGAGAGCAGGGGCAGATGGAGGAGGCCTAGTTCTCAGTTGTGGCGATGACTAGGCCTGAAGCCTCGGTGTTGTCTGCTTGCAGCCGCTCTGAATGAGGGGACGAAGCCATTGTGCTTCATTGGGGGTGGTGTCTGAAATGGAGTTGGAGCTGCCTTCCCAGGTTTTTGTTCAGCAGAAGACAATCTCTGCTGTTGCTGACTGAAGATTTTTCTTTTTTTGGCTGCACTCAATAGACTTGGGGCCTCAAGCTGCGGGGTCGCTTGCTTTTCGGCCGCTGGAGGAAGAGGCGTCTGAGCTGTCGCATTCTACCGGGGGCAGCGTGGCCCATCTGTGGCGACTAAAGATTTGAAATAGACTGAGGGTTCTGGACTATATACATATATTATATTTGTGATGTTGTATTTTCTCTAATATTCCATAGGTGCTTGTATATGTGAGGACTGGGTCTCAAAGCCATGGATTTGCCTAGCCAGAGTAGAGCACTGTGGTGAGTACTTGTCCTCAAAGCCGTGGTGTTGCCGAGCAGGCTTGGGGGAGGGGGATGTCTGGACCATATATATATATATATATGCATATTCCGCGTTGTTGTATTTTAACTCACATTCTTTATGGATCTGTTGGCTTGCATGTGCAAGGGCTGGGCATCAAGCCATGGCATTGCAGTGGTGGGGGGGGGGGGGTGCAGGGTGTTGGTGGACATTGGGACTCTTACAATGTGATTGTGATCTTGTGTGTGTGCTTACTGTACGTGACTGTTGGTAACGTATCGTTGCACCTTGACCCCACAGTAATGCTGTCTCATTGGGCTATATTTATGAGTATTCATGCATGATTAAAAGACAATTAAACTTGAATTGAATTGAACTTCACTCAACCGCACATACCAGGTGTTTTGTTGATCCCAAGGTAATCTCCGCATTTCCATCATGGGGTCATCCACTTCCACAATGGTTGATCTCCGCAGAGTTGCCATTGTCTACATTCCTGAAATCCTCCATTCTTATCCTTTTCCTTATTAGATCAATCGATGATGTTTCAATTTCATTGGCTGAAGGTCACCTGATTGAGCTGTGTCATTTCCTCATTGGATGTGGTCCAAGACTACAAGCTGTAACAGTTATTATTCTATAAATTTGTTGAATATGCCCACAGGAAAATTAATCTCAGGGTGACATATATGTACTTCGATAATAAATTTACTTTGAACTTTGAGATGGCAGTTTGGCATTCCCATAGCGCTCCCTAGGGAATGTCAGCTTGTAGTCATGACTCTTAAAGAGTCTTGAATCTATATCTCTCTTACTGAGGCGTTCTCCCAATTCGACACATCTCACTATCAAAAAAGTATACTCATGTTCATGGTCCTCTGTACATTGGGTGAATGATTGAAAGTTCATCTCATATTCAACCTTGTTCCTTGTGCATTTTCACATTCCATGAATCCTACAAAGCAGCAGCCTTCAGTCCCATTGACTCTCCTGCTCAAAGTGTGATTAAGGATTGATTTCAGATTTCAGATTCAAATTCAGATTTATTTATCGCCAGAGCTTCAAAACAGAGTGAAGTGTGTTGTTCATGTGAACAGCCAGTACACACATGGATGTGCTTGGGGGCAGCCCGTAAGTGTCAGCGCCAACGTAGCATGCCCAGAATGTTCCACAGAGCAATGCAAGCATCAGCAACAACACACAAGACCATCCCTCCCACCCATCGACCTACTTATATGCCCAGGCAGGCCTCCAACACCAGCACAGGCCACTTCCTTAGTCCATTTGAATTTTCTTTTGGAACTTATCCTTGGTTCAGCTAGTAGGCTTTTCTTGGAGTTTGGCCCACCCACCCAACCTTTACCTCTCTGACCTGGTCTCTTCTATCACCTGCCAGCTTGTACTCCTTCCCCTCCCCTTATCTTTTATTCTGGCTTCTGCCCCTTTACTTTCCAGTCTTGAAGAAGGGTCTCAGCCCAAAATGTCGACAGCTGATTCTCTCCACAGATGGTGCCTGACCTGCTGACTCCCTTCGGGATGTTGTGTGTGTTACTCTTCATTTTTCAATTCATTTTCAAATGTATGCAAACCCTTCAGTTCCATGGATAAGTTGCACCTCCATTGATAATTCTTGTACACTCAAAGTAATTTATCAACGCCTGCATTTTGTCTAGTGCATGCAATCCCATAAAATCGACTGGCGCTTCACTTATTTGCTCTCAAGCAAAGTCAAAAGTCAGGGTATAGCGGTTAGCTACACAGCACCAGCAATTTGGGTTCAATCTGTAAAGAGTTTATACATGCTCTCTCTGAACACCAGGTGCTCTGGATTCCTGCCACATTCTCACATGGGTGTAATTGGGTGGCACAGGCTCGTTGGGATGGTAGGGCCTGTTACTGTGTGGTATCTGCGACTAAATGAAAAATAATGTTATTGAAGATTCGGCCCTATCTGTCCTTTCAGGCAGTAAGTTCCTGACAGGAACAACTTGCTGGCTTCCTCATGTCACCCCTGGTTCCTGTGTTAATCAGCTTAGCCTATGTCCTCAGGTTACAAAAGCTTTTGAGGCTGGAAGCGATTTCTCCTTATCTCTAAACTACCTTGCCTTGAATCGCCTCCAAATCTGCTCTGCTGTAAGGATAATCCAATCTCTCCACATTACTTCGATTCCCTATTCTTGTGACCATTCCCATAGAACAGAAAAAACATAGCAACAGGCCTGTCGGCCAATGATGTCTGTACCAAGCATGATGCCAAGTTAAACTAAACCTCTTGTGCCTGCACATGATGCTTAACTCTCCATTTTCTGTAAGTTTTCTATGTCCCTATCTTTCTATTTTCTGCATATTCACATGCTATCTAAGAGCACCTTAAACGCACAGAAGATATCTGCTACTATCGCTCTCCCTGACAGCCCGTTCCAGGCACCCATGACACTGCGTATAAACCTGCCTGCACATCCCCTTTATACCTTCCTTTCTCAGATTAAATTAATCAAAGCTTTATAGTAATTGCCACTGTTATCCTGGAGAATGGGTGGCAGGACGGAGATACATCTCTACCAAAGGAAGCCTTCCCTTTGCTAGTTTGCATGATACTCATGGGCAAGGTGTAGCATCTGCTTAGCCCCCCCTCCACATATACCCCCACCCCCCGGTCGGGTTCAGATGATACCATGGAGCAGGTGGTGGATGGTCGAATGAGCAGGTGGTGCATTTCACGAATACTGGTTATGTGACCACTGACACCAGGCAGACAATCTCTGAAGTACTGCAGATGCTGGAAATCTAGAGCAAAACACACAATGTGCTGGAGGAGCTCAGCAGGTCAGGCAGCATCGATGGATGGGAATAAACAGTCGACATTTCGAGCCAAAACCCTTCATCAGACAATCTCCGAAAAGTATTAATAATGGGGGCTGGGGTCCCCATCTTGCAAATACACTGCCCAGAAGAAGGCAATGGCAAAACGCTGTTGTAGAAAAAATTTGTCAAGAAAATCTTGGTTATGGGACCATGATTGCCCTGTCATATGACATGGCACAAAATGATTATGATGTCTCTGGAGAAAACATTCCAACTGTTTGGCTTATCTGAGGTTCTCATTATTTTACCATCAGCTGAACATTCTTCTTCTGATTTCAGAATCAGAATCAGGTTTAATATTACCAGCATATGTCATAAAAGTTGTTTTTTGTGGTAGCAATACATTGCAATACATAGCAATAAAAACTGTAAGTTACAATAAGTATATATATATGTGTGTGTGCATTTATATACTAAATAATTAAATAAGTAGTGCAAAGCAAGAGGGAAAGATAATACTAAGGAACTGTTCATGGATTCATAGTCCATTCAGGAATCTGGTGGCAGAGAGGAAGAAGCTGTTCCTGAAATATTGAGTTTTTGTTTTCAGGTTTCTGGACCTCCTCCCTGATGGAAGCAATGATTTGACTTATTTTCCTGCTTGGTCAGGGCATAAAAGTTTATGGCTAGAAGGCAAGTGTCTGGGCTTGAGTGGGATTTGGGATCAGCCATGACTGAATGGTGGAGTGGACTCGATGGGCTGAATGGCCCAACTCTGCTCCTATGTCTTATGGTTTTATGGTCTAAGAAGGCATATCCTGGGTGATCGGATCCTTAATGATGGATGCCTCCTTTTGAAGATTTCCTTGAGGCTGTGGAGGCTAGCCCCTATGATGGAGCAGGCTAAGTTTACAACTTTCTGCAGCTCTTGATGATTCTGTGCAGTGGACCTTCCATACCAGACAGTGGAGGATGTAATGAGTAAGAAATCCCTCCACAGTGCATCTGTAGAAATTTGTCGAGTCTCTTTGGTGACATACCAATTCTACTTATGTTCCTAATGAAATATTGCTTTCAAGGTCACAAATCACCAAAATTATTGAAGTTACTATCATAACTAAAACTATTGAAATCTTCAAGTTTCTAAGAGCAAACATTGCAAATAGCTTGTCCTGATCCATTCGTGTAGAACCCGCAGCCAGGAAAATGCACATGCACCTCTAATTTCTCAGAAGGGTACAGAAATTTGTCCTGACCCCTTTGACCCAAAGAAATATTTATAGATGCACAATAGATAACATCTTATCCTGGTGTATCTCATGCTTAATGTCAACCTCTTCCTCAATGTCAACAAGACAAAGGAGATGGTTATTGACTTCAGGAGAACTTGCACCACTCACACCCCATTCACGTTGGTGGTAGAAACTGTGGCAGTTTCAAACGCCTAGAAGTGCAAATCACACACAAACTCTCATAGTCCCAGAACACATTGTACAGAGTCAACAAAGCTCACCAACACCTCTACTTTTTGAGGAAGCTGAAGAGAGCTGGGCTTTGCACATCTATACTCACATCATTCTACAGATGCCTAGTGGTGAGCATCCTAACAAGCTGCATCACTGCTTGATATGGAAACTACGTTGTGGTGGACGTGAGGCTCTACAACGGGTCGCCAAAACTGCCCAATGCTTAACTGACACCTGCTATCAAGGACATACAGTCCCGTATACAGAAAGGTGCCAGAAACATGCCAGCAATACCATGAAGGATCCCACCCACCCTGCTGATGGACTGTTTGTCCCACTCCCATCAGGAAGGAGACTATGTAGTCAAGACCACAGAAATATTGAGTTTTTGACCAAGCAGGAATACTTCCCCCAAGCAGTAAGGCTGATCAACACCTCCACCCACTAATTCCACAACTACTTTATTATTTCCCATCAGTCACCTTATGGACATACAATCAATCTATGTATATAAGCTATCTTACTTATTTATACTTACTGTGTTTTATTGTTGAATTATTATTGTGTTCTTTATCTTTTGTGTTTTTTTTTGTACTGTGTCAGATCTGGAGTAATAATTACTTAATTCTCCTTACTCATGTGCATAGGAAATGACATTAAACAATCTTGAATCTTAGTATAGCAACTGCTCTGTCTATGGCTGTAAGAAACTGTAGGGAGTTTATCTGCCTGGATTTAAATTCCCCAACTGCCATCTTCAATCACATTTCTATACTGATCTCACTTACCAGTATTTGATCCATAGACTTCAATGCTTTGGCATTCCGCGTGCTTGTCTAGATAACTTTTAAATGCTGTGAGGGTAAACCCATAGACAAAGTATCAAAAGGAAGCGGCCATGCACTTAGATAGATTAGAGATTTCTCTTCATTCAGAGATTAGTTTTATTTGTCATGTGTACATTGAAACATACAGTGCAATGCACTGTTTGCAGGAATGACCAACACAGTCTGAGGCGCCAACATAGCATGGCAACAGTTTAGTAACCTTAACTCATACAAATGTGGGATGAAACTGGAGCACTTAGAGGAAACCCACATGGTCACAGGGAGAATGTAGAAACTCCTTAAAGACAGCAGTGGGATTTGAACCTGGGTCATTGGCGCTAAATGTAATGCTAACCGCCATGCTACCATGCTGCCCTTGGTGAGAGGAAGGAGTATTAAAGGCAATTTGAGGGGAAAGTGCTAGCATCGGAGGTTGGAGATTCTGATGCAATTACTGTGTTCAGGAAACATTTATGCCATTGCTTATCTAGGCAAGGCATAGAAGGATACAGTTATAATGCAGATAAGTAGGATTAATGAAGATGGGCATCAAGGTCAGCAGAGCTTCAACTGCCGGTCTTCCATTAAAAAATTTTTTAAAAAATAAAAAAACCTTGCCCAGGCTTGCACCTTGGAAACTTTCCAAGGTGCAAATCCATGGTCTATCGAGACTAACGGAGGCCTACTACTGCTACAATGGGCAGAAGGACCTGGCTCTGTGCTATATAACTTTATGATTCAATGACTCTTATCCCACCACATTTGTCAAATGTGATTTCTCCTTTTCCAAACCTGTAATTATTTTTGAGAAGTCCCACAATGACTTCATCATCAATAGCTTTACACAACTGATGATGAGAACAGACAGGGATTCAGAAGCACTACCTGCAGTAGAATATTTGGAAATTGGCCTTGGACGTTAGATACTGACATTTTGGACCATAATACGATATGCTATAGGAGCTGGATTAAGCCATTTGGCCCATCGAGTTTGTTCTGCCATTTCACCATTGCTGATCCACTTCCCGCTCAGCCCTGATCTCCTGCCTTCACCCCATATCTCTTCATGACCTGACTAGTTAAGAAACTATCAACCTCTGACTTAAACATACCCAACGACTTGGCTTCCACAGCCACCTGTGGCAATGAATTCCATAAGTTCACCACTCTGCCAAAAGAAATTCCTCCTAAATGGACATACCTCTTTTCTAAGGCTGTGTCCTCTAGTCATAGACTCCCCCATCATAGGAAATATCCTCTCTACATCACTCTATCAAGGCATTTCAACAATGAGGTTCCCCCTCATTCTTCTAAATGCCAGTGAGTACAGGCTGAGAGCCATCAAATGCTTCTCATATCAAGACTTTCAATTCTGGAATAATTTTTGTGAACTTCCTTTGAACCATCTCCACATCCTTTCTAAGATAAGGGGCCCAAAACTGCTCACAATACTGCAAGTGAGGCCTCTTAGTGCCTAATTCAACATTACATCCTTGCTTTTACCTCTTTGCAATTCTACTAATTTGTCCTGTAGTCTCTCTGCTTCCTCAGCACTACATGCCCCTCTACCTATGTTCATATCATCTGCAAACTTGGCCACAAAGTCATCAATTTCGTTATACAAATAATATCATGTATGTTTTATTTTCTATCAAACTACCATTTGTATTAAATCACAACTTCACAGGAGAAAGACTCAGATGTTTGAAACCTGGTGCAACGTCGACAAAGTGCTGGAGGAGCTCAGCAGGTCAGAGAGCACCTATGGAGCTTGACAAAGGGCCTAGGCCCATAATGTCATTTTCACATTTCCTTTCATAGACAATGCCTGACCTGCTGAGTTCCTTTGGAATTTCATGTTAATTCTTGAGATGTTCAGGGCTGAACGGAAGTATCCTCATTCATAATAAACAATGAAATACCAATCAGAAGTCAGGATCTGGAGACAAACTGCAGACTCCCTGCAGATAAAAGATTTAAAGATTAGTTTTATTTTTTCAGATGTACATCAAAACTCATTGTGAAATGGTTTGTTTGCATCAATAACCAACACAGTCCAAGGAGGTGCTGGGTGCAGCCCACAAGTGTTGTCATGCTTCCAGTACCAACATAGCATATCCATAACTCACTAAACCTCACTTACATATCTTTGGAATGTGACCAGAAACTGGATTACCTGCAGGAAAACTATGTGGTCATAGGGAGAACGTACAGTGAGAATCAGAACCCATAAGTGTTTGCTGGTGCTGTAAAGCGATTGCACTAATCACTTCTCGATTTGATGTGTGACAAAATGTAGAGGACAAAGTTTGAATAACTTCAGTTTTATTGGGGATGACAAAAAAAAAGAGTTGAAAAAGTGGTAAATCAGTTTATTTTTCTTCCATGTGCCAAGATTTGCTGAACATGGGACGAAACCGGACAACCCAGAGGAAACCCACAAGTCATGGGCAGAGTGTACAGACTCCTTATAGACAACAGTGGGAATTGAACCGAATCACTGATTGCTGTATCAGTAATGCATGGTGCTAACCACTACACCACTGTGCTGTCATTCAAAAGTTCAAAGTACATTTATTATCAAATGACGTATACAGTATATAACCTTGAGATTAATCTTCTTGCAGTCACAAAACAAAGAAAGACAATAGAACCTGTGTAAGGAAAACCCCACGCAACAAAATCATTGGACAAGTGAAAAAAGGAATCAATCATGCAAACAACAAAAAACAAACACATAACACACAGAACATTAAACATCAAACCACACAATCACCAAATGTGAGTCCACAGCCACGAACTGCCAAGGTGAGTGAAGCCAGTCTGGGAGCTGATGACCACCGCCACAGCTACCGAGTCAGTCAGTTGTGCGCTGTGCCAGTGAAATGCCTGGATGAAATTAGGCAAATAAGAAAGCACGTTCAGTGCTGGAGATATTAAAATCCAACCACAGCTGAAAGTAAGTTCACAGCCACAAGCCACGAGTCACTGAGGTGATCAAACCCTGCAGCACGGGACCCACCACCCCTGCACCTTCTGCTGGCAGCAGCAAGAGGGAGACCAGTCAAACACATATGCCAAAGGCACTGAAAACACATTCATTTTACACTCTCATCCTTGTCAATTTTAATCTTGCTCGATGCTTCAATTGGAGCGGAGTAGCAGAGACAATCACGGGTTCACCTTCCACCGCAGTCACCTCTAGCGAGGCCATAGTGTGCTCAGCATATCAGCAAACAATTTTCTAAACTCTTTCAAATCATTTTCCTCCAAGAGCAGTGTCCACTAAAGCTTTGAACCCTCTTCATTATCATTGTCCATCAGGTCAGTACATTTCAATTTACAAATGAACTCACAGATATATGACTTGAAATGTACAATTTTACAACAACCCTACCCTTAAGATCAAATCTCTTGATGCTCCATTTAGTTAATTGTGATCATTAATGCTTCAACCTCTCTGTAACCTGATAGAAATGGAAACCTTTCTTAAAAGTAATACATCAGTCAGCAAATATTATTCCAATTTTCCAGAAAATTGAAGTTGGTTTCTGACAGCTACTGTTCTATCAGAGGACTTATGGCAGCAACATTGAAAATCACTTGACAAATTCATGTTTCCAACATCAAAAATAATGTTCAGTTCAATCATGCAGCCTATTCAGTCTTAGATCAAGGGTTTCTGTAGTTTGGGATCACCTTTTTCAGGACATTTCATCAAAAATCACCGAAGACGGCAGAAATGGTTGTAGCATTTTAAGCAGTTTGCACCAATCTAATTTCTATCATTTTTAAAGAGCAGCTCTAAATCTTTGAAGTAATTCCCTAAGCAGGTTTATGCTGATGGCAGCTCTGTGGTCGACTTTAAATGTTGTTCACCAGTTTTAGGCAATGTTTGTTAAGTGTCTCAAAAAAAAGCATCGAAGTGTACTAAGGCATTGCGGACTCAGCTCAGCCCATCACAGAAACCAGCATTCCCTTCATGTACTCTGCTTTACTTCTCACTTTCTTAGTAATGTCAGCCAGCATAATCAAAGACCCCATCCATCCCAGACATTCTCTCGTCTCCCCTCTTCCAATAGCATAGGATACAAAAGCCTGACAGAACGTGCCACCAGGCTCACAAACAGCTTATATCCCACTCTTATCAAACTCTTGATTGGTCCTCTTGCACAATAGGATGGAATCCTGGCCTCACAATCTACATTGTTGTCATTTTCACTTTATCACTTGTCTGAATTTCACTTTTACTGTCGTTGATTTTACTCTGCTTTGTCTCCCCACTCAAAAGACAAGAACCCTGAAAGACGCACTTTCTGTGCAGGCGAACCGGCTCACAAATAGTCAGCGCGCGGGGGGAGACTTTGTTAATGCACCCCTGACGTCACTTCCGCCCGGAGAGGGCGGGCACTAGGGATTAAATGCCAGCGCCGCCAAGTTTGAATAAACTAGTCTCGAAACGACTTACTGACTGTGTGTCGTTATTTCAGCGCTGTGTGTAGCACATCGCTACATTGGTGACCCCGACGGTCCAAATGGGATTTGGACCAAAGATGACCGACTCTTCATCTGTTCACGCAGTTTCGCTAAAACTGACGACTTTCTGGATGCTGCGACCACGCGTGTGGTTTAGCCAAGCAGAAGCCCAGTTCCAGATTCGGCAGATATCTTCTGATTCCATGCGTTACTACTACGTGGTGAGCGCACTTGACCAGGAGACGGCCGCCCAGGTTGCAGATTTCATACAGTCGCCCCCGGAAGAAGGCAAATATGAAGCATTCAAAGCGCTGCTCTTTGGGAACTTTGGCCTCTCACGGCGTGAGCGGGGTGCCCGCCTGCTTCACCCGGACAGTTTGGGAGACAGACTGCCGTCAGCATTGATGAATGAGATGCTGGCCCTGGCTGACGGACACAAGCCCTGCCTCATGTTCGAGCAAGCGTTCCTAGAGCAACTGCCTGGGGACATACATCTGCTGCTGGCCGATGCAGATTTCAGCGACCCCCGGAAGGTGGTGGCCCGGGCAGATGTGCTGTGGAAAGCCAAGAGGGAGAGCGTGGCGTCCGTCGGTCAGATTTCCAGGCCACGCGCCCAACAGCAGACCAGACCAGACCCGGCAGCGGGGCGCACACAACACAGAGGCAGGAGTGAGGAGGCCACTGAACAGTGGTGGTTCTACCACCAGCGGTGGGGCACAGAAGCCCGCCATTGTCGCCCGCCCTGCAAGGGCTAGGGCCAGCTGCCGCTAATGACTATGGCGGCTGGCCACCAGGACAGCCTCTTGTACATCTGGGACAAACAGTCGGGACGCTGCTTCTTGGTCGACACCGGAGCAGAAATCAGCGTCTTGCCCCTGACGGGGTACAACACCCGCAATAGGAAGCCAGGACCCACCCTGAGGGCCACAAACAGCAGCACGATACGGACCTACGGCACCCGCACAGTGCAGCTGCAGTTCGGCGCCAGCCAGTTCACGTGGGACTTCACACTGGCCGCGGTGGCCCAACCACTCCTGGGGGCGGACTTCTTGCGAGCTCACAGCCTGCTGGTCGACTTGCAAGGGAAAAGACTGGTACATGCCGAGACTTTCCAGACATTCTCCCTGGGTGAAGCCAAGTTGCCGGCCCCACACCTGGACTCCATCACGCTGTTGGACAATGAATTCACCAGAATCCTGGCCGACTTTCCATCAATTCTGGCACCGCAGTTCACGGCAGCCATGCCCAGACACGGAGTACAGCACCACTTTCCGACCCAGGGACCACCCCTCCACGCCCGCTCATGAAGGCTCCCCCTGGAAAAGCTCCGCCTGGCGAAGGAGTTCAAGAGGATGGAGGAATTGGGGATCGTACGGGGGTCCAACTGCCCATGGGCCTCCCCCCTGCACATGGTACCCAAAGCAGCTGGGGGTTGGAGACCATGCGGCGACAACCGCAGACTGAATGAAGCTACCACTCCAGACTACTATCCCGTGCCGCACATACAGGACTTTGCAGCAAACCTACACGGGGCAAGAAACTTTTCCAAAGTAGACCTCATCCGGGGATACCATCAAATCCCGGTGCACCCTGAAGACATCCCCAAAGCAGCACTCATCACTCCATTCGGCCTGTTCGAGTTCCTCCGAATGTCGTTCGGCCTGAAGAATGCCGCAGAGACGTTCCAGTGGCTAATGGACGCAGTGGGACATGACCTGGACTTTGTGTTCATCTATTTGGATGACATCCTTATAGCCAGCAGTTGTCATCAGGAGCATCTGTCCCACCTCCGCCAGCTCTACTCCCACCTGAGTGATTTCGGCCTCACGATCAACTCGGCCAAATGCCAGTTCGGTCTCGATACCATCAACTTCCTGGGCCACAAGATTACCAAAGACAGGGCAACACCTCTGCCCGCCAAGGTAGACATGATCCGCCACTTTTCCCGACCCAACACGGTCAAAGGACTGCAGGAGTTCGTTGGTATGGTGAACTTCTACCACCGTTTCCTCCCCTCAGCAGCCCGTATCATGCGCCCTTTGTACACCCTGATGTTGGGTAAAGGCAAGGACATTACTTGGGATGAGGAGGCCGCAGCCGCTTTTGTCAAAGCCAAGGAAGCCTTGGCAGATGCCGCGATGCTGGTGCACCCCAGAACGGACATTCTGACCGCCCTCACGGTGGACGCATCTGACACAACAGTCGGTGGGGTGCTGGAGCAGCTCATCGAGGGGTGCTGGCAACCCCTGGCGTTCTTCAGCAAGCACCTACGACCACCCGAACTCAAGTACAGTGCTTTCGACCGGGAGCTGTCGGCACTGTATCTGGCAATCCGGCATTTCAGGTACTTCTTAGAAGGCAGGCCGTTCACCGCGTTCACGGACCTCGAACTGTTGACCTTCATGTTCACGAAGGTGTCCGATCCCTGGTCGGCTCGCCAGCAGCGACATCTGTCCTACATCTCCGAGTACACGACGGACATCCAGCATGTCTCAGGAAAGGACAACGTCGTGGCGGACGCACTCTCCAGACCAGCTGTCCAGGCCCTGTCCCTGGGGGTGGACTATGCAGCACTGGCAGAGGTGCAGCAGGTAGACGATGAGATGCCCAGCTACAGGACCGCAGTCTCGGGTTTGCAGCTGCAGGACTTTCTCGTAGGGCCAGGTGATAGGACCCTCCTGTGCGACGTGGCTACCGGCCAACCTCGCCCCACCATCCCGGCAGCCTGGAGGCGGCGAGTTTTCGACTCCATACACGGTTTGGCGCACCCATCAATCAGGACAACCGTCCGGCTGGTCTCCAGCAAGTTTGTGTGGCACGAACTTCGCAAGCAGGTCAGTGAATGGGCCAGACATGCGCGCAGTGCCAAACAGCCAAGGTGCAGCGGCACACTAAAGCCCCACTGCAGCAGTTCGAACCCACTCACCGGAGGTTTGACCACATTCACGTGGATATCGTGGGCCCCCTACCAGTGTCCCGAGGAGCGCGGTACCTCCTAACTATGGTAGACCGGTTCACAAGGTGGCCAGAGGTGGTCCCGCTCACCGACACATCTGCCGATTCCTGCGCCCGAGCACTGATCGCAACCTGGGTAGCACACTTCGGGGTACCGGCCCACATTACCTCCGACAGAGGTGCCCAGTTCATCTCCAGCCTGTGGTCAGCTGTGGCCAGCCTGTTGGGAACACAGCTACACCACACTACTGCCTACCACCCACAGTCGAACGGACTAGTGGAACTCTTCCACCGTCACTTGAAGTCCGCTCTCATGGTCCACCTGAGAGGACCTAACTGGGTGGACGAGCTTCCCTGGGTCCTGCTTGGAATTCGTACAGCGCCCAAAGAGGATCTGCATGCCTCATCGGCCGAGTTGGTGTACGGCGCGCCCCTGGCCATCCCGGGAGAGTTCATACCAGCCCCAAGGGGGCAAGAGGAAGAACCCGCAGCAGTCCTGGACAGGCTACACGAAAGGCTCAGCAACCTGGCCCCTGTACTGACTTCACAGCACGGACGGACCCTGACCCATGTACCCAAAGACCTGCAGAACTGTAAATTTGTGTTTGTACGAAGGGGTGGACACCAGGCACCGCTACAGCAGCCGTACGAGGGGCCATTCAAGGTGATCAACAACAACGGGTCCACGTACGTTCTGGACATTGGAGGGAGAGAGGAGGTTTTCACGGTGGACCGACTCAAACCAGCCCATGTGGACTTGGCACAGCCAGTCGAGGTTCAGGCACTGCGGCGCAGAGGCAGACCTCCCAAACAGAGGCTGATCCAGACTCTGGACATTGGGGGGGTGGTTATGTGGCGACCCACTTTCTGCGCAGGCGAACCGGCTCACAAATAGCCAGCGCGCGGGGGGAGACTTTGGTAATGCACCTCTGATGTCATTTCCAGCTGGAGAGGGCGGGCACTAGGGATTAAATGCCAGCGCCGCGAAGCTTGAATAAACTAGTCTCCAAACGACTTACCGACTGCGTGTCGTTATTTCAGCACTGTGTGTAGCACATCGCTACAGTACCACCTGTCTGAAGGACAGCTTCTAGCCCACTGTTATACGGCCACTGAATGGTTTCCTAGTATGATAAAATGGACTCTTGATCTCATAATCTATCTCATTATTAATTCTGCCTACCTGCACTTTCACTGTAACAGTGACACTTCATTCTGTATTTTGTTATTGTTTTCCCTTTTACTACCTCAATGCACTGTTGTAATGAAATGATCTGTATGGATGGCATGCAGTTTTCACTGTACCTTCTTATATGTGATGGCACTTGGGTCCTGAGCTCCCAGTGGATGATCTCCCGTCTCCCTCATCCTCTAAAGTTGATGGTATGGTTGGAGTTCATAAATGCTTCTGTAATCCATTGCATCTACTGTACAGGCGATTAGCCTGCACAACTTCACCAGAGCCCTGTAGGCCATTTCCATCTCCCATGACAGGAATGTAGGGTTGGTCTTTGAGAGCCAACCCTACATCTTTATTATTTGTGACAATAAGAAGCTAGTTTACCGATTTACTATTTCAGTTTAACAACTGTGGTTATGCTGGCACAGGAGACTGCAGTTGCCAGAATACAGAGGGACCAACAAAATGCTGGAGGAACTCAGCGAGTCAGGCAGCATCTGTGGAGGGAAATGGTCTGTTTGTGCTATGGGGTGAGATTGAACAAGGTGGGTATGTTATACTGGAAGCTGAATGTGTGGCAACACTTGCAGACGACCCCTAGAATGCCCTTGGGTGTGTTGATCCTTAACGCAATTGACACATTTCAATATATGTTTTAATGTAAGTACAAATGATAAATTTGAATCTGAATTGTATCATTCTAACATTCTGGTAATCATGAAAGCAGACATCCATATCCATTTTCATCTCAGAGCTCTGTAATCCCTCAATCTCTGCATAAGATATTTAAAAATTACAATGGGATAGAGAAAATGGATGCTAGAAAAGGAAATATTACAATAGTCATGGGGGATTTCAGTATAAAGATTGGGAAAATCAGGTTGGGGCTTGATACAAGGAGAGGGAATTCCTAGAATGCCTGTGAGTTGGCTTTTTAGAGCAGCTCATGGTTGAGCCCACTAGGGGATTAGATCATCTATTCTGGATTGGGTGTTGTGCAATGAACCAGAATTGATTGGACAGCTGAAGGTAAAAGAACCTTTAGGGGAGTAAGTGATCATAAGATGATTGAATTCAGCCTGAAATTTCCGAAGGAGAAGCTAAAGTCAGATGTATCAGTATTACAATGGAGGAAAGGGAATTACAGAGGCACAAGAGAGGAGTTGGCCAAGGTTGTTTGATGACAACAGAGCAGCAATGGCTGGAATTTCTGGAAGCAATTTGGAAAGCACAGGAAATATACATACATCCTAAAGAGGAAGAAGCATACTAAAGCCAAGATGACACAACCATGGCTAACAAGAAAAGTCAAACCCAACATCAAAACCAAAGGGAGGAAATATAAGAGCAGAAATTAGTGGGAAATTAGAAGATTGGGAAGCTTTTAAAAACCAACAGAAAGCAACTAAAAAGTAATTAAAAAGGAAAAAATGAAATACAAAATTAAGCTAGCCAATAATATTTTGCAGGGGATACCAAAAGTTTCTTCAGGTACATGAATGTAAAAGAGAGCTGAGAGTGAAACCAAACCACTGGGAAACTATTCCAGAGAGGTAGTAATAGGGAGCAACGAAATGATAGGTGAACTGAATAAGTATTTTCCTCCATTCTTCACTGTGGATAACATTTGTGATATGGTGGATGTTCCAGTGTGTCAGGGGTCAGAACTGAATGAAGTTGCCATTACGAGGGAGAAGGTTCTTGGGATATTGTAAGGTCTGAAAGAAAGTAAGTCATGCGGACTAGATGGTATACACCCCAGTGTCTGAAAGAGGTGGCTGAAGTGATTGTGGGGGCATTAGTCATGATCTTTCAAGAATCAGTTGATTCTGGCAAGGTTCTGGACAAATAAAAAATTGCAAATGCCACTTCACACTTCAAGAAGGGAAGAGGCAGAAGGCCGGTTAGTCAGACTTCAGTGATATAACCAGATAACCATATAACAATTACAGCACAGAAACAGGCCATCTCAGCCCTTCTAGTCCATGCCAAACGCTTACTCTCACCTAGTCCCACCTACCTGAACTCAGCCCATAACCCTCCATTCCTTTCCTGTCCATATACCTATCCAATTTTTTTTAAATGACAAAATCGAACCTGACTCTACCACTTCTACTGGAAGCTCATTCCACACAGCTACTACTCTCTGAGTAAAGAAGTTCCCCCTCGTATTACCCCTAAACTTTTGCCCATTAACTCTCAACTCACAGCAATTATTGGGAAGATGTTGGAGTCAATTCTTAACGATGTAGCTTCAGGATACTTGGAGGCACGTGATACAATAGGCAATAGTCAGTATGACTTCCTCATGGAAAAATCTTGCCTGACAAATCTGTTGGAATTCTTTGAAGAAATAACAAGTAGGATAGACAATGGAGGATTGTTGAATATTGTCTACTTGGATTTAGAGAAGGCCTTTGACAAGGAGTCACACATGAGGCTATTTAACAAGTTAAGAGCTTATAGTATTACAAGAAAGATACTAACGTGGATAAAGCAGTGGCTGATTGGCAGCAGGCAAACAGTTGGGAATAAAGAGAGCCTTTTCTGGTTGGCTGCCAGTGAGCGGTGGTGTTCCAAAGGTGTCTGTGTTGAGACAGATTCTTTTTATGTTATATGTTAATGACTTAGATGATGGAATTGATGATTTTGTTGCAAAGTTAGTGGATGATATGAAGATAGGTAGAGGGGCAGGTAGTTCTGATAAATAAAGATGCTACAGAAGGACTTAGATCAGGAGAACTGACAAGGATGGAATACAGTTCTTGGGCTCTGTATGGTCATGCACGTTGGTAGAAGACGTAAAATGGTATGTTATTTTATAAATGGAAAGAAAATTCAAAACTCTGAGGTGCAAACGGAATAGGGAGTTTTTGTGCAGGATTCCCTAAAGGTTAATTAGCAGGTTGAGTCTGTGGTGAGGAAGGCAAATACAATGTTAGCATTCATTTCAAGAGGGCTAGGATATAAAAGCAAGGATGTAATTTTGAGGCTTTATAAAGCACTGGTGAGGCCTCATTTGGAGTATTGTGAGTAGATTGGGTCCCTTACCTTAGAAAGGATGTGCTGAAACTGGAGAGGGTTCAAAGAAGGTTCACAAAAATGGATCCAGGATTGAACGGCTTGTCATATGAAGAGCATTTGATGGTTCTGGGCCTGTATTCACTAGAATCCAGAAGAATGAGGAGTGACCACATTGAAACTTATCAGATGTTGAAGGGCCTCGATAGAGTGGATATGGAGAAGATATTTCCAATGGTGGGATAGTGTGGGACCAGAAGACACAGCTTCACAATAGAGGAGCACCTTTCAGAATGGAGATGAGGAGGAGTTTCTTTAGCCAGAGAGTGGTGAATCTGTGAAATTTGTAGCTATAAGCTGCTGTGGAATCCAAGTCTTTGGATGCTTTTAAAGAAGAAGTTGATGGATTCTTGAGCAGTCAGAGCATGAAGCAATACAGGGAGGAGGCAGGAGAATAAGCCTGACAGGGAAATGGATCAGCCCTGATGAAATGGCAGAGCATACTCAATGAGTCAAGAGGACTAATTCTGCTCCTATGTCTTATGGTCTTATGTTTCTTGATTTGCAAATATTTTCCTGCTAATATAAATTGTCCCATGTTATATTACTTTTTCCTGACAGAGAAAGCAGTCATGGCAAATACATCAACACATTTAAAAGCCATTTGGATTAAGAATAGTGATAGGAAAGGATTAGAGCAGGGGTTCCCAACCTTGGATGCATGGGCACTTTCAGTTAATGGTACAGGTCTATGGCATAAAAAAAGCTGTGAACCCCTGGTTTAGAGGGATATGGTTAAACACAGGCCAATGGGAATCTTAGACAAAATTGGCCTAAGGATCTGTACTTGCTAGTGTTTAGAAGAAAGGGGGGGGGAGGGGGCGTGGGGATCTCATTGAATCCTATCAAATATTGAAAGGCCTCAATAGAATAGACTTGAAGGGGATTTTTGCAATAGTGCGAGAGTCCAGGACCAGAGGGCACAGTCTGACTACAGAGACATCCATTTAGAGCAGAGATAAGGAGGAATTTCTTTAGCCAGAGGTAGTAAATCTTTGGAATGAATTGTCACAGGCAGCCATGGAAGCCAAATTCTTGCACATGTTTAAAATGGAGGTTATGTTCTTGACTAGTAAGGGCATCAATAGTTACATGGAGAAGGCAGGATAATGGGGTTGTAAGAGACAATAAATCAGCCATGATAGAATGATAGATCACACTTGATGCCTGAAAAGCCTAATTCTACTCCTATGCCTTATGGTCCTATACTTTATTTACATTTCATGCTTATTTATATTTTGAGATGTAGTGCAAAAACCGTTCAACTCAGCAATCCACTGATTTAGTTCTGGCCTAATCACAGGAAAATTTACAAGAATCAAATAAACTACTGACTGGTACGACTTTGGATTGTGGGAGGAAACTAGAGCACCCAGAAACAATCCACATGCACAGAAGTCCCCAAAATGAACTCTGATGTGCTGAGCTGTGATTGCATCATGCTAATCACTACGTTACTGTGGCACCCAAATGTTGTAATACTCAAAGTCTCAATAATCTTTTTGCTATTTACCCATCTTATCTCTATATTTTTGACCATTCCTTATAACCTCTTCACAATTAATAGTTAAGAAACTATGCTGAAGTTCAGATTTCTACCAAGATACAGACCAGTATGTACAAATGAAACTAATATACTGTATGTGATTTAAAATCAGGACAAGTGCAGTTTTATTAAAATGTACTAATTTTGTGACAACCTTCATTAAAAAGGAGTATCAGCCTGAAATGTCCACTGTTCATTCCATGCTGCTGAGTTCCTCCAGCATTTGGCGTGTGATTAGAAGAAGTACCACGTATTCACTCAGCAATGGATTTTTAATAAACTGTGAAGATTCTACATGGATAGTTATGGAACAAAGTTTGTTCAAAAATTGTTCCATGACTTTTACAGTATTTGGAAGATCAGATCTTTTTTGTACATCAACAATGTCAAAACCATCAGTTGTGTCCAAGCAGAAAATCTGCCCTTCACGTGTCAATCCTTTGAACTGCAGCCCAAGTATTTGCATAATTGGCAGTTTTGAAGAGTAGCTACCAGCTTTTTTTTTCTGCCTGAGCTGAGATTGGCTGATTGGATGAAAAGTCTTCACAGCGTCTGTGAAAATCAGCTTGGCTCCATCCTGTCAGACACGATGCTCCCAAAGCCTTTATAAGGTAAATCGTGTGTCTCTCATACCTTGCTATCTGGCAGGGCAGTGCTGTGACCAAATGGCTTATTTCTGGCTTCATTTAATTTTTAAATAATCAGTCAAAGGGTGAGTGCAATGCAGGAAAGGCAAAGATACATTACTAATCCCAGGTGTCCCTGAATGGATGATATTAAAACTTCATATTGTATAAGACTGTAATACATAAGAACAGAATTAGACCATTTAGCCCGTTGAGCCTGTTTTATTATCCTCAACCCCATTTTTCCTGCCTTCTCCCTATAACCTTTGATGCCTTGACTAATCAAGAACCTATCAACCTCCACTTTAACGAGAAACAATAACTTAGTCTCCACAGCTGCTTATGGCAATTATTCCACAGGTTCATTACCCTCTGATGAAAGAAATTCCTCCGTACCTCTGCTTTAAATGGATGTCCCTCTCGTCTCAAGCTGTGCCATCTGGTCCTAGAGTCCTTTACTATAGGGAACATATAGGGAATAGCCTGAAGGCATACACTCAACAATTCAGGAACAGCTTTTTCCCCAGTGCCATCAAATATCTGAATGGACATTAAACCTATGAATGCTACCTCTCTATTTTTTCCTTTTTTTGCATTACTTACTTACTTTAACTTATATATATATATACTTAATTCTGTAATTCAGAGTTTATATTATTATGCATTGCAATGTCTTACTGTTATATAACAAGAAGGTTTATGACATATGCCGGTGATATTAAACCTGGTTCTGATTCTGAAGAAACACACTCAACATTTCAGCAACAGCTTCTTCCTCACATTTCTGTATGAGCAATGAACCCATGAACACCACTCACCATATTTTTCTCTCTTTTTGAACTACTTGCATTATTTTATTTAATTTAAATTTGTTATTGTAATTTATATAGTTTTATTATTATGGATTGCAATGTACCATTGCTGCAAAGTAACAAATTTTTGTGACATATGTTGGTGATGAAGAGCTGTAGAACTCAAAATAAAAAGCAATGCTTCAGACTGACAGTAACATCAAAATAGCACCTGCTGTCTCTCCTGTTGCTGTGGAAGGAGCGATATCTGTCTGTCTGTCTGTCTGTCTGTCTGTCTGTCTCTCTCTCTCTCTCTCTCTCTCTCTCTCTCTGAGAGAGAGAGAGAGAGAGAGAGAGAGAGAGAGCTATGGGATTTCAAAAATATTGGAGTGAACAGTTAGTTTTTGATGTACTGTAGACTGTGGTCTCTCTTTGGGGGCTTTGCTGTTGCAGGAATGGTGGGTGGTGGGTTTGCTGATGCTTTATGCTAGAATAAGCGGAGGGTGTGGGAGGGGAAGTGTCGATGCTGCTTGCTGTTGCTTCTGTGTGGGAGGGGCACTAGGGGATTTTTGGGTTCTGTCTTTTTCTGTCATTCATTCTTTGTTTTTTTTCTGTTCTGAGGGTGTTTGCAGAGAGTAAGAATATCAGGTTGTATATTGTATCCATTCTCTGATATTAAATGGAACTATTGAACTATTAAACCTGGTCAGTTTCTGTTTTATGTCCACACTATCAAGGCCCTTCAATATTTGATAGGTTTTAATGAGATTTGGTACATGTACATAATTAGTATCTTGGTACATGTGACATTAATAAACCAATACTCGGTACCAATAGTTTTATTATGAATAAAGTTTTGTTTTTTGGAAAGACTCAGTCCAACAATAACTTCTACCAATGTTTGCATGCTTGATGAGTCCAAATGGCAGATCATTTGATTTGCCAGGTTGCTTATCCTTTTCACACAGTGTTTATTGCAATTGAGTTAAACAACAGGGAGTGAGGCTGTGGCTGTTGACAGTAAGGCTGACATAAGGAAGTTAGGTCGCCAGCTTTATGCAGCCAATTGTCTTCTACCCTGCTGGTGAAATATTTATTGAAGCTGCAACCTATGCTGACTGCTGTAAAAGGGGCTGTACACTTACACATCCTGTTGTAAACCAATTGGATTTGCAATATCACTTAGATCCATATTAAAATTGCTTATAAAGCTCTTGAAATTAGCTTTCACTGGATTATTTTGCTTGAACAAATATTGTAAGTTACACTCTAAGCACTGAGTTGTAAGTAGAACTGAGTTTTAACAAGGATGTTTCCGGGGCATGAGGACCCGAGTTACAGGGAAATGTTAAATAGATTAGGACTTTATTGCCTGGAGCATAGAAGATTAAGAAGAGATATGTTAGAGGTTTACAAAATTATGAGGGCTATAGATAGGGTAAATGCAAGAAGATGTTTTCCACTGAGGTTGAGAGAGTCTATAACTAGAGTTGAAATATGTAAGGGGTATATGAGGAGGATCTAGGGCAGAAGTTTTGATATCAAGTCAAGTCAAGTTTTATTGTCATTTCGACAATAATTGCTGGGACAGTACATAGTAAAAATGAGACAACGTTTTTCAGGACTATGGTGTTACATGACACAGTACAAAAACTAGACTGAACTATGTAATTAAAAAAACAAAACAGAGAAAGTTACACTAGAATACAGACCTACACTAGAGTGCATAAAGTGCACAAAACAGTGCAGGCATTACAATAAATAATAAACAGGACAGTAGGACAAGGTGTTCAGTCCAGACTTCGGGTATTGAGGAGTCTGATAGCTTGGGGGAAGAAACTGTTATATAGTCTGGTCGTGAGAACCCGAATGCTTCGGAGCCTTTTCCCAGACGGCAGGAGGGAGAAGAGATTGTATGAGGGGTGCATTGGGTCCTTAATAATGCTGGTTCCTTTAGCGGATGCAGCGTGTAGTGTAAATGGCCGTGATGGAGGGAAGAGAGACCCCGATGATCTTCTCAGCTGACCTCACTATCCGCTGCAGGGTCTTGCGATCCGAGATGGTGCAATTTCTGAACCAGGCAGTGATGCTCTGCTCAGGATGCTCTCAATACAACCCCTGCAGAATGTGATGAGGATGGGGGGGGGGGGTGGTGGGAGATGGACTTTCCTCAGCCTTCGCAGAAAGTAGAGACGCTGCTGGGCTTTCTTTGCTATGGAGCTGGTGTTGAGGGACCAGGTGAGATTCTCCGTCTGGTGAGCACCAAGAAACTTATATGGGTTCCATTTCAACATTTAAAAGAAATTTGGGTATGTACATGGATGGGGGGTATGGAGGGCTATGGTCTAGGAGCAGGTTGGTGGGACTAGGCAGATTAATAGTTTGTCTAGTTCTAGATGTACTACAGGACCTGTTCCTGTGATGTACTTCTCTTTAATTCTATGATGAAGCAATGCAGAAATTTATAGCCTCATCACCCACAAGGGAATTTAATCCCCCAAGGTGCTATGTATATCTATATATCCCAAGTTATATATCAGGTTGATTCAAACTCGTCTGGGTGCCACTGGATGTCCCAGGTATCTGAGAAGCCAGAATTCAGAAATGGCTTGAGCAGCAATTCCCAGTCACTTTTTTGCCATAGACCAGTACCATTAAGCAAGGTAGGGAACCCCTGATCTTGAGGATCCTAAGCTCCAGATATTTTAGAATTTCAGCTAAAGGATGAATGCTGATGCGCTTCTCACCCGGCCCCTTGGCATTGTGACAGTGTGATCATGGGACCATCGCCGCAGGAGGAGGAGCGAGGGGTTCAGGAGAGTGCTGAGTGCTGGGAAGCAGCTGAGGAGTTGAAGTGAGTGTGCTTTAAAAGGAACGAGGAGGGTAACTGAAGGGTTAAATAGAGTGTTGATTAGTTGATTAAAGAGAGTGAGTACTTGAGATAATTGACAGGGACAAATAAAAGGAGGGGTAACTGAAGAGGAGCAGCCAGTGTGTGAGTGGCTCAGGGTAGGAGTGGAGCTTTGAGGCTTTGGCGAGCAGAGGCTGAGGATGAACTTGCTCCCAGTGAGGTAAGGCTGGGTAAGTTACATTAATTAATCTAATTACTTAGGAGTAGGTAATGGAGGCAGCAGTTAGGGCAGTTGAGTGCTCCTTATGCAGTATGTGTAAAGTCAGGGGTAGCACAATTGTCCCTGATGACTACACCTGGAAAAGGTGCATCCAGCTGCAGCCCCTGACAAACTGAGTTATGGAACTGGAGCTGGAGCTAGATGACCTTTGGATCATTCGTGAGGCAGAGGCAGAAATAGACAGGAGTTTCAGGGAGACAGTCACCTCTAAAAGTCAGGAATCAGGTAGCTGAGTGACTGTTAGGAGAGGGAAGGGGAATAGACAGAATGAGCAGAGCACCCCTGTGGCCATTCCCATTAATAATAAGTATACTGTTTTGGATACTGTTGGTGGGGAAGACCTACCAGGGACAAATTGTACTGGTTGCATCTCTGGCACTGAGACTGGACCCTCACCTCAGAAAGGAAGGAGGAAAAAGAGGAGAGCAGTAGTGATAGGGGGATTCTATAGTTAGAGGGACAGATAAGAGGTTCTGTGTTAGAGATCGAGAATCATGGATAGTCTGTTGCCTCCCTGGTGCCAGGGTCCATGATATCTCAGATTGAGTTCTTGGTATTGTCAGGAGGGAGGGTGAGCAGCCAGATGTCGTGGTCCATGTAGGGACCAATGATGTGTATAGGAAGGAGAAGGAGGTCCTACAAAGAGAGTTTAGGGAGTTAGGTGCAACGTTAAAGGACAGGACCTCCAGGGTTGCAATCTCCAGATTGCTACCCGTGCCGCGTGCTAGTGAGGCTAGAAATAGGAAGATAATGCAGCTAGATACGTGGCTAAGGAGATGGTGTAAGAGGGAGGGCTTCATGTTTCTGGACAATTGGGCTTTGCTCCAGGGAAGGTGGGGCCTGTTCCAATGGGATGGTTTGCACCTGAACTGGAGGGGGACTAACATCCTTGCGGGTAGATTTGCTAGTCCTGCTCCGGGGGGTTTAAAATACATTTGCAGGGGGAGGGGAACCAGAATGTTAGAGCAGATAGTGAGGTGGCGGAGGATAAAGGTCATGCGAGGACAGCATGTATAGACAGAAATCAAAGGCTTGTACGTGATAGAAATGTTCTCAGGTGCATTTATTTCAATGCAAGGAGTATAGCAGGTAAGGCAGATGAGTTTAGGGCGTAGATTGGCACATGGGATTACAACATTACTGCTATTAGTGAGACTTGGTTGCAGGAGGGGCAGGACTAGCAACTTAATACTCCAGGGTTCCGTTGTTTCAGACGTGAGGAGGAGTGGCATTACTAGTCAGGGAAAATATCACAGCTGTGCGTAGACAGGACAACCCGGAGGGCTTGTCTACAGAGGCCATATGGGTGGAGCTGAGGAATGGGAAAGGTGTGACTACACTAATAAGGTTGTATTATAGACTGCCCAATAGTCAGAGAAAATTGGAGGAGTAAATCTGTAGGGAGATAGCAGACCAATCTAAGAAACAGAAATTTGTAATAGTAGGGGATTTTAACAAAATAAAAGGAGGGTTATGGACTGAGTGCAGGTCAATGGGACAAGCAGAATAATGTTTCGGCACAGACTAGAAGGGCCAAATGGCCTGATTTCTGTGCTGTAGTGTTCTATGGTTCTAGAGAAGGGAGATGCTGGAAGATGATAAATATGCTAACTAAACTTGTGTTTAAAAAAGCAAGTAAAGGAAAAGACTTAAATCATGTTAGTTTTTATTATTATTTAGTATTTAATGTGGTTTAATTCTTTTTATATGATTTTTGAGTTATTTATGCCCAAAGGCCCCAGACAGCCGCTGAACATAAAGACTGTCAAGTTGCTCTTGTAGCCTGCTCACTCGAGCCTCTTCTCCCCCTTGAAACAACTCCCACTTGCCCAAATTTCCAGATCTCAACAGGAAAGCCCAGGCATTTGGGCTGGATTTAGGATATTCTGTCCATTATTAATTTTGTATGTGAAGTAAATGCTTGGGAGATTACAGGAGAAGAAAAAATTAAAATCTTTAGTATTGGGGTAATATTTTGCACGCACACATGTAGTATGGTTAGGAGGAAAGTGATGGGGTAAAGTCCATGGAATTTTCAGTAGTTAATCTGATGTTTGAGGTATACAGGATGTCCAGGGAGGGTAGAATCTCTAGTCAATGTATTTATCATGTCCATTCTGGGGAAGCTTAGCTAGCTTTGGTCCCCACCGGACACTCAGTTCTCGCCTATATCTCCGAGTAGCAGTTTGCTACACATTGTTACACAGCACCAGCAGGCAGGCTAATCAGGCGAGTGTAGCTGGTGGGCCTCAAACCCCAGTGAGGTAGGGATAGGCACATACTAGCATGCAAAGTCAACTCTGGAGGACTGGGCGGAGTAAAAGGTCAGGAAGGCAGTTCTGCAATGTGGAGTGAAGGGCATGATGAGTGGCGGTTATCCACTGCAATCTAAGGAAAACCCCAGTTGTGACCCTTATTCGTACCACTGGACCTGGACTTCCATGCTAAGAGAGTGGAACTTCCCCTGTGCAATGGCTTTTCCTCTTTAAATCTCTCCTACACAAGTTTCCAGTCATCGTCAGACATGGTGGACAAACACTACAAATTGATATTTGCACAGAGATTTGAAGAGTCAACAACTAAGGATGGAAAGATTGACATTTGAAAATGTTCTGCTGTGAAGAGAGGCCAGTGTTGATCTGTAAGGACCAGATCTCTGCTGATACAGATAAAATTAGCATCAGCCATACTGCGAAATGCATCATTTGAGTCCAATCAAAACAGTGAGCATTGTGCTGCGGGCAGCCTGCAAGTTTGCCAGCTTCTGGTGCCAACGTAGCATGTCCACTACTAACCAACTGTAAATGTATGTCTTTTCGAATGTGTGAAGGTACCGGAGCACCCCAAGGAAACTCGTATGACCATGGGGAAAACAAACTCCTTACAGACAGAGGTGAGATCTCTGAGACGTCTAGGAGAAGACAGGAGTGGGAGGGGTGAAGCTAAAAGCTGGAAAGGTGATTGGCAAAAGGGATACACAGCTGGAGAAGGGAAAGGATCATGGGACGGGAGGCCTAGGGAGAAAGAAAGGGAGAGGGGAGCACCAGAGGGAGATGGAGAGCAGGCAAGGAGTGATTGTGAGAGGGGCAGAGAGAGAAAAAAGGAGAGAGGTAAAGAAAGGAAGGGAATAATAAATAACTAAGGCATAGGGTAAGAAGGGGAGGAGGGGCATTAACAGAAGTTAGAGAAGTCAATGTTCATGCGATCAGGTTGGAGGCTACCCAGACGGAATATCAGGTGTTGTTCCTCCAACCTGAGTGTGGCTTCATCTTGACAGTAGAGGAGGCCATGGATAGACATATCAGAATGGGAATGGGACGTGGAATTAAAATGTGTGGCCACTGGGAGGTCCTGCTTTCTCTGGCGGACAGAGCGTAGGTGTTCAGCGAAACGGTCTCCCAGTCTGCGTCGGGTTTCACCAATATATAAAAGGCCACACCGGGAGCACCGGATGCAGTATACCACACCAGCCGACTCACACGTGAAGTGTCACTTCACTTGGAAGGACTGTCTGGGGCCCTGAATGGTGGTGAGGGAGGAAGTGTAAGGGCAGGTGTAGCACTTGTTCTGCTTACAAGGAAAAGTGCCAGGAGGGAGATCGGTGGGAAGGGATGGGGGGACGAATGGACAAGTGAGTCAAGTAGGGAGTGATCCCTGCCGGAAGCAGAAAAAGGGGGGGGAGGGAAAGATGTGGTTGGTGGTGGGATCCCATTGGAGGTGGCAGAAGTTACAGAGAACTATGTGTTGGACCCGGAAGCTGGTGGGGTGGTAGGTGAGGACAAGGGGAACCCAATACTGAGTGGGGTGGCAGGAGGATGGGGTGAGGGGAGATGTGCGTGAAATGGGAGAGTTGCGTTTGAGAGCAGAGTTGATGGTGGAGGAAGGGAAGCTCCTTTCTTTAAAAAAGGAAGACATCTCATTCATCCTGGAATGAAAAGCCTCATCCTGAGAGCGGAGACTGAGGAATTTCTCTAACTTCCGTTAATGCCCCCCCCCCCCTTACAACAGCGCTTGCTTATTTATTTATTACTCCCCCTTTTCTTTTTTCTCTCTCCTTTTTTTTCTCTGCCCCTCTCACAATCACTCCTTGCCTGTTCTTCATCTCCCTCTGGTGCTCCCCTCTCCCTTTCTCTCTCCCGAGGCCTCCTGTCCCATGATCCTTTCCCTTCTCCAGCTGAGTATCCCTTTTGCCAATCACCTTTCCAGCTCTTAGCTTTATCCCTCCCCCTCCTCCTATCATTTTGGATTTCCCCTTCCCCCTCTCACTTTCATATCTCTTACTATCTTTTCTTTCAGTTAGTCCTGACGAAGGGTCTCGGCCCGAAACGTCGACTGTACTTCCTATTGATGCTGCCTGGCCTGCTGCGTTCCACCAGCATTTTGTGTGTGTTGCAGTAGATGTTGTGTATTTGGATTTTCAGAAGGCCTTTGACAATGTGCCACACATGAGGCTGCTTACCAAGTTAAGAGCCCATGGTATTACAGGAAAGTTACTAACATGGTTAGAACATTGGCTGATTGGTAGGAGGCAGCGAGTGGGAATAAAAGGATCCTTTTCTGGTTGGCTGCCAGTGACTAGTGGTGTTCCACAAGGGTTGGTGTTGGGACCACTTCTTTTTATGCTGTATATAAATAATGTAGATGATGGAATAGATGGCTTTGTTGCCAAGTTTGCAGATGATCCAAAGATTGGTGGAGGGGCAGGTAGTGTTGAGGAAACAGGTAGGCTGCAGAAGGACTTAGACAGATTAGGAGAATGGGCAAGGAAATGGCAAATGAAATTTAATGTTAGAAAATGCATTGTCATGCACTTTGGAAGTAGAAATAAATGTGCTGACTATTTTCTAAACGGGGAGAAAATCCAGGAATCTGAGATGCTGAGGGACTTGGGAGTCCTTGTGCAGAACACCCCGAAGGTTAACTTGCAGATTTAGTCAGTGGTGAGGAAGGCAAATGCCATGTTGGCATTCATTTCAAGAGGTCTAGAATACAAGAGCAAGGATGTGATGCTGAGGATTTACAAGGCACTAGTGAGGCCTCACCTTGAGTATTGTTAACAGTTTTGGGCCCCTCATCTTAGTAAAGATGTGCTGGCATTGGACAGGGTCCAAAGGAGGTTCACAAGGATGATTCCAGGAATTAAAGGGTTATCACACGAGGAACCTTTGATGGCTCTGGGTCTGTACTCACTGGAATTCAGAAGGATGAGGAGGAATCTCATTGAAACCTTTCGAATATTGAAAGGCTGAGACAGAGTAGATGTGGAAAGGATGTTTCCCATGGTGCGAGAGTCTAGGACACGAGGGCATAGCCTCAGGATAGAGCGGCACCCTTTCAAAACAGAGATGCAGAGAAATTTCTTTAGCCAAAGGGTGGTGAATTTGTGGAATTTGTTGCCACATGCAGCTGTGGAAGCCAGGTCATTGACTGTATTTAAGGCAGAGATTAATAGGTTCTAGATTGGACACAGCATCAAAGGTTACGGGGAGAAGGCCAGGATCTAGGGTTGAGGGAGAGATAGAAAAGAAGGATCAGCCATGATTGAATGGCAGAGTAGGCTCGATGGGCCAGATGGCCTAATTCTGCTCCCATGTCTTATAGTCTTGTGGCTTCGAGGTCTCTCTGAAGAAATGGTGAGTTAAAAATGACAATCACAGAAATTGTTTGCCCAGTCAGGGAACACCATTAATGGATTCAGTCATAGAGTCAGAAAATTAGTGCAGGAACAGGCCCTTCTGCCCATCCAGTCTGTGCTGAACCATTTACATTGCCTAGTCCCATTGACCATATCCTCCCTTCAATGTACGTAGCTAAACTGCATCCACCACTTGTGCTGGCAGCTGGTTCCACACTGGCACTACTCTGTGTGGAAAAAGTTTCCCCTCATGTTCCGCTTAAACATTTCACCTTTTAAAATCTAAAGCTTCAATTACTATTGTACATTGAACTTTATAATAGAAGAGTCTAATTTCAAAGTTCAAATTACAGTATTGTGTTAAAGTCTTAGGCACATACATGATATGTATACGTAGGTGCCTAAGGCTTTTGCACAGTACAGTAACTTCAATTTACTGCTTGCAATTTACATTAAGAGCTGAAGACTGGTTCTTGCTTGAATTAAAATCTGCTCTATTCGCGTAACTCCAGAATATTCCCTAACAGCACGCATAAAAGGCGTGGAGTTGATGAGGGAGTGAACCTCATTGCCATATACAGTATGGTGCACAAATCTTGGGCAACTCATCTCTCTCTGTCTCTCTCTCTCTCTCTCTCTCTCTCTATATATATATATATATATATATATATATATATTCTACAACTTTTGCACAGTACTGTATGTTTATTGTCAAAATATGTATACTATATACAACCTTGAGATCCATCTTCTGCAGGCAGCCACAAAACAAACACAACACATTAAAAAACCCACATGACAAAGACTGCCAAACACCCGAAAAAACAACTTGTGCAAACAATAAAACAGTTAAGAAATAACACACAGAACACAAACCACAGATTTCCTGAAAATGAGCCTACAGCCACGCAGCGGTTCAGTGCTGCAGCTGGTCCAGGAGCCTGATGGCTGCAGGCCACAGCCACGGAGCCAGTTCAGGACTGAAGTGAGTGTCGATGGCTGCAGGCCGCAGCCACGGAGCCAGTTCAGGACCGAAGTGAGTGTCGATGGCTGCAGGCCGCAGCCACGGAGCCAGTTCAGGACCGAAGTGAGTGTCGATGGCTGCAGGCCGCAGCCACGAAGCCAGTTCAGGACTGAATTGAGTGTTGATGGCAGCAGGGTACATCGCAGAGTCAGTTCAGAGCTGAGGTGAGTAAACCTCACAAGTTAGTGGTTCGTCCTTTGCCCTCGGGCTCGACACATTAATCTTTTTAATCTGGTCAGGGCTTAAATCGGCAAAGCATCAGTTAGTTTTTTGCTCTTGGGTCTGGGCCCCATAGCTTCAATCCAGTTTCAGGGCTGCTCTAGTACTGGCCGCTGCAGAGTCACACAACTTGCATACAGGTCCCTCAGCCCAGTTTGTCCAGGCTGACGAAGTTTCTGTGAGTTACTCCCATTTGCCTAAATTTGGCTTATGGACACAAGGCCACTTTACTAGGTGCACTTCTATACCTGCTCGTTAACGCAAACATCTAATAAGCTAATCATGTGGCAGCAACGCAATGCATAAAAGCACATGAACATGGTCAAGAAGTTCAGCTGTTTCTCAGACCAAACGTCAGAATGAGGAAGAAATGTGATCTAGGTGACTTTGACTGTGGAATGATTATTGGTGCCAGACGTTAACTTGATGATCTGAACACCACAGAAACCGCCAATCTTCAGGGATTTTCACACACTGGTCTCCAGAGTTTACACAGAATGGTGTGAAAAACAAAAAAAAGGGCAACCAGTGAATGGCAGTTCTGTGGGGCAGAAAAGGCCTTGTTAGTGAGAGAGTTTAGAGAAGCATAGGCAGACTGGTTCAAGCTGACAGGATGGTGACTGCAACGCAAATAACCATGCATTACAACAATGGTGTGTGTGCACAAGAGCCTCACTGAACCTTGAAGTGGATGGGCTATGGCAGTAGAAAGTGGTTGTTTAGGGTGTGGAAGGGTGGGTTTGTGGGTGGAGGTGTTCATCAGCCTTTTCTAAGGAAAAGTAGCTGTTTTTGAGTCTGCTGGTCCTGGTGTGGATGCTATGTAGCCTCCTTCCTGATGGGAGTGGGATCCAACAGTCCATGAGCAGAGTGGGTTGGATCTTACATGATGTTACTGGACCTTTTCTATATATATATATAATTTTGATGGGTAGGCTGGTGCGGGTGATGTGTTGGGAAGCTTTGACTACCCATTGTAGAGCCTTCCTGTGTGTGCACTGCAGTGCAGTTTATGTACTGATCAGTAATGCAGCTTGTTAGGATGCTTTCTACTGCACATCTGTAGAATGACATGAGTATAGATGTGCAAAGTCCAGCTCTCTATCTCCAAACGTTTGGCCTTCACAGCTATCTTTGGCAACAAAGTCACCACATTTACCACATTCTGGCCAAAGGAATTCCTCCTCATCACTGTTCTAGATCAGCCAAGAGGACCACAACCATGTTGTGGTTTGGAAGACTGCGTGCCTCAATGACTCGGAGAGCTGTGCCGGCTGGAGTCAGACATTATGGCTTGGATCTCGGTCAGTTACACATACCAAAGAGGAAAAAGGATACAAGCCAGACTAAAAGTGGTCCTCTGGTCCTCCTGGTTTGGGGTTCAGCTCAGAGTTAACAACACTGCTCCCTTGTGCCTGTTCAGAGACACAAGAGATTCTGCAGGTGCTGGAAATCTTGAACAACACACACAAATAGCTTCAGGATCTCCGCAGGCCAGGAAGGATCTTTGGAGGGAGGTAATTCTGCCTTTTGTTTGCTTTTGCACTTCACTGGATCTTTATTGATGTAGGAAAAAGCCATTCGGCCCTTTAAGACTCATCTTCAGTCCCATTAAACCTGCTGCTGTATCTGACTTTCATTGTTAGCAGAAGCCTATTCAACACCAAAGGAACCTCTAAAAACAGCAGCTAAAACCCTGCTGAATGTACTGTGATGTATTTACGTCAACAGAACAATTCTGGTCTCCCCTCTGGGAGGACTCACTTGATTTGATGGCCTGGAACTGTAATCTTCCTAACCTACAGCAAAGGACTCAATCTGTGGTAGATAGGCTCTTAATATTTCAGACAAGACAAATTTATGGCTGTGTATTTTTGAAAGTCATGTGCCAGTCCAAAGTAGGCCAGTCAAAGAAGCAGTATTCTATTTTTAAACTCTATTGCAGTGTCATATACTACAGCTAGATGTATTGTAGGGTCAGATGGAATATCAATGTCTTTGCTGAACTTGGCAGAATGTGTGAGGCTGTTAATTTTATTTCCCTTGGTTTTGTGACCAGATCCTTTGTGCGATATTCAAAAATATTGTCCACTTGACCACTTCCTCTCAACAGGAACAGTCCCAGCAACACACACACAATGTTGGATGAACTTGACAGATCAGGCAGCATTTATGCTGGGGGCAGGTGGAATGTTTCATGCTGAGACCCTTTATCAAGATTGGAAAGTGATGGGGAATAATTCAGAATTAAAAGGGTTAGGAGTAAAAGCTGGCAGGTGATAAGCGAGGCAGTTACAGAGAAAGAAGGAATGGGAAAGGTGGAAGAAGTAAAGAGCTGAAGAAAAGGAATCTGATTGGAGGGGAGGGGGGAACCAAAGGGAGGTGATGGGTTGTACATGTGTTGGTACACCGTCGCAGGAAAGCAGCATCCATCTTTAAGGACCACACCATCCATACACTGCCTGGTTTACATTACCTGCAGCACTGATCATTGCAGAGGTACATGGGCTGGGTAGAGACAGCAAGGCAATGGATGAATTATTGTCTGCAATCAGGGTGACTGAAGGGACAAAGGAGTCTGCAGACTTGTTGAGTTCCTCCAGCACTTTGTGTGTGTTGCTTTGATTTCTAGCATCTGCAGATTTTTTCTTGTTTGTGATTGGACACTCTCAATGGTGCTCCTGTAGAAAGTTGTTAGAGTGGGGTGGGGGAGCATTGCATCCCTTGATTTCCTCAGAAAGTATAGATATTACTCTGTCGTCTTGACTAGTAAAGGGGTGTTTTGTATCCAGGTTAGATCATCCATTACGTGCACACCCTGGAACTTTGTGCTTTTCACTCTTTCCGTGGTAGAGCCATAGATGTGCAATGGAGAGTGGTTGACTTGTGCCTTTCTGAAGTCCACAATCATCTCTTTTGTCTGGTCCACATTGAGACTCAGATTGCTGTTCTTGCACCATTTGACACACTTCTCTACCTCCTCTCTATATGCTGACTCATCATTGCTGCTGATGAGGCCAACCATTGCAGTATCAACAGTGACCCTAATGATACGGTTTGAGCCGAATCAGGCCGTGCCATCATGAGTCAGTAGCGGACTGAACACAACCCTTGAGGCACCACACTCAGTGTGATGGAGCTTAAGGTGTTGCAGCTAATTCGGACTGAATTATATGTCTCTCCCCTCGAAGGGGAAAGGTGTACAACAGGTTGTTAATGTGCTACTGTAAATTTTGCACAATCATAGAATCAAGATCCAACCCAACACTGGGAGGTATGTACAAATTTCCTCAGTGTTATTATTTTGGAGGAACTGTCCTGGGCCCAGCATGTAAGTGAAATTATGAAAAAGCACAGCACCACCTCTATTTCCTTAAGAGTTTGCAGAGATTCAGAATAACATCTATAACTTCGACAAACTTCCATAAATGTGTAGTGGAGGATATATTAACTGGCTGCGTCACAACCTGGTATGGACACATCAATGCCCTTGAATGGAACATCCCACAAAGGTGGTGGATACAGCCCAGTCCATCACAGGTAAAGCCCTCCCCACCATTGAGCACATCTACATGCAAATGTTGCAGGAAAGCAACATTCACCAACAGGACTCTCACCACACAGGACATGCTCACTTCTCACGATTGTCATCAGGAAGAAGATATGGGAGCCTCAAGACTCACAGCACCAGGCTCAGGATTAGTTATTACCCCTCAATTATCAGGATCTTGGACCAAAGGGGATAACTTCACTCAATTTCACTTGCCCCATCATTGAAATGTTTCCACAACTAATAGACTGATGTACAAGGACTCTTCAACTCTTGTACTCAATATTTATTGTATATGTGTGAGTATATATATAATGGTTGGGAATACATGTGGCTGTACACCAATATGTGAGCTTATTTTATTCATTTTATACTTTATTTTAGAGATCCAATATGATAACAGGATCTTTGAACCCAACAAGCCTTGCACCCAATTACATCCATGTTATCAGTTAAGCTACTAATCCCGTACATATTTGGAATGTGGGAGGAAACCGGAACACCTGGAGGAAACCATGCAGTCATAGGGAGAATATACAAACTCCTTACCCACAGTGGCAGGAACTGTGGATCATGGTGGCTTATTGTTATGTTTTGTTTTGTAACTTCAAAAACTAATCAAAAGAAAAACATGGAAGCCAGTAAGCAGGTCTACGTACTTTTCTTTAGTGGGTCATGCACATATGATGCAGGGGCCTAATAATGTATGCCCTTCATATACTTCAGACATATAACATAAATTTAATTATCTAAACAACAAAGAATGCTTAATCAAACAATATATGCACAGTATTACTCAAATATTAAATGCACTTTCTTCTGAGTGTATGTGTATGATTTTCTGGACCGTATGGTTTATAAGAGTGTCTACGTTTTTGTCAGTGTGCAGGTACTGTATATCGCACATAGAGTCATAGATTCATAAAAAAGTACAGCACAGAACAGGTCCTTCGGCCCATCAAGTCCATGCCAAACCACTTAAGCTGCCTACTTACATTGACCTGCACCGGGACCATAGCCCTCCATACCCCTACCTATCCCAACCTCTTAAAGGTTGAAGTCGAGCTCATGTGCACCTCTTGTGCTGGCAGCTCATTCCACACTTTCACGAGCCTCTGACTGCAGAAGTTTTCCCTCATGTTCCCCTTAAACTTTTTACCTTTCACACTTAACAAGACCGCTGGTTGTAGTCCCACCCAACCTCAGTGGATAAAGACTGCTTGCATTTATCCCTCATAATTTTGTATACCTCGATCAAATTTCCACTCAATCTTTTATATTCTAAGAAATAGAGTCTTAACCTATTTAATATTTCCTTATAACTGAGGTCCTTATCAATTTTCTCTGTACTCATGAAGACTACACGTGTTCTCATACTCATATTCATTAATGACTCATACATGCCTGTTAGATTGGCTTTTGCACTTGGGTATTTTGCATGTGCAAGACTGCGTGTATGTGATTACAAATGAATGTAGAGTGTGTGCATGGCTCTGAGAGAGGGAACTGTGAGAACAGATGCAAGAGAAAGAGAGATGATTGAACTCTGAGTCATAGAGAGCAATGCAAAGATGGTTACATAGAACCTAGACCAGCACAGCACAGGAATAAGCTCTTCAGCCCAAAATGTTATGTAAACCAAATAAATTAATAATCAAATGGCCACTTAAACTAATCCCTCATGCCTCCCCAGTCCAGGTCCCTGCTAAACACCACTAATCAGAATCAGGTTTAACATGACTGGCATATTTCATGAGATTCATTGACTTTGCAGCAGCAGTAAAATGCAATAAATAATAATGTAGAAAATAAACTATGAATTACAGAAAATATATATACAATAGTTAAATAAGAAGTGCAAAAATAGAAACTTAAAAATGTAGTAAGAAAGTGTTCATGGCTTCAATGTCCATTCAGAAATTGGATGGCAGAGTGGAAAAATGTTCCTGAATCTTTGAGTGTGTGTCTTCAGACCTCTGTACCTCCTTCCTGATGGTAACAATGAGTATAAGGTATGGCCTGGGTAAACACAGACCACCCAGCTAGAATAACTCACTTTGACCTTCTGTTTTCCATAGCAAGCCAGTTCTGAATCCAAATGACCAATTCATTGTGGATCCCATGCATATTACCCTTTTGAATAAGCCTCCCATGATGGACCTTCTCAAATATCTTACTAAAATTCATGTAGACAACATCTACAGCTCTATCTTCATCAATCACCTTTATCATCTTGTCAAAAATCTCAATCGACATAGTAAGACACAATTTCTGTGCACAAAGCCATGCTGCCTCTCGCTAATTAGATCATGATAGGACTAATTAAATCTGGCCAGTGATAGATCAATTTTGTCCTATGTTTCAATGAACAAAGGACCTTTTCTGAAAATACAATATAATCCAAACTCAACCAGTCAGCCAATAATCATATCACTCCAAATCTCTATTTATTCACTGTTGTTTATTATCTTGTAGGTTTGGGGATTTTAGCTTTCTAGTTTAATTAAGCATCAGAATTTCATTCTCAATGTTTGATGAAGAAGGCTGCTCACAGGAAAAATTCTACAAAACACTTTGTAGTTCCAGAAGGCTTAGCTGGAGCTTTTTTGTGTGAATAAGCATTTTATGAATTTCAAAGGTTCAAATTAAAGACACTAAAGGGCATAATTCAACAGCAGAATTATTGTTTCATCAGCAGACATAATCATCCAGTAACAAAACAATCTCTAAGTGGATAAAAACATATTTATAAACACAAGGCATTCTGCAGATGCTGTGAATCTCAAGTAACACACACAAAATGCCAGAAGATCTTAGCAGATAAGGGAGCATCAATGGAGGGGAATTAACCAAGACGGAGACTCCTGATGAAGGGTTTCAGCTTGAAATATTAACTGTTTGCATGACTTTGTGGCCAAGTTTGCAGATAATGAAAAGATGGGAGGGGCAGATAATCTTGAAGAAGCAGGGAGGCTGCAGAAGGACTTAAACAGATTAGGAAAAAGGGCAAAGAAGTGGTAAATGGAATAGTGTAGGAAGTGTATGGTCATGCATTTTGGTAAGAGGAATAAATGCATAGACTATTTTCTAACTGATGTAAAAATTCAGAAAGTAGTGGTGCAAATAGGTTTGGGCGTCCTCATGCCTCAGGATTTCTGTAAATTTAACCTGCAGATTGAGTTGGTGGAAAGGCAAATGTAATGTAGGCATTCATTTTGAGAGGACTAAAATATAAAAGCAAAGATGTGGTGCTGAGGCTTTATAAGGCATTGGTCAGACTGCACTTGGAGTATTGTGAACAGTAATGAGCCCTTATCTAAGAAAAGATGTGCTGGCATTGCAGAGGTTCCAGAGGGATTCATAAGAATGATCCCAGGAATGCTGCTTGTGCCTCACGAGCCTGACTGAATTCTTTGAGGAAGTAAAACACATCAGTGAAGCCAGAGCAGTGGATGTGATGTATATGGATTTCAGTAACGCATTTGATAATGGAAGGCTCATTCAGAAAGTAAGGAGACATGGGATCCAAGGACAGCTTGCTTTGTGGATTCAGAATTGGCTTGGCCACAGAAGGCAAAGGGTGGTTGTAGATGGTTCGTATTCTGCATGGAGGTCGGTGACCAGTGGTGTTCTGCAGGGATCTGTTCTGTGACTCCTCCTCTTTGTGATTTTTATAAATGACTTGAATGAGGAAGAAGTAGGGTTGGTTGTAAGTTTGCTGATGATGCAAAAATTAGGAGTGCTGTGGATAGTCTGGAGGGTTGTCAGAGATTACAGTGGGACATCGATACGATGCAGAACTGGGCTGAGAAATGGCAGATGGAGTTCAAACAAGATAAGATAGATAGATAGATAGATAGATAGATAGATACTTTATTCATCCCCATGGGGAAATTCAACATTTTTTCCAATGTCCCATACACTTGTTGTAGCAAAAACTCATTACATACAATACTTAACTCAGTAATAATATGATATGCATCTAAATCACTAACTCAAAAAGCATTAATAATAGCTTTAAAAAAAAGTTCTTAAGTCCTGGCAGTTGAATTGTAAAGCCTAATGGCATTGGGGAGTATTGACCTCTTCATCCTGTCTGAGGAGCATTGCATCGACAGTAACCTGTCGCTGAAACTGCTTCTCTGTCTCTGGATGGTGCTATGTAGAGGATGTTCAGGGTTTTCCATAATTGACCGTAGCCTACTCAGCGCCCTTCGCTCAGCTAAGTGGGAAGATTTAAACCTCTTCAGGGTAGGTATCCCTGGAAGAGACTTTGCAGTTTAGTAATCCAATCACAAACAAGAGAAAGTCTGCTGATGCTAGAAATCTGAGCAACAGACACAAAATGCTGGAGGAACTCAGCAGGCCAGGCAGTATCTATGGAAAAGAGTACAATCTACATTTTGTGCCAAAACCCTTCACTGAGCAAGCCCTTCTCTCATGCCTCTGTAATTCCCTTTATTCCATTGCAAAACTGATACATGTGCCTTATGCTTCTCCCTCTTCTATTGCAATATTTTATTATTGCATTATTATCCTAAGGGTTTGTTATGTTAAGCTCCCTAATAAGATCAGGATTATTACACAACACCCAGTCTAAGCTAATCTTTTCCCTAGTAGGGTCAAGCACAAGCTGCTCTAAAAAGCCATCTTGTAGGCATTCAACAAATTCCCTCTCTTGCATTCCGATGCCAACCTGATTTCCCGAACCCCTTGCATATTGAAGACCCCCATTACAATTATGATATTACCCTTATTACAGGCCTTTTCCAGCTCCCTTTACAATCTTAACCGCAGAACCATGGTACCATCCAATGATATCACTGACATTCATCAAAAAGGAAGGTCACTACATCAGATGGAGAGGCCTACCAGCCTGCCACAGTGAGCCACGCAGTGATAGGCTGCTCACAGATTCTTTCTCTGGCAGTAATCAAAAGGATGGCAATTGGCAGTGAACTCTCCAACGTCTTCCACATTTGTCTCGCTGTCTCAATCTTCCTTGGCACTTTAATTGGTGATTAATGGAAACTTTAACCAATGAAATGGAGTCAAACATCAGCTCGAAACTCCACTCAAAGTGTCATCACATCGAGACTGTCCGAGTACACACTCGCTTTCCAGAATCTTCTCAGAGACAGCAAAGCACTAGATCACTCAGTCGATCTCCAAACTATAAATCACAGGCTCTAACAGTACCAAAAACACACATAAGGTGAAAAAAAATGTAAAAGAAGTAAATAGACACTTTTGTGAGCCATCTAAAGAGGTCAACCACAGAAGCGTCTTACCATGGCACCTATATATTCAAATGGATAATAAAACTATGAAGTTTTTAATTTGCTTTGACTTGAATTAAATCCAGGTGTGATTCAGAAAAATGAGCATTTGCAGAGCATCAGTTATGGGAAGCTACATGCTGAGATTTAATTGTTGATGCATTAAAATATGTCAGCCAGGCAGTTTCTGTGGGAGAGCATTTTATTTGGTTAAAACTCATTGCAAGCTCTTCAGGCACCACCAGCACTGCTTTCAGCAAATGTATTGGGAGAACAGATTAAGATTAGTTTTGTTTGTAGTAAATCTAAATGGCCACTTTGTTAGGTACACCTGTTCACCTGCTCGTTAATGCAAATATCTAATCAGCCAATCATGTGGCAGCAACTCAAGGCATAAAAACATGTCTACATGGTCACAAAATTCAGTTGTTGTTTAGACCAAACATCAGAATGGGAAAGAAATGTGCTCTAAGTGATTTTGACTGTGGAAAGATTGTTGGTGCCAGATGGGGTGATTGGAGTGTCTCAGAAACTGCTGATCTCCTGGGATTTTCACTCTCAACAGACTCTAGAGTTTACAAAAAATGGTGTGAAAAACAAAACAAAATTCTGGTTCAAGCTGACAGGAAGATGACAGTAACTAGAATACACATGGGTTACAATGATGGTGTGCCGAAGAGCATCTCTGAATGCACAACATGTTGAACCTTCAAGTGGATGAGCTACAGCAGCAGTAAATCAGAAGCATACACTGAGTGGCCATTTTGTTAGGCACAAGAGATATTAACAAAGTGGCCACTGAGTGTATAAATTGTGTGTTTGTGTCAAATCAAATTAGCAAGGATTGTGCTGGGCAGATCACAAGTATCACCACACTTCTGGCACCATATTAGTATGCCCACATCATACTAAAGCTAACCCATAGTCTTTAGAATATTGGAGGAGCCAAAAGCATCCAGAGGAAATCCACCTGGTCACAGGGAGGAAGTACAAACAACGGAGGGAATTGAACCCCAATCTTATACCTAGCCTTGCAAAGCATTGTACTAACCCCTATACTACCGTGCTGCTTATAGAAGTCATGTTAAAGATGAATTTTGATGCTGGGCTGTCCTCAGATGCAGTGTGTGGTTTACAAGGCCGGAAGAGGTTACAGTTTAAGATGTGGACAGAATGGGAAAAGTGGACAAGGATTTTAAAATTCATTGTGTTGGTTTATAAAGGAAGGAACATTCCACACATCTTGAGAAACACATACAAAATGCTGAAAGGATCTCAGCAGATCAGGCAGAATTTATGGGAATGAATAAACAGTCGACATTTCCGGCCAAGATTGTGTTGATCTGGATTTCCCGTAAATGCAGAATCTTGAAAGCACAAGGAAGTCTGCAGATGCTGGAAATTCAAAGCAACACACAAAATGCGTGAGGAACTCAGCAGGGCTGGCAGCATCTATGAAGAAGAATAAACATACGACAATTCAGGCCAAGCCCTTCTTCAGGACTCAAAGGTAAGGGGGAAGACGCCAGAGTGAAAAATGTGGATGGAGGGGAAGGAGGGTAGTTAGAAGGCGACAAGTGAAGCCAGCTGCGTGGAAAAAGTAAAGGGCTGGAGAGGAAGGAATCTGGCAGAAGAGGACAGTGAACCACAGGAGAAAGGGAAGGAAGAGGGGATCCAATGGGAGGTGATAGGCAGGTGACACAAGGTAAGAGACATCAGGTTGGAGGTTATCCAGACAGAATATAAGCTGTTGCTTCTCCAACCTGAGGGTGGCCTCAAGAGGAGGCCATGGTCTGACAGACTGGAATGGGAATGCAGAATCTCTCAGGTTTATGATTCCACACATCTTATCCACTGATGTTCATATAAACATCAGCACATTACAGTCCATCCAACTGAGTAATTCAAATCAAATTCTGGATTCTTTTCCACATTAAAGCCAAAATTGTTGCTATTGTGTTGTTTTTTCTGTCTATTTTTCTGCAGAGTCAAATGGAAGGTCAGAACTCCCCATTGTCAAACAATAAGATCTCATGGATCTGTATGAATGCAGCATCATTATCTATTATCTCTGCAGTGAGCATTAGGGAGAATTTCCCTTGACATGAGCTTATCACTGATGCAGTGTGGCTTATCTCCAGGAACTATTCTCTCTTTGTCTTCCTACCAGCACAATGCACCGATGATACAGTTGAGACTGTTGTTGCAGCCCAAATTAAATGCTGTTACTGTGGTTGCAATGGTTGATGTGCTGATTTACCACGTTATTGAGGAAGGGAATTGGGTGACAAAAGATCTTGCGTGATCTTTTCATGTTTCCTTATGATGTAAGACGGCTCTCAGCCCATCGAGACTGTGCTAGTTCACCAAGAATCCCAGTCACTCACTAATTTTATGGTAGCCTTTTTTTCTCGATATTCCCAATAATACCTGGCATGGCAGCATAGTAGTTAGTGTAATGCTGTTACAGTGCCAGTGAAGACCAATTGGGATTCAGTTTCGCCACTGTCTGTAAGGAGTATGTATATTCTTCCTGTGACTGCAAAGGTAATTTCCAGGTGCTCCAAATTCCTCCCACATTCCAAAGATAGGCTAATTGGATAATTAGTAGGTTAATTGGTCACATGGCTATAATTGGGCAGTGCAGGCTTAATGGTCCAGAAGGGCCTGTTATTGTGCTAATTCAAAAAGAAAGTTTAAACTTTGCTTAACCTTCTTATTCTGGCTTCTTCTCCTTTTCTTTTGGAAAGGGTCTTGATGAAAAACATTGACTGTTTATTCCCCTCCGTAGATGCTACCTGACCTGCTGAGTTCTTCTTGCATTTTGTATGCATTGCTCTGGATTTTCAGCATTGGCAGAATCTCTTGTGCTTTAAATTTTGTCCCCACCTCCATGTCAAACACAGAACAGTACAGCAGAGATACAGGCCCTTCAGCCCACAAAGTCTGTATTGAGTATGATACCATTTAAACTGCATATCTACTTGTACAAGGTTTATGCCCCTCCATTATCTGACTGTTCCTGTCTTACTGTCTCCAGGAGGAGTTATACAGTGGCCAGCCAACACCCCAACCCATAGGAAGAAACTTGAACTGTGGGAGAAAACTCATGGTCAAACATGCAAACTCCACACAGACAGCGCCAAAGGACATCTGAACTTGGGTCACTGGGGACTGTACTTGCTGGCGTTGAGAAGAATGAGGAGGGAATTTCATTGAAACCTATCCAATATTGAAAGTGAATATGGGGAGGATGTTTTGTATACTGGGGGAGTCTAGGACCAGAGGGCATGGTCTCAGAATAGAAGGAATTCCCTTTAGAACAAACATGAGGAAGAATTTATTTTGCCAGAAGGTGGTGAATCTCTGGAATTCATTGCCAAAGATGGCTGTGGAGTCCAAGTCTTTGAAGCGGAGGTTGATAGGTTCTTGATTTGAAAGGCCATCAAAGATTACAGGGAGAAGATAGAAGAATGAGGTGGAGAGAGATAATAAATCAGCCAAGAGGGAATTGCAGAACTGTCTCGATGGGCCAAATGGCTTAATTCTGCTCCAATGTTTAATGGTCTTATGGAGATAGTGACTCTTCCAGCAGCCCCACAATGTCACATCATGCTTACACAGACCCTGCTGAACAAACCTCAGATTTTAAATCTGGTAGGTGGGAAAACTGACCACCATCAGAAAACAGGGTTTAGGGTTTTAGGAAAATTGCCCTTGATAATTGTGTTCAAACTGTAGGGGATGGACCTATTGAGATCCACCATGTTTATACAGGGACCCAGTAACCCTCCCCTTATTTTGCTGTGCCTCTGCAACTGGTTTTCTACCACTAGTCCTGATCTCCTGTTTTTGTTATCCTGGTCATTAACCTACACTATGACATAAATTACAGCAACCAATTAACCACCCAGTGTTCGTTTCAGATGTGGAAGGAAACTGGAGCACTGCAAGTAAATTCAGTCACACTGAAAACGTGAAAACTCTACACCAACAGTTGAATCAGAGTCTCAGGACAGTGATCTCCAAGACGACCACAACCTTTGTCATAGAGTTTGGTGGCGTGTATGTCTCAATGACCTGGAGAGCTATGTTAGCTGGAGTCAGGGGCTTGTGCTTTGACTCTTTGCAGAGTTACCCTTGGTAGGGTTACCCATGCCAAACAGGTCAAGGTGTAGAGGCCAGATTAAGAGTGGTACACCAGCCCTCCAAGTTTGGGGGTTCAACTCAAGGCTAACAGTTCTTGCTGTCAAACAATTTTTTTTTACAGAAACAACAATGAAAATTCCTTCTATATCTGTGTGTGACAGAATTCCTGAATCTCCACCTAGGACTTGCAAGACTGACAGTAGTGAAAACAGAGAGGAAGCTACTGCCATGATGAAGGAAGCCTTGAACACCACCAAGAGCAACAATAAAATTGCCTTCTGAAAAGCATGAACCATGTCAACACTGGCAAGCTTACACAAACAACTGCTGAGACAGAGATGGAGAACCTTCCTTGCTGCCCTAAATGCGAAGCAGCAACAATCTAATGCATCAAGATGCCGCAGATGCTAAATACACAGTATAATGGGTTCTTAATGCGGTAGCCCAGGCAGCGGGAATGCCTCTGGTGAAGGAGATTCTCCTGTCCATTCCAGGACAGCTCACTCACCTTTGGTCCCCACCTGACACGTAGTTCTCTCCTGTGCCTCCAAGTAGCTGTTTGTATGGGAGAACAGCCATACGCTGGTACACCGCTTTGGTAGCCAGGCTAAACCAGGGGAGGCTTTATACCCCGGTGAGGTAAGAACATGTTTGTCCTAGCATGCAAAGTCAGTTACAGTAGACTGGGTGATGAGAAGCTGGGAGCTGATAGGTGGGAAAGGTAAAGGACTGAAAAAGAAAGAATCTGATAGGAGAAGAGAGTAAACCATGGGAGAAAGGGAAGGAGAAAGAGCGTCAGAAGGAGATGATCGACAGATGAGGAGAAGAAGTGTGAGGGTAACCAAAATGGGGAATGGAAAATGGCGGGGTGCAGGGGAAGAAGGGATTGATGACCAGAAGTTAGAAATATTGATGTTCATGCCATCAAGTTGGAGACTACCCAGGCAAAATATGAGATGTTAATCCTCCAACCTGATTTTGGCCTCATGGCAGTAGAGGAGTCCAAGGACTGGCATGTCAGAATAGGAATGAGAAGTCGAACAAGACAGACAACACAAACAAACACACATTATTTTATAGCATTTCCAAAAACTGGATATCTACATCAGTGAAAATGAAAGGGCAGGATTTACCTAGAGTCAATACTCTTCTTGCTCCATCACATCATCCTAAGTCTGAAAAATGTTAGTATGGAGCATGCACAGAGCATTACCACACAGGAACAGGCCCTCCAGCCGGTGATGTTGTGCTGATCCAATGAACCTAATTTGTAGATGTACACTGAATCTAAATCTCCGAACCTCATCTGGTGTAACAAGTGCTGGAAAGTGCTAGCCTTTTCAGTGATCCTTGTGTTCCCAAAAAGTCTGAGAAAATATCAAAACATAAAGAAAATAAATCATTGAGAAGGAAGTACAGAAGCCTGAGGTCCCATACTCAATGTTTTAGGAGCAGCTTCTTCTCCTCTCCTGTCAGATTTCTGAATGGGACATGAAGTTCAAGTTCAGATTTATTGTCACCTGACTGTACATGTATATGAGCAAACAAAACCATGTTCCTCTAGAGCATGGTGCAGCCACACAACATTTATCACACACAGCACTTAAGCCAAAATATTATACCATAAGTAAGTTAATAAAACATAATTGAAAATGAACATACTAAAGCACAGCACATTTAAACTGCAATGAGTACAATAAACAGCTTACTGTCCTGGTAATGAGACCTCGGTGGTGGCAGATGAGACTCATTAGTCTCACAGACTGAAGGAAAAAAACTGTTACCCAGTCTGGCAGTCCTAGTCCTGATGCTTCTGTAACCCCTTCCTGATGGTAACGGGTCAAAGATGGGTGGTAGGGATCCTCATTAATGCTTTGGGAGGCCCTTTGTCTGCAACACTCCCAGTAAGTGTCATAAATGGGAAGGGGGCAAGACTCTGAAGATCGAGGCACAACTGCACAAGTGCATGGACGTCAATGAGTTAGACCGGTGGGAAGTATTTAAAAGAAGACAGCTTTACAGAGAGGGTGTTTCAGAAGTGGATGGTAGAGTAGAGGGAGACAGAATAGAAGGGCTTTGGCTCAACGAGGCTTCGTCGATAATGGTTTGAGGTGAGGTAAGCTCCTTGTGAGGAATAGGAAGTATGTCTGTCAGGCTGGTGTTCTGTACTGGGTGTCGGACGTGGGATATCTGGGAGATTCCCAGCCTCCCGGACGGCCACATCTGCGCCAGGTGTGTCAAGCTGCAACTCCTTAGAGATCGGGTTAGGGTTGTGGTGGTGGGAAATTTTAATTTCCAAATATTGATTGGCATCTTCATAGAGCAAGGGGTTTAGCTGGGTTTGTTAGGTGTGTTCAGGAAGGTTTCCTGTCAAAATATGTAGATAAGCCTACAAGAGGAGAGGCTGCACTTGACCTGGTATTGGGAAATGAATCTGATCAGATATCAGGTCTCAGTGGGAGAGCATTTTGGAGATAGTGATCATAATTCTATCTCCTTCTATCTCCTTCTCCATAGCATTGGAGAAGGATAGGAACAGACAAGTTAGGAAGGGGTTAATTGGAGTAAGGGTAAATATGAAGCTATCAGACAAAGACTTGGAAGTATAAATTGGGAACAGATGTTCTCAGGGAAATGTACAGCCAAAATGTGGCAAATGTTCAGAGGATATTTGTGTGGCGTTCTGCATAGGTACATTCCAATGAGACAGGGAAAGGATGGTAGGGTACAGGAACCATGTTGTACAAAGGCAGTTGAAAATCTGGTCAAGAAAAGAAAAGCTTATGAAAGGTTCAAAAAAACTAAGTAATAATAAAGATCTAGAAACTTATAAGGCTAGCAGAAAGGAGTTTAAGAACGAAATTAGGAGAGCCAGAAGGGGCCAGGAGAAGGTCTTTACGAGCAGGATTAAGGAAAACCCCAAGGCATTCTACAAGTATGTGAACAGCAAGAGGATAATGCATAAGAGAATAGAACCAATCAAGTGTGACAGTCGAAAAGTGTGTTTGGAACCAGAGGTGGTAGCGGAGGCACTTAATGAATACTTTGCGTCACTATTCACTACAGAAAAGGACCTTGACGATTGTATGGATGACTTACAGTGGACTGAAAAGCTTGAGCATATAGACATTAAGAAAGATGTGCTGGAGCTTTTGAAAGCATCAAGTTGGGACCAGATGAGGTATACCCCAGTCTACTGTGGAAGGCGAGGGAGGAGATTGCTGAGCATCTGGCAATAATCTTTGCATTATCAATGGGGACAGGAGAGGTTCTGGAGGATTGGAGGGTTGCAGGTGTTGTTCTATTATTCAAGAAAGTGAGTAGAGATAGCCCAGGAAATTACAGACCAGTGAGTCTTATTTCAATGGTTGGTAAGTTGATGGAGAAGATCCTGAGAGGCAGGATTTATGAACATTTGGAGAGGCATAATATGATTAGAAATAGTCAGCATGGCTTTGTCAAAGGCAAGTCTTTTTAGGAGCCTGATTGAATTTTTTGAAGATGTGACTAAGCACATTGATGAAGGTAGAGAAGCAGATTAGTGTATCTGGATTTCAGCAAGGTAAGGTACCCCATAAGGTACCTTTGATAAGGTACCCCATGCAAGGCTTATTGAGAATGTAAGGAGGCATGGGATCCAGGGGAAATTGCTTTGTGGATGCAGAATCGGCTTGCCCAAAGAAGGCAACTGGTGTGGTGTGCCTCAGGAAACTGTTCAGGGACCCCTTCTCTTCATGATTTTTATAAATGACCTGGATGAGGAAGTGGAGGGGTGGTTTAGTAAATTTGCTGATGACACAAAGGTTGAGGGTGTTGTGGATAGTTTGGAAGGCTGACAGATGTTTCAGCGGGACCTTGATAGGATGCATAACTGGGCTGAGAAGTGGAAGATGGCGTTCAACCCAGATAAGTGTTTCATTTTGGTAGGTCAAATATGATGGCAGAATATAGCAATAATGGTAAGACTCTTGGCAGTGTGGAGGATCAGAGGGATCTTGGGATCTGAGTCCGTAGGTCTGTAGGGCACTCAAAGCTGCTATGCAGGTTGACTCTGTGGTCAAGAAAGCATACGGTGCATTGGCCTTCATCAATCATGGGATTGAGTTTAAGAGCCAAGAGGTAATGTTACAGCTATATAAGACCCTGGTCAGACCCCACTTGGAGTACTGTGCTCAGTTCTGGTCGCCTCACTACAGGAATGATGTGGAAACTATTGAAAGGGTGCAGAGGAGATTTACTAGGATGTTCCCTGAATGGAGAACATATCCTAAGGGATAAGGTGCCTTTTCTCCTTGGAGCGACGGAGGATGAGAGGTGACCTGATAGAGGTAAAGATGAGAGGCATTGATCATGTGGATAGTCAGAGGCCTTTTCCCAGGGCTGAAATGGCTAGCATGAGAGGGCACAGTTTTAAGATGCTTGGAAGAAGATACAGAGGAGATGTCAGGGGCAAGTTTTTAATGCAGACGTAGGTGAATGCATGGAATGGGCTGCTGACGACAGTGGTGGAGGCGACTTCGATAGGGTCTTTTAAGAGATTCCTGGATAGGTACATGGAGTTAGCAAAATAGAGGGCTTTGGGTAACCCTGGTTAATTTCTAAAATAAGTACATGTTCAGCACAGCCTCGTGGGCTGAAGGGCCTGTACTGTGCTGTGGGTTTTTCTATGTTTCTATCCTTTCATCAGTTCACTGTAGGGTCTTGAGATCTGATGCCTTGCTGTTGCAATACTACAGAATGATGGTTTTCCTGTAGAAAGCTGTTAGAATGGGGGCAGGGAGAATTGCGTACCTTAATCTCCTCAGAAAGTGAAGATGCTGCTGTGCCTTCTTGACTAGTGAGAAGCTGTTGTGGATCCAGGTTCGACTGTTAGTCATGTGCACACCAGGGAACTTTGTGTTCTTCACAGCAGAGCTACTGATGCGCAATGAAGAGTGGTCAACATGTTCTTCTTGATGTCCACTATTGTCTGTTTTTTTTCTTGTCCATGTTGAGATCTAGGTTGTTGTTCTCACACCATTTGATAACACTACTTCAACACTATTTCATGGTGCCTATTTTGGACTATTCATTTATTTTGTAACTTATGGTAAATTTAATGAATTGCATTATACAGCTGCCACAAAACAATAAATTCCACGTCGTACGTCTATGAGAATAAACCTGATTCTGATTCTGGAACTAGGGAAGCAATTGTATTTGCCCTAATTCAGAAATAGATCACATTGAGAATGATTCCAGGAATGAAAGGGTTACCATTTGAGAAACATCTGGCAGCTCTTGGGCTGTATTCCCTGGAGTTCAGGAGAATGAGGGGAGAATTTCATAGAAACATTCTGAATGTTAAAAGGCCTGAACAGATTAGATATGGCAAAGTTCTTTTCCATGGTAGGGGAGTCTAGGACAAGAGGGCACGACTTCAGGATTGAAGGATGTCCATTTAGAACTGAGGTGCAGAGAAATACTTTAGTTAGAGGGTGGTAAATCTATGGAATTTGTTGCCACGAGCGGCTGTGGAGGCCAAGTTATCTAAAGCAGAGATAGATAGGTTCTTGATTAGCCAGGGCATCAAAGGGTATGGGAGAGAAGGCATGGGAATAGGCATGACTGGAAGAATTGGATCAGCCCATTAATGAATGGCAGAGAAGACTTGATGGGCTGAATGGTCTACTTTTGCTCCTATATCTTATGGTCTTATGGTCTTAAGATAGGAAAGTTGGAATTAGTCAGGATAAAAGGACTGCTAATAAGGAAGAACTTGGCATCACATATCTAGAATGGAACTTGAATGGTCTGCCCTCAACCTCAAAAGAGCAGTACTAACATTCAACATGACATAAACTGCTGAATGCTGAAGGAACTCAGCAGGTCAGGCAACACCTTTGGAAGGAAATGGGTCATTGATATTCTTATTGGAGTGCCTTCATCTAGCCCAGTCCTGATGCGAGGTCTCAACGCAAAACATCAACTGTCCACGGATGTTGTCTGATCTTCCGACTTCCTCCTGCAGACAACACACACAAAATGCTGGTGGAACACAGCAGGCCAGGCAGCATCTATAAGGAGAAGTACTGTCGACGTTTCGGACTGAGATCAGCCCGAAATGTCAACAGTACTTCTCCTTATAGATGCTGCCTGGCCTGCTGTGTTCCACCAGCATTTTGTGTGTGTTGCTTGAATTTCCAGCATCTGCAGATTTCCTCATGTTTGTTCTTCCTGCAGTTTGTTTTGTGTTGAAAGAGAAAGCTGTTTCTTTTACATTGAGAGTAAATCCTGCAGTATTTTGTATGTGTTGCTTTGGATATCCAGCAACTGCAGAATTTCTCATGGTTACGATTTGCATACAAATAATCACCACAATTTAGCAATGAAAATAAAATTTTTAAAAATCCATTTCAGTGCAAATTGATAAAACTAATCATATTTTATTTTCATTTATTTATTTAGAGATACAGCATGGAAAAGGCCCTTCAGGCCTTTAAAACTGTGCTGCCCAGCGACCCCTGACATACCCAATTAACCCTAAGCTAATCATGGGACAAATTACAATGAGCAATTAACCTACCTGGTATGTGGGAGCAAACTGGGGCAACCAGAGCAAACCCACACATCCCACAGGATGAAAGTACAAGCTCCTTCGAGAGAATGCCAGGATTAAACTCTGAACTCTGACACCCTGAACTGTAATAGTATCACACTAATTTCTACGCCTCTGTGGTGCCCAATTTTGCTCTAATTGTGTTTTTTCTTGTAAAAAATGTGTATAATTTTTATCAACTTTGTGTTTTTCTTGTGAATGTTGTGTCTCTGATGTTATCTGCCTGTGATACTGTTGCAAGTAAGTTTTTCATTGCACCTGTGCAGACATGTACTTGCACGGATTACAATAAACTCCAATTTGTCTTTGATAAACTCGACTTTGAGAATCTTCCAGTAGTTTGATTTTGTTCCAGATTCCAGTATCTGCAGTCTTTAGTGTCCCCACAGTCCTTCAGCTTCTGTTCACTCTCCAACTAGCTTCTTGGTTCCTCTAAGGAGATTAATTTCTTTATGCACTAAAGGAATTTGCTTAATTTACTGTTAATTTGTGCTCCTTTAAGTACATTATCACTTGGTACACCTCTGCACTCTTCCCATAAGATTGGGCATATGACAAATAGCTACAACGAAGGCAATAATTAGATTGTACCTGTGACACCAATCAATGCGTTGGCTGAGCTTAACAAGCTTCAGGCCTGCACAGATGGCTTGTTCTCCACGGATTCCTCAGAACCAAAACCCTTCTCTTCACTTTAGTTGAAGGTTGATTCTTCCAGGTTCTACGTGAGGTTAAAAATGTCAGGCATACATGCATGCCAAAACAGAGGATTTTGTGAAAGTGAGAATACTTTTAATTGATCTTTAACAAGTTCTTAACAAGCAGTGAAGGATGAAGGGATAACATTTGATATTTTCAGCAATGTGCCAAGGCAGATAGTGCATTATGAGTATGTTGCTTATGAATACAGACTCTCCACATTCTGTCTGTTTGGTACTCTCTTCCAATGAAGCAGAGAAAAATCCAGGAATCAGAGTTGCAAAGTGATTTGGGAGTGCCTGTGCAGGATTCCCTAAAAGTTAACTTGCAGATTGAGTCGGTGGTGAGGAAGGCAAATACATTGTTAGTATTCATTTTGAGAGCACTGTTATATAAAAGCAATGATGTAATGCTGAGGCTTTGTAAAGCATTGGTTAGACTGATCTTGGAGTATTCACAGCAGTGTTTGACCCCTTATCTCAGAAAAGATGTCTGGTATTGCAGACAGTTCAGAGGAAGTTAAACTTAGAAACAGAAAATCTACAGCACAATACATGCCCTTTGGCCCACAGTGTGTGCCGAAGATGTAATTACTATAGAAATTACCTCAGGTTACCCATTGCCCTCTATTTTTCTAAGCTCCATGTACCTATTAAAAGACCCTATTGAATCCACCTACATCGCCGTCACTGGCAGTCCATTCCACGCACTCAGCAGTCTCTGCGTAAAAAAACTTACCCCTAACTTCTCCTCTGTACCTACTTCCAAGCACCTTAAAACTGTGTCCTCTCACATTAGCCATTTCAGCCCCAGGGAAAAGCCTCTCATTATCCACACGATCCATGACTCTCATCATCTTATACACCTCTATCAGGTCACCTCTCATCCTCCATCACTCCAAGGAGAAAAGGCCAAGTTCACTCAGCCTATTACTTAATGAATACTTCACTTCAGTATTCACTACGGAGAAGGAACTTGGTGATTGTAGTGATGACTTGCAGCAGACTGAAAAGCTTGAGCATGTAGATATTAAGAAAGAGGATGTGCTGGAGCTTTTGGAAAGCATCAAGTTGGATAAGTCAACACAAAGTGCACTGCAGATGCTGTGGTCAAATCAAGATGTACAAAAAAGCTGGATGATAGGCAGCTAGAAGAGGAGACAGAGTGAAGGTGGGATGAGGGAAGGGAGAGGGAGGTGAATTACTGTAAGTTGGAGAATTTGATGTTCATACCAAGGGGCTGGAGACTACCCAGACGGTAGATGAGATGTTGTTCCTCCAACCGGAGTTTGGCCTCATCTTGGCAGTAGAGGAGGCCATGTATGGACATATTCGAATGGGAATGTGAAGGAGAGTTGAAGTGAGTGGCAACCGGGAGATCCTGTCTGTTGTGGCGGATGGTGGTAGGTGCTCAACGAAGCGGTCCCTCAATCTGCCTTGGGTCTCGCCGAAGTAGAGGAGGCCGCACCGGGAGCACCGGATGCAATAGATTACCCCAACAGACTCACAAGTGAAGTGTTGCCTCACCTGGAAGGACTGTTTGGGGCCCTGAATGGTGGTAAGAGAGGAGGTGTAGGGACAGGTGTAGCACTTACGCTTGCAGGGATAAGTGCCAGGTAGGAGATCTGTGGGGAGGGACGTGTGGACCAGGCAGTTGCGGAGGGAATGATCCCTGCAAAAAGCAGAGAGGTGTAGAGAGGGAAAGATGTCCTTAGTGGTGGGGTCCTGTTGAAGGTGACGGAAGTTGCGGAGGATAATATGCTGGATCCGGAGTCTGGTCAGGTGATAGGTGAGGACAAGGGGAACACGGTCCCTGTTGTGGTGACGGGAGGATGGGGTGAGGGCCGAAGTGCAGGAAATGGAGATTTCTCGATCTCTCGGTCTCCATCTCTGGAGATAGAGTGTCCACTGACATCTTCTATAAACCCACTGACTCCCATAACTACCTTGATTATTCCTCTTCCCACCCTGCCAAATGCAAAAATTCTATTCTCTATTCCCAGTTCCTCTGTCTCCGCAGCATCTGCTCCAAGGATGAAGCTTTCCGTTCCAGGACATCCCAAATGTCCTCTTTCTTTAAGAATCGTGGTTTCCCTTCTGCCGTCATCAATGATGCCCTCACCCGCATCTCCTCCATTTCCCGCACTTCAGCCCTCACCCCATCCTCCCGTCACCACAACAGGGACCGTGTCCCCCTTGTCCTCACCTATCACCCCACCAGCCTCCGGATCCAGCACATTATCGTCCGCAACTTCTGCCACCTTCAACAGGACCCCACCACTAAGGACATCTTTCCCTCTCTACCCCTCTCTGCTTTTCACAGGGATCGTTCCCTCTGCGGAGTAACTTCCACCCACAGAGACTCAGTAGACAATCCCTCTGTGACTTCCTCATTTTCTGCAGCCATGATACTATCTCTGATCAGCAGTGCCATGCCCCCAACTCTTTTGCCTACTTCCCTGTCCTTTTTGAAATATCTAAAACCATCTAAAATTCTTCAGAAAGATGTCGGGAATGAAGATGTGAACATATGAGGAGCATTTGATGGCTCTGGATATGAATGCGTTGGAGTTTAAAAGAATGAGGAGTGATCTCACTGAAGCCTTCCGACATTAAAGATGCGGAACACTTGGACACAGCTGCCTTTACGGGACCAACCAGTGGTGTCGTCTTTTTTAAATGTCATTTTTTACAATTGCAAGATACTGCTGGATATTTGGAGCTTCAATTACTGCAGGTTTGCCCCATCAGCGAGTTGTTCGATAGCAGAGGAGCTGCAGGAGCTGGAGCCGCTGCTAGAGAAGGGCATCAGAGTCGATGCGTGAAGGTGGTGTGCAGTCTGATAACGAGTGTTTAGCTTGGATATTTTTCTTGTGATCACAAGCCCCTGGTAGACGTTGATAACATAGAATATTGCAAATCTGGTTCACTGATTTATTGGCGAGACTGATGGCAGGGGAACTGTGTCCTCGACTGTAGCAGTGACTAGGCATTGTGCCGCAGTGTCACCTCGTGAAGCTGCCCAGGGGGCAGTGTGGTGCGGGTTCCATGTAGAATTGGGGGCTGCCCCCTCCGGTCAGTGCTGCTCTCCAGTGTTCCCTAGTGGTAAAAAGGCTGGATTGTGTTCATCTGCAGACTGCAGAGAGCATCCATGGACTCGAGGACTTGGGCCATGTTATATTTTTTTTGTATGACTGAATGTTTACAGGTATCTTATATGTACTATAAGTACATTGTGCTATGTATGACTGTTGGTACTGTGTTTTGCACCTTGACTCCAGAGGAACACTGCCTTGTTTGGCTGTATTCATGGGCATTCAGGTATGGTTAAATAGTAATTAAACTTGATTAAATATTGAGAAGTCCAGGTAGAGTGGATGTGGAGAGCATGTCCTATAGTGAGGGACTTTTTAACCAGAGGGAAGAGTCTCACAATACAAGGACATCCCTTTGGAACAGAAATGAAGAGGATTTATTTAACAAGAGAGTGGTGAATCTATGGAATTCATTGGTACAGATGGCTGTGGAGACCATGCCATTGGTTTTAAAGCAGAGGTTGCTAGGTTCTTGATTAGTGATAGCCAGATAGAGCATTATGAGGGCATTGTAACATGTAAACAAACAGAAATTCCCTTTGTAGAGTCTCGGCTCAAAACATTAACAGTTTATTCCTCTCCATAGATGCTGCCAGACCTGCTGAGTTCTTCCAGCATTTTGTATGTTTTGCTCTGTCTGCCTATTATTCTCTTCCTATGACAAAACTTGGTAAAGAAGACCTCTCACAAGAGATTCGGCAAATGCTGGAAACCCAGAGCAATGTAAATGAAATGCTATAAGAGCACAGTAGATCAGGCAGCATCTATGGAGAGGAAAGAACATTCGATGTTTTGGGCCAAGGCCTTTGATCAGGAGAGGAGAGAAATGGGGAAGATACCAGAATAAGAAGGTGGGGAAGGGGAAGGAGTTATGGAACAGCAGGTGATAGGTGGCTGGGAAAGGGAGGGAGAAATGATGTGAGAAACTGGAGGGATAGGTGAAAGAGGTAAAGGTCTGAAGAAGAGGGAATCTGATAGGAGAGTAGAGTAGCCATGGGAGAAAGGGAAGAAGTAGGGGCACTGGAGGGAGATGACAGGCAAGTGAGGAGAAGAGAAGGGGTGAGCGGAAAACCTGAATGGGGAATGGAAAATATGAAAAGGGGGAGGGGAGGAATTACTGGAAGTTAGGGGGAATCAATGTTCATGTCAACAGGTTGGAGGCTACACAAACGGAACATGAGGTGCTACTCCTGCAACCTGAGAGCTGACTTATCTTGGCAGTAAAATAGGTCGTGGACCTACATGCTGGAATGGGAATAGGACATAGAAATGCAATATTCCTGCTGTTTTTTTTCCAGAATATCTGTCCCATAGCTACACAAAATTGAAACAAGGCATTTGGGATGGTTTCAATTGGGATGTTGTGGGCCTGCTGAGTAAGTGGTCATTAATTAAGTGCTCATCTGTAGCAGTGTGTTCCATTCCTTCAATGGCTTCATCAACCACCTGAATATCACAAAAATGGAGCGGGAGCAAGCCTTGTCTTGACAGACTGTCCAAGAAGATGAAAAAGCTTCATGATTTGTTTGGGAAAAGAGAAAGGGAAAACACTTACAACGATGCTCATAGAACTTGAGGACATGAGTTATAGGGAATGGTTAAATTGGTTAGGACTTTATTCGCTGGAGTGTAGGAAAATAAAGAGAGATTGGATAGAGATATACAAGGTTATGAGAAGTAGAGATGGGATAAATGCAATTTGGTTTTTCCACTGAGGTTGTGTGAGACTAGAACTCAAGGTCATGGGTTAAGGGTGAAAGGTGAAATATTGAAGGAGAATATGAGAAGGAACTTCTTTACTCAGAATGTGGAAGAAGCTGCCAGCAGAAATGGTGTATGTGGAGTTCAATCGCAACATTTAAGACAATTTTCATTAACTACGTGGATGGGAGGGGTGTGGTGGGCTATGGTCCAGCTGCAGGTCACTGGGATTAGGCAAAATAACAGCTTGGCATGGACTAGTTGCACTCGTTTCTGTGCTCTTATGCTTCTTGGCTCTATGTTATCTCATTGGTTCATTAGAGACTGCAGATGGAGAAACTTGGAGCAAAAGAAACCGCTGGAGGAATTCAATGGGTGAGCAACATCTGTAGGGGAGAGGAATTACTGACATTTCAGTTCAAAACCCTGCACCAGGACAAATTAATATTTTTCGCAACTGGTATAATGCAATTGTCATTTTATATTAATGACTACACTCCACCCTTAAGTAGACCATAAACAAGAAGACATAGGAGCAAAATTAGGCCATTCAGCCCTTTGAGACTGCTCCCCATTCCATAACATTTGATTTATTATCCCTCTCCATCCTATTCTCTTGCCTTCTCATAAATTTTCTCGTAACATTTGTTGTTCTTACTAATCAATAGGATTCAATAGGTACATTTAATGTCAGAGAAAAGTATACAATATACATCCTGAAATTCTTTTTCTTCACAAACATCCACGAAAACAAAGGAGTGCCCCAAAGAATGAATGACAGTTAAATGTTAGAACCCCAAAGCTCCCCCAGCTCCCCAACGCAAAAGGAGTAGCAAAGCAATGAAACCACCATCCCCCATCAGCAAAAAAGCAACACCACCCTTTGACTAAAGCAGAGGTTTCCCAACTTTTTTATGCCATAGACCAATACCATTAAGCTAGGGGTTTGTGGATCACAGGTTGGGAACCCCTAGAGTAAAGAAATTCCTCCTCATCTCCATTCTAAAGAGATATATTATAGAAGTGTGCTCTCTGGTCCTAGACTCACCAGTGAAAGGAAACATCCTCTCCACATCCACTCTATCTGGGCCTTTCATTATTCAATACGTTTAAATGATATCCCCACTCATTCTTCTAAACTCCAGCGAGTACATGTCTAATCATCTTGAAGTACTTTGGGATACCCTGAAACATTTGTGAAAAGTTCTGCATAAATTCAATAATTATTAATCCTACTATTCTAAAGGAGACATTGACAAGGCATCAATACAAGCTGATTATAACAAGGTCTGACAAATGCTGACAAGCTCCATTGTCTCAGAGATTGTGAAGATCATGTGAAGGGAAGAGGTATGTAGGAGGCCATTGTTAAATGATTTTTTGTGAACTGAGAGACTGACAGACGGGATGTGGTAAAGGAGGATTTGAACTTGGTGATATGATTTAGTTGTGAATTAAGAACAACATTTTAGAGTCATTTTGTCCTATCAAGCTCTTCAATGGATCTCTTGAAAAATAAGATGGATTCTTTGTGTCACAATCCACTGTACCTTGTTATGATATTCCACTTTATCACTTACCTGCACATTTTCTGCATTTTTTACACTTTATTCTGCATTGTTATGATTTTATCTTGTTCTACTTCAACGCGCTGTGTAATAATTTGATCTGTATAACCAATATGCAAGACAAGCTTTTCACTATATCTTGCTACATGTAACAATAATAAATCAATAACACCATAACATATAAGAAAAGAATTAGGGTTTTGGCTCATCGAGTCTGCTCTGCCATTTTATCATGGCTGATCCAATTTCCTCTCAGCCCCAGTCTCCTCTCTTTTCCCCATATCCCTTTGTGCCTTGACCAATTAAGAATCTATCAACCTCTGCCTTAAACATACATAAAGACTTGGTCTCCACAGCCATCCATAATAAAGAATTCCACAGATTCACTACTCTCTGGCTAAAGAAATTCCTCCTCATCTCCATTCTAAAAGGATGTCCCTCTATTTAGAAGCTGTGTCCAATACCAGTATCTGAGCAAGTCCCATTTGCCTTCACAAAGCAATGCCCAAAAAGGCAGCATCCATCATTAAAGAACTCCCATCACTCGGAACATGCCCTCTTTTCATTGCTAACATCAAGGAGGAGGTACAGGAGCCTGAAGACACACACTCATTGTTTCAGAAACAGCTTCTTCTCCTTTGCCATCAGATTTCTGAATGGATAATGAGAGGGGATCTTATGGAAACATACAAAATTTTGAAAGGGATAGATAAGATAGAAGTAGGAAAGTCGTTTCCATTGGTAGGTGAGGCTAGAACTTGGAGACATTGCGTCAAGATTCAGGGGAGAAGATTTAGGATGGACATGAGGAAAAACTGTTTTTCCCAGGGAGTGGTGAATCTGTGGAATTCTCTGCCCAGGGGAGCAGTTGAGGCTTCTTCACTAAATATAATTAACATACAGTTAGATAGATTTTTACATAGTGGGGGAATTAAGGGTTATGGGGAAAAGGCAGGTAGATGGAGCTGAGTTTACAGAGATATCAGCCATGATCTTATTGAATGGCGGGGCAGACTCGATGGGCCGGATGGCCTACTCCTGCTCCTATTTCTTATGTTCTTATGAACCCAACCTCACTATCTATTTCTTTGCTTTCTTTCGCACTGCTTATTGCAATGTACTGCTGCTAAACACAACAAATTTCACAACATATGCCAGTGATATTAAACTTGATTCTAATTCTGAGTAAGTCCCATTTGCTCTCAAGTTGCCCACAATTCCTTTAAGCCTTTTCTATCATGTGCCTGTTCAATTATCTTTTAAGCATCATATTTGTACCCACCTCTACCACTTCCTCTGATGGCTTCTTTCACATACACACATCCTCAATGTGGAAGAAGTTGTCTCTCAGGTCCCTTTTTAAATCTTTCCCTTCTCACTTGAAATCTATGCCCTCAAGTTTTGTACTTCTCTACCCTGGGGAGAAGACTGACATTCCCATTATCTACACCCTTCATGATTTTATAAACCTCGGTATGGTCATCCCACTAGCCTCTAGGGAAATATTCCTAGCCAATTCAATGAAGCACACACAAAATACTAGAGGAACTTAGCAAGTCAGGAACCATCTATGGAAATGAACAAACTGTTGATGTTTTTGGGCCAAAACTCTTCTTCAAGATGAAAGGAAGGGGGAAGAAACTAGAATAAAAAGATACAGGGGAAAGGGAATTAGGATAGCTAGAAGGTGACAGGTGAAGACAGGTTGGTAGGAAAGATGAAAAGCTGGAGAGGAAGGAATCTGTTATGAGGGAAGAGTGGACCATAGGAGAAAGGGAAGGAGGAGGTGATAGACATGTGACAAGAGGTAAGAGGCCAGAATAGGGAATAGAAGAAGAGGTGGGGGAGGGAAAAAATTTTACCAGAAGAAATCGATGTTCAAGCCATCGGTTTGGAGGATACTCAGGTAGAATATAAGGTGTTGTTCCTCCACACTGAGAGTGGCCTCATTGATGCACCTTCAATAACTCTCTGAGATGTGAGGGGAAATATCGGCTTTTATTGACTGGAAGAAAGAACAAGCAATAGTTGACCACCATACTACATCCTGGAGACTGAGGGCAGGGCTCAGGCCTCAATCGCCTTTATACCGGGGTCTGTGGGAGGAGCCACGGTCAGTGGTCAGCGGGGGGGGGGGGGGGGGGTGCGTGTTCAGACAGGTATATGTAGTTCACCACACTCATCACGGAACAAGAGGAGGCCATGGACCGACATGTCAGAATGGGAATTAAAATGTTTGGCTACCGGAAAGTTCCACTTTTGGTGGATGAGCGGAGGTGCTTGATGAAGTGGATCCCCAACTGAGACTAGCCAACTTAGGCCTAGCAAATGCAGACTCTTTTACAACTCAAAGCCGATGTCTGAGAATCCAAGGCCTGGATTCTGGAGGCCTGGAAGTGGAGGCCTGTCTATGTACGTGAGGGTGTGTGTGATAGGGAGGGTGGGAAAGGGGCCAGTTTTTCCTGCTGTTGTCCTGTTTTGTTATGTTGTTATTTGTGTTGCTCTGCAGAATATGGTAGGCATGCTATGTTGGTAGCAGAATGTGTCGCAACACTTGTTCGCTGCCCCCAGCATATCCTTATGAGGCGTTAGTTGGTAACACAAACGACACATTTCACTGTCTGTTCAATGTCCATGTGGTAAACAAATGTGAAATTTTACAATTAAATACTGGTGTCTGTTTAACTATTCCATAGCATTATCAGAAAGTCTTCAGTACTTACAGAGGTTCCAACACACAGGAAGATTTGAAAACCATGGGCTAAAGGAGAATAAATCACACCAAACTTGGCATGAAAAAAAAATGTGCTTGATTTTAAACATGCTTGACTTAATTCCAGTTTCAAGCCATTCATCCGGAACAAGCTATTAATGGATTCTATTATGAAAAGTATGAGGTAACGTGCTGCAGTTTGTCCTTTGGAAGCTGTTAACTTTATAATTGCACAGATGACAAATGGGTTTTGGCATTGTGTCTATGTGGTGAAGATTGAGGGAAAGGCAATCTCCACCACTGCCTATGTCTAAGCATCATTACAGCACACTGATATCCAGAGGCAGCAAATCAGTGTCGCTCTTGTATCTTACAGATTCATTAAGTCATACAGCACAGAAACAGGCCCTTTGGCCCAGCTCATATATGTTGATTATGTTGCTTAGTGTGCTAGTCCCATTGGCCCACATTTGGCTCATAGTCTTCTAAACCTATCCTATCTGTGTACTTGTCTAGATGGCTTTTAAATTTTGCTAATGTACCTGCCTCAACCACTGTTTCTGGCAGCTCATTCTAGATACACACCATCGTTTTACATGAAGATCCTGGCCCTTTTAAATCTCATGCCTCTGTTTTTAAACATATACTGTCCTGTTTTACTGGAGATAAAAAAGCTAGTGAAGAGAAATGGTACCATAGAGCCATAGAACATTACAGCACAGAAACAGGCCTTTTGGCCCTTCTTGGCTGTGCCGAACCATTTTTCTGCCTAGTACAACTGAAACAAGCTCACACATTCCACTGAATTCAAAAGCAGGTTTAATATCACTGGCACATGTCGTGAAATTTCTAGTTTTGTGGCAGCAGTACATTGCAATACATAATAATAATAATAAAAAAACTATAAATTACAATAAGAAGTATATTTAAAAATTAAACTAAGTTGTGCAAAAAGAGAGCGAAAAAAAAATTGAGGTAATGTACATCGGTTCATTGTTTGTTCAATAGAGAGGAAGAGGCTGTTCCCAAAATGTTGAGTGTGTGTCTTCAGGCTCCTGTACCTCCTTCTTTGCGATAACAGTGAGAAGAGGGCATGTCCTGGTTGATCAGGGTCTTTACTGATGGATGCTGCCTTTTTGAGGCATCACCTTTTGAAGCTGTCCTCGATGCTGAGGAGGCTGGTGTGCATGATGGAACTGACTGCGGCTTTTTCCAGTCCTGTGTGGTTGTCCCTCCATACCAGACAGTGATGCAGTCAGTTAGAATGCTCTTCACGGCACAACTGTAGAAAGTTTCTCATATGCTAGAGAAAGTTCAGAGGAAAGAGATTTAATAGGAACACAAAGACAACCTATTCACCCAGAAGGTGGTCAATATATGGAACAAGATATCAGAGGAAGTGGTTGGTGCAGGTACATGGATAGAAAGGATTTAGAGCAGGGTTCCTAACCTGCAATATCTTGCTTAATGGTATTGGTCGATGGCATAAAAAAGGTTGGTAACCCCTGGTTTGGTGGGATAAATAACGTGTAGAAAACAAAATGAGTTCATTGGCACAGGTACAATGAAAAACTTACAGCAGCTTCACAGGCATATATCATCCAATGAGCAGCATTCACAAGGCACAATGGAACTACTGTAGCTTACATGGGAACCTTAGTCAACATGGACCACTTGAATCATAGAGCCAATGTCTGTGCTATGTGACATTGTGGATCTACCAGACACAAGCATAGAACCAAACAGGAATCAAATGTCATGGGAACCAAGGGCAAAAAGAAACCAAGATAAGAACTCAGCAGGTCAAATATCAAAGATCAGAATAAATTTATTATCGAAGTACACACCATATATGCTACCATATATTGTACAACCTTGAGTTTCATTTTCTTGTAGCCATACTCAGTAAATCCTGTAACCATAATAGAGACAATGAAAGACCCTCCACTCTGTCGTGTCCCACATGGAAAACAGGATCTCAGGTGCCAGACTACTTTTAATACACTTCTGTTCGGTGCTCAACACCATCATACCCCAGAAAATGAAGGGGAACGGTCCTTGCTGGGTCTATACACGTCCCTCTGCAACTGGATGCTGGACTTCTTAACAGAAAGGCCACAGTCAGTCCATGTGGGCAGCAACATCTCCAGTTCCATTATACTGAGCACCGGCACTCCCCATGGCTACATGTTCAGCCCGCTGCAGTACACACTGCTGATTCGTGACTGGATCTCAGGATTCTGCTCAAACCGTGTCATCGAGTTTGCGGACAACACAACAATGGTTGGCCTCATCAACGACTATGAGAGGAAGTGGAGCAGTTGGTGGATTGGTGTGAGAACAACCTAACCCTGAATATGGAGAAGACCAAGGAAATTATTGTGGACTTCAGGAAGGTTCAGACGAGCCATGGTCATCTGTGAATACATGGCTCCTCTGTGGAGAGAGTTAACTGCACCAATGTCCTGGGAGTTCACTTCATGCATGACCTCGCCTAGTTGCTTAATATCTCCTTCCTGAACAAGAAGGCACAGGAGCACACACACATCCTAGGAAGATTAAGGCCCTCCCTCAGCCACCCCATCATCTTAACTGTGTTTTACAGAAGCACCGCTAGCAGCGTCCTGACAAACATCCATCTGGTTTGGGCACAGCTGAGCATCAAATCAAATTCCCTACAAAGGACTGTGAGAACAGCTGAGAAGAACATAGGGACCTCCCTACCATCCATCGGGAACATTTATCAGGAGCGTTGCATACGCAGGGCCCTTCATATTATCAAGGATCTCACCCATCCATCCAGCATCCACACTGACTTTCTAGCATCAGGCAGGAGGCTCCAATGTATAGAAGCAAGAATGGTCAGGATGGAAAACAGTTTCTTCCTTCAGGCCATTAGGCTTCTGAACTCCCGACTGCATCATATTCAAAGTGTCACTGGTTAATCTGTTCTGTACCATAGAATATTTAATTTATTCATTTAGTTTGTTATTTATGTGTGATTCATCTGTAGATTTTAGCCTTACCTTCATTAGATATTGTGTGCTATGTATACTACAATGCTTGGCTTGACTTGACTTAACAACGGCGCAGAAAACCAGTGTGCCAAAGACAACAAACTGTGCAAAAGCTAAATAAATAAATAAATAAATAAATAAATAAATAAATAGATAGATAGATAGATAGATAGATAGATAGATAGATAGATAGATAGATAGATAGATAGATAAATAAGGATAAATTATCGAGAACATGATATGAAGAGTCCTTGAAAGTGAATCCGTAGGTTGTGGGAACAGTTCGGTAATGGGCAAGTGAAGCTGAGTGAAATTATCCACTCTGGTTCAGGAGTCTGATGGTTGAGGGATAATAACTGTTCCTGAGCCTGGAGGTGTGAGTCCTGATGGCAGCAACAAGAAGAGAGCATGATCTGGATGGTGAGGCTTCCTGATGATGGATGATGCTTTCCTGTGACAGCGTTTCGTGTAGATATGCTCAATGGTTAGGAGGGCTTTACCAGTGATGGACTGGGCCATGTTCACAAGATTTTGCAGGGTTTTTGTTTAAGGGCATTTGTGTTTCCACACCAGGCCATGGTATAACCAGTCGATATACTCTCCACCACACATCTATCGAGGTTTGTCAAAGTTTTAGATGTAATACCAAATCTTTGCAAACTCCAAAGAAAGCAGAGGTGCTGTTGTGCTTTCTTATTAATTCCACTTATGTGCTGGGCCCAGAACAGGTTCTCCGAAATGATAAAATCAAGGAATTTAAAGTTGCTGACCCTCTCCGTCTTTGATCCCCTAACGACGGCTCATAGACCTCCAGTTTTCTAGTTGTGAATTCCTGAATAAAAACTAGAATTTTATTTATCCAAACCTTCAAGCGATTTCTCGAGCTCTGACACACAAACGAGGTAGATAAACTGTCGGGAGTTGCACTGAACAGTGTAAAAATAATGTTCTTGGCAGTGTCAAGCGACTATTCTGATTTGGGCAATTTTTTGAGCCAAATTTTTTCTCCAGCAATCTTCTAATGTATGGAGGTTCTGAACACCCTCCTATTTTGAAATCTATTAATGGCCCAACCCAAAATAAACTAAAAATTATTAACTGAAAAATCAAAATTGCAATCCACTTAATGTAATTGGGCGCTGAGTCCAGTGCCAATAGAATTATTGACAATTTTTGATATTCTACTTTGTCATTTGAGATATAGAGCATTATTATCAATCTGCAGTTGAGTGACTTAACCAAAGTATAAACTAATCTTCAAACACCATTACTCATTCCAGCTCACTGACTGTCAACACAAGTATACCTCAAGGATGTGTGCTTAGTCTGTTGTTCATGACAGTGTGGCTAGGTACAGATAATAATCCATCTATAAATTTGCAGATGACTCAACTGTTGGCAGAATCTCAGATAGTGAAGAGGAGGCATACAAGAGTGAGGTAGATCAACTGGCTGAGTGGTGTCACAACAATAATCTTGCAGTCAACGTCAGTAAATCCAAGGATTTGATTGTGGATTTCAGGAAGGGGAAGTCAAGGGAACACATTCCAGTTCTCATCGAAGGGCCAGCAGTGGAAATGGTGAGCAGTTTTAGGTTCCTGGCTGTCAACAACTCTGAAGATCTATCTTGAAGCCAACATTGATACAATTACAAAGAGGGAATGCCAGTGGCCAGATTTCATTAAGAGTTTGAAGAGAATTCGTATGTCACCAAAGACTCTAACAAATTTCTGCGGATGTTCCAAGGTGGGGTGGTAGCCTAGCAGTTAGTGTAAAGCTTTACAGCTCTAGTGAACCAGTTTCAATTCCTGCCACTGTCTATAAGGAGTTTGTATGTTTTCCCTATGACTGTTTGGGTTTCCTCCCACATCCCTAAGACATACAGGTTGCTCGGTTACTTTGTCACATGGGTGTCATTGGGTGACGGGGGTGTTATTAGACCAAAAGGGCCTGTTACCGTGCTGTATCTCTAAATTTAAAAACATGAAATATCAATGAAAAATGAAACAAAATGGAATATCAAAAATAAAATACCATGGAGAGAATTCTGACTCTTTGCATCATCGTCTGGTATGGACAGGACGTCACTGCACAGGATTGCAAAAAGCTTTAGAAAATTGTAAACTTAGCCAGCTCCATCATGAACACAGCCTTTGAGGACATCTTCAAAATTTACATCCATCATTAAGGAACCCCATCTCCCAGGACATACCCTTATATTATTTTTATTATATTGATATTTAGTGATACAGTGCAGAATAGGTCACACCACCCCAGCAACTCCCAACAAACCTGATTAACCCAAACCTAATCACAGTAAAATTTACAATGCACTCCACAGCAAGGATGTACAGAGAATCCTTACAGTACGGCACTGGAATTGAACTTTGATCTCTAGTACGCTCTGAGCTGTAATAGCATCACGCTAACTGTTACATTACCAAGGCATCCCATTTCCACCGTCTTCTCATTGCTACATCAGAAAGAAAGTACAGAAGTAATACTCAACATTTCAGAAGCAGCTTTTACCCATCTGCCATCATATTTCTGAAAGGACATTGAACCCATGTACACTAACTCACTATTGTTTTTGCTCCCTTGATATGAACACAGCATCCACATTAAGGACTCTTACCATCCTCTCTTCATTGCTACTATCAGGGAGAAAGATACAGGAGACTGAAGACACACACTCACAAGATTAGGGAACAGCTTCTTCTCACACTCCGTCAGATTTCTGAACCACCTCCCTCACTATGTTGCTCTCTTTTTGTACTAGTTATTTTTATTATATATAGTTGTGGTGAACTACATATACCTCTCTGGACATGCCCCCTGCTGACTGCTCTTGTGGCTCCTCCCACAGACCCCGGTATAAAGGCGATTGAGGTCTGAGCCCGGCCTCTCTGTCTCCAGGATGTAATATGGTGGTCAACCACTGCTTGTTCTCTCTTCCAGTCAATAAAAGCCGATATCTCGCCTTTACATCTCAGAGAGAGTTATTGATGGTGCATCAATAGTATACTCCTTATTGTAACTCATGGAACTTTTGTAATGTATGACACTGCACTGTTATCATAAAATGACAAATTTCACAACAGATGTCAGTGATCATAAACTTGATTCTGATTCACCAAAATACAATGGAGCAGTCTTCATGTTACAGAGTATAATACTATGTATAGTGGATTATATTACTAATGTTGCACTTCTTTACAGAATGTACATGTGAAACTATTTTAGGAGAAGGTGATGCGTAATTAATCATGTGTAATCGCAGTTGCTTGATTAGATCCTACAGCACAAAATGCAGACACTGTGAAATCTCTTGGTCTTCAATGTTGTCTGTTGATCTATTTTGGAATAGATAGGACGCTCAATGGCCACTTCATTAGGTACAACTGTACATTAATGCAAACATCTAATTAACCAATCATGTGGCAGCAACTCAATGCATTAAAGCATGCAAACGTGGTCAAGAGGTTCAATTGTTATTCAGGTCTAACATTAGAATGGGGGAAGAAATATGGGTGGAGTGACTTTGATCATGGAATTATTGTTGGTGCCAGGTGGGGTGGTTTGAGTATCTCAGAAACTACTGATCTCCTGGGATTTTCATACACAATAGTCTCTAGAGCTTACAGAGAATGGGGTGAAAAACAAAAAAAAATTCTGTAAATGAGAGTGCTGTGGGTGAAATGGTTTTGTTAGAGAAAGATCTGAGAAAGATCACAGGAGAATGGCCAGACTGGTTCAAGCTGACAGGAAGGCAGCAGTAACTCAAATGATCACTTGGTATAACAGTGGTGTGCAGAAGAGCATCTATGAATGCACAGCGTCAAACCTTGAAGTGGATGAATAAAAATTAAAAAAACATAATAATAATAAATAAGCAATAAGTATCAAGAACATAAAATAATGAGTCATTGAAAGTGAGTCCATAGGTTGCGGAAACAGTTCAGTGATGAAATGAGTAAAATTGAGTGAAGTTATTCCCTCTGCTGCAAGAGCCTGATGGTGGAGCGGTAATAACTGTTCATGAACCTGGTGGTATCAGTCTTAAGAAGTACCTTCTTCCTGATGGCTGCAGTGAAAAGAGAACATGGCTTGCACAGACAAAATGCCAGGGCAACTCAGCAAATTAACAGCCTCCTTCATCACTTTAGTCACCCTGACTGCAGTCAATGAATCATCTATTGCCTTGCTATCTCAACCCAGCCTATGTACCTCTACAATGATCAGTGCTACCATTAATGAAAACCAGGCATAACTTTGTGCATGTCTATGTTGTCCAGTCCTTCATGAGTCCTGATGAAAGTTCATGGCCCGAAATGTCGACAATTTATTCCCCTCTGTGGATGCTGCCTGACTTGTTGAGTTCCTCCAGCATTTTGTGTATGTTGCACAAGATGTCTCAGAGCTGCTGCAGAAGATTATTTAGAGGGTGGTTGAGCAACCAGAGGTCACGGTGCACATTGGCACCAATGACATACTGAAGACAGAAAGGGAGCAAAGGTCCCGGATAGTATGTATAGGGAGTTAGGCTAGAGGCTGAAGATCAGGACCTCCAAGGTAGTAATCTCTGGATTACCCCCAGTACCACATGTCTACCACAGGAATACTACAGGAATAGGATTATAATACAGATGAATGAGTGGCTGGGGAATTGGTGAAGGGAACAAGGCTTCAAATTTCTGATCATTACAATCTCTTCTGCAGAAAGCATGACCTGAATGAAAAGGACTAGATACATATCAGCTAGTCACAAATATCCTTGTAGGCAAGCTTGCTCGAGCATTTGGGGAAAGTTTAAGCTAAGGTGGTGGTGGGGTAGGGGAGGATGGGAACCAGAGTAATAGGACTGAGGATGGAGCAGTTGGTATACAAGTTGATGCACTGTGTAGTGAGACTGTGAGGAAGGACAGGCAGATGTGAGGGCAACATTGCAGTCAGTGGGATGAGTTGAAGTGTAACATGGAGGCAAAATCAATAATGCTGATGAATACAGGACTGAAGCTGTTATATTTGAAAGCATGCAGTGTATGAAATAAGGTAGATGACATTGTAACACAGTTAGAGATTAGCAGGTATGATGTTGCGGGCATCGCTAAGTTGTGGCTGAAGGAAGATCATAGTTGGGAGCTTGACATCCAAGGATACACCTTGCATCAAAAGGACAGCAGGTAGGCAGAGGGAGTGAAGTAGTTCTGTTGATGCAAAATGAAATCGAATCTTAAATAAGAGATCAATATAGGATCAGAAGATGTAGAATCCTTGTGGGTAGAGTAAAGAAACTGCAAGGGTAAAAGGACCCGGAAGTTATATACTGTATAGACTGGCGCACAGTAGCCAAGATGTGGGATATAAATTTCAACGGGAAATAGAAAGTGTATGTAATAAGGGTAATATTACGATAGTCACAGGGGATTTCAATATACAAGTAGATTGAGAAAATTAGGTTGGTGTTGGATCCCAAGGGAAGGAATTTGTAGAATGCTTACTGAATGGCTTTTTAGAGAAGCTTGTAGTTGAGCTCATTAGGGGAGAGGCTTTTCTGGATTGTGTGTTGTGTACTGAACCAGATTTGATTAAAGAGCCTCAGGTAAAGTAACCGTTGGGACAGTTATCATAATATGAATAATTGAGAAAGAGAAGAGAAAGGCAGATGCATCAGTATTACAATGGAGTTAAGAGAATTGCAGAGGCATGAGAGAGTTGCTGGCCAAAGATGATTAGAAAGGGACACTAGCAGGGATGGTGGCAGAACAGCAGTGGCTGGAATTTTGGGGAGCAATTCAGAAGCCGCAGGATAAATACATTCCAAAGGTAAAGTATTCTAAAGGGCGGATTAAGCAACAATGAGTGACAAGAGATGTCCAAGGCAGCATGAAAGCAAAAGAAAGAGCATACAATATAGCAACAATTAGTCAGAAGTTAGAGGATTGGGAAGCAGAAAGCAACTGAAAAACAAACCATAAGGAGAGAAAAACTGAAATATGATAGGAAGCTAACCAATAATATCAAAGAGGATATCAAATATTTTCTCAGATAGATGAAGAGTAAAATAGACGCAAGAGAGGATATTAGACCGATGGAAAATGACACTGGAAAGGTAGTATTAGGGGATAAAGAAATGGCAGGAGAACTTCATAACTATTTTGCATCAGCCTTCTCTGTGGAAGACACTCGCAGTATGCCAGATATTCAAAAGTGTCGGTGGTGGGGGGCAGATGTGAATGTATTTACCATTTCTAAGGAAAGGTGCTTGGAAGATGGAAAGGCTGAAGGTAGATAAGTCACCTGTACCAGATGGACTACACCCCAGGTTGCTAAAAGAGATAGCTGAAGTGTAATGATCGTTCAAGAATCACTAAGTTCTGGAATGGTTCCAGAGGACCGGAAAATTGCAAAATGACACTCTATCCACTCTTCAAGGAGAGAGGGAGGCAAAAGAAAGGAAATTATAGGCCAATTAGCCACACTTGAATGGTTGGGAAGATGCTGGAATCAATTAGTAAGGATGAGGTTTCAGCGTACTCAGAAGTGCGTGATAAAGTAGAGCAAAGTCAGCATTGTTCCAGGATATCATACCTGACAAATCTGTTGGAATTCTTTGAGGAAACAACAGGCAGGATAAACAAAGCAGAGTCAGTGGATGTTGTTCATTTGGATTTTCAGAATACCTTTAACACACATGAGGCTGCTTAACAAGATAAGAGCCCATGGAACTGTAGGAAAGATACTAGCATGGATAGAAAATTGGCTGATTAACAGGAGGCAAAGAATAGGAATAAAAGGATCCATTAATAATTGGCAGCCGGTGACTAGTTCTGTTCCACAGGAGTCTATGTTGGGACTGCTTCTTTTCATGTTATATGCGAATGATTTGAATGACGGAATTAATGGCTTTATGACCAAGTTTACAGAGGATACAAAGATAAGTGGAGGGGCAAGTAGTATTGAGGGAGCAGGGAGTCTTCAAAAGGATAGACGAATTAGCAGAATGGACAAAGAAGTGGTAGATGGAATATAGTGTAGAGAAGTGTATGGTCATGTACTTTGGTAGAAGGAATAAAGATGTGAACTATTTTCTAAATGGGGAGAAAATTCAAAAATCACAGGTGAAAAGGGGCTTGGGAGTCCTCATGTAGGATTCCTTAAAGGTTAACTTGCAGGTTGAGTCAATGGTAAGGAAGACGAATGTAATGTTTACATTAATTTTGAGGGGACTACAATATAAGAACAGGGATGTGATGCTGATGTTTTATAAGACTCTGATTTGATCACACTTGGAGTATTGTGATCAGTTTTGGGGACCCTATCTTAGAAAAGTTATGATGTCATTGGAGAGGGACAATAGGAGGTTCATGGGAATGATTCCTGGACTGAAAGGGTTATCCTATCAGGAGCATTTGAAAGCTTTGTGTCTGTACTCAATGGAGCTTAAAAAAACTGAAGGAGGATCTCATTGAAACCTAATGAGACAGACTGGACGTGGAAAATATGTTTCCTGTAGTGTCTGATTCTAGGACCAGAGGGCACAGCTTCAGAAAAGTGGAACATCCATTTAGAACAGAGATGAGGAGGAGTTTCTTTAGCCAGTGGATGACAAATCTGTGTAATTCAGTGCTACAGATGGCTGGGGAGGCCAAGTCAATGGATCTATTTAATGCAAAGATTGACAGGTTCTTGACTAGTAAGGTTATCAAAGGTTATGGGGAGAAAGCAGGAGAATTGGGCTGAAAGGAATAATAAATCAGCCATGATGAAATGGTGGAGCAGAGTCGATGTGCCCTGTAGCCTAATTCTGCTCCTTTGTCAATGGTCTTCTGGTCCTACCTGTGGCATCTGCAGAAACTCTTGTGCTTAGAATCAGAACCAGTTTTATTATCACTGGCATGTGATGTGAAATTTGTTAACTTATAACATGGCTACCTTGACTGTAACCTCAATGTTGTATTTCTGTCTACAAAAATGTTTTTGCACTCTCTTATCAAATATCCAACTGTCTCTGTCTTGAAAATATTCAAGGATTTTTCTTCCTACCATATTTTAAGGGAGGAGATTTGTAAGGAGAAATGAATTAACTTCCTGTAATGTGCAAAACCTTAATTTAAGCAGTGATACCTAGTTTTATGAGGAAATACACCCTCTCTTTGCATATACACCCTGTCAAGATGCAAGTTTATGTATCGTATGTACATTGAAACATACAGTGAAATGGATTGTCTGTGTGAACAAACAGCACAGCTGAAGGAATACTGGGGGCAAGTGTCGTTACACATTCTGGCACCAACATAGGATGCCACATGCTTGGCAGAACTACACAGAACACAACAAGCACCAAAACAACAGTGGTAAAGCAGGCCCCTATGCTCCCTCCCACCCACATACTCATATAGCCCTTTAAAAGTAGGACAGGCCAACTTCTCCAGCCTCTAACCTCTGGCAGACTCATCTCGGGGTTGCTCTTTGATCTCCTCGGTCACAAAGATTCGCAGATTGCATCTGCCAGCTGTCCTCGACTTCCAGACTTTTGATTCAACCCTCAGGCTTCGATCCTCAGCATTAACCCCAGGACGTGCCAGTTACCCAACACTTGGTCTAGAGTTCCGGAGTCACTGATGACGGGGCTCTGAACACTAGGCCTCAAACTCCTGTCTCACCGATTCGCGAACCCAGGAGGTGACTGGAATTCATTCCTCCTTCAGATATCCCCTGGATATCATCATTATCAATTGAGACCCTCTCAATCTCAAAGATACATGTTTATCCTGTCCAATCTCTCATCATAAAGAAACTTGGCCATTCTGGGTATCAACATGGCCTAAAGGTGCTGATGAATTTTGTGACAGGTAGGTCAGTGCAACTAGTAGTCAAGGCAATGCTGGCATGTACCATACAGTGCCTGGTCCACATTATCTGTAGCACTGATCATTGTGCACACAAGTTGGACAGAGACAGGAAAGGAATCGATGATTCATCATCTGCACTCAAGATGCCTCGAGCAACAAAAGAGGCTGCTGGCGAAAGATGAGCTTTGTCTCTTTGAAAGCTGCAATGGATGGCTCTGATACAGACAAAGATTGATGTTTTGTGGCAAACCTCTTTTAGTTGGTTGAGAATCCGGTAAGGTTTGGCTCGAGAGCCAGAGCAGCCTTTTGCTCACTTGAGTGCAATCCAATAGCCTGTTGTCTCGATCCTGCAGAGAACAATCGAGTACTTGGCCACTAATGAAAGAGATGCTTCGCTGGCTGAGTTCCATCCACAGTGGGAGTTGCTCATGGTCCCGCATTAAGTAACCCACAAGAGGTTTAGTTGTGCTGGGAGACTGAGTTTGATACAGAGATTCACAGACTTTCTCACTGTTGTGCAGCTCAGTGGATGTGCATGGACCTGCCCAGCAGTACAGGAACGAGGATGCTGCTTGTTAAGATGAACACATCTGTTCCATACCTCTCACTGCGTAGGACAGAGAAAGTGCTAGTCCATCCATCAGGCTCCCAAACCACCATGCATAATCAGGAAGAGGTAGCGGGGCCTTAGGAGCCACACCAACAGCTTCAGGAACAGTTATTGCCCTTCAGCCACCAGACTTCTGAACCGGTGTGGATGACTTCACCCACCTCAACACTGAGCTGATTCCACAACCTACAGACTCACTTTCAAAGACTCTATTACAGCTCACGTTCTCAGTATTCCGTATTTTTATTTGCACAATTTGTCTTCTGTTGCACATTGTTTGGTTATCAATCTTTGCTTATATAGATTTTCATATATTTTATTATATTTCTTTATTTTCCTGTAAATGCCTGCAAGAAAATGAATCTCAGAATAGTATATAGCAACATACACTGTATGTACTTTGAGAATGAATTTGCTTTGACTTTGAGCATTTGTCCAGGAGCAGCCAGTCACAACGATGACAGGCGTAGTCGATCAGCTCCAGGGATAGACAACTCTTTGCCAGACAGCACACTGGATCAGCTCTTGGCTGAGAGGTTCAAACCACACGATGCTCTTGCTGAGTGGGAGAGGACCCTGCGGTCAAAATCCCAACTCTGAGCCAGTTTGAAGAACCAGGAATCGGGGACAGGTGGAGATTTGCCTACCCCCTACGTTTGCTCTGCTATTCAATTAAAACACAGCTGATCGACAGCTCAAATCCGATTACTCATTGTTGCCTCTCAAAGACAAAAATCTGTCAATGCCTGTCAGCAAAGGTTCAACAGACTTACAGCCTTTGCAGGTAGGGGTTTTACCACCAATTGTTTCCTGATCTAATCGAGTTCATTCTGATGTTAATATTGTATCTGCAGGAACAATTATTACCCTACAACCATCGGTCTCCTGAATGAGCATGGATAAGTAGACTTAACACAATGCTGAACTGACTCCACTACCTATGGACTCATTTTCAAGGACTCTACAACTCATGTTCTTAGTTTTACTTATTTACTTTTTAATTTGTCTTAAGACCATAAGACAAAAGAGCAGAAGTCCGCCATTCGGCCCATCGAGTCTGCTCCGCCGTTTTATCATGAGCCAATCCATTCTCCCATTTAGTCCCACTCCCCCGCCTTCTTGGTCTTGTTTGTTGATCTTTGTTATGCATAGATTTGTTCAAAAATTCCTTTGCATTTCCTTATTTACCAGTAAATGTCTGCAAGAAAATGAATATCAAGATATTGAATGGTGACATCTACATACTTTGTTAATAAATTTACTTTGACTTTGGCACGCCCTGCAATCCACACTGGTGATAGTAGCTGCAAAGTTTGTCCTCAGTAGATCCTGTGTTCCAGCAATGCAGCAACAAGCTGGAAGTAGATAATCTTCACAAAATGTAAGGGAAGTGTCTACTGTCAAATGCATAAGTATGCCCAGGTACAATGAGAAACTCACGACCACAGACCATCAGAACATAGAACATTACAGCACAGTACATGACTTTTGGCCCATGATATTGTGCCATCTTTTTAACCTGTTCGAAGATGAATCTAACCCTTCTCTTCCACATCAGATTAAATCAGTTAGGACTTTATTCCTTGGAATATTGAGGAGAGATCTACAAAATTCTGAGGAGTATAGACAGGGTATATACAAGCAGGATTTTCTCCACTGAGGTTGAGTGGGACTACAACTAGAGGTTATGGGCTAAGGGTGAAAGTTGTATAGTTTAAAGGGGACATGAGCAGAAATTAATTCACCCAGATGGTCATGAGAATGTGGAATGAGCTGCCAGCACAAGTGGTGCATGTGAGCTTGATTTCAATGTTTAAGAGAAGTTTGTGTAGGTATATGGATAGTAGGGGTATGGAGGGATATAGTCTGGGTGCAGGTTGATGGGACTAGGCAGTTTAAATGGTTTGGCACAGACTAGATGGGCTGAAGGGCCTGTTTGTGTGCTGCACTTTTCTACGACTATGACTCATATCCTCTATTTTTCTATCATCCATGTACCTATCTAAGAGTCTATTAAAAGTCCCCAAAATACCTGATTCAATTATTCAATTACCACCCTTGGCAACATGTCCCATGAACCCACCAACATCTGTGTAAAAAATTTATATCAGACATCCCCCCCCCCCCCCCCCACAACACTTTTCTCCAATCTCCTAAATTATGCCCCGCATTTTAGCATCGTATCCACCCTGGGAAGAATTCCTCTGGCTGTTCACTCTGTCTAAGTCTTTTATCATCATATACCGTACAGCCCTATCAAATCGTATCTTTTCCTTCTCTGCTTCCTCATAAGACATGCTCTCTAATTCAGGCAGCATCCTGGTAAACTTCCTCTGTACCATTTCTAAAGCTTCCACATCTTTCTTATAATACTCTGAGAGTGGTAAGTGTTTAATAGAGCTGCAACATTATTTCCCAGCTTTTAGAACACAGTTCCCTGACTAATGTAGGCCAACATGCCATACACCTTCTTAACCACCCTATCAACTTGCACAGCAACTTTGAGATGTTTATGGAAATGGTCCCCAAGATCCCTCTATTCCTCTATACTGCTAAGAATCTTACTGTACTCTGCTTTGGAAGTTTGATCTTCCAAAATGTATCACTTCACATTTTTCCAGATTGTTCTCCAACTTTCACCTCTCAGCCCAGCTCTGCATCCCGTCAATGTCCCTTTGTAATGTTCGACAACCTTCTACTCTTTCAACCAGTCTGCAAAAGACAAAAAAACTGTGCAAATACAATAATACAAAATAAATAAGTAAGCAATAAATATGATGAAGAGTCCTTAAAAGTGACTCCATAGGTTGTGGGAATATTTTCATGCTGGGGCAAGTGATGATGAGTGAAGTTATCCCCTTTGGTTCAAGAACCTGATGGTTGAAGAGTAATAACTGTTCCTGAACCTGCTGTTGTGGATCCTGAAGCTCTTGTATCTTCTTCCTGGTGGCAGCAGTGTGAAGAGAAAAAGAAATGAAATGTAGAAGTGCTACAGGTACAGAGAAAACCAGTGCAGACAAACAGCAGTCTTTATAATGAAGCTTTGAGTTTGGCAGTGGTCCCTGTTTTAGAAAGTCCAATGTGCAGCCTAACCTTCAGCACCATTTACCACAATCACAAGAAATTTTTCAGATGCCAGAAATCTTCAGCAACTCACAGAAAATGGTGGAGGTACGCAGCAGGTCAGGCAGCACCTATGTAGAGGAATGGACATTCAATGTATTGGGCCAAGACCTTTCATCGGGACTGGAAAGGAAGTGGGAGGAAGCTGCAGGGAGGTGAAAGGGTACATGCTGGCAGCTGATAAGTGAAGCCAGGTGAGAGGGAAGGTGGGTGGATGGAGGAGAGGGGATAAAGTGAGAAGCTGGAAGGTGATAGCAGGAAAAGGTACTGAAGAAGAAGAAATCTGATAGGTGAGGGGAGTGGACCATGGGAAAAAGAGAAGGAACATCAGAGCAGGTGATAGGCTGGTGAGGAGAAGAGAAGGTGGGAGAGGGGTTCCAGAATGGAGAGTAGAAAATGAGAAAAGGTGGAGGGGGGAAGATTCTAGGAAAATGAAGAAATTTACCATTTTTAACTTCTTGATACAAAATATAAATGAGCTTCTTGTATGAGAAATTAATATAATGGCTTATTGGAAAAAGAAATGGGAAGAATGATAGAACTGCTAGGACAGGCATGATTGGATGAATGGCCTCTTTCTGTGCTCCATAGATCTGTTCACATGGACTTTAATTTGTAACAACACCTGCAAAGTTTCATAACTTCTCCGTTAACTCATACTTCAGTCACTGTTGAATATTCTAATGTGAATCAACAGCATTAGACAAAAATAACTGAATAACAGAAGTTGCATTTTTTTCCTTGATGAAAAGTCACAATTTCACTAATCTAAAATAAGGTAACCTTTTCAAATTTTGTTCCTGCATCAATAGACAAACTGTTAGAGGAATCTGTGCTGATTAATTCACAGACATTGTCACGAAGTGGAACGAAATCTGTCGTCTTCTGCAGTATTCTGAAAAGATCTGACAGTTAATATCTTGCATCCTGTTCTGCCCTGTTCGTGTGTGGGCTGTGAGGATGAACACTCTGGCTTACCAGAGAGATTTTGAGAAGAGTACCTGGATAGATAGGTGCATGGTTGCCACGACTAAACTATTACACTTGTGTAACTGTGTTCACATAAATAAGCCATTATAAGAACCATCCAGACTATGCCATCTTCTCACAGCTACCATTTGGCAGAAGTTACAGATCCCTGAAATCCTACACCACCAGGTTCAAAATAGCTATCATACTGTGCAAAAACCTCAGACACACACGTATATATTATATAGATAGAGAGCTATGGAGCCTATGACTTTTGACCAGAACTGCTGCAATTTTATGTATTTCACTGTACTACTGCAAAAAAGAGTTTCATAACATACGTGAGTGATGATAAACCCCATTCTGACGTGGCTCTCTATTGTGGACTGAGAGTGGGAAAGGGTTAAGGAGAGGGGAAACATGTTTGGGAGAAGGGAAAGGGAGAGGGGTGGGAGCAGGAAGCACCAGAAAGACATTCTGCAATGATCAATAAATCAATTGTTTTGAATCAAATGATCTTGCCTGGTGTCTCAGGGCAGGGTGTGTCTGTACTTATGCCACCCTTCACCTTTCCCCTGGCACCAGTCTCACACCCCTCCCGTGGCACTCCACCACTTTGCCATTCCCAAAATCCTTTGCTGCTGCCAGATTTACAGACTCACTCTCTGCTCCATGTTGACAAATACACTACTGTGCAAAACTCTTAGGCACCAAAATTATATATATGTGCTGAAAACTTTTGCATAGTATTGAACTTTCCTTCAACAATTTGGTTCTTAAACCAACTGGTGTGGTCCTACTCACTGGAGTTTAGCATTATGTTGACCAACCACTTTGATCACTTCTCACTAAAATTGACATATTTTTCTCTTATTGTGTTATTTTCTATAAAAACTGAGTGTGATTCATGTTTAATTTATATTTTTCTTGTGAATTCTATTTATCTGATGCTACTTGTCTGTGATACTGCTGCAAGTGGTTGTACATTGCACCGTGCATGCATCTGCTGCATAAGCTTAACTTTGACTATCTAAGGGCATTTTAAATGCCATTATGGAATCTGCTTCCACTACTGCCTCTGATAGTTCTCTCCAGGCATCTACCACATTCTGTATGAGAACTTGCACATCTGCTTTAACATCCCCTTCTCTGTTTGTTCTGTAGTATAGAGTAATATACACAAAATGTTGGAGGAACTGAACAGGTCAGACAGCTTCGATGGAACAGAGCAAACAGTGTAAATCTTTCATCTCACATTGGTTCCGTGGTCAATGTAGCTGTCTCACAAGTTGTGTGGAGATTTCATGTTCTCCCTGTCTGTTTGCTCGGGTGCTCTAATTTTCCTCCACATCTAAAAGATGAACTGTCTAGTGGGTTTCCTTCAACCATTTGTGTCTTCAGCAAACCAGCACAACCCCAGTCACTGCAGTTTAGCAACACCAGGCACATGGAGGAAACACATACGGTCACAGGGGGAATGTACAAACTCTCTACAGGTAGCAGTGGGAGATGAACCTGAGTTGCTGGTACTGTAAAGCATTGTGCTAACCACTACGACACTGTGCCGTGACAATACACATTGCCATGGAAGTGTTCGGAGTTAAATTCTGTTACGATTTTGTATAAAGTCCTCGATAAGCAAACTTGCATGTCCCTTTCTGTGAGTGTATGATTTCCTCCGGGTGCTCCGGTTTCCTCCCACGGACCAAAGATGTACCGGTTAGTTGGTTAATTGTTCATTGCAAATTGTCCTGTGATTAAGCTAGGGGTTAAATGGGTGGGTTGCTGGGCCAGAGTGGCCTGTTCCATGTTGTACCTCAATAAATAAATGAACACAAGTTTGACTTGGAAAACTGTACCCTCCCTACCAAACAATGGCAGGAATCAATCCTTGGACTTTATTTAATTGCTGCACTTCATACACCCCAAACTGAACTGGAACCATTGGAAAATTGTGTCAAATCCCAAATGGATTACACCACATATAGAACACAGCATATTACAGGCCCTTCAGCCCATGATGCTATGCTGACCTTTTAACATAGGCTAGAATTTTCTAACCGTTCCCTTCTACGTAGCCCTCCGTTTTTCCATCATATACTGTATGTGCTTGTCTAAAACCTTCTTAAATGCCATGATGTATCTGCCTCTACCCCCTCCCCTGGCAGGGCACTCTACAGACACGACACTCTTTGTATAAAGAACTGACCTTCGACATGGCTCCTGTACTTAACTCCAATCACCTTAACATCATGACCCTCTTTTCAGCCGGGGTGGTGGGGTAGAGATACATCTCTACCAAAGGAGGTGTAAGGCGCTCCTTCCATCCGCTAGACTGCAGGTCACCCTTAGGCAAGGTGTATCACCTGCTTACCCCTCCCATGCAGGGTCACGTGAAGCCGAGGGGGCAGATGGTAGATGGTCACATGCATATCACAAGTCCTGGTTATGTGACCACTCTCACAAGGCAGACAAACTCTGAAGAGTATTGATAATGGCTGGGGTCACCTGTCTTGGAAAAACACTGCCCAGAGGAAGGCAATGGCAAACCTCTTCTGTAGACAAGTTTGCCAAGAACAATCATGGTCATAATTGTCTAGATCATACGACACAGCACATAACAAATGAATATCACTGCATTGCTGTCTGGTATGGAGGGGCTACTGCACAGGGCCAAAATAAGCTGCAGAGGGTTGTAAATTTAGTCGACTCCATCTTGGGTACTAGCCTACAAAGTGCCCAGGGCATCTTCAAGGAGTGGAGTCTCAGAAAGGCAGCGTCCATTATTAAGGACCCCCAGCACCCAGGGCATGCCCTTTTCCCACTGTTACCATCAAGTAGGAGGTAAAGAAACCTGAAGGCACACACTCAGCGATTCAGGAACAGCTTCTTCCCCTCTGTCATCTGATTCCTAAATGGACATTGAACCCTTGGACACTATCCTCCTTTTTTAATATATATTATTTCTGTTTTTGCATGATTTTTAATCGATTCAATATACGTATACTGTGATTTCAGGACAGATGCCAATGACAATAAACACGATTCTGATTCTAATTCGGCATATTTTAGCCATTTCTGCCCTGGAAAAAGTCTCCAGGTATCCACTCGATCTATAGCTCTTATCATCTTGTTCACCTCTAACAGGTCACTTCTCATCCTCCTTCCTCCTAAATTTGGAACAGTTTGTATTTCTAGGATTAAGGAGAAAAGGGTCTGGAATACTTAGCTGATCAGGCAGCACCCGTGGAGGACTGTTGTAACCTTCTCAACTTAATGGCCTTTCATCAGAACCGATGCAGCCTGAACTGCTAAACTTTACTCACCCTTGGATTTCCACTGTGCTGAGGCATTTGATGTGGTGGTGGGGGGGGGGGGGGTGTTGTTATTCTGAAAATCAGAATCAGAATTAGGACATGTCACAAAATCTATTACGTTCTCGTTCTAACTGGATGGCAAGTCCTTGACATTATTGCCATCCTTTGTATTATTTATTTATTCATTTACTTACCTAATATTTTTATTTGATTTTTGCTTGTATTTGCACAATTTTTCTTCTTTTGCACATTGGTTGCTTGTCAATCTTTGTGAGTAGTTTTTCATTGATTCTATGATATTTCTTTGTTCTACTGTGTTACCTGCAAGAAAGTGAATATCAGGATAATATTTGGAGAAATATGCATACTTTGGTAATACATTGACTATGAATTTTGAACTTTGATCCTTTGTGATCAGATGTTGGAATGGAAATATGAGGGAAGGAGAAACTCGTGAGGAGGAAAGACTTCTCTTTAATTTCACCTCATTATCTCCTCAGAAAATGCCAAAACATTTCTCAGAGAATTAGTGCACATTTGTTGAAGGGTTTTTATTAATAATTGGAAATAGTTGTCGCTATGCTTTTCCATTGCCAGCAAGGATCAAAGGTTCCACAATACATTTTAAACTAGACCGTCCTTTATGCTGATAGTTTCATAATTGGCACCAGGTAAGTGCTTAAATATAATTTTATGACACCACTTATATGACACTTGTTTCAACTAATTGGAAGTGGAATTGGTAACACCTTCAACATTCATGAGACAAACATTATCTTAATTGTTGTTGTTTTTATTTAGAGATGCAGCGAGGCACAGGCCTTTCTGTCCCAATGAGCCTTGCTGCCTCGCAATCCATCTATTTGACACTAGCTGAATCACTGGACAATTTAAAATGACCGATTATATTCCAGTCTGCAGCCAGGTGCTCCAATATAACTTTAATCTCAGGCTACATCTCAAGTCAACTCATGTCTCCTGATTCTTGAGAGGATAGTGGTGTGTCACTTTCATGAATTATCACTGCCCGTGTGTGGTGAACATAGAACATAGAAGTCTATAACACATTGCAGGCCCTTTGGCCCACAATGTTGTGCCTACTCGAGAAACTGCCTAGTGTTTCCCTTTCACATAGCCCTCTATTTTTCTGATCTCCATGTGCCTATATAAGAAGTTCTTAAAAGACCCTATTGTATCCGCAAGTGAAAGCACTCCAGTGATAGGGTTAGGGAGGCAGGTCTATAGCTGATCATTCAAATTCAATAAGGATTGAATTTAAGAGCTGGGAGATTATATTGTAACTGTACAGGGCCTAGGTGAGGCTGCAACTCGGTTACCATTTGCATTTTTGGTCTCCTTAGACCAGGGGTGTCAATCTCATTTTAGGTCACGGGCCGGATTGAGCAAAATGCAGCTTCATGCGGGCCGGATCAGTCGGACGCGTGCGAACACAGCTTTTGTTGCCTCCATTTTTTCAGCCTGCTCTCATGTGTCTCAGTCTCTGCTATAACTACAAAGTGTTTCACTTTACAAATTCTGTTTCTTATGAAGAAGACTGCCGAGCAAGACTGCCGAATAAACACTAAAAAACCTGAAAACCTGGTACCTGAATAAACTCAGCATTAGCCATATCATACGCCATAGGCGCTTCGATTACTGGGGCCAGCTTTAATAGTAATTAGATATTATCTCACGGGCCAAAGATAATTCCACCGCGGGCCGGATTTGGCCCGCGGGCCTTGAGTTTGACATATATGCCTTAGACAATAACACCATAAGACATAGGAGCAGAATGGACTTGGCTTCCACCAAGTAGCGATCCCAATACTGACCCCTGAGGAACACCACTAACCTCTGGCGGCCAACCAGAAAAGGTCCCCTTTATTCTCACTCACTACCTCCTGCCTGTCAGCCATTCTGCTATTCATGCCAATATCTTTCCTGCAATACCACAGGATTTTATCTTGTTTATCAGCTTCATGTCTGGCACTTTATCAAATGCCTTCTGAAAATCCAAGTAAGTGGCATCCACTGCCTCTCCTTTGTCCACCCTACTTGTCGCATCGTCAACAAATTCTAACAGATTTGTCAGGCAAGAGTTCCCTTTACAGAAACCATGCTGACTTTAAATTATTTTATCATTATTCTCCAAATACTCCAAAACCTCATCCTTAGTAATAGACATTTTCCCAGCCACTGAGGTTAGGCTATTTAACCTGTCATTTCCTTTCTTTTGCTTTCCTACCTTCTTAAAGAGTGGAGTGACACTTGTAATCTTCCAGTCCTACAGGACCATGCCAGAATCGAGTGGTTCTTGAAAGATCATGACCAATGCATCTCTTCAGCAACATCTCTCAGAACTCTGGGATGTAGTCCATCTGGTCCAGGTGACTTATCCACCTTAAAACCTTTGAGTTTGCCTAGTACGTTTTCATTTGTAATAGCAATATCACTGCTCCATGACATTCATGGGCCTCTGGCACACTGCTAGTGTGTTCCGCAGTGAAAAAGTACCCATTAAGTTCATCTGCCATTTTTTGTCCCCCATTGCTACCTCACTAGCATCTTTTTCCAGTGGTCCAATATCAACTCTCACCTCCCTTTTACGCTTTATATAACAAAATACTTTTGGTATCCTGCTTTATATTATTGGCTAGTTTGCTCTCATATTTCATCTTTTCTCTTTTTATAGCTTTTTTAGTTGCCTTTTGTTGGATTTTAAAATCTTCCCAATCATTCAACTTCCCACTCACTTTTGCTACCTTATATGCCCTTTCTTTGGCTTTTATGCAGTCCTTAACTTCACTTATCAGCCACAGTTGCCTAGCCCTGCCATATGAGAACTAGCACCTTGTGGACTACTCCTGGAGACCTTAGCCTTGTCTGCTCTGTCATCGTCCCTGCCAGTATCCTCCTACAATCCATATGGGCAAGCTCCTCTCTCATGCCTCTGTAATTCACTTTATTCCTTTGTGTACTGATACATTGAGTTATGCTTCTCCATCTCAAACTAGAGTATGAATTCAATCATATTCTGATCACTGCCTCCTCATGGTTCCTTTACATTACATTCCCTAATAAGATCTGGGTTATTACACAACACCCAATCTAAGATAAACACAAAGTACCCTACAGATGCTGTGGTCAAATCAAGATGTACAAACAAGCTGGATGAACTCAGCAGACCGGGCAGCATCCATTGAAATGAGCAGTCAACGTTTTGGACCGAGACCCTTCGTCAGGACTGAAGAAGGAGGGGGCGGGGGCCCCATAAAGAAGGTGGGGGGGAGGATCTCCCGGTTGCCACCCACTTCAACTCTGCTTCACATTCCCATTCGGATATGTCCATACATGGCTTCCTCTACTGCCATGATGAGGCCAAACTCTGGTTGGAGGATCAATACCTCATATACCGTCTGGGTAGCCTCCAGCCCCTTGGTATGAACATTGGATTCTCCAACTTCCTGTAATTCCCTCCCTCTTCCTTCCACCATCCCACTTTCACTCTGCCTCCTCTTCTAGCTGCCTATCACCTCTCTCATGATTCTGCCTTCTTCTACTACCCATAGTGCTTTCCCCTTTCATTCGTTCTCTACCTCTCTGGCCTATCCCCTCCCTGCTTCCCCTCCACCACCCCTTGATCTTTCCTCTGATTGGTTTTTCACCTGGCACTTTCCACCCTCCCCCCAACATTCTTTATGGGGCCCCTGACCCCTCCCTCTTCAGTCCTGACAAAGCGTCTCAGCCCGAAATGTTGATTGCTCATTTCAACGGATGCTGCCCGACCTGCTGAGTTCATCCAGCTTGTTTGACCCAATCTAAGACAACCTCTCCCTGCATAGGCTCAAACACAAGCTGTTTGAAAAAGTCATCTCATAGGGATACACTAAATTCCCTCATTTGCAATCCGACACCAACCTGATTTTCTCAATCCTCTTCCCACATGAATCTGAGGGTGACCAATATTCTTGTGGGCAGATTTATGAGAGCTGTTGGGAGTGATTTAAAGTAATATGGCAGGCAGGTGGAACCAAGATGTAAGAGCTGATGTTGAGCCAGCAGCTTTCAAGTAGATGATGGGTGTAACATGAATATAAGGACAAACAACCCAGGGACTGGGTACAAATGTAGACAGAGCAAAGGGTTAAATTCTTTGAAAAAGCATGTGAAGGCTTTGGAGAGGGTGCAGAAGCAGTTTACCAGTATACAAATGAGTACCAACATAACTAAATGCCATTTGTGGGACCTGTGCAAGGATGATCCTTCAGAGAGATAACAAGAAGACTCCACCTCTAAAAGCCCTCAGAAGAGTTGGCAAGGCCCGCAGCTTCAACTTCTCCATCTGCCTTGTGCCAAATGAGGCGGGAACTTTGTTTCAACAATCTTTCCATCATCTTCACGGCAGACTCATTCAGGAGCAGCAACAATGGCACAGCTAACAGAGCCACTGATTTATTTGATGCATTAATTCTTCACTCTTAGGTTGGAGGAGTAGCACCTCATATTCTGTCTGACGGCATGAACATTGATTCCTCTAACTTCCAATATTTTCCCTCGCCTCCCTTCTCTCTTTTACGATTACCCTCTCCTCACCTGCCCATCACCTCCCTCTGGTGCTGTTCTTTCTTCCCTTTCTTCCAGATCTACACTCCTCTCCTGTCACATTCCTTCTCCTTCATCCCTTTACCTTTTCTACCTATCACCTTCCAGCTTCTCACCTTATCAGCCTAACCCCACCTACCCATGACCCCCCCCCCCATTTGGCTTCACTTATCACCTGTCATCTTGTACTCTTCTCCCCACCCCTCCACTCCTTTCTTTCTTTGGCTTCATTCCTCTTGCTTTCCAGTGCCGATGAAGGGTCTCAGCCCGAAATATCAACAGCTTATTCCCCTCCATAAATGCTACCAAGCTCTGCCATGGCCAGTCCCAATCCTGGATGCGAAAGGAGAAGGGTTGGACATGGGGCTAGCAACCCTATCCCGTAAATCCCAAAGCTGCAGAAATGCTAACAGAAGATCTACAGACCTCATCCTTGGGAGAGGAAGGATATTTGCCTGAAAGATTTCTGAAGATGTGATGAAAGAGAAGACACAGGACCAATCAACCTTCAGTGCATGGCCAGGTAGTCTGACGAGCTTCTGCCAGTGGCCTGTGCCCCAGCAGGGGTGATGGGCTTGAGAAGAAGAAGGAGACCTGCTTGACCTGCTGAGTTCCTCCGGCACTTTGTGTGTGTGTGTGTGTGTAGTTTGATACATTGAAGAATGACTATTATTACACTAAAATGACATGTATATGACATTGACACAGCGAGAAGCCACTGGTTCTTCACAGTGGCATCACCAACACTGTTACTAGTCCATGCCAAGCATATGGATCTTATGGATCCCATCCAAAGTCACTTCAACTAAAGTGAAATAGGCTGCAAAGCATTGAGATTTAATTAATGAAGAGCTGTTTAAATTCATCAGCAGTGTGTATGTGGAGCTCTTCACGCCATTTTCAAAAGGTTGGTCAGTGCTGTTTATTTGAACAGATTAATTTAACTCTATGTAGCGAAGTGCTTCAAAAGTACCATCTGTTTGCCTTTTGATATGTGTAAGTGCACCGTCATCAAATCCATCTGCCTTACAAAAGTAGCACTCAAATTAGAAAATATTCTAAATTGCTTGTGAATAATGGAATATATATTCAAATATCTCCTGTTTTTTTGGCATTTTATACCTGTACTCTCCATTATTATTTTTAGAAGTTAAAGATATTCCTCTTTTTCCAAGAAATCAAGATTCAAATTTACATCGAAACATACAGCAAAATGTGGCGCTTGCTTATCAACATTCACACCCGAGGGTGTGCAAAATGGCATGCCCACACTTTGCTAACCCACACATCTTTGGAAAGAGGGAGGGAACTGGAGCACGCAGAGGAAACCCCCGCAGTCAACCAAGGGTTCAGTGGGGGAACCAGTAAGTGTCACCACAGAACATACAAGCAACAAAACCACAGCAGCACAATCTGCCCCCATCCCTCCCTCCCACCCACACACATAGACAGTCCTCTAACCCCAGGACAGTCTGGGCCTTGGCCTCTAGCCTTCAGCAGACCCGGGTTCCGACTCGGATTTGGAGTTGGACAGACAGAGATTGGGCCTTCGATACCCCAGCGGACTTGCATAGAAACATAGAGTTTGTGCTTTGGTCAACAGGAATTCAACTTCCAGACTTCAGATCTGACCCTCGGGACTCGATTCTCTGCATTGACCACAGGACCTAGCAATCACCATACAAAAGGCCTCGAACTCCAGACCCACTGATGACAGGCCTCTAACTCTTAACAATTCACGAACCCAGAGCAGCCATTGGACTTCCCTCCTCCTGTTCGTAAGGAACTCCAACTCCAGAACCCACTGACTGCTGGGGGTTTCATCAGCCTTCATCCATACTGGTTTGCCAGTCTAATAGAGTCAGTGTTGTATAAACCTTTGTGCTGTTTCAACATTTAATATCTTTACATTTTGTACTTTAAATTCATACTTTCTGAAAATGTTAAAAATGGAATTATAGTCAGAAACCGCCATTCACTATATTCTTTCAATCCTTCTGATCCGGCCAGGTGTTTTTCTCAAGCTGTCTATATTTGACATAGTATGATCCAGACATCCGTTCTCCTGTCAATTACTTTTATGTTGATTAATAATCTGCTGCATTCTTTCCTGTTCTGACCAAAAATATCAACATGCGAAGGTTCTTCCCAACAAGAACATTTTGTTTTATTCTCTTGTGTTTATTCGTACCTTTTCACTGCTTTGGAATCAATGAAATCTGAAAGCAGCCTGGATCTTTCAGTGAGATTTGAGCACAGTGTGGTGGGTTTCAGTTGGATCCTTGATTAATTACAGTGTGGTTTACTGCTGTGAAACAGCACTGTGCCTTGGTTGGTGACTTTCTTGTTCCCAAGTTGATGAGTTCCAGTTTCATTACCACTCAATTCTGGCTCAACAGATTGTTGTATTATGAAAAGGGCATGCCAGTGGCTAGAGTTCATTAGGAGTTTGAGGAGATTTTGTATGTCACCAAAGCCTCTAACAAATTTCTATAGATGCCTATGTAGGGGTGGCATGGTAGCATAGTGGTTAGCACAACACTTTACGGTACAGGTAACGTAGGTTCAATTCCTGTATCTGCATGTAAAGCATTTGTACTTTCTCCCTGTGACATCGTGGGTTTCCTGCAGGTGATCCGGTTTCTGCCTGCAGTCCAAAGGCATACTGGTTGATAGGTTAATCAGTCATTTCAAACTGTCCCACGATTAGGCTCATATAAAATCGGGGGATTGCTGGGTGACATGGCTCAAAGGGCCAGAAGGACCTATTGCATGCTGTATCTCAATGAATAAATGTTCCGTGGAGAGCACTCCGACTGGTTGTGTCGCTATCTGGAATGGAGGCACCAATCCACAGAATCAAACAAAGCTGCAGAGGGTTATAAACTCAGTGAGCTCCATCACGGGCACTTGCCTCCCCAGCATCCAGGACATCTACAAAAGGCGATGCCTCAAGAATGTGGCATCCATCATTATAAATTCCTATCACCCAGAACATGAACTCTTCTCATTGCTATCATCAGGGAGGAGATACAGGAACCTGAAGACACACAATCAGTAATTTAACAACAGCCTTTTCCCCTCCACTGCCAGATTTCTGAATGTACACAACCTCAATTCTTGCTCTCTTTTTGCACTGTATCTTTCCTGTGTACATTTCTTATTATAACTTACAGTAACGTATATCTATTGCAATGTTCTGCTGCCACAAAGCAACAAATTTCAGAATATATGCCAGTGATAATGAACCTGATTCTGTTTCTGACTTTACGGAGCCTGAGTTCTAGAACACAAACTCTGAGAATAGGGAATTTGGTACCACATTGGAGAATTTCCAGACTATTCAATGTTCCAAATTACACATTGTTAACAGAACTATAATTTTAAGGGTCGTAGGGAAGTACAGCACAGAAACAGGCCCTCTCCATGCCAAGCCATTGAAGCTGCCTATTCCCTTTGACCTGAATCTAGACCATAGTCCTCCTTACCTCCACCATCCACGTACCCATGCAAACTTCACTTAAACATTGAAATCAAGCTGACATGGACCACCTGTGCTGGCAGCTTCCTCCACACTCTCGCAACTCACACGTAATACATGACCTCTGGTTGCAGTCCTACTCAAGCTCAGTGGGAAAAGTCTTCTTGCATTTACCCTAACTATACCGCTCATAATTTTGTATACCTCTATCAAATACCCCAGTGTATAGGTAACTATATGGGTGAGATTTGTGGGTCTGAAAATGGATACAGCAAGGAAATGGTTAACAAGTAGGAATTTGAGGGTCTGTCCTGTTTTGAAGGTCTACCTGAGTGTTTGACCCTTTATACTAGATAAGAGAAGAACAATATATGACTCTGGGCTACCAGATAACATGCCTGAGAGCAACTAAAAGTGCTGATTTGTGTAAGAATAATTAATCACCTTGTCTCTAAAGAATGTTGTTTTCATATTGTTTGGTTGTGGACTTGATAGGATGTATTGTCCCTGGGGAGGCAAAGGCCGATTGTCAAAGGTCACCCAACCAAGAGGTTAGGGCGGTGTAAACGTCGGATTGGATGCCTAGCCCCTTCCAGCTGGACTGGGAGGTGGCGATAGTGCTATAAAGGTGGGCAAGGTCTTTCTTGGGCAGACCACTCGCCTGGGTCCCACCTTCGGGCTGAGCAGCTGAACTGGCGCCAAGGTCCGCCACCCTAGCCAGTCCACGGTCGATCGCCTGCTTCAGGGACGACGCAGATGTTGCCAAGTATACTCGGTGGTGTAGACCACTAGGGGGTTGCTTAAGTTATCCCCACCTATTAGTGGTGTAGGTAGTGTACAATATAAAGCATTTCTCACAACCCTCTATTTCTTCTCTGTATTAACAGTAAAGTGGGATTTGAAGGAACTACCGAGTCTGGGTCCATTTGTTCAAGCAAAAGCAAATAGCTGCAGTATCCACACATCACAGTTATTCTTATTGGGTATCAGTTTTGTGGAACACCTAACTATACCTCTCATAATTTTGTATTACTCTATCAAATATCCCCACAATCTTCTAAGTTAAAGAATAATGTCCTAACCTAGTCAATCTATACTTATAACTCAGGATATATACTAACACCTCCAGATCTGTCAATATCCTTGTAAATTTTTGCTGTATTTTTTCAATCTTGTTTACATCTTTTCTGTAGGTAGGTGACCAAAACTGCAAGTTTAAGGGAAGTGTGGGTAACAGAACCTTGGTCAGTTTGAAAAGAGTGGGGAAAATGGGGTCTCGATGAGTAGGAATAGTCACAGGAAATAGAGCCCAGTGAGTGGGAAAACTCACAGGAACTAGAGTCCCAGTGGGTGGAAAGGAAACAGGAACTGGAGCCCTTGTCTGTGGAAGGAAACAAGAACTGGAGCTCCACTCTGTGGGAAGGAAACAGAAACTAGACTCCCAGAGAATGGGAAGGAAACACAGGAACTGAGCCCCTGTCTCTGGAAAGGAAACAGGAACATGAGCCCCTGTCTGTGAAAAGGAAACGGGAACTGGAGCCTCTGTCTGTGAAAAGGAAATGGGAACTGGAGCCTCTGTCTGTGGAAACGAAAGAGGAACCTGAACCCTTGTCTGTGGGAAAGAAACAGGAACCAAATTCCTAGTGAGTGGGAAGGAATAGTCACAGGAAACAGAGCCCAGTGAGTGGGAAAACTCACAGGAACTAGAGTCCCAGTGGGTGGAAAGGAAACAGGAACTGGAGCCCTTGTCTGTGGAAGGAAACAGGAACCTGAGCCCTTGTCTGTGGAAGGAAACAAAAACTAGACTCCCAGAGAGTGGGAAGGAAACACAGGAACTGAGCCCCTGTCTCTGGAAAGGAAACAGGAACATGAGCCCCTGTCTGTGAAAAGGAAACAGGAACATGAGCCTTTGTCTGTGGAAACGAAAGAGGAACCTGAACCCTTGTCTGTGGGAAAGAAACAGGAACCAAATTCCTAGTGAGTGGGAAGGAAACACAGGAACTGGAGCCCAGTGAGTGGGAAGGTATCAGGAATTGGAGCCCCTGTCTGTGGGGAAGGAATCTGAGAAACTCTACCTGATGAGTCAAATGCCAAAACAATTAATATTTCCCAATAACAGGGTTGTGCGTTAGTAAGGTTTTCCTGCATCTTGAGGATTCCACACTGCTACAGACTTTTCCCCTTCAAATTTAGTTTTAGATATCTCAATATGAATTCCATGACATAATCTTGAAGAAAAGTGGTGAATTATCTGATGTGCTTGATCTACTATTTGCTCCTTATCCAACATTGCTAATAATATATTGCTTGTTCTTCAACAAATCACCGTGTATGTGACCTTGTTGTGGAAAATGTTTTGACAATGGTTACATTCCAAAGATTCATTAGTTGTTAAAGTGATATGAAAGGTTAAACATTAATACAGGCTTTCATTTTGTTTAATCAATAAGCCTTAAAGCTACATCATTACAAAGAGATGATACACATATTTGGTGCAGGATAGGTACGACCAATGGTTGATGATCTTACTGGTGGCTTCATCACTTGAACTCAGAGAGCAGAACACCACAGATATAGGCTGTTAGGCCCAATCAGTCTATGCTAGCCACAGCGCTCACCCAGCTAGTCATAATATCCTGCATTTGGTCCGTATTGCTTTGAGACCCACCCTCTATGTACCTATTCCATTTCTTTGTGAATGATGCTATTGCGCCTGACTGAACCACTTCCTCTGGTAGTTCATTCCATATACTCAGTAGCCACTGCTTGAAAATGTTGCCCCCCCCCCCCCACCAGGACATTTTTAAATGTTTCGCCTCACATTGCAAAGATGTATAGATTAGTGTCAGTGAGTCATGGTATGCTATATTGGCCTCCAAAATATAGTGACACTTGCTGGCTGCTTGTCACAATCATCACTGATTCGATTTGAGGCAAATGACACATTTCATTGTATGTTTTGATGTACACATGACAAATGAAGCTCATATGTTTTTAAATCTGTCTGTTAATTGGCCATTGTAAATTATCCCAGCGGGTAGGCAAGTTGTAGGTTTTCAGGGGACATGATAGGAATGTGGGGAAAATATTCAAGATTCAAGGTTCAAAGTCTAGAGTTCTAAGTACATTTATTATCAAGATACATATATATCATTATATAAAACCCTGAGAATCATTTTCTTGTGGGCATTCTCAGTCTTTCCAATAACCATGAAAGACTGTACCCAGCAGGGCAGACAACACATGTGCAAAAGACAACAAACTGTGCAAATACAAGAAGAAAGAAACAGTAATAACAAACAAGCAATAAATGTTGAGAACATGAGATGAAGAGTCCTTGAAAGTGAGTCAATAGGTTATGGGAGCAGTCCAGCAATGGGGCAAAAGTGATGTTGAGTGAAGTTATCCCCTTTGGTTCAAGAACCTGATGGTCGAAGGGTAATAACTGTTCCTGATCCAGGTGATGTGACTCTTGAGGCTCCTGTGCCTTCTTCCTGATGGCAGCAGTGAGAAGAGAGCGTGGCCTGAATGGTGAGCAGTCCTTAACAATGGATGGCCACAATGGAAGATTTTCTTCTCTATGTGATATCAGTAAGCCACCTGAGTTTTTATTTGTGAAATCCGCTAGTTTGTGGTCATTACTAATGGCCAGCTGTTTTTTCTTCAATGTAATTTCAGATTACTGACAGAATTTAAATTCCACAGCTGCTACAGTGGGATTTAAATTCACATCTCTGGATTGTCACCCTTATTCCTGGGTTACAAGTGTGTGACACTAGTATATAGGCAGTCAGTTTCAATTATCCAGAGCACATAAAGCTGAGGCTGCCAGGTGCTGCGTCCAAGGTACTTAAAAAAAAGCCATTGCACACCATGGAGCGATGTGATCGGTTTATTATTGTCACATGTACCAAGATACAGTGAAAAGCTTGTCTTGCATACTCTTCATACCGATCAATTCTTTATACAGTGCGCTGAGACAAAACAAGGCAAAAGAGTTGCAATGCAGAACAGAGTGCAAAAAGTCACAGAGAACATATGGTGCAAGAAGACAATAATGGCCAAGCTCATAACAAGTTCAATTGTGAGTCAAGATGTAGGTTTTTTCAAATAAAACAAAGTGAGGTGTTTTATCGTTAGTTAAACCTGTAACACAGTTTATTGAACTTCAAAACCTAAACACAAAAGCACAGTAAAACTCTAAGTAATAACATCATCATGCCAGACCAGGCCGCTTAAAGTGAAATCCCAGCTCAAAGTTGGTGGTTGTGAATTATGTACACTTCTCCCAACTATGTTACTCTACAAGCCCCCCCTACCCACCACCCCACCCCAGAATTCACTAAAACTGATATTGTGAGCCTTTCTGGAACTTGGACGAGCTGCCTGACTCAAGTCCTGTGTTCCATGGGTGGAGGAACAGCAGGTGCCTCTGGCTCGTCCAGAGGTGTGTTGGCACGCTCATGGTCATGTCGTGACGGCAAGGGCAAGGCAGCGAATACTCCAATTTTGATGGGCCGATTTAAGGCGATCTACCAAAATACGTTCAGGTTTCTCCCTCTTTATCTATGACAAAAGTTTTTTCTCCCTGTTCCAAAATACTGAAAGGACCATTGTAAGGGGGCCCAAGGAGATGTTTGTGTACCTCATGGTGGACGAAAACAATGAGGCAGAATGTAGGTCAATGGGAACCTATGAGCGCTGTGTGCCATGATGGGAGGTAGGAATGGGTGAAAAGGAATTGAATTTACTGAGGAGGGTGGAATGCTGGTGAGAGGATGACCAGGTGGTCATGGCATCAGGAACGAAATCCCCTGGCTGTAACAGATTGTAACGGCTGCACGTATACCAGCTCAGCCGAGGACAATTGCAGGTCCTCTTTCGGATCAGTTCTAAACCCCAGCAGGACTCAGGGGAGATAATCGTGCCAACACTTGTCTGTCAGAGAATCCCTCAGAGCAGTTATTAAAGAACAGTGAAGCCACTCGCATAAGCCGTTGGACTGCGGCTGTTTCCCCATGGTGTGATGTAGCCTAACGCCGAGGTCCTAAGCTATCACAAACCAGAGGTCTTATTTGAATTGGGGACTGTGGTCAGACAAAACATCAGATGGGGTGCCAACCTGAGTAATCCAGGTGCTGATGAACGCCCGAGCCACGTCTGTGACTGTTGTTGATGCTGGAGGGTCGACCTCTGGCCATCTGGTGATATGGTCCACCAAGGTAAGAATATGTGTGAAACCATGGGAAGGTTAACCCTAACCCTAACCCTAACCCTAACCCTAACCCTAACCCTAACCCAACAAGGACCACATTGACATTGTCAATCCATCACTCAGAGACCTCAAAAGGTGCCAATGGCACCTGGACATCTCCGCACAGGCTGTAGTCCAATCAGATACGTCCTTTCTGAGGACATGCCAAACAAACTTTAGTGCAGCCAGTTTCTGTGAGGCCTTCCGGCCTGGATGCGAAAGGCCATGTATGGAGCTGAAAACAATCCGTGTCCTGTTTGTGGACACGATTGGGCAAGGGTGAATGCTTAAGGAATCGCACTGGAGGGAAACCTCAGCTTTCCCGAGCTTAATGTCAGCCAACTGCAGGTCAGTGACTGCTGTTTGGTAAGGCTGGATCTCTAAGTCAGTAACTTGGATGGCTGCCATGCTGGCATAGTCAACCCCTATGTGTACAGCCTCAACAGATGTCATTTAACAGCATTAATTTTACCCTTGATATGTTGCATATGTAGGTTGGCATGTTGTATATGTAGCCGTACATATGTTGAGATGTTGTGTATCTCTGATATGTAGGCCAGGTGGCATTACTGCCGTGTGGACTAAAGGTCTGATACTTTGGCATCACCACGTGCATGAGGGGTTTGTGGTCAACGAACACTGTGAAATGGTGACCCTCTAGAAGAAAACTAAAATAGAGGACAGCCAGAACGAGACTGAGAAGCTCACAAGCAAACATGCCATATTTCCATTTGGGGGGTTGGAGCTGCTGGCTGAAGAAAGAGAGCAGCTGCCACGTGCCTCCGACCAGCAGCTAGTGTGCAGCACCCACGTCACAGTCTGAGGCATCAGTAGTTGTGGCTATGGGTGCATGGGAAAGCTGGAGTGCCAGTAGGGTGTGTGTTAGGAAGAGCTGGTTTGGTATCATCAAGAGCCTTGATCATGTCCACTGACCAGTCACCAGATTAGGATATTACCTTTAAGCACAATATACAGGGAAGCATACGTTCAGCAGCTCACGGAATGAACCAGTGACAGAAATTTAGCACACCTAAAACCTCCTGCAGATTTTTGTAGTGCGGAGTGGTAGGAAATCCATAATAGTGGCTACTTATGATGGGAGGGGTTTCACACTTACTGTGGTGATGCGATGGCCGAGAACGTCAATGGTCGACAACCCAAAATGGCATTTAGCAGGGTTAATAATCAACCCGTGTTGGCTTTAGCACTTGAAAGGTGTGTGGAGATGAGATACCTGTTTGGATTTGGATGCACTGGCAACAAGTGTGGCATCAGGTAAACAAAAAGAAAAAAAAAACTTAGTACAGAGTCCGTCAGCCATTGGGAAGTCTGTGCTGTGAGGTTTCATTGCTCTTTGCCTTCTCATCAATAGGCGATGCTAGCAACACCCTCACTTAAGCACCTGTATCACACTGGAAACTTTGCCCTGAAAGGGCACAATAAACACTAGATGACCCTGGCAGCTGGAGCCCGCAGTGTTCATAGACCTCTGATATCCTGATGTACTGGCACTGTCAAAGCTGCAATGCAGTTGGCACTTCCTAGTGTTCCTACCAAATCACGTGTGATAAAAACACAGACCCGGCGTTATCTGTTGTCCTTATGTTGGGGGGCCTTGCTTACTGGGCTTATTGAGGTAGAGAAAAGAGGAGGAAAGATCCACAGCACCCTGGCTGAGTGTAGACTATAGCCATTTTAGCAAGCTTCCTAAAGTCCTTCACGGGTGCTTTAGTGAGGGTTATCCAAACTTGATCAAGTATTTGCTGCATAAAGAGTTCTTTAAAAATAAAACATGGACGGTAATTTCCCAGGACACACAGCATGTGGTCCATTAGCTCCGAAGGCCCAGCATCACCGTGACTGGGTAAGGAGAATAATTGTTTGCCGCACTCAGACTCCAATATTCCAGAAGTCTGTAAAAGGTGAGTTTTCAGCGATCGGTATGTATCGTGTTCAAGCAGATTCACCACTCTCACTGCCATGGATTTGTTGAGTGACCCTAGCACATAGTAGAATTTGGTGTCGTTGGCAGAGATATCTTGAAGTGCAAACTGTGCCTCAGCTTGTACAAACCAAACAATGACATTTTACTCCCAATACTCCAGCATTTTCAAAGCGACTGCATTAGACAACCTGTTCAATAACTCTGGAATTGTTCAAAAACATCAAAGTCACCAATGCAGGTTTCACAAATAAAATGAAGTGAGGTTATTTTTTTGCTTAATGGAACCCGTAACACATTTCTTGAACTCCGAAACCTAAACACAAAATTGTGCTAAAAATCTTTATATAATAACCTCATCATGTCAGACCATCCACTGAAAGTGAAAGCCCATCTCAATATTGGTGGTTGTGAAATATATACATTTCTCCCATGTTATTGTACAAGAGGTCCAATCAGGAGTCAAACACCACCAGGAGGGTTAGCTGTCTTTGAACCTGGTGGTATTTGATCTCAGACTTCTGTATCTTCTACCCGATGGGAGAATGGAGAAGAGAGAAAGAGTATTGGGTGGGGGGGGAGATGTATAGGCAGAATCCATAAAGGGGAGGGTTGCTTCTGTGATGTGCTGAATTGTGTCAACAAATCTCTGCAGTTTCTTGCAGTGACTGGGAGATTAATTGCTATACCAAACTGTTATACATCCAAATAGAATGTTTCTATATTGTGTTGATTAAAATCTCATTAATTCATTCTTTAGCGTGCAAGAAGTCCATTCAAGATTCTGATCAAAGTGGCAAAGAAGCTGTCTCTGAGCCAATGATATATGCTGTCCAGCTTCTGCACAATGACCTGGGGCAGATGGGAGGATATCCAGGCTGGGTAGGGTCTTTGATTAACTCGGCTGCTTTGCTGAGGCAGTGGGAAGTGTAGACAGAATCAAAGAAAGGAGACAAGTTTCCACGATGGGCTGCGGTGCAATTTCTTGCAGTCTTGGACGGAGCACTTTCCATACCAAGCTATGTTGTATCTGGATATGATGTTTTCTATGGTGTTAAACAAAACTGGCATGCTAAACTTCCTGAGCCTTCTGAGGAAGTAAAGGTGACTATTGCGTGTGCATGGTTGGACCAGGGAAGAAACCACTGGTGATATTTACTCCTATGAACTTGAGTTAGGGTGCCATGGTGTCATAGCAGCTTGTGTATCACTTTACAGCTTGCTGCTGTCCATAAGGAGTTTGTCTGTTTTCCCTGTGACTGCACGGTTTCCTCCAGGTGCTCTAGTTTCCTCCCACATTCCAAAGACTTACAGGTTACTAAGTTGTGAGCATACTATGTTGGCTCGAGAGGCACCACAACATTTGTGGGTTGCCCCCAGCAAAATTCTCAGACTGTGATGGTTGTTCATATAAACGCTGCATTTCACTGTATGTCGATGTCTTCATCATCATCATCATTATGTGCCATGGTGTAAGACAGGGACGATCATAGTCTTGTGACCATGATTGCTCTTGGCAAATTTTTCTACAGAAGTGGTTTGCCATTGCCTTCTTCTGGGCAGTGTCTTAACAAGACAGGTGACCCCAGCCATTATCAATACTCTTTAGAGATTGTCTGCCTGGCGTCAGTGGTCACATAAGTAGGACCTGTGATAGACACTAGCTGCTTATGTGACCACCTGCTGCTATAGCTTCATCTGACCATCATCGGCGGGGGTGGGGGTAGGGGGCTAAGCCGGTGCTACACCTTGCCCAAGGGTGACTTACAGGCTAGTGAAGGGATGGAGCACCTTACGCCTCCTTTGGTAGAGATGTATCTTCACCCAGTCACCCATATGTCAACATACATGTGACAAATAAAGCTAATCTTTATTTTTATTTTTATCAATTGTTGCCTTAAATCTATCAAAGTCATAAAACTACGATATTTTATGTAGCTGCACGAGTTTAAGGATTTTAATATCATTTATTTATTTATTGAGAAACAGCTGAATAGGCCCTTCCAGCACTTCGAGCTGAGCTGCCCAGCATCCCTGATTTAATCCTAGCCTAATCACAGAACAATTTACAAAGACCAATTAACCTACCAAATGCAGGGCTGAGTGCAGTCCGGGACTGGTGGAACTGTGTTTATTTGCCTTTTGAGGGCACTAACTTTGGAAACTACCAACTCAATTTACTATTGCTCTCACTCAATCTATCACTTGGTTCATAATCTAAAGTGGTTCTGCTTCAGAAGCTAATAGTCTGAGGTTCACAAGTTCTCAGGACACTGCATCACCCTGGCTATTAAATGCATCATCAGCTTTAATCTCTTTATTAAAAAGTAAGTCATGGGGGGCAACAGGTTGATATACAAATGACTAAAATTAATTAAAAACATAAACACAATATGTAGCAGTTTTGCCGAGAATTTATACACCTAGTGGCCACTTTATTAGGTATAGAAGGTTCGCTAAAGGTAAAGGAAATAAACACAGGAGGTAACTCATAAAGTGGTCACTGAGCATGTTTCTGTATGGTTGTGGTCTTTGGCTGGTGTAGCCCACCCATTTCAAGGTTCGATGTGCTGTGCATTCGGAGATGCTCTTCTGCACACCACTGCTGCAACTCATGGTTATTTGAGTGACTGTCACCTTCCTGGCAACTTGAAACAATCTGTCCATTCGCCTCTGACCACTCTCATTGGCCCACAGAACTGCTGCTCACTGGATTTTTCTTCTATTTTTCACACCATTCTCTATAAACTCTAGAGATTGTTGTGCGTGAAAATCCCGGGAGATTTCTGAGATATTCAAACCATCCTGTGTGGGACCAACAATCATTCCAGAGTCAAAGCCACTTAGATCACATTACTTCTCCATTCTGCTGTTTGTTCTGAACAACAACTGAACCTCCTGACCATATCTGCATGCTGTTATGCATTGAGTTGCTGCTACATGATTGGCTGATCAGATATTTGCATTAACGAGCAGGTCTACAAGTGTAGCTAATGAAGAGTCCGCTGAGTGCAGTTCCCCTGCTGTTCTAATATGTTTGGGCTTTAGTGGTAATCCTACTAACTCTGAGTAAGAAGCTGCTGGATTCAATTCTCCCTACTCAAAGGTCATCTGCCCCTAATGCTGACCAGAGTGAGTAGTGTGGTACACCATGCTATATCAATGCACTGCAAGTGGAGCCATTGGCTCCCAGAACCAGAGCTCCAGGTTCAATGCTGAGCACAGGTACTGTCTGTGTGCAGTTTGCATGTAGGCACATCCTCCCTGTGATCCCATGGTTTTCCCCCAGATTCTTTGGTTTCCCATCACAGTAGCATAGCAGTTAGCTTAACGTTATTACAGCACTAGCGATCTAGGTTCAATTCCACCTCTGCCTGTAGGTTTTCGTACGTTCTCCCCATGAATGTGTGGGTTTCCTTCAGTGCTGTAGTTCCCTGCCACACCCCAAAGACTAATATGTTAAAAGGCTTAAGAGAAATTAGTTTTATTTATCATATATATATTTAATCACTATGACTATGAGGGGAAACTTTTTCATTCTGAGGGTTGTGAGATTATGGAATGAGCTGCCAACGTAAGTCACGCATGCCAGCTCGATTTCAAAGTTTAAGAGAAGTTTAGGTAGATAAACAGATGGTGGAGATATGGAGGGCTATAGTTCCAGTGAATGTGATTGGAGTAGGCAGTTTAAATGGCTTAGCACAGACCAATCTTGCTTCCATCCCCAAGCTCTGCTTCTGTGCTGTACTTTTCTATGACCCTATGACACTAGAACAATGAATTGCATCATTTGCATCACCGATCACCAACACAGTCTGAGTATGTGTTGGGAACAGCTTGCAAGTGTCGCTGTGCTTCCAGCACCAACATAGCATGCCCACTACTTACGAACCCTGACCCATATGTCTTTGATCAGGGTTAGTAAGTTGTCTAGAGAATGTGCATGTTAATTGGGCTTCATTAAACCCTTACATTAAAATGCTGTGGAGGTGTCTATACCTCACTGAGCGATATTGTGTATTTTCTGACTTATGGACATTGGACTTACTTTTAGAGGACTCTGCAGTTCATATCTAATGTGGTTCTGGTTTCTGGGAACTCCTTTTTTTAATTGCTATTTTGATCGGGGCAGACTGTCTCTGCAGCCTGCAGTCAACAAACGACACAGCACTAAACTGAACATTTCTAGACTGTTTCAAGGACTCCGTGGTTTAATGTTTAATATTCTGTGTGTTATGCATTCATTTTTTTTTTGCTGCTTGCGTGATTTGTTCTTTTTTTGAGCACTGGGTGTTTGATGTTTTCTTTGAATGGGTTCTAGGGTCATTTCTTTATTTCGTGGCTGTCCACGGGAAGACAAATCTCAGGGTTATATTCTGCATACATACTTAGATAATAAATGTACTCTGAATCTTTGAATCCATCCAGTTAATATTAGGATAATTTATCTCCCACTTTCATGGCCCTAGTGCTGCAGTAGAATGAGTGAATTCTCGTGGTAGAGTTAAACAGTTTTTTTTCTTATTTTATCAGTAACCCTGATCTATCTTGGAATCAGCATTTATTTTAATCATTTTTTCAGGATGACAGTCCTTCAAGAAAACCCCTCAACCATCACCATGCACATTAACTTAAGATTAAAAAATAACAGGAAATATTTTGCCCTTCAATAGAAGCTCAAAGAAAAGTTTACTTATCAGGTTTGAACTGTATCTTCAATACAGTCATACTCATTTCACAGAACAAATCAAACAAATGATAAAAGGCATAAATCAAGTGCATAGCCAGAGACATTGGCCAAGGGCAGAAATACAGGTGGCATAACTAAAAGGGAATACACACAAAATGCCAGCAGAATTCAGCAGGTATTGAAATGAATAAACAGTTGACGTTTTGAACTGAGGCCCTTCTTTAGGATTGGAAAGGAAGGGGGAAGGGGACAGAATTAAAATGAGGGAGAAGGGGGAAGGAGGATCGCTAGAAGGCGATAGGTGAATGCCGGTTGGTGAGAAAGATAAAGGGGTGGGGAAGATGGAATCTGATGGAAGAGGAGAGTGGACCATGGGAGAAAAGAAGGCAAGATGGGCACTAGGCGGGGGGTGCGGTGATAGACAGCTAAGGGGAAGAAGAGTGAGGAATTAAAGAAGAGGAGAGAAAGAATTTAATTTAAAGTTGATTGGAGGAAAGCATATGGGGGATATCAGAGGAAGTGTTTTAAACAGAAGGTGGTGGGTGTGTGGAAAGCTGGTGGTAGAGGCAGATACAAAGGTCCAAAGGTCAAATTGTATGTCAGAGAAATGTACATTAGGGATATTTAAGAATAGTTAGGCACATAGATCATTTATAAAAATGGAGAACTTTATAGGAAGGAAGCATTTGAATGATACTGGAGTAGGTAACAGTATTGTGGGCCGAAGGGCCTACATTGTGCTGTACTGTTCTATGTTCTTTGTTCTTTAAATCAATGTCATTTCCCTGGCAATAAAATGGATTGTTTGGTCTATTTATTTGTACAATCAACCAGAAATCATTAATCAATGTGCTTGGCCAAGTGCCAATTGGCTTAATAGTTAAATTAACTGTGATGCTATTTTTTTCAAATGTAATCTGTATGAAAGAGTGCAGTTGGTAATACTTTAATAGTTGATTTACACCCCGGGTAAAATAATAATCAGAACTTGTTTATTGTTGATTTATTATGACTAATATCTATTATAATTTAATATTTGCACTTGAAGAAGCTCAGAATTAAATTACTTTCCAAAGGACACTTATTACTTGAGTTAATGCCTGGTATAACTTGGAATCATAAATCTGGGGAGATATTTGAAATCTTTCCTCCTCTGAACTAGAATGAACTAATTTTGACTTTGGACAACAGTCTGAAGTGAGCAATATGAGACTGATTAACTACCTTACTATTTTAATTTCTGTTTCTGCACTACTTTTAACTATTTAATGTACATTTTAACTGAATTTAACTACTTAATGTACATTTATATATACTTACTGAAACTCCATTTTGTAAAAAAATTATCATGTATTGTATGGTACTGCTGCTGCAAAGTTAATAAATTTCATGAGATATCAGAATTAGAATCTGATTTATTATCACCGACATGTCATAAAATTTGTTAACTTAGTAGCAGCAGTTCAATGCAATACAGAACTTAGAAGAAAAAAGCAAAACTAAATAATTAAGTAAATCAATTACAGTATATGTATATTAAATAGATTAAAAGTCATGCAAATGCAGAAATAATATATATTAAAAAGTGAGGTAGGGTTGATGGGCTCTATAGCCATTTAGGAATCAGATGGCAGAGGGGAAGAAGCTGTTCCTGAATCGCTGAGTGTGTGCCTTCAGTCTTCTGTATCTCCTACCTGATGATAAAAATGAGGTAACATGCCTTGGGTGCTGGTGTTCCTTAATATGCCGGTGATACCAAATCCAATCCAGATTCTGATTGGAAACACAAGAGATTCCATAGGTGTTGTAAATCCAGAAAACGCATACAGAATTCTGGAGGAACTAAGCAGGTCAGGCAGCATCTATGGAGAGAAAATGTAGTTGACATTTACGATGAAGTTGCCTAGGCTGAAAACTTCGACTATTTATTCATCTCCATAGATGCTGCCTGACCTGCTGAGTTCCTCTAGCATTTTGTGTCTGTTGCATGAGACTGGTTGGCTATTATACAGCTTGTACAGTATAACCTCCAAGAAGATGACAACCATGTCATGGCTTGGAGGCTTATATGCGTCAATGACCCGGAGAGCTATGTTGGCTGCAGTCAGGGCTTTAAGCTTTGGTTCTTGATATGGTCACCCATGCCAAACAGGTCAAAGGTAGAAGCCCGACTAAGAGTGGTCCTCTGATCCTCCAGGTGATGTGGTTGATCTCAGGGCTTATATCACTAACTGGAAAAACAAAACTGCTACAGAAACGGCAATGAAGAATACTTCTACATCTGGGTGTGACAGAATTCCTGAGTCTCCACCTGGGACTTAGAGGGCTGACAATAGTGAAAATCCAGAGGAAGCTACTGGCAGGATGACGGAAGCCCTGAACACCGCCAGAGATGGAGGATCTTCATGGCATCACAGGCAGTAAGTAAGTACAGTATATATTTTTAAGGAATATAACTATAATAGTTGAGCATTCATTTAGGAAACTAATTTTCATGATGCGTGCATTTTTGGTTTCTGATTACTCTTTTTTTGCTGTTTTTGAGCATTTAATCAGGGCGATTGATACAGACTAGAACACTTCAGCGAAAAATTCCTTTGCATAGACCATAAGACATAGGAGTAGAATTAGGCCATTTGGCCTATCGAATCTTCTCCGCCGTTCAATCATAGCTGATCCTTTTCTCCCTTCCTCAGCCCTACTCCACGGCCTTCTCCCTGTAACCTTTGATGCCACGTCCAATCCAGAACTTATCAATCTCTGCCAACGAGCTGGCCTCCACAACTGCCTGTGGTAATAAATTTCACAAATTCACCTTCCCAGCTAAAGAAATTTCTCTGCATTGCTGTTTCGAATGGATGCCTCTCTATCTTGAGGCTGTGCCCTCTTGCGCTAGACTCCCCCACCATGGGAAACAGTGGGCTATCGGCATGACATTGAACTAAAATAAACTGAATACTACTGAACTGATGTTTGATATTCTATCTGTTGTTTCCTCACTTTTTACCTTTTACACAATTTGTTCTTTTTTCACATGTTGCGTGGGTTGATGGTTTATTGGACGGGTTCCATGGGGTTTCGTTGTTTTGTGGCTGCCTGTGAGAGGATGAATTCCGAGCTGTATTCTGTATACATGCCTTGATAATAAATGTACTTTGACTTTGAATATTTGATATATTATGAGAAACAAAGATATTTCAGTGAAGATAAGAAGATACTAGGTAAATTAATTTATTATTGTCACATGTGCTGAGGTCTAATGGAAAAACTTGTCTTGCATACCGTTCATGACAGCAGTGTATTGATGTAGTACAGGGTAAGCAATAACAGAATAAAGTGTAACACAGTACTTACTGAGAAAGTACATCAAAGACAGACAATCAGGTACAAGGCCAGAAGGAGATTGCACACAGTAGAGATTACAGAGACGGGGACATGTGACACAAAAAATGAGTTGAAAACAAGAAAATACTTCTTTCAGGACATCATGAATAGATGGAATTCCCCACCAGAGAGAGGCAGGGTGGTGAAGTCATTTAATATACTCCAGACCAAAGCAGGACTGTAGGAGGTACGATACTTACGGGGTGAAGACGGAAATGCAAAGGCCAAGAAAAGATTTGCAACATTTGATTGGAAGGGTCACTAATGGGATTAATATATGTTACAGAGAAGCAGATTCAGCAAGTGGGACAGAAGACACTGACTGGGAGTAAGCACCTTGATGCTGAGATACTGTACATCCTAGGGTGCGCTGGGACACATCGTGTAAACTGAGCTCTCGGCTGTTTCTGGTTTTTCAACATTAGACACAACCACCCAGAGCTGATCAGGCCCTGACTTGTGTCCCAGCAGCATTGGTCTACAGGTCAAACCTTCAGATCCATACACATCTGAAGGATGGCTCAGCATCTTCTGTGACTGTCCTGATGCCTCTTTCCTTGCAGGCCCTATAATGCCAAGGAGAGAGTATGTTCTGCACAGTGAGAAGCCAGCAAATCCTCCACACCCCTGGTCTATAGGCTCACAACTTGCCCTCCACCCCTGTCTCTGGCATTGCTCTACCAGCTCCTGGTATTTGGCTTTCTTATGCTCAAACACCTCAATCCCCAAGGAGCTGTCAGTCCTAACATTAACTATTATTTTACAAGACAAACAGTGAAACACTCAACCAAGCATCTAAATCAAACAAGTCCTTACCAAAACAGCTCTAAGTTCTAAGACGACGATCAGAAAACCCTTCAAGCTAAACTCAGTTACGGACAAAATAGTCACTGAACATACACGCAGTGGCAAATATGAATTTAAAATGTGCATCCAGGCTCTCTGCACTACAGCACACACCCCGCTGTCATCCGTTTCTGAGGCATCCTCATCGGTGAGGTTCACGGCGACCGGACAGGAAAAGAGACCGCATATTTAGCCCGTGCTAGATTTAGCTGCTGTCGCCATCATGATGTCAAGAGCTAATGGAAGCCAGTGGGTGGGGCTGCCGTGTTCTTTGCTTGGTTTAGTCCCCGCCTCCTATGGGGGAGTGGCTTTCGCTGAGCAGGAAAGTCTAGACACTTACTGCAGCACATCACCCCTCGACAGCCACATACCATGACAGGCTAGTATAACTCCCACTATATGACACACCAAACATAACACATAGTGTATTACAGTAGTCCACCAGCCTCCCAACGCTCCAAAAGACCACTATGATCCCCCCTCCCCTTGGTATAGTAGTTATGGAGCTGGCCCACTCCTTTACTGACTGCTGGATATGATCACTCAGGTCAGTGAAGCTCTCAGACTCATCAGCAACGTAGGTGCTGCACCCCTCACCAATCACAGCAGCACAAGTGCCCTCTTTCTCAGTGAGTGGGTAGTCCAAAGCCGTCCTATCTTGCACGGCCATCATTTCTACGGACACCTGGGTCTGTACGTCGCATCCACTGTGTGCTTCAGCACTGCGGCTGTCTCATTGACAGCATCTCCAACACCGAGGCCACGTGCATTGGTTTTTGCAACTGCTTGGCCGCACCACACAAGGAAAGCTATCATCTGGAACATTTTTGCCTCTGTGAAATGCCTCTTACTGCACTGACCCTGGTGGGTAATGTTCTCGTCCAGGATTTCAAGGTGGTGCGAGTACAGCACATCGTACGCCAGCCTCAGGTAGGCCTAGGCAGCCTCAGGTAGGCCTAGGAGCCACATGTCCATTTAGCATCCACAGAGTGCCCACCATTTGGTGTCGACTTTTTGAACCTGTGTTCATTGTACTGCCCGCACCAACACTCCGCCCTTGGCCTTTTGGCAGAGGGATTACTCTCAGAGTCAGGACCTAAAGATTAGACAAATCATATGTAGGGAAGTACCAGCCCTAAAAACACTTACTCCACTGGGAGTTACTGACACTCGAGATCTTTAAAGCCATTCCACATTTTGGGACGAGGTTGAGTGGAGTGGATGACTCCCTCTCAACTTCCCAAATAACAAAATGCCAAAGCCAGAGGAGCTGGGCAAGTTCCGCCAGCAGCCTTGTTTTCATTAAAGGCGACTGGTGTCAGCGGCACCCCTTCAGCAGCGGGGGTTGGCATCCTCATGCAGATCCAATACTCCAAAGCGTTGCTGTTGTCCACTTACTTGTATAGCATCTGTAGGAATGTGGGGAAGGGTCTCACACTAACCACCATCATCGCCACCTTCGTCAGCATCCGCCACAGTTCCATTCTGTAATGTGGGGAGACAAACTCACTCCATTCTGGTTAGTCTCCGGGTACTTAGGCAGACTAGCCCCTGTTCCTCGGGTAATACTACCCATCGTGTATTCCATGGTCCGTTTGCCACAATCTCCCCCCTCCCCAGTGGCCCCTGTGGTTGCTGCACCCAAACTTTTCCAGATACCTCCTCCAACTCCACGTCCTCTAGCTTCGGAGGGTCTGACACTGACAAATGTCAGGACATTGAGGACCCACCCAGACTCGCTGACCGGGAGTTCAGATGGTCCACCGCTTGCTGAGCACACCCAGCCACCCCTGGGGGTCAATATCTTAATCTGTTGCTTCCATGGCCCATTCATGTGCTTGATCAGCCCTGTCACCTGTGGGTAGTAGGGGATGTAGCACACCCACAGAATGCTAGGCTCATCTCTTTCCAGAAACAGATTTACACTTTCCTCCCTTCAGATTAACTGCAAAACAGAAAATGAACAATTAATTTTCACAGTGGAAAATGCATTTTCCAAAGAACAATGGGGAAGAAAAGTTGATTACGTAGGCTACCCGACACATTAAGATACTCACACAGTTGCTTAAAGGCACAGCCCTCTTAAAAGATAAGAACTCCTGCAATTTTACTTTAGTAGCAAAATATTTCAATGGGTTATTGTTTCTGCTGAAGCATAAGGTTAATTCAAACACCCTTCCAATACAGATTTAACAAGCATTTGACAGACACACACACAGTCAAGTGAACTCACTTGTGGTGTCACCTCACACAGCAGTTTTGGAAGTCAAACCATTCAAACTTTATTAAAAGGGGGAGGGGGTGCAGGGCAGATAATGCCCCCCTCCCACCTTGACCCCTGTTGTTGCTGAAGATCTGCGAGTGCCTCTTGCAAAGCCTCCAGCAAGAGGTATAAGGAACCTTGAGTGGAATGTGAGAAATCCTGCAGAGGATAGAAGGAGCCCCTATCGGGAGAGAGCTTGAAGAATGGCCCATCTCCCTTAACAGCCTCCTGATCTCTTTTCCCCTGGCAATGTTCCTTCCATATAGCATAGAGTGTTGGAGTGGGGACCCCACTTGCCTGCTCCTTCGGGACCCCAATTCTGAGTAACACTAGAAACACAGCCAGTAATTGTTGCACCTTCACTAGCCAATAATCTATCTCCATAACCTTGTCTTCTAGCTCTATAGCTTGGGCCTGTGCCAACTGGGCAGCTTCGGCGATGGTTGTACAGCGCTGGTGCAGCATCTCCATCTCATTTTTGAGACTATCTCCTGCTCTGTCTGTTGTTGGTGCGTTACAATGCCTGTCAGCAGCAAGAGAGCATCCCTCTCTATCCATTTCCTCTTAGGAACGCTGTCTTATTAAATAAGGTGCCTGATGTCTGATGTCTGTGGTGTCTGATTTTCACCCTGCAGGAGTCCAACTAGTCTGACCAGTCTATGGGCATCCTGTAGTCCACCAGTAGGTTGGCAAGACTTCCAAAACCCACACTGTTGTTGGTCCACCACAGAATTGGGCAATGCTCACACAGGGGCTTCTGTCTCTTAATAAGTGATGTGATGTCCGATTTTCACCCTGCAAGGTCTAACTCAATTGACCAGTTTATGGGCATCCCATAGTTCACCAGCAGGTTGGCAAGACAACCCGAATCCCACATTGTTATCAGTCTACACCGGGACTCAGCTCTGCTCACTAAAGGGTTCGCTTTTATGTTTTCTTCTAAAGATCTTCATCTTCAGTACAGACACTGAACCCTGCTGACTACACCAAATGTCACAGGGAAGCAGATTCACTGATTTGGTAAGTGGAACAGAAGACTTTAATTCTGAAGAAGCACATTAACTACTTACTTACAAGACAAACACTCAACCAAGCTTCTAAGTTAAACAAATACAGCTAAGCCTCCTAAGTTACAGGTCTATTACATTAAATTTGGTTACAGATTCTTACCTAAACTGAACACCCAAAGTGACAGAACAGATATAAACATACACACAATGCCAAATACTTATTCAAGGTGTGTACGTGAGCCTTCTGCAATGCAGCACACCCCGCCACTGTCAACCATTTCCGCAACATGTATCTAAATACACAGTGAAATATACAGTGGATTGGCACAACCTGGTCCATGGTGACCCTAGAGAAAATAACCCTGCATGGTTGCCACACACTAGATTTAAACCCTACCAGTGTGGGGACATAATCAGCTGCACAAAAACTAGTGGGTTGGCATGGCAGCACAGTGTTTAACACAACACTTCACTGTACAGATGACCTGGGTTCAATTCCTGCCGCCCCCTGAAAGGAGTTTGCACGCTTAACCCGTGACGGTGTGGGTTTTCTGTGGGTGCTCCAGTTTCCTCCCACAATCCAAAAATGTATCAATTAGTAGGTTAATTACTTGTTGTAAATTGTACTGTGATTAGGCTGGGGTTAAATCGGGGATTACCGTGTGATGCGGCTTAAAGGACCTGTTCCACACTGTATCTCAACAAATAATGCTCCATGAAGGAGCCAGTTTCTGCCTCACATGGGGGAATGGCTTTCAATGAACAGCTAAGTCAAGACACCTACGGCAACTGTATATACAGGCAAAAAGCATGTTCACAGTCTTTTCTCACTCGGGGAATGAAGAACTATAGGGCAAAGTTTTATGGGAAGTTGATTTAATAGAAACCGGAGAGCAACCATTTTCACCTTGCATGTTGCATGTGTATGGATGAGCCAGAGCAAATGTTGAGGCAAGTCCATTAATGATATTTAAAAGACATTTAGACAGGTACATGGACAGGTATGGTTGAGAAAAATGTGGAGCAAATATGGGCAAATGGGGCTGTCTTAGGCATTCTCCCCTTCTTACCCCATCCCCGATATATTTAGTTTTCTCCCCCTCCCCTTTTCTTCTCTCTCTCTGCCCATCACTCTGCCTGTTCTCCATCTCCCTCTGTTGCTCCCCTCCCCCTTTCTTTCTCCCTAGGCCTCCTGTCCCATGATCCTTTCCCTTCTCCAGCTCTGTACCCCTTTTGCCAAACACCTTTCCACCTCTCAGCTTCACCCCACCCCTTCCAGTCTTCTCCTATCATTTTGCATTTCCCCCTCCATCTCCTACTTTCAAATCTCTTACTATCTTTCCTTTCAGTTCGTCCTGACGAAGGGTCTCGGCCCGAACCGTCGACAGTGCTTCTCCCTATAGATGCTGCCTGGCCTGCTGCATTCTACCAGCATTTTGTGTGTGTTAACTGGTCTATAATTTCCTTTCCGCTGTTTTCCTCCTTTCTTAAAGAGTGGAGTGACATTTGCAATTTTCCAGTCTTCTGACACCATGCCCAAGTCCAATGATTTTTGAAAGATCATTACTCATGCCTCCACAATCTCATCTGCTAGCTCTTTCAGAATCCTAGGGTACAGTTCATCTGGTCCAGGTGACTTATGTTCTCTTAGGTCTTCCAGCTTTTTGAGCACTTTCTCCTTTGTAATAGTAACTGCACTCACTTAATTTCCCTCACACCGTTCAACATCTGGCACAGTGCTAGTGTCTTCACAGTGAAGGCTGATGCAAAAATACTCATTTAGATTATCTGCTATTTCCATGTCCCCCAGTATTATTTCTCCAGCCTCATTTCCTATCAGTCCTATATCCATTCTCATCTCTGTCTTTCATTCTTTTATTTTTTACATTGTGTCCCAAATAAAGGAAGGAAATCGCTGGAATCCCAGAAAACTTCTCAATTAGTTTTTGTTCATTAAGAGTTGTTCTAAACAGGCAGCAGCCCCAATATGTGTGTACCCCCACCCCCAAAATGTGTGTACCCCCACCCCAATATGTGTGTGCTCCACCCCCAAATGTATGTACCCCCACCCCAATATGTGAGTACCCCCACCCCCAACTGTGTGTATCCCCACCCCTAAATATGTGTCTCCCCACCCTCCAGTGTGCTCCTATACAAACTTGGCTCATTAGCTGATTCAGCTATCAGCTACTGGAGTCAGAGGTGAGAAGGCCACCTTGCTTAATCAATATACATCCACCATCGGTATGATTTGGGTCAAAACTCACCAGTGTCTGTCATGAATCTTGCTCTGCGCATCTTTCTCTAGAACTTTCTCCCAATTCCACCATACTGATTGGCTGACACAACAATCCAAAGCTCCATAGTCCTTTATCTTTAGCCAAAACCCAAACATTCTATCAACATAGTGCTTCGACAGAAAGCTAATGAGTGAAATACCCTACAGCATTAGCAGTAAAATTGTAACCAGGACAGTACATACACAATACCTATAAAAAGATTTCACAACCCACCCCCTGGAAGTTTTCATGTTTTATTGTTTTATGACATTGAATGATAGTGGATTTACTTTGGCTTTTTTGATGCTGATCAACAGAAAGAGACTCTTTCGTGTCAAAGTGAAAACAGATCTCTACAAAGTGAACTAACTTAATTACAAATATAAAACACAAAATATTTGATTGCTTAAGTATTCACCCCCTTCAAGTCAGTATGTAGTAGATGCACCCTTGGCAGCAATTACAGCCTTGAGTCTGTGTGAATAGGTCTCTAGCGGCTTTGCAAATCTGGACAGTGCAATTTTTATACATTATTCTGTACAAAACTGCTCAAGCTCTGTGAGATTGCATGGGGAATGTGAGTGAACAGCCCTTTTCAACTCTAGCCACATGTTCTCAATTGGATTGATGTCTGAACTCTGACTTGGCCACTCCAGGACATGAACTTTCTTGTTTTTAAGCCATTCCTGTGTAGCTTTGGCTTTATGCTTGGGGTCATTGTCTTGCTGAAGAACAGACCTTCTACTAAGTTGCAGATCTCTTGCAGACTGCATCAAGATTTCCTCCACGATTCACCTGTGTTTTGCTGCTTTCATTTTGCCCTCTACCTTCAGAAGCCTTCAAGGGCCTGCTATAGTGAATCATCCCCACAGCATGATGCAGCCACCACTATGCTTCACGGTAGGAATAGTGTGTTTTTTGATGATGTGCTGTGTTTGGCTTATGCCGAACATAGCATTTAGTCTGATGGTCAAAAAGCTCAATTTTGGTTTCATCAGACCTTCATCAAAACCTTTTTCTAGCTGACTTCAGTCTCCCACATGCCTTCTGGCAAACTCTAACCAAGATTTCATGTGAGTTTTTCTTCAACAGTGGCTTTCTCTTTTCCTCTCTCCCATAAAGCAGCGACTGGTGAAGCACTCGGGCAACAGTTGTTGTATGCACAGTCTCTCAGAAGCTTGTAACTCCTCCAAAGTTGTCATAGGACTCTTGGTGGCCTCATTAGTCCCCCTTGTGCACAGTGACTCAATTTCTGAGGTTGGCCTAGTCTAGGCAGATATACAGCTGTGCCATATTCTTTCCATTTCTTCATGATTGACTTAATTGTACTCCAAGGGATATTCAGTGACATGGAAATTTTTGTGTATCCATCTCCTGACTTGTTCTTTTCAATAACCTTTTCACGAAGTTACTTGGAATATTGTTTTGTTGTCATGGTGTAATTTTTGCCAGAATACTGACTCACCAACAGTTGGACCTTCCAGATACAAGTGTATTTTTACTATAGTCAATTGAAACATGTTGACAGCACATAGGTTTATATATAGCTAGGACTCCTTATCGAATTATGTGACTTCTAAATCCAGTTGGCTGTACCAGTGATGATTTGGTGTGTCACATTAAAGGAGGGAAATACTGATGCAATCAATTATTTAGTGTTTTATATTTGTAATTAATTTAGATCGGTTTGTAGAAATCTGTTTCACTTTGACATGAAAGGGTCTTTTTCTGTTGATCAGTGTCATAAAAAGCCAAATAAAACTACTGTGATTCAATGTTGTTAAACAAATTAAACATGAAAACTTCCAAGTGGGATTGGATACTTTTTATAGGCACAGTGAGGTATTGTACAGATAAACCAAATTCATGACAAATGCCAGTGATATGAAACCAAATTCTAATTTATTTATTTAGAGATACAGCGTGGAATAGGCCCTTCCCGCCTAGTGAGCTGCACCACCCAGCAAACCACCTATTTAATCCTAGCCTAATCACAGGACAATTTACAATGACTTTGGACTGTGGGGGAAACTGGAACACCAGGAATAAACTCACAGTCACAGGGAGTACATACAATCTCAAGTAAAATTATAGTTCAAATTTATTTGCTTTATCACACTAATTAAATCAACAATGAACAACAAATAGGCAGTTTAATAACATCTATTTTTGCCTGTTATTAAAGGATCCAATGATTTATTGAGTGATAACCTACTGCAGTTTTAATTATAAATATGAAAAGGTGTTTGTCATAAAAATAATAATTTTGAAGAGGAATATTTAATTCACCTTTTGAGTAACCTCATTTCAAGTCACTGAAAATGACTTAGGAAACCATTATTGAGTACTACAGTACTGTGCAAAAGGCTTAGGCTTAGGTATATATGCAGTATGTGTCTAAGACTTTTGCACAGGGCTGTAGGGCAGGAATTGGTTATTCAACCCCTTGATCTAGCTTTGCCATTTAACTATATTACAACTGTTTTGAGCTTGACCTCAGTTCTACTTTCCTGCCTGATTGTTTGTGTCATCCCCCTTCCTTTTCAATCCTGATGAAGGACCTCAGGTTGAAAGGTCGATTAATTTTCATAGCAGCTGCCTGACCTCCTGAGCTCCTCCAGCATTTTATGTGTGTTGATTTGAGTGATAAATTGTTTCATTCTGTAATCAAAACTTAGTTTTAGTGTTGAGTAATTTTTCTGTGTAATCATGTATAAAGAAATATGTATAATTTATTTATTGCCCCTTGCACTGCTGGCATTTAGAGTAGCAATGAAGGTCCACCATTTCTGGAGCTGTTCAGTGCTTCCTTCATCATGTCAGTAGTTTCAGAGGTGTATAAATCTGTCCTGAAATAATGTTCAAGTAGGGCAGCTTTGTCTAGTCATAGAGACATAGAAAACCACAACAAAGGACCAGGACCATCAAATCCATGCTGAAATGGTCTTCTGCCCTAGTCCAATCTCTACCTGCACCTGGACCATAGGACTCCACAACTTCCTCATTGATGTACCTACCTGAACTTCTCTTCAATGTTACAATTGAACCTGCATCCGTCACTTCCGTTGGCAGATTGTTCCACACTCTCACCACCCTCCAAGTCAATAAAGTTTGGGTTAGGTCACATTTGGTCATACATTTCTGGTCACTCCATTATAGGAAGAATGTGAAGGCTTTGAAGATACTAGGGGGCATGTTCTTATGAGGAGAGATTGGACAAACTTGACTTGTTTTCTCGGGAGAGGCAGAGGCTGAAGGGAGATTTTATAGAAGTTTATAAAATTATGAGAGATCTTAAGTAAACAACCAAAATCTTTCCCAAGCATCAAAATATCTGATACTAGAGGGCATACATTCAAAACAAGAAAAAAATATCAGAGCAGACGTGCAGGGCAAATGTTTACACAGGAAGTCTTGGGTGCCTGGAATGGGCTGTTAGCAGTGACGGCCGAAGCAGATACAATAGAGAAGTTTGAGAGGCTTTTAGATAAGCATTTGAAACATTTATGGGTGGCGGGATCGAGATACATCTGCACCAAAAGAGGTGTAATGTGCTCCTTCCTTCTGCTAGACTGCAAGTTACCCATGTACCACCTGCTTAGCCCACCCCCCCCCCCCCCACCCACACACCGATCAGGGGCACATGAAGCCAGGGGAGCAGGTGGTTAATGGTCAGATGAGCAGCTGGTGCATATCACCAGTCCTGGTTGTGATATCAGGCAGGGGTTACGACGTCAGGCAGGCAAACTCTGAAGGGTATTGATAATGGCTGGAGTCACCCATTTTGTAAAGACACTTGCCAGAAGAAGGCAATGGCAAACCACTTCTGTAGAAAAATTTGGCAAAAACTATCATGGTCATGGAAAGACCATGATCGCCCACGTCACACAATACAGCACATAAGGAATGAACATAAAACTACAGAGAATGGGTTATTGACTTGCGTCAACAGTAGGGACTAGTTTAGTTAACAATTTAATTACTAGTTTAATTAGTTCAGTACAATGATGTAGGCTGAAAGGTCGGTTCCTGTGTTGTACTGTTCTGTGTTCTATGCCTCGTCATGGACAATGGCCTCCCCACCATTAAGGACATCTTCAAAAGACGATGCCTCAGGAAGGCGATATCCATTGTGAAGGATCTCACCATCTAGGACATGCCCTCCTCACATTACTACCATCAAGCAGGAGGCACAGGAGCATAAAGACACACACTCAACTTTTTAGGAGCAGCTTCTTCCCCTCTGCCACCAAGTTTCTGAATTATTCATGAACTCATGAACACTATTTTCTCCCATTTTTGGCACTATATATCTATGCTATATATATTTTTATTGCAATTTATTATAATTTTTATGCATTGCATGGGGTGTCATGGTAGTTTATCAGTTAGTGTGATGCTATTAGAGCTCAAAGTGTCAGAGTTTAGAGATCAACTCCAACCCATCTGTAAGGCGTTTGTACATCCTCACTGTGAACACATGGGTTTCCTCTGGATGCTCATTGGTCATTATAAATTGTCCAGTGACTAGGCTAGGGTGAAATCGGTGGGTTGCTGGGTGGTGTGGCTCGTTGGTCTGGAAGAGCTAGTTCAGTGCTGTATCTGTAAAAAAAAACCATTAAAAATATAATAAATAAATTACTGCTACCACAAAACAACAAATGTCCTGATAACAAACCTGACTCCAAATCTGTGTTCTTTGTTTCTATGTATACAAAAATCCAACTACAGCAGTAACTGGAGGATGTACCTAATGATTCCAAGACTGTGGCCTTTGTTGGTTGGGTTTGACCATGGTTGGTGCTTCCTAGTTGCCTAGATATGCAAGCCAATAAGCCAGGGCAGTATAATATGGAGACTAATCTGTTGCCCACGCAGCTGCGGAAGCCAAAAGAACAGCAGAGATCGATACAGTTTGGTATCAATGACATGACAGGAGTTGCCAGTCAGTGCTGAACACAACATTGGACAGTATTAGGATCCCAGCACTGGCTACTGTGTGAGTGGAGGGGGGTTTCACGGTAACGTAGTGCTATTAAAGCTCAGAGCATCGGAATTCGGAATCCCATTGTTCTCTGTAAGGAGTCTCTGTATGTTCTTCCTGTGAAATATGTGGATTTTCTTCAGGTTCTTTGGTTTCTTCCCACAGACCAAAGAAGTACCAGGTAGATTAATTGGTAATTGTTAATTGTCCTGTGGTTTGGTTAGGGTTAAATCAGGGTTGTTGGGGGATGCTGGCTGATGCGGCTCGAAGGGCTTATTCCCTTCTGTATCTCTAAATAAATAATATAAATTTTTCCACAGGGTTTATTCCCGAAACCTTCCCCATGAGTGGGTATAGCTGCAAGGCAGCAGAGGTTTGAGATCTAGGAGAGCCTTTCTTCTCCTAGGTGAGTTGCCAACCACGACTGATGAGACCCCATCTGCCTGAAGCAATTGGTTTTAAGGTGCCAGAAACCAGCCTTTGCCCCTTCTCCTCTCAGCAGAAGCAGTTCTGCCGGACTTATTAGCTAAGAAGGCAGGAGTGGGTCGTTGTGTCTGCACAACTACATATTAATTAAATTAAAGCACAAGCGCAGAGGTGAGGTTAACAGGTATGTTCACTTTGTAGAGAGAGAGCAACAGATCAGTGTGCATGTTTAAGTTATCAGTCAACAGGTAGTGCTATGGGGAGTCATTGCACTAAAAGAAATAGATCCATACATTACACTTCCTGACCCTTTAGATTAACGTAACATAAATTGTATATGTAACAAAACATTAATGTCCCTTCAAGAAACCATATTCAAATAAAAATCTTTTCACACTAACAGTCCATAACTAACTTCACTATACTAAAGATTCAGTCTTTTGGATTGTACGCTGTTTCTTTCACGATCTCGCCTCTGGATCTGTGGAGTGACTTCAGGTTTGTCAGGTGTCTTGTCAAAGACAGCTTTCTCTGTTGCAGTGTCACAATGCTTTTGGTAACATGGTCATCACTGAGAGGTAAATCCAGTGGACTTGTTGGATGCAGTCGACTAAGTTGAGTTCTTGGTCTGAGCATCCAGTATCTGATCCACCTGACGTCTCCATGTCTGATCGCTGACATCCACTGTGCACATCAGTGGTCCGGTTCTCATGGTTACCCTACTGGGTCTCCACTTGACTTCTTGTTAATCCTATCCAACCTCCAAGCTCCATGCTGATTTACTTAGCAACTGGCTGCGCTGTTTATTCTGTGCTTCTCTCCAAAGATCTGCTTTCAAGAAGCTCACGCAAAATCTCAGGTCTCTGCTTATGAACTGTATTGCAGGTGTTTGATTTGTCATCACAGGAACAGAGTTCTGTTACACAGAAAGGAAGTTGTCCACCTTGTGCTGTAGCTTGTCCGTTGATTTAACAGATTTCTTCAAGGTATGGACAAACCTTTCAGCTAACCCATTCATTTCTGGACAGCGAGGAGCTGACTTGAAATGTTCAATGCCATTTTCTCTTCATGAATAGTCTGAACTTTTCTGATGTGTATTGTCATCTGTTTTCACTCACAGTTTGATCTCCAGAGAGGATAGCCCTCAGAACAGAAACAGTCTTTCCTGAGGTGGTTGACTTCATTAGTATGACCACATGGAACTTCGAATGAGCATCCACAGCAGTCAGAAATATGGAGTCCATGAATGTCAACAGGTACTCTTTGCCACGGTGAAGACAGACACTCCCACAGGTTTAACGGTACCTGTGGGGGTAGATTTTGATCTTTGTAGCATCTCAAACAGTTTTTCGTCAAATCTTCAATCTGTCTATCTATTCCTGGCCACCACACATAGCTCCAGATGACAGTCTTCATCTTGACAGTACCCAGGTGTACTTCATGCAAATTTTCCAACACTAAGGTGCTCAGATTATGGGAGCCATAACAAGAGATCCACACATTATCCGTCTTTGACATACAGACAGTTGGTCTCGTCCCACTGAGAACTCTGACACATTGGATTACCATGAGGTGGCTGTCCTTGCATGATGATGTTATATACTTTTGAGTATGTCAGATCATTCCTTGTTTCTCTTTATATATATCAGAACTTGTTACTGGCAACTGGACCACTAATGCAGTGTGGAACACCTCTGCTGGGTCACAGAATGAAGACTTTTCTTTTTCAGTTGCCACAGTGGAAGATGTGACAAACCATCAGCATTGCTGTGTTGTCTGTTACCCTTGAACTCTATGTCATCAGAATGGGCTCCTAGAAACAGTGACAACATTGTAAATGGGTAGCAGATATCACTGGAATTCCATTCCTGGGATTGAAAATGGACACAAGGGACTAGCAATCTGTCACTAGAATAAACATTTGTCCATAGAGGTAGCGGTGGAACTTCTTTATTCCCCATACTAGACTAAGGGCATCTCAGTTGATCTGTGTATAGTTGCATTCTGTGCTCATCAGTGATCTGCAATCGGGTGTTCAGATCCATCTTTCATAATGTGTGACAAAATGGCTCCAATGCCATAGGGAGTTGCAGTGCACACCAGTCTGATGGGCAGAGATTGGACATAATGGGTGAGCAGTTCATCTGATGTTACTTGTCTATTTCTTTCCTTGAACGCTCTTTCACATCTTTCTGACCATTCCCACTTTGCTCCTGTCTGTAACAGTGCATTCAATGGGTGTAACGCTGTCGCTATGTTTAGGAGAAACTGACGGTAGTAGTTTACAAGGCCCAAGTATGACCTGAGTTGTGACATACTTTTTGGTTTCAAACTTTTTTTGTGACTTTTGTAAGGCATACTTGTCAATGACATGTCTACAATATGAGATTTCATTCTTGAAAAACTCTCATTTCTCTCTCTTTGTGTGCAGACCATACTCACTCAGCCTGGTAAGTACTTTACCAGGATTCTGGAGGTGCTTTTCATGATTCTTGCTAGTCACAATAATGTCATCAAAGTAACATTGTGCTCCTGGGATATCTTGGAGCACTTGATCCATTGCTGTTTGCCAAATTGCTGAAGCTGATGTGACACCAAAGCTGAGATGATTATACTAGAACAGTCCCTTGTGAGTGTTGATTGTGAGGAACTTCCTGCTTGACTCCTCAATCTCCATTTGCAGATAGTCTTGTGACAAGTCAATCTTTGAAAACCCACCTGCCAAAGATGCAAAAATATCTTCTATTCATGGCAAGGGATACCACACAGTATGCAGCAACAGGTTGATGCTCATTTTGAAATCCCCACATATGTGAATGCCTCCAGCCTTCCACTGGGACAATGGGTGTGGCCCAATTGCTCCATTCCACCTTGGAAAGAGTGCCTGATTCTTCCAAGCTCTAAAGTTTAACATCCACTTTAGGACGTAGTGCATAAGGCACTGGACACGCTTTATGGACGCTTAATGTTGTTGCTTCATGCAGTTCAATTCTGGCCTTCATGCCTTGGAGTTTGCCAATCCCCTTCTCAAACATCTTCTCATTAGCATTAAGCAGCTGTGACAGTCTCTGGTTAGTGCTACCATTTGGGCTGCAGTTATCTGTTGATGACACATTGAGAGCTTTGATTGTATGCCAGTCTGCTTGGGCTTTCCTCAAACATTCACGTCGGAGAAGTGCTGACTCTCCACTTTTCAACACATAAAGCTCTGACTGCTGTGCTTTACCTCTGCACTTCACATTTACTTTCAGTTTTCTTTTGGGAGACACTTTTTTGCCTGTGTAGGTCTTTAGCATCACTGAGGACATTCCTAATGGTAGCTTAGAAAACAAACTGTTGTCATTTTTCTGTTTTACACCAGACACATCTGTTGTGATCCATATGATTTCACGATCTGCTTCAGTAATGCAATGTGGTTCTAGGCATTACATCTCACCTTTGTCAGACTCTGTGCTGTCTCATCCATTTTCACATTCAGCCACTTTGTGCATTTGTCTAGTTTTGCTTTTGAAACTTTTCACTCTTTATGTTTTTTTTCTCTTTGGTTCTGCTTCTTATCTGACTTGTCTAGTCTCTCTGTGTGACCTTGTCTGTGACACCTACTGCAATTTTTTTCTTTGAACAGTCATTTGCATGGGAGGATTTGCCATATTGATAAAATGTTTGGCTTTTTGCACCATTTGGGTATATTTTGCATGTTTCACGTTGTAAACTCTCTGTAGTTCTGGTGCATCTTTTTCTGCTGTCTCTAATGATATTGCAATGGACAATGCTTGTTCTAAGCTGAGGTCTCTTTCTGATAGTAGACTCTTTTGAGTTCTTTGACTACGCATGCCACATACAAGCCTATCCCTTAATGCATCAGAAAATCAATCTTCAAAGTCACAGTATTGGGAGAATTTGCACAGTCCTGTAATGTATTCAGAACTGCTTTCATCCTTTGACTTGTTCCTTCTGTGAACTCTAAACCTCTCAGCTATTTCTAGCAGCTTAGTGCTCAACTGATTCTGTAAAGTCGCAACAATTTCATTGAATGACTTATTTTCTGGCTTTTCAGGAGTTACTAAGTTGCAAAAGAGCCTGTACATTTAGCATTCATTAAGCTAAGAAGCATGGAAAGAGACTTGCTTTTCTTCCTCTATATCATTTACATTATAATACAGTTCAACCCTTTTGATATATTATTCCCAGTCCTCATGAGCATGATCAAATTCTTTCCTGAGTAAGACCATTGTCACGTCATCTTCACTTTAACTTTGCTGTGGTGCATCTCTCACTGTGTACCGTATACTATTACCCATGAATCCCTTTGTAAGCACCCACGATGGCCTTTTCTGTACTGATTCACTCTTCCTTCCCACCATTTCTCTCACTTCCTCAGAATTCTGACATATCGTAGCTGTCGGTGCAGTTGGTGATATTCGCTGACACTCAGGTTCGTACTCATTGCCAATTTGTTGTGCCTGTACAACTGCATATCAATTAAATGAAAGCATGCATGCAGCGGTGAGGTTAACTGGTGCATTCACTCTGCAAAGAGAGAGAGAGAGATAACAGATCAATGTGCATGGGAAAGGTATCAGACAATAAGTAATGCCAAGGGGAGTCCTTGCAGTAAAAAATAGGTCCTTTCATTCCATGGCCATTGGTTGTCAGATGTTCTTTGAGACACTCAATAGGAGCACTCAAGAGGTAGCCGAAGCTTATCTCCACCTCCCACGACTGTGACAATTTTCAGGTACCATTCTAAGACTAGTCAGTGCCAAAACTAAAGCAAACATGAAAACTAATTAAATCCATTGGTTAAAAACATAGAAGAAGCTCCGGTAAAATTACCCTTCAAAAAAATCATGGAAAGAGATAAGAAGAAAGTTGTGGCCAAACATTTTAATTCCCATCTGCATTCCCACTCCACATGTTGGTCCATGGTCTACTCTTCCACTCTTAGGGTGAAGGAACCACACCTCACATTCTGTCCAGGTAGTCTCTAACCTGATGGAATGAAAATCAATTTCTCTTTCAGATAATTAAAAAAATCCACTCCCCTTCCATCTTCTTCTATTTCTTACTTTAGCCTCTTCTCACTTGCCTATCAACTACCCTGGTGCCCTCCTTTTTCCTTTTCTCCCATGGTCCACTCTGCTATTCTATCCGATTCCTACTTCAACAACCCTTTAATTTTTCCACCTATCACCTCTCGGCTTTTTACTTCATTCCCCCCCCCCCCCACTCCCCCATCCACCTTGCTTCACCTATCACATCCTAGCTTGTACTCCTCCCCCCTTAAACCCTCTCATTTGGATGTCTACCCCTTCCTTTCCAGTCTTGAGGAAGTGTCTCAGCCCGTAACATTGACTGTTTATTCATTTCCATAGATGCTGCCTGACCTGCTGAGTTCCTCCAGGAAACTGAGTGTGTGAGACTGAAGAAGAAAATTGAGTTTGCTCTTTCATTTGCAGCGTAGTACTGTCAAACACACAATTACATAAGTAATTAAACTCAAGTGTGTCTTAAGTAGCTTACTAATCAATGTGATAAATGGAATTTGTGCATCAATCGCATCGTCCAAATTCACTGGTTTAAAATTAGCTGTTAATTAACTTCAAGGATTTGTTAAATGAGGCCTCTAACTTAATTGTTCCTTTGTCCAAGCAATTAGATTAACGAGTAAGAACACATGATAGAAAAAATCAAAATGATGCATGTTAAAATTAAAACCCTAAAGTTACTGTAGGTTAGTCTGCATCTCTAAACAAAGTGAGCTATAACATTTCAAACACAAAGTGCTGGAGGAACTGAGCAGGTCAAGCAGCATCTACGGAAAGGATTAAAGAATCGACATTTCAGGCTGAGACGCTTCATTAGGACAAACTATTACTGATTACAAGTCCACCCTGAGCATCAATGACAGGGATGCCTCAATTCCTGATAGGCTGAATGCTTTCTATACATGATTTGTCCATTTGAATGGTGCGACATTGAGGAAAGCTTCCTCTCTTTCTGAAGAACAGGCAATCTGTTTGGCTGTAGACAAGGTGAGGAGGAACCTAGCCAGGATAAACCTGTGCAAAGCTGAAACATAATTGGTCAGGTGCTTAGGGACTGTGTGGCCCAGCTAAAAGAGCTATTAAAGGACATCTTCAAATCTCTCTGAAACAATTCACTATTACTGCAAGCTTCAAAGTAGCTACATCATTCATATGCCCAAGAGAGCAATGTTAACAGGCGTAAATGTTTACCACCCAGTGGCACTGACTTCAATAATCATGAAGTGCTTTGAGTGGCTGGTAATGGATCATATAAAATCCCACCTTCCATCTACATTGGACCCTTTCTAGTTCATCAAATGCTCAAACTGGACAACTGATGATGCCATTGTCTTTGCCCGGCATTCTGACCTGTCCAACCTAGAAAACAATGCCTTGTACACCAGGGGTTATAGAGCCATTGAAAACTACAGCATATAAACAAACCCTTCAGCCCATCCACTCCATGTTGAACCATTTAAATTGCACACATCGACCTGAACCCGGACCATAGCCCTCTAGACCCCTTCCATCCATGTACTTATCCAAATTTATTTTAAATGTTAAAATCCTGCCCGGATCCACTGGCAGCTTGTTCCACATTCTAACCTCTCTCTGAATGAAGATGTTTCCCCTCATGTTCCCCTTAAACATTTCACCTTTCATCCTTAAACTAGGACCTCTAGTTGTAGTCCCACCCAACCTCAGTATGAAAATACTGCTTGCCTTTACCCTATCTATACCCTTCATAATTTTGCATCGAATCTCCCCTCCGTCCTCTGTGTTCTTTCAATATAATTTTCCATGTAACTCAGGTCCTCCAGACAGACCCGTAACATCCTTGTAAATTTTCTCAGTACTTTTTCAACCTTATTTAAATCTTCCTTGTAGATAGGTGACCAAAACTGCACACAATACTCCAGATTAAGCTTCACCAATGTCTTATACAATTTCAACATAACATCTCAAATCCTGTACTCAATATTCCCTCAAGGTTAATGTTTAATGCAATTTACTACCTCATCTTCTTTGCTAAGTGACTGAACCTTCTTAAATAACCTCCCATGAGGGATCTTATCAATTGCCTTGCTGAAGTTTTTAAGACAACATCCACTGCCTTGCCTTCATCAACTTTCCTGGTAACATCCTCAAAAAACTCTATAAGATTGGTTAGACATGACTTATCACGCACAAAGCCATGCTGACTATCTCTGATCAATCTATGTCTATCTACATACTTATATATTCAGTCTCTTAGAATACATTCCAATAAATTTCCCACTATTGATGTTAGGCTTACTGGCCTATAATTATATAAGTTTGTTCATTGACTTTAGCTTGGTGTTTAACAGGATCATCCTTCAGATTATTCCTTGATTACTATTCCATTGTCACCTTAGATAAATTGGGCTGAAGGGCTTATTTCCTTGTGGTATTACTTGATGACTATGACTTTAGATTGAGTTCAATTCTGTTAGGTAATGTTGTATCTTTATAAAATTGTGGTTAGACACTAGGAATATTGTCTTTAGTTCTGGTCAACTCATTACAGGAAGGATGTGGAAGCTTTAAAAAGAGTGCAGAGGAGATTTACCAGGATGCACCCCAAATTAAAAATACATCTTATGAGGAGATGTTGACCAAACTGAGCTTTTTTCTTTTTGTAGACAAGTAGGATGAGACGTGACTTGATAGAGCTGTACAAGATAACAACAGGCAGAGTTAGAGTGGATAGTCAGTGCCTTTTTCCCACAACAGAAATGGCTAATATGTGGAGGTATAATTCGAAGGCGATTGACAGTATGTATGAAGGGATATCAAAGGTAGGTTTTTTTATTACACAGAGAGAGGTGGGTGCTTGTAACACATTGGCTTGAGTGGTGGTAGAGGCAAATACATTATCGGCACTTAGGAGACTCTTAGGCAGGCACATGGATGATAGGAAAATGGAGGGCAATGTGGGAGGGAAGGGTTAAATTGATCTTGGAATACGTTATAAGGTTGGCACAATATTGTGGAGTGAAGTGCCTGTACTGTGCTGTAACACTTTCTGTTCTATGTTCTAAAGTCAGCATTGAAGAGTCAAACTGAAGGGCCTCTTTCTGTGCTACGTAACTCTGTGACTCTGAGGCCTTTTGGTTAATGAGCTCCCTTGATGTATATTCTTGTCTCAGTTGTCACTGTCCTACTGCTAGAGTTCAGCCCCCTCTCTCATTTTGCCTTTATGCATATTGCTTTTTTAGAGCTTAGCGTCATGGAACTTAACCAGCAGTAGGAGATTCATTATTAACACTAGAGGAACTCTACATTAATTTGCTGTTTGTGTGAGGAGCTAAGGATAAAAAGATCAGAAACATAAGAATAAAAACATATGAAGCGGCTTGATTATATTCAGAAATTTTGAGATATTGGTCATGTCTGATAGTATTTATCACAAAGTAGATAGTGGTTAGCACAATGCTTTACAATACAGGTGACATGGGTTCATTTCCTGCCACGCCTGTAACGAGTTTGTATGTTCTCCCCATGACCCCATGGGTTTCCTCCGGGTGCTCTGGGTCCTCCCATAGTCCAAAGGTGTACCAGTTGGTAAGTTAATTGTCCATTGTGAATTGTGCTGTGATTAGGCTAGGGTTAAATCCAGGCATTGATGGAAGCCGTAGCACAAAGGGCTGGAAGGGCATGTTCTCTGCTGCATCTGCATCAATAAATAATTCGGAAGAATGAACTGATTCCATAACCTATGAACTTGCTTTCAAGGACTCTACAACTCATATTCTTAGTATTATTTAGAAACATAAAAACATAGAAAACCTACAGCACAATACAGGCCCTTTGACCCACAAAGCTGTGCCGAACATGTCCTTACTTTAGAAATTACCTAGGGTTACCCATAGCCCTCTATTTTTCTAAGCTCCATGTACCTATCCAGGGGTCTCTTAAAAGACCCTATCGTATCCGCTTCTACCACCATCACCGGCAGCCCATTCCATGCACTCACCACTGTCTGCATAAAAAATTACCCCTCACATCTCCTCTGTACCAGCTTCCAAGCACCTTAAAACTGTGCTCTCTTTTGATAGCCATTTCAGCCCTGGGAAAAAGCCTCTGACTATCCACATGATAAATGCCTCTCATCATCTTATACACCTTTAACAGGTCACTTCTCATCCTCCGTCTCTCCAAGGTGAAAAGGCCAAGTTCACTCAGCCTATTCACATAAGGTATGCTCGCCAATCCAGACAACATCCTTGTAAATCTCCTCTGCACCCGTTTATAGTTTCCACCTTCTTCCTGTAGTGAAGCAAGCAGAACTGAGCACAGTACTCTATGTGGGGTCTGACCAGGGTCCTATGTAGCTGCAACATTACCTCTCGGTTCTTAAACTCAATCCCACGATTGATAAAGGCCAGTGCACCGTATGCATTCTTAACCACAGAATGAACCTACATAGCAGCTTTGAGTGTCCTATAGACTTGGACCCCAGGATCCCTCTGATCCTCCACACTGCCAAGGGTCTTACCATTAATACTATACTTTGCCATCATATTTGACCTACCAAAATGAACCACCTCACACTTATACACTAGAAAATCTGCAGATGCTGGAAATTCAAGCAACACATGCAAAATGCTGGTGAAACGCAGTGGGCCAGGCAACATCTATAGGAAGAAGTACAGTCGACGTTTCGGGTCGAGACCCTTCATCAGCACTAATGGAAAAAAGAGAGAGTAAGAGATTTGAAAGTGGGAGGGGGAGGGGGAGACCTGAAATGATAGAAGACAGGAGGGGGAGGGATGAAGATAAGAGCTGGGAAGTTGATTGGCAAAAGGGATACACGGCTGGAGAAGGGTGAGTATAATAGGATGGAAGGCCTTGGAAGAAAGACAGGGGGAGGGGAACACCAGAGGAAGATGGAGAATAGGCAAGGAATTATTGTGAGAGGGAAAGAGAGAAAGAAAAAATAAAAATCAGGGATGGGGTAAGAAGGGGAGGAGGGGCATTAATGGAAGTTAGAGAAATCAATGTTCATGCCATCAGGTTGGAAGCTACCCAGACTACACCTCACGCTTCTTTAGGTTGAACTCCATCTGCCACTTCTCAGCCCTGTTTTGCATCCTATCAATGTCCTGTTGTAACCTCTGACAACCCTCCACACTATCCACAACACCCCCAACCTTTGTGGCATCAGCAAATTTACTAACCCATCCCTCCACTTCCTCATCCAGGTCATTTATAAAAATCACGAAGAGAAGGGGTCCCACAGCAGATCCCTAAGGCACAGCGCTGGTCACCGACCTCCATGCAGAATATAACCCGTCTGCAACCACTCTTTGCCTTCCGTGGGCAAGCTAATTCTGAATCCACAAAGCAAAGTCCTGTTGGATCCCATGCCTCCTTACTTTCTCAATAAGTCTTGCATGGGATACCTTATCAAATGCCTTGCTGAAATCCACATACACTACATCTACTGCTCTACCTTCATCAATGTGTTTAGTCACATCCTCAAAAAATTCAATCAGGCTTGTAAGGCACGACCTGCCTTTGACAAAACCATGCTGACTATTCCTAATCATATTATGCCTCTCCAAATGTTCATTTGGAGACCCTACCTCTCAGGATCTTTTCCATCAGCTTACCAACCACTGAAGTACGACTCAGTGGTCTATAATTTCCTGGGCTATCTCTTGAATAAGGGAACAACATCCACAACCCTCCAATCCCCTGGAACCTCTTCCATCCCCATTGATAATGCAAAGACCATTGCCAGAGGCTCAGCGATCTCCTCCCTCGCCTCCCACAGTAACCTGGAGAACTTCTCATCCAGTCCCAGTGACTTATCCAACTTGATGCTTTCCAAAAGCTCCAGCACATCCTCTTTCTTAATATCTACAGTCCACTGTAAGTGATCCCTCCAATCACCAATATCCTTTTCCGTTTTGAATTCTGAAGCAAAGTATTCATTAATTCCGCTGCTATCTCCTCCGGTTCCATACACACTTTTCCACTGTCACACTTGATTGGTCCTATTCTCTCACGTCTTATCCTCTTGCTCTTCACATACTTGTAGAATGCCTTGGGGTTTTCCTTAATCCTGTCCACCAAGGCCTTCTCATGACCCCTTCTGGCTCTCCTAATTTCATTCTTAAGCTCCTTCCTGCTAGTATTATATTCTTCTAGATCTCTATTATTATCTAGTTTTTGAACCTTTCAGAAGTTTTTCTTTTCTGCTTGACTGGATCTGCAACAGACTTTGTACACCATGGTTCCTATACCCTACATCCTTTCCCTGTTTCATTGGAATATACCACTGCAAAACTCCATGCAAGTATCTCCTGAACATTTCCCACACTCTTCTTTTGCCCTTTGGTTGTGTGTCAGTGTTTGTCACTGTTTAGTTATTCATCAATTCTGATGATGTATTTCTTTGTTCTACTGTCAATGCCCACAAGAAAATGAATCACAGGGTTGAATTACAGTGACCTACAGTCAGTGGCAACTTTATTATTTCGAGGTTCAGCATGTTGTGCTATCAGAGATGTTCTTCTGCACACCACCATTGTAACATAGATAGATAGATAGATAGATAGATAGATAGATAGATAGATAGATAGATACTTTATTCATCCCCATGGGGAAATTCAACTTTTTTTCCAATGTCCCATACACTTGTTGTAGCAAAACTAATTACATACAATATGATATGCATCTAAATCAATATCTCAAAAAGCATTTATAATAGCTTTTAAAAAGTTCTTAAGTCCTGGCGGTTGAATTGTAAAGCCTAATGGCATTGGGGAGTATTGACCTCTTCATCCTGTCTGAGGAGCATTGCATCGATAGTAACCTGTCGCTGAAACTGCTTCTCTGTCTCTGGATGGTGCTATGTAGAGGATGTTCAGAGTTTTCCATAATTGACCGTAGCCTACTCAGCGCCCTTCGCTCAGCTACCAATGTTAAACTCTCCAGTACTTTGCCCACGACAGAGCCCGCCTTCCTTACCAGCTTATTAAGACATGAGGCGTCCCTCTTCTTAATGCTTCCTCCCCAACACGCCACCACAAAGAAGAGGGCGCTCTCCACAACTGACCTATAGAACATCTTCAGCATCTCACTACAGACATTGAATGACGCCAACCTTCTAAGGAAGTACAGTCGACTCTGTGCCTTCCTGCACAAGGCATCTGTGTTGGCAGTCCAGTCTAGCTTCTCGTCTAACTGTACTCCCAGATACTTGTAGGTCTTAACCTGCTCCACACATTCTCCATTAATGATCACTGGCTCCATATGAGGCCTAGATCTCCTAAAGTCCACCACCATCTCCTTGGTCTTGGTGATATTGAGACACAGGTAGTTTGAGTTGCACCATATCACAAAGTCCTGTATCAGTTTCCTATACTCCTCCTCCTGTCCATTTCTGACACACCCCACTATGGCCGTGTCATCAGCGAACTTCTGCACATGGCAGGACTCCGAGTTATATTGGAAGTCTGATGTGTATAGGGTGAACAGGACCGGAGAGAGTACGGTTCCCTGCGGCGCTCCCAACTGCACATACTGAGGTCTATCTGTCAAGTAGTTATGTGGTTATTGACATGTGGTTATTTGATTTACTTTTGCCTTCCTGTTGGCTTGAACCAGTCTTGCCATTCTCCTCTGACCTCTCTTATTAACTTGGCACCTTTGTCCACAGAACTGCCATGCATTGAATGTTTTATTTCATCAGTATTACCATTTCACCATTATCACCATTCTCTGTAAATTCTGGAGATTGCTGTGTGTGAAAATCCCAGGAGATCAGCAGTTCCTGAGATTCTCAAACCACTCCATCTGCCACCAATAATTATTCCATGGTCAAAGTCACTTAGATCACATTTCTTTCCTATTTTGATGTTTGGTGTGAACAACAACTGAACCTCTTGCCCATCTCTGTATACTTTTATGCATTGAGTTGCTGCCGCATTATTGGCTGATTAGATACTTCCAGTAACAAGCAGGTAAGTAGATGTACATAATAAAATTGCCACTGAGTGTATACATACTTTGATGATAAATTTACTTTGAACGTTGGAAGAGTGAACAAAAACTGGGTTTAATCATGCTAACAATACATGGTTACACAAAGTCAAGGACAAATATGGGCTGGGTTCCTAAGGCTTGCAAACGACACAGAACCACTTATTCTTCAAGAGTTACTGATGGATAATGAAGTACTTCAGAACTGTTGAGATGTAAGAAACACGACAGCCAATTTCCACTTATTACCTTTGACTGCATTTTTTTGTTTAGGTTCAGCATTTTCTAGTTACAGCAGTCAGCATTCTGAGGAAGGCCATGCAGAAGTGATTTGTAATATCACAAAGCAAAATTTCAGGAAAAACCTGTTGTTACACATGTGCTGCAGAGAGCAATAATTTATTCATAAATCAAAACTTCTCCTTAGTTCAGTAACATTGACTGGGTCAATGCCTGAGGGAAGACAGGATTTCAGTTTCTCTTTTGTTCATTTCCTTTACTTGACTTTCCCAGAGGGTGTCCACAGAACACAATTTTGCTCTAAACCATCTTGCTTCATTTGGTTTCCTCACCCCCAGCATCAACATCGGTATTAGTGCTCAGCTGCTGGAGGGGGAACAAACTGCCACGGGTACAGTGTCATTCACAGCCTCAGGACATCCCAAACCTCTCACAGACACTGAGAACTTCTGAAATTTTCCATTGTAAAGCAGGCAGAGGAAGAAGATAAAGTTTGCACCACAAGATTTTAAAAAATGGCCAGCCATTTTGATTCCACTCCCCATTCCCATTCTGACATGTTGATCCATGGCCTGCTTAACTGCCATGTTGAGGCCAACCTCAGATTGGAGGAGCAACATCTCATACTCCATCTGGCTAGCCTTCAAGATGGTGGCATAAATATTGATTTGTCTAATTTCTGGTTATTTCAACCCCCCCTCTCTCTTTTTCCATTCACCATGCTGCCTCTCCTTTCACCCCTTCTCTTCTCCTCAGCTGCCCATCACCTCCCTCTGGTTCCCCTCCTCCTTCTTTCTTCCATGGTTCACTCTCCTCTCCTATTACTTTCCTTCTTCAGCCATTTACCTCTTCCACCTATCACCTGCCAGCCTCTCTTTTCATACCCTTTCCCCACTCACCCACCTTCCTCCCTCATCTGGTTTCACCTATTGACTGCCACCTTGTGCTCCCTCCCTCCCCCTTCTTATTCTGGCTACTTCCCCCTTCCTTTCCTATCCTGACAGAGAGTCTCGGCCCAAAACATAAACTGTTCATTCCTTTTGAAAGATCAGAATCAGAATCAGGTTTATTATCACCGGCATGTGACGTAAAATTGGTTAACTTAGCAACAGCAGTTCAATGCAATGCATAATCTAGCAGAGAGAAAAAAGTAATAATAAATAAAATAAAAATAATAATAACAAATAAACAAGTAAATCAATTACAGATGTTGATTAGATTTTTAAAAACATGCAAAAATAGAAATACTATATATTAAAAAGAAGTGAGGTAGTGTCCAAAGATTGAATGTCCATTTAGGAATTGGATGGCAGAGGGGAAGAATCACTGAGTGTGTGACTTCAGGCTTCTGTATCTCCTACCTGATGGTAACAGTGAGAAAAGATGCTACCTAACCTGCTGAGTACCTCCAGCATTTTCTGACTGCTCCTCTGCATTTCCACCAACTTACATTTTAAATGTGATGGTGCTCTGGCAGCTCATTCCATAATAAGATTGAAGACAGACTGAAGTTTGGTTGGACAGAATTGAGCGACTGTGGTTTCAATAGTTTTCTGGCAGCTTCCTTAGGTTACAACTTTTGCATTTCTCAAAAAAAACTGTGAGCATTGTACATGCAAAGTGCTGGAGTGCAGGTAAGCACTAAGCATTTTTGGACTGATAACCTCCCAAGAGGAAATGGTGAAGAATGATCATTATTTGCCAAGTTTTCTTTCAGCAATAGCTCCTAACCTTCTGACCTCCACTCTAGAGAGGGACAGAAGCTGCAATGTAATGGGAGCTCCCTAGATGTGCCTGCTACTGCTTAGAGTTGAACTGCTGCTTTGTGATACATCGTGTAGAAATTCCCAGTAGATCATACACTTTATTCATTTTAGCTCTGACCGAGATCCTTGCAGCATAAAGCAGAACTGAGAGCAGTATCTCATTTACTGTGAGCACAATCCAAAGCCTCCATTTAAAACTCCACATTTGATTCAATTCCCACAATAACACTGGGGAATTTAAATCCATTTATCAAATGAATCTGAAAATAAAAATGATCATTAAAATTACTGGTATCACTGGACAACAAAGATTTTGCTTCCTGAATAGTTTTGGGTGCATCTTATGGATTTTGGGCTGCTGTTCATGAAAATCGCCATGAACTTTCCCTTTCCCTCACCATTTTTTGAAATTGCCTATACTGTATTTGTTATTTCAGTTCACAATTTAAGTCAGAATATATGATGCCAAGATTAAAGAAGGTATTTTTGTTGGTCCACAAATCAAACAGGTAATCACTGACAAGTATTTCAAAGAACTTCTAGTGATTGGGGAACTTCTAGGGATTGAGAAAATCGCATGGAAGGCATTCAAGAATGTCGTTGGTAATTTTCTTGGCAACCACAGAGCATCAAATTATGTGCAGCTGGTTGACAACATGCCTCAAGCATGTAAAACCATGAAGTGCAACATGTCACTGAAGATTCATTTTCTGCATTCCCATTTAGACATCTTCCCTGCAAATCCTGGTGCTGTCAGTGACGAGCAAGGTGAAAGGTTTCACAGGAACATGGAGAAATGGTATTGGAGCAACTGGAATCCATCAGTGCTAGCTGATTATTGTTGGACAGTTATGGGAAAAGCCGCAGACATTGAATACAATGAAAATCATCAACAAAACATTTTTAGATTAGTTGAACTATTGAGAAGTGTCAGCACTGTTATGCAATTAAACACAATCTATTCAATAAAAGTTAATTTCTTGTTTCTCAAGACTCCTATGTAATATAAGTAGACTAAAATTAAATGTGTGTTCAGCTTCAAGCAGTCTATCATAAACAAAAAAAATTCTGTGCAAACTACACTTTTGAAAAAACTGTCTAGTGTAACAGTTACATTCCACAGTACAGATTTATGCTGTTTTCAATTTTCTTATTTTCTCATTTTTGATGCACTCATTTTCTCAATATTCATTGCTTATTTATTTATTATTATTATTTTGTTTCTTCATCTCATTTTATATTTGTACAGTTTGTTGTCTTTTGTACATTGGTTGTTTGTCCTGTTGTGGGGCGGTCTGTCATTGATTCTATGACGTTGTATTAACTGTGAATGCTCGCAACAAAATGAATCTCAGGACTTACATGGTAACAGTGCCTATAAAAAGTATTCTCCTGCCCTTGGAAGTTTTCATGTTTTATTATTTAACAATATTGAATCACAGTGGATTTTATTTGGCTTATTTGACACTGAAGAAGACTCTTTCATGTCAAAAGTGAAAATAGATCTCTACAAAGTGACCTAAATTAATTCCAAATAGGAAACACAAAATAATTGATTGAACAAGTACTGTGTTCATCCCTTTTAAGATGACACAGCAAACCTTCACTGGTGCAGCCAATAAGTGATAAAAGGCACATAATTAGTTAAATGGAGGTCTGTTTTGGGGGATCTTTGTGCAGTCAAGGAGTTTCATTTGATTGCAGTAAAAATACACTTGTATCTGGAAGGTGCAAGTGAGTCAGTATCCCAGCAAAAACTACACCATGAAGACAAAACAACACTCCAAGCAACTCTGTGTATAAGATGTGGAGAGGGGTTGATCATGTGGATATTCAGAGGCTTTTTCCCAGGGCTGAAGTGGTTGCCACAAGAGGACACAGGTTTAACATGCTGGGGAATAGGTACAGAGGAGATGTTAGGGGTAAGTTTTTTACTCAGAGAGTGGTGAGTGTGTGGAATGGGCTGCCGGCAAAGGTAGTGGAGGCGGATACGATAGGGTCTTTTAAGAGACTTTTAGATAGGTAAATGGAGCTTAGAAAAATAGAGGGTTATAGGTAAGCCTAGTAATTTCTAGGGTAGAGACATGTTCTGCACAACCCCGTGGCCCGAAGGGCCTGTATTGTGCTGTAGGTTTTCTATGTTATTGAAAAGCACTAGTCAGGAAATGGATACAAGAAAATTTCCAGGTCACTGAATATTCCCTGGAGTAAAGTTAAGTCAGTCATCAAGAAATGGAAAGAATATGGCACAGCAGTAAATCTGCCTTGAGCAGGCTGGCATCAAAAGCTGAGGGACCATGCAAGAGGGGGACAAGTAAGGGAGGCCACAAGATGACAACTCTGGAGGGGTTGCAAGCTTCAGTGGTTGAAATAGGAGAGACTGTGTATACAACAACTGTTGCCTGGGTGCTTCACCAGTCACTGCTAGATAGGAGAGTGGCAAAGAGGAATCCACCATTGGAAAAAAAATCTCATGAAATCTCAGCTAGAGTTTGTCAGAAGGCGTGTGGGAGACTCTGAAGTCAACTAGAAGTAGGTTCTATAGTCTGATGAAAACAAAATTGAGGCTTTTTGGCCATCAGAGTTAACACTATGTTTGGTGTAAGCCAAACATTGCACATCATCAAAACACCTGATGCCGTCTGTAAGAGAACTGTGACTTGGGAGATTTGTTTTCCAGCAAGAAAACGACCCCAAGCATAATGTCAAAGCAACATAGGATTGGCTTAAAAACAACAAGGTTATTGTCCTGAAGTGGCCAAGTCAGAGTCCAGATCTCAATCCAATTGAGAATTTATGGCTGGACTTGAAAAGTGCTGTTCACTACCGAACCCATGCAATCTGACAGAGCTTGAGCAGTTTTGCAACGAAGAAATGGGAAAAATTGCAGTGTCCAGATGTACAAAGCTGATAGAGACCTATCTACACAGACTCAAGGCCGTAATTGCTGCCAAAAGTGCATCTACTAAATATTGACTTGAAGGGGGTGAATACTTATGCAATCAATTGTTTTGTTTTTAATAATTGCAATAAATTTAGACCAATTTGTAGAAACTTGTTTTCACTTTGACATTAAAGAGTCTTTTCTGTTGATCAGTGTCAAATTAAATCCACTGTGATTCAAAGTTGTAAAATAATAAAACATGAAACCTTCTGTGGGGGGTGGTTAAATGCATTTTTATAAACTCTGTATATGTACTTTGATAATAAATTTACTTTGAACCTTGCCATTACTTAGCCAGTACCATTGAGCAATGTAGCACCAATACAGGCCCTTCAGCCTAAATGATCTATGCTGACCACATAGATAGTCCCAATATCCTGTGAATCTATAATTCGTAAGAAGGAGGGGAGATCTCATTGAAACATATCAAATGTTGAAAGGCTTTGAAAGAGTGTATGTGGAGAGGAGGTGTCTTACAGTGGGGGAGTCTTGGACCAGATGGCACAGCTCCATCTGCCAGAAGAAGTGGGATCTTAGAGTAGCTACCCATTTCATTTCTACTTCCCATTCTTGTTCTGACATGTCGGTCCATGTCCTCCCCTACTGTGGTGATAAGGCCACACTCAGATTGGATGAGCAGTACCTTGTATTCCATCTAGGTAGCCTCCAATGGCATGAACAGTGATTTCTCTAACTTCTGGCAATTCTCTTCCCACCTCATTTACTGTTACACATTCCTGTTACCCTTGCTTACCTTTTCTCCTTACCTGCCCATTACCTCCCTCTGGTGCTCCTCACCCTTCCCTTTCATCCAAGGTCTCCTATCCTCACTTATTAGATTCTCACTTCTCCAAACCTTTATCTCTTTCACCAATCACTTCCCACTTCTCAGCTCTTTACTTCACCCCCCTCCCTTCCCAGATTCACTTAACACCTACCATCTTGTATTTCTTCTCCCCTCCACCTACCTTTTCACTCTCACTTCCCCTCTTTCTTTCCAGTCCTGATTAAGGGTTTCAGCCTGAAACATCAACTGTTTACTCTTTTCCATAGATGATCTGTGCCCTACCAAGTTCCTCCAGCATCTCAAACAACACACACAAAATGCTGGTGGAACACAGCAGGCCAGGCAGCATCTATAAGTAGAAGAATTGTCGACGATTCAGGCCAAGACCCTTTGTCAGGACTAACTGAAAGGAGAGATACTAAGAGATTTGAAAGTAGTGGGGGGAGGGGGAAATGTGAAATGATAGGAGAAGACCGGAGGGGGTGGGATGAAGCTAAGAGCTGGAAAGGTGATTGGCGAAAATGATACAGAGCTGGAGAAGGGAAAGGATCATGGGATGGGAGGCCTTGGGAGAAAGAAAGGGGGGGGGGGGAAGCACCAGAGGGAGATGGAGAACAGGCAGAGTGATGGGCAGAGAGAGAAAAAAAACAACTAAATATGTCAGGGATGGGGTAAGAAGGGGAGGAGGGGCATTAACGGGCATTTGAACATTGACTTCTCTAATTTCTGTTAATGCCCCTCCTCCCCTTCTTACCCCATCTCTGACATATTTAGTTGTTTTTTTTCTCTCTCTGCCCATCACTCTGCCTGTTCTCCGTCTCCCTCTGGTGCTCCCCTCTCCCCCTTTCTTTCTCCTGAGGCCTCCCGTCCCATAATCCTTTCCCTTCTCCAGCTCTGTATCACTTTCGCCAATCACCTTTCCAGCTCTTAGCTTCATCCCACTCCCTCTGGTCTTCTCCTATCATTTCGCATTTCCCCCTCCCCCCACTACTTTCACATCTCTTAGTATCTCTCCTTTCAGTTAGTCCTGACGAAGGGTCTCGGCCCGAAACGTCGACAGTGCTTCTCCCTATAGATGCTGCCTGGCCTGCTGTGTTCCACCAGCATTTTGTGTGTGTTGTTTGAATTTCCAGCATCTGCAGATTTCCTCGTGTTTCCTCCAGTATCTTGTGTGTTGCTACAGAGAGACATCCATTTAGAATGGAGATGAGGAGGTTTTTCTTTATCCAGAAGGCAGTGAGTATGTGGAATTCATTGCCACAGGCGGCTGTGGAAGCCAAGTCATTGGGTATATTTAAGGCAGAGGTTGACAGGTTCTTGATTAGTAAGGGTGTCAAGGGAACTGGGAGAAGGCATATTGAATATCAAAATCCCAAGATACCTGAAGGATGCAGGTAACGTGGGAGATCAAAGTCAATTTGGCACTGTACCATAGAGGCAGAAATGAAGACGTTGAACCACATCTAGGGCACAGAAGAGAAGATGGCTAAGGGCAGACAGAGATGAAGGACCTTCATTGCTGGCCAGAGTGTCAGTGGTGTAATATACAGTAAGTAATTCATTAGAAACAGTGGATGTGGAGAGGATGTTTCCTACATTGGGGGAGACTAGGATCAGAGTGACATCCATTTAGAATGGAGATAGAAGGAATTTCTTTAGCCAGAGGGTGGTGAATCTGTGGAATTCATTGCCACAGGTAGCTGAGGAGGCTAAGTCATTGGCAATAGTTGGTAGTTTATCGATTAGTCAGAGCAGAAAGGGAAACAGGAAGCAGGTGGGAGATTGGGGCTGAGAGGAAAATCGATCAGTCATGATGAAATGGAGAAGCAGACTCGATGGGCCAAATGGCTTAATTCTGCTCCTATGTCTTATAGTCTTGTGATTTTATAACACAAGAGATTCTGCAGATGCTGGAAAACCAGAATATTACACAAAAAGGCTGGAGAAGATCAGCAGGTCTGGCACCATTTCTGGAAAGGAATAAAGAGTTGCTGGCTTGGGATAAGACCCTTCATTGAGACCCCAATACGTACAGCGAAGGTGCCTAAAACCTTGGCACAGTACTGTAGTTATTTTATTTATTGCACTGTACTGCTGCAAAATTTAAAAAAAACAATTTCAAGACATACACGAGTGATGATAAACCAATTTCTGATGTGGCTTTCTATTGTGGGCTGAGAGTGGGAAGGGAATAGGGAGAGTGGAATCATGGTTGGGAAAAAGGAAAGGGAGAGGGGAGGGAGCTGGAAGCAACACAGAAACATTCTGTAATGATCAATAAATCAATTGTTAGGAATCAAATGACCTTGCCTGGTGTCACAGGGCTGGGTGTGTCTACACCCACACCCTGGCACTCCTCTGCCACCTGTCCCACACTACTCCTATGTGTTCCATCCTCACCTTTCCCAACATCCTTTACTCCTGCCAGATTTACAGATTTGCTCTCCACTTCACGTTGGCAATTACAGTACTGTGTATAACTCTTAGGCACCCTAAGAGTATATATGTGCCTAAGACCTTTGCACAGTACTGTTTGTCAGTGATAAGTCAAGTCAAGTCAAGTTGCTTTTATTGTCATTTCAACCATACCTGTTGGTACAGTACATAGTAAAAACGAAACAACTTTCCTCCAGGACCCTGGTGCTACCTGAAACAACACAGAACTACACTAGACTTCAGACCTACATGGGACTACAAAAAGTGCAGAAAACAGTGCAAGACAGCACAATAATTAATAAACAAGACAATAGGCACAGTAAAGGGCAAATTACAATATAATAATAAATGATGTAAATGTAAACAATGTAAACAATGTTTTAGCAGAAATTGAGAAAGAAATGAGCAAAGGAAGTGGGGTGGTGTTCAGGTGTGTGCGTGTGTGCATGTGTGTGTGTGTGTGTGTGTGTGTGTGTGTGCGTGTGTGTGTGCGTGCGTGTGTGTGTGCATGCGTGCATGTGTGCGTGCGTGTGTGTGTGCGTGTGCGCGCGCGATAAACCTGATTCTGCATTTGGCCCATATCCCTCTAAGCCCCACCCTCAAGTGCTTCGTAAGTTATGCTGTTGAACCTGCCTCAACCCCTTCCTCTGGCAGCTCACAAATCTCTACATGAAAAAGGTTGCCTGATGCAATGTCTCTGCTCAAAATGGCAACTCTTTATTCCTCTCCACAGATACTATGACATTCAGCATTTTTTGTGGGTTACTCTGGATTTCCAGAATCTCCTCTGTTTATGAAGGTCAGACATCATTGCCGACCATAAGTTTTATGTCAGATCTGAGGACCTGATCTTCAAAGGACAGGTTGGACAAATTTGTTATATTTTCTTTGGAACAGTGAAGTCTGAAATATGATCTTTTAGAGGTTTATAAGAGATAAAAATAGAGGAGTGTGCCGGTTTTTTATTCCTAAGTACTCGAGGACATGTACTTAAGGTGAGAGTAGCAGATTCGAAGGAGGTGTGCAGAGCAAGTCTTCTACACAGAGTGGTGGGAGCTTGAAACACCAGGGGCGGTGGTTGAGGCAGATATGATAGGGGCATTCAAGAGTTTTTTCACTGTTCGTCATCAGAACTGGGTTAGGAAATTCACTACACAATTCACGATAAATGGGAGCTCACACTTTATTGTCTCTGTACAAACAAACAAACTATACCTGTCTGGACACGCACCCCCCCCCCCCCCCGCTGACTGCTCCTGTGGCTCCTCCCACAGACCCCGGTATAAAGGCGATTGAGGTCTGAGCCTGGCCTCTCTGTCTGCAGGATGTAGTATGGTGGTCAACCACTGCTTGTTCCTTCTTCCAGTCAATAAAAGCCGATATCTCGCCTTCACGTCTCAGAGAGAGTTATTGATGGTGCATCAATCCCGGGCCAACATGAAGCTTACTGTTTCCTCGATACCAATACCCACACCACTTGTCCAGTTTATAAATTGGTGACCTTCACTGGCCAGATGATCGATCCATTCTTCACCCAGCCCCTGGCATGGAGGTTCTTTTTGAGTGGTGGGTCTCTTGAGAAAGTTATCACTGACAGCACACTCGAAGTGTCCACTTTTACACTCATTCCTTACCAATTCAAATACTGCATTCCAGTATCATTGGCTGTAGGTCAGCTGATTGACCTTTAACACCTTTTTATTGGCTTGCTTCTGGCCAGCATCCATTTATTGCCCTCTTCCCAGCAAGTGACAGTCAGTAATTTGCGGCTTTTTGTTCTTCTCATTAACTAGCTCGAATCACTCCAGGCAGGCAGCAACCCCAACATTCACAAACCGGGACATTACATTAAATCAAAGATCAGCTCACAAATAACTTTTTATTTGGAAATGATCTCTAGTCCCGCAGATTACTTGAAATATCATTGTGTCTACTTTAAAACACCGAAAGCAAAGCAAGTCCATCTCACAAAATGGAAGATGTAAAACAGCTCCACAAAATGGCAGCCTCCATCTCCAAGCACATGGCAGGAATAAAGACAATTGATCTGTCTGTTTCCACTGTCCTTGACCCATTTGAGTTCAATATTTTCAATCCACTGTGGCCAACAGGTTCATAGATTGGCACAGAAATGTGTAGGAAATACACTGATATGGACACCGTGTAGGCAGGAGAGCATTTGATTAGTAATGTGATTAGTTTGGTACATCAAGCTAGTTTAAAATAAGTTTGGGGTGCCATAGCAGCATATTGGTTAGCGTAGTGCTATTACAGCTTGGGGCATCAGAGCCAGAAGTTTGATTCCGGTGTCCTCTGTAAAAAGCTTTTAACATTCTTTCCTGTGTGCGTGTGGGTTTCCTCTGCTGCTCCAGTTTCCTCCCACAGTCAAAAGATGTATTAGTTAATAGGTTAATTTGTCATTGTAAATTGCCCTGTGATTAGGCTAGGGGTTAAATCGATGGGTTGCTGGGCAGTGCTGCTCAGTGGGCCAGAAGGGTCTGCTCCATGCTGGAGCTCTAAATAAAAAAAATATCATGTGCCAAAGCACCTGTTCCTTTATTGGAAGTACGTTTGACATTAAATATCGTTGTCCTCAGCTTACCAATCAACAAATGCACCATATACATGCACACAAGCCAAGCTATGACAAATTCAATGATGTTTAATTGATTAATTGTTATCTCTGAAAAATAAATGGATTCACAAATACAAATGTTGTCATTTGGTGTGTGCTGTGTGTCAGATCAAGAGCTGTAAATAATTGTGGATTAGCCTGCAATTCTCTGTAAACTGCAAGCCATACAAAATCAGCACAGCAAACTGCCTCTAACCAGGTGGCCACAACACCAGTGCCATATGGGAGATCGGTGACACACTGACAACATTAACGTCTACATTTGCCATCCCCAGATTAAGACAGAGTGTACAATGACTACTATTAATAAAAAAATAATTGGAGACTCAAGTTACCAAAACATGTGTAAGTGAATTGAGGAATAAATTGGAATCAGAATCAACTTTATTATCACTGACATATGTTGTGAAATTTGTTGCTTTGTAGCAGTAGTACATAAAATATTCTATACATTACAATAAGAAGTGCAAAGATTCAAAGTACATTTACTTCAAAGTGTGTATGCAGTATACAGCCCTGAAATTTATCTTCCTCACAGACAGTCACAAAACAAAGAAAGCCTTAGAGTAGTTAAAAAACACATCAAACCTCGCCCCCAATACACAAAAACAAATTGCGCAAAGAGCAACAAAAAAAAAGTGAAAGATACAGAATATAAAACAAAATCAAAAGAAACCAGGCATGAGTATTCAACTAGCGGGAGTAATCAAGGACTTTTTCAAGCTTCGCTGCTACAGCCAGAAGTTCCCACTTGCTTCAAAAAGGCAAAAATTATACCAGTGCCTAAAAAGAATAAGCTGCCTTAATAACTATTGCCCAGTAGCACTCACATCGACAGTGATGAAATGCTTTGAGAGGTTGGTCATGACTAGACTGAACTCCTGCCTCAGTAAGGGCCTGGACCCACTTCAATTTGCCTATTGTCACAATAGCTCAACAGCAGATGCAATCTCAATAGCTGTTCACACGGCTTTAGATCACCTGGACAATACAAACCCTATTTCAGGATGCTGTTCATCGACTATAGCTCAGCACTTTACACAATCATTCCCACAATCCTGATTGAGAAGTTACAGAACCTGGGCCTCTGTACCTCCCTCTGCAATTAAATCCTTGACTTCCTAACCAGAAGACCACAATCTGTGTGGATTGCTGATAACATCTCCTCCTCGCTGACGATCAACACTGATTCACCTCAGGGGTGTGTGCTTAGCCCACTGCTCTACTCTCTCTATGTCCATGTCTGTGTGGCTATGCATAGCTCAAGTACCATCTATACATTTACTGATGATACAACCTTTGTTGGTAGAATTTTAGATGGAGACAAGAGGGCATACGGGAACAAGATATGCCAAACAGTGTAGTGGTGTCACAGCAACAACTTTGCACTCAACTTCAGTAAGATGAAAGAGCTGATTGTGGACTTCCGGAAGGGTAAGATGAAGGAACGTATACCAATCCTCAAAGAAGGATCAGAAGTGTAGAGAGTGAGCAGTTTCAAGTTCCTGGATGTCAAGATCTCTGATGACTTAACCTAGTCCCAATATATCGATGCAGTTATAAAGAAGGCAAGACAGCATTAGGAGTTTGCAGAGATTTGGAATGGCAATGAATACACACAAAAACTTCTACCATGGAGAGTATTTCTGCCAGGCTGCATCATTGACTGGTATGGGGGTGGGGGAAGCTACTGCTCAGGACCAAAAGGAGCTTCAGAGGGTTGTGAATTTAGTCAGCTCCATCTTGGGTACTAGCCTACAAAGTGCCCAGGACATCTTCAAGGAACGGTGTCTCAGAAAGGCAGCGTCCATTATTAAGAACCTCCAGCACCCAGGGCATGTCCTTTTCTCACTGTAACAGGTAGGAGGTACAGAAGCCTGAAGGCACACATTCAGCGATTCAGGAACAGCTTCTTCCCCTCTACCATCCAATTCCTAAATGGACATTGACTGCATTAACACTACCTCAGTTTTTTTATATATACGATTTCTGGGTTTTGCATGATTTTTAATCTATTCAATACACGTATACTGTTAATTATTTATTTACTTATATATTTTTATTATTATAATTTTTTTCTTCTATATTATGTATCGCATTGAACTTCTACTGCTAAGTTTACAAATTTCATGACACATGCCAGTGATAATAAACCTGATTCTGATTTTGACATATTCAGTTCAGCTCAGTGTTCATTATCTGTGGGCCGCCCGATTCAAAATCGCCCAAAATACCAACAATAGTAGGAGGAACCAGAAGTCTGAATCGCATCATAATATGAATTGCAGAGTCCAATTAAACCTTGCCTAAGACCCTTAAATCTGGCACCATCCTCCAGTAGCACTGAGGGAGAGAGAGTCCACTGGAAAGCAGAGATCTTCCTTTGTGAGCAGTGAGTGAGAGAGAGAGAGAGAGAGAGAGAGAGAGAGAGAGAGAGAGAGAGAGACCATCACCAGGATACACCTTTCTCTGGCAGCATCGAGTGAGAAGCTGATAAAAAAAACGTCATGTAAAAAGAGTGCAAAAATAGTGAGGTAGTTTTTTTTTGCAATTTATTTTTTATTGAAGTTCTTCATTTAACAAACATTTACATAAGATTTATTTCAGATACTGTACATATATTAATTTTTGCTGCAAATCTCCACATAGTATTTATCTGAGGTATACACTTACAGAAAAGAGAGTTATGGATTTATAGAGCGTTGGATGGCGGGGTGGAGAACATCTCTAGAAAAGGAGGTGCAAAGCACTCGCCCTTTGTGCACGATGTAGCACCTGCTTAGCCCCCCCACCCCCGACATTGTCACCTGAAGCCATGGCAATTGGTGGTGGATAGTTGTACAAGCAGTTGGTGCATATCACAAGTCCTGGTTATGCGACTACTGGCTCCAGGCAAAGAATCTGAATACTATTGATAATGGCTAGGGTCACCTGTCTTGTATAGACACTGCCCAGAGAAAGCAATGGTAAACCACTTCTGTAGAAACATTTGCCAAGAACAATCATGGTCAAAGACCATGATTGCCCACATCATACGATAAGGCATATAATGATGATGATCAGAGCGTTCAAAAATCTGATGGTGAAGAGGAAGAAGCTGCTCAGAACAGGGTGAGGGCGTGCCCTCGTGCTCCTGCATCCCCTTTTTGCTGGTAGTAATGAGAAAAGAGCATGTCCTGCATGGTGGAGGTCCTTAATGATGAACGCAGCCTTCGCAATACAACCCGGTAAACAGGCCTTTCCGCACAACAAGCACTCACTGCCCAACTATTGCCCAATTCTTTTTACATTATTTGTCAATGTTCGGATGATGGAATTGATGGCTTTTTTGAAAAGTTTGCAAACAATATGAAGATAGGTTGCGTAGTAGGTAGTTGTGAGGAAGCAGAGAGGCTACAGAGGGACTTCGACAGATTAGGAGAATGGGCAAAGAAATGGCAAATGGAATATAGTCTCAGAAAGTGTATGGTTATGCACGTTGGTAGAAGATATAAAAGGGTAAAATATTTTCTAAATCGAGATAAATGCAAAAATCAGAGGTGCGGAGGGATTTGGGAGTCCTTGTGCAGGAGGGAATCCCTGTGCAGGATTCCCTAGAAGTTAATTTGCAGATTAAGTCTGTGGTGAGGAAGGCAATTCATTTTCAGAGGACTAGACAATTTATAAAGCACGGGCAGTCTCACTTGGAGCATTGTGACCAGGTAAGAGCAGGCTTTGTCTTAGAAAGGTTGTGCTGAAACTGGATAAGGTTCAAAGAAGCTTCACGAAAGTAATTTCAGACTGAATGGCTTGTCACATGCAGATGGCTCTGGGCCTGTATTCACTAGAATTCAGAAAAATGAGAGTTGACCTAATTGAAACCTATCAGCTGTTGAAAGGCTTTGATAGAGTGGATGTAGAGTGCATGTTTCCTTTGGTGGCAGAGTCTAAGACAAGAGGACACAGCCGAAGAATGGATAATTGGGATCTCTTCTGGGGAAGGTATGACCTGGTCAAAAGTGATGGGTTGCACCTGAACCCGAGGGGGACCAATATTCTTGTGGGCAGGGAATGTGAACACAATGCTGGAAGAACTCAGCAGGTCAGGCAGCATCCGTGAGAAAAGAGTAGACAATGTTTCGGACCAAGACCCTTTATCAGGAAGGGTCTTGGCCCGAAACATTGGCTACTCTTTTCTCACGGATGCTGCCTGACCTGCTGAGTTCTTCCAGCTTTCTGTCCATATTCTTTGATCCACAGCATCTGCAGTTGTATTTTTGTGTTCTTGTGGGCAGGTTTGTTAGAGCTGTTGGGGAATGGTTAAAACTAACTTGGCAGGGGAATGGGAACTGGAGTAAAGAGATTCAGGATAGGATGGATGGTTAAAAAAAAGTAAGATAGCATGCAATCAGACTGTCAGGAGGGGCAAGCAGTTGATGGGAATTAGTTGCAGCCAACATACTGAGTATCAAATCATTAGGGATACAGAATCAGAAAGGAGAGCAAATACGGTACTCAAGGTGTTGTATCTAGATATGCATAGTATAAGGAATAATGTGGATGATCTCGTTGCAATATACAGATTGCCAGGTTTGATGTTGTGGCCATCACTGATTCGTGGCTGAAGGATGCTTGTAGTTGGGAGCTGAATCTCCAAGATTACACGTTATATTGGAGGGATAGGAGGGTAGGCAGAAGGGGTGGTATGGCTCTACTGGTAAAGAATGGGATCAAATCAGTAGAAAGATGTGATATAGGACTGGAAGATGTTGAATCCTTGTGGGTTGTGTTAAGGAATTGCAAGGGTAAAAGGACATTGATGGCAGTTATTCAGGCCTCCCAACAGTGGCTGGGAAGTGGACCACAGGTTACAACAGGAAAGAGAAAAGGCGAGTCAAAAGCACAATTTTATGGTAGTCATGGGAGATTTTAACATGCAGGTCGATTCAGAAAATCAGGTTTGTAATGTATCTCAAGAGAGTGAGTTTATTGAATGCCTAACAGCTAGCTTTTTAGGGCAGTTTGTCTTTGAGCCTACTAAGGGATGAGCTGTACTGGATTGGGTGTTATGGAATGAACCAGAGGCGATTGAACTGCACCTGAACTGGAGGGGGACTAACATCCTTGCGGGAAGGTTTACTAGTGCTGCTCCGGGGGGGTGGGGGGGGGGGTTAAACTAGATTCGCAGGGGGAGGGGAACGAGAGTGTTAGAGTAGATAGTGAGGTGGAGGAGGATAAAGGTCATGCGAGAGCTGCAAGTATAGCGCACGGAGTAAAGTCAGATCTAGCATATAAAGAGGCTTTGGGGAGAAAGAAACAGAATAAAGGGTGTAAAGATAGTAAGGTAGAAGGGCTAAAGTGCATGTACTTCAATGCAAGAAGCATCAGGAACAAAGGTGATGAACTGAGAGTTTGGATACATACATGGAATTATGATGTAGTGGCCATTACACTTGGCTAGCACCAGGGCAGAAATGGATTCTCAATATTCCTGGATTTCAGTGCTTTAAAAGGGATAGAGAGGGGGGAAAAGGGGAGGAGGGGTGGCATTACTTGTCAGGGATACTATTACAGCTGCAGAAAGGGTGGGTAATGTAGCAGGATCCTCTTTTGAGTCAGTATGGGCAGAAGTCAGGAACAGGAAGGGAGCAGTTACTCTACTGGGGGTATTCTATAGGCCCCCTGGAAGCAGCAGAGATACCGAGGAGCAGATTTGGAGGCAGATTTTGGAAAGGTGCTAAAATAACAGAGTTGTTTATCATGGGTGATGTTAACTTCCCTAATATTGATTGGCACCTGATTAGTTCCAAGGGTTTAGAAGGGGCAGAGTTTGTCAAGTGTGTCCAAGACGGATTCCTATCACAGTATGTTGACAAACTGACTAGAGGGAATGCCATACTAGATCTAGTATTAGGTCAAGTCAAGTCAAGTCACTTTTTATTGTCACTTCAACCGTAACTGCTGGTACAGTACATAGTAAAAAATGAGACAACGTTTTTCAGGACCATGCTGTTACATGACACAGTACAAAAACTTGACTGAACTACGTAAAAAACAACACAGAAAAAAACTACACTAGACTACAGACCTACCCAGGACTGCATAAAGTGCACAAAGCAGTGCAGTTATTACAATAAATAATAAACAAGACAATAGGGCAGTAAGGTGTCAGTCCAAGCTCTGGGTATTGAGGAGTCTGATAGCTTGGGGGAAGAAACTGTGACATAGTCTGGTCGTGAGAGTCCAAATGCTTTGGTGCCTTTTCCCAGACGGCAGGAGGGAGAAGAGTTTGTATGAGGGGTACGTGGGGTAACGAACCGGGTCAGGTGGCAGATCGCTCAGTGGGTGAGCAGCTGGGGGGCAGTGATCACCACTCCCTGGCTTTTAACGTTATCATGGAAAAGGACAGAATCAGAGAGGACAGGAAAATTTTTAGGGTGTAGCCATGGGCACCCGCATGGGTCCCAGTTATGCCTGCCTTTTTGTTGGCTTTGTGGAACAGTCCATGTTCCAAGTCTATACGGGTATCCATCCCCCTCTTTTCCTTCGCTACATTGACGACTGCATTGGCGCTGCCTCCTGCACACATGCTGAGCTCGTTGACTTCATTAACTTTGCCTCCAACTTTCACCCTGCCCTCAAATTTACCTGGTCTATTTCTGACACCTCCCTCCCCTTTCTTGATCTTTCTGTCTCCATCTCTGGAGACGGCCTATCTACTGATATCTACTATAAGCCTACAGACTCTCACAGCTACCTGGACTATTCCCCTTCCCACCCTGTCTCTTGCAAAATTGCTATCCCCTTCCCACAATTCCTCCGTCTCCACCGCATCTGCTCTCAGGATGAGGCTTTTCATTCCAGAACGAAGGAGATGTCTTCCTTTTTTAAACAAAGGGGCTTCCCTTCTTCCACCATCAACTCTGCGCTCAAACGCATCTCTCCCATTTCCCGCACATCTGCCCTCACCCCATCCACCTGCCACCCCCTCTCGGGATAGGGTTCCCCTTGTCCTCACCTACCACACCACCAGCCTCCAGGTCCAACGTATAATTCTCCGTAACTTCCGCCACCTCCAACGGGATCCAACTACCAAGCACATCTTTCCCTCCACTACCTTTCTGCTTTCCGCAGGAATTGCTCCCTACGTGACTCCCTTGTCCACTCGTTCCCCCCCCCCCCCCAACCCTTCCCACCGATCTCCCTCCTGGCATTTATCCTTGTAAGCGGAACAAGTGCTACACTTGCCCTTACACTTCCTCCCTCACCACCATTCAGGGCCCCAGACAGTCCTTCCAGGTGAGGCGACACTTCACCTGTGAGTCGGCTGGTGTGGTATACTGCGTCCGGTGCTCCCGGTGTGGCCTTTGATATGTTTGTGAGACCCGACGCAGACTGGGAGACCGCTTTGCTGAACACCTACGCTCGGTCCACCAGAGAAAGCAGGATCTCCCAGTGGCCACACATTTTAATTCCACGTCCCATTCCCATTCTGATATGTCTATCCATGGCCTCCTCTACTGTCAAGATGAAGCCAAACTCAGGTTGGAGGAACAACACCTTATATACCGGCTGGGTAGCCTCCAACCTGATGGCATGAACATTGACTTCTCTAACTTCCATTAATGCCCCTCCTCCCCTTCTTACCCCATCCCTGACAATATTTAGTTGTTTGTTTTTTTTCTCTCTCTCTGCCCATCACTCTGCCTGTTCTCCGTCTCCCTCTGGTGCTCCCCCCTCCCCCTTTCTTTCTCCAGAGGCCTCCCGTCCCATGATCCTTTCACTTCTCCAGCTCTGTATCACTTTCGCCAATCACCTTTCCAGCTCTTAGCTTCATCCCACCCCCTCCGGTCTTCTCCTATCATTTTGCATTTCCCCCTCCCCCCACTACTTTCAGATCTCTTAGTATCTTTCTTTTCAGTTAGTCCTCACGAAGGGTCTCGGCCCAAAATGTCGACAGTGCTTCTCCTTATAGATGCTACTTGGCCTGCTGTGTTCCACCAGCATTTTGTGTGTTTTGTAGGAAAATTTTTAATTGGGGAAGGGCAAATTTTGAGGCTATAAGGCTAGAACTTGCAGGTGTGAATTGGGATGATGTTTTTGCAGGGAAATGTACTATGGACATCTGGTCGATATTTAGGGATCTCTTGCAGGATGTTAGGGATAAATTTGTCCCAGTGAAGAAGATAAAGAATGGTAGGGTGAAGGAACCATGGGTGACAAGTGAGGTGGAAAATCTAGTCAGGTAGAAGAAGGCAGCACACATGAGGTTTAGGAAGCAAGGATCTGATGAGTCTATTGAGGAATATAGGGTAGAAAGAAAGGAGCTTAAGAAAGGGCTGAGGTGAGCAAGAAGGGGCATGAGAAAGCCTTGGCAAGTAGGGAAAAGGAAAACCACAAGACATTCTTCAATTATGTGAAGAACAAAAGGTTGACAGGAGTGAAGATAGAACTGATTAAAGATAAAGGTGGGAAGATGTACCTGGAGGCTATGGAAGTGAGCGAGGTCCTCAATGAATACTTCTCTTCGGTATTTACCAATGAGAGGGCACTTGATGATGGTCAGGACAATATGAGTGAGGTTGATGTTCTTGAGCATGTTGATATTAAGGGAGAAGAGCTGTTGGAGTTGTTAAAATACATTAGGATGGATAAGTCCCTGGGGTCCAGTGGAATATTCCCCAGGCTGCTCCACGAGACGAGGGAAGAGATTGCTAAGGATCTTTATGTCCTCGTTGTCCACAGGTATGGTATCGGAGGATTGGAGGGAAGCAAATGTTGTCCCCTTGTTCAAAAAAGGTAGTAGGGATAGTCCGGGTAATTATAGACCAGTGAGCCTTACGTCTGTGGTAGGAAAGCTGTTGGAAAAGATTCTTAGAGATAGGATCTATGGGCATTTAGATAATCATGGTCTGATCAGGGACAGTCAGCATCGCTCTGTGAAAGGCAGATCGTGTCTAACAAGCCTGATAGAGTTATTTGAGGAGTTGACCAGGCATATAGATGAGGATAGTGCAGTGGATGTGATCTACATGGATTTTAGTAAGGCATTTGACAAGGTACCACACGGTAGGCTTATTCAGAAAGTCAGAAGGCATGGATCCAGGGAAGTTTGGCCAGGTGGATTCAGAATTGGCTTTCCTGCAGAAAGCAGAGGGTCGTGGTGGAGGGAGTACGTTCCGATTGGAGGGTTGTGACTAGTGGTGTCCCACGGGGATCGGTTCTGGGACCTCTACTTTTCGTGATTTTTATTAATGACCTGGATGTGGGGATAGAATGGTCGGTTGCCAAGTTTGCAGATGACACAAAAGTTAGTAATGCTGTGGATAGTGTTGAGGATTGTCGAAGATTGAAGGGAGACATTGATAGGATGCAGAAGTGGGCTGACAAATGGCAGATGGAGTTCAACCCGGAGAGCTATGAGGTGGTACACTTTGGAAGGACAAACTCCATGGCAGAGTACACAGTAAATGGCAGGATACTTGGTAGTGTGGAGGAGCAGAGGGATCTGGGGGTACATGTCCACAGATTCCTGAAAGTTGCCTCACAGGTAGATAGGGTAATTAAAAAAGCTTATGGAATGTTAGTTTTCATAAGTTAAGGGATAGAGTTTAAGAGTTGCAGGGTAATGATGCAGCTCTATAAAACTCTGGTTAGGCCACACTTAGAGTATTGTGTCCAGTTCTGGTTGCCTCACTATAGGAAGGATGTTGAAGCATTGGAAAGGGCACAGAGGAGATTTACCAGGATGCTGCCTGGTTTAGAGTGTATGGATTATGATCAGAGATTACGGGAGCTAGGACTTTACTCTGGAGAGAAGGAGGATGAGAAGAGACATGATACAAGATATTAAGAGGAATAGATAGAGTGGACACCCAGAACCTCTTCCCCAGGGCACCACTGCTCAGTACAAGAGGACATGGCTTTAAGGTAAGGGGAGGGAAGTTCAAGGGGGAAATTAGAGGAAGGTTTTTTACTCAGAGAGTGGTTGGTGCGTGGAATGCACTGCCTGAGTCAGTGGTGTAGGCAGATACACTAGTGAAATTTAACAGACTACTAGACAGGTATATGGAGGAATTTAAGGTGGGGGGTTATATGGGAGGCAGTGTTTAAGGGTCGGCACAACATTGTGGACCAAAGGGCCTGTACTGTGCTGTATTGTTCTATGTTCTATGTATCCAAATGCTTATATATCCGATCCCTTAGAATACCTTCCAATAATTTCCTACCACTGATGTCAGGTTCACTGAACTATAACTTCCTGGCTGATTCATATAGCCTTTCAGAAAAAAAAAAAGGAACATTAACTATCCTCCAATGCTCCAACACACCACCTGTGGCTAAGGATATTTTAAATATCTCTGCTGGGGCCCCTGCTCTTCCTGTACTAGCATCTCACAGGATCCGAGGGAACAGATTGTCAGGATGTGGACATTTATCTACCCTAGTTTGCCTCAAGACAGCAAAACCTCCCTCTGTAATCTCTATAGGGTCCATGATCTTACTGCTGCATTGCTTCACATCTGTTGACTCTGTGTCTATCTCCTGAGTAAATATAGATGTAAAACGTCCAGTTAATATCTCCTCCATCTCTTACAGTGCCTTGCATAGATTATCAGTCTGATATTCCAGAGGACCAATTTTGTCCCTTGCTCTTCATTTTCTGTAGAAGCCCTTAGAGTTTTCTTTCACCTGTCTGCTAGAGCAACATCGTCTTCTTTTACCACTCCTGATTACTTCTCTTGCATTACTTACACTCCATAAGTACATCATTTGTAACTGCTATACACCTTTTTTCTCTTAACCAGTCTCAATATCCTCAAAAAACAAGTTTTTCTAAACATGTTATTGTAGTCTTTTATTCAACCCGGAGCATACAAACTTTGTACTCACAAAATTTCACTTTTGATGGCCTCCCACTAACCAAGTACACCTTTGCCAGAAAACAGCCCGTCCCAGTCCACACCTGCCAGATCCTTTCTGAAACCATCTAAACTGGCCTTTCTCCAATTTAGAATCTAAACCTGAGAACTAGACCTTTTTATATCTTCTGGCCAATGAGAGAGTGTAAAGGAAAGAGAGGCAGGGGTAGAAGAGGAGCTTTGAGTATATTGGCTAATTTATTGAGACAGAGATAATGAAGGGACCTGGAAGTGGTGTGTACATTTGTGTTTAATATTGAGTGAGTCCTTTTCTCTGAATATTGACATTAAGTGGATATTCCACAATTCCTCAACTGCATTTTAAATTATTATCTGCATCTGTTTTCACAGCTGTGATGCTACCCATAATGAACATGCTGCATTTCATCTAATTATTAATGTGAAAGCTTTCATATAAGCCAGGAAAGATTTTGTGATGGGCTGAGCTGTGTCCTCACATCCCTCATGAATTCTCAGCTTTATATTTTCTCATCCTCCAATGATATGAATTAGGGGCAACATCTCTCTAATTACCTAGAGAAAAGGGACAGGGTGGAAAAACCTTGTGCATCCAGTTGCTGAAAGTAAAGAAAAAAAATATATATATTTTAAATTTAGAGATACAGCCTGCTATCAGGCCCTTCTAGCCCAATGAGCCCTCACTGCCTGATTACACTCATGTCACCAATTAAGCAACTAACCTGCACACCTTTGGATGGGAGGAAACCGGAGCACCCAGAACAAACATACACGGTCATGGGAGAGCGTACAAATTCCGTACAGACAGTGGAGGAATTGAATCCAGATTCTTGGCATTGTAATAATGTCACTCTAACCACTACATAACCACACTGGCCTGAATTCAGGTACAGCAAGCTGCCAGGAATAGTATGTTGGCCTATGTTTCAAAAGTGAGTACAGGATAGAAGATAAAGGGGTAGCACGGTAGAGTAGCAGTCTTGTAACACTGTTGCAGTGCCAGTAGCTCGGGTTCATTTCATGTTGCTCTCTGCAAGGAGCTTGTATGGTCTGCCCATGACCTCAGTGGTTTTCACCAGGTGCTCGCTCCAGTTTCCTCCCACATACCAAAGATAACAGGTTACTGGGTTAATTGATTACATGAATGTAATAAGACTGTAAGACCATAAGATATAGGAGCAGAATTAAGCCGTTTCATCATGGCTGATCCAATTTTCCTCTCAACCCCAATCTCCTTTCTTCTCCCCATATCCCTTCATGCCCTGAACAATCAAGAATCTATCAACCTAGGCCTTAAATAAACATAAAGACTTGGCATCCATAGAGGCCTGAGGCAAAGAATTTTGCAGATTCAGCACTCTGGCTAAAGAAATTCCTCCACATCTCCATTCTAAAACGACATCCCTCTATTATTAGACCATAAAACATTGGAGCAGAATTAGGCCATCTGGCCCACCGAGTCTGATCTGTCATTCAATTATAGCCAATCCTTTTTTTAATCTCCTCCTCAGCCCTGGTTTCCGGCCTTCTCCCCGTAACCTTTGATGCCATGTCCAATCAAGAACCTATCAATCTCTGCATTAACTATACCCAACAACCTGGCCTCCACAGCTTCATACGGCAGCAAATTCCACAAATTCACCACCCTTTGGCTAAAGAAATTTCTCCACATTTCTGTTTCGAAAGGGCGCGCCTCTATCCTGAGGCTGTGTCCTCTTGTCCTAGACTCTCCCACCTTGGGAAACATCCTTTCAGCATCTACTCTGTCCAGGTCTTTCAACATTCAAAAGGTTTCAATGAGATCACCCCTCATTCTTCTGAATTCCAGCTAGGACAGACCCAGAGCCATCAAAAGTTCCTCGTATAATAATCCTTTCATTCCTGTAATCATCTTTGTGAAACCCCACTGGACCCTCTCCAATGCCAGCACATTTTTTTTAAGATGAGGGACCCAAAACTGTTCACAATTCTCAAGGTGAGGCCTCACCAGTGCCTTATAAAGCTTCAACATCACATCCTTGCTCTTGAATTTGACACCTCTTGAAATGAATGCTAACATGGCATTTGACTTTCTCACCACTGACTCACCCTGCAAGTTAACCTTCAGGCTGTTCTGCACAAGGACTCCCAAGTCCTTCTGTATCTCCCCATTTAGAAAATAGTCTGCACATTTATTTCTACTATCAAAGTGCATGACCATGTATTTTCCAGTATTGTATTTCATTTGCCACTTCCTTGCTCATTCTCATAATTTGTCTGAGTCCTTCTGCATCCTACCTATTTCCTCAACACTACCTGCCCTTACACCAATCTATGTATCTTGGCAACAAAGTCATCTATTCCATCATCTAAATCATTTAAATATAGCATAAAAAGAAGCGGTCCCAACACTGACCCCTATGGAAAACCATTAGTCATTGGCAGCCAACCAGAAAAGGATCCTTTTATTCCCACTCACTGCCGCCTACCAATCAGCCAATGCTCTAACCATGTTAGTAACTTTCCTGTAATATCATGGACTCTTAAATTGGTAAGCAGCCTCATGTGTGGCACCTTATCAAAGACCTTCTGAAAGTACAAATATACATTTACTGTATCCCCGTTATCTAGCCTACTTGTAATCTCCTCAAAGAATTCCAACAGGTTTGTCAGGCAAGATTTTCCCTGAAGGAAACCATGTTGAATTTGTATTATCTTGTCCCGTATCACCAAGTACTCCATCACCTCATCGTTAATACTTGATTCTAACATCTTCCCAACTACATAGGTCAGGCTAACTGGTCTATAATTTCCTTTCCGCTGCCTTCCTTCTTTCTTAAAGACTGGAGTAACATTTGAAATTTTCCAGTCCTCTGGCACCATGCCAGAGTCCAATAATTTTTGAAAGATCACTTCTAATGCTACCACAATCTCTAATGCTATCTCTTTCAGAACCCTAGGGCGCAGTTCCTCTGGTCCAGGACACTTATGTACCATTAGGTCATCTAGCTTTATGAGCACCTTCTATTTTATAACAGTAACTGCACCCACTTCTCTTCCTTCACACACTACAACATCAGGCACCCTGCTAGTGTCTTCCACAGTGAAGACTGATGCAAAATCCTTATTTAGTTCATCAGTCATCTCCTTGTTCCCTGTTATTATTTCCACTGCATCGTTTTCTAGCTGTCCTATATCCACTTTCACTTCTTTTATTTTTAACAAACTTGAAAAAAACTTTTACTATCCACTTTGATATTATTTGCTAGCTTGCTTTCATATTTCATCTTTCCCGTCTTATAATTTTTTTAGTTGCTCTCTGTAGGTTTTAAAAACTTCCCAATCCTCTATCTTCCCACTAATTTTTGCTTTGTTGTTTGCCCTCTCTTTTGCATATACATTAATTTTACTTCCCTTGTCAGCCACAGTTATACTATTTTATCATTTGAGTATTTCTTAATCTTTGGAATACATATGTCCTGCACTTTCCTCATTTTTCCCAGAAACATATGCCATTGCTACTCTGTTGAGCCAGCAACTCCTTCCAATTTACTCTGGCCAATTCCTCTTTCACTCCGCTGTAATTTCCCTTACTCCACGGAATACTGCTACATCAGACTTTACTTTCCCCCTATCAAATTTCAAGTTGAACACAATCAGGTTGTGGTCACTGTTTCCTAAGGGTTCATTTACCTTAAGTTCCTTAATCAAAAGAACAAAGAACAATACAGCACAGTACAGGACATTCAGCCCACACTGTTGAGCCGACCCATAAACCCTGCCTCCCATATATCCCCCCACCTTAAATTCTTCCATATACCTGTCTAGAAGTCTTTTAAATTTCACTAGTGTATCTGCCTCCACCACTGACTCAGGCAGTGCATTCCACGCATCAACCACTCTCGAGTAAAAAACCTTCCTCTAATACATAATATTGGTATCTAATATACCAATCCTTGTGGGACACCACTAGTCACAACCCTCCAATCCGAATGTACTCCCTCCACCATGACCCTCTGTTTTCTGCAGGCAAGCCAATTCTGAATCCACCTGGCTAAACTTCCCTGGATCCCATGCCTTTTGACTTCCTGAATAAGCCTACCGTGTGGTACCTTGTCAAATGCCTTACTAAAATCCATGTAGATCACTTCCACTGCACTACCCTCATCTATATGCCTGGTCACCTCCTCAAAGAACTTTATCAGGCTTGTTAGACAAGATCTGCCCTTCACAAAGCCATGCTGACTGTTCCTGATCAGACCATGATTCTCTAAATGCCCATAGATTCTATCTCTAAGAATCTTTTCCAACAGTTTTCCTACCACAGACGTAAGGCTCACTGGTCTATAATTACCCGGACTATCCCTACCACCTTTTTTGAACAAGGGGACACCATTTGCTTCCCTCCAATCCTCCAGTACCATTCCTGTGGACAACGAGGACATACAGATCATAGCCAGAAGTTCAGCAATCTCTTCCCTTGCCTCGTGGAGCAGCCTGGGGAATATTCGTCAGGCCCCAGGGACTTATCCGTCCTAATGTATTTTAACAACTCCAACACCTCCTTTCCCTTAATATCAACATGCTCCAGAACATCAACCTCACTCACATTGTCCTCACTGTCATCAAGTTCCCTCTCATTGTTGAATACTGAAGAGAAGTATTCATTAAGAACCTCGTTCACTTCCACAGCCTCCAAGCACATCTTCCCACCTTTATATCTAATCGGTCCTACCTTCACTCCTGTCAACCTTTTGTTCTTCACATAATTGAAGAATTTCTTGGGGTTTTCCTTTACCCTACTCGCCAAGGCTTTCTCATGCCCCCTTCTTGCTCTCCTCAGCCCTTTCTCAAGCTCCTTTCTTGCTACCCTATATTCCTTAATAGATTCATCTGATCCTTGCTTCCTAAACCTCACATATGTGCCTTCTTCTATCTGACTAGATTTTCCACCTCACTTGTTCCTCATGGTTCCTTCACCCTACCATTCTTTATCTTCCTCACTGGGACTGATTAGGGATTGTCAACATAGTTTTGTGAGGTAGGTCATGTCTAACCAATCTTATAGAGTTTTTCGAGGAAGTTACCAAGAAAGTTGATGAAGGTAAGGCAATGGGTATTGTCTACATAGACTTTAGCAAGGCATTTGACAAGGCCCCACATAGGAGGTTGGTAAAGAAGGTTCAGTTGCTTGATATTCAAGATTAAATAGTAAACTGGATTGATATTGGCTTTGTGGAAGAAGCCAGTGAGTGGTTGCAGTTGGTTGCGCTCTCTGACTGGAGCCCTGTGGCTAGATGAGTGGGCAGGGATCAGTGTTGGTTCCTGTCACCAAACTGGTCTGAGCCGTATGAACGTCTGAACAAAGAAATGCCATTTTTATCCTGAAATTGACTAGTTAGAGACAGATACTGACTGATTGATAACCTTGTGTATGTATAAATTCCTTAATTGCACAATCAATCACCAATCACACTACTGGCTCTATAAGGGGTAAAAGAGAGTCGAGGGTAGATATAGGACCAGTAGAAAATGATGCCGGAGATATTGTAATGAGAGACACAGCGATGGCAGAGGAATTGAATGCATATTTTGCATCAGTCTTCACAGTGGAAGACATCTGCAATATACCGTACATTCAAGAGTGTCAGGGAAGTGAAGTATGTGCAGTGAAAATTACAAATGAGAAGGTATTCAGGAAGCTTAATGGTCTGAGGGTGGATAAATCTCCTGGACCTGATTGAATGCACCTTTGGGTTCTGAAGGAAGTAGCTAGAGAGATTATGGAAGAATTAACAATGATCTTTCAAGAATCAATAGATTCTGGCATTGTACCAGATGACTGGAAAATTGCAAATGTTACTCTGCTATTTAAGAAGGGTGGGAGGCAGCAGAAATGAAGCTATAGACCTGTTAGCCTGATATCAGTGGTTCGGAAATTAATGGAATCGATTGTTAGGGATGAGATTACAGAGTACCTGGAGGTACATGACAAGATAGGCCAAAGCCAGCAAGGAAAAGCCAGCCTGAGAAACCTACTGCAAGTTTTTGAGGAAATTAGAAGCAGAGTAGACAAAGAAGATGCAGTAGGTGTGGTGTACTTGGATTTTCAGAAGGCCTTTGACAAGTTGCCACACATGAGGCTGCTTAGCAAGATAAGAGCCCATGGAATTACAGGGAAGTTACTAGCATGGGTGGGGCATTGGCTGATCAGCAGAAAATGGAGAGTGGAATAAAGGGATCCTATTCTTGCTGGCTGCCAGTTACCAGTGGAGTTCCACAGGGGTCAGTGCTGGGACTGCTGATTTTTACGATGTATGTCAACGATTTGGACTATGGGATTAATGGATTTGTGGCTTAATTTGCTGATGTCAGCATGACTTTGTCAAAGGCAGGTCGTGCATTACGAGCCTGATTGAATTTGTTGAGGATCTGACTAAGCACATTGGTGAAGCTAGAGTCGTAGATGTAGAGTATAGGGATTTTAGCAAGGCATTTGATAAGGTACCTCATGCAAGGCTTATTGAGAAAGTAAAGAGCCATGGGACCCAAGGGGACATTGCTTTGAGGATCCAGAACTGGCTTGCCCACAGAAGGCAAAGAGTGTTTGTAGACGGGTCATATTCTGCATGGAGGCTGGAGACCGGTGGTGTGTCTCAAGGATCTGTTCTGGGACCCCTACTCTTTGTGATTTTTATAAATGACCTGGATGAGGAAGTGGGAGGGATGGGTTAGTAAATTTGCTGATGACACAAAGGTTGGGAGTGTTGTGGATAGTGCGGAGGGCTGTCAGATGTTACAACGGGACATTGATAGGATGCAAAACTGGGCTGAGAAGTGGCAGATGGAGTTAACCCAGATAAGTGTGAGGTGGTTCATTTTGGTAGGTCAAATATGATGGCAGAATATAGCATTAATGATAAGACTCTTGGCAGTGTGGAGGATCAGAGGGATCTTGAGGTCCGAATCCATAGGACGCTCAAAGCTGCCACGTAGGTTGACTCTGTGTTTAAGAAGGCATACGGTGCACTGGCCTTCTTCAATCGTGGGATTGAGTTTAAGAGCCGAGAGGTAATGTTGCAGCTATATAGGACCGTGGTCAGACCCCACTTAGAGAACTGTGCTCAATTTTGGTCACCTCACTACAGGAATGACGTGTAAACCATAGAAAGTGTGCAGAGGAGATTTACAAGGATGTTGCCTGGATTGGGGAGCATGCCTTATGAAAACAGGTTGAGTGAATTCAGCTTTTTCCCCTTGACGTGATGGAGGATGAGAGGTGACTTGATAGAGGTGTACAAGATAATGAGAGGCATTGATCATGTGGATTGTCAGAGGCTTTTTCCCAGGGCTGAAATGGCTAGCATGAGAGGGCATAGTTTTAAGGTGCTTGGAATTAGGTATAGTGGAGATGTCAGGGGTAAGTTTTTTACGTAGAGAGTGGTAAGTGCATGGAATGGGCTGCGGGAGGCGGTGGTTGAGGCAGAAACGATAGGGTCTGTTAAGAGACACTTGGATGGGTACATGGAGCTTAGAAAAATAGAGGACTATGGGTAAGCCTAGGTAGTTCTTAGGTAGGGACATGTTCGGCACAGCGATGTGGGCCAAAGGACCTGTATTGTGCTGTAGGTTTTCTATGTTTCTATGATACAAAGATAGGTGGAGGAGTGGGTAGTGCTGAGGTTGATAAGACCAATCTGAGCTTGAAAATCCCTTTTGAGACAAAGGTGTATGGATGCAGTGATTCTTCATTTTCGAGATTCTCCTTCAATCTTTGCATCTTCCATTACATTTCCTCACTTGATCGAGCATCACCTTTATGCAGGTTCACCAAACTGCATGATCTGAAGCTTGTTATTCCCAGTGGTATGTGTCAATGTCAAAACCCTTCGGGGATGTTCTATTAGAAAGTAAACCAGGAGAGTTTTTCAAATGGACTGTTTTTTCCCCTCAAGACACACTATAAAGCAAATGATTACCTGGTGAATTGTCTTTGTGCTCGCCATAAAAATTTGATATGTGCATGTTTAGCTGCGTTAGATCAGTAACTTCAGGGCTCCCACACTAATACTGGGCTTGGGCTTAGAGCCAGAACACAGAAAATGACGAAAGTACACCTTGAAGGCCTTGTAAATACAAATGTTCATTTTACAGTTTCACTGCAGATTGTTTACTGTATATCATACTCAGTTGCCTTCATGGTTTTGAAAATGCACAAGATGCACTGAGCTGAAAAAATATTGTTTTTTTTCTCACTCCTTATGGATGGTGTGTATGAGTATTTCCCCTTCAATCTCAGGTCCTGAACCAGAGGCCTGGGAACTTGAGGGTTTGGCGCAGAATCCTTGCTGTTCCTAGTAGTACGTTCTTCTGGACCAAGATCTCAGCCGCTGTTTCTGGAATTTGTTGCAGCCAGTCTCCCAGTCCGAGGCTTTAACCTTCCACATCCTTTCTATCTGCCCCTTCTGGCCCTGGCAATTCTCCAGCTTCTCATAGTCTTTCTTCCTCATATTACTGTCATTCAGGATTGCCACGTCTATTATATATATTCACAATAGTTACTGTATATTCTTGCTGCTGTCTGTAAAGTGTTTGTACGTTCTGCATGGGTTTCCTCTGGTGGTATCAGTTTCCTCCCACTTTCCAAAATGTATGATTCACTAAGTGAGTTTATTATAGGGGTGTAATTGAGCATTATGGCCCCGTTGGGCAGGAAATACCTGTAACTGTGCTGTACCTCAAAATAAATAATTCATTAGCTCTATTTTTGGGAAGGAGCAATGTATGAATTTCACAAGAAGCATTGCGAATATTTGGGTTGCTCACAAACCATTTGAGATAATGATGGTTGCCTTCCCATCACCCTCTAGGCCACGCAAGGTAAATCCTCTTACAAACATTCAGAGTGATAAAGCTTTGGCTCAATAGGGATTCGACGAGTACAGGCAGAGGCAAGGTAAGTAAGTAAGTTCATTCCTTATTTCTGATTTCTTTTTTTCTTATTTAACTCTTTGGGAGAATGGGGGTATGTCTGGAGAGGCAGTGTTTTGCTCTGGGTGTCAGATGTGAGATTTCTGGGAGACTACCAGCCTCCCCGAAGGCCACACCTGCTCCAGTTGTATTGAGGTGCAGCTCCTTAGAGACCGTATTAAGGAACTGGAGCTGCAGCTTGATGGCTTGTTAGGGAAAGTGAGGAGGTCATAGATGGGAACTATAGGGAGGTGGTCACCCCAAGGCTACAGGAGACAGATAAATGGGTGACTGTCAGGAGAGCGAAGGGAGAATGTCAGAGAGTGGAGAGCCCCCTGTGGGCATCCCCCTCAACAATAAGTACCCATTTTGAGAACTATTGGGTGTGACAACCTAGCTGGGGGAAGCAACAGCTGCAGTGCCTCTGGCACTGTCTGGCCCTGTGGCTCAGAGGAGTAGGGAGCTGAAGAGGATGGCAGCAGTAATAGGGAACTCTATAGTCAGGGGACAGATAGGTGATTCTGTGGACACAAAAAAGAAACACGGATGGTAGTTTGCATCCCTGGTGCCAGAATCCACGACATTTCTTAACATGTCCACAATACCCTGAAAATGGAGGGTGAGCAGTCAGAAGGTGTGGCACATATTGGTACCAACGACATAAGTAGACAAAGGGAGGAGGTCCTGAAACCAGAATACAGGGAGTAGGAAGGAAGCTGAGAAGCAGGACCTCAGTAATCTCAGGATTGCTGCCTGAGCCATGCTACAGAGAGGATAGGTATAGAATAAGGTGAAAGATAAATGTGCGGCTGAAGAATTGGAGCAGGTGGCAGGGATTCAGATTTCTGAATAATTGGGACCTCTTCTGGGGCTGATGTGACCTGTACAAAATGGATGGGTTGCGCTTGAATCCGAGGGGGACCAATATTCTTGTGGGCAGTTTGACTGGAGCTGTTGGGAGTGGTTTAAACTAATATGGCAGGGAGATGGGAATCACTTTGATGGAACTGAGGATGAGCGAGCAGGTTTGCAAGTAGTTGATGGGTGTAACATGAAAATAAGGAAGAGCAACCCAATGATTGGGTACAAAGGTAGACAGAGCAAAGTGTTAAATTGTACCACACAGGCAAAATTTGAAAGGGTGAAGAATGCAGGACTGAAGGTGCTGTATTTAACAGTGTGTAGCACTTGGAATAAGGTGGATGCACTTGTCTTGCAATTAGAGTTTGGTCAATATGACGTTGTGGGCATCACTGAATCGTGGCTGAAAGAAGGTCGTAGTTTGGAGCCTAACATCAAAGAATATACTTTGTATCGAAATGATAAGCAGAAAGGCATAGTTGGTGGTGTGGTTCTGTTGGTAGGAGATAGAATTACATCTTTAGAAAGAGGTGACGTAGGTTCCGAGAACATTGAATCTTTGTGAGTAGAGTTAAGAAACTGCAAGGGTGAAAAAAAACGTTATGGGAAGCATATATATACCTCCAAATAGGAGCCAAAATATGGGATTGAGATTGCAAAGTGAGCTGGAAAAGGCATGTAATAATGGTAATGTCACAATTGTAATGGGGAACTTCAATATGCAAGGGATTGGGAAATCAGGTTGGTGTTGGATCGCAAGAGAGGTAATTTGTTGAATGCCTATGAGATGGCTTTTTGGAGCAACTTTTGCTTGAGCCTTTAAGGGACAGGCTATTGTAGATTGGTGTTGTGCTATAACTCAGATCTTATTAGGATGCTTAACATAAAGGAACCCTTTGGAGGTAGTGATTATAATATGATTGAATTCACACTACAGTTTGAGAAGGAGAAGCATAAGTCACATGTATCAGTAGATAGATAGATAGATAGATAGATAGATAGATAGATAGATACTTTATTCATCCCCATGGGGAAATTCAACATTTTTTCCAATGTCCCATACACTTATTGTAGCAAAACTAATTACATACAATACTTAACTCAGTAAAAATATGATATGCATCTAAAGTCACCCTCTCAAAAAGCATTAATAAATAGCTTTTAAAAAGTTCTTAAATACATTGAATGGTAACTTAAGCTCAGTCCTAACCCCGGCACTTTAACATATCTTACTCCTGGCGGTTGAATTGTAAAGCCGAATGGCATTGGGGAGTATTGATCTCTTCATCCTGTCTGAGGAGCATTGCATCGATAGCAACCTGTCGCTGAAACTGCTTCTCTGTTTTTCAGATTTTTCAGTTATACGAAGAGTAAAAGAGAGGTGAGAGTTGATATTGGGCCACTGGAAAATGATGCTAGTGAGGTAGTAATGGGTGACAAAGAAATGACTGATGAACGTAATAAGTACATCCAATCAATCTTCACTATGGAGTGTGCTAGATGTCCATGAGTGTCAGGGAGCAGATGTGAGTGCCTTTGCTATTATAATGGAAAAATGTTAGGGAGACTGAAAGGTCTTAAGGTGGATAAGTCACAAAGAAGAGAAAATCTGTAGATGCTGGAAATCCGAGCATGCACACAAAATTCTGGATAAGCTCAGCAGGCCAGGCAGCAACTATGGAACAATTGACATTTCAGGCTGATATCCTTCATCAGGACTGGACAAAAAAAAAGCTGAGGAGTAGGTTTGAAAGGTCGGGAGAGGGGAGAGAGAAACACAAGGTGATAGGTGAAACTTGGGGGAGGAGGGCTGAAGCAAAGAGCTAGGAAGTTGATTGGTGAAAAAAACAGAAGGCCATGGAAGAAGGGAAAAAGTGGGGGTGGGGAGAGGTTCACCAGAGGGAGGCGATGGGTGGGCAAAGAGATAACATGAGAGGGGAAAAAGGGGATGGGAAGTGGTGAAGGGGGAGGCATTACTGGAAACTTGAGAAATTGATGTTCATGCCATCAGGTTAGAAGCTACCTAAACCCAAACAGAATATAAGGTGTTGTTCCTCCAGCCTAAGTGTGACCTTATTATGACAATGGAGGAGGCCATGGATGGACATATCAGAATGGGAAGTGGAATTAAAATGGGTGGCCACTGGGAGATTCTGCTTGTCCTGGTGGATGGAGGGTAGGTGCTCAGTGAAGCGGTCTCCCAATTTACATCAGGCAGGTGCATGTGGTTGACTGGGGTCCAAGATCAGCTATGATGGAATGTTGGAGCAGACTCAATGGGCTGAATGGCCTAATTCTGCTCCTATGTCTTATGGTCTCATGATCTGATGAGGGCAATGTGAGTCACCTAATGATCATGAATATACTTGGCCACAATTTAATACTGTATGCCCAAGTTAGCATGCTTCAGCACATTATATTACATTCCACTTGAATTAATTGTGACAGGTTAAATAAATTTAATGTGTCTACAAATGTGTCTGTCGAGTCAAGCCATAAGAACAGAATTGTGCAGAATTAGGCCATTCAGCCTATTGGGTCTACTCTGCTATTCCATTGTGGTTGATTGATAATCCCTCTCAACCCAATTCTCCTGTCTTCACCCAGTAACCTTTGTCACCCTTACTTTTCAAGAACATATCAACCTTCACATTAAATATGCCTAATGACTTGGCCTCCACAGTCATTTATGGCAGTGAATTCGACAGATTCACTATTTTCCGACTGAAGGAATTCCTCCTCATCTCTTTTCTAAAGGGGTGTCCTTCTTTTCTGAGCCTGTGCCCTCTGGTCCTAGATTCCCCCAATTCAATATATCCTCTCCATATACACTTGACGTAGGTCTTTCAATATTCACTAAGGTTCGGTTAGATAATCTCTCATTCTTCTAAACTCTAGTGATTACAGACCCAGAGCCATCAAACATTCTTCAAATGCTAACACTTTCACTCCCAGAATCATTCTCGGGAACTTTCTCTGGACTCTCTCCGACGTCAGCCCATCTTTTCTTAAATAAGAGGCCCAAAACTGCTCAACGTACTCCATGTGCAGTCTGACCAATGCTTTATAAATCCTTACCATTATATTCTTGTCTTCTTTTATTCTAGACCTCTCAAAATGAATGCTAACATTGCATTTGCCTTCCTTGCCACCAGTTCAACCTGCATGTTACCCTTTAGGGGACAAGTCCTTTTGCACCTCCAATCTCTGAATTTGATCCCCATTTAGAAAATAGTCTATGCCTTTATTCCTTCTATCAAAGTGCCATACACTTCCCTACACTCTTGTTACGGAACTTCTGTAGGGAAAAATGGTAGCCAGGGTAGCCTATGTGTACAGGGTAAACTCTCAGAAACTAAATTGGACTGGAATTAGTGATCTGTAATGAGCACAGCCTACATTTCCACAAAGTCAGAGTTTACCTTTGGCAATCCACCTAGAAACTACAGAAAGAGTTCAATTTTTCATGTTTTTTTTGTTTTCTCAGTTGTACAGTTAGGGTTAGAGTTAGGGAGTTGTGGGCAAGCTACATTGACGCCAGAAGCATGGTGACATTTGCACAACCCTCGCTGATTGATTTGATGCAAACGACACATTTCATTGTATGCTTTGATGTTAATGTAACAGATAAAGCTAATCTTTATTTTTCATTGTACCTGTGCGTACAGTATAGTGCAAAGATGTTGGGCACATATGTATAGAGAGGGTGCCTAAAACTGTTCCACAGTACTGTAGTAATGGTTGTCTCCAGCACATCTGCTCTCAGGATGAGGCTTTTCATTCTAAAATGAAGATGATGTTCTCCTTTTTCAAAGAAAGGGACTTCTCTTCCTCCACCATCAACACTGCCCTCAGTTACATCTCTTCCATTTCACGCACGTCTGCTCTTAACCCATCCTCCCATCACCCTACCAGGAATAAGGTTCCTCTTGACCCCACCAGCCTCAGCGTCCAGTACATAATTCTCCCAAACTTCTGCCATCTCCTACGGGATTCCACCACCAAGCACATCTTTCCCTCCCCCTCACCACTTTCTGCTTTCTGCGGGGATCACTCCCTAAGTGACTCCCTTGTCCATTCCCCTCTCCCCACCTCTGCTCTCACTACCATTCAGGGCCCTAAATGGCCCATCCAGCTGAGGCGACAATACACCTGTGAGTCTGTTAGGTTCATATACTGTGTCCGGTGCTCCTGGTGTGGCCTCTTGTATATCGGTGAGACCTAACAATGATTGGGAGACAGCTTTGGTGAGCACCTAAACTCCATCCGCCAGAAGGAGTGGGATCTCCCTGTGGACACCAATTTTAATTCCTTTTCCCATTCCCATTTTGATATATCTATCCATAGCCTCTTTCACGGTCATAATGTGGCCATGCTTAGGTTGGAGGAACAACAGCTTAAATTCCGTTTGAGTAGCCTCCAACTTGATGGCAGGAACGTCAATTTTTCAAGTTTCCTGTAATGTCCCCACCCCCTTCCCTCCCTTTACCATTTCTGATCCCCTTTTCCCTCTCTCACCTTATCTCCTTGCCTGTCAATTGCCTCCCTCTGGTGCTCCTCCCCCTTTTTCTTTCTTCCATGGTCTTCTATCTCTTTCACTAATCAACTTCCCAACTATTTACTTCATCCTTTCCTCTTCATGTTTCACTATTACCTGGTGTTTCTCTATCCTCTGCCCACCTCTTAAGTCTACTCCTCAGCTTTTTTTCTCCACTCCCGCTGAAGAGTTTCAGCCTGAAACCTCGATTGTACTCTTTTCCATAGATGCTGCCTAGCCTGTTGAGTTCCTCCAACGTTTTGTGTGTGTTGCTCAGATTTCCTGCAGATTTTATCTTGTTAATAATTTTTGTTTTGCCCCGTACTGTATTGACAAATAAAGCTGATAAAGCTAATCTTTCAACTTTAAATGCCTATTCTAACCATATGTTTTTACCTTAAAGTCTTCGAGATAAATTTCTCTCTCACACTTAGTTTGTTCAATGTATAAGCAGCAAATGTTCCTATATTATCACTATATCAATAAGAGTCAATAGAAATTAACTTGAACATGCAGTTGATTGTATATGAAGTGAACAAATAATTGCAATTGCTGCTGTCAATAGTAACAGAGCCCAGTCACAGATTTCAGACTTAAGCAGAGATGTTAGCACATCTAAACTGGTTGGTGGTGAGTTGGAGATATGGGTCTATCTAAGAAGATGTAAGATGTTCCTTCCCTCTGCTAGCATGCAGTTCACCCTTGAGCAAGGTGTAGCATCTGCTTAGCCTCCCCAGTCAGGGTCACGCGAAGCCGTGGGAGCAGGTGGTGGATGGTCATGTGAGTAGCTGGTGCATATCACAAATCCTGGTTATGGGACACTGATGCCAGGCAGACACTCTCTAACGAGTATTAATAATGACTGTGGTCACAAGTCTTGTAAAGACGCTGTCCAGAGGAAGACAATGGCAAACCACTTCTGTAGAAAAACTTACCAAGAACAATCATGGTCATGGAAAGATTACTGAACAGTCCATTAACAGTATCTCATTATTCTTTTTTTTACATTATGTGTTTATCTTTATAGTTGATATGATTTTATGTCTCTGCGCTGTACTGCTGCCACAAAACCAAATTTCACAAGATATACATGACTCAGTGAAAATAAACCTGATTCTAATTCTGATTGTGAATTTTGCAGATTTGGTAGTCACAGTATTTGGTCAAATCATTTAAGACAGAGGAATTGATAGGATATATTGTTCATTACATGCCATGTCATATGCCGTGGGAAGTTATGGTCTTTCTATGATCATGATGATTTTTGGAAAATTTTTCTACAGATACTTGCCATTGCCTTTCTCTGGGCAGTGTCTTTACAAGTGACCCCAGCTGTTGTGTCAGCACAACTACATATTAAATAAAAGCATGCACACAGAGCATGTGGGAGTAGACTCTCACATGGTGGATTGGATAGTGGACTACTTGACAGATAGACCTCAGTATGTGCGGTTGGGAGACTGTAGGTCTGACACAGTGGTCAGCAGCACAGGAGCGCCACAGGGAACCGTACTCTCTCCGGTCCTGTTCACCCTGTACACATCTGACTTCCAATATAACTCGGAGTCCTGCCATGTGCAGAAGTTCGCTGATGACACGGCCATAGTGGGGTGTGTCAGGAATGGACAGGAGGAGGAGTATAGGAAACTGATACAGGACTTTGTGATATGGTGCAACTCAAACTACCTGCGTCTCAATGTCACCAAGACCAAGGAGATGGTGGTGGACTTTAGGAGATCTAGGCCTCATATGGAGCCAGTGATCATTAATGGAGAATGTGTGGAGCAGGTTAAGACCTACAAGTATCTGGGAGTACAGTTGGACGAGAAGCTAGACTGGACTGCCAACACAGATGCCTTGTGCAGGAAGGCACAGAGTCGACTGTACTTCCTTAGAAGGTTGGCGTCATTCAATGTCTGCAGTGAGATGCTGAAGATGTTCTATAGGTCAGTTGTTGAGAGCGCCCTCTTCTTTGTGGTGGCATGTTGGGGAGGAAGCATTAAGAAGAAGGACGCCTCACGTCTTAATAAGCTGATAAGGAAGGCGGGCTCTGTCGTGGGCAAAGTACTGGAGAGTTTAACATCGGTAGCTGAGCGAAGGGCGCTGAGTAGGCTACGGTCAATTATGGAAAACCCTGAACATCCTCTACATAGCACCATCCAGAGACAGAGAAACAGTTTCAGCGACAGGTTACTGTCGATGCAATGCTCCTCAGACAGAATGAAGAGGTCAATACTCCCCAATGCCATTAGGCTTTACAATTCAACTGCCAGGACTTAAGAACTTTTTTAAAGCTATTATTAATGCTTTTTGAGTTAGTGATTTAGATGCATATCATATTATTACTGAGTTAAGTATTGTATGTAATGAGTTTTTGCTACAACAAGTGTATGGGACATTGGAAAAAATGTTGAATTTCCCCATGGGGATGAATAAAGTATCTATCTATCTATCTATCTATCTATCAGAGGTGAGGTTAACTGCTATATTCACATTGCAGAAAGAGAGAACAACTAGATCAGTGTGCATGGGCAAGATATCAGTCAATAAGTAGTGCTATGCGGAGTCATTGCGCTAAGAGAAATAGATCCATACATTACACTTCCTCACCCTTTAGATTAATGTAACATAAAACTGTATATGTAACAAAACATTCAATTTCCCTTCAACAAGCCAATTTCAAGCCAATATGCTTTCACAATAACAGTCCATTACTAACTTCACTAAAGATTTAGTCTTCTTTCAGAACAGTTTCTTTAGACCTATGGAGTGGCAATTGGTTTGTTAGGTTTCTTGTCAAAGGCAACTTTCTCTGTTGCAAGAGTCATGTTGCTGATGGTGACACAATCATCACTGAGAGAAAAGTCCAGTGGATTTGATGTGTCTATATTGTTGGATGCAGTTGACTCAGGTGTGTTCTTCAACAGAGCTTCTAGTATCTGGGCCACATGATATCTCTATGTATGAACTCCAACATCCACTGTGCATATCAGTGATCCAGTTCTCGTAGCTATCTTACCAGGTATCCACTTGTCTTCTGGTAATCTGCACTCAGACTTCCCGTGCAATCTCGACGCTCCTTGCTGATTTACTTGGCAACTGGCTGAACTGTTTATTCTACACTTCCCTCTGTAGATCTGGTTTCAGGAGTCTGTGCAAGATCTCTTGAATAGCATTGCAGGTGTTTGATTTGTCATCACATGAAGAGTTCCAATACACAAAAAATAAATTGGCACCTTGTGCTGTAGAGAAATTTCCTCCTGGTCCATTGCTTCAATGGACTTCTTGAAGTTTTGGATAAACCTTTTAGCTAACCTATTCTTTGCTGAGTGGTGAGGAGGTGACTTGAAATGTTTTAATGCCATTTTTCATCATGAAAAGTCTGAACTCTTCTGAAGTGTATTGTGGTCCATTGTCACTCACAATTTGTTCAGGCAAGCCATTTCTGGAGAAGGTAGTCCTCAGAGCAGAAACAGACTTTGCTGAGGTGGTTGACTTTACTTGTAGAACCTCAGGCCACTTCAAATGAGCATCTACAGCAATCAGAAACATGGAGTCCATGAATGCCCCAGAAAAGTCAATATGAAGATGGACACTTCCACAGGTTTAATGGTACCTATGGGGGCAGATGTTGATCTTTGTGGCATCTGAACAGCTTTTGGTCAAGTCTTCAAGCTGTCTATCTATTCCCAGCCATCACACATAGCTCTGAGCGAGACTCTTCATTTTGTCTGTACCCAGGTGTCTGTCATGCAGATTCTTTAACACTCTGGTGCCCAGTTTAGAGGGAAACACAACATGAGATCCACTCATCAGCGTTCTTGATGTACGGATAGTTGGTCTCGTCTCACTGAGAACTCTGGAAATATAGGATTACCATTAGCTGGCCATCTTGTATGATGCTGTCATAGACTTTTGACAATGTCAAGTCAGGTTATTCCTTGTTTCTCCTTGTATTTCAGAATTTGTTACCGGTAACTGATCAATCTATATGGTGTGGAACACCTCTGCTGGGTCACAAGACAAAGACTTTTTTTCACTCTGGTGATCTGTCACTAGAGTTACCCTTGGTCTGTAGAGGTAGTGGTGGAACTCCCTTATTCCCCAGACTAGACTAAGGCTACATCCACACTATACCGGATAAATCCATAACCAAAGATATTTCTCTTCGTTTTTACCCTCCGTCCACACTAAAACAGCGTTTTCATCTCCTGAAACCGGAGCTTTTCAGAAACGCTTTCCAAGGTGGATATTTTTGAAATTGCTGCTCAGGATGATCAGTGTGGACAGGGTAACCAGAGACTTTTGAAAACGCTATCAGACGGCAGCACGTTATTTCATTGTTTTCTTGAATGCAACCTAACAATTTCAGAACAGACGGCAACGAGACTGAAGCCAGAAGAGCTAGAAATGTACTCACCAAAAACTTTGACCCATAACTTACTGAATAAATAAGTATACTGTACTCTCTTTGCCCTGTTTTCTGTCCTTGCTCGTATGAAGGTGGTTTACATATTTATGCAAGTACTTCTCTGACAATAGATGTGTAACAGCCTAATGTAACATTGTAACATTATACAAGATAACGCTGATGCAGACATGTTTTATACATTTAACAAGGTGCTTTATTAATGCAACAGAGTTAGTCAGTTTTTCAATGCTCGTCGTCAACCGGGTCAATCTGTCCTTGAACTCCCTGTCGGTTGCTTCCGTATGCTCCAGTATTTGTTTATTTTTAGTTTTAAGTTCTCCTGTGCGAGAGCCAACAGCTGTCCATCATTTTATGTTTTTCTAGTCTGTAACTACGCAAACGCGCAATTCTACGGCAAGATTCGACACCAAACATGTTGCTTGTTTTCGGTAGATGTGTCCTGCGCATGCACAGGAGGAGGAGATTCACTGAAATCTCCATTTCAGTGTGGATAGAGATATTTTCAAAAACGCATAGTGTGGACACCTATCGTTTTTACGCGAAGCCAGCATTTTCAAAATTATCCGGTCTAGTATGTATGTAGCCAAAGGGCATCTCAGCCAATCTGTGTGTAGTTACATTCTGTGCTCATCAGTGATCTTGAAACAAATGTAATCAGATGTTCAGATCCATCTTTCATACTGTGTGACTAAATGGCACCTATGACATAAGGGGACACAACACATGCCATTCTGTTGGGCAGAGATGACTCATAATGGGTGAGCAATTCATCTGATGGTATTAGTGTCTTTGTTTCCTTGAAAGCTTTTTCACATCTTTCACAAAGGTAATAATACAATTGTCATGGGGGATTTCAACATGCAGATAGACTGGGAGAATCAGAATGGTACTGGACCCCAAGAAAGGGAGTTTGTGGAGTGCCTCCGAGATGGATTCTTAGAACAGCTTGTTCTGGAGCCTACCAGGGAGAAGGCAATTCTAGATTTAGTGTTGTGCAATGAACTGGATTTGATCAGGGACCTCGAGGTAAAGGAACCATTAGGAGGTAGTGACCATAATATGATATGTTTTAACCTACAATTTGAGAAGGAGAAGGGAAAATCGGATGTGTCAGTATTACAGTTGAGCAAAGGGAACTATGGAACTATGAGGGAGGAACTGGCCAAAGTTCAATGGAACAATACCCTAGCAGGGAAGACAGTGGAACAAAAATGGCAGGTATTTCTGGGAATAATGCAGAAGATGCAGAATCGGTTCATTCCAAAGAGGAAGAAAGATCCTAAGGGGAGCAAGGGGTGGCCTTGGCTGATGAGCGAAGTAAAGGGCAGTATAAAATAAAAGAGAAGAAGTAAAACATAGCAAAGATGAGCGGGAAACCAGAGGACTGGGAAGCTTTTAAAGAGCAACAGAAGATAACAAAAAAGGCAATACGCCAAGAAAAAATGAGGTACGTAGGTAAACTAGCCAAGAATATAAAGGAGGATAGTAAAAGCTTCTTTAGGTATGTGAATAGCAAAAAAATAGTTAAGACCAAAATTGGGCCATTGAAGACAGAAACGGGTGAATTTATTATGGGGAACAAGGAAATAGCAGATGAGTTGAACAGGTACTTTGGATCTGTCTTCACTAGGGAAGACACAAACAATCTCCCAGATGTAATAGTGGCCAAAGGAACTAGGGTAAAGGATGAACTGAAGGAAATTTATATTAGGCAAGAAACGGTGTTGGATAGACTGTTGAGTCTGAAGGCTGATAAGTCCCCGGGACCTGATGGTCTGCATCCCAGGGTACTTAAAGAGGTGGCTCTAGAAATCGTGGATGCATTGGTAATCATTTTCCAATGTTCTATAGATTCAGGAACAGTTCCTACTGATTGGAGGGTGGCTAATGTTGTCCCACTTTTCAAGAAAGGAGGGAGAGAGAAAACAGGGAATTATAGACCAGTTAGCCTGACGTCAGTGGTGGAAAAGATGCTGGAGTCAATTATAAAAGAGGAAATTATGACACATTTGGATAGCAGTAGAAGGATCAGTCCGAGTCAGCATGGATTTATGAAGGGAAAATCATGCTTGACTAATCTTCTGGAGTTTTTTGAGGATGTAACTATGAAAATGGACAAGGGAGAGCCAGTGGATGTAGTGTACCTGGCCTTCCAGAAAGCTTTTGATAAAGTCCCACATAGGAGATTAGCGGGCAAAATTAGGGCACATGGTATTGGGGGCAGAGTACTGACATGGATTGAAAATTGGCTGGCAGGCAGGAAACAAAGAGTAGCGATTAACAGGTCCCTTTTGGAATGGCAGGCTGTGACCAGTGGGGTACTGCAAGGTTCGGTGCTGGGACCGCAGCTGTTTACAATATACATTAATGATTTAGATGAAGGGATTAAAAGTAACATTAGCAAATTTGCCAATGACACAAAGCTGGGTGGCAGTGTGAAATGTCAGAAGGATGTTATGAGAATGCAGGTTGGACTTGGACAGGTTGGGTGAGTGGGCATATGTATGGCAGATGCAGTTTAATGTGGATAAATGTGAGGTTATCCACTTTGGTGGCAAGAACAGGAAGGCAGATTACTATCTAAATGGAGTCAAGTTAGGAAAAGGGGAAGTACAACGAGATCTAGGTGTTCTTGTACATCAGTCAATGAAAGCAAGCATGCAGGTACAGCAGGCAGTGAAGAAAGCTAATGGCATGCTGGCTTTTATAACAAGAGGAATTGAGTATAGGAGTAAAGAGGTCCTTCTGCAGCTGTACAGGGCCCTGATGAGACCCCACCTGGAGTATTGTGTGCAGTTTTGGTATCCAATTTGAGAAAGGACATTCTTGCTATTTGAGGGAGTGCAGCGTAGGTTCACAAGGTTAATTCCCGGAATGGCGGGACTGTCATATGTTGAAAGATTGGAGTGACTGGGTTTGTATACACTGGAATTTAGAAGGATGAGAGGGGATCTGATTGAAACATATAAGATTATTAAGGGATTGAACACACTGGAGGCAGGAAGCATGTTCCCGCTGATGGGTGAGTCCAGAACTAGAGGCCGCAGTTTAAGAATAAGGGGTAGGCCATTTAGAACAGAGATGCGGAAAAACTTTTTCACCCGGAGAGTGGTGGATATGTGGAATGCTCTGCCCCAGAAGGCAGTGGAGGCCAAGTCTCTGGATGCATTGAAGAGAGAGTTAGATAGAGCTCTTATAGATAGCAGGGTCAAGGGATATGGGGAGAGGGCAGGAACGGAGTACTGATTGTGTATGATCAGCCATGATCACAGTGAATGGCGGTGCTGGCTAGAAAGGCCAAATGGCCTACTCCAGCACCTATTGTCTATTGTCTATTGACCATTCCCACTTAGCTCCTGTCTGTAACAGTGCATTCAATGGATGCAGCACTGTAGCAATGTTTGGGAGAAACTGGTCATAGTAGTTTACAAGGCCCAAGTATGACCTGAGTTGCGACAAATTTTCTGGTTTGGGTGCCTGCAGCACTGCTTCCGTCTTCTCGTGACTTACATAAGCCATGTTTGTCAATGACATGTCTACAATATGAGATTTCATTCTTAAAAAAGACTCCCTTTTCACACAGACCATATTCACTCAGACTGGTAAGCACTTTTCCTAGGTTCTGGAGGTGCTCTTCATCATTCTTGCCAGTCACAATGATATCATCCAAGGTAACATTGTGCTCCTGGGATATCTTGGAGCACTTAGACCATTGCTGTTTGCCAAATTGCTGGAGCTGATGTGACGCCAAAGATGAAATTATTATACTGGAACAGTCCCTTGTGAGTGTTGATTGTGAGGAACTTCCTGCTTGACTCCTCAATCTCCATTTGGAGATAGGCTTGTAACAAGTCGATCTTTGAAAACCTCTCCCCACCTGCCAAAGATGTAAAAGTGTCTTCTACTCTTGGCAGAGTAACTTGCACATTATGTGGTACAGGGTTAATGCTCACTTTGAATTCTACGCTTATGCGAATAGTTCTGGCCTTCCCTTTCATGATCATCAGGACAATGGGCCTGGCCTAATTGCTCCATTCCACCTTGAAGAGAATGCCAGACACGTCCAGGCTCTGAATTTCTCATTCACTTTAGGACATAGAGCATAAGGCACTGGATGCACTTTATGGAATCTTGGTGTTGCTGCTTCACCCAGTTCAATTCTGGCCTTCATGCCTTTGAGTTTATGATGACTCATCTTAAACACCTTCTCATTAGCATTAAGCAGCTGTGACAGTCTCTGGTTAGTGCTACCACTTAGGCTGCAGTTGCCCGTTGATGGCACATTGAGAGTTTACATTGAGTGCCAATCTAGTTGGATTTTTCTCAACCATTCATGCCTGAAAAGTGCTGGCACTCTACCTTTCAACACATAAAGCTCTAACTGCTGTACTTACCTCCGTACATCATAATCATTCTCAGTTTGCCTTTGGGACACACCTTTTTTCACCTGGTCTTTTCTAAAGCTAGCTTAGAAAACAGCCTCTGAAATTATAGACAAAGCTGTCCTTGCATCCAGCTCCATTTTCAGTTTTACACTAGACACGTCCGTTGTGATCCATATGATTTTGCCATCCGCTTCAGAAATGCTATACAATTCTAAGCACGACAGCTCATGATTCTGTGTTTTCTGATTCAGTTTCACGTTCAATCACTTTGTGCATGTATTCAGTTTTGTGTTTGGAACTTTTCACTCTGTGATGTCTTTCTCTTTGGTCGTGTTTTTTTGTCTGACTTGCACTCACTCTGTGTGACCTTGTCTGAAACACTTTCTGCAAATTTTTTCTTTGAACCAACAGTCACTTGTGTCATGGGATGATTTGCCGCATCAATAATATTTTTGGCTTTCCGCACCATTCTGGGACATTTTGTGTATTTCACATTCTAAGCAATTTTTCTGTAGTTCTGATGTCTCCTTTGCAGCAGTCTCTAATGAGGGGAACAGCTTCTTCCCCTCTGCCATCTGATTCCTAAATGGACATTGGACACTACCTCACTTTTTTAATATACAGTATTTCTGTTTTTGCACATTTTTTAATCTAGTCAATATACGTATACTGTAATTGAATTACTACTTTATTTATTGTTATTTTTTCCCTTCTGTATTATGCATTGCATTGAACTGCTGCTGCTAAGTTAACAAATTTCATGTCACATGCCGGTGATAATAAACCTGATTCTGATTCTGATATTGCAATGATCAATGCCAGTTCTAACATCAGGTCTCTTTCTGACAGTAGCCTCTTTTGAGAGCTTTGACTATGCATGCCACATACAAGCCTGTCCCTTATAGCACAAAGTTAATCTCTAAGTCACAGTACTGGGAAAGGTTGTGCAGTTCAGCAATGTATTCAGAAATGCTTTCATCCTTTGCCTGGTTCCATTTGAGAAATCTCAGCTATTATTAGTGGTTTAGGGCCCAAGTGATTTTGTAAAATTGTAACAATTTTATTGAACGTCTTGTTTGCTGGAATTTCAGGAGTTATTAAATTGCATAAAGCCTGTATGTTTTAGCACTCATTAAGCAAAGGAGGGTGGAGGCTTTCTTTTCTTCATCCATGTCATTCACATTACAATGCAGTTCAACAGTTTTGATGTACAACTTCAAGTCCTCATTAGCACTATCAAATTTGTCAACATTCCTGACTAAGGCAATCGTCGTATTATTTGCACTTTAACTTTGCTTGTTGTGCATCTCTCACTGTGTTCCATGCACTATTACCAGTGCTCATGCACCTCTTTGTTAGTGTCTGTGACCGCTTTCTCTGTACTGGTTCAGTTCACTCGTTCCTCTTGCTATCTCTCTCCCTTCCTCCAAATTCTGTCATCTCGTAACTGTCAGTGCAGTTGGTGATAATGGCTGACATTCAGGTTTGTATTTGTTGACAATTTGTTGTGTCTGTATAACAACATATCAATTAAATATAAGCATGCATGCAGAGGGGAGGAAAACTGGTATATTCACTTTGCAGACAAAGAATAACAGATCAATGCACATGGGTAAGTTATCAGTTAACAAGTACTGCCAAGGAATGTCATTGCACTAAATGAAATAGATCCAAACATTACACCAGCCATTATCAATACCCTTCAGAGATTGTTTGCCTGGTGTCAGAACCAAGACTTGTGATATGTACCAGTTGCTCATAAGACCATTGACTACCAACTCCAGTGGCTTCATGTGACCTTGATCAGGGGGCTAAGCAGGTGCTAAACCCTGCCCAATCGTGACCTGCAGGCTATCAGAGAGAAGGCTCGTTTTACTCTCCCTTTCCTAAAGGTGTATCTCCACCCTGCAACCCAGATTGGATATTTCTATTAAATGGAGAGTTTAGGACTTGATGGAGTGGATGTGGAGAAGATGTTTCCCACAGCTGGGGATTCTAGGATCAGAGGGCATTGTCTCAAAATAGAAGAGTGTCCCTTTAAAACAGAGGTGAGGAAGAATTTCTTTAGCTAGAGCAGTGAGTCCCAACAGGAGCATTTATATGTCCTAAGGAGAGCTAGGGGAAACAGAAGTCATCTGGATCGTTCAAGATTCTTGAGGTGAGGACAATAAGCGGCACCCTAATTTGAGTCAAGAGACCTGGCTGACTCTGTCAACTCATTGCCACCATCAACATCTGACAGGCGTTTCCAGTTTGTGTTAATTTTTAATTTAGCCCCATTAATGATGGATAAGTACATATGGCATGTTCTCTATGAGTCTGAAGGCATAGAAACGTTGAATTCTAATCCTGGTAAGAACAGAAACTACAGAAAGTGTGTCAATACAATGTTACATACCTGGAGTATGGTTTTATTCTGTTCCCACCGTTCAGTAATGGCCCATGTGTCTTATTTTTAATACTATACAGTCCAATGAAGCCATAAAACCATCAAGATTGCAGGAACACTTCTATAAAAGACACCCTGAAAAGGCTACTTATAATACTAATCAGTTCCTGAAGATGAAAGAAGCATTTGAAAAAGCTTTGCACACACGAGTCACATGCCAATAAAGCTAAAAATGACCTTGATAGTGGTCTCATTGCTTCTTATAACACTCCCAAAATGATCACACACTGAGGAACATCTCATGCAATTAGTGAAAGATGATTAATGGCTGCTGTATCAGAAATGCTCACCAGTGTTCTCAAAATGGATACCAGTATTTTAAAATCAATAACATTGTAACTCATCATAATGATGAAATAAGTGAAGATATTGAGTATCATCTATGCACAGAGCCACAAAAAATAGAATTTAGGATAGCACTGAATGAGTCAATGAGGCATTGTACAGTTTATCAAAATTAGAACATTTTATGAAGATGTTTTCTTTTGTAACAAGTTTAAAACAAATATCAACAGAGAATCAATCTATTACAATCTCAAAATATATATTGCTGATAAAATTATTCCAATTAGGAACATGATTTCTTGTGCAACATATGCAGCACCATATATGACCAGTCACCTTGCTGGTTTAGTGGCATTTATGACAGAAGATATTCCAAGTCTGTTTGCAATCTATCATGTAATTCATCAGCAACATCTCACACCGAAAGACCTTAACCAACGACTTTTTTTCAAGCATGACCCTTGTAATATCTATCAACAAAATTAAAGCTCATCCATTAAATAGCAATTTATTTCACCAGTTGTGCCAAAGTAACGATGAAGAGTTTGAAAGCTTGTTTTTTCACACTGAAGTGTGATGTCTGTGAAAAAGACAGCTGCCTAAAATGTTTCTTTGATCTTTTTTACATTGGTTGAATTTTTGCTCAAAGCCATAAAGAGCTTGGGAAATAAGATCAAACTTTTGCATGGAGATGTGGCACACCCAGCTGATCTGTATGACACAATGAACATTCCAAGTATGAAACTGCAGGCTGAGAATTGCAATTTAATCCAGGCAAAAAGTGCAGTGTCCACTTTTCTCAGAAAATCGGAAATATTTAAGCAAAACATTGTGAGAAAAATGTTCTTGCAGTTTCCCAGCATGAAAAGTATTGCACTGTCTTTCACAGACGGTAATTTGCAAGAGTACTGCTTACACTTACAGGCACTGAAGAAAGATTTATTTATTTATTTAAAGTGGTCTTTGATAGGCTCTTGGTTAATAAGCACATCAAAGGTTAATGAGAGAATGCAGAAGAAGGGGGTTGAGAGCAATAGTACATCAGCCATGATGAAATGGTGCAACAAATCAATGGTTCAAAAGGCCTAATTTTGCTCCTATGGATCATTATCTGTAGAGTAAGTATGATAGCCAGGACCATAAGAGTGTAGCGTACTGTATACAGTGGCCCTAATTCAAACTTTGCATTATATATGACAGTGGTAATCAACCTGATTCAGATTCTGATTTTGAGGTTTATTTGGAATATGGAAACCTTGATTCTTAAATGGCAAATGATGCCAATTTAATTGTTAATTCCAAAGCATTTTGGAATTGCAGGGCGGGCGACAATGACGGGCTTTTGTGCCCCACCGCTGGTGGTAGAAACACCACTGTTCACTGGCCTCCTCACTCCTGCCTCTGTGTTGTGTGCGCCCCCCTGCCGGGCCTGGTCTGGTCCGCTGTTGGGCGCGTGGCCTGGTAATCTGACCGACGGATGCCACGCTCTCCCTCTTGGCTTTCCACAGCACATCTGCCTGGGCCGCCACCTTCCGGGGGTCACTGAAATCTGCGTCGGCCAGCAGCAGATGTATGTCCTCAGGGCAGTTGCTCTAGGGTCGCTTGCTCGAACATGAGGCAGGGCTTGTGTCCGTCTGCCAGGGTCAGCATCTCGTTCATCAATGCTAACAGCAGTCCGTCTCCCAAACCGTCCAGGTGAAGCAGGCGGGCACCCTGCTCACGCCGTGAGAGGCCAAAGGTCCCAATGAGCAGCGCTTTGAATGCTTCATATTTGCCTTCTTCCGAGGGCGACTGTATGAAATCCGCAACCTGGGCGGCCGTCTCCTGGTCAAGGGCGCTCACCACGTGGTAGTAACGCGTGGAATCAGAAAAGATCTGCCAAATCTGGAACTGGGCTTCTGCTTGGCTAAACCACACGCGTGGTCACAGCGTCCAGAAAGTCGGAAGTTTAAGCGAAACTGTGTGAACAGATGAAGAGTCGGTCATCTTTGGTTCAAATCCTGTTTGGACCGTCAGGGTCACCAATGTAGCGATGTGCTACACACAGCTCTGAAATAACGAAACGCAGTCAGTAAGTCATTTGGAGACTAGTTTATTCAAACTTCACGGCGCTGGAATTTAATCCCTAGCGCCCGCCCTCTCCGGGCTAAAATGACGTCAGGGGTGCATTACCAAAGTCTCCCCCCGCGCGCTGGCTATTTGTGAGCCAGTTCACCTGAGCAGAAAGTGTGTCACCACAATATATATAAATAACTGTTTTATATATACTTAATGTAATTCACTTTTTTTCTATTATTATGTGTTACATTGTACTGCTGATGTAAAGACAACAAATTTCATGACATATGCCAGTGATATTAAACCTGATTCTGATTCTAATTATTAAAGAATATTGGAAAAACTGTGGAAATGGTGGTTTAATTCTAGAGATTAACAGTGGTCCTTTTTCCTTCTGCATTGTTATGAACACTGGTAAAAGTAATTAATTTCCAGGGAAATGTGATATGAGGAAGTTCTCCACAATGTTTACCATCATGGGTGTAACTGTGCAGAGCGGCTCATGGGCTGGAAGGGCCTGTGCTGCACTGGATCTCTAAATAAATAAGTAAACAATAAGATAAATAATTCCATAGAATCCTCTATATTGCTTAATTAACATTCCACAATGTTCCAGAATGGCTCCTCTGTCTGCTCTACAGAATTGTTTCTTCCAGCAATGCTTTTACACCTGAGGCGATGCAAACTACGTTGTTTGTGTAACGGTCTATTTTCTCCAGTTTCTGAAACAATGTATTTTTATGTATTCCAACTTGGGAATATGGTTTTAGCAGGTCTCGGGTGTATTGCCAACACACAGATTTGTAATATGGAAATTTACAGCTGGGATCAGTGACAATATCGAGCAACAGACAAGATGCTGAAGCAACTCATTGGGTTAGGCAGATCTCAGGGGTGAAAACGGACAGGTCAAGACTGTTCCTCCGGACTGGACAATCTCAACCCAAAATATTCACTAGTAATTTCCCATCAGATACTCCCTGACCCCTTTGGCCTGCTACCGTGCCGTATCTCTAAATAAATCCTGTAAATTAAATTAAATTTTTAAAATCAAAGCAGAGTGTATTGTCATCTGCACAAACGCATGTAGGCCCAGGTGTTATGAAATACATACTTGGCTTGGCATCACAGGCACATAATATCATATCTACAACATTCACAAGATAAATATAATCATAAATTATACATATATTTTCCAAGTAAACATGGTTAGAACAAAAAAAAAGGACCATTTTTATTTAAGGTAGCCAGTGCTGCTGAAAGGTAATGATTAGGGTTTTTCTGCTTAGTTCAAGGACTGAATGGTTAAAGGGAGGTAGCTGTTCCAAGCCTCGTAATATGGGACTTTACTACTACCTACTGCCTGAAGCTAGCTGGAAGAAGGTGACATGACTTGATGGCGGGGTTCTTCAATGATGAATGTTGCACTCTGGAGGCAGTGTCTCCTCTAAACACTACTGATGCAGAGATGTGCTCATGATGTTTTGGGCTGAGTCCTCGACGCTTGGTACCTTCTTGCACATTCCTGCGCATTCAGGTTTCCTGGGTTGGATCTTCATGTAGAAAGCTAGGTCAGAAATTTGTTGTATGCGTTAAAGATCAAAATACATACTGTATACGTGACCAAATACTACCCTGAGCTTCACTTTCTGGCATGCATTTACAGGAAAAAGGAAGAAATAACATAGAATTTACAAAATACTGACAAACAACCAACCTGGCATGGCAGTGTAGCAGTTAGTGCAACACTATTAAAGTGCTAATGCCACAGGTTCATTTCCTGTGGCTGTCTGTAAAAAGTTTGTACATTCTCCCTGTGACTGCAAGGGTTTCCTCCCAAATTTCAAAGACATACGGAAGAGTAGGTCAATTGGTCACAGGAGTGTAATTGGGCAGTATGGGCTCCTTGAACTGGAAGGGCCTATTACCTTGCAGTATCTCTAAACTAATTTTAAAAAGTAAGAAAAAAGTACAAATTTAAAAAATTAATGCTGAGAACATGTATTCAATGGTGCAGAGGCTCTGACTGATGGACAGAGCTGTACTCACTGCTAATTTAGGCTTTTCCATTCCTGGGCATTGATGTTTCCATACCAGGCCATGATGCAAATACAATGGAATCACATTTCATAAGCAAAATGTGACACTTACACACTCAGTGGCCACTTTATTAGGTACACCTGCTCATTAATGCAAATATTTAATCAGCCAATCATGTGGCAGCAACTCAATGCATAAAAACATGCAGACATGGGCAACACATCAGAATGGGGAAAAAATGTAATCAAAGTGACTTTGACTGTTGGTGTCAGACAGGGTGGTTTGCGTATCTCAGGTACTTCTGATCCCTTGATAGTTTCATGCTCAACTCAATAGTGTAGCATTTAGCAAAACACTATTACAGTTCAGGCCATCAGAGTTCAGAGTTCACTCCCAGCATCCTCTGTAATAAGTTTGCTCATCCGCCCTGTGGAATTCGTGGTTTTTCTCCAGATGCTTCAGTCTCCTACCATGGTCCAAAGATATACTGCTGGTGGGTTAATTGGTCATTGTAAATTGTCCCATGATTAGGTCAAGGCTGTCACTGATTGCTGGCCGATGCAGGTCGAAGTGTCAGAAGGGACTATTCTGTGCTGTATCTCTCAATAAAATAATTAAATAAATAAACAGTCTAGAGAATTACAGACAATTGTGTGAGCAGCAGTCCTGTGGTCAAATATGCCTTGTTAATGAGGGAGATCAGAGGAGAGTGGGCAGACTGGTTCAAGCTGTCAGGAAGGCAACAGTAACTCAAATTACCACATGTTACAATGGTAGTGAGCAGAGGAGCATCTCTGAACACACGACATATCGAACCATGAAGTGGGTGGGCTACAGCAGCAGAAGACGACAAACATACACTCAGTATATATTCCTGGATTGTGGGCTCAGTACGTAGAGGAGAAGATAACATTTTTATGTTTTACTTCCATAGCACATGTCAGAATTATTTCCATTTCTGTGTAACTGTCTCCTCAAAATTTTCTCCTTTATATTTGAACTGTTTTAAAACAAGAGGTAAAAATTAGTGCATGCAGATCTGATGCTCATTGTTGAATATATCAATCACTTTACAAGGCTTCAAGCAAAAGAAAAAATAATTAATGAGGCAATTAGCTACCCTTAATATGCACAATCACACCTGGCAAATAAATAACTGCATTTTGCAAAACATGAGGTGGCTTCACACTGTTGCCAAAACATCTCATTATCTGACCAACCAGTCCCCGTGCAATGTCTACGTAAGCTGTGAAATTAATTATCCATTAAGGTTGATTATTCTAAGGGCTGAATATGAACAAGTATTTCCAAAATAATAAGCAGAAAATTTTCATTCTGTGAGAAGACTCTTGAAATGAAACAGAATTTTTCGGAGGGATATTCAGCTCCTGAGACAAGGTCCTTCACCACAGGTGTGAAAGTGGTGAGACTGATTTATTTGTCGGTCTGTACTCAGTACGCCCTGAGGACCACAGTGATGAGGCTTTTTTTATAACTGTCCAGCGTGCCAGCATGAATTGAATACAGCCCAGTCCATCACAGACAACCCCCCCCACCCCACCTTTGAGCACATCTTCAAGGAATGCTGCCACAAGAAAGCAGCATCTAGCATTAGGGACCCCCACCATTCAGGCCACGTTCTCTTATCACTTCTGGAGGTATAGCAACCTTAGGCCTGACACCTTGCAGAGCAGTTCCCTCTCAACCACAGCCTCCTGAACCAGAGGGGATAACTCCACTCACCTCATCACTAAAATAACTCCACAACCTATGGACTCACTGTCAAGGACTCTATAATTTGTGTTCTCAATATTTATTATTTATTATTATTATTTTTTTAATTTACCTAATTTGTTGTCTTTTGCATGCTGGTTGTCTGCCTATCTTTGTATACAGTTTTACATTTATTTTATTATGCTTCTTTGTATTTACTGTGAATGCCTGCAAGAAACTGAATCTCACGGTGGAATATGGTGATATACATATATGCACCTAGATATTAAATTTGCTTTGAAATTTGAAGTTTTGTCATGTTGGTAATGTCAGGCAGACTACATTCTCAGCCAATCTTTCGGTCAATAAATCCACTGATTAATTGTCCATCTAATGATTAGCGCGTCAAAGAGGAATTCAGCACAGATTCAGGTCCTTTGGACCAACAAATCTATGTGGACAATGGTGCCCACCCAGATTGTCCCAACGTCAGGCATTTGGCCCATATCCTCTAAGCCCTGCCCCTAATGGATTACACTGTACAATTGCTATTTTTCCTGTAGTTTATCTTTTCCAATGCTTGATTATATTCTAACATAACCACTTAAATCTTGCAGTGATTCTTTTAGTAATTACAGTATAGATGATACTGTATTTTTCTAGAAATTTCTCTGCAGCAGGTGTCACAGCACTGAAAATGGCTATTTTGTAGGTTAGTTTTATCAATGGATATCTTGTTATTTTCACTCGTCTCTGCTAGTTTTAAGTAGCAGACCACCATGACTTCCTTTCAATTTGTAAACATGAGAGATTCTGCAGGTGCTGAAATCCAGAGCAATGCACACAAATAGCTAGAGGAAATCAGCAGGCCAGGCAGCAACAATGGAAATGAATAGTCGACGTTTCAGGCTAAGACCTTTCTTCAAGGAAGGAGGAAGATGCCAGAATGAAAAGGTACGGGGAGAAAAAGGAGGATAGCTTAAAGGTGATAGGTGAAGCTTGGTGGGGGGGGGGGGGGAGTGGGAAAGATAATGGGCTGGAGAAGACAGTATCTGATAAGAGATAATTAAGTGGACCATAGGAGAAAGGGAAATAGAAGGGGACCCAAGAGGAGGTGAGAAGAGTGAAGAAGCCAAAATGGGGAGTGGAAGAAGAGTGGAGGGGGAGGGATTTTTTTTAACCAGAAGGAGAAATCGATATTCATACCATCAGGTTGGAGGCTACCCAGATGGAATATAAGGTGTTGCTCCTCCATCCTGAGGGTGGCCTCATCGTGGCATGAGGAGGCCATGGACCGACGTGTCGGAATGTGAATCAGAATTGGAACTAAAATGTTTGGCCATCGGGGAGTTTTGCTTTTGATGGATAGAGTGGAGGTGTTCGATGAAGCAGGGCAGGACTTTTCTCTTTGACTTTATTCTTTGCTTATTTTTCACTAATATCATACTTAATAGTTTTATGCCTCATTCTTGACTTCCAAAGAACCTTTGGATCACAAAATCACTGGTATCCACCATTTTCCAATTGTTTGTTAAATGATACTATTGTATCTGCCTCAACCACTTCAACTGGCAACTTATTTGAGATACTCATCACACTTTGGATGAAAAAGTTTCTCCTCAGGTCCCTTTTAGTTCTTTCCTGTCAGTCTAAATCTATGTCTCCTTGTTTTAGTCTTTCCTACCTTGGGGGAAAAGTCTGTTACCATTCACCTTACCTCTGTCTCTCATAATTTTAAACACTTCTAGAAGGTTGTTCCCTCATTCTAAGCTTCAAGGAATAAAGGCCTAGCTTCAGTCAACCTCTCCCTACAACTCAGGCCGTCTAGTCCAAGCAACATCCTCATAAATCTTTTCCACACTCTTTCCAATTTAACCATGTCTTTTCTATAACAGAGTGACTAAAACTGTACACATTACTCCAAGTTTGACCTCACCAATAACTTATACATCTGCATCATAATGTCCCAGCTCCTGCACTCAGTACCTTGATAAAGACCAGTGTGCTAAATGCCTTTTCACCACCACAACAACCTATGACATGGCTGTCAGAGAAGGTCAGACAACGAGTTAGGTTCTGTTGACTCAACGTAATATGAAACGGTGTTTGTATCCCTCGGTTCCCCATTAACGGGAGTCAAGTCCAGTTTATTGTCATGTGCACAAGTATGGTGAGGCACTGGTACAATAAAAATGTGTTTGCAACAGCATCACAGATATGCAGGTGTAGGCAAGACACAGAACATAAATTATAAAGATAGTGATGTAAAACAAAAAGACTCAGCAAGAACAAGAAAGAAAGAGACAAGTCCATGGTAGTGCAAGAGATTATCTGTAATATTCCATTGCTGAGGTAGTGTCATGGTTATGCAATGGTTATAGGAAAGTAATTGTTCCTGAACCCAGTGGTGTGGGATTTCAAACTTCTGTGTCTCCTGCCCAATGGCAGATGTGAAAAGAAGTCCCTGAACTTGCTGATGTAGGACTTCAAGTTTCTGTACTTCCTGCCCAATGGTAGCTGCAACAAGATGTTCCTGAACCTGGTGATGGAGGGCTTTAGAGTTCTGTATCTCCTCCCTGATGGTGGCTGTAAGAAGCTGGCATGGCCTGGCCTGAATGGTGGGGCCACAATGCAGCAAGTGGAGTGTAGCTGACCTCCACTCAGTCACAATCACTGATCAACTGGCTTGGATCCACTTCTTAAACTGGTGAGGATAAATAGTGCCTGCTCCTCGTTGGTGTAATTCAGGAGAAGGCATCAGTCCAGAGCAATCCTTCATCAGAGCAGTCCAGTGTGGCATATATCATTAAGAGCCCCCAGGACATGCTCTCTGTTTAATATCACCATCAGGGAAGAGGTGGAGGAGCTGAAGACCTACATTCAATGTTTTAGGAACAGCTTCTTCCCATCTGCCAGCAGATTTCTGAATAGACTATGAGTCACTCCATAAGCAGCACTGTAGGAGCCATGTATCTGTTCTCTATCTGCCTTGTATTCTGTGTTGTGCATTTGTTATGGTAACAAGGCACGTGAGTGGGGACATGGTAAAAGTGAAGGGAAGGTGTTACGTATTCTTGCTTATTTCGGGGCAGTTTGTAGCTTAGGACCTTTTGCTGACCATAGAGGTAACCATGAGATATTGCCGAATAAAACTCAGCTCAAATTTGGATATGCTTAAGTTCGTCACTTCAAGATTGTATGTTTTCTAACTGCTAATAAAGGGTTGACAAAAGGAGCAATGATTGTAGCTGAGGGCACATCATGTGAGTTTCAGGGTAGCAGCAATTTTGGTTGTGATTTGCTTCTACAACTACCTCTCTAATTTTGCTCTCTTTCTACTCTGCTTATTTAATTTATGTTTCTAATATATAATTCTTATTATAATTTATAGAATTTTATGCATTGCACAGTACTACTGCTGCAAAACAACATATTTCTTGACATACAGTATGTCAATAATAATAAACCTGACTCTGATTCTGATTCAACATACAAAGTGCTGGAGGAACTCAGCAGGTCAGGCAGCATCTAAGGAAAGGAATGAACAGTCAAAGTTTTGGACTGAGCCCCTTCATCATGACTGGAAAAGAAGGGGGAAGAAGTCTAAAAAAATGAAGGTGGAGTGAGTGGAGGGGTGGGGAAGGAGAGCAAGCTGGCAGGTGATAGCTGAAGCTAGCTGAGTGGGAATGTGGGTGAGTGGGCAGGGGGTCCATGAAGTAAAAAGCTGGGAGGTGATAGGTGGAAAAGGTAAAGGGCTGAAGAAGAAGGAATCTGATAGGAGTGGACCATAGGTCCACTCATCAGCCAACAGTCTGCCTCACCAAAGGGTCTAATTAAGCAGCTGTAGTGATCAATAAACTCTAGTTCAAAGTTATGGATGACACTTACCCTCCCTTGATGCATTAAATATTTCGGAAATGAATTCCTATTTATTCACACCAAATTTCAATGTAACACTGTAGGGCATTCACCGAATACTTGACTTTCTCTTCCTGTATTCCCTATGTCCATATAGATTATATAGATTAAAAGTCAAAATCCAATTAACAACATCTGGAGGTGCTCTCCAGCTAAGGAAGCAGCTTTGAAGTTGAGCCACTAAATAATATAGGGAATGCAAAGTTTAAAATATACCAAAGAATATTCCAGAAAGCACGATGGGAAGAAGGCCAAATACATATTTTATTGATGTTGACTATGTACTGGTTAGGATGCCAATGAGAACTGTGCTTCTCTCTAAACACATGCTGTACAATATTCTGTTTCATGGAGCTGACCAAGACTAATAGGATGCCACAGTAGTGCAGCAATTAGCACAATACTATTACAGCTCAGGGTATTGGAGTTTGGAGTTCAGTTCCGCATCAGCCATAAGGAGAATCTGTACATTCTTCTCCTTGGAATGCATGCATTTTCCCCAGCTGCTCAGGTTTCCTCTCACAGTCCAAAGACATACCAGTAGGATAAATGATCTTTTTTTGGTTGTCCCATGATTAGGTTAGGGTTAAATTGGTGTTGTCGGGGGCTGCTAGGGCGGCACAACTCTAAGGGCCAGAAGGACCTACTCCATGCTGTATCTCTAAATAAAAATAAATCAAATAAATAAACATTGCAACTTAAACATAATATCTCAGATAATGCAGGGCATAAGAATGATCCTGGGAATGAAAGTGTTAACATATAAGTAGAATTTGATGGCTCTGGGCCTGTACTCACTGGAGTTTGGAAGAATGGGGGTGGGGGAGATCTCATTGAAACTTTTTTAATACTGAAAGGCCTAGATAGAGTGAGTGAGTCTAGGGTGCAAGGATGTTCCTTTAGAACAGAGATGAGAAAGAACTTCTTTAGCCAGAAGGTAGTGAATCTGTGGAATTTGTTGCCACAGATGGCTGTGGAGTCCAAGTCTGTGTATATTTACAGCGGAAGGTGATAGGTTCTTGATTAGTAAGGGTATCAAGAGTTATGGGGAGAAGGAAGAGAATAGGGTTGAAAGGGATAACAAGTCAGCTATCCCTATGATGGAATGGCAGAGCTGGTTCGACAGGCTGAACGGCCTAATTTTGCTCCTTTGTCTTATCGTCTTGAATTGCAACAGAGCATTGGCCAGGAATTTTCTGCTTAGATTTCTGAAGGAGGTCTTAAAGTTAAAGTCAAACTAAATTTATTAACAAAGAACATATATGCCACCATACACTACCTTGAGATTCATCTTCCTGCAAGCATTTACAGGAAAATAAATACAATATAATTTATATAAAATGATACATAAACACAGACTGACAAACAACTAATGTGCAAAAGAAGACAAATTGTGCAAATAAAAAAAAATAATTCTTGGAACGTAGATTGTAGGGCCTTGTCTGTAGGTTGTGGAATCCGTTCGGAGTTAAGCGAAGCGAAATTACCCACACTGGTTCAGGAACCCGATGTTTAAACAGAACTAATAATTCAATCTTTCAGTTCCAAAAGCAACCATGCTAACAATCGAACCAATGCTGAACACATTGGGTAAATAAGTTTTTAATGACACCAGCCTATTTTAACAACACCTGCCCTGATATTCTTCTTGTTTAAACTGGGTCAACTGCAATAATCCAGGGATCACGCAACTTGATACTGATGCATTGTGAAGTAGTTGCATTGGTAAATTTTAAGCACAAGAGATTCTGCGGATACCGGAAGTCCGGAGTAAATCACACAAAATGCCGGAAGAAATCAGCAGATCAGGCAGCTTCTATGGAGGGGAATAAATAGTCAATGTTTTGGGCCAAGATCCTTTATCAGGACTGCCATAGTTCCATTTCAGTAGTACTGACATCAGTGTTTTATTCTGGTTAATTCAATCTATTGTCCACTAAGCGAATGTGCAAACTCCACACAGACAGCGTTGGAGGATGAGATCGAAATGTGGCGCTGGGTGGCAGCAGCTCTACCAGCTGCGTGACAATGCCATGCAAGAAAAATAGCCAGGAAACTGCGAGAGATAGAACAAAAAAGAGATGAAGAGATAATGTGGGAAAAGAAGAACAAGAAGCCGAGACCATTCGTCATGACTGATGAATGGTCTCATTCCAAAACGCCTACTGCTAGCTCCCCTCCAGAGATCCTACCTGAGGTGATGAGTTCCTCCAGCATTTTGTGTGGGTTATATTGCTGAACACAGCTAGAATTGTAACATCAGAACAGCGAGCCGCTATCGTTGTTGCAGGAGTGAATTCTCTCCCTCACTGGAGGGATGGAGATTGTCTGAGATACCCAAGTGATGGGGTATGGACTGTAGTTTTGATGGACTCTGGATCAAAGTCTCTTTGAGGACTTTGCTGTTGCTTGTGGAGCTAGGGTTTGGGGGGGTGGGTAGTGTGGTGTTTTAGCTGGCGTGGGTGGGAGGGTTGGGTGCTAATGCCTTTGCTGCTGCTTCTGTGAAAGATGGGGGGTGGTTTTGGGGCTTTGATGTTCTATCATTCATTCAATGGGGTCTCTCGTTTCATAGGTATCTGTGAAGAGTATGAATTTCAGGTTGCATACTGTATACATTCTCTGATATTAAGTGAACTTAAATCTAAATTTAATTTTAATTTATTCTTTCATGAAAGAGATTTTATTAATGAACTAAATCCACTAAATTTATCTTCTACTGAACATGTTATTTGTTTACTGTATGGTTGTCCATTGCTCATTATGAGTTGGAAAACAATCTGAAAGACTAACAAAGCATTGTAGTGAGATAAAAGAAATACACAATTAAACATTCCGAAGCTCTGAGGTTTTCAGATGCAGTTTTAACACCAGGAAGATGAAACACTTTGAGCAAGTTCCAAATTTCAAAATGAGTCCAATTGTTGGAGATGCATCAAAATCATCCCTTCTGTTCTCATGGTTGGTCGGTTGACCCGTGCCAGGTGTCATGTGTGTGTCACAGCTACCACAGTTCCTCTGGCCTTTCGCCATGCTGAACATCTGCTTTTTCTTGAGGATCCTGGCTCTCAGCTTCGAATGGACAAACTATCTGATCCCTTGTCCTTTAACTCTCAGCAAAGTCAGTAAATGTTGCCTTGTTCTCTGGCCGCTCTTCTGTTCAAGCAGCACACAAAAACTGCTGGAGGAACTCAGCAGCATCTTTGGAGGGAAATAAACAGTTGTCATTTTGAGCAGTGACCCTTCATCATGTCTAGAAAGGAAGGGAGCAGAAGCCAGAATAAAATGGTGGGGTAGTGGCAGGAGGGAGCACGAGTTGGTGGGTGAAAAGCAAATCCAGGTGAGGTGGAGAAGGTAAGTGAGTGGAAGGAAAAGGGAAGTGGGAATGATAGGAAAAGTTGGGATAGATGGGTGAGGCAAAGGGTGGAAGTTGGTGGAATTTGAAAGTAGAGGACAATGGGCCAAGGAAGAAAGGGAAGAGCAATGAGAAAAGGGGAAGATTGTATGGGTGATAGACAGGTTGGAGGGGAAAGAAGAGGAGTATTAGATGAAGCCCTTGGAGGGTGGCATGATAGTAGTGAATAGTGTAATGCTTTACACTATTCGCTTACAGGTTCAATTTTTGTTGTTGTCTGTAAGGAGATTTTCCCCATGACCGTGTGGGTTTCCGCCAGGTAGTCTGGCTTCCTCCATGCCCCAAAGACATACAGTTAGGATTAGTATGTTATAGGCATACAATGTTGGAAGCAAGGTGACGCTTGCTGGCTGTCCCCAGTACATCCTCGGACTGTGTTGGTCTTTGATGCAAATTGTGCATTTCATCGTATGTTTCAAAGTTTTAATACACATGTGACAGATCAAACTAATCTTTATTAAGAATTAGATTTCCTAATCTTGAATAAGTCCCATATCATCACTTGCTCATAATCCTTCATTTTCTTACTTTACAGTCTCTGGGTTTTTTCTGATTTACACAGTTGTTTTGCCTGTTTCATTTCAGCAACCCCAACACGCAGAATTCCTTCCTCCCACGGATTCTGCTCGACCCACCAAGTCCCTCCAACAGCACCAGCACCAGATTTGTTGTTGTCCAGATTACAGCATCTATACTTCCTTAGAACATAAACACATTGGAGAGGATTATAGCACGGTACAGGCCCTTCAGCCTCTGATGTTGTGCTAACCTTTTAATCTACACTAAGGTGAATCTAACCTTTCCCTCCTCATAGCCCTCCATTTTTCGTCCATGTGCCTATCTAAGAGTCTCCTAAATACTTTTAAAACATCTGCCTCTATCACCAACCTGACAGCACGTTGCATGCACCTACCACTCGCTGTGTAAAAACCTTCCCTTTGACAAGCCCCCATATTTTCCTCTAGTCACCTTCAAATTATGCCCCATTGTATTAGCCATTTCTGTTCTGGGAGGAAGACTCTGGCTGACCACCGTATCTATGTCTCTTTACATCTTGTGAATTGAGTTACCGTTCATCCTCCTTTGCTTCAAAGGGAAAAGCCCCAGCTCACTCAATCTATCCTCATAAGACCTTCTTTCTAATCCAGGCAGCAGCCTGGTAAATCTCCTCTGCATCCTCTCTAAAGCTTTCACAACCTTCCTATGATAAGACGATCAATACTGTCTTAATAAGCTGGTAAGGAAGGCGGGCTCTGTCGTGGGCAAAGTACTGGAGAGTTTAACATCGGTAGCTGAGCGAAGGGCGCTGAGTAGGCTACGGTCAATTATGGAAAACTCTGAACATCCTCTACATAGCACCATCCAGAGACAGAGAAGCAGTTTCAGCGACAGGTTACTATCGATGCAATGCTCCTCAGACAGGATGAAGAGGTCAATACTCCCCAATGCCATTAGGCTTTACAATTCAACCGCCAGGACTTAAGAACATTTTAAAAGCTATTATTAATGCTTTTTGAGATAGTGATTTAGATGTATATCATATTTTTTACTGAGTTAAGTATTGTATGTAATTAGTTTTGCTACAACAAGTGTATGGGACATTGGAAAAAAAGTTGAATTTCCCCATGGGGATGAATAAAGTATCTATCTATCTATCTAAGTGAAGTCTAACCAGAGTTTATAGAGCTTGAACTTAATCCTCTGACTAATGATGACTAACACACCATATGCCTTCTTAATCTTGTGGCTCTAGACATGGACTCCAAGAACAATTGTTAGATATGGGATATATTTCAAGAGTTACATGGGTATCAGTCAAAAATACAAACAAAAAAGTCTTCTATCTGAGATGGACAGATGAATGAATAAAAAACGAGAGATTCAGCAGATACTGAGAATGAAAAGCAACACACACAAAATGCTAGAGAAACTCTGCAAGTCAGGCAGCCTCCATGACAATGAGTCAACAGACAAAGTTTTGGACCAAGACCCTTCTTCAGTACTGAAAAGGAAGGGGGAAGATGCCAGAATAAAGAGGTGGGGGAGGTGAATGAGGATAGATAGAAGGTGATACGTGAAGCCAGATTGCAGGGGAGCTCTATCAGCGGGAGGTCATAGGCAGGTGATAAGAGGTAAAAGGTCCCTGGTGCCCCTTGTTCTAATTGTTTATTCATTGCCATAGATGACTCCAGACCTGCTGAGTTCCTCCAGCATGTTGTGTGTTGAGCTGATTGAATATACACTATTGTCTGGAGAGAGAGGGAGAGAGGGGGAGGGAGGGAGGGAGGGAGAGAGAGAGAGAGGGAGAGAGAACCATTTCAGTGCAGTATAAGGGAAGGCTGCTTTGAGTGTCTACATTTCCAACAAAGACATTTGAATACACAGGAGTGTTCTTACAAATTGATACGTGCTTCCATATGTATGGAGCTATTTGTCCACCCGCAAAATGTTGAAATTGGAACCGTATTGAATCATCTGTTGCTATCTTTGATTTCGAATTATACATTGTATTTTGAGTTCAGGGAGATTCTCCAGAGATGCTCCAAGCAAGATTGTTCAAGAATCAGAATTGGAATCAGAATCAGGTTTATTTCAGTTATATGTCTTATATAAAGTGGAATCTGTTGTTTTGCAACAGCAGTACAGTGAACAGTTCTAAAATTACTAGAAATTACAAAATAAATAAGACATGCAACAAAAGGTATACTGAGTTAGTGTGCATGGATTGATGGACTGCAGAGAAATCTGTTGCCTACTTCTGGTGCTGAAAAAAAGACCCTTTGCCTCTGCAGCTCCAGTCTCCATGTGGCTTATTCAAAGTCACATCAATCATAGACTCATTGAGTCACAGAGCACTGAAGCAGGCCTTCAGTCCATCTGGCCCATGCTGACCAAGCTTCCCATATAAACTAATCGCATTTGCCCATATCCCTTGAAATCTTTCCTGTCATGTACCTCCCCAAGTACCTTTTAAACATTGTTAATGTACCTACCTCAACCACTTCCTCTGGCAGCACAGTCCCTATACTGATCACCCTCTGGATGCCTCTCAAGTTCCTTTTAAATCTCTCCCCCTCTCATCTTTGATCTACTTTATTCCATCAAGTTCTTGATCCCTCAACAAAAGTGTGTTACAGTTCATGTAAAAGGTAATGTTACAGTTATATAAAACCTTGGTCAGGTTTCACTTGGAGTTCTGTGTTCAGTTCTGGTCACCTCACTACAGGAAGGATGTGGATATTATAGAGAGAGTTCAGAGGAGATTTACAAAGATGTTGCCTGGATTGGAGGGCGTGCCTTATGAAAATAGTTTGAGTGAACCTGGTTTTCTATCCCTGAAGGATAACATACTACTAATCTGGTAAAAATGTGTAAGAGATTTACGAGGATGTTGCCAGGATTCAAATTATGGAGGGAGGATGAGCAGAGTGGAACACATTGGACCACAGCAGAATGAGACATGATCTTACAGAAATATATAACATTACAAGAGGTTTAGACAGAGTGAGTGCAGAATACAGAGAACATAGAAATCTACAGCACAGTACAGGCCCTTCGGCCCACAATGTTGTGCCAACCATGTAACCTACTTTAGAAACAGCTTAGAATTTCTCTACTGCATAGCTCTCTATTTTTCTAAGCTCCATATACTTATCTAAGAGTCTAATCCCCATTACTAGGGTTCAAAACTGGCACGGGGTTGCTGAGTTATTTATATATTTAGAGATCCAGTGTGGATCAGGCTCTTCAATCCAACAAGCTGCGCTGGCCAGCAACAAACTTATTTAACAGTAGCCCAATCACAGGGCAATTTACAATGACCAATTAACCTGCTGACATTTAAATATATATATATATATTTATATACCTCTGTAATATTACACTATTACATTGCTGGAACTTAAAATTTTTAAAATAATTTTGTATTATGCCATTTAACAACAAATTTCACCTTAATACCAATAATATTAAACCTGTTTCTGAATTGGTATAGAACATAGAACATAGAAATCTACAGCACATTACAGGCCCTTCAGCCCACAATGTTGCACCAACTATGTAACCTACTCTAGAAACTGCCTAGAATAGCCCTCTATTTTTCTAAGCTCCTTGTACCTAACTAAGAGTCTCTTAAAAGACCCTATTGTATCCGACTTCACCACCTTCACTAGCAGTGCATTCCACACACTCACCACTCTGAGTAAAAAACTTGTCCCTGACATCTCCTCTGTACCTACTCCCCAGCACCTTAAAACCTGTGTCCTCTTGTGGCAACCACTTCAGCCCTGGGAAAGAGCCTCCGATTATCCACACGATCAATGCCTCTCATCATCTTATACAGCTCTATCAGGTTACATAGTAACATAGAAAATAGGTGCAGGAGTAGGCCATTCGGCCCTTCAAGCCTGCACCACCATTCAGTATGATCATGACCGATCATCCAACTCAAAACCCTGTACCTGCTTTCTCTCCATACCCCCTGATCCCTTTAGCCACAAGGGCCATATCTAACTTCCTCTTAAATATAGCCAATGGACTGGCCTCAACTGTTTCCTGTGGCAGAGAATTCCACAGATTCACCACTCTCTTTGTGAAGAAGTTTTTCCTCATCTCGGTCCTAAAAGGCTTCCCCTTTATCCTTAAACTGTGACCCCTCATTCTGGACTTCCCCAACATCGGAAACAATCTTCCTGCATCTAGCCTGTCGAATCCCTTTAGAATTTTATACGTTTCAATAAGATTCCCCCTCAATCTTCTAAATTCCAGTGAGTATAAGCCTGGTCAATCCAGTCTTTCTTCATATGAAAATCCTGCCATCTCAGGAATCAATCTGGTGAACCTTCTTTGTACTCCCTCTATGGCAAGAACGTCTTTCCTCAGATTAGGGGACCAAAACTGCACACAATACTCTAGGTGTGGTCTCACCAAGGCCTTGTACAACTGCAGTAGAACCTCCCTGCTCCTGTACTCAAATCCTTTTGCTATGAATGCTAACATACCATTTGCCTTTTTAACCGCCTGCTGTACCTGCATGCCCACCTTCAATGATTGGTGTACAATGATACCCAGGTTCGTTGCACCTTTTCCTAATTCCTAATCCCTTTTCCTAATCGGCCACTATTCAGATAATAATGTTTTCCTGTTCTTGCAACCAAAGTGGATAATCTCACATTTATCCACATTAAATTGCATCTGCCATGAATTTGCCCACTCACTTAACCTACCAAGTCACCCTGCATCCTCCTAGCATCCTCCTTACAGCTAACACCACCGCCCAGCTTCGTATCATCTGCAAACGTGGAGATGCTGCATTAAACTCCCTCGTCTAAATCATTAATATATACTGTAAACAGCTGGGGTCCCAGCACTGAGCCTTGCAGAACCCCACTAGTCACTGCCTGCCATTCTGAAAAGATCCCATTTACTCCCACTCTTTGCTTCCTGTCTGCCAACCAATTCTCTATCCACATCAATACCATACCCCCAATACCGTGTGCTTTAAGTTTGCACACTAATCTCCTGTGTGGGACCTTGTCAAAAGCCTTTTGAAAATCTAAATATACCACATCCACTGGCTCTCCCCTATCCACTCTACTAGTTACATTTTCAAAAAATTCTATGATTCGTCAGACATGATTTTCCTTTCACAAATCCATGCTGACTTTGTCAGATGATTTCACCTCTTTCCAAATGTGCTATTATCACATCTTTGATAACCGACTCTAGCATCTTCCCCACCACCGATGTCATTTCCCAGTTTCTCTCTCCCTCCTTTTTTAAAAAGTGGGGTTACATTAGCCACCCTCCAATCCTCAGGAACTAATCCAGAATCTAAGGAGTTTTGAAAAATTATCACTAATGCATCCACTATTTCTTGGGCTACTTCCTTAAGCACTCTGGGATGCAGACCATCTGACCCTGGGGATTTATCTGCCTTTAATCCCTTCAATTTACCTAACAACACTTCCCTACTAACATGTATTTCCCTCAGTTCCTCCATCTCACTAGACCCTCGGTCCCTTACTATTTCCAGAAGATTATTTATGTCCTCCTTAGTGAAGACAGAACCAAAGTAGCTATTCAATTGGTCTGCCATGTCTTTGTTTCCTATGATCAATTCACCTGTTTCTGACTGTAAAGGACCTACATTCGTCTTGACCAATCTTTTTCTTTTCACGTATCTATAAAAGCTTTTACAGTCAGTTTTTATGTTCCCTGCCAGCTTTCTCTCATAATCTTTTTTCCCTTTCCTAATTAAGCCCTTTGTCCTCCTCTGCAGGACTCTGAATTTCTCCCAGTCCTCAGGTGAGCTGCTTTTTTTTTTGCTAATTTATATTACCTCCCATCCTCCATTGCTCCAAGTAGAAAATGCTAAGTTCACTCAACCTGTTTTCATAAGGCATGCTCCCCAATCCAGGCAACATCCTTGCAAATCTCCTCTGCACCCTTTCTATGGTTTCCACACCCTTTCTGTAATGGGGTGACCAGAACTGAGCACAGTACTCCAAGTGGGGTCTGACCAGGGTCCTAGATAGCTGCAACATTACCTCTCGGCTCCTAAATTCAATTCCACAATTAATGAAGGCCAATACACCTTATGCCTTCTTAACCACGTAGTCAACCTGTGCAGCAGCTTTGAGCTTTGGACTCAGACCCCAAGATCCCTCTGATCCTCTACACTGCCAAGAGTCTTACCATTAATACAATATTCTGCCATCATATTTGATGTAACAAAATAAACCACTTCACACTTAACTGGGTTGAACTCCATCTGCCACTTCTCAGCCTAGTTTTCCATCATATCAATGTCCCGCTGTAACCTCTGACAGCCCTCCACACTATCCACAACACCCCCAACCTTTGTGTCATCAGCAAACTTACTAATCTATCCTTCCACTTCCTCATCAAGGTCATTTATAAAAATCACTAAGAGTAAGGGTCCCAGAACAGATCCCTGAGGCACACCACTCGTCATCGACCTCCATGCAGAATATGACCTGTCTACAACCACTTTTGCCTTCTGTGGGCAAGCCAGTTCTGGATCCACAAATCAATGTCCCCTTGGATCCCATGTCTCCTTACTTTATCAATAAGCCTTGCATGGGGTACCTTATCAAATGCCTTGCTGAAATTTATATACACTACATCTACTGTTCTTCCTTCATCAATGTGTTTAGTCACATCCACAAAAAATTAATTCAGGCTCGTAAGGCACGACCTGCCCTTGACAAAGCCATGCTGACTATTCCTAATCATATTATATCTCTCCAAATGTTCATAAATCCTGCCTCTCAGGATCTTCTCCATCAACTTACCGGCCACTGAAGTAAGACTCATTGGTCTATAATTTCTTGGACTATCTCTACTCCCTTTCTTAAATTAAGGATCAACATTTGCAACCCTCCAATCCTCCAGAACCTCTCCCATCTCCATTGATGATGCAAAGATCATCACCAGAGGCTCAGCAATCTCCTCCCTCGCCTCCCACAGTAGCCTAGGGTATATCTCATCTGGATCCGGCGACTTATCCAACTTGATGCTTTCCAAAAGCTCCAGCACATCCTCTTTCTTAATATCTACATGCTCAAGCTTTTCAGTCTGCTGCAAGTCAGTACTACAATCATCATGATCTTTTTCCATAGTGAACACTGAAGTTTAGTATTAATTAAGTATCTCTGCTATTTCCTCCGGTTCCATACACACTTTCCCACTGTGACATTTCATAGGTCCTATTCTTTCACGTCTTATCCTCTTGCTCTTAACATACTTGTAGAATGCCTTGCGGTTTTCTTTAATCCTGCCTGCCAGGGCCTTCTCAAGGCCCCTTCTAGCTCTCCTAATTTCCTTTTTGAGCTCCTTCCTGTTAGCCTTATAATCTAGATCTCTAACATTACCTAGCTCTCTGAACCTTTTGTAAGCTTTCCTTTTCTTCTTGACTAGATTTATTACAGCCTTTGTACACCACGGTTCCTGTACCCTACCATAACTTCCTTGTCTCATTGGAACGTACCTATGCAGAACTCCACACAAATATCCCCTGAACATTTGCCACATTTCTTCTGTACCTTTTCCTGAGAACATCTGTTCCCAATTTAAGCTTCCAATTTCTTGCCTGATAGCCTCATAATTCCCCTTACTTCAATTAAATGCTTTTCTAACTTGTCTGTTCCTATCTCTCTTCAATGCTATTGTAAAGGAGATAGAATTATGATCACTATCTCCAAAATGCTCTCCCACTGAGAGATCTGACACCTGACCAGGTTCATTTCCCAATACCAAATCAAGTACGGTCTCTCCTCTTGTAGGTTTATCTACATATTGTGTCAAGAAACCTTCCTGAACACACCTAACAAACTCCACCCCATCTAAACCCCTTGCTTTAGGGAAATGCCAATCAATATGGGGAAATTAAAATCTCCCATCATGACAACTGTTATTATTACACCTTTCCAGGATCTGTTTCCCTATCTGCTCCTCGATATCCCTGTTACTATTGGGTGGCCTAGAAAAAACACCCAGTAAAGGTATTGACCCCTTCCTGTTCCTAACCCCCACCCACAGAGACTCCGTAGACATTCCCTCCATGATGTCCACCTTTTCTGCAGCCGTGACACTATCTCTGATCAACTGTGCCACGTCCCCACCTCTTTTGGTTCCCTCCCTGTCCTTTCCTAAACATTTGAAAACTGGCACTTGAAGTAACCATTCCTGTCCCTGAGCCATCCAAGTCTCTGTAATGGCCATCACATCATAGCTCCAAGTACTGATCCACCCTCTTAGCTCATCCGCTTTGTTCACAACACTCCTTGTGCCAAAATAGACACATCTCAAACCTTCGGTTTGAGCGCGTCCCTTCTCTATGACCTGCCTATCCTCCCTCACACACTGTCTCCAAGCTTTCTCTATTTGTGAGCCAACTGCCTCTTCCCCAGTCTCTTCAATTCAGTTCCCACCCACCAACAATTCTAGTTTAAACTCTCCCCAGTAGCCTTAGCAAACCTCCCAGCCAGGATATAGGTCCCCATGTTATTCAAGTGCAACACGTCCTTTTTGTACATGTCACGCCTGCCCCAAAAGAGGTCTCAGTGATCCAGAAATTCCTCAGCCATGCATTTATCCTCCACCTCATTCTATTCCTTTACTCACTGTCACGTTGCACAGGCAGTAATCCGGAGATTACTACCTCTGCGGTCCTGCTTCTCAACTTCCTTCCTAACTCCCTGTAGTCTTTTTTCAGGACCTCATCCATTTACCTACCTATGTCATTGGTACCAATATGTACCACAGCCTCTGGCTGTTCTCCCTTCCACTGCAGGATATCTTGGATGCGATCTGAAACATCGCGGACCCTGGCACCTGGGAGGCAAACTACCATTCGAGTTTCTTTCCTGTGTCCACAGAATCGCCTGTCAGAACCCCTGACTATAGTCCCCTATCACTACTGCCTTTCTCTTCCTTTCCCTACCCGTCTGAGCCTCAGAGTCAGAGGCACAGCCACTGTCGCTTCCCCCATATAGGCCGTCCCCCCAACAGTACTCAAACAGGAGTACTTATTGTCAAGGGGTACAGCCACAGGGGTACTCTCTAGTACCTGACTCTTCCTCTTCCCTCTCCTGACTGTTACCCACTTGCCTATCTCCCGTGGCCCCGGTGTGACACCTACCTATAACTCCTTTCTATTATCTCCTCGCTCTCCCTGACCAGACGAAGGTCATTAAGCTGAATCTCCAGTTCCCTAACGCGGTCCCTTAGGAGCTGCAGCTCAACACACCGGGTGCAGGTATGGCCGTCCGGGAGACTGGGAGACTCTAGGACCTCCCACTTCTGACACAGAGCACAGAAAACCGGCCTCACACACATAGTACTTCCTTTCCGCAATTAACACAGGTAAATCTACGTCGTCCCATTACTGCCTAAGCCTGTTGAGCCAAAGCCCTATCACTCGGCTACGCTCTCCACTCCGCTAGCCGCTCCGAACGCTGCACACTGGATATGGCGATCTTCTTTATAACCTTTTCCCGCTCTACTGGCTGACGTCATGCGGCTGCACAGTCTTGCCTTTCTTTTACCCACTTTTTATAAGTTTCTTCATTCTCTCCGAAACTATGAATCATCTTACTAAAAATAAGCTTCATAGCAGATTGACAAGAGGAGACACTTACAAAGCTAAATATAGAAAGCAGAAAGAAAGCAATTTTAATTCAGAGAGGATGTGTTAACAGTGCAGGTTCAGATTTGGTCAGATCAGGGGTATGCAGTGACACTTAATAAACAGAGAATTCAAAACAATCATATTTCAAAGTGCATTTATTACCAAAGAACGTATACCATACACAGCCTTGAGATTCATCGCCCTACAGGGACCCACAAATCCCAATAGAACCCATTTTTAAAAAAAGAAGACGGAAAAGTTCCCAACGTGCTGGAAGAAAACAAAATGTGCAAACAATCAAAGTAAGCAAGTAACATTCAGAACTGGAGTTCACAAAAGGGAGTTCATAGCCACAAAGCCAGTCATCACTGCAGCTGATTCAGGAGTCCATTAGTTACAGGCCACAGCCTCAGATAAACCTTACGGAGCAGCGAGCTGAAAGAGCCCATTTCTCGCCTCCGGCCCTGACACCCTGAACGACAACCAACCACAATCTCCAGGGATGAACTTAAGAAATGGGAGCAGGAGTTAGTCATCTGGTCAATAGAGCCTGCTCCGCCATTCAATAAGATCATAGAGAACTCAACTACCTGCCCTTTCACCATAATCCTTCATCCTCTTTTGTTCAGGAGCCTGATGGGTGAGGGGTTGTAACCATTCTTGAATTGTTTGTACATTCTCCCTGTGAACCACATGGATTTCTTCCAGGTGTTTCAGTTTCCTCCCACAGTCCAAAGATCTATTGGTCATTTATTTATTGAGATACAGTGCACAATAGGCCCTTCCAGCCCTTCGAGCCTCGCTGCCCAGCAAACCCCACCACCCCCCCCAATTTTTAATCCCAGCCTAATCATGGGACAATTTTACCAATTAACCTATCAACTTTATAATGTGGGAGGAAACTGGACCACCCTGAGGAAACCCATGCGGTCACAGAGAGAACAAACTCCTTACAGGCAGTGGCGGGAAGTCAACCCAGGTCGCCTGTACATGAAGCGTTGTACGAACCGCTACGCTATTGTGCGGCTTAATTGATCATTGGAAATTGTTCTGGGATTAGGCTGGTAGTTTGTTGGGTTGTGCTGCTCATTGGGCTGGAAGGGGTTGTTCCATGCTCTATCTCAATATACAAACAAACAACAAATAAATAAATAGACAGATAGATAGATGAATGACTAAATAAATAAGGATTTCAAAACTGCACATGGCAACCCAGGAGTGGCCTCACTGGTGCCCTGTACAGTTGTAATATGATCTCACAGCTCTTAAATTCAGTCCCTATTGAATTTATTTTAATCCATATTGAATTGGATGGCTCAGCTACAGAACTACCACTCTAACTCTTGTCACTGGAGTTCCTTCATCACACACAGGCAGTGGTAATTCATGTAGGTGACGCATCACTCTCCTATCAAGGGACAGGAGGCAGGAGTTAACCTGAGATGTAGCCTGAGATTAAAGTCATTTCAGAGCACCTGGCAACAGACTGGAATAGGAATTAACATTTCTTGCACATCTCCTGGTGTTAGATTGTGTGTAGAAACAATCCAATTAACGATTAGTTCTGCGCAGTCCTGCCCTGCGTAATCCTCCACATTTCTCAAGCTCTTGACACTTTGAAAGCTCTGCAGCAATCAGAGTGCAGGTATTATATTCCAGCTCAGATCCCAGAGGGAAAGTCCAGCAATGTTCTCTCTGATTGCCCATCCATCAATAAAGGGATCAAAATAGCCACCAGACTCTGGATGAAATTTAAACAGCACCTGCCAATGGATTTAAGTCGCAACTGTTTACTGGTCAGCTACTCTTACTGGGCAAATATATTGAACTTTCTTTTCCACTGTAAAAGTTGAGCTGTCAGAAGGAATTAAGTGCTGTCTTGGTTCATAGGGATATACCTGGTTTCAAGCACAGCTTTGCACAAATACCCAGGGAGAACAAAAATAGTCAACGTTGCAAAGCATGAATGTCTTTAAAATAAAACTAATTAAATTGGTTTTCCAGAAATAATTTAGCTCATTTTTTTTTCTTGTTCCAACATAGAACACAGGACACTACAGCATAGTACAGGTCATTCAGCCCACAAAGTTGTGACAACATTTTGACGTAGTCGAAAATCCATTTACCCCTTCTCTTTTACATACTTCCTTGATTTTTTTTAATCATCTATGTACTTTCAGTACTGTGCAAAAATCTTGGGCACATGCAGTATATACAGCCAGGGTGCCAAAGACTTTTGCACACTACTGTAGTAACTTTATGTATTACTGTATTTCTGCTGAAAAGAAAAACAAACATGACATTTGTGAGTGATGATAAGCCAGACTCTGATTTAGGTTTCCATTGTGAGAGTGGGAAGGGGACAGTTAGAGCAGAATCATGATTGGGAAAAGGGGAAGGGAGAGGAGGAGGAGTGGGAGCACCAGAGAGACATTCTGTAATGGTCAATAAACTAACTGTTTGGAATTAAATGACCTTGCCTGGTATCTCAGGGTGGGGTGTGTCTGCACCCTCCCTACTCCTGGCCCTGACATTCCTTCTCTGCTATCTTTCCCACACCCCTCCCATCATGCTCCACCCTCGCCCTTCCAATCATCCTTTGCTCCCACCAGATTTACAAACTCGCTCTCCACTCCACATTGACAAATACAGTACTGTGCAAAAGTCTTAGAAACCTTAGCTATATATATATAGGTGCCTAAGACTTTTGCACTATACTGTATTTAACAGTTTCTTTAAAACCCCTAATATATCTGCCTCTGCCCCCTTCCCTCTCACCACCCACCTTCTGGTGGCACATTCTGTACATCCACAACTCTGTGTATAAAAAAAGTTCCTCTAGCATCTCCCATATACTTTCCTTCAATCACCTTAAAATTATATCCCCTCATATTACCCATTTACTTTCTTTTGTGAATTTTCAATTTCATAGAAGGCTGACATTAACAAATTAAAATGACCTTCAGCAAAGCGAATTCTGTATTGATCATGTCTCTGATGGTGTGATGTCTTCCATTCACTTTTTCTCTTTAAGTTGTTAAATCCAGACTAACACACACAAATGCTGGAGGAACTCAGCAGGTCAGGCAGCATCAATGGAGAGGAATAATGAGCCAATATTTTGCGCTGAGACCCATCATTGGGACTGGTAAGGAAGGCGGAAGAAACCAGAAGAGGAATCAGGCGTTCAAGTACTGGCCCTATTAGAGTGGAACAATATTGTGGGCCAAAGGCATGTTCCTGTGCTGCACTGTTCTAAATTCCATGTTCTACCCACCCTCAGGATCCAGAGAGCAAACAATTAAAAATGTGCGATCTCATCCTTTCAGTTTGTGAATCATACTTGGAGATTTCTGAATTTTACATACAGTAGCTGCTAACTGTTGTGTGTATCCAATGGGACTATTCCCAGCTGTATTTTTATTTTTTAATAAAAGACACCTGCTGTAAGCATTATTCATCTAAGTTAAAGTCAGCACTTCAGCAATCTCTGAGCAGGAAACAGGTTTGAAGGAGGGATTTTTACTTGCCAAACTTAAGAAAACTTACCCTGACCTTTGTTTAGAAACCAACCAGGAATGGTTGTGAAGAAATTATCCATGAAACAGCTTTGCTACTTTCAGACTTTCAAAGAAGCTTTGTTAAGTTTCAATATATGCCTGTTGGATGGTGTGCTCAGAACTAGAATCATGTTTATTGTCGTTGACTTATACAATCAGTGGCCCTTCAGTGGACACCTGCTGTACATAATAAATTTGCCACTGAGTGTATGTCCATGGTCCTCCGTTGCTGTAGCCCATCACTTCAAGGTTTGATGTGTTGTTCATTGAGAGATGCTCTTCTGCACACCTCTGTGGTAACACGTGATTATTTGAGTTATTGTCACCTTCCTGTCAGCTTGAATCAGCCTGGTCATTCATCTGGGACCTTCACATTAACAAGGCATTTTTGCCCAAAGAAACGCCACTCACTGGATGCTTTTTGTTTGTTTTTCACACCACTCTCTGTAAAGTCCAGAGACTGTTCAAAGCATCCTGGATGACACCATCAATCATTCCATGATCAAAGTCACTTACATCACATTCCTTCCCCATTCTGATGTTTGATGTAAACAGCAACTGAACCTCTTGACCGTGTCTGTGTGGTTTTATGCATTGAGTTTCTGCCACGTGATTGGATGATTCAATATTTGCATAAATGTGCAGGTGTATAGGTGTATTTAATAAAGCAGCTTCAATTGTATAACATAATCTTTGACAGTGGCTGACAAGGGAATTCAAAGACAGCATAAAATCAAAAGAAATGGGATATTTAATAATATAACAGAACTTAGTGGGAAGTTAGAAGATTGGGAAGCTTTTAAAAAACAACTGAAGGCAACTAAAAAAAACATAATGTGAGAAGGTAATATGAAATATGAAGGTAAGGTAGCCAATAACATAAGAGAGAATACCAAGAGTTTTCTTTCAGGTATATAAAGAGTAAAAGAGAGTTGAGAGTGGATATCAGATTGTCGGAAAATCAGTTCAGTTCAGTTTCAGTTTTTTGTCATTTAGAAACCACAAGTGCAATACAGTTAAAAGATGAGACAATGTTCCTCCAGAATGATATCACAAAAGCACACAACAAAATAGACTACACCAGAAAATCCACATAATGTTTGGTAATCCCCAAATCCAGAGGCTGGAGAGGCTGCTGCATATTAATATCGTGCTACCATCTTAGCGCGTTCCCCGGAAAGGAGCTCCAAATCCACCAGAGAAAACAAGACTACCCAGACACGCCAAGTCAGGAGACCAACTCTACCACCCAACAAACCAAAATTAAAGCTACAAGACCTACACAAAATCACATAGTTACATATAGTTATAGTTAACATATAGTTACAACAGTGCAGACAATACCATAATTGATAAAAAAACTGACCATGGGCACAGTAAAAATAGTCCAAAGATGTAAAAAGACTATAAGTTCGAAAGAAACCACCACACAGTTTCCACAAGTCCTCAGGGTCCCGATAGACTCATTATCCCATGCAGGCGGCAGATGGGAATACCCTCGCTATGGACTTCCAAGGCGCCGCCGGACTCAGCCTGGCAAATGCAGCACACAATGAAAGCGTCGTCGGACTCAGCCTCGCAGACACAGCACACAGTGAAAGCGCACCAACCACAGTGGACTCTGAGTCCGTCGAACCTCCGAGCCTCTGACCATCCCCTCCGGCACAGCCTCTCCGAGCACCATCCTCTGCCGAGTGCACTATGACGCCCCCACCAACAGCCACTTGCAACACAACCCGGAGGCCTGGGGGCCTGTTCTTCTCAGCAGAGACCCGGACCTCACAACAGCAGCAGCAACGAAGAAGGCCTTCCTGGAGATTTCCGGATGTTCCTCCGTGCTCTCACATCCATTTTTCATCAGATTAGGATTGTGCATGGCACCCCCGCTTAACAAATAACAGATATCAGCTCCGGAGAGGCCGCTGCAAACTGCATCGCACTGCCATCTTGCATCATGCTGGATGGGAGGAATGGAGGACAAAGAAATTGCTGAGGAGTGTAATAAATATTTTGCATCATTCTTCACTGTGGAAGACACTAGCCGTATGGAGGAAGTTCCAGGTTTCAGGGGTCATAAAGTGTGTGAAGTTACCATTTCTAGAGAGAAGGACCTTGGGAAACTGAAAGATCTGAAGGTAGATAAGCTACCTGGACCAGATGGTGTACACCCAAGGGTTCTAAAAGAGGTATCTGAAGAGATTGTGAAGGTGTTAGTAACGATCTTTAAGAATCACTAGATTCTGGAATGCTTCTGGAAAAATGGAAAATTGCAAATGTCACTCCACTCTTCAAGAAGGATGAGAAGCAGAAGAAAGGAAATTATAGGCCAGTTAGCCTGATGTCAGTGGATGGGAAGATGATGATATTGATTATTAAGGATGAGGTCTCAGGATACTTGGAAGCACATGATAAAATATGCTGTAGTCAGCAATGTTTCCTCAAGGAAAAATCTTGCCTTACAATTCTGTTGAAATTCTTTGAGGAAATAACAAGCAGGATTGTGGTAAACTATGTGTATACCTGTCTGGACATGCCCTTCTGCTGACTGCTCCTGTGGCTCCTCCCACAGACCCCTGAATAAAGGCGATTGGAGGCACGGCTCCTCCCTCAGTCTCCAAGATGTCGTGGTCATGTTTGCAGCTAATAAAAGCCTATCTTTTGCCTCCCGTCTCCGAGAGATATTGATGGTGCATCAAGGATAGACAAAGGACAATCGATGGATGTTGTGTACTTGAATTTTCAGAAGGCCTTTGACAAGGTGTCACACATGAGGCTGTTTAACAAGCTACCAGTCCGTGGTATTACAGGAAAGATTCTAACATGGATAAATCAGTGGCTGATTGGCAGGAGGCAAAGAGTGCGAATTATGGGAGCCCTTCCTGGCTGGCTGCCGGTGACTAGTGGTGTTCCACAGGGATCTGTGTTGGGACTCTGATTCTTTTTCTGTTATATGTCAATGATTTGGATGATGAAATTTCTGGCTCTGTTGCAAAGACTGCAGATGATATGAAGATAGGTGGAGTACAGGTAGTTTTGAGGAAGTAAAGAATCTGCCGAAGGAGAATGGCAAAGAAGTAGCAAATGGAATATAATGTCGGGAAGTTTACGAAGATACACTTTGGTCACTTTGGTAGAAGCTATGAAAGAGTAGACTATTTTCTAAATAAAGATAAAATACAAAAATCTGAGATGCAAAGGGACTTGGGATTCCTTGTGCAGGATTCCTTAGAAGTTGGTGAACAAGGCAAATGGGATGTTAGCATTCATTTCAAGAGGACTAGAATATAAAAGCAAGGATGTAATGTTGAGACTTTATAGAACACTGGTGAAGCCTCACTTGGAAGATTGTGAGCAGTTTTGGGCCCCTTATCTTAGAAGGATAAGCTGAAACTGGAGAGAGTCAAAAGAAGGTTCATGAAAATGACTCCGGGATTGAATGTCTTGTCATATGAAGAGCATTTGATATGGTTCTGGGCCTGTATTCACGGGAATTTAGAAGAATGAGGGTGACCTCATTGAAACCTATCAAATTGCAAGAGGCCTTAATAGAGTGGATGTGGAGAGGATGTTTCCTATGATGCAAGAATCTTAGACCAGAGGACATAGCCTCAGAATAGAGGGATGTCCTTTTAGAATGGAAATGAGGAGAAATTTCTTTAGCCAGAGAGTGGTGAATATGTGAAATTCATTGCCACAGGCTGCTGTGGAGCCCAAGTATGAACATATAAGGCAGAGGTTGATAGATTATTATTTGGTCAGGGCATGAAGGAATACGGGCAGTCAGCAGGAAATTGGGGCTGAGAGGAAAAATGGATCAGCCATGATCAAATGGCGGAGCAGACTTGATGGGATAAATGCCCTCATTCTGCTGCTATATCATATGGTCTTAAGGTCTTATAACCGCAGGTAATGGAAATCTGAACTATAAAAAGAAAATGCCAGAAATCTGTCCAGGCAGCAACACTGGAGAGAAAACAGAGTTGATGATGCAGGTGAAAAAAGGAAAAGAGAGAGAAATCAGTTTTACTGGTGGGAGAGTGATGGATAGGATTTAGAAACAAAGAAGATAGAGCACTTACAGCACAATACAGGTCCTTTGATGCACAAAGCTGTGCTCAACATGTCCTCAACTTAGAAATTACCTTGGGCTACCCATTGCCCTCTATTTTTCTGGGTTCCATGTACCTGTCCAGGAGTCTCTTAAAATATCCTATCATATCCACTTCCACCACTGTCACTGGCAGCCCATTCCACGCACTCACCACTCTCTGCATTAAAAAATTACCCCTGACATCTCCTCTGTACCTACTTCTAAGCAACTTAAAACTGTGCCCTCTCATGTTAACCATTTCAGCCCTGGGAAAAAGCCTCTGACTATCCACACAATCAATGACTCTCATCATCTTATACACCTCTATCAGGTCACCTCTCATCCTCCGTTGCTCCAAGGAGAAAAGGCCGAGTTCACTCAACCTATTCTCATAAGGCATGCTCCCCAATCCAGGCAACATCCTTGTAAATCTCCTTTGTACCCTTTCGATTGTTGCCACATCCTTCCTGTAGTGAGGCGACCAGAACTGAGCACAGTACTCCAAGTGGGGTTTGAACAGGGTTTGAACATTACCTCTCGGCTCCTAAACTCAATCCCACAATTGATGAAGGCCAGTGCACCGTATGCTTTCTTAACCACAGAGTCAACCTGCGCAGCAGCTTTGAGTGTCCCATGGACTCAGACCCCAAGATCCCTCTGATCCTCCACACTGCCAAGAGTCTTACCATTAATACTATATTCTTCCATCATATTTGACCAACCAAAATGAACTACCTCACACTTATCTGGGTTGAACTCCATCTGCCACTCCTCAGCCCAGTTTTGCATCATATCAGTGTCCCATTGTAACCTCTGACAGCGCTCCACACTATCCAGAACACCTCTAACCTTTGTATCATCAGCATATTTACTAACCCATCCCTCCACTTCCTCAGCCAGGTCATTTATAAAAATCACAAGGAGAAGGGGTTCCAGAACAGACCCCTGAGGCACACCACTGGTCACCGACCTCCATGCAGAATATGATCCATCTACAATTACTTTTGCCTTCTGTGGGCAACCCAGTCCTGGATCCATAAAGCAATGTGCCCTTGGATCCCATGCCTCCTTACTTTCTCAATAAGTATAGGATACCTTATCAAATGCCTTGCTGAAATCCCTATACACTACATCTACTGCTCTTCCTTCATCAATATGTTTAGTCACATCCTCAAAAAATTCAATCAGGCTCGTAAGGCATGACCTGCTTTTGACAAGGCTATGCTGACTGCTCCTAATCATATTATGCCTCTCCAAATGTACATAAATCCTGCCTCTCGGGATTTTTTCCATCAACTTACCAACCACTGAGATAAGACTCAGTGGTCTATAATTTCTGGACTATCTCTACTCCCTTTCTTGAATAAGGGAACAACATCCACAACCCTCCAATCCTCTGGAACCTCTCCTGTCCCCATTGATGATGCAAAGGTCACTGCCACAGGCTCAGTAACTTCCTCCCTTGCCTCCCATAGTAGCCTGGGGTACATCTCATCCGGTCCCAGTGACTTATCCAACTGGATGCTTTCTAAAAGCTCCAGCGCATCCTCTTTCTTAATATCTATATGCTCAAGCCTTTCAGTCCACTGTATGTCATCTCTACAATCACCAAGATCCTTTTCCTTAGTGTACACTGAAGCAAACTTCATTAAGTACCTCTGCTATCTGCTCCAGTTCCAGACACATTTTTCCACTGTCACACTTGATTGGTCCTATTCTCTCACATCTTATCCTCTTGCTCTTCACATGCTTGTAGAATGCCTTGGGATTTTCCTTAATCATTTCTGCCAAGGCCTTCTCATGGCCCGTTCTGGCTCTCCTAATTTCTTTCTTAAGCTCCTTCCCGCTAGATTTAGGGAAAACCTCTGAAAGGATGAGGCAGGGTTACCACAAGTGTCTGGACACCTTCCTTGTAAACTTTCACTGTATTCTTTCCAGCTTAACTATACCACTCCTCCAACAGAATGACAATAACTGTGCAATAGCAAAAGAATACATGGTACTTCCATATACACTTTGTGTCCACTCTATTAGTTACACCTGTACACCTGCTTGTTAATACAAATTTCCATCAACGGATCAGGTGGCAACAACTCAATGCCTACAAGCATGTGGTCTTGGCCATGAGGTTCAGTTGTTGTCAGACCAAACATCATATTGGGGAAGAAGTGTGATCTAACTGACTTTTACATTAGACTGATTGTTGGTGCCAGACAGTTTCTCAGAAACTGCTAATCGCCTGGGACTTTCACATAATTTTGTACAGTTTACAGAGAATGATAAAAAAAAACAAATAAATAAAATAAAATCCAGTGCGTGGCAGTTCTGTGGGCATAAATGCCTTGTCAACGAGAAGGGTCAGAGGAGAATGGCCAGACTGGTTGAAGCTGACGGGAAAGCAACAGTAACTCAAATAACCATGCATTACAACACTGCTGTGCAGAAAAGCATCTCTGAATGCACAACACACTGAAACTTGAAGTGGATGGGCTACGGTAGCAGAAGACCATGATCAGTCACGCAGTGGCCACTTTATTAGGTACATCAGGTATCTAATAAACTGGCCACTGAATGTATTTTATAGACTGAAAGCAATCGTACAATATTATAAGTGAAGCAAGAACGTTGAGGTTTATATCCACGTTTTTACCCAAGGCCGAAACTAGCTACGGGCTTTAGTCCAATGGCAGACTGATTACACCTGTCTCAAAATAACAAGAGCTGACCCTGGAACTTAGATGCTAATCCAGCTTAGATACTTCAGTCTCACGTTTGGCAATGCCAGTATTAGAATGTGTCCTGTTCTGATCCATGCTGTGACAAGCTCGCTGTTGCTGCTTAGGAGTCTGATCAATGTGCACTTCTCACTCTTATCCTCTCCCACCCCTCACCCAGCAGATTGTTGTAGGTACCCAGAATGGTGTGCTGGGGCAGGGGTGGAAGCAGATACCACTGGTTTTAAGAGTGTTTTTAAGACTACCTTTTGATAGTCAAAATCAAAGTTGTTACTATTGTCAAATGCAGGCGCAATGGAAAGTTTACATGCAGCAGGATCATGGGCACATGGCATCAGATATGCAGCATTCACAAGAAAAGCATTTTCTCTTTCTTAAGCCCATCAGCCCTACTGGGGCATAGATCACCAACAGCCACTTGCAGAGTACTCTGTGCTGGGCTGATTGAAGGTTGATTAGCCATGTGGCTCTGCATTCACCACATGTCTTCATTCATCTTCCAGGTGAAGATACTTCATCTCAGAGGAATGAAATCTTTGGAGCTTCTCTGGGTGATTTTGTAACTCTCGGTTTTTATGGAATGGGATTGCTAGCCCACATGCTCAATGTTCCTTCTTTTTACAGCTGGGCTTGGGACCATCCATGGCAGAGTTAAGAAAAACGTACATTAAACATAAATTAAACATTTTTTTACAATAAAGAACACAGAACAAAAGTCCATTTTAGTGTGAAGTGATCAAAGTGGTCAACAGGAACAATGCATTTGAGAATGATCTAAGATCAGGCCATATCAAGTTACCTGACATCCCGACTTTCCCATGAGTGACATTGTGTCCTCATTGACTTCAATTGGCTTGTAAATTGGTAAATTATTGTCATGTGTATCAAGCTACAGTGAAAACTTGTCTTCTATACTGGTCATACAATTCTTTTCGTTACAACAGTGCTGTGAGATGCAAAGGAGATTCACCAGGATATAGCTGAGATGAAAAGTTTCAGTAACGAGAAGAGATTGGAGAGATTGGCACAGAGGAGACTGAGTAAGGAACTGAGAGAGGTGCACAAAATTATGGTGATCTTGGATAGCGTGGATACTGAGATAATTTTCCCCACAACAGACACAACTAAAAACTCAGGCATGGCTTTCAGATGAGGAGAAAGAGGGTTAGAGGGAATTTGAGGCTTACTTTCACACAGAATGCAGTTGCAGTCTTGAACATCCTGCCTGAGAATGTGATGGGAGCAGATACACTCACTACATTTTAGGAGCACCTGGATGAACACTTGAATCATTAAAGCTTAAATGTGATGACTACAGAAAGGTGATTGATGATTACATATGAAACATTCTTTTTTCCATTGTCTGTGTAGGTCTAGGGAAGACAATTTCTGGCCCTGCCAAACGTGTAAGATTGAGGCACGAGCCCACCCCAAAACCCCCGTTTGTGTGGACGCTGCATGATTCGTTACCTTGTTACAAATAAGTGCCACGAAATAACAGACAGTACACCGCATACACGTAAAAGGTTTAGCTTTATAATTCCTAATTTGACTAGAGTATTAGTAAAGAAAGAATAAAAAAGGAAAAGAGTCCATTTTAATGAAACAGTCTAATGCGCACAAGTTGGAGCTCACAGTTTTCCCTTCATCGATCCTCCTTCGATCTCATCCCAGGCTTCATCGAATCATGGCCCCACTCCGAGTCAAATCCTACAACCTCTTCTCTCTTCATCTCCTTAACAAAAGCCCCAAGCCTAACCTTAGTGTCCCTCACCAGAGAAACCCCTTAAACCGGCCATCCTAACTGGGTGGCACACAATTCTCCTATCTCTTATCTTCAACAGTAACCCAGAGAAGCAGCTTGCAGAGAACTGCACAAAAATCAAATACAGAACAAATATCAGTAAAAAAATATTAACCAAGTCATTACACGTAAAACAGATAACTACAGTATAGTACAGGTCCTTCAGCCCGTGCCAACCTTTTAACCTACTCTATCAATCTATGCATTCCCTCATAAAGAGCCTTCCATCCATGTTCCTACCCGAGAGTTTTTTCAATGCCCCTAATATATCTGCTTCTACCACCAAATCTGGTAGGGTGTTCCATGCACTCACTATTCTGTGTAAAAATCGTACCTCTGACTTCCCACTATAATTTTTTCTATTTAACTTAAAATTAATCACCCCTCATATGAGTCATTTCCGTCCTGAGAAGTTGTCTCTGGGTATCCACTTGATCTATGCCTCTTATTATCATATATACCTCTATCCTCCTTTGCACCAGAGAGAAAAGCCCTAGCCAACTCAACATAACCTCATGAGATATGCAAAACAGCATGCAAAAGATGGCCAGAAGGGCCTTTTTCCTTGCTGCATGACTCTGTCCCCTACTCCCCCCATCAGACTGGCTGAGCTATAAGTTCTTCACTCTCCTCTCTTTGTCCGTTACTTTACTAGAAATCTTCTCCATTGGTACAGTGAACCCATTTCAGAAGTAGGGAAACACAAGGGTTTGTAGATACCAGAATATGGAATGACAATAACTTGCTGGAAGAACTCAGTGGCTCAAGTAGCATCTATGCAGACAAGGGGATGTTCGACATTTCTCCTGATGCTGGTTTTGATTCGAAATAATGAACATCTCTTTGCCTCCAAAGAAGCTACTTGACCCATTGACTACTGTCAGCAGGTTATTTCCATTCGAGACTGGTATCAGGACTGACAGTGTTGAGGAGATTTCCAACATATAGAAGTGAGAGGGAGGGGTTTACACAGAGGCTGGCAGGTGATTGGTGGAACCAGATGAGGCAGAGATGATGGGCAGATAGAACCAGGAGAAATGGGGTGGGGGGGTGTGTTTAAGGAAAGAAACCCTGGTAGACACTTTTCCTAATAGAGGGATAGGAATAGTGAAGCAAGGGAGCAGAAACCTAGTTAGACAGGTACTACTTCACTTCAGAAGCACTTTATTAACTGCAAAGCTATCAGGAAGGGTGCTACAGAAATTCAGCCTTTTCTTTGTTCAATGAGATACTCAGGAGCTGATTTTAAAGTGTCTGTCATTACTATTCCCCTTCCTCCCTTCCTCTTTAATTGAAGCCTAAACAAAGTATAAAGAATTACATTTGTTGTGATGTAACACGGGCAATTCCATAGTTCCAAAGGTCCTTGTGTTTCACAGTGCTCTGTAAAATGGCAGAAATAGTGAGATATACACAGAGGAGAAGCACAAAGAGATAGGGAGATAGGGATAGAGACAGAGATAGAGAGAGAGAAATAGAGATAGAAAGAGAGAGATAGAGAGAGTGTGAGAGAGAAGTAGAGTTAGAGAGAAATAAAGAGAGTTAAAAAGAGGCAGAGGCAGAAGGAGAGAGAGAAGTAGACAAGTAGACAAAGAGGGGGCAGAAGGAATGGGGTAGACAGAAACAGGGTCAGATGGGGGGCAGAAAGAGACAGGGAGATATAGGGGGTCAGAGAGAGAGAGAGAGAGAGAGACCCCTTGAAGAAAGAGAAAGAGAGAGGCATTTAAGAGGCATTTAGATAGGCACATCGGCATTCAGGGAATGGAGAGATATAGTATATGTGTAGGCAGATAGGACAAGTTTGTTCTGGTGCCATATTTGGCACATTGTGGGCAAAGGACTGGTTCTTAGGCTGTACTGTTCTATGCTCTATGCTCTATGTCCTAGACAGAGAAATAGATAGACAGGGAGAGAGGCAGATTTATAATGTGTGTGTGTGTGTGTGTGTGTGTGTGTGTGTGTGTGTGTGTGTGTGTGTGTGTGTGTGTGTGTGTGTGTGTGTGTGTGTGTGTGTGTGTGTGAGAGAGAGAGAGAGAGAGAGAGATAGAGTGAGATACAGATAGATAGAGACAGATAGAAAGAGAGAAGAGAGAGATAAAGAGAGATAGAAAGCGAGAGAGAGAGGAGAGACAGAGAGAGAGAAAGAGAGACAGGGGTGAGAGAGAGAAAAAGAGAGACAGAGACTGAGGGAGAGAGAGGAAATAGGGAAGGAGAGTGAGGGACACACAGCTAGAAAAGACTAGATACGACAGGGGCAGGCTGAAATGCAAAGGGCATTACAGAGAAAGACAGGGAGATAGAAAGTGAGAAGGTTGAGGGGCAAGAACCATGTATATTGAACACAACTCAGAAACCTGCAATATGATCCTCTGTGCGTCTTTAAACATTTTAGTAATACTAATTAGTTAACGCATTTCATTTGGAGTAAAACCAGATCAAATTATCTGATGTGGACACATTTTCAAGATGGTGAATCTAAAGTTAAATAACTGTGCAGTCGTTTGTGAAGCCAGCTGACACTCAGTGCCAATTACTGTAAACCCCCCAGTTGAAGAACTGTCAGCAGCTGAGAAAATTGGTGGAGACTATGCATCCTTCTGCTACTTAATTAAGCCAACATGCAGACCAATTACAGTGCAATAATACATAAATAATTCAGAGATAACACAAGTTGGTGAAGTCTTTCATTGATTATATTATGGTTATTGGAATTATTGAGTATTCCTGTGAGAAAATGAATTCATGGTTGTATGCAGTAATGTGACATACATGTATTGTGATAATAAATTTACATTGACCTTTGAACTTTGAAGGAAACTGACCTCAGGAATTATTGTATTTAATTATTTAGAGAAACAGTGTGGGACTGGCCCCTCCAAGACTTGCCAATTTAACCCAACCCAATCACGGGACAGTTTACAATGTCAAATTAACGTGCTAATCAGTGTGTCATTGGACTGTGGGAGGAAACTGGAGCATCCGGAGGAAAGCTCCACATTAAAGAGGATGAGTGGACAAGCCTGCTTACAGGTGACTCAGAACTGAATGACAAACTCTGACATCTCGGGCATGTTAACCACTACACCACCGTGGTACCTGGATGATTATCCTTCTCTTTGCAACCTCACAAGCTATAAGTTTTGTTCCCATTCAGAGACAGGTTGTTGGCTCTGCACCAGTCCGTTAGCCACTGTACCTTCTCTCTGTAAGCTGACTCGTCGTTCTTGCTGATGAGACCCACCACGGTCGTGTCATTGGCGAACTTGATGATATGGTTCGAGCTGTGTGTTGCAGCACAGTCGTGGGTCAGCAGAGTGAACAGCAGTGGACTGAGCACGCAACCCTGGGGAGCCCCCATGCTCAGTGTGATGGTGTTGGAGATGCTGCTCCCGATCCGGACTGACTGAGGTCTCCCAGTCATGAAGTCTAGGATCCAGTTGCAGAGGGAGGTGTTCAGGCCCAATAGGCTCAGCTTTCCAATCAGTTCTATGAACAGCATCCGAATGTATGTGTCTTTTTTGTCCAGGTGGGTTAGGGCCAGGTGGAGGGTGGTGGCAATGGCGTCATCTGTTGAACGGTTGGGACGGTACGCAAACTGCAGGGGTCCAGTGAGGGGGGCAGTAAGGTGTTGATATGCCTCATGACAAGCCTCTCGAAACACTTCATGATGATGGATGTGAGTGCAACAGGATGGTAGTCAATTAGGCAGGACACTGAAGACATCTTCGGCACGGAGATGATGGTGGCGGCCTTGAAGCATGTTGGACCAGTGGCGTTGCTCAGGGAGATGTTGAAGATGTCAGTGAGAACATCTGATAGCTGGTCTGCACATCCTCTGAGCACTCTACCAGGGATGTTGTCTGGTCCAGCAGCCTTCCGTGGGTTGACCCTGTACAGGGTTCTTCTCACATCGGCCATGGTGAGACACAGCACCTGGTCATTTGTAGGAGGGGTGGACTTACTCAGCACCATGTAATTTTCTGCCTCAAAATGGGCATAGAAGTTATTCAGCGCAACTGGGAGGGAGGCATCACCTGCACAGTCAGGTAATGTTGTCCTGTAATTGGTGATGTCCTAGATGCCCTTCCACATGTGCCACATGTCGCCGCTGTCCTGGAAGTGGCTTTGGATTTGCGGGGCGTGTGCACACATTGTCCTTCTGATGGCTTGGGACAGTTTGGCCCTTGCTGTTGTTAGGGCTGCCTTGTCACCTGCTCTGAAGGCAGAGTCGCGGGTCCTCAGCAGTGCACACACCTCCGCGGTCCAACACTTGTGAGCTGCTCCTAGCTCATCCTCTAACTGTGTCTACCTCTAGCACTATCCCTATCAGAGCATTCTACATACACACCACACTTTGTGTAAAAACCCTACCTCAGAAATCCACCCTCCCATATTTCCCTTGTGTCAGCCATTTCTACACTGGGAAACAGTGTCTGTCTGTCCACTCTGTTCTCTGCCTGTTATCATGTTGTACACCTCTATCAAGTCACCTCTCATCCTCTTCTGCTCCAAAGCGAAAAGCCCCAGCTCACTAAATGTCTCAAAATGTTTCAATGTAAATATGACAAATAAAACTAATCTTTAATAAAGCTAATCATTAGCCTGATGGGGAAGGCAGTCATGAAAGTCAGCTAAATGTTGCCATGGCAACAAATTTGGAGCAGAATTCCTCTGCTTCATTTTCTTTGCTGGGATGGGAATAGTAGAGATGGGCAAGGCATGAAACTGGGTCAGCAAACTCACATCTTGGTGCAAAGACCTCAGCCAGAATGGAGCTGGACTTCTCCTAGTTCTTGCCCAGCAGATTCAGGTTCAAATCTATTTATCACCTGTTCATTGAAAGATACAGAAAAGTGCATTGTTTGTGTTAACAATCACCACAACCCAAGGATGTGCTAAGGGCAGTCTGCAAGTGTCGCTACACTTTCCAGCACCAACATAGCATGCCCACAATGTTCAACAGAATAACACCACCACCACCACCATTACGACAACAACAATAACAACAAAACACAAACACAAGAGATTTTGCAGATGTTGGAAATGTTGAGCAACACACATAAAGGGTTCGAGGAACTCAGCAGGTCAGTCAGTATCTAAGGTGGGGAATAACCAGTCAACGTTTCAAACTGAGACCCTTCAGCAAACAAGCCCTTTGCCACTCTCCCACTCTCTCTCTCTCTCTCTCTCTCTCTCTCTCTCTCACACACACACACACACACCCCTCCAACCCCAAGAAAGGTCTCCATCTCTCTTCTAATACATTGAGAACCTCATCTGAGTGCAGGTGACCTTGTCCACAAGGCACCCTAGAACCACAGCTTCTTCCAGTCTCACCTCCTGAAGCTTCCGCTCCTCCTGAGCCCTCTGAAGCTGGTGAAGTGGCTGTGTCTGTGCAAGTTTCAGATGAGGTAATGATGTGTCTTCATCCTTCTGCTGCGTAGCTAGATCCTGGCCAGGAGAGCGTCGTAACATCTGGGAGAAAGGAACTAGGGAAGAGTCATAGTGAGGGAAAGCGAGAGGTAAATAGTCATGAGCAACAAACAGCCTGCTGGAGGAACTCAACATGTCAAGCTGCATCTCTGAGTTGAGCAGGGTTTTGACCCTTAACATTAGTATCTCCCCATATAGATGCTGCTCGATCCATTAAGTTCCTCCGGAGAACTGTTTGTTGCTTCAGATTCCAGCATAGAGCCACAGAGCCATAGAAAAGAGCAGGATAGAAAAAGCCCCTTTGGACCAGATAGTCCACGCTAAACCAGTTAATCAGCCTACTCCCATCGACCTGCACCGCCTTCTTTTCCCCTCCCATCCATATATCTATCCAAACGTGGCTTTAGCATTGAAACTGAGCTCGCATGTACCACTGGTGCTGGCAGCTTGATCCCCACTCTCACAAACCTCTGAGTTTCCCCTCACATTCCATTTAAACCTTTTACCTTTCGTCCTTAACCCATGGCCTCTGGTTGTAGTCCCACTCAACATCAGTGGGACCTCAGCATCGGTAGTTTTTTGTTACCTTGTGTAAACAGTCAATGTTTTTACCATCTGCAGTTATTATGTACACAGAATGACTGGTTAGTAATCTTCCACACACGGTCTAAGTTAATGAAACCGTCAACTATTTCCATTTCTAAACCATCAGATTCAGATTCATTTATTTATCTCATGGATATTGAAATAGTCCTGATAAAGAATCTTAGCCAAAACATTGACTGTTTATTCATTTCTATAGATGCTGCCTGACCTGCTGAGTTTCTTCAGCATTTTGTTTGTGTTGCTCTTGATTTCCAGCATCTGCAGAATCTTATGTGTTTGTGAATTGTGCCATTTGTGTTACCAACCAACACAACCTAAGAACACAACAAGCAACAAAACAACGACAGCAAAATAAGCCCCTTTCCTCCCTCCCATCCACAAACTCTCACATATAGAGCGCCCTTCGACACAAGGACTGGTCTCTGGGTCTTCAGGTTCCAGTGCCACCGCACCCCTCCCCATACACACACTTATCACCATCAAACATCTTACACCCTACCTTAGAAACGTGCACACTGCAAAATATTGCAAAATGCAGGTGAGTAAAATTCTTACCTTCTTGCAAGAGCAGTTGATGCAGCTTCATCACTGGCAATAGTTCGAAGCAGGCAGCTGCTAACGTTTGCATTGTCTTTGCCCATGTCATTTTCAGAATCAGAATCGGAGCCAAAATCAGAAGCAGGATCAGGAACAGAATAAGTATCAGTCAGAATCAGAAGTAAAAGAAGAATCAGTCAGGTTTATTATTAAGCATATGTTAGGAAATCTGTTGTTTTGTGGAAGCACTATGTTGCAATACGTTAACCAATTGCTGTAAGTTACAATACAAAATAAAATAAAATAAATAAATAAATAGAACAAAAAGAGAAAAGTAGTGGATGGGTTCATGAACTGTTCAGAAATAGAAAAAGAAACGTAGAAAACCTATAGCACAATACAGGCCCTTCGGCCCACAATGCTGTGCTAAACATATACTTTAGAAATTACCTAGAGTTACCCATAGCCCTCTATTTTTATAAGATCCATGTACCTATCAAGATTCTCTTAAAAGACCCTATTGTATCAGCCTCCACCACTGTTGCTGGCAGCCCATTCCACGCACTCACCACTCTGTGTAAGAAACATATCCCTGACATCTCCTCTGTACCTACTTCCAAGCACCTTAAAACTGTGCCCTCTCGCGTTAGCCATTTCAGCCCTGGTACATCTTATCCTGTCTTGGAGACTTATTCAACTTGATGCTTTCCAAAAGCTCCAGCACATCCTCTTTCTTAAAGTCTATATGCTCAAGCTTTTCAATCTGCTGTAAGTCATCCCTGCAATCGCCAAGATCCTTTTCCACAGTGAATACTGAATCAAAGTATTCATTAAGTACCTCAGCTATCTCCTACGGTTCCCAACACACTTTTCTACTGTCACACTTGATTGGTCCTATTCTGTCATGTCTTATACTCTTGCTTTTTACATACTTGCAGAATACCTTGGGGTTTTCTTTAATCCTGCTTGCCAAGGCCTTCTCATGGTCCCTTCTGGCTCTCCTAACTTCATTCTAAAACTCCTTCCTGCTAACCTTATAATCTTATAGATCTCTATTGTTACCTAGCTTTTTGAACATTTTGTAGGCTTTTCTTTTCGTCTTGACTAGATTTACAACAGCCTTTGTACACCACGGTTCCTGTACCTACCATCCTTTCCCTGTCTCATTGAAACGTACCTTTGCAGAATGCTACACAAATATCCCCTGAACGTTTGCCACATTTCTGCCGTACATTTCCCTGAGAACATCTGTTCCCAATTTATGCTTCCAAGTTGCTGTCTGATAGCCTCATATTTCCCCTTACTCCAATTAAACACTTTCCTAACTTGTCTGTTCCTATTCCTCTCCAATTCTATGGTAAAGGAGATAGAATTGTGATTTCTATCTCTAAAATGCTCTCCCACTGAGAGACCTGACATCTGACCAGATTCATTTCCCAATACCAGATCAAGTACAGCCTTGTAGACTTATCTACAGATTGTGTCATGAAACCTTCCTGAGCACACCTAACAAACTTCACCCCATCTAAACCTCTTGCTCTAGGGAGATGCCAATCAATGTTTGGAAAATTAAAATTTCCGACCACGACAACTCTGTTATTATCACACCTTTCCAAAACCTGTCTCCCTATCTGCTCCTCGATGTCCCTGTTACTATTGGGTGGTCTGTAAAAAACAGCCAGTTGAGTTATTGACCCCTTCCTGTTCCTAACTTCCATCTAAAGAGACTCAGTAGACAATCCGTCCATGACTTCCTCCTTTTCTGCAGCCGTGACACTGTCTCTGATCAGCAGTGCCATGCCCCCACCTCTTTTATCTCCCTCCCTGTCCTTTCTGAAACATTTAAAGCCTGGGACTCTAAGTAACCATTCCTGCCCCTGAACCATCCAAGTGTCTGTAATGGCCACGACATCATTGCTCCAAGTACTGATCCATGCTCTAAACTCATCCGCTTTGTTCATGATGCTTCTTGCATTAAAATAGACACATCTCAAACCAACGGTCTGAGTGCATTCCTTCTCTATCACCTGCCTATCCTCCCTCTCACACTGTCTCCAAGCTTTTTCTATTTGTGAGCCAACCGCCCCTTCCTCTGTCTCTTCAGTTCGGTTCCCACCTCCCAGCAATTCTAGTTTAAACTCTCCCCAATAGCCTTAGCAAACCCTCCTTCCAGGATATTGGTCCCCCTTGGATTCAAGTGCAACCCGTCCTTTTTGTACAAGTTGTGCCTGCCCCAAAAGAGGTCCCAATGATCCAGAAATCTGAATCTTTGCCCCCTGCTCCAATCCCTCAGCCATACATTTATCTTCCACCTCACTCTATTCTTAGACTCACTGTCACGTGGCACAGGCAGTAATTCCGAGATTATTGCCTTTGAGGTCCTGCTTCTCAACTTCCTTCCTAACTCCCTGGAGTCTGTTTTCAGGACTTCCTCCCTTTTCCTACTTATGTCGTTAGTATCAATATGTAACATGATCTCTGGCTGTTCACCTTCCCACTTCAAGATATCGTGGATGCGATCAGAAGCATGCCAGACCCTGGCACCTGGGCGGCAAACTACTATCTGTGTTTCTTCCCTGTGTCCACAGAATCACCTGTCTGACACCCCTATTACTACTGCCTTCCTCTTCCCTTCCCTACCCTTCTAAGCCACAGGGCCAGACTCTCTGTGACAGAGGCGCGGCCACTGTTGCTTCCCCCAGGTATTAAAAGGTGAAAATTTGTCATCAGATCTTGCAAGTCTCCATGTCCTATTGGAGGTCATTTTTCAATCACTACTTAAGGGTAATTAACATTTATTTAACGATCAGATGATTACTGTTGATCAATAGCTTCAGAGTGAGCCCTAGGGTATATGCAGCCAATGTAACTATAGTCAAATTCACTGAGTTATAGAACCATAGAACCATAGAACACTACAGCACAGTACAGGCCCTTCAGCCCTCAATGTTGTGCTGACCCATATAATCCTTTAAAAAAGTACTAAACCCACACTACCCATAACCCTCTATTTTTCTTTCATCCATGTGCCTGTCCAAGAGGCTCTTAAATACCCCTAATGTTTTAGCCTCCACCACCATCCCTGGCAAGTCATTCCCAGCACTCACAACCCTCTGTGTAAAAAACATACCCCTGATGTCTCCCCTAAACTTCCCTCCCTTAATTTTGTACATATGCCCTCTGGTGTTTGCTATTGGTGCCCTGGGAAACAGGTACTGACTATCCACCCTATCTATGCATCTCATAATCTTATAGACCTCTATCAAGTCCCCTCTCATTCTTCTATGCTCCAAAGAGAAAAGTCCCAGCTCTGCTAACCTTGCTTCATATGACTTGTTCTCCAAACCAGACAACATCCTGGTAAATCTCCTCTGCACCCTCTCCATAGCTTCCACATCCTTCCTATAATTAGGTGACCAGAACTGAACACAATACTCTAAGTGCAGTCTCACCAGAGATTTGTAGAGTTGCAACATGACCTCTCTACTCTTGAACTCAAATCCCCCTGTTAATGAAGCCTAACATCTCATAGGCCTTCCTAACTACCCTATCAACCTGCGCAGTGACCTTGAGGGATGTATGGATTTGAACCCCAAGTTCCCTTTGTTCATCCACACTCTTAAATAACTGACCATTAATCCTGTACTCAGTCTTCTGGTTTGTCCTTCCAAAATGCATCACCTTACGCTTATCCGGATTTAACTCCATCTGCCGTTTTTCTGCCCAACTCTGCAGCCTGTCTATATCCTCTTGTAACCTTTGACAACCTACAGCTCCATCCACAACTCCTCCAATCTTCGTGTCATCTGCAAACTTACTCACCCATCCTTCTGCCTCTACATCCAGGTCATTTATAAAAATCACAAATAGCAGGGGTCCCAGAACAGATCCCTGTGGCACTCCACTAGGTACCGACCTCCAAGCAGAATACTTCCCTTCCACAACTACCCTCTGCTTTCTTCCTTTAAGCCAATTTTTTATCCAAACAGCCAAGGTTCCACTGATCCCATGCCTCTTGACTTTCTGGGTGAGTCTCTCAAGAGGGACCTTGTCAAGTGCTTTGCTAAAGTCCATGTAGACCACATCCACTGCCCTACCCTCATCAATTTCTTTTGTTACCTCTTCAAAAAACTCAATCAGGCTCATGAGACATGATCTTCCCTTCACAAAGCCACGTTGACTATCCATGAGTAAACTGTACTTCTCCAAATGCTCGTAGATCCTATCCTTAAGAATCCTTTCCAGTAGTTTGCAGACCACTGACGTAAGACTCGTAAGACTTATGAACATACTTAAGATTTCAAGTCATGTTTAAATTATTTAAAAGATTCAGAAGGATAAATTTAAAATTAGAAATAAAAGCAGAAAATACTGAAAAACCCCAACAGAACAGGGAGCACCTGTGGGAAGAGACATAGAGTTAACTGGGAAAACAAAAGGAGGCAAGGGAACAGGATTGACAGAGATAATAAATCAGCCATTATGAAATGGCAGAACAGACTTGATGGGCTGCATGGCCTATTTCTGCTCTTTTGTCTTAGTTCAAAGTTCAGAGTACATTGATTATCAAAGAATGTATAAATTATACAGCTTGAGATTTCTCTGCTGTTGCACAAAACCCGAAAGAACCCAAATAAAAAAAGGAAGACCAGCACCCAATGCGGATAGAAGGAGAAAAAAACACAAATCATAGAAATAATACAAGCAATCAACAGCGTTTCAAACCAAATTTGAGTCGATAGATCTGAATTCCTGGAGCATCTGGAGTAGGCCCAAAGCCTTGTTGCAGTTCATCATATTAGTGGGGCAAATCTCACCTGGTCCCTCAACACCAGCTCCATAGCAAAGAAAGCCCAGCAGCGTCTCTACTTTCTGCGAAGGCTGAGGAAAGTCCATCTCACACCCCCCATCCTCATCACATTCTACAGGGGTTGTATTGAGAGCATCCTGAACAGCTGCATCACTGCCTGGTTCGGAAATTGCACCATCTCGGATCGCAAGACCCTGCAGCAGATAGTGAGGTCAGCTGAGAAGATCATCGGGGTCTCTCTTCCTGCCATCACGGACATTTACACTACACGCTGCATCCGCAAAGGAAACAGCATTATGAAGGACCCCATGCACCCCTCATACAATCTCTTCTCCCTCCTGCCATCTGGGAAAAGGCTTTGAAGCATTCGGGCTCTCACGACCAGACTATGTAACAGTTTCTTCCCCCAAGCTATCAGACTCCTCAATACCCGAAGCCTGGACTGACACTTTGCTCTATTGTCCTGTTTATTATTTATTGTAATGCCTGCACTGTTTTTGTGCACTTTATGCAGTCCAGTGTAGGTCTGTAGTCTAGTGTAGCTTTCTCTGTGTTGTTGTTTGTTTTTTTTACATAGTTTAGTCCAGTTTTTGTACTGTGTCATGTAACACCATGGTCCTGAAAAATGTTGTCTCATTTTTATTATGTACTGTACCAGCAGTTATGGTCAAAATGACAATAAAAGTGACTTGACTTGACTTGACTTGAAATCACCGCAAAACTCACAGACATCAAGATTATGGTCTTACAGTCTAATAACTGACAAAGGGTCTTTGAAATAAAACTCTGTTCCTCTTTCTGCAGATGCCTCTTGATCAGCTGAATAATTTTAAAATCTATCCCTTTCTACATTAACTATATTCAATGACTTTGGAAAAGCATTTAAAAGTGACCTCGACAGTACCTTAGTAATTTTATGCATTGCATAAATTTGCTACAAAATTTAAAAAAACAAATTTCATGACATATGTGAGTGATGTTAAACCTGATTCTGATATGGGTCTCTATTGTGAACTAAGAGTGGGAAGGGGGCAGGGAGAGGGGAATCATGTAGGGAAAATGGGAAGGGAGTGGAAAGCACCAGAGAGACATTCCGTAATGATCAATAAACTAATTGATTGGAATCAAATGACCTTGCCTGGTGTCTCAGGGCTGGGTGTGTCTGCACCAGCACCAACCCCTGCCCTGGCACTCCTTCTTTACCACTTGCCCCACACCTCTCCCATGGGGATCCCCTGTTACCATTCCCGACATCCTTTGCTCCCACCAGATTTACAGACTTGTTCTTCACTCCATGTTGACAAATATAGGACTGTGCAAAAGTCTTATGTTTGCAGCTAGAGAAGCCGAATGTGGGTAAGTGGAATTAGTATAGATGGGCAACTTGACAGCAGCAACTTGACAGCAGGTATTATTCCCTGACCAGATCTCCACAATTCCAAAAATCCATAACGTTTTTGGAGAAGAAATTCCTCAGAATTGATTGTAATAACTTAAGGGAACAACTGCTCATTCTGAACATATATAAGATTAATTTATATTGACCCCTAGGGTAACGTGCTCTTAGCATCTACCCTGACAAATACCTTCACAGTTGAAAATTGGGTGGTGTGGTGGAGATACATTTTACCAAAGGTAGTGTAAGATGCTCCTTCTCTCTCCTAGCCTGCAGGTCACTCTTGGGCAAGGTGTAGCACCTGCCTAGACCCTGATCAAGGTCATGTGAAGCCACGGGAGCAGGTAGTGGATGGTCGTACCGGTGCATATCGCAAGCCTTGGTCGTGTGACTACTGACATCTAGTAGACATTTTCTGCAGAGCATTGATAATGGCTGGTGTCACCAGCTTTGTAAAGACACTGTCCAGAAGAAGGCAATGGCAAACACTTTTGTAAAAATATTTGCCAAGAGCTCTCATGGTTATGGAAAGACAATAATCTCCCATGTCATGTGACATGGCACACATTGATGGTGATGAGTCAATAAGATACTCATCATTCTAAACCACGGGTTACCAACCTTTTTTATGCAGTGGAGCCTTACCATTAACCAAGGGGTCCATGAACCCAAGGTTGAGAACACCTGTACACCTTTTCTAAACCAAGGAGTGTATTAATTACTCAGGGTTTGAGTTCAAGAGGTGCAAGGCAATGTTGCAGCTCTACAAACTTCTGTTTCTCACACACTTGGAATATTGTGCTCATTTCTTGTCATCTCATTAAAGGGAGGTTGTGGAATGTTTAGGGAGGGAACAGAGGAGATTTACTAGGGTGCTGCCTCTATTAGAGAGCATGCCCAATGGGCTGAGAAGGAGTATGAAAGGAGGCTTACCTCTCATCTTTAGTTTCCACATCATCAGGTTCAGGAACAGTTATTACCTCTCAACCAACAGGCTTTTGAACCAGAATGGATTCTTCACTCACCCCATTACTGAACTTATTCCACATTTCTACAGTATATATTCTCAATATTTATCTATTGACATATCTACCGATCTATCTATCTATTTATTTGTTTGTTTGTTTGTTTGCACAGTCTGTTGTATTTTGTACGTTGGTTATTTGTCCATTCTTGTTGTGTACTGGATTTCATTGATTCTACTGTGTTTCTTTGTATTTAGTGTGAATCACCACAAGGAAATGTATCTCTGGGTTGTGTATGGTGACATATATGCCCTTTGATAATAAATTTAATTTGAATTTTGACTTGATCATGGTGTACAAGATGATAAGAGGCATAGGTCACGTGGACAACCAGAGACTTTTTTCCCAGGGCCGAAATGGCTAACACAAGAGGGTATAATTATAAGGCGATTGGAGGAAAGTGTTGGAGGGGATTTCAGAGATAGGTCTTATACACAGAGAGTAGTGGTTTTATGGAACATGCTGCCAGGGGTAGTGGTGAAGGCAGATAAATTAGGGACATATAAGAGGCTCTTAGATGGGCATATGGTGAAGTAAAATGCAGGGCTATGTGGAAGGGAAGGCTAAGATTTATCTTGGAATAGATTAAAAGGTCAGCACCATATCATGGGCTGAATGATCAGTACTGTGCTGTACTGTTCTGTGTTCTACACTTAGAAGGACTAGCCTGCTCAATGCTCCACAGAAAAAAAAGCCCATTAATGGAGAATGAAGAATCAATAGAATATACCTTGCTTAAACAACCACAGATATAAATATACATTCAGTGGCAAGCTCTGTGGATGTGTGCAAGCAAGAACAATGGCTGGGTCCTGACATTGGCTGATCCCAGGGGATGATACCAAAGATCAATCGGATGTCTGGAAATCAAAACCTGATGCCCAAAGCCTTGGATCTATGACTCTGAAGTCTACAGGGGAAGTTGGAAGCCCATTGGTCCTGAAACTGCTGGAGGCCTGGCAGGGGTTGGAGAACTGTTTTGCTTTGTTAGTAGGTGGGAGGAATGAACGTGCCTTTGGGTATTTTTAGGCTTGTTTTCGCTGGTGCTGTTTTGTTCCTTGTTGTGCCAAGCATTGTTTGTGTGTTATGTTAGTGCCAGAATGTGTGGTGACACTTACAGGTGTGCTGGTTGTTAACATAAACTATCCATTTCACTGTATGTTTCAATGTACACCCGATAAATAAACTTCAATCTGTAATGTTACAAACACAAGAGATTCGGTAGATGCTGGAAATTCAGAACAATACATGCAATATGCTGAAGGAGCTCAGCAGGTCAGGTAGCATCTAGAAAAAGGAATAAACGGGCTGAGACACTTACTCTGTGATATTACTCCTTATTTCCTCAATTAAAGATTAGTTTCCTTTTGTGATTTTAAGTCCCAACTTCAGCTAAACTGCCATGTGCAGAAGTTCGCTGATGACACGGCCATAGTGGGGTGTGTCAGGAATGGACAGGAGGAAGAGTATAGGAAACTGATACAGGACTTTGTGATATGGTGCAACTCAAACTACCTGCGTCTCAATATCACCAAGACCAAGGAGATGGTGGTGGACTTTAGGAGATCTAGGCCTCATATGGAGCCAGTGATCATTAATGGAGAATGTGTGGAGCAGGTTAAGACCTACAAGTATCTGGGAGTACAGTTAGACGAGAAGCTAGACTGGACCTCCAACACAGATGCCTTGTGCAGGAAGGCACAGAGTCGACTGTACTTCCTTAGAAGGTTGGCGTCATTCAATGTCTGTAGTGAGATGCTGAAGATGTTCTATAGGTCAGTTGTGGAGAGCGCCCTCTTCTTTGTGGTGGCGTGTTGGGGAGGCAGCATTAAGAAGAGGGATGCCTCACGTCTTAATAAGCTGGAAAGGAAGGCGGGCTTTGTCGTGGGCAAAGTACTGGAGAGTTTAACATCGGTAGCTGAGCGAAGGGCGCTGAGTAGGCTACGGTCAATTATGGATAACTCTGAACATCCTCTACATAGCACCATCTAGAGACAGAGAAGCAGTTTCAGCGACAGGTTACTATCGATGCAATGCTCCTCAGACAGGATGAAGAGGTCAATACTCCCCAATGCTATTAGGCTTTACAATTCTACCGCCAGGACTTAAGAACTTTTTAAAAGCTATTATTAATGCTTTTTGAGATAGTGATTTAGATGTATATCATATTTTTTACTGAGTTAAGTATTGTATGTAATTAGTTTTGCTACAACAAGTGTATGGGACATTGGAAAAAAGTTGAATTTCCCCATGGGGATGAATAAAGTATCTATCTATCTATCTATCTATCTAAACTGGCTTTTCCTTTCAACTTCCTTCTGTGCTTGAACGGGCAGAACAGCTCCCAGAACACTGTGACAATTATTAATGTGCTGCAATTGTAAAGTGCTTCAAAAGATATCAGGATAGGAGAGAAAAGAACAGCAGCTTTCAGATTTATCAGCATTGAACAGGTGATGTTATCTGGGCAAAATTTGGAGCTGACATTTGAAAAGTGATGACAGCCTAACTCCATCAATAAATACAGATAACACCAAATAATGATCAGAAACTCCTACAAGAAGTCCATCACATTGAACGCATCTACCAGGAGCAGTGTGCGGGATGATAGCAACCATCATCAGGGATCCCCCACTGCCCAGGACCTGCTCTCTTGTTGATGCTATCATCAGGAAGAAGATCCAGGAGTTTCAGGTCTCACACCACCTTGTTCAGAAGCAGTTATTTCCCATCAGGCTCTTGAACCAAAGGGGATAACTTCCCTCAACTTCACTTGTCCTATCGTTGAAATGTTCCCACACTCCATGAACTCACTTGCAAGCACTCTTCACTTCACGTTCTCGATACTTATTGCTTATTTATTTATTTATTACTCTGATTTCTTCTTTGGTATTTGCACAGATTGTTTTCTGCACTCTGGTTGAATGTTCTAGTTGGGGGGTCTTTCCTTAATTCTGCAAGTTATTATTTTACAGATTTATTGAGTATGCTCACAAGGAAATGAAGTTCAGGGTTGTATATAGTGATATATTTACTTCACTTTGACCAGGTTCAGGAATAGACATTATCCTTCAATCATTCGGCTCCTGAACCAGCGTGGATAACTTCACTCACCTCAACTGTAAACTGATTTTACCACTTATAGACTCAGTTTCAAGGACTCTACAACTCGTTCTCAATATTATTTGTTCCTTGTTTGTCTATTATTATTATTATTTTGTTTTCCTTTTGGTATTTGAACAATTTTTTTGTCTTTTGCATGTTGGTTGTTTGTTCGACTTAGTGTATCATTCTTCATTGATGCTGTTGTGTTTCCTTCGACTTCCTGTGAATGTCTGCAAGGAATTGAATATCAGGGTTGTATATGATGACATATGTGTACTGTACTTTGATAATGAATTGACTTTGACTTTGAAATAATGAAGGGCCATTCTCTGAGCCAATGCCACATACACAGTGGTAGAACGAAAATGTTAAGGGCACTAGAAGTTCTCACATTACATTAAGTTCAAAATTCAAAGTAAATGTATTATCAAAGTACATATATATCCCCATATACAACACTGAGATTTGTTTTATGTGGGCATTCACAATTAATATAAAAAAGCACAGTGGAATCAATGAACGACTGCAGACAACACGATGGACTTACAACCAACATGCAAAAGTCAACAAACTGTGCAAATATAAATAAATAAATAAATAAGCCATAGATATCGAGGATATGGGATGAAGAGTCCTTGAAACAGAGTTCAGAAGTTGAGGGAACAGTTTAGAGTTCCCTCAAACTTGTATTTACAGTTTCGTGTTGGGTTGAGTGAAGAAGAGTGAAGTTATCCCCTGTGGTTTAAGAGCCTGATGGCTCTGGGGTAATAACTGTTCCTAAATCTGTTGGTGTGGGTCCTGAGGCTCCTGTACCTTCTTCCTGATGATAGCAGCGAGAAGAGAGCATGGCCTGGATGGTGGTGATCTCTGATGATAGAATCTATTTACCTGTGACAACACTTCATATAGATGTGCTCAGTGATAGGAGGGCTTTACAGTGATGGACTGAGCTGTATCCATTAGTTTTTGTGGGATTTCCCATTAAAAAGGCATTTTTATACCAGGCTGTGTTGCAATCAGTCAATATACTCAGAACTTGTCCTCTTTATATTCATGCTTCTCCCTCAGCAGATGGTTTTGCAATAAAGACCAGACTTGAGAGAGATTAGATTTTTCACCAAGAATGTTAACAAAATTGTGTTATTATCCTTTTCAACATGACATTCTGACACTTCTATCTGATGACGTAGGGTTCATACTATAATACCTTAGATAATGGTGAATTAAACCAAACTTGGAATTAATGAAAATATTTAACAACCATTGTTCTTCTCACACAAAACACTGATGGAAACCTCACCTGAGGCAGGGAAACCAAGCTAGTGATGGCCAAATGTCACTCCTGGCAATGCAAGGAGGTATCCGGAGGCCCTTTACATCCTGGGAAATTGGGGAAGTTTTATCGCCATGGACACTTGACACTGCCAACTTAAAAGTAACACACACAAAATGGTTGTAGAACTCAGCAGGTCCGGCTGTACCTATGGAGAGAAATAAACAGAATATATTTCGGGTTGAGACACTTCATGAGATCTAGGAAGGAAGGAAGCCAGAATAAGGTATGCCTCCCTGTCCCATTCCTTTCTAGCCCTGATGCAGTGTCTCAGCCTGAAACATCAACTGTTTATTACATTCCATCTATGCCACTGACCTACTGAGTTCCTCCAGCATTCTGTGTGTGTTACAATACTATGGTGTACTTTATCTCATTTACAGCCTTCACCTGCAGTATCCACATTTCCCTGAGCCTCTGCAACAGGGAGTACATTGCAATAATCATTGGGAGATTAAGGAAGAATGAAGAGCCCTTACAGATGAAGATTTAACATTACACTCACTTTGCATAATCCTTTCTAATGGGCACAATCATTATGCAATTGTTAATACTGAACCCTGCAATCTCCTCCTGACAGTATAAGCATTTGAAATTAAATGAAATTGCAGAGCTTTTGCAAAAACATAATACAACTGTAAGCAAAGTTAATAGAGACCTCCATTCCCAATATATGCAGCTTCTTTGAAAGGATAAATCTGGTTCAAGAAAAGCTTGTGCACAATATAATGGGTTATTATTAATTAATTAATTAATGTTATTTTCATCAAATACAATTGTTCTATTACAATGTGTATTCAGATTTTGCCTTCAGTATGTAAATCCTTAGGTTATGATGTTTAAACAAGAACTTAGATAATGGTGGATGCATGCTGTTTATAGATTTACCAGCTTTCAAGAACAGTCATTCTTTCATACTCAGATTTACTTATCACATTTACATCAAAATACTGGAATTTAGAAGAATGGGGTGGTTCTCAGTGAAACCTATCAAATATTGAAAGTCCTCGATAGAGTGGACATGGAGAGGACATTTCCTCTAGTGGGGAGTCTACAAATGTACTGTGGAGAGTATTCTGACTGTCTGCATCATCGTATGGGGATTGTGAAGGGGTGGGGTGGCTATTGCATTGGATCTAAGTCAGCTGAAGAGAGTTGTACTATTAGTCAGCTCCATCATGGGTACTAGCTTCCATGGTATCCAAGACATCTTCAAGGAGTGGTGCCTCAGAAAGGTGCCGTCCATCACCCAGGTCATCCCTTGTTCTCATTGTTGCCATCAGGAAGGAGGTACAGAACTCTAAAGGCAAACACACACTCAGCGATTCAGGAACAGCTTCTTCCCTTCTGCCTCCGATTTCTGAATGGACATTGAACCCGTGAATACCACTTCACTACTTTTTATTTCTGTTGTTACACCACTTATTATACTACTTAAAACTATTTAATATACATATATATATACCGACTGCAATTCAATTTTATACTCCATATTTATCATTTATTGCATTCTACTGCTCCTGCAAAGTTAACAAATACAACAACATATACCAATGATATTAAATCTGATTCTGGTTCTGATTACCCTAAAACATGAACCTGAAATGTTTCTTCCTTCACAGACACTGTATGATCTGTTATGCATCAAAATCAGAATCAACATTCGACGTTCAAAGGAAATTTATTATCAAAGGATCTGTACATCACCACATACTACACTGAAATTCAATTTTTGCAGGCATTCACAGTTGAACCAAAAAAATACAATCGAATCAGTGAAAAACTACTCACAAACACGATCAATGTGCAAAAGAGGGCAAACGGTGCGTATACAAATAAACAAACAAACAGACAAATAAAAAACTGAAAACATGAGTTGTAAAGTCCTTGAAACTGAGTCCGTAGGTTGTGAAATTAGTTCTGTAATGGGGCAAGTAAAGTTATGCATGCTGGTTTTGGAGCCTGATGTTTGAAAGGTATTAACTGAGTCTGATCCTGGTGGTGTGAACCTTCTTCCAAGATGACAGCAGCAGAAAAGAGCACAGCCTGCATGGTGAGGGACCTTAATAATGAATGCTGCTTGATTTGTCTTTGTCTATTTATGAACAATTTTTCTGTAAATTTTATTGTATTTCTTTTTTTTTTCCCCTGGGAATGTTAGCAAGAAAATGAGACTCAATTTAGTTTATAGATATATAGATAGATAGATAGATAGATAGATACTTTATTCATCCCCATGGGGAAATTCAACATTTTTTCCAATGTCCCATACACTTATTGTAGCAAAACTAATTACATACAATACTTAACTCAGTAAAAATATGATATGCATCTGAAATCACCCTCTCAAAAGGTATTAATAATAGCTTTTAAAAAGTTCTTAAGTAGTTTACTTAAATACATTGAGTCCTAACCCCGGCACTTTAACATATCTTACTCCTGGCGGTTGAATTGTAAAGCCGAATGGCATTGGGGAGTATTGATCTCTTCATCCTGTCTGAGGAGCATTGCATCGATAGCAACCTGTCGCTGAAACTGCTTCTCTGTCTCTGGATGGTGCTATGTAGAGGATGTTCAGGGTTTTCCATAATTGACCGTTAGAGTATGTCAATTATATTATAAAGGTGAAGAGGACTGCAGTGTTGATAGGAGATTCCTTAGTCAGAGGAACAGGGACGAGGTTCTGTGGGTGTGATAGAGACACTCGGATGGTATGTTGCCCTCCTGGTGCCAGAATCAGGGAGGTCTCGGATTGGGTCCATGGCATTCTCAAGGGCGAGGGTGAGCAGCCAAATGTCTTGGTACATATTGGTACCAATGTCATAGGTAGACAAGGTGGGGAGGTTGTGAATAGAGATTTCATGGATCTAGGTAGAAAGCTGAGAAACATGACCTCCAGGTGGGAATCTCTGGATTGCTGCTTATATCACGTAGCAATAAGGGTAAGAACAGGATGATTTGGCAGGTAAATGGAATAGCCCAAATGGACATTGAATCTTTGGATACTTCCTCACTTTTTTTTTATATACGGTATTTCTGTTTTTGCATGTTTTTTAAAATCTATTCAATATATGTAATTGATTTACTTGTTTATTATTGTTATTTTTATTTTATTTATCATTATTATTTTTCTTTTTGCTACATTATGTATTGCATTGAACTACTGCTGCGAAGTTAACAAATTTCATGTCACATGCCAGTGATAATATACTTGATCCTGATTCTGAATGCGTGGCTGAGAAACCGGTGCAGTGGGGCAGAAGTTCAGATTTCAGTACCAGTTGGAATCCCTTCTCTGGGGAAGGTATGACCTGCACAAAAAGGATGGGTTATACCTGAGCCCGAGGGGGTCCAATATCCTTGCAGACATGATGTCTAAGGTTGTCTGGGTGGTTTAAACTAATCTGACAATGGAGCCAGAACCAGAGTGACAGTGTGGAAGATGAGAGTAGTTTGTTTACAAACAGAGGCAATGTGCAATAAGACTCCCAGCAAGGAGAAATTGATGGTAGGGCAAAATCAGAGTCAACAGGATGAGTTCCAATGTAAAAAGGTGGGCAAAATTGAAAAGGTGAATACAGAACTAAATGTGTTATATTTGAATTACATATTTGATTTATATATTTGGTATATTTGAATTGGGTGTTCTCATTCAGGATTCCCAAAAGGTTACTTTGCAGGTTGAGTCTGTGGTGAGGAGGCAAATGTGATGTTAGCATTCATTTCAAGAGGACTAGAATATAAAAGCGAGGATGTAATGTTGAGACCTTATAAAGCACTGGTAAGGGCTCACTTGGAGTATTGTGAGCAGTTTTGGGCCCCTTATCTTAGAAGAGATGTACTAAAACTGGAAAAGGTTCAAAGGAGATTCACAAAAATGATTCCAAGATTAAACAGCCTGTCATATGAAGAGCTCTAGGTCAGTATTCACTGGAATTTAGAAAAATGAGGGGTGACCTAATTGAAACCTATCGAATAGTGTGTAGAGAACATTTCCTATGGTGCTTGTGTATAAGACCAGAGGACACAGTCTCAGAATACAGGGATTAGAATGGACCTGGGGGGCAATTTTTTAGCCAAAAAGTGGTGAATTTGTGAAATTTGATGCTTCATGTAGCTGTGGAGGACAAGTCCTTATGTATATTAAAGCAGAGGTTAATCATTTCTTGATTGATCAGGGCATGAAGGGATACAGGGTGGGGGTGCGGTGGTGAGGCGGAAGATTGGGGTTTGAGAGGAAAAATGGATTAGCCATTCTGAAATGGCGAAGCTAACTTGATGAGCTAATGGTCTAATTCTGCTCCCATATCTTATGATCCTACGGTCTTATACGGTAAAGTGAGTCTCCTAGTGGTATATAGTAACATATATGTACTTTGATAATAAATATACTTCAAAGTTTTAGATCTTTGATTTGCTGCATTTCACCTCCTTTAGGGGTCCAATTTCTCATTTTTCAAAATTTATAATCCTTAGATACACTCAATGCTACTATATTAGGTACGCCTGTACACCTGCTCATTCATGTGAATATCTAACCAGACAATCATGTAACAGCAACTCAATACATAAAAGCATGCAGACACAGACAAGAGGATCAGTTGTTGTTCAGACCAAACATCAGAATGGGGAAGAAATGTGATCAAAGTGATTTTGACTGTAAAATAATTGTTGGTGCCAGACAGGGAGGTCTGAATATTTTAGAAAATGCTGAACTCCTGGCATTTTCGCATAATGCAGTCTGTAGAAGTTACAGAGAATGGTGTGTAAAATGAAAAACATTTAATGAGTAGCAGTTCAACAGTCAAAATGTCTTGTTAATGAAAGAGATCTGAGGGAAATAGATAGAGTGGTTCAAGTTGATAGGAAGGTGACAGTTACTGAAGTGACAGTTACTCTGGGGCACCTGCAGAGGGATACGATTAAATATTCTGGTTTCATCCTGAAAGAGCTGAGAATCACAAATACTTCCAAGGTTTGTACAGTTAATAAAGATTTTTTAATGTGATTGAACAATCTATCACTGCTTAAAACTGAAGGAAACAATGCTAATTGTGGCTGTACTCCTTGAAGGAAATGTGGCTGCTGGGCTGGGCTACAAGGGCATTTAAAAAACGGGATTTTCAACTTCCTATACCAACTATACAGCTAGCAAGCATTCAGTCTCTAGTAAATATAAGTGACAATCTCAGAGCCAGAGCACGTACGTACTCTGCTTCATGGAACCCTAGTTAACCCTTTCCATTCCGGATGCACTATGCACTGTCAGGGTAGGTCTGTCGAGTCTGTCAAAAGCAGAAGTGGAGGTATGCCTCGTAATCAATTCCTTTTGATGCACAAATGTGTCAGTGATTTCTCTATTCTGTTCACCAAATCTGGAATATCTTGCAATGAAGTGTTGGCCATTTTACCTGCTGCAGAAGATTTTAGCGATCATTTTGGTAGGGGTGTACATTCCACTTCAGGCCAATGTCAAAGAGGCTCTAAATGATCTGCGCAATGTAATCAACATGCATGAAAGAGCACATCCTGTCACCTTCCCCACCAATCGGGGAGATTTTAACCAGGCCAGCTTGAAAAAGTCTCTAAATAATTCTCATTAACAAATCACTTGTTGCATCAGAGGAAACAACAAACTGAAGTGCTGTCACACTAATGTCAAGAGTGCCTACCATGCTATTCCAGGCCCACAATTCAGAAAGTCTAATCATCTGGCTGTACTTCTATAGATTATAGGCAGAATCTGAAGATTGCAGCACCAGTAGTGAGGACCAAGAAAGTATGGAGAAAGGAAGCACAAGAACACTTATAGGACTGCTCTGAATCAATAGACTGTCTTTAAAGAGAGTGAACTCTCGCAAGGCAGAAGGTCCCAATGGAGTACCTGGTTAGGCTCTGAAAACCTGTGCCAACCAACCAGCAGGAGTATTCAAGGACATTTTCAACCTCTCACTGCTCAGAGCAGAAGTTCGCACTTGCTTCAAAAAAATCAACAATCATACCAGTGCCTATGAAGATTAATGTGAGCTGCCTTAATGACTATCACCCAGTAGCAGTCACATCAGCAGTGATGAAATGCTTTGAGAGGTTGGTCATGACTAGACTGAACTCCTGCCTCAGCAAGGACCTGGATCCACTGCACAATAGGTCAATAGCAGACGCAATCTCAATGGCTCTCCACACAGTTTTAGACCACCTAGACAACACAAACACCTATGTCAGGATGCTGTTCATCAACTATAGCTCAGCATTTAATACCATCATTCTCACAATCCTGATTGAGAAGTTGACAAACCTAGGCCACTGTATCTCCCTCTGCAACTGGATCCTCGACTTCCTAACCAGAAGACCACAGTCTGTATTCATTGATGATAATATATCTTCCTTGCTGACGATCAACACTGATGCACCTCAGGGGCTTGTGCTTAGCCCACTGCTTTACTCTCTGCATAGACATAACTGTGTGGCTAGGTATAGCTTAAATATCATCTATAGATTTGCTGATGATACAACCATTGTTGGTAGAATCTCAGGTGGTGACGAGAGGGCATAGAGAAGTGAGATACATCAACTAGTGGAATGGTGCCACAGTAACAACCTGGCACTCAGCATCAGTAAGATGAAAGAGCTGATTGTGGACTTCAGGAAGGGTAAGATGAAGGAACACATACCAATCCTCACAGAGGGATCAGAAATGGAGAGAGTGAGCAGCTTCAAGTTCCTTGGTGTCAAGATCCTGGTCCCAACAAATTGATGCAGTTATAAAGAAGGCAAGACAGCAGCTATACTTTATTAGGAGTTTGAAAAGATTTGGTATGTCAACAAATACACTCAAAAACTTATATAGTTGTACTGTGGAGAGCATTTTGACAGGTTGCATTACTGCCTTGTATGGAGAGTCTACTGCACAGGACCGAAAGAAGTTGCAGAAGGTTGTAAATTTAGTCAGCTCCGTCTTGGGCATCTTTAGGGAGCGGTGTCTCAGAAAGTCAGCGTCCATTATTAAGGACCTCCAGCACCGAGGGCATGCCCTTTTCTCACTGTTACCATCAGGTAGGAGGTACAGAAGCCTGAAGGCACACACTCAGTGATTCAGGAACAGCTTGTTCCCCTCTGCCATCCAATTCCTAAATGGGCTTTGAAGCTTTGGACACTACCTCACTTTTTTAAAATATACAGTATTTCTGTTTTTGCACATTTTTAAAAAATCTATTCAATACACGTAATTGATTTACTTGTTTATTTTTTTTCTCTCGCTCTCTCCTAGATTATGTATTGCATTGAACTACTGCTGCTAAGTTAACAGATTTCACATCACATGCTGGTGATAATAAACCTGATTCTGATTCTGATTCTGACAGGACTGTATTTAGGGATTCATCTTTAAATCTGGATGAGTATGCCACAATTGTTACCGAATTCATTTAAACCTGTGTTGATGAGTGTGTGCCTATGAGAACTTGCTATACATTCCCAAACCAAAAGCCATGGATGAACCAGGAGGATCATCATCTGCTGAGGGCTAGATCAGTGGCATTTAAGTCTGGTGACCCAGGTCTGTTCATGAAAAACAGGTATGACTTGCGGAAGGCTATTTCAAGAGCAAAGAAACAATTACAAATAAGGTTGGAGGTGACAACGGATGCACATCTACTCTGGTAGGTTTGTAAGACATTACTTCCTACAAAGTAAAGTCCAACATCATGAGTAGCAGTGATGCTTCATCACCAGATGAGCTCAATACCTTTTATGCCCGCTTTGAAAGGGAGCATATAACTACAGCTGTGAAGATTTCTGCTGCATCTGGTTACACGGTGATCTCTGTCATGGAGGCTGATGTCAGGCTCTTTCAGGAGGGTGAACCCTCACAAGACGACAGGCCCCGACGGATTACCTGATAAGACTCTGAAAACTTGTGCCAACCAACTGGCGAGGGTATTCAAGGACATTTTCATTCTCTCATTGCTATAGTTGGAAATTCCTACCCGCTACAAAAGGGCATCAATTATACCAATGCCAAAGAAGAGTGATGTGAGTTGCTTTAACGACTATCACCCAGTAGCACTAACATCTACACTGATGAAATGTTTTGAGAGGTTGGTCATGGCTAGAATCAACTCTTTCCTCAGCAAGGACCTGGACCCACTGCAATTCACCTCAATAGGTCTACAGCAAATGTAATCTCAATGGCTCTTCATATGACTCCAGATCACTGCACAATATAAACACCTATGTTAGGATGCTGTTCATGCTTAACACCATCATTCCCAAAGTCCTGATTGATGAACTACAGAACTTGGGTCTCTGTACCTTCCTCTGCAATTGGATTCTCAACTTCCTAACAGGAAGTCCACAGTCTGTGCAGATTGGTAATAATATCTCTTCCTCACTGATGATCAACATTGGCACACCTCAGGGGTGTATGCTTAGCCCACTGGTTTACTCACTCTATACCTATGATTGTGTGGCTAGGTATAGCTCAAACGCCATCTATAAATTTGCTGATAATATAACCATTGTTTGTAGAATATCCAATGGAGACAAGAGGGTGCACAGGAGTGAGATATAACAGCTAGTTGAGTGGCGTCGCACAACAACCTTTCACGCAACGTCATTAAGACCAAACAGCTGATTATGGATTTCAACAAGGGTAAAACGAGAGAACACAAATTAACTCCTATAGAGGGTTCAGAAGTGAAGACAGTGAGCAGTTTCTAGTTCTTGAATGTCAAGATCTCTGAGGATCTAACCTGGTCCCAAAATATCGATGCAGCTATAAAGAAGACAAGCCAATGGAGTTTGAGGAGGTTTGGTTTGTCACCTAAAGCACTAGAAAACTTCTACAGATGTAACGTGGAAAGCATTCTGACAGGCTGCATCACTATGGTGGAGAGCTACTACACAGGATCGAAAGTAGCTACAGAAAGTTGTATAATTAGTCAGCTCCATCGTGGGTATTAGCCTCTGAAAAATCCAAGACATCTTCAAGGAGTTGTGCCTCAGAAAGACAGCATCCATCATTAAGGACCCCCATCACTCAGAACATGCCCTCTTCTCATTGCTACCATCAGGAAAGAGGTACAGAAACCTGAAGGCACACACTCAACATTTCAGGAGCAACTTCTTCCCCTCTGCCATCTGATTTCTGAGTGGACATTGAACCCATGAACACTACCTCACTTTTTTTAATATTATTTCTTTTGTTGTATTATTTAAAATTTAACTATTCGGTATATATATATATATATACTTACTGTAATTGATTTACTTATATCTTTCTATATTATCATGTATTACGTTGTACTGCTGCTGCTAAATTAACAAATTTCACGACATACTCCGGTGATATTAAATCTGCTTCTGAGTCTGACTCAAATAACCAGGCATTGCAACAGTGGTGTTCAGAAGAGCATCTCTGAATGAACAAAATGTCAAACCTTTAAGTGGATGAGCAACAGTAGCTGAAAACCACACTAGATTCCGCTCCTGTATCTAGTAAGGTGAGTACTGAGTTTATATGTACTTAAATACTAAATTTACTTAGAACTTTTTGAACTTTGATTTTCTAAGTTATTTTTAATGGAGGCCAACAACCTCTCTTCACATTCAATGAATTTCACATCCCTTAGGGGTCTAATTTCTTATTTTGCCAACATGTATAACACATATATGATAAGATTTAACAGCAAGCAATACTAAACTTTAACAATGCAGCTGCTCAATTGCTGGCTCAGTTGCCTCATTCCTGAATGTTTATTGCCCACAGATTCTCGCATCAACTCTATCTGCAGCTTCGAGCCAAGGATATAAATAGACTGCATGAATTGCAGAGATCCCGGGACACATCAACCTGGGTCTTCCTCCTGTCGTCTCCTCGGAAATTTGCTCACTGATAATTACTTTCACTTTCCTGTTATTCAGCTAATTTATTATCCAGCATAAAATCTTTCACTCTGTCCTCACGGGTCTGTACCTTTGCTGTGAATCTTTTCCAAGAGACCTTCTGAAAGTCAAAATATGTATTATCACTGCTTGGCCTTGTCCCACCAACTCAGTTATACCCTGAAGGAAAGAAATGATTAAAAGTCTCTTTCCTTTCACAGTACCGTGTAGGCTTAATCCTTAACCTGCTCCACCATTCTCAATGCTCCTGATATATTCCTCCTTTCTTTCTGGTGGTTTGTTGTCTCTCACATCAGCATGATGGCTTATAAATTAATGCACCATGTCACAGTGATAATGGCATTGCAAAACCCCATGTCTCAGGGTAGTGTGGTCATTAACAGAGTGACCAGTGGTGTGTGAAGGTGTCTGAAGTTCTGCTATGTATGCTGTAGGAAGGAAGGGAAAGTTGGAAAGGTTTTCATCCACGTAGCCCTTCCACATGTGAACAATGAGTTCAAAGTTCAAAGTACATTTATTGTCAAAATACACATACATTACATAGCCTTGAGATTTGTCTCCTTACAGGCAGCCACAAAACAAAGACACCCAAAAGAATCCATTAAAAAAGACCATCAAACACCAAATGCGCAGAGAAGAAAAAAGTTTTGCAAACAATAAAAGTGGGAGCAAATACATTCAAGCTGAAGTTTTATGAAAGTAAGTCTACAGACACAAAGCGAGACATCAGTACAGAGCTGAGTAAACATCGTGGAGCAGCGAATAGAACTGAACGGACCCTTGCCTTCGGTCCCGACACCCTGACCTTTTTAAAGATGTTCTTTCATAGTATTGTCACTGTTAAAAGCACAGCAGCCAATGTGCATGTGAAATGATCCAATGGAACGAATCCAGAAAGAAATTTAAACCCCCAATAAGTAATAGAATCTAGAATAAACATTCAAGATCCTAGATTCAAGCTTATTTATGGTATCTACATCAAAACATACAGTGAAGTGTGTAGTTTGTCTTAACCACCAATGGCCAACACACCCAGCGGTGTACTGGAGTATCCACACCTGTCTCCATACATTATGGCACAAACATAGCATGCCCACAATGCTCAGCAGAACAACTCAAAACACAGCAAAATAGAAGGCAACAACAGCAAAATAAGCCATAAGACCATAAAACATAGGAGTAGAATTAGGGTAGGGAATCCACTGAGTCTGCTCGGCTATTCCATCAGGCCTGATTTATTTTCCCTTCCAACCCATTCTCCTGCTTTCTCCCATAAGCTTTGATGCCCTGATTAACAAAGAACCTTATAACCTTTGCTTTAAATTACTTCAAAATTACTGACTTTATTTCCTGCGGAGCATCAAGAAAGCTCACCTCTGTCCAAGGATACTGACGGACTTTTGTACCATTGAGAGCATACTCACCAACTGCAACTCAATGTGGTATTGTCCCATATCGGACCGCAAAGCACTCCAGCGGGTGGTGAAAACTGCCCATGGGAAATCCCAACAAGTAGCAGAATCTTCATCTCATGTTCTCTATATGTATTAATATTAATTTATTATTGTTTTTTTTTCTCTCAGCTGAAAAAGCCTGAGGTATAGGCATAGTCAATCACACTCTTTTCTCACATTCTAGGAACTTTCAGACTATTCTAGTGATGTTTACTATTGAGGTTTTTTGAAGATTTACATTGATATTACTGTGTAGTCCTAATTATTTAATGCTATTGCAGAGTGCCTTTGGGATGACACCAGTGTAGATGTTACTATTGGGACAAAATATATCCTATTCAATGTCCTCTTTTAATTCAGCATATTTCCGGTGTTTTTCACTTATTGATTTCTGTAAGTTATGTGTGTTTGGATTGGCTGCATCTAGTAAATAAGTTGTTCTTGCTTGTTTGTCCTGTATTATTATATCTGGACAGTTATTAAAGATTGTCCTATCTGTAATAACAATTGGTCATAATATAACTTGAGGGATTCTGACTCTAAAACTATTTCAGGCTTGTATTTATCAGAAGGTCTGGTTTCTTCTATGAGTCTGTACTTTAAACCAAGACATTGGTGAAATATTTTTGCCTGTTGATTGTTCCTATGCAAGTGATCAGATTGAGTTAATTATTATTATTATTTTAAAATTATTTTTATATTTGCACAGTTTGTTATCTTTTACACACTGGTTGTACACAGTTAGTGAGGTCTTTCATTTAACCTATTATGATTATTGGATTTATTGAGTATGCCCGCAAGAAAATGAATCTCGGGGTTGTATATGGTTACATATATATTCGTTGATAATAAATTTACATTGAACTTTGAATCTAGAGGGTCAATGGAAAATATGGCAATGTTTACAATCTTTTCACTTTGGTTGTTTGTCATTTTTAGTTTATGCATAGTTTTCTGGTAAATTCTATTGCATTTCCTTATTTTTCCATAAATATCTACCAAAAAATTAATCTCAAAGTAGAGTATGGTAACATATATGCACTTTGATAATATATTTATGTTGAACTTTTTGAAATTTGATTTGCAGAGTTATTCTCAGTGAAGGCAACAACTTCCTCCCATATTTTAATATATATGGTTAAGATTAGTAAATCGTGGGTGTGCTATGTTGGTGCCACTTTCCAAGAGGACTACAACCTCATCGTGGTTTGGAGGCTTGCATGCCTCAGTGACATGGAGAGCTATGTTGACTGGAGTCAGGGCTTTGTGCTTTGGCTCTTAGCAAAGCCATCCACTCCCAAGAGATCAAAGAGTAAAGGCCAGACTAAGAGTGGTTCACCGGTCCTCCAAGTTCAAGGGTTCTGCTCAGAACTACAAACACTGACTAGTCACACAAAACTGTTACAGAAACAACAATGAAGAATCCTTTTACATCTGAACGGCCAAGGACAGACAGAGATGGAGGATGTTTATTGCTGCCCTAAACATCAGCAGCAAAATGGGCAGTAAGTAAGTATGTTGGTGCCAGAAGCATGGCAATACTTGTGGTCTTCCCTCCAGCACATCCTTAGACTGTACTGGTCAGTAACACAAGTGACGCATTTACTGTGTGTGAAATAAACACTTTTCGACGTTTCGACGTACATGTGAAAAATAAAGCTGATCTTCATCTTTAATCTTCAATTTCTTTACAGCAATTCAGGATGGGCAACAATCCAAGAGTCATGGAGTCCTGGAACACTACAGAAAGAAACAGGCCATTCAGCCCATCTACCTGGACTGTAGCCCTCCATACCCCTCCCACCCATCTTAACTTCTTCTCTTAAGTGTTGTAATCGAACCTGTATCCACCACTTCCGCTGGAAGCTCAACCCATACTCACACCACCCTTGGAGTGAAGAAGATTCCGTGTCATGTTCCCCTTCTTTTTTCATTTATAGAGATACAGAGTGGAATAGGCCCTTCCAGCCTTTCAAGCTACACCGCCCAGCAATCCTCCAGTTTAATCATCTCAGGACAATTTACAATGACTAATGAACCTACCAAGCTACGTGTCTTTGGCCTGTGGGAGGAAACTGGAGCACCCAGAGGAAACCCACGTGGTCACAGGAGACTGTACAAACTCCTTACAGGCAGTGCTGGGAATTGAACTCATGCTGTTAGTTCTGTAAAGCATTGTACTAACCACTACGCCCCAATTCAAGGTGAACATTACACCTTTCACCTTAAACTTATGACTGAAAGTTCTAGCCCACCCAACCTCAATGTTAAAATCCAGCTTGCATTTATCCTATCTATGCCCTTGATAATTTTGTCTACCTCTAACAAATCTTCCCTCATTCTCCTGCACTCCGGGGAATATAGTCCTAATCTTTTCAAACTTTCTCAAAACCTCAGGTCTTCAAGTCCTGGTAACATCCTTATAAAATGATGTTTAAAAAATCTTCAGTTTAGCATTAATAACATTCATCATACTTCACATACCGACTTCTGCCAGTTATTTTTTATTATGCAAATAAATGTTCTGTTCTGATTATTATCCGCAACTCAGCTCAGAAATGCTCCAGTATCCAAATTATTTTTGTCATGTTTACCCTGACAGTTTTCTTTTACATTTTCCCATTATTCGTGTCCTTCTTCCTCTATTAAACACTCTCCGAAGATGGAACTGCAACTGCTTTTCCACTGGGGATAAGACTCACAGCAATCTCACATTATACTTGTCAGCTCCAGCTACGCTCCTTAATTCATGGGTTCTATCCCTTCAGGAAAACCAAATCCTCAGACCACTGAAATGAATCTTACACCTTTACATTTTGCACATACACATTGGTTCGAAGCTTTCTTATTAAATGTTGGGATTTTTGTGTTGTGTGACATGATTCAAGATTGTTCAATGTCATTTTTTCCACACAAGTTAAAAGAGAACAAAATTATTGTTACTCTCAGACCAATGCAGCACAAAAAAAACACAAAAGATAAAGAACACAATAATAATAAAGAATACAGTCAGTATAAATAGCTTATATATTTGGGTAATATATTGACGAAGGGTCTCGGCCCGAAACGTCGACAGTGCTTCTCCCTATAGATGCTGCCTGGCCTGCTGTGTTCCACCAGCATTTTGTGTGTGTTGTATGAATTTCTGGCACCTGCAGATTTCCTCGTGTTTGCTTATATATTTGGGTGGTGGGTTGGAGATACATCTCCACCAAAGTAGATGTAAGGCACTCCTTCCCTCCATTAGCCTGCAGGTCACCCTTGGGCAAGGTGTATCACCTGCTTAGCCCCTGGATCAAGGTTACATGAAGCCAAGGGAGCAGGTGGTAGATGGTCGTATGAGCAGCTGGTGTATGTCACAAGTTCTGGTTATGCAACCATTGACTCCAGGCAGACAATCTCTGAAGAGTATTGATAATGACTGGGCTCACCTGTCTTGTAAAGACACTGCACAGAAAAAGGCAATGGCAAATCACTTCTTTAGAAAAATTTGCCAAGAATAGTCATGGTCATAGAAAGACCATGATAGCCCATGTCATTCAACATGGCACATGATGATGATGGTGATATTATCTAAAATACTGCGCAAAAATCTTCAGCACCCTACCTAAGACTTTTCACAGCACTGTATTTGTCAACATGGAGCAGAGAGCAGGTTTGTAAAACTGGGAGAAGCAAAGAATGTTGGGAATGGCAAGGGAGGAGTGATGTTGGAGGGGTATGGGACAGGTACTAAAGAAGGAATACCAGGAGTAGATTTAGTGGATGGAGATGTTGATCAGTCATACTGCTTGGGGAAAGCAATTGTTTTGAGTTTAGTGGTCTTGGTGTGGATGTTATGTAGCCTCTTCCCCGATGAGAGTGGGACAAACAGTCCATGAGCAGAGTGGGTGGAACGCTTTATGATGTTACTGGCCCTTGTCCAGCACTTTTTTAGACATATGTCCTTGATGGCAGGTAGGCTGGTGCACTGGGCAGTTTTGACTACCCGTTGTAGAGCCTTCCCATGTGCTTTGAGATACCTTTGAGAAAAAAAAAACAGTCTGGAAGAAGTACAAACAATTTCTATCTATCAACTTCCAGATTTTTACTTCCCCAACCATCCATGTTCCCCTTCACCTCTCACCATTCACTTGTCAGATTGTACGCCTCTCCTCCACCACTTTAGAAACATAGAAAACCTACAACACAGTACAGGCCCTTTGGCCCACAATGCTGTGCTGAACATATACTTACTTTAGAAATGACCTAGGGTTACCCATAGCCCTCTATTTTTTTAAGCTCCATGTACCTATCCAGGAGTCTTTTAAAAGAACTTATTGCATTCAACTTCACCACCATTGCTGGCAGCCTATTCCATGCACTCACCACTCTGTGTAAAAAACTTACCCCTGACATCTCCTCTGTATCTACTTCCAAGCACTTTAAAACTGTGCCCTCTCGTGTTAGCCATTTCTGTCCTGGGCAAAAGCCTCTGACTATCCATGCAATCAATGCCTCTCATCATCTTGTACACCTCTGTCAAGTCACCTCTCATCCTCCGCTGCTCCAAGGAGAAAAGGCCGAGTTCACTCAACCTATTCTCATAAGGCATTCTCCCCAATCCAGGCAACATCCTTGTAAATCTCCTCTGCACCCTTTCTGTGGTTTCTATATTCTTCCTGTAGTGAGGTGACCAGAACAGAGCACAATATTCCACCTTTTTTATGTAGGTTTATCTATTTATTTATTTGTTTGTCTATTTCGTTACCTATCCATATTTATTCATGGCCAATCGGAGATCTGAAGCCCGAGAAGATGTAGCTCATCTAGTTCACTGATTGAGTACATAATCCGTAGACTTGTGGCAGTTAGTATTTTCAGCAGTGGCCAATTTTGGAGTAGACTGTGTTAGACTGGGGATTTTCAGGCTTTAGCTCTTCAAAGCTTCAGCAAGGAGGGGCTTGAGTGAGAGAAAGCGAAAAGCTGTAGGTAATTTTTTCCCCCATAGCCTTTCCTTCTACATATTTGCTCAATTGGAACAGTGGGGTTGCCAGGCACAACAGTTGAATGCTCCTCTTGTGGGATGTGGGAAGGCAAGGAGACATTCGGCGTCCCTGATGACTACTACTAACACTCCGAGTTGGAGCTGGAACTGGATGAACGCCAGATCATTCGGGAGGCTGAGGGGGAGATAGAAAGGACATACAGAGAGGGAGTTACACCCAGAGTGCAGGACACAGGAAGCTTGGTGACAGTCAGGAAGGGGAAAGGAGTTAAGCAGCCAGTGTAGAGTACCTCTGTGGTTAACATAATCAACAATAAGCATACCACTTTGCATACTGCTTGGGGGGGGGGGGGGGGGGATGGGTTTGGGATGACCTAGAAGAGGAAAATCACAGCAGTCAGGTCTCTAGCACTGAGTCCGCCTCTATGACTCAGAAGGGAAGGAGGAAAAAAAGCAAGCTGTGTTGATAGGGGATTCATTAATTAGGGGAACGAAAAGGAGACTCTGTGGATCAGAACAAGACCCCTGGATGGTATGTTGTCTCCTGGGTGGCAGTGTCTAGTACATCTTGGATTGAGGCCTCAGCATTCTTAAGTATGTGTGTGTGATTAGCCAGCAGCCTATGGTCCACTTACGTAAGAAGAGTGCTGAGGTTCTGCGAAGTGAGTTCAGGGAATTGGGTGCTAAGTTGAAAGACAGGGCTTTCCAGGGTGGTGATCTCAGGAATGCTACCCGTGCCGTGTGCTAGTGAATCCAGAAGTAGGATGATGATGCAGTTTAACACAAGCCCCCTAAGGAGTTGGTGTAGGAGGGAGGGCGTCAGAATTTTTGGATCATTGGGCTCTCTTCCAGGGAAGGTGGGACCTGCACTGAGGAGACAGTTTGTACCTGAACTGTAGGGAGAAGGTTTGCTAGTGCTGCATGGTGGTGATTAATCTAGGGATGAAGGGCAATGGGAACCAGAGTGCCAGAACAGTTAGTGGAGAGGTTATGGACACGCATGTTGTTAAGACCTCAGACAAAGTCAGGAATCAAAAGGTTGACCATTGTGTGACTAGTGTCCTCGGCAGCTTGTATTTCAGTGAAAGGAGTATCGTAGGAAATGAGGATGAGCTCAGAGCATGGATCAACATGTGGAATAATGATATTGTAGTCATTAGCAAGACTTGGTTGAAAGAGGGTCAGGACTGGTACCTCAGTATTCTGGAGTTTGTTGTTTTAGATGCAACAGAGTGAGAGGGGCTAAAGGAGGAGAGGTGGCATTACTAGTTAGGGAAAATGTTATGGCAGTGCTCAGTCAGGAAAGATTGAAGAACTCATCTGGTACTGCATTATGGGTGGAACTGAGGAATAAGAAAGTATGATCAGATTAATGGGGTTATACTGCAGATCACCCAACTGTCTACGGGATTTAGAGGAAATAAACTTGTAAAGAGATCACAGAAAGATGCAAGAAACATAAGGTTGTGATGGTCCACACATTGACTGGGACTATCATACTGTAAAAGGACTAGATGGCATAGAGTTTTGTCAAATATTTTCAGGAAAATTTCTTTAATTGGTACATAGAAGTCCCAATGAAGGAATGGGCAAAATATGATCTGCTGTCAAGGAATGAGACAGGGCAGTTAACAAAACTTTGTATAGGAGGACACTTTGCACCTGGTGATCATAATGCCATCAGTTTCAAAGTAAATATGGAAAAATATAGGTCAGGTTCATGGGTTCAGGTCCTAAATTGGAGAAAGGCCAATTTTGATGGTATCAGAAAGGATCAAGTAAGTGTGGACTGGGGCGGGCTGTTTTCTGATGAAGATGTACTTGATAAGTGGAAGTCATTCAAAAGTGAAATTTTGAGAGTACAAAGCTTGTATGTTCTAGTCAGATTAAAAGGAAAAGATACCAAGTGTAGGGAACCTTGGTTTTCAAGAGATGTTGAGCCCCTGGATTAAAAAAAGAGATGAATACCAGCTACAGGCAGGTAGGAACAAATTAAGTGCTAATGGAGTATAAGAAATCAAATCAAACAAAATCAAAAGAAACATGTCATTCAAACCATACATAAATACAAGACAGCATTCCTCTAGAGCCAACATGAAAAAATATACAGGTGCATCCAAAATAACAAGAAGAGAAAAACAGAACATAGTCACATAAGAAAACACAATTTTAGTCAAAGACCCTGAGCAATAAGTCCCACAAATTGATGGTTCCCAGCAGTCCAGCCTGTAATTCCAACAATGGAAGGCAGCTCCAAAGGGAGAGGCCACCCTACTCCGTCCCCCCCCCCCCCCACCAATGAGCCAGATGCCACACTACATTGTAAGCCCACAGGTTGAGGTCTAGTCCTCTCCAAAAGTGAGACGACACTGCTACCTCACCACCTGTCCCAGTACTGAACAAGGGAAGTGGGTCAAGGACGATAAATGTCCTACACAGGGTTCTGTGACCGCAAAATAAGTATTTGAAACAGTCATTCAAAGTTTCACTACGGGCCACCTTTGCACCAACTCAAATGCCTATGAGTAACAGGCAACAGCGTGGTCTGCCCCCAGATTAGCTCCTTCGAAACTGGATCTACCTTCTTCCCAATGGCCCGACTTGAATTCCTTGTCCTGATGACCTGACTTGAAACCCTCAGCTTGATCCAACTCTCTCAGGCCAATAAGCCAACTGAAATTCCTCTGCCTGATGGTGTCAGTACCTCCATTTGAACTCTGTCTTTTTGTGTGCTTCCCCCTAGCTGTCAGTCTGTGCTTTTGTATTACCATGTGCTCCTGTCCCCACTCCTGCTCTACTCCGACCCCTGTATTACTGAGTACTCCATCTCTCATCTGTTTCTCATTATTACCTGTACTGCTGTCACCCGTGTCTCATTGCGCTCCACCTATCATCTGCCTCTCTGTTTATTGTTTAGTGGATTTCAGTCCGGTATTTTCACCTGTTTGTTTCTAGATTGTGCCAGTGAATTTTCCTGAGCCTTTCCAGCATTTGTATCTGTACTCTGTCTGAATATCGACTCTGCCTGTTTCCTGATTCTGGTTTTTGGGTTTCTCTGGATGTTTTGATCTCTGCCTGAACTTTGACACTGACTTTGTTTGCACTTCTGGATTGGTTACTCAATTAATACCTTACCCTATTGTCCTGTTTATTATTTATTGTAATGCCTGCACTGTTTTTGTGCACTTTACGCAGTCCTGTGTAGGTCTGTAGTCTAGTGTAGCTTTCTCTGGTTTTTTTTGTGTAGTTCAGTCTAGTTTTGGTCATGTAACACCATGGTCCTGAAAAATGTTGTCTCATTCTTACTATGTACTGCACCAGCAGTTATGGTCGAAATGACTTGACTTGACTTGACCACTGTGCACACAGTACTAGGTTTGTGATTAGATCCCTGCTCCAGCATCCTGACAGATGGCCCGACCCAACTCTCTTGGCCCAATGGACCAACTCTCCTTTTCTGAACTGTTTGCTGGCTCTTACAAAATCCTGGCCAGCTACTCCAAACAACTCGCTAATGTAGGTGGAAGATGGCAGCAGGAACAGGCCTGACACTAAATAGACCATACCTTGCTTTAAATATCCAAAATGCATCATATAGCACTTATCTAAGCTGAAATCCATTTGCTATTCCTAAGCCCAAATCCTTAAATGATCAGATTTATTTGTAATTCATTGTAACCTGGTTCCTTAAGGTTATAATAGCCAGGGGATAGGGTTGGTAATGGGGTTCAGCTCTCACTACCTATTAAATGCTCCCAATGGGGTATGCCTCAAATAGCCTCTGACAACCAAGCCCAGCTTCTGGCCTTCATGTGTGACAATTACTAAGCCTGATGGCACCATTTCTACCAATAGGAGAAGGGGCAAAGGTGAGTTACGAGTGGCTTAAAACCAGTTGCTTTGGGCAGATAGGGTTTGTCATTCATGGTTGGCAGCCCATATAGAAGAAGGAAAAATTTGATCTCAAACCTCCACTGCATTGTGACTATACCCACTTACTTCTTTGGGAATAAACCCATGAGGGAAAAATCCAGAGCTTAGGCAGTCTTAAATTGAATTCAATGCTGACGGGCAACTCCAGCAATGCTGCTGGTGTCAAACTGTAACAGTCTCAGCTGTTCCTTTGGGTTCAACAGATGTGTGGAGAGGAGGAGCTTGTTATATGGGCAACACCTTGCCCTCCATATTGTACTGCGCTGGTTTTGTGGTATCTAGACAGCTAGGACACAACGTTCATTGATGACTCTGACCAACGGATGCCTCATTGTAATGTGCTTCACTACCAATGAGACCTATTTTAGTAGCAACAGCAAACAATTTGATCATAACAAAGTATCCCTTTGATTCATTCAAGCAAACACTGCCACACCCCCTTGAAGGTCATATGACCTCAGTTGGTCTTTTACACCATAAGACTATAGACCATTAGACATAGGAGCAGAATTAAACCATTTGGCCCAGTGAGTCTGCTCTGCAATTCAATAATGGCTGATCCTTTTTTTCCCCTCTTCAGTCTCACTTCCCCAGCCTTCTCCCCATTACTTTTGATGCCATGTCCAGTCAGGAACCTATCAATCTCTGCCTTAAATTCCCCCTCATCCTTCTAAATTCCAGCAAGTACTGGCTCAGAGCCATCAAATGTTTCTCATATGATAATCCTTTCATTCCCAGAATCATCCTTGTGAACCTCATCAGTACCCTTTCCAATGTCAGCACATCTTTTCTTAGATGAGGAGCCCAAAACTGCTCTCTGTACTCAAGGTGAGGCCTCACCAGTGCCTTAGAAAGCCTCAGCATCACATCTCTGCTCTTGTATTCTGGACCTCTTGAAATGAATGCGGTCATTGCATTTGCCTTCTTTACCACTGACACAGCCTGCAAGTTAACCTTCAGGATGTTCTGCACAAGGACTCCCAAGTCCCTTTGCATCTCAGATTTTTGGATTTTTTTCCCTGTTTATAAAATAGTCTGCACATTTATTTCATCTACCAAAGTGCATAACCATGCATTTTCCAACATTATATTACATTTACCACTTTCTTGCCCATTCTCCTAGTCTAAGTCCTTCTTCAGCCTACCTGTTTCCACAAAACAAATCAGAGTGGACAGCTATGTGTGGAGCCAAAAGAGATGGGTGAGATTTTGAACAATTTCTTTTCTTCGGTATTCACTAAGGAGAAGGATATTGAATTGTGTAAGGTAAGGGAAACAAGTAGGGTAGTTATGGAAACTATGATGATTAAAGAAGAGGAAGTACTGGATTTTTTAAAGAATATAGAAGTGGATAAGTCTCCATGTCCTGACAGGATATTCCCTAGGACCTTGAGGGAAGTTAGTGTAGAAATAGCAGGGGCTCTGACAGAAATATTTCAAATGTCATTAGAAATGGGGATGGTGCCGGAGGATTGGTGTATTGCTCATGTGGTTCCATTGTCTAAAAAGGGTTCTAAGAGTAAACCTAGCAATTATAGGCCTGTAAGTTTGACGTCAGTGGTGGGTAAATTACTGGAAAGTATTCTTAGAGACGGTATATATAATTATCTGGATAGACAGGGTCTGATTAGGAGCAGTCAACATGGATTTGTGCGTGGAAGGTCATGTTTGACAAATCTTATTGAATTTTTTGAAGAGGTTACTAGGAAAGTTGACAAGGGTAAAGCGGTGGATGTTAGTAACTTAGTAAGCAGCCTCATGTGTGACAGCTTGCCAAAGAACTCCTGAAAATCCAAATACACAACATCCACTGCATCCCATTTATCCATCCTACTTGTAATCTCCTGAAAAAATTCCAACAGGTTAGTCAGGCTTTTCACTTATGAAAACCATGCTGACTTTGTCCTATCTTGTCCTGTGTCACCAAGTACTCCAAAACTTCAGCCTTAATAACTGACTTCAACTCCTTCCCAACCTCTGAGGTCAGGCTAACTGCTTTATCATTTCTTTTCTGTTACTTCTCTCCTTTCCTAAAGAGTGAAGAGATATTTGCAGTTTTCCAGTCCTCCAGAACCATGTCAGAGTCCAGTGATTTTTGTAGGATCATTACTAATGCCTCCACAGTCTCTATCACTATCTCTTCCAGAACTCCAGGGTGCATTTCATCTGGTTCCGGTAACCAGATTGGTTGTCATGTTTCCTCTGCCATCCATCATTTTTCACAAACTGATTGCCTGGATTCCTGCAGAGAGCAATTGCTTTGTGAATAACTTATTTTATCTATTTTATGTCCTGTAACTATTCTGTAGTTTCCTATCTGAAGCCAATAGGTTAATTATGCCTTTGGTTTCTATCTTCATGTGTACTACCACAGGTTAATTGAAAGAGGCTTCTAATCCTGTGATCGTATTATCTTGAGTGAACATTCTAGTGGACCGTTTGTTTGCGATTATTTGTACTGCCAACTGGTTTGACTTAATTAATAGGAGAGGGTCATTAGTTCTATCACGTGTGCTGTATATCAGATGTGTCAACATCCTGAATACCAATGTACTGTTCTCTGAATTTATTCTATACCTATATTCTAGGGAGTAGTGATTATATTATTGAATGAGATTCTTGGCCAATAGATCAGGAGACTCAAATTCAAATCTTACAATTGCACTTCATGAACACAAAGCATAGAACACAGAACCTACAACATTACATCACAGTACAGGCACCTTGACCCACAATGTTGAGCCAACCTTATAGCCTACTCTAAAATAAATATAACACTTCCCTCCCACATAACTCTCCATTTCTCTTTGTCATATTATTATTCAAAGGTTCAAAGGTCTAATTTAATGTCAGAGAAATATATACAATATACATCATGAAATGCTTTTTCTTCACAAACCATATAACTATATAACAATTACAGCATGGAAGCAGGCCATCTCGGCCCTTCTAGTCCATGTCAAACACTTACTCTCACCTAGTGCCACCTACCTGCACTCAGCCCATAACCCTCCATTCCTTTCCTGTCCATATACCTATCCAATTTTTTTTTAAATGACAAAATTGAACCGGCCTCTACCACTTCTACTGGAAACTCATTCCACACAGCTACCACTCTCTGATTAAAGAAGTTCCCCCTCATGTTACCCCTCAACTTTTGCCCATTAACTCTCAACTCATGTCCTATTGTTTGAATCTCCCCTACTCTCAGTGGAAAAAGCCTATCCACATCAACTTTATCTATTCCCCTCATAATTTTAAATACTTTTATCAACCTTCTATGCTCCAAAGAATAAAGACCTAACTTGTTCAACCTTTCTCTGTAACTTAGGTGCCGAAACCCAGGTAACATTCTAGTAAATCTCTTCTGGACTCTCTCTATTTTTTTGACATCTTTCCTATAATTCAGTGACCAGAATTGTACACGATACTCCAAATTTGGCCTTACCAATGGCTTGTACAATTTTAACATTACATCCCAACTCCTATACTCAGTGTTCTGATTTATAAAGGCCAGCATACCAAAAGCTTTCTTCACCACCCTATCCACATGAGATTCCACCTTCAGGGAACTATGAACCATTATTCCTAGATCACTCTGTTCTACTGCATTCCTCAATGCCCTACCGTTTAACATGTATGTCCTATTTTGATTATTCCTACCAAAATGTATCACCTCACACTTATCAGCATTAAACTCCATCTGCCATCTTTCAGCCCACTCTTCTAACTGGCCTAAATCTCTCTGCAAGCTTTGAAAACCTACTTCATTATCCACAACGCCACCTACCTTAGTATCATCTGCATACTTACTAATCCAATTTACCACCCCATCGTCCAGATCATTAATGTATATAACAAACAACATTGGACCTAGCACAGATCCCTGAGGGATACCACTAGTCACTGGCCTCCAACCTGACAAACAGTTATCCACCACTACTCTCTGGCATCTCCCATCCAGCCACTGTTGAATCCATTTTACTACTTCAATATTAATACCTAACGATTGAACCTTCCTAACTAACCTTCCATGTGGAACCTTATCAAAGGCCTTACTGAAGTCCATATAGACAACATCCACTGCTTTACCCTCATCAACTTTCCTCATAACCTCTTCAAAAAATTCAATAAGATTTGTCAAACATGACCTTCCACGCACAAATCCATGTTGACTGCTCCTAATCAGACCCTGTCTATCCAGATAATTATATATACCATCTCTAAGAATACTTTCCATTAATTTACCCACCACTGACGTCAAACTTACAGGCTGATAGTTGCTAGGTTTACTCTTAGAACCCTTTTTAAACAATGGAACCACATGAGCAAAATGCCAATCCTCCAGCACCATCCCTGTTTCTAATGACATTTGAAATATTTCTGTCAGAGCCCCTACTATTTCTACACTAACTTCCCTCAAGGTCCTAGGGAATATCCTGTCAGGACCTGGAGATTTATCCACTTTTATATTCTTTAAAAGCTCCAGTACTTCCTCTTCTTTAATCATCATAGTTTCCATAACTACCCTACTTGTTTTGCTTACCTCACATAATTCAATATCCTTCTCCTTAGTGAATACCGAAGAAAAGAAATTATTCAAAATCTCCCCCACCTCTTTTGGCTCCACACATAGCTGTTCACTCTGATTCTCTAAGGGACCAATTTTATCCCTCACTATCCTTTTGCTATTAATATAACTGTAGAAACCCTTTGGATTTATTTTCACTTTACTTGCCAAAGCAACCTCGTATCTACTTTTAGCTTTTCTAATTTCTTTCTTAAGATTCTTTTCACATTCTTTATATTTCTCAAGCACCTCATTTACTCCATGCTGCCTATATTTACTGTAGATCTCTCTGTTTTTCTGAATCAAGTTTCCAATATCACTTGAAAACCATGGCTCTCTCAAACTTTTAACCTTTACTTTCAACCTAATAGGAACATAAAGATACAGTACCCTCAAAATTTCACCTTTAAATGACCTCCATTTCTCTATTACATCCTTCCCATAAAACAAATTGTCCCAATTCACTCCTAAATCGTTTCGCATCTTCTCAAAGTTAGCCTTTCTCCAATCAAAAATCTCAACCCTGGGTCCAGTCCTATCCTTCTCCATAATTATATTGAAACTAATGGTATTGTGATCACTGGACCCAAAGTGCTCCCCAACACATACCTCCGTCACCTGACCTATCTCACTCCCTAAAAGGAGATCCAACACTGCCCCTTCTCTAGGTTGGTACCTCTGTGTATTGCTGCCAAAAAACTATCCTGCACACACTTTACAAACTCCAAACCATCCAGCCCTTTTACAGAATGGGCTTCCCAGTCTATGTGTGGAAAATTAAAATCTCCCACAATCACAACCTTGTGCTTACTATAAATATCTGCTATCTCCTCACAAATTTGCTCCTCCAATTCTCACTCCAACATCCATGAAAACAGAGAAATGCCCCAAGAATGAATGACAGATAAACATAGGAGCCCCAAAGTGCCCCCCAGCTCCCCTCCCTCCCTCCCGTGCATAAGCAGCTGTGAACAGCAATCCCTCCCCTCCCCTCCGGGAAAAAAAAGCATCGGTACCACCACCGAGGACTCAGTGTGAGCAAAGCAGTAGCAAAGTCCCAGAGTTGCAGTTACCCCAAAGACTTCGGATTTCATCTGGCATTCGACATACCGCAGATTCTCTCTCTCCCTAATAAGGAAGAAAAAGATGTCTCCGTTTTTCATCAGCAAACGGGGAGACATAATACACAATGCACTGGTTTATGATGTTAAAAGTCTGTCCTGTTGCTTTTTCTGAGCTCTGTGCATGGAAACCGCAAATATCTCGGGTCTTTGGGCCCACAGCAGATATCGTGATTCCCCTGATGACACACGGGTCTCCTGACATGACACTTACACTCGATCCACCGGTCTCTTGAGCTTTGAGATTTCAGACTCCCAAATTTGAGCTGGATTCTCAGGCTGAACCCTTGGCGTGCCGAACAACAGCCAATTATGGAACCCTGAGAGCAGGTCCCATTCCCGCAGAGAACTGAAGTCAGCATGTAACTCCAGGCCAGGGTCTTCAAAAGAACCCTGGAAGGGAAAAATAAAGATGGAAATAAAGCTGTTTCTGAAAATGCGAGCAAAGGAGTGTCTGTTTAGCGCCATCTTAACTTCACCCCGCCTTCAGTTCATCATTATGACTTAAGCCATCTTGGTCGATCCATGACCGTAATTGTTCTTGGCAAATATTTTTGTAGAAGTTTGCCATTGCTTCTTCCAGGCAGTGCCTTCACAAGATGGTGACCTCAGCCATTGCCAATACTCTTCAGAGATTGTCTGCCTGGCGTCAGTGGTCACATAACCAGGACTTGTGATATGCCTCAGCTGCCCATGCGACCATCCACCACCTGCTCCCATGGCTTCAAATGACCCTGATCAGGCTCAGCAGGTGCTACACTTTGCCCAAGGGTGACCTGCAGGCTAGCGGAGGGAAAGAACGCCTTATACCTCGTTCGGTAGAGACGTATCTCCACCCCGCCACTCTCTTAGTAAGAGTGTCTTAAATCTAGTCTACATATTTGCCTCTATCTACCACCACCCTCTAGCAGTGTTTTTCATATTCTGTGTAAAAAAATTTACTCCTGACATCTCCCTGAACTTTCCTCCAATCACTTTAAAATTGTGCCATCTCATATTGACCATTTCTGCCCTGCAAAAAAGGCACTATGTGTACACTTCATCATTCTTAGCTCTTTATATATTTTGTACACTTCTATCAAGTCACCTCTCAACCTCCTTCACTCCAAAGAGAAAAGTCAACCTCTTCTCATATGACACGCTCTCTAATCCAAGCAGCATCTTGGTAATCTTCGCTGCACCCTCTCCAATGCTTTCAAATTCCTCCTATACTGGGCGAAGAAATTTAAGTTCAAGCAATTAAATAAATTCTGGAATGAGAAGCTCATGCCTTTAATGGTAGCTGTGAAGCAACCTTGGCAGGCAACCAAACGCAAGTGAGCAGTTGTTCTTGGCGTGAGTCACCATGTCTGTTTGGTGTTGCTCACAGGGCATCAAGGCCAAGTAGTGATCCGATGAAGCTAGATCAGAACCTGACACCTAACAGGATTAGGGAGCATAAACACAGTGTGGCATTATAACCATGAGGCTTCCGAATTTTTGCAATTAGATTTTGAGCACAGTATAACATTTTTGGTTGCAATTTACCCTTCATTTATTTCCCAATAATTACTTGGGAAATTAATGGATATAAGATTTAAACTTAGGTCCTCCATAGCAATCAACAAATTTAGCACTGAAATTGAATTTATGAAGTACTTCCTAAGCCTCCCTATAACCACTTTAATGAGACATGTCTTCATATTAAGTTGCAGGCAGAAGCTTGCTCTGACACTTCTAGGCTGCTCTAATTTGTTATTGAGTGCTAGGAGACGGCACAGCAATATTCCTTGCAATTTAACAAACCAGTTTATCATTTGGTGGTAATGTGAAAGAGGCAACAATGAGAAAACCAAGCATATTTTAGTGTTACTCAAATTGAGTTCCTAATTGGCTTCTCTGATAACATGTGCATTGACATTTAAAGGCAGAGATTATACATTTACCTCTGTATGAACAAAGACCTTGGTACATCAAATCATTTGAATTACTCTGATAGGTTCTATAGAGTCATAAAATACTATAACACAGAAGCAGGCCCTTTGGCCCATCTAGCTAGTACCAAACCATTTAAACTGCCTACTCCCATCAACCTGCAACCAGACCATAGCCCTCCATATCATTGGCATCCATATATCCATCCAAACATTGCTTAAAAGTGGAAATCAAGCTTGCATGCACAACTTGCACAAGCAGCTTGTTCCATACTCGCACAATCCTCTGATTGAAGAAGTTTTCCTTAAAATATTCACCTTTCACCCTTAATCCATGACCTCTAATTTGAGTCTCATCCAACCTCAATGGAAAAACCTGTTTGCATTTACCCTATCTATATCCATCATCTATTGAAAGCCTGTCAAATTGAGTCTCACAGGGGAATACTGAGGAATGGTGTCACAGTTAGAGGTGCAGTAAACCAGAGGATTTCCTGCCCCTTTGGAGAAGGTAAAAGATTCTAAGTCTTTACTTAGAACAGCAGTTCTGCCCAAATCCTGTTCAATAATCCTCTTTCACTCAATTTAGTGTAAGGAAATAAAATTAATCATGATTCTTGGCAGATGGAATTTAATGAAGACAAGTCTGATGTGTTGCACTTTGGAAGGACAAACCAGGATAGGACTTACACAGTGAGAGGTAGAACATTGAGAAGTAGGGAAGAACGAAGGGATCTGGAACTGGCATCACAGGCAGAGAGAGTCATAAAGAGACCTATTGGCACATTGGCCTTCAGTACTGAGAACAGGAGTTGGGAGTTATGTTGTATAGGACATTGGTGAGACTAAATTTGGACTACATTGTGCATTTCTGGTCACCTACTTACAAGAAATGTATCAATAAGATTGAAAGAGTGCAGAGAAAACTTGCAAGGATGCTACTGAAACTTATAGGAAAAGGTTGGAAAAGTTCAGGACTTTATTGCCTGGTGTATAGAATGAGGGGAAATTTGAGAGGTATACAAAATCATGAGGGATATATTTAGTATAAATGCAAGCAGGCTTTTTTCACTGAGGTTGTCTGAGACTGCAACTAGAGGTCATATAGGTGTAAGAAGGCCATTCTATGATTTCAAGTCTCTGAAGAGATTTTACAATCAGGATTTTGATAGAATTCAAAGACATGTAAATAAGAAATAGAATTTATTTGCCAAAGAGTATGTTTGAGATTCAAATGCACAATATTTTAAATCTCATAATAACCTATTAAGTGAATTCACAGTCATTAAAGTAACAGATAGGTATTATTTATAACTCTTCTGTTACCATCTTAGGAAGCAATTTACAGGTTACTATCTTGTTAATGATCATTCAGTTTGTGTTCTGTCTCATACTGCATAACAAAACGAGTTCATCTTAATGTCAACATTTGCCTGCTAATATTGCCTACTAATTGCCACAAACACTGAAATAAAATCTAGAATGTGAAAGTTAGGCACATACTCCTGCTCTCATTAACTGGGAGCACATTCCCTTTCATAAATAATTCTAAAGACCGATTCAGTGCACTGGGAAATGAAGAAAAAAAGGCTTTTGGCAGAAAGTTGTCTTAAAAATGTGTTTTCTGACTATCAACTCAAAACATAAAAAACTTTACTAATTGAATTAACATATCGTCAGTGGCCACTTCACTGGGTACAGTGCGTCCTGTACTGAACAGTGGCCACTGAGTGTGTGCTCGTGATCTTCTGTTGCTACAGCCCATCCACTTCAAGTTTCAACGTGTTGTGCATTCAGAGATGCTCTTCTGCACACCACTGTTGTAACATGGTTATTTGTGTTACTGTCACTGGTAAATAGAACTGAAACTATTTACAAAAAAGGTTAATAGAAAGAAGTACACACCAACAGCATGCTCAAACATGTACACATACAAATACATTAAGAACACAGGCACACCAACATGGAAACACAGACTGCAGAATAATTGCTGGCAGCAGACAGGAGAATTTGAGTGTCTCAGAAACTGCTGATCTTCTGGGATTTTCACACACAACAGTCTCTAGAACGTACAAAAAATGGTGCACAATAAAAGCAGAGGAAAAGCAAAGTGAGCAGCAGTTCTGTGGGCAATAATTGCCTTGTTAATGAGATTGCTCAGCAAAGAATGGCCAGGCTGGCTCAAGCTGACAGGAAGGCAACAGTAACTTTGCTTTTTATTGAATCCTGAGACCTGATTGTGAATGACCACTGTTTTGTTAACCAGTGCGTCCAAGGCAGGAGCTGAGGCTTCACCAACTATCAGAGCCTTTGTTGAGGGAGAGACCCTGCACTGTCCTTGTTGTAATGAGAGTATTTGTGGTGAACTACATATACCTGTCTGGACATCCCCCCCCCCCCCCCCCCCCCCGCTGACTGCTCCTGTGGCTCCTCCCACAGACCCCTGTATAAATGCGATTGGAGGCATGGCTCCTCCCTCAGTCTCCAAGATGTCGTATGGGGATCTCTTGCTGCTGACTGCTCTCTTCCAGTGAATAAAAGCCTATACCTCGCCTCACGTCACCGAGAGTTATTGATGGTGCATCAGTAATAAAAGTAAGTTAATACTAATCGGGAAGCTGTTGGTAACAAGGGGCTGGTTCCAGGTTGACGGGGTTTTACTTCCGGTGTGCATCGTACGTAGTTCCACCACCCAGGCCACACGAGGTACCTGGAAGCCTCTGTATTGTAAATATCATTTGCCGTCCCAGATAGAGATGTTCTTTTGGCCATAAAATTGTCCAGTGGTCCTTTTATAAAGTAGAAGTTAGATAGATAGATAGATACTTTGTTCATCCCCATGGGGAAATTCAACTTTTTTTCCAATGTCCCATACACTTGTTGTAGCAAAACTAATTACATACAATACTTAACTCAGTAAAAAATATGATATGCATCTAAATCACTATCTCAAAAAGCATTAATAATAGCTTTTAAAAAGTTCTTAAGTCCTGGCGGTAGAATTGTAAAGCCTAATGGCATTGGGGAGTATTGATCTCTTCATCCTGTCTGAGGAGCATTGCATCGATAGTAACCTGTCGCTGAAACTGCTTCTCTGTCTCTGGATGGTGCTATGTAGAGGATGTTCAGAGTTATCCATAATTGACCGTAGCCTACTCAGCGCCCTTCGCTCAGCTACCGATGTTAAACCCTCCAGTACTTTGCCCACGACAGAGCCCGCCTTCCTTACCAGCTTATTAAGATGTGAGGCATCCCTCTTCTTAATGCTTCCTCCCCAACACGCCACCACAAAGAAGAGGGCGCTCTCCACAACTGACCTATAGAACATCTTCAGCATCTCACTGTTACGTACCCGTGACATGTGACAGTGGTACCCTTGTCACGTGATTGAGGTTGAAGTTATACTGGACGAGGTAATGGTCTTGTGATGGTGGAGTGATGTCATTTTCCCGTCAGTAGAGGTCATGTGACAGGTTTTTTTTTACAGGGTATAAGATGAGGACCCCACCCTGTGAGGTGGGGCAGTTCGTGGCTGGGTTTGCCAAGCTGACTTCATGTCACTGCGTGATTTAATGTGATGACGCAGTTTAGTTGAAAAATGAAGTTTTATGTAATGCCTAAAGTTTAAAAGGTCATTGCCAGCGGTTTCTTTGCTGGTGGAGAGTGAAGATAAGAATTTGGAAGATAAAGATCGAGGAGAATCGATTTTCGACGGTGGATTGCTTTCGACCTTATTTGATCCTCATTCGGAAGGATTTCGTTGACTGTTCTCGTGTTAATCTCCGCTGGGATAGCGGGAGATTGAGGACAGAGTGTGGAAGAAGAGGTTAGTGCCATTAAACCATTACGTTTCATAAAAATTCGACGTGGGAAGAGTTTGACGCCGGGGATAGAAGGACAACAACGTGGAAGAGAATTTAAATCGCCTTAAAAAGTCTCTCCTTTTAAATGGACTGTGAGCTTTTGAACTTTCGGCATACCACTTTAAAGAACTGTTTTTTTTCAATACCGCTTTAAGAACTGTTTGAACTGCAACGCTATTAAGAACTGTGAATCTGCCGCACAGTAGCTGTTTTCCGGTTACGCTAGTGTTTGTTTACTTTTGGGGGGTTTGTTTTCAGTGTTTAATAAATGTGTTATTTGTTATAATAACCCTTGCCTAACTTATATATATTTATTGTTGCCTGAATACGTAACACCATACATTGTGTATTGTGTACAGTTCTTGTCACCGAATTATTGGAAAGATGTCAACAAACTAGAGGGAGTACAGAGGAGATTTACTAAAATGTTACATGGGTTTCAGCACCTAAGTTACAGGGAAAGGTTGAACAAGTTAGGTCTTTATTCTTTGGAGTGTAGAAGGTTAAGGGGGGACTTGATAGAGGTATTTAAAATTATGAGGGGGATAGATAGAGTTGATGTGGATAGGCTTTTTCCACTGAGAGTAGGGGAGATTCAAACAAGAGGGCATGAGTTGAGAGTTAAGGGACAAAAGTTTAGGGGTAACATGAGGGGGAACTTCTTTACTCAGAGAGTGGTAGCTGTGTGGAACGAGCTTCCAGTAGAAGTGATAGAGGCAGGTTCGATTTTGTCATTTAAAAAAAAATTGGATAGGTTTATGGACAGGAAAGGAATGGAGGGTTATGGGCTGAGTGCAGGTCAGTGGGACTAGTGAGAGTAAGTGTTCGGCATGGACTAGAAGGGCCAAGATGTCCTGTTTCCGTGCTGTAATTGTTATATGGTTATATTTTTGGTGACGAGGTAAACTGGTTTTGTGGATGTGTCGGCACATTTCAAACAGGAGCCATGAGTGGATGAGGAGCCTTGCGTTCAGATGGCTACTTTCAGGACTATCAGTGAACTTGTGGAGGGAACCAAGGACTGGTTGGAGTGTGAGGAAAGGTTGGGACACTTTCTATGCTAATGGAATTACTGAGGAAGCTAAGAAGCGCTCTATTCTCCTGAGTGTGTGAGGGGCAGTCTTACAAGCTGATAAGGAACTTAGCTACGCCACAGAAATTGGGAGAAATTCCATATGACGAACTGGTCAAGCTCATGGGGAACCACCACGATCCGAAACCTTCAGTGATAGTCCAACAGTTCAAGTTTCACAGCCGTGTCCGGAAGCCAGGTCAATCTGTGGCTAATTTTGTGGCCGGGCTTCGGCAGCTGTCGGCGCATTGTGATTTCAGAGCCGTGTTGGGTGACACGCTCCATGATAGATTAGTATGCGGGCATTAATAATTACGCCAGACAACGCCGCTTGTTGGGGGAAACCTCACCATTGACTTTCAAAAAACCCCCAGAGATTGCCTAAGGCATGGAGATGGCTGCTAATAATGCTAAGGATATCCAGAAAGGACATGGGGGGGGGGGGGGGGGGGGTCGCAGTTGGCGGCAGTGCACCAGGTCAGGAGGGAGATTGGTAAACAGGCAAAGCAGGTGAAATGTTTTCGGTGTGGATGGACACACTATGCAAATTTTTGCAAATTCAAAGATACTGTCTATTATGCTTGTAGCAAAAAAGGATATTAAGTTCAAAATTGATTCAGGGGCTACTGCATCGGTCATTAGTGAAGAGACCTGCAGGAGGACATGGGGGTCCAACCTGCCTCCCATCAGACCGTCTAAGCTCAAACTCAGGACCTATACAGGGCAGCCCATACCTCATTTAGGGGTTTTATATGTGGATATTTCAGCCAGGGGTCAGAAGGCTGAAGCCAGGCTGGTGATAGCTAAGGGCAGTGGGCCCGGTCTTTTGGGCCACGATTGACTTTGCAGAATCCGGCTCAACTGGCATGAAATTAAGTATGCACACATGATGGAGGACATTCTGCAGCGGTATAGTGATGTTTTCAGGGATGAGCTGGGCACACTGAAGGGCGTGACCGTGAAACTCTATGTCGACCCTGAGGCCACACCGTGTTTTTTTAAGCACAGGTCGGTGCCCTATGCCATGAAAGGCAAAGTCGAGGAGGAGCTGGAACATTTACAGGGGCGTTGAGCCCAACTAGTTTTCAAGGTGGGCGGCTCCCATTGTTCCAGTTTTGAAGGCAGATAAAATAGTGAGGATATGTGGGCACTACAAGCTTACGGTGAATCAGGTCTCTAAGCTGGAGGAGTACCCATTGCCACGGGTGGATGACCTGTTTGCGACCCTGTCGGGGGGGTAAGCTGTTCACAAAGCTGGACATGAGCCATGCCTACCAACAGCTGCTGGTCAACGAGGATTCAAAGGAGCATGTCACAATCAATACACACAAGGGATTATTCAGATACAGTCGCCTGGTGTTTGGAGTGGTGTCTAGCCCCGCCATTTTCCAAAGGACAATGGACTCTTTGCTGCAGGGGATTCTGCATGTAGCGTATCTTGATGATATTTTGATCACGGGAGCCACGGAGGGGGAGCATCTGGCTAATTTAGAACAGGTGCTAAAGAGGCTCTCAGATGCAGGGCTGCGATTGAAACATGGAAAATGTGTGTTCCTGGCTCCGAGTGTGACCTACCTGGGACACAAGATTACAGCTGAGGGGCTTTGCCCAGTGGAGGACAAAGTGAGAGCTATCAAGGAGGCCCCAAGCCTCAACAGTGTCACTGAACTCAGATCATTTTTGGGCATGGTGAATTATTATGGCAAGTTTCTTTCGGACCTCTCAAAGGTTTTGGCCCCACTGTATAAGCTGCTTCACAATGACACTAAGTGGTGGTGGGGTGAAGAGCAGGAGGAAGCTTTCAAGGAAGTGAAAGAACTCCTGCATTCAGCGAAGCTGCTCGTTCACTATGACCGAGACAAGGAGATCACCCTTTCATGTGATGTTTCGCCTATGGAGTCGGGGCAGTTTTCTCACACGTAATGGAGGACTGTTCAGAGAAGCCTATTGGTTTTGCTTCACGTACCCTGACAGCTGCTGAGAAGGGATATTCACAGCTAGACAAAGAAGGTCTGGCCATTGTTTTTGCGGTCAAATGCTTTCATCAGTACCTCTATGGATGTGCATTCACAATCTATATGGACCATAAACCACTGATGAGTCTTTTTAGGGAGACCAGATGCATCCCACTGCTAGTCTCAGCCAGGATACAGCGTTGGGCTCTCACATTGTCAGCCTACCAGTATACTATCGTGTACAGAGCGGGTGGGGATAATGCAAACGCCGATGCGCTGAGTCGACTCCAGTTACCTGAGACGCCTGTTACTACATATGTGCCTCCAGAGACTGTGTTTTCATTGGAGAGGCTGTCCGCGACACCTGTAAAAGCGACCCAGATCAAGCAATGGACAGAGAGGAACCCAGTCCTGTCTCAAGTCAAGACCTTTCTTTTACAAGATTGGCCCAGAGTCGTGGAAGGAGAGGAACTGAGGCGTTATGCCAAACACAAGGCGGAACTGAGTCTGCAGGATGGCTGCATTTTCAGGGAAGCGAGGGTCATCGTGCCTACCCCTGGTCATTCACAGATTGTGGAAGAAATTCATGAGACTCATCGAGGGGTGTCTCGAATGAAAAGCCTTGCAAGATCCTACATCTGGTGGCCAAGAATGGATCAGGATCTGGAGAACAAGGTAAAATCATGCACGCAATGTCAGATCAATCAGAACATGCCACCACCAGGTCCTTTGCACCCATGGGAGTGGCCAGTCTACCCCGGTCTAGGCTACATTTGGACATTGCTGGCCCCTTTATGGGGCAGATGTTTCCTGTAATGGTAGATGCGCACTCCAGATAGATAGAAGCTCACATTATGAGCAGCATCACAGCCCCCTCAAGGATAGACAAACTCAGGCAAGTGTTTGCAGTCCACAGGTTGCCGGACACTCTGGTCACTGATAATGACCCGACGTTCACCAGTGAGCTGTTCGGTGAGTTCATGCGGCAGAATGGCATTCGTCACATTCGGACGGCCCCTTTCCACCCAGCCTCAAATGGTTTGGCTGAGCGGGCTGTTCAGACACTGAAGGAAGGCCTGAAGCGGATGACAGGGGACTCTCTTAGTACCCGGTTTTCATGTTTCCTGTTTGAATACCGCCTCACTCCACAGACTATGACTGCACGCACTCCAGCCGAGATGCTGATGGGGCGTAAGCCTAAGTCAAGATTGGACCTGCTGCGCCCGGACATGAAGGCAAAAGGGAGAGAAAGCAGGAAAAGCAGAAGGAGGGACACGATCAACACGCGCGAGAGAGACAGTTAGAACCGGATGACAATGTCTATGTGAGAAACAATCAGCAATGGCTACCTGGTGTTATTCTTAAGCAGAATGGTCCAGTCTCCTATGTTGTTAAGCTGACTGATGGGCGTGTTTTCCGCAGACATCAGGACCATGTGCGCCTGTGTCATAATTCCGGCTCAGAGGTAGACAGTTCCATGGAGTTTCCAATGGTGAGATAGACTACTGGGGAAGCATGTCCACCAGTGACTTTGCCAGAGGGAGACACACTGGCAGAGGGGGCAGAGTCCCCTGAAGAGGATGGACATTCTCTCGCGGACACACAGACCCCTCTCGTGCCCCAACACCAGATCCGCCCAAAACATTCCCACCAGCAGTGCCTGCTGGGTCACCGGGGGTAGTGTGTAGATCGCAGCGCCCTCGCAAACCTCCTGACAGACTGAATCTTTGATTGGATAGTTTCTTTTGTTGTTAGATTGACTGTTGAATTTGACACATTTTTTTAGGTGTTTTGTACTGTTTTTATTTCCCAGTTCTTTTATATTTGGGGAGTTGGATTTTAAAGGGGGAGAAGTGTTGTAATGTGAGTATTAAAAGTAAGTTAATACTAATGGGGAAGCTGTTGGTAACAAGGGGCTGGTTCCGGGTTGATGGGGTTTTACTCCTGGTATGCATTGTATGTAGTTCCACCACCCATGCTGCATGAGGTAACTGAAAGCCTCTGTATTGTAAATATCATTTGCTGTTTCAGATAAAGTGGTCTTCTGGCCATAAAATTGTCGAGTGGTCCTTTTATAAAGCTTAAGTTACCACAGTCCTGTTCCTTGCCAAGCTGAGCCACTGACAGGCAGCCATGTCTGGGAGCAGACTGTAAGGAAGAGAGGGTTCAGAAATGCCTTTCATACTCACAACTACTATCATCTGGGGGGTCGAGAACAGCAGATACCTGGGAACACTACCGCATAGAAATCTTCCTCCAAGTCACTCACCATCCTGAATTGGAAACGTTCTTTCATTGTCGCTAGGTTAGAATCATGGAATTCCCTCCCTAACAGCAATATGGGTGTATCTACACCTCAGGGACTGCAGCAGCTCAAGAAGGCAGTTTGTCACCACCTTCTCAAGGACAACTAGGGATTGGCAATAAATGCTGACTTAGCTGGTGATGTGCACATCCTGTAAATGAATAATTTTTTAAAAAGTCTTTGGAACATGGGAAAGGAACTGGAGCACCTGGTGGAAAGCCATGTGATTATGGGGAGAACATATAATTTCCTTACGGACATTGGCAGGAATTGAACCCCATTTGGTGAGCAATGGTGCTGTAAACATTGGGCTAATCGCCTGCTACCATGGCCACCTGACCACAGCCCATCCAACACCCTCTTCCCATCTCCCAACTACCCCTCCCACAATCACACTTTTAACAACTTTCACTTTCCAACTACCCCTGCCCTCAGCACATAAGTGCAATTGCAAAGAAAGCATGGCAGCATCTCTACTTCCTTAGACCACTGCGGAGATTTGGCATGACATCTAAAATGTTGTCAAATTCTATAGCTGTGTAGTGAGTATATTGACTGGTTGATAACGAGCTGGTATGGAAACACCAATGCCTTTCAATGGGAAATCCTACAAAAAGCAGTGGATTTGGTCCGTAGATCATGAGTGAAGCCTTCCCAACCATTGTGTGCATCTCAATGAAACACTGTCGTTGGAAAGCAGCATCCATCGTCAGAGATCCACAGCACCCAGGCCATGCTCTTTTCTCAATGCTGCCATCAGGTAGAAAATACAAGATACAAGAGCCTCAGGATTCGCACTACCAGGTTCAAGATCAGTTACTACCCCACAGCCATCAGGCTCCAGAACAAAGGGGATAACTACACTCAGTTGCCCATGCACTGAGAGGTTCCCAGAACCAATTATCTCACTTTAACAACTATGTTGTTATTTCATGTTCTCATTATTCATTGCTATTTATTTATATTTGCATTTACACAGTTTGTTGTCTTCTGTACTCTAGTTGATCTTTTATTGATCCTATTATAGTTACTAGTCTATAGATTTGCTGAGTATACCCGCAGGAAAATGAATCTCAGGATTGTATATGGTGATATATATGTACTTTGATAATACATTAATTTTGATTTAACTTGACTTTGAGCTCTACCTCCTCATCACAAGCTATCTCTCTTTCCCCTTCATAATCTGCCCCAATTCTTGCAGAAGCAGCAAAAGACTTAATTTGGCTCTGAAGTGCTATGAGACCAAAGTTATGAAAGATGTTATGTAAGCACCTTTGATACCTCTTGTCTCAGTACTTCATTCCATGCACAGAGATATTCAGGGTAGCATTTAAATATAGACAATGAACAAATATAACACAGCCATGTTCATTTTCCTGTCTGGTTCCAATTCCCACAATGACTGTTTTAGTGGTATTAAAAATTCCGTCTTTCAGAAAGAATGAAGCATTTATGTGTCTTTGCTTAAAATACAAGTGACATTCCTTTCCCATAGATGTCAGCTTAATCTGTAGTGCAGTAAAAATGTTATGGCAGAAAACAGCTACTGTAAATTTTGTGCTTGCATATCATTCACTTGGGACAAGACATTGGAGGCAGCTTCTGTTACCTGTTTATGCTCACTGTTGACAGCAGTCACATTTCAGAACACAACATCACCAGAATAAACACGGTGTGCTGCATTCTTTCATACCTATGGAAAGCAATAAACTGCTGACATTTCAGGCTGAGACCCTTCATCAGGACCTCATCCTGATGTAGGATCTTGGCCCAAAATGCTGACTGTTAATTTCTTTACATAGATGTTGCCTGACCTGCAGAGTTCCTCCAGCATTTATGTGTGTTTCAAATAGTGAGAGTCATTTTGGACATGATCAGAATCAGATATATTATCATAGACATACAATATATCATAAAATTCCTTGTTTGTGGAAGCAATGCATAAAATATACTATAAATTATAAGGTACCGTACCATGCAAAAGTCTTAGGCACATTGTATATATAGCAAGGGTGCCTAAGACTTTTGCACGATACTGTAGTAATTTTATATATTGCACTGTACTGGTGTCACAAAAAAAAGTTTCATGACATATATGTGTGATGATAAACCTGATTCTGCTATGGGTCTCTATTGTGGGATGAGAGTGGATGGAAGCACAGAGGGGCATTATGGTTGAGAAAAGGGGCAAGGGGAGGGCAGGGCATGGGAAGCAACAGAGAGATATTCTGTAACAATCAATAAATCAATTGTTTGGAATCAAATTACATTACCTGATGTCTCAGGATTGGGCGTGTCTATATGTGCGCCACCCCCCACCCTGGCACTCCTTCTCTGCCACCTATCTCACACTCCTCCATGGTGCTCCATCCATGGCATTCCCAATATCCTTTGCTCCCACCAGATTTATAAACTTGCTTTTCACTCCACATGGACAAATGGAGTACTGTGTAAAAGGCTTAGACACCCTAGCTATATATACAGTGTATGTGTGTGTGTGTGCCTAAGACATTGGCGTAGTTCTGTAGATATATATATATAGAACTGTATTGACCATACATTACAACAATGGTGTGCAGAAGAGCATCTCTGAATGCACTACATGTTGAAATGAATGGGCTACAGAAAACCATGAACATGCACTCAGTGGCCACTTTATTGGGTACAGCAGCTGAAGTGGCCACTGAGTGTGTATTTATTTACAATAGATAATAAAATTATACATAAACATATAATCAAATAAGTAGTGCAAAAAGGGAGCAAAAATAGTTCATGGGTTCACGGACTGATCAGAAATTTGAGACCCAAGTGGACCTTCCAGCAGAAACCTGGGCAAGCACCTGGTGGAGATGAAGCACAATTTTTAGTAAGCATCAGACAGTCTGTGATGGATTCTCTTGGTGGCCAGGGAGGCAAATTCCACTGATCTCCCTGCTCAATCCCCTGTTGATTCCTCTTCCAGCTTACACAGCAGAGTGGCCCAGTGAAATCAACGGCACAAACAGAAGAAAGGTTTTATCTGACTTAATTAATTAAGTTAGTTTAAATATTTTAAATATTTAAAGTACATTTGCTAAGTATGCCCGCAGGAAAAAGAATCTCAAGATTTTATGTGGTGACATGTATGTACTCTGATAATAAATTTTCTTTGAACATTGAACTTTGTATAAGCATGTGTGTGTTTCTGTGATTATATTCTGTGTTGTGCATTGTGTCTGTCATGTCTGTATGCATGTTAGTGTGTGTTGTTTATGTGCATCTCTATATGTTGTGGGTTGCAAACATGAGAAAGTCTGCAGATGCTGGAAATTCAAGCAACACACACAAAATGCTGGTGGAACGCAGCAGGCCAGGCAGTGTCTATAGGAAGAAGTACAGTCGACGGTTCGGGCCAAGACCCTTCGTCAAGACCAACTGAAAGAAAAGACAGTAAGGGATTTGAAAGTAGGAGGGGGAGGGGGAAATCAAAATGATAGGAGAAGAGAGGAGGGGGTGGGGTGAAGCTAAGAGCTGGAAAGGTGATTGGCAAAATGGATACAGAGCTGGAGAAGGGAAAGGATCATGGGACGGGAGGCCTAGGGAGAAAGAAAGGGGGAGAGGAGCACCAGATGGAGATGGAGAACAGGCAAAGAGTGATGGGAAGAGAGAGAGAAAAAAGGAAGAGGGGAAAAATAAATAAATCAGAGATGGGGTAAGAAGCGGAGTAGGGGCATTAACGGAAATTAGAGAAATCAATGTTCATGCCATCAGGTTGGAGGCTACCCAGACGGAATATAAGGTGTTGTTCCTCCAACCTGAGTGTGGCTTCATCTTGAGAGTACAGGAGGCCATGGATAGACATATCAGAATGGGAATGGGACGTGGAATTAAAATGTGTGGCCATTGGGAGATCCTGCTTTCTCTGGCGGACAGAGCGTAGGTGTTCAGCGAAATGGTCTCCAAGTCTGCGTCGGGTCTCACCAATATATAAAAGGACACACTGGGAGCACTGAATGCACCTCTCTTGTCCATTTGTCGCCATCCCTTCCCACCGATCTCCCTCCCGGCACTTACCCTTGTTAGTGGATCAAGTGCTACACCTGCCCTTACACTTCCTCCCTCACCACCATTCAGGGCCCCAGACAGTCCTTCCAGGTGAGGCAACCTGTGAGTCGGCTGGTGTGGTATACTGCGTCCGGTGCTCCTGGTGTGGCCTTCTATATATTGGTGAGACCCGACGCAAACTGGGAGACCGTTCACTGAACACCTGAGCTCCAAGTACTGATTCAGGCTCTAAGCTCATCCGCTTTGTTCATGATGCTTCTTGCATTAAAATGGACACATCTCAAACCATCAGTCTGAGTGCATTCCTTCTCTATCACCTGCCTATCCTCCCTCTCACACTGTCTCCAAGCTTCTCTATTTGTGAGCCAACTGCCTCTTCCTCCATCTCTCCTGACTCTCTGAGGGTGGTGTCTGAAAAAAGGATGCTGTCCAAGTTCCATGCCATCTTGGACAATGACTCCCATCCACTCCAAAATGTACTGGTTAGGCACAGGAGTACATTCAGCCAGAGACTCATTCCACCGAGATGTAACACTGAGCGTCATAGGAAGTCATTCCTACCTGTGGCCATCAAACTTTACAACTCCTCCCTCAGAGTGTCAGACACCCTGTGCCAATAGGCTGGTCCTGGAGTTATTTCCACTTGGCATGATTAACTTATTATTATTTAATTATTTATGGTTTTATATTGCTATATTTCTACACTATTCTTGGTTGGTGCGGCTGTAAAGAAACCAAATTTCCTTTGGGATCAATAAAGTATGTCTGTCTGACTGACTGTAGGTTCCCACCCCACAGTAATTCTAGTTTAAAATCTCTCCAATAGCCTTTGCAAACCTCCCCACCAGGATATTGGTCCTCTTGTTATTCAAGTGTAACCCGTCCTTTCTGTACAGGTCATGCCTGCCCCAAAAGAGGTCCCAGTGATCCAGAAATCTGAATCCCTGCCCTCTGTTCCAACCTTTTAGCCATGCATTTATCCTCCGCCTCATTCTGTTCCTATACTCACTGTCGCATGGCACAGGCAGTAATCCAAGATGACTACCTTTGAGGTCCTGATTCTCAACTTCCTTCCTAACTCCCTGTAGAATGTTTTCAGGACCTCCTCTCTTTTCCTGCCTATGTCGTTGGTACCAATATGTACCATAACCTCTGGCTGTTCTCGTTCCTACTTCAGGATATCATAGATGCAATCAGAAACCTCCCGGACCCTGGCACCTGGAAGGCGAATTACCATCCGTATTTTTTTCCTGCGTCCACAGAACCGCCTGTCTGACCCCCTAACTATAGAGTCCCCTCTCACTGCTGCCTTCCTCTTCCTTTCCCCACCCTTCTAAGCCATAGGGCCAGACTCTGTGCCAGAGGCATGGCCACTGTTGCTTCCCCTAGGTAAGCTGTCCCCCCGCCCCCCCCCCAACAGTCCTCAAACCGGAGTACTTATTGCTTAGGGGAACAACCACAGGGGTACTCTCTGGTATCTGACTTTTGCCCTTCCCTCTCCTGACTGTGACCTACCTCTCTGTCTCCCGAAGCCCAGGTGTGATTACCTGCCTATAGCTTCTCTCTATCACCCCCTTCACTCTCCCTGAGCAGACGGAGGTTGTCGAGCTGCATCCCTAGTTCCCTAACCCAGTCCCTAAGGAGTGCAGCTCGATGCACCTGGTGCAGATGTGGCCATCTGGGAGGCTGGGAGTCTCCAGGACTTCCCACATCTAACCCCGAGCATAGAATACCAGCCTCACACACATACTTCCTGTCTGTATTCTACACAGGCAACCTACCTCACCTTGACCCATTTTCGCCAAAGCTCTGTTGAGCCAAAGCGTTCCTAATCTGTCTCCCTCTACTCTGTCACCCGCTCTATAAAGCTGTCTCCTTTTAAACTCTTCTTGAGTTTCTAACCGTCTCTTTTTAAACTCTTCTTGCTGTTCAACCTGGCTGATGTCCACGCACTTGCGCAGTCATGCCCCGATCAAACCGCTGAAGAAATAACGTCAAGAAATAAAGCGGCCAATAAGTGTACGTTCTTGGTTTTCTGCTGTTGTAGTCCATTCAATTCATGGTTCAACATATTGTGTGTTCGTAGATGCTCTTATGCACTTCACTACTGTAACACATGGTTATCTGTGTTACTGTTGCCTTCCTGTCAGCTTGAACCAGTCTGGCCATTCTCCTCTGACCTCTCTCATTAACGAGGTGTTTTCACCCGCAGAACTGATGCAGTCTGGGTGCTTCTTTGCTTTTCGCACCATTCTCTGTAATCTCTAGAGACTGCTGTATGTGAAAATCACAGGCTATCAGCAGTTTCTGAGATACTCAAACCACCCCATCTGGCACCAACAACCATTCCATGATCAAAGTCACTTAGGTCACATTTATTCCCCATTCTGTTGTTTGGTCTGAACAAAAAAAACCCCACTTGACCATATCTGCATGCTTTTATGCATTGAGCTGCTGCCACATGATTGGCTAATTAGATATTTGAGTTAATGTGCAGGTGTACAGGTGTACCTAATAAAGAGGCCACTCAATGTAGATAAGCCATGAACGGAGGGATAGTGAGCATATGTAGGCAGAAGAGAATCAGTATAATTGGGCGTCGTGTTCCGCACAGACATTATGGTTCCGGTGCTATTCTGTCCTATATAGAAGACGTCAAAATATATTCCAACTTCAAACCCCGTCCAAATCTAGAAAAGGAGTTAAAACTCTGAATTGATACATTTACGATGGCAGTGGGCAAGATAAGATCAATGATGATTCAATGTTCAGAGTAAAGTTGATTTCCAAGTACATAGTATATGTCACCATATATGACCCTGAAATTCATTTATTTGAAGGCATTCACAGTAAAGCAACAAAATACAATAAAGTCGATGAAAAACAATGCAAGTAAAAACTAATAAACAACCGACGTGCAAAAAAGGATAAACTGTATGAATACAAAATACAGGTATGTATATGTATATTTCTTGTTGCAATTCATTGTTTTTTTATGCATTGCACTGTACTGCTGTCCTCTCTCATCTGCGTTACCTTACATATTATCATAAGATCAGAAAGCACAAACTATTCAAGCAATTTTCTATGAGGAGTGATTGATATGTTCATGGCCTAAGGTAGAAAGAGTCAATTTTAGAAAACCTAGCACATTTATTTTTCTACATAGTCCCCTCCTCCATTTACACACTTAGTCCAGCGGTCGTGGAGCATACGGACCTTGGACCTCCAGAAAGTGTCCACAGATGGGTGATTGATAAGTTTGTGGCCTAAGTTAGAAGGAGATGAGTTATACAGCTCTCATTACATGCACATGCAGCTCAACTCTTTGAGTGATTATGCAAAAAGTTTGAAGTTAATAACTCATCTCCTTCTACCTTAGACCATGAACTTATCAATCACCCATGCTGTGGACACTTTCTGGAGGTTCAAGATCCGTATGCCCCACGACCGCTGGATGAAGTGTGTAAATGTAGGAGGGGACTATGTTGAAAAATAAATGTGCTAAGTTTTCTAAAATTGACTCCGTCTACTTTAGGCCATGAACTTATCAATCACCGCTCATATGTGCTGTTTTTTTAACTATCCAATTAGCCTCATTATCCATTCCTTTAAACCTTCCCTATGAGGCATTAGTCACACTACTTCTGGAAATTACAGCCAAATTTGGTTTTGCCAGCCTTTCATATAATGCATTCCAAGTTACAGCATACAAAGCAAAAACAAGATCCTTGTGTCATGTGTGCATTTTATTGCAATTCATCTTCGAACCTGACCCTCCTATGCACTGAGAACATTTTCTCACTCGTTCTAACACTGGAGTGTCAAGCAGGTTATCTCCTCTGGGAAGAGAAAGAGAGAGAGTGAGAATTCAGTTTCTTTGCTTTGCTTTTTTTGTTCAATGTTACTGAAGGTGAATTGCTCCTATCACTGTAAAGGAGTGTTTCTGTAAGTCAGTGTGAGCATTGCACTGAGCAATTGGATGCTACATCTTTAAGATGAATCGCTGAACCAGTAAGATGTTACTGATCAATATTGCAGCAATATATCTAGAAGAGCCTTCCTCTTTAGACTTCATTTATGAGGTGAAGTCCAATAAACAATTACTATGAATCAGATGTGATAAATAAGCATAGTACTTTACCAAGAATCATAGGATTAGTTTAAGAATCTCAGTGCTATTATTGCACACAGCAATGTTGCAATATATCACACCACTGACTAGTAATCTGAAAAAAATATTTTGCGCTGTACAGTTTTCCTCTGAAATAAACTTCAGTTTTCAGGGCAATCATTTTAAAAACAGATTAATTTTAAAATACAATCAATCCACATCTCTAGCCATGAGATAATATGGTTCTACATTTTTAAAAAATCTCTTAACATTGTGACCTACACTATGAAAATAATCCATCAAAAACATTGTGCTGAGTTTCTGCTGAGCTATGCTGCAAAATTTCTTAATGCATTTTTATCTCTCTCCGTGTGACATTTGCGTTTCCAATGGAGCAGAGAGAGATTTTCATTAGTGGGGCTTGCTAAGGAAGCAACATTACCTCTTGGCCTGTAGCATCAATATACTCAATGGTCAAGGTCTGTGCTTCTGTACCTGCGGACTCACTTTCAACGACTCTTCATATCACGTTCTTGATTGTTTTGTTTATTTATTTTCTCTTTTTGTATGTGCATGGTCTGTAGTCTTTTGCACATTTGTTGTTTGCCTTATTGGATGTAGTCTTTCATTGATTCTATTGTGATTTTTGGATTTACTGGGACTGATTAAGGATAGTTAACATGGCTTCGTGTGTGGTAGGTCATGTCTAACCAATCTTACAGAGTTTTTTTGAGGAAGTTACCAGGAAAGTGGATGAAGGCGAGGAAGTGGATGTTGTCTACTTGGACTTTAACAAGGCATTTGACAAGGTCCTTCACGGGAGGTGCTCCTCCTCCCTTTTCTTTCTTCCATGGCCTTCTGTCCTCTCCTATTAGATTTTCCTTTCTCCAACCCTGTATCTCTTTCTCCAATCAACTTCCCAGCTCTTTACTTCACTTCTCCCCTTGCTGATTTCACCTATCACCTTGTGTTTCTCCCCTCCCTCACCCCACCATTTAAATCTGCTCCTCAGCTTTTTTTCTCCAATCCTGCTGAAGAGTTTCGGCTTAAAACTTTGACTGTACCCTTTTCCATAGATGCTACCTGGTCTGCTGAGTTCCTTCAGCATTTTGTGTGTGTTCCTCAGATTTCCAGCATTTGCAGATTTTCTCTTGACTGAAGTAGTGTTCATAGATTCAACGGCGATTTAGAAATCAGATAGCAGAGGGGAAGAAGCAGTTCCTGAATCACTGAGTGTGTGCCTTCAGGCTTCTGTACCTCCTTCCTGATGTAGCAATGAGAGGAGGGATGTCCTGGGTGGTGGAGTCCTAAATGAAGGATGCAGCCTTTCTGAGGCAATGCTCCTTGAATATGTATTGAATACTACGGATACAACACATTTCTAAGTCGTGTTAGCTGTTATTCAAAATAAGTTTGAGGAGACTTGGTATGTCACCAAAGACTCCGGCAACTTTTTACTATCATGGAGAGCATTCTAACTGGTTGCATCACCATCTGGTATCGAGGGTCCACTGCACAGGATCAGAAAAAAGCTGAAGAAAGTTGTGAACACAGCCAACTCCATCATGGGCACCAGCCCTTCCAGCACTGAGGACATCTCCCAAAAAAAAAGGTGATGCCTCAGAAAGGCAGCATCCATAATTAAACACCCAGGACATGCCCTCTTCTTGTTGCTACAGTCAAGGAGGAGGTACAAGAGCCTGAAGACAGACACTCAGCATTTCAGGGCCAGCTTCTTCCAATCCACAATTATAATTCTGAATAGACAATGAACTCAAGAACACTAGCTCACTACTTTTTCTCTTTTTTGCATTACTTCCTTAATTTAATATCTATCTATCTATCTATATATATATATTTCTTATTATAATCTACAGTTTATATTTTTATGCATTGCAATGTACTGCTGCCACAAAGCAACAAATTTCTTGAGATATACCAGTGATATTAAACCTGATTCTGTCATGGAAGTGATAAGTGATCCTGAATGTGAATCTGGTCACAATAGCTGATTGCAGTAAATTGCCCCTCACGTAGGTAAGTGGGAAGAGTGCTCTAAGGGTAGCTTATGGCCAGGTAAAAGAGAAGAAATTTCAGGTGGCATGCGATTTTGGCTGCCACACAACTCCGGTGATCCAGATTTGATTTAGACCTCTAGTATTGTCCATGTGGAATTTACACATTCTCCCCTGAAGCCAGAAAACCCTCCCACATTCCAAAGATCGGCAGCAGCAGACAATTTGCTGGAGGAACGCCAGGAACACTCTGATGTTGCGTTCAGCTCTGGTCATCCAGCTATAGGAAAGGTGCCTTTAAGATGGAAAGAGTTCAGGGGAGATTTACAGAAATGTTACCAGATCTTGAGTGACTGAGTTATGGAGAGAGGTTGAGCATGATGGACTTTTATCACTGGAGCGAAAGAATGAGGGGTGATCTTACAGAGATGTGTAAGATCATGAGGGGTATTGATAGGGTCAATGTGCAGAGTCTTTAACCCCAGAATGGGGAATCAAAAATACCCAGGGCACCATAGTAGCCATTGTGATCAGCACAATGGTATTACAGACCAGGGCGTAAGAGTTCAGAGTTCAACTCCAGCATCATCTTTAAGGAATTGGTACATCCTCCTTGTGACCACAGGGGTCTCTTCCGGGTGTTCCAATTTTCTCCCACAGTCCAAAGACATACCAGTTATAGCTTAATTGGCCATTGTAAATTGTCCTGTGATTAGGCTAGGAGGAAATCAGGGTTTGCCTGGTGGTGCAGTTTGAAGGACCAAAAGGTGCATTCTACACTGTATCTCCAAATAAAATAAATGAAACTGGAGAACGCATTGTGGTGAGCATTTAGTCCAGAATGACAGACAAAGGAGCTCTTTAACTCAACAACCATTTTATTGTGCTAGACACAAAACAGACTGGGCACCATGACCCAGAGAGTGAACCCAACCAATCTCACACCAACGGGGGAGGTGACCATCACACACCCCGGTTACAGTTAGGGTGACCCACAAATACACAGCAAATATCTATATAACTCAAGCTGAAATGTAACAGTAAATAATGTGGAAGTTCCCACCATAATCCCACAAAAACACTTTAATACAAGAACGGTAAACAGTACTGGTCATTAGAAATGCAAGGGCATTGTTTAAGGTAAAAGAGAAACCTAAGGAGAATCATTTTCACTGAGGGAGCGGTCAGTGTATGAAATGAGTTGCAAGAGGATGTAGTTGAGGTGGGTTCATCAACAACATTGAAGTGGTACTTGAACAGGTACATGGGTAGGAAAGGGCAAGAAATGAAGGTGGGCCAAATGTGACCAAATGAAACTAGCATAGGTAGGAATCCTGGCTGGCATGGACCAGTTGGGCCAAAAGACCCACTTCCATGCTGCAGACGCTAACAGCAAGTAGCCTCCAACCTGATGGCATGAACATCGATTTCTCCAGCTACTGGTAATTATCCCTGCTCCCCCTACCCTCTTCTTCAATTGCCCATCAATTACCAGTCATTGGATAAATTGATATTCATGCCATCAGGTTGTGGGCTATTTTTACCTCTTACCGTCATCTCTCTATCACCTCCCCCTTGTGCCCCTCTCGTTTCCCTTACTCCCATGGTTCACTCTCCTCTCCTATCAGATTCCTTCTTCTCCAGTTCCTTATCTTTTCCACTTACCACCTCCCATCTTCTCATTTCATCACCCCTCCACCACCCACATGGCTTCACCTATCACCTTCTAGCTTGTCCTCCTTCCCCTCAACTAACCTTCTTATTCTGGCTTCCTTTCCAGGCCTGATGAAGGGTCTCGGCCCAAAATGTTAACAGTTTATTCATTTCCATAGATACTGCCTGACCTGCTAATTTCCTCCATTATTTTGTGTGAGTGTTGCTCTGGATTTCCAGCATCTGCAGAATCTCTTGTGTTTTGTTACGAATATTCAAGTCAAGTCAAATCAAGTCGTCACTTTTTATTGTCAGTTCGACCATAAACTGCTGGTACAGTACACAGTAAAAACAAAACAACGTTCCTCCAGGACCCTGGTGCTACATGAAACAACACAAATCTACACTGGACTACAGACCTACACAGGACTATATAAAGTGCACAAAACAGTGCAGGGCAGTACAATAATTAATTAATAAATAAATAAATAAATAAATAACAGGACAGTAGGCACAGTAGAGGACAAATTTCAATATAATAACTGATGTTGATGTCAGTCTAGACTCCGGATATTGAGGAGTCTGATGGCTTGGGGGAAGAAACTGTTGAACAGTCTAGTCGTGAGAGCCCGAATGCTTCGGTACCTTTTCCTAGATGGCAGAAGGGAGAAAAGTTTGTGTGAGGGGTGCATGGGGTCCTTCACAATACTGTTAGCTTTGCCGGTGCAGTGTGTGTTGTAAATTTCTGTAATAGCGGGAAGAGAGACCCCGATGATCTTCTCAGCTGACCTCACTATCCGCTGCAGGGTCTTGCAATCAGAGATGGTGCAATTCCCGAACCAGGCAGTGATGCAGCTGCTCAGGATGCTCTCGATACATCTTGAATGTGGTGTATGTGGTAGAATGTGGTGAGGATGGGGGTGGGAGATGGACTTTTCTTAGCCTTTGCAGAAAGTAGAGACGCTGCTGGGCTTTCTTGGCTATGGAGCTGCTACTGAGGGACCAGGTGAGATTCTCCACCAAGTGAAACCCAAGAAATTTGGTGCTCTTAAGAACATAGAACATAGAACATAGAACATAGAACAGTACAGCACAGTACAGGCCCTTAAGCCCACAATGTTGTCCGACCCTCAAAACCTGCCTCCCATATAACCCCCACCTTAAATTCCTCCATATACCTGTCTAGTAGTCTCTTAAACTTCACTAGTGTATCTGCCTCCACCACTGATGCAGGCAGTGCATTCCATGCACCAACCACTCTCTGAGTGAAAAATCTTCCTCTAATATCCCCTTTGAACTTCCTTCCCCTTACCTCAAAGCCACGTCCTCTTGTACTGAGCAGTGGTGCCCTGGGGAAGAGGCGCTGGCTGTCCACTTTGTCTATTCCTCTTAATATCTTGTACACCTCTATCATGTCTCCTCTCATCCTCCTTCTCTCCAAAGAGTAAAGCCCTAGCTCCCTTAATCTCTGATCATAATCCATACTCTCTAAACCAGTCAGCATCCTGGTAAATCTCCTCTGTACCCTTTCCAATGCTTCCACATCCAACAATCTCAATGGGGCAGTTGTCGATGTTCAGCAGAGAGTGGTCGCTCTGTGCCCTCCTGAAGTCAACAACCATCTCTTTTGATTTGTTCACATTCAGAGACAGGTTGTTGGCTCTGCAACAGTCTGTTAGCCACTGCACCTCCTCTCTGTAAGCTGACTTGTCGTTCTTGCTGATGAGACCCACCATGGTTGTGTCATCGGCGAACTTGTTGATGTGGTTTGAGCTGTGTGTTGCAGCACAGTCGTGGGTCAGCAGAGTGAACAGCAGTGGACTGATCACACAGTCCTGGGGGGCCCCCGTGCTCAGTGTGATGGGGTTGGAGATACTGCTCCCGAGCCGGTCTGACTGAGGTCTCCCAGTCAGGAAGTCTAGGATATTTACATTGAGCAGGAATGTTATGTTTTGCAACTCCAAAGTTCAATGTTCATAGTTCTTTATTATCAAAGGGTGGGTACATTAAACAACCTTGAGATTTGTCTTCTTACAGGCAGCCACAGAAAAAAGAAACCCAAAACAATCCATAAAAAAGACCATCAAACATCCGATGTGCAGAAAGAAAAAAAAGACAAAAAACTAAAGTAAGCAAATAGCATTCAGAACAAACGTGAGTCCATATACATGAAACTTGGAGCAGCCAGAGCAGGCCACAGCCACAGCCTCTGCTCAGTGCAGAACCGACTAAACATTGTGGGGCTGTGAGCAGGAAAGGCCCAACCCTCACCTCTAGTCCCGACACTCCCTTTTCAAAGTATTAAACTAATTTAAAGGAGAATAAGAGGGCCCAGAGTTGCAAGAATTAGTTTGTTCATTTATTTTAAACAAATCATGCATGTATCTAGTGATAGCAAAGTAATATATGCAATTCACGTATGCCCTGTAATGATTTTGAACAAATAAGAATGCTGAATCAAACAATTTGTTACTATATTACTCAAAGTGGACTGAAATATTAAATGCACAAGGCTGAATTGCTGGGCACCCATTTTTTCATTTGCTTGTCCTGCTAGCAGGCCAGAGTTAGAACCGGCTGCAGCTGGGTCACAGAGTCTGGGGAGGGGGCATGTGGTGCAGTAAGCTGCCAAAATAGATAGAGTCAAGGTTTACCTTCTCCACCTGCATTGACCTGTTAATGTCGAAGAAACTTACAGACACGTTTCCCCGACGGAGTGAAAGGAAAACCGACAGGGGGGCTGGAAATCTCAAACATGCACGGGAAACGTGGGACGTAGGCCATGCTATCACAGAACGGCAGAGCAAGTACGCGTGCCCACAAGGATAATGCCTGTTCCCTTCTCTTATCCTCCGTAATGAAGGAAGTGCTGAGGAGGTCAGGTCTAGTATCTGCAGGAACAGAAGAAAAAAACAAGAACTTTACTCAAAACTAAAAGAAATTGGAGAATGAAAAATCAACTTAGATTTGCAGCACTTGCACTTGTCTTACTTTTGCTTTTATTTTAGTGTTTGATTGGTAAATTGAAAGGCATTCAGACAAATAAGATATGCTTACACCTGGACCCACAAACCCACCCCTCCACACCCCCAATACCAGTATTTCCTGTCAAGCAACTTTTGTACAGACAAACCTGAGCCTTGTGTCTCTTTATGGACATACAATCAATCTATATGTATAAGCTATCTTCTGTATTTATACTTATTGTGTTCTTATATTATTATTGTGTTCTTATATTATTATTGTGTTCTTTATCTTATTATGTTCTTTTTGGGCTGCATCGGAACTTCGTAACTATTCTCCTTTACACTTGTGTACTGGATATGGCATTAAGCAGTCTTGAACTTGAACTTAGAAAAGCAGGGGCCAACATGGCACTGAGAGTGTGAAGTATTGTCTCAGTGGCCACATTATTAGGTTCGTCTACTCGCTAATGCAGATAGCTAACTAAGCAATGTTCAATACATAAAAGCATGCAAACATAGTCAAGAGGTTTATTTGTTGTTTAAAGCAAACATCAGAATGAGAAGAAATGCAATCTAAATGAATTTAATCATGGAATGATTGTTGGTGCCAGATGGGGTTGGTTTGAGTAACTCAGAAACTCCTGGGATTTTCATGCACAACAATCTATCAAGTTCCCAGAGAATGATGCGATAAACTAAGAACATCCAGTGAGTGGTGTTTCTGTGGTTGAAAATACCTTGTTAGTGAGAGAAGTCAGAAGAGAATGGCCAGACGAGTTCAAGCTGACATGAAGGCAACAGTAACTCAAATAACCACGCATTCCAGCATTGATGTGCAGAAGATCATCTCTGAATGCACAAGATGGCAAACTTTGATGTGGATGGACTACAGCAGTAGAAGACCACAAACATCTGAAACATCCACACTAGGGGCACATAAAAAGAGCTACCTTTTAATCAGGACGGCAACCGAGATTTTGAAGGCAGAGATTTGCGGCAGTTTTTATGGTTTGAGGGACAACCAATCAGCAAGAGGGATTCATTAGAATCCCTCTTATTAGAATTTACTAATTAGAATTACTAATTTAGAATTACTAATTATTTTACTAATTAGAATTAGTAAAAGAAGAACAGACTTCCAGGAGGGAGCCTCAGTGAACAGGTCTCTGGCACTAAGTCTGGTGCTGTGGCTCAGAAGAGCAGAGAGATGAATAAAACTGCAGTGTTGATAAGAGATTCCTTAGTCAGAGGAACAGAGATGAGATTCTGTGGATGTGATAGCCATACCTGGGTGGTAGTTGCCTCACTGGTGCCATGATCAGGGATGACTCAGATCAGGTCCATGGGATTCTTAAGGGCAAGGTTGAGCAGCCAAATGTCTTGGTACATACTGGCACCAATGACATAAGTAGACTAGGTGAGGAGGTACTGAAGAGAGATTTTATGAAGCAAGATAGAAAGCTGAGAAACGACCTCCAGGATAGTAATCTCTGGATTACTGCCTGTGTCACATTCCAGTGAGGATAAAAATAGGATGATTTGGCAGGTCCTGACGAAGGGTCTCAGCCCGAAACATCAACAGTGCTTCTCCTTATAGATGCTGCCTGGCCTGCTGTGTTCCACCAGCATTTTGTGTGTGTGATTTGGCAGGTGAATGCGTGGCTGAGGAACAGGTGCAGGAGACAGTGGTTCAGATTGATAGATCATTGGAATCTCTTCTGGGGAAGATATGACCTGTACAAAAGGGACTGGTTACACCTGAACCCGAGAGGGTCCAGTATCCTTGTGAGCAGGTTGTCTAGAGTTGTTCGGGAGGGGTTTAAACTAATTTGGCAGGAAGATGGGAACCAGAGTGATAGTGATGAAGATGAGGTAGTTGGTTTACAAACAGAGACAATGTCTGGTGAGACCCCGAACAAGGAGAGGCTGATGACAGGGCAACATTGCAGACAACAAGTTGAGTTGCAATGTAAACGGCAGATAAAATAAAAAAAAAGAATAGTACAGGAGTAAAGGTGTCATATATGAATTTGCAAAGTACACAGCATAAGGTCAATGCACTTGTATCACAATTACGCTTTGGCGGGTATGATGTTGTAGGCATCACTGAACCATGGCTGAAAGAAGATTATATCTGGGAGCTTAATGCCCAAGGATACACATTGTATCGAAAGGATAGGCAGGAAGGCAAAATGGGGAGTGTGGCTCTGATGGTTAAAAATGAAATTAAATCATTAGAAAGAGGTGACATAGGGTTGGAAGGTGTTGAATCATTGTGAATAGAGCTAAGGAACTGAAAGTGTAAAAAGACCTGATGGGAGTTATATACAGACCCTCAAAACAGTACTAAGGATGTGGTCCACAAGTTACAACAGGGGATAGAAAATACATACCAAAAGGGCAATGTTACAATCATCATTATGGATTTCACTTTGCCAAAAGATGGGGAAGATCAGTTTGGTGCAAAATTCCAAGAGTGGGAATCTCCAGAATGCCTAGGAGATGGGTTTTTGGAGGAGCTCATGGTTGAGCCTGCTAGGAGATCAGCTATTCTGGAGTGGGTGTTGTGCAATGAACTAGAATTGATTAGTGAGCTGAAAGTAAAGGAATCCTAAGGGGTATAATATGATCGAATTCACGCTGAAATTTGAGAAGGAGAAGCTGAAGTCAGATGTATCTGTTGGAATTCTTTGAGGAAATAGCAAGCAGGATAGACAAAGGCGAATCACTTGATGTTGTGTACTTGGGCTTTCAGAAGGACTTTGCCACACATGACGCTGCTTAAAAAGCTACAAGCCCATGGTATTGCAGGAAAGATTCTAGCCTGGATAAAGTATTGGCTGATTGGCAGGAGGTAAAGAGTGGGAATAAATGGAGCCTTTTCTGGTTGACTGCCAGTGACTAGTGGTGTTCCACAGGGGTCTATGTTGGGACCATTTCTTTTTATGTTTTATGTTATATGTTAATGATATGGATAATGAAATTGATGGCTTTTTTTGCTAAATTTGCAGATGCTATGAAAATAGGTGGAGGTGCAGGTAGTTTTGAGGAAATACGGAGTCAGCAGAAGGACTTAGAAAGAATTGGAGAATGTGCAAAGAAGTAGAAGATGGAATACAGTGTCAGAAAGTGTATGGTTATACTCTTCAGTAGAAGAAATGAAAGGGTTGACTGTTTTCTAAATGGAGAAAAAATACAAAAATCTGAGTTGCAAGATTCCCTAAAGGTTAATTTGCAGGTTGAGATTATGGTGAGGAGGCAAATGTGATGTTAGCATTCACTTCAAGAGGACTAGAATATAAAAGCAAGGTTGTAATGTTGAGACTTTAAGACACATTGGTGAGGCCACACTTGCTGTATTGTGTGCAATTTTAGGCCCTTATCTTAGAAAGGATGTATTGAAACTGGAGAGGTTTCAAAGGAGGTTCACAAAAATGTTTCCAGGTTTCAATGGTTTGTCATATGAAGAGTGTTTGATGGCTCCCAGACTGTATTACTGGAATTGAGAAGAATGATGGGAGACCTCATTGAAACCTATAGAATGGTGTAAGGCCTTGATAGAGTGGATCTGGAAAGGATGATTCATATGGTGGGAGTGTCTAAGACCAGAGGACACAGTCTTAAAATAGAGGGGTTACTTTTAGAACAGAGATGTGGAGGAATTTATTTATCCAGAGAGTGGCACAAGCAGTTGTGGAGCCTCTTCTGGCTTGCTGGCAGTGATCAGAGATGTTCCACAGGGGTCTACATTGGGACCGATTCTTTTAAATTGATCTGTCAATGATTTAGATAATGGAATTGATGGCTTTGTTGCAAAGTTTGCATATGCTGCAAAGATTGGTGGAGGGCAGGTAGTTTTGAGGAAATAGAGAGGCTACAGAAGGACTTAGATAGATTAGGAGAATGGGCAAAGAAATGGCAGGCAGAATCCAGTGTCAGGAAGTTAATGGTCATGCATTTTGGAATAAGAATTGAAAGTGTTGGTTATTTTCTAACTGGAGAAAAAATACAAAAAACTGAGACATAAAGGGACTTGAGAGTCCTTGAGCAGGATTCCCTAATGGTTAATTTGCAGGTTAGGTCTGTGGTAAGGAAGTCAAATGGAATGTTAGCATTCATATCAAGAGGACTAGAACATAAAAGCAAAGATGTAATGTTGAAAATTTATAAAGCACTGATGAGTGTTCACTTGGAGTATTGTCAACAGATTTGGGCCTCTTATGTTCAGAAGGAAGTGCTGAAACTGGAGAGTGTTCAAAGGCGATTCACAAAAATTATTCCAGGATTGAATGTCATATGAAGATGATGGGCCTGTATCAACTAGAATTCAGAAGAATGAGGGGTGACCACATTGAAACCAATTGAGTAGTGAAAGGCCTTGATAGTGAATGAGGAGAGGATGTTTCATATGGTGGGAGAGTCTAAGACCAGAGGACAGAGGCTCAGAATACTGGGGTGCCCTATTAGAATGGATATGAAGAGGAATTTCTTTAGCGAGAGAGTGGTGAATCTGTGGAATTCTTTCCCACAGGCAGCTGTGGAGGTGAAACTTTTATGTATAGTTAAGGCGGAGGTAAATAGATTCTTAATTGGTCAGGGCATGAAGGGATACAGAGAGAAGGCAGGAAATTGGGGCTGAGAGGAAATTTGGACCAGTCATGATGGGCCAAATGGCCTACTTCTGCTCCTCTATCAAATCATCTTATGGTCCAAGATCCCCGGGTGCTACTGTAGAACAGAAGAATCTACTCTTAGAAGAAGATATTGTTGTCATTGTGAGATTACCTCAATTATCAGAGGAGATCTGGTTTGACTGAATGTTGTACTGAAGAGTCCCAGTCACAATATCATTGCTCAAGACACAAGAGACTGCAGATGCTGAAATTCTGAATAGTGGTTGCCACGTTAATGTAGTGATTAGTGTGATGCTATTGCAGCTCAGGGCATTTTTGAGTTCAAAGTTCAATTCCAGCACTGTTCTGTAAGGATTCTGTACATCCTCTCCGTGGAATGTTTGGGTTTTCCCCAAGTGGTCTGCTTCCCTCCCACAGACCAAAGACATACTGGTTTGGTTGGTTGGTCATTGTAAATTTTCCTGTGATTAACATATAGCATGAGACAGGACAGGAACAGACCCAGAGATAACAGACTAGTTTAATCTAATTAAACGTGTAATTAAAAGCCTACTGAACTAGTCCCTTCTGCCTGAACTAGTCCATCTCCTTCCATTCTCTGCCTATTCATGGGCCTATCGAAGAATCTCTTCAGCACCTCTGTTATATTTGCCTGCACTAACACTCCCTTTTTGCTCCAAAACTCATCATCTGTAGTCTTTCGTGTCTCCATATCGTTTTCCTTCAGTCTTTGTTATGTATAGTTTTTCCTAAATTCTAAGGTATTTTTTTTTTATTTTCCTGTAAATGCATCCAGGAAAATGAATCTCAAGGTATTATATGGTGACATATACAATACAAACTTTGATAATAAATCTACTTTGAACTTTGAATTTTGAACTTCATGCTGCTGGGGATAAATCTTGGAATTTACTGCCAAATGTACCTTCTCCGGATGCACTCGTTGTAAAGGCATTCAGAGATGGTCAATAAATGCCAGCCTTGATTACAGCGTCATATCTGGTAAATGAATAATATAACTTTGGAACTTGAGGGATTTATTCTTGGCCTTTTCATGGTTTATACACACTAAAGCTTTAGAGACAAGCTTCAAGCAGACACTGTCCTTGACAATCATCCAATTCACTTCCCTGAACCGTCATTTTTTGTCACCCACGTTCCTGTGGGATACAAGCAGCAGCACACAGACTGGTTGCCCACTGTCCCCCAAGGACACAGTCTGGATTTTATGGGACCTCTCCTAATGCTGACGCAACTTGTCATTTGCCCTGGATTCATCAAAAGCTCAAATTTGACACGTTTGTCCTCTAACCACTCTGCCTTCTTTTCCCACTGTTCAGTTTTGTTGGGACATCCTGTCAAATAATGTTAAACTTTTATCGTTAGACACAAGAAATTCTGCAGATGCTGGAAATCCAAAGCAACACACACACACACACACACACACACACACACACACACACACACACACACACACACACACACACACACACACACACACACACACACACACACACACACACACACACACACACACACACCACCCTGGAGGAACTTAGCAAATCAGGCAGCATCTGTTAATATTTCGGTCTGAGGCCCTTCTTCAGGACTGGAAATTATGCCATAATAAATGGTGGGGTGAGGGGAAGGAGGTCTAGCTCGAAGGTGAAGGGCATTATGATTAGATCCTGTCATCAGATGAAGGCATTTTGGCTTCTGGCAAAATTAATTCTCACTTGCTGCAAATACCAAATTTTATATTCATGACATCATATCAAGATTAAGTTTCTGATCTAGGGAAAGGAGCATGTGTTAAATTTATTACTCTGCATCCATCTTTCAGCTAAGCAAAGTAAGATGCACAATTCAAAAGGTTAAAAATTTAAGAAGTTACTCATGTTTTTTGAACAAAGACCTGAGGCTATGAGAGATTGATTCAAAATTCAAGATTCAATTTGATTTATCATGTGCATATGGAAATGCATCACACCCGTGGGTGCGCTGGGGGGCAGCCCGCAAGTGTAGCCACCCATTGCTTGGCAGAACAACACAGAACACAATGAGCAACAAAACAAGGAGAGCAAAACAAGCCCCTTTCCTCCCTCCCACCCACACATATTTCTTTAACCCCACAGTCCAGAACTCCGGCCGGCATAGACCTGGTCTTGCAGACATTTAGCTTTCACCTTGCAGACTCAGCTCCAGTCTTCACGACTTGAATTTTGTATTTCTAACTCAACCCTCTCAGCTTCTCTCTGCGTAACTCAATGGTGTACTTACAGACTTTTTGATTTTGTTTACTTGGATTTCTTGTTTCCTTCATTCAGTATTACTATTGGATAAATTATTTTATTCACAGGATGTACACATTGCTGGGAATTCCAACATTTATAACCATTCCCAATTACCCTTTAACTAAAAGAAATGATTTAGAGTCAATCACATTACTGAGTCTGGGGTGAATTGATTTAAGAGGATGCTGCCTGAACTTGAGGGACTGAGTTATGGAGAAAGATTGAACAGATTTGTACTATTTTCATTGTAGCGTGGGAGAATGAGGGGTTGATCTTATAGAGGTGTAGGTATGAGGGTTATAGGTAGATGTACACAGTCTTTTTCTCAGGTCTGAGGAATCAGGAAGTAAAATGTTTAAGATGGAAGTGAAGAGATTTAATAGAAACTAGGGAGAATACTTTTTCACCCAAGTAGTCAGATTATGGAATGAGCTGCTGGAAGAAGTTGTTGAATTAGTTACATCAGCAACATTGACAAAGTACATGCAAAGGCATGAAGATTGCTTGTCTCAGTACTGAACTGAGGCTGTGGCCTGCACCTAACGGGCTATTGGATCAATCGGCTGTAGCGCTGAACTGGCTTTGTGGCTGGGGACTCACTTTTGGGAACTTCAGTTGTTTGCTTGCTTTTGTCGTTTGCGCAATTTTTTTGTTCTCTGCGTTATGTTTTTGTCAGTCTTTTTTAGTATGTTCCATTGGATTTCTTTGCTTTGTGGCTGTTTGAAAGGAGATGAATCTCAAGGTTATGTATAGTACACATATTTTGATAATAAATTAACTTTGAACTTTGACAGGTACATCGATAGGAAACCTTTAGAGAGATATAAGTGAAACATAGATAAATGGGACTGGCTTTGATGGAAATCTTGGTTGGTGTCGATCAGATGGGTCAAAGGAACTACTTCCGCTCTGTTTGACTCTATGACTCTACACAAGTCAGACTAGGTAAGGACAGCAATTTTCCCTCTCTGAAGAGCATTGTGAATGAAATTCAAAGTGCAAAGTTCAAAGGAAATTTATTATCAGAATATGTATATGTTAACATATGTTACCTTCACAGCAAAAAAGAAATACAATAACATTTACTAAAAGCTATACATTTATATAACAAAGACTGATAAACAAAATGTGCAAATACAACTATAGTACTGAGAACATGAATTGTAGAATCACTGGAAGTGAGTCCATAAGTTGTGAGTCAGTTCAGTGTTGAGGTTAGTGAAGTTATTAACACTGGTTCAGGAGCCTGATGGTTGCAGGGTAATAACTGTTCCTGAACTTAGTAATGTGGGACCTAAGGCTTCTGTACCACCATGAGAGTGTAGAATAAGCTGCCAGCATAAATGGTGCATGCAAACTCAGTTTCAATGCTTAAGAGGAGTTTGGATAGGTACATGGATGGTAGGGGTATAGAAGACTGTGGTCCTGCTGCAGGTCAATGGGAGTAGGCAGTTTAAATGGTTTGGCACAGACTAGATGGGTCAAAGGGCCTGTTTCTGCACTGTACTTTTCTACGTCTATGACTATGATTTCCATAATAGTGAGTAGAGAGCATCGTCTGAGTGGTGGAGTTTCTTGATGATGGATGCTGCTTTCTTGTGGCAGTGCTCCTGTAAATATGTTCAATGATGGGAGGGCTTTGCTTGTGATGGACTATCTTTTATGTTGTTTATGACAATAATCATGATACTGTTCTGTTTCATGACAATCTTATCTTTTAAGGATAATGTTGAAGAAATTAGCATGTGTCTGTGTTTATGCAATACATCAGAGGATGCAGGGATTTTGAATTTTTGCCCCATTTAGAAAATAGTCTATACTTTCATCCCTTCTAGCAAAGTGCATGATCATATACTTCCTGCTGCTGTATTCCATCTGCCACTCTTTTGCCCATTCTCCTAATCTGTCTAAGTCCTTCTCTAGACCCCCTGATTCTCCAACACTACCTGCACCTCCACCTGTCTTTGTATCATCTACGAACTTGGCCACCAAACTATCAATTCCATCATCCAAATCATTTACATATAACATAAAAAGAAGTGTTCTCTACAACAACCCCTGCAGAACACCCCTTGGCTTCCCACCAATCAGCCAATGCTCTATCCATGCTAGTGTCTTTCCTGTGAAACCATAGGCTCTTATCTTGTTAAGTAGCCTCGTGTGTGGGACCTTGTCGAAAGGCTTTTGAAAGCGGCTCTAGGGTAGGCATGTGGACATACAGAGAATGGAGAAATATGGAAAGGCAGAATGGATTAGTTTACTCGGGAACTTTATTAGTTTAGCACAACTTTATGGGCCAAAGAGCTATCCCTATGCTGCATTGTGCTCTCTTTTAGAACTACTTCTTTAATGTTTTATACATATATATATATATATATATATATATATATATATATATATATATATATATATAATGCCCTGGTTACGACTTTTACTGCTCTGCTGTAGGTATTTCATTTTAGCAGTTCTGGAAGAGTAGTCTGATCTGCTTTCAGCATGTTAGGGTTTGAAATAAAGATAAGGGGGTGTGACGTCCATGCTTAGGAATGTAGTGCCATCCAATCTGGATGGTGAGATTTGGAGAATGTTCTGGAGGACACTGGACAGAGAGGTTTTTGTGGCAGACACTGACATGGGTCAAGGTCTATTTGGTGAGAGCAGGGAGAAAACCGGAGGGAAGACGGCTGAGGCTGCCGACCCTGTTGCACAAGGTGTTTTGTCCAGATGAATGGCTTCAAGGAGGGAGGGCTGGAACCCCTGTGGAGGAGCCCGTTTGTTCCAGATGGACTTCGAGCAACATTTGGCAGGTGTTCCCAGACTGTGGGTCCAGCGCATGAGTTAAAGACAACTTTGAGATGAGCTCCAACTTATCTACACATTTCGACTGAGTTAACTGTAATGGGCCCTCTTTACTTTTTCCTTTTCTTTTCCCTACTTTCTGTTCAATAAAGCTGAAATTTGTAAATATACAGTACTTTGTTTATAATTGTATGCAGTGTATGGTCTGTTATTTCTCGCCGACTGGCGATTGCATGGGGGCAGTGATTACACCGTATTTACACAAATTGGGGTTCGGGTTTGCAAGAAAACCTAACCTTCTGTGTTTGGAGGGGCCCAAATCATATCGACCCTAGATGTATCGAGTCTGTGAAAGGTGGCTTTCTCACTGCTGATTCTGGTGGCTGTTAGCGAGGGGCCATCAAGTCAGATCTCTAGAGATGCCCGGTAAAAAAGGTGTTCATATAATATTTGTATTTGTTATTGCAATTTATAGTTTTTTACTATACATTGCAATGTACTGCTGCCGCAAAACAACAAATTCCACAAGCTATGCCAGTGATATTAAACCTTATCCAGATTCGGATTCTCCCCCCATGACCTGTAGCCCTAAACCCTCTTGGTGGTAGAAACTACAAGGTTGAGTTTCTGTACTGCTCTAATTCTACCTCATGAAATTGATCTACAAACCAATTAAACTACAACCCAATGTTTGGTTGCCTGGTACAATATGTTCTTGAATGGTTTGGCATTAATTTTTGTTTGATACTTCTGCTCTAATGAGACTTGAGAATGTCTTGCTAAATTAATGGCACTGCATAAATATTTTTATTGTTGTTGAATAGATGTGAGGCTCCCATGAGCTCAATACTAGATTAATGAGCTTAAATTTGTGCAATTATGCAGTAAAGGCTGAGTGGGCTTTGGAGCACACATATAATGGTTGACAAGAACAAAACCAGCTTCTCTAATATATAACATATTGGAATCTATTTTCTTCTACCACCACCGTAATTAAAATCACAAGATTTTTGCAGAGAGGACTGATAGCAGAGAACATTGAAGAGACAAAAATTCCTGATGTTGTCTCTGCAGATCAATCAAGGCAGTCCAGTGTTCACCAAACCAGTATTTTTTTTTCTCGAGGCTGGTTACTAACTGAAGTGAGCTGCCAAAGGAAGTGGTTGATGCAGTTGTATTATCAACATTTAAATGGTCCTTGTACAGGTATGCAGGTAGGAAAGAAGGGATATAGGCCTTCTACGCCACTCAGTATTTTATGAATACCTTCTTCTCTTCTGTCATCTTCTGAATGGGCCATTAACTCATGAAATATGCCTCACTATTTGAGTCTCTTTATCATTATCTATCTGTCTGTCTGTCTGTCTGTCTATCTGCCTGTCTGTCTATCTGTCTATTGTATTGTACAGCTGGCACGAAACAACAAATTTCACAACCTACAGTATGTCAGTGATAATAAACCTGATTCAGATTCAGATTCTGAAATGGGACTAGCTACCGTGTAGCTTTCTTGATAACTGTTGTACCTTATACCTCTGTAACTGTTGCACATAACTTAAATGAGGTATATGGGGTGTCTAGGGAGGGGTAGCACCGCTAATCAAAGGACTTGTCATGTCGTTTCTGGGGAAGGTCACTCTTCTTTGGTCCCCACTGGACACTCAGCTCTTACCTGTGGCTCTAACTAGCTCTTTGCATGCGACTGCGCTCACATCCCGGTGCACCACCTCGACAGGTAGCCAGCAGACCCTTACCCTGGCGGGACAGGGAAATGCATGTCCTAGCATGCAAAGTCAGCTTCGTGGGCAGGGTGGATGAAATCTACAGTGAGATCCAATGGCTAGGAATGCAGTTCTGCCATGCTCCGTGGAGAGCGAAGGGAATGACAAGGCACAGAAGACATCATGGTCATCCACTGTAAACAAGGAAGACCCCAGTTTGTGACACCTGTTTCTACCACTGAACCTGGACTTTTGAGCTCAAGAGAGTGGAACTTCCCCAGTGCTGTGGCTTTTCCACTTTAAAAACTCTCCTGCACAGGTTTCCTGTCATCATTCGACACAATGGACAACCACTACATACCTCATAAACATACTTCAGGGCACTGTGTAATGATTTGATCTACATTACATAAACAGAATGCAAGTCGAGCTTCTCACTGTGCCTGTACACGTGAAATAAAAACTCAGTTCCATTTGTGGTTGGCATGGATCAGTTAGGCTGCATTCCTGGTTTCCATGCTGGATGACACTGTGAATTTACTCTTCTCCATGTAGACACAGTCTAACTAAAACTGCACTGGGATTTCCCCCAAATAATACAGTATAGTCCATTTCATTGTGAATCACCACAAATTATGGCACAGGAGACAAAATGTGCTGAATGTATTTGTCAGAGAACTGAATGTTTGTTCAGCTGGGACTTGAGCTGATTATCCTGTTACACCTTTCCTTTAAGTCACATTTACTTCACTTATATTGATCAGAGTGGATCTGATTCAGTCAAGTCTCTTGCATCTCTGTGGCCGAAGATGGAAATTCCAATAGTGTCAGGATAATTGGCTTGTATTCTATAACAGGAACTCAATAAAGGGGACCAAGAAATGCTACTTTCAAGGGAAATGAATATGAGGCTAGCAAATACTTTAAGCTATCTATATTTTGACTTCAGTTTCTAAAGCATTTTGATAAGATTGCTGGCATATTCCTGATTCAGATTCAAATTAGTTTATTGTCTTCTACACTAAGGTGCAATAAAATTCCATGCCCAAATGAAATCTAAGATAGGTTAATTGCCGTATTTAGTTATAGTGCATGACTTTATCACAAATAACCTCTGGCAGGGATGGTGGACAAACAACCAAAAATTGTAATTGATAGAATTTTACAAGAACAAGTTCATTGTTATTATTTATTTATATATATATATATATATTTTAGAGATAGAGACCCTTCTGATCCAATAAGCCACCCATGGTCCACTGTCTTCTCATATCAGATTCCTTCCTCTCCAGCCATTTATCTTTCCTACCCACCCAGCTTCACCTATCACCTTCCAGCTCTCCTCCTCCTTCCCTTCCCCACACTTTTATATTCTAGTGTCTTCCCTCTTTCTTTCCAGTCCTGATGAAGGATCTTGGCATGAAATAGCAACTGTTTACTCTTTTCCATAGATGCTGCCTGACCTGTTGAGTTCCTATAGCATTTTATAGAGTCACAGAAAAGTACGTCCCAGCATCTGCAGTTTCTCCCGTTTGTGAATGACTCCACCCGATCCAGTGAATCTAAAATGCCCAGTTCCACCCAGTGATCAGTTATCCATCTGATCCAGCAAGTCTAAACTGCCCAATTACACCCAGTGATCAGTCCCAGTGATCAGTTATCCATCTGATCAATGATGCCAGACTGTCCAATTATACCCAGTGATCAGTCCCAGTGATCAGTTATCCATCTGATCCAATGATGCCAGACTGTCCAATTATACCCAGTGATCAGTCCCAGTGATCAGTTATCCATCTGATCCAGCGAGTCTAAACTGCCCAATTACACCCAGTGATCAGTTATCCATCTGATCCAGTGAGCCTAAACTGCCCAATTACACCCAGTGATCAGTTATCCATCTGATCCAATGAGTCTAAACTGCCCAATTACACCCAGTGAACAGTTATCCATCTGATCCAATGAGTCTAAACTGCCCAATTACACCCAGTGAACAGTTATCCATCTGATCCAGTGAGCCTAAACTGTCCAATTACACCCAGTGATTAGTCCCAGGGATCAATTATCCATCTGATCCAATGATGCCAGACTGTCCAATTATACCCAGGAATCAATTATTCATCTAAACCAATAATCCTACACTGCCCCAATTACTCCCAGTGATCAATTATCCAAAAAATCCAATGAGTCTAAGCTGCCCAATTACACCCAGTGATGAACTACTACTAACTTGTGCATTTTGGAAAGTGGAGTACTCATAGGAAAGGCTCAGGCAGGACTTACAAATTCCTTATCCACAGTGAGAGAGCAATACTCTAGCATTGAGAATTTTATGATTTACTGCTGTCCACTTAAACCCCTATTTTGATATTGGGATCTTGGATTCCAGGCATCCCTGCAGGCTAAACATTAACTAGGCACCTACTCTTTCCAATATTTTCATAACTACTGTAATTGTTGTGTTTGAACCTGAACTTCCTGCAGTTTTACACACCTGTTCGCACCTGGTTGAAGTGTGATTCACTTTCAAGGAATCTATAATGCATGTTCTCAGTATTCACACAAAATGCTGGTGGAACGCAGCAGGCCAGGCAGCATCTATAGGGAGAAGTGCGGTTGACGTTTCGGGGTGAGACCCTTCGTCAGGGTCTTGATGAAGGGTCTCGACCCGAAACGTCGACAGCGCTTCTCCCTATAGATGCTGCCTGGCCTGCTGCGTTCCACCAGCATTTTGTGAGTGTTGCTTGAATTTCCAGCATCTGCAGATTTCCTCATGTTCTCAGTATTATTTATCTCCTTATCTAGTTATTTATTTAAGTTTACACAATTTGTCTTCTTTTTCACATTGATTGATTGTCATTCTTTGTGTGTAGTCTTTTTCAGAATCATTGAGTCATAGAGAAGTACAGCACAGAAACAGGTCCTTAGGCCCATTTAGTTCATGGTGAATCATTAATCTACCTAATCCTATCAACCGGTACCAGGACCATAGCCCTCCATACCCCTGCCATTCATGTACCTATCCGAGTTTCTCTTAAATGTTGAAATTGAACCTGCATCCACCTCTTGCACTAGCAGCTCGTTCCACAATCTAACGGCCCTTTGAGTGAAGAAGTTTCTGCTGATGTTCTCCTTTTATTTCTTCTCCGGTTTGATTGGGGCATGACTGTGCAAGCACGTGGACATCAGCAGGTAGATCAGCGAGAAGAGTTTAAAAGGAGATAGCTTTATAGAGTGGGCATCAGAGTAGCGGGAGACAGAGCAGGAAGGCTTTGGCTCCATGGGGCTTCGGAGATAATGGATCAAGGCAAGGTAGGTTGCCTGTGTAGAATACAGACAGGAAATATGTGTGTAAGGCCGGTGTTCTGTGCTCGGTGTCAGATGCGTGGATCATAAGTGGGTAACAGTCAGGAGAGGGAAGGGCAAGAGTCAGAGGCTAGACAGTAACCCTGTGGCTGTCCCCCATTACAATAAATACTCCTGCTTGAGTACTGTTGGGGGGACGGCCTACCTGGGGGAAGCAACAGTGGCCGCACCTCCAGCACAGAGTCTGGCCCTGTGGTTCAGAAGGTTAGGGAAAGGAAGAGGATGGCAGCAGTGATAGGGGACTCTATAGTTAGGGGATCAGACAGGCAATTCTGTGGACGAAGGAAAGAAACACGGAGAGTAGTTTGCCTCCCAGGTGCCAGGGTCCGGGATGTTTCTGGTCACGTCCACAATATCCTGAAGTAGGAAGGAGAACAGCCAGAGGTCGTGGTACATATTTGTACCAATGACATATGTAGGAAAAGGGAGGAGGTCCTGAAAACAGACTACAGGGAGATAGGAGGGAAGTTGAGAAGTAGGACCACAAAGGTAGTAATCTCGGGATTACTGCATGCGCCATGTGACAGTGAGAACAGGAATAGAATGAGGTGGAGGATAAATGTGTGGCTGAGGGATTTCTGGATCATTGGGACCTCTTTTGGGGCAGGTGTGACCTGTACAAAAAGGATGGGTTGCACTTGAATCCCAGGGGGATCAAAATCCTGGCTGGGACCTCAGACAAAGTTAGGAATGAAACGGCAACACGAGTGAATCTGCAGATGCTGGAAATAAATAAAAATACAAAATGCTGGCAGAACTCAGCAGGCCAGACAGCATCTATGGAAGGAGGCAGTGACGCTGTTTCGGGTCGAAACCCTTCATCAGGAATGAAAAGGTTGTGCATGATGCGACTAGTGTCCCGCGCTGCCTATATTTCAATGAAAGAAATATGGTAGGAAAGGTGGATAACATTGTTGAAGATGAGGTAGCTGGTTTACAAACAGAGGCAACGTGTAGTGAGAAGGTGTTGCATTTGAATGTGTGCAGTATATAGAATAAGGTAGAAGAACTTGTAGCACAGTTACAGATTGGCATGTATGATGCTGTAGGCATCAGTGAATCACAGCTGAAAGAAGATTATAGATGAGAGCTTAATGTCCAAGGATACACATTATATTGAAGGGATAGGCAGGAAAGCAGAGGGAATAGCATTCCTCTGTTAGTAAAATGAAATCAAGTTTTTAAAAAGAGGTGGCACAGAGTCAGAAGTTGTTGAATCGTTGTGGATAGAGCTAAGGAGCTGCAAGGACAAAAAGACCCTGATGGGAGTTGTATACAGAACCCCAAACAGTAGTAAGGATATGGTCTACAAATTACAATGGGAGATTGACAATGCATGCCAAAGGAACAATGTTACAATAGACACTGGGGATTTCCATATGCAGACAGATTAGGAAAATCAGGAAGGTGTGGGATTCCAACAGGGGGAGTTTATAGAATGTGTATGAGATGGCTTTTTAGAGCAGTTTGTGGTTGAGCCCACTAGGGGGATCAGCTTTTCTAGACTGGGTGTTGTGCAATGAACCAGAATTGTTTAGAGAGCTTGTCAAAGAACCCATAGGGGAGAGTGATCATAAGATAATCGAATTCACCCTGAAATTTGAGAAGAAAAAGCTGAAGTCAGATGTATCAGTATTTCAATGGAGTAAAGGAAATTACAGAGGCATGAGAGAGAAATTGGTCAAAATTGACTAGAAAAAAAAACCAATGCTAGCAGGGATGACGGCAGAATATGAATGGCTGGAATTTCTGGAAGCAATATAGAATCCATAGGATATAGACAGCCCAAAGAGGAAGAAGTATTCTTAAGACACGATGACTTATATGGCTAACAAGAGAATTCAAAGTCAACATAATAGCCAGAGAGGGCATATAATAGAACAAAAATTAGTGGGAAGCTTTTGAAAACTAACGGAAGGCAACCAAAAAAGTCATTAAGAAGGTAAAGATGGAATATGAAAGCAAGCTAGCAATTAGACTTAAAGAGGATACCAAAAGATTCTTCAGGTACGTCAAGTGTAAAAGGAAGGTGAGATTGGAAAACGATGCTGGAAATGTCGGAATAGGGGATAATAAAATGGCAGATGAACTGAATATGCATTTGCATCAGTCATCACTATGGAAGACACGAGCAGCATGATAGAAGTTCTAGGCGTCAGGTGGCATGAAGTATGGGAAGTTATGATAACTAGAAAGAAGATTCTTGGGAAACTGAAAGATCTGAAGGTGGATAAGTCACCTGGACTGGATGGTGTACAACCCAGGGTTCTGAAAGAGATGGCTGAAGAGATTGTGGAGGCATTAGTAATGATCTTTCAACAATCGCTAGATTCTGGAATGGCTCTGGAAGACTGGAAAATTATAAATGTCGCTCCACTTTTCAAGAAGGGAGAGGGGCAGAAGAATGGAAATTACAGGCCTGTTAGTCTGAACTCAGGGATTGGGAAGATGTTGGAGTCGAAATTAAGGATGGCAGGGTACTTCAAGGCATGATGAAATAGGCCGTAGTCTTGCTTATCAATTGGAATTCTTTGAAAAATAACAACAATGATAGACAAAGGAGAGTTGGGTGATGTTGTGTATGTGGATTTTCAGAAGGTGCCGTGATGAAATGGCAGAGCAGATTCGATGGTCCAAATGGTCTAGTTCTGCTGCTGTATCTTATGGTCTTATGGTCTAACCTACGGACTCAAGGACTTTACAACTCATGTTCTTAGTATTATTAAATTACTCCATATATTTTTATTTTTATTATTATTATTATTATTATTATTATTATTATTATTATTACTGGAGTGTTGGATTTGCACGTCGGTTGCTTGTCAGTCTGTGTGCAGTCTTTTATTCTCTTGTGAATGCCTGCAAGAAAATGAATCTCAGTGTGGTGTATGGTGACATATGTGTACTTTAATAAGTTTACTTTGACTTTGATTTGCTTGGAAGGTGAGATACTGGATGCAATTCCTAATCTATTGGAATGCCAGTGTTAATTGGAGATTCCCTGTTTTGCAAATATATACCCAGTTAATAGGCTTATTGTTATTCCACATGCATAGTAAGAAAACCACTACCACTAGCCTGTAAAACTCAGATGGAAACTGTTCAAAAAATAAAACATTCTTCATTAATGGAAGTGATAGACGGAACTCAACCCCATGAAATGGCTTATGTTAAGTGGCAGCATGTTGGCATAAGAGTTTGTATAAAACTTTGCAGTGCCAGATTGAGGTTCAATTCCTGCCATTGTCTGTAATGAGTTTGTACATTCTCCCTGTGATTGTGTGGGCTTCCTCTGGCTGCCTCAGTTTCCTCCCACGTCGCAAAGACATCTGAGTTAGGGTTAGTGAGTTGTGGGCATGCAAAATTGGCATTGGAACCATGATGCTCACGAGCTGCTTGCAACACACCCACAGATTGTGCTCGTCATTGCAACAACACATTTCACTGTAGGTCTCAATTTTGCAATTTACATTTGACAAATAAAATTAAATCTTTAAAATCTATGCAACCTGACATTTGCAGTGTTTTTGGCTAGTTTCTAACTGAAACATCTTAACGTTCAAATTTAATTCTCAACAGAAACTACAATGTGCAGTAAAATTCTGCCGAGCTGCAATGTCATCTAAATGACAACATCTATTGTAGTGACAGTAGTCACTACTAAAAGTGATTTTATTTCTATTCCCATATTTTGTCCTGATGCTGAATTTATATCTGAATCACTCAATCTTTATCTTTTTTACCTTGTTTAAATTACACAGTTGTCCTGGTTTGGTCTCTATCTATCTCAATTGCTTAGAAGTTCACGCAAATTTGGCATATCAACCAAAACTTTGAAAAACTTCTATAGACACAGAGTGAAGAATATCCTGCTGTTCGCATTGGTTGCATCACAGCCTGGTATAGAAACACAAATGCCCAGGAATAGAAAAGTTTACAAAATGTGGTGAATGAGACCCAGCCCATCACAGAAAATAAACCCTCCCCTCCATCGGTTAGATCTACAGAGGAGTGCTGCCACAAGAAAGCAGCATACATTATCAAGGACTCACCATCCAGACTATGGTTTTGTGTCACTACTACCAGCAGGAAGGAAATACAGAGCCTTAGGTCCCACACCACCAAAGTCAGGAACAGTTACTGCCCTGCAATGATCAGGTCCTGAACTAGAGTGGATAACTTCACTCACGTCAATACTGAACTTATTCCACAACCTATGGACTTACTTTCAAGGAATCTAAAACTCATGTTTCCAATATTATTTATTTATTTATTATTTGTTGGTTTTGTATTTGATCTATTTATCTTCATTTGCCTGTTGGTTGTTAATCCATCTTTGTTGTGTGTAGTTTTCATTGATTATATTATGTTCCTCTGAGCAGACTCAATGGGCTGAATGGTGTAATTCTGCTTTCTTGTCTTACAGACATATTAGAAAACCTACTGCACAATACAGGCCCTTTGGCCTACAAAGCTGTACCAAATGTGTCCTTACCTTAGAAATTACCTAGGGTTACTCATAGCCCTCTATTTTTCTAAGCTCCATGTACCTGTCCAGGAGTCTCTTAAAAGAACGTATCATAACCGCCTCCACCACTGTTGCCAGCAGCCCATTCCACGCACTCACCACTCTCTGCATAAAAACTTACCCCTGATATCTCTGTACCTACTTGCTAGCTGCTTAAAACTGTGCCCTCTCGTGCTAGTCATTTCAGCCCTGGGAAAAAGCCTCTGACTGTCCACACGATCAATGCCTCTCATCATCTTATACACCTCTATAAGGTCACTTCTCATCCTCCGTCACTCCTAGGAAAAAAGGCCAAGTTCACTCAACCTATTCTCATAAGGCATGCTCCCCAATCCAGGCAACATCCTTGTAAATCTCCTCTGCACCATTTCTATGGGTTCCACATCCTTCCTGTAGTGAGGAGACCAGAACCGAGCACAATACTCCAAGTGGGGTCTGACCAGGGTCCTATATAGCTGTAGCATTACCTCTCGGCTCCTATATTCAATTCCACAATTGATGAAAGCCAATGCACCAAATGCTTTCTTAACTAAAGTCAACCTGCGCAGCAGCTTTGAGTGTCCTATGGACTTGGACTTCAAGATCCCTCTGATCTTCCACACTGTCACGAGGTTTTCCATTAATAGTATATTGTGTCATCATATTTGACCTACCAAAATGAACCACCTCACACTTATTTGGGTTGAACTCCATCTGCCACTTCACAGCCCAGTTGTGCATCCTATCAATGTCCCCCTGTAACCTCTGACAGCTGTCCACACTATCCACAACACACCTCAACCTTTAAGTCATCAGCAAATATCCTAACCCATCCCTCCACTTGCTTATCCAAGTCATTTATAAAAATTACAAAGAGTAGGGGTTCCAGAACAGATCCCACTGGTCACTGACTTTCATGCAGAATATGACCCGTCTACAAACTTTGCCTTCTGTGGGCAAGCCAGTTCTGGATCCACAAAGCAATGTCCCCTTGGATCCCATGCCTCCTTACTTTCTCAATAAGCCTTGCATGGGGTGCCTTGTCAAATGCCTTGCTGAAATTTATATACGCTGCATCTACTGCTCTTCCTTCATCAATGTGTTTAGTCATATCCTCAAAATATTCAGTCAGGCTCTTAAGGCATGACCTGCCTTTGACAAAGACACACTGACTATTCCTAATCATATTATACCTCTCCAAATGTTCATAAATCCTGCCTCTCAGTATCTTCTCCATCAACTTACCAACCACTGATTTTAAGACTCAATGACCTATCATGTCCAGCTCTATCCCTACTCCCTTTCTTGAATAAGGGAGCAACATCCGTAACACTCCAATCCTCCAAAACCTCTCCTGTCACCACTGATGATGCAAAGGTCATTGTCAGAGGCTCAGCAATCTCCCCTCTTGACTCCCACAGTAGTCTGGGGTACATCTTGTATGGTCCCGGTGACTTATCCAACTTGATGCTTTCCAAAAGCTCCAGCACCCAGCACATCCTCTTTCTTAATATCTACATGCTCAAGTTCTTCAGTCTGCTGTAAGTCATTCCTTCAATTGCCAGAATCCCTTTCCATAGTGAATATTGAAGTATACTCCATAGTGAATATACTCTTTCAGTGCCTTTGCTATCTCCACCGGTTCCACACACACTTTACCAATGTCACACTTGATTGGTCCTATTCTCTCACATCGTATCCTCTTGCCCTTCACATATTTGTAGAATGCCTTGGGGTTTTTATTAGTCCTGTCCACCAAGGCCTTCTCAAGGCCCCTTCTGGAGCTCCTAATTTCTTTCTTAAGCTCCTTGCTGCTAGCTTGATAATTTTCTAGATCTCTATCATTACCTAGTTTTTTGAACCTTTCATAAGCTCTTCCTTTTTTCTTCACTAGATTTACAACAGCCTTTCTACACCACAGTTCTGGTTCCCTACCATCCTTTCCTTTTCTTATTGGAAAGTACCTATGCAGGACTCCACGCAAATATCCCCTGAACATTTGCCACATTTCTTCCTACATTTCCCTGAGAAAATCTGTTACCAACTTATGCTTCCAAGTTTCTGCTTGATAGCCTCATATTTTGCCTTACTCCAATTAAGTGTTTTCCTAACTTGTCTGTTCCTATTCCACTCCAATGCTATGGTAAAGGAGATAGAATTATGATCACTATCTCTAAAATGCCCTCCCGCTGAGAGATCTGACACCTGACCAGGTTTATTTCCCAATACCAGATCAAGTACAGCCTCTCCTCTTGTAGGCTTATCCACATATTGTGTCAAGAAACCTTCCTGAACACACCTAACAAACTCCACCCCATCTGAAGCCCTCACTCTAGGGAGATGCCAATCGATATTTGGGAAATTAAGATTTCCCACCACAACAACCCTGTTATTATTACATATTACATATACATATTTCCTAAATCTGTCTCCCTATCTGCTCCTTGATGTCTCTGTTACTATTGGGTAGTCTATCAAAATACCCAGTAGAGCTCTTAACCCCTTCCTGTTCCTAACTTCCACCCACAGAGACTCAGTAGACAATCCCTCCATGACTTCCTCCTTTTCTGCAGCCGTGACACTATCCCTGATCAACAGTGCCACACCCCCACCTCTTTTGCCTCCCTTCCTGTCCTTTCTGAAACATCTAAAGCCTGACACTCAAAGTAACCATTCCTGCCCTTGAGGTATCCAAGTCTCTGTAATGGCCACAAAATCATAGCTCCAAGTACTGCTCCATGCTCTAAGCTCATCCGCTTTGTTCATAATTCTCCTTGCATTAAAATAGATACATCTCAAACCATCATCTGAGCACGTCCCTTTTCTATCACCTGCCTATCCTCCCTCTCGCACTGTCTCCAAGCTTTCTCTATTTGTGAACCAACCGCCTCTTACTCTGTCTCTTCAGTTTAGTTCCCACACCCCCAGCAATCCTAGTTTAAACTCTCCTCAATAGCCTTAGCAAACCTCCCCGCCAGGATATTGGTCCTTTGGGATTCAAGTGCAACCAATCCTTTTTCTACAGGTCACTCCTGCCCCAAAAGAGGTCCCCATGATCTTGAAATCTGAATCCCTGCCCCCTGCTCCAATCCCTCAGTCATGCATTCATCCTCGACTTCTTTCTATTCCTATACTCACTGTAACATGGCACAGGTAGTATTCCCGAGATTACTACGTTTGTGATCCTACTTCTCAGTTTCCTTCCTAACTCCCTGGAGTCTGCTTTCAGGACCTCCTCCCATTTTCTGCCTATGTTGTTGGTACCAATATGTACCATGACCTCTGGCTGTTCTCCCTCCCACTTCCGGATATTGCCAACATGATCAGAAACATCCCAGACTCTGGCACCTGGGAGGTAAACTACCATCCGTGCTTCTTTCCTCATCCACAGAATCACTTGCCTGACTCCCTAACTATAGAGTTCCCTCTCACTGCTGCCATCCTCTTCCTTTCCCCACCCTTTCTGAGCCACAGGGCCAAACATTGTGCCAGAGGCATGACCACTGTCGCTTCCCCCAGGTAGGCCTAGTTTGTCTTATTCTGTACATTGGTTGCTTGTCTGTATAGTTACTTATAGTTTTTCATAAATTATATTGTATTTCTTTATTTTTCTGTAAATGTCTACGAGAAAATTAATCTAAAAGTAGCACATGGTGACATGTACAGTACCTAATTTCATAATAAATTACTTTGAACTTAAGTTTCTTGCCACACTTTGCTCTCACAAACACATATTGCCTCTGAAACAGTAATTCTGATTCCCTGTCCACAGATGCTGACTGAACTGCTGAGTGTTTCCTGCATTCCCTATTTTTTCTCAGGTTTAGGGCATTCTTTCTTTTGTTCCACCATGCCTGCAAATAAATCACTCCAACTCAATGTTATTCCCAACTAAATATCTGAAATTATTAGCCAAGCTTCTGGGTACATGCTCTAATATTTTGCTTTGGCTCAATGTCAACATTTTCTTGTCTGATTAAATTGCTATGAAGTTTCTTGAAATGTCTGATTCGAGTTGTTGAATTATAGACTAATCCCAAAGTCTTTATACTTTTATTAAAGAATCAAACTACAAGGATTTTACATTCCCAGACATTTTTCACCGCCCTATTTACTTCAAGAATATTCTAATGAATCAAGAACAAGCAATTGTAAATTGACTAATTTTAAGTTGTATAAAATTCTAGCAGAATTACAGCTGTCTCACTAAAAGGATATTAACTATTAAGCCTTAAAGGATTTCTTTAGAAGCTTAGCTTTATTTGTCATATGTACTTTGAAACATATAGTGAAAAGTGGCATTTATGCCATTGACCACAGAGTCCAAGGATGTGCTGGGGACAACCTACTTTCACGGCCAACCTAGTATGCCTACAACTTAGTAATTTTAAACCGTACGTCTTTTCAGAGATAAACCATAGAACACAGAACAGTACAGCGCAGAAACTTCAGCCCATAATGTTGTACTGAGACCAATAAATTAGTAATCACATGGTCAACTAAATTAGTTCCTTATGCCCACATAATATCTATATCCCTCCATTTTCCTCACATTCAAGTGCTTATCTAAATTTCTCTTAAATATTCCTAATGTATCTGCCTCTAACATCACCCCACACAGTGCATTCCATGCACACACTGCTCTGCATATGGAACTTGCCTCTCACAGCTCCTTTGAAGTTACCTCCTCTCACCTTAAATACAAGGCCTCTGGTATTAGACATCACAACCCGAGGAAAATGATACTGTCTACTCTATCTATGCCTCTCATAATCTAATAATCTTCTATCAGCTCTCTCCTCAGTCTTCGCTGCTCCAGGGAAAAGCAAGTTTGTCCAACCTCTCATTTTAGCACGTTCCCTCAAATCTAGGCAAAATCCTGCCCTGCTCCAAAGCCTTGACTCCTTCCTATAATGGAGTGATCGGAACTGTGTGTAAAAGTCCAGATGTGGCCTAGCTAGAGTTTTATAAAGTTGCATCATAACTTCCTGACTTTTCAACTTAATGCCTTGACTGACATGGGCAAACGTGCCATATGCCTCCTTAACCATCCTGTCCACTTTCAGGAGCTATGAACTTGGACCACCAAGATACCTCTACTCATCAACACTGTTAAGGGTTTTGCCTTTAAAGTGTACTGTCTCCTTACATTTGACCTACCAAGGTGCAACTCTTCACTTTTGGCCCGGTTAAACTCCATCTGCCATTTCTCAGCCCATATCTGCAACTGATCTTTATCCCATTGTATTCTTTGCCATTCATCTGCACTATCTACAACACCACCACTCTTTGTACCATCTGCAAACTCACTAGTCAACCCTTTGTAAGTTTTCATCCAGGTCACTTATATACATCACGACCAGCAGAGGTCCCAGCACAGACCTCTACAGAACGCCACAAATCCCAGACCTCAGGCTAGAATATGTCCCTTCAACCACCACCTTCTGTCTTCTATGGGCAAGCCAGTTCTGAATCTAGATGGCCAATTCATCATTGATCCCATAACACTGTAGGTGTTATCCTACACTTCTGGCCAACTTTTACCCCTCCAGTCAAAAGATTTACTTATTATCCCAATGCTATATGCCTCCCATGACGTACCTTGTCAAAAGCCTTACTAAAATCCATATAGACAACATCCACAGCTCTAACTTTCATTAATCACCCTCATCACCTCATCAAAAAACTTAATCAAGTTAGTACCCCTAGTATCCTACCCCTAGTTAGGATTTCCAGTAACTTCCCTACCTCGGACCAGAGACTCATTGGTCTATGGTTTCCAGGATTATGTCTGGTTTGCTTTGTGAGCAATTGAACAGCATTAGCTACTCGCTAGTCTTCCAGGACCTTGTCTGTGCCAAGAAAGGACACAATGATATTGGTGAATTTCTTCACTTGCCTCTCATAATAACCTGGGGCATATCCCATCAGGCCCTTGGATTTTTATCCACCTTAATGCTCTTTAAGATACCCAACACCAGCCCTTGCATATTAATACTCTCAGCACTGATCTCCCAATTCTCCATGTCCTTCTCCTTGGTAAATACTGATATAAAGAATTCATTAAAAACATCGCCCGCATCTTTCACATCCAACTAAAGGTTCCCTTTTATTCTTGGTGTGTTCCCACCCTCTCCGTAGTTATCCTTTTGCTCCTAATATATGTATAGCAGCATTCACAACCTGGGGCCCACAGACTCCTAGCTTAATGATATTGGTCCATGGTGTTAAATAGTTGGGAACTCCTGATGTACGGAATGCGTTGGGATTCTCTTTAACCCTACTTACTAAGGACTTTTCATGGTGCCTCCTGGCTTTCCCAATTCCCTTTTTCAGTTCTTTTCTGGCTTCTTTATATTCCTCAAGGGTTCTGTTTGATTCTAACTTTCCAAGCATTAAATACCCTTCCTTTTTCTTCTTAACTAAATTCATCACATCTCTCAACATCCAAGGCTCCCTTATCTTGCCTTCCTTATCCTTCCTTTCAACTGGAATATACCCGTAGTTTACTCTGTGCAGCTGGTTTTTAAATCCCCTCCATGTGTCAGATGTGTCTACTTTGGTTCTGTCTTCACTAAGGAGGACATAAATAATCTTCCGGAAATAGTAGGGGACCGAGGGTTTAGTGAGATGGAGGAACTGAGGGAAATACATGTTAGTAGGGAAGTGGTGTTAGGTAAATTGAAGGGATTAAAGACAGATAAATCCCCAGGGCCAGATGGTCTGCATCCCAGAGTGCTTAAGGAAGTAGCCCAAGAAATAGTGGATGCATTAGTGATAATTTTTCAAAACTCCTTAGATTCTGGATTAGTTCCTGAGGATTGGAGGGTGACTAATGTAACCCCACTTTTTAAAAAAAGGAGGTAGAGAAAAACTGGGGAATTATAGACCGGTGAGTCTGACATCGGTGGTGGGGAAAATGCTAGAGTCGGTTATCAAAGATGTGATAACAGCACATTTGGAAAGAGGTGAAATCATCGGACAAAGTCAGCATGGATTTGTGAAAGGAAAATCATGTCTGACGAATCTTATAGAATTTTTTGAAGATGTAACTAGTAGAGTGGATAGGGGAGAGCCAGTGGATGTGGTATATTTAGATTTTCAAAAGGCTTTTGACGAAGTCCCACATAGAAGATTAGTGTGCAAACTTAAAGCACATGGTATTGGGGGTATGGTATTGATGTGGATAGAGAATTGGTTGGCAGACAGGAAGCAAAGAGTGGGAGTAAAAGGGACCTTTTCAGAATGGCAGGCAGTGACTAGTGGGGTTCTGCAAGGCTCAGTGCTGGGACCCCAGTTGTTTACAATATATATTAATGATTTAGACGAGGGAATTAAATGCAGCATCTCCAAGTTTGCGGATGACACAAAGCTGGGCGGCGGTGTTAACTGTGAGGAGGATGCTAAGAGGATGCAGGGTGACTTGGATAGGTTAGGTGAGTGGGCAAATTCATGGCAGATGCAATTTAATGTGGATAAATGTGAGGTTATCCACTTTGGTTGCAAGAACAGGAAAACAGATTATTATCTGAACGGTGGCCGATTAGGAAAAGGGGAGGTGCAACGAGACCTAGGTATCATTGTACACCAGTCATTGAAGGTGGGCATGCAGGTACAGCAGGCGGTGAAAAAGGCAAATGGTATGTTGGTATTCATAGCAAAAGGATTTGAGTACAGGAGCAGGGAGGTTCTACTGCAGTTGTACAAGGCTTTGGTGAGACGGCACCTAGAGTATTGTGTGCAGTTTTGGTCCCCTAATCTGAGGAAAGACATTCTTGCCATAGAGGGAGTACAGAGAAGGTTCACCAGATTGATTCCTGGGATGGTAGGACTTTCATATGAAGAAAGACTGGATCGACTAGGCTTATACTCACTGGAGTTTAGAAGATTGAGGGGGGATCTTATTGAAACGTATAAAATTCTAAAGGGATTGGACAGGCCAGATGCAGGAAGATTGTTTCCGATGTTGGGGAAGTCCAGAACGAGGGGTCACAGTTTAAGGATAAAGGGGAAGCCTTTTAGGACCGAGATAAGGAAAAACTTCTTCACACAGAGAGTGGTGAATCTGTGGAATTCTCTGCCACAGGAAACAGTTGAGGCTGGTTCATTGTCTATATTTAAGAGGAAGTTAGATATGGCCCTTGTGGCTAAAGGGATCAGAGGGTATGGAGAGAAAGCAGGTACAGGGTTCTGAGTTGGATGATCAGCCATGATCATACTGAATGGCGGTGCAGGCTCGAAGGGCCGAATAGCCTACTCCTGCACCTATTTTCTATGTTTCTATGTTTCTATGTAGACTTGCCCAAAAAAAACTGTTCCCAATTAACTCTCCCTAGTTCCTGCCAAATGCTCTCATAACCTGCCCTGTTCCAGTTTAATACTCTCCTGCAATATTCATACTGATCCTTATCAATAGCTATCTTAAAACTTGAGGAGTTTTGGTCACTGTCCCCTAATTGTTCACCCACGGAAAGGTTGGTCACCTGGCAAAGTTCATGAACCAACACAAGATCCAGTACAGCCCTTCCTCTTGCTGGTCTATCTACAGACTGATTTATGAAACCCTCCTGGATGCAACTAACAAATTCATCTAAACTAGTTGCAATAAGTAGCTCCCAGTTTATATTAGAGAAGTTGAAGTCTCCCATAACAACAACTTTATTGTTTCTTAATCTGCCTGCATATCTGTTCTTCAGTGTCCTGGGGGCCATTGGAGGGGGGGGAACAGCGATCTGCAGTATAACCCCATCAGAGTGATTACACGCTTCCTATTTTTAAAATCTCCCCATATAGAGCCTTATCATATGACCCTCCGAGTGCAGCCGACATTGTCCCCGATTAGTAGTGCAACCTCAGCCTCCTCCTCACCCCACCCCATTCTTCCCACTCTCACTATCTTTTCTAAAACATCAAAGCCCTGGGACATTAAGCTCTCTCTCTCTCTCTCTCTCTCTCTCTCTCTCTCTCTCTCTCTCTCTCTCTCTCTCTCTCTCTCTCTCTCTCTCTCTCTCTCTCTCTCTCTCTCTCTCTCTCTCTCTCTCTCTCTCTCTCTCTCTCTCTCTCTCTCTCTCTCTCATAATGAAGTCTCTGCATAGCCACAATATCTTACCCCCATGCTTTGATCAATGTTCAAAGTTCATCACCTTTCCCATAATAGCCCAAGCATTAAAATATACACTCTTAAAACTATCCAATCTATCATATCCTGCCTATTTTTACTCGCTTTAACATCCACCTTCCTCTCCATCCCTCCACTTTCTGGCCTGCTGTTCTGGTTTTCAAGCGCCTGCCAAACTATTTAAACCTTCCTGAGTAGCACTAGCGAACCTCCCAGCTAGGATATTGTCTCCTTTCTCACTTAGGTGCAACCCGTCCCTCTTGTACAGGCCACCCTTGCCTAAGAAGCGGTTTCAATGATCCAAAACTCTGAAACATTGTCCCTTGCACCAGAGATTCTTTGCCACACATTCATCTGTACTATCATCCAATTCCTGCCTTGATGTGGGAGGAAGCCAGAGCACTCCAAGGAAACCTTTGTGTTCACGGGGAAATTGCACAAGCTCCTTAGTGACAGCAATGAGAAATGAATCCAGAATTTTCAGTCACTGAGTTGCAAAGTGTTACACTACCATGCCACCTTACAGAAAATAATCTATATATTCATGCATAAAATTTTTCTTGACTGATTAATGGACAACTAATAAGGTTCAGATTCTATTTCTGAGGGAGGTAATGAAATAGCCTCCTAACTGATCAAATGATTTGGGATATTAACAAACTTCAGCATGAATGATGATTTTGTCAAAGCTGTTTTCTCCTAGTGACTGCGGAAATGTGAAATATGATTATGCCTCCCTTGGCTTAGTGGTAACTTTCAGAACAAGTAAGGATGAAGTTTTATGTCCAACCCCAGAGACTTGGAGTGAAGCATCTCCATGCTGGTTGCTGTAGGACATGGGATCCCATGGTATTCTCCTAAATAAGAGCAAGGAGTTATCCTACAGTTCTGGCCTATATTTATCCCTCCACTTAGATTACTTACTCGTTATCACAATTCTACATGAACACAATACACAGGTAAGATATCTGCATGACTAAACTGAACTCACGTAAAATGTGTTTTGCTGGGATATCTTGAGTTACAGTGAACATAATAGATATGAAAGTCTCATTGGAACCACAGAAAATTGTTACACAATTTTAAAAAGTAACATTTGAAACGACCAGTAGATAATGAAAAACATGGCTTTGTGGACTCTGTCCATGTTTCTTGCTACTTTGGTAAAGCAGACAACATAATAAAAGACCCCACTTATCCTGGTCATTCTCTCTTCCCATTGGACAGAAGATACAAACGCCTAAACGAACATACTACTAAGAAGAATTCTTGACTTCACAGTCATGATCAACTCTTCTTGGTGCACAAATATATCAGTGCTGTCCCAATTCTGCTCACCAGACCTGGAATATCTAGCAGTTAAGTGCCTACCACGGGAGTTCTCCAAGATCATCTTGGTAGCAGTATACATTCCACCTCAGGACAATGTCAATCAGGCTTTAGATGATCTGAGCAATTGGTTCAACATGCATGAAACAGCGCATCCTAATGCCTTCACCATTGTTTTGGGAGATTTTAACGATGCCAGTCTGAAAAAAATCACTAAGCAATTACTATCAACAGATCACTTGCAAACCTAGAGGAAACAACACACTGGACCATTGCTACATCACCATCAAGAGTGTCTACCACGCCCTCACTTCGGGAAGTCTGATCACTGGGCTGTACTTCTTCTCCCTGAGCATAGGCAGAGACTGAAGACAGCAGCACCAGTACTGAGGGCCAAGAAGGTATGGACAAGGGAAGCACAGGAGCACCTACAGGACCGCTTTGAATTGGTGGACTGGATGGTATTCAGGGATTCATCTACAAACCTGGATGAGTATGCTGCAGTTGTTGCCAATTTCATTAAAACCTTTGTGGATGAGTGTGTGCCAACAAAGGCTCACTGCACGTTCCCAAACCAGAAGCTGTGGATGAACCAGGAAGTACGTCGTCTGCTGAAGGCTAGATCCATGGCATTCAAGTCTGGCAACCCAGGCCTGCACCAGAAAACAAGGTATGATTTGTGAAGGGCTATTTCAAGGGTGAAGAGACAATTTCAAATGAGGTTGGAGGCGACATCGGATGCACGACAACTCTGGCAGGGGTTGCAAGACATTTTTTCCTATAAAGCAAAGCCCAACAGCATGAATGGGAGTGATGCTTCACTACCAGATGAACTTAATGCCTTCAATGCCCACTTTGAAAGGGAGAATACAACTACAGCTGTGAAGATCCCTGCTGCACCTGGGGACCCTGTGATCTTTGTCTCCGAGGCCAATGTAAGACTGTCTCGCAAGGTGGAAAGTCCAGATGGAGTACCTGGTAAGGCTCTGAAAACCTGTGCCAGCCAACTAGCGGGAGTATTCAAGGATATACTGCTATGGGTGGAAGTTACCAATTGCGTCAAAAAGGCAACAATTATACCAGTGCCTATGAAGAGTAATGTGAGCTGCCTTAATGACTATCACCCAGTAGCACTCACATCTACAGTGATGAAATGCTTTGAGAGGTTGGTCATGGTTAGAATGAAGTCTTATTGCAATTTGCCTATTGCCACAATAGGTCAACAGCAGATGCAATCCCAATGGCTCTTCACATGGCTTTAGACCACCTGGACAACACAAACACCCATGTCAGGATGCTGTTCATCGACTAAAGCTCAGCATTTAATACCATCATTCCCACAATCCTGATTGAGAAGTTGCAGAACCTTGGCTTCTGTACCTCCCTCTGCAATTGGGTCCTCGACTTCCTATTTGGAAGACCACAATCTGTGCGGATAGGTGATAACATCTTCTCCTTGCTGACGATCAACACTGGTGCACCTCAGGGATGTGTGCTTATCGCATTGATCTACACTCGCTATTCCCATGACTGTGTGGCTAGGCATAGCTCAAATACTATCTATAAATTTCCTGATGATACAACCATTGTTGGTAGAATCACAGATGTTGATGAGAGGGCATACAGGAGTGAGATATGCTAACTAGTGGAATGATGTCGCAGCAACAACCTGGCACTCAATGTCAGTAAGACGAAAGAGCTGATTGTGGACTTCCAGATGGGTAAGATGAAGAAACACATGCTAATCCTCATAGAGGAATCAGAAGTGGAGAGAGTGAGCAGTTTCAAGTTCCTCAGTGTCAAGATCTCTGAGGATCTAACCTGGACCCAACATATCAATGCAGTTATAAAGAAGGCTATACATTAGGAGCTTGAAGAGATCTGGTATGTCAAGAAATACACTCAAAAACTTCTATAGATGTACCATGGAGAGCATTCTGACAGGCTGCATTACTGTCTGGTATGGAGCGGGGGGTGGAGGGGCTACTGTACAGGACCAAAAGAAGCTGCAGAGAGTTGTAAATTTAGTCAGCTCTATCTTGGGTACTGGTATACAAAGTACCAGGACATCTTCAAGGAGCGGTGTCTCAGAAAGTCAGCGTCCATTATTAAGGACCTTCAGCACCCAGGGCATGCCCTTTTCTCACTATTACCATCAGGTAGGAGGTACAGAAGGCTGAAGGCACACACTCAGTGATTCAGGAACAGCTTCTACCCCTCGGCCATCTGATTCCTAAATGGACATTGAACCCTTGGTCACTACTTCACTTTTTTAAAATATATTTTTAAATATATTTTTGCATGATTTTTAATCTTTTCAATATATGTATACTGTATAAAGTATACAGAATAAGAATTACTTATTTATTTATTATTTTTTTCTTCTTCTATATTATGTATTGCATTGAACTTCTGCTGCTAAGTTAACAATGAAGATGATAATAAACCTGATTCTGATTCTGATTCTGATCTTATAACCTTCTACCTTATTGTCTATCTGCATTGCACTTTTCTGCATTCGGCTGTGTTCTACCTTGTACAATCTCAATGCACTTTGTAATGAAGTTAGCTGTATGAGCAGTAATGCAAGACAAATTTTTCACTCTTCCTCAGGATCTGTGACAATAATAAATCTATTTAATTATTTACTCTTATATTTACAGTATACTTGGCTGCTTGAGGATTATTTTGTATTTTTTCCCTGAGAGCATTTATTTCAAAATAACATTCAGATCTGGGCAGATGTAACTCCTTTATATAGAGCAATGTCATTGTAAATGTGCAAAAGAAATTAAATCAAAGGAATGGTTCTTGGAATTAAAGTGTTAATGTATGATAGTTCTGGGCCTTGTACTCATTGGAGTTTAGAAGAATTGTGGGAGGTGATCTTACAGAAGCGTATAAAATTTTGGAAGACCTAGAAAGAGTGGATGTGGAGAAGATGTTACCTATAGTGGGGGAGTTTAGGACTAGAAGGAACAGACTCAGAATAGTGGGATGTCCATTCAGAACAGAGTTGAGGTGGGATGGTGAATGTATAGAATTCATTTATTTATTGAGATAAAGCATGGATTAGGTCCTTCCGGCCCTTCTAGCCAGGCTGTCCATCAATCCCCCAATTTAACCCTAACCTAATCACAGGAGAATTTACTAAGACCAATGAACCAGAGCACTACACTACCATGCCACCTTAGCCATCCACAGTCATTGCCACCAATGGCTGAAGAGGCCAAGTCATTGAATATATTTAAAGTGGATGTTGATAGGTTCTTGACTAGTCAAGGCATCGATAGTTATGGGGAGAAGGCAGGAGGATGTGGTTGAAAGAGATAATAAAACAGCCATGATGGAAAGATAGAGAAGATTTGATAGGCTGATTGTCCTAATTCTGTTCCAACTGTATGTCTTATGATCTTATGGTCTAATCTAAAGCCCAGTGATGGGAATTAATGTTGATAAGTTCATTGGCCACTGTGTATAGTATGTAGGTGTGTGGTAGAATCTGAGGTGAGTTGGGATGTGCGAAGAATGAAAAGGCAGCAGTCTATGATCAGCAAAATGGTATTGATGGGTGAGAAAAACTCAGTTTACTGCAGGGGATCTAGAAAATGGGGAAGTAAAGCACAGTAAAGGCTCTTTCTCCCACAAGATTAATCCAAACTTTCCTTCCTACATAGCCCATATCCCTCCATTTCTCTTTCATCGTGTACTTATCCAGAAGTCTTTTAAATGTTACTAATGTATCTGCCTCTGCCACCATCTTGGCATTTTACTTACAGAAGCTCCAGGTTAAAAAAAAATCTGCTATTTTTTTCTCCACTCAACAGTATGTTCTCTGATATTTTGCCATTGCAGTCTGGAGAAAAACGGCGTTGGCTGTCCACTCTCTCTATGCCTCTCATCAAAGTTCAAAATTCAAAGTAAACTTACTATCAAAGTACATATATATTACCATATACAACCTGAGAATCATTTTCTTGTAGGCATTCAAAATAAGTACAAAAAACCACGATAGAATGATTGCCCACAACCAAAGTGCAAAAGAAAACAAACTGTGCAATTACGAAAAGAAAAGCAAGACATGATAATAACAATGATAAAAAATAAGCAATAATTATTGAGAAACAAGCAATGCTGAGTCCTAGAAAGTGAGCCCATCAGTTGTGGAATCAGGTCAGTGTTGGGTGATTGAAGCCCCTCTTGTTCAAGACCCTGATCGTTGAGAGGCAATAGCTGTTTGTGAACCTAGTATTGTGGGTCCTGAAGCTCCTGTGCATTCCTCCTCATGGTAGCAGCAAGAAAAGAGCATATAGACATTTCTGGAATGTTATGGCCCATTTATGCATTATCTAGAAGCACTTACTTCACCTGGCCAACAGCTGCTGAAGCTGAAGCAAAGTTCTCTCAAGTAAGAAATGGTTCAATCAATTCATATTTTCTCTCATATTTTTGCTCCTGCCACTTTCTGCTGGGCATGACCAGTGCTAGACAGAAGCCAAAACTGATAAATTCCATGACCTCTCTAGTTCAAAGAAATTCCCAGCTGCAGTGCGAATTCAGTGCTCCAAAATCTGATGCTTTGGCACTGAATGGAACTTGATGTCCCAATGTCCAAAGCTTCAGATCCATTGTTTCTGACCATCCCTGCAGTATTTCCACAGTCCACATCACTCATGACCTCTGCTACAGTCTGGTACTTATCTCTCTGTTAGTCCCATGGAGCCTCCATGAAGGGGTTTTATGTACAAGGCTTCTACTCAGGATTTACACATACTGCACAACACTGGTGCCTTGTTATGGTTGCACATAAAACTAGTGCACAGTCAAAGTTAGAGTCTGAATTCGTTGTCATATCCACAAGTGCATATATGCACAGGTGTAATGAAAAGCTTATTTGTAGCAGCACCTCAGGCACAGAGCATCATATGAGCAGCATTCATAAGAAAAACCTTCTCCAAGGATCGTCACCATGTCACAGTGGAGAGGCCTGTGAGTACCTGAGAGTGATGTGCTTGGAACCTACCTCCTGGTAGGTTCACCCATGGTGGTAAGGTCAAGAGGGAGGTTCCAGATGAAGAGCGATCCAATCAAGACCACAACAGTGGAGCCGGTGGAAGATGATGGCATATCACAATGGAGTTGAAGGTGTGGGGAGGCTGCAGCAGTGAGGGGCCCTCAGTCATTTTGCATTCCATGCCACTCATCCCTGACCTCAGTCTGTCAAGGACTGTGTAGTGGCTGTCCATGCATCAGTCTCCCTATGTTAAACAAAGTCACACACAGACATTCTCCATTGAGGGAATAACCCTCTGGGAGAACATCTAACTCAACTCAAGTGATTGCACTATTATTAAAAGAAAAACATACATAAAACATAAATTAAGTACAACTTTTAAATTAAAGAAAGCAATTAGAACAAAAATGCAAGTCCAACTTAATTCAAAGTGTTGTTAAACAAGAATGATTAGAACTGTGCCAGATGTTTCAAGAACTACACATTTGAAAGGATGTAGCTTTTCTTGAACCTGTCAGTGTGGGACTTCAGGCTTCAATTCAATTCAAGTTTAATTGTCAGTTAACCATACATGAATGCTCTCCCTCCTGCCTGAAGGTAGTTGCAAGAAAATCGCATGGTGGGGATCTTTGACAGTGGACATTGCCTTCTTAAGGCAACACCTCCTATAGAAACTATGGATATGAATGTGCCCATCATGCACTGGGAAGAGTACACTACTGTATACCAAGGTCCAGCTATAGGCTCTGTTTAACTCACCTACTTTATTCTAGAGCAGGGGTTCCCAACCTTTTTATATTTTTTTATGACCAATATTATTAAGCAATGGGTCCATTGACCCCGGTTGAGAATTTCTGGTCTGGAGAGAATTGCTGAGCCATGATTATTTCAATGACGAAAGAATTTTCATATTGTGAATAAATCTGCAAGCTAAAAATAGAAATTGTTTTTAATACATTGAAAAATCCAGCTATCATAATTTGTCAAATTATTTGTATCCCCGGAATGAGTTTAATGGGCTTTGGCAGAAATTTTTGAAATGATGAAATTGCCTTAAGACTGATTATGTTCTTCCTAGGGATTGGCATCAATATATTTCTTCATAATGCCATTGCATGTAAATGTGTAATTTATTTTAGTTCCTTCTGCTGTTTAATTTGACCAAATAAGATGTTGATAGAGCTGTCCTTGGTCCTGCATCAGCTGCTGCTTCACCAGAAAGGATATGAGCACACTTTAACTTTAGGACAATTTATAAAAGGAATGCAGGAGCTTGCAATTTTCAGTACCTCTCTCTGCTCAAAGTGTTTTACTGAGAATGTCTTGTGTCGTACCGCAGGCACTGTTGCAATGCAGTAAAATAAGAGTAGACTAATTGTTCATAGCAATCTCTCTCAAACAGCAATCACTGAACTGTAGATCATTTACAAAACAGAAGGAGGTTATTCAGCACATTATATTTATGTCAGTTAGAAAGAATGACCCAGCTCAGCCCAGCCTCCCAACACCAGCTCCACAGCCTTGCAACTCATGTCTTTTCAAGTACACATTGATGTAGTCTTTAGGTGCGATGAACAATTTCTGCTTCCACCACCCTTTCAGGGAATGATTTCCAAATCTCTCATTGCCCACTGAATGAAATAATCACTCTTATCTTCCTTCTAATTCAGGGGCTCCTGGAGTTTTAATGCCATCGAGGGTCCTTGGACATCAGTTTGGGAAACAATTCTTGCTTTAATCCAACATACACAGGATTTGCCTCCACTAATAAAGGAACCAGACACTCCTATCCTCTATATGTACATCTGTCTTAACAAATCAAACATGAGAAAATCTGCAGATGCTGGAAAATCCAAAGCAACACACGCAAAGTGCTGGAGGAATTCAGCAGGCCAGGCAGCATCTATGGAAAAGAGTAAGCTGTCAACATTTTGGGTTGAGACTCTTCATTCCAGCCTTTTTTATGCAATAGACACTTACCATTAACTGAAGGGTCCATGGACCCCAGGCTGGGAGCCAACGCCTTTGAAGGATCTCAACCCGATGCTGCCTGGACTGCTGAGTTCCTCCTGCATTTTTTGTGTGTTACTCTTTATTAAATCCCTCAATTAAATATTCCCTCACCTGCCTCTGTTTTGGAGAAAATATCAACAGCCTGGAGCCCCTCTTTCCTTTTTCTCCTGTGGTCTACTCCCCTTTCCTAACAGATTCCTTGTTCTTCAACCCTTTGTCTTTTCCACTATAACCTCCAAGCTGCTTATTTCATCCCCATTCAGCCACTCACCTGTCTTCACCTATCACCTTCCAGCTGCTTATTTCATTCTCCTTCAGCCATTCAGCTGTCTTCACCTATCACCTTCCAGCTGCTTATTTCATCTCCATTCAGCCACTCACCTGGCTTCACCTATCACCTTCCAGTTTGCACTCCTTCCCCTCCCTCAACTTCTTCTTCTGGCATTTTCCTCCTTCCTTTCCAGTCCAGATGAAGGATCTTGGCCTCAAACATCCATAGATGCTGTCTGACCTGCATTTTGTGTGTGTTGCTGGGATTTTCATTACCTTCAGAATACCTTGCTTTTATAACAACAGCCTATCCAAACTTTCCTCATGGCAACAATTTGCTAATCTTAATAACTTCCTTCGCAACGTTTGTTGACCCCTCTCCAGTGTAGTTACATAACTTCTGCAATGTGGTGACAAGAATCAGGAGAACAGTCACAAACCCTGACGGAACTGGTGTTGCAGTACCTAACAGCTTTGGTTACCTCCTGTTATGCTTAGGTCTGATCACCAGGGGGTGTCGAGTCTTCTAGGCTCTGATACTCCTCCCTGATTATTTGAATATTTTCACCTGTATCTCATTTTATTTTATCCATGCAACAGAACCTTGTTTTGTTTCTCTATTTAATTTCCCTCTGTTCTGTTTATAGTTGCATTGTCTTGAGTTCTCCTACACTGTATAGTGATTCTCAAGTTCTAGCCTGTGTACTCTACTATCCAATCCACAAGTAAAGATTCTTAATTCATCTCTTGATCAGCAGTTAAGCAAGTGCTACATCTTATCCACGGGTGACTTGCAGGCTAGAAAATGGAAGGAGTGCCTTACACCTCCTTTGGTAGAGATGTATGTCCATCCCACCACCCAAAATGTATCTACATATTTTTCTAAATAAAAACATCCAATGCTGCATGAAAAGCTTCAGATGTGGTGTCTATCATCTAACTAAAGTATAACATAATGCAAAGCATCCCATCTGGATGCATCACAGCTTGGTAAAGCAACTGCTCTGCACGTAAACATCAAAAACTTCAGCAAGTTGTAGACACAGCTCATCACATCACCGAAGTTGGACTCTTGGTCTCATAATCTACTTCTCGGTGATCTTGCTCCTTATTGTTTTTCTGTTCTATTACACTTTATTCTGCATTGTCATTGTTTTACCTTGTTCTGCCTCAATACACTGTGTAATGATCTGATCTGTATGGACAGTATGCAAGACAAGCTTTACACTGTACCTCAGTCCATATGACAAAAATAAAGCAAATCCAATTCCATCTTCCTTATTTTTGCATCCAATTCCCTGGCAATAACCAATTAGACTCTGTTAATTTTCCAAAGAGTTTGCCAAATCTGCCTTTTGTGGAGCATGCACCAGAACTTCTAGATCCTACAGCATCTCAAAGCTTTGCAAGTTCTCACCTTCGATAAAATATTTTCTTATTTTCCTTGTTAAAATGGACAATTTCAGATTTTCCTATGTTTCCATCAACATCCACTAATATAAAATATCATACCCCTATGTAGTCTCCTATGTTCTCTTTGCAACTTACTACCTCTCTTTGCAATATTGTTAGATTTATGAACCTCAAATTAATTTCCTACATCCATCCCATTTATATAAATTGTAGTAAGTACTGTTGTCTATGGTACACCATTCATTATCTTAACAACAGGAAAAGACCATTTATCTGTTCTGTCTTTTTCCTATTAGTTAAGTAAATTTATTATCAATATGCATATAAGTCACCATATATGACCTTAAGATTCATTTCCTTGAGGTAATTTATAGGACAAGAAAGGAATAAAATTAAATTTATGACGAATCATAAATAAACGAAGATTGACAAACAGCTGATATGCAAAAGAAGAAAAATTAAGCAAATAAAAAATGAAAAAACAATACCAATAATATGAATTGTAGAGCCCTTGAAGGTGAGTCTGTAGATTCTGGGATCAGTTCAGAATATAGGTGAACGAAGATATCATGTCACTTCAGGAGCCATAAGACATAGGAGCAGAACTAGGCCATTGAGTCTGCTCCACCATTCCATCATGGTTGTTTTATTATCCCTCTCAACTCCATTTTCCTACCTTCTTTCTGTACCCTTTGACACTCTGACTAATCAAATACCTATTAACCTCCATTTTAAATATACTCAATGGCCTGCACTCCACAGCTGTCTGTGATAATAAACTCAACAGAATATTTGCCCTCTGGCTATGAAAATTCCACTTCATCTCTATTCTATAGGGACATCTTTCTTTTCTGAGGCTGTGCCCTCTGGTCCTAAACTCCCTCACTATTGAAGATCCCCTCCCCATTTCTTTTAAACTCCATTGAGTACAGGCACAGAGCCATCAAATACTTCTCATATGTTAATCTTTTCATTCCCGAGATTATTCTCGTGAAACTCCAATGCCACCACACTCTTTCTTAGAAAAGTGGCCCAGAATTTTTCACCATTTCCTAGTGCAGTATGACCAATTCTTCTCGTATCTCAGCATTACATCCTTGTTTTTTTGTTAGAACATAGAACATAGAACATTACAGCACAGAAACAGGCCTTCTGGCCCTTCTTGGCTGTGCCGAACCATTTTTCTGCCCAGTCCCACTGACCTGCACCTGGGCCATATCCCTCCATACACCTCTCATCCATGTACCTATCTAAGTTTTTCTTAAACGTCAAAAGTGAGCCAGCATTCACCACTTCATCTGGCAGCTCATTCCACACTCCCACCACTCTCTGCGTGAAGAAGCCCCCCCAATGGCCCCTTTAAACTTTTCCCCCTTCACCCTTAACCCATGACCTCTGTTTTTTTTCTCCCCTGGCCTCAGTGGAAAAAGCCTGCTTGCATTCACTCTATCTATGCCCATCATAATTTTATACACCTCTATCAAATCACCTCTCATTCTCCTACGCTCCAGGGGATAAAGTCCTAACCTATTCAACCTTTCTCTGTAACTCAGTTTCTCAAGTCCCGGTAACATCACAGTAAACCTTCTCTGCACTCTTTCAACCTGATTAATATCCTTTCTGTAATTAGGTGACCAAAACTGCACACAATACTCCAAATTCGGTCTCACCCATGTCTTATACAACCTCCTAGGTTCTAGTCTTCTCAAAATGAATGTAACATTGCATTTGCTTTCCTTACTATAGACTCAAACTGCAGGTTAGCCTTTAGGGAATCCTGCTCTAGGACCCCCAAGTCCTATTGCATCTCTGATTTCTGAATTTGCTATTCGATTCTTCTTATCTTTTTCCCATTATGCTGCCTTAAGTGCAGCAATGAACGTCCTCCATCTCTGGCTGCATTCATGGCTTCCTCTTGGTTTACTCTCAGTTATGCAAGTATGGAGTACAGACACGGTAATATCATTGCACACAGAAGTAGAAGGATTCTTCATTGCTGTTTCCATAACATGTTTGTTTGACCAGAGAGGGTTATTAGCCCTGAGCTGAACCCCTGAACCTAGATGACAAGTGGACCACATGTAGTCTGGTTCCTAACCTTTGACCTGTTTGGCATGTGTGACTCTACTAAGACCCAAAGCTTAAAGCCCTGACTCCAGCCAGCATAGCTCTCTGGGTTATTGAGGCATTCAAGCCACCAAAGCGCAAGGCTGTGTTCCTCTTCGAGGTTGCTCCCTGTTTATGTATCTCAAATTCCCATTCAGAATCACTATTATGGAAATGTAATACTAATGCTACACATCTGTTAAAGCTCCCTAACTTCCATCAAGTGGCCCTCAGCCTGTCCAGATACATTGAAAATTATGTGAAAAAAAACATACAATTAAAATGAAATGGTGAGAATTCAGAGTGACAGGGAGTCATGAAGAAACTGTTTGATAAATTGGAAATGACAAAGTATATCTATGGTACGTCAGCATATACTACAGTGAGATTCATTTTCTTGCATCCCTTCACAGTAAGTCCATATGACCATAAGTGGGAAAACTTCAAAAGTGAAATTTTGAGAGTACAACATTTGCATGTGCCCGTCAAAATAAAAGATAAAGATTGGGAATCTTGGTTTTCAAGAAATATTGAGGCCTCGGTTAAGGAAATAAAGAAGGTGCATACCAGGTAGAGGCAGATATGAACAAATAAGGCAATTATGGAGTATAAAAAATGCAAGAGATCAGGAGGGCTACAAGAAGGAATGAGTTTACCTTAGCAGATAAGGTGAAGGAGAATCCTAAAGGATTAAGTGCAAAAGGATTTCAAGGGACAAAATTGGCCCTCTGGAAGATCAGAATGGTAATCTATTTAATTTATGGTAATCTATTTCAGTTCAGCGTTCAATACCATCATCCCGCAGAGACTAGTGGAGAAACTGTCACTGCTTGGCCTTAACACTGCCATGTGTCGCTGGATTCTGGATTTCTTGACAAAGAGACCACAGTCAGTCCGTGTTGGCAGGAACATCTCTGACTCCATCACACTGAGCACTGGATCCCCACAAGGCTGTGTGCTTAGCCCATTGCTGTTTACACTGCTAACACATGACTGTGCAGCCAGATTCAAGGGGAACCTGATCATTAAATTTGTTGATGGGTGGGGCTCATCAGCAAAAAATATGAAACAATGTACAGGGAGGAGGTCAAACACCTAGAGAGCTGGTGCAGTGACAACAACTTGATTCTTAATGTCACCAAAACCAAGGAGATGATCGTCGATTTCAGACGGTTTCAGCCTGAGCACACACCCCTCAGCATCAGCGGCTCCACAGTGGAGAGAGTGGAAAACATCAAGTTCCTTGGGGTGCAGATCTCAGACAATCTCACCTGGTCCAGGAACACCACTGGGATTGTGAAATGAGCCCAGCAGAGATTGCACTTTCTGAGGAAGCTTAAACAAGCATCACTCCCCCCTAACATCTTAACTACATTCTACAGAGGAGTGGTTGAGAGTGTGCTGACCTTTTGCATCACAAACTGGTACTTCAGCTGCAGTGCTGCTGACAAAAAAGCCTTGCAGAGGGTGGTTTGGGGAGCAGAGAAGGTTATTGGGGTCTCCCTACCTTCTGTCCAAGACCTCTTTCAGAGTTGATGCCTCCAGAGGACGCCGTACATCATTAAAGACCCCTCACACCCTCTCCATGAACTGTTTGTTCTTCTGCCATCAGGTAAACGTTACAGGAGCATCAAAACAAAAACCAGAAGGCTACTAAACAGCTTCCTCCCACAGGCAGTCAGACTGCTAAATAGCTGCTCTACCTGACTCTGCTTTGGACACTTTTAACTTGCACTGGACTCTTATAACTTGTTTTTAACTGACATGTGGCTGTTGTGTCTTTACTATTTATTGTTATGTTTATTATTTAGTGTCGCGCTTGTTATGTTATGATTGCACTGCTCCTGGGAAACGCTGTCCTGCAAAGCTGATGTACGGTTAGAATGACAATAAAGTTTTTGAATCTTGAATCCTGATGTTGAATTTATGTGTGGAGTAAAAGAGATGTGGGAGATCTTAACTGGATTTTTGTCATCTGTATTTTCTCAGGAGATAGACACAGAGTTTACAAAAGTGAGGCAAGTCAGCATTCAGTTCATGGACCTTATGCAGATTACAGAGGGGGATGTGCTTGCTGTCTTGATGAAAATTAGATAGATAGATATATAGATAGATACATTATTCATCCCCATGGGGAAATTCAACATTTTTTCCAATGTCCCATACACTTATTGTAGCAAAACTAATTACATACAATACTTAACTCAGTAAAAATATGATATGCATCTAAAATCACCCTCTCAAAAAGCATTAATAATAGCTTTTAAAAAGTTCTTAAGTAGTTTACTTAAATACATTGAGTCCTAACCCCAGCACTTTAACATATCTTACTCCTGGCGGTTGAATTGTAAAGCCGAATGGCATTAGGGAGTATTGATCTCTTCATCCTGTCTGAGGAGCATTGCATCGGTCTGACAAGGTGTCCCCTCAGACCCTGTGGGAAGCAAGCACAGAAGTTGCAGGGCCCTAGCAGAAGTATTTAAGTCATCCCTGGTTACTGTTGAGGTATTGGATGATTGAAAGGTAAGTAATATTCCATTATTTAAGAAAGGCACTAAAAATAAATCTGGAAATTATAGGCTGATGAGCCTGACATCAGTAGTGGGAGAGTTATTGGAAGGTATTCTCAGGAACCAGATATATGAATACCTGGATAGACACGGGCTGATTAGGAATAGTCCACATGGTTTTGTGCATGGTAGGTCATCTTTAACCAATCTTATAGATTTTTTCGGGAAGTTTCCAGGAAAGTTAATGAAGGCAAGGCAGTGGATGTTGTCTACATGGACATTAGCAAGGAATTTGACATGTTTCCACATGGGAAGTTGGTCAAGATATTCAGTCGCTTGGCATTGAAAATAAGTAGTATATTGGATTAGACATTGGCTTTGTGGGAGAAGCTAGAGAGTGGTAGTAGACGGTTACCTCTCTGACTGGAAGCCTGTGTCTAGTGGAGTGCCACAGGAATTGGTATTGGGTCCATTGCTGTTTGTCATCTATGTCAATGATCTGGATGATAATGTGGTTAACTGGATCAGCAAATTTGCTAATGATACTAAGATTAATGATGCAGTGGACAGTGAGAAAGACTTTCAGAGCTTGCAGCGAGGATCTGAACTAGCTGAAAAAAGTGGCTGAACAATGGTAGATGGAAATTAATGCAGGCAATTGTGAAGTGTTACACTTTAGTAGGACCAACTAGGGTGGGTCTTACACAGTGAATGCTATGGCACTAAGGAGTGTAATAGAATAAAGGGATCTGGGAATACAGGCCCATAATTCATTGAAAGCCACAATACGAAACATCACTAGAATAGTCCGAAAGTTCCTAGCAATTGAGAAATGTGCAAGCTTGGCTCTGCCTATACCTCGGCTTTTACCAGCTTAAGCTGAGAAAATAATTAATAATAATAATATTAATGTTATGATGTAAATAAACAAATAAATAATACTGAGAGGAAGAGTCCTTGAATGTGAGTCCATAGGTCATGTGCAGTGATCAGTTCAGTGTTGTAGCGAGTACAGGCGTCCACTCTGCTTCAGGAGCCTGTTGGTTGTAGGGTAATAACTGTTCCTGAACATGTTGGTGTGGGACCTAAGCCTCCCGTACCTCCTTTCCGAATGCAGCACTGAGAAGAAAGCATGTCTCTGATAGTGGCCCTCAAACTGTCCAGATGCATTGGAGAAGTACATGGAAAAAGACTTTGGTAAGTTAAAGTGAAAATGTGGACAAGTCAACATGACAGGGATTCTCTAGCAATCTGCACAATTAAGTGGAAACTACAAGATGAAATTGCACCAGGCAGTTGATGATAAGGCAGTGCCACTCACTTATTTCATGGAAATTATATGCAGTGTTAGCAGGTACCAGTGTTTTCACAAACTATACCAGTTACGTGCATCTGCTCAACTGAATGCAGATGAGATCAGACAGCAGCATTTGACAATTTCTGCACATTAAGCACTTTATGCATACACAGAACTTCAAGCTACAATGGGGACATTGAAAACTGCAGATCATTGTCTATGCAGTCAACATGATGCAATTGCAGCCACAGGTACCCTAAAGAAAACCATCTTCCAATATTGAGAAGTTTTCTCTTGGCTACAAGCTTCCAAAGCTATGCTAGGCTAAAAAGAAATGTGCACTTGAGTCTCAGCCCGAATGTCAGTTATTTACCCTTTTCCCTAGATCCTGCCTGGCTTGCCAAGTTCCTCCAGCATTTTCTGTATGTTGCACTTGCACATAGGTTATTTTGGGGTTGGGAATGGATTGCAACCAGTTAAAAAGAAAAACAATGGGATGCAATTGTGAAAGTAAGGAAACATGATCTGCCCGAGGAATGGTACAGATCTCCTTTTCTCTTCATCCCATGTTTGATATTTATTGCTTATTTATTACTATTTTGTCTCTCCTTGTATTTGCATTGTTTGTTGCTGTTTTCACATTGTCTGTTGGTCTGTCTTGCTGTGTGTGGTATTTTTTTGATTCTATTGTGTTTATTTGCTTTTACTACGAGTGCCTGCAATAAAATCAATCTTAGGTTTGTATTATGTTGTGACTTATATGCACTTTGATAATAAATTTACTTCAACTTTTGAAATTGGAACTTTCTATTTATTCAAAGAATATGGGCTTCACAGGGTGACACAGCGTTTAGTGTCTGTCACTATTGTGAATGAATGAATGAAATTTTATTTTTTTGAATGAAAGAAATTTTATTTTTCGTCAGTACAAACATAACAAAACACATCATTTTCAATGATGATTTCATAGCGATGATTTCATAAGACAAAATTAAATAAATCAGGCCTTGAAAAGATGGTAGTGAGCTGCCTTCTTGACCCACAGCAATGCTTGAGGTTCTAGTATAATCCCAATCCCAATAGGGAGAGAGTTGACAGATATTGAAATAATATTGATATAATTGCTTGATACTGAAGAAATACAAAAGTCCAAAGTTTAAAGTAAATTCATATTCAAAGTATATATACTCTGCCATACAGTATTGTGATTCATTTTCTTGCAGGCATTTAAAAAAAAAGAAATACAATAGAATTTTATGAAAAAGCTATACATGTTCTGATGAACAACCAATGTGTAAAGAAGACAAACTCTGCAAATAAAAATAATAACGAGAGTGTGAGTTGTAAAGGGTCTTTGAAAGTGAGTCTGTAGGTTTTTAAATCAGTTCAGTGTTGAGATGAATGAAGTTATCCATGCTGCTGGATAACTTAACTATATCGATGAATAGATAATGTACTTATGCAACCCCACCCCATAAAAACTCAGAGATACAGAAACACCAACAGGAACTCCAAAGACCTTATCCCTTGGGGAGGAAGAACCTTCAAAGGGCTACGCCTTGAAAGATTGAAGGACTGGTCCAGGTCAGAGAACTATATTAAGTTGCTGTTGATTGTTTATAACCCATTAGGTGTGATGGGCTTAAAAGAAGAAGAATTGAAGTACAGAACACCAAAGAGATATTCAGGATTATTTTAGTGTGAGAAAGTTAAATCAATTGTATGTGCAGTAAACTTTGTTCACAGATAATAACGTCTTTGTTGATAATTCCTCACCGCGAGTCCACAGTATAACAAAAGTACTGTAGATTGTACACTTTTGCCATGTTTTCATCCATAAGAATTCCTACTCCATTAGTATGGGATAAATTAGTCTTTTATTTCTATTCTGACAAGTTCCAGCACCTGTCCAACGAACTTTGCTAATTTCCATGATGTTCATAGACAATAGACAATAGGTGCAGAAGTAGACCATTCGGCCCTTTAGTCTTTCCATTTCATTTATCACCTTGTCTAATCTTCCTCCTTCATATAGAGTTCTTACATTCCAAGAGGCAATAATTTTCTTCTTTGTTACTTGAATTTTATGAGCAGTAGCTTGATGATGGTCGGGGATCCCCTGCTGCCCAGAATCAACCCCACCAAGCGAAGCATCTTCCATAGTTATATGGTTCAGATTGTTGGACCATATCTAGTAACATGAGGAAACAAATTGAAGCAGCAGAGATGTGGTTTTTGAGGAGGATGCAAAGAATATCATGGCCAAAACGAATATCTAATAATGATGTCATGAACAGAGCAAACACAAAAAGAGAAATAATGTATGAGATCATGAAAAGGCAACGTAACTTCATTGGACATGTGATTAGGAAAGAGGAGTGAGAATGCACGGTAATTATGGGAAAGATTGAAGGGAAGAAAGCAAGAGGAAGGTAAAGACAAATGATGATGGAGACAGCAGCCAGAGAACTGGAAATGAATACCAATGAACTGATCCACTTGACCCGAAACAGGAGAGTGTGGCCCATGGCAGTCAAAGCTCAAACTGGGCATGGCACCTGATGATGATGATGATGATGACTGTAGATTGAGAATGCAAAGCTGAGCCATTCTCTTAACTTAATTTAAGTAAAGGAGCATGTTCACAACAATTTTGTGTACATAATGGAAACTCATTTGGATTTTCTGGTCCATTACCCATTATAGAACTGGTTACAAATTGCAATTCATAACTTGAAGCATTACATCAGAATCAGTATCAGGTTTAATATCACTGACATACAGTACTGTGCAAAAGTCTGTAATTGACAACAATAAAATAAAATAAATAATGAAAAAGGGAGCAAATACAATAGAAATGTAGTGTTCATTGTCCATTTAGAAATCTGATGGTGGAGAGGAAGAATTGTTTCCAAAACACTGAGTGTGTGCCCTCAGGCTACTGTACCTCATCCCCGATGATAGCAATGAAAGGAGGGCATGTCCTGAGTAGGGAGGGTCCTTAATGATGGATACTGTTTTCCTGAGGCACTACCTTTTGAAGAAGTCTTTGATGGTGGGGAGGCTAATGCCTATGATGAAGCTGGCTAAGTTGACAACCCTCTGCAGATTTTTACAATTCTGCGCACTGGCATCTCCATACCAGACGGTAATGTGACTGTTCAAAATGCTGTCCTGGGTACATCTGTACAAGTTTACAAGAGACCATGATGAAATACCAAATGTCCTTAAACTCCTAATGAAATGTAGCTGTCGGTGTGCCTTCTTTGTAATTTCATCAATATCTTGGGCTCAGGGCAGATCTTCAAAGATGTCGACACCCAGAAAATTGGAGTAACTGGCCCTTTCCAAAGAGAACTGGTACATGATTTCAATGTATCATGCTGAATTAACAAAATTAAACTTACCACATTCTTACATACTATACACCCATTGTAGTTTGCTGATCTTTATCTCATTTTCATTGCCTTTCTTTTGGGGTTGTATGGCGCGTCCGGGGAAGGGTAGCACTTCTGCTGAAGGAGCTTGCCCTTTCCATTCTGGGGAAGCTCCCCCACCTTTGTCCCAACCAGACACTCATTTCTCACCTGTGGCTCCAAGTAGCTGTCTGCATGTGACAGAAGTCACATCCTGGTCCACTGCTTCAACAAGCAGTGTAAACCAGGTAAGGGTAGTGGGCAGCCTCGTACCCCAGTGAGGTATGGATATGCCTGCCCTAGCGTGCGAAGTCAGCTCTTGCAGACTGAGTAGATTAGATCTACAGTGAGATTCAATGGCTAGGAAAGGCATAACAGGGAACAGAAGACGTCATGAGCATCCACGGCTACCAAGGAGAAATCTAGTTTGTGACGCTCGTTCGTACCACAGGACCTGAACTTCTCAGATCAAGAGAGTGGAACTGCCCCCAGTGCAGTGGCTTTTCCGCTTTAAAAACTCTCTCACACAGGTTTCCTGCCATTGTCGGAGATGATGGACAACTACCATTGCCTTTCTTCAATAACAGTAATGGTTTCATGCAGGTTATCACAGAAGATTGAAAGCAAGATCTTCATGGTAAAAGAAGATTTTTTTTCCCCAGTTGCCACAGTGGAGTCAGACAAAATGAATCAAAAAGAAATTGTACAAAGGAAAGTATGAGGAAGCTTTGAATGGATGATTGAATCGGACTGATTAAGGAGTAACAAATGATCTGTAGGAGTTGTAGAACAGAATTTTAAAGATTTATGAGTTGACCAAGTGCAAAATGATTTGGAAGTTGAAATACAAAATCCTGCTGAATTTAATCAAGAAGCAATTCCTTCCCAGTTGGTAAGTCGGTAAAAAAAAAGAAAGCACCCAAATTAAAGGGACTCATGAAACCACAAATAGATGGAATCTATAAATTTTTCATGAAGATGTATAGCTCTATATTCAAAAAGGGAAAGCAGGACAGAATCTATGAATGCATGACGTGTGTATAATGTCTGATGTAGTTACAGATGAACAAAACAATTGCAGATTCAGCAATACTTTACATCTCTTTTATGTTTATGGTATAAGGAAACAAGTGGTGTGCGCATGCGCGCGCACACACACACTCACACACACACACACACACACACACACACACACACACACACACACACACACACACACACACACACACACACGCACACACGCACACACGCACACACACCTCATTGCATGCTTCTGACTCACCTCAGCTTTCAAGAGTATCTCTTTTACTCATTTTGATTCTTTTTGAAAGCTTCCAGTCCATTTGTTCGAAAGTAAGAAATGCTGTGGAAAAATGTGCTGACACGATTTGCCTAGCAGGTAGGGTTAAAGAAGCAGGGAAACTGCAAAAGGTCTTGGACAGACTAGGAGAAGTGGCAGATGGAATAGTGTTCAGGGAAGTAAATTATCATACCCTTTGATGGAAAGAATAATGGCGCAGAATATTTTCTAATCGGGGAGAAAAATCAGAAATCAGAGGTGAAAAGGGACTTGGGCATACTCATGCAGGATTTCCTCAGGGTCAACTGGCAGGTTGCATCTGTGTCAAGGAAGGCAAATGCAATATTAGCATTCATTTCAAAAGGACTTGAATAAAGAAGATTCAGGAAAATGATTCAGAGAATGAAATAGATAATAAATGAGGAGTATTTTATGACTCTGGGCCTGAAATTAGAAACCTAGAAACATAGAAAACCTACAGCACTATACAGACCCTTTGGCCCACAAAGCTGTGCCAAACATGTCCTTACCTTAGAACTACCTAGGCTTACCCATAGCCCTCTATTTTTCTAAGCTCCATGTACCTTTCCAGGAGTCTCTTACAACACCCTATCCACCCAATGCAGCATATGCCTTCTTAACCACAGAGTCAACCTGCATAGCAGGTTTGAGTGTCCTATGGACTCGGACCCCAAGATCCCTCTGATCCTCCACACTGCCAAGAGTCTTACCATTAATACTATATTCTGCCATCATATTTGACCTACCAAAATAAACCACCTCACACTTATCTGGGTTGAACTCCATCTGCCACTTCTCAGCCCAGTTTTGCATCCTATCAATGTCTCACTGTAACCTCTGACAGACCTCCATACTATTCATGACACCCCCAACCTTTGTGTCATCAGCAAACTTACTAACCCATCCCTTCACTTCCTCATCCAGGTCAGTTATAAAAATCATGAAGAGTAGGGGACCCAGAACAGATCCTTGAGGCACACCACTGGTCACCGTCTTCCGTGCAGGATATAACCCGTCTAACCACACTTTGCCTTCTGTGGGCAAGCCAGTTCTGGATTCACAAATGAATGTCCCCTTGGATCCCATGTCTTCTTACTTTCTCAATAAGCTTTGCATGGTGTACATTATCAAATGCTTTGCTGAAATCCATATACACTACACCTACGGCTTTACCTTCATCAATGTGTTTAGTCACATCCTCAAAAAATTTAATCAGGCTCATAAGGCATGATCTGCCCTGGACAAAGCCATGCTGACTATTCCTAATCATATTATGCCTCTCCAAATGGTCATAAATCCTGCTTCTCAGGATCTTCTCCATCAACTTATCAACCACTGCAGCAAGACTCACTGGTCTATAATTTCCTGGGCTATCTCTACTCTCTTTCTTGAATAAAGGAACAACATCTGCAACCCTTCAATCCTACGAACCTCTCCTGTCCTCATAGATCATCGCCAGGGGCTCAGCAATCTCCTCCTTGCTTCCCACTGTTGCCTGGGGTACATCCCATCTGTCCCGGTGACTTATCCAACTTGATGCTTTCCAAAAGTGCTAGCACATCCTCTATCTTAATATCTACATGCTCAAGCATTTCAGTCCACTGCAAGTCATCCCTATAATCGCCAAGATCCTTTTCTGTAGTGAATATTGAAGCATAGTATTCATTAAGAACCTCTGCTATCCCCTCCGGTTCCATACACATATTTCTATTGTCACACTTGATTGGTCCGATTCTCTCATGCCTTATCCTCTTGTTCTTCACATACTTGTAGAATGTCTTGGGGTTTTCCTTAATCCTGTCTCCCAAGGCCTTCTCATGACCTCCTTCTGGCTCTCCTAATTTCATTCTTAAGCTCCTTCCTGCTAGCCTTATAATCTTGTAGATTTTGATCCTTTCATAGGTTCTTCGTTTCTTCTTGACTAGATTTACCATAGCTTTTGTATCCCCCTGTTCCTGTACCCTACCATCCTTTCCCTGTCTCATTGGAACGTACCTATGCAGAACTCCATGCAAATTTCCCTGAAAACATCTGTTCACAATTTATGCTTCCAAGTTCCTGCCTGATAGCCTCATATTTCCCCTTACTCCAATTAAATGCTTTCCTAACTTGTCTGTTCCTATTCCACTCCAATGCTATGGTAAAGGAGATAGAATTGTGATCACTACCTCCAAAATGCTCTCCCACTGAAAGATTTGACACCTGTCCAGGTTTATTTCCCAATACCAGGTCAAGAGCAGCCTCTCCTCTTGTAGGCTTATCTACATATTTTGACAGGAAACCTTCTTGAACACACCTAAGAAACTCCACCCTATCTAAACTCCTTGCTCTATGAAGATGCCAATCAATATTTGGAAATTAAAATTTCCCACCACCACAACCCTGTTATTATTACACCTTTCCAGAATCTGTCTCCCTATCTGCTCCTTAATGTTTCTATTACTATTAGGAGGGCTATAAAAAACACCCAGTAGAGTTCTTGATCCCTTCCTGTTCCTAACTTCCACTCACAGAAACTCAGTAGACAATCCCTCCATGACTTCCTCCTTTTCAGCAGCCATGCCACAATTTCTAATCAACAGTGCCACACTCCCACCTCTTTTGCCTCCCTCCCTGTCCTTTCTGAAACATCTAAAGCCTGGCACTCTAAGTAGCCATTCCTGCCCCTGAGCCATCCAAGTCTCCATAATGTCCACAACATCATAGCTCCAAGTACTGATCCACACTCTAAGCTCATCCACTTTGTTCACCATGTTTTTTGCATTAAAATAGACGCATCTCAAACCATCAGTCTGAGCGCATCCTTTCTCTGTCACCTGCCTATCCTCCATCTCGCTTTCTCTATTTATGAGCCAACCACCCCTTCCACTGTCTCTTCAGATTGGTTTCCATCCCTCAGCAATTTTAGTTTAAACCCTCCCCAATAACCTTAGCAAATCTTCCTGTCAGAATACTGGGGCCCTTGGATTCAAGTGCAACCCGTCCTTTTTGTCCAGGTCACGCCTGCCCCAAAAAGAGGTCCTTTCTTTTCTTTCTCAATCTTTTTATTATTGTTATTAATATCAACAAAATAAAATTGATACATAGATAATGGGATTACAAACATACACAATTCAACTGAACATGAAAGAATACATAAGCAATGATTACAGTATAAATGAGTATTCCCAATTCATGAATGATACAATATACAAATAAACAAGGCAAACCTAGGTATATCATAGTATATAATAAAAAAAACAGAAAAAAGAAAAAGAAAAAAAATATGCAAAAAAAAAACTAATCTAATAACTAATAAGAAAAAAACAAAAAGAAAAAAGAGAAAAAGAAAAAATGGAAAAAGAAAAAAAAGGGCTGTTTATAATATCTCACAAAAATATAAAATCATCAGTGTTGTCAGCTCCGATCCTCTCAACATATATAAAATCGAAACTGGAAAATCAAATAGGCTTGGAACAGGGTCATATTACATCATATGAAAATATTGAATAAATGGTCTCCATATCTTTTCAAATTTAATAGAAGTACCAAAAGAGGTCCTAATGATCCAGAAATCTGAATCCCTGCCCCCTGCTCCAATCCCTCAGCCACTCATTTATCCTCCACTTCATTCTATTCCTATATTCACTGTCATGTGCACAGGCAGTAATCCCAAAATTACTACCTTTGAGATCCTGCTCCTCAACTTCCTGCCTAACTCCCTGTAGTCTGCTTTCAGGACCTCCTCCTTTTTCCTGCCTATGTCATTGGTACCAATATGTACCACGACCTCTGGCTGTTCTCCTTCCCACTTCGAGAAATCATGGATGCGATCAGAAATATCCCGGACCCTGGCACCTGCGTTCATAGAGTCACCTGTCTGACCCCCTAACTATAGAGTCCCTTATCACTACTGCCTTCTTCTTCTTTTTTCTACCCTTCCACTTCGAGAAATCATGGATGTGATCAGAAATATCCCGGACCCTGGCACCTGCGTTCATAGAGTCACCTGTCTGACCCCCTAACTATAGAGTCCCTTATCACTACTGCCTTCCTCTTCTTTTTTCTACCCTTCTGAGCCATAGGGACAGACAGTGTGGCAGAGGCGTGGCCACTGTTGCTTCTCCCAGGTAGGCTGTCTCCCCGAACAGTACTCAAACAGAAGTACTTATTGTTAACGGGTACAGCTATTGAGGTACTCTCTAGCATCTGCCTCTTGCCCTTCCCTCTCCTGACTGTTACCTACTTATCTGTCACCTCAGGCCCTGGTGTGACTACCTGGGGAGCTCCTATCTATCACCTCTTCACTCTCCCTGACCAGACAAAGGTCATCGAGCTGCATCTCCAGTTCTCTAACACGGTCTCTAAGGAGCTGCAGCTCAGCACACCTGGTGCAGATGTGGCTGTCTGGGAGGCTGGGAGTCTCCAGGACCTCCCACATCTGACACCGAGCACAGAACACCAGCCTCACACACATACTTCCTGTCTGTATTCTACTCAGGCAACCTACCTCACCTCAATCCGTTAACACCGAAGCCCCGTTAAGCCAATGCCTTCCTACTCTGTTTCCCTCTACTCTGAAGCTTGCTTTTCCAACACTCGCTGTATAAATCTGTCTTCTTTTTAAATTCTTCTCTATGTTCTCACTGGCTGACCTCCATGCGCTTGTGTAGTTATGCCCCATTCTAACTGCTGAAGAAATAACCATCACCTTTTGAACTCTTCTCAGTCTTAAACTCTTCTCACTGTTCTCACTGGCTGACCTCCACACACTTGTGCAATCGTACCCTGTTCAAACCGCTGAAGAAAAGAAACTTGCTGGAGTTTCAAGGTATGAGGGAGGAAGCTCATTGAAACCTATTGAATATTGAAAGGCCTAGATAGAGCAAATGCAGAGAGGATGTTTCCTACACTGGGAGAGTCCAGGACCAGAGGACACAATGTGAGAATAGAGTGACATCCCTTTTGACCAGATGTGAGGAGGAATTTCTTTACCTAGAGGGTAGTGAATCTGTGCAATTTATTGCCACAGATGTCATTGGGTATACTTAAAGTAGAGGTTGAAAGGTTCTTGATCAGTAAGGACATCAAAGGTTATTGGGAAAAGACAGGAGAATAGGGTTATGAGGGATAATAATTCAGCCGTGATGGAATGGTGAAGCAGACTCAATGGACAGAATGGCCTAATTCTCTTCATATGTCTTATGAGTTTATGTCACAACAATTTAAAAAGGAAATCTATCAGTGATACTTTGGGGTGGTAAACAAAAAACAACATTCTTCCGACACACTCACAATAACTCATACACATACTCACTCAAACACACCTTCATGTGTACTCATGCATATACACCCATAAATCCACACACACACACACACACACACACACACACACACACACACACACACACACACACACACACACACACACACACACACACACACACGTTACGATAATACACACGAAACACAGACACACAGAGATGTTACTGTATTGAAAGTAACTCTTCACAGCAATATGAAGATGAAAGTCATGAGCCCTGGGTCTTGCCACAGAGCATTGAGCTTCGAGGGTTTTTGAACACCTGTATTTACGAGTCATTATCTTGACAAGAGTTGTTAAGCCCTTTTGTTTTCAAGCTTGACAAATTAATTGTGGCTGGCATGTGATTCCTACAGTCTATGATTATTTAGAGAGGACTCTCAGTTGGTGCCTGAGTGGGGTCATTGTGTTGGAGAGGATGAATTACCTTGTGTTGTCTCTCCTGTAAAGCTCCGATTCTGACGTTTAACCTCTCATTTCCGTCTCTTCCTGGGTACCCTGCCATTCATCCGCCCCTGAGCACACCATGACAAAGATAATGGTACTATGATTTTCTCAGATGGATCAAATGTAATGTTTGGACCAAAATGTTTGCACACTGTAGAGGAAAGTTCCAGACCTCATGTCCATCTGGTTGAATCCTGCCTGATACAGGGTCATGATTTTTGAAAAGTATTGGATTCTGCTACTCTCAAGGCGGTTTAACATCATTTCCATGTCACAGGTGTAAAAGGCAACAAAATAATAGTTACCCCAGATCTAATGCAGTACAAAAATCATAAAAGATAAAGAACACAATAATGATAATAATAATAATAAACATAATAAATATAAATATATAAGATAGCTTATATACATAGTTTGATTGTATGTCTATGAAGTGATGTGAGGGAGAAGAGTGTTTGTATGTAAGGTGACTGACAGGAAAGGATAAAGTTTTGGTAGTTGGCATGGATGGATGGGTTAGTGGGTGGAGGTGTTGATCAGCCTTACTGCCTGGGGAAAGTAACTGTGTTTGAGTCTGGTGAACCTGGCATGGATGCTGTGCATTCTCTTTCCTGATGAGAGCGGGACGAATGGTCCATGAGCAGGATGCTCTTGGTGTCCTTGCCTTTTATTCTGTTGACTCATTTCAGGTGCAAAATTGATCTGGTTTCAATTCCTGCCAATGTCTGTAAGGAGATTGTATGTTCTGTTAGATGTGGGATTTCCAGGAGACTACTAGTCTCCCCAGTCATCACATCAAGATGCAGCTCCTTGGAGACTTAACATCAAAGGATATGCTTTGTATCACAAGGACAGGCAAGAATGCATAGGCAGTGGTGTGGCTCTGTTAGTAAGAGATGGAATTACATCTTTAGAAAGAGGTGACGTAGGGTCAGAAAATGTTGAATCTTTGTGGGTGGAGTTAAATTGTGAGGGTAAACAAAACATTATGGGAATCATATATAGGCCTCCAAATAGTAGCCAGGATGTGGAGTTCAGATAGCAAAGGGAGCTGGAAAAGGCATGTAATAATAGTAACGTCACAAGTGTGATGGGGGATTTCAATATGCAAGATCAGGTTGGTGTCGAATCACAAGAGAGGGAATTTGTTGAATGCCTTTGAGAGTGGCTTGTGCTTGAGCCTACTCGGGGAAAGGCTATCTTAGATTGGATGTTGTGTAATAACCCAGATCTTATTCTGGAGCTAAATGTAAAGGAACCATGAGGAGGCAGTGATCATTATATGATTGAATTCGTACTGCAGAAGCGTAACTCACATTTATCAGTAGCACAGAGGAATAAGAGGAATTACAGAAGCATGAGAGAGGAGCTTGCCCAGGTGGATCAGAGGAGCATACATGTGGTGATGGTGGCAGAGCAGAGATGGCTGGTTTCTGGGAATAGTTCACAAAGCACAGGATAGATACATCCCACAGAAGGTTCTCAAATGGCAGTGGTAGGTAACCATGGCTGACCAGGGAAGTTAAGAACTGCATAAAAGCCTAGGAAAGGGCATATAAGGTAACAAAAGTTAGTGAGAAGTTAGATGACTGGGAAGCTTTTAAAATCCAACATAAGGCAAATAAAAAAGCTATAAGAAGGGAAATAAAACAAATATGAGGGCAAACTAACCAATAAAATAAAGCAGTTTACTAGGAGTTTTTTCAGATATATAAAGAGTAAAGTGGAGGTAAGAGTTGATATTGGACCACTGGAAAATGATGCTAGTGAGGTAGTAATGGGGGACTGTGAAAGATACTAGCAGTGTGTTAGTGGTCTGTGACTTTCAGGGAGCAGGAAAAAGTGCCATTACTATTACAAAAGAACAAATGCAAGCCAGACTCAAAGGTGGTGGATAAGTCATCTGGATCAGATGGACTACGTCCCAGAGTCCCAAGAGATGTTGCTGAAGAGATAACTGATGCATTAGTCATGATCTTACAAGAATCATAAGACCATAAGATTTAGGAGCAGAAATAGGCCATATGGTCCATTGAGTCTGCTCCGCCATTCAATTATGGGCTGATCCAATTCTTCCAATCATACCTACTCCCCTGCCTTCACCCCATACCCTTCGATGCCCTGGCTAATCAAGAATCTATCTATATCTGCCTTAAATACACCCAATGACTTTGCCTCCACAGCCACCCTTGGCAACAAATTCTACAGATTTACCACCTTCTGACTAAAGCAATTTCTCTGCATCTCAATTCTAAATGGACGTCCTTCAATCCTGAAATTGTGCCCTCTTGTCCTAGACTCCCATACCATGGGAAATAACTTTGCCATATCTAAACTGTTCAGGCCTTTTAACATTCAGAATGTTTCTATGAGATTCCCCCTCATTCTCCTGAACTCCAGGGAATAGAGCACAAGAGCTGCCAGATGTTCCTCAGACAGTAACCCTTTCATTCCTGGAATCATTCTTGTGAATCTTCTCTCAACCCTTTCCAAAGTCAGTATATCCTTTCTAAAATAAGGAGCTCAAAGCTGCACACAATACTCTGTGTGGTCTCACGAGTACCTTGTAGAGCCTCGACATCACACCCCTGATCTTATATTCTATACCTCTAGAAATGAATGCCAGCATTGCATTAGCCTTCTTCACAACTGAGTGAACCTGGAGTTTAACCTTTAGGGTATCTTGCATAAGGACTCCCACGCCCCCTTGCATCTCTGCATTTTGAATTCTCTCCCCATTTAAATAATTGTCTGTTCATTTATTTCTTCCACCAAAGTGCATGACCATGCACTTTCCAACATTGTATTTCATTTGCCACTTCTTTGCCCATTCCCCTAAACTATGTTAGTTTCTCTGCAGGATCTTTGTTTCCTCAACACTACACGCTCCTCCACGTATCTTTATATCATCAGCAAATTTAGCCACAAGTCCATTAATACTGTAGTCCCAATCATTGACATATTGTACATCGTAAAAAGCAGTGGTCCCAACACTGACTCCTGTGGAACTCCACTGGTAACCTGCAGCCAGTCAGAATAGGATCCCTTTAGTCCCAGTCTCTGTTTTCTGCTGACCAGCCAATGCTCCACCCATGCTAGTAACTTCCCTGTAATTCCATGGGATCTTATCTTGCTATGCAGCCTCATGTCCAGCACCTTGTGAAAAGCCTTCTGAAAATCCAAGTACACCACGTCTACTGCATCTCCTTTGACTACCCTGCTTGTAATTTTCTCAAAGCATTGCAGTAGGTTTGTCAGGCAGGTTTTTCCTTTCAGGAAACCATGCTGGCTTTGGCCTACCTTGTCATGTGCCTCCAGGTACTCTGTAATCTCATTCCTAACAATTGATTTCAACAACTTCCCAGCCACTGGTGTCAGGCTAATAGGTCTATATTTTCCTTTTTGTTGCTTCCCACCTTTCTTAAATAGCGGAGTAACATTTACAATTTTCCAGTCATCCGGTATAATGCCAGAATCTAACGATTCTTGAAAGATCATCGTTGATGACTCGATGGGCTGAATGGCCTAATTCTGCTCCTAAGGCTTATGGTCTTATGGTTCTCCCTGTGACTGTGTAGGTTCCCTCCAGATCACTTGATTCTGGCATGGTCCTGAAGGACTGATAGATTGCAACTGTCACCCCATTCTGTAAGGAGGGAGGAATTTTACAATCTCTTTTACAATTCTGTAAAAGAGAGGAAATTATTGGCCAGTTAGCCTAACCCTCAGTGGTTGGGAAAGTGTTGGAGTCCATTATTAAGGATGATGTTTCAGGGTACTCGGAGACTAATGATAAAATAAGTCAAAGTCGACATAGCTTCCGTAAAAGGAAATTTTGCCGGACAAACCTGTTAGAGTTCTTCGAGGAAGTAACAGTCAGGAGAGGCAATGGATGTCATTTACTTGGATTTTCAGAAGGCATTTGATAAGGTGCCAAACATGAAGCTGCTTAACAAGATAAGCATTTACTTCAAGGGGAATAGAATATAAAAGCAACGAGATAATGCTGAGGCTTTATAAGAAACTAGTCAGGCCTCACTTGGAGTATTGTCAACAATTTTGGGCCCAGTATCTCATTGGAGGGAGTCCAGAAGAAGTTCACAAGGATGATTCCAGGAATGAAGGGGTTAACATATAAGAAATGTTTGGCAGCTTTGGGCCTGTACTCACTAGAATTTAGAAAAATGCTGAGTGATCTCATTCAAGCCTACCGAATGTTGAAAGGACTAGATAGGGTGGCTGTGGAGAGGATGTTTCCTATGGTGGTGGTACCCTGAACTAGAGGGCACAGCCTCAAAAATGAAAGGTAACCTTTTAGAACAGAGGTAAGGAGGAATTTTCTTTTTAGCCATAAAGTAGTGAATCTGTGGAATGCTCTGCCACTGACTACAGTGGAGGCCAAGTCCATGGGTATATTTAAGGCGGAGGTTTATAGTTTCCTTAACAGTCAGGGCATCAAAAGATATGGCGAGGAAGCAGGTGTATGGGATTCAGTGAGATGCAGGATCAGCCATGATGGAATAGCGGAGCAGTCTCAATGGGCTGAATGGCCTAATTCTGCTCCTAAGTCTTATGGTCTTATGGTTTTATGGTTCTCCCTGTGACTGTGTAGGTTCCCTCCAGATGCTGTGTATTCCTCACAGATTACAAATAGGTACGGGTTAGAAACCTAGAAACATAGAAAACCTTCACCACAATACAGGCCCCTCGGCCCACAAAGCTGTGCCGAACATATCCTTAACTGAGAAATTACCGAGGGTTACCCATATCCCTCTGTTTTTCTAAGCTCCATTAGTAGTAAGTTTGAGCATCTCGCACAAAATGCTGGCGTTCAGACAGCATCTATGGAAATGAATAGATAGTTGACATTCTGGGGCAAAGCCCTTCTTCAGCATACTATGTTGGCACCAGAAGCATGGAAACACTTACAAGCTGTACTCAGCACATCCTTGGACAGTGTTGGTGGTTGACACGAACAGTGCCTTTCACCGTACATTTCAATGCACATGTGACAAATAAAACTTCAGTTTCACTTCTCTGAAAGAAACCACTGTCCCTGAAAGGTTGAGACACTTACAAAGGGAGCGAAGTGTGAGCAGCATTTGATTTGGCATAGAAGGGCAGGAATTCTCACCACTATCCTGTAAATGCAGAAGGTTAATCCGATTTCATGCGAGTCATATCTGAAGGCGAATTTCACAGAATTGAACAGGTTTTAAGTTTCTGGATGTTACGATTGCAAATCCGACATGAAAAACTCCCAGTACTTCCGAGCTCCTTACGGCTAGACTGACACTTCCTTTGCTTTCTTAAAACATGTCGTGAGATGGGTTCAAGGGACTCTATCAACTTTCATTGTAGTAAAGAAGATTATGGAACATTATTGACTGAGCCTTAACACTGAATGCCGGCTGCCCAGGGTGACATCAGAAAGAATCACTTCACACAAGGAGGACAGACAATCCTGTGCTACTGATTAACAAAATCATAAGCACAAATCAGGCAATTCGGCCCAACTCTACCATGTTAGCTACAGGAAAAAAAATATACAGTACTGTGCAAATGTCTTCGGCACATATATGTATGTATTTATTTAGTTGTAACATAGTAATGTTTTATGTATTGCACTGCATTGCTGCCACAAAACAATTAATATTCAATTGAAGTTTAATTGTCATTTAACCATATATGAATACTCATGAATATAGTCAAATGAGACAGCATGACTACGGGGTCAAAGTGCAAAGACACATTATCAACAATCACGTACAAGGTCACAATCACATTAGAGTCCCAAGACCCACCTCACCCTTCCCCCACCCGTGACACCACAACTCAATGCATACAAGTCGACAAACCCATATATATTAGTAAAAAAACAGTGATGCAGAATATACATATATGTGTGTGTGTGTAACACACACACACACACACACACACACACACACACACACACACACACACACACACACACACACACACACACACACACACACACACACACACACACACACACACACCCCACCCCCCCCCCCCCACTGATATCATCTGTCAACTGGCCCCTGATGCACGTTAGGCGACACCTTGGCTTTGAGGCCCAGTTCTTGCATATACAAGTGCAAATAGAATATTAGTAAAAACACAAACAGACAAATATCTATGTATATAGTCTAGACCCCTCAGTCCATTTAAAATCTTCAATCGCCACAGCTGTGCTTCACTGCTCCCAGTAGAGTGAGCAGCTGAAAGACAAGTGACCCCTTGAGGCTTGAGGCCCGAGTCCATTGAGTGCTGCTAAAAAAACTGCAGTTGGTCACAACAGAGTTTGTCTTCAGCCAAGCGAAACCCGGGGAAGGCAGCTCCGACTGCGTTCTGGGCACCGCCATACCATCCCCTAACAATGGGCAGCTGCAAACAGCTGACACCATTGTTTCCCGCCTAATTCTCACTATGACCTAAGGCTCGGCACCGTCCATCCGCCCCTGCTCTCATCCAATAAATCAACGAATGGAATTCGCGGCACCCTAGATTAACAATGTTCAAAGGTGTCTTGCGATCACAAGGAAAGCAACACGTGCCAGTGATAGTAAACCTGATTCTGATTCATTACTGCCAATCGCTAAATGACTGTGAGCCTCCGTCAACTCAGGCAGCAGCACGTTGTACAGTTCCTTTATTATCTCTGCCAGCGAGCAACTCGCTGTCGGTGTTGACCTGCAGCCCTTTGAGTTCTTAACGTATAGCAGGATCTTGCGATCATTAGATGTACCTTTAAGTATAAAGGTAGCACCTTTGGTTGACCCCATAGAAGCTGCTGCGACCAGTTCCACTGCCGTGTTCATGACATACAGAACTCTCCAAAAGTCTTAGGGACACATACAGTATATACAGCTAGGGTGCCTAAAACTTTGGCACAGTGCTGTAACTTCAATTTACTGCTTGCAATTTACATTTTACATTAAGAACTGAAGACTAATACTTACTTGATAGTGGTTGTCCATTGTCTGCAACGATTACAGGAAAGCTGTGCAGGAGAGCTTTTAATGTGGAAAAGCTATTGCATTGTGGCAGTGCCACTCTCTCGATCTTGGTACACCGGGTCCAGTGGTGCAAACAGGCATCACAAATTGGGGCCTTTCTTGGATGCGGTGGATGACCATGATATCTTCTGTTCCACGTCGTGCCCTTCATTCTCCACAGAGTGTTGCAGTGCTACCTTCTTGGTCACTAGTTTTCACTGTAGATCTCACACGCCCAGTCCAATGGAGCTGAATTCACATGCTGGGGCTGGCATGTCCCTATCTCACAACGGTGTGAGGCCCCTGGTGATTCTTAACTGATTTAATCAGCCTGTCGGAGGGGTGTGCAGAGATGTAGTCACTGTCACACGCAAACAATTACTTGGAGCCGCAGGTGAGAGCTGAGAATCCAGTGGGGATCAAAGGTGAGTGAGCTGCCCTGGAGTGGACATGACAAGCCTCTTCCGTAAAGGTGCTATTCCTCCCTGGACACTCCATACACCCCATTTAATTTAATTGTTTGAATTAATATCTGCTATGTTCATATAACTCCAGAATATTCCCAAACAACAAGCATAAAAGAAATAGAGCTCATCAGGAGTGAACTTTGCTGTTATTTAGAATATAGTGCAAAATTCTTATGCACCCTAGCTATATATACTTTACGTACCTAAGACTTTTGCACAGTACTGTAGATAACTCAGGCCAGTCAGCATTTGTGGAGAGAGAAACAGAGTTAAAACAGCAGTTAAATTGAAATGTTAACTTTTGTCACTCTATAGTTGCTCCATAACCTCTGAATATCTCAAGCATTTTCTATCTTACTGCAGATATCTCAAAATGAAAACCCTACCCACACTGGATATTCTTTTTTCTCTTCTTCCTATTCGGTACAAGATACAAAAGGTTGAAAGCACATTCATAGTTGTAAAACTATGAAATAGTTCCCTAGTACAATGAGATGAGCTGTTGACCTCACAATCTATCTTGTTATGATCTTACACCTAATTGTGTACCTGCATTGCACTTGTCTGTAGCCTTATTTTGAATTATGTTATCACTTTATCTTGTTCTACCTCAATGTGGGGTATATGGGATGTCCAGGGAAGGGTAGCACCTCTAGTGAAGGGGCTTGGCATGCCAATTCTGGGTAGCTCACTCACCTTTGGTCCTAGTCAGACACTCAGCTCTTCTCTGTGGCTCCAGGTAGCTGTATACATGCATAGACCTGTGCTGCATACCATATTATATTATAAATTATATTATGTTATCTTAATTATAGTAATATTTTGTTTTATGTGCTGAGTGTGATATATGTTGTGTGGGTGCACTGTAGCCCCGGGGAATGTTGTTTTATTTGGTTGTATACATGTACAGGTAGATGACAATTAACTTGAACTTGAACTTGAATTTGTCTTAGAGAAGGTTAAACGGTTGGGCCGCAATGCTGTACTGTTTTATGTATTGTAAATTTCCACTTATACTGAGAATAAGATTGCATTATCAGTTGAAGGTTTTACAAATTCCACTTACAGACTTGTCAATAACATTAAAGATGATTCACTTGCGGGACTTAGTGATTCCGATGCATGCCTATACATTATTCCTGTGCATTCCACGAGAAGGTCAAAGGCCATTTAGATGAACATCAAACTTCAGCATTTGCAAAGGCAAAAAGAGAAGTCATCAATCTATTGTGAAGTGTTCATTACGCGTATTAACTTGATATCCTGTGCGGTGAAATTAAATTGGCTGGTATACATTTAAGAGAATTGGTTTCCAGTAAGATGGATGAGAAATGTCATCACGTTCATGCAGTCTAAGTGTAGCAAATTTTCATATTAAATGCAAATAGTTGGAGAGAACAGGGAAAATCCATTTCAGTCCATTTGACCAGCTTCTGAATTTGAGAATCAAATAAACAGCTCGCTAATCAATATAAGCCAATTCATCTTCCCAAATGCCCGTCGAGTGAACTCTATAGATCTTAGATGTTATCAGACTTGACCATCCCCTTAGAAGTCAGTTCCAAATATGCATCATTCTTCTGTCTGATTAGTTGAGCCACCTTTCTTCATGTCAACTCCAACCTATTTGTCTAAGTTAATTGAATACAAATCATCAGTTTCCAGTGATAGGTCTTCACATTTGCCAATGAGATCAATAGAGGTGACGTGTCCTTTTAAGGTTGAAAGTTCAAAGTTCCACATGTTTATCATCAAAGTACATATATGTTATCATAGACAACATTGAGATTCATTTCCTTGCAGGCATTTAGAGGAAAAAAGAAATACAAGAGGATTTTACAAAAAAAATTATATAAATCACTAACAAGAGAAAATCTGCAGATGCTGGAAATCCAAGCAAACATCGACTCTCACAAAATGCTGGTGGAACACAGCAGGCCAGGCAGCATCTATAAGGAGAAGCATGTCGACGTTTTGGGCCGGAACCCTTTGTCAGGACTAACCGAAAGGAAAGATAGTAAGAGATTTGAAAGTAGTGGGGGGAGGGGGAAATGCGAAATGATAGGAGAAGACCGGAGGGGGTGGGATGAAGCTAAGAGCTGGAAAGGTGACCGGCGAAAGTGATACAGAGCTGGAGAAAGGAAAGGATCATGGGACAGGAGGCCTCGGGAGAAAGAAAGGGGGAGGGGGGGGAAGCACCAGAGGGAGATGGAGAACAGGCAAACAACTAAATATGTCAGGGATGGGGATCCCACTACCAAGCACATCTTTCCCTCCCCCCCTTTCTGCTTTCCACAGGGAATGCTTCCTACGCAACTCCCTTGTCCACTCGTCGCCCCCCATCCCTTCCCACTGATCTCCCTCCTGGCACTTATCCTTGTAAGCGGAACAAGTGCTACACCTACCCTTATACTTCCTCGCTCACCACCATTCAGGGCCCCAGACAGTCCTTCCAAGTGAGGCGACACTTCACCTGTGAGTTGGCTGATGTGGTATACTGTGTCCGGTGCTCCCAGTGTGGCCTTTTATATATTGGTGAGACCCGACGCAGACTGGGAGACTGTTCTGCTGAACACCTACGCTCGGTCCGCCAGAGAAAGCAGGATCTCCCAGTGGCCACACATTTTAATTCCACGTCCCAGTCCCATTCTGATATGTCTATCCATGGCCTCCTCTACTGTCAAAATGAATCCAAATTCAGGTTGGAGGAACAACACCTTATATACCGGCTGGGTAGCCTCCAACCTGATGGCATGAACATTGACTTCTCTAACTTCCGTTAATGCCCCTCCTCCCCTTCTTACCCCATCCCTGACATATTTAGTTGTTTGCCTGTTCTCCATCTCCCTTTGGTACTTCCCCCCCCCCACTTTCTCCCGAGGCCTCCCGTCCCATGATCCTTTCCCTTCTCCAACTCTGTATCACTTTCGCCAATCACCCTTCCAGCTCTTAGCTTCATTCCACCCCCTCCAGTCTTCTCCTATCATTTCACATTTCCCCCTCCCCCCACTACTTTCAAATCTCTTACTATCTTTCCTTTCAGTTAGACCTGATGAAGGGTCTCGGCCCGAAACGTCGACATGCTTCTCCTTATAGATGCTGCCTGGCCTGCTGTGTTCCACCAGCATTTTGTGTGTGTTGTTTGAATTTCCAGCATCTGCAGATTTCCTCGTGTTTGCTCTTTAAATATCGACTCTACTCTTTTCCATAGATGCTGCTTGGCCTGCAGTGTTCCTCCAGCATTTTGTGTGTATTGCTATATAAATCACTACAAGTTTGGACCGCTCTCAAACGATTGTAGGATCACAGGTAATTAATCACAGGCAGATGCTAGTTTGGCCCAGAAAATCCATCCTGCAGAGAGTTGTGAACACGGCTCAGTACATCATGGAAACTAGACTCCCCTCCATGGACTGTCATTACTTATCACTCACTCGGGAAAGCAGTGTAATCAAAGATTCTGTCCACTCCAGGCAGTCTAGCCCCCTTCCATCAGGCATAAGACACAAAAGCCTGAAAGCATTTGTGGCAAAGAATATAGCACAATATAGACCAGTTACAGACATGGGCTGAAAAATGGCGGATGGAGTTTAGCACAGGTAAATGTGAGATGTTACACCTTATAGGGCAAACGTAGGGAGACAGTACAGTTAAGGGTAAGGTCCTTAACAGTGCTGCTGAGCAGATGGGTCTTGGGATCCAAGTTAATTGCTCCTTGAAAGTGACTTCGCAGGTCGATAAAGTGGTTAATGGAATGCTTGCTTTTCCTAGTCAAGGATTTGAATTCAGAAGTCAGGAGGCTATGTTGCAACTCTATAAAAAAATCTCTGGTTAGAACACATCTGGAGTATTGAGTACAGTTCTGGTCACCCCACTATAGGAAGAATGTTTAGGCTTTGGAGAGGGTGCAGAAGAGGTTCACCAGGATGCTGCCTGGCTTAGAGGGCATTTGATATCACAAGAGTTTGGATAAACTTGGGTTATCTTCTCTGAAGCATCAGAGGCTGAGGGGAGATCTGACAGAGGTTTGCATGATTATGAGAGGCATAGATAGAGTGGACATTGAATATCTGTTTCCCAGGATTGAAATGTCCACTATCAGTGACGTGCATTGAAAGTGAGAGGGGGTAGGTTCAAGGGGATGTGAGGGATATTTTTTTTACTCAGAGAGTGGTGGATGCCTGGATTGCGCTGCCTGACATGGTGGTAGAGGCAAATAAATTAGCAGCTTTTCAGAGACATTTGGATTGGCCCATGGATGTAAGGAAGATGGAGGATTATGGACATTGTGTAGGTTGGAGGGATTAGTGTTGGGGCGTTTTTGATTTGCTTTTTAGCTGGTTCAGCACAAAATTGTGGGTTGAATGGCCTATTCCTGTGCTGTACTCCTTTATGTTCTATGGTGACTAGGCTCAGGGATAGCTTCTACCCCACTGCTAAAAGACTATTGAACAGTTCCTTCGCATGATAAGATGGACTCTTGACCTCACACTCTCGCTCATCATGGAGTTGCATCATATTGCCACAGTCACCTCTTACCAGCTTCTACTGATGCACCATAGAAAGCAATTTCCATTCTGTGTACATGCATAACAGCTGGTATGGCAACTGCTCTCCACATGACCGCAAAGGGCTGCAGGGAGCTATGGTCACAGATCAGAACATCACGGGAAGTAGCCTCCCTTCAATGGACTCACTTTACAGCCAGCATAATCAAAGAGCACACTCAATCCAGACATTCTCTCATTTCTCCATCCCATTGGGCAGAAGGTACAAAAGCTTGAAAACTCGTACCAGCAGTCTCAAGGACAGGTTCATTCTCACAGTCATAAGGTTCTTCACTGGAACTCTTGAATATGAAAGATGAACTCTTGACCTGCAGTCTACCTTGTTATGACCCTTGTACAATGTTCTCCACCTGCTCTGCCCTTTCTCTGTAAACGTAACACGGTAGTGTACGTTTTGTTGGTGCTCTTCCCTTTGCATTGTTTGATGCTTTGAAATGATCTCAAAGCTGGTGGTATGGGACCCAAAGCTCCTGTACCTCCTTCCCAACACACACACACACACACACACTAACATAGAATGACAAGAAACCAAAGTGCAAAAGAAGTTGAACTATGCAGAAGAAAAATAATACGGAGAACATGAGTTGTAAAGAATCCTGCAAGGTGAATCCTTAGCTTGTAGACATTTCAAAGTTGTAGTGAATTAAGTTATGCATGCTGTTTCAGGAGCCTGATGATCGATGGGTAGTAATTATTACTGAAACTGGTGGTGTATGACCTAAGACTCTTGTTCCTCCTTCCTGATGGCAGCAACAAGAAGAATGCATGAACTGGAAGGAAAGGAATTGGTACTGTCAAAACTCTGCATCAGAACTGTTCACAACAAAAAATGTTCCTTTCCCCGCCACAGATGCTGCTTGACTAACTGAGTTCCTCCAGCAGATAACTTGTTGCTCCACATTCCTGCATCTGCAGTCTCTTGTACCTCCAGCATAATCTATTATCCTTTTGTCTCTGTACAGGTGCTGCTGTATTTGCCAAATCTCTCCAGAGCTTTTTGTTTGTTGTTCAGATGCCCAGCAACAGCAGTTCTTTGTTTCTAGAGTAAAGAAACACTGCTGGGGTGGTTGTAGAGGCAGATATATTAGGGGCATTTAGATACGCACATTGATGAAAGAAAAATGGGGAGCTGTATGAGAGAGAAGGGTTAGGTTGATTTTATAGTATGTTAAAAGATTGACACAACATCGTGGGCTGAAAGGCCTCTGTATTGTTGTATGCTCTTTGCAGTCTGGTGTGCTTCAGCAAAGAATGCTTTGTTTTGCAACCTGCAGTGGGCTCTCAGCTTGACACTGAACTGAACTAAACTGAATACCACTGGACTCCTGGTTTGATGTTTTATATTCTATGTGTTCTTCGTTCACTTTTTGCCATTTGCACAATTTGTTGTTTTTTTTTACTCATTGGGTATTTGATGTTTTCTTCAATGGGTTCCCTGGTGTTTCTTTGTTTTGTGGCTGTGTGCAGGAAGACAAATCTCAGATTTGTATTCTGTATACATACTTTGATAATAAATGTACTTTAAAGCTTTGGATCATCAATCACATTGATAAGGACAATTCAGTGGTGCAGCTAACAGAGTTGCTTCTTCACAGATCTATCATCTCCTCCAAGAGGACCACAACCTTGTATGGATTGGAGTCTTGTGTGCCACATTGACCTGGAGAGCTACAGGTTGGATTCAGGACTTTATGATTTGGCTCTTGGTAGGGTCAATCATGCCAAATAGGACAAAGGGTAGAGGCCAGACTAAGAGTGTTCCACTGGTCTTCCAGGCTCGGGGGTTCAGCTCAGAGTTAACAACCCTGACTGGTAAAACAAAACTGTTATGGAAACAGCAATGAAGTATCCTTCTACATCTGAGTACGACAGTACTTCTGAGTCTGCACCCAGGACTTGCATGGCTGACAGTGGCAAAAACTGAGAGGAAGCTATTGACATGACAGAGAAACCCCTGAACATCACCAGAGGTGGAGGAGCTTCACCGCTGCCCTAAATGCCAGTGGAACCACGGGCAGTAAGCAAGATCCATTGATTGAGGTTCCAGCCTGATCTCCAGTGTTGTGTCTGTGGATTTTACATGTTCTTTCCATGATCACGTGAGTTTCCTCCAAGTGCTCCTATTTTCTCCCACATTCCAAGGAGGTCAATTGGTCACATGGGTTCAATTGTATGGCGCAAGCTCATTGGGTGAAGAGCCTGTTACCATGCTGCATCTCTAAATAAAAATATGCATCTCAAATACTCCGCCATGGATAGTCTTAAGCTTGGAGACAAAAGAAGGAGGTTTGGGCATGAGGTTAGCAACCCCATCCCATAAAAACCCAAAGCAACAGAAACACCTATAGAAGCTCCAAAGACCTCATCCCTGGGAGAGGAAGGATCTTTGCCTCAAAACAGTATGAAGTCATGTGGTGAAAGCCACAAGTCCATGGAAGCCATCATCATTGCAACAACCATCATTACAACATGGAATGTAAAGGCCAAGCAAGGAAGTGCAAAAGCAGTGCAAGTGGAGCCAAAATGAAGAACAACAACCTGAGATGGATAGAACACACCAAGTACCAACATCATCAGTAAATACTAACTGGGAATCTCCAGAGAAAGGTGAGGAGATGCTGGCAAAGGAAGAGCTGGTGACATGACCCTGAAGCTGACACCAAGAAAATGGGTAACACCTGAGGACAACTTGAAAGGGTACCCCAAGATGGAGGAGTCTGGTGAGATATTGTCAGTAGCTTGTGCCCCAGTAGGGGTGATGGGCTTGACTGAATAATCTAACTACATCCTAGTTGTGACATTGCTAACATTACTGCAGATTAACCAGTGAACCCTTCAACTTCCATTAACAACTAATTACCTGCTAGTATTTTTATAACGGCTTATATACATGTCACTGTTTAGTATGTTTCCTAGTGGTCACAGAATGTACTGTACATATATGCAATTGTTCAGTATATCCCTGAGGGTTTACAGTTCTGATTCTGGAAAGCTCTGCAAAGCTCTGCAAACTTCCCTGGTGATGCATTCTTTGATTAGGGGTTATCTGATTGGTTAACTCTTATCTATGAATTTCAGATTCAGAATCAGGTTTGAAAGGAATGGAATGTTTCTTATCTATGGGTATTAAAAGAGCTGGCCACATAACGACACCATTTTTTGGTTCTCTCACTCTCTTCACTTACTGGTCTCTGCTCCTTTTACTGGCCATTTTCAATATTCTTTGTTCTATTAGCACAGAATAAAATGACTGTGAAGCTGCAAGTTTTGTGCCTCTTTCCTGAGTTCTGAAAGAACTTTTGATTAAAAACATGTGAATCCAACAATCACCTGTAAAGCCACAAAACAGCGATAGTTTATCACCTCTGTTGTGCTACCAGTAAACTGAGAGACAAACACTTGATAGTAAATAACATTTAAGCTCAGAATGCTTAACATGGCAGCAGCAATGTTCAGGCTTATCCACATTTTCACCTGCCTCTGACATCTCTGAGATCAAATAAATTCAGTGAACGCAGTCCTCTTACATGGTTGGCACAGAGCCACACTCTTCGGCAAGGTCACGGCAGATCCCTGATTGCACTTACGGTGTGATTTATTTGCTGTAACGACAGATATACATCACCGGAGGGAATGGATTTAGCAAATTGCTCAAACCACTTTGGTTTTGCAGGATAAACAATTTGTGTGTGACAATAACTCCTGAACAAGAGGAGGTGAGGCTGCAGTAGTCACCATTACCCAGATTTCACAGGCTGGATGGGTTATTGCATAGTGTAGTAGTTAGCACAACACTTTACACTACAGGCAAACTGGGTTCAATTCCTGCTGGTTCCTGTAAAGAGTTTGTATGTTCTCCTTGTGACCTCTACGTGCTTTGGTTTCCTCCCTCAGCCTAGAGTCACATCAGTTAATTAGTCATTGTAAATTGTCCGGTGATCAGGATAAGGTCAGTGAATTGCTGGCCAATGTGGCTCGAAGGGCCAGAAGGACCTGTTCTGTTCTGAATCTCAATAAATAAATAAATAATATTCAGTTATCTGGAAGTAGAGTTAGCATTGGATTAAGGATGGTACAATGCACTGGAGATTGTAGCTATAGTCTCCATGGCTTTTTTCTGACCCCTTTCTCAACCACAGAAAACATCCTATCTGGTTGTATCGTTGTTTGGCAAAGCAAATGCTCTGCCCAGGACTGCAAGAAAGAGCAGGGAATTGTGGACAGCTCATTATATCATGGAAAACAGGCTCCCCTCTGTTGACTTTGTCTACATCTCACACTGCTTGGGAAAGCTGTCAACTGGGAAAGGAGAGAATGGCCGGGATTGGAGGGGTTACACACACAGAAAGATCAGTGAGACTCGATGCAGAAAGGGAAATGCTTTGTTGAGTAGCGTCCCACTGTCTGGTGCAACAGGCAGGTTCTCCTGGTGGCTATCCATTTTGATTCACCTTCCCATTCCCATTCCAGTATGTCCGTCCACAGCCTCCCCTACTGCCATGATGAGGCCAACCTCAGAGTGGAGGGGCAACAGGGCATATTCCATCTGGGTAGCCTTAAATCTGAACACATTAAAAAAATTCCAACTTCAGGTAATTACTCACCCCTTCTTCCTTGTCTCATTTTTACACTCCCCAATTCTGGTTGCCCTCTCACCTGCCATCACCTCTCTCTCATTCCCCTCCCTCTTCCCTTTCTTACATGATCCTCCGAACTTGCCTATAAGATTATATCTTCTTCATCCCTTTACTTCTTCCACCTCTCCCCTCCACCTCCCAGCTTCTTACTTTAAACTCCTTTAACACTTACCCACCTTCCCTCTCAGCTAATCTCACTTATCCCTGCCAGTTATACTCCCCTACTCCATCCTCCCCAGCTTCCTTATTCAGGCTTCTGCTTCCATCCTTTCGAATCCTGATGAAGGGTCTCAGCCTGAAACGTTGACTGCTTATTTCCCTCCACAGATGCCATCTGATTTCCTGGGTTCCTCCAGAGTTTTGTACGTGTTGCTCAAGATTTCCAGCATCCACTGAATCTCTTGTGTTGAGGATGTGAGGGGCCTTGACGACATAAGAGCAACATGAGGCCATCTAGCCTGGTCTGCCATACCATCATTGCTGATTTATTTTCTCTTTCACCTCCATTCTTTTGCCTGCTCTTTGTAACCTTCGGTGCTCTGACTAATCAAGAACCTATCAACCTCTGCCTTAAATAAACCCTATGACCAATGACTAGGTCTCCTCAACCATTTGTGGCAATGAATTCCAGAGTTTCACCACCCTCTGACTAAAGAAATTCCTCCTCATCTCTGTTCTCAATTGACATCTCTCTGTTCTGAGGTTGTGCACGTTGCTCAATATTTCCAGTATTCACGGAACCTCTTGCGTTTAGGGTGGGAGGAGTTCTTCATTATCAACCTCCACTTTAAACACTCCACTTTAAAATGACTTGACCTCCACAGCCATCTGTTGCAATATTTTAGCTACTTTTCTGAGGCAGTTCATATTGATTTATTTGATGTTCAGAAAGCCTTTGACAAAATTTCTAGAAGAAAATCAATGGGACCCATCAGAAAAGTTGGAGAAAGGAATTCTTGATGACACTGAGAGATGAAATCTATAATCTGAGAGATAAAAAAGCATTGAATCAAAACATTTGATCTGTTAAAACACTGCCAGCTGGTTAAATTTCTAAGAGTCAACTGCAGTTAAATTGAAGAGCTGAAGTTCAAAGGCAGAATTTTGACCTGTGACTATTTATATCCTGTGCTTCCTTACTTGGAGCATTACCACAATTTTAACTGCAGGATAGTTCCAATTATCTCCACCTGTCTTGTCAGGTAGGTAATACTGAGGCTTTTTAAGGAATTGGTTAGACCACCCTGGGAGTAATGTGAACAGTTCTGTATCTAAGAAATGATTTTAGATATGCGAAGATGGTGCTTGCGAAATACAGAATGACTGTTTGCAGGCAGCCAACAAAACTGCTAACATTTCTACTAAATGCAGGTATACTTTTTCAGGAATACAATCACTGCAATCCACAACCTGTAATTTCCTGCTGGGAAATATGCCTTTGAACCATCTGTATGACCTGGTGTTTTTGTGGTATCCTGAAGAACTCAGTTAACTGAACTCTTGAGAAAGCAGGTACAGCTGTGGCAACCATTCCGGAGTGGACTTGGGGCCAGACTGAAACTTCAGGCAAGATTAAAGTGGTGGAGCCCAGGCCAAGAGAATGAGTAACAAACTGATGTTTGGCTGATTTAAATGCTGAGCCAAATTAAAAGGTACTCTTACACTTTGAACTTTTTGAACTTTGGATGTGCTAGCATTGGAGAAGGTCCAGAGAGGATTCATGAGAATTAAAAGATTAAAGTGAGTAACATTCTATGGCTCTGGGCATGTATCTGCTGGAGTTTAGATGAATGAGGAATGATCTCAATGAAACCTATGGAATATTGAAAGGCCTATATAGAGTAGATATGGAGAAGATATTACCTATACTAGTGGAGGCTAGGACCAGAGGGAATAGGCTCAGAATAGGGAAATGTGCATTTAGAATAAAGATGAGGAGGGATTGCTTTAGCAAGAGAGTGGTGACTCTGTGGAATTCATTGCCACCGATGGCTATAGAAGCCAAGTCATTGGATATATATATATTTAAAGCAGAGGTTAATAGATTCTGGATATTAACATACCAGATGAACTCTCCTGGACCCAACACATGGATACAATCACAAAGAAGGTGTAGGAATGTGTATTTTTTCTTAGAATATTAAGGAGGTTCAACATGTCACCCACACTCTAACAAACTTTGGTATACAACATGCATGTTCTGTTGAAAATATCCTGACTGGTCACATCATGATGTTGTACGCCAACCAAATATGCAGGAACATCTGAAGCTGCAGACAGCAGTGAATGCTACCAAACATATCACAGGCATATCCCTCCCAATTATCAGTAGTATCTACAGGAGGCACTGTCTCAAGAAGGCACCATCCATCATCAAAGATCCCCACCATCTAGGCTATGCTATTTTCTGACTGCTATCATCGAGCATGAGGTACAGAAGCCTCAAGTCCCACACCACAAGGTTCAAGAACATCAACTTCCTGACATATATTCAGTCTTTGAACCAACCAACACAACCCTAATCACTATTACAGTACAGCAACTTTGTAACCACTTTGATCACTTTGTACAACAATTGACATTGCCTTTATATATACAATTGTGTTGTTTCTTGTATTAGTTATATAACTTATGTTTATCGAGTGAACGGTGCATTGCTAATGCTGTGTACCTGCAATTCTGCTACAAGTAACTTTTACATTGCACCTTTGTGTATATGCACTTGTACAAATGACAATAAACTTGACGTAAGGATGCTCATGAATTCAAAAAGAGAAAATTGTATCCTGAAGTACACTGACACGATGAAGGAAGAAGTATTATCAGTCTCACAGTACATAAAAGTGGATATTAATCCTGAGAAATGATCAGGTCTAATGTTGGATGTTAATCACCTTTATTTGTCCCATGTATAATAAAAGGTGCTGGCAAAGTGCCAGCAGCTTTATAAAGGCTCCCACGTCCCTGCTCATTGACTGTTTGCCCCACTTCTATCAGGAAAGAGGCTACATTGCATCCACACAAGGACCACTAAGGTTCAAAATTCAAAATAAACTTATTATCAAAGTATATACATGTCACCATCCACAATGCTGAGATTTGTTTTCTTGTGGGCATGCTCACTATATCCAATAACCATAATAGAACCAATGAAAGACTGGACCAACAGGGAAGACAACCAGTGTGCAAAAGACAACAAATTGCAAATACAAAAAGAAAGAAAAAAAATAATAATGATGATGATGATGATGCTGATAGTGATAATAATAATAATACTAATAAGTAAGCAATAAACATGAGATGAAGGGTTTCTTTCCACAAGCAGTAAGTCCGATCAACACCACCACCTACCAACTACCCCTCTGCTACATTATCATTTTCTGTCAGTCACATGATGTACAAACATCCTGTGCCTAGTGTCACCTCATGAGCCTACAATCAATTTGTATAATTAAGCTATTTTCATTTTTATATTTAGTGTGCTTTTTTGATCATTATTGTGTATTTTATCTTGCTGTGTTTTTACTGCCGCATCAGGTCTGGAAGGACAATTATTTAATTCTCCTTTACACTTCACAATGGAAGTGACGTTAGGCTGTTTTGATTCTTAGCGTGTTGCTCGTGTCAAATCAAATCAGTGACGATTGTGCGGGACAGCCCACTAGTATTGCCACGCTTCCAGCACCTGCATAGCTTGCCCACAACTCACTAACCCTAACTGTGCATCTTTGGAATGTGAGAGGAAATTGAATCACTTGAAGGAAACCCATGTGGTAATGGGGAGAAGATACAAACTCCTTACAAACAGTGACAGGAAACACACCCTGATCATGCAGCGGGTGCTGTAATAATATTATCTTGCCTGTTATGTTACCGTGCCACATATTGTGGGACGCTATTGAAGAAATCTCATGCGGTCCTGGCAGACATTGCTGTACCTTCACTATCATGAGTGAGGTACCTAAAGACTGGAGAAAGGCTAATGTTTTGCCTTTATTTGAGAAGGGCTGTGAAGGTAATAATAGAACTATAGGATGGTGAGCCTAACACCAATAGTGAGAAAATTATTGCAGAGTAGTCTCAGAGACAGAATCTATTGGTATCAATATGGATTGGTTATTGTCATATATACAAAGATACAGTGAAAAACTTCCCTTGCATACGGTTACGGTTACAGATTCCACAACCCACCTGGGTCATAGGAGCGCTATACAGATCAGTGCGATTATTTCTCCTGCCTGCAGTTTCAGTCTGTTCAATATGATTTTCAACATCACTTTGCTTCCAAGGCTGATAAGACTTATGGTTCTATAATACTGGCACTGCTGTAAGTTGCCTTTCTTCAGGAGAGTGATGATGAGTGATTTCGTCCAAGGTGATAGCCGTTCCTTGGTTTGCCAGATTTTGTTAAAGGATGTCTTTCACCATCTGTTCTCCATGTTTATCGGCTCAGCTGGGATGTTGTCCATTCCTGCAGCTTTCCCATTCTTCAGTGATCTTATGGCTGCTTCTAACTCCCGCAGAACTGGAAAGTCATTTTTGTTTGTTGAGTCCTAGCTTGTGAGTACACTGGAGTCTCATTGGGTCTGATGATTGTAAAGGTCTGAACAATACTCAGTCCATCTGTTGAGAATGTCTTCAACTTCCGTGAGACAGTTTCCTTCTTTGTCTTGGATGGTGCTGACTCCTGACTGTCTCTGTTTAGTGAGGTCCTTCTCAATTTGAAATGCTCATCTGCTGCTGTTCTTGGTCAGTCTATCTTTTATCTCTGTTCACTGTCTCTCAATCCATTCTTCTTGGGTCTTGACCATGTTTTTCCTGATCTTGCTGATCTCTCTGTACACTACAGCTCCTGTTGTTGTGTTCTTAGATTTCTTCTATCATCACACATTTCCAGGATCTCCTCTGTTACCTAGGGTTGGATTTTCCATTGGTGTTTTCCAAGTATCCATTGACTGTTTCTATCATCACTTCATTGAACTTAGCTATCAATGTTTCAGCATCTTTGTCAAGCATCAGCAGTGGTGCAAATTTTCTGCCGACTATAGTTTAAAGGATTTGGCAATGGAGGGGTCCTTCAGTCTGACAAGCTGAATTTCATTCTGATGTTCTTGGGCTTCTTCACTTTTTTCAGCCTGATTCTAAAGTTCATTATCACTTCCAATATTGGCACCTGGGAACATCCTTGGTGTGACTCTCTTGATCCCAGACCGAAACTGGTTCTGCACCAGTATGTAATTGACCTGGCTGTGATGTTTTCTATTGGGTGCATGCCAGGTCCAGCGTTGTGATGCCTTATGCTCTCCGTGGGTGTTCGCAAGCACCATGTTGTTGTAGGTGATGAACTCAAGTAGGTGTAATCCCACTACCACACGCTCTTTTAGGAAGTGGACTCCTGAAGCTGAACAAGCCCTGAGAGACTGCTTCGGTACTACTAACTGGGATGTACTGCAAGGGGGGCTCTGTGGGGGCGTTGAGGAGGTCACTGAATGCACAACGGACTATATTAACTTTTGTGTGGATGCAGTTGTCCCTGTTAGAACTGTTCGCTGCTATCCCAATAATAAGCCCTGGATCACTAGTCACATCAAAGGCCTCCTAAACCAGAAGAAGAGGGCCTTTAAAGATGGTGATCGGTTGGAGCTTAAAAGAGTTCAGAAGGAACTCAGAGTACAGATAAGGGGGGCAAAGGAGCAGTATAGGAGGAAGCTAGAACAAAAGCTGCAGAAAAAAAGCATGAAGGAGGTGTGGGATGGGATGAAGATCATCACCGGATGCGGTGCAAAGCGGGGGGCGAACATAAGTGGAGATGTGGAGAAAGCGAACCAGCTGAACAACTTCTTCAACAGGTTCGACAGCTCAATCTCATCCTCACCGCAGAAATCCACACCAGGCTTACTTCCCTCACAGGAAAATAGCCACTCACAGGAGACCTTGCCCACGCCCAGGATTACGGCTGCACAGGTGGAAGGTCAACTGAGGAAGATCTGTACCAGCAAGGCGGCTGGACCGGATGGAGTTCCCCACGATTACTGAGGGCCTGTGCGACTGAGCTGGGAGAACCACTACAGCGCATCTTCAACATGAGCCTGGAGCAGAGAAGAGTACCCAGACAGTGGAAAACATCCTGTATTGTCCCGGTACTGAAGAAACCACAACCAAAGGAGTTGAATGACTTCAGACCTGTTGCCTTGACGTCGCACGTGATGAAGACCATGGAGCGGCTGATAATACAGAATCTGAGGCCACAAACCAGGCACGCCCAGGATCCTCTTCAGTTTGCGTATAAGGAGAAGGTGGGAGTGGAGGATGCTATCACGTATTTGCTGCACAAATCACTCTCTCACCTAGAGGGGGTCAGTTGTGCTGTGAGGATTACATTCCTTGACTTCTCTAGTGCCTTTAACACCATCCAGCCCAAGATCTTAAGGCACAAACTAACGGAGATGGGAGTAGACTCTCACATGGTGGATTGGATAGTGGACTACTTGACAGATAGACCTCAGTATGTGTGGTTGGGAGACTGTAGGTCTGACACGGTGGTCAGCAGCACAGGGGCGCCGCAGGGAACCGTACTCTCTCCGGTCCTGTTCACCCTGTACACATCAGACTTCCAATATAACTCGGAGTCCTGCCATGTGCAGAAGTTCGCTGATGACACGGCCATAGTGGGGTGTGTCAGGAATGGACAGGAGGAGGAGTATAGGAAACTGATACAGGACTTTGTGATATGGTGCAACTCAAACTACCTGCGTCTCAATATCACCAAGACCAAGGAGATGGTGGTGGACTTTAGGAGATCTAGGCCTCATATGGAGCCAGTGATCATTAATGGAGAATGTGTGGAGCAGGTTAAGACCTACAAGTATCTGGGAGTACAGTTAGACGAGAAGCTAGACTGGACTGCCAACACAGATGCCTTGTGCAGGAAGGCACAGAGTCGACTGTACTTCCTAAGAAGGTTGGCGTCATTCAATGTCTGTAGTGAGATGCTGAAGATGTTCTATAGGTCAGTTGTGGAGAGCGCCCTCTTCTTTGTGGTGGCGTGTTGGGGAGGAAGCATTAAGAAGAGGGACGCCTCACGTCTTAATAAGCTGGTAAGGAAGGCGGGCTCTGTCGTGGGCAAAGTACTGGAGAGTTTAACATCGGTAGCTGAGCGAAGGGCGCTGAGTAGGCTACGGTCAATTATGGATAACTCTGAACATCCTCTACATAGCACCATCCAGAGACAGAGAAGCAGTTTCAGCGACAGGTTACTATCGATGCAATGCTCCTCAGACAGGATGAAGAGGTCAATACTCCCCAATGCCATTAGGCTTTACAATTCTACCGCCAGGACTTAAGAACTTTTTAAAAGCTATTATTAATGCTTTTTGAGATTGTGATTTAGATGCATATCATATTTTTTACTGAGTTAAGTATTGTATGTAATTAGTTTTGCTACAACAAGTGTATGGGACATTGGAAAAAAAGTTGAATTTCCCCATGGGGATGAATAAAGTATCTATCTATCTATCTATCTATCTATCTATCTATCTATCTATCTATCTATCTAATCCTCGCTCGTTGGTTATGGCATTACAGAAGGGACTGCAGAATTCCTTCCAGTCTTTCAGTGTGTCTGCACCCACCTTGGCATTCCAGTCCCCCTGGATGATTAGAATGTCCCTTTTGTCCACCTTGTCAATGAAGCCCTAGATATGGGTGTAGAATTCATCCGCTTGGTTACCTTCATTGTCAGTTGCTGGTGCGTGGCCCTATAATTACCGTGATGTTGAAAGCCGCTGCTCTAAAGCAGATGGAGATTAGTCTGCAGGACACTGTGTGGCACCCAAGCGCTGAATTCTTCATGCACTTGTTGACAAGAAATCCTACTCCATTGGCATGTTTGTCAAATTCTCCACTGTAGTATAGTATATGGCCTTCCACTGTAAGATGTTCACTGAGGTTTTTCACTTGATTTCATAGAGTCCCACAATATGCCAGGTATACCTCCCATATGCGAGCTCCTGCAGCTTCCCAGCTTGGGCAAGTGTTCTCACGTTCCATGTAGCTAATGAGATGTCGTCTCCCCCACGGATCTTCTGTGATGAAGTTTCAGGACCCATGCTGTTCTCCTGGTGCACAAGTAATTAAAATATGTTTAGTTGTAAGAGTGCATATGTTTTGGGCCCAGTTATTTTAGTTATTTTATTATCAGGTGTAGAGGGCTCTGGACAGAGGTAGAACCTTTGATGTCTGGCAGCTTAGTAGAGTGGATGGGCATCACTGGTCCTTATCCATCTCCTAAATCTCTCATGTCTGCCTCCATGTGGCGCACCCGGTACACCACTTCAGCTGGCAGCTAAACGGCGCAAGGGGTTAGTGTTAACCTTGTCAATGAAATCAACGGGAAGGACAGATGAGTTCCCTGAATACCTGCAACAGCAATGTGATCAGGATCAGGGTGAGCTACCGAGTTGGAGGACATCAGCTGTGGTTTGGCCTGAAGAGGGATAGGCACCACCAGGCCTCACCAGCTCACCACATGCAAAACGATGGGCATAGCAACAGACCCCATTCCAGATTGGTCACAAAGTAGGTCACCAGGGACCACACCTTATGTTGCACACTGGAATGGAGGTGTTAATTATGCTCACACAAACCTCCCTTGCACACTGTTCATTTAAAGCAAATTATTACACACTGCACTTAGGTTTCTTAAGGTTGTTATAGCCAGGGTGGTAATGGGGACAACTTTCCACGACCTATAAGTTATCCCAATGGCGTGCTTCTCAAATAGCCTCTGATGGCCAAGTCCAATTCATAACATGGCTTAGCTACTAAGCCAGGTAGAATCAATTCCACTGACAGAAGAATGGAAAAAGGGTGGTTACTGGCACCTTAAATCGTTTTGGGCATGTGGGCCTCATCAGCCGTGGTTGGCAGCTCACCTAGGAGGAGGGAAACGCTGATCTCAAATCTCCACTGTCTTGTGGCTATACCCACTCATGGGGAAGGTTTCGGGAGTAAACCCTGAGAGAAAAATCCAAGCTGTCCTCCATAAAGCAGTCTTACATTGAGTTTAATGCTGTCTGGCAACTCCTGCGATGCTGCTGGTGCCAAACTGTATCAGTCTCTGCCGTCCCTTTGGGTTCATCAGCTGCATGGAGAGGGGGAGCTTGCTACGTGGCCAGCAGCTTGCTCTCCATATCGTATCACCCTTGTTTGCATATCTAGAGAGCTAGGACGCAACATCCAAGATCGACCCTGACTGTCAGAGGCCTTATTGCATTGGGGTAGAACAAAGTAAAACTATAAAGAGTAGCAAGTGCACACGAGGTTACAGTGAGAAGGCAGGAGATCGAGGTTGAGAGGGATAACAAATCAGTTACGATGGAATGGCAGAGATGACACGATGGGCCAAATGGCCTAATTCTGCTCCTATGAATGTCTCATGGTCTTGTGGTCTGAAGGCAAGACTTTACTGCCTGTCGTGTAACTCAGATTGTAACTGCCCTCTGCCATTTCACAAGGTAAATATATTGCCTCAGTTATTTTGTTTTAAGTATTCAGCCGGAACCCTGTTACTAACTCAGATTCAGATTTATTTATCATTATCACATGTACATCAAAATATACATTGAAATGCATTGTTTGCATTAACAACCAACACAGCCGAAGGATATACTGGGGGCAGTCTGCAAGTTCAAGTTCAAGTTTATTGTCATTCAACCGTACAGGAGTATACAGCTAAATGAAAGAACTAAAGTACAAAACACAGCATATATATCACATAAAGCACATAAATAATATCAACACAATAATATTAACAGATAATAAAAATATTCTGTAGAAGTACAAGTTGTCATAAAGTGCATATATAACATATCGTCGAATATACAACAGTATAATGCTACTGGTGCTGCCATGAATATTGTGATCTGGGTGGTACAGGGCGTTCAGAAATCTCAGCCTTGGGGAAGAAGCTATTACCCAGTCTAACAGTACTTGTTCTTATACTGTGGCAACTTTTGCCTAATGGTAGGAGATCAAAGAGATTGTAGGATGGATACGAGGGGTCCTTGGTAATGCTGAGGGCTCTGCGATCTAGCCTATATCCTGGGTTACGGAGGGAAGACACACTGATGATTCTCTCAGCAGTCCTCATGATCCATTGAAGGGTCTTGCAATGGTGTAGAGGTTTAGCGATACAGTGAACAGTGAAGAACTCAAATCCCCGAGAGGATCATCGGAGTCTCCCCCACACCTTTTGTGACATTTTACCGGGAGGGAGCATTATACAGTACATGAAGGGCCCAAAGTATTGTTCAGCACCCCTGCCATCCATCCCAGAAACTCTATTTTTGCTTCATATGTTTCTGCAGATTTGATCGGGACCATTGGGACTAGGACTGCCAGACTGGGTAACAGCTTCTTCCCTCAAGCTGTGAGACACTACTACGGTCTCGTCACTAGGATAGTGAGCTGTTTACTGTACTCTTTCCTGTTTATTGTTTACCTGTGCTGTGCACTGCATTCATTTTAAATTATATTTTATCGACTTCTCTGTGGTAATATTCTGTTTTATGCGCTGTGTGTGATATATGTGAAGCCTATTTTTACTGGGTGTCTGCAGGGGTGTGGTTCGTTAGCCCCTCACTAACAGCCACTGGACTCAGCGGTGAAAAAAAGACCCCTTTCACAGGCTCCATATGTCCAGGATAAATATGACCCTGGTCCTATGTGGGTCCCGTCAAAGCTGTGAAGCTGGGATGTTTCGCCCACCCAAACACAACCTGTGTGAATGCTGTGTAATTTACTGCCCCCTGCAATCACCCATCCAAGAAATAACAGATTGTACACTACACACAATTCCAAAGAAAGTATATTTATGAATGTTATTAACCAAAAAGTAATTAAAGAAAAGAAAGAATGAAACAAAAAGGGCCCATAATAATTAAAAAGTCAGATGTAACCCAAACGCAGCCTGCAGAACGCACTGCTTCTATAGAAAGCCCATTATGTGAAATACCCTGCAACATTAGCAGTAAAACCTTTACCAGGGCATTACATGTGTTTTGTGGGTGCACTGCACTCCGGAGGAATGGTGTTTCATGTGGTTGTAAGTACAATTGTGAAGGAAGTATGGCAGCACCTCTACCCCGTTAGGGGTTTGTGAAGATTCATTCAGCATGACATCTATAATCTTGATTTGCTTCTGTAGGTGTGTGGTGAAGCGTATATGGACTGGCTGCATCACAGCCTGGAATAGGACTACCAAAGTTCTTGAACCAAAAATCCAACAAGGAGTAGTGAATACAGCTCAGTCCATCATGGGTAAAACTCTCTCCACCATTAAGCACATCTACACAGAGCATTATGGCAGGAAATCAGCCTCTATCATCAGGAAACCCCACCACCCAGGGCATGCATTCTTCTGACCTCTGCCATCTGGAAGAAGGTAGAGGAGCCTCAGGATCCACACCACAGGTTTAGGAAGAGTTACTACCACTCAACCATCAGGCTCTTGAACTTCACTCACTCCAACACTAACCTATACACTCACTTTCAAAGACTCTTTATCTCATGTTCTTGATATTTATTGCTTATTCATTATTAATATTGTTATTTCTTTTTCTCTTCCTTTTTGTATTTTCTCAGTTTGTTGTCTTTTGCATATTGGTTGTTTGCCCTGCTTCTAAGGGCTTTCATTGATTCATTCATGGTTATTGGATTTATTGAGTATGCCCGCAAGAACATGAATCTCAGAGTTGTATATGTTGTATATGTACTTTGATAATAAATATACTTTGAACTTTGAACTTTGAACTTTGAATTTCATTCAGACAAATGTCAAATTATGCATTTTGGAGAGACGGAGGATGAGAATTGACCTGATAGAGGTGTACAAAATAATGAGAGGCTTTAATCATGTGGATAGTCAGAGGCTTTTTCCCAGGGCTGAAATGGCTAGCACAAGAGGGCATAGTTTTAAGGTGATTGGAAGTAGGTGCAGAGGAGATGCCAGGGGTAAGTTTTTACACAGAGAATGGTGAGTGCAGTAGAATGGGTGGTGGAGGCGGAAACAATAGGGTCTTTTAAGAGACTCCTGGATAGGTACGTGCAGCTTAGAAAAATAGACGGCTATAGGTAACCCCAGGTAATTTCTAAGGTAAGGACATGTTCGGCACAGCTTTGTGGGCCGAAGGGCCTGTATTGTGCTGTAGGTTTTCTATGTTTCTATGTTTCTAAGGCATATGGTTTGCCAGCCTTCATTGAATGAGATGTTGAATACAAGAATTGGAATCTCATATTGCAGCTGTACAATGAGACCATACTCGGAGTTTTTTGTGTAGATCTGGTCACTGTACTATAGGAAGGATGTAATTAAACTGGAGAAAGTGCAGGAAAGATCTACAAGGATGTTACTGGGTTTGGATGGCATGGTAGCATGGTATTTGGCATAACGCTATTACAGTACCAGCGACCTGGGTACAATTCTGTTATTGTCTGTAAGGAGTTTGTACGTTCTCCCTGTGACTGAACAGGTTTCCTCTAGGTTCTCCGGTTTCTTCCCACATTCCAAGGATGTACAAGTTAGTAGTTTAATTGGTCACATGGGTGTGATTGGCTAGCTCGGGCTCTTTGGACCGGGAGGGTGTGATACCATGCTGTATCCCTAAATAAAAATAAAAATGAGCTGAGGTTAGATAGGCTGGGGCAATTTTCCTTAGAAGTTGAAGGGCGATCTTACAGAGCTTTATAAAATCATAAGAGGCATATGTAAGATGTTTGGCCAAAGCTTTCTATCCCCACATTCCAGGAGTCTCAAACTAGAGTGAATATGAGTTAAGGTGAGAAGGGAAATATTTAAAGTGGATATGAGAAGCAATTTTTTTCATACAGAGGTGGCCATTGTATGGGACAAGCTGCCAGAGGAATTGGGAAAGATGGAGGTTATTGCAACATTTCAGAGACATTGAGTCAATTAACCATCACTGGCACCAGCCTACCCACCATCAAGGCCACATATACAGAAAGGTGCTAGAAAAGAACCAGTAACATCATGAAGGATCCTGCCCACCCAGCTCAAGGTCTGTTTGTCCCACTCCCATCAGGAGACTCTGTAGCATCTCTACACAATAACTACTAGACTCAAAAACAGCTACTTACCCCAAGCAGTAAGGCTGATCAACTCTTCCCCCCACTAACCCACCCCTCCATACCTGAACCACCAAGACTTTATCACTTCCTGTCAGTTACCTTATGTATGGACACTCCTGTGCCTAGCATCACTTTGTGGACATACAATTAATTCATGTATATAGAACCATAGAACATTACAGCACAGAAGCAGGCCTTTTGGCCCTTCTTGGCTGTGCTGAACCATTTTCTGCCTAGTCCCACTGACCTGCACCTGGGCCATATCCCTTCAAACCCCTCTCATCCATATACCTGTCCAAGTTTTTCTTAAATGTCAAAAGTGAGCCAGCATTCACCACTTCATCTGGCAGCTCATTCCACACTCCCACCACTCTCTGCGTGAAGAAGCCCCCCCAATGTTCCCTTTAAACTTTTCCCCCTTCACCCTTAACCCATGACCTCAGTTTTTTTTCTCCCCTGGCCTCAGTGGAAAAAGCCTGCTTGTATTCACTCTATCTACACTCATCATAATTTTATACACCTCTATCAAATCACCCTTCATTTTTCTACGCTCCAGGGAATAAAGTCCTCACCTATTCAACCTTTCTCTGTAATTCAGTTTCTCAAGTCCTGGTAACATCCTTGTAAACCTTCTCTGCACTCTTTCAACCTTATTAATTATCCTTCCTGTAATTCGGTGACCAAAATTGTACACAATACTCCAAATTCAGTCTCACCAATGTCTTATACAACCTCACCATTACATTTCAACTCTTATACTCAATACGTTGATTTATAAAGGCCAATGTACCAAAAGCTCTCTTTACGAACCTATCTACTTGTGACACCACTTTTAGGGAATTATGTATCTGTACTCTCAGATCCCTCTGTTCTACTGCACTCCTCAGTGCCCTACTATTTACCTTGTATGTTCTACCTTGGTTTGTCCTTCCGAAGCACAATACCTCACACTTGTCCGCATTAAACTCCATCTGCCATTTTTCAGTCCATTTCTCCAACTGGTCCAAATTCCTCTGCAAGCTTTGAAAACCTTCCTCACTGTCCACTACACCTCCAATCTTTATATCATCAGCAAATTTGCTGATCCAATTTGCCACATTATCATCCAGATCACTGATATAGATGACAAATAACAATGGACCCAGCACTGATCCCTGTGGCACACCATTAGTCACAGGCCTCCACTCAGAGAAGCAATCCTCCACTACCACTCTCTGGCTTCTCCCATTGAGCAAATGTCTAATCCAATTTACTACCTCTCCATGTATACCTAGCGAATGAATCTTCCTAACTAACCTCCCATGCGGGACCTTGTCAAAGGCCTTACTAAAGTCTATATATACAACATCCACTGCCTTCCCTTCATCCACTTTCCTGGTAACTTCCTCGAAAAACTCTAATAGATCGGTTAAACATGATCTACCACGCACAAAGCCATGCTGACTTTTTCTAATAAGTCCCTGTCTATCCAAATACTTGTAGATCCTATCTCTTAGTATTCCTTCCAATAATTTACCTAGTACCAATGTCAAATTACCGGCCTATAATTTCCCGGCTTACTTTTTGAGCCTTTTTTAAACAATGGAACTACATGAGCTATCCTCCAATCCTCCAGCACCTGACCCGTGGATATCAACATTTTAAATATTTCTGCCAGGGCCCCTGCAATTTCAACACTAGTCTCCTTCAAGGTCCGAGGGAATACCCTGTCAGGTCCTGGGGATTTATCTACTCTGTATATAACGCTATCTTACATATGTATGTTCACGATATGATTTTATTATTTTGTTCTTCAGCTTATTGTGTGTTTTTGCACTGCATCAGATTGAGAGTAACAATTATATTGTCCTTCTTTAATCTTGTGTAGTAGATCTGACATGAAATAATCTTGTATCTTGAATCCTGAATTGGATAGAAAATATGAAGAGGGATATGGGCCAAATGCAGGCAAGTGGGAATATCTTGAAAAAATACCTTGGTTTAAAATTATAGAAAGTCTTTATTCTATCAGAGCCATATGACTACATGAGTATCAGATGATGATGGAAAATGTTATTTTGTGTTTCACCTACTGCATCCTCAGTGGCTAATAATGGGTACATGTGTTGTTCACACTCTTGGACAAGCTTCTGGAAAGTTGATTGTGATAAGCTTTTTTTTTAATTCCACCTTAACAGGTAGAGAATTTCAAATCTGTAATTAAAATGGATCACTCCTGCTCCAGTGTACTTTCGCTGTTCGAATATGAACCAGACTTCACTATGTTACTATTCCATGCATGTTTTTCAGTGACCAATACTGAATGGTAAAAACTGTCTCACGGCTGATCATTTGGAATGCTCTTGATACCATCTGAATGATTGCCTCTCACTGCAATGTCTGAACTTAACAAAGTATCTCATAAACATTCCCCTCTCAACTTGTTCCAAACATCAACTTTACAGCCAATCACATTCGTATTGAATATCCTTTTGTCCTTGAAAAGCATGAGAAATAATTAAATGCTGACCATGGACTTGCTCATGGTGTCCTGTTCATGCATCTGAATGCAATGGGTTTGGGATTATGATGTATAGAATAACCCAGAACAGAGTGAAACCTTTTAAACAGATCTTTAAATAAGGGATCAATTAATTCCTCTTTCCTAATTATTATTCATGTTCTGGCATTTTGTTCCACTTAATTGTTTATCCAATTCCAATTTTGAAGCTTGAAACCCAATGTCCATAGATCCCTCAAAGTTGCTGTGCAAGTTGGTAGTCTGGTTAAGAAGACTTATGGAGTGTTGGCCTTCATTAGTCAAGGCATTGAGTTCAAGAGCCGCGAGGTAATGTTGCAGCTCTATAAAACTCTGGTTAAACCACACTTAAAATATTATGTTTGTTTCTGTTTGCCTCATTTCTGGAAGCACATGGAAGCCTTAGAGAGGGTGCAGAGGAAATTTACCAGGATGCCTCCTGGATCTTATGAGGAAAGGCTGAGCAGGGTTAGGGCTTTTTATCTTTGGAGCAAAGGAGGATGAGCGATGACTATATAAAAGTGTATAAGATAAGAGGCATAGATAGAGTAGATAATATAGGGGGTGTCAAAGGAGGTTTGTTCACAGAGCAAGGAATATGCAAGGAACACAGTGACGGGTGGTGGTAGAGGGAGATATATTAGAAATGTTTAAGAAACTCTTAACTAGACACATAGGTGGATGGAGGGCTGGGTAGGAGAGAAGACTAAAATTGGCCCATGATGTTGTGCCAGACTTTTAACCTACTCCAAGGTCAAAGGGCCTGTACTGTTCTGTGTTATACTTGAATCTTCATTGACCCTTCATATGGTTCACTCTCCTCTCCATATCAGATTCCCTCTTCTCCAGACCTTTACCTTGTTCTGCTTCCTCTCTCCCCACCTTTTTATTCTGGCATCTTTTTCATTCCTTTCCAGTCCTGATGAAGGGCCTCAGCCCGAAACAGAGACTGTTTATTCATTTTAATAGATGCTGCCCAAAGTGTTCCTCCAGCAGGTGTATGTTACACACATTAATGATATATAAGTTATATAGGACACAGAAGAAAACAGAAAACAAGATAATAGTGCAAAACAGCACAATCAGATTCAAGTCTATGGCAGTACAAGAGGTGGTCCATAGTATTCCATTGCTGTGGTAGGTTAGAGTTAAGCCGGTCAGTTGAAGAACCTGATAGTTGCAGGAAAGTACCAGTTACAGAGACTAGAGGAGCGGCTGTTATACCTTCTAGCTCCTGATAGCATTGAGAAGAGGGCATAGCCCTTGATAGTGGGGGGGGGGGGGGATCCTTGATGTTGCCTTCCTGAAGAAGCTCCTATGTAGATGGTTTCAATGGCCAGTAAGTGTTCAACTTCAATGTTCATAGTATATTTATTATTAAAGTATGTATACGTCACCATATATTACCATGAGATTTATTTTCTTGCAGGCATTCACACCAGAACAAAGAAATGCAATAGAGTCAATTCAGACTGACAATCAATGTGCAAGAGAAAATGAACTGTTCAAATACAAATAAAAAGCAAATAAATAAATAAATAAATAAATAGATAGACAGATAGATAGATAGATAGATAAGTAAATAATACAGAGAACATGAGTTATAGAAGCCTTCAGTCTATCAGTTCAGTGTTGTGGTGAGTGGTTATCCATCCTGGTTCAGGAGCCTACAGAAGAGAGGAGGTGAAAGAGCTCAAAGCCTGGTGCCAGGCAAACAATCTCTTCCACCTCTTTACATCGGTGGCACAGCAGTGGAAACTGTGAGCAGTTTTAAAATCTGGGGAGTGTACATTTCACACAGCCTCTCATGATCCCAGACCACATCCTACACACCAACACCTGTACGTTCAGAGGAGGCCGTAGAGAGCTAGATTCTGCACATCTATACTCACATTATTCTACAGATGCACAGTAGAGAGCATCCTAACATGCTGCATCACTGCTTAGTATGGAGACTGCATTGCAGTGGACAAGAGGGCTTACAACGGGTCGTCAAACCTGCCCAATGCATCACTGGCACCAGCCTACCCACTGTCAAGGACGTACATACAGAAAGGTACTGGACAAGGGTCAGTAACATCATGAAGGACCCCACTCACTCTGCTCATGGATTGTTTGCTCCACTTCCATCTGGGAGGAGGCTACGTAGCATCCATGTCAGGACCACCAGACTCAGAATTAGTTACTTCGTCAAAGCAATATGGCTGATCAACACCTCCTTCCACTAACCAACATGCCAAATCTCTACTACATCATCATTTTCTGTCACTCACCTTACATACAGACACCCCTGTGACTAGGTTTTTATGGACATACAATCAACCTATGTATGGGAGATATCTTATGTACTTATATTTATTATGTTTTCTTTATTATTGTATTCTTTATTGGATCTGGAGTAACAAATATTTTGTTCTCCTTTAACCTTGTGTACTGGAAATGACGTTAAGCAATCTTGTATCTGGCATCTTGAATCGGATGTTTGTAGGGTAACATTTGTTCCTGAATTTGGTGGTGTGCAAGATAACGTTTTTGCCCGATCCTGTTCAATGGTGTCAGCGCCTGGATGGTGCTGTCCTTGATGACAGACGCTGCTTTCTTGTGTCAGCGCTCCAGTGGATATTCCTGTGATGGACTGGACAGTCCTCACCACTTTTTGTAGGCATTGGTGCCTCCATACCAGGCTGTGTTGCAATCAGTCAGGATACTCTCCACTCTGCATCTACTGAAGTTTTAGATGACATGTTGAATCGGTGCAAGCTTCTAAGAAGTTCAGACTAATTTCCCATTTCAAGTGGAGATAAGCTGTTGATTACCAAGAACCTGCTGCACAGTAAAGATATATTCATACTGAGTCTCCTTGCATGCTTATTACTTCCTCCCACCTGGCTCTTTACTGCTTTATTTCTTTCTCTCCATTGCACAATAGATCCTCCTGAAATACATCAATGCCATCTGCTCCAGTAGCTGCCAGCGGGAATTCAGCACGTCCTTATTTCCCTCTCATTCAGAGGAAGAAAACCAATTCATCATATCTTCAAGATTCAAATTTATTTATCACCCATAAATTCTACCATACATTAAATAGGCCATTTGCGTTAACAACCAGCACACCTAAGGATGTGCTGGGGGCAGCCCAGAAATGCTGGCACACATTCTGATGCCAACAGAGCATGCCCACAATGTTTGGCAGAACAACAGAGAACATAACAAGCTACAAAACAACAGCAAACAAGACCTGTTTCTCATGCACATACACAGTCCTCCAATGTCATTACAGGCTGTCTTCAGTCTCCAGCCTTCAGCAGACTTAGACTTCTGGACATTGGGCTTTCAACTTCCCCAACAGACTCGTAAAAATTCATTGACTTGGGACTCTGGCCAATTGACATTTCCTTCCCACCCCACCTTCTTATTCTGGCTAGTGCCCCCTTCCTTTCCAGTTATGATGAAGTGTTTCATCCTAAAAGGTCAACTATTCATCCCTCTCCTTAAATGCTACCTGACCTGCTGAGTTCCCCCAGCAATTTGTGTGCATTTCCAACACTTGCAGAATCTTTTGTGCCCAATTTTGTCAAACCTCTCCTTATAGCACATGCCTCACAATCCTGGCAGCAGCCTGATAAACCTCTTCTGCACCCTCTCCAAGGGTCCACATCCTTCCTATAATGGGGCAACCAGGTGCTGCCTAACTAGACTTTAAAAACTAGAGCAAAATTTCCTGCTCTGAAAATCAGTCCCAAAACTAACAAAAGCAAGTGTGCCCTATGCTGTCTTTACCACCCTGTCTATTTATGCAGCTATTTTCAGAGGACAAAGGATTTGGACCCTAAGATTCCCCTATAAACAGTCTCAGTCCTTGCTGCTAACAGTGTTTTGTGCCTTTACATTCAATCTCCCAAAGAGAAGTATCTCACATTTGGCTGGATTAAACTCCAATGGCCATTCATCTGTGCATCTCTGCACTGACCTACCATCAGAGGCCACATCTCCTGTGCCTAATGAAGTGGCCACTGTATGTTTGCCTGTGGTCTTCTGCTGCTGTAGCCCTTCACTTCAATATTTGATGTGTTATGTGTTCAGAGTTGCTCTTCTGCACAAAACTGTTATAGCACAAGGTAATTTGAATTACGGTCACCTTACTGTCAGCCCAAACCACTCTAGCCGTTCTCCTCTGAGCTATCTTACTAACAAGGTGATTGGTTCACAGAACTGTCACTAACTGGATGTTTTTATTGCAATATTTTCTGTATCCTCTAGAGATTATTGTGCATGAAAATTCCAGGAGATCTGCAGTTTCTGAGATACTCAAACCACCACATCTGACACCAACGATCATTCCACAATCAAAGACACTTAGATTGCAATTCTTCCCCATTCTGATGTTTGATCTGAACAGCAACTGAACCTTTTGACCATGTCTGCGTGCTTTTATGCATTGAGTTGCTGCCACATGATTGGCTGATTAGATGTTTGCATTAATGTGCAGGTGTACAGGTGTACCTAATAAAGTGGCCACTGAGTGCATATCCCACTGCAGTCTCTGGCAATCTTCTATTTCTTGTTCAAAAAACTAGGTAAAGATAGAGATCTAGAAGATTATAAGGCTAGCAGAAAGGAGCTTAAGAATGAAATTAGGAGAGCCAGAAGGAGCCATGAGAAGGCTTTGGCGGACAGGAGTAAGGAAAACCCCAAGGCATTCTACAAGTATGTGAAGAGCAAGAGGATAAGACGTGAGAGAATAGGACCAATCAAGTGTGACAGTGTGTATGGAACTGGAGGAGATACCAGAGGTACTTAATGAGTACTTTGCTTCCATATTCACTATAGAAAAGGATCTTGGCAATTCTAGGGATGACTTACAGCAGAATGAAAAGCTTGATCATGTAGTTTTTAAGAAAGAGGATGTTCTGGAGATTTTGGAAATAATCAAGATCTATAAGTCAGCGGGACTGGACGAGATGCATCCCAGGCTACTGTGGGAAGTGAGGGAGGAGATTGTTGAGCCTCTGGCGATGAGCTTTGCATCATCAATGAGGACGGGAGAGGTTCCAGAGGATTGGAGGGTTGTGGATGTTGTTCCTTTATTCAAGAAAGGGAACAGAGAGAGCCCAAGAAATGAGAGACCAATGAGTCTTACTTCAGTGGTTGGTAAGTTGATGGAGAAGATCCTGAGAGGCAGGATTTATGAAAATTTGGAGAGGCATAAGATGATTATGAATAGTCAGCATGGCTTTGTCAAAGGCAGATCGTACCTTACGAGCCTGATAGAATTTTTTGAGGATGTGACTAAACACATTGGTGAAGGTAGAGCAGTAGATGTAGTGCATATGGATAAGGTACCCCAAGGCAAGGCTTATTGAGAAAGTAAGGAGGCATGGGATCCAAGAGGACATTGCTTTGTCAATCCAGAATTGGCTTGCCCACACAAGGCAAAGTATGGTTGTAGACGTGTCATATTTTGCATGGAGGTCAGTGACCAGTGGCGTGCCTGAGGGATCTGTTCTGGACCCCTACTCTTCATGATTTTTATAAATGACCTGGATGAGGAAGTGAGGGGATGGGTTAGTAAATTTGCTGATGACACAAAGGTTGGTGCTGCTGTGGATAGTTTGAAGGCCTGTCAGAGATTACAGTGGGACATTGTTAGGATGCCAAACTGGGCTGAGAAGTGGCAGATGGAGTTCAACCCAGATAAGTGTGAGGTGGTTCATTTTGGTAGATCAAATATGATGGCAGAATATAGTATTAATGTTAAGACTCTTGGCAGTGTGGAGGATCAGAGGGATCTGGGGGTCCGAGCCCAAAGGACATTCAAAGCTGCTGCGCAAGTTGACTTTGTGGTTAAGAAAGCAAATGGTGCATTGGCCTTCATCAATCATGGGACTGAGTTTAGGAGCCAAGAGGTAATGTTGCAGCTATATAGGACCCTGGTCAGATCCCACTTGGAGTACTGTGCTCAGTTCTGGTCGCCTCACTACAGGAAGGATGTGGAAACCATAGAAAGGGTGCAGAGGAGATTTACAAGGATGTTGCCTGGATTGGGGAGCATACCTTATGAGAATAGGTTGAGTGAACTCGGCCTTTTTTCCTTGGAGTGACGGAGGATGAGAGGTGACCTGATAGAGGTGTATAAAATGATGAGAGGCATTGATCGTGTGGATAGTCAGAGGCTTTTTCCCAAGGCTGAAATGGCTAGCATGAGATGGTACAATTTTAAGGTGCTTGAAAGTAGGTATAGAGGAGATGTTCGGGGTAAGTTTTTTTACGCAGAGAGTGGTGAGTGCATGGAATGGGCTGCCAGCAATGTTGGAGGCGGATATGCTAGGGTCTTTTAAGAAACTCCTGGACAGGTGCATGGAGCTTTGAAAAATAGAGGGTTATGGGTAACCCGAGGTACTTTCTAAGGTAAGGACATGTTTGACACAGCTTTGTGGTCTAAAGGGCCTGTATTGTGCTGTATGTTTTCTATGTTTCTATGTAACTGTTTATACTGTGAGCTTCATGCCAGCAAAGAGTTTCATTGGACTGTGGTGTATGTTTCAAAAAATGATCAAAGACAGAATCTGAATCTGAAATAGCTAAGTACTTGAAAGGTCAAGAAAGTATGAGCTACAGGAAACTGACACAGAAGAGAAGTTTGTGTCCTGCATTGGTCAACCATGATCATGTTGAATAGTTGGGTGTTCTTCCACTTAATGACAAGACATTTTGCTGGAAATCCAGAGTAACGCACACAAAATGGTGAAGGAACTCAGCAGGTCAGACAGCATCTATGGAGAGGAGTAAACAGTCAGCATTTTGGGCTGAGATCCTTCATTTGGAATGGAGAAGAAAGGGGAAGAAACTAGAAGTGCATGGGAGAGTATGGATGAATTAAAAAGCTGGAAGGTGATAGGTTGAAGAGGTAAAAGGTTGAAGAAGAAAGAATCTGATAGGAGATGAGGGTGGAGTATGGGAAAAATGGAAGGAGGAGGAGCATCAGAGGGAGGTGATGGGCAGGTGAATGAAGGGAATGAATAAGAGGTGGGCAAGAATTGGAAATGGAAAAAGAGAGAGGGGGAAGGGGGTGAGAAATTACCAGAAATTAGAGAAATTGACGTTCATGCATCCAATTGATAAGATCGGTTATCCCTCCACTTATTTTTATTTGTTTTTGTGCATTGACCTCTTCCTTTTACACAGTGTGATGTGATATGAAATATACAAATGTCTTTTTTTTAAATTTTATTTCTTTTCCCTTCCCCTTTCCCTTTCTTCTAATCCCCACTCTGGCCTCTTTCCTCTTCTCCCCACCTGGCTTCACCTATCACCTCCAATCTACCTTCTCCTCCCCCAACCTTTTTATTTTGTCATCTTCCATCTTCTTTTCCTGTCCTGAAGAAGAGTCTCGGCCCAAAACGTCAACTGTTTATTCATTTCTGTAGATGCTGCTTGACTTGCTGAATTCCTTCAGCATTTTCTGTGTGTATCTGTAGAATCTCTTGTGTTTATGACAGGCAGATGGGATTAAAGTAGACAGGTATCTTGGTCAGTCAGGTTGCATTGAGCCAAATGAACTTACTATTTTTCATATAACTCAGTGAATTCATAAGCCAAGTAATTCCACTGATTCCACAGAAACGTCTCTGAATGTCAGGAAAGGAAAAATGGGCCATTTGCCCTCTATCTGCCTTTAATTCTTCTGCTTCTTTTAATTATGTTTCTCAGCACTTGGCAAACACTGGGAATGGAAGAAGAAACTTGTTTATTTATTCATATACAGTGTGGAGTAGGCACTTCTGGCCCTTTGAGCTGTGCCGCCCAGCAATCCCCCAGTTCAATCCTAGCCTCACTATGGGCCAATTTACAATGACCAATCAACCTGCCAACTGGTATGTCTTTGAACTGTGGGACGAAACCAGAGCACCCGGAGGAAATTCACATGGTCATGGGGAGAACATACAGACTCCTTACAAACATTGGTGGGAATTGAACCTGGGTCGCTGATACTGTAAAGTGTTGTGCTAATCACTACGCTACTGTGCAGCCCTATTTTTTTTCCTTAATTATTATCCATAGCTTCGTTTGATGATGGGTGGTGTCTGTTCGTAAAGAATCGCAGTCACTTTGAGGTCGAGGATGTCCCTTCAGGACTGAGATGAGGAGGGATGCCTTCATCCAGAGGGTGGTAAATCTGTGGAATTCATTGCCACAGACAACTGTAGAGACCAAGTATATGGGTATATTTAAAGTGGAGGTTGATAAGTTTTTGATTAGTTAGGGCATCAAAGGTTACGGGAAGAAGACAAAAGAACCGAATTAAGAGGGTAATATATCAGCCAAGATGGAATGGTAGAGCTAAATGGCCTAATCTGTTCTTACGTCTAATGTTCTTATGGTCTTAAATGAGTCCACTCAGCTAGTCCTAGAGACTCAACTGGAAATTATCTCCAAACTTTATTTCCCCTAATTGTCATGCCATGGGAATGAGCATTTCCTAGGGGAAAAGTTCATACAAATTAGGCCAGTAATTATACATCATGTCAAGTTACACACACTCCGTGTACACACTCAGACATCAGCACTGCACAATGCATTCATCTCTATATTCCAGTGCTCCGAAATAAATCTGCAACAAAGATCTGCAATTAACACCATTGTTCCTCTCTCTCTTGTCTCTTGCAGCCACATTGAGTGAACTTTCTCCACTTTCTGTTGTCTGATGTCTTCTGATCTGTAATGAGATTGACAGATAAATGGAATCTTTTTCTCTCATAAGGACGTTTAGTGTCACTCAGGTGGCTTCTGCAGTCAGTTCTCTTCTCATTTGATGATTAAGCCACTGTATATAATTTAAAACATTTCTGTCAATGTGGCACAGCTTGTGTAGGTGTGGAATCAAATGCATTAGGTCCTGACAGTGTCATATATCATTTATAGATGAATTCACCAGCAAATCAGTCTCATCTTCTTTTGTACCAGATTCTATTGAAAAGCCAAACGTCAGAGCAAGCAAAATAGATTCATTTTCATACTTTATTTATGAGTTATTGACAAGAAATAGGTATAGACCATTACAATGATTATTGTATATCATTATAATTTGAAAATCTGTAATGGTTGATAAAGGATCTAGTGCTTTTCCTGCGTATATGATGAATAAACTCTTATCAGGCTGCCAGCCAGGTGCAGTTATCAATGTTAACTGATATTTCAATGACAAACTCAGCCATCTTCATCAGGGATGATGCCTGGGCACATCTACTCCTGTGATAGTTAGACAAACCCCCTCACCACGTCTGTCTCTCCTGATTGGCTAGTCCTCATCCAATCAAGCTTCTGCTATCCCACCTTGTTTACAATCAAATTCCTGTTTTTACTTAGAGCCAGACCTTCATCTTTGTTAAAATTCTTTTCTTCTTGTTTTATTTCAATGGTTTCCTTCAGCAGGTGGTGACAGAGAAATCGGCGGTAGCAGAATATTGCATTCAGAATGGCTATAAGTATGACTTTGACAGCACAAAACTACTGTGCCATGCCATTGGCTTTTCGGACTGCCTAAAATATTAAGTGTGAGTTCTCAGGCTCCTGTACCTCCTCCCTAATGTATTGTTGATACGTTTTACACATCATTACTAAAGATAAAAATCCCATATCACTTCAGGCAAGTGTAAAGGGCTGTTTTGTGTGGCATCCACTGAATTCATCAGCTTGAGGTGGAATGGAGAAAGTAGGATTAAGTGTTCGGAGGTCTGAAGAAGGTAGGGAACGTGCACTACCGGTATCAAGCAAATTCAGATCACATTCAGATTCATTTTCAGGTTAATGATACAATTAATGATGAATGATTCAGTGTACAATGTGGAACCGTAGTGAAGAAGGATACTTGCCCAGGCATCCAGACAGCAAGTGTGATAGGAAATTGAAGGATGAAGAGATAATGTGCACTGACAGCATGACAGAGGCAGGGTTTTACACAGAGACTGGTAAGTGTGGCATGCTAGTGGAATGGTTAGATTGGCGTTCAATTCCTGCTGCTGTCTGTAAAGAGTCTGTATGTTCTCTCCATGAGCGTGTGTTTTCTGCAAGTGCTCGAGTTTCCTCCCACATTCGAAAGACGTACGGGTTTGGGTCAGTAATTTGAAGGCATTCGATGTTGGCACCAGAAGCATGGCAACACTTGCGAGCTGCCCGCCAGCACATCCTCAGACTGTGTTCGTAGCATCTCACTGTTTGCTTTGAAGTTTCAATGCACATGTGACAAATAAATATAATTCTAAAAAAAAATTTGAGTGTCTGGAATAGGGTGGTGATTGAGGTGATACAGTAAAGACTTTTAAAAGACTCTTAAATAGGCAAACAGATGTATGAAAAATGGAAGATTATAGGCTATATGGTAGGGAGGGCTGAGATTGACCATACAGCAGGTTTGTAAAGGTCAGCACAATATTCTGGGCTATAGGGCCTGTACTGTACCCTATGTTCCATGGTTGAAAGTTCAGCTGTTTGACCCTTCAAAAGTTTTAAGTCTCTTTTCCTCTTCTGCCTTTTTCTGATGTCAAATATTGCTTGGTGTGCTTCTGTAAAGGTGGGTGGGGGGGGGGGGGGAGCAGGATGATGCAAAAAGCTGTGAGCTGATAGGTGGAAGAGATAAAGGCCTGAAGAAGAAGAAGGAATCAGATAGGAGAAGGCAGTGAGTCATGCAATAAAAGGAAGGAAGTTGAAAACCAAAACAATGGGCAATTCATAAGAATGAGGGCACCCACCACTCCCTTCACCTGTTTTCTCCTATCACCTGACAGCTTGAATTCCACCCCTCCCTCTAGCATTTTATTCTGGCTTCTTCCCCCTTCTTTTCCTCGCTAACTATCAACACTGGTGCACCTATGGATGTGTGCTTAGCCCACTGTTCAACTCTCTCTATACCCATGACTGTGTGGCTAGGCATAGCTCAAATACCATCTATAAATTTGCTGATGATACAGCCATTGTTGGCAGAATTTCAGATGGAGACAAGAGGGCAAACAACAGTGCAATATAAAAACTAAATGAATGGTGTCGCAGCAACATCAGTAAGACAAAAGAGATGGTTGTGCACTTCAAAAAGCATAAAACATGGGAACATGTACCAATTCTCATAGAGGATTCAGAAATGAAGAAAGTTAGCAATTTCAAGTTCCTGGGTGTCAATATCTCTGAGAACCTAACCTGGTCCCAGTATATTGATGCAAGACAGCAGCTATATAGCATTAGGAGTTTGAGGAGTTTTGGTTTGTCACCTAAAACACTCAAAATCTTCTACAGATGTACCATGGAGAGCATTCTAACAGGTTGCATCACTGTCTGGTATTGGTGGGTAGGGGAGCTACTGCACAGAATTGATAGAAGCTGCAGAAAGTTAGTCATGGATACTAGCCTCTGTTGAATCCAAGACATCTTCAAGGAGTAGTGACTCAGAAAGGCGGCATCCATTATTAAGGACACCCATCACCCAGGACATGTCCTCTTCTCATTGTTACCATCAGGTAGAGGGTACAGAAGCCTGAAGGCACACACTCAGCAATTCAGGAACAGCTTCTTCCCCTCTGCCATCGATTTCTAAATGGACATTGAACCTGATAGATAGATAGATAGATAGATAGATACTTTATTCATCCCCATGGGGAAATTCAACTTTTTTCCAATGTCCCATACACTTGTTGTACCAAAACTAATTACATACAATACTTAACTCAGTAAAAAAAAATATGATATGCATCTAAATCACTATCTCAAAAAGCATTAATAATAGCTTTTTAAAAGTTCTTAAGTCCTGGCGGTAGAATTGTAAAGCCTAACGGCATTGGGGAGTATTGACCTCTTCATCCTGTCTGAGGAGCATTGCATCGATAGTAACCTGTCGCTGAAACTGCTTCTCTGTCTCTGGATGGTGCTATGTAGAGGATGTTCAGAGTTATCCATAATTGACCGTAGCCTACTCAGCGCCCTTCGCTCAGCTACCGATGTTATACTCTCCAGTACTTTGCCCACAACAGAGCCCGCCTTCCTTACCAGCTTATTAAGACGTGAGGCGTCCCTCTTCTTAATGCTTCCTCCCCAACACGCCACCACAAAGAAGAGGGCGCTCTCCACAACTGACCTATAGAACATCTTCAGCATCTCACTACAGACATTGAATGACGCCAACCTTCTAAGGAAGTACAGTCGACTCTGTGCCTTCCTGCACAAGGCATCTGTGTTGGCAGTCCAGTCTAGCTTTTCGTCTAACTGTACTCCCAGATACTTGTAGGTCTTAACCTGCTCCACACATTCTCCATTAATGATCACTGGCTCCATATGAGGCCTAGATCTCCTAAAGTCCACCACCATCTCCTATGGTCTATGAACACTGCCTTACTTTTTAAAAAATTATTTCTGTTTTTGCACTATTTTTAATTTAGCTATTTAATATACATATATACAATGTAATTGATTTATTTTTTTCTATATTTGTCATGTATTACACTGTACTGCTGCCGCTAAGGTAACAAATTTCACAACAGATGCCAGAGATATTAAACCTGATTCCGATTCTGATTCCAGTAGTGATGAAGGATCTTAGCCCAAAATTTTGTCCTTTCATTCTCCTCCATAATATCTCGCTGACCTGCTGAGTTCCTCCAGCATTTTGTGTATGTTGCTGATTTAAATGTGGTTTAAGTACAAGTTGTTGCTGCAAATATTTTCTGCCTTTTAACACCAGGATTATCAGATGAGGTTATTTGTTCCAGCCAATCTCTTAAAATCAGGAGAACCATTTGTCATTACCTTCATGTTTCCTAATGAGACGAATACAATTGGCAGCTGACAGATGGTTACAATAACACAGCTAAAAATTATGTACAGAGTGAGCCGAGACTCTGGTGATTTAATATAAAGCAAAGATGTTTCAGATGTGATAGAGGCAGAGGGATGAAGGGTGGGTGGGCGGTGGCTTTGCTAGTCAGGGGAAATATTACAGCAGTGCTTCAGCAGGACAGCTTAGAGAGCTTGTCTACTGAGGCCATACGGGTGGAGCTGAGAAACAGGAAAGGTATGACCACATTAATAGGGTTGTATTATAGCCCACTAAATAGCGAGAATTGGAGGAGCAAATCTGCAGAGAGATAACAGACAACTGCAGGAGACAGAAAGTTGTGATTGTAGGGGATTTTAATTTTCTACACATTGATTGGGACTCCCATACTGTTAAAGTTCTAGCTGGGTTAGAGTTTGTGAAATGTGTTCAGGAAAGTTTTCTAAATCAATATATAGATGTACCAACTAGGGAGGATGCAATATTAGATCTCCTATTAGGAAATGAGTTAGGACAGGTGACGGAAGTGTGTGTAGGGGAACACTTTGGTTCCAGTGATCATAATGTCATTAGTTTCAACTTGATCATGGATAAAGATAGATCTGGTCCTCCTGTTGAAGTTCTAAACTGGAAAAAGGCCAAATTTGAAGAAATGAGAAAGGATCTAAAAAGCATAAATTGGGACAGGTTGTTCTCTGGCAGGGATGTGATTGGTAAGTGGGAGGCCTTCAAAGGAGAAATTTTGAGAGTGCAGAGTTTGTATGTTCCGGTCAGGGTTAAAGGCAAAATGAAAAAGAATAAGGAACCTTGGTTCTCGAGAGATATTGGAACTCTGATGAAGAAGAGAGAGATGTATAACATGTATAGGCAACAGGGAAGAAATAAGATGCTTGAGGAGTGCAAAAAGAGTAAGAAAATACTTAAGAAAGAAATCAGGAGGGCTAAAAGAAGACATGAAGTTGCTTTGGTAGTCAGGGTGAAGGATAATCCTAAGAGCTTCTACAGGTATGTTAAAAGCAAAAGGATAGTAGGGGATAAAATTGATTCACTTGATCAGAGTGGTCGGCTATGTATGAAACCAAAAGAAATGGGAGAGATATTAAATGTTTTTTTTGCATCTGTATTTACTGAGGAAACTGGAATGAAGTCTATGGAAACAAGGCAAACAAATAGGGAGGTCATGGAATTTATACAGATTAAAGAGGAGAAAGTGTTTGCTGTCTTGAGGCAAATCAGGGTAGATAAATCCCCAGGACTTGACAGGGTATTCTCTCGGACCTTGAAGGAGACTAGTGTTGAAATTGCAGGGGCCCTAGCAGAAATATTTAAAATGTCAATATCCACAGGTCAGGTGCCAGAGGATTGGAGGATAGCTCATGTAGTTCCATTGTTTAAAAAAGGCTCAAAAATTAAGCCGGGAAATTATAGGCCGGTAAGTTTGACATCAGTAGTAGGTAAATTATTGGAAGGAATACTAAGAGGTAGGATCTACAAGTATTTGGATAGACAGGGACACATTAGAAAAAGTCAGTATGGCTTTGTGCGTGGTAGGTCATGTTTATCCAATCTATTAGAGTTTTTCGAGGAAGTTACCAGGAAAGTGGATGAAGGAAAGGCTGTGGATGTTGTATACATGGACTTCAGTAAGGCCTTTGACAAGGTCCCGCATGGGAGGTTAGTTAGGAAGATTCATTCGCTAGGTATACATGGTGAGGTAGTAAATTGGATTAGACATTGGCTCAATGGAAGAAGCCAGAGAGTGGTAGTGGAGGATTGCTACTCTGAGTGGAGGCCTGTGACAAGTGGTGTGCCACAGGGATCAGTGCTGGGTACATTGTTATTTGTCATCTATATCAATGATCTGGATGATAATGTGGTAAATTGGATCAGCAAATTTGCTGATGATACAAAGATTGGAGGTGTAGTGGACAGTGAGGAAGGTTTTCAAAGCTTGCATAGGGATTTGGACCAGTTGGAGGAATGGGCTGACAAATGGCAGATGGAGTTTAATGCGGACAAGTGTGAGCTATTGCACTTTGGAAGGTCAAACCAAGGTAGAGCATACAAGTATAAATGGTAGGACACTGAGGAGTGCAGTAGAACAGAGGGATCTGGGAGGACAGGTACATAATTCCCTAAAAGTGGCATCACAAGTTGATAGGGTCATAAAGAGAGCTTTTGGTATATTGGCCTTTATAAATCAAAGTATTGAGTATAAGAGTTGGAATGTAATTGTGAGGTTGTATACAACATTGGTGAGGCCGAATTTGGAGTATTGTGTGCAGTATTGGTCACCTGATTACAGGAAGGATATTAATAAGGTTGAAAGAGTGCAGAGAAGGTTTACAAGGATGTTACCGGGACTTGAGAAACTGAGTTACGGAGAAAGGTTGAATAGGTTAGGACTTTATCCCCTGGAGCGTAGGAGAATGAGGGATGATTTGATAGAGGTGTATAAAATTAAGATGGGTATAGATAGAGTGAATACAAGCAGGCTTTTTCCACTGAGGATATGGGAGAAAAAAAAGAGGTCATGGGTTAAGGGTGAAGGGAGAAAAGTTTAAAGGGAACATTAGTGGGGGGGGGCTTCTTCACGCAGAGAGTGGTGGGAGTGTGGAATGAGCTGCCAGATGAAGTGGTGAATGCTGGCTCACTTGTGACATTTAAGAAAAACTTGGACAGATATATGGACAAGAGGGGTTTGAAGGGATATGGCCCAGGTGCAGGTCAGTGGGACTGGACAGAAAAATGGTTCGGCACAGCTAAGAAGGGCCAAAAGGCCTGTTTCTGTGCTGTGATGTTCTATGGTTCTAAAGCAGCTTTGCACACGCTGTACATTCAGTTGGGTTATATACAAAACACTCAAGACATCAGTGGACATTAGTATTAGAATCAGTCAGGTTTAGAGTCACAAATTCATGGATCCATACAGCATGGAAACCGGCCTTTGGTCCAACTCGTCCGTGCTGACTAAGACACAGGCCTGAGATAATTCCATTTGCCTGCACCTGGCCAAAATCCCTCGAAACTCACCCTCCATTCCACATGAAACATAGAAATCTATTGCACATTACCAGCCCTTCGGCCCACAATGTTGTGCTGGCCACGTAATCTACTCAAGAAGCTGCCTAGAATTACCCAACTGCATAGCCCTCTATTTTTATAAGCTCCACGTACCTATCTAAAGGTCTCTTAAAAGACCCTATGGTATTCACTTCCACCAGCGCTGTCCGCAGTGCCTTCCACATACCCACCACACTGTGTGTGATAAATTTACCACTGACATCCCCTTTGTACCTACTTCCAAACACCTTAAAACTATGCCCCCTCATGTTAGCAATTTCATCCCTGGGAAAAAGTCTTCATACAGTACTGTTCAAAAGTCTTAGGCACCCTAACTACATACATGTGCCTAAGACTTTTGTACAGTACTGTATGAAGTTGTGTTATACTGTTTACTTTTCAACTTGCAACATAAATGCTTCCTATAGTTTGTTATTTATTTGTGACAGCATTACTTTATGTGTTGTGTGTGAGAAATAAGTACTGTGTTGTTACCTTGGTTTGGAGGCACATTGTTTCGTTCAGTGCTACGCATTTATTGCGTTGAAATGACAATGGAATTGAACTTCTTTGCATATACATCCATTCAATGAATATAACAATAGAAAATGCTGGTAAAACTCAGCGGGTCAGGCAGTGCCCATGAAAATAGAAGCATGTAATTTTTAATGTCAGACACCTGTTATCAGAACTGTCAAGGAGAACAGGAGTTGGAATTGGTTTAGGTTTATTATTCTCACCAGATACAGTGATAATCTTTTGCCTGCATGCCATCCGGATGAGCCGTTCTAAACTTCAGTACATATAGGTGGTACAGAAGAGAAACGATAACAGAACGCAGAATAAAGGGGCGACGCGGAAGAGTGACAGTGAGCCACACACTATTACAGCTTCCATGACCTGGGTTCATTTCTGTCATTGTAAAGAGTTTTGTATGTTGGAAATAATTCAGAAGAGGCACAGCTCAAGTGTTTGATGGTGGGGTTGAACTGTTCTTCAATCTTGGCAATTTACTTGCAAACGCTTCGTCACCATGCCAGGAGACGTTGTCAGTGCGCTGTTGATTGTGGTGTAGCCTCCGAATGCTTGGCCTTTATATACTTTTCAATCAGCTGATTGGTCACATTTTCAGAAGCTCAATGTGATGTGGGGAGGAAATCTTGTCGCTGATTTGGCTGTGTGATGAACTTTGTGTGTTGTGGTCTGGAGTTTTGCATGCATCAGCTCATACGCAAATGGGACTGAGGCCTACATGCTTGTTTACAGAATTGCTTGCAGAAAACCATGCTTCTAGGAATTCTCTTGCATGTCACGTGTTTGCTTGCGCCCAGTTTGCTTGCTTTGCTTTCTCTGATGCCCAGTCGAATTGTGTCCCTCTCGGATCTTCTTGGAGTTTGTGTGTGGTTCCTGTGACTATGTGGGTTTCCTCTGGGTGCTCCAGTTTCCTCCCACATTCCAAAGACAAACAGGTTAGTAGGTTATTTGGTCACATGGGTGTTATTGGGGAGTGCGCACACATTGGGCTGGAAGGGACTTTAACCATGCTGTCTGAGAGGCCTCTGTTGGTTGGGGTTGACTATGAATGTTGCATCCTGGGTGTCTAGACACATAAGCCAGGGCAATACAATTTGGAGAGCAAGCTGTTGCCCATGTAGTGAGCTCAGCATTGCAGGAGTTGCCAGTCAATGATAAACTCAATGTAGGACTGCCTTAGGGACTCCAGTTCCAGAGTTTTCCCTTGGGGTTTACTCCCAAAGCCTTCTCCATGAATGGATAGAGACACAAGGCAGTGGAGGTTTGAGATAAGAGTTTTCCTTCTCCTAGGTTGCTGCCAACCTTGGCTGATAAGCTGCATCTGTCTGAAGCGATTTGTTTCAAGGCGCCAGTAACTCACCTTTTGCCCATCTCCTGTCAAGCTTAGTAGCTAAGCTACATGTGAAAGCTAGGAGCTGGGCTTGGATGTCAGAGGCTCTTTGAGGTGCATGCCATTAGGAGCATTTAATAGTAGTAGGAGCTTATTCTCATTGCCATTACCACCCCTGCTATAACAATGCTATGAACCATGCTTTATCACTAAAAAAAATTTAAAAAAAATAAAGGAACAAGTTGTTGCTGATATTCACAATGAGGAACTTGAAGCTTGAAATTTTCTTCCAGAGTACAATATTGTCCGAGCTCTGCCTAACTGATGCATTCTCCTACTCTGTCTTGCCACTGGCAAAAAAAACCCCATCAAAATCTAGGTGGTACTCTCCCCGAGTCATTGCAAGTTACTGTTTGTACCTGGTGCAGCCTCTATTACACAGTACAGGCACTCCCTATTTCCACTAAACTGAAGCCTGTGTCAATCAATCAGTGATTGTCATCATTGCCTCCAGCTTCATATGTTCTCTATCTCTGACTCACTCCATCATTATGTACAGCTGGCAGCTGCTCTTTCTGAATATGTGATTATATATAAATGGATTTATAATTTGGGACAAACAAAATAGTGCTGGCATTACTTATGTTTGAGTGGGAGGAGTTAAAGATGGCGTCGGTGGTTTTTGCGGACCTGGGTGACTTCTTCTAATTCATCTCCAAAACAGTTTAAATCTCCTATTCTCATGTTTCTTATTGCTTTTTCAAGGTGGCTGGGGTTCTGCTGGAGCCTGTGATCTACAGCTGCACTCAAACTACGTTGCTCACGGGTAGTGGGTTTCTCACTCTTGGAGATCACTAAGTGGTCTGGTGTTAAGGGATATCCAATAGTGGCTTGGAAGATATACGCCTTCGGGGTGCGGCCCTGTGGACGACCCGATTCCTTTCCAGCATCGCGGGAGATTGAAACATCAAGTCAGCAGATGCAGTTGTCAGACGCCTCTGCACTCTCTCTCTCTCTCTCTCTCTCTCTCTCTCTCTCTCAATGGTGACAGAGAATTTGTTAGTTCTCGAGTCGGAGGAAGTCGAATAAGTGACGCAGAAGATTGTAACATCGAAACGCTGAGTTGTTGGCCTCCCCTCTCGCTGTGGCAGGCCCAATATCTCTCATTCCCTTGTTAGTGATAGAGGGGGCCATTGAGATGCCGAAGTGTTGGGATAGACAATAGCTTTTGATGGACTCGAGTTCATGGTCTCAGGGGACCTGCTGTGGGTGGTGGGAGGAGTTGATGCTTCTGCTGATGAAAGTGAGGGGAGGGAGTTGGGGAGGGTTGATGTTTGTGCATGGGAAGTGGAGGGGGCTTTGGGGTTCAAACATTTTTCTGTCATTCATTCTTCTGGGCATTTTTCTCTCTGTTTTGTGGATGTCTGCGATGAGTAAAGAGTCAAGTTGGATACTGTGTACGTTGTGAGATATCAAACTGAACCATTGAAAATTAATGCTACAGGCCAGATTTCACTGGATGGACATCCTGGGCATCATTCACGATGACTTAGATTTTATATGTGTTTGTTCATAATTTTTTGTTTATTTAGGTACAGTGCAGAGTAGGCATTTCTGGCCTTTCGAGTCGTTCCACCCAGCAAGTCCCGATTTAACCCTAGCTGAATTACGGGACAATTTACAATGACAAATTAACCTATCAACTGGTATGGCTTTGAACTGTGGGAGAGAATGTACATCATGGGGAGAACATACAAACTCCTCAGAGGCAGCGGTGGGAATTTAACCTAATCGCAGCTACTGTGTCTCCGCCAGTGTTATCGAAAATGTACTGAGTAGCCACTTTATTTGACTTACTGTCAGCATGAACCAGTATGGCTATGATCCTCTGACCTCTCTCATTAACAAAGAATTTTCACCCACAGAACTGCTGCTCACTGGATGTTTTTGATTTGTTTTTGCACCATTCTCTGTAAACTCTAGAACTGCAGAGTGTGAAAATCCCAGGAAATCCGTAGTTTCTGAGATACTTAAACCACCTCATCTGCCACCAACAAATATTCCACAGTCAAAGTCTCTTGGATCACATTTGTTCCCCATTCTGATGTTTGCTCTGAATAACAACTGAACCTATTGACCATGTCTGCATCTTTTATGCATTGAATTGCTGCCACAGGATTGGCTAAATAGATATTTAATTAGCATATGTACAGATATACATAATAAAGTAAACACAGTATATGGACTGGTGACTGCAACAGAATTTATTTTAGCCTTATCCCTCCCTCCTCCATAAATATAAATCTGCTTTCCCTTTTATCTATTTATTCATTTTTTTTTAAAAAGATGCTATTCTTCTTATTGAGACAAGATTGCTCTGGAACAGAGTGACTCTGCAATCCACTCTTACCAGATCTATGCAGCATGTCCCTGATGACCCTCAACAATTTCTATAGATGCACCATTGAGAAAATCCTATCTAGATGCATCACAACTTGGTCTGGCTACTGCTCTACTCAAGACCGCAAGAAACGCGAAGAGTTATGAACACTGTCCAGTCCGTCATGAAAGGATGTGCTGGCATTGGACAGTGTCTAGAAGAGGTTCGCAGGAATGATCCCAGGAATGAAAAGTATGAAGACTGTTTAATGGCTTTGGACCTGTACTTGCTGGACTTTCAAAGAACTGGGGTGGGGTGTGATCTTATTGAAATCTATTGAAAGGCCTAGATAGAGTGGATGTTGAAAGAATGTTTCATCCTGGGGGAATTTTGGACAAGAGGGCACAGCCTCAAAATGCAAGGACATCTGTTTAGAACAGAGATGAGTGAGAATTTCTTTATCCAGATAGTTGTGAATCTGTGAAATTCTGTGCCATGGGTGACTGTTGAAGCCAAGGCACTGGGTTTAGTAAAAGAGGAGGTTGATAAGATCTTCTATAAGACCACAAGGCATTGGAACAGAATTTGGCCCATCATGTCTGCTCCAACATTCCATCATGGCTGATTTATTATTCCTCTCAACCCTATTCTTCTGCCTTCTTCCTGGAGCCTTTGACACCCTGATTAATTAAGAAACAACCAACTTCCACCTTAAATATTCTCAAAGACTTGGCCTCCACAGCTGTCTGTTGCAATGAATTCCACAGATTCACAACCCTCTGTCTCAAGAGATTGTAAGGTTGTAGACTCCCCAACTACAAGAAATGTCCAGATCTTTTGATATTCGCCAAGTTTCAACGAGGTCCCCCCTCATTCTCCTAAACTCCATTGGGTACAGGCCCAGAGCCATCAAATGCTTCTCATATGTTAACTCTTTAATTCCCAGGATCATTCTCGTGAACCTCCTCTGAGATAAGAGGGCTAAAACTGCCACAATACTCCAAATGCAGTCTGAGCAATGCATGACATCCCTGCTTTTGTATTCTAGTCCTCTGAAAATGAATGCTAATGTTATATGTACCTTCCTTTCCACTGACTCAACCTGCAAGTTAGCCTTTAGGGAATCCTGATGAGGACTCCCAAGTCCCTTTGCATCTATGACTTTTGAATTTTCTCTCCATTTACACAATAATTTATGCCTTTGTTCCTTCTACCAAAGTGCATGTGCATACGCTTCCCTACATTATATTCCACCTTCCACTTTGCCTATTCCCCCATTCTGTCAAAGTCTTCCTACTTCCTCAACACTACCTGCTCTGGCACCTACTTTTGTATTGTCTGCAAATTTCAATTCCTTCATCCAAGCCATTGACCACAAGACACTGGCAACTAACCAAAAAAAGGCCCCCATTACTCTTACTCTTTGCTTCCTGCCAGTCAGCCAATCTAGTACCATTCTAGTATCTTTCCCATGATACCATGTGATCTTTTTTTTGTTAAGCAACCTCATCTGCGGCACCTTGTCAAAGGCCTTCTGAAAATCCAACGACACAATTTTCCAATTTTCCTTTATCTATCCTGCCTGTTATTTCCTCAAAGAACTCCAACAGATTTGCCAAGCAGGATTTCCCCTTTAGAAACCATGCTGTCTTTAGCCTATTTTGTCATGTGCCTCCAAGTACCCTAAAACCTTATCTCTAACAATAGACACCAACATCTTCCCAACCACTGAAGTTAGGCTATCTGGCCGATAATTTCCTTTGTTCTGCATCTTTCCATGCTTAAAGAGCAGAAGAGTGGAATGACAGTTGAATTTTTCCAAACCTGAGGAACCATTCCAGAATTTAGTGATTCTGAAGTTGTGCCCTCTGGTCATAGATTTCCCCACTACAGATTATTACTAATGCTTCCACAATCCCTTCAATTACACCTTTCAAAACCCTGGGCTGTAGTCCATCTGGTCCAGGTGATTTATCCAACTTCAGACTTTTTGGCTTCCCAAGCACCTTCTCCCTAGTAATAGCAAAAACACACTCTCTTCTGCTCCCTGGCATTCTCACATTTGTGTATTCTGCTAGTGTCCACAGGGAAGACAGACGCAAAATACTTATTTAGTTTGTCCACTATTTCCTTGACCCCATTATTATCTCACCAATGTCATTTTCCAGTGGTCCAATATCCACTCTGTTCCTCCTTACATATTTGAAAATCTTATGGATCCTCTTTATATTATTAGATAGCTTAACTTCACCTTTTCATGCTTCATGAAATTTTTGGTTGTCTTCTGTTGATTTTTAGAAGCTTCCTCATCCTCCAACTTCCCATTATTTTTTTCTATATTATATGCCCATTCTTTTGCTCTTATGCAGCCACAGTGCCTCATCCTCTTATTAGAATACTTCTTCATCTTTGGGATTTATCTTTCGTGCGCTTTCCGAAGATCCCCCCCCCCCCCAAATCTACAGCCATTGCTGTTCTGCCATCGTCTATGCTAGTGTCCCCTTCCAATCAACTTTGGCCAGCTCCTCTCTCATGCCTCTGTAATTCCCTTTACTCCACTGTAATACCGATACATCTAATTAGTAAGGGCATCAAAGGTTATAGAGAGCAGGTACAAGAATGGGGTTGAGAGGGGTAATAAATCAGCCATGATTGAACGTTGGAACGGATTTGATGGGCTAAATGACCTAACTCAGCTCCTATGTCTAATGGTCTTATGGAAATCCAACATTCAATTCATTTACTCTATCTACTTTTCCTTCTGTCTCAAACTCTTGAAAGAAACATTGTACAATGTATAATGAATAAGCATCATCTTCATCATAGGTGCTGTGTGGTATGATATAGGCAATCATAGTATTTCATCTGTCTTTAATACTTCCTTCATGCTGTTGTTCTTATTTTTTTCTCTATCCATGATCATTATTGTTATTGGCAATTTTTTTCTACAGAAGTAGTTTGCCATTGGCTTCTTCTGGACAGTGTCTTTACAAGATAGTCCCAACCATATTCAATACTCTTCAGAGATTGTCTACCTGATGTCAGGGGCCATCTTAATATGCTCGGCAGAGGATGGTGCTCGGAGAAGCTGTGCCGGAGGGGATGGTCGGAGGCTCGGAGGTTCGACAGACTCGGAGTCCGCTGCGGTCAGGTCGCTTTCAGTGTGTGCTGTGTCTGCGAGGCTGGTTTCAACGGAGCTTTCATTGTGTGCTGCGTCTGCGAGGCTGAGTCAGGCAGCACCATGAAAGACAATAGCGGGGGTATTCCCTTCTGCTGCCGGCGTGGGATGGTGAGTCTGTCGGGACCCTGGGACTTGTGGAAACTGTGTGGTGATTTCTTTTGAACTTACAGTCCTTTAACATCTTTGGACTATTTTTACTGTGTCCATGGTCTGTTTTTTTTTATCAATTATGCTATTGTTTGCACTGTTGTAACTATGTGGTTTTGTGCAGGTCTTGTAGCTTTAGTTTTTGGTCTTGTTTGTCTGGTGGATTTGGAGCTCCTTTCCGGGGAACGTGCTAGACGGTAGCGCGATATTAATACGCAGCAGCCTCTCCGGACTCTGGATTGGGGATTGCCAAACGTTATGTGGATTTTCTGGTGTAGTCTGTTTTGTCATGTGCTTTTGTGATATCATTCTGGGGGAACGTTGTCTCATTTTTTAACTGCATTGCATTTGTGGTTTCTAAATGACAATAAACTGAATCTGAATCTGAAGAGGAAAATAAACAGTAAATTGCAGGACTCTTCAGAGTATTGATGAGCAGAAGGGTTTCAGTCCATGACTCTCTGAAAATGGCAAGAAAACTAGAGGGAGCAGTAAAGAAGGATCGTGGCACCTTTGTTTTCATTGGTCAGGGCATTGAGTATAACATTTTAGAAAGTCATCTTGCAGCTGAATTAGACATTGATTAGGTCACATTTGAAGTACTGTGTGCAGTCTGGCCATCGATTGCAGGAAGGCTGTGAATGCTTTGGAGAAGGTGTGAAAAGGTGCACCAGTACTACTTCTTCAGAGAGCATTAACTTGAAGGAGAGGTGAGACAAACTTGGAATGTTTGTCCTGGAGCATCAGAATGAGAAGTAACCTGAAAGATGTTTATAAAATTACAAGGGAAAGATTAGAATTGATATTGATTTTTCATTGCCACATGTACCAATATAGAGTAAAAAGCTTCCCTTCATACTGTTTATATAATGACCTACAGTATAGGTACTTTGATAATCAATTCACTTTGAAATTTGAACTTTGAGCTAAAATAGAGTAGGTAATCAGAGTTTCTTTATTCCCAGTATGGAAATATGAAACATTAAAGCACATAGGTTTAAGGAAAGAAGAGGAAAGCTTAAAAGAGATTTACATTGTATTTGTTTTTGGTTTACACAGGGAGTGCTAGGTGCCCCCTAGTAGATAAAATATTTTCAGCCTGAAATGTTGACTGTTTATTCCGCTCCTTAGATGCTGCCTGATCTGCTGAGTTCCTGCAACATTTTGTGCCTGTTGCTCTGGATTTTACACTAGCAACACTTAGAAAGAATTTATACAGACGCATGGATAGGTAGGGAGTGAACCATTTTTCAGATAGATTTGTAGTTTAAACTAAATCATAGTCAACACAGACATTGCAGGGCAATATCCTGTTTCAATGCTGTAACTGTGCTATGTTCTATTTTCCATTGTCCCATTGGGTCTCATTTTTATGATATTGGATTAATAAGATTAAAAATAAAGATTAGTTTTATTTGTCACATATACATCAAAACATTGAAAGATGTAGTAAAACGTGTTATTTTGTGTTAATGACCAACACAGTCCGAGGATGTGCTGGGGCCAGCCCACATGTGTCTCCATGCTTCCAGTGCCAACAGAGCATGCCCAGAACTTACTAACATTTCTTAATCCATACAACTCTCATTGTGGAAGGAAACCAGAGCACCTGGAGGAAACCAATGCTGTCACGGGAAAACTTAAACACTCCATACAGAATATGAGGTTTTGCACTGCCAAGCTGAGAATGGCCTCATCGCGGCAGAAGAAAAGACCATGGACTAACATGTTGGATTGGGAATGGGGATAGGAATTAAAATGGCTGGCCATTGGGAAATCTTGCTTCTTGCGGATGGAGTGAAGAGGATTGACAAAACGCTTTCCCAATCTATGCCGGATCTCACCAATGCAGAGGAAGCCACATTGGGATTCAGTAGATGATCCCAACAGATTTGCAAGTGAAGTGTTAAACCATAGAACACTACAGCACAGTACAGGTCCTTCAACCCTCCATGTTGTGTCGACCCATATAATCCTTAAAAAAAAATACTAAACCCACACTACCCCATAACCCTCTATTTTTCTTTCATCCATGTACCTGCCCAAGAGGCTCTTAAATATCCCTAATGTTTTAGCCTCCACCACCATCCCTGGCAAGTCATTCCAGGCACTCACAATCTCTGTGTAAAAAACTTACCCCTGATGTCTCCCCTAAACTTCCCTCCCTTAATTTTGTACATATACCATCTGGTGTTTGCTATTGGTGCCCTGGGAAACAGGTACTGACTATCCACCATATCTATGCCTCTCATAGTCTTGTAGACCTATATCAAGTCCCCTCTCATTCTTCTATGCTCCAAAGAGAAAAGTCCCAGCTCTGCTAACCTTGCTTCATATGACTTGTTCTCCAAACCAGGCAACATCCTGGTAAATCTCCTCTGCACCTTCTCCATAGCTTCCACATCCTTCCTATAATGAGGTGACCAGAATTGAACACAATACTCTAAGTGCAGTCTCACCAGAGATTTGTAGAGTTGCAACATGACCTCTCTACTCTTGAACTCAATCCCCCTGTTAATGAAGCCTAGCATCCCATAGGCCTTCTTAACTACCCTATCAACCTGCACGCGACCTTGAGGGATGTATGGATTTGAACGCCAAGGTCCCTTTGTTCATCCACACTCTTAAGTAACTGACCATTAATCCTGTACTCAGTCTTCTGGTTTGTCCTTCCAAAATGCATCACCTCACACTTGTCTGGATTGAACTCCATCTGCCATTTTTCTGCCCAACTCTGCAGCCTGTCTATATCCTCTTGCAACCTTCGACAACCTACAGCTCCATCCACAACTCCTCCAATCTCCGTGTCATCTGAAAACTTACTCACCCATCCTTCCACCTCTACATCCAGGTCATTTATAAAAATCACAAATAGCAGGGGTCCCAGGACAGATCCCTGCAGCACTCCACTAGTCACCGACCTCCAGGCAGAATACTTCCCTTCCACAACTACCCTCTGCTTTCTTCCTTTAAGCCAATTTTTTATCCAAACATCCAAGGTTCCACTTATCCCATGCCTCATGATTTTCTGGATGAGTCTCTCAAGAGGGACCTTGTCAAATGCTTTGCTAAAGTCCATGTAGACCACATCCGCTGCCCTACCATCATCAATTTCTTTTGTTACCTCTTCAAAAAACTCAATCAGGCTCGTGAGGCACGATCTTCCCTTCCCTGCCAGATGTTACCTCACCTGGAAGGATTGTTTGGGCACTCCTCTTCTGCCACACTGAGGCCACTCTCAGGTTAGAGGAGCAACACCTCATATTCCGTCTAGATAGCCTCTAACCTGATGGCATAAAGATCAATTTCTCCAATTTGTGATATTTTACCCTTCTTCTTCCCTCTTCTTCAGCTCCCCACTCAGGCCTTCTACTGTTCTCCTCACCTGCCTATAACATTCCACAGGTGACCCTCCTCCTTCTCATGCTCCCCATGGTCCACTCTCCTCTCCTAACAGATTCCTTCTTCTTTACCTTTTCCACCTATCACCTCCAAGCTTCTTACTTCAACACCCACCCCCGCCCACCTGGCTTCACCCATCACCCTTCTAGTTTGTACTCCTTCTACTCCCACCAATTTCTTATTCTGGCCTCTTCCCTCGTCCTTTTCAGTGCTAATAAAGGGTTGTATCCTGAGGTGCCAACCGTTTATTAATTTCAATAGATGCTTCCTGATCTGCTGAGTTCCTCCAGCATGTTGTGTGTGTTGCTTTGGATTTTCAGCACTGCAGAATCTCTTGTGTTCATAAAATATGCATTTATCTGAAAGTCTAAGAAGCATATTAACCTAATTTCTGCCTTAGCCTACATCGCAGAAAGATCTTTGCTTTTTAATAGATGAGTTTCAGTAATAATTACAGTCATTTCCTTCATTCATTGTTATTGCTAGTCATGGTCCATCTCACCATTTTATCCAAAGTTTTTGCACTGTTCTGTTCAAAATTTACTGTACAAAACCACAGGGAAAACTGAGGCACAACATTATCTTCATTAAAGTTCCACCTTTACTGCATTCAGATCTTTTTGGAATACAGGGATTCATCTGGACCACCCTGGAAAACTGTGAATGTTGGTCGTATATTAGTCAACGAAATCACTGTCAACCCTGAAATGACGCAGGGAGAAGCGACAGTGAGCTAGCTGATACTTTTGAAAGAATACCTGAAGTGTAAGCTGCAAACATTTGTCACAATTGAAATTCACTGACTGTTGCAGTGTGCCCAAGTAACGATGTGTGCAGATTTTCAATTGAACCCTTTGTTTTGCAATGCAAACCGGTCAATAATTAATACCTACAGATTCATTTATCTACTCCCTAAATGGTTTTAAGGAGCTCTCATAAGGACATCTTCCATCATTCAAAATTGCCTACTTTGAACTGGTAGATGAGTTTGAAACGGAACAGTGAACTTTATTGTCACTTAACTATATGCAGGTGCAGTGCCAAATGAAACAACCTTTCTCCAGACCAGGATGTCAAGCACAGTAGTACACATAACACACAATAACTTAGGAAAGTAAGAATTAAATCTATGAATGAAATACACATAAATAAGGTAAAGCACATAAATTAAATATTGTAAGATACAGAACAAATTAACTGGTGATACTTTGAATACGATGCAGTAGAAGTTTAGAATCTTAATGGCCTGAAGGGAGAAACTGTTTCCCATCCTGACTATATTTTATGCATTCAGTTATCCTGCCTGATGGTAGAAAGTCAAAGGTGATACTGGATGGATGGGTAGGATCCTTGATAATAACAAAGGCCCTGGGTATGCAGCATTCCTGATGAATGTCCCCAATGGATGGTAGGAAGACCCCTATGATTCTCTCAGCTTTTCTCACAGTCCTTTACAGGAGCTTATGGTCCAATGCTCTGATGGTCTCTTACTAGATGGAGATGCAACTTGTCAGGATGCTCCCAATTGTGTGGTGCTTCTATAAAATTCAGTTAAGATGGGGTAGGTGGAGCCTCACTTGTCTCAATCTCCTCAGGAAGTGGAGGCACTGCTGTGCTTTCTTATTCAGGGAGATGATATTGAGGGAGCTGGTGACATCCTCCATGATGTGAACGCCAGGAACTTGGTGCAGCACAAAACTCTCTCTATGGAGGAGCCATGTATCCGCAAAGGGAGATGATTCAACTGTCCCTTCCTAAAGTCCTGTTAGTGATCAGCTCTTCCAAAGTTCTTTGTTAGTCAGGTGTACTTTGCTGATATTTTAGAACATAGAGCATAAAACATTACAAGCCCTTTGGCTGACCAAGTTGTGACAATCTTTTAACCACATCCAAGATCAACCTAACTTTTCCCTTTCACATATCCCTCAATTCTCTATCATCTACTGTATACACCTACACAAGAGTCTCTTGAGTGTGCCTTTTGTTCCATTTGAACAAAATTATTACTTTTTGAAATGGTTTTCTATTATTTATTTTGCTTCATTTCAAACTAAGGAAAACTCCTGATCAAGATGACACCAGCGTACACACTCCCTCAGTCAACATAGTCAAGATAGCAAACAAAAATATAATTTTTCCTTCTTTTATGTCTGTTTTTCAACTTAAATATGTTTCTGGGACTGTTAGAGCCTGTGATTTACAGTTTGGAGAGTGATCCAACGCTTTGCTGTCTCCAGCACGTAGTAGGACGGCCTTAATGTGAAGAAACTTTGAGACGGGGTACAAGCCAATGTTTGAATTCATTTTCCCATTTTAATCATTCAATAATCACCGATTAAAGCATTGATGAAGATTGAGACATCGAGGCAAGTGCAGAAGACAAACAAGAGCTTAAGCACCAACTCCCTGGTCGCTGCTGGAGGAGTCTGTGAGCGGTGGGTTGTGGCAGATGGGTAGGTCTCTCTGCCTCATATGGTGTCCCTCTCCTTCGATGAATGTTAGTGATATCGTAGGATGGTATCATGTTCTACGTTTATGGATTGGACTGTTGTGTTTATGAACTGTTGACTTTTTCAGACTTTCACAACAACCTCCAAATCAATGTCAATAAAACCACGGAACTGAATGTAGCCTTTAGGAGAGGGAGACCAGAGGGCCATGAGCCAGTCATGAACGGAGAGTCAGAGGTGGAAAGGGTCAGTAACTATAAATTCCTGGGTGTTACTATCTCAGTGGACATGTTCTGGGACCATCATATAAATATAATTGCAAAGAAAGCACAAGAGCACCTCTACTTCCTGCGGAGATTCAGCATGTCATCAAAAACCTTAGCAAACTTCTATAGATGTGTGGTGGAAGGTGTACTGGCAGGCTGCATAATGGCCTAGTATGGGAACATCAAAGCCTTTGAACGGAAAATCCTATAAAAGGTAATGGATTCGGCTCAGTACATCCAAGTAAAGCTCTTCCAGCCACTGAACTCATTTACATGAAATGTTACCGTAGAAAAGCAGCATCCTTTATCAAATTTCATCACCCCCGCCCCCCCAGGCCATGCTCTTTTCTTGCTGCTGTTATCAGGAGAAGGTACAGATGCTTCAGGATTTGCACCACCAAGTTCAGGAGCAGTTTCTACCCCTCAACCATCAGGCTCTTGAACAAAGATAACTACACTCATTCTACTTCTAGTGTTCCCACAACTAATGGTCTCACTTTTAGAAATCTTTATCTTGTTATTTGATGCTCTCATTATTTATTGCTATTCACTTATATTTGCATTTGCACAGTTTGTTGTTCGTTGATCCTGTTTGCAGTTACTGTTCTATAGATTTGCTAAGTATGCCCGCAGGAAAAAGAATCTCAGAGTTGTGTGTGGTGATGTGTATGTATTCTGATAATAAATTTTACTTTGAATTTTCTTTTTGAACTAGGAGGAATTTCTTTATCCAGATTGTGGTGAATCTGTGGAGTTCATTGCCACAGATGACTGTGGAGGCCAAAGCAGAAGTTGATAGGTTCTTGATTAGTAAAGGTGTCAAAGGTTATGGGGAGAACGAGGTTAAGAAGGATAAGAAGGATAATAAATCAGCCATGACAGAATAGTCGATGGGCCAAATGGCTTAATTTTGTTCCTATGTCTTATGGCTAACACTAATCTAGGCATGACAACCCGCCTCTGAGTACTGAAATGTTACGTTTATCCAGTTATGTTATATGGTTCAGAATGTTGGACAATATCTAGTAACATGAGGAAACAAATTGAAGCAGCAGAGATGTGGTTTTTGAGGAGGATGCAAAGAATTTCATGGACGAAATGAGTATCTAACGAGGATATCATGAACAGAGCAAGCACAAGAAGAGAAATAATGTATGAGATTGTGAAAAGGCAATGTGACTTCATTGGACATGTGATTAGGAAAGAGGAGTTAGAATGCACGGTCATTATGGGAAAGATTGAAGGGAAGAAAGCAAGAGGAAGTCAAAGACAAATGATGATGGAGACAGCAGCCAGAGAACTGGAAGTGAATACCAATGAACTGATCCACTTGACCCGAAACAGGAGTGTGTGGCCCATGGCAGTCAGAGCTCAAACTGGGCACGGCACCTGATGATGATGATGATGATGATGTCTTATGGTCATATGATCTTATCAATATAAACATTACAAAATTGGTTTTCCTGTGTAAGCCTGTATTATAGGAAGTCAGAGCACTGATATTTGAATTAGCAAGCTTTACATCTATTCTATCTGACTTCAATGTATGAGGTTATTACATTAGACAAGCTTTGCTTAACGTGCGGAGAATGACAAAGGAAATTTGCCCATTTTGCATACCATTAGAGGCGATCATTTTTCATTCGAACAATACTGTACAATGACAGGTTCTGCAATGCTGATCATTCTGTATCAAAGTGACTATGAAAGGACAGTGGGTTAAGGGCACTGCCTCTCTTTAGGTTCTGACAGTGTAATTAAAGAGAAAAGAATCTTAAACACATGAGATTCTGCAGAGCTAGAAATCTTGAGCAATGCCTGCAAAATGCTGGAGAAACTCAGCAAGTCAGGCAGCTTCTGTGGAGGGGAATAAACACTCGACATTTTGAGCTGTGACTCTTCCTCGGGACTGGAAAGGAAAGGGAAAGAAGCCAAAGAGATGTTGGAAGGAGAGCAAGAAGAAAATACTCTTCTGTACTCTGGATGATGTGCTGATTTTTTAAAACACAATTAATAGTTAAGATGCACAATACTTGAGTGGAAATATTTTCAAATTAACTTTAAAAGAAATTGTGGAAATATATTTTTTTTAAAGGGTTGCGCAGAAAGACTGGGAGTGTGGACCATATGAAGAATTCTGTTAAAGACCCAGAAACTGTCACAAAAAGATTCTGGACTCTGATTTTCACCTATTCCCACTGCTGCATGTAAAGAGCTTGTACGTTCTCTCCGTAACCACGTGGGTTTCCTCCTACAGCCCAAGGATGCACTGGTTACTAAGTTAATTGGTCATTGCAAATTGTCCTGTGATTAGGCTAGGGTTAAAACAGGGGTTGCTGAATGGAGCAGCTTGAAGGGCCAGAAAGGCATTTTCCTTATTTGCATCATTTTTTGGGCATGAATGCTACGTATGCAATTGTGACTGTGGACTTTTTCAGACTTAAGGATTTTATATTCTTTGTTTTTTTTTATCACCCATTCCTTTTCTGATTTGGTGTGCAAGGGTAGGGTGCTATGTTACTTTATTGTGTGGAGGAGAGGTTGTTTTTAGGGGGTCAAAGTGCCTGTTCCATTTGAGTGAGGGGAGGGAGTTTTTAGGAGGTGTTAACGATTGGGATGCCATTATTTGTATGGGGGTGGAGGGTATGAAAATTCTCTCTGAACGACTTTCATGTTTGTTTGTTGTTTCGTGGCTATCTGGGGATTAAAAATTTCAGAGTTATATAGGGATGCATGCTTTGGCACTAAATGAACCTTTGAACTTTTGACTGTCCATCAAATGCAATGCAAAGAATGAAAAGACACTTGACAGAAGTGTGTGAGATTATAAGAGACATAGTAATAGAGCAGTCGTAGAGCACCCAGTTGAGTCAAGTATGATTTTCTCCTAAGGTGTTGACTATTGGTGGGTCCTCAGCTGATGAGAGAGGATGACCTGGGATCCACATATTCTGCTACAGAAGAGGCATAGACAGGGTATATCATCAATATCTTTTCTCCCATGGTAGGGGCATTAAAAAGCAAAATGGTCATAGTTTAAGGTGATAGCAAGTAATTTAAAGTAGGATCTAAGTGTTCAGTAGTTAGATGGAAAGTGATGCTGGGGGAGGTCATGGAAATGCATACAGTTTAAGAGGAATTTACTGCGACTCTTAAGTGGATAACACATACATAGATTTTGTGTCATATTTGTGTCATTTTTTTAGCATGAATGCTATGTATGCAAATCATAATTTATTGTTACTTCCAAGATAATATAAGTAGAGCCTGATACAGCACAGAGAATCAGGGGAACCTCGGACTATAAACCTCATAATCTACCTCTTTATAGCCTGGCTTCTTATGTCTGTCTGCACTGCACTTTCCCTGTCACTGTCACATTTTGTTCTGCATTCTGTTATGGTTCTCCCTTGTACTCCCTCAAAGCACGGTTGTGATAAGATGATCTGAATAGATGCCATAAAAACAAATGTAAAACTGTCCCTCAGTCAGCGTCATCATTATGTCTTGTGTCTTATAACGTGGATGATCATGGTCTTTGACCATGATTTTTCTACAGTAAGTTGTTTTCCTTTACCTTCTTGTGGGGCTGTGTCTTTACAAGATGGGTGATGCCAGCCGTTATCAAGACTCTTCAGAGATTGTCTGCCTGGCATCAGTGGTCGCATAACCAGGACTTGTGATGTGCACCAGCTGCTCAGACGACCATCCACCACCTGCTCCCATGGCTTCATGTGACCCCGATATGGGGACTAAGCAGGTGCTACACCTTGTCCAAGTGTGACCTGCGGGCTGGCAGAGAGAAGGAGTGTCTTACACTTGCTATGGTACGGACATTTCTTCATCCTGCCATCCAAGTTCCTCAATATATTTGACAATAATAAACCAATTTATACATTTAAAGCACAATAGGGAATCAGCAGCCAATTTCATCATCAAACTCACAAGGAATGAAGATTTTAATGAGTAAAGATTAGCCTTATTTGTCACATGTACCTCAAACATCGAAACATGTGCTCAGATGCGCTGTTTGCATCAGTGACCAACACGGCTTGAAGAATGTGCTGGGGGCAGCCCGCAAGTGTTGCCATTCTTCTGGCATCAATATTGCACGCAGCGACTCACAGACCATAACCCTAATCTGTACGTCTGCGGAATGTGGGAGGAATCTGTAACACTCAGAGGAAACCAACACGGTCATGGGGAGAATGTAAAAATTCCTCACAAACACAGGCGGCAATTGAACCCCAATCAGTAATCACTAGAGTACATCATTGTGCTAACTGCTACACTACCGTGAAGGCCTACAGCATAGAGAAACAAGGAGAAGCTAGAATACATAATAATGAAGAAATTTCATCTTTAAAGATAGGCAGAGAGTAAATCATATCAATAGGAAGAAGATTTTCTCTGTGAGTTGTGTGTATTGAGGCATTTAGGGTCTTGAGGATCTCAGGACAAACAGTAGATCATAGAAAACATCAAACAGAGCAGTACAGGACCTTCAACCCACAAAATTGTACCAACCTTTTAACCTACTCTAAGATCAAACTTACCTCCTACATCGCACTTCATTTTTGTAACATCCATGTGCCTACCTAAGAGTTTCTTAAATGTTCCTAATGTACCTGGCTCTAGCAGCACCCTTGTTCCACATAGCCACCTCTCTACGTGTAAAAAACTTACCTCTGACATCCCCCCAATACTTTCCTCCAATCACCTTAAAATTATACCCCCTTGTATTTGCCATTTCTGCCCTGGGAAACAGTCTCTGGCTGTCCACACAAAGTCTGCCTCTAATCATTTTGTAGACCTCTATCAAGATACATCTCATCCTTCTTCACTCCAAGGAGAAAATCCCCAGCTCACTCAACCTATTTTCCTAAAACATGCTCTCTAATCCAGGCTGTCAGAGGAGGTAAACCTCCTCTGCACCCTCTCTATTCTGAATAGCAAGCTCTCAGAGGAAATCTACCTCAACAATGTAAGGTATAATTTGTCAAAAATTTCAAAGATTTATGCAGCTGCCTGATCGACCATGATATTAACTATTACAAAGTTCAAGTTCAAAAAGTTCAAAGTTCAAATGAATTTAGTATCAAAGTACATATACAACCCTGAGATTCATTTTCTTGCCGCAGTCTCAATAACTCTATAGAATAGTAACCGTTATGTGGGGCAAGTGAGTTTGGGTGAAGTTATCCCCATTGCTTCAAGAGCCTGATGGTTGAGGGGCAGTAACTGTTCCTGAACTTGTTGGTATGAGTACTGAGGCTCCTGTATGTCCTTCCTCATGCCAACAGTGAGAAGAGTGAATGGCCTGGATGGTGCAAGTTCTTGAATGATACTGCATTCCTGCGATACCACCCCTTATAGATGTGCCCAATAGAGGGACAGCATTACCCGTGATGGACTGGGTGGTATCCAAAACATTTAGTGGGCTTTTCCCTTCCAGGGCATTGATATTTCCATACTAGTCCATGATGCAACTAGTCAGAATGCTCTTCACCGTCAGATGTTCATTTTCAGATGTTTCTCAAAGTTTTAGATGACATTGTGAACCTTCATAAACCTCTAATGACGTAGAGGCAATGGCACTTTTTGTAATGGCACTTATGTACTGGACCCAGGACAGATACTCTGAAAAGATAAAACCAAGGAATTTAAAGTTACTGACATTCTCCACCTCTGATCCGGATGAGGACTGGCTCATGGGCTTCTGGTTTCCTCCTTCTGTAGTCAATGATCAGCTCTTTGATTTTGCTAACTTTGAGTGAGAGGTTGTTGATGTGGCACCAATCAGCAAGATTTTCGGTCTCTCTCCTATATGCTGATTCATCGCGACCTTTGATTCGGTCAACAACAATGGTATCATCAGGAAACTTAGCCGCACAGTCATAAGTACAAAACAAGCAGAGTAGCAGACTAAGTGCACAGATTGGGGTGCACCTGGCATGATGGAGATTATGGAGGAGATGTTGCTGCCACTCCAATGTTGATGTCTGCAAGTGAGGAAGTGGGGACCCACTGCAGGCAGATTAGTTAGAGTGGCATCATGGTCAGCACACACTTGACAGAGTGAAGGGCCTGTTCTTATTCTGCATCTGAGGAATCTTTTCTATAGTTGTTTAAAAATCATTTAAAAATCAAAATTAATCAAAGCAGGATTTGGATGCATCTCAAAAAGTAAACATTGTAAATCACTCAATGACAATCTAGCATTATGGAGTACTTTGAATATAAATGATTAAGATTAACTATTATAACAAAAACTAAATTATCATCTTCATCACTGTCATTACAGTATAGATGGCTATTCAGCCCACCAACCCCATTCATCCTATCCCCTCCTGTATTTTTGGGTTTCCCTGCAACTTATTTTATTTCTCACACACATGTGAGCATGCATCATTAAGGACCCCCATCATTCATTTCTTCTTATTGATAGCATCAAGGAACCTGAAGACCCAAACACATAAGTTTTCAGGAACAGCCTCTACCCGTCCACCATCAGATTTCTGAACGAACAATTAACCCATGAACACTACCTCACTATTTTGCTCTTGTTTTGCTCTATTTACTTAATCAAATTTTTATATATACAGTATATTTCTCAAACAGTCTCTGTAGACCAAGTCCAGCTCCTGGCTTTCAAACGTGGCTTAACTACTAATGATGGTGGCATCATTTCTACTGACAGAAGAAGGGGCAAAGTCAGGTTACTGGTGCCTTAAAGACATTAACTTCAGGCAGACGGGGTTGGCAGCTCATCTAGGAACAGGAAAGCTCTGATCTGCAAACCTCCACTGCATCATGGGGAAGGCTTCAGGCATAAACTCCAAGGGAAAAATCTGGCACTGGAATCCTAAATTGAGTTCAATGCAGACTAGCAACTCCTGCAATGCCGCTGGTGCCAAACTGTATCGGTCTCTGCCATTCCTTTGGGTTCATCAGACGCGCGGAGAAGGGGAGCTTGCTCTGTGGGTGACAGCTCGCTCTCCACATTGTACTGCCCAGGCTTGCATATCTAGACAGCTAGACACAACATCCATGGTCGACCTTTGCCGACAGAGGACTAACTCATACTTCTTATTGTAATTTATATTATTTTTATGTATTACCATGAGCTACTGAGAGAATATAACAAATTTCATAACAAATATCTGTGATTCTGATTCAGATTGTGACAGATCCATGAGCCTTCCACTAATTTGACTTTGCTATCAACCTACACTGAGAGATATTTAACAGCAGCTAATCAAACTACTCGGGTTGCTGGATGGAGATACGTCTCTACCAAAGGAGCTGTAGAGTGCTCCTTCTCTCCATTAGCCCACAGGCCAACTTTGGGCAAGGTGTAGTAGTTGCGTAGCTCCCCCCCTCCCCACCCACCACAACATCAATCATGGTCACCTGAAGTCATGGGAGCAGGTGGTGGATGGTCGTATGAGCAGCTGGTGCATATCACAAGTCCTGGTTATGCAACCACTGACGCCAGGCAGGTAATCTCTGACTAGTATTGATAATGGCTGAGGTCACCCATCTTGTAAAGACACTGCCTGGAAGAAGGCAATGGCAAACCACCTCCGTAGAAAAACTTACCAAGAGCAATCATGGTCATGGGTCCATGACTGCCCACATCATACAGCACATAATGATGATGATGAACTCATCTACTGATCAGGGTGTCAATTGGGAAACCATGTGATCACAGGGAGACCATGTAGAAGGATTCTCCATTGCTGCTTCTGTAACAGGTTTTTTTTACCAGTCAGAGTTGGTAGCCCTGAGCTAACAACAGAAGGACCAGTGGACCACTCTTAGTCTGGACTCTACTCTTTAACCTTTTGGCATGGGTGACCTTACCTAAAGCCAAAGCATAAAACCCTGACTCCAGCCAACAGAGCTCAGCAAGGTCATTGAGGCATGCAAGCCTACAAACCATGACAAGATTGTGGTCCTCTTGGAGCTAGAAAGTAAGTACAGGGAGAGCATGCAGACTGCACACTGACAGGCAATACTTGTAGTTACAAGGCAGCAGCTTTAACTGTTGTGCCACTGAACCATCCTCTTACCTGAATCAGGCAATACACTTTAGATGAAATTATGTTGAAGAGTTTAAGGCATTCCTTTTACTGTTCTTGTGCTCACTGTACAATTCTGCAGATGTACCATGGAGAGTATTCTAAATGGCTGTATCCAGATGCTGTAGTCTCATCCCACATTCTAGAGATATAAGAGTTTGTAAGTTAATTGGTCTCATGGGTATAATTGGGTGGCTTGGGCTTGTTGGACTAGAAGGACCTCCCACTGTGCTGTGTCTCTAAATAAAACAAAAAATAAAATTATTGTGATTTAAAAGTACATCAAAATAACGGATGATTGGCAATTCAGTAACTATGGATATCATGGATCCTCACTGGAAGCTCCTCTACTTATTTACTTTTTGATGTTTAATGTTGCAGCAAACTGAAGATTAATTCCTTTTTTCATGTAGGAAATTAAACAACTCATTAATATATCTTCACTTAATGTTCCATCTTCAATGTGTTTGTATCATGATTATGAAATTAATTACTCTAAGAAAGCATCTAAAGATTAGCTTAATTTGTCACATGTGCTTTGAAACATACATTGAAATGTGTAAACACAGGAAATTCAGCTAATACTGGAAACCTAGACAAAACGCTAGAGGAACTCAGCAGGTCAGACAGCATTTATGGAGAGGAATAAACCCCAGTCAGTTTGGATTGGCAACAACATCTCTTCCACAATCTGCAGCACAGGTGCACCACCAGGCTGTGTGCTCAGGCACCTGCTCTACTCGCTTTACACTTATGACTGTGTGGCGAAGCTCAGCTCCAATGTCATATCCAAGTTTGCTGACAACAGCACTGCCATAGGCCAACTCAAAAGTGGTGATGAATCAAACATGTAGGAAGGAGATTGAAAATCTGGCTGAGTGGTGCCACAACAACTTTTCACTCAATGTTGGCAAGATCAAGGAGTCTCGGTATTATCATTTCAGAGGATCTACCCTGAGTCCAGCATGTAAGTGCAATTATGAAGAAAGCACAACAGTGCCTCTACTTCCTTAGAAGTTTTCAAAGATTTGGCATGTCATCTAAATCTTTGACAAACCTCTATAGATGTGTGGTGGCGACTATATTGACTGGTTGCATTATGGCTTGGTATAGAAACGCCAATGTTCTTGAACAGAAATTCAAAAAGAAACATACAGCCCAGACCATCATAGTAAAGCTCTTCCCACCATTGAGCACATCTACATTGAGTGATGATGTAGGAAAGCAGTATCCATCATCAAGGACCTCCACCATCCACGCCCTCTTCTCACCGTTACCATTAGGAAGAAGGTACAGGAGCCTCAGGACCCACACCACCAGGTTCAGGAACAGTTATTGCCCTAAAATCATGAACCAGGAGGGGATTACTTCACTCAATTTCACTTGCTCTTTTCCTCTATTCTGAGGCTGTATCTCTGGTCCTAGACTCACACAATGTAGGAATCATCCTCTGCACATTAAAGTTCAGTTTAACAAGTGCTCGGAAGCACTTAGAAATTCTGTGCATATTGTTACAAGACACTTACTTTTAATTGCTTAGCAACTGTTAAATAAAACCAAGTTAAAAATAACCCTCTCATTCTGACTTGACATAAAGAAAAAGCTGACAGACTTGACTTGATGCACAAAGGGGAAAATTGTCAATATTTCAATACTTCAATATTTACCCTATTGCTGATCTAACGTGATCGTTTTCACCAACAGTGGTGCAGTTGTGGTGTTAAATCTTATAGAACAACACACAGAAAACGCAGGAGGAACTCAACAAGTCAGGCAGCATCTATGGTGGGGAATAAACCCCAGTCAGAAGCTACAGTTATTCATAATATAAATAGATACTTTATTGATCCCAAAGGAAATTACAGAGTTACAGTGGCATTCCAAGTGCACAGATATAAATATTAGAAGAGAAGTAGAAAGAAATAAAATAAATAAGTTACCACAAATAGTCTAACAGCAGGGGATCATCGTTTCCCTGGCTATAGGTTTTCTTAATATAGAGCCTAATTGCTGAGGGTAAGAATGACCTCATATAGCGCCCTTTGGAGCAGCACAGTTGTCTTACTCTATTACTAAAAGTGCTCCTCTGTTCAGCCAAGGTGGCTTGCGGAGGGTGAGAAACATTGTCCAGAATGACCAGGATTTTTTGTTGGATTCTTTGTTCTACCACAGCCCCCAGTGTGTCCAGTTTGACTCCTATAACAGAGCCAGACTTTCTAATCAGTTTTTTGAGCCTGTTGGCATTGCACATGTTGATATCATTGCTCCAGCACACCACCGCATAGAACAGTTTACTGGTGACAACAGACAGGGAGAACATGTGAAGGAGAGGCCTACATACTCCAAAGGATCTCAGTCTTCTCAGGAAATTGAGGCGACTCTGGCCCTCCAAAGGATCACAGCCTCTGTGTTGGTGCTCCACTCAAGTCTATCATCCAGGTGCACCCAGCTCACCACATCCACATCCTCACCATCAATAGTAACAGGGAGCAGTGCAGGTTTGGTCTTCCTAAAGTCCATCACCATCCCCTTTGTCTTGCTGATGTTGAATTGCAGATGATTCTGCTTGCACCATTTGACAAAATGTTGCACCAGGGATCTGGACTCATCTTTGTGTCCTCCCTTTTTAGACCAAACTATTGCTGAGTCATCAGAGAATTTCTGCAGATGACATGACTTAGTGTTGATTCTAAAGTCCGAGGTAAATAGGGTAAACAAGAAGGAAGCCAATACTGTACCCTATGGGGCTCCAGTGCTGCTCTAACAGCAGCATGTCTGACACACAGCTCTGAAGCAGCACAAACTGTGGTCTGCCAGTCTGGTAGTTCATTATCCAGGACTGATGCACCATCAATAACTCACGCTGAGACTTAGGAAGCGAGATATCGGCTTTTATTGACTGGAAGAATAAACAACACTACATCCTGGGGAAAATGAGGGAGAGCAGCAGCCCACAGTCGCCTTTATACAGGGGTCTGTGGGAGGAGCCACAGGAGCAGTCAGCAGGGTCTGTGGGAGGAGCCACAGGAGCAGTCAGACAGGTATATCTAGTTCACCACAAGGACACAATGGAAGTAAGTATCATTCTGCATTGAATTGAGTTTTTCCCCATCAATGAGGGCTGCATGGTATTGAAGGCACTTGAGAAATCAAAAATCATGATCCTCACAGTGCTGCCCTGCTTATCCAAATGGGAGTAAACTCTGTTCAACAGTAGATGACAGCATCATTGATTCCAATGTTCTCTCTCTCTCTCTCTCTCTCTCTCTCTCTCTCTCTCTCTCTCTCCCTCTCTCTCTCTCCCTCTCTCTCTCTCTCCCTCCTCTCTCTCTCTCTCTCTCTCTCTCTCTCTCTCTCTCTCTCTCTCTCTCTCTCTCTCTCTCTCTCTCTCTCTCTCTCTCTCTCTCTCTCCTGTTTATTTGTTATTAGAGTTGTAGAGTCATAGAAAAGTACAACACAGAAACAAGCCATTCAGGCCATCTAACTCATGCCCAACTATTTAAAATGCCTACTCCCATCGATCTACTTCAGACCCTCCATACCTCTCCCCTCCATGTGCCTATCCAACTTACTTTTAAATGTTGAAGTTGAGCTCACATGTAATATTTGTGCTGGCAGCTCATTCCACACTTTCACTACCCTCCGAGTGAAGTTTCCTTTCATGTTCCTCTTAAACCATTCACCTTTCATGATCTCTTACTGTAGTCCTATCCAACCTCAGAAGAAAAAGTCTGCTGATACTTACCTTGTCTATACCCTTCATAATTTTGTATACCTCTATCAAATTTCCTCTCACTCTCCTACGTTCCAAGGAATAAAGTCCTAAACTATTCAATCTTTCCATATAACTCAGGTCTTCCAGACTCAGCAACATCAATGTAAATTTTCTCTGCACTCTTTCAATCTTATTGCATCTTTCCTGTAGGTAGGTGACCAAAGCTGCACATGATGCTACAAATTAGGCCTCACCAACATCTTGTATAACTTCAACATAACCTCCCATCTCCTTTACTTTCATTTATGAAGGCCAATATGTCAATAGCTTTCTTTAGAACCCTATGTACCTGTGACATTACTTTTCTCTTGAACTATCTCAGTGTACTGAAGCTTGGAATAGTCTGTGTATGGCACGAAAGCCAGGTTTTCACCGTATCGCAGTGTACACATGCTGAGTTCTCCAATATTTTGTGTTTCTTTCTCTGGATTTCCAGCTTCTGCGGAATCTCTTGTGTTAGATATTAAACATCTCTAACCAAATAAAATGCTCCAAAGAATAACCGAAGAACTGAAGATGGTGGCGGGTTATTTCATGCCAGCTTCTACACGGTTAACCAAAGGTATTATTGTCTCTTTTAAACATATTTTTTATAATCACAAGCTCTTGCTTGGACATGAGGAACTTAAAGTGAGTGAGTGAGTTACCCCATCAGTGAGTTGCTGAATGGTGGAAGGTCTGGAGGAGCTGGACCTGGTGCGAATCGTGCTGCTGCCTGCATCAGTGAAGGCAACAGAAGATTCGGTGTGCGAAGGCAGTGTGCAGTCTGACAGCAAGTGATCGTCTTAGTTGCTTTTCTTGTGATTGCAAGCCTCTCCTGGACAATGATTGAGAAGTTGCAGAAGCTGGACCTCTGTACCTCCCTCTGCAACTAGATCCTTGACTTCCTAACTGGAAGATCACACTCTGTGTGGATTGGTGATGATATCTCTTCCTTGCTGGCAAACAACACTGGTGCACCTCAGGGGTGTGTGCTTAGCCCAGTGCTCTACTCTCTCTATACCCATGACCGTGTGGCTAGGCATAGCTCAAATACCATCTATAAATTTGCTGATGATACAACCATTGTTGGTAGAATCGCAGATGGAGACAAGATGGCATACAGGAACAATATATTCCAACTAGTGGAGCAGCATCTCAGTAACAATGTTGTACTCAATATCAGTAATATGAAAGAGGTGATTGTGATCTTTTGGAAGAGTAAGATGAAGGAACACATACCAATCCTCATAGAGGGATCAGAATGAGCAGTTTCAAGTTCCTGGGTGTCAAGAACTCTGAAGACCTAACCCGGTCACAACATATTGATGCAGTTACAAGGAAGGCAAGACAGCGACTATACTTCATTAAGAGTTTGAAGAGATTTGGTATGTCAACAAAAACACTCAATAACTTCTATAGATGTACTATAGAGAGCATTCTGACAGGCTGTATCACTGTGTGGTATGGAGAGTGCTACTGCACAGGACTGAAAGAAGCTGCAGAGGGTCGTAAATATAGTCAGTTCCATCTTGGCTACTAGCCTACAGAGTACCCAGGACATCTTCAAGGAGCGGTGTCTCAGAAAGGAAGCGTCTATTATTAAGGACCTCCAGCACCCAGGGCATGCCCTCTTCTCACTTTTTCATCAGGTAGGAGATACAGAAGTCTGAAGGCACACACTCAGTGATTCAGGAACAGCTTCTTCCCCTTTGCCATCTGATTCCGAAATGCAAATTGATCCCGTGAACACTACCTCACTTTTTTAAATATCTATTATTTCTGTTTTTGTATGATTTTTAATCTATTCATTATATGTATAATGCAATTGATTTACTTATTTACTCTTTCTCTCTTCTATTTTATGTATTGCATTGAAGTACTGCTGCTAAGTTGACAAATTTCACGACACATGTCAGTGATTCTGATTCTGATGGTAATGTGGAATGCTGCAAGTCCAATTCATTGATTTATTGGCAGACAGTTGGGGAGCTGTGTGGCCTTGATCATAGCTAGGCCTCAAGCCACAGTGTCACCTGTTTACAGCAGCCCAGGAGAGCGGTATCAGAGTCAGTGTGCTCCACCAGAGGTGATGTGACGTAGTCTCCAAGCTGAAGCTGCTGCTGCCTCCCCACCATGTGTTCACTTGGCAGAAGCCAACCTGGATTGTGTTAGGTCGCAGACATTCATGGACTCAGGTTCTTATATGTTTTTGCTATCTTGTATGTGCTGTACGTGTCTTGTGCTGTATATGTTTGTTGGGACTGTGTTCTGCACCTTGACCTGGAATAAAACTGGTTCATTTGGCTGGATTCATAGGTATTCATGTATAGTAAATGACAATTAAACTTGAACTTCAAATTGAACTTAAGAAATAATAGGGCAGAAAGCAAGTTTTAAAAAGCATCATAAAGGATATCCCTGAGATAGAATGAACTCATTTGGAATCATTCTAAAAAGGTTATCAAAAACTACAATGGGATCTTGATCACTGAGTTAAGTGGGCTGAGGATTGGCAAATGGTGTACAACTTACTTAAGTGTGATGCATTGCATTTTCTGAAGTCAAACCAGGATTGGACCTTGACAGTGATGAGGTACATAAGTAGCTACTACCTCTGGCAGTGAGGTCAATTTAAAACAGCTGGAAGATAGATGAAAAGGGAGATGTGGATTGTTTTCTTTTTCATCCAAAGGATGGTGTGACTGAAAGACTAGAGGAAGCCAAAATAATTGACGTCCTTGTGACTGGTTCCATGATTCCATTATTTAAAGCATCAGGAATCTAGAAGCTTGGCATCTCCCTTGTCAACTCAAATTGCATCTGTCTTCTCCTTTGGAGAGGGCACTCCACGGGGAGAATCAATCACAGAACACGAAGTTGAAAGGTTCATTCACTCAGTTTATACCGTATCATGTGATGTGGGAGATCATGGTCCATGACCATGATTATTCTTGGCAATTTTCTTTTACAGAAGTGGTTTGCCATTGCCTTCTTCTGGGTAGTGTCTTTACAAGATGAATGACCCTGCCATTATCAATACTCTTCAGAGATTGCCTGCTTGGCATCAGTTGTCATATAGCCTGGGCTGGTGATACGCACCAGCTGCTCATAAGACCATCCATCACCTGTTTCCATGGCTTCACATAAGCCTGCTTGGGGGTGAAGCAGGTGCTATACTTTGCTAAAGGGTGATCTGCAGGCAAGTGGAGGGAAGGAGCACCTTACACCACCTTTAATTAAGACATATCTCCACCCCTCCATCCAGAGTTAAAGGAAGCACAAGTAAATACCCACAGTAACTGGAAATAGAGTGATTGCAGTCCTAGAATGCAGCTAGAGAGGTAGTAAATAGCATGAGTGGTATCTTCTATGTTGCACGGTAAGGCACAATCAAGAGAGGGGTGGTTATTGGATCAGATGCATTAAGTGGTAGCAAATTGGAGCATTTGAAAATTCAAGAGAATGATCTCTAAGTGTAGACTTCACTGAGCTGAGAGAAAGGAATCTGTTCTATCTTTCCTCTTGTTCTGGGTGGAGGGCGAGTAGATGAAAATAAGTGTGTAGGAATTGTAACAGATATAGTTAAGAGCCTATCAGAATCAAAATTAGGTTTATTATCAAGTACAAATTCAGGTTCAAGTTTAAATTTATTGTCATCTGACTGTAAATATGCATAACCAAACAAAACAGTGACCCTCCAGGTCACGGTGCACCCATGGGTGCAATGAAACAAGCCATTTGTGAGACTTGGTTGCAGGACTGGTAGGACTGGCAGCTCAATATTCAGATCTTTTGTTGTTTTAGATATTACAGAGTGGAAGGGATTAAAGGAGGAGTGGTGGTGTTACTAGTCAGGGAAAATGACACAGCAGAGCTCTGTCAGAACTGAGGTGCTATAGGTGGAAAAGAGAAATAAGAAAGCTATGAATATGAATGCAGCTATATTACAGCCAACCCAACAGTCTTAGAAATTTAAAGGAACAAATTTGTAAAGAGATCACAGGCTGTTGCAAGAAAAATAAGGCTGTTGTGGCAGGTGATTTCAACATTCCACATATTGACTGGGACTCGCATACTGTAAAAGGACTAGATGGGAGAGAGTTGGTCAAATGTGTTCAGGAAAGTTTTCTTCATCAGTACATGGAGAAAGAGTGTGCAGTACTGAATCTGCTATGAGGGAATGAGATGGGACAGGTGACAGAAGTTTGTGTAGGGGCACACTTTAAATCCAGTGACCACAATGCCATTAGTTTTAAAGAAAATATTCAAAAAGATAGGGCTGGTTCATAGATCAAGATTCTAAGTTGGAGAAAGGCCAATTTTGATGGTATAAGAGATGATCTGGCAAGTGGAAATAGGAAGATAGGCTGTTTCTGACAAAGGTGTACTTTGTAAGTGGAAGGTCATTAAAAGTGAAATTTTGAGAGTACAAAGCTTGCATGTGCCTGTCAGAATAAAAAGTAAAGATAACAAGTGTAGGGAACCTTGGTTTTCAAGAGACTTTGAGGGCCAGGTTAATAGAGAAAAAGAAGGTGCGTAACAGGTAGAGGAAAGCAGGAACAAATGAGGTGCGTATGGAGTATAACAAGTTATGAAGTTGCTATAGCAGACAAGGTGGAGGAGAATCCTAAGGATTCTACAGATATGTTAAGAACAAAAGGATTGCAAGGGAATTATTTGGTCCTCTGGAAGAACAGAATGGTAATCCATGTGTGGAGCTGAAATAGATGGGGGAGATCTTAAATGAATTCTTTGCAACTGTATATACTCAGGAGACAGACACAGAGTCTATGGAAGTGAGGCAAAGTGGCATCAACTTCATGGACCCTGTACAGATTACCGAGGAGGAGGTGTTTGCTACCTTGAGGCACATTAGGGTGGATAAATCCCCAGGGCCTGACAAGGTATTCCTTCAGACCCTATAGGAGGCAAGTGCAGAAATTGCTGGGGCCTTAACAGAGATATTTAAATCATCCTTAGTGACAGGGGAGGTACCAGAGGATTGGAGGAAAGCCAAAGTTTTTCAGTTGTTTAATATAGTCTTGGCGGTGAGTCTGACATCATTTGTGGGAAAGTTATTGGAAGGTATTCAAAGGGACCGGATATATAAATATTCGTACAGACATAGACTGACTAAGGATAGTTGTGTGTGGTAGGTTATGTCTTATCAAACTTATAGAGATTTTTGAGAAAGCTACAAGGAAAGCAGATGAAGGCAAGGCAGTGGATGTTATGTACATGGACTTTAATAAAGCATTTGACAAGTTCCTGCATGGGAGACTGATCGAGAAGGTTCAGTTGCTTGGCGTTCAGGATGAAATAGTAAATTGGATTAGACATTGGTTTTGTGGGTAAAGCCAGAGAGTGGTAATAGGGGGTTGCCTCTCTGACTGGAGGCCTGTAACTAGTGGCCTGCTGCAGGGACTGGTGAGAGTCTTTTTTTGTTTGTCATCTATATCAATAATCTGGATTATAATGTGATTAACTGGAAGAGCAAATTTGCAGATGACACCAAGAGTGGGAGTGTAGTAGACAGCGAGGAAGGCTATCATGGCTTGCAGAGGGATCTGTGTCAGCTGGAAAATGGGCTCAAAAATGGCAGATGGAATTTAATTCAGACAAGTGTGAGGTTTTGCACTTTGGTAGGACCAACCCGTGTAGGTCTTACACAGTGAATGATATGGCACTGAGAAGTGTGGTAGAACAAAGGGATCTGGGAATACAGGTCCATAATTCATTGAAAGAGGAATCAAAGGTAGATAGGGCCATAAAGAAAACTTTTGGCACATTGGCCATCATAAATCAATGTATTGAGTACAGGAGTGGGGATGTTATGCTGAAGTTGTATAAGACATTGGTGATGCCTAATTTGGAGTATTGTGTGCTGTTTTGGATCACCTACATACAAGAAAGATGTAAATAAGGTTAACGAGTGTTGAGAACACTTACAAGGATGTTGCTGGATCTGGAGGACCTGAGTTATCAGGGAAGATTGATTAGGTTAGGACTTTATTCCTTGAAATTTAGAAGATTGAAAGGAGATTTGATAGAGGTATACAAAATTATGAGTGGTATAGAGAGCATAAACGCAAGCAGGCTTTTTTCCACTGAGGTTGGGTGGGACTACAACCAGAAGTCATGGGTTAAGGGTGAAAGGTGAGAAGTTTAAGAGGAACTTAAGGAGAAACTTCACTCAGAGAGTCATGATAATGTGGAATGAGCTGCCAGCACAACTGGTGCTTAAGGGCTCCATTTCAGCTCACTGTCCAAGTAATGAGACTTCAATGATGACTTATTGGGTACTTTTATTAGTTGCCTAATAAAGTGACCATTGAGTATATGTTCATGGTCTTCTGCTTCTGTAGCCCACCCACTTCAAGGTTTGATATGTTATGTGTTCAGAGATGCTTTTCTGCGCAATGCTTTTACCACATGCTTATTTGAGTTACTGTCACCGTCTGATCATCTTGAACCATTCTCCTCTGACCTCAATTACTAACAAGGTAGTTTCACCCACAGAACTGCCACTCACTGGATGTTTTTTCCTGTTTTTCGCACCATTCCCTGTAAACTCTAGTGACTGTTGTGCTTGAAAATCCCAGGAGACCAGCAGTTTTTGAGATATTCAAACCACCCCGTCTGGCACCAACAATCATTCTACAGTCAAACTCATTTAGATTGCATTTTTCCCCATTCTGAAATTTGGTCTGAACCTCTTGACCATGTTTGCATGCTTTTATGGATTGAGTTGCTGCCACGTGATTGGCTGATTGGCAATTTGCATTAACGAGCTGGTGTACGGGTGTACCTAATAAAGTGGCAATTGACTGTATGCAGCAGCAATACATTGCAATACATTTTTTAAATCAGCTATGATGGAGGGGAAGCCTCTTGATTAATTTCCCAAAATCTTTCCCTTAATTGGAAAGCAAGCCCTACTACAACTTCAAAGCCTAACCAGTAACCTGGATACCTCTCATTGTTTAAATGGGCCTTGGGCTAGACTTTAGTGTTCAGACCATTGAGTTATCAATGGAGTACAGCAGTTATACACTGCTTCCAAGCCCAGTCCCATTTAATTCAATGACAAATAATAATTTAGCACAAATCAAAAACAATATTTTGCCTGACCACTTGAACATAGAATCTAGAAAGCTTGTTAAAAAAATCAGTTCATTTATTCTGATCAACATCTCATCATTAAATGGAGGCTGAGTTACTTTCTAACATTTTACCACTCATTAAATCAACTAGCTCATTATTTATCAACTTATTCAAAATAATTATGCACTGTTCCCATTTTTGTTGCTCAAAATTACAACTTAATGTAGTGCAAGCATTTGTATTTTTTTAACCATAGGGTTTTTTAAAATATTAGATGGTTCTACGTCATCGTCTGGAACGGTTGCATCACCGTCTGGTATAGAGGGGTCACTGCACAGGATCGGCAAAAATTGCAGAACGGTGTAAGCTCAGCCAGCTCCAACATGGGCACTAGCCTCCCCAGCATTGAGGACATCTTCAAAAGAAGATGCCTCAAAATGGAGGCATCAGTCATTATGGACCCACATTACCCTGGATATACCCTCTACTCATTGCTGCCATTAAGGATGAAGTACAGGAACCTGAAGACACTCACTCAAAATTTTAGAAACAGATTCTTCCCCTGTGCCATCAGATTTCTGAAAGGGCAATGAACCCAAGAGCACTACCTTATTATTTATTTTCTCTTTTTGCCTATCTTTTGCACTACATATTTCATTTAACTTTATATTTAAGTATGTATATTAATTGTAATTTAGAGTTTTTTGATGTATTGCACAGGACTTCTGTCACAAAACATATTACACAATGCATGCCAGTGATATTAAACCTGTTTCTGATTCTGTAGTAAGCTGACATGTTTCAGACTAAATTCTTTGAGCAACTTCTAATTCTTATTGTCAGAGTTTTGTTACCCATCTTTCTCTGACCATTAATTATACTCACCGAGAACCTGTTTCAACTCACTCCTTCACCTGTGCTCAAATCCAACACAGCTTACTGAATATGGCCCTCTCATTACACACTTCACAAAGCTGAAGATTAGTCATGTCTGAAGAGTAATGCCTGGCTCACACTGTATAAAATTGGCAAATCCATTCAAATTTTCTTTTTGAGAACAAGTGAACATTTGTTGTTAGTGGTAAGAGTTTTAATTCTATAAAATCAAGTAGCTTTAACATCCCATCATAGTGTTGGGAAGAGCTTTATGTAAGATATCATGGCTAGCTATTGTATATTGGACTGAACCTTGCTCACTGCTGGTGTGCTGACAAACTACTTATAATAATATTAGGAGCTTCAAACAAAGGTCTTTATTCTATTTTAAGAATAAATAACATCTTACATTCTACTGTATCTTCATATCTAATTGACAAATTCTTGCTTAATTATTTTTTGTTGTAATACCATCAAATCCCTTAAGAAACATGGAAACATAGAAAATAGGTGCAGGAGTAGGCCATTTGGCCCTTCGAGCCTGCACCGCCATTCAGTATGATCATGGCTGATCATCCAACTCAGAACCCTGTACCTGCTTTCTCTCCATACCCCCTGATCCCTTTAGCCACAAGGGCCATATCTACCTCCCTCTTAAATATAACCAATGAACCGGCCTCAACTGTTTCCTGTGGCAGAGAATTCCACAGATTCACCATTCTCTGTGTGAAGAAGTTTTTCCTCATCTCGGTCCTAAAAGGCTTCCCCTTTATCCTTAAACTGTGACCCCTCGTTCTGGACTTCCCCAACATCGGAAACAATCTTCCTGCATCTAGCCTGTCCAATCCCTTTAGAATTTTATATGTTTCAATAAGATCCCCCCTCAATCTTCTAAATTCCAGTGAGTATAAGCCTTGTCGATCCAGTCTTTCTTCATATGAAAGTCCTGCCATCCCAGGAATTAATCTGGTGAACCTTCTCTGTACTCCCTCTATGGCAAGAATGTCTCTCCTCAGATTAGGGGACCAAAACTGCACACAATATTCTAGGTGCGGTCTCACCAAGGCCTTGTACAACTGTAGTAGAACCTACCTGCTCCTGTACTCAAATCCTTTTGCTATGAATGAGAACATAAGACCATAAAATGTAGGAGCAGAATTAGGCCATTTGGCCGATTGAGTCTGCTCCACCATTTCGACATGGCTGATCCGTTTTCCATCTCAGCCCCAATCTCCAGCCTTCTCTTCGTATCCCTTCAAGCACTGATCAATTAAGAATCTATCAAACTCTGACTTAAATATACCCAATTAATTGGCCTCCACAGCTGCCATTTTGAAATTTGTTTACTTTTCAGTGCATAAGCCCAGGTAGTTCTAAGGTAAGAACATGTTCAGCACAGTTTTCTGGGCTGAAGAGCCTGTATTATGCTGTAGGTTTTCTATGTTTATTACAGTTATTTTTCACTAAAACAAAAAAAATCACCTTCTGAGAGTTAAAATGAACCATACTAAAACTAAAGTTTCATGCAGCCTTTTTCAATTTACATAAGTCCATTTAGCAAAATGGTTTCCAATTATGCAATCCTTCTAGAGATCAAGGAATTGCATGAGACATAATAGACCGGCTAAAGACAGAGGGCATGTATTCAAAGTGAAAAGGGAAAAAATTAAAGAGGATGTACAGTATAGAGCAAATATTGTTACACAGACAGTAGTGGCAGCCTGGAATAGACCAGCAGGGGTAGTGACGGAGGCAGATACAAGGGATGCATTTAAGAGGCTCTTAGATATACAGATGAACAGTTAGTACCCCTCAAAGATCAGGCTCTTGAACTGAAGGGGATAGCTTCACACAACTTCACTTGCCCCATCACTGAAATGTTCTCACAACCTATGGGCTCACTTTCAAGGACTCTTCATCTCATGTTCTTGATATTTATTGTTTATTTAACAGCTTTTTCTCTTCAGTCATCCGATTTCTAAATGGACATTGAATCATGAACGCTACATCTTTACCTTTTTATTTCTGATTTTTTTTTGCATTACTTATTTTAACTTGACTAGTTAACAGACATATATATACTTAATGTAATTCAGTCTTTTTCCTAAATTTGTTTATCATGTATTTCATTGTATTGCTGCCATAGTTAACAAATTTCAAGACATATGCCAGCGATATTAAACCTGATTCTGATTCTGATTATTATGGTTTCTTCTTTTTATATACATACTGTTTGTTGTCTTCTGCACTCTGGTTTTCATCCTAGACAGGTGGGGTCTTTTGTTGATCTTGTTATAGTCATTATTCTATATATTTTATTAAGTATACCCAGAAGAAAATTAATTTCGGGGTTGAACATGATGACTATGCAGAGAATGAAAGGGTATGGGCATTGTATAGACAGAAGTGAAATTTGTTGTTTTGTGTTAATGACCAGCTCAGTCAGCGGATGTGCTGGAGACAGTCCATAATTGTCTCCATGCTTCCAGTACCAACATAGCATGTTCACAACTCACTAACACTAGCTATATGCCTTTGGAATGTGGAAAGAAACCATAACACCTGGGGCAAACTCACGTGGACACACAGAGAATGTACAAGCTTCTTACAGACAGAGGCAGGAATCAGACCCCGATCAGTGATCTTAGGAGCATTGCACTAACAACTATGCTCGCATGCTGCTTCAATTACTTTAATTAACTGTCATTAACTTAATTATCTTGTCACAAAATTGTGGGGTAAAAAGGCTTGTTGAGTGCTGTACCATTCTATGCTCTATGTTCCATGTAGCCACTTCATTAGGAACCTCCTGCACCTAATAAACTAGCCATTGAGTGTATGTTCATTGTCTTCTGCTGCTGTAGCCCATCCACTTTAAGGTTCAATGAGCTGTGTATTCAGAGATGCTCTTTTGCGCACTACTGTTATAATGATTGGTTATATGAGTTACTGTCACCATCTTGTCAGCTTGAACCAGTCTGGCTATTCTACTCTGACCTCTCTCGTTAACAAAGCATTTCCACCCACAGAAATTCTACTCACTGGATCTTTATTTTGTTTTTTCATACCACTCTCTGGAAACTGTAGAGACTGCTGTGTGTGAAAATCCAAGAAGATCAGCAGCTTCTGAGATGCTTAAACCACCCCATATGGCACAAACAATCATTTCACAATCAGAAGCACTTAGATCACATTTCTCCCCCATTCTGATTTTTGGTCAGAACAACAACTGAACCTCTTGATCAGAGTTGCCACCACATAATTAAATAAGTGCATTAATAAGCAGGTGTGTAGGTGTACCTAATAAGGTAGCCACTGAGTGTAGGTTCCATACTAAATCATTCAAAATTAATTACTCACGGTCTTTTCAATTTTAAACAATTACACTTCACAAGCTGTTTTCCAGGAACACAAGACTTTCATAAATCAAAGAGTATTGGGTATATTTAAAGCAGAGGTTGATAGGTACTTGATTAGTCAGGGTTTCAAAGGTTATAGAGAGGTGACAGGAGAATGGTGTTGAGAGGGATAATAAATCAACCATGATGGAATGGCAGAGTGGGTCAGGCAGCATCTGTGCATCTATGGAGGGAAATGGACAGTTGATGTTTCAAAACAAGACCCTTTACCTGAACTGACTGAAATAAAAACCACGGAAAACCAATTAGCCCTTTGTACCTTCTGCAAAATCCATAAGAACGTTTGCCTCAGTTTATTCCCTGGGGCATTGATCTATTATTTATATGCTGTATGTCAGATTTATTTATTCAGTGATAAAAACATCAACATAAGGTTAACAAGGAAAATCATAAAGTCTTGTAAATTATGTCGTTGGATACTTCAGTTCCAAATTGTTTACTTATTTCTCCTCTGTGTTCAGCTTCCGTTTTTATTTAATTCATTTCAAGATTCAAGGTTGCTTAATGTCATTTCCAGTACACTACTGTAAAAGGGAACAAAATAATTGTTACTCTGGATCCAGGGCAGCTCAAAAAAACACAGTAAAATAAAGATCACAATAATGAAATAACACTATAAATATAAAAGCTTAAGATTGCGTATATACATAAATTATTGTCTGTCCATAAAGTGACGCGAGGCACAGGAGTATCTGGACGTAAAGGGACTGACAGGAAATGATGAAGTAGTGGTGGTGGCGAGAGTGGAGGGGTGGATCAGTTGATGAAGGTGATGATCAGCCTCACTGCTTGGGGAAAGTAACTGGTTTTAAATCTGATTGTCCTGGTGCAGATGTTACGTAGCCTCCTCCCTGATGGGAGTGGAACAAACAGTCCATGAGCAGAGTGGGTGCGATCCTTCATAAAGTTACTGGCATGTTCCAGCACCTTTCTGTACATATCTCCTCGGTGGTGAATTGTTAATTGCTATTACCTTGACATCTTTCTTAACATTAATCACACTGTTCTTTCCTCCTCTCCAACTCTATACAATGTAACATGCTTCTCCCAAGCAAGTAAAACAAGCATAGTAGTTAGTTCCTGCAAGCTATCGGTCAGATTAACACCTCCACTTATTAACTCACCTCACCACAACTATATACACATTACCGAGCAGCACTTTATGTGTTGTACATACAATCAGTCTATGCATATAGTAATTACTTGTAAACCAATAAACGTGAGAGATTCCGCAGATGCTGGCAGTCCAAAGCAACAGGCACAAAATGCGGGAAGAACTCAACAGGGTCAGACAGCATCGATGGAAAAGAATAAGCAGTTGACATTTCAGGCAAAGACCCTTCTTCAGGACTGGAAAGAAAATGGGAAGACATCAAAATAAGAAGGTGGGGAAGAGGGAAAGGAGGATAGCTAGAAGGTGATAGGTGAAGCCAGGTAGGTAGGAAAGGTAAAGGGCTGCGGAGGAAGGAACAGGAGAGGAGGGAAGTGTTGTCCACAGGGGAGGGGCTCCATAGGGAGGTGAAAAGAGGCTAAAAGCCAGAATGGGATTTGAGGAAGAGAGGTGGGGAGCAGATTTTCTTACTGGCAAAAAACATGTACAGTGTGTTTATAGAATTGCTTTCTATATGTATTTATTATTGTGTTCCTCATGCTTATTATATATTTTTTACTTGTATCAGATGCAGAGTATATATCATTTGGTTCTTCTTTACATTTGGGTATTGAAGATCAACAATAAACAAAATTGAATTTTAAATCTTGTTTTCTTACTTTTCTGGTTCTAATAAATGGGCCATGACCTGAAATGCTGACTCAGTTTCTCTCACCATGGGCACTGCAACTATGTATGAAGACTCACTTTATTTGTCACATGTACATTAAAACATTGAAACATAAAGTGAAATGCATCGCTTTGCATCAACGACCAACTCAGTCTGAAGATCGTTCTGGTGGCAGCTCACAAGTGTCACTACACTTTTGCACTAGTATAACATTCACATTTACCAACCCTAACCCGGATGCGTTTGAAACGTGGGAAGAGATTGGAGCACCCAGAGAAATCTTACAAGGTCACAGGGAGAACGTATAAACTCCTTTTGTAAAGTGCTTCAAAACATCCTTAAATGTTGGCAGGAAAGTTTTTTGATTTTTCTTCAGCACACAAAATGCTGGAGGAACTCAGCAGTCAGTCAACATCTATGGAAGGGAATAAACAGTTAATATTTTGAGCGTTCAACAGTCTGAGAGGGCATCCCACAAGTGTCACCAACATAGCATACCTGCAACAGACTAACCCTAACCATAGGTCTTTGGAATGTAGGAGGAAACACACAGAATCACAGGAAGTACATACAAACTCCTCAAAGACAGTGACATGAATTGAGCCTCAATCAATAATCACTGACGGTGAAAAGCAATTGTGCTAATCACTATGCAAACAGCTTCTTTTTCAATTTTCCAACTTCTACAGCAGTAGTGTTGAGATGAGCGTAATGCTATAATAGTGCCAGTGAACTGGGTTCTATTCCTACTGTTGTCTGTAAGGAGTTTGTATATCCTCTGTGTGACCACATGGGTATCCTCCAGGTGATCTGGTTTCCTCCCACATTCTAAAGGCAACTGTTAGTCTCAAGAGACCATGGATTTGTGCCTTGGGGAGTTTCCAGGGTTTCCAGGTTGTATGGGAGACTGGCTGTTGCCGATGCTGCAGGAATCCCCACTCCACGCCACTGATGCTGTCCAAGGGAAGGACAAGGGCCGGTACAGCTTGGCACCGGTGTCGTCCCAGAGCAATGTGTAGTTAAGTGCCTTGCTCAAGGACACAACACGCTACCTTGGCTGAGTCTCGAACTCGTGACCTTCAGATCACTAGACCAACGCCTTAACCACTTGGCCATGTGTCAACAGGCCCATAGGTTAATTGGACACATTGATGTAATAGGGCGGTGTGGGTGTTGGGCTAGTAGGGCCTGTTACTGTGTTCCATATCTAAATAAAATCAAATAAATAAATATATTTTAGTGGCTCCAAGATGCAGAGGTCAGACGTCTTCCCATCCCTGCTATCTACAGTACTGTGCAAATCTTAGACCTAATACTTTTGCACAATACTGCAGTAATTTTATGTGTTGCATTGTACTGCGGCCGCAATAAAAAAACTGCATGATAGATGTGAGTGATAATAAACCTGATTCTCATATGGGTCTCTATTGTGGACTGAGAGTGGGGTCAGGGAGAGGGGAATCATGGTTAGGACAAGGGGAAGGGAGAGGGGCAGGAGGAGGAAGCACCAGAGAGACATTCTGTAATGATCAACAAACCAATTGTTTGGAATCAAATGATCTTACCTGGTGTCCCTTCTCCACCCTGGCACTCCTTCTCTGCCACCTTTCCCCCACCCCTCCCGTGGCACTCTAGCGACACTGTTCCCACCAGATTTACAAACTGGCTCTCCACTCCACGTTGACAAATACCGTACTGTGTCTAAGACAGTACTGTATTAGGATATCAATGTTCTTCTGTCATACCTCTCAAGCAATAGGCACAAGTACTTATTTTCGTTTGAGTTATGGACCTATTAAACTAAGTTGAAATATTTAATGTGTAGTTTCTTTTTGGAATTAGAGAGTTAGTTGCTCTTGCCCTGATTCCACTCTTATTTTCTAAGTGTCGTGTTCTCCTTAAGTATTTGTTATCTAAGAGCTCACTTGAAATGTCTTTTTGCTAAAATAATTAATATACATGTGTACTGATGCTAATGCTGTCTTTTCCCTTGATTAATTTAAAAGGAACAATTGCAATCTATTTAGATTTGGTATTTTATTTGCTTTGAGTTTGAATAATTCATACAATATTTAGCATTTTTAATTTTTTTTCATCCAGTCATATGTCTACAAGACACCTCCACCGGATCAATCTTCCTTCTGAATGCTGAAGCAATGTAATTAACTCTGTCATTTCACTATCGCTTTCAAGATGTTATCTTGGCAGTCCTTAGAGGCTCATTTTATTTATGTGCCTCTATAATACTCTATTATCACTCTGTTATGTTCCATGATAATTTAATTTCATGTATGTTTTTGCTGTTCTAATCTTTTTTCTTTGCGATGTCTTGCCCAGTTTCCTTGTCCATTAGTTCCTGTTTCAAAGATTCAAAGTACATTATTTATCAAAGTATGTATGTAATGTACAACTCTGAGATTCATCTTCCCATAGACAGCCATGAAACAAAAAAACATGAAGCAGCCCATTCAAAGGAAACATCAAACCCACAAACCTTCAAATATAAAGAACAAATCACGCAAAAGGCAAAAAAAACAAATGAAAACCAGAAATGTTTTAAAAAATCAAACCACAATGTTATTGAAATAGTCTAGGAATGTCCAGTTTAGTTTGGTTCGGTTCTGTTTGGTGTTGTGTCATTCATTGACTGCAGGCTGTAGAGCCAGTCGGCCTCACTCAAAATGGCACAAAATAGCAATTAAAAAAGGGAGCAACCAGAAACTAGAACCACCTCACATTGTGAACTACAGAGTCTAATCTACAAACTGTGTGGATTAAACCTGGCCCAAGACCCAAGTTTATGGCACCATCCTCTAGCAACATCCAGCGAGAGGGAGGGAGAGACCGGACACACACAGGCACCTTCCTCCAGCAGATAAAAAAAGCAGCTCACAACTCTTTCTCTACTTTCAGTTTTACATTAGAGTGATCTGTGTCATCTTTGGCCTATTGTCCTGGCTCTCTTCAAAGATTGCCAAATATCAGAGGGCAATTACAAGAGTTTAAGAGAGGGATTGTCTGAAGGAGATGCATGAGACAGGTTTGTTTTGACACAGTAAGTGGTGGGTGCCTGAACGTGCTGCTGGAGAAATAGATCATAGTATTTGAATGCTATCACCTCTTCCAAAGTGAAACAAAGTGACATAGGTGACAACAAGGCTTCGTTTCCAGATGAGCTCAGTGCCTTCTATGCTCACTTTAACCATCAAAATATGGAGGAGCCATCACAAACTCCTACAGCCTCTGATGACCCTGTGCTTTCAGTCGCTGAGGCTAATGTGGAAGCAGCCTTCCAGAGGGTAATCCCATAGAATTGGTCCAACTCAGGTGGGGCACCTGGCCGAGTATCAGATGTTATGTCTTTGCAAAGACATATCAATGAAACAAAAACACGCAGACAGGACATGGGTTTAGCTGGTGTTGCAGCGAGAGAGAGATAGAGAGAGAGAGAGAGAGAGAGAGACAGACAGAGACAGAGACAGAGAGAGAGAGACAAAGAGAGAGAGAGAGAGAGAGAGAGAGAAAGAGAAATGTGTCTGCGTAGACAACAGATCAACGTGCATGCATGGACAACAGACCATTACACATGCATAGACAACTTCCATACATAGTGCTAAAGGGAAGGGGGGGATCACTGCTCTTAAAGAAACAGTTCCATACATTATACTTCTTCCCCCTTTTGTTTAAAGCAACATAAAACCGTATATTACAAAACATTCAATTATCTTTTCATAAACTATGTTCCAAATAAACATGCTTTCACAATAACAGTTGATAACTAGCTTCACTAGACTGAAGACTCAGCCATTTGGGTGGCACTTGGTTTCCTTCAGGTTAGCTCCTTTGGACCCATGGAGTGGCATCAGATTTGGCAGGTGTCATGTCATCTGTTGGTTGGTTGTGTCGGTAGGCGAATTGTAGGGGGTCCAGTGTGGGTGGTAGCATGCTGCAGATGTAACATGGATCATCCATGACAAAATGGCAGAGTATACTCAATGGGCCAAATGACTTAATTCTGTTCCTATATCTAATGGTTTAATGGCCGTTTTCTCACACACTGTGAAAGATGGATTTGAACATCTGATTGCATTTTTTTCAAGATCACTGATGAGTGCAGAATGTAACTACACACAGATCGACCAAGGGGCCTTAGTCTAGTATGGGGAATAAAGACTTTCCACCACTACCTTTACAGACGTAAGTCTATGCTAGACACAGATCACCAGCCCCTTGTGTCCATTTTCGGTCCCAGGAAGAGAATTCTAGTGATGCCTGCCATCCATTTACAACTTTGAGCATTACTCCCAGGACATTGTCACATCTTCCACAGTTAGCAACTGAAGAAGAAAAGTCTTCATACTGTGAGCCAGCAGAAGTGTTCCACACTGCATTGCTGGAACAATTCTGAAATGCCAAGGGAAACAAGGAATGACTTAGCATTGTCAAAAGTCTATGAAATCATCATGCAAGGATGGCCCATGTATGGTAACCCTATGTTTCCCGAGTTCTTAGTGAAATGAGTCCAACTGTCAGTATGTCAAAGAACACTGATGTGTGGATTTCATGTTGTGGTTCCCGCTAAACCGCACATCAAAGTGTTAGAGAATCCACATGAACGACACCTGGGTGCAGTCAAGATGAAGAGTTTCACATAGTGCTAGGTGGTGGCTGGGAATAGATAGACAGATTGAAGACTTGGCCGAAAGCTGTTCGGCGTGCCAGAAAGTTCAAAATGCACCCCACAAGTACCGTTACACCCGTGGGCATGGCCATTATCACCATGGCAAAGAGTACATATTGGCCTTGCTGGGCCACTCATGGACTCCATGTTTCTGATTACTGTGGATGCTCATTGAAAGTGGCTGGATGCTATCTCAATAAAGTCAACCACCTCAGAAAAGACTGTCTCTGCCTTAAGGACTATCTTTGTCAGAAATGGCTTACCAGAACAAATTGTGAGTGACAATGGACCACAATACATGTCAGAAGAATTCCGATTGTTCATGAAGAAAATTACATCACACGTTATAAGTCAGCTTCTCACCACCCAGCACCAAATGGGTTCTCTGAAAGATTTACCAAATCTTCAAGAAGTCCATTAAATGACAAGGAGGTCATTTCTGTGCAGCACAAGGCAGAGAATTTCCATTTTGTGTATTGGAACTCTTTTCATGCAATGAAAATCAGACACCTGCAATACTGTTCATGAACAGGAATCTGAGATCTCATATAGACCTCCTGAAATCAGATCTACGGAGGGAAGTGGGAATAGACAGTTCAGCCAATTGTCAAATGAAGCTGCAAGTAGTTTTGAGGTTGTACACAAAGTGTGTTTACCAAGAAGACAAGTGGACACCCAGTAGGATAGCTACAAGAACTGGACCACTGATGTACACAGTGGATGTTGCCAATCATACATGGAGACATCATGTGGACCAGATACTGGATGCTCAACCGAAGAACAGACCTCAATCAATTGCATCCAACAAGATGGACACATTATAGCTCCCAGACTTACATCTCAGTGATGAACATATCACTGACAGCAATGTGACACCAGCAACCATGAACAACGATAGCCACAGCTTTATACACTGTCCTTACACATCCGGAGAAGAAGGATGCTTATGTGAAAATGCTGTTCGTGGACCACAGTTCAGCATTCGGTACCATAGTTCCCTCCAGGCTTGACAAGAAGCTCAGAGACCTTGGCCTTCATCCTGCCTTGTGCAGCTGGATCCTGGACGTCCTGTCAGATCGCTGGCAGGTGGTAAGAGTGGGCTCCCTCACCTCTGCCCCTCTGACCCTCAACGCAGGAGCCTGTGTCCTATGCCCCATCCTTTACTTTCTGTATACTCCTAACCGTGTCACCACCCACAGCTCCAATCTGCTAATTAAATTTGCTGATGATTCTACATTGATAGTCCTAATCTCAAATAATAACCTGGTTGCCTGTAGAGAAGTCCTCACCCTGAGACAGTGCTGTCAAGAAAACAACCTCTTCCTCAATGTCACAAAAACACGGAGCTGGCTGTGGACTACAGGAGGAATAGAGACAGGCTAACCCCTATTGTCATCAATGGATCTGAGGTTGAGAGGGTGAACAGCTTTAAGTTGCTCAGCGTACACATCACCGAGGATCTCACGTGGTCTGTACATACCAGCTGTGTGGTGACAAAAGCACAACAGTGCCTCTTTCATGTCAGATGGTTAAAGAAGTTTGGTATGGTCCACAAATCCTAAAGACTTTCTTCAGGGACACAGTTGAGAGCATCCTGATTGGCTGCATCACTGCCTGGTATGGGAACTGTACCTCCTTCAATCACAGGACTCTGCAGAGAGTGGTGCAGACAGCCCAGCACATCTGTAGATGTGAACTTCCCATGATTCAGGACATTTACAAAGACAGGCATGTAAAAAAGGCCGGAAAGGATCACTGGGGACTGAAGTCACCCTAGCCACAGATTGTTCCAGCTACTACCATCCGGGAAACGGTATCCACAGCATAAAAGCCAGGACCAACAGGCTCTGGGACACCTTTTTCCACCAGGCCATCTGACTGATTAATACATGCTGATACAATTGTATTTCTATGCTATGTTGACTGTCCTGTTGTACATACATTACAAATTACTAAAAAAATTGCACATTGCACATTTAGACGGAGATGTAATGTAAAGATTTTTACTGCTCATTTATGTGAAAGATGTAAGTAATATCAGCCCCAATCTCCTGCCTTCTCCCCGTATCCCTACATGCCCTGACCAATCAAAAATATATGAACCTCTGCCTTAAGGCTACATAAAGACTTGGCCTCCACAGCTGCCTGTGGCAAAGAATTCCACAGGCTCACCAATCTCTGGCTAAAGAAATTCCTCCTCATCTCCAATCTAAAAGGATGCCCTTCTATTCTGAGGCTGCATCCCCTGGTCTTAGATCCTCCCATCATCGGAAACATTCTCTCCACATCTGCCCTATCAAGGCCTTTTACCATTAGATAGATTTCAATGAAGTTACTCCCCATTCTTCTGAATTCTAGTGAATACAGGCACAGAGCCGTCAAGCGCTCTTCATATGACAAGCTGTTCAATCCTGGAATCATTTCCGTGAACCTCCTTTGAACCCTCTCCAGTTTCAGCACATCCATTCTGAGATAAGAGGCACAAACCTGCATACAATGCTGTATGAGAGGCCGTACCAGAGTGTTATAAACTTTTAACACTACATCCATACTTTTATATTCTAGTCCTCTTGAAATGAATGCTAACATTACATTTGCCTTCATCACCACAGACCTAACCTGCAAGTTAACCTTCAGGGAATTCTGCACAAGCATTCCTAAATTGCTTTGCATGAGTTTTTTATATGTTATCTCCATTTAGAATATAGTCAACTCTTTCATTTCTTTTTCCAAAGTGCATGACCATACATTTTCCAACACTGCATTCCATCTGCCATTTCTTTGCCCATCCTCCTAATCTGTCCTGTAGCCTCTCTACTTTCTCAAAACTAATTGCTCCTCGCCCATCCTCATATCATCCGCAAACTTTGCAACAAAACCATCAATTCCACCTTTGACGTATAATGTAAAAAAGAATCGATCCCAACACAGACTCTTGTGGAACACCACTAGTCACCTGCAGCCAGACAGAAAAGTCTCCCTTTATTCCCACTCTTTGTCTCCTGCTAATCAGCCACTGCTGTAGCCATGCTAGAATCTTTTCTGTAATATCATGGGCTTGTAGCTTGTTAAGCAGCCTCATGTATGGCACATTGTCAAAGGCCTTCTGAAAATCCAATTATACAACATCAAACGATTCTCCTTTGTCTATCCTGCTTGTTATTTCTTCAAAGAATTCCAACAGATTTTTCAAGTAAGATTTTTCCCTGAGCAAACCATGCTGATTGCAGTCTATTTTATCATGTGCCTCCAAGTACCCTGAGACCTCATCCATAATAATCGACTTCAACAACTTCCCAACCATTGAAATCATACTAACTAGCCTGTAGTTTCCTTTCTTCTGCCTCTCTCCATTCTTTAAGAGTTGAGTGACATTTGCAGTTTTCTAGTCTTCCAGAGCCATTCCAGAATCTAGTAATTCTTGAAAGATCATTACTAATGCCTCCACAGTCTCTTCAGACACCTCTTCCAGAACTCTGGTGTGTTCACCATCTGGTCCAGGTGATTTATCTCCCTTCAGACCTTTGAGTTTCCCAAGAATGTTCTCTGTAGTTATGGTAGCTTCACACACTTCATAACCCCTGACACCTGGAACTTCAACCTTACTACTAGAGTCTTCCACTGTGAAGACTGATGCAAAATCCTAATTTAGTTTGTCCACCATTCCATTGTTCCCCATTACTACTTCTCCAGCATTGTTCTCTTTTATCCCTCTCTTTTACACTTTATGTACCTGAAGAATCTTTTGGTATTCTATAAGGGGACACATTGTACTCCAGTCTGATGGGCAGCGATGGATCATAATGGATGAGTAGTTGATCTGATGTTATTAGTCTGTTTGTTTCCTTGAATACTTTTTCACATCTTCCTGACCATTCCCACTTTGCTCCTGTCTGAAACAGTGTGCTCAATGGATGCAGCACTGTAGCAATGTTTGGGAGAAACTGGTGCCAGTAGTTTTCAAGGCTCAGGTATGACCTGAGTTGTGACAGATTTTTCAGTTTGGGTGCCTGTAGCACTGCTTCAATCTTTGCAACTTATGTGAGCCCTGCTTGACAATGACACGTCCATAATATGAGATTTCATTCTTGAAGAACTCACATTTCCCTCTTTACGTATCAACCATACTCACTCAGCCTGTAGGAACTTTACCAAGATTCTGGAGGTGCTCTTCATCATTCTTACCTGTCACAATGATGTCATCAAGGTAACATTGTGTTGCTGGGATATCTTGGATCACTTGGTCCTTTGCTCTTTGCCAGGCTGCAGGAGCTGATGTGACGCCAAAGATGAGGTGATTATACTGGAACAATCACTCGTTGATTGTGAGAAACCTCCTGCTTGACGCCTCAATCTCCATTTGCACATAGGCTTGTAACAAGACAATCTTTGACAACCTCTCTCCACCAGCCAAAGATGCAAAAATGTCTTCTATTCATGGCAGGGAATACTACAGAGTATGCAGCACTGGGTTGATGCTCACTTTGAAATACCCACATATGTGAATGGCTCCGGCCTTCCCTTTCTTGATCACCGGGACACTGGACATGGCCCAATCACGCCACTCAACCTTGGAGAAAATTCCACATGCTGACAAGCTCTGAAGTTCAGCATCCACTTTAGTACATAGTGTAAGGCACTGGATGTGCTTTATGGAATCTTGTTGTTATTGCTTCATTCATTTCAATTCTGGCCTTCATACCTTTGAGTTTACCAACCACCTTCTCAAACACCCTCATCAAATATTTTGCTTGCTGGCTTTTTAGGAATTACTGACTGAAATTCTAGCACCCATTAAGCTAAGAAGCATGGCTGCTTTTTTTTTGCTTATCCACGTCATTTCCCTTACAATACAGTTCTACCCTCTTAATATATGACTCTCAGCCTTCATTAGCACTATTAAATTCATCAGCTCTCCTGACTAAATCCATCGCCACATATCACTCTGTATCATGTAGTTACTCACGCGTTCCTTTCTTAGCGTCCATGACAGCCTACTCAGTACTGTAGAACTCTTCCCTCTCGCTGTTTCATCCTGTATCTATCAGTGCGGTTCATGATATTCTCTGACGTTTAGGTTCGTGCTCATTGCCAAATTGCTCTGTCTTTGCAACTACATATCAATTAAATAAAAGCACGCATGGGAGAGATGGTTTTAACTGGTGATTTCACATTGCAGCGAGAGAAAGAACAATGCACACGTGTAGACAACAGATCAATGCACAGACAACAGATGGTACTTAGTGTTAAGGGGTGTCATTGCTCTAAAAGAAATAGATCTATACATTACACCAAAGACCTCTTTTGATCAACAGGCTGGAGTGCCCACTGCAATCTTTAACCTCTCGTATTGGCATTCTGAGGTACCAGCTGTTTCAAACAAGCTTCACTTATACTGGTGTCTAAGAACAACGTGGTAACCTGCCTCAATAACTATCATCCAATGGCACTTCAATCTACAGTGATGAAGTGTATTGAGATGTTCATGATGAAACTTATCAAATCCTGCCTGAAATGCGACTTGTCCCACTCTAATTTTCTCACCAGCACAACAGGTCCACAGCACATGCCATTTCATTGGGCTGTCACTCAACCCTGAAACATCAGAACAGCATGGATGCATACATCAGGATTCTTTTTATCGACTACAGTTTGGCATTCAATACTATCGTTCCCCTCAAAACTAGTCAATAAGCTTCAAGACCTTGGGCTTAATACTTTCTTGTGCAATTGGAGCCTCAGTCTCCTCACTTGCAGACTCCAATCAGTCTGGATTGGCAACAACATCTCTTCCACAATCTCCACCAACTCAGGTGCACCACAGGGCTGTGTGCTTAGCCCCCCCTGCTCTACTTGCTTTATACTTATGACTGTGAGGCTAAGCACAACTCTAATGGGATAATTAAGTTTGCCAAAGACACCATTATCTTCAGCCGAATTAAAGGTGATGATGAATCAGAATATAGGAGAGAGATTGAAAAGCTGACTGAGTAGTGTTTCAACAATAATCTCTCTCTCAATGACAGCAAGACCAAGGAGCTGATTATTGTGACTTCAGGAGGAGGAAACCAGAGGTCCATGTCAGGGGATCAGAGTTGGAGAGGGTCAGCAACTTTAAATTACTCAGTGTGATCACTTCAGAGGACCCAGCATGTAAGTGCAATTATAGAGAAAGCACAGCAGTGTCTCTACTACCTTAAAAGTCTGTAAAGATTCAGCATGACATCTAAAACTCTGGCAAACTTCTGTAGATTTGTGGTGGAGAGTATATTGACTGGCTGCATCACAGCCTAGTCCGGAAACACTAATGCTCTTGAATGGGAAGTCCTACAAAATTTAATTGATACAGTCCAGTCCATCACAGGTAAAACTCTCCCCTCTACTGAGCATATCTACGCAGAGCAGTGTATCAGGAAAAAAGAATCTATTGTCAGGAACGCTTGCCGCCACCTCTTCTCACTGCTGCCATCAGGAAGAAGGTACAGGAGCCTTAGGGCTCACACCACCAACTTCAGGAAGAGTTATGACCCCTCAACATTAGGCTGTTGAACCAGTGATGATAACTTCACTCAATTTCACTCACTCATCACTGAACCCAATAACACAACCTACAGACCTGTTTTCAAGGACTTCTTCCCAAGTTCTTCATAATTATTGCTTATTTATTTATTACAATTATTTCCTTTTGTATTTGCACAGTTTCTTGTCTCTTGCACACAGATTATCCGCCCTGTTGGATACAGTCTTTTGTTGATTCTATTATGGTTATTGGATTTATTGAATATGCCCATAAGAAAGTGAATCACCTAGTTGTATATGGTGACACATATGTACCTTGATAATAAATTTACTTTCAACTTTCAACTTTGAAACTTGTTTGCACCCTCTCCGAAGCCTCCACATTCTTGCTGTAAGGCAGCACAATCAGTGGTGAAAAATGATATGTTAACAATACTTGAGAAGTGTTTGGCATGGCACACGAAGAGGCAGGAAGCAAAGTGATATGTATCATGTGCAGGCATATGGCATTAGCTTGGGTTGGCATCATGGTATGCAGAGGCATCATGGGCTGAAGAGTCTGATCCTGGATTGTACTGTTCCACATTCTGTGTTCTATATGATCTATTTCAATGTCTTCTCTATTGTCCACTTTGCAAAAATCCCACAGGAAATACACTCAGTGGCCACTTTGTTAAGTGCTTCCTGGAGCTAATAAAATGGCCATAGTCTTCTGCTGCTGCAGTCCATCCACTTCAAGGTTTGACATGTTTTGTGTTTAGAGATGTTCTCTTGCGCACCACGGTTGTAATGTGCGATGATTACTGTCACCTTCCTGACAGCTTGAGCCATTCTCCTCTGATCTCTCTCAATAACAAGACCATTTCATCTACAGAACTGTGGCTGACTGGATGTTTTCTTTTTGTTTATCACACCATTCTCTGTAAATTCTAGAGATAGTTGTGTGTGGAAATCCTAGGAGCTGAGCTGTTTCTGAAATACTCAAACAACCCCCCAGCAGCAACAATAATTTCCTGGTCAAAGTCACTTAGATCACATTTCTTCCTCATTCTGATGCATGGTCTGAACAACAACTGAACCTCTTGACTATGTCTGCATGCTTTTATGCACTGAGTTACTGCCACATCATTGGCTGAATAGATATTTGCATTAACAAACAGGTGTACCCAATAAAACAGCTACTGAGTGTAACATTTACAAAATGCTGGAGGAACTCAGTAAACCAGGCAACTGGAAAGGAGAGTTTAAAGTGCTTCTGCACTCAATGAACCAAAACCTCTTCTACTCCATTTAGCAAAAAGGAAAATTCAAACCAATCACAAACCATTCCTTTCATTCTGTTCTTGCATCTTTCTCTACACTTAAAAATTCCCTAGCCTGGATAAAAGGTACTGCCTTGAAACATTAGCTGTAATGTGATCATTTGAGCCGAGTATGTTATTCTCCTGAGGGTTGCTATTGGTGTGTCCTCAGGTGCCTGTAGAGGTTGATCTGGGATTCACATATCCAGATGTTAGAGTGGATTCCCTTAATGGAAGATGCCTGTGTGTAGGGAGGCTAATGCCTGGGCAGTCACCACACAGTCCTTGACAGACTGGGCTCAGGGGTCTGCTGGTTTGGAATGCAAGATGACTGGGGACCCTTCACTTCTCAGTTTCCTCTGCCTTTTCTGACATTATAATGTGTTATCATTAGCTGCCAGTGAAATTTTGGTTGCATCGTTTCTTCTCCGGAATCTCTACTTTGAACTGACAGGCATGGGTGACCCAAACACAAGCTAAACTCCAGACAACATTGCTGTCAGGAATTAATTTGTGAGTCCTTTGGAGACAGGAGGCCGAGAGGTGGCCTGTCATGGGGTTAGAATCCTGTCTAGACATGCTGTATACAGCCACTTTATTAGGTACACATATGCATCTGCTTGTTAATGCAATTATCTAGTCAGCTGATCACGTGGCAGCAAATCAATGCATAAAAGCATGCAGAATTGAATTGAATTGAATTGACTTTATAATTTACATCCTTCATATACATGAGGAGTAAAAACATTTACATTACGTCTCACATGTGCAATGTGCAATTTATAGTAATTTACAATAAATAGTATGTACAACAGGACAGTCAATATGATGTAGAAATACAATTATATCAGCATGAGTTAATCAGTCTGATGGCCTGGTGGAAGAAGCTGTCCTAGAGCCTGTTGGTTCTGGCTTTTATGCTGCGGTATTGTTACCCAGAACAGTTTGTGGTTGGGGTGACTTGGATCTCCAATGATCCTTCAAGCCCTTTATACACACCTGTCTTTGTAAATGTCCTGAATAGTGGGAAGTTCATATCTACAGATGTGTTGGGCTGTCCGCATCACTCTCTGCAGAGTCCTGTGATTGAGGGAGGTACAGTTCCCATACCAGGCGGTGATGCAACCAGTCAGGATGCTCTCAATTGTGCCCCTGTAGAAAGTTCTTAGGATTTGGGGGCCTATACCTATCCGTCTGAGGTGAAAGAGGCTCTGTTGTGCTTTTTTCATCACGCAGCCAGTATGTACAGACCACGTGAGATCCTTGGTGATGTTTATGCCGAGGAACTTAAAGCTCTTCACCCTCTCAACCCCAGATTTGTTGATGTCAATAGGCCTGTCTCCATTCCTCCTGTAGTCCACAAACAGCTCCTTTGATTTTGTGACCTTGAGGAAGAGGTTGTTTTCTTGACACCACTGTGTCAGGGTGAGGACTTCATCTCCGTAGGCTGCCTCATTATTATTTGAGATTAGGGCAGTCAATGTAGCATCATCAGCAAATTTAATTAGCAGATTGGAGCCGTGGGTAGCGACACAGTCATGCGTGTACAGAGAGTAAAGGAGGGGGCTTAGAATGCAGCCCAGGGGGGCACTTGTGTTGAGGATCAGAAAGGCAGAGGTGAGGGGGCACATTCTTAACACATGGTCAAGAAATCCAGTTGTTCCTCAGATCAAACATCAAAATAGGGAAGAAATGTGATCAAAGGGTCTTTGACCAAGAAATGACTGATGGTGGTTTGAGTATCTCAGAAACTGCAGATCTCCAAGAATTTTCACACATAACAGTCTCTAGAATTTACAGAGAATGGTAAGAAAAACAAAAGTCATCCAGTGAGTAGCAGTTCTGTGGGTGAAAGTGCTTTATTAATGAGAGAGGTCAGAGGAGAATGTCCAGATATCTTCAAGCTGATATGAAGGTGACAGTAACTCAAATAACAACACGTTACAACAGAGGTGTACAGAAGAGCACCTCTGAATGCACAACACGTTGATTCTTGAAGTGGTTGGGCTACAGCAGCAGAAGACACTGGGTTGAACTCCTTTATCTAATGAAGGGGCTGCTGAATGCATGTTAGAGCTTGTGCATGAGTGTTGTTCCATTAGGTAACAGGGTGGTGGGGTAGAGATACATCTCCACCAATGGAGAAGAAAGGCACTCCTTCCCCCTGCTACTCTGTCGGTCACCCTTGGGCAAGCCCCCCCTCTCCCACTGCCCCACCAGGGTCACATGAAGTCAAGGGAGCAGGTGGTGAATGGTCATATGAGCAGCTGGTGCATATCACAAGTCCTGGTTATGGGACCACTGACACCAGGCAAACAAATGCTGAAGAGTACTGATGTGGCTGGGGTGGCCTGTCTTGTAAAGACACTGGCCAGAAGAAAGCAACGGCAAATGACTTCATCGAAAAATTTGCCAAGAACAACCACGGTCATGGAAAGACCAGGATCGCGTGTGCTGTACGGCACGGCACATAATGATGATGATGATGACCATCTCTGCTCACAGGCTTTGGTGGAGCACCAATATTTTGTTCACCATTTTAATCTGTTGGCAAATCAAGTCAGGACAGGTGTGTGAACTTATGCAGTAAGTTACAGGTAAAATGAAAAATCAACCCCATGGTCTTTCCATTGAGACAGAGTTTGAAACTTGCCCCATGTTATTATCACCAACATAGTGTTAAAAAAACTGAACTATTCTGTGATGTTCCAAGCTGTATTCCAGAGGGCTCTGTCTTTTACTTTTTATCTTTCCTCAGGTTGAGGTAGCCAAGTGATCTTGTTAGTCACGATGATATGGTGGTAAACCCATCTGAATTTCTCTTAAATGTTGAGATTGAACCTCGATCCACCACTTGCGATGGCAGCTGTTCCACACTCTCACCACCCTCATGTTCCCCTTACATACTTCACCTTCCACCCTTAGCCTGCAACCTCTAGCTCAGTGGGAAAAAGACTGCTTGCATTTACCCTTTTTTCTGTCTTACGTTCTGTGATCGCTGTTCTGTTCCTTTTGAGGCCACTTGAAGAGCTGCATTCCACAGTGGAGAGAAAAAAAAATGTGCTCCATGTTTTAACTTGTGTCTCTCTTCACTTCCAGGCAGTCCACTTTCAATTTTAATTACAATATGTTGGTGGTGCAGTTAAGTTACTGAAGTGGAAAACAGAATTCCAGAGCACTGATCCAAAGACAGGTATTCAAAACCCAAGCTGGCAGTTGGTGAGTAAAAATTAAAAGCAATAAAATGTACTAAATTCAGAGTCTCAGAGAGGGTCTCAAGCTAAAATATCCACCATCTTTTTCCTTCCACAGAAGCTGCCAAACATGTTGAGCTTCTCCAGCTCTGTTTATTTTTGCTCAAGATTCCAGCATCTGTACTCTTGGTGAATAAAGCATTTGAAATTGAAGCTAGATGAGGGGTGAGGCAAATGTTCTTTCAGGAAGGAAATTTGCCATTCCAACACAGTCTGCTGCATATATGACCCCAGGACTGCTAACAGAATTCAGTTCCTCCTCCTATCTCATCAGCTATAGCCATAGAGTCACAGAGTCATAGAAATGTACAGCACAGAAGCAGGCCTTTTGGCCCATCTACTCCATGCCAAAACATTTAAGCAGCCTATTCCCATCGGCCTTCACATGAACCAAAGCCATCCATACCCCTAATCCATATACTTATCAAAACTTTGCTTAAATGTGGAAACTGAGCTCACATACACTACCTATGCTGACAGCTCATACCACACCCTCACAAACATCTGAGTGAAGAAGTTTTCCCTCGTGTTCCTTAAATATTTTACACTTTTCATCCTTAATCCATGATCTCTGGTTGTAGTCTCACCCAACCTCAGCGGACAAAGCCTGCTTGCATTTACCCTGTCTATACCACTCAAATCTCCTCTCAGCCTTCTACATTTCAGGGAATAAAGTCCTAACCTTTTCAACCTTCTCTGATAAGTCAGGTCCTCCAGACCTGGCAACATCCTTGTGAAATTTCTCGGAACTCTTTCAACCTTACTTACATCTTTCCTATAGGTAGGTGGCCAAAACTGCACACAATACTCCAAATTGGACCTGACCAATGTCTTATACAACTTCAACAAAGCATCCAGTCTCCTGTATTCAATACATTGATTTCTGAAGACAAATGTGCCAAAAGCTTTCTTTATGACACTGTCTACTTTCAAAGAATTATGTACCTGTATTCCCAGATCCTTTTGTTCCACCACACTCCTCAGTGCCCTATCATTCACTGTGTAAGACCTACCCTGGATGGTCCTAATGAAGTGGAAATCCTCGCACTTGTGTGCATGAAATTCCATCTGCCAGTTTTCAGCCCAGTTTCCCAGCTAATCCAAATCCCATGGCAAGCCATGATAGCCTTCCTTACTGTCCACTACACCCCCATTCTTGGTGTCATCTGCAAATTTGCTGATCCGGTTAGCCATATTCTCTTCCAGATCATTAATGTAGATTACAATCAACAATAGACCCAGCACCGATCCCTGCAGCTCACCTCTAGCCACAGGCTTCCAGTCAGAGTGACAACCACTCTCCGGCTTCTCCCACAAAGCCATTTACTAACTCATTTTGAGTGCTAAACAACTGAAACTTCCTGACCAACCTCCTATGCAGGACCTTGTCAAGTGTAGATGACATCCACTGCCTTGCCTTTATCCTCTTTCCTGGAAAATTCCTACCACACACGAAACCCTGCTGACCACCCTCAATCAGTCATATCTATCCAATACTTATATATCTGGCCCCTTAGGGCACCTTCCAACAACTTCAGATTCATTGGCCTAAAATTTCCTGGTTTTTGTTTAATGCTTTTTTTAAACAGTGGAACAACATCAGCTATCCTCCAATTTTCTAGTACCTCTCCTGTCACTAAGGATGTTTTAAATAACTCTGCTAGGGCCCAAGAATTTTCTGCATTTTCCTCATGTAGGGTTCCAGGGAACACCTTGTCAGATTCTGTGGATTTATTCACTCTGATTAGCCTCAGGACAGCAAACTTCTCCTCCTCTGTAATCCAGACAGAATCCATGAAATAGATGCTGCTTTCCGTCACTTCTATAGACTCTGTGCCCATCTCCTAAGTAAGTAAAGATGCAAAGGAATTATTTAAGATCTCCTCCATCTGCTTTGGCATCACACATGTTTTGCCATGAAGATATGATATTCCAGAGGACCAATTGTGCCCCTTCAAATCCTTTTGCTCTTAAAATAACTGTAGAATCCCTTTGGATTCTCCTTCACCCTGTCTGCTAGGGCAAATTCATGCCCTTGTTTAGCCTTCCTGATTTCTTTCTTAAGCATTCTCTTGCATTTCTTATACTCCGTAAGCACCTCATTTGTTTCTACCTGTCTATGCCTACAATGCAGCTCCTTTTTTTCTCTTAACCAGTGCCTCAATATCTCTTGAAACCCAAAGTTCTCTGCACTTGTTATCTTACCTTTTATTCTGACAGTCACATGCAAGTTTGTATTCTCAAAATTTCACTTTTGAAGACATTCCATTACCAAGTACACCTTTGCCACAAAACAGCTACCTCAAACCACACTTGCCAGATCACTTCTGATACCATCAAAACTGGCTTCTTCCCAAGATAGAATCTCAGCCCATGGACAAGATCTATCCTTTTCCAATATTACTCTAAAACTAATAGCATTATAATCACTAGATGCAAAGTGTTCCCCTACACAACCTTTCGTCACCTACTCATTCTCTAATAGCAGATCTAGTATTGCACGCTCTCTTGTTGGGACTTCTATGTACTAATTAAAAAAACGTTCCTGAATACATCACAAATGTTCTATCCCATCTAGTTCTTTTACAGTCAGGGAATCCCATACAATATATGGAAAATTAAAATCACCTACTGTAACAATCTTGTGCTTCTTGTAGCGGTCTGAGTTCTCTCTACATATCTACTCCTCTAAATCTCTTGGACTGCTTGGTGACCTATAATATAGCCCCCTTAACATAATACCTTTCTTATTTCTCAGTTCCACCCGTAACGCTTCAGTAGTTGAGTTCTCCAGTCTGTCCTGACGGAGCACTGTCGTGACATTTTCCCTGAGCAGTAATGCTACCCCTCCTCCTTTAATCCCTCCTGCTTTATAATGTCCAAGGCAATGAAACCCTGAAGTACTGAGCTGCTAGTCCTGCATCCCCCCCCACAACCAAGTCTCATTTATAGCTACAATATCATAATTCATAATTACAGGTGTTGATCCATGCCCTGAGCTCACCTGCCTTAACTACAATACTTACATATGAAACTATGATAACCAATCTCCCTTCAATTGATTTCTGCCTGAGGAAAGCAGCCACATAATTAAGGATATGTCCCACCTTAGCCATTCATATTTCTTCCCCCTCTCATCACGCAGACGATACAAATGCCTGCCGGCATGCACTACCAGGCTCATTATAAGACTCTCAAATGGACCTGCCATACATTAAAAGATGAATTATTGATCTACCGGTCTACCTTGTTGTTGCCTTGCACTGTATATGTCTATATCGAACCTTAACAATTTATGCCTGCTAGTATTTTAACTAGTTATATACATAGAAACATAGAAAATAGGTGCAGGAGTAGACCATTCAGCCCTTCGAGCCTGCACCGCCATTCAGTATGATCATGGCTGATCATCCAACTCAGAACCCTGTACCTGCTTTCTCTCCATGCCCCCTGATCCCTTTAGCCACAAGGGCCATATCTAACTTCCTCTTAAATATAGCCAATGAACCGGCCTCAACTGTTTCCTGTGGCAGAGAATTCCACAGATTCACCACTCTCTGTGTGAAGAAGTTTTTCCTCATCTCGGTCCTAAAAGGCTTCCCCTTTATCCTTAAACTGTGACCCCTTGTTCTGGACTTCCCCAACATCGGAAACAATCTTCCTGCATCTAGCCTGTCCAATTCCTTTAGAATTTTATACGTTTCAATAAGATCCCCCCTCAATCTTCTAAATTCCAGTGAGTATAAGCCTAGTCGATCCAGTCTTTCTTCATATGAAAGTCCTGCCATCCCAGGAATCAATCTGGTGAACCTTCTTTGTACTCCCTCTATGGCAAGAATGTCTTTCCTCAGATTAGGGGACCAAAACTGCACACAATATTCTAAGTGCGGTCTCACCAAGGCCTTGTACAACTGCAGTAGAACCTCCCTGCTCCTGTACTCAAATCCTTTTGCTATGAATGCCAACATACCATTTGCCTTTTTCACCACCTGCTGTACCTGCATGCCCACCTTCAATGACTGGTGTACAATACATATACAGTATGCCACTGTTTAGTATGCTTCCTAGTGGTATTGGTATGTATATGCAGTGGCTCTGTGTGTTCCCTCGTGGATAAAATTCTTAGTAAGTTTTGGAAGCTTCTCTGGCATTGCATTATTTGAATAAGTGCTATCTGGTTGACTTATGTACAAATTTGAATGCAATGCTTCTTACCTATGCACTATATAAAGAGCTGACCACACAGCTCCACCATCTTTTTGCTTTTCTCTCCCTTCAATTATTAGACCTATCCATTTCCAATTCTCTTTTTTCTATTAATGCTTAATAAAACAATCTTGAAGCAATAAAGTTTTATGCCTTTTTCCTGACTTCCAAAAGAACTTTGCATCAAAAGCTTCAGAATCCAACACAACGCATGATCTGCCTAGATGTCATGCAAACTAAAGTTTTTCTCTACACCTTAGTTCCTTAAGCTTTCTTAAGATGGGGATTGTAATATAGGAAAGCTCCCACTACCTATTAAATGTTCCCAATGCCCCATGCCTTGACAACCAAGTCAGCTCCTGGCCTTTATGTGTGGCTTAGCTAATAACCCAGTGGAACTTCTCCTTTCTACTGAAAGGAGAAATGACAAAAGCAGGTTATTGGTGCCTTAAAACCAGTTGCTTTGTGGAGCTTGTCAGCCGTAGTTGGCAGCTCATCTATTAGGAGGAATCCTCTGATCTCAAACCTCCACTACCTTGCGGCTATACCCACTCCAGGGGAATACTTCAGGAGTAAACCTTGAGGGGTAAATCTGGAGCTGGATTCCGTAAGGCAGTCCTACAGTAAGCTCAGTGCTGACTGGCAGTTCCTCCGATGCTGCTGGCACCAAACTGTGTCATTCTCTGCCGTTCCTTTGGGTTCATCAGATACGTAAAGAAGGACAGCCTGCTACATGGGCAAATAAAAAGGCCTCAAATATCTCAGTACATGTGACAAAAATAAAACATTTATCTGATAAGAATGGGCAAGGAATTAGAGGTAATACCTACACCCTCTATAGAAATAAATTTTAAACAGTGCAGAATCACAATTACAATATCATAAAGAAAATTGGATTTTGCAGGAATGTTGATAAGAAAAGATCAGAAGGGTTGGAATCTGTTTTACCAATGAGTCATAAAACATTTCAAAGATAAAATAATCTGCTTTTATTTCTTTAAAGACATCACTTATTTCCCCACGTGATATGCAGGATATTTCAGAGAGCAATTCTAGTGATGATTTCCTTTATTTGTCATTTGTACATTGAAACATGCTGTGAAATAAGTCATTTGTGCCAAATCAAATCAGCAAGGATTTTGCTGGGCAAATGTTGCCACACTTCTGGTGCAAACGTAGCATGCCCACAGCTAACTAGCACTAAATGTATGTCTTCAGAATGTGGGAGGGAACTGAAGCATCTGGGAGAAACCCACACAGTCACAGGGAAAATATACAAACTCCTTACTGACAGTGGCAGGAATTGAACCCTGATATTCCAGCTGGCTGCTGTAATGTTACACTAACTGCTATGCTATCATGCCACAACTCCCACCCAGCAACACATGTTGCAGCCGCCCAGGGGAGAAGGCACTGGAGGCAGTGTCAGGGTGTAAGCACAGTATGTGAGCTGAGATCCTTACTGGGTTGGAGCCTGCCCCCCCCCCCCCCCCACCCGTCAGTGCTGCTCTGCAGTGCTCGATCCATGGAAGACAAGCTGGATTGCCTTCATCCGCGGTTGTAGTAGCATGAAATGTGGAACTGCCACATGCTTGTTCTTGCAGAACCGTGACTCTGGTCAACATCCAATGCACTATTAATCTTCAAGCCATGACAGACGTTATGTGCTGTTGTAATTATATGTGTTGCCTGCTATGTATAACTGTATGCACTGTGCTTTGCACCTTGACCCGGAGAAACTCTATTTCATTTAGCTGTATACATGCCTATAGCTGAATAACAATTAAACTTGAACTTCATGGCTGTACCTTCATTGTCCCATCCACAATGGTCTAAGGAACTGGATTTGCTTCCATCATGGACTTTGTCGAACACAGCATCCTGATGGTTTCATCATCACTACTACCAATATTAGTGATTTAATCAAGATTCATTGAATTAATTGAAATTAAATTGTTTAGCTGCTGTGTTGGGATTTGCATCCATGTCTCGGAGACAGTAGATCAACCTCCTGGGATGCTAATGCAATAATTTAACCCACCAAGCTGCTAAATAAAACATATTGCCTGCAGCACACCTTCCACTCTCACTGGTAGTAGAAGTACCACCCGGATCCAAAATGACAAACTTCTGTGTATACACCAGGCCTTCGATCATGTACTACCATCCCACTGGGGATGCAGAATGATGTCTGCCCTCAACTCAATAAAGAAAACCATGATAAATTCCTGGCTTTGCTGCTGTTAACACTGTTTAAACTCTGTTTCTAAATATCCTTTTCATTCAAACCCAGTATACAGTAAAAAAAATAATAAGGATAAAAGAGAGTTATAGAATCATAAAACATTACAGCACAGAAACAGGCCCTTCAGCCCATCTAGCCTATGCTGAACTGTTAATCTGCCTAACCCCATCAGTCCATACCTGGATCATAGCCTCTATATCCCTCTCATCCATGAAGTTATCTAAACCTCTCTTAAATATTAATAGATCATTATAAGAATTTAAACAAATAAAAAAGTAAACTGAAATATTTAAAAAGGTGATAAATAATTTAAAGTTGTTGCTGAAAAGCATTAAACAATAAGGAGGTTAAATTAACTCAAAAGACATACTGTAACTTAACTAGCATTTACTGATCTATGCAGCACAGCAGCATAGCAGTTAACGCAATGACTTCCAGCGTGAGTAATCCAGTGTCAATTCCACCACTGTCTGTGAGGAGAATGTATGTTCTCCCTGTGATCACATGGGTTTCCCCGGATGCTCCCAATTCCCCTATATTCCAAAGATGCGTGGGTTAGTAAGTTGTGGGCAAACTGTATTGCAGGCTGCCCCCAGAACTTCTTGGACTATGTTGGTCTGTGACATATTTCACTGTAGTGCATGTTCTGACATTTTGACATATGCATGACAAAGAGAGCTAATCTATATCATTAAGAAAGGAAAGACTCATTCCAAGCAACACACACAGAATGCTGGAGGAACTCAGTAGGCCAGGTAGCACCTATGGAAAATAGTACACTGGAGGTTTCAGGCTGAGACCCTTCAGCAGGACTGGCTCCATTCCATTCCATTTGATACCATGAATACTCAGGAGATCAGGAGCTCAGTGTCTGTGGAAAGAGAAAGTGAGTAATGATCCAGTATTTATGTTTACTTGCCTAACTTATGCTTGGAATTAGTAAAGATCAGTTGGAGCAGTGTAGCCCCTTCTTTACACCACAATAATTCACAGTTCAAAATTCAAATTAAATTTAATATCTAAGAGCATATATGTCACAATATACAACCCTGAGACTCATTTTACAGTGTCATGGTTATAGAACTGTGATATCTGTGCTGAACTATTAATCTACCTAGTCCTATCAGCAGCATCTAGCCCTCCATACTCCTCTCATCCATGTACCTATCCAAATTTCTCTTAAATGTTGAAATCAAATCCACATCCACCACTTCCATTCGCAGCTCTTTCCACACTCTCACTATCCTCGTGTTCACCATAAACCTATCACCTTTCACCCTTAACCCATGACCTCTAGTTGTAGTCCCACCCAACCTCAGAGGAAAAAGCCTGCTTGCATTTACCCTATCTGTACCCTTCATAATTTTGTATATCTCTATCAAATCTCCTCTCAATCTTCTGTTCTAAAGAATACAGTCCTAACCTTTTCAATCTTTCCCTGTAACTCAGATCCTCTAAACCCAGTAGCATCCTTCTAAATTTTCAAATTTCTCTGCATCTTTCAATCTTATTTACATCTTTCCTGTGGGTAGGTGACCAAATCTTCAAACAATAGGCCTCAGCAATGTCTTATACAACATCTGTAATCAATACATTGATTTAAGAAGGCCAATGGTGCATAAGCTTTCTTTGTGACCCTCCCGATTTGTGGGGCGTCTTTCGAGGAATAATGGATCAGTATTCCCAGATCCCTTTGTACTTTATGTAGGCTTTTCCATTCAAGGGCATTGATGTCATTAATGAAAATTACACACAAAAATATTGCAGTAGTGTGATTAAAAATCCCTTAATCACCTCTTCACTTGTAGAATTCTCTCTCAGCTATTTTCTTTGGAGGATTTCACAAAGCTTTAATTAACAGCAAGAAACTCTATAGATTAAATTTCACACACTTCTGCCTCATCCAACAAGTCAAGCATCATCAGTTTATAGACTGGCCTTTTAAAATTCCAAGTACCAGCTTCAATTTTAGTTTTGACTTTACAGATCAAGGTGAAATGTTTAAGAGGGAAATGAAGGGGAACTTCTTCAGTCAGAGGGTGGTGAGTGTGTGAAATGAGCTGCCAGAGGATTGATTGACTGATTTGCTTGTTTCTCGAGATCACCTCGGAATAGGCCCTTCCAGCCCTTTGAGAGAAGCTGCCCAGCAGTCCCCGGGATTTAACCCGAGCCTGCTCACGGGAAAATTTAGAATGACCAATTAGCCTACCAACCAGTACATCTTTGGACTGTGGGAGAAAACAGGAGTATTCGGAGGAAACCTTTGTGGCTACGGGGAGAACATGCAAACTCTTTACAGACTGCAGAAGGAATTGAACTCACGTCACTCGCACCGTAAAGTATTGCGCTAACCATTACACTGACGTGAGGTTGGTTTGATTGCAACATTTAAGAGGAGCTTAGATAAGAACATGGACATGAGGAGTATGGAGGGCTATCGCGTCGGTGTGGGAGTAGGCGGAACAACATTTCAACGTGGACTTGATTTGTCAAAGGTCCTGATTCTGTGCTATAAAATTGATATCCTGAGGTCCAGATCATCAGCTGCACAGAGATTTTTTTTATTCTGAAGTGTTAAGGAAGATTAAAATGTGTAAAGAGACTTCGTCTAAAACTCCAAGCTAATAGGATGGACCACGTCAACATTATTGTACATCGTCCAGATCATATCAGCATACACTGGACAATGAATATTAAATGAAGTCTGACAACTGCTTCTGAAGCTGCTGTAGTAGCCATGTGTATATTTTTTGTCTGTCTCTATTGTATTTTGTGTTGCATATCTATTATATGTAATCTGCCACATGGGTTGGGGCATTGTAAAAGCAAATAAATAGAGTTACATATCTTTGCTTTGTCTTAGCTGGTTTAGGTTAGTCTTTTGGGCGGGTGATATTTTTTGTTCACTGCTTATTTCACTGTTTTGCTTATTTACCATTTTCACTACAGCACTATTTTTAGTTTTGTTAGTATTTTATCACTATAGGATTGTTCATCTTCGCTGGTGTTATAATAAACGAACAAATGTACGTTTTCCAATATGAAAGTCAGTTATTTTGGAAGCACGCCATACAGTGTCAACTCCCGTACTCAGTCTCTCAGCAACTTTGGATTATTTTCAAGTAACTTCTACAACCACTTTAAAACCAGAGTCTGAGATTATTTACTTATTGTTTATTTATTAAGCTACAATGTGGAATAGGCCTTCCAGCCCTTTGAGCCGCACTGCCCTGCAACCCCAGAGTTAACCCCGGCCTAGTCATGGAACCATTTATAATGACTAGTTAACCTACCAAACGGTTGGTCTTTGGACTGTGGGAGGAAACCGGAGCATCCAGAGAGAATCCACGCATTCCATGCAGAGGATGTACAGACTCTTTACAGAGGGTTTTGGAATTGAACTCAGATGCACCGAGCTGTGATAACGTTATGCTAACCGCTAAGATATCATGGCGTCACTATGTTTAAGTTGAGGATGTTAGTAGTATGCTCATTTTAAACACTAGGCTCCAAGTGCCCATGAAATAAATTAATTAACAAATCTCATTGATGGTATAGTCAAAACTCATTTCATCTACAAAAAGAATAAAATTGTCAATAGATTTTTTTTCTTCTCCATATGGAATTTGAGCACAGCAGAAATTTCTAACATGTTAAATGTCTTCCAAAACTCTTATTGCTTTATTCAACAACTGAAAATCTCCTTGCTTTCAATATAATTTATTCATTTATTTAGTTAGCCCACCAACCCACCATTTAAACCTAGCCTAATCATAGAGAGTTCCCCTTGGCAATGTGTTCCAGGCATCCACCATATGCTGTGCAAAAAAATAATCAAGGACCAACTTTGTTCACCATATACAGTACATAACAATAACATCATGAAGGGTCCCACCCACCCTGATCATGGACTGTTTTTCCTACTCCCATCAAGGAGGAGGCTACATAGCATCCATGCCTGGACGACCAGATTCAAAAACAGTTACTTTCCCCAATTAGCAAAGCTGATCAACACCTGCACCCACTAACTCACCCCTCCACACCCTCCACTACCTCTACTTCATGAACCATCGTTCCTGTAGCTAGAATCACTTTATGGGCAAACAATCAATGTATGTACAGTATATACGCCATCTTATATATATAATGCCCTAGTTAAGAGCATGTTTTATTGTTGTTAGGCATTTTATTTTCTGCAGCTTTTCAATAAAGCACAGTGTGTTCTGTTAATTAAGCTTCACAGCCCAGTATTTTAGTATTTAGATAAGGAGTTGTTGCTCGGCTTAGGAATGTTGTGTCTTCCAATCAGACTTGTCTTGAAAACATTCTATCCAATCGGATGCCATGGAACATTTGAGAGAGCCTAGTGGCATCATACTTCTAGGAGACAGTGGATTGGTTTTGGGTCACTGTCCGCAGGTGTTGGAAGAAAAAGGAGGTGTGGGGAAGAGCGCAAGGAAAGATGCTCAAGGAACCCTGCCCAAAGGAGAGACCCCACTGGAAGAAGTGATTTGTGTAGACGAATGGTTCCACGGAGGAAGTAACAATATTTCTGAGTTAGCCAGTTCATTCATAATGTTCTCCGTGGGAAGTTTGATCTGTGGCAGTGCCTTTCTCACAGAGTGTGGGTTCAATGCCTTCAATAATTAAAGTGAAACAGCTGACTTCCCAGCAATGAGCTCCAATGTTTATGTGCACATTTAGACTGGTTTAGCTGTAATGGGCCTTCTTTCTATTAACTGTTGAGTAAAGTTGAAGTATCTGAAAACACACTTCTACATTAATTTTAATGCAATATAAGACCTGTTATTTCCTGGCAAAAAGGTTTGCATGGAACAGTGTTTATACAGCATTCATCATAATTTTTGTTCCCTCAGTGGAACATTCCAACTCTCCTGTTCAGTTGAACCTGATACATACCAATCCTAGACGTGTGTTACTTATTGAAGTTGGCCTTCTCACCATTACCCGTGCAATGCTGAGTCACATCGCTATTAGCCACAGATGGCTAATGACCCTGGTTTGTTTTGAGTCACAGTGAGAGGGTTACATGTATTTACATTTATTATGATTTTTATCTTTATTTTATTGTAAAAGGTGAATCTGTGGAATTCATTGCCACAGACAGCTGTGGAGGCCAAGTCAATGGGTATAGACAGACAGACGGATGTACTTTATTGATCCCAATGGAAACTGGGTTTCATTACAGCCGCACCAACCAAGAATAGTGTAGAAATATAGCAATATAAAACCATAAATAATTAAATAATAATAAGTTAATCATGCCAAGTGGAAATAAGTCCAGGACCAGCCTATTGGCTCAGGGTGTCTGACACTCCGAGGGAGGAGTTGTAAAGTTTGATGGCCACAGTTAGGAATGACTTCCTATGACGCTCAGTGTTACATCTCGGTGGAATGAGTCTCTGGCTGAATGTACCCCTGTGCCTAACCAGTACATTATGGAGTGGATGGGAGACATTGTCCAAGATGGCATGCAACTTGGACAGCATCCTCTTTTCAGACACCACCGTCAGAGAGTCCAGTTCCACCCCCACAACATCACTGGCCTTACGAATGAGTTTGTTGATTCTGTTGGTGTCTGCTACCCCAGCACGCAACAGCAAACATGATAGCACTGGCCACCAAAGTTAAGGCAGCCATAGTTAAGGCTGAAGTTTATATGTGTGCACTAGAAATTACACTAAACAATATTGGAATCTTGAATTTCATGTATCAGAAATTTGCTGTGGTGTTGGTCAGGTTGCAACATGCAAAAAAAAAACTTTCAGCAATTTGTAAAGAAGAAAGAATTATATAAAAATAAAGATAGAAGTTAAGTGATGGATATGGAATAAAGTATGCATAAATTCATAAATATTAGCATGTATTTACTATGTAAGCAGCATTATAACAAGTTGTTTAATGTAATTATAGTGTAGTGCAGTAACTGAGGTCATAGATAAAGGAGATGTCCCACACATGTCTTTTACACTTTCCACCTCTAACCTTAAATGCATGTCCTATAGTATTTGACATTAATACCCTGAGAAAAATGTTATAAATATTTTAATATAATTCAAAATGCTAAAGACTTTTATTGTTTTAAAACATTATTAATAACTTGAAATTCACTTTATCTTTAATAGTTTGTAAATGTTCTGAACTGCAATATAAATATAGAAGCATTAGAAGTTTTGACAGGCAGGGAAGCTTGTCTTCCTCACCCATATCCATGACCTCCCCTTGCACTGAAAAATCTATTGGCTTTCACTTCAAATCGACTAGTTAACTGAGACTCCACAATGCTCTTGGGTTGAGAATTATGAAGATTCATAACACTGCTGCGTTCCATAGAAATTACCCTCAGTGGCTACTTTATTAGTACCTCCTGTACCTCATAAATGGCCACCGAGTGTACGTTTATAGACTTGTGCTGCTGTAGCCCATCCACTTCAATATTCAATGTGTTGTGTGTTCAGAGTGTCTCTTCGGCACACCACTGTTGTAACAAATGGTTATCTGAGTTGCTGTCACCTTCGAGTCGGCTTAAACCAGTTTGGCCATTCTTCTCTGACCTCTCTCAATAACAGGACATATTCGCCCACAGACCTGCCACTTACTGCTCAGTGGATTTTTTATTTGTTTTTCTCACTATTGTCTATAAACTGTCGTGTGTGAATGTCCCAGGAGTTCAGCAGTTTCTGAGATACTAAATCCACCCAATCTGGTACCAACAATCATTCCACAATCAAGGTCACTTAGATCACATTTCTTCCCCAGTCTGATGTTTAGTCTGAACCTCTTGACCATGTCTGCATGCTTTTATGCATTGAGTTGCTGCCACATGATTGGCTGATTAGATATTTGTATTGACGAGCAGGTGTACAGGTGTACCTAAAAAAGTGGATACTAAGTGTGAAATTCTACAGCACAATACAGTCTCTTCAGTGTACAATGTTGCGCCAAACTTTTAATGTATTCTGAAATCAACCTAACCCTTTCTTTGACATAATCCTCCATTTGTCTGCCATCCGTGTGCCTACCTAAGAGGTTCTTAAACATCTCTAACCACCTGAAGCAGGGGTTCTACACACCCACCACTCTCTTTGTAAGATAACCTACCTCTGACATCCCCTTATATTTTCCTGCAATCACTTTAAAATTATACCCCTCATATTAGCCATTGTAGCAGGCAGTAACACAAACTGCACCAAGTTCAGCTCCTCCACCAATGAGCAACTCACTGACAAACTAGACCTAGAGTAATTAAATTTTTAATGTCCTGGAGTGTCTTATAATCATAAAAAATACATTTAAAAAAGACAAAAGCCCCTTTGGCTGGCCCCACTGAGGCCAGCATCCAAGCATGTCACCACCTTACTGGATTGCACTGTACTCTTGCCACAAAACGAATTTCACATCACATAAAGCATACGAAATGCCGGAGGAACTCGTCAAGTCAGGCAACATCTATGGAGAGGAATAAGCAGTCAGTGAGACCTTCATCAAGAATGAAACGTCAACTGTTTATTCCTCTCCATAGATGCTACCTGACCTGCTGAATTCCTCCAGCATTTTGAGTGGGTTCTTCTGGATTTACAGCATCATTTGTTCACCAAATGTAAGTCAGCAATAATAAATATGATTCTGATTCTGAAGTACAGCTCCTTTGTTCTTTATTTTTGGCTTAATTTGTTTAAATTGACATTGCATAATCCTTTTCAGTCCTATTGGAAAAGGTATTTCTGCATTTCTGTGCGTGCACAGATATAGCAAAATCTGTAATTATAATTAACAAAACCAAAGATTTTCATATTTACCTTGAAGCTAAATAATGAATGAAACGTGTCACATCTGCATAATTATCAACATTTAAATAAGAATTTGCATTATGACAAAAACATTTCAAGCTGTTTTATGCACAGAAAACTTAATGGATATTTTTTAATGTTTCCAGCAATTGTTTTTTATTGTAAGTATAATAAAGGTTAAACTGCTTACAGATAATTACCAGAAAGCAATTACTGAAATAGCATAAGGCAAAAATTATATTCTTTTGATGACAAGCTTCTGCATATCGTGGAGTGTATTCAAAATCAGAATCAAAATCAGGTTTATTATCACAGTATTATATTTCACATTTTATGAGACAGGTAACTGTCTCATTGCGGCTGGCCCAATGCTATTACAGGTCAGGGCATCAGAGTTCAGAGTTTAATTCCGCTGTCCTCTGTAAGCGTGTTTCTTCATCCTTCCCATGTGCGTGGGTTTCCTCCTGGTGCTCTGGTTTCCTCCAGAAGGCCAGTTAGTAGGTAAATTGGTCATTGTAACTTGTCCTGTGATTTGGCTGTCTTTAAATCGGTGGGTTGCTGGGCGGCCCGGCTCTGTGAGCCAGAAAAGCCTGTTACATGCCGTATCTCTAAATAAATTAAAAATAAATACTTTTGTTGTTTTGTGGCTGCTGTACTGTGCAGAGGCATAACATTATTAACTGCAAAATAAATAGTTCAAATTAAATGGAATAACCAGGTGGTGTTCATGAGTTCATGCCCCAGATGGTGAGGGTCTTCAGGCATGAATGTTGCCATCTTAAGACACCACCTCTTGAAGATGTCATCGATCACAGGGAGTGTTGAGCCACTAATGGATTTGGCTACAACCCACTCTCACCCTCTTGTGATGCTGGGCATTGGAGCTTCCATTTTAGGCTGTGGTGCAACCAGTCAAAATGCTCTCCACCATACATCTGTAGAAATTTGCTGGAGTCTTTGGTGATGTACCGAATCTCAAACTCATAACAGTTATTACCCCAGAGCCATCTGGCTCTTGATCCAGAGGGAAAACTTCACTCAACTTCACGTGCCCTATCATTGAGTTGTTCCCACAGTCTATGGACTCACTTTCAGCGACTCTTCATCTCATATTCTGGATATTTATTGCTTAGTTATTTATTATTATTACTTCAAATTTTTTGCATTTACACAGTCTTTGCACACTGTTGAATGCCCAAGTTGTTGCAGTCTTTTAATGATTCAGTTATGGTTATTATTCTATGGATTCATTAGGAATGCCTGCTAGAAAATGAATCTCAGGTTTACAGATGGTGACATATATATACTTTGATAATAAATTTACTTCCAACTTTGAACTTTGAACATGTGCATGGAAACATACAGTGAGATGTGTCATTTACATTAACACTCAAGGATGTGCTGGGGACAATGTTAGTTGTGTTGCTACATATTCCGGCACCAGTAGCAGCAAGCCCACAATCCTCGGCAGAACAAAATAAGCAATAAAACAACAACAACAAAACAAGCCCCATTCCTCCTTCCCAGTTACACACATGGGTAGTCCTCCAACTCTAGAACAGGCCTCTGTGCCTGTCAGAATCCAGACTTCGGCCTAGTTTGCACTGCAAATTATTTCCTTGTTAATGGGAGCAACTTACGGATGTGAGGAATAGGTTGTTTACTCTGAGAGCTGTTGATGCCTGGAATGCGTTGCCTGGTATGGTGGTAGAGGCAATACATGAGAGGCTTTTAAGAGGTGTTTGGATGGGCACTTGGATATAAGGAAGATGAAGGGATATGAATATGGTGTAGGTAGGAGGGATTAGTGTTTGGGTGTTTCTGATCTGCTTTTTAGCTGGTTAGGCACACCACTGTGGGCCGAATGGCCCGTTCCTTTGCTCCAAAGTTCTGAATTGGAAGTAAGGTGTACTATCTGACATCCATATCTTGCTCTCACATGTGGCTGCAGAAACGCATGGACTTCAAACTGGAAAAATACTGGCTAAAAGTTGGCTCAGCCTAGCCAAGAAGGCTCCAGGCAACAGATTGCGTAACTAGCTGAGCCGCTGCCTCACGTTTCCAGTGACCTGACTCCCTTTCTGATCTCCAGCGCCCGCCCTGTATTCTCAATGTGACTGTGCGGGCTTCCTCCCAGAGATGCAGCCTCCCACAACCCAAAGGCATGCAGGCGAGAACATAAATTGTACTTTTAATTGCCCCTAGTGAGTTGCGCATCTGGGGGAGTGGAGGGGAATGTGGGAGGATAAAAAATGTTGTTATTATATGATTAGTGCAAATTAAAGCTTGTTGGTCACCACTGACTTCAAACATAAAGATTAGCTCTACTAGTCACGGTACAGTGAAATGTGTCATTTGCTTCAACAACTGACTGAGTCTGGGGATGTGCTTGGGGCAGCCTGTAAGTCATGCCAAGACCCAGGTGCCAAAATATTATGCCTACAAGTCACTAACCCTTACTAACTCATACAGTTGTTCGAAAGAGGGAGTAAATGGGAGCACTCAGAGGAAACGCATGGGGTCACAGGGAGAACATTCAAACTCATTACAGACAGTGGTGGGAATTAATCCTCAATCTTTCAGTCGCCGTTGTTGTAATATGTTTTGGCAGCTGCTGTGCCGTCGTGCCAGTCAAAGTACTCTGTGGATGGAACAACCTGCTTCTGTGGTGCATGATTGTCAGTCTATATATTTTAGACACGCAGAGGGTGGTGTGCGCTCTCTGGGGTGATGGTACAGGCAAAAAACATTAGGGACGTTTAAGAGATAGGTACATGAATGTGAGGATAATGGACGGATACACTGGGCTACAAATCTTTTCGTAAGTGTTGCTTCCTCAGATTTTTTTTTGTTTATGATAGACCACTTGAAGCTGAACGCACATATAATTTCAGACTAGGAATTTGAAAAAAAGGAAATGAACTTTTATTGAATTTAATGTGTTAATTGCATAATAATACAGATGCTTTGCAATAGTTCAACTAAATTAAAAATATTTTGTTGATGATTTTCATTTGTACTCAGCGTCAGAGGCTTCTCCCTTAAGTGCCCGACAATAATCAGCCGGCATTGGTGGATTCCAGTTGCCCTGATACCATTTCTCCATGACTTCAATGTCTGAGTGAAATCTCTCAACATGCCCGTCACTAACAGTGCTAAGATTTGCAGTAAAGTCTAAATGGTAATGCGGAAAATTAATCCTGAATGACATGTTGTACTTAGTTTTATATGTGTGAGACATGTTGTAAACCAGCTGCACGTAGTTTGGTGCTCTGCAGTTGCCAAGAAAATTTTCAACAACATCCTTGAATGTCTTCCATGTGATTTTCTCCGGTCTATCTTCAAGTTCTTCAACTTGCCTGTTACTGATGACTTGTTTGATCCGTGGACCAACAAAAGTGCCTTCCCTAATCTTGGCATCAGTTGATCTGACATGAATTATGAATTGAAATAACAAATGTAGACAATTTCTAGAAACTGGTGCATGATAGGGAACTTTCATGGTGATTTCATGATCAGCAGCCCAAGATCCATAAGATACACACAAAAGTATTCAGAAAGCTAAATCTTTGTTGTCCAGTAATATCAGAATCAGAATCAGGTTTAAGATAAGTCCATAGGACACAGGGGCAGAATTAGGCCATTTGGTCCACCATTTCATCATGGCTGAAACATTTATCCTCTCAGGCTCCATTTCCTGCCTTCTCCCTGTATTCCTTCATGGCCTTCCAATCAAGAATCTATCAACCTCACTCAGGCTTAAATATACACACAGATTTGCCTTCCACAGCTGCCTGTGAAAAGCCCAAATTCACCACTCTCTGGCTAAGGGAATTCCTCCTCATTTCCATTCGAAAAGGACGCCCCTCTATTCTGATCACTGGTCTTAGACACTCCCACCATAGGAAACGTCCTCTCCACATCCACTCTGTCAAGGTCTTACACTCCGTCAGGCCCAGCACAGACCCCTGTGGAACACCACTAGTCACTGGAAAACAACTAAAAATGGCTCCCACTCCTTATTTCCTGTCAGGATTCAGTGATGCCTACAACATCATACTTGCCAATCTGCAATCGTGCTACAAATTCATCGACCTTATTTCACATTCTGCACGCATTCAAATATAACACCTTTAGTCCCGTATTCAGCCTTTTCAATTATGTCCACCTTTTACATTGTAACTCATCCTGTTGACTGGAATATCATTGGCATATGTCATGAAATTTGTTGTTTTATGACAGCAGTATATTGCAATAAACTATAAATTACAATATGAAGTATATAAAAATAAATTTAGTAATTTGTGCAAAAGAGAGAAGGAAAAAATAGTGAGGTAGTGTCCATGGGTTCATTGTCCATTCAGAAATCTGATGGTAGAGGGAGATAAGCTGTACCTGAAACATTGACTGTGTGCCTTCAGACCCCTGTATCTCTGAAACAAGAGAAAATCTGCAGATGCTGGAAATCCAAGCAACACACACAAAATGCTGGAGGAACTCAGAGTAAACAGTCATATGTCCTGATGAATGGTCTCATCCTGAAATGTCCACTGTTGACTCTTTTCCATAGATGCTGCTTGGCCTGCTGAGTTCATCCAGCATTTTGTGTGTGTTTCCTGTACATTGTCCTTGATGGTAGCAGTGAGAAGAGGGCATGTTCTGGGTGATGGGAGTCTTTATTACATAGGTAGGTGACATAGGTAGGAAAAGGGAGGAGGTCCTGACAACAGACAACAAGGAGTTAGGAAGGAAGTTGAGAAGCAGGACCTCAAAGGTAGTAATCTCAGAATTACTGCCTGTGTCACATGAAAGTGAGTATAGGAATAAAATGAGGCGGAGGATAAATGCGTGGCTGAGGGATTGGAGCAGGAAGCAGAGATTCAGATATCTGGATCATTGGGACCTCTTCTCGGGCAGGTGTGACCTGTACAAAAAGGGTGGGTTGCACTTGAATCTGAAGGGGACCAATATCCTGGCGGGGAGGTTTGCAAAGGCTATCGGGGAGAGTTTAAACTAGAATTGCTGGGGGATGGGAACTGAACTGAAGTGACGGAGGAAAGGGAAGTTGACTCACAAATAGAGAAAGCTTGGAGGCAGTGCGAAATGAAGGATAGGCAGGTGATAGAGAAGGGACACACTCAGACCGATCGTTTGAGATGTGTCTATTTTAATGCGAGGAGTATTATGAATAAAGCGGATAAGCTTAGAGCCTGGATCAGTACTTGGAGCTATGATGTGGTGGCCATTACAGAGACTTGGATGGCGCAGGGGCAGGAATGGCTACTTCAAGAGCCAGGCTTTAGATGTTTCAGAAAGGACAGGGAGGGAGGCAAAAGAGGTGGGGGCATGGCACAGTTGATCAGAGATAGTGTCACGGCTGCAGAAAAGGAGGAAGACATGGAGGGGATTGTCTACTGAGTCTCTGTGGGTGGAAGTTAGGAATAGGAAGGGGCCAATAACTCTGTTGGGTGTCTTTTATAAATCACCCAATAGTAACAGGGACATTGAGGAGCAGATAGGGAGACAGATTCTGGAAAGGAGTAATAATAACAGGATTGTTGTGGTCAGAGATTTTAATTTCCCAAATATTGATTGGCCTCTCCCTAGAGTGAGGGGTTTAGATGGGGTGGAAATGTAGGAAGAAATGTGGCAAATGTTCAGGGGATATTTGCGTGGGGTTCTGCGTAGATATGTTCCAATGAGACAGGGAAAGGATGGTAGGGTACAGGAACTGTGGTGTACAAAGGCTGTTGAAAATCTAGTCAAGAAAAGAAGAAGAGCTTACGAAAGGTTCAAAAAATTAGGTAATGATAGTGATCTAGAAGATTATAAGGCTAGGAGGAAGTATGCTGCCTCTTTAAAACATTGTCTTTTGAAACTGTCCTGGATGCTGGGGAGGTTAGTACCCACAATGGAGCTGGCAGTGATTACAACTTTCTGCAGTTTTTTCCGATCCTGTGCAGTGGCTCCACCAAACCGGATGGTGATGTGACCAGTTGGAATGCTCACCATATTACATCTGTGGAACTTTACGATTGTCTTTGGTGATATACCAAATCTCCTCAACCTCCTAATGAAATATAGTTACTGTTCTGTCTTATTATTAATTGCATCAATATGTTGGGCCCAGGATAGATCTTCAGAGATGTCAATACCCAGGAACTTAAACATGCTCACCCTTTTTACTCTGATCCCTCAATGAGGGCTGGTTTGTGTTCACTCAGCTATGGACAATGTGTAGGCAGGAAAGATTACTTAGCCATTTGAATACTAATTTAATTGATTCAACACAACATTGTGGGCCTATTTCTGCACTGTACTGTTCTCAGGAGCAATCTCACACACTCAACAAATCAATCTGTGAATTTCAAATGAACATGAAATGAGTGTAATCAAAGTCAGTTCTTGTAGCTTGAGCCATGATTTTGTTTTGGAACTTCATCAAGTGGCTTTGGATCAATGCAAAGACTTGGTTTATCATTGCTTTTCATTGCCAGTAAACAGACCCAGTCAGTCGGAATACCAATCACCACAAGAGCCCTTCTATCAGCAAGCTAATTAATGTGTAGTTTCTGAGTGCTAATCGTATAGCGGGAAATGTGTGAGAAGTTAACTCCACCATCGATGGTCCCAAGCTCGGTTGCAAAAGAAGCAGGGTTGAGCACCCCATTCCATAAAAACCCAGAGTTATAGAAACACCAGCAGACATTAGCCTTCAGTGGACTCATGGAATCACAGACACTGGGTCTTTGGCATCCCTAGTGGACTCACAGAGACTCGCAAGACCAGGCTCCTACAGATTGCTGGACTTCTGTTTAATCTTCGATGTTGACTGCAGAACTTTCTGAGCATGACAAATGAGGACTCTAGATGAAGACCTGAACACTAGACCTCGAACTCTGGACTTGCTGATGATGGGATTCTGAACACTAGACCTCGAACTCTGGGCTCACTGATGATGGGACACGGAATACTAGGCCGCAAGCTCACATACGTATCAGATAAACTTACGATGTACACCACCTGCCATGTCGTCGGCCCATCCTCCAACACAGTCTAGATGGGTAGAAGTGTGGAAAGAGACAACCCCTTATTTGCATCAAATTTAGCTTTGGACCTGCCTTTTAGAGCAGGAATTCCTAGAGATTCTTGGTGACCTGGGGATTTTCGGAATTAGAATCAGAATCAGAATTATTATCACTAACTTATATGATGTGAAATTTGTTTTATTTATTAATTTTTAAATTTTGTAATACAGGTGGAGTAGGCCCTTCTGGACCTTTGAACCATGCAGTCCCAGCAACCCCTCAACCCAGATTAACCCTAACATGATCATGGGGCAATTTGTAATTATCAGTTAACCTACCTGGTACGTCTTTGGACTGTAGGAGGAAATTGGAGGACCAGGAGAAAACAAATGCATTCCACAGGGAATATGTACAGAGACTCCTTACAGAATGGCACTGGAGTTGAACTCTGAACTCTAGAATGACCCAAGGTGTAATAGTGTCTTTCTAAATGTGGTATGGCAGCACTGCAGTGGAAAGACAGAAATTTACTATAAATACATTTTTAAAATAACGCAAATGAAAAGGAATAGTGGGGTAGTGTTTATGGGCTCATGGATCATTCAGAAATCTGATGACAGAAGGGAAGTAAATGTTTCTGAGTGTGGGTCGCCAGGCTCCCATACCTCCTTTCCCAATGACAGTAACAAGAACAGGGCATGTCCCGGATGGTGAGGCTCTCTAGTGATCGATGCCACCTCTTGAAGAAATCCTTACTGGTAGGAAGAGTTGTGCCTGTGATGGACATCCTGCAGCCTCTTTTAGTCCTGTACATTTGAGACTCCATACCAGACTGTGATGCAACCAAGTTGAATTCTCTCTTTGGTACATCCATAGAAATTTGCAAGAGACTTTGTTTACATCTCCTCATCCTCCTAATGGACTAGTTGGCATATCTTCTCTGTGTTTGCATCAATGATTGCAGGAACTTGCAGCTGCCCATGCCTATCCAACCACTGATCCATCAGTGAAAACGGGTGTGGGTCGACTGACCCCTACAATGAAGACAGGGCAACAAGTAGAACTTGGGTGCAATTATTTCCATGTTATGTATTTATTTATTATTTTTATATGATAAAACATAGGAGCAGAATTAGGCCATTCAGCCCTTTGGGTCTGTTCTGCCATTCTATCATGGCTGGTTTATTATCCCTCTCAACCCCATTCTTCTGCTTTCTCCCCGTAACCTTTGATGCCCTGACTATTCAAGAACCTATGAACCTCCATTTCAGATATACCAAATGACTTGACCTGTACAGATTCACTGCCATCTGGCTAAAGAAATTTTTCCTCATCTCTGTTCTAAATGGATGTCCCTCTATTCGAAGGCTGTGCGCACTGGTCCGAGGCTCACCTGCTATATGAAACATCCTCTCCACATCCACTCTATCTGGCCCTTTCAACATTTAATAGTTTCCAAAGAGATCCCCCCTCATTTTCCTATACTCCAGCAAGTACAGGCCCAGAACCATCAAATGCTCTTGATATGTTAACCCTCTCATTACTAGGATCATTCTCATGAAGCTTGTCTCGACTGTCTCCAATGGCAGTGCACCTTTTCTTAGATAAAGGTCCTAAAGCTACTCACAATGCTCCAAGTGCAATCTGACCAATGCCAAACAAAGCCTTGAAATTACAACCTTGCTGTTGAGTTCCATCCCTCTTGAAATGAATGCTGACACTACACTTGCCTTCCTTACCACAGATTCAACCTGCAAGTTAACTTTTAGAGAATCCTACATGAGGACTTCCAAGTCCCTTTGCACCTCTGATTTTTTGAATTTTCTCCCCACTTAGAAAATGGTCCATCTCTTTATTCCTTCCACAAAGTGCATAATCATACACTTCCCTACACTATATTTCATCTGCCACTTCTTTGCCCATTCTCCCAATCCGTCTAAATCTTTCTACACGCATCCTGCTTCCCGAGCACTACCTGACTGTCCACCTATCTTTGTATCATCAACAAACTTGGCCAGAAAGCCATCAATTCCAGCATCTAAATCATTAACATATAACGTGAAAAGAAGTGGTCCCGATACTGACTCCTACGGAACACCACTGATCACCAACAGCAAGCAGTGCAGGCCCCCTTTATTCCCACAATTTTCCTCTTGCCAGTCAGTCAATCCTCTATCCATGCTAGTATCTTTCCTGTAATACTGCAGGCTCTTATCTTGTTAAGCAGTCTCATGTGCTGTGGTTTGTTAAAGGCCTCTGAAAATCCAAATAAACAACATCTACTGCTGTACTTAGAGAAGCAGCACTGTTACAAGCCTTTCTGGTCCAATGAGCCCACGCCGGCCACGTCATTTAATGTGAGCAAGGCTTTTGATTGTCTTGAACCAACGCAGTCCTTGTGGCTGTTTGGGAGGACTTTGACCCAGTGATGGTGAGGGATTGGCCTCAAAAACATGGCATCCCTCATTAAGGACCTCCATCACCCAGGTCATGCCTTGTTCTCTTTGTTACCATCAGGAAGGAAGCACAGAAGCCTGAAGGCACACACTCAAATATTCAGGAACAGCATCTTCCCCTCTGCTATCTGATTTCTGAATGGACATTGAACCCATACCTCACTACTTTTTTATTTATTTTTTGCAGTACTTATTTAATTTGACTATTTAATATATAGATTCATACTGGAATTCAGTTTTTTTTCTATTATGTATTATATATTGCATTGTAACTCTGCCACAAAGTTAAAGAATTTCACAACATATGCCAGTGATGTTAAACCTGATTTTGATTATGAGTTCAAAGTTCAAACTAAATTTATTACCAAAGTACATTTATGACACCATATACAATCCTGCCATTTGTTTTCCTGCAAGCATACTCAATGTTGCAGTAACCATAAATGAATCAATGAAAGACCACATCAACATGGTAGACAACCAGTGTGCAAAAGGCAACAAGCTGTACAAGTGCATAAAGAATGAAAATAATAATAATAACAAAATAAATAAGCAATAAATAATGAAGACTGGAGATGAAGAGTCCTTGAAAGTGAGTCCATAGTTTATGGAAACAGTTCAGTGTTGAGATGAGTGAGGTTGAGTGAAGTTATCCCCTCTGGTTCAAGACTCTCATGGTTGAGGGTTAATAACTGTGCCTGAACCTGGTGGTGTGAGTCCTGAGGCTCCTGTATCTCCTTCCTGATGGCAGCAGCAAGAAGAGAGTCCCTAAAAATGAAACCATAGGTTGTGAGAACAGTTCAGATATGAAGGAAGTGAACTTATCCATTTTCAATTCAGGATGATATTCCCAATTCTAATGAAACTTTATCTACCTGAAATACCATCTCAATTGAGCAGCACAGTAGTACAGTGATTGGTGTATCCCAATTATGGCACCAATGACCCAGGTTCAATTTCCGCCTCTGCAAGTAGTTTGTACATTCTCCCCATGGCCACATGGGTTTCTGTTGGGTGCTCTGGTTCCCTCACACATTCCAAACATATACAGGTCAGTAGGGTAATTAGTCACATGGTGTCACCGGGCAGCATGGGCTTATTGGGATGGAAGGGCCTGTTACCATGCTGTATCTCTAAATATTTAAAAAACTCTCTTCCTGGATGGCACCTGACCTACTGAATATGCCTGGTTTCTTCTGTTTTCATTTTGGATGTACAGCCTCTGCAGTTCATTTTTTTGAAAAATCGACACTTCTGTGCCGGAGAAATCAATAAAGCCTGTGAGCATGACATTTACAGCAGCAATGAGTGTACAGCTCATGGAAGACTTATGTCTAACTGCAGCTTAATCAGATTGAGTAACCCGAGGGCTTGAGGAACTGCATTGCCAGTTAACGATAAAAATGAAAATTGTTGGTATTGCTTAGTGGAGCAGGTAACGTCCAGTGGAAGACAAACGGCAGCGATGTTTTGTAGTGATGTCCTTGCAATGGTTTTAGATTAGGCCAATACTACAAGATAAAAGAGAGGCAATGCAAAGATCCAGACAAATAACTGGAATGGATTGCTCATGTTACCTCTCTGGCCTCTTCTAAATCTCCCCTCTCTTAAAGAGTCATAGAATCAAAGAACTTTGCAGAACGGAAGTAAGCCCTTTGGCCCCTCCAGTCCTTGCCAAATTATTGCTCTGTCTAGTCCCATCAACCAGCACCTGGACCACATCCCTCCTATCCACGCATCTATCTAAATTTCTCTTAAGCATTGAAATCGAACCCATGTTCATCACTTCTGCTGGTAGCTCGTTCCACACTCTCACCACCTTCTGAGTGAAGAAGTTCCCCCTCATGTTCTCGCTAAATATCTCACCTTTCATCCTTAACCCATGACCTCCAGTTCTTGTCTCACCCAACCCCACTGCATTTCTCCTATCCATACCTCTTATAATCTTGTATGCCTCTGTCAATTCTCTATATCCCTTCATCAGGACTGGAAAGGAAGGGAAAAATGCCAGAATAAAAAGGTGGAAGAACATTTCAGTAACAGCTTCTTCCCCTCCTCCATCAAATTTCTCAATGTTCAATGAACCAATGAACACTACCTCACTGTACATTTTGCTCACTTTTTGCACTACTTATTTAATTTACTTTTTTAATATATACATATTTCTTATAATAATTTATAGATTTTTATCATTATGTGTTGTAATGTACTGCTGCCGCAAAACAACAAATTTCACAACATACACCCCTGATTCTGGTACTGATAGTTCACTATGCCCTGTCCTACCATGAACTCTCCAAGTGCAACTTAACTGATACTATTATACCTGCCTCGACCACTTCCTCGACCACTGCCTCGACCACTTCCTTGACACCTGCCTCGACCACTTCCTCGACCACTGGCACTCACCACCCTGTGCATGAGAAAGTTACCCCTCATCTGCCTTTTATCTGCCCTCTCTCACTCTGTCTTTGCCTTTTGACTTTGGATGTTTGCACCTTGGGGAAAAGACTGTTACTGCCCGCCTTACCTATACCTATCATAATTTTAATATTTCCATGCATTCCAAGGAATAAAGACATAGCCTGTCCAGCCTCAGCCCTATTCCGCTGACCGTCTGGCCCTTGCGAACCCTCTCTGCACTCCTTCCAGTTTAACCCACATTTTTCCATAACATGGTACCCAAAACAGTACACAGTACTCCAAGTGTGGCTTCAGCAATGACTTATATAACTGCAAAACAGCACCCAAAGTGAGTACACTTACTGCTGAAAGCTAAATGCCTTTTTCACCGCCCTGACTAGCTGTGACAATGCACCTGTACTCCTAATCTCTCTCTTTCATTAAGCTTCAATTACCCAAAACACCTTCAGACCATAAGACAACGATGCAGAATTAGGCCATCCGGCCTATTGAATTTGCTCTACTATTCCATCAAGGCTAATTTATTATCTCTCTCAACCCCATTCTCCTACTTTCTCCCTGTATCCTTTGATGCCCTTACTAATCATGAATCTATCAACCTCTACTTTAAATATACCCAATGACTTGTCCTCCACAGCGGTCTGGGGCAATAAATTCCACAGATTCACCACCCTCTAGCTAATGAAATTCCTCCTCTTTTATGTTCTAAAGGAACATCTTTCTATCCTGAAGTTGGGCCCTCTATTCCTAGAATCCTATCCTCTCCATGTCCACTCTATCTAGGCCTTTCAACATTTGATAGGTTTCAATAAGATCCCCCAAACCCACCACCCATCTTTCTTCTGAACTCCAATGACTACTGGCCCAGTGCCATCAAACGGACCTCATGTATTAACTCATTCATTTCTGAGATCATTCTTGTGAACCACCTCTGGATCGTCTGAGTCACAGCTGGAAACTAGGACTAAGTATTAGTACTACCCTGCACCAGGGTAGCCAATGAAAAGTAAACAGACTGTTTTGTTTCAGTAAAGTCTGCCTGTTGCGTTAGTTTCATGATTTCAGTACATGGCCTCCTCGTTTGGCAAAATGAGACCACTATCAGGTTGAAGCAGTAACACCTCATATTCTGTCTAGGTAGTCTCCAACCTGATGTAAAGAACATCAATTTCTCTAACTTCTGATATTTCCTTCAACCCCCTTCCCTTTACTTCATTTCCCCACTCTAGACTCCTACCTCTTCTCCTCACCTGCATATCACCTACTCCTGATACCCCTCCTCCTTTCCTTTCTCCCTTGATCCACTCTCCTTTCTTATGACATTCCTTCTTCTCCAGTCATATTCCTGTTTTGCCTGCCATTTCCCAGCTTCTTACTTCATTTCTCATGTCCCACATCTCCCATCCACATGGCTTCATCTATCACCTGCCAGCTTCTTCCCCTTCCCCTTCCTCCCACCCCCTTTCTTATTCTGGCATCTCCTTCATTTCTCTTCAGTCCTGAAGAAGGGTCTTGTTCCAAACCATCAACTGTTAATTTATTTCCATAGATGCTGCCTGACTGGCTGAGTTCCTTCAGCATTTTGTGTGAGTTACTTTAGTTTTATGTTTTCCTGAGGATAGCCAGCATAGTTTTTGCATTGTTGACAGTACTCCAAATCACAAATGCTTTGATGCTTTTGCTAGCTTGGAGATTGAATTTATATGACAGTCTAAATAGCAGTATTTTGGAATTGTGTTGGTATGCAGAATGGAGCAGTCTGTTCAGCAAACTCCTACTTTCAGCTGATGATCTCAGAGAAGCTGAAGTCAACAGTAATTTTGCTCCCGCTCTGCTGTTAGCTGATTGAGATGCGGGCTGAATTGGAGCCAATGGCAATCTTTACATGTATGAGAGTCAGTCATCTGTTGTGATTGCATTGCAATGTTGTCATTTAGAAGTTAGGATGTGTTTTCAAAGTTTACATTTTAATAGCACAGACATGAGAAAATCTGCAGATGCTGGAAATCCAGTCAACACACACGAAATGCTGGGGTAGCTCAGCAAGCGAGGCAGCATCTATGGAAAAGAGCAAGCAGTCAACATTTCACGTCAAGACCCTTCATCAGGACTCACATCTTATCTCTGTGGCCTTGGAACCACAGCTAGCTTTGATGGTGTTACAGAGATGTTTTTCTGCACACCACCGTTGTAACGTGTGGTTATTTGAGTTACTATCACCTTGAACCAGTCTGGCCATTGACCTCTCTCATTAAGAAGGCATTTTTACCCACCAAACTGCCACTCACTGGATGCTTATTGTTGTTTGCACCATTCTCTGTAAGCTCTAGAGACGGTAGTGTGTAAAAATCCTAGGATATTGGGCTCTCTTCCAGGGAAGGTCAGACCTGAACAGAAGGGACAGTTTGCACCTGAACTGGAGGGGATGAATATACTAATGGGAAGGTTTGTTAAAGCTGCAGAGCTGCAGGGGCATGGCAACCAGGGTGCAAGAACAGTTAGTGGGGAGGCTGTGGAGACAGATGTTTGTAAGACCTCAGACAAAGTTAGGTATCAAATGGCTGAGCATGGTGCGACTACTGTCTTCAGCTGCATAGATTTCAATGTAAGAAGCTTTGTAGGAAGGGCAGAGAATAGTGCTGAAGATAAGGTAGCTGGTTTCCAAGCAGAGGCAATGTGTAGTGAGGAGGCTCTGTTGATAGGGCAAAATTGCAGTCAACAGGATGAATTTCAACATAAAAGGCGTACAAAATCAAGAAGGGTGAATACAGGACTGAAGGTGTTATATTTCAATGCGTGCAGCATACAGAATAAGGTAGGTGAACTTACACCACAGTCACAGAATGGCAGGTATGATGTTGTAGGCATCACTGAATCACAGCTGAAAGATTATAGCTGGGAACTTAATGTCCAAGGATTCACATTGTATCGAAAGGACAGGCAGGAAGGCAGAGGGGGCAGCATTATTCTGTTGATAAAAGCTAAAATCAATTCATTTGAAAGAGATAACAGGATTGGAAGGTGTAGAATCTTTGTGGATAGAGATAAGGAACTGCAAGGGTAAAAAGACCCTGATGGGAATTGTATACAGACCCCAAACAGCAGTAAGGATGTGGCCTACAAATTACAACGGATTATAGAAAATACATGCCAAAAGGGCAATGTTACAATAGTCATGGGGGATTTCAATGTGCAAGTAGACTGGGAAAATCATGTTGGTGCTGGATTCCAGGAGGGGGATTTTCGAGAGTGCCTAGAAGATAACTTTTTAGAGCAGCTCATGGTTGAGCCCACTAGAGGATCAGCTATTCTGGATTGGGTGTTGTGCCATGAACCAGAATTGATTAGAGAGCTTAAGGTAAAAGAACCTTTAGGGCAAATGATCATAATATGTTCAAATTCACCCTGAAATTTGAGAGGGAGAAGCTAAAGTCAGATGTATCAGTATTACAGTGGAGTAAAAGCAACTACAGAGGCATCAGCGAGGAACTGGCCAGAAATGATCGGAAAAGAACACTGCCAGGGATGACACAGAGCAGCAATGGCTGGAATTTCTGGAAGCAAATTGGAAGGCACAGGGTATATACATCCCAAAGAGGAAGAAGTATTCTAAAAGCAAGATGACACAACCTTGGCTAACAAGAGAAGTCAAAGACAACATAAAAACCACAGAGAAAGCATATAATAGAGTAAAAATTAGTGGGAAGTTAGAGGATTGGGAAGCTTTTAAAAACCAACAGAAGACAACTAAAAAACTAAGAAAGTAAAGATGGAATACGAAAGTAAGCTAGCCAATAATATTAAAGAAGATACCAAAGATTTATTCAGATACATAAAGCATAAAAGATAGGCAAGAGTGGATATTGGACTGCTGGAAAATGATGCTGCAGAGGTAGTAAGGGGGGGGGGGGGGGGGAACAATGAAATCAATGAAATGGCGGAAGAACTGAGTAAGCCATTTGCATCAGTCTTCACTGTTGAACACATTAGCAGTATGGTGGAAGTTCCAGGTGTCATGGGGCATCAAGTGTGTGAACTTACCATAACTAGAGAGATGGTTCTTGGGAAACTGAAAGGTCTGAAGGTAGGTAAGTCACCTGAGCCAGACAGTGTACACCCAAGCGTTCTGAAAGATATGGTTGAAGAGATCATGGAGGCATTAGTAATGATCTTTCAAGAATCATTAGATCCTGGAATGGTCCCAGAAGACTGGAAAATTGCAAGTGTCACTCCACTTTTCAAGAAGGGAGAGAGGCAGAAGATTGGATACTATAGGCCAATTAGTCTGACCTCAGTGGTTGGGAAGATGTTGGAGTCAATTATTAAGGCTGAAGTCCCAGGGTACTTGGAGGCACATGATAAATTAGGCCATAGTCATCCTGGTTTCCTGAAGGGAAAATTTTGTCTGACAAAGGAGAATCGGTTGATGTTGTGTACTTGAATTTTCAGAAGGCCTTTGACAAGGTGCCATCCATGAGGCTGTTTAACAAGCTACAAGCCCATGGTATTACAGGAAAGATTCTAGAGTAGGTTAAGCAGTGGATGGTTGGCAAGAGGCAAAGAGCGGGAATAAAGGGAGCCTTTTCTGGCCAGCTGCCGGTGACTAGGGGTTACTTTACTTTACTGTCACTAAACAATTGATACTAGAGCGTACAATCATCACAGTGATATTTGTTTCTGCACTTTGCGCTCCCTGAAGTACAAATCAAAATAAATATAATAAAAAATTTAAATTATAAATCATAATTAGAAAATAGAAAGGAAAAGTAAGGTAGTGCAAGTCAGGTCCAGATATTTTGAAGGTACCGCCCGGGTCAGGATCTGTTCAGCAGTCTTATCACAGTTGGAAAGAAGCTGTTCCCAAATCTGGCCGTACGAATCTTCAAGCTCCTGAACCTTCTCCCAGAGGGAAGAGGGACAAAAAGTGTGTCGGCTGGGTGGGTCTTGTCCTTGATTATCCTGGCAGCACTGCTCTGACAGTGTGTTGGGACCGATTCTTTGTATGTTAAGTGTCAATGATTTGGACAGTGGAATTGATGGCTTTGTTGCAAAGTTTGCAACGCTGTGAAAATAGTTGGAGGCAGGTAGTTTTTGAGGAAGTAGAGAGGCTACGGAAGGACTTAGACAAATTAGGAGAATAGGAAAAGACGCAGCAGATGGAATGCAGTGTTAGGAAGTGTATGGTCATGCATGTTGGGAAAGAAATTAAAAGGAGGACTATTTTCTTAATGAAAAGAAATTACAAAACACTGAGTTGCAAAGGGACTCAGGAGTCTTTGTGCATAATTCCCTAAACATTAACCTGCAGATTGAGTCTGTGGTGAGGAAGGCAAATGCGATGTTATCATTCATTTCAAGAGGACTAGAATATAAAAGCAAGGATGTAATGTTGAAACTTTAAAAACAAAGCACTGGTTAGGCATCACTTGGAGTACTGTGAGCAGGTTTGGGCCCTATATCTTAGAAAGGATGTGCTAAAACTAGAGAGAGTTCAAATGAGGCTCATGAAAATGATTCCAGGATCTAATGGCTTGTCACATGAAGAGCGTTTGATGGCCCTAGGCCTGTATTCACTAGAGTTCAGAAGAATAAGGGATGACCTCATTGAAACCAATCAAATGGTGAAAGGCCTTGACAGAGTGGATGTGGAGAGGATGTTTGCTATGATAGGAGAGTCAAAGACTCATGGACACAGCCACAGGATTTAAGGGCATCCTTTTAGAATAGAGATGAGGAGGAATTTCTTTAGCTAGAGAGTGGTGAATCTGTGGAATTCTTTTCCGCTGGCAGCTGTGAAGGCCAAGTCATTGGGTATATTTAAGGCAGAGGTTGATAGATTCTTGATTGGTCAGTGCATGAAGTGATACAGGAGATGGTAGGGGATTGTGGTTGAGAGGAAAATTGGATCAGCCATGATGAAATGGTGGAGCAAACTTGATGGGCCAAATGACCTAATTTTCTCCTGTATCTTATGGTCGCAATGAAGCAATACTGAAAGAAATTTCATGATCACACAAGATTGTACTGGGTGCTCTGCATGCCACAGTTTACACCTGCAGAGTGGAGTCACAGAATATATTTTAAATGTAGTTGTCTAAGCTCTTTAAGTAATATGCCACTCGACAAAAAAATACAGCAATGTTGTAGCAAGCCAGTAAGGTAACTGAAGCATGGATTCATTCATTCAGTGTAAGTGCAGTTGAATGTGAGAAGGTTTCTGCTGACTAGGTGTCCTATGTTGGTGTTTAGGATTTATTTAGTTTACTTAATTGTTAAGTTCTTATGAAAACCATCTACCTGATAGAAAGTCCCTCATATACTATGTCTGCAATAGCTCAGCTGAGAGTCCAAGGAAATTTCTGTCACAAGTTTCTTCGCCCTCTTGTTTCTCAGGCTCCTACTTTGAAAGGTAAGAATATTTGGCGTGTTCCATACAATTTTTATCAGTGCACCATAGAAAGCATCCTATCTGGATGAAATGAAGGCCTCCCTTGGTCAGGGTTGACCATGAATGTTGCATCCTAGCTGTCTAGATACACAAGCCTGGGCAATACAATATGGAGATCAAGTTGTTGCCTGTGTAGCAAGCTCCCCCTCTCTAAAATACTAATGATCCCAAAGGAATGACAGAGTCCGATGCATTTTGGCACCAGCAGAATTGCAGGAGTTGGCAGTCAGTGTTGAACTTAATATAGGAGAGTCTTAGGGACCCCAGCTCTAGATTTTTCCTTTGGGGTTTACTCTCAAAGCCTTCCCCATGAGTGGGCATATCTGCAAAGCAGCAGAGGGCTGAGATCAGAGTTTTCCTTCTCCTAGATGCGCTGCCAACCATGGTTCATGAGCCTTATCTGCCTGAAGCAACTGTATTTAAGGCGCCAGTAACCTGTATTTGCCCTTCTCCTGTCAGTAGAAATGGTTCCACTGAGCTTAGCAGCTAAACCACATGTGAAGGCCAGGAGCTGGACTTCATTGTCTGAGGCTATTTGTGATGCATGTCATTAGGAGCATTTAATATGTAGCGGGAGCTTATCCCCATTAGCACCCTTGGCTATAACAACCTTAAGGAATCCATTGGATATATCACAGCTTCTTCTGGCAGCAACTCTGCCCATGGCCGAAAGAAACTGATTCAGATTTATTTCTCACCTGTATTTGAAAACATACGGTGAAATATACCACTAGTGTTAACAACTAATACACCCAAGGTATGCTGGAGGCAGCCTGCAATTGTTGCCGCATATTCCGGCGTCCACAATGTTCAGCCAAAGAGGCAGCTCAGTGCATCACAGAAACCAACCTCCCCTCAGTGCACTCTATCTATATTTCACACTCCTTTGTTATAAAAGCAAACATAATCAAAGACCCCTCCCACCATGAACATTCACTCTTCTCCCCTCCTGTTTAGCAGAAGTTACCAAAGCTTGAGAGGTTGTTCCAGCAGGCTGAAGGACAGCTTCTATCCCACTGTAATTAGATTCTTGAAAGGACCTCTTATACGATAATGCTGAAATCGTGATCTCTCAATCTACCTCATCAAGGCCTTTGTACTTAATTTGTCCACCTGCTCTGCACTTTCAGAGGTAATTGTTCCATTATATTCCACTTTTCCACTTGCTCTAATTTAATCTACTTAATTTTGGAATAATCTGTCTGGGTGGCATGCAATCAAAAGTGTCTTATTCTATATTGGTGACATGTGACAATTGCCAATTACAATTGCCCCATGTTTCTCAGTCTCCCTGCTGCCCTGCCTCCCACACCAGGTTAAGGTCAGAGAACAAAAAGAAGTTCCACACCTGTGCTCTAGGGTTCTCAAAGTTCAAAGTACTTCTGTTATCAAAGTATGAATACTATATCCAACCTTGAGGTTTGTCATCTTACTGGCAGCCACAAAACAAATACAGCAAAGAGAACCATTTAAAAACACAACAGAGACCCGATGTTAGGAAAAAGAACAAATTGTGCAAACTCCACAGCCGGACCGGGAGACCAGTGACTGCAGGCCACAGCCACGAAACTAGCTTAGCGCTGAGGTGAGTGTCAATGCTTCCAGTCTACAGCTCCTCCTCATCTCGTTCCGAAAGGTCACTCCCTCTATTCTGAGGCTCCGTCCACTGGTCTTTGTCTCTCCCACCATGGGAGACATTCTCTCCACATCCACTCTATCAAGCCCTTTCACCATTTAATAGATTTCAATTAGGTCACTGATGCACCATCAATAGCTCTCGGAGACGGGAGGCGAACGATAGGCTTTTATTAGCTGCAAGAGAACATGATTAGCAGCAAGAGACCACCACACAACATCCTGGAGACTGAGGGAGGAGCAGTGCCTCCCATCGCCTTTATACAGGGGTCTGTGGGAGGATCCACAGGAGCAGTTAGAAGAGGGGCGTGTCCAGACAGGTGTATGTAGTTCACCACAGTCACCCCTTATTCTTCCGAATTCCAGTGAATACAGGCCCAGACCCATCGAACACTCTTCATATGACAAACCATTCAATCCTGGAATCATTTTCGTGAACTTCCATTGAACTCTCTCCAGTTTGACTACATTCTTTCTCAGATAAGGGGCCCCAAACTGCTCACTATACTCCAAGTGAGACCTCACCAGTGCTTTATAAAGTCTCAAAATTACATCATCGCTTTTTATTCTAGTCCTCTTGAAATGAATGCTAACATCACATTTGCCTTCCTCCCCACAGACTCAACCTGCAAATTAACCTTTAGGAAATCCTGCAGAAAGACTTCCAGCTCCCTTTGCACCTCAGTTTTTTTTTTGTATGTTCTCTCTATTTAGAAAATTGTCAACCTTTTTATTACTTCTAGCAGATGCATGACTCTACACATCCTGGCTCTGTATTCTACCTGCCATTGAAACCTATAAATATTGAAAGGCCTAGATAGAACAAATGTAAAGAGGATGTTTCTCATCATGGGGGAGTCTAGGACCTGAGGGCAGAGCCTCAGAATACAGGGACGTCTATTTACAATGGAGATTACGGGAAATTTCTTAAGACAGAGGGTAGTGATCCTGTGGAGCCAAGTCAATGGGTAAATTTAAAGTGGAGTTTGATAGGTTCTTGATTAGTCACAACATCAAAGATTACAGGGAGAAGGCATGAGAATGGCTTTGAGAGAGATAATAAATCAGCCATGATGGAATGGCAGAGCAGACACGATGAGTGAAATAGCCCAATTCTGCTCCTATGTCTTATGATTTAATGAGATTATTTGAGTTCAGCTGGTATCTATGGAAGGAAATAAACAATCGCTGTTTCAGGCTGAGATCCTTATTCAGGACTGATGAGGTCTACTGCAGGATTGGAAAGGATGTTTCCTGTTGTTAGGGAGTCAAGGAGAAGTGGGAACAGCCTCAGAATACAAGGATGTCCCTTTAGAACAGAGATAAGGAGGAATCTCTTTAGCCAGAGGGCATGAATATATGGAATTCATTATCATAGACTGCTGTGGTGGCTCGGTTACTGAGTATACTGTACTTAAAACAGAGGTTGATAGGTTCTTGATTAGTTAGAGCATCAATGTTTTGGGGAGAAGGCAAAAGAAAGATAATAAATCATCCATGATTGAATGGTGGACCAGACTTGACGGGCTGACTATTTCTAATACTGTTCCTGAGTCTTATGGTCTAATAACTGCTGTAAAGTGCACAGCTGATAGTCCAAGCAACGAAGGTGAAAAAGTTAATGAACAGAGCCTGTCTTTCTACACTGATAGCTGGGAAGGTTTGTGTCTTCATCAGGTGGGAAGGTGAGAGTTACTATAAATAAAGTGTCAGCCACTTGAGCACTTCTAAGCCAAACCTGAGAGATGACTGTTGCTTATTAGCGTGTTACACTTAACGTAATACAGAGAAGCTTTTATAATCTCGTCTATTAGTAGATGCATTAAAAATGACATTCAAATGAACAGAAATAAATTGGTTTAACAGCTGTGCTAAAGAAGCAGATGGTAAAATATCAAAATCTGTCAACCTAATTTTCTGGCTCAGAGAAAAAATCCTGTCAAATTACAAAATATGTGACAATTAACCTGTTTACTTGCATTCAGGGAAACCGGGTAATTCTAGAAATGTAATGTTCCCTCCTGTTCTACCCTGACGCAATAGAAACTCAGTGAACCACATCTCATCTTCTAACTAGCGGCTTTACAGTGCTCCAGACCCAGTACTGAGTTCAGCAATTTCAAGTTGTAATTACTGTTCCCACTTTCACCTGATAATAATTTCCATCTTGTATAAAACCACAGGACCATACCATATAGGAGTAGAACCAGGCCATTGGACCATCAGGCTAATTGTTTTTCAACCACACTTATTTAATTATTTAGAGACAGTGCAGAACAGGCCCTTCCAGCCAAGTGAGCTGCTCCACCAGCAACCCACCTATCTAACACTAGCCCAATCACAGGACAATTTGCAGTGACCAATTAACCTATACTAACTGGTACATCTTTGGACTGTGGGAGGAAACTTGGAGCACCCTGTGGAAACCCACGTGATCACGAACTTCTAACCGATGGCGCCAAAATTGAAATCAGAAATCCAGAGCAGCCCAAGCCATAATAATATCACGCTAATATCTGCATCTCAATATCACCAAGACCAAGGAGATGGTGGTGGACTTTAGGAGATCTAGGCCTCATATGGAGCCAGTGATCATTAATGGAGAATGTGTGGAGCAGGTTAAGACCTACAAGTATCTGGGAGTACAGTTAGACGAGAAGCTAGACTGGACTGCCAACACAGATGCCTTGTGCAGGAAGGCACAGAGTCAACTGTACTTCCTTAGAAGGTTGGCGTCATTCAATGTCTGTAGTGAGATGCTGAAGATGTTCTATAGGTCAGTTGTGGAGAGCGCCCTCTTCTTTGTGGTGGCGTGTTGGGGAGGAAGCATTAAGAAGAGGGATGCCTCACGTCTTAATAAGCTGGTAAGGAAGGCGGGCTCTGTCGTGGGCAAAGTACTGGAGAGTTTAACATCGGTAGCTGAGCGAAGGGCGCTGAGTAGGCTATGGTCAATTATGGAAAACTCTGAACATCCTCTACATAGCACCATCCAGAGACAGAGAAGCAGTTTCAGTGACAGGTTACTATCGATGCAATGCTCCTCAGACAGGATGAAGAGGTCAATACTCCCCAATGCCATTAGGCTTTACAATTCAACCGCCAGGACTTAAGAACTTTTTAAAAGCTATTATTAATGCTTTTTGAGATAGTGATTTAGATGCATATCATATTTTTTACTGAGTTAAGTATTGTATGTAATTAGTTTTGCTACAACAAGTGTATGGGACATTGGAAAAAAAAGTTGAATTTCCCCATGGGGATGAATAAAGTATCTATCTATCTATCTATCTATCTATCTATCTAACTGCGATGAAACTGTCGTGCCCAGCTACATTAGCATGGTGCACATTCTCCCAGCCTCTCTCTGTAAACCTTAAACCACCCCTTTAACCATCAATCACCTATCAATCTCTTCCTTAAATGCATCCGGTGACTTGGCCTCCACAGCATTCTGTGGCAACAAATTCCATAGATTCACCAGTACATGAAATACGTGTGCAGATGCTGGAAATCAGACTAGCACCCCGGTAGAGCATGGTGCTAGAGGCAGACACATCTCTCCCACCTCCACCTGCCTCTCACCTGGATCCACCTATTACGTGCCAGTTTTTGCTCTTCCTCTTTACAATCCTCACTCACCTCTTATTTTCAGTCCTGATAAAGGGTCTCAACACAGAACATCAACTGTCCTTTTTGGCCTGTAGATGCTGCCTGGCTCACTGAATTGTTCCAGCATAATGTGTGTTTGTGTGACTTTGTACTTGCTTAAATTTTGCTTCTTTCTCTAGCGACACAGTTCTGATGAGAGATTCAAGATTATTTAATGTAATTTCCTGTACATATGTGTAAGGAGAATGAAACAATTGTTACTCTGGATCCAATGCAATACATAAAACACAAAAAGTTACAGCACACAATAATAATAATTTAAAAAACAATAAATATAAATACATAAGATACCTTAAGTGCATAGATTAATTGTGTGTCCATAAAGTGACACTAGGCACAGGAATGTCTTTACATAAAGGGACTGACAGGAAATGATAAAGTAGTGGTGGGTGTTGTGGAGCGAGGAGATAGTGGGTGGAGGTGTTGATCAGCCTCACTGCTTGGGGAAAGTAAGTGTTTTCGAGTCTGGTGGTCCTGATATGGACGCGATGTAGCCTCCTCCCCGATTGGAGTGGGACAAACAGCCCATAAGCTGCGTGGGTGGGATCCTTCACGATGTTACTGGCTCATCGATCTAAAACAGTAATATTGTTTCTTGCTCCACAGATGCTCACTGTCCTGATGAGTGCTTACAGTTTTGTTTTTTGTTTTTGTGTTACACCAGATGTCCTTGAGTACAAGATGTTTAGTGTTAAGAGAGAATGTTTTACATTATCAGTTAAAAAACTTTCCTTCATTGGCAGCAAGAGCAGTATGCTTGGTCTGATGGGAAACTGCTGATTCTAGTTGTAGTGATTCACAATGAAATGTTTATGCTTTTCAGTGACAAGAAATCTCATAGTCAGCAGAACTTATTTATTTAGAGATACAGCACGGAACAGGCCCTTCCTGCCGTGCACGCTGCACCACCCAGCAACCCACTGATTTAACCCTAGCCTAATCATGGAAGAATTTACAATGACCAATTAACCTGCCAATTGGTACGTCTTTGGACTGTGGGAGGAAAGGTAGCATACACTCATGGGAAGTAACGTACAACCTTGCTTATAGAGGCTGCTGAAATTGAACTTCGAATTCCAATACCCCCAGCTGTAATAGCGTCCTATTGTGGTATCTCAAATAGAGTCGTAGACTCATAGAGCACTACAGCACAGAAACAGGCTCTTCGTCCCGACTAGTCTATATCAAACTATTATTCCCCCTAGTCGCAATTACCTGTACCTGGACCATAACCTTCCATGCCCTTTCCATTCTTGCACCATCCAAACTTCTCTTAAATGTTGAATTAACCCTGCATCCTCCACTTCTGCTGGCAGCTTGTTCCACACTTGCATCACCCCCTGAGTGAAGATGTTTCCCTCTCAGATTCCCCTTAAATATTTCTCCTTTCACCCTTAACCCATGACCTCTAGTGGAGGAACAGCTGAGAACAGGTGGTCCTTATGTCATCAGTACATCAATCCAAAATGTTGGCAAGCCCATGGATGCTGCTTAACCAGCACTGTTTTTTGTTCAGACCTTTAATTGTCCTCTTACTAGATAAATTGGTAAATTGGTTTATTATTGTCACAGGTATGGAAGTACAGTGAAAATTGTATTTCGCATGTCATCCATACAGATAAATTGATTACAACTGTCCATTGAGATAGCACAAGGGAAAACAATAACAGAATGCAGAACAGAGTATTACAGTTAGAGGGAAAGAGCAGTCAGGGCATGCAGACAACGAAGTGCAAGATCGTAACAACATAGATTGTGAAGTCAAGAGAGCATCTTATCAAACCAGGGAATTGTCATTCTCAGCATCCCACCACCCAGGGGTCCAAACACTCTCTCCAAGTCAACACACGCAAAAAAAACTGGAGGAACTCAACTGGTCAGGCAGCGCCTATGGAAAGGAATCAGTCGACATTTCGGGCTGAGACCTTTCATCATGTTCTTTATTGCTGCCAGACCTGCTGAGTTCACTCAGCGTTTTGGCTGTGTTACTCTACTGTCCCTCATGTAGGATACGCTTGCAACTGAGAGAGTGCAGATTGATTTATACAATAGCTCAGATCATATTGAACAGCAATTCAGGTTTGAGGACTTGTCTTTCAAGTCCAGTTCAAGGGCTGCAACCCAACTGTCCATTTCCCTCCACTGACGCTGTTTGACCCCTTGAGTTCCTCCAGTCTTTTCAAGTTCAAGTTTATTGTCATTCAACCATACACATGTACAGTATACAACTGTTGAAACATTGTTCTCTGGGGCCAAGGTGCAACAGACAGTACATACTGTCACATATACTCTACTTACAGTATGATCCAGCACATACAGTCACAAAATAATATTAGCACAAGTCCCTGAGTGACATGGCCCGAAGATTGACAGTTTGACATAAAGTGTGAGGAGCATGTCTATGTAAGAAAAAATAATGTTACTGACACTAATAAAATAAAACAAACAGTCATACAGTACTATGCAAAAGTCTTAGACGTACAAATACAGCAAGGGATGTTAAGAATGGGGAGGGCAGAGCACTGCGGGAGGGGTGTGGGACAGGTGGCAGAGAAGTGCCGGGGCAGGGGGGGAGGTGAGGGTTCAGACACACCCAGCTCAGAGACACCAGGCAATTTGATTCCAAACAATTGGTTTATTGATCATTTAAGCACCATAATAGGTCAATGGCAGATACAATCTCAATGGCTCTTCACACGGCTTTAGACTACCTGGACAACACAAACACCTATGTCAGGATGCTGTTCATCAACTACAGCTCAGCATTTAATACCATCGTTCCCACAAACCTGATTGAGAAGTTACAGAACCTGGGCCTCTGTACGTCCCTCTGCAATTAGATCCTCAACTTCCTAACCAGAAGACCACAATCTGTGCATATTGCTGATAACATCTCCTCCTCGCTAACAATCAACACCTGTGCACATCAGGGGTGTGTGCTTAGCCCACTGCTCTACTCGTTATTCCCATGACTGTGTGGCTAGGCAGAGCTCAAATACCATCTATAAATTTTCATGATGACACAAAGATTGTTGGTAGAATCTCAGATGGTTATGAGAGGGCGTACGGGGTGAGATATGTTGACTAGTGGAGTAGTGTCACAGCAACAACCTGGCACTCAACATCAGTAAGACAAAACAGCTGATTGTGGACTTTGGGAAGGGTAAGATGAAGGAACACATACCAATCCTCATAGAGGGATTAGAAATGGAGAGAGTAAGCAGTTTCAAGTTCCTGGGTGTCAAGATCTCTGAGGACCTAACCTGGTCACAACATATCGATGCAGTTATAAAGAAGGCAAGACAGTGACTATACTTCATTAGGAGTTTGAAGAGATTTGGTATGTCAACAAATGCACTCACAGCATTCTGACAGGCTGCATCGCTATCTGGAATGGGGGGGGAATAGTTACTGCACAGGACTAAAAGAAGCCGCAGAGGGTTGTAAATTTAGTCAAATCCATCTTGGGTTCTAGCCTACAAAGTACCCAGGACATCTTCAAGGAACGGTGTCTCAGAAAGGCAGCGTCCATTATTAAGGACCTCCAGCACCCAGGGTATGCCCTTTTCTCACTGTAATAAGTAGGAGGTAAAGAAGCCTGAAGGCACACACTCAGCAATTTAGGAACAGCTTCTTCCCCTCTGCCATCCAATTCCTAAATGGACATTGAACCCTTGAACACTACCTCACTTTTTTTATCCTATATTATTCTTTTTTTTGCATGTTTTTAATCTATCGATATACGTATACTGTAATTGATTTACTTATTTATTATTTTCTTTCTTTCTATAATATGCATTGCATTGAACTGCTGCTGCTAATTTAACAAATTTCATGACACATGCCGCTGATAATAAACCTGATTCTGATTCTGATTCAGAATGTCTCGCTGGTGCTTCCCACTCCCTCCCCTCTCCTTTCTCATTTTCTCAACCATTATTCCCCTCGCCCTACCCCTTTCCACTCTCAGAGCACAACAGAGACCCACATCAGAATCAGATTTATAATCACTCACATATTTCATGAAATTTGTTGGGTTTTTTTGCAGCAGTTGCAGCGCCATGCAGAAAACCACCACAGTTCTGTGCAGAAGTCTAAGGCACCCTAGCTTTATGTATGTGCCTAAGGGTTTTGTGCAGTACTGTATAAATACGTGAAAGAGCAGCATTAACAGATAGAGTAACCAGTGGACCTGGTGGTACGTGCTTCTAGGCACTTGTACCTTCCACCCAATGGAAAAGGGAGAACATAGAACATAAAACCGCACAGTACAGGTTTCTTTAGCCCTTAATGTTGTGCTGACCTGTTATCACAGGTCTGTGATAACCTGCTGACCTGTTAACCTCTGCTTTACAGCATTCCATTGGCAGCTACGGAGCATCCTAAATGCCACAAGAAAGCAACATCCATCATCAAGGACTCCCACTATCCAGACCATGCTCTCTTCTCAGTGCTGCCATCAAGCAGGAGGTACAGGAGCCTTCGGGCACACACTACAAGGTTCAGGAACAGTTAGTATCCTTCAACCATCAGGCTCCTGAACCATCATGAATAACTTCACAAACCTCAAAACTGAACTGATTCTACAACCTATGGACTCATTTTCAGGGGACTCTACAACTCATGTTCACAGTATTATTTATTCATTCATTATTACTCTGATTGCGTATTTTGTCTTAATTTGAACATCGATTGTTTGTCCGTCTTTGTGTGTCATTTTTCATTGATTCTGTTGTATTTCTTGATTTCTTTGTTAAGTCAGACTGCTTAAATCATGCTGACACAACTGTATTTCTAAGTTATATTGACTACCCTGTTGTACATAATATTTATTATAAATTACTCTAATTGCACATTGCACATTTGAATGGGGACGTAACATAAAGATTTTACTTCTCATGAATATGAAGGATGTAAGTAATAAAGTCTCAACACGAGGAAATCTGCAGATGCTGGAAATTTAAATAACACACACAAAATGCTGGTTGAACACAGCAGGCCAGGCAGCATCTATAAGGAGAAGCGCTGTTGACATTTCGGGCCGAGACCCTTCGTCAGGACTAACCACTTACTATCTTTCCTTTCAGTTAGTCCTGACGAAGGGTCTCGGCCCGAAACGTCGACAGTGCTTCTCCTTATAGATGCTGCCTGGCCTGCTGCGTTCCACCAGCATTTTGTGTTTGTTGGTTAAGTAATAAAGTCTATTCAATTCAATTTCCTTGTTCTACTGTGAATGCCCACACAAAATTGAATCACAGGGTAGTCTATAGTACCATAGATGTACTGTGATAATAAATTTATTTGAACTTTGAACATAATGCACAACCACTATGCACCATTGGTGAAGTGCACACCTAATTAATCAGTTTGTTAATTTTTACTTTTATTGCAAATCACTATCTCAATGGAATGAAACAGCCTGGGGGTTTGCCTAGATCAAAAACTCACTGTTTGGAGAATCATTTGGGAGCATTTTATTCCATCTAAAAAATCTTCAACATAATGGATGATCACAGAGAACTAAAAAACTTTCTGTATATCATATGGAATGAAAGCAAGACTACAAAATAAATCATAATAATGAAGTATACATATGAGTCACAAATTTGGAAGTGGCACTCCTTAATTAAAATCAACTGTCAGATGGAACATGACATATGTTGTTGTTTTTGTTAATTCAAGAATTTAATTTGTAGCTTACGACAACATGTTTCGATGTCAGTGGTTATGTTCCACCAGGGATTTCTGTTCTAATCTCAACTTCCATGATGTGAAACAAGAAATTAACAATAAATTACATAGACCTACATAAATTTCACAGGAGAAAAGAAACAGTGTCACTCTTTTACATATGTTATTTTTTTTCTAGTCTTTTAATTGGATTTTGCTTGAATTTAGATTGGATTTTGTGAGGATTTGGTATGTTAATAGAAACATGAAATTTTCGACAGAGTTCTGTGGAGAGCATTCCAACTAGATGCATCACCATCAGTTATGGGGGGGGGCGCTAATGCACAGGAGTAAGCTGCAGAGAGTTGTAAGCATAGTCCTCGGTAGTATCCAGGACATCTTCAAGGAGCGATGCCTCAAAAAGGCAAAGAAGGGGACTAGTGAAGGAGGCCACCAAGAGAGCTCTGGAGGAGTTACAAGCTTCAGTGGTGAGATGGGAGAAACTATGCATGCAACTGTTGCCCGGGTGCTTCACCAGTCACAACTTTATGGGAGAGCGGCAAAGTGAAAGCTTCTGTTAGAAAAAACTCACTTGAAATCTCAGCTGGATTTTGCCAGAAGTTATTTGGGAGACTCTGAAGTCAGCTGGAAGAAGGTTTTACAATCTGATGAAACCAAAATCGAAATTTTTGGTCATCAGACTAAACGCCATGTTTTGCATAAGCCAAACAGCACACATCATCAAAAACTCACCATCCTTACCGTGAAGCATGGTGGTGGCTGCATCATGCTGTGGGGATGCTTCACTGCAGCAGGCCCTGGAAGGCTTGTGAAGGTAGAGGGTAAAATGAATCCAGCAAAATACAGGGAGATTTTGGAGAAAACCTGATGCAGTCTTGAGAGAAGATATGTTTTCCAGCAAGACAATGACCCCAAACATAAAGCTAAAGCTACACAGGAATGACTTAAAAGCCAGAAAGTTAATGTCCTGGAGTGGCAAAGTCAGAGTCTAGACCTCAAGCCAATTGAGAATTTGTGGCAGGACTTCAAAAGGGCTATTCATTCACAATCCCCATGCAATCTGATAGAGTTTGTGCAGTCTTATAAAGAAGAATGGGGAAAAATTGCAGTGTTCAGATGTGCAAAGCTGCTAGAGATCTATCCAAACAGAGGTTGTAATTGCTGTCAAAAGTGCATCTACTAAATACTGACTTGAATGGGGTGAATATTTGTGCAATCAGTTATTTTATGTTTTATATTTTAATTAATTTAAACCACTTTGTAGAGATCTGTTTTCATTTTGACATGGAAGAGTCATTTTCTGTCGATAAGTGTCAAAAAAAGCCAAACTAAATCCACAATGATCCAATGTTGTAAAAGAATAGAACATGAAAAGTTTCAAGGTGGGGGTGAATACTTTTTATAGGGACTGCATATACACATACTTACTGCAATTCTCTGTTTTTATTTCTCTATTATTATGTATTGCCTTTTACTATTTCCACAAAATCAACAAATTTCACAACTCATGCAGGGGTGGTGGTGGAGGCAGACATATTAGGGACACTTAAGCAACTCTTAAATAAGAACATGGATGACAAAAAATGGAAGGCTATGTAGGATGGAGGTTGGATTGTTCTTAGAGTAGGTTAAAAAGCCAGCACAGTATCTTGGGCTGAAGGATTTTCACTGTGCTGTAATGTTCTATGTTCTTGAAGGAGCCATATACAATGTGGTTATAGAGCAGGTTAGAAGCTGAAAATTCAATGTGCAACTCAAGTCCAAACTCCCCACAGTCAGACCACCATCTCCATGCTTTAAGTAGTGGAACACTCTCCATTTGCCAGGATGAGTGCAGCTTCAACCTCACTTAAAAGCTCAAAGCCATGCAGAACACAGAAGCCCACCTGATAGGCTCGCCACCCGCTCCCACCCATGACCATTCACCACTCACTCCACCACCAACACACAGTAGCAGCAGTGGATACCGTCTTCACCATCAATGCAGCAAGAAACGTTACACAACACCTTACCAGCTCACAACCTCACTAGTGAAAAACTCAAGAGCAGTAAAATCATGGGGAATACCTCCAATTGGAAGTTGCACATCATCCAGATTAGTAAATTTAATGCTGTTCCTTGATCTTCATTAGATCAAGATCGGAATCAGAATCAGATGTAGTACCACTGGCATACATTGTGAAATTTGTTGTTTTGCAGCAGCAGTACCTGAAAATACATAATAATAAAAGATATTAATTACAATAAGAAATATATCAATATTCTTCCAGACTTCCTGACTGGGAGACCTCAGTCAGTCTGGATCAGGAGCAGCATCTCCAACACCATCAGATTGAGCACAGGGGCCCCCCACTGCTGTTCACTCTGCTGACCCATGACTGTGCTGCAACACACAGCTCGAACCACATCATCAAGTTCGCCGATGTCACGATCGTGGTGGGTCTCATCAGCAAGAACGACGAGTCAGCTTGCAGAGAGGAGGAGCAGCGGCCACCAGACTGGTGCAGAGCCAACAACCTGTCTCTGAATGTGAACAAAGCAAAAGAGATGGTTATTGACTTCAAGAGGGCACAGAGCAACCACTCTCTGCTGAACATTGACGGCTCCTCAGTAGAGATCGTAAAGAGCACCAAATCTCTTGGTGTCCACCTGGTGTAGAATCCCACCTGGTTCCTCAACACCAGCTCCACAGCAAAGAAAGCCTAGCAGCATCTCTACTTTCTGCGAAGGCTGAGGAAAGTCCATCTCCCACCCCCCATCCTCATCACATTCTACTAAATAAAAAAAATTAAATTAAAAAAAAAGTAGTAATAAGAGAGGGGAAAATAATGAAGTAGGGTTAATTGGTTCATTTCTTTTCAGAAATCTGATGGCAGAGGAGAAAACTCTGTTCTTAAACTATTGAGTGTGTGTCTTCAGGCTCCTATACCTCCTCCTTGATGATAACAATGAGATGAGGGCAGGCTCTGAGTGATGGGATGCTGCCTTCATGAGAGATTCTCTTTTGAAGGTGTCCTGGATGCTGGGGAGGCTGGTGCCCAGGATGGAGTTTACAACTTTCTGCAGCTTTCTCCTGGAACTTGTTGTGGACATACCCAAAAGTCAGGGATTCCAATGGTTCAAGAAGGCAGCTCAGCCTCTTCTCAAGGCATGGTAGTGTAGTGGTAGCACAATGCATTACTGTACAGGAGACTCCGGTTCAATTCCTGCCACTGCCTGTAAGGAGTTTGTACGTTCTTCCCTTGACTACATGGGTTTCCGGGTGCTCTGGTTTCCTCCCACTTTCCAAAGATGTACCAGTTGGTAGGTTAATCGGTCATTATAAATTGTCCCATAATTAGGCTCAAACTAAATTGAGGCATTGCTGGGCGGCTTGGCTCAAAGGGCTGGAAGGGCCTATTCCACGTTTCACCTCAATAAATAAATATTGTCTGTGTAATCCAAGCTGCTGCTTATGAAGGATAAACTTTCATCAGAACTAGACAAAAGTTTGAGATGAAATGGAATTGGGAAAGTGAAGAGAAAAACTGAAGAGCAGGTCTGGGACTGGGTTGAAACAAGGAGACAAGTTGATTAAGAGCAACACAATCACAGGACATTCTGCAGATGCTGGAAATCTGGGACAACTCACAGAAAATGCTGGAGCAATTCAGCAGGTCAGGCAACATCAATGGATAATGGAGTGAGAGGTAAGTAATGTAGAGAGAGCATGAATATTCTAAATGCAATGGAATCTTTCAGATTAAACAAAAGATTAGAGTCATTTTAGATTCATCCCTCTATAATAAATAATTTGATGTATTGCAAATGTTTGCACACAAGCTTTGCTGACTATGACTTTATAGACACAAATATACTCTCATTTTTGCAAAGGTTTCAATTTCATAATCACTAGTGTAAAATCTTGGCTGTGCAATTGAGTTAAGCTATTCCCTTATTAAAACTTCCAACAGATGCATCACCAATGGATCACCTCCCATTCAGTGAAATGTAAGTTCCAGTGAGCCCTGAGGGTGTTCAGTGTTCTTTATCCTGAAGATAATGGTCTTTCAGATAACTGTATGAAAACTAGTTATTATCCTATTGTTGTGTATGAGACCTTGCTACCTGCTAATTGGAATTGAGTCGCCAACATTGCGATAGTAACTACATATTAAAAGCCATGCATTGATTGTAAATTGCTTTGGGTGTTCCCGAGAACAAGAAAAGTAATATGGGAGCGCAAAGTCTATGATTTTCTTCGACACTTGCATCTATAAATTTAGCGGAAATAATGGAAAATTCACACTCAGTGACCTGCAGACAAATGTATGTGAACTCCCCAAACGTTTGATTCTCTCTGTCAAAGAGAAACGCAGAGACAGGAAGCTGAGCTGAATCGGGCTCACCAATAATTATCTCTGTATTTCTTGGCACTTGGAAGAGTGTTAGTCATTTCAAAGAGGACCTAAATCTCAATGGTCTTCTGTTGAAAATAGATGTGTAGAAAAGCTTAATTTGATTTAAGATGGTAAGACCATAACAGATAGGACCAGAATTAGGCCATTCAGCCCATCAAGTGAGGTGGCACATTAGAGTAGTGGTTAGCAGACGCTTTACAGTACCAGCGACCTGGGTTCATTTCCCACCACTGTCAATAAGGAGTTTTTATATTTTCCTTGTGACTGTGTGCGTTTCTTCCAGGTTTTCTGCTTTTCTCCCGCAGCTCAAAGATGTCCTGGTTGGTAGGTTAATTGGTCATTGTAAAGTTGTCATATGATTAGGCTAGGATTAAACCATGGATGACTTGGTGGTGCTGCTTGAAAAGCCTAATCCATGTTGTATCTCAATAAACCTCAAGAAATAAATAAATAAGCCTGCTCCGCCATTCAATCATGACTGATTTATTTTCCCTCTCAAGCCCATACTCCTGCCTTCTCTCCTTTGACACCTTTATGAACCAAAGAACTATCAACTTGCTCTTTAAAGATACTCAACAACTCAATGTACACAGCCATATTTGGCAATTAATTCCACAGATTCACCTTGCTCTGGCGAAAGAAATTCATCCTCATTTCTTTTCTAAATGGATGTCCATTTATTCTGAGTCTGTGCCCCCTGGTCTGAGACTCCCCCTCTGTAGGAAACACCCTCTTCACATCCACTCCATGTAGGCCTTTCAATATTCGATAGGTTTCAATGAGATCTCCCATCATTCTTCTAACTCCAGTGAGTACAGGCCCAGAGCCACAAACACTCCTCATACATTATCCCTTTAATTCCCAGAATCATTCACATGCTCTTTTCGTGAACCCTCTCCAATGTCAGTATATCCTTTCTTAGATAAGGGACCCAAAACTGTTCACAATACTCCAAGTGCGGACTAACCGACACTTTATAAAGCCTCAGCATTATATCCTTGATCCCCTTGAAATGAATACTAACATTGCATCTGATTGAGGTACATTTTATTGTGGGCATTCACAGTAAATACAAAGAAACACAATAGAATCAATGAAAGAGCACACATAACAAGACAAAGAACCATGTGCAAAGGACAACAAACTATGCAAATACAAAAGGAAATTAAAATACTAATAAATAAGCAATAAGCATGGAGAACATAAGATGAAGAGTCCTTGAAAGTGAACTCATAGGTTGTGGGAACAGTTCAGTGTTGGGGTGAGTGAATTTGAGTGTGTTTCTTATTATATGGCATTATGACATTATATTATTATGGGCTGATGGCTATTATGGTTCAATGTTCTTTGCTGTCAATCACTAATTCCCCCTGAGAAAATGATGGTAGGTCATCTTCTTGAACTGCCTAGCAACTGAAAGACTTGTGAGGCTAAATCAGAACATTAAAATCTAAAGGTAAGCTGGTACTTAGTGTGACAGAACATCAATCAAAGGCTTGAGTGGAAGAAAAGATGAAGGTTTTAATGGTTAGTTTTATTTGTCGCGTACATATTTAATGGCCACCTGTACATTTGCTTTTTAATACAGATATCTAATTAATGAATCATGTGGCAGCAACTCAATCCATTAAAGTACACAGACATGGTCAGGTGGTTCAGTGGCTGTTCAAACCAAATGTCAGAATGGGGAAGAAATGTGATCTAAATCATTTTGACTATTGAATAATTATTGGTGCCAGATGGGGTGGTTTGAGTATCTCAGAAACTGCTGATCTCCTTGGATTTTCACACACAACAGTCTGTAGAGTTTACAGAGAATCATGCAGGGAAATCATTTACAGGGAAAGAATCCAGTGAGAGGCAGTTCTGTGAGCAAAAATGCCTTATTGAGAGAGGTCAGATGAGAAAGTTACACCAGTTAGTAAGTTGGTTGGTCATTGTAAATTGTCCCGTGATTAGGCTAGCGTTAAGTCAGTGGGTTGCTGGGCAGTAAGGCTCAAAGGGTTGGAAGGGCCCATTCCACACTGCATCTCTAAAAATAAAAAAAACAAAATAACAAACATGGATTTAACACTACAGTTGGTCCCCACCAGTGATGAATCAGTCCACATTGTCAGACATATCGTCCAAATACCTCCAGCTACTGCAAGTCAACCATCCATTTGTCCTTTTTCTAATCTTTTTATGGTGAGCAACTAGCAGTGTCAAATGAAAGACAAAAACCAACACTAATTGACTTGTTTTACCTTCATTGCCACTGAGAGTTGGGTCCAAAGCCATGGGTGAGTTCCAGAAATGAAGCAAGCTAATACACAGTTTATTCTAGAGGCATAGCTCGAGCACGAGTTCACCTCTGGTGGTTAAGCAACCCTGAGTTGCACCTCTATATTTTGTATGGGTGATATTCAGCAGCTGTTCCCTTGCAGGATATCAGTCTAAGGCCATTTCCTAAATTCTGGTCCAGTCAGGAATCATTGAGTGTTCACGTGTACAGTGATTGCTGTGAAGCCTGTTCCCTTCCTTTATCGTCCCTTTGGCATTTTTTCCCTTTGTCCCATGATCTATTCTCCTCTCCAATCAGATTCCTTCTTCTTCAGTACATTACCTCTTCCACATATTATCTCCCAGTTTCATACTTCATCTCCTCCTCCCCTCCCTCCCACCCACCTTTACTCTCATCTGGTTCACCAATCACCTTCTAGTTTGTACTCCTCCCCCTCCCCCCAACTTCTTCTTCTTGTATTTTCCCTCTTCCTTTCCAGTCTCAATGAAGGGTCTTAGCCCAAAACATCCACTGTTTTTCTCCACATAGATGTTTGCCTGACCTGCTGAGCTCCTCCAGCATTTTGTGTATGTTACTCTGTTTTCCAGCATCTGCAGAATCTCTTGCAGAATGAAATCTATCATATTATAATCACTGCCTCCTAAGGGTTCCTTTACCTTAAGCTTCCTAATCAAATTGCATTTGTTACACAACATCAAATCCAGAATAGCCTTTCTCCTAGTGGGCTCAACGATGTGCAGCTCTAAAAAGATATCTCGTAGGCGAATAAACTCTTCTGGGTCTTTCTGCCAGGTACAGGTATCGATTATAACCGACATTTCTTTGACAAACTTTGCCACCTTTTTCAGGGATGATGCCTGAACATGTCTATTCCGGTGGTATTTATACCCCAGTAGTGTGTCCCTCCTGATTAGTTAGTCCTCATCCAATCAGGTTTCCGCTTTCCCACCTTGTTTAGAATTGAATTCCAGTTTTTACTTAGAGCAAGACCTTCATCTTTGTTGAACTTCTTCTCCTTGAGTTTTGTTTCAATGGTTTCCTTTATCAGGTGGTCCCAAAAGCCACTGGCACAGCACAATAGTTTTGTGTCGTCAAAGTCAATCCTACGGCCATTATGAATGCAGAGTTCTGCTACCACCAACTTCTCCATGTAACCCAAATAGATATATCACCTATGCTCCTTGATGAGGATTTCCACTGTGCATCCCAACTGCTCCACATTCACAGGGAATCATGTAAACACCGGCCATCCTGAGTCTCAGCTTTTCTTTGACCTGCGTAAGCTGTGACTTGAGCTTCCTTACAGGTTTGTGGATGAGATTAATCCTGTATTTCTTCAGGATCCTGGCGATCCTTCCAGAAACCATAGAAATATAGGGAAGACAAGCGGTAGTGACGGCTCCTCCTCATTGTTAGGCTTCCTGGCTTTTTTGTCGGCACTATTAAGGATGCAATTGACCTTGCAGCCATTCTGTAGGAATGTAGTGAGTAATCATCTTTATTCCCCTGGGGAGACTCTCTGTGTCTGAAATAGTTCTCACACGGTTAATCAAAACAAAGAGAACCGCTCTACATTAGGAAGCGTGATGGTGGTTGTTATTGTTGAGGTGTAAGTCCATGTGTGTGTGCTTCCAATAGATACCAAGTGCGAGATTACCATCCAGTTTGCATTGTATTAGAATGTCCAGGAACAGGAGGCAATCATTCTTCTCTTGAAATATATCTTCATTTATCATAGAATTATTGAAATCTACAGGTCCTTTAGCTCACATGTAACCCACTCTAGAAGCTGGCTAGAATCTCCCTACCACATAGCCCTCTATTTTTCTATCCTTCATGTACCTAAGAGTCACTTAAAAGACCCTATTGCATCTGCCTCTGTTGCTAGCAGTGCATTCCACACACCCACCACTGTCTGTGTAAAAAGCTTACCTATGACATATCCCTTGTATTTATTTCCAAGCACCTTAAAACTATGTCCCCTCAAGTTAGCCATTTCAACCCTGGGAAAAAGCCTCTGACTATCCACATGATCAATGCCTCTTATACACCTCTATAAGGTCACCCCTCATCCTCCATCACTCCAAGGAGAGAAGGCCAAGTTCAGTCAACCTATTCTCATAAGGCATGTCCTCCAATCCAGACAACATCCTTGTAAATCTCCTCTGCACTCTCTCTATAACATCCACATCTTTCCCATAATCAGGTGACTAGAATTGAACACAGTACTCCAAATGGGGTCTAACTAAGGTCCTATATAGCTGTAACATTAACTCACTGCTCTTGAACTCAATCCCATGGTTGATGAATGCCAACACACCATTCACCTTCATATCAACACTGTCAATCTGCGCAGCAGTTTTGAGTGTCCTGTGGATATGGATCCCAAGATCTCGCTGGTCATGCACACTGCCAAGAAACTAACCAATAATATTATATTCTGTCTTCAAATTTGACCTACCAAAATGAACCACTTCACGCTTATCTGGGTTGAGCTCCATCTGCCACTTCTCAGACCAGTTCTGCATCCTATCGATGTCCCATTGTAACCTCTGACAAACTTCCAGACTATGCACAACACCCCCAACTTTTGTGTCATCAGCAAACTTTCTAACCCACCCTTCTACTTCCTCATCCAGGTCATTTATAAAAATCACAAAGAGGAGGGGACCCAGAACAGATCCTTGCAGAACACCACTGGTCACCATCCTCCCTGCAGAATACGAATTATTTGTCATATATCAACCAAGAGAAAATCTGCAGCTGCTGGAAATCCAAGCAGCGTACACAAAATGCTGAAGGAACTCAGCAGGCCAGGCAGCATCTGTGGAAAAAAAAAACACAGTTGCCGTTTTGGGCCAACACTCTTCAGCCTGCTGAAGGTTTTCGGCCTGAAATGTCAACTGTACTTTTTTCCATAGATGCTGGCTGGCTTGCTGAATTCCTCCAGAATTTTGCGGCCGAAGGTTTTCGGCCTGAAATGTCAACTGTACTTTTTCCTATAGATGCTGCCTGACCTTCTGAGATCCTCCAGCATTTTGTGTGTGTTGCATTTGTTGTTTATGCCGGGAAAGCACTAGATCCTTTTTCCATCTTGTAGGCATTCCACAAATTCTTCCTCATGTGATCCAGCACTATCCTGATTTTCCCAATCTACCTGCATATTGAAATTCCCCATGACTATCCTAACATTGCCCTTTGACATGAGCTTTCTATGCAATTTGTAGTCTACATCCTGCCTACTGTTCAGAGTCTTGTATATAACTCCCATCAGTGTCTTCTTACACTTGCAGTTTCTTAACTCTACCCACAAGAATTCGACATCTTCAAATTCTATGTCATCTCTTTCTAAGGATTTGGTTTCATTTTTTACCGACAGAGCCACCCAACTATCTCTGCTGACCTGTCTGCCCTTTCGATACTATGTGAATCCTTGGACTTAAGTTCCTAATTATGATCTTCTTTCAGCCACGAATGGCTGCATCACAGCCTGCTGTGGAGGCTCTAATGCACTGGATTGGAAGAGGCTGCAGAGTGTTGTTGACTCATCCAGACCCATCATGGGCACAACCCACACAGCTATTGAGGACATCTTCAAAAGGCAGTCCCTCAGGAAGGCTATATCATCATCAAGGACCGTCACTACTCGGGACATGACTTCTGCTTGCTACTGCCATGAGGGAGGGGATACTGGAACCTAAAGATGCACACTGAACATTTTAGGAACAGCTTCTTCCCTTCTACCATCAGATTTTTTGAATGGTTCATGAACACTGTCTCATTTGTACTTCTTTTATTGCAGCTTATTGTCATTTTTTATGTCTTAAACTGTACTGCTGCTCAAGAAAAACACATTTCATAAAACATGCCAATGATTATAAACCTGCTTCTGGTTAGGATTCTTCCCTCTGCCTTTATCCCCTCTGCTCATGTTCAGAAAGGTGCAATCTGCAAATTGTCAGGGCATGGAATTTAGAGAGAGAGGAACGTAGAGGGGGGTAGAAATAGACCAGGCTAATGTTGTATGTAAAACACCCTCCCCTCACACTGCTGCCTTCATGAAGGAGGCACAGGAGCTTTCAGTTCCTCGTCATCATGTTCAGGAACAAAGATTATCCCCAAGCATCAGGCTCTTAAACCAGAGGGGATAACTTCACTTTACATCACTCACTTCAACACTAAACTGGGTACGCAACTTAGGGACTCTCTGTCAAGGACTCCATGACTCATGTTCTCAATATTTATTGCTTATATATGATTATTGTGTCTTTTCCTCTCTTTTCGTATTTGCAGTTGTTGTCTTCTGCACGTCTTTGTTGTATGTGTTTTTTAATAACTTTATTGCATTTCTTTTAATTTACTATGAAAACCCACAAGAAAATGAATTTCAGGAAAGTTTATGGTCACATCAATGTACTTTGATAATAAATTTACTTTGAAGATTTGTCAGGGCGTCAAAGGTTACAGGGAGAAGGCAAGAGAATGTGGTTAGGAGGGATAAGAAGTCAGCCATGATAGAATGGCAGACCAGGCTTGATGGGCCAATTAATTCTGCTCCTATGTCTTATGGTCTTGTGAACTTTTAACTTTGAACTTTGTAGGTCTGACCAAGTAGCACAGTTGGTTTTGAGAAGCAGCACTGGAACACCCATTACAATGGAGAAAGTAGGTGGCATCAGTGTGCTATTGAAACATTTCTGATGAAGGGTTTCAGCCCAAAACGTTGACTCATTGAGCCCATTGAGCCCCAACCTCCCACTCCCCCCATGGAGGCTGCCTGTCTTGCTGAGTTCAACCAGCATTTTTTGTGTGTTTCGCTGGATTTCTGGCATCTGCAGAATCTTGTGTATTTTTTATTGAGATACGGCATAGAATAGGCCCCTCCAGAACTTTGAGCCATGCTGCCCAGCAAACCTCCGTTTTAGTCCCAGCCTAGTCACAGGACAAATATGAATGACCAATGAACCCACCAAACAATACATCTTTAATTGTGGGAGGAAACCAGAGCACCCGGAGAAAACCCATGAGGTTATGGGGAGAACATCCTTACTGGTAGCGATGGGAATTGAACACTGGTATGTTATCCTTTTCCTTGTTATTCTGCTTTGGTATTGTGTTGGAGCTATTATTATCCAATATTGTGCCTTTAGAGCCGTAGAACATAGAACAATACAGCACAGTACAGGCGCATGATGTTGTTCCAAACTTTAACCTTCTCCAAGTTCAATCTAATCCTTCCCTCCCACATAGTCCTCACACGTAGTTTGTTAATTAGTTTGCTAACAAGGATTTGCTAGCCTAACAAAATTTATGAGGTAAAAATTCATTAAGCACTTGCTTTTAAAGGGTTACTGGAACCCAGCTGACAAATTCCATTTGACCTAGGTTAGTAAAAGTTGGCATGATTTATAAACTCTCTCTATTTCTATTTGCTTTCTTCCCTCCATAAAAAAAATCACAGCATCTATTAAAGTTTATATGATTGCTTGTTGTCATCTGCATTAAAGGATCAGCCAATGTTAACCAAGGTAATTGCTCTCTCACATATTACCTGGTACTTTCAAAGATTTTAAATTCACTTCAAAAGAAAATGCTTTTCCAATGCATTCATCAAATGGTTCAAAGTGGTAATTTTGAAATGCTGGAGGAACTCAGCAGGTCAGGCAGCGTCCTTTGAGAGGAATAAACAGATAACATTTCAGGCCTGATAATGGGTTTGACCTAAGATGTCGACTGCTTATTCCTAACTATAGATGCTGCTTGATTTGCGTTATGTGAATTCTGTTGCTTTATGGCAATGGTACAGTACGATGATATAAAATTATAATAAACTACAAAATAAATAAATTGTGCAAAATGAAGTTTGTGAACAACTTAACAATCAATGTTTAGGGCCGAAACCCATCATCAGCACCAGCTGCGACTGACATGTTCTCCTTAGCTGCTGCCTAAGCTGCTGCGTTCCTCCAGCTATTTTTTTTTTGTGTTACAAATCATTGTTACCTCCTCCAGCCATACAGCTCTGCAAAAACCTCCTTTTCTTTGAGGGTGGCTAAGTTATGTAGTGTTTAATGTCAATCTTTACAGCAGCAGCAATCAGTGTTTAATTCTCACCCCTGTCTGTAAGGAGTATCCTCCTCACTGCATGGGTTTCCTCCAGTTGCTCTGGTTTCCTCCCACATTCCAAAGAGAATAGAGATTATTAACTTCTGGGCATGAAGTGGTGCCAGTGGAAGCATGGTGACACTTGACAGCTGTCCCCACAACATCCTCATTTGATCTTTGATGCAAATGACACACTTCAGAGTCTGTTTGTGTTTTCTGTTGCGGCCACCTAAGCACTTCAGGTTCAACATGCTAAATGTTCAGAGATAAATTTCAGCACACCATTGTTGTAACACATGGTTTTTTGAGTTACTATTGCCTTCCTGTCAGCTTGAACCAGTCTGGCCATTGTCCTCTGACATCTCTCATACAAGGTGTTTTCATCCACAGAACTGCCACTCACTGGAGGTATATTTTGTTCTTCACACCATTCTCTGTAAACTTTAGAGACTGGTGTGCATGGAAATCCCAGGAAATCAGCAGTTTAGGAGGGACTCAAACCATTTTGTCAAATACCAACAGTCATTCCATGACTAAAGTCACTTAGATCATATTCCTTCCCCATTTTGAAATTTGGTCTGAACAACAACTGAATCTCCTGACTATGCCTGCATGCTTTTATGCATTGGATTGCTGCCACGTGATTGGCTGGTTAGATATTTGTATCAACAAGCAGGTGTACAGGTGTACCTAATAGAGTGGCCACTGAGGGGTAGTACTTTGAAGTAGCAAAAAGGCAAGTAGACTACAGAATATATTGTGGTTACAGAGGAAGTGCAGTGCCTTGACATGGTAGATTGAGTGGTCAAGAGTTTATCTTTATTGTATATGTAATGCCCTGGTTATTATTTTTACTGTTATGTTGTGTGTATTTCATTTTGTGCTGTACTCTGCAAGCCGCTTGTTTCAGCTTAGATTTGGGTTATTGTTGAAGATAAGAGATGAGGAGAAATGTCTACCATCCAATTTGGATGATCGAATTGAAGGGGAGATTTCCCCAGTGAGGGACACTAGGGTTGGGCTTGGGGTTTGTTTTATGGGTTTGAGAAGGATGAAGAGAGAAGACGCCAGAGCAAAAAGGTTGTAGGATTTGACCCGGAGTGGGACCGTGATTCAACAAAGCCCGGGGTGAGAGTGATTGAGGATGAGTGACCTGGGAAACCGTGAGCTCCAACTTGTGTGCATTAGACTGCTTCATTAAAATGGGCCCTTTTTTTGTTTTTTTCTTTACTAACTGCTTAGTCAAATTAAGAATTATAAAACTAAATCTTTTCATTGTATGTGGTGTACTGTCTTTTATTTTGTCGCACTCATTCATAACAGGGTAACGAATTATGCAGCATCTACACAAACGGGGGCTTGGAGTGGGCTCGCGCCTCAAACTCACACGTTTGGCGGGGCTGCAAACTGTCTTCCCTAAAGTTACTCAGCCGAGGAAACCAGAGTGTTTCATAGAGGAGGCTTGTGAAGTGGGATAGGAACTGAACTTAAGCCTGGTCATGTCTGCTCTCAAGATTTTGTACCTTTTGCCTGAAGGAAGTGGGGAGGAGGGAGAATGACTGAGAAGGGAGATGCCCTTGATTATGTTGGCTTCTTTCTCAAGACAACAGGAACTGTCGACAAAATCTATTAAATGAAGGTTATCTTTTTGTGATGGACTAGGCTGCTTTGAGCATTCATCATTAAAGACCCTCGCTGTCCAGGGCATGCCTTCTTCTTATTAATACCATTGGTGCTAGTCATGGAGTCCTTTTGTGGAAAATGATTTGTCTTGCAGTGTTGCTCAGTTGTGCTACCAATGCTCTGTTGGTGTTCCTGTTTAACCTCTTATTTCTGTCTCTTCATTGGAGTTCTCACCATGATAGAGTCTGCCATTCCTCTTCCCTTGGACTCAGTCATTGCCAGCACTCACCCTGACAGAGTCTTCCATTCCTCTACCCCTGGGTTCTGTCATTACTAGAACTCATTGTGGCAGACATATGTCAGGGCTCTGTTGTTTTGCGGCAAACCTACCCTTACTTCAGCAATGGAACACTACAGACTACTTCATGCACTACCGTAGAATTTTCTGAAATGCTGGAAATCTTGGGCAAACTCACACAAAATGCTGGAGGATCTCAGCAGGTCAAGTAGCATCTATGGAAATGAATAAATAGTCATTATGGATGCAATGGAAGATGAGGGCCTCGATACAATAGCTATCACTAAAGAGGTAGTGCTGAGCAATCTTGTGGGCCTGAAGATAGATAAATCCCCTGGTGCTGATGGAATGCATCCCAGGGCACTGAAAGAAACGGCAGAGGTTATAGTAGAGTCTTTGGTGATAATTTACCAGAATTCTCTGTTCTCTGGGCAGGTCCTGGTGGATTGGAAGACGGTGAATGTCATGCCACTGTTCAAAAAAGGATGTAGGCAGAAGACAGGTAACTATAGGCCAGTTAGTTTAACATCTGTAGTTGGAAACATGCTTGAAACTATCATTAAAGAAGAAATAGTGAGGCACCTGGAAAGAAATAGATCCATCAGGTAGAAATTGGATGGATTCAGCAAAGGCAGGGCCTGTTTTACAAGCTTACTAGAGTTCTTTGAGGATATAAATTGATAGAGGGGAACAGACGACATTATTTACTTGGATTTCCAGAAGACATTGGATAAGGTGCCACATAAAATAAGATAAGGATGCATAGAGTTAGGGGGTGATGTATTAGCATGAATAGAGGATTGGTTAACTAATAGAAAGCAGAGAGTTGGGATACATGGGTGTTACTCTGGTTGGCAGTCTGTGGTAAGCGGCATGCTGCATGGGTCAGTGCCAGGCCCATAACTGTTCACAATATGCATTAATAATCTGGAAGAGGAGATCAAGTGTAGTGTATCTAAGTTTGCTGATGATACTAAATTGAGTGGAAAAGCAAATTGTGCAGAAGATACAGAGAGTCTGCAGAGAGATATAGATAGGTTAAGTGAGCGGGCAAGGATCTGGTAGATGGAGTACAATGTTAGTAAATGTGAGGTCATTCACTTTAGAAGGAAAAATGAAAGAGCAGATTATTACTTAAAGAGTAAAAAATTGCAGTATGCTGCTGTGCAGAGGGACTTGGGAGTGCTTGTACATGAATCACAAAAGATTGGTTTGCAGGTGCAGCAGGCTATCAAGAAGGCAAATGGGATGTTGGCCTTTATTGCTAGAGGGATTGAATTTAAGAGAAGGGAAGTTATTCTGCAATGTACAGGGTACTGGTGAGGTCACACCTAGAGTATTGTGTGCAGTTCTGGTCTCCTTACTTGAGGAAGGATATACTGGCTTTGAAGGTGGTGCAGAGGAGGTTCATCAGGTTGATTCCAGAGATGAGGGGGTTGGACTATGAGGAGAGGTAGAGTCACCTGTACTTGCTGCGATCCAGAAGAATGAGAGGAGATCGTATAGAAACATATAAAATTATGAAAAGGATAGATTAGACTGAGGCAGGAAAGTTGTTTCCACTGGTAGGTGTGACTAGAACTAGGGGACATAGCCACAAGATTCAGGGGAGTAGATTTAGGATGGATATGAGGAGGAACTGCTTTTCCCAGAGTGGTGAACCTGTGGACTTCTCTGCCTGATGACGCAGTGGAGACTACCTCAGTAAATATATTTAAGATAAAGTTGCATCGATTTTGCATAGTAGGGGAATTAAGGGTTATGGGGAAAAGGCAGGTGGGTGGAGATGAGTCCATGGCCAGATCAGCCATGACCTTATTGAATGGCAGAGCAGGTTCAGCAGATCAGATGGTCTATTCTTGCGCCTATTTCTGCAGACCAAGGCCCTTCATCAGGACTGGAAAGAAGGGGGAATGGGAAGGAGTACAAACTCGAAGCTAAAAAGTAAGACCAGGTGAGGGGGAAGGCAGCTGGGTGAGGGAGGGGGGATCAAGTAAGAAGCTGGGACGTAATAGATGGAAAAGGTAAATGACAGAAAAATAAGGAATCTGATAGGAGAGGGGATTGGACCATGGGAGAAACGGAAGGAGGTGGAGAATTCGTGGAGTATAAGAGATTTTTAGATAGACACATGAATATGAAGAGAATGGAGGGATATGGACGATACGCAGGATGGGAGCAGTTAGTATAATTTGTCATGAAGATCAGCACAACTTCATGGGCTGAATGGTCTGTCAAGTTGTAGTGCTCAGTGTTCAATGTAGAGTATCTTAGGCACATATATATAGCTAGGGAGGCTAAGAATTTTGCACAATACTGCAGTAATTTTATGTATTGCACTGTAATGCTGCTGCAAAAAACAAATTTCATGACAAATGTGAGTGATGATAAACCTGATTCTGATATGGGTCTCTGTTGTGAGCTAAGATTGGAAAAGGGGTAGGAAGAGGGAAATTATGGATGGGAACAGGGGAAGGGAGCGGGAAGCACCAGAGAGACATTCTGTAATGATGAATAAACCAACTGTTTGCTATCAAACAACATGGCCAGTTTTCTCAGGGCTGGATGTGTCTTTTCCTGCACTACCCCAACCCCTGGCATTCCTTCTCTGCCACCTGTCCCACACCCTTGCCATCATTTGCACCCAGAAGATTTGCAAATGCACTTTCTGCTCCATGTTGACAGATACAGTACTGAGCAAAAGGGGTGGGGGGGTGTGTGTGTGTGTGTGTGTGTGTGTGTAGATAGATAGATAGATAGATAGATAGATAGATAGATAGATAGATAGATAGATAGATAGATAGATAGATAGATACTTTATTCATCCCCATGGGGAAATTCAACTTTTTTTCCAATGTCCCATACACTTGTTGTAGCAAAACTAATTACATACAATACTTAACTCAGTAAAAAATATGATATGCATCTAAATCACTATCTCAAAAAGCATTAATAATAGTAATAATTAATAATAATTGTGTGTGTGTGTGTGTGTGTGTGTGTGTGTGTGTGTGTGTGTGTGTGTGTGTGTGTGTACCCACCTAAGATTTTGGCATGGTACTGTAAGTTTATGGAAATAGTGCTATGATCAAACGAAGGCATCGAGATGGCACAGGAAGCAGATGTACAGAATTTTTGCTGCAATATTTCTGTTATTACGGGGAGCTGTTCAGTTGTATAGACCTCAGACATTGTTAAGAGCAGTTCCAACTGAGATTGCTCGGAGTCCATGTGCCAATTAGAGTTGGAAGATTTCAATGCTGAGATATTTATTGGGGAGATTTCTCCTTATTACCATTTCTATTGCTCCTTTGTTTCGTCTGTAGACGGGACTGCCAATGCAATTATGGGCCCCATCAAACACAAACTACTGGTAAATACGTAGCCAACACAATTACTGCAAGAGATACCACATTATGGCTGATTGATGTTATAATTCTCATGTAAAATCGAAGCTAAGATATCCTAATTCCCTCAGGGAAATGAACCAATATTTCCACACAGAAAATAGGGAAAGTGTGCCATTTGCTGCAGCTTGATGTTATTAATTGTGTTACATTACTCTCATGGTTTGTTCAGATTTTTTTGTCTTCAAATAGCTGGCAATCTCTTGAGGTGGTTCTGCAGAGTCAATAGCCGGAGGTAGTCTTCCTACATATCACTAAAAAAGAATTAACAACGCAACAAGATGTACTGCAACAGCAACCTTGCACCCAGTGTCAGTAAGACCAGAGAACTGATTGTGCACTTCAGGAAGAAACACACAGCAGTCCTCATCAAGGGATCAGCATTGGAAAGGCTGAGCAGTTTCAAGTTCCTGGGTGTCAACAAATCTGAAGATCTATCCTGGGTCCAATATATTGATGCAATATATTATCACAAAAACAAGGAACTTGTTGTAGACTACAGGAAGAATGGAGACAGGCTAGCCCCTATTGACATCAATTGAAATGGGTTCGAGAGGGTGAACAGCTTTAAGTTCTTTGGCATAAACATCACCAAGGATCTCACATGGTCTGTACATACTGGCTGTGTGATGAAAAAGGCACAACAGCACATTTTTCACCTCAGACAATTGAAGTTTGGTATGGGCTCCCAAATCGTAAGAACTTTCCATAGGGGCACAATTGAGACATCCTGACTGGCTGCATCACTTCCTGGTATGGGAACTCTGCAGAGAGTGGTGCGGACAGCCCAGCACATCTGTAGATGTGAACTACCCACTATTCAGGACATTTACAAAGACAGGTGTGTAAGAAGGGCCCAAAGGATCATTGGGGTCCTGAGTCACCCCAACCACAAACTGTTCCAGCTGCTATCATCTGGGAAACTGTACCGCAGCATAAAAGCCAGGACCAACAGGCTCCAAAACTGTTTCATCCATCAGGCCATCAGACTGCTTAATTCATTCTAACACAACTGTATTTCTTTGTTATATTGACTTTTCATATTTAACTATTTTTGTTACTGTCCTGTTGTACATAGTATTTATTATAAATTACTATAAACTGCACATTGCACATTTAGACAGATGTAACAAAGATTTTTACTCCTCATGTATATGAAGGATGTAAGTAAAACAGTCAATTCAATTCAATTACAAAGGAGACATAACAGTGGCTGTATTTCATAAGGAGTTTGAGGAGACATGGTATGTCACCAAAGATTCTTGAAAATTTCTGCTGTGTATCCTGGAGAGTATTCTAACTGGTAGTATCTCTGTCTGGTATGAAGGAGCCACTGCATAGGATCAGAAAAAAGCTGCAGAAAGTTCTAAACTCAGCCAGTTCTATCATGGGCACCAGCCTCCCCAGCACTGAGGACATCTCCAAAAGGCAATGCCTCGAGAAGGTGGCATCAATCATTAAGGATCCCCATTACGCCTTCACATTGCCACCATCAAGGAGGAGGTACAGGAGACTGAAGACACACATTCAACATCCACCATCAGATTTCTGAATGGATAATGAACCCATGAACACTAACTCAATATGTTTTTATTGCTCTCTTTTTGCACTAATTAATTAATTAAACTTATATAATACCATAAGACATAGGAGCAGAAGTTGGCCATTCAGCCCATCGAGTCTGCTGTACTATAATTTAAAAAGTATTATGTACTGTATTGCAATGTACGGCTGCCTCCGAATAACAAATTTCATGACATACTGTCTGCTAGTGATATTAAACCTGATTCTGAAGTTATTCAACAAAACCAACACAAGCAAACCGTACAACTTCAAAACGCAGGTTTTAATATCACTAGCGGAAGAGTCAGCCACCTGGCTCATCCAGCTTGCTCTGCCTTTCAATAAGATCATGGCTGATCTGCCCATGGACTCAGCTCCACCTACCTGCCTTTTCCCCATAACTCCTTAATTCCCTTGCTGTGCAAAAATCTAACTGTGTCTTAAATATATTTCATGTAGTAACATCCACCTCTTCCTTGAGCAGACAACTCCACAGATTCACTACTATCTGGAAAAGCAGCTTCTCCTCATCTCCATCCTAAATCTATTCCCCTGAATCTCACGAGTATGTCCCCTAGTTCCAGTCTCACTTACCAGGGGATATGGCCTCAATATTTGGGTGATAGATTAATTAGATTTATTCCCATAATAAATGGGAATAAATGAAAATTTATTTTCCATTAAAAAAAAACTTTGCCCAGGCTTGTACCCTGGAAACTTTCCAAGGCACAAATCCATGGTCTATCGAGACTAACGGAGGCCTACATGTTTCAAAGTTTCAATATAATTGTGACAAACAAAGCTAATCTCTTTGATTTTTAAAGGATGGGTATGTTTTTTTTAGTTGATCTGTGCACTTTTCCTTCCTCCTGAATAGATCTTATTCTTGAAATACTGGGTAGTGTAGTGGTTAGTACAACGCTTTACAGTACAGGTAACCCAGGGTTGAATTTCTGCCACTGCCTGTAAAGAGTTACTACATTTCCACATGACCACATGAGTTTTCTCCAGGTGCTCCAGTTTCATCTGATGGTCCAAAGTCGTACTGGTTAGAAGGCTAATTCGTCATTGTAAGTTGCCGCATGATTAGTCTAGAGTTAAATTGGGGGAATGCTAGGCAGTGCAGCTCGAAGGGCCAGAAGAGCATGTTCCACATTGTTTCTCAATAAAAATAAATTAAATAAAAAGTAAAATAAACAGCGTGCCCAAAGAAAGACCATAATACAGGCGAGTTTTCTCTCTGGCAAGTCTTTCTGTTGAAGAGCTTTGCGATGAAATCCATGCTGTGGGCCTTGAAGGGATATGAATAACAACCTCCCGGGACAGTATTGTGCAGCACAGGTCAATGATTTGAAATGAAACAGCGTGCATCTCATTCTTCATTTAAGAGACAATTTACGCGAACAAAGCAATTCACCATTTTGCAAAGGCAGCACATATTCCTGAGAGCGTAGATGGAGACTGTGAATCATCATTAGTCCAAATCATTAAAAAGATTTTTTTTTAAAACAGAGTTAGGTAGGGAATCAAATAGTCAATGTATGCTCTTTGTTACTCTCAGTTGTGTTTTAGTGGATGCATTCATTCTGATCTTTCAAGAATTACTTGATTCTGGCATGGTAATGGAGGACTGGAAAATTGAAAAGGGTCACTCCACTCTTTAAAGAAGGAGGAAGACAAAAGAGAGGAAATTAAAGGCTAGGTAGCCTAACCTCAGTGGTTGGGAAAGTGTTGGAGTCCATTATTAAGGAAGAGGTTTCAGGGTACTTGGAGACTAATGATATAATAAGTCAAAGTCAGCATGGTTTCTGTAAAGATGCCTGACAAATCTGTTGGAATTCTTTGAGGAAGTAACAAGCAGGGTGGACAAAGGAGAGGCAGTGGATGTCACTTACTTGGATTTTCAGAAGATATTTGATAAAGTGTCTTGCATAAGATGGCTTAACAAGATAAAATTCGATGTGTTACAGGAATAATACATGGATAAAAGAGTGGCTGACAGGCAGGAGTGAGTGAGTGGGAATAAAGGGGTCCTTTTCTATTTGGCTGCCAGTGACTAGTGTTGTTCCTCAAGGGTCAGTATGGGGACTGTGGTAAACCATGTATACCTGTCTGGACACGCCCCTCTGCTGACTGCTCCTGTGGCTCCTCCCACAGACCCCTGTATAAAGGTGATTGGGGCACTGCTCCTCCCTCAGTCTTCAACATGCTTGTGCTCCCTTTTCACTGTTAATAAAAGCCTATCGTTCACTTCCAGTCTCCTAGAGTTATTGATAGTGCATCAGGGACCGTTACTTTTCACATTGTTTGTCAATGATTTAGATCGTGGAATTGATAGCCTTGTGGTAAAGTTTGCAGATCATTTGAAGATAGGTGGAGGGGTAGGTAGTGCTGAGGAAACAATATGATTGCAGCAGGGTTTAGGCAAATAGGAAGAAAAGGCAAAAATGTGACGAATGGAATAGAGTGTTGGGAAAATTATCATAATGCATTTCAGGAAAAGGAACAATAGTGCAAACTATTATCTAAATGGGGAGAAAATTCAAACATCAAAGATGCAAAGGTACTTAGGAGTCCTCATGCAGACTTCCAGAAGGTTAGTTTACAGGTTGAGTCTGTGTTAAAGAAGTTAACATATGAGGAGTGTTTGGCAGCTTTGGGCTGTACTCACTGGGGTTTAGAAGAACAGGTGGGGACCTCATTGAAACCTATTGACTTTTGAAAGGACTAGATAAGGTGGACATGGAGAGGGTGTTACCTGTGGTGGGACTATCCAGAATTAGAGGACACCACCTCAAAACTGAGGAGCGACCTTATAGAACAGAAGTAAGGAGGAATTTTTTTAGCCAAAGAGTGGTGAATCTGTGGAATGCTGTGCTACAGACTGCGATGGAGGCCAAGTCTGTGGGTATACATATTTAAAACAGAAGTTGATAGATTTGTGATTGGTCAGGGCATCAAGGGATATGGTGAGAGGGCAGGTGCATGGAGTTGGATGGGATCTGCAATCAGTGATGATGAAATGGCAGAGCAGACTTGATGGGCTAAATGGCCTAATTCTGCTCCTAACTAAGTCTTATGGTCTAGTGGATGATCAACTCACCTCATGACTGGGCACATCACTAGTTTACTTCCTGGAACAAGAGTGTTACAATACTGAAGTGGCACTGAGTGTTAAGGGAACTGTCCTTTAGATGAGACCTTAAACAAGAAGTCTGTTTTCTAATATTGATGGCATTCTGGCCAAGTCTACAAAAGAATTAAAGGTAGATGAAGGGGCAGGTAGTTTTGAGCAAGCAGGGAATCTGCAGAAAGACTTTGACAGTTTAGGAGAATGGACAAAGCAGTGGCAGATGAAAAATAGTGTTGGGAAGTATATGGTCATGCATTTTGGTAGAGGGAATAAAGGATAGACTATTTTCTAAACAGGGAGCAAATTCAAAAATCAGAGGTACAAATGGACTTTGGAGTTCTTGCAGGTTGAGTTGGAGGTGGTAAGGAAGGAAAAATTCATTTCAAGTGGACTAGATATAAGAGCAAAGGTGTGATGCGGAGCCATTATTAGGAATTTGACAGACTAGCTTGGGAATATTGGGAGCAATTTTGGGCCCCTTACCTAAGAAAGTATGTGCTGCCATTGGAAAGCATCAAGAGGTGGCTCATGAGAATGATCCCAGGAAAGGAAGGGTTAACATGTGAGGAGTGTTTGATGGCTCTGAGCCGGTACTCACTGGAGTTTAGAAGAATGATGGGGGTATCTGCTTGAAACCTATTGAATAATGTAAGGTCTAGGTAGAGTGGACATGGAGAGGATGCTTCCTACAGTCTGGGAGTCTGGGACTAGAGGGCAAAGCTTCAGAATAGAGGAACATCCATTTTGACCAGAGATGGGGATGAATCTCTTTAGACAGAGGCTGGTGAATCTGTTGAATTTATTTCTACAGATGGCTGTGGAGGCCAAGTTACAGGGTATATTTAAAACAGAGGTTGATAGGTTCTTGATAGGTAAGGAAATTAAACATTGCAGGGAGAAGGCAGAACAAGTTTGAGAAGGAAAATAAATCAGCTATGATGGACTAGCTGAGCAGACTGAATAGCCTATTGCTGTTCCTGTGTCTTCTGGTCTTATACCCAAGGGCAATTAAATAGTGTACATCTTCCCTAAGGCAAGTCGAGCTCCTTGAGACATACACAAGTATGGCGATACTCAGTATAATATATGTAGGTACCGACAACACTCAGAATTTCAATTATGAATAGAATTATCCCATACAGTGAAAAAGAAACTGGTGCGAAAAAAGCAGGGATTCCTGATTCTGATTCTGAACCCCTCAGTCTCTGATGGAGGCCACAGTGAGAATACTAGTTTGATACTGTAGGCATCTGCTTACAAATACACACATTTTCCCTAAAATTGCTCTCTGGGATTTGAATACTAAATCATGTTAACTCTGATATTTTTCTTCCTGCCATCTTTGTGAAACTGCTAATTGATTCAGTTGTTGCAAACTAGCCTCCTAGTGGATTTCTCAAATCCTCTGTGATTGGAACGTGGGAGTATACATGAAGAACTTATTAATGCCACTACTGTAGAACCATAAAACAGTGGGAAGTGGGTTCCATGCTCAGACTGAGGCTCTCAAATTAATTAAGTTGTTCTCTCTGATCTCCTGCCTAACATTCCCAGCCTCAAACCTGCAGGAGACTATATGAGGCGCTGAAAGGAATTGATTGAAGTGGAAGACGGGGGGGATTAAAAATGCAAATGTTCATTTAAACAATGCAGACATCCAGACCCGCTTCATCCAGTCCAACCACTTTGGTGTTTAATTAGAGGAAAGTGCAATTTACAGAGGGGCACTGCCAATGCAGGAAGGGGGACGTGTACAAATTGCTACAAGAACAGGATCTAAATATAAACCATAATCAGAATCAGGTTTATTATCACCAGCATGTGACATGAAGTTTGTTAACTTAGCGGCAGCATTTCAATGCAATACATAATATAGAAACAAACAAAATAAAATATTAATAATAATAAATAAATAACTAAATTGTGCAAAACACAGAAATACTATATATTAAAAAAGTGAGTTAGTGTCTAAGGGTTCAATGCCCATCTAGGAATCGGATGCAGAGGGGGAGAAGCTGTTCCTGAATCACTGAGTGTGTGTCTTCAGGCTTTTGTACCTCCTACCTGATGGTAAAAGTGAGAAAAGGGCATGCCCCAGGTGCTGGAGGTCCTTAATAACGGACGCTTCCTTTCTGAGACACTGTCCTTGCAGATGTCCTGGGTACTTTATAGTCTATCACCCAAGATGGAGCAGACTAAATTTACAGTCCTCTGCAGCTTCTTTCGGTCCTGTACAGCAACCACCCCCCGATACCAGACAGTGATGCAGCCTGTCAGAATGCTCTCCACAGTACATCTATAGAGGTTTTTGAGTGTTTTTGAGATATAGGAGCATATTTAAGTCATTCAGCCCATCAGGTGTACTCTGCCAAACAATCATAGCTTATTCTCTTTTGTCAAACACCATTCTCCGCATAGTCGGAAGTCAAAGCAAATTGACTGTCGAAGTATCTGCAGTATATGTTACCATATACTACCATGAGATTCATTTTTTTAAATTTTTATTTTTATTGAGATACAGTGCAGAATGCTTAAAAAGGGCCCAAAGGATCATTGGAGACCTGAATCAACCCAACCACAAACCGTTCCAGCTGCTACCATCCAGGATATGGTAACGCAGCATAAAAGCCAGGATCAAAAGGCTTCATGACAGCTTCTTCCACCAGCCCATCAGATTGATTATTTCACACTGATACAATTGTATCACCAAGGATCTCACGTGGTCTGTACATACTGGCTGTGTGGTGGAAAAAGCACAACAGCACCTCTTTTACCTCAGACGATTGAGGAAGTTTGGTATGGGCTCCAAATCCTAAAAACTTTCTGCAGGGGCACAACTGAGAGCATCCTGACTGGCTGCATAACTGCCTGGTATGGGAACTGTACCTCTCTCAATCACAGGACTCTGCAGAGAGTGATGCGGACAGCCCAACACATCTGTAAATATGAACTTCCCACTATTCAGGACATTTACAGAGACAGGTGCATAAAAAGGGCCCGAAAGATCATTGGAGACCAAGTCACCCCAACCACAAACTGTTCCAACCGCTACCATCTGGGAAACGGTACTGCAGCTTAAACGTCAGGACCAACAGGCTCAGGGGCAGCTTCTTCCACCAGGCCATCAGACTGATTAATTCATGCTGATACAATTGTATTTCTATGCTATATTGACTGCCCTGTTGTACATACTATTTATTACATATTACTATAAATTGCATATTACGCATTTAGACTGAGATGTAATGTGAAGAGTTTTACTCCTCATGTATGTGAAGGATGTAAGAAATAAAGTCAAGTCAATTCAGTTCAGAACAGGCCATCCCAGTCCTTCAAGCTGTGCCCTCAACAATCTCCAATTTAACGCTAGCCTAAACACAAGATAATTTACAATGATCAATTAACCTACCAACAGGTACATCTTTGGACTCTAGGAAAAAAACAAGAGGACCCAGAGGAAACCTTCGCGGTCACAGGGGGAATGTGGAGATAGAGGTGGGAATTAAACCTGGGTTGCTGGTATTGTAAAGCATTGTACTAACCACTACCCTGCCTTTGGTAGGTTCTTGATTAACTATGGCATCAAAGGTTATAGGGAGAAGGCAGGAGAATGGGGTTGAGAGGGATAATAAATCAGCCATGCTAGAACAGTGGAGCAAACTCAATTGCCTGAATGGCCTAATTCTGCTCTTATGTTTTATGGTCTTATGGTCTAAGATAAAAACGCCTGAAAGCATGTTCTAACACAGCTTCTTTATGACTGTTATAAAACTATTGAGTGATCCTCTAATACAATTGTAAGGACTCTTGACTTTACAATCTACCTGGTTTTAACCTTGCATCTTGATGATGGGTATCAGCCCAACAAGTCAACTCTTTATTTCTCTCCATAGATGCTGCCCGTGTGTACTGCTCAATGTAAAGGCATGTCTTGTTTTGATGACCTATTTCAAGATTTCCCCAACAACCACTGTGAGAAGTTGCCTGAAAATTATTAATTAAAATATTGCATTCTATTTAAACTTGCTGCCCTGCTATAACTGAATCACAAGCAGGTGCCTCAAAGATTAGACAAAGGGAGATCGCTTACCCCTGGAGTGCTGAGTGTGGATTGAAGTGCACAGGGGCCCCAGGGGCCGAGCTGGTAAGCAGAGTGCTGGACCCAAGCTGAAGAGCTATGCCACTCGCTAAGCTGCCTAACCTGGTCGTCGACCTCTCTGGAGATCTTGCTGTTATTTTCAGGGACATTACTTAGATAAACTGCCAGAATTTTGAGTGCTTGCAGACAAGTATTTGAAGTGTAATGCATTTACTCCCTGTTGAGGTCAAGTGCAAATTCCATGAACACCTGAGCAGTCTCCAACTTGAGAGTATAAACATCGAAACCGCAAACTTCCAGTAAACCTTCCCCTTCTGTCCCTTTCCCCATCGTTTCCTTTCTCCCTCCTTCTTCAAAGTTAAAGTTCAAAGCACATTTATTAATATGATATATATATATTACTTATAACATTAAAATTCATCTTCTTCCAGGCAACCACGACACAAAGAAACCCAGTAAAACCCATTGAAAAAGACCATCAAACACCTAATGTGTGAAAAAAGAACAAATCATGCAAACAATAACAAGTAAACAAATAATACTCAGAACTAATGTTTACGAAAGTGAGTCCACAGCCACATAGCCAGTTCATCACTTCTGCCAGGTCCAGGAGCCCATTAGTTACAGGCCACAGCTTCATTCAGAACAGAGATGAGTGATCTGAACACCAGCCTGCCCCTTGCCTCCAACCCCAACACTCCGACCTTTTTGATAAGGCACTGCACTTAAGATCGATCAAACATATGCAGATAATATGGTTCATTAGCATAGTAAATAGTGCCAGGGAGTTACTGGGATAGAAACATAAATTATATCCAGTAATAATTTCTGTAGGGAATTGGAAGAATAAGTTAACAACAGAAATTACCTCACCTGGTCTTTTAATATCACCTCTTTGAACAAGGAAGGTACAGCAGTGTCTCCACTGTTGTCAATGGATGGAAACAGCAACACACCTGTCCCATCAAACACCACATGAGCCATCAAAGCCATCTGTGGCATCCAAACCTCCAGAAATGGTGGGGGGAGCCTCACTTGCCTTAATCTCCTTGATTATTGAGCACTTTACAGGAGCACCATTGAGAGTGTTCTGACAAGTAGCACCTCCATCTGGTATGGGAGCAGCCAAGCACTGGACTGGAAGCCCCTATAAAGGAATGTGAGACCAGCTGAGAGGGATCGTCCATCAGGGGCATGGAAGGTTAGTCAGGATTAAAGATCTTTCAGTAAGAGTTCAGCAACACTCTGATACTTTGCAATATAATGGACATTTTTGTTCCAATTATGTTCTTCAGCCAAGTCAAGTTTATTGTCATTTAACTATATACATGTATATAATGTATTTAACCATAGAATGTATATAGAAATAAGACAGCGTTTCTTCAAACCAGGGTAAAGCACAGTGGTACACATTACACACAGATCGCATAATAACTTCTGAAAGTAAGGATAAGATCTAGAGTTGAATTATGCAAAAATAACAAACTAAAGAACATAAATTAAATAAATTAAATATTGTAAGGTACAGAACAGAGAACCAGTGACAATTCAAATGGTATGCAACAGGGAGGTCAGAAGCCTAATGGTCTAATGGGGTCAGTATTGGGCTGGCTACTTTCCACATTGTTGTCAGTGGTTTAGATAATGCAATTGATGGCTTTGTGGCAAAGTTTGCAGATGATACAAAGATAGGTGGAGGGGTAGGTAGTGCTGAGGAAGTAATGTGATTGCAGCAAGACTTAGAAAAATTGGAAGAATGGGCAAAAAAGTGGCAGATGGAATACAGTGTTGGGAATACACTATACCTCCAATCTTGGTGTCATCTGCAAATTTGCTGATCTAGTTAAACACATTATTCTCCAGATCATTGATATAGATGTCAAACAACAAAAGACCCAGCATCAATTCCTGCAGTACACCATTAGACACAGGTCTCTAGTCGGAGAAGCGGCCCTCTGCTACTAATTCCTGGCTTCTCCCACAAAGCCAATGTCTAATCTAATTTAGTACCTCATCCTGAATGCCGAGTGACTGAGCTTTCCTGACTAACCTTCCATGCCCCCGATGGACGATCCCTCTCAGCTGTTCTCACATTCCTTTATAGGGGCTTCCAGTCCAGTGCTTGGCTGCTCCCATACCAGATGGAGGTGCTACTTGTCAGAACACTCTCAATGGTGCTCCTGTAAAGTACCATTATGATGGTGGTGGGGGAAGCCTCACTCGCCTTAATCTCCTTGGGAAGTGGAGACACTGCTGTACCTTCCTTGTTCAGAGAGGTGATATTAAAAGACCAGGTGAGGTAATTTCTGTTGTTAACTTATTTTTTTCTTGTAAAAGTTCTTTTTAATGCCCTGGCTAAGATTTTTACTGCTATGCTGCAGGTATTTCACTTTATCAATTCTGAAAGAGCAGCCTGCTCTGTCTTCAGCTTGTTTGGGTTTGAGCTGAGAAAAGGGGCTTCGTTGTTTAACTTAGGAATGTGATGTCATCTAATCAGGATGGTGGAATTGCGAGAAGACAGGAGAGAAGATGGATGAGGATGCCACCCTGTTGCACAAGGTGCTTTGTGCAGAAGAATGGCTTCAAGGAAGAAGAACCAATACCCCCGTGGGAGATCCCATTTATTCAAGATGGATTTCAAGCGACATTCAGAAGATGTTGTGTGCTTTCACGCAGACCGAGGGTCCAGCGTGTGAGTTAAAGACAACTTCAAGATGAGCTCCAACCTATGTGCACATTCAACTATTTAATCATGTTGGGCCCTTTTTTTCTTTACTTTTCTTTAATAACTCATTGGTTAAGTTAATGCTCATAAATATACTTCCTTTATAATTGTTTTCAGTGCACGATCTGCCACTTCTTGCCAATGGGCAATTGCCGGGGGCAGTAAATCTCACAGCATTCACACAAACCAGGATTTTGGAGGGCTTGAATTCCCAACCTCACAGGTTTGTCGGGACCAAAATCATATACACCCTAGATGGATGGAGCCTGAGAAATGTGGGTTCCTCACTGCAGAGTCCAGTAGCTGTTAGTGAGGTGGTAATGAACCACATTCACAGAAACGCCCAGTAAAAAGGGGTTTCATGTATCTGATTCTATGTGCCTGTGATGCTGCTGTAACTTCCTAACATTGTTTCCTGTGCTTATCATCATCATCATCATCATCACGTGCTATGTCATATGACCTGGGCGATCATTGTCTATGGCCATGATTGCTCTTGGTAAATTTTTCTACGGAACTGGTCTGCCATTGCCTTCTTCTGGACAGTGTCTTTACAAGATGGGTGACCACGGCATTATCAATACTCTTCAGAGATTTTCTACCTGGCGTCAGTGGTGCATAACCAGGACTTGTGACATGCATCTGCTGCTCATATGACCATCCACCACCTGCTCCCATAGCTTCATGTGACCCTGATCAAGGGGATAAGCAGGTGCTACACCTTGCCCAAGGGTGACATGCAGGCTAGTGAAGGGAAGGAGTGCTTTACACCTCCTTTGGTAGAGACATACGGCCACCCTGTCACCATGTGCAAAGGAACTATTACCTGTATTTAATATCTTTGCCACTTTATATATATATATATAATGCATATCACAGGATTGTTCTGACTAAATCAAAATCTTATTCTGTATTTTAACTGTGTGTTCCTAATATGCATTGTAAATTCATTCACTTTTGTTGCAATATTTAGGAACAATTATTATCTATATTGAATATCTCTGCCTCTTTTCCCTTTTGTAAACTATTATTGATTGTTGGATCATTCTCTCTAAATTTGTGCCTTTTTTTGTATTCTGCTATAACTCCTTGTAATTTAATTTAGAATTTAGGAAAAGGTGTAATATTTAAGGGGGAAAATGGTAGAGGAATTCCTCACTCACAGATGGTGCAAGTGTGAGCCAAGCTGCCTGTGGAAGTGGTAGATGTGGGTTCAGGTTCACCATTTAAGAGAAATTTTGCTAAGTACATGGATGAGAGGGGTATAGAGGGTTATGGTATAGGTGCTGGTTGATGGGACTAGGCAGAATAATAAATTGGCATGGACTAGATGGGCTGAAGGGCCTGTTTCTGTACTGTAGTTCTCTCTGACTCCATAACTCTATTTGATCCTTATATTCCTTACAGCAATACAATTCTGTGTAGCAGTTGTCTCTGGAGACAAAGTGTCTACTGATATATTTAATAAACCTTCCGAGCCCCACAACTGTCTTGACTATACCTCTTACCATCCTGTCTCTGGTAAAAATGCTATTCCCTTTCCTCAGTGTCACATCTGTTCCCAGGATGAGGTTTTCTTTCCAGAACATCAGAGATGTCCTCCTTCTTCAAAGAAAGGGGTTTTCCCTTCCTCCGCCATTGATGCTACCCTCACCCCCATCTCTCCATTTCCTAGATATCCATGCTCACCCTCACCCCATCTCCCCACCACTTTAACAGTGATAGAGTTCCTCTTATCCTTACCTACCTTCCCATGAGCTGCTTCCAACACATCATCCTCCACAACTTCTGCCATCTCCAAGGGATCCTACCACTAAACATATCTTTGCCACCCTGTCATTCTCCGCTTTCCACAGGGATCGCTCCCTCTATGATTCACCTGTCCATTTATACCTCCCTTCTAATCTCCCTCCTGGTGCATATCCCTGCAAGCAATAGAAAATCTACACCTGCCCATTCACCTCATCCTCATCTCCAATCGGCGCCTCAAATAGTCCTTCCAGGTAAGGTAACATTTCACCTGCACATCTGTTGGGGTCATTTATTGTATCCAGTGCTCCTGAGGTGGCCTCTTCTATATTAGTGAGACGTGATGTAAATCATGGGACAGCTTTGTTGAGCACCTCCATTCCATCTACAAAAGTGGAATTTCCTAGGGGCCAACCATTTTAATTCCGATCCACTTATCCATTCCAACATGTTGGCCCATGGCCTTTTCTTCTGCCATGAGGATGCCACTCTAAGGGAGAAGGAACAACATCTCATATTCTGCCTAGGTAGTCTCCAACCTGATGGCATGAACATTGATTTCTCCTTCCGGTAATTTTTTCCATCCCTGTTCCCTCTTCTTCTATTCCTAACTCTGGCCTCTTACCACTTCTTCTCACCTGCCTCTCTCCTCCCCTTAGTGTCCCTCCAACTTCCCTTTCTCCCATGATCCACCACCTTCTCCTGTCAGATTCCTTCCTCTCAGCCCTTTACCCACACACCTGACTTCACTGATCACCTTCTAGCTAGCATTCTTCCCCTTCCCCCACCTTTTAATTCTGGCATCTTCCCCCTTCCGTTTTTTAGTCCTGATGAAGGCTCTCGACTTAAAGCATTGACTGTTGACTTCCAAAGATGCTGCCTGTGTGTTTTGCTCATAATTCCTTATAATGTAATTTAAAATGTGTTCAGTATTTTTACTGTATATTGCTATAATACCCTGTAATTTAATTAAAATTTTGATTCTCATTTTCTTACGGTAGATTGCTTTAATTCCTTCCAATTTAATTTATATTTTGGTACTTATTTTTTGACTGCAAATTGCTATACAGTAATTCCTTATAATTTATATTCCTTGATTATTTTGTTTTCTTTCACTCATTTGTCTTTACTTCACTCTCAAAGTTCTCATCATGTTATTGATTATTGAACAGTACTCATATTTATTGTATACTTCTCCTGTCTCTGTATGATTTTCTTCCCTTATTTCTTTATTTGCCTCTGCCGTGACATCACTATGGGAACATTTCCCTTCTACTACTATTTGTGACAGTTTTAATTGTTTGCAGGTACAGTTCTGTTGCAGGCTCTTGATTGAATGGATGTGGAGAAAATAATTCTTCCTGTGGGAGGATCTACACCTAGAGTCACCGATAGAATCACTCATGTAATACAGAGGTTAAATGTAATCTTTTCACTTTTGAACCAGCTTCCTCAAGGGACAGTTAAAGCACTTTCTTTGAACTTTTTAAAAGCTATTATTAATGCTTTTTGAGATAGTGATTTAGATGCATATCATATTTTTTACTGAGTTAAGTATTGTATGTAATTAGTTTTGCTACAACAAGTGTATGGGACATTGGAAAAAAGTTGAATTTCCCCATGGGGATGAATAAAGTATCTATCTATCTATCTAATAAAGTTTAAAGTTCAAAGTAAATTTATTATCAAAGTACATATATGTCACCATATACAACCCTGAGATTCATTTTCTTGTGGGCAATCACAGTAAATTAAAGAAACACAATAGAATCAATTAAGGCCTTTACTCTTCACTGCATAGCTATGAATGCTTGAATTTTGAATTGACTTTATTCCTTATAGTCCGTGAGCCAGGACCCCAAACTTGGGCTACCAATACCATCTGAGGGGAATAATTCTTATAGTGATTTATGGCAAGGTATACACCCTGTTAAAATCCAGCAACAATGAATATATAATTGACACAGGTTTTTTATAACAAATAAAACATTTATTAAACACTGCTCAAAAAAACCCAAAAGTAAACAAATGACTAACTTAACTGGAAGTCAGCTGCTATACAGCAACCCAAACAGTTCTTAAAGTGAGAAATGCAAACTCAGTTCTTTAAAGTAGTATTGCAAAAGTCCTAATGACTTACAGTCAGTTAGGAGAGACTTTCCTTGAAGTAATAAATTCTCTTTCGTGACGTTACTGCTGATCCCAGCCGAAGTATGCCTTGCCCAAAGGATTTATGATTGAAGGAAATAAAACGGCTTAAAGGCACTGACCTTTCCTTGGCGAAACTCTGCATCCAACTCTTTCTGCTCTTTTAGCAGGAGCTATCTCGGACACAGGTTACTAACTCCTGGTACAAACATTAAATAAGGTTGAACCTGTTTTACCGCCGACAACATCAAATTTCCTCGATCCTTCAGCTTCCCGAACTTCGATAAATCTTCACTCTCCGACTGGACTTTAACTGGCAGTGATTTTCAGAACTGCTGGCACAACAATTCTTACAGTAGAAATTAAAACTCCACTTTTGAAATGAAACTGTGTCATAAAATCAAATACGCAGCAGAACGGAGTCACTGACACCTTAAGCCACGAATTGACCTGCGTCACAGGGAGGGAGTTCTCCTTTTATACCCTGTTGAAAGACAGGCCATCACATGACCTCTCACTGGTGGGAAAATTACATCACTCCACCATCACAAGACCATTACATCATGCCCAGCAGAGCCCCAATTACATCCTGGTCATGTGACAGGCACAAGATACCCACGGATACATAACAACCCCTAGTGCTAGAAAGTATGAGATAGCATTGCAGCAGTGATAGCTTTCTGTGTGTGATCACTCGATTTATAACCCCATGCCAAAACACACTTTTCAAAAATATACATAGCACAGAATAAAGCATTCTATTCAAACTGATGGCTCTCTCATATTATTGATGCTTTGTCTTTGAAAATTGGTGGGAATATAGCTCAGACTATATGTTTTTCAGAAAAGTTGTTAAAATTAGCATCTCTATAAATGTTAACTATTACTGGCAGTGACAACACAGTGACAGACAGACAGACAGACAAACATACTTTATTGATCCCGAGGGAAATTGGGTTTTGTTACAGCCGCACCAACCAAGAATAGTGAAGAAATATAGCAATATAAACCATAAATAATTAAATAATAATAAGTTAATCATGCCAAGTGGCATGATTATACATTACATTACTATACTATACATTACACAAGCTGTACTTCTGTTTTCATGTTCTGTTTCACATTTATATCTTATATATCACCACTTATACATACATTTATATCACCTTTATAGAAGGTGCTTTTTTCACCAGCAATGTTAATGTGATTTTTTTTCTGTTTCAGGTACTGTGGTGGTGGGATAGTCCTGTACAACAGAGGAGAGAGAAGAGTAGAGTATATTTAGATCTGGAGTAGCTGAATCACTTCGCTTCAGAATGGAGAGCCATAAGCACAAAGAATCTATGAAGAAGCAGTGTATCGTACACTGGAAAACATCAAAAGAAGATGACCATTTAGTTAGTCCTCAAGACTATGAATCCTGGAAAACATTACTTGAAGCCAAAGTAAGAAACTATGCCCCGATTTTAGATGTTGCTAAAGAACTTGGAGAAAAAGAAGTCCCAGGAATCTACTATCACCGAAAATGATGAAGCCTCTTCACCATGAAGAGAGACTTAGACACTCTGAAAAGGAATGCCAAGGAAAGCATTACCGGTGAAGCTGGTGAGAATACCTGTACATCAAGAAGACCAAGTAGGAGATCTTCTTCAGAAGCAAAGGTGTATGAACAAATCTGCATTTTTTGTAATAAGGTAAATTTCTGAAGGGCTCCAAGTCACATGAAAAGCTTACCCAAGCTGTACAACTCAGAGCTGACCCAAAAGGAAGATGAAAAGATTCTAGCAGTAACAAGCAGAGACATAGTTGCTGCAGAGGCCCACTATCATGTTTCATGCTATAAGGATTATACAAGAATCCAGAAAAAGGAACCTGAGTACAAAGAGAATGATGATGAAACAGATGGTGATGAACTTTATAAAAGGATTGAAAGGGAAGCCTATGAGGGATGATTGTGGGTTCCTCACTGCAGACAGGAGAGAAGATGGGTGAGTCAATTTTAGAAAACCTAGCACATTTATTTTTCAACATAGTCCTCTCCTACATTCACACACTTACTCCAGCAGTCATGGAGCATATGGATCTTGGACCTCCAGAAAGTGTCCACAGCAGGGGTGATTGATAAGTTTGTGGCCTAACATAGAAGGAGATGAGTTATACAGCTCTCATTACATGCACATGCAGTTCAACTCTTCGAGTGATTATGCAGAAAGTTTGAAGTTAATAATTCATCTCCTTCTACCTTAAGCCTCAAACTTATCAATCACCCCTAATGAGTTATTAACTTCAAACTCTGTAATCCGCTTCTGAATGGAGGAAGGCGGATTACAGACCAAAGGTACAGGAGGAGCTATTGTATGTAACTGTGAATGACAAATGTTACAGAATCACATCTCAAGATAGTGAGGAGGTGTCAGCTCTTCAGTGTCAACAAGAAGAAGCAGATTGCGCGCTCACTTCTCCATGCTGCCCGTGCCACACGAGAGGGATACCAATCTGTAGTGATCTGCTCAGAAGACACAGATGTCTTTATCATGTCTTTAGCATTTTGTGACAAGATTGAGGCCCTATTGTTTCAGAAGTGTGGCACTAGAACCCGTACAGGCCTTGTAGACATCAGGAAGGTTGCTGCCACTGTTGGCATAGAGGCTTGTAGGGCTCTCATCGGGTTGCACGCATATACAGGATGTGACACTGTAAGCGCTTTTGCAGGCAAAGGGAAGACAAGTGCCCCTAAAACTTCTGACCAGCAACAGGGAAACTCAGGACACATTCATAGAGTTGGGTCAGGAATGGGACATCTCCCCAGAAGTGATGGACAAATTGGAGGCATTTACATGTCTCCTGTTTGCCCCAAAAGTATCAGCCACCATGTTCCCTGAGCTCAGGTATCACCTTTTCTGTGCCAAAAAAGGTGAGATCGTAAGTCATCAACTCCCACCATGCAAGGACTACTTAACAAAACATGCACAGCGAGCCAACTACCAGGCTGGTATATGGAGAAGATGTTTGGAGAAGGACTCACAAGTGCCAAGCCCTGTTGGCGGAGGATGGAAGATGGAGTGGGAAGAGGAAGCTGAACAGTTGGTCTTGCACTGGATGGAAGGCCAGCCAGCACCCGATGCCGTCCTGGATCTACTGGTCTGTAACTGTTCAAAGAAATGTTCACTCCCAAGATGTATGTGTGTTGCAAATGGCCTCAGGTGTACTGACACGTGTAGACTGGCAGACTGTGAGAACCAGGCATCCACCTCAGAGAGTGTGGAAAGTTCAGATGAGGATGTGGAAGATGTGGAAGACTTGGAAAATTATTATGATTATTAATAGGTTATGAAAGTATGGAACACAAAGTATGGAAAGCAGTCTTTGATCAAATATATTCATTTCACAAACAAATGGGGCCTAAGTTATGGCCATGTGGAACCCCACATTTGAATTATTGCACTGTAATTCTATATGCTATGACAAAAGCTTAAGATTGTTTTGATTTGAAACAACAATATGGAAAATATCATGACATTGATAAAACTCCAGAAATCTCTCCAAATGAGGTTTTTTACCTTTTGGGGGGAGGGGGTGTGGTAACATTTTCTGCTGTACTGATGTTAATATGGAATATATACAAAAAGTGATTACTTATTTGAAGTAATAAAGCTACCACTGGTGCAATGCTATCACATATTTTCTAACTCTAGGGATGTATACCTTGCCAAAAATCACTATGAGCATTATTGCCCTCAGATGGTACTGACCAACTCTACTGGCTCACGAACTATTATATCCTTCACATACACAAGGAATAAAAATCTTTACTTGAAACTATAGAACTATCAAACTATAAAAGTTTGTTAAAATTTTAGATAATATGCCAAATCTTCACAAACTTCTAAGAAAGTAGAGGTGCTGCCATGCTTTCTTCATAATGCTATGTATGCACTGGACCCAGGACAGACCCTCTGAAATGATAACACTGAGGAATTTAAAGCACTTGCATAACATCTGCCTTTGACAGCATGTTAACTACAGTCAGGATCATGGAGGAGAACTCATTGCATGTAAAACAGTCACCACTTAATCATCAAATGTTCCAGATCAGAGTAACAAGGGTACATCAAGACCTCTGCGTCTGAGCACCACAAAGAGATTATCATGAAACACAGATCCCCAACTTTTGCCTTCTTCATATCAGCAGTCTGGTCTATCTAGTGTATGGAGAAGCCTGAGGGCTTTACCAACATATCCAGCATGTCCGATGTGAGCCATGCCTTCGCAAAACATAGAACACAACAACTCCTCATTTCCATCTGATGTAGGAATCTTAGCCTTAGGTCATCAGTCTTGTTCTCCAGCAACTGTATATTTGCTAACAAGATGCTGGGTAGAGGGTTTCATTCCCCAGAATTTCAGCATTGCTTGGAGTCCTCCTGTCCTCCCTCTCTTTCAGCTGTGGCAATGCACCTTCATCCACTTAAAGGTGCTGCAACTGGATCCTTGAGAGTTAAATCTGCCAAGAAGATTGTGAAATCACTGGTTCAAAAGTATGTTGCTTAAAAGGAAATTACAGTCTGCAGATTGCAATGAGAGTAATTCTGAAGAAGGATATTGGACGTTTTATAAGCAACCTGCAACATGCCGCTATGGTTCACCGGCACCATCTTGGACACTTCTTTGCCAAAAGTGGTGGGAATGCAAATTTAAGATTAGAATTGGATAGCCATCTCCTTGTTAACTGGCAGAGCAGCCTTGAGTGCTGAGTTGCATGGCAGTGTAGTGGTTAGTGCATCACTCTGCAGCGCCTGCAATCTCTGTTCCCCAAAGTTTTATTCCCATCGCTGCCCATATGGAGTTTGTACATTCTTCCCGTGTCCATGTAGGTTTCTTCTGATTTTCGCTTCCATTCCAAAGGTGTACAGGTTAGGGTTAGTGAGCTTTGGGCTGCTATTTCGGTACAGAAGCTTCCCTCAGCACAGCCCTTGCTGCTTTGATTTGCTGATGCTTTTTGCAATATGTTTCAATGTTTACATGTACATGTAAATAAAGCTATTCTTTAGTTTTACTTCAGAGTTCCCATTTTTCTTGTATTTCCTCATGACATGAAAGGAGATCATTTGGTCCATTTGATCTCAGTGATTTAAATATGTCTTCCCTGTGTTTCCCTGCAGACTGTTCCCTTTCTCATGCTCATCAATTCCTGCAGAGAGCAGTGGACTCAGCCTCATACATCAGAGGCACATCACGCCTACCATTGGGAGTATTTACAGGAGGCATTGCCTCAAGGCGACAACATCCATCTTCAAATGTCCCCAATCCTCTGGACCATGCCATCTTCATATAGCTACCATTAGGCAGGAAGTATAGAAGCCTGAAGTCCCACATTACCAGATTCAAGAACAGTTACTTCCCTTCAACCACTGGGTACATGAACCATCTTGTATATTTATCATTAACCCTTTGAGCACTTTGCATTACAATGGACTTCTGTTCTAATTGTGTCATTTCTTGTATAGTTCTATATAGTATGTCATGATACAATCGTAGAGTCATAGAAAACTACAGCACAAGCACAGCAGGCCCTTTGGCCCATTTAGTCCATGCCAAACCATTTAAACTGCCTAGTCCCATTGATCTGCACCCAGACCATAGCTGTCCATATGTTCCCTTACATGTACCTGTTCACTGTACATTTGTAATGCTACTGTGTCACAGTAATTTCCTTTGGGATCAATAAAGAATCTATCTATCTATCTATCTACCTATCTACCTATCAAAACTTTTCTGATTGTTGAGATTAAAATCACATCCATCAGATGTACTGGCAGCTCATTCCTCACACCACCCTCTGAGTGAAGAAGTTTCACCTCACGTTCCCCTTAAACTTTTCACCTTTTGTTGGCCAGAAAGAATGACAATCTTCAAATCAGTGAATTCAAATGAATCAAGGACAGTGGAAGCAGTCTTTGTTCTTGCCGTGTGCTTGGGGGATGGAGGCTGTCATTTTGTGAAGACACTCGATTCTCCATTTTGTGAGCTTGACATGCTGGACTTGATTAGTGTTTTAAAGAAGACACAAAGACTTCGGGTAATCTGCTGGACTGGAGGTTATTTCCAAATCAGGAGTTGTTTGTGAGGTGTTCTTTGGTTGGCTATAACATGCAGGATTGTGAATGCCTGAGGTGATTCGAGCTCATTGCTGACTGAGAACAAAGACCCATGAGTCAGCAACTGTCCCTTGATGGGAAGAGGACAATAGATGGATGCTGCTTGGACCAGAGCCAATGACCAGGTGTTAAAGGCCAGACACATGACCTGCGGCCAATGACACGGGAATGCGACATTTGAATTTGAAAGCAATGGATATAAAAGTGGATGCTTTGTGTGCGCGGGTGGCGGTAACTTCGAAGAATAACCATCGCAGACACAAGCGAGAAGAACCCTGCGTGAAGCACGTGGAGAGTGAGTCAGGACCACGAGGAACAAGGAGCGCCTGGCCAGTGTAAATTCCTCCGCCTGGGTAATACCTTTGCTATTCTTTGACTATCCAGGAGAGTCAGGGGTACTTAGCAGGTGTGCACACAAGATATTTAGTGTAAGAATTCATGTGTTTGTTAGTTTGAACAATAAAGGTAATTGTCAGTAAATAAAGATCTCTCTGTGCCTCACTCAGAATCGTTGGAAGAGGTAGAAGTGGTATCTCTCTCTCTTTCTCTCTCTCTTTTCCAACACTTTCATCCTTAACCTATGACTTCTAGTTGTAGTCTCACCCAACCTCAGTGGAAAAAAAGTTGCTTGCAGTTATATTATAAATACCTGTCATAATTTTCTATACCTCTATCAAACCTCCCTCCAGTCTTCTATGTTCTAGGGCATAAAGTTCAAACCTATTCAATCTTTCCTTAAAACTTAAGTCCTCCAGTCCCAGCATCATCCTTGTAAATTTTCTCTGTGCTCTTTCAATTTTACTTACAACTTTCCTGTAGGTAGGTGATCAAAACTGCATGCAATATTCCAAATTAGGCCTCACCAATGTCTTATCTGTTAATTTTTGTTCTTGAGAAGATTGTGTATCTGATGCTATGTGACTGTGATGCTGCTGCATGTTTTTCACTGCACCTGTGCAGAGATGAACTTGTGCAGATGATAATAAACTTGACTTTTTTCTTTCAACTTTCTGACGTCCACCTGCACTAGGTAATTTACAGTAGTCATATAACCTATCACACCACGTATCTTTAGGATGAGGAAGGGAACTCGCGCATTCATTCAGAAATGTTTACAGCCAGGGGAAGAGTATGTCAGCTCCATACAGACATCACAGGAAGTCGGGGAGTTGGAGCAGCGAAACAGCACATCAACTGTGAAAGCACCATGCATGTTTGTGTGTGTGCATGTTTGTGTTCATGTATGTGCTTAGCTGAGCTTGTACATGTATGAATGTGTATGTATGCATACATATATACTTACTGTTTGTACGTATGTGATCAGCGCCAACTACCAGCTTCTCATTCACTGCTGCCAGAAGATGTTGTCTGTGTGTGATGGTCTCCCTCCCTCTCACTCGCTGCTCCAAAAGGAAGGTCCCTACGATCGATTGGTCCCTCTCTCCCTCAGTGCAGTTGGAATATGCTGCCAGAGTTCTGGGGCTTGGGCAAGGTTTAATCTACGTCATAATGTGTTTCTGGTTTCTGGTCACTCCTTTTTTGTTTTTACTTTGAGCAATTTTGATTGGTGTAGCCTGTAGATAATGAACTGACTTGAACAGAATATACCTGGACTCTTCCTGATTTTGTGTTTTTATCCTGTGTTTTTCACTCTTTTTTTGTCACCCTTTACACTATTAGTATTTTTTTTGCATGTAGGTGGTTTGATATTTTTCTTTCAATGGGTTCCATGTCTTTCTTTGCTTCATGGCTGTCTGTGGGGAAGATGAATTTTAGGATTGTGTACTACATGCATACTTCAATAATAAATGCTCTTGGAATCTTGAATATTTAAATTTAAATGTAATTTGAATCATTATGGATTTCTGCTGAGAGTTCATTGAACTGAAATGTTGATCTTGTTGTATTTACTCCAGATGCCACCTGACCTGAGTATCCTCTAGCGTATTCAGCTTTTATTTCAGATTTCCAGCATTTGCAGTTTTGGTTTTTGCTGTCAAAGTTCCTTGGTTGCTCTGGCCAATTTTTATCCCTAAAACAGCAAATTTTCTCTTGGCGAAGTGGAACATTAAATTGCAAAACCAACCAATCGTATAAAGGGTGAAATTTGATATTTGGCTGAATTAATAAGTCCTCCAAAAGATTCTCTGATGTGTATTTTTTTCAGCGGTGGTCATAGCTCAGTTGATTGCGTAGCTCCGCAGTCAGTCAGCTGTGAGTTCAATTCCTACTCAAAAAACCTCAGCATAAAGATTTAACTTGATCTCCCACTGCAGTACTGAGGGAATGCTGTTTTATGAGGACCAACACACAAAATGCTAGAGGAATTCCGTGGGCCAGGCAATATCTAGAGAGAAGTGAAGAGGTGGTGTTTTGGATCAAGACCCTTCATCAGGACTTGAAAAAAGGAGGGGAGCAGTGAGGGAGGGGTGTAACAGAACTTCTTTTGAAGAGGCAAGGAAAGTACCTTCAAGGTAGTCAAACCTCGAAGACATTTTGGGTGGAGCAGCAAATTAGAGACACAAGGGAGTGTGTTGGCCCGAAACACTGACTTTCAATTTCCCAACGTAGATACTGCCTGACCTGCTGAGTTCCTTCAGCAGCTTGCTCCAGTTTTCCGACATTTGCAGAATCTCTTGTCTTGTGAGATGAGGGCTTTCAGAAACAATTTCAAAGAAGAAGATTGTAATAGTCTCATATTTCCACATTACAGAGAAGAAGTCCATTTGGTCAACTATTAACACAGCAAAACCATTCTCCCATTAATTTTCTTTATATTCTATTCTCCACTCATTGTTGCATTAGCATCAACATCGCCTACATCATCATCGTTATGTGCCTGTTTGTATGACATCGACAATCTGATCTTACGACCATGATTGTTCTTGGTAAATTTTTCTACAGAAGTGGTTTGCCATTGCCTTCTTCTGGGCAGTGACTTTACAAGATGGGTAATCCCAGCCATTATCAATACTCTTCAGAGATTGTCTGCCTAGAGTCAGTGTTTGCATAACCAGGAGTTGTGATATGCTTCAGCTGCTCATACGCTCATCCACGATCATCTAACAAAACTAATGCAGCATGCCTGGCGCCCTGTTGCACTCTCAATTATAAGCAAATGATTTGAGAGGCTGACAAATGACTACATCTGCAGCATGCTACCACCCACACTGGACTCCCTACAATACACCTACCGTGGAACCGATCTACTGAAGACACCATAGCCACAGCACTACACACTGTCCTCACTTCTGGAGAAGAGGGATACCTATGTTAGAATGCTGTTCCTGGACTACAGTTCAGCATTCAACACCATAATTCTCTCCAGACTTGACAGGAAACTAAGAGACAGCGGCCTGCACCCCGCCTTGTGCAGCTGGATCCTAGACTTCCTATTGGATCGCCGACAGGTGGTAAGGATGGATTCCCTCAACTCTGCCCCCCCCCCCCGACCCTCAGCACAAGTGCCCCCCAGGGTTGTGTCCTGTGTCCCCTTCTCTACTCCCTTTACACCCACAACTGTGCTGCCATACACAGCTCCAATCTGCTGATCAAATTTGCAGATGAGGCAATATGATCGGCCTTATTTCTAGCAGTGATGAGACAGCCTGCAGATGAGAGGTTAACACCCTGACAGTGGTTCCAAGATAACAACCTCTCCCTCAATGGCCAAAAAATGAAAAAGCCTTTCTCATGGGTGGGTATGGCCACAAGACAGCGGAGGTTTAAAACCAGGGTTTTTCTTCTCCAAGATGGGCTGCTGTCCAAGGCTGATGAGCCCCATCTGCCCAGGTGACTAGTACAGTGCACAATATTTCAAGTGTAGTCTGAACAGCGTATTAGAACTGTAACATTATCTCACAGCTCTTGATTCAATCCCCCCAATAATGATGGCCAACACACCATAGGTCTTCTTAACAGCCCTATTAATTTATGTGGCAACTTTGAGGGATCTATAGATGTGGACCTCAAGAACCCTCTATTCCTCCACACTGCTAAGAATTCTGCCAGTATCCCTGTATTCTGCCTTCAAATTTGATTTTCCAAGGTGAATCACTTCACACTTTTCGGGTTGAACTCCATCTGCCACTTCTCAGCCCAGCTCTGTATTCTGTCAATGTCCTGTTGTAACTTACAACAATGTATAAACAATCCACAACTCATCAAATCTTCCACAAAGAGTTGGATATCATGAGGATGTGAAAGACAAACAGAATGCTTTTCTAAACACCCCATTGCTTGGCACAGAAGTGCACTGTGTATGTTATTTGCCAGTGATATTATACCTCTCTTTGATGCGTATAAAATAATTAACACTGTTGCGAAACTGCATTTTGATTCCGGATGCTATTAATTTCACAAGTTAATAAATTTTACCACACATGCCAGTGATAATAAACCTGATTCTGATTCTGATTCTGAATTGGTTAGCTAAATTCAAAGCCTGGGGCTGGCTGGAGACCCTTTAATTTGTCATTAATAGACCATCAGCTATAGGAGCAGAATTAGACCATTTGGCCCATTAAGTCTTCTCCGCTGTTTCATCATGGCTGATCCATTTCCCTCTGAGCCCCTTGCCTTCTCCCTGTAACCTTTCATGCCCTGACTAATCAAGAATCTATCAACCTCTGCCTTAAATATACACAAAAGACTTGGCCTCCACAGATTCACCACTCTCTGGCTAAAGAAATTCCTCCTCATCTCTATTCTAACTGGGCATCCCTCTGTTCTGAAGTTCTGTCCTCTGGTCTGACACTCCCCTACTATCGGAAGCACCTTCTCCACATCCACTCTTTCGAGGCCTTTCAACATTCGGTAGGTTTCAATGAGATCACCTCTAATTCTCCTGATTTCCAGTGAGTACAGACCTAGAGCCATCAAATGCTCTTCATATGATAGGCTTTTCAATCCCAGAATTATTTTCATGAACCTCCTTTGAACCCATTCCAACGTCACCATATCCTTTCTTAGATAAGGGGCCTCACCAGTGCCTCAGAACGTCTCAACTTTACATTGTTGCTTAATAAAGACTATGTTATTCATATTCCAAAAGGATGCAGAAAGTGAATTTCATGCTGACAGTAAACTGAGCTTTCAAAAACAAATGCTACAATTTTAATTAATTTCAGTAAAAATTACACTTTATTTGGATATTAAACAGATTAAAAGATCACTTGATTTGCACTTATTCATATTGAATGAGAAGTGGAGTAATAGGTCTATTCACCTACTCTTACTCACTCTAAATGAACTGATAATTGGTAAATGGCTTATTATTGTTATGGGGAGTCATAGAGTCAAGCAGCAAGGGAAGAAGCCATTTGGCCCATCTAGTCCATGGCAGCCAAGATTCCCATTTAAGTTAGTTCCATTTGTTTGGATTTGGCCTATGAATCTTTCCTATCCCTGTTCAAATATCTTTTAAATGCTGTTGTAGTACTTGCCTCAACCACTTTTGGTCCCTCAAGTTCCCATTGAATCTTTTACCTCTAAATTTAAGATTAGCTTTCTTTGTCACAGGTATATTGAAACATAAAAACAAGCAGTGAAGTTCATTGTTACATCAGCCAACACAGTCTGAGGATGTGCTGGGGGCTGCGGGCACGTGTCACCAAGCTTCCAGTGCCAACATAGCATGCCCACAATTTTTTTAACCCATATATCTTTGGAACTTGGGAGAAAACTGGAGCACCCGGAGTTAACCTATACAGTCATGGAGAGAACATGTAAGCTCCTTACAGCCAGTGTTGTGAATTGGACTCCAATCAGTCACTGAGGAAGTACAGGAGCATAAAGACACACACTTAATGTTTCAGGAACAGCTTCTTCCCCACTGTCATTGGATTTCTGAATGGACAATGAACCCATGAACATTACCTCAATATTCTTTCTCTCTCTTTGTGCACTACTTATTTGCTTCTTTTTATTGTAATTTTTTATTTTAATTCTTCTTATTGTAATTCAGTTTTTTATTATGTATTGAAATGTACTGCTGCTGCAAAACAATTAATTTCACGACTTATGCCAGTGATATTCAATGATTCTGAGTCAGAAGTCCTATACTCTGAGGGAGTGCACAAGGCTTGGAGGTAGTGCATTGCATTTTGCAGGTGGTACTCAGTAGCTACAGTGTACTAGTGATAGAGAGGGAATGTTTAGTACGGTAAGTGTGATACCAATAAAGAAAACAATGTTGTAGGAATATTGCAATCAATGTTCTGACGTGACTATTTATCAAGAACACCAAGCAGATCATCAGCACTTAACGTCAAGTAACCACCTGAGATCATGAGTCAAACACAATTTAAATGGGATTCAATTAATTGCTTGCGAGTCAGATTTTGTTCCAATTTACATTATCAGCCTCCCTTTAGGACTTGCACAATTCCAGGAGCAAAGCAATTTCACCGTACCATCACAGACGATAATGTCCTGAACTAGCAGTTATTCACTAACCCCAAAATCAGAGTTAACCACGCAACTATCAAGTACTTAAATGGGTTATTGAGTAGGGTTAATTGGCAGAAGAATCAAAGGAGGTTACAAGAGAGTTTATTTAGGTCACTGTAGTTCAAGATTAAATAGCTTGCTGAAGATAATATTACAATAATAATTCATATCAAAGACTGGTGTGAAATTAATTTCAGATTAGATCTCATCAATTTTCCTGAAGTCATTTCTGTTGAAGTCACATTTATTGCATGTGACTGGTGACTGTGGCAGAATGAATTGTCAGACCACCTTTGAGAGCAATTAACAGTCAATACATTAGCAAAGGGAGCTCCACATTTGCTCTAATTTTATATCTGATGTGGGCATCAGCGGGAAGGTTGGCACATCCTAGACTGGCAACAACTTCTGTGCTTCTTCAGAAGGCTAAAGAAATGTTTAATGTTCCCTTTGATCCCCTCACTTGCTTGTATCAATCCACCACGGAAAGCATCCTATCCAGCTGTAACACAGCTTGGTATGGTAATTGTACTGCCCAGGACTGCTAGAAACTGCAGAGAGTTTGAACACGTCACACAAACCAGCATCCTCTCCATGGACCCTGTTCTCACTTCATGCTGCCTCACTAAAGAAGCCAGCATAATCAAGTACCCTATCAAACCTGGATATTTTCTCTTCTCCCCTCTCCCATCAGACAGAAAATACAAAAGCCTGAAAGCATATAAAACCAGGCTCAAGCACAGCTTCTATGCCATTGTTATAAGACTATTAAAATGGTTCCCTAATACAATAAGATGGATTCTTGAACTCACAATCTACCTCATTGCGACCTTGACCTTATTATCTGCCTGCTCCGCACTTTCTATGCAGCTGTAACACATTTTACCTTCTACTAACTCAATGCACTATTGCACAATATAATATAACTTTGCAATGCACATTATGCAGAATTCTTAGGATAGCTAATCTTGTTCCACTGTTTAAGAAAGGCTCTAAAAATAAACTAGGAAACTATTGGCCAGGGAGCCTGACATCACTAATAGGAAACTATTAGAAGACATTCTAAGGGATTAGATAAGTGAGTATTTGAAAAGACAGGGATAGATTAGGGATAGTCAGCATAGCTTTGTGTGTGGTAGATCAGGTCTAGCCAATTTTACAGAGCTTTTCAAGGAAATTTCCCAGAATGCTGATGAAGGCAATGCAGTGGATGTCTACATGGACTTCAGCATGGCATTTGACAAGGTCCCACATGGGAAATTGTTCAAGTTGCTTGGCACGAAAGATGAGGTAGTAAATTGGATTACACATTGGCTTTGTGAAAGAAGCCAGAGAGCGGTAGCAGAGCGGTAACTGGCTCTGACTGGAGGCCTGTAACTAGTGGCGTGACGCAGGAATCAGTGCTGGGTCTGTTGTTGTTCACCATCTATATCTACAATCTGGATGATAATGTGATTAACTGGGTCAGCAAATTTGTGGATGACACCAAGATTGGGGGTGTAGTAGACATCGAGGAAGGCCATCATACATTTCAGAGGGATCCGCAGCAGCCAGAAAAATGAACTGAAAAATGGCAGATTGAAATTACTGCAGACAAGTGTGAAGTTTTGCACTTTGGCAGGACCATCCAGGGTAGGTCTTACAAAGTGAATGGTAGGACATGGAGGAGTGTGGTAGAACAAGGGGATCTGGAAATACAGGTTCATAATTTATTGAAAGTGGCATCACTGGTAGATAGGGCTGTAACGAAAGCTTTTGGCACATTAGTCTCCATGATTCAATGTATCGAATACAAGAGATGGGATATTATGTTGAAATTGTGTAAGATGTTGGTCAGGCCTAATTTGGAGTATTGTGTGTAGTTTTGGTCACCAACCTACAGGAAGGATGTAAACAGGGTTAAAAAAGTACAGAAAAAATTTACAAGGATGTTCCTGGTTCTGGAGGACCTGAGTTATAGGAAAGATTGAATAGGTTAGGACTGTTTTTTTAAGAATGTTGAAGATTGAGAGGATATTTGATAGAGATATACAAAATTATGAGGGGTATAGATAAGATTAAATGCAAGCAGGCTTTTTCCTCTAAGGTTGGGTAGGTTAACTGTGAAAGTTGAGAACTTCAAGTGGAACATGAGAGGAAATTTCTTCATTCAGAGGGTCGTAAGAGTGTGGAATGAACTGCCAGCACAAGTGATGCATGCAATCTCGATTTCAACATTTAAGAGGAGTTTGGATAGGTACATGGATAGTAGGAGTAAGGAGAAGTATGGTCCCGGTGCAGATCAATGGGAATAGACAGTTTAAATGGTTTTCACATGAACTAGAAGGTCTGAAGTGCCTATTCCTGTGCTGTACTTCTCTATGACTCTTTGACTCTACCTCATCCTTGATCGCACGGCCTGGACGATGTGGGAAGGAGTGGGAGGGGTTTTCCTGTCAAGCAATGACATCTATATTACATTGGCTCCACAATTCCATTGAGCAATTGTGCATTTATGTAGCACCTTCATATGGATAAATACCAACAGTTTTTCGTCAAAAAATCCCTATCAATTAAAATTTGACAAAATATAATGAAGTGACATTAGGTAAGATAGTTAGGCTATAAGGAGATCACGAACAAGAGCAAAACTGTAGATGCTGGAGTTCCAGAGCAACACACACAAAATACTGAGGGAACTCAGCCCCGGCCAGGCAGCATCCATAGAAAAGAGTAAACAGTCGAGATTCAGACTTCTTCCCCTTTTCCTTCCAGTCCTGATGAAGGGTCTTGGCCTGAAACATTGACAGTTTACTCTTTTCTAAAGAAGCTGCGTGGCCTGCTGAGTTCCTCCAGAATTTTGTGTGTGTAGCTGTTGTTATGATCCCAGCCCCCTCCTTTGTGAGAATCGCCAGAGCCCTAGTGAAGGGGGGGTCAATGACCCAAGAGAAGAGAGAGATACGTGCGGTGTCCCTCGTTTCACGGCGAGGCAAAAGCTGGCGACTGTGGTCATTGTCTCGTGGAGCCACCTTTGTGAATTGGGAACTGTACTACGTGTATACCCTCAGGGCAACGTGGGTGGAGAGATGGAGAGAGATTGCATCATCCCAACCTGATTGACATCTGAGACCCCGTGAGTTCAGATAAAAGAAGGGTTGTAAAGACGGCCCCCCCCCCCAGACGCACCAGAAGACATGCTAGAAATCCTGTGACAGCGTTTAATAGCGACAGCCGGTGGGGGGCTTCGTGTGCGTCTTTTCCTTGCCTGGGATTGGCGACCTCACCACGAAAGAACGGTTTTAGCTACAGGAGAGGCCACAAGTGAACGGCCACCCCCCCAATGAGACTCCGATGGATCGAACTCCTAAAGGTTGGAAAAAACCCGCCGGGTAACTGTTTCATTCAATCTCTATCTCTCTCTCTAACAAAGGTGCACCACCGCGACACCCCAAAAGACGGCAGCTGGTGGAACTGCAGTGAACGCAAGAGACTTTTAGATATACAGCAGACAATATATACCTTACCCCTAGACAATGATAGAGCTTATTTCTTATTGATTATTACTATACCTGCGCTTTAGATTGAGTATTGACGACGTATGTTATCTGAATGTTTGTACTAACCTTACTTTTATGCCCCTTTATAAATAAAAACGTTTAAAAATTGTACCATCAGACTTCAGCGGACCTTTCTATCTTTGCTGGTAAGTGATCCAGTTACGGGATACGTAACAACTTGGGGACTCGTCCGGGATTTGACAAAATTGGGCTTGTAAGTCCAAACTTGGATCTGGTTGCGCAGGTAGCCAGATGGGAAACCAGCAAAGATGGACGTGGGTGAATTTATGAAAAAACTGACTGTGGAAGGGCTAGAGGCGGCCACCAAATCAGACTTGTTAAATTTGGCGAGGGATTGGACCTCACAGAAGTGAGGTCATCCATGAAAAAGCAGGAGGTGCGAGGGGCCATAACTCAGTATTACATTGGGAAGAATGTGTTTGAAGCTGAGGTATTGGAAAATATCCCTGAAAAAGTACCAGCTAGTGGGATGGATCAGCTAGAGTTGGAGAAATTAAGGTTGGAACATAAATTTAAAATAAAGCAGCTGGAAGCAGCTGAGAAGGAGAAAGAATGGGCTGAGAGAGAAAGGGAGCAGGCATTCCACATAAAGGAGTTAGAGGTGAATCGGGACCAGGAGCTCCAACTAAAGGGGTTAGAGGTGAAAAAAGAGCAGGATCAAGCTGAAAAGCAAAGACAGCATGAAATTCAGCTAAAAGAGCTAGAAGTAGCCGAGAAAGAGAAGGAATGAGCTGAAAACGAGAGGGAACGAGCTGAAAAGCAAAGAGAGTATGAGGAGAAACAGAAACAGAGGGAACATGACTTGGAGATGGAGACGTTAAAGAAAGAGCCAAGAGATCTAGGGTTAGATCGAAGGAGAGGTTTAATGTTAGTCGGGAGTTGGGGATAGTACCTCCATTCGAAGAGTCGGATGTTGATAGTTATTTCTTGCTTTTTGAAAAGGTGGCAGTAAATCATAAGTGGCCCAAAGAGCAGTGGGTGGCGTTGTTACAAAGTGTGTTAAAAGGGAAGGCACAACGAGCATATGCGGCATTGGCCGTCAAGGAAGGGGAAGCGGAGAATTATGCCAAAGTAAAGGAGGCCATTCTCCGGAGTTACGAGCTAGTACCTGAAGCTTATAGACAAAGGTTCAGAAATTTACGAAAAGGGTGGAATTAAACGTATACCGAGCTAGCCTATGAAAAGGGTGTGTTCTTGGACCGTTGGTGCACCGCGGAACAGGTGGACGGGGATTATGGACATATCAGGGAGTTATTTTTGATTGAGGAATTAAAAGGGTGTGTTCCGGAGGAGATCCGGATGTATTTGAATGAGAAGCCAAATAAGTCCATCTCGGAAATTGCTAGGTTCGCAGATGAATATGCCCTAACCCACAGGACAAAGTTTTCCTTGCCAAAAGGTTACCCGAGAGACAGTGGGAACGACCGAGGAAGTCCGCCGGCTGAGGCAGAGGTCCCGCCAGGAGCTAGTGGTAAGGTTGAGGGGGAAAGGCCAGGCAGCCCGAGATTTCCGGGCTTGACCTGTTTTAATTGTGGGAAGGGAGGACATATTGCCTCCAGGTGCTTTGCTCTGAGAAAGGAGCCAGAAAAAGGGAAAGCAGTGGTCCCTATCGGGTGTGCCGTGGTAATCAGTAAATCGACAAGAGAGCCCCGGGTAGACAGAGTACGAGAGGGGTCAGAGACTTGGCTGTCACCCGGAACCGTGTCCATGAAGGGGGGAGACCCACCCACTCCCGTCCGAATCTGGCGAGACACCGGGGCAGAGCTGTCGTTGATCCGCCGTGAGATACTAGATTTCGGTCGGAGAAGGGGAATGGTTGCCGTGAAGGGGATAGGTACAAGAATAGAAATGGTGCCCCTACATCAGGTAATTATGGATTGTGAGCTGGTATCTGGACCAGTCGAAATAGGGATGCCATCAGAATTCCTGAGAACTGACGTGGACGTCCTCCTCGGAAATGATTTAGCCGGGGGGCAGGTTTGGACAAGGATGACACAGCCCAAACAGCCTGTGAGGATTGCAGCCCCGCCCCTCGCATCTCCAGTCTGTACCACAGGCGCAAGCATTCGCAGCCTGTCGAGAAAGGCAGCTGAGAAAGCGAGCAGTTTAAATCTGGCCAGTATTGATTTGGCCGAGACAGTCCTACCGACCCTGTACCACGAGAGTTCTGAGGGTGGTAAACCGAAGAGTAGTAAAGTGAAAGGGGTTAAGGGACAGGAGCTAGATCTTCCCTTAGTGAAGAGAAAGGTCCTAGAGGTAGGAAATAAAGATGAGAAACGGAAAAAGCTGTTAAAAGGTCCAGAGTTGGACATGGATGATCTGTCGGGGGTGGCAGCCCTGTTTGAAGAAGTTGAGAGTTATCAAGGTGTTCCCGATAATGAGATAAAGGCAGTCCTAGATGAAAAGGATGCCATTAATTTGGAGAGGTCTGCTAGTTTGGCAGACGAGGTTGTTTCAGCCCGCGGGGTTGAGTTTACTCCAGAAGGGAGTTGCCCAGAGAGGAACTGGGAGGATCAGGGGAATTTAGAATTTGTAAAGGGTACGGGTAATGAAAGCCTGGAAGAGGCAGATGTCCCGTTCGAGTGTGTCCAAGATGTGGATGCGCGTGGTACTGAACCTAGTAATGGAGCTCAGAAAAAGTCTGAGGTATTTGATTCAGTTGAAAAGGAATGCAGTCCCTGTGGGTCAGATGGACTGGGCTCAGTGAAGACAGGGTTAACCCTGGTAATTGGGGGAAGGGAGGGTTCCCAGGTGTTGGTACACGAAGGGGTGGTGAACCTTAAAGTGGAACTCGACCATGGGGGGATAAACATTATTATTGAAGGGAACGGGAAGTTTGTAGTTCCCAAATCGAATGAAGAAAATTTAAAGTTTAGTTTGGTGTCAGAAGAAGCAACCAAGCTACAGAAACGAGGGCTTGGTAACGCGGTGCCTGCGCATCGATTACAGGTTGATTTGGAATGTAAAGGTGCCCCACACGCTGTTGTTATTCAAGAGAGCGCTGTGAAAAAGCCGAAATTTAAATGCGGCCTGAGGGAAAGGTTCGAACTGAAACCCATCAGCCTGCATGGTCTTGACAAAAGGGTTAGCTACCTGTGTAACATTAAAGAATTGGGTGGAAATTCACACGATGATTTAAGTTTGGGACACGGTGTTGAGAAAATAACCCTTATGGAACGGAAAGGCGGGAGAGTACCTCGCCAAATTACCCAGGTCCCCCACATAGGAACTCACCGGAAAAGAGGTGACGGCTAATGGGGGCGCCATTTTTAAATAGAAAATCCGGCTGTACGGGATTTTGACAAAGCATGTGAATAACAAAGACAACCCCCTTGGAACCCTGCCTGTTGAAATCTGATGCTACCAGCATTTAGTCAGGGACAAGATGTTACCATATTAAAGGAAGTGCCACTGTGATCGTTAACTGTTTAGACGCTGAAAAATGTATGACGGTACAGCTCTGTAGTTAAAAGAAAAGCTTTTGTACTATGTTAAATCCTAAAACTCTGTAAGACTCTGTACCACCCCATTTTAACCGCTGGTAAAAACGTTTTTAAGAGGGGAGGTGTTATGATCCCAGCCCCCTCCTTTGTGAGAATCGCCAGAGCCCTAGTGAAGGGGGGGTCAATGACCCAAGAGAAGAGAGAGATACATGCGGTGTCCCTCGTTTCACGGCGAGGCAAAAGCTGGCGACTGTGGTCATTGTCTCGTGGAGACACCTTTGTGAATTGGGAACTGTACTACATGTATACATGCCTCAGGGCAACGTGGGTGGAGAGATGGAGAGAGATTGCATCATCCCAACCTGATTGACATCTGAGACCCCGTGAGTTCAGATAAAAGAAGGGGTTGTAAAGACGGCCCCCCCAGACGCACCAGAAGACACGCTAGAAATCCTGTGACAGCGTTTAATAGCGACAGCCAGTGGGGGGCTTCGTGTGCGTCTTTTCCTTGCCTGGGATTGGCGACCTCACCACGAAAGAATGGTTTTAGCTACAGGAGAGGCCACAAGTGAACGGCCACCCCGCAACGAGACTCCGACGGATCGAACTCCTAAAGGTTGGAAAAAACCCGCCGGGTAACTGTTTCATTCAATCTCTCTCTCTCTCTAACAAAAGTGCACCACCGCGACACCCCAAAAGACGGCAGCTGGTGGAACTGCAGTGAACGCAAGAGACTTTTAGATATACAGCGGACAATATATACCTTACCCATAGACAACGATAGAGCTTATTTCTTATTGATTATTACTATACCTGCGCTTTAGATTGAGTATTGACGACATATGTTATCTGAATGTTTGTATTAACCTTACTTTTGTGCCCCTTTATAAATAAAAACGTTTAAAAATGGTACCATCAGACTTCAGCGGACCTCTCTATCTTTGCTGGTAAGTGATCCAGTTACGGGATACGTAACACTGTAAGGAGTACTTCATTGGAATTGGTGACATGACATGAGAAGTTTAGGGAAGGAATTCCATTGCTTTGAGCAAAGACATCTGAAGAAAAAGTCATTAATGAAGTGAAAAGATTTGGAGGCAATAAAGAAGGCTGAAACAGAATAACACATTTGGATTAATTTCAGGTTTTTAAGTTTACTCGGCTGAGAAGAGTTGTTAATTGAATGTGTCAGATTTTTAGTCACTTTTGTCTACTAATATATGCAAACCTTCACCTTTTTCAAGTTGTGTTTTACAGGCTCCGGCCTAGTCTTTGCCAGCACAGGAAACTGAGAAAAATGCCCAAAAGCTAGTCACAATGACTTTGCATGGACAAGCAGTTCTTGAAAGAAAACCCCTGAATGATGAAAGCCGCAAGATTTTAATTGAGGCAGTCATAGGAATGTCTAAAATTAGCCTTGGCAGAAATATAACCCTCCGGCATTCATCAAAAAGCTCAATGTGTATCAGTCAGTGGAGAAAATCTTAAATTTGTTAAGCTGGTTGCACTTCTTAAACCACCACTAAATTAAACTGATTGATGAATTATTTAAATGCTGATAAGTAACTGAATTAATTTTAAAATCTGTGAGCCAATCACTTGTACTTTGTTGTCTTCCTTACAGCGATGGCTGCATTGCTCCTCTACTGTACGGGATGGCACACAGCATGGGGGAGGCTCCAAAATCACCCATCTGAGGAGAATTTTTAACAGATAAAAATCCGAAGTGGAAAATAAGGATCATAATCAGGTTTATTACCACTGGCAGGTATCAGGATGCCGCCTGGATTAGAGAGAATGTCTTATGAAGATAGGTTGAGCAAGCTAGGGCTTTTTCTCTTTGGAGCAATGGAGGATAAGACATGAATTGATAGAAGTGTATGTTCAAGTTCAAGACTGAGCAGCCAGAGATATTTTCCCCCCGGATGGAAATGCCTAATACAAGGTTTGCATATTTAGTATTTTAGTAATATTTCAGTTGAGTGGTGGGGTTGAGATGCGTCTCAACCAAAGGAAGTAAAAGGCACTCCTTCCCTATGCTAGCCTGCAGCTTACCCTTGGGCAAGGTGTAGCACCTGCTTAGCCTCCCCCCACTCGATCAGGCTCATGTGAAGCTATGGGAGCAAGTGGTGGATGGTCGTATGAGCAGCTGGTGCATATCACACATTCTAGGTTATGCGACCACTGACCAGGCAGACAATCTCTGAAGAGTATCGATAATGGCTGGGGTCATCTGTCTTGTAAAGACACTGCCCAGAAGAAAGCAATGGCAAACCACTTCTGTAGAAAAATTTGCCAAGATCAATCAAGATCATCGAGACCATGATCACCCACATTGTACAACACAGCACATAATAATGATGAATATTTGAGTAATATTGTAAATGCATAGTTTGATTAAGCATTTTTGTTTGTTTACACAATTCATTACAGGCTCTATATAAGAAGTACAGTATGTGAATGGCATACATCATTATGCCACCATGTCATATGTCCACGACTTGGAAAAGTAAAAGCAAAGTACGTTTGTCCCCAGATATCCTTGTTTTTCTTTCAATTACTTTATGGGGTTACAAAACGTATCAGTGGTGACAAGGAACTTTAAAATGAACCCGAGACTACTACTTACCTGTTGAAGCGCAGTGAGACAGTCAAGTTTTAAAAAAATGCAGCATTTTTTTTTCTTCTTCGGAAGGGCCAGAGAAAGACGGTTCAGTTTAATGAAAAGTGGAATGTTTTCAGTTTTATAAGTGGAATCAAAAGGAAGGGGAGCCTATTTCAACGCATATGGCTGAATTGAAGAAATTGTCCGAGCAATGCCAGTTCTGTGATGGGCTCAATGATGCACCAAGAAATTGTTTAGTTTGTGCAATCTTATGTGAAATTATTAGGAAATAGCTCCCAACTGAAGCACAACTCACATTTAAAACAGCAGTTGAAATTGCTGTATCAATGGCAACCAAAGACGCAATTGAGTTGCAGTCAGGAATGAAAGTGAGCATGAACAAAATTGCAATGTCGAAACAGAAATCTGCCTGGCCAAGCAAATTTTGTTACAGTTGTGAAAGAGCTCACATATAACAGACCAGTGCAGATTTAAAGGTGAAACTTGCAGAAAATGCTTCAGAGTAGGACACATTCAAAGAGAAAAGGATAAAAAAATCAAGTTGCTATTTCAAAAGGAGCACTAATCTGCATGTTGTTGATAAAAAATCTGATAACGATGAGATTGACACAGGGCTGGTAGCTTAGAGGTTTACAATGTGAAAACTGACAAAAGACAAGCAATATGGCTTAAAACAGAATTCAGTGGAAAATTAATTAAGATGGAGTTGGACACTTGGCTCAACAGTTTCAGTCATTCCACAAAATGAGTTTTAATGACACTTCCAAGATACAGAACTGTAGTCTGCAGGTACCTCACTAAGAACTTATACTGCAAAAAATATAACTCCTGTGGGAATGACATTCATAACTGAAATACAAATACCAACAAGCCACGTTGGACCTGTGTGTGGTAAAACAGGAAAGGCAACATTGTGAGGCCATGAATGGCTAAGACAACTACAGCTTGATTGGAGATCCAGTCACCATTTGCATGCCACATCCCCTGCGATAGAGATGACTGAACGTGAATTAAGAGAGTTACTAGATGATTGCACAGAAGAGTTCAAGGATGGCATTTGAAAACTCAAATGTATCAAGGGTAAAATAGTGTTAAATGAAAATGCCACGCCCAAGTTTTACAAAGGCATTCCGGTTCCTTATACCACCTGTGATAAAATATCATTTAGTGAGCTAGATCACATGGAGCTGAAGGAATTCTTTCCAAATGTGCATGAAGCCCATGGACAATGCCAGTAATCTTAGTAGCCAAGAAGGATTGGTCTATCAGGATCTGTATGGACTTTAAGGTCACCATCAACCCAATACTGAAAGTAGATTAATACCCTTTGCCCACCATAGAGGATATCTTTACAAACCTTTCTGGAGGGAAAGCACTTCAGTAAAGTGGACTTAGCTGAGACCTACATACAGATGTAGATGGAAGAAGAGTCCTATGTGTTCCTCACCATAAACACTTACAAAGGGCTTTATCGCTATAATAGGCTTATCTTTGGAGTAGTTCCTGCACCTGCACTCTGGCAGAAATTTATGGACTAGGTACGGCAAGGCTGTCCAGACATGCGGTGTTACCTGGATGACATCATTGTTACTGGTAAGGATGACAAGGAACACTTCCAAAATCTCAAGACAGTGTTAAAAACATTGGAAGATTATGGGCTCAGAGCACAATGCCACAAGTGTGAATCATTTAAACCAAGCATCACTTATTGTGGTCATAACATCAAAACACAAGGATTTATAAAAGAGTACTGAGAAATTTTAAGCAGTGGGGTATGTCCCAAGGCCAAAGGAAATGTGATAATTTCAGTCTTTTTTGGGATTTGTCAATTACTATAGCAGGTTCCTGCCAAATCTGGCTACTGTGCTCCACCCTTTGAACTCACTACTAGCGACCAGGAAGAAATGGCAAGGGACAAGCAATGTGAAGTGGTTTTCCACAAGGTAATGTTGATGTCAGACACAGTACATTATGATCCACATTGTCCAATGAAGCTTGCCTGTGACATCTTGCTTTAAGGTATAGGTGCAGTCATGTCACATGTTATGAGCGATGGAAGAAAATATCCCATAGCCTTTGCATCATATTCCTTTACCACTGCAGAGAAAAATTATGTACAGATTGACAGAGGTACTTTGAGTCTTGTTTGGGGTATAAAACATTTCAACTAGTACCTCCATGGGAGTGAGTTTACCCTCATTACTGATCATCAACCACTAGTGTTCTTTCTCAATCAGCAGAAGTGTCTTTGAATGCAGAGATGGGCTCTGTTTTGTGTAGGACAGAATTACAAGATTGAATTTAAGAGGACAATTAATCATGGAAATTCTTATTCTGAAGGTTCTCTTTACCCTTGGAAAAGGAAATACAGTACTGTGCAAAAGTCTCAGGCACTTGAGATTTTTTTTATATGATTTTAGATGGTGTAGCCTCCACAGACCCCTGATTGAGGCTGCCTGGGATTACCTGGAGAGACAGAAGCAAAGGAGACAGCCAAGGTCTGCAGAAGAACTGTGGCAAGTTCTCCAAGATGCTTGGAGAACAACCTACCAGCCAATTTTCTAACAAACTGCACAACTGTGTACCTAAGAGAATTGATGCAGTTTTAAAGGTCACACCAAATATTGATTTGATTTAGTTTTTTTACTTTTTGCTGCACTTTATAGTAATATTTTTGATATTTAGAAACTTTAAATTTCATTATTTTTGAAAACATTTTTGCTTTACAGATTTTATCACTTTTGTAAACCTAATAAATTTACAAAAGAGGGCACTCCTCTTGATATAGTTTCCCCAATGCAAATTGAAAGTCCCTCCATTACTGCAGAGATGATCTAAAGGAAAACTAGAAAAAAACGCATACTGTTTTTCTACATGGCAACCCTAAATATCTGGAATATGCAGCAGAAATTCCAGTTCCTCTATTTTTACCAACATCGTGATGAACTTGTCCTTGGGGTTTGCCTTACAGGCATCGAAAATGGTTGTACCATACAACCTGAGAACTGAAGTGTTGGAGGAGCTACATGCTGATCATCTAGGCACAGTCCAAATGAAATTGCTGGTTCGAAGGTTTGTATGATGGCCTGGGATAGCTCAGCAGATCAAGCAGCTTGCCATGCGCTGCTCAGGATGCCATGATGTCCAGAGGAAAGATATCCTGAACTGTCAGAACTACTTCCAGCAGTCCCAGTGTTAGCTCTTACAATCACCATGGCAGATGCCCCAGAACCTCAGATTGTTTTACAGCCTCAAATCTCACCTGCTAAGCAGAGTCATCCCACAAGGGTAAGAGATCCTTCACATCAATTAAATCTTTAGGCTTGAATGGGACAATTTAAAATTTACTATGTTGTGGATGTCTGCATAGAAGTTATATTATATAGTATACTGTGTACTATATGTAAGTTGTGGTGCTTTCTATATTGAGCTGGAGTTCATAGCTGAACAGAGAGAAGTATTATGTATTCAATATTTCAGTAATATTTGAGTAATATTGTAAATATATTGTTTGATTAAGCATTTTTGTTTGTTTACATTATTAATTATGAGTTATATTAAGAAGTACATGAATAGAATGTTATCATACCACCACATTATAATTGCATGTCTCACAAAAGTAAAACAAAGTATATATGATTATCCCGGTTCCTCTGCTTTTCCTTTGGTTAATTTATGGAGTTACAAAACATCACACAAAGAGCCACAGTCTTAAAGAACTTGGAGAAAAGTACAAGGGGCTGTCAGAGTTAAGTTCTTTGCACCATGATGGTGGGTGCATGGAAAGCCCTGTGGTGGTGGTGGAGGAAGATACATTCAGGATATTTAAGAAACTCCTAGTTAGGCTTGTGATGATAGAAACATGGAGGAGTATATAGAAGGGAAGGATTAGATTGAGTTTAGAGTAGATTAAAGGGTTGGCAAAACATTGCGGACTGAAGGACCTGTACTCTTCTATGTTCTATGACACTTCCAGCATCAAGAACAACGCTAACCATTAAGCTTGTAACCTGTCTGGGTAAAACATTCTGTATTTGGTTATAAGATGAAATATAATTACAAGTGAATTTAAAGACTACCAGTAAATACATCCATAAATTCTAATTAAAAAATGAAGCTGCAGAGATGTTCCTTGCTGCATGATTATTCAGAATTTCTTGAAATTGCTCAGGTAGAGAAAAAAGAACTAATTTGAAATGCACTAGTTCCACCTCAATCAATTTAACCACTCAAGTGGTGCAGCCAATTCTAAATTAAAATACTTTATCAGGCAAAATATAGACTCCAGCAAGTAGCTGTTGGCAGACTAGAATGATTGACAGAGTGAATAGACACTGGTTGTTATACTGACATTGTAAACACGTGTAATTGGAAAACATATTCATGTTGGTATCATGTCTTCTATAGATGGTTTACTAAAAGTGAACAAATAGCCCATTTTTAATATTTCCATGTAAGCCCATTTAAACCCTCATGCCGCAAATGAATGCAAATTAAAACACTTTATCAAGCAGCATCTCATCTGTGTAAGATGTTTCTGGTGTTCAGGAGATGACTGGCATTCTACACTACAAAATATTGAGCATATAAACAAAAATAATGAAGGGATAGCTTCACATTGGATTGTGGACATCTATTTACTCACCCAGGGAGACAAATCCTCCAAGAAGAGGTCCAATCAGAATCAGGAGCAGAACACTTCAAAGTGTTTACTCACAGATCACCAAAGCTAGCATGAAAGCAGAGCTTCGTGGGCCTTCAGACGTTCCAGTGGTCAAATCAGCATTGGGAACAGAGCATTGTGAATTAAATAAAAGTACAGAAGAAGCAAGTGGAGTTGCCATTGTCAGGAGTGGGCCAACGGTGAGAATAGGAGCATCAGGCTTAATAGGCTTCGGCGAGGAGAGGCTGAGGCAAAGAAACAGGCTAGATTTGATCTTTGATGCCCATTGTACAGTGCAGGCAGGATGGCAGATAATGCAGATAAGGAACAGAAATGTTCCTTCTGTAATATGTGGGAATTCATGGAACCTGACCCTGACAGTATGACAGTCTCCCTGATAGCTACACCTGCGGGAAGTGCAGCCAACTCCAGCTCATGAAAGACCCCATTAAGGAGCTGAAGCTCCAGTTGGATGAACTTAGGATCATCTAGGAGGCAGAACAGATGATAGATATGACTTTTGCACAGCTGGTTACACTCAGAGCGCAGAATTCAGGGAGTAGATGGGTGAACACAGAGAGGTAAAGGGAGAAAGAAGTCGGTTCAGGATCCCCCTGTGGCCATTCCCCTCAGCAACAGGTATACCCCTTTGAATAGTGCTATGGGGATGACCTATCTGGGAAAGGCAACAGCTGCCAGACCAATAGCACTGTGGTTGGCTCTGCGCCTCAGAAGGGAAGGGTGGAGTTAGGCGGAGCAATAGTCATAGGGGACTCAATAGTTAGGGAGACAGATAGGAGATTCTGCAGCAGCAAAAGAGACACCAAGATAGAGTGTTGCCTACCAGGTGCTAGGGTCCAGGATGTCCCTGAGTGGTTGCAGAATATTCTTGAATGGGAGGGTGAGCAGCTGGAGGTCATGGTACAGACAGACAGACATACTTTATTGATCCCGAGGGAAATTGGGTTTCGTTACAGTCGCAACACAAATAGTGTAGAAATATGGCAATATAAAACAATAAATAATTAAATAATAATAACTAAATTATTCCAGGTGGAAATAAGTCCAGGACCAGCCCATTGGCTCAGGGTGTCTGACACACTGAGGGAGGAGTTGTAAAGTTTGATGGCCACAGGCAGGAATGACTTCCTATGACGCTCAGTGTTACATCTCGGTGGAATGAGTCTCTGGCTGAATGTACTCCTGTGCCTAACCAGTACATTATGGAGTGGATGGGAGACATTGCCCAAGATGGCATGCAACTTGGACAGCATCCTCTTTTCAGACACCACCGTCAAAGAGTCCAGTTCCACCCCCCACAACATCACTGGCCTTACAAATGAGTTTGTTGATTCTGTTGGTGTCTGCTACCCTCAGCCTGCTGCCCCAGCACACAACAGCAAACATGATAGCACTGGCCACCATAGCCTCGTAGAACATCCTCAGCATCGTCCGGCAGATGTTAAAGGACCTCAGTCTCCTCAGGAAGTAGAGATATGTTAGGTACATGTTAGCACCAATGACACAGGCAGGAGGGGAGTAGAGGTCCTCTGCAGTAAGTTTAGGGAGTTTGGAAGGAGGCTGAAGGGCAGGACCTCCAAGGTGTTAATCTCCACGTTTCCCCTAGTGCCACGAGCTGGTGAAGGTCGGAGCAGGAAGATAGCACTGAGGAGATGGTGCAGGGAGCAAAGTTTCAAGTTCTTGAATCATTGGAATATTTTCTGGGGAAGGAGTGACCTGTACAAGTGGGACGGGTTGCACCTAAACTGGAGAGGAACCAATATCCTGAGAGGGAGGTTTGCTAGTGCTGTTGGAGACAGTTTAAACTAGATCTGCAGGGGTGGGAACTGAAGTGAAGAGGCAGAGGATGGGGTGGTTGACATACAAGTAGAGACAGCTTGTAGGGAGCTAATGAGGAAGAATAGGCAGATGACAGAGCAAAGAAGCACTCAGTAAGATGGTTTTGAGATGTGTCAATTTTAATGTAAGGAGTATCATAAACAAGGTGGATGAACTTAGAGCATGGATCAATATGTGGAACTATGAAGTTGTGGAAATTAGACAGACTTGAGTGACTTAGGGGCAGGAAGGGCTGCTGAGTGTGCTAGGGCTTAGATGTTCCAGAAAGGACAGGGAGGGAGGCAAAAGAGTGGGGGAGTGGCACTGCTAATGAGGGATAGTATCACGTCTACAGAAAAGGAGGAAGTCACGGAGGGATTGTCTACTGTTATTGTGGATGGAAGTCGGTAACAGGAAGGGGGCAATAACTCTTATAGGTGTTTTTATAGACCCCAATAATAACAGAGACATCAAGGAGCAGATAGGGAGGCAGAATCTGGAACAGTGCAATAATAATAGGGTTGTTGTGATGGGTGATTTTAACTTTCCTGTTATTGACTGGCATCTCCTTAGAGCAAGGGGTTGAGATGGGGTAGAGTTTTTAGGTGTGTTCAGGAAACTATGTCCATCGGACATTACGGAAATTTTTTTAGCTCTGAATCCTTGTCAGAAGGGTTTAGTAGCTGTCATTTATAATATGATCATGAAAATACAGCCAGAAGTATCAGAAAAAATTAAGAAGGAATGGGAAAAAGAACTTCATTGTCTTATACCCACTGAGCAATGGGAGAAAATTTTACAATTAGTCAATTCTTCTTCTATTTGTGCTAAACATGCCCTAATACAATTTAAGGTTGTACATAGAGCTCATATGTCTAAGGATAAACTTGCTCAATTTTATTCTTATGTTAATCCAACCTATAACAGATGTCATTCTGATGTTGCTCCATTGACCCATATGTTTTGGTCTTGTCCTTGTTTGCAAAATTACTGGGAAGATATTTTCAGTATTATCTCAACAGTTCTGAATATCAATCTCCAACCGCATCCTATTACTGCAATTTTCGGTTTACCAATGGTGGATAATAGTCGTTTATCCCCCTCATGTCGACGGATGATTGCATTTGTTACATTAATGACTAGAAGATCTATTTTATTGAATTGGAAAGAAATTAATCCTCCAACTATATTTCAGTGGTTTTCTCAAACTATCTCTTGTTTGAGCTTAGAAAAAATTAGTGTTGTCTTTGATCCTTCAGTTAAATTTGAAGAAACTTGGAGACCATTTATTCAACATTTTTATATGAGTTAAATTGTCTTTTCCTAAACCTCACTTTTATTATCCTTAATTATTTGGATGGAGGTTCAGAGTTATTGGCACCACTGTATATATTTGACATAATGCAATGGCCCATGTTGGTTAGTTTTTTTTCTCTTTTTTTGGGGGGTGTTTTTTTTTTACTTCTTTTGTTCGTAATTACCATGAGTTTGGGAGGTTATTATATATTGATTATAATCTATTTGAATGTTTATTTAAACTATTAACTATGTACTCTCAAACTCTCTGTATTCATGTTTCATTTATGTTTGCTTAAAAATTAATAAAAAGATTTAAAAAGAAAGAAAGAAAGGAAGGTTTCCTGACACAATATGTAGATAAGCCAAACAGAGGAGAGGCTGAATTTGATTTGGTATTGGGAAATGAACCTGGTCAGGCGTCAGTCCTCTCGGTGCAAGAGCATTTTAGAGATAGTGATCACAACTTTACCTCTTTTACCATCGTGCTGGAGAGAGATAGGAACAGACTATTTCGGAAAACATTTAATTGGGGTATGGGGAAATATGTTGCTATTAGGGAACATTTGTATGGAGTTCTGCTTAGGTATGTTCCATTGAGGTAGGGAAAGGATGGTAGAGTAAAAGAACCATGGTGTTCAAAGGATGTAGAAAATCTAGTTAAGAGGAAAAGAAAAGTTTACGAAAGGTTCAAGAAACAAGGTACTGTTAGAGCTCTAGAAAGTTACAAGGGTGCCAAGAAGAAGCTCAAGAAAAACATTAGGAGAGCCAGAAGGTGCCATGAGAAGGCCTAGGTGAGCAGGATTAAGGAAAACCCCAAGGGATTCTACAAGTATGTGAAGAGCAAGAGGATGAGCCGTGTAAGACTAGGACCAATCAGGAGTGAGAGTGGAAACGTGTGTGGAGTCGGAAGAGGTAGTGAAGGAACTTAATGAATATTTTGTTTCAGTATTCACCAGTGAAAAGTACCTCTGACAGTTGTGGGGATGATTTACAGTGGACTGAAATGCTTGAGCATATAGACATTAAGAAAGAGGATGTGCTGGAGGCTTTGAAAAACATTAAGTTAGATAAGTCACCGGGACCAGACGACTTGGGAGTCCTTATGCTGGATACCCTAAAGGTTAACCTTCAGGTTGAGTTGGTGGTATTGGCATTCATCTCTAGAGGTATAGAATACAAGGACAGGGGTGTGATGTTGAGGCTCTATAAGGCACTCGTGAGACCACACTTGGAGTACTGTGTGCAGTTTTGGGCTCCTTATTTTAGAAAGGATATACAGTTACTGGAGAGGTTCCGAGAAGATTCACGAGAATGATTCCAGGAATGAAAGGGTTACCGTATGAGGAATGTCTGGCAGCTCTTGGGATGTATTCCCTGGAGTTCTGGAGAATGAGGAGGGAATGTCATAGAAACATTCCATATGTTAAAATGCCAAAACAGATTAGATATGGCTAAGTTCTTTCCCATGGTAGGGGAGTCTAGGATAAAAGGGCACTACTTCAGGATTAAAGGACTTCCATTTAGAACAGAGATGTGGAGAAATTACTTTAATCAGAGGATGGTAAAACTGTGGAATTTGTTGCCACAAGCGGCTGTGGAGGCCGAGTCATTGGGTGCATTTAAGGCAGAGATAGATAGGTTCTTGATTAGCTAGGACATTAAAGGGTATAGGGAGAAAGCAGTGGTATGGGGATGACTGGAAGAATTGGATCAGTCCATGACTGAATGGCAGAGCAGACTCGATGGGCTGAATGGCCTACTTCTGCTCCTATATCTTATGGTCTTATAATGAAGAATCCTTCTACATCTGAATGCAATGGTATTCCTGAGTTTCCACCCAGGACTTGCATGAGAGACAGTAGTGAAAACTGACAATGCTCAGACAATGAAGAAAGCTCTGAATACTACCAGACATGGAGGACCATCTTTGCTGACCTAAATGCCAGTGGTGTAAAAGGCAATAAGTGGGGGAGTGAAACACACTTTCCAGATGAGGTGGAGATTAACTCATGCTTCTAAAGTTTACTGTACATTATTTGGTAACTACAATGTGGAATTTTTTGGAAGATCAAATGCAGACTGTGGGATTAATTCAGCGTATGGTGTGATGGTGTGATGCTATCACGGCACCCAGTGATCAAAAGGTCAGGATCAATTCCCCCTACTGCCTGTAAAGAGTTTGTACATTCCTGGGTGACCTGTGTTCCCCCCGAGTGCTCTGGTTTCCTCCCTCATTCCCAAAAGACACACAGGTTAGGGTGAGTAAGTTGTGGATGAGGCATGATGGAGGCAGAAGCACAGCGATTCTGGTGGGCTGCTCCAGCATGACGCAAAGGATGATGCAAATGGTGCATTTCACTGTATGCTTCAATGTACATGTGACAAATAAAGCTAATTATTAATCGATAACTTTTGTTGATGCACAAATAAGGTCTCGATTTATAGGTAATAGTCTGTTAATTCATCACCACTCTCTACACTTTGATTTATTGGTCTGTGACCTTCGTTCAATGCAGATTTGCACTTCCATTGTATCCTGAATAATGGACTACCTGACTGGTAGACCACAGCTTGTGTGGCTTCAGAGCTGTGTGTCAGACATGGCTATAAGCAGCACTGTCTCCCTTCTTGTTAATGTTATATACTCATATTTTAGATTCTCTGATGACTCAGCCATAGCTGAGTGTAAAAGGAGGATGGAGGATGAATACAGGGCCCCGGTAGAGGACTTTGTCAAATGGTGCAAACTGAATCATCTGCAGCTCAACATTAGTAAGACAAAGGAGATGGTGATGGACTTTAGGAAGACTAAGCCTGCACTGCTCCCTGTTACTATTGATGGTGAGGATGTGGATGTGATGAGGATCTACAAGTACCTGAGGGTGCACCTGGATGACAAACTTGAGCAAGCACCAACACAGAGGCTGTGTACAAGAAGGGCCAGAGTTGCCTCTACTTCCTGAGGAACCTGAGGTCCTTTGGAGCATGCAGATCTCTCCTTCACATGTCTACCAGTCTGTTGTCACCAGTACAATCTTCTATGCAATGATATGCTGGGGCAATGGCATCAACACGGCTGATGCCAACAGGCTCAATAAACTGATTAGAAAGGCTGGCTCTGTTATAAGAGCCAAACTTGTCACTTTGGAGGCTGTGGTGGAGCAAAGGACTCTATGGAAAATCCTGGTAATTGTGGACTATGTTTCTCACCCTCTGCAAGCCATCTTGGATGAACAGAGGAGCACCTTCAGTAATAGACTAAGACAACTGTACTGCTCCAAAGTGTGCTATATGAGGTCATTCTTACCTCGGTCATAAGTATGATGAGTTAGGCTATAGACAGGAGAGTGACGACACCCTCCTGTTAGACTGTTTGAGGTAACTTTTTCCCCCACTAAATCTTACTTCTCTTCCATTATTTGTATAGCTGTGCACTTGCAATGCTACTGTGACACTTATTTCATTTGGGATCAATAAAATATCTATCTATCTAAACTGTTCCAAAGAAGCCCATTAAAACAGTATATGTTTCTTCAGACACAAAGTGTAAAAGAGAGGTGAGAACAGATATCAGACCGCTGGATATTAAAAAAGTATTCTGCATCAGTATTCTCTAGCAAGTATGGTGCAAGTTCCAGGTGTCAGGAAACATGAATTGTGTGAAGTTATCATAACTAAAGAGAAGGTTCTTAGGAAACCGAAACATCTGAAGGTAGATAAGTCACTTGGGCCAGATGGTGGGTACCACAGAGTTCTGAAAGAGGAGGCTGAATAGATGTGGAGGAATTAGTAATGATCTTTCAAGAATCAGAAGTTTCCCTAATGGTTCCAGAAGAGAGGAGCATTACACATATCTCTCCACTCTTCTAGGTTCCACACGGAAGGTTAGTTAGGAAGGATCAATCATTAGATATTAATATTAAAGTAGTAAAATGGATAACAGTGGCTGCATGGGAGATGCCAGAGAGTAGTGGTGGATAACTGTTTGTCAGGCTGGAGGCTGGTGACGAGTGGTGTGCCTCAGGGATCTGTACTGGGTCCAATGTTGTTTGTCATATACATTAATGATCTGGATGATGGGGTGGTAAATTGGATTAGTAAGTATGCAGATGATATTAAGATAAGTGGCGTTGTGGATAATGAAGTAGGTTTTCAAAGCTTGCAGAGAGATTTAGACCAGTTAGAAGAATGGGCTGAGCGATGGCAGATGGAGTTTAATGCTGATAAGTGTGATGTGCTACATTTTGGTAGGACTAATCAAAATAGGACATACATGGTAAATGGTAGGGCATTGAGGAATGCAGTAGAACAGAGTGATCTAGGAATAATGGTGCATAGTTCCCTGAAGGTGGAATCTCATGTGTATAGGGTGGTGAAGAAAGCTTTTGGTATGCTGGCCTTTTTAAACCAGAGCATTGAGTAAAGGAGTTGGATTTGTAATGTTAAAACTGTACAAGGCATTGGTGAGGCCAAATTTGGAGTATTGTGTACAGTTCTGGTCACCAAATTATAGGAAAGATGTCAACAAAATAAAGATAGAGTATAGAGGAGATTTACTAGAATGTTACCTGGGTCTCAGCACCTAAGTTACAGAGAAAGGTTGAACAAGTTAGGTATTTATTCTTTGGAGCATAGAAGGTTGAGGGGGGACTTGATAGAGGTATTTAAAATTATGAGGGGGATTGATAGTGTTGATGTGGATAGGCTTTTTCCATTGAGAGTAGGGGAGATTCAAACAAGAGGACACGAGTTGAGAGTTGGGGGCAAAAGTTTAGGGGTAACATGAGGGGGAACTTATTTACTCAGAGAGTGGTAGCTGTATGGAATGGGCTTCCAGTAGAAGTGGTAGAGGCAGGTTTGATATTGTCATTTAAAGTAAAATTAGATAGGTATATGGACAGGAAAGGGATGGAGGGTTATGGGCTGAGTGCAGGTCAGTGGGACTAGGTGAGAGTAAGTGTTCGGCATGGATTAGAAGGGCCGAGATGGCCTGTTTCTGTGCTGTAATTGTTATATGGTTATAAGAGGAAAGGCAGAAGAGTAGAAACTACAGGCCAGTTAGTCTGAGCTCAGTGGTTGGGAAGATGTTGGAGTTGATTATTAAAGATGAGATCTGAGTTCTTGAAGGCACATGATAAAATAGGCCAAAGTCAGCATAGTTTCCTCGAGGGAAAATCTTGCCTGACAAATCTGTAGGAAGTCTTTGAAGAAATAACAAGCAAGATAGACAAAGAAGAATTGGTTAATGTTGTGTACTTGGATTTTCAGAAGGTCTATGACAAGGTGCCACACATGAGACCGCTTAACAAACTACTAGCATAGAAAAGCAGTGGCTGAGCAGCAGGACACAAAGAGTAGTAATACAGGGAGCCTTTTCAAACTGGCTGCTTGTGACTAGCGGTGTTCCACATGGGTATGTGTTGTGATTAATTCTTTTTACATTATATGTCAATGATTTGGATGATGGAATTGATGGCTTTGTTGTAAAGTTTTCAGACAATATGAAGATACAAGGAGGGGCAGTTTTTTTGAAGTAGAGGCTACAGAAGGACTTAGACAGATTAGGAGAATGGGCAAAAAAATGGCATCTGAATGCAGTGTTGGGAGTGTATGATCATGCACTTTGGTAGAAGAAATGAAAGGGTTGACGATTTTCTAAATGGAGAGAAAATACAGAGGGACTTGGGTTCCTTGTGCAGGATTCCCTAAAGGTTAATTTGCAGGTTAAGTCTGCGGTGAGGTAAGTAAGTGCAATTTCAAGAGAATTAGAATATAAAAACAAGGATGTAATGTTGAGACTTTATAAAACACTGGTGAGGCCTCACTTGGAATATTGTGAGCAGGTTTGTGTCAGTTATCCTATAAAGGAAGTACTGAAACTGGAGAAGGTTCAAAGGAGATTCACAAAATTGATTCCAGGATTGAAGGGCTTGTCATATGAAGAGCGTTTGATGGTTCTCGGCCTGTATTCACTAGTATTCAGAAGAATGAGGTGATCTCATTGAAACCTATCAAATGGCAAAAGGCCTTGATAGAGTGGATGTGGAGAGGATGTTTTCTCTGGTGGGAGAATCTAAGATCAGAGGACCCAGCCTCAGAATAGAGGGGCATCCTTTTTAAATGGATATGAGGAGGAATTTCTTTAGCCAGAGAGTGATGAATCTGTGGAATTCTTTGTCATAGGTAGCTGTGGAGGCCAAGTCTATATCTATATATATCTATATATATCTATATATATCTATATATATCTATATATATCTATATATATCTATATATATCTATATATATCTATATATATCTATATATATCTATATATATCTATATATATCTATATATATCTATATAGGCTCTCAGGGACATTGAAGCATGTAAATCTCCAAACCATTGGACAATGTTGTGGTCCTTTTGGCAATTATTCAGTATAGGAGGTGCCTAATAAAATGGCCACTGAGGAATAAGGAATTTGCTGTGGTGTGTTGGCATGACAGCAACAAAAAGCAACATACAACAATAATAAAATATAAAAATTACATAAACATTTTAAAATTCAGCAACCTGAAAAGATCATTCTGTTTCTTTCCAACACAACAGATTCTGCAGATACTTGAAATACAGAGTAACACACATAGAGTGCTGGAGAAACTCAGCCGGTCAGGCAGCATCTATGACATGGAATAAATAGTCACATTTTGGGCTGATTCCCTTCACCGAGACCGGAAAGGAAGGGGAAATCTGGTTTTCCTTTCCCCATGTCGAAGCATGATGTGAAATAGGTTCTTCGTGCCAGTGACCAACACAATCCAAAGTTGTGCTGGGGGCAGCCCACAAGTTTGGTCATGCTTCTGGTGCCCACAACTCACTAACCCTAACCCATATGTCCTTGGAATGTGGGACGAAACCAGAGCATTTGGAAGAAAACCACATGGTCAAAGGTAGAACACAGTGTCCCTGCAGACGCAGCAGGAAATGAACCCAGTCCCAGGTGTTACACAGCATTTTGCTATCTGCTACACTACTGCATTGCCTTCTACATTACTGTCCTTTGGCTGGTAAATGCCAGAATCAGAATCAGTTTAATATTACCAACATATGTCTTGAAAACTTAGACTTCACAGCAGCAGTACAAAGCAAACATAATAGAGAAAATAAACTGAATTACAGTACTGTAAATTAACGAATAAACTCTTCAGGGGCTTCCAGCTAGGTACGAGTATTGATTTTAACCGATGTTTTGATGACAAACTCTGCCATTTTCATCAGGGATGATGCCTGGGCATCTCTAATGGTATTTATACCCGTGTCATCCATCCCTCCTGATTGGTTAGTCCTTATCTAATCAAGATTCCACTGTCCCACTTTGTTTACAATCAAATTCCAGTTCGTATTAGAGCATGATCTTCATCTTTCTTAAATTTATTTTCCTCTAATTTTATTTCAATGGCTTCCTTCACCGAACAGTCAAACTACTGTGCACCGCCAATGGCTTTTGGGACTGCCTGGTGAAGGAAGCCATTGAGATAAAACTAAAGGAAAATAATTTTAGCAAAGATGCGGGTCTCAACTCTACTAAGAACTGGAATTTGATTGCAATCAAGGCAGGACAGCAGAAACCTGATTGGATGGGGACTAACTAATCAGGAGGGATGGACAACAAGGATATAATTCCATCAGACTTGACATGCTCAGGCATCATCCCTGATGAAGATAGCAGAGTTTGTCATTGAAGCATCCGCTAAAATTGATACCTAGACTTGGCTGGAAGCCCAAGAAGAGTTTATTCGTCATACCATATACACCAAGAAAGCAACAGATCCTTTTTTCAGTATATATACTGTTGCATCACTCCTTAAAAATATCCTGGATACAATGGAGGCTAGAGCCCATGATGGATCTGAATAAGTTTAGAACTCTCTGCAGCTTACTTCACTCCTGAGCAGTAGACCGCCCCTCCCCCATACCAGATGGTGAATCAGCCAGTTAGAATGCTCTCCAAGATACATCTGTAGAAATTTTTGAGTGTTTTTGGTGACATTAATTCAAGTCAGGTTTATTGTCATTTAACTATATACTGTTCATGTATATAATGCATGTAACCATATAGTATACATAATACTAGGACAACACTTCTTCGAACCAGGGATTATAGCAAATTTGTACACGTAACACACATTACACATGATAACTTATAAAGCTAAGTATTAAATCTACAGTTGAATCATACATAAATAATAAACTAACGTACATTAACATTAGGTATGGACTGATTATCTAGTGATACTTCAAATACAATGTGGCAGGGAGTTTAGAGGCCTAATGACCTGGGGAAGAAATTGGTTCCCATCCTGACCATTCTCATTTTTATGCATCATAGCCTCCAGCCTGATAGCAAAAAATCAAAGATAATGCTAGATGAATGGATGGGACATAAATAATCTGAAACTCTTGATGAAATATAGTTTATGTTGTGGCTTCTTTGCAGCTGCATCAAAATAAGAGAAAAAGACCATAAGTATAGGAGCACGATTAGGCCACTTGGCCCACCAAGTCCACTCCACCATTTTGTCATGGTGATCCAGTTGTCCTCTCAGCCCTACTTTCCTGCCTTCTCCCCTTATCCTTTCATACCCCAACTAATCAAAAATCTATCAACTATATATATATATAAGCAAAGAATTTCACACTCTCTGGATAAAGAAATTCCTCCTCATCTATATTCTAAAAGAACATCCTTCTTTTCTGAGGCTGTGTCCTCTGGTCTTAGACTCTTCCACCAGAGGAAACATTCTCTCCACATCCACTCTATCAAGGTCTTTCACCATTCTATAGGATTCAATGCGGTCACCCCCATGCTTCTAAATTCTAGTAAATGATGGCACACAGCCATCAAACGTTCTTTATACGACAAGCCATTCAATCCTGGAATCATTTTTACAAACCTCCTTTGAACTCTCTCCAGTTTCAGCACAGATGAGGGGCCCCAAACTGTTTACAATACACACCAGTGCTTTACAAAGTTTCCACATTATATCTTTATAATCATTATATCTTTGCTTTTATATTCTAGTCCTTTTGGAAGGCTAACATTGCATTTGCCTTCCTCACCACAAACTCAACCTGCCAATTAACCTTTAGGGAATTTTGCACAAATTCTCTCAAGTCCCTTTGCACCTCAGTTTTTTGCATTTTCTCTCTACTTAGAAAATAGTCAACACTTTAATCTCTTCTACCGATGTGCATGACCATTCACTTACCGCTACCATATTCAATCTGCTACTTATTTGCCAATTCTCCTAATCTGTCTAAATCCTCCTGCAACTCATCTACTTCATCAAAACTATCTGCCCCTCCACCTATTTTCATATCATCTGCAAACTTTGCAACAAAGCCATCAATTGCATCATCCGCATCATTGACATATAACATAAAAAGTATTGGTCCACAACACAGAACACTGGTGAAACACCATTAGTCTCTGGCAGCCAACTAGAAAAGGTTCCCTTTATTCCCAGTCTTTGCCTCCTGTTAATCAGCTACTGCTTTATTTACCTTAGAATCTTTCCTGTAATACCATGGGCTTGTAGCTTGTTAAGCAGCCTCATCAGTGGCACCTTGTCAAAAGCCTTCTGAAAATCCATGTACAACATCAACTGATTCTCCTTTTTCTATACTGCTTGTCATTTCTGCAAAGAATTCCAACAGATTTGTCAGGGAAGATTTTCCCTTGAGGAATCCATGCAGATTGCAGCCTATTTTATCATGTGCCTCCAAATATCCTGAGAGTTCATCCTTAATAATCAACTCCAACATCTTCCCAACCACTGAGATCAAAGTAACTGACCTTTAGTTTCCTTTCTTCTGCCCATCTCCCTTCTTGTAGAGTGGAGTGAACATTTGCAGTTTTCCAGAACCATTCCAGAATCTAATGATTCTTGAAAGATTACTAATGCCTCCACAATCTCTTCAGCCCTAGTGTGTACTCCATCTGGTCCATGTGACTTATCTACATTCAGACCTTTCAGGTTCCCATGAACCTTCTCTCTAGTAATAACAACTTTGCACACATCATGACTCGTGACATTCTGGAACTTCCACCATACTGCTAGTGTCTTCCACAGTTAAGATTGATACAAAATACTCACTCAGTTTATCTCCCATTTCCTTGTCCCAGACTACCACCTCTCGGCATCATTTTCCAGCAGTTCGATATCCACTCTCGTCTCACTTTTTCACTTTATTGAGCTGAAGAAACTATCCTTTTTAATATTGTTGTCTGGCTTACTTTTTTTATTCTCTCTTTACTTTCTTAATGACTTTTTTCTTTCCTTCTGTTAGTTTTTAAAAGCTCCTCAATCTAACTTCCCACTCATCTTTGCTGTATTGTATGCTCTCTTTGCCTTTTATATTTGCTTTGACTTCTCTTGTTAGCCACCTTTCCTTCAGAATCCTCCTCTTTGAGATCCTGTGCCTTCCGAATTGCTCCCAACAGTTCCAGCCATTGCTGCTCTGCCATCGTACCTGCCAGTGTTCTTTTCCAGTCAGCTCTGGCCAAATCCACTCATGCTTCTATAATTTCCGTTACTCCACTGTCATACTAATACATTTGACTCCAGCTTCTCCTTCTGAAATTTCAGGGTGAATTTGATCATATTATGATCAATCTCCTAAGGGTTATTTTACCTTAAGTTCTCTAATCAATTCCAGTTCATTCCACAACACCCATCCAAAATAGTTGATCCCCAAGTGGGCTCAACCATAAGTTGGACTAAAAAGCCATCTTGTGGGCATTTTATAAACTCCACCCGCCCCCGGAATCCAGCTGATTTTCCCAATCTACTTGCACATTGAAGTCCCCCATGACTATTGTAACATTGCCCTTTGGGCATGTATTTTCTATCTCCTGTTGTAATTTGTCATATACAACTCCATTCTGCATCTTGCCCTTGCAGTTCCTAAGCTCTATCCACAATGATTTAACACATTCCGACCCTGTGTCTCCTCTTTCTAATAATTTGATTTCCTTTTTTTACCAACAGAGCAACACCGCCCCCTCTGTCTTCCTGCCTGTCATTTCAATACAAATCAAATCAACAGACATTAAGCTCCCAGCTATACATGCCATCTGTAACTGTGCTACAAGTTCATCTACCTTATTCTTTATACTGCACACATTCAAATATAACACCTTCAATCCTGTATTCACCCTTTTTGATTTTGTTTGCCTTTTATATTTCAACTCATCCTGTTGAATGCAGTTTTGCCCTGTCAACAGCCTTTCCTCACTACACATGCCTCTGTTTGTAAACCAGCTACCTTATCTTCAGCACTATCACTCCAGTTCCCTTCACCCACCAAATTAATTTAACTCCTCCAAAACAATTCTAGCCCACATGCATATATGACCCCTTCTGGTTCAGGTGTAACCAGTCGCTTTTGTGCGGGTCCTATCTTCCCCAGAAGAGATCTCAATGATCCATAAATGTGAACCCATAACCTCTGCATTAGTTCATCAGCCATGCATTCACATACCACATCACTCTATTCCTACCCGCATTGGTACGTAGTATTGTCAGCAATTCAGAAATTACTACCCTGGAAGTCCTGTTTCTCAGCTTTCTACCCAGCTCCCTAAAATCTCTCTTCAGGACGTCCTCACTTGTCTACCGACATCATTGGTGCCAATATAGAACATAGAATAGTAAAGCACATTACAGGACCTTCGGCCCACAATATTGTGCCGACCCTCAAACCCGGCCTCCCATATAACCCCCACATTAAATTCCTCCATATACCTATCTAGTAGTCTCTTAACCTTCACTAGTGCATCTGCCTCCACCACTGATTCAGGCAGTGCATTTCACACACCAACCACTCTCCGAGTGAAAAACCTTCCTCTAATAACCTCCTTGAACTTCCCTCCCCTTCCCTTAAAGCCATGTCCTCTTGTACTGAGCAGTGGTGCCCTGGGGAAGAGGCGCTGGCTGTCCACTCTGTCTATTCCTCTTAATATCTTGTACACCTCTATCATGTCTCCTCTCATCCTCCTTCTCTCCAAAGTGTAAAGCCCTAGCTCCCTTAATCTCTGATCATAATCCATACTCTCTAAACCAGTCAGCATCCTGGTAAATCTCCTCTGTACCCTTTCCAATGCTTCCACATCCTTCCTATAGTGAGGCGACCAGAACTGGACACAGTACTCCCAAGTGTGGCCTAACCAGAGTTTTATAGAGCTGCATCATTACATCGCGATTCTATCCCTTGACTTATGAAAGCTAACACTCCATAAGCTTTCTTAACTACCCTATCTACCTGTGAGGCAACTTTCAAGGATCTGTGGACATGTACCCCCAGATCCCTCTGCTCTCCCACACTACCAAGTATCCTGCCATTTACTTTGTACTCTATCTTGGAGTTTGTCCTTCCAAAGTGTACCACCTCACACTTCTCCGGGTTGAACTCCATCTGCCACTTCTCAGCTCACTTCTGCATCCTATCAATGCCTCTCTGCAATCTTTGACAATCCTCTACACTATCTACAACACCTCCAACCTTTGTCATCTGCAAACTTGCCAACCCACCCTTCTACCCCCACATCCAGGTCATTAATAAAAATCACAAAAAGTAGAGGTCCCAAAACAGATCCTTGTGGGACACCACTAGTCACAACCCTTCAATCTGAATGTACTCCCTCCACCATGACCCTCTGCCTTCTGCAGGCAAGCCAATTATGAATCTACCTGGCCAAACTTCCCTGGATCCCATGCCGTCTGACTTTCTGAATAAGCCTACCGTGTGAAACCTTGTCAAATGTCTAATATGTATGTACTGTATCGAGATTTCTGGCTGCACACTCTGACCCTTGAGAATGCCATGGACCTGATCCAAGATAGCCCTAATCCTGGCACCTGGGAGGCAACCTACCATGTTGGTGCCCTGTCACACCCATGGAACCTCGATGAGAATCTCCTATCAACACTGCAGTCCTCTTTGGCTCACTGCTCTTCTAAGCCACAGCACCAGACCCAGGGCCTGAGACCCAGTCACTATAGCTCCCCCCAGTAGGTCATCTCCCTCAATAGTACCTAAAGTTGTATACTTAATATTGAGCAGAACAGCCACAGGTGTACTCTGCATTGTCTGTGCATTTCCCCTCCTTCTCTTGACTGTCACCCAGTTACCCATCTCCTGCAACCTAGGGGTGACTACCTCCCTGTAGCTCCTGTCTACCACCTCCCTATTCTCTCATATGATTCAAAGGTCTTTGAGCTGCAGCTCTCGTTCCTTAATACTTAATCCCAGGAGTTGCAGTTCGGTTCACCTGGTTCAGATATGTTCATCCCAGAGACTGGAGGTCTCCCAGACCTCCAATATACCACACACAGTACAGAATACTGGCTATGGAGCCATTCTCACTCAACTACTTTGCCCTAACAGATGAGGAATGAACAAATGAAAACAGAAAGAGAGTAACATACCAGATACCATACCATACCATACCTCACCTCACCTCACCTCACCTCACCTCACCTCACCTCACCTCACCTCACCAAAGCCACTCCAAACACTGGCATAATCAAAACAATGGCTGCTCTGCTTGCACCTGTGCTGTTTTTATTGGCCCTTTCTAATGAATCCATCTTGCTGATTGGTCCCTCCTCAACTCAGAGAAACTGCCGTGAAGCTCTGCCTTCAAAATCTTGATTGCCACTGATTGAAAGCTATCTTTTTTTATGTACTCCCTGACATCGATTGTCCAACTCAGAGATATCTGGACCTGACTGAAAGATAGCTCTTCTTATGTCCTGTCTCTGGTGACTGGTCACTCCTCAACTGCCGTGAAGCTCTGTCTTTAGAATCTCGATCACTGTCCTGACTGAAAGCTAGCTCTTTTTTTATACTCCCTGAAGTTGATTGTCTGATATGTGGAATTTGTTGCCACAGAGGGCTGTAGAAGTCAAATGTTTGGGTGTTTTTAATGCGGAAATTGTTAAGTTCTTAATTGGTAAGGGGTGGTGTGTCAAAGGTATGTGGATAGGGTTGGAGCATGAGGTTGGAAATAAAATCAGCTATGATAAAGTATGAGTGGTGGGTGGAAATACCTCTCTAGGTGTAAGACACACCTTCTCTTCACTAGCCTGAAGGTCATCCTTGGGCAAGGTGTAGCACCTGCTTTGCTCCTCAATCAGGGTCATGAGAAGCCATAGAGGCAGGTCGTATGAGCAGCTGGTGGATATCGCAAATCCTGGTCATGCGACCACTGATGCCAGGTAGACAACCTTTGAAGAGTATTGATAATGGCTGGGGTCACCTGTCTTGTAAAGACACTGCCCAGAAGATGGCAATGGCAAAACACTTCTGTACAAAAATTTGCCAAGAGCAATCATAGATTTAAGACCATGATCACCCACACCATATAACCATATAACAATTACAGCATGGAAACAGGCCATCTCGGCCCTTCTAGTCCGTGCCGAACACTTATTCTTACCTAGTCCCACCGACTTGCACTCAGCCCATGACACAGTGCATAATGATGCTTGAAAACCAGAGCAGCCTCAATGGGCTAACCAGCCTAATTCTGCTCCTATACCTAATGTGAGAGGGAGGGCATTAGATTCATCTTGAGGTAGGCTAAAGGGTTGGTATAATATTGTGGGCTGAAGGGCTTGCACTCTGTTGTAATGTTCTATGACTTATTTTCTTACATCAACCCAGGTAGGTAAGGGTAACAGATCCCGTTCATTGAGAGACATCAGTAAACTAATGCTTTACAGCCTAGTAGATTTTTCACCATGGTTATCATATCAATGCAAACTGCTCTTCCAAATTTTCAATGGCTGGGTTTAAATTTTGCAGTCACTATGAAGGGATTTGAACTGAGGTTTCTGAATTACCTCGGTTCCACTAATTTAATAGGTGTGCTATCACTGTGTACCGCAATCTGTCAGTAAGTCCAGAACTCACTTTGGAACTGGCAGGAATTCTTCTGGAAGCACTGACAGCGGCACAGAATACATATAGAACTCTAAAGTATTGTCTGTGCTGGCAGGCAGATTCAGCAAGAAGAACGCATAAAATGTGTCAAGCTACAAAGAATTAATTTTCTCATTCTGTACGAGGTCGAGTTAAGTGATAACCTTCTCCCAAGCCTTTGCCAGTGACTAATAAAGAACCTTGAGAAATGTTTGTGGCTTCAGCTGCGACGGCGGTGTGTGGCAAGTGGACTCTGCCCCAGAGATTGGATCTGTCTCATGATGAGCATTAACAATGCTCGTTATATTCATGGATCTTGATTACCCAGAGCTCCCACAGGCTTACAGCCAGTTAGTCTGAGCAGCCAGCAATCAGGAAAACAAGTATTAACATTTTATTCCCCAAAATTATGCAAATCAAAAGCTTTACCACGCTAATTCAGAAGCAATTTATTTTTAACTTCAAAGTACAGGAACCTCAGATGGCTTTCATGAACAACTTAGAAAGTACCTTGCGAAAGTAGTAATGACAATTCAAAGTTAAAATTAGTTTACTAAGGGTCACATTTTTTTACCACTTCCGCCGTGACTGGATACACCCAGACGTTTTTGTAAGTCTGTTTGATGGATATTGTGGTCCATCCAGTGATTTTTTTCCTGACATTCATTAATATTCAGTATAGATGTCAGCGGTATGAATGGCATGGTTGTATGAGGAACCATGTTATTATCTACAGATGCACAAAGGTCTCAGTAGCAGGTTGGCAGAGACTGCACTTTCCTGCAAATTGGATCCTGGCATCTGCAAAAGCATTTTTTTTGTATTGTGCCAATGCTCCGTTGAATCAGCCATTCAATCTCTAGGGACGACTCTGGACAATTGCCATGATTAGTCAGGTAAAGGAATCCAGAGTAGATGCTTTTACAAGCCACTGCCCATTCTGCTAAGCACTTGGTGTAAACTTTATGCTGCGTAAATTGAGAAAAAAATTGTGAGATCACACACAAAATGGCTGGCCTTTTAAAACTATTAAAATCTTAAGTACATCTAATTGCTTTGATTAAATTAATATTTTGAATGAGATTTTTTGCCATACATGAGTGACTTGCAATAAATTGGCTTTCAAAACTTGTCTCATCAGTCACACACTGCTGGTCTGGCACAGTTATGATCAATGGGTTGAACATAAATAGGTTGCTTGCATATTTAATCATCAGAACCAAAGGCTCTTTGTCCTTTAAAAGTAACAAAACTGCTCCTGCCAGCAGTAAGGTTAGACAACAAGGAGGAGCCCTCTATCCAAAATAGCTCTCAATATTCTGTTCAGCTACCCAGATTTCCTCCTAATACTATATCAAAGGAACATAGGGCTAAGATAAATTGTTCCCTCTTTAAAGTTAAAGGATGGTGATGTATAATAGAATAAAAAGCCAGTCAGAAATAACTGTGATTAATTCAGTATATCTAATATTCAATTGGTAGCATTACTAAAGCTTCAAACAGCAGGTTACTCTGCTCCAGAAATAACAGAGACATACAACAGAGAAACACATTCTCTGCCCATCAAGTCCACAATGACTATCACGCATCTATTCATACTAATCCTTCATTCATCTAGTTCTATTCTTCCCCTTTTCCCATCGACTCCTTCCTGGATTCTACCACTTATCTATGCACTACAGCAGGGGTTCCCAACCTTTCTTATGCCATAGACCAATACCATTAACCAAGGGGTCCATGGACCCCAGATTGGGAACCCCCACACTGGAGTGAATTTTCAGTGGCCAATCGATCTGCCTGGCATTGGGATGTGGGAGATAAATGGATCATCCACAGGTAACCTACATTGTCACAAGGAAAATGCGCAAAACCCTCCCGGCCAGCACAAGAAACAATAAGATCACAAGAAATAGTTCAAGTACAAGTCTCAGTTTATTGTCATTCGACATCTACACCAATAAATGAAACAACACTCCTCCAGACCAATATGCATAACACAGTCCATGTAACTTACATGCAACACACAAGGTCAATACCCGAAGCCTGGACAGACACCTTGCCCTATTGTCCTGTTTATTATTTATTGTAATGCCTGCACTGTTTTTGTGCACTTTATGCAGTCCTGGGTAGGTCTGTAGTCTAGTGTAGCTTTCTCGGTGTTGTTTTTTTTTACATAGTTCAGTCTAGTTTTTGTACTGTGTCTTGTAACGCCATGGTCCTGAAAAATGTTGTCTCATTTTTACTATGTACTGTACACAGCAGTTATGGTCAAAATGACAATACAAGTGACTTGACTTGACTTGAATATTACCACAAATAAATTAACAAATAATGGAATTAGAATTAGAAACAGATTTAATATCACGGTCATGTATCATGAAAGTTGACGTTATGCAGCAGCAGTACATTACAATAATAAAATCTGTGAATTCCAGGGTAACAGATCTTGTTCATTGGGATAATAAACTATTTATTGATAGTTCATCAATAAACTAATTTTTTACACCCTAGTAGATTTTTCATTGGTTGACAAACAACAGCAATATGTAGTGAGAGTCCTATAAAGGAGAGGCTGACACAGGGCAAAATTGCAGTCAACAGGATGAGTTGTAATGTAAAAGGTGGACAAAATTGAAAAGGGTGAACACAGGACTGAATGTGTTATATTAGAAAGCGTGCAGTATATGGAATAAGGTAGATGTACTTGTAGCATAGTTACAGTTGATCATGTATGATGTTGCAGACATCACTGAATCATAGCTGAAAGAAGATTATAGCTGGGAGCTTAACACGTAAGGATACACATTGTATCAAGGGGACAGGCACATGACAAAAAGGGCAGGGTGGCTCTGTTGGTAAAAAATGAAATCAAATCATTAGAAAAAGTTGACATGAGGCTGGAAGGTTTTGAATCATTTGGATAGAGCTAAAGAACTGCAAGGGTAAAAAGATCATGACGGAAGTTGTTTACAGAACATTAATTAGGGTGTGGACTACAAATTACAATGGGAAATATAAAATACGTGCAAAAGGGCAATATTGCAACAGTCATGGGGGATTTCAATATGCAGGTAGATTGTTAAAATCAGTTTGGTGCTAAATTCCAAGAGGAGAAATTTCTAGAATGCCTATAAGATGGCTTTTTAGAGCAGATCATGGTTGAGCCCAAAAGGGGATTAGCTATTTTGGATTGTGTTGTGCAATGAAACGGAATTAATTAGAGAGCTTAAGGTAAAAGAACCCTGAAGGTAGATGATCATCATATGACTGAATACACACTGAAATTTGAGACAGAGAAGCTGCCAGATGTATCAGTATTACAGTGGAGTAAAGGGAATAAAGTGGAGGCATCAGAGAGGAGTTGGCCAGAATTGATTGGAAAAGAACACTGGCAGGAATGACGGCACAGCAGCAGTGGCTGGAATTTCTGGAAGCAATTCGGAAGGCCCAGGATATATACATTCCAAAGAGGAAGAAATATTCTAAAGGAAAAATGACACAACCTTGGCTAACAAGAAAAGTTAAAGCCAACATAAAGGCCAAAAAGAGGGTATATAATAGAGCAAAAGTGGGAAGTTAGCGGATTGGGAAGCTCTAAAAAACCAATAGAAGAGAACTAACAAAGCCATAAAGAGTGAAAAGCTGAAATATAAAGACAAGCTAGCCAAAAATATAAAGGAGGATCAAAAATATTTTTAAGATATCTCTTCTCTTTGGTTATCCATCGATTTTCAATGATGATTGAGGCCTGGGCAAGGTTGTATAGGAGACTGGCAGTTGCCTATGCTACAAGTCTCCCCTCTCCATGCCACCAAGGGAAGGGCATTAGGACCCATACAGCTTGGCACCGGTGTTGTCGCAGAGCAATATGTGGTTAAGTACCCTGCTCAAGGACACAACACACTGTTTCAGCTGAGGCTCAAACTGGCGAGCTTCCGATCACTAGACTGATGCCTTAACCACTTGGCCACACTACTCAGATATATTAGTAGTAGAAGAGATGAGTGAATATCAGACTGCTGGGAAGTGACACTGGAGAAATAGTAATGGTGGACAAGGAAATGGAAAATGAACTGAATAAGTATTTTGCATCAATCTTCACTGTGGAAGATGTTAGCAGTATGGCAGAAGGTCCAGAATGTCAGGAGTTAGAAGTGTATGAAGTTGCCGTTACTCAGCAGAAGATTCATAGCAAACTGAAAGGTCTAAAGGTAGATAAATCACCTGGATCAGATGGTGTGAACACCAGGATTCTGAAAAAGGTGGCTGTAGAGATAGTGGAGACATTAGTAATGATCTTTCAAAAATCAATAGATTCTGGAATGGTCAGAATCAGAATCAGGTTTATTATCATTGGTATGTGACGTGAAATTTGTTAACTTAGCAGCAGCAGTTCAATGCAATACATAATAGAGAAGAGAGAAAAAATAAAATAATAATAATAAATGAATAAGTAAATCAATTACATTATACATGTATTGAATAGATTTTAAAACGTGCAAAACACAGAAATACAGTATATTAAAAAAAAGTGAGGTAGTGTCCAAGGGTTCAATGTCCATTTAGGAATCGGATGGCAGAGGGGAAGAAGCTGTTCCTGAATCGCTGAGTGAGGCTTCAGTACCTCCTACCTGATGGTAACAGTGAGAAAAGGGCATGCCCTGGGTGCTGGAGGTCCTTAATAATGGATGCTGCCTTTCTGAGACACCACCCCCTGAAGATGTCCTGGCACTTTGTAGGCTAGTACCAAAGATGGGGCCAACTAAATTTACAACCCTCTGCAGCTTCTTTCGATCCGGTGCAGCAGAACCCCCCCCCCCCAATACCAGATAGTAATGCAGCCTGTCCAAGTTCTCATCACAGTACATCTATAGAAGTTTTTCAGTGTATTTGTTGACATGCCAAATCTCTTCAAACTCCTAGTGAGTATAGCCACTGTTTTGCCTTCTTTATAACTATGTCAATATGCTGGGACCAGGTTAGATCCTCAGAGATCTTGACGCTCAGGAACTTGAAACTGCTCACTCTCTCCACTTCTGATCTCTCTATAAGGATTGGTAAGTGTTCCTTCATCTTACCCTAATTGAAGTCCACAATCAGCTCTTTAGTCTTACTGACGCTGAGTGCCAGGTTGTTGCTGCAGCACCATTCCACTAGTTGGCATATCTCACTCCTGTACGCCCTCTTGTCACCACCTGAGATTCTACCAACAATGGTTGTATCATCAGCAAATATATAGTTGGTATTTGAGCTTTGCTTAGCTACACATTCATGTGTATATAGAGAGAAGAACAGTGTGCTAAGCACACACTCCTGAGGTGTACCAGTGTTGATCGTCAGCGAGAAGGATATGTTATCACCAATCTGCTCAGATTGTGGTCTTCCAGTTAGGAAGTTGAGGACCCAATTGCAGAGGGAGGTACAGAGACCAAGGGTCTGCAACTTCTCAATCAGGATTGTTGGAATGATGGTATCGACAACGAACAGCATCCTGACATAGGTGTTTGTGTTGTCTAGGTGGTCTAAAGCCATGTGAAAAGCCATTGAGATTGCATCTGCCATTGATCTATTGTGGCGATAGGCAAATTGCAATGGGTCCAGGTCCTTGCTGAGGCAGGAGTTCAGTCTAGTCATGACCAACCTCTCAAAGCATTTCATCACTGTCGATGTGAGTGCTACTGGGTGATAGTCGTTAAGGCAGCTCACATTATTCTTCTTAGGCACTGGTATAATTGTTGCCTTTTTGAAGCCAGTGGGAACTTCCGCCTGTAGCATTGAAAAGTTGAAAATGTCCTTGAATACTGGAAGTCTGAAAAATTGCAAGTGTCACTCCATTCTTCAAGATGAGAGAGAGGCAGAGGGAATGAAACTATAGACCAGTTAGTATGACTTCAGTGGTTGGGAAGGTGATGGAGTCGATAATTAAGGATGCAGTTTCAGGGTACTTGGGGACACAGGATAAAATCAGCTGTAGTCAGCATGATTTCCTCAAGGCAAATGCCCTCAGAAATGGCCTAGCAAACCATTCAGTTGTATCCAACCGCTAAAAAGCAAATAATAAGGAATGAACCCAGCCAAATAACCCACATCGACCTAGCCAACAGCAAGACCAGCACTGTCAACCCTGCAAATTCCTCCTTACTAACATCTGGGGACTTGTACCAAAGTTGGGAGAGTCGTCTCACAGACTATTCAATCAACAGCCTGACATAGTTGTACTGACGAAATCTCACCTTACAGTTAACATTCCGACACCACCAACACCATACTGTCTCTCCAGCAGGACAGACCTAGCAGAGGTGGTGACACAGTGGTATACAGTAGAGAGGGAATTAGAAACATAGAAACATGGAAAACCTACAGCACAATACAGGCCCTTTGGCCCACAATGCTGTGCCAAACATGTACTTACTTTAGAAATTACCTAGGGTTACCCATAGCCCTCTATTTTTTAAGCTCCATGTACCTATCCAATGGTCTTTTAAAAGACCCTATTGTATCTGCCTCCACCACCATTGCCAGCAGCCCATTCCACACATTCACCTCTCTCTGCAAAAAAAACATACCCCTGACAACTCCTCTGTAACTACTTCCAAGCACCTTAAAACTGTGCCCTCTCATGTTAGCCACTTCAGCCCTGGAAAAAAGCCTCATGATCAATGCCTCTCATCAACTTAAATATCTCTACCAGGTCACCTCTCATCCTTGCTCGCTCCAAGGAGCAATGACCAAGTTCACTCAATCTATTATCATAAGTCATGCTCCCCAATCCAGGCAACATCCTTGTAAATCTCCTCTGCACCCTTTCTATAGCTTCCACATCCTTCCTGTAGTGAGGTCTCCAAAACTGAGCACAGTACCCCAAGTGTGTTCAGACCAGGGTCCTATATAGCTGTAACATTACCCCTTGGCTCTTGAACTCAATTCCACAGTTGATAAAACCCAATACATTGTATGCCTTCTTAACCACACAATCAACCTGCGCAGCTACTTGGAGTGTCCTATGGACTTGGACCCCAAGATCCCTCTGATCCTCCACACTGCCAAGCCTTACCATTAATACTATATTCTGCCATCATATTTGACCTACCAAAATGAACCACCTCACACATATCTAGGTTGAAGTCCATCTGTCACTTCTCAGTCCAGTTTTGCATCCTATCGATGTCCTGCTGTAAACTCTGAGCCCTCCACACTATCCACAACACCCCCACCTTTATGTCATCAGCAAATTTATTAACCTATCCCTCCACTTCCTCATCCATGTCATTTATAAAAATCACTAAGAGAAGGGATCCTAGAACAGATCCCTGATGCACACCACTGGTCACTGACCTCCATGCAGAATATGATCCATCTACAGCAATTCTTTGCCTTCCGTGGGCTAGCCAATTCTTGATCCACAAAGCAAGATCCCCTTGGATCCCATGCCTTCTTACTTTCTCAATAAATCTTGCTTGGGGTACCTTATCAAATGCCTTGCTGAAATTCCTATACACTACATCTACTACTCTACCATCATCAACCTGTTTAGCCACATCCTGAAAAAATTCAGTTAGGCTTGTAAGGCACTACCTGCCTTTGACAAAGCCATACTGACTATTACTAATCATATTATGCCTCTCCAATATTCATTAATCCAGCCTCTCAGGACCTTCTCCATCAACTTACCAACCACTGAAGTAAGACTCTCTGGTCTATAATTTCCTTGACTATCTCTACTCCCTTTCTTGAATACGGGAAAAACATCTGCAACCCTCCAATCCTCTGGAACCTCTCCCATACCTATTAATGATGTAATGATCATTGCCAGAGGCTCAGTAATCTCCTCCCTTGTCTCCCACAGCGGGTATATCTTGTCCAGTCCTGGTAACTCACCCAACTTGATGCTTCCCAAAAGCTCTAGCACATCCACTTTCTTAATGTCTATATGTTCAAGTTCAAGCTTTTCAGACTACTATAAGTTATCCCTACAACTGGCAAGGTCTTTTTCCATAGTGAATACTGAAGCAAAATATTCATTAAGTACCTCCACTACATACTTTTCCACTGTCACACTTGATTGGTCCTATTCACTCACGTCTTATCCTCTTGCTCTTCACATACTTGTAGAATGCCTTCAGGTTTTCCTTAATCCTCCTCGCCAAGGCCTTCTCATGGCCCCTTCTGGTTCTCCTAATTTCATTCTTAAGTTCCTTCCTGGTAGCCTTATAATTTTCTGCATCTCTATCATTACATAGTTTTTTGAATGTTTTGTAAGCTTTTCTTTTCTTCTTGACTAGATTTTCAATAGCCTTTGTACATGATGGTTCCTGTATCCTACCATCCTTTCCCTGTCCCATTGGAACGTACCTATTCAGAACACCACACAAATATCCCCTGATCATTTGCCACATTTCTGCCGTACTTTTCCCTGAGAACATCTGCTCCCAATTTATACTTCCAAGTTCCTGCCTGATAGCTTCATGTTCCCCCTTACTCCAATTAAACATTTTCTTAACTTGTCTGTTCCTATCCCTCTCCAATGTTATGGTAAAGGAGATAAAATTGTGATCACTATTTCCAAAATGCTCTCCCACTGGGAGACCTGACACCTGACCAGGTTCATTTCCCAATACCAGATCAAGTACAGTCTCCTCTCTTGTAGGCCTATCTACATATTGTGTCAGGAAACCTTCCTGAACACACCTAACAAACAGCACCCCATCTAAACCCCTTGCTCTAGGGAGATGCCAATCAATATGGGAAATTAAAATTTCCCATCACCTCAACCCTGTTATTGTTGTACCGTTCCAGAATCTGTTTGCATATCTGCTCCTTGATGTCCCTGTTACTACTGAGTAGTCTATAAAAAACACCCAATAGTGTTATTGACCCCTTCCTGTTCCTAACTTTCACCCACAGAGTCTCAGTAGACAATCCCTCCATGACTTCATCCTTTTCTGCTGCCGTGACACTATCTCTGATCAGCAGTGCCACGCCCCCACCTCTTTTGCCCCCCCCCCACCCTGTCCTTTCTGAAACCTCTAAAGCCTGGCACTCTAAGCAGCCATTCCTGCCCCTGAGCCATCCAAGTCTCTGTAATGGCCACAACATCATAGCTCCAAGTACTGATCCATGCTCTAAGCTCATCTGCTTTGTTTATGATACTCCCTGCATTAAAATAGACACATCTCACCATCAGTCTGAATGCAGCCCTTTTCTATCACTTGCCTATCCTCCCTCTCACCCTGCCTACAATCTTTCTCTATTTGTGAGCCAACTGCTCCTTCCTCTGTCACTTCAGTTCGGTCCCCACCCCCTAAGTAATTCTATTTTAAACTCTTACCAAACTTCCCTGCCAGGATATTGGTCCCTCTTGGATTCAAGTGCAACCCATCCTGATTGTACAGGTCACACCTCCCCCAAAAGAGGTCTCAGTGATCCAGAAATCAGAATCCCTATTCCCTGCTCCAATCTCTCAGCCACTCATTTACCTTCCACCTCACTCTATTCCTATTATCCTGGCAACTCTCAACATTGAATCTGGACCACAAGAAGTCTCATAGCACCAGGTTAAACATGGGCAAGGAAACCTGCTGTTGATTACCACATACCGTCCTCCCTCAGCTGAGGAATCAGTGCTTCTCCATGTTGAGCAGCACTTGGAGGAGGCATTGAGGGCGGCAAAGGCGCAGAATGTACTCTGGACGGGGGAACTTCAATGTCCATCAGCACGAGTGGCTCACCACTGTAGACTGAGCTGGTCAGGTCCTTTTGGACATAGCTACCAGACTGGGACTACAGCAGGTGGTGAGGGGACCAACAAGAGGGAAAACACACTTGACCTCATTCTCACCGACCTGCCTGCTGCAGAAGCAGCTGTCCATGATAACACTGGTAGAAGTGGCCAGCGAGCAGTACGTGTGGAGACTAAATCCCATCTCCACGTTGAAGAAACCCTCTACTGTGATACATGGCACTACCGCAGTGCTAAATGGGATAGACTTTGAACAGATCTAGCAGCCCAAGACTGGGCATCTATGAGGTGCCGTGGACATCAGCAGCAGTAGGATTGTACTCAACTATAATCTGTAACCTCATGGGCTGGCATATGCCCCATTCTAATATTACCACCAGGCCAAGGCATCAACCCTGGTTCAATGAAGAGGGCAGGAGGGCATGCTGAAAACAACACCAGGCATGCCTCAATGTGAGGAATCACCCTGGTGAAGCCACAATACAGGACTACTTCCATGCCAAGCACCATAAGCAGCAAGTAATAGACAGAGATAAGTGGGCCCACAACCAATGGATCAGATCTAAGCTCTGTAGTCCTGCCACATGCAGCCGTGAATGGTGGTGGACAATCAAGCAACTCACTGGAGGAGAAGGCTTCACAAATATCCCCATCCTCAATGATTGAGGAGCCCAGCACACCTGTGCCAAAGGTAAAACTGAGGAATTTGCAACAATCTTCAGTCAGAGGTATCGAGTAGATGATCCAGCTCGGCCTCCTCCAGAAGTCCCCAGCATCCCAGATGTCAGTATTCAGCCAATCTGATTCACTCTGTGTGATGTTAAAAAATGGCTGTAAGCACTGGATACTACGAAGGCTATGGGCCCAGACAAAATCACAGCAATGGTCCTGAAGACTTGTGCTCCAGAACTTGCCACACCCCTAGCCAAACTGTTCCAGTACAGCTACAACACCGGCATCTACCCAGCAAAGTGGAAAATAGCCCAGGTATGTCCTGTACACAAGAAACAGGAGAATCCACCTTAGCTCATTACTGCCCTATCAACCTACTCTCAATCATCAGCAAAGTAATGGAAGGGGTCATCAACAATGCTATCATGCAGCACCTACTTAGCAGGTGATATCCACATCCCGTAAATAATTTTTAAAAAAGGGGAAGTCTTCTCCGACAAATCTGTTGGAATTCTTTGAAGAAATAATAAACAGGATAGACAAAGGAGAATCGATGTTATGTGCTTGGATTTCCAGAAGGCCTTGAACAAGGTGCCACACATGAGGATGTTTAACAAGCTATGAGCCCATGGTATTGCAAGAAAGTTTCTAGCATGGATAAAACAGTAGCTGATTGGCAGGAGGCAAAGAGTGGGAATAAAGGGCAGATTTTCTGGTTGGCTCCCAGTAACTGTGTTGGGACTGCTTCTTTGTACATTATTTGTCAATGGCTTGAATGAAGGAATTCATGGCTTTGTTGCAAAGTTTGCAGACAATATGAAGATATGTGGAGGGGCAGATACTTTGAGGAATTAGAGAGGCTGCAGAAAGAGAGAGATTAGGAGAAAGAACAAAGATTTGTCAGATGAAGTACGGTGTCTGGGAGTGTATAGAAACATAGAAAACCTACAGCACAATACAGGCCCTTCGACCCACCAGGTAGTGCCAAACATGTCCCTACCTTAGAAATTACTAGGCTTATCTATAGCCCTTTATTTTACTAAGCTCCATGTACCTATCTAAAAGTCTCTTAAAAGACCCTATCATATCCAACTCCACCACCGTTGCTGGCAGCCCATTCCACACACTCACCACTCGCTGAGTAAAAAACTTAACCCTGATATCTCCTCTGTACCTACTCCCCAGCAATATGGTCATAAACTTTGGTGGGAGAAATGAAAGGATAAACTGTTTTCTGAATAGAGAGAAAATACAAAAACTGAAGTACAAAGGGACTTGAGAGTCTTTGTGCAGGATTCCCTAATGGTTAATTTGCAGGTTGAGGAAGGCAAATGCGATGTTAGCATTCATTTCAAGAGGACTAGAATATAAAAGCAAGGATGTAACATTGAGAGTTTATAAAAAGAACTGCTGAAATCTCATTTGGAGCATTGTGAGCAGCTTTAGGCCTCTTATCTGAGAAAGGATGTGACAAAACTGCAAAGGTTTCAGGATTCCAGGAGCGAAGGGCTTGTCATGTGAAGAGTGTTTGATGGTTCTTGGCCTGTATTCACTAGAATTCAGAAGAATGAGGGATGGCTAATTGAAACTTATGAAATGCTGAAAGGCCTTAATAGAGTGGCAGAGTCTAGGACTGGAGAATGCAACCTTAGAATAAAGTAATGTCCATTTAGAATGGAGATGAGGAGGAATTTCTTTGGCCAGAGAGCGGAGAATCTGTAGAGTTCGATGCTATAGGCAGCTGGGGAGGCCATGTCTTTACGTATATTTAAGGCAGAAGTTGGTAGATCTTTGAGTATTCACGGCAGGAAGGGATATGGGGAGAAGGCAGGACGTTGGAGCTGGGAGGAAAAATGGATCAAACACAATGAAATGGCAGAGCAGGCTTGATGGGACAAATGCCCCAACTTTGCTCCATTATCTTATGGTCTCATGCCAAATAATGTGCAAATAAAGTGAAAGTACTGTACATAACAAAATAGACGGTGAGGCCAAGAATCCATCTTGCCATACTGAGGAACCATTCAATAGTCATATAACAGTTGGATAGAAGCTATCTTTCAGCCTGATGGTATATGCTTTTGGGATTTTGTATATTCTACCTGATGGGAGGAGAATGAAGAGCGAATGACGATACGATAGAGTGACAGCCGAGGAGGGAAGAGCGAGACGGGTATGCAGACTGATCAGATTGGTCCCATGCAGCAATACTGAGGGAGTGATTCAGTTTGTGCTGGTTGGTTCAAGCTGTTGAACCTGGACTTCATACTGCCCAAAGGTAGCTGTGAGAAGACAGCGTGGCCAAAATGGTGGCTTCTTTGAGGCCTCATCTTCTGTAGATATGACCAATGACAGGGAGGGATGTGTCTATGATGTACTTGCCTGAGTCTGCACACTTTAAAGGTTCACAGTGAATTCCTATCTGATCAGGTTATACACTAAGTGGCCACATTATTATACTCCTCCTGTATCTAATAAAGTGGCCACTGAGTATACGTTTGAGGTCTTCTGCTGATGTTGTACCCCATCCTCGTCAATATTCAGTGTGCTATATTGATCAGAGGTGATCTTCTGCACACCACTATTGTGTCGTTATTTGAGGTACTGTCAGCTTGAACCAGTCTGGCCATTCTCCTCTGACATCTCATTAATAAGGTGTTTTCACCCACAGAACTGCTAATCACTAGATGTTTTCTTTTGTTTTTCACACCATTCTCTGTAAATTTTAGAGACTGTTGTGTGTGAAACTCCCAGGAGATCAGCAGTTTCTGAAATACTCAAACCGACCCATCCGGCCACAACAATCACTTCACAATGTTACTTAAATCACATTTCTTCCCCATTCTGATATTTGGTCTGGAGAACAAATGAACCTCTTGACCCTGTCTGCATGTTTTTATGCTACCACAGACCCTCAATCCTGTTTCACCATTCAACTCATTCCAGACATTCTCACATCATTGCTTTGGGTGTTTGCAATGCATGGAATAGTTACCATGTTCCTATATTACAGTGTGTATTCTGTAAAACAATACAACATTGAGCATTTCACACTGCCACAAGACAGTGTATCCACCTCTGTGCAGGCAGGCCATGCTGTCTTCTCACTATTGCCATCATGGTGGATATACAGGAGCATAAGGTCTGTCATCACCAGATTCAGGAACATTTATTACCCCACAACCATCAAGCTCCTGAACCAGAGTGGATAACTTCACTCACCCCAATACTGAATTGAATCCACAGCCAATGAATTCTCCTTCAAGGACTTTATAACTCATGTTCAAAGTATTACTTATTTTTGTTTATTTGCACAAATTGTCTTCTGTGCATATTGCTTGCTTATCAGCCTTTATGTATAGTTTTTCATAAATGTTATTCTTTTTTAATTTTCCTGTAAATATCTGCAAGAAAATGAATCACATGATGAAAATGAAGAAAAATAATGGTGGCATGCAATACATGCTTACTTACTTACTGACCGTTACACTGGTGGTGCTTAGGGCAGCAATGATGGTCCTGCATCTCTGGCGGAGTTCAGAGCTTCCTTCCTTCATCACGCCAGTAGCTTCCCCTTAGTTTACAGTACTGTCAGACATACAAATCCCAGGTGGAGACTCAGGAATACAGACTCTGGATTACTACCAGTGCCACGTGCTAGTCAGAGTAGAAATAGGGGGATATTTCAGATGAATATGTGGCTTGAAAAATGGTGCAAGAGGGAGGGATTCAAATTTCAGGGGCATTGGAACCAGTTCTGGGGGAGGTGGGACCGGTATAAACAGGACGGTCTACACCTGGGCTGGACTGGAACCAATGTCCTAGGGACAGCGTTTGCTACTGCTGTTCAGGAGGCCTTAAACTAATGTGGTAGGGGGATGGGAACAAGTGCAGAGAGACAGAGGGGTGTAAAATGAGGGTAGAAGCAAAAAGTAGTAAGGTGAAAAGTTAAAGTGGCAGGCAGGCAGATCCAGGGCAAAAATCAAAAAGGGCCACTTTTCAACACAATTGAATAAAGGCTAAGAGTGTTGTAAAAACAAGCCTGAAGGCTTTGTGTGTCAATGCGAGGAGCATTCATAACAAGGTGGATGAATTGAATGTGCAGATAGTTATTAATGAATATGATACAGTTGGGATCACAGAGACATGGCTCCAGGGTGACCAAGTATGGGAGCTCAACATCCAGGGATATTCAATATTCAGGAGGGATAGACAGGAAAGAAAAGGAGGTGGGGTAGCATTGCTGGTTAGAGAGGAGATTAACGCAAGAGAAAGGAAGGACATTAGCCTGGAGGATGTTGAATCGATATGGGTAGAGCTGCATAACACTAGGGGGCAGAAAACGCTGGTGGGATTTGTGTACAGGCCACCTACCAGTAGTAGTGAGGTTGGGGATGGCATTAAACAGGAAATTAGAAATGCGTGCAATAAAGGAACGGTAGTTATAATGGGTGACTTCAATCTACATATAGATTGGGTGAACCAAATTGGTAAGGGTGCTGAGGAAGAGGATTTCTTGGAATGTATGCGGGATGGTTTTCTGAACCAACATGTCGAGGAACCAACTAGAGAGCAGGCCATTCTAGATTGGGTATTGAGCAATGAGGAAGGGTTAGTTAGCAATCTTGTAGTGCGAGGCCCCTTGGGTAAGAGTGACCATAATATGGTGGAATTCTTCATTAATATGGAGAATGACATAGTTAATTCAGAAACAAAGGTTCAGAACTTAAAGAAGGGTAACTTTGAAGGTAGGAGACGTGAATTAGCTAAGATAGACTGGCAAATGAGACTTAAAGGGTTGACGGTGGATATGCAATGGCAAGCATTTAAAGATCACAGGGATGAACTACAACAATTGTTCATCCCAGTTTGGCAAAAGAATAAACCAGGAAAGGTAGTGCACCCGTGGCTGACAAGGGAAATTAGGGATAGTATCAAGTCCAAAGAAGAAACATATAAATTAGCAAAAAAAAGCGGCACACCTGAGGACTGGGAGAAATTCAGAGACCAGCAGAGGAGGACAAAGGGCTTAATTAGGAAAGGGAAAAAAGATTATGAGAGAAAGCTGGCAGGGAACATAAAAACTGACTGTAAAAGCTTTTATAGATACGTGAAAAGAAAAAGATTGGTCAAGACAAATGTAGGTCCTTTACAGTCAGAAACAGGTGAATTGATCATTGGGAACAAAGACATGGCAGACCAATTGAATAACTACTTTGGTTCTGTCTTCACTAAGGAGGAGATAAATAATCTTCCGGAAATAGTAGAGGACCGAGGGTCTAGTGAGATGGAGGAACTGAGGGAAATACATGTTAGTAGGGAAGTGGTGTTAGGTAAATTGAAGGGATTAAAGGCAGATAAATCCCTAGGGCCAGATGGTCTGCATCCCAGAGTGCTTAAGGAAGTAGCCCAAGAAAGAGTGGATGCATTAGTGATAATTTTTCAAAACTCCTTAGATTCTGGATTAGTTCCTGAGGATTGGAGGATGGCTAATGTAACCCCACTTTTTAAAAAAGGAGGGAGAGAGAAACCGGGGAATTATAGACCGGTTAGACTGACATCGGTGGTGGGGAAAATGCTGGAGTCGGTTATCAAAGATGTGATAACAGCACATTTGGAAAGAGGTGAAATCATCGGACAAAGTCAGCATGGATTTGCGGAAGGAAAATCATGTCTGACGAATCTTATAGAATTTTTTGAAGATGTAACTAGTAGAGTGGATAGGGGAGAGCCAGTGGATGTGGTATATTTAGATTTTCAAAAGGCTTTTGACAAGGTCCCACACAGGAGATTAGTGTGCAAACTTAAAGCACATGGTATTGGGGGTATGGTATTGATGTGGATAGAGAATTGGTTGGCAGACAGGAAGCAAAGAGTGGGAGTAAATGGGACCTTTTCAGAATGGCAGGCAGTGACTAGTGGGGTACCGCAAGGCTCAGTGCTGGGACCCCAGTTGTTTAACATATATATTAATGATTTAGACGAGGGAATTAAATGCAGTATCTCCAAATTTGCAGATGACACGAAGCTGGGTGGCGGTGTTAGCTGTGAGGAGGATGCTAAGAGGATGCAGGATGACTTGGATAGGTTAGGTGAGTGGGCAAATTCATGGCAGATGCAATTTAATGTGGATAAATGTGAGGTTATCCACTTTGGTTACAAGAACAGGAAAACAGATTATTATCTGAACGGTGGCCGATTAGGAAAAGGGGAGATGCAACGAGACCTGGGTGTCATTGTACACCAGTCATTGAAGGTGGGCATGCAGGTACAGCAGGCGGTGAAAAAGACAAATGGTATGTTGGCATTCACAGCAAAAGGATTTGAGTACAGGAGCAGGGAGGTTCTACTGCAGTTGTACAAGGCCTTGGTGAGACCGCACCTAGAATATTGTGTGCAGTTTTGGTCCCCTAATCTGAGGAAAGACATTCTTGCCATAGAGGGAGTACAGAGAAGGTTCACCAGATTGATTCCTGGGATGGCAGGACTTTCATATGAAGAAAGACTGGATCGACTAGGCTTATACTCACTGGAATTTAGAAGATTGAGGGGGGATCTTATTGAAACGTATAAAATTCTAAAGGGATTCGACAGGCTAGCTGCAGAAAGATTGTTTCCAATGTTGGGGAAGTCCAGAACGAGGGGTCATAGTTTAAGGATAAAGGGGAAGCCTTTTAGGACCGAGATGAGGAAAAACTTCTTCACAGAGAGAGTGGTGAATCTGTGGAATTCTCTGCCACAGGAAACAGTTGAGGCTGGTTCATTGGCTATATTTAAGAGGAAGTTAGATATGGCCCTTGTGGCTAAAGGGATCAGAGGGTATGGAGAGAAAGCAGGTACAGGGTTCTGAGTTGGATGATCAGCCATGATCATACTGAATGGCAGTGCAGGCTCAAAGGGCCAAATGGCCTACTCCTGCACCTATTTTCTATGTTTCTAATACCATCACACTAAGATGTAGAAGGATGCTTCATTGCTGTTTCCCAAACAATTTTGTTTTATCTGCGTTGTTAGCCCTGAAGAGAACCCCTGAATCTGGAGGACCGGTGCTCCACTCTTAGTCTGACCCCTACCCTTTGACCTGTTTGGCATGGGTGACCCTATCAAGAGCTAAAGCATAAAGCCCTGACTCCAGCCAGCAGAGCTTTCCAGGTCACTGAGGTGCAACCCTCCAAACTACATGCAATTTGATAATAAATTTACTTTGACTTTGACATATAGGGTAGCTTTGTCCTCTAGAAGCATAAGTCTTTCATTACAAAGGCTACTTAGCTTGGTAATTTCACACTGATTCAGCAAAGTGTTTAGAAGCCAGAATTATGATTTAATAAGAAGAAAGGAAGCTTTTCTTTCTGAGTGTATTCCCCACAGGAGCATTTGATCCTATAGTTAAAATGTCCCATTTCCTCAAATCAGGATCTTTTATATGAACATTACAATAAACAAGTAGAGAGTGCCATAAAAATTTAAACCATGCCCCAGTGAATTCTCCTGAAAAAACTCCAAGAATGAGGAAAAAAGTGTTGGCTCTCTTGGAGAGTAATATATTCATGTGAAACATGTGGCACCATACTTCCCATGCAATGATTTTTGAGATTTACTCTGTTACAGTTCTATCCACTATTAACGATACAGTTATAAAATCCTGGTAGGAACACGCTGTGAGTATTATGTTCATTTCAAGCTGCCTCATTATACAAAGAATGAGGAAGCTTCAGAGAGGGTGCAGAGAAGATTTACCAGGACACTAACTGGATTAGAGAACATGTTTTCTGAGGTTTTCTGAGAGTGAACTAGGGCTTTTCTCATTTGTATTTTTCCTTTACCTTTGGAGAGAAGGAGGATGAACGTTGAGTTTATAAAAACGCATGAGTTAATAAGAGGCAAAGATCAACTGAACAGACAGAAACATTTTTCCCTGGGTTAGCATCGTCATTGTGCTGTGTCACATGACATGGGCAATCATAGTTTTCTAACTGAATTTAATCTGAGAAGTTCTATTAAGCTTTTCAAAACTTTTGCCTGTCCATCCCTTGATGCAATTCTTGAATGTCATGCACTGTCGACCATGGCATTTATCTTCTTTTAGTTTTTCCTGTCACTGCCAGATGTTCAAACTTTTCTTTCCTCAGTACAGGTCCCAGAAATTCCAGCTGCCATATATCAGCTGTCTATTTAATCCAGTTTTTCACAACACTTCCTCAATTGTTACTCTGTCTTTCCACGATATTTTCATCAATTTTCTCAAAGACTGCAACTTTGAGTCTTTTCCTATTTTGCTTTGATATTTGCCAACATTAATTTCAATATGTTAGCATGGAATGAACGTAGCACCACCACACTCTGAGATACGTACACATATATATTATGTGATTCTTTAGTATCTTGCTCAAACACTCCAATGTGCATTTAACAAATCCTATCATTCCTCTAAGTTCAACATCCCTACCATCAGATGCTATCATACTCCCAAACTAAGTAATTGAACTTCCAAGTTTGTTTAATTGTTTTGTTGCCCAATTTCCATAAGACAAAAGAGCAGAAGTCGGCCATTTTGCCCATCGAGTCTGCTCCGCCATTTTATCATGAACTGATCCATTCTCCCATTTAGTCTCACTCCCCCGCCTTCTCACCATAACCTTTGATGCCCTGGCTACTCAGATACCTATCAATCTCTGCCTTAAATACACCCAATGACTTGGCCTCCACTGCCACCCGTGGTAACAAATTCCACAGATTCAACACCCTCTGGCTAAAAGAAATTATTCGCATCTCTGTTCTGAATGGGCGCCCTTTAATCCTTATGTCATGCCCTCTCATACTAGACTCCCCCACCATGAGAAACAACTTTGCCACATCCACTCTGTCCATGCCTTTCAACATTCGAAATGTTTCTATGAGATCCTCCCTCATTCTTCTAAACTCCAAGGAGTACAGTCCAAGAGCAGTCAAACGTTCCTCATATGTTAACCCTGTCATTTCCAGAATCATTCTAGTGAATCTTCTCTGAACCCTCTCCAACATCAGCACATCCTTTCTTAAATTAGTATCAGGCATCCGTTAGAAACATAAAAAATAGGTGCAGGAGTAGGCCATTCGGCCCTTTGAGATTGCACTGCCATTCAGTATGATTGCATTTTGCATTCCATAATCTTCAATGAAACCACACTGCTCTTACATATTCTCGAGTTTCGTGCTTTTTCTTGTTCTCATCATGATGATTAGTAGCAGGGTTTCACAACGTGACTCATCAAACTAATTGTGCGGTGTAACTCACATTCGCAGAGTAGAAACCACTAATACGAGGGGTCATAATTTTAAGATGATTGGAGGAAAGCAGAGAGGGTATATCCAAATAGATTTTTTAAACAGAGAGTGCTGGGTGCATGGAACATAACGCCAGAGGGTGGTGTTAGAGGTAAATTGATTAGAGATCTTAAGGTAAAAGAACCCTTAGAGGAAAATAATCATAATATGATGGAATTCACCCTGAAATCTGAGAAGAAGAAGCTAAATTTGGATGTATCAGTATTACAATGGAGTGAAGGGAATTACAGAGGTATGAGAGTGGAGTTGGCCAAAATTGATTGGAAAAGAACACTGGCAGAGATGATGGCAGATCAGCAATGGCTGGAATTTCTAGAAGCAATTCGGAAGGCACAGGATATACACATCCCTAAAGGAAAGATGACACACTGTAGCTAACAAGAGAAGTCAAAGCCAACATAAAAGCCAAAGAGAGGGCATGTAATAATGCAAAAATTAGAAGGAAGGTAGAAGATTGGGAAGCTTTTGAAAACCAACAGCAGGCAACTAAAAAGTCATGAAGAAGGTAAAGATGGAATACAAAAGTAAGCCAGACAATAATATCAAGAGGATACCAAAAGCTTCTTCAGATACGTAAACTGTAAAAGATAGGTGAGAGTGCATATCAGACTGCTGGAAAACAATGCCTGAAAGGTAATAATGGGGGATAATGAAATGGCAGAAGAACTGAATAAATAGAATAATAGACTGACAACTGCTATATGAGGTCACTCTTACCCTCAGCCATTATGTTCCACAGAGAGCCAAGGAAGTGATGACCCCCTCCTGTTAGACTGCTTGCGGTAACTTATATTTTATTATTCCTTACTTCTCTTCTAATATTTGCATATCCGTGCACTTGTAATGTGACTGACACTGTAATTTCTTTTGAGATCAATAAAGTATCTATCTACCTAATTATTTATCTAATCTGTTCCAAAGAAGCCCAACAGAACAGGATATGTTTCTTCAGATACGTAAAGTATAAAAAAGAGGCAAGAATGGATATCAAACCACTGGAAAACAGTGCTGGAGAGGTAGTAAGGGGGAGGCACGATGAAATGGTGGATGAATTGATTAAGTATTTTGCATCAGTCTTCACTGTGGAAGACAGTAGCAGTATGGTGGAAGTTCCAGGTGCCGGGGGTCATGAGGTGTGTGAAGTTACCATTACTAGAGAGAAGGTTCTTGGGAAACTGAAAGGTTTGAAGGTAGATAAGTCACCTGGACCAGATTGCGTACACTCTAGGATTCTGAAGGAGGTGGCTGCAGAGATCATGGAGGCATTAGCAATAATCTTTCAAGAATCATCAGATTTTAGAATGGTTCCAGAAGACTGGAAAATTGCAAATGTCACTCCATTTTTCAAGAAGGGAGAAAGGCGGAAGAATGGAAACTATAGGCCAGTTAGTCTGACCTCAGTGGCTGGAAAAATGTTGAGGTGGATTGTTAAGGACTTGGTTTTGAGGTACTTGGAGGCACATGATAAAGTAGGCTGTGGTCTTGTCTGGCAAATCTGTTAGAATTATTTGAAGAAATAACAAGCAAAATAGACCAAAGGAGAATCGGTTGATGTTGTGTACTTGGATTTTCAGAAGGCCTTTGACAAGATGCCACACATGAGGCTGCTTAGCAAGATATGAGCCCATGGTATTACAGGAAAGATTCTAGCATGGATGAAGCACTAGCAGATTGGCAGGAGGCAAAGAGTGGGAATAAAGAGAGTTCTTTCTGGTGTTCCACAGGAGTCAATGTTGGGATTGATTCTTTTTATGTTATGTATTAATGATTTGGATGATGGAATTGATGGCTTTGTTACAAAATTTGCAGACAATATGAAGATAGGTGGAGGGCAGGTAGTTTTGAGGAAGTAGAGAGGCTACAGCAGGACTCACCAGATTTGGACAATGGGCAAACCATGGAAGATGGAATACAGTGTCATGAAGTGTATGATCATGCATTTCAGTACAAGAAATCAAAGAGCTGACTATTTTCTAAATAGAGAGAAAATACAGAAAATACAAAAAGCTAAGGTACAAAAGGACTTGGGAGTCCTTGTGCAGGATTCCCTAAAGGCTAATGTGCAGGTTAAGTCTTTGGTGAGGAAGGCAAATGCAACATGAACATTAATTTCAAGTGGACAAAAAAATAAAACCAAGGATGTAATGTTGAGAATTTATAAAGCACTGGTGATGCCTCACTTAGGATATTCAGAGCAGTTTTGGGCCCCATATCTTACATAGGATGTGCTGAAACTGGAGAGTGTTTAAAGAAGGTTCACAAAAGTGATTTCCGGACTCAATGGCTTAGAATATAGAACATAGAAAACCTACAGCACAATACAGGCCCTTTGGCCCATAAAACTGTGCCAAACATGTCCTTAATGTAGAAATTACCTAGGGTTACCCATAGCCCTCTATTTTTATGAGCTACATATACCTGTTCAGGAGTCTCTTAAAAGACCCTATCGTATCCGCCTCCACCACCATTGCTGGCAGCCCATTCCATGCACTCACAACTCTTTGTAAAAAACTTACCCTTGACATCTCCTCTGTACCTATTTCCAAGCACCTTAAAATTGTCCCATCTCCTGCTAGCCATTTCAGATGTGGGAAAAAGCCTCTGACTATCCACATGATCAATGCCCCTCATCATCTAATACACCTCTATCAGGTCACCTTTCATCCTCCGTCACTCCAAGGAAAAAAGGCCGAGTTCACTCAACCTATTCTCAGAAGGCATGCTCCCCAATCCAGGCAACATCCTTGTAAATATTCTCTGCACCCTTTCTATGGTTTCCACATCCTGCCTGTAGTGAGGCGACCAGAACTGGGCACAGTACTCCAAGTGGGGTCTGACCAGGATCCTATATAGCTGCAACATTACCTCTCGGCTCCTAAATTCAATCCCATGGTTGATGAAGGCCAATGCACTGCATGCTTTCTTAACCACAGAATCAACCAGCACAGCTGCTTTGAGTGTCCTATGGACTCAGATCCCAAAATCCCTCTGATCCTCCACACTGCCAAGAGACTCTCCATTAATACTATATTCTGTCATCATATTTGACTCTTCAAAATGAACCACCTCACACTTACCTGGGTTGAACTCCATCTGCCACTTCTCAGCCTATTTTTGCATCCTATCAATATCCCACTGTAACATCTGACAGCCCTCCGCACTATCCACAACACCTCCAACCTTTGGTCATCAGCAAACTTACTAACCCATCCCTCCACTTCCTCATCCAGGTCATTTATAAAACTCACGAAGAGTAAGGGTCCCAAAACAGATTCCTGTGGCACACCTCTGGTCACCGACCTCCATGCAGAATATGACCTATCTACAACCACTCTTTGCCTTCTGTGGGCAAGCCAGTCCTGGATCCACAAAGCAAGTTCCCCTTGGATCCCATGCCTCCTCACTTTCTCAATAAACCCTGCATGGGGTATCTTGTTAAATGCTTTGCTGAAATCCGTATACACTACATGCACTGCTCTACCATCATCAATGCAAAATTCAATCAGGCTCGTAAGGCATGACCTGCCTTTCACAAAGCCATTTTGACTATTCCTCATCATATTATGCCTCTCAGGATCTTCTCCATAAACTTACCAACCACTGAAGTAAGTTAAGATTCACTGATCTATAATTTCCTGGGCTATCTCTACTCCCTTTCTTGAATAATGGAACAACATCCGCAACTCTCCAATCCTCCTGAATCTCTCCCATCCCCATTGATGATGCAAAGATCATCGCCAGAGGCTCAGCAATCTCCTCCCTCACCTCCCACAGTAGCCTGGTGTACATCTCATCCGGACCCGGCGACTTATCCAACTTGATGCTATCCAAAAACTCCAGCACATCCTCTTTCTTAATATCTACATACTCAAGCTTTTCAGTCCACTGTAAAACATCTCTACAATCACCAAGATTTTAATTGGCCAGGACATGAAGGGATATGAGACAAAGCAGAGGATTGGGGCTGAGAGGAAAATTGGATCAGCCATGATGAAATGGCAGACCAGATTTGATGGGCCAAATGGCCTACTCTGCCCCTATATCTTATGGTCTTATGCTTCCGATCTTACCTACACTAGAGATACTTAACAGACTCTTAGACACAAGGATGAAAAAAATGGTGGGCTGTGGGGGATATGAAATCCACCATGGACTGTCCCAAGGTGGCTGCAAAAGGAGAAGGGTTGAAATGTGTCTAACAATTAATCTCGTAAAGAACCAGAGCTATAAATGTGCTCCAAAGACCTCATCCCTGGTAGAAGTAGGATCTTCACCTTGAAGACAGGGTTGATCAGCCTTCTATTATCCAGCTGATGGACTCCACTGAGCTGCCACCAGCGGCCTCCTCCCCAGTCATCGTGATGAGCTTAACCAAGTGGGAGATATGAGGATCCAAGGAAGCCAAAAACGAGAAGAGGAGAGGATGAACAACAACCATTGGCAATCTATTCTCTGTTCAATGGTGGTTTCATTCAGGAGATGTAAAACAAGTGTAAAAATTAATGATGATGATGACGGCATCTGTTTGTCTCGAAGGACAATGGACAGCGGAACTCAGGTGACCTCTTCAGGGCACAAGCCTAGGCGTAGGGTTTGGAGATCCTGGATTGCCCAGTGATCAGGATCCCTTCAGTGATATCCAGCCACGTCAGGGGATCCACTCCAGATTTTCTGCCTGGTTCACTCCCACAGTCTTCATATCTCCCAAGGCTGCCCACAAAGGAGAGAGATAGAGAGAGACATAGCAGGGGAAGGATATTAACCTGATTCAAAAGAGATTGCATGTTGGATCAAATGTCTTTTTAAGATGTGATGTTTAAATTTGAAACAGAAAACAGACAAATATAAATGCAAAAAAGGGTGCTTCCTATCTTATTTTATAACGATAGACCGTTCAGCCCACTGCATCCATGCAAGCTCATGAGAAGCAATCTTAGCAGTTCCATTTGCACATTCTGTTTTTCCTTGTAATCCTGCAACCTACCTTAGGATAGGATGAGTGAGCTAGGTCGTTTCTCTGTGGAGTGAAGGAGGATGAGAGGTGAATTGATAGAGGTGTACAACGTGATAATAGGATCAAATGGACAGCCACAGCCTTTTTCCCAGGGTGGAAATGGCTAATACAAGGGGGCATATCTTTAAGATGTTTGGAGTAAAGCATAGGAGAGATATCAGTGATAAGCTTTTTACACAGAGAGTGGTGGGTGTGTGGAATACCCTGCCAGGGGTGGTGGTAGAGACAGATACATTAAGGGCATTTAAGAGTCTCTCAGATAGGCACATGGATGATAGAAAAATGGAGGGCTATATAGGAGGGAAGGTTTAAATTGATCCTAGAGTAGGTTAAAGGTCAGCATAAAGTTGTGGGCTGAAGGGCCTGTATTGCGCTGTAATATTCTATATCCTAATAGACATATCCATCATCTCTTCTTTGATACTTCTGCTAATAACTTAAAATAAGGGATAACTTTTTTATTTAGAGATACAGCAAGGTAACAGGCCCTTCTAGGCCAACAAGCCCCATGCCCAATGTGGCCAAAAATGGGGTAAACTTCTATTTATCCTTCAGATTGATTAGTTCCGTCCCTGCTGGTAGCTTGTACTGAAGAACCAAGCTTGGTGCACTGAATCTCTACTTGCAGCTGTAAAAGGCAAGGTGGAAAAGGAAACCCCAAGGCATAGCTGGTAGAGTCACTGACTTACAATCCCTATGAGCCGGACATTTGTGCGACTGTATTTTACTGACATCTTATGTGCTTGTTATCTTATTACGTGCTATATGTGTCTTGTGCTGTGTATGACTGTTAGTACTGTGTTTTGCACCTCGGCTCCAGAGTAACACTGTTTCGTTTGTCTGTATTCATAGATATTCATGTATGGTCGAATGACAATTAAACTTGAACTTGAACTTCAACCTGTTCTTCCGGCTGGAATTCAGATTGGAATTGGTTTATTTTTGTCACAAGTACCAAGTTAGATATGGCCCTTGTGGCTAAAGGGATCGGGGGTATGGAGAGAAAGCAGGTACAGGGTTCTGAGTTGGATGTTCAGCCATGATCATACTGAATGGCGGTGCAGGCTCGAAGGGCCGAATGGCCTACTCCTGCACCTATTTTCTATGTTTCTATGTTTCTATAAGGTACGTTGAAAATCTGGTCATGCATACTCCACTTCTGACTCAATGAGCACATGTAATTGGGCGTCGCAGCCTCATTTGGCCGGAAGAACCTGTTTCCTTACTGTGCCTCTAAGTAAATAAAATATCCCTTTGTGTAAGTTAATTGAAAAAATATCTTATGATATAATAAATCATAATATACCTGATTATATTACATCAGATCCGTATGATCTAACACTGGAACACTGACACAGATGTGGTCAGGAAAAGTGACCTTGTAAATCACCACATGAATGAGGTTCATTTACAGAATGGCATTGGTAATGGAATTGGTTTATTATTGTCACACGTACCAAGATGCAGTGAGAAACCTGTCTTGTGTACTGATCATACAGATCAATTCATTACACAGTGCATTGAGCTCAAGCTTATTGTCGTCTGACTGTATATATATTCAACCAAACGAAACAACGTTCTTCTGGACCACAGTGCTCCCACACAACATATAACACACACAGCACATAAACCAAAACATTACCACAAATAAGTTACTAAAATACAATGCATTGTATAATATGTATAGAAATGTGCGGTGCAGGTATTCAATAAGATGCCAGGTCATATTGAGGTAGTCTGTCAAGTTAAGAATCTATATTGTTGTACTAGGGAACTGATTGATAATTTTATAACAACGGGATAGCAGCTGTCCTTGAGCCTGGTGGTACAACCTATCAGGGTTTTCTATCTTCTGCCTTATGGGAGGGTGGAGAATAGAGAATGGTCAGGGTTGGTTGGGTCCCTGAATATGCTGGCTGCTTTACTGACCAGTGAGAAGTTTAGACAGCATCCATGGAGGAGATTTGGTTTCTGTGATGTGCGGAGCTGTGTCCACAGCTCTCTGCAATTTCTTGCAACCCTGAGCAGAGTAGACGCCGTACCAACTTGTGATGCATCCAGATAGGATGCATTCTATGGTGCATCAATAAATATTGGTGAGTGAATTGGCACTGTCCATGTAGTGTCTGCATATTTTCTTAGTGATTGTGTGGGCTGCTCACAGATGCTCCAGTTTCCTCCAACATCCCAAAACGCTGCGGGCTGGTAGATTGATGAGCCATTGTATGTTACTCTTTGAGTGTAACTAAATGGAAAAGTCTTGTGGGGATGTGGAGAATAAAGTGTTTATAGTATAATGGCGTGTAAGATGGTTGCCAGGAGTAAATGGCTGTACTCTATGTCTCTAAGGAAGCATTTTCTTTAAAAAATACCAAACGTGATGTGAATGAAATGCCTCCTTGAAATTCTCGAGTGGTTTAACTTTAAACACCCATGGGGCAAGGAAGAAATGAAAAGATGTAACCAGAACCAGGTGAGATTACTCATCTGGGCATGAAATTTTATTCACAAATAAAAACTGCACAACAAAAGGATGCTCTTGACTGCTCACTGCCTGTGAGCACAAATTGGTGTCTGTAGAACTGAAATAGCTCAAACACACGAAGAAATCAGAAATCCATCACAATGATACTCTGAAAACAGCCTCCAAAATGGTGAAATGCTTTGGCATTGTAAGCAACCGGACACACCCTTTAGAGAGCGAAGAGAGGGAGAACGAGAGTGAGAGAGGGAAAAAGGGAGAGGAGGAGAGAGAGGAGAAGAGTGAGAGCAAGAGGGGAGAGAAAGAGGGACAGAGAAAGAGAGAAGGGGGAAAGAGAGAAAAAGAGTGAGAGAGTGAAAGAGTGATATGGAGAGGAGGGTGGTTGATGAACATGAAGATGATGATTTTTCATTTGAATCAGTTTAGCAGCTCTGATGAAATTTTAACTCAAGTTTCCTCTCGCCAGCTGATGCAAAGAACAGAGAGCAGTACAGCACAGGGACAGGCCCTTCAGCCCGTAATGTTTTCACCCACCTTCAAAGTACATTTTTTTTCAAAGTACATATATGTCACTATGTACAACCCTGAGATTCATTTTTTGCAGACTTACTCAATAAATCCATAATAGAATAATAACCACAATAAAATCTATGAAACACCTCACCAACTTACAATATTTCAGTAATGGAGTGAGTGAAGTTATCCCCTTTGGTTCAAGAACCTGATGGCTGAAAGGTAATAACTGTTCCTGAACCTGGTGGTGTGAACCCTGAGACTCCTGTCCCATCTTCCTGATGGCAGCAGCAAGAAGAGAGAATGCCCTGAGCGGTGGGGGACCCTGATGATGGATGCTGCTTTCCCGTGTCTATGCTTTGTGGAGATGGGCTCAATGGTGGGGAGGGCTTGACCTATGATGGACTGGGCTGTATCCACTACTTTTTGTAGGATTTTCCATTCATGAGCATTGGTGTTTCCATGCCAGGCTGTAACTAATCTAAATCTCTAGGCTTGTACATGATCCCTAACCCATGATTCTCTGCATATAACTCTCTCAAAGCCTCTTAAATGTCTGCTGAGGATTTTCAATGTTGTTAAACTCAGCACAAAGACAGGTCCTTCAGCTCACTAACATCAACCACCCTTTCATACTCATTCTTTATTAATCTCATTTTATTATATACTGTAGCATGTAGATGTCATGACTAAGGAAGCTCACCAACATCTCCACTTTCTCAGGAGGCATGTCCCCATCAAGCCTTACCAATTTACATCAATGTACCAGAGAAAACATTCTGTCAGGCTGCATCACAGATTGATACGGCAAATGCTCTGCCCTGACCTCAAGAAATTGTAGAGAGCTGTGGACGCAGCTCAGCACATCGCAGAAACCAGCCTCTCCTCTATAAACTGTCTATACTTCCCACTGCCTCAGTACAGAAGCCAGCAAATTCAAAGATAACATGCACATGGGCATTCTCTCTGCTCCCCTCTCCCATCGGGCAGAAGATGCAAAAGCCTGAAGGCATGTACAACCAGGTTCAAGAACAGCTTTTACCCTGCTGTTATAAGACCAGTAAGTAGATCCCTAGTATGATAAGACGGACTCCTGACCTCACAGTCTATCTCATTATGATCTTGCACTTTATTGATTACCTGCACAGCACCTTCTCCGTAGCTGTTACACTTTATTCTGCAATGTTATAGCTTTACCTTCTTCTACCATGTAATCTGTGAGAATAAGGCAAGCTTTTAACTGTAAGATTCAAGTCTCACTGCCAGAGGGAAGAAGCTGCTACCTCGTCCTGATGTTCCTGTACCTCCTTCCTGATAGTTGTTGGTCAGAGAGATTGTGGGATGGGTGGCAGAGATCCTCAACAATGCTTTGGGCCCTTCATATACAACGTTCCAGTAAATGTCACAGGGGGGAGGGGGAATAAAGACCCCAATGATCTTCTTTCCAGATCTCCTGGAGACAGTGGACCTATGAGGCAGCACCCTATTGTGCAGCAAGAACTTACTCTACATTCAGGTGGATACTGTTGATCACACTCTACCAGCACTTTGTTGTCAAACTCCACATTCGCTGTCACTTCTGGAATGTGTTTATATGAAGAGCTTTCCGTTACAGCTCAATTCTAGCTGTTGAATCAGTGATTCAACAGGCTGTGGTAAAATGATTTGCAAATTGCCCAATTTCATCTGTGTTTTATTGAAACCTTATTTTGAACTTTACTGGCAAATTAGCTGTGTTCACGTCATGATTGAACTATTCTGAATACTGGGATGAACCAAATTGTTAAAGTGGATTGAGAGCACGAGGAACAATTGTATCATATGTTCAAACCCACTCATTAAAAGCAGGTCATTTTCCACATGAAATAATAACAGCATATCTCTTTCATGTGTTACTGCACCAAGCCAGTATTTAACTGCTCTTGAACAGAAGCAAGATTATTTTGCCATTAGAGAGAGTAAGTGTGCATAATGGTACAGTATGTGTAATTGCAATGTTCCTTGGAATTGTTGACATTGTTATAGATTTATAGAACTGGGATATAAAAGCAAGAATGTAATTCCAAGGCTTTATAAGACATTAATCAGATTGCACTTGGAGTATTGTGAGCAGTTTTAGACCCCTTATGTGGGTGGCAGTGTGGAGGTAAGTCTCTACCAAAGGAGGTGTGAAGTGCTCCTTCCCTCCACTAGCCAAAAGATTATGCTTAGGCGAGGGGTAGCACCTGCTTAGCACCCGATTAAGGTCACATGACACCATGGGAGCAGGTGGTAGATGGTCGTATGAGCAGCTAGTGGACATCATAAATCCTGTTAATGCAACCACTGACGTCAGGCAGACAATCTCTGAAATATATTGATAATGACTGAGGTCATCTGTCCTGTAAAGACACTGCCCAGAAGAAGGCAATGGAAAACAGCTTCTGTAGAAAAATTGTCAAGAGTAATCATGATCATAGGCTTGAAGGATGGTGCAGTGGCATCAGCACCGGACATCGAGCTGAATGGTCCCAGGTTCAAATCCGGCTGGCTCCTTGTGCTCTTTCCATCTGCGCTGGGTTGAGTGTCGAACTAGCAACACACCTCATAAAAAATAGAGAAATGCAACAAAAAAATGTCACCTGATACGCCACAAAGTGAGAAAAGAAACAACAACAACCATGTTCATAAGATCATGTTTGCCCACGTCATATAACATGACACGTAATGATTATGATTACTGGCATTGGAGAAGGTCTAGAGGAGTTTCATGAAAATGTTACTTGGAATGAAAGGGTTAATATATGAGAAGCATTTCATGGTCCTGATATCGCTGATATCTCATTGAAATCCACTGAATATGGAATAGCTTAGATAGAGTGGATGTAGAGAGGATGTTTCCTACAGTCTAGGACCAGAGGCCACAGCCTTAGAATAGAAGGACATCCCTTTAGAACAGAGATGAGGATGAATTTCTTTAGCCAGAGGAAGGTTAATCTGTAGAATTCATTGTCACTGATGGCTCTTGAGGCCAAGTCATTGGGTATACTTAAAGCAGAGGCTGATAGATTCTTGATTAATAAGAGTATCTAAGGTTACAGAAAGAAGATAGGAGAATGGGGCTGAGGGATAATTAATCATCCATGATGGTATGGTGGGGCAGACTCAATGGTTGGATAGCCTAATTTTGCACCTATGTCTTATGGTGATGGGTCTTTTTCAAGGTTCAGCACCAGAAGTATTAACATTGGTTGAAATGCTCTCTGAATGATCCTACATCAGTTGGACAGACTTGGATTATTTTCTCCAGAGCAACATAAATTGAGGCGAAAGCTGATGGAAGTTTATGAGAGGCATAGTAATGTAGTCTGCCAGTATCTTTCCCAAGGGTTGGAAGATCTACCCTAGAGAGCATAATCTGAAAAGAGGAAAGTTCAAACAAGATATGCATGGCAGTTTTTACACAGAGAGTGATGGGTGCCTGGAATTTGCTGCTGGGTTGGTGGTAGTGGCTTTTAGAAGACTTGAAAGGGCGATTCTTGCTTGCATTTTCAGAAACAGCTCTACTTCTATCTTAGATACCTCTTTTTTGCCTTTTCAAGGTTCTTTTGAAGACCCTGACCTGGAGTTACACTCTGATTTCAGTTCTTTGTGGGAATGGGCCCTGTCCTCAGGGCCTTATGACCGGCTGCTTTTTTATATCCCAAGGATGCAGCCTGGAAGACTAGCGTAGCTTCAGGGTGCTGGATTTTCCTGGCTCTGGAGATGGGCTGATTGAAGGCCGGTGCCCCTGAGTGAGGTGTTGTGGAAGAACACGGAATATCGGGAGCTGCGGGTTAGCTGCCGTGGGCTGTGTGTCCAGAGACCTGAGCCTTGGGGCAGACTCTCTGGGCGCAGAGCTCGGAAAAAGTGATGCAACAGACTTTTAACATCATAAATCAGAGAGTTGTTTATTATGTCTCCTCTCTCGCTTTGAAACAGGGATACTTCTTTTTACCTTATTAGGGAGAGAGAGACTGGGGTATGTTGAATTACCGAATGAACAAGTGTTCTTTGGGGTACTGCAAGTCCGTGTCTGTATTGATGCTTGTTGCATGCTCAGTGGAGGGCTCTGATGCTTTTTACGGGTAGGGTTGGGGGGATTATTGCCTCGCTGCTGCTTGTGCATGGGAAAGGGGAGCTGGGGGGGAGGCTTTGGGGTTCTAACATTTAACTGTCATTCATTCTTTAGGGCGCTCCTCTGTTTTTGTGGATGGTTGCAAAGAAAAAGCATCTCAGGATGTATATTGTATACTTTTCTCTGGCATTAAAAGTACCTTTGAAACCTTTGAGCTCAGGTGGTAAAACGAAGCCAAAGGGCCTGTTTGCATGCCGTATGGCTCTATTTTTATTTATTTATTTAGAGATACAACAGGGAACAGGCCCTTCCAGCCCAACAAACTGTACTGCCCAGCGACTCCCAATTTAATGCTAACCTAATCATGGGACAATTTACAATGACCACATAACCTCCTTTGAACTGTGGAGGAAACCGTAGCACCCGGAGAAAACCCATGCATTCCACGGGGAGGATGTACAGACTCCTTACAATGGACGTGGAGACTGAACTTTGAACTGACGCTCCAAGCTGTAATAGCACTATCCACTGCACTACCCTAGCACCTATACGACTCTAGGAGAGAATTTTACTGAAATGTCATACAACTTTGGGTTTTAAATATTTGTTGTCAGGAATATTATTTCACCTTCAAATATTTCCATAACAGAGAGAAATGTATGACATGCAGCCAACTGACTGGAGCCGATTTTACTCTATCATACAACATTAAATTTCACCCCATTAGCACCGGCTTTGGTGAGAAGCTATTAATCGTATAATGCAAGTGCACAATAAATTGAGAAAAACAAACTGATTCTACTCTGTGTTTCCTGCATGGAATTTAATCCAGAATGAACTGAACTAAAGATAGAAATAACCTTCACCACAGGGCGAAGTCGACAGTTAATTCATACACGATGGAAATGAAGCTACTCTGTGGGACACTATCAAACAAACACTTAACTCGCTTGGATGAGGTTTTGCTTTTAACTGAGATGTTAAACTGTTTAAAACAAATTCTAATACACTTGCTGAAGTAAAAGACACCATATCAGTGTAAGGCAAAGCTTCGGGAATCCAGTGCAACAAATACAAAATGCTCAAAATGACGTGAGCAGGGTAAGCTCAAATGAGATGTGCAGGCAAAGTTTTTTTACGCAGAAAGTGGTGGGTGCCCAGAATGTGCAAAACACAATACATTGACAAAGCAGTCAATGTTTCAGGCCGGGACCCTACATCAAGAATATCAGCTCGAAATATTGAATGTTTATTCCTCTCTACAGATGCTGCCTGACGTGCTGAGTTTTCCCAGAAATTTGTGTTTGTTGCTTTGAGTTTGCAGCATCTTGTTTTTATAAATCAGTCGTGATATCAGTGTTAAAAGGATCAGATACTTTACAATTACTTCAGAGGAAAATGGCAAAAAATAAAAGAAAAGGCCTTATCCAGGAGATGACTAATTCTTCTGCCAATGTTTAATTACCGTAGATTCCGGATTATAAGCCGCTACTTTTTTCCCACGCTTTGAACAGCTTTGAACACTGCGGCCTTTACTACGGTGCGGCTAATGCATGGTTTTTTTTCATGCCGCCAAAAACATTTTGCCTCGTAACAGTAGACCAATAAAATTGATGAGTAGTTCACAGAGGTCCAATGAAATTGTACGATAAATCGAGCGCACTTTCACAATTAAATTATTGTAAATCAGTCATTTGTACTCACCCTCATCAACATGGAAAACACTCGAAGAAAAGCATTGTGCTGCCTTTATGGCAGTTAGTTAGTTTATAATATTTTCGCTTAGTAATTCATTTGTTAGTATTTTCTAGTTAAAGTTAGAAGTGTTTTAAGTATATTTGTTTTCTGTACTACATCCCGGGATGCTATGACATCACATCCGGTTTCGCCGCGTCTTGTGGGGAAAATACCGGTTTGCGATAAACGGAAAGGAGGGGGCGAGCGCATTAGACCCACTGCAAACACATGATGCAGCTTTTAAGATAAAGGCGATCAATAACTTTTCCTGGTAGGCTGTAGTATATATTTTTTTACCAGTCGTTAGGAGATATTGGAATGTTGTTCGTGCACTGTTCAGTAAAAAAGTATACGCAACGTAATTTGTGTGTTACCGATACGTATGTATATTTAAAAGTAGCCGTGTTACAGGCACGGTTCGAAAAAAAGCATTTGCAATATGTATTTGTTTATGTTACCATATGGATTTAATTAAAAGTTAAAAAATCCTCACGTGTAATATCTTTCTGTGTAAATATCTCATATTACAACGTGGGACACCTGCGGCTTAAAATCCGGTGCGGCTTGTACAAGTACAAAATTGATTTTCTTTCTAAAATTAGAGCCTGCAGCTTTTAATCAGGTGCGCTCTGTAGTCCGGAATCTACGGTAACTGTGATTGCTTTTGTGCGACTATATTTCACTTAAGCAACATACCAGAATCAGAATCAGGTTTAAAATCATTGGCATATGCCATGCAATCTGTTATTATGTGGCAATACATAATAATGATATTGTAAATCACAGTAAGAAGTATATCTGTATATTTAAAAGTTAAATTAATCTCAGCAGGCTCGTATACAAACTTGGCTCGTTAGCTAACACTGCCAATAGCCACGTGACTCAGCAGTGAAACGGCCATCTTTATAACAATATATGTCTTGTCTAGGGTTGGTATGATTTGGGGTTCAACCAGATAGGAGCATTGGAATGTTCTGATTAACAGAACCTTGATATGAGTGAATGCTGTGTAAGTACTGCCCATACAGAATTACCGGTCGCCAAGAAATGACAAATCATACTCCAGCATAAAATTATAAAGTAAGTATATTTACCAATTTCAGCTTTATCAAAGAGTTATTAAGAGAAAGAAAAGAAAGAGGAACAAAAATAAAAGGGCCCATTACAGTTAGACCAGTCTAAATGCATACATGATTATTGGAGCTCATCTCTTCCAAAAGCTGGGTTTAACCATCACTCACGGTGCTGAATTCCCATCACCATTCTCTGAGAGAACTTCCCACCTTGGACTCCTGAGCCTTGTGAAGTACTCCTTGCAATAGCATCTTCCCGTCGGGTTGATTCTCTTCTCCGCATCTCCTACCAAAAGACCACGAACCCCATCACTGTCCATCACAAATTTCTTTCCACCCAGCTCTCTTTAAAACCTGAAACAGGAGAAAATCTGCCAATGCTGGAAATCTGAGCAACACATAAAAAATGCTGCAGGAACTCAGTAGGCCGGGCAGCATCTAAGGAAAAGAGTACGGATGATGCTTCAGGCCAAGACCCTTTGGCAGAACTGGAGAAAACAGCTGAAGAGTAGATTTAAAAGTTGGGGGGAGGAGAGAGAAACACAGCTGATAGGTGAAACCTGGAGGGGTTGGGATGAAGTAAAGAGGTGAGAAGTTGATTGGCAAAGGAGACAGAAGGCCATGGAAGAAAGAAAAAGGGGGAAGAGCATCAGAGGGAAGTGATGAGTGGGCAAGGAAATAAGATGAGAGAGGGAAAAAGGGATGGGGAATGATGAGGGCATTACCAGAAGTTTGAGAAATCGATGTTTATGCCATCAGGTTAGAGGCTTTCCAAATGGAATACAAGGTGTTGTTCCTCCAACCTAAGTGTGGCCTCATCACGACAGTGGATATCAGAATGAGAATGGGAAATGGAATTGAAATGGGTGGCCACTGGGAGATCCTGCTTTTTCTGGCAGATGGACCACTGGTGCTCGGTGAAGCAGTCTAGCAATCTATGTCGGGTCCCACTAGAACCTTCAAGATTCAAGGTTCATTTTATTGTCAAAGTGTGCATGTACAGTACAAATTATCTTCTACAGCTAGCCATAAAAAAGTAAAAAAATCAAAACACGCAGACCCTAGAACCCCCCATCCTAACCCACAAAACAAACCCCGACCCTTTCCCCACATAAAAACAGCAACAATAACAACCCCCAATGCCCGCCCTAGAAAGAAACAACAACTATAACAATCCCAGATCCCTTCACTGAGTTTGCTCAGTTTTCACTTTGGATTTCCAGTATTTTGTAGAATTTTGATTCCTGAGATGAAGGCTGCTCTTTGAAAGAAGTTAAAGGTGCAGCAAACAACAGTTTTTGAAGAACAAGAGATGATTTAACAGAATGTTGAATACAGAGCAGTACAGCACAGGAACAGAACCTTTGGGCCACAATGTCTGTGCTGAACACAATGCTGAAATAAGCTAAATCTTTCCTGCCTGCACCTGATCCATATTCCTCCATTCCCTGGATTCTCATGTGTCTAACAGTGCCAGTCTCTGTGTAAAACAAAACTTTGTCTTGTTCATCTCCTTCGAATTTTCTCACTCTCACCTTAAGCCAAGAGTTCCCAACCTGGGGTCCACAGACCCCTCAGTTAATGGAAAGGGTGCTATGACATCCACCCAACTGTGCCAGCATCCAGCGTTTAGCCACTCTAACTTCTGGAATATGGATAGCTGCTTTGGCCCATTTAAGATTTAGGACTGTCCTTGGGTTTGTAAAGAGCGGCTGAACGGAAGTTTGGTTGTCAATTCTAAACCTAACTACTAGAGATATCATTTAGAGTTTGTATTTTGCTCAGTTTTCATTCCAGCTTTATACTGTGTCTCGATTCCAGCCTTGGATACTCCAGCACTTGGGTCCAAATCATTCTTGTCAAAGTCTCTCATCAAAAAGAGTCCATGGCATGAAAAAGGTTGGGAACCCCTGAGTTAAATGCTTATCCTGTAGCTAATTTAAAAGATCAAATTTGAAAGTCAATTTATTATCAAAATACATACAGTACATGTCACCATATGCTACCTTGATATTCATTTTCTTGCAGGCATTCACAGTAAATCCAAGAAACACAATAGAATCAATGTAAAATCATACACAAGATGAACAAACAAGCCATGTGCAAAAGGTGACGAACTGTGCAAGTACAAAAAGATAAAAAAGTAAATTATAATAACAATAAATAAACAAGAAACAAATATCAAGAACATGAAATGAAGAGTCCTTGAAAATGAGTCAACAGTTCAGTGTTGAGGTGAGAGAAGTTATCCCCTCTGGTACAAGAACCTGATGGTTGAAGGCTAATACCCATTCCTGAAATTGGTGGTGTGAATCCTTTGGCTCTTGAACCTCCTTCCTGATGGCAACAGCGAGAAGAGTGCATGACCTGGATGGTGGGGGTTCTTGATGATGGATGCTGCTTTCCCACGAAAGGGCTCCATGGAGATGTATTCAAAGGTTCGTTTTTTATGCGTATGTGCAGTGTTGTATGATGTGGCAATCATGGTATTTCCATAAACATGATTGTTCTTAGCAAATTTTTCCTCTGAAGTGGTTTGCCATTGCCTCCATCTGGGCAGTGTCTTTACAAGACGGGTGATCTCAGCCATTATCAATACTCTTCAGAGGCTGTCTGCCTGGTGTCTGTGGTCACATAACCAGGACTTGTGATCTGTGATCTTGCACCAGCTGCTCATACAAAAATCCACCACCTGCTCCTACGGCTTCACATTATCCTGATAGGGGGGCAAAGCAGGTGCTACATCTTGCCCAAGGGTGCCCTGCAGGCTAGCAGAGGGAAAGAGCCTTCTACACCTCCTTTAGTAGAAACTTATCTCCACTCCATTACTCATGGCGGGCTCAAAAGTTGGGGTAGTCTTTACCCATGATGGACTACGCCATACCCACTACATTTTATAGACGTTTCTGTTCAAGGGCATTGGTATTTTCATACACTAATTTATGAAATTTCTACCCTGGGGAAAGATTCTGACTGTCCACCCTATCTGTGCCTCTCATTGAGATGGACAAAGTTCTGACAGTAAACGAAAACAACTGCAGGAGGGACTCCTGAACAACACACTCAAAATGCTGGATGAACTCTGCAGGAAAGGCAGCATCTATGGAAATTAATAAGGAGATTAACACCTTCTGATTCATTTATTTATTTAGACATACAATGTGGAAAAGGCCCTTCAGCCCTTTGAACCGTACTGCCCAGCAAGCTACCGATTTAAACCTAGCCTAATCTTGGGACAATTTACATTGACCAGTTAACCTACTAATCAATACATCTTTGGACTGTTAGAGGTACCAGAGCACCCGAAGAAAACCCACACAACACACGGGAAGGAATGTCCAAATTTGATTAGAGAAGACGCTAGAACTGCACTCCAAACTCTGATGCCCCAAGCAGTAGTGTATTGTGCTAACCTCTACACAACCTTGGCACCCACTTGTGCATTAAAACATACAGTGAAATGTGTCATCTGTTTTAACAACCAGCACAACTTAAGGATGTGATGGAGGTAGTCTGCAAGTGTCGCAGCACATTCTGGCATCAGCAGAGCATGCCCACAACATACAACACAACTATCAACAATAACAAAGCACAGCAAGCAACCAAACAGCAACAGCAAAACAAGCCCATTTTTCTCCCTCCCACCCATTCATTCATACAGATAAACGCAGAATCATGCCTCCAGCTTCCAGCAGACTCATAAAAATAGGTCCCCAACTTTCCCAGTGGATTCACAGACTTGTGGACACAGGTATTGAAACCAGGACCTGACAATGACTGAACCCAGAAATCCAGGCCTTGAACTCTAGACTCACCACTTGCTTACCTAGGGAGCCACCAGTCCTCAAGGTTCCTGTACACGTGGACATCTAATCCCAGGACACACTGATCTGGGAGGGGACTCACTAACCCGCTGGACCACCTCATTCTTGTCCTTGCCAGTACTTGCCAGTCCAACATCTATAGATGTCCCTTGTCATATGTCCATCAAGCGCAGAGCAGAGAACTAGACTTCAGAGACCTAAATCCCACATCCACAACGCTGGCCTTCGAGTGTGGAGCATTTCAATCACTGTTTCAGGACAAGGCCCTTCATCAGAGCTGGAAAGGAAGGGGGCAGTAGAAAGAAAGCCAGGCTGCATCTGTGAAAGCAGAGGGATAGCTAATATTTTAGGTTCTACCAGCAATTTGTTTTTTGCTTCGCTCCAGATTCCATCACTAGCAGTCGCTTGTTCAGTCACTGAGCATAATCTAGACTGTGCTCAATGATGATATGATGACAAATACAGTTAAGTTACAGCATCAGGTCATTTTGCATTGAAAGTTAGATTAGGTATTAATTGTCTCTACTTGTAGCCTCTGTCACTAGTTCCATTCTTCCTTCCTTCATCTACCTATCTCTCGTTCTCACCTGAATCTGCCAATCACCTGCCAGCCTTCTCTTCATCGCTTTATAGTGGCTAACTCCCCTCCATCACTCAGTGCAGATGAGAATTTGTTTCCCTCCACAGATGCTGCCTGACCCACTGAGTTCCTCGAGCAGCTTGTTTGATCCTCCTGCTTGCAGATGTAGTTGTTTTGTTGTGTACACACAGTAATGAGTGGTCCTTTAGCATATGCTACACATGGGAACCTGTCAGCCATTGAATCGGAATCAGAATCAGGTTTAACGTCACCTCCTCGTCTCAGTTTGACCATCACCTTTCAGGAAGGCAAAGCAGAGTCTCTGCACAAATATAATACGGGGGTGATTGATAAGTTTGTGGCCCAAGGTAGAAGGAGTCAATTTTAGAAAACCTAGCACATTTATTTTTCAACATAGTCTCCTCCTACATTTACACACTTAGTCCAGCGGTCGTGGAGCATACGAATCTTGGACCTCCAGAAAGTGTCCACAGCTGGGTGATTGATAAGTCCATGGCCTAAGGCAGAAGGAGATGAGTTATACAGCTCTTGTTACATGCACATGCAGGTCAACTCTTTGAGTGATTATGCAGAAAGTTTGAAGTTAATAACTCATTGGGGGTGATTAATAAGTTTGTGGCCTAAGGTAGAAGGAGATGAGTTATTAGACCATTAGACATTGGAGCAGTATTAGCCCATTCGGCCAATTAAGTCTGCTCTGCTATACCATCATGACTGATTTCTTATCCCTCTCAACTCCAGTTTCCTGTCTTCTCCCCGTATCCTTGGGCATCCCATCCTGACTAATCAAGAACCTACTGACCTTCAGTTTAAATATTCCTAATCAGAATCAAGCTTAATATCAGTGGCATATATCATGAAATTTGTTGTTATACAGGGCAATGCATTGCAGGACATAATAATAAAAGCTGTAAATTATAATGAGTATATATATATTAAGAAGTTAAATTAAATAATAGTGCAAAAAAGTAGTGAGATTGTGTTCATGAGTTTAATGGTCATTCAGAAATATGATGGCAAAGGGGAAGAATATGTTCCTGAATCACTGAGTGTGAGCCTTCAGGCTCCTGAACCTCCTTCCTGATGGTAGCAATGAGAAGAGGGCATGTCCTGGGTCTTAGGGATCCTTAATGATGGATGCCGCCTTTCTGAGGATTTGCTCCTTGAATATGCCCTGATCTGGGAAGTTTAGTGCCCGTGATGAGTTTGCAACTTTCGATTCTGTTCCCAGCCACCATACCAGATGGTAATGCAGCCAGTTAGAATGCTCGCCATGGTACATTTGTAGAAATTTGTGATTGGCTTTGGTGACATACCAAATCTCCTCAAACTCCCAATGAGAGGGTAGCCACTGTTGTGCCTACTTTGTAATTACATCGATATGTTGGACTCAGGCTATATTCTCAGAGATGTCAAGACCCAAGAACTGGTAATTGCTAACTTTTTCCACTTTTGTTCCCTTGACGAGGACCAGTGTGTGTTCCCTTGAATTTCCCTTTCTGAAGTCCACGTTCATAGATGCAAAATGCAGCAAAATGATACAAAATTGGTGAGTTAGGCAGCACAGACCATAAAACCATAAGACATAGGAGCAGAAATAGGTTATTAAACGGTTTAGAAATGAGTAAGCTGACTTCACTTTATCATGGAACACAACTCACTATTTCGAGGTAGAATCCACCAACCGACGAGCATAAGTTATCATTAAATGTAACTTCCACTCCGGAAGAGGTTTAAAACAGAAAGCATACATCACTTCAGAGACCGTTTTGGCAAACGAATGCAACCATCAGACACAGGAGCAGAATTAAATTACCCTCTGGCTAAAAAAAAAAAAATCCTCCTTAAAAACCACCATCATATCTGTCTCCACCACTATCCCTGGCAGCACATACCAGGGAACACCCTGGAGAAAACAGTCTTTTCAACCTCTCCTTGTTTCACTTGGTTTAACGCTCCTGGTCTTTCTATCTGCCAACCTCTTTCTGAGCTGTGATGAACAGGTTTAAAATGCAAACTATTTAGTAGTGAAACACTCTGGTTCCGTCGGCTGTGTAAGTCTAGGGAAGACAGTCTCTGGCTCCACCAAACATGTAAGATCGAGGCACAAGCCCACCCCAAAACCCCCTGTTTGTGTGGATGCTGCATGATCCGTTACCCTGTTACAAATAAGTGCCACGAAATAGTAGACTGTACACCGCGTAGAATGAAAAGATTTAGCTTTATAATTCTTAATTTGACTAAAGGGTGAGTAAAGAAAGAGCAAAAAAAGAAGGGCCCATTTCAATGAAACAGTCTAATGTTCACAAGTTGGAGCTCCCACCGATTCTCCATCGATCCCACCCCAGGCTTCATCAACTCATGGCTCCACTCTGGGTCAAATCCTACAACCTCTCTTCTCCCCTCTCAAAAGCCCCCAGCCCAACCTTAGTGTCCCTCACCAGAGAAACCTCCCCTAAACCCAGCCATCCTTATTGGCTGGCACACAATTCTCCTATCTCTTATCTTCAGCAGTAACCCAAACAAGCAGCTTGCGGAGAACTGCACAAAAATCAAATACAGAACAGCATAACAGTAAAAAAAATATGAACAAAGGCATTACACTCCCCGCCCCCACCAAAATGGACATGTCCTCATGCCTCTGAAATAATTTGTCATTCTGTCATATATTACTCCATTTTCAAAGGAATTTTGTGATGTCAGAACCTCCAAACCATTTGTAAATGGTAGCGACATATCTCACTAGGGGGCAGTCTGTTCCCCCGGTGCTACATAGGTCAGCCTATACGGGGGTCTCCTGATTCTTTGAGACCTCCTTACCCCGTCATCTACTTCTTCAGGTTCCAACACTCCTTGGGATACTTCTGGTGTCTATGGTGAGGCCACCCCTGGTCTATCTCTCATGCCCTCCTGCAACTCGGATCCCTCTGCCACTTGGCTGAGCCCCACTTCATCCCCTTCACGGTCCCGCTGAAACCCAGCCTGTCCATCGATAGTCCCCCCGATATCATCTGCCTCAGCATGAAAAGGGTCGGGAATCTCTTCCTCAATGAGTGGCCAGTTAGTAAAAGGTGGCCAATACCACACCCCCATTTCCTCATCCTCCAAGTCAGTATTCCATTCTGGAGTGGGGTCGGACTAATCTCTCTTGCTGTTGGTCCTTTAGCCTGGATTGGGGAGCATGCCTTATGTGAATAGGTTGAGTGAACTCAGCCTTTTCTCCTTGGAGTGACGGAGGATGAGGGGGTGACCTGATAGAGGTGTATAAGATGATGAGAGACATTGATCATGTGGATAGTCAGAGGCTTTTTCCCAGAGCTGAAATGGTTGCCACAAGAGGACACAGGTTTAAGCTGCTGCGGAGTAGGTACAGAGGAGATGTCAGGGGTAAGTTTTTTACGCAGAGAGTGGTGAGTGCGTAGAATGGGCTGTCAGCAACGGTGGTGGAGGTGGGTATGAAGGGTCTTTTAAGAGACTTTTGGATAGGTACATGGAGCTTAGAAAAATAGAGGGCTATAGGTAAGCCTAGTAATTTCTAAGGTAGGGACATGTTCAGCACAACTTTGTGGGCCGAAGGGCCTGTATAGTATTGTGCTGTAGGTTTTCTATGTTTCTATATGTTTCTTTGTCTCACTGCAGAGTCCTCTTACTAGGTTTAGGTTCCAGGTCGGGCTCTGGATCAACCCACATCTCTTGGCCCAGAGGTAGAAGGTGGTTCCGATGAAGAAACTTGACAGGCCCATTTCCATCCTCTGGTTTCACCCAGAAAAGTGGTACGTTTGGCATCTGACTCTCCACTACATAGGCGTAGCCGCCCAGCGGTCAGCCAACTTATGCTTCCCAGGTAGCCCCAAATTCCTTATCAGGACTCAGTCTCCCGGCATGTGTTGTGAGAATCTAACCTTTTGATCATACATCCTGTCATTTCTTTAATTCTGTTTGGTAGCCGTGAACTCAGCTAATTCACAAGCCTTTTTCAGCCCCCTTCTCATATCAGACACATAGATTTCATTGTGCTGCTGCCATTAAGTTAACAAATTCCACAACATATGCCAGTGATATAAAACCTGATTCTGATATTATTTTAGAGACATGAGAAAGTCTGCAGATGCTGGAAATCCAAAGCAACACCCACAAAATGCTGGAGGAACTCAACAGGTCAGGCAGCATCTATAGAAACAGTTGACATTTCAGACTAAGATCCTTTTCAGGACTGGAAAGGAAGGGGGAAGATGCCAGAATAAAATGATGGGGAGAGAGAAGGAGGATCGCCAGAAGGTGATAGGGTTAGGAAAAATATTTTTACTGGAGGAAGAAATTGATATTCATGATATCAGGTTGGAGGCTGCACTTTATCTGCATAATTTGTTTTCTTTTGCACATGGGTTGTTTGTCAGTCTTTGTTATTTATAGTTTTTCATTAATTCTATTGTATTTCTTTATTTGCCTGCAAGAAAACAAATCTCCAGGTAGTATAGGGTGACACGCTGTATATTTACTTTGAACTTTACTACTAATCTACTTTAAGAGCAGTCACAATTCTGTTTTGAATTTATTCTCTTATTTAGATATACAGAATGGATAAAGGTCTTTCTGACCCAGTGAGGCCATGTCACCCAATGTGAATAATTAACCTGCTAATCTGGACGTCTTTTGCCATGTGGGAGGAAACCACAGCACCAGGAGGAAACTCACATAGTCATGGGGAAATGTATAAACTTCGTCAGAATGGCGCCAGAATTGAACTGTGAAATCTGCAAATGACCCTGGGTCACTGCCACTGTAATAGAACCACGCTGACCACTACAAGCAGCCAATTTATTTACAAAGACTGTCATAAGACTGTTCAGAAACATTAATTAAAAATCTGCAACGCTCCTCATTTTGGGAAGTTGAAGTTCAGTCAAATTTTTATTCTGTGCAAACAAGCCTCTTCAAAGTCAAACATGACATTAGCAAGGTTTCAAACTTTTTCTCTTCTTTTTAAGCATTCACTTTAAACATACTCATTGTAATTCTGCCGGACATTGAATAATATTTGGTATAAAGATTTTTTCCCTCTACAATCTATTTTATGTGGTATCAGTTAGTGTCTCAGATTTCTGCAGCATGTATCTCATTAAGCCATTGAACAGCCTTTAGAATTCATTCATTACCAAGGAGAAAAAAAATATTACTTTGAACTTGACTTCTCTTTTTATGATGGAAATCCCTCTTGACAGATTATTGTGTAGATTGCAAAGTCGCATTCAGCTTCACTAAATCCCAAAAGAACTTCAGATGGTGCCCCGCACTGATGAGAATACGGTTACTGCTGGCATTAATCATTTTGATGTCCATCTGGAACCTGGCTTTGGCGCTAAGACACAAATGCTTTAAAGAGATCTTTCACTCAATTTGTATATAATTCAACCTCTGGCTTTATGTATGACCAGACAGGAACTACAAATGTTAGCATGCTGCACTTTAAAAAACATCATATATTGATCATATCATATATAGAAAATTTCATATATTCCTGTTCAAACATGTGGGCCCATGGCCTCCTCTTGTGCCAAGATGAGGCCACACTCAGAATGCAAGAGCAGCAACGTATGTTCAGTCTGGCTAGCCTCCAACTTGATGGCAGGAATATCAATTTCTCCTTTCAGTAAAAAAAACTCCCCCCTTCCTCTGTTCCACAACCTGACCTTTTACTTCATCTCACCTGCGTATTACATCCCCATGGGCCCCTCCTGCTTCTCTTTCTCCTATGGTCCGTTCTCCTCTCTTATCAGATTTTCCCTTCTCCAGCCCTTTAACTTTCCCATGCACATGGCTTCACCTATCACCTTCCAGCTAGCCTCTTCCCCCGCCCCTAACCTTTTTTATATACTGGCATCTTCCCCCTTCCTAGTTCTGAAGGAAGATCTCAGCCTGAAACATCAACTATTGTTCATCTCCATAAATGCTGTGTGACCTGTTGAGTTCTTCCTGCATTCTGTGTGTTGCAATGCCATATGTTGCCAGCTTGATATTTATCTTCTTTTTAGCATTTTGACCCCAAGCATAGATTGAAGTTCAAGATCAGTTTATTGTCATTCAACCATACGCATGCATACCACCAAACAAAACAATGTTCCTTCCAACCAAGGTTAACAACACAGTACATGTAACCTATGTTCGTTCATTTGTTATGTACCATGTCTTATGCTGTAGGCGATTATGGTCTTTCATAGAACATAGAACATAGAATAGTACAGCACATTACAGGCCCTTCGGCCCACAATGTTGTGCCAACCCTCAAACCCTGCCTCCCATATAACCCCCCCCACCTTAAATTCCTCCATATACCTGTCTAGTAGTCTCTTAAAGTTCACTAGTGTAACTTCACATGACTATGATTGTTCTCGACAAACACTCTTACAGAAGTGGCTTGCCGTTGTTTTCTTCTGGGCAATGCCTTTACAAGACGGGTGACCCTAGCCATTATCAATATTCTTGAGAGATTGTCTGCATGGTGTCAGTGGTTGCATAACCAGGACTTGTGAGACATCATCTGTTCATACGAACATCCACCACCTGCTCGCATGGCTTCACGTGACCCTGATCAGGGGGCTAAGTAAGTGCTACACCTTGTCCAAGCATGACCTGCAGGCTAGCGGAGGGAAGGAGCGCCTTACATCTTCTTTGGTAGACCTGTAACTCTATTCTGACACCTAAATATAATCTACACAAAGCCGATAAAGTAATGTTACCACAAATAAATTAACAAATAATAAAATATGTTCCAGAAGATTTACACTAAGCATTTACAAGACAAGTTAAAAGTAAACAGTATAATGTTACTAGTGCTTCATACATGATGATCCCAGTGTGTTAGTCTCACAGCCAGTGGAAAGAAGCTGTTTCTTTGTCCTAATGCTAGGTACCTCCTCTCTGATGGTAGTGGGTCAAAAAGATTGTTGGATAGATGGGAGGAATCATTGACAATTCTTAGAGCCCTGTTTATGCAGTGTTTCTGATTAATATCTCAGATGGGTGGAAGACAGACCCTGATGATCTTCTCTCAGCAGTCCTCGTAATCCTTTGTAGGGTCTCGCGGTCAGATGCCTTGCAATTCCTGTACCAGACAGAGATGCAGCTCACCTCAATCTCCTCAGGAAATGGATAAACTGACCATAAAACTGAAATATTAGGTTTATGCAGGATCATTTGGACACCATTAACTCAGAGCAAGGCAAATGCATTTTTAGAGGAATTTTAAAAGAGATTGTGAAGGGCTAAAATGAGCTGTATTGACTTTTGTGTGTATCAGTGTGAGAGGCTGTCTTATGTTTCAATAACTCTCTCATTCCAGCATTACCTGCTGCAAATTTCAATGAAGGTATCGCAAGCAGGAGCTGACGTCTCTGGATGTATTTAATAAATTCATGTAATTTCAGAATCACTGTAATATTTCATCAAAAACTGATAAAAACTTGCATTTATGCAGCATCCTTTATATAGAGAACACAAGGAGTTCTGCAGATGTTGGAATACAGAGTAAGACACACAAACTACTGAAGGAAATCAGCAGGTCAGGCAGCATCAATGGAAATGAATAAACATTTTTTGGTTCAGACTGAGACCATTCATCGGGACTCAGGGGATTTCCCCAGGAGTGTCTGTACATAAGGTGACTCTGACAGGAAATGATAAAGTAGTGGTGGTTGGGGGTGTGGAGGGGTGGGTTAGTGGATGGAGGTGTTGATCAGCCTTACTGCTTGAGGAAAGTAATTGTTTTTTTGAGTCTGGTTGTCCTGGTGTGGATGCTACGTAGCCTCCTCTCTGATGGGAGTGGGACAAACAGTACATGAGCAGGGTGGGTGAGATCCTTTATGATGTTACTGGCCTAAAACTGTAGGGGAATGGAATTGTCAACATTTCAGGATCTGAAAGGTGGAATTTTCCATTATGCCTACTCACTGTCTATTTTCGAGTAAAGAGAGGCTCAGGACTCAGGGGGTTTCTCTAGGAGTGTTTCTACATAACGTAACACTGACAGGTTTTTTTGTTGTTTTGTTGTTTTCTTCCAGAACATTGGGGGATTGACAACCTTCTTTTTAATATCTATTGATCTTATTTTTAATAGGTTCTATTGAGCCTTTTGTGGCTGCCCCTAGTAACCTTTGACATCCTTACTAGTCAAGAACTTAACAGCCTCTATAGAAACATAGAAAACATAGAAAACCTACAGCACAATGCAGGCGATTCGGTCCACAATGCTGTGCCATACATGACCCTACCTTAGATATTACTAGGCTTACCCATAGCTCTCTATTTTTCTAAGCTCCATGTACCTATCCAAAAGTCTCTTAAAAGACCCTATCATATCTGCCTCCACCACCATTGCACCTTCATGGCCCCTTCTGGTTCTCCTAATTTCCTTTTAAGCTCCTTCCTGTTAGCCTTATAATCTTCTAGATCTCTAACATTAGCTAACTCTCTGAACCTTTTGTAAGCCTTTATTTCCTTCTTGACTAGATTTATTACAGCTTTTGTACACCACGGTTCCTGCACCCTACCATAACTTCCCTGTCTCATTGGAACGTACCTATGCAGAACTCCACACAAATATCCCCTGAACATTTGCCACATTTTTTCTGTACTTTTCCCTGAGAAAATCTGTTCACAATTTAAGCTTCTAATTGCCTGCCTGATAGCCTCATAATTCCCCTTACTCCAATTAAACACTTTTCTAACTTGTCTGTTCCTATCTCTCTCCAATGCTATTATAAGGTAGATAGAATTATGATCACTATCTCCAAAATGCTCTCCCACTGAGAGATCTGACACCTGACCAGGTTCATTTCCCAATACCAATCAAGTACAGTCTCTCCTCTTATCTATAGGCTTATCTACATACTGTGTCAAGAAACCTTCCTGAATACACCTAACAAACTCCACCCCATCTAAACCCCTTGCTCTAGGGAGATGCCAATCGATATTTTGGAAATTAAAATCTCCCATCACGAGAACTCTGTTATTATTATAACCTTTCCAGGATCTGTTCCCTATCTTTCCCTACATTGTTCTGTAGGTTTTCTATGTTTCTATCTGTTTCTTTATCTGCTCCTTGATATTCCTGTTAGTTTTAGGCTGCCTATAAAAGACACCCAGTAAAGTTATTGACCCCTTCCTGTTCCTAACCTCCACCCACAGAGACTCTGTAGACAATCCCTCCATGATGTCCACCTTTTCTGCAGCCGTGACACTATCTCTGATCAACAGTGCCACACCCCCACCTCTTTTGCCTCCCTTCCTGTCCTTTCTGAAACATCTAAAACCTGGCAGTTGAAGTAACCATTCCAGTCCCTGAGCCATCCAAGTCTCTGTAATGGCCACCACATCATAGCTCCAAGTACTGATCCATGCTCTAAGCTCATCCGCTTTGTTCACAATACTCCTTGCGTTAAAACAGACACATCTCAAACCGTCTGTCTGAGCGCGTCCCTTCTCTATCACCTGCCTCACACACTGTCTCCAAACTTTCTCTATTTGTGAGCCAGTCTCTTCAGTTCTGTTCCCACCCCCCAACAATTCTGATTTAAACTCTCCCCAGTACCCTTAGCAAACCTCCCTGCCAGGATATTGGTCCCCCTGGGATTCAAGTGCAACCCGTCCTTTTTGTACAGGTCACACCTGCCCCAGAAGAGGTCCCAAAGATCCAGAAATCTGAATCCCTGCCCCCTGCTCCAATCCCTCAGCCACGCATTCATCCTCCACCTCATTCTATTCACTGTAACATGGCACAGGCAGTAACCCCAAAGTTACTACCTTTGCAGTCCTGCTTCTCAACTTCCTTCCTAGTAGTCTTTTTTCAGGATCTCTTCCCTTTTCCTACCTATGCCATTGGTACCAATATGTACCACGACCTCTGGCCGTTGTCCCTCCCACTGCAGAATATCTTGGACACGATCTGAAATGTCCTGGACCCTGGCACCTGGGAGGAAAATTCCCATCCGAGTTTCTTACCTGCATACACAGAATCGCTTGTCTGACCCCCTAACTCTAAAGTCCCCTATCACTACTGCCTTCCTCTTCCTTTCCCTACCCTTCTGAGCCACAGGGTCAGACTCTGTACCAGAGGCACGGCCACTGTCACTTCTCCCATTTAGGCTGTCCCCCAACAGTACTCAAAAAGGAGTACTTCTTGTCAAGGGGTACTGCCACAGGGGTACTCTCTGGGACCTGACTCTTCCCTTCCCTCTCCTGACTGTTACCCTCTTGTCTATCTCCTGTGGCCCCGGTGTGACCACCTATCTATTACTATTATATGTCATCAGCGTTTGATTATCCTACAAAGACACCTATCAGAATCTATTTAACCACTTCCAACACCAAATGCTTAAATTTCTCAATTATAAAAGAACATAGAACAGTAGTGCACAGGAACAGGGCTTTACACTCATGATGGCTGTGTCAAACATGATGCCAAATTACACTAATCCCTTTCCCCTGTTTGTGGGTTATTTGCAATGTCATATGATGCTGGTGATCATGGTCTTTCCATGATCATGATTTTTCTTGACAAACTTTTCTACAGAAGTGGATGCCATTGCCTTCTTCAGGGCAGTGTCTGTACAAGAGGGGTGACCCCAGCCATTATCAATACTCTGGAGAGTGTCTGCCTGGTGTCAATGGTCGCATAACCGGAACATGACATGCACCAGCTACTCATACAACCATCCACCGCCAGCTCCCATAGCTTCGCGTGACCCCAAATGTGGGGCTATGCAGGTGCTACACATTGCCCAGGGATGATCTACATGCTAGCAGAGATCAAGAGTGCCTTATATATCCCTTGGTAGTCTCTAAAACACCACTATTGAATCTGATTCCAGCACCCCACCACTGGCAGCCTGTACTAGGCACCCACCATTCTCTGTGAAGAAAAAAACTTGTCCTGCACATCTCTTTTAAGCTTTCCCTTCTCACCTTAAAACTATGCCTTTGTAGTGTTTGACATATTTGACACTCTTCAGGCTGAGCCATTCCTCTGTGGTTCCCCTGCAGAAGTTGCAGTGGGTGATTGATTGTAAGAACTCGATACCTATTCATCCCTTCAGGTTCCAAAATGAAGTACATGGTTTTTAAAACATAGAACATAGAACACTACAGCATAGTTCAGGCCCTTTGGCCCACTATGTTTTGCTATCTTTTAACCTTTTAATCTTTTAATCTTTAAGAGATGATAGAAAAGAAGCAGGACATAAAGCATAATCATAGACAGTGGAAGTGTTATAGGCCAATAGGGGTGTGGTACAATTAAAACAGAAAGCAACAAACACTGGATGGAAAGTCTTGTATTTGAATGCCCACAGCATAAAATAAAATGGATGATCTTGAAATTCAGCTGCAGATTGGCAAGTGTGACGTTGTGGCCATCTCTGAAACTTGGCTACAAGATGGCTGCCATTGGGAGTTGAATGTCCAAGGATATACAGTGTATCAGAAAGATAGGTTAGGAGGCAGAGGGGGTGGTGTGGCCCTTGTGTATGAGAAATAATATTAAATCATTAGAACAGATTGACATAGGATCAGAAGCTGTAGAGTCTCTATGGGTTGAGTTAAGCAATAGCAAGGGCAAAAGGACCTGAATGGCAATTGTATACAGGCCTCCAAACAGCAGCCAGGATGTGGATTACAAATTATAGCAGAGATAGAAAAGATATGTCAGAAGGGCAATGTCATGATAATCAATGGGATTTTAATGTGAAAGTGGATTGGGAAAATCAGGCCAGTACTGGACCTGAAAATTAGTAGAATGTCTAAGGTATCACTTTTTAGAACAGCTTGTTCAGATAGTTTAGGGGAATGGGCAAAGAAGTGGCAAATGAAATACAATGTAGGAAAGTGTATGGTCATGCACTTTGGTGGAAGAAATAAATGGGCAGACTATTATTTAGATGGGGAGAGAATTCAGAATGAAGAGATGCAAAGGGACTTGGGAGTCCTCGTGCAAGATACCCTAGAGGTTAACCTCCAGGTTGAGTCAGTTGTGAAGAAGGGAAATGCAATGTTGGCATTCAATTCTAGAAGTATAGAATGTAAGAGCAGGGATGTGAGGTTGAGGTTCTACAAGGCACTCGAGAGACCACACTTGGAGTACTGTGTGCAGTTGTGGGCTCCTTATTTTAGAAAGGATATTTTAACATTGGAGAGAATTCAGAGAAGATTCACGAGAATGATTCCAGGAATGAAAGGGTTACCATATGAGAAACATCTGGCAGCTCTTGGGCTGTATTCCCTGGAGTTCAGGAGAATGAGGGGGGATCTGATAGAAACATACTGAATGTTAAAAGGCCTGAACAGATTAGATATGGCAAAGTTATTTCCCCTGGTAGGGGAGTCTAGGACAAAAGGGCACGACTTCAGGATTGAAGGACATCCATTTAAAACAGAGATGCGGAGAAATTACTTCAGTCAGAGGGTGGTAAATCTCTGGAATTTTTTGCCACGAGCAGCTGTGGAAGCTAAGTCAGTTGGTGATTTAAGGCAGAGGTAGATAGGTTCTTGATAAGCCAGGGCATCAAAGGGTATGGGAAGAAGGCAGGGGAGTGGGGATGACTGGAAGAACTGGATCAGCCCATGATTGAATAGCAGAGCAGACTCAATGGGCTGAATGGCCTACTTCTGTTCCTATATCTTACGGTCTAACCTAATCCAACATCAATCTAAACCTTCCCTCCCCGATAGCCCCCCATTTTTCTATTACACACCTGCCAAATATGGTTATGTGGTATTTGGAAGGATGGAAGGTTTCACCCCGCATATCAAGCCAATACTAAACCCACAATAAAACATTATAGAAACACAAAATGCTGGCAGAACTCAGCAGGCCAGACAGCATCAATGGGAGGAGGTAGTGACGACGTTTCAGGCCAAAACCCTTCATCAGGAGTGAAGTAACATGGGATGGTCAAGGGGGGATAAGAAGTGGGGGGAGGGATGAAGTAGAGAGCTGGGAAGTGATAGGCTGAAGGGAAATGGGCTAGGGGAAGGCGGAGAAATACGGGAAATAAAAGAGAAAGAAAGGTAGGGCTGGGGGGAGATTATAGTGAGGGAGGAAAAAGAGAGAGAAAGAGAACCAGACTAAAATTATGGATAGGGATGGGGTAAGGGGGGGGGGGGGGCAGGGGTATCAATGGAGGTCTGTGAGTTGAATGTTCATGCCGGCAGGAAGGAGGCTACCTAGGCGGGAGATAAGGTGTTGCTCCATCAACCTGCATGTGGCCTCATCTTGACGGTCGAGGAGGCCATGGACAGACATATCGGAGTGGGAATGGTCTGTGGAATTGAAGTGTGTGGCCACAGGGAGATCCCGTCACTGCAGGAGGACTGAGCACGGGTGTTCAGCGAAACTGTCTCCCAGTCTGCGGCGGGTCTCCCCAATGTTTAAATGGCCACATCGGGAAAACCGGATACAGTATATCACCCCAGTTGACTCACAGGTGAAGTGGTGCCTCACCTGAAAGGACTGTCTGGGGCCTGGGATGGTGGTGAGGGAAGAAGTGTGGGGGCAGGTGCAGCACTTCTTCCGTTTGCAGGGATGATTGCTCGGAGGGAGGTCCGGGGGAGGGATGGGGGGGATGAATGGACAAGGGAGTCGCGTAGGGAGCGATCCCTGCGGAAAACCGAGAGTGGGGGGATGGGGAAGATGTGTCTGGTGGTGGGATCCCGTAGGAGGTGGCGGAAGTTACGGAGGATTATACGTTGGATCTGTAGGCTGAACATTAACATTAACATTAACAAAAACATTATAAAAACATTATAAAACATTATATAACATTAACAAAAACAGCTGCTCCTGTTTGCGAGATTCTCGTAAATAGACAGACATCTGTGTAGCATACAGTGACAATTATATCTGTTTATTTATTTATTGAGATATATCGTGGAAAAGGCCTTTCTGGCCCTTTAAGACACACCGCCCAACAATCCCCCGATTTAACCCTGGCCTAATCATGGGACAACTTACAATGACCAATTTGCCTACCAATCGTATGTCTTTGGATTGTAGGAGTAAATCAGAGTGCCCGTAGGAAAGCCACACAGTCACAGGGAGAACGTACAAACTCCTTACAGGTAGCGGTAGGTAAGTACTCTATCCTCCATAATACTTAGTTAGCGGTAATATCCTTTGCTATTCCCAGAAATTATATAAGTCATATGATACACGTTAATATGACATGATGGGTCTCAGCCCAAACCTTTGGCTGCTTATTCCTTTCCATCAATGATGCAAGATTTTTTAATATCATTTCCAGTATACATGTGTAAAGGAGAATGAAATAATTATTACACCAGATCTGATGCCTCACAAAACAAAAATACAATAAGATAAAGAACACGATAATATAAAACTATATAAATAGTTACACAATCCCCGAGTTGGCTGGTGAGGTGGAGATATGTTTTTACCAAAGGAGGTGTAAGGCACTCCTACCCTCCGTTAGCCCGTAAATCACTCTTGGGTAAAGTGTAGCACCTGCTTAGCCCCCCGATCAGGTGAAACCATTGGAGCAGGTGGTGGATGGTTGTATGAGCAGCCGGTGCATATCACAAGTCCTGGTTATGCAACCACTGACACCAGGCAGACAATCTCTGAAGAGTATTGATGATAACTGGGGTCACCCATCTTGTAAAGACACTGCCCAGAAGAAGGCAATGGCAAATTACTTGTGCAGAAAAATTTGCCAAGAACAATCATGATCATGGAAAGACCATGAACATCCATGTCACACGACATAGCACATAATGAACAAACAGACAAATATAAAAACACAATAAATATAAATACATAATATAGCTTATATACACAGATTGATAAAGCACAGGAGTGTTCGTACGTAAGGTGATGCAGACCGGAAAAGATAAAGTCACACTGGTGATGCCTGCCATCCCTCAGCATTGTGGGTGCACCATGACAATGCGAGGCTTTCTTCATTCTTCATTCTTCATCAAGCACTCAATAAAGTGACTCCAAATTGAGGAAACTAAGAATGTTAATCTGTGGGTTCTGCTGAAGCAGATCCTGTTTTAACACAACATTAACACCCTGTGAGTGTAGTGTTTATGGAGAATGGATTCAGTAAGGTAATCACAAATATATGGGTTTTAGATTTCAAAGATTAAAAATATCTTGTTCATTCATGGTTCAATGACTTAGTCTGATGCTGATTCAGACATCTAGCTGATGAGCTTACAATTTTTCATTGCTCCATCTTCAAGGAATTTACATGAATCCAGTGTCTATATTTGACCTGGACAGATAATTTGGAACTAGATTCATAAGTACAAAAATCATAAATGAGTGTAAACAGCCATTTGATTTTATTTATTGTGATATGTGGCACGGTAATAGGCCATTCCGGCCCAACGAGCACCCAAGGGAAACCCACGCAGTCACAGGGAGAATGTACATTCTCCTCACAGACAGCGGTGGGAAATGAAGCGGCTAACCGTGATCACAAAAACTAATTCAATTATTTGATTAAGTTGAGGGCATGACAGCATCTCTGCTTTCTTAGAAGTTGGTACAAATGTAGCATATCACCTAAAACTTTGACAAACTTCCGCAGATGCACAGATGTATCCTGATTGGTTACATAGTGGTGTGATGAATGAAGATTCAGGTGGGACCTTATTTTGAATGTTGAAAGGTCTAGATAAAGTGGATGTGGAGAAGATGTTTCCCAGGGTGGGGGAGTCTAGGGCTAGAGGGCACATCCTCATTTGGAATGGAGATAAGGAGGAATTTCTTTAGCCAGAGTGTGGTGATCCTGTGAAATTCATTGCCATAATTGGGTCTGGAAGCCAAGTATTTATGTATATTTTGAGGCAGAGGATGATAGATTCTTGAATAGACAGGGCATGAAGGGATGCAGGGGGAAAGCAGAAGATTGGGGTTGAGAGGGAAATGGATCAGCCATGATTGAATGGTGGTGCAGACTCAATAGGCCAAATGGCCTAATTCTGCTCCTATCTCTTATGGTCTTATTGTCTGATAGGGAAACAACAAGCCCAGAGACAGAAACATCTATAAAAGGTGGAACATCTTAACAGTGCCGTACCAAAGCCAACACCTGAACTGTGACTGTGTGAGTTCTGGTATACTGCTGTCACCAGAAGAATGAGAACACTTGTGAGCTGCGCCACTGGCTGGGTTGCTTGGTGACACTAAATGACATAGTTCACAAATGACGCTAAGTGACATACGTATGTTTTAATTTTTCAATGCACTTGAGACAAATAAAACTGATCAATCAATCTACAGTTCCCAGATTGACTGAGTTTCTGAGCTACCTTACACTATTACTGTCGCTGCCCTCAAGGAGCTTTACATTCTCCCCGTGACTGTGTGTGTTTCCTCCAGCTACTCCAGTGTCCCCCACCTTCCAATGATGTACCAGATGGTAGGTTAATTGGTCATTGTAAATTGTCCCAGGATTAATTTGGGGGATTACCGGGCAGTGGGGCATAAAGGGCCAACAGAACCTATTCCACACTGAATGTCAATAAATAAATAAACAACAAATAAATAATGGGAAGAAAAGCATCACTGCTTTGACTATTGGTGAGCATGGCTTCAAAGTCAGTGAGCAGGTTCCTGTCATAACGAGAAGTCAAAGTCAAAGTCCTAAAACCATATGACATGGCTGATCTTCTATCCCTCTCAAACCCATTCTCCTGCCTTCTCAATGTAACCTCTGACATCTTTATGAATCAAATACTTAACAGCCTCCATAGAAACATAGAAAACCTACAGCACAATACAGGCCCTTCAGCCCACAAATTTGTGCCGAACCTGTCCCTACCTTAGAAATCACTAGGCTTAGTTAGAGCCTTCTATTTTTCTAAGCTCCATGAACCTATCTAAAAGTCTCTTAAAAGATCCCATCGTATCCGCATCCACCACCATTGCCAGCAGCCCATTCCACCCACTCATCACTCTCTGAGTAAAAAACTTATCCCTGACATCTACTCTGTACCTACTCCCCAGCACCTTAAACTTGTGTCCTCTTGTGGCAACCATTTCAGCCCTGGGAAAAAGACTTTGACTATCCACACGATCAATGCCTCTCATCAACTTAAACACCTCTATCAGGTCACTTCTCATCCTCTGTCACTCCAAGAAGAAAAGGCCAAGTTCACTCAACCGATTCTCATAAGGCAAGCTCCCCAATCCAGGCAACATCCTTGTAAATCTGATCTGCACCCTTTCTATGGCTTCCACATCCTTCTTGTAGTGAGGCGACCAGAACTGAACACAGTACTCCACGTGGGGTCTGACCAGGATCCTATATAGCTGCAACATTACCTCTCAGCTCCTAAATTCAATTCCATGAATGATGAAGACCAAAACACCGTATGCCTTCTTAACCATAGTGTCAACCTGTGCAGCTGCTTTGAGTGTCCTATGCACTCGGACCCCAAGATCCCTCTATTCCTCCACACTGCCAAGAGTCTTACCATTAATACTATATTCTGCCATCATATTTGACCTACCAAAATGAACCACTTCACACTTATCTGAGTTGTATTCCATCTGCCACTTCTTAGCCCAGTTTTGCATCCTATCAATGTCTATTTGTAACCTCTGACAGCTCTCCACACTATCCACAACACCTCCAACCTTTGTGTCATCAGCAAACTTACTAACCCATCCCTCCACTTCCTCATCCAGGTCATTTATAAAAATCACAAAGAGTAAGGGTCCCAGAACAGATCCCTGAGGCACACCACTGGTCATTGACCTCCATGCAGAATATAACCCATCTACAACCATTCTTTGCCTTCTGTGGGCATGCCCATTCTGGATCCGCAAAACAATGTCCCCTTGGATCCCATGCCTCCTTACTTTCTCAATAAGCTTTGCATGAGGTACCTTATCAAATGCCTTGCTGAAATCCATATACACTACATCTACTGCTCTTCCTTCATCAATGTGTTTAGTCACATCCTTAAAAAATTCAATCAGGCTTGTAAGGCACGACCTGCCCTTGACAAAGCCATGCTGACTACTCCTAATCATATTATACCTCTCCAAATGTTCTTAAATCTTGCCTCTCAGGATCTTCTTCATCAACTTACCAACCACTGAGTTAAGACTCACTGGTCTATAATTTCCTGAGCTATCTCTACTCCCTTTCTTGAATAAAGGAACAACATCCGCAACCCTCCAATCCTCCGGAATCTCTCCCGTCCCCATTGATGATGCAAAGATCATTGCCAGAGGCTCAGCAATCTCCTCCCTTGCCTCCCACAGTATTTTGAGGTATATCTCATCTGGTTCCAGTGACTTATATCCAACTTGATGCTTTCCAAAAGCTCCAGCACATCCTCTTTCTTAATATCTACATGCTCAAGCTTTTCAGTCTGCTGCAAGTTATCACCACAATCAACAAGATCCTTTTTCATAGTGAATACTGAAGTAAAGTATTCAGTAAGTACCTCTGCTATTTCCTTCGGTTCCATACACACATTCCCACTGTCACACTTGATAGGTCCTATTCTTTCACATCTTATCCTCTTGTTCTTCACATACTTTTAGAATGCCTTAGGGTTTTCCTTAATCCTGCCCGCCAAGGTCTTCTCATGGCCCCTTCTAGCTCTCCTAATTTCCTTCTTAAGCTCCTTCTCAGTAGCCTTATAATCTTCAAGATCTCTAACATTACCTAGCTCTCTGAACCTTTTGTAAGCTTTTCTTTTCTTCTCTTGACTATATTTATTCCAGCCTTTGTACACCATGGTTTCTGTACCCTACCATAACTTCCCTGTCTCCTTGGAATGTACTTATACAGAACTCCACACAAATAACCCCTGAATATTTGCCTCATTTCTTCTGTAATTTTCCCTGAGAACATCTGTTCCCAATTTAAGCTTCCAATTACCTGTCTGATAGCCTCATAATTCCCTTTACTCCAATTAAAACGCTTTTCTACCTTGTCTGTTCCTATCTCTCTACAATGCTATTGTAAAGGAGACAGAATTATGATCACTATCTCCAAAATGCTCTCCCACTGAGAGATCTGACACCTGACCAGGTTCATTTCCCAATACCAAATTAAATACAGCCTCTCCTCTTGTAGGCTTATCTACACATTGTGTGAAGAAACCTTCATGAACACACTGAACAAATTCCACCCCATCTAAACCCCTTTCTCTAAGGAGATGCCAATTAATATTTTGGAAATTAAAATCTCCCATCACAACAACTCTTATTATTACACCTTTACAGGATCTATTTCCCTATCTGCTCCTCGATATCCCTGTTACTATTTGGTTGCCTATAAAAAGCACCCAGTAAAGTTATTGACCCCTTCCTGTTCCTAACCTCCACCCACAGAGACTCCGTAGACAATCTCTCCATGGCGTCCACCTTTTCTGCAGCCGTGACACTATCTCTGATTAACAGTGCCACGCCCCCCATCTCTTTTGCCTCCCTCCCTGTCCTCTCTGAAACATCTAAAACCTGGCAGTTGAAGTAACCATTCCAGTCCCTGAGCCATCCAAGTCTTTGTAATGGCCACCACATCATAGCTCCAGTATTGATCCACGCTCTAAGCTCATTCGCTTTGTTCACAATACTCCTTACTTTAAAATAAACATATCTCAAACCATCTGTCTGAGCGCATCCCTTCTCTATCACCTGCCTATCCTCCCTCTCGCACTGTCTCCAAGCTTCTCTATTTGTGAGCCAACCTCCTCTTCCCTAGCCTCTTCAGTTCGGTTTCCACCCCCCCCCCCAACAATTCTAGTTTAAACTCTCCCCAGTAACCTTAGCAAACCTCCCTGCCAGGATATTGGTTCCCCTGGGATTCAAGTGCAACCCGTCCTTTTTGTACAGGTCACACCTGCCCCAAAAGAGGTCCCAGTGATCCAGAAATCTGAATCCTTGCCCCCTGCTCCAGTGCCTCAGCCACGCATTTATCCTCCACTTTGAATAGACCTGATGACCTGGCTTCCACAGCTGCCTGTGGCAATTTAGTTCCTCAGATTCACCTGCCTCTGGCAAAAGAAATACCTGTGGTGAACTACATATACCTGGGTGGACACGCCCCCTGCTGACTGCTCCTGTGGCCCCTCCCACTGACTGTGGCTCCTCCCACAGACCCCGATATAAAGGCGATTGGAGACTGAGCCCCGCCCTCAGTCTCCAGGATGTAGTATAGTGGTCAACTACTGCTTGTTCTTTCTTCCAGTCAATAAAAGCCGATATCTCGCCTTCACGTCTCAGAGAGAGTTATTGATGGTGCATCAATATTATTGACTGGAAGTTTTAAAACATGGAAAGCGTTTTACGTCCGGAAAGATTGGATTTGGACCCCCAAGACCCTGAAGCAGCTCTTGCCTTTGAACTCTGGCTTGCATGCTTCCAATCATACTTGGAGGCGGTTAGTGCAACTGAACCCGCTGTTTTGCACCGAATTCTCCTCTCGAGGGTCACCCCGAAAGTTTACTCACTTATCAGAGGCCTGCCGACCTACGAAGGGGCACTGGACGCCCTCAAAAGACAGTACCTGTGGCCGGTGAACACCGTCTACGCAAGACATCGCTTAGCTACGCGACGACAGCGGCCTGCAGAATTGAGCGCCGTATTTCTCCGAGCCCTACAGACACTCGTGCGGACTTGCGACTGCAAAACTCTCACGGTGGAACAGCATGCGGAGCTCTTGGTACGAGACGCCTTTGTTACAGGAATCAGGTCAGTGTATGTGCACCAGCGGCTGCTGGAAAATGCCGATCTTACCTTACGCTCGGCGATCGAGACGGCTGACACACTGGAGGCTGCGCTGCACAACGCTGATGCTGTCCGGCCGCGCGATTCCCCGCCGGTTCCGTGGACACCTCAGACCCCGCCGCCGCCAGTTCCCGTGAGCGAATTCACCAACGCCGCTGCCAGTCGCGATTCCATGAACTCCCCGAACCCGACCACAGCTGCTGCCAGTCGCAAGCCCACGCAGTGTTACTTCTGCGGACTCGAAAAGCACCCCCGAAAACGCTGCCCGGCCCGAGAAGTGACCTGCTCCAGCTGCGGGAATAAGGGCCATTTCGCCAAGGTCTGTAAGTCTGAACCACGAGCGGGGTCAGGCAGCGCTGCGTGGGAGGCATCAGGGCCGCCATCTTGCATGCCTGGCAGATGGGGGCGGCCATCTTTTTTGGCACCAACATGCCCCGCCCCCGACCCACCGGTGCTTACTGGGCACCAAGACGGCAGTTCAACTCTGGCCACCGTAACCCTCGACCAAAGTGCCCCACACCAGCTTGCAAGATCAATGATGGACATCCTGGTGGAGGGACACAGGACTAGCTGCCTGTTTGACACGGGCAGCACTGAGAGTTTTATTGACCCGGACACAGTGCAACACTGCGGACCCGTGACACGGCCGGTAAGCCAGAGGGTCACCTTGGCTTCTGGGTCGTATTCCACAGACATCTGGGTGGGTTGTGTAGCGACATTGGTGGTGCAGGGCGCAGAATATCGGAACTTTGCGCTACTGGTCATGCCTCAACTGTGCGCGCCTGTGCTATTGGGGCTGGACTTCCAGAGCCACCTCGAAAGTGTGACTATGGCATATGATGGGCCCCTCCCACCACTCACTGTCAGGAATCCTCAGTTTTGTGGGACTTCGCCCTATACCCCGCTACTGACCACACACACACACCGAACCACACGTCCCACCCAGCACCATGCTGACAGCTGCGCCACTGACACCACTTGCAGCTTCTCCACCCTCAAGATCCCTCCCCCACCGCTGTTCGCCAACCTGACCCCCGACTGTAAACCGGTGGCAACTAAAAGCAGGAGGTACAGCGCAGGGGACAGGGCCTTTATTCAGTCAGAGGTGCAGCGGCTGCTCAGGGAGGGGATCACTGAGCCAAGCACAAGCCCTTGGAGGGCCCAGGTGGTTGTTGTTCGGACCGGGCAGAAAAATAGGATGGTCATGGACTATAGTCAAACCATCAATAGGTTCACGCAGCTTGACGCGTACCCCCTACCCCGCATCGCGGATATGGTAAACCAGATAGCTCAGTACAAGGTGTACTCGACAATAGATCTGAAATCCGCTTATCACCAGCTCCCCATCCGCCCAGAGGACTGCCCCTACACCGCCTTTGAGGCGGGCGGCAGGCTCTATCACTTCCTGCGCGTCCCATTTGGTGTCACAAATGGTGTCTCGGTCTTCCAGAGGGAAATGGACCGGATGGTGGACCAGTGCCAACTGAAGGCCACATTTCCCTATCTGGATAACATCACCATCTGTGGTAACGACTGGCCGGATCACAACGCCAACCTCCAACGATTTTTCCAAGTGGCCAAAGTCCTGAACCTTACTTATAATAGGGACAAGTGTGTGTTCGGAACCACCCGACTCGCTATCCTTGGGTATGTCATGGAAAACGGGGTCATTGGCCCTGATCCCGACCGTATGCGCCCCCTGTTAGAACTCCCTCTTCCCACCACCCTCAGAGCCCTCAAACGGTGCCTGGGCTTCTTTTCCTATTATGCCCAATGGGTCCCCCATTACGCAGACAAGGCCCGCCCCCTGGTCAAGTCTACCACTTTTCCCCTCTCTGCCGAGGCCTGCAATAAAGGGGACATTGCCAAAGCAACGATGCATGCGGTGGATGAGACCATTCCCTTCCAAGTAGAGAATGACGCCTCCGATTTTGCGCTTGCTGCTACCCTCAATCAGGCAGGCAGGCCAGTAGCATTCTTTTCTCATACCCTTCAAGGCTCTGAAATTCGGAACTCCACGGTGGAGAAAGAAGCCCAGGCCATAGTGGAAGCTATTAGGCACTGGAGGCACTATCTCGCCGGCAAAAGGTTCACCTTGCTGACTGACCAGCGCTCGGTTGCGTTCATGTTCAGCAACCAACAGCGGGGCAAAATCAAAAATGATAAAATTTTGCGATGGAGAATAGAACTCTCCACCTACAACTATGATATCCTGTACTAGCCTGGAAGGCTCAATGAGCCCCCTGATGCCCTATCCCGGGGAGCGTGTGCTAGCGCACAGCTCGACCAGCTATACGCCCTCCATGCACATCTCTGCCACCCGGGGGTCACCCGATTTTACCATTTCGTGAAAGCCCGGAACCTGCCGTACTCCCTTGAGGACATCAGGAAGATGACCAGGGACTGCCAAGTCTGCGCTGAGTGCAAACCGCACTTCTACCGTCCTGAAAAGGCGCAACTTATCAAGGCCACCCACCCCTTTGAGCGACTGAGTGTTGACTTTAAGGGCCCCCTTCCCTCCACCAACCGCAATGTCTACTTTCTCAATATTATCGACTAGTACTCGCGGTTCCCCTTTGCCATCCCCTGCCCCGACACCACTACCACGTCCGTCATAAAAGCCCTGCGCCAGCTCTTCACTCTGTTCAGATATCCCTGCTATATCCACAGTGATAGAGGGTCCTCCTTTATGAGTGACGAGCTGCGCCAGTATCTGCTGGCTATGGGCATTGCTACTAGTCGGACCACGAGTTATAATCCCCGGGGAAATGGACAGGTGGAAAGGGAGAATGCCACAGTGTGGAAGGCCACACTTTTAGCCCTTAAGTCAAAAGGGTTGCCGGTCTCTCGATGGCAGGAGGTCCTCCCTGAGGCACTCCACTCTATCCACTCCCTGTTATGTACGTCCACCAATGCCACCCCTCACGAGCGCCTATTCTCTTTTCCCAGGAAGTCTGCCACCGGGACCACCCTACCAGCTTGGCTGACATCCCCAGGGCCAGTGCTGCTCCGGAAACATGTGAGGAGCAATAAATACTCCCCGCTGGTCGAGAGGGCTCACCTTCTACATGCGAACCCCCAGTATGCCTACATAGTCTTACCTGATGGGTGAGAGGACACGGTCTCCGTCCGCGACCTGGCGCCCGCAGGAGCAGCAGACCACTACCCCGAACACTCCACGGTAACTATGAACCCTGTACCCACGCATTTATCCTCCACTTTGAATAGACCTGATGACCTGGCTTCCACAGCTGCCTGTGGCAATTTAGTTCCTCAGATTCACCTGCCTCTGGCAAAAGAAATACCCAAACACAAGAGATTCTGCAGATGCTGGAAATCCAGAGCAACATAGACAAAATGCTGGAGGAACTCAGCAGGTGAAAACTGTCGGGGATGAAAGGGTTAACCTGCTGAATTCCTGCAGCATTTTGTGTGTATTGCTAATGAAAGGGTTGTAAAGGGTCATTCTTCCGTTCTGAGGCTGTGCCCTTTTGTCCTGGACTCCCCCACAACAAGAACCATCCCCTCCTCCTCCACCCCAACTAGGCCTTTCAATACTCTACAGCATTCTATGAGATTCACCACATACCCCCCTGTGGTGAACTAGATATACCTGTCTGGACTGCTCCTGTGGCTCCTCCCACAGACCCCTGCTGACTGCTCCTGTGGCTCCTCCCACAGACCCCTGTATAAAGGCGATTGAGGCCTGATGCCCGGCCTCATTCTCCAGGATGTAGTGTTGTTCATTCTTCCAGTCAATAAATGCCGATATCTCACTTCTTATGTCTCAGAGTGAGTTATTGATGGTGCATCACCCCCCTCGAATTCCAGTGAGTACAAGCCCAGAACCATCAGATGTTTCTCGTACATTAATCCTTTCATTCCCAGAAGTCAAAGATCAAAGCAAATTTACAGTATTATCAGTGTACATTCATGGCTAACCTGAGAGGCCACAGTTTTATAGTGCTTGGAAGTAGGTATGGAGGAGATGTCAGGAGCAAGTTTTTTACGCAGAGGATGGTGAGTGCGTGGAATGGGCTGCCAGTGACGGTGGTGGAGGCAGATACAATAGGGTCTGAAGAGATTCCTGGACAGGTACATGGAGCTTAGAAAAATAGAGGGCTATGGGTAACCCTATGTAATTTCTAAAATAAGTACATGTTCGGCACAGCTTTGTGGGCTGAAGGGCGTGTATTGTGCCGTAGGTTTTCTATGTTTCTATGTTACCATGAAATTAATTTACTTGCAGGTATTTACAGGACAATTTTAAAAAATACAATGGAATTTAAGAAGAGCTATATGTAAACAAAAATGAAAAAACGCGTGTGCAAACTGTGGAGTTCTGCAAATTAGAGTAGTAAGAAGAGACAGATGTTAGAAACTATTCCCATTAATAATGATGATGGTGTTGATACGAATTAAAGTGATGGAAATGTCTTGGAGGACATTACAAACTTTAGTACTTGTTTTGATAATGACTTTAATGAGCCTATTTTAACTAATCATGATTTTAATAGCTTTAAAGTTCAAAGTTCAAAGTAAGTTCACACACGCACACATTCATACATACATACTGCTCACATACACTCACACATACACACACAACATATACACTCTCACACACAGAGAAACACAGATGCTCTCTGTCTCGCGCGCGCACACACTCTCTCTCTCTCTCTCTCACACACACACACACACATCCCAGATTTTCTCCTTCCCATGACAACCTGTTCTGCTGTTGCACCATGGTTGCCAGGAGAGACGTCCTTAAGTCTCTGACCAGCTTCCCATGCTCTTTATCATAAAAGACACAGCAGATGCCATTAGGAGCTGCACACATCGCATTTTTACAAGGTGAAATGCAAGGTTAACTCTACCCTGATTATTTACTGAAGAGGAATTCTCTCAATTTTATGATTCTTGATTACAGTCACTTGACTGATCATTTTCAATAAGCATGAGACACTAGGGAGCAAAAATCTCTCTCCATTTACACGAAAGTTGAATAGACACAGGGGAGAAAAATGATGTATTGAAAGGATTAGAGGAACATGGTGGGAGAAGCCTCGTGCGGAGTAAAATCAAATTGCTACCTCATAAACTTCAGACCACCATTGGGAGTTCTGCAAATGATTAACATTGTTGGAACACAGTCACTCCCAAAAACATTTAATTTAATCCTGTGATGTTCAAAGAAGTGTGAGGTCTGAGATCCAATAAATCCTCTCAATTCAAATGTGATTTAAACACACCAAGGAAAACATTAGAAAAAGTGATTGATTATTTCACTGTGTGTATGTGTGTGTGCTTGTCTATATGTCTGTGTCTATGTGGTGTGTGTGATGTGCATGTGTACATACACCACACACACACACACACACACACACACACACACACACACACACACACACACACACACACACACGTACAAACACAATTAGAAGAGATGTACATAATTCACAATCACTGACATTGAGTTGGGGTTTCACTTGAAGAGGCTAATCTGAAGTGATGACATTTTCAAATAAAGAATACTTTAGCACTCTTTTATATGTAGCTTTTGGAATTCAGTATAACGTGTTATGGGTTTTAGTAAACATAAAACAACTCACTTCATTTTATTTGGGAAAACCTATATTGGTGACCCCGATGCTCTAGGATGATTCCAGAGTTATCGAACATGTCGGTCAATGCAGTTGCTTTGAAAATTCAGAGTTTTGGGAGCCTAAAGCCATCGCTTGGTTTATACAAGCTGAGGCCCAGATCTCTATGAGAAGTCTCTGCAGACGACACCAAATTCTACTATGTGATAGTGTCACTCAGCAATTCCACGGCTGTGAGAGTGGTGAGTCTGCTTGAACACAATAAATACCAATCACTGAAAACTCACCTTTTACAGTCTTTTGGACTATCGGAGTCCGAGCACACCAATTACTGTCCTCACCAGTCTCAGCGATGCTAGACCTTTGGAATTTATGGACCACATGCTGAAGTCACCATTCATGTTTTATTTTTAAAGAACTCTTCATGCGGCAAAAGCCTAATCCAGTCACAAAGCCCTCGCTAATGCACCAGTGATGGACTATAGGAAGTTCGATAAAATGGTAGACAGTCTACACTCAACCAGGCAGCAGTGCATCATTCCTTCTCCTCTCTCTACCTCAATAAACCCGGTCAGCAAGGCCCCAACATTAGGACCCTGTGGATGCGAATCAGATAATGTTGGGTCAGTGTTTTTACCATGTTCACTTCAGTATGAATGTTAGGAAGTGCCGACCATCTTGCAGCTTCGACAGTTCCAGCACATAGGGACGTCAGAGTCTGTGAACGCCATAGGTTCCAGCTGCCAGGTCCATCTGTTCATTATGGACACCCTTTCAGGGCAACATTACACATGGGACTTCATCCTGCCTAAAGTAGCTAGACCTCTTCTTGGTACAGATTTCCTGTTTGCCCAAGGACGGTTCGCCGAACTTAAGGACTGGCTTGTAGATGTCAAGGACTTTGGGTCGTTACCCTACTCCCCAGTAAGTTTCCCACAGAGACTCTGTCAAGCACATACACCACTGTTGGGCGAATTTCCAGACCTCACCAAGCCCACATTCTCCACTACAGGCACAAAGCATGGGATTGAGCATCATTTTCCCACAGCTGGCCCACCAGTCCGTGCCCAGGCACATAGACTAGACCCACAAAAGGTGGCAAAGGCAAAGGTCGAGTTTGCCAACATTGAAAGATTTGGAATTGTACTCCAGACGAATAGCCCTTGGGCTTCACCTTTCCATGTGGTCCTTAGATCTCATGGTGGTGATTACTGACACCTTACCCAGGCCACCACCCCCTATAGTTACCCAATCCCACACCTTTTCGGCATGTTTAGCCAGAAAGCTTATCTTTACCAAAATTAATCTAGTTAGGGTCTACCCTCAGGTGCTAGTGCTCAGAGAACATTCTCAAAATAGCTGTGATAACCCCATTTGGCCTTTTTGAATATTTGCGCATGCCACTTGAACTGAAAAATGCAGTGCAGACTTTCCAACGGCTGACGGGCTCTGCATTAAAAGACTTCGATTTTCTTTCTGATTTCCTGGATGACACACTTGTCGCCAGTGCACCCAAATCCGAACACGTATCATATCTCCGCACACTTTTCGATCACTCAAGCCAAGACAGGTTGACTATTAGCTCTGCTAAGTGAGAGTTTGGTTTGTCAACCATTGACTTCCTCGGAGACTGCATGGCCACAGAAGGTTCGAAACCTCTCCCATCAAAGGTAGCCTCTGTTATCAATTTTCCACTGCTCTGCACTATTAAAAATCTACAGGAGTTTTTAAGCATGGTGAATTCCTATCATCACTTCATTCTGCAAGCTGCCGAAATTATGCTCCCCTGTATAGTGCACTTCAAGGAAATATCCCTCATCAAGTGCTGAACTGGTCAACAGACATGACCAGGGAATCTGATGATACCAAACAAGCTCTTTCTAACACGACCCTACTGGTGCACCCAATCCCCATCACAACCACGCCCATTACTACTGACTCCTCAGACGATGCTGTGGGTGCTGTGCATGAAGAGTTGGTCAGAGGAATGTGGCAGCCGCCAGCTCCATCCCCCTGAAAGCAAGTACAGCATGTTTGACTGCGAGCTTCTAGGTCTCTATCTACCTGTCCACCATTTTCTTTTATTTCTAGAGGGTCACCATTACACGTGCAAGCCCCTCGTGCGCGTGATGGCCAAAATATCAGCCCCTTTCAGCACGGCAGCAACGCCACCTGGCCTACATGTCCGCGCTCACAACTCATTTACAACATATCAAGGGGAAAAAAAATGCCATGGCTGATTGCCTCTTAGGGCCAGTCATTGAGTCCGTACACATAGGGAATGATTATACCGGCATGGCAGCCGACCAAGTTACTGACCTAGAGGTCCAGGCCTACCGAACAACACTCACAGGCCTGTGGCTGGCTGACATTAAGTTCAGAGAAGCTGGGATTTCTCTCCTGTGCAATGTCTCAACTGATCACCCTCGTCCCATCATGCCAGCAAACTGGAGACAGACTGTTTTTAACTCCTTACATGGCCTCTCACATCCGGGCCAGAAAGCCCCACAAAAACTGGTTGTACTAAAGTATGTTTGTCATGTCCTCAGAAAGGACTACAACTTGTATAGAGTGCCACAGAGCAAAAATTAATTGTCCTGTTCCGGTGCCATTACTGTCCCTAGGCAACGGTTTGACTATGTCAATGAGGATCTTGTTGGTCCTCTTTCCCCTCCCACAGTTTCATGCACCTCCTTATCATGGTGGACTGTCATTCCTCTAGCATCAACGGTAGCAACAGACGTGGCTCGGGCGTTCATCAGCACCTGGGTTGCTCGGTTTGGCACCCCATCTGATATTTCCTTTGACCGTGGTGCCTAATTCATTTCAGACCTTTGGGATGCCATGGCCTAGAACCTTGGCGCTAGGCTACATCAGCTGCTGTCTAATGGTCTACTTGAGCAGTTTCACAGCTGCTTAAAGGCTGCTCTGAGGGCTTCCCTGATGGACAAGTGTTGACATGATGATCTCCCCTGGGTCCTGCTGGGGGTCAGAACTGATCCAAAAGAGGACCTGCAGTCATCTGCAGCTGAGCTGGTAGACGGGCAGCCATTACGAGTGCCAGGTGATTTTATTCCTGACACCATGACTGTTTGGTTGGCCTCTCAACAGCATTCCACCCTCCTCAGTAAATTCAATTCCATTTCACCTATTCCTACCTCCCAAAATGGCGTACAGAACTCTTGGTTCCTATTGACCTACATTCTGCCTCATTGGTTTATATCAGCCACGATGCACACCAACATCCTCTTCGTCTCCCTTTCAATGGCCGATTCCGTGTTTTGGAATCAGGAGCAAAGATCTTTGTCATAGGTAAGAGGGCTAAACATGAACATATTTCAGTAGGTCACCTTAAGCCAGCCCACCAAGATGTGGAGTGTTCTGCTGCCACCACAACATGTCCCTGAGTGTGTCAACAAACCTCTGGATGAGTCAAAGGTACCAGCAGTTACTCCACCCATGGGACACAGGCCCGAGCTGAGCTCCAGACTGGCTCACAATGCCAGTTTTAGTGAATTCTGAGGTGGGTGTGTGGCTGTGTAGGGTACCGTAATTGAGAGAAATGCACAGAATTCACAACAGCAGACATTGAGTTGGGGTTTCACTTTAAGAGGCTGGTCTAACATGACGACATTTTTACATTAAAAGTGTCTCAGCACATTTTTGTGTTCAGATTTTGGAGTTCAATAAAATGTGTCATAGGTTTCATCAAACATAAAAACGCCTCACTTCATTTTATTTACGAAAGCCTACAAAGTATATTTATAATCAAAGTATGTTTACTGTATACAGCCTTGAGATTCAGCTCCTTACAGGCAGCCACAACACAATGAAACCCAAAGGAACCTGTTAAAAAAAAGAACACCGTCAAACACACAATGTGCAGAGAGAGAAAAAAAAACAAAGCGTGCAAACAGCAAGCAAATGGTGTTCCGAGCTGGTCCATGAAAGAGAGTCAATCCACGTTACATCCACAGCCACAGCCTCAGTTCAGCACAAAGCCAAGAAGGCATCACGGAACAGTGAGCTGAACCTGCCCGTGGCTGACCTCCGGCCCCGACACCCTGACCTTTTTTAGTCTGGCCCGATGCTTAACATTGGCTTCAAATATTCCTAATCATGAGACCTTCTTTAAGAAACCCTGAGGATGTCTAGCTAACTGTAAAACAGGTACAGCACATGCCAGGGGACTGGGTTAGTGGGGAAATGGGTAAACTGTTTTAGCGACCATAGACTTGATGGGCCAAATGGCCCCTTCTATATTGCAAACAAGTATCTTTCAGATAATATGACTTCCTTCGTACCTTTGCACTGTGTATAATGACTTGTTACTGATTATGCTTCCAGGGAGATGGTTACAATGACAGTGAAGTAACAGTGAAGCACATGACATTATGTACGGTGACTATTTAACTGGACTAACTGGACCTCATCCTGCTGTGAGAAACACACTCCTGACTCCAGAACATTTTCTCACTGAATACAAGCTGCAAGATAGTGGTATGATGGGAAACCCTGCCCTTGCAAACAACACATGTCCTTGATACCACAGGAGCCTGTTAACTTGGCACCCAGTCATTAACCTCAATATTAATTCTGCAAACTTTAGTTCATTCTGGCTTCAGGGTATATATCATCTGAAGAGGAACATCCTAGCCAGATACATCACAGCCTGGAATGGAAACCCCAATGCCTAGGAACAGAAAAGCCTGCAAAATGTAGTGTATACAGCCCAGTCCATCACGGGCAAACCCCATCCCACCATCGAACACATTTACATGACGCACTGCCGCAAGAAAGCAGCATCCATTATTAAGGATTTCCACCATCCATGCCATGCTCTCTTTTTGCTGCTAACATCGGATAGGAGGTACAGGAGCCTTAGGCCCCACACCACCAGGTTCAGGAACAGTTATTATCCCTCAACCATCAGGCACCTGAACTAGTGTGAATAACCACCCTTGAACAAGGTGAAGCACCTGCTTAGCCTCCTGATCAGGGTCACATGAAGCCATAGGAACAGGCGGTGAACGGTTGTGTGAGCAGCTGGTGCATATCACAAATCCTAGTTATGTGACCCCTGACACCAGACAGACAATCTCTGAAGTGTATTGATAGTGGCTGGGGTCACTCGTCTTGTAAAGGCACTGTCCAGAAGAAGGCAATGGCAAACCAATTTGTAGAAAAACTTGCCAGCACCAAATGATGATGATGATAATGTTCCCTTTGACAACATCTCTGAAATTTATAAACTCTGCCTGCAAGGGCAGAGGGAAAGGGGAATACCACCACCCACAGTTAGATGGAGCATTCTACCTGCATGGCTCAAGGACAGGGGAGTACCAGCACCCATAGATAGATGGTGTGAGAACAGTACTACATAATGCTGTGCCAAACTAATGAGACCTAATCCTTTCTGTCTACTCATGGTCCCCATCCCTCCATCCTCTACATATTGATGTGACTAAGAACCTCTACAATGTATCTATCAAATCTGTCTCCGCCAACATCTTTGGCAGAGCATTCTCAGTGTGAAAAATTGTTGTGGTGTGAAGGCTTGCATGCCTCACTGACCCGAAGAGTTGTACTGGCTGGCAATATTTCCACTGAGGTGTGCATGTGAGCACACACGCAAATCTTCTGCTACTAGCGCACAAAGGAATTTAAACTGCACACAAAAAGTTGTCACCCTTTACCTCATTGGCATGTTAAGTATATTTCACAATCATACACAATCACATTTCCTTTTCCAGTTTCTGATGAGGATGGTGTTGTCAACATGGAGCTTGCGATCATGTGTGCAGTTTATGTTGAAGAAATTATTCAGTGCATGCACATGTTGTTGTCACCGAGCAAAAAATTGCACAGCACAAGATTTTTGAGCACACTGGTCATTACAAATTAGAGGGAACATTGCAGGCTGGAGTCAGGACCTTTCATTTTGCCTCTTAGTAGGGTCATCCATGCCAAACAGATCAAAGGGTAGAGGCCAGACTAAGAATGTTCCACCAGCCCTCCAGGTTTAGAGGGTTCAGCTCAAGGAAAGCAACCCCGACTGATAAAACAAAACTATTATAGAAAAAACAATAAAGAATCCTTCTACATTTGAGTGGCCAAGGACAGACAGAGATGGAGGACCTTCATTAGCAGCATAATCAGCAGTAAGTTAGTATAAAGTTCCTGGGTTGCATTCATTTCATGGTCATATCAAAGGAATAAGAGCATTAATGATGTGGAGCCATGGCAACTGGGGAATTTAATTTAATAACCTCGAATAGAAAGCTAATATTTATAATTTGACTATGAAACTGCCAGATTGTATAAAACCCATATGGTTCACTAATTGCCTTGAGGAAAGGAAATCTGCTGATTTGATCTAATCTAGTCAGAATGTGACACCCACCCAATATCAATATGGTTGAATCCTTCCTGAACTGACCTACAAGCCACTAAATTCTCAAAAAGGCAGCTCACTACCACCTTCTCAAGGGTAATTGCATATGGGGAATGACTGCTGGTCTTGTCAGCACTCCCACATACTGATAATGAGCATTAATAACGTTACAAGGACAAAATAATGGATTGAATGAAAAACACTTTTTTTCCCATCTCCCTCTCATGGCTTTCCTAGATCTTTAAATAGATCTGAGCAATTACAATACTTTATGACACCTGCTTTGATTTCAAGCAATTGAATTGATTCCCCCGAGCAGTTTACTGTATGTGTGGAATTGCTCAATTTAATTAGTCACTTAATATTATTGTGAGAATCGGGTCACCTCAGTGTCAAGTCTCAGAGAGTCGCTGAGCCCCACATTATTTCTAACTACATTTTACAATTGTATTTGGCATAATTAGCTAGAAGAACAAAAGAAATCATTTAAACAGTATATTTCACAGTTAATGAGTTACTTTTGAAGTCCAGTCACACTTTTGCACAGAGAAGGTCACTTGTACTTTAGTAATGTTAATGAAGGGACAAGTGTTGTCAAGGATACTGGTGTGAACATCAGTGCATTGCATTAGGGTTCTTTTGAACCACTGAGGTATGCAGTACTGAAAGAGGCCATTTGGCCTACCAGACTCATGCTGACACATTTGCATGCATTTAAGCCATGGCCGCCAATACCTTGCCAGTGCAGATATTCATCTAGATCAGGGGTTCCCATTCTGGGGTCCACGGACCCCTTGGTTAATGAAAGGGGCCCATGGCATAAAAAAGGCTGGGAACCCCTGATCTAGATGCATCTGAGTGGTATCACAACAACAACTTTACACTCAATGTCAGCAAGGCCAAGGAATTGATTGGAGACATCAGGAAGGGGAAGCAAAGAAACACACACCAGTCCTCATCCAGTAGTGGAAAAAGTGAGCAGTTTGAATTCCTAGGTGTCAACATCTCTGTGGCCCAACACATGGTGATGTAAGATGGCGCAGGTGAACCACGGCAACCTGTTGTGGGCAGTTTACAAAATGTCTAAATATACTTTGAACTTCGAGCAACTACAGAAAAGGCACACCAGTGGCTATATTTTACTAGGAGTTTGAGGAAATTTCTATAGCTATACCATGGAGAGCATTTTAACTGGTTGCATCACAATCTGGAATGGAGGTGGCATTGCACAGGGTCAGAAAATACTGCAATGGTTGCAAAGTCAGCCAGTTCCATGCTGGGCACTCGCCTCCACAGCATCAAGTACACCTTCAAATGGTAATCCCTCAAGGTAGCATCGAACAAAAAGGACACTCACTACTCAGGACATGTCCTCTTCTCATTCCTACCATCAGGGAAGAGGTCCAGAAGCCTAAAGGCACACAGTTAATGTTTTAGGAACAGCTTCTTCCCTGTTCCATCAGATTTGTGAATGGTCCATGAACCCATGAATACATCCACTATTTTGCTCCCTTTTTGCACCACTATTTTATATTATTATTATACCTTACGTATTTTTAAATGGATTGCACAGTACAGCTGCCACAAAACAACAAATTTCAAAACATACGCCCATGATAATAAATTTGATTCTGATTCTGATTCTGTTAAAAATTATTGTCTAATGAGCAGACATCCACTGTCCTCGAGAGGGCCTGAAACGTTACCACCTTCTATTTGCATACCTCAAAGGTTTAGCTTCACTTTTTAATTAAACTCTGGTTCCTACCTCTTGTATGCCCTGGTTAAGGTCTTTACTACTATGCTGTAGGTATTTCATTTTAGCTGTTCTATAAGAGCAGTCTGTTTTGCTTTCAGCCTGTTTGTGTTTGAGCTGAGATAAGGGGCATTGTTGTTCAGCTTGGGAGTGTGGTGTCAGCCAATCAGGATGGTGGAATTGGGAGAAGATTCTAGAGAATGCTGAATGGAGAGGTTTTGTGAGGGATACTTGTGTGAGTTGTGGTCTTTTATGACGGGAGCTGGGAGAAGACTGGAAGGAAGATGGCTGAGGATGCCACCCTTGTTGCACAAGGTGCTTTGTGCAGATGAATGGCTTCAAGGAGGAAGGATCAGTACTCCCATAGAAGAGCCTGTTTGTTCGAGATGGATTTCAAGTGACATTTGAAAGTGGTGTGTGCTTTCACGCAGACCGAGGGTCCAGAACGTGAGCTACAGACAACTTGAGGATGAGTTCTAACATGTACACATTTGACTGTTTAATTATAATGGGCCCTTTCTGAGTTTTTTTCATTCTTTTCTTTAATAACTCTTTGGTTAAGTTAACGTTCATAAATGTACTTTCTTTATAACTGTATGCAGTGTACGATCTGTCATTTCTTGCTAATGGATGATTGCAGGGGACAGTAAATCACACAGCATTCACACAAACTGGGGTTTGGGTAGGTGAGACATCCAACCTTGTGGGTTTAGTACCACTAAAATCATATATACCCTTTATGCACAGAGCCTGTGAAAGGGGGGGGGTTTCTCGCTGCAGAGTCCAGTGGCTGTCAGCAAGGGTCTAACGAGTCACATTTCTAGAGACGCCCAGTAAAAAAAGAGTTTCACTCCCAAACATGAAAGTTCTTTCAGTTCTGCAATGCATTCAATACTTCTTTCTATAATGCAATTAAAATCTTGACTGCATTCTGCTTCCATTACCCATTACCTTCCTCTGGTGTCCCTCCTCCTTCCTTTCTCACATGGTACGCATTCCTCTCCAATCAGCTTCCTTCTTCAGGCCTTTACCTTTTCAACCTGTCACCTCCCAGCTTCTCACTATATCCCCCGGCTGCACTGTCCCACCTATCACCTGCCAGCTTGTAATCTTTCACCTCTCCTCACCCTCTAATTCCATCTTCTGCCTCCCTTACTTTCCAGTTCTGATGAAGGCTCTCAGCCCAAAATATCAACTGTTTACTCCCACCCATAGATGCTGCCGGATCTGCGAGTTCCTCCTGCAATTTGTGTGTGTGTGTGTTGCTCTAGCAGACATATGAAGGCATTCTCCTGTCCTGTCAACTTCTTGTTTCACAGATTCTGTTGGAATGCTGCTGAGTATGAAACTACTTAATCTTGGCACATTCAGTCTAGCTTGTGACTGCTCCAGTCCCAGGGGCAGCAGGTCCACCATACCTGCATGACACCCATAGTGTCCACCTTCTGAGCAAAATCATCAAATCAGTGTTGATTTGAATTCAAGATTGTTTCATGCCATTTCCAGCATTCAAGTGTAAAGGAGAACAAAATAATTTTACTCCCAATGCAAGGCAACACAAAAAACACACAATAAGACAAAGAACACAATAATAAGAAAAAACACAATAGATATGAATATGCAAAATAGCTTACAAACATGGATTGATTGCATGTCCATACAGTGACCCAAAGTCAAAGGAGAGTCTGTAGGTTAGGTGACTCTGACAGGAAGTGATAAAGTAGTGATTGGGGGCAGGCTATGGGAGGTGTTGATCAGTCTTACTGCTTGGGGAAAGTAATTGTGTTTGAGTCTGATGGTCCTAGTGTGGATGCTACATAGCCTCCTGCCTGATAGAAGTGGAACATACAGTTCATGAGCAGAGTGGGTGGGATCCTTCCTGATATTACTGGCCCTTTTCCATTATGTTTCTGTATAAGGGTCCTTGATAATGGGTAGGATTGTGCCAGTGGTGCGCGATGGCTTAATGAACAGCCACATGCTGCAGAGATACAGCTCTGAGAAACCAGGTTAAAACTGTCCAAATTCATTTCACTCAGAACTACAAATGATTGCTGTGATGTATTGTAACCATCAGCAGGCCCCTGTCATTACATTATGGCCAACTAACCACTGGCTTTAACTATCTATAAATCCCTCACAAGGTTCGTTCAACTGAATACTTTAGCTCACCAGCTCTCAGATCAGCAAACCCAGACGGGTTTAAAGATTTTAAAATGTTGGGTTTTTTGCTTTTTGTAGAATAATTGTAGAATTGTAGATTTATAGATCCTTACGAGTCACTACTGACTATTGGTTATTAACTGGTAGATGCAGGAGATTATGCAGGTGCTAGAAATCTTAAGCAACACACACACACAGCATGCTGGCAGAATGCAGTGGGTCAGGCAGCATCTGTGGTGGGGAATAAACAGTCGATGTTTTGGCATAAGAGTCTTTGGTTTATTAGTGTCCAATGCAACAAAGTACAGTGGAAAACTTTGTTTTGTACGCCATCCATACAGGTCACATCATCTTGTCACTGTGGCAGGCAGGTAGGCATCTCTGGAATTGAATTGGGACAGCTCTAGATCCTCCCCTCTGCTTCACCATCGTTGATCCTCAGCTTGTCCAACTTTGCAGTTCCATCCCTGAATCCCTGTTTCACTCAATCCAACACCACTCAGTCTGATTTGAATCCATTGTTCTTCCAAGTAGGATATACCAAAGGCTTGCGGTCACTCCCAGTAAAGGTTTCATCTTTGTGCAGGAAGGCACAGAGTCGACTGTACTTCCTTAGAAGGTTGGCGTCATTCAATGTCTGTAGTGAGATGCTGAAGATGTTCTATAGGTCAGTTGTGGAGAGCGCCCTCTTCTTTGTGGTGGCATGTTGGGGAGGAAGCATTAAGAAGAGGGACGCCTCACGTCTTAATAAGCTGGTAAGGAAGGCGGGCTCTGTCGTGGGCAAAGTACTGGAGAGTTTAACATCAGTAGCTGAGCGAAGGGCGCTGAGTAGGCTACGGTCAATTATGGAAAACTTTGAACATCCTCTACATAGCACCATCCAGAGACAGAGAAGCAGTTTCAGCGACAGGTTACTATCGATGCAATGCTCCTCAGACAGGATGAAGAGGTCAATACTCCCCAATGCCATTAGGCTTTACAATTCAACCGCCAGGACTTAAGAACTTTTTAAAAGCTATTATTAATGCTTTTTGAGATAGTGATTTAGATGCATATCATATTTTTTACTGAGTTAAGTATTGTATGTAATTAGTTTTGCTACAACAAGTGTATGGGACATTGGAAAAAAAGTTGAATTTCCCCATGGGGATGAATAAAGTATCTATCTATCTATCTATCTTAATGGTCAAAGTGAGCAGGTGCAAAGTGAGATCCAAGGTGAGCAGAGGTGAGGCTGAAATCGAGGCCTGTCCACCTAAGCAAAGTTTTGAGCAGTTGAAGCACCAGGCCATTCTGGATAGATCAGGTACAGGCCAAAAACATGCCAGTGGGCTCCAGGCCCAGGGCATATCGAAGTGACAAGGCCCAGGTCCTAGAGTGAGGAACAAGCCAGTGTCTGGATGATTTAAAAACAAGGCCAAATGGATTAACAAGGCAGGGGTTGGTCAGGTTCTGCTTGCTGCTCCATGATCTTTGCTTGGCTCTGTGCTGAACTGAGCTTGAGGCCGTGGCTTACTCTGTCTGCTCTGGGCTTCGGGTCTCTGGGCTCACTTTCATTCTGAATACTATTTGCTTACTTTTATTGGTTCCATGATTTGTTACTTTTTTCTCTCTGAACATTTGGTGTTTGACCATCTTTTTTTCATGGGTTCTTTTGGGTTTCTCTGTTTGTGGCTGCCTGTAAGCAGACAAATCTCAAGGTTATACTACAAGGGGTGATTGATAAGTTTGTGGCCTAGGTAGAAGGAGTCAATTTTAGAAAGCCTAGCACATTTATTTTTCAACATAGTCCCCTCCTACATTTACACACTTAGTCCAGCGGTCATGGAGCATACGGATCTTGGACCTCCAGAAAGTGTCACAGCAGGGGTGATTAATAGGTTCATGCACTAAGGTAGAAAGAGATGAGTTACACAGTTCTCGTTGCATGCACATGCAGGTCTACTCTTTGAGTGATTATGCAGAAAGTTTGAAGTTAAGAGCTCATCTCCTTCTACCTTAGGCCACGAACATGTCAATCACCCCTCGTATGTGTAGATACTTTGATAATAATGTAATTTGACCTTTGAACTTTAATTCCAATAAGCTAATCTCTTCAATTTGAGGCTGTGCCTTCTGTGTCAGATGGATCTTTTGAGAGGGCCCCCCCCCCCACTGCTTACAAACATTGTTCAGCAAGAAGAGAGGTTTCAGCTTAATGTTTCTTCTTTCCTCCACAGATCAAGCTATAGGATCAGATAAAAGAGTCTGAGCAGTTGTAATAAATAAACTGTGGTCAGGAGCCAAGGGAAATCCTGCTAATTCTATTTGATTACACCATCTGCCCCAGGAATTCTTCCAAATATCTTCTACTAATGATGTTGTTAACATTAACAGCAAACAATCTTAACCACTGCACTCCACATCGTGCTAAACTTTAAACCAGTTATATAATAAATTATTTGGATGAGAATGGGCAAGTTATGGTTATAAAGAAATGCTGACTGTTTTGTCCATTAATCAAAAGTGAAGGTAAATTACAGGGTTACTATCAGGATTCTCTGCACAGAAGGATCTTGGGATCCATGTCCATTGATCCCTCAAAGTTGTTGCAACAGTTGATAAGTTGGTTAAGAAGGTGAACACTGTGTTGGCCCTCATTGGTCAGGGGAATGTGTTCAAGAGTTGCAAGGTAATGTTGCAACTCTACAATACTCTGGCTAGTCCACACTTGGAATATTGTGTTTGGTTCTGGTCACCTCATTATAGGAAGAATGTGAAAGCTTTGGAGAGGGAGCAGAGGAGTTTAACAGGATGCTGCCTAGATAAGAGACCATGTGTTGTGAGGATGGATAGAGTGAGAAAGCTAAGGCTTTTCTCTCTGAAGTGATGGAGGATGAGATTTCAAAGCTCAAACAATTCAAAGTTCAAAGTAAATTTTATTATCAAAGTACATATATACTACCACATACAATCCGGAGATTCACTTTCCTGTGGGCATATGCAGCAATTCTATAGAATAGGAAATATAATAGGATCAAAGAAAGATCAACTAGAGTGCAGAAAACAACAAACTGTGCAAATGTAAATGTGAATAAATAGTAATAAATAAGAAGAATATGAGATAACAAGATAAAGAGTCCTTAAAATGAGATCATTGCTGCAGGAACATCTCAATGGATGGGCAAGTGAGGGCAGTTATCCTCTTTTGTTCAAAAGCCTGATGGTTGTGGGGTGGTTACTGTTCTTGAACCTGGTGGTGTGCGTCTTGAGGCACCTGTACCTTCTACCTGATGGCAGCAGTGAGAGAAGAGCATGTCCTGGGTGGTGGGGATCTCTGAAGATGGGAGCTGCTTTCCTATGACAACACTTCATGTAAATGTGCTCAATGGCTGGGAGGGCTTTACCTGTGATGACTTGATAGAGGTGTACAAGATGATATGAAGCATTGATAGAATGGACAGCCAGTACCTTTTTCCCAGGGCAGCAACGGCTAGGACGATAAGGCAGAATGATTGGAGTAAAGTATAGTGGGGATATCCCGATACTATTGAGGCACTTTGGGTAGTTTTTTTTAATACAGACGATGGTGGGTGCATGGAATTCTCTTCCATGGTGGTGTTAGAGGCTGATATCTTAAAGATGTTTAAGAGACTCTTAAGTAGGCGCAAGAATGAAAGCAAAATGGAAGGCTATGGGGAGAGAAGTGCTAGACTGGTTTTGGAGTAGGTTAAAATTTGGTAAAATTTGGGCTGAAGGGCCTGTACAATACTATAGTTTTCTATGTTCTATTTTTTAAAATAGGTGGTGTCATGAAAAAAGTCAAAGCTTATGGAAAATTGCAGGGGATATTAAAATTACAGCTTGATAAGTGGGTAAAGGAATGGCAAATGAAGTTTAATTGAGATCAGTGTCAGGTGTTTCATTTTGGGAGTCAGACCAGGGTAGGTTCACCCTGGTGAATTGGCTACTGAAATTTACTCTTAAAGTATAGGTGAGTGGCAAAATCTGGGGGTAAAGAGTGGGGTTGTTAAAAATGGGGGCAAAACAAAATATGGGATTAATTAGGATCGGCGTAAATTTGTGGAATTGGCAGCACACACTCAGTGGGAAGACTGGTGTCTTTCTATGTTGAATCCCTCCTGATCTCACAATTATCAATCCAGGAGCTCTTATGTAGAGTTGAACATCTGTAAGTGGCAGCCAACTGCCTTACCTTAGTGGCTAATATTATTTATGCCTACATGATAAATTTCTGGGCATGCTCTGTTTGCAGTGGAAGCATGGCGATGTTTGCAGGCTGCCCCCAGCACCTTCTCAGGCTGTGTTGGTTATTGACAAAATCGACACATTTCAGTGTATGTTTCAATGTATATGTGACAAATAAAGATAATCCTTAAATCTTGGTCCTGATAGATTTATAAGTTCAAAGTAAAAAGTATTTATATGTGTTACCCTGAGATTCATATTCTTGCAGGCATTCACAGTAAATACAAGAAACACAACAGAATCAATGAAAGACTACACTCAGCATGATGGTCAAACAATCTATGTGCAAGGGACAACCAGCTATGCAAATATAAAAGAAAATAATAATAATAATAATAATAAATATATAAACAATAAATATTGAGCACATGAGATGAAGAGACCTTGAAAGTGAATCCATATGTAGTGGGAACAGTTCAGAGATGGGATGGTTGAAGTTGAGGAAAGTTATCCCCTCTGGTACAAGACCTTGATGGTTGAGGGCTAATCGCTGTTTGCTGAACCTGGTGGTGTGGGTCCTGAGACTCCTATATCTGCTGCCTGATGGTATCAGTGAGAATGATACATGACCTGGATGGTTAGGTACTTGATGATGGATGCCGACTTCCTGCGACAGCACTCCGTGTAGATTTGCTCATTGATGGGGAGGACTTTACTCATGATGGACTGGGCCATATCATCTACTTTTTGTATAATTTTCCATTCAAGGGCATTGGTGTTTCCACAACAGGCCATGATGCAACCAGTCAATATATTCTCTACCACGCATCTATAGAAGTTTGTCAAAGTTTTAGATGTCATGTTGAATCTGCACAAACTCCAAGGAAGTAGAGGTACTGCCATGCTTTCTTTGTAATGGCAGTTACGTGCTGATCCAGGACAGATCCTCTGAAATGATAACAACGAAATATTTGAAATTGCTGATCCTCTCCACCTCTAATCTCCCAGTGATCCACTTCTGATCTCCAACCTCCCCCTTTGCCTTCTCGATGCAACATCTCTTGCATTGCTATTTGATGTTTTGAATAAAACTCGTAGGCTTTACAATATTGTTCTAATTTCTGTCAGTAAGGCAGAGATGAGCATCACATACTGTTACGTACCCGTGACACGTGACAGTGGTACCCTTGTCACGTGACTGGGGTTGAAGTTATACTGGACATGAGGTAATGGTCTTGTGATGGTGGAGTGATGTCATTTTCCCGCCAGTAGAGGTCATGTGACAGGTTTTTTTTACAGGGTATAAAAGGAAGACCCACCCTGTCAGGTGGGGCAGTTCGTGGCGGAATTTGCCAAGATGACTTCATGTCCCTGCGTGATTTAATGTGATGACGCAGTTTAGTTAAAAATGAAGTTCTATATAATGCCTAAAGTTTGAAAGGTCATTGCCAACGGTTTCTGTGCTGGTGGAGAGTGAAGAAAAGTTTGGAAGGTAAAAATCGAGGGGAACCGATTTTCGAAGGTGGAAAAGTTCAACCTTATTTGATCCTCATTCGGAAGGATATCGTTGACTATTCTCGCTGTTAATCCCTGGGATGACCAGAAAGGATTTGAGAATAGTGTGGAAGAAGGTCAGTACTTTTAAGCCATTATATTTTATAAAATTCTTCGTGGGGAAGTTCGACGCCGGGGAATCGAAGGACAACGACGTGGAAGAGAATTTAAATCGCCTTAAAAAGTCTCTCCTTTTAAAAGGACTGTGAGCTTTTGAACTTTCAGCATACCGCTTTAAAGAACTGTTTACTTTCGGCATACTGCTTTAGAGAACTTTTTTTTCAATACCGCTTTAAGAACTGTTTGAATTGCAGCGCTATTAAGAACTGTTTAAACAGCCGCACAGCTGCTGTTTTCCGGTGACGTTTGAGTTTGTTTACTTTTGAGGGGGTTTGTTTTCAGTGTTTAATAAAAGTGTTATTTGTTATGAAAACCCTTGCCTAACTCATCTATATTTATTGTTGCCTGAATACGTAACAATACATAGATGATACTTAGTGCCAGAAGACTAAATAAAGTGCAATGTACTTCCAGCCAAGTTTTCCTACAATTTGTATGCTAACATAACACAGATGTTCACTGTTTAAAATATACTAAAAAATAGTCAAAAGAGTTCAGAGTTTGAATCAAATGGAGATCAAAAACATTGGCATCATGGTGCAGGTTAACGTTCCAAGTCCTGGGACTCTTTCCTTGTCTGCTGTGGCAAGTTCTTCACCACTGAAGATGAGCAAATAATGTTGACCTTGCCTGCATGATCTAAATTATGTAAGAAATGTGTTCACATCCTCATAGAGGATGTATGAATTACACATACATGTATGCAGAATTCATACACACAAAAAATGCATGATTTATGCATGTGATATGTTTATATGTGTGTACCTGACAGGCATACAATCACATGTTAAATATGTTAAAATATTCATATGCACTGTCATATTCAGACTAGATATTCATATGCACATACCCGTGAGATTTGTTGCCACGAGTGGCTGTGGAGGCCAAGTTATTGGGTGCATTTAAGGCAGAGATAATAAGGTTCTTGATTAGCCAGAAAATCGAAGGGTATGGGATGAAAGCAGGGGAGTGGGGATGACTGGAAGAATTGGATCAGCCCATGATTGAATAGCAGGGCAGACTCGTATGGCTGAATGGCTTACTTCTGCTCCTATGTCTTATGGTGTGCGATCCCCACAGAGTGCATGTACCACGTAATTCATGTATATGTTTACATTTGAATGCATTCCTTCATGCCTTCACACATGCACATATATGCACAGACAATCACACACACACACACGCACACACACGCACACACACGCACACACACGCACACACACGCACGCACACGCACGCACACGCACACACACGCACACGCACACGCACACACACACGTACGTTACCAGTCAGTCCCACCTGAACAGCAGATGTTTCCTTTTCAAGTATAAATTCAATTTCATTTGAAAGTTGCTTCCAATTCGGTGTGACAGTCTTTTCCAACTGTAAGTTCTAAATTATAACAGCCAGTTACCTTAATTTGTCTGTTTTTTTTCAATGTTTGCAGGCTCTTATGTGTTGTTTACTCAGGCCAAAAACAGAGATAGCTACCAATAGAGTATTCTTTATCTGTCTATCTACCTGTTTATCTATCTTTCTAGAGTAACGCACACAAAATGCTGAAGGGGCTTAGCAGGTCAGGCAGCATCTATGGTGGGGAATAAACAGTTGATATTTCAGGCCAAGAACTTTCATCAGGACTGGATAGGAAGGGCAATTAGACAGAATATACTATCTATCTATCTATCTATCTATCTATCTATCTATCTATCTATCTATCTATCTATCTATTGTATCTATCAATCAATCAATCTATCTACATATTTATTTATTATTTGTTTGTTTGTTTATTTGTAGATACAGCACAGTAACAGTCCTTTCTAGCCCAATGACTCACGCAATCCATTTGCAGCCACGTGACTATTTAAACCTCTAACCCTAATCTGTACATATTTGGCATGTGGGAGGAAAACCTGTGGTCACGGAGAGATCAAACAAACTCCTTAGAGACAGCAGCAAGATTGAATCCAATTGCTGATGCTGTTACAAAGACAGTAACTCTCCATAAATTTTGATGCCTGGTACAAAATATTGACATTCACAGTAGATGGTGCACTGAGTACCTAAAGGTACACTTGTACTTATATACATGACAGTTACATTGAACAGAAATACGTTAGGTCACTCAGTTTCACCTTAGATGATTTAATAGTTCTCCGAGCTGCCTGCAAAGCAGTGTTATATATTGCCAAAGCCATCTTAATAATAATTATTATTATTATTATAATAATGAAGTATTTCATTGATCCCGAGTGGAAATTATATCATTACAGCAGCAACATTTAAAAACACACTTAGCAATAATAATATTAATTAATAATAAAGTATAGATTAAAAATATACACAATAATAATGTACAAATATTAAAACAGAGACTACTGTTCTATGATGTGTGTTCTCGTGTGTTGTGACATCAACTTCCACACTAGGTGATCAGAGGTGGTAAGAGTCAGTAACTTTAAATTCCTTGGTGTTTTCATATCAGAGGATATGTCCTGAGACCAGCACATAAGTGCCATCACAAAGAAGGCACAGCAGTGCCTCTACTGTCTTAGAAGTCTGTGCAGATGTAGATGTCATCTAAAACTTCGACAGACTTCCATAGATGCACAGTAGAGAGTGTCCTAATTGGTTGCATCATGCTGTGGTATAGAAACACAGTGGAATGGAAACAAAGTGGTGGAAGCAGTGGAGTCCATCACAGGCAAAGCCCTCCCCATCATTGAGCGCATCCACAATGAGAACTGCCATGAGTAAACAGCATCCATCATCAGGGACACCCACCATCCAGGGCTTCTTGCTGCTGCCATCAGGAAGAAGATACGGGAGCCTCAGGACTCACACCACCAGGTTCAGGAACAGTTAAAAGGTAAGACATAGGAGCAGAATTAGGCCATTCAGCCCATCAAGTCTACTCTGCCATTCCATCGTGGCTGATCCAGGATCCCACTCAACCCCATACACCTGCCTTCTTGCCATATCCTTTGATGCCCTGACAGATCAGGAAACAATCAACATCCACCTTAAATATACCCTCTTTGGGGAGTCTCAGCACATGGACCCTAAGATGCCTCTGTTCCTCCACACTGCTAAGAATCCTGTCAGTAACCCTGTACTCTGCCTTCAAGCTGTCTTCTGCACTCTATCTGATCTTCCATTGATCCTGCTATAGTTACTATTCTGTAGATTTGATGAATAACCATATAACCATATAACCATATAACAATCACAGCACGGAAACAGGCCATCTCGGCCCTCCTAGTCCGTGCCGAACTCTTAATCTCACCTAGTCCCACCTACCTGCACTCAGCCCATAACACTCCACTCCTTTCCTGTCCATATACCTATCCAATTTTACCTTAAATGACACAACTGAACTGGCCTCTACTACTTCTACAGGAAGCTCATTCCACACAGCTATCACTCTCTGAGTAAAGAAATACCCCCTTGTGTTTCCCTTAAACTTTTGCCCCCTAACTCTCAAATCATGTCCTCTCGTTTGAATCTCCCCTACTCTCAATGGAAACAGCCTATTCACGTCAACTCTATCTATCCCTCTCAAAATTTTAAATACCTCGATCAAATCCCCCCTCAACCTTCTACGCTCCAATGAATAGAGACCTAACTTGTTCAACCTTTCTCTATAACTTAAGTGCTGAAACCCAGGTAACACCTTCGTAAATCGTCTCTGCACTCTCTCTAATTTATTGATATCTTTCCTATAATTCGGTGACCAGAACTGTACACAATATTCCAAATTTGGCCTTACCAATGCCTTGTACAATTTTAACATTACATCCCAACTTCTGTACTCAATGCTCTGATTTATAAAGGCCAGCGTTCCAAAAGCCTTCTTCACCACCCTATCTACATGAGACTCCACCTTCAGGGAACTATGCACTGTTATTCCTAGATCAATGCCCTACCATTTACCCTGTATGTTCTATTTGGATTATTCCTGCCAAAATGTAGAACCTCACTCTTCTCAGCATTAAACTCCATCTGCCAACGTTCAGCCCATTCTTCTAACCGGCATAAATCTCCCTGCAAGCTTTGAAAACCCATCTCATTATCCACAACACCTCCTACCTTAGTATCATCGGCATACTTACTAATCCAATTTACCACCCCATCATCCAGATCATTTATGTATATTACAAACAACATTGGGCCCAAAACAGATCCCTGAGGCACCCCGCTAGTCACCGACCTCCATCTCGATAAACCAGCCTGAATAGGCTCGTGGGAAAATGAATCTCAGGGCTGAATATTGTGACATATATGTACACTGATAATAAATTTTACTTTGAACTTTGAAATTTGAACTTTTATGTTCAACTATCCAAAGTGAATCACTTCACACTTTTTCAGGTTGATGTACATCTTCCACTTTTCAGCCCAGCTCTGCATCCTGACAATGTCCCTTTGGAACCTACAACAACCTTCCACACTATCTACATCTCCACCAATCTCATGCCATCTGCAAAAATATGAACCCTTCCACTTTCTCATCTATGTGATCTATAAAAATGAGAAAAAGCAGGGCCACAAGAACAGATCTTTGCGGAACAACATTGATCACTGATCTCCATGCAGTATAAGCTCCATCTACAACTACCCTATGCCTTCCGTGGGCAAGCCAGTAGTAATCGTTATGAGAAATGGTAATCCCAAGAATCTGCTCTAACAATATTGTCTTGAGATTGAGAGATCTTCTTCTTCTTCCATCTTCTTAAGCCCATCACCCCTACTGGGGCATAGGTCACTGACAGCAGTTCAAGAGAGTCCACTACCCTGGGCCAGTCTTTCAAATTCTCCCAGGCTAGCCCATCTTATTGGTGTACCCTTCCTCTCCAAGCTATGAGGTCTTTGGACTTCTGTTGCCATTTTTGGGATTTTATGAAACAGTGTTGCTAACCCTATACATATCCAACCCTCTGTAATCCACGTTATGGTATGTTTCTGCTTTCTGGTTGCTTCTTTTTAGGTGCTATTTTATGCAATTGATCGAGGCAGACTGGCACTGCATGCCAAAGTTACCGAACGACAGAGCACTAGATTGAACCAAACTGAATATGCCTGGACTTGTTCATGACTTATGATTTGGTGTCTTATTTTCTGTGTTTCTCACTAATTTTTTTGCTGTCTGCATGACTTGTTCCTTTTATTTGCATGTTGGGGATTTGATGTTTTTCTTTGAACAGGTTCCATGGTTTTCTTTCTTTGTTTTGTGGCTGTCTGTGGAGAAGACGAATCTCAGGCTTGTATGCTGTATTCGGTCTTTGATAATAAATGTACTTGTACTTGATAATATATGTACTTGATAATAAATGAATCTTTGAATCATCCTTTCACAGCCAGGCTTGGGAGTGTCCATAGTGGAATTTCATCAGTGATCTAATTGTGAGGCATGTTTGAAGTACTGATGACTGATTTTGTTCCTAAGTCCCCATGCTCTTTACTTCACTAATTGGAAAGCTGTCCCAATTAATGCCACTTGCTGGTCCACTACTTGCTCAGGATGCACGGTTCTTATGTGATTTGATGTCATTCAGTAAGTATCTACTGTTGATTAAAGGCCAATTGTCTCAGCCTGCCCTTCCTCAGGAAGGGATTTCCTACCTTCGGTGACAGATTCTGTCATGGCTGCCATGGTAGCATAGCAGTTATCATGACACCATCACAGTGCAGTCAGAGTTCAGAGTTCAATTCCAGTCTGTAAGGAGTTTGCACATCCTCCCGATTAATTCATGGGTTTCCTCCAGGTGCTTCGGTTTCTTCATAGTTTGCAAAGCCATATTGGTTAAGTAGACTACTTGGTCAAATGTGTACAATTAGGTGGCACAGGCTCACTGGGCCAGAAGAGACTGTACCGAGCTGTATCTCTGAATTAAAACATTAAAAGTTATTTATTTAAAGTCACAATGCAAAACAGGCCTTTTCAGTGCAAAAGAATAAGCGATTACAAGATTTTAAAAGCACAGTGAGTATAATGGCATTTTTGTCTATTGGCCATAACATTACAGTGACACAGGCAATAAACAGAAATATCTGAGGCCTGTAAGAATGGAAGAGCAGTTATTATGGGGGCTTTAACTTGCACATAGAGTGGGTGAATCAAGTTGGTAGAGGCAGTCTTTAGGAAGACTCCAGAGAATGCATCCATGATGGTTTTTTTAAACAGCATATTACTGAGCCTACAAGAGAATATGCTATCTTAGATCTGATCCTGTGCAATGAGACAGGTAAAATTAGTGATCTTGTAGTTAGGGATCCTCTTGGAAAGAGTGATCCCAGTATGATTGAATTTCTCATAGTAATGGAGGGTGCAACAGTTCAATCTAAAACCAGTGTATTATGCCTAAACAATGGAGACTACAATGGGATGAGGCAGGATTTGGTTAGTGTAGACTGGGAACACAGGCTATATGGTGGGACAGTTGAGAAACAGTGGAAGACTTTCAAAGAGATTTTTCACAGTGCTCAACAGAAGTATATTTCAATTAACAGCAAGGACAGGAAGGGTGGGGAGACCCAGCCTTGGATAACTAAGGAAATAAAAGAAGACATCGAACTAAAAGCTCGCGCATATGAAGTCACGAAGAGTAGTGGGAAAATGAAATATTTAAAACGCAACAAAGAACCACTAAGTGAGCAATAAAGAAAGGGAAGCTAGATTATGAAAATAAACTTGCACAAACTATAAAAACAGACAGCAAAATTTTTTATAGTTATGTAAAGCAGAAAAGAGTGGCTAAAGTGAATGTAGGTCCCTTGAAAGCCGAGAAGGGAGAATTAATAATGGGTAATGAGGAAATGTCAGAGGCTTTGAATTACATTTTTGTGTCGGTCTTCATGGTGGAGAACATATCTAACGTGCCAAAGAGAGATGGTATGCATGTGATGGGAGGTTAGGATCTCGAAACAATAGATATCACTAAAGAGGTAGTGCTGAGCAAGCTTGTGGGCTTGAAGTTAGACAAGTGCTCTGGTCCTAATGGAATGCATGCTAGGTACAGAAAGAAATGGCAGAAGTTATAGTAGAGGCTTTGGTGATAATTTACTAAAATTCTCCGGGCAAGTCCCAGCAGATTGGAAGACGGTGAATGCCACGCCACTGTTCAAAAAAGGATGTAGGCAAAAGGCAGGTAAAAGGCAATAGGCCAGTCAGTTTAACATCTGTAGTTGGGAAAATGCTTTAAGCTATCATTAAAGAAGAAATAGCAAGGCATCTGGAAAGAAATGGATCCATCAGGCAGATGAAACGGATTCAGAAAAGGCAGGTCCTGTTTGACAAACCTATTAGAGTTCTTTGAGCGCAGTGGATAGAGGGGAACAGATGGACGTTATTTACTTGGATTTCCAGAAGACATTCAATAAGGTGCCATATAAAAGACTTATCCATAAGATAAGGATGCATAGAGTTGGGGGTGATGTATTAGCATGGATAGAGGATTGGTTTACTAATAGAAAGCCGAGAGATGGGATACATGGGGGTTACTCTGGTTGGCAATCAGTGGTGAGCAGTGTGCTGCAGGGGTCAGTGCCAGGCCCACGATATACATTAACAATCTGGAAGAGGGGACCGAGTGTAGTGTATCTAAGTTTGCTGATGATACCAAATTGAGTGGAAAAGCAAACTGTACAGAAGATACAGAGAGTTATAGATAGGTTAAGTGAGTGGGCAAGTGCCTGGTGTCCTGAAAGAAACGGAGAGCCTTGAGGCCTTTCTGGTGGGGGATGGAGGTGTATAGGGACTGGACATCCATAGTGAAAATAAGATGCTTGGGGGCAGGAAGTGAAATTATTGAAAAGATCCAGAGCATATGAAGTGTCACAGATGTAGGTGGGAAGGGACTGAACTGGGGGGATAAGACAGAGTCAGTATATACAGATATGAATTCAGAGGGGCAGGAACAAGCTGAAACAATGAGTCTACCTGGACAGGCAGGTTTGTGGATCTTGGGTAGGAGGTAGAAATGGGAAGTGCAGGGTGAGGGAATTAGAGATTGGTGGCAGAGGATGCAAGATCCCCAGAGTCAATAAGATTAGTGATGATGTGGCCTGATGCTCCTTTGTGTGGTCCTGTTCGAGGGGTAAGTAAGAGGACATGTCTGAGAGTTGTTGCTGAGCCTCAGCAAGATAGAGGTCAGTTCCCCAGAATACTACAGCACCCCTTCTCTGCAGTTTGATGGTGAGGTCAGGGTCAGTACGGAGAGAGTGGAGAGCAGTGCACTTTGAAGGAGTGAGGTTGGAACTGGAGACAGAAGTGGTGAAGTTGATAAGGTTAATGTCCAGTTGCCAGTAGACAATAAAAAGATTCATAGCAGACAGATCCATAGGGACCTCTACTCTTCGTGATTTTTATCAATGAGCTGGATGAGGAAGGGGAGGGATGGGTTAGTAAATTTCCCGATGACACAAAGGTTGGGGGGTGTTGTGGATAGTGTGGAGGACTGTCAGAGGTTACAGTGGGACATTGATAGGATGCAAAACTGGGCTGGGAAGTGGAAGATGGAGTTCAACCCAGATAAGTGTGAACTGGTTCATTTTGATAGGTCAAGTATGATGGCAGAATATAGTATTTTTTATTGTATTTATTATTGTTTCTTTTTTATTTTGTATTTGCACAACTTGATGTCTTTTTTTAATAAACTTTTTTTTATTGTGTTTTCAAATAGTTACAGAATAAAAGTGTGTGAAAAAGAAAATATGTGTTACCCATCCCCCCTCCCCTTAACCCCTCCCCCCTAACATCCCTATAGAAAAAAAGAAGAAAGAAAGAAAGAAAGAAAGAAAAAAAAAGGAATGCCTGGATATTGGAAGATCCCCACATGCTCCATGGAGTTCGTAATAACTTTAGTATATATATTTATTTATTTCCCCAAGTAACCAATTATTTCATCTTCGGAGCACCTATATATTTAATCCTATCTTTTGTAAATAAGGGCGCCAAATTTTCAAAAATGTTTCATATTTATCTCTTAAATTATAAGTAATTTTTTCAAGTGGAATACAGCCATAAATTTCTTTCTTCCAATGATCTATACTTAAATATGTATCCAATTTCCAAGTAACTGCAATAGCTTTTTTGGCTACTGCCAATGCAATTTTTATAAATTCTTTCTGATATTTATTCAATTTGGATATCGGTTTTATCTCTTCAATATCACCTAGTAAAAGTAATATTGGATTATGTGGAAGTTGTATTCCAATAATTTGTTCCAATAAAGCTCTTAAATTTGTCCAAAAAGGTTGAATTTTAGAACAAGACCAAGTAGAATGTAAAAAAGTACCAATTTCTTGGTTACATCGGAAACACTGATCAGATAAATTTGGGTTTAATTTATTTATTTTTTGTGGTGTAATATATAATTGATGTAAAAAATTGTATTGCACTAATCTTAATCAGACGTTTATTGTATTTGTCATACTCTCAAGACATAGTCTTGACCAATTTTTTTCTTCAATTTTAATATTCAAATCACTTTCCCATTTTTGTCTTGACTTATGGACTCCTTGTTTAATTGCCTGTTTTTGAATCAAATTATACATACAAGAGATAAATTTTTTAATCTTTCCTTTTTGAATTAAAGTTTCTATTTCATTGGATTTTGGTAATAACATTGTTTGACCTAATTTTTCTCTTAAATAAGCCCTTAGTTGAAAGTAACAAAAAAGAGTGTTGTTTGATACTTTATATTTATTCTTTAATTGATCGAATGACATTAATATACCTCCTTCAAAACAATCTCCTATATATATCTAATCCCTTTTTGAAACCAGTTATATAAAAGTTGATTATCCATTGTAAAAGGAATAAGTCTATTTTGAATTAAAGATCTCTTTGCTAATAAGGATTTCTTTGTCTCATCGTCAACATTTATCTTATTCCATAAATCAATCAAATGTTTTAATATAGGAGATTCTTTCTTTTCCCGTATCCATTTAGATTCCCATTTATATACAAAATCTTCTGGTATGTTTTCTCCTATTTTATCTAGTTCTATTCTAATCCATGCCGGTTTATCTTTCTCAAAAAAAGATGCAATAAATCTAAGTTGATTTGCTTTATAATAATTCTTAAAATTTGGAAGTTGTAACCCTCCTAGCTCAAATTTCCATGTCAATTTTTCCAACGATATTCTTGACATCTTACCTTTCCAAAGAAACTTCCTCACATATTTATTTAGCTCTTGAAAAAACTTCTGGGGTAATTGTATTGGTAGTGATTGAAATAAGTATTGTAATCTAGGGAATATATTCATTTTTATGGTATTTACTCTACCTACTAATGTTATTGGTAATACCATCCATTTATCAAGATCTTCTTGAATTTTTTTCAATAGTGGTAAATAATTTAATTTGTATAAGTTCTTTATGTCATTATCAACTCTTATACCTAAATATTTTATACCATTTGCCGGCCATCTAAATTGGGTTATTAATCAACATTGATTATAATCTCCTTTAGTAAGAGGTAAAATTTCACTTTTATCCCAATTTATTTTATAACCTGATATTTTCCCATATTCTTCCAATCTATAGGATAATTTACGCAACGAGTGCAATGGGTTTGTTAGATAAAGCAGAACATCATCAGCAAATAAGTTAATCTTGTATTCTTCCTGATTAACTCTGAAACCCTTAATATCTGGGTCCATTCTAATCAATTCAGCTAATGGCTCTATCGCCAACACAAATAAAGCAGGTGATAATGGACAACCTTGCCTAGTTGACCTTGTTAACTGAAATGGTGTTGAAATTTGACCATTTGTCACTACTTTAGCTTTGGGAATAGTATTTAAGGTTTTAATCCATTTTATAAAAGATACTCCTAATCCATATTTTTCCAATACCTTAAATAAAAAATCCCATTCCAATCTATCAAATGCTTTTTCTGCATTTAAAGCAACTGCCACGCTCATTTCCTCCCTCTTCTGCGCTAAATGAATTATACTAAATAAGCGAGTTACATTATCTGCCGATTGTCTATTTTTAATAAATCCTGTTTGATCCATATGTACTAATTTTGGTAAGCATTTAGATAATCTATTAGATAAGATTTTTGCTATTATTTTATAATCAGTGTTTAATAAAGAAATAGGTCTATATGATGTTGGCTTTAAAAGATCTCTATCTTTTTTTGGCAATACTATTAAAATAGCTGTCGAAAAAGATTCTGGAAGTTTATGTGTTCTTTCCACTTGGTGTATTAACTCCATAAAAGGAGGAATTAATAAATCTTTAAACTTTTTATAGAATTCAGGTGGAAAACCATCTTCTCCTGGAGATTTATTACTTTGAAATGATCCTAGGGCTTCTTCGACCTCTTTCAATGTAAAAGGCATATCTAATCCCTTCTGTTCTTCCGTATTTAATTTTGGAAGAGTTATTTGTGATAAAAAACCTTTCTATCTTGACATTGTCATTTTGTGATTCTGATTTATACAACTCAGAATAAAAATTCTTAAAAGCTTCATTAATTTCTAAAGGTTTATAAGTAATTTTATTTACTCTTGTTCGAATTGCATTTATTGTTTTAGAAGTCTGGTCTGTTTTTAACTGCCATGCAAGAACCTTATGTGATCTTTCACCTAGTTCATAATATCTTTGTTTAGTTCTCATAATTGCTTTTTCTGTTCGATATGTTTGGAGTGTATTATATTGTAACTTCTTGTTAATAAGTTGTCTTTGTTTTTCTTCTATCATATTTCTTTGGGATTCTTTTTCTAATTTTGTAATCTCTTTTTCCAATTGATCTATTTCTATCATATATTCCTTCTTAATTTTAGAAGTATAACTTATTATCTGACCTCTCAAATATGCCTTCATTGCTTCCCACACTATAAATTTATCATCAACTGAATGTGAATTTATATCTAAAAAGAACTGAATCTGTTTTTTCATAAAATCACAAAAATCTTGACGTTTTAATAATATTGAATTAAATCTCCACCTATAAATTGATTCCTCTTTATCTATCATTATCATTGTCATTATTAAAGGAGAATGATCTGACAATATTCTTGCTTTATATTCCACATTTTTCACTCTATCTTGAATATTCGTTGATAATAGGAAAAAATCTATCCTTGAATATGTTTTATGTCTATTTGAATAAAATGAATAATCTCTTTCTTTTGGAATAATTCTTCTCCATATATCAATCAAATTTAAGTCTTTCATCAATGATAGAGTTAATTTTACTGCTTTTGATTTTGTAACAACCTTTGTTGATCTATCTAAAACTGGATCTAGACAAAAGTTAAAATCTCCACCTATTAATATTTTATCATGTGCGTTAGCCAAATTCAAAAAGACCTCCTGTATGAATTTTACATCATTTTCATTTGGTGCATAAATGTTCATAAGGGTCCATAGTTCTGAAAAAAATTTACAATGTATAATTAGATATCTCCCCACCGAATCAATTAATACGTTTTGTATTTTAATTGGTAAATTTTTGTTAACCAAAATTGCAACTCCTCTCGCCTTTGAATTAAGTGAAGCTGCAATAACATTTCCAACCCAGTCTCTTTTTAATTTCTGATGTTCTATGTCTGTTAAATGAGTTTCTTGTAAAAAAGTTATATCTGTTTTCATTTTTTTAATATATGTTAAAATTCTTTTTCTTTTTACTGGCCCATTAAGCCCATTAACATTAAAACTTAAAAAATTCAGTAGATTAGTCATTTTTTTAAAAATTATATTACTCCAATCTATAATAATACCTAATCTTTCAACTTTTGTGGTATCCTGGGGAATCTTTATAAAAATCTCCATGTTGCTATGTGTGTCCCCACCAATCATCCAGGCAAAAAGGTAGAAGAAAAATAGAGTATAAAGAAAAAAACAAAATACCCCCCTACTAATGTTGTGAAAAAAAAACACAACATTACCCCCCTCTGTTGTACGGGTCATGGCAATCGCCATGATTACACACGTGAATCCCGTAGTAACTGATCCAAAGCTCCCCAGCCCCCCCCCCCCCGCAACATAAAAAAGTGCATATATAAGAAGAAAAAAAAATACTATTCTCACTTAGTATTTCTAAAATTTTGCTTTTCTCTTCTATAATATCCATAAATTTCCATCACTTCTGTTCGTTGACTCTATCTTCATCTTTAATCCATTACGCTTGGAAGCCTCTATGTGTAATTAGTCAATAGATGAAAGTTTTTGTACAAACTCCTCCGCTTTTCGATAATCGGAAAAAAAAAATTTTCCCTCCTCCAAAAAAATTATCAGTGTTGCTGGGTGACGCATTGTAAATTTATAACCCTTTTCCCATAAGGCTTTTTTCGCTGGGTTAAATTCCTTCTTTCTCTTCAAAAGGTTGTAACTTATATCAGGATATAAAAGAACTGGTTTCCCTTCTATCATCAATGGCCTGTTTCTATTTTTGGCACTTTGGACAGCCGCCTTCAGGATCTTTTCTTTGTCTTGGTATCTTAAGCATTTTATCAAAATTGATCGTGGGTTTTGATCAGCTTGAGGTCTTGACCTTAAGGATCTATGAACCCTTTCAATCTCAATTGGAATTTCTCTTTCCATTTCCAATTTTTCAGGGATCCATTTTTGAAAAAAAATTATTGAATCTTCTCCTTCTATATCTTCTTTAAGTCCAACAATTTTAATATTATTTTGTCTACTAAAATTTTCAAGCTTATCAATTTTTTCCATAAATTGTTTTCTTTCTGATGTCCAAGCAGTATTTTCATTTTCCATTTTGTCCATTCTTTCAACCATGTCTTCTGTTTTAGTTTCCAAGTCCATAATTCTCTTTTCCATTTTTTCCAGTCTCTTTGTCATTTTATCAAGCATAATCTCCATATTTGTCATTTTTTGAGTACTTTTTGATTACTTTTAATTACTTTTAATGTGTCTAATTTACGCATTATTTTCCTCAAAGTCTTTTCTATATTTCCAGAAGAACTTTTATCTCCCTCTTCGTCTGATCTTTCCGGAGAATCTGACTCTCCCTCAGATTCGCTATCACTTTCAGTTGCAGTGGCAACTGGGCTTTGTAGTTCTGGTTGCTCCCGTTTGCGCATGCTCCTTCCTTCGCGTTTGCGCCGTTCACGTTGGTCTTTTCCTTTAGAAATGGCCGATGTTGCCGCAGTTTCCTGTTCTGTATCGCCGGTGGTATAATGTACCTGAGACCGCGGTTCTTTGGTAGACGTGGGCCTTGTTCCTGTTCCAACTTGCGTAGTCTTCCCAGTATTAGTTTTCTTCATCTTCTTTCTTTGAGGCATAGCTTGACACAATCCAGAGTAGTTTATAAGTAACTTTTAGAAAGTTTTGACTAACTTTTCTTCATTTAAACATTAATTTATTAACTTTTTACGGGAGAGCTGGGTTCCAGCGTCTCGATCCTACGTCATCACGTGACGTCCCCCCCCAATATAGTATTAATGGTAAGACTCTTGGCAGTGTGGGGGATCAGAGGGATCTTAGGATCCGAGTCCATAGGACACTCAAGGCTGCTGCACAGGTTGACTCTGTGGTTAAGAAGGCGTATGGTGCATTGGCCTTCATCAATTGTGGAATTTAATTTAGGAGCCGAGAGGTAATGTTGCAGCTATATAGGACCCTGATCAGACTCCACTTGGAGGACTGTGCTCAGTTCTGATCGCCTCACTACAGGAAGGATGTGGAAACCATAGAAAGGGTGCAGAGGAGATTTACAAGGATATTGCCTGGATTGGGGAGCATACCTTCTGAGAATAGGTTGAGTGAACTTGGCCTTTTCTCCTTGGAATGACGGAAAATGAGAGATGACCTGACAGAGGTGTATAAGATGATGAGAGGCATTGATCGTGTGGATAGTCAGAGGCTTTTTCCCAGGGCTGAAATGACTAGCATGAGAGGGCACAGTTTTAAGGTGCTGGGGAGTAGGTACAGAGGAGATGTCAGGGGTAAGTTTTTTACTCAGAGAATGGTGAGTGTGTGGAATGGGCTGCTGGTGACGGTGGCGGAGGCAAATACAAAAGCGTCTTTTAAGAGACTCCTGGACAGGTACATGGAGCTCAGAAAAATGAGGGCTATGGGTAACCCTAAGTAATTTCTAAGGTAAGGACATGTTTGGCATAGCTTTGTGGGCCGAAAGGCCTGTATTGTGCTGTAGGTTTTCTATTTTTCTATGTTTCTAGATGACCAGGGCGGGATGTCCAGGAAGAGGAGGAAGGTTGAAGATGGGAGAAGGGGTCAGCTGTGCAGTGTGGAGAGTCCTTGCCAAAGTAGGAGGAGTTGGAAGAACTCAGCGTTATGGTGGGGGCAGAACCCACTGAGGCGTGAATGCAGGGGGACAAAGGTGAGGCCCTTACTGAGGGCAGAATGTTCTTCCTCAGAGAGGTGAAGGTCAGAGGGGCTGGTGAGGACTCAGCACGGATGAGAGCCGGGATCAGAGGGGGTAAGGGGGTTGGTAGCATCAGAGGAAAGGAAATGGTTGGGGTGTTCAGGGAAGGTGGGGTGAGAGAAAGATGTAGATTCCGAGGACCCAACAGCTGGCAGTGGGACAGGTGATGTGTTGTAGCTGTACGATTTGGTAGCTGGTGGACCCCATTGTGGTTCCTTGTGACCACATCTGCAGCAAGTGTTGGCTGCTCGAGGAACTGAGGGTCGAAGTTGATGACCTGGAATCTGCGCTTCAAAACACTGTGATGCGACAGGGAGGGGAAGAGTTACCTGGACACCTCCTGTGTTTCAGGAGGCAGTTGTACCTAGTAGATTCATCATCATCATCAGTAGGTGCTGTGTCGTGTGACGTGAGTGATCATGGTCTTCTATCTGTCTTTAATCTGAGCTTATTCTTTTCTGTATCCATGATCATACCTAGTAGATTAACTGCATCAAATTCAGCCTGCAGCCTGGGACCAGCGGGTATGATTGTGAGTGAGGCAGATAGGGGGATACCAGAGGTAGTGCTGGAGGAGACTCAATCCCTGATCTTGCCCAATAGGTTTGTGCTTGGTGCTCCCTGTGAGGATGAGAGTGGGGAATGTAGGAAAGATAAGCAACTGTGGTTCAAGGAAGTGGAGAGAAGAGAAATTCAGTTGTGATAGGGATTAGTATTGTCAGGGCAATACGCATCATTCTCTGTTGCAAGAATCAAGCATCCTGAAGGCTGTGTTGTCAACCTACTGCCTACGTTCAGAACATCACATCTGACCTGTGCAGGAATCTGGAGTCGGAGGAGAAAGATCCAGCTGTTGTGGTCTATGTTGTGACTACTGATGTAGGAAGAACAAGGAACAAGGTTCTGCTGAGGGAATTCCAGCAACGAAGGGCTAAATTAAAATGCAGGACCAAAAAAATACTTATCCCTGGATTGTTACCTGAGCCACATGCAAATTGTCAAAGGGATAAGAGGACCAGATGGCTTCAGCTTACAATGGCGGTGGTGAATCTCAGCAACTTTTGGATTTCACCTACCACCCCACTGGCCTCCGGGTCCAACATATAATTCTCCATAATGTCCACCACCTCCAACGGGATCCCACTACCAAGAACATCTTTCCCTCACCCCCTCTTTCTGCTTTCCACAGGGATCGCTCCCTACACGACTCCCTTGTCCATTCATCCCCCCCATCCCTTCCCACCGATCTCCCTCCTGGCACTTATCCTTGTAAGCAGAACAAGTGCTACACCTGCCCTTACACTTCCTCCCTCACCACCATTCAGGGCCCCAGACAGTCCTTCCAGGTGAGGCGACTCTTCATCTGTGAGTCGGCTGGTGTGGTATACTGCGTCCGGTGCTCCCGGTGTGGCCTTCTATATATTGGTGAGACCCAATACAAACTGGGAGACCGTTCCACTGAACACGTATGCTCTGTCCACCAGAGAAAGCAGGATCTCCCAGTGGCGACACATTTTAATTCCACGTCCCATTCTCATTCTGATATGTCTATCCCTGACCTCCTCTACTGTCAAGATGAAGCCACACTCAGGTTGGAGGAACAACACCTTATATTCCATCTAGGTAGCCTCCAACCTGATGACATGAACATTAATTTCTCTAACTTCCGTTAATGCCCCTCCTCCCCTTCTCAGCCCATCCTTTTTTTATTTATTTATTCCACCCCCTCCTTTTTTTTCTCTCTTCGCCCCTCTCACAATCACTCCTTGCCTGTTCTCCATCTCCCTCTGGTGCTCCCCTCTCCCTTTCTTTCTCCCTAGGCCTCTTGTCCCATGATCCTTTCCCCTTCTCCAACTGTGTAACCCTTTTGCCAATCACCTTTCCAGCTCTTAGCTTATCCCTCCCCTTCCTGTCTTCTCCTATCATTTCGGATTTCCACCTCCCACTCCAAGTTTCAAATCTCCTACTATCTATTCTTTCAGTTAGTCCTGACGAAGGGTCTCGGCCCAAAACTTTGACAGTGCTTCTCCCTATAGATGCTGCCTGGCCTGCTGTGTTCCACCAGTATTTTGTGTGTGTTGTTGAATTTCCAGGATCTGCCGATTTCCTCATGTTTGAACTTTTGGATGGTGACTGATGAAAAAAGAAAAACAACTAAATACTTTGTTAATCGTTCTTTTTCTGGTATGCGATCATCGCAGGCAATAGTCTGTAACTTCCCTTTGGACTTGGAGGCAATCTGATGTGGCGGAACCGAAGTGAGGCAGGGGGCCCATTGCTGAGAGTGAGGATGACCCGAGGCTCGATCGATTTAAGTGCCAGGTCAAATTAGAAAGGTCAGGTACAGGACAAATTAAGACAGCAGGATCTAGCGAATTGAAGCGATAAAACCCGATGTTTGGATGATTAAAGTGATTCAAGTTTCAAGATTCAAAAACTTTATTGTCATTCTAACCATACATCAGCTCTGCAGGGCAGAATGAGACAGCGTTTCCCAGGAGCAGTGCAATCATAACATAACAAGCGCGACACTAAATAATAAACATAACAATAAATAGTAAAACACAACAGCCACATGTCAGTTAAAAACAAGTTAACTGTGCAAGTTAAAAGTGTCCAAAGCAGAGTCAGGTAGAGCAGCTATTTAGCAGTCTGACTGCCTGTGGGAGGAAGCTGTTTAGTAGCCTTGTGGTTTTAGTTTTGATGCTCCTGTAACGTTTGCCTGATGGCAGAAGAACAAACAGTTCATGGAGAGGGTGTGAGGGGTCTTTAATGATGTACCGTGTCTTCTGGAGGCATCGACTCTGAAAGAGGTCTTGGACAGAAGGTGGGGAGACCCCAATAACCTTCTCTGCTCCCCTAACCACCCTCTGCAAGGCTTTTTTGTCGGCAGCACTGCAGCTGGAGTACCAGGTTGTGATGCAAAAGGTCAGCACACTCTCAACCACGCCTCTGTAGAATGTGGTTAAGATGTTAGTGGGTAGTGATGCTTGTTTAAGTTTCCTCAGAAAGTGCAATCTCTGCTGGGCCCGTTTCACAATTCCAGTGGTGTTCCTGGACCAGGTGAGATTGTCCGAGATCTGCACCCCAAGGAACTTGATGTTTTCCACTCTCTCCACTGTGGAGCCGCTGATGCTGAGGGGTGTGTGCTCAGGCTGAGACCGTCTGAAATCGACGATCATCTCCTTGGTTTTGGTGACATTAAGCATCAAGTTGTTGTCACTGCACCAGCTCTCTAGGTGTTTGACCTCCTCCCTGTACATTGTTTCATCATTTTTGCTGATGAGCCCCACCACTGTGGTATCATCAGCAAATTTAATGATCAGGTTCTCCTTGAATCTGGCTGCACAGTCATGTGTTAGCAGTGTAAACAGCAATGGGCTGAGCACACAGCCTTGTGGGGATCCAGTGCTCAGTGTGATGGAGTCAGAGATGTTCCTGCCAACATGGACTGACTGTGGTCTCTCCGTCAAGAAATCCAGTCTGAAAGTAGCAGTCTGAAATGGAAAGGCCGAGAACAGGCTGAATCAAGACAGTGGGGTCCAGGCCCCAGAGGATATCAAAGTGACTGAACCCTATGTTTGGACAACAATATAGGCACTGGCCAGATTGAAAAGGTCAGGATGTTGGGGCCTGAGGCGAGGGATGGGCCTGTTCAGCTCTGTGCTGAACTAAGTAAGGGTCTGTGGACGGATTCTTCGTGGACTGCAGTTCAGAATGCTAACTGTATGTGCTTATTGTTTGCATGATTTGGTTTTTTTCTGCACATTGGGTATTTAACGGTCTTCTTTTTTATGGGTTCTTTTGGGTTCCTCTGTTTTGTGGCTGCCTTTTAGGAGACCAACCTCAAGAGTTGTATATGGTATACATATTTGATTAATAAATGTACTTCGAACTTTGAACTTTTGAACTCTGAAATGCATGGATCAAAGCTTGGTGTGGGAGAAGTGGATTTGAATTTGTGGGATGTTGGCATCAGTAGTGGGGAAGGAAGGAGCTATTCCGATGGGATGGGCTCCACCTGAAGCACACAGGGACTAGGATCCTGGTGAATCACATAACCAGGTCTATGGGGTGAGGCGGGGGCAGTCCTTCAGTTTGGGAAAGTGAGGATAAAGTAAAAGTGAAGGAGAGGTTACAAGGGTCTGCAGAATAAAGAGACAAACAAAAAGCTAAGAAAAGGATTAAAGCATGGGGAGGGAGCCAAAATTGAAAAGGGTGATGAATACAGAACTGAAGTTGTTATATTTGAATGCACACAGTATATAGAATAAGGTAGATGATCTTGCATCACAGTTAGAACTTGACATTTTGGACATCACTGAGATGTGGCTGAAAGAAGATCGCAGCTGGAAATTTAACATCCAAGGATTCACATTGTGTCAGAAGGACAGACAGGTAGGCAGAGGGGGTGGGGTAGCTCTGTTGGTAAAATGTGAAATCAAATCTTTAGAAAAAGGTACATAGGATCAAAAGCTGTATATCCTGTGGGTAGAGTTAAGAAAGTGCAAGGGAAAAAAAAATCCCCTGAAGGAAATTATATACAGGCCTCTGAACAGTAGCCAGAATGTGGGAAATAAATCACAAAAGGAGATAGAAAAGGCATGTAAAAAGGGCAATGTTTTGATAGCCATGGGGGATTTCAATATGCAGGATGATAGGAAAAATCAAGTTGGTGTTGGATCTCAAGACATGAAACTTGTAGGATATTTTCAAGATGGCTTTTTAGAGCAACATGGTTGAGCCCTCTAGGGACAAGGCAGTTCTGGATTAGACATAATGAAATGAACCAGATTTGATTAGGGAATTTAAAGTAAAGGAATCCTTAGGGGTTAGTGATCTGAATGTGATAGAATTCACCCTACAGTTTGAGAGGGAGGAAATAAATTCAGATGTATCAGTATTAGAGTAGAGTAAAGGGAATTACAGAGGCATGAGAGATGAGCAGGCCAAAGTCAGTTGTAAGGGGACACTAACAGGGGTAATGGCAGAACAGCAATGGCTGGAGTTTCTGGGGTAAATTTGGAAAGTTCAGGATATATAGGTACATCCTACGGATAAAGAAGTATTTTAAAGGAAGGATGGGGCAACTATGGCTGACGAGGGGAGTCAAAAACAGCATAAAAGCAAAAGGGAGGGCATATAATATTGCAAAATTCAGTGGGAAGTTAAAGGATTGGAAAGCTTTTAAAAACCAACCAAAGGCAACTAAAAAAGCCACATGGAGAGAAAAGATTAAAAAATGAAGGTAAGCTAGCCAATAATTTCAAAGGAGATGCTAGAAGATTTTTTTGTCAGATATATAAAGAGTAAAAGAGAGGTGAGAGTGGATACCCTACCACTGGAAAATGACGCCGAGAGATGCTAACAGGGATAAATGGAACAATAAATCAGCCATTGGGCAATGGTACACGGACTCAATAAGCCAATCTGCCTAATTCTGCTCCTATATCTTATGGTCTATTGTATAATAAGGAGGAAGGTGAGAAATGCTTCTGATAGACAAAAGACAGGGACGTCCCTGCCTGAATGGGTAGAAGAGCAGTAACTGCTATCGCATTTTAAAAAAGTGTATTTAAAGAGTTATGCCCAGCAAGATTATGGACCCAGTGTTGGAAGGTGAGAGTTAGGCTGTCTAGATCCTTGTCATCTAATATATACATGATGGGCTGCTGGCTGACAGCTCAATAAAAGATGCCTTTTGGTCTGCCCGAAACTTGTTGGTCCGCCAGCCTGTCGAGATGTCTGCGGAGAAACGCTGCTGACTGGCACATTCCAGGCTGCAGGAGCACATGCTGAGGGATGCACTGAAGCTTGCTACAGTCTCCACAAAGGCTTGATGGAGAAGGACCACAGCGCAGAGTTCTTCTACTGGAGAGGGCGGAGCTAGACTGGGGTTGGCTGCCCCTCAGTTGGAGTATTATACTGCCTGGGGGTGGGGGTACATGAGTGGCAACAAAGCTACCCATGTGTAGGAACAGCATAGTACTGAAAACATTCACTATGAATGTAGAGAAGGAAAAGGCATTGAATAGTTTACTCTTGTGAAAATATTTTCGTATGAATAAAGTTTATTCTGTTAAAAATTTGACATAAACATGATGGGCTGAAAATCTGCTCCTATGCTGTAGATATTATATGATTCTGTGAAGTTAGCGCATCATTTATTCTTTGGTCACATTACACATAGAGAGCAGTTACTTACTTTTGCTGCAGATCTACAAATTGTTATTTTTGTTTTGAAATTCATGTCTCATTTGAGAAACCGTGGTCTCTTTGCAGTAGATACCTTACACTTTATTGCTTAAATTTAAATGATATAAAATTAGCTTATTTGTCACATGTACATCGAAACATGGAAACATACAGTGAACTTTGCCATTGATATTAAATCAAATCAGTGAGGATTGTGTTGGGAGCAGCCTGCAAATGTCACCACGCCTCCAGTGCTAATGTTGCATGTTCACAACTTACTAACCTTAACCGTACATTTTTGGAATGTGGGAGGAAATCAGAGCACTTGGTGGAAATCCATGTGGGAACAGGAAGAACATACAAACTTTACACCCAACAGTGGGAATCGAACCCCAATCAATGATCACTGGTGCTGCAAAGAGATTGTGCTAACCACTATTTTACCATGCCACTATGAGCTCTGCTGTTAGGTAGCACTGAGGACATCACCGGATATGAAAGATGAGGAAAAATTTTAACAGCTAGATTAAGAGATGAAAACTTATTCTCTGCCATTCTGGCTAAACACATGATCCCCACCATCTAGGCCAAACCCTCTTCTCACTGCTGGTATAGGGAAGGAAGTTCAGGAGCCTTAGTTCCCATACCACTAGATTCAGAAATAGTTATTGCCCTTAAAGCATAGGACTCCTGAACCAGTGTGGATAACTAAACTCACCTCAGCACTGAACTGATTCCACAACCTACTTTCCACTTTTAATGATTCTACAACTTATGTTCTTGATATTATTTATTTATTTATGCACATATGTATGTATGTATGTATGCGTGAATTATAGTTGCACTTTTGTTTTTTCACAGCTGAAGTGAGTAAAACCTGAGGTACAAGCATAACCAAGCACGCCCATTTCACAATTGTAAAAGCAGCATCCATTATCCACCACCCAAGTCATGCTCTCTTCTCGCTGCTGCTGTCAGGAAGAAGATACAGAAGCCTCAAAACACTCACCACCAGATTCAGCATCAGCTATTACTCCTCAACCATCAAGCTCTTGAACCACAAAGGATAACTCTACTCAATATCACTCACCCCATCATTGAACCCCACCATGTATCTATCGACTCATTGTCAAGGACCCTTCATCTCATGTTTGTGATATTATTGCTTATTTATTTATTATGATATTTTAATTTTTTCTCTGCTCAAGCTGGTAAAACCTAAGGTACAATCTTAGCCAAGCACAGTCATTTCTCAATTGCCAGGGACTTTCAGACTAGTCTAGTGGTGTTTAGTATCGTGGCTTTCTGAAGATTTACAGTACTGCATAGGTCTAATTGTTCAATGCTGTTGTTCAGTGCCTTTGGGATACCAGTTGTAGATGTTACTATTGGGAAAATGTATATCCTGTTCATGTTCCATAGTCTTTCAATTTCCTCTTTTAATTCAGCATATTTCTGGTGTTTTTCACCTGTTGATTTCCATATGTTATGGTGTTTGGAATGGCTCTATCTATTAAGTATGTTATTCTTGCTTACTTATCCTGTAATATTATATCCTATCTGTTACTATAGATTGTCCTACCTGCAATAATAATCATCTTTTTGGTATTTGCACAGTTTATCCTCTTTTGCACATTGGTTGGTTGCCCACCTTTGCGTGTAGTTTTGCATTGATTCTATTGCATTTCTTTGTTCTACTGTGAATGCCTGCAAAAATTTGAATTTCAGGGCAGATTATGGTGACATATATATACTCTGATAAAAAGTTTACTTTGACCTTTGATCCAGGAATGGTGAAACAATGAGCTTCTAAAGCAGAGCCAGACTTCAGAAGTGGACTTTAATATATGTTCCTTACCATGTTCACCGAGAGACAAATTTCAGCTTGAGAGTTCCTGTGTTTGTATTTATTGAATACATACAGAGAAAGATAGTAGAATAAAGTAGGTTAATTTAGCCTGTGCAATTAAACCAGCTCGTGGGCTAATTGTGTGGTGTATTTCACCAGTATTAACTCACATCGTTAATAGAGAATCTAACAGTCAATTTCTTCCCACGCATTTGAAAATAAGCACAGCAGAAGTATAGTAACATTTATTCATCCTTCAGATGAATTAATAACCCAATATGTCTCTCTCAGCAAGACAAAAGACATCTTGCACAACTTCATCGGAGAGCAAAGGCTTCTCCTAGGTGAATTGCATAGTGTTTCCCCTTTACAGTCTGTCTCATGAAGGAGATACAGAGCCTTCTGACATAGTGTTAAGACTATAGCCTTTCCCTCAAGCAATACACACAGAATGCTGGAGAAGCTCAGCAGGCCAGGCAGCATCTATTGAAAAGGGAAAGCAGTCGATATTTTGGGCTAAGACCTTTCATCGGGATGTGTCAGTCCATGGCCTCCTCTACTGCCGCGATGAGGCCACACTCAAGTTCAAGGAGCAAATCTTAATGTTCCGTCAAAGAAGCCTCCAACCTGATGGAATGAACACTGATCTCTCTAATTTCCAGTAGTTGAACCCCCTTCACCTTTTCTCCATTCCCATTTCCCTTTCTCATATTATCTCCATTATGTTACTCTGGTGCTCCTCCTCCTTCTCATTCGTCCATGGTCTTCTGTCCTCCCCTATCAGATTCCCCATTCTCCAGCCCTTTACCCCCTTTACCAACCAACTTTCCAGCCCTTTACTTCACTCCCTCCCCTTCACCTGGTCTCAACTATCACCTACCAGTTTGTACTTTTTCCTCCCCTACCCTTACCTGTTACCCTGACTTTTTCTCTTTCTTTCCAGTCCTGAAGGAATGTCTCAGCGTGAAACATCTACCACTTATGCTTTTCCATAGATGCTGCCTGACTGGCGGAGTTCCTCCAGCATTTTGTGTTTGTTGTTTAGGATTTCCAGCATCTGCCAATTTTCTCATTTGTGAACCTTTCAATCAAAGTCAGCAAAACAAAAAGATTGGTGAAGAGAAGGCAGTGGAAGTTGTCTACATGGGCTTTAACAAGGCAAAAGTACTGCATGGGAGGCTGGTCCAAAAGGTTAAGTCACATAGCATTCAGGTTTAAGTGTTCAATTGGATTCAATGTTGACTTAGTGGGAGAAGCCAGAGAGTGATAGTAGATGGTTGTCACTCGACACCAATGACTAGTGGTGTGTCGCAACCTGGGGTCATACAGACCCCTTGTTCAATGTTATTGGTCCATGGCATTAAAAACATTGTGATCCATTGATTTAGCTGATAATGTGACAAACGGGATTGGGAAATTTGCAAATGACAGCAAGAGTGTTTCACTTTGGAAGAACAAACCAGAGTAGGATTTATACAGTAAATGGTAGGACACTGGGGAGAGTGGTAGAGCAAAGGGACTTGGGAATATAGGTTCATAATTCATTCAATATTGAATCACAGGCAGATAGGATCATAAAGAGAGTTTTCGACACATTGGCCATAAATCGGGGCACTGGGTATAGGAGTTAGAATGTTATGTTGAATGTGTATAAGATGTAGGTAAGACAAATTTTTGAGCATTGTGTAAAGTTCTGATCACCTATCTACAGGATATTAATAATTCTGAAAGACTGTAGAGAAAATTTACAAGACATCACCGAGACTTGAAGACAAGAAATATAGGGAAATGTTGAATTGGTTAGGCCTGCTTAGTGAAGGCCAATGTGCCAAAAACTCCCCAATTCTTTCTACGCTACATCGAAGGCCGCATTGGTGCTGTGGTTGCTGCTCCCATGCTGAGCTTATTGATTTCATCAACTTCACCTCCAACTTCCACCCTGTCCTCAAATTTACTTGGTCCATCTCCAACTCTTCTCTTCCTTTTCTCAATCTCTGAAGACAAACTGTCTACTGATATCTCTTATAAACCTATTCTCACAACTACAAACAAGAGAAGATCTGCAGATGTTGGAAATCTGAGCAACACACAACTATCACTCTAACAGCTATCCTGACTATACATCTTCTCACCCTGTCACTTGTAAAAATGCTATTCTCTTTTTTGAGTTCCTCTGTTTCCGCTGCACCTGTTCTCAGGATGAGGTTTTCCAGCTGAGAGGTCCTTTTTCAAAGAACACACTTTCCTTTCCATCTCTATTGATGCTCTCCTCACCCACATCTCCTCCATTTCCATCACATCCACCCTCACCCCATCCTCCCACTGCCATAAGAGGGATAGGGCTCCCCTTGTCCTTACCTAGCTCGTTATCCAACATATCGTTCTCAGTAACATCTGCCATCTCCAATGGGATCCTACCATGAAGCACATCTTCCCCCATATACCCATTCCACAGTGGGCTCTCTCTATGTGATTCCCTAGTCTATTCATCACTCTGCACTGATCTCTCTCCTGGCTCTCCAGCCCTACACTCCCTCTCTCAGCACCATTCAGGCCTCTTAGCACTGATTTGAAATCCATAATTAAATATAATGTGAAAGATTTTGGAGAAGGCAGGAGAATGGGGTTCAGACGGATAATAAATCAGCCTTGATGGAATGGTGGAGCAGTCTCGATTGGCTGAAACTGCTCCTGTGTCTTGGTGTTTTATGGGAGTATTACACAAGAGTAAATAACATGGAAAAACATACAGACAGAGATATTTAAATATTTAATAAGCTCCATAAATGAGTTGCTTGAATTACACATCATTAACAGATTTAATGTAATCATTCTGTAGGGAATTCATATCAATTTTGTTGAAGATTATTTTCAGTTTTCCTCCTGAAATGAAATGTTTCCACTCTCTTCTGTCTTCTACTTCAACAGTCTCCAACACCCACTTATAAATTACATTAAAATATTCAGAAGCTGATCTCTGGATTATTTTTTTTAACTGCAAATAAAATGGATATCTTCTTTCTTCGCAGATTATTATGGCGAAATATATTTTCTCAGTCGAATGAGTTTGAGGCTGTGTGCAGTAGTCCATTAGAACTCAGGTACACTCCATAGCCGCTTTAATGGGTACCTCCTGTACCGAGTGTATGTTCGTGGTCTTCTGCTGCTGTAGGCCATCCACTTCAATGTTCAATGTGTTGTGTGTTTAGGGATGCTCTTTTACCTATCACTGTTGTAATGTGTGATTATTTCAGTTACTGTCACCTTCCTGTCAGTTTCAAATAGTCTGGCCATTCTCCTCTGTTCTCTCTTATTAACAAGGTACTTTCATCCACAGAACTGCCATTTAATGGATTTTTTTTGTCATGCACCCCATTCTCTCATAAAGTGGCCACTGAGGACATCTTTCAGTTTTTCAATTACACCATTCCAGCAAATGATTGCCCAACATGAAGTGCCTACACAAGTATTATTAGATCATCAAAGATAAGAAGGTTGAATATAAATTATTGATTATGCTGTGATAAATAACATTACAGTATTTGATTAGATGCTTGTACGTTATTGGCGAATATTGGGAATGCAGATGAATTCTGCACCTTCAGTGAGATTTGAATTAAAAATAGAAAATTCATGAAGCAAGGAGAAAACTTCTGTTAAAACTTTGTGAGTTCGACCTGCATCTTCCCTTCTTAGAAAATATCCAACAAAATATTCAGCTTTATGATGTGTTGAAATTTAAGTAGGCTGCTGCTATGACAACCAGATTCAAAATAACCAACAAACATGTTCAAATTTAATTCCATTCTAATATTAAATATTGATGTCTTAAGTTAAGCAGGAGTCTTTGGGGATTTTGTGGTCCTGTCAGTTTTGCGGCCCACATTATGATTATTATCTTTTACTATTTACTTATTTAGTGATACAGTGTGGAGAAGGCCCTTCCAGACCTTTAAGCCGCGCTGCCAAGGCAACTCCTGATTAGCCCAACCTAATCACGGGACAATTTACCATGACCAATTAACCTACCCTGGTACGTCTTTGGAGTCTGGGAGGAAACTGGAGCACCCAGGGAAAACTCTTGCATTCCACGGGGCGGGCATACAGGGACTCATTACAGAACAGTGCCAGAATTGCATGCCAAAGTCTGGAAAAACTCCACGCTTGATAGTGTCGTGCTAACTACCAAGCAGTTTTTGAAAGGAATATGTTAAAATTCTGCTGTTAACAAACTCTGCTCTTTTCTAACAACGAACATCCATCAGATACAGTGTGCAGAGTAAACATCTTCAGTTACCCTGCCACTACCCACTTCAATCCACTCTTCCTAATTGTGCTTGAATTGAATTGAAATGACTTTATTACTTACAACCTTCACATATGCGAGTAAAAATCCTTATGTTACATCTCTGTCTAAATGTGCAATGTGCAATTTACAGTAATTTATAATAAATAGTATATACAACATGACAGTCAATATAGTATAGAAATACAATTGCGTCAGCATGAGTTAAGCAGTTTGATGGCCTGGTGGAAGAAGCTGTCCTGGAGCCTGTTGGTCCTTGCTCTTCTGCTGCGGTACCATTTCCCGGATGGTAGCAGCTGGAACGGTTTGCGGTTGGGGGTGACTCGGGTCCCCAGTGGTCCTTCGGGCCCTTTTTACGCAACTGTTGAAGATTTGTGAGGGAGGAAGGGGAAGAAATTCACAATCAACCACAGACTGCAATTGAAAAAAGAGTCACTGTAACGGCAATGCACAAAATGGTCTGGCATCCATTGTCATTCTCTCAGGAAATGTGCCTACATTATGGAACAGGGCACCACAGTATCGTAGCAGTTAGCTCAAAGCTATTACAGCTCAGGGCATCGGAGTTCGTGGTTCAATTCTGGCAACCCTCCGTAAGGAGTTTATATATTCTTCCCATGATCTGGATTTCCTCCAGGTGCTCTGGTTTCTTCCCACATTCCAAAAATATACCAATTAGGGGGTTAATTGGTCATTGTAACTTTTCCTGTAATTAGGCTAGGTTTAAGCAGGTGGATCATTGCGCGTGCCATTTGTTGGGCTGGAAGGGCTTATTCACACCATATCTCTAAATAAATAAACATGAATGGAACTCTATAGCACAGTGCTGATCGTTCAGCCCACAGTATTGTACTGAACTCTTAATCTATTCTAAGATCAATCGAGCACTTCCCTCTGACAGAGCCTTGCATATTTCTATCAACCATGTGCCTATCTAAGGTTTTTTTAAATTCCCCTAATGAATCTGCCTCTACCACCCTGCCGGGGAGTTCCATTGCATACTCTCTGTATAAGCTTACCTCTGACATCCCCCTTATACTTTCCTCCAATCACCTTAAGATTTTTCCTACCCCCCCCCCCCCACAGTATTAGACATTTCCACCCTGGAATAAAGTTCATGCTGTCCACTTTCTCGACAACTCTTATCATCTTGTACACCTCAAAGAAGTCACCTCTCATCCTCCTTTACCGCAAAGAGAAAAGCCCTGTGTATTGTGTGGAAATTAGACTCGGACTGCAACTGAGTAATGTGAAAATAATTTGCTTAGAATCTTTAAGCATTATCGGACAGGAGCAACACACAGAACTTCTAAAGAACTCAACAGGTCAGGGAATGGGATTTTTCTATTTCCGGGCCCTTTGAATTCTTCCATTGCCTTGTACATTGCTCCAGGAGACTAACCAAAGTCCAAAGTTCAAAGTAAATTTATTATCAAAGTCTGTACTTGTCACCAAGTACTATCCTGAGATTCATTTTCTTGTAGGCATTCACAATAGAAATAATGAAAAGCTACACAAAAACAAAGACTGATAAATTGTACAAATCTAAAAATAAACAATATTAATAATAATAAAACACCAAAATATGCTGAATTAAAAGAGGAAGTTGAAAGACTATGGAACATTAACAAGATATATATTGTATCTGTAGTAATATATACAATTGTTATCATCCCAAAGGCACTAAACAATAGCATTAAACAATAAAGCCTACATAGCAATATTTATGTATATCTCCAAAAAGCCACAATACTAAACACCACTGGAATAGTCCGAAAGTTCCTAGCAATTGAGAAATGAGTGTGCTTGGCTACGTCTGTACCTCCGCTTCTACCAGCTTGAGATGAGAAAAAAATACTGTAAATAAATAAACAACACTGAGAATTTAAATGTCATTAAATGTAGGTTGTGTTCAATGATAAATTCAGAGTAGTGCTGAGTGAGGTTATCCCCTCTGGTAAAAGAGCCTCATGGTTGAAAGGTAATAAATCTTTCCAAAGTTGGTGGTGTGAGACCTAAGGCTCCTGTATTTCTTCCTGATGATAGCAGTGAAAACATTGTACAATGTGATTGCAAAAAAAACCATAATAGAGCCTTTACTTCCTTCTGAGTCTGTGGAGATTCAGCATGTCATCAAAAATCTTGACAAACTTTTATAGATGTGTGGTGAAAATTGTGCTGACAGGCTGCATTACAGCCTGGTAGGGGAACACCAATGCCTTTGAGTGGAAAATCCTACAGAGTATAATGGATTTGGCCCAGTATGTTATGGGTAAAGCCCTCTCAAACACTGAGCTCTTCTAGGTGAAACATGATAGAAAAACACAATCCATCATCAAAGATTCTCACCACCCAGGCCATGCACTTTTCTCACTGCTGTCATCAGGTAGAAGGTACAAGTGCCTCAGGACTCACACCACCAGGTTTAAAAACAGTTACTACCCCTCAACTGTCAGGCTCCTGAACAAAAGAGTGTCCTACACTCATGTATTGAGATGTTCCCACAACCAATGCTCTTATTTTAAGGACTCTTAATCTTGTTATTACATGCTCTCATTATTTCTTGCTATTTATTTTTATTTGCCTTTGCACAGTTTGTTGTTTTCTACGCTTTTGCTCTTTCATTAATCCTGCTTACAGTTACTGTTCTATAGATACGCAGAGTGTACTCACAGGAAAAATAATCTCAGGGTTGTATGTGGTGACATGACTTTGAACTTTGAACAGAGTATGGTATGGATGGTGGGGGTCCTTGATGACGAATTCTACTTTCTAGTAGCAGTCAGACTTTGTGCTAGTTCTCCACTCCATATGCATGACTTTTTCTACCTTCTTGTTATAGCATAGAGTCCAACAGCGCAGTAACAGGCTCTTCAGCCCAAATCAACCATGCCGAGCAAGATTCCCATCTAAGCTAGTCCCATTGTTTGCATTTGGACCATGTCCCTCTAATCCTTTCCTGTGTTTTTCCATTTAAAAATTAATATTAATAGTTTCAATAGTTCCATTTCATATCAGAGAAATATATGCAATATATTAATAGTTTCAATAGTTCCATTTCATATCAGAGAAATATATGCAATATACAAGAAATTCTTGTTCTTCACAGCTGGTAGAAGCGGAGGTACAGACATAGCAGAAGTGTCCCAAAGATTGAGTGACAGCAAAAACATAGAACCCCAAAGCCCCCCCACTACCCCACTCATGTGCACACACAGCAGCAAAGCAAAAGCCCTCCCCCACCCCCACGAACTTGCACAAGAAAAGCATCAGCATCCTCCACCTATCAAACATCTTTAGTATTTCAAACTTCAACCATTAGAATTTAACTAAATATTAAATAGAAATAAAAATAAAGATCCAACCCAGATGGTGAGGATCGACGTGACTAATGACAATGCCTTGCAGACTGTTAATGAGATTACTTCTTATTCACCTCTCTCTCCCTCTCTCTGGTTTTGGGTTACTTCTTTTTTTACTGCTATTTTGCACAGTTTTGATCAGAACAGATTGGCCCTGTAGACTGAATGACTCAACACTAAATTGAACTGAACTGAACTAAACTGAACTTTCCAGACTGTTTCTAGGACTCTGTGATTTGATGTTTAATATCTTGCGTGATATTTGCTCATTTTTTTGCAATTTGCATGCTTTGTTACGTGTTGGGTGTTGTATATTTTCTCTGAACAGGTTTCATGGTGTTAGTTTAGTGGCTATAGGAGAGAAATCATAGGATTGTATACTGCATGTATAGCTTGATAATGAATGTATTTTGAATCTTTGAACCTTCGTATCTTTGAAGTTAACTGCATGTTGCTTAAAAGGGATTTGATTAGCACAACTAGTAGAACAGGGACCTAGTGTTCATTCCTAGCCTCAGGTGCTGTCTGTGGAGAGTTTGCACGTTCCCCTGTGTTCCGGTTTCATCCCACATCCCAGAAATCTATTTTTCAGTTTCCCAAAGATGTGCTAGTTGGTAGGTTGACTGGTCACGGAGAGTCAGACTCCACTTAACGACTGAACAACAAAGGACCAACAAGGATAGGTCTTACACAGTGAACGGTAGGGCACTGAGGAGTGTGGTAGAACAAAAGAATCTCAGAATACAGATGGAATTCATGGGGGAAAACATTCATTGATCATAGAACACTACAGCACAGTATAGACACGATGGTCCATTGCATTGTGCTGACCATTTAACCTATTCCAAATTAATCTAACTTTTCCCTGTCACATAGCCTTTCATTTTGCATGTGCCTATCTAAGGGCTTCTTAAATGTCCTTAATGTATCTACCTCTATTACCACCCCGGCAGTGGGTTCCACACAGCCTGCACTCATTGTGTAAGATGACATCCCCCCGTCCTTTCCTCCAATCACTTTAAAATTGTGCACCATCATATTAGCCATATCCACCCTGGGAAAATGGCACTGGCTGTCCACTCCATAAATGCACTTATCTTGTTCACCTCTATAAAGTCACATTTCATCGTTCTTTGCTCCAAAGAGAAAGTTGCCTGATCGAATTCACAGGGACAAAGCATTCATTGAACAGAAAATATTACAGCACTGTACAGGCCCATCGGCTTACAATGTTGTGCCGACCTTTTAACCTACTCTGAGACACTTCTAGCCTTTTCCTCCCACCTAGCCCTTAATTTTTCTACCATCCAAGCATTCAAATGTTTACACTTAAACATACAATGCTATCTCTCTCATGGTCCACACACTTCGCAAAATTTAACAACTTTCATGACAATGGAAATTCTGAAACTGAACACAGTTGCCAAGCCACCATAATACTGCTGGCTTATCAACATAAGACCATAAAATATAGGAGCAGAATTAGGCCATTTTGCCCATCAAGTCTGCTCCACCATTTCATCAATTTTCCTCTCAGCCCCAATCTCCTGCCTTTCCCCCCAACCCCCAGAATCCCTTCGTGCCCTGACCAATCAAGAATCTATCAACCTCTACCTTAAATATGCATAAAGACTTGGCCTCCACAACTGCCTGTAGCAAAGAATTCCACAGACTCACCGCTCTCTGGGTAAAGAAACTCCTCCGGATCGCTATTCTAAAAGGATGCTCCTCTATTCTGAGGCTGTGTCTTTTAGCTTTAGACTCTCCCACCATAGGAAACATCCTTTCCACAGCCACTCTATCAGGCTTTTCACTATTCAATGGGTTTCAATGAGGAAACCCCTCATTCTTTTGAATTCCAGTGAATACAGGCCCAGAGCCATTAAACGCTCTTCCTATGCTAAGACGTTCAATCCTGCAATCATTTTTATGAATCTTCTTTGAACTCTTTCCAGTTTCAGCACATCGTTTCTAAGATATGGGGCCCAAAACTGCTCACAATACTCTAAGTGAGGCCTCACCAGTGCTTTATAAAGTCCCAACATTACACCCTTTATTTTTATATTCTAGTCCTCTTGAAATGAATACTAACATTGCATTTGTCTTCCTCTCCACAGACTCAACCTGCAAATTAACCTTTAGGGAATCCTGCACAAGGACTCCCAAGTCCCTTTGCACCCCAGTTTTTTTCTCTCCATTTAGAAAATTGTCACAAGTGGCACGGGTGAATTTCTTCCTCATTTCAAAATTCAAAGTTCAAAGTTCTAAGTAAATCTGCTGTCAGAGTACATCTATGTCACCATTTACTACTCTGAGATTAATTTTCTTGCAGGCATTCACAATAGAAGAAAGAAATGCAATAGAATTTATGAAAAACTCCACACAAAGAGTGGGAAACAACCAATGTGGAAAAGAAGACAAACTGCAAATGCAAATAAATAAATTGATAGATAGATAGATAAATAAATAGACAAATAGATAATAGTGAGAAAATGACTTGTGGAGTCTTTGAAAGTGAGTCCATGGATTATGGAATCCATTCAGAGTTGAATTGGGTCCAGTTTTCCAGGCTGGTTCAGGAGCCTGATGGTTGAAGGACTCCTGAACCTGGTGGCATAGGACCTAAGACTCCTGTAACTCATTCCTGATAGCAGCAGCAAGAGAGTATGGCCTTGATGACACGGGTCCTTGCTGCTTTCTCATGGCAACGCTAACATGCAGAGTACTGAATGATATTAGATTCATGTTTTAGTTGTTTGGTGGTTCTTACGTAAGCATCGTACAGTTTGTTCAGGACATTTATTTTATAAACCCATCTTCCTTTTATCTATCTGAAATAGACATAAATTAAGAAGGAACGTTTTCCATTTTCTCACCATGATACTTAATGAAAGCAAATAATAAAATAAATGGGATTAAATGAAAGCCAATGTGGCATTTTAACAACCTTCCAAAAAGCGATTGTTGAATTACAAATCACATCAAGTCTTATAATTCATTCTGAGGTCCATTCATTCGAATCGGTATTATATCAAAATCACTTTTCATTAAAAAGCATTCAAACTGAAAGTTCATTTGCTTTTAACATATTTGCTCTTTGGGTTGTTCCTGCAGGTTGAATGAACCCAATTCCCCAGCACAATAGTGTAGTGGTTAGCACAATGCTTTTCTATACAGGCAATTCAGGTTCAATTCCTACAGCTGCCTGTAAGGAATTTGGACACTCTCCCGGTGCCCGCATGGGTTTCCTCCAGTGCTCCTGTTTCCTCCCAAAGTCCAAAGACATACTGGTTAGTACGTTAATAGGTAATTTTAAATCATCCTGTGAGTAGGCTAAGATTAAATTGAGGGATTGCTGGGCAGTGTGGTTTGAAGTGCCGGAACAGGATATCTTGTGTGGCAACTCAATACCTAAATAAATTCATTTCTGGGAAGTTAAGAACTGAAGATCTTGACCCAAAAAGGATAACTTTGCTCAACTTCACTCGCCTGTCACTGAACTGTTCCCACAACCTATGGACCCTCTTTGAAGGATTCTTCATCTCAAGTTCCTGATATTTATTGCTTATTTATCTATTATTAGTATTTCTTTCTCTTTGTGTTTGCACAGTTTGTTGTCTTCTATCCACTGGTTGATTACCCAAGCCAGACAGTCTTTCATTGATTCTTTTATGGTTATTAGACTATAAGTAGAGTCCAACTACATGGGTCGGTGTCACAGGAAAGCAATATCCATCATCAGGGGCCCCCACCACAAAGAACACACTCTTTCTCACTGCTGCCATTAGAAAGGGGGCATAGGAGACTCAATACATACATCACCAGGTTCAGACACAGTTATTACCCCTCAACCATCAGGCTCTTGAATCAAATGGAATAACTTCACTCACCTCATCAGTGAACTGCTCCCACAACCTAAGGACGCACTTAAAGGATCCTTCATTTCATGCTCTTGATATTTATTGCTTTTTCTTTTGTTTGCTACTTTGTATTTACTATTAAAGCCCGCAAGAAAATTAATCTCATGGTTATATATTGTGACATATATGTACTTGGATAGTAAATTTACTTTGAACTTTGAACTTGAAGCAGGGTTTCAACCCAAGACATCAATAGCTCCTTCCTCTCATAGATGCTTCTCAATGCCCATGGCATTTATCCATCAGACTGTTTCCAGCTCAGGTTTATTTATCACAAATACATCAAAACATAGAGTACCATGTGTCAATTAACAAGCAACTAACCCATGGATGTGCTGGGGGCAGCCCACAAGTATTGCTACACATTCTGATGCCTAAATAGGTTGCCCATAATGTTGGGTGTCAGGGTGGAGATACATCTCTACCAAAGGAGGTGTAAGTTGCTCCTTCCCTCCACTAGCCTGCAGGTTACCCTTGGGTAAGATGTAGCACCTACTTAGCCCCCTACCAGGGTCATGTGAACCCATGGGAGCAGACCCTGAATGGTCGTATGAGGAGCTGATGCAAATCACAAGTCCTGGTTATGTGACCACTTACACTAGGCAGACAATCTCTGAAATGTTATTGATAATGGCTGGGATTACCCATTTTGTAAAGACACTGCCCAGAAGAAAACAATGGCAAACCACTTCTGTTGAAAAAAAATAATTGCCAAGAGCAATCATTGTTAGGGGAAGACCATGTTTGCCCACATCATATGACATGGCGCATAATGAACGGACAATATTCAGCAGAGCAACAACCTAAACCTCAGGACTCAATCATCACAGGTCTGACCTTTGGGCCTAACCCCAGCCTCTACATACATTTGGTCTTTGACCTTTGGCCTTCTACTGCCAGACTCAGTTTTCAAGTTCAAGTTCAAGTTTGTTGTCATCTGCCTGTATATATATACAACCAAATGAAACAATGCTCCTTTGGACCATGGTGCACCCACAAAATATATATCACACAGCATATAAAACAAAAATATTACCGACAATAAGTTAATAAAATATAATTCAAAGTGTACGTAGAGCACAGTACAGGTAATAGTGAACTCCCATAGGAAGTGTGGAGAGGAGGGGACTTCAATCAGGTCCACTGCCGGAGGCTAAAAACAGGAAGCGAGTTGTGGCAGTATAGTAGAGCTTTGACCAACAGCCACTCAGTGTTTGAGATTGATTAGAAAGAGCAGATTAAAGGAAAGCAGGGGCAAGTGCAATGGCTATCGTCGAGCAGCGGCCATTGTCTGAGTGGACATAATCAGAGTAGTGATCTTAAGGCTTTAGCTCCCCAAGGCTTTTGCGAAGAGAGCTTTCACTGAGAAAAAGCAAACAAAAGAAAAGCTCAGGTTTTTTTTTCCTTCTCTTCATTATATCTGCTCGGCTAGGATAATGGAGATGTCATGCAGGATAGTGCACCACTCCTCTTGTGGGATGTGAGAAGTTAGGGAGGCTCCCAGTATCCCTGACCACCACAACTGCGAACAGTACATCCAGCTGTGGCTTCTAACAAACCATGTTAAGTAGTTGGAGCTGGAACTGGATGAACTCTGGATCAGTCAGGAGACTGAAGGGGTAATAGATAGGACATATAGAGAGGTAGCTACACCCAAGGTGCAGGACGTAGGAAACTGGGTGACAATCAGGAAGGGAAAAGGGGTTAAGGAGCCAGTGCAGAGTACCCCATGGCCATCCTCCTCAACAACAGGTATATTACTATGAATTCTGTCAGATTTGGGTGTCCTAACAGAGGAAAGTCGCAGTGGTCAGGTCTCTGGCACTGATTTTGCCTCTGCTACTCAGAAGAGAAGGGGGAAGAAGAGCCTCACTGTGGTGATAGTGGATGCATTAGTTAGCAGATGGACAGGAGCATCTGTGGGCAAGAACGAGCTTCCTGGATGGCATGTTGCCTCCCGGGAGTCAGGGTCCGGGATATCTCAGAGCAAATGCTCAATGTTCTTGTGGAAAGGTGAAAAGCCAGAAGTCATGGTTCCTTTAGCTTGTTCGTCCTTCAGAGTCGAAGACGACCATGACTTCTGTCAGGTGGAGGGTTTGTGACTATGGGTCCGGAGGTGACTGGTGAGGCCAATCCGGGCCCTGAAAGCTTGCCCACATGTGGGACACATGAGGGTAGGTGCTGCAGTGGAAGTGGAGGTAGCTCGAGCCTTGCGCGCGGCACGTTTCCTCTGAGCCTCTGCGGTGCGTCTGATTTCTGCTGCATACGCTCCTTTAGTGGTCCTGCTCCACCAGGTTGGGCGGTCCAGAGCAAGCGATTCCCAGCTACTGGGATTGATGTTGAGGTCTTTGAGGGACACTTTGAGGCAGTCTTTGAAACGTTTCTTCTGCCCTCCAACTGAGCGCTTGCCCTGGCTCAGCTCTCCATACAGCAGCTGTTTTGGTAGTCGACTGTCAGACATCCTGACGACATGGCCAGCCCATCTGGCTTGGGCTTTCTGTAGGAGGGTGTAGACGCTGTGGGTGCTAGCCCGCTCCAGGACCTCCATGTCTGGGACTTTGTGCTGCCATCATACATGGAGAAGTCTGCGGAGGCAGCTCAAGTGGAAGTGGTTGAGCTGTTTAGCGTGTCTGCTGTAGACAGTCCAGGTCTCGCTGGCATAGAGGAGGGTGGTGAGATCCACTGCTCAATAGACCTTCAGCTTGGTGGTAAGGCCGAGTCCTCTCCGCTCCCATACATTCTCACGGAGCATCCCAAAGGTGGCACTGGCTTTGGCAATTCTGTTGCTGATCTCTGCATCTATGTTCACTGCTCATGATAGAGTAATGCCCAGCTAAGTAAAGCTGTCGACTGCCAGTAGCTTCTGCCCCTTTACTGTGATGTGTGGTTCCTGGTAGGGCTTTCCGGGTGCGGGCTGGTACATAACTTCGGTCTTTTTGGTGCTGATTGTAAGTCCGAAGTTGCCACAGGCTCGTGAGAGGCAGTCCATTTCTCGCTGCATCTTCTGCTCTATGCTGGCGTTGAGGGTGCAATCATCAGCGAATAAGAGGTCTCTGACGAAGGTCTCCTTTACCTTTGTAACAGCCTGTAGACGCCAGAGGTTGAATAGCCCACCGCCAGTCCTGTATCTGATGTGTATACCATCCTGGCAATCGCGGAAGGCATCAGTCAGCACAGCAGAGAAGACCATGCTAAAGAGTGTAGGGGTGAGAACACATCCTTGCTTCACACCATTCATCACCGGGAAGGCTTCTGACTTGTCACTATCATCCAAAACTTTCACCATCATGCCATCATGGAACTGTCGAACAATCATGATGAACCTGCTAGGGTAGCCAAACTTCTCCATTATCTTCCATAAGCCATCTCTTCTGACCGTATCAAATGCCTTGGTCAGATCGATGAAGGTCATAAAGAGGTCGTTGTGCTGCTCTTGACATTTTTCCTGGAGTTGGCGTGCAGCAAATATCATGTCGATAGTTCCACACTCTGCACGGAAGCCACACTGGCTTTCTGGGAGGAGACCTTGCTCAAGGTGTTGGAGAAGGCAATTAAGCAGGACGTGAGCCAAGATCTTCTCAGCTATGAACAGGAGGGAGATGCCTCGATGATTGTTACAAGACTGGCAGTTGCCTTTCCTCTTGTAGATGTGGACTATGCTGGCATCTTTCAACTGTTGCAGGACCTTTCCTTTGTTCCACATAGACTGGAAGAGCTCAGTCAGCTTCTGCATCATGAATGGGCCTCCTGCTTTGTAGACTTCAGCAGGGATTGCATCTGATCCTGGTGCTTTGCTACAAGAAAGTTGCCTGATGGCTTTTCTGACTTCTTCTTCTGTGGGGAGGTTGTCAAGGTCCAGGTTGATCTCCACCTGAGGTAGGCGAGCAATGGCCTCATCATTGATTTTGCCAGGGCGGTTGAGGACCTGGTTGAAGTGTTCAGCCCATCTCTCCAAAATCTGTTTTTTCTCTGTCAGCAGCCGAGTCCCATCTGCACTGAGGAGGGGGGAGGAGCCAGAGGACTGAGATCCATACATAGCCTTCAAAGTGTCATAGAAACGCTTGGTGTCATGACTGTCTGCGTAGCCCTGGATCTCATCGGCCTTATTGCTGAACCAGACATCCTGCATCTCACAGAGTTTCTTCTGCACTTTCCATCTTGCACTGGCGAAGGCATCTATCTTTGCTTGTGATGTGGGATCGTTCTGGTGCGCTCTGAACAGTTGGTGTTTCTCTGACAAAATTGCCTGTATCTCCTCGTCATTCTCATCGAACCAGTCTTGATGTATACGGATTGCTGGTCCAAGGTGTTCGAGAGTGGTAGAGTAGACCGCATCTCTGAAAGCCGTCCACTGCTCTTCAATGCTGGGGTGGTCATCCTGGGGTGTGTCAAGCAGCCTGCTATCTAGGTCTTCACGAAATTCTTCTGCAACTACACTGCTCCTCAGCTTGGAGACATTGAGCATCTTTGCAGTCTTCTGACCTGGGGGTCTTCTCACAGGCAGGATGCGAAGTTTAAACTTGGACACTATGAGTTGATGATCTGTCCAGCAGTTGGCACCACACATGGCCTTTGTCACTCTCACATCTTGCCAGTCCCTCTTTCTGGTGATGACATAGTCAATCAGATGCCAGTGCCTAGGGCGTGGATGCATCCAAGATGTCTTGTTACGGGTAGGAAGGCGGAATAGGGTGTTGGTGATGACAAGGTCATGCGTAGCGCATGTCTTGAGGAGCAGCAGGCTATTGCTGTTACACTTGCCAATACCTTGTCTTCCAAGAATCCCTTCCCAGGTCTGGTAATCTGTCCCCACTCTGGCGTTAAAGTCCCCGAAGACAATAAGCTTCTCTGACTGTGGGATTGCTGCTATGAGGGTGTCAAGTTCTTCATAGAACTTATCTTTGATGCCATCTGGGTTGGTCATCATTGGGGCATATGCGCTGATCAGCGTTGCACTCCTCTTATTGCCAAGGGGGAGCCGAAGCATCATCAGGCGATCGTTGATGCCCTCTGGAAGCTTGGCAAGTTTACGAGCGAGGTGGGATCGGATGGCAAATCCAACGCCAGCCTCTGGTCATTCAGTGCTGCTGCGACCGCTCCAGAAGAAGGTGTACCCACCACCACGTTCTGTAAGCTGGCCCTTGTCTGCTAGGCGTGTTTCGCTGAGTGCTGCAATGTCCGTGTTATAGCAGGCTAGTTCTTTGGTGACCAGTGCTGTTCTTCTTTCTGGTCTGACAGCCTTGGTGATGTCAAGCAGAGTTTGCACGTTCCACGTGCTAAGGTTGAGCACCTTCACTTTCATCTTCTTTGTAGTTCGACCGCTGAGTGGGATCCCCGCCAGCCGTGGTGTGCTGGCCAGGGTAAGATGAAGCAGGCTATGTTTGAGGCACCTTTTCTAGCCCCTTCCTCCATGGAGGTGAGCAGAGCGATTCCTAAAGAGGACTGCTCAGACACCCAGGGGGCTGCCGAGCTCCACTGCTGCTTCATTCAAGCGGAGAACGACCCAATGCCCTGGGCCGCCTGTGTGCAGGTTTGTGACTACAGCTTCTAGTGTATCCACACCTGCTGCTTCACCACTCACCCATCGCCACAGGACTTGAAGATTTTTGGCGGAATGGCTTTGGAGTCGTGACTTGCGCTTGACTTGGATTAAAGTGAGGGAGAGTTGTGCAAATCGTCAGCCTCACTCTCTCATCCCGACCTATCTGTATCCAGTTGCAAGACGGAGTCAATAGACAATAGACAATAGGTGCAGAAGTAGACCATTCGGCCCTTTGAGCCTGCCCTGCCATTCTGAGATCACGGCTGATCATCTACTATCAATACCCGGTTCCTGCCTTGTCCCCATACCCCTTGATTCCCCTATCCATAAGATACCTATCTAGCTCCTTCTTGAAAGCATCCAGAGAATTGGCCTCCACTGCCTTCCGAGGCAGTGCATTCCAGACCCCCACAACTCTCTGGGAGAAGAAGTTTTTCCTTAACTCTGTCCGAAATGACCTACCCCTTATTCTCAAACCATGCCCTCTGGTACTGGACTCTCCCAGCATCTGGAACATATTTCCTGCCTCTATCTTGTCCAATCCCTTAATAATCTTATATGTTGCAATCAGATCCCCTCTCAATCTCCTTAATTCCAGTGTGTACAAGCCCAGTCTCTCTACCCTCTCTGCGTAAGACAGTCCAGACATCCCAGGAATTAACCTCGTGAATCTACGCTGCACTTCCTCTACAGCCAGGATGTCCTTCCTTAACCCTGGAGACCAAAACTATACACAATACTCCAAGTGTGGTCTCTCCAGGGCCCTGTACAAATGCAAAAGGATTTCCTTGCTCTTGTACTCAATTCCCTTTGTAATAAAGGCCAACACTCCATTAACCTTCTTCACTGCCTGCTGCACTTGCTCATTCAGTCAGTCGTGACGGCTGGAGATAAGTCGGGATGCTGTGGATGGCCAGCAGTGTCCTATGTGTCTCACTGTGCCCTGATTGCGCTCCACAACGCTTTGCTGGGTCCACCTTTCTACTCGTTGGACCGCCAAGTGGTGGTCTCCTCCGCGTAGTCCGCCAAATTCAGTCTTCGCATGCATAGGTAGACAAACCCTAACTCACCGAGGGTTTGAGGCCCATCGGCTACCCTCACCAGGTTTTGCCGGCCAGTCGAAGCCGTTGCCCGGGGTGTGGCCACTGTTGCATGCAAACAGCTACGAGGAACCACTGGTGAGAGCCGAGTGTCAGGTGAGGACCAATGCCGATGAACTACTCAGAAGAGTACGACGTGTTCCCTGTCAGAGGTACTACCTCTCCCTGACACCCCATACACCCCTTCCTTTAGGTACCATTGACATGGTAGGGCAAGTGACAAGGTTCTGCATAGGTAGTTTACAGAGTTAGGTGATAAATAAAAGAGCTGGACCTCCAGGGTTGTGATCTCAGGATTGCTACTGAGGCCACATGCTAGTGAGGCCAGAACTGGGAAGATTATACAGTTTAACACTTCGCTAAGGAGTTGGTGTAGGAGGGAGGGCATAAGATTTTTGGATCATTGGACTTTCTTCCACAAAAGGTGGGACCTGTACAGAAGGGAAAGTTTGCACCTGAACTGGAGGGGGACTAATGTCCTCACAGGAACGTTTGTTAATACTGCACGGTGGAGTTTAAACTAGAGTTGCAGGAGATGGGAACCAGAGTGCCAGAACAGTTATTGGGGAGATTGTGGAGGCAGATGTTGGTAAGACCTCAGACAAAGTTAGGAATCAAAAGGTTGAGCATGGTGTGACAAAATCAAAAAGTGTGAATACAGGACTGAAGGTATTGTATCTGAATAAGGTAGATGAACTTGCAGCACAATTGCAGATTGGCAGATATGATGTTGTAGGCATCATTGAATCATGGCTGAAATATTATAGCTGGGTGCAAGGGTACAAATTGTGTTGACAGGATAGGCAGGAAGGCAGATGGGCAGCATTGCTCTGATGGTAAAAAAAATGAAATCAAATTATTGGAAAGAGGTTACATAGGTTCAGAAGGTGTTGAATCATTGTGGATAGAGCTAAGGAACTGCAAGGGTAAAAGATGCTGATGGGAGTTGTATACAGACCCCCCCTCCCAAACAGCTGTAAGAATGTACCCTACAAATGACAACAGGAGATAGAAAATGCATGCCAGAAGGGAAATTTACAATGGTCATGGGGGAATTCAAAATTCAATATGTAGATTAGGGCTGGATTATAAGAAGGGGAATTTCCAGAGGGCCTACAAGAAGGTTCTTTAGAGCAACTCGTGGTTGAGTCCACTACGGGATCATCTATTCTGCATTGAATGTTATGGAATACACTAGAATTGATCAGAGAGCTTAAGATAAAAGAACCCTGAGGGGAAAGTGATCATAATACGATCAAATTCCCTCCTAAAATTTGAGGAAGAGAAGATAAAGTCAGTTGTATCAGTATTACTGTAGGGAAATGGGAACAACAGTGACATGAGAGAGGAGCTGGTCTGAATTGATTGAAAAAGAACACTGGCAGGGATGATGGCAGAGCAGCAAAGGCTGAAATTTCTGGAAGCAATTCAGAAGGCACAGGATATGTACATCCCAAAGAGGAAGAAGCATTCCACAGGAAAGATGACACAACCATGGCTAATAACAGAAGGCAAAGCCAAAGAGAGGGCATATAATAGAGCAAAAAAAAAGGAGCATTTAAAAATCAACAGAAGGCAATAAAGAAAGTCACTAATAAAGTGAAGATGGAATATGAAATTAAGATAGCCAGTAATATTAAAGAGGATGCCAAAAGTTTCTTCTGATACATTAAGTGTAAAAGAGAAGCAAGAATGGATATTGGACTGCTGGAAAATGATGCTGGTGAAGTTGAAATAGGGGGCAAAGAAATGCCAGATGAACTGAATGAGTATTTTGCATCCATTAATCTTCACTGTGGAAGACACTAGCAGAATGGTAGAAGTTCCAGGTGTCAGGTGTCATGAAGTGTGTGAAGTTATCATAACTATGGAGAATGTTCTTGGGAAACAGAAAGGTTTGAAGGTAGATAAGGCATTAGTAATGACCTTACAGGAATCATTAGATTCTGGAATGATTCTAGAGAACTGCAAAATTGTAAATGTTACTCCACTCTTCAAGAACAGAAGAAGGCAGAAGAAAGGAAATATAGGCCAGTTTGTTTGACCTCAGTGGCTGGGAAGATTTTGGAGCTGATTATTAAGGATGAGATGTGAGGATACTTTGAGGCACATAATAAAATAGGCTGTAGTCAGCATGGTTTTCTGAAGGGAAAATCTTGCCTGATGAATCTGTTAGAATTTTTTTATTGAATAATAAGCAGGATGGACAAAGGAGAATCAATTCATTTTGTGTACTTGGATTTTCTGAAGACCTTTGACAAGGTGCCAAACTGAGGAGCAAAGGGACTTGGGAGCCCTTATGCAGGTTTCCCTGAAGGTTAATTTGCAGGTTGAGTCTGTGGTGAGGAAGACAAAAGCAATGTTAACATTCATTTCAAGAGGACTAGAATATAAAAGCAAGGATGTAATGTTAAGGCTTAATACAATGCTAAGAGGCCTCACAGACTATTGTGACCAGTTTTGGGCACCTTATCTTAGAAAGGATGTGCTGAAACTGGAGAGGGTTCAAAGGAGGTTCACGAAAATGATTCCAGGATTCAGTACTTGTCACATGAAAAATGTTTGGTGGCTCTGGGCCTGTATTCACTAGAATTCAGAAGAGTGAGGGTTGACCTCTTTGAAATCTATCAAATGTTGAAAGGCCTTGATAGACTGGATGTGGAGGCGATGCTTCCTATAGTGGGAGAGTCTAAGACCAGAGGATACAGACTCAGAATAGAGGGGCATCTTTTTAGAACAGAGATGAGGTGGAATTTCTTTAAGTAGAGATGGTGAGTCAGTGGAATTCTTTGCCACAGGCAGCTGTGGAGGCCAAGTATTTATGTTTATTTAAGGCAGAGGTTGATAGGTTCTTTATTGGTCAGGGCACAAAGGGATACAGGGATAAGGCAGGAGATTGCAGCTGAGAGGAAAATTGGATCAGCCATGATGAAATGGTGGAGCAGATGCAATGGACCAAATGACTTTAATTCTGCTTCTACATCTAATGGTCTTTTGGTCTCATGCTCTGGAGATCAACCATGATGCTCCAGATTTCAGCATCATAGTCCCCTGTGTTTCCAATATACTAATTTTAAATGGTAAAAGAATTTTAACATGAAAATGTTCAAGATGGTAATGTAATATGACATTCTCTAGAAATCAGCCAGAAAAAGTTGCTGTAGAATTCAATGAGTCAGGCATCATCTATTGCGGAAAATGAAGAGTTAATGCTTCAGGCCAAGTTGCTTCATCAGGAGTAGAAATGGTAGATTTATTTAATATGGTCTGGGGAAAGGCTTTCTGGAAAAGGATCACCATCTTAAACTATGTAACAGATCATGAGTATATTAGGTGGAAGCACAGTAGCTTAGTTCAATTCTCACTCCTGTATGTAAGGAATTTGTACGTTCTCCCGTGACTGTATGGGCTTCCTCCAGGTGCTCCGGTTTCCTCCCACATTCCAAAGATGTTCAGATTAGATGGTTAAATGCTAGATGGTTGAGGTCATGCTATCATGCTTATGGTGCAAACAATGAGGATTAAATTCAATGCAAACCAAAGCATTTCACTCTGTGTTTCAATGTACATGTGATAAATAAAGCAAACCAATCTTTAACATCCTTGAAAAGTTAGGATATAGAGCTAAGGGTTACATAGCTTGTTAACGTAATTGCTCCTGAATTCAGCTTCGAACAATGTACTCCTTGTCACCAACACCAGGACATCTCTGTCTGAATCTTAATGATGTCATTAGAGACTGTACGTGCTGGAATCCTGAGCAACACACAAAATGCTGGATGGACTCAGTGAGGCTGCTCTGGGAGGAAAGGAACTGTCAACACTTTGAGTCAAAACTCTGCATTAGGACCCGAAGTGTTGACAATTCCTTTCCCCCCACAGATCAAGGTTCATGATTCAAGATTGTTTAATGTCATTTCCTGTACAGAAGTGTATGGAAAACAAAATAATTGTTACTCCAGATCCAATGTAACACAAAAAATAAAGGATGAAGAACACAACAATAATAATAATAATAAATTATCACACAACAAATATAAATATATAAGATAGCTAATATACATAGATTGATCGTACGTCCATAAAATGACAGTGGGCCTACATAAGTTGACTGATGGGAAATAATAAAGTAGTGATGGAGTTTATGGGTGAACGTTTAGATCAACCCTACTGATTGAGGAAAGTAAGTGTTTTGTGAGTCTGGTGGTCCTGGTGTAGATGCTATGCAGCCTCCTCCCAAATGAGACTGGGACAAATTGTGTGGGATTCTTTATGATGTTACTGGCCCTTTTGCAGCACCTTTGTGAATATACGTCCTTGATGGCTGGTAGGCTGGTGCCCCTGATCCATTGGGCAGTTTTGACTACGCATGGTAGAGCCCTCCTGTCTGTCGCAGTGCAGCTTCCACGCCAAGCAGTGATGCAGCTTGTTTAGATGCTCCCAACTGCACACCTGTAGAACGGATGTGCAAAGTCCAACTCTCAACAGCCTTCTCAGAAAGCAGAGGTGTTGGTGAGCTTCCTTGATTTTGTAGAATGTGTTCTGGGACCATGAGCAAGTGTGCGTGACGTGCACTCCCAGGAGATTGAAACTGCTGTGGTGCCAATGTAAAGAGGGTGTGACTGGTGTGAGTTCTCCTCGTGTCCATGCGCATCTCCTTTGTCTCATTGTTATTGAGAAAGAGTTTCTTTGCTTGGCACCAGGCCTCAAGCTTTTCTGCATCCTCTCTGTAGATTTTTGCTATGCACACTTTATGATGATTTGCATCAATCCCACTGAATGGTAACCATTTAGTTCTAACGGAGTGGACTTCTTTGCTACAGGGATGATGGTGACTGATTTGAAGAATGTAGGGACTGCAGACTAGATGAGTAAAATGCTGGTGTGTGCACTCCCGGTGTACTTAACCCCTTGACCCCCTGATTCCCTCCAGTAGATAGTTTGTTTGTGCAGGAAGTTTCTACAGATTCAGAGCCCAGAAGATAGAGTCATAGAGTAATAGAACACAGCAGCACTGAAACAGGCCTTTCAGCCCATTTAGTCCATGCTAAACTATTAATCCACCTAGTCTCATCGATCTGCACCCAGAACGTAGCCCTCTATACCTCTCCCATTCATGCACCTATCCAAACTTTTGTTTAATGTAGAAATTGAACCAACATCAACCACTTCTGCTGGCAGCTCATTCCACTTTCTCACCACCCTTTGAGTAAAGAAGTTCCCCCTCCCATGCTCCCCTTAAACATTTCACCTTTTACCCTTTGCTCTTAGTCTAGTCTTAACCATCCTCAGTGGAAAAGCCTGCTTGCATTTAAGCTATATATATCCCTCATAACTTTGCATACCTCCATCAAATCTTCCTTCATTCTTCTCTGTACCTGGAAATAAACACCTAACCTATTCAACCTTTCCATCCAGATTAGGTCCTCAAGTCCTGGCGATATTCTTGCAAAGATGTCACCCTGCCTAGACTGGCAGTGTAGGCTCTGACAGGACAATGATGTCATTCTCTACCCATCTACCTCTCCATTGCATATGTTTCAAATACTGAACCGACTGTGATGTGCAATTTACTGCATGAAACTGCACCCACAGTCCTTTCAGACAGCCGATTCTATATCACGACTCACTAAGTGAAGAAACACTTCTGTCTTCCTCCTGGAATTTTTCACAAGATATCTTAAAAAATCTGACTGCCAAACATTCTGTTGGGCTTCATGAGTCGAACCAAGGAAAATGTGTCCCTTGACGAGAGCAAAGAAAGCATAGTCTCGAAAGGTAAAGGTAGACCATTCAGAATTATGAATTCATTTCTTCATTCAGTGTGCAGTGAATCTTTGGAACAGCATTCCCAAAACTTCTGTGGAGGCTCAGATACTATAGTGCACTATAACTTTATTATTTAGCACCTGGAGATGGGGGCATTGGGTCTTACCTCAAACCATTCCTTCATCAGCAAAGAACTATCTCAGTGTTTCCTTCAATATATGCCAACCCACCCATGAATGTTTTGAACTCTTCATGGACTGCTGCTGTTCAGAGAGGTGGCTCTTCCCCACTCTGTTCAGGGCAATTGCAGATGCACATTAAGCAGTGACCTTGTCAGTGATGCCAATATCCTATTCAAAGTAAAAGAAGATGTGTATAGGAAACATAGCAGACAATTCACCTGTAAAGTTTTCACAAGCTCTACATATTGTTTTTATTTTGTTACCATCCAGATAATGAATGTAAACAGACTGATTGTAGTTTGGGAACTTGTACTAAGCATGTAGAAGGAGGCTAACCACACAGTAAGATACAAATTCACACTCGGATGCACACCCATGAAGTCAGAGAGACAGCCCTTCGTGCTAATGTGACCAGGAAATACGATCCGATCTCAATCCATTGACCAGCCTCTGACCCATAATTCTCTAAACCTTTCCAATCCATGTACGTGTCCAACTTTCTTTTAGAAGTTATTGTAATAGCTGCTTGAATCACTTCCTCTGACAGTACATTCCACATACATGCTAACTTCTGTGTAAAATGGATACTCCTCATATTCCTATTAAATCACTCACCTTTCACCTTAAATATGCCTTCTAATTCTTGATGCCCCAAACCCATGAGAAAGACTATGTGAATTCACCTTAACCTTAAAAAACCAGTAAGCACAGGCCCAGAGCCATCAAACACTCCTCATATGATAAGCTATTCAATCCCAGAACCATTTTCGTGAATCTCCTCTGAAATCTCTCCAGTGTCAGCACATCCTTTCTTAAATAAGGGGCCCAAAACTGTTCAGAAATCTCCAAGTGAAGCCTCACCCAGAGCCTTATAAAGCCTCAGTAGTAGCAACCTATTTGGTAGCATAGTAGCGTAGCAGTCAGTATAATGCTTTAGAGTACCAATGAACCAGGTTCAATTCCCACCACTGTCTGTAAGCAGGGGGCATGTTTCCTCTGTGGGTGTGAGGGTTTCCTCCTGGTGCTCAAGACTCTTCCCACCTTCCAAAGACACAGGGAGAGGGCTAATGAGTTATGCTGGCCTCAGAAGCATGGCGACATTTGTGAGCTAACCCCAGCACATCCTCAAACGACATTAGTTGTTGATGCCAAAACAATGCATTTCACTCTGTGTATCTACATGGGATAAAGCCAACCTTTTTGCAACCGATGAACATCATGATGGATACACCAATACAGTAAACCCTCACATTTCAGCAAAAGTTATCATATCAAAGTGGGAGTAGTATTGCAAAGTTCATCCTAAACCCTCTTCCTCAGCTTCTGCTACCATTGCAGCCCAGATACTGAACGGTTAGTGATGTGGTCCACCATTTTAGATTTTCCCGTAAAGTTGCTGAACAAATAGACCTTGAGCTTGTCCATCTATCAGGTGTTTCAATTCACTGTTTGATTACTTATGTCATTAATCTACATAGCTTCTCTACATTAATTTAACAGCTATTGATGTTGAGTCAAATATTCATTGATGGATTTTTTAACCTGTAACTATTCAAGAATGAGATTAAGCCTCTTTTCTGCAAGCCCATCACCTCTATTGGGCCATAAGTCATTGACAACAGCTTCACCAGAGTCCTCTTTCCTGGGCCGCTCTTTCAGGTTGTCCCCAGGTGTAGCCCACCTTCTTGGTGTATCCTTCCTCTACCAGGAGTGAAGACTTTGGAGCTTCTGATGGCATTTCTGTAACACTGGGATTTTACAAGTTGGAATTGCTAGCCCCATGTACAAAACTCCTGCCTTCATAGCTGGGCTTAAGACCATCAATGGCAGAGCTGAGAAGAAATGTTAGATCACCTAATAAACTGGCTAGCAGAGTTGAATAGCTCCTACATATAGTACAAAGTTCAAAGTAAATTTATTATCAAAGTACATATACTGTATGTCACTATAAACTACCTGGAGATTCACTTTCTTGTGGGCATTCACAGTAGATCCACAGGGCTCGGTATTGGGACCACAGCTGTTTATGATTTATATAAACGATTTAGATGAAGGCATTGAGAATAACATCAGCAAGTTTGCTGATGATACTAAGCTGGGTGGCAGTGTGACATGTGATGAGGATGTTAGGAGAATTCAGGGTGACTTGGATAGGCTGAGTGAGTGGGCAGATACTTGGCAGATGATGTTTAATGTGAATAAGTGTGAGGTTATCCACTTTGGGAGTAAGAACAGGAAGGCAGATTATTATCTGAACGGTGTAGAGTTAGGTAAGGGAGAAATACAAAGAGATCGGAGTCCTTGTTCATCAGTCACTGAAGGTGAATGAGCAAGTGCAGCAGGCAGTGAAGAAGGTTAATGAAATGTTGGCCTTTATTACAAATTGAGTACAAGAGCAAGGATATTCTTTTGCATTTGTACAGGGCCCTGGTGAGACCACACCTGGAGTATTGTGTACAGTTTTGGGCTCCAGGGTTAAGGAAGGACATCCTGGCTATAGAGGAAGTGCAGCGTAGATTCACAAGGTTAATTCCTGGGATGTCCGGACTGTCTTATGCAGAGAGGTTAGAGAGACTGGGCTTGTACACGCTGGAATTAAGGAGATTGAGAGGGGATCTGATAGCAACATATAAGATTATTAAGGGATTGGACAAGATAGAGGCAGGAAATATGTTCCTGATGCTGGGAGAGTCCTGTACTAGAGGGCATGGTTTGAGAATAAGGGGTAGGTCATTTAGGACAGAGTTAAGGAAAAACTTCTTCTCCCAGAGAGTTGTAGGGGTCTGGAATGCACTACCTCGGAAGGCAGTGGAGGCTAATTCTCTGGATACTTTCAAGAAGGAGCTAAATTGGTATCTTATGGATAGAAGAATCAAGGGATATGGGGACAAGGCAGGAACCGGGTATTGATAGGAGATGATCAGCCATGATCTCAGAATGGCAGTGCAGGCTCGAAGGGCCGAATGGTCTGCTTCTGCACCTATTGTCTATTGTCTATAGATAAATGGAAACACAATAGAATCAATGAAATACTACACAAAGGCATACAATCAACGTACAAAAGAAGACAAACTGAGCACATACAGAAAAAAGAAAAATAATAGTAGTAAATAAATAAGTAATCAATAACATTGAGAACATGAATCTTAGAGTCTTTGAAAGTAAGACCAAAGGTTATGGGATTATTTCAGTGATGAGGTAAGTGAAATTGTTCACACTGATTCCAGAGCCTGATGGTTGAAGGATAAACCAGGAAAACCAGATGACTATCTATAGTGTAAAGAAAAATGTATGTGTGTATATGAGGTTCTTGATGCAATGCTTCACAATCCTATGTTAATAAACAACCAAAAATAGTTTGACTTGCTGGTGTCTTGTATGAGGTTCAAGAAGTCTGGCAAACATTCTTAAAGTCAGTTATGCAAATAAAATTGATTTGTTAGTCTCAATTACACATTACTTTGAGATTATTTATCAGCAAGATATGAAATATCTAGGTATTTAGCAGCTTAAAGGTAAAAATAAAACATTCTACGATTTCCAGAACAGAACATTTAAGCAGCATTGGCATAGTAATACTCTTAAATTAATTTTAGCACTAAAAATTGTTTTGCCTGGTGAAGATAATTAAATTTTCTTTCACACATTCAGAGTAGAAACCACCAAAGTCACAAATGAATGTTGAACAACACACACAAAAAACCATAAGGCATAGAGCAGAAATAGGCCATTTGGCCCAGTGAGTCATTCCACTGAAGGAACTCAGTAAATCAGACTGCACCTGTGGTGGGGAAGAAGCAGTCAATGCTTTGGGCCAAGACCCTTCATCAGAACTGAAAAGGAATGGGGGAGAAGACAAAATAAGAAGATGGGGAAAGGTGAAGCAAAACAAGCTGGAAAGTTATAGATGAAGCCAGATAGTTGAGGGGGAGGGGGGGGAATGAAGTAAGAAGCTGGGCGGTGGTAATTGGAAAAGGTAAAGGTTAGAAGAAGATGGAATCTGATAGGAGAGGAGAGTGGACCAGGGGAGAAAGGGAAGGGGGAGGGTCACCAGTGGGAGGTGATTGACAGGAGAGGAGAAAACAAAAGGTTTGGGGGAGGCAGAGGGCAGAGTGAGGAATTGAAGATAAGGGAAGTGGGAGAGGTAAAATTTGCCAGAAATCAATGTTTATGCCATCAGGTTGGAATACCAGCCACAATGCTTATGCCACCAGACAGAATCAACATCACTGGCTCTCAGCGTCAGTAAGACCAAAAATTTGATGGTGGACTTCAGAAAGGGCAAGATGAGAGAACAGACCCCAGTCCTCATAGGGGGATCAGAAGTGAAAAGGGTAAGTAATTTCTAGTTCCTGGGTGTCAATATCTTTGAGGATCTATTCTGGACCAAACATGTCAATGCAGTTACAAAGAAGGCAAGATAGTGGTGTAAAAGTAAGATTGAGGAGACACTCGCACATTTCTACAGATGAGCCATGAAGAGCATACAACTGGCTGCATCACTGTCTGGTATGAGGGGAAATCACTGCACAGGACTGGAATAATCTGCAGAGAGTTGTAAACTCAGCCAGCTCTATCATGGGCACTAACCTCCCCAGCATCCAGGACACCTTCAAGGAGCGGTGCCTCAAAAAGGTTGCAACCTTCGTTAAGGACACCCATCACTCAGAACATGCTCCCTTTTCATTGCTACCATCAGGGAGGGGTTACAGGAGCCTGAAGACACACACTCAATGATTCAGGAACAGCTTCTTCCCCACCACCATCAGTTTTCTGAATGGACATTGAACCTATGAACATTACCTCACTGCTTCTATAAATACTGCTTCTAAATAGTCATTTAGAAGTCACATAATTAGCTAAGTGGAGACCTGTGTGATGTTTCAATTGATCATAGTAAAAATATACCTGTATCTGAAAGGTCCATCTACATGTGAGTCAGTATCCTGGCAAACGCTACACCATGAAAACAAAAGAACTCTTCAAGCAACTCCTTGAAGAGGTTATTTAAAAGCAAAAGTCAAGAGATGGATTCAAGAAAATTTCCAATTCATTTTGAATATCCCTTGGAGTACAGGTAAGTCAATCATCAAAAAATGGAAAGAATTTGGCACAGCTGTAAATCTGCCTAGAGCAGGCTGTCCTCAAAAACTGAGTGACTGTACAAGAAGAGAACTAGTGGGGGAGTCCACCAAGAAACCTATGACAACTCTGGGGGAGTTACAAGTTTTAGTGGCTGAGATGGGAGAGACTGTGCAAACAACAGCTGTTGCCCAGGTGTTTCACCAGTCGCAGCTTTCTGGAAAAGTGGCAAAGAGAAAGCCACTGTTTAAAAAACTCACATGAAATCTCAGCTAGAGTTTGCCAAAAGGCATGTGGGAAATTCTGAAGTCAGCTGGAAGAAGGGTCTATGGTTTGATGAAACCAAAATTGAGCTTTTTGACCATCAGACTAAACGCTATGTTTGGTGTAAGCCAAACACTGCACATAATCAAAAACAGAGCATCCCTACCATGAAGCACTGTGTGGCTGCATCATGCTGTGGGGATGCTTCACGATATCAGGCCATGGAAAGTTTGTGAAGGTAGAGGGTAAAATGAATGCAGAAAAATATAAGGCAGCCATGAATTCCATCGAGTCTGAGCAAAGCTCCGACCTTTGCTCCCAAAGCATGGTGGCCCAGGCCAGGGTCTTCCACCCAGAGGAGAGATAATGATGGGCACACTTTCATGCTGTGAAGGAAACTGGGACGGCTGAAGTTCGATTACTAAAGAGCATTGGGTGAGGAAGCCGTAGCAAGATATAGGTCACCGTCAAATCTCTCTGGGTTTGGAAGATGTACTGGCTCCACAGAGTGACCGACTGGCTCTCCCGAGGGATTCTGACTTACTCCTTTTGAAATTTGATGAACAGAAACCTGGAGATTGTGAATCTCCAGGCTCTGTCTGGAAATCCTCTTGCTGTGGCTGGCCACAACTGATGAAAGACTCTGATACCTCTCTGGGTCCATGTTGGCTCAGTTTTACTGGGATGAGAAACCTGGACAAGAATGGTTAGGAGCCAAATGCTGAAGTATCTGAGGCAAGGATTGAGACATGGTATAATACTGGAATAGGAACTGAGCACAAATAAAATGCCAGACAATATCTCTAGCTGGGCTTACAATTGAGCACTGAAACTCTGTTTAGATGCTCTTTCGAAACTGAATTCTTGGTGCCAAAACATTATTGCCAGTTAGCGAGACAGTCCTGAACATTTAAAAGGACTGCAACAGTCACTCATACTCTAGAGCAGGGGTGTCAAACTCATTTTAGGTCACGGGCCGGATTGAGCAAAATGCAGCTTCATGCGGGCCGGATCAGTCGGACGCGTGCGAACGCAGCTTTCATTGCCTCCGTTTTTTCAGCCTGCTCTCATGAGTCTCAGTCTCTGCTATAACTACAAAGTGTTTCACTTTACAAATTCCGTTTCTTATGAAGAAGACTGCCGAATAAACACTAAAAACCCTGAAAACCTGGTACCTGAATAAACTCAGCATTAGCCATATCATACGCCATAGGCGCTTTGATTACTGGGGCCAGCTTTAATAGTAATTAGATATTATCTCGCGGGCCAAAGATAATTCCACCGCGGGCCGGATTTGGCCCGCAGGCCTTGAGTTTGACATACATGCTCTAGAGAGTTAGAACATCTAAACCCCAAGAGCTGGTGTGGTTGGCTGCGTCTCCTAACAGGGAAGGCATAAGATTTTTCGATCCAGGGAAGGTGGGACCTGTACCGAAGGGACAGTTTGCACCTGAACTGAAGGAGGACTAATATCTTAGCAGGAAGGTTTGTTAATGCTGTATGGTGGGGTTTAAATTAGAGTTGCAGAGGGATGGAAGCCAGACTCCCAGAACAGTTAATGGAGAGGATGTGGAGGCAGATGTTGATAAGATCTCAGACAAAGTCAAGAATCAGATGATGGGGCTATATTACTGACCATCTAACAGTCTAAGGGATTTAGAGGAACAAATTTGTAGAGAGATCGCAGATTGTTGTAAGACACATAAGGTTGCTATAGAAGGTGATTTTAACTTTCTAAATACTGACAGGGAATCCCATACTGTAAAAGTACTAGATGGGATAGACGTTGTCAAATGCGTTCAGGAAAGTTTCCCTCATCGGTAAGTAGAAGTCCCAATGACAGAGCATGTGATACTGAATCTGCTATCAGGGAATGAGACAGGGCAGGTGACAAAAGTTTGTGTAGGGAAACAATTCACATCCAGTGACCACGATGCCATTAGTTTCAAAGTAGTTATGCAAAGAGATAGGTCCGGTCCACAGGTTGAGATTCTAAATTACAGAAAGGCCAATTTTAATTGTATCAGAAATGATCTGGCAAATGTGGATTGAGACAGGCTGTTTTCTGGCAAAGGTTTACTTGGAAAGTGGGAGGTTTTCAAAACTGAAATTTGAGAGTACAAAGCTTGTAAGTGCCTCTCAGAATAAAAGGTAAAGATAACAAGCATAGGGAACCTTGGTTTTCAAGAGATATGAGACCCTGGTTAAGAGAAAAAAAAGGAGGTGCAGAGCAGGTATAGGCAAGAAGGAACAAAAGAACTGCTTATGGAGTACAAGAAATGCAAGAGAACACTTAAGAAAGAAATCAGGAAGGTTAAAAGAAGGCATGAAGTTCTCTAGCAGACAGGGTGAAAGAGAATCTTAAGGGATTCTACAGATAAGTTAAGAGCAAAAGGATTGCAAGGGACAATATTGGTCCTCAGGAAGACCCGAATGGTAATCCATGTGTGGAGCCAAAGCAAATGGGGGAGATCTGAAATGCATCCTTTGTATCTGTATTTACTCAGGAGATGGACACAGAGTTTGTGGAAGTGAGGCAAAACGGCATCAACTTTATGGACCTTGTACAGATTACAGAGGAGGAGGTGTTTGCTGTCCTGAGGCAAATCAGGGTGGATAAATCCCCAGGGCCTGAAAAGGTGTTCCTTTGGGCTCTGTGGCAGTCAAGTGCAGAAATTACCATGGCTCTAGCAGAGATATTTAAAGCATCCTTAATGACAAGAGAGGTACAGAGGATTGGAGGATAGCCAATGTTGTTCCACTGTTTTAAAAAAAGGTTCTAAACAGGAAGCAGGAAATTATAGACTAATGTGTCTGACATCATTTGTGGGAAAGTTATTGGAAAGTATTCTAAGGGACTGGATATATAAGAATTTGGATGGACATGGACTGATTGAGGATAGTCAGCATGGCTTTGTGTGTGGTAGGTCATGTCTCATCAATCTTATAGAGATTTTCAAGGAAGTTATCAGGAAAATGGATGAAGGCAATGCAGTGGATGTTGCCCAATGCCATTAGGCTTTACAATTCTACCGCCAGGACTTAAGGACTTTTTAAAAGCTATTATTAATGCTTTTTGAGATAGTGATTTAGATGCATATCATATTTTTTTTACTGAGTTAAGTATTGTATGTAATCAGTTTTGCTACAACAAGTGTATGGGACATTGTAAAAAAGTTGAATTTCCCCATGGGGATGAATAAAGTATCTATCTATCTATCTATCTATCTATCTATCTATCTATCTATCTATCTATCTATCTATCTATCTATCTATCTACATGGACTTTAGTAAGTCATTTAACAAGGTCCCACATGGGAAGCTGGTCAAGAAAGTTCAGTCACTCTACATTCAGGATGAGGTAGTAAATTGGATTAGACACTGTCTTCGTGGGAAGAGCCAGAGAGTAGTTGTAGAGGTTTGCCTCTCTGTCTCAGGTCCTGAAGCTGGTGGTGTGCTACAAGAATCAGTGATGGGCCCTTTGTTGCTTGTCACCTATATCATATCAATGATTTGGATGATAATCTGGTTAACTGCTCAGCAAATTTGAGGATGACACCAAGTTTGGAGTATAGTAGACAGAGAAGAAGGCTATCATAACTTGCAGAGGTGTCTACATCAGCTGGAAAAATGTGCTGAAAGGTGGTACATGGAACTTAATGCAGACAAGTGTGAGGTTTTGCACTTTGTTAGGACCAACCAGGGTAGGTCCTACACAGTTAAAGGTAGGGCAAAGAGGAGTGCAGTGTAACAAAGGGATCTGGGAATACAGGTACATAATTCATTGAAAGTGGCATCATGAGTAAATTGGGTTGTAAAGAAAGCTTTCAGCACTATGGCCTTCATAAATCAATGTATAGAAGATGAGATGTTATGTTGAAGTTGTAAAAAATGTTTGTGAGGCCTAATTTAGAGTATTGTGTGCAGTTTTGGTCTCCAACCTGTAGGAAAGATGTAAATAATTTTGAAAGAGTACAGAAAAAAATTACTAGAATCTTGCCAGGTCTGAAGGGCCTGAGTTATAAGGAAAGATTGAATAGGTTAGGATTGCATTCTTCATAATGTAGAGGATTGAGAGGAGATTTGATAGAGGTATACAAAATTACGAGGGGTATAGACAGGGTAAATGCAAACAGGCATCTTCCACTGAGGTTGGGTGGGTCTACAATCAGAGGTTATGGTTTAAGGGTGAAATATGAAAAGTTTAATGGAAACATGAGGGACAACTGCTTCACTCAGAGGCTCATGAGAATGTGAAATGATTTGCCATCTCAAGTGGTCCATGCGAGCTCAATTTCAATGCTTAAGAGAAGTTTGGATTGGTACATCAATGGTAGGGATATGGAGGACTATGGTCACTTGCAGGTCAATGGGAGTAGGCAGTTTTAATGATTTTGGCATGGAGTAGGTGGGCCAAAGGGCCTGTTTCTGTGCTGTACTTCTCTATGACACTATGACTCTATGATTCAGAGATTGAGTGCAGAGCAGGCTCTTCTGCCCAATGAGCCACGCCACCCAGTAACCCATCTATTTAATCCTAGCCTAATTACAGCTCGATTTACAATGCGCAATTAACCTACTGACTGGTATGTCTTTGGAATGTGGGAGGCAACCAGAGCACCCAGAGGAAACCCACACACTCATGGGAAGGACATATAAATTTTTTACAGATGACAGATGAATTGAATTCTGAACTCCAGAATGTCTTGAGCTATAATAGTGTCACACCAACTGTTTCTCTACACCAAGGAAATTGAAGCTGCAATCTCATAAACTGTCATATTTGTCCTTCACTCAATGTGTTCACTTGCTCTGCTTGGTCTATACGTAGATAAACATCTCCTCCTGACTACTATATCACCCTTGTTTACATGTGCTTCCAAGTTCCTTATACAATGTCCTACCATAGCAAACTGTTTGGAAACCACTCCCACCAATGTTTTCTGCCTTTTGCTGCTTCTTTGCTCCACCCAAACTGGTCCTAGTTCCAAGCTAAGATTTATTACACTCTGCTCACGCATGACTGCATGGCCAAACACCTGAATAATCACATTGCCAGGTTCGCCGATGACATAGCAGTGGTGGAGCTAATCAAAAACAATGATGAGAGCCTACAGAGAGGAGGTGGAAGAGTTTGAGCCCTAGTGCCAGGCAAATAGCCTCTTCCTTAATGTCAACAAGACGAAGGAGATGGTTATCGACTTCAGGAGAACTCGCACCACTCACACCCCATTCACAATGGTGGCACAGCCATAGAAACATCAAGCAGTTTAAAACAATTGGGACATCTTGCACAATCTCTCATACATTATACACAGTCAGGAAAACTCATGAATGTCTACTTTCTGAAGAGGCTGAAAAGAGTTGGACTATGCACATCTATACTTACATTATTCTACAGATGTGCAGTAGAGAGCTTCCTAACAAGTTGTGTTTCTGCTTGGGATGGCAACTGTACCGTGGTGGACAGGAAGGTTCTACAACGGACAGTCAAAGCTGTGCAATACATCTCTGGCACCAACCTGCCCACCAGCAAATGTATATATTCGGAAAGGTACTGGAAAAAGACCAGTTACATCATGAAGGATCCCATCCACCCTGCTCATGAAGAGCCTGTCCCACTCTCATCAAGGAGGAGACTACGTAGCATCCACACCAAGACCACTAGAGTCCAACACAGTTACTTTCCCCAAGCAGTAATGCTGATTAAGATCCCCACCTGGTAACCCACCCTCCCATATCCCCAATCACCATACTTCATCATTTCCTGCCACGGTCACTTTATGTACAGGCACTCCTGTGTCTAACATCACTTCATGAATATACAATCAATCTATGTATATAAACTATCTGAGGTATTTATATTTATTGTGTTTTTTTATTATTCAAAGTTCAAAGTTAGTGCATTGACTATCAAAATATGTATACATTATACAGCCTTAAGATTCATCTCCTTACAGGTAGCCAGGAAACAAAAAAAAAGACCATCAAACACCCAATGTGCAGAGATAAAAAACAAATTGTGCAAACAATGTAAGTAAGCAAATAGTATTCAGAACTAAAGTTTTGGAAAAGTGAGTTCAGATGATGGAGTAGATTTCTTTCTTTCTTGGAAAGTTGACAGAGCTGTTTTCAGAAGATAAAGGAAGCCAATACTGTTTGGATACTAAGGGAGCTGGGTAATAACAATGAAGGGTAATGACAACGCTTCTCCGAGGATCATCATCTTGTGCTGGTGGAGAGGCCCGTGAGTTCCTGAGATCCTGAGAGTGATGCTGTCTGGAGTTCAGCTCCTGGTAGGGTCACCTTGGCGGTAATGTCAATAGGGAGTTCCTAGAAGAAGAACTGTACAATGGTGGAGCTGGCAGAAGATGATGAATCTTTACAGCGGCAGTGAAGACAGAGGAAGGCTGCAGCAGTGAAGAGTCCCTCGTCATCTTGCACTCCATGGCACTGGAGACTGACCCCAATCTGTGTAAAGACAGAGTGGTGACTGCCCGTGCATCAGCCTCTCCACATTACACAAAGGGAAGGGGATAACCCCTTAGGAGAGCATCATACTTGACTGGTGATTGCACTACTGATAATAATGGCCTCAACAGTTGTCACTGCTGGCTTTTTGGTTCTTGCAAAACACACACACAAGCTTTGCAAAACATAGAGTGGATTATCCAAACATTGGAGTGGCAAACATGGCTTTCAAAAACATGTCTGCACACGATACGCCTTCCTGGAGTTGTCCCAGCTGGAAGGAAAACAATTTGCAGAGCTCAATTGTCTCATTGCTGGATACAAAAGGATAATTTCACATTATTAGAGCAATTCTTATTGAAAGCCTTTTCCTTTCCTTCCTGCAACGCCTTGCAGCTCTGCTGTGAATAGCATTACAGACAATTGAGGCAGGTTAGTGTTTTTCTAGAAACAAGTTTGTTCTTCACCCCATTTATCTGTAAATCGCCTGAACTTGTCCTTAGTTTGAACTTTAGAAATCTATGTTTATTTTTCTTACTAAGTTCTTTCTGGCCTAGAATGACTTACATCCACTTCATTTCTGTGGATTCTGTGGTGACTGAGGCCAATGTGGGAACCATGGATTCTTCCAGGGTGGGGCAGGATGTACCTGATGAACGTGAGTAGTTTTTGAGTTGACACACTTCTACAATGGGGTCTTTGTGTTACTGTATGTTACTTGAGAACTGGTGCAAACACCATATCTTGAGTCTTAATGTGGACAAGACTAAAGAGATGAGTGTGGACTTCAGGAACTACAAGTTATCCAACAGAGTGTAATGTAAACCTCAGTACTGGGGATGTTCACTCAAGAGACGATTGAACTACTTGTCCTCACAGTGGCATTATGGAGACACCACTGCTAATATTTTTCCAGTGCCTTCTTTAGGTACAGGAGCCTCATGACCTACATCACCAGGTTCAGAGACAGTTGTTATCCCTCAACCATCAGACTCTTGAGCCAACGAGATAACTTTATTCAACTTCACTCATCCCATCACTGAACAGTTCCCATAACCTATGGACCCACTTTCAAGGACACTTCATCTCATGTTCTCAATACTTATTAATTAATTATGTATTTATTTATCTAACTATTTATTTATTTATTGATTGATTGATTGATTGATTGATTAATTATTTCTCTTTTTCATTTTTTGTATCTGCACAGTTTATTGTCATTTGCACACTGGTTATCTGCCCTGTTGGGTGCGGTCTTTGATTGATGCTATTATATTTCTTGGATTTATTGAGTATGCCTTCAAGGAAGTGAATCATAGGGTTGTATATGGTGAAATATATGTACTTTGATAGTAAATTTAGTTTTTACTTTGAACTTTGAGATAGTCCATACCTCAGAAACATATAGAGGCAGCAGGGCACAGATCACTGCACAGCAGACAAAAAACTTTGGAAGAACATTTTTCAGATGTTGGAATCTGGAGTAAAGTAAATAATGCAGAAAAAGATTACTTATGAGCTAATGTTCTTGGGTTCCTGGACCATTCATAGTGATAGTGGAGAGGAAGAAGATGCTCCTGATTCATTAAGCATAGGTCTTCAGGCTTCTGTGCTTCCTTTCCAAAGACAGTGATGAGACTAGGGCTTGTCACAAATAGTGAGTGTCCCTTGTGATGAATGCCACCTTCTTGAGGCAGTGCCTCTTGAAGATGTCCCCGATGATGGAGAGGGTTGTGCCCATGAGGGAGCTGGTTAAGTCTACAACTCTCTGCAGTCTCTTGTGATCCTGTACTCTGGAGCCTCCATACCAGGCTGTGATGTAACCAGTCAGAATGCTCTCTACCAGACCCCTGTAGAAATTTGTGAGAGTCTTTGATAACATACTGAATCTCCACCAGCTCCTAACAATGAAAAAGATAAGATGTAACAATCCATTAAGGAAAATAGATTAAAAAATAATTTGGGACAATAATTCTGCCTTGTTTAACACCAGTCTTCGCAGAGAACAATTAATTGTAGGCGTTTTGGTTATATCATGGCTGGCATACCACTGTGGCTCAAGAGTAAAGTAGAGATAGATCTTGACGGCCAGGTGGAAGTGGGTATTTCATGTTATGGAGTCAGTAGCCTTACTGAGGTCAAGAAAGGCATGTCTAGTGAATTAGAATCAGGTATAATATTGTTGGCATATGTCATGAAATGTGCTGTTTTGTAGTAATAGTACAATAATAAAACTATAAATTAAAATAAGATGTATAGATAATAAAATAAATTAAATAACTAGCACAAAAAGAGAGGGGAAAATAGTGAGGAAGTGTTCATGGATTCATTGTTCATTCAGGTATCTGACAGCAGAGGAGAAGAAGCTGTTCCTGAAATGTGTGTATGTGTTTTCAGGCTCCTGTACCTCCTCCTTGATGGTAGCAATGAGAAGAGGTCATGTCCTGTGTGATGTCCTTAATGAAGAATGCTGCTTTTCTGAGGCATCACCTTTTGAAGATGTCCTGGATGCTGGGGAGGCTGGTGCCCATGATGGAGCTGGCTGCGTTTGCAAATTTGTGCAGCTTTTTCCAATCCTGTACAAAGGCCTCTCTGTACCAGACAGTGATGCAACCAGTTAGAAAATTGTGAGTGTTTTTCTCCTAATGAAATATAGCTGCTGTTGTGCCTTCTCTGTAATTGCATCAATATGTTGGGCTCAGGATAGACCATCAGAGATGTTGACACCCAGGAACTTTAAACTACTCACTTTTTCCACTGCTTTTCCCTCAATGAGGACTTCCCCTTCCTAAAGTCCACAATCAATTCCTTGGTCTGACAGACACTGAGTACAAGGTTGTTGTTGTGACACCACTCAAACAGCTGATCTATCTCACTTCTCGTTACCATTTGAAATTCTGCCAACAATAATTGTGTTGTCAGCAAATTTATCGATGTCATTTGAGCTGCATGTAGCTGGAGGCAGGGCGAAGTCAAGATGGTGCTAAATGGCAACTGCTTTGGTTGCATCTTCAGAAACAGCTCTATTTCTATCTTTGATAACTCCTTTTTTTTCCTTTCAAGGTTCTTTTGAAGACCCTAATTGGAGTTCCACTCTGACTTCGGTTCTTTGTGGGAATGGGATCTGCTCTCAGAGCCTCATGACTGGCTGCTTTTTGATATCCCGAGGACTCGGCCTTGAAGATGAGCATGCCCTCAGGATTCCGGTTTTTCTTGGGTCTGGAGATGTACTGATTCTAGGCCAATGCCCCTGACTGAAATGTTGCAGCAGAACACGGAACATTGGGAGCAGCGGGGTAGCTGCCGGAGGTTGTGCGCCCAGATTGCTGCGCCTTTTTGGTGCCAACTCACTGGGCGCAGAGCTTGGAAAAAGCGACGTGACAGAATTTTAATATCATAAAATCAGTGAGTTGTTTGTTATGTCTCCCTTTTCGCTGTGAAACGGGGACACCTCTTTTTCCTGTATTAGGGAGAGAGAGAGTCTGTGGTATGTCGAATTACTGGGTGAACGAGTAGTCTTTGCGGTACTGCAAGTTTGTGTCTCTAATGATGCTTTGCTGCATGTTTGAGTGCCCGGTGGAGGGTGCCAATGGTTTTTTGCTGGTGGGGGTGGGGGAGGTTCACTGCTGCTGCTTGTGTGTGGGAGGGGAGCTGAGGGGGCTTTGGGGTTATAAGGTTTTAACTGTCATTCATTCTTTGAGGCACTCCTCTGCAATGTTTGCAAAGAAAAATAATTTCAGGTAGTATATTATGTACATTTCTCTGACACTACATGTACCTATTGGATCTATTGAACAGCTGTGCTGTGGGAGTAGAGAGAGTAGAGCAGTGGGCTAAGCATATATACGTGAGGGGCACCAGCGTTGATTGTCAGCAAAGTGGAGACATTATTTCTGATCTGCACAGACTGTGGTCTCACGAAGAGGAAATCAAGGATGGAATTGCAGAAGGTGCTACAGAGGCTCAAGGTTTGGAGCTTGTTGATCAGAACAGAGGGTATGATTGTGTTCAGTGCTGAGCCGTAGTCAATAAACAGCAATCTGACTTTACTTGTCCAGGTGATCCAAGGCTGAGTGAAGAGCTGGTGAGATTGCATCTGCAGTAGACCTGTTGTGGCAAAAGCCAAATAGTAGCGGGTTCAGGTCCTTGCTTAGACTAGATGATATTAGTCACTCTGTTCCTCTTGGTCACTGGTATGATTGTCACCCTTCTGAAGCAGGTGGAAACCTCCAGATACAGCAGTGAGAGATTGAAGATGTCCTTGAACACTCCTGCAGTTGGTTGGCACAGGTTTTTTGAGCCTTACTGGGTACACTGTCAGGGCCTGACACCTTGTGAGCCTTCACCTCTTGAAAAATGTTCTGACGTTGCCCTCCGAGACAGAGATCACAGAGTCACCAGATGCTGCAGGGATTCACATAGGACTAGTTTTATTCTCCATTTCAAAGTGTGTATAAAAAGTGTTGACGTCATCTGGGGGTGAAGCATCACAGCCATTCATGATATTAGATTTCATTTTGTTGGAAGCAATGGTCTGCAAGCCTTGACAGATCTGGCATGCATCCAATTCTATTTCTTGCCTCATTCGGAATTGTTCTCTTTTCTCTTAAAGTAGCTTTCTGTAGTTGTACCTGGACTTTCTGTATAGTTCTAGATCACCAGTCTGTATGCCACAGATCTAACCCTCAGCACACTATGAGTCTCCTGGTTTATCTTGTGACTTTTGGCTCGGGTATGCCTGGTATGTTTTTGAAGGCACACACACACCTGATGAAGTCAGAGACAACTGTGGCATATTCATTCAGATTCAAAGATGAATCCCTGAATATTATTCAGTCCACTGACTCAAGGAGGCGAGTGCTGCTCCCTGCATTATTCTTCAACTAGATTACCAGTGAAGGTGATGACCACAAATAATGGAGCTCTTAAAGCAGCAGATTCTCTCTCTCTCTCTCTCTCTCTCCCTCCCTCCCTCCCCATAAATGTTGCCTGCCCTACTAAGTTCCTCCAGTATTTTAAGTGTGGATTCCCAGCATCTGCAGAATCTCCTGTTTCACTAGTTAGTTAGGAAACTCCACACTGAAGGGTTGATAAATATAACCATTTCAGCTGAAGGCACAAAGTCAGTGCAAGTGAAGCTTTTGACCAGCTAATCATTTTCGTTGTAATTTCTGTGCCTGATCATAAATCACATTTTTCCTTATGAATAATTCAGTCTGTCTTGTTGATGGAAGCAAGCACCATTAAACATTAGATTCTCTGCTGGGTAAGGATTCTAATGAAAACCACAAATGCTGAACAAACTCAGCCAGTCAAGCAGCATCTGTGAAAAGAGCGACTAGTCAATATTTTGGGTCTGTGACTGCGTCAGAAATGCGAGATGTGTAGAGGAGTTACAGTTTTCGAAGCACAGCTGGAAAGAGGAAGGAAGTGTAAAAGAAAAGACAATTTTTTTTTAAAAATAGGGTCTTCCTCTTAACTAAGGTTTTTTTTTCGGTCCCTTGCTTTCAGCTTTTTTTTGGTAGTAGGCATTATTATCTTCTGTTTTTAAGTGTATTTACAGTTTTGGGGGTTTGAATGTCCTGATTTATATTCTCTATATTGTGTTGTGGTTGGTCTGGAGTTTTTTTTTTTGCGGGGCTTGGGGAGGATACTAATTTTACATGTCTTCAATTTGGGTGCTTTCTCAATTATCTTTTTTGTATTATATTATTATTGTATGTTTATTTTTGCACTGTATTAATGTTCTTCATTTTGATTTGGGGTTTTTTTCTATCTGTAGCGATGTAGAAAATGCATTAAAAAACTAATTTAAAAAAATAGGGTAATGAGGAGCTGGCTTATAATGTTTACATTTCTATAAGTTAACCAAGTTCAGGAACAGTTATTACCCTTCAGCAATCAGGCTCCTGAACCAGTGTGGATAATTAACCTCAACACTGAACTGATTCAATGGACTACCAACTCATTTTAAAGGACTCTACAACTCATGTTCTCAGTATAATTTAATGATTTATTTGTTAGTTTGTCCATTTGTTTATTTATTTGATTATCTATCTATTTATTTATTAATGTTTTTGTAATTTCACAATTTGTCTTCATTTGCACATTGGTTGTTTATCAGTCTTTGTGTGTAGTTTTTCAGTAATTCTATTGTGTTTCTTTGTTATATTGTGAACACTTGCAAGAAAATGAATCTCAGAGAAAAATAGGTGATATATACATACTTTGAATAAACTAACTTCGAACTTTGACGTTTATGAGACAAAGATAAGGTGGATGGTAGCCGTCTTTTCCCCAGGACAGGGGAGTCCAAAACTGGAGGGCATAGACTTAGAATGAAAGGGAAAATATTTCACAGTCAGAATAGGAAGCAGCAGTACATTGCAATATATAATAATAAAACTATAAATTGCAATTAAAAATATATAGTAAAAACTAAATTAACTAAGTAGTGTAAAAAAGTAAATGCTGAGGTTGTGTTAAGTCTCTGGAACAAGCTGCCAGAGGATGTGGGTGAGGCATCATTATAGAAGATCTTGCATAGGTACATTTTGGGCAGATGGGCTCATCAGCTGTGGCTGGCAGCTCATCTAGGAGAAGGAAAATTTCGACCTCAAACCTCCGCTGCCTTGTGGCTACAGCCAGTCATGGGGAAGGCTTCGGGAGTAAACCCTGAGGAAAATTCCAGAGCTGGAGCCCCTAAGGCTGTCCTACATTGAGTTCAGCACTGGATGGCAACTCTTGCAGTGCAGCTGGTGCCAGTTTGTATTGGTCTCTGCCGTCCCTTTGAGTAAATAAGTTCTGATGAGAGGGGGAGCCTGTTGCAAGGGAAACAGCTTGCTCTCCTTATTAAACAGCCCTGGCTTGCGTATCTAGACAGCTGGGACCCACCATCCATGGTCAACCCTGCCCAATGGAGGTTTCAGTGGGGTAGGTAGATGGAGGGGCTGGGCTCAGAGGGACATGCACAAAACACAGGAAATTGGGGCTAGATGGGTGGGCATGGTTGTCAGTATGAGCTGGTTGGGCTAAGGAGTTCTGCTCCTTTGTTCAATAATTCCATGACTGTAGAGAAACTATTTACAACAGATCAGGTGATAAGGAGTATGAGTGCTGACTGTTAACAGGACACCTTCAAGTTCAAGTTTATTGCCATCTGACTGTACATATATACAACCAAATGAAACAACGTTCCTCCAGACCACTGTGCATCCACAAAACTGAAGACCATAAGATGTAGGAGCAAAATTAGACCATTTGGCCTGTTGAGTCTGCTCCACCATTCAAGCATGGCTGATCCTTTTCTCCTTCCTCAGCCCCACTCCCCAGGTTCCTACCCGTGACCTTTGATGTCGAGTCCAATCAAGAACTTATCAAGCTCTGCCTTAAATACACCCAAAGACCTGGCCTCCACAGCTGCCTGTGGTAATAAATTCCACAAATTCACCACCCTCTGGCTAAAGGAATTTCCACACATCTCTGTTTTAAATGGATACCCCTCTATCCTGAAGCTGTGCACTCTTGTCCTAGACTCACCTGCCATAGGAAATACTCTTTCCACATCTACTCTGTCTAGACTTTTCAACATTCAAAAGATTTCAATGAGATCCCCCCATCCTTCTAGATTCCTGTGAGCACAGATCCAGAGCCATCAGATGTTCCTCGTATGATAACCCTTTCATTCCTGGAATCATCCTTGTGAACCACCTCTGAACCCTCTCCAATGCCAGCACATCTTTTCTCAGATGAGGAGCCCAAAATTGTTCACAAGGTGAGGCCCCACTAGTGCCTTATAAAGCCTTAGCATCAAATCCCTGCTTTTATATTCTAGATACATTGAAATGAATGCTAATATTGCATTTGCCTTCCTCATTACTGACTCAACCTGCACAAGGACTCACAAGGACTCACAAGTCCCTCTGCATTTCAGATTTTTGGATTTTCTCCCCATTTAGAAAATAGTCTGCACATTTATTTCTACTACCAAAGTGCATGACCATGCATTTTCCAACATTATATTTCATTTGCCACTTTCTTGCCCATTCTCCTAATCTGTCTAAGTCCTTCTGCATCCTACCTGTTTCCTCAACACTACCTGCCCCTCCACCAATCTTTGTTATAATCTGCAAACTTGGCAACAAAGCCATCTATTCCATCATCTTAATCATTGATATACAGCATAAAAAGAAGAAATCCTAACACCGTCTCCTGTGGAACACCACTAATGTACTCACTGGCAGCCAACCAGAAAAGGATCCTTTCATTCCCATTCGCTGCCTCCTACCAAGCAGTCAATGTTCTAACTATACCTGTAACATTCCTGTAATACCATGGGCTCTTAACTTGGTAAACAGCCTCATGTGTGGCATCTCGTCAAAGGCCTTCTGAAAGTCCAAATATACAACATCTACCACATCCCCTTTATCTATCCTACTTGTAATCTCCTCAAAGAATTCCAACTGGTTCATCAGGAAAGATTTTCCCTTAAGAAAACAATGCTGACTTGGTCCTATCCTGTCCAGTGTCACCAAGTAACCTCATCCTTAACAATTGATTCCAACAACTTCCAACCACTGAGGTCAGGCTAACTGGTCTATAATTTCCTTTTGGCTGCCTTCCTCCTTTCTTAAAGAGTGGAGTGACATTTGCAATATTCAAGTCCTCTGACACCATGCCAGAGTCCAATGATTTTGAAAGATCATTACTAATGCCTCCACAAACTCTACTGCTACCTCTCTCAGAACCCTAGGGTGCAGTTCATCTAGTCCAGGTGACTTATGTACCCTTAGGCCTTTCAGCTTTTTGAGCTTCTTCTCCCTTGTAATAGTAACTGTACTTGCTTCTCTTCCCTCACATCCTTCAACATCTGGCAAACTGCTAGTGTCTTCCACAATCATACACTTTATGGAAGCAGGGGACAAGGAGAGAGCAGTCTATCTGAAGTTAGAAAATGCAATAATCATTCCAAGAGTTTACAAAGAGCCCCAGGTGGAAGGTAAGATGTTGTTCCTGCAATTTGCATCGAGCTTCACTTTATCAGTGGAGGAGTCCACAGACAGACAGGTTGGATTAGAGGAGTACTGGGAATGAAGGAAGGAAGTACAGATTCAAAATTCAATTGCATTTATTATCAGATAATGTATAAATTATACAGCCTTGAGATTTGTTTGTTCACAGGTAGCCATGTAAGAAACCCGATAGAACCCAATTTAAAGAAAAAAAAAGAATAAAAAATAAATATAAGAGGCCGACACTCGATGCGGAAGAAAAAAATACGAGTCATGCAAATAACTGAAGTGAACAACAGCATTTCGGACCAAAGTTGAGTCCTCAGATCCAAACCCTGGAGCAGCTCAGAATAGGCCCAAAGCCGCTGTTTATCGTATTACCAGGCACAGAGCACCGCAGCCAGGGCAGCCTTCACAGCCTCACCGCTTGGGGATAACTATCATTGAGAACGAGCGAAATCAACTCTCCTCTCGACCATCACCCTGTCTTTTCAGTCTATCTGATCCAGCATTTAAATTAACCCAATGACAGAACAGCAAAAGGCTCCAGCACCCTGGAGAGAGAAGTGAAGATCGTGGAGAGTGAGCCAGCATTTACATTGTCTAAACAGCGCATTGTACCTCGCTGCTCTCTCCTACTTCTGAGGCAGGATTCCTGACCTAAAACATGGACTGTTTCCTCCCTCGACAGATGCTGTTCGACGAGTTGCATTCTTGATGATGGATGCTGCTTTCTTCTAGCAGCACAGTTTGTAGATGCAATCAACAGTGGCGAGAGCCCCTCCTCTGATGGATTGGTCTGTATCCATTACTTTTGGTTGCTTCTCAATCACTGACAAGAAAGGCTAAGTTCCTTTACTTTCACCTTCAGCTCATAGTCACCGGATTTATCATGCAGAATAAGCCCTTCCGGCACTTCGAGCTTCACTTCCCAGCAAACCCTGATTTAACCCTGGCCTAATCACAAGACAATTTACAATGACTTATTAGCCTACCAACCAGTACATCTTTGGAGTGTGGGAGGAAACCGGAGCAGCCGTAGAAAACCCACATGGTCAAGGGGAGAATGTACTCCCCGTGCAGGCAGCAGTGAGAATTGAACCTGGGTCACTGGTACTACAGCATTGTACTAAGCACTGCACTACCGTGCCGCCCTACATTTACACATCCATACAATGGGGGGGTGGGGGGGGGAATTAGTAGGTAGCGCCCACATCATAGACTAAATTTTAAAAGTCATTCAACCATTCATGAACAATTAATATTGCCATTTATAAACCTAACATGGAATTTGGAAAAGATTCTCTTCCAACAGAGACAAAAAATTACATGGAAGCTACAATGACTCACCATGACTCACAATGATGAGGAGTGATTGAGGCAAGGATCTGAAATGCCTTAACTGGAAAAAGGACAAACATATGGATAGGAGGATGTGCTGGCGAAGAGAGTTGGAGGAGATTTATGTGGAGCGTGTTCCAGATGGAGCACTTCAGAATCAGAATTGGAATTATTTTCACTGACTTAAGCGACGTAAAATGTGTGTTTAGTGGCAGCAATAGAGTCCAAAGGTGTAAAATCATTATAAATTATGGAAGTAATAGTACAAAAAAAGGGAAAATTAAGTCACGTTCTCGGAGATCAGAATCAAAATCAGATTTAAAATATGGTGTTTTGTGCTAGCAGTACATTGCAATGCATAATAAAAACTTTAAATTAAAATAAGAAATACGTACAGATAAATGTATGTAAAAGGAGAGCAATGAAAGAAAAGTGAATTAGTGTACACAAGTTCATTGTCCATTCAGCTCCTGCATGGGGTCAGGGGGAGAATGTAAAATCTCCTTACAGATAGCAGCAGAATTGAACCCAGGATGCTGGCACTGTGGTGGTGTGGTGGCATCTGTCAGTATCGAGAGACCATGGATCTGCGCCTGGAGTTTCCAGGGCGCAGGCCTGGGCAGGGTTGTATGGGAGACCGGCAGTTGCCCAAGCTGCAGGCCTTCCCCTCTCCACGCCACCGATGTTGTCCAAGGGAAGGGCACTAGGACCCATGCAGCTTGGCACCGGTGACGTCGCAGAGCAATGTGTTGTTAAGTGCCTTGCTCAAGGACACAAACACGCTGCGTCAGCTGAGGCTCGAACCAGTGACCTTCAGGTTACTAGTCTGATGCCTTGCCCACTAGGCCACGCGCTGGCACTGTAGTACCATTATTTACTGAGTTACAGCATGGAATAGGCCCTTTTGGTCCTTTGAGGCTCAGTTTAATCTGAGCCTAATCATAGGACAATTTACAATGACCAATTAACCTACTGACCAGTACGTTTTTGAAACCAGAGCACCTGGTGAAAACCTACACAGTCACGGGGAGAACATACAAGCTCCTTACAGACAGTGGTGGGAAATGATCTTGGGTCGCCTGTACTGCAAAGTGTTATGCTAACCACTGCGCTGCCATGCCACCCCAATCACGGTCGAGTCATGGTCACTATTAGTCATGATTCAGCCGTACCACTGGTATTTATATTAAATTGGAGAAAGATTTCATCAAGTTCCATCTGTTTAAATGAGCTGTTAACTGGCCAAGCACCAAGACTGGATAGCTCTCTGTTAATCCTCTGGAATTGAAACATATTTTGTGAACATTTCACTGATTAACTTATGAAACATTGGCCTTGATCATAAGGCTACTCATTGAAATAAATATATTTATTAAGCTGAATATAAACTATTCAGGTGAGCTCATGCCTGGATCAATATTGCTGATTCTTCTCCATTTCATTCACTCTCAGGATGAGGTCCCTCTGACAACAGCCAGTACGTATAACCCAACTCCAATTGCCTGAGGCCAGTTTTCAGTCGAGAGACAACTAAATCCCATTGTCTGTGAGTCCATACACCGTCTATGAACAAATCTGACAGATCTGCAGATTCATGTATGTGACCATTACCAATTAACTTCCCATTCCAAAATTTATTCAATTAACCAAATTCACTTTTAATTAATAGCATTTGAACATATACCTTGCAGGTAATTTGTGCTGACCTTAACGTAATTAGTATAACACACACAAAATGCAAGAGGAGCTCAGGATGTTAGGCAGCATCCATGCAGGGAATTCATCTGCTGATGCTTCAGGCCAAGACACTTCATAAGGACTTGATGAACGGTCCTGATGAAGGTTCTTGGCTCAAAATGTCATCTGTTTTTTTCCCCACCATACAATATCATGCAGAAGTCTTAGGCACATTTACATTGTATAGCTAGGGTGCCTAAGACTTTTGCACAGTACTGTAGTAATTTTATGTATTGTACTGTACTGCTGCCACAAAAAACAGACAAATTTCATGACATATGTGAGTGATGATAAACCTGATTCTGATATAAGTCTATATTGTGGATGAAGAGTGGGAAGAGAGCAGGGTGAGTGGAATCATGGTTGGAAAAAGAGGAAAGAAGAGACGAAGGAAGAGGGAAGGGAGCAGGAAGCACCAGAGGGACATTCTGTAATGATCAGTAAACCAGTTGTTTGGAACCAAATGACCTTGTCTGTTGTCTCCACCCCACCCTGGTGCTCCTTCTCTGTCACCTGTCTCACAACCTTCCTGTGGTGCTCCCCACTTTCCATTCCTCTGCTCCTACCAGATTTACAAACTCTCTCTCTCTGTTCCCACATTGAGAAATACAGTATCTGCAAAGGTTTTAGGCATCCTAGCTATACTGAATATACATGCCTAAGACTTTTGCACAGTACTGTAGATGCTACCTGACTTGCTGGGTTCCTCCAGCATTTTGTGCATGTTGCCCCAGACTTCCTGCATCTGCAGAATCTCTTGTGTTGGTGATTTGTATGGTAACTGCTAGGCATAGTGCACTAAAGTCACAGAGTCATTGAAGAGTACCGTATGGATACAGGCCCTTCAGCCCATCCAGTTCATGTTAGTCACTATGTCCACCCAGCCAGTTCCAATTTCCTGTATTCAGCCCTTATCCCTCCCGGCAGTTCCTCTCCATGTACCTGTCTGTTTGTTAATTGATAGCCTTGTATCTGCGTCAGCCACTTCCTTTGGCAGTTCACACCTTGTACTCACCACACTCTCTCTCACCACCCTCTGTGTGAAACTGTTTCCCGTCAGATCAGTCCCTTTTAAATCTTCCAGATTGGGAATTCTCAAACATTTTTACACCATGAGGCCTTACCATTAACCAAGGGATCTGTGGACCGCAGGTTGGAGGCCCCTGTTCTAGAAGTACTGGGAGTTAATTCAGTTCAGAAACATTGGCTCAAACATTGCAGAACATTTATTAAAAACTTCACAAACTCTCAATTTGTAACATACAACCCTCTAGATCATAGATGCTGTCTGACTTGTCTGACTTGCTAAGTTCTTCCAGCATTTTTGTGTACTTTAAATTTCTGGGTTTGTTGGGATGCTATTATACTTTTAGTGTTGGCGCATGGCCTAGTGGGCAAGGCATTAGACTAGTAACCTGAAGGTCACTGGTTCAAGCTTCAGCTGAGGCAGCGTGTTTGTGTCCTTGAGCAAGGCACTTAACAACACATTGCTCTGCGACGACACCGGTGCCAAGCTGCTTGGGTCCTAGTGCCCTTCCCTTGGACAACATCGGTGGCGTGGAGAGGGGAAGGCCTGCAGCTTGGGCAGCTGCCGGTCTCCCATACAACCCTGTCCAGGCCTGCCCCCTGGAATCTCCAGGCGCAGATCCATGGTCTCTCGAGACCGACGGATGCCACCACCATACTTTTAATGAAAGGAGTACGGTGAGCCAAAACACCCAATGTGTATTGGTCAGCTGGCAACCACCAGGCTCCATAGTATCCAAGACATCTTCAAGGAGCAGTGCCTCCAAAAGGCGACATCCATTAAGTACCCCCTTTACCCAGGGCATACCTTCCTCTCACTGCTACCATCAGGAAGGAGGTACAGAAGCCTGAAGGTACACACTCAGCAATTCACGAACGGCTTCTTCCCTTCTGCCATGTGATTCCAAAATGTACATTGAATCCAGGAAGACAATTCACTTTTTAAAATAGATATTATTTCTCTTTTTGCACTATTTTAATCTATTCAGTATACATAAATATACTTATTGCAATTGATCTCTTTATTTGTTTGTTTGTTTATTTATTTCTATATTATTGTGTATTGCATTGAACTGCTGCTGCTAAGTTAACAAATTTCCCGATACCTGATTCTGATCCCGGGCTGCCTCTCACTGATGGTCATTGTTCCTAACAAAGTCTTAAAAGTTCTTCAGTAATTGTTTAAATGGCTGTGCTCTGGACACACAATTGAGCTTTTTTTTCGGGTCCGTGGTTTTACTGAATAAAGGTTTAGTTCATGTTCTGTCTTTGATAGAACTCCTGGCTTCAGACCTCATCAATCATTATATGTGAGCATATACTATAGAATGTATGTGGATGCTTGAAGCCTAAGTTCCTGATGGGATATTAACTCAGTGCTTTATCATGATATCTGCACAGGAATATCCATCTTATAAAATTAACTACTGGACATGTCTTGTAGCTGCACTGTTTAGCATTGAGCTTTGGAGATAATAATGAATGCTAAAAGAAAGTATTACACACGTCATTGGAAGGAAAGAGTTAAATATGATTCCTCCTTGGTATGTGCTAAAATAACATGGAAGTCTGTAAGAGAAAGTGTTGTTTGCTTGGAGTGGGAATGTCTTCAGAAAGTACAAGAGCAATGTTTTGAGAAAGTTAAGGGAGTACAAGTTTAGAGTCATAACAGTGGAAGATGGTGAAAAACATTTTTATACAGGAAAGCGAGGTAATTGTACGGAAGCAGGTACCAAATGCATGGAAAAGTTCCAGTGTAAAGGGTCATGAAGGTTATAAAAGAACACCTTTGTGAATGGTAGAGAGTTCTGTCCCAGGCTAGGTCACAGCTGGTGACTCGTGCTAGGACAGGGAACTGTACGTCAAGTCAGAGTTAGACTTGGATGGAGAGAAAACAGGTTGCATGTGAGATTGTCAGACCCTCAGTTCCCTCCAGCATTGCAGAGATCAGTTCATTTTGAGGATGATAAGTATTATTTTGATTTCTGTACTGCTATGACTTACTGTCTTAGAGATTTGTTTTTACTTTTGCATTGCATTTGTGCTAGTTCTAATAAAGTGTTTTCCTATTCCCTTGAACACGTGTCATCTCCTGTTGTTTGTGAACACCCTGAGTTAAACCTGGAAAGAGCACATCATAAATTTTAAGTAATTTTCATTTACAGTCATCCATAATTACCCTGGTACTAGAACAGAATATACAAATCCAAGTAATATTCAAAGTCAATTTATTATCAAAATACGTCCACATCACCAAGTACTACCCTGACATTCATTTTCTTGCAGGCTTTCATAGTAGACACATAGAAATACAATAGAATCAATGAGCAGCATCATAGAATCAATGAATCAATAGTATCAGAAGTCTACCAGAAGTTAAAAGAGATGCCATCAGGCTTTGTACATGGTTGTTTAAATAAATGGAACTTTAAAGGACAATCATTCTCAAGAGAAAATATTAGTTATGGAATTCCACAAGCAGTTAGGTGGAAGAAGCCTGTAGGTCTGAGCAATCCAAGCTTCATCTAAAGATCACTCCAGCAGCAGTGCGAATCTCATTCCAGCATTAACAAGATGCTGGAGGCCATGAAGCACCATTATTCACCTAAATCAGAGGGCTTGGAAATATCCCAACCATCTGCCGTTAACAAAAATGTCTCAAAGTATCAAAGTAAAGGCAGACTGCTGAAAACACTCAGTAGAACAGACAGCATCTTTGCTAAGAAAATAAGGGGGTTAACAGTCAAATCAAACAGCTAGACCGTAGGACCTTAAGACATAGTAATTGGTCACATGGGTGTAATTGGGCAGCATGGGCCCATTGGTCCAGAAGAGCCTGTTACCGTGCTGCATCTCTGAATAGAGTTACAGCAAACCGCAGCACAGAAACAGGCCTTGTGGCCCTTCTGGACCATGCTGAACCCCATCTCTCCATACCCCTCCCATCCACGTACCCATCCAAACTGCTCTTTAACATTGAAATCAAAATCGCATCCACCTCTTGCACTCTCACCACCCTCAGCGTAAAGAAGTTTCCCCTCATGTTCCCTTTAAACATTTCACCTTTCACCCTTAACCCTTGACCTCTGGTTGTAGTCCCACCCAACCTATAAATCAATTAAATATTTATATATTTCTAGAAAGACTAACCAGAACAGTTAATCAAACATTGTAATTTGGAAAGCTTCTCAGGGTAAAATCATGAAATTGCTGTAATCACCTGCAGTTTAATTGGCATTAAGTGAAGTTTTAGAGATAAGCCTTTGTTTCTGGAACAATTTATTGAACACTCACTGACAAGGGCAAATTGTTGCTTTGTATGCTAATGAAGAAGAGCACAATTCACTGAATTCTCAGCTATTCATTAAGCAGAGATTGGTCATTAACTGTAACTACTAATTTCCCGAGCTGAAAAGAAATCCTGGGACATTTCTCATGTTTCCTTAAAAATAGAGGAGAATATTCTGCCCATTGATTCGATTCTAACTCTCATCCCATCTCGGGATATTTGGGTCTATTGACACAATTTGGTTCAGAATGTTGTTGGTCGGTTCTATTGTTTGAATGATTTGTGTTTTTTTCTCTTTCTTTGAGCTTTGGGTGTTAGTCTTTCTTTTTTAATTGGGTTCTTTCAGGCTTCTTGCTTTGTGACTGCCTGGAAGCAGAAAAATCTCAAGGTTGTATAATTTAGACATTCTTTGAATCCATCTGTTCCATTAGCCTACTTACTTCTCTGTAACGTAGTGTTAGAAATGTGAGTTATGACCAAAGAAAAGAGAAAAATGGCTGGAGACGTTCAGCACTTTAGTGCAAGGGTGATTATTAGGTGCGTCAATAATCAATCTTAGTGAAAATAGTGAAAAGATAAATGCCAATATTTACAAAATGTTATCTACAAGAAAATACAATAGCTCTATATTTACTTCAGTTCAGTGTGAGCTCCCCACAGCCCCGATCTCTCTCTCTTACTGAGGGTGAAGTTACTTTTTTTGGCACTAGAACATACCTTCTTTAATTACCAACAAAGTTAACTTAAGACTGCACGTGAATTAGAATATGATGCACCCCACAATGTAGTTACAAACGTATTACATAATAAACAGAGGTATCTACCTTAAAAACAGTATACCAACAATGTTATACACATTTACAGATCTCCATTAATTAAGAAATGGAATATTCCGCCACGTATGGTGGGAAAGGCACCATAAAGCCAACTGAAGTGTACCAGCTCAGTTTAGGACCTAGTGGATGCCATGACTACATAAAACAGCAGAACGCTCAACACGATCGCACACTTAAAAATAAAGAATGAAATTTAACTAAACTTTGGTGTCTGACTTGGAATGTATGTAACAGTGCAGAAGGAAAAATTATGAGAATATACTGGTGAAGACATTGAAGTCCCTACACTCACTGCAACGACAGCAGAATGACAAGACAATGTTTGTGTGAGTGAATGCGCTTGTATAAACAGTGCATTTACAGAATGCTCTCTACTTAACCTAGTCTCGCTCTGATCCAGATTAGTTCCTCCACATCAATGCAATCTTGATGAAGGCATGCCAATGGTTATAATTCATTAGGAGTTTAAAGAGATTTGGTATGTCAACAGGGACTCTAGCGGACTTCTACAGGCGCACTATGGAAAGCATCACCATCCAGCGTGAAAGCTCCAATGTACAGGATCAAAAGAGACTGCAAAGGGTTCCAGACTCAGCCAGCTCAAACATAGACACAACGTTCCACACCACTGAGGACATCTTTAAGATTATTTATTTATTTAAATTTGCAGTGTGGAATAAAGATTTCTGGCCCTTGGAGATGCTCCGCCCAGAAACCCCTGGTCTTACCCTAGCCTAATCACGGGGAGGCCATGCAGACTCCATACAAATAACGTCAGAGTTGAAGTCTAAATTCCAATGGCCAGAGCTGTAATAGCATCATGCTAATTGCTATGCCACTGTGGTGCCCAGGAAAAAGCTGGGAATTTAGGAAAAGCTCCCAAAGTTGATGCACATTTCAATTCCAGTTTCAGTTATAATTGTTATGTTGTAAGTATATAACGGTTATGTTGAGTAAACTCGTCCTTCTCTCCTTGGAGCGATGGAGGATGAGAAGTGACCTGACAGAGGTGTACAAGATGATGAGAGGCAGTGATCATGTGGATAGTCAGAGGTTTTTTCCCAGGGCTGAAATGGTTGCCACAAGAGGACACAGGTTTAAGGTGCTTGGGAGTAGGTACAGAGGAAATGTCAGGGGTAAGTTTTTTACGCAGAGAGAGTGGTGAGTGTGTAGAATGGGCTGCCGGCAATAGTGGTAGAGGCAGATACAATAGGGTCTTTTAAGAGACTTTTGGATAGATACATGGAGCTTAGAAAAATAGAGGGCTATGGGTAAGCCTAGTAATTTCTAAGATAGGGTCATGTAAGACACAACTTCATGGGCCGAAGGGCCTGTATTGAGCTGTAGTTTTTTTTCTATAATTCTAATCATTTTTGTTGCATTTATTTCTCTTTCATTTGTGATTTACATGGATTACAAAGATTGCCTGCAACAAAGCAGAAGAGAAATTAGTTTTACAGTTCTTGGACAGCATGGTTATGTCAGCAGCTGTTCAGTTTATTTGAGTAGTAAATGCCATATAATCACTCACAGTTACATCCAAGTGTACTGGCAGTGATTTTCTGCACCGTTCTGTGTTAACCACCTCAGAGGTAAGTTAAGGCACCCTGTGCAACGGTAGGTTAAATCATGTTTGGTGGCAGAAAATGAGCCACCTGATGACTGGTAATAACTTTGTTTGTGGTTTCAGGAGCAGGAACCACACTTTCAGAAAAACTTAATGCGAGTACGGAGCAGATTTCAGGCAGGTTCAGATCTCTATTTGGCTTCAGAACTTCCAGATTATTTCAAGGTTCAAGAATGCTTAATGTCACTTCCTGCATGCAAAGATAAAGGAGAACAAAATAATTGTTACTCTGGATCTGATGCAGCACAAAAATAACAGAAAAGATAAAGAACAGTAAATATAAATATTCAAGATAGTTTGTATGTTTATAAAGTGGTGCTAGGTATAGGAGTGTCTCTATGTAAGGTGATGACAAGAAATGATAAGTCATGATGGTTGGGGGCATGGAGGACAGTCTCGTGGACTGACTGTGTAGCTATAAAGTGACACTAGGATGTAAATAAGGTGACTGATGGGAAATAATAAAGTAGTGCTGGAGTTAATGGGTGCAGGTATTGATCAGCCTTACTGCTTAGGGAAAATAACTGGTTTTTGAGGCTGGCAGACCTGGCATGGATGCTAAGTAGCCTCCTCCCTGATGGGGGGGGGGACAAACAGTCCATCAGCAGGGTGGGAGGGATCCTTCATGATGTTACTGACACTTTTCTGTATATATGCCTTTGATGGTGAGTAGACTGGTGCCAGTGACGTGTTGGGTAGTTTTGGCTACCCATAGTAGAGCTTTCCTGTCCACCACAGTGCACATCTCGAAGTGGAGCAGTAAATCATAAACACAAGAGATTCTGCAGTTGCTGGAAATTTGGAGCAACAAGCACAAAATGCTGGAGGAACTCATCAGATCAGGCAGTACCTATGGAAAGGAAAAAGCAGTTGATGTTTCAGGCCAAAAACCTTCATCAGGATTGAAGAATTAAACTTTTTCAGGGAAGGCATCCCTCGAAGAGACTTCACAGGGGAGCAGCAAATCATAAACACAAGGAATTCTGCAGATGCTGGAAATCCAGAGCAACAAACACAAAATACTAGAGCAACTCAACAGGTCAGGCAGCATCCACGGCAATGAAAAAGCAGCTGACGTTTCAGGCCAAAAACCTTCATCAGAACTGCAAAGAAAGGCGGAAGAGGCGAGAATAAGAAGGTGGGGTGAAGAGAAGTTCTGAGGAGGGGACATCACCAATAACCTGTCCAGGTCAAACTACGTAAATGTCAAGGCTAAGAAAGCTCATCAACATTTCTACTTCCTCAGGAGGACAAAGGAATTTGACATGTTCCCACAGAACCTTACAAATTTTTGTAGATGCACTATTGTGAAAGCATACTATCTTTATGCATCGTGGCTTGATATGGCAACTGCTCTGCCCGAGACCACAAGGAATTTCAGAGGGTTGGGAACACAGCCCAGTCCATAACACAAAACAATCTTCTGTCCATTGACTATGCCTTCATTTCCTGTTGCATCATGGAAACAGCAGAAATAATCAAGGATTCCTACCCAACCCTGGACATTCTCTCTTCTCATCAGGCAGAAAATATAAAAGCTTGAGAACACAAACTCGCAGTCTCAAGGACAACTTCTATCCCACATTCCTCAATGCTTGAATGGACCTCTTATACAATAAAGATGAGCTCCTGATCTCACAATAACTCACATTATTGTTTTACCGTGTTCTACCTCAGAGCACTGTGGAATGATTTGATCTGTATGAACAATATGCAAGACAAGCCTTTCACTGAACCTCAGCACATGCAGCAATAATAAATCAATTCCAAATCCAATTCCTATTAAGCCTAATGTCTACTTGTCATGGTTAGCTCTGCGAGGAGAAAGATTTCCCACCATTCACTTACATTGTTTGAAGGACAAACACTTTGGTCCTGCAGTTTCACCTGCTCTTGCGAACTGTGCTCAAGAATATTCTATGTTACCTTGAGAGACCAAACTGAGTCTTGTTGCAAGGTACTAATGGACAACTCAGTGCTCCCAAGTCTGTAAAATGGAAGTAGAACAGCCAGTCCCTGGGTCCAGGGTCTTCATTCAACATCACTGGCAAGTTCTTCAGAAAAACAATTGGGAGTTGAGGCCCAGTGGCCTGAGTCTACAAGTCCACTAGGGAAGTCGGCCCACTGTCTGCAAATCTGTGATACCACTGGAGGTTGGAAAATGGAGAAGGCTTACTCTGGGCTTGAGTGAGAGTGGATGGGTCAGAGGGAGGAACGGGGCTTGTTTTACTGTTTTTTTTTAAGAAATCCTCACCACATTACAGGCCCTTCGGCCCACAACATGCTGCTGACCATGTAGCTTACTCTAGAAACTGCCTAGAATTTCCCAACTGCATAGCCCTCTGTTTTTCTCAGCTCCATGTAGCTATCCAAGAGTCTCTTAAAAGACTCTATTTTATCCACCTCTGCCACCATCACTGACAGTGCATTCCAAGAACCCACCACTGTCTTTGTGATATCCCCCTTGTACCTACTTCCAAGCACCTTAAAACTAGGCCCCTTCGTGTTAGCCATTTCAGCCCTGGGAAAAAGCCTCTGGCTATCCACACGATCAATGCCTCTCATCATCTTATACACCTCTATCAGGTCACCTCTCATCTTCCGTCACTCCAAGGAGAAAAGGCCAAGTTCACTCAACCTATTCTCATAAGGCATGCTCCCCAATCCAGGCAACATCCTTGTAAATCTCCTCTGCACTCACTCTATAGTACCCACATCTTTCCTGTAGTGAGATGACCAGAACTGAATTTGTTGCCTCTTGTGTCCTGTGTCATTCTGCTGAGCACTGTGGGCATGCTAGGTTAGTGCCAGAATGCGTGGTGACACTTGTGGCTGTTCCCAGCTAATCCTTAAGTTGTGTTGGTTGTTACGCAAATTGCTGTACGTTTGAAAGTGCGATAAGTAACTGAATCTGATCAGATCTGACATAAAGGTTCTCCTGTGAGATGCCAGCCAGGCCGATCATGCCGTATGCAAGTACATCAAGATAGTAAATTGAAAATAAATCAGAATGTAGCGTTGAAATTACAAAGAAAGTGCGGTGCAGGTGGACAAATAAAATACAAGAGCCAGGAAAGCCCAGTTTAAGGAAATGTAAGCCCCAAATTCTTGTAATGGCAAATTATTAGCAAAAAGAGTTAGTGATCTCTGTTTCCAAAGCACAGATATTAAGATTGTTGATTTGATTTCAATTAATGCTCATTATGTCTAATGACAATTAAACTCCAGCATATAATTAATAACCACTAACAAAATCTAACCTGTTTTAAATAGTTCAATAAATCTATCTCAAGTCCTGAACAAGACTCTTTAATTACAGTGGAGGCACAAGAGACTCTTACCGCGCTGGAAGTCCAGAGCAACACACACGAAATGCTGGAGGAACTCAGTCAGTCTGGCAGCATCTATGGAGAGGAATAAACAGTTGACATTTCAGGCCAAACCCTAAACTATTGGCTAAGATTAGCTCATCTCTGCAATGAAGATACAGGGGAAGTTGTCACTTTGGTACCAGGGTATCAGGAAGTATAGGTAATTTTTAATCTAACTGAAATAATGGTGCCTGAATGGCATTTGTCAACAATGAGCCAGTTATTTACTTATTTTCATGGGAGTCTGCAAACCAGGAGTGAATTAAAATTGGTCAAAAAGAGAAAAAGAGTGGACTACTGGAGTTAGTGGAAGTAAGTTATGCACCAAGGTTTACAACGGTCAATACTTAAGATATAGCAGAGTTGGGAAACCAGATATAGTCCTTTCAGCAGAAAATGTGGTATATAACTGGAAAAAATTATTGGAATCATTTACGGACGAATGAAATCGGTTGGAGTACATCACACATAACTCTGAATTCAGTTAAATTTCTGAAGCCTTTCAAGATACTATGAATTGGATAAGCGACCACATTGACCTCATATCTGAGGGAAAGCATAATGCTGAGATTTGTGCTACGTATACTAAACACACTAAAGTTATTAAGACTTGCTGCTAAAACAAATTAAAGAATGAGTGACGCAAGTTTTTTGAATAAGTTTTGGAAGTGGGGAACAAATGTTAAATACATCTGTGTGTGTGAATAGTATCACATGTTCCTATAATGCTGATTTTATGTACCCTGATAATTGTATGCTTAATGTATGTCAACTGACAAGGTAGAAGGCTAAAATAATGTAAACAATAGAGGAAATTGCTTTCATGAAACAGCAGAGATGATTGTCAGTATAAAGTGGGTGAAATTAGTAAATAAATGCTAGTAGAATGTAAATGTTGCACACCTACTGACATTCCACAGCAGTCCTATGGGCAGTCAACTGAATGAGAAGAGGATAATGGTCTAAGGTAAATATCTTTGGATCAAGAAGAGGGAGATGTTGACCTGAAGGAACTACAGTCTACAAATTGGTGAATTCAAATGAATCAAGGGTAGTGTAAGCATACAGACCAATTGTCTTGTTCCTGCTGTGTGCTTGGAGATGGAGGCTGTCATTTTGTGGAACTGTTTTGCATCCTTGGTCTTATGTGTTAGTTGCTGGGCTTGATCAGTGTTTTAAAGAAGACGTAATGATGCCTCAGGTAACCTGCTAAGCTAGGGATCATTTCCAAAAAAGAAGTTATTTGGGAGGTGTTCTTTGGTTGGATATAACGCACAGGTTTATGACTGCTGGTCTGTGTCCGGTCTGTGTGATTCAAGCTGATTGAGAACAAAGAATCATAAGTTACCGATTGTCACTTGCTGGGAAGAAGGCAATAAATGGAAGCTGGCCTGGCGTATAACCAATAACCGATTTTAGAGGTCAGACACATGACCTACAGCCAATGACACTGGAAACATAGAAACATAGAAAATAGGTGCAGGAGTAGGCCATTCGGCCCTTCGAGCCTGCACCGCCATTCAGTATGATCATGGCTGATCATCCAACTCAGAACCCTGTACCTGCTTTCTCTCCATACCCCCGATCCCTTTAGCCACAAGGGCCATATCTAACTTCCTCTTAAGTATAGCCAATGAACCAGCCTCAACTGTTTCCTGTGGCAGAGAATTCCACAGATTCACCACTCTGTGTGAAGAAGTTTTTCCTCATCTCTGTCCTAAAAGGCTTCCCCTTTATCCTTAAACTGTGACCCCTCGTTCTGGACTTCCCCAACATCGAAAACAATCTTCCTGCATCTAGCCTGTCCAATCCCTTTAGAATTTTATATGTTTCAATAAGATCCCCCCCTCAATCTTCTAAATTCCAGTGAGTATAAGCCTAGTCGATCCAGTCTTTCTTCATATGAAAGTCCTGCCATCCCAGGAATCAATCTGGTGAACCTTCTCTGTACTCCCTCTATGGTAAGAATGTCTTTCCTCAGATTAGGGAATGAAAACTGAACACAATATTCTAGGTGCGGTCTCACCAAGGCCTTGTACAACTGCAGTAGAACCTCCCTGCTCCTGTACTCAAATCCTTTTGCTATGAATGCCAACATACCATTTGCCTTTTTCACCGCCTGCTGTACCTGCATGCCCACCTTCAATTACTGGTGTACAATGACACCCAGGTCTCATTGCATCTCCCCTTTTCCTAATCGGCCACCATTCAGATAATAATCTGTTTTCCTGTTCTTGCAACCAAAGAGGATAACCTCACATTTATCCACATTAAATTGCATCTGCCATGAATTTGCCCACTCACCTAACCTATCCAAGTCACCCTGCATCCTCTTAGCATCCTCCTCACAGCTAACACCGCCGCCCAGCTTCGTGTCATCCACAAACTTGGAGATGCTGCATTTAATTCCCTCGTCTAAATCATTAATATATATTGTAAACAACTGGGGTCCCAGCACTGAGCCTTGCGGTACCCCACTAGTTACTAGAAAGCAATATTTGAATTGGTAAGAAATGGATACATAAGCAGACGCTTGGTCTGCTGGCAGCGGTAACTGTATGAGAACAGCTATCACGAATGTAAGATACCTCACAAACACGTGGAGATACGAGGAACATGCGGCCAGCAGCGGAAACTCAGTTTTAACTGACAATATCTCTTCTGTTCTTTGACTGTTCATGGAAGGTCGGAAAACTTAGCAGGTGTGCACACAGCTATTGATTCTGTCAGTTCAAGTGTACTTCTGTTGAGACAATAAAGGTACTTGTCAATAAATACGGATTCTCTGTGTCTCATGTTATTATTAAAAGGGGTGATTCTTGTAGCAATATAGATATATTAAATGGTTAAATTAAATAGGTAGTGTAAAAATAGAAGTAAAGAAGTAGTGGTTTGTGTTCGTGGGTCCAATGTCCATTCAGAAATTGGATGGCAGATGGTAAAAAGCTGTTCCGGAATTGCTGACTGTGTGCCCTCAGGCTTCTGTATCTCCTTCCTGATGGTAACAGTGAGAAAGAGAGATGACCTGGGTGACAGGGTTCCTTAATGATGGATGCCACAATTTTGAGGCATCGCTCCTTGAAGATGTCCTGGATACTATAGAAGCTAGTGCCCATAATGGAGCTAAGTTTACGATTCCCTGCAGCTTACTTTGATCCTGTGCTGTAGCCCCACCACCCCCATACAAGACAGTGATGCAGCCAGTTAGAATACTTTCCACGGTACATCTGTAGAAATTTGGCTCTAGGTTAGATCCTCAGAGATATTGACACCCAGGAACTTGAAATTACTCACTCCCTCCTCTTCTGATCCCTTTATAAGGACTGGTGTGTATTCCCTCATCTTACCATTTTTGAAATCCACCATCAGTTCTTTGGTTTTACTGACATTGAGTGCAAGGTTGTTGTTGTGACACCACTGAACTAGCTGATATATTTCACTCTGGTATGCCCTCTCATCACTACCTGAAATTCTGCCAAAACTGGTTGTATCATCTGAGAATTTATAGCTGGCATTTGAGCTGTGCTTAGCCACACAGTGGCTAGACATACTCATCCCGATAGAAGAGATTTCCAAGGGTGGACATGGGAAGGGGATCTTAATCACAGGGAAGTCAAAGTCAACAAATGGGATGCCTGCCTGTAAGCTACAGAATCTGAAATATCATTAGTGAAAAATAGTATGGCTACAAAACACTCGAGTGATAAATGATGAATTTATACAGGCAAACTTTTGAAACTCACTGTGAAATGGCCCCCAGTAATAATGTGCAGCAGAAGTCTGCAGACTTTTATCCGGGTCCTGCACTGAAGAAATGCATGACAAGCGAGGAGGGGAAGAATTATGAGAGCACTGTCCTTAAGTGACAAGGTAATATACCACAGTGTGATTGTACTACTGATGTACAACAGTGTGAATGTTCTACAGAGCTATTGTGTTTGTAAATAAATGTGAGGTTTCGCTAATGAGTGCCACTTGATAATAGTGCCCAATAACATACTGAGTCAATAATGCCAAGATATTGGACACAATTTTCTATGCTCCTGTAGAACATGTTCCAAAAATTGCATATCCTCCATGGAATCCTCACTGCCTATGAAAATAAATGCTTCAAAGAGACCATGACACATGATAAATTACTGCAGGAAGGAGAGGGGTGATTGCACACACGTTGCAAATGCAGGCATTACTCATAATATAAAAGGATGATAACAGGATGAAGAGCTGTTCAGAAATCTGGCCCCCTCTCCACGTTGTACTGGAAGGAAATTAATGTGTGCTTTTCAAGCTCAACTCCAAATTCAAGTTTATTATCTATCCTCTGACTGTACGTGTATAGAACCAAACAAAACAATGTTCCTCAGGACCATGGTGCACCCACAATACATATAACACACACAGCACATAAACCAAAATATTGTCACAAATAAGTTAATAAAATATAATTAAAATGCATGTGGTGGGTAGCACAGGCAAATGAAAAAAAAATAGACAGTACATAAACACAAGTGTGCAGAAGCTGGGAATTCAGAGCAACACACACAAAATGCTGAAGGAACTCAATAGGTCAGAAAGCATCTATGGAAATTAATAAACAGGCGACATTTCAGGCTGAGTCCCTTCTTCTGGACTGTAAACAGTACAGTAAACAGCTTGCTGTCCTAGTGATGAGACCTTGAGGTTGCAGGGTATTCATTATCCTCACAGCCTGAAGGAGGAAGCTGTTATCCAGTCTGGCAGTCCTAGCCCTGATGTTCCTGTACCTCATTCCTAATGGCAATGAAGATTTACACATCAGGATGTTCTTCATTGACTACAGCTCAGCATTCGATAAAATCATCCCCTCAAAACTAATGAATAAACTTAAAGACCTTGGCCTTAGAAACTCCTTGTGCAACCTGATCTTCAATTTCCTCACTTGCAGACCCCAGTCAGTTCAAGTTGGCAACAACATCTCCTCCACAATCTCCTTCAGTAAGGGTGTGCCACAAGCTTGTGGACCTGCTCTACCCATCTTATACTTATGACTGTGAGGCTAAACACAGCTCCAATGCCATACTTAAATTTACTGGCCAACCACACTCGTTGGCTGAATCAAAGATGGTGACAAGTCAGCAAATAGGAGGGAAATCGAAAATCTGGCTGAGTGATGCCACAACAACCTCTCACCCGATGAAAGCAAAACCAAAAAGTTGATTATTGACTTCAGGAGGAACCCAGATGTCCTCGTCATTGGGGGATCAGAAGTGGAGAAGGTCATCAACCTTAAGTTCCTCAGAGTTATCAGTTCAGAGGACCTGTCCTGGGTCCAGCACGCAAGGACCATTACAAATAAAACATGGCCGCAGTTCTTCTTTCTTAGAACATGTTACCTTATAGTTTTGATAAACTTATATAGATATGTAGTGGAGAGTATATTGACTGGTTGCATCACACCCTTGAATGGAATCACCAATGCCCTTGAATGGAAAAGCTTACAAAAAGTAATGGATACAGCCCAGTCCGTCACAGGTAAAGCCTTCCCCACCATTGAACACAACTTCACAGAGTGCTATCATCAAGGGCCTCCTCCACTCTGCTCACTACCTTTGGGTAGAAAGCCTTAGGTCCCATGCAACCAGGTTCAGAAACAGCTATTAACCTCCAGTCACTAGGCTCCTGAACCAGTGTGGATCCTTCTTTTACATAGTGGGTGTTCGTCAGTTTTATGTATCGTTTTCATAAATTCAAATGTATTTATTTATTTTCCTGTAAATGCTTGCAAGAAAATGAATCTCAAGATAGTATATGGTGACATACACATGCTTTAATAATAAATTTACTTTGAATTTGAAGTTATATTTATAGGAGAGAAGAGAAAATATAGAAGATGGATCAGTATATATATAGAACATACCTGTAGAACAGAGTACACATATGTAAAGCAGAGAAATAGAGAACAAAACATAGAATACAGAACAGCACAACATGGGAACAGGCCCCTAGGTTCGGTTATGCCTAACTAACTAATCAATGATGTTGTACCTAACTAACTTAATTAATTAAACTAACCTCTTCTGCCTAGAGGGTGTGCATATGCCTTCATTTGCTGCATATTTATGTGCTTAAGCCTCCTGAACACTGCTCTCACACCTGCATCACCACCTCCCCCGGCAGCAGGCTTTCCTTCTGTAAGAATGTGCCCTGCCCATTTCCTTTGAGACTCCTCCCCACCCCCAGCACCTCAAAACATGCTTTCTAGTATTAATCATAGGGCATTTTACAATGACATATTAACCCACTAACCGGTACATCCTTGTACTGGGAGAGGAAACTGGAGCACCCAGAGGAAACACAGGAAGACTGTACAAACTTTCTTACAGAGGACACAGGAATTGAACCCCGAACTCTGATCACCCAAGCTGTAATAGTCTTGCACTATTTGTTATGCTAACGTGGCACTCCTGGACGGGAGATGAGAGATTTGAGAGGAGGGGCTCAGAGGGAATTCCAGAGCTGAGGGTTTAAGCAACTGAAGGGTCAGCCAGTGTTAACATCTGAGGTGATCAGAAGCACAGAATTGGAGCGGTGCATATCTCCCGAGGGCTTGGTGTTGGGGGACAGGAGGAGAGTGTGAAGATGTCATCATGCTTTCTTGAGATGGTAATGTTTGTGACTTATTTGACCAGAATGTGGCTTTTTCCACGATTCTGGATATTTTAACAAATTTTAACATTGAAGCAAAATATCGCAGACAAGTCTAGCACATAAAAACTGCCCCTTCTCCAGTGACTGTGCCTGCACTTCCCGCCACCTCAGGAAACAGCCAGCACAATCAGGGACACCTTCCATCCTGCTTCTTCAATCTTCTCCACCCTCAGCTCCCTTCCATCGAGCAGAAGATATGAAACCATCAGGCTCAAGGACAGCTTCCACCTCACTGCAATGAGAGTATTGATCTGTCCATCTGCCTCATTGCACCTTACTGTCTGATGCACCATCAATAACTCTCTCTGAGACGTGAAGGCGAGATATCGGCTTTTATTGACTGGAAGAAAGAACAAGCAGTAGTTGACCACCATACTACATCCTGGAGACTGAGAGGCCGGGCTCAGACCTCAATCGCCTTTATACCGGGGTCTGTGGGAGGAGCCACAGGAGCAGACAGCAGGGGGCATGCCCAGACAGGTATATGTAGTTCACCACACTGTCTATCTGCACTGCATTTTCTCAGTAACTGGAATACTGCATTCTGCATTCTACTTTTGCTTTGATGTTTGTACTAGCTCAATGTATTTATGTTTGGAAAGATCTGTATGAATTGCATACAAAACAAAGTTTCTCAGCATAAGCTCAGTGTATGGGACAATAGCAATCAAATAACCAGGGAATTTTTCATGTTAAAGACAGGGATTTGATCTAATTCCCCATTAATCATGGATATCAAAAGAAAACTCAAACCATGAACTTACCAGACTGTGAATGTAGTGTAGAGCAGGGGTTCCTAATCCTTTATGCCATCGACCAACACTATTAAGCACGGGGTCCATGGTCTCCAGTCTGGAAACTCCTGGTTTAGAACAATCCAGGTTCAGGGTACACAGTTGCTTTCAATCACATTTCAAATCCTTGCTACAATTTGATGATTGTGTTTCACAGACAGGAAGTTGAAATTGACTCAGAGGAGTTTATGGAAGTAATTTATTTTATTTTATTTTTGAAATACGTAGTTCAGAATCGGCCCTTCAGGCCCTTTGAGCCATGCTGCCAGTAACCCCTGATTTAACCCTTGCCCAGGGATTCCAACCTTTTATATGCAATGGACCAATACCATTAAGCAAGGGGTCCATGGTCTCCAGGTTAGGAAACCCTGCCCTAGCCTAATCATGGAACAACTTACAATGACCAATTTAGCTATTAACCAGTGCATCTTTGGACTGTGGAAGGAAACCAGATTACCTGGAGGAAACCCACACATTCCACTGGGAGAAGGTACAAATTCCTTACAGAGCTTGTTGGATTTGAACTCCGAATGCCAACACATGGAGCTGTAATAGCCTCATGCTAACCGCCATGTTATCGTGGTGCCCACAATACCTCAAGATCCACAGTGGCCCCAAACAAATTAGCTCTCAGTTAATTATGGCAGGTGTAAATGTTTCCTGATGGAAGTCTTTCATTATTATTGATTATTTTGTAGTTTACTCGTCTTATGACAAGCAGGAATGGATGTAGCAGAAGATTAGCAAAATTGTACTTCTTATATTATGTCAACAGATTATTTTCTGGATTTATCCTTGATCTGCATTTGAAAACTGTGGTTGGAATTAGAATTGGAATTGGTTTATTACATGTACCAGGAATGGAAAACCCCACAAAAAGTAAAGGATATGACCCAGTCCTTCACAGGTGAATGAGCACATCTACAAGGAACGCTGACATATGAAAGCAACAACCATCATCGAGGTTCCCCACCATCCAGGCCATGCTCTCTTCTCACTGCTATCATCAGGAAAAAGGTACAGGAGCCTTAGGTTCTGCATCAGCAGGTTTAAGAATAGTTATTACCCTGGCTACGCAGGTTAAAAGGTTGGTTAGGAAGGCATATGACATACTTGCCTTTATTAGTTGAGGTATTGAGTTCAAAAGTCAGGACGATATGTTGCAGCTTTATAAAATTCTATTAGGCAGCGTCTAGAGAATTGTATAACAGTTCTAGGGAGGATGTCAAGGCTTTGGAAAGGGTGCAGAGAGATCTACTCCAATGCTATCTGGATTAGAGTGTATGTATTAGAGGTTGGACAAACTTGGGTTGTTTTCTCTGGAGCGGCAGGGGCTCAGGAGAGACCTGATAATGGTTTATAAGATTATGAGAGATAGAGATGGAGTCGACACCTTCTTCCCTGTGTTGAGAAGTCTAATACCAGAGGGCGTACATTTCAGGTGAGAGGGGACAATTTTAAAGGAGTTGCATGGGGCAACAGAGAGTGGTGGGTGCCTGGATTGCATTGTCTGGGGTAGTGTAGAGGGAGATACAATACATTAAGGATTTTAAAGAGACATTTAGATAGGTACATGAATATGAGGAAAATGGAGGACTATAGACATTGTAAGGGAATGGCTTAGTTGGCCATTTGATTTCTAATTTGTCTGGTTTGGCACAACGTAGTGGCCGAAGGACCTGTTTCTATGCTGTACTGTTCTACGTTCTATGTTGTATCTTCAAACATCAAACTCCTGAACCAGCATGGAAAACTTCACTCACCTCAACGCTGAGTTGATTCCACAACCTTTGGACTCACTTTCAAGGACTCTACAACTCATGTCCCAGTATTATCTATTTATCTACATATCTATCTCAATGGCACTTAACAGCGACTCCTTCGAACTCATCTGCGGAAACAGCTTAATTTCTAGCTTTGATGTCTCTCTTCTTCCTTTTCAGTATGGATAGGGTTCTGTTGAAGACCCTGATCTGGAGTTACACTCGGACTTCGATTCTCTGCGGTAGTGGGACCTGCATCCAGGGGCTCACAACTGGCCGCTTATCAAAATCCCGAGGATGCAGCCTGGAAAATGAATGCGTGCTTTCAGGGCTCCAAGGCTTTGCAGCCCTGTGGATGGGATCATTCGAAGCCGGTGTCACAGGAGAAAACAAAACTCTGAGGTCTGCGGATCAGCTGTCAGAGGCTCTGTACTCAACGAATTGTAATCTCTTTCACTCTCTCTCTCTCCCTCTCGCCCTTTCTCTCTCTCTCTCTCTCTCTCCCTCTCTCTCTCTCCCCCCCTCTCTCTCCCCCCTCCCTCTCTCTCTTTCACTCGTTCGCTGCTGATTCTTGAGTCCAGAGAACTCGGAAGAAGTGAGTTAACAGACTTTTGCAAATCAGTGAATTGTTTTGCTATGTCTCCCCTCTGGCAGTGAAAGGGGGATACCTCTCTTTCTGTTTATTAGCAAGAGAGGGTGCCTGTGGTGCATTGCATTGCTGGGTGAACGATCAGCTTATGTATGGTAGTGTGGGATTAGGGGGGCTTTGGGGTTCCAACATTATTACTATCATTCTTTATTCAGGGCACTCTTCTATTTCAGTGTATGTTTGCGAAGATCAAGAATTTCAAAATGCTCATTGTGTACATTTCTCCGATATTAAATGGAACTATTGAACTATTGAAATTAAACTATCTATCTATTTATTTATTTCAAGTTCAAGTTAAAATTTAATTATCAGTCACCCATACATGGTGGTGGTGGTATCTGTCGGTCTCGAGAGACCATGGATCTGCGAGACTGGCAGTTACCCAAGCTGCAGGCCTTCCCCTCTCCACACCACCGATGTTGTCCAAGGGAAGGACACTAGGAGCCATGCAGCTTGGCACCGGTGACGTCGCAGAGCAATGTGTTGTTAAGTGCCTTGCTCAAGGACACAAACACGCTGCCTCAGCTGAGGCTTGAACCAGTGATCTTCAGGTTACTAGTCTGATGCCTTGCACACTAGGCCACGCGCCAACATGAATATAGCCAAACAGAACAGCCTTCCTCTGGGGCCCAGGTATAAACACATTGCCAATCGCACACAGCACAGCACATAGCACAAGTAGCGCATTAAAACATGTATTTCATTAAAATTTCATTAAAACATGTAGCACAAAAAGTAAACAAATAAAATACCCCCAAGTCTCTGAGTGGCATGACTGTAGACTGATGGTAAATTGTCTTGGGCTGTTCTTTCATTGAGCAAGCACCAGAGGGCAGCACTGAGCAAACACCAGAGGATTGCACTGAGCGAACGCCAGAGAGTAGCACTGAGCAAACACCAGAGGGCAGCACTGAGCGAACACTAGAGAAAAGAAAAAAAGGGAAAAAATAGATAGATAGATAGATACTTTATTCATCCCCATGGGGAAATTCAACTTTTTTCCAATGTCCCATACACTTGTTGTAGCAAAACTAATTACATACAATACTTAACTCAGTAAAAAAATATGATATGCATCTAAATCACCATCTCAAAAAGCATTAATAATAGCTTTAAAAAGTTCTTAAGTCCTGGCGGTAGAATTGTAAAGCCTAATGGCATTGGGGAGTATTGACCTCTTCATCAAATAAATCAGGATGGCATGAACATTGATTTCTCTAACTTCTGTTAATGCCCCCTCCCCTTCTTACCCCATCCTTTATTTATTTATTTTATTTATTATTTTCCCCTTTTTTTCTTTTCTCTCTTTTTTCTCTCTCTGCCTCTCTCACAATCACTCCTTGCCTGTTCTCCATCTCCCTCTGGTGCTCCCCTCCCCCTTTCTTTCTCCCTAGGCCTCCCGTCCCATGATCCTCTCCCTTCTCCAGCTGAGTATCCCTTTTGCCAATCAACTTTCCAGATCTTAGCTTCATCCCTCCCCCTCCTGTCTTCTCCTATCATTTTGGATCTCCCCCTCCCCTTCCCACTTACAAATCTCTAACTATCTCTTCTTTCAGTTAATCCTGACGAAGGGTCTCGGCTGGAAACGTCGATTGTACTTCTCCCTATAGATGCTGCCTGGCCAGCATTTTGTGTGTGCTGCTTGAATTTCCAGCATCTGCAGATTTCCTCATGTTTGAGCTGTTGTTTAAGTTGGTCTTTGTACCTCTTGCGTGAGGCACCACGATCCCTCTTGCCTTGAGAGAGTTCTTCATAGAGTACTGTTTCAGTGACCCGGAGCAGTCCGTGCGAGACAAGTGGCCTGACAGGCCGAGCTGCCTGAGCTGTGACGTGGCTTTGATGCTTGGAAGCTGAGCCTTCTCCAGGACCTCGTAGTTGGAGACGCGATCCTGCCAGCTGATTCCCGTGATGGAGCGGAGGCAGCGCTGATGGAAGTGCTCGAGCAGCTGAATTTGCTTACAGTACAAGACCCAGGCTTCGGAGCCGTTCGGCAGTGTGTGACGACGGCAACCCTGTTCACCTGGATTTTTGTGGACAGATGAAGCTGTTGGTTCTTCCACACGTGCGTCTGCGGGCGCCTGAATGCAATGCTGGCTCTGACGCGTCGATTATCAATGTCCCTTCCTACAGAAGTGCCATTAGAGATGGTAGGTGAACTGCTCAACCCTGGTGAGAGAACGGTTGTCAATGGTGATCGAGGTGGGTTGAAAGTGCGACAAGAGGCTCTGATGGAGGATCATTGTTTTCTTCAGACTGACCGTTAACCCAAAAGCCCTTGTAGTCTTGACAAACTAAGTGACTACAGGTAGCGTGTCCTCTATGTGCGTGAGAAGAGCACAGTCGTCCGGATATAGCAGCTCGAGAATGCGCTGTTTCATAGTTTTTGTTTGGGTGAGAAGGCGGCGGAAGTCGAAGGTATTTCTGCCAGTGCGGAACCGAATGTAGCTGCTCTCTGAGGTGGTCGCTTTCACTTCCTGTAGCATCATAATGAGAAAGATGGCAAAGAGCATTGATGCCAAAACGCAGCCTTGTTTCACGCTGGTACTGACGGGGAGTGGGTCAGACACGTCACCGTTGTGTTTAACCTGACAGCTTTGGCCTTCCTGGAGCTGCTGCAGGATGCTGAGGGATTCTGGGGACAGCCGAGCTACGACAGAATCTTCTAGCAGGGTAACGGCTCTGCAGTTTGAGTCATCTGATTTCTCCCTTTGCTCGTGTACAGGGAGATAATTACAGTGACGCGTAGGACTGAACCTTTCTCCCAGCAGAATATGAACAGGTTTGTGAATTCATTCAGAAGGATGTCTCTGCCCATTTTGTACATTTCTGTTGGGATCCCATCAATGCCTGGGGCTTTATGGCAATTCAGCTTGGAAACAGCAGCTTTGACCTCGTCCAGAGTTGATGGGCCATCAAGCTTAATCCTGACTTCATACTGGGATATCATTTCAATGAATGCTTCTTGTACTTGACAATTATCCCCAAAAGGCTGTCGTGGTGATCTGTCCATCACCTCACGATGGCTTCCTTGTCTGTCAGCGGGCTGGAGCTGTCGGATAAGTGTGGAGCGGCTTGAATCTGATGAGTCAGAACGTGCACTACTCGCAGCTATCTGTGAAAGGCTCGAGTGTAGCCAGTGTCTACATAGTGCTGTGTTCATTCTGCTAGGGCAGTCCACCAACTGTTTTGCATCTATCTCAGTCTGGCTTGGAGCGTGCTGTATGCAGTTCTGTAGTCAGCCTTGGCCGCTTGGTCGTCAGCTCTGGACAGTACCACTTGACGGGAGGAGTGTTTCTTCTGCAGCAGGTTCCGGGTTTCAATGTTGTTTTCATCAAACCACTCTTCCTTTTCTCTTGAGGAGTACCCAGCTACCTCGAAGCCGCATCTTGAATGGCCGTCTTCAGGTGCTCCCATTTCTTCCCTGTGGTTGCTGTCTGCACCCGGGCTGTCCAGTTTCTCTCTAGGCTTGATCTGGAATTCCTCCTGAAGGCCAAAGAGCTTATCCACCTGGAGTGTTCAATAGGTACATTTAATGTCAGAGAAATGTATACAATATACAGCCTGAAATTCTTTATCTTTACAAATGTAACACTCGCTTTGCCTAGTGTCATGATCGCAGGGCGACAACCCCCTGCCCGGCCAAGCCTTAGCACTCTCGTTTGGGTGGATGCTGCGCGTGATGTCCCCTGTGTAAAATCAGTACCCCGAAATAACCAGCAGTACACGATGTGCGGTTAAACGATTAAGACTTTATATTTGACTATGGGGTTAGTAGAGAAACAAAATATAACATAAAAAGGCGACAATAATCTCATTAGACAGTCCAGTGCACAAATCGCTGGAGCTCACGGATTTTTCTCTTCACTGATCCTTCTTCGATCGTCGCTGACTTCTGGGCTCCCGCTCGGAGCCCAGGGCTCAGAGGGTCTCGCAACCCACCGTCTCCTCAAGCCGTGTCTTCTGTCTTCATCCTCCTCATGCCTTCTGCCCCCGAAGCCCGCGCAAACTAACAGTTTTCATACAGACAGAAAGAATAACATCTCTTCCATTGGTTAGCAAATGAAGACAAGTTATCACTAATCCGTTATCACTAATTCTAACCCAAACATGCTGCTACCGAGAAACTGACTACCTCAGCAGTTCACACTACAGAGAAGCCATTTTATTAGCCTTAGCAGTTAACATAAAAGAGACCTCCTTACACAAACATCCACAAAAACAGAGTGCCCCGAACCTGGGTTTGGAACCGAAGTTCTCCTTCTCCTAAGCTGGCTGCCAGCCAAGGCTGATGAACCTAGCCTGCCCGCCCAGTTATACTGTTGTCGTGCCATGACATAGCACACTCAGTAAGAACAGGGACGCCATGCAAAGGCATTGCTATGGGCCCAGTAGTGTAGGAGAGGCCATATGTGAATGACCTCACACATGTGAATAAGCCAAACAGTGGCCCTGCAGAGATCACTGCACCTGGAAAGGCGAGGCTATGGGAAACACTTCACCTTCCTTAAGTGAGCAGGACACCCAGCCCAGGACTCACCCGTCATCCAAAGCAACACACACAAAATGCTGAGGAACTCAGCAGGCCAGGCAGCATCTATGGAAAAGAGTTAACAGTCAACGATTAGGGCCGAGACCCTCTTCAAGACTCTTGGCATCTCCACCCCTGTATGATTGCAACAGGCTACCCTGGGATGAGGGCTTCATTCTCACCACAACTGAGGCAATGCAGCTGCCCTGTCCTCAGTCTCACCAGTGGACAGTGATGGCAGCTACCAATGTCCAACAAGGTCTTGCGATCACAATGAAAACATCCAACACAATCTTTCGCACGGCGCGTAGTCTCCGTACATCAGTACACAAATCCAGTTGACAACACAACAACGGTACACAATAAGTCCACCCCATCACTATTGCTGATGGGATCGTCCTGCAATACTTCATGTTCTTACTTTCCAGCAGAGACTCGCGATCAGAAAGCAGACATACGAGATAACAAATACACCTTTGATTGGACCCGGTGTAGCAACCGCATCTCAGCATGCCGCCATCTAACTGGAAGATTTTATTTATCCTGAAGAAGAAGGTATATCTGAGAAACAGATATGCCCTGTTGACTCTATCTATGCCTCTCATAATCTTATAAACCTTTGTCAAATCTCCCCTCAGAGCAGACAGAACAGAGAAAACAATGCAAGTTTATCCACCCTTTCGCGTTAGCACATGTCCTCTAAACCATGGTTGTTGATGCAAACTATAAGCCCAAAAGACGTACACTAAGACAACATGATCTTCTTTCAGCCACAACTTTGATACCCACAATATCATATCAAATGGTGCATTACACTTTTTGATGCGCATGTAACGCATTCTGCTAATCTTCAGCCCAAAGGTATCTGCTGTGGGCAAATGACCTTCAACTATGCATTAATTTTCCTGAATCTCCAATTCTAAATCTCTTTAGTACACGCTTCCAATAAGACTCTGTCTGATGTTGAAATATTCCCTTTGACAAGTGTGTTGTATATCAGTTTTACATGCAGTATTCAGAGTTAAACAAAATATTACAAATTAAAGTGACGTTTCCATTAGTTCATATTTTTGTACATCCACAAGGATTAATTTCCTTATGAATAGTGTATCTGATTTTATTTCATTATTGAAGGACGCTGACTGCAAATAGTCAGGCTTCAATGTGTCAAATCTTTTGACAGGCACAACATGATCAAACACTTCCTCACTGGCAAAAACTTTTCATTACTGCCCTTAAATTTCCATCGCCTCTCGTAGCCAACAGAAGCAGACAGAAACCAAAAGACTTCTATTTCTTTTTAGTTTTTCTGAACTTCTAAGTCCAATGGTATGCGTGAGATTTCACAGAGCTTGCTGGCATACCCGACATATGTGACTGGCATTTAGGATCCTAACTATCTTCTTCTGCTTCAGTTTAAAAAAATTCTGCTCCTTATTTACAGAATCTAATATATTGTACTGATCCCGTGTGTTTTCTTCAATAATCTGTTATAGAGTCATAGAACACTGCTGTGCAGAAACATGCCCTTCAACCCATAACAGTACACACCATACTGTTACTCTGCCGAGTCAGCTCTAAGTTCCTCAACATCCACAACAACCAGGACCTCATGTGATCTGCACACACCAGCTGTACCTCAACCTCAGATAGTTGAGGAAGTTTGGTTTTAACAACGCTTTTATTATATAATGCTAATTTCCTGGTACATCATCATTATCATTATGTGCCATGTCGGATAATGTGTACAATCATGTTCTTTGACCCTAATTGCTCTTGGCAAATTTTTCTAAAGTAGTGGTTTGCCATTGCCTTCTTCTGCACTGTGTCTTTACAAGACAGGTGGCCCCAGCCATTATCAATACTCTTCAGAGATTGTCTGGTGTCAGTGAATTGAGTTGAATTGACTTTATTACTTACATCCTTCATATATATGAGGAGAAAAAATCTTTACATCACGTCTCCATCTAAATGTGCAATGTGCAATTTATAGTAATTTATATTAAATAGTATGTACAACAGGACAATCAATATAACATAGAAGTACAATTGTATCAGTCTGACGGCCTCTTGGAAAAAACTGTCACAGAGCCTGCTGATCCTGGCTTTTTTGCTGTGGTACCATTTCCCGGATGGTAACAAATGCACGAGTTGTTCATACGGCCATCCATCACCTGCTCCCATGGCCTTACGTGACCCTGATACAGAGGGCTAAGCAGGTTCTACACCTTACCCAAGGGACACCTGCAGCCTAGTGGAGGGAAGGAGCACCTCTCACCTCCTTCAGCAAAGATGTATCTTCAACCCACCACCCAAGATGCTGAGATATCTCCTGGTAGTACCAAACAATAATACAAAACTTTCGCTGAACCTGGGGAGTTTGAGGACATTATTTAGTGATATAGCACAGAGTAGACTGTTCTGGCCTTTTGAGCCTCAACACACTTGCAGCCCCACAACCCTGATTTACCATAACCTAATCATGGGACAATTTACAATAACTAACTAGCCTACCTGGGACACCTTTGGATCGTGGGAGGAAACTGGAACATCCAGGAAGAACACACACATTCCTTGATGAGGATACTCAAACTCCTTACAGAGGCTGCCAGGATGAAACTCCAAAGTCCGGAACACCCCAAGCTGGAATAGCATCGCGCTAACCGCTACACCACTGTAGTGCCAGTGTGGATTTGGTCCGTCAACAAAGACTCTAGAAAATTTCTACAGATATACTGTGGAGAGCATTCTAAATCATCACTGTCTGGAATGGAGGAGTCACTGCACAGGATCGTAAAACGCTACAGACAGTTGTAAACTCAGCCGGCTCTATCATGGGCACTAGCCTCCACACCATCTTCAAAAGGCAACATCTATCACTAACGACCCCCATCACCCAGGATGCGCCCTCTTCTTATTACTACCATCAGGATGGAGGTACAGGACCCTGAAGACTCACACCCCACATATTAAGAACAGATTTCTGCTTGGACAATGAATCAACCCATTAACACTATCTTTGCTCTCTTTTTGCACTAGTCATTGAACTTAACTTCTTTTATATATACACTCAGTGGCCCCTTTATTACGTACACCTGTGCACCTGTTTGTTAATGCAAGTATCTAATTAGCTGATCACTTGACAGCAATTCAGTACATGAAAGCATGCAGGTGAGGTCAAGGGTACAGTCAACGTTTCGGGCTGAGATCCTTCAGAACGGCCGACTAACGGGTCTCGGCCCAAAATGCCGATTGTACTCTTTTCCATAGTTGGCGCCTGGCCTCTGAGTTCCTCCACCACCTGCAAATTTTCTCTTGTTTGAGACAGGATCAAGAGGTTCAGTCCAAACATCAGAGTGAGGAAAAAATGTCATCTAAGTGGCTTTGACTGTGGAATGATTGTTGGTGCCAGATGGGGTGTTCTGAGTATCTCAAAGCCTGCGGATCTCCTGGGATTTTCACACACAATAGACCCTAGAGGTTTTAGGGAATAGTGCAAAAAACACTTCGTAAATGAGCAAGATCAGAGGAGAATGGCCAGACTGGTTCAAGCCGACAGGAAGGCGACAGAAACTCAGATAACCATGCATTACAACACTTTTGTGCGGAAGAGCATCTCTGAATGCACAACACATCAAACCTTTAAGTGGTGGGCTACAGAAGGAGAAGACCACAAATATATACTCAGTGGCCACTTTATAATGTCCAAGATGTACTAATAAAATGATCACTGTTTAGTCCTTATTGTAATTTATAGATTTTTATGTATTGCTGCTGCAAGACAACAAATTTCACAACATTATGTCAGTGATATTAAACCAGACTCTGATCCCTCAGCAAGCAGAAGCCAAGCGATGGAAGAATACTGCTGGTAATTTCATGCACAGGCAGATCTAACTGGTTTCCAATTGAATTACAGCCAGCATTTCCAAGTTGCAGCATTCCTCTGGGTCAGTCCTTAAATGAATTTTGAGTGCTCTGTATGAAATACAATCCACTTTCACATATTCCTATGTTGCACATGCTCTTTATAACAAGCTAACAGCTCACTACAAATGCCATCCGGACATTAAAGCACTTCAATGTGCATATCGAGCTTGTTGATGCTTACAGCAGATTCAAGGTTTATTTCCCAGCGATCGATGTAAAAATCGCTGATATGGGTTCATCAAAAAACCATGCTCAGTTCTAAAGTCGGCAGTGACCATAAGACCATAGGAACAGAATTAAACCATTTGGCCCATTGAGTCTGCTCGACCATTCAGTCATGTCTGATTTACTATCCCTCCCAACTCTAATCTCCTGCCTTTGCCCATAATCTTTGATACCCTTACTAATCCAAAACCTATCAACTTCCACTTTAGGTATATAATGACTTGGCCTCCACAGCTACCTGTGCAATAAACTCCACAGGTCCACCATCCTCAAGCTAAAGGAATTCCTTCTCATCTATGTTCTAAAAGAACATCCTTATATTCTGAAGCTGTGCCCTCTGGTCCTAGACTACCCCTCTATAGGAAACATTCTCTCCAAGTCCATTCTGTCTACAGACAGACAGACATAGTTTATTGATCCCGATGGAAATTGGGTTTCGTTACAGTTGCACCAACCAAGAATAGTGTAGAAATATAGCCATATAAAACCATAAATAATTAAATAATAATAAGTAAATTATGCCAAATGGAAATAAGTCCAGGACCAGCCTATTGGCTCAGGGTGTCTGACACTCTGAGGGAGGAGTTGTAAAGTTTGATGGCCACAGGCAGGAATGACTTCCTATGACGCTCAGCGTTGCATCTTGGTGGAACGAGTCTCTGGCTGAATGTACTCCTGTGCCTAACCAGTACATTATGGAGTGGATGGGAGACATTGTCCAAGATGGCATGGAACTTGGACAGCATCCTCTTTTCAGACACCACTGTCAGAGAGTCCAGTTCCACCCCCACAACATCACTGGCCTTATGAATGAGTTTGTTGATTCTGTTGGTGTCTGCTACCCTCAGCCTGCTGCCCCAGCACACAACAGCAAACATGATAGCACTGGCCACCACAGACTCGTAGAACATCCTCAGCATCGTCTGGCAGATGTTAAAGGACCTCAGTCTCCTCAAGAAATAGAGACAGCTCTGACTCTTCTTGTAGACAGCCTCAGTGTTCTTTGACCAGTCCAGTTTATTGTCCATTCATATCCCTAGGTATTTGTAATCCTCCACCATGTCCACACTGACCCCTTGGATGGAAACACGGTCACCAGTGCCTTAGCCCTCCTCAGGTCCACCACCAGCTCCTTAGTCTTTTTCACATTAAGCTACAGATGATTCTGCTCGCACCATGTGACAAAGTTTCTCACTGTAGCCCTGTATTCAGCCTCATCTCCCTTGCTGATGCATCCAACTATGGCAGAGTCATCAGAAAACTTCTGAAGATGGCAAGGCTCTGTGTTGTAGTTGAAGTCCGAGGTGTAGATGGTGAAGAGAAAGAGAGACAGGACAGTCCCCTGTGGAGCCCCAGTGCTGCTGACCACTCTGTCTGACACACAGTGTTGCAAGCGCACATCCTGTGGTCTGCCAGTCAGGTAATCAATAATCCATGACACCAGGGAAGCATCCACCTGCATCACTGTCAGCTTCTCACCCAGCAGAGCATTGCTTTCAACATTCAATAGATTTCAATGAGATCCCCCACTCCCATTCTTCTAAACTCCAGCATGTACAGTACGCTCTTCTTGCATTTGCCCTTTCGTTACATTATTCCAATACGAGTTTGAGGAACAGCAGCCACATTCAGACGATGTATATTACAACCTTTCTGACTCAAAACACTCCTTCTCCCGTTTACATCTCCCCATCGGTCATATTTTGATGCATGTTTCATCACCATCCTCTTCAACTTTGTGGCATCATCCAGAATTGATTGTAGACTTCAGGAAAGCAAAGTCTGGAGAACACACATCTGACTTCTTTGAGGGGTCAGCAGTAAAAAAGGAGTTTCCAGTTCAAGTTCCTGGGCACCAACATCTATATCTCTCCTGGCTCAACACATTGATAGAATCATGAAGAAGGCATGCCAGTGACTATTCCATGTGGAGATTGAGGAGATTTGGTATGTCCCCAAAGACTCCAGTAATTTTCTACAGATGAGTATTCTGCATGTGTATGTCGCTGCCCGGTATAGAGGCTCCAATGCAAAGGATAGAAAGAGGCTGCAGAGGGTTATAGACTCAAACACCTCCATCACTGGCCCAAGCCTCACCACCATCGAGGGCAGCATAAAATGATGGAAGCTCAAGAAGGAACATACATCATCAAGGACCTTCAGCCCTCTTCTCACTACTACCATTGTGGAGGAGGTCGAGGAGCGTGAAGAGCACACTCAATGTTCTAGCAACAGCTTCTTCCCCTCTGCCGTATGATTTCTGAAGGACATTAGCTCATGAGCCTTACTTCACTATTCCTCTTTTGCAATATTCATTTCATTTATAGCTTATTGTCACTTATCATAATCTTTTACTTCTGGCACTGTATTGCTGACACACAACAACAAATTTCATGACGTACTTAATGTCAGTGATAATAAACCTGATTTTGATTCTGATTCAACCCTTTTGTCAGTTAATTGTGGCAGCAACTCAATGCAAAAAAACATGCAGACTTGGTCAGGAGGTTCAGCTGTTGTTCAGACCAAACATCAGAACGGGGAAGAAATGTGATCTCAGTGACTTTTGACTGTGGAATGATCGTTGGTGCCTGACGAGGTGGTTTGAGAATCTCAGAAGCTGCTGATCGCCTGGGATTTTCACACACAACAGCCTCTAGAGTTTACTGAGAGCGGCGGAGAAACAAAAACACCCAGTGAGCAGCACCTCAGTGGGCAAAAATGCCTTGTTAATGATAGAGTCCAGAGGAGCTCAGGTTCAAGCAGACAGGAAGTCAAGTAACCACACATTCAACAGCGCTGTGCAGACCACACGACATGCTGAATCTTGAAGTGGATGGCCTACAGCAGCAGAAGACACGAACATACACTCAGTGGCCATTTTATTAGGTACAGGAGATACATAACAATGTGATCATATGCAGTAGAGAACTACAATGCCTCCCTTTAGAGCAAGGGGTTTGCAAACTCTTGAGTAAGAGATTAGTGTTCTAGAACCACTCAGCCATCTTTTCAAACTCTCTCAGCTATGCTGACTCATCACCACCTTTGATTCAACCTACAACTGTGGTGTTGTTAGCAAACTTCAATATGGCATTAGAGCTGGTTCCCTTTCTCACATGGTTTAGTCTCCTCTCCTACCAGATTCCTTCTTCTTCAGCCCTTTAACTTTTCCTCCTATCACCACTCAGCTTCTTACTTTATACCCTGCCCACCTGGCTTCACCTATCAGCTTTTAGCTTGAACTCCTTCCTCTCCCCACACTTTCTCATTCTGGCTTCTTCCCACTTCCTTTCCAGTCCTGTAACCTGCTCTGGCTGGTCCAAACTTCATGTCTTTGGGCTCCACTACGTTTTTCTTGTCCCTGTGCTGTGAATCATGTCTGTGGAATCACTTTTATTCTAAAGCTATTTGCTTTTATTGCTTGTATGATGTATTTGTTTCTCTCTTTGCACATTAAGTGTTTGATAGTCTTCTTTTTATGGGTTCCTTTGTTTTGTGGCTGCCTGTAAAGAGACAAATCTCAAAGTTGTATAACACATACATACTTTGATAATAAATGTACTTTGATGAAGAGTCTCGATTTGAAACATTGACTGTTTATTTCCCTCCATAGATACTACTTGACCTGCTGAATTCCTCCAGCATTTTGTGTGTGTTGTTCAAGATTTCCAGCATCTGCAGAACGTCTTAGGAGAGCAAAAGCTGTTGTTTCAGTGAGTCGGCAGAAATGGATAACATTTGTGATTTAACTATTTATTATAAAACATAATGGTGAAAACCAGAATGAAGGGGAAGGTCTGACGCAGAGTAGAAACAGGGTGGAAAGGGAATAATAACGAGAGAAAGTTCAAAGGAAAATGTATTATCAGAGTACATATATGTCACCACATAGCGCTCTGAAAAGTTACAGAACAAAAGGTGTCCAATGATTGGTTAATAACACCAGCATGTTAGTAGAGAGAGAACAGAAAACCAGAGTGTGGGTACAGAAACAAAGGAAGATCTCCATTCTATCAGTGCAAGTTTGGGGACGGCACTGTCGCGCAGCAGTTAGCGAAATGCTATAATAGCGCCAGCGACCCAGGTTTAATCCCTGCCAACTGTAAGAAGTGTGTACGTTCACAGCAAGGGCTTCCTCTGGGTGCTCCCATTTGCATAAGACCGTAAGACCATAAGATATAAGAGCAGAATTAGGCCATTTGACCCACCAAGAAGGTGTGGAAGAGGATGGAAGGGACAGTGTCGTGGTTCATCCCCAGCAGCTGCGTAACAGAGGACTCTCTGATCTACGGGCTGTTCCCGGGGACGCACACCGAGACCAACATCCGGTGCTGCTGGCAGATCATCAACTTGGTGAAAGATGCTCTTTGGTCGGCCCGAAACTTGATGGTCTACCAGCACGTGGAGATGTCCGTGGGGGAATGCTGCCGGCTGGCACATTCTCGGCTGCAGGAGTACGTGCTGAGGGACACACTCAAACTTGGTGCAGCCAAGGACCACAGTCTAGGGTTCTTCTCCCGCGGGAGTTGAGGGGTGGGGAGGCGGGGTGTATACCCCTGAACAAGTGTATGTAAATATGGAATAACAGAGTGCCACATGGGTGGCAAAAGTGTGGGAATGTAAAGACTGTAATGGAAACATTTGTAAAGGATTGAGAGTCATTGAATTGTTTATTGTACATAATTTTATTTTTGAATAAAGTATATTTTGATTTAAAAAAATTTGACCCATGGTGTCTTCTCTGCCATTTCATCATGGCTGATTAATTTTCTCTTCCAGCCCCAATCTCCTACCTTCTTCCCATCTCCCTTCATGCCCTGACTAATCAAGAATCTATAAACCTCTGCCTTAAATATCCCCAATGACTTTGCCTCCACAGCAGCCAGTGGCAATGAATTCCACAGATTTACAACCCTCTGGCTAAAGAAGTTCCTCCTCATCTCTGTTCTAAAAGGACATCCCTCTATTCTGGAGCTGTGCCTTTTGGTCTTAGGCTCCCTCATCATAGGAAGCCTCCCACATTCCAAAGATGTATGGGTTTGTAGGTTAATTGGTCACGTGTTTAATGAGGCAGCATGGGCTCATGGGGCCAGCAGGGCCTGTTACCATGCTGTATCTCTAAATAGTTATAGGATGGCTGCCACATACAGCAGTCAATGCCGTTCCTGCCCAATTTGTAATTTTATGGCAGATGTTTCAGCTTCGAAGAGAAAAGCAAAGATCATCGGAATTCCTCCATAATTAACAATCAGGTCACAGAATTTTACCCTGTAGGAAAACGTGTTCCAAAACCCTCACTAGTTCTGTCATTCTGTCAATGAATCAATTACGGCAAGAAAATCAGATGTTACTGATCGAAGGAGGAATTTCAGCCTGCAATGTGACAGCTCTTGTCAGAGTGATGTAAATCAGAACTCTACTGACACTGGAGATTTAGGTCACCTTGAATAGATGAAGTAAAAAAAAACTGTATTGGGACTACCCTAAATTAGAAATAGGCTCAATTGTGAAACCATCTATTATCTATCAAGATCAAGTATGTCTTCTGATATTATTCAAAATTTAAGTATAATTGGCTGGAGGTTTCTGAGGTATTTTAATAATGAATGTAATAGCTAGTACTAGTAATCACTTCTATGTATTATTTTTTAATCAGTTCTCAGGTCAGTAATCTTTTAAACCGATTAGACCCTGTGTGCATTTGTAATTTTTTTTCTTACAAGTTCTTTTGACATTTAGCAAATTACTGGCCAAAATAAATTGATATGGAACTCGTGTTAACTTCACGTGGAAATCCCCGAGATATAAATCTTGATTATTAATGTAATTTCCAGAATGCATCAGTGCCTGGATGTCCATGTTATTTAGGTGCCTTCGAGTGAGTGATTTCCCAGGATATTGTAGTAAAAAGGAAAAATATTATTAGGATGTGACAAACTTCAATTTGCTGTCAGTGAAGAGATTTATTTCCAGAACTAGGGGAGGGAAAGCGTGAGACGGTGAGAATTTAATCTGAGATGTATGCAAGTTAGTAGGAATACAGATTTAAATTCAAATGGGCTCATCACCCACAATGATGAGACTGTCTACAGTGAGGAGGTGGAAGAGCTCAAGGCCTGGTGACATGCAAATAACCAGAAACCTATTAGACATACAGTAGGAGCTGAATTAGGAAACTCAGCCCATTGAGTCTACATAAGAACGTAAGAAATAGGAGCAGGAGTCGGCCATCTGGCCCATCAAGCCTGCTCCGCCATTCAATAAGATCACAGCTGATCTGGCCATGGATTCCTCTACACCAATCTGCCTTTTTCCCATTACCCTTAATTCTCCTACTACACAAAAACCTATCCAACCTTGTCTTAAATATATTTACTGAGGTAGCCTCCAGTGCTTCATTGGGCAGAGAATTCCACAGATTCACCACTTTCTGGGAAAAGCAGTTCCTCTTCATCTCCATCCTAAATCTACTCCCCCGAATCTTGAGGCTATGTCCCCTAGCTCTAGTCTCACCTACCTTCCTACTTCTATCTTATCTATCCCTTTCATAATTTTATATGTTTCTATAAGAACTCTCCTCTGCTTCTGAATTCCAGCGAGGACAGTCCCAGGCAACTCAATCTCTCCACATAGTCTAAACCCCTCATCTCCAGAATCAACCTGGTGAACCTCCTCTGTACTGCCTCTAAAGCCAATATATCTTTCCTCAAGTAAGGAGACCAGAACTGCATGCAGTACTCCAGGTGCAGCCTCCCCTGTACCCTGTACAGTTGCAACATAACCTCCCTGCTCTTAAATTCAATCCCTCTAGCAATGAAGGCCAATATTCCATTTGCCTTTTTGTTAGTCTGTTGCACCTGCAAACCAAACTTTTGTGATTCATGCACAAGCACTCCCAAGTCCCTCTGCACAGCAGCATGCTGCAATTTTTTATCATTTAAATAATAATCTGCTCTTTTGTTTTTCCTTCCAGAGTGAATGACCTCGCATTTACTAACAATAGACAATAGACAATAGTTGCAGGAGTAGGCCATTCGGCCCTTCTAGCCATCACCGCCATTCACTGTGATCATGGCTGATCATACACAATCAGTACCCCGTTCCTGCCCTCTCCCCATATCCCTCGACCCCGCTATCTATAAGAGCTCTATCTAACTCTCTCTTGAATGCATCCAGAGACTTGGCCTCCACTGCCTTCTGGGGCAGAGCATTCCACATATCCACCACTCTCTAGGTGAAAAAGTTTTTCCGCATCTCTGTTCTAAATGGCCTACCCCTTATTCTTAAACTGTGGCCTCTAGTTCTGGACTCACCCATCAGCAGGAACATGCTTACTGACTCCAGTGTGTCCAATCCCTTAATAATCTTATATGTTTCAATCAGATCCCCTCTCATCCTTCTAAATTCCAGTGTATACAAGCCCAGTCACTCCAATCTTTCAACATATGACAGTCCCGCCATTCCGGGAATTAACCTTGTGAACCTATGCTGCAGTCCGTCAATAGCAAGAATGTCCTTCCTCAAATTTGGAGACCAAAACTGCACACAATACTCCAGGTGGGGTCTCATCGGGGCCCTGTACAGCTGCAGAAGGACCTCTTTACTCCTATACTCAATTCTTCTTGTTATAAAAGCCAGCATGCCATTAGCTTTCTTCACTGCATGCTGTACCTGCATGCTTGCTTTCATTGACTGATGTACAAGAACACCTAGATCTCGTTGTACTTCCCCTTTTCCTAACTTGACTCCATTTAGATAGTAATCTGCCTTCCTGTTCTTGCCACCAAAGTGGATAACCTCACATTTATCCACATTAAACTGCATCTGCCATACATCTGCCCACTCACCCAACCTGTCCAAGTCACCCTGCATTCTCATAACATCCTCCTGACATTTCACACTGCCACCCAGCTTTGTGTCATCAGCAAATTTGCTAATGTTACTTTTAATCCCTTCATCTAAATCATTAATGTATATTGTAAACAGCTGCGGTCCCAGCACAGAACCTTGCGGTACCCCACTGGTCACAGCCTGCCATTCCGAAAGGGACCTGTTAATCGCTACTTTTTGTTTCCTGTCAGCCAGCCAATTTTCAATCCATGTCAGAACTCTGCCCCCAATACCATGTGCCCTAATTTTGCCCACTAATCTCCTATGTGGGACTTTATCAAAAGCTTTCTGGAAGTCCAGGTACACTACATCCACTGGCTCTCCCTTGTCCATTTTCATAGTTACATCCTCAAAAAACTCCATAAGATTAGTCAAGCATGATTTTCCCTTCATAAATCCATGCTGACTCGGACTGATCCTTCTACTGCTATCCAAAACATTGTACTCCATCTGCCAGACCCTTGCCTACTCACTTAACCAATCTATATCTCTCTGCAGACTCTCCATATCTTCTGCACAATTTGTTTTTCCACTCAATTTAGTGTCATCAGCAAACTTAGATACACTACACTCAGTCTCCTCTTCCAGATTGTTCATGTATATTGTGAACAGTTGCGGGCCCAGCACCGACCCCTGCAGCACACCATGCTTCACCATGGCTACTTTTTGTCCCTCTCAACCCCATTCCCCTCACTTCTCCTCATAGTCTTTGAAACCATTGCTAATCAAGAACCTATCAACCTCTGCTTTATATATACCCAAAGAGTTGGCTTCCCCAGCTGTCTGTGGAAATGGAATTTCTCAGATTCACCACCATCTGGCGAAAGAAATTCATCCTCATCTTTGTTGAAAATGGATGTCCCTCTATTCTGAGGCTGTGCCTGTTGACTCCGACACCCTAGGAAACATCTGCTCTCTTCAGGCCTTTCAATATTCTACAGGTTGCAATGAGATTCCCCCCTCATTCTTCTAAATCTAAGCATGTACAGGCACAGAGCCATCAAACACTCTTCAACCTAGACAGCATCCCAGAATGCTGCATCACTGTATGGAACGGAAACTGCACTGCAGGAGACAGTTCAATGAGCACTTAAAATTGCCCAGTACATCACCAGCACCAGCCTACCCACCATCAAGGGCACATATACAGAAAGATGCCAGAAAAAGACCAGTAATATCATGAATGATCCCACACACCCTGCCCAAGGACTGTTTGTCCCACTCCCATCAGGGAAGAGGTTACACAGGATCTACACCAGGACCACAAAATACAAAACTAGTTACTTCTCCCAAGCTGTCAGGTTAATCAACACCTCCACCCATTAACCACCCCACCACCACTACATCCACATCTGTCACTCACCTACATAGCCCCGCAGCACCCTTCACCCCCCCCCCATGAACTGACACTTTAGAATTACATGTACATGTGTTTTATAGATTGTTTTATATTTATATTAATTGTGTTTTTTATCCTTATTGTGATTTTTATGATGCTGCATTGGGTCCAGAGTAACAATCATTTTGTTCTCCTTTACGTTCATGTACTGCAAAACAACAATAAATAATTTTGATTCGACATGACGTAAGTTCTCAATAAGCCCCAAGCCCAGATGTGAAAGGAGGAGGGTTGGGCATGGGTCTGGAAACCCCATCCCATAAAAACCCATTGCTATAAAAATGCCAGCAGAAGCTCAAAGACAACATCCTTGGGAGAGGAAGGAGAAGATGGGCGATACTTGGGACAACTCGAAAGACTGGCCCAGTTCAAAGGACTCTGGTGAGCTACTATCGGTAGCTTATGCCCCGGTAGGAATGATGGGCTTAAGTTAGTAAGTAATGGATATTAAAATTAAAACGTACAGTACTTATGCAGCATTTTTCATAATATATCAAAGTAAATTACACGCGGGGAGGTACTTTTTGTAAGTGCTATCACATTTGCAAACTGGCTGCCAAAAGGCATACAACAGTTTCTCCAAAACAGCAAAGCAACATCAGAGTCAAATTGCTTCTGCTCTGAATCAGTGCCATGGACTGCACAACATCCAGTCAATTGGGGTGTCACGATAGTGTAGCTGTTAGCGCAACGCTATCGTAACTCGACACATCGGAGTTCAGAGTTCAATCCTGGTATCCTTTATAAGGAGCTGTATGTCATCCCCGTGGAACGGCTTATTACGCGTTCTACCTCTAAGAAAAAAAAAATGGACAATACACAGTCAACAGTTTGTTTTAATGTCATTTAAAAACTCATCCCCTGCAGTGCAGTGCTCCAACAATAACGTGATGGACTGTCAGCCTGGATATAGTTCTTGGCAACACACTCAAAATGCTGGAGGAACTCAGCAGGTCAGACAGCGTTTATGGAGAGGAATAAAGAGCTGACATTTCAAGCTGAGACCCTTTGTCAGGACTGGAAAAGAAGGGGGAAGGTGTCAGAATAAGAAGTTGAAGGGAGGGAAGGAGTACAAGCTGCAATGTGATGGGAGTGGGAGGATGAAGTAGGCATGGTCGAGCAGTCAGAGAGCAGCAGAGATCACAGATAGGGTGCAATTAGAGAGGGTCTCACCAAACTCCCATCAAAGAGAAGATTTAAACTTCTTTAGGATAAGCATATATCAGGTTCAAATTCAAGAGCAAGTTTTATTGTCATTTAACCATATACATGAATGATGGTCGTCCATCACGTCCAATGATGTCAGGAAACCTGTGCGGGAGAGTTTTTGAAGTGGAAAAGCCATTACTCCGGTGTATTTCCACCCTCTTAACCTCAGAAGCCCGGCTTGAGTGATACAAACAAGTATCGCAAACTGAGGTCTTCCTTGATTGCAGCTGATGAGCACAACGTTTTCTGTCCTTGTCTTGCTCTTCACTCGCCACAGAGCTATCAAATACCACCTTCCTGGCTGACCTCACTGTAGATGTCATCCAACCAGTCTGTCGGGGTATGAGGCCACCAGATACCCCCACATGGTTTAGCCCATCCTATCGAAGCGGTGCACTGGGGTGCGGTCGCTATCACGTGCAAACAACTGCTTGAAACCGCTGGTAAGAACTGAGTGTCGAGTGGGGACCAAAGGTGAGTGAGCTGTCCCGGAATGGACATGACAAATCCTTTTACCAGAGGTGCTACCCCTCTCTGGACACCCTGTACACCCTACATATGAATACAGTCAAAGAAAACAAGGTCAAAACCAAGGTGCAAGAAACAGTACAAATAGTCACACACGGAACGCAGCACATATAGTACGTAGAGGTCTGATAGCAGGAAAACATACAGTCGCAAACAACTAAAAAAAATATAAAAAATATATATAGCACCTGTCCCTGAATCCCATGGCCTGGGAACTGATGATTCTGCAACCTTCAGCACGTGCTAGTGTAGCCGCAGACGAACGCATTCCAACTCGTCTCCAACCGAGCGAACACCTCAAAGAGGCTTGGCAGCTGAGCAACAAATCATAAACAGAAGACAACACACACAAAATGCTGGAGGAACTCAGCAGGCCAGGCAGCATCTATAGGAGGAAGTACAGTCGACGTTTCAGGCCGAGACCCTTCATCAGGACTAAACAGAAGCCATTTTGCTGATGCTGGATATTCCTCTCGATAGATGCTGCCTGGCCTACTGATTTCCCCCAGATTTTGGAATGTGTTACCTTGGATTTCAAGCATCTGCAGAATCCACAGCAAGCAGGATTTCCCAGTGACTAACCACTCCAATGCCAATCCCCATTCCCTTTCTGACAGGTCAATCCATAGTCTCCTCTACTGTCATCATGAGGCTACTTTCCAATTGGAGAGCAACACCTCATATTCTGTCTGGGAAGCCTCTAATCCGACAGCATGAACATTGATTTCTCAAGTTTCCAGTAATGTTTCTCCTGCCCCCTTCCCCCTTCTTCCATTCCCCACTCCGCTCCCCTCTTACCTCTTCTTTTTTCTACTTGTGCATGTGTTTTTGATCTTGGAGTAAATTTAAGGGTTGGCACAAAATTGTGAGCCTGTGCTGTATTACACTGTTCTGTTCCAAGTACAACCCCAGTTTCTTCAGATTCCTTACACAGCCTAGAAATAATCTAGCCTCTGTCCTCTACATGTTCTGCCTAAGACTTCAAGAAATAAGAGATTTGCAACCTCATCCATGACGCAAATTGGTCTCCCTTCCATTGACTCTGTCTGCATTTCCTGCGGCCTTGGGAAACCAGCCAACATATTCAAGGACATCTATCCCGGTCATCCTCACAGTCACAGTGACGCACTCTCACTGGATGTCCACACAGTTTTGGCCCAGCTGGACAACACCAATATCTATACCAGACTGCTGTTTATTGATGACAGCTCAGCCTTCAGCACCATCATCTCCTCAGTTCAAAGCAACAAGCTTCAAACCCAGGTCTTTGTACTCCCTCTGGAATTGGATTTCTGCTTTCCTCATCAGGAGGCCACAGGCTGTGTGAGTCCGAAATAACATCTCCCCCTCTTTGACAATCAACACAGAAGCATCTTAACGAAGTGTGCTTGGCCCACTGCTCTGCTCTCTCTACTCTCAAGAAAGTATGGCCATGCACAGTGCAAACACCATCTATAAATTCATCAATGACACCATGGTTCTTGGTACAATTTCAGATGGCAATGAGGATGTGTACAGGAGCGAAACAGATAGTTTGATTAGTTGGTGACTCAACAAAAATCTTGCACTCAACATCAGCAAGACCAAGGATTTGATCATGGAATTCAGGAAGGTAGTCAGGAGAACACACAATAGCCCTCAATGAGGGACCAGCAGTGATGATCCAGGTGTTCACATCTCTGAAGATCTATCCTGGGCCCAAAATACTAATGCACTGGGTTTGTTACATGAAGAGCTCCTTAAGCCTCACCCTTCCACGTACATATCCAATGATTCTTCATTGATACTATCATGCCTACCTCAACCACTTCCTCTAACAGCTTGTCCCACATACTCACCACCCTCTTTCTGAAAATGTTGCCCCTCAGGAACCTTTTAAATCTTGCCCCTCAATCTAAAAGCCCATAGATTTGAACTCCCTTCCCCTGGGGAAAAGACTGTTACCATGCCCCTTATCATGACTTCTCATACTTCAAACATTTCTGTAAGCTCACCCCTTATTCCGCTACTTTTCCAGAATTTACTGAGTTTTTACACATTTTCTGTTTTTGGTTGCTGTTTTTTATATTTATCATTTAAACTGTAACAATCTTCAGTATTCTCAAGAACACTGTTTTGCAATTATACATTAAATATTAATACCTGCACCACACTGCACACCATTCAATGCAATAAAATTACTCAGGAAAAAAGAGCAGAAAGTGCCTCAGCAAAGTGGCTATTTATTTTCTCTCTGGCAACACTGCAAGTGATTAAAATTATAATTGGAACTTCTCTTTACAGTCAATCAATAGATTTTCCAAACAGCAGGATTATAGATGCAACTATAATCCTTTTTTTTAAATCTTTTTTTTTATCAATTATGCTATTGTTTGCACTGTTGTAACTATATGTTGTAATTATGTGGTTTTGTGCAGGTCTTGTAGCTTTAGTTTTTGGTCTTGTTTTTGTCTGGTGGATTTGGAGCTCCTTTCCGGGGAACACGCTAAGATATTAATACGCAGCAGCCTCTCCGGACTCTGGATTGGGGATTGCCAAACGTTATGTGGATTTTCTGGTGTAGTCTGTTTTGTCATATGCTTTTGTGATATCATTCTGGGGGAACGTTGTCTCATTTTTTAACTGCATTGCATTTGTGGTTTCTAAATGACAATAAACTGAATCTGAATCTGAATCTGAATCTGAACTAAATTAATTGATATGAGTATCAAGTGAAGATACTTAATGAAAACTTAAGAAATAGGAATGGGAGTAGGTGATTCAGCTGACAGACCTACTTAATAACATGCTGGAGGGACTCAGAGGGCCAGAGAGCATCTGAGGAGGCACATTCAATGTTTTGGGTTCAGATCTTGTGACTGGTCTTACAATTCCAGTCCTGTTACAGAGTCCTAATGCCATTTACCTCCACCCATTAACCCACCCTATTTTCACATTAACCACTCTCTCCACCACCTCTCAGCACCCTTCATCCTCACACACACTGCCTCTTTAAGCGTACACTCCATACCTCGTACCTACACCGACACTCTTCCCTCCACCACCTCTCAATACCCTTCATCCTCACATACATTGCTTCTTAAAGCTTACACTCCATACCGCATACTTACATTGACACAGTCACTGGCCTACTGTGTTTTACTAACTATAAGAGTTCCTCTTGCCGTGTGCACATCACACATAACTTTTTATAGTGCCGGACCACATTGTACACAGACAAGAAAGCACACCAACACCGTTACTTTCTGAGGAGACTGAAGAGAGCTGGGCTTTGCAGATCCACGCTACCGGTAGAGAGCATTCTAACAAGCTGCATCACTACTTGGTAAGGAAACTGCATTACAGCAGACAACAAGGCTCTACAACAGGTAGTGAAAACTTCCCAAAGCATCACCGACACCAGCCTACCCATCATCAAGGACATTACTGTATACAAGAAAGGGCCAGTAACATCGTGAAGGATCGCACCCACTCTGCTCACGGACTGTTTGTCCCACTCCCGTCAAGGAGGAGGCCATGTAGCATCCATGCCAGGACCACCAGGCTCAAAAACAGTTACCTTCCCCATGCAGTGGGGCTGATTAACACCTCCACCCACTAACTCCACCATGACTTTATTATTTCTCATCAATCACCTTATTTACAACCTAGTGCTACTTTATGGACATGCAATCGATCGATGTATATCAAACCAATTCTTCAATAGGTTTGACAATTGCTTTCCTGTTCACATCCGCCTCAGCACACCATTACGTGCAGAGGTACCCAATGCTCCCTCAGCACCCAAGCCTCCCCTCCTTCCTCCACCCTCCAATTCAACACGTGGATGACAACACAGGCTATCACTATCTATGTCCCTTCTTTGGTCTACACCTGTCATCCACACCTCCACATACCAACTGCTATCTTCACCTCTCCCAGATCCCAGATTCTACCAACTTCACAGTCATCATCGTCTCACCTATACAGCTGAGCAGGTGAGAAGGGCTCTGGGGAAACTCAAACACGACAAAGCATTGGGACCGGATGGTGTGAACCCCAAGGCCCTGAAGGAGTGCGCTGAGCAGCCGTGTGGAGTTCTCCAGCGCATTTTCAATCTGAGTCTCAGCTTGGAAAGGGTCTCGATTGTGTAGAAAACATCATGTGTGGTCCCAGTACCCAAGAAGGGCCAACTGAAAGTCTTGAATGACCACTGTCCGGTGACCTTGACCTCACACATCAGGACGACCCTGGAGAAGCTGGTCCTAGCTCATGTCTGAACCCTGGTCAGATCAGCCCTCAACCCCCTGCAGTTTGTCTATCAGGAGCATATTGGAGTCAACAATGCTGTCATCTACCTGCTGAACAAAGCCTACTCCCATTTTGATAAGCAGGGCAGCACTGTGAGGATCATGTTCTTTGATTTTTCAAAGGCCTTCAAAACCATACAGCCCTCATTGCTGGGGGACAAGCTCCATTCAATGCAGCTTTCAATCTTTTTATTAATATCAACATATTAAAAATAACAAATATTGATACATAATTATTAGGATTACATTATTAAAAGAACATAGATAGATAGCTAAACAATAGGTACAAGAGAATTAATTCTCCCAAAATCATACGATACAAATATAATGTATAAAGGCAAAAAAAACTGGTATAACAATAAGAAAAAAAATAGAAAAAGAAAAAAAAATCTATACCCCAAACAGGTTGGCGGTTCCATTGTATCCTGGATAATGGACTACCTGACTGGCAGACCACAGTTTGTGTGGCTTCAGAACTCTGTGTCTGACATGGTAAAGAGCAGCACTGGGAGCTGTACTGGCTCCCTTCCTGTTTACCCTGCATAACTCAGACTTTAGATACAGTCTCCTGAAATTCTCTGATGACTCAGCAATGGTTGGATGCATAAAGGAAGGATGGGAGGATGAATACAGGGCCCTGGTGGAGGACTTTGTCAAATGATGCAAGCTGAATCATCTGCAGCTCAACATCAGTAAGACAAAGGAGATGGTGATGGACTTTAGGATGACTAAGCCTGAACTGCTCTCTTTTACTATTGATGGTGAGGACATGGATGTGGTGAGGGCCTACAGGTACCTGGAGGTGCACTTGGATGACAGACTTGAATGGAACACCACCACAGAGGGCTGTGTACAAGAAGGGCAGAAGTTGCCTCTACTGAGGTCTATTAGACCATTCAAGCCTCTCCTTCACAAGTTCTACCAGTTGTTGTCAGTACTATCTTCTATGCGGTGTTATGCTGGGGCAATGACGTCAACACGGGTGATGCCAACAGGCTCAATAAACTGATTAGAAAGGCTGGCTCTGTTACAGGAGTCAAACTGGACACACTGGAGGCTGTGGTAGATCAAAGGACCCCACGGAAAATCCTGACAATTCTGGACAATGTTTCTCACACTCTGCATGTCAACATGGCTGAACAGATGAACTCCAAAGAGTGCTATATGAGGTCATTTTTACCCTCAGCCATTAGGCTCTATAGTGAGTCAACCTATAGCCGAGGAAGTGATGACCCCCTCCTGAGACTGATTGTGGTGACTTATTTTATATTCTTTCTTTCTTCTCTTCTAATGTTTATATCTGTACACTTGTAATGTTACTGTGATGCTGTAATTTCCTTTCAGATCAATAAAGTATCTATCTATCTATATAAGCTATCTTATATATTTATATTTATTTTGTGTTTATTATTATTATTATTGGTTCCTTCAGGTTGTTCTGGCCAGGGGTGATAATGGGGACAAGCTCTCACTATGGTGTGCTCCCAATGGTGTGCACCTTAAATAGTCTCTGAGAACCAAGTCCAGCTCCTGGCCTTCATGTGTGGCTTAGCAACTAAGCCCAGCAGAATTGTTTCTACTGACAGGAGAAGGGGGAAAGGAAGGTTACTGGCACCTTAAAACCAGTCACTTTGGGCAAATGGGTCTCATCAGCCATGGCTGGCAACTCATCAAGAAGGAAAACTTTGATCTCAAACTTCTGCTGCCTTGCAGTTATACCCACTCGTGGGGAAAGATTTGGGAATAAACTCCTGGAGAAAAACCTGGAGCTGGAGTCCCTCAGGCAGTCCTCCATTGCTGTCTGGCAACTCCTGCGACACTGCTGGTACCAAACTGTATCAGTCTCTCCCGTCCCTTTGGATTCATCAGATGTGTGGAGAGGGGGAGCTTTCTACATGAGCAACAGCTTGCTCTCCATAGCGTACTGCCCAGGCTTGCGTATCTAGACAGCTGTACACAATATCCATGGTGAACTCTGACGGAAGCCTCAGACTCACATTATTATTATTGTGTTTTTAACATATGTGGGATTATGTCTGTGTTGCATCAGATACAGAGTTACAATTATTTCATTCTCCTTACACTTGTGTACAGGAAATTACATTAAACAATCTTGAATCCTGAATCTTAAACCCTGAAGAGTCACTTCGTCACCTTATCATTTCCTGTCAGTCACTTTACGTACAAGTACTCCAGCACCTAGCATTCCTTAAGGTATATATTATCCAATCAGTCTTTGTACTCAAACAGTTACTTGTACTCTGTGTTTTATACAGTTGCTTTTATATTTACGTACATCCAGTGTGTTTCTGTGTTCGCTTATTGTTTTGTTTGAAGCACTGGAGATACAAGAGACTGCAGATGTTGGAATCTGAAGCAACAAACAATCTGCTAGAGAAGCTCACGGTACAGTATCGTAACAGTTAGCATAATGCTTTACAGCACCAGCGATTTTAAGGTGGCAGGTTCAATTCTCACCAGTATTTATAAGGAATTTGTATGTGATCACATGGGTTTCCTGAGGGCGCTCCAATTTGCTCCCCCATTCCAGAAAACTGTGGCAATGTTGGCACTGAAAGTATGCCAAAACTTTCAGTCTACCTGCAGCACTTTGCAAAACAAAACACTGCATCCTTCATTGTTTCATGTATACAGTATGTGGCAAATAAAGCTAATATTTTAATATTTAGCACAAGAAATGATACAGATGCTGGAAATCCAAAACAACACACACAGAATGCTGGAGGAACTCAGCAGGTCAGGCAGCATCTGTGGAAATGAACAAACAGTCTACGTTTCAGTACAAGGACTAGAAAGGAAGGGGGAAGATGCCGGAATAAAAAGGTGGGGGAGGGGAAGAAGGATAGCTAGAAGGTGAAAGGTGAAGCCAGGTGGGTGGGAAAGGTAAGGGGCTGGAGATGAAAGAACCTGATCGGAGAGGAGAGTGGACCATAGGAGAAGGGGAAGGAGGAGGGGACCTGGGGGGAGGTGAGAAGAGGTAAGAAAGGCTTTCAATCATCATCTTTAATCTCAGCATGTCAGACAGCATTTGCAGAAGGCAATGAGCTGTTGATGTTTTGGATTAAAATCCTTGATCTGTCTCCACGTGAAATGTTGTTTGCGCATCTCTCTCCACAGGAACTACACTTGATCTTGGCTATATGGTCGATAACCAATAATGCTGCCTGACCTCTGAGTTCCTCCAGTAGATTGTTTTTTACTCCAGTGTAAGACCTGCTCCATTAACTTCAGAAATATGAATATCACTAGTTATTTTTACATATCATTGCAAGGAATTCTCAGGAGTCGTGCTCGGCATACCATGGCAATGATTTCTCTTCTGTTGCTGAGCAACATTTAAAATATTGTCAGTACTGTTTGGGAATTGTCTGTCACAATTCAAGACTTTTGTTACAAAGAAAGGAAGTGTTTGCATCTTAATGCATAGAAGTTGAAATTCTTCTTGTTCAAATTTAGCTTGAAGAACGTGAGGCGGGAGAAGAGGGTTCCTTGCAGCAAAATTTCCGGGCTACTTTTTTCAACCGTGTGCAAGCCTGGAATTAAAGAGTGGCTTCCACATCCAAGTTCAGACAGGGTCTTTTCTCAAACGTTCCTCATACAGTAACCCCTTTATTCTCGTGAACTTCCTCTGGACCTTTCCAATGGCAGCATCTACAGAGACCATTGTGATAAAGTGTACTACCATCTCACCAGAAAGCTGAGCTAAACCTATGACAAACAGATCAGCAGCAGAACTGTGTCAGACTCTGAGTATCTTAGAAAATGTGTCAAGGATATTATCAGAAATATCACTGGGGATGTGGGTCTGAACTTATGTCAAGAGACAACAGGCAGTTTTTCCAGACCAAGGCTTAATGTAGTCAAGGACAAGTGGGAGTAAACAAAGGTCACAATTGGCAAAAGGTACCAGAGATGATTAAAGACATTAGTAATAATTAAATCATGAGGTGTGATTTGGAACATGCCGCCCAAAAATCAGAGAAGGTGTATTTAATAGGAACTTTCAGAAAGGTCCCTGAAAAGTTAAAACAAGATGGTGAGAGCAGCATATGGTGACATTTTGTAAGCAGCTGATAAAATTACTAGATACTTTACTAGACGTACTTCTTCTGCACTATGACCAATGCAATCAGCAGTCTGTTATTTCCCTTTGAGAAATGTACTTTTGAATTATCTAAATGAACTTGTCTCTACAGACTGCAGGCATGGCCATCACCAAGGCAGCCATCACTGGGGGCAGATACTGCAACGAGGTCTGAGAGGGGAAGACAAATCCATGCTTGGCTCCGTTACTCCACGCTGACTAAAGTGTTGAGCACTGAGGCCCAAGAGTGGAAAATGAACTAGTGTTCTGCACCATTTGTCTCCCTCTCTTCTCACTACTACCATTGGGTGAGAAGTGAAGGAATCTTGGTCCCCGTGCTATCATGGAGCAGTTAGTGTCCTGGCGTCACTTGCTTCAGAGCTGAACCGACTCCACAGCCTGTGAACTCACTTTCAGGGACTCTGTACTTCATGTTCTGTGTATCATTTATTTACTTGGTTTTACTATTTGCACAATTCACATTTTTTTTTGCACATTGCGTGTTAGTCAATCTTTGTTATAGGTGGGGGTTTTTGGGGATTCTTTTGTGTTTCTTTGTTTTGTGGCTGCCTGCAGGAAGGTGAATCACAAGGTTGTGTGTGGTATACATACTTTGATAATGCATTTGAAGCTTGGGCTTTGAAAGGTCAGTGAAATGGTGGCTGTTAGTGTAACACCATTACAGAGCTATTGATGCAGGTTGAATTCCCATCGCTGTCTATAGGAAGTTTGTACTGTCTGTTCTCCTCAGGACTGCATTGGCCTCCAATTTTCACCCACATTCCTAAGACATATGAGTTAGTAAGTTATTTGGTTACATGGGTGTTACTGAGCAGTGCAAGCTCATTGGGTCGTTACCGTGCTGTGTTTCTAAACTAAATTTTAAAAATTGGGAAGGTCACAGAACTTTGAGTTGAAGATAAATGGTGACTCATTCAAAGACAGGTCACAAGAATGGGCAGAATGGCCTTCTGCAAGCATAATGCTACTACAGCATCCACTTTCCTCCCACATTCTAAAGAGGCACAGGTTAGGGTTAGTGAGTTGTGGGCACGTTGGCGCCAAAGCATGCTGCCCCTCGTGGCCTGCCCTGCGCAATCCTTGCCAACTTGATTTGACACAAGCTGTGCATTTCACTCAATGTTTCAATGTAAAAATGAAAGCAAAATTTTAGACCTTTAATCTCTTTCTGTTCTGTACCATTCTACAGTTCTTTATTAATTTCTTCACAGAGTTACTTTGATAGATGTTACCCGTTCATCATTATTCCAAATGGTAAATGAGGAACTTTATGCAGGCTGACTAAAACTAATGAGTTATTTCTGAATGACCTACAAATACAGTAGAGACATGCTACTGAACTGAGGCTGACTACTAGGTGAAGTATGTTTGCAACTTTATTTTTAATTAGATTTTTATCGAAACGTATTGCTTGGAGCTGAGCCTAAGTTGAATATAATCTTGGGAATACAACAAACAATTGCACAAATATAATATTATCTTCCCTATGTAATCAAGGCAAGATTAAGTCATTTAATTAAGTATGACAAAAGGAATATTGCTAGGTATCAACTTAGCTGGTTGAAGTAACCAAGTTCAATGTAATTTTTGCATTATGAAGATTGATGGATAAGCACTCTAATACTACTTCAGCTTTCACAAGGGACCTGATATTGTAAGATGTAGTTCTATGCTCCAGTGATACCAGTCAGGAACTTCTATGGCATCAGAACTGGATCTCATGAAATTTTTACCAACACAAGCTTAGCAATTCTTCAGCAATCACAGGGGTGTGTACTTTCCTTGCAGGTTTACACAGGACATTATGCAGTACCATGCAGCATAACCAATACACATAAAATGCTGGAGGAACTCAGCAGGTCAAACAGCATCCACAGAGGAAAATAAACTGTCGCTGTCTCGGGCTGAGTCCTGATGAAGAGATGAGGAGAAATTTCTTTAGCTAGAGGGTGGTGAATCTGAGGAATTCACTGCCACAGAGAGTTGTGGAGGCAAAGTTACTGGGTATATTTAAAGCTGAGGTTGATAGGTTCTTTTCAGTCAGGAAATCAAAAGTTATGGGGAGAAGGCAGAAGAACGGGGTTGAGAGGGATAATAAATCTGCCATGATGGAATGGTGGAGCAGACTTGTTGGGCCAAATGGCCTAATTCCACTTGTCTTGTTGTCTAAGTTGCATTTTGTGCATGTTACATCAGATGTTGTTAAACAAAATGGTAAAAAGAATGCACAGGTACTAGAGAGGTGTACAATTTATTTTCTAAAATTATATACAAAGTTCAAAAGCTCGAAGTACATCAGAATCAGAATCAGAATCAGGTTTATTATCACCGGCATGTGACATGAAATTTGTTAACTTAGCAGCAGCAGTTCAATGCAATACATAATCTAGCAGAGAGAGAATAATAATAATAATAAATAAAATAAAACATAATAATAAATAATCAAGTAAATCAATTACATATATTGAATAGATTATTAAAAAGTGTCCCAAAACAGAAATACTGTATATTAAAAAAAGTGAGGTAGTGTCTAAAGCTTCAAAGTCCATTTAGGAATCGGATGGCAGAGGGGAAGAAGCTATTCCTGAATCACTGAGTGTGTGTTTTCAGGCTTCTATATCTCCTACTGATGGTAACAGTGAGAAAAGGGCATGCCCTGGGTGCTGGAGGTCTTTAATAATGGACACTGCCTTTCTGAGACACAGCTCCATAAAGATGTCCTGGGTACTTGTAGGCTGGTGCCCAAGATGGAGCTGATTAGATTTACAGCCTTCTACATCTTCTTTCAGTCCTGTGCAGTAACCACTCTATACCAGACAGCAATGCAGCCTGTCAGAATGCTCTCTACAGTAGAACTATGTAAGTTTTTGAGTGTATTTGTTGACATGCCAAATCGCTTCAAACTCCTAATAAAGTATAGCCGCTGTCTTGCCTTCTTTATGACTACATCAATATGTTGGGACCAGGTATATCACCATATACAATCCTGAGAGTCATCTTCTTGTGGGCATACTCAATAAATCCATAACAGAATTATAACTATAATAGAATCAATGGAAGCTCGCACCGACTTGGGCGTTCATCCGGTGTACAAATGACAACAAATTGTGCAAGTACAAAAGGAAAGTAGTAAGACAAAGAAACAAATAGGCAATAAATATCGAGAATATGACCATAAGACCGTAAGACCATAAGATGAAGGACCAGAATTAGGCCATTTGGCCCTTCAAGTCTGCTCCATGATTTAATCATGGCTGATCCATTTTTCCTCTCAGCCCCAATCTCCTGCCTTCTCCAAATATCCCTCTATGCCCTGACCAACCAACAATCTATTAATCTCTGCCTTAAATATACATAAAGACTTGGCCTCCACAGCAGCCTAAGGCAAAGAATTCCACAGATTCATCACTCTCTGGATAAGAAAATCCTCCTCGTCTCCATTCTAAAAGGATGCCCTTCTATTCTATTGCTGTATCGTCTGGTCTTAGACTCTCCCACCATAGGAAATATCTTCTGCACATCCATTCTATCAACATCATTCACCATTCGGCAGGTTTCAATGAGGTCACCCCTCATTCTTCTGAATTCTAGTGAATACAGGCCCAGAACCATCAAACACTCTTTATATGATAAGCCCTTCAATCCCAGAATCATTTTTGTAAACCTCCTTTGATCCCTCTCCAGTTTCAGCACATTCTTTCTAAGATAAGGGGATCAAAATGTTCACAGTACTCCAAGTGAGGCCTCACCAGAGCTTTATAAAGTCTAAACCTTACATTCTTGCTTGTATATTCTAGTCCTCTTGAAATGAGTGCTAACATTGCATTTGCTTTCCTCACCACAGACTCAACCTGCAAATTAACCTTTAGGGAATCCTGGACAAGGACTCCCAAGTCCCTTTGCATCTAATTTTTTTGAATTTTCTCTCCACTTAGAAAATAGTCAACCTTTTCATTTCTTCTACCAAAGTGCATGACCATACACCTCCTGACACTGTATTCCATCTGCCATTTCTTTGCCCATTCTCCTAATCTGTCTGTCATTCTGTAGCCTCTATAATTCCTCAGAACTACCCACCTATCTTCATATTCACTGCAGACTTTGTAACAAAGCCATCAATTCCGTCACCTAAATCATTCACATATTATAAAAAAGAATTGGTCCTAACACAGACCCCTGTGGAACCCACTAGGCACCAGCGGCCAACCAGAAAAGATTTCCTTTATTCCCACTCTTTGTCTCCTGCAAATCAACCACTGCTTTGTCATGCTAGAATCTTTCCTGCAATACTACGTCATAGCTTGTTATAGCTCATCCCATCATCCCATCATAGCTCATGTGTAGCACCTTGTCAAAAGCCTTCAGAAAATGCAGGTACACAACATTAACCAATTCTCCTTTGTCTATTCTGCTTGCTATTTTCTTCTAAGATTTCCAACAGAAATGTCAGGAAAGATTTTCCCTTGAGGAAACCATGCTGACTACAGCCTATTTTATTACATGCCTCCAAGTACCCTGAGATCTCATCCTTTATAATCAACTCCAACATCTTCCCAACCACTGAGGACAGAATAACTGGCCTATAGTTTCCTTTCTTCTGCCTCCCTCCCTTGCTGAAGAGTAAAGTGACATTTGCAATTTTCCGGTTTTCCGGAACCATTCCAGAATCTAGTTTTTTCTTGAAATATCATTACTAATGCCTCCACAATTTCTTCAGCCTCCCCTTTCAGAATCCTGGGGTGTACCCTATCTGGTCCAGTTGACTTATCTACCTTCAGATCTTTCAGTTTCCCAAGATCTTTCTCTCTAGTTATGTTAACTTCACACACTTCATGAACCCCGACATCTGGAATTTGCACCATACTGCTAGTGTTTTCCACAGCAAAGAGGGATGCAAAATACTTATTCAGTTCGTCCACCATTTTGTTGTTCCCCATTTCATTGTCCTCCATCACTACCTCTCCAACATCATTTTCCAACGGTCTGATATCCACTCTCACCTCTCTTATACACTTTATGTATCTGAAGAAACTTTTGGTATCCTCTTTAATATTATTCACTAGCTTACTTTTGTATTTGGGCTCTCACAACCAGACTGTGCAACAGTTTCTTCCCCCAAGCCATCAGACTCCTCAATACCCAGAGTCTAGATGGACATCTACATCATTTATCATTATATTGAAATTTGTCCTCTACTGTGACTATTGTCATGTTTATTAATTATTTATTTTTAAATTAATTATTGTATAGTCCTGCACTGTTTTTGTGCACTTTATGTAGTCCTGTGTAGGTCTGTAGTCTACTGTAGTTTTGTGTTATTTCAGGTAGTCTAGTGTAGATTTGTGTTGTTTCATGTAGCACCATGGTCCTGGAGGAACGTTGCTTCGATTTTACTGTGTACTGTGCCAGCAGTTTATGGTCGAACTGACAATAAAAAGCGACTTGACTTGACTATCTTTACCTTTTTAATGGCATGTTAGTTGCCTTCTATTGATTTTTAAAAGCTTCCCAAGCCTTTAACTTCCCACTAATTTTTGCTCTATTACATGCCCTCTCTTTGTCTTTTATGTTCACTTTGACTTCTCTCGTTAGCCACAGTTGTGTCATTTTTCCTTTAGAATATTTCCACTTTGGGATGTATATATCCTGCATCTCTGGAATTGCTTCCAGAAATTCCAGCCATTGCTGATCTGCCGTCATCCCTATCACTGTTCTTTCCAATCAATTCTGGCCCACTCCTCTCTCATGCCTCTATAATTCCCTTTACTCCACTGTAATACTGATACATCTGACCAGCTTCTCCTCATATTTCAGGGTGAATTCAATCATTTTATAATCACTTTACCCAAAGTGTTCTTTTCCCTTAAGCCTTCTAATCAATTCTGGTTCTTTGCACAACACCCAATACAGAATAGCTAGTCCTCTAGTGGGCTCGACCACAAGCTTCTCTATAAATCTATCTCATTGGTACTCTAGAAATTCTTCCTCCAGGAATCCAGCATCATCCTGATTTTCCCAATCTATCTGCATATTGAACCTGCATAACTATTGTAACATTGCACTTCTGGCATGCATTTTCCATCTCCCATTGTAATTTGTAAACCACATCCTTATTACAGTTTGGGGGGTCTGTATTCAACTCCTATCAGGGCTTTTTTTTACCTTTGTAGCTCCTTTATCTTCATTAATTGATTCACCACCTTCCGACCCTATGTCACCTCTTTCTAATGATTTGATTTCATTTTTTACCACTTCCTCTGCCTTCTGCCTGTCCTTTCAATATAGTGTGTATCCTTGGACGTTAAGCTCCCAGCTATAATCTTCTTTCAGTCATTACTCAGTGATGCCTACAAAATCATACTTACCAATCTGTAACTGTGCTACAACTTAATTTTCTTTATTCCACATACAGCGCGCATTCAAATGTAATACCTTCAGTCCTGTCTTCACCCTTTAGGATTTTGTCCACCTTTTACATAGCAACTCATCCTGTTGACTGCAATGTTGCCCTATCAACAGACTCTCCTCACTACATATTGCCTCTGTTTATAAACCAGCTACCTCATCTTCAGAAATATTATCTGCCTTTCCTACGATACTTCTTGCCTTGAAATACAGGCAGCTCAGGATACTCGTCACACCATGGTCAACCTTTTGATTCCTGACTTTGTCTGAGGTCTTATCAACATCTCTCCACTCTGGTTCTGACAGTCTGGCTCCCATCCCCCTGCAACTCTAGTTTAACACCACTGTACAGCATTAACAAATTTCCCACTAGAATATTTGTCCCCCTCCAGTTCAGGTGCAAACTGTCCCTTCTGTACTGGTCCCACCTTCCCTGGAAGAGAGCCCAATGATCCAAAAATCTTATGCCCTCCCTCCTACACCAACTCCTTACCCATGTATTAAACTGCATAATCTTCCTCACTAGTTCTGGCCTCTCTAGTGTGTGGCATGGGTAGCAATTCTGAGATCACAACCCCAGAGGTCCTGCCATTTAATGTAGCACCTAACTCCATGAACTCTCTGTGCAGAACCTCATCAGTCATCCTACCCATGTTATTGGCACCTACACAGACCACGACTTCTGGCTGTTGATCCTCTGACTTAAGAATGCTGAGGTCTCGATCTGAGATATCCTGTACCCTGTCACGTGGGAGGCAATGTATCATCTGGTAATCTCATTATTGCCCACAGAGCCTCCTGTCTGTTCCCCTAACTAAAAATCCCCTTATCACCACAGAGTGCCTTGTCACCCACCTTCCTTCTGTGTCACAGAGGCAGCTCAGTGCCAGAGACCCAATCACTGTGACTTTCCTCTGTTAGGTTACTCTCCCTGACAATATCCAAAGTGATATACCTGTTGTCAAGGAGGTGAGCTACAGGGGTACTCAGCATTGGCTCCTTAAACCCTTTTCCCGTCCTGACTGTTACCCAGTTTTCTGTGTCCTGCACCTTGGGTATAATACCTCTCTACAGGTACAATTTATCACCCCCATCAGCCTTGAGATTGATCTGGAGTTCATGAACTTTCAGCTCCAACTCCTTAATGCAGATTTTTAGAGCTGCATCTGGATGCACTTCTCACCGTTGTAGTCATCCGTGATATTGGACATCTTCCTGCCTTGCACATCCCACGAGAGGATCATTCCATTATCCGGAAGACTATGGATATGAGGTAGTCCAAAGGAGGGGGGTAGAACTTAGTGGGAGGAGGGAGGGGGGGGGGGGGGGGGGGGAAGAGAGAGAGAGAGAGAGAGAGAGAGAGAGAGAGGAGAGAGGAGAGAGGAGAGAGAGAGAGAGAGAGAGAGAGAGAGAGAGAAGAGAGGAGAGAGAGAGAGAGAGGAGAGAGAGAGAGAGAGAGAGAGTGTGTGTGTGTGTGTGTGTGATGGGCAAGAAATGGGGAAATGAGGAGGGGGGAGTGAAAGAAGCAATTGATATGGGCTGGGGTGGCATTTTTCTTGGTTATTATTGTCACATGTACTGAGTTACAGTGAAAAACTTTGTTTTGTCTGCCATCCATACAGACCATTTCACCAGATCAGTGCATTCAGGAAGCACAAGAGAAAACAACAGCAGAGGGAAGATAGAGAGCAAACTTCTGACGAAGGGCCTCAGCCCGAGACATTGACTCTTTATTCCTTTCTATAGATGTTGTCTAACCTGTTGAGTTCTTGAAATCCAGCATTTTGTGTTTGTTACTTAGCATTTCCACCCCCTGCAGAATCATTTATGATTATGATGAGAGGACGCTTGAGTAACCCATTACAAAACGTTTGCAGTTCTTCACCCGAATGCTGACTAATCAGTTGAGTTTTCCCCCTTTTTGTTGTGTTTAATACTCCTAATACTCCTGGTTGGCTTCAAAAGTTTTTTTTAATTTTCATAAACGTGCAGTTGAATGATTCATTCCTAATCTTTGATTCAGAGAAAGAGTTAGAAATGTAACAGAAAAATGAGAATACCATGCGATTGAACGGTAACTTAATGCAGTGGTCCCCAAAGCATGTGCTACCAGGCCACGACGAAACGATATGATTTGTCAATATGAAACGATATGAGTCAGCTGCACCTTTCCTCATTCCCTGTCACGCCCCCTGTTGAACTTGAACCCGCGCGAGGGGTTCACCTAAACGCAGTGATACCCTCGCGCCAGGGATCACTGGTTGGCCTCGAGCGCGGCCGGCAGGAAGTGCCGTTGCTACTGGCCTGGAGCGCGGACAGATGGGCGCTGCCCCTAAACATGTTTAGCACACCAAATGTTCATGGGGAACCCGGTGCTAAAATATTCGCAGACGGCCTAATTCGGGCTCAGGGTTTCTTAAGTAGCAGAGCAGCTACCTCGCTGCGCTCTACTGAAAGTCATCCCTCCAGCCAAACTTTTGTCGGTTGATAGATCCTACGAGGGGGACCGGGCGCATGCCCTGTTGCACTCCTCACTCAGTCGGTCACTCTCTCCAGACTGCGACCACCCCGGCCCCGGCAAGGGGACCTCCGGCCCACCCACGACCAGGCGCACCTGGCCAAAGCGGTGGGGCCAGCGGGAGGCTGGAGTTCGGGCCCGGAGGCTGTCTAATGAGCAATGAAGCCCTCAAAAACTGCTTTGGTACCTTGAGTCCAAGCACCCTGCACTTAAAGACAAACCCATTGAGTTCTTTGAGCAGTAAAAACATGAGCAAGCGAGACAGAAGCAAGTGCTGATAGCCACGAAAACTAAATTGCGGAATAGACTAGACATAAGAAACCCCCTTCAAGTATCGCAGTATTCCAGTTGTGTTTAACACCCCCACACCCCCCATCAGCTGGTCCGCAAGAATATTGTCAATATTAAATCCATCCGTGGTGCAAAAAAGGTTGGTGACCCATGGCATAATGGTTAACACAAACTCTTTGAAGCATCAGCAATTACTGATTGAAGTTCGGTTCCCAAAAACTATCTGTAAGGAATTTGTATGTTCTTACCATAATCCCGTGGGTGCTCCAGTTTCAGAGGTTTAATGATTTGTGGACAGGCTATGTTTGCATCAGAAGTGTGGCCGAGACTTCTGCCCCCAATACATTGTAAATGATGACGCAAATAGAACATAAAACATAGAAATCTACAGCACGTTACAGGCCATTTAGCCCACAATATTGTGCCAACTACTCAAAAAATTGCCTAGAATTTTCCTACTGCATAGCTGACTATTTTTCTAAGCTCCAGTACCTCTCTAAGAGTCTCATAAAAGACCCTACTGTATCTGCCTCTACCACCATTACTGGTAGTACATTCCACACACCCCACCACTCTCTGCGTGAAAAACTTACCCCTGACTTCCCCTCCCCTGTACCTTCTTCCAGGCACCTTAAAACTATGCCCCTTTTTGTTAGCCATTTCAACCTTGGGAAAAAGCCTCTGACTATCCACATGTTCAATGCCTCTCATCATCTTATACACCTCTACCAGGTCACCTCTTATCCTCCATCACTCGAAGGAGAAAAGGTCAAGTTCACTCAACCTATTCTCATAAGGCACACTCTCCAATCCAGGCAACATCGTTTTAAATCTCCTCTGCACTCTCTCTATAGAATCCACATCCCTCCTGTCATGAGGAGGCCAGAACTGAACACAGTACTCCAAGTGGGGTCTAACTAAGGTCTTATATAGCTGTAACATTACCTCACGGCTCTTGAACTCAATCCCACAGTTGATGAAGACCAACACACATACACCTTCTTAACAACACTGTCAACCCGCACAGAGAATGAAAAGGGGATGGAGAATGGAGGAGGAGGAGGGGTGGGTCATTATCAGAATTACGAAAAAATCTGTGTTCATACCATCAGGTTGGAGGCTACCCAGATGGAATATAAGGTGTTGCTCCTCCAACGTGAGTGTGGCCTCATCGCAACAGTAGAGGAGGCCATGGATAGACATATCAGAATGGGAATGGAAAGTGGAATTAAAATGGGTAAATGGGAATGGGAAGTGGGATTAAATTCGTCCCTCCCCACTAAGCTCCCTCCTGCACGTATCCTTGCAAGTGGAACAAGTGCAACACCTGTCCCTACAGCTCCTCCCTCACTACCATTCATGACCCCAGAAGTCCTTCCAGGTGAGGCAACACGTCATCTGTGAGTCTGTTGGGGTTATATACTGTGTCCAGGTGCTCTGATGTAGATTGAGAGACTGCTTCGCCAAGCACCTAACTCTGTCTGCCAGAAAAAGCAGGATCTGCCAGTTGGCACCCATTTTAATTCCATTTCCCATTCCCATTCCAAATTGTCTATCCATAGCCCCCTCTACTGTCGCGATAAGGCCACACTCAGGTTGGAGGAACAACACCTTATATTCCATCTGGGTAGCCTCCAACCTGATGGCATGAACATTGATTTCTTGAACTTCTGGTAATGACCCCCTCTCCTTCATTCCTCATTCCATTTTTCCCTCTCTCACCTTATCTCCTTGCCTGACCATCACCTCCCTCTGGTGCTCCTCCCACCTTTTCTTTCTTCCATGGCCTTCTGTCCTGTCCTATCAGACTTCCCCTTCTCCAGCCATGTATCTCTTTCACCAATCAACTTCCCAGCTCCTTACTTCACCCTCGCCATTCCCAGTTTCACCCATCACCCTGTACTTCTCCCTCCCCTTCCCCCACCTTTTAACTGTACTCCGCATCTTTTATTCTTCTCCATTGCTGCTGAAGGGTCTCAGCCCAAAACATCGACTATACTTTTTTTCCATAGATACTGCTTGGTTTGCTGAGTTCCTCCAGCATTTTGTGTGTGTTACCTTAACCCCTTGACCATGTCTGCATGCTTTTATGCACTGAGTTGCTGCCATGTGATTGGTTGGTTAGATATTTGCATTAATGAGCAAGTGTTCGGGTTTCCCTAATAAAGTGGCCACTTTATTTTCTCTTAGCAAAATCTGCAGCAGAATTTCTCCATTGAAAATGGTCCAACAGAGACATCTGCTGGTTGGTTCAGAGATTATGTCCTTATTTGTGGAGCTCTCAAACTAAAAACATGATTTTTAAAAACTGTATCGTTATGAGTTGCTTTTGCCGAGGCATCTATCAATAAAGTGATGAAAGATTTTGAAACCTGTGCTAATCTCAGACAGCAGGGAGCATCACAGCACAGTGTCCTCCCAGTGCAGGGAAGGCCTGAGCTTCTGTGACAGGAGTTTCTGAACTGAACAGATTGAAGTGGATATCTTTCTAAGCAGCCAACAGAAAATATCCATCTACTCATGCTTGGGAATGGTCTGAAGTAATCTACATGCAGTGGTGGTTGTCCATCGTGCCCGATGATGACAGGAAACCAGAGTGGGAGCATTTTTAAAAGTGGAAAAGCCTTTGTACAGGGACAGTTCCGCTCCCTCGACCTCAGAAGTCCATTTCCAGTCGTACAAACAAGCATCACAAACTGGATTATTTTTTCATTGCAGTGGATGACCATGCTGTCTTCTCTGTCCTGCCATGCCCTTTGCTCTCCATGGAGCATTGCAGGGCCACCTTCCTGGCCACTGGATCTCATCTGCCCAGTCCACCAGAACTCACTTCACATAGTATGACAGGCATGTCCCTACTTCACTGGGGTATGAGTCCTGCCAGCTACCATCACCTGGGTTGGTCCTTCTGTCCCAGTGTACTGGGGTGTGGCCACTGTCCCAGTGTCCCAGTGGGTGTGGCCACTGTCACATGCAAACAGCTACTTGGAGCCTCAGGTGAGAATTGGGTGTCCAGTGCGGATCAAAGGTGAATGAGCTGCCCTGGAATGGACATGACAAGCCCCTTCACTGGACATCTCATACACCCCAATACTGTATGTACAGTAAACTCTGATAATTTGATATTAATTTGTTCAGAATTTTAGTTATTTCAAAAGTAACCTTTATTCAAACTATTATTCGGCTTAGTTCCATTGACTTGTACCCAGACCAAAGCACTCCATACCCCTCCTTTCCACGTACCTATACAAATTGTTCATAAATGTTGGAATCAAACCAACATCTACCTCTTCTGTTGGCAGCTCGCTACACACTCTCACCACCATCTGAGTGAAGAACCATATTCATGAAAACATATACAACAAATAAAAGACAATACTTGGAGACAGGAAAGATCCTGCTGATGCTGCAAAGCTAAGCAAACACACAAAATCTTGGTGGATCACAACCCCCAGGCAGCATTGTTGTAGGGGAATGAACAGGCAATGTTAAGGGGTGAGATCATTCATCAGGACTGCTGAGTTTGCGGCATTTTGAGTGTGTTGGAAGGCAATAGTACATGGCTTTCTTTACATTCAGCGTGTCAAGTTTATTCATCGATAGTTCTGCCAAATCAATATGTTCATAGTGTCATGAAGTTAATTGCCATTTAGGGGCACATCAAATTAAGAGCACAGTTAAAAGACAGCTCTTTAGAACAGAGATGAGGAGGAATTTATTTAGCAGAGAGCAGTGAATCTGTGGAATTCATTGCCACAGGCAACTGTGGAGGCCAAGTCATGGGAGTACCTGTATAGTTGAAGCAACGGTTGATAGATTTTTGATGAGCAAGGGTGTCAAAAGTTACAAGCAGAAGGCAGGAGAATGGGCTTGAGAGGGAAAATGAATCAGCTCTGATCAAATGACAGAGCAAACTCAAGGGCCCAATGGCCTAATTCAACTCCTTAGTCTACGGTCATTCGGCCTAATGAACTCAGACTTCTTTCCCTGGATTTGGGAAGCAAGGACTAGAGGGCATAGGTTTAAGACAAGAGGGGGACTCAGGCAGCCTGAGTTACAGAAAGGCAGACCTGTTTTTCAAAGGTTCAAAGGTCGAATTTAATGTCAGAGAAATGTATACAATATACATCCTGAAATACTTTTTCTTTGCAAACATCCACAAAAACAGAGAAGTGCCCCAAAGAATGAACGGCAGTTAAATGTGAGAACCCCACAGTGCCCCCCAGATCCTTCCTCCCGCGCATAAGCAGCAGTTAGCAACAATCCTCCCCTCACCCCACCAGCAAATAAAAACACGCATCGGTACTGTCACCGAGCCCAAGCGTGTTCTAGCAAAGACACAGACCAAAGTTACCCCAAAGGCTTTGCATCTCATCCAACATTCAACAAACCACAGGTTCTCGCTCTCCCTGGCAAGGGAGAGGGAGGAGACCCCATTTTCACAGCGAGCAGAAGACATAACAACAACCCGCTGGTTTACAATGTTAAAAGTCTGTTTCGTCACTTTTATCAGGCTCTGTGTCCAAAGATCGCAAAGATATCGGGTCTTCGGGCCCACAGCGAAAGATTTTCCAGCCTTCCTGACGACATACGAGTCTCCTGTCGTGACACTGACCCTCGACCCGCCCGTCTCCAGAGCCCTGAGATCGTAGGCTTCCAGATACGATCAAGATGCTCAGTCCAAACCCTTGGCATGTTGAATAACAGCCAGTCGTGGAACCCAGAAAATAGGTCCCATTCCTGCACAGAACCGAAGCCTGCATATAACTCCAGGTCAGGGTCTTCAAAAGAACCCTAAAATGATGATTCTTTATTCCCCTCCTGATGCACCATCAATAACTCTCTAAGACGTGAGACGAGATATCGGCTTTTATTGACTGGAAGAAAGAACAAGCAGCAATTGACCACCATGCTACATCCTGGAGACTGAGGGCAGGGCTCAGGCCCCAATCACCTTTATACCGGGGTCAGTGGGAGGAGCCACAGGAGCAGTCAGCTGGGGGGGGGGGCGTGTCCAGACAGGTATATGTAGTTCACCCCTAGATTCTGCCGGACCTGCTGAGCTCCTCCACCATTTTTGTGTGTGTCACTCTGAATTTCCAGCATCTGCAGAATCTCTTGTGCTTTTAATATTTTGGGCCTTGGCTGCAAATGACTGTTCCAACTTTTCCTGTCTCTGTTTCAGATTTTTAGCTCTGCAATTCTTTTGATTTGCATTGGATGCAAATTCTGGCATGGCCAATCATCAAGTTACATTGAATCACCTTTTGTTACCAGAGAAATGCCACAAATCCGCCACGAATGAAAAATCTACAAGAGCACAGAAGCAAAGCTGGTTAAAATGAACAGGCAAATCAGGAGGAAAAGGGATCAGTCAATCAAGATGTCATGGAAGACATTAAATGGGATCTTTCAAGATTCAAGATTGTTTATTGTCATTCATCAGTACACAACAGTAAAGATATATATGTATATACATATAGTGTTTTTATTGTCAAGTGATCAAGTCATGTCAAGTTTATTGTCATTAATTGTATATAACATATATAACCATATAATGTATATACAAATGAAACAATGTTTCTTTGAACTAGGGTGTAAAGCACAGCAGCACACATAACACATAAAACACATGATAATTTATGAAGGTAAGAATAAAATCTACAGATGAATCGCACATAAATAGCAAACTAAAGTCCATTGTAAGATATGGAACAGATTAACCAGCAACACTTTGAATACAGTGCAGCTGGGAATTCAGGAGCCTAATGACCTGGGGGAAGAAACTGTTTCTCATTCTGACTGTTCTTATTTTAATGTATCGGAGTCTCCTGCCTGTTGGAACAAAGTCAAAAAGGACACTGGATGGATGGGTGGAATCCTTAATAATACTGAGGGCCCTGTGTATGTATCACTCCTGATAAATGTCCCCGATGGATGGTAGGGAGACCCCTATGATCCTCTCAGCTGTCCTCACAGTCCTTTGTAGGGACTTCTGGTCCAGTGCTCGATTGCTCCCATACCAGATGGAGATGCAACTTGTCAGGATGCTCTCAATGATGCTCCTGTAAAACAGTTAAGATGGGGGGGGGGGGGGGTGCGTGGTGGAAGCCTTGCTTTCCTCAATCTTCTTAGGCAGTGAAGGCGCTGCTGTGACTCCTTGTTCAGGGAGTTGATATTAAAGGACCAGGTGAGCTCATCCATGATGTGAACTCCCAGGAACTTGGTGCACTTAACTCTCTCTACAAAGGAGCCATGTATTCGCAGAGAGATGGTTTGTCCATACCTTCCTGATGTCCATCCTTGTGTTCTTCATTTTTATTGTGATTTTTATGCTGTACACACACACACACACACACACACACACACACATTTATATATACAGTATATTCAGATTCATTTCAGATGTTGTCTACTTAATTAGTAAAGTCTTCAAAGATTACAGGACAGGGCATGAGAATGGGGTTGAGAGAGAAAATAAATCAGCCATAATGTAATGGCAGAGCAGACTTGATGGGCCGAATGGCCTAATTCAGCTCCTACATCTTATGGCCTTATTCCAATGAGAAAGAAAATTTCAAAGGACAGAATCCACCATCTTCAGCTCACTGAAGAAGATAGAATCAAACTTTAGGAAAAAGAAAATAGTTGCTCTGACCTTCCACCCATCTCTGAAGTCCGGACAGAATATTCAAAAAGTAAGCAATGAACCACTAAAAGATTAATAAAGCAAGCGAAGTTGGAATATGAGATATTGCTGGCCAGAAATTTTATTTAAAAATTAAAAGAGTGGAGTCTTTGAATATTTTCAAAGTTCAAAGTAAATTTATTATCAAAGTCCATATATGTTACCATATATGACCTTGAAATGCATCTACCAGAAAAACAAAGAAACACAAGAGAATCTGTGAAAAACCATGCATAAGCAAAGACTGTGCAAAAATAGACAAATTGGGCAAATAAAGAAAAAAATAATACTGAGAACATGAGTTGTTCACTTTGAAAGTGGATTCCAAAGGTTGTGGAATTAGCTCAGTGTTAATTTAAGTGAAATTATCCACACTGGTTCAGGAGAATTGATAGCTGTAGGATAATAACAGTTCCTGAAGATGACATTGCAGGATCTGAGGCTTCTGTACATCCAGCCTGATGCAGGTAGCACGAAGAGAGCATAGACTGGATAATGGGGGCCTTTGATAATAGATGCTGTTTTCTTGTGGCAATGCTCCATGTAACTGTTCTCAATGGTAAGCATTGACTGGGCTGCAACTGCACCATTCTGTACGGCAGTGGTAGATAGACTATCGACAAACAGTCCAATGAAAGTTACTGCAGGTAGTCAAGGATGGGGAGTTGAAGTCACAGTCTGACTGTTGTCATATCATTGAATGGTGGGTTGGGCTCAAGAAGCTAGAGACCAACCTGACCAATTGTCAGATTGCTCTTCCCTGCTTCAATTGTCATTCAACCATACCTGATTACCCATGAATACAGCCAAACAAAACACTGTTACTCCAGGGCTTAGGTGCAAAACACTGTACCAACTGTCATACACAGCACACAAGGCAAGTATATCAGTAAAACAGTCACACAAAAAAATATATAGTCCAAGATCCTGAGTCCATGAATGTTGCAACACAATGTCAAACACAATACGGCTTTTCTTCTGTGAGTGAACACGGGGGGGGACAGCTTGAACACCATGTCACACCAACACCTTACTTACCTCTCAAGTTTCTGGAAAAAAAGCTATTGAAAATTAGACAGACAGAATATTAAAAGACTCTTTAATACAGTCGGATCGGATGCTTTCCTTGGATTCACTCTCTTGAGGGCAGCCCACATGTCATCTTCAGATCCTGAGACCAAAGGATCATCGGGAGATACTGGGGTGTGCGATGGTTCCTCCCTGTTCTGGTGATCAAAGCGAGCATAGAAGACATTGAGCTCATCTGGAAGTGAAGCTCTGCTGTCCCCTATGTCTCAGAATTTAACTTTGTAGGAAGTTATGGCATTCAAACCCTGCCACAGCTGTCAAGCATCCCTCGTTAATTTCCGTCTAGCCCGGAACCTTCACTTCACCTGAGAGATGGCTTTCCAGAGATGATACCTGCTCCTCTTGTAGCTTTCTTGATCTCCAGACTTGAATGCCTCTGATCTGACTCTCAGCAGATTCCGAATTTCAGAGTTCATCCAGGGCTTCTGATTGGGGAAAACCCTGAACGATTTCACAGGGACACACTCATCCACAGCTGTTTTAGTGAAGTCGGTAACGGCACTGCTGTAGTCATTCAGGTCCACAGGTGAGTTCTTGAACACAGTCCAGTCCACTGACTCAAGGCAATCCTGTAACCGTCCCTGTGCCTCCCACGACCACTTCTTGGTTACTGTAATCTCTGGAGCCTTGCTCTTTAGGCTCTGTCTGTATGCAAATAGTAACAGTACAGCCAAATGAGATGATCGTCGATTTCAGACGGTCTCAGCCTGAGCACACACCCCTCAGCATCAGCGGCTCCACAGTGGAGAGAGTGGAAATCATCAAGTTCCTTGGGGTTCAGATCTCGGACAATCTCACCTGGTCCAGGAACACCACTGGGATTGTGAAACGGGCCCAGCAGAGATTGCACTTTCTGAGGAAACTTAAACAAGTATCACTACCCACTAACATCTTAACTACATTCTACAGAGGAGTGGTTGAGAGTGTGCTGACCTTTTGCATCACAACCTGATACTCCAGCTGCAGTGCTGCTGACAAAAAAGCCTTGCAGAGGGTGGTTAGGGGAGCAGAGAAGGTTATTGGGGTCTCCCCACCTTCTGTCCAAGACTTCTTTCAGAGTCGATGCCTCCAGAGGACGCCGTACATCATTAAAGACCCCTCACACCCTCTCCATGAACTGTTTGTTCTTCTGCCATCAGGTAAACGTTACAGGAGCATCAAAACTAAAACCACAAGGCTACTAAACAGCTTCCTCCCACAGGCAGTCAGACTGCTAAATAGCTGCTCTACCTGACTCTGCTTTGGACACTTTTAACTTGCACAGTTAACTTGTTTTTAACTGACATGTGGCTGTTGTGTTTTACTATTTATTGTTATGTTTATTATTTAGTGTTGCGTTTGTTATGTTATGATTGCACTGCTCCTGGGAAACGTTGTCTCATTCTGCCCTGCAGAGCTGATGTATGGTTGGAATGACAATAAAGTTTTTGAATCTTTAATCTTTGAATCTTTAAATGATCTGACTTGTCAAAATGTGGTCTCAGGAAGGAACAATAGGCATTCCTTATGGTAGTGTGGCAGTGATTTTCTTCAGACAGATGTGGTTAAAGTCACTGACTATAATTTGAAATGTGTCAGGATGGGCTGTTTCTTGTTTACAGACAGCATCATGCAGTTTTGCGAATGCTTGCTTATAATCGACCACTGGTGGTATGCAAACTGCAGTCTGGATCACGGATGAGAACTCCTGAGACAAGTAGAGTGGTCCACATTTAATTGTTCTAAGTCAGGAACAAGAAGTTGACATAAACCTACCGTGCATCAACTAGAATTGACTAAAAAGTAGACACCCCCACCCCTTTCCTCAACTGAGTTCACGGTTTGATCCATTCTGAAATTTGCAAAACCTGGTTGGATAGCTGTGTCCAGAGTGTTCACTGTTAACCAAGTCTCAATGCCTCAAACAACTGAGATCGGCCTCTGATACAGCAGCCTCGTCCTGAGATCATCAGCTTTATTTTCAAGTGACATTGCATTCATCCCTCTATGATTCATCCTGGTTTGAATTCAGCCTCTCCTGACACATTTTTGGCCATGGCATTGGCCCTTAAAGGCGCCATGCTTAACTGATTTGCATTTAACCATCAAACAGGGTATCTGAAGTAATTTCGTAGTCCGTTGTTGTGAGGAAATTTACATGCTGCAGACTGCAGCAAAAGTCGTTCAAAAGGAGCGTATTTAAGAGGAAAACTGGTACAATATCCTGCAGCCCGCAAAGAGCCGCTGATGTATGCTGATGCCATCTTGCCGTTAAGGGTGAAAGGTAAAAAGTTAAAGGGGAACATGAGGGGAAACTTCTTCACTCAGAGAGTCATGCGATTGTGGAATGAACCGCTGACAGAAGTGGGGCATGTGAGCTCAATTTCAACGTTTAAGCAAAGTTTGGATAGGTGTTTGGATTGCAGGGGTATGGAGGGCTACGGAGCCAGTGCAGGTTGATGGGAGCAGGCAGTTTAAATGCTTTCGGCATGGACTCGAGAGGCCAAAGATCCTGTTTCTGCGCTGCACTGCTCTCTAACTCTATGATTCTCACTCACATATGTCATGGAATAGTTTTTTTATGGGAGCAGTACAGTGCAATATATAAAATTATTACAGTCCTGTGCAAAAGTCTTAGCTATATACATTATATGTGCCTAAGACTTTTGCACAATAGGTGTATGAGTATATAAAAATACAAACAAGTATGAGAAAGTTAAACTACATGGAAAATAAGAATTCTACACCCCAATCCAACATGCGCTATGTTCTTTGCTCAGTTTGGATTATGCCATCCTTTAGCACTCTGTCCACTTGTGTTGCCATTTACTGGCAGCTATAGATGTACCCCAGGATTGTTGGGGTGCAAGAAACACTGAATACAACACTGCTTTACATTTTTCAGCCTAGCTGATCGAACCAGATCAGTTCCGTAATAGAAGGATTTGAGAGTTCTTGGCAAAGGCAAGGTTAATTCATCATTGCAAACTATTTAATCTACAAGCTTTTAGTGTTGGATTATGTATTTTTACAAAGTCTTGCTGTACAACTGAGAGCTTCTGATTCCTACAGAGTGTGCATCCACTTACCTGCTGTTTGGGAAGAGGCGACTGATCCCTAAAGAGTCAGATGATTATAGAATCCATATTTCCTGCCTGTACCAACAGAGATCACACTGCTTTTGGCTCCAGCTTCAATCGCACAGCCTCAAAAACTAACTGCCAAAATGATTCCACATTCCTAATCAATATTAACACCAGTGAGTCAAGGGAACCATGTGTGCACAGACATACGATTACAAGATTTCCATGCTGGTCCACATCCCCTCACTGGCTCGCCACCAACTTCGTTTCTGAAACAAATGTCAGAACAGCTCACATCTGAAGTTACTGACAAAGAAATGTTCCTAACCAAGAATTTATTTGGAGAGGCAAGCTTTTTGTTCCTATTTTACCTTGAGAGGGCTCCTTGCAGGAAATTAAAAGGAAAGAAATATTTTGTTTTATTGGTTGAGATCAGCAAACCAGGCAAAAATCCCTCAGAGAATAGCATCAGGAAATCACAAGACAATTGTCACAGCATGGGATAGTATTAATTACTTCTCGGCTGGTGGCTCTAATTTCAGTTGCCAAGACCTCTCTTTTTTTCTCCCTACCTCAATACCTCTCTAATCCTCTCAAACGCACCTTAAATTCTCCCCCAAACCACATCACAAATCTTTGGCCAAGGATTTCGAATATAGTATTATATTGTGGCTTCAGAATGAACCTGTAAAGTGCATTTAGTGTTAAAATGGAGTGCTAATGTAAAGAGGACTTATTACAACCATATCAGACATGAAGAAGATTATTTAGCTTCCAAGAAGGGATAAACACAAGAGATTCTGCAGATGTTGCAAATCCAGAGCAACACACACAAACTGCTGGAGGAACTCAGCAGGTCAGGCAGCATCTATAGAAATTAATAAACAGTCAATCATTTGGGCCTTCATCAAGACTGGAAAGGAAGGGTAAGACACCAGAAACCAAGAATCCTTCCAAGAAGGGATATTACTTGTGCTGGAGCTGGTATAGACAATGTTCAGGAGGATAATTCTGGACAAAAATCATTGAGGAATCTAGGACCAGAGGGTACAGCCTCTGAATACAGTGTTGTCCCATTAGAACAGAGATGAGAGGAATTTCTTTAGCCGGAGTGTGGTGGATCTGTGGAATTCATTGCTACAGACAGTTGTGGAGGCCAATTTGTTAAGTATGTTTAAGGTAGAGTTTGATAGATTCTTAATTAGTAAAGGTGATAAAGATTATTATGCGAGTAATGTTTGACAGCTCCAGGTCTGTACTCACTGGAATTTAGAAGGATGAGAGGGGGATCTCGTTGAAACATTTTGAATGTTGAAAGGCCTAGACAGAGCAGATGTGAAAAGGATATTTCTCATGGTGGGCAGTCTAGGACAAGAGGGCACAGCCTCAAGTTAGCCTGGCATCCATTTAAAACAAAGATGCAGAGAAAGTTCTTTAGCCAGAGGGTGATGAGTTTGTGAAATTTATTACCAGAGGCAGCTGTAGAGGCCAGATCGATGGGTGTATTTAAGGCAGAGCTTGGTAGGTTCTTGATTGGCCATGGCATCAAAGGTTACGGAGAGAAGTCCAGGAAGTGGGGCTAAAGAGGAGGGAAAAGGATCAGCTAAGATTGAATGGCGGAGCAGACTCGGTGGCCTAACTCTGCTCCTATGTCTTATGGTCCTACGCAGAGAAGACAGCAGAATGGAGAGGGATAATAAATTAGCCATAATTGAATGGCAGAGCAGACTCAATGGGCTTGTAGGGTAATGTAAGGAGTGAAACACACGCATGATTCACAACCACCTTCATTGAGTTGGGGTTCACTTTAAGAGGCTGGACTGACGCGATGACGAATGACGTGTTTTTTTTTGCGCTTCATGGTCTGCGTTTGGTTACAATAAAGGAGTTTTTATGACTTCCTTTAATCGTAAAACACCACTGCCATTTTATTTGCAAAACAACCTTCATTGGTGACCAGATGATTCCAGAGTTATTGAATATGTCACTTTCAAACTGCCTGAGTTTTGGGAACAAAATGTTGGCGCTTGGTTTGTACAAGCTGAGGCCCAATTCACACATTGACAAATCCCACAGGTGACACCAGATATTACCACGTAGTAGTGTTACAGAGTAGTTCCACAAGTCTGCTTGAACTCCCGCCTGAACGCGAGAAGTATAGCATGCTGATGTCACACAGCACTCTTAGGTTCCTGTTGATCTACACTCCACCTTATTCATTTTCATCTGCCATGATGCACACCAACATCCCTTAGGCCTCATTCCATGTTTTGGAATGAAGAGAAAAGAGTTTTATCATACTTAGGAGGGGTAAATCTGACTGTATTTCAATAGATCATCTTAAACCAATCCTCCAAGATTTGGGGGATTTGGCTACCATGCCCTGGCATCACAGCATGGCCATGAGCGTGCCAACACACCTCTTGATGATTCAGAGCCACCTGCTATTCCTCCACCCATGTAACATAGGACCAGACCCATGCAGGCTCACAATGTCGGTTTCTGTGAATTCTGGGGGGCCTCTGTAGATAATATAATGGGTGGAAACAGAGACATAATTTACAACTCAATTCACATTGTGGTTCATTTTAAGAGGCTGGTCTGACAGGATGACGTAATCACGTGAAGTTTTTTACCGTACATTGTGTTCTGCGTTTGGTTGACAATAGAAGAGTTGTTATGAATTCCCTTAAACATAAAACACCTCTGCCATTTTATTTATGAAAACCTATAGGCCCAACTTCTAAATCTGCTCTCATGTCTTATGGTCTTATGATCTTAGAAGGGGTTGTTTTATGAGGAGCATGTAATTAAGTCAATCCTGCACTTAGGGAGTTTGTACGTTCACCTAGTGACCTCTAGGTGCTCCGATTTCCTCCCACATAACAAAGGGGGACAGGGTAAAGTTAGTAAGTTGTGAGCTTGCTATGTTGGAACCAGAAGCATGGTGATGCTTGTGAGCTTCCCCCAAAACAATTCTCGCCTATTTGATTTGACGCAAATGACATATTTCACTATTTTGATGTACATATGATAAATAAAGCCTATCCTCAGAAGAAACTTTCATTGAAACAGAGAGAGTTTACTCTGAACTTTGAACTTTGATCAGATTCTGTTGGGGGTATACAAACGCTTGGGAACATGTACACCAATCTATTCTGCTGTTATACAGCTCTGGGGCTTTGATGCTGAGGATTTATTCAGCACTGGAGAGGCCTTATCTTGAGTATTGTGAAGAGTTTTGGGCTTGTCTTCGAAGATAACATGCCCAGGCATTGGAGAAGGTTCAGAGGAGTTTCTCAAGGAGGGTTCCAGGAATGAAAGGGTTATCATATGAGGAACTTTTGATGGCTCTAGGTCTGTACTTGCTGGAATTTATAAGGATGAGGGGCATCTCACTGAAACCTTTCAAATGCTGAAAGGCCTAGATAGAGTAGATGTTAAAGGATGTTTCCCCTGGTAGGGGAGTCGAGGACAAGAGGGCACAACCTCAAGATAGAAGGACATCCATTTAAAACACAGAGATGCAGAGAAATTATTTTAGCCAGAGAGTGGAGAATTTGTGGAATTTGTTGCCGGGGTGGCTGTGGAGGCCAGGTCATTGGGTGTACTTAAAGGAGAGATTGACAGGTTCTTGATTGGCCACGACATCAAAGGTTATGGGGAGTGGGGCTGAGGAGGAGAAAAAAGAATCATCCACGACTGAATAGCGGGGCAGACTCAATAGACCAAATGGCCTAAATCTGCTCTGATATCTTATGGTCTATGGTCTCTTGAACAGCCCTCTCATATAATTGAGATTAATTCTTGATCTCCCAATCAACTTTGTGGCCATTGCACGTTACTTATCAATGTTGGTACATTTGACCAAAATTCCAATAAGCCAAAACCAATAGATGCCAAGAGGATGCTTTCTCTTCTGGAAGAATTTAGAAGTACAAGGGTTTAAGACAGAGTAGGAAATTCTCACATAGTTTTGCAAATGTCTGAAATTTTCTACTCCAGGAATCTGGGGAGATGGAGTTGAGTTATTAAGTATGTTCAAGGCTGACGTGGATGCATGTTTAAGGAGAATAATTGGGAAACAGGTAGGAAGCTACTGTGGGGCAGCACAGCAGTGTCGTGGTTAGCACAACACTTTACGGTACCTGTACAGGCAACCTGGGTTCACTTCCTGCTGCTCCCTCTAAGGGGTATGTTCTCCCCATGACCGCACTGGTTTCCTACATGTGCTCCAATTTCCTCCCACAGTCTAAACACATACCAGTTGGTTGTTGTAAATTGTCATTAAATAAATTAGGATTAAATTGAGGGAATGCTGGGTGGTGTGGCCCAAAGGGCTGGAAGGGCCTATTAATAAAATCAGAAAAAGTCAGAAAAAAAATCTTACTGAATGCATACTCAATATACATGAGAGTCTGTATAATCTATTCCTACTCCTAAAACCTGCTTTAGTAAGTTAAAAGCACTCCAGAAATAGAATTTACTGCTACATTCCAAGAACATTAACAGGCCATAATTTTTGCCACTAACCCTAATTAGGCCCTGACAATCCAAATACTTATATATCTCATTCCTCAGAATACCTTCCAATAATGTATGAACCCACTACTGAAGCCAGACCATCCAGTCTATGTTTTCATGGCTTAGAGCCTTTCTTGAATAATGGAACAACAATAGCTACCTCCAAACTTTCAACACCTCACTCATAGTTAATTTCTATCTCCTCATCCAGTTCAGTATTAAATAGAATTGGGATTTCTACCCAAATTAAAATAAAAATTACTGTAGTGATGATCTGGAATACTTTACAACTTACAGATGTGATACTTAGTACCAGTTTTGGAGGTTCTTGAAATCCCAATGTGCAGAGAGAATCAAGATTCAAGATTATTTAATGTCATCTCCAATACACAAATGTAAAGGAGAACAAAATAAATATTAGTCTGAACCCAAAAAAGGAATACACTGAGATAAAGGACACAATAATAAAAAAAAACAATAAATACAAATTCATATAATAGATTGATTGTATGTAGATAAAGTGACATTAGGTACCAGAGTGTCTGTACATAAGGTGACTGACAGGAAATAATAAAGTAGTGGAGTGGGTTGGTGGGTGGAGGTGTTGATCAGCCTTACTGATTGTAGAAAGTAACTGTTGTTGAGTGTGGTGCTCCTGGAATGGATGCTCCGTTGCCTCCTCCCTGATGACAGTCCATGAGCAGAGTGGCTGGGATCCTTCACAATATTACTGGCTCTCATCCAGCTCCTTTCTGTACAAATGACCTTGATGTGGGTCGGCTGGTGTAAGTGATGTGTTTTATCACTATAGGCAAATACATCAAGGTTCTGTTTGGCAATTATCCCCTAGTATGTTGAAACCTACCTTTGTTTGTTTGTTTATTTATCTACCTACCTATGTATTTATTTATTTATTGAGATTTACAGAGCAGAATAGGGCTTTCCAGCCTTTTGAGCCACACCACCCAGCAATTCCTAGCCTATTCACAGGACAATTTACAAAGACTAAGTAAACTACCAACCAATATGTCTTTGGACTGCGAGAGGAAACTGGAGCACCTGGAGGAGACCCACATGGTCATGGGGAGAATATACAAACTCCTTACAGGCAGCAGCAGAAATTGAACCCGTGGTGTCACCCATACTGAAAAGCATTGTGCCGACTGCATTGCTACCGTGCCACCCATAGTGCATACTGGGACAAAACAATGAGAGAGCTAACAGACCTGTTCCTCACAGGTCTAGAGATACGATGCACTGTTTTAAGACCATAAGGCATAGGAGAAGAGTTAGGCTGTTTGGCCCATCAAGTCTGTTCTACTATTCGATCATGGCAGATTTATTATCCCTCTCAAACCTCTGCCTTCTCCCCATAGCCTTTGACCTATCAACCTCTGCTTTAAGTATACCCAATGACCTGGCCTCCACTGCCATCTGTGGGAATGACCCAAAACGTCAGCTCTTCCTTTCCTCCCACACATACTGCTGGACTTGCTAAGTTCCTCCAGCAGATTATCTCTTGCTTCAGATTGAGAATCTGCTGTCTCTGGTGTTATATTTTATTTTATTTAGAAATGCAGCACAGTAACAGGCCCACTGAGCCAACCAACTAAACCCATGTGACCACTTAACCTACTAACCTGGATGTCTTTGAAGTTGGGGGTAAAACCAAAGCACCTGAACGAAATCCATGCAGTCATGGCGGGAGTACAATTACATCTATTGGTTGTCAGGAACTGAGTCTCCTGTCCTCCCTAAGACAGAATCTAATACCGTCTGGTATGGAGGGGCCACTGCACAAAATAAGAAAAAGCTGCAGAGGATTGTAAACTCAGCCAGCACTAGCCCCTTTGACATCAAGATCAGCTTAAAAAGGCGATGCCTCAAAACAGCAACATTCATCATTAAGGAGCCTCATCACCCAAGACATGTCTTCTTCTAATTACTCAGGAAGAGGGGACAGGAGCCCATAGACACATGCTCAATATTTTAGGAACAGCTTCTTCCCCTCCAAAATCAGACTTCTGAATGGTTAATGAACCCGTGAACACTACCTCACTCTTACTGTCTCTTTGAACTATTTAGTTGTACACCTGATCATTTATGGAAATATCTAATGACTTTATTACTTACATCCTTTACATACATGAGGAGTAAAAATCTTTACGTTACGACTCCGTCTAAATGTGCAATGTGCAATTTATAGTAATTTGTGATAAATAGTATGTATAACAGGACAATCAATATAGAAATACAATTGTATCAGCGTGAATTAATCAGTCTGATGGCCTGGTGGAAGAAGCTGTCCATGAAGGTACCGTTTCCCAGATGGTAGCAGCTGGAATAGTTTGTGGTCATGGTGACTCAGGTGTCCAATGATCCTTCAGGCCCATTTTATGCACCTGTAGCTGTAAATGTCCTGAATAGTGGGAAGTTCACATCTGCAGATGTGCTGGGCTGTCTGCACCACTCTCCACAGAGTCCTGTGATTGAGGGAGGTACAGTTCTCATACCAGGCAGTGATGCAGCCCGTCAGGATGCTCTCAATTGTGCCCTCATAGAAAGTTCCTAGGAATTGGGGAGCCATACCAAACTTTTCAACTGTCTGAGGTGAAAGAGGCGCTGTTGTGCTTTTGTCACCACACAGCTGATATTTACAGACCACGTTAGATCCTCGGTGATGTGTATGCCGAAGAACTTAAAGCTGTTTATCCTCTCAACCCCAGATCCATTGATGTCAATAGGGTTTAGCCTGTCTCCATTCCTGCTGTAGTCCACAACCGACTCCTTTGTTTTTGCAACATTGAGGGAGAGGTTGTTTTCTTGACACCACTGTGTCAAGGTGATGACTTCTTCTTTGTAGACTGCCTCATTATTATTTGAAATTAGGCCAATCAATATAGTATCATCAGGAAATTTAATTAGCAGATTGGAGCTGTGGGTGGCAACACAGTCATTGATATACAGAGGGTAAAGGAGGGGGCTTAGGACACAGCCCTGAGGGGCTTCTGTGTTAAGAGTCAGAGGGGCAGAGGTGAAGAAGCCCACTCTTACCACCTGCCAGTGATTTGACAAGAAGTCCAGGATCCAGCTATGCAAGGCAGGGTGAAGGCTGAGGTCTCTGAGCTTCTTGTCAAGCCTGGAGGGAATTATGATGTTGAATGCTGAACTGCAGTTCATGAACAGCATTCTCTCATAAGCATCCTTCTTCTCCAGATGTGTAGGGATGGTGTATGGAGGTGTGGCTATTGTGTCATCTGTTGGTCAGTTCCATTGGTAGGTGAATTGTAGGGGGTCTGGTGTGGGTGGTAGCAAGCTGCAGATGTAGTCCTTGACCAGCCTCTCAAAACATTTACTTATTATTGGGGTGAGTGTGACAAGACACCAGTCGTTCAGACATGTTACTTTGGTCTTTTTTGGTACAGGGACAATAGTGGATGTTTTGAAGCAGGAGGGCACTCTTCACTGGGAGAGGGAGAGATTAAAAAGGTCTGTAAACACACCTACTAGTTGTGCTGCGTACATCCTGAGTACCTGCCCTGGGACGTTGTCCGGTCCTGCAACCTTGCAACTGTCCACTTATTGGAAACACCTGTGTATGTCAGCCTCAGAGATGACCACGGCGCAGGTCACCTTGGCAGCTCCCCTCGCGGCTCAGTGTTGGCAATATCGAAGCCAGAGTAACAAAGGTTTAGCTCTTCTGGGAGAGAGGCAGCAATGTTGGCAGCACCATTGTGCTTAGCTTTGAAGTCTGCGATGGTGTGCAGACCTTGCCATAAGCTGTGTGTGTTGCTGATGGAGAGTTGTGTCTAGATCTTGTCCCTGTATTGTTGTTTTGCAGCTTTGATGACTTTGCACAGATCATAGCTGCATTTCTTGAGCTCCTGCTGATTACCAGCAATGTAAGCTATCTCATGGGGTAAGTGCTGCTCGCACAGGGTTTCTGGTTTGGGTAGACCCTATCCAATTTCAACATCCTCCATGTATTTCTGGATGAAGTTCATGACCCCTTCCATGAACTCAGAGACATTCTCATCATGAAAGACATTCCAGCTGATGTCATCAAAGCAGCCCTGTAGCATGGAGACTGATTGGTCGGACCAACAGCGAACGATTTTAATTATGGCCACCCTTAGTTTCAGCTTCTGCCTGTACCTCGGCAGCAGCAAGATGAAGGAGTGATCCGACTTTGCAGTTGGCGTGCAGAGGAGCGCTTTGTAAGCATTGCAGAAGGGAGAGTAGCAGTGATTGAGTATGCTATCTCCCTGTGTGCTCATCTGGATGTGTTGACAAAACTTCAGAGAGACTATAGACAGTGACACTCTGTTAAAGTCACTGGCAACGATGAAGGCAGCCTCTGAGTGTGCAGTCTCCAGGGTGCTGATGGTCTCATACAGTTCTTTAAGAGCCTGGTCAGTATCAGCCTGCTGCGGAATATACACAGCTGTGATAATAACAGCCGCGAACTTCCTAGGCAGCCAGAAAGGTCTACATAACAGCACAAGGTACTCCAGATCCATGGAACAAAAGGAGTTGAGAGAATGCACATTCCAGGGATCGCACGAAGCAATATTGACCATGAAGCGTACCCCACCTCCTTTACTCTTCCCAGAGAGGTTTATTGACCTGTCTGTCCAGAACAGGGAGAACCCAGAGGGCTCAATGGCATGATCCAGTATCTCCTCGGTCAGCCAGGTCTCCATGAAGCATAAACATTACATTCCTCTCCCAATCATGTTATAGGAATTCAACCCATAAAAGCATGCAAACATGGTCAAGAAGTTTATTTGTTGTTCAGAACAAACATCAGAATGGGGGAGAGATGTGATCTAAGTGACTTTGATCGTGGAATGATTGCTGGTGCCAGACAGGTTGGTTTGAGTATAGCAGAAACTACTGATCTCAGAATTTCAATAGTTTTGTTTAATAGCAGAGAAATATGCAATATACACATGGAAATACTTGTTTTCACAGACATCCATGAAAACAGAAGAGTGCCCCAAATAATGAGTAACAGTTAAAATGTTAGAACCCCAAAGCATCCGAATCCCACCCCCACACACAAGCAGAAGCAAAGCGACGATGATTCCCCACCCCACCCACTTCCACAAAAGAAGTATCAACACCCTCACCCATCAAGCGAGCAACAGCAAAGTCCCCAAGAAAGACCACAAAAACGAATCATTCACCCAACAATTTGATGTGCTCACTCTCTCCCTACTAAAGGCAAAAAGAGGTGTCCCCCTTTCACTGTGAGAGAGGAGACATAACAAAACAACTCACTGATTTGAGATGATGAAGTCTGTTGTGTTGGGTTTTCTTTCCCAAGTTCTTCGACCCCTCCACAAACGAGAAAGAGAGCCAGAGAGAGCATGATTCACCCGGTACAGAGCCTCCGACAGCTGATGCATTTTTCCCGATGTTCCACTTTCTCCCACAACACTTCAGTCGGTGTCACCGGCGTAGAATCAGCTCGTCCACAGGCTACAAAGCCTCAGAACCCCTAGGATGCACTTGTCTTCTAGGCTGTGTCCTTGAGATTTCGAAATTGGCCATCGTGAGCCCCTGGGAACGGGTCCCACCACTACAAAGAACCAAAGTTTGAGTGCAACTCCGGGTGAGGGTCTCCAACAGAACCCCATCCACCCTGAAAAGGAAAAAGAGAGACATCAAAGGTAGAAATTAAGCTGTTTCCACAGATGCTGTCGCTGTTGAGTGCCATTGTAACTCCACCCGCATATGCCCTGGGACGTTCATGAAGAACAGAATCTAGAGTTTACTGAGAACGGAGCAAAAAAACAAAAAAAGCATACAGGTAGGGGCAGTTCTGTGGCATTAGCACTTTAGTAATGAGAGGTCAGAGGAGAATGGCCAGACTGATTCAAGCTGACAGGAGGGAGACAGTAATCAAATCCCAAACAAGAGAAAGAAGGGGCTTTCCTTCCTCCACCATCAATGCTGCCCTCAACTACATCTCTTCCATTTCATGCATGCCTGCTCTTACCTCATCCTGCATCCTCCCGCCACCTTACAAGGGATAGGATACCCCTTGTCCTCATCTACCACCCCACCAGCCTCCACGTCCAGCATATAATTCTCCGAAACTTCTGCCACCTCCATCTGGATCCCACCATCAAACACATCTTTCCCTCCCCACCTCCCCCCACTTTCTGCTTTCCGCAGGGATCACTCCCTACACGACTCCCTTGTCTATTCGTCCTTCCCCATTGATCTCCCTCCGGGCACTTACCCTTGCAAGCGGAACATGTGCGACACCTGCCCCCACACCTCCTACCTCACTGCCATTCATGGCCACAAGCAGTCCTTCCAGGTGAAGAAACATGTCACCTGTGAACCTGTTGGGGTCATATACTGTGTTCGATGGTCCAGGTGTGGCCTCCTGTATATTGGTGAGACCCGACATAGATTGAGAGACCGCTTCACCGAGCATCTACGCTCAGTCCACCAAAACAAGCGGGATCTCCCAGTGGCCACACATTTTAATTCCACTTCCCATCCCCATTCCGATACATCCATCCATGACCTCCTCCACTGTCAGGATAAGGCCTCCCTTAGGTTGGAGGAACAACACCTTATATTCTGTTTGGGTCGTCTCAAACCTGATGGCATGAACATCAATTTCTCAAACTTCCAGTAATGCCTCTGCCCTCTCCCCCTTCACCATTTCCCATCCCCTTGTTCGCCTCTCATGTTATCTCCTTGACTCCCACTAGTGCTCCTTCAGATGGTGCTCCCCCCCCATCTTTTTTCTTCCTTCCATGGCCTTCTGTCTCTTTCACCAATCAACTTCCTAGCTCTTTGCTTCATCCCTCCTGCTCCAAGTTTTACCTATCACCTGGTGTTTCTCTCTCCCCTCCCCCCACCTTTCAACTCTACTCCTCAGTTTTTTATCTCCAGTCCTGCTGAAGGGTTTCAGCCTGAAATGAAGTGCATCCACGGGTTCTGAAGGAGGTGGCTTTAGAGATTGTGGAGGCATTGGAAATAATCTTCCAGGAATCAGTAGACTCTGGCATGGTTCCAGAGGACTGGAAGTTCGCAAATGTAGTTCCATTGTTTAAGAAAGGGGGGAGACAGCAAAAAGAAAATTACAGACCTATTAGTCTGACATCGGTAGTTGGAAAGTTATTGGAGTTGGTCCTCAAGGATGAGATTATGAATTACCTTGAGGTGCATGACAAATTAGGCCCAAGCCGGCATGGTTTCATGAAGGGAAGATCCTGCTTCACCAACCTATTGGAATTTTTTGAGGTAATCTCAAATAAGATTGACAAGGGAGAGGCTGTGGATGTTGTGTATTTGGATTTTCAAAAGGCCTTTGATAAGGTGCCGCATAAGAGGCTGCTTAGTAAAATGAGGGCCCATGGAATTACAGGAAGGATATTGGAATGGGTGGAACATTGGCTGATAGGCAGAAAGCAAAGAGTGGGAATACAGGGATCCTATTCTGGTTGGTTGCCGGTTACTAGTGGTGTTCCACAGGGGTTGGTGTTGGGGCCTCTTCTTTTTACACTGTATATCGATGATTTAGATTATGGATTAAATGGTTTTGTGGCTAAGTTTGCGGATGACACCAAGATAGGTGGAGGAGCAGGAAGTGTTGAAGAAACGGAAAGGTTGCAGAGAGACTTGGTCAGTTTAGGAGAGTGGCCAAAGAAATAGCAGATGAGATACAATGTTGAGAAATGTACGGTTGTACATTTTGGAAGAAGAAACAATCGGGCAGATTATTATTTAGATGGGGAGAAAATTCAAAAATCGGAAGTGCAAAGGGACTTGGGGGTCCTAGTGCAGGATACCCTAAAGTTTAACCACCAGGTTGGATCGGCAGTAAGGAAAGCGAATGCTATGTTGGCATTCATTTCAAGAGGAATAGTGTATAAGAGTAAGGAGGTGTTGATGAGGCTCTATGGGGCACTGGTGAGACCCCATCTGGAATACTGTGTGCAGTTTTGGGCCCCCTATCTTAGAAAGGATGTGCTGATGTTGGAGAGAGTTCAGAGAAGTTTCACTAGGATGATTCCTGGAATGCAGGGACTAACATATGAGGAGCGTTTGTTGGCTCTTGGATTGTATTCATCAGAGTATAGAAGAATGAGAGGGGATCTCATAGAAACATTTCGAATGTTGAAAGGGTTGGACAGAGTAGATGTGGAAAGACTGTTTTTCTTGGTGGGTGAGGCCAGGACAAAAGGTCACAGTCTTAGAATTAGAGGGCACCCATTTAAAACAGAGATAAGGAGAAAATTTTTTAGCCAGAGGGTCGTGGATTTATGGAATTCGTTGCCACATACAGCTGTGGAGGCCCAATCATCGAGGGTTTTTAAGATTGACCGGTATCTAATTAGTCAGGTTATCAAGGGATATGGGAAAAAAGCCGGAAAGTGGAACTAGACGGGAGAATAATTTAGCTCATGGTGGAGTGGCTGAGCGGACTCGATGGGCCAAATGGCCTGCTTCTGCTCCTTTGTCTTGTGATCTTGTGAAACGCTGACTGTGCTTTTTTCCATAGATGCTGCCTGACCTGCTGAGTTTCTCCAGCATTTTGAATGTGTTGCGAGGAAGGAGACAGTAACTCATATAACTGTGGAGTGCAGAAGAGCATCTCTGAATGCATAACATGTCAACTCTTGAAGTGGATGGGTTACAGCAGAAGAAGACCATGAACATACACTCAGTGGTTGCTTTATTAGATACAGGAAGTACCTAATAATGTGGCCACTGTGTGCACGTTTGTAGAAATTATAAAGGGTATGGTGAATAATATCCTTGACGAACAGTGTCAAACACACGTGAACGTTGCAGCCCCAGGTGTATTCAGCTGCATTCAATTCAACTCAGGTTTCTTCTGAAGTGGCTGGGAAAAGCAGCAGTCAATATTCCTCAGAATGTTTGCCTTTGTGACCTTTGGCTTTTGCTGGTTCAGGACAGACTCCTGGGCCATGAAGCAAACCTTCCATTCACATCCAACAAGGGAGACACAACTCAATAGGAAAAGCTCGGGGCTTGAAGGCTAAATTCAGTCCACTGAAATGCTGCCAACTCTTTAACAAAAAAGCAGCTGTTGCCAAGAATGGGTCAACAAGTCTCTGTGTGAGTGACCTTGGATGAAAATTGCAGGAGTACTGAACACAAAATTCCTTCAATTTTCTTTGTTATAACATACTAGAGCTGGAGAAAGATTGATTTACTGATAGACAGGATTAAACAAATCAGGTCTATAGCACTTATCCAACTTTGTGGAAAGTTGCCAATGTCCTGTCCATAAAATAAACAGGAACATTGCAATCTGGCCAAATGCCATTTCATCAGATCTCAGTTACCAATGAATGGAGGTGTTGCTAGTAATGTCATTAAATCACCACTAACTTGCTCCACAAAGCTCAGTCTAGGTTTTGGAAGGAGCACTTGGCCCTGGTTTTAATCACAGCCTTGGTCCAAACTAGAACCAGAGTGCTGTGTTCAAAGCCAAGGTGAAGCTTACTGTCGATTGGTGATGGCGATGTGCTCAATTACTGATGGAGATGTGTATCAAAAGGAGAGGACAGTTGCAGCTGAAATATGCTAATTATTGTCAAAAGCTTCATGAATTGGCCAGGTGATGATAGAGTCTTGGAACAAACTAGTGCTAACAAGAAGAGTCCACCAAGAGTATAGAATAACCCCACCAAAGATGCCATTATTCATATCTTCATTTCTACTGACAGGAGAAGGGACAAGGACAGGTTACTGGTGCCTTAAAATCAGTTGCTTTGGGCAAATGGGACTCATCAGCTGTGGTTGGAAACTCATCTAGGAGAAGAAAATCTATGATCTCAAACTTCTGCTGCCTTGCAGCTATGTCCACTCATGAGAAAGGCTTTGGAAATAAACACCAAGAACAAATCTGGAACTGGATTCCCAAATCAGAATCATTATCATCAGCATTTGTCATGAAATTTGTTAACTTAGCTGCAGCAGTACAATGCAATACATGATAATACAAAAAAAATCAATCAATCACAGTAAGTATCTATATGTACATTGAATAGATTAAAAATAGTGCAAAAACAGAAATAATATATGTTAAAAAAAGTGAGGTAGTGTTCATGGGTTCAATGTCCATTTAAGAATCATATGGCAGAGGGGAAGATTCGCTTCCTGAATCATTGAGTGTGTACCTTCAAGCTTATGTACCTTATTCCTGATGGTATTAATGAGAAGAGGGCATGCCCTGGGTAATGGGTGTCTTTAAAAATGGACATCGCCCTTCTGAGGCACAGCTCCTTGAAGATATCTTGGATACCACGGAGGAGCAGACTAATTTACAACTTTCTGTAGCTTCGTTCTATGCAGTAGCTCCCCCTACCTACCAATACCACTCAGTGATGCAGCCTGTCAGAATGCTCTCCATGGTACAGCTATAGAAGTTTTTGAGTGTCTTGGGTGACAAACCAAATCTCTTCAAATTCCTAATGAAATGCAGCCTAATTTCATTGCCTAATTATATTGCCTAATTTATAGCTACATTGATATGTTTGGATCAGGTTAAATCCTCAGAGATCCTGACACCCTGGAATTTGAAATTGACCACTCTCTCCACTTCTGATTCCTCTATGAGAATTGGTTCATCTTACCTTTCCTGAAGTCCACTATCAGTTCTTTTGGCTTACTGACATTGAGTGCGAAGTTGCTACTGTGACACCACTCAACCAGTTGGTATATCTCGCTCCTGTACACCTACTCATCTCCATCAGAGAGTCTATCAACAATAGTTGTATCATCAGCACATTTATAGTTGGTATTTGGGCTATACCTCGCCACACAGCCATGGGTATAGAGGGTGTAGAGTAGTGGGCTCAGCACTGAGGTGCCTGAGGTACACCAGTGTTGATTGTTAGCAAGGAGGAGATATTATCACCAAACCACACAGATTGTGGTCTTGCCGTTAGGAAATCAAGGATCCAATTGCAGAGGAAGGTACAGAGGCCCAGGTTCTGTGGCATATCAATCAGGACTGTGGGAATGATGGTGTTGAACACTGAGTATTGTCAACGAACTGCATGTTTATAGTGTTCAGGTGATCTACGTCTGTGTGAGGAGCCATTGTGATTGTGTCTGCTGCAGACCTATTGTGGCAATAGGCAAGTTGCAGTGGGCCCAGGACCTTGCTGAGGCAGTTCACTCTAGCCATGGCTAACCTCTCAAAGCATTTCATCACTTTCTTTGAGAGTGCTACTGGACGATAGTCATTAAGGCAGCTTGCGCTACTCTTCTTAGACACTGGTATAATTGTTGACTTTTTGAAGTAGGTGGGAACTTCTGACCACAGCAGTGAGAGGTTGAAAATGTCCTTGAATACCCCCACCAGTTGGTTGGCACAAGTTTTCAGAACCTTACCAGGTACTCCATTATGGCCTGCTGCCTTGCAAGAGTTCACCCTCCTTAAAGACAGCCTAACATTGGCCTCCAGGACAGAGATCAGAGGGCCACTGGGTGCAGCAGGGATCTTCACAGCTGTAGTTACCTTCTCCCTATCAAGGTTGGTATAGAAGGCATTGAACTCCTCTGGTAGTGAAGCACCTTTGCCATTCGTGCTATTGGATTTCGCTTCATAGGAAGTAATGTCTTGCAAACCCTGCCACAGTTGATGTGCATCGGATGTCACCTCGAACCTCACTCAGAATCGTCTCTTTGCTCTTGAAATAGCCCTCCACAAGTCATGCCTGGTTTCCTTGTATAGAACTGGGTCACCACACTTAGGTGGTACAGATCTAGCCCTCAGCAGGTGACGTGCCTCCTGGTCCATCCTCAGCTTTTGGTTTGGAAATGCATAGCAAGTTTTCGTAGGCACACATTCATCCACACAGGTTTTAATGAAGTCAGTAACAACTGACACAAACTCATCCAGATTCAAAGGTGAATCCCTGAATATGATCATTCCACTGATTCAAAGTAGTCCTGTAAGCACCCTTGTGCTTCCCTTGTCCAAATCCTCTTGGTCCTCGCTACTGGTGCTGCAGTCTTCAGTCTCTGCCTATGCACAGGGAGTAGAAGTACAGCCAGGTGATCAGAATTTCCGAAGTGTGGGCTTGGAATACCACCGTAAGCACTCTTGATGGTTGTATGATGATGGTCTAGTGTGCTGTTCCCTCTGCTACTACAAGTGATTTGTTGATGGTAATTATTCAGTAACTTTTTCAAGCTGGCCTGGTTAAAATCTTCCAAAATCCAGGTGCACCCCCAGGTACTTGTAGGTCCTCACCCCATCCATGTCTTCATCATCAATAGTAACAGGAAGCTGTGCCAGCTTAGTCTTCCTAAAGTCCATCACCATCTCCTTTGTCTTACTGATGTTGAGCTGCAGATGATTCAGCTTGCACCATTTGACAAAGTCCTCCACCGGGGCCTGTATTCACCTTCTTGTCCTCCCTTTATACACCCAACCATTGCTTAGTCATCAGAGAATTTCAGGAGACCTGTGACTCAGTGTTGTATCTAAAGTCTGAGTTATGCAGGGTAAACAGGAAGGGAGCCAGTACAGTTCCCAGTGCTGCTCTTTACCATGTCTGACACACAGTTCTGAAGCCACACAAACTGTGGTCTGCCAGTCAGGTAGTCCATTATCCAGGATACAATGGAAGTGCCAACCTGCATTGAACAGAGCTTTTCCCCCCAGCAATGAGGGCTGTATGGTATTGAAATCACTTGAGAAATCAAAACACATGATCCTCACAGTGCTGTCCTGCTTATCCAAATGGGAGTAGGCTTTGTTCAGCAGGTAGATGACAGCATCTTCGACTCAAATGTGCTCTTGCTAGGCAAACTGCAGTGGTTCGTTGGCTGATCTGACCAGGGGCAGGAGGAGAGCCTGGACTAGACTCTCTCGTGTCTTCATGACATATGAGGTCAGGGCCACTGGACAGTAATCATTCAAAACTTGTGCTTGGCCCTTCTTGGGTACTGAGACCAAACATGATATTTTCCACATCATAGTTCAAAGCTCTGGTGACTCTTCTCACAAGTTTCAACTGATTGTCTCAAATCACAGAACTCCGTCTGTTAGCTGCGTATCAGAGACAGCAACTCCTCCTGTTGTTTTGTGTAAAACTGGTGCTGTTATTCTGACCCTTGGGTCTCTGGGGTCTCCCCGTCTTCTTTTTTATTTTAGCTCTTCAGAGAGGATTGTGGAGATATTTTTGATTTCCAGTCTCCAACTGGAAGTTGATGAGAGATAGATATTGAACTAACGCTGCATGATGTGGAAGCAAGTCTGGTTCTTCATCATGATCAGTCTGTTTAGCACTGACATCCTGACTGTCATGCTGGTGTTGCTGGTATGGATGTCTATGGAAAATGGAGCGCTGTGCTTCTCTTACATAACCTTTTTGGGTGGACAGGTAAACATCAGGTAAACATCCAAGTCCCTCTAAGATATTTGCATACTCTTCCATGAGTGTTGCATGGTCAACTTTGGTCTGTGAAAAGACGCTGTAAACTTATCAGGTTGAGCCTTTCACACACAGTCAGACCTAACACTCACTTCTCAACAATCACTAGATACACCTTTAGGTTCTGTCCCTTCTGCTTGAAGATCACTATACAGCCTCTTTTTATTGGAAAGTTCTCCCCAGTATATCACGGCACTTTTAACTTCACTGAGTAAATCTTGCTCTTTACTTTGGGAGTCTTGTAATCATCCATGGATAACAGATTTACTGGGCTGCAGTGTCAAATCTCAGATTTTTGGATTTCCTCCTCATTTAGAAAACAGTCCACACATTTATTTCTTCTACCAAAGTGCATAACCATACATTTTCCAACATTGTATTTCATTTGCCAGTTTCTTGCCGACTCTCCTAATCTGCCTAAGTCCTGTGCAGCCTACCTGTTTCCTTAACACTACCTGCCCCTCCACCAATATTTATATCATCTGCAAACTTGACAACAAAGCCATCTATTCCATCATCTAAATCATTGATATACAACTGAAAAAGAAACGGTCCCAACACCAAACCCTGCGGAACACCATTAGCCACTGGCAGCCAACCAGAAAAGGATCCTTTTATTCCCACTCACTAACAATCAGCCAATGCTATAACTATGCTAATAAATTTATTGTAATACCGGGGTCTCTTAACTTGGTAAGCAGCCTCATGTGTGGCACCTTGTCAAAGACCTGAAAATCCAAATATACAACATCCACTGCATCCCTTTATCTATCCTACTTGTAATCTCCTCAAAGAATTCCAATAAGCTCAAAGAGTTCTAACGTGAATATGCAGGTATCTAATCAGGCAATCATGTGGCAGCAACTCAATACATAAAAGCATGCAGACATGGTCAAAAGGTCCAGTTGTTGTTCAGAACTAATATCAGAATGGGAAAGAAATGTTATCTAAGTGACTTTGATTGTGGAATGATCGTTGGTGTCAGACAGCGCAGTTTGAGTACCTCAGAAACTGCTGATCTCCTGGGATTTTCAACACAACAGACTCTAGAATTTACAGAGAATGGAACAAATAAAAAAAAAATTCAGTGAGTGGCAGTTCTGTGGGCGAAAATGCCTTCTTAATGAGAGAGAATGGCCAGACTCATTCAAACTGTCAGGAAAGCCACAGTAACACAAATAACCACATGTTACAACAGTGTTGTGCAGAAAAGCATCTCTGAGTGCACAACATGTCAAACCTTGAAGTGAATGGGCTACAGCAGCAAAAGATCACAAACATACACTCAGTGTTCACTTTATTCTTTTCAGAAAATACTGAATAAAGTGACCACTAAGTGTATGATTGATTTATTTTATTTTGCTGTTTTGTAGTGGATCAAAATAAAACATTCTGCAGATGGATACCTTTCTTTAATTATAGTTCAACTGCCCTATTCACTTGCTTCGATCTACATTCTGCGTATTCAATGGGCATTTACTACCAGCACCATATACATAACCATTAAACTGTTTTAATTTTACATGCTTTTACTGGAGTTAAAGGCCGGGATTTCAGGGTCCTGTCATCAGTGAGTCCTGAAATCAATACCTATCATCAAAGCTCTGAGGTCAAAGCCCAAAGTTAATGAGTTTGGAAGTTGAGACCCAATGGCTGAAACCCTAGGACTGTGTGTGTGTGTGTGTGTGTGTGTGTGTGTGTGTGTGTGTGTGTGTGTGTGTGTGTGTGTGTGTGTGTGTGTGTGTGTGTGTGTGTGTGTGTGTGTGTGTGTGTGTGTGTGTGTGTGTGTGTGTTTGTAGGTTGATGGGAGAGAGGAAAGGGGCTTGTTCTGCTGCTGCTGTTGTTGTTGTCGCTTGTGCTGTTCTGGTGAACATTGCAGATTGTTAACACAACCGACGCTTTTCACTATATATTTCAACATACTTGTGATAAGTATATAAATCTAATCTGAATGAATAAGTAAAATTTCAGTTGAAAGTTTGGATATATGATCTTTTTAATTACAATTTCAGGCTGTGGTGGAACTTTGAAAATACTGTATAGCAATTAAAATATTATATGAAATTATCTAAGTTGTCATATCTTGCTTAATAGCATCCGTAAATTGGGTCATTAAAATGAAATTCACTCTGTAGAACAAAGTTACACAAGGCAATGAAGTCTTGAAGAAAATGAAAAGGGTAATGCACCCTTAATTAAAAGATTTCAAAAGGAAAGTAAGCAGAAATGCAGACCAAGCTGAAACTTTGAGTAACAGAAGCATCAACAGAAGACCTCCACTCTGCACTCGAAAGGCCAGCGATATATACAGTGTCTATAAAAAGAATTTACCCCCCCCCCCCCACCTCCAGAAGCTGATTTTATTGTTTTACAACATTCAATCACAATGGATTTAATTTGGCTTTTTTGACTGATCAACAGAAAAAGACTCTTTCATGTCAAAGTAAAAAACAGTTCTCTACAAAGTGATCTAAATTAATGGCAAATATAAAACATAAAATAACTGATTGCAAAGTATTCACCCCCTTTAATATGACACACCAAATCATCACTGGTGCAGTCAATTGACTTCAGAAGTCACATAATTCGTTAAATGCGGATCTGTTTTTGGAGACCTGTGTGCAGTCAGGGTGTTTTGATTGTAGTGAAACTACACCTGCATCTGGAAGGTCCAACTGCTGATAAGTCAGTGTCCCGGCAAAAACTACACCACAAAGACAAAAGAATACTCCAAGCAACTCTGCAAAAAGATTATTGAAAAGCACAAGTCAGGAGAAGGATACAAGAAGATTTCCAAGTCACTGAATATCTCTTGTAGTCCAGTTAAGTCAATCATTGAGAAATGGAAAGAATATCGTGCAGCTGTAAATCTGGCTAGAGCAGGCCATCCTCAAAAACTGAGTGAGCATGCATGAAGAGGACTGGTGAGAGAAGCTGCCAAGAAACCTAAGTCAACTCTGGAGGAGTTACAAGCCTCAGTGGCTAAGATGAGATTTACTGCACATACGACAACTGTACCCCAGGTGCTTCACCAGTTGCATCTTTATGAGAGAGTGGCAAAGAGAAAACCACTGTTGAAAAAAATTCACATGATACCTCGGTAAGTGTTTGCTAGAACGCATGTGGGAGACTCTGAAGTCAGCTGGAAAAAGGTTCTGTGTTCTGATGAAACCAAAATTGAGCTTTTTGGCCTTCAGACTAAACACTATGTTTGGCGTAAACCAAACACCACACATCACCAAATTCATACTGTCCCTACTGTGAAACATGGTGTGGTTGCGTCATACTGTGGGGATGCTTCACTGCAGCAGGTCCTGGAAGGCTTCTGAAGGTAGAAGGTCAAATGAATGCAGCAAAATATGGGGAAGTCCTGGAGGAAAACCTAATGCAGTCTGCAAGAGGACTGTCACTTGGGAGATTTGTTTTCCAGCAAGACAATGACCCCAAGCATTAAGCCAAAGCTACACAGGATTGGATTAAAAACAACGGATTTAATGTCCTGGAGTGGCCAAATTTGAGTCTAGGCCTCAATCCGATCGAGAATTTGTGGCTGGACTTAAAGGAGCTGTTCAGTCATGATCCTCATGCAGTCTGACAGAGCTTGAGCAGTTTTGTGAAGAAGAATGGGGGAACATTGCCAAAAAGTCCAGATGTGCAAAGCCAATAGAGACCTATCCACACAGACTCAAGTCTATAATTGCTGCTGAAGGTGCATTACTAAATATTGACTTGAAGGGTGTGAATACTTACGCAATTAATTATTTTGTGTTTTATGTTTGTAATTAATTTAGATCACTTTGTAGAGATCTGTTTTCACTTTGACACGGAAGTGTCTTTTTCTGTTGATCAGTGTCTAAAAAAAGCAAATTAAATCCACTGTGATTCAATGTTGTAAATCAATAAAATCAGCTTCCAAGGAGGGGTGAATACTTTTTGTAGGCACTGTACATTGACAAGGACCTCTGGAAACCAGACCTTCAGTCTGCGCGCACAAGGCCAGCAATGTGAACTTGGGGATGAAAGACATCTGTGATTATCAGGCTGTCCCAGGCTGGTGTATGTCTTTGCAAGCTGAAGGCACGAATTCCAGTCAGTTGGCATGCTCAGAGTTTGGGCGGCATGGTCCCACCATTGGTTACTCCAGAGTCAATACTGAAGATCGAAGTCCAATGGTGGATCAGAGGTATGCGAGTCATAGCCTGCTGGCCAATGCTTGGAGCCCAGAGGCCAGCCCTGGAGTTGGAGACCTGTCCATGTGTGCAGGGAGAGAGGAAAACAGCTTGTTCATGTTGTTTAGTTGCTGTTGTTGTGTTGTTGTTGCTTCTGTTGTTCTGCTGCCGTAGTGGGCCATGCTCCGTTGGCAGCGGAATGAGTGGCAACACTTGGCCTTGAGAGCATTGAGAATGTCCTGACCTGCTGTACTGCTGTCTGGTATGCAGATTGCAAGGAATCTGACTGCAACAACCTGGAACAGATTGTGAAGACTACTGAGAGAAACACAGGGATCTCTCTTACCACCTCCCCACCTTCACCCAGTCCAGGACATACACCGGAAGCGTTGCATTTGCAAAGCCCTTGGCATTGTCAAGGAAACGTCCCATCTGTTCCACAATCTCTTTGACCTCCTACCATCAGGCAGAAAATACCTCAGTACAAGAACAGGGTCTGTTCGGCTAGGTGACATCTTCTTCCACCAGGCTGTGAGAGTCCTGAGCAACTGGCTACCACTACTTATGACAGTGCCAATAACCTTATACTCTTGAATATTTAACTATATATCATATTTGCACTCTATGTCAATGTATGCATTTACAGATATTTTTTATTAGCTGTATGTATTATTGTTTTAATATCACTTTCTCTGCTGTATGCGATCTATATATTGTGTTTTACACCTTAGTCCCAGAGGAGCGGTGTTTTGTTCGGCTGTATTTACGTGTACAGTTGAATGTCAATAAACTTCAACTTCAACTTGCAAGTTGCCCCTGGCATATCCTTAGCATAAGTTGTTTGTTAATGCAAATGATGCATTTCACTGTATATTTTGAAGTCCATGTGATAAATAAATATGATTTTGAACCTGAATTATCATATGCTCCAGCTGAATATTTGAAAAACAGGCAATATATTTACCTCGTGGAATGGAAATGGGCCAAGAATTAATCCATTCTCAGCCTGTTTGCAGCCTGAGTTACCAGACAGAAAGGGTGCTCTTGAATTTAGACCACAAGACCGTGAAACGTATGTAGAATTATGCCAGTCAGATCTGCTCCGCCATTCCATCATGTCTGTTCCCCATAACCTTTGATGCATCAAGAATCCATCAACCTCCACTTTAAATGTACCCAACAACTTGGCCTCCACAGCCATTTATGGCAATGAATTCCACAGATTCACCACCCTCTGGCAAAAGAAATTCCTCCTCATCTTTATTCAAAACGGATGTCCTTCTATTCTGAGGCTGTGTCCTTTGCTCTGACTACCCCACTATAGGAAGCATCCTCTCCACATCCACTTCATCCAGGCTTTTCTATATTTGATAGATTTCAATGAGATCCTCCTCCAGCAAGTACAGTGATTTATGTAAAGTTTGCCATGACTTGAGGATATCTCAAAGCAATGTGCTTTCTAGTGTGTAAACACGATTACAAGGTAAGGAAGGAGACAGATAAATCATTATGCAATGTCTCACAAACAACTGTACTAATGACCAAGTAATGTGTTTTAGAGATATTGTTTGAGGAGTAAATGTCGAGCAATTCACCAGAGAGAACTTGACTTCTTTTCTTTGGAATAATATCAGAATTCGAAGTACCATGCCTTCCTTAATATCATCTTTATTGTGGATCATTAAAATGAAATTCTTTCAGTAAAACAAAGATATACATGGCATCAGATATCCTGATGAAAGGTCTTGGCCCACAACATCAATTCCTCTCCATAGATGCTGCCTGACCTGCTGAGTTACTCTGGCAATTTATTTTTATTATTAATTTTATTTAAAGATACAGCTCAGAGCAGCCCTTATGGCCCAATGAGCCACACCACCCATTTAGTAACTGACTGCTTGTTACACCATTGGCATTTAGGGAAGCAATGAAAGTCTTCCAGTTCTAGTGATGTTCAGGGCTTCCTTCATTGTATCACTTTTCTCAATTTTCACCACTGTCAGTCAAGCAAGTCCCAGATGGAGACTCAGGAATACCTTCATACTCAGATTTAGAAGGATTCGTCATTACTGTTTCAGTAACAATTTTGGTTTTTTTTCAGTCAGGGTTGGTAGCCCTGAACTGAACTCCCAAACCTGGAGGACTAGTGGACCACACTTAGTCTAGCTTTTGCTTTTTGACCTGTTTGGCATGGGTGATCCTACAAGAGCCAAAGCATAAAGCCCTGACTTCAGCCAACATAGCTGTCTGGGTCATTGAGGCACACAAGCCTCCAAACCACGACACCAGCAACTCATCTATTTAACACTGGTATCACAAGACAATTTACCTACTAACTGCTATGTCCTTGGACTGTGAGAGGAGCACACGGAGGAAACCCCGCGTTCATGAGAAGGACATAAAACCCCTTTTACATTTTTGTCTGTGTTTCTCAAGATCTGCAACATCTGCCAAATCTCTTGGATCTCAGAACCACTGAGGGTGGGAGGAGATGTAGAGCAGAGAAGGGTCTCATCAGAATACAAAATGCTGGCAGAACTCAGCAGGTCAGACAGCATCTATGGGAAGAGGTAGTGACGACGTTTCGGGCCGAAACCCTTCATCAGCAGTTTCCAGCATCTGCAGATTCACTCGTGTTGTCTCATCAAAATAAGTGTTTTCAGCTTCCTTAATTTTGCAATGTCAGCATTGGTTGGGATTGTGAGTTCCTAGTGCAAGGTTTGGAACCAGTGTTGCCTTTACTAAAAGCCAATGCCAATATTAAGCCAAAGCTGATGCATCCAAGGTTATCAACCAATCATGAGCTCTATCCTTCATATGACTTCCTCTCTTAGTTACTTGTTCTTATTATAATTGAATTAATTTGTATTTTTAACAAAGTAAATCAATTTGTTGTTTTAAATTGTTTCTATAGATTTGAATAATATTTAGATATTCCTGTTATAATAAGTCATAATAAGACCATAAAACATAGGAGCAGAATTAGGCCATTTAGCCCATTGTGTCTGCTCCACCATTCAATCATGGCTGGTTTATTTTCTCCTGCCTTCTTTTGACGTCCTGACAAAACAAGAAGCTATTAACTTACACTTTAAATACACACAATAATTTGACCTCCACAGTTGTCTTTTGGAATGAATTCCACAGATTCACCACCCTCTGGCTAAAGAAATTCCTCCTCATCTTTGCTCTAAAGGGATGTTCCTTTATCCTGAGGCTGTGCCCTCTGTCCTAGAATCCCCCACTAATGGAAACAATCTCTCCACATCCACTCTGTCTGGGCCTTTCAATATTCGATAGGCTTCAATGAGATCCCACTGATTCATCTGTACTCCAGCAAGTTTGCATTGGTCAAGATCTTTCAAGAATCACTTGATTCTGGCATGGTCCCAGAGGGCTGAAAGATTGCAAATGTCACTTTAAGAAGAGAGGAAGGCAAAAGAAAGGAAATTATTGGCCAGTTAGCCTAACATCAATGGTTGGAAATGTGTTGGAGTCTATTATTAAGGATGAGCTTTTGGGGTACTTGCAGACTAATGATAAAATAAGTCAAAATCAGCATGGTTTCTGTGAAGGGAATTCTTGTTTGACAAATTCTGTTAGCGTTCTTCAAGGAAGTAACATGCAGGGTGGACAAAGGAGAGGCAGTGGGTGTCATTTACTTGGATTTTCAGAAGGCCACACATGAGGCTGCTTAACAAGATAAAATCCTATGCTGTTACAAGAAAGATACTGACATGGATAGAGGAAGGGCTGACAGGCAGAAGGCAATGAGTGAGAATAAAGGGGGCCTTTTCTGGTTGGCTTTCAGTGTCTAAAGGTGTTCCTCAGGGGTTAGTATTGGGACCATTACTTTTCACATTGATTCTCAGTGATTTGGATAACAGAATTGATGGCTTTGTGCCAAAATTTATGAATGATACAAAGATAGGTGGGGGGGGTAGGTACTGCTGAGGATTGCAGCAGGACTTTGAAAACTTGGAAGAAAGGACAAAAAAGTGGCAGATGGAATACAATGTTGGCAAATGTATGATAATGCATTTTGGTAAAAGAACAATAGTGTGAACTATTATCTGAACGGGGAGAAGGTTCAAACATCGGAGGGCAGAGGGACTTAAGAGTTCTTGTGCAAGACTCCCAGAAGGTTAATTTACAGGTTGATTCTGTGGTAAAGAAGGCAAATGCAAAGTTGGCATTTATTTCAAGGAGAATAGAATATATAAGCAAAGAGATAATGCTAAGCATTTATAAGACATTAGTCAGGCCTCATTTAAGGTATTGTCAACAGTTTTGGGCCCCATATCTCAGAAATGCTATGTTGTCATTGGATAGAGTCCAGCATTTGGTAGCTTTGGGCCTGTACTCACTGGAATTTAGAAGAATATTGTGGTGGGGGGGGGGTGCAGAATCTCATTGTAACCTACCGAATACTGAAATGACTAGATAGGGCAGATGTGGAGAGGATGTTTCCTCAGGTAGAGGTATCCGGAACGAGAGAGCACTTTTTAGAACAAAAGTAAAGAGGAATTTTTTTAGCCAGAGAGCAGTGAATCAGTGGAGGCCAAGACTGTGGGTGTATTTCAGGCAGAAGTTGATAGTTTCCTATTCGGTCAAGGCATCAAAGGATATGGCGAGAAGGCAGGTGTATGAGGTTGAGTGGGATCTGGGATCAGCCATAATGGATTGGAAGAGCAGACTTGATGGGCTGAATGGCCTAATTCCGCTCCTATGTCTTATGGTCTTAAGTACAGGCCCAGAGCCTTCAAATGCTCGTCATACATTAATTCTTTCATTCCTGGGAAATTCCTTCTCATTTCTGTTCTAAAAACACCCCTGTATTTTAAGACTGTGTCTTCATGTCCGAGACTCTCCCACTACTGGAAACTACACTGAGTACATCTGCAACAAACGCTGTCACAGGAGAGCAGCATCCATCATCAGGGACCCCCACCATCCAGGCCATGCTCTCTTCTCACTGCTGCCATCAGGAAAATGGTACAGGAGCCTCAGAACCCACACAACTAGGTTCAGGAATCAGGATCTTGAACCAGAGGGGATAACTTTATTCAACTTCACTCACCCCAACATTGATCAGTTTCCACAACTTATGGCTTTATTTTCAAAGACTCTTCATCTCATGTTCTCGATATTTATTGCTTATTTATTATTATTTTTTTCTTTTTTTGTCTTTTTGTATTTACTGTGAATGCCTGCAAGAAAATGAAACTCAGGGGTGTATATTGTGATATATATGTACTTTGATAATAAATTTACTTTGAACTTTTGAACATCTTCTCCATATCCACTCTATCTAGTCTTTTCAATATTTGATAGCTTTTAATGAGATCCTTGCTCATTCTTCTAAACCCTAGAGGGTACAGGCTCAGAGCCATTGAACACTCTTCACACATTATCCTTTTCATTCCTGGGATCATTCTAGAAAAACTGCTGGACCCTCTCCAATGCCAGCACATTCTTACTGCGATAAGGGGCCCAGATTTGCTCACAATACCCCAATGTGGTGTGACCAAATCCTCAGCATTACATGGTTATAGTTGTTACTTTAAAACAACCCAGAATCACTCAGAGGCTGAACAGACGGGAGGTTGGGGGGAGGGGGCTGATGTGCTCTCCATCCAATAACAAATTTCTAAGATCCAAGAAAGTATGTTTGATCTTTTATTGAGAAACTAGCAAGTAAGTATTAGAAATACTAAAGTCAAACGTTCTTAAACATATTTAAACAATAAATGAAGTGAAGCATAGAGAAGCGAAGTGAAGGGTCAACAAAAAATATAATTCCTAGCTGCTTCTAAATCCCTGCTCTAGACAGACTAAAGATTGAACCAAAGACAAAGCATGAATACACAATTATACTCTTCACTTCTACCATTCTCCAACCTACGTGACAAATTACACTGGATAACAAAGATTTTGCTTCCTGAATACTTATGGATTTCAGGCTGCTGATCGTGAAAATCAACATGAAATTTCCTATCATGCAGCATTTTTTAAAATCACCTGTGCTTGTTATTTCAATTCATAATTCAAGTCAGATATCTGATGTCAAGATTAAGGAAGGCATTTTTGTTGGTCCACAAATCAAACAGATCATCAATAAGTTTCAAAAGGTGCACTTAATGTTAGAGATGTACAATATACAGCCTGAAACTCTTTTTCTTCGCAGACAACCACAAAAACAAAGGACTGCCCCATAGAATGAATGACAGTTAAATATTAGAAACCCAAAGCCCCCCCAACTCCCTCTCTCACATACAAGCAGCAACAACACAATGACCCACCCACCCCCACCAGCAAAAAAGCATCAGCACCCTCCACCGAGCATTCAAGCTTGCAGCAAAGCATCAATAAAGACACAGACTTGCAGTACCCCAAAAACTACTCATACACCCAATAATTCAACAAACTACAGGCTCTCTGTCTCTCCCTAATAAGGGAAAAAGAGGTGTCCCCGTTTCACAGCGAGAGGGGAGACATAACAAACAATTCACTGATGTATGATGTTAAAAGACTGTTGCATCGCTTTTTGAGTTCTGTGCCCAGAGAGTCAGCACCAAAAAGGCACAGCTCTCCAGGCACGCAACACAGAATTTCACTGCTCCCCGAAGTTCTATGTCCTCCTGCAACGCTTCAGTCGGGGGCACCCACCTAGAATCAGCACGTCCCTAGAGCCACGAAATCCCAGAACCCCAAATGTGTGCACGTCTTCCAGGCCACGTCCTTGGAATATCAAAAAGCGACTGTTCATGAGGCCCTGAGAGCAGGTCCCATTCCTGCAAAGTGCCGACGTCAGAGTGTAACTCCAGGTCAGGGTCTTCTAAAGAACCTCCCACACCCTGAAAAGGAGAAAAAAATGATATCAAAGATAGAAATAAAGCTGCTTCCAAAGATGCAGGCAAAGGAGTCGCTGTTCAGCACCATCTTAACTTTGACCTGCTTTCTTCTTGCAATTTGAAGAACTTCTAGAGGGACCAGAGAAAATCACATGAAAGGTATTCAAGGATGTTGGTCAAAATTTTCTTGGCAACTACAGAGCACCAAATTATATGCAGCTAGTTGCCAAAATGTTTCAAGCATACAAAACCATGAAGTGCAACATGTCACTAAAGATTCATCTTCTGCATTCCCATTTAGACTTCTTCCCTGTCAATCTTGATGCTGACAGTGACAAGCATGGTGAAAGGTTTCGCCAGGACATTACAGACATGAAGAAACAATATCATGGCAAGTGGAATCCATCAATGCTAGCTGAATATTGTTGGACACTTAAACAAGAAGCCACAGAGTATCAATGAAAATCACCAACATACATTTTTAGCTTAGTTGAACTATTGCAAAGTGTCAGCACTATTATGCAATTGAACTTATTATATTCAATAAAAATCAATTTCTTGTTTCTTCAAATTCCTATGTGTAGCAAGTAGTCTAAACTTATATTTGTGTTCATCTTCAAGCGGTCTTTCAGAACCAATAAAAATTCTGAGGGAACAACACTTTCAATAAAATGTGTTGCCCAGTGTTACCCATAGTAAACACATAGGACAGGATATAATACAGAAAACTGGTGGCTCCTAGATCCATAATGCTGTGGAGACACTTGCACAGTCTCACAGCTTTCTATGTGCAAACGGACATCTGTACCCTGAATGCCCTCACACTGCATAATGGGAAGCAATTCAAAGAATGCAGATCTCTTGGGCTTCCTTAAACTTTTCTTTGAAGGAAAATTTCTGAACTCTGTCACAGATATTAATTGGATCTTTTCAGTGCTTCCTAATGAAGCTAAACATACCATCAGATAGTGGGCATCAGCAGTTTAATTACTTGCCAAGATTGTTCTAGTACTGTGTTGGCTAATCAATGTATTGAACTAATTGGGAAAATCTAAAGTTTAAACAGTTTGTGAAAGGTTTATCCCTTCCTAAATATTAGCTGCTCCAAGAATTAATCCATGTGGCTCCATCCAGAAGAAATTTCAAAGGCATTAAAACCTGGTGAAGCACAAAGAACGATAAAAGGTGCCACAGTGGCGTGATGGGTAGCACAACACTATTACAGCCAGAAAAAGTGGGATCTCCCAGTAGCCATCCATTTTATTTCCACTTTCCATTCCCATTCCAACATGTCAATCGATGGTCTCCTCTACTGTCGCGTTGGGGCCACGCTCAGGTTGGAGGAGCAACACCTTATATTCTGTCAACCTGATGGCATGAACATTGATTTCTCAAACTTCCAGTAATGCCTCCACCTCCTTCACCATTCCCCATCCCCTTCTTCCTCTCTCACCTTATCTCCTTAACTGCCGATCACCTCCCTCTGGTGCTAATCCCCTTTTCTTTCTTCCATGGCCTTTTGTCTCCCCCTATCAGAGTCATCCTTCTCCAGCCCTGTATCTCTTTGACCAATCAACATCCCAGCTCTTTACTTCACTCCTCCCCCCTCCTGGTTTCACCTATCACCATGTGGTTCCTTCTCCTCTCCCCTCACTTCTTAATCTGACTCCTCGTCTTTTTTTCCCAGTCCGGTTGAAGCATCTCGGTCTGAAACATTGACTGTACTCTTTTCCATAGTTGCTGCCTGGCCTGCTGAGTTCCTCCAGCATTTTGTGTGTGTTGCTATTACAGCTCAGGGGGTTTCTGAAGTTTGGAATTCAACTCCAGAGCCGCCTGAAAGGAGTTTGTACATTCTCCCCATGTATGGTTTCTCCCACAGTCCAGAGATGCACCGGTTAGTAGATCACTGTAAATTGTCCTGTGATTAGGCTAGTGTTAAATCGGGGGTTGCTAGGCAGCGAGTCTCAAAGGGCCGGACTGACCTGTTCCACACTGTATCTCTAAATTTATATACATAGATGTGGATAGGCCCTTTCATCAATGCAAGCCGCGCCACCCAGCAAACTCCAACTTAACCTTATCCTAGGCACAGGGCAATTTACAATGGCCAATTAACCTACTAACCAGCACGCCTTTGGACTGCGGGAGGAAACCGGAGCACCTGGAGGAAACGCATGCACACACGGGAAGGAAAGTATAGACTCCTTACAGATGACATCAGCATTGAACTCTGAACTCTGACACCCTGAACTATAATTGTGCTGTGCTAACTGCTACACTACCACACAGTGCCTAATAAGTAAATAAATGCCACAAGACAGCAGGAAATATGTTTCGCGTTGATACAGAGCTTATCCGAGCTTGCTGAGCGTTCTCATGACAATCCTCACCAAACAATTGCAGTCCCGGAATTTCTATCACTAAGTGATACAACTGAGTAATAAAATCTGATTTAGAAATGTCAATGGTTGTTTCATGGCCGTGCATTGTGTTTTCACTGACATTCGGAGCAATAGTCTATATCTTACAAAGGGATTTCAAAGTGGCCACAGTGGGCCAGTTTGATACTGAGGGAAAAACCAGATTGTTCAGTCAGAGACCCACGTGTGATAACCATGTGCTCAAAGTAGTTAACCAGATCAACTCTCTTTGACGTTGTTCAGAGACATTTCTAACTGACAAATTCCTGAGATTCAAGATTGTTTAATGGCATTTCCAGGACACAAGTATAAAGGACAACAAAATAATTATTACTCTGGATCTGATGCAGCACAAAAAGAACACAATAAGATAAAGAGCATAATAATAATAATAACAGTAAAAAAAACACCATAATAAATATAAAATACATAAAATAGCTTATACATAGATAGTGAAGCCGCCATCGGGCAGGGTCGACTATGGATGTTGCGCCCTAACTATCTGGATACCCAGTACAATATGGAGAGCAATCTCTCCCTCTCCATGCTGTGGGAGATTGCTACATGCATCTAACGAACCCAAGAGAATGGCAGAGATCATGTTTGGCTCCAGCAATGTTGCAGGAGTTGCTAGTCAGAATTGAACTGAACGTAGAATTCCCTTGGGGATTCCAGCTCTGGATTTTCCCCTCGGGGTTTACTCCCGAAGCCTTGCCTGTGAGTGGGTGCATCCATAAGGCAGCAGGGGTTTTAGATCAGAGTTTTCCTTCTCCTAGATGAGCTGCCAAACACAGCTGACGAGCCCCATCTGCCTGAAGCAGATGGTTTTAAGGTGCCAGTAACTCATTTTCACCCCTTGGCCTGTCAGTAGAAATACTTCTGCTGGGCTTAGTAGCTAAGCCCCACGTGAAAGCCAGGAGCTGGACTTGGTTGCCAAAGGTTATTTGCGGTGTACATCAATGAGAGTATTTAATAGGTAGTGGGAGATTGTCCCCAGTACCACCCACAGGAACCGCATAGATTAATGGTATATCTGTAAGTGACACTAGGCACAGAAGTTTCGGTACATGAGGTGACTCTGACAGGAAATGATCAAGTAGTAGATTGAGGGGGTTGGAGGTGTGAGTTAGTGGGTGGAGGAGTTGATCAGCCTTACTGCTTGGGAAAAGTAACTGCTTTTGGGTTGGGTGGTCCTGGCATAGCCTCCTGCCTGATGGAAGTGGGAAAAACAGTCCATGAGCTGGGTGGGCGGGACCCTTCATGATGTTAAAGGCCTTTTTCCTGGTACCTTTTTGGTACATACTGTATGTTCCTGATAGCTGGTAGGCTGGTGTCACTGTTGCACTGAGCAGTTTTGACTGTCCGTTGTGAGCCTTCCTGCCCACCACAGTGCAGTTTCTTTACCAAACAGAGGTGCAGCTTGTTTGGATGCTCTCTACTGCGCATACTTGTAGCTTGAGAATGGAGGTGCATGGTCCTTGCATGCAACAAATTTCATAAATTTCATTTCATTAGTGACTAGGTGCTCAGGGTGTCCTCTCAAACATGGCTGAAATGTGAAACGTTTGCCCATCAGTGCCTCTGCTTCACCAGGAGACTAAAGAAATTCTGCACATTCCCGATGAGCCTCACAGTTTTTACAGATGCACCATCCTATATGGATGCATCACAATTTAGTATGGCAACAGCTCTGCCCAACACCGCAAGAAATTGCAGAGACTTGTGGACACAGCTCAGCATGCAACAGAAAACCAGGCTCCCCTACACTTGCCACAGGCTCAGGAACGCTCCACATTAATTTCATAATGTTCCTACCAGTAACATCTGGTCAGGATTTTAATAATGAGTTTATTTTTAATTTCAATATTTAAGGACAACTTTAGCATAACACCAATGACCCAGGTTCAGTTCCAACACTGTCTGTAAAGAGTTTGCACGCTCTCCCCGTGACCATGTGGGTTTCCTCTGGGTATTTTGGTTTTCTCCCACTTTCCAGAGACTTATGGGTAGTAAGTAAGTTGGTCACGTAGGTACAAATTGGGTAGCATAGGCTCGTTGGGCCGGAAAGTTACCACTGCTGTATGTCTGAAATTTTATTAAAATTTAAACTAAAAGTACATACAAAAAACACAAAATACAAAAGTAAGTGGGAGATTAGCAACGAGAGGTCAATTTTACATGCTTCTGCTCGCCTGCCATCAGATTTCTGAACAGGCAGTGAACCAATCCATGAACACTGCCTCACTATTTTTGCTCGCATTTGTGCTACTTATTTAATATAATATATATTTCTTACTGTAATTTATAGTATTTTTATGTATTGCAATATACTGCTGCCGCTAAGCTACAAATTTCACAACAAATGTCAGTTTATGTTAATCCAATCACCAAGAGAGAATCTGCAGATGCTGGAAATCCGAGCATCACGCACAAAATGCTGGAGGAACTCAGCAGTGCCTGTGGAGAAAGAGCACAGTCGACGTTCCAGGCCGAGACCCTTCAGCAGGACTGGAGTCAAAAGATGAGGAGTCGGAGTAAAAGGAGGGGGGGTGGTGGAGGGAGATACACAGGGTCATCAGGGTCATAGGTGAAACCGGGAGGGGGGGAGGGGTGAATTAAAAAGTTGGGAAGTTGATTGATGAAAGAGAAACAGGACTGGAGAAAGGGAAATCTTATAGGAACTAAATTTGAACATCGATTTTTTTTGAACTTCCGGTAATGCTGCTACCCCTTTTCTCTATTCCTCATTCCCATTTCACTCTCTCACCTTGTCTGCTTGCCTGCCTGCCACCTCCCTCTGGTGCTCCTCTTGCTTCTTCTTTCTTCCTTGGACTTCTGTCCTCTCCTATTGGATTCCCCCGTCTCCAGCCCTGTATCTCTTTCACCAATCAAATTTCCATCTCCCGGTTTCACCAAGCACCTTGCATTTCTCCCTCCCTTTATCCCACCCTTTTACTCTGACTCCTCATCTTTTCTTTCTCTAGTCCTACTGAAGGGTATCGGCCCAAAACGTCGACTGTAATCTTTTCCATAGAAGCTGCCGGGCCTGCTGGGTTCCTCCAGCATTTTGTGTGCGTTACTCAGTTATATTAAACCTGATTCTGATTCCGACTCCAACTTTTTTAATTGAGGACATATCCCGGTAATCAAAGTGGAGGCTGGGGATAAGTATATCCATATTTAGTGCCTAGGAAACATCTAGGATCTGTGCACAGCATGAGCACTCTCACCTCCCATCCATTTGAGAAGAAGAAGAATTGAATATCAAACTTGTGACAAGTCAGTCTGTTGGATCATAACTCAATTTGTGAACAAGTTGTTGGATAAAGTTGTGGAAGCAGGGAAAGAGTGTAGCTGGTCAGGAAACACTTTAAGTGCATGTGGAATATGAAGTTTACAGTCATTATGGTCACTATCCAGCAGGCTGCTGACAATGCAAGATTTAGTTTACACTGTGCATCATTTTGAATGTGACAATTCACTCTGACAAAGCACAAACTTTGGTGAGGACCGTGAAACTGATCAGGTAACTATTCAAGGTATTGATCATGAAAAGTTTGCTTGCAAGGTATTTATACATTTAGAGCTGCAGATTCAGCACGGAACATGTCTTTCTGACCCAATGGGCCACAGCTCCCAACAACCCACCAACTTCACCCTAAACTAATCACGGGACAACTTACAATAACTAATTAACTTACTAACTGATGCGCTGTGGGAGGAAACTGGAACACCCAGAGAAAACTCACAAGCACGTGGGAATTCAGACAGATGAGGGGGGATCTCATTGAAACTTTTCGAATGTTGAAAGGCCTAGACAGAGTAGATGTAGAAAGGATGTTTCCCATGGTGGGGGAGTCTAGGACAAGAGGATAGACAAGTGCCCTTTCAAAAAAAGATGCGGAGAAATTTCTTTAGCCAGAAGGTGGGTGAATTTGTTGCCACATGTGGAGTCCAGGTCATTGGCTGCATTTAAGGCAGAGATTGATAGGTTCTTGATTGGACATGGCATCAGAGGTTACAGGGAGAAATCCAGGAACTGGGGTTGAGGAGATGAAGAAAAAAAGAACGGCCATGATTGAATGACGGAGCAGACTCCGTGGGCCAGATGGCCTAATGCAGATCCTATGTCTTATGGTCTTATGATCTTACAGGAAGAATGAACAAACTTGCTTACAGGTGATGTCGGAATTGAACTCCAAACTCTGATGCCCTTAGCATCGCACTAACTCTATGTGACATCCCAAAATATTAAAGGAAAGAATATTAAAATATGGAGAAACAATGGAGCACAGGACTGCTGAGTCAAATGGCTGGGTTTTACACTTAGCACACTGTGGTTTTATATTTCATACTTGTAATTTGTTGAGCTCAATCAGGCGTGAGAAAGATTTAATTTATAGGAGAGAAGCTCTGTGTGGATAAAAAAAACAACTACACAGACTAGCCACAAACGGTGAGCTTCCGTGCTGTAATAGTTGAAAACAAAGTGGCTCACTGCTAACCCAGCTTTAATCCCAAAATCAGATCTGTGTAAAAGATAATTACAGGCATAGATCAGCTGGAAAGCCCAAGATGATGGTAGCAGTAAGAAGAAGGAACTGTAGTTTTAACACCTTTTAAAGAACATAGTATATAGAACACTAGAGCACAATATAGGCCCTTCGGCCCAACCTTTTATCCTACTCTAAAATCAATTCAACGCTTCCCTTCCACATAGCCGCCATATTTGTTTCATCCATGTGTCTATCTAAGAGTCTCTTCAATGTCCCTAATGTATCTACCACAACCATCACCCCTGGCTGTGTGTTCCATGCACCAGCCGCTTTCTGTAAAAACAACTAGCTCTGATTTCCCTCCATACTACCTATTTACCAACAGCCCATTATGCTGCTGGTGTTTAGGACAGCAAAAATGTCCTTCATCTCTGGCGGTGTTCAGGGCTTCCTCCATCATGTCAGTAGATTCCTCTCGATTTTCACTGCTGTCAGTCACACAAGTCCCGGGTGGAGAATCAGGAATACCGTCACACTCAGATGTAGAAGGAACCTTCATTGCTATTTCCATAACAATTTGGTTTCAGCCCTGAGCTGAACCCCCAAACCTGGCGGATTGGCGGACCACACTCAGTCTGGCCTCTACCCTTTGACCTGTTTGGCATGGGTGACCCTACTAAGAACCAAAGCACAAAGCCTTGACTTCAGCCAACATAGTTCTTCGGGTCATTGAGGCACCCAAGTCCCCAAACCATGACAAGGCTATGGAGCTCTTGAAGAATCTCCCCCCTCCATACACCTTATTCGTTTGCCCCTTGTGTTAGCCATTTTTGCCTTGGGAAAACATCTCTGGCCATTTTATACACTGTACCTCTATCAAGTCACCTCTCATCCACCTTCACTCCAAAGACAAAAGTGCTAACTTGGTCAACCTATCCCAACAGATGAATATGACCAAATAGTCCGTGCCAGTTGTTGACAGTGTGACCAGAATAGAACTAACAGATGAAATTAGGACTTAATTTCTATCCTACTCTTCTTCCCAGGTCCCTCCACCACTACCCACTGCCTTTCGAAATCTTAAAAGGGATTAGAGAAATTAGCTGTATTTGTCACATGTACATCAAAACATACAGTGAAATGTGTCATTTGTGTCAAATCAAATCAGTGTTGATTGTGCTGGGAAGCCTGCAAGTGCAGCCAAGCTTCAAGCACTATCATAGCCTGCCTGTAACTTCCTAATCCTAGCAGATACATCTTTGGAACGTGGAGGAAACCAGAGCACCCGGACCACAGCATGCGGTCACAGGGAGAACGTACAAGCTCCTTACACTTGGCACCGGGAATCAATCCACAATTTTACAGATGGTGTTGGAAAGCATTACGCAAACCTCTACACTACCATGCTTTAACCCAGATTATCCACTTGAAGCAGGAACTTTCTATCATGATCCACCTTGGCATCACTGATTTTTAGATTGCCTCCGTTCACAGTATTTTATTGTACTATTGCTGTTTATTGTTCGGTAACAGAATGGCCTCCTCATGTTCAATGTAACACCACCATCTTGTGGCAGAACAAAGAATGGCATATATTGGATTACAATTGCCTTGCAATGTAAACTATCAATGTTTCAGGCCAGATCGGGTTTGTGGTTGGCAGCTCATCTGGTCAGACCCCACTTGGAGTACTGTGCTCAGTTCTGGTCGCCTCACTACTGGAAGGATGTGGAAGACATAGAAAGGGTGCAGAGGAGATTTACAAGGATGTTGCCTGGATTGGGGAGCATGCCTTATGAGAATAGGTTGAGTGAACTCGGCCTTTTCTCCTTGGAGCGAAGGAGGATGAGAGGTGACTTGATAGAGGTGTATAAGATGATGAGAGGCATTAATTGTGTGGATAATCACAAGCTTTTTCCCAGGGCTGAAATGGTTGCCACAAGAGGACACAGGTTTAAGATGCTGGGGAGTAGGTACAGAGGAGATGTCGGGGTAAGTTTTTTACTCAGAGAGTGGTGAGTGCGTGGAATGGGCTGCTATCAAGGGTGGTGGAGGCAGATACGACAGGGTCTTTTAAGAGGCTTTTAGATAGGTACATGGAGCTTAGTAAAATTGAGGGGCATAGGTAAGCCTAGTAATTTCCAAGGTAGGGACGTGTTCAGCAGAAATTTGTGGGCTGAAGGGCCTGTATTGTGCTGTAGGTTTTCTATGTTTCTATGTTTCATCTAGGAAAAGGAAAACTCTGGTCTCAAATCTCCACTGCCTTGTGGCTACTGTATACCCACTCATAGAGAAGGCTTTAGTAGTAAACGTCAAGAAAGTCCCTACAGCTGTCTTACACTGAGTTCAACGCTGACTGGCAAACTGTGTCAGTCTCTGCCGTTCCTTTAGATTCACCAGTTGCTGGCTCTCCATGTTGTACTGCTCTGGTTTGCATATCAATTATGTACACAGCTAGGATGCAATAACCATGGTCAAAGGAGACCACCTATCAATGGTTTCTGGTATCTTTTGAAATCTGTTAAGTGCGCTGAAACAAATCATTTATCTTTTGGGACAGAGATCTTAACACTTCAGTTATTAAAGCAGCAGTGGATGACTGTGTCCCACAATATCATTCAGGGTTTTCCCCAATCAGAAGCCCAAGGTGAACAATGAAAACCAGCATCTGCTGAGAGCCATTCAAGTCCACAGATCAAGAATGCAAGAAGAGGAGCAGGTCTGATCTCAGGGAAGTCATCTCTCAGGCAAAATGGAGGTTCTGGACTAGAGTGGAATCAATGAGGGATGCCCGACAGCTATAGCAGGGCTTGAATGCCATAACCTCCTACAAAATTAAGTCTTACGACATAAGGAACAGCAGAACTTCATGTTCAGATGAGTTCAATGCCATCTATGCTCACTTTTATCACCAGAAGAGGGAGGAACCATCGCGCACCCCTATGTCTCCACCTGATCCTTTGGTCTCAGTATCTGAAGATGACGTGCAGGCTGCCTTCAAGAGAGTGAGTCCAAGGAAAGCATCTGGTCTGGATTGGGTACGTGGCCGGGTACTGAGGACCTGTGCCAACCAACTGGCTGATGTATTCACAGATGCCTTCAACCTCTTGTTCCAATAGTGTGTGGTAGCCACCTGCTTCAAGCAGGCTTCAAACATACCAGTGCCCAAGAAGAGCATGGTAACCTGTCTAATGTTATCACCTAGTGGCACTTACATCCACATGGTAAAGTATTTTGAGAGGCATGTGTTGAAGCTTATCATCTCCTGTCTGTGTGTCAACTTGGATCTGCTCTAATTCATCTACCAAAACAACAGGTCTACAGCAAATCCTTTCTTGTTGTCTCTTCACACAACTCTGGAACATCTGGACAGCAAAGGTACATACATCACAATGCTCTTTCTCAATTACAGCTCGGCATTTAAAAACATCATCCCCTCTAAACTATCAGTAGCTCCAAGACCTGGGCCTCAATAATTCCCTGTGCAATTAAATCCCGGATGTCCACACTTGTGGACCCCAGTCAGTTCGGATTGGTAAAAACATCTCCTCCACAATCTCAGTCGGCATAGGAGTACCACAGGGATGTGTGCTTATTCCCTTACTCTACTCATTTTACACCTATGACTGTGTGGCTAAGTACCAGCTCCAACACCATATCCAAGATTGCTAATGACACCACTGTTGTGGGCTGTATCAAAGGTGGTGATGAATCCACATACAGGAGAGATATTGAAGGTTTTACTGAGTGGTGTGATAACAATAACATCTCACTCAATGTCAATATGAGGTACTGATAGTAGACTTCAGGAGAGGGGAAACCAGAGGTCCATGAGCCAGAAATCATCGGAGGATCAAAAGTAGAGAAAGTCAGTACCTTAAATTTCTGGGTGTCACTATCCCAGAAGACCTGTCCTGAACCCATCATATAAATATAATTCGGAAGAAAGCAAGACAGTGCCTCTTCTTCCTCAAGCGTCTGTTGAGATTCAGCATGTCATCAAAAGCCTTGGCAAATTACGATAGATGTGTGGTGGAAACTGTTCTGACTGGCTGCATTACGGCCTGTTATGGGAACTGCAATAACTTTGAGTGGAAAATCCTACAAAAGATAGTGGATTTGGCCCTGTATGTCACAGGGAAACCATTAAGCACATCTACATGAAATGTTGCCGTAGAAAAGCAGCATCCATCATCAAAGATCCTCACTACTCAGGCCATGCTCTTTTCTCGCTGCTGCCATCAGGTAGAAGGCAAGTGCCTCAGGTCTCACACAACTAGGTTCAAAAATAATAACTAACCCTCCTTACCTCTGTTCTAAAAGGTTGCCCCTCAATTTTGAGGCTGTGCCCTCTATTTCCGCCAAAGGAGACATCCCTCTACCCCCACTCTATCTAGTCCATTCAACATTCAGTAGGTTTCAATGAGGTGCCCCCACATTCTTCTAAATTCCAGTGACTACAGGCCCAAAGCTGCCAAACGCTACTTACATGTTAAACCCTTCATTCCAGGAATCATCCTTTTTTGATCCTCTTCTGGACTCTCTCCAATAGCAACACATTCTTTCTGAGATATGGGGCCCAAAACTGTTGAGAATACCTCAAGTGCAGTCTGGAATCTCAGGGTTGTATGTGGTGACATGTATGTACTCTGATACTAAATTTTACTTTGAACTTTATAATTAATTACCTTCGATCTAGTATAATAACTTATCAAATATTGAAAGGTCTAAATAGGGTGGACTTGGAGAGGATGTTTCCGATAGTGAGTAAATCTAGGATCAGAGGGCAGAACCTCAAAATAAAGGGACATCCTTTTAGAACAGAAATTAGGAAAGATTTCTTAAGCCAGAGGGTTGTGAATCTGTGGAATTCATTGCCACAGATGGCTGTGGATGCCCGGTCATTGGTTATATGTAAAATGGAGGTTGACAAGTTCTTGATTAGTTATGGTGTCAAAGGTTACAGGGAAAATGCAGGAGAATGGGGTTGAGAAGGATAATAAATCAGCCATGATCGAATGGCAGAACAGACACAATGGCCCAATTGGCCTAATACTATTCCTATATTTTATGGTCTGATATAAAGAACACAAACTTGTAAACTCCAGTTTTTGTTAAAGAAATCAAATTTCATAAGCTACATGTAATAATTAGAAATTGCAACTCATTGTAAGACATGTCAGCTGACCAATTCTCTTAAAGAAATAACAATAGCTTTAGAAATAATTCAACTTCAATTGTTATAGATTACTTGGAGTATTGTGTTCATTTCTCATTGTTTGATTGTAGGAAGGATGTGGAAACTTTAGAAAGGATGCAGAGAAGGTTTGCCAGGGTGCTGCCTGGACTAGAGAGCATGTGTTATGAAGGTAACATGATGGTATTGGGTTTGCTGACCACAACGTTCTAAGCTGAAATGAAGAACTTAAGCTCTATCGGTTATAAATAGCCATGAGTACTCTCACCAACGGGAGGTTATACTGCAACTACCCAACCTTCAAAGATGAGTTCATTTCCCTGTATATACTCCATGGTGACTTTAGCTGCCAATACACGCTATCAAGTAGTGGGTCCTCTCTCCCTGCCGTGGAGAAGAGACTTCCAGTTAACAAGCTTTGTAATACACAGATCATTTATTTTCAGTGACACACATTCAAATCCAAACAACATTCTTAAAACATATTTAAAACTCACAGAGTATTTCTGTTTAAAACATTTCGAGATCACAAACCATTTCTAAAACACAAAGCATTTCCAAAACACTAAAAAGAGTTCAGAAACACAAGTATAATTCTTGGAAACTAAAAATACATATCAAAGTTTTGGATGAACAAATCATCCATTGCAATAACTGAAATGAGAGGAATAGATTCTAATACACTTTGTTTCTTATATGTTTCTTGATGTTCTTTATCCCATTCCTAATAAGCCTGAACTGCTATTTATATTTATACCTTTTTTTCTACCACTTGAATGACTTCACATGCATATGATATTTCCTCAGATACATTTTTTACACAAGTGGTCTAAAAACTGTGGAGACACAGTTCACAGCTGTGTTCAGCAACAACTGCTGTAACCCTAACTTCCTTGAGTACATAAAACTTCCAACTATAAACACATCAGTTATTTGCTATGTTAAATGATATAATCCATGTGGCCTGCAAGCATCCTTGAACTAAACAACTTTGAGTCTGCTTGCCTGTTGGAAACAAGTCAAATTCAATAACCCATTGTCTTGTGAACTACATTTTACTTCCCATAGACAAGAGAGTCTGCAAGGATGGTCTACCAACAATATTTGTTTTAACTTCAAACTGATGACTGTTTTCCACTTACAGTACTTTGTAAGAACTGAAGACAGGCTCCCATTTATGACCAGAAGCTAAACAAAGCATAGAGTTGGAAGTTTGCTAACATGTGTGTCACGAGCCCTGTTGCTTGACATAGAGCGTTGAGCTTCTAGGCTTCTTGAGCACCTGTAGTTATTAATCAATAAATGGAAAGGAAGTGGAAGCTGTGACAGATTTTGTCTTCCTTGGTTCAAATATTCCTATAGATGGTAACTGCAGCCACAAAATTAAACAGCGCTTACTTCTGAGGAGGGTAGCAATGACAACTTTAGATAAAATACTGAAGAGTAGGGACAGAACATTGTCTACAAAGATCTGTACAGTCAAGCCTATGGTATTTCCAGTTGTGATGTATGCCTGTGAGAGCTGGACTATCAGTAAGACTGAATACAAAAGAATTGACGCCTTTGAACTTGGAGGCCGGAGGGAAGTGTTAAGAACTCGTTGGACAGCAAGAAGATCCAACAATTCAATTCTTGAAGAAATACAGCCAGACTGCTCACTAAGAGGTTTGATTTTGAAACAATATTTTGGCCACATCATGAGAAGACAGGATTCCTTGGAGAGGACTCTCATGTTAGGTAAAACAGAAGGTAAAAGAAGGAGAGGATGACAGAGGCTACAATGGATAGATAATATCACTCAGACAATGTGTATGACCTTGGGAGATCTTAGAGAGGCAACTTTCAACAAGAAGGCTTGGTGTGCAGGAGTCCATGAGGTCACGAAGAGTCGGGCTCGATTAAACAACTGAAAACAACAAATCTCAACTAGAGTTGTTAAGCCTTTGTGTTTTCTGTTTAATCTTGCTAAATTAATTGTGGCTGGCACATGTTTTCTGTATTCCATGATTATTAAAAGAGGACTCCGATTCAGTGTCTAAGGTGGGGGGGGGGGAATCATTGTGTCAGAGAGAATGAATTGTCTCATGGTGTCACTCAGTTGATCACCTGAGGCTCTGATGGTATTCCAATGCCTAACCTCTTGTTTTTGTCTCTTTCTGGGGATCCAGCCAATCCTGTCGTGAGCCCGTTGTCCACAGCTCCTGGGCTGAGTAGGTGCCAGTGACAGAGAAACAGAGAAAGCCTGCTGTTCCTCTGCACCTGGGTCTTGTCCTTCGGGAGCACATGACGACAATCTGTTTGTGATCTTACAAGAGGCATCTGCTATGTTTAGAAAGCAAGCTTTGCCAATCATGAGATCACTGTCCCATGACAGTGAATATCTATCAGAATAAACTGAGTGAACTAAGGCTTTATCTTTGGAAAGAAGCAGGATGAAAGGTGGCTTGAAAGAGGCATACAAGATGATAAAAGGCATAGATAGAGAGGACAGGTAACACATTCTTCCCAGGGCAGAAATGGCCAATATGAGAGGGCATAATTTTAAGGAGATTGGAGAAAAGGGGCGATGTCAGAGCTAGGCTTTTTGGACAGAGAATGAGGGGTATAAGGAATGCTCTGCCAGGGTGGTGGTAAAGGCAGATATATTAGGGACTTTAAGAGACTCTTAGCTAGGCAGATGGATGAAAGAAATTTGGTGGACTATGTGTGAGGCAAAGATTGGATTGATTTTAAGGTAGGTTAAAAGATTGGGATGAATGGTCTGTACTGTGATGTGCTGTTCTGTTCTATATACAGCATTGTGCAAAGTCTTGCACCCATATATATAGCTAGGGAGTCTAAGACTTTTGTCAACGTGAAGCAGAGTGTGAGTTTGTAAATCTGATGGGAGCAAAGGATGTTGGAATGACAAGGACGGAGCGAGGACGTGGGACAGATGGCAGAGAAGGAGTGCCAGTGGTTGGGAGGGTGGTGTGGCTGCAGCTACACCCAGCTCTGAGACACCAGGTCATTTGATTCCAAGCCATTAGTTTATTGATCATTACAGAATAGTGCTTCTCGCTCCCTCCCCTCTCCCTTTCCCTTTCCCTTTCCCCAACTATGATTTCCCTCTCTCTGCCCTCCTTCCCACTCTTGGTCCATAATAGACCCAAATCAGAATCAGGATTATCATCACTCACATATGTAATGAAATTCAGTTTTTTTACAGCAGCAGCAGGATAGAGCAATACATAAAATTATTACAGTACTATGCAAAAATCTTAAGCACCCTGTACTATAGATAGTAATAAACTTAAGAATCACGGACCTGTCTTTGAATCATACAGCATTAAAATGAACCATTCAGCCCATCATTTCTATGCCAATCATCGTACTGCTCTAACTAATCCCACTTGCCTGCATTAATTAATTCCATGTCCCAACCAGGTGCTCCCAACCTTTTTATGTCATGGACCCCTACCGTTCACCGAAGGGTCTACGGTTGGGAACCCTTAATCTATGCCTTGATCCCTTGATCTTGATTTATGGACAGGAAAGGAGTGGAGGGTTATGGGCTGAGTGCAGGTAGGTGGGACTAGGTGAGATTAAGAGTTTGGCACGGACTAGGAGGGCCGGAATGGCCTGTTTCCGTGCTGTGATTGTTATATGGTTATGCCCTGATCATTCCACTGAGTGTCGATGCCTCATTAACATTATTATTTTTCCACTAGCTCATCTAGCAGCTCATTCCAGATACAAACTTCTTTGTGTATAAAATGTGTGTATTATTTGCACTTTGCCAGTCAGCTCATTGACTCATTTGATTTAAAGGCTCAACCAGATGACCTAGCAATCCAATATACCTTGAATGGGAACTTAAAAGGCAAAGTGATGGACTACCACCTCATTCTATCTACCCACCAAAGGCAATTTGCATTGGAGAACATTTTTAGCAATAATGAAACTTTACAGGGCACAGCACAAAAACAGCTCCGAGCAAAATGTGACACCAAGCAACATAACGCACAGTGAGGACAAATAGCCAAAAGAAGACTTTAAGAAACATTTTAGAAGGAGAGGGAGGGGGAAGAGAAAAAGAGAGAGAAAGTGAGAGCACAAACAAAAGAAAATCTGTAGATGCTGGAAATTATTCTGAGCAACACACACAAAATGCTGGAGGAACTCAGCGGGTGGTGGGGTGGTAGGTGAGAAAAGAGGAACACCATTGTCTGCTCTTACCCCATCCTCCCACCACGCTGTCAGAGATAGGGATCCGCTTGTCCTCACCTACCACCCCACCAACCTCCACAACCAGCACATAATTCTCCAAAACTTCCATCACCTCCAACTGGATCCCACCACCAAACATACCTTTCCCTCCACCTCCCCTATCCCACTTTCTGCTTTTCGCAGGGATCGCTCCCTACGTGACTCCCTTGTCCATTCATCTGTCCCCACTGATCTCCCTCCTGACACTTATCCTTGCAAGCGAATCAACACACCTCCTCCCTCACTACCATTCAGTGCCCCAAACAGTTCTTCCAGGTGAGGCAACACATCACCTGTGAGTCCATTGGCGTCATATACTGTGTTCAGTGCTCCTGGTGTGGCCTCTTGTATATCGGTGAGACCCAATTTAGATTGGGAGGCTGCTTTGCAGAGTATCTACGCTCGTTCCATCAGAAAAAGCAGGGTCTCCCAGTAGCCACCCATTTTAATTCCACTTCCCACTCCTATTCTGATACGTCCATCCATGGTCTCCTCCTCTGTTGGGATAAGGCAACACTTAGGTTGGAGGAGCAACACCTTATCTTCCATTTGGGTAGCCTCCAACCTGATGGCCCGAACATCGATTTCTCAGACTTCCAGCAATGCCTGACCACCCACCTCCTTCACCATTTCCCATCCGCTTGTCCCTTTCTCATGTTATCTCCTTGTCCACTCATTGCCTCCCTCTGGTGCTCCTCCCCACTCCTTTGTCCTTTCTTCCATGGCCGGCTCCTTCACCAATCAACTTCCTAGCTCTTTGCTTCATTCCTCCCCCTCCAGGTTTCACTCTCCCCTCCCCCACATTTCAAATCTACACATCTTACACATCCTTACGCATCCTTACACATCTGGAGAAGAGGAATGCTTATGTGAGAATGCTGTTCTTGGACTACAGTTCAGCATTCAACACCATAATTCCCTCCAGGCTCGAAAAGAAGCTTAGAGACCTCAGCCTTCACCCTGCCTCATGCAGCTGGATCCTGGACTTCCTGTCAGATCGCTGTTAGGTGGTAAGAGTGGGCTCCCTCACCTCTACCCCTCTGACCCTTAACACAGGAGCCCCTCCGGGCTGTGTCCTAAGCCCCTCCTTTACTCTCTGTATACCGCTGACCGTGTTATCACCCACAGCTGTAATCTGCTACTTAAATTTGCTGACGACACTACACTGATTGGCCTAATCGCAAATAATAATGAGGCAGTCTACAGAGAAGAAGCCATCACCCTGACACAGTGGTGTCAAGAAAACAACCTCTCCATCAATGTCATACAAACAAAGGAGCTGGTGTGGACTACAGGAGGAATAGAGATAGGCTAGCCCCTGTTGATATCAATGGATCTGGGGTTGAGAGGGTGAACAGCTATAAGTTCCTTGGCATACACATCACCGAGGATCTCACATGGTCTGTACATACTGGCTGTGAGGTGAAAAAGGCACAACAGTGGCTCTTTCACCTCAGACAGTTGAGAAAGTTTGGTATGGGCCCACCAATCCTAAGAACTTTCTACAGGGGCACAATTGAGAGCATTGTGACTGGCTGCATCATTGCCTGGCATGGGAACTGTAGTTTCCCCAATCGCGGGACTCTGCAAAGGTGTTGTGGACAGCCCAGCGTGTCTGCAGATGTGAACTTCCCATGATTCAGGACATCTACAGTTCTGTAAAAAGGACCTGAAGGATCATTGGGGACCCAAGTCACCCCAATCACAAACTGTTCCAGCTGCTACCATCCGGGAAACGGTACCGCAGCATAAAAGCCAGGACCAACAGGCTCCGGGACAGCTTCTTCCACCAGGCCGTCAGACTGATTAACTCATGCTGACACAACTGCATTTCTATGTTATATTGACTATTCTGTTGTACATAATATTTATTATAAATTACTATAAATTGCACAATGGACATTTAGACGTAGACGTAACGTAAAGATTTTTACTCCCCATGTATATGAAGGATGTAAGAAATAAAGTCAATTCAAATCAACCCTCAGCTTTTTTTCTCCAGTCTTGCCAAAGGGTTTCAGCCCAAACGTCGACTGTACTTTTTTCCATTGCTGCTGCCTGGCCTGCTGAGTTCCTCCAGCATTTTGTGTGTGTTGCTCAAAGAAAGCAAGAGGATGTGTGAAAGAGAGGGAGAGTGGGAGAAAAAGGAGTGAGAGAGGTTGAGAGAGGAGAGAGTGGGAGAAAGGTTTTTGAAAGAGAGAATGAGAGTGAGGAGTTGAGAAAAAGAAAGGGTGAAAGACAGGTGAGAGAGGAGAGAGGGAGAGAAGAAAGAAGGGGAGGAAGTGAAAGGGGAGAGGAAGAGGAAGAGAAGGAGAGGTAAAGGGTGAAGAAGACAGAGAGTGGAGGGGAGGGGAAAGGGAAGGAAGGAAGTGGGGGAGGGGTAGAGGAAGAGAGAGAGTGGAGAGGGAAAGGGGAGTGAGAGAGGAAGAGAGACAACAGAGAGGGAGAGGAAGAGGGTACAAACAGAAATGCAACAAGTTTCTTCTAAAGGAATGGAGACACAAGAGACTGCAGATGTTGAAATTAGGAACAAGAATCAATCTGCTAAGGGAACTCATTGGGTTGAGTAGCAACTGCTGAGGAAAGGAATGATCAACATTTCCCGTCAAGGCTCTGCATCAGAATCAAGAGTAAAGAGAGAAGATGGCCAGTGTAAAGAACAGAGAGGGAGGGCAGAAGGAGTGGTGAGGCAAGGGCCAGTAGGTGATTGGTGGACTGAGGAGGGGTGAAGGATGACTGAAAAATGGAACCAGATGCGGAAGGTCTGGGCCAGGTAAGTAATAAGTAGAAACAAATAAAGGAAAAAAAGATTAAAAATGAGCTTTCTTCACCCTCACCCTTTTCCTACCACTTAGCTCCATCTATGTTTTTTCGTCTGCTTCCACACATCAGAGGGCTGAAGGGACACAGTGAGGCTGAAGAATATAAAAGTTAGGATGAACGTAACAAATTTCACAATCCATTTATTTGTTAACAGTGAATGAATGAGCCTACGGTGCCCAATTTCGCCCATGTGATCAATTAACCTACTTACCCATATGTCCTTGGAATGTGGTAGGAAATCAAAGTACCCAGAAGAAACTCGCACAGTCACAGATAGAGAGAGCCACAGAACTGAGCCCAGGGTGCTAACACGGTTGAAGTGTTACACTAACTACTACACTACTGTGCCAAAAAAATTAGAAGGATACTTGATAAGTAGCCAAGCCATCTCAATCACTGATGGTGTGAATCCAAGTCACTGCCTTTCCCAACTCCGAATGAGTGAGCATCATTGTTAACAGCAAGCATCTAGACATTCTAAGTGGCATCCAGAATCAGTATCAGGTTTACTATCACCAACATATGGTGTGAAATTTGTTGTTTTGCAACAGGACAGTACAATATATTTTTTAAAAATAGAAGCTACAAAAAGATATATTTTTTTTTAAGTGCAAAAAGGGAGCAAAACAGTGAGATGGTGTTCATGGACCATTCAAAAATCTGATGGCAGAAGGGAAGAAGATGCTCTAAAATATTGTGTGTTCATTTTCAGCCACCTGTGCCTCCTCCCTGACGGTAGTACTGAGAAGAGGGCATGTCCTGGATGGTGATGGTCTTTAATGTCTGATGCCACTTTCCTGAGGCACCACCTTTTGAAGGTGTCCTCAGTGGTGGAGTGGGTTGTGCCTGTGATAGAGCTGGCTGAGGTTACAACCCAACCCTCCATCTTACCGATCCTGTGCATTGGAGTCTCCATAAAAGGCAGTGATGCAACCAGTCAAAATGCTCCTCACAGTACATCTGTAGACACACAATTCATGTGTTTATATTAGAGAGTTTTTTGTATCATGTGGAGTGTGGTATTAAAATAGCAGATTGATGAATGAACTTGCAATTCTGAATGAGAACTGGGTTCCATACACACTGATTATCATACACTTAAGAGAAGCACGCTGCTGCGGGGATTAACAGGAATGCTGAACTTTGGAAAATGTTGCATGTGATTTATGTACAGAGGCAGGGTGGAGATACATCTCTACAAAAGGAGGTGTAAGGCAGTGCATCCCTCCGCTAGACTGCAGGTCACACTTTGGCAATGCTTAGTCCCCCAGTCAGGGTCAAATGAAGCCATGGGAGTAAGCGGTGGGTGGTCGTATGAACAGCTGGGGCATATCACAATTCCTGCTTATGCAACCACTGACGCCAGGCAGACAATCTCTGAAGAGTACTGGTAATGGGGTCTCGCATCTTGTAAAGACACTGCCCAGAAGAAAGCAATGGCAAACCCTTCTGTAGGAAAATCTGCAAAGAGAAATCACCAAAATTCAAAGTTCAAAGTAATTTTATTATCAAAGTACATATATGTCACCATATCCAACCCTAAGATTCATTTTCCTGCAGGCCTACTCTACCGAATAGTACTATAACAGGATCAAAGAAAGATCATCTAAAGTGCAGAAGACAACAAACTGCAAATACAAATATAAATAAATAGCAATAAATAATGAAAATAGGTCAAATATGATGGCAGAATATAGTATTAATGGTAAGACTCTTGGCAGTGTGGAGGATCAGAGGGATCTTGGGGTCTGAGTCCATAGGACGCTCAAAGCAGCTGCGCAGGTTGACTCTGTGGTTAAGAAAGTGTATGGTGTATTGGCCTTCATCAATCGTGGAATTGAATTTAGGAGCCGAGAGGTAATGTTGCAGCTATATAGGACCCTGGTCAGACCCCACTTGGAGTACTGTGCTCAGTTCTGGTTGCCTCACTACAGGAAGGATGTGGAAGCCATAGAAAGGATGCAGAGGAGATTTACAAGGATGTTGCCTGGATTGAGGAGCATGCCTTATGAGAATAGGTTCAGTGAACTCGGCCTTTTCTCCTTGGAGCGAAGGAGGATGAGAGGTGACATGATAAAGGTGTATAAGATGATGAGAGGCATTGATTGTGTGGATAATCAGAGGCTTTTTCCCAGGGCTGAAATGGTTGCCACAAGAGGACACAGGTTTAAGGTGCTGGGGAGTAGGTACAGAGGAGATGTCAGGGGTAAGTTTTTTACTCAGAGAGTGGTGAGTGTGTGGAATGGGCTGCCAGCAATAGTGGTGGAGGCAGACATGATAGGGTGTTTTAACAGACTTTTGGATAGGGACATGGAGCTTAGAAAAATAGAGGGCTATAGGTAAGCCTAGTAATTTCTAAGGTAAGGACATGTTCAGCACAACTTTGTGGGCTGAAGTGTCTGTATTGTGCTGTAGGCTTCTATGTTTCTATGAAAACATGAGATAACAGGATAAAGAGTCCTTAAAATGAGATCATTGTTTGTGGGAACATCTCAATGCATGGGCAAGTGAGTATAGTTATCCCCTAACAACAGAAAATCTGAAGATGCTGGAAATCTAAGCAACACACACGAAATGCTGAAGGAACTCAACAGGCCAGGCAGCATCTATATCACAGTCAACATTTTGGACCAAAACCCTTCAGCAGTTATCCCCTTTTGTTCAAGAGCCTGATGGTTGTGGTGTAGTAACTATTCTGAACCTGGTAGTGTAAGTCCTGAGGCTCTTGTACCTTCTACCTGATGGCAGCAGCAAGAAAAGAACATGGCCTGGGTGGTGGTGATCTCTGATGATGGATGCTGCTTTCCTATGATAGCATATAACGTAGATGTGCTCAATGGTTGGAGTAGCTTTACCCATGATGTACTGGGAAAAATCTACTGTGGGATTTTCCATTCAAAGGCATTGGTGTTTACATACCAGGCCATGATGCAGCCATGACGCATCCATAAAGTTTACCAAAAATTTAGATGTCACGCCGACTCTCCACAGGCTCCTAAGGAAGTGGTGGTGCTGTTGTGCTTTCTTCATAATTGCATTTACATGCCGGGTCCAGGACAGGTAACACCCAAGAATTTAAAGTCACTGACCCTCTCTACCTCTGATCCTCCAATGACAACTAGCTCATGAACCTCAGGTTTCCTTCTCCTGAAGTCTACAACTAGGAAACGTGAGGTGTTCCTACCTTTGGCTAACCTCCAGATCACCCTTGAGCAAGGTGTAGCATCTGCTTAGCCCCCCTCCCCACCCAATCAGGGTCATATGAAGCCATGTGATCAGGTGGTGGATGGTCGTATGATCAGCCAGTGCATATCACAAGTCCTGGTTATGCGACCACTAATGCCAGGCAGACAATCTTTGATGAGGATTGATAATGACTGGAATCACTTGTTTTGTAAAGACACTGCCCAGAGGAAGGCAATTGCAAAACACTTCTGTAGAAAATTTAGTCAAGAACCATCATGGTTATGGATAGAGAAAATAATAAAAACAACAGATTAAAGACCGATGAAAGACCATAATCACCCACATCATGCAGCATGGCACAGATGATGATAATGATCCAGGCATGCGTTATGAAAGCAGTACTGTAGGGAAGAAGGAGGATATAAAGTCTAAGAGGAAGAATCACTAAAAGTGGATAGATAGGTATTTATAAAAAATTTGAAATGCCAGAAGAAATGTAGTCTTGTTTTATGAGGATCTTGATTTAAAACAGTTGTAAATAGACCTGATTTGGAGAACCACATTCAGTTCTGGATGCAACCTTTCAGGAAATATTAAAGTCAAAGTCAAAGTAAGAATTATTATCAAAGTACTTATATATATTTCCATATACTACTTTGAGATCCATTTCCTTGCAAGCATTGCAACATTCCATTTGTGGTCACTTTATTAGGTACACCTGTATACCTGATTGTTAATGCTAAGATCTATTCAGCCAATCATGTAACTCAATGCATAAAAGCATGCAGACTTGGTCAAGAGGTTCAGTTGTTCTTCAGATCAAACATCAGAATGGTAAAGAAAAGTGATCTAAATGAGTTTAACCATGTAATGATGATCAGTGCTACATCTGGTTTAAGTATCTTAGAAGTTGCTGTTCTCCTGGGATTTTCACACACAACACAACTCTCTAGAGTTTACAGAGAAATCTGTGAAAAATAAATAAATCCAGTGAACAGCAGTTCTGTGGAAATGCCTTGTTAATGAGAGAAGTCAGGGGAGAATGGCCAGAGTGCTTCAAGCTGACAGGAAGGCAACAGGAACTCAAATAACCACACGTTACAACAGTGGTGTGCAGAAGAGCCTCTCTGAATACACTACTACACATCAAACCTCGAAGTGGTTGAGCTACAACAGCAGAAGACCACATGCATACAGAAATACACTCAACAGCTATTAGATACCTCCTGTACCATTAAAGTGAATGTATTGGCAAGAATGAATCACTGATTCAACAAAGTTGAAGTTAAAGAGTTAAGTAATGAGGACTGGTTGCACACAAGCTTTTTGTATTCCTTTGAGAACCAATTAAAAGTAGGCCCATTTGATATATTTTCTGCTGAACAAACAAATTTAAGGGATGAATTGTAAAGAAACTATTTCCTCTGGAGTGGGAATCCACTTCAAGTTGCCAGACTAGAATTCCTCATTAGGTTTATCTTGCAATAAAATTCTTCACTTTTCCAGCTGTAAGCTTGCTGTAATTCATTAGAATGAACATTTAAATATTAGTAGTTTCCCCAGGTAGATGTTCGCACAAAGGCAAACAAGGAGTCTATCAGTGAAACATGAGTGAACTGCAATATCCCAGCACTTATAATAGAACAGTCACAGCCATTTGGCATACCCATGGTGGTCCTCTACCAGATCAACTCAACTACACCGCCAGGCACTTCCTTCATAGCCTTTCTTCACCATGTATTTATCCAATTTCCTTTTGAAGAACACAATGGATCCTCCACCATATCTGCATAAATGTTATTTATTTAATAAATAAAACTACATTCCTGCTAGTTTAATTTTATTTATTTATTTTAAATTTATTTGAATATACAACGGATTAGCAGACCCTTCCAACTCAATGAGCCCACGCTGCCCATTCATACTCATGTGACCAATTACCCTACTAATCCATACGAGGTTGGTGTGTGGGAGGAAACTGGAGCACCTGGAGGAAATCCACGCAGTCACTGGAGAACATACAGACTCCTTGCAGATGTTAGGAATTGAACTCAGGTTTCTGGCACTGTAAAACGATGCACTAACTGTTATGCTACCACTCTCTTGACTCTCCTCCTCTCTTAGTTTGTTCCCGTGACAACTTGTCCTCAACTCCACCACCAATGGGACCAGCTTCCCACTTTGCCCGCGTCCCTCATCACTGAATATTCATCAATCACATCTCCCCTCAGACTTCCCTCCACAAACAAAAATGTCTCGTTTATCTAATCTAACCTTGAAGTCATAGTTTCTTATCACCTAGAATTTTTACAGGGTCAAATGTTAGCGTGTTCATCCTTTCTATAATATTTCACTTTTCACCTGTAACCAATGACCTCCGACCTCATCCAACCTCAGTGGAAAGAGCCTGCTTGCATTTACTCTATCTGTACCCCTCATAATTTTGTACACCTCTATCAAATCTGCCCTCATTCTACCATGCTCCGGGGAATAAAGTCCTAACTTATTCAATTTTTCCTTATAACTCAAGTCCTCAAATTCTGGCAACATTCTTTTAAATGTTCTCTGTACTCCTTCAATCTTATTGAAATCTTTCCTGTGTGTAAGTGATCAGAAATGCACATGTTAGGCCTCTCCAATGTCTAACATCCCAACTCCTGTACTCAGTTCTTTGATTTATGAAGACCAATGTGTCAAAAGCTGTCTTTATGATTCCATCTACCTGTAACACCACTTTCAGGGAATAATGGATCTGTATTCCCTGATCCCTCTGTTCTACCACAATCCTCAGTGCCCTAACATTCACTGTATAAGTCCTACCTTTTTTACCTCCCAAAGAGCAACACCTAACAAGTTGTTTCCATTCAACTTCTTCTGCCGATCCTCAGCCAATTTTTCCAGCTGGTCCAGATACCATTGAAAGACTAGTATACACAATAATGTTTATTCTGCATTCTGGCTCATTCTTCCTCATCAGAATCAGATCATAACCAGGTTATTATCAGCGGACCAATTGCTTTGCAGAGAGAGAGAGAGAGCTTCGCACAGGTCAGGGAGAAGAATTTTTTAAAATGGAGTACTTCACGGGGTTCGGCGCATTAGCAACAGAGCAATCGATTCACAGAGAGAGGGCGAGCTTCGCACAGGTCAGAGAGAAGAGTTTAAATAAGAAGCATTTCATGGGGTTCGGCGCATTAGCAACAGACCGATCGATTTGTGATTCATTAGCAGGAGTAAATAAAAGTAAAGCAGGCTTAAGGCAGAGCAGCCATTGTGTGAGTGGACCAGTGTAGGAGTGAGAACTTGAGGCTTTGGCTTAAGGGGCTATACTGGAGAGGCACAGCTAAGTAGCAGGTAAGGCTGTTGGAGTGGTTGAATAAAATGTCACTAAATTACAGCTAATTCAATAAAGTAGGGATGATGCATGAACAGGTGAAGTACTGTAGCTGCATGATGTGGGAGCTGGTGGATCTCATTGAGGTTCCTGGTGACCACATCTGCAGCAAGTGTTGGCTGCTTGAGGAACTCAAGCTCAAGGTTGGTGGAATCTGAGCTTCAAGCACTGCGGCACATCAGGGAGGGAGAGAGTTACCTGGATTAAATCTGTTTCAGGAGGTAGTCACACCCATTAGATTAGCTGCCTCAAATTCGGTCTGTGGTCAGGGACAAGAGGATGTGACTGTGAGTGAGGTGGGTAGTGGGATCCAAGAGTCAGTGCTGGTGAAGCCTCGGCCCTAGAGCTTGTCCAGCAGGTCTGAGATTCTTGCTTCATGTGTGGATGAGACTAGGAACTGTAGGGAGAATGAGCAACCTAACTGTGGCACCATAGTTCAGGGAGCCATTCAAGAAGGGGGGAGAGAAGAGAAATGTAGTGGCAATAGGGGATAGTATAGTCAGGGGAATAGACAGCATTCTCTGTTGTAAGGATAGAAGTCTTGAAGGCTGTGTTGCCTGCCTGGTGCCCAGGTTTGAGACATCTTATCTGACCTGCAGAGGAATTTGCAGTGGGAGGGGAAAGATCCAGTTGACACAGTCCATGTGGGTACCAACAACATAGGCAGAATGAGGAAAGTGGTTCTGCTGATGGAATTTGAGCAGCTAGGGACTAAATTATAAACCATTATCAAAAGGTGGTAATCTCTGGATTACTACCTGAGCCACATGCAAATTGGCATAGGGTCAAGAAGATTAGAGAGTGAAATGTGTGGCTCAAGGATTGGTGTGGGAGAAGTGGGTTTGAATTCATGGGAGATTGGCACCAATATTGGGGGAGGAGGGAGCTGTACCAATGGGACCTAGATCCAAGTGAATCGCATAACCAGGGCTGTGGATAGGGCTTTAAACTAAATAGTAGGGGGGGGGGTGGGTTCAACAGAATGGAGAATTATCAATACAGTAAAAGAGACAAGTGTGGATAAAGATAAAGAAAAAGAAAAAGATGAAAAGGAGAAAAGTAAGAGCGAAGTAAAGAAAAGTCAGGTGCAAAAGAGAGAGAGATTACAAGGTTTTAAAAGGATAATGAGTGTAAGAGCATTTATCTGAATGCCCGTAGTATTCAAAATAAGGTCAATGAGCTTGTGGCACAAAACAGTACAAAGGGGTATGATTGAAAGGCCATTATGGAAATGTGGCTGCAGGGTGGTGAGGACTAGGAATTAAATATCCAAGGATATCAGGTAATATGGAAGGATAGGCAAGAAGGTAAGGGAGGTGGGGTAGTGTTCTTAGTTAAGGATGAGATCAGGTCAACAGTGAGAGACGATATAAGATCTAAGGGGCAGAATGTTGAATCTATCCAGGTAGAGATTAGAAATAGTAAAGGGAAAATACACTGGTGAGAGTTGTCTATCAGTCATTGAATAATAACATTGCTGTGGCACAGGCAATAAACAGAGAAATATCTGAGGCCTGTAAGAATGGAACAGCAGTTATCGTGAGGGACTTTAACTTGCACATAGATTGGGAGAATCAAGTTGGTGGAGGCAATCTTGAGGAGGACTTCATAGAATGCATTCACGATGCATTTCCTGAGCAGCATGTTACTGAACAAACAAGGAAATGTGCTACCTTAGATCTGGTCCTGTGGAAAGAGACAGGTGAAATTAGTGATTTTGTAGTTAGGGATCCTCACTGTATTCCATCTGCCACTTTTTTGCCCATTCTTCCAATTTATCTAAGTCCTGCTGCAATCACATTGCTTCCTCGGCACTACCTACCCCTCCACCTATCTTTATATCATTCGCAAACCAAATCATTGATAAACAATATGAAAAGTAGCGGTCCCAATACCGATCCCTGAGGAACACCATTAGTCACTGGCAGTTAACCAGAAAAGGCCCTTTTAATTCCTATTCACTACCTCCCACCTGTCAGCCATTCCTCTATCCATGTCAGTATCTTTCCTGTAATGATTTAGGATTTTACCTTGTTAAGCAGCCTCATGTGTGACACCTTATCAAATGCCTTCTGAAAATCCAAGTAAATGACATCCACCTCCTCTCCTTTGTCCACCCTACTTGTTACTTCCTCGAAGAACTCTAACAGATTTGTCAAACAAGATTTCCCTTTACAGAAACCATACTGACTTTGACTTATGTGATCAATAGTCTGCAAGTATCCCAAAAGATCATTTTTAATAATAGACTCCAACCCTTTCCCAACCACTGAGGTTAGGCTAACTGAGATATAACTTCCTTTCTTTTGCCTTCCTCCCTTCTTAAAGAGTGGAGTGATATTTGCAATTTTTGAGTCCTCTGGGGCTATGCCAGAACCTAGTGATTCTTGACAAATCATTACTAATGTCTCACATTAGTCTCCATTCCTTTAAACACATGGCAAGAACAAAGACATCTGGTTTGTTTACTTCCACTGTCCTTGACCCCTTCGAGTTTGATGCTCCCTTCCATATTTTAATTCCTTCATGGTCAATAGAGTGTGTGTCTTCTGGCTCCTGCATCTCCTCCCTGGTGGTAATAATGCGAAGAAGACATGTCCTACATGGTGAAGGTCCTAACTGATAGATGCTGCCTTCAGGAAGCATCGTTAATTGAAGAAGTCCTTGATGGTGAGAAGGCTAGTGTTCAGGTAGTAGCCCTCCATTCCCTGCATATTTATGTGCCTGCCTAAATGCTTCTTAAACACAACTGCTGTTTCTGTTTCCACCTATCAGAGGATTCCAAACATGGCTGGGTGATCCCTTATTCTGAAACATTAAAGCTTCAAAAGGTGCAAAAGCAACATTAAGTAGTTCTGTTTTCCCCTTTAGCCAGTGGGTAGTGAATCTGTGGAATTCATTGCCACAGGTGGCTGTGGAGGCCAAGCCATTGGGTATATTTAAAGTGGAGGTTAATAGGTCTTAATTAGTTAGGGTCTTAAGGTTATAGGAGAGGGTAGGAGAATGGGGTGGAGAGGGATAATAAATCAGATGTGATCAAATGGCGGAGCAGACTCAGTGGGCTTAACGGCCTAATTCTGCTCCTATGTCTTATAGTCTTATGGTCTAATGACTTCATGCATATACTTTGCAGTATTTAATAAAGCTATGTTAGAAAAATGTCAATTGTTTTAATTTAACTTCCATTAGTGTATGGCATTTTCTTGAATTAAAGAACAGGGATTATAATTGGGTAATGTAGCAGTATTTGATTGTTGCTAGGACTTGTGTAACTCATTATGTGCTTCACAAATGTGGCTTGTTTATTTTGTTACATGCCACACAATTGCCTCCAGGGCCACAAATAGCTGAAAAAAGTCGTTTCTCCAGGCTTCTTTCACCTTGGACCAGCTGTATGGCGGCATCATAATGGTGATGTTATTCATTTCCAATCCCATCATAGCACACAGGTAATTTAAATTCAGTTCATTAAATAAAGATAATCAGCATTAAAACAAAAGTCATCAGCATGGTTAATGTTCCACAAAGAAGTAAATGTATTATCTTTATCTGGCCTTTGTGTCTCTAGAACCACTGTAACACGATTGCCCATCTTCACCCCAGCTTCTTCCCCCTTCCTTTCCAGTCCCGATGAAGGATCTCAGCCTGAAACATCAACTGTTTATTCATTTCCATGTTGCCAGACTTGCTAAGTTCCTCCAGCATCTTGTGTGTGTTGTTCTGGCCATCTTAGCTCCTCTTTTAATACAATGTAGTTAAGCTGGTGACTTATCAGTTGGTCAAAACCACCCAGTCAGGGGTGGGCTATAAAATGGTGACCTTATTGTTGATCCACAAAACAGAAAGATGACTCACCATTCACAATAATAAAAAAAATTCTGAGGTGAAAGCAGAATGAGATCAAAAAAATGAAAATGATTTTTTTTCATAGAATGATTGAAGAGTTATAGCACAAAAGGAGACCCACACTTCACCATATCTGTGATAGTTCCAGTAAGGAGCAATCTCCTCTGTCCCAAACCCCTGCTCTCCTCAAAACCAACCTTTCTCAGGAATCTATCTAATTATTCATTTTTATAGTTAAACATGAGATAAGAAGGAGCTTCTTTAGCTAGACAATGGTGAATCTGTGGAATTTATTGCTGTAGACTGATGTGGAGTCCAAGTCATTGGCTATATTTAAAGCAGAGGTTGATAGGTTCTTGATTAGTCAGGGCTTCAAAGGTTATGGAAAGAAAGCAGGAAAGCTGAGAAGAAAAATAAATCAGCCATGATGGAATGGTAGAGCAAACTCAATGGGCTGAATAACCTAATGCTTCTGCTACGTCTTATTTTCCTCTTAGTTAACTATGAATAAGCCTCAATAACTCTGTTTTGATGTTCATTCAGATCTCTGCCCCTTAACCGAATAAGGAATACCAATTTAGGGGATAATTTAAGTCCTGATCAATGGTGTTGTTTTGAATCCAGGGTCACAAAGGGCAGATTAGGACAACAAAGAGGAGATGCAAGAGTTGGCAGATGCTGGAATCTGAAGCAACACACAATGGAGTTTGAGACCCTTCATCAGGTCTTGACCTGAAATGTTGACTGTCCATTTCCCTCCACAGAGGCTGTCCAGCCCTCTGAGTTCTTTAAGGCTCCATAGTGTGTTGTTAAGGACAACAGATGATGAATAGCGGTGATTCAGATTTTTGATTTTGTTTTTGTTAAGAACAAAATTCTAGTATTCCATGGTAATTTGTTTTATTTAATTAACATAATTTACTGAAGGGCCCCCATGATCCAGACCATATTCTCTTCTCACTACTACCCTCAGGAAGGAGGTACAGGAGTCTTGGATCTCACACCACCAGGTTCAGAAACAGTTATTACCCTACAACCTTCAGGCTTCTGAAATGGCATGGATAACTTTACTCATCTACACTCACTTTCAAGGACTCTACAACTCATGCTCTCACTATTATGGCATTTTTTATATTTTAGATATATATTTATACTCAAACATACAGCACATTTTTGCACAATTTTTCCTCTTTTGAATGTTGGTTGGTCGTAAGTGTTATACATACAAAATGCTAGAGGAGCTCAGCAAGTCAGGCAGCATCTATGGAGAAGAATAAATAGTTAATGTTTTGGGCTGAGACTCTTCTTGAGGATTTGTAGCATTTGCAGAACCTTTTATGTTTTATGGGTTGTTTGTCAGTCTTTATGTATGTGTAGTTTTCATAAATTCTATTTTTTTAATATTCTTGTAAGTGCCTGCAAAAATGAGTCTCCGTATACATATTTTGATAAACTTACTTTGACGGAGTTTATACAATCCAGCAACTATAATGGAATTTCTCTTCCTTTAGCTCCTTTACCATTTAACATTCCTCATTCAGTTTATGTGTGTAGATCACTTCAGGGTGTTGAGAAGTCAGAGAAGCTTTGCAGAATTCCATTTTGTCCCTTTCTTCAATAGTTCCATCTGCTGGTAATCTTACTCACTCTGCCACTTTAACAATAACTTCTCTTTGTTTCAATGCTGTATAATTAAAGCAACAGAGAATTAGTGACACTGTAAGCAATTCCTATGCAATGAAACTGCTACATTTAATAGAGAACTGAATAGAGTTGAACAAATTTTGCAATCTGTAGTCATGCTGCATTATTCTGACTTTCATTAGACTCATTCCCAAGTGGTTTCACAAGTTATCAAGGAATATACATAATTATTGTTCATCCCAGTTATCTAATGAGTTCAGTCTCCCACTGTGACAACAAACACATTGTTGTGCCTTTATCGGTAATTAAATCCTAATAATCTGCAAGAATTTATTGGTAAACATAAAATTAACATGAGAAGTGACAGATGGAGTTTAATGCAGAAAAGGATCAAGGATCAACTTTATTCACTATATACAGTACATTTACACATATTAAGAATTTACTGTAATGTATCGGTTAGGATGTAACATACAACAAAAACAATAATATATAACAGTGATAAGAATGAAGAATTTTTATACTTTAAGTAAAACAAATATGGAATAAAATGTCCATAAATACATAAATACCAGCATGTATTACAATGCAAACAGCATTATTAAAAGTGGTTTTAAGTGGTCACAGTACAGTAACAGGGTAATAAATGGAAGGGGGCTCGGGAGGAGCTAACTAGAATGGTTGATCAGATTCATTGCTTGTAGAAAGGAACTATTAAGATTGCATGAAGTTTTTGTTTTAACAGTCCAGTACCATTTTCCAGAAAGGAACCTTTGCAAAAGGCAGTTAGTTGTTTGGGTAGTGTCCACAATAATTTTTCCTGGTCATTTCCTGGTTCTGAACATATACAAGTCCTTCAGTGATGGTAGACTCTAACCAATGACCTTTTCTACTGACTTGACTGTTCACTATAGTTTTTTGCATATTCTAAAAGTTTGCATGAAACTAGGCAGTAATGGTTGATATGAGGGTACAATCTATGATGACACTGTGGAATTGCATGTTTTGGGATAGGTGAAATCTTACCAGTTTCTGCAAGAAGTACATCCTCTCCCATGTCTTTTTGTTAGTGAAGGAGATATGGTTCTTTGACATGAGGTCCTGTGAAATAATGATGCCCACGAACCTGAATGTTGAAATGGTGCCAACTGTAGAGTTGTTGATGAGTGGGTGGAGGAGGTGCATTTCTCCTGAGGTTGATATTCATCTCCACTGTTTTGAACGCATTCGGTTCCGAGTTGTTGTGATTGTACCATGACCCTAGATTGTTTACATCCTGTGGTACTTTGATTTGTTGCCTTCTGTGATCAGTCCAATGACAGAGATGTTGTTCATAAATTTTATCAGTTTAGCTGATGGATCACTGGAGACATTTTCATTGGTGTACAGAGAAAATAGGAGAAGAGAGAGAACACACCACTGAGGTGCACCAGTGTTGAGTCAGCAGGGTGTGGAGATGAGCTAAAAATGTGATGTGATAGACGTTGGAAGGTTGAACTGAAAGGCAGAGAACAAGGTTAATGGCAGGACACTTAGAAGTGTAGAGGAACAGAGGGATCTTGGTCCATATCCATTGATCCCTCAAAGTTCGTTGCACAAGTTGATAGGGTGATTAAGAAGGTGTGTGTTTGGTCTTCATTAGATTGGGGGTTGAGTTCAAAAACCACAAGGTAATGTTGCAGTTCTATAAAACCCTGTTAGGATCACATTTGGAGTATTTTGTTTAGCTCTGGTCACCTTATTATAGGAAGATCTAGATGCTTTAGAGGGAGTGCAAAGGAGATTTAACACCATGCTGCTAGGATTGAAGAGCATGTCTTATGAGGAAAGGTTGAGTGATGGTTTTTCTCTTTGGAGTGAAGGAGGATGAAAGGTTCATAACATGATAAGAGGTATAGATAGAGTGAACAGCTAGCAACCTTGTTCGAGAGAGGAAATACAAGAGAGCAAAATGTTAAGGTGATTGGCAGAAAGTATAGACGGGATGTCAGAGAGTGAAAGGTGCATGGAGCACATTAATAGGTGTGGTGGTATGCTAGGGACATTTAAGGCACATGAGATTTTGCAGATGCTGGAAATCCAGAGCAACACACACAAAATGCCGATGGAATTTAACAGATCAGGAACATCTATGGAGAGGAATAAACAGTCGACGTTTCTGGCCAAGACCTTTCATCAGGACTCAGCTCGAAACTTTGACTATTTTTCCTCTCAATAGATGCGGCCTGATCTCCAGAGACATTTAAGAGAATGTTAGATAGATAAAAGAAGAATGGAGGTCTATGTGGGAGGAAGCCGCTAGATTGATCTTGGAATAGGTTAAATGTTTGAAGGATCTGTACTGTGCTGTACTGTTCTACATTCAATGGCCACTTTATTAGGTACACCTACACATCTGTACATATCTAATCAGCCAATCATGTGGCAGCAACTCAATGCATAAAACATGCAGACATGGTCAAGAGGTTCATTTGTTGTTCAGACCAACCATCAGAGTGGGGAAGAAATGTCATCTAAATGAATTTGACTATGGAATGATTGTTGGTGACAGACGGGGTAAATTGAGGATCTCAGAAACTGCTGATCTCACGTGATTTTCACACAAAACAATCTTTAGAGTTTACATAAAAAGCCGCAAAAAACAAAAAAAAAAATCCAGTGATTGGCAGTTCTGTGGATGGAAACTCCTTGTTAATGAGAGAGATCAGAGCAGAATAGCCAGTTTGGTTCAAGGTGACAGGACGGCGACGGTAACTCAGATAGACAGTAACGTTGCAACAGTGGTGTACTGAAGAGCATTCCTGACTGCACAATATGTCGAATATTGAAGTGGATGGCCACAGCAGTGACCACTGAGTGTATACTCAATTCTTTCATCGTGCACTTGTGAGGGAAAACCGGCTCTGCCATCATGTTGTTCAAATGCTACAAAGTGGAACCACTGAACAAGGTGTAAATTGAAGGCAGTTAACTTAGTGGTGGATTCTATGTCTGAGAATTTGAAATGTAAAACATCCAGCTTTCACTCTGCTGATTACTGAGGCACTATTCATCAATATAACAGTCTCTGTTGGATGACAAGACACACTGAGGCCTCTGTTGGTCAGGGTCGACCATGGACGATACATCCTGGCAAGCCGGGGCAATGTGATTATGGACAGCAAGCTGTTGCCCATGTAGCAAGCTCCTCCTCTCCATACACCTGATGAACCCATAGGAATGGCTGTGACTGATACAGTTTGGTACCAGCAGCGTCACAGGAGTTGCCAGTCAGAGATGAACTGCTTTACAGATTCCAGCTCTGGATTTTTCCCTCAGGGTTTGCTCCTTCCCCATGAATGGGTATAGCCACAAGACAGCAAAAGCTTGAAATCAGAGTTTTCCTTTTCCTAAATGAACTGGCAACCACACCTGATGAGCCCCAACTGGTTTTTAAGGCACCAGTAACCTGCCTTTGCCCCTTCTCCTGTCAATAGAAATGGTTCCACCGGGCTTAGTGGCTAAGCCACCAGGAGCTGGGCTTGACTGTCAGAGGCTATTTGACACACAAGCCATTGAGAGCATTTAATAGGTAGTGGTAGGGGGAATGACAATCTTAAAAAACCAAAACCGAGATTGGGTATAAATGAGCTATCTTCAAGCTAGTGGACAGCCACTAGTCAAGTTCCATTTCGATCAGCACTGGGTTGTCATTCATTTACATCAGTTAGATGAAAAAAAAACTATCCAAAAATATATCCAAAAGTTTTGATAAAATAGATCATGTTAGGAAAGTTTACAGCTAAGGTGATCCAGAGTCACCCAGGGATAAAGGCAAGTTGGTCCCTGGGCATGATGATGACAAATGAGTTCAAAGTTCAAAGTCAATCTCTTATGTCAATTTATACTACCTTGAGATTAATTTTCTTGCAGGCTTTCACAGTAGGACAAAGAAATGCAAGAGATTTCATGAAAAATTAGGCACAAAGACTGACAACCAATGTGCAAAAGAAGCTAAACTATGCAAGTACAAAAAATAATAAATAAAATAAGTAAATAAATAATATTAAGAACATGAGTTATAGTTTTCTTGAAAGTGAATCCACAGGTTATGGAATCAGTTCAGAGTTGAGTTGAGTTGAGTGATGTGCTCACTGGTGGTGAGGGCTTTGCCTGTGATGGGCTGGGCTGTATCCACCACTTTTGTTTTCCTTTCTTGGACATTGGTGTTTCTATAACAGTCCGTGATGCAAATAATCAGGATATTCTTCACTGTGCATCTATAGAAGTGTCAAAGTTTTAGATGACATGCCAAATCTAGGCAAAGTAGGAGCACTGTCATGTCTTCTTTGTAATGGCACTTACGTGGTGATCCCAGGATAGATCCTCTGATATGATAGCTCTAACGAAGAAGTTACTTCTTTGGTGAAGACAATGCTTTTCAAGTTATGAGAAACTAGTTAAGTCTTTGTGTACCTGGGGATCTCTGATATGTGAAACATTTATAGTAAATATGCAGTTACAGTCAGCAGTTGGGTAGGTAAGTACATAATGATCCTCATTACAATAACATAGAGATAAAAAGGAAAGACAGACACAAAATGCTGGAGGAACTCAGCAGGTCAGACAGCAATTAGAGAGATAAAATGTGTAATTTTCATCTCCATGTTCAAGGATACACTGTATTCGCAGTGCAATGTAGATTGCTCTGGAACTGATGGGATTGGCCTAAAAAGAGAGACAAAAAAAAAGCTTGTCCTTAAATTTCAGTAAGACATCATTGAAACTCCGTGTGGAATTGAACTGGAAATATCAAAAGGTCATTTCTTTTCAGTGGATAAACTAGAACTAGCGGCAGTCTTGTATAAAGGCGGCCAGTACAGAAGAGGGAATGCAGTGGAATGCTTCAGCACTGGCACGATGGTGGCGATCTTGAATCTTAAATAGGAAATATATGGGATAAAACATCAAAAACAACAGTAATTTACACTGTGTCATGCAGTGCCTATGGAGAGGAATAATTATTTGAGGTTTTCAACCAAGACACTTCATTCAAGATTAAAGATTGTTCAATGTCATTTCCAGAACACAAGTGTAAAAGAGAACAAAATAATTGTTACTTTGGATCAGACACAGGAAAAAGAAATACAAAATAAGATAAAGAACACAATAATAAAAAATTTTAAAATACAATAAATATAAATATATACGATAACTTATATACATAGATTGATTGTATGCCCATAAAGGGAAAATATTCACATGACTGTCTGTACATAAGGTGAATGATAGGAAATGATAAAGAAATGGTGGGGAGAGGTGGGTTAGTGGGTGTATGTTTTGATCAGCCTTACTGCCTGGGGAAAGTAACTGTTTTTGAGTCTGCACTTCCTGGCGTAGATGCTACGTAGTCTTCTCCCTAATGGGAGTGGGATAAACAGTTTATGAGAAGGGTGGATGGTGTTACTGGTCCCTCTCTGGCACCTTTCTGTATCTATGTCCTTGATGGCAGGAATGCATTGGACAGTATTGACTACCCCTTGAAGATCCTTCCTGTCTGCCACAGTGCAGTTTCAGTGCCATGCAGTGAGGCAGATTATTAGGATGCTCCCTATTGTGCATCTGCAGAATGACATGGGTATAGATGTACATAGTCTGGTTCTCTTTAGCCTCTTCAGAAAGCAGAGGTGTTAGTGAGTTCTCCTGATTATATGGAATGTGTTCTGGGAGCATGAGAACTTAACAAGATATGCACTCCCAGGAGTTAGAGACCTCTTGCAGTTTCCACTGCTGTCCCGCTGATGTAAAAAGGATTGTGAGTGGTGCGAGTCTCCTGAAGTTAATAACCAGCTCCTTTGTCCTGTTAACATTGAAGAAGAGGTTAACTGCCTGGCATCAAGCCTCGAGATCTTCCACCACCTCCTTGTAGGTCATCTCATCATTGTTGGTGATGAGCCTCACCACTGTAGTGTGATTACTATGGTTTGTGGCCATGTAGACATGGGTAAGCAGTGAGCTCATTGGACTGCCCTGGGGAAACCCGTGCTGAGGATGATGGGGTGGGAGGAGTGGTTGTGCATCCTGACTGTCTGAGATCTGTTGGTTAGGAAGTCCAACATGCAGTTGCACAATGGTGTATTTAGAATGAGGAGTAGTGTCATGTTTTGTGACTCCTAAACATAAACACAAATGAAAAAATCCATGGAGCTAGGAGTAACGTGTACTTAGTTTTTACTTTTAGCAAGGTGTGTACTTATGTCTAAGTGACGTGATAGTGTATGCTATTCACGTACTTTAAAATATAACCAGTAATAAATTACAGTGATGCTAGAAAGTTTGTGAACCCTGCAGAATTTTCTCTATTTCTGTATAAATATGACCTAAAATGTGATCAGATTTTTACATACATCCTAAAACTAGATAAAGAGAAACCAATTAAATAAATAACACAGAAACTTTATACTTGTTTATTCACCTATTGAGAAAAATGATCCAATATTACATGTATTTGTTGGAAAACGTATGTGAACCTTTGCTTTCAGTAACTGGTGCCACCCATTTATACAGCATTAGCTTCAACCAAATGTTTCTGGTAACTGTTGATCAGTCCTGCACATCGGCTTGGAGGAACTTTAGGCCATTCCTCCTTACAAAACTGCTTTAACTCTGGGATGTTGGGGGCTTCCTTGTATGAACCGCTTGTTTCAGGTCCTTCCTCAACATTTCCATAGGATTAAGATCGGGACTTTGACTCAACCATTCCAAAACATGAATTTTCTTCTTGTTAAACCATTCCAGTGCCGATTTACTCTTGTCTTTTGGATCATTATCTTGTTCCATTATCTAACTTCTATTAAGCTTCAGGAGATGGACTACTACACTGACATTCTCCTGCAAAATGTCTTGATATAATGGTGAATTCATTGTTTCCTCAACAATTGCAAGCTGTTTGGGCCCTGAGGCAACTAAGCAGCTTGAAACCATGATGCTCCTTCCACCATGCTTCACAGCTGGTATGAGGTTTTGGTGTTGGTGTGCAATGCCCTTTTTCCTCCAAACACGGCAATATGCATTTTTGCCAAAAAGTTCAACTTTTGTTTCATCTGTCCACAGAACTTTGCCCGAGAATAATTGTAGAACATCCTGGTGGTCTTTTGCAAACTTGAGAGGTGCAGGAATTTATTTTTTTTGGAGAGCGATGGTTTCCTCCACGGTGTTCTTCCATGAATACCTTTCTTGTTCAATGTTTTTCTTATAGTGGACACATGAACAGAGACTTTAGCAAGTTCTAGAGACTTCTGCAAGTCTTTCGCTGTTACACTTGGGTTCTTTTTCACCTCCTTCAGCATTGCACATTGTGTTCTTTGTAGGATGCCCACTCCTAAGGAGAGTAGCATCAGTACTGAATTTCCTCCATTTTCTCTGACTGTGGACTGACAAATACTCAGGCCTTTTCCAGCATGATGCATCTCTACAATTCTTCTTCTAAGGTCCTCTGAAAGTTGTTTTGATGGAGGAATGGTGCACGTAAACAGACCTTTCTTGAGAGGAGCAGATTCTGTCAGTAACATGACTTTGTGTGTCTTTTTTAAAGGGCGGAGCATCTCTACAATCCACACCTTCAATCTCATCTCATCGGTTGAAACACTTGACTCCAAATAGCTTTTGAAGAAGGCAATACCCCCGAGGTTCACATACTTTTTCCAACAAATACATGTAATATCAGAACATTTTAAATTCATAAATAAATGAAAAAGTACAATGTTTTTGTGTTATTTATTCACTTTGGTTCTCTTTATCTTGTTTTAGGATTTAAGTGATGATCTGATCATGTTTTAGGTCATATTTATGCAAAAATATAGAAAATTCCACAGGGATCACAAACATTCTCGCACCACAGTATGTAAACAAAAGAGAATGCTTAATCAAACAATATATCAACAATTTTATTTAACTATTATTGAAATTAAATACACAACAGTTCTTCTGCTTAGTGATAAACTCCAACTCAATATAGGATGCATCTCAACTTATATATTATATACCTATATATATTTACTTGTAGTATATATCATTTATATACATATTGTGGTAACTTCTACTTTACAAAAAGACCACTCGACAACTTGATGGCCAAAAGAGCATCTTTATCTGGGACAGCAAATGATATTTACAATACAGAGGCTTCCAGGTACCTTGTGAGGCATGGGTGGAGGAACTATATACAATGCATACTGGGAGTAAAATGAGCAGAAGTAAAGACCCCGCCAACCCTGGATTCTGCCTCTTGCTACCAACAGCTCCACGATTAGTATTAACTTACTTTTAATAATACTCACATTACAATGCATATAATTACTATACAGACATCCACAGCATAGTAAATTTTAATGTCCCTTTCAGGCCCTTAGAGGATTTCTTACTCTTGTGGGATAACATCTTTCCTGACAAGAGGGGTGGTGTGGGGGGAGGTGGGGTCACTCTGCTTGGGAGGTGAGACTTGTGGCTGTGAAACTATCTCATGTTCTGGGACGATGATGTTTGTAGGAGTTAACTCAGGGACTGCAGGAAGGCTCTGGACATATATCTTCTGGATAGAACCAAAAAACATTACAGCACAGGAACAGGCCTGTTGGCCCTTCTTGGCTGTGCCAAACCATTTTTCTGCCTAGTCCCACTGACCTGCACCTGGACCATATCCCTCCATACACCTCTCATCCATGTACCTGTCCAAGTTTTTCTTAAATGTTAAAAGTGAGCCTACGTTTACCATTTCATCTGGCAGCTCATTCCACACTCCCACCACTCTCTGTGTGAAGAAGCCCCCCCCCCCCATGTTCCCTTTAAACTTCTCCCCCTTCACCCTTAACCCATATCCTCTGTTTTTTTTCTCCTCTAGCCTCAGTGGAAAAAGCCTGCTTGCATTCACTCTATCTATACCTGTCATAACTTCATATACCACTATCAAATCTCCCCTCATTCTTCTATGCTCCAGGGAATAAAGTCCTAACCTATTCAACCTTTCTCTGTAACTCAGTTTCTTAAGTCCTGGCAACATCCTTGTAAACCTTCTCTGCACTCTTTCAACCTCATTAATACCATTCCTGTAATTCGGTGACCAAAACTGCACACAATACTCCAAATTTGGTCTCACCAATGCCTTATACAACCTCACCATAACATTCCAACTCTTATACTCAATACCTTGATTTATAAAGTCCAATGCACCAAAAGCTCTCTGTACTACCCTATCCACCTGTGATGCCACTTTTAGGGAATTTTGTATCTGTATTCCCAGATCCCTCTGTTCTACTGTACTCCTCAGTGCCCTACCATTTACCTTGTATGCTCTACCTTGGTTTGTCCTTCCAAAGTGCAATACCTCACACTTGTCTATATTAAATTCCATCTGCCATTTTTCAGCCCATTTTTCCAGCTGGTCCAAATCCCTCTGCAAGCTTCGAAAACCCTCCTCACTGTCCAGTACACCTCCAATCTTTGCATCATCAGCAAATTTGCTGGTCCAATTTACCACATTATCTTCCAGATCATTGATATAGATGACAAATAACAATGGATGTGTTGACATCCCCAACAGTCCATGGCAAGCTGTTCAGTCTGCTGATCTATCCCAGGCCACCAGACAAAGCTTCAAGCCAACACTTTAATTTTGACCAGGCCTAGATGATCAGCAGGTAGCCCCTCCAACACTTTAGCTCAGCTTGGATGGGACAACAATTCACAATTCTGACATAGGGCAACCCCCATCCAGAACAAGTTCATCCCAGCACTGGTAAAAATGAAGGAACTGGAGCTTCTGCTGCACAATCCAGCCATTTTGGATTGCCATGTAGACTTGAGATAGTGTGGGATATTTTCTAGCTTCTTTTTGGATCATATCTGATGTAATTGGGAGACTTTCAATTTGCACTGGGGAGAATATATTGAGAAATGTCCTCTTTTATAAATTTTTCAGGTATTTCCCTTATCAAGGATAGACAGAACAATCCATTAGCATTTCCATAGCTAGTTGTCCTCCTGAATTTTTTATTGTAATTGAGTCCTCCATGAAAAGGAGCCCATCTCTGCATTCATGCTGCTGCTGTTAGTGGAACACCCTTCTGTGGATTGAAAATGGACACTCGTGGTCCCTGAGTGACATGCCCCACAACTTAATGGTACAATTCCCAGTATTCCGCAGATAAACATGCGCACGCAATCCAGTTTGTCATTCCATGGATTGAACATTGGAGGGCAGCGCCCAACCAAATATGGGTGTCACAATATACTGCCTCTGATGTCTCCTCTCCTGGACTGCAGCAGCAGGCAAACCCGAGGTTGAGATCTAATCTTCACTACAACCGAGGCCATGCAGCTCCCCTGCCATCTGTCATTCCATTAAAAAAAGTGAAATAGGCCTGCAGCATCTTACATTATTAATATCCACCAAGGTCTTGCAATCACAAGAGGAACTTCCAGGACAATCATCCACGGTAACACTGCATGCCATCTTTATGCACCAACTACGATGCCTTCAATGCCTTCCTATAGCAAACAGCAAGGGGGCTTGCACCAAGTTCAGCTCCTCCACTAACGAGCATCTCACTGATGGGGTGTACCCATAGTACCCAAAGTTCATGGAGTCCAAATTCTCTTGTGATCATAAAAAAGACATTTTTTAAAAAACAGTTTTTTAACTGTTTTAACCAGGCCCTTCCCAGCTGCTCAGCCTCTCCACAAGAACATTCCCTCTGGATGACTGTATTAATGGAGACTTCATCCTTAGAACGAAACACCCTCTTTTCTATGTCAGAACTATAGAAATCAGTTAACAATGTTTTTTTCTGTATATAATCTCTTATCTGAAAGAAACAAAAAAGATCCTTGTTGGGTATGTTACATTTCTGTACTATTTGACTAAAAGACATCATTGTTCCTTCATCAAACAAATCTCCTAGAAGGAAAATACCCTTACAAATCCAAAGTTTAAATCCAAAATCCATTATGCCAGGCTGAAAATCTGGACTGCCAGTTATTGGAGTGAAGGGTGATATTTTCGCTGCACTGCCCTCAATTTGTCGCACCGCCCTCCAAGCCCTGACTGTATTAATTGTTATTGGATTGTGACAATATTCCTTACCTAGCTTCATCTTATTGAGTAAAAGCAAATTAATAAGAGGGAATTTTGCTTGTGAAACTTCAATGTCTAGCCAAATTGGGGAGGGGTCCCTGCAAACCCAGTCAACCACATAAGATAAAAAGGAAATTAATTGATATTTTTTGATGTCTGTAAAATCCAGACCCCCTAGACTATTGGGAGGCTGTAACTTAGACATTTTAATACAGGGTCTTTTTTTTTTGTTCCAGATGAAAGAAAAACAAACCAGCCATTTATTTTTTTAAGTATCTGTTGGGTAAAAATGACTGGAACCATTCATATTGGGTAGAGCAGACGAGGAAGACTATTCATTTTGAGCAAGGATATTCAGCCAAGCCAAGAAATGGGAAGAGTGCTCCATTGCTCAAGATCCTGTTTGATTTTGTCAAATAACTGTGTAAAGTTAGCTTTGAACAATTGATCAAACAAAGGTGTGATAAATATGCCTGAGTAAACAAAACCTGCCTGCGACCATCTAAAGGGGAAAACACCCCGAGTGTCAGGTACCTGCTGCAGATTCCCTAGAGGCATAGCCTCTGATTTAGTAAAGTTGATTTTATAAACTGAAAAGGCGCTAAATGAATTGATGCATTGTATAAGATGGTGCACTGATATAGCAGAGTTTGATAAGAAAATTAGAACATCATCTGCATATAATGTAATTTTATGTGACTTTAGTCCTATGTCTGGAGCAGATATTTTGGGGTCTTGCCGGAAAGCCTCAGCCAATGGCTCGATCACTAGTGTGAAAAGTAGTGGTGATAAAGGGCAGCCCTGCCGGTTGCCCCTCAGAATACTAGAATTATCCAACCTAATACCACTAGTGAGAATGGCAGCCAAAGGGTCATTATAAAAAACCTTCACCCACTTAATAAAATTATTGCCCAAACCAAATCATTCTAAAGTGAAGAAAAGATACGGCCATTTGACACGATCAAAGGCCTTTTCTGCATCTAAGGAAACTACCAAGCCGTCCACTGCCTGTTGCTGACTTGCCTGAATCACATTAAGTAATCTCCTGATATTGTTAGATGATCTAAGGTCTTTTACAAAACCCGTTTGATCCTCTTTTATGATAAAAGGTAACACAGTTTCGAATTGCAACGCTAAGGTTTTAGATAAGATTATAAAGCCAACATTTAACAATGAAATAGGCCTGTAGAAGGCACAATCTTCAGGGCTCTTTCCTTTCTTAAGAATTAGGGAGATATTAGCTTCTCTCAATGATGGTGGGAGGAGACCGCAATTAAATGCATGATTGAACATGTTTAGCATAGCCTCTGATAATAACCCTGTGAACTCATTATAGAATTCACTAGTGAGTACATCAGGACCAGGGGTGTTCCCACTTTGGAGCTGTCTCACAGCTTCCTGTATCTCATGTGTAGATAACGGAGCATTGAGGAGGGACTCTTATTCAGAAGAAATGCCTGGGAAATCTAAATTCCTGAAAAAGGACTCCATCCTAGATTGTCCATCATTACATTGCTCAGATTGATACAGTTTAGAATAAAAATTCTTAAACACATCATTAATCATTTTAGAATTACTAGTGAGGCCTCCTGTCCCATCCCTAATTGAAGCAATAGTCTGAGAGGCATTTTTCTTTCTAGCTAAATAAGCCAAATACCTACCTGGTTTTTCACCATGTTCAAACAATCGTTGTTTGGCAAATGTCAATTTTCTTTTGGCTGCATGTGTAAGTAAAGAGTTTAGTGTACAGCGTTGAGCTGTGATATTCTGTAACTTGGCTGCAGAAGGCTTATTAATATAATCCTTCTCAGCTGCCGCAAGCCTTGCTCCCACTAGGCGCTGCTGTTCCGCAGCTTGTTGCTTCTTACTAGCAGAGTAGGAGATAATTAATCCCCTTGCATAGGCCTTAGCGGTTTCCCAGAGCATCGATGGACTACTAGCTCATTTGGAATTAATAGATAGGAATGTTTTGAATTCAGAAGTAAAGTAGTCTATAAATTTATTATCTTTTAGAATAAAAGGATTCAGCCTCCAACGTCTAGATTGTGCTGAATTATCTTTGGGTTAATATTTAAATATACTGCTGCATGGTCAGAAATAGCGATATTTCCACTTGTGCAGGATACAACTAAATCTAGGGGCATTTTGGGAGTTAGAAAAAAGTCAATTCTGGTGTAACGCTTGTGTGGATTAGAAAAAAATGTGAAGTCTTTGTCTGAGGGATGTAACAACCTCCAGACATCCACAAGTCCTAGTTCTCCACATAAGCCCATGATTTGTTTAGACTGTGAGGAGAGCAGTGGGGGACCACTAGGCACTCTGTCCATCAGTGGGTCCATGAGACAATTAAAATCCCCACCTACAATAAAGTTTTGTATTGAAAAGCTTGTAAGTTTGGAAAAAGCATCTGTTGGGAATTTGAGAGGATGAGCTGGAGGGCAATAAACATTGAAAATACCATATTCCTCTCCATATATTGAAGCCTTAACAATCACAAATCTCCCATACTTATCCTTAATGCAGTCTAATAACTTAAAAGTTAAGTTCTTCCTGATTAAAATGGCCACCCCTTACTCCTGGTATTAAGAGATGAAAAATAGACTTGATCAAATCCACTCTGTTGCATTTTTAGATGTTCTTTATCATTTAAATGTGTCTCCTGCAATAAGGCTCTATCCACCCTTTCCTTTCTCAGGTTTAGTAGGATTTTCTTTCTCTTGATTGGTGAATGACTCTCCTTAATGTTCCAAGTGCACAATTGTAATATATTATTGGTCATAACCCTTTATAACAATCATGTGACTCCGGAGGAGAAGAAACCCGACTTAAGATCAGCTGAGCAGCAATAAGTGAATAAAAAAAACACATACAAAAATAGAGCGCCAACAGCACTGAATAAGAGGACTTACCCCACACTTTAAGGGGATATCTGAACCTTGTAGCACCCCATATTCTGTCCCACTGCCAATATGGCATTTAACATAGTCAAAAATGAAAACAGGGCATAATTTATCAATCCACCGATTTGTTACCATCATGTTTAATCTCCTTCAGGCTGGAGCAGCACTGCTAATTTAAACAAATAATGAAACTGTATTAATTAAAACAAACACGTTACCCATCCTATAAGATATCCTGCCGTTGAGTAACGAAAAGGTAAAATAAAGTGACCATCGATCATGTTATCGTCCATAACCAGGGCTACACAACATATTGTATGCATTCTTTCACCCAACGTGTCCACAGAAGTTTTAGCTTTGCCAGGAGAATCAAATATCTTAGTGGTCCCGTTGTAGGTGATTTTCAGCGCCGCTGGGTACAACATAAAGTACTGGATTCCGGATTCTCTCAGCTGCTTCTTTACCTGGTCGAATTCCTTGCACTTCCAAATAACAGCTGCTGAAAAATCTTGAGAAAACATAAGCCTGGATCCCTCATATATTAAAGCCAGGGCATCAGTCCCGCAGCGCCTCGAAGCCTCCATCACTCTTTGCTTATCACTGAAATTATGGAACCGCACGAGGACAGGTCGAGGACGTTGGCCTGGGCCCAGTTTTGGCGCCAGCGTACAGTGAGCTCTTTCCACTTTAATGCGTCCAGCCTTGGTTTCCAAATCAAGGAAATTAGGCAGCCAGCCCTCAAGAAACTTCGCTGGTTTGCTGCCTTCTATACCTTCAGGTAGACCGGTGATTCATATGTTCTTTCTCCTACATCTGTTCTCAAGATCATCGATATAGTCAGACAGGCTTTGAACTTGCTTTTCCAGCACCCGGATGCGGCTTTGGGCCTGATCAGCGACAGTCTTTGCTGCGGAGACTCGGCCCTCAGCCTCGGTCATTCTTGTATCAAGATTTTTAAGCTCCGGTGTGTGGTCGTCAATCATTTTGGATATGTTTTCCATACCTTCCTGAATTACTTGACAAAAAGCAGGGTCCAATGTGTTAGCAGAGCTAGCAGCAGCAAGCTCCTCAGCCCTGGGCGAGCGCTCTGTGCTGTCCATCTTGGCTGCCTTTTTAGTACCTTTCGATGGCATGGTGTTGAAGCAGCTCAAAAAAATAGTCATCAATATTTGTGTCATTAAATCCGACACGAGCATTTTTTTAAAAAGTTGATACGGATAGGTTTATATGCAAAATCGTCAGTGTTGCCGTGCTGAGCTCAGCAAAGCAGACTTTCCACTGTGCCGCCATCTTGAGAACCCCCATAAATGCCTTCTTAACCAGTCTATCAACCTGCGCAGCGATTTTGAAGGATCATTGGATGAGAAGCACAAGATCCCTCTGTTCTTCCACACTGCTAAGAATCTTGTCATTAACCCTGTATTCTATCTTCAAATTCAGCTTTCCCATGTGTATCACTTCACACTTTCCTGGATTGAACTGCATGTGCCACTTTTCAGCCCAGCTTTGCATTCTGTCAATGTCCCATTGTAGCCTATGGCAACCTTCTATAAAACAGTATCCACAACCGCACCAATGTTTGTGTCATCTGCAAACTCACTAACCCATGTTTCCACTTCCTAATCCAAGTCCTTTTCATGGAGGTTGATTTGCTCAAGGTTTTCACATTGTGTTGTGCTGCTCTCCAACATTTTGACCACTCATCAGTCAAGAATGGTCATGAATTAGTAAAACAGTTACATTTTTTCAAGGAAGTTTTAACAACATCCTCAAAGTATTTTTCCTATTATCCCGGAAACCACGTGCTGTGATAGAGCTCAGAATGGATTATTGTTTTGTCATTCTATCATTTGGTAAATGTTATCATTTGCTGGCAAGCATTCAGGAGATGTGGCCTGACCAGTGGAGCTGGGTGATGCACCATCAATAACTCTCTCTGAGATGTGAAGGCGAGGTATCGGCTTTTATTGACTGGAAGAAAGAACAAGCAGTAGTTGACCACCATACTACATCCTGGAGACTGAGGGCCGGGCTCAGGCCTCAATCGCCTTTATACCGGGGTCTGTGGGAGGAGCCACGGTCAGTGGGAGGGGCCACAGGAGCAGTCAGCAGGGGGTGTGTCCAGACAGGTATATATAGTTCACCACACTGGGGGAGCAATATCAGAGCACCAATGTTAGGAAAGTTGGCCTGAGAGAGGAAGCAGATACCGTAGATTCCGGACTACAGAGCGCACCTGATTTTAAGCCGCTGGCACTAATTTTAGAAATAAAATCATTTTTTTAAATGTAAAGGCCGCACCGGATTTTAGGCCGCACCGGATTTTCGGCCGCAGGTGTCCCACGTTGTAATATGAGATATTTACACAGAAAGATATTACACGTGAGGATTTTTTTAACTTTTAATTAAATCCATATGGTAACAAAAACAAATACATATTGCAAATGCTTTTTTTCGAACCGTGCCCGTACGCGGCTACTTTTAAATATACGTTGCGTATACTTCTTTACTGAACAACATTCCAATATCTCCTAACGACTGGTAAAAAATATATATACTGCAGCCTACCAGGAAAAGTTATTGATACCTTTAACTTAAAAGCAGAGTTCGCTCGGATCCAAAGCCGCTCGCGTAATCCGCTCCCCCCTCTTTTCCGTTTCATCGCAAACGGCATTTAAAAGCAGATTTCGCTCGGATCCAAAGCCGCTCGCGTAATCCGCTCCCCCCTCCTTTCCGTTTCATCGCAAACGGCATTTAAAAGCAGATTTCGCTCGGATCCAAAGCCGCTCGCGTAATCCGCTCCCCCCTCCTTTCCGTTTCATCGCAAACGGCATTTTCCCACAAGACGCCGCGAAACCGGGTGTGACGTCATAGCATCCCGCGATGTAGTACAGAAAACAAATATAGTTTAAACTAAGTAGGGTAGGTAGCACAATGCTTCGAGTGTTTTCCATGTTGATGAGGGTGAGTACAAATGACTGATTTACAATAATTTAATTGTGAAAGTGCGCTTGATTTATCGTACAATTTCATTGGACCTCTGTGAACTACTCATCAATTTTATTGGTCTACTGTTACGAGGCAAAATGTTTACGAGGCGGCATGAAAAAAACCTTGCATTAGCCGCTTCGGATTATTGGCCGCAAAGTTCAAAGCTGTTCAAAATGTGGGAAAAAAGTAGCGGCTTAAAATCCGGAATCTACGGTATATCTTTGCCTTTCCTGTACATAGACTTGAAGGGTTCTGCAGAAACATGGATGTTGGTCCTTCTCTATGGCAATGTAGACTTCAGATATCGAGAGATAATGCACATGATTTTCACCAAACTGTAAACCCAACAACAATTCAGATATCACTATAATGTGCAGGGAGCTAGAAAGTGTTGCGGTCTGTGATTTTTTGAGTACCTGAATTAGTTAATCTTTGCTTAACAATAATTATTAATTATTTGGAGTTCGGTGTATTGTTTTCTTGAGTGACTTGCTCTTTGTAATGCAGTTTAAACTTGTCAAGTTTATATTGATAGGCTTGGGGATTCAATTTTACTTGTACTACATAAGTGGACGCCCAATTAGTGCTAATCGTGGGGTCCTAGTTTTGAGAATGTTATGTCTCACAGTGTCATTCAGCTGAGCCACTGATGTTCTGTTGGAATTCTAATGAATAAACTCTGGTTGCCATCTTACCATTGGAGTCTCTTTCTTCCGTACTTAGGTTCCAACATTGCCAGCACACATTGTTTAAGTCAGTCACTGTATAGCGCCTTTCTCATGCTCAGACAAGCTTCTGACTCCACTTGTTGATCAGGATTGTACTGAATCATTTATATCTAATTTCGGGCACCTTTTTTTGCTTTTTTTGCACGATTTGATTGGGGCACTTTGGCACAGACTGACTGTGGCATATAGTTAACAAACAACAGACCTCTAAACTGAATTGAACTGAACTAAACACTCCTAGTCCATTTCAAGGACTCTGTGGTTTGATGTTTAATATTCTCCATGTTATTCACTCGCTTTTTGCTCCTTTTTTCACATGTTGAGTGTTCAATATTTTCTTAGAGCAGATTCCGTGGTGTTTCTTTGCTTTGTGTCTGCCTGCAGGAGGACAAATCTCAGGGTTGCATTGTGCAAATACTTTGATAATAATGTATTTTGAATCTTTGTTGTCAAGAAACCTACTTTAATTCCACTTCTGTGAAACAATGACATGCAAGTTATTATCCTTGTCATTGTTGGAAATTCCAATGTTTTTAATCCAAGGTTCTTTCGGAAGTTATGAAAGAGGCACAAAACTTATTGCTTCACAATCATTTTATTATGTGCTAATCGAAGAAAGAAAATTGACAATTGACAGTAAGAGGAGGAGAGACTAGTGAGTGAAGGGGGAGAGAAGCAATAAGATAGTGGTACCTCATAGTCAGCTCTTTTTATACCCCATAGATGAGAAACCTTCTATTCAAATTTACAGATAAGAGTCAACCAATCAGATAGCTCCTATTCAAATAATGCAATGCCAAGAGAAGCTTCTAGAACTTTCCAGAATGATTCAAGTATAACCCCTAGAGATCACACTGAACAACTGCATATACATAATGTGACAACTAGAAACCATACTGAACTATTAAAACGTATATAAGTAGATATAAAAATACTAGCCAGCATAAATTGTTAAATTACAAAGAAAATGGCAAATAAATATTCTAATCCAACACCAACAGGGACAATTCAGACCCAGTCCCTGTGCAGATTGGGCTCAGACAATACTGTATGATCACCTCAATCCCCTCCTCTGCCTTCCTCACTGCAGCACACTGCATCACCACCAATAATCTTCCAATCAGAATTAGTCTAGTATATCGTGATATGCTGAGCTGTGACCACAACTCTCAGTGGTTTCCTACAATCACCGGCAGAGCAGTTGCCATAGAAAGCTGTGATACATTAAGTTGGGAAGATTTTTATGGTTTGTTCGTTATGTGCCATGTCATATGTCATGGATGATCATGGTCTTTAATTTTTTTTTTTCAGAAGTGGTTTGCCATTGCCTTCTTTTGTGCAGAATATTTACAAGATGGGTGACCCAAGAAATTGTCAATGCTCTTCAGAGTTTGTCTGCCTGGCATCAGCAGTCAGGACTTGTGGCATGCACCAACTGCTCATACAATCATCCACCACCTGCTCCCATGGCTCTATGTGACCCTGATTGGGGGGGCTAAGCAGGTGCTACATCTTGCCCAAGGGTGACCTGCAGGGTAGTGAAGGGAAGGGGAACCTTACACCTTCTTTGGTTGAGATGTATTTCCACCCCATTATCCATTCTTTCAATAGTGTGTTGATAAAAATTGGCAAGGATCAATGGGGACATGCCAAATTTCTTTAGCTTCCTGAGAAAGTAGAAGCATTGGTGAGCTCATTAGCTGTGCTATCTATGTGGTTGAATTGGGACAGGCTACTGGTGATGTTCACTCCATGGAACTTGAAGCTCTCACCCTCCAATCTCAATTTACAGTAGATGTCTCAGCAAAATATTCTCACAAATCCCCCAGCTGTCAGTTTGAGCGATATGTCAATTATTCCATTGTCTCCAGGGTCTAACATGAAGTTAGCAAGATTGTCAAAATGAAGTGTTACACTTCCTGTGCCCAGTGAACATCATATTAATTTAAAGATACTATTAATAAAATATTGCCTAAAGCAATAAGCAATGGTTTGCCTGACAAACAAGACTTTGCAAAATTGATGCGTACATGAGATTTGCTTGTTGTATAAGAGAGATGATGAGAATGTATCAGACAGCAGTTACCTTCTTTCTAGCTGAAAGTTGTAAACACATCCTTCAGTTACCTTTACCTTCCAATGTTTGATTTTGTTTTGTTATTCAATTTTTGAATTTGTCATGAATGTAAGGCTTTCTTTTACAGTACTTTTCTCAATTACTCCCAACTGATAGAAATCTGTAAAAGATGAATCTCCTGGTTCTGTGGGCTCTTCCAACTTTGCAGTGAGTTTAAACACACATTTTATTTATGGTATATGTAGTTATATACTGCCCTGAGATCCACTTTTGCAGGCATTCACAGTGGAATAAAGAAATACAATTGAATCAATTAAAAACTACACACAAGGATTGACAAGCATTCAATGTGCAAAAGAAGACAAAATGTACAAATAAAAAATAAATAATAATAATGAATAAATAATATGGAGAAGATGAGTGGTAAAGTCCATGAAAGTAACTCCATAGGTTGTGTTCAGTGATCAGTTCAGTGTTGAGGTGAGTAAGTTATCCATGCTGTTTCAGGAGCCTAATAATTGAAGGGTAACTGTTCCTGAACCTAGTGGTGTGGGATCTAAGGCTCTTGTACATCGTTCTTGAAGGCAGCAGTGAGAAGAGAACATGGCCTGGATGGTGCAAGTCTTTGGTGATGGATGCTGTTTTCTTGTGGCAGCATTCCTTGTAACTGTGTGCAATGTTGGGGTGAGCTTTACCTGTAATGGACTGGGCTGTATCCACCATTTTTTGTAGGCTAACTCCACTGTTAACACTATTTTCCAGTCCTTGGTTTCATCCATATAACTACAGATGGAGCACATACACTCTTCCTTGTGGAGAACCCAGATTAATTACTCTAACGTGTGGTACCTTTTCTTCTTAGCCCACCAATCTGAATTTTTCACCTCTAATTATTGACTATCCAGCCAGAGAAAGCATCTTCCCAGTTTCTCCCTCCTCAAGACTTTTTGGAATGCTGCACATTTCAATATAATTGCTTCTCATTTCTTTAAATTCTAAGGAATCTGATTCTACTCTGCTTAATCTCATTCCAGACAAACAGATCAGATTATAGAAATGAGTCCAGAGAACAGACATAGCTTTTTATCCAAGGCAATCTTTCTGTATCAGCCGGATCATTTCCATCTGCCAAGTGGACTTTTCAGCAGTAATGAAATTGTATGTATTGAATTAAACTGGACTTCAGTGCCTAGAAACAAGCATTCAACCATTTTTTGAATGTGCTAAACAGTCAATATGTATGGCACCAGGACACATATGAGAGACTAACAAAATAAAAGGGCTATGGTGAAAGGAGAGGGTTTTTTTTAAGATTAGTTTTACTTGTTACATGGAGATTAAAACACACAATAAAACGTGTTGCTTGCATCAATGACCAACACAGTCCAAGGTTGTGCTGGGGGTAGCCTTCAAGTATCACCATGCTCCAGCATTAACATAGTATGACCACAACCTCATTAACCCTAACCCATGTGTCTTTGGAAAGTTGGAGGAAACCGGAGCACCTGGAGGAAACCCATGCACTCCCAGGAAGAATTTACAATCACTATAAGACCATAAAACACAGGAAGAGAATTAGGCTACTCAGCTCATTGTCTGCTCCACCATTCCATCATGGCTGATTTATTATCCCTCTCATCCCCATTTTCCTTCCTTCTCCCAGAAACCTTTGACGCCCTTACTAATGAAGCACCTATCAACCACTGCTTTAAGTGCACCCAATGACTTGGCCACCACAGCCATCTGCAACAATAAATTCCATACAGTATCTGGAATTGAACCCCAATCACTGATACTGTAAGGTGTTACATTAACTGCTACGCTGCCGTGCCGCTTAACATTCATTGCCTATAAGCTAGCCTTTGTCCATATCTTGGATGTGCTAAACAGCCACCATATGTGGCTGTGGCACACATTTCATGACCTGCAAAATAAAAGGCTAGTGTTACAGATTCAGCAACAACAAATATATAAGTGAGGCAGGGTTTTTTATAACAAATAAAACATTTATTAAACACTGAAAAACAAACCCCCAAAAGTAAACAAACAATTAACGTAACCGGAAATCAGCTGCTGTGCGGCAGCTTAAACAGTTCTTAAAGGAATAAAGCAAAAACAGTTCTTAAAGCGATGTTGCAAAAACAGTTCTTCAAAGTAGTACTGCAAAAGTTCAAAATGCTTACATTCCATTAAAGGAGAGACTTTTTAGACTTAAATTCTCTTTCACGACGTGTGGTTGCGGTTCCCAGTCGAACTATACTTTTCCCGGAGAATTTACGAAGATGAAAATGAAACGGCTTAAAGGCACTGACCTTTCCTTTACAAAACTGTACCCAACCCTTACTGCTATTATTTGCAGAGGTTAACACGGGCACAGCCTGTGGTGAACTAGATACACCTGTCTGGACTGCTCCTGTGGCTCCTCCCACAGACCCCTGCTGACTGCTCCTGTGGCTCCTCCCACAGACCCCTGTATAAAGGCGACTGTGGCCTGTTGCCCTGCCTCATTCCCCAGGATGTAGTGTTGTTCATTCTTCCAGTCAATAAAAGCCGATACCTTGCTTCCTACGTCACAGTGTGAGTTATTGATGGTGCATCACAGCCAACGAATTCCTTCCGAATGAGGATCAAACAAGGTCGAACCTGTTCCACCGTCGAAATAAATTTTCCTCGATCTTTTAGCTCCCGAACTCCGATCTTCACTCTCCACTGATTTTTAACTGGCAGTATTAAAAAGAAACTGCCGGCAATGACCTTTTAAACTTTAGGCATTAAATAAAACTCCACCTTTCAACCAAACTGTATCATAATATTGGACCATGCAGTGGCATGGAGTCAAAATGGCAAATCCAGCCACGAACTACCCCTCCTCACAGGGAGGGGTCCTCCTTTTATACCCTGTAAAAAAAAACCTGTCACATGACCTCTACTGGCGGGAAAATGATATCACTCCACCATCACAAGACCACTATCTTAGGTCCAGCATATCTTCAACACCACTGTCACGTGACAAGTACAAAATACCCACGGGTATGTAACAATAGTGAAAAGCAATAGTGAGAAAAAAATAACTACAATAGCTTTCATGCAGTGAACTTTACCTGAAGGTCTTTGGTAACTGTAGCCTGCAGAGATTACAATGTCACAGACGGGTGGGAAGAGAGTCATATTTTAGAGAACCTGTTCAGTGGCAGCCTCTCAGAACCACAGTGTAAAAGACTGGGTGGAGATTTTAAAAAAACACATGCTGAATAGGAGGTGCAGCATATCATCCTGTGCGATTGCGGCTCTCTTCGATGTGATGGTTTTTCTCCAAGCCGTCCAGTAAGAGGCACACAGAACATACCCTCTTCTTACTACTACCATCAGGGATGTGGTACAGGAGACTGGATATACATATTCAACATCTTAGGAACGACCTTGTCCCTCTGCTGTGAAATTTCTGAATGACCCACGAGCACTGCCTCACTATTCTGCTCTCATTTTGATTTTTTATACTGGATATTTCTCATTGCAACTTATAGTAAATTTCTGATGTATTGCACAGCATTGCTGCTGCAAAACAACAAATTTTATGACATACGTCAATGATAATAAAGTGGATTCTGCTTATGTTACATGTGGCCCCAAGTGAATGCAAATGCTGTCCCATCTATGGAACTGTGGTTGCAGCACCATGCAGAGACATTGTGATCTTTGCTGGCTCTACTTGTGGACAAAAATGAAGCACAGATAATATCTGAAACTTACAGAGGCTGCAGCTAGCATACAGTTCACCCTTTGCAACTCCTTTATTAACATTTCTTTGTTGCCTTACCACAGATGTTGCTCATTTCTTTTCCAACTGTAAGTGACAAACAGCATGGTACGCATTGCAACTTTAACAGCCAAATCCACCACACAGGATATGATCTCTTCTCATGGTTGTCATTGAAGAGAAGATACAGGAGCCTCAGGACTCACACCACCTGGTTCAGGAATTGTCATTACCCCTCCACCATCAGGCTCTTGAACTTCACGTACTTGAGAACAGTTCTCGCAATCTATGGACTCACTTTCAAGGATTCTTCATCTCATGCTCTCGATATTTATTGCCTATTTATTAATTATTATTATTATTTATTTTATTTTGTGTTTGCACAGTTTATTGTCTTTTGCACACTGATCAAATGCCCAAGCTGGTTCTGTTGCAATGAATGGGACAAACCCAAACGCAGGACACAGGCACGGAGATAGAGTTAGGATGCAGATGTGGGCGTGAGCGTTGACGGCAAACAGGAGGGAGTGCAGGAAAGCAGGAGGCAGGCAGAACTTACCTTGACAGGGAGCGTAGAAAGGGAAGCAGTAGACAAAACTTTTCTTAGCACGGAGAGACGGATTTTCACAGATAAACCTTGGAACTGAAGTAAACTTGGAATCCTTACCTTGACTTGGAGAGACGGAATTTCACAGGTAAACCTCTGTACTGGAGTAAACTTGGAATCCTTATCTTAACATGGAGAGACAGAGTTTCACAGGTAAGCCTCAGAACTGGAGTTGAACTTAGAAAACTCATTTTGACTCGGAGAGACTGAGTTACAAGGTAAATCTCGGTACTGAAGCAAAACGTAGAACACACAATCCTAAGCGGCCGGGAAACGTTAATTACCACACTGACAAAACTAATGATCTGGCAACTAGTGGGTGAAAAGCTGGGGTTCTTAAACTGCATGTCTTGATGAAAACCAGGTGTGCTGCCATCAAAGGAAATTAGGAGAAAATGGGGAATTAACAGTCGGAACTGTGGCACAATCAAAGATAATTAGGAGAAAATGGGACTGTGACAATACTCCCCCTCAACAGGAGCCTTCAAGTGAACCACCAGGCTTGTCCAGATTGTCTTGATGGAAATATCGGATGAGGGAAGGGTCCAAGATGAAGGAGCATGGAATCCAGGTGTGCTCCTCCCAATCGTCTAGGTACTAGAGACCCATACCTCGGGGGCGCATATCCAGTATTCACTGGACGGCGTAAGCTGGGTAGTTGTCAATGATCTGGGTGGGTGGAGGAGGTCCAGCAGGAAGGCACAAAGGGCTGACAGATACAGGTTTCAGTTGGGAGATGTGGAACGTGGGATGAATGTGCATGGATCTGGGCAATTTGAGTCTGACCACCGAGGGGTTGATGATGCTCTCAATTTTGAATGGTCTGAGGTAATGAGGGGTGAGTTTCTTGGGTTCATTCTTCAGGGGGATGTCTTTTGAAGAGAGCCAAACCTTCTGACCAGGCCGACAGTTGGGTGCAGGAATTCAATGGCGGTCGGCGATACTCCGGCTGTGGTTGGCGGAGCAGAGCAGGGCCGCGTGCATCATTCCAGACCTTGTGACACCGGCGGAGATGGGCCTGAACTGAAGGCACAGCGGTGTCATCTTCATGGGCAGGAAACAGAAGGGGTTGATAACTGAGGGAGCATCCGAAGGGAGACATTCCGGTGGCGGTACTGACCAGAGAGTTGTGGGCGTACTCCACCCGAGTGAGATGGGTGCTCCAGGGGTTGTTGGGTCCCTCATACCCTCTGCTCCAAATTGTCTCACCTTACTGTGCCACCTGATCTCTGCGATTGGATTTACAGCTTCCTGACCAACAGAAGTCAGCAGGTAAGGATGGGACAGGTCACCTCGGATATTCAAATCACCAACACCGGCGCCCCCCAGGGGTGTGTCCTCTCTCCACTGCTGTTCTCCCTCTACACCAATGACTGCACCTCCTCCAACCCCTATGTGAAGCTTTTGAAGTTTACAGACGACACTACCGTCATCGGACTCATCCAGAATAGTGATGAGTCTGCATATCGACAGCAGGTGGACCAACTGGCACTCTGGTGCAGTCGGAACAATCTGGAGCTGAACACGCTCAAGACAAAGGAGATGATAGTGGATTTCAGGAGACATCCCCCCGCTATGTCTCCCCTCACAGTCCTCAGCAGCCCTGTGTCCACCGTGGAGAACTTCAGGTCCCTGGGAACCACCATCTCTCAGGATCTGAAGTGGGAGCAGAACATCAGCTCCATCCTGAAGAAGGCCCAGCAGCGGATGTATTTCCTGTGGCTCTTGAGGAAATATGGTCTGCCTCAGGAATTGCTGCTGCAGTTCTACACTGCAGTCATTGAGTCCGTCCTGTGCACCTCCATCATTGTGTGGTTTGGAGCCGCCACCAAGCAGGATAGAACCAGACTACAGCGCACAGTGAGGACTGCCGAGCGCATCATTGGAGCCTCCCTGCCCTCTATTGTGGACCTGCACTCTTCCAGGTTGAAGAAGAGGGTGGGGAACATCATAAAGGACTCCTCCCATCCTGCGCACGGACTGTTTGATCTGCTTCCATCTGGTAGGCACTTCAGATCCCTCCAGACTAAGACTAATAGGCATTGGAGAAGTTTTTTCCCTACTGCGGTCACTTTGCTGAACAGTTAACTGCCGGTTAACTGTCGGCTAACTATTACTTGGATTGCACTACCTGTATGTATAATCTATATTTTCATTTATATTTATCATTATTATTTGTTATGAGCAGAGAGACAACATCTGCCGGAAGTAAATTCCTCGTATGTGCATAGGTACTTGGCGATTGAAGTCTGATTCTGATTCTGGTTCTGATATGCAGCGCAGTGCTGCTTCCAAATCTCGGTTTGCTCATTCCGTTTGACCGTTAGTCTGTGGATGGAAACCGGAAGACAGACTTACTGAGGCTCCAACGGCTCCCGTAACAAAATCCAGAACAATGTGGGAGCAAGGGCGGCCAGGGACAGGTAAGGGACAAAGCAACCCAGCAGGTGGTCGATGGGAGGCTTTTCCACGGGCACACAGAGAACAGGCAGAGACGAAGGAGCGAGTGTCAGCATCCATGGTGGGCCACCAGAAATGTCACTTCAGAAGGGACAGAGTTCAATCGATTCCGGGATGGCAGGCGAAATGAGAAGTATGCCCCCACTGGAGAACCTGAGACTGAACAGCATCAGGCATGAAGAGGCGATTGGGGGATCCATTGCCTGGGTCCGGTTGAGTCCGTTGGGCCTCTCTGACTGTGGATTCAATCTCCCAGATGAGGGCAGCCACCACACAGGATGGTGGAATGATGGTATCGGGGTTGGGAAGGCCCTCCTCGGAGACATATTGATGAAAGAGAGCATCTGGCTTCCCGTTCTTGGAATCGGGACAATAGATGAGGGTGAACTTGAAACGACCAAAAAATAATGCCCAACAGGATTGGCGGGAATTAAGGCGTTTAGCAGTTTGGATGTATTCTAGGTTCTTATGGTCCGTCCAGAGGATAAATGGATGCTCAGCTCCCTCCAGCCAGTGCCTCCACTCCTCCAAAGTGAGTTTGACGGCCAGCAACTCCCGGTTCCCAATGTCGTAGTTCCATTCAGCGAGTTATAGACGATGAGAGAAGAATGCGCAGGGATGGAGCTTTTGGTCTGGGACAGAGCATTGGGAGGGGACTAATCCCACCCCAGAGTCGGAGGCATCGACTTCCACAATGAATTGGCGAGAGGAGTCAGGTTGGACCAGGATGGGAATGGAGTTGAAATGCCTCTTCAGCTCCGAGAAGGCAGAGTCCACTTTGGGGTCCAGTGAAAAGGGGTCACAGGAGAGGTGAGTTGAGTAAGAGGCGCTGCCACCTGGCTGTAATCCCCGATGAAGCAACAGTGTAAGTTTGCGAACCCCAGAAATCGCTGGAGTTGTTTGAGCGTCATGGGTTTTGGCCACTCTGCCACTGCCTGGATCTTTTTGGGATCCGCCCTCACCTGCCCACTCTCAATGATGTACCCCAGGAAACTGACAGAATGGGCATGGAACTCGCATTTCTCTGCCTTAATGAATAGCTTGTCCTTCAAAAGCCTTTGAAGAACCTGAAGGACACGGTGTGTGTGTTCCTGAAGGCTGCGGGAGAAGATTAGGATGTTGTCCAAATAAACGAAAATGTAACAGTTAATAAAGCCCCTAAAGACATTGTTCACCAGGGCTTGGAAGATGGCAGGAGCACTGGTGAGACTGAATGGCATGACCAGATATTCAAAATGACCAAGGGGGGTGTTAAAAGCTTTTTTCCATTCATCTCCCTCCCTTATCCTGACCAAGTGATAGGCATTTCGCAGATCCAACCTAGAGAAAATAGTGGCTCCGTGAAGGGGGCTTGAAAGCCAAGTTGATAAGGGGCAGGGGATAATTATTCTTTATGGTTGATGCTGTTCAGGCCATGGTAGTCAATGCAGGGGCGCAGTGAGCCATCTTTCTTCCCCACAAAGAAGAAACCTGTGCCTACAGGGGAAGATCAGGGTCGAATAATGCCTGCCACAAGAAAGTCATTTAAGTAAGCCTCCATTGTTTCCCTTTCCGGTCGGGACAGGTTATACAGCTGACTGATGGGTGGAGGGGTTCCAGGGAGAAGGTCAATTGCACAATCGTAAGGGCGATGTGGAGGCAGGGAAAAAGCCTGTTGCTTGCTAAACACTTCTCCCAGATCGTGATACTGTACTGGAACCTTGGATAAGTCATGGGGTTCAGAGGCAGACAAGGTTGCAGTGATCTTCACAGGGGAAAGGGCAGATTGTAGACAAGTGGAGTGACAAAATGAACTCCAGCTGACTATCTTCCCAATGGATCAGTCAATGTTGGGGTTATGACGGCTTAACCGGGGTTAACCAAGGGCTATAGGAGCTTGAGAGGAAATTAAATTGAATCGTACCTGTTCCCAATGGTTTCCGGAGAGAAAGAGAGGCAGGGGTTCTGTGCAGTGGGTGAGTCAGGCCAGTAGTCTACCATCCAGCGCCCGGGCTTCCCAAGGGGTACTCAATGGCTCACGAGGAATTCCGACCTGGAAAACAAGGTTTTCATCCAAAAAGATTCCCTCAGCTCCGGAGTCCACTAGTGCTAACAGAGGCAGGGACTGTTGGTTGTAACACAAAGTGGCTTGAAGCTGCATCCAGGTTCGGAGGAAGGAAGGGCTCACCAGGGTCCCCCTTTCTACTGTTGCCTTCCCTTTTGGCCAAAGGGGACAGGTAGCATGGAAGTGGCCGAACTGGCTGCAATATAGACACTCACCTGCTCTCAGTCTCCGGAGTTGTTCTGTGGGGGAAAGGCGGTTCCATCCCAGCTGCATGGGTTCCTCTTCCGGGGTGGTGGAAATGGCCAGGGTGGGAACTACTCTAGAAGCAGGAGGAGGAGAGAGGCTTGTTCTGCCATGAGTCGGTAATGAGTGCCGTGGAGTGGCCAAAGGTGGTGTAAAACCAGTTCTTTCTCTATGGTGTGCTCAGAGACGATTGTCCAACCTGGTGGCTAGGGAGGTCAAGGAATCCAGGTTGTCAGTGGTGTCTCTTGCCGCCAACTCGCCTTTCATCATGTCACTGAGACTATTCCGAAATACCCCTTGGAGTGTCTCATCCCTGAGATGGCCACTAACGTCCGGAACTCCAGGGAATATTGGGCAACACTGCGTGAGCCCTGGCAGAGAGTCAGTAGATGCTTTGCGGTGTCTTTACCATGGACAGGGTGGTCAAAGATCTTTTTCATTTCCGCGATAAAGGAGGCGAAAGAACAGCAGATAATCTGGTTGGTTATCCCAAACAGCTGTGGCCCATGCTAAGGCACTTCCCTGCAACAACTCCATGATATAAGCAATCTTTGACTTATCTGTGGAGTATGTGGATGACTGTTGATCAAACACCAAGGAGCACTGAAGAAGGAAGGCCTGGCACTTCCCCAAATCCCCAGCATAGTGCTCTGGTTCAGGCTCTCTTGCCAGGGTTGTTGCTGACATGTAGGGGGTTGCCTCTACAGGCTGTCTGGGCTGGTTAGACAGGGTTCCAGGAGTGCGTTGAGTAAAATGAGTGCATACCCGGTCCACCTGGTCACCGATCTGCATGACGTGAGCAGACAGAGAATGGAAGTTCTCCATGACCTCCCGGAGGAGTTGGTCGTGCTGTCCCAGTATAGTACCCTGGCTGGCGAGGGCTTGTTGAAGGGTGTTTGTGTCCGCAAGGTCCATGATGGCCAGATCATTCTGTTGCAACGAACGGGGCAAACACAAACGCAGGAAACAGGCACAGAGATAGAGTTAGGATGCAGACGTGGGTGTGAGCATTGAACAGCAAACAGGAGGGAGTGCAGGAAAGCAGGAGGCAGGCAGAACTTACCTTGACAGGGAGCGTAGAAAGGGAAGCAGGAGACAAAACTTTTCTTAGCATGGAGAGACGGAGTTTCACAGGTAAACCTTGGAACTGGAGTAAACTTGGAATCCTTATCTCAACACGGAGAGATGGAATTTCACAGCTAAACCTCGGTACTGGAGTAAACTTGGAATCCTTATCTTGACACGGAGAGACAGAGTTTCACAGGTAAACCTTGGAACTGGAGTTGAACTTAGAAAACTCATTTTGACTCCGAGAGACTGAGTTATACTGAGTAAATCTCAGTACTGAATCAAAACTTAGAACACACAATCCTAAGTGGCCGGGAAACGTTAATTACCACACTGGCAAAACCAATGATCTGGCAACTAGTAGGTGCAAAGTCGGGGTTCTTATACTGCAGATCTTGATGAAAACCAGGTGTGCCTCCATCAACGGAAATTAGGAGAAAATGGAGAATTAACAGACAGGACCGTGACAAGTGCAGTCTTTCATTGATTCTATTATGGTTATTACAGTATTATATTATGGATTTATTGAGTATGCCTGCAAGAAAATGAATCTCAAGGGTGTATATAATGATATAAATGTTTTTGATAACAAATTTACTTTGAATTTTGAACTTTAATAGCTATCTTTGATTGGTAAAGGAATATTGATCCAGGTCAGATGATACCACTAGATATACTGAAGACACTAAATAGACATCAGAAACCCTCAGATGAATTCTCCAAGAAATAGGATAATGAGCAATGACTTTAAAGAAATGTTTAAGATTCTGAGAGGTTTAGATAAGGGCAACAGTTAGTCTTCTCCCCAGGGTCATCATCAGCATCATTATGTGCCATGTCATATGACATGAGCAATCGTGGTCTCTGACCATGATTGTTCTTGGCAAGTTTCTCTACAGAGGTGGTCTGCCATTGCCTTCTTCAAGGCAGGAAGGGTAACCCCAGTTATTATTAATACTCTTCAGTGATTGCCTGCCTGATGTCAGTGGTCACATAACCAGGACTTATGATATGTACCAGATGCTTATATGACCATCCACCACCTGCTCCCATGGCTTCATGTGACCCTAATCAGGGGCTAAGAAAGTGCTACACCTTGCCCAAGGATGGCCTGTAGGCTAGCGAAGGGAAGGAACTCCTTACACCTCCTTTGGTAGAGACGTATCTCCACCTCGCCACCCAAGGGTAGGAGAATCTAAAACTAAGGGGCATAGATTTAGGGTGAGAGGGGAAAGATTTAAAAGGTCCTGAAGGGTATTTTTTTCTTGTAGATGGTGGTGAGTATATGGAATGAGCTGCCAGAAGAAGTGGTTGAGGTAGGAACAGTAGTATCATTCAAGAAGCTCTCAGATATTACAAAGAGGGGTATGTAGGGCTGAACACAGGAAACTGTGAGCAGCTAGGAGGTCATTGTATTCTTTAGCCAGAGGCTGATGAACCTGAGGAATTCATTCCCACATACCACTGTGGAGGCCAAGTCACTGGGTATATTTAAAGGAAACGTTGACAAGTTCTTGATTAGTAAGGGCATCAAAGGTTACAGGGAGAAGGCAGGTGAATGGGATTGAGAAGGATCAAAGTTCAAAGTAAATTTTATTATTGAAGTACATGTATGTCACCATAAACAACCCTAAGATTCATTTTCTTGTGAGCATACTCAATAAATCTGTAGAATAATAATCATAAAAGAATCAATGAAAGACTGCCCAACTAGGGCGCTCAACCAGAGTGCAGAAGACAACAAATTGTGCAAATACAAAAAGAAATAAATATAATAAATAAACAATAAATATTGAGAAGATGAGATGCAGTAATGAGAAGAGAACATGTCCTGTGTGGTGGGAGTCCCTGATGATGGATGCTGCTTTCCTGCAACAGCGTTTCATGCAGATGTGTTCAATGGTGGGGAGAGCTTTACCATGATGGACTGGGCCATTTTCACTATTTTTTGTTGGATTTTCTGCTCAAGGGCATTGGTGTTTCCATACTAGGCTGTGATACAAACAGATGATATGCGCTCTACTACACATTTATATAAGTTTGCCAAATACCAAATCTCTGCAAACTCCTAAGGATGTAGAGGTGCTGCCATGTTTTCTTCGTAACTGCACTTATGTGTTGAGCCCAAGGACAAGTCCTCTGAAATAATAACTCTGAGGAATTTAAAGTTGCTAACTCTCTCTACCTCTGATCATCCAATGAGGACTTGCTCATGGACCTCTGGTTTCCTCCTTCTGAAGTCAATAATCAGCTCCTTGGTCTTGCTGACATTGTGTAACAGGTTGTTGTTATGGCACCACTCAGCCAGATTTTTCAATCTCCTTCCTATATGCTGATTCGTCACCTGCTTTGATTCGGCCTACAATAATAATCAGCTATGATGAAATCGCAGAGCAGAGACAATGGGCTGAATGGCCTAATTCTGTTTCTAGGGCTTACAGTCACCATTGGAATGGTTGGGCTGAAGGTACTGAATCCAAGCTATAGTGCTGTATGATTCTAATTGTTCTGGACATTCCTCTGTTGGTTGCTGTTCAACCTGAAAATCAACGCTTGTGCGACAGAGCCAGAATATGTTTAATTTGGCTCAATTTCAAAGCAGGGATGTCCTTTGTACTAATTTACAATTATTACAGGCAGAGCTGTCTTCAGTTTGCTATTCTCAAAGACAATTTTGCATTTATACACTGTCTGCTTGATGCACCATCAATAACTCACTCTGAGACGTAAGAAGCGAGATATCGGCTTTTATTGACCAGAAGAATGAACAACACTACATCCTGGAGAATGAGGCCGGGCTCAGGCCTCAATCGCCTTTATACAGGGGTCTGTGGGAGGAGCCACAGGAGCAGTCAGCAGGGGTCTGTGGGAGGAGCCACAGGAGCAGTCAGCAGGGGTCAGTGGGAGGAGCCACAGGAGCAGTCAGCAGGGGTCTGTGGGAGGAGCCACAGGAGCAGTCAGCGGGGGTCTGTGGGAGGAGCCACAGGAGCAGTCAGCAGGGGTCTGTGGGAGGAGCCACAGGAGCAGTCAGCAGGGGTCTGTGGGAGGAGTCACAGGAGCAGTCAGCAGGGGTCTGTGGGAGGAGCCACAGGGGCTGTCAGCAGGGGTCTGTGGGAGGAGCCACAGGAGCAGTCAGCAGGGGTCTGTGGGAGGAGCCACAGGGGCAGTGGGTCTGTGGGCGGAGCCACAGGAGCAGTCAGCAGGGGTCTGTGGGCGGAGCCACAGGAGCAGTCAGCAGGGTCTGTGGGAGGAGCCACAGGAGCAGTCAGCAGGGTCTGTGGGAGGAGCCACAGGAGCAGTCAGCAGGGGTCTGTGGGAGGAGTCACAGGAGCAGTCAGCAGGGGTCTGTGGGAGGAGCCACAGGGGCTGTCAGCAGGGGTCTGTGGGAGGAGCCACAGGAGCAGTCAGCAGGGGTCTGTGGGAGGAGCCACAGGGGCAGTGGGTCTGTGGGCGGAGCCACAGGAGCAGTCAGCAGGGGTCTGTGGGCGGAGCCACAGGAGCAGTCAGCAGGGTCTGTGGGAGGAGCCACAGGAGCAGTCAGCAGGGTCTGTGGGAGGAGCCACAGGAGCAGTCAGCAGGGGTCTGTGGGAGGAGCCACAGGGGCTGTCAGCAGGGGTCTGTGGGAGGAGCCACAGGAGCAGTCAGCAGGGGTCTGTGGGAGGAGTCACAGGAGCAGTCAGCAGGGGTCTGTGGGAGGAGTCACAGGAGCTGTCAGCAGGGGTCTGTGGGAGGAGCCACAGGAGCAGTCAGCAGGGGTCTGTGGGAGGAGTCACAGGAGCAGTCAGCAGGGGTCTGTGGGAGGAGCCACAGGGGCAGTGGGTCTGTGGGCGGAGCCACAGGAGCAGTCAGCAGGGGTCTGTGGGCGGAGCCACAGGAGCAGTCAGCAGGGTCTGTGGGAGGAGCCACAGGAGCAGTCAGCAGGGTCTGTGGGAGGAGCCACAGGAGCAGTCAGCAGGGTCTGTGGGAGGAGCCACAGGAGCAGTCAGCAGGGTCTGTGGGAGGAGCCACAGGAGCAGTCAGCAGGGTCTGTGGGAGGAGCCACAGGAGCAGTCCAGACAGGTATATGTAGTTCACCACACTGCTACATAGTAAAACACTCAAAGAAGTTAACAGAACTAACTACACACAAGAATTGAAAACAAGCCTCTACTGACAAGTTACTTTCAAAAACATTTTGTGGCTTGTGATGCCACTGATGTTGGGTGCTTGATGAATTTGAGACTGCAAACAAATTACCTTTGTTAATCTCAGCTAAGTAAGGCCACAATGTTAAGATTGAATGACATTTAGAAATGGGAACAGAAGTGCTTGTCAGCCAACCATGAGTCTTCTTTAGATAACAGCAACAACAAACAGCAAAACAGCAAACCAGATCCTTTCCCCCCCCCCCCACACACACACACACACACACATTATTAATACAAAATAGCATAGAAAGAAAGAGGCATTTGTCCTCTTTTCACTCCTCCCTCCTTAAAAATTCAGTAACTTTTTTCAACTATAGTTCTTCTATAGTTGTATCGTGGAGAGCATCCTGACAGGCTGCATCACTGTCTGGTATGGAGGGGCTACAGCACAGGACCGAAAGAAGCTGCAGAAGGTTGTAAATCTAGTCGGCTCCATCTTGGGCACTAGCCTACAAAGTACCCAGGGAGCAGTGTCTCAGAAAGGCAGCGTCCATTATTAAAGACTTCCAGCACCCAGGGCATGCCCTTTTCTCAGTGTTACCATCAGGTAAGAAATACAGAAGCCTGAAGGCACATACTCAGTTATTCAGGAACAGCTTCTTCCCCTCTGCCATCCGATACCTAAATGGACTTTGAAGCTTTGGACAGTACCTCACTTTTTAAATATACAGTATTTCTGTTTTTGCACATATTTTAATAATCTATTCAATATACATAATTGATTTGCAACATGAGTGAATCTGCAGATGCTGGAAATAAATAAAAAACACGAAATGCTGGCAGAACTCAGCAGGCCAGACAGCATCTATGGGAGGAGGTAATAACGACGTTTCGGGAAGGGTTTCGGCCCGAAATGTCGTTATTACCTCCTTCCATAGATGCTGTCTGGCCTGCTGAGTTCTGTCAGCATTTCATGTTTTTTATACATAATTGATTTACTTGTTTATTTATTATTATGTTTTATTTTATTTAGTATTTTTTTCTCTCTGCTAGATTATGTATTGCATTAAACTACTGCTGCTAAATTAACAAATTTCACATCACATGCCGATGAAAATAAACCTGATTCTGATTGTAACCTTCGACTTCGCTTATTCTCATAGGCATACATACAGAGTATAAATCTGTGAAAATGACCTTTTTGCAGCAGCACAGTACATTATCCAACCTTAACTCTGAATGTCTGTCCTAATAACTCCCGCTGTGATGAGCGGTTAAGTTTTGCTTGATAACATCCAATGAAGCAAATTGGGTTGTTAAAGGTGTTACAGTACTGTGCAAAATTCTTAGGCACATATATATAGTTAGCGGGCTTAAGACTTTTGCACAGCACTGTAGTAATTTTATGCATTGCACTGTCCAGATGCCACAAACAAAAAACAAATTTCATGACATATGCATGTGATGTTAAACTTGATTCTGATATGGGCTCTGTGTTGTGGACTGAGAGTGGGAAGGGGGCAGGGAGAGGGGAATCGTGGTTGGAAAATGGGAAGGGAGAGAGAAGAACCAGAGAGTTATTCTGTAAAGGTCAATAAGCCAATTGTTTGGAATCATATGATCTTGCCTGGTGTCTTAGGGTTGGTTGTGTCCACTCCCGAATAACCCCCTGATCCTGGCACTCCTCTGCCATCTGTCCTACAGAAAGGCTTTGTTTGCGACAATGGTCAAGAGAATCCAAGCATGTCCCATGCTTTTAGTGCCAACATTGCATGCTCACAACTTAAAAACCCTAATGTTTGTCATTGGAATGTGGGAGAAAACCCACATGGTCACTGGGAGCATGTACAAAATCATTACAGACAGAGGTGGGTAGCACTACATTAGCTGCTGTACTACAGTGCTTTTCATAATCCCAGGCATCCAAAAATCCTTTGTTTCCTGTATTCCTTTGATAATTATTTTGTTTGTTTATTTAAGGATACAGCACAGTAACAAGCCCTTCTGGCCCAACAAGCCTGCATTGCCCAATTAAACCCACGTGGTTATTTATCTAATAATATATACGTCTGGAGCAACTGGAGGTAAACCACGTAGTCATGGGGAGAGTGTACAGATTTGCACACAGGGACAGAATTGAACCCAGGTTGCTAGTGCTGTAATAGAGCCCCAGCTAACAAAGTATTTTTTATGCCTGTAATATAGGTTAAAAAAATCAGCTAACTTGCATAGAGCTAAATCCCCATAATCGAATGTATTAGTGTTGAAATAGTGCATATTTTTGTGATTAATGGTATGGGACAAGTGTTAGTCAAGACAGAATGAGTGCAATGACAGCTTCTATGAACATCTTATAAGTTTAAGCTCAGAGACAGCGTGCCCAATTGTACTGCTCAAAAAGCACTGCCCTGGAGATTCAGTCCGGATTCTGTGTCGTTCTAATGGAGTCTGAATTAAATTATTTTGCATACTCAACTATACGAAGCCTCAACAATATTGTTGCATTATCGCATTACTCAGAAACTCACAAGTGATAATTCTATTTGTCATTAGCCTCACCAGCTGCATTTGGTTGGTAGCAATCTTTATGGGGATGAGGATGAGGAGCTCTCTTGATCCATGAACAAAACCACAATACAGGTTTGCCCCACTATCCGAAGGTAGAGCATTCCTATGAAACGGTTCGTAAGACGGAATGTCGTAAAGTGAATAAGCAATTACCATTTATTTATATGGGAGAAATTTGTGAGCATTCCCAGACGCAAAAAATAATCTAAAAAATCATGCCAAATAACACATAAAACCTAAATTAACAGTAACATATAGTAAAAGCAGGAATATGATAAATACACAGCCTATATAAAGTAGAAATACTTTCTGCAATCATTGCAGCACTGTCTAGCGTAGCATATAATCTCACCATGTAGCAGAGGCAGTCTCTCCAGTAACCTTTAAGCTATGAAGCTGCCAAATCATACCAAACAACACATAAAAATACACAGCCTATATAAAGTAGAAATAATGTATGTACAGTGTACTTTCACTTACCGGAATCAGGAAGACAGCGAGCACACTGATGAAGGTGTGTTAGGCTGAGTCGTCGGAGGTTGGGGTGCTCGGCAATTTTTTCCAATAAATTGCAGTTTCGTCACAGTTAAACACTTGCTTATATGAATAACCACCTCCTGTAATTATTTTCTTCAGTTCTGCTGGGAACTTTTTGGCAGCTTCAGTATCAGCCGAAGCACTCTCTCCAGTAAACTTTAAGCTATGAAGCTGCCCTCACCTCAGAAACCAATCAAACCACTTAAGGAGAGCTAATCTACCTTAAAAATAGTTGGACAACTTTTACTGATGTGCGATAGAGAGCAGACTGACATGCGGAATGGCAGTGTGGTACACTTGCTGCAGCAAGACAGATCACAGAGCACTCCAATGGGTGATTTGGATGGCTCAACACATCACTGGGACTCAACTACCAGACCTGGAGATAATCTACAGTTCTCGATGCCTACGGCATGCTTATAAAATCATTGAAGACCCATTCCATCCTGGACACTGTCTGTTCAATCTCCTGCCATCTGGTAGGAGATACAGAAACGTCTTAGCCAAGACAGTAAGACTGAGAAACAGCTTCTTACCGAGGGCTGTTGTGCAGTTGAATCATGCTACACCCCGGCTTGCCAATGGCCTTAGAGTATTATGGACTATCGAAGTCTCTTGTTGCATGCAAATAGGGTTTTTTTTTAAATTAAGCCATACTGCATGCATTGTAAATATCCGTTTTGCATGGACGGTAGCAGCACTACAACCTCATTGTCTTGAGCAATGACAATAAAGTTCTATTCTATTTTACCCTATTCCTTATGGCTTAGAGGTTTGAATGGGGAAACTTCAATGCAAAACTCCAGGCTGCCCTCTAGTGCAATACTTCACTGTTGGATGTGATAGTAAACTGACATGAAGCTGAAATAAGATGTTCGACAGTCCATTTATGTAGAAGTAAAGGTGCCATGCTGTTATTTTAAGAGCAGGAGGTTGATTCTCTCCTAGTCAGCATTCTTCTCAACAAACATGCCAAAAAAATTGTGTGTAAATTGGTGGTTGTGAATCCTTCTGGGTTGGAGTAATTTCCTGTGCTGCTGCTGCTAAATGCTAATTTTCACAGCATTTATACTTTGATTGTATGCTTATGAGAATAAACTTGAACTTGAAGGTCAGTCAAAAAGGATTTTAAGGAGTGTCTGAAAATGGATAGATGCCTCACACATAAAGTGCTGGAGGAACTCAGCAGATCAAGGTGTTCAAGAACAGCTACTTCCCTTCAACTATATGCTTTGTGAACCTACAGTGGCAATCCTAGTCACCACAGGGTAATACGGTAGTGTAGGATTAGTGCAATGCTTTACAACACCAACTGTAAGGAGTTGTGCGTTCGACCCGTGACTGCATGGGCTTTCCCCAGATGCTCTAGTTTCCTCCTACATTTCAAAGACATAAAGTTGTGAGAATGCTTTGTTGATGCTGTAAGTGTGGTGACACTTATGAGGTGCCCCAGGACAATCCTCGCTGACTGATTTGATGCAAATAACACATTTCACTATGTTTTTAAATGCACATATGACAGATAAAGCTCATCTTAATCTTAAACTTAGCAGCACTACATACACTTTGATCACTCTGCACTAAAATTGCATTTGTTCTAATTAAGCTTTTTTGTAAAAATGATGGTTAGATTAAACTTATATCATATTTATATTAATATACATATGTTATCTATATTTATGTTTTATTTATTGTATATTTATACAGTACCGTGCCAAAGTCTTAGGCAAATGACGTGGTGCCAAGGAAGTCCACCCCTCCTACAAACGACCAGGTGCTGTGGCTCACTGTGGCCAATGTGAGAAGAACTCTGTGCAGGGTCAACCCACGGAAGGCTGCTGGACCAGACAACATTCCTGGTAGAGTGCTCAGAGGATGGGCAGACCAGCTAGCAGATGTTCTCACTGACATTTTCAACATCTCCCTGAGCACCGCCACTGTTCCAACGAGCTTCAAGGCTGCCACCATCGTCCCCGTGCTGAAGAAGTCTCCAGTGTCCTGCCTAAATGACTACCATCCTGTTGCACTCACATCCATCATTATGAAGTGTTTTGAGAGGCTCATCATGAGGCACATCAAGACCCTGCTGACCCCTCACTGGACCCCCTGCAGTTTGCGTACCGTCCCAACCGCTCAACAGATGACGCCATTGTCATCACCCTTCACCTGACCATAACCCACCTGGACAAAAAGGACACGTACATTCGAATGCTGTTCATAGACTTCATTTCTGCATTCAACACAATCATCCCTCAGAAACTGATTGGAAAGCTGAGCCTACTGAGCCTAAACACCTCCCTCTGCAACTGGATCCTAGACTTCCTGACTGGGAGACCTCAGTCAGTCCGGATTGGGAGCAGTATCTCCAACACCATCACACTGACCACACCCCCCAGGGCTGTGTGTTCAGTCCACTGCTGTTGACTCTACTAACCCATGACTGTGCTGCAACACACAGCTCGAGCCACATCATCAAGTTCGCTGATGACACGACCGTGGTGGGTCTCATCAGCAAGAACGACATGTCAGCTTACAGAGGGGAGGTGTAGCGGTTAATGGACTGGTGCAGAGCCAACAACCTGTCTCTTAATGTGAACAAAACAAAAGAGATAGTTGTTGACTTCAGGAGGGCACGGAGCGACCACTTCCTGCTGAACATCGATGGCTCCTCGGTAGAGATCGTTAACAGCACCAAATTTCTTGGTGTTCACCTGGCGGAGAATCACACCTGGTCCCAGCTCCATAGCGAAGAAAGCCCAGCAGCGTCTTTACTTTCTGCAAAGGCTGAGGAAAGTCCATCTCCCACCCCCCCATCCTCATCACATTCTACAGGGGTTGTATTGAGAGCATCCTGAGCTGCTGCATCACTGCCTGGTTTTTATTTTTATGTACTGTACCAGCAGTTATGGTCAAAATGACAATAAAAAGTGACTTGACTTGACTTGACTTGACTTCAGGCACATATATATTTAGAGTGCCTAGGTTTTTGCATAGTATTGTATTTGTCAATGTGGAGAGGAGAGTGAGTTTGTAACACACACAAAATGCCAGAGGAACTCAACAGGCCAGGCAGCATCTATGGAAAAAAGTACATTGTTTCAGCCGAATCCCTTCAGCAAGACTGGAGGAAAAAAAAGCTGAGGAGTAGATTTAAAAGGTAGGAGGAGGGGGAGAGAGAGTCACCAGGTGATAGGTGAAACCTGGAGGGGGAGTGATGAAGTAAAGAGCTGGGAAGTTGATTGGTGAGATGAAGTGAGAGAGGGAAAAGTAGATGGCTAATGGAGAAGGGGGGCGGGGGGATTTGGGGTCATTACCGGAAGTTTGAGAAATCGATGTTCATGCCATTAGATTGGAGGCTAGCTAAACAGAATATAAGGTGTTGATTCTCCAACCTAACTGTGGCTTCATCATGAAAATGGAGGAGGCCATGGATGGGTATATTGAAATGGAACTGGGAAGTGGAACTAAAATGGGTGGCCACTGGTGATCTACTCCTCAGCTATTTTTTCTCCAATCCTGATGAAGGGTTCTGGCCCGAAACATCGACTGTACTTTTTTCCATAGATGCTGCCTGGCCTGCTGAGTTCCTCTAGCATTTTGTGTCTGTTGTTCAGACTTCCAGCATCTGCAGATTTGCTCCTGTTAGTGAGTTTGTAAATCTGGTGGGAGTAAAGTATATTGGGAATGGCAATGAGGGAGAACTCTACGAGTGAGGTGTGGCACAGGTGGCAGAGTAGGAGGGCCGGGGTCGGGAGGGAGTGGTGGCATGAGTTAAGACACCAGGCAAGGTCATTTGATTCCTAACAATTGGTTTATTGATCATTACAGAAAGTATCTCTGATACTTTCAGAGGAGAGGCTGTACGTGATTTGGTATTGGGAAATGAACCTGGTCATGTGTCAGATCTCTCAGAGGGAGAGCATTTTGGAGATTGTGATCATAATTCTATCTCCTTTACCATAGCATTGGAGAGAGATAAGAACAGATAAGTTAGAAAATCATTTAATTGGAGTAAGGGGAATTATGAGGCTATCAGGCAGGAAATTGGAAGCTTAAATTGGAAACAGATATTCTCAAGGAAAAGTACGCAAGAAATGAGGCAAATGTTTGGAGAATATTTGTGTAAGTTCTTCTGCATAGGTACGTTCCAATGAGACAGGGAAGTTATGGCAGGGTGCAGGAACCATGGTATAGAAAGGCTGTAATAAATCTGGTCAAGAAGAAAAGAAAAGCTTACAAAAGGATCAGAGAGATCTAGGTAATGTTAGAGATCTAGAAGATTATAAGACTAACGGGAAGGAGCTTAAGAATGAAATTAGGAGAGCCACAAGGGGCCATGAGAAGGCCTTGGCAAGCAGGATTAAGGAAAACCCCAAGGCATTCTACAAGTATGTGAAAAGAAGGAGGATAAGATGTGAAAGAATAGGACCTATCAAATGTGATAGTGGGAAAGTGTGTATGGAACCGGAGGAAATAGCACAGGTACTCAATGAATACTTTACTTCAGTATTCACTATGGAAAAGGCTTTTGGTGATAATAGTGATGACTTGCAGTAGACTGAAAAGCTTGAGCATGTAGATATTAAGAAAGAGGATGTGCTGGAGCTTTTGGAAAGCATAAAGTTGGATAAGTCGGCGGGCCCAGGATGTCCCCTAGGCTACCGTGGGAGACGAGGGAGGAGATTACTGAGCCTCTGGCCATGATCTTTGCATCATCAATAGGGACAGGAGAGGTTCCAGAGGATTGGAGGGTTGCAAATGTTGTTCCTTTGTTCAAGAAAGGGAGTAGAGATAGACCAGAAAATTATACACCAGTGAGTCTTACCTCAGTGGTTGGTAAGTTGATGGAGAAGATCCTGAGAGGCAGGATTTATAAACATTTGGAGAGGTATAATATGATTAGGAATAGTCAGCACAGCTTTGTCAAGGGCAGGTTGTGCCTTACGAGCCTGATTGAATTTTTTGAGGATGTGACTAAACATATTGATGAAGGAAGAGCAGTAGATGTAGTGAATATGGATTTCAGCAAGGCATTTGATAAGGTACCCCATACAAGGCTTATTGAGAAAGTAAGGAGGCATGGGATCCAAGGGAACATTGCTTTGTGGATTGAGAACTGGCTTGCCCACACAAGGCAAAGAGTGGTTGCAGACGGGTCATATTCTGCATGGAGGTCATCACCAGTGGAGTGCCCCAGGCATCTGTTCTGGGGCCCTTACTCTTCGTGATTTTTATAAATGACCTGAATGAAGACATGGAGGGATGGGTTAGTAAGTCTGCTGATGACATAAAGGTTGGAGGTGTTATGGATAGTGTGGGGGGCTGTCAGAGGTTACAGTGGGACATTTGATAGGATGCAAAACTGAGCTGAGAAGTGGCAGGTGGAGTTCAACCCAGATAAGCGTGAAGTGGTTCATTTTGGTAGGTCAAATATGATGGCAGAATATAGTATTAATGGTAAAACTCTTGGCAGTGTGGAGGATCAGAGGGATCTTGGGGTCGAAGTCCATAGGACACTCAAAGCAGCTGTGCAGATAGACTCAGTGGTTAAGAAGGCATATGGTGTATTGGCCTTGATCAATCATGGAATTGAATTTAGAAGCCGAGAGGTAATGTTGCGGCTATATAGGACCCTGGTTAGATCCCACCTGGAGTACTGTGCTCAGTTTTGGTCTTCTCACTACAGGAAGGATGTGGAAGCTATAGAAAGGGTGCAGAGGAGATTTACAAGGATGTTGCCTGGATTGGGGAGCATGTCTTATGAGGATAAGTTGAGTGAACTCTGCCTTTTCTCCTTGGAACAACGGAGGATGAGAGGTGACCTGATAGAGGTGTATAAGCTGTTGAGAGGCGTTGATCATGTGGATAGTCAGAGGCTTTTTCCCAGGGCTGAAATGGTTGCCACAAGAGGACGCAGGTTTAAGGTGCTGGGGAGTAGGTACAGAGATGAGGGGTAAGTTTTTTACTCAGAGAGTGGTGAGTGCGTGGCATGGGCTGCTGGCAAAGGTGGTGGAAGTGGATACGATAGGGTCTTTTAAGAGACTTTTGGATAGGTACATGGAGCTTAGAAAAATAGAGAGCTATAGGTAAGCCTAGTAATTTCTAGGGTAGGGACATGTTCGGCACAACCTTGTGGGCCGAAGGGCCTGTATTGTGCTGTAGGTTTTCTATGTTTCTATTGCTGCTCACCAATTAAGGCATTGAGTAAGGTTGAAGTCGATGAGGATGAGAGTGGAGGATGGCCGGATGTTGAGTGCAGTCTGCCTGCATTTGACCAATCTTTCTCTCCTTCTCGCTGGCTGCTGTCAAAGGAAAATGCAAGAGCCTTGGGGTCCATGTAGCAAGGATTGATCCAACAGGATGTGGCCTCGTTTTGGAGGACATTGGGGTTCATGTTGCATGGGTTCCTAGATTCTGGTTTACTCTTTTTTGCTGTTTTTGAGCAGTTTGAATGGGGTGATCAATGCAGTCTGGGATGCTTCAGTGATGAGTGCTTTGCCTTCTGGCCTGCAGTGGCCTAGCAGCATGATGCTGAACTGAACTAAACTGAATACTTCTGAACTCCTGGTTTGATGTTTGATATTCTATGTGATGTCCACTTGCTTTTGCCTTCTGCACAATTTGCTCTTCTTTTCCTGTGTTGGGTGTTTGATGTTTTTTTGAACGGGTTCCATGGAGTTTCTTTGTTCCATGGCTGCATGCGGGAAGATGAACCTCATAGTTGTATTCTGTATACCTACTTTAATGATAAATGTACTTTGAATCCTTGAATGTACTTGTGCATAGGACAATAAACTCAACTTGGACTAGCTATAAGATACTAAAATAAGTACTGGGTCACAAAAAACAGTCCTTAAATGCAAGTCTTTCATTTTCTATAACTGACTCATAACTAATAGCTCAGAGCACAAAGGGAGGATAAGAAACTATAGAAACATTGAAAAACTTGAGTGGGAATAGACCGTTTTGCACATGTTCCATCATTTTATTCTGATTATTATCCATTGTCTCATCTGCTGAACAAGTAGGTAGAGGAAAAATGACAAAAATTGAAAATCAGTTTTTTTAATTGAATAAGGCTTTAAATATCCTTTTAGTTGCATCATGCAGTGAGATTTATACTGAGTACAAAGTATACTGAGATTATCATGGCTGGACTTTGCATATCTTATCTTTTAAAATCTTTTTATTGATTTTGAACAAACATAAATGAAACATTGAGTACAAAGAGCTTGAGAGTACATAATTAATAGGTTAAGGTATAAATACAAATAGTTGATAATCCATATATAATAACCTCCCAAACTTATAGTGGTTACAGAAAATGGAAAAATAAGAACCCCCCCCCAAAAAAAAAGCAAAAGAAACAAACCTAACCAACATGGGTCATTGCACTATATCAAATATACATAGTAACTTCAGGACTTTGCATATTTATACTCACTTCATTCTACAGATAGAGCTTTATTGTCATTGCTGAGGATAAGGAGATTGTAGTGCAATCAGTGCAAAATAGCATACTGGCAATTCAATTACCAAAAACACAGTGACTACATTTAAAATTACATCCAAGCTATTTAGAATGACATCTAAGTTACAACTGAATTAAAAACAACACTCTAAAATTAAAAGAAACAGTGGCTGCCCCATTCAAGTGCTGCACATGCCCAAGTTATAAAATACAATATTAAATATAAAATAACATCAAGAATTATGTCCATTTATTGCACTTAGAGATTGTCCATCATGCCTATTGACTATAGGTTGGTGAGGGGGCATTGATCATCTCCCACCTTCCCCCCATCGTCATCACATTCTACAGGGGTTGTATTGAGAGCATCCTGAGCAGCTGCATCACTGCCTGGTACGGAAATTGCACCATCTTGGATCGCAAGTCCCTGCAGCAGATAGTGAGGTCAGCTGAGAAGATCATCGGGGTCTCCCTTCCCACCATCACAGGCATTTACACTACACGCTGCATCTGCAAAGCAAACAGCATTATGAAGGACCCCACGCACCCCTCATACAAATTCTTCTCCCTCCTGCCGTCTGGGAAAAGGCACCAAAGCATTCAGGCTCTCGCGATCAGACTATGTAACAGTTTCTTCCCCCAAGCCATCAGACTCCTTAATACCCGGAGCCTGGACTGACACCTTATTGCCCTATTGTCCTGTTTATTATTTATTGTAATGCCTGCACTGTTTTGTGCACTTTATGCAGTCCTGGGTAGATCTATAGTCTAGTGTAGTTGTTGTTTTTTTCTCTGTGTTGTTTTTTACGTAGTTCAGTGTAGTTTTTGTACTGTGTCATGTAACACCATGGTCCTGAAAAATGTTGTCTCATTTTTACTATGTACTGTACACAGCAGTTATGGTCGAAATGACAATAAAAGTGACTTGACTTGATCAGTTGCACAACACTGTTGTTTTTTCTCCCCAGGCCTTGTGGCACATTGGGCAGCAACCTTGCCGGTTCTTCAGCACTTTTGTGTTTTTTAGGAGGCTGAGTCGCTGGCTTGATGCTCAACCCATCATGAGTGGAAAGTGCACAAGGAGCCGGCTGGATTCAAACCCAAGACCACAAACCTCAAAGTCTGGCGCAGATGCCACTACACCACCAGCTGATAAAGTTGTCCATCAGCCCTGGAGAAAAAATGCTGTTTTTCAGTCTGGTTGTCCATGCAGAGATGTTTCTGCATCTCCTGCCGGATATTTGGAGATTGAATGGGTGATAACTGGGATGGTATTTGTCCATCATGATTTTGCAAGCCCACCATGAGTTGTAGCTGGTTTCCATATCTGGTAGTTGTGCCCCAATGATGTTCTGTGCAGTTCTGATCATTTGGTGAAATGCTTTTTCCAATCTTGTTGCAGCTAATGTACCATGCTGTCATGCAGTAGGTCAGTATGCTGTCAATTGCACATCGATAAAGCTTTAGCAGCAGCTTTGCTCTCTTTAAACTCCTAAGATTGTATAGGCACTGCTATCAAGGAGGTATTGGTGCTCCAAAAGAGTTACTCATGGATGTTCATTTCCAAGAACTTAAAGCTGGAGACACCTTCTACTGCTTCACCATTTATGAGTAGTGGAGCTTGTTCATAACTTTTTGGTTTCCTGAGATTGATAATAATCTCTTTCTTTGTTTCACGTTGAGTGAAAGATTATGGTTTTGCACAGTAGATAGAGAGTATCTAACGTACTGCATCACTGTTTGGTATGGAAACTACACAGCAGTGAACAGGAAGGCTCTACAACAAGTTGTCAAATCTGCCCAAGACATCACCGACACCAGCCTACCCGCCATTGAGGTCATACTGTATATACAGAAAGTTGTCGGAAAAAGGCCAGTAACATCATAAAGGCCCCCACCTACCCTGTTCCACTCCCATCAGGGAGGAGGCTACATAGCATCCATGCCTCAAAGACAGTTTCTTTCCCCAAGCAGTAAGGTCGATCAACACCTTCACCCACCAACTTACCCACCCCTCACCACCACTACTTTATCATTTCCTGTCAGTTACCTTTTGTACAGACACCCCTGTGATTAGTTACTGTTACGCTGTTGCATTTAGGGCAGTAATGAAGGTCCTCCATCTCTGTCTGTCCTTAGCCATCTTATATCCCAGGTGTGATTCAGGATCCTCATTTCTGTCTCTACAGTACGGCACCAAGTTGTCTTTGGTCTCCCGCATTTCCTCCAGCCTTCAGGGGTCCAATGAAGTGTTGTCTTGCCTTTCGATTTTCACTATTGTTAGTCATGCAAGTCCCAAGTGAAGACTCAGGAATACCCTCGCATACTGACATTTCTTCATTGCTGTTTCATAACAATTTGTTTTTTGGCCAGTCAGGGTTGTTAGCCCTGAGATGAACCCTGAAACCTGGAGGACCACTCTTATTCCAGCCTTTGACCTGTTTGGCCTGGGTGACCCGACCAAGAGTCAAAGCGCAAGGCCCTGACTCCAGCCAACATACGTAGCTCTCACTGAGTCATTGAGGGACATAAGCCTCCAAACCTAAGAAAAGGTTGTGGTTCTCTAGGAGCCCTCCTGTGCTTAATGTCACTTTATGGAGAATCAATCAATCAATGTATATAAGCTATCAAAGTATTTATATTTATTGTATTTTTAATTTATTATTGTGTTCCTTTATTTTATTGTTCTTTGTTTTGTGCTGCATTGGACCCAGTGTAACAATTATCTCATTCTCCTTTACACTTGTGTACCGGAAATTACATTAAACAATCTTGAATCATGAACTGTATCATGGGATTTTTCAACATTAAGATGAGTAACCTTAGGAAAACAACAAGTAAACAAAGAAGTACAGAATTCCCCACAGCAAGCATTCAACATAAACTTGCATTGAAAATTTAATTTATGCAATATATAAGCTTAATAGAATATAGAAAATTACAACACAGTGTAGACCCTTCGGCCCATGATATGCTGACCTATGTAAATCTGTTCCACGATTAGTCTAATCCTTCCCTCCTATAAGGCCCAGTATTTTCTTACATGAATGTGCCTCTCTAAGATTTGTTGTGTATTTAATAGTTCTGTTAGAGCTCTTATAGATAGCGGGGTCAAGGGATATGGGGAGAGGGCAGGAATGGGGTACTGATTGTGTATGATCAGCCATGATCACAGTGAATGGTGGTGCTGGCTAGAAGGGCCGAATGGCCTACTCCTGCACCTACTGTCTATTGTTAAAGGTCGGTACAACATTGTGGGCCGAAGGGCCTGTACTGTGCTGTACTATTCTATGTTCTATGTTATATATGATTAATGTTGGAACTATCTTATTTGATTAAGTATTCTTTGTTGTTTAAATACTACATTATAGGTTATATGTAAGTTATAGGTATGTGAATGGTATATGTCATTACACCACATCATTGTGCGTACCTCGCTAAAAGTAAAAATAAAATGTGCACTGTCTCCCCCAGTTGGGTGGGGCCACGTTGAGGATGCAGGTGGACACGGGTCTGGGGTTTCGCTGGTGTCAGACAGTTTACAAGGAGAAATTGCCTCATCTCACCCCAGAAGGAGCAAAGTTGACTTTAAAGACTTACACTGTTGGGGTGGTTCCAGTGAGGGGAGTAGTACATATTACAGTAGAGTTTAATGAAGAGAGAAATAGACTTCCACCGTACATTGTTAAAGGGAGCTATCCAGTTCTTCTGGGCCGCTCATGCTTGGAATGGCTCAGACTCATCTGGTACAAAGTGCATTTGATCGGTGGGAGCATTGGTCTACAACAGGTAATGAAGAAACATGCAAAAATATTCAACAGAGAACTGGGCAGTATGAAATAAATCACTGTTAAACTGGCTGTTAAGCCTAACACAAGAGGCAAGTGCTTGAAGGTAAGATCTGCTCCATAAACCAAAGGTAGAGGCTGAATTGGAAAGATTAGTCCAGAGTAAGGTATTGGAACAAGGGTGTGTATAAGTAAATGGGCAACTCCAGTGGTTCCTGTCCTAAAAAGGGACAGGTCCTTAAAGCTTTGTGGAGACTTCAAGGTAACCATTAACCTGGTTCTTATAGCTGAACAAAACAACTTTCTCCTCATTGATGACCTTGTTGCAGGAATGGCCGGAGGACGGACATTTAACAAGACTAACTTGTGTCAAGCATACTTGCAGATCCATGTGAACTAGAGTCACAGGAACTTACAAAGGAATGTTCAGGTACTGAAGGCTTCTGTTTGGCATCACCTTGGCTCTCATACATTTTCAGCAAGCGTGGATCAGATCCTGAGTGGGTTGACAGGGGTGTGATGCTATCTGAACTTCATCATACTGGGAAAAATGAGTTTGAGCATCTACAAAACTTTGATGCTAAACTACAAAGACTCAAGGAATATGGCTGAGGGTTTGATTGAATATTTGGGCTATGTGATCATCAACTCAGGGTTTCACAAGGCATCAAAGGTAATGGCAATCGTCAAGACTCCATCACCACAGAATGTAAGTCAATTAGGATCTTTCTTAGGACTACTAACAAACTACATAAAGTTCATTCCTAACCTAGCTGGCATGCTGAAACCACTTCATGAGCTTTTAAATAAATCAACACTACTGGCATTGGACAGATCACTGTGAAGAGGCTTTTAAAAAGGCCAAAACAGCTTAGTCACAATGTGAAGCACTCACACACTTCAACCTGTTATTGTCCATACAGTTGGTCTACAACGCATCACCCTATGTGGTTCAGTTATCTCCTTTGGTTCAAGAGCCAGATGGTTGAGGGGTAATAACTTTCTGAACCTGGCAGTGTGAGTCCTGAGGCTCCTGATGGCAGCAGTGAGAGGACAGCATGCTCTGGATGGTGGGGGTCCTTGCTGATGGATGCTGCTTTCTTATGACAGTGTTTGTGTAGATGTGCTCAATGTAGATGTACTCCCTATATACACATGACTGTGCGGCTAGGCATAGCTCAAATACCATCTATAAATTTGCTGATGATACAACCATTGTTGGAGGAATCTCACGTGGTGACGGGAGGGTGTACAGGAGTGAGATATGCCAACTAGTGGAGTGGTGCTGCAGCAACAACCTGGCTCTCAACGTCAGTAAGACAAAAGAGCAGACTGTGGACTTCAGGAAGGGTAAGACGAAGGAACACATACCAATCCTCACAGAGGGATCAGAAGTGGAGACAGTGAGCAGTTTCACCTTCCTGGTTGTCAGGATCTCTGAGGATCTAACCTGGTCCCAACATATTGATGTAGTTATAGAGAAGGCAAGACAGTGGCTATACCTCATTAGGAGTTTGAAGAAATTTGGCATGTCAACAAATACACTCAAAAACTTCTATAGTTGTACTATGTAGAGCATTCTGACAGGCTGCATCACTGTCTGGTATGGAGGGGCTACTGCACAGGACTGAAAGAAGCTGCAGAAGGTTGTAAATCTCGTCAGCTCCCATAAAGTATAAAGTGCCCAGGACATTTTCAGAGAGCGGTGTCTCAGAAAGGCAGTGTCCATTATTAAGGACCTCCAGCACTCAGGGCATGCCCTTTTCTCACTGTTACCCATCAGGTAGGAGGTACAGAACCCTGAAGGCACACACTCAGCGATTCAGGAACAGCTTCTTCCCCTCTGCCATCCGATTCCTAAATGGACTGAATCTTTGGACACTACCTCACTTTTTAAAAAAATATACAGTATTTCTTTTTTTGCACATTTTTAAAACATCTATTCAATATATGTATATTGTAATTGGTTTACTTGTTTATTTATTTTATTATTATGATTGTATTTTTTCTCTCTGCTAGATTATGTATTACACTGAACTGCTGCTGCTAAGTTAACAAATTTCACGTCACATCAAGTCAAGTCACTTTTATTGTCATTTTGACCATAACTGCTGATACAGTACATAGTAAAAATGAGAATGTTTTTTCAAGACCATGGTGTTACATGCCAGTGATAATAAACCTGATGCTGATTCTAGTCGGGAGGCCTTTACCCATGATAGACAGTTTGGTTGTCTTCACGTGTGTGGTTGAATAACAATTAAACTTGAACTTGATAAGATAATAAGAGGCATAGATAGAGTGGACTTTCTACAGTGTGCCAATGGATAAAATAAGGAGTTGTTCCTTTAACCTCCAAGAGGACCACAACCTTGCTGTGGTTTGAAGGCTTGCGTGCCTCATTAACCCAGAAAGCTAAGCTTAGGCTCTTGGTAGGGTCACCTATGGCAAACAGGTCAAAAGGTCTAGGCCAGACTAAAAGTGGTCCACCAGTCTTCCAGGTTTGGGGTTCAGCTCAGGACTAACAACTCTGAAGGGTCAAACAAAACTGTTACAGAAACAACAATGAAGAATCCTTCTACATCTGTGTGCAATGGTATTCTTGAATCTCCACCCAGAACTTACATGGCTGACAGTAGTGAGAACTAAGAGGAAGGCACAATGGAGGAAGCTATCTTCTGTCCGAAGAGAGAATGTCTGATGTGGGTGGGGTAGATTACGCTGGCTGCTTTACTGAGACAGTGACAGAGTTAGTGGAGGTGAGTCTGTTTCATGTGATGTACGGAGCTTCGTCCGCAAAGCACTCTAGTTTCTGGAGGAACTCAGCAGGTCAGGCAGCATCTAAAGAGAGGCATAAGCAAAGTTTTGAGCCCAGATACTTTATCAGCACTCTTGATACTTTTCGATAGATGCTGCCTGACGTGCTGAGTTCCTCCAGCATTTGATCTGTTGCTCTGGATTTGCAGCATCTGCAGAATTTCAAACGAGAAAATACATACACACATGATGGAGGAACTCAGCAGGCAGCATCTATGCAAGCGGCACGTTTCGGGCTTCTTCAAGACTGCAGCACCCACAGAATGCTTGAGGAACTCAGCAGGCCAAGCAGCATCAATGGAAAAATGTACAGTTGATGTTCCGAGATGAGGCCCTTCACAGGAATTCTTGTGTTTATCACTCCACTTTATTTTGGTCACGGACAGGACAAATTACATGCATTGTACATCCAGATAGGATGCCTTTTATGGACATTGGTTAAAAATTGGTGAGGCTTTAAGATATTATTACAAACTCCGTATAAAATATTCCTCAGAAGTACCAACTCACATTCTAAGGACAAATTCGATCCCTCATTCTCCTCAGTACAGAACGAGCGGGAATCCAACTCCAGCGCCGATGAGTAACCCCGCCCTAAAACCATGGCAACCTGCAGGCCCACCAATTCGTAGCGGCACATCAATCACTGTGTTCAGCCTCAACAGTATGATTGGTCGGTAAAATACAGGCAAGCAGACTTCTTTGGCGGTTGGTTCACCCGGACATCAATCACTCTCTAAATCCCGCCCTACGGCTTTTCCTCCCCGCCGGACTCGCGAACGCGCGCGATTGGAATTGGATTAATTATTTATTTATCTCCTTCCGCCTGGTGGAAGGTGGGACCCGGATATAAGCCTCGCACTCAGCGGGAAACAAATTAAAAGAAAAAAAGCTAATATATATTGATGTTAAATAAACACTTCTTGATTTCAAAATATCTCGCGCGCGGTAACGGCAAACCGCAGTCGCAAGGGTCTTGCCAACTGTCGCCGTGCACGTGCGTCGCGGCATCCTTCCAAAGGTCCACGCGTTGTGCGCGGGAACGCGGAGTCCCCGGCGCCGGGAGCGCGCGCGGGCCCAGAGTGCACCTGGCATGGCCAAGATGGAGGACTTGATGGTGGAGGTGCGCGGCTCGAACGGAGCGTTTTACAAGGTAGACGCCGCCGCTTCCCACGGGTCCCTTCCACCCACACCTCCCCTCCTCCTGTCGTTATTCGCCCGGCCCTCTCCCCTTTCCCACCGCCCTCCTTCGCCGCGAGTATGTTTTCTGTGGGCGGTCGGGCCCGGGGCCTCTGCTCCTTCTGTTCCCACCCCCCTCCTTTCACCCCTAAACCCACCTCACCAATAATCTGCCCTGGGTGCCAGAGATCACACTCCCCCTCCCATCCATTTTGCTGACAACGCCTGACAGACCGACCCTCCGTCTGGCTCTCGGGCCCTCAATCTCAAGACCCAAGTCCCCTTTGTGTTTACACTCTGTTCCCAGGCGCCTCCTCATTGTGTGTGTGTGTTAGGGAGAAGTTCACCTGAGAGGGAATGAAATAAAACAATGCTGGGAAATGCTTAACATCTTTTCATCAGCGGATAGATTGGGTGCAGGCACAGTGAATTGGTTCTCATGGGACACGTCTGTGTGTAGTTTACACGGCCTGTTTAAAAAAAAACAGCGCTTCATACTTTACATTGTTGAGCGTAGCCTTGCCTTTTTAATCCCGACCAAATATTAAAGGTTGTGTAGATCGGGTAATATTTTACTGACCACACTGAAACTTACTTTTTTTCTGCGCTTTAAGTTCAATAATGAGGAAATATTGGCTAGACAGAATGGAATGTGGGGAGTTTTTTTCACCGTTTGAGAGATTTGGATTGGAACATGGATGGGAGCGATATAAGGGCTATGGTCCTTGGGACTAGGCAGTATAATAGTTTGGCATGGACTAGATGGGCTGAAGGGCCTGTATAATGCGCTCCATGAGTCTATGGAGTTGTTTCTTTTGAACAAATACCTGAGGGGATTTTTAAGTGTATATAATTTATTTAGGAATTAAATATTGTAAATGATGCATTCCTCACCTAACTACCCATCAGAGGAATCAACTTCAAAGAGACTGTTCACTAAGTAATCAATTTTGGAGCACTTTTATTTTGTTTCTACTGCAATTTTAAGTGTCTTTTGTGGATTCTTGTCTGTAAATACATTTTTTTGGAGGGGAGGCAGGAGAGGGCTGTTGCTGTGCAATTTTTAGGGACTAGGGTGGTTTTGTGTTTATGGAGGTTGATTCTCAGAATCAGGTTTAATATCACTGCATATGCTGTGCAATTTGTCATTTTGCAGCAGTAGTACATAATAAAAACCTAAATTACAATAAGTGTGTGTGTGTGTGTGTCTGTATGTATGTTGAATTAATAGTGTAAAAAGAGCGAGGGAATATACTGAGGAAGTGTTCATGGGTTCAATGTCCCTTCTGATGGTGGAGAGGAAGAAGCTGTTCCTGAATCGTTGAGTATGTGGCTTCAGCTCCTTTGCTTGTTAACATTGATTTAGCCTCTGTTCCAGACAGGTTGTTCAAATTGAAGTGCAGTTTATACTTTAATCAGCATACTGTAATAATAGGGCCCAAATGATGTTGGTGGAATTGACTTGCAAGTTTAGTTGGCTCTCCCTAATGACAATGTGGAGTGTCTCAAATCTACTGTAAATGAACATTTGTAAATTCTCTTTACTGTCATTATCTTTTACTCTATTTCCAAAAATAGTTAAAGAAGAGTCTAGTAACACACCATAGCCACAAGCCCTTTGTTCCACCATGTCCTTGCTGAGCACCCATCACCTATTAATATAAATCCGTTGATCAGCACTTGGCCTGTAGCTCTCCTTACCATGGCAATTCCAGGGCTCATCTCTGTACTTCTTAAGCCTATCACCCCTACTTGGCATAGGCCATAGGCCTTAGGCTGTTGTCATCAGCTCACCAGAATCCTCTGTCCTGGGCCAATAATGGCTCCCTCTTTCACCACATGACTTTTATGTGGAAACCCTTCCTTCCCCGGGCATGAGGTCTTTAGTGCTTCTGTTGCCGTTTCTGTAGTTCTGGGCCTCATGACGATCCCTCCTCTGGCAACCAAGCTTAGGCCTATACATAGCAGAGTTAATGTTCTTCTAACTTCCTGAAAACTTTTTTAATTATTTTACAAAGTAGATGGTTGAAAGCAGCCATTGATTCCTAGCTCATTGTGTTAATGAGGGCTCCATTGGTTGTATAGAAATAAAACAGAAAAATTGAAATTGTGCTGTAGTTTGGATTATACTTTCTTGTATATCAGAATTTGAATTGTTCTTTGGCATTATATTCCTTGGCAAATAATATGAATATGAAAGATGGCAGATGTTGGGAATATGTTTCCAAAACTTTCAATGGATCTAAGGAAGTGCTCCTTTGACATCCACTATGTTATCCAATTTCTTGTGAATGTGCACCCTAATGTGTGAGAGTTTAAGCTTTATAAATTAATATTTTTAGTTTCTTCCATGAGCTAATCAATTCCTGTCACTGATTTCCATTCCTACACCCTCTTGATATTTCTGACCTCTAATCCTGGTCAAATTTAATCATTTTATCTTTGTCTTTTTGACTTAAGCTGCAGAGAGTATAAACTCTGGAAGTGAATATTGTTCCTTTTTCTCTGCTTTTCTCTCCAAACTCTTCTTAACCTGTTATTGATCAAACTTTTGATTATCTAGCTTAGGGATTCCCAACCTGGAGTCCACAGATCCCTTGCTCAATGGTATTGGTCCAATGCATAAAAAAGGTTGGGAACCTCTGATCTAGTCAGGCTTTTCTTTGGACCTGCATCAACTTTTGTTATTTTAAGCACCTGTGATCATTTTTGCCTCTGTTATAAATGAAAGTTGTTTTTTGTCAGCAAACTCTAGAGTAGTGTTGATAGTGCCACATTATTGGATATTTTTCTTTTTGCATACAGTGTTGAATCAAAGCCTATCTATCTGTCAGATTGCTGTAAAAGTTTCCATTGCATTGTTTGAAGAACATGGAATTTGGAACGATATTTGGGCCTCAACATGAGCAAAACAGGTTAATGTCTTTGTCTCCCTTACTGTTTGTGAGACCTTGTTGTGTGCAAATTGCTTGCCACGCTTGGCTGCAAAACAGTAGTGGCTAATCTTTGAAGGTAATTTATTGGCTGTGAAGTATTCTGAGATGTCCTAGGACTTTGAAAGACATCATGTTAATACGAGTGCCTTTTAGCTTCCATAAGCTTCCATAAAAGTATTGCATGTGGAAAAGATTGCATGCCCTGCTTCGTAAATTGGAATAGACATAAAATTACTAACAGCAAAAATAAATGAAAGGCATTTTAGAGTTGGGGAAAGTATAGCATACCAATATCATAGGACATGCAAAGTGTTAGAGCATTGCGTGATCAGTTCCAGATTGCTTAATGTCATTTCCTGTACACAAGTGTAAAAGAAAAGAAAGAAATAATTGTTACTTGGGATCCAATGCGGCACAAGACACATAATAAGATGAAGAACAGAATAATAATAAAAACATAGTAAATATAAATACATAAGATAGCTTATATACATAGATTGTATGTCCACAAAGTGACACTACATACAAGAATGTCTCTGTATGGTGACTGACAGGAAATGAAAAAGTAGTGGTGATTGGGGGTGTGTGGGGGTGGGTTAGTAGTTAGAGGTACAGTACAGTATAGATCAGCTTTACTGCTTGGGAAAAGTAACTTTTTTTTGTGTCTGGTGGTCCTGGGATGGATGATACGTAGCCTCTTCGCTGATGGGAGTGGGGATCCTTTATGATGTTACTGGCCCTTTTCCGGCACCTTTCTGTATATATGTCCATAGTGCAGTACTGAATGAAAGGAGATGCTAAAGTAGTTTTAAGAATTTTCACGGAAAAGCAGCTATGAGTTAACAGAACAATGTTCAATAGAATCGGATACTTTGTTGGAACTTTGATAAGAGAAAAATATGCAGTTCAGAATGAAAGAAAACACAAAAGTATTTAGATATTTTAAGTGTTTATTCCCTACAGTATGATCTTTGTTTTCTGTCAATTTGTAACTTCTCATTAGAGGAAATATTTGGAACAAATTTCAGACAAATTTGTATCAGCCATAGAGCAGCAGTCTATGTTATACTGATGAAATTCCTTCTGAGTCACATGACTTTTAAAATAGAAATTGTTACACCGTTTGATTTTGGATGATCATTTGCTTCTGGCCCTGGACAGCATTGCTCAACATTTCAAGGAACCCTGCAGCACATGAGTGTGTTTAATCTATTATGCCTGTGCCAGCTCTCTAGTAGAGCTACCATCCTGCTTAAATTTTACTGCCCTGCAGTTGTTGTCACTCGGCTATTTATCAAATACATTTTGGAAAGTTATGGTAGAATTTGCTTCCATCATACTCTGGGAAACTGCATTCCAGATAACAACAGTCTGCTACGTAGAAGGAAAAATCTACTGATATCACTTGTTCTTTACTCACTGTAAAATGCTCATTTATAATTTGAGGTTCATTTATTGTCCTAGTTCAATTACCTCTTGTAGTATAGTTAAATTTGAGAACCTGCATTGTGGTCAATCAGAAGAATGAGACTGGTAGGTTTAACACCAGATGACACAAGGAATATTTTAGCTTTTCTGCAGTATCTAACTTAATTTTACTGTTGATTTAACTAAAGTTTGAAATAGACTTTAAAGTGTCAGTGAGTGAGGGAAGTGTCTGCCTCTTCAGGAAGACAATTGTAAAAGTCAATATATATTTGGGATCACAGAGACTAAAAAATGCAAGTTGAAAGTTGTGTTAGCCCGCTGTTTTAGTAAAAGATAAGCTATATATTCAGACACATAAGGCTGATCCCAGCAACAGATCTGAATACTGATAAAGGTTAAGAAATATGGACACTCTGCAGAGAAACATTTTTGCAGATTGTAACAAGGTAGGCAAAAGATGTGCAAAAAAATCTGAGATAAAACTAACATTTTTAATAGTTAAAAAGATCAATGCAGACAAAATGCATTTATGAAAATAAATAAACTGTTAACATTTCAGGCTGAGACCCTTCATTGCTGGAAAGGAAGGGGAAAGATGCCAGAATAAAAAGTTAGGGAAGGAAAAGGAGACCAAGCTAGAAGGTAGTAGGTGGGAAAGGTAAAGTGCTAGAGAAGGAGGAATCTGATACAAGAGGGGCGTATGGTGATAGACAGGTGAGAGGAAGTAGTAAAGAGTCCAAGTGGGGAATAGAAGAGGGAAGTGGGAGAGGAAAGGAAATGAGGGGAAAAAATTATAAGAAATCACTGTTAGATAAAATGCTGTCGGATCAAATTAATTAAAAGGGAAAAGAGTAGAAAAATTAACAATAAATGTATCATATTTTCCTGGGTAGAATATGGGGATAAAAATTACAGAGGATACTTGCCAACCAAAATGCACTACCTGAGAAGGTGGCAGAGGCAGGTTCTAGCAACAGCATTTAAAAAAGAATCTGGATGAGCACTTAAATTGCCAAGGCTGGGAAGGTGGTAGATCAGGTTCTGGTAAATGGAATTAGTTTAGATAGATGTTTTATGGTTGGCCAAAGGGCCTATTTCTATGAAAATCTAGCCAGAATTATTTTAAGATTAAAACAATTAGTTTTTTTTTTAAGGAATAGCTTAAGTTTCTTTGTGAATTAAGATTAACCAAATAACTTAGAAGGATTATTCAGCAAACCTGGAAAATGACTTCTCTTTGTTGTTTATTGCAATGTTTTTATTGTCAGAGTTCTACAAGAAACAAAAACTGGCACAGATGTAAAAAAAATATGTTCTAATGACAAACATTTGCTTGTGACTCTGGACAGATGGCTGGCTCTGATGGTTGCATGCAATTACCATTTTCTGCATCTAATGAAGGGCCTTTTCTATAATTTCCCACAATCATTTGCCACATATAGAAAAAATTGATAGTAATATTTTATCCATCCTTCAGTTAACATACAACTGACATTATTAATATCAAAATTCACTAATCAGTGGCCTTGATATTAGATAGATAGATAGATACTTTATTCATCCCCATGGGGAAATTCAACTTTTTTTCCAATGTCCCATACACTTGTTGTAGCATAACTAATTACATACAATACTTAACTCAGTAAAAAAATATTATATGCATCTAAATCACTATCTCAAAAAGGATTAATAATAGCTTTTAAAAAGTTCTTAAGTCCTGGCGGTAGAATTGTAAAGCCTAATGGCATTGGGGAGTATTGACCTCTTCATCCTGTCTGAGGAGCATTGCATCGATAGTAACCTGTCACTGAAACTGCTTCTCTGTCTCTGAATGGTGCTATGTAGAGGATGTTCAGAGTTATCCATAATTGACCGTAGCCTACTCAGCGCCCTTCGCTCAGCTACCGATGTTAAACTCTCCAGTACTTTGCCCACGACAGAGCCCGCCTTCCTTACCAGCTTATTAAGACGTGAGGCGTCCCTCTTCTTAATGCTTCCTCCCCAACATGCCACCACAAAGAAGAGGGCGCTCTCCACAACTGACCTAATCAGATATTGATTAGATATCAGATATAATGATATCAGAAGCTGAGGGGAGATCTGATTGATGTTTAGTTAGAGTAGACAGACTGCAACACACAAAATGCTGGAGGAACTCTGCAGGCCAGGCAGAATCTATGGAAAAGAGTAACCAATTGTCATTTTGGGCTGAGGTCCTTCTCATCAGGACTGATACGTGGCTGTGGTAGTGAGTCAGGGTAAGCACGTGATAGAATAGTTGGAAGGCAGCAAAGGTCACAGAGGAGGAGCAGTGAGAGCAGATCTCACTGAATTCCCATCAAAGGGAAGATTTAAACTTCTTCAGGATAGGCATCCCTAGAAGAGATCACAGTAGAGTAATAGAATCACAAACACAAGAAGATCTGCAGACGCTGGAAATCCAAGCAACATACACAAAATGCTGGAAGAGCTCAGCAGGCCAGGCAGCATCTATGGAAAAGAGTAAACAATTAACATTTCGGGCTAAGACCCTTCATCAGGGCGGATGGTATTTTTTTCCAGAGTTGAAATATCTAATAGCAGGGGAGGTCATCTGAAAGGAGATGTTAGAGACAGGTGTTTTTTCACAGAGTGATGGATGCCAGGCATGCACTGCCTGGGGAGGTAGAGGCAGATACATTAGGGACTTTTAAGACAGGCATATGAATGTGAGAAAAATGGAAGGATATTGACATTATGTAGGCATAAGGGATTAGTTTATTTGGCCATGTGATAGCTAATTTATTTGGTTCTGCATAGCATTGGCCAAAGGGCCTGTTGCAGTACTGTACTATTCTATGTTTTAAAGTTCAATATCTTAAGACCATAAGACATTTGGCTATTGAGTCTGCTCTGCCATTCAGTCACGGCTGATCCTATTTCCCCCCTTTCCCCCCCCCCCCCCCCCCCCCCCCCCCCCGCCTCACTTCTCGGCCTTCTTCCCGTAACCTTCAATGCTGGGTCCAATCAAGAACTTATCAAGCTCTGTCTTAAATAAATTCAATGACCTGGGCCCAACAGCTGCCTGTGGTAATAAATTCCACAAGTTCACCACCCTCTGGCAAAAGAAATTTCTCCACATCTGTTTTATATGGACGTCCTCTATCCTGAGGCTGTGGCCTCTTGTCCTAGACTCCCCACCATGGGAAACATCCTTTCCACATCTACTATATCTAGGCCTTTCAGCATTCAAAAGGTTTCAATGAGATACCTCCTCGTCCTTCTAAATTCTAACGAGCACAGACTCAGAGCTATCAAACATTCCTCGTATGATAACCCTTTCATTCTCAGAATCATCTCTGTGTACCTTCTCTTAACCCTCTCCAATGCCAGTAAATGTTTTCATAGATGAGGAGCCCAAAACTGTTTACAATACTCAGCTGAGGGATCACCAGTGCCTTATAAAGCATCAACATTACATCCCTGCTCTTGCATTCTAGACCTCTTGAAATAAATGCTAACATTGCATTTTCCTTCCTCACCACCAACTACCTGCAAATTGACCTTTAGGTTGTTCTGTGCAAGGATGCCCAAGACCCTTTGGATCTTAGAATTTTGGATTTTTTCCCCCATTTAGAAAATTTATTTCTTCTACTAAAGTGCATGACCATGCATTTTCCTACATGTATTTCATTTGTCACACTCTTGCCCATTCTTCTAATCTATCTAAGTCCTTCTGCAGCCTACCTGTTTCCTCAACACTACCTATCCCTCCACCAATCTTCATATCATCTGCATACTTGGCCATAAAGCCATCAATTCTGTCATCCAAATTATTGACATACAGCATAAAAAGCAGTCCCAATACCGACCCCTATGGAACAACACTCATCACTGGCAGCCAACCAGAAAAGGATCCTTTTATTTCCATTCATTGCCTCCTACCAATCTGCCAATGTTCGAACCATGGCAATAACTGTCCTGTAATACCAGGGGCTCTTAACTTGGCAAGCAGCCTCATGTATGGCACCTTGTCAAAGGCCTTCTGGAAGTCCAAATGGACAACATCCACTGCATTCTCTTTATCCTACTTTTAATCTCAATGAATTCCAACAGGTTCATCAGGCAAGATTTTCCCTTAAGGAAACCATGCTGATTTTATCCTATCTTGTCCTGTGTCACCAAGTACTCCATAACCTCATCCTTACAAATTGATTGCAACATCTTCCCAACCGCTGTGGTCAGGTTAACTGATCTGTAATTTCCTTTCTGCTGCCTTCTTCCTTTCTTAAAGAGTGGAGTGAATCCATTCCTCTGGCACCATGCCAGTCCAATGATTTTAGAAAGATCATTACTAATGCCTCTCTACCGCTACCACTGCCCCTTTCAGAACCCTAGGATGCAGTTCATCTGGCTGATGTGGCTTATGTACCCTTAGGTCTTCCAGCTTTTTGAGCACCTTCTCCTTTGTAATAGTAACTTTACTCACTTCTCTTCTTTCATACCCTAAAACATTTGGCACATTACTAGTGTCTTCCACAGTGAAGATCTCCTGATGTGATACAGCCTGCAATCTCAATTCAAGTAAACCTGATGTAAAATACAAGCATACCACTATCGTGCATCATGAAGTAAGGGTAAGTCCATTTTGTTAACTTTCGATATGGATGTCTGTCCTATCTTAGCGTTTGAATTTTTTTCCCAATCTGATGCAGATCACCAGCTAATCGTCAGGTATATATTCACTTGTATCAGGGCAACCACTGTGTTATGCCAATTCGGGTAATGGAAATTTGTCCTTACAGAATAGACAAATCACTGCACTGATAAAGAAGCTACAGAAGCAAATTTGCACTTAGGGAAGTTATTCAAAGATAGTAAATAACATCCATTTTTTTTAACCTTGGTCTGTTTTCTGGGAATTCCCACAAATTGGGAGTCATCTGTACTGTTAAAACAAGAGTTAAGATACAATTGCTACGATATCAGTGCTTTCGTATGTGTTTATAGGATTTGTGTGTTGGTGGCAGTGCCAGCATTTGTTGGTCTCTCCTCACCACCCCCCCCCCCCCCAACTATGCCCTCCTCACCTATCCCTGGATTGAGAAAGCACTGAAAAGTTAACCACATAGGTAGTTCCAGATTAAATAGTATGCACACTGATAAGGAGAGTAAATTTCTTTCTCTGATAAGTTTTTGCCAATATTTCAGTAGCTTACCTGATTATATTTTGTTTCCATAATTTGTTTTAATTATTTGAATTTAAATTTTGTAGCTGCTGTGATGAGATTTGAACTCAGTATCTTTTGATCAGTGTTCTCGGACTCTAGCTAGTGGCTCAGTGACTCCTATCCTATTATACAGGTATAGGCCCCTCATCTAAGAAAGGTTGTGCTGGCATTGAAGAGAGCCCAGAAGAGGTTCACAAAACTAATCCCAGGAATGAAAGGGTTAATATATGATGGCTCTTGGCCTGTACTTGCTAGAGGAAGAATTGCTTTAGTCAGAGGGTGGTGAATCTTTGGAATTCATTTCCAGAGACAGCCAAGGGGGCCAAGTCGTAGGGTATATTTGAAGTGCAGATTGTTAGGTTCTTGATTAGTCAGAGCGTCAAAGGTTATGGGGAGAAGGATGAAGAATGAGGATGAGAACAATAATTTTCAGCGACGATAGAATGGTGGAGCAGACTCGAGCTGGTTGGCTGAACTCTGCTGCACCTTTGTTTTATGGTATTGGTGGCGGGATAGGGGTATGTTAACTAAAGATGGACAAAAAAGCTGGATGAACTCAGCAGGTCGGGCAGCATCCGTTGAAAGAAGCAGTCAGCGTTTCGGGTCGAGACCCTTCGTCAGGACTAAAGAAGGAGGGGGCAGGGGCCCTATAAAGAAGGTGGGGGGAGGGTGGAAAACCAATCAGAGGAAAGATCAAGGGGTGGGGGAGGGAAGCAGGGAGGGGATAGGCAGGAGAGGTGAAGAAGGAATCTAAGGGGAAAGCACTGTGGGTAGTAGAAGAAGGCAGAGTCATGAGAGAGGTGATAGGCAGCTAGAAGAGGAGACAGAGTGAAGGTGGGATGGGGGAAGGGAGAGGGAGGGAATTACTGGAAGTTGGAGAATTCGATGTTCATACCAAGGGGCTGGAGACTACCCAGACGGTATATGAGATGTTGTTCCTCCAACCGAAGTTTGGCCTCATCATGGCAGTAGAGGAGGCCATGTATGGACATATCCAAATGGGAATGTGAAGGAGAGTTGAGGTGAGTGGCAACCGGGAGGTCCTGTCTGTTGTGGCGGACGGAGCGTAGGTGCTGGACGAAGCGGTCCCCCAATCTGCGTCGGGTCTCACCGATGTAGAGGAGGCCGCACCGGGAGCACCGGATGCAATAAATTACCCCAACAGACTCTCAAGTGAAGTGTTGCCTCACCTGGAAGGACTGTTTGGGGCCCTGAATGGTGGTAAGAGATGAGGAGTAGGGACAGGTGTAGCACTTACGCTTGCAGGGATAAGTGCCAGGTGGGAGATCTATGGGGAGGAACGTGTGGACCAGGCAGTCGCGGAGGGAACGATCCCTGCGAAAAGTAGAGAGGGAAAGATGTCCTTAGTGGTGGGGTCCTGTTGAAGGTGGCGGAAGTTGCGGAGGATAATATGCTGGATCCGGAGGCTGGTGGGGTGATAGGTGAGGACAAGGGGGACACGGTCCCTGTTGTGGTGACGGGAGGATGGGGTGAGGGCTGAAGTGCGGGAAATGGAGGAGATGCAAGTGATGGCATCATTGATGACGGCAGAAGGAAAACCACGATTCTTAAAGAAAGAGGACATTTGGGATGTCCTGGAACGGAAAGCTTCATCCTTGGAGCAGATGCGGCGGAGACGGAGGAACTGGGAATAGGGAGTAGAATTTTTGCATTTGGCAGGGTGGGAAGAGGTATAATCAAGGTAGTTATGGGAGTCAATGGGTTTATAGAAGATGTCTGTGGACAGTCTATCTCCAGACACAGCATCTGCAGTGTACTTTGTGTTAACCAAAGATGTAAGGTGCCCCTTCCCTTTGCTAGCCTACAGGTCACCCTTGAGCAAGGTGTAGCACCTGCTTAGTCCCCCAATCATGTCACATGAAGCCATGGAAGTAGGTGGTAGATGACCGTATGAGCAGCTGGTGCATATCACAAGTCTTGGCTATGTGACCACTGACACCAGGCAGACAATCTCTGTAGTTTACTTTATTGTCACCAAACAATTGATACTAGAGCGTACAGTCATCACAGCGATATTTGATTCTGTGCTTCGCGCTCCCTGAAGTACAAATCGAAGTAAATATAATAAAAATTTAAATTATAAATCATAATTAGAAAATAGAAAAGGGAAAGTAAGGTAGTGCAAGTCAGGTCCAGATAGTTGGAAGGTGCAGCCCAGATCCAGGTCAGGGTCCGTTCAGCAGTCCTATCACAGTTGAAAAGAAGCTGTTCCCAAATCTGGCCATACAAATCTTCAAGCTCCTGAACCTTCTCCCGGAGGGAAGAGGGACAAAAAGTGTGTTGGCTGGGTAGGTCATGTCCTTGATTATCCTGGCAGCACTGCTCCGACAGCGTGCGGTGTAAAGTGAGTCCAAGGATGGAAGATTGGTTTGTGTGATGTGCTGGGCTGTGTTCACGATCTTCTGCAGCTTCTTCCGGTCCTGGACAGGACAACTTCCATACCAAGTTGTGATACATCCTAGAAGAATGCTTTCTACAGTGCATCTGTAAAAAATAGTGAGGTTCAGGGGACAGGCCAAATTTCTTCAGCTTTCTCACGAAGTAAAGGCGCTGGTGGGCCTTCTTGGCAGTGGACTCTGCTTGGTTAGACCAAGTCAGGTAATTTGTGATATTCACCCCGAGGAACTTAAAGCTTTTGACCTGTTCCACATGCGCACCACCGATGTAGATGAGGTTGTGCGGTCCGCTACTCCTTCTGAAGTCAACAACCAATTCCTTCATCTTGCTGATGTTGAGGAATAGGTTATTGTTTTCACACCATGCCACCAGATTCTTAATTTCCTCTCTACTCAGACTCATCATTACCCAAGATATGGCCTACAATTGTGGTGTCATCAGCAAACTTATATATTGAGTTTGATGGAAACTTGGCTACACAATCATGGCTGTACAGAGTACAGTAGGGGGCTGAATACACAGCCTTTTGGGGCACCGGTGGTCAGAGTGATTGTAGAGGAGAGCTTATCCCCTATTTTTACAGCCTGGGTCCTGTCTGTGAGGGAGTTGAAGATCCAGCTGCAGATCTGAGTGCTCAGACCCAGGTTGCAGTACTGGTATATGGTATACCAGTACTTTACACTAATAATGAGGAAGAATAAGTGATGATCATCTTGTTCGACAAGACCTTTCTGAAATCCTTGTTGCAGTTATTGGAAAATATGTTTACATTACAGCTTGGTAATCAACATAATTAGTTTTATCAGTTTCATCTTGATGTAATAATCTACTGAGTATTACATCCTGGCCCAAGTTTGGATTATCAAGCACTTGATTGAGTGTAGGTTGTATAAATCATATTTTCAATTTTTTTGCCAAATATTAAATTTAAAGGGCCGGCTGGTGGCGTAGTGGTATTAGCGCTGGACTTCGGGGCGGGAGGTCCCAAGTTCAAATCCAGCTGGCTCCCATTAAGAGCAGGTGATCCCTTTAAAAAAAAACTCACTTAGCAGAAGGCAATGGCAAACCACTGCTATAACTTGCCTAGTACGCGATTTCCCAATATGTCAGAGTGGCGTGGAAGGAAATCGTCTGCTACCTGGAAATAATTCAGGATGCGACATACCTATTAAATTTAAAGTATTATATTTTTCTTTAGCTTGGCAGTATGAGCTTTAGGGGGATAAATGGATTTTAGAGTATTATCCGTCCAGATTATTCTTACTTTTGGTTCTAACTTGACCTTCTGGTCAAAGCAGATATTTCAAGGTTTGTGTTGCTTCTCCCCCTGCCTTCCATATCAAAGTGAGGAAATTGTACCTTAAAATCCACTTGAGGTTTGAGTATAGCTATTTATCTAATTTCTGATATCTTTGTGCCATATTTTCATTGAATCATAGAATCATCAAAGTATACAGCACAAAAACCTGCCTTTTTTCCCCACTTCAACCTGACTACGATGCCTGTCTATGTTAATCCATTTGCTTATATTAGGCCTCTTCCTCTCCATGTCTTTCATATCCATATACATGTGTAGGCACCTTTTTAACTTTATAGTTCTGTCCATCTCCATGAGTCCCATCATTCCCTGTATGGAAAAATCTGTTCTTCAGATTTCCTTTAAATTTCTCCCCTTTTACTTTAACCCATGCTTTAAATTCTAACTGCCCTTTCCCTGGCAAAAGATTTTGAATATCTATCCTACTTCTGTCCCTCATTTTTCTTAACCTTGATAAATTAATCCCTTAGTGTCGAAGTTACAGTGAAAATAAACACAGTTCATCCAATCTCTCTAAGTGGCAGCCCTCCAATCAAGGCAACATCTTGATGAATCTCTTCTGCATTCAATCTGTTGCTGCCACATCCTTCCTGTAGTGTAGTGATCAGAAATGTATACAAAAATGTGGTCTGACCAAGGGTTTATGTAATTGCAATGTGACATTCCAATTCTTATGCATATCAAATGCCTTTTTCACTATCTTATCCACCTGTGTCATTACTTACAGTCACCCAGTCTCTGTACGTCAATGCTCATAATATTCCTGCCATTTATATACTGTATATCTTACTAGAATTTGATTTTACTTGCATTATTTTCTGGATTAATTTCCATCTACTGACACTCCACCGAATCTTGTAGCCGATGTGTGTTCCTCTCTGTTGTTAGACAAATATCTTTGCTATCTACATCTCTATCAATTTTTGTCATTTGCAGACTTACTTTTTGTTCCATCTACATTTAGATGGAAGCTAAATGACTGCAGTAATACATTTTACGGTTTTGTGTAATATTCACTTACCCTAGAAAAACTAAAATCATAGAAAAGTACAGCACAGAAAGGCCCTTCAGCCCATTTAGTCCATACCAAGCCATTTAAATTACCTATTCCCATCAACCTGCACTGGGACCACAGCCTACCATCTATGTACCAATCCAAACTTCTCTTAAACATTGAAATTGAGCTTGCGTGCACTATTTGCATTGGCATGCTCTCATGACCATTGAGTGAAGAAGTTTCCCCTCGTGTTCTGCTTAAACTTTTCACCTTTTACCCTTCACCTATAACCTCTCATAGGCCCACCCAACCTCAGTGGGAAAAGCTTACTTACAATTACCCTATCTATACCTCGCATAATTTCTTCACTCTCCACTACACCCCCAATCTGTAAATTTGCTGTCCCAGTTAGCCACATTATCATCATTATCACCTGATCATTGATACAGGTGACAAACAACAACAGACCCAGCACCGATCCCTGAGTCAAGCCACTAGTTACAGGCCTTCAGTCAGACAGGCACCCATCTACTACCACTCTCTGGCTTCTCCCACAATGCCAATGTTCAATCTACCTTATCTTGGATGCAGAGGAATATTCTAAAATACTTTATTCTCAAACCTAACTTAGTGTGTCCTTGCTTTTTTGTCTTTTGAAAATTGGGTAGTTTTCCATCACAGTTTTAGATGAGGCACAGTGCTATGTTCAGCATCTTACTTCTGGGGCATGATTTTGTGGTTGAAGGTGATTTTTTTTTTTCATTTTAGATGTGGATCCCGAGATTGTGTGAAGTCAGTTATCTTTGTATGGGTGGTTTGTTTCACATGTTATGCTATTTGCCCATTACAGGTGCTCACTGCCTTCCTGAATGCTGCTGTTCCATTTTGGGTGGTCTTGGATCAGGGATTGCTATAATATGTTGATAAAATTGCATTTTCATTAGGAAAACTTTGGAAGGATCCTTGAAGCAATTTTCCCTGTCCTTCTAAGCTCATGAAGGAGGGGGAAAATGTGCACTTTTCAGTCTATTATCAGGCATGTGGCATGGCCAGCAAAGTTGATTGAGTGTGATCAGAGCTTTGATGCTGGGGTGCTGACATTGGTTTTGAAGGACTTTGCAAAGACGACAGTGCTGATAAAGACCTGGGTTCAATTCTGATGCTCTCTGTAAGGAGCTTGTACACTTTCCCCATAATCATGTGAGATTCCTTGGGGTGTACTGGTTCCCTCCTACGTTCCAAAGATGTACGGGCTAGTAGTATAATTGGTCAAATAGGTGTACGGGCAGACCCCAGGTTACGGATGAGTTCTGTTGAGTCCGTTTTTAAGTCGGATTTGTACATAAATCGGAACAGGTATATCTAGTATTATTTAGCGTCAGTGAAACGTTTGTCTTAGTATGTAGTATATATTTTACCTTTCCATGCATATAAATCAAGAAAAATATGTATTTCAGTAATTAAATCAGTGTGTTGCTTCGTAATAATTGTAGTTTTCATCAGGGCAGGGCCTTTCACATGCTCCACTATTCTCACTTTATCCTTTAAAATTGTTCTAATCGTTGACCAACTGTAGCTTAACGCTTTTCCAATGACTGATGGCATTTCACCTCTTTCCGATTGCTTTATTATTTCCACTTTATTTTCAATTGTGATCGTTTTCCATCAACAGAACAGAAACACTGCAGATTCAGCAACAGCCGTGGGCGGCGGGTCCTGACCTGAGCTCCCCTGGGTCCTAAAGTCCACCCGCATTGAGACAGGTTAAATGGGACAAGTGGGGCAGTGCTGACTGGAAAAATGGGGGTCAGGGTGAATCTTGCTAAGAAAAATTTAAGCCAAATACAAAGTTACACACTCAACACAGTGTTAACGGAAACGACTTAAAATGGCGGACGGCGTCGTGATCCGACTTAAAATGGCGGACAGCGTTCTTCTTCGATCGTAAGTACGAGATGTTCGTGTTGGACGTTCATAACTCGGACTGCCTGTAATTGAATATGCAGGCTCCTTGGAAGGGCCTGTTATCGTGCCGTATCTCTAAATAAATGAAATAGCTCCAATGTTTTGAAACAATCAACTGTGGGTGTTTACATCTCTGATACATGTGAGAGGATTCACTGATGTTCAGTAGAATAACAGCTTGGTCTCTGTAGTCTTGATCTTTGAGCACTCTTTAATTGTACAAAACCTGTGCTGGCGTGCTGGCATGCAGGAAGCAGCCATTAATTTTGTTAATTTGCTTTGGCTGACAGGTGGCTACTATGATAGGGAAAATGATTGATGTTTTCTAGGTTTTTATCATGGTCTTGGCAATATTTTCTAGATATGTAGGTTAATTGAAGAACCATTGTTTCTTGTATGTTTAGTAAAACCCATCTTCTCGTGCTTCAGCAGTAAACTGGGGCTAGTCTTCTGGAGGGTTCGCATACACAAGTACCATCTGCAAGCTGTGATTTAGGTTGGTTGATTTTGGGTCTGCAGTGGAACTAACAAAGTGTCACTTAGCCCAGCTCCAGCTTAATGTTTCTCCAATTGAGTTACAGTATTGCAATGAGGAATATTACGAAGAGGGCTGATGCGTTTATTTAGCGATACTGCATGGAGTAGGCCCTTCCGGCCCTTTGAGCTGCCCCACCAATCTCTGACAAATCTAATTAACCCTGACCTAATCACAGAACAATTTACAATGACCAACTAACCTAACTGGCATGTTTTTGGACTGTGGGAGGAAACTGGAGCACCTGGGGAAATTCCATAGGGTTGATGTACAAACTCTTTACAGACAGTGCCGGAATTCAACTCTGGACTCCGAATGCACCGAGATGTAATATAGTAGTATCACACTAATCACTCTGCTACTGTGGCACCCATCACTGCAGTCTGCACTGAAATTTAGGTCTGTGGTTGAACCAATTAGTTAGTAGTGTGGCTTGCAAATCATCATGTAGAACTGTAACAAATTTCTGATAGCAACCAAATATCAGGGTTCACTGGAGTAATTCTCATAGCCTCTTTGTTTCTCACGGGAATGGAAAGAACACCATTCTAGTATCTACCATTTCTCAGAGCAGCTCATTGTTCTCTCCCTTATTTCAGCTTAAACATTTTTTCCTTCATCACTGTCAATGACTGATATTTGAGACAATTTACAAAAGCCATTTAACCTCTCTCTGGGGTTCAGGAAGCTTGGTAGAAGGGTGGCCTGGGAACTGAAGAAACCCACACAGTCATAGAGGGGACGAGTAAACTCCAGACAGAGAGCGCCTTGAGATCAGGATCAATATGGGACATTGGACCTGTATTATATCTGTTGCATGATTGTGTTGCTTGCTATTTTGATGGTGTCAATTGGATTTTGGTTGGAAGACCCATAGGGGCCCAATGGCTGGTGCCCCATGTCTGCTAATGTGCATCGATACTTGCAGGCTGCCCCAACACATCCCTGGGTGTTTTGTTGTTAATGAAATGACATATTTCACTATGTTTTGATGTACGTGTAATAAATAATTTCTAAACCTGAAATCTGAATTTGGTGTGAAATCAGGTTCGCATATTTGATGAGTGGGGATAAGAAAGTACTCATTACCAGTATGTAAGTTAACGATTCCTTACGGAACAAGACAGACCCTAAACACTCAGCCTTCAACTCAGTAAACCCTTCAAATTACACCTGGCTGCAAAGTTATCTAAACTGAGCACCTGAAGTAGCAGGACAAAACAGACTCTAAACATGTGCACAGTGTGTAAGTGGCAAATACTTAACTAAAGCGTGTGCCCAGGTCCTCTTTATTGCAGCATACCTCCACTGTTTACTGTTTCCATGGCACCCTCAACTACCTGGTCTACAGTGACCCAGAGAGCAAAAGGGGAGGTGGGTTTCCATGTGCTAAATTTGAGCTCTACCAGCACTGTGGCATCATCAGCTAAATGGCAAGAGGGACTGCAATGCTTTTTAGACAAGCCAATCGCTAGCATGGGGAAGCGGCTTATGATGATCAGCCAAGATGGGCGCTTACTGAAACAGAATCAAAGACTCTTGTTGATCAGCAAAAACCATGATATTGATCCCTATAATTTTCTTGGGTTTATCAACAGGCAAGTTTATTTCCTTGACCCTGTTGACAAACAAAATATTCTTCATAACTCCAGGAGGAGGCAAGGGAGGGTGAATTTTGCAATGATATCACTATAACATACTGTAGGACAGTACTTGTGAAATTACAATAGTCAACCTCATAGCTTCAGTGAGCTGAGCTCAAAACTGACCTCCAGTGCCGTCTGTGTGGAGCTTGCATATTCTCTCTGTGGCTGGCTGTGTGAGTTATTTCAGTTTACTCCTATTTCCCAAAGTTGTGTAGATTTGTATTTAACTGGTGGCCACAGTAAATTGTCCTAGTATGTGGAATGGTGGAATCCATGGTTGGTGGGGGGGAGGCGTGCTGTTTGATGGGAATGTAGAAACAATAGGTTATGGAGAAAATGAATTGTAAATGGAATGACTTGGGCAAAAAAAAGTCATGCTGTGTTGTTAAAGTATTGTGGGTTGCAGCATTGCTGGTATTTTCTCCTTCCCAGTTGAGGAAAATTAGACCATGTATTTGTACCTTCAAGATCATTTCATGTCATTTCCAGTACACAAGTGTAAAAGAAAATGAAATAATTGTTACTCCAGCTCCACTGCAGTACAAAAAAAAACAAAAGATAAAGAACACAATAATAATTTTAAACATGCAATAAATATAAATATGTAAGATAGCTTGTATGCATGCATTGATTGTATGTTTATAAAGTAATGCTAGGCACAGGAATGACTCTAAGGTGATGACAAGAAATGATAAAGTAGTGATGGTTGGAGGTGTGGGATGAGTTATTGACTGGTGGTGTTGATTAGCTTTACTGCTTGGGAAAAGTAACTGTTTTTGAGTCTGATGGTCCTGGTGTGGATGCTACGTAGCCTTCTCCCTAATGGGAATGGGACAAACTGTCCATGTGCAGAGTTAATGGGATCCTTCATAATGTTACTGGCCCTTTTCCTGAACCTTTCTGTATACAGGTGTCCCCTGCTTTACGAATGTTCACTTTACGCCACTTCATTTTTACAAAGACCTACATTAGTAACCTGTTTTCGCATTACAAAGAGGATTTTCGCTTTTATGAAATTTTTTCCCATATAAATTAATGGTTCTTTGCTTTACGCTATTTCAGCTTAAGAAAGGTTTCATAGGAACGTTCTACCTTTGTAAAAAAAAAAAGGGGGGGGGGGACACCTGTATATGTCCTTGATGGCTTACGATGATGATGCATTGGGCAGTTTTCCTGTCCACCAGTGCAGTTTTCCTACCAAGCGTTGATATAGTTTATTTGGATGATCACTTTTGTGCATCTGTTGATTGACGTGACTATCAATGTGCTTCGTCTAGCACTCTTTAGACTCCTCAGAAAGCTCATTGCTGAGCTTTCCTGAACTGTTGAGGCAGCAGCTTGCTTTTCCTGAAGGGTGAAGCAGATCTCAAGTAATGATGTCCAAGGTTTCTTCTTCAGGTGCGTTTTTTTAAAAAAAAATAAAGAATGAATGAATGAATAAATAAATAAAACGAAATAAAATAAATAAATGAAACATGCATGCCAGTGGCAGTTTACTAGCAGCTCCCAGACTTTGTTCTGTTGGCCTCATGATGAGGCCTTCTATCTCCTTGCTGATGATTAAGTGCTCTCTTGCTGCTCTGTTCACCTTAGGACTGAACTCTACATCCTCAATTGTGTTATCACTGGCCAATGGTATCCTGAGATGCCATGATCTAGTCGGTAGTTAACCTCAAATGCGGATTGGCAGAATGCTAACTTTACATGAGGGAAGTTCACAAACATGTACAAGTGTGCAGATGGCAACTTTTGAGTATTGTTGGCCATCCAGATTGTAGTTATGTTTGTAGGACCTCCAAAACACTTTAGTGTTTCTTTATATTTGTTTATCTTGCAAGTTTGTAAACTGTATCACTTCCCATTGATGCTTGGTCATGGTTGTGCATTTGTAAAAGCAAGCTAAGAATGAGAACTGGGACCTGGCTCCTGTGGAAGGTCCATAAAGCTATTGATGGTTACTTGTTTCATTAGATGTGATTGCAGAGGTATGCTTTTCCTATTGATTGATGGTTTCATGCATTGGTGGGTTATGCTGATATCCATGTTTATTTTGGCGCTCATTAATATCAACTCACTGTTTAGCTGCAACCTGACATTTGCCATAGTCTTTGTTGGTGCTTGATCACCTAACAATATTTACTAATCCTGGTGATTACTATCACCCCTATTGCTGACTGGCAACTCCTGCAACACCTCTAGTGCCAAACTGTATCGGTCTTGCTTTTCCTTTGGATTCATCAGCTGCTTGGAAAGGGTGAGCCTGCTGCATAGGCAGCAGCTTATTCTCCATATTATACTGCTTTGTCTTCCATATCGACGTATGGACAGCTAGGGTGCAAACTTCAGTGGTAGACTCCAAACAACGGAGGCCACAGACAGATAACTATCACAGACTTCATTGATGTTATAACCTTTTATGCTTCATATTTTTCTTTGATTTCTTCCAGGCGTTTGTGAAGGATGTGCATGAAGAAGCTTTGACTGTGGCTTTCGAGAACAAGTAAGTCCTTGTCTGGCAACACATTTCCTGTGTATTAGGTCTACCTTTAATGGATTGCAAATTCGATTAAATGTAGTAATGAAAACTGCATGATTGCTTCATTTTTATGCTTTGTTCAGATCACACATAAAGGTAAGTTTCAGGATAAAAATGAATGTTTCCTGCATCATTTTTAAAAATGTTTCATTTTTGAAGCATTGCTAATGTGGAATGTCTTATCCAAGTCTCAATCTTCAGTATATAATTAAGATGTTTAGCAATGGTGATTCACTACTGATCCCATTACTAAGCTGATGTCAGCAAATACTTCTACTTCCTGCTATCTATTCAAAGGTTTGTTTTAAGACTGTAAGATCATAGTGTTTAGGAGCAGAATTAGGCCATTTGGCCCATTGAGTGTAGTCTGCCATTTCATCATGGCTGATTCAGTTTTTCTTTCAGCCCCAATCTCCTGCCTTCTCCCTGTATCCCTTCATGTCCTGACCAGTAAAGAATCTATCAGCCTCTGCCTTAAATATACATAGAGTCTTGGCTTTCACACCTGCCTGTGGCAAAGAATTGCACAGATTCAGCACTCTCTGTCTAAAGAAATTCCTGCTCATCTCTGTTCTTAGATTCTCCCACCATATTCATATTCACTCTATCGAGACTTTTCACCATTTCAGATTCAGATTCAATGAGATCACATCTCATTTTTCTGAATTCCAATGAATACAACCGCAGAGCCATCAAACGCACTGCATGTGACAAGCCATTCAATCCTGGAAATCTTTTTCGTGATTCCTCTTGATCCTTCTCCAGTTTCAGCACATCCTTTCTAAGATAAGGGGCTCTAAACTGCTCACAATACTCCAAGTGAGGTCTCACCAATGCTTTATAAAGTCTCAACATTACATCCTCGCTTTTATATTCTGGTCCTCTTGAAATGAATGCTTATATTACATTTACGCTCTGCACCACAGATTGAACCTGCAAATTAACGTCAAGGGAATCCTGCGGTAAGACTTCCAAGTCCCTTTGCGGCACAGTTTTTTAAAAAATTTTCAAAATAGAAAGAAAATATGTAAACCCTTTCATTATACTTCCCGACACCGTATTCCATCTGCCATTTCATTGTCATTCTCCTAATCTGTCTAAGTCCTTCTGTAGCCTCTCTACTTCAAGACTACTTGCCCTCCACCTACCTTCATATCGTCTGCAAACTTTGCAACAAAGTCATCAATTTCATCATCCAAATTATTGACATGTAACGTCAAAAGAATCAGTCCCAACACAGATCCCTGTGGAACACCACTAGTCACTGGCAGCCAACCAGAAAACGCTCCCTTTATTACTCTCTTTGCCCCCTGCCAAATTAGTCACTGTTTTATCCATGCTAGAATTTTTCCAGTAATACCATGGGCTTGTAGCTTGTTAAGCAGCCTCTTGTGTGGCACCTTGTCAAAGGCCTTCTGAAAATCCAAGTACACAACATCAACTGATTCGCCTTTGTCTATCCTGCTTGTTATTTTTTCAAGAGTTCCAGCAGATTTGTCAGGAAAGATTTTCCATTGAGGAAACCATGCTGACTATGGCCTAATTTATCATGTGCCTCCAAGTACCCTGAGATCTCATCCTTAATAATTGACTCCAACATCTTCCCAACCACTGAGGTCACACTAACTAGCCTATAGTTTCCTTTCTTCCTTCTTGAAGTGTGGAATAACATTTGCAATTTTCCAGTCTTCTGGAAGCATTTCAGAATCTAGTGATTTCTTGAAAGATAATTACTAATACCTCCACAACCTCTTTAGTCATCTCTTTAAGAACCTTCTCTCTAGTTATGGTAACTTCATGTATTTCATGACCCCTGACATCTGGAACATCCTTCATACTGCTAGAGTCTTCCATAGCGAACACAGATGCAAAATACATTTCGTTGTCCCCTCCATCGCTACCTCTCCACCACCATTTTCCAGTGGTCCAATATCCACTCTCGCTTCTCTTTTACACTTCATATATCTGAAGAAACTTTTGGTATCCTCTTTGTTATCAAAGTATATATACAGAAAACAATTCTGAGGTTTGTCTTTGCTAGGGTAGCCATAAAACACAAAACCTTGGAAGATGTTGAAAGAAAGACGTCAATTCTTCCCCCCCCCCAAAAAAAAACAAACACACACACATGCACGCAAAATGCAAATACCTCCAACCACTTCCTTGCACAAAAACTAACAGATTACCCAGACCCCCAGCCCACCAGTCAGCATCAAGAATGGGTGAGAACATGAAAAATAACATAAGACTAAAAGAGGCCAATAAGAACTACAGTCCAATCCATTAATGTCAGTTTCAATAACATCTCCATGAACATTGGGACCCAACGTGAACCACTCGCTCTCCTCAGTATTTCCCTCACTCAGTGGCTACTTTATTCCTACCTCCTGTACCTTATAAATTGAGTGAATGGTTGAGGTCTTCTGCCATTGTAGCCCATCTACTTCAAGGTTTGACGTGGAGTCCATTCAGAGATGCTCTTCTGCACACCACAGTTGTAACACATGGTTCTTTGAGTTACTGTCACCGTCCTGCCAGCTTGAACCAGTCTGGTCATTCTTTGAACTCTCTCATTAAGAATGTGTTTTCCCGTACAGCACCACCCACTCACTTGGGCATTTTTTTTTTGTTTTTTGCACCATTCTCTCTAAACGCAAGACTACTGTGTGTGAAAATCCCTGGAGATCAGTAGTTTCTGAGATACTCAAACCACTCTGTCTGACATTAACAATCATTCCACAGTCAAAGTCACTTAGATCACATTTCTTCCCCATTCTGATGTTTGGTCTAAACAACAACTGAACCTCTTGACTATGTTTGCATTTTTTTTATGCACTGAGTTGCTGCCACATGATTGGCTGATTAAGTAGTTGCATTAACGAGTAGGTGTACCTAATAAATTGTCCAGTAAATGGATGTTTTTCTCAAAATATTTTTCAGAGGGCAAGGGCTGGGTTGGTGGGAGAGGGATGTTCGGTGACTAATTATAATCTTGAGAGAACTTGAAATGGAAAAAAAATGTACGAGTTACTTAGCTACTCATAATGTGTCTGGAGAAGCAGTGAATGGTCAGAGATTATCATTAGAAATAAATAGGTATGTGCTTTGATGAAAGGTCATCTTGAAATGTTAATTCCTTTTTCTCCACAGATGCAGTCAGATTATTTCCAGCATTTACTGTTTCTATTTCAGATATCCAATTGTTGCAGTTATTTTGCTTTCAGACTCTGTATGATCAGGAACTTGTTCTGAAGTTTTTTAGTGTCGCAACTGGATCATTCAGAGTCCCATGGAATGCCTTTAAGATGAACCATCTGTAAACTTGGAAGTCCTCTGTTTATCTAAAGCAAGGGTTCCCAATCTTTTCTATGCCATGCACTCCTACAATTTACCAAGGGGTCTGTGTTCATATTCATGAGTACAGATATCTGATTAGCCAATTATGTGGCAGTAGCTCAATGCATAAAATCATGCAGACATAGTTAAGAGGTTGTTGTTCAAACCAATCATCAAAACGGGAGAAATGTGATCTTAGTGACTTTGACTGTGAAATGATTGTTGGTACCAGATAAGGTGGTTTGAGAATCTCAGAAATTGCTGATCTCCTGGGATTTTCATACACAACAGTCTCTGGAGTTTACAGAAAATGGCAAAAAAAATTCCAGTGAGTGGCAGTTCTGTAAATAAAAACACCTTGTTGATGAGAGAGGTCAGCGGTGAATGGCCAGACTGGTTCAAACTGACAAGAAGGCGATAGTAACTCAAATAACCACATATTGCCACAGTGATGTGCAGAAGAGCATCTCTGAATGCACAACATGTCAAAACTTGAAGTGGATGGGCTACAGCAGCAGAAGACCACAAACATACACATAGTGGCCAGTTTATTAGGTATAGGAGGTTACTAATAATGTGGCCATGACTTTCTCTTCAAGTATCTTTTCTGATGCGATATGAGGCTTAACAAAGTACAGTTTCTTTCAAAGAAAAGCCACCAATAAAAATGTTTATTAGTAACCAGATGTGAAGTTAAGGTCATCACCTGATTTAACAAGGAACAGTCTATATGCAGCATGTAATTGTGTTATGGAAGACCAAGTAATAGAGAAGTATAACATAAATATTTTTATCTGATGTTAGGATGTAAATGACAACGACAATAAAGAAAATTATTGCTCTTCTCTAGTTGCATGTCAGCTGAATAGTGTGGAGCTGTAGCATTATACTTAGAGATGTAATTTTCCCCATACAAGCCTCTGTATGCTGTTGCAGCCTTCTCAACTGCCCACGTCAGTTGTCCATCAAGATGGTCAGAATACACCAAGCAATTCCAAATTCATGGCTCCCAATAGGGAAGTCTGGGGTGAACAAATGTTGACTTATCTAATGATCACTGTATTTAGTTTGAATGAAAGCTAAGTAGGATATGAAGGTGCAATATGATGGATGTCAGTTATTGAATTCAGTTTTTCACCCTGTCTTTGCTAGATTATGGTTTCCTAATAATCTCTGAGTCGCTAGAACCATCCTTTGTTGATTTTGGTATTGCTGCCATATTTCTTGTGCAGTCTATCTGCAGCATGAATTTTCTCTGCAAGGGCCAAGGCGATGATACCCAGACCTGATGAGGGTCTCAGCCTGAAATGTCAGCTGTTGATTTCCCTCCAAAATGTTGCCTGACCTGAGTTCCTCCAGCATTTTGGGTGTGTTCATGGAAAGTACTTTTAATTGTTAGGCCTTTTTCTGGTCCTAGTTTGGAAACCAAGAGTTGAAGTGGGACAAATTGAGTAGAGTCTGATTGTTTTGTCGAGCAGTGGTCCCCAACCACCGAGCCGCGAAGCGTGTGCTACCGGGCCGCGAGGAAACGATAAGATTTGGGGATATGAAATGATACGAGTCAGCTGCACCTTTCTTCATTCTCTGTCATGCCCATTGTTGAACTTGAACGCACGCGAGATCATTATGTATACGAAGTCATTACCCACGCGAGGTCATCAGTCGCCTAAACCCAGTGATACCCTAGCGCCAGGGATCACTGGTTAGCCTCAGGTAACCGGCCGCCTCACGTGTCCAGCGAGAAGTGCCGTTGCTACTGGCCTGGAGCGCGGACAGATGGGCGCCACCTCTAAACCTGTTTAGCACACGGAATGTTTGTGGGGAACCCAGTGCTAAAATATTTGCAGATGACCTAATTCGGGCTCATGGTTTCGTAAGTAGCAGAGCAGCTACCTCACTGTGATCTACTGTAAGTCATCCCTTGAGCCAAACTTTTGTTGGCCAATAGATCCTACCTACCTACAAAGGGGGGGGGGGGGGGGCAGGCACACGCCCTGTCGCACTCCTCGGTCGCTCTCTCCAGACTGTGACCACTGTGGCCCCGGTATGGGGACCTCCGGCCCTTACCTTGTCCTCTCATTGGTCTGGTGCAATTATTTTATATGTTCACATGAGAAAAATATGCGCTGTGTTTAAGAACCAAAGGTTACTTAAAATGTTATGATGTATTTACTTATAAGTGAGTTATAACTGACTTATCACTATATTCATGTGAGGAAAATATGTGCTGTGTGTTTAATATTAAATTTGTTAGGTCAACCCTTTTAGAAACGAAATTGAGTGTATTAGCCACTTATAAGTGACTTATAGTTGACTTATCACTTGTAATATATGTCCTATATTCCAATCATGATTGGCACCCCTCTCCTCATCCCCCCCGCCCCCGTTGGCCGGTCCGCAAGAATATTGTCAATATTAAACAGGTCCATGGTGCAGAAAAGATTGGTGACCCCTGTTGTAGAGAAAATATGATACTGAGTTCTGCATCCAATCTTTCAACAAGAAGCCCTTCTACCAAATGATAAAATAGTACAAGACAGCACTTAAGCATTAAGAATTGTGAGCACTATGCAGCTACATCAGTGAGGTTGATGAGTTACGATTAAATACAGGACTTGGAGAAATATTACAGAAAATTTTGGGGGATGGCAGTGTAACATAGTAGTTAACATAACACTATTGCAGCACCAGCGACCCAGGTCTAATTACACCGCTATCTGTAAGGAGTTTGTACATTCTTCCCTGACCCATGTGTGTTTTCTCTGGGTGTTTCGATTTCCTCTCACATTCCACAGACGTAAGGTTTAATTGGTCACATGGGTGGAATTGGGCAGCGCCATCGTTGGAGCAGAAGGTCCTGTTACCATGCTGAAATCTGAAAGCCTATATGAGACCTTTTGTATAAGTAGCAGTACGTTAATGTGCATTTCAAAATCAAGCAGCAGAGTTCAAAATCTGGTTCTGCCGTGAGGAAAGCATGTTCAAGCAAGAAGCTCACTTGCTTTTATGGATGAGCTTAGATGGAGATACAGGTCTGTTCCCCTACCATGTTTCTGCAGTTCATGATGCCAATCTAACTGATGCCATGTCGCTGCTTGTTCATGTGTCTTGACTAAATGTCTTGCAGATGTTGATAGGTTCTTGATTAGTCAGTGTCAAAGGTTATGGAAGAAGGCAGGAGAATGGAGTTGAGAGGGATAATAAATCAGTCATGCAATGGTAGAGTGGACTCAATGGGTTGAATCGACAAATCATGCTCATACTTCTTATGATCTTGTGTATTTGCTTCTACCATCTCCACTGGCAGCACATTCCAGGCATCTACAACTGTGTAAAAATAAAAACTTGAGTTGTACATTTTGCTTAAATTAGACCTTTCCATCTTGAGAAGAAGACTATTTACTGGACACTTTCCTCTTGCATTTGACCTCTCAAAATGCAGAACCTTGGAGTTAGACTCATAATTCCATCTGCTGTTCTTGATTCAAGTTTCCAACTCTTCTGTATCCTGCACTATCATTTCAAAACCGTTCTTCACTATCCAGTATCTGTATCGTCTGCAGACTTGTTAATCAAACTACTTAGATTTTCCTCTCAATCACACAACAGAGATCTCGGCACTGATCACAGACTTCTGTCAGAACAACTCTACGATCTGGCCAATTTTCTATCCAACTTGTCACCTCACTATGGATCCATGATGATTTAATCTTCTGGACTAGCCTACCACTAGGCCAAGTTATTTACTAATGCCCATGTATACAACATACTCTGCCCTATCCTTGTCAATTATCTCAAAGCATTTAAACAAATTTATGAGGCAAAACCCCACATAAATATGAGTGCTGACATTCCCTAATATGTCCATGTTATGTTTTTTTCCAAATGCAGGCAAATTATATCTAAGGATCTTCTGTAATTTCTGAACCACTGTTGTAAGGCTCACCAGCCTATAATTTATTAGTTTGTCCTTGTCATTCTTAAAGGGTAGCATATTGCTTTTATTAATGTTTAATTCTTTAAATCAACTCTTTCAAATTCTGTTTTCAGCTGGCAGCCTGAAAGACAGATTCCTTTCCATGATGTACGATTTCCACCACCAGCAGATTATCATAAAGATATTAACGAAGGTGATGATGTTGAGGTATGTGATTACCTGTGAAAGTAGTGTGTGATATAGTGTTCTAACTACTGTAAGGTGAATTCACTGAAGTACTTCATTCTAATGAAAGGTGATTGACCTGAAAAGTTACCTGTTTCTTTGTGCAGATACTGACTGACCTAAATATGTCTGGCAATTTCTGTATTTAGTTCACATTTCCAGTTTACACATTTTTAGATGAAGTGTAGTTAATGGATATGAAATCTAATCAAGCACTTCAGACTAAATTAGTTCACATTTTTATTTAAAAACTGCATTTTAATTAATTTTGGGATACTCTTATCAGAGTCAGAGCCACACAATATGGAAGCAGTTCCTTTAGCCCAATTGGTCAGTGCCGACCAAAATGCTACATCTAAGCTCAAACATGAAGAAATCTGCAGATGCTGGAAGTTCAAACAACAACACACACAAAATGCTGGTGGAACACAGCAGGCCAGGCAGCATCTATAGGGAGAAGCGCTGTTGACGTTTCGGGCCGAGACCTAAACTCATCCCATTTGCCAGCACTTGGTCTATATCCTTCTAAAAGGCTAGATTCTAGCTGTCCTGACGAAGGGTCTCAGCCCGAAACGTCGACAGTGTTTCTCCCTTATAGATGCTGCCTGGTCTGCTGTGTTCCACCAACATTTTGTGTGTATTGTTTGAATTTCCAGCATCTGCAGATTTCCTCGTGTTTGTAGATTCTAGTTGTTTCCTTGTAACTGCCCAACTGTCCTTTAAAGGTTGTTATTGTACCGCTCTCTCTGCCACTTAGTCTGGCAGCTCCTTCCACGTACATACCTCCCTAAAAGAAAGTTTCCCCTAAAGTTCCAATTAAATCTTTCCCCTCTCACTTATTGAGCAAAGGCAAAAGATTTACATCAGCAAGGATTAGAAGATTATAGCCAAAACTTCTATTTCAGCATTCTGGTTTGCTGACTCAGAATAAAGAAGATAGCATTTATTCCAGAAGCTGCCATTTCAAACTTGTACTTCATGACAAACATATTGGTATTAAGTTGATCTCTTAAAGAAAAAAATCAGTTTCTTAAAAAATTGCAATAACCTGCATTACATGCTCAATCTGCCTTGCCAAAATTGCATCATATGACGTGGGATGATAGTGATTTGGTTTGTACCTATGTTTTAATGACTGCAAGTGAGAATATTTGTTGCAATACTATTTCCCTTCTCTATGCCCTTTATTCCATTTTTTAAAATGTATCCTTCTCCGCCTCAGTACCCACTTAGCTGAAAGCAGGTTTTAATGGTCTCCATGCACGATGAGAGAAAAAAAATCCTTTGCACTTCTCTTGCAGTTAATCTAAAGTCAAAGCTTCACTGTTAATTAACAAACTTTTCTCACAGTTTTGCAGGGTAGGTGGTGTGGAAATTGTTGAAACTCTTAACAGTTGTATGATTTTTTTTCAATCTTTGCATGATTGTAAAGTTTTTGTGCTTGGAACTCCATCAGAATGATTCTAATTTAGGCACTCCTGAATGGAAGGGCAGCCAGAGATGTTTTATTCCTCTAGTAGCAGAGCTTCTCTGCCTTAAATCAACTCCAAAAAGAATTACCTTTTCTCTCAATATTCCTACCCTCATATTGAACAGTGTGATTAAGGAAAAGTGATTGGGAACAAAAAAAATCAGGAGGTTCAATATAAAAGTTCAGAATGGGGAATAATAGAAGAATGGGTGGAGAAGAGAAAAATGAGGATAAAAGTGAAATATTACAAAATGTACAGTAATTTTGTTTAGTATCTATTAGCACATTAATAGCCTTTTTATGCCATGTGGGAACAGAAAACTTTAATTAAAATCAGCTTTAGTGTTGGCAAAAAAAATTGAAACAAACATTTGAGAAATGCATTTTGTGTTTCTGTCATTTAATTAACTTTTTATTTCTAGTTATTTTTTTTACTTTTTACTGAAACATATTTTCCCCATTTCCCACATTTGATATATTTTGCCCCTGTTTATTTATATACAGTGCCTATAAAAAATAATCACTCCCTTCACCCCCCGCCCCAGAAGTTTTCATGTTTCATTGTTTTACAACATTGAATCGCAGTGGATTTAATTTGACCTTTTTGACGCTGATCAACAGTAAAGACTATTCATGTCAAAGTGAAAACAAATTTCTACACATTGGTCTAAATTTATTATAATTATTAACACAAAATAATTGCATTATTACTCACCCCCTTCAAGTCAGTATTTAGTAGATGCACCTTTAGCAGCAATTACAGCCTTGAGTCTGTGGATAGGTCTGTATCAGCTTTGCACATCTGGACACTTCAATTTTTCCCCATTCTTCTTTACAAACTTGCTCAAACTCTGTCAACTTGTTTGGGGATTGTGAGTGAACAGCCCTTTTCAAGTCCGCGCACAAATTCTCAATTGGATTGAGGTCTGGACTCTTGACTTGGCCATTCCAGGACATTAACTTGGTTTTTAAGCCATTCCTTTGTAACTTTGGCTTTATGCTTGGGGTTCAGTGTCTTGCTGGAAAAGAAATCTCTCAAGTCGCAGTTCTCTTGCAAACTGGATCAGGATTTCCACAAGGACATTCCCATATTTTGCTGTATTCATTCTACCCTCTACCTTCACAAGCCTTCCAGGGCCTGCTGTAGTGAAGCATCCTCACAGCTTGATGAAGCCACCACTATGCTTTATGGTGGGGATGGTGTGTTTTTGATGATGTGCAATGTTTGGTTTACGCTAAACGTAGAGTTTAGTCTGATGGCCAAAAACACAGGACAATTTACAATGACCAATTAATCTACTAACCAATATGTCTTTGGACTCTGGGAAGAAACCAGAGTCCCCAGAGGAAACCCATGTGACTCATAGGAAAGATATACAAACTTACTTACAGATGACGTCGGATTGAACTCTGAACTCAGACACTTGTTGTAATTGTTGTAATAGCAGTGTGCTGAATGCTACATTACTGTTGCTAGAGTTTTACTATATTAAAAAATCTTGACCATCCCAAAGAAGCCTAAATATTGAGTCTTTTCCCTGAATTAATTTCCAGGATTTGTTGGATGTAATTTTCATATGATTGATTAAAAAAAGCAGAGGCAAGAGACTTGAAAGGGATATAATTGACTGATCTCATTCAAATTTTTGCAGTTTAATTTTAATTATGCAGGGTGCAAATGATATCTGAATATCTCCCCCTTCAACTTATCACAATGTGTGATTGATAATTTTAACATTTTTGTTGTTTACATAACCTTTGGAAGTTTTCCTTTCAAATGGATCCAAAGTTGGTTTACTTCTAGTAGCTAACTACAAACCCCCTAATTCTAAGTCAAACCATATCTAAATCTTTGGACAACTGGAATAAAGGTTTTTTTAAAATTTTTCTGGCTAACATCAGCCATTTTATTTATGCATGAAGATATTCTGAGTCACTGGTATTACAGCTCGGAGTTCAATTCCCGCATTCTCAGTAAGAAAGTTTGTACATATGTCTCGTGTGTGTTGGTTTCCTTTGGGTACTCCAGTTTCCTCCCACAGTCCAAAGATGTTCACATTTGTAGATTAATTGCTCATTGTAAGTTGTCCTGTGATTAGGCCAGGGTTAACCAGGTGGGTTGCTGGGTGATCTGGCTCGTTGGGCTTCCACGCTTATTCTCTAAATGAAATAAATAAAATACCTTGCTGCAGTTTTGAAGGGCTGCATGGTGTAAAATTTTTATTAGGGAGATGAACCAGTGTATCATCTAAGGAAGAAAGCAGTAGAATTTCTACTACACAAAAAAGTCTGCAGATGCTGGAAAGCCAAAGTAACACACACACAACACTGGAGGAACTCCGCAGGTCAGACAGCATCAACAGAAAGAGTAAACAGCTAACATTTCGGGCCAAGAGCCTTCTTCAGGATCTTTTACAAATACTGGATAAGATTGTTTGTTTTCTTTGGTAAGGACTTTATATTCAGTATCTTCAGTTTGCAGGTTGGTCTAGGGATAAAGCTCTTGCTATGTGGACAAATGTCTTAACTTCCATAGAATTGCTACCATACCATTGAAAATTTGTTCTACATCAGCTCTATTTGTGATTGTGGAAAACTAGTCCAGTATATCACTTATGGCACATTCTCTTTCTTTGAAGAACTTAGTTAAATCTGTTGAGTTTGTAAAAGAACAAAATAGCTTGTGTTGACATTTTCCCATTGCTAATTCATGGAGTCAGTCAGCACAGAAGGAGATCAGTTGACACATTGTACCTTTTTCAGCTTAGTCTCACCAATCAGTTGTTTTCCCATAGCCGTGTAAATCTTTCTTTTAAAACTACTTGATTTGTAGCTTTTTTTTTAGCTATGTTACACACCTTTGAATTTTAATTTGCAGCTGTTGAGTTACTATTTCAGTACCTAAATTATGCTACCCTGGGTACCTGGATTGCATCCAAATGAATATTTAAACATTCCAGAATCATCTAACAAACTGAAAAATAGATGTGTGCTTAATTACATTAAACTGGTAACTGTAATCATGTAACATTTTATCAGTATTTAAGACTACTTACATGCTTGTAAAAGTCTAATGGTTATATATTTATGGTGTTGGTAGTAAATACCCATTGAATATGCAGAATGTAGATCTATGCAAATGAATAGGGCAGTTGAACTATATTTAAAGAAAGGCATCCATCTGCAGAATGTTTTATTTCCATTCACTACAAAACTGCAAAATAAAATAAATAAATCATACACTCAGTGGTCACTATTCAGTATTTTCTATACCTCATAAATTGACCACTGAGTGTATGTTTGTGATCATTCACTTCAAGATTTGCCATGCTGTGCATTCAGAGTAGCTGTTCTGCACATCACTATTGTAATGCATGGTTATTTTAATTGCTGTCGCCTTTCTATCAGTTCGAACTAGTCTGGCCATTTTCCTCTAACTTCATTTTTGCCCACAGAAGTACCACACTCTGGATGGTTTTTTTTCCCGCACCATTCTCAGTAAACTCCAGAGATCCCAGAAGACTTCTGAGATACTCAAACCATCAACAATTATTCCATGATCAAAGTCACTTAGATTGCATTTCTCCCAATTTTGATGATTGGTCTGAACAACAACAGAACCTCTTGACCATGTCTGCATGCTTTTCTGCATTGAGTTAATGCCTCATAATTGGCTGATTAGGTATTTGCATTCATGAACAGGTGTATCTAATAAAGTGGCCAGTGAGTGTATTTTTTACATTTGTTTGTGTTTTGCTGAACTTTTCTATCTAAAAGTAGTATTTTTTAAATTTTCCTAGGTCTATTCTCGAGCAAATGAGAAAGAACCTTGTGGCTGGTGGTTGGCCAAAGTTAGAATGATGAAGGGTGAGGTAAGCTATTTTGCATATAAAATTCCAAGTTCCATTTTGATGGATAATACATTAATGTTACTGGTCAGTGTTGAGTTTTTTTTTACAGATTGCAGCATTATTTGATGATACTGCATCATAAATTATCTGCAGATTTGCATATTCTAAGTTACTTATTCCTATTTTAAATAAACCTGTTCTCATCCTACACATTTGGCATAGTATCATGTAATGAAATCAAGTGTACAGAATCAGAATCGGGTTTATTATCACTGATATAAGTTGATTCAAATTTGTTTTGTGGCAGCAGTACACTAAATACATAAAGTTACTGTAATTTACATTAAGAAATAGAAAGTTCAATAGTGCAGAAAGAGAGCAAAATAATGGTGGTAATTGTCATGGATTCAAGGACCGTTCAGAAAACTGATGGCAGAGAAGCTGGTCCTAAAATGTTCAGTGTGCATCTTCAAGTTCCCGTACCTCATCTCTGATGATTGTAATAAGAGTGTGGGGGGTTCTTGTGATGGATGCCCCCTTCTTGAGGCCTGGCCTTTTGAAGATATTTTCAATGATGGAGAGATTAGTGCCTGTCATAGAACTGTCTGAATTTACAACACACTCATCTTTTTCCTATTCTATGCAATGGAGCCTCAGTACCAAGCAGCATAAGAAGATGGCACCAGCTGTGATGTTGCAGACAGCTCACAAAACTACTAGATACGCTTCTGCTTCTAGATATGTTTTTTCAGAACTGATTGATTGCAGCCTATAATTTCCCTTTTAAGAGTGGACCTATGAGTTGACTAAATAATCTGGTACTTTTGCAATCTCCTGGTGGATTCAGCAAACTACACTCTCAAGACCAGATATGGTGGGTGAGGTCATTGCTGGGGCTGTATGCTGCGTTGATGCTGGATGGCGGAACACGAACTAATGATCAGCTCTATTTCTCCGCAGCAGTTAAAGCGCAAACAAGATTAAAATCAAAGATGGGAGCGGAGAACAAACAGGTGTCCCTCCTAATCTGCATTCTAAATGGATGTCCCTGTATTTTGAGGCTGCGTTCTCTGGTCTTAGACTCCCCCACCTTCGGAAACATCCTCTCCAAATCTACTCTCGAGGCCTTTCAACATTCAATAGGTTTCTATGTGATTCCCCCCCTTATTCTCTGAATTCCAGTTAGTACAGGCCCAGAGCCATCAAACACTCCTGGTATGATAAGCCTTTCGATCTCAGAATCATTCTCATGAACCTTCTTTGAACCCTCTCCCAATGTCAGCACATCCATCTTAGATAAGAGGCTCAAAACTGCTCACAATACTCCAAATGAAACCTCACCAGTGCTTTATGATGCCTTAACAATACCTGAAAAATACATCCTTGCTTTTATATTCTAATCCTCTTGAGATGAATGCTAAGATTGCATTTGCCGTCCTCAGGACAGACTCAACCTGCAAATTAACCTTTTGTAGCGGCGGGCTACGCGCAGCGCTGAAATTACGACACGGAGTCGGTAAACTGCAACCACGGAATAAGTTTATTTCACAAACACAGTCTTGCTTAAAAGCCTGTCTCCCCCCACTCGATACTTGGAGAGAAACTCCCTGAGGCTATGTATCTTTGTCTCTGGCTCTGGCTAATTGTCAGCCGGTTCGAGTGTGCTAGTAATTGGGTCGCCACATAACCCCCCCCCAGAACCGGCGGTACACCCCCCAATGTCCACAGTCTGGGCCGGGACCTGTTTGGGAGGTCGGCCTCCGCGCCGCGGTGCCGGAAACTCGACCGGTTGCGCCGTCCACGTGGGCCGGTTTGAGTCGGTCCACCGTGAAAACCTCCTCTCTCCCCCCAACGTCCAGCACGAACGTGGACCCGTCGTTTCTGATCACCGTAAACGGCCCCTCGTAGGGCCGTTGCAGCGGTGGCCGATGCCCGCCCCGGCGTACAAACACAAACTTACAGTTCTGCAGATCTTTGGGTACGCAGGTCGGGTGCTGCCCATGCTGCGAAGTGGGCATGGGGGCCAGGGCACCGAGTCTCTCGCGTAGTCTGCCCAGGACCGCTGCGGGTTCTTCCTCTCGCCCCCTTGGGGCTGGTATGAACTCCCCGGGAACGACCAGGGGCGCGCCGTACACCAACTCGGCCGACGAAGCGTGCAGATCGTCTTTGGGCGCCGTGCGGACGCCGAGCAGGACCCAGGGAAGCTCGGCCGCCCAGTTAGCTCCTCGCAGGCGGGCCATGAGAGCCGACTTCAGGTGGCGGTGGAAACGCTCCACCAGTCCGTTCGACTGTGGGTGGTAGGCAGTGGTGTGGTGCAGCTGAGTCCCCAACAGGTTGGCCATCGCTGACCAGAGGCTGGAGGTGAACTGGGCGCCTCTGTCGGAGGTAATGTGGGCCGGGACACCAAAGCGGGACACCCAGGTGGCGATCAGCGCCCGGGCGCAAGATTCGGAGGTGGTGTCGATGAGCGGGACCGCCTCTGGCCATCTTGTGAACCTGTCCACGATAGTCAGGAGGTGCCGCGCCCCGCGTGACACAGGCAGGGGGCCCACGATATCCACATGAATGTGGTCGAAACGCCGGTGGGTGGGGTGGAACCGCTGCGGCGGGGCCTTGGTGTGTCGCTGCACCTTGGCCGTCTGGCAGTGCAGGCACGTTCTGGCCCAGTCACGGACCTGCTTGCGGAGTCCGTGCCAAACGAACCTGCTGGAGACCATCCGGACGGTAGTGCGGATGGAGGGGTGGGCCAAGTTATGAATGGAGTCGAACACGCGTCGTCGCCAAGGTTCCGGGACGACGGGACGGGGCTGGCCGGTGGCGACGTCACAGAGTAGGGTCCTCTCACCTGGGCCTACGGGGAGGTCCTGGAGCTGCAAACCGGAGACTGCGGTTCTGTAACACGGGATCTCCTCATCTGCCAACTGTGCCTCAGCCAGTGCCTCAAAGTCTACCCCTTGGGAAAGGGCGTGAATGTTAGGGCGAGAGAGCGCATCCGCCACGACATTGTCCTTACCCGAGACGTGCCGGACGTCCGTCGTGTATTCAGAGATGTAGGACAGATGGCGCTGCTGGCGGGACGACCAGGGATCGGACACCTTTGTGAATGTAAAGGTAAGCGGTTTGTGGTCCGTGAATGCGGTGAAGGGCCTACCTTCTAAGAAGTACCTGAAATGCCGGATTGCCAGGTATAGCGCCAACAGCTCCTGGTCGAAAGCACTGTACTTGAGCTCGGGTGGCCGCAGGTGTTTGCTGAAAAACGCCAGGGGTTGCCAGCGGCCCGCGATGAGCTGCTCCAGTACCCCACCGACTGCCGTGTTAGAGGCGTCCACCGTGAGGGCGGTAGGGACGTCCATTCTGGGGTGCACTAGCATCGTGGCATTCGCCAAGGCATCCTTCGTTTGAATGAAAGTGGCGGTGGACACCTCGTCCCAGGTAATGTCCTTGCCCGGACCGGACAGCAAGGCGAACAGGGGGCGCATGATCCGGGCAGCTGAAGGGAGGAAGCGGTGGTAGAAATTGACCATACCTACGAATTCCTGGAGGCCTTTGACCGTGGTGGGTCGGGGGAAATGACGGACCGCATCTACCTTAGCGGGCAGAGGGGTTGCCCCGTCTTTAGTAATCCTGTGGCCCAGGAAGTCAATGGTGTCGAGCCCGAACTGGCATTTGGCCAGGTTGATCGTTAGACCGTAGTCACTCAGCCGGGCAAAGAGCTGTCGGAGGTGGGACAGATGCTCCTGACGACTGCTGCTGGCTATGAGGATGTCGTCCAAATAGATGAATGCGAAGTCCAGGTCGCGTCCCACCGCGTCCATCAACCGCTGGAACGTCTGTGCGGCATTCTTCAGGCCGAACGGCATGCGGAGGAACTCGAAAAGGCCGAACGGGGTGATGAGAGCCGTTTTGGGGATGTCGTCTGGATGCATCGGGATTTGATGGTATCCGCGGATTAGGTCTACCTTGGAGAAGATCTGCGCGCCGTGCAGGTTGGCTGCAAAGTCCTGAATGTGCGGCACAGGGTAGCGGTCCGGTGTTGTAGCCTCGTTCAGCCTGCGGTAGTTGCCGCATGGTCTCCAGCCCCCTGTCGCCTTGGGCACCATGTGCAGGGGGGAGGCCCATGGGCTGTCGGACCGCCGAATTATCCCCAATTCCTCCATCCGCGTAAACTCCTCCTTCGCCAGTCGGAGCTTGTCCGGGGGAAGCCGCCGAGCGCGGGCATGGAGGGGTGGTCCCTGGGTCAGGATGTGGTGCTGTACACCGTGTCGGGGCATGACTGCCGTGAACTGTGGTGCCAGAACCGATGGGAAATCTGCCAGGACCCTGGTGAAGTCGTTGCCGGACAGCGTGATGGAACCGAGGTGAGGGGCTGGCAACTGGGCTGCACCCAGGGGGAATGTCTGAAAGGTCTCGGCGTGAACCAGTCTCTTCCTGGGCAGGTCGACCAGTAGGCTGTGAGCCCGCAAGAAATCCGCACCCAGAAGCGGTTGGGCTACGGCGGCCAGTGTGAAGTCCCACGTAAACTTGCTGGAGTCGAGCCGTAGCTGCACCGGACGGGTGCCATAAGTCCTTATGGTGCTGCCGTTCGCGGCCCGTAGGGGGGGACCCGGCGCCCTGCTGCGGGTGTCGTAACTCGTCGGAGGTAAGACGCTGATCTCGGCACCGGTGTCGACCAAAAACTGGCGTCCCGACTGTTTGTCCCAGACATACAGGAGGCTATCCCGAAGGCCAGCCGTCGTAGCCATCAGCGACGGCTGACCCTGGCGTTTCCCGTGGAACTGGCAGGGCGGGCGACAGCGGCGGGCATCTGCGCCCCACCGCTGGTGGTAGAAACACCAGTGTTCGTTTGGCTCCACACCCCGGCCTCTGGGTTTAGCGGGCTCTGCGGCCGGGCCTGGACTGGTTTGCTGCTGGGAGCATGGCCGGGTGATCTGTGCGATGGACGCCCCACTCACCTTCTTGGCGTTCCACAGCGCGTCCGCCCGGGCTGCCACCTTCCGGGGGTCGCTGAAATCCGCTTCGGACAGCAGCAGGCGTATGTCCTCGGGCAGCTGCTCCAGGAATGCCTGCTCAAACATGAGACAGGGTGTGTGTCCGTCGGCCAGAGACAACATCTCATTCATCAAAGCCGATGGAGGCCTGTCTCCCAAGCCATCCAGGTGCAGTAAGCGGGCAGCTTGCTCGCGGCGGGAGAGCCTGAAAGTCCTTATGAGCAGGGCTTTGAATTCTGTGTACTTGCCGTCTGCCGGGGGAGACTGTACGAACTCTGCGACCTGGGCCGTTGTGTCCTGGTCGAGGGAGCTCACCACGTAGTAGTAACGGGTGTCCTCTGAGGTTATTTGCCGAACATGGAATTGGGCTTCTGCTTGCTGAAACCATAGGTGAGGTTGTAGCGTCCAGAAGCTTGGCAGCTTCAAGGAAACCGCGTTAACAAACGCAGCGTCTGCCATCTCCGGTCCAAAAAAACGGTTGGACCGTCGGGGTCACCAATGTAGCGGCGGGCTACGCGCAGCGCTGAAATTACGACACGGAGTCGGTAAACTGCAACCACGGAATAAGTTTATTTCACAAACACAGTCTTGCTTAAAAGCCTGTCTCCCCCCCACTCGATACTTGGAGAGAAACTCCCTGAGGCTATGTATCCTTGTCTCTGGCTCTGGCTAATTGTCAGCCGGTTCGAGTGTGCTAGTAATTGGGTCGCCACACTTTGAGAAATCCTGTGTGAAGACTTACAAGTCCCTTTGCACCTCAGGTTTTTGAATTTTTTCTCCATTCAGAAAATATTCAATGTTTTTATTTTCTCTACCAAAGTGCATGACTGTATACTTACTGACACTGTATTTCATCTGCTACTTCTTTGCCCATTCTCCTAATCTGTCTAAGTCCTTCTGTGGGCTCTCCACTTCCTCAAAACTACCTGGCCCTCCACTTATGTTCATATCACCTGCAAATTTATTGATTCACAAAGCTATCAATTCCTTCATCCAAATCATTGAAGTATAATATATCAAGAAGTGGCCTTTCGCCATTCAATGGGTTTCAATGAGATCACCCCTCATACATCTGAATTTTAATGAATACAGGCCCAGAGCCATCAAACGCTCTTCATATGACAAGCCATTCAATGGCTTTATCATTTTCTGGAATTTCCTTTGAATCCTCTCCAGATTCAGTACAGGTGTCCCCCACTTTACAAGACTTCCGCCTTTACGAAAAATTTTCCCATATAAATTAATGGTTCTTCGCTTTACGCCATTTTTGGCTTAAGAAAGATTTCATAGGAACGCTCTACCTTTGTAAAGGTGGGGGTACATCCTTTCTAAGATAAGGGTCCCAAAACTGCTCACAATACTCGCAATTGAGGCCTCACCTCACAACTTTATAAAGTTTCAACATTGCATCCTTGCTTTTATATTCTAGTCATCTTGAAGTGAATGCTAATGTTGCTTTTACCTTCCTCACCACAGATTCAAACCTGCAATTTATTTTTTAGGGAATCCTGCAAAAGGACTCCCAAGTACCTTTGCATGTCAGTTTTTTAATTAAATTTTCTCTCCATTTAGAAAATTGTTCAGCCTTTCTTTTCTTCTACCAAAGTGTATGATACACTTCCTGACATTGTTTTCCATCTGCCATTTCTTTGCCCATTCTTGGAATCTGTCAAAGTCCTTCTGTAGCCTACTTCCTCAAAACTACCTACCCCTCCACTTTTCTTCATATCACCTGGAAACCTTTCAACAAAGCTATCAATTCCATCATCCAAGTCATTCACGTATAATGTAAAAAATATAATATAGTTATATAAAAATATGATATAGTTGGGATTACAAAGACATGGCTCCAGGGTGACCAAGGAAGGGAGCTCAACATCCAGGGATATTCAATATTCAGGAGGGATAGACAGGAAAGAAAAGGAGGTGGGGTAGCATTGCTGGTTAGAGAGGAGATTAACACAATAGAAAGGAAGGACATTAGCCTGGAGGATGTGGAATAGATATGGGTAGAGCTGCATAAACACTAAGGGGCAGAAAACGCTGGTGGGAGTTGTGTGCAGGCCACCTAACAGTAGTAGTGAGGTTGGGGATGGCATTAAACAGGAAATTAGAAATGCTTGCAATAAAGGAACAGTAGTTATAATGGGTGACTTTATAGATATGTGAAAAGAAAAAGATTGGTCAAGACAAATGTAGGTCCCTTACAGTCAGAAACAGGTGAATTGATCATACTGAACAAAGACATGGCAGATGAATAACTACTTTGGTTCTGTCTTCACTAAGGGGGACATAAATAATCTTCCGGAAGTAGTAAGGGACCGAGGATCTAGTGAGATGGAGGAACTGAGGGAAATGCATGTTAGTAGGGAAGTGGTGTTAGATAAATTGAAGGGATTAAAGGCAGATAAATCCCCAGGGCCAGATGGTCTGCATCCCAGAGTGCTTAAGGAAGTAGCCCAAGAAATAGTGGATGCATTAGTGATAATTTTTCAAAACTCCTTAGATTCTGGATTAGTTCCTGAGGATTGGAGGGTGGCTAATGTAACCCCACTTTTAAAAAAAAAAAGGAGGGAGAGGAAAAACCGGGGAATTATAGACCGGTGAGTCTGACATCGGTGGTGGGGAAAATGCTAGAGTCGGTTATCAAAGATGTGATAACAGCACATTTGGAAAGAGGTGAAATCATCGGACAAAGTCAGCATGGATTTGAGAAAGGAAAATCATGTCTGACGAATCTTATAGAATTTTTTGAAGATGTAACTAGTAGAGTGGATAGGGGAGAGCCAGTGGATGTGGTATATTTAGATTTTCAAAAGGCTTTTGACAAGGTCCCACACAGAAGATCAGTGTACAAACTTAAAGCACATGGTACTGGGGGTATGGTATTGATGTGGATAGAGAATTGGTTGGCAGACAGGAAGCAAAGAGTGGGAGTAAACGGGACCTTTTCAGAATGGCAGGCAGTGACTAGTGGGGTACCGCAAGGCTCAGTGCTGGGACCCCAGTTGTTTACAATATATATTAATTATTTAGACGAGGGAATTAAATGCAGCGTCTCCAAGTTTGCAGATGACACGAAGCTGGGCGGCGGTGTTAGCTGTGAGGAGGATGCTAAGAGGATGCAGGGTGACTTGGATAGGTTAGATGAGTGAGCAAATTCATGGCAGATGCAATTTAATGTGGATAAATGTGAGGTTATCCACTTTGGTTGCAAGAACAGGAAAACAGATTATTATCTGAATGGTAGCCGATTAGGAAAAGGGGAGATGCAACGAGACCTGGGTATCATTGTACACCAGTCATTGAAGGTGGGCATGCAGGTACAGTAGGCGGTGAAAAAGGCAAATAGTATGTTGGCATTCATAGCAAAAGGATTTGAGTATAGGAGCAGGGAGGTTCTACTGCAGTTGTACAAGGCCTTGGTGAGACTGCACCTAGAATATTGTGTGCAGTTTTGGTCCCCTAATCTGAGGAAAGACATTCTTGCCATAGAGGGAGTACAAAAAAGGTTCACCAGATTGATTCCTGGGATGGCAGGACTTTCATATGAAGAAAGACTGGATCGACTAGGCTTATACTCACTAGAATTTAGAAGATTGAGGGGGGATCTTATTGAATCGTATAAAATTCTAAAGGGATTGGACAGGCTAGATGCAGGAAGATTGTTTCCGATGTGGGAGAAGTCCAGAACGAGGGGTCACAGTTTAAGGATAAAGGGGAAGCCTTTTAGGACCGAGATGAGGAAAAACTTCTTCATACAGAGAGTGGTGAATCTGTGGAATTCTCTGCTCAGGAAACAGTTGAGGCTGGTTCATTGGCTATATTTAAGAGGAAGTTAGACATGGCCCTTGTGGCTAAAGGGATCAGGGGATATGGAGAGAAAGCAGGTACAGGGTTCTGAATTGGATGATCAGCCATGATCATACTGAATGGCGGTGCAGGCTCGAAGGGCCGAATGGCCTACTCCTGCTCCTATTTTCTATGTTTCTATGTAAAAAGTACTGGTCCCAACACAGACCCCTGTGGAACACCACTAGTCACTGGTAACCAACCAGAAAAGGCTCCTTTTATTTCACTCTTTGCCTCCTGCCAATCAGCCAATGCTCTCCATGCTAGTATCTTTCCTGTAATACCATGGGCTCGTAGCTTGTTAAGCAGTTTCATGTCTGGCATCTTGTCAAAAACCTTCTAAAAATCCAAGTACACAACATCCACCAATTCTCCTTTGTCTATCCTACTTGCTTTTTCTTCAAAAATTCCAACAGATATGTTAGGCAAGATTTTCCCTTAAGGAAAGTTTGCTGACTGGCCTATTATCATGTGCCTCCAAATACCCTAAAACAACATTTTTAATAATCGACTTCTAACAGCTTCCCAACCACTGAGGTCGGACTTATTGGCTTGTAATTTACTTCCTTCTGCCCCTTTCTGTTCATGCCACCAGAATTTAATGATTCTTGAAAGATCATTACTAATGCCCCAATAATCTCTTCAGCCACCTCATTCAGAACCCTGGAGTGTAGACCAGGTGACTTATCTATCTTTAGACTGTTCGGTGTCTCAACACCTTCTCTCTAGTAATGGCAACTTCACTCACTCCTCCCCCCGCCCCAGATACTCTTGAACCTTCGGCATACTGCAGTGTCTTCTTCCACAGTGAAGACTGATGCAAAATATTTAGTCAGTTTGTCTGCCGTTTCCTTGTCCCTGATTACTACCTCTCCAGCATTATTTTGCCCTGTCTCGCCACCCCCCTTCTAATTACTTTGGGAGGTGCAGGAGTCTTGGACCCCACACCAGCCGGTTTGGGAGAAGTTGTTGCCCTGCAACCATAAGGCTTTACTCACCTCATCGCTGATTGGGCTCTGCATCTGTGAATTGTTTCATAATTTGTTCTTTTTTTCCCACACATTGGGTGTTTGACAATTTTTGTTGTGTGGGTTTCTTTAAAAAGGGTTCTATTGTGTTTCCTTGTTTTGTGGCTGTCTGCAAGAAGGCGAATCTCAAGGTTGTATATAGTATATATTGACAATAAATGTACTTTGAACATTTGAACTTTGATGCAACCAATCAGAATGCTGTCCATGGAACATCTATGAAAATTTGCTGGCCTTTGATATAGCAAATCACCTCAAGCTCCTAATGAAGTATAACCGCTTCCATGCCTTCTCTATGAGAGAGAAAGAAAAGTGACCCCCTGCATTACTTTGCTGTCTTATGATCTTTTTGCAGGAAACATCTTCCTTTAAAATGTCTCAGTTTTCACCAACATACAATCACAGAAACTACTATGCAAGTGGACATATTAGTGATTGTGGCTAATTAGTAATGGCAATTCACTGGAAATTAATTTACAAGCCTGCTGCTTTCCACGTTTGCTAAGGGGACACAGTTAGAAACTGATGTCCAACTTGATCTAATTTTTAATTAGAATTTGGATCAGTTAATTATAATATCTAAAATTTGCTTCTTGAAGAAAGCATGAATGAAATATCCACATTGTTCCAAATTAATTCATATCGAGCATTTTATGAACTGTGAACTGTGGGCATCTGGGTTGGGTGATAAACATCCTAAGTGCATTGAAAGCATAAAATAGTGGTCTTTGCTTAGCACTAAAGAGCTTCCCATTGCAATTGCAGTATTAATGAGAAATTTTGTTTGTAAAATGTGATATTGGTACTTGGTGTAAGCAAAGTGCAAATTTTAAAGATCTCTTTCCTTACAAAAAACATTTTTTCAGTTTTATGTTATAGAGTATGCTGTTTGTGATGCAACGTTCAATGAAATAGTCACTGTGGAACGACTGCGACCTATCAACCCCAATAAGCCTGCAACAAAAAGCACATTTCACAAAATAAAACTTGATGTTCCTGATGACCTGAGGCGTGCGTAAGTAAAAGTAAATTTATCACAAGCTAAACAAGAATTTCATGACTATTCTATTAAATGTTTTCTGTTGCATTGGTTAGAAAATCATTGAAGCATTCTGTAGTCCTTCAGCATTTCTAATTGTGTATTTCTAGATGTGCCAACGAATCTGCACATAAGGATTTTAAAAAAGCTATTGGTGCTTACTGCGTGTACTTTGATTCAGAAAGCAATCAACTAGTTGTTTTGGTATGTGTGTCACTTTCCCTGTTGGTGCTTTTATAATATACTAAATGTTAAGTTTTGTTGTAGCAACCTGATCCTAACACAGCATTCTTTGCAAAACCCCAGTCCACCAATGAAATGACGGCGAAGCGAGCGAGCATGCTGAGTGATATGCATTTCAGAAGTATTCGGACAAAGTTGACTCTGATGTTGAGGAATGAAGAAGCAAGCAAGCAGCTGGAGGTATGTTCAAATGGTTCGGCTTCTCCAAGTGCAACTTTCTTTGGCAATCCAATATGGGAGGGAAATCTTACTGTGAAACATAGCTACATAAGAAACAAAAACTATGCTGTGAATTGGATGGTTTGATTGGTTCATTATTGTGACATGTACTGAGATATTGCAAAAAGTTTGTCTTGCATACTATTTATACAGATCAAATCATTGCACTAGTTAATTGAGGTAGAATAATTTATATCAATAACAAAATGCAGAATGAAGTGTTGTAGCAGCTATAGAGGAAGTGCAGTCCAGGTAAGCAATTAGGTGCAAGATCATAAGGAAGACTGTGAGGTCGAAAGTACATCTTATCATGTGAGGGACCCATTTAATACTTTTACTAGAACAGAGTAGAAGCTGTCCTGGAGTCTGGTGTTACATACTTTCAGTCTTCTGTATCTTCTGCCGATGGAAGAAGGCAAAAGAGAGAACATCCAGGTTGTGTGGGGTTTTAGATTATGTTGGCTGCTTTACTGAGGCAGGTAGATGTGTTGACAGTGTCCATTGAAGGGAGGCTTGTTTCTGTGATGTGCTGAGTTGTGCCTACAAATCTCTGCAGTTTTTCATAAACTACCTATTAGTAAATCGCTTTTGGACAATAGTGTTCTTCAGCCTCGTATTTCAAAACTGTACCAGGCACACACTCGCAGTTCTCAATATTAGGACGTTTGAATGATGAATCTAGAGCTGAGAAAGGAAATCGAGCAAAATGAGTTTTTAATTGCATTATAAATAATGGTGCTGACAGTCCATCGAAATCCAGCACAGGTGTCAATAAAATGACCTTTTTATTATAGTGACCAAAGGAAATGGGTAGATTTCAACTTGTTCTGGTAAGGACATTTTTAAGCTTTTTTAATGTTCACATTAGAAGCAGTTTATATTTCAAGGTATGTTATTTCAGCAACAACTTGTGCTTTTTTAAATCACTTTTCTATTATTTTCTTTTTTTGTATTCAAAATGCCTGTGCATGAAACTGCTTTTTATGTATTCTCTGCAGCTGGTGGAATATTATAGAATCTCACACATAATGTTACCATAAGACAAAGGAGCAGAATTATACCATTCAACCCATCAAATCTGCTCTGTCATTCTTTCATGGCTGATTTATTATCCCTTTCAACCCCATTCACCAGTCTTCTCTCCATAATTGTCTTGACGAAGGGTCTCGGCCCAAAACGTCGACAGTGCTTCTCCTTATAGATGCTGCCTGGCCTGCTGTGTTCCACCAGCATTTTTTGTGTGTGTTGCTCCATAATCTTTGATGGCTTTACGATCAGCATCCACTTTAAATAGACTAAATGACTTGGCCTCTGCAGCCATCCCTGGCAATGAATTCCACTGATTCACCACACTCTGGCTAAAGAAATTCCTTCTCATCTCTTCTAAAGAGACGTCCTACTACTCCAAGGTTGTACCCTCTGGTCCTAAACTCCTCTTGACATCTGATCTATCTAGGATTTTCAATATTTGATCATTTCCAATGAGATCTCTTCTCCCCGCCCCCCCACTTCCTTCTAAACTGCAGCAAATACAGGCCCAGAATCATCAAATGCTCCTCATCCTCTCATCCTTTCATTCTGGACCCTCTCCAATGCCAGCATATCCTTTCTTAGATAAGGTGCCCAAAACTGCTCATACTACTTCTAGTTCCATTTGACCAATTCCTCGTAAACCCTCAGCAATACATCCTTGTGACATAAGCTCTCAACAATACTTAGGTCAACTCCATCTTTTTCTGGATTGTATGATACTGTTTTCTGTGTTCTGCATTAGCAATTATGTGCATATGTGATTTTTCACATAATGCATAGCTCTTTCATTTAGAGCATCAATACTATCAGTTTCATTTTCAAACAATTGAATGGAAGTAGGGCATCTCTCATATTTAGTTGAAGACACACCTAAGTGCTGAAATTTTTTTTTAAATCCAGCTTAAGATAAACCACAGATCTGTTTCCCACACAGAACGCTAGGGGAACTCAGCAGGTCAGGCGGCATCTATGCAGGGGAATAAACAGTTGATGTTTAGGGCCAAGATGTTCCATCAGGACCCAATTCATTCTCCTCCATGGGTGCTGTTCGACTTACTGATTTCCTCTAACATTCTGTGCGTTGCCCTGGATTTCTAGCATCTATAAAATCTCTCGTATCTACTTTCCATATTTTATTTAGATGTGTAAGTCAAGTTAAGTCAAGTCACTTTTATTGTCATTTCAACCATAACTGCTGGTACAGTACATAGTAAAAATGAGACAACGTTTTTCAGGACCATGGTGTTACATGACACAGTACAAAAACTGGACTGAACTACGTAAAAAAACAACACAGAGAAAAAAAACACACAACAGTTACACTAGACTACAGACCTACCCAGGACTGCATAAAGTGCACAAAACAGTGCAGGCATTACAATAAATAATAAACAGGACAATAGGGCAAGATGTCAGTCCAGACTCTGGGTATTGAGGAGTCTGATAGCTTGGGGGAAGAAACTGTTACATAGTTTGGTTGTGAGAGCCAGAATGCTTAGGTGCCTTTTCCCAGACGACAGGAGGGAAAAGAGATTGTATGAGGGGTGCATGGGGTCCTTCATAATGCTGTTTGCTTTGCGGATGCAGCGTGTAGTGTAAATGTCCGTGATGGTGGGAAGAGAGACCCTAACATAATCCTATGGTGTAGTGATGTAAGCTTTCTCAGTGACCCACCTACTTTAGGTATTATAGTATTAAAATTTAGAGAAACAGTATGTGCAGATAGTTTTTTTTAATGAGTTAAATTTAGTTTTAAAAATGTACTAAACTTTGTTTCATTTCAATTTTCTGCTATGCAAAGTGATACTTGGAAGTTGAAAACAGATCATTTGGCAGTCCTGAATCAATAGAATTGTTTGCATAGGTTAAAACAAGTTCCAGTAACATCAAATTTTTGATCTTGACTTTGCTTGCTGTGCTATTGCACTTGAGAAACCTTGCATACCAATAATATCGGGAAAATAATTCCCCTCGTATTATTCTTTCTCAGACAGTCTCGGAGTATCTGGAACTACAGTACAGTACAAAAGTCTTAGGCACCTTAGCTATATATATGTGTTTAAGACTTTTGCACTGTACTATTTGTCAACATAGTGTGGAGAGCGAGTATGTTAATCTGGTGGGGAAAGGGATGTTGGGAATGGCGAGGGTGGGGCGCAGCGGAAGGGGTATGGGACAAGTGGCAGAGTGAGTGCCAAGAGACGAGGGGTGTTACTTGATTCCAAACAATTGGTTTATTGATCATTCCAGAATCTCACCCCCTCACCCCTCCCTTCCACTTTTCCCAACCATGATTACCCTCTCCTGTTCTCCTTCACTACAATAGAGACCCATATCAGAATAATGTTATCAACACTCAATTTTTTTTCTTTTATTGCAGCAGCAGTAAAGTGCAATACGTATATGAGTGTACGTATGACTGCAGACTGTTGCAACAGTCATGGACTTAGGGACTTGGACTAGTTTTTTGTGTGACTGTATTTTACTGCTGTCTTATATATGTTATCTTACCTTGTGCTTTGTAAAACTGTTGGTACTATGGCTCAAGATTCACACTGTTTTGTTTGGCTGTATTCATATAAGGTTGAATGACAATTGAACTTGAGAGTAAGTGAATGAAAGCATTAAATAATAAAAGAAGATTTTTAATCCACTTAAAGCATAACTTTCCAGTATTTGGACTGGCTCCCTGTTGGCTTTCCTCAGAGTCATTGCTGAGAATTCAGAAATGTTGCAGAACTAAACAGTGTTTCTCTTGCGCTTGTCCTGTGAAAATTAACTTGACTCTTTAAGATGATGTGGCGGACAATAAGGAATTTTTATTATGGAGCCTCAGTGCTGATCCAATATCTTGTTACAGAAGCAAACCTAAGTAGCATTGTATTTGTGACACTTCAGTTGAACTGTCAAGTTATATATCAAGCACTACAGCTGGGTTGCTTGCCTCATCAGCAGCTATATTCAAAACACCAATTCACTGTTACTCTGTCTTTAAAGGATGAAAGTATTCAGAAATGAATGGATTGGACGCATTTTCATGTAGCCTTTAACACAACTCTATTACAGTTTCAGTGACCTGGGTTCAATTCTGCTGCAGTCTGTATGGACTTTATGCCCTTGACTTTGTGCGTTTCCTCCTGGTACTGTAGTTTCCTCTCTCATTCCAAAGAAAGCATTAGTAGGTTAATTGGTCACATGAGTGTAATTCAGCGGTGCAGCCTCGTTGTGCCAGAAGAGCAAGTTTATTGTAGTGGGCAAACTTTGTAACTACTTCTGGTTCATTCTTTAAGGCATAGAACAGTATATGGCGGTGCCCTTTTGACTAATACTTCTAGTACTTACCTTCAATATAGCCACATTATGTCTTTGATTCTAATACTGGTCCTCTAAGGTGCCCTATGTAGGCCATATTGTTAACTTATTTGACTGCGCTAAAAAAAGTGCTTAACCTTAGTGTGAAAACTCACTTCTTTTACAACTTTATATCCCTGTACGTCTTCCCGAGCAGTAGAGTTTGTATCCTGTATAAAAGTAAATGATGTACAATACAAGTCTGTTTTGTTAACGGCAGTTCCTTGTGCCTACTTCTGGTGTCATGGATCTTTCCACTGACTGGTGCACTGCAAACAGTAACATCCACTGTGTAGAGAAAGAGAAAAAAAACCCAAATCATTTAAACAATAAAAGCAAGCACAACATTTTGAACCATATTGAGTCCTTAGATCTGAATCCCCAGAGTAGACCCAAAGCCCGGGTGTCAGTTCATCATATTAGCGGAGCAAATCACTGTGAAGCTTGCAGACATGAAGCACAGCTGCTGGGGCAGTTTCACAGCCTCCACTTCATGGAGGGATGAGTGAACATTGCAGGAGAGTGAGTGAAATTGACCCAACTCTTGCCTCCGGACTCGAGAAAGAGTTGCTACCAAAAAGCCATTCCTCCAAAGCGGAAACAAAGCCAAGAGATTCACCTATACACAAGAACACAAGGACTGGTGTGCTGAACAATGTCAGCAAGTGCTGTAGACTGACGAGTCAAAATTTGAACCTTTGGCTCAAACTGCATGTAGTTTGTTTGTAGAAAAGCTGGAGAACTGTACATAAATGAGTGTCTCTAGCCAACAGTGAAGCACTGCGGAGGTTTCCTGCAGGTTTGGGGCTGCATTTCTGCAAATGGATTTGGTGATTTGGTCAGAATTAATGGAATCCCCATTGCTGAGAAGTACAAGCAAATTCTCATCCATTATGCAATACAATCAGGGAGGTGTCTGATAAGTCTTAACTTCATTCTGCAGCGAGACAATGACCCCAAACACCCGGCCATGGTCATAAAGAACTACCTTCAATGAAAAGAAGTACAAGGAGTTCTGCAGCAGATGGTATGGTCTCCTCAGAGCCCTGATCTCAAATCGTCGAAGCTGTCTAGGATTACTGGGAGAGACAGAAACAAGTGAAGCAGTCAGAAGTCTGCAGGAGAACTGTTTACTGCTCTTTATAGTTTTTTTTTGATGCATAGAGATTACTCATTTCATTGTTTTTGAAAGCATCTTCATTTACAGAATTTTTATATGTGCCTAAGACTTTGTACAGTAATATTCCTCACTGTAACCATATTAATTACTGTAGCATAACCATATTCCACAATGTCACATCTTGAAACATTGGATGTCTGGTAATATCTACTGTATATGTAATTTCCATTGTCCTTGGCTGCTTACAGAATAAGAGAAGACTCGATAAAGGCCTACAAACCGATAAGAGGCATAGGTAGAGCTTAAGATTAGCTTTATATAAATGGAAGCCTGCATGGAAAGCCTTGTATCTTCAGTCCTGAAAGTCCCTGACTCAGACTTTTGCACAATACTGTAGTAATTTTATGTATTACACTGTACTGCTGCAAAAAAAAACCACCACCATCCCACAAACCACACCATTCACACCATCCTTTGCTTCTGCCAGATTTACAAACTCACTCTCTGCTACACATTGACAAATACTGTACTGTGCAAAAGTTTTAAGCACCCTAAATATATATACTGTATATATGTGCCTATGACTTGTACACAGTACTGTACATGGAAACCTGCTGTGAAATGCGCCATTTTCATTAACAAACATCACACTTATGGATGTGGGGGGGTGGCCTGCAAGTGTCGCCACACATTCCAATGCCAGCGTAGTGTGCCACAGTGAATCTCGCCAGTATGTTATACTCCACAATAAGCTTTTGTTTTCTGCACCAAGCTTTGATGCAGCACTCTATCAAATATCTTCTGAAAATAGGACATCCATTGGTTCCCACTTTAGCCAAAATTCTTATAAGAACTCTACAAATATGATGAGCATGGTTTCCTTTATATAAAGCATTGTTGATTTTGTATGTGGCCCTGATGAAGAGTCTCGGCCGGAAACGTCCACTGTACTCTCTTCCATAGATGCTGCCTGGCCTGCTGAGTTCCTCCAGCATTTTGTGTGTGTTGTTTGATTTTGTACAGTTACCTTGATTTTTTTTATGAGTCCGAATACATTGCTACATAATTGCTTCTGATCTTTTCCCTCTGAACAGATGTTTAACTATCTAATCCTGTTGTGTCTTGTTTTCTACGTCCTTCTGAATGAAGGGATTTGATGTCCAAATTTCAGTCCAATAAAATATTCCGCAAGTGTAAGGAATTCTGAAAAACTAATATCAGTGCATCATGTACCTCACTATTCTCTTTTGATATCCTAACATGAAGTCCATCAGGAACCAGAGGCTCTCCAGCCGATAGTTCCAATAATTTGCTTACTCTCACTGTCCAGAGGAATGTAATTTTCCTGAGTCCCATCCTCTTTTTCAGTTCCTCATTTCCATCTCCTTAAGTTGTTAGTTGTATCCTCTATAGTGAAGATGATGTTAAATGCCTTTTCAATCCCTCTGTCATCTCTCTGTTTTTATTAATAATTCCCCAGACACACTTTATTAATAAAATTTCTTCAATTACTTTAAGTTTTACTATCTGCTTTTCTATTTTTGGCTGGCTTTATTCTTCTTTTTCTTCTTTATTAATCTTGCTTCCTGACCCACTGAATGTTTCACTAAGAGTGTTACTGATTAATAGAATGTGTGTAATATGTAAAGTGAGTTTGTAGGTGAAAAGCGATTTGTCTTGCAATACCTTCTTTGCCAATAAATGTATTCAAAAGGCAAATTATTATTTCTCCTTTCCATTGTTTCAGTTAAAAAGTTGTGTCCTTTTTTAACTTGCCAAGATGAAGGTCATTAGATAACATGATTGTTGTCTCCATTGGTACTACATCTGCTATGCTTTAATTCTTTTAGAGTTCTCGGCAGCTTGCCTCACGCTTCCACGAGCAGTTCATAGTACGAGAAGATCTCATGGGCCTCGCCATTGGTACGCATGGAGCCAACATTCAACAGGCAAGGAAAGTGCCTGGCGTTACTGCCATTGAGCTGGATGAAGAGACGTGCACTTTCCACATCTACGGTGAGGTGGGTTCTTTTAGAATACATCTCTGAATAAGCATATTTATTGTTAACTGTTAAAGCTTGAATGTTGTGCAGCTGCGTCTAAGCATTTTAGCTTCAATTGAAGAATAATGCCAGTCTTCTTTGATACAAATATATTTTAGTTTTTATGGACTTTGCTGGATTCACATTGTCCAGAGTTCAAACTACTGAAGGGTGATAAAATTCTAAGGGGGCTTAATAAGATAGAAGCTAAAAAGCAGCCTTTTCTGGCTAATCAGTGTAAGCAAGGGGGTCTTAGTTTAAGATTAAGAATTTGGCCCCATAGAACAGAGATGAGTTTTTCTCCAAAGATTATATACTTTAGAATTCTTTGCTGCTTTGAAAGTTCTGGTACTTAGTCACTCAGCTGTGAGACTTGTGAAGTTTTTTGGAATAATTTATCTAAGTCTGACTCTGCCAAGAAGATGTCTCTTATACAACTGACATTTTCAGATGCTTCTCCATTTCACTGTTCTAGACATTAGAGCAGAGTTAGGCCATTCAACTCATTGAGTCTGCTCTGCCATTTTATCGTGGCTGATATATTTCTCTCCCAACCTTTACTCCTGCATTGTCTCCGAAACATTTCAAGCACTGACTAATCAAGACGTTAAATACACCCAATGACATGGCCTCCACAGTCGCCAAATAATGAGCCCAAAACTGCTCACAATACTCCAAGTGAGGCCTCACCAGTGTGTTATAAAGCCTCAGCATTACATCCTTGTTTTTATATTCCAGTAGTCCTCTCGAAGTGAATGTTGACATAGCATTTGACTTCCTCACCAGCAACTCAACTGCAAGTTAATCTTTAGAGAATACTGCATGAGGACTCCAAAGTCTCTTTGCACCTCAAATTTTAGAATTTTCTCTCCATTTAGAAAATAGTCTCCTATGTTTTTATTTTGTTCTACCAAGGTGCATGACCATTCACTTCTAGACACTATATTCCATCTACCACTTATTTGCTCATTCTACTAATCAGTCCACATCCTTCTGCAGCCTCCCTGCCCCTCCACCTATCTTCATATCATCCACAAACTTGGCCACAAAGCCATCAATTCTGTCATCCAAGTTATTGACATACAACATAAAAAGAAGTGGTCCCAGCACCAATCCCTGTGGACCACCACTAGACGCTATTCAGGAAAGGCTTCTGTTATTTCCACTTTGCCTCCTGCCAATCAGCCAATGCTCTATCCATGCCAATATCTTTCCTGTCATACCATGTGCTCTTAACTTGTTTAACAGCTTCATGTGTGGCACCTTGTCAATGGCCTTCTGAAAATCCAAGTAAATAACAGCCACTGATTCTGATTTGTCTTTCCTACTTGTTATTTCTTCAAATAATTCAAACAGATTTGTCTGGTAAGATTTTCCTTTAAGGAAACCATGCTGACTTTGGTCTATTTTATCATTTGCCTCCAACTACCCGAAAGCTTCATCCTTAACATTCGACCCATCATCTTCCCAACCACTGAGGTCAGGCTAACTAGACTATAATTTCCTTTCATCTGCTACCCTCCCTTCTTAAAGAGTGAAGTGGTATTTGTAATTTTACAGTTATAGAACCCTGCCAAAATCTAATGGTTCTTGAAAGATCATTACTAATGCCTCACAATCTCTTCAGCTGCCCAAGCAATTTCACCCTAGTAGTAGCAACTGCAGTCACTTCTCTCCCCTGACACAATTGTTCTACAGTAAAGGCTGGTACCATTTCCTTGTCTCCCATTACTACCTGTCCAGCAACATTTCCAGTGGTCCAATAGCTACTCTTGCCTCCTTTTTACTCTTTATATCTGGAAAATATTTTGAAATTCTCTTTGATATTGTTGTCTAACTTCCCACCAATTATTGCTCTGTTATCAAGTCAAGTCAAATCAAGTTTATTGTCATTTTGACCATAAACTGCTGGTACAGTACATAGTAAAGATAAAACAATGTTCCTCCAGGACCCTGGTGCTACATAAAACAACACAAAACTACACTAGACTACGTGAGACAGCACAAGGCTATGCTAGACTACGCAAAACAGCATAAAAACTGCACTAGACCGCAGACCTGCACAGGAATGCATAAAGTGCACAAAACAGTGCAGGGCAGTACAATAATTAATAAACAAGACAATAGGCACAGTAGAGGACAGATTACAATATAATAATAAATGATGTAGATGTCAGTCTAGACTCCGGGTATTGAGGAGTCTGACTTGGGGGAAGAAACTGTTGCACAGTCTGGTTGTGAGAGGCCGAATCGGTACTTTTTGCCACATGGCAGGAGGGAGAAGAGTTTGTGTAAGGGGTGCGTTGAGTCCTTCACAATACTGTTAGCTTTGCGGGTGCAGCGTGTGGTGTAAATGTCTTGATTTCCCTTCTTAGCCATGGTTGCATCATCCTACCTTTAGAATACTACATTCTTGGAATGTATCTACCCTGCACCTTCTGAATTGCTCCCAGAAACATCAGCAATAGCTGCTCTGCCGTCATCCCTTTTAGTGCCTCCTGCCAAACAACTTTAGCTACCTCTTCTCTCTCATGTCTCTGTGATTTCCTTTACTCCACTGTGATACTTGTACATCTGATTTTAGCTTCTCCCTCTCAAATTGCAGGATAAATTCTATTATATGTTCACTGTCTCATAAGGGTTCCTTTACCTTTAAGCTCCCTCAGCAAATCTGGTTCATTATAGAACACCCAATCCAAAATAGATAGATAGATACTTTATTCATCCCCATGGAGAAATTCAACATTTTTCCAATGTCCCATACACTTATTGTAGCAAAGCTAGTTACATACAATACTTAACTCAGTATAAATATGCATCTAAAATCACCCTCTCAAAAAGCATTAATAAATAGCTTTTAAAAAGTTCTTAAATAGTTTACTAAGAAATACATTGAATGGTAACTTAAGCTCAGTCCTGACCCCGGCACTTTAACATATCCTACCCCTGGCGTTTGAATTGTAAAGCCGAATGGCATTGGGGAGTAATGATCTCTTCATCCTGTCTGAGGAGCATTGCATCGATAGCAACCTGCCGCTGAAGCTGCTTCTCTGTCTCTGGATGGTGCTATGCAGAGGATGTTCAGGGTTTTCCATGATTGACCGTAGCCTACTCAGCACCCTTTGCTCTGCTACCGATGTCATACTCTCCGGTTCTGTGCCCACGACAGAGCCTGCCTTCCTTACCAGCTTATTAAGACATGAGGCGTCCCTCTTCTTAATGCTGCCTCCCCAACACGCCACCACAAAGAAGAGAGCGCTCTCCACAACTGACCTATAGAACATCTTCAGCATCTCACTACAAACATTGAATGACGCCAACCTTCTAAGGAAGTACAGTCGACTCTGTGCCTTCCTGCACAAGGCATCTGTGTTGGCAATCCAGTCTAGCTTCTCGTCTAACTGCACTCCCAGATACTTGTAGGTCTTAACCTGCTCCACACATTCTCCATTAATGATCACTGGCTCCATATGAGGCCTAGATCTCCTAAAGTCCACCACCATCTCCTTGGTCTTGGTGATATTGAGACGCAGGTAATTTGAGTTGCACCATATTCCCTAGTGTGCTCAACCACAATCTGTTCTAAAAAACCCATCTTGTAGGCATTCTACAAATTCTCTCTCTTGGAATCCATCACTACCCTGTTTTTTGCTAATCTACCTGAATATTGAAATCCCCCATGACTATCGTAACAGTTTCCTTTTGATATGCCTTTTAAATCTCCCATCATAAATTGTAGCCCACATACTGGCTATTGTTTGGAGGCCTGTTTATAACTTCTTACAGGGTCTTTTTATCCTTGCAGTTTCTTAACTCTACCCACAAGGATTCTACATCTTCCAATCCTTTGTCATCTCTTTCTAATGATTTGATTTCTTTTTTACCAACAGAGTCATACGACCCCCTCTGCCTACCTACTTGTCCCTCTGTTCCACTGCAACTCATCACACTGACTAGAATTTTGCCCTATCATCTGCCTGTCCTTCCTCACAGTCTCACTACACACCGCCTCTGCTTGTATGCAAACTGCTGCATCCTCAGCACTATCATTCATGTTCCCATCCCACAGTCAAATTAGTTTAAACCCTCCCCAACAGTTGTAGAAAACCTGCCCATAACTATGTTAGTCACCTGCGGGTTCAGGTGTAACCATCCATTTTGTATAGGTCACACCTCCCCCGGAAGATGTGGCCAGTGAATCTGAAATCCTGACCCCTGCACCAGTTCCTCAGCCATGCATTCACCTGCCAAACCATCCCATTCTTGCCCTCATTGGTGTGTGACACAGGCAGAAATTCTAATTTGGCTTTGCTTATTTTACATTAATTTGGCCAGTTGAACAAACAGAGGGGCAATTTGAAAAGTTTATAGATGGGAAGTTATATGCAAAGGAAGTATAAATAATTATTTCTGTCATTAATTGGTCAAACATTTAACATTCTTGCTTGTGCTGCTAATTTCTATTTTTGGGTTAGCAAGGTTGCTTTGACTGTGGCATATTTCTGTAAGAAGATACTGGTGGTTCAGTTTTGGTTATATTTGTGATTGGGGACTTAAAAGATGTTGAATTTGTGGTACACAAGGGAATGTAAAAAGTATCTCCAAGTCCGTATGATATGTGATTTATCAAGGAGTATGGAATTTTGGGTATGATGGCATTTCTACTTGTTACTGCTTCTCTTAGAAGAATAGACTAGGTTGGAAGAGGCCAATTAAATAACCCAAGGCTCTATAGAGCTCTACAGTACGGGAGCAGGCTGTTCAGCCCATCTAGTGTTGTACTGAACTGTTATTCTGTCTTTTTCCCATTGACCCAAACCTAGACCATAGCCTTCCACACCCCTCCCGTCCATGTACTTACCCTCTCTTAAATCAAACCCACTTCCATCACTTCCTTGGCACCTTGTTCCACTCTCACACTGCCCTCTGAGTGAAGTTGTCCCCCCTCAGGTTCCCCTTAAGTATTTCACTCTTTACCTTAACCTATGATCTCGAATTCTATTCTCACTCAAACTCATAGAAAACGCCTTTTAGCATATATCCCATCTGTACCCTTCATAAATTTTATATCTCTATCAAATCTTCCCTTATTCTCTTACGCTCCAGGGAATAAATTCCTAAGCTATTCAGTCTCTCCCTATAACTCAGGTCCTCAAGTCCCGGTAACATTCTTGTAAAGTTTCTACTTTTTCATCTTACTGATATCTTTCTTGTAGGTAGTTGACCAATACTGCAAACATTGAAGGGTGAGCAGAACTACACACACTCCTCTGTTGGGCAATTGAGTTAAAGAGAATAGATTCTCCAGTTCAATAATGAAAAGCTCTGGGGTGAAGTGGTCGGGTACACTTGTCAGACAGCCTTTCATTTCTGCTCCAACCATCTGACCTTTTGACTGAAAGTGCTAGCAAAAGCAAGCAAATTAATTTGGTAGGATTTCCTTTCCTGCATTGCTGGATGTAACTTTACAGTAATACTTGTGGCTGTAATACCAGAAATTGTTTTTTTGCCATTTGTAAATGAAAGTTGAATGTGGTGAAAATAGACAGATCAATCAACACTTTGGGCTTAGAGACAACCTGAATGCTGTGGGCATAATGGGAAATGAGGCATCATAACAGTTGTTGCTGTTTACTTCAGTTATAACTTATTATTTTCCCAGCTAAACCTCTAGTTGTTGTTCTGTTTCTTCTTTGCACATGTTTATTTATTTAGAGATACAGCATGGTAATGGGCCCTTCCAGCCCAAAAAGCCTATGCCACCCAATTATACCCATGTATAATTAGTATACCAATTAATACTGATTATTAATACTAAGACATACAAATACATACAAATACTAACCCATTTGTATGTCTTTGGAATGTGAGAGGAAACCCACGCAGTCAGGGGAAGAATGTATGAACTCCATACAGCGATATGAATTGAACCCAGGTCGCTGGCACTTTACTAGCATTATGTTATTACACTACCATACCACATGTATCATGGGAATATGAGCCAACTTTGGAAAATTCTTCAAACTTTTATGTCATTAGTGCATTGAGTGAAGTTGCCTTTGAATTTCAAGGTGCTTTGCAATAATACAAGATTCAAGATTATTGCCATTCGTCAGTACAGTGTGAAGGAGAACAAAATGATTGTACTACAAGACAAATGTTATCAGCTGAACTTGTAGCACTTTTGCACCTTAGCCAAGACTCTCAGTAGAACAGGTGGAGTTTCATCATAGGGTGAATGCTTTTGTCTTGCCTGTTTAGACAGTTGCTAAAGATTCCAAAGTACCATTTAAAAACAAAAACACACAAGTAGGTGATACTGATATCTAATGAGTTAATATACAGGCAGTGTCAAAAAATGTCTGTTGCATGGAGTAGGTTCTGAGCCACATTGCCCCAGCAATTCCTGACAAATCTGATTAAACCCTTACCTAATCACAGAACTGTGGGAGGAAACCAGAGCACCCAGGGAGGATGTACATACTCCTTACAGAACAGCAGCAGAATTGAACTCCAAATTCAGGAATGTCCCAAGTTGTAATCTGTGGTGCTAACACCTAGGCAACTGTAGCACCCATTTTAGTGGAGTCCACAATGGTAATTGTATTCTGGAGACAGGAGGGACTGCAAACACTAGAATCTGGAACAAGGAATAAACTGCTGGAGGAAATCAATACCTGAGGCAGATCTTTTGGGGGGGGATGAAGTAGACAGCCAACATTTCAGGTCAAGACATCATCTGCCCATTTCCCTCTACAGGTGCTGCCTGACCCACTGAATTCCTCCATCAATTTGTTTTTTTTTTGTCGGTAATAGTGTTCACTGCATCTATCATATGTTTGAGGGATGGAAGTTTGAACTATAATACTGTTTGCCTTTTGTGTACTCTGCAATTATATTTTTGCTTTAAAATACAACTAGATTGCTTGAAGGATATTTTGCTCAAGGTCAGGAGAAATGTTGTTGGGATGAGAAAAAATAACCTGGGAATAAATGTATTTTAATAACACCCAAAGCAAGCATTAATCTCTACAGTGTTCATATGGTGACATCCTCAAGATCTTGTTCTTGAATGCTTTTGACACAATTTTTCAGAGAGCACTTTTGTAATTGAGCATGCAGCCTTCGGGTTTATGAAATGCACTATTTAAGGTTTATTGCCTTGCAATTGTGTAAATGAACCTTTCTTGAAAACAGTTTAGCACCGTTCTGGTATTCACAGTGACCTTCTAACTTTGTTACATGGGAGAATTTTCAGCTTGTAGCATATATTTGTATCTGCTTGAAAATTTAGAATTTTCCAACAGTTTACTTGGAAAGTCTTGTCATTTCTTTAACTATATACATGTCCCGCTTAATGGAAGCTGGCCCTTTTGCTCATCAGTGGAATTGAAGTCCGAGGAATGGGAAGCATGGTAGCAGAATCAAGTGGGCTTTGGGTCAGGAAATAAGATCATTGAATGGTGTAAAAGGAAGATATGTTCATGTTCTCCAAAGAGCAAATTAAGACCATGATTATTTTTCTGCATACGATAATTTGAACCAGTGCCCACTGGGTGCCATTTCAAAACTATTTATGTGGGGGGAAAATATGAAAACATGATAAGGGATAAGAGTATAGTAGTGACAGAACAAACAATATGAGCAGACTGGTTGGTTTGGGCATAATTTTGATCATTTTGCCCAATTCTAAAGAGGTACAATAATAGGGAGACCTGAGTGTATATACTGTATGTACTGATGTTTGATGACAGTGCTAATTGTGAACCAATTTTTTTAAAAGCCAGATGTAATTATACTTTGGGGCATAAGCCACCAACAGCAGCTCACCAGAGTCCTCTGTCCTGGGCCAGTCTTTCAAGCTCTCCCAGGAATAGCCCATCAAAAATCAATTCTCTCCCAGGAATGAGATACTTCTATACCTACTTCCAGGGCATCTCGAGGCAACTCGTGTAGCAGCAGAACTCTCAATGGATACGATTAAATATTCTCATTTCAGTCTGATTATAGCTAACACAAAGTACACTGCAGATGCTGTGGTCAAATCAAGATGTACAAAAAAGCTGGATGAACTCAGCAGGTTTATAGCTAAAAAACAAAACTGCTTCCAAGGTCAGTACAGTCAACAAAGATGTCTTAATGCATTCAAATGAACTATCACTGCTTAAAACTGACAGAAGCAGTACAGATTGTGGACGGACTCCTCGCCAGATTCCACATAGTAAAAGTGGTTGCAGATCAGGGATACCAGGAGCGTTTAAGGAAACGGGGTTTGAAACTCTCAATACTGACTATCCTGTTGGCAAACGTGCAGTCTGGTGAATAAAATCGATGATCTCAGAGCTGAATCATAGGGACATTAGGGCCAGGTGTCCTTTGTTTCATGGAATCCTGGATAACCCCGTCTGTACTGGATGCAACGATTCAGATCGCCGGGTTTACTATACAGTGTCAGGATAGATCTATAGAGTCTCTCAAAAGCAGAGGTGGAGGAGTGTGCCTCATGATCAACTCTTCTTGATGAACAAATGTGTCAGTGCTGTGTCAATTCTGCTCACCAAACCTGGAATATCTAGCAATTAAGTGCCGTCCTTTTTACCTACCACAGGAAGTTTCCGGGATCATTTTGGTAGCGGTATACATTCCACCTCAGGCCAATGTCAGTCAGGCTTTAGATGATCTGAGCATTAGGATCAACATGCGTGAAACAGCGCACCCTAACACCTTCACCATCATTTTGGGGGATTTTAACCAGGCCAGTCTAAAAAATTCCCTAAGCAATTACCATCAGCAGATCACTTGCAATACCAGAGGAAACAACACACTGGACCATTGTTACACCACCATCAAGAATGCCTACTGTGCTATTCCACACCCTCACTTCGGGAAGTCTGATCACCTGGCTGTACTTCTATTCCCTGAGTATAGGCAGAGACTGAAGACTGCAGCACCAGTAGTGAGGACCAAGAAGGTATGGACAAGGCAAGCACAGGAGTATTTACAGGACTGCTTTGAATCGGTAGATTGGACTGTATTCAGGGATTCATCTTCGAATCTGGATGAGTATGCCTTAGTTGTTACCAACTTCATTAAAACTTGTGTGGATGACTGTGTGCTTACAAAGACTTACTGTATATTCCCAAACCAAAAGCGGTGGATGAACCAGGAGATACGTTGTCTGCTGAAGGTTAGTTCTGTGACATTCAAGTCTGGTGACCCAGGTCCATACCAGAAAACCAGGTATGATTCGCAGAGGGTTATCTTAAGGGCGAAGAGACAATTTCGAACGAGGTTGGAGGCAACATCAGATGTATGACAACTCTGGCAGGGTTTCCAAGACATTACTTCCTACAAAGCGGAACCCAATAACATGAATAGCAGCGATGCTTCACTACCAGATGAACTCAATGTCTTATATGCCTGCTTTGAAAGGGAGAATATAACTACAGCTATGAAGATCCCTGTTGCACCTGTTGACCCAGTGATCTCTGTCTCAGAGGCCGATGTTAAGCTTTTTAAAAAGGGTGAACCCTCGCAAGGCAGAAGGTCCTGATGGAGTATCTCATAAGGCTTGGAAAAGCTGTGCCAATCAACTGGCGGGGGTATTCAAGGATATTTTCATACTCTGACAGCAATGGGTAGAAGTTCCCACTTGCTTCAAAAAGGCAACAGGTATACCACTGCCTAAGAAGAATATGAGTTGCCTTAATGACTATTGCCCAGTAGCACCCACATCTACGGTGATGAAATGCTTTGAGAGGTTGGTCATGACTACACTGAACTCCTGCCTCAGCAAGGACCTGGACCCATTGCAATTTGCTTATTGCCACAGTAGGTGAATGGCAGATGCAATCTCAATGGCTCTTGACACGGCCTTAGACCACCTGGACAACACAAACACCCATGTCAGGATGCTGTTCATCAACTATAGCGCAGCATTCAACACCATCATTCCCACAATCCTGATTGAGAAATTACAAAACTTGGGCCTCTGTACCTCCCTCTGCAATTGGATCCTTGACTTCCTAACTGGAACACCACAGTCGGTGCGGATTGGTGATAACATCTCTTCCTTGCTGACCATCAACACTGGTGCACCTCAGGGGTGTGTGCTTAGCCCACTGCTCTACTCTCTCTATATTCACGATCGCGTGGCTAGCCGTAGCTCAAATACCATCTATGAATTTGCTGATGATACAACCATTGTTAGTAGATTCTCAGATGAAGACGAGAGGGCCTGCGGGAGCGAGATATGCCAACTAGTGGAGTGCCGCAGCAACAAACTGGCATTCAACGTCAGTAAGATGAAAGACCTGGTTGTGGACTTCAGGAAGGGTAAAACGAAGGAACACGTACCAATCCTCAGAGGAATCAGAAGTGGAAAGAGTGAGAGTTTCAAGTTCCTGGGTGTCAAAATCTCTGAGGACCTAACCTGGTCTTTATATGCAGTTCTTGTTATGAAACCAGTAACTGGTTTCACTTACCAGCAAAGATAGATATGTCAGTTGAAGTCCAATGGTACTATTTTCAAAAGTTTTATTAATAAAGGGGCACAAAAATTAAGGTTAATACTAACATTCAGATAACATGCATCAATACTCAATCTAAAACGCAGGTACATTAATAATCACTCAGAAATAAGCTCTTTCGTTGTCTAGGGTATAATACTGAGTCCAATTGGAAATATAAAGAGTCACTCTGAAGTCTGCAGGCTTTTCCCTTTTTGGTTTCACGTGTTGGAGAGAGAGAGAGATAAACGGAAAAACTTGCCCAAAACATCCGTGGAATCAGGGGAGCGATCTTCCCCGTTGTTAGTTAAAAGCGATCTTCCGTTGGTTCTAGCCACAAACCCCGCATTCGGAATTTAACGCACGTGGCTTCCTTCAAAATGGCTTCCCGTTCCCACAGGAAGCGGTATCGTGCTTCTTGGTGTCTCCTTGGTGCGTCTGAGGGTCGTCCTCTTTCAGACCCTTCTTTATACTGCCTCACGGGATCTCAGGTGTCAATCAGGTTGCAGGTGATGCAATCTCTCTCTCAACCAGCCCACTTTGCCCGAGGGCTTTACAATGTCCCTGCGAGTGGGCACGTCTGCAGTTCCCAGGTGTCTCCTGAGAACAATGCCACAGTCGCCAGCTTTTGTCCCAGTGGAATGCGGTATCCAGCACGTCGCTGTCTTTCCATTTCCTGTGTCCATTCGGCCTGTCTCTCTCTCTCTCTCTTGCTCTCTCTCTCGGGTCATTGACCCCCCTTTCACTAGGGCTCTTGCAATTCTCACAAAGGAGGGGGCTGGTATCATAACACCTCCCCTCTTAAAGGTTTTTTACCAGCGGTTAAAAACACAGAGTGGTACAGTCTTACAGAAATTCTGAATCTAACACAATACAGAAGCTTTTCTTTTCACTACAGAGTAATACAGTTATACATTCAAGTCAGCATCTAAACAGGTAACAAGTACAGTGCCCCTTTCCTTTAATACCTTAACCTCACGTGCCATGCTAACGCCTGGCAGCATCAGACTTCAGCTCAATAACCAGCTTATTTATTTGCTTTCTTCAGCAACATAACTAAGGAGGTGTGATCTTAGCTTAGGTGCATCTACAAAAGTTTATGCGAATACTAATCGTTTCGGTCGGTTTACTTCGCCGGCAGGTCTCCAAAGGTCTGTCTTTATTATTCACAGGCTTTGGCGCAACCCGTAAAACCTGCTTTGCTGTTTAAAAAAAAATGGCATCCCCCATTAACCGTCACCTCTTTTCTGGCGAGTCCCCCCGTTGGGACTTTGAGTAATTTGGCGTGGTGAACTCCCGCCCGCCTCGTTCATCGGGGCTATTTTTTTCAACACCATGCCCCAAACTGTCAAGACCCTTCAGGCTATTTGTTTTTAATTCCAACTCCTCTTTCAGGTAGCATTTCGAATGCAACCTCTTCACACCCCACCCTGGCGTAACAATAGAGTGGGGGGCCCCGCTATTTCCCGACTCACTCTGTGAGCGATCTGCCAGGTTTAAAATTTCTTCCTTCGACTTGGGAACTACAGACTTTCCGTTTCTTTCAATAACAATCCTCATTCCCCCCTTAAATTCGGCATTAACCTTGGCCCCACTCTCGAATACAAACACCGTGGAACTCACACTTCCCACGGTTACCAAGGTTAACCCTTTTCCTACTGAACCAACCCTATCTGATCCACAAAGACGGCCGCCCCGTTCCCCTGAATCAAACACCTCAGACTTCCCCTGAGCTCTGTTACCAGGTTCAGCACCACGTGCGCCCCCATCTTGGACACACTCAAATGGGACATTGGCCTCTCCCAGGCTTTCAATACCCGTACCTTTTTCAAATTCTAACGTCCCCCGATCCTTCCAGTTACTCTCTAGGCAGCCCCCCGTTGGGGAAGGCGCAACCCTGCGAGCTGAAACAACCTCCTCGGCCATTTCAGCTGACTTCTCCACAGCAAGGATACCCTTCCTCTCTAAGACTGCCCTCATTTCACTCTCGGGACCATCGAGAACACCTTTAGAACTCTGAACTTCTTCAAACAATTCTGCCAAACCAGACAGATTAACCATGTCCAACTCTGGACATTTTAACAACTTTATCCGTTTCTCAACTTTAGTTCCTACCTCTAGGACCTTGCTCTTCACTAAGGGCAGGGCTATTTCCTCTCCCTTACCCCCTTTTACTTTACTGCTTTCTGTTTTACCACCCTCGGAACCCTCATGGTACAGGGTCGGTAAAAACATCTTGGCCAGATTACTGCTGGCCCGATTTAAACTGCTCACTGCTTTTCTGGACAGGCTGCGTGTGACCGCGCATGCGCGATAGCTTTGGGACTCTAGGGGCGGGGCCACCGCACTCGCCAGTCTGCGGGTCGGCATCATAGCTGCCACCGTTTCAAAAAACAAGAAATAACTATCAACATCCGTCTCTTCGAACGGAGGTACTACTCTCAGCTCCCGACTAACATTAAACCGCTCTCTCCTTAGCTCCTCCCTCTCTCTTTCTCTCCCCGCTGCCGCTCTCTCGGCTGCTGCTAACTCTCTGATCCGAATTTCATGCTGTCTTTGCCTCTCAGCTTGATCCTGCTCGTTTTCCACCTCTAACCCCTTCGCCAAATTTAACAAGTCTGATTTGGTGCTCACCTCTAGCGCCGCCACAGTCGCGTTTTTCATAAATTCACACACGTCCATCTTTGCTGGTTTTTCTGTCTGGCTACCTGCGTACCAGATCCAAATTATTTTTTTTTGACTTACAATCCCGATTGACTGACCTCCCCCTTTTTGGTGTCAAATCCCGAGACGAGAACCCCACTTGTTATGAAACCAGTAACCAGTATTGAAACCAGTAACCAGTATGAAACCAGTATTGACCCCCCTTTCACTAGGGCTCTTGCAATTCTCACAAAGGAGGGGGCTGGTATCATAACAATATGCAGTTATAAAGAAGGCAAGACAGTGACTATACTTCATGGGGAGTTTGAAGAGATCTGGTATGTCAACAAATACGCTCAAAAACTTCTATAGATTTACCATGGAGAGCATTCTGACAGGTTGCATAGACTGGTAGTTGCCCAAGCAGCAAGTCTCCCCTCTCCATGCCACCGATGTTCAAGGGAAGGGCAAGGGCTGTTATAGCTTGGCACCAGTGACGTCACAGGAGTTGCCAGAGCGATGTTGAAGGCAACGTCGGACTACCTTATTTTTTCTTAGGGTTTACTCCCGAAGCCTTTCCCATAAGTAGGTATGGCTGCAAGGCAGCGGAGATTTGAAATCGGAGTTTTCCCTCTCTTAGGTGGACTGCCTTCCCAGCCTGACGAGCTCCATCTACCTGAAGCACTGGTTTTAAGGCGCCAGAACCCGCCTTCACCCCTTCTCCTATCAGTAGAAACATTTCCACCGGGCTTAGAGGCACACAAGAAGGCCAGGAGTTGGACTTGGTTGTCAGAGGCTATTTGAGGCACATGCCGTGAGGAGCACTTTTAGATAGTGGGAACTTGTCATCATTACCACTCCTCAGCTTGACAACCTTGGAACCCATCTTGGGTACTAGCCTGCAAAGTACCCAAGACATCTTCAAGGAGCAGTGTCTCAGAAAAACAGCATTCATTATTAAGGACCCAGCACCCAGGGCATGCCCTTTTCTCACTGTTACCATCAAGTAGGAGGTACAGAAGCCTGAAGCCACACACTCAGCGATTCAGGAACAGCTTCTTCCCCTCTGCCATCTGATTCCTAAATGGACATTGAACACTACCTCACTTTTTTAATGTATATTATTTCTGGTTTTTGCACAATTTTTAATCTATTCAATATTCGTAGTTTTTTTTTCTTCTACATTATGTATCACATTGAACTGCTGCTGCAAAATTAACAAATTTCACAACACATGCTGGAGATAATAAACCTGATTCTGATTCCCTTTGCAGCCAGGTTTGGGGCTGTCCAAGGCACAGTTAGATACAATGATAGGCTTTATAAGTCACAGAGAATGCAATAGGAAGGTAATGTGGAATCTTTACAAGATCGGTTGAACTTGAACTGGAGTATTGGTATTCTGGTAAACATGCTGGAGGAATAACAACAAGATATAGTAAAATGGTTCTGGGCATCAGGTAGTTCAGTTACATGGATTAAATGGAGAAGCTAGATCTATTCCTATAGTGAAAAGGGATAAATGATCATTTGATGAAAGTGTTTCAGAATCAAGGGTCTGGATGACTTGTATAATGAGTGATTTCATTTGGAATAAAGGTTGAAAAAAATCGCAGGGAGGTAGAAATATTCATGTAGTGGCTAATTGCAAAGTGCAATTCACACCCTGTGAGGATGCTAAATGCCAATTCATCTGTTGCCTTCAAGTCACAGTTAGATGTTTAAGGAATGGATAAAAGTAATTTGGGGCAATGGGGAATGAGATTGTTAGATTGCTCTCGAGTGGGAATAAAAGGATCCTTTTCTGGTTAGCTGCCAGTGACTCGTGGTGTTCCATGGGGGACGGTGTTGGGAGTGCTTTTTATGTTGTGTATCAATGATTTAGATGATTGAAAAGATGGCTTTGTTGCAGAGTTTGCAGGTGATACGAAGATTGGTGGAGAGGCAAGAATTGTTGAGGAAATGGGAGGGCTACAGAAGAATTTAGATTAGGAGAATGGCAAGAAAGTGGCAAATGAAATACAATGTTTGAAAATGCATGGTCATGCAATTCAGTAGAAGAAATAAATGTACAGACTATTTTCTAAAGGTGGGGGGGGGGGGATCCAAAAATCTGAGATGCAAAGGGATGTGGAGACCTTGTGCAGTACAACTGTAGTGTTCTCACACAGGTGTAAAAACTCTGAACTAAACATGCAGTATAAACCGGAGTCAATGAGGCGCGATCCCAGTAAGATTAATGGTTTACGGTTTACTGTTCACTCTTCCACATTAACGTATGGTGAAAACTGTTGATAAAACAATACAAAATATATACAGTATTTTATTTCCTTCTTGGCATCACATTTACATCATAAATACTTGCAAAAGTAAAACTACAACAAACTATATTACATTAAAGTACAACATACAGTCAGAATCTACTTACGCCATCAACTGCTTTAAATACACTCCAACACAAACTATCCACAACTCTTTAAATAACAAAGAACATAAACTTTATCAAACATCATTACTTTTCTCTAAACCGGTATTTTCCCACAGGACGCAGCGAAACCGGGTGTGACATCATCACATGCCGCAATATATTACAGACAGCGAATTTACTTTCAACAACCTTAACTTTAACTAGAAAACTATTACAAACGAATTACGAAAGCGAAAATATAATAAACTAAACAAATGCCTTATGGGCAACACACTCCCCGCCTGACCTTCGGTCACTGTGAGCATAATGCAAACTTCAGTCTCTAAATCAGTCCTTAGGTAAAAGTAGAATGACTTCTGCAACTGGCCTTTGGTAAGTTTTCACATGACCTTGGTCAGAAGTTTTCAACTCAACCTTCCTGACATGTCCATCCCTACCAGGGAATGTGGCAGTGATTCTGGCCATTGGCCAGCAGTTGCGGGCAATCTGCTTATCCCTGAGCAGGACTAAATCTCCAACTTAAAGATTCCTGCGAGGTTCTGTCCACTTTTGTCTATTTTGCAACAAAGGTAGATATTCATGTCTCTGAGACCAGAACTGATTTGCAAGAGCCTGAACCTGTCTCCATTGCTTTGTGTACAAATCCTTATCTGAGAAGTCCCCAGGTGGAGGGGGAGCTCCTGTCTTCTGCGTAAGGAGCATTAATGGCGAGAGTATGAAGGGGCTTTCCGGGTCAGAAGAGACAGGTAGGAGTGGTCGTTCATTTATAATGGCTGTGATCTCTGCCATTAGTGTGCACAGTACTTTGTGGGTCAGTCGGGTGCGTTGCTGCAGAAACATTGAATCAAGGATCCTTCTGGCAATACCAATCATCCACTCCCATGAGCCTCCCGTGTGAGAGGCATGTGGTGTGTTGAACTCCCAGTTGCATCCCTGCTCGCTGAGGTACCTTTGCACCATCTTGTCCATCCCGAGCTCCTTGGACGCTCCCAACAAAGTTTGTGCCATAATCAGACCTTAACTGTTTTGCAGGGCCTCTTAGTGCAAAGAAACGCCTGAGAGCATTAATGCAGCTGGATGTATCCAAAGATTCGATGACTTCAATGTGTACCGCTCTCGAACTCATGCAGCTGAACATGATGGCCCACCGTTTGCTCTCTGCTTGTCCTCCTCTTGTGCGTCTAGTGGTGATAGTCCACGGACCAAATACATCGAGCCCCACATACGTAAAAGGAGGGCAGGCTTCAAGGCGTTCTGGTGGGAGGTCCGCCATACGTTGAGCTTCCATCTTCCCTCGCAGTTTCCTGCGTGGGATATGAAGCTGTTTTAGATCTTGAAGTGAATCTCTCCAAGCCTCCCATCTGTTTAGCTTGTCTTCTGGTAGATAGATAGATAGATACTTTATTCATCCCCATGGGGAAATTCAACTTTTTTCCAATGTCCCATACACTTGTTGTAGCAAAACTAATTACATACAATACTTAACTCAGTAAAGAATATGATATGGGGAGTATCCCAGTCGGAGAGCTCAGAGGTAAGTTCCCTGAGAAGGGCTCTTCCTTGGATCGTAACTGGCGCCAGTAGACCCAAGGGATCAAAAACACTGTTGACAGTGGAGAGAACTCCACGGCGGGTGAATGGCTTGATCACGGTCGGCACGGAGAACATGAATGTGTCAGTCGTAATCTCCCAAAGGAGGCCCAAACTCCTTTGTGTGGGTATGGTTTCTCCATCTAGATCTAGGTCTTTGATTGCCGGAGCACAGTCATCGTGTGGAAAGGCCTCCATTACTGCCTGACAGTTTGATGCGAACTTGTGCAAGCGGAGGTTTAACTCAGCGAGTGAGGCTTGTGTAAGTCGGAACAGATCGATTGCTTCGTCTTCTTTCTGTAGCGATATCAAGCCGTCATCGACATAGAAGTGCCTTTCTACAAACTTAACGGTGTCATCGCCATGCTCCTGTGCGCCCTCTCTGATGGCTCTTCGCAGCCCATAGATGGCCACGGCGGGTGATCGACTATTGCCGATAACGTGGACTTTCATCCGGTACTCAATGACTTCCTTGTTAATGTCATTGTCCTTGTGCCATAAGAAACGGAGGAAATTGCGATTGTCTTCCTGTACTAAGAAGCAATGGAACATCTGCTGGATGTCTGCTAAGATTGTGACCTTCTCCTTCCGGAAGCGCAGCAGGACCCCGAGAAGGGTATTGTTGATGTTGGGGCCTGTGAGGAGCACGTCATTAAGGGAGATACCAGTGCACTGAGCACTGGAGTCAAAGACCACCTTGATCTGATTGGGCTCTTGTGGGTGGTAAACCCCAAACGTTGGGAGGTACCAGCACTCCTCACCTTCTCTCAGTTGCGGTGCTACTTCAGCATGTCCATTAGCGAAAATCTTCTCTATGAATGCTACGTATTGTTGCTGCATCTCGGGTTTCCTTTTCAGGGTTTTTTGCAAAGACGTGAACTGCTTGACTGCCTGCTCTTTGTTGTTTGGCAAGCGCTGGCGTGGTTCTCTGAAAGGTAGTGGGGCAACCCAGTTATTTGCTTCATCTCTGAAGACCTTGGTGTCCATTATTTTTAAGAAGATGGCGTCTTGTGCCGATGGAGCAAGTTTATTATCATACTCAGTTTGAGCGAAGACCGACTGTCCCAGTGTCTTGTCAGTTACTTTAGTACGCTTGTTAAAGCCCTGTTATGCTTCCTTGATACACATGTAGCTTGTGCAGGGTTGAAAAATTGAATGGCGGCCACTCTCTAGCACCTTGGTCTTGAGTATGTTAACTGTCGGTTTGTGTACATTGCCAAGGCACACCTCTCCTATCACCACCCAGCCCAGATCCAGGCGTTGGGCAAAGGGGGCGTTGTGTGGTCCATTGACCTGCTGCCTGACCTTGTGCACCTGGAGAACATCTCTTCCTAGTAGCAGAAGTATTTCTGCTTTTGGGTCCAGTTCTGGGATGTGCTTGGCAATGTGGTGGAGATGGGCTGGTGTCGCACAGCGCTTGGCGTCGGGATCTCGGTGCTGTTATTCAAAATTTCATTACACTCTTAAGAGCGGAGGGAGACAGATGACAACTTTACCATCCAGCGACTCAAGCTGGAAGCCTTCTGCCTTCCTCCCATATGTTTCTACGCTGCTTGAGCAAGTTCTAAGGTAGTATGGGAACTGATTACTCTCTACGTTGAACAAATCAAAGAACTCTGGTCTGACTAGTGAGCGATTGCTCTGGTCGTCCAGAATTACATAGGCTTTGATGGCCTTGTCTTTGGCTTCCTTAGGGTACACCTTAGTGAAACAGATCTTTGAACAAGAACGGCTTGACTGACCTTGACCGCAAACTTCTGTGCAGCTTGAGCTGACAACAGTTGTCTTGGAGTGATCCTCTTCCTCCCCGCCGTCCTCTTGTGAGGGTGAAGGAGCTTTGTCAGTTTGCGGTAACGTGCCGGAGTGCACAGCCCCATCGTGATTAGTGCTATTACATTCCGAGCAACTCACGGGGATCGTACACTCTCTAGCAAGGTGAGAGGTAGAGGAACAGCATTTAAAACATTTTTTTCTCTTTGAGAAGGGCCATCCTCTCGTCAAAGGGTTTTTTCCTAATCGTTCTGCATTTTTTGCTAGGGTCATTGTTAGTTGTAGAGACTTCAGTTTTATGCACTGAGACAGGTTTATTGATGTTAAAATTATTCGAAGTGGATTTGACTGGCTTGGTGTGAATTGTACTGCTACCTTGACTCATGAAGCTAGGGTCGTTTCAATTCTTCACTTCCTTGCACACAAACCTAGTGAAATACTCAAAGGGAGGAAATTGACCATCGTTCTTTTCCTTGTACTCTGAGCCAACAGACACCCACCTTTCCTGCAGCCCAAATGGAAGTTCGTCCACGATTGGTCTAATTCCGTATGAAGTAACTAAATATGACAGGCCAGTTAAATATCCATTTTCTTTAGCGCCTTCAATCTCCATGAGTAGATCTCCGAGCTCTCTTAGCTTAGTGTGGTCTTTGGCTGACACCTTGGGAAAATTTTCCAGGCGTCGAAATAGTGCCGTTTCAATAATTTCAGGGGCCGCATAGCACTCCCGAAGTCTCCCCCATGCTTTGCATAAGGCTAGCTTGGGGTTGTTGATGTACACTGAACGTATGCGTCTCACCTGTTCGCATGATTCATTTCCCAGCCATTTCGTCATAAGATTCAACTCTTGGGTTGCTCCGAGCTGGACTCCGTGGATAGCGTTGGCGAATGAGGAGTACCATGCACGGTAATTTTCAGGCTTATCGTCAAACTTGTATAGTCCTGAAGTAACGAGATCTCGTCGTGCTAAATACTGTGCCATGGGTTCAACTGCAAGTGGCATGCTGGCTGGGGGAATATGTCGGTGGGTATATGACTGAGGGTGTACATTTGTTATGGGATTTGCTGTTCTGAATTCAGCCTTTGCCTCTCCTCTCGCCAAATCTGGTAAGTTTGGTGTTGAGAAGTATTTGTCATCAGCCCTTTAATTCTTGAATTCGTCGCAAAGTTGCAAGGGTAAATTATCTTCCTCAGATGGATGTGATGCAATTGGACTTCTCTTTGACTCCTCATGAAATGGGATGTTAGCATATAAGTATGGAGAGGAAGAACGACTCTTCAAGTCCATTTGAGATCGGACGTAGTCGCTTGTGCGTTCCAATCTGGTCCTTTCTGAAGTAGATTTTACGTCATCCAGAACGTGCATTTTCTAATATCTCTGCTTCCACCCTGGCAGCTTCAGTTTCTCGGTGTAGCATCAGCACTTCTAACTCTGCTTCTATCCTTACCCTATCCAACTGGTTTTTGGCTTCTCTGGCAGCCGCTTCCTTATGGTTTTTGGCTTCTCTGGCAACTGCTTCCTGTTCAGCATATGATGCTCGCACCTTAGCGGTTTCTGCTTTAGCTCTTGCGTGGGCAGTCTTATTTGTTGATGCCCTACTACTCCTGGCGCTGAATGGCAACGACTTGACGCTGGATCACGATGCCATCGTAGCACTTGAAACACCTGGTAATGCTGCCTTTTCACTGTAGTGTTCTCACACAGGTGTAAAAACTCTGAACTAAACACGCAGTATAAACCGGAGTCAATGAGGCACGATCCCAGTAAGATTAACCGTTTACTGTTCACTCTTCCACATTAACGTATGGTGAAAACTTGATAAAACAATACAAAATATATACAATATTTGTTTCCTTCTTGGCATCACATTTACATCATAAATACTTGCAAAAATAAAACTACAACAAACTATGTTACATTAAAGTACAACATACAATCAGAATCTATCTACACCATCAACTGCTTTAAATACACTCCCAACACAAACTATCCGCAACTCTTTAAATAACAAAGAACATAAACTTTATCAACCGTCATTACTTTTAACAGAATCAGCGCTAACATTTTTACTTCAACATATCGATTATCTTATGAACTTACGGCATCGCTTCTATGATGTTTCTAGTGCGTAGAAAGAAAACTTCTCGCGCTGATCCTGCACACACAAGCCCCCACCGTCCCATTTCTCCAAACCGGTATTTTCCCACAGGACACAGCGAAACCGGGTGTGACATCATCACATGCCGCGATATATCACAGACAACGAATTTACTTTCAACAACCTTAACTTTAACTAGAAAACGATTACAAACAAATTACTAAAGCGAAAATATAATAAACTAAATGAATGCCTTAAGGGCAACACAACAACCTAAAGGTTAACTTGCAGGTAGAGTCAGTGGAGAGGGAGGCAAATGCAATGTTAGCATTCATTTCAACAGGTTTAGAATATAAAAGCAGGGATGTGATGCTGAGGCTTTATAAAGGCACTGGCAAGGCCTCACTTTGAGTATTGTGAACAGTTTTGGGCTCCTCATCGAAGAAAATATGTGCTGGCATTGGAGAAGGTTCAGAGGAGGTTCACAAGGATGATTCCAGGAATGAAAGGTTTATCATGTGAGGAATGTATGATAGCTCTGGGCCTGTACTTGCTGAACTTTAAAGAGGGGGGAGATCCCATTGAAGCCATTCGAATGTTGGAAGGCCTAGACAGAGTAGATGTCGAAAGGATGTTTCCCATGGTGGGTAAGTCTGGGACAAGAGGGCACATATTGATAGGTTCTTAATTGACTATGACATCAAAGGTTACGGGGAGAAGGTCGGGGAATGGGGCTGAATAGGGAAGAAAAAGATCAACCATGATTGAATGGCAGAGATTCAATAGGCCAAATGGCCTGATTCTGCTCCTATGTCTTGGCCTCTCACAGAGACCAGGCATGTTCTCCACAGCAACACACACAAAATGCTGGTGAAACGCAACAGGCCATGCAGCATCAATAGGAAGAAGTACAGTTGACGTTTCAGGCCGAGACCCTTCGTCAGGACTAACTAGCTCTTCTCTTAGTTAGTCCTGACCAAGGGTCTCGGCTCAAAACATCATCTGTATTTCTTCCTATAGATGCTGCCTGGCCTGCTGCATTCCACCAGCATTTTGTGTGTGTTGCTTTAATTTCCAGCATCTGCAGATTTCCTCGTGTTTATGTTCACCACAGGCTGCCATCCATGGTGTGATCATTTTAAAAATCTTTCAATAGAGAAGGAAGAAAAATGCCAAGTAAATTCAAATCAAGTAGAATTGCAGCTTAACTTTATACAGAAATGGTAACATTAATATCATTAATTTAGTTGAAATTAATGTTCTCTCTAGGCGACATTCTTCCTTTAATATCAATCTGATTTATAGGACCAGGAAGCAGTGAAGCAGGCCAGGAATTATCTCGAGTTTACAGAAGATTCCGTGCAAGTTCCAAGGAGCCTTGTAGGTGAGTCTGTCATTTACAACTTGTAATTTATTAAGTTTGTTACATCTGAGTTTGATTGCTATCAATATCAAGGAATTTTTTGTCTAGGAAAAGTAATAGGCAAAAATGGAAAACTCATACAAGAAATTGTGGACAAATCCGGAGTTGTCCGAGTGAGAATTGAAGGAGATGGTGATAAGAAGATTCCAAGGGAAGAGGTATGTGTAGCAATGCTGCAGCTAGTTTTTGCAAAAACTGTAACAGAAGTATGTAAGTGATTTCAAATACATCATCCTGAATTTGTGACTTCCAGCAACAAGGGAGCAGTTATATTTTCCCCATCCCCTTGTCTTCCATACTTCCCATTGCTCTGATCTACCCCCTTTTGTCCCTCAGCTCCTAATATGGGGCCTCCATTGGACGGGATCGACCATGGATGTTGTGTCCTAGCTATGTCTGCAACCCAGGGCAGTGAAGTATGGAGAGTAAACTGTTGTCATTTCAGCAGGCTTCCCCTCTCCACACAGCTGATGAATCTAAAGGAACAGCAGAGACCGATACAATTTGACACCAACAAGTTGCAGAAGTTGTCAGTCAGTGTTGAATTTAGTGTAGGACCATCTTAGGAACTCCCGCTCTGGATTTTTCCTCTGCGTTTACTCCTGAAGCCTCCTCCGTGAGTGGGTATAGCTACAAGACAGCAGAGGTTTGTGACCAGTATTTTCCTTCTCCTAAATTACTTCCTGCTAAATCCCATGAAGTAAACTAAGTCCCATACTCCACTCCTTGCAATTAACAAATTTTGTTAACACTTTTTGCCTACTATCTAATAAAGATTGTTGAAGCAGGTAGCCATTTCTGTTTCCAACCTTGGGGTCATATTTGATCCTGAGAGAAGCTTCACTCACACCTGTGTCATTACCAAGAATAGATTTTTCCTTATTGCCTATCTGCCTTTGTTCACCTTTGCTAGAAGTCTCATTTTGCAATTTTTTTTTCTCTTCTGACTTCACGTTTCTATGTTAAAAGCAAAGAACTTGCATGTCACCATATTCAACCTTAAGATTTATTTTTGCACAGGCATTCACAGTAAATACAAGAAATACAATTGAGTCAGTGAAAGACCACAGCTAACAGGGTGGACAATGAACTGAGCAAATACAAAAGGAAGGAAGGAAAGAAATAAGAATAAATGCATAAGAAATACATATCAAGAACATGAGATGAGTGCTGGAAAGTGACTCCATAGTTTGTGAGAACAGTTCATTGATGGTGAGAGTGAAGTTGAGGGACGTTATTCCCTCTGGTTCAAAAGAGAATAGTTGAAGGATAATAACTGTTCCTGAACCTGGTGGTGTGGGTAATAAGGTTCCTGTACCACCTTCCTGATAGCAGCAATGAGAAGAGAACATGGCCTGGATGATGGGATTCTTGATGATGGATGTTGCTTTCCTGCGACATGGCTCCTTGTAGATATGCTCAGTGGTGGGAAGGGTTTTACCTGTGATGGACTGGGCCATATGCACTACTTTTTTGTAGGCTTTTCCATTCAAGGGCATTGGTGTTTCCATACCTTTCTGATTGAATTATTGTATGCAAACAACACGCAAAATGCTGAAGGAACTCAGCAGGCCAGGCAGCATCTACAGTAAAGAGTACATTCGACATTTTGGGTCGAGACCCTTCAGCAGGACACTTCTGTGCAAAGTTCATCCAGAAATTTCTTCCCGTTGTGATAAATAATCACAGTCCTGAAATGTTAGCTATTTCTTTTTGCTAACTTCAACATTTTCTGATGTTTCAGATTTACAATTCCTGCAACATTTTCAAAACTCATTTGTACATTTGAAAAGACTGAAAAAAGCAGGAAAGAAAAAAATGGTCCTTCAAAGCTGCTTCATCATTGTGATAGATCTTAACTCATCTAATCTTTAATTACTCTGCTTTGATTTGCTGCACTTTACTGCAAGTTCACCATCACCTTCAACTGCCCTACAATTCATCTTCCACAGCTTTCTGGAGTAGATAATTTCAAAGATTCACAACCCCTCCTCCCCCTTCAAGTAGATAACCCTTTATTGTGAAACTGTCCAAAGATTCTGTGTTCTCAAGAGGGGAAGCATCCTGTCAGCATCTTGCCTGTCAAACCCTTCAGAACCCATGTTTCTCATTCTTCCAACTCCAGTAAGTGTAGACTCACTATTTCCTCAAGGTAGCCAGTCAATTGTAGGAATCAGCTTAGTAAATCTTCTTTGAACTGCCTGTAATGGAAGTATATATCTCTTAAGAAAGAGACCAAAACTGTACACAGTACTTGGGTACGGTCTCACTGATATCCTAAATGGTTCTTTCAAGGCTTCCCACTCTTGTACTCCATCTTCCTTTTAATAATGGCCAAACTCATCCAGTTTGCCCATGATCCTTGTGCTTGCTAACATGCATTAAGTCCTAGTTGAAAAAAACACCTATTTCAGTGTCGTTTACAAACCCGTTCATAGCTCCACTCTTTTACTTTTTGTTATCTCCCCAATCCTATAATTCTCTTATTTTTTAAATTCCTTTTTCAGGATTTCGGCATCTCTTTTATTATCCATTTCAAATTATTTGCCCAACTGAAGAATTTTTACATCTTCAATCTCAGCTTCAATCAAAACTATTTAATTCTACGGATGGCAGTGGGTGGAGATGCATCTCTACCAAAGAAGGTGTAAGGTGTTCCTTCCTTCCACAAGCTTGTAGGTCACCCTTAGGTAAGGTGTAGCACCTGCTTAGTACACCCCCCCCCCCCACCCCCCCCATCAGGATCACATGAAACTTTGGGAGCAGGTGGTGAATATCACAGGTCTTGGTTATGTGACCACTGACACATTGCAGACAAACTCTGAAGAGTATTCATGATGGATGGAGTCATCCATATTGTAAGACACTGTTCAGAAGAAGGCAATGGCAAACCACTTCAGTAGAATTTGCTAAGACCAATCTTGGTCATAGATCATGATTGCCCACATCATACGGCACAACACATGATGATGATGATGAGTGGTATTAGCCATAACTTTGCATAAATGACTTTATCAACATCTTAAGGTGAGCTTAGAGTTTTCTTTCCATTGACTACGAAGGATGAAAATGTCTCAGCTTTAACAATAGATCTTAGCTCTATGGATTAGTCTAACCTTTTAAAATAAAAGTTCTTCCAAACTATCCATCTTTTCTAAAAATAGAATGGGATGCTCAAGGACTACTACCAAAATAGCCCACAGCTAGACTTCCTGAGGACAAAGGTTGATGCATGTTTGGTGGAACAGGATAGAATTCTGCAGAACTTGATGAATCTGACTAAATCTCCAGAAATTTCATAAGATAAAGAACTTAATTTCCTGGCTCACCGAATTCACCATTGTGTTCAGATGTTGCCAATACGTTAACCCGTGTTCTCTATGGATTCTTGGCTTCTTGAATACAATTTATATTTGATCTTACAAAATATAAACCAATTATTAATAGGGTAGCATATTGAAATGTTACAAACTGAGTTGTGCCAATGAAAAAGTTTTAATTTGTGAGATTGTTTATATTAAGGGTGTTAATATTTCAATGATCATTTACAGGGCATGGTTCCTTTTGTGTTTGTTGGAACAAAGGAAAGCATAAGCAATGCTCGTGTTCTATTAGACTACCATCTAAATTACTTAAAGGTAAGAGCTGAACTTCCTCTTGTTATACTAGTTAGCTGCTAGTTATTTTCATTTCCTTGTAACTACTTTATGCCTAAAGGCTTTTCTATTTCTTGTATTGATACTTAATGGAGAATGGACTTTCATGATCATAGTGTCCTGAAATGTGAATAGCTCCTTTCCTTAGACAGCTAGGTTTCATTTCAGGACTTAGCAATTGCTCGAGGACTTTTGTATCTTTTCCTTTTTTAATCCTGGTATGCATATGTTAGAACAAACACAAGGAAATCTGCAGATGCTGGAAATTCAAACAACACACACAAAATGCTGGTGGAACACAGCCTTGGTCCTGACGAAGGGTCTCGGCCCGAAATGTCAACAGTGCTTCTCCTTATAGATGCTGACTGGCCTGCTGTGTTCCACCAGCATTTTGTGTGTGTTGTTATGCATATGTTAGAGTTGAATTTGCTTCCCATTCAATCTTGCAGGTTGTGGTCACCGCTAACGGAGGCAGTATTTACAGAATCAGAATCCGATTTACTCTCACAGAAATTTGTTTTTTACGGCAGCAGTACAGTGAAACACATAAAATATACTATAAATTACAATAAATATATATATTTAAAAACTAAGCCATGCCAAAAGGAGAACAAAAATAGTGGGGTGTTCATGGGTTCATTGTCCATTCAGAAATCTGGCAGAGGGTCATAGAGTCATAAAACACCATAGGTCAGAAACAGGCCTTTCAGCCCATCTAGTTAATGCCAAACAATTAAACTGCCTAAGCCCATGAACTTCCATCCAAATCTTAGCCCTCCATACCCCTCCCATCCATGTACTCATCCAAATTACTCTTAAATATTGAAATCTATCCTGCATCCACCACTTGTGCTGGCAGTTCATTCCACACTTTTGAGTAAAGAAAATACCCGTCATGTTCCCCTCAAACATTTCACCTTTTACCCTGAACCCATAACCAGCTGTGCTAGTCTCACCCAGCCACTGTGGGGGGAAAAGCCTGTTTGCACTTACCCTATCTATACCCCTCATAATTTTGTATACCTCTATTAAATCTCCCTTCAATCTAATAACGTTCTAGGCCTGTCAGTATTCAATAGGTTTCAATGATATATCCCCTCATTCTTCTAAATTCCAGTAGGTGCAGGCTCATAGCCGTCAAACGCTCCTCATATGTTACCTCTTTCATTCCTGGTATCGTTCTGATGAGCCTCTTCTGAATCCTCTCCAATGCCTGCACATCCTTTCTTTGATAATGGGCCCAAAACTGCTCACAATACTCCCAAGTGTGGTGTGAGCACTTCAGCATTAAAACCTCAGCATTATATCCACCAAGCCCATCCCCACCTCAAAGCCAACCTTCTAGTGTCTTACTACTTACTGTCCTCTCACTACTGATGTGTGAGATCCTTGTCCTTCTGTGTTGTACCAATTTTGATTTTGTGATTTTTTAAAAAAATCTTGCTAAAGAATCTTACAATTTTTTATAATAAACTTTGTGCTGCCTAAGGTATGAGAAATATGCTGTTACTCCGGATTTTCTTTACTTTTACCCCCTTTGTGAACTACAACTAGAGAGTGCCATTAGAGTGATGCAAAATTGCAAACGTCTAAAATATAAAACTTCTATGCAACAGTGGTGTAGTAGTAAAAGATTTTGGCCAGTGGTTGGATGGTGGAAAATGTAATCTCACATGGCAGTTTCATCATCAATGACTCATCTGCCATGTGTTATTGATGTTTTTTCCTCATCTACTAAACTGAATTGCCTGAAATTAGAACTTTTTTTGCAGTTAGCTGTTGCTTGAAAAGAAAAGCATCAGTGACAATATAATTTGTGTGTGTTACAAATGTTTCTTAATGACATAAACATGGAAAAAGCTCGGAATATTCAACAAGCTGGGAAGTATCTGTGGAGAAAGATTCAGTAAATGTTTCTGATTTCATTTTGTCAGATTTGGAAATGAATGTAGACAAGTCAAGTTTTCAAGTGCAGAAAAATTGCAGTGTTTGCGATGGGTGAGTGAGGAGAGGACAAAAAGGCTTGAAACTAAATTACCAACCAGGTTTTAATGTACTTAACAAAAGTCCAGAGGACTGAAATGAAAAGAAATCTTTTCACTCAAATGGTTGTAAATCTTCGGGATTCTTTTCCCCAAAGGCCTTTGGGGGCTCAAACCTGAGGTTAATCAATTTCACAATACAAAAGAAATCAAGAGATTTAGGGAATGGTGCACAAAAAAGGTATTTGAGACAGGAGATCAACTAAGAACTTGTTGAAGTAATGGAGCAAAATGGCATACTCTTCGATTTATATATTTGTGTAGGAGCTATAAGTACAGAAATGGCAAAAGGAAAGCTGAAAGGTGAAGTAAAATACTGGAAGTGCTTTTTATCTACAATGCTTGGATGGTATGTTGAGTGTGTTGTCTATAATGTAATCAAACGACCATGGTCAGGTAGATGAAAGGGCAAAAGGGTTTTTTTATTGCTTCTGGTGCCCTTTGTGGTGCTTGCTGCATGCACATCAGCTGAAGGAATTTCATTATCTGTCATCTTGAGGACTGTTTCCATGATTGTCAGTCTTTAGGATAGGATTTGTAATGTTCTCAACATAAGCAGCTGCATTTGATGAATGTTGTGTTTTCAGAGAATGGTAGTAAGCATTTGATCAGAGTAACTGGATGTATTTCTCCTTAATTCATACCCACTCACCAAAACAATATCATATGACTTTAATTTTCTTAACAGCTTCATCCCTACTGGGGCATAGGCTGCCCACAGTAGCTCGCCAGCCCTCTGATTAGGGCCAATCAAATCATCTCCTGGTGTCGTCCATCTATATGTTCGACGCAAAGATTTTTCCTCTCCCAGGGATGAGGTCTTTGAAGTTTCTTTTGGTGTTTCTGTAAGCTCTGGCTTTGTACTGTAAAAGGTTGCTAGCCCCATGCCTAACCCTGCTTTTGCAGAAGTGTTGGGACTGTCCATGGTGGAGTTGTTGTAACTATTAGTTGCATTAAATTTTAGGTAAAGGAAGTTTGCAGACTTTCTGCAGATCCTCTTTTATAAATATTGTGGCGAATCTAGCAATTTTGAAAGTCTTTGTGCTTCTTGTGCACAGGAAGTTGACCAGCTCCGGATGGAACGTTTACAAATAGATGAGCAACTTCGGCAGATGGGTGCAGGTTTGAGGACCCCTGCAAACCGCTCTGATAAAGAAAGAGGCTATTCAGCTGACGAGAGCACAAGTTACTTGCGCGGGGGCAGACCTTATGGAAGTCGAGGGCGTGGCAGGCGAGGCCCAGGATATGCATCAGGTATATTCTTAATTTACCCATACCGAGTTACAGAGAAAAATCGCTTTATTCCAACTCTGTTGAAATATTTGTAATTGAGATTTATTGCAATCAAATTTGCTTTTTCAATTTTTAACAGGTTGATTGGAAGTTTTTGAAGTAATTTTTAAAAATTCTCAGGTAAATGGTAATATCTCTTGAATATTTTGAACTACTATTAATAATATCCCCCTCCTTTACTCTCTGTATACCCATAACTGTGTCACCACCCACAGCTCCAATCTGCTGATTAATTTTGCTGACAGTACTACATGGATTGGCCTTATCTCAAATAATAACAAGGCAGCCTACAGAGAAGAAGTCATCACCCTGACACAATGGTGTCAAGAAAACAACCTCTCCCTCAATGTCGCAAAAACGCAGGAGGAATGGAGACAGGCTAATCCCTATTGACATCAATGGATCTGGGGTTGAGAGGGTGGACAGCTTTAAGTTCCTCGGCATACACATTACTGAGGATCTCACGTGGTCTATACATACCTGCTGTTTGGTGAAAAAGGCAGAACAGTGCCTCCTTCACCTCAGATGGTTGAAGAAGTTTGGTGTGGGGCCCCCAGATCCTAAGAACTTTCTACAGGGGCACATTGATCCTGACTGGCTGCATCACTGCCTGGTATGGGAACTATACTTCCCTCAATCGCAGGACTCTGCAGAGAGTGGTGTGGACAGCCCAGCACATCTATAGATGTGAACTTTCCACTATTCAGGACAGTTACAAAGATAGGTGTGTATAAAAGGCCCGAAGAATCATTGGGGACCTGAGTCACCCCAACCACAAACTGTTCCAACTGCTAGCATCTGGGACTCGGTACCGCACTATAAAAGTCAGAATCAACAGGCTCTAGGACAGCTTCTTCCACCAGGCCATCAGACTGATTAATTTATGCTGATACAATTGTATTTCTATGCTATGTTGACTGTCCTTTTGTACATACTATTTATTACAAATTGCTATAAATTGAACAGTTAGACAGATCTAACATAAAGATTTTTACTCATATATGTGAAGGATGTAAGAAATAAAGTTAATTCAATTTGAACAAGGGTGAACTAGTTATCAAAGTTTGTCATTGACACAAAAACATGGGAGTTCAGTTTGTGATGAGGATATTTGGATTGTGCCATAACTTATAGGTAGGTTGGGTTAGAGGGCAAAAGCCTGGCAATGGACTCCGATGTGAGAAATAGGTGTTGCACTTTGGAAAGAAACTAAAGGTAGACTTTTATCTAAATGGAGAGAAACTGCAGTTCAAGTTCAAGTTTAATTATCATTCAGTCCTATATGAATATCCATGAAACTAAACAGCATTGTCCCAGAGCCAAGGTACAAACACAGTACCAAAACTCATACTCAGCACAAGACACATAAGCACATATAAGATAGCAGTAAACATAGTCACACAAAACATATAGCCTGTTCCTGAGTGTCATGTTCTGTAAATTGATGGCAAATTGGTGTTAACAGCAAGAACAAGCAGTTTGCAGACACAGAGGCGCAATCTAGCTTGTCTTCCACTATTTGAACGCGGCACCAATACGAGAGGCCAACCGCCAACCCACTATGAACATCATGCTAACACTGCCTCCGGTGTCTCCTCTCCTGGACTGCTGCAACAGACAAGCCTTCCAATTTTCAATAGGTTTCAATGAGTTTCTCTATCATTCTTCTAAACTCCAGTAGGTTTCTATGTTCTGTGCTGGCAGGTTGTGATGGAAATCAAGTTCTTTTGGGGAAAAAATAGGTGGGAGGAATTTTAAAATGTGGATATATATTGATGTACGTTTTACAGTGTTACATTTGTTTAGGATAAGCTAGAGCAATGTGGGAAGATCTGCCAGCAAGTACATTAAACAATGCCTATTGGCTTCATTATACTTGTTTCATAAGGTTGAGATGTGGCACTTAAAGCTGAGCAGTGATCTGAATCAAATGCTATTTTAGAAATAAGAGTATTGCTTTTTCAATTGCTTATTTTGTTTTCTGTAATATACCTTTTAAATTCCATTGACTGATTTATATTTTCCCCTTCTCGTTGCTAAGGTAACAACTCCGAAGCCTCTAATGCCTCTGAGACAGAATCTGAGCACAGAGATGAGCTAAGTGACTGGTCACTGGCACCAACAGATGAAGAAAGGGAGTCCTATTCACGTCGAGGGGATGGCCGTAGGCGTGGCAATCCTGGGCGTGGCCGTGGGGGAGGTCGCGGTCGTGGGAGTAACAAAAATCTGTCAGCGGTTTCAGGTAAATGGCTACACATGTGTCATTATCCTTTTTGCCCTCCAAGATTTAGAGGCTTTTTGTAGAACAATACTGTTACAGCTCAGGGTGTCGTGGTTTGGAGTTCAGTTCCACTGCCCTCTAAGAAAGCTTGTACATTCCTGCTGTGAGCATATGGGTTTCTCATACAGTCCAAAGACATACCAGTTAGTACGTTAATGCTTATTGTCCTGTTATTTAGCTGGGGTTAAATAGGTGGGTCACTGGGCTGTTCGGCTCATTAGGCCAGAAAGGCCTGCTTCGTGCTGTATCTGTAAATAATAAATAAATAATTCAATAACCATACTGTTTTGTCGTTTTGTAATTTTGCATTATTTAAAACTACATGGATATTGGCATTTTTATGTGCTGATTGCAATATGTGTCATAGTGTGTATAGATTAACAAGTGCTGTTTTTTGACAACTGAAGAGATGAATCATGTTTGTATTGCTGACTAATACTGTCACAATCTACAGATTGAACAGGTTATTGTAATTTTGCTTGTACAGGTGAATAACAGTAATATGTTGAGAACTGAATATTATGTGTGTCTGTGTTCGTACATGTGTTCTTTCAGGCATTCATGCACTGGTCTGCAGTCCCAGTTTAGGATGACTTCAATTTTTTTCGGCTTTTTTGGTGTTTTAGATGAATTCTTGAGGGCAGACATCCGTAAACGCAATTCGTCAAGAGACTCGAAGACTGGGACGACAGACAGCTCGTTGGAGGTAGCCTTTTGGTTATGGTTTTGGCTTGCATTGTTAAGATTTGTCTACGCTGAGGTCTCAATTCAGGAAGATTGTATTTAGCAATTAAATGGGTTTGAAGCTAAGGTTTATCATATTGCCTGACTTCATATACAAAGAAAAAGCTGCACTTTAGCTGATTTGCTACATTAACATTTGTAAATACTAATTAAAATTCTTATCTGGAGTTAATGCATATAGTTCTGGCCACCCATTATTGGAAGAACATTAAATGTGTGGAAACAGTGCAGTAGAGGTTTACCAGGATACTGCCTGGATTAGAGGACGTGTTGTAATGAGAGGTTGAACAAACTTGGGTTGTTTTCTCTGGAGCGCAGAAGTTGCAGGAAGATTTGATAGAGCTTTTATAAAATTATGAGAGGCATAGAGTACACAGACAATCCTTTTTTTCCCCCCAAGGCTGCAGAATCTAATAACAGAAAGTATGCATTTAAGGTGGGGGGCAGAAGGGTAAGTTTCAAGGTGAAGGGCAAATTTTTTTTACACAGAGTGGTAGGTGACTAGAACGCACTGCCTGGGGTGGTGATACTTTTGGTTAGGTGCATGAATGTGAGGGCAATGGAGAGATCTGGATATTGTGTAGGCATAAGGGATTAATTTAATTGGTCATTTGATTACTAATTTACTTGGTTTGGCACAATGTTGTGGGCCGGAGGACCAGTTCCTGTGATGTACTGTTCTATGAAATTCTAAATAAATCCCAGATTTTGGTATTGTAGATCAAAGTGACATAAAGGTATATATCTTTATTACCTAAAGTATAGGTATATTGTCACAAGACCTATTTATAAATCTTAAGATATTGTAAAAGAGGCATTTGAGTTGTCTGCTGCTGATGGTTTGTATTTTAGAATGTGGAACCACTCAGCTGTGCAAGAATAGTTATCTTACAGCATTGTCCATCTACCTGCTTACCAGAATAGAAATTAATGATCAGATCAAATGCATATATGGCTAGAGAAAGACTGCAAATAAGAAAGCTTTAAATTTATGATACTTTGGAATGTTTCTGTGGTACGTGAAACCTGTACAAGTTATAAACACACTCTCAGGTTGGAGAAACAACAAGCCATCTGTCCCCTTCCCTGTGCTTCAATTCCCCACTCTTGGCCTCATGCTTCTTCTCCTCACCTGCCTATCACCTCCCCCAGTGCCCCTCCTTCCCTTTCTCCCATGATCCACTTTCCTCTCCTATCAGATTCTTTTCCTCCTCCAGTCTTACCTTTTCCACCTACCAGTTTCTTACAAACCCCATTTCCAGAAAAGTTGGGATATTTTCCAAAATGCAATAAAAACAAAAATCTGTGATATGTTGATTCATGTGAACCTTTACTTAACTGACAAAAGTACAAAGAAAAGATTTTCAATAGTTTTACTGACCAACTTAATTGTATTTTGTAAATATACACAAATTTAGAATTTGATGGCTGCAACACACTCAACAAAAGTTGGGACAGAGGCATGTTTACTATTGTGTTACATCGCCTTTCCTTTTAATAACACTTTTTAATAGTTTTGGAACTGAGGATATTAATTGCAAATTTGCAATTGGAAATTTTGTCCATTCTTGTTTGATATAAGACTTCAGATGCTCAACAGACCGTGGTCTCCGTTGTCTGATTCTCCTCTTCATGATGCGCCAATTTTTAATTGAAGATGGATCTGGACTGGCAGCAGACCAGTCAAGCACACGCACTCTGTGTCTACAAAGCCACGCTGTTGTAGCCTGTGCATAATGTGGTCTTGCATTGTCCTGCTGAAATAAGCATGGACGTCCCGGGAAGAGACGTTGCCTTGATGGCAACATATGTCTCTCTAAAATCCTAATATACGCCTCAGAGTCAATGGTATCTTCATATACATGCAACTCACCCATGCCATGGGCACTGATGCACCCCCATCCCATCACAGATGCTGGCTTTTGCACCTTTCACAGATAACAATCAGGATTGTCGTTTTCATCTTTGGCACGGAGAACTCGACGCCCGTTTTTTTCCGAAAACTAACTGAAATGTGAACTCATCTGACCACAGCACACGGTTCCACAGTCTTTCGGTCCATCTGAGATGAGCTCGGGCCCAGAGAACTCGCCGGCGTTTCTGCATAGAGTTGATGTATGGCTTCCTCCTTGCGTAATACATTTTCAAGTTGCAATCCAGTTTCTGGATGCAGCGACGGACTGTGTTAAGTGACAATGGTTTTCCAAAGTACTTCCGAGCCCAGGTGGCTATAATTGTCACAGTAGCATGACGGTTTCTTAGGCAGTGCCGCCTGAGGGCCCGAAGATCACGCGCATCCAACAGTGGTTTCCGACCTTGCCCTTTACACACTGAGATGTCTCCGAATTCTCTGAATCTTTTCACAATATTATGTACTGTAGATGTTGAAAGACCTAAATTCTCTGCAATCTTGTGTTGGGAAATGTTCCTTTCGAACTGACTAACAATTCTCTCACAAATTTTGGCACAAAGGGGTGAGCCACGACCCATCCTTGCTTGCAAAGACTGAGCCTTTGATGGATGCTACTTTTATACCCAGTCATGATACCTTACCTGTTACCAATTAGCCTGCTTAATGTGGAGTCTTCCAAACTGGTGTTACTTGAATATTCTGTGCACTTTTCAATCTTATTTTAACTCTGTCCAAACTTTTGTTGAGTGTGTTGCAGCCATCAAATTCTAAATTTGTGTATATTTACAAAATACAATTAAGTTGGTCAGTAAAACTATTGAAAATCTTTTCTTTGTACTTTTGTCAGTTAAATAAAGGTTCACGTTAATTAACGTATCACAGATTTTTGTTTTTATTGCATTTTGGAAAATATCCCAACTTTTCTGGAAATGGGGTTTGTACTTCAACCCTCCTCCCCCACCCACTCAGCTTCACCTACCACCTTCTGGCTGTACTTCTTCCTTTCCCACAACCACCTTATTCTGTTATCTTCCCCCTTCATTTACAGTACTAATATAGGGTCTCAGCCTGAAATGTCGACTGTTTGTTCTTTGCTCTGGAGGCCTCCTGATCTGCTGAGTTCCTCCAGCATTTTGTGTGTGTTGACCTATACACTGCACAAGCACTTGGACGCCATTATCCTCACTGGAGGTTTGATGGTTTTCAACTATATTGAGAGAATAAGAAATAGGAGCAATATTAGGCCATTTGGCCCATTGAGTTTGCTCCACTATTTCATCATGGCTGATCTTTTTTCCTTCCTTTATTATTTTTATTTGCGCAATTTGACGTCTTTTTTACATTGGTAGTTTGTCAGTCCTTGTGTATGTATAGTTTTTTCATAAATTGTATTTTATTTTCCTATAAATGCCCACAAGAAAATGAATCTCAAGGTAGTTTTGGTAACATATATGTACTTTGATAATAAATTTACTTGGACTTTGACGCTGGTGGAAATCATTTGTTCACTTCCAAATAATAATTGTGATGTAGAGCTTGTATGAGTAAGAAAAATGGCCACTGCCGGTAACTAGTGCTGTTCTGCAGGGGTTAGTGTTGGGATTACTTCTTTTCATGTTATATGTTAACGATTTGGATGGCGGAATTGACGGCTTTGTGGCCAAATTACAGAGATAGGTGGAGGGGCAGATAGTGTTAAAGAAGCAGGGAGTCCTGGAGTAGGACGTAGATAGATTGGGAGGCTGGACAAAGGGAATATCGTTTAGAGAGGTGTATGATGATGCATTTTCTTTGAAGGAATAAAGGCATAGATTATTTTCTATGTACCTAGGCTTGATTCTGGCATCCAATGTCACCTGTGTGTTTACAAGGTGGCTCTGTGGATGTATGCTCCAGTTTCCTTTCACATCCCAAACATGCTGGTAGATTAATTGGGAGCAGTGCATTTCTCCTAGTCTAGGCGGTTTTCAGGTGGAATTGATGGACATACAGGAGAAGTGATTTACAAGGGAATAAGTGAATCTGTAGGACTGACGGGATTGCATTCAGAGCTAGCATCGATGCAACAGGTTTAAATTCCTTTGTTAGGACATATTAGTGAAGAAATGCAACATGAAAAGTTTATGAACTGAAGAATGATAGATTCCAAAGACCTGATAATTAACATCCCAGTGTTTTGAGAAACCCGACAATAGAGAGTGTGTGCTCTATATCATTTTCCTAAATCTGTATATTGTAGTATGTTTCCTGTGGATTGAAGAGTAGCAAATATGACTGTACTTTTTAAGAGTGGGAAAGAAAAGGGAATCGCTGATGTATAAACTTGGCATTGGTAGTGAGGAAATCGCAAGAAATAATAAATGATGTGATATCAGAATATTTATAAAATAGAAAAGTGATTGAGCAGAGTAAGAAAAGGAAATTCTGTGATTAACTCCATGGAGGTCTTTAGGATGAAACCTTTATGACAGGGGTTCCCAATCATTTTTATGCCACGTAGAATTGGGAATAATTATAATAAGTTATTTATAGAGTTAATTTTCAAGTTCATTTTCCTTTGTATGCAGATCTAATTACATGAAATCTCTGCTTGAGTAAATTAAAAGAATTATATAATTAATCCTTGATTCTTAGTCAATGACTAGTTCTGCCACCTCCAACCCTTGTTAAGTGTCATAACTAACATTCGGAGGAGGTGAGCAAGTGCCAGCCCATTTCCTGATAGGGTTTGGCTACAGGATTCTGGTTAGTATTCATGACTCATTTATGGATTTTGACTGCCTATAGGAATACTGGTGCCCTGACTGGAATTTGGGAGTATAGTGTGTTGCTTAACTGTTACTGATTAAGGTGTGATGTAATAGGCTTGCATTCAAGAAAGCATCATCTACAGGCCAAAAGTGCTTGAATATGCTGCCAGAGGAAGTGGTAGAGGTGGGTACAATTGCATTATTTAAAAGGCATTTGGATTGGAAAGTTTTAGAAGGATTAGGATTTTATTTCCTGGAGCATAGGAGACTGAGGGGAGACTTGATAGAAATATACAAAATTATGAGATTGGATAAATACAAGCAAGTGGAAAAACACTGAGGTTATGTGGGACTAGAACTAGAAGTCACAGGTTTTGGGTGAAAGGTGAAATATTTAAGGAGAACCTGAGAGGGGACTACTTCACTCAGAGGGTGGTGAGAGTGTAGAATGAGCTACCCAACAGAAATGATAGATCTGGGTTCTTTGCCTCATTTAAGAGAAATTTGACTGTCTATCTGGATGAGAGGGCTGTGGTCTGGGTACAGGTAGATGGGGCTAGGCCTATGGCCGGAGGGTCTGTTTCTGAGTCTGATGCTCTATGGCCATAAGGGAAACTTGCTCATCCTACAACTTAACATTTCCTCTAGTATTCACAAAAACATCTAATGTTGCCAAACACTTGTTCACAACTGTGCAAGCATTTTCCCTAGCTATTTATATGGTAGTTGGTGGAGAGACCGATGGTTTCAATGTTTGATCTGGTTACATCATTTTGTGACAGTATATGGTAAAGATCCATTCTGGTTATGTAGCTTATTTGTTCTAATCTATGGGGGGGAAATGTTTTGCTCCACCGGTTTTCTATTAAAGCTGGTAGGTAATGGAGGGCTAACAACCATTAACAAAATGAATTTGACTTTCTATTGGTCGAGGTTGAAGATGAATGTTGCATCCTAGCTGTCGGTTGATGTATAAGCCATTACTTTAGCCAGGACAGTTAGATATACAGTGCAAGCTGTTGCCTATGTAGCTGGCTCCCCCTCTCCATGCAGCTGATGAATCCAAAGGAACAGCAGAGTCTGGTACAGTTTGGTACCAGTAGCATCACAGCAATTGCCAGCCAGTGTTGAACTCAAGCCCTAAGGAGCCTTAGAGACTGCTGCTCCTGATTTTTGCTTGAGGTTTATTCCTAAATACTTCCCCATGAATGGGTATAGCCAAAAGCCAGCAGAAATTTGAGATCTAGCACTTTCCTTCTAGATGAGCTACCAACCATGGCTGATGAGCCCCATCTGCCCAAAGCATCTGGGTTAAGGCATCAGTAATCCAACTTTGCCCCTGCTCCTGTCAGTTGAAACAGTTCTGCTAGGCTTAGTTGCTTAGCAACACGTGAATGCTAGGAGCTGGACATCATTGTCAGAGGCTACTTGAGACACTTGCCATTGGGAGCATTCAACCTCCCCTAGCTATAACAACATAAAAACATAGAAAACGTACAGCACAATACAGGCCCTTTGGCCCACAAAGTTGTGCCGACCATGTCCCTACCTTAGAAATTACTAGGGTTACCCGTAGCCCTCTATTTTTCTAAGCTCCATGTACCTATCCAAAAGTCTCTCAAAAGACCCTATCATATCTGCCTCCACCACAGTTGCTGGCAGCCCATTCCACGCACTCACCACTCTGCGTAAAAAAAAAACTAACTAACTTACCCCTGACATCTGCTCTGTACCTACTCCCCAGCACCTTAAACCTGTGTCCTCTTGTGGCAACCATTTTAGCCCTGGGGAAAAAGCCTCTGACTATCCACACGATCATCGCGTCTCATCATCTTATACAACTCTATCAATTCACCTCTCATCCTCTGTTGCTCCAAGGAGAAAACCTGTCTACCTGTCTTCATAATCTTTGTCTTCAAAATCTAGTCAGGCGGAAGAAGACAGCATACATGAGGTTTAGGAAGCAAGGATCAGATGGGTCTATTGAGGAATATAGAGTAGCAAGAAAGGAGCTTAAGAAGGGGCTGAGAAGAGCAAGAAGGGGGGCATGAGAAGGCCTTGGCGAGTATGGTAAAGGAAAACCCCAAGGCATTCTTCAATTATGTGAAGAACAAAAGGATGACAGGAGTGAAGGTAGGACCGATTAGAGATAAAAGTGGGAAGATGTGTGGAGGCTGTGGAAGTGAGCGAGGTCCTCAATGAATACTTCTCTTCGGTATTCACCACTGAGAGAGAACTTGATGACGGTGAGGACAATATGAGTGAGGTTGATGTTCTGGAGCATGTTGATATTAAGGGAGAGGAGGTGTTGGAGTTGTTAAAATACATTAGGACGGATAAGTCCCCGGGGCCTGATGGAATATTCCCCAGGCTGCTCCACGAGGCAAGGGAAGAGATTGCTGAACCTCTGGCTAGGATCTTTATGTCCTCGTTGTCCACGGGAATGGTACCGGAGGATTGGAGGAAGGCGAATGTTGTCCCCTTGTTCAAAAAAGGTAGTAGGGATAGTCCAGGTAATTATAGACCAGTGGGCCTTATGTTTGTGGTGGGAAAGCTGTTGGAAAAGATTCTTAGAGATAGGATCTATAGGCATTTAGAGAATCATGGTCTGATCAGGGACAGTCAGCTTGGCTTTGTGAAGGGCAGATCATGCCTAACAAGCCTGATAGAGTTCTTTGAGGAGATGACCAGGCATATAGATGAGGGTAGTGCAGTGGATGTGATCTACATGGATTTTTGTAACGTATTTGACAAGGTTCCACACAGTAGGCTTATTCAGAAAGTCAGAAGGCATGGGATCCAGGGAAGTTTGGCCAGGTGGATTCAGAATTGGCTTGCCTGCAGAAGGCAGAGGGTCGTGGTGGAGGGAGTACATTCAGATTGGAGGGTTGTGACTAGTGGTGTCCCACAAGGATCTGTTCTGGAACCTCTACTTTTTGTGATTTTTATTAACGACCTGGATGTGGGGGTAGAAGGGTGGGTTGGCAAGTTTGCAGACGACACAAAAGTTGGTGGTGTTGTAGATAGTGTAGAGGATTGTCAAAGATTGCAGAGAGACATTGATAGGATGTAGAAGTGGGCTGAGAAGTGGCAGATGGAGTTCAACCCGGAGAAGTGTGAGGTGGTACACTTTGGAAGGACAAACTCCAAAGCAGAGTATAAAGTAAATGGCAGGATACTTGGTAGTGTGGAGGAGCAGAGGGATCTGGGGGTACATGTCCACAGATCCCTGAAAGTTGCCTCACAGGTAGATAGGGTAATTAAGAAAGCTTATGGGGTGTTAGCTTTCATAAGTCGAGGGATAGAGTTTAAGAGACGTGATGTAATGATGCAGCTCTATAAAACTCTAGTTAGGCCATGCTTGGACTATTGTGTCCAGTTCTGGTCACCTCATTATAGGAAAGATGTGGAAGCATTGGAAAGGGTACAGAGGAAATTTACCAGGATGCTGCCTGGTTTAGAGAGTATGGATTATGATCAGAGATTAAGGGAGCTAGGGCTTTACTCTTTGGAGAGAAGGAGGATGAGAGGAGACATGATAGAGGTGTACAAGATATTAAGAGGAATAGACAGAGTGGACAGCCAGCGCCTCTTCCCCCAGGGCACCACTGCTCAGTACAAGAGGACATGGCTTTAAGGTAAGGGGAGGGAAGTTCAAGGGGGATATTCGAGGAAGGTTTTTCACTCAGAGTGGTTGGTGTGTGGAATGCACTGCCTCAGTCAGTGGTGGAGGTAGATACACTAGTGAAGTTTAAGAGACTACTAGACAGGTATATGGAGGAATTTAAGGTGGGGGGTTATATGGGAGGCAGGGTTTGAGGGTCAGCACAACATTGTGGGCCGAAGGGCCTGTACTGTGCTGTATTATTCTATGTTTTATAAGGCATGCTCCCTAATCCAGGCAACATCCTTGTAAATCTCCTCTGCACCTTTTCTATGGTTTCCATGTCATTTCTGTAGTGAGGCGACCAGAACTCAGTAGAATACTCCAAGTGGGGTCTGACCGGGGTCCTATATAGCTGTAACATTACCTCTCAGCTCCTAAGGAACCTTAAGGAACCATCAAGATCAATATGGTTATACAATATAGATTAATGTCTGAAAGGTTATAAATGGGTATATTTCAAACTGAGAATCCTTTACACCAAATGATTATTTCTTTTTACTATATACTTTTTCTTAAAACATTGATTCATAGGATTTTGGAACACTGCCATTTGATTTGCTTTCAAATAAGTTATTTTATTTATTCAAATGTATTTGGATTATATAACATGCTTTCACTGGGCAATAACACTGGTATTTACTTTTTAAGTATCTTTAATCTTATGTTTAGCTTATGCTTGCGAAGAACATTTGACACTTGTTTGAACTTTATTACTGCACACATTTTAAAACATGTTACCTTTCTCCCTTTTTTAGTATTTTACTGGCCCTACTAAGATTAGGCCACAATATGGGGAATCAGAGGTAGGTCTCAAGTCCAAGATCAACTTTAATTGTCATTCAATTATACATAAATGAAACAGCATTGCTACAGGTCCAAGGTACAAAACTCAATACCTGGAGCCACGCACAGCACAAGGCACATATAAGATAGCCATAAAATATGTAGTCATATATGTTTTTTGTATGCCCATTTCCCTGAGTGTCATGTCCTGTAAACTGAAAGTGCGTGGATGTTGTCGGCAAGAACGAACACACAGCAACCACAGACAAAAGCAGTCCGGCTTGTCTTACACTGAGTGAACACTGGAGGGCAGTGCCGACAGGAGGGGTTAGACCCCAACCCAGCATGGACACCCAAACACTGGAGGGCAGTATCAGCAATGTGCCACGTTCTAGTGCTGCACAAGTGTGCTTTTGTAGCACTTTTTGAAATTATTTTGTCAAGATGAGTCATTGCTAGAACGATTAATACACAGGAGCACAGGTTGGAGGGATGATTAAAGACATGAATTTGTGGAGGTTTGTAAGTCTGAGGAAGTAATAATTAACTGATGTAGGAAGCTCTCTTAAAGGCTTCCCTGCTGTTAATGGAGTGAGTAGGAGGCATACAAGGATCTCCTAAAGCAGGCAGCAATTAGAAAAGTAGATTTTGATGGAGACGGGAGAGGGGCCCTGGTGAAGTTTTTGTATTAGGCTACATGTGACCTCAACAAATATGAGGATCGTGGGTTTTGTCAGGTTTTATTTAAAGCAGGGCTTCTTAACCTAGGGTCCACAGACCTTTCGGGGGGGGGGGGGGGGGGTTCTGTGAACGATGGGAAAATATTTTCATCTTTATTTTCACTAACCTCTAACTGAAATGTAGCATTTCCTTCAACTGAATTTCGACGACAAACCACAATAGTATTAGCAGTACCATCCCACAGTTTAATTAATGTTCTATTCAAATTAACAGAACAGTCGTCACACAGATGTCTTTAAAAAATAAAATTTAGTTTTAACTTGCCTGTATTTTAAATGTTTAGTTATTTAATGTGTTAATAAAAAAGTACGTATATTATATTTATATCACAAATTTATAAACGTATGTTCATTGGCTTCACCAGACTGCTAAAGGGGTCCATGGCATAAAAGAAAAGTTAAGAACCCCTGATTTAAATGATCAGGAGCTTTGAGGGGAAAAGCAGAGAAGTTGCGATGAGCCAAAATGGCAAGGCTTTAATAAAATCTTCAACAGAAAGCAAGAAAATATGAGTGACTGCATCATCAGATTTTTCTCATATATCATTAAGGTTGATCAGTTATGTTAAAGTTATGCAGCTAATTTCATTCAGCATAAATGTTTTACTTACAATGTAAACTCCAGTGATCTGATTTTTGGTGAACATTCTGTGTAATGCTTGCAGTATTTAGTCTTTCAACGCTTGCTGATTTGTTTCAGATCAGAACTGACAGCAATAACGAGAGGGGTATCATGATGAAAGCTTCACACAGCCCGAACGTCTTTGGTGAGAGCACTCGGCAACGCGTAGGCAAGGAGCGCGCTCCAAAGAAAGAGAAGCCAGAGACTTCTGCTGACAACCAACAAGTGATGGTGAATGGAGTATCTTAAAGCGCATACCTGTAGAGTGATGTTCTCTCTTAATTTCCTTTCATTAACCATACAAACCAGATGCTTACATGTCACTTAGAGAACCCTATTAGGCCAAAGACATAAAACTCATTGTGCATAACTGATGCACACAGTCCACTTTTGTCTTTAAGTAGGCAAGTGGAAAAGTTTGTGAAGTAACCATCTTCATTTCACTTAGCAAACTCCTTTTTGAAAAAAAAGTATATTGTTTGATCTGTGCCTTCAATATAACTTGCCAGAAGGGGATAACCTTACTATAGTTGCAGAAATCAGGGAAGCTAAATGAGCAGAAGACAGTAACAATGTAAAATACATGTATGTAGATAAAGTGTGGTTAAATACCGGGGAACCTTTACAGAAGAATGCATGCTTTTCATGATTTTCCTTATATATGCATCTAGCTGAACAGTAAAGGATCGGAAATCCTTGCACTGAAGTTTGTATGGCATTGATTGGTCAGTGTGGGAGGGCACTTTTTTTCTTTACACCTTGGCATTTGATGTACAAGGGTAAATGTAAAGAATTAAATAGTGTATTGTTTGAAAGGCATATAATGCCTGGAGATTGTTGCCAAACGGATGATTTGTAGTTATTTATTTTTGGGTATGTACAGTATTGGGGAGGGGAAAAGCTTTGTTTATGTACCTGTCCACTATGGGCTCTTGTGTTAAACTTAGTATAGATTAACAAAGGTAGATTGACCTTACAGTGTATGATCTGCAACGGGGCAATATTTTTCTCTGTACATAGTAGTGAAAACAATTTGGTTTTATGTTGATATTGTTCGGTTGAAGTGCAATATATTTTGTATGCAAGCAGTTTCAATTAATAAAGTTTGATCTTCCTCTGCTGACTGTAGGTTATGTTACTTCTGTCTGATTTACTACCTGACTTACTGTGATTTACTGATTTTCTGACAGGATACGTTGCTTCTGTCTGATATCCTTTAGTCACAGGTTCAGAGTTGGAGATCAGTTTTAATTTTTTTGATTTAGCTAAATTAATCCAACAAAAAATTTAGCTGGTTAATAGCCTTCTTCGTAGAGTTTCCCTAGTAAAATTAATGAAATATTATGTACTGTTATAAAAATTGACAAGGTATGTCAGTGTGCAGCATAAAAAATTTGCCATGTTTTCTATCCCATTTCTTTCCCCGGTGTCTCTTTAATTAATTGTACATGAATCAGCATATGGTACGAGGAGCCTATACTACTATTGAGGTGAGCTGGGAGGTAAATTGTTGTTTGCAACTGAAAACATCTGACTTAATGAAAAGATAATCAACCAGCAACAAACAATCTGCTAGAACAACTCATCGGGTCGAGCAGCAGGTTGTAGCTACAGATTGTAGCACCTGTACTCTCCTGTGCTTTCTTAGATAATCAACCAGGTTTTGTTGACAAAATGAATGGGGTCTGAACGATGTGCAGAATTGCGAATGCTCAGGTTGGTCAATGCTTGGCAGCAAAGAAGAGGTACCTTATAATTGGAATCAATTTTGTGAAAACGGAAAGCAGGAAAAGGGTAATAAACTGGCATCAAGATCGATGTTACATCATGGGTCAAATGGTAACATAGTGGTTAGCCCAACGTTTTATAGTATCAGTGACTTGATTTCCTTCCCACCACTGTCTTAACGAGCTTGTACATTCTCCCCATGACCACAGAGGTTTCCTCCGGGTGCTCCAGTTTCCTGCCCCATTTCAAAGGTTAGTAGGTTAATTGGTCATTGCAAATTGTCCGGTAATTAAGCTATAGTTAAATTGGGGGTTGCTGGGTAGTGTGACTCAAAAGGGCCGGAAGGGCCTATAACCTGCTGTATCTCAATAAATAAATGCCTTGTCTAATGCTGTTTTGTGTGTAGTATTCCTGTGATTTTCACTGCTTCCTTAGCATGATAACATTCCATTAAATGTGCCACAAAATTGTATGATCTTTTCAAAATGTGCTGCCCCTTAGCAGCATCCAGAAATATTTACATGTCTCCAAATTAAATGCAGCGCTACCTCACAGTCACTGTCAGTTCCTCCATTTTTTTGAAAATTGTAAGCTTTTTGTCCAACATTCAGTGTTTGAATAGCAGCAATTTGCTTCAGTAAATAAGAACATTACTATGCTCAGTGTTTTCAATTCCCGTCACAATCTGCTCCTGGTGGGTCTTCCCATACTCTCTCCCAAACATGCTCTCAATGTCCCCTCTAATTTTTTTTAGCTGCATGGACTAACCATTGATTAGAGCTGGAAATTTTTACACAGCCTAAAAACTGCGCTGCATTTTAATTTCTTTTGTAATGTGCATGAATATTTAGAATGAAAACTCAAAACTTGCATACTTTTCATTTTATTTATTAATTGGAAGGTATAATGAAATACATTACAAAGAAAATACTTAATATTTTGTAAATATTTTCTAGTTGCTTCCAACTCCAGTGCACAGCAATGAAAGCTATGTGTATGGGAATGTTTCACTTACTGTGTGACCGCACTCTCGTGCATTTTAAGGGGAACAGTGCCTCTCTGGCATCTGTCTGAAACAAAATCAGAGATGATGTCTCATCTGTAAGATCATTAAGATTATTTACTTCCACTCCATAGCATTGTCTGTGCCTCAGGCCTGTTGCAGAAATCTCTCATCCACAATTTGGGTAAACATAGGGATAATAATAGCCAGTTTCTCTCTTTTTTCTGTTGTAAATGTAAGGTAATCTGTAAGTGCTACCTGACCATTCCATCCTGAACCCCTTGAAAACATCTCAAAAACATTGTCAACATCTCCTATCAAATTATATTTGAAATTCCAATTCTGCAAGTGGCCATAGTTCATCGCAAATAACTAGGCTGCTTTTAATCATTTCTGTGTGCACACTTAGATTTTATGACCCACTGGGCTTTGACGCAAGATCATCATTTCAACCACCTTGGATTAATGAGGAAGTTAGAAATTGGGGTATCAAAAAATTGTTTTTCAATCCACATTCACTTATTTATGTGTCAACGACCGTGGCTTTGCTCAAGCTTTATTCCTGTCAATTCCAAAAAGAAAACAAATCATTGTTATTATCTGCTGTGTTGTATGACCGTTATTGTTCTTGGCTAATTTTTCTACAGAAGTGGTTTGCTATTGCCTTCTGGGCGGTGCCTTTGCAAGGCTGGTGACCCCAGCCATTATCAATAATCTTCAGAGATTGCATGGTGTCAGTGGTGCATAACCAGGACTAGATATGCACCAGCTACTCCAATGGCTTCACATACCCTGTCCAGGGGTTAAGGTGCTACACCTTGCCCAAGGGTGATCTGCAAGTTAGTGAAGGGAAGGTGTGCCTTACAACTCCTTTCGTAGAGATGAATCTCCATCCTGCCACCCAAAACAAGTGATAGGTACTGTGAAACTAGTGTGTCATTGAAATGGTTCACCACCAGTATCAGATGGCTAAATAGACACTGATAATAAATATGGTCCTTCCAACCCCATGAGTGATTTCTTTTAAATATAAATTAAAATAAATTTATCACTTCTTTGCTGATTGTTCTTGGGAAGCACAGTGGGACATTTAAAAGATGCTAAAAATGCGTATTGATTGTTGACAGGGCAATACGTGTCCTATCTCCTAAACACTACAATGAACAGTTGCTGATTGTAAACAGAATTGTTTTCATTGTATATCTCTTGCCCCTTTCATCCAAACCAAAAATGTAAGCTACTTTGAATTGCTTCTACCATAAAATATCAGACAAACAATCTTCCATTTAATCAAAAGAGAAGCAATGGATACTGAGGAATTAATTTTAATGGTTGATATTTTGGAAATTTTAAATCGGTGGGAACCAAAAATCTCTAAAATTTACTTTGCATTGCTGTTAAGCAGAACTGGAGAAAGTAACTTATTAAAAGTAAATACATTTAGTGGCCATTTCTTTAGGTACCTCCTGCTCATGGTCCTCTGCTGCTGTAACCAATCCACTTCAAGGTTAAATGTGTTGTAGGTTCAGAGATGCTCTCCTGCACACCACTATTATAATGCATGGTTATTTGAGTTACAGTTGCTTACCTGTCAGCTTGAATAATCAGCTGGGATGTTATTTATTTAGAACAAGCCCTTCTGGCCCAACAAGCAGCACTGCCCACCAACCCACCTATTTACAATGACCAAGCAACCTACTAACCAGTAGGTTACATCTTTGGAATGTGGGGGGGGGGGGGGGGATACCCACATGTTCACAGGGAGGATATACAGACTCCTTACAGACAGTGCCGGAATTGAACTCCAAACTCCGACACCTCGAGCTATTCACACACAACCTCCAGTGAGCAGCAGTTCTGTGGCAAAAACACCTTGTTAATGAGAGAGATCACAGAAGAATAGACAGACTGGGTCAAGCTGACTGGAAGGCAACAGTAACTCAAATAGTCATGCATTGAATACAGGAGGTACCTATTAAGTGATCACTGTGTAGAATACTAATAGTTCTAATACAGTATGAAGAATTTGTTTATGAAGCACTTAAAAATATCAAAATTTGATTCATAGAGCATAGAACACAGCACAGAACATGCAACTAATCTAGAAACTGCTTAGAATTTTCCTACCACGTAGCCCTCTATTTTTCTAAGCTCCATGTACCTATCTAAGAGTCCCTTAAAAGACCCTATTGTAACCGCCTCTGGTACCATCACTGGCAGTGCATTCCGCACACCCACATTCTCTGTGTGAAAAACTTATCTCTGGTATCTCCCTTGTACCTACTTCCAAGCACCATAAAACTATGCCTCTCATCATCATATACACCTCTATCAGGTCACCTCTCATCCTTCCTCGCTCCAAGGAGAAATGGCCAAGTTCACTTAACCTTATTCTAATAAGGCCTCTCCAGGCAACATCTTTGAAAATCTCCTTTGCACTCTCTCTATAGCATCCACATCCTTCCTGTAATGAGGTGACCAGAACTGAACACAGTACTCCAAGTGGATTCTAACTAAGGTCTTATAACGCCGTAACATTATCTCACGGCTCTTGAACTCAATCCCACAGTTGATGAAGGCCAACATACCATGCACCTTTTTAACGACACTGTCAGCTGTTTGGGGTTCCAATATTTAACTGTCATTCATTCTTTGGGGCACTCCTCTGTTTTCATTGATGTTTGCAAAGAAAAAGGATGTATACATTTGTCTGACATTAAATGTACCTTTGAAACCTGCGCATCTGCTTTGAGTGTCCTATAGACACAGACCCCAAAATCCTACTGATCCTCTGCACTGCCAAGAGTCTTACCATTAATATTATATTCTGTCTTCAAATTTGACCTACTGAAATGAACCACTTCACACTTATTTGGGTTGAACTCCATCTGCCACTTCTCAGTCCAGCTCTGCATCCTATCAGTGCCCTGCTGTAACCTCTGACTACCCACAACACTCCCGACTGTTGTTTCATCAGCAAACTTAATAATCCACCCTTCTACTTCCTCATCCAGGTCATTTATAAAAATCACAAAGAGGAGGGGTTCCCAGAACAGATCCCTGCAGAACACCATCCTCCATGTAGAATACAAACCATCCACAACCACCCTTTGCCTTCTGTGGTCAACCCATATCTGAATCCACAAAGCAAGGTCTCCCTGAATCCCATACCTCATTACTTTCTGAATGAGCTTCACATGGGGAACCTTATCACATGCCTTACTGAAACCCAGATACACAACATCCACTGCTCTACCTTCATCAAGGTGCTTTGTTACATCCTCAAAGACTTCAATCCATTTCATAAGGCTTGACTTTATCAGATTATCCCTAATCAGATTATTTCTCTCCAAATGCTTATAAATCCTACCCCTCAGGATCTTCTCCAACAACTTGCCCACCACTGAAGTAAGACTCACTGGTATATCATTTCCTGGGTTATTTTTACTCTCTTTCTTGAACAAGGGAACAATGTTTGCAGCCTTCCAATCCTCTGGTACTTCTCTCATCCCTAATGATGATGCAAAGATCATCTCCAGAGGCTCAGCAATCTCCTCCCTCGCTTCCCACAGTAGCCTGGGGTATATCTCGTCTTGTCCCAGTGACTTATCTAACTTAATACCTTTCAAATACTCCAGCACATCCTCTTTCTTAATGTCTATACACTCAAGCATTTTGGTCCGCTTTAAGTCATCCCCACAATTGCCGAGGTCCTAATCACTGGTGAATACTGACGCACAGTATTCATTAAATACCTCTGTTACCTCCTCCAGCTCCACGCACATTTCCACTCTCACTCCTGATTGGTCCTGTTCTCACATGGCTCATCCTCTTCCTCTTCACATACTTGTAGAATGCCTTGGGGGTTTTCCTTAATCCTGCTTGCAAGGACTTTTTGTGGCCCCTTCTAGCTCTCCTAATTTCATTGTTGAGTTCCTTTCTGGCACCCTTGTAATTTTCTGGAGCTCGTACACCATAGTTCTTTTACCCTACCATCCTTTTGCTGCTTCAGTGGAACATACCTATGCAAATATTCCCTGAACATTTGTCACATTTCTACCATGCATCTCCCTGACAGCATCTGCTCCCAATTTATGTTCCCAAATTACTACCTAATAGCATCATATTTCCTCCACCCCAATTAAATGTTTTGCCAAATTTTCTGCTCCTATCCCTCTCCACCACTATGGAAAAGGAGTCAGAGTTGTGATCACTACCTCCAAAATGCTCTCCCACCGAGAGATCTGGTATTGGGTTCATTTCCCAATGCCAGATCATGTACAGCCTCTCCTCTAGTTGGCTTATCTACATATTGTGTCAGGAAACCTTCCTGAATGCACCTAACAAACTCCACCCCATCTAAACCCCTTGCTCTAAGGAGAAACAGAAAAATAAATAATAGTTATAAACCACAGTGTGTTTGAACTACTTACTCACCATCTTCAGATTTTAAAATATAAATAAATGATTTCATGTTTGAATATACTCAAACACAGACCCTTCAAAGGGCAATTTTTAAGATTTGTTGCTCTACAGGAAATGATAAACAATATTAAATGCCAACTCCCATCTGGAGACCTGGAGAAACAAATTGTCTGCACTACTGTCAGGTTATCATATTACCTATCATTCAACTCCAGGAAACTGGAAAAGCCTGATGTTGGAGGAAGCAATCTAATGTATTCTAACACACTTCCTCAGAGACAAGGACTGTTCTGGGACCCCTGATCTTTGGATGAAAAAGTGGAAGGGTGACTTAATAAGTTTGCAGATGACATGAAGAATGGTGGCTTTGAGGAGAGTCTAAAAGGTTGTCATAGTTTACAATGGAATATCAGCTGGACTGAAAAGTGTTACATGATTCAGCTTGGATGGTCAAGGAAAGAAGAGTACAGAGTTAATGACAGAATTCTTAGTGATGTGAGGAACAGAAGGAACTTGAGGTCCATGTCCATAGATTCCTCAAAGCTGCCAAACGAGTTGATAGATTTGTTAAGAAGTATGGTGTGTTGGCTTTCATTAGTCATGAGATTGAGTTCATGAGCTGCTAGGTAATGCTGCAGCTCTATAAAACACTTTTAGACCAAACTTTAAGTATGGTATCAGTTCTTCTTTCCTCATTATAAGCAGGGTGTGCAATGCAGAGGACATTTACCAGGATGCTGCCTGGATTAGAAAGCATGTAGGTTAGGTTGAGGGTGGGTTGAGCAAGGTAGGGCTTTTCTCTTTGAAGCGAAGGAGGAGTGGTGACTGGAGAAATGTATAAGATGATAAGAGACATAGGGTGGTCAATGAGATACATGTTTCCCAGTGCAGAAATAGCTAACACAAGGGAGCATAATTTTAAAATGATTGCAGTAATGTATGGGGGGGGGGGGTGTCAGAAGTCGGTCTTTAACATAAGTGGTGTAAAAGCGACGGGTGCATGGATGGTGGTGGGAGAGGCACTTAAGAGACATTTAGATAAACACATGGATGATAGAACAATGGAGGGCTACGAAAGAGGGAAGGGTTAGTAGGATGTCGTAGCTGTCTACGTATGCTATATAGACTCCACACAGATCACCAGAGGTCGGGATTGAAATTGGATAGAGGCAGCGCCTTACCTCCTGCGCCACTACTACACCTAATTTACAGAGCGAGAATAAAATCGAAATTATTTCAAAGCCTTGTCAACAAAGCCATTCTTTGAAATTATTTCAAAGCCTTTCTGTGGTGAACTAGATATACCTGTCTGACTGCTCCTGTGGCTCCTCCCACAGACCCTGCTGACTGCTCCTGTGGCTCCTCCCACAGACCCCTGTATAAAGGCGACTGTGGTCTGCTGCTCTCCCTCATTTTCCCAGGATGTAGTGTTGTTCTTCAGTCAATAAAGCCGATATCTCACTTCCTAAGTCTCAGCGTGAGTTATTGATGGTGCATCACTTTCTTTGGTCAACAAAAAAAGTTTTAACAAACAACTTAATGGAATCAATTGGGAGGGATAAATGTCTAACATTGGTTGTAGAGAGATTTTAGGCGGATGTAAATGCCAGTGGAAAGTTCAATTTTGTTAGGGTTTGGTGCAACTGACTGGTTTGATCAATTGAATCTGGACCCGCAAGGGAAGGAAGAGCGACGGCATATGCAGGAATCTGGAGCAACGGAACATCCGCTGAAGGAAGGAATTCAGCGAGTCGAGAAACATGATGAGGAAGGGAGGGGAGGGGGCGCGTAAATTGCCCTAACTCTTGCCTCATCCCCCCCCCCCCCCCCCTTGTCTGGCCTCTGCAATAACTCCCCGGAAAGCCCTGGAGTCACGCATGGGGACTGGCCCTTGCCGTCACTTTGGGTTATTGTGAAGTCACTTAGTGACCCGGGACGAGAGACGGAATCGCATCGTAACTGGGAGTCGTCTTTTGTGTCGATAGTTCATTGGCTTTACCTCTGATTCCAAGAATCGGATGCACGGTTCTGATGTTTGGAGACCCCTGTTATTTCAAATACAGAGGGCAAAAATTCAGGTGTGTTCTGGATGCCTGAGAACATTTAAACTCCAACGAAGCTTCCAGTAATGAGGTCGTGGCACCGTCTTTCTAAATTCAATGAAGTCTGCTTTCAATTTTCATTCATTGGTATTTAATGTTTGTAAATTTTTATCCTGTTTAATGACGATCATGAAATGGTTTACAAGGGCAGATAATAGAGCACAACAGCACAGAAATAGGTCCTTCGGCCCATCTAGTCCGTGCGGAACTATTATTCTGCCTAGTCCCATCAACCTGCAGAGTATCTCCCCATTTTTATGCCGTGGACACTTACCATTAACTGAGGGGTCTGTGGACACCAAGTTGGGAATCCATTGCCCTCCATCACCCCTGTCACCCACGTACTCATCCAAAACTTATTTTAAACGCTGAAATCAAACTTGCACCCATCTCTTCTGTGGGCAGTATAATGTACCTATCTTATTTCTGACATTAGTATGATCACACGATCAGAGTATGATCCTCTCCCAATGGGATATTCCCTTAATAGAGAATGTCTGTGTGTTATTGTTTAACGTGGGGAGGCTGCTGCGCGGTTCTTGTCAGATGGGGTCAGGGTCTAGTGGCAGGAATACAAGGTGACTGGGGACTCTTTATTGCTGTTGTGTTGTGCCATCATCTTCCACCAGCTCCACCATCAAGATCTTTGTTCTTTCACGTTTCTTGCTCTGTGGCTCCCTGTAAGCAAACAAATCTCAAGGTTATATAATTTATACATTTTTGATTATAAATGTACTTTGAGAAAAGAACAAAAAGTAAGGTAGTGTTGATGGGTTCACGGTCCATTCAGAAATATAATGATAGAGGGAAGAATAAATACAAGCATTTCTGCATGAGTTGACTTTGAGTGTGCACCTTCAGGTGCCTGCACCTCCTCCCTGATGCTAGTAATAAGAAAAGGGTATGTCCTGGATGGCGAGGCTCCATAATGTTGAGACCACCTTCCTGAACCATTGCCTATCAAAGATGTCCTCAATTGTGGGGTTTAGTGCTGAAGCCAGCTGATCTTTCAATCCCCTGCAGCTTTTTCTGAACCTGCATATTAGTGTGTCCATACCAGATGTGGATGCAACCAAATGGAATGCTATCCAAGGTCCATTTGTAGGAATTTGCTAGAGTCTTTGGTGGCATACCAAATCTTCTCAAACTCCTAATGAGATATAGCTTCTTCATAATTGTATCAATATATTGAGCCCAGGGTTGATCTTCAAAAATGTTGACACCCAGGATCGTGAAGTTGTGTCTGTCTCTCCTTCCACTCTGGGCAGTGCATTTCAGACATCACCACTCTCTGTATAACAAACATACCTCTAACACCTCCCCTGAACGTTTGTCTACTCATCTTAAACAGATGTCCTCTGGTGTAGGTGGACTACAGATCATTGCACTGCTATGCACGTTTGTTTTTGCTGTTCCAACGCTGCAGAAGGAGGATATATTTCCAAAATATTTCATAGGCTTTGAGATATATTCAACACAACAAAGTAATTTAATAAACAAGGGTGGCATGGTAGCGTACTGGTTAGCACAACACTTTACAGCACAGATGACCTGGGTTCAATTCCTGCTGCTGTCTGCAAGGAGTTTGAACACTCTCCCTGTGACCACTTAGATTTTCTCCAGGTGCTCTAGTTTCCTCCCACAGTAGGTTAATTGGTCATTGTAAATTATTCCATGATTAGACGAGGATCGGGGGTTGCTGGGCGGTGTGGCTTCAAAGGCTGGCAGGTCCTATTCTGCCCTGTATCTTAATAAAATATAAAGTATTCTTTGGAAAGTTATAAAGATATGATTAGCTCTAATGCAATATATTGATGCAGTGAGGAAGAAGGCACACCAGCAGCTATACTTTGTTAGGAGTTTGAGGAGATTTGCTACGTCACCAAGGACTCTAGCAAATTTTTACAGATGTACAGTAGAGAGCATTCAGACTGGTTGCATCACAACATGGTATGGAGCCTCCAAAGCACAGGATCGCCGAGGTAATAGACATAGCGGGTTCCATCACAGGCACAAAGCTTCCCACCATCCAGGACCCCTTCAAGAGGCAGCACCTCAAGAAGAAAGCATCCCTCACTAAGGACCTTCTCCATCCAGAACCTGTCCTCTTCGCATTACTACCATCAGGAGGGAGGTATAGAAGCCTGAAACTCACACTCAACATATTAAGAACAGCATCTTGCCATCCACCATCAGATTGCTGAATGATCCATGAGCCCATGAACGTTATTTCATTATTCATCATTTGGGCTGTTTGTTCTTTATAACTTTTAATAATTGTTTTTATGTCGTGTACTTTACTGCCTTGTGTTCACTGTATTTTGCTATAAATATAGAATTAATACACTGGAACAATTAAAAAGAAAAACTTTTCATAAAAGTTATGAACTAAATTATTATCGATATTGGATCAGCCTTCAAAATCAAAGGCAGTAGCCCCATACACTCTGTGGCCACTTTATTAGGTAGAGGAGTGGAAGCTGGTGATTTCAGCTGATCTAGCATATCTACTTCAAATGTTGATGTGTTGCGTATTCGGAGATGTTCCTCTGCTCACCACTGTTGTATTGTGTGGTTATTTGTGTTTGCGTCACCCTCCTGTCAGTTTGAGCCAGTCTGGCCATTCTCTAGTCTCTCTTGTCAAGAAGGTGCTTTTGCCCAAAGAACTGCCGCTCACTGGATGGTTTTTTTTTGTTGTTTTTCGCACCATTCTCTGTAAACTCTAGGGACTGTTGTGCATGAAAATCCCAGGAGATCAGCAGTTTCTGAGATATTCAAACCAATGCATCTGGCACCAACAATCATTCCACAGTCAAAGTCACATACGTCACACTTTTTCTCCATTCTGATGTTTGGTCTGAACAACAGCTGAACCCCTTGTCTGCATGATTTTATGTGTTTGATTTGCTGCTACATGATTGGCTGATTAGATATTTTGCAATAGTCTTCACTGTGGAAAACAAGCTGTATGGTAGAGGTTATCGGTGTCGGGGTTATGAAGTGTGTGTATTTACCATTACGAGAGAGAAGGTTCTTGGGAAACTGAAAGGTCTGGAGGTAGCCATCAGATGGTGGATACACCAGGGTTCTGAAAAAGGTGTTCTGAAGAGATTGTGGATTTTTTTCTTTAGATTTTCTGCAGATTCGATCAGTAAAAAAAGAACAATTCACTACAATGTCTCCATCCCTGGTTTAAGTTTTCTTTTATACTCCTCTTTGTGTGTTTTGCATTGTTTAAGAATTCAGATTCTCTGTTCCTTTATTAGGAATGGAGTTTTAATGGGTCGTATTTTGGAGACTACTTTGGCTTTACTACTGACTGCAACGTATATCACAACGAGTAAGTAGATTGGAGTATTTCTTTTTAATGATCTGAAGTTCTTAAAATCTGCCGTTTTGAAAGTTAACCATTAACAACTAACTGCCTTTCTAGTTAGAGAAGGCTTCATGAAAGCAATGACATGAATGGTCAGGTAACCTTTGCAATGCTGATGTTACCCAGGGAGTGCTGGCTGTTAGATCAGGACCTTGAGAGAACAAATGAAGCAAAGTATACCATCCATGTGCATCAAAGAGCAATATAGAGCAGGAACAAGGGCACAGAGATTCTGGAAATCCGGAGTAACACACACACAAAATGCTGGAGGAACGTACCAGGTCAGGCAGAATCTCTGCAGGGGATTAGCACGATATTTCAGGCCATGATTCTTATTCAGGACTGATGAGGTCTCCCACAAGACTAGAGAGGATGTTTTCTATAGTGGGGGAGTCTAGGGCCAGAGGGACAGTTTCAGAATAGAGGGACGTCCTTTTAGAACAGAGATGGGAAAGATTTTCTTTAGCCAGAGGATGGTGAATCTTTGGAATTCATTACCACAGACAGCTGTGGAGACTAAGTTACGGCATAAGTTTAATCTTAAAATTAAAAATTGTTTCTTGATTCATAAGGGTGTCAAAGGTTACAGGGAGAAAGGAGGAGAATGGGGTTGAGAGGGATAATAAGTCAGTCATGATGGAATGGCAGAGCAGACTCGATGGGCCAAATGGCCTAATTCTGCTCCTATGTCTTATCATCTTATGTTCTTTTAAACTTACTGATTAATTGTACCACCACCCTTCCAGGCAATGAATTTCAAACCATTTCCACCTACTATCTTAAAAAAGTTACATTCCTCATGTAACCTTTGCCTGAAGTGATAAATCATTGTCTATAACCCGAACAGAAAGGGTTTCTCACCCAACTAAACCCATCAGAAGAGGCAAAAGAGACTGGGATCTGCAGCAAAGTGCAACATGCTGGAGGAACTCAGTGTTTTCAGGAAATCAATGTTTTGAATTGAGATCTTTAATCTGGACTGGAGGAAGAGTCTCAACCCAAAATATTATCGGCCATCCGTTTACCTCCACAGATGATGCCTGACTTGCTGAATTCCTCCACCATCTTGTGTGTTAAACCTAACTTGCCATAATCTGCATTCTAGAGAAAATAACTCCATATTCTGCAATTAAACCTTATAAATGAAATGCTTCATCCCTTAGAAACATTCCACTAAACAGTTTTGCTCTCTATCTTGCATTTTCACTTGCTAACTAAATTAGTAAATTTGTTTATCATCATTAGTAGTTAGCATAACACTTTACAGTACCAGTTGCTCCTTTCCGCTTCTTGTGGCACATCAAGAGGCAACCTTGCAGTTTCCTTAGCATTTTTGTCTGTATGATATGAGGCCGAGTTGCTAGTTCGATGCTGAACCCAACACAAACGTGAAGCGTGCAAGGAGCCTGCCAGATTCGAACCAGTGACCACTCTTCTGGAAGTCTGGTGCGGATGCCACTACACCACTGGCTGGCTACAGTGCCAGTGACCCGGGTTCAACTCAGGCCGCTGCTATTTGTACACTCTCCCTGTGACCACGCAGGTTTCCTCCCACATTCCAAAGACATACCAGTTAGTAGATGAGTTGGTTGTTGAAACTTGTCTCATCGTTAGGACAGGGTTAAATCGGGAGCCGCTGGGCAGAGTGACACAAAGGGCCTGTTCCACACTGTATTTCTTAATAAATAAATGAAATTAAAGTTTGTTTTACATGCCATGCATACAACGGTGCATTGAGATAGTACAAGGGAAAGCAATAACAGAATGCAGAATAGAGTGTTACACTTATCTGCAGTGCAGGCAGATAATAAATGCAAAGTCATAAGGAGGTGGATAACGAGGTCAAGAGTCTGTTTTATCATTCAAGGGGACTGTTCAATAGTCTTATAAGAGCACAATAGAAGCCTGGTGGTACATGCTTTCAGGCTTTTGTATCTTTCATCCAATAGGAGGGGGTAAAGAGAGGATGTCCAGGTTGGATTTTGGGGTTTATTTCCTAAAGCTAGGTGACCAGAATAATAGGGAATACTCCATATTCCCTTAGTGCATAGTAGGGGGCCATCTGGACCATTGATTCTATGCTGGGCCTCTTCGAACAATCCCACTCTCCCACTAATCTTCACTGTAACCTGTCCTCCCACTTCTCATGCATCTCAACCTCACCCCCCCCCCCCCACACCCCAAGATTCGACCACTTACAAAGAGGCAATTTACAACAACCAAGGGATTTTTAAATTTTCATTTTGGGATACAGCACGGAACAGACCCTTCCAGCCCAATGAGCTGCACCGGCCAGCAACCCACTGATTTAAACACAGGACAATTTACAATGACCAATTAACCTACTAACCGTTATGTCTTTGGTCTGTGAGAGGAAACCATAGCACCTGATGAAACCCATGTGTTCATGGGAAGTACATACAAATTTCTTAGAGATGGCTCTGGAATTGAACTCTGAACTTTGACCCTCTGAGCTGTAATAGCGTCATGGAAGTACCAGGGGGGAAACCCACATGGTTATGGGAGAACATGTAAGTTCTTCACGAGCCGCAAAGAAGGTCAGGATTGTACCCAGGTCACGTATGCATGACGCAGCTGCGCCAACCTTCTAGTTCTCTCAGACTTTGGACTTTCTTTTCTAATTCTAAAATTGAATCCACAGGTTTTGGTACAGCCAGCAAGCTTTGGCAGTCCAACCAGGAGAAGCAGTCACCAGAAAAGAATACATGGAGTGTCAGCCGGTCTCCGAGGGCTGGGAATTCCTTCAACAACGTATTTTATCCACAAAGTAAATAAACAAGCTTGCATTAGATCATAAGTTCATAAGATATAGGAGTAGAATTACCCTATTTGGCCCATTGAGTCTGTTCCACAATTTCATAATGGCTGATCCATTTTCCTATCTGCCCCATTCTCCTGTCTTCTCCCCATCTACCTCATGCACTGACCAATCAAGAACCTTTGCCTTAAATATCTAAAAAGACTTGTGCTTCACTGCTGCCTGTAGCAATGAATTCTACAGATTCACCATTCCCTGGCTAAAGAAATTCCTCTTCATCTCTATTCTAAACGGACATCCTCCTATTATGAGACTGCGTCCTCCAGCCTTAAACTCCCCCACCATAGGAAACACCTATATCAAGGCCTTTCAACATTTAATAGGTTTCACTGAGATCCCTCATCATTCTTCTGAATTCTAGCGAGTACAGGCTCAGAGCCATCAAACACTCCTCATATAAGTCTTTCAATCCCTGAATCATTTTCGTAAACCTCCTCTGAACCATCTCCAATGTCAAGACATCCCTTCTTAGATAAGGGACCCAAAACTGCTCACAATACCCCAAGTGAGGCCTCACCAGTAGCTTATAAAGCCTCAACATTGTATCCCTTTTTTTTTATATACTAGTCCTCTCAAAATGAATGCTAACATCACACTTGCCTTCCTCACCACCAACTCAACTTGAAAATTAACCTTTAGGGAATCCTGCACAAGGACTCCCCAGTCCCTTTGCACCTCAGATTTTTGAATTTTCTCTCCATTTAGAAAATAATCTTCACTTTTATTTCTTCTACCAAAGTGCATGTTTATGCACTTCCCGACAATGTACTCCATCTGCCACTTCTTTGCTCATTCACCTAATCTGTCCAGTCCACCAACAGCCAACCAGAAAAGACCCCCTTTGTTCCCACTCTTTGCCTCCTGCCAAACAGTCAATGGTCTTCAAATATAAAAACTGAAAATACAAAACCTTCTACCAGACAATCTCTTCCATTTTTATTTTAAGCTTAAACAAGACTTTCCTTTCAGGGTATCTCAGGACGTATAGAATTCTGAAGGGGTACAATTATTACCTTTCAACCATCAAGCTCTTAAATCAGAAGTGATAGCTTCATTCAACTTCACTCACCTCATCACTGAACTGTTCTCAGAACCTGTGGACTCATTTTGAAGGGCTTTTCATCTCACTTTCTCAATGTTTATTGCTTATTAATTTAATACTGTTTTTTTTTCTTTTTGTATTTGCACAGTTTGTTGTCTATTGCACACAGGTTGTTTGTCTTGTGTATGGTTCTTCATGGATTCTATTGTGTTTTTCTGTATTTGCTGTAGATGCCTGCAAGAAAAATAATGCCATCATACTATATGGTGACATATTTGGACTTTGATAATAAATTTACTTGGAGCTTTTGAACTTTAAGCTTTGACTGCACAGAAGTTTTCCCCATATCACAGCCAGATGATAACAGGGAGCATAGGTTTTGGATAAGGGGAAGAGACTTATCCTCATAAGGATATAAGGGGGATCTGAGGGGCTCTTCTTTACCTGAAGGGTGGCAAGCACGTGAAACACGCTGGCTGAGGGATTGAACACAGAACACAGAATACTACCACACAGTCTAGACCTTTTGACCCACAATCTTGTGCCAATCTTTTCACCTACACGAAGATAAATCTAACCTTCCCCTCCTACATAGCCCTCCATGTTTTCTATCATCCATGTGCCTCTCTAAGAGCTTCTTAAGTGCCCCTAATGTATCTGCCTCTAACACCATCTCTGTATAAATAAGACCCAAGTTCAATCCTGACATCTGGTACTGTCTGTGTGGAGTTTGCACGTTCCGCCTGCAACCCTGTGGGCTTTGGTTTCCTCCAACATCCCAAACGTGCACATCAATAGGTGAATTCGCCACTGAAAAGTACCCAAGTGTGTAAATGTTGCAGGTGCTGTGGAAGGAATAAAATAGAATTAGTGGACAAATTGTGGAAATGACTGGTCTTATTTATTTTATTTAGTTTACTGTTTTAGAGATACAGCACAGAACAGGCCTACCTGGCACTTTGAGTTATGCTGCCCAGCAACCCACCTATTTACACTAGCCTAATCACAGGACAATTTACAATGGCCATCTAAACTACTAACCAGTATATCTTTAGACTGTGGGAGGAAACTGGAGCTCCCGATGGAAACCCAAGCACACAGGGGAAGGATGTACAAACATCTTATAGAGGATGCCAGAATTGAACTCTGAGCTCTGATGCTCCCAGCTGTAATAGCATCATTCTATCTGCGATACTACCTAGTGAACCTAAAACCCTGTTTTCATGCCGTGTCATTCTGTGTGATCTTAAGATATTGCTTCCCATCTTGGTCGAGTAGGACACTCATCAGGATACTGGGGAGAGTTCCTAGTCTTTTCTGGAGGTGCTTCTCTGGTCTCCTCTAGGCTCAGTTTGAAATCAAAATGCTCTCCCCTGAGATTTTACCATTCACCTGTTACAATTGTGGAAAGCCAGTGGAGTAAGGAGATTTTGATAACTGTAGCTTGAAAAGTTAGGAAGCCATTATTTTCTAGAACCCATTTGTCTACATTACATTCCAAAGAATGGAAAATGTTTATCTTCTCTCCCTCTCACTCTCTGTCTCTCTCTCTCTTTCTCCCTTTCTCTCTCCCTCTGTCCCTCTCTCCTTCCCTCCCTTACTCTCCACCTCACTTGCTCTCTCCCTCATCCTCTCTCTTCCTTCTCTTACTATCTTTCTCTCTCCCTCTTACACACTCTCTTTTTCTCCCTCTCTCTTACTTTTTATCTCACTGTCTCTTTCTCTTCCCCTTTCACACACACACCCATATTTTCTCCCTCTGTCCCTCTTTCTCACCATCTCTTTCAGTCTTTATGGCTCTCCTCTACTGCCCACTCCCCTCCCCCTCTCCCCCCTCTCTCTCTCTTTGCTCCCCATTCATACCTCTCTCCTCCCTTTAAATCAGAGCATTGTGCAGCCAAAAGTTTGATAACCTTTGTTGGATACCTCACCGGCAATGTACCCAAATCAACGACTCATCACTGCTATTCCTCAGCATTACATGACATCTAATTTAAGCTTTATTTCCCTTGAAGAATGTAATCCCAATGACAAGAATCTGAAAGCTTGTGCTCTGGAAGATGAAATGAACAAGACAGCCTGTCTGATGATCGAATGCTGCTTCAAGGATAGGACTGAAAATTCATGCTTCCACAAAACAATAGATCGTAAGTCATTTCACATATGCTGTCTTATTTTAGGAGTGTTTTCAATTCGTTTGGAATTTTCCCTTTTGTTCTCAGTGGGATTATTTGGGTTCTGTCGGTTGGAACTCCATGCTGTGGCTTGCTAATCCTCAATGCGGTACAGTGGGGCCTGTGATTGATGATGGCACTCCCCACTGTAGTATTGCTGTTGCATTTTGAACAGCAACTACTGCTCCTGAAGACCACCTTTCACACAGTAGAGCATTCCAAGGGGCATCACTGGAAATCGTCGGCAGAAGTGACACTAATTTTGTCAGATTAATTTAAGAGAACTTTTTTTAAGGAGAAAACAGAAATAGAGATGTAGAGAGGATGTTGAAAATCAGGGGCTTCCAATATTCCATATTTCTCTATGATATAGAAGGAGGCCTTTTGGCCCATCAAATTGAGGCTGGCTCACTGACCAATCTTGAATTAATTTCAAGTACAACTTCAAGTTTATTGTCATTCATCTGTACATGTGTACAGACAGACATACTTTATTGATCCCGAGGGAAATTGGGTTTCGTTACAGCCGCAGCAACCAAGAATAGTGAAGAAATATAACAATATAAAACCATAAATAATTAAATAATAATAAGTTAATCATTCCAAGTGGAAATAAAGTCCAGGACCAGCCTATTGGCTCAGGGTGTCTGACATTCCGAGGGAGGAGTTGTAAAGTTTGATGGCCACAGGTAGGAATGACTTCCTACGATGGTCAGTGTTACATCTCGGTGGAATGAGTCTCTGGCCAAATGTACTCCTGTGCCTAACCAATACATTATGGAGTGGATGGGAGACATTGTCCAAGATGGCATGCAACTTGGACAGCATCCTCTTTTCAGATACCACCATCAGAGAGTCCAGTTCCACCCCCACAACATCACTGGCCTTATGAATGAGTTTGTTGATTCTTTTGGTGTCTGCTACACCAACCAGTGTATAGAACTAAACAAAACAACGTTCCTCTGGGACCAAGGTTAAAAGCACTCTACATACAGCACATAAAATAATATTGACACAATAATCTTAACAGATAATAAAAAAAATTCTGTAGATGTACAAGTTGACATGAAGTGCTTATTTGACATGTTGTTACATATACAACAGTATAGTTCTACTAGCACTATTATAAATGATATTGTACTGGGTGGTAGCAGGGGTTCAGTAGTCTCATATCCTGGAGGAAGAAGCTGTTCCCCTGTCTAACAGTCCTTGTTCTTATACTGCGGTTCCCTCTGCCTGATCGTAGGAGGTCAAAGAGATTGGGAGGGATCCCTGACAATCCTGATGGCTCTATCAACACAGTGCTTCCAATATGTGTCATAGATGGTGGGAGAGTTGGGTTTATTATCACTGACGTGTGGAGTGAAATTTGTTGTTTTGTAGCAGCAGTACAAGTGCAATATTTTTTAAAAAACTAGAAGTTCTAAATGAATTATAAAAGAAATAAGTAGTGCAAAAAGTGTGGCAGTGTGTGTGGGTGCATGGGCCATTCAGAAACCTGATGGTGGAGCAGGAGCTGGTCCTAAAGTAAGCTAACCTGTGATGACCCCATGGAATACAAATGATTTATTTTGTTTAATTTATTGAGATATGATACGGAATAGGTTCTTCCAGCCCTTCGAGCTGCGCTGTCCAGCAATCTCCAATTTAACCGTAGTCTAATCACGGGACAACTTACAATGACCGATTAGCCCACCAACCGGTACGTCTTTGGATCATAGGAGGAAACTGGAGCACCTGAAGGAAACCCATGCAGTCACGGGGAAAACATACAAGCTCCTTACAGACAGCGACAGGAATTGAACCCGGATCGCTGGTACTGTAAAGCATTGTGCTAACCTCTATGCTACTGTGCTATCCCAAATTATAAGCAAGTGCAATATAAAAACATTTTCCAGAGAATAAGTTCATATAAAAGTGATTCCTAATGTGATTTTTTTTCTGTTTTTTAGGACCGCTGCAAGTATTGACTATTCTGGGAATTGGGATATTGGCAGTGCTTTGTGTTGCAATTTGCCCATACCTGTGTTGCGTGGTACTACAAAAGACGTGAGTAGGTTTATATATTAAATGGACAGTATTGCAGTACTGGTGACATAAAGACACTACAAAGCATGGCGACCACCTGATCTTTCCATTATCAAAATCTACTCCAGGTTTTCCACTTCTTACCTCGAGTTGTGGCTTGGTATGTTTTCTAACTTCAAAACATTAAATGAATTCAAGGAGGACACAAGAGTCTGAATGCAGGTTTAACTTTGCCTTTACTTTAAGCAAGGTGTGCATGTAATGACCTATGCAAATAATGTACTTTTACTTATAACTCATAATTATTTATTTAAACAAACAAAAGTGCTTAATCAACCAATATATATCTACGGGATTACTCAAGTATTATTGAAATATTAAATACACAACATTGCTCATCTGTAGTTTATCTGTAGCTTACTTGGTATTTATTTATCTATCTGTCTATCTATTAATTTGTTTAACACACACAAAACGCTGGTGGAACGCAGCAGGCCAGGCAGCATCCATAGGAAGAAGCACTGTCAACGTTTTGGGCCGAGACCTTTCATCAGGATCCTAACCCTGACGAAGGGTCTTGGCCCAAAACGTCGACAGTACTTCTCCCTATAGATGCTGCCTGGCCTGCTGCGTTCCACCAGCATTTTGTGTGTGTTGCTTGAATTTCCAGTATCTGCAGATTTCCTCGTGTTTGCTTTATTTATTCGTTTGTTTGGATATTTATTTATTTATTTGTTTGTTTGTTTATTTATTGGGATACAACATGGAAAAGGCCCTTCCAAACCTTCGAGTCACACCACCCAGCAACTCCCAATTTAATGCTAGCTTAATCACAGGACAATTCACATTGAACCAATTGACCTGCCAACATCTTTGGACTGGGAGAGGAAACTGGAGCATCCGGAGGAAACCCATGTGGTTACAGACAGAATCTACAACCACCTTACGAGCAACGGCGGGAATTGAACACATAGTGTCACCTGTGCTCTAAAGTGTTGTGCTAACCACTACGCTACTGTGCCGCCCCATCTTTATTACCTGATCATCTGTAGTTTGTCCCTAGCTTACCGGATCTTTGTTCAGGTTTACAATATTCCAGTCTGGACAACATCGGTGTAAGTTTCTTTTGCCCTCCCTGGTTCCTATGAATGGACCCAGATGAGAGGTGAGGGGATTCCCGTTGCCTGGGAGCTTTGGAATTCTTGTATAAATTTACCTGTCTTTCTTGAATTTAGCTAATTTCTAATATATTACTTTCTCAAAGCAAACTACCCTGTATGTATCTGAATAAATCAGTATGAACAGTTTCCAGCCCCTCACTACTCCCTCAGAGTGAAATCTTGGATCCTGAAACATAGAAAACCTACAGCACAGTAAAGGCCCTTCGGCCCACAATGCTGTGCCAAACGTCCTTACTTTAGAAATTACTAGGCTTACCCATAGCCCTTTACTTTTCTATCCAAGGGTCTCTTAAAAGACCCTATCATATCCGCCTCCACCACCATCGCCAGCAGCTCATTCCACGCACTCACCACTCTCTATGTAAAAAACTTACCCCTGACATCTCCTTTGTACCTACTTCCAAGCACCTTAAAACTGTGCATACTCGTATTAGCCACTTCAGCCCTGGGAAAAAGCCTCTGACTATCCACACGATCTTGCAGATGACACCAAGATTGGGGTGTAGTGGACAGTGAATAAGAGAATTGGACCAGCTGGAAAAATGGGTTGAAAGATGGCAGATGGAAATTAATGCAGACGAATGCGAGGTGCTGCACTTTTGGAGGACCACCATGAATGGCAGGGCACTGAGCAGTGTGGCAGAACAGAGAGATCTGTGAATACAGATCCATAATTCCTTGAAAATTGTATCTCAGATAGATAGGGTCATAAAGAAAGCTATTGGTGCATTGTCCTTCATAAATCAAAGTCCTGAGGACCGTAGGTGGAGTATTATGTTGAAGTTATGGCCTCATTTGGAGTATTGTGTACATTTTTGATCACCTATCCACAGAAAGACATCGATAAGATTGAAAGAATACAGAGAAAATATGCAAGGATATTGCCGGGACTAGGGGACCTGAAGTTGAATACATTATGATTTTATTCCCTGAAGCGTAGGAGAATGAGCGGAGATTTGACAGAGGTACACAAAATTAGGAGGGGTATAGATAGGGTGAATAGAGTAGACCTTTTCTACTGAGGTTGAATGAGTCAAGAACTAGAAGTAACTTTTTAACTTCCTGACTTTTTGTGCGAGGACGAACATTTTACTTTGTTGGATATCCGATAAGGCCCCTGGACTTTTTGGTTGGCGTAAATTAATCATGGAATACATTACTTTGGACATTTTGACATGTATGGTACACTCAAAAACAAATAGGTTCCATAAAACATGGCAACCTTTTCTGCAGTATATAGATGTAAACCTGTCTGCTATACTAATAAGGGCTTTTGTATAGGATGTTGTGGTGATGTCTATATTTTGATGGAAGTGTTCTGACAGCTGATAACTGTGAGGGGAAGAAATGTAAATGTATCTGGAATTTGAAAGTTTAGTTATGCTGAGCAAAACAAAAATCTTAAAAAGTAAATATTTAAGGAGAACCTGAGAGGAAATTTCTTCACTCAGAGGGTGGGATGAGTGTTAAAAGAATTGCCAGTGGAAGAAGTTTTGTGGGTTCAGTTGCAGCATTTAAGAGAGGTTCGGATGGGAGGGGTACGGTGGGCTATGGTCCAGGTGCAGATCAATAAGACCAGGCAGAATAACAGGTGCAGATCAATAGGACTAGGCAGCACAGATTAGATGGGCCAAAGGGCCTGTTTCTCTGCTGTAGCTCTCTATGACTCTATGACTTGTGGTGTTCTCTTCTGACAGAAAAGTTAACTCGTTGCTACGCAAAAACAAAGACGTTGAAGATGCTAAACTGAAGGATATGAAAGTTGGGGGTTATGTCTTTTCTTTACTCAAGAAACAGAAGGAAAGACAAAAGCTGACAAAAGGTATTGTACCAGCATATATATCTATAGATTATATAGATGACCAGTTGTGGAGGGTGTGTGTTTCAGAATACTGATATCAATGTTAAAGTCAAAGTCAAGTACAGGAATGACAGGTCCAATGATAATCTTACTTGCTACAGCATCACAGACATATTGAAGTATGAAGTTCAAAGTAAATTTATTATCCAGTACTGTACAGAGGCATATGTCACCATATACTACCCTGAGATGTATGTTCTAGCAGACATTCACAGTAAATACAAAGAAACACCATGGAATCATTGGAAACAGTAGATACAACAGAGTCTTTTATGAGACTCTTAGATAGGTACATGGAACTTAGAAAAATAGAGGGCTATGTGGTAGGGAAATTTTACGCAGTTTTTAGAATAGATTACATGGTCAGCACAACATTGTGGGCGGAAGGGACTGTAATATGCTGTGTTCTATGTTCTATGCTCTTAAAACCTTCACACTACAAAGAGAGACAACCAGTGTGCAAAAGACAAAAAATCGCACAAGTGAATAATTAATTAATTATAGATAGATAAAGGACTGAATGAATAAGCAATAATTATCGCAGACGTGTGTCCTTAAATGTGAGTCCATAGATTGTGGAATCAGTTCAGTGCTGGATTGATGTTATCCTGTCTGGTTCAAGAGTCTGATGGTTGAGAGGTTCTAATTGTTTCTGAACATGGTGTGGTGGTCCTGAGGCTCCTGTACCTCTCTCCTGGTGGCAACAGTGAGAAGAGAGCATGATCTGGATGGTGGGGTCCTTGATAATAGATCTCCTTGTAAATGTGATAGGGAGGGCTTTACCCGTAATGGACTGGGCGGTATCCATTACTTTGTGTGAGCTTTCCATTCAAGGGCTTTGATGTTTCCATACCAAGCTATGATGCAACTAGGCAATACACTCTCCCCCGCATGTCTATAGAAGTTGGTCAGTTTTAGATGACATGTTGAATCTGCACAAATGTCCAAGAAAGCAGAGGCGCTGCTGTGCCGTCTTTGTAATGGCAGTTACATGCTGTTCTAGGACAAACCCTCTGAAATGATGACACCAAGGAATTTAAAGTTGCTAACTCTCTTCACCTCTGATCCCCTGATGAGCACTGACTCATCGCACCATATAAGCAGTATCTACAAAAAAATATATAAGTTATACATAAATACTGCACAATTTTTACAGGAAAACATAATTCAAACAAACAATAATATCCATTTTAGTGCAAAATGGTCAAAGTGGACATAGTATTGCCAAACTGTTTTGATTAGTGTTTTGCCATTTGGTTCATGGACTGAATGGTTGACAGGAAGTAGCTGTTCCTGAGCCTAGTGTTGTGGGTCTTCATGCTTCTGTACTTCCTGCTCAACGGAATCGAGAAGTTAATAAATCATCAGTTAGTAACTCATCAGGGGTGATTGATAAGTTTGTGGCCTAAGTAGAAGGAGATGAGTTATTAACTTCAAACTTTCTGCATAATCACTCAAGGAGTTGACTTGCATGTGCATGTAACGAAAGCTGTATAACTCATCTCCTTCTACCTTAGGCCACGAACTTATCAAGCACCGATCTGTGGACATTTTCTGGAGGTCCAAGATCCGTATGCTCCACGACCGCTGGACTAAGTGTGTAAATGTAGGAGGGGACTATGCTGGAAAATAAATGTGCTAGGATTTCTAAAATTGACTCATTCTATTTTAGGCCACGAACTTATCAATCACTCCTTGTATTATCTTTAGAGAATGTCTCTCTGGTGCTTCCCACTCTCTCCCCTCTTCCCAATCATGATTCCCCTTTTCCTGCCCCCTTCCCACCCTTAGTCCGTAATAGAGACCCATATCAGAATCAGATTTATCATCACTCACATATGTCATTGTGTGTGTGTGTGTGTGTGTGTGTGTGTGTGTGTGTGTGTGTGTGTGTGTGTGGTATTTATGTGGAATGGGTTGCCATAGGAAGTTGTTAGGTCAAAGGGATTGTTTCTATGCTGAATCATTTTGTAATCTGTATTAATAACCTCATAGAATGCACTGAAATCTGACTTTTATATCTAATATTTAAATGCCTGTTTGAAACTAATATTACTATTGTTTATTATCCCTAGGCAAAAAATAATCTTCCTACACTGAAGATCCATAAGCAGATTTTTGTATGGAATGTCCTTTTCCTAAATTGTGGGAAAACTTTTAAATAATTGATAAAATAAGATCAATTGCCATTCTGTTACTGGAAATAGATATTTGTGGGGGAAGATGGGTGAGGGGTATTTGAAAATAAATTAATTCAAGTTTTTGAAGAATATAATTTACCTTGTGAAGATATTGCGAGAATAGGCCATGTGACCCTGAAGGTTTTGTGAAATCAGACTGTCTCGCACATGCTTTCCATGTTACTTTGAATTTCTTGGTGCTGAATAAACGTCAGCCTTTGTCATGAAGTGTCTCTCAAGATCTAGAACATTTACCACATGTTCCAGGGAATCACGCCACTTTTTATTAAACAAGTTAAGTCAAGTCAAGTCAAATCAAGTCACTTTTTATTGTCATTTCAACCATAACTGCTGGTACAGTACACAGTAAAAATGAAACAACGTTTTTTAGGACCATGGTGCTACATGAAACAGTACAAAAACTACACTGAACTATGTGAAAAACAACACAGAAAAAAAACTACACTAGACTACAGACCTACCCAGAACTGCATAAAGTGCACAAAACAGTGCAGGCATTACAATAAATAATAAACAAGACAATTGGCACAGTAGAGGGCAGTAAGTTGGTGTCAGTCCAGGCTCTGGGTATTGAGGAGTCTGATAGCTTGGGGGAAGAAACTGTTACACAGTCCGGTCATGAGAGCCCAAATGCTCCGGTGCCTTTTCCCAGACGGCAGGAGGGAGAAGAGTTTGTATGAGGGGTGCGTGGGGTCCTTCATAATGCTGTTTGCCTTGCAGATGCAGCGTGTAGTGTAAATGTCCGTAAATGTCTGTAATGGCGGGAAGAGAGACCCCGATGATCTTCTCAGCTGATCTCACTATCCGCTGCAGGGTCTTGCGATCTGAGATGATGCAATCTCTGAACCAGACAGTGATGCAGCTGTTCAGGATGCTCTCAATACAGCTCCTGTATAATGTGATGAGGATGGGGGGTGGGAGATGGACTTTCCTCAGCCTTCGCAGAAAGTAGAGACGCTGCTGGGCTTTCTTTGCTATGGAGCTGGTGTTGAGGGACCAGGTGAGATCCTCCACCAGGTGAACACCAAGAAATTTGGTGTTCTGTACCGAGGAGACGTCGATGTTCAGCAGGGAGTGGTTGCTCCATGCCCTCCTGAAGTCAACAACCATCTCTTTTGTTTTGTTCACATTCAGAGACAGGCTGTTGACTCTACACCAGTCCGTTAGCCGCTGCACCTCCTCTCTGTAAGCTGACTCGTTGTTCTTGCTGATGAGACCCACCACGGTTGTGTCATCGGCGAACTTGATGACGTGGTTCGAGCTGTGTGTTGCCGCACAGTCATAGGTCAGCAGAGTGAACAGCAGTGGACTGAGCACGCAGCCCTGGGGGGCCCCCATGCTCAGTGAGATGGCGTTGGAGATACTGCCTCCGATCCGGACTGACTGAGGTCTCCCAGTCAGGAAGTCTAGGATCCAGTTGCAGAGGGAGGTGTTCAGGCCCAGTAGGCTCAGCTTTCCAATCAGTTTCTGAGGGATGCTGAGATATGTTGAACGCTGAAACAGAAAAGAGTGCAGAAAAACAATATAAAGTTGTTGCCAGAGCTCAAGGGACAGTAACAGGGAGCGATTGGTCAGCTGGAGCTTTATTCCATGGAGCTGAAGAGATGGAGGAGTGATCCTCTCAGAGAGAGATCCTGTTCCATCCCCTCAGAGAGAGATCCTGTCCGATCCTCTCAGAGAGAGATCCTGTTCCATCCCCTCAGAGAGAGATCCTGTCCGATCCCCTCAGAGAGAGATCCTCTTCCATCCCCTCAGAGAGAGATCCTGTCCGATCCCCTCAGAGAGAGATCCTGTTCCATCCCCTCAGAGAGAGATCCTGTCCGATCCTCTCAGAGAGAGATCCTGTTCCATCCCCTCAGAGAGAGATCCTGTCCGATCCCCTCAAAGTGAGATCCTGTTCCAGCCCCTCAGAGAGAGATCCTGTCCGATCCCCTCAGAGAGAGATCCTGTTCTATCCCCTCAGAGAGAGATCCTGTTCCATCCCCTCAGAGAGAGATCCTGTCCGATCCCATCAGAGAGAGAGATCCTGTCCGATCCCCTCAGAGAGAGATCCTGTTCCATCCCCTCAGAGAGAGATCCTGTCCAATCCCCTCAGAGAGAGATCCTCTTCCATCCCCTCAGAGAGAGATCCTGTCCGATCCCCTCAGAGAGAGATCCTCTTCCATCCCCTCAGAGAGAGATCCTGTCCGATCCCCTCAGAGAGAGATCCTGTTCTATCCCCTCAGAGAGAGATCCTGTTCCATCCCCTCAGAGAGAGATCCTGTCCGATCCCATCAGAGAGAGAGATCCTGTCCGATCCCCTCAGAGAGAGATCCTGTTCCATCCCCTCAGAGAGAGATCCTGTCCAATCCCCTCAGAGAGAGATCCTCTTCCATCCCCTCAGAGAGAGATCCTGTCCGATCCCCTCAGAGAGAGATCCTCTTCCATCCCCTCAGAGAGAGATCCTGTCCGATCCTCTCAGAGAGAGATCCTGTTCCATCCCCTCAGAGAGAGATCCTGTCCGATCCTCTCAGAGAGAGATCCTGTTCCATCCCCTCAGAGAGAGATCCTGTTCCATCCCCTCAGAGAGAGATCCTGTTCCATCCCCTCAGAGAGAGATCCTGTCCGATCCCCTCAGAGAGAGATCCTGTTCCATCCCCTCAGAGAGAGATCCTGTTCCATCCCCTCAGAGAGAGATCCTGTCCGATCCCTTCAGAGAGAGATCCTGTCCGATCCCCTCAGAGAGAGATCCTGTTCCATCCCCTCAGAGAGAGATCCTGTCTGATCCCCTCAGAGAGAGATCCTGTTCCATCCCCTCAGAGAGAGATCCTGTTCCATCCCCTCAGAGAGAGATCCTGTCCGATCCTCTCAGAGAGAGATCCTGTTCCATCCCCTCAGAGAGAGATCCTGTCCGATCCCCTCAGAGTGAGATCCTGTTCCAGCCCCTCAGAGAGAGATCCTGTTCTATCCCCTCAGAGAGAGATCCTGTTCCATCCCCTCAGAGAGATCCTGTCCGATCCCATCAGAGAGAGAGATCCTGTCCGATCCCCTCAGAGAGATCCTGTTCCATCCCCTCAGAGAGAGATCCTGTCCAATCCCCTCAGAGAGAGATCCTCTTCCATCCCCTCAGAGAGAGATCCTGTCCGATCCCCTCAGAGAGAGATCCTCTTCCATCCCCTCAGAGAGAGATCCTGTCCGATCCTCTCAGAGAGAGATCCTGTTCCATCCCCTCAGAGAGAGATCCTGTCCGATCCTCTCAGAGAGAGATCCTGTTCCATCCCCTCAGAGAGAGATCCTGTTCCATCCCCTCAGAGAGAGATCCTGTTCCATCCCCTCAGAGAGAGATCCTGTCCGATCCCCTCAGAGAGAGATCCTGTTCCATCCTCTCAGAGAGAGATCCTGTTCCATCCCCTCAGAGAGAGATCCTGTTCCATCCCCTCAGAGAGAGATCCTGTCCGATCCCCTCAGAGTGAGATCCTGTTCCAGCCCCTCAGAGAGAGATCCTGTTCCATCCCCTCAGAGAGAGATCCTGTTCCATCCCCTCAGAGAGAGATCCTGTCCGATCCCTTCAGAGAGAGATCCTGTTCCATCCCCTCAGAGAGAGATCCTGTCTGATCCCCTCAGAGAGAGATCCTGTTCCATCCCCTCAGAGAGAGATCCTGTCCGATCCCCTCAGAGAGAGATCCTGTTCCATCCCCTCAGAGAGAGATCCTGTCCGATCCCCTCAGAGAGAGATCCTGTTCCATCCCCTCAGAGAGAGATCCTGTTCCATCCCCTCAGAGAGAGATCCTGTCCGATCCCCTCTCAGAGAGAGATCCTGTTCCATCCCCTCAGAGAGAGATCCTGTCCGATCCCCTCAGAGAGAGATCCTGTTCCATCCCCTCAGAGAGAGATCCTGTCCGATCCTCTCAGAGAGAGATCCTGTTCCATCCCCTCAGAGAGAGATCCTGTCCGATCCCCTCAGAGAGAGATCCTGTCCGATCTCCTCAATGAGAGATCGTGTCCGCTCCCCTCAGAGAGATCTTGTCCAATCTCCTCATTGAGAGATCCTGTCAGATCCCCTCAGAGAGAGATCCTGTCCGATCGCCTCAGAGAGAGATCCTGTCTGATCTCCTCAGAGAATGATCTTGTCCAATCCCCTCAATGAGAGATCGTGTTCAATCTTCTCAGAGATGTATAACATCTTACTGGGCAGAGTTAGGATGAATGCACTCAGTCTTTCTCCTAAAGCTGGGGAATTCAGAGCTTGAGGGTACAGGTTTAAGGTGAGAGGGGAGAGAGTAAATAGGACCTTGAGGGGCAATGTTTTTACACAAAAGGTGGTATGGATGTGGAGTCAGCTACCAGAGGAAGTGGTTAAAGGTGGGACAAAAACAATTTCTAAAAGACAGTGGGGCAGCTACATGGATTACCAAGGTTTAGAAAGTTATGAGGCAAGTTCTCTCGAATGGGACTAGTTTGGATGGGGTATCATGGGCCAGTTGTACTGAAGGGCCTGTTTCCATACTATATGTCTCTATAATCTCTACGACACTGAATATTTACTGCTGAAGGCAGCAACACAACAGTTTGGATTGAGGGCATTAGATGAATAAAACCACAGCTGTTTGGAACTCAGACCCTGAACATGTCAAGACCCAAGCAACATCTACATGCAGAAGTTGGAGTCACTTTAGTTCTGGTCACTATATGTTGAACCCTGTCCGGTTAGTTCTGATGATTGGATCCACTCCCTTGGGGAACAAGACAGATACAGCATGTTATCCAACCTTCAATGTACCAGCACAACCACTGGCCAATTGAAGAAAATGGTTTTTGAAGTTCAAGGCCTTGGTCCTGGCATGACATCCATTTTCCTCAGGCTGTAGTCATCCCTTGCCTACAGAAAGGCATCTGAAAGCACTGGAAAATTACCACTAATGTTCTCCCCTTTAAATCTTCCAATCTCACTGAAAGGAAGGAAATCCCATTGAGATGTCCTGGGGTACCAAAAGTTTTGGATAGAGTGGATGTAGAGACAATGTTTTCATTAAAGATGAAGAGAAATAAAAGATTAGCTTTATTTGGCAAACATGAAGTAGTGTGCAAAAACCTTAGGCACGTATACATATATAGCCAGAGTGCCTAAGACTTTTGCACAGTACTGTACATTATTTCTTTCCAGTTACCAAGTAACACTTAATACTACCGAGCTAATGCAAAGCTAAGTATTCTCATTTGTTTCCCAACCACCCTCCTATTCTAACCAATATATTGTACTTTGCTGCATTATACGAGGGGTGATTGATAAGTTCGTGGCCTAAGGTAGAAGGAGTCGATTTTAGAAAACCTAGCAAATTTATTTTTCAACATAGTCCCCTCCTCCATTTACACATTTAGTCCAGCGGTCGTGGAGCATACGGATCTTGGACCACCAGAAAGTATCCACAGCAGGGGTGATTGATAAGTTCGTGGCCTAAGGTAGAAGGAGATGAGTTATACAGCTCTTGTTACATGTACATGCAGTTCAACTCTCTATGTGATTATGCAGAAAGTTTGAAGTTAATACCTCATCAGGGGTGATTGATACGTTCATGGCCTAAGGTAGAAGATGAGTTATTAGCTTCAAACTTTCTGCATAATCACTCAAAGAGTTGACCTGCATGTCCATGTAATGAGAGCTGTATAACTCATCTCCTTCTACCTTAGGCCACGAACTTATCAATCACCCATCTGTGGACACTTTCTGGATGTCCAAGATCCGTATACTCCACGACTGCTGGACTAAGTGTGTAAATGTAGGAGGGGACTATGTTGGAAAATAAATGTGCTAGGTTTTCTAAAATTGACTCCTTCTACCTTTAGGCCATGAACTTATCAATTACCCCTCGTATATATGGTACCTAATACTTTTGCACACTACTGTATCTCTGCATAGCACTGAGCAGAGAGCAAGTTTGTAAATCTGACGGGAGCAAAGGATGTTGGGTAATGGTGAGCGAGGGGTGCCACGGGAGGGGTGTGGGACAGATGGCAGAGGAGTGCCAGGAGTGGGGAGGCGCGCAGGTGCAGACACACCCAGCCCTGAAACACCAGGTAAGGTCATTTGATTCCAAACAATTGGTTTATTGACCAATACAGAAATTCTCTCTGGTACTTTCTGCTCCCTCCTCTCTCCCTTTATGTTTTCCCAACAGGGATCCATATCAGAAGCAGGTTTATCATCACTCACATATGTTAGGAAATTTTTTTGCAGTAGTATAGTGCAATACATAAAATTACTACAGTACTGTGAAAAGTACTATGTATATGTGCTGAAGACTTCTGCACTGTACTGTACATCGAATCTTCAAAACAAACAGTGAAATGCGCTGTTTCCATTAACCACCAACACAGTCCTCCAGTGCTGCCATACATCCGGTGCCAACATAGCATGCCCACAATTTACTGACCCTAACATATGTCTTTGGGATGCTGGAGGAAACTGGAGCACCTGGAGGAAACCCACAAGGTCACAGAGAAAAACATACAAACTCCTTGCAGACAGCTGCGGGAATTGAACCTGGATTGCAATAACTGCTGCCGTGCCATCCTGCTGAGGCTGCAGTGATGTCACGCCTTTCATGTCAATGTTTTAGAGAAGTCGAGGAGATCTCCCCAGTTCCCTGACCAACAATTATCTCTCGACAATGTCTCCTTAATAAAATGACAGCCCATTTATCATCCTGCTGCTGTTTGTGAAAGCTAACTACACACTAAGTGGGTGCATTTCAAAAGTGATCCTTTAAAAAAGGATTTTATTGGCTGAAGAACACTTTTGGAATTTTATTTCAGTATTTTTAAATATTTGTTTGTTTCTCCACAATCCTATTAATAATTGGGGCTGGAATTACCGTGGCTGCTGCCAGCCAATTCCCAAAATCCGACCACAAACTTTTTAACTGCAGCAACTTTTGTATATGCTAAGGGTGGCACAGTAGCATAATGGTTAGCACACCACTTTACGGCACTGGTGACTCGGGTTCAAATCCTGCCGCTGCCTGTGTGTCCTCATGGGTTTCCTCCAGGTGCTCAGGTTTCCTCCCACAGTCCAATTATGTATCAGTTGTTAGGTTAATCGGTTATTGTCAAAATTGTCACATGATTAGGCAAGGATTAAAAACAGGGTATTTGCTGGGTAGTGTAGCTCGAAGGGCCTAATCCATGCTGCAGCTCAATAAATAAATAAATATTAGTTTAGAACATAGAACATTACAGCATGGGACCAGACCTTTGACCCACTATGTGTGTGCAGACACTAGAAGAGTACAGCAAGATCACAAGACCACATGAATGTGATAATGCTGAAAATACAACATTACAGCACAATAGAGACTCTTTGGCCCTGACCTATAGACCTGTTCGAAGATCAGTCTAACCCTTCCCTCCTACACAGACCTCCATTTTTTATCATCCCTGTGCCCATCCGATAGTCTGTTAAATATCCATAATGCATTTGCCTCTACCACCACCCTTGGCAAAGTGTTCGATGGTCCCACCACTCTCTGTGTAAAAATCTACCCTGACATCCCCCAATCACCTTATAATTATGCCACCTTGTTTAAAAATAGTTTATTGTTAATCGAGCTTAATTTCTATTTTCAACAAAGACATTTAAAAACTATTAGAATCCTTCCCTTTTCTATGTGTGTGAGAGAGGGAGAGGAAAAGTGTGAGTGAGGGGGAGAGAGTGAGAGAGAGAGACTGAGAGAAAGAGTGAGAGGAAGAGTGTGAAGGAGAGGGAGAGAGGGGGTTAGAGAGAGAGAGAGAGGAAGAGAGTGAATGTGAGAGATAGAGAGGGAAAGAGAGTGAGGGAGAGGAAGAGTGAGAGAGTGCAAGAGACAGGGATCACCAGTAGGGTGTAGTCAGAGACTGTACAATGTATTTGCAGTGTTTCATGTAATGCTTCGATGTTCACTGGCCTAGGCAACCCAGAATCACTGCAGTAAACACATTTTTATCTACTTAATCACTTCCCTTTCAAAACTAGGAGATATCCAGCTATTTCACACCTTCACATTTCAGGATACATAAAACTATCTCCTATTTTGCTATCTGTTGCTGGAATAATTATCTGAAACTGATGTCCTCAGTTCCTGATCAGCTTCGTAGTGAAGACCCTGACAGAAGTTTAAATTATAGAATGGTTCTTTTGCACCACTCAATATAAATGCTGGAACTCTCTGCCCAAAAGAACGGAGGAGGTTCCTTTATCACACAGGTCGCACACTGGTTCAATAATGTGATTCACCATCACCTGCTCAAGGGCAACAAGGAAGGGCAAGGAACACTATCACAGCCAGTGGTGCTTTCATTCTGTGAATGAACAAGTAAAGCAAGGAAAACAGGAACCAATGAAGGTGAACAAGGTTAAACAGAGAAATAGGAATGGAGAAGACAGCATACAAACAGGCCCTTTGGCCCATGTGTTCCTTACTAGCTGTACTAGAAATTTCATAGTTCAATGCTGTGCATGTCTGTATATAGTAGTTGTAATATGTAATATACTGTGTATATAGTTGAGCTGTATTCTCTGTTGAGTTGGCGTTTATAGCTAAGCATGGAAGAGTGTTGTGTATTTAATATTTCAGTAATATTTGAGTAATCTTGTGTATATATTGGTTGATTAAACATTCTTGTTTAAATAATTCATTACAGGTTATATGTATAAATACGTGAATTGAGTACATCATCACACGGCCACGTGATACGTGCACACCTCGCTTAAAGTAAACTTGAAGTTAGACCTGCACTTCAGAGTCCTGTGTCTTCCTCGGAATTATTTTAATGTTTTGAAGTTACAAAACATAACACTAACCATTTACACGAATCCTCCATTTTGTTTTCATCACTTTCCCATCTTATCTCTCCGGCTGTTACAGTCAAGCTATAGTAGGGTAAATTTACACAATTCAGTTGACCTATATCTCTGAGATATGGGGAGAAAGTGGGGAAATCCAAGCAGTCACAGGGAGAATGAGAAAAGTCACGCAGAGAGCACCGGAGTTCAGGATTCAACATGGATCATTGGAACTATGAAACAACATCTCTGCTAGCTACGTCACTACCCCATGCTCTTGGAAGAAAGAGCAGAATATCTCTAAGACAGGCACTCGGGGAAAGAAAAAACAGTAAATTAATCAATATCTTCAAAATAAAATGTTACAAATGCTCTGATGAAGTGGTCACTTCCCAGACACAAGGACAGCTTCTATTTTGCCATTTAATGATGAATGGATTGTACGTTTGTAGAATAAAATTAAACTTCCCCTAGGTTTTCTTGATAAGGAGGAGTAGTGGGGTAAGTTCCCACTACCCACTAAATATTCCCAATGACGTGTCTTCAAATTGCCTCTGATAACAAAGTCCAGCTCCCTACCTTCATGTGTGGCTGAGCTACTAAGCCTGGTGGAATCACTTCTATTGACAGGAAAAGGGGAAAGGCAGGTTATTTGGTACCTTAAAACCAGTCTCCTTGAGCAGATGGTGTTCATCTTCTGTGATTGGTCAGAGAGGGAAAACTCTGATCACAAACCTCCACAGCCTTGCAGCTAGACCCACTCATGGGGAAGATTTCGGGAGTAAACCCGGAGGGAAAAATCTGAAGCTGGATTCCCTTAGGCAGTCCTATATTGAGTTCAGAATCAGAACCAGAATCAGGTTTAATTTCACCGGCAGAAGTTCAGACGGACAGACAGACAGACATACTTTATTGATCCTGAGGGAAATTGGGTTTTGTTACAGCCGCACCAACCAAGAATAGTGAAAAAATATAGCAATATAAAACCATAAATAATTAAATAATGAGTTAATCATGCCAAGTGGAAATAAGTCCAGGACCAGCCTATTGGCTCAGGGTGTCTGACACTCCGAGGGATGAGTTGTAAAGTTTGATGGCCACAGGTAGGAATGACTTCCTATGACGCTCAGTGTTACATCTTGGTCGAATGAATCTCTGGCTGAATGTATTCCTGTGCCTAACCAGTACATTATGGAATGGATGGGAGTCATTGTCCAAGATGGCATGCAACCATCTTCACAAAGTTGTGAAATTTGTTAATTTAGCAGCAGCAGTACAATGCAATACATGATAAATATAGAAAAAAAGGAAAATCAATTACAGTAAGTATATATATGTATATTAAATAGTTAAGTTAAAATATAGTACAAAAACAGAAATAATAAATATGAGGTAGTGTTCATGGGTTCAATATCCATTTAGGAATCGGATGGCAGAGTGAAAGCAACTGTTCCTGAATCACTGAGTGTGTGCCTTTAGGCTTCTGTACCTCGTTTCTGACATTAACAATGAGAACAGGGCATATTCTGGGTGATGGGGGTCCTTAATAATGGATGCCATATTTTTGAGGCAGCCCTCCTTGAAGATGTCTTGGATACTACAGAGGCTAGTACCCAAGATGAAGCTGACTAATTTTACAACTTTCTGAAGCTTCTTTCGATCCTGTGCAGTAGCCCCACCACACCCACCCCACCCCTTTACCAGACAGTGATGCAGTCTGTCAGAATGCTCTCCATGGTACATCTGTAGAAGTTTTCGAGTGTTTTAGGTGAAAACCAAATCTCCTCAAACTCCTAATGAAATATAGGCACTGTCTTGACTTCTTTATAGCTGCATTGATATATTGGGACCAGGTTAGGTCCTCAGTTATTGACACCCAGGAACTTGAAATTGCCCACTCTCTCCACTTCTGATCCCTCTATGAGGATTCCCTCATCTTATCATTCCTGAAGTCCACGATCAGCTCTTTGGTCTTACTGACATCGAGTGAAAGGTTGTTGCTACAACACCACTCAACTAGCTGTTATATCTCGTTCCTGTACAGTCTCTCATCTCCATCTGTGATTCTGCCAACAACGATTGTATCATCAGCAAGTTTATGGATAGGATTTGAGATATGCCTAGCTACACAGTCATGAGTATAGAAGGAGCAGAGCAGTGGGCTAAGCACACTCCTCAAAGCTGACTGATAACTCCTGCAATGCCACTGGTGCCAAACTGTATCAGCCTCTGCCATTCCTTTGTATTCATCAGCTGTGTGGAGTATGGGAGCCTACTACATGGGCAACAACTTGCTCTCCATATTGTACTGCCCTAGCTTGCATAGACAGCTAGGACACAATATTCTTGGTCAACTCCAGTCAATACCTTCTAACTGATTACAGGCCTTTACTTTTCTTCTCCTTCTTACTCAATCCCACTGATCTTAATCGTTTCTCCCATCAACTGAAACAGTGGCTGTTTCTCCCTCCAGAGACACTGCCCAACTTGCTGAGTATCTCCAGTGTTTTCCATATTGATTTCAGATTTTCAGCATCTGCAGTATCTGTTTTGTATATGGTGTTTGTTGCAATTTACCCTCCAGTGTTTGCTCGATGGAAGAACAAGCTGGACCAGGACAACATCCTATGCACCATCAGTCTACAGGCCATGACAGCCAAGGACTTGGGCTATATTTTCTTTTGGCACTAAAAGACAGAGTAACAAATGAGGAAGTGTTGTCAACAAGAAAAGAGCTGATAAGGAAACAGCAGATTGAATTTTTGGGATATGTTCTGAGGAAAGAGAAGTTCAAACATGTTGCAGTGACGGGAAAAATTGATGGAAGTAGAAGTCATGGTGGACAGCACATGACGTTCATGAGTTACATCACGGGATGGACAGGCCAAAGTTTTGAAGAGCTTATTGGAACTTCTCAGATTAAAGACAGATAGAAGACCATGAACGCCCACATTATAAGACACAGCACATAATGAAGATGATGATTTTTGCTGCTATCGTTTTTTTATGTTCTGTTGGTACTGTGCTTTGCACCTTGGCCCCAGAGGAATGCTGTTTCATTTTGTTGTATTGATGTGTATGGTTTAATGGCAATTGAACTTGAACTTGATTAAAGATGAACTTAACAAAGCTGTTGCCCCTGTTCAGTAACTTCCCGTTCCAAGCTGACAGAGACACAGTACTTTTCCGATGCAGTGTGAAAAATGTTACAGTTGGGATTCTCCAATATGTTTTTAATGTGTTTTGCATCTGTCAGAATTGCACAATTCTTTCACATTCTGTCGCAAGCTATCCTATTATGATATCAGCAATAACAAGCTAATTAAGAATGTAAGAAATAGAAACATTATTAGGCAATAATACTCCCTTGGGGTTGCTAAACCATTCAGTGTTGTGCAACTATCTTGACTTCATTTTCCTACCCAATCACCTTGTCTCTGTGGCCTCAGGAGATCAAACCAATATTCTGTTTAGTCTTGAATACCTTCAGCAAATAGGTGCCCACAGCATTTGATTCAAAGCATGTTTGAAAGGATGAGTAAGCTTGGGCTTTTCTCTTTGAAATGAAGGAAGATGAGAGAAGGGTAAAGGTAGGGTAAAGGCAAACAGGCTTGTTACCACTGAGGTTGGGTGAGACTGGAACTAGAGGTCATGGGTTAAGGTTGGAAGGTGAAATGCTTAAGGGGAACATGAGGAAGAACTTTTTCACTCAGAGGGTGAGAGTGTGGAATGATCTGCCAGCAGAAGGGGTGGATGCAGGTTCAATGTCAACAATTAAGAGAAATTTGGGTGTGTACATGCATGGGAGGGGTATGGCCTTCTATGTTCCAGATGCAGGTCAATGGGACTAAGCAAAATTATAGTTTGGCATGGATTAGATGGGCTGAAGGCCCTGTATCTGCGCTGTAGTACCTTATGATTCTACGACTATGAGCTTTGATAGGGGTGTACAAGACAGTAAAGGGCATTGAAGGAATGGAGAGCAAGCATTTATTTCCCAGGGCAGAACTTGCTGATATGAGAGCATAATTTTAAGGTGATTGGAGGAAAGTATAGAAGAGATGTCAGAGCTAGTTCTTTTGCACAGTACTGTAGTAATGTTATGTACTACCTACTGCTGCTGCTGCAAAAAGAACAAATTCCATGACATATCTCAGTGATGATAAATCTAATTCTGATATGGGTCACTATCGTGGACTGAGAGTGGGAAGGGGGCAGAGAGAGGGGAGAGAGCAGGAAACATCAGAGCAGCATTCTGTACTGTTCAATAAATTAGTTTCTCGTAATCAAGTGATCTTGCCTGGTGTCTCAGGGCTGGGTGTGTCTGCACCTGCGCCACTCTCCACCCCTGGCACTCCTCTGCCACCTGCTCCACACCCGTCCTGTGGCACTCCACCCTCACCATTCCCAACATCCTTTGTTCCTGCCATATTTACAAACTCACTCACTGCTCCACATTGACAAATACAGTACTGTGCAAATGACTTAGGCACCCTAGACGTTTGCACAGTACTGTACACAGGGAGTGGTGAGTGTGTGGAATGAACGGCCAATGGTGGTGGTAGCGACAGATACATTAGGGACTTCTCAGAAACTCTTGGAAACATGGATGATAGAAAATTGGAGGACTATGTATGAGAGTAGGGTTTGATTTCTCTTAGAGTAAATTAAAAAGTCAATGCAACGTCATGGGCTGAAGGGCCTGTTATGTACTTTGTATATTCTACGTATGTTCAATCGGTCACACTGTTTGACTAATTATAAGTGCACATTCTGGTCTGGTCACTTGCAATAATTTGGTCATTTTCACAAACACTGTGCTGCACAAACATTTCACCTTCTGCCCATGCCTTCCCCCCATCTGTTAAACACCCACTTTCACTGTTTTAGGAACGGCTGTTTATTTTTTTCACCATTTTTTGAGATACAGCATGGAATAGGCCCTTCAATCACCCGATTTAACCCTAGCCTAATCATGGCTCAATTTACAATAACTAGATAACCTACCAACCAGTACAACTTTGGACTGTGGGAGGAAACCGGAGCACTCGGAGGAAACCCAGGCGGTCAAGCAGAGAATGTACAAACTCCTTACAGGCAGCTGTGGGAATTGAACCTGGGTCATTGGTATTATAAAGCATTGTGCTAACCACTACACTACCATGCCACCCCATCACCACTACACGATTCCCTCTGCCATTAGATTTCTGAACAGACAATGAACTCATGTACACTACCACGATATTTTCTTCTCTCTCTCTCTCTCTCTCTCTCTCTCTCTCTCTCTCTCTGCACTCATTATTTAATTGTCTCTTCAGAGAATAATTCCTAAAATTATCCTTGGTGAATCTATCTTCCACAGGCTAACAAGGATTTCATATTGTGTGGTATTGAATGCTGCCCACCTGCTGAGTTCCTCCAGTACTGCCTCCTTCCTTTCCAGCCTGATGAAGGGTGTGGGCCCAAAACATCGACTGCTTATTTCCCTCCATAGATTCTGCCTGACCTGCTGAGTTCCCCCAGTATTTTGTGTGTGATTCTCATATTGCGTAGATAAGGGATATCTCATGGCACACAACTCACTCAAGGACAACCATAATATCAGGAGATACACAAGAACATTGATACACAGAGGAACAGAAACTGGAGTAGGCTACTCAACTGTGCCTTACCATTCAATGGTCCATTTGTCCATGTGGATGGTAGAACCTGGGGTGAGTTATGGGAACAAGGGGAGAATGAAAAACGATTAATGTACACTTAATCTAAATGTGTGGATGATGGTCAGAACAGGCATGTTGTGCAGAAGGGTTTATTTCTTTAGCAGAGGGTGGTAAATCTGTGGAATTCATTGCCACAAGTAGCTATGGAGATCGGCTCATTGGGTATATTTAAAGCGGAAGTTGTTAGGTTCTTGATTAGTCAGGGTGTGAAAGGTTATGGCGAGGAGGCAGGAGAATGGGGTTGAGATGGAAATTGATCAGCTATGATGAAATGGCAGAGCAGACTCAATGGGCTGAATGGCCTGATTCTGTTCCTCTGTCTTATGGTCTAATGGTCTTTCTATGTTGCACATCAATACCAATATTGATCCACCTCTGTTTCAACGGATTCTTCCCTAATTCTTCCAGTTATTGTGTGGGAAGCACATGTGCATTAACTTTGCACATGGCAAAAGTTCAGCACCCCAAACCAAGGTGAAATCTAAATTCTGGGCATAAAATTCCCCCAAGTTCTCCATTCAGATGAATTAAGAACATAGAACATCATACATTACAGCACAGTCCAGAACCTATAGCCCACAAATTTGTACCAACCTTTTAAATGGCTTCATTTAATATTACAGAATGCATACAGTATACAACCTGAGCTGTAGCTGTATTTCACATACTCCGACAGAACCCTATTGTAAAAAACCTACTCTAAAATCAATCTAACCCTTCCCTCCTACATAGCCCTCCATTTTTCTACCATCCATGTACCTATCTAAGGATTTCTTAAATGCCCATAATCAACACCCTTGGTAAGGCATTCTTCACACCCACCACTCCCTGTGTAAAAAAAATACTTACCTCTGACATCCTCCTATTCTTACCTCCAATCACTTTAAAATTATGCCTCCTCCCACCCACTGGTATTTCCGCCATGAGAAAAAGTTACTGGCTATCCATTCGATCTATACCTCTTATCATCTTGTACAGCTCTATCGAGTCGCCTCTCATCCTCCTTCACCTCAAATGGAAAAGCCTTAGAATAAGGTTGAAAGAATACAGAGAAAATTTCCTAAGATGTTGTCTTTATTACCTGGAGCATAGGAGAAGGGAAATTTGATAGAGGTACACTAAGGTATGAGGGGTATTGATAAGGTAAATGCAAGCAGGTTTTTTCCACTGTTAGGTGAGACTAGAATTAGAGGGCATAGGTTAAGGGTGAAAGGTGAAATGTTGAAAGGGAACCTGAGGGGAAACTCAGAGGGTGGTGAGAGTGGAAGAAGCTGCCAGCAGAAGTAATGGATTGGGGTTTGATTGCAATATTTAAGAGAAGTTCAGATAGGTACATGGAGGGGACAGATATGGTCCAGGTGCAGGTCGATAGGGTGAGGCAGAATAACGGTTTGGCACAGACTAGATGGGCCGAAGAGCCTTTTTCTGTGCTGTAGTGCTCTATGACTATATCTATACATCTTAGTTGGGAACAGCTCATGTATGCTGATGGATTTTTCTCACATCACCATCTTCGAGCTGCTAATAGATCGATAATGCAGTCTCCTGCGGGGAGGAAGCATTGTGAAGACTACTCCAATAACATTTAAGCTGTATTTTCTGCGGGAATGCGGTGATCACCCACATTGCTCCATGAATATGAAAATTAATACCGCCACTGCCAAACTGCTGGAAGTGAGTGAATGAGCCCTTGTTTATAGTGTGCATCTTATTAGAATATGTTTTTGGCTCATTCTTGGTTATTCTGTTGCAAGGCTGTCCTGAATTCCTATTAACTCTCAGCTGAGCTTTTAAGCCATTATTTTTCCATTCTCAATCTAATTCATTGGCAGAAATCAGAATTTAGATCACAAGACTATAAAACCATAATACACAGGTGCAGAATCAGGCGATGTGGCCCATCGAGTCTGCTGCATCATTCTATCGTGGTAGATTTATTTTCCCTATCAACCCCATTCTCTTCACTTCTCCCTATAACTTTTGACCCTTGACTAATCAAGAATTTATCAACCTCCACTTCAAATATATCCAATGACTTGGCTTCTAAAGCCATTTGTGGCAATAAATTCCACAGATTCACCACCCTCTGGCTAAGACTGAAGATTGAAGATTCAAGATTGAAGCCTGTTTATTGCTGTTCTTCAGTATGTGAGTGCAAAGGAGAATGAAGCGATTGTTACTCCGGATCTGATGTAATAGAAAAATATAATACAATAAGGAATACAATAAATAACACAATAAAAAACACACACGCACAATAAGTAACATGATTGAAGTCTCCTGTAATTATGAAGAGACCGTTCAGAAGCTTCTTTTGTAGAAAGCTGATGATATTGCAAAGCTCTCCCATTGCGTCCTTGGCGTTCGTGCTCAGGGGGAGGGGGAATGTAGACAGTAGTGATGAACACAGCAGTAAATTCCCTGAACCAACAATGTGGCCAGCATTCAAGTTATTATCGTCTGGCTGTGTGTACATACAACAAAATGAAACAACACCCCTTTGGACCATGGTGCACCCACAAAGCATGTACGTCTCACACACTGCACATAAAACAAAATATTACCACAAATATCTTAATAACATATCATTCAAGTTGCATGTAGCATGCAGCACAGGTAAACAGTAAAGAGTAAAGAGTAAACAGCTCGCTGTCCCAGTGACAAGACCTCGGTGGTGGCAGGGTATTCATTAGTCTCACAGTCTGAAGGAAGAAGCTGTTACCCAGTCTGGCAGTCCTAGTCCTGATGCTTCTGTACCTCCTTCCTGATGATAGTGGGTCAAAGAGATTGTGGGATGGGTGGTAGGGGTGCTCAACAAAGCTTCAGACCCTTGACCTTCAATGCTCCTGGCGAATGTCACAAATAGAGGGGAAGGGAGACAACGGTGGTCCTCTCGGTGGATTTTACTGTAAGTTTCATGATCAAATGCATGATGTTCAATTGTCACAGAATAGTGGCTGCCCACTACAGAAGAATCCGTGCACCAACCCTTGTCGATGTACAGTACACACAGAGTCCTATTGAGCTAGTAACCCCTGTTCTAGCAACCCTCAGCTTTTAATATTCTCATTGCTTTCAGATCCCACCATGACTTGATCTTTCCCCATCATCATTAACTCACTGGCCTCACTTCCCTCTGAGACCGCAGTAATCCTCCGGCTGTGGATTTCTGTCTCTATCTCCCACTACCAGGGACCTGATAGACCGTAAGACATAGGACCACAATTGGGCCCATTGAGCCAGATCCACCATTCCATCGTGCCTGATTTATTATCGCTCTTAACCCTATTCTATAAGACCATAAGAGATAGGAGCAGAATAGGCTATTTGGCCCACCAAGTCTGATCCTTCACTTGAACAGGGTCTGAAATCTGGAGCTAAGTCACTAAATCACCACTTCTTTCTACTCATTAAACACAACTTGAAGCCAACCTCTTCATACGAAGTGATGCAGCAGTTAACACTGCAACCTGTCAGCTCCAGAGTCATGGAAACATAGAAAACCTATAGCACAATACAGGCCCTTCGGCCTACAAAGCTGTGCCGAACATGACCCTACCTTAGAAATTACTAGGGTTGCCCATAGCCCTCTATTTTTCTAATCTCCATGTACCTATCCAGGAGTCTCTTAAAAGACCCTATCATATCCGCCTCCACCACCATTGCTGGCAGCCCATTCCACGCACACACCACTCTCTGCGTAAAATACTTACCCCTGACATCTCCTCTGTATCTACTTTGAAGCACCTTAAAACTGTCTCCTCTCGTGCTCGCCATTTCAGCCCTGGGAAAAAGCCTCTGACTATCAATCCTGACCCCTGCTGCTTTCTGTGTTGAGTTTGCACATTCACAGGGTGAGTTTCTTCCAGAGCTCGGGTTCCTCCTATACCCTCCATTAAACCAGAGTTAGACCATACTCAGAATACTGTGCTTAGTTATGACCGCCTCATTATAGGAAGGATGTAGAAGCTTTAGGAAGGTGCAGAGGAGATTTGCCAGGATGCTTCCTGGATTATAGAGTGTATCCTGTGAGGATAGGTTGAGCAAGCTAGGGCTTTTCTCTTCGGAGTGAAACAGAATGGGTGGTGACTTCTCAGAGGTGTTGTCACCGTCGTCATTATGTTCTGTGTCATATGACGTAGGTGATCATGGTCCCCACGATTGTTCTTGGTAGGTTTTTCTATGTAAGTGCTTTCCCACTGCCTTTTTCTGGGAAGCATCTTTCCAAGAAGGGTGACCCCAGCCATTATCAATACTCTTCAGATTCGCCACTGACTACTCGTCAGTGGTCGCACAACCAGGACTTGTGATCCATCGCCTGCTCCCATGACTTCACACAACTCTGTTTGGGGGGTGGGGGGTGGTAAGCAGGTGCCACACCTTGCCCAAGGGTAACCTGCAGGCTGGTGGAGGGAAGGAGCGCTTTACACCACCTTTGGTACAGACGTATCTCCACCCTGCCACACAGACAGTGGCATAAATCACATAGAGAGCCAGATCCTTTATCCCAGGGTGGAAATGGCTAACGCAAGGGGGTATAGTTTTAAGGTAATTGGAGGAAAGTTTAAGGAGAGAAGTCAAAGTTAAGTTTTTTTTATACAGAGCATGGTGTATGTGTGGAACACACTGCTAGGTATGGCAGTAGAGGCAGATACATTGTAGACATTTAAGAGACTCTTAGGTAGGCACATGGATGATAGAAAAATGAGGGATTATTTAAGAGGGGAGGGTTAGATAGATCCTAGAGTAGATTAAAAGTTCAGCGCAACATCACCCTGTGCTGTAGTGTTCAATGATGGGGTGGTGGTAAAGGCAGATGCATCAGGGATTTTCAAAGTTCAAAGTAAATTTATTATCAAAGTACACATATCATATATGTCACCATTTACAACCCTGAGATTCATTTTCTTGTGGGCATACTCAATAAATTCGTAATCGAATTAAAACTAAAATAGGAACAATGAACAACCACACTAACTGAGTGTTCAACCAGTGTGCAAAAGACAACAAATTGTGTAAATACAAAAGGAAAGAAATAATAATAATAAATAAATAAATATGCAGAAAATATCAAGAACATGAGATGAAGAGACCTTGAAAGTGAGTCCATATTGTTGTGTTCTTTATACATACCATGGGTTACTCAAAAGACACATATTCTGGAAGAACATATCTAGAACTTTTACTTTAACAGCAAACAGCAACCACGTTTTAACCATACAAGCTTCTAGATTATTCTGTCAGTTCTGCACATGCTCATAGCTCCATCCAATCATGTTCTTACACATGACACGTGATATCACCAAATCTTCCTTTCCTTAAAAAGAAAAACAATTAGCAACATTAATCAAAACAAATGCATAATTTAACATGTCTCTATCAGTCTCTCTGGGTGTTTACGAACACGAGTAGACCTTCACACAGTTCACACAGTTCTTGTGTTTCGTTGTTACTTTCATGTTTTGTCCAGTCTGCATCAGTTAATAGAAACTCTGAAGTTGGCTCTTTCTTGAGGTCTTTGAGAAGAAATCACAATTCATTCATTAACTGTGTGATCTCTTTTTTATGCTGAGACTTCATCATTTCAATAAAATTTCTCAATTCCTTCTCTTGTGCTTTCACTTCTTCAATTGGATCCTGATTCTTGTCGCTCTTTGGTTTCAGATCAGTATTGTACTGTACCAGCAAATTTGGTTTTGGTGGCAATGCTTTGTCAGATGCTGGTAACAAAGGGATGGGTCTGGGAGCTTTCTTTATGACTCCTTTTACTTTTGCTGCGTTGGAATCATATTCTGTTATCTCTCTCTCTTTCATCAAATCGCTGTATTCTGAATCTGTGTCACTGCCCAGGACTAAGACTCTTTTCACCAAATTCAGTCTCTCACAGGCAGATAAACCCAATATTGCCTGTACATTCTTAGGCACGACCACAAATGAAAGTGTGTGCACAATATTTTTGTGTGACACTTTTGCCACACATGTTCCTTTAACTGAAATGTCTGCACCTGAACACCCAGTCACTTTTATATTTGTCTGATGTAACTTTGGTCTTGGCTTTAATTCATTAAACTCAGATTCTGCAAGAACATTTACTTGTGCTCCAGTATCCAGTTTAAACAGAATATTGTTTTGGTTCACTTGCAATGGCATGGTCCAGTCATTCTTACTTTGTTTATTTTCACAAAGCACATCAATATAATATCACGTTCATTTTCAAGAACTGCATTTACATGTTTTATTTCCTTTCTACTTCTGTAACAGCACGAAAAATGATTACTCTTACCACAGTGATTGCACATTTTTCTATATGCTGGACACTTTTTGGTCGATGTTGGTGCCCACAGTGATCACAAATTTTTTTTCTTTCAGACGACATCTTGCTCTCTGTCAATTCCATTGCTGTTTTATTGTTTTTTAAATATATTTGCGTTCTTCCACAGCATGTACACAATCGTTCACAATGAAAAACTTTCTAGCCTGTGACATCACGGATTCCAAAACTTTGCAGAGAATTAAAGCTTTTTCCAAATTTATGTCTGGATCTCTCAGGAGTCTTTCTCTCAGAGCATTATCCAGAATGCCGCAAACAATTCTGTCTTTAATGAGAGAGTCTGTCAGCTCTGCAAACTCTCATGCTTTACTGCAGTTTCTCAATTCTGTAACAAAGTGATCAATCATTTGACCAGCTCTCTGCTGACAGGTAAAGAAATTGTACCTCTCATACATCACATTGCGTTTCGGTGTTCAAAATGCTTCAAATTTTCCCGTTATTGCTTTTAGATCCAAATTATCTCCATCTTCAAAAGTAAAATGGGTATATACCTCAACTGTATCATCCCCTATCACGTGGAGTAGGATCGCAGCTTTTGATTTTTCTGTTTCATTTTCTGCTCTGATCGCTGATAAATAAATTTCAAAACACTAACCATATAACCATATAACAATTACAGCACGGAAACAGGCCATCTCAGCCCTTCTAGTCCATGCCGAACACTTACTCTCACCTAGTCCCATCTACCTGCACTCAACCCATAACGGTCCATTCCTTTCCTGTCCATATACCTATCCAATTTTTTTTAAACGACTGCTTAAACTTTTTCCAGTTTTCAGCTACATTTCCAGTCAGCTGAAGTGTCAGTGAGGGTTGCAAAGCTTCCATTCTTAAAGCTGTTAGCAAACAAAAAAAAGTTTGTGCTTTTTTTTCAATTATCTTCGCTTCTCCGTTGTTAGCAAAACAAATTATTCTTCCAGACCAACTTCTGACACCATGTTGTGTTCCTTATACGTACCGTGGTTTACTCATAAAGACACATATTCTGGAAGAACATAACTAGAACTTTTATTTAACAGCAAACAGCAACCACGTTTTAACCATACAAGCCCCTCGATCATTCTGTCAGTTCTGCGCATGCTCATAGCTCCGCCCAATCACGTTCTTACACGTGACATGTGATAACACCACACATACTTTGTGGGAAAATTTCAATGATGGGTTAAGTGAAGTTGAGTGAAGATATCCCCTTTTGTTCAAGTGTTTGATGGCTGAGAGGTAGTAACTGTTCCTGAACCTGATGGTGTAAGTCCTGAGGCTCCTGTACCTTTTTCCAGATGGCAGTAGTGAGAAGAGAGCATGGGCTGAGTGATGGGAGTCACTGATGGCAGATGCTGCTGTTCTGTGACAACACTTTGTGTAGATATTCTCAATGGTGGAGAGGACTTGACCCGAGATGGACCGAGTTATATCCATTATTTTTTGTAGGATTTTCCATTCAAGGCCATTAGTGTTTCCATACCAGGCTGTGATGCAGCCAGTCAATATATTCTCTACTATACGGCTATCGAAGTTTGTCAAAGTTTCAGATATCGTGCTGAAGCTTCACAAACTCCTAAGAAGTGATAGCGTTGCTGTGCTTTCTTCAAAATTGCACTTACAAAGAGAGATGTTTTATAGGCACATGAATGAGGAAACTGGAATGATATGGACATTGTGTAGGCAGAAGAGATTGGTGTAGTTGGCCATTTGGTTACTAAATTAATTGGTTTAGCACAACATTGTGAGCTGAAGGGTCTGTTCCTGTGCTCTACTGTTCTATGTTCTATATGCTGGTAGGTTTATTAGGAATAACAAATGCCTTTAAGTTAGGTAAATATTAAAAGAGTAGAAGAGGGGGTTAATGGATATGTGAGAGGGAATGTATTGCAGGGAAATGATGTCGCTCTGCTGGGATCCAACATCAACCCCATGGGCAGAGTGGCTTCCTTCTGTGCCAAGTAGTCTTAATCTTTTTGTCTCCTATTCTAAAACGGCCCATTATAGCTTAATATCAGCATTCCTTTGACACACCCGCTGATGTTCCATTGTGCTAAAAGTGAAACAGAAATGGTAATGGATGAATTTTAAAATTGTGAACTTTAAGAGGGTTACTGTGTGAAAAAAATGATACTGCATTTGAATCTGTTAAAGCTTACCTTAACATGCCCTCTCATTTAAAAGCAATATAACACTTATACAAAGACTAACCCTTTATCATTCAGTCCATTCAGCTAAATCATGCTGTGATGTATTGATGACTTTTCCATCTGCATTACGAAGAGCTTCCAATGTGACTTTCTGATTCCTCAGTCAAGTTGTTAAATATGGAGGCATAGTCTTGACTCTGGGTGGTGATGTCGGTTAAGGAAGTTCAGATCAACCAGTCACTGTACAAGTCTGAGGCACGAGAACAACTATAGAGGTGTACAAGATGATAAAGGTCATAGATTGAGTGGACAGTCAGAGACTTTTTCCCAGGGCAAAATGACTAAAACAAGGGGGTATTGTTTTAAGATGTTTGGAGGAGTGTCAGAGATAAGATTTTTACACAAAGTATGGGTGCATGAAACGCCCTGCCAGAGGTAGTGGTAGAGGCAGATACAGTACTGTGCATAAGTCTTAGACCTACATATATATAGCTAGCGTGCCTAAGACTTTTGCACAGTACTGTAACTTCAATTTACTGTTTGCAATTTACAACTTACTTTAGGAACTGAAGACGGGTTCTTGCTTGAATTATTATCTGCTGTGTTTACATAATTCCAGAATACTCCCTAACAACAACTATAAATGTATCGAGCTCATCAGGGAGCGAACCTCATTGATATTTACAGTAGAGGAAAAAGTCTTAGGCACTCAAGCTATATACACTATATATGTATCTAAGACTTTTGCACAGTACTGTACATTAGGGGCATTTAAGGAGCTCTTAGATAGGCACATGCATGATAGAAAAATGTAAGACTATGTAGGAGGGAAGTATTCGATTAATCTTTGAATAAGTTTAAAGGTCAGCGTATCATTATGGGGCAAAAGAACTGTACTCTACTGCTTTATGAGCCATGTTCTATATTTTATAATGATGCAATTAGAAAGAATGTATGCCAGGGTTAAAGAGCATGCCTTATCAGTAAAGGTTGAGTGAGCTAGGGTTTTCCTCTTTGTAGAGAAGGAGAATGAGAGGTGACGGTAGAGGTGTACAAGATGATAACATGCATAGTTCAAGAAGACAACCAGAGGCTAGTGAATCTGTGGAATTCATTGCCACAGACAGTTGTGGAGGCCAAGTTATTGGGTACATTTAAAGCAGAGGTTGCTACGTTCTTGATTAGCCAGGGCATCAAAAGTTACAGGGAGAAGGCTGGAGAATGGGATTGAGAGAGAAAATAAATCTGCTATGATCAAATGGTGGAGCAGGTTAAATGGGCCTACTGGTCTAATTTTGCTCCGACGTCTTATGGTTTTATGGCATATTGAATAGAGCTTCATTCAATCATGACCTCTGGCTTTGCTTGTGTGGAGTTTTCATGTTCTCCCTGCGACCTCTTGGCTTTCTCCCAGGTTCTCCCATTCCCTCCCACATCCCACATTTATACAGATTGGGAGGTTAATTCATTTGTCCGTTATGTGCCGTGCTGTTTGACGTAGGTGATCATGGTCATCCCATGACCTTGATTGTTCTTGGCAAATTTTTCTACAGAAGTGAAGTGGTTTGCAATTACATTCTTCTTCTGGACAGTGTCTTTACAAGCCGTGTGACCCCAGCCATTATCAGAGATTGTCTGCTTGGCATCAGTGGTTGCATCACCAGGGCTTGTGATACGCACCAGCTGCTCATATGGCCTTCCACCACCTGCTCCCATGGTTTCACTTGACCCTGATCAGCGTGACCTGCAGGGTAGCAGAGGGAAGAGATGCCTTACACCTTCTTCGATAGAGACAGATCTCCACCCCAGTACCTATGGAGATGAATTGGCTGCTGTAAATTGCCTTTCAGTGTGCGGATGAGTGGTAGAATCTAGTTGGGGTTGATGAGGATAGCAGTGGATTAAAATGGGTTGGATAGAATTTAAATAAAAAGTTGGTGGGTGCTTTGGGTCTGTACAGAACAGGCTGAAGGGCCTGTTCCATGCTGGATCTCTCTTTGATCATGATTCTGTCAACAACTAACAGCAAAACAATGAAAAACAAATACTCAAGTGAGAAACAGCACATAACAGAGCATTATTTAAGCGGCTTTCAGACATTCTGGGAGAACCCTAAAGCAATGGACCTAAAAAAAAAGGCTATCATTAATTTACGTCCTGCAGATGGGCTAAAGTCAGAGAAGGAAAAACAAAATAAAATTCTGTAACACAAGAGTTTCTGCAGATTCTGAAAATCCAGAGTAACACCTACTGGAGCGTCCTGATAAAAGGTCTCGGTCTGAAACATCGACGGCTTATTGCTTTGCACAGATGCAGCCTGACCTGTTGAGTTCCTCCAGCATTTTGCGTGTTATATAAAATTCAGTTTCTAGAGGTCAACAACTGGAAATATCCCATAGGCCCGGCTTTTTTAAATTCAGTGCACATGAGCTGGCAATGTTACCGTTTTGCCTCTCATGATCAGAACCACAGCTACGCAGCATCTGCTAACTGCTGTACTGAGATGTGACTTCTGAATGAGAACTCAAGAACAATTGTGCTTGTAGATAGTTGTTAGGGTCGACAACCAAGCCAAGTGTGATCTTGCACTACATACCAAATAGATTAAAGGTTTGACCAAAGAGGTGGGTCTGAGGTGAAGTTTGAAGGAAATTCACCATGTCTCTGATGACCCTCACCAATCCTTATAGATACACCATGTGAAGTATTCTATCTTGATGCATCGTGGCTTGGTACGGCCACTACTTTGCCCGTGCTCACAAGAAACTGCAGAGACTTGTCGACACAGCTCATTCCACACTCGCCACCGATGAATGTAGAATATGTTGTTGTGGTTACAGAGAAAGCGCAGTGTAGGCAGACGAGTAATGTGCAAAGGCCCTGTCTAAGTAGATTGAGAGGTCAAGAGTCCATCTTTGTCATACAAGATGTCGGTTCAAGAGTGATAACAATGGGGTAGAAGCTGTCCTGCAGCCTGATGGTAGGTGTGTTCGAGCTTTTGTAACTGCTTCTTGATGGGGGAGGCGAGAGAATGTGTGGGGAGGGTGGGGCCTTTGATTATGCCAGCTGTCATACTGAGGTACTGAGAAGGTAGAGAGAGTCCATGGAAGTGAGACTGGTTTCCATGATGTGCTGAGCCGAATGCACAATACTCTGTAGTTCTCACGATCTGCGGCAGAGCCGTTGTCATACCAACCTTGAAGCATCTGGATAGGATGCCTTCTCAAATTTCAAAATTCAAAGTAAATCTATTATCAAAGTACATGTAAGTCATGGTATACAACCCTGAAATTTATTTCCTTTTGGGCATACTCAATAAATCTATAGAATAATTACCATAACGGAAACAATGAAAGACTACCTGACTTGGGCATTCAACCAGCGTGCAGAAGACAACAAACTACGCAAATACAAGAAGAAAGAAATAACAATAATAAATAAGTAAGCAATAAATATTGAGAACACGAGATGAAGAGTCCTTGAAAGTGAGACAATAGAGTGTTTCAATGATTGGGGCAAGTTAAGTTGAGTGAAGTTATCCCCTTTAGTTCAAGATTCTGATAGTTGAGGGTAAATAACTGTTCCTGAATGTGGTGAAGCGAGTCCTGAGGTTCCTCTGCGTTCTTTCTGGTGGCAGCAGTGAGAAGAGAGCATTTCCTGAGTGGAGGGGGTATTGCCTACAGCCCACAGAACCTCACCTGAGGAGCTCTGATTAAAATTGTTGAGGATCAAACACACCAATTTCTTCAGCATCCTGAAAAAGTAGAGATGCCAGCACATTTTCTTGATGTGGCTGAACCGGGACAACCTAATAGTGAAGTTCACTCGTGGGAACGTGAAGCTGTCAATCATCTCGACTGATGCAGAATCAGAATCGGGTTTATTATCACCAGCATGTGTCATGAAATTTGTTAACTTAGCAGCAGCAGTTCAAGGAAAGTTTTAAGGGTGGCCTAGTTCTGTAATAGTTTAGTCAGTATGGCATGGTGGTCTTACCAGCAATCAGTGATACTGGAACATGAGTTCAAAGAGCCAAGATAACCTTAAGTAAATCCCATAGTGAATCCTTATCTTATTACCCAAAGAAGCTATCACTGTGAAAGTGATTGACATGACACAACGATCAGGAAGGATGATGAAGGGACGAGGACTAGTAAGTTAAGGTGATGGTGTGAGGCGATAGCTCACATGAATGAGTGGTCAGGATGGTCTATATACTTAGAAAATAGAATACTGCAGAACAGGAAGAGGCCCTTCAGCTGATGATATTGTGCCAAACCAATTAAATGAATAAAATGTAACCTAATATCTTCCGCCTGCACAATATCCTTTGCCTTCCATTTCTCCCACATTCATGTGCCTATCTAAACAGCTCTTAAAAATCTCTGACGTATCTGCCTCCACCATCACTCTGGGCAGTGCATTTCAGGCACCCACCACTCTCTGTGTAAAAAAACTTGCCCCTCACTTATCCTTTGAAGTCACCCCCTTTCACTTCCACTATCTGGTATTAGCTACTGTATGCCTACTCTCTCTAAGCCTCTCATAATCTTGTAATCAAATCAAATCAAGTTTAATTATCATTCAAACCATATATAGGTACAGCTGAATGAGACAGTGTTCCTCTGGGGTCGAGGTTCAGAAATAGTGAGTAATATAATTCAAAATATCAAGGAAAGAAGCATATTTTCTTGAAAAAAAGTACATAATCCAAGATCCTGAGCAACATGCCCAGCAATCAATGGTACTGTCTTCGGGCAATGTACAGACATATGCAATCTAGCCCTTCATTCCACTGCTTGAACACAGGAGGGCAGCACCAATGGGTGAGGCAAGGCCCAAGCCAAGCTCAAACATACTGCAGTGCTTTCGCATCTCTCACTTGGTCTGCAGCAGCAGACAAGCCCGAGGCTTGAGGCCTAGCTCTCACTACAACTGAGTTCCCATGTCCACTGTCCCTCCACAAGAAAAGGGTAAAAGGTCTGAGGCAACTTACATAAATAGATAGATAGTTTATTGATTCCAAAGGAAATTACAGTGTCACAAATTACAAGTGCACAGATACAAATATATAAATATTAGACGAGTAAGAAAGAATAAAAAGTAAGTTACCTCGAACAGTCTAACCGGAGGGGGTCATCACTTCCCTGGCTATAGGTTAATTCATTATAAGTTGACCCTGGCTAATGGTTGAGGGTAAGAATGACCTCATAGAACACTCTTTGGAACAGTGCTCCTCTGTTCAGCCATAGTGGCATGCAAAGGGTGAGAAACATTGTCCAGAATTGCCGGGATTTTCCTTAGGGTCCTTTGTTCTACCACAGCCTCCAGTGCATCCAGTTTCACTCTTTTTACAGAGTCAGCTTTTCCAATCAGTTTATTGAGCCTTTTGGCATCACCTGTGTGAATGCCATTGCCCCAGCACACCATCACATAGAAGATTGTATGGGTGACGACAGACTAGTAGAACATGTGAAGGAGAGGCCCGCATACTCCAAAGGACCTCAGATTCCTCAGGAAGTAGAGATGACTCTGGCCCTTCTTGTACACAGCCTGCTGTGCTGGTGCTCTACTCAAAACTGTCATCCAGGTGCATCCCAGGTACTTGTAGATCCTCACCACATCCACGTCTTCACCATCAATAGTAACAGGAAGCTGTGCCAGCTTAGTCTTCCTAAGGTCATCACCATCTCCTTTGTTTTACCGATGTTGAGCTGTAGATGATTCAGTTTGCACCATTTGACAAAGTCCTCTACCAGGGTCACATATTCATCCTCCCATCCTCCCTTTATACACCCAACTATTGTTGAGTCATCAGAGAATTTCTGCAGATGACATGACTCAGTGTTGTATCTAAAGTCCGAGGTATACAGAGTAAACAGGAAGGAGCCAATACAGTCCCCTGTGGGGCCCCAGTTCTGTATATTGTCATGTCTGACACAGAGTTCTGAAGCTGCACAAACTGAGGTCTACCAGTCAGGTAGTCCATTAACCAGGATACAATGGAAGAGCCAACCTGTATTGAATGGAGCTTTCCCCCAGCAATGAGGGCTGTATGGCATTGAAGGCACTTGAGAAATCAAAAGTTTGATCCTCACAGTGCTGCCTTGCTTATCCAGATGGGAGTAGGCTCCATTCAGCGGGTAGATGACAGCATTGTCAACTCCAATGTGGTCCTGGTAGGTAAACTGCAGGGGATCTAGGGCTGATCTGACCAGGGATCGGACATAAGCCAAGACCAGCTTCTCTCAAGTCTTCATTATGTGTGAGGACAGGACCACTGGACGGTAATCATTCAAGATTCTCAGTTGGCCTTTCTTGGGTGCTGGAACCACACATGATGTTTTCCACACAGTCAGGACCCTTTCCAGGCTACGACTCCGACTGAAAGTGCACTGGAGAACAGCTGCTCGGTACATTCCATCAGGAGCTTGGGTTTAACACCATCTAGTCCCAATGCATTACCCCTGTCCAACAGAGTCTTGCGTTCGCAAATGAAACGTCCAACACTGTCTCCTATGGTCATACTGCACCAACTCCAGTGCTTCCGAATAGCAGGCAGCAACATGGTCTGCAGCCAGGTCAGCTCCCCCGCACCCAAACCGGCTCCTCGGATATCACAACCAGCTCCTCGGATATCACAACCGGCTCCTCGGATATCACAACCGGCTCCTCAGATATCACAACCAGCTCCTCAGATATCACAACCAGCTCCTCGGATATCACAACCGGCTCCTCGGATATCACAACCAGCTCCTCGGATATCACAACCAGCTCCTCGGATATCACAACCAACTCCTCGGATATCACTACCAGCTCCTCGGATATCACAACCGGCTCCTCGGATATCACAACCGGCTCCTCAGATATCACAACCAGCTCCTCGGATATCACAACCAGCTCCTCGGATATCACAACCAGCTCCTTCAACAATTCGGCCAACCCCTTTGATGCCTCGGCTGGCTCCACCGCTGACACAAGTTCAGCCACTCCAATCAACGAGCAGCTCACTGGTAGAGTAGACCTGCAATAGCTGATGTTTTTGAATTGTCTTTGGGTCATAAAAATCAAATTTTATAGAGAAAGAAAACCTCCATCAGATCTCCCTGTCAACACTACTTCTTGGAGTACTGTGCACCATTGGCCATTCTGTCACAGAAAGGATGTGGTTAAACTGAAAAGGGTGCTGAAAAGTTTTACGAGGATGTTGGCTGGACTGGCGGGCCTGAGTTATGTGGAGAGGTTGACGAAGCTAGGTCTCTTTTCCTTGGATTGTAAGAAAATAGGGCTGATCTTATAGAAGTGTTTAAAATTATGAGAGGTGGAGAGAACGTGGTTGGTAACTATCTTTTCCCCAGGGTAGTGGAGTCCAAAACCCGAGGGCATAGGTTTAGGAGAGAGAGAGAGGAAAGTTTGAAAAGGGATCTTTAGGATAACTTTTTCCAGGCAGAGAGTGGTGGGTAAATGGAATGAACTGACAGAGGAAGTGGTTGATCCTGGTACAATATTATTTCAGAAGCACTTGAGCAGGTACGTGGAAGGGTGGAACTTAGAGAGATATGGGTGAACACAGGAAATTGGGATTACTGGGTGGACACTGAGTTTTGCATGGACCAGAAGGGCCAAAGGGCCTGTACCTGTGCTGCATTGCTCTATAACTATTACTCTCTCAAGTGCAAGTACTTCGGGATTCAACCTGAAACGTCAACTGTCTAATTCCCTCATAAACACTAATATGAAGAGTCCTGATGAAGGGTCTCAGGCTGAAACGTCAACTGTTTATTCTCCTCCATAGATGCTGCCTGACCTGCTGAGTTCTTCCAATATTTTGTGTGTTTCTCCCTCTATGTATAATACTCGAAGTTCTGAGTTCTTCCAGAAGTTTAGTTTTCACTTCAGGTTCCCGCATGTGCGGTCTCTCCTGTCTCTACACTCAGTAGCCAGTTTACTAGGTACCTCCTGTACCTAATCAAGTGGCTGCTGAGTGTACACTCAGTTCATAACATCTGCTGCTGTAGCCCATCCACTTAAAAGTTTGACATGTTGTCTGTTCAGAGAAGCTCTTCTGCATGCCACTGTTGTATTTATGGTTATTTGAATTACAGTCACCTTCCTGTTGTGAACCCAGTCAATTCCGTCATGGGCGGTAGCCCCCGTAGCATCCAGGACATCTTCAAGGAGCCTCAAAAAAGTGACTTCCATCATTAAGGATCCCCATCACTCAGGACATGCTCTCTTCTCATTGCTACCACCAGGAAGGAGGTACGGGAGTCTGAAAGCACACACTCAATCATTCAGGAGCAGCTTCTTCTCCTTCTCCATCAGAATTTTGAATCGCCATTGAACCCATAAACACTACCTCACTACTTTTCTTTTGCACTACTCGTTTTCATGACAAATGCCGGTGATATTAAACCTGATTCTGATTCTGACAGCTTGAACTAGTCTGATCATAGACATACCTGTTAGCTGGTTTATTGGTCAATGTAAACGGGCCTGTAGTGAGGGTATAGAGTTAAATCGGTGGGGTGTTAGGCCGGAAGGGTCTGCTTCAGGCTAAATAAATAAAAGATAAATTAAGTGACCACTGACTGTATATTTGACTTGCTTCTGAACACTGCCTCGTATTTTATATTGTCATTGTATTTCCTATGAAGGTGATAGATACGGGCTCCATCAGCTGATGTACCCATCAGCATCAGGCAGCCGGGCTGATATTACTGCAGAAGGCAGCTGTACAGTGGGACAACTGTAACTGGCAGAAACGTAATGTTCTTGCCGTGAGCTCAGTGAAGGCTTCGTACCTCCTTCTCTCTTTCTCTCCCTCTCTTTGCTGCCAGTCAGGTATTTCACAATGCTAATGATTTTGTCTGAGGTATGGGGCTGTTCGCACAGGTAGAATAAAGCGCTGCTCTTCAAGTGGAAGACATCTATTGATGAATTGCAAGTACATGGACCACTGACAATGGGATACAGCTGCACGGTTTCAAAGGCACACTGGATGTTTTCCATTGAACAGGCATGGCAGTGCTATTTTTGTTCCCAAGTATTCCTTGTCTCAGCCTATTTCAGTTCCTGTCAATCATCCAGCGTCCTGTTTAATTCATTACAGCAACAATTCCAAACTGCTGAAAATCCCAGTACTGTCTCCCATGGGCTACCAAGGGCAGTACAGCACAGGAACAGGCCATTCAGCCCACAATGTTGTGCTGACCAGCAAAAAGCAAATCAAAAACACCCAAACACTAATTCCACTTATCTTCACAATGTTCATATCCCTCCACTTTCCTTACAGCCATGTGCCAATGCAAATGTCTCTTAAAAGCCTCTAAAGTATTTGCCTCAACCACCACACTAGGCAGTGCATTCCAGACATCCCTCTTAAACTTACCTCCTCTCATCTTCAATGTATGCCCTCTGGTATTAGACATTACAACCCTGGGAAACAGATACGGTCTGTCTACTCTGTCTATGCCTCTCATTAATCTGCTAAACCTCAATCAGATCTCCCCTCAGCCTCCGGCGCTCCAGAGAAAACAGCCCAAGTTTATCCAGCCTCTGATGATAGCACATGCCCTCTTTACCAGGCAGCATCCTGGTAAATGTCTTCTGTACCCTCTCCAAAGCCCCAACATCATTCCTGTAGTGGGACGACCAGATTGGTGTGCAATATCCCATATATGGTCTAACCAGAGTTTTATAAGGTTGCAATATAATCTCTTGATTTTTCAGTCAGTGACTTAACTAATAAAAGCAAGCATTCTATTAGCCTTCTTAACCACCTTCTCGACCTGTGCAGCCACTTTCAGGAGGCAATTGGCTCTGCATCGGGCCCATACTCACTGGAGTTTAGAAGAATGAGGGGGACATCTCATTGAAATCTATCAAATATTGAAAGGTCTAGATAGCGTGGACATGGAGAAGATGTTTCCTATAGTAGGGGAGTCTAGTACCAGAGGGCACGGCCTCTGAATAGAAGGACATCCCTTTACAGCAGAGATCACTGGATCATCATAAAGTGGAGGTTGATAGGTTCTTGATTAGGAAGGGAGTCAAAGGTTCCAGGGAGAAGCCAGGAGAATGGGGGTTGAGAGGGACATTAAATCAACTGAGTGTCAGTACCTTCAGTTGAACTCTGTCTTTTTGTGTGTTTCCCCTTAGCTGTCAGTCTGCGGTTTTGTATTGCCATGTGCTCGTTTGTTTTCATGCCCCATGTGCTCCTGTCCCCACTCCTGCTCTACTCCGGCCCTGTATTACTGAGTACTCCATTTCTCACCTGTTTCTCATCACTACCTGTTTTGCTGCCACTTCTGTCTCATTGTGCCCCACCTATCATCTGCCTCTGTTTGTTGCTCAGTGTATTTCAGTCCTGTGTTTTCATCTGTTTGTTGCCAGATTGTGCCAGTGAGTTTTCCTGAGCCTTTCCAGCATGTCTGGCTGTCTGAATAGCGACTCTGCCTGATTCTGTGTTTTGGATTTCTCTGGAATTTTTGATCTCTGCCTGAACTTTGACACTGGCTTTGTTGCCCCTCTGGATTTGCTACTCAGTAAATATCACAGTGTGCACAGTACTTGGTCTGTGATTGGCTGCCTGCTTCACTGCCCTGACACTATGATGGAATAGTGTAGCAGATTTGATGGACTGAATGGCCTAGTTCTGCCCATATGTCTTATAGTCTTATGGCTGGTTGGCAATCTTTGTATGTCCACCGATGGTTTATATCTGGTAATGTTATTGACCTACCTTTAGGCAAGCCACCCTCTTTCAAAAGATCCTACCCATCCTGAGGTAAATTCTGATGTCCTACAGTAGACTATAAGATCACAGATGTAGGAGCACAATTAGGCCTTTCTGCCTATCGAGTCTATTTATCAGTTCCTCTCCATAGATGCTGCCTGACCTGCTGAGTCCCTTCAGCAATTTTTATGTGTTACTCCCCCACCCTGTGTTTTGCTTTTCCCTCTCATTCCCACTTACTCTGCTCATCACTGGTCACCAAGGTTAAGCCCCAGCTTTTAACCCTCTGCCCTCAAACAGTGTACATGGTGAGCTGAAGTGGCTTGGACAAGTCTAACCAGAAGTTTGAAAAGGCAGAGTGTGGTGAGGAGACCAGACTGCTCTATGTCACTGCCTGTGAGGAGTGGGGCCTTGACTGCAAGAATATATACAGCTTCACGGTCTTCATCTGAGCTGCAATGACATAATTCATCATATTGCTGTTGACCTACTTTCGAGGTTAGAAGCGATGCCTGAGTTATAATCCTCCCCCGTCCTTCTGACTGTGTGGATCAAATTATAATATGGAACTTTAAATAGATTCCCATAAATCACGACCAAAAATATGATATGTGCGCCACTGCAACTAAGCCAGCTTCCGGTCTTGTCCCCATTGTATCTCATTTAAAATCTATTTCCATCCTCTGCTGTATTTACATACACGTTTACATCCGTCAGTCCTTGTCAACGAATAGTTATAGCACAGACAAAGTTCACTCTGTCTATTGTGTCTGTGCCAGCTCCCCATCAGAGTAAATTTCCAGTTTCATTCCCCAACCCTTTCCCTGGAGACCTGCAAGGTCACCTTATCAGGTATTTCCTGTAACTAATAAAGTGGCCATTGAGTGTGTGTTCATGGTCTGCTGCTGTAGCCCGTCCAGTTCAAGGTTCAATGTGTTGTGCATTCAGAGATGGTCTTCAGCACACCACTGATGTAGTGTGTGGTAATTTGTGTTATAGTCACCTTCCTGTCAACCTGAACCAGTCTGGCCATTCTCCTCCGATCTCTCTCATTAACCAGGGACGTTTACCCACTGCACTGCCTATCACTGGATGTCTTTTTCTGTTTTCTCGCCATTCTCTGTAAACTCTCTTGTATGTGAAAATCCCAGAAGATCAGCAGTTTCTGAGGTACACAAACCACCCTGCCTGATGTCAACAATCATTCCGGTCAAGGGAAGACTACAGTATGGGGTTCTTCAGCTACTGGACAGGAAGGGCCCAGGTTGCGCAAGGATTATTGTAGCAGCAAACCACCTGGGGGGGGGGGGTGCTACCTGAGTGTAAATAATGCTATTTGGTTATTTATTCATTGATTGAGATGCAGAGTGCAATCGGTCCTACCGGCACTTTAAGCCATGCCATCCTCTGATTCCCCAGTTTAATCCTAGCCTAATTCCGGGGCAATTTACAATGACCAATTAACCTGCTAACCAGTAGACTATGGAAGGAAACTGGACGACCCAGGTGAAAACCATATGGTCATGGGGAGAATGTACAAACTCATTGTAGACAGCGGTGGGAATTGAACCCCGAGTCACTGGACTATAAAGCGTTGTGCTAACTACTACCTGACTGTGCCACTCGAAGAGCCCCCTCCACACCCCCTTTTGGGTGATGTGGGGATAGGAAGAGGGACAGAAGCACAAATGATTAAAATCAGGTTGCTAATTTCAAGAAACACAAAATGGTTGACTTGCCAACACCTCTACTCCCCCACCCATCCCCCAGACTCTCTAAGGATTCTGTATCACACTTCACGCCTGGAATTCTCTGATAATTGTATGGATCTATGGTAGAAAATTGCCTTAAGATAAGAGAGCCAGTGCAGAGAAAAATCTTCCAGATATCAAAAATGCTGTACAATATACTGAATAATTAATATTTTTATCACCCTACTCTGATTAGAATCCTCATTACTGAACAGAGAGTCTGAGAAATTCGTATTTTTTCCTTCTTGTATTACAAAATTTAAGATGTAGCCTTCAAAGATCAACACACAACTTTTTGTCTGCAAACCTTCAGATAAACAGGTGGAAAATTCTAGGTTCATTGAATCCAGCACATGAAAAAAAAAGGATTTTTTTCTCCGTGCCTTCAGGGAGAATCAAATCAAAGATTGCTCAGAACTCTGAAATATTTTATAATTTGGTGTGTTGAAGCAGAGTGCATGAAGCCTGTAGCTGCATGCAATTCCCTGCCCAGAGCACCTCATCAAAAACTGGGTAAACCTCATAAAAACCTTTTAAGCTGGAAGAGATATACAAAAGCTAGTTTTTTTTTGTGCGTGCGGACTGATTTTGCTTTAGGCTGTGGAAGTTACAGTTTGTAGATAATATAAGGTGAGTATGTGTTATCAAACAAGGAATGGTTTCGTAATGATATCCACGTTCAATCAGGGATCCACAAAATCATTTATTAGAAATCAAAGTGTACAGAATAAAACATAATAAAAATAAAATTATATGAAACACACAGCACATCAAGCAGCATTTCTGAACAAAGAAGCAAAGGTGATGTTTAAGGATGAGAACCAGCCGTATTGCTAGTGAAAGATCACCAACTTTCCCATTGGAGGGGGGGAGCAGCAGCAGTGTTGTGATTGGCATAACCATAAGACCTTAAGATATAGGAGCAGAATTAGGACATTTGGTCCATCAAGAATGCTCCACCATTCAATCATGGCTGATTTATTATCTCTCTCAACCCCATTTTCCTGCCTTTTCCCCATAACATTTGACACCCTGACTCACTTCACTATATATTTTACTCTCTTTTTGCACTACTTCTTTAGTCTTTTATATAAAGCAACACACAAAATGCTGGAGGAACTCAGCAGGTCAGGCAGTGTCTATGGAAATGAATTAGTAGTCTATGTTTCAGGCTGAGCCCCTTCTTCAGAACTGAGAAGGTGAGAAGGAAGGGGGAGGTTGCCAGAATAAAAAGATAGGGATGAAGGGAAGGAGGATAGCTAAAAGGTGATGGGTGAAGCCAGGCAAGTGGGAAAGGTAAAGGGCTGGAGAGGAAGTAATCTGAGAGGAGAGGAAAGTGGACCATGGGAGAAAGGGAAGGAGGAAAGGACCAAGAGTGAAGTGATAGGCAGATGAGAAAAGGTAAGAGGCCAGAGTGGAGAATAGCAGAAGAGGTGAGGAGTGGAGAAATTTCTTTTAATCCAAAGGAGAAATCAATATTCATGACATTAGGCTGGAGGCTACCCAAACAGAATATAAGGTTTTGCTTCTCCACCCTGAAGGTGGCCTCATCTTAGCACAAGAGGAGGCTATGGGCTGACATTTCGGAATGGGATGGGAATCAAAATTAAAATGTTTGGCCACCGGGAAGTTCTTCTTATGGCAGATGGATCAGATGTTTCCGACTGAGACCCTTCATCAGGACTGGAAGATTTCCAGTATCTGCAGAACCTCATATGTTGAATTCTCCAATTTCCGGTAATTCCCTCCCCCTCCCCTCCCCCATCCTAGATCCCTCTCTGCCTCTCTCCCCTTTCAACTTTCTGCTCCTTTATCTCTACAGTTCTTTCATGCTTATCCCCTCCCCCCTTTATCTTTCCTCTGATTGGTTCTCCACCTGGCACCCCTAGCCCTTCTCCCTCCCCTATCTCTATTACTGGGCTTCGGCCCTCTCTTCCCCCCCATTTCTGATGAAGGGTCTCGGCCCGAAACGTTGGCTACTCTTTTCTCACAGATGCTGCCTGACCTGCTGAGTTCTTCCAGCGTCGTGTACGTATTCTTTGATCCACAGCATCTGCAGTTGTATTTTTGTGTTTAAATTCTGCTGATGCTGGGAATTTGAGCAACACACACAAAATATTGGAGGAAGTCAGCAGGTCCAGCAGTATATACAGAGGAAAACAAACATTCCTTGTGCCTTTAAAAGGGAATTATATAACTCCGCTCTGTGGCCTCTTTCTTAAGTACACCTGCTTATACAAATATTTAATCTGCCATTCATGTGACAGCAACTCAATGCATAAAAGCATGTAGACATGGTCAAGAGTTTCAGTTGTTGATCAGACCAAACATCAGAATGGGGAAAATATTCTGCAGATGCTGGAAATCCAGAGCAACCCACATGAAATGCTGGAGAAACTCGGCAGGTAAGGCAGCATCTATGGAAATGAATAAACAGGCAATGCTTTGAGCTGAGACCCTTAATCAAAACTGAAAGGAAGGGGGATGATGCCAGAATAAAAATATGGGGGGGGGGAGAGGAAGGAGGGCAACTAGAAGTTGACAGGTGAAGTCAGGTGGGTAGGAAGGTTAAAGGGCTGGAGAGGAAGGAATCTGATAGGAGAGTAGAGTGGACCTTTGGAGAAAAGGAAGGAGGAAGGGACCAGGGAAAGGTGATTGCCAGGTGAAAAGAAGTAAGAGGCCATAGTGTTTTCTCTGGAGCAGTGGGACTAAGGGGAGATCTGATGGAGGTTTATAAGATTATGAGCTATAGATAGAATAGACAGACAGTATCTTTTTCCTGGGATTGAAATGACTAATAACAGAGGGCAAGTATTTAAGGTGAGATGGGGTAATTTTAAAGGAGATATGAGAGGCAAGTTTTTTAACACAGAGAGTGGTGGGTGTCTGGAATGTGCTGTCGGGGTGGTGGTGCAGACAGACACATTAGGACTTATAAGAGACATTTAGTTAGGCACATGAATGCAAGGAAAATGAAGGAATATGGTCCTTGTGTAGGCAGAACGGATTAGTTTAATTGGCCATTTGATTGCTAATTTAATGGGTTCAGCACAATATTGAAGGTGAAAGGGCCTATTCCCGTGCTGTACTGTTCTATGTTCTATATTCTAAACACTCAGCGGCCACTTAATTAGGTATCTCCTGTGACCATTTTCCCTCAGAATATCACAAGCTGAGGGCTGACCCTATTGACGTTTATAGAATCTTGAGGGGCCTAGATGGAAGGAATCACACAGCTCTTTCCCCAGGGTAGGGGAGTCCAGAACAAGGGGGCATGGGTTGAAGGTGAGGGGAAAAAGGTTTAAGTGAACCCATGAATACTATCTCGCTATTTTGCTCTCTTACAGAACATATTACAGACCATAGGACCAAAAGACAAAGGAGCCAAATTAGGCCATTTGGCCCATCCAGCCTGCCCTGCCTGGAATTCCACAATTACTATATGGATCCTTGGTAGAAACCTGCCTTAAGATGAGAGAACCAGGGCTGAGGGAAATCTTCTAGATATAGATAGATAGATAGATAGATAGATAGATAGATAGATAGATAGATACTTTATTCATCCCCATGGGGAAATTCAACTTTTTTCCAATGTCCCATACACTTGTTGTAGCAAAACTAATTACATACAATACTTAACTCAGTAAAAAATATGATATGCATCTAAATCACTATCTCAAAAAGCATTAATAATAGCTTTTAAAAAGTTCTTAAGTCCTGGCGGTAGAATTGTAAAGCCTAATGGCATTGGGGAGTATTGACCTCTTCATCCTGTCTGAGGAGCATTGCATCGATAGTAACCTGTCGCTGAAACTGCTTCTCTGTCTCTGGATGGTGCTATGTAGAGGATGTTCAGAGTTATCCATAATTGACCGTAACCTACTCAGCGCCCTTCGCTCAGCTACCGATGTTAAACCCTCCAGTACTTTGCCCACGACAGAGCCCGCCTTCCTTACCAGCTTATTAAGACGTGAGGCGTCCCTCTTCTTAATACTTCCTCCCCAACACGCCACCACAAGGAAGAGGGCGCTCTCCACAACTGACCTATAGAACATCTTCAGCATCTCACTACAGACATTGAATGACGCCAACCTTCTTAGGAAGTACAGTCGACTCTGTGCCTTCCTGCACAAGGCATCTGTGTTGGCAGTCCAGTCTAGATATCAAATATGCTGTACAATGTACTGAATAATTAATATTTTATCACAATATGACTTTTATATTTATTTAATTCATATTTCTTATTATAACCTACCATTACTTTTATGTATTGCTCTGTACTGGTGTCGCAAAGCAACAAACTTTTCGATATATCCAAGTTCAAAGTAAATATACTGTCAAAGTACTTATATGTTACCATAGGTTTGCGGGCATTTACTGTAAGTACAAGAAACAACAGAATCAATGAAAGACCGCCCCTAACAGGACAGACAAACAATCAAAGTAAACAAAGTATACAAATACAAAAAGAAGCAGATAATGATAATAATAAATAAATAAACAATAAATAACAAGCACAGGAGATAAAAAGTCCTTGAAAGTGAGTCTGTAGCTTTGGGAACAGTTCAGTGATGGGGTAAGTAAAGTTGTCCGCTCTGGTTCAAAAATATGATGATTGAGGGTAATAACTGATCCCGAGCCTGGTGGTGTGGGTGCTGAGGCTCCTGTACCTTCTCCCTGATGGCAGCAGGGAGAAGAGAGCATGGCCTGGATGATGGTATTCCCTGATGATGGATGCTGCTTGTATGACATGTCAGCGATAACAAACTGATTCTGATAGGCAACATTTTCACACAGAGGGTGGTGGATATATGGGAGGAGCTGCCAGAAGCAAGGGCTTGGTGGGGAAGGACCACCGAATGGGGTTCTTCTGCTACTGGACAGGGAGGGGCTGGTTAGATGTGGAAGCCCCTCAATTATTGTAGTATCACCCCAGGAGGACATATGGGTGGCAATAGTGCAATTGATTTTAATTTAACACTAAACACATTGTCCACAAATGGAAGAATGTAAAAGTGTTGCATGGTTTATTCTGTAATTATTTTCTATTACAAATAAAACTTATTTTGGTTAATAATAAAATAGTTGAAGCAGATACAATTGCAATACTGAAAAGACATTTGGACAGGTACATGGATAGGAAATGATTAGAGGGATATGGGCTAATCACAGGCAAATGGAATTTGTCCATTTAGGCAACTTGGTTAGCATGGAGGAGTTGGGCCAAATGGCCTATTTCCATGTTGTCTGACCTATGACTCTATGACACGACCTGCAGCTCACTGAGTAGTTCTGTTGGTTTGCGATAGAACAAGATACCAGAATGAACAGCAGACCAAAGCACCAGTGCAGCACTGACAGCTACCACCCTAATGAAGGTTGTGCCGTTATACTGAATCGAATAGTAAGGTGTTGGGGTGTGTTGAAAACACACATAGTCACGACAGGCTGACAATGCCAAAGCTTTATCCATGAAAAGGGATCCCAATGCACGAAGAGACAGAACATGAAAGATACAACTTGGTCACTGGGCCGTTTGCTGACTGCAGAGGAGCCGAGCCAAGTCCAAGGGGAACCTTGATGGAGTGAGGAAAGAAAGCTACTTTGAGTACATTATGTTCTGGAATCCCTAACCACAGATTTCCATGGAGATGAGGGCATTTTGGTTTCTTTACACAGTAGGTTTTCATGATCAGGAATGTGTTGCTCAATAGGTTAAGTGAGAGAAAATTCAACAGGACCTTGCATCGAAAATTGGATACGGGCTATCACATGAAGTGCTCTGGCTCTGTACTTGTGGGAGTTTAGAAGAATGAGGGGAGATCTCATTAAACTTACAGAATATTGAAAGGCTGAGATAGAGTGAATGCCGCGAGGATACCTCCTATAGTGGAGGAGTCTAGGACTAGAGGGCATTGCCTCAGATTAGAGGGGTGTCCATTTAGAATTTGAGATGAGGGTGAATTTCTTTAGACAGAGGATAGTAAATCTGCTGAATTTATTGACATAGATCGCTGTGCAGGCCAAGTCATTGTTGTGCAGACCAAAGCAGAGGTTGATAGGTTCCTGATTAGTCGGGGCATCAAAGGTTATAGGGAGAAGGCAGGAAAATGGGGCTGAGAGGAATCATAAATCAACCATGATTGAATCATGGATCAGACTTGATGAGCCGAATGGCTTAATTCTTCTCCTATGTTTTGTGGTCTTGTGCTCTATTGGGAAGTATTTATGAGTGAAAAGGTCAGGAGACATAACGCCTTAACAAAATGTAACGAGAAAAAAAATAGGTTGAATTGCCTGCGATGAATCTGATACAATACCCTGAACCCAAGTTGTACCCTTTTGGAAATTTGCATTCGTAAATAATTTTAAACTCTATTTGAACTATGAGATTCTTTTTGTAATTGCTGCAGAAAACAAATAACTAAAGCTGTGCAGGATCTGTGATAAATAAGTAAATGATGCTAGAACGATAAACAAGTACAAATGAATCACATTGAACTGGAAATCATGTGTGCCAGGGACATGAGGTTAACTGGAAATCATGTGTGTCCCAGACATGACTGTAACTGGAAACTCTTGTACGTCATTGTCTTCTGCTGCTGTAGTCCATCCACTTCAAGGTTCGATGAGTTGTGCATTCAGAGATGCTCTTCTATACACAATTGTTGTAAATCGTGATTATTTGTGTTATGTATTTAATATTTCAGGAGTATCTGAGTATGGTTGTAAATATATTGTTTGATTAAGCATGCTTTGTTTGTTGTTTACATATGCATTGTAGGTTATTTGTAAAAGTATGTAAGTAGCATAGGTCATCATGTCGCCATGTGATACATGTGTACCTCGCGAAAAGTAAGCATGGACTCTCATTTCAGACTCCTTTTCCTTTCTATTAGTTTACTGCCTTGGAGTTCCAATACATAACAGTGGCGATAACATTTTTAAAGCAAACCTGAGGTGACTACCTATTTGTTGAAGTGCAGTGAGATAGTCGAGTATAACAAAAAGCATGGCGGGAAATGGTCAAGTTTAAAAAAGTGCAGCAACTTTTTTTTTTGGAGTAGCACCTCTACTTCACAAAAGGAAAGACCATCAAATTTAAAAAAGAAGACAGAAAACAGAAGTATTCACAGGATCATAAAGTGAGTACCAGGTGATAATAATCATAAATAAAAAAAGGAGCAGAAATGGCTGACTACATCAGAAGGATTGACATGTTTGATTACATCACAGATAACTGGATATTGTATACGGAATGAATTGAGCAATACTTTAAAGCAAATGAAATAGCAGTTGAGAAGCAAGTTCCAATTTTGCTGAGTGCTTTGGATTTAAAGACATACAGTCTACTTAGAAGTTTGATTCCTCCAACCAAACCAGCTGAAATGACCTTTGCTAATAACATGAAAATAATGCAGGAGCATTTAGAATTGCAATTTACCTATTGCCACAATAGATCAACGGCAGACACAATCTCAATGGCTCTTCACACGGCTTTAGACGACCTGGATATCAAAAACATCTATAATCAGGATGCTGTTCATTGACTATAGCTCAGCATTTAATACCATCATACCCACAATCCTGATTGAGAATTTGCAGAACCTGGGCCTCTGTATCTCCCTCTGCAATTGGATCCTCGACTTATTAACTGGAGACCGCAATCTGTGTGGATTGATGATAACATTGATGCCTTGCTGACGATCAACACTGGTGCACCTCAGGGGTGTGTGCTTAGCCCACTGCTCTAATCTGTCTATACCCATGACTGTGTGGCTAGACATAGCTCAAATATCATCTATAAATTTGCTGATGATACAACCATTGTTGGTAGAATATCAGATGGGGATGAGAGGGCATACAGGAGCGAGATATGCCAACTAGTGGAGTGGTGTCGCAGCAACAACCTGGTACTCAACGTCAGTAAGACGAAAGAGCTGATTGTGGACTTCAGGAAGGGTAAGATGAAGGAACTCATACCAATCCTCATAGAGGAATCAGAAGTGGAGAGAGTGAGCAGTTTCAAATTCCTGGGTGTCAAGATCTCTGAGGACCTAAACTGGTCCCAACACATTGATGCAGTTATAAAGAAGGCAAGACAGCGACTATACTTCATTAGGAGTTTGAAGAGATTTGGTATGTCAACAGATACACTCAAAAACTTCTATAGATGTACTATGGAAAGCATTCTTATAGGCTGTATCACTGTCTGGTATGTGAGGGGTGCTACTGCGCATGACCGAAAGAAGCTGCAGAGGGTTGCAAATTTAGTTGGCTCCATCTTGGGTACTAGACTACAGAGTACCCAGGACATCTTCAGGGAACCGTATGTCAGAAAGGCAGCGTCCATTATTAAGGACTTCCAGCACCCAGGGCATGCCCTTTTCTCACTGTTCTTCCCCTCTGTCATCCAATTCCTAAATGGACATTGAATGTTTGGCCAGTACCCCACTTTTTTAAAATATACAGTATTTCTGATTTTTGCACGTTTTTAATCTTTTCAATATACATATACTATAATTGATTTACTTTTTTTTTCCTCTTCTATATTATGTATTGCATTGAGCCGCTGCTGCTAAGTTAACAAATTTCACATCACATGCCGATGATGATAAACAGGATTCAGATTCTGATTCTGAATTGAAATCATTGTTGATTGCAGAATGATTTAGTTTTCATAAGCAGAATCAAAAGGAAGAGGGAGTCCATTTCAGCGTACATGACCAAGTTGTCTGGGCACTGTCAGTTTGATAATGGGCTTAGTGATGCACTGAGAGTTCATTTAGTTGTGGAATCTTACAAGAAAGCATTCAAAAATGGCTCCTAATTGAAGCACAGTTTACATTTAAAAGAGCAATTGAAAGAGTTGTATCAATGGAAAGAGTAGACTGAGACACAACTAAGTTGCAGTTAGGAATGAAAGTGAGCATGAACAAAATTGCCACATCTAAACAGTAACTGGACTGGCTGAACAAATTGTGTTACTGTTCTGGCAGGGGCTCATGTAGATCAGACCAATGCAGTTTTAAAGGTGAAACTTGCAGAAAATGTCATAAAGTAGGATGCATTCAAAGAGCATGTTGGGCAGACACGAATAAATGGAGTGCACAGGGAAAAGATGAAAATAAAAAGTCAAGCTGCAGTTCCAGAAAGAGCCCTAACTTGTATGCTGTTGATCAAAAATCTGATAATGGTGACAGTGACATAGCACTGAGTAGCCTTGAGGTTTATAATGTGAAAACTAACAATAGACAAGGAAGATAGCTTACACTAGAATTGAAAAACAAATTAATTAAAATGAAATGCGACACTGGCCTAGCTGTTTCAGTCATTCCACAAAATAAGTTTGAATGATATTTCAAAGATACTAAACTGAAGCCTGAAGATATCCAACTAAGACCTTGCACTGGAGAAAAGGTAACTCCTGTGGGAATGGCATTCGCAACAGTGAGAAACAACAGCCAACAAGCAACACTGGGCTTGTATGTGGTAAAAACAGGAGGGCCAACATTATGGGGTCATAACGGGCTGAGACAGCTTCAACCTGATTGGAGATCTATACACCATTTGCATGCCACATCCCCTGCAATAGAGTCAACTGAAAGCGAATTAAGAAAGTTATTGGATGATGTCAGCAGTGTTTAAGGACGGCATTGGAAAACTCAAACATATCAAAGGTAAAATTGTGGTAAAAGAAAATGCCACACCCAAGTTTTGCAAGGCCCACCCAGTCCCTTAGACCATCTGCAATAAATTAGCCCGTAACATACACAAAATGCTGAAGGAACTCAGCAGGCCAGGCAGCATCTATGGGGTAAAGTACAGTCTTACAAACAAGGGAAAATCTGCAGATGCTGGAAATCTGACTGTACTTTTTCCCGTAGATGCCGCCTGGCCTACTGAGTTCCTTTAGCATTTTGTGTGTGTTGCTCAGATTTCCAGCATCTGCAGATTTTCTCTTTGTAAATTAGCCAGTAAACTAGATTGCATAGAAACTAAAGGAATTCTTTCCAAGGTTGAGTGGAACCCACGAGCAGCAATGGTGCAAGTAGCCAAGAAGAATTGGTCTGTCAGGATCCGTGGTGAACTTAAGGCCACCAACGACCCAATACTGAAAGTAGATCAATATCCTCTGCCAATGATACAGGATATCTTTGCAAACCTTTCTGGAGGTTTCTTCAGTAAAGTGAACTTACTTGAGGGCTACCTACAGAAGGAGATGGAAGAAGAGTCCAAAGTGTTTCTTACCATAGACACTCGCAAAAAGCTTTATGACTATGATAGGCTTATTTTTGGAGTAGTATCTGCACCCTATTTTTACCCATGCTGGAATGAACTTGCCTTTGATGGAGATTGTCTTATATGGGGATTTAGAGTTGTTGTACCATCCAAGCTGAGAGCTCAAATGTTGGAAGAGTTACATCTGGTCACCTAGGCATAGTCACGATGCAAGTGTTGGCTTGAAGTTTTGTCCAGTGTCCTGGGGTAGATCAGCAGATCAAGCAGCTTGCCATGTACTGTCTGTGATGCGAACGTGTCCAGAAGATGGCCTCTCCATCCCTGAGAATGGCCTACGTTGCCCTGGCACAGGATTCATGTGGATTCTGTTGAAACATGCATGGGCACAAATTTATTAGTAGTAGTGGGTGCAGCTACAAGGTGGCCAGAAATGTTCCCAATAGCCTCCACTACAGCCTCGCATTCTGTTGATGTGTTGAGAAGATTCTTCTCAAGGACAGGTGTTCCAGAATACTTAGTGACAATGGACTACAGTTTGTAGCAGAACAGTGTCAGTCATTCCAGAAAATGAATGGAATAAGACATATCGCTTCTGCACCATACCACCCAGCTACAAATGGCTTGCCGGAGAGATTTGTCCAGAGTCTAAAGAATACCCTGCAAGCAATGTCAGCATAACACTCTACACTAACACTGAATCAGAAGATATCATCTCGTAATGCAGCACACTTTGATCTCCTCAAACCCAATGTCAGAGGGCGTATGCAAGACAAGCAGCTAAAACAAACTGAAGGCTCCTCAGACAAGGAGGTTTGAAGTTCCACTCCTGGACAAACAGTCCTGGTCAGGGACTACAGAGGTGATCAAAAGTGGGCATTCGGAAAGATTAAGGACAGATCTGGACCACTCTACTACACAGTGAAGATTGCATCTGATGTCACCTGGGGATGACACATTAATCAGTTGAGGAGAGCAGAGTCAATTGTTAGAGAAGAAAGGTGGCCAGAGCTGTCAGAACCACTTCCTGCAGTGCCACAGCCAACTCCTACAACCACTCTGGATACAGACGAGGCCCCAGAACCTGAGATTGTTTCACAGCTACAAGTCTCACCTGCCAAGCAGATGGATCCCCCTTGTCAGGAAATATGTTATCACACAAGAGTAAGAAATTCTCCACAGCAATTATATCTTTATGCTTGAATGGGACAATTTAAAATTTATTTTGCTGTGGATGTCTGTGCAGTATTTGTGCTATATAGCATATTGTGCATATAGCTGAGAAGCATTTACATATTTATATGGAGTTTATGGCTAAGTAGGGTGGAGTGTTGTATATTTAATATTTCAATAATATTTGAGTAATATTGTAAATATATTGTTTGATTTAGCATTCTTTGTTGTGTACATAATGAATTGCAGGATAACTGTAGAAGTACATAAATGGCATACATTATGTCATCATGCCACCACGTGATATATGTACGCACAAAGTTAGACTCACACTTCAGACTCCTGTCTTTTCCTTTCAATTAGCTGAATGCTTCGGAGTTACAAAACATACCTATTTAAGTAACAGACACAAAATGCTGGGGGAGCTCAGAAGGCCAAGCTGTAGTTACTGTTTAACAACTTAAGTTACCGCAACACGCACAAAATGCTGGGGGAGCTCATGGAAAAGAGTACAGTCAGTGTTTCAGGCTGAAACGTCAAAATGTACTTTTTTCCATAGATGTTGCCTGGCCTGTTGACTTCCTCCGGCATTTTGTGTGTGTTACCTGGATTTCCAGCATCTGCAGATTTTCTCTTGTTTGTGATTGAATTTAGGTTACTGTACTCTTAATAACATATAACCATATAACAATTACAGCATGGAAACAGGCCATCTCGGCCCTTCTAGTCCTCCTCTCAACTTGAACCAGTCTGGCTATTCACTGCTGACCTCTCTCATTAACGCAGCATTTTCACCCACGGAACTGCCTCTCAGTGGATGTAGTTTTTGTTTTTCGCACCATTTTCTGTAAACTCTAGAGAGTAGTGTGAGTGAAAAATCACAGATCAGAAGTTTCTGAGATAGTCAAACCGCCCTGTCTGGCACCAACAATTATTCCACAGTCAAGGTCACTTAGATCACATTTCTTCCCCATTTGGATGTTTGGTTTGAACAACTGAACCTCTTGACCATATCTGCATCCTTTTATGCATTCAGTTGCTGCCACATGACTGGCTGATTACACACTGGCATTAACAAGCAGGTGTGCAGGCATAACTAAGGAAGTGGCCACTCATTGCGTTTGTTACCAATACTTAGTGGTCCGTTTTTTGAATGCATTTACAGTAGGATGGTAAGATTTTGAAAAAAACACATAAAGAAGGACTGATAAACAAGCAGTCTTGTGCAAAAGAAGGCAGATTGCAATTAAATAAATGAATAAAACTGAGAACATGAGTTGTAGAGTCTTGAAAGTGCAGGCTAGCAACCCCATCCCATAAATGCCTAGAGCTGCAGAAACATGAACAGAAGCTCCAAATCCCTCACCTAGAACACGTATGAAATTATGTGATGAAAGCGGAAGCCATGGGGTCGATCGATCTTTGGCCCAGGACGGAGGACTCGAGAGAGCTGCTGTAGGTGGCCTACGTGCCAGCAGTGGTGATGGGCTTGAGAAGGACGAGAAGAATAGCTTCTGTGTCACAAGCATTTGTAAGTGAGTTCTTTTCCTTGAAAGTAATTCAGCTCTGTCTGAAAGAAATCAAGGAGGATTATTGCATGAAATTATTTAGGTCTGGAAATCGAACCTTTCGCCTCCATTGCAGGAACATGAACTGGACATGACAGGAGAGCAATTCTTGTCAGGGAGGAGCGTAAGCATCTCACCATCTATCAGAACAGTAAATTACCCGACAGGATATCAGAAACACAAGTGCATCCATTACTCAATCTCACTTGAAGACTCACTGCAGTAAGCGATTAAATGACTCAAAAATATGACTGGCTTGATTCCACTCTTAAACAGTATGGGTTTTCCTCATGAATTATGGCAGGACAACCATCTGCATTTGAAAATAAAATTGCATTGTTAAGCTGTCAAGATAAAAAATATCCAAGAGATCAAGGTCTAAACCTTGTTGATGGGCAGTTCTGTTAAGCACAGTGCTCCATTGTTCTGTTTAACACTCTAGTTTCACTGACCCTGCAGTTACAAACCTTCACCCAAACTGTTACCATAGGACCAAAATATATAGGAGCAGAATTAGACCACTCGAACCATTGAAATTAATCCGCCATTCCATCATGCCTGATCTATTTTCCCTCCCCGACCCCATTCGCCTATCTTCTCCCTGTAACCTTTGATGCCCTGCCTAATCAAGAACCTATCACCCTCCACTTTAACTCAATGACTTGTCCTCCACAGCTAGCTGTGGCAATGAATTCCACAGATTCATTAACCTTTGACTAAAGAAATTCCTCCTCACCGCTGTTCTAAAGGGATGTTCTGAGGGTGTGCCTTCTGGTCCTTGTCTTTCCCACTATCAGAAACATCCTCTCTAAGTTCACTTTATCTGTGCTTTTCAGTATTTGATAGGTTTCAATGAGATCCCTCTCATTCTTCTAAATTCTAGCAAGTACAGGCCCAGAGCCATCAAAAACTCCTCAATATGTTAATCCTTTTATTCCTAAAATCATTCTTGTGAATCTCTCTGGATCCTTTCCAATGTTAGCCCATCCTTGCTTAGATAAGGGGCCCAAAACTGCTCCAAAGACTCTACCAAAGTTCTCTCATTATTTCTATTGTTCCCACTGCATCCAACCAGAGTCATTCCTTGTAGCCCACTGATTTATTTTACTGTTCTACTTTATTTAGAGATACAGCACGGTAACAGGCCCTCCCAGTCCACAAGTCTGTGCCACCAATTTTCACCCATGTGACCAATAAACTTATTAACCGGCACTCTTTGGATTGTGGGAGGAAACTGGAGCACCTAGAGGAGACACATGTAGTCATAGAGAGAACATGCAAATTCCTTACAGATAGAGATGGAATTGAACCCAGATCTTTGGTGCTGTAACCGTGTTACCCACCACCCAGGCCATGCTCTCCTCTTGTTGCTGCAGTCAGGAAGGAGGTACAGGAGCCTTGGGATTCACACAATCAAGTTCAGGAACAGATGTTAGCCCTCGACCATCAAGCCCTTGAATTAGTGGGGATAACTTCACTCAGTTTCACTGAGTTGTTCCCACAACCTACAGACTTAGTTTCTAGGACTCTTCATCTCATGTGCTCGATATTTTTTGCTTATTTATTATTATTATTATTATTATTATTTCTTTTTTGTTTCTTTTGCATTTATACATTTTGATGCCTTTTGCACATTGGTCGTTTGTCCATCCTGTTAGATGCAGTCTTGCACTGATTCTATCATGTCTCTTAGATTTGCTGTATATTCCTGCAAGAAAACCAATCTTAGGTTTGTATATGGTGACATATACAGCACTGTGCAAAAGTCTTTGGCACATGTAAAAAAATTCTGTAAAGCAAAGATGCTTTCAAAAATGAATTGAAACATTTCTAAATATCAAAACATACTATAAAGAGCAATAAACAGTACAAAAACTATATCAAATCAATACTTGGTGTGACCACCATTTGCTTTTAAAACTACATAAATTCTCTTAGGCACACTGTCGTGCAGTTTTATAAGAAACTCAGCTGGTAGCTTGTTCCAGGCATCTTGGAGAGCTTTCCACAGTTCATCTGCAGACTTTGGCTGTCTCACTTGCTTCTGTCTCTCCAGGTAATCCTAAAGAGCCTTGATGATCTTGAGGTCAGTGCTCTGTGTAGGCCGAACTTTGAAACCATATAAAAATGTGGGGTGCTTAAGACTTTTGCACAGTGCAGTATGTACTTTGATAATAAATTTACTTTGAACTTGGGACATTAGCCGCCATGCTATCCTGCCATCTTGCTTCCATTTACTTATGGAGGAGTTCGCTGCAGAAGACATGGAGTTGTTAGGGAAGAAGCGGAAGACTGGAATATCCTCAGGCCTTCCCACAAAAACACACAACAGAGCAAAGGCTCTGGAATATTGGAACCATAGCAGCCCATCTGAACACAGCAAGATCCCATAAACAAATACATTAATACTAAAGCAAAATAACACAGACATTCAAAACCAGCTTAGAACATAGAATGGCACAGAATGGACCTTTCAGCCTACAATGTTGTGCCAACCTTTAAACCTATTTGCACGATTTGTTTAAAGTTCAAAATAAATTTGTACATGTCACCACATGCTAAATTGAAATTCATGTTCTTACAGGCATTCACAGTAGAAAAAAGATACACTAGAATCAATGAAAAACTACATCCAATCAAAGATGGGCAAGGAACCAATGTGCAAAAGAAGATAAATTGTGCAAATACTAAACAACAAGTAATAATAATACTACTGCTCTCACTGGCAGCTGGACAATCAGCCAAACTCCTTTCAAAAACGACATGAGATTCAGGATTTAGCCACTAGGCTCCTTGGGTTTATGGCAGACTCAGTGGCATGGCATAGTGAACCAGGAATGAAACTGAATACCAACAAACTATAGCGCAGTTACCGCATTGTTCATTCTCACAAGTAAATATACACAGGTAAGTAAAAATTAGTTAAGTTTCCTGTAGGTAAATATTATAAAATTCTGGTGAGTAAAAACTACAGGTAAATAGTATGTGTAAGCCATTAGCATCTAGGTTTGTGTCTAATAAACTCAAAAATAACATTCTATTTCAGCAAAATCTTATTGATACCTTTGGATTAAATTATAAAAAATGTAGCATCAACTTACAAGCAATGCTCCTGCTGGGAAATGTAGCAGCCTGGCTTTAGATGGAAACTGCTTGAGCTCCTAACATAAACCTCTGGCCTTCTGCCAGCCAATGTGCTTTTCTGCTTATTATTTCCTGACTGCATAGAAAGTGACCTAATACAGATTTGAAACTGCTCATTTCAAAATAATGGCTGAATGTGCTTAATCACATAGAAAAAAACAAACATTCATCAATTGCCTGAAGGGCAGAACAATAGTAATAAATAATTAATTCTGAGAACATGAGTTAAAGAGACGCTGAAAGTAAGTCCATAAATTGTGTTTAGATGAGTGAAGTTATCCACACTGGTTCAGGAGTCAGAAGGTTGTAGAGTAATAACTGTTCCTGAACATTGTGGTGTAGAAGTTAAGGCTCCTATACCTTCATCACGACAGTAGCAGCGAGAAGAGAGCAAGGCCTGGATGGTGGGGGTCCTTGCATAAATTACTTACATGGTTTGTCCTCTTTTTTACATTAGATATTTGTTAGTCTCTGATGTGTATAGTTGGATTCCTTTGTTTTTCTGTGGATGCCTGCAAGAAAATAATCTCAAGGTAGTATATGCTGACAAATATATACATTGATAATAAATTTACTTTGAACTTTGAACTAACTCCAAGATCAGTTTAACGCTTCCCTCCTATACAGTCCGATAACCTTTCATTTTATTTTCATCCATATGTCTAACTTAGAGTCTCTTAAATGTCCCTAATGTATCTGGCTCTACTGCCAACCAACTAAAAAAACTGTTAAAATGTGTCTAATGGCACAATGTACATGAGGGACTTTTCTGCACCGTTTCCCCAGGTCAAAAATAGGTAATACATGGGGCATAATTTTAAGGTGATTGGAAGAAGTTATGGTGGGGGGGAATGTCAGAGGTAGATTATTTAATTATTTATAGTGCGTAGAATGTTCTGTCGGGGGGTGTTAGTAAAGGCAAATACAGTATGGGATTTTTTTTTAAAAACTCTTAGATAGCTACATGAATGATAGAAAAATGGAGGGCTATGTTAGAGGGAGGGTTAGAAGGATCTTAGAGTAAGTTAAAAGGTTAGGACAACATCATGGGGCAAAAGGCCTGTACTGTGCTGTGGTGTTCTGTACTCTATGTTCTATGTATGAAATATTGGTTTATATTGCACTGAGCATTTAGTATTTGAAGAAAATCTTGTTGGCTCAAGCTTCATTATATTTGGCATTCAAGGAGTTAACTTTCTTCAGTGGCTGGGCCATTAATCCAGAAGAATTTGAAACATTTCCCTTGTTTACTCGGTACTTTTTTATTTGAATCTGATCCTCTGATGTTCTGTTGGATATAAATCTCTCTGACAACAAGCTTTTAATTCTCAGCGTCTGCTTTCAGTCCTGTTGCAAAATCAATCATTTTTTCTTTGCTACAGAGAATCTCTGAATAATTTTGTAAATAGAATCTAAAAGGGTTTATTTTCATCACTGATCTCCACCAGCAGAGAGGATATCTTTGGGCTGATGGGTCACATAGCCCAGTTCTGCTCCTAAGTGTTATGGTCTTATGATATATATATCTCCCTTAAGGTGTCTGTGCACACATGCACCTGTATTACTTGGAACCGGTCTTCTCATAGAACTGTGTACAGTATCTGTGATGCAGGAGTGGGTCAGTTGCCACGAACTGGTACTTATGCTCCCACAATCCACACCCCATCATTACTTACCTAATTCTATCAATAGTTATTACCACTGTTGGTTAATAGAATCTCAGATGGTGACAAGGAGGCTTACAGAAGTGTGGAAGATTGGCTGGTTGAGTGGTGCCACAATAACAAGCTCACACTCAACATCAACAATACCTAGGAATTGATCATGGACTTCAGGAAGGGGAAATTGGAAGTCCTCATTGAAGGATCAGCAGTGGTAGGGGTGAACAGGGTCAAGATCCTTGGCATCAGCTTCTCAGAGGATCTGTTCTGGGCCCAACTCATTGATGCAAACACAGAGAAGGCATGACAGTAGCTCTCTTTCAATCAGAGTTCAAGAGAGTTGATATGTCATCAAAAAATCTTGCACAATTCCATGCATGTAGGCTGCAGAGCATTCTAAACAAGAGAAATTCTGCTGATGGTGGAAATCCAAACCAAACACACAAATTGCTGGAAGAACTCAGCATGTCAGGCAGCATCTATGGAAATGAATTATCAGATGACATTTAGGCCCAAGACCCTTCATCTGGAGGAAGACACCAGAAGAAAAAGGTCGGGGGAATGTGATGATAGCTAGAAGGGGAGAAGTGAAGCCGGGTGGGCAGGAAAAGGACGGCTGGAGAGGAAGGAAACTGATAGGAGAGGAGAGTGGACCATCGGAGAAAAGGAAGGAGGAGGGGACCCGGGGAGGCAATAGGCAGGTGAGAAGAGATAAGAGGCTAGACAGGGGAATAGAAGAAGAAGGGAGGGAGGGGAAATTTTTACCAGAAAGAGAAATCAACATTCATGCCATGGGGTTGGAAGCTATCCAGATGGAATATAAGGTGTCGCTCCTCAGTCCTGAAGGTGGCCTCATCTTGACACAAGAGGAGGACATGGATTGATATGTTGGAACAGGAATGGGAATCAGAATTAAGATGTTTGGCCATTAGGAGGTTCTGGCCCAAGACTCTTTATCTCTATTGGTAGGTGGAGTGGAGGTGCTCAGCGATGTGGTCCCTCAATTTATCATAGGTCTCACCAATGGTAGGGGAGTCGCATCAGCAGCTTCAGACACAATAGAGGACCCCAGCAGATTTACAGGTGAGGTGTTGCCTCACTGGGAAGGACTGGATGGAGGTGAGTAGGAGGTAGATGGACAGGTGAATACAAAGCATTCTGTCCATTTGCATCAGAACCTGGTATGGATGCCGAACACACAGGATTGAAAGGAGCTGCAGAGGGTTGTAGACTCAGCCATTGCCATCGTGGGCACAACTGTGAGGGGGAACAGGAGCCTGAAGACCCACACTCAATGACTCAGGAACAGCTTCCTCCCCTCTGGCAACAGATTTCTGAACAGTTCATGAACCCATGAACACTACCTCATTACTCCTCTTTTGCATGATTTATTTATTTATAGTAATTAATAGCAATTTTTATGACTTTCACTGTACTGCTGCCATAAATCTAATTTCACATTATATCACAGTGATAATAAATCTGATTCTGACTCTGAATCTAACTGCCTGTTCCTTGAGTATATATTCAGCTTTCTCTTAAGTGTATCAGTTGTTCGTCCCCGTCCTGTCTTAGTAGAACTGAGCTCTATATTGTTCAATTCTTTTCTCTTTTGCTCCTTGTTAGATTTATTAATGACTGGCTTATTATATTCTTTGACACTAGATGTGAATTCTTTATTTTGAAGCTATTTTTCCTGAATCCCTTGTGTTCATGAGGCAATTTATGTTTTATCTCAATGGTCATAACATGCTCACATTATGTCAATCTAACTTGATGTTTCCTTATCAGAATCAGGTTTAATATTACTGGCATATATTGTGAAATTTGTTAACTTTATGGCAGCAGTACAATGTACTACATAATAGACAAAAACTGTGAATTACAGTATGTATACAAATATTAAATGGTTAAATTAAATATGTAGTACAAAAACAGAAATAAAAGAAGTAGTGAGTTAATGTTCATGGGTTTAGTGTCCATTCATAAATCGGATGGCAGAGGGGAAGAAGCTGTTCCTGAATCATTGAGTTTGTGCCTTCAGGCTTCTGTACCTTCTTGATGGTAGCAATGAGAACAAAGCATGACCTGAGTGATGGGAATCGTTAATGACGGATGCTGCCTTTTGAGGCATTACTCCTTGAAGATGTCTTGGATACTATGGAGGCTAGTACCCATAATGGAGCTGATTAAGTTTACATCTCTCTGCACCTTTTTTCAATCCTGTGCAGTCACCATTCCTCCCAAACCACCCCCACCCCACCCCCGCATACCAGACAGTGATGCAGCCAAGCAGAATGCTCTCCACAGTACAACTATAGAAATCTGAGTGTTTTTGGTGACATACCAAATCTCTTTAAACTTCTAATGAAATATAGCTGTAAAATTTATTCTGGAAGCATTGAGCTCATTGCCTCATTTAATTGAGTGCACTTTTTCAATTTATATTTAAAAAAATCTGCTAACACCAGGGCATCAGCTGAAATGTGGAACATTAATTGAAAAATAAAGTTAAATGACATTCCAAGTGTTCCTAAATTGTTTAGGGCTCTGTCGCTCTGTAAAAATACAAACACTGAAATGGTACCATATATAACAATAACTGTCAGTGATAATTAGCAGATATTGTAAATAAAAATGGCACATTTTGTGCATTTGGCAAGATGATAAGGACACAAAGTGCGATTTAATTATTTTTCACAGTGCAATCTTAGATTTTATTCACAATGTGTGGCATGGTGTATTATGAGCTACGGTTATGCACACTATTAATAGTTTGAATATTTTTTAAAGCAGCAAATTTGTTATTTTTCAATTCCAAAGGAAATTTAGAACCATTGGATCTAAGAGGACATTTCTTCCCTTCAACTTGTTCTGACATGTAGCCCCAAATGATTTTGCTTAATAATCTTAAACACAACAAATTACCTGGCAACAACTGCAATCTGTGAAGAGCAAGTATCAATTAACCTCAACTTGCTTCCTCGTTTCCCAGATCATATCGGAACAGATTCAGACTTATCGTATGTGCATCCTGAATGGAAAACATTCCATGCACATATCACATGTACATCGAAGCGTACAGTGAAATCCACATCAGTAGCGTTAACAAGAAGGCCTTTGACAAGGTGCCACACATGAGGCTGCTTAGCAAGATAAGAGCCCATGGAATTACAGGGAAGTTATTAGCGTGGGTGGAGCATTGGCTGATTGGCAGAAAACAGAGAGTGGGAATAAAGGGATCCTTTTCTGGCTGCTTGGCTGCTGGTTACCAATGGAGTTCCACAGAGGTTGGTGTTGGGACTGTTACTTTTTACAATGTATGGTATGTCAATGATTTGGACTACAATATTAAGGGATTTGTGGCTAAATTTGCCGATGATACAAAGATAGGTGGAGGAGCGGGTAGTGTTGAGGAAACAGAGCCTGCAGAGAGATTTAGATAGTTTAGGGGAATAGACAAAGTGGTGGCAAATGAAATACAATGTTGGAAAGTGTACGGTCATGCACTTTGGTGGAAGAAATAAATGGGCAGACTATTATTTAGATGGGGAGAGAATTCAAAATGTAGAGATGCAAAGGGACTTGGCAGTCCTTGAGCAAGATACCCTAAAGGTTAACCTGCAGGTTGAGCTGGTTGTGAAGAAGGCGAATGCAATGTTGCCATTCATTTCTAGAAGTACAAGATATATAAGAGCCGGGATGTGATGTTAAGGCTCTATCAGGCACTCGTGAGACCACACTTGGAGTATTGTGTGCAGTTTTGGGCTCCTTATTTTAGAAAGGATATACTGAAATTGGAGAGAGTTCAGAGAAGATTCACAAGAATGATTCCAGGAATGAAAGGATAATCGTATGAGGAACGTCTGGCAGCTCTTGGGCTGTATTTCCTGGAGTCCAGGAGAATGAGGTGGGATCTCATAGGAACATTCCAAATGTTAAAAGGCCTGAACAGATTAGATATGGCAAAGTTATTTCCCATGGCAGCGGATTCTAGGACAAGAGGGCATGACCAGTATTGAAGGACATCCTTTTAGAACTGGGATGTAGAGAAATTACTTTAACCAGAAGGTGGTAAATCTGTGGAATTTATTGCCACGAGCAGCTGTGGAGGCCAAGTCATTGGGTGTAATTAAGGCAGAGATAGATAGATTCTTGATTAGCCAGGGCATCAAAGGATATGGGGTGAAAGCGGGAGTGGGGATGAATGGATGAAGTGGATCAGCCTATGATTGAATGGTGGAGCAGACTTGATGGGCTGAATGGTCTACTTCTGCTCCTGAATCTTATGGTCTAACAACCAACACAACTTAAGGATGTGCTGTGGCAGCCCGCAAGCGCCACACATTCCAGCGCCTACTGAACATGCCTATCTTGTTCAGCAGAACATCACAAGCAGCAACAACAATAAAGCAGAAGACAATAACAGTAAAACTAGCCCCTTTCCCACTTCCACACATACACTTAGAAAGTCCTCCAAAACAAGTCCTTGCCCACACACCTACTCGTACACATAGAAAGGCCTCAAACACCCAAACACACCACGTGCTGCCTTCAGTCCTTCACCTTAGACTTACAGAATCACAGACATTGGGCCTCTATTCTCCTGACCAGCCAATCCAGGGACTTTGACCTTTAGGCCTCAATCTCCTGACTCGCTGACTTCAGTCTTTGACCATTGGGTCTCTAAGCAGTGGCCCCTCCATATCAGATGGTGATGTAACCAGTTAAAATACTTTCCATGGTACATCTGTAGAAATTTGCTGGAGTCTTTGGTGACAGACCAAATCTTTTCAAACTCTTAATGAAATATAGCTGCTGGCATGCCTTCTTCTGTAGGTTCCCATGTGTTATACTGCAACCTGACGTGGAAAGAAGGTAAGAGAGTTCCGTTGAGACAGATAATAAATTAGCCATGATAGAATGGACTAATTCTGCCTCTATGTCTTATGGTCTTACGGTCTTAAGCTGCAAATAGTTGTGGAATCAGCCGAATACATCACAAACACAACCCTCCCCACCATTGGCCATTGGTAGTATCTATAGGAGGCACTTCCTCAAGAAGGAAACATCCACCATCCAAGATCTCCACCATCTGGACCATGCCACATTCTCACTGCTACCATCAAGCAGAAGATACAGAAGTCCTACATCACCAGGTTCTTGAACCAACCTGCACAACAGCACTGGCAACCCTGGTTCAATTCCTGCTGCTGCCTGTAAGAAGTCTGTATGTTCTCCATGTGACCACATGATTTTCCTCCGGGTGCTCTGGTTTCCACCCATAGTCCAAAGACATACTGATTGATAGGTTAATTGGGGGTCATTGTAAATTGTCCCCTTATTAGACTTGGTTTAGATCATGGGATTGCTGGAGCAGTACAACATAAAGGACCAGAAGGGTCTATTCTGTGCTGTATCTCAATAAAATAAAATAAAGTAAATGCTAATCACTATCTCAGTATCGGAGGTAGTGAATATTGGTAGCTCAGGTTGAGGTGTTTGATGTCAAGGTGACATCCTCAGAGTGCTGTTGTTCCTGTTTCTCTCTGGGAGCACTTGCATTTATATAGGCCCCCATTCGTTTGCCTCAGTCCTGATTGGCCATCCCTTCAGTTGATCTTTGAATTCTATTGGCTCATGTTTCTTTGGCTCTTAGGGGTCCGTAGATGGCATCTACTTTGATATGTTTGTTTATGGAGTTATCAGAAGAGAACCATGCTACTAAAATTTCTTGTGCCTGATTTGTGTTTGCCTACACGAGAAACCCTGTGGTGTCCTAGTTAAAGTGGTGTCCTTCTCAGTCTTTACATACTGGGATCAGCGACAATGGATCATGTCTCCATACTGCCAGCTTTTCTCAACATGTTTACAGAAACACAAACGGGCAGTAAGCATCGAAGGAGATTGAAGATCTATAATCCAGGTGTGGGTCGATGAAACTCGTTAAATACCACACAGAGCAAACACGAGGAAATCTGCAGATGCTGGAAATTCAAACAACAACACACACAAAATGCTGGTGGAACACAGCAGGCCAGGCAGCATCTATAAGGAGAAGCACTGTTGACATTTCGGGCCAAGACCCTTCGTCAGGACTAACCGAAAGGAAAGATAGTAAGAGATTTGAAAGTAGTGGGGGGAGGGGGAAATGCAAAATGATAGGAGAAGACCGGAGGGGGTGGGATGAAGCTAAGAGCTGGAAAGGTGATTGGCGAAAGTGATACAGAGCTGGAGAAGGGAAAGGATCATGGGACAGGAGGCCTCGGGAGAAAGAAAGGAGGTGGGGGGGGGGGGGGGAGAAGCACCAGAGGGAGATGGAGAACAGGCAAAAAACTAAATATGTCAGGGATGGGGTAAGAAGGGGAGGAGGGGCATTAACGGAAGTTAGTGAAGTCAATGTTCATGCCATCAGGTTGGAGGCTACCCAGCCGGTATATAAGGTGCATGCCATCAGGTTGGCATACAGCCCTCATTGCTGAGGAAAAGCTGTATTCAATGCAGATTGGCACTTCCATTGTGCCCTGGATAATAGACAACCTGACTGGCAGACCAGAGTTTGTGCAGCTTCAGAACTGCATGTCAGACATGGATATAAGCAGCACTGGGGCCCCATACAGGACTGTATTGGCTCCCTTTCTATCTACCCTGTATACCTCAAACATCAGATACAACACCAAGTCATGTCATCTGCAGAAATTCTCTGATGACTCAGAAATAGTTGGGTGTATAAAGGGAGGACAGGAGGATGAACATTGGCCATGGTGGAGGACTTTGTCAAATGCTGCAAACTGAATCATCTGCAGCACAACATTAGTAAGACAAAGGAGATGGTGATAGACCTTAGGAAGACTCAGCCTGCATTGCTCCCTGTTACTTTTGATGGTGAGCACATGATGTGATGAGGACCTACAATTACCTGGGAGTGTACCTGGATAACAGACTTGAGTGGAGCTAGTCAACACACCAACACAAAGGCTGTGTACAAGAGGGCCAGAGTCGCCTCTACTTCCTGAGAAGACTGAGGTCCTTGGAAAATGCAGGTCTCTCCTTCATATGTCTACCAGTCTGTTGTCACCAGTATGATCTTCTATGCAATGATATGCTGGGGCAATGGCATCAACATGGGTGATGCCAACAGGCTCAATAAACTGATTAGAAAGGCTGGCTCTGTTACAGGAGTTAAACTGGGCACACTGGAGGCTGCAGTTTAAAAAAAGGACTCAACTGAAAATCCTGGCAATTCTGGACAATGTTTCTTACCCTCTGCATGCCACCTTGGCTGAACAGAGGAGCACTTTTCGTATAGACTAAGACAACTGCGCTGCTCCAAAGAGCGCTGTATGAGGTCACTCTTACCCTTGGCCAATAGGTTCTATAATGAGTCAATGAGACATAGGAGCAGAATTAGGCCATCCTAATGCTGTCATCCCATCATGGCTACTCCCAGACCCCAATTAACCCCATACACCAGCCTTCTCACCATATCCTTTGATGCCCTGACTAATCAGGAATCAATCAATTTCCAACTTAAATATATGCATGGGCTTGGCCTCCACCACAGTCTGTGACAGAGCATTCCACAGATTTACTACACTCTGGCTAAAAAAAAAAATCCTCCTTACCTCTGTTCTAAAAGGTTGTCACTCAATTTTGAGGCTGTGCCTCTAGTTCTGGATTCCCCCACCATAGGAAACATCCTCTCCACATCCACCCTATCTAGTCCTTTCAACATTCGGTAGGTTTCAATGAGATCCCCTTGCATTCTTCTAAATCCCAGTGAGTACAGGCCCAAAGCTGCCAAACACTCCTCATGTGATCAATCACAAACAAGAGAAAATCTTCAGATGCTGGAAATCCGAGCAACCCACACAAAATGCTGGAGGAGTCCAGCAGGCCAAGCAGCATCAAGGAAAAGAGTACGGTCGATGTTTCGGGCCGAAAGTCTACTGTACTCTTTTCCTAGATGCTGCTTGGCCTGCTGAGTTCCTCCAGCATTTTGTGTGTGTTGCTCTTCATATATTAACCCCTTCATTCCCAGACTCATCCTCGTGAACCTCCTCTGGACTCTCTCCAATGACAACTTATACTTTCTGAGTAATGGGGCCTAAAACTGCTGACAGTACTCTTAAGAGCAGCCTGACTAGTGTCTTATAAAGGCTCAGCATTATCTCCTTGCTTTTTTATATCCTTTCTTATATCTAGTAAATCTGTGGAATGCTCTGTCACAGACGGTGGTGGAGGCCGAGTCCATACATATATTTAAGGCGGAAGTTGATAGTTTCCTGATTAGTCAGGGCATCAAAGGATACGGGCAGGAGTCCGTGTCAGGAAAAAAGCAAGCCCTAGCCGGCCGGCTCTCCCGTTCATTCTGCTCTCCAATGGACATTAAATTGGACTACATCTGTGGCAACAAAATACTCGGCGGGAGTACAGAAACGGACGGTATCCTGGGCGCCGCCAGTCAGCTGTTTATTTATGTAACAGATTTTCCCCCAAGCCATCAGACTACCAACCTACTGACCTCTGCTGTGCCTATTATCTTGTTTATTATTTATTGTAATGCCTGCACTGTTCTGGGTACTTTATGCAGTCCTGGGTAGGTCTGTAGTCTAGTGTTGTTTTTGTGTTGGTTTACGTAGTTCAGTGTAGTTTTTGTATTGTTCATGTAACACCATGGTCCTGAAAAACATTGTCTCATTTTTACTGTACCAGCAGTTATGGTTGAAATGACAATAAAAGGTGACTTGACTTGACTTATTCCAGTCCCCTTGAAATAAATGCCAACATTGCATTTGCCTTATTTACCACAGACTCAACCTATAAATTAACCTTCTGGGAGTCTTGTACAAGGACTTTGAAGCCCCTCTGCACCTCTGATGTTTGAAACTTCTCCCCATTTAGATAATAGTCTGCACTATTGTTTCTTTAACCAAAATGCATTATCTGTATTCCATCTGCCACTTTTTTGCCCACTCTTCCAATTTGTTAAGTCCTGCTGCAATTGCATTGCTTCCTCAGCAATACCTACCCCTCCACCTACCTTCGTATCATCTGCAAACTTTGCCACAAAGCCACAAATTCCATTATCCAAATCACTGACAAACAATGTGAACAGCAATGGTCCCAATACTGACCCCTGAGGAACACCACCAGTCACTGGCAGCCAAACAGAAACGGCCCCTGTTATTCCCACTCGCTGCCTCCTGCCTGTCAGCCATTCCATTATGCATGCTAGTATCTTTCCTGTAATGCCATAGGATTTTATCTTATTAAGCGGCCTCATGTGTGACACTTTATCAAATGTCTTCTGAAAAACGTATACCTGGAAAGTGATAACCTCCTCCAGTCAAACTGTTTATGGTAACTTAAGTTTATGGTTTATGGTATGGGACATTGGAAAAAAGTTGAATTTCCCCATGGGGATGAATAAAGTATCTATCTATCTATCTATCTATCTATCTATCTATCTATCTATCTATCTATCTATCTATCTATCTTATATTTTATTCTTTTTACTTCTCTTCTAATATTTATACCTGTGCACTCGTAATGCTACTGTGACACTGTAATTTCATGGAAACATAAAAACATAGAAAACCTACAGAACAATACAGGCCCTACGGCCCACAAAGCTGTGCCAAACACGTCCTTACCTTAGAAATTACCTAGCGTTACCCATAGCCCTCTATTTTTCTAAGCTCCATGTACCTATCCAGGGGTCTCGTAAAAGACCCTATTGTATCTGCCTCCACCACTGTCGCCAGCAGCCCATTCCACGCACTCACCACTCTCTGCATAAAAAACTTACCCCTGACATCTCCCTTGTACCTACTTCCAAACATCTTAAAACTGTGCCCTCTTGTGCTAGCCATTTCAGCCCTAGGAAAAGGCCTCTGACTATCCACACAATCAATGCCTCTCATCATCTCATTTCCTTTGGGATCAATCAAGTATCTATCTATCTATCTATCTATCTATCTATCTATCTATCTATCTATCTATCTATCTATCTATCTATCTATCTAAAATGTCTCCAAGCAACAGATTCTTGTAGATCCTCATGTAACCTCCATTAATCCAAGTTAGAGCTCCTCCTGTGACCTCTGCAGTTTGGCATGGCTAGATAGGCTGAAGGGCCTGTTTGTGTGCTGCTGTACTCTGTGACTCTCTGACTCTATTTTTGCTTTGCATTGTGAAATCACATAGTAAAGTGCACTCCTACAGCTTGAGCTGGCACACATGGAAGTCAGAAGACTAATGCCCAAATGCATTGGTTTCCACAATGCATCAATGTTAGGGGCACATTACAAATGTCAGAAGAATGTGCTGATGAGATACAAATGCAAACGGAAGCATCACAAATGAAAGCAGATGGCCTATTGAAGGGAAACTGATGAGTTGCATGCTGACTGGAAGATAAAAACAAATAGGTTTTAAACCGGTTCTGACCGGTTTTAACCAGTTTAAACCAGTTTAAACCGGTTCTGACAGGTTTTAACCAGTTTAAAACCGGTTCAGGTTTTAACCAGTTTAAACCGGTTCTGACTGGTTTTAACCAGTTTAAACCAGTTTAAACCGGTTTTGACCAGTTCTGACAGGTTTTAACCAGTTTAAACCGGTTCTGACAGGTTTTAACCAGTTTAAACCAGTTTTGACCGGTTCTGACCGGTTTTAACCAGTTTAAATCAGTTTAAAACCGGTTCTGACAGGTTTTAACCAGTTTAAACCAGTTTTGACCGGTTCCGACCGGTTTTTTAACCAGTTTTAAACCAGTTTTGACCGGTTTTAACCAGTTTAAACCGGTTTTGACCGGTTTCTGACCGGTTTTAACCAGTTTAAAAACCAGTTTGAACCGGTTCTGACCGGTTTTAACCAGTTTTAAACCGGTTCTGACAGGTTTTAACCAGTTTAAACCGGTTCTGACCGGTTTTAACGTTTAAACTGTTTCTGACAGGTTTTAACCAGTTTAAACCAGTTTAAACCGGTTCTGACAGGTTTTAACCAGTTTAAACCAGTTTAAACCGGTTCTGACCGGTTTTAACGTTTAAACTGTTTCTGACAGGTTTTAACCAGTTTAAACCAGTTTAAACCGGTTCTGACAGGTTTTAACCAGTTTAAACCAGTTTTGACCGGTTTTAACCAGTTTTAAACCGGTTTAAAACCGGTTCTGACCGGTTTTTAACCAGTTTAAACCGGTTCTGACAGGTTTTTAACCAGTTTAAACCGGTTCTGACGCGTTTTAACCAGTTTAAACCAGTTTAAACCGGTTCTGACAGGTTTTAAACCGGTTTTGACCGGTTTTAACCAGTTTAAAAACCAGTTTGAACCGGTTCTGACCGGTTTTAACCAGTTTAAAACCGGTTCTGACAGGTTTTAACCAGTTTTAAACCAGTTTAAACCGGTTCTGACCGGTTTTAACGTTTAAACTCTGACAGGATTTAACCAGTTTAAAACCAGTTTAAACCGGTTCTGACAGGTTTTAACCAGTTTAAAACCAGTTTTGACCGGTTTCAACCAGTGTAAACCGGTTTAAACCGGTTCTGACAGGTTTTAACCGGTTTTGACCGGTTTTAACCAGTTTAAACCGGTTCTGACCGGTTTTAACCAGTTTTAAACCAGTTTAAACCGGTTCTGACAGGTTTTAAACCGGTTTTTGACCGGTTTTTAACCAGTTTAAACCAGTTTGAACCGGTTCTGACCGGTTTTAACCAGTTTAAACCGGTTCTGACAGGTTTTTACCCAGTAAACCGGTTCTGACCGGTTTTAACGTTTAAACTGGTTCTGACAGGTTTTAACCAGTTTAAACCAGTTTTAAACCGGTTCTGACAGGTTTTAACCGGTTTTGACCGGTTTTAACCAGTTTTAAACCAGTTTTGACCGGTTCTGAGGTTTTAACCAGTTTAAACCATTTTAAACCGGTTTCTGACAGGTTTTAACCAGTTTAAACCGGTTCTGACCGGTTTTAACGTTTAAACTGGTTCTGACAGGTTTTAACCATAAACCAGTTTTAAACCGGTTCTGACAGGTTTTAACCGGTTTTGACCGGTTTTAACCAGTTTAAAACCAGTTTTGACCGGTTCTGAGGTTTTTAACCAGTTTAAACCAGTTTAAAACCGGTTCTGACAGGTTTTAACCGGTTTTGACCGGTTTTAACCAGTTTAAACCAGTTTGAACCGGTTCTGACCGGTTTTAACCAGTTTAAACTGGTTCTGACAGGTTTTAACCCAGTTTAAACCAGTTTTGACCGGTTTTTAACCAGTTTAAACCGGTTTAAAACCGGTTCTGACCGGTTTTAACGTTTAAACTGGTTCTGACAGGTTTTAACCAGGTGAGAGTGGAAAATGTTGCATGTGATGAAGAGGGAAAGGCTAGAAGGCCAGGAAACAGGAGAAGCTGTTAGTTCAAACTCAGATCAGAGTGGGAAGATGTGAGGTAAGTTTTCAACATTAAGGATCTGTTCCTTAAACCTATGGAGATTGCACAAGGAGCTGTATCATGGACCTGTGGAGGACACTCAAAGATATGTTCCTTGGAACTACGGAGGTCACAAAAGATTCATCTCGGACCCATGAAAGTCACATGAGGACCTAACCCTTAAATCAATGGAAGTCATATAGAGAGCAGTTCCTTGGACTTGTGGAAGTCATTCAAGGATCTGTTCCTTGGACCTATGGAGGTCACATGAGGATCTGTTCCTTGAAGTCACAGGGACAGCTCAGATCTATGTTTCTACTGCACGCTTTGATCTCAAGTCTCCAGTGTCAAAACTATGGAGATTTATTACTAATGATCCACTGAGAAAACCACACTATCAATGGCCCATGAAACCACTGAAACTAGATTTCAAAGAGAGCAACTGGTCTATGGAATAGAATATACAGAGATAATGCTCGTGTTAGTAATCTGTATTGATGTCCACTGACACATGAGTGACCTCCAGATTCAGATGTTCCAACTAAACATTTCAGCAACTCCTTCTATCCCCTTTTCTCTCATGAACTCAGCAGATTTCCTTCAGAGAGCACTACCTCCACAGTTCCTGTGATGGTGCATTCCACGCTTTGGCTACTTTCCGATTCAGATTCAGATTTACAGGTGTCCCCCGCTTTACGAACGTTCGCTTTATGCCACTTGGCTTTACAAAAGACCTACATTAGTAACCTGTTTTCACATTACAAAGAGGAGTTTTGCTTTTATGAAATTTTTCCTGTATAAATTAATGGTTCTTCACTTTACGCCATTTCGACTTAAGAAAGGTTTCATACGAACACTCTATCTTTGTAAAGGGGGGGGGGAACACCTGCATTTCTCACACATACAGTACTGTGTGTAAGTCTTAGGCACATATCGGTATATAGCTACAGTTCCTAAGTCTGCACCATATGGTATATTGGTTAACCTAGGAAGGTGATTGGGAAGCAGATATAAGACTACTGAATTTTGCATTAGCTTAGTAGTATTAAGGATTACTTGATAAATTAAAAGACATAATATACAGTACTGGGTAAAACATATTGATGTAGTTATAAAGAAGGCACGATGGCAGGAATGAATGGCAGCTCTTGCGGACTGCACTTAGGACATCCTTGGAGTGTGTTGGTTGTTAACACGTATATGTTACATGTATATTTTGATGTACATGTGATAATTAAATTTGAAACAAAACCTGAACTTGTAATGCTTCAAGTCAGAATGTCATGTGACCCAGAGGGGAACCTGGTCGTGTTCTCTTTTATTTCAGACAACAAGTCGTAAAATCTCATATTCTGCTGCTCGACCTACTCATCACCTGAAAGCGGAGCCAAACAGATGATGGAAATCTGAAACATAGACGGAAAGATACAAAGGATTAAGTTGCATCTCTGGAGAGAGGAACAGTGTGAAAAATTCAGGTGAGAGACCTTTATGTAGTCATGCATTTAGCAGCAGTCAGTAGTGAGGTGGAAGAATTAATCCTGTAGTGTTAGGGCAATGATACTTACTGTAATTCACTGTTTCTTTCTCTATTATCATGTATTGCATTGTACTGCTGCCGCAAAGTTAACAAATTTCACAACATATGCCGATGATATTAAACCTGATTCTGATTCTCACCCCGTGGGTTTTCTCTGGGTGTTCCGATTTCCTCCAACATTTTGAATGCAGACGGTTAGGGTTACTGAGTTGTGGGCATGCTGTGTTGTCATTGGAAGCCAGGCGACACTTGCAGGCTGCCTAACACAATCCTCTATGGTTTGATTTGATGCAAGCAATGCATTTCATTGTACATTACAATGTACACATGACAAATAAAGTTAATTTTTAAAAAAATCTTTAAAATAAAGAATAGGATGCAGGTAAGGAAGATTTTAAGCTTTTACTGCTTTTTCAGTTTTCCAACTGTTGTAATCAGTTAGATCTGGTACCTTCTCAAGTAATGTTTAGCACTTTAGCAAGCAAATGCGAAACATAAGTGCAAAGAGAGCAGTGCTGCTGGGCTTCCTGAGGGAGATCAGCGTGGTCCTGAGACACCATTGTGTTGGTTGCAGATTAGACATCATGACCTCACTGAGAATTACATCAGTCGAAATATACCTGGGAAATATCCACCAATAAATACAATCAATTCTACAGGCCAACATTCCAGTGGGAATGGCAAGAGAGGAGAACCAGCAATCCCCAGTTTTAATTTCACCTTGTGTTGACATATCCTGGAAGAAGAGAATCAGAAGTTCCTTTGGGTGGATTAGTGGCAAATACTTGTATTTTGTAGAATAATGGTGACATTTTTACACAAATGGGAGTTTTATTTTAGATTGAAACAATAAGATCAACCTTAATTAATAACCTCCAGAGGGAAATGCTTGCCACCAGAAAATTTAGAGGCCTCTATTCCTACAATATTTACATGGTTAAGTTGAGAGATCTCAGCAGGCCAGGTAGTATCTATGGAAAAGAGTATTGTTGATTTTCAGGCCAAGACCCTTCATCAGGACTGGGAAAAAAGATGAGGAATCAGAGTTTAGATGTGGGGGGGAGGGAAGGAACGAGCACAAGGTGATAGGTGAAACCAGGAGGTGGGGAAGGGGTGAAGTAACAAGCTGGGAAACTGATTAGTGAAAGAGAAGGGGAATCTGATAGAAGAGGACAGAAGGCCATGGAAGAATGAAAAGAAGGAGGAGCATCAGAGGTAGGTAATGGGCAGCTAAGGAGAGAAGGTGAGAAAGGGAAAAGGGGATGGGGGAAGTTCGAGAAATCGATGTTTATGCCATCAGTTTGGAGGCTACCCAGATGGAATAGGTGGTTTTGCTCCTCCAACCTGAGTGTGGCCTTATCGCAAGAGTAGAGGAGGCCACAAACTGACATGATGGAATGGGAATGGAAATGGAATTCAAATGGGCAGCAACTGGGAGATCCCGCTTTTACTGGCAGATGGAGCATAGTTGCTCGGCGAAATAGACTACTAATCTACATCAGGTCTCACAAATAATCAGGTGGCCACACCAGGATACTGTATATGACCTCAACAGACTCACAGGTGAAGTGTTGCCTCACCTGGAAGGACTATTTGGAGAGGTGAATGGCAGTGAGGGAGGAGGTGTAGGGGCTGATGTCGCACTGTTCTGCTTGCAAGACAAGTGCCAGGAGGGAGATCAGTGGGGAGGGACGAATGGACAAGAGAGCCACATAGGAAGCGATCCCTGCGGAAAGCAGAAAGTGGCGGGAGGTGGGGGGAGAAGGGAAAGATGTACTTGATTGTGGGAGCTTGTTGGAGATGGCAGAAGTTATGGAGAATTCTGTGCTGGACGCGGAGGCTGATGTGGTTGTGGGTGAGAACAAGAGGAAGCCCATCACTTGTGGGGTGGCAGGAGGATGGAATAAGTCAGATATGCACAAAATAAATGAGATGTGGTTGAGGGCAGCATTGATGATGGAGGAAGGGAAATCCCTTTCTATGAAGAAGGAGGACACTTCTTTCATTCTGGAAAGAAAAGCCTCATCCTGAGAACTGATGCAGTGGAAAAGGAGGAATTGAAAGAAGGGGAACCCGCCTCATCTTTCCTTCCCCCTTACTTTCTGCTATCTGCAGGGATCGCTCCCCTTGCGTCCATTCATCCCTCCCCACTGATCTCACTCCTGGCACTTAACCTTGCAAGCAGAACAAATGCTACACCTGCCCCTACACCTCCTCACTCCCTACCATTCAGTCCTTCCAGGTGAGGCAACATTTCACCTGTGAATCTGTTGGGTACCATCTCTGGTGCGGCCTCCTGTATATCGGTGAGACCCGACATAGATTGGGAGACCGCTTCGCTGTGCACCCACCCTCCATCCACCAGTAAAAGCGGGATCTCCCAGTGGTCACTCATTTTAATTCCACTTCCCATTCCCATTCCAACATGTTAGTCCATGGTCCTACTGTTGCGATGAGGCCACACTCAGGTTAGAGGAAGAATACCTTATGTTCCATCTGGATAGTATTCAACCTGATGGTATGGAGGATCCACTGCACAGGATCAGAAAAATTTGGAGAAAGATCCAAACTCAGCCAGCTCAATCATGGGTACTAGCCTCCTCAGCATCGAGGACATCTTCACAAATGCCTCAAAAAGGTGGCATCCATCATTATGGACCCCTGTCATCCAGGACATGCCCTCTTCTCATTGCTATCATCAGGGAGGAGGTACAGGAGCCTGGAGGCACACAGTTAATGTTTTAGGAACAGCTTCTTCCTCTCCACCATCAGATTTCTGAATGGACAATGAAACCATGTACGTTACCTCACTATTTACTTCTTTGCTCTTTTTGCACTACTTATTTAATTTAATTGTAAAATATGTTTCTTATTGTAATTTATAGCTTTTAAAATTATTATGTGTTGTAATGTATTGCTGCCGCAAAACAAATTTCTTTAAGTTATGTCAGTGACATTAAGCTCAATTCCGATTCCGAAATGTGTCATTTGCATCAATGACCAACACCGTCTGAAGATGTGCTGGGGTCAGCCTGCGAGAGTCACCAGCGTAGCATGCCCACAACTCATCAACCCTGACTAACACACACAAAATGCTGGAGGAACTCAGCAGGTCAGGCGGCATCCATGGAAAAAAAATACAGTCAAAGTTTCGGGCTGGAGTAAAAAGAGCAGAGGAATAGATTTGAAAGGTGGGGGGAGGGAAGAGAGAAACAATAGGTAATGGTTGAAACTTGGTGAGGAGGGAAGAAGCAGAGAGCTAGGAAGTTGGTTGGTGAAAGAGACAGAAGGCCATCAAAGAAAGAAATATGGGGGGGGGGGGGGGCGTGGGAGCGGTATGTGGAGGAGCACCAGATGGAGGCGATGGGCAGGCAAGGAGATAACATGAGAGAGGGGCAAGGGTATGGGAAATGTCAAAGGGGAGGGGTGAGATATTACTAGAAGTTTGAGAAATGTGATGTTCATGCCATCAGGTTGGAGGCTACCCAAATGGAATATGAGGCGTTGTTCTTCCAGCCTAAGTGTGGCCTTATCCCGACAGTTGAGGAGGTCATGGGTGGACATATTGGAATGGGAATGGGAAGTGGAGTTAAAATGGGTGGCCACTGGGAGATCCCACTTGTTCTGGCGGATGGAGCATAGTAGTCTCGGCGAAGTGGTCTCCCAATCTACGTCGGATTTCACCGATATACAAGAGGCCACGCCGGGAGCATCAAACACAGTAAATGAGCCCAACAGACTCACAAGTGAAGGGTCGCCTCACCTGGAAGGACTGAATGGTAGTGAGGGAGGAGGTGTAGAGGCAGGTGCAGCACGTGTTCCACTTGCAAGGATAAGTGCCGGGAGGGAGATCAGTGAGGAAGGACGAATGGACAAGGGAGATGCTTAGGGAGTGATCCCTGTGGAAAGCAGAAAGTGGGGGGTAGGGAAAAATACGTGGTGGGATCCAGTTGGAGGTGGTGGAAGTTTCAGAGAATTATGTGCTGGATGTGGAGGCTGGTGGGGTGGTAGTTGAGGACAAGAAGAACACTATCCCTGGTAGCGTGGTGGGAGGATGGGGTAAGAGCAGACATGAGTGTAATGGAAGAGATGCAGTTGAGGGCAGCATTGATGGTGGAGGAAGGGAAGCCCTGACTGTACACTATGTATTTGGATCATGGGAGGAAGTCCACATGATCATGGGGAGAATGTACAAACTCCTTAAAGACAGCAATGTACATTGAACCCTGATCAGTGATCGCTGGCAATAATATGGTTGCACTAACCACGATGATACCACGCCACCCTTCTATGTTACACTGTGCTTCCGCATCAAATGATAGATGACCTGGGCATGCAAATGTGGGCACCAGAATGGCACAGGCATGGAACACAAACTATTGGTTAGGTCGATGTCTCAAAACTCATTGAAGCCCCAGCATTTGGTGGAGGTTGCAGAATAAGGTGGGGGGGGGGGTGTAAGTATGGAAGTGTGAAACAGTCATTTGGGATTCTGTTGGGAAAGTAGACCAATATTTGTGGAAAGGACTGGGAGGCGCACAGTAGTTTGGGAGAGGACTAGGGAGACCAGCTCTAAGAACATTGAAGGATTGGGTTTGAAAGGGAGAGCAAATATGGTAGCAGAAGGGCAAATAGGTCAGCTTAGTCATTGAAAGATTGAAAGAGTGCAGGGAAACTTTACAAGGATGTTGTTTGGATTTGAGGACCTGAGCTTTGGCGGTTGTGAATCTGTGAAATCTGTTGCCACAGAGGGTTGTGGAGGCCACGACATTGGGTAGATTGAAATCGGAGGCTGGTAGTTTTTTGATTAGTAGGAGTGTCAAAGTTACGGAAGAAGGCAGGAGAATGACGATGAGAGAGAAATCAAACCAGTAATGATCGAATGGTGGAGCAGAATCGATGGGCCAAATGGCCTAATTCTGCTCCTATGTCTCATGATCTTGCTGTCTTATAGGGAAAATTTGAATAGATAGTTAGAAATTATGGCGGTATATATAAGGTAAATGCAAGTAGGAGAAGGCTTTTCCACTGAGGTTTGATGAGATTGGGTTTATAGATTAAGGCAGAAAGTGAAATATCAAAGGAGAATGTCTGCACTCAGAGAGTTGTGAGAGGTGTGGAACAAGCTGCCAGTGGAAGTGCTGGATTGGGGTTTGATTGCAACATTTGTTTGTATATGTATATGGATGGGGAGGAATGGAGGGCAACGGTCCAAATGTGGGCTGATGGGATGAGGCAAGATAGCATTTCAGCATAGGGTAGGTGAGCTGAAGGGCCTGTTTTTGTGCTGTAGCACCCTTTGACACTCTATGTGTTTGGGCAGTTCAAATGAGGGGCGGCCATTGATTGATTACACGACTGTGCACCAAACCGAAGGTAAACAATTCACTTACACACCCCTTACTTATTGCAACTGTTGTAAAATGAGGTTGCCCTGGGATGATAATGGGCGTTACCATGACAACATATTCACAGTTCCCCTGAAGAGTTCCAATAGTGTTATTCCACGAGGAATGACATCATCTTGTGTGCCCCACATCACAACACAGAGCTGCAGATTAAAACATAACCATGGGATGTTATAGAAACATAGAAAACTTACAGAACATTACAGGCCATTTGACCCACAATGCTGTGCTGAACAGGTACTTACTTTAGAAATTACCTAGGGTTACCCATAACCCTCTATTTTTCTAAGCTTCATGTACCTATCCAAGAGTCTCTTAAAAGACCCTATTGCATCTGCCTCCACCACCATCACCACAGCCCATTCCACGCACTCACCACACTCTGTATAAAAAACTTACCCCTGACATTTCCTCTGCACACTTTCAATAGTTTCCGTATCCTTCCTGTAGTGAGATGACCAGAACTGAGCACAGTACTCCAAGTGGGGTCTGACCAGGGTTCTATACAGCTGTAACATTACTTCTCGGCTCTTGAACTCAGTCCCGTGGTTGATGAAGGCCAATACACCGTATATCTTCTTAGCTACACAGTCTACCTGCGCAGCAGCTTTGAGTGTCCTATGGACTCAGACCCCAAGATCCCTCTGATCCTCCACACTGCCAAGAGTCTTACCATTAATACTATAGTCTGCCATCATATTTGACCTACCAAAATGAACCACATCACACTTATCTGGGTTGAACTCCATTTGCCTCTTCTCAGCGCAGTTTTGCATCCCATCAATGTCCCACTGTAACCTCTGACAGCCCTCCACACTATCAAATTTGAGTAAGCTTGTAGAGCTGCCTCACACTTCTAGTAACCTGATTTATGTTGAAGTTGTATACTTTGAGATTCCGTAATGTTTTTTGAAAAATAGAATTTTCTGTTTTTAAATCTCTTATTGCAGCTAATTTTTATTAATGTGGTTGGCAGAGTTTGAAAGCTCGATTTTCCAGGTAAAAATTCCAAATTTCAAAATAAACTCTTGGCAGAAGCATTTTCTTTACTAAACGTCTGGTGAACGATGACATGAAATTCCTCCTCACAAGCCCATGTCAGCACCATTAATCTCTGCCATTTTAATGGAATAGATAGCCTCCCCAACATTGAACAGGTCCACTCCACCACACAGCCCAAGGAGAGAAGATTTTTAAAGATGAGACATCATTTACTGCTTCTCTTTCTGGTAACTTGAGTTTTCAAAGCCCAGCATGGAAGTGCATTCTACCAGTGACTAGATAGGGTCATAAAGAGAGCTTTTGGCATACTGGCCTTCATAAATCAAAATACTGAGTACAGGAGTTGAAATGTTATGTTGAACATAGGCTACAGAACAGTACAGCACAGGAACAGGCCCTTCTGCCCACAATGTTGTGCTGTACCAATTAAATTAGTGATCAAGTGGCCAACTAAACTAATCCCTTCTGCCTACACAATGTCCATATCCTTCCATTTTTCTCACATTTATACGTCTACCTAAACATCTCTTATAAGTCTCTAATGGGTCTGCCTCTACCACCACAGAGGCAATGCATTCCAGACTCCCACCACTTACTGTGTAAAAAAACTTGCCCCTCAATCTCCTTTGAAGTTACCTCTTGTAGTTTAATAAGGCATTGCCAAGGCTGAACTTAGAGTATTGTGTGCAGTTCCAGTCACCTGCCTACAGGAAAGATATCAATAAGCTTGAATGAGTGTAGAGAAATTTTTCAAGGATGTTACAAGACTGAGTTAAAGGAAAAAGTTGAATAGGTTAGGACTTTATTTCCTGGAGCATAGAAGAATGAAGGGCGATTTAATTGAGATATACAAAAGTAGCATAGATAAGGAGAACAGAAAGAAATTTTCTTTGACCAAAGGGCTCAGAGACAGGGAATGGGACTTCTGGCTTGAAAGAATGGAGTCAATAGAAATGTCAAATGGATGACCAAGGCTGTAGAACAGAATCCGAGAAGTGGAATTAAAACACAAAAAATTCACATATTTTGGAAATCCAGAGTCCTGATGAAGGGTCTTGGCCCAAAACGTCAATTCTTTATTCATCTCCATAGATGCTGCCCAACCTGCTAGTTCCCTCCAGTGTTTTGTGTGTGGCATTAGGTTGGGTTGCATTTTCCCAGCCAGAAAAAACTTGACAGGCTGAATGGTTTCCTTTCTATGGTGTTCTTTATTTCAAATGAGGGATTTTACTGAAATAATGTGGACTGCAATGACCCTCCTCATCATTACAATATTGCAAACCACTTCACTCCCAATAAATGGCTTATGAACTTGTTGTCTATGGACAGCAGTCCAAATTTAGAAAAATAAGGTACTTCACAGAATACTGAGATCATCAAAATGCTCTGGGGTGTAAATGTTGGCTGTAGCATAGGTAAAATTCCACCTCAGGGGTGTATACTGTGACATATACATACTTTGATAATAAATTTATTTTGAACTTTGAATCTGCTTCCGGGGAACCTGATGTCTGTGTGTCTTCAAGTTGGGTACCTCATGTCTATGAACCTGTGAGTCCAAGCCAGGGTCTGGAGTTTGGAAGCCCAGAAGTGGGAGGTCATGGGTTGGAGACCTGTCTGATGGTGTGAGTGGAAGAGTGGGAGTTAGAAAAGGGAAACACGAGGAAAACTGTAGATGCTGGAAATTCAAACAACAACACACAAAATGCTGGTGGAACACAGCAGGCCAGGCAGCATCTATAGGGAGAAGCACTGTTGATGTTTTGGGCCGAGACCCTTCGTCCTGACAGTGCTTCTTCCTATAGATGCTGCCTGGCCTGCTGTGTTCCACCGGAGTTAGAAAGGGGGCTTGTTTTGCTGTTGTTATTCTGTTTTGTTGTGTTGTTCTACTGAAGACTGTGGACATGCTATGTTGGCACCAGAATGTGTGGTGACACTTGTGGGTTGCCCACAGAACACCCTTGGGTGTGTTGATTATTAATGCAAATGACACATTTCACTTTGATAAGTAAACAACTCTGAATCTGAACCAATGCTAATGCTAGGCTGACTCTCTGCAAGGTTCCAGCTACATCAACAATAACTTCCTACTGCACAGGTAGTGAGATCACTTGAGTCAAGTCTAATGTTCTCCTAAGGGGTTGTCTATTGATGGATTCTCATGTGACTGCTGTGTCCAATCTAGAATCGATACATTCTGGTGCAGATTAGGGTGGACCTGCTTTATGGAGAACACCTGTGTGTGACTTTGTGTAATGTGGGGAGGCTGATGCACGAGCATCCACCACATGATCCTTCACAGATTGGGGTCAGGGTCCAGTGATATGGAATGCAAGACAACTGGGGATCCTTCACAACCATTGCGATGTGTCATCATATTCAGCCAGCTCCACTGATGAGGTCTGGTTGGATTGTTCTATGTCTGGAATCTCTCCCTTGACCTTACACCATGGATTACCCTACCAGGAGCTAAGCACTAGATAAGACCATAAGATATAGGAATAGACAGGCTGTTTTGCCCATCAAATTTGCTCTGCCAATTCATCATAGCTGACCCATTTCCCACTCAGCCCAAATCTCCTGCCTTCTGAGATGGCATCACTCTCAGGATCTCAGGAGCTCACAAGCCTCTTCACCATGACAAGGGTGATGTTCCACAGAGAAGACCATAATGGAATCTCAGGTTGGTATGGTGTTCAAGTTGTGACAAGGCTCTCAGACCTTTACTAAGAGAATACAGTTACAAAACAGGGTAATAGACTCACAAGAGAAGGCTCCTACATGAGCTGCAGCATGATCTCACAAAAGCCTTTGTAGTTTTTTCTCAGGATAGATTCATGACAGAAATGTTGAAGGGTGTTTGGTTATCACGTTGATTCAAGCAGTGAATTGAGGAAGTTGGTCAAGTGCCAGCAAATTTGAAGACCTTTATTTTCAGCTTGGCTGGGGAAGGAAACAACCAGGAGGCAGGAAATAAGCAATGCCCTAAAGTACTTAACGGAAGGGCGTATTAGACATATGATTAACCCTATAAAGAATGCATTTATTCCTGGTTTTGGAAGGTCCTCAAAGAAAGCCAGATGCCTCTCTCCAACAGTTGGGGGAAATCCTTCTCAACTTCACACTTGCAGGCTCAGCTGGCTGATCTTCGCATTTCATTAAAATGTTGGAAGATGATTTGTCATCCAGAACCTTGCAGGAAGCTAAGGACGTGGGAATATTTTCCATGATGTTATTATCTCAAACTTTCGTGGGATTTTAACCCCTCAGCTGCACAAGAAACAATTACAAGGTCACTGGAAACCTATCAGAGGTGTGTGTGTGTGTGGTGTGTGTGTGTGTGTGTGTGTGTGTGTGTGTGTGTGTGTGTGTGTGTGTGTGTGTGTGTGTGTGTGTGTGTGTGTGTGTGTGTGTGTGTGTGTGTGTGTGTGTATGTGTGTGTGTGTGTGTGTGTGTGTGTGTGTGTGTGTGTGTGTGTGTGTAGATAGATTTATCCATTTTCATTGTGAAGCAGTCCAAAGATCTTCAGCTCATGGGTCACCTTGCTTACCTTCAGGTTGGCAAATGACTCCACTGTAGTGAGCTGAATCTCTAATGATGATGAGTTAGAGTAAAGGAAGGAGGCAGAAAAGCTGGTGGCAAGGTGCATGACAACAACCTTTCCCCCAACACGAACAAAGCAAAAGACATATCACTGCATTCAGGAAATGAGGTGGAGGGAGTGGAAGCAGTGCAAACCATTCATTGAGATGTTGTCACAACAACCGTGCACTGAATGTTGTTAAGACCAAGGAATTGATTGTGGACTTCAGGAAAGGGAAGTTAAGGGAAGACACACCACTCCTCATTGAAGGAGCAGCAGTGGAAAGGGTGAGCAGTTTCCAGTTCCTGGATGTCAACATCTCTGAAGATCTGTTCTGGGCCCAACATACTGATGTAATTACAAAGAAGGCATGACAGTGGCTATATTTCATTTGAAGTTTGAGGAGAATTGGTATGTCACTAAATTCTCTAGCAAATTTCTCCCGATGTACTATGGAGAGTATTCTAACTAGTTGCATCACCATCTAGTATGGAGGGGCTACTGCAAGGATTGGAAAAAGCAGCAGAGGAGTGTAAACTCAGCCAGCTCCATCAGGGGTACTAGCCTCCCCAGCATTCAGGACACCTTCAATAGGCGATGCCTCAAAAAAATGGCATCCATCATTAAGGACGCCCATCACCCAGAACATACCCTCTTCTCATTCCTACCATCAAGAAGAAATAGCTACTTCCCCTCCACCATCAGATACCTGAATGGACAATGAACCCATGGACACTACCTCAGCATTTTTTCTCTCTTTTTGCACTACTTATTCAATTTAATTTCCTTTTTTATTTTAGCTTCTTACTGTAATTTAAAGCTTGCAATGTACTATATATATATAAAATAGCTAAATAAGTAGTGAAAAAATTGGAAGTAATAAAGTAGTGAGGTAGTGTTCATGGGTTCAATATCCATTCAGAAATTGAGTGGCAGAGGGGAAAAGCTGTTCCTGAATCATTGAGTGTGTGCTTCTGTACCTACTTCCTGATGGTAGTAATGAGAACAAGGCGTGACCTGGGTGATTGGAGTCCTTAATGATGAACGTTGCTTCTTTGAGGCATTGTTCCTTGAAGATATCCTGGATACTATGGAGGCTAGTAGTCAGAATGGAGCTGACTACGTTTATAACTGTGCAGCTACTTCAATCCTGTGCAGTAACCTCTCCATACCAGACAACAGTGCAGTCAGTCAGAATGCTCTTCACGGTACATTCTTCACTAACTCCTCATGAAAAATGGCTGCTGTCATACTTCTTTGTTACTGCACTGATATGCTGGGTCCAGGTTAGATTCTCAGAGATGTTGACACCCAGGCTGCCAAACAACACATTTCTCGACATATGCCAGTGATATTACACCTGATTCTGATTCTGAACTCGTGGCACTTCTCACTCCATCTACAAGTTTGCAAATGAGTGAGCTGAATCACCCATGACTTTGAATCAGAGTACAGTGGAGAAATGAGAAGCCTTCTTCTGAGTATGAATATGAATCAGAGTACAGTGAGGAGACGGTAAGCCCTCTCTTGGCTATGGTGATGATCCAGAGAACAGTGAGGGGACAGAAAGACTATGATAGAATTGCGGAGCAGATGGTGTGTAGAAGATCACCTCTGAACACACACCACATTGAACCTTGAAGTGGAAGGGCTACAGCAGCAGAAGACCAAGAACATACACTCAGAGACCACTTTGAGGTACAGGAGGTACCAAAACAAGTGGTCACTGAGTGTATGTTGTATGGATCATCAAATCAGCCACTGGGTTGGAGGGTGTCAAGTCTCTATGACTCATCACAACCAGTCCATTGTACAGCATGCAAACTGAACTAACCTTCTGGTAAAAACTGAGCAAATTCTCCAGTAAGTCAGTGGGTGGCAGAAAGTTCCATGCAAATTGTATGCAAAATCACTCATCTCCTGCAGTACGGTCATTATGCTCGTCTGTCTAAGGAAATGGCGGAGCAGACTCGATGGGCCGAATGGCCGACTTTTGCTCCTTTGTCTTATGGTCTTATGGAAACACCTGGTCACCTACCTTCAGGAAAGATAGCAATAAGATTGAAAGAATGCAGAGAAAATTTACAAGGACAGCATATAACAAATGAATGATACAGAATTATGAGGGATATAGATCTTGTAAATGCATGCAAGCTTTTCCCACTAAGTTTGGGTGAGATTAGAACTAATGGTATGGGTTACGAGTGAAAGGTGAAAAGTTGAAGGGGAACAGAACATGAGCACGAACTGCTTCACTCAGAAGGTGGTGAGAGTGTGGAATGAGCTGCCAGTGGAAGTGATGGATGTGGGTGCAATTTCAACATTTAAGAGGAATTGAGATAGGTGCATGGATGGAAGGGGTACAGAGGGCTATGGTCTGGGTGCAGGTCAACGGGACTAGGCAGCATAACAGTTTGGCATGGAGTAGATGGGCTGAAGGTCCTGTTTCTGTGCTGTAGTGCTCCATCATTACTTTGACTGAATATAAACGTTCTCACATCATGCAGCCTTGAAGGTATGACAAGAACGTTCTGAGCAGACCCAACACTCAGAGGGAAGAGATGACAGCAGTGGTGCTAATTGTTGCCAGTTCTTAATAGTTTAATTATTTATGCAGGTGTACGTGATTGCCTTATAACATGTGAAAAGCCCAGATGTTTGCTTAATAATGCAGTAAAAATTGTGCCTGAAACAGTGGGGAAGGTAGATTGATGTAGCATCCAGGGAAACTAGCAGGTAGTGGTGAATTCTCCCTGCAGCTCTGTGGAAACATTACTTTCCTGACAGTTCTCTTTATTAATTGATCGAGCAATCAACAGTACATCTGGGAATTTGGGGGGCTACAGTACATTAGCTTTCATGATAATTCCACGGCAGGTGAGGTACTTATAAATAGAAATAATGTCCAGGGCAGATGATGTCAGAGAAACACGTGAAGTAAAGCACAGCATATAATATGGTTTAGGCTGGTATGAACTGCATGCTACCTATCTGGGTGGCACGGTAGCACAGTATGTAGCACAAGGGTAATAAATGCTCCTGAACCTGGTTTGGTGGGATCTAAGACTCCTTTACCCTCTGCCCAATGGTAGTCTATAGATGTGTGATGGAAAGTATCTTGACTGGCTATATCACGGCCTGGTATGGAAACACCAATGCCCTTGAGCAGTAAGTCCGACAAAAGGTAACGGATTCAGCCCAGTACATCATGGGTAAAGCCCTCCCGACCATTGAACACATCGATGTGAAATGCTGTCGAAGGAAGACAGAATCCATCATAGTCATAGAGAAGTACAGCACAGAAACAAGCACATCGGCTTAAGCTGCCTACTCCCATTGACCTGCACTGAGACCATAGCTCTCCATACTGCTACTATCCATGTACCTATCCAAATTCCTTTTAAACATTGAAATCCAGCTCACATGCACCACTTGTGCTGGCAGCTCATTCCATTCATGATCCTCTGAAGTTTCCCCTCATGTTCCCCGTAAACATCTCACCTTTCACCCTTATACCGTATCTATACCCCTCATAATTTTGAATACTTCTGTGGGGATCCCCACCACCCAGGCCATGCTCTTTTCTCACTGCTGTCATCAGGTAGGAGGTACAAGAATCTCAAGACTCACGCCAGCAGGCTGAAGAAGAGTTTCTACCCCACAGCCATCAGGCTCTTGAACAAAGGGGATAATTATACTCGCTTGCCTATCCATTGAGATGTTCCCACAACCAATTATCTCTCTTTAAGACTCTTTATCTTGTTATTTCATGTTCTCATTACTTATTGCTATATTTTTATATTTGTATTTGTGCAGTTCATTGTCTTCCGCACTCTGGTTGACCTTTTATTCATCCTGTTATAGTTACTATCCTACAGATTTTCTGAATATGCCCACAGGAAAATGAATCTCAAGGTTGTATATGGTGACATATATGTACTTTGATAATAAAAATTACTTTGAAAGTTGAACCTTAGTTGCCAGAAGAGAGTGTGGCCTGGGTGGTGATAATGGAGGCTGCTTTCTTGTGGTAGCTCTCTTTGTCAATATACTTAATGATGGGCTAGTATCCAAATTTCAAAGTAAATTTATTATCAAAGTACATATTTGTTATCATGTACAATGCTGAGATTCATTTTCTTGCAGGCATATTCAATAAATCAGTAGTATATTAAGCATTACAGGATCAATGAAAGACAGCACCAACTTGGGCATTCAACCAGCATGCAAAAGACAACATACTGTGCAAATATAAAAGGAAAGAAATAATAATCATAAATAAATAAACAATAAATATCAAGAGATGGAGAGTTGTTGAAAGTGGGTCAATACATTGTGGGAACATTTCGATGATGGGGCAAGTGAAGCTGAGTGAATTTATCCCATTTGTTCGAAGTTCATAGTACATTTATTGTCAAAGTATGTATACATTATATAAACTTGAGATTCATCTCCTCACAGGCAGCCAGAAAGCAAAGAAACCCAAAAGAACCCATAAAATAAAGAAGACCATCAAACACCCAATGTGCAAAGAGAAAAAAAAATGAATTGTGGAAATAATAAAAGTAAGCAAGTAGCATTCAGAACGAAAATGAGTCCATGGACATGAAGCGTGGAGCAGTCCAAGTTGCTCTTAGCCTCAGCGTCAGTTTAGTGTGGAGCCGAGTAAACATCACCCAGAGCGGCCAGTTCAAAAGCTGATTGAAGGTAACAACTGCTTCTGAACCTGCTGGTGCAAGTCCTGAGTCTCCTGTACCTTCTCCTGATGGCAGCACGAGAAGAGAGAATACCCTGTGTGAGGGGGGTCCCTGATGCCTGAGACAGCATTTCATGTCGAAGTGCTCAATGGTGGGGAGGGCGTTACTTGTGGTGGACTGGGCCATATCCATAACTTTTCATAGGACTTTCTGTTCAAGGATATTTGTGTTTCCATACCAGGCGGTGATGCAGCCAGTCAGTATACTCTCCACTACACATCTATAGAGGTTTGTCAAAGTTTTATATGTCATGTCAAATCTTTGTAAACTCCTAAGGAAGGAGAGGTACTACATGCTTTCTTCGTAACTGCACTTACCTGCTGGGCCCAGAACAGGCCCTCTGAAATAATAGCAGCAAGGAATTTAAAGTTGCTGACCCTCTCTACTTCTTATCCTCCATTGAAGACTGCCTGAATGCCCTCTGGTTTCCTTCTCCTACAACTTTCTGTAGACCATTCCTGCTACTGGTGTTTCAACACCAAGCACTTGAGATATGGCATGATGTTTTCTACAAACAAGAAACAGCCCATCCCGAAGCATTTCAAATCATAGTCTGGGATTTCAACCAGGCTTGTTCGAAGACAATCCTGCCCAATTACCATCAATATATAACCTGTAGCACCAGAGGTCCCAACACACTAGACCACAGTTATACTAAGATAAGGAATACCTACCATTCCATGCCCAGACCACATTTCAGTAAATCTAATCACTTGGCCGTCCTTCTCCTACTTGCATACAGGCAGAGGCTAAAGCTCCAGAGATTAGGACAACAAAGAGGTGGTTGTGGGAGGCAGAGGACCGACTATGGGATTGCTTCAAGTCAGTAGACTGGGTTGTGTTCAAGGACTCATCTGTGGATGTGAGTGAATACACCATGGTTGTTACGGACTTTATTAAAACAGTTGTAGATGAGTGTGCTTCTGCAAAGTCATTTAGAGTCTTCCCCAACTAGAAGCTCTGGATGAACCATGAGTTCTGCAATCTGCTGAGGGCCGGATCAGACCAAAGGCGTCCAAGTCTGGTGACCAAGAAAGTTACAAGAGGTCCAGGTGCAATCTCCAGAAATCTATCTCAAAGATAAAGTGGCAATTCTGGACCAAACTTGAATAAATGAAAGATGCTGAACAATTCTGACAGGGCTTGAGTTCTATCACCACTTATAACATTAAATCAAGCAACTCAGGTGGCAAGAGGGCTTCACTTCCAGATGAGCTCAATGCCTGCCTTCAATGTTTGCTTTGACTGTCAAAACATGGAGGAACCATCTCAAGCTCCCACAGCCCCCGATGATTCTGTGATTTCAGTCCTTGAGGCCAATGTGCGAGCAGCCTTCAGGAAGGTGCACCCATGGAGAGCATCTGGAGCACACGGGATACTGGGCCAAGTACCAAAAACCTGTGCTATCAACTGGCTGCAATGTTCACTGAGATCTTTAACCTCTCACTTTACCAGTCTAAAGTACCCACCTGCTTCAATCGGGCTTCAATAATACCAGAAAAACATATTAACCTGCCCCAATGACTATCATACAGTAGCACTTACATCTTCAGTGATGAAGTATTTTGAGAGGTTGTGGTGATGCATATCAACTCCTACCTGAGAAGCAACTTGGATCCACTCCAATTTGTCTACTGGAACAACAAGCCCACAGTAGAAAGAAACATAGAAACGTAGAAAACCTACAGCACAATCCAGGCACTTGGGCCCACAAAGCTGTGCCAAACATGTCCTTACCTTAGAAATTACCTAGGGTTACCCATAGCCCTCTATTTTTCTGAGCTCCATGTAGCTGTCCAGGAGTCTCTTAAAAGACCCTATCGTATCTGTCTCCACCACCGTTGCAAACAGTCCATTCCACGCACTCACCACTCTCTGAGTAAAAAAACTTACCCCTAACATCTCCTCTGTACCTACTTCCAAGCACCTTAAAACTGTGCCCTCTCATGCTAGCCATTTCAGCCATGGGAAAAAGCCTCTGACTATCCACATGATCAATGCCTCTCATCATCTTATACGCCTCTATCAGGTCACCTCTCATCCTCTGTCGCTCCAAGGAGAAAAGGCCGAGTTCACTCAACCTATTCTCATAAGGCATGCTCCCCAATCCAGGCAACATCCTTGTAAATCTCCTCTGTACCCTTTCTATGGCTTCCACATCCTTCCTGTGGTGAGGCGACCGGAAATGAGTACGGTACTCCAAGTGGGGTCTGACCAGGGTCCTATATAGCTGCAACATTGCCTCTTGGCTCCTAAACTCAATCCCATGGTTGATGAAGGCCTCTGTGCCTTCTTAACCACAGAGTCAACCTACGCAGCAGCTTTGAGTGTCCTATGGACTCAGACCCCAAGATCCCTCTGATCCTCCACACTGCCAAGAGTCTTAACATTAATACTATATTCTGCCATTATATTTGACCTACCAGAATGAACTACCTCAAACTTAACAGGGTTGAACTCCATCTGCCACTTCTCAGCCCAGTTTTGCATCCTATCAATGTCCAGCTGTACTCTCTGACAGCCCTCCATACTATCCACAACATCTCCAACCTTGGTGTCATCAGCAAACTTACTAACCCATCCATCCTCTTCCTCATCCAGGTCATTTATAAAAATCACAAAGAGTAGGGGTCCCAGAACAGATCCCTAAGGCAAACCACTGCTGACCAACCTCTATGCAGAATATGACCCATCTACAACCACTCTTTGCCTTCTGTGGGCAAGCAAGACCTGGATCCACAAGCAATGTCCCTTTGGATCCCATGTCACCTTACTCTCTCAATAAACCTTGCATGGGGTACCTTATCAAGTGCCTTGCTGAAATCCATATACACTACATCGATGGCTCTTCCTTCATCAATGTGTTTAGTCACATTCTCAAAAAATTCAATTTGGCTCCTCAGGCATGGCCTACCTTTCACAAAACCATGCTAATTATTCCTAACCATATTATGCCTCTCCAAATGTTCATAAATCGGGGCATGACTGTCTCAGACAGTGAGAACAGTGAGAAGAGTTTAAAAGCGAGAGGAGTTTAAAGAGTCGGTTATTTCTTCAGCAGTTTGATTGGGGCATGACTGCGCAAGCGCGTGGACATCAGCCAGTGAGAACAGCGAGAAGAGTTTAAAAGGAGACAGCTTTATAGTGTGGGCATCGGAGGAGTAGGCGATGGAGTAGAGGGAAACAGAGTAGGAAGGCTTTGTCTCAATGGGGCTTAGGCAATAACAGGTTGCGAGGTAGGTTATCTGTGTAGACTACAGAGAGGAAGTTTGTGTGTGAGGCCGGTGTTCTGTGCTCGGTATCAGATGTGGGAAATCCAATAGACTCACAGCCTCCTGGACGGCCACATCTGTGCCAGGTGCATTGAGCTACAGTTCCTTAAGGACCGCGCTAGGGAACTGCAGATGCAGCTCGATGACCTTTGTCTGGTCAGGGAGAGTGAAGAGGTGATACAGAGCTATAGGCTGGTAGTCAGACTGGGGCTTGGGGAGACAGATAAGTGGGTAACAGTCAGGAGAGAGAAGGGCAGGAGTCAGAGGCTAGAGAGCACCCCTGTTGCTGTACCCCTTGACAATAAGTGCTCCTGCTTGAGTGCTGTTGAAGGGGATGGCCTACATGGAGGAAGCAACAGTGGTACAGAGTCCAGCCCTGTGGCTCAGAAGGGTAGGGAAAGGAAGAGGATGGCAGCAGTAATAGGGGACTCCATAGTTCAGGGGTCAGACAGGTGATTCTGTGGATGCAGGAAAGAAACTAGGATGGTAGTTTGCCTCCAGGGTGCCAGGGTCTGGGATGTTTCTGATTGCGTCCACGATATCCTGAAGCGGGAAGGAGAACAGCCAGAGGTCGTGGTACATATTGGTACCAATGACATAGGCAGGAAATGGAAGGAGGTCCTGAAAGCAGACTACAGGGAGTTAGGAAGGAAGTTGAGAAGCAGAACCTCAAAGGTAGTAATCTTGGGATTACTGCCTGTGCCACGTGACAGTGAGTATAGGAATAGAGTGAGGTGGAGAATGAACGTGTGGCTGAGAGATTGGAGCGGGGGCAGGGATTCAGATTTCTGGTTGATTGGGACCTCTATTGGGGCAGGAGTGACCTGTACAAAAAGGATGGGTTGCACCTGAATCCCAGTGGGACCAATATTCTGGCGGAAAGGTTTGCTAAAGCTATTGGGGAGAGTTTAAACTAGGATTGCTGGGGGGGGGGGGGGGTGGGAACCAAACTGAAGAGACGGAACAAGAGGCAGTTGGTTCGCAAATAGAGAAAGGTTGGAGACAGTGCGAAAGGGAGGATAGGCAGGTGATAGAAAAGGGACATGCTCAGACCGATGGATTGAGATGTGTCTATTTTAATGCAAAGAGTATTATGAACAAAGCAGATGAGCTTAGAGCATGGATCAGTACTTAGAGATATGATGTTGTGGCCATTACAGAGACTTGGATGGCTCAGGGGCAGGAATGGTTACTTGGAGTACCAGGCTATAGATGTTTCAGAAAGGACAAGGGGGGAGGCAAAAGAGGTGGAGCGTGGCACTACTGATCAGAGATAGTGATCAGGCTGCAGAAAAGGAGGAAGTCATGGAGGGTTTGTCTACTGTGGAAGTTAGAAACAAGAAGAAGCCAATAACTCTACTGGGTGTTTTTTATAGACCACCCAATAGTAACAGGGACATTGAGGAGCAGATAGGGAGACAAGATTCCGGAAAGGTGTAATAATAACAGGGTTGTCATGGTGGGAGATTTTAATTTCCCAAATATTGATTAGCATCTCCCTGGAGCAATGTGTTTAGATGGGGTGAAGTTTGTTAGGTATGTTCAGGAAGGTTTCCTGACACAATATCTAGATAAGCCTACAAAAGAAGAGGCTGTACTTGATCTGATATTGGGAAATGAACCTGGTCAGGTGTCAGATCTATCAGTGGGAGAGCATTTTGGAGTTAATGATCACAATTCTATCTCCTTTACCATGGAATTGGAGAGGAATAGGAACAGACAAGTTAGGAAAGTGTTTAATTGGAGTAAGCAGAAATATGAGGCTATCAGGTAGGAAATTGGCAGCATAAATTGGGAACAGATGTTCTCAGGGAAATGTATGGAAGAAATCTGGCAGAAGGTCAGGGGATATTTGTGTGGAGTTCTGCATAGGTACATTCCAATGAGACAGGGAAATGATGGTAGGATACAGGAACCGTGGTGTACAAAGTCTGTTTTAAATCTAGTCAAGAAGAAAAGAAGAGCTTACAAAAGCTTCAAAAAACTAGGTTACGATAGAGATCTAGAAGATTATAAGGCTAGCAGTAAGGAGCTTAAGAAAGAAATTACAAGAGCCTGAAGGGGCCATAAGAAGGCCTTGGCGGACAGGATTAAGGAAAACTCCAAGGCATTCTACAAGTACGTGAAGAGCAAGAGGATAAGACGTGAAAGAACATGACCAATCAAGTGTGACAGTGGAAAAATGTGTATGGATCCGAAGGAGATAGCAGAGGTACTTAATGAATACTTTGCTGCATTATTCACTATGGAAAAGGATCTTGGTGATTGTAGAGATGACATACAGTGGACTGAAAGGCTTGAGCATGTAGATATTAAGAAAGAGGATGTGCTGGAGCTTTTGGAAAGCATCAAGTTGGATAAATCACCGGGACCAAATGAGATGTACCCCAGGCTACTGTGGGAGGTGAGAGAGGAGATTGCTGCGCCTCTGGCAATTATCTTTGCATCATTAATGGGGACGGGAGAGGTTCTGGAGGATTGGAGGGTTGCCGATGTTGTTCTATTATTCAAGAAAGGGAGTAGAGATAGCCCAGGAAATTATAGACCAGTGAGTCTTACTTCAGTGGTTGGTACGTTGATGGAGAAGATCCTGAGAGGATCCAGGTGCTATCTCATTGGCTCTTCGCTCAACCCTAGAGCAAAGATGCACATATCTGGATTTTCTTTATCGATTACAGCTCAGCATTCAATGCCATTATCCCCTCAAAACTAATCAATAAGCTCCAAGAGCTTGCCCTCAATATTTCCTTGTGCAAGTGGATCCTGGAGTTCCTCACTTGCAGACCCCAGTCTGTTCAAATTGGCAACAACATTCCTCCACAATCAGCCCAGGTACACAACAAGGCTGTGTGCTTAGCCCCCTTATTTATTATTAATAATAAATAAATAAGCAATAAATATTGAGAAGATGCAATGAAGAGCCCTTGAAATTGAGTCTATAGGTTGTAGCAACATTTCAGTGATGGAGCAAGTGAAGTTATCCACACTGGTTCAGGAGCCAGATGGTTGAGAGCTATTAACTGTACCTGAATCTGGTGGTAGGTCCTGAGACTCTTCTACCTTCTTCCTGATGGCAGCAGTGAGAAAAGAGCATGACCTGGGTGGTGGGGATCCTTGATGATGGATGCTGCTTTCCTGCAACAGTGCTCCGTGCAGATGCTCTTCAAGATCAATTAACGCTTTGGTCACCAGATGCTGCTGGGACATCCCTCAGGGCTGAAGAGTACCATTCAAATGAAAGTTCTGGACTCCTGTCCGGTTACAATTGGTTGATGGAGCTGAGGGTATGAGGTGAGTGATTGGAATCTGTCTGTCGCAGTGCAGTAAGGCAAGAATCGATAAATATAGCAAGAGTTATCAATTATAAATCATAGTCAGCCAGATTGAAAAATGAAGCCTATTTTGATGTATGCCCCTGTTAAGAAAAAAATATAGCTCCATACGTTTTAATGGGTTTGCAATCTGCGTCAGGTTTGATGATCATAAATGTCACTCGGAATATTCCGCCAGAACATTGGCAGCTCTGCTGTCCAATTTATCGAAGATTCATCACGATGCTGACAGTTATTACCTGAACGGCTGGGCATTAATAAGCCTGCTGCATAATCTAATGAAACATATTACCTGTATCCACTAAAGAGAGTACGATTCACCTGCTGCAGAATTGGATGCTGCAGTTTTAATGTCTGACCTTAAGGCTGAGAGCAGAGGTTCACAGACTTTATGATAGCCTTCATTCCAGATATTCCAGTTACTCTGACTCTCTACCAGAATGTTTCAAACTTTAACCTCTTCAGTGCCAGTGTTTTTTACAGTCTAGTTGCTTCCTCAAACCTAGTAGCTACTGCTTGTCCAACGCCTCCAACCATCTGTCACCCACCCCCCATCATCTACCAGAAAACCTCCACTGGGGTTGACCATGGATGTTGGGTCCCAGCTGTACAGTATGGAGAACAAGCCAGTGCAGTACAGTATGGAGAGCAAGCTCTTGCACATACTGTAGGCTTGCACTCTCCATGCAGCTGATTAATACAAAGGAATGACAGAGACTGAAACAGTTTGGGACCAATGGCGTCACGAGAGTTGTTTGGCAGTGTTGAACTCAACATAGGACTGACTTAGGGACTGCAGCTCTGGGTTTCTCCTTGCGTTTTATTCCCAAAGCCTCCCTCATGAGTGAGTATAGCCACAATGCGGTGGCGGTTTGAGATCAGAGATTACCTTCTTCTAGATGAGCTGCCAACCACAGCTGACAAGCCCATTCTGCCCAAAACAACAAGTTTTAATGCACCAGTAATTCACTTTTGCCTCTTTTCCTGTCAGTAGAAATGATTCCGCTGGGCTTAGTTGCTAAGCCACATGTGAAGGCCAGGAGCTGGACTTGGTCGTCAGAGGCTATCTGAGTTGTATGCCAATGGGAGCACTTAATAGGTACTGGGAGCGTATCCTCAATCCTCTCCAAACCTTAGGGACTTTCATCTACCATCCTCCCATTATCCCTAACTCAACCATTTGCCCAGCTCTCATGCACCCCAAGATCCACTCTATACCATTGTAATCCTGAATCCTACTATCTGACCATCTGCTCAAAGCTTCTGGTAGAGCTGTAGAGTCGTATACCACAGAAACAGGCCTTTCATCCATTGAGTGTGTATTGACAAATCCAGAATCACAATCAGGTTTGCTATTACTGGCATATTTCATGGACTTGATTGTTTTGTGGCATCAGTACAGCACAAGACATAATAATAAAAAAACTACTAATTAATGTATACCTATTACAATTGAATTTAATAAGTAGTGGAAAAAGAGAGCAAAGAAGAAAAAAATGAAGTAGTTTTCGTGGGTTCATGGACTGTTCAAAAATCTGATGACAGAGGGGAAGAAGCTGTTCCTAAGAGTGTGTGTCTTCAGGCTCCTGTACCTCCTCGTTGATGGTAGCAGTGAGAGGAGGGCATGTCCTCCCTATGGTTCTCCCTAGAGAATCATTTCCCTCCAGATTCTCGCACTCACATACACCATGGGCAATTTATGATTGGCAGCTAACCAGCTGACCACACACGAACATAGAACATGGAACATAGAACGCTCCAGCACAGTACAGGCCCTTGGGCCCTATATACTGTGCCAATCTTTCAGCCTACTCCAAGGGATTTGTCATGTGCACTGAGGTACTTCTTTGGAAGATGGGAGGGAACTGGAGTAGCCTGCATAGTCAAAGGGTGAACATCCATACCCAACACAAGCAGAACCAGAGGCCCAGATCTAATTCATGTCAGTTGTAGTTGTGAGACAGTAGCTCTACTAACTGTACCACAGAAATGCTCTTTTTCTGAAGCCTCCATAATAAACTGTCACAACCTTACAGCCCCCTGCCATAATAAACTGTCACAATCTTACTGCTCAAACACTTGTTCCTCACTACAGACCACATGTACACTCCCAGGTCCTACAACTCCAGAACCTTTCGTTATAGAATCTCAATTTGAATGTATGTAAAGTAACTCTGTTGAGCACACAAAATTATGTGTGGTATTGAGGATGGTAAATACAAGCAAGCTTTTCCCTCTATTGGGTGGGGCTGGAACTACAGGTCATGGGTTAAGGGTGTAAGGTGAAATATTTAAAATGAGGGGCAACCTGTTCACTCAGAGGGTGAGAGTGTGCAACGAGCTGCCAGCAGAAGTGGTAGACACAGATTTGATTTCAACTTTTAAGAGAAGTTTGGATAGGTACATGAATAGGAGGGGTATAGAGGAGTAGGGTCTGGGTGCATGTTGATGGGATGAGGCAGATTAATAGTTTGGCATGGACTAGATGGGCTGTTTCTGTGCTGTAGTGTTCTTTGACTCTACAAAATCTAATTTTAATTTGCATGTCCAGTGCTCAGTACAAAATTGGATATTTTTTCTTTCTGTCCCATCCCCTTTCCGGCAGAATGGAACTAGAAGCACAACACGGTAGCATAGTGAGCAGTGAATTGCCTTACCACACCAGTGATCAGAAGATCAGGGATTACTGTCTGCAAAGCATTTGTATGTTCTCCCCATAAACATGTGGGTTTTATCTGGGTGCTCCAGATTCCCCCCACGTTCCAAAGACATACGGGTTAGATTGGAATTAAGTCCGCAGCTAACATGGCACAGATAAGGATTTCAGTAGAGGATTTATCTCTTTTTGTTCCTCAGGATAGAGATGTCAAATACCAGAAGGTGTAGCTTTAAAGTGAGAAGGGGTAAGTTTAAAGGGGCAGGGGCAGGGGCAGATTTTTTGCACAGAGAGTTATCGGTGCCTGGAACAGGCTACCAGAGGCGGTGGTGTGATGATATTGGGTTTGTAGAACGTGAAGTTTTAAACCTAATCAAAGATCTTAAGCTCTACTGGAGATAAATAGCCATGAGTACCTTCATTAAAGGGAGGTTTTACTGTAACTGCCCAATCTTCAAAGACTAATTTACTTCCTTGTTTATTCTCCACAGTGAGTTTAGCTGCCAATATCCACAATTTGAGTGGTGGGTCACTTCTCCCTACCAAGGAGAAGGTACTTCTAGTTAACACATTAGTTTAGACACTGTTGTGTATTTACTACTTCAGTAATGTTTGAATAATATAGTAAATATATTGTTTAATTGCATATTCTTTATCATTTACATAAATGCACTGAGTTATCTGTAAAAGTACATAAATGACATATGTCACCATGTTACCACGTCATACGTGTGCATCTCGTTTAAATTAAAAATGAAATTACAACTTGCATCTCTTAGCTCCCTTTTTTCCTTTCAATTAGTTTAAAGTTTTGCAGTTACAAAACGTAACAGACACAGTTCATTCCTGACGAAGGGTCTCGGCCCGAAACGTTGACTGCTCATTTCAACGGATGCTGCCCGACCTGCTGAGTTCATCCAGCTTGTTTGTACGTGTTGATTTGACCACAGCAACTGCAGTGTACTTTATGTAGACACTGTTCATTTATTTTTGGTGATGCACATTTAAATCCAAACAACATTCTTAAAACCCATTTAAGACTCACAGAGGATTTTGATCTTAAAAAATTCCAAATCACACACCTTTTCTAAAACACAAGGGATTTCCAAAGTACAAGTACAGTTCCTATAAATGAAAAAATATACCAACAATGCAGAAAAACAAATGACCCGTCAGAGAAATTGAAGCCAGCAGAATGGATTCTAGTTCACCCCATGTTTTTTCCATGCTTCTTGATGTTCCCTATCCCATTGCTAATAAACCTGAACTGCTCTCTACATTTATGCAGTTTCTTTATCACTTGGGTAACTTCACATGCATATGAAATTTTCTCAAATACCTTTTTTACAGAAACAGTCTAAAAGCCTCTTGGATACACAGTTCCCAGCTGCCCACTATTAATGCTCTGAAGCTAACTTCCTTGAGTACATAAAAATCATTAAACTTAATAATAACTCAGTTATTGATACGCTAAATGTTTGTTTCCATCTGTTCTGTGAGCTTCCTTGAATTAAACAACTTAGCCAGTGTTGTCTGTTTTGAAACAAGCCAACTTAAATAATCTGATGTCTGATACTGTACCTCTTCAGCATTAAACCAGAAGCAGTGACCAACACTCTACTTTCTGCAGACAATGCATCTGCTATACCCAGAACTTGTTTGCAAAGCTACTCTATAAACAGTGCTTTGTTTTAACTTCAAACTGATTACTGCTTGCCAAGTACATTTTATGAACTGAAGACTGGTCCCCGTTCATGACCAGAAGCTAAAGTAAAGATATACAGTATTCTGCAAAAGTCTTATATAGTTTGTAAATCTGGCAGGAACAAAGGATGTTGGGAATTATAAGGGTGCAGCACCATGGGAGGGGTGTGGGACAGGTTCTATAGAAGGAGTGCCGGGGCAAGGGTTGGCACGTTGTACAGACACACCCAACCTTGAAATACCAGACAAGATCATTTGATTACAAGAAATTGGTTTATTGATCATTACAGAATATCTCTCTGGTGCTTCCCGCTCCCTCCCCTCTCCCTTCCCATTTTTCCCAGATATGATTCCCCTCTCCCTGCCTGCCTCTCACTCTCAGTCCTCAATAGAGACCCATATCAGAATCAGGTTTATCATCACCCAGATATGTCATGATTTTTTTTTGTGTAGCAGCAGTACAGTACCACATGAAATTACTCCAGTGTTGTGCAAAAGTCTTTGACATCCTAGCTATATATATATGTGCCTAAGACTTTTACACAGTACTGTAGATGGAAGATACTCTTTGATCTCACCAGTGGCAGTTGCTCTGATCAGAATGCTGAGCTTGGCAAATGTAAGGCCCTTTAGCCCAGGAAGTGAATATCTGTCACAGTGGTGGGAAATTATACCATAGTGGTATTGAGGAGACTTGTGGATAGGCTAATGAGTATGCAGGAAATGGAGGGATATGGATCATGTGCAGGCAGAAGAGATTAGTTTAATTTGACATGGTTAGAGCAAACTTGGAATATTGTGTTTAGTTCTGGTTGCCTCACTATGGGAAGGAATGTGGAAGCTTCAGAGAGGGTGCAGAGGAGATTTATAGGATGCTGCCTGGATTAGACAGCATGTCTTATGAAGAAAGCTTGAGTGAGCCCGGGCTTTTCTCTTTGGAGTGAAGGAGGAGAGGTAAACTGATAGAAGTGTAAAGTGATAAGGGATATAAATCGAGTGGACAGCCAGAGACTTTTTCCCAGGGCAGAAATGGCTGAGACAAGGGAGCATCATTTTAAACTGATTAAATGGAAGTATAGAGGGATATCAGAGGTAGTTTTATTGTACACAGAGAGTGTTGGGTGCCTCCATCATCAACCCTACCAACACACTGCCAGAGGCAGATACATGAGGGGCATTTAAGGAACTCTTAGATAGGCAAATGGATGAGAGAAAATGCAGGGCTATGTAGGAGGGAAAGATTAGATTGATCTTAGAGTAAGTTAAAAAGGTTGGAACAACATCATGGACTGATGGGCTGTACTGTCCTGTTCTATGACACCATACTCAACACAGACACGATGGGTTGAAGGGCTGTTCCTGTACTGTACTATTCACTGTTCTAGTTGCATGTGACTGCCATGTTTTAATTGGTGGTTTTATGAACTAGATGGTGCCCTCAGTCTAATGGAAAACAGTGTCTTCAACAGCACTAGAGATCCATGGGATGGTGGCAATCCTTGAACAACTTCAGCCAGAACCAGAATACAATTTATTACCACTGTTTTATTTTGAAAAAGAGTTGCTTAGTTTTTCTAATTAATTTCAATTTATTTTATTGTTATTTTCTTTAGAAGTACAGGACGGTATCAGGCCCTTCCTGCCCAGTGAGTTGCACCACCCAGATACACCTATACTAATCCGTAAACCTTTGGAATCTGGGAGGAAATTGGAGCACGCCATCACGGCGAGAACATACAAACTCCTTTCAGAGAGCAGTGGGAATTGAACCCCAGTTGCTGACTCTGTAACAGCATTATGCTAACAACTTCACTATTGTGGCATCCCAAATGCATGATACTATGTGATATGAAATTTCTTGCAGCAGCTGTACAGTGCAAAATATTAAATTATTGAAAATTACAAATTAATAGTGCAAAAGAAAGGATTAAGGAGGTAGAGTTCATGGGTTCAGAATCATTGAGTGTGTGTCTTCAGGCTCCTGTATCTCCTCCCTAACAGCAATATTGAGAATAGGGCATGTCCCAGATGGTGAGAGTCCTTTGTGATGGATGCTATGCTGTTCAACCTGCAGCATTTTGGAAGCAGCCTGATCTAATTCTGTATGCTGGTGTTCCTCCTGCAGGCTTTATTCTCCCACACACACAGCATTTGTTTCTCTTTACTATTCTTGTTTTGTGGAGCTGTGTCGTGCTTAAGGTTCCTCTAACTCTGAGGCTGGGCAGTTGCTACCCACTCCTTCAAGCTGATGTTCATCGCCTTAGGGCCTCTGTTACCAAAGCGCTTGAAATACCAGAGTGGGTGTTCAATTCTTCTCCTTCCCTGAGGCTAGTTCTCTGTGGAATATGTCTTTGGGAATTCTCCTACTGTTCATTCACTGAAAATGTCCACATCACGAAATGTACTGCTGGCTGACAAAAGTGAACACTCAGTGGCTATTTTATTAGGTACCTCCTATGTTCATGATCTTCTGCAGTTGTAGCCCATCCACTTCAACATTTGATGTGTTGTGCACACAGAGATGCTCTTCTCTACACCACTGCTGTAACATGTGCTTACCTGAGTTACTGTCGCCTTCCTGTCAGCTTGAACCTGTCTGGCCATTCTCCTCTGACCTCCCTCATCAACAAGATGTTTGTATCCACAGAACTGCTGCTCACTGGATTTTTTTTTTTTGTTTTGTACCATGAGACCGCTGTGTGTGAAAATCCTAGTCGATCAACAGTTTCTGAGATAATCAACCATCCGTCTAGCACCAGCAATCATTCCACAGTCAAGGTCACTTAGATCACATTTGGTCCCCATTCTGATGATTGGTCTGAACAACAACTGAACCTCTTGACCATGCCTGTATGCTTTTATGCCTTGAGTTGCTGCCACATGATTGACTGATCGGATATTTGCATTAACGAGCAGGCGTACAGGTGTACCTAATAAAGTGGCCATTGAGTGCACATCTTGGGAAAAGCCTTTCTGTTCTGCAGAAAAGTGAGTGCTAGATTAACAAACAGACTGAGAATAGAAATAAAAAGTGCACACAAAGATTATGTTGTCAACTCATTTATGAAACCTGGACTTTATACTCCTTGCAACAGAAAGGATTAAACAACGTCAGCATGCACAGTCTTCAAATGCAGACCTTTGATGGAAAGAGCAACATATTCTAGCATCGTCAATTTTACACTCATCTCCCGCATGCACATGTAACACTATGGGGACGCCACAGTAGAGTAGTGGGTAGTGCAATTGATATTGTGCATTTGAGCTGGTAAAAACGATGCATCCCACAATGTAGTTACAATCATATTACAAAATAAACAGAAATATTTACCTTAAAAACAGTATACAAACACTATATACACATTTACACATCCTCATTAATAAAAGCATGGAATATTCCACTGTGTGTAGTGGGAATATACTGGGGGAAGACATTGAAGTTCGCACACTCAGCACAACAGCAGAACAACAAGGCTATGTTTGTACGTATGTGTGTGTGTGCAATGTGCACGTGTACAGAATGCGTTTACCAAGCTCTCTCCATCATGGCCACCTAATGTATTCAGCCTGCACATTGTTCCCATCGCTCCAGTCTCAGCACATTCAAAGCAACACACACAAAGAGCTGGATGAACTCAGCAAGTCAGGCAGCATCTGTGCAGGTGAATAAACGATCAACACCCTGTCCCAAAAATTCAACTGTTTGTACCTTTCCATTGATGTTGCCTGACCTGCTGAGTTCCTCCAGCATTTTGTGTATGTTCTTTAAGATTTCTAGCATCTAAAGAATTCTCGTGTTTATGCTCAACACATTCATGTGTCTATCTAAGCCGATGAAATGTCTCTGCTGTAACTGTCTCCACAGTGTCCCTGGCACTGCATTCCAGGCACCAGCCACTCTGTGTAAAAATACTTATTCTGCACTTCTCCTTTGAACTTCCCCCTCTCAATCTTAAATTAATTTCCTCTAGTACTAGATATCTCATTTCTGGCAAAATAAAGATATTGGCTACTTTATCTATGCCTCTCATAATCTTTTAAACCTCTATCAGGTCTCTGCTCAGCTCCCAACCACCCAGGCATTCCTTCTTTACCCCACTCCCATATGGCAGAAGATACAAAGGTCTGAAAGCACATCCCACCAGTCTCAAGGACAGATTTTATACAACTATTGAATGATTCTTTTGTACAATAAGATGGACCCTTGACTTCAAAATCTAACTCGTTATGACATTATAAGCTATTGCCTACTTTCTCTGTAACTGTAACACTTTGCCCGTGGTTATTGTTTTACTTTGTACTACCTCTGTGCACTGTTGTATTGAATTGATCTTTATGAACACTATGCAAGACAAGTGTTTAACAGTACCTTGGCACATGTGTGAAAAATAAGCCAATTTACCTATTCATCTTCAACTGATGAATTGATACTTCTCAATATTGAATAACACGTGGAAGAAACATTGAAAGTAGCAAATCAGAATCACTGGCATATGTCATGAAATTTGTTATTATGCTCCAGCAGTACATTGCAATACATAGTAATAAAATTGTAAATTACAGTAATAAGTACAGTATATATATGTGTGTATTTAAAATGTTAAATTAAATAAGTCATCCAAAAAGAGAAAAAAAAGAAAAAGTAGTGAGGTAGTGTTCATGGGTTCAATGTCCATTCAGAAATCAGATGACAAAGGGAAAGAAGCTGTTCCTGAATTGTTGAGTGTGTGCCTTCAGGCTCCTGTACCTCCTCCTTGATGTTAGCAATGAGAAGAGGGCATGTCCTGGGTGATGGCATCCTTAGTGATAGATGAAGTTTTTTTGAGTCATTGCTCCTTGATGAGGTCTTGGATGTTGGAGAGTCTAGTGCGCATGATGAAGCTGACTGAATTTACAATTTTCTGCTGCTTATTTTGATCTTATGCAGTAGCAACCCCTCCACCCACGTATTAAATGGTGGTGTAGCCAGTTATGCTATCCACAGTACCTCTGAAGAAATTTGCGTGTCTTTGGTGACATACCAAATCTCCTCAAATTCCAAAGGCGCAGAATGCACTCCAAAGTGTTGGGTTTGAATGCCCATTACCTGGCATGGCCAAATTCTGAAGGACATGAATGCTGGACAGAGCCTGTGGCCAGTAGTGAATGAATGAAGGTCTGGGATCATCTATCCTGACCTCATTCTCAACAATTTCTTCAACTTCTCCAACTTTTTCTTCAACTTACAACTTCTCCTATAACTTCTAATAATTTTTCCCCTACCCCTTTCCTCTTCCTCAATTCCCCACTCTTGCCTTTATGTCTTCTTCCTACCTGCCTATCAACTCCCCCTCCACCCCGCTCCCTTCTCCCATGGTCCACTCTTCTCTCCTATCAGACACCTTCTTCTCCAAGCCTTTACCTTTTCCACCCATCACCTCCCAGCTTCTTACTTCATCCCCACTCCCCAATCCACCTGTTCCACCTATCATCTAGTTTATACTCCTTCCCCTTACCCCACCTTCCTATTCTGACATCTTCACCCTTTCTTTCCAGTCCTGATGAAGGGACTTGGTGTGAAACATTGACTGTTTATTCATTTCCACAAATGCTGCTTAATCTGCTGAGATCCTCCAGAATTTTGTGTGTGTTGTTCATCCTCACTAATCTACCTTTTGACAGGTATAGAACATAGAACATAGAATAGTACAGCACATTACAGGCCCTTCAGCCCACAATGTTGTGCCGACCCTCAAACCCTGCCTCCCATATAACCCCCCCCCCCACCTTAAATTCCTCCATATACCTGTCTAGTAGTCTCTTAAATTTCACTAGAGTACCTGCCTCCACCACTGACTCAGGCAGTGCATTCCATGCACCAACCACTCTCTGAGTGAAAAACCTTCCTCTAATATCCCCTTTGAACTTCCCTCCCCTTACCTTAAAGCCATGTCCTCTTGTACTGAGCAGTGGTGCCCTGGGGAAGAGGTGCTGGCTGTCCACTCTGTCTATTCCTCTTAATATCTTGTATACCTCTGTCATGTCTCCTCTCATCTTCCTTCTCTCCAAAGAGTAAAGCCCTAGCTCCCTTAATTCCTGATCATAATCCATACTCTCTAAACCAGGCAGCATCCTGATAAATCTCCTCTGTACCCTTTCCAATGCTTCCACATCCTTCCTATAGTGAGGCGACCAGAACTGGACACAGTACTCCAAGTGTGACCTAACTAGAGTTTTATAGAGCTGCATCATTAATGTATACCTGTGCAGAATCACAATGGAATAGAAATGACCAGAGCACAGTTCTGCTAGAGACAAAGTGCTGTTTTCACACTGGCAACATTCGTCACCACATTATGTGATGCTTCTAAATTGGATAAAACTGATCTGGCAGCTCAAAACTAGGCATCCATTTGGCCCCATGGAATACCAACAGCAATAGAAATGTGCACCAGTGCAATCTGTAACCTCTTGGCCCAAAAGATCCCTCCCACTGCTAGCACTCTCAAATTTGAGGATCAACTCTAGCTCTTAGAGAATTGCAGAACAGCATCTGGGAGGTGCACAAGATACCTCAAAATAAAGCACTAACTGGTGAAATCAAAGTTTGAAGTTCACAGTACATTCAATATCAAAGTTGGTATAACACCATGCAACCTTGAAACTTGTCTTCTTACAGGCTGCCGCAAAACAAAGAAACCCAAAAGGACCTGTTGTAAAAAGAAGACAGTCAAAGATCCAATGTGCAGAGGGCAAAAAAACACAAATTGGCCAACTAATAAAAGTAAGCAAATAGCATTCAGAGCTGTGTGAGTCCACAGACTTGAAGCCAGGCATCACAGCAGCCAGAGCAGGCCACAGCCACGGGTATATGGAGGAATTTAAGGTGGAGGGTTATATGGGGGGCAGGGTTTAAGGGTCGGCACAACATTGTGGGCCAAATGGCCTGTACTGTGCTGTATTGTTCTTTGTTCTTTGTTCAATTCAGTGCAGAGCCGAGTAAACGTTGCAGAGCAGTGAGTGGAATTGGCCCTTCCCTTGCCCGTGGTCCAAACAGCCTGACATTTTCAATCTGGTTCACCACTTAAATTGTCCAAACATCGGGTCATTCCTTGCTCTGGGGTGTGGATCCCAGTGCCACGATTCAGCTCGAACCTGACCTTTCCAATTTAGCTCATGGCTTAAATCAACCAAATCTTTCCTCGCTCTCAGAGCCTCTCCCCTGCTCACCTCGGATCTTCACAAAACTCAGTTTCTGGGACTCTGCAGCTCATGTGCTATTATATGTTTTGTTTTACTATTTGCACAATTTGTCCTCTTCTGCACATTAGATGTTTGCCAGTCTTTGTTGTGTGGGGATTTCCAAGAATTCTATTGTGTTTCCTTGTTTTATGGATGCCTGCAAGAAGATGAATCTCAAGGTTGTATATGCTATACTGTACAAATTTTTATAATAATCAGAATCAGTTTTATTATCACTGGCATGTGATGTGAAATTTGTTAACTTAGCAGCAGCAGTTCAATGCAATACATAAACTAGCAGAGAGAGAGAAAAAAATAATAATAAATAAAATAAAACATAATAAATAAACAAGTAAATCAATTACGTATATCGAATAGATTTTTAAAAATGAGCAAAAACAGAAATACTGTATATATTAAGAAAGTGAGATCGTGTCCAAAGCTTCAAAGTCCATTTAGGAATTGGATGGCAGAGGGATAGAAGCTGTTCCTGAATCACTGAGTGTGTGTCTTCCGGCTTCTGTACCTCCTACCTGATGGTAACAGTGAGAAAAGGGCATGTCCTGGGTGCTGGAGGTCCTTAATAATGGACACTGCCTTTCTGAGACACCACTCTCTGAAGATGTCCTGGGTACATTTATAGGCAAATGTATTTTGAAATTTAAACTTAGAAAACAAGAGTTTATACATGCGAAACAACAGCAGTGAACAGTAGACTGAGCTAAGGAATTCAATAATAAATAGATAAGACTTTGTTTAATCTCGGGAAAGCAGCCAACATAATCAAAGAGCCGTCTCACCCTGATGATTCTCTCTTCCCCCACCTGCCATCAGGAAGAAGATGCAAACGTTTGAGGACATGCATCACAAGGCTCAAGGAAGGGTTGATAGGGAAAGTTGAAGACCATAAGATGTAGCAATAGAACAACGCCATTCAGCCCATTCTGCCATCCCATCATGCTGACTTACTATCCCTCTCAACCCCATTCTCCTGCCTTCTCCCTGGAACCTTTGATGCTCTGTCAAATCAAGAACCGATCAAACCCTGCTCTAAATATTACCTAACGACCTGGCCTCTACAGTCACTTGCGGCAATGAGTTCCACAGATTCACTAGCCTCTGGCTAAATCAATTCCTTCTCATCACCATTCTAAATGGGCATCCCTCTATCCTGAGACTGAGGTCCTAGACTCCCCCACTACAGGAAGCATCCTCTCCTTACCCACTTTATTTAGGCCTTTCAATATTTAATAGATTTCAATGAGATTCCCCCGCCCTCCCCCATTCATATCAAAGATCGAAGGTCAAAGATCCAGAGTCCAGAGGTCGAGTCCCAAAAGTTGAATCCCCTGACTAAGTGTGTCCAGAAGTTGGAGATTCAATGTCTGTTAGTATGTGACTGAGAGACTGGGCTCAATACCTGTAAGTCTGAGAGTCCAGTGCCAAGGACTAGAGGCGGCCTGTCCTGGGATAGGAGGCCTGTCTGGGTGTGTGGATGGAAAGGTGGTTTGCTTTACTGTTGTATAGTTTTGCTGTTTGTGTTGTTGTACTGAACACTATGCCTGCTATGTTGCTGCTGGAATGCGGAGCGAAACGTGAACTTTTATCCGCCATATATTATATGTCTTAAGGATCTGCTGTGATGTGTTGGCACAATATGCAACAAAAAAAAGTTCAAATGAGACAGGGAAATGATGGTAGGGTATAGGAACCATGGTGTACAAAGACTGTTGAAAATCTAATCCAGAAGAAATGAAAAGCTTATGAAAGATTCAAAAAACTAGATAATGATAGAGATCTAGAAAATTATAAGGTTAGTAGGAAGGAGCTTAAGAATGAAATTAGGAGAGCCAGAAGGGGACATGAGAAGGTCTTCGCGAGCAGAATTAAAGAAAACCCCAAGGCATTCTACAAGTATGTGTAGAGCAAGAGGATAAGACGTGAGAGAGTAGGACCAATCAAATGTGACAGTAGAAAAGTGTGTATGAAACTGGAGGAGACAGCGGAAGTACTTAATGAATACTTTGCTTCAGTATTCACTCTGGAAAAGGACCTTGGCAATTGTACGGATGACTTAGAGTGGACTAAAAAGCTTGGCCACATAGACATTAAGAAAGAGGATGTGCTGGAGCTTTTGGAAAGCATCAAGTTGGATAAATCACCGGGACCGGATAAGTTGTACTCCAGGATACTATGGGAGGCAAGTGAGGAGATTGCTGAGCCTCTGGCAATGATCTTTGCATCATCGATGGATCAGGAGAGGTTCTGGAGGATTGGAGGTTTGCAGATGTTGTTTCCTTATTCAAGAAAGGGAGTAGAGATAGCCCAGGAAATTATAGGCCAGTGAGTCTTACTTCAGTGGTTGGTAAGTTGATGGAGAAGATCCTGAGAGGCAAGATTTATGAACATTTGGAGAGGCATAATATGATTAGGAATAGTCAGCATGGCTTTTCCAAAGGCAAGTTGTGCCTTATGAGCCTAACTGAATTTTTTTGAGGATGTGATTAAACACATTGGTGAAGGTAGAGCAGTAGATATGGTGTATATGGATTTCAACAAGGCATTGTATAAGGTACCCCATGCAAGACTTATTGAGAAAGTAAGGCGGCATGGCATCCAAGGGGACCTTGCTTTGTGGATCCGGAATTGGCTTGCCCATCGAAGGCAAAGAGTGGTCGTAGATGGGTCATATTCTGGATGGAGGTTGATGACCAATGGTGTGCCTCAGGGATCTGTTTTGGGACCCCTTCTCCTTGTGATTTTTATAAATGACCTGGATGGGGAAGTGGAGGAATGGGTTAGTAAATTTGCTGATGACCTGGTGGTTGGGGGTGTTGTGGATAGTGTGGAGGGCTGTCAGAATTTACAGCGGGACATTGATAGGAAGCAAAACTGGGCTGAGAAGTGGCAGATGGAGTTCAACCCAGATAAGTGTGAGGTGGTTCATTTTGGTAGGTCAAATATGATAGGTCAAATATTAATGGTAAGACTCTTGGCAGTGTGGAGGATCAGAGGGATCTTGGGGTCCAAGTCCATAGGACACTCAAAGCTGCTGCGCAGGTAGACTGTGTAGCTAAGAAGGTATACGGTGCATTGGCCTTCATCAACCGTGGGATTAAGTTCAAGAGCCAAGAAGTAATGTTACAGCTGTATAAAACCCTGGTCAGACCCCACTTAGAGTACTGTGCTCAGTTCTGGTCACCTCACCATAGGAAAGATGTGGAAACTATAGGAAGGGTGCAGAGGAGATTTACGAGGATGCTGCCTGGATTGGGGAGCATGCCTTATGAGAATAGGCTGAGTGAACTTGGCCTTTTCCCCTTGGAGCAACGGAGAATGGGAGGTGACCTGATAGAGGTGTATAAGATAATGAGAGGCATTGATTGTGTGGATAGTCAGAGGCTTTTTCTCAGGGCTGAAATGGCTAACACGAGAGGGCACAGTTTTAAGGTGCTTGGAAGTAGGTACAGAGGAGATTTCAGTGGTAAGTTTTTTACACAGAGAGTTGTGAGTGTGTGGAATGGGCTGCCGGTGATGGTGGTGGAGTTGGATACTATAAGGTCTTTTAAGAGACTCCTGGATAGGTAGATGGAGCTTAGAAAAATAGAGGGCTATGGGTAACCCTAGGTAGTTTCTAAAGTAAGTACATGTTCGGCACAGCACTGTGGGCCGAAGGGCCTGTATTGTGCTGTAGGTTTTTTATGTTTCTATATTTCTATGTTCCAAAGTTCAAAGTTTATAGTAAATTTTTAATCAATGTTTGTATGGTTGGTGCAGCGCTATTACAACTCGAGGTGCCAGAGCACATGGTTCAATCCGGGTTCCAGAAATCTGAGGCACAAAGAGATTGGGGAGTCCTTGTGCAGAAGTCCCTAAAGTTTAATTTGCAGGTTGAATCTGTGGTGAGGAAGGTAAATGCAATGTTAGCACTCATTTCGAGAGGACTATAATATAAAAGCAAGGATGTAATATTGAGACATTAAAAAGCACTGGAAAGTCCTCAAATAGGGTATTGTGAGCAGTTTTAGGCCTTAGAATCTTAGAAAGGATGTTCTGAAACTGGAGATGCTTCAAAGAAAATTCATGAAAATGATTCCAGGATTGAATGATTTGAAGACGACTTGAAGGCTCTGTACCAGTATTCACTTGAATTCAGAAGAATGAAGGGTGACCTCATTAAATCTATCAAATGGTGAAGAGCCTTGATATAGTGGCTGTGGAGAGGATGTTTCCTATGGCATCTAAGACCAGAGGACACAGCCTCAGAATAATGGGGAGGAATTTCTTTCGCCAGAGAGTAGTGAATTTGAGGAATTTATTGCCATAGGCAGCTGTGGAGGCCAAGTCTTTATGTATATTTAAGGCAGAGGCTGGTAGATTTGTGGTTGGTCAGGGCATGAAGGGATACGAGGGGAAGGCTGGAGGTTAGGGATCAGAGGAAAAATGGATCAGCATGATGAAATAGCAGAGCAGACTCAATGGGCTAAATGACTTGATTCTGCTCCTTTATTTTATAGTCGTATGGTCCTCTGTAAGCAGTTTGTACGTCCTCCCCGTGGAATGCATGGGTTTTCTCCGGATGCTCCAGTTTCCTCCTGAAGTCCAAAGACATGCCAGTTAGTAGGTTAACTGATCATTGAAAATTGTCCTGTGACTAGACTAGCATTAAATTGGGTGTTGCAGGTCAGTGTGGCCCGAAGTGCTGGAATACCCTATTCTGCGCGGTTTCGATAAATAAATAAATACCGCCTTGAGATTCATTTTCTTGTAGGCATTTACAATGGAAGAAATAGTTACAATAGGATCAATAAAAACTACAACAATTCAACAATTAAAAAGAATAAGGGATTATTGTATATAAGAAAATAAAGTTAGAGGTTAATGTAAAGGTATGAAATAAATGTGCATAAATACATCAATACCAGTGTATATTTACAATGTAAACAGTATTATAAAAAGTGGTAGAAAATGTTGTCAGTGCAATGCAGTGTCCGGGTTAAGAAATAGAGGGAGGTGGTTGGCTAACTGGAATGGTTGATTAGACTTGCAGACTGCCTTCTGCAATCCTTAGGCTGTGTTGGCTGTAAATGCAATCGATATATTTTACTGTGTTTTACTATACTTGTGATAAATAAATGAATATGTATCTGAAAACAAAGTTTTACAAGCTATGATGGTACATATAACAGTATGTCCCATCCCCGTTACCATTGATCGAGTCCAACATATAAGCGCTCAAGTCTGAACTACTTACAACCCCGTTCAGTTACGTGGACCAAGTGAATAATCTTTCTTGGCTTCCCACTAGATCCCCAATATCACAGCAGACAGTTTTCAGTCCATTCATCTGATTCACCCTCACTTGAAGTGAAAGATGAAAGCTTTTGAGAGAATGGAGAGGATTTTCACCAGGATGCTGTCTAGATTAGAGAGCAGGTCATATGAGGATAGATTGAGTGAGCTGGGGCTTTGCTCTTTGGAGCAGGTCTGTAAGGATAGGTTGAGTGAGCTACAGTTATTCTCTTTGGAGTGAAGGTGCCTGATAGAGGTGTACAAGGCAATAACAGGCATACAGTGAATGGATAGCCAGAGAGCTTGTTTTCTGGCATGGAAATGGCTAATACGAGGGAACATAATTCTGAGGGGATCAGAGGACAGTTTAGGGAGGGTAGTTCTTTACACAGAGAGTGGAGGCTGCATGGAATGTACTGCCAGGGGTGTTGGTAGAGGCAGATATATTATAGGCATTTAAGAATCTCTTAGAAAGGCATATGGATGAAAGGAAAATGCAAGCTTATCAAGCAGGAAAGGCTTCAGGGCAGATACAGTGCTGAAATGTTCTATTTTCATAGGTAAGAAAAGGAGGAGGTCCTGAAGAGGGAATTTAGGGAGTCAGGTAGAAAGCTGAAAAGCAGGACCTCCAGGGTAGTAATCTCTGGATTGCTGCCTGTGCCGCATGCCACTGAGGATAGGAATAGAATGACTTGGATCTGCTATTCTGCACTGGGTGTTGTATAATGAACTGGATTTGCTTAGGGAGCTTAAGGTAAAGGAAACCATAGGAGGTGCGATCATAATATGATACACCATGCTGTAATTTTAGAGGGAGAAGCTAATGTCAGATGTATCAGAATTACAGTGGAGTAAAGGGAACAGCTTCTTTTAACATTACATATCAATGGATGATAGAATTGATGGCTTTGTGGCTAAGTCTATGGCCGATACAAATATAGATGGAGGGGCAGGTAATGTTGAGGAAGCAGAGAGGCTGCCGAAGAACTTAAACATATTAGTAAATGACCCAAAAATGTGTCAGGAAGTGTATGGTCATGCACCTTGGTAGAAGAAACAAAAGCATAGGCTATTTTCTAAATGTGCAGGAAATTCAAAAATCTAGGTGCAAAGGGACTTGGAAGTCCCCATTCAGGTGCAGGAATTTAAAGAGATTTGGTATGTCAACAAATACACTCAAAAACTTCTATAGATGTAAATGGAGAGTGTTCTGACAGGCTGCATCACTGTCTGGTATGGGGGGGGGGGGGGGGTGGCTACTGCACAGGACCGAAAGAAGCTGCAGAGGGTTGTAAATTTAATCAGCTCCATCTTGGGTACTAGTCTACAAAGTACCCAGGACACCTTTAGGGAGCAGTATCTCAGAAAGGCAGTGTCCATTATTAAGGACCTCCAGTACTCAGGGTATGCCCTTTTCTCACAGTTACCATCAGGCTGGAGGTACAGAAGCCTGAAGGCACACACTCAGAGATTCAAGAACAGCTTCTTCCCCTCTGTCATCTGTGGCTAAATGGACATTGAACCCGTGAACACTACCTCACATTTTTAATACGTATATATTACTTCTGTTTTTTTGCACGATTTTTAATCTATTCAATATGCATATACTGTAATTGATTTGATTATTTATTTATTTATTTAATTATTATTATTTTATTGTTTCTTCTTCTTCTACATTATGTATTGCATTGAACTGCTGCTGCTAAGTTAACAAATTTCACAACACATTCTGATTCTGATTCTGATTCCCTAACTGTTATTGCAAGCTGAGCTGTAGGTGGAGGAGGCCAATGCAATGTTAGTATTCATTTTGAGAGGACGAGAGCATAAAAGAAACATGAGACCTCAGTTGGAGTAGTTAAGAGGAGGTTCACAGGAATGCTTTCAGGAACAGTAGGGTTATCATATATGGAGCATTTGTTGGCTCTGGACCTGTACTGTCTGGAGTTTAGAAGAATGAACAGGGATCTCGTTGAAACCTATTAAATGCTGAAAGGCCCAGTTAAGTGGATGTGAAGAGGATGTTTTCTATATTCAGGGAGTCTAGGACCAGAGGGCACAGACCCAGAATAGAGGGGTGTCCATTTAGAACAGAGATGAGGAGGAACTTCTTTAGCGAGAGGGTGGTGAATCTGTGGAATTCATTGCTACAGACAGCTGTGGAGGCCAAGTCATTGGGTATATTTAAGGTGGAGCTTGATAGGTCCTTCATTAGTCAGGGTGTGAAAGGTTATGGGGAAAAAGCAGGAGAATGGGGTTGAGAGGGAAAATGGATCAGCCATGATGAAATGGGGGAGCAGGCTCGATGGGCAAAATGCCCTAATTCTACTTCTATCTCTTATGGTCTTGAGTCCTATGATACTCAACAGGAGAGAGAATGAGAGTGAATATTTTATTTCAATTGCTTATGAAATTACTGTGACCTCAGGCCATGTATCTTGTTACATGGAGAAAGATTTAATACAGAAAATGACACTGGTTGTAAGAATTACTCATTATCATCAATCACTTTATCTACTCTGGAAACAACTATATCTGCTATTGCCCTATTCTACCTACCCTTGTTATCTTCGTTCATAAAACCTCTGTATTCTTTAATTTTCTTTCTAAAAAGTTGTCTAGTTTTCCCAAATAAGTTCTACTTTATTGGTGTAATACTTTACAGTCTGTAAGGAGTTTGTACATTCTCCCCATGACTGGATGGGTTTTCTGTGGGTGCTCCAGTTTCCTCCCACATTATAAAGATATTCGTATTGGTCACATGGATTCTATTGGGTGTCGTGGGCTCGTGGAGCCAGAAAGACTTGTTTCTGTGATGTATCAGTGGCTTAAAAATTAAATGAAATGTACAAGCTCCTTAGAAACAGAGACAGAAATGAGCCCAAGTTGTTGGCGCTGCTATAGCATTACACTAACAGTTACATTACCATGCCACCCAATGGGTGGACAAACATACAAAATTGCAAATCCAGAAGATGAGCAGGGGGAGCTCACTCGGCCTCTCAAGCCTGCTCCTGTATTTGGCTGCGATGCTGACACCTTGACTTTGTACTTCCTCGTTGCTTTTCCTCTTTGCTTATCCAGAATCTGCCTACCTCTGCCTTAAAAATATTAAATGACACTGCATTCACTGCCTTTTCTAAATATACACAGCTTTCTTAAGGGGACAAAAACTCACCTGCCTCAGTCTCAGTTTCAGTATCCTCTAGTTCTAACTTGCACAGGAGGAAGCATTCTCTCCAACCTTCCTATCAAAACCTGGTGTTATCATTTCAGTGGATCTGTCCTGCCACGTAGGTCCATTATGAAGAAAGCGCAACAGCACCTCTACTTTCTTACAAATTTGTGGAGATGTGCCATGTCATCGAAAACTTTGACAAACTTCTATAGATGTGTGGTGGAGAGTATATTGACTGTCTGCATCATGGCCTGGAATGGGAACACCTATGCTCTCCAATGCAAAAGACTACAAAAAGTAGTGGAAACAGCCCAGTCCATCATGGGTAAAACCCTCCCAACCACTGAGTGCCTCTACATGAAGTGCTGTTGCAGGATCCCTCGCCACACAGGCCATCTTCTCTTCTTGCTGCTGCCATCATGAAGGAGGTACAAGAGCATTAGTTCCCACATCACCAGGTTCAGGAATAGTCATTACCCTCAACCATCAGGCTCTTGAACCAACGTGAATGACTTTTCTCAACTGCATTTACCCCATCACTGAACTGTTCTCACAAGCTATGGACTCATTTTCAAGGATTCTTCATCTCATCTTCTCGAGATTTATTGCCTAATCTTTTTTTTTTGTCTTTTTGTATTTGCACAGTTTGTTGTCTTTTGCATATTCTTCGCTTGTTCATTCTGTTGGATGCAGTCTTTCATTGATTTGATTGTACTTCTTAAATTTACTGAGAATGCCCACTAGAAAATGTATCTTGGGATTGTATATGGTAACATACATGTACTTTGAATAATAAATTTACTTTGAACTTTTACGCCTACAAGGCCTTATACGTTTCAGTCAGATTCAGGTTCCGACTCAGATGTACATCGAAACAAACAGTGAAATGCATTGTTTGCGGTAACAACCAACACCTCCTAAGGATGTGGTGGGGACAGTTCACAAGTGTTACCATGCATTCTGGCACCAAAATAGCATGTCTACCAAGCTTGGCAGAACAATACAGAACACAACAAGCAACAAAATAACAACAGCTATACAAGCTCTGTTTCTCCATTCCATGCGCATGCACTGCCCTCCATCCCCAGAACGGGCTGGATTTGTAGACACTTAACCTTGACTTTCCCAGGAGACTCAAACAGACTCACAACTTCAGCAGACTTCTCTTCTTCTGATCGACCTTTGGGCTTCAGTCTTTGGTATCGACCCCAGGACTCGCCAAATATGATGAATTTGGACCTTGGATGAAGACACCTGACATGGGTCCTCCAACTTCGGTCTCACTGATTCATGTATCTCAGGCCCTTAAGTGACGTTTTGTAGCTTCAAAGCATTAAGCTGATTCAAATTAAGTCACAGAAATCCATAATGCAGGTCTAACTTCAAATTTACTTTAAGCGAGGCGTGCACATATCACGTGGTAGTGTGATGACTTATGCAATTCCCATATTTATACATATAACTTCTAATGAATTATTAAAATGAACAAGAATGCTGAATCAAACAATATATACATAAAAGATTACTCAAATATTACTTAAATATTAAATACACAACACCTCGTGCATTCTGCCTGCACAGAACTCTGATACCAAAATCGGTCTTCAATCATTCATCAATTCTCACTCTCCTATGCTCAACCAGACTCAACCCCAGCTTCTCCAACCCCACCTTTCCAGAAATTAATCCAGGAACATTTCTTGGAACTGAATCCGGTGTTTAGCAGCTTCCTGGCTTAGATACCCTGTGCTGTGATGGGAGGAAAGCTGAGTGCAGATCTGACTATGGGAGGCATAGATAAGGTAAGACAGACAATATATTTTTCCAAAGGTTGAAACATCTAACACCAGAGGACAAGCATTTAAGGTTAGAGGGAGTAATTTCGAAGGAGCTGTGAAGGGCAAATTTTTTACATGGGGAGTGGCAGGTGCCTGGAATGCACTGCCGGGGTGGTGGTGGAGGTTCAGTAGGGACATTTAAGAGACTTTTAAATAGGCACATGAGGGTCTATTATATGGGCACCTATAGACATAAGAGATTTAATAGCCATTTGGTGACTAATCTAAGTGATTTCCCTCAACATTGTGGGGTAAAGGGCCTGTTCTTGTCCTGAACTGTTCTGTGTGCTACATTCTAAGGAGACTAATACTTAGTAGATCTCAAGATAGGGTCTCGCCACTGCCCCATAATTGAGTTCAATCCAGTTCATTGAAGATAACTGCATTAATCTGTCCTGGCACCCATCCCTACGGCACTTGTTAACTGCATTAATCTGTGGTCCAAGCACCGATCCCTATAGCACTCTACTCATAACATCTTTCTGACCAAAAAAAACTTACTTATTCTTTTTTCTGTTTCCTGTTAGTAAGCCAATCTTCTCCCAATATATTACCTCCTACGCCATGAATTTTTATTTATGTAATAATCTTTGATGCACTATCTTATCAAATGCCTTCAGGAAATCAAAGTACTGTAATCCACTGTTGCTTTGTTATCTTCAATTAACTCCAATACATTTGTCAAATTTGATTTTGCTTTCACAGAACCATGTTGACTTTGCCTATTTGTCTTGATTTATTCTTAGTATTTTGCTTTATTATACTGAATAACAGCTTCTAATATTTTCTCTGTGACACGTTAACTTGCCAATGCTTTCCTTCCTCCTATATCCCTTGTTTTTTGAATAAAAGAGTTTCAAGTCTAATTGAATCACCCTCTTATCTAGGGAGATTTGGAAAATTGAAAATCAACTCTTCAGTGACCTTAATAACTGGTTCTTTTAGGTTGTAAGGTTGAAGTCAATCAGGACCTGACTAATTTGCTAAGTTTCACTTCTAAGGTGAATATAATTTTCTTGTTCCTTCATTCTTTCTGATTCCCAATATGCGGCTATTTCTGGAATATTCCTTCCAGGAATATGTGGTATCAGCAAACACAAAGTTCAGAAGACTTATCTACGGCTTCCTGTTCTCTGTTTAAAAACAAAAGCACTAGACTAATAATAAAGTCATTTCTACTAATGATCGAGAGCAGAATTAACAAGAGGCACCTTCACTCATAACCTTGTAAGCATCCATTGCACACATTATTTCCTTAATCTAACATCAATATATGCATCAAAACATAAATATCTAGATAGATAGATAGATAGATAGATAGATAGATACTTTATTCATCCCCATGGGGAAATTCAACTTTTTTTCCAATGTCCCATACACTTGTTGTAGCAAAACTAATTACATACAATACTTAACTCAGTAAAAAATATGATATGCATCTAAATCACTATCTCAAAAAGCATTAATAATAGCTTTTAAAAAGTTCTTAAGTCCTGGCGGTTGAATTGTAAAGCCTAATGGCATTGGGGAGTATTGACCTCTTCATCCTGTCTGAGGAGCATTGCATCGATAGTAACCTGTCGCTGAAACTGCTTCTCTGTCTCTGGATGGTGCTATGCAATCCCTTAAATAGGGTTGTGTAAGCAGCAGCATCTGTAAGTGTCCTTTCTGGATCTGTAGCTATCAAGATCAGAAACAGGATCAGAAACAGAATCAGCATCAGAATCAGAATCAGAATCAAGATCAGAATCAGAATCAAGATCAGAATCAGGATCAGAATCAGAATCAAGATCAGAATCAGGATCAGGATTAGGATCAGAATCAGAATTAAAATCAAAACCAAAATCTGAATCTGAACCAGTTTTAATATCACTGACATGTGCTGTGAAATTTGTTGATTTGCAGCAGCAGTACAGTGCAGTACATACGAGGGGTGATTGATAAGTTCGTGGCCTAAGGTAGAAACAGTCAATTTTAGAAAACCTAGCACATTTATTTTTCAACACAGTCCCCTCCTACATTTACACACTTAGTCCAGCAGTCGTGGAGCATACGGATCTTGGACCTCCAGAAAGTGAAAATAGCAGGGGTGATTGATAAGTTTGTGGTCTAAGGTAGAAGGAGATGAGTTATTAACTTTAAACTTTCTGCATTATCACTCAAAGAGTTGAACAGCATGTCCATGTAACGAGAGCTGTATAAGTCATCTCCTTCTACCTTAGGCTACGAACTTATCAATCACCCATCAGTGGACACTTTCTGGAGGTCCAAGATCAGTATGCTCCACAACCGCTGGACTAAGTGTGTAAATGTAGGAGGGGACTATGTTGAAAAATAAATGTGCTTGGTTTTCTAAAATTGACTCCCTTTACCTTAGGTCACAAACTTATCAATCACCCCTCGTAGTAATAAAAACTATAAGTTACAATAAGAATATAAAATAAGTAGATGCTGCAAAAAGAGAGCAAATAGTAAGAGGAAGAAGCTGTTCTTAGAACATTGACTGTGTGTCTTCAGGCTCCTGTATCTCATCCTTGATAGTAGCAATGCGAAGGGGGTGTGCTGGGTGATGATAGATGTCACCTTTTTTGAGGCATTGCTCTTTGAAGATGTCCTCAATGGTGGGGAGACTACTGCCCATGATGGAGATGGCTGAGTCTGCAACCCTCTTACAGTTTTTCTGATCCTGAGCATTGGCCCCTCCATACCAGACAATGATGCAACCAGTCAAAATGTTCGCCACGATATATCTGTAGAAATTTGCTGGTGTCTTTGATAACATACCAAATCTCCTTAAACTCCAAATGAAATATAGCCACTGGCATGTATTTGTCTTCATTCTCTAAAACTGTTGGCAGAATTTGTTCTGTTTAATATCCATACATATGTAAGCAATAGAAAGCAAAAAGATTAGAAAGTTCTTCCTCTCCAACCAGCCCATGATAATTTCTGACATGAAAACTTGAATTCAACAAGTCATAAAATTATTCTTTTGTGACTAACATGTGTGGTGGTATTTATTCTGAATTGTCTTGCATATTTAGAATATAAAATCTGTATTTTAGTTCATGAGGAGTATTACTTTTGTACATGCACAATTATTAGCACTTGAAGGCAGAGAAGTCATCCAATGCCTCTGGAAAAAAAACACATTCATGTCACATTTTCTATAATCCTTTCATGCAAGCAAGCTATTGTGGTCTAAATTCTGTTGATATGATTCCTATAGCATCTGCATTCATAAGTCTGAAGTAAACCTGTGAATTTAGTCAAATTCAATGTGACAGGCAATGTCTGCGAGCTTTAGAGTAGATAGCTGGAAAATGATCATAATTATTTGCTTATGTAATGTGTGTCTTTAGTAGATCTGTCATTCTGAAAGACTCAGGGAGCTGAAGTGACATCCATCAACCTTAGCAAGAATTATCTCCTTTCATGTCTCAGAATTATTTCCGTTCAGTGGTCTTCTGTCCCATAACAATGCAGAAAAATTAATGTGACTGAAAATAAATCAGTATTTGATCTGATTCTTGACCAAATAGCGGGGTCAAGGGATATGGGGAGAGGGCAGGAACGGGGTACTGATTGTGTATGATCAGCAATGATCACAGTGAGTGGCGGTGCTGGCTAGAAGGGCCAAATGGCCTACGCCTGCACCTATTGTCTATTGTCAAATAACCAGATGAAAGCTAACTGTAAGAGTGCAAGTAAGAGTCACGAGTTGGAACACACTAACAGTAACTTCCATTGTTTTACATGAGTGTAATCAGATTCAGATCTAATTATCACATGTACATTGAAACATACAATGAAATGTATGTTGGTCCATGGCCTCTTGTGCCAAAATGAGGACACCCACTGGGATTAGGAACAAAACCTTATATCTTGTCTAAGTAGCCTCCAACCTGATGGCATGAATATCGATTTCGCCATCCAGTAAATAAAAATTCCCTCTCCCTAGCCTTTTCTTCTATTCTCCACTCTGACCTTTTACCTCTTCTCCCCTCTCTAGCACTTCCCCCGGGTCCCCCTCCTCTTTCCCACTCTCCTCTCCTTCTTCTCTGGCCTTTTACCACCTACCTTCACCTGTCACCTTTGAACTATCCTCCTGCACATGTGTTACGTGCAGTAGATGTGGTGTATATGGATTTCAGCAAGGCATTTGATAAGGTACCCCATGCATGGCTTATTGAGAAAGTAAGGAGGCATGGGATCCAAGGAGACATTGCTTTGTGGATCCACAACTGGCTTGCCCACAGAAGGCAAAGAGTGGTGGCAGATGGGTCATATTCTGCACGGAGGTTGGTCACCAGGGGAGTGCCTCAGGGATCTGTTCTGAGACCCTTACTCTTCGTGATTTTTATAAATGACCTGGATGAGGAAATGGAGGGATGGGTTAGTAAGTTTGCTGATGACACAAGGGTTGGGGGTGTTGTGGATAGTGTGGAGGGCTGTCAGAGGTTACAGCGGGATATTGATAGGATGCAAAACTGGGCTAAGAAGTAGCAGATGGAGTTCAACCCAGATAAGTGTGAAGTGGTTCATTTTGGTAGGTCAAACATGATGGCAGAATATATTATTAATGGTAAGACTCTTGGCAGTGTGGAGGGTCAGAGGGATCTTGGGGTCTGAGTCCATAGGACACTCAAAGCAGCTGCGCAGGTTGACTCTGTGGTTAAGAAAGCATATGGTGTATTGGCCTTCATCAATTGTGGAATTGAATTTAGGAACCAAGAGGTAATGTTGCAGTTTTATAAGACTCTGGTCAGACCCCACTTGGAGTACTGTGCTCAGTTCTGGTCGCCTCACTACAGGAAGGATGTAGAAGCCATAGAAAGGGTGCAGAGGAGGTTTACAAGGATATTACCTGGATTGGGGAGCATGCCTTATGAAAATACATTGAGTGAACTCGGCCTTTTCTCCTTGGAGCGACAGAAGATGAGAGATGACCTGATGGATGTGTATAGGATGATGAGAGGCATTGATCGTGTGGATAGTCAGAGGCTTTTTCCCAGGGCTAAAATGGTTGCCACAAGAGGACGCAGGTTTTTTTTAACTGCTCGGAGAAAAGAGGCTAGACTGCACATGCGCGTGGCATAGTGTGCCAAAGGTTTAAAAAAAGACCCCCACATACAGCGGCCATCGTTGGAATGGACTGAGTCAGAGTGGCACGGCTTTGGCTCAACAGGCTTTGGCGTGAACAGGCAGAGGCAAGGGTAGGTTCCGGTAAGTTTTGCTTTGTTTAGTGTAGAGAGAATGCCAGGCAGGATGTTGGAATGCTCCTCTTGCAGGATGTGGGAAGTCAGGGAGACCTCCGGTGTCCCTGACAATGACATCTGCGAGAAGTGCATCCAGCTACTGTTCCTAACAAACCGTGTTAGGGAACTGGAGCAGGAGCTTGTTGACCTCGGGATCATTCAGGAGACTGAGGAATTTATAGATAGTAGTTTCAGGGAGGTAGTTATGCCAAAGGAGCAGCACACAGGTAATTGGGTTACCGTCAAGTGAGAGAAGGGGAAAGGGCAGGCAGAGCAGGATTCCCCTGTGGCCATTCCCCTCAACAACAGGTATACCGATTTGGATACTGTTGAGGGAGATGACTTACCTGGGACAAGCTGTGGCAGCCGGATCTCTGGCACTGAGTCTGGTTCTGCAGTGCAGAAGGGAGTGTGGAAGAAGAGGAGAGTGGTAGTGATAGGGGACTCGATAGTTAGAGGTACAGACAGGAGGTTCTTTGGTCATGACAGAGGCTCCGGGTGCCAGGGTCAGGGATGTCTCTGATCGCATGCACAACATTCTGAAATGGGAGGGTGAGCAGCCAGATGTCATGGTACACATTGGTACCAATGACGTAGGAAGAAAGAGTGAGGAGGTCCTGAGGAGTGAATATAGAGAGCTTGGTAGGAAGTTATAAAGCAGGACCTCAAGGGTGGTAATCTCACAATTGCTACCTGTGCCACGTACCAGTGAGGGTAAGAATAGGATGCTCTGGAGGATCAACACGTGGCTGAGGAACTGGTATGTGGCAGAGTTTCAGATTTCAGAATCATTGGGACCTCTTCTGGGGCAGGTGGGACCTGTACAAGAGAGACGGGTTACACCTGAACTACAAGGGGACCAATATCCTTGCAGGGAGGTTTGTTAGTGCTATTGGGGTGGGGGGGGGGGGGGGGTTAAACTAGATTTGCTGGGGGATGGGAACCAGAGTGCCAGAGCAGATAGTGGAGCAGGGGTAAAAATAAATGATGTTAACAGTTCATACAAAGTCACAAATAGAAGGGTTGTGTGCGGTGGTAATAATCTTCTGAGGTGTGTCTTTTTCAATGCGAGGAGTATTGTGGGGAAGGCTGACGAGCTGAGGGCATAGATTGACACATGGAATTATGACATTGTTGCCATTACTGAAACTTGGCTACAGGAGGGGCAGGACTGGCAGCTGAATGTTCCAGGGTTCTGATGTTTCAGACGTGATAGAGGCAGAGGAATGAAGGGTGGGGTGATGGGGGGTGTGGTGGCATTGCCAGTCAGGGAAAATGTTACAGCAGTGCTTTGGCAGGACAGATTAGAGAGCTTGTCTACCGAGGCCACATGAGTGGAGCTGAGAAACAGGAAAGGTATGACCACGTTAATGGGGTTGTATTATAGACACCCAATAGTCAGTGAGAATTGGAGGAGCAAATTTGCAGAGAGATAGCAGACAAGTGCAGGAAACGTAAAGTTGTGATAGTAGGGGATTTTAATTTTCCACATATTGGTTGGGACTCCCAAAATGTTAAAGGTCTAGCTCAGGCAGTTGGAGATTGGGTTGAGTTGTTTTCCAATCTTGGCCGTGCACTTGCAACTGAATTGCCGAGACTGGAGAACAACTCAACCCAATTAATAATAAATTGAAATGATAAGTAGTTGTAATGTAACTTCCTGTGCAACTTGATGACTCTGTACAGAAATTACTCATTGTGTTATAGGTCTAGATGGGTTAGAGTTTGTAAAATGTGTTCAGGAAAGTTTTCTAAATCAATATATAGAGGTACCGACTAGAGAGGATGCAATATTAGATCTCCTATTAGGAAACAAGTTAGGACAAGTGATGGAAGTGTGTGTAGGGGAACACTTTTAGTTCTAGTGATCATAACGTTATTAGTTTCAACTTGATCATGGGTAAAGATAGATCTAGTCCTCGGTTGAGGTTCTAAACTGGAAAAAGGCCAAATTTGAAGAAATGAGAAAGGATCTAAAAAGCATGGATTGGGACAGGTTGTTCTCTGGCAAGGATGTCATTGGTAAGTGGGAGGCCTTCAAAGGAGAAATTTTGAGAGTGCAGAGTTTGTATGTTCCTGTCAGGATTAAAGGCAAAGTGAATTAGAATAAGGAACCTTGGTTCTCTAGGGATATTGGAACTCTGATAAAGAAGAAGAGAGAGATGCATAACATGTAAAGGAAACAGGGAGCAAATAAGGTGCTTGAGGAGTATAAAAAGTGCAAAAAAATACTGAAGAAAGAAATCATAAGGGCTAAAAGAAGACATGAGGTAGTTTTGGCAGTCAAGGTGAAGGATAATCCAGAGAGCTTGTACAGGTATAATAAGAGCAAAAGGATAGTAAGGGATAAAATTGGTCCTCTTGAAGATCAGAGTGGTCGGCTATGTATGGAACCAAAAGAAATGGGGGAGATCGTACTCTGTATTTACTAAGGAAACTGGCATGGAGTCAATGGAAATAAGGCAAACAAGTAGTTAAGTCATGGAACTTATACAGATTGAAGAGGAGGAGGTGCTTGCTATCTTGAGGCAAATCAGAGTAGATAAATCCCCAGAACCTGACAGGGTATTCCCTCAGACCTTGAAGGAGACTAGTGTTGAAATTGCAGGAGCCCTAGCAGATATATTTAAAATGTTGGTATCTACAGGTGAGGTGCCGGAGGATTGGAGGATAGCTCATGTAGTTCTGTTGTTTAAAAAAGGCTCTAAAAGTAATCAGGGAAATTATAGGCTGGTAAGTTTGACGTCGGTAGTAGGTAAATTATTGCAAGGAGTACTAAGAGATAGGATCTACAAGTATTTAGATAGACAGGGACTTATTAAGGAGAGTCAACACGGCTTTGTGCATGGTAGGTCATGTTTAACAAATCTATTAAATTTTTTCGAGGAGGTTACTAGGAAAGTGGATGACGGGAAGGCAGTGGATGTTGTCTACATGGACTTCAGTAAGGCCTTTGACAGGGTCCCGCATGGGAGGTTAGTTAGGAAGATTCAGTTGCTAGGTATACATGGAGAGGTAGTAAATTGGATTAGACATTTGCTCAATGGGAGAAGCCAGTGAGTTGTAGTGGAGGATTGCTTCTCTGAGTGGAGGCCTGTGACTAGTGGTGTGCCACAGGGATCAGTGCTGGGTCCATTGTTATTTGTCATCTACATCAATGATCTGGATGATAATGTGGTAAATTGGATCAGCAAATTTGCTGATGATACAAAGATTGGAGGTGTAGTGGACAGTGAGGAAGGTTTTCAAAGCTTGCAGAGGGATTTGGACCAGCTGGAAAAATGGGCTGAAAAATAGCAGATGGAGTTTAATACAGACAAGTGTGAGGTATTGCACTTTAGAAGGAAAAACCAAGGTAGAACATACAAGGTAAATGGTAGGGCACTGAGGAGTGCAGTAGAACAGAGGGATCTGGGAATACAGAAACAAAATTCCCTAAGAGTGGCGTCACAGGTAGATAGGGTAGTAAAGAGAGCTTTTGGTACATTGGCCTTTATAAATCAAAGCATTGAGTATAAAAGTTGGAATGAGTTATGGTGAGGTTGTATAAGACATTGGTGAGGCCGAGCTTGGAGTATTGTGTGCAGTTTTGGTCACCGAATTACAGGAAGGATATTAATAAGGTTGAAAGAGTGCAGAGAAGGTTTACAAGGATGTTGCCTGGACTTGAGAAACTGAGTTACAGAGAAAGGTTGAATAGGTTAGGACTTTATTCCCTGGAGCATAGAAGAATGAGGGGAGATTTGATAGAGGTGTATACAATTATGATGGGTATAGATAGAGTGAATGCAAGCAGGCTTTTTCCACTGAGGCTAGGGGAGAAAAAAACCAGAGGACATGGGTTAAGGGTGAAGGGGGAAAGTTTAAAGGGAACATGGGGGGGGGGCTTCTTCACACAGAGAGTAGTGGGAGTGTGGAATGAGCTGCCAGATGAAGTGGTAAATGCGGGCTCACTTTTAACATTTAAGAAAAGCTTGGACAGGTACATGGATGAGAGGTGTATGGAGGGATATGGTCCAGGTGCAGGTCAGTGGGACTAGGCAGAAAAATGGTTTGGCACAGCCACGAAGGGCCAAAAGGCCTGTTTCTGTGCTGTCATGTTCTATGGTTCTATGGTTTAAGGTGCTGGGATGTAGGTACAGAAGAGATATCGGGGAAAGTTTTGTACTCAGAGAGTAGTGAGTGTGTGGAATGGGCTGCCGGCAACAATGGTGGAGGCAGATATGATAGGGTCTTTTAAGATACATTTGGATAGGTACATAGAGCTTAGAAAAATAGAGTACTATCGATAAGCCTAGTAATTTCTAAGATAGGGATATGTTTGGCACAACTTTGTGGGCCGAAGGGCCTGTATTGTGCTGTAGGTTTTCTATGTTTTCTAAGTTTTTTCTATGCTTAACAATCAACATACCAGAGGATGGATGCAGGCTCATCCAGACCTGCGACACCAGACAAGGCCATTTGATTCCAAACAATTGATCAATACAGGATAGCTCTCTGGTGTCTCCCGCTCCCTTCCCTCTCCCTTTCCACAACCACAATTCCCCTCCTCTGCCTCATCCCTTTCTCAATCCACAACTGAGACCCATATCAGAATCAGATTTATCATCAGGTTATGAAATTTGTTTTTTTTTGTGGCAGCAGTACAGTGCAGTACATAAAATTATTGCAATACAGTGCAAAAATCTTAGGTACCCTAGCTATATACATATATACTGTATATATACCTAAGACTTTCGTACATTACTGTATATACAGAAAGGTGCCAGAAAAAGGCCAGCAATTTTTGAAGGATTCCCCCCCCAACCCTGCTTATGGACAATTTCTCTAACTTCCATCAGGAGAAAGGCTACACAGCATCCACACCAGGGCCACCAGACACAAAAATCATTGCTTCCTTCGAGCTTGATCAACTCCTCTTTCCACTAACCCACCCCACCACCTTCTACCATCGTACATACACATCACCCAATGTCACCTTATGTGCATAGAATCAGTCTATGTGTATAACAGTTACTTGTACACTGTGTTTCATGAGATTACTTTTATAATTTATATTTATTGTGTTTTATGCTTATTGTGTTTTTATAGGCTGCATTGGATTGAGAGTAGCTATGATATCATTCGTCTTTACACTCATATAATGAAAAATAACAATAGGCTATCTTGATTGTTCAATATTGAATCCTGGTTTGCCGGGAACAGCCCACAAGTCTCCAGTCCAAGTCTCTAGTCTCCGGTCTGTCACCAGTCTACAGTACCCAATCTGCCTCTCGACTTATGCCCACCATCTCCACTCTCCAGTCCCTTATCTTCAGTCTCCAGTCTCCACTCTCCAGACCCAGTCTATAAATTTCAAACATACAGTCTCCAGTCTTCAATCTCCAGTCTCCAGTCTTCATTTCCCAGTCTCCAGTCTCAAATGTCTAGTCTTCGGCCTCCAGTCTCCAGTTTTCTGTCTCCAGTCTACATTGCCAGTCTCCAGTCATCAGTGCCTAGTCTACCGTCTCCACTTCCCTGTCTCCAGTCCCTGGTCCCAGTCTGAATCCAGTCTCCTGCTCCCCGTCTCCAGTCTCCGGTCTTAGGTCTCCTATCTGCAATTCATTTCCCATATTCCAGTCTCTAGTTTCGTCTCAAGCTTCCAGCCCTAGTCCCCAGTCAGTCCCCAGTCTCCAGTCTTCAGGCCACAGCCTCCACTTGACAATCTCTTGTATCCACACTTTATTGACGAGTCTCCAATCTTCTCTCTCCTGTCTCTAGTCTCCAAACTCCCCTCTCCAGTCCTCAGATTCCAATCTAGTCTCCAGACTCCACTCCCCATCGTCCAGTCTCTAGCTGTCTCCTGTCTCCAATCCCTGACACCAATCTTCAGTCTCCATTGTCCTGTCTCCAATGTCCAGTCTCCCCTCTTCTGACTCCAGTCCCCAGATTCTAGTCACCAGTCTCCATTGTCCAATCGCCAATCTCTTCTCTCCTGTCTCCAGTCCCCAGTCTCCAGTTTGTCTCCACTCCCAGTGGCAGTCTCTCTCCTATCTTCAGTCTTCAGTTTCCCTTCTCCAATCTCCAGTCTTCAGTCTACAGTCTCCAGATGTAACTCCCCGTCATCCAGTCTCTAGCTGTCTCCTGTCTCCAGTCCCTGACACCAATCTTCAGTCTCCATTGTCCTGTCTTCAATCTCCAGTCTCCCTTCTTCTGTCTCCAGTCCCCAGATTCCAGTTAACAGTCACCAGTCTCCATTGTCCAATCTTTAGCTCCCACTGCAGTCTCTAGTCTGCAGTCCCCAGTCATGAGTCTCCAGTCCATAGTCTTCAATCTCAATATCCATATTCCAGTCTCTATTTCCCAGTCTCAGGTCTCCAGCCTCCAGTCTTCAGTCTTGGGTCTCCTGTCTCTAGACTCAGTCTGTCTCCAGTCACTGGTCTCCTGTCAGTGGATTCCAATCTCCATCCGGTCTCCAGTATCCAGTTTCCAGTCTCAGTCTCCAGTCCGTTCCCAGTCTCCAGTCTCTATTCTCCAGACTCCAGTCTCCATTCTCAAATATTTCCTCTTCAGTACCCAGTGTCCAATTTTCTGTCTCCAGTGCCCAGTCTACCATCTCCAATCCACTATCTTCAGTCTCCGTTATCCATCTTCAGTCTCCTGTCCCTAATCTCCAGTATCCAGTCTCAGTTCTCCATTCTCCAGTGCCAGACTCCAGACTCCAGTCTCTGGTCTACAGTCTCCATTCAGCTGTCACCAGTTTACAATCTCCAATCTCCAGTCCCCAGTCTCCAATATCCAATCTCCAGTCTCCAAACTCAGATCTCTAATCTCCACTCTCCAGTCCCCAGTCTCCAATATCCAATCTCCAATCACCAGTCTGGTTCCAGGCCCCAGGCTCCAGCTGTCTCCAGTCTCCATCGCCCATTCTCCAGTCCCATTTCCTCAGTCCCCAGTATCCAGTATCCTGTGTCTTCAGTCTCCAGTCTTCAATTTCCAGTCTTCATTCTCCACTCTCCACTCTCCAGACTCCAGTCTCAAATCTCTATTCCCCAGTTCCAATTGTTCAGGCTCCTGTCTCCAGTCTCCATTTTCCAGTCCTCAGTACCCAGACTCAGTCTTCTGTCTCTTATTTCTAGTCCTCAGTCTCCAGTCTCGATTCTCCAATCTCCAGTCTCCATTGTCCAGTCCCCAATCTCCAATCTCCAATCTCCACTCCCCAGTCTCCATTCTCCAGTTTGCACTTCTCATTTTCCAGTCTTCAGTTGTCAGTGTCCATTCTCCAATCCCGAGTACCCAGGCTTCAGTCTCCTGTCTTCAGTTTCCAGCCTCTAGTCCATCCCCAGCCTCCGGTTTCCAGTCTTCTGTCTCCATCACCCATTCTCCAGTCCCAGGTCCCTAGCCCACAGTATACAGTCTCCAGTATCTTCAGTCTCCAGTCTCCATTCTCCAACCTCGAGTCTCCAGTCTCAAGTCACCAGCCTCTAGCCTCCACTCTCCTGTCCCAGTATCCAGGTCTCTAGTTCCCTGACTCCCACTTCCAGTCTCTAGTCTCCAGTTGCCAGTCCCCAGTCTTTAGTCTCCAGTGACACACACACAATGCTGGAGGAACTTAGCACACCAGGCAGCATCTATGGAAAAAAGTACAGTGAGGGAAGGGGGAAATGAAGTAAAGAGCTGAGAAGTTGATTGGTGAGATGAGGTGAGAGAGGGAAAAGGGGATGGGAAATGGAAAAGGCGGTTGGGGGGGTTGTTCAGGTCATTACTGGAAGTTTGAGAAATCGATGTTTATCAAGTCAAGTCAAGTCACTTTTATTATCATTTGGACCATAACTGTTGGTACCATGCATAGTAAAAATGAGACAACATTTTTCAGGACCATGGTGTTACATGACACAGTACAAAAACTAGACTGAACTAAGTAAAAAAAAAAAGACACAGAGAAAGCTACACTAGACTACAGACCTACACAGGACTGCATAAAGTGCATAAAAACACTGCAGGCATTACAATAAATAATAAACAGGACAATAGGGCAAGGTGTCAGTCCAGGCTTCGGGTATTGAGGAGTCTGATAGCTTGGGGGAAGAAACTGTTACATAGTCTAGTCGTGAGAGCCCAAATGCTTCAGAGCCTTTTCCCAGACGGCAGGAGGGAGAAGAGATTGTATGAAGGGTGCGTGGGGTCCTTCATAATGCTGTTTCCTTTGCGGATGCAGCGTGTATTGTAAACGTCTGTGATGGCGGGAAGAGAGACCCCGATGATCTTCTCAGCTGACCTCACTATCTGCTGCAGGATCTTGCGATCCGAGATGGTTCAATTTCCAAACCAGGCAGTGATGCAGCTGCTCAGGATGCTCTCAGGATGTCATCAGGTTGAAGGCTACCAAATGGAATATAAGATGTTGTTCCTCCAACCTAAGTGTTGTTTCATCACGACAGTGGATGAGGCCATGGATAGACATTTTGGAATGGGAAAAGGAAGTGGAATTAAAATCAGTGGCCACTGGGAGATCCCACTTGTTCTGGTAGATGAAGCCTAGTTGCTCGGTGAACCAGTCTCCCAATCTACATCAGGTCTCACTGATGTACCAGAGGCCGCACCGCTCTGAACACAGTAAATGACCCCAACAGACTCACCCGAAAGGACTGTTTAGGGCCCTGGATGGCAGTGAGGGAGGAAGTGTAGGGGTAGGTGCAGCACTTGTTTCACTTGCAAGGATAAGTGCCAGGAGGAAGATCAGTGGGGAGGGATGAAGGGATAAGGGAGATGTGTAGGGAGCGATCCCTGTGGGGGGGGGGGGGAGGGAAAGATGTGCTTGGTGATGGGATCCTGTTGGAGGTGGCAGAAGTTTTGGAGAATTCTGTGCTGCACACGGAGGTTGGTGGCGTGGTAGGTGAGGACAAGGGGAACCCTATCCCTGGTAGGGTGGCAGGAAGATGGGGTAAATGCAGACGTGTGTGAAATGGAAGAGATGCAGTTGAGGGCAGCATTGATGGTGGAGGAAAGGAAGCCCCTTTCTTTGAAAAAGGAGGACATCTAGTTTGTTCTGGAATGCAAAGCCTCATCCTGAGAGCAGATATGATGAAGATGGAGAAATTGAGAAAAGGGGATGGCATTTTACAAATAGTAGGGTGGAACGAGGTGTAGTCTATGTAGCTTTGAGAGTCTGTGGATTTGTAATGGACATCAGTAGATAAGCTGTCTCCAGAGACCGAGACAGAGAGATCGAGAAAGGGAAGGGAGGTGTCGGAAATGGACCAGATGCCTTTGAGGGCAGGGTGGAAGTTGGAGGCAAAGTGGATGAGGTCGACTAGTTCAGCATGCGTGCAGTCATTGATGTAGCGTAGGAAAAGTGTGGGATGATCACCAATGTAGGCTTGGAGTATAGACTGTTCTGCGTAGACTAGTCTCAGTCTCCAGTCTCCAGTTTCCAATCTCAAATCTCCAATCTGCAGTCTCAGTCTTCAGTTCCCTATGTCCAGTCTGTCCCCTGTCTCGAGTCCTCTGTCTTCAATCTCCAGTCCTCTACCTCACTTCTCCATTACCCAGTCTCCAGTTGCCAGTCTCCTGTCATCAGTTTCCAGTCGCTAGTCTTCTGTCTTCAGTGTCCCATCTCTATCGTTGTTTTCAGTCTCCAGTCTGTCTCCAGACTCCAGGTCTGTCTCCAGTGTCAGTCCCAATCTCTCTCCTTTCTCCAGTCCCCAGCCTCTAGACTCCAGACTCCATTCTCCAGTCTCCAGTCTCTAGTATCCAGTCTTCAGTTTCCAGTCCCTGACTCCAGTCCCCAATCTCTATTCTCCACTTTTCCTTCAGTCCCCAGGCTCCAGCTCCCATCTGTCTTCAATCTCCATTGCCCATTCTTCAGTCCCAAGTCCTAAATCCCCAGTATTCAGTCACATGTGTCTTCAGTCTTCAGTCTCGATTCTCCAATCCCCAGTCTTCAAACTCCAGTCTCCATTCTCCAGTCTGCATTCACCAGACTACAGTCTCTAGTCTCCAGTTCCCAGTCCCATTGTCTAGGCTCCTGTCTCCAGTCTTCATTTTTCAGTCCTCGGTACCCAGACTCAGTCTCCTATCTCCAGTTTCCAGTCTCCATTCTGCCCTCAGCTTCCGGTCCCCAGGCTCCTGTTTGTCTCGAGTCTCCAGTCTCTATCACTCATTCTCCATTCCCAAGTCCCCAGACCTCAGTGTCCAGTCTCCAGTGTCTTCAGTCTCCAGTCTCCACTCCCCAGTCTCCAGTCTCCATCATCCAGTCTCCATTCTCCAGTCTCCATTCTCCAGTCTCCATTTTCCACTCTCCAGACTCCACTTTTCAGTCTCCCATCTCCAGTCTTCATTCTCCATTTCCAGTCCACAGTCCCCAGACTCCAGTCTCCAGTCTGTCTCTTCTCTCCAGCCCCCAGACCCCAGACTCCAGCATCCAGTCTCCAGTCTCCAGACTCTCATCTCTCATCTGCAGTCTGTCTCCAGTTTCCTGTCTCTTCTGCTCTCTCTCCTGTCTCCAGTCTCCATCATCCAGTCTCCATTCTCTTGTCACCAGTCTGCCTGTGGTCTGCAGTCTCCATTGTCCATTCCCCAGTCTCCAGTCTCCAGGTTCCTCTCCCCAATCCCCAGTCCCCAGTCATCAGTCTTCAGTCTCCAGGCTTCAGCAGTGGGGCTTTGACTTCTGCTCATCCATTCAAGTTTTGGCTTCAATCTTCTGTATCAATCCCGAGACTAGTCAATGAGGGGATCCCCAAACTCCAGGCTCAAACTGCCTGCATGCCTTCATGGATCCTTGTTCCTCCTGGGAGCCATCTGACATCCATGGATGCCCTTCATCTCCCAACTACATCATGGGTCTTTGAGCATAAGCATTGATGCCAAGGTCAATAAGTATTCAGATAACTTAATCAAAGTCTTTAGTTATCACAGTGGATGTAATGCTACTGGACAATATTCAGTGAAGCAGTTTACCACTTCTTCGGCACTGGCATAACTGAAGCCTTTTTGAAGCAGTTAGGTACCTCAGATTGCCAAAACCAGAGTTCAAAGATTTGGCGAGCGTTTCTGCCAGTTAATCAGCACAGGTCTTTAGTACTAGGTGAGGTACCCCACCTGGCCTGCATATTTTCTGTGGTTCACCCTCCTCAAGGATGCTCTCAGCTTCAGAAGCTTCAATCACTTGGCCACTTGGGGCTGTGGGAGTTCGTGAAGCTTCCTTCATGTTTTGACAGCCAAAGTGATCATCGAAGGCTTTGAGTACACCTGGGAGCGAAGCGTTGTTGTCACCTCTGCTGTTTGGTTTCACTTTGTAAGAGGTGATAGCTTCCAAGCCCTGCTACAGCTTTCAAGCATTCTTTAGTGATTCACATTGACAACTTTTCACCTGAGGTATTAAACTGAAGCACTTCAAATCCACAGAAAAAGAACTCAGGGTCAGAATTCAAAATTCAAAATAAATTCTTTATCAAAGTACCATGTACTGCCCTGAGATTAATTTTCTTGCAGGCATTCAGAGTTGAGTTGAGAAATACAATAGAATCAATGAGAATATGCACACAAAGACTGACAAGCAATCTTCCTGTAAAAGAAGTCAATCTGTGCAAACACAAAAAAGTAATTATAAATAAATAATATTGAGAACATGAGCTGTAGAGTCCTTCAGTCAGAGTTGAGGAGAGTGAAGTTATCTATACTGGCTCCAGAGTCTGATGATTGAAGGGTAATAACAATTTCTGAACCTGGTGGTGCAGGACCTTGGGCTTCAGTATCTCCTTCCTAATGGTAGAAGCGAGAAGAGAGCCTGGCCAGAATAGTGGGGATTCCCAATAATGGATGCGATTTCTGATGGCAGTGCTCAAAGGTGGCGAGGACGTGATGGACTGGGCTGTATGCAACACTTCCTGTAGACTTTTCTGTTCTTGGACATTGGTATTTTTCTACCGGGGCAGTGATGCAACCAGTCAATATACTCTCCACTGAAGCGCGTCAAAGTTTTAGATGACATTCCAAATCGGCGCAAACTTCTAAGAAATTGGGGATGCCGTTGTGCCTTCTTTGTATGGCACTTACATGCTCATCCCAGGACAGATCCTCTGGTATGATGATGGCAAGATATTTAAAGTTACTCACCCTCCCCATCCATCAAGTTGCTTATCACTGCCATGAGTCATTAAATTTGTTGATTTTGTGACAGCAGGACAGCGCAGCGCAGGAAAAAAGATCTGTAAATTACTATATAACATAAATAAATAAATGGTGCAACTGAAGAATAGTGAGGTAGTGTTCGTGGGCTGTTCAGAAATCTGATGGTGAAGGGGAGAAAGCTGTTCATCTTAAACAGTATGGTTTTCCTCATGAATTATGACAGGATAACCATCTGCATTTGAAAATAAATTGCATTGTTAAGCCGTCAAGATAAAAAATATCCAAGCGATCTGGGTCTGAACCTTGTTGATGGGTAGCTCCATTAACCCAGAATAAACGCACTGCTTCATTTCTCACATTAACTCTGTCGTTTCACTGGCTCTGCAGTTATAAACTCTCCACCAAACTGTTATCATAAGACCATAAGACATAGGAACAGAATTAGGCATTTCAACATTCAATAGGTTCCAATGTGATCCCTCATTCTTCTAAACTCCAGTGTGTACTGGCCCAGAACCATCAGGAGCTCCTCATATGTTTACCCTTTCATTTCCAGGATCATTCTCGTGAGCCTCTTCTTGACCCTCTCCACTGCCTGACAGGAGGTGGGCAAAACTGTTCACAAAATCCTGCTAAAGTCCACTCCACATTTGTATTGCCCCTATTGTGTCCAGCTGGAATCAGCCCTTGTATCCCACTTATTTTACTTATTTATTTGTTTGTTTATTTATTTATTAGAGATACAGTAATAGGTTGTTCCGGCCCACAACCAGTGGTGCCCAATTACACCATGTGACCAATTAACCTTGTAAACCGTACACCTTTGGAATGTGGGAGGGAACTAAAGCGCCCGAAGCTGACTTGCGCAGTCACGAGAGAACGTACAAAACTCCCTAGAATCAGTGCCAGAATTGAACCTGGGTCACTGCCACTGTAATAACTTTACGCTAACTGCTGGACTTCCATGCTGCCCCATTCATGTTCCCCAACGAATTGCTCTGTGAGCCAGCGTAGATCAGTGAGATGAAATGCCTTCCGTCAGTGTTGCAACATAGTATGAATGAAACCCTTTGCAACATCCTGAAAGAGAGAGTGGGAGGTATGACAGATATTTCAAGTCTTCCTTGGTTAAGTTTACAGAATTTCCAACACCAGAGGGCACTCTGGCTCCCCTACAGGTCACTTCTTTGTATTGCTGGTAAATTTGGGCAATTCATTTTTAAGCTCTTTGAAACTTTGATGTTTGAAATACAAGTTTAAGACTTCACAGGGCACAGTTTGATTATTTTCCAATTGCATATAAGCATTCCATAACTTAATGTTTCATTTTAAGTTATATACCCATCTTATCAATTCCCTATTCAGTATTACCTCTTTACTAAAGTTGGGAACTGCTTGATACAATGAATGAAGTCCTGTACATTCTGTTGACTTCCAGAGGTCAAAAGGATGTCAAAGGGTCTCAATCATTGAGGAGTACAAGTAGGGTAAATACATGGAGCTCTTTCCCCTGAGGTTGAGTGAGTCTAGAACTAGAGGTCATGTCCAGGTGAAATATTTAAGTGGAACCTGAGGGGGTAACTTCTTCACTCAGAGGATGGTGCAATTGTGGGATGAGCTGCCAATGGAAGTGGTGGAAATGGATTCAATTACAATACTTAAGCGAAATTCGGATAGGTACATGGGTGGGAAAGGGATGGAGGGATATGGTCTGGGCAGAATAACAGGTTGGCCCAGATTAGATGGGCTGAAGATTCTGTTTCTGTGCTATAGTTCTCTATGACTCTTTCTTCCTGCTTTTTACATCAGGAATCCCAGTCCAGTGAAAAGAAACTTTTGGAACGGATCTGGTCAGAGAAGGATCTCATAGGAAGATTCCTCAGTGCATCACTGAGGGATTTCGGGTGGTTTTGATTTGATGCATTGTCCAGGGATGGATTGGAGTGACAGGTCTCTTGAAATGAACCATGGAGAGCATCCTAACTGGTTGCATCATTGGTATGGAGGAGCCACTGCACAGGATCGGGAAAAAGCTGCAGAGGGTTGCAAACTCAACCAGCTCCATCATGGGCTCTCGCCTCCCCAGCATCGAGGACACCCTTAAAAGGTGATGCCTCAAAAATGGTGGCATCCAATGTTAAGGACCCCCATCACCCAGGACACATACTCTTCTTTGTGCAGCCATCAGGATGAGGTACAGGAGCCTAAAGACAAACAGTCACCGCTTTAGGAACTGTTCTTCTCCTTCATCATCAGATTTCTGAGCGTAAAACGAACCAACTGATGAACCCTCATCATCACTATGTGCTGTGTCATACGGCATAGGTGAACATTGTCTCATGACCATGATTGCTCTGCTCTTGGCAAATTTTTCTACAGAAGTGGTTTGTCATTGCCTTTTTCTGGGCAGTGACTTTACAAGGCAGGTGACCACAGCCATTATCAATAGTCTTTAGAGATTGCCTGGTGGCATCAGTGGTCCCATAGCCAAGACTTGTGATACGCACCAGCTGCTCATACGACCATCCACTGCCTGCTCCCATGGTTTCATGTGACTCCGATCAGGGAGCTAAGTGGGTGCTACACCTTGCCCAAGGGCGACCTGCAGGCTAGCGGATGGAGGGAGCACCTTACGCCACCTTTGGTAGAGACATATCTCCACCCAGCCACCTACTTCATTATTTTTCATTCTTTTTTTGGCAGAATTAATTTAATTTAATTTACACATGTATTAATATTGTATCAATTACAATAAGAAATATATATAATATACATATTTCTTATTCTAGTTTATAGTGTTTATATATACCACACTGTACTGTTGCTGCACAACAACACTTTTCATGACATACAATATGTCAGTGATATTAAACCTGACACTTTTAAAGTTATGGCAGACCCATATAACTGCAGCACTTGACTGAAAGTGGGCGTGACACTTGAAACCATTTGTTGCAACTCACTTGATTCAGGTCTGTATATCCGCGTTAGAGGATCTCAAAAATCCCAACAAATACAACCAAAGCAAAACAGCGGATTTTTTCCAGTGCACTGGCCAGATTTTAAACATCTTTTATAAAATTTTAGTTAGGCCACATCTGGAGTACTGCATACAGTTCTGGTTGCCCCTCTATAGGAAGGATGTTGAGACTTTGGAGGAGGTGTAGAAGAGGTTTACCAGGATGCTGCCTGGTTTAGAGGGTATGTTTTATCACGAGAGGATGGATAAACTTGGATTGTTTTCTCTGAAGTGCTGCAGGCTGAGGGATGATCTGATAGAGGTTTACAAGATTATGAGAGGCAAAAATAAAGAAGACAGGGTGTATCTGTTTCCAAGGGTTGAAATGTCTAATTCCAGAGGACATGCATTGAATGTGAGAGGGGGTAGGTTCAAGAGGGATGTGAGGGGTAAGTTTTTTACTTAGAGAGTGGTGGGTGCCTGGAATGCACTGCCTGGTATGGTGGTGGAGGCAAATACATTCGAGGCTTTTAAGAGATGTTTGGATAGGCACATAGGATGAAGGAGGGATATGGACATGGTGTAGGTAAGAGGGATTAGTGTTTGGGTGTTTTTGATTTGCGTTCTAGCTGGCTGGGAACAACATTGTGGGCTGAATGGCCTGTTCCTGTGCTGTACTGTACTTTGTTTTATCATCTAACAATATTAATTCTCTCCAGTGTATCAACATGTGGAACCTTATTGTTCCCAGATTAGCTGCTGTACTTTTGAAATTCCAAACAGTGGCTGCACATCAAAAGGAAAGTGTTTCATGGGTATTGAAGTGCTGAAAGACAGTGCAGAAATTCATAACTACACGAACAAGATACCAAAGATTTAATTCTCGCTAAAGTGTTATGCACAGGATTTGCAACAGCTGTAGGCAAATTCTCACAACTTTTATGTGTGTACTTAATGACTGATCTCATTGCAAAAAGAGGAAATGTCATTGCTAGCTAAAGACAGCTCCTTAATGTTTAGCAGTAATCGAGGGTTATTGACTTCTACCTGCTAGGGGTAATGGAGGATTAGAAGATGTCAAAATCTCTGTGCGTACAGATTTTTTCATAAATGACGAATTTCTGGGACTCTCAGGATGGCACTAATTTACAACACTGCGTTTTTTGTTTATGCATAGCTTTTCATAAATTCTATTGTATTTCTTTATTTTCCTGCAAATGCCTGTAAGAGGATGAATCTTGCATTAGAATATGTTGACATACACGTACTTTGATAATAAATTTACTTTGACTTTGATTTGGCTCCCTTAGGCCCCTGCAGCAGTACTTGCCAGCAATTTTAGGCAGTTTGAGAAGAGAAGATTTTCTTTACAGAATTTATTTATTTAATTTGGAGATACAGGGCGGTAGGAAGCCCTTCTGGCCCAATGATCCAGCGCCACCCAATTACACCAATTAACCTACTAACTTGTGCGACTGTGGAATGTGGGAGGAGATCGGAGCATCATCATCATTATGTGCCGCGTCATATGATGTGAGCGATCAGAGTCAACATTTCACGTTGGAAGATTAATGATTAAAGATTAGCTTTACCAGAATCAGGTTTAATATCACTGATAAGTGTCACGAAATTTGTTGTTTTGTGGCAGTAGTACATTGCAATACATAAAGATTAAAAAACTATAAATTACAATGAGAAATATATATAGTATATTTCATTCACTATGTGCTCTATCATATGATGTAGGCGATCATGGTCTTTCCATGACCATGATTGTTCTTATCAAGTTTTTCAACAAAAGTGGTTTGACATTGGCTTCTTCTGGTTAGTATTTTTACAAGACGGGTGACCCCAGCCATTATCAATACTCTTCAGAGATTGTCTGTCTGGCGTCAGTGGTTGCATAACCAGGACTTGTGATATGCAGCAATTGCTCATGCAGCCGTCCACCACCTGCTCCCATGGCTTCACTTTTCTGATCGGGGTGGGAGCAGCCTAAGCAGATGCTACACCTTGCCCAAGGGTGACCTGCAGGCCAGCGGCCTTTGGTAGAGACAGATCTCCACCCCGCCACCCAGAAAACCACACAGTCATGGGGAGGTAGCAAAAACTCCTTACAGACAGTGGGAGGAATGGAACCTGGGGCACTGGTGCTGTAAAGCATTACTCTGTCTGCTACGCTACTGTGTTGTCCCAGGTGAACAATGTAGAGAAACCCAAAGTATGGCATCACTGTAGCATAGCGGTTAGCGTGATGCTATTAAAGCTCAGGGTGTCAGAGTTCAGTTCCTATGTTCTTTGTAAAATGTTTGTACGTCCTTCGCATGATACCATGCTGCCCGGAAGGGTCTTGACTCAATACGTTGACTGTTTATACATTTCCATAGATGCTGTCTGAGTTCCCCCAGCATTGTGTGTGTTGATATGGATTTCCAGCATCTGCAGAACCTCTTGTGTTCACCTATCACCTCCCAGCTTGTATCTTCCTTCCTTTCCCCACACCTTCTCATTCTGGCTTCTTCCCCCATTTTTCCCAGACCTCAGGAAGAGTCTAGGCCTAAAACATTGACAGTCTGTTAATTTCCATAGTTGCTGCCTGACATGCTGAGTTCCTCCAGCATTTTGTGTGTGTCCCTGTGAGTTTCACTGTCTTAGCAACTGAGGTTCTTCAAGCTAAAATGCTGACTCTGGTCTCTTCCCACAGATGCTGCCTGACCTATTGAGTATTTGAAGCACTTTCAGTTTTTGTTTTAGATTTCCAGTATCTGCAGTTTCTTTTAAATTTTCCTCTGGAACGTGAACTGGGTTGATACACTAACAAACTCACTACAATGTAAAGATAAAAGATTTAGGGAATATCAAGGTCTTGTTTCAGTGCAGTAAACTGTAAGAAGAAGGAAATAACAAGCTTCATTTTTACTTTATTTTATTTAGAGGTACAACATGGTAACTGGTCCTTTTTATAAAAACAAGGATGTAATGTTGAGGCTTTATAAAGCACTGGCGAGGCCTCACTTGGAGTATTGTGAGCAGTTCTGGGTCCCTTTATCTTTGAAAGGATGTGCTGAAACCGGAGAGAGTTCAAAAGAGGTTCACAAAAATGATTCCAGGATTGAATGGTTTGTGATATGAAGAGCTTTTGATGGCTCTGGACCTGTATTCACTAGAATTCAGAAAAATGAGAGGAGACCTCATTGAAACCTATTGAATGATTAAAGGCCTTGATAGAGTGGATGTGGAAAGGATGCTTCCTATGATGGGAGAGTCTAAGAACAGAGGACACAGCTGCAGAACGGAGGGGTGTCCTTTAAGAAGGGTGATGAGGAGGAATCTGTTCAGCTACGGAGTGGTGAATTCTTTGCCATAGGTGGCTCTGGAGGCCAAATCTTTATGTATATTTAAGGCAGAGGTTGATAGATTTTTGATTGGTCAGGGCATGATGGGATATGGGGAGAAGGCAGTGGGAATGAGAGGAAAAATGGATCAGCCATGATGAAATGGTGGAGCAGACTCATGGGCAAGATGGCTTAATTCTGCTCCTATATCTTATGGTCTTTTAAATTATTTATTCAGATATACAGCATGGTAACAGGTCTTTCTGGCTGGAGTCAGCACCACCCATTAGACCATAAGATATAGGGACAGAAGTAGGTAATTCGGCCCATTGAGCCTCCTCTGCCATCCAATCATGGCTGATCCAATTCTTCCATTCATCCCCACTGCCTTCTCCCCATACCCTTTGATGCCTTGGCTAATCAAAATCCTATCTATGTCTGCCTTAAATGCACCCATTGATTTGGCCCTCACAGCCACTCATGGCAACAAATTCCACAGATTTACCACCCTCCAACTAAAGTAATTCTCCACACCTCTGCTCTAAATGGATGTCCTTCAATCTTGAAGTCGTGCCCTGACCGCCTGACCTATTCACTTGTTAACCCTTTGGAACATGGGAGGGTACTGGGGCACCTGGAGGAAAACCTCACCCTCACGGGGAAGAACATACAAACTCCTTACAGACAACAGCAGGAATTGGACTTGGGTCGTTGGCACTGTAGTAGTGTTACACTACCTGCTACAAGCCTATACCACTCCCAAATTCTGGAAATCTGAAAAAATCAAAATGAAAGAGAATGATGGAACACTCAAGAGATCAGTCAGCATCTGTGGAAAGAGAAATCAGGGTTCACGGTTCAAATCCAAGGCCCTTTGTCCAGACAGGGAATTGGTATTGGAACTTGTTTATTATTGTTACATGCACTGAGGTTAAGTGAAAAACCTGTCTTGCATGCTGTTCATACAGATCAAATCATTACAATGGTTCATTAAGGAAATTCAAGGGGAAATTAGAACAGAATGTAGAATAAAGTTTTACAATTACTGAGAAACTGGAGTGCAGGTAGACCATAAAATGCAAAGTTATAACAAATTAGATTATGAGGTCAAGACTCCATCTTATCCGACTAAAGAAACATTCAATAGTCTCATAATGATGGGATAGAAACTGTCCTAGAGCCTGGTGGAACATGCTTTCAGGCTTTTGTGTGTTCTACCTGATGGGAGAAGGAAGAAGAGAGAACGTGCATGTGAGCATGGTCTTTGATTATGTTGGCTTATTTACCAAGGCAGTGAGAAGAGTAGACAGTGTCCATGAAGGGAAGGCTGGTTTCTATGATGTGTTGAACTATGCCCGCAAATTTCTACAGGTTTTTGTAGTCACAAGAAGAGCAGGCCATGATGCATCCAAATGGGATGCTCTGCATGGTAGATCTACAAAAAACTGAAAAAAAGGAACAAGGTAATTTTCAGTAGCAAAAACAAAAACAGCTTGTTTTCTCTCTCAGTTCTGACAAAGGGTCTTGACAGGGAATGTTCAAAGTTTAAAGTAAATTTATAATCAAAGTACATATATGTCTCCATATACAACCCTGAAACTCATTTACTTGTGGGCATTCTCAATAAATCCATAATAGAATTATAACCATAATAGATTCACTGAAAGATCGACCAACTTGGATGTTCAACCATTGTGCAAAATACCATAAACTGTGCAAATACAAAAAGAAAGAAATAATAATAATAAATAAATCAGCAACAAATATGGGGAGCATGAGAAGAAGAGTCCTTGAAAGTGAGCAGTGGGTTGTGGGAACAGTTCAGTGATGGAGCAAGTGTGGTTGAGTGAAGTTATCCCCACTAGTTCAAGAGCCTGATGGTTGAGGAGTATTGGATGTTCCTGAACCTGGTGGTGTGAGCCCTGAGGCTCCTTGTACCTTCTTCCTGATGGCAGTAGTGAGAAAAGAGCATGACCTGGGTGGTATGAGACCCTGATGATAGATACTGCTTTCCTGTGACACGCTTTAATTCTGTTTTTCTCTCCACAGGTGCTGCCTAATCTGCTTAGTGCTTTCCAGTATTTCCATTATAATGGGACTAATGGGATTGCTCTACTGGGAGTCAACATGGATCAAGAGAGAAGGAGGTTTATTCTAATAGAGTGAATGATCAACATTCTTATCCGAGAAGCCACCTTTCTCCCATCTCGGGTTGCATCATGGCCTGATGTGGCACATCCAATGTGCAGGAACAGCAGAAGCTGCAGAAGCAGTTGACTCAGCCCGATATATCACAAGCTCATCCCTCCTCATCATCTCAGCTGTCTACGTACGCTGCCTCAAGAAGCTCAAAGAAAACTTATTATCAAAATACATATATCTCACTGCAAACAGCCCTGAGATTCATTTTTTGCAGACTTATTCAAGAAATAAAAAACCATAACAGAATCAGTGAAAGACCTCCCCCCCCCTCCGCCCCCAGAAACCAGGGTTTTCAACCAGAGTGCAAAACACAACAAACTGTGAAAATACAAAAAATAATAAATAAATAATAACAATAAAAAATAAAGAAGCAATGAATATTGAGATCTTGAGATGAAGAGTCCTTGAAAGAGAGTCCATTGGTTGCAGGAATAATTCAATGATGGGGCAAATGAAGTTCAGTGAAGTTATCCCCCTATTTCAAGAGCCTGATGATTGAGGGGTAGTAACATTCCTAAACTTGGTGGTGTGTGTCCTGATTCTCACATACCTTCTTCCTGATGGCAGCAGCAAGAAGAGAGCATGGCCTGAATGGTGGGAGTCTTTGATGATGGATGCTGATTTCCTGTGATAATGCTCCGCATAGATGCGCTCAATGGTTGGGAAGGCTTTACCCGTGATGGACTGAGCCATCTCCACTACTCTTCCATTGAAGGGTATTGGTGTTTCCTTACCAGGCTGTGATGCAGCCAGACTATAAACCTTCCACAACATATCTATAGTTGTTTGTCTAAGTTTTAGATGCCATGCCAAATCTCCGCAGACTCCTAAGACAGCATCCATCAACAAAGAACCCTGCAACCACAGCATCCCATCTTTTCGCATTACCATCAGGGTACAGAAGTCCGAAGTCCCACCCCATCAGTCTCGAGAATAGTTCCTTCCCTTCAACTATTTAATTGCAGAAACAACCAGCAGAACCCTAATCACTACAGTTCAGCAACACTCTGATCATTTTGAACACTTTGCATTAACTTAGTTACTTGGTCTCTTCGCTCCCAGGGGAGCAAAGGTCATCGATGACCTTCTGTCTCTATTGCTCTCTGAAAACAATGGCATGGTTGGAGATTATCAATGTTTCTGCAATCCATTGTATCCACAGCTTTACCAGAGCCCTGTCGGCCAGTCTTACCCATTCCCACCTCTCACAACGGAGATCTAGGGTTGGACTTAGAAAAGCACTAATCATTAAATTAAACTTTTGTTGTTCTAATTGTATAATTTATGTTTCTCTTGTGCTTGTCTGCTCTGTGCCAGTGATGCTGTTGTAATAGGTTTTTCATTGCACTGTGCAGACATTTACTTGTGCAGATGACAATAAATCCAACTTCCACTTTGCTGTAGTTTGGTATTTAAATTCTACACTTGATTCAGGTTCAGGAATAGTTATTGCTCCTCAACCATCAGGCTCTTGAACGAGTGGGGATAACTTCACTCAACTTCACTCACCCCAGCACTGACCTGTTCCCATAACCTATGGACTCACTTTCAAGAATTCTTCATCTCATGTTCTCGATATTTATTGCTTATTTATTATTATTATTATTATTTTGTTTGTTTTACTTTTTGAATTTGCAGTCTTTTGTCTTTTGCACATCAGTTGCTTGTTTGTCTTGTTGGGTGTAGTTTTACATTGATTCTACTGTGTTTCTTTGTATTTACTGTGAATGCCCACAAGAAAATGAACCTCAGGGTTGTACAGGTGACATACATACACTTGGATAAGAAATTTACATTGAACTTTGTTTATCTTGTAGCTTCAGCGCGTCATTATTCTGCATTCCAATCTCCATTCTGTCTTTTCCTAGCCTGTACTTTATCGTCTGCCTGCACTGCACTTTCTCTGGAGCTGTCGACATTTATTCTGCATTCTGTTATTGAATTTTTCAATCCACTGTTCAAATGAAATAATCTGTATGGATGGTATGCAAGATATATTTTTCACAGTGACAATTAAAATAAGCCAGCCAATTCAAGTCCACTTTTGGCCAGAAATTTGACAGCTCCTCTCCCGCGGCAGGTACTGCTTGACTTGCCGAGCTCCTCCAGCTGAGTTTTTCCTCCAGAATCCAGCATCTTCAGTCTCTTGTGCCTCCCCACGTGCCCGTGTTTGGCCCTAAGCCTAAGTTTTAGCGTGCGCATCCAGAAGTGATGGAGTAAAGGGTTACTGCTGTAGCCAGCAAGTCAGTGCAGAAATGACTAATACCAGGGGCATCATTTTAAGATGATAAGAGGAAGGTATAGGAGAAACTCAAAGGTGGGATTTTAACACAGAGAGTGGTGAGTGCATGGAACGCAGGAGATGCTGGTAGAGGCAGATACATTAGGAGCATTTAAGAAACTCTTAGATAGGCACATGAATGATAGTAAAATAGAGAGTTTTGTAAGAGGGAAGGATTAGATTGATTGAGTAGGTTAAAAGATTGCCAGAACATCAGGGGCCGAAGTGCCAAAGGCCCTGACTGTGCTGTAGTGTATGTCTTATGGTCTTGCGGCTCTATTTTCTGTGAAGGGAGGCCTTTATGCTAATGTGCTAATGTTTTTTTTGACAATGAAAAATTCCAAAATACTGATGTTCACAGCTGGTCGTGGAAGACCCAGAGAGTTCCTTCGATAATTTAGGAGAGTGCAGGGAAACATTGCCCCAACGGGACGCAGATAAAAATAAAATTCTTTTCAAAGGGATTCCCCTCTTTAGGATGTTGTTATGTGCTGCTCTTTGTTTGGAGCAGGAATCGAATGAGCCTCCAGGAGGCTCCCTATCCCTCTGTAACCCTCGCTCTATCACCTCAGCATTCTGCAGTTCATCCACCCGTCCACTTGTGGCAGGACCTCCCACAAGCCCGGAGATGTCAAGCATCTCGTTTTACAATCGCGGAAAATCGTAAATGAACTGCCAAAAAAGCCCATTAAACATTAATAATATATAAAAATACATTTAATGTATTACACACAGTCTGGCACATGACATCATAAATATTAAACATATGTAGATTCCTTTATAACTGAGAATGCTGTTACATGATTGCTACAACACTGTTACAGCCTATGTCACTTGTAAATGACATGAAGCATCAAATGCTTCTGTGGAACTTTCCACTTAAACCTTCCTGATGATCGTATTTTGTTTTTTGCTTTGAAAGCCTCCTGCAGGAAAGCCTGTTTAGCCCTTCCTTATACTTCCGCACTCCCTAGCCCTTTCTCACGGCAAATGATGCTCCTTAAGTGCCCCTGGATTATTTTATTTATTTATTTTTATTTATTGAGCTTACGCGTGGAGTAGGCCCTTCCAGCCCTTCTAGTGACAGCCCAGCGAGCCGTGCCTAATCACAGGACAATTTACAATGAACAATTAGTCTATCAATTGGTACACCTTTGGAGGGAAACTCATGCAGTCACAGGGAGAAGGTACAAACTCCCTATAGGCAGCAGTGGGAATTGAACCCGGGTCGTCTTTACTGTAAAGCGTTGCGTTAACCACTACGCTACCGTGCAACCACATTCATCATCAAATCTCGGAATTGCAATGGTGCAGAAGAATGCCTTTTGGCCCATTGACCATGTGTCAGCTCTTTGTGGTGCAGTCTACTTTATTATGTACCTCTGTACATAAGTGGCCACTCAGTGTATGTTTGTGGTCTTCTGCTGCTGGAGCCTGTCCATTTCAAGATTTGACGCGCTGTGCTTTCGGAGATACTCTTCTGCACACCACTGCTGTAACACGGGGTTGTTTGAGTTACTGTCAGCTTGAACCAGTGTGACCATTCTCCTCAGACTTCGCTCATTAACAAGGCATTTTCACACACAGAACTGCTGCTCACTGGATGCTTTTTTGTTTCTCGCACCATTCTCTGAAAAATATAGAACTGTGTTTCCTAACCTTTTCATGGCTTGGATCCCTACCACTAACTGAGATGTCTATGGACCTCAGACTGGGAACTCCTGCTCTGGACTCTGTTATTCATGAAAATATCAGAAGATCAGTAGCTTCTGAGATAATCAAACCACCTCGTCTGGCACCAGCAATCATTCCAGTCCCAAAGTCACTCCGATCACATTTCTTCCCCATTCTGATGTTTGGTCTGAACAACAACTGAACCTCTCGACCGTGTATCCATGCTTGTAACATTGAGCTGCTGCCACATGACTGGCTGATTAGATATTTGCATTAACAAGCCCGTATACAGGTAATAAATTGGCTACTGGGTGTATTTCTTTATGTGATTCAGCACTAAATATTTCCGCAATATCCTGCCTTGGGACTATATACTTAAACATGCATTACAAATACAAATTATTACTGAAGTTGGTGTATAATTTTTTGATTTGTTCACTGACATGTGGCTACTGTTGTTAACTGACTAATAATAAATGTTTCCACATTATATTTATCAACACTCATTAGTTGAAGTGTAGCACCTGGCAACAGAACAGTTTATATTTTTTCTCTCACCATAGAGTAAGTTTTCTTTTTATTGCTGTGGCCGGTTGCTTTTTGTATGATCATATTCCAGATTATTGAGGCAATCCTGTTATTTTAATAACATATTCCATTGCTTTAAGAATCAGGAATATATTAGCCAGCCATTTGCTGTTATGGGACATTTTTAGTCACTGCAATCTGTATCATGAGGAATTAACAGGAAGTATTACAGACAGCTGATCATCTCAATTTCCAACAAAGGGATGGCATGATAGTGTAGCAGTTAGCATAACATATTACTGCACCAGAGCAACACACACAAAATGCTGGAAGAACTCAGCAGGGCGAGCAGCATCGATAGAGTGGAATAAAGAGCTGTCATTTCTGGCTGAGACCCTTCATCAGAACTGGAATGGGCCAGTGAAGTGGGTTCAATTCCCACCATTCTCTATGTGACCATGTAGATTTCCTCCAGGTGCTCTGGTTTCCTCCTATATTCCAAAGATGTATGTTTTAACAGGGTAATGGGTCAAATGGGTGTTATTGGATTACTATAAACTACACTTCTATAGCACAAACTTAGGCAATGAGCTGTGGCCATTGTTGCTTTGTGAGAAGCACTCGAGTCGATTTGTACACAGAATGGTCCTACAACCACCAAAAGAGTTAAATGACCAAATTATTGATTTTTGATGCTCATAGAGTGATTCATATTGACAAGGAGCTGGGGAGAACTACCAGTATTCTATAAAGTAATGCCTTGAGATCTGTTATCTCCTCTCTAGAGCTGATGAGATCTCATTTGCTGCTGTTGTTTTTTGCTTGTGCTGCTCTGCTGAACATTGTGGGCATGCTATTCTGGTGCCGGAAAGTGTGGCAAACATTATGAGCAGCACCCCCTGCACGTCCTTAGGTAGTGTTGGTTGTTAATGCAAATTATGCACTTCGCTGTATGTTTCGATGTAGATGTGATAAGTAAGTCTGAATATGAATCTGAATCTGGATCTGGACCGCAATAATAAAATACTGGGACCTCAGCCGAAGTTTCATACTCAAGTTTATTGAGTGGGATTTGAACCTATGACCTTCAGATGCAATGGCAAGGAAGCTACCATCTGGGCATCCTAGGATTGTGCCTGTGTATAACTCTGTTGGAGGAGGCTGGGAGCACCAAATAACCAAACAGTTCTGACCGAGAGTGGTGGAACCCCGGAAAGTTGTGAAGACTGGATCACTGGGGCTACTTGAAGAGGATGTAGAACTGAGGGCTCAGAGGAACTCAAAATCAAAGTGAAAGTAAATTTATTATCAAAATACGTAGAGCATACATCACTATATACTATCTTGAGATTCATTTTCTTGCAATCATTTACAGGAAAATAGAGACATGCAATTAAATTAAATTTATGAAAAACTATACATAAATTAATTCAGACAATGACAAATGTGCAAAAGAAGACAAATTTTGCAAATAATAAAAAAGAAACAAATAATACTGAGAACATGAGTCGTAGAGACTTTGAAAGTGAGTCAGCAGGTAGTGGCGGTAATTCCCTGTTGAGGTGCGTGAAGTTGTCCACACTGGTTCAGGAACTTTATGGTTGTAGGGTAATAACTATTCCTGAAACTGGTGGTGTGGTACCTCCTGCCCAATGGTAGCAATGAGAAGAGAGCATAACCTCAATGCTGTGATGATGGATGCCGCTTTCTTGTGGCAGTGCTTCTTGTAAATGTGCCCATTGTTGGGGATGGCTTTGTCTAGACATTTTCTGGACTTGTCCATTCCACGATATTGGTGTTTCCATACCAGGCTGTGATGTGCAGTAAAGGGGATTAGGATATTTGAATGGTGAGATAGGCTTTGGGCCAGAATGTTCTACTACTGCTTGCATTTCCTAATGGACTTACGACCCTGCAACGTGAGTGCCAGTGATGAGTATCACCCTCAATGCCTCCATACACGTACTCTATTTATACCATGGATGATTTGCCACATATAGTTATCAAGCAAAATATCAAGACAGGAATTCAGAGCTTAGCACCTTGCTGGGTGATGAGAATGCAGAATGGAATTTCCTACATACACGTGTTCACAGGTACTGCCACTGTGCATTGGGAATTAATTTCACAGGTTGGTTGCTTTTGGATGCTGACAGTCCTGGCAAACAAGGGAAAACAAGTGGAGGATAGGCCTGGGCATTCCCGCTGTTGGCAAAATAAATCTTATTTTCCGCCTCAGTACAACTAGCAGCTCGGAGTTCATAAGCTGCAGCCATGGTCCATATTGGAATGGCTCGGATCCATTTACAAGTACATTTTGGATTAAAAGTCTCTTTACTGTCAAGCAAGGACAGCAGGAGGCAAAATTTGCAAATTGCCAACTATCACTGGGGACCAATACATAGGCAAAAAGAGAGAGAACCTGAAATTTCTACAACCCTCATGACCACAGGACACCCCAATCAATTTTGTGCTTGATGGAGTGCTTTCTGCAGGTAAGGTGATCGGTGTTTTGGGCACAAAAAGATCCCACAAGGGCACAAAGAAAAGGATATCTTCCCTTTTTTGGCCAACGGGGGCAGGGGGATAAATATCAGTTCCGATTCTCTTCAATGTAATGGGACCACTTACACCTCTCTGGAAGAACAGGTATAGCCTAGATTTCATCACCTTTTTGTGGTGGAAGGGCTTGTCACTTCCTGAGACCCCGACAGCTATGCTGCCTGCAGCTTAGCTCCTGGTACGGGTCACCCATGGTGGCTAGGTCAAGGGGGAAGGCTCCAGACAAAGAGCAATCCAACCAAGAGCTCATGAGTAGAGCTGATGGACGTTGATGTCACATCACAAAGGCAGTGAAGACGGAGGAATCTGCATCAGTGAAGGATCCCCAGTCATCTTGCATTCCATGCCACCGTACCCTGACCCCGATTGGTCAAGGACCTGTGTATCAGCCTCCCCACATTAAACAAAGTCACTCCCAGGCACTCTCAGGAGAACATCATAGCTGATTTGAGTGATTGCACTACTATTGCCTTTTGCCTAGACTCAGTGTACAGTCTCACTGGGCAGGATACCACTCTCTCTGAAATAAACTGGGATGCTCAGCCTGAATTTACCGCCACAGGCACCCGGAGCAAGGAGCAGAGCAAATTCAGGGCCGCTCTGTTGACCCTCTAATTATTTCCTGTGTCTTCGTAGATTATTTACTCTTCATTCTACAGTAAATTTGGCCTGCACCAGAATTTAATGCAGCCCTGCCCAAAGAAACTGCTGCAAGTGGACAGTGAGTGCTGGAAATCCTTGCAGCCTGACATGCTAAGCACTCACAGCGTTGGTTAACATTTCAGATCATCAGAACTTCCTATCGAACAAATTGTGCCGTACGTTGTGCATTTGTTTAGGGCAGCTCTGTACCATGACGGTTAGGGAAAACACTGTTACCACGGCAGTGACCCGGGTTCAATTACACTGCTGCCTGTAAGGAGTTTGCACGTTCTCTCCGGGACTGCGTGGGTTTCCTCTGACTGTTCCGGTTTCCTCTCACATTCCAAAGACATGTGGGTAAGTAGGTAAATTGGTCACATGGGTGGAATTGGGCAGCATGGGCTCATTGGGCTAGAAGGGCTTGTTACTGTGCTGTAACTCTAAATTAAAATTAAATACCCTTGATCTCCTAATTTATCTTATCACAGCCCTTGCACTTTATTTGTCTACCTGCACTTCACTTTCTTGCAACAGTTACACTCTATTCTGCATTGTGATTTTCTTTCTACTTCCTTAATGTACTAATATATGGAATGATCTGTCTGTATGGCCTGGAAGCAAAGGCCTTTCACTGTAAATTTTGGTACATTTGAGAATAATTATCTAGTTTCAGAAGACTTGGGGGTAGGTGTGAGGTGAGAAGGGAACTATTACAGGGACATATGTGAGGGAATGACATTAATGGAATGTTCTGAGCTAGAATTGACCTAAGGTCCAAATGCTATCCTATTATGTTGCAAGAACAAATGAGAAATATGAGGTTGTCCATCCCTCTTATTTGCCTCCCTGTCTTGATAACAGTCTGCTTGTGATATACAAGAGATTCTGCAGATGCTGGAAGTTCAGAGCAACACACACACAAAATGATGGAGGAGCTCAGCAGCTCAGGCGGCATCTGTAGAGGGAATAGAGTCAACGTTTTGTGTTGGAGCCCTTCATCAGGACTACCAGTTGTGCTGCTGTGCCTTCCGTACTGATGGAACCCTCTCCGGTTAGCAGAGCTTTGATTTACAAACAGAAGAGATTGTGCAGACGGTGGAAGTCCAGAGTGACACACACAAAATGCTGGAGGAACGCAGAGCTCAGGCAGCACCTATAAACAAGAGAGATTCTGCAGATGCTGGAAATCCAGAGCAAAACGCACAAAATTCTGGAGGAACTCAGCAGACCGAGATCCCTTTTCCTGACAAAAGATCTCGAGCTAAAACATTGACTGTTTATTTCCCTCTATAGAGTCAAAGACCTACAGCACAGAAACAGGCCCTTCGGCCCATCTGGTCTGTGCTGAATTATTACCCTGCCTCATCCCATGGACCTGCACCTGGACCATAGCCCTCCATACCCCTCACATCCATATTCCTATCCAAATGTCTCTTAAGTATTGAAACCAAACCCACGTCCACCGCTTGCGTTGGCAGCTGGCTCCACACTCTCACCACCCTCTAATTGAAGAAGTTCCCCCTCATGTTCTCCTTAAACATTTCATCTTTCAATCTTAACATATGACCTCTAGTTCCAGTCTCACCCAACTTCAGTGGAAAAAAACCTACTTGCATTTACCCTATCTATATCCCTCAGATGCCGCCTGGCCTGCTGAATCTGCTCACGATACCCGATTTCTCCAATGCCCCTTTGAACTGTAGGAGGACGGGAACAGGGGTCCTCTGACAGTTGTGGTCTGCGGTATAACAGGCGGACCACAAGGTGGCTTGCCCTTTCCCAAACCTCGGAAAGGAAAACGTTCCAGCCAGAGCCAAGTTGGAGGAGGTGGCAGCAGACTGGGAGCCCAGGGACCCTGGACACCATCTCAACTGCAGAAATGAAATGAGTTTCAACTGAGTTCCCCGCTTGGGGAGGCAGAGTGAGGGACGAACGAGGGGCGGGGGGGGGGGGAGGTGGTGTTTGGATCGCAAAGGCTGGGAGATGCGGAGTGTTGTTGATGGTCCAGACGTGGAGTGAGGGTATGCACTTGGGGTCTGGCGTCCGCTCCACCCTGCTGTTCATGCCAAAGGTTCAGCCGAATCTGTCAGATCCACAGCAGATAGCGTTTTTTTTTGCAAGCTCCATGTCATGGCTTCTTACTGACTGAAGCTCCACCTCCCTGTGTGTGTGTGTGTGTGAGAGAGAGAGAGAGAGCGAGAGAGAGAGAGAGATGTTGATTCTGCCTCGCACAGCCAAGACAGCCAACATTCTCCCACTGCGAGAGGCAGCCAGCGCGTACAGTACGGTTACAGTTAGCGAACAATCGCCGTATGCAGAACCGGGCCACTCCTGCCAAGGACACTAGTCCCTTAGAGCTTAACGCACTGCTATGGACCTTTTCGAGTTCGACTTCTTCAGAGACTGGGAACTGGAACAATCGTGGTAGGTCTCTCTCTCTTTTGTTTTGAATAAAGCTCCTTCATGCGTTAGTTCAAGCGTTTATCGTCTCCACTGCCCCTGGCGCCTGTTTCGGCGTTGTTCCTGTAAAACGCAGATATATTGCACCCTTTTCTGTGAGCTGTGTAGTGGCCTCTAGGACGGCTGAATTTTGCCACACTGATTCAGCTGGAAAGGTTTCTTTGTGTTGTATTTTATTTTTTTTTTTGCAAAGCTTTGCGTATATAACGCACCAGAGACACCTAGTGACATTCAACACTGACTTAAGTTTTCATCTGAATAACCCTGACTGGTGTTTCTAATTAACAAGAGGGTTACTGCTGGCTTTTTGAGGTCACTACTCTCTCAGACATATGTTTCTTTTTAATACGAGGCAAATTCTAGGTGGCTTAGAGCTGCAACGTATTGTAAATTGTACATCATGATTCAGTATGGGTGTTTGAATGATTATAGTTTGGAGATGCTTGCAAACTTTGAGTTGACAGACAATTTCTTGCTCTCACCTCAAAAATGACACCCTTGCAACTTTGTGATGACCAGACTTGCCTGGATGACTTCTTGGAAGGGCATTTGTTTCTTTTTTTTATAATGCTGTCTGACATGCTCCCAGTGGTAAAGTCCACCAAAGGAAAGTCTGGTGTCTCTAGGAGAACCTCATTGTGAGGGTTCCAAGTAGAGGGTGTGTGGAATGGCCCGCCAAGGGTGGTAGAGGCCGATAGGTTAGAGACATCTAAGAAACTCCGAAATAGATGCATGGATGATAGAAAAGTGAAGGGTTGTGCAGGAGAGAAGGTTGACCTTAGAGTAGGTGAGAAGATTGGCAAAACGTTTTGGGGCCGAACGGCTTGTACTGTGCTGTAGTGTTCAATGCTCAATGTTTTATGTAAAGGTATTGCCCAGTTACTGAGGTGGGTGTGGGCTGGAATCATTGTACAACAATACAGTGGTCTTCGAGGGGTTAACTGAGACATGTGTTTGTTGTTAGTGTTATAGAGTAATGCAGCACTGTAATGGGCCCTTTGGCCTAACTGTTTCATGTCCACTGTCCACCACAGCATCCTCCCGACTTGTCCCAGATCCTCCTGTTTGGCCCATTACCCTCCAAGCCCTTCCCCTCCATGTATCTGTCAAAAAGCCTCTTCAGTGTTTCAATTGTCACTGCCTCAAACAACCTCACCTGGCAGCTCATTCCAGGTACTCATTACCCTCTGGCCAATAAAGTTACCTCTCAGGTAAATCTCTCCCCTCTTGTATCTGTGGGTGTCAGTTGGACTGAGAAATCCTTACAGGATCCACGTGGACCCACTCTGGACTTGTTAAGAAAGTTCTTGTCTTGACCAGATTTGCCGTTGAATTGGCCTTTGGAAAGAATGGCAGTATTGATTGAGCTCATTATGATCTTGCACTTTATCCTTCACCTGAACTGTACTTTCTCAGTAGCTTTATTCTTTATTGTTAAGTGTTTTTTTACCTTATTCTGCCTCAGTGTAATGTCTTGATCTGTATGAACAGTATACAAGCTTTTCACTGTATTTTGGTATTTTTGACCAATACAAATACCAATTATAAATAAAGGAAAACTGTGACTATTAAAAAAAAGTACAATAGAGAGTTTTAAATTCCTTCCTCCAAATTTGAATTATCATTCATAAGTGATAATGTATGAGGAGTGTCTGATGGTCTGGGCCTGTCCTGACCGGAGTTTAGAAGAATGATGGGGGGGATCTCATTGAAACCTATCGAATATTGAAAGGCCTAGGTAGACAAGATGTGGAGAGGATGTTTCCCACAGTGGGGAGTCTGTGACCAGAGTGTACAGCCTCAGAACAGAAGGATGTCCATTTAGAACAGAAATGAGGATGGAATTATTTAGCCAGATGGTGGTGTCTACCAGTGCTATTCTGGCCATTCTCCACCACCTCAGACAGGGATGAAGCATTTATGCCACATTGCCTCACTAGAGCCGAATAGTCCACAGCTGCCTGCCAGAATTTGATGTACAAGTGTATTTCTGCTGCAATATCAGCAAGGTAGCATGGTGGCACAGTTGGCAGAGATGCTGCCTCACAGCCCAGAGACTCGGGTTTGGTCCTGAACTTGGACGCTGCTTGTATTGAGTTTGCATGTTCTTGCTGTGGTTTTGTGGGTTTCTAGGTGTTCCAGATCCCAAAGATGTGTAGTTGGTGGGATTTACACTCAGTGGGCTTTTTATTGGGCATAGGAGTGAAACCTAGTATGATCTTCTCCTTCAAGGTTTAAGGTTCGACGTGTTGTGCATTAGGGGATGCTCTTCTGCACTTTTCTATTGGAATGCATGGTTATTTCAGTTACAGTCACCTTCCTGTCAGCTTGAATCAATCTGGCCGTTCTCCTCTGACCTCTCTCATTAACAACCATTTTTCGCCCACAGAACTGCTGCTCACTTGATGTTTTTTTTTTGCATCTTTCTCTGTAAATTCTAGCGACTGCTGTGTGTTAAAATTCCAGGAAATCTGCAGTTTCTGAGATATTTAAACCACCCCATCTGACACTAACAGTCGTTCCACCATCAAAGTCACTTAGGTCACATTTCTTCCCCATTCTGATGTTTGGTCTGAACAACAACTGAACCTCTTGACCGTGTCTGCATGTTTTTAGGCATTGAGTTGCTGCCACATGATTGGCTGATTAGATATTTGCATTAACAAACAGATATAGAGGTGTGCCTAATAAAGTGGCCCCCAAGGCTGTTAGTGAGTGGCAGGATCTGTGTAGAGTTGACAAGAAAGTCGGGAGAATATACGGAGCAGGATTAATGTCAGTGAGTGCTTAGTGGTCAGCATGCACTAGATGGGCAGAAGGTTGTGTTTCTCTGCTGTTTCTCCTTTTATCTGTGACTCTCTGACTTTTTGTCAGCATTGGTTCAATGCTAATTGTTCTGCTAATGCCCTTAACTTATTATTCACTGGCTTTGCTTTGGTTGGTGGAATCTCTTTAAGGTTGAGAAATGTTATAATTGGCATGTGCCCGTTATCATTGATGTCCCAGCTGTCAAGTGGAGGTCACACGCTCTCCATCAGGAAGATAATGGACATTTCTCTGATCTCTGCTTGTCTCGCAGCAGTATATCAGACTCACTAGATGCTGGAAATCTTGAACAACACGCACAAAACGCCAGAGGAACTCAGCAGGCCAGGATGGGTGATGAAGGGTGTCCTGATGAAGGGCTTGGCCTGATACCACTATTGTTTACTTCCACAACACATAGGAGCAAAATTAGGCCATTCAGCCCATCGACTCTACTCCTCCATTCCATCATGGCTGATATATTATCCCTTTCAAATGCATTCTTCTGTCTTCTCCCCATAACCTCCGATACCCTGACTAATAAAGAATCTATTAACCACTTTAAATACACCCAATAACTTGTCCTCCACAGCCCCATGTGGCAACAAATCCCACAGGTTCACCACCCTCTGGCTAAAGAAATCCCTCCTCATTTCTGTTCTAAATGAATGTCCCTCTTTTCTGAGGCAGTGCCCTTTGGTCCTTGACTTCCCCACTCTATGAAACATGCTCTCCACAGCCATGCTACCTAGGCCTTTCAATATTCAATAAGTTTCAGTGAGAACCCCCCTCATTCTATTAAACTCCAGTCAGTACAAACCAAGAGCCATCATACACTCCTCATGTGTTAACCCTTTCATTCACAGAATCATTCTCGTGAACCTCCTCTGGACCCTCTCCAGTGCCAGCACATCTTTTCTTAGATCAGAATCAGAATCAGGTTTAATATCTCCAGCATATGTCATAAAATCTGTTGTTTTTGCAGCAGATGTCCATTGCAGTACATAATAATAACAACTGTAAATTACAATAAGACATTAAGTATATATAAGTTAAATTAAATAAAAAAGTACAAAAAATTTGTGAGGTAGTGTTCAACGTCCATTCAGAAATATGATAGAAGAGGAGAAGAAGTTGTTCCTGAATCATTGAGTGTGTGCCTTCGGGCTGTGGTGCCTCCTCCCTCATGGTAGCAATGAGAAGAGGGCATGCCCTGAGTGATAATGGGCCCAAAACTGCTCACAATGCTCCAAGTGTGGTCAGAACAATGCCTTATATAGCCTTGTATTTCCCTCCATTGATGCTGCCTGTCCTGCTAAGCTCCTCCAGCACTTCGTGTATGACAGCAGTATATGTTCTGTCCTGGTTGGTATGTTGCGAATGTGTGCTTCTAGAAGCCTACAATGAAGTGTATTAGGGTTGTGTTTTGGCTCTGTGATGACACATTCCATCTCCTGTTGTCTGTTGACTGTGCATCTGATTCTGGCTGGTGCAATGATGGTAAATGTTTGTAGACGTATGTAGCTAATCTCTTTGTTTCCTTTTTAGTTCTGCTTGTCCTCTGCTTGTTGGCCTTGTCTCAGTATCTCTGAACCTTGTTTACCTTACTGTGATGCAGATAAATTTTTGTGTTATAGTGGTAATAAATATCTAATCCTGATAGTATTAGGTATCTAGCCCATGCGGATCTGTCGTATATACTTGATTCTTTCTCAGGTGGGAATAGAATGAGTTTGGGATGAAGCTATCACCAGTATCAATAGGTATGCAATGGGTCTTCTGGGGTGGGGAATGTGTAGCTATGGGTAAACATGGGCTTAATTTTATGTTGGTATAAAATTTACATAATGAGAACTTCAGGGTTCATTTAAGCCTTTGTGCATTCCCAATAATTCGTGTAGCTGAGATTCTGTAGATGCTGCTGGAAGTCTTGAGCAGGGTCACCTAGAAATGCTGGAGGAACGCAGCAGGTCAGAGGTCAGGCAGCATCTACAGCGGGATTTCTCAACCTGAGGTCCACGAATCCCTTGGTAATGGTAGGGGTCCATGGCATAAAAATGGTTGGGAAGCCCTGATATATGGAGAGGAATAATGAGTCAATATTTTAGGTCAAGACCTTTCATTGTTTCCCTCTTACACCTGCAGAGAAATTGTGGGCAGCAGGGTAACGCCTTACAGTGCCAGCGATCAGAGTCCAGTTCCCGCAGCAAACACAAAATACCGGTATAGTTCAGCAGGTCAGGCAGCGGCGTCTGTGGTGAGGAATGAACAGTCAACTTTTTGGGCTGAGACATCAGGTCCTGATGAGGAGTCTCGGCCCGCAACGTCAACTGTTTATTCCTCTGCACAGATGCTGCTACCTGACCTGCTGAGTTCCGCCAGCATTTTGCGTGCTTTGCTCGTGCATCTGAGACCATTTGTCCTTTGGGCAAGATGATTAACAACTATGTATGCAACTGGGCACACATTAGACCAACCCAACATCAGATGAGAAAGCTTTGCATGAGACGGTATTATACGGTTGGGACAACATTCTCTTTGCAACCTGATGATTCACAGAGGACCAGTGTTTTAAACAAAATCAATAACCTTTGACCTGGCACACACGTGATCACTTAATGGTTACCTTATTCTTAAAACAAAATAAAATTTGTTGGAATGTTGCTCAGTTACGCCCTACAGAAATTCACAGCCCTTCAGTGCATCTTGTGAAGATTTTTATAACTGACCAGTGTGGTGTGTGCCTCAGGTTTAATATAAATCCCTTTTTGGCAAATTAGTGTTAAGAGGAAAGATTTACAGAGCTAATAGGCAACTTTAATAAGATTGTATCTGGTACAGCTGTTGCTTCTGAGTTTAGTGCCTGACCTGAAACAATTCGCCATTGTTTTGAATATACGATCCCCTCCAGAATGTCAAATTGTGTTGAAAACTCATTTGATCTGATGTTGTGGCGTGCAGTTAACGCTCAAGAAAAAAGTACAGTGTGGGGTTTTTTTTTGGTACTCTCATGGAGAAGGAACCCTGGCTCAGATGAGACCTGCTCACACTCATTGGCTCCTGCAAGCACAGACCTTTAGAGCTGTCTATTTTTAAAGTGCTCTGGAGTCTTTGACATTTCTTTACAGGGGTGTCTGAGCTGTTCTCGAGCCTTTCTGACGACTGAAGTCGGGCAACGAAACACAAAGCTCAGCAGCGACAACCAGTTTACTACATCATGCCAAGGGATTGTGTTAATGTTCAACTGCACAGATTACTTATGAGATCAATTATTAATCATTGGGTTAATTTCAATGTGCATGTTGCTCCTCATTGCTAACGCTTCTGCTCTCTGTATGCTTAAGTCTAGTATTTTGCTCCATTGATCTTTTTTTCAGTGACATCTGACAGGCAACTCAAATCCACAGCTTGGCATTGGTTCTGTAAACTGCACCAATGTCTTGTGAGTTTCAGTACACTCGGTAGTCACTTTATTAGATACACCTGTCCATTGATGCAAATATCTAATCAGCCACCCACGTGGCAGCAACTCAATGCTTAAAAGCGTACAGACATGGTTAAGAGGTTCAGTTGTTATTCTGATCAGACATCAGAATGGGGAAGAAATGTGATCTCAGTGACTTTGACCCTGAAATGATTGTTGGTGCCAGATGGGGTGGTTTGAGTATCTCAGAAACTGCTGATCTCCCGGGATTTTCCCACACAACAGTCTCTAGAGTTTATAGAGAATGGTGTGAAAAATCAAATAAAAAAACGTTCGGCCTAATTCTGCTCACAAACAAGAGAAAATCTGCAGATGCTGGAAATCTGAGTAACACACATAAAATGCTGGAGGAACTCAGCAGGCCAGGCAGCATCTATGGGGAAAAAGTAAACAGTCAGCGTTCCAGGCTCACTTACATACATACATGCACCTGCACATGTATAAAATCAGTTGCTTTGCCTATTCTTCACTCATTTTAAAATGACAATTTACATTCAGTGGAACTTTATTAGGTACAGGAGGTACCTAAAAGCAGAGGCTACTGAGTGTGACTAGACTGCTGCATCCGAGCACCACAAAAAGATTATCGTGAAATACGGACCTTTTGACTTTTCTGATTTGTTATCCATCTTAACCCCATTTTCCTGCCTTCTCACTATAACCTTTGACAGCCTTACTCATCAAGAACCCATCAACCTCCACTTGAAATATACCCATTGAACTGGCCTCCACAGGAATCTGTGGAATTCCCACAGATTCACCACCTTCTGACTAAAGAAATTCCTCCTCATCTCTGTTCTAAAGGGATATTGTATTGATATTGTATGGACAAACATCGGATGCCATAGGCGCCGGAGTTCAGAGTTAAATTCCATCACTATCTGTAAAGAGGTTATCCATTCTCCCTGGGACCATGTAAGATTCCTCCAGGTGTTCTGGTTTCTTCCCACAGTCCAAGACATACAGGTTAGTAGGTTAAATGTTCACGGTAAATTGTGCTGTGATTAGCGAGTGTTAAAAAGGTGGGTTGCTGGGCATTGCAGCATGCAGTTATCTCTAAATAAAAAATACATAATAAGCATAAACACAGTGAAATTTCCTGGGTTTGATGCACTACCTTGCTATTTCTTTTTTCCTGCACTGTTTGTTTTTTATGTAATAATATTGTTTTTGTATAACTTTGTCTTTGCACTGTACTGCCACCCCACCAAAAAAGAAATTTCATGTCATAAAAGTCAGCGATAATAAATCAAACTCTGATACTGCCTGAATTATATCAGGCCAAGCTTATCCACCTGATGCAAAGTAAACAGGGTGTTTATTTAGAAGTGACTCTGGCTTTTAGCATTTGGGATGTTGAGTCTTTTACTCACTGTAGAGCGTTGTTGTGTTTCTGTGGTCCTTCTGTTTTATGCGATCCCAAGTGTTTCTTCCGAGTGGTACACTTAAACCCGAGTGATGGGGCTATATTGCTTCGGCAATGTGCCACTGGCTGCCTCTTGGAAACAATTTTTAAGACACAAGACAGGAAATGCCTACTGGGGTGGATTTCCCTTAATGGAGAAAGCCTGTGTGTGACCTTGTTTAATGTGGGCAGCCATCGAACGGTCCTTGACAGATTGGATCAGGGTCCAGTGACACAGAGTGCAAGACAACTGGGGATCCTTCACTGCCATTGGGATGTGCTTGGGGCATCATGGTGGCGTAGTGGTTAGCCCGAAGCTGTTGCAGCTCAGGGCATCAGAGTTTGGAGTTCAATCCCGGTGTCCCCTGTAAGGACTCTGTATGTTTCCCCGGTGGAATGCGTGCGTTTTCTCTGGGTTCTCCAGTTTCCACTCAGGAGTCCAAAGACATACTAGTTAGAAGGGTAATCGGTCATGTAAATTCTCTTGGGATTAGGTTAGGGTTAATCAGAGTTTGTCAGGGGTTGCTGGGTGACACAGCTCCGAGGGCCAGAAGGGTGTTTTCCACGCTATATCTTTATAAATAAACAAACAAACAAACAAATAAATAAATAAATACATCTCCCGCCAGCTCTACCTTTGAAGCCTTGGTTGGACCGCTCTTTGGAACCTCCCACTTGACCTTACCGCCATCGCTGACCCTACCAGGAGCTGTAGATGGATTCGCTCTCAGGATTGCAGAAAGTCGCAAGCTTCTCCACCGCGACAAAGTTACAGTCCTCGGAGAAGAAGAACGCCTAGTCGACCCCTTTAAGACAAAGCTCTTTTAAGGAGCATATGTAGATGTGAAGCATTTGAGAACCGGTTTTATTTTGCCAATCGTGCTCTGATTTGTTGATAGTAATTTTAAGATATTGCATTGTATTGTTGCTGCAAAACAAATTTCACGACGTAAGTCAGTGATAATAAACCTGATTCTGATTCTGATATTTAGTGGTTTTACAGTTGGAAAAAAAATGCTCTGCCTTGACAGATCCAAGCACTTCTTTTATTTCTGCTCTTGATGTAGCATGGTAGAAATTATTAATACAGTTGATGTCACCTTCCTTCTCCCTCTGATGTGTGCCTGCACGCCATTGATCATGAGTAGATGTGCTACAATGTGCCTGCCTGTGACGATGATTCATAACTGAACTGTCACTAGCCAGCTTTGGTTCTGTTCGTGTTGCTACACAGGGATTGACAGGGATAACTGCGGCATGAGACTTCTAAAATAACAAAATAACCTAAATTGCATTTCTGAGCAGAGTAATCCCTCAAAATTAGACAACGGTTAATGAACATTTTTTTTAAAAAGCTACAGATGTTGCAAAACTGAAATAAAAGTGGAAAATGCTGGGAACACCTAACATCTGGGGGGGGGGGGTGGTCGGCAAATAGTAAACTCAGTGAGTTACTTCATAGGTACAGCTCTCCCCACCATTTACGATATCTATAAGAGACCACCTCTTAGGACAGTGACATCCGTCATCAGAGTTGCCCACAATTTGGTCGATGTCTTCTTCTCGACGTTGTCATCAGGCAGGATGTATAGGAGCTTGAAGACCCATACCTCACGGTTCAGCAACAGCTTCTTCTCCATCTCCATCAAGTTTTTGAACACACCTGGAAAAACTTGGTCTACCTCAAACTACTCTTTCCCCTTCTCTCTCACAGAATTGGAAAAATCTGCAGAGGGTTGTAGGCTCAGCCAGCTCCATCATGGGCCCAACCCTTCCTACCATCAAGGACAATCTTCAATAGGCAGTGACCAAGAAGGTGGCTTCCATTATTAAGGATGTTCGCCAACCAGAACATGTCCTCTTTTCATTACAACCAAAAGGGAGGAAGTATAGGAGCCTGAAGAGGCAGGCACACTCAATATTCTAGGAACAGATTCTTCCTCTCCACCATCAGATTTCTGAATGGACCGTGAAGCCGTGAACACTGCCTCACAATATTGCTCTCTTTTTGCAGGAGCGGGAGAGCAAGTTTGTAATCTGGTGTGAGTAAAGGATGGTGGGAATGGTGAGGGTGGAGCTCCATGGGAGGGGTGGCAGAGAAGGAGTGCTAGGGTCACAGGTAAGTGCCGGTGCAGACACACCCAGCCCTGAGATACCAGGCAAGGTAATTTAATTCCAAACAATTGGTTAATTTTAGAATATCTCAGGTATTTCACGCTCCCTCCCCTCTCCCTTCCCCTTTTCCCATCCATAATTCCCCTGCCCCCTTCCCACTCTCAGTCCACAACAGAGACCCATATCGGAATCTGGTTTATCATCGCTCACAAATGTCATGAGATTATTTTTTCTTTACAGCAACAGCACAGTGCAAAATTCTTAGGCGCTCTAGCCAAACAGCTGGCCAGTGGTGCAGTGGCATCAGCACCAGACCTCGAAGCAAATGGTCCTGAGTTCAGTTCTCGTCAGTTCCTTGCATGCTTTCCATCTGTGCTGGGCCAAGCGCTAAGCGAGCAATTCGCCTCATAAAAAATCAGTCAAAAATGGCAAAAATGCTTCCCAATCTGCTACAAGATGTGAAAAGGAACAGTTCTAGCTATATATATGTGCTTAAGACTTCTGCCCAGTACTGTTTTTTATATATATATGTTTGTGTATATATATATATATATGTATGTATTTTGTGGCAGCAGTACAATGCAATGCATAATACAGAAAACATAATTTACAATAAAAACTTATATTGAATCTTATTATACGTAATTTATTGTATGCACTGTACAGCTGCTGCAAAACAACAAATTTCATGACACATGTCAGTGGTTATTATGGATAAGACCATGATCGCCCACGTCAATATGACACGGCACACGATGATGATGAGTAAACATGATTCTGATTCTCTCTCAATCTTGCACTAATGTTGTTATGTTTATTTTGGTGTTTATTTTGTGCATGTGAAGATTGGGTATAATTTAGGTTAATTTATGTCAACTTATGTTTGTAACGTACTGTGCTGCTGCAAAAAGCTGGTTTTCATAGTATTTATACCATGAGAATACACGTGTGTATGAAAGCTGTAAACTTGAAGTAAGATCATAAGATATAGGAGCAGAATTAGGCCATTCAGTCTGTCAACTTTGCTCCTCTATTTGATCATGGCTGACTTATTATCCCTCTCCATGCCGTTCTGCTGCCTTCTCCCAGTAACCTTTGATGCCCTGACTAATCAAGAACCTATCAACCTCTGCTTTAAGTATACCCATTCATTTGGCCTCCACAGCCATCTATGGTAATGAATTCCACAGAATCACCACTCTCTGGCTAAAGAAATTCCACATCTCTGAAACATCCTCTCTACATCCACCCTATCTAGGCCTTTCAATATTCAATAGGTTTCAAAGGGATTCTCCCGTCAGTCTTCTGAAATTCAGTGAGTACAGGCCCAGAGTCATCAAACAATTCGCATACGTTAACTCTTTTATTCCCAGGTTCATTACTTGCGACCCTCCCCTGGACCCAGCACATCCTTTCTTAAATATTGTGGCCCAAAGTATGTATGGCCTATGCACCTTTGGTTTTCTTTTCTTGTCCTCTGGAAATGAACGCTAATGTTGCATTTGCCTTCCTTACCACCGGCTCATCCTGCAGGTTACCGTCTCGGGATGAGGGGTTAGGGGGTGGTGCATGCAATTAATTCCTGCTGATTGTAGCCGCGGGAACAAGGAATTTCAGCTGGTGCTGGAAAGCTTGCCTGACATATGCAGACTGGGAAAAAACATGTAGTTGAGGGAAAGGTACAGTAAGAGTGAAACCAAATCTACAGCCGGGAGTGATTCTGTCTCTGTGGAAATGTTGCTGCAATTTATCTTTTGAGCAAAAATTCAGTCTGATGTGTCAGTAAGTGGTGTGGATGGAAGCACTATATTTCATTCCCACTCCATGCCATTACATCACTGATTCAGTTAATACCTGTGCTGTTCTAAATTGGTGGCTTCATGTCTATCTTCGGGCTTGGATCTGGTCTACTGTCTATTTATAAGCTTGACACACTTGTTATTAATACCGCCACTGATGTTAAGCTGCTAAATTCAAGGCGACCAAGACAGGCATTTTCAAAGAGTGTGTGCTGAAGGATTGGTGCATTAACACACCATTAGAAATAAAACTGTTGTACGATGGATATCTCAGGGGTGGAGAGCTGGAGATACGCCTTGCCTTCAGTGCCTTTCAGGGAAACAGCTGAGTGTCTCCTTCATAAACACAAGAGGTTCTCACACACACACACACACACACACACACACACACACACACACACACACACACACACACACACACACACACACACACACACACACACACACACACACACACACACACACACACACACGTACGTGGAGGAACTCAGTGAGTCAGGCAGTATCTATAGAAATGCATAAACAATTGACTTTTCGGGCCAAGACCTGTCATCAGAATCAGGTTTTATATCACCGGCATATATCGTAAAATTTGTTAACTTGACAGCCGCAGTGCACTGCAATACTTGATAAAATGTATAAAAACTTAATTACAGTAAGTATGTATATAAAAAATATAGTATATTAGAAAGTAGTGAGGTAATGTTTATGGGTTCAATGCTCATTCAGAAATCCGATTGCTGAGGGGAAGACACTGTTCCTCAATCACTGAGTGTGTACCTTCAGGCTTCTGTACCTCCGACCTGATGGTAACAGTGAGATCAGGGCATGCCCTGGGTGATGGGGTCCTTAATGATGGACACCGCCTTTTTGAGGCACCGCTCCTTGAAGATGTATTGCGTACGATGAAGGCTAGTGCCCATGATGGAGCTGAGTAATTTTACAACTTACTTTGATCCCGTGCAGTAGCCACTACCTCCTACAACCCCCCCACCCCCATACCAGACGGTGATGCAGCCAATTATAATGCTCTCCACAGTACATCTGTAGAAATTTGTGAGTGTTATATGTGACATAACAAATCCCCTGAAACTCCTAACGAAATATAGCCTCTGTCTTGCCTCCTTTATAGCTGCACTAGAAAGGAAGAGGGCAAAATCCAGAATTGGTAGGTGGAGGGGTGGGGGGGAGTGCTGGAGGTACAACCTTGCAGGTGATACGTGAGAACGGGAAGGTCACCCATTTTGAACTCTTAAACTTAAAACGGTTCTCTTCACCTCCCCGCCTGCGTAACCTCCCGATCATCTCTGTCTGGCTCCTCTCCTCTTTCCCTTTTTGCTACGGTACAGTGAGCTCCCTGTCTTCTTCAGTCCTTTACCTTTTCCACCCTTCACCTCCCAGCCTCTCACTTCATACCCCCCCACCCTCCCTCCCCGTCAGCTGGTCTCACCTATCACCTTCCAGCTTGTACTCCTTCCCATCCCCCCATCTTCTTCTACCCTCTTCCTTTCCAGCGTCTCATCCGAAAATGTTGAGTGCTTCTTCCCCTCTCTAGATGCTGTCTGACCTACTGAGTTTCTCCAGCATTTTGAGCATCTTCCACAGGTAGTGTAATTAGAGCTCTCAGAACATGAATACTTCCCTTGCAGCAACAAGAAGGGATAAAGAGATTGTATCTGCAAAGCTCCTTGCCTTGGATTTCAGTGCCCAGAAAAACATTTGAAGTGCTCTCAATCTCACTGTTGTGGATTGCCATTGAACTCTCCAGCGGGTGTTCGCCCCCCTCAGCCAGCACTCCCAAATGTGTTTCTGGCATCCTTGAACACTGTCCAGCTCCCAAGCCACAACAAGGGGTTCATCCCATGTGGAATCGCAGAGGAGTTTACATCGCCTTGCGGAAACTGGCTGTCAGAACAGGAACAGGCCATTCAGCTAACCCAAGATTCAGCCTGAAACAATCACTTACAGATCAGAGCAAACACAAGGAAATCTGCAGATGCTGGAAATTCAAACAACAACACACACAAAATGCTGGTTGAACACAGCAGGCCAGGCAGCATTGATAGGAAGAAGCACTGTCGACGTTTCGGGCCGAGACCCTTCGTCAGGACTAACCGAAAGGAAAGATAGTAAGAGATTTGAAAGTAGTGGGGGGAGGGGGAAATGTGAAATGATAGGAGAAGACCGGAGTGGGTGGGATGAAGCTAAGAGCTGGAAAGGTGTTTGGCGAAAGTGATACAGAGCTGGAGAAGGGAAAGGATCATGGGACGGGAGGCCTCAGGAGGAAGAAAGGAGGTGGGGGGAAGCACCAGAGGGAGATGGAGAACAGGCAAACAACTAAATATGTCAGGGATGGTGTAAGAAGGGGAGGAGGGGCATTAATGGAAGTTAGAGAAGTCAATGTTCATGCCATCAGGTTGGAGGCTACCCAGCCGGTATATAAGGTGTTCAACCTGAGTTTGGATTCATTTTTACAATAGAGGAGGCCATGGATAGACATGTCAGAATGGGAATGGGACATGGAATTAAAATGTGTAGCCACTGGGAGATCCTGCTTTTTCTGGCGGACCGAGCGTAGGTGTTCAGCGAAACGGTCTCCCAGTCTGCGTTGGGTCTCACCAATATATAAAAGGCCACACCGGGAGCACCGGACGCAGTATACCACACCAGCTGACTCACAGGTGAAGTGTCGCCTCACCTGGAAGGACTGTCTGGGGCCCTGAATGGTGGTGAGGGAGGAAGTGTAAGGGCAGGTGTAGCACTTGTTCCATTTACAAGGATAAGTGCCAGGAGGGAGATTGGTGGGAAGGGATGGGGGGGACGAGTGGACAAGGAAGTCACGTAGGGAGCGATCCCTGCGAAAAGCAGAAAGAGGGGGAGAGGGAAAAATGTGTTTGGTAGTGGGATCCCGTTGGAGGTGGCGCAAGTTACAGAGAATTATACGTTGGACCTGGAGGCTGGTGGGGTGGTAGGTAAGGACAAGGGGAACTCTATCCCGAGTGGGGTGGCGGGTGGATGGGGTGAGGGCAGATGTGCGGGAAATGTGAGAGATGCGTTTGAGAGCAGAGTTGATGGTGGACGAAGGGAAGCCCCTTTGTTTAAAAAAGGAAGACATCTCCTTCGTCCTGGAATGAAAAGCCTCATCCTGAGAGCAGATGCGGCGGAGACGGAGGAATTGTGAGAAGGGGATAGCCTTTTTGCAAGAAACAGGGTAGGAAGAGGAATAGTCCAGGTAGCTGTGAGAGCCTGTAGGCTTATAGTAGATATCAGTAGATAGGCCGTCTCCAGAGATGGAGACAGAAAGATCAAGAAAGGGGAGGGAGGTGTCGGAAATGGACCAGGTAAATTTGAGGGCAGGGTGAAAGTTGGAGGCAAAGTTAATGAAGTCAATGAGCTCAGCATGCGTGCAAGAGGCAGTGCCAATGCAGTCGTCGATGTAGCGAAGGAAAAGAGGGTGATGGAAACCGGTATAGACTTGGAACATGGACTGTTCCACAGAGCCAACAAAAAGGCAGGCATAACTGGGACCCATACGGGTGCCCATGGCTACACCCTTGGTTTGGAGGAAGTGGGAGGAGCCAAAGGAGAAATTATTGAGAGTAAGAACTAATTCCGCTAGACGGAGGAGAGTGGTGGTAGAGGGGAATTGGTTAGGTCTGGAATCCAAAAAGAAAGCGAAGAGCTTCGAGACCATCTCGGTGGGGGATGGAGGTATATAGGGACTGGATGTCCATGGTGAAAATAAGACAGTGGGGCCAGGGAACTTAAAATCATTGAAAAAATTCAAAGCATGAGATGTGTCACGAACATAGGTGGGAAGAGATTGAACAAGGGGGGTTAAGACAGTGTCAAGGTATGCAGAAATGAGTTCAGTGGGGCAGGAGCAAGCTGAGACAATAGGTCTACCTGGACAGGCAGGTTTGTGGATCTTGGGTAGGAGGTAGAAACGGGAAGTGCGGGGTGTGGGAACTATGAGGTTGGTGGCAGTGGATGGGAGATCCCCAGAGCTGATAAGGTTGGTGATGGTATAGGAGACAATGGCCTGGTGCTCCTTAGTGGGGTTATGATCAAGGGGTAAATAGGAGGAGGTATCAGAGAGTTGTCACTGTGCCTTGGCGAGGTAGAGGTCTGTACGCCAGACAACCACAGCTCCCCCTTTATCAGCAGGTTTTATAGTGAGGTTGGGATTGGTGCGGAGGGAGCGGAGAGCAGAGCGTTCGGAAGGAGTGAGGTTGGAATTGGAACAGGGTGTGGTGAAGTCAAGACGGTTGATGTTCCGTCGGTAATTAGCAATAAAGAGATCCAGAGCAGGCAGAAGACCAGAGCGGGGTGTCCATGAAGAGGAGGAGGGTTGAAGACGGGAGAAGGGGTCATCGGTGGGGGTAGGAGAGTCCTTGTCAAAGAATTAAGCTCAGAGACGGAGCCGGCGGAAGAAGAGTTCAGCGTCATGGCGTACGCGGAATTCACTGAGGTGTGGGCGAAGGGGGACAAAGGTGAGGCCCTTAATGAGGACAGAGCGCTCTGCCTCAGAGAGTTGAAGGTCAGAGGGAATGGTAAAGACCCAGCACGGATGACAGATGGGATCAGAGGGGGGAGGGAGGCTGGTAGTGTCAGTGGAGAGGGAAGGGTTGGGGTGAGAGTAAGATGGAGCCTCTGAGGGCCCAGGAACTTACAGATCAGACAATGTTGTTAATTTAATCTATACCCCTCTGCCTGCACGGGCTGTATATATTACTATTCCATGCCTGTTTATTGAACATAGAACACGGAACACAGGACCACACACTTGGTGCCATTAAGCCCACAGTGTTGGGTTGAACTCTTATTTGTAATTTAGAAATAAGGCGTGAAACAGGCCCTTCCAGCCCTTCAAACTACATACCCAGCAGTCCAGCCTAGTCACAGGACAATTTACAATGACCAATTAACCCCCACACACACGGAGGTAGAAACATATAAACTTGCTTACGGAGGACGCCGAACTCCAACGCCCCGAGCTGTAATTGCATCATGCTAAGGTGGTGGCCCATTCTACTCCAGGTAACCTATTCCATGATCAACTGAACCTTTCCCTCCTACATTCAAGATTGTTTATTGTCATTCTTCAATACCCGAGTCTCCTATTATATGTATATATATATATATATATATATATATATAAAAACACACACACATACATACTGCAATTCTGTTTTTTCTTCTTCTATTAAGTATTGCAATGTACTGCTGTTGCAAAATCAATGAATTTCACAACATATGATGGTGCTATTAAACCTGATTCTGACTCTAGTGTAAAGGAGAATGAAATAATTGTTACTCTGGATCCAATGCAGCACAAAAAGACACAGTAATCATAAATAACACAATAAAAAATGAAAAAAATAACGTGATTGAAGTCTCCGGCAATTTTGAAGAGATTGTCCAGATGCTTGCTCCGTAGAGGGCTGATGTTACTGTGAAGCTCCCCCAGTGTGTCCTTGGCATTAGCACTTGGGGTGGGGGGAGGTGGCGGTGATGTAGACCGCGGTGATGAACATGGCAGTAATTCATTGGGTAAGCAATGTGGCCGGCGTTTGAGTTTGCTGTATGATGTTTAATTTTCACAGAGCGTGAACTGCCCTCTGCTGAAGAGTCCATTATTCAGAGCTCTCCGTTTTCCATTTATCGAAGAGTCTCCTGAATGGCCCTACTGTATCTACCCCCGGCAGTGTGTTCTATGCATCTACCATTCCCTGGGTAAAAAAAATCTACCTCTGACACCCTGCAATAGAGAGCATTCCAACAAGCTACTCGCTGCTTGGTATGGGAACTACATTGTAGCAGACAGGAGGGCATCACTGGCACCAGCATACCTGCCATCAAGGACATGTATATAGAAGTGTGCTGGAAAAGGGCCAGTAACATTGAGAAGGATCCTGCCCACTCTGCTCATCGACTGTTTGTTCCACTCCCTTCAGGGAGGAAGCTAGGTAGCATCCATGCCAGGATGCCAGACTCAAAAACAGTTACTTTCCCCAAGCAGTGAGGCTGATCAACAACCACTAGCCCACCCCTCCACACCCTCAACCATCACTACGTTATCATTTCCTGTCAGTCACCTTATGTACAGACCCTCCTGGGCCTGGTGTCATGTTATGGACATACAATCAATCTATGAGTATAAACTATCTTCTGTATTTATATTTTTAGTGCTTTTTATATTATTATTGTGTTCTTTATCTTATTGTGTTTCTTTTTGTGCTGCATCATAGCTGGAGTAACAATTATTTTGTTCTTCCTTACATTAGTGTACTGGAAATGACATTAAACAATCTTGACTCTTGAAACTTGAATGTTGATTCAAACATCTCTCTGTTTAGACAGACATTTATGTGTCTAAATGCTTCTTAAGTGTTGCTATTGTGTTTAATTGTACCACCTCCCCTGGCAGCACATTTCAGCCACCTACCACTCTCTGTGTAAAGTCTTAGCCCACACATTCCCTTCAAACATTCCCCCCTCACCTTAAAGTTATGTCTGCTGGTACTTGATATTTCTGCCCTGGGGAAAAGACACTATCTATCCTCTTAATGAAGTCCTACATTGGTCAGGGTCAAACATGGTTATTGCATCCTAGCTCTCTATGCGATATGCAAGCAAGCACAGGATGATATGGGGAGCAAGCTGTTGCCAAGTAAAGGGTTCCCTTCACCATGTAGCTAATGAATCCAAAGGAACAGCAGAGACTAATACAGTGGCACCTGTGGCATCACTGGAGTTGCCAGTCAGCGTTGAACTCAACACTGGATCGACTTAAGGATTCCAGCTCCAGATTTTTCTCTTGAGGTTTACTCCTAAAACTTTCCCCATGAGTGGGTACAGCAGAGATCAGAGTGTTCCTTCTCCTAGATTAGCTGCCAACCATGGCTGACAAACCCCATCTACCGGAAGTGACTGATTTTAAGGCACCCATAATGCACCTTTGTATTTCCTCCTGTCAGTAGAAACGGTTCCACCGAGCTTAGTAGTAAGCTACACGTGAAGGGCACGAGCTGCCCTTGGTTATCAGAGGCTACTTGAGACACATGGCATTGGGAGGAATTAAAAGAGCTTATCCCCACTCCCTCCCTTGGCTATGACAATCTTAAGAAATCATATCCTCGCTATACTTCTAATAATTTTATAAACTTCCAACAGTCCAGAAAAAGAGTTGGAGTACTGTTGTATCTCCCTACCTCTCTCTGCAGGTATTAGTCCAGTGTATCAGTAACGTCCTTTCACACTATCTGGCTTCCCAAGGGTTGCTATAGCAACCCTCACACATCAACTTATAGAGAGTTTACAGCACAGAAACTGGCCGATCATCCCAATGGTCTCTGCCAATTAATGCTCTCATCAACCCATCTTCAACTCTATTAGTATGTTCTTCTGCTTTTCTCTCTCTGAGTATTCACCTTACCCTTGGCCTCCACCCTAAACACTCCCAGCAGGCGTGGGATCCATATTCTCACCTTTCACTGCGTGAAAGCCATTCACCTCAATTCCTTATCGGACTAGTGGAAGGTGAATCTTCCAGTGTCTCTCAGGTGAAGACATTTCTGTCGAAGACCATTATAGAATTAAAGACCCAGGCAACTTTGAGAACATATTCTTAAGGCAGTGTCTCAAGAAGGTGGCATCAGTGATGAGGAACCCTCGCCATCTGGGACATGCCCACTTCTCAATATTACCACCAGGGAGGAGGCACAGGCGCCTGAAGACATGCGCTCAACATTTTAGGAATGGTTTCTTCCCCTCCACAATTAGATTTCTGAACAGTCCATGAACTCTTGAACACTACCTCACTATTCCTCTTTTGGACTATTAATCTATTTATTTATTTATTGTAACTTACACTAATTACTTTGTCTGCTCTGAACTGCTGCTACAATGATTTAATGGCAGTGTCAATAAATCTGATTCCAATTTTTATATCAAAGGTTCAATGTAAGAAAGGGTTAATTGGGTTTGACTCATAGATATACCCTCCCACAAAGGGTCAGTGGCATACTGGTTAGCATACGCTATTACAATGCCAAAGACCCCAGTTCAATTCCACGGCTGTCTGTGAGGACTTTGTAAGTTTCTCCATGACTATGTGTGTTTCCTCCGCGTGCTCCAGTTTCCTCCCATATGCCAAAGGTGTCTGTGTGAGTAGGCTAATTGGGCTCATAGGTGTACAGTACTGTACAAAGGTGTTTGGCACATATATATACATAGCTAGTGTGTCTAAGATTTATGCATAGTACTGTATTTGTCATCATGGAGCAGAGAGCGCGTTTGTAAATCTATTGGGAGTAAAGGATGTTGGGAGTGGTGAGGGTGGAGTACCATGGGATGGGTGTGGGGCAGGTGGCAGAGAAGGAGTGGCAGGGGTGGGTGAAAGGCAACTGAGAGACACCCGGCAAGAATCATTTGATTCCAAACAATTGATTTATTGATCATTACAGAATGTCTCTCGGGTGCTTTCTGCTCCCTCCCCTCTCCCTTCCCCTTTTCCCAACCATGATTCCTCTCACCCTGCCCCCTCCACACCCCCAGTCCACAATAGAGACCCACATCAGAATCAGGTTTATCATCGCTCACATATGTCATATTTTTTGCTGTGGCAGAAGTACAGTGCAGTACATAAAATTACTACGGCACTGTGCAAAAGTCTTACGCACCCTAGCTGTATGTGGGCTCAATGGACTGAAATGGCTAAGTAAAATTAACTTGCATCTGGTCAAGCTTTCAGATTATTTTCCTTGCTCTATAGAAAGTGCATTGCAGATCTAAAACAACATAGGCTTTCCCAATGTGTGTACTAAAGTTCTAAGTTCAAGGTAAATTTTATTTTCAAAGTACATATATGTCACCTTGTGATTCATTTTGTTGTGGGCATACTTAATAAATCTATAGAATAAGCACCATACCAGAATCAATGAAAGACAGCCCACCTAGGGCATTCAACCAGAGTGCAGAAGATGACAAAGTGTGCAAGTACAAAACAAAGAAATAATAATAAATAAATAAGCAATAAATGTTGAGATCATGAGGTTAAGAGCCCTTGAAAGTGAGTCCATTGGTTGTTTCAATGATGGGGTGAGTGAAGTTGGTTCAAGAGCCTGATGTTTTAGGGGTTGTAACTGTTCCTGAACCTGGTGGTCTGAGTCCTGAGACTCTTGTACCTTCTTCATGATGACAGCGGTGAGAAGAAAGGTGGTGGGGTTCCCGATGATTGGTGCTGCTTTCCTGCAACAGTCCTCCATGTAGATGTGCTCAGTGGTGGGGAGGGCATTTCCTGTGATGGACTGGGCCGTAATCACTATTTTTTGATAGGATTTTCTATTCAAGGGCATTTATAGGCAAGCAAACATATTTGAGGGCAGTTTCTTGCAGTTCTTGGATATTGCTGTCTTCCCCTTTGGAAATCTGTGGCCAATAATCCTTGTGGTTCCGTGCCTTGTGAATTATTTTCCCAGTGAATCACAGATTGATTCAGTAGAAGGCAATGTGTTCTCATGCCTACGTTGTCCCTTTGCCCCTGTAAAAGACAAATGTGGTCCCATCTTGTGTGGAGTGTGAGCGAGTATTCATCGTCGTGTAGTGTACACAGAGAATGTAGCCACTCACAAATCTGCCTGCCGACTCCGTTTCTGGTTTATTTATCACATCGACATCAAAGCATGCAGTGCAATTGGATGTGTTACAACCAACACACCCAAGAGTAGGCCGGGGGCAGCCCGCAAGTGTTGCCACACATCCCTGTGCCAACAGGGCATGCCCGCAGTGTTCAGCAGAACAACACAGAACTCAACAAGCTTAAGGTGGTAAGATTCTGATTCAGATCAGATTCAGAATTATTTATCACACGTACATCGAAACATGCAGTGAAATGCACCGCTTGCATTAACAACCAACACACCCTAAAGAGGCGCTTGGAGCAGCCCACACACTCCGGCGCCAACATAGCAAGCCACGGCATTCAGCAGAACAATGGAAGCAACAACGACAAAACAAAATCAGGACAACAGCAGCGAAACAAACCCCTTTCCCACCCTCTCAGGTGGACAGGCCTCCAACCCTAGGACGGACTGCCTCTGGGCCTGTCAGACACTTACACTGCACACGTGCACCCTTCATGTCCACACATCATGTGGATAATCTCATGTCGTCTCTCTCTGTGATTGAAGTTGTCCGAATGCTCAATCGCTGTGCTGATCTGACATCTGCTGTTACAATGGGACATTTCATAAATCCCGTCACCTTTGATTGAAGTGTCAAGGAAGTTTATCTGGATCTGCTTTGCGCTGACTTGTTGAGACGAGGTGCTGCCACGTTAATGAATGCCAGCACTGATTGCTTCTTGTCACTTTATTCATTTAGATAATTCCTGCTATTAACCCTGTGAGCCCTTCCTCCCAGAGCAAACGCAGAGTTGTCCCTCAGTGAAAGCTTGCCTGTGTACGCTTGACACGGTAAGAACAGCTAACTGTTGACACTGTGTAAACTCTTATCTACGATAAACTCTTATCTACTCTTAATTACAGCAGTAGGTCTGGTATTTATCATCTGATTTACAGTACTGTGCTGAAGTCTTAGGCACATACACATATATAGTTTGGATGCCTAAGACTTTTTCTCCGTTCTGTATTTGTCTATGTGGAGTGGAGAGCAAGTTTGTAAGTTTGGTGGGACAGAGGATTTTGGGAATGCGCCAGTGGCGGTTGGAGGGGGGTGTGGAGGTGGTGTGGGTATATACACACCCAGCCCTGAGACGCTAGGCAAGGCCATTTGATTTATTGATCATTACAGAATGTCTCTCTCGTGCTTCCTGCTTCCTTCCCTCTCTCTTCTCCTTTTCCCAATCATGATTCCCCTCTCCCTGCCCCATTCCCACTCTCAGTCCACAGTAGAGCCCCGTATCAGAATCAGGTTTATCATCACTCACAGGTGTCATGAAATTTGCTTTTTTTAGTGGGAGAAGTACAGTGTAATACATAAAATTGCTACAGTACTGTGCAAAAGTCTTAGGCACACTTGCAATATATATGAGCCTAAGACTTTTGCGCAGTACGTAACACTGTGAGTTATAGCCTGAGCTGGGAGATACTAACCAGATTGATATTTGCTGTGACCTGCCTCATAACTCACTTGCTTTCATCTCCCATCAGCCTCGCTTCAGTGAACATAAAACATACAGCACAGTGTTGCTTTTTGGTCCATGATATCGTGCCGACCTATTACTCTACTCTAAGATCAATCCAATCCTTCCCTCCGACACAGCCCTCCATTTTTCTATCATCCATGTGCCTATCGAAGAGTCTCTTAAATATTTGTAATGTATCAGCTGCTACCACCAACCCTGGCAGCTTGTTCTTTGTAAAGAGCATCTCTGCCATCCTCCAATCACCTTGAAATTATGGCCCCCTTTGTATTAGGCATTTCATCCCTGGGAAAAAGTCTTTGGCTAGTCACTCGATCTACGTACATCTTGAACACTTTACCCCTCTTCCTCCTTTGATCCGAAGAGCTAAGTTCAGCTCGGTCAATTCATTCTCAGGGGACCTTGGCAATAAAATGGTTGGGAAGTACTGCTCTAAGGAGATAAGCCTTGGCTCACTCAGTCTAGCCTTATAATACATGTCCTCTAGTTCAGATAGCATCCTAATACACCTCCTCTGCGCCCTCTCTAAAGCCTCTACATCCCTCCTATAATGAGGTGACCAGAACTGAACACCGTATTCTAAATGTGGTCTAGCCAGGGTTTTATAGAGCTGCAACCATAGTGTAGTGGTTAGCACAACACATTACAGTAAGAGGCGACCCGGGTTCAGTACCTGCTGCTGCCTGTACAGAGTTTGTACGTTCTCCCTGTGACCGTGCGGGTTTCCTCCGGGTGCTCTGGTTTCCTCCCACAGTCCAAAGGCGTACTGGTTAGCAGGTAAATTTGTCATTGTAAATTGTCTCGTGATTAGGCTAGGATTAAATTGGAAGGTAGCTGGGCGGTGCAGCTTGAAGGGCTGGAAGGCCCGTTCTGCACTGTATCTCAATAAATATCAATAAACGAAATAACCTTGCAGCAAGCTGTATACTTTTGCCATGGATAGTATGAAGTCCCAGCCTCCAGAGCATGGTGTAGATTTTCTGAGGCTCAGTGTAACGGGAGTTCATCTGGGATAGCTCCGTACCGGTTTACTGCCACTCATCAGGCCTTACATCTGGTTTCAGTTCCAGCTGTGATCCCAGGCATCTTTACTTTATGGTAAACTCCAAAAAAAGTGTAACCTCACTATTTACATATGCACCTGTAGCAGCAGCCATTATAAATGTGAAAGGATACTCCCCACCTGCCTCGGTGAGTGCATCACCAGCTGTGCTAGTGTCAGAGAGTCATAGAGCACTACTGCTCAGAAAAAGGCCCTTCAGCCCATCTTATCCATGCTGAACTATTATTCTATCTTGTCCCACCTGGGCCCGAGCTGTCCATATCCATTCCGTCCTGTACTTATCCAAACTTCTCTTAAATACTGAAATTGAACCCTCATCCTTCACTTCTGCTGGCAGCTCGTTCCACACTCTCACCACCCTCTGAGTGAAGAAGTTCCCCCTCATGATCCCCTTAAACATTTAACCTTTAATCCTTAACCCTAGTTCCAATCACACCCAACTTAAGTGGATAAAAGCTGATGGCATTAACCCTATCTATCCATCTATTCAAGAAACTTGTGAAAGTGCCAGACAAAGTGTTCCTCTAATTATTGCCCCATTTACAGTCCCACAGAGAATAGTGGACCAGCTTAGCACATCATGGAAACCAGTCTCCTCTCCACTGCCTCAGTAAAGCAGCCAGGACCCCAAACACCCCAGACAGTATCTCCTCCAGCCCCATGTCCAACCACAATGAGGCCATGCTAAGAAATCTCAGAAACACCTCCACTTCCTCAAGAAATTAAATGAATTTGACATATCTCCTTTGACCATCACCAATCATCACAGAAAGCATCCTATCCAGATGTAGCATGGCTCAGCATGGTAGCTGTTCTGCTCATGACTACAGTAAACTGCAGAGAGTTGCAGACACAGCTGAGGACGTCATGGAACGAGCCTCCTCTCCGTGGACTCTGTCTACACTTCTTACTGCCTCAGTAAAGCAGAGACCCCCATCCACCTCTTCCCCCTTCTCCCATCAGGTAGAAAATACAAAACCTTGGAAAACATATAACACCAAGTTCAAGGGCAGCTTCTGGCCTGCAGTTATTAAGCTATTGAATGGTTCCCTAGTATTAAAACAGGCACTCTTGATATCTCAATCTACCTCATTATCGCCTTATACCTTATTGCCTATTTGGACTGCACTTTCCTTGTAACTGTATAACTTCATTCTCAGAATAAGTATAACTTCTCAGAATCGGAAATTTGTTGTCTTTGCAGTAGCAGTACAATGCAATACATAATAATAGAAAAACTGTGACTTACAGTGGGTGTGTATATATTAAGTAGGTAAATTAAATAAGTAGTGCAACAACAGAAAGAAAAAAGTAGTGAGGTAGTGTTCATGGGTTCAATGTCCATTCAGAAATCTGATGTCAGAGGGGAAGAAGCTGTTCCTGAATCATTGAATGTATGTCTTAAGGTTTTTGTTTGGATAGTATTGTTTTATCTTGTACTGCCTCAATGTGGTTAATATTTTGCAATGATCAGTATGATTGACATTCAAAGCTTAATTTGTCATTGGATTGAATAGATTATTGATTAGTCAGGTCTTCAAAGGTTATGGAGAGCAAGCAGGAGAATGGGGTTGAGAGGGAATTGGATCAACCATGATGAAATGGTGGAGCAGGTTCATTGGGCTGAATGGCCTATTTCTGCTCCTATGTCTTATGGTATTATGGTCGAATACTGAATATTTCACTGTATCTCAGTATAAGCGATAATAATAAACCAATTCTATTTCCAATTACAACAAGCGTTCATGGAATCAAGCGGCACAGAAACAGGCCCTTTGGCCCAAGAGGCCCATGCTGACTAAGGAGCTCGTCCAAGCTTGTCCCATTTGCCTGATTGCTTGCAAGAAAATAAATCTCAGGATAGTATATGGCAACATATATTGTATGTACTTTGATAATAAAATACATATTACTTTGATAATAAATTTATTTTGAATGTTGATTCAGATGTAGATTCAGAATCAAATTGGGATTAATTTATTCATTGAAACATACAGTGAAACGTGTCGTTTGCATGAGTAACCAACACAACCTACGGTGTGCCTGGGACAACCCGCAAGTGTTGCCATGCATTCCTGTGCCAACCTACAATATCCACAATGTTCAGCAGAACAGTAACAGCAAAACAAGGCCCTTTCCCCCCCTTGCCACCCACTAACATAGACAGTTCTGCAACTCCAGGACAGGGCACCCCAAGGCCTCCAGCCTCCAGTGGATTTGCAGACTTCAACTTCCCCAGTTCTGAGGTTTCAACCTTCGGGCTTCCACCTCCAGTATCAACCCCAGAACTCATCAATGCTGGGCCCTTGAATTCCAGTCCTCCAATTCTGGACTCACAGACCCACATATTTAAGGGTCATTGGCATGAATTTGGCCATGTCTGTGTAACCCAGGGGTTCTCAACCTTTTTATGCCATGGAACCCGACAACTAACTGAGTAGTGTGTGGAGCCCCAGTCTAAATCTCTCCTATTCACCATTGCTGCCCATTGGCAGCGGACTCTGTGTCCATAAATTGCACTGTAATTAGTACTGAGGACTACATCAATGAGATTTATGGCCTTGACCGATAAGAAGGAGGCAGGTAAAGGGAAATGCAGCTGCCTGTAGATTCTACCACATCTAACACCCACAACCCCATCAAGATTTGGAAATATATTCATCATTATCTGCTGTGTCGTATGACATGTGCGATCATGGTCTACATGACCATGATTATTCTTAGCAGTTCTTTCTAGAGATGTGGTTTGCCTTTCCCTTCTTCTGGGCAGTGTCTTTACAAGATGGATAACCCCAGCTATTATCAATAATCTTCAGAGATTGTCTGCCTGGCATCAGTGGTTGCGTAACCAGGACCTGTGATATGCACCAGCTGCTCATACGACCATCCACCACCAGCTCCCTTGGCTTCATGTGACTCTGATCGGGCAGCTAAGCATGTGCTACACCTTGCCCGGGTGACCTGCAGGCTGGCAGAGTGAAGAAGCATCTTACACCTGCTTTGGTAGAGACATGTCTCCACTATGCCACCCAATAAATATATTACTGATCCAATATTGTCTCTAGATTTAAATCATGGAACTTCCTCCCTGAGTCCATCTTGACACACCCCTCCAAGAGAATCAACATGCAGTGCTTTCTCAAGAAAGCAACATCCATCATCGAAGATCTCCACCATCCAGGTCATGAGATCTTTTTGCAGCTACCATGAGGCAGGAGGTACAGGAGTCTGAAGTCCCACACCAGCAGGTTCAGGAACAGCTACTTCCCTACAACCATCAGGTTCTTGAATTGAATTTCAAATTCTCTTTCTTGTCTCCAAGGCTGTCAATGGTCTGTGACCTGAGTACATCGCAGAATCACTTTTGGTTTATAATCCTGCTTAAGCTCTCATGTCTTCTTCCTCTGGTCTCTTAAATTTAAATAATCTTCCTCAAAAGAAAATAGGTAGGCCAGTTTTTTTTTTAACTACGCTCCTAAACTGTGGAACTCAATACTTAAAATTATAGGGGATGCAGACTCGTTTGGTACTTTTAAATGACAACTCAAAATGACAACTTCTTTTTATTTACCACTGTTTCGTCTAAGCTGTGCGGGTGCGCGGCCATGCAGTAACTGAAATGCTCCTGTGCACGTTGCCTTTGCGGCTGCGCAGCTGGGACTTTCTTTCTGTATGATGCGCCGCGCATTTTTCAGGCCGTGTAAAAATTTCCTGTTCAGAGCAATGTTTGGTCCATGCAGCTATATTAAAAAAATCAGAGGGAATGTTGCTCTTAACTAACCTAATTTTGTCTTTTATTTTTATGCTTGCTCTTTATCCCATTGATGTACACCATCTCTATGAAAAATGCCCTACAAATAAGTTGTTATTATTATTATTATTATTATTGTATTTTTATTTTTTTCTACATTCAAGCTGGTAAAGCCCGAGGTACAGGCATAGCTAAACACACTCATTTCTTAATTGCTAGGAACTTCGGGACTATTCCAGTAGTGTTTAGCATTGTGACTTTCTGGAGATTTAGATAGATATTACTGTGTTGGCCTAATTATTTAATGCTGTTGTGTAGTGACTTTGGGATGAGGTCAGTTGTAGATATTATCATTGGAACACTGTATATCCTGTTTATGTTCCATAGTCTTTCAATTTCCTCCTTTAATTCAGCATATTTCTGGTGTTTTTCACTCATTGATTTCTGTATGTTATGTGTGTTTGGAATGGCAATATAAGTTGATTTTCCTTGTTTATTCTGAAATATTATATATAGATGGTTATTGATTTTCCTATCTGAAATAATGGATTGGTCGTAATATAATTTGTAGGAATCTGACTCTAAAACTGGATCAGGCTTGTATTTATAGTAAGAAACGGTGTTTTTTTAATGAGTTTGTATTTTAAACTGCTGCAGGATCTTGTAATGTGTTGGATTGTTTCTGGCTTCTGTTTGCATTTTCTATATTTATCATTTTGAATTTGTTGGTCTTTTATTATGTATTTTTGATTTTTTTTTGTGTTAACCACCTGGTCCGGTATTGCCAGAAGTAACCCTTATTATTACTATTATTATTCTTCATCCAATCTGCACCTCAGACCCCACCTCAGCATGGATCCCTAGGGACCTCTTGCACCACCATGGATTGTGTTTTGCTCTGCACTAATGACAGAATCAGAAGCAGGTTTATTTTCACTGGTACTTGTCATGAAACTTGCTGTTTTGTGACAGCAGTGCAGTGGAAAACTCGGAATAATGAGGTAGTGTTTGCGGGTTCGTGGGCCGTTCAGAAATTTGGTGAAGAGAAAGATACTGTTTTGAGTGTGTGTCTTTTTGGCTCCTGTACTTCCTCCTTGATAGTAGTAATGAGAAGGGAGCATGTCCCAGACGGTGAGGGTCCTTAATGATGGATACCACATTCTTGAGGCTCCGCCTCTTGAAAATGGCCTCAATCGTTTTGCACAGACTTTTTTCATTCATTGGCTTGGATAATTTATGTACAACTCGCGTGGCCATCTGAATATTCCTCCTGTGACACTCTTATAAGCAACTTTTTCAGTGTAACTGTCCCTCACAATACTTGTGCAACTGACAATATACTCAAATTATCTTGACAGCATTGTAGAACAATCACACGAAGGAATACAGAGGTTCAAAGAGGGAATATTTTTACCCTAAGGGCAATTAGACATGGTTAGTGAATAACACCCACTCAGTAACTCCATTCAGTATTGTTACTGTTTTACCTTATTCTACCTCAGTGCACTGTGTAATGATCTGATCTGTATGAACAGTATACAAGATAAGCTTTTCACTATATCTCGGTACATGTGACAATAATAAACCCATTCCAACACCAATCATAAGCAAAGAAAAAATATGACGATAAAAAAGTACAATAGAGAATTTCAAATTCCTCCCTCCAAACAGGGTTTATCATAAGGCTTTAATGCATGAGGAACGTTTGATGGTTCTGTGCCTGTCCTTGCTGGAGTTCAGAAGAATGAGGTGGGATCTCACTGAAACATATCAAATATTGGAAAACGTAGATAGAAGGGTTGTGGAGAGGATGTTTCTTATAATGGGGAGTGTTGGACCAGAGGGCACAGCCTCATAATAGAAGGTTGTCCATTTGGAATAGAGGTGAGGAGGAATTGCCTTAGCCACAGGGTGTTGAATTTGTGGAAATCATTGCCACAGATGACTGAGGAGCTCAAATCATTGGGTATTTTAAAGTGGAGTTTGATAGGTTTTTGATTATTAACATTATTGGAAGCAAGCAGGAGAATGGGGTTGAGAGGGGTAATAAATCAGCCATGATGGAATGGTGGAGCAGACTTGATGGGTTGAGTAGCTTAATTCTGCTCCTAGGACTTGTGGTCTAACATTGTGGGAGACCCTTCACCAGAAGGACTGCAATGGTTCAAAAAGGAAATATTTTTATCCTAGGGGCAATTAGACATGGACAGTGAACAACACCGCTCAGTAGTTTTTACACTTTAATCTGCATTGTTATTGTTTCACCTTGTTTTACCTCAATGCACTGAGTAATGGTTTGATCTGTATGAATGGTACACAAGACAAGCTTCACACTGTATTTTTTCCATGTGACATAAATAAGTCAATACTAGTAATAAACAAAGAAAATATGTGACTATAGAAAAGCTCAATAGTGTTAATTTCCTTTTTCCCTAAACCCTATTTCTTCCTAATTCAAAGGATATTTCTTCTTAATGAGATCCTCTGTTGGTTGGTTGACCATGGATTTTGTGTCAATGTGATATGGAAACCAGGACAACAAAATACGGAGAGCAAGCTGTTGCCAATGCAGCAAGCACTCCTTCAGCAAACAGTGAGGAGTCCAAAGGAACAGCAGAGACTGATACGATTTGGCACCAATGGCGTCACAGGATTGAACTCAATGTAGGACTGCCTTAGGGGCTCCAGCTCTGGATTTTTCCTTGGGGTTCACTCCCGAAACTTTCCTCGTGTGGAAAGGCAGCAGTGGTTTGAGATCAGAGTTTTCCTTCTCCTCGATGAGCTGCTGGTGAGTCGCATCTGCCTGAAGCAGCTGGTTTTAAGGAACCAGTAACCCACCTTTGCTCCTTCTCCTGTAAGTAGAAATGATTCCGTTGGGCTTAGTAGCTAAACTACACCTGAAGGTCAAAAGCTAGACTTAGACGCAAGCCACTGGGAGCATTTAATAGTAGTGGGAGCTTATCCCCATTACCAACCCCGACAGTAACAACCTCAAGGAACCTAATACAAAGGCAGAACCATTAGGGACTGTTTAGAGAGGCACATGAAGAAAATGGAAAGATGAGGGCATTGTGTAGGCAGAAGAGATTAGTTTAGTTAGCCATGTGATTATTAATTTAATTAGTCTGTTACAACATTGTGGGCCAAAGGGCCTGTTCCAGTGCTTTCTGTGCTGTTATGAATGTTCTATGATGTTATACTGTTGTGGTTAAGTTACTGGAATAGAAGCCTGAATATTAGACCATTGATGCAGAGATATGAGTTAAAATTCCACCACAGCAGCAGGGGAATTTAAATTCTATTAACTAAATAAATCTGGAATTTGTTAAAAAGATTTGGTCTCAGGGATGCTGACCACAAAACAGCTGGATTGACGTTAAAACCCATCTGCTCCGGCAATATTCTTCAGGGAATGAAATGTCCTTATGGGATTTGGCCTATACATGCCACGAGAGCCTTTATTGTGGTTGATCTTTAACCACTTGTGGGCCGCTAGGATGGACGAGTACTGTCATTTCCTCTGATGTTCAGTACCATGAGCAAGGAAACGAAAGAGTTAACAAAACAAGCTGGACTTTCATCACATTCTGTCAGGAGTTTTTGAAGTCCATTTGTAGGGTGTGGGTAACGTAACATCAATTGCTTCTGCCTTCTGTGGAGGTGGTGACGTTGTCCTTAAGCCACAGTAATCTGTAGGGTGATAAACACTCAGTGTTGTGTCCGTTGTTCACATTCTTGACCTTGTAAGATGGAAGAACTGTCAGTACGTTAGTTCGTGACTTGCCTTTGTTTTCCTGACCTTGTGCTCTTCTTTAAACAAAGAATCTGCTGGAGGAACTCAATAGGTCAAGCAGCATCTATGTGAGGAAAGGAATTGACATTTATTTATTATTTTGAGATACAACACGGTAACAGATCCTCTCTGGCTCAACAAGCTGCACGGGCCAATTACACCCATGTGACCAATTAACCTACTACTTGTAGGACTCTGGAATGTGGGAGTAAACCGGAGCACCCAGAGGAAAACTATATGGTCAAGGGGAGTATGTACAAACTCTTTACAAAGAGCAGCAGGATTTGAACCTAGCCCATTAGTGCCCTAAAGCGTTATGCTAATTGCTACACTAGAGTGCCATTTTGGGTTGAAAACTTGCATCAGGATCTTTTCCACTTCCTTTCCAGATTGTTTCTCCAGACTCCAGCATCTGCAGTTTTGTGTCTTCATCTTGTGGCTTTTAGCAGGTTATTATAATAGGACATAGATAGCAGTTGAAATCCAAGTACAATTTCCTGTTGAATGTGCTGATGCCAATCTGTATGGCACCTCTTTCCCCACAATGGAGGACTTCCGAGGTTATGTGCATTGGACACTGTGATTGGTTTTTGTCCACTTGAGCTTCTGAACAAGATCAGGGAAGCTTGCTTCCATAGATAGAGAGATAATGGGATAGAGGTGGAGAACTGTTGGCAAAGTCAAATCCTCAGTCAAATCCAATCATGACAGGTCTAACAGGAAATTCATCAACGGGCAGTGAGAATGGGGAGCTCTTTACTATAATTACCTACAGAGTGAAACAATACAGCAACAAATATTTCAGCCCACTGAGTCCACAGTATCATTAAGCGTCCGTTCACGTGAATCCAAGACTCCTTCCATTTTATTCACCCACAATTCTCCTCAACTCCCCCTGGTCTAAAACAGAAGTTGAAAGGTTCTTGATTCGTCAGGGCATCAAAGATTAAAGGGAGAAGGTAGGAGAATGGTATTGAGAAGGATAATAAATCGACCATAATTGAATGCAGGGACAGATTTGAAGGCCAAATGGCCTCATTCTGCACCTATATCATACTGTCTTATTTTATCACCTACATGCTAGGGGTGACTTTGAGTGGCCAATTAAATAATCAGTCCAGGAAGTGGAAGGAAATAGCACCCTGTGGAAACATATATAATATAATTAAACAAATAAACACACACACACACACACACACACACACACACACACACACACACACACACACACACACACACACACACACACACACACACACACACACACACACACACACACACACACACACACACACACACACACACACAGTCACTCACTCACTCACTCATATTTAAGAGCCGAGAGGTGATGTTGCAGCTATATAGGACCCTGGTCAGACCCCACTTGGAGTACTGTGCTTAGTTCTGGTTGCCTCACTACAGGAAGGATGTGGAAGCCATAGAAAAAGTGCAGAGGAGATTTACAATGATGTTGCCTGGATTGGGGAGCATGCCGTATGAGAATAGGTTGAGTGAACTTGGCCTTTTCTCCTTGAAGCAAAGGAGGATGAGAGGTGACCTGATAGAGGTGTACAAGATAATGAGAGGCATTGATCGTGTGGATAGTCAGAGGCTTTTCCCCAGGGCTGAAATGGCTAGCATGAGAGGGCATAGTTTTAAGGTGCTTGGAAGTAGGTGCGGAGGAGATGTCAGGGGTAAGTTTTTTACTCAGAGTGTGGTGAGTGTGTGGAATGGGCTGCCAGTGGTGGTGGTGGAGGCGGAAACGATAGGGTCTTTTAAGAGACTCCTGGATGGCTACATGGAGCTTAGTAAAATAGAGGGCTGTGGGTAAAGCCTAGGTAGTTTTAAGGTAGGGACATGTTTGGCACAGCTTTGTGGGCCAAAGGGCCTGTATTGTGCTGTAGGTCTTCCATGTTTCTATGTCTGTGTGTGTATGTATATATGCAAACGTGTATATATATATAAAATAAATAAGCAGTGCAAAAAGGGAGCAAAAAATGAAGAAAGGTGTGTGGTAGCATGCATGGGTTCATTGTCCATTCAGAAATCTGACAGAGGAGGGGATGAAGCCATTCCTGAAATGCTGAGCGTGTGCCTTCAGGCTCCTGTAGCTCTTCCTGGATGGTAGCAATGAGAAGAGGGCATGTCCTGGGTGATGGGAGTCCTTAATGGTGGATGCCACCTTTTGGAGGCATCACCTTTTGAAGGTGTTCTCGCTGCTGTGGAGGCTAGTGCCCATGGTGGAGTTGGCTGTGCTTACAACTTTCTGCAGCTTTTCCTGATCACGGAGTGCGCTCGAACTGCATGAATCATTGTCTGGGATTGAGGAGCCTCTGCATGGGATCGGAAAAAGCTGCAGCAAGTTGCAAACTCAGCAGGCTCCATCATGGGCACTGTGGAGGGAAATGGACAGTTGACGTTTCCAGTTTGAGATCCTTCACCTGGACTGCAAGGGCAGGGCAAGTGTGGGGCAAGAGCTCGCAGGTGATAGGTGGATCCAAGTGAGGATGCTCGGTAGGCAGGTGGAGGAGGGGAGAGTGCAAATGTCTTAATGGAGCTAGAAGACAGAAGTGGAGAGAGTTCCAAGGAAGGGCACAGGGCTATGGTAGAGAGTCTGGGCGAGAGGGTTTGAAGAACAGAGGACTAGTAGAGATCACAGAAGGGGAGCAGTGAAAGGGGATCTCACAGAACCCACATTAAAGAGGGTCTTGAAAGAAAGGAGAAAGAAAAATGGAAAGAAAGAAGGAAGGAGGAAAGAAAGAAGAATAGAAGGAAGAAAATGAAGGAAGGAGAAAAGGAAGAAGGAAAGAAAAAATAAAAAAAAGAAGGAAAGGAATAATCAGTGTGAAAGGGGAATGGCAAGGTAGTGTTTATAGGTTGATGGCCATTAAGAAATCCGATGGCAGTGGGAAAGAATCTGTAGATGTCAAAGAAGATGGGGTTGGTGGCCATAAACCCTAACATGGATCAGTCAGGCTGAATGGCCTGTTTCCTTTGTAAATTATGTTAATTAAATGTAAAAATTACACACTGCTTTGCTGCCCTTTCATTCAACTGCTCTATTCTGAGAGGAGGGTTCAGTGCTCTTCAAAATTGCACACTCAGTTGTTTGGAGAACATTTGCGTCGAATTAAGTGTTGTTTACTGCTGTGTAATTGCTCTGAATGTCCTAGATTACTTGAGTTTAGGGAGATTTACTTTGTTAATCTGGCGATATTAAGCCTCACTGCCCCAGTTCTTTTTTTCAACCGCAAAGTAACACATGATGGTTCTAAATAATATAATAACTCATTTTCTATCTCTGTTTTACTTAATAAACCCTTTCCTCCTAGCATAAAATACTGGGGATAATTTTCATCTCATTGGTTGGACTCAAAGATCCTCCTGGAATACAGAATACTGCAGAATGAACATTGTTAGAATCAAATTGATTTTGCTGCTGCGACATCAATTATTGTTCAATCCATGGATACCCATCTTGAAGAAGTTCTGTTCCACTCTCCGATGTGTGGCACAGTAGTGGAACGGTTTACAGTGTCAACGATAGCAATTGAGGTTAAATTCCCACCACTATCTGTAAGGAGTTTGTACATTCTCTCTGTGACAGTGCGGGTATCATCCAGGTGCTCTAGATTCCTCCCACAGTCTAAAGACATACCAGTTGGTAGGTTAATGGGTCATTGCAAATTTTCCTGTGGTTAGGCTAGGGTTAAATCAGGGGTTTTGGGCAGTGTAGGTCAAAGGCAGGAAGGGCCTACTCCACCTTGTGTCTCAATAAAATAAAATAAAAAGGAATATTCCAAAGACAAGAAGGTTAAGGTTAGTAAATTATGGGCATGCTATGTTGGCACAGGTAGCATGGCGACACTGTGGGCTGCTCCCAGCACATCCCTGGACTGCATTGGTCATTGATGCAAATGATGCATTTCGCTGTCACATGTCCATGTGACCAATGAAGTTAATATACCTTGCTCATTCTTTGTCGTTTCCATTTCCCTTTCTAATGAGGCACTGGCCAAGGTTGGCTCTTGTAGTCACACCTCTTTCCCTATCTCCAGCTCCAAGTCACTCCACATGGATCCCACCTTTTGCAGCTCAAGGTCTCTCATGATCCTTCATTTATCAGTTTCAGATTGTTTTATTGCATGTACGTCAAAACACACAGTGAATTTTGTCATGTGTTAGCAATCAACACAACCTAATGATATGATGAGGGCAGCCCATAAGCATCACCACACATTCCAGCGCCAAAACAGCATGCCCACAATGCTTGGCAGAACAACACAGTAGAACTAAACAAAAAGCAACAAAATAAAACAGCAGCAAAATAATGTTTCTCCATCCTACCCACATATGCACAAAGTTCCCCAGTCTCAGGATGGACTGACTCCACCCTCCGTAGATTCACAGACATTGTATCTGTGACTTCCTCAGGCTTCTACAGATGTCTGGACTTCTGTTCGATTTTTGAGCTTTGATCTTGGGTATCAACCCCAGAACTCACTGATGAGGCTCAGTGAGGACCCAGGATGAGGACCTGAACTCCAGACTTTGAACTCTGTGCTTGGCAGTGGTGGGACCCTGAATACTAAGCCTTGACCTCTGTATTTGCCAATGACAGGGCCCCAAACACCAGGCCTTGAACTTTGTACTTGGCAATGACAGGGCCCCAAACTCTAGGTCTTGAACTCTATACTTGGCAATGATGGGACCCTGAATACTAGGGATCAAACTCTGTACCTGACAATAACAGGAATCCAAACGCCAGGCCTCGAAATCTGTACTTGGCAATGATGGGACCCCAAATACCAGCATATCCAAGATGTGTTGATTATTAATGCAAGTGACACATTTCACTGTATATTTTGATGTACATGTGATAAATGAATCTGAACCTGAAATTCCAACATCTTCAGCCCTTTATCATTTCTACTTCTCACCTGCTTGCTTCTGACATCATTCCCATTCGCCCACCTGTCTGCCTAGCACAGACATCCCACCTCTCCCGGAAGTTCTGGGAGTCTCCTGCATATTGATAGCAGCTCCCTGAAGCCCACATATTGTACACAATATCCCAGAAATCGATTTTTTTGAGAGGGAGAGGAAGAGGAAATGCAAGAGTGAGAGGGAGCATCTTGATTGGTCTCTCTTCATGCTAAGTAGACCTATCAGTTTTCTCTGTGGGCGGGCTTTACAGTCAACCTCAAAAATAATGACAGTGTTGTTCGCTGCACTATTTGCAACAGTGACTTTTCTATTGCCCGTGGTGGGTTAAAATGTAAAAGACATGTTGAGGTGAGTTTAACAGGTGTCATTCATTCATTAGCATAGCTAACGTTATTTAAACTAGCTGGCTAGCTGCTAAGGAGCTACTCTATTGATGTCCAACTTGATGAGTCCAAACTTCCTGTAGACTTGCTTAAAGTTGTAATAGAATAAAAAAATGACTCCATGATAAAATAAGTACCGGTACATATTTTAATGTAACATTTTCTGCATATACCCAACTTGGTTTACAGATTAGACAAAATAACTAAACAAAGTATTATATACACCTTTGGAGGTCGACCGGGGGAAGGGGATATGGAGTTTTGGGGGGACGGGGATGCTACCTCCCTGAAAGGAGTTTTTGCAGGGTGGGATGTCTGCTATCACCCCCTCACTTGGATCCACCTATCACCCTCCAGCTCTTTTTCTACCTTTTCCCTTCATCCCTTTCTATTGGCTATCTGTCCTCCATATTTAAGCCTGCATGAAGAATTCGATCCAAAGTGTTGACTGTCTATTTCCTTCCATAAACGCTGCCTGACTGGGCAAGTTTTTCCAGTACTTTATGTGATCATCCTTTCTCTCTCATTCTTCCCACCCCACCCCCCGCACACAAATTTGTGGTCAACTAGTATTGGGCTGAAGCCTTTGGAAACAGCTGTGCTCAAAATTCAAAATAAATTTCTAAGAAGGTGATCTTTAAATGAAAGGGATTTTGATCTGTGTAAGGAGGAGAATTTCCTGGGCAGTGAGGACAGAGCAGTGAAGAGAATTGTTCCAGCTGGTCTTCGAGGAATCAGCTCTTCATGGGCTGAATAAACTTGGTAAAAGATTTTTGTGTATTTCCTTCTGAAAAGTATTACATTTCCACATTAAAAATTTTCCTTCATTTTTGGGATACCACAACTCTGTAAGCTGAGGTGCCTTGTTTATTTTGACCCTAGATGTACAAAGTCATGAGTGGCACAGACAGAACAAGTGTTGCCTGAGGGGCTGATGGAGTCAGTAATCTCACAAGTTAGTTGTGAGTCTTGCACATCCTGCAAAGGAAGTTCAGGTTCAAGTTTAATTATCATTCAACCATATATGAATGCAGCCAAACGAAACAGTGTTACATGCATTTTCCCATAGCTCAGCACCGGAACAGTAGTACATCTGGTGGAGTTGCTGTCTGACAACGCCAGAGAACTGGGTTTTGTTCTGAGCTCGGGTGGTTGTCTGTGGGGAGTTTGCATGTTCTCCCTGTGACCACATGGGTTTCCTCCTGGTGCAATTGTTTTCTTCTCACATCCCAATAATATAGCTTGACAGATCAAATGGGCCCTGTAAGCTACCCCTTGGGTGATGGTTAGTGTTAGATTTTGAGAGGAATTGATTGAGATTTTAACTTTAATTTTATTTATTAAGATACAGCGAAGAGTAGGCTCTTCTGGCCTTCTAAGCCACACCGCCCAACAATCCCATGATTCAATCCTGGCCTAATCACAGGACGATTACAATGACCAATTAACTTACCAACCGGTACGTCTTTGGATCGTGGGAGCATGCACAGACATGGGGAGAACGTACAAACTCCTTACAGATAGCAATGGGAATTGAACTTGGGTCACCTGTACTATAAATCATTGTGCTAACCTCTATGTTACTGTGCTGCCCCAATGTGGGTGAATAAAATGGGTCTTAGGGTAGGGTAAATTGGTACTTGGAAGTCTAAAGGACCTGGTTCTCTGGTGTATGATTCTTAGGAAGTATACAGATGTGCATAGAACTACTGAGCCCTAGAAGACTACAGACCAAGTATTACTAACTGGGGTTAGCCCAGAAGGGTATGGCAGGTCAGTGTAGATATGGAGACATTGCGCACAGCAACAACACAGAAACAGGCCTTTAGCCCATCCAGTGCACGCCAAGCTATTATTCCGCCTAGTCCCATCAACCTGCACGTGGACCATAGCTCTCCACACCCCTCCCATCCATGTACCTATCCAAACTTCCCTTAAGTGTTGAAATCGAAACCACATCCACCACTTCTGATGGCAGCTCAGTCCACACTTGCACCAATAAGCTGAGTGCAGAAGTTCCCTTTACATATTTTGCCTTTCACCCTTAACCAATGACCTCTAGTTCTCAATGGTAGGCTGAATGACCTGTTTGTGTGCTGTAGGACTCTATGATTCAGAGACAAATTTGTCCGTTATTGTTGTGTAACCAGCATTTTGTCAGACTGATGAGTTTGAGGGTATTTCTCTCTGTGTTGGTAAAGGGTGATAAGGAGTTTAGACTCATCATCACTCGCAGTAGCAAAGGTCTATCAGGGCGTGTGCAATGACAGAAACTAACATATCTCTGGTTCCATCAGTCACTGTTTCAGAAGGACAGGAAGACATTTTGTGATATAAGTAAACCCCAAGCTCCGATCTAGATAGAGTGCCTAAGACAGAAGTGCACTTTCCACCACTTCAAGATGCTTCAGAGTGTTTGGAGGCTTATGAAATACTTTTGATGTCAGGTCTCTCTTATGGTCTATGTTTCACACAGCAGAACTACACTCAGATCAACTTGTTACCGACCGAGCAATCACTTCGTATTTGTTGGTTGAGAAATGTATGACACCAGGTCTAATTTCTTTGATCTTTGCAATTGCAACAATGGAATCCTTTAAATCCACCTCAGAGGGTGAAGTGTTTGGTCTTCCATCAGAAAGATAACACTTCATATAACTTAGCAATGCTTCAGTAGAACATGAAATGTTACAGCACAGTACAGGGCCTTTAGCCCACACTACCTATCCCAAGATCAATCTAACTCTTCCCTCCTACATTACATAGCCCTGCAATCTTCTATCATCCACATGCCTATTGAAATGTTTCCTAAATATCTCCAAAGCATCTGCTTCTACCATCACCCCAGGCAGGGAGTTCCACATGTCCATCACTCTCTTTCTAAAAAGGAAACCTACCTCTGACATCCTCCCTACATGTTCCTCCAAGCACAGCTCAAACTTATGCCATCTTGTATTTGCTATTTCTGCCCTGGAAAAAAGTTTCTGGCTATCCACTCTATCTCTGCCTCTTGTCATCTTACATGTCTCTGGCAAGTCTCCTCTCATCCTTTTTTGTTCCAAAGAGAGAAGCCCTAGCTTGCTCAACCTATCTGCATAAAACCTGCTCTCTATCGGGGAGCATCCTGATAAACTTCCTCTGCAACACCTTCTAAAGCGTACATACCCTTCCCATTATGCTGCGACCTGAACTGAACACAATACTCTAAATGTGGTCTAACCAGTACTTTTTAGAGCTGCAACATCACTTCTGGCTCTTGAACTCAATCTCTTAACTAATGAAACTAACACACCATATGCCTTCTTAAGGAGCTTATCAACTTGTGCTGCAATTTTGACTTGAACCCCAAGATCCCTTTATTACTTCACATTTTTAAGAATCCTGACATTAACTCTGTATATTGCCTTCAAGTTCAACCTTCCAAAGATAACCATTTCCTACTTTTCTGAATTGGAGACACAAGAGACTACAGTTGCCGGAATCTGGAACAACAAACCATCTGCTGACGGAACTCAGCAGACTGAGGAGCACCTGTGGGAGGAAAGCAGTTGTCAGTGTCACATGTTCAAGTGTTCAGAGGTTCATTTATTATCAAAGTATGTTTCCAAATACAACTCTGAAATTTGTCGTCTCCAGATAGCCACGAAACAAAGAAAGAACATGAAAGTCATTCAGAGAGAAACTTCAAACTCAACCCCAACAAAAAGAACTACACCACAATTATTAAATCCCCAAAACCCTCTCCCCACCATACAAAATGGAACAGTAATGTTCACCGCTAAAAAACAACTCCTCTCCGCACAAAAAAACCGAATAGAACATCAACCTTCAAACAACTTCTCTCAGTTTGCAGGCTTTAACTGTCCCAGAAACACATGTAAGGTGAAAAACAGACATAAAAGAAGTAAAAAAACATACGTACTTATTGTTTGCTATCTGGAAGATTTTGACTGAGGGAGCATTGTATGCTGGTGCAATCTTGACTAGAAGTGTTGAAACCCCTCTCACGTTGAATGCATGCCCTCTGGTATTAGACATTTTATCTGTGTCTAAAATGGGGAAGAAGATATTAGATATTTATTCCATCTGTGCATCTCATATCTTCTATTACCCATCTCAGTACATGAAAACCAAGAAGGATTCAAGTTAGTCTGGGGAAATCCTGTCAGAAGCACAGAATAAAAAAAATCAAGGGAATTCTCAGAAGCTTGGAGGCAATGGAAGACTCTATTAACAGGTATATTGAACGGGACGCAGTTTGTGAACCTATGCACTGCAGGATCGAGGCTGAGGGGTGAGCTGCAGTCTCCCGAGGAACCAACGCTCCGAATGACCGATAACCATGGATACAGAGATCACTCATCTACCCAGTTGCTTGGACTCAGCGGGGACTAGAGGCCAGCGTGACAGCCAACCAATCAGAATAATGGGTCAGACCAGTATAAACACGAGCACTTGGCAGAAACAACACTCAATTGAGCACTGATGATGTCACCTCGACTGGTGATGAAATGTTTGTGACCTCACCTCTAGGCTCGGTGAACAGCCCTCCAAACGAGCAGCCAACCCGAGCAACCAATTTTCTCTTCCGTTTCAAATGCTCCTCATAATCATATAAACTTGTCAGGTCTCCTCTCAGCCTTTACTGCCCCAGAGAAATTGGAAAATTGATTTATTATTTTCATATGTAGTGAGGTACAGTGAAAAACTTTGTGTTACATGCCATCTATACAGATCATTTCATTGCAACAGTATACTGAGGTAGTAGAAGGTCAAATAATAACAAAATGCACAATGGCGTACTGCAGTTACAGGCGGGCAGTCAATAGATAGATAGATAGATAGATAGATAGATACTTTATTCATCCCCATGGGGAAATTCAACTTTTTTTCCAATGTCCCATAAGGCCCAATAAAGCGCAAGGCCTTAACAAGATAGATTTTGAAGCTAAGAGTCCATTATATCATACTAGGGGACAACTTAGTAGCTTCAGAAGAATGAGATAGATGCTGTCTTTGAGCCTAGTGGTATGTGCTTCCAGGCTTTTATATCTTCTACCCAATAAGAAAGGGAAGAAGAGAGAATGTCTAGGGTGGGCGTTGTCTTTGATTATGTTGGCTGCTTCAGCCAGGCATCGAGAAATGTACACAGAGTGCATAGAGGGTATGCTGGTTTGTATGCTGAGCTGCTCTCTGCAGTTTCTTGTGGTCATGGGTAGAGCATTTGCCATCCCAAGCCATGCTGCACCTTGAAAGGATGGCTTCTGTTGTGCATCGATAAAATTGGTGAGTTACCGAGTATGTGCCAAATTTCTTGAGCCTCCCGAGGAAGCAGAAGCATTGGTAAGCTTTCTTATCAATCATATCTATGTGGTTGCACCAGGACAAACTCTTGGTGATGTTCACACCTAGGAACTTGAAGCTTGCGAACTTCTTGACCTCAGAACCATTATAAACAGTGACGTTTGCAAAGCCCTCCCTTCCTGTAGTCAGCGACCAACTCGTTTGCTTTGCTGACCTTGAGGGAAGAGTTGTTGTCATGACACCATGTCACAAGGACCTCTATTGCCTACCTGTACTCCAACTCATCATTATTTGAAATTTGGCCCACTAGGGTGCTATCATCGGCAAACTTGTAGATGAAGTTAAGGTAGAATCTGGCCACACAGTGTAAAAAGTAGAGAAGAGGGCTGAGGATTCAGTCTTCTGAGGCACCAGTGTTGAGGATTTATTTTAAAATAGAGCACAGAAACAGGCCCTTTGGCCCATCTAGTCCATACTGAGCCATTTAAACTGCCTACTCACATTGACCTGCTCCAGGACCATAGCCTCCATACCCCTCCCGTCCATGTACCTAACCAAACTTCTCTTAAACATTGAAATCAAGCTCACAATTACCACTTATACTGGCAGTTTGTGTGATTGAAACATATAAGATTATTAAGGGATTGGACACGCTAGAGGCAGGAAACATGTTCCCGATGTTGGGGGAATCCAGAACCAGAGGCCACAGTTTAAGAATAAGGGGTAGGCCATTTAGTACAGAGATGAGGAAAAACTTTTTCACCCAGAGAGTTGTGGATCTATGGAATGCTCTGCCTCAGAAGGCAGCAGAGGCCAATTCTCTGGATGCTTGCAAGAAAGAGTTAGATAGAGCTGTTAAAGATAGCGGAGTCAAGGGATATGGGGAGAAGGTAGGAATGGGGTACTGATTGTGGATGATCAGCCATGATCACAGTGAATGGCGGTGCTGGCTTGAAGGGCTGAATGGCCTACTCCTGCACCTATTGTCTATTGTCAGTTCATTCCACACTCTCACGACCCTCTAAGTGAAGAAGTTTCCCCTCCTGTTCCCCTTTAACCTTTCACCTTTTATGCTTAACCCATGACCTCTGGTTGTAGTCCCACCCAACCTCAGTGGAAAAAGCCTGCATGTGCATTTACCCTATCAGTACCACTCAAAATTTACCTCTATCAAATTTCCTCTCAACCTTTTACGTTACAAGGAATAAAGTCCTAAGCTGTTCAATATTTCCAGACCAGCAACATCCTTGTAAATTTTTGCTGTACTGTTTCAACCTTATTTACATCTTTCCTGTAGGAGGTGACCAACACTGCACACAATACTCCAAATTAGGCCTCACCAATGTGTTAAACAACTTCAATGTAATATCCCATCTCCTGTACTCAGTACTTTGATTTATGAAGGCCAACGTGCCAAAAGCTTACTTTATGACCCAATCAACTTGTGATGCCACATTCAATGAATTATGGACCTGCACTCCCAGATCCATTTGTTCTGCTGCATTCCTCAATGCCCTACCATTCACTGTGTCAGACTCAACCTGGTTGGTGCTATCAAAGTGCATCACCTTGCACTCATCTGCATTAACTTCCATCAGCCATTTTTCAGCTCATTTTTCCAGCTGGACCAGATCCCACTGCAAACCATGATAGTGTTCATGGCAGAGGTGATGCTAACCTCCTTACTGATTACAATTTGTCAGTCAGGAAGCCAAAGGTCTAGGTGTAAAGGCAAGTGTTGTGTCTTAGGTCTGGGAATTTGGAGATGAATTTGCTTGGAATTTTATTACTGAAGGTGGAGCTATAGTCAGCAAACATTAGCAACCTTAGATTGTCCAACCTCTCCTTATAGATCCTGCCCTCTAAATCCAGGTAACATCCTGGTAAAGCATCTATGGAGAGAAGTGAACAGTTCCCATTTTGCGTCAAGACCCTTATTAAAGAGATTAAAAACTTGTTACATGTACATTGAAAGATTGAATGGAAAGTGTCATTTGTATCAAATCAAATCAGCAAGATTGCGCTGGGCAGCATTGCAACTGTCAGCAAGCTTCTGGCATCAACATAGCATGCCCCAACACTCTAACCCTGTCTCTGGAATGTGAGATGAAACTGGACACCCAAAATAAACTGTGCAGTCAGGGAAGAATATATAGTCTCCTTCCAGACTGCAGTGGGAATTGAACCCTGATCTTACAGCTGGCACTGTAAAACATTATGCTAACCACTACACTACTTTCAATTCCACTGAAGTCCTGCAGAGTTCCTCCAGCACTTTGATTGTTGCTCAGGGTTCCCAGTATTTGCATGTTCCTGTGCTAGCGTTGTGGTGGACCTACTGTGCAGCCTCCCAGAATCTCTACACCTCTCCAATAAAGGGGCGACCAGAATTAAATTCAGTACTTCAGGTGCAGCCTAACCAGAGTTTTATAAAGTTCCCACGTAACTTTCAAAGTCAAACTAAATTTATTATCAAAGAATGTATACTGTATGTTACCATATACTATCTTGAGATTCATTTTCTTGCAAGTATTTTTTCCAAGAAAATAAAGAAATGCAATAGAATTTATAAAAATCTATACATAAACAAAGACTGACAAATAGCCAATGTGCAAAAGAAGATGAACTGTGTGAAAAAAATGACTGAGAACATGAATTTTACAGTCCTTGAAAGTGAGTCTATAGGTTGTGGAGTCAGTTCAGAGATGAGGTGAGTGAAGTTATCCACAGTGGTTCAGGACCCTGATGTTTCTAGGGTAGTAACTGTTCCTCAACCTGGTGGTGTGGGACCTAAAGCTCCTGTACCTCCTTCCTAATGGCAACAGCAAGAAGAGAGCATGACCCAGATGGTAGGGGTCCTTGACGATGCTTTCTTGTGTTAGCACCCTTGTAAATATGCTCAAAGGTGGAGATGGCTTTGCCTGTTATGGACTGGGCTGTATCCAATACTACTTGTGTCTTTTTCCATTCCTGGGCATTGGTCTTTCTATACCAGGGGATACAACCAGTTGGAATACCATCCACTGTGCATCCACAGAATTTTATTAAAGTTTTTGATGACATGCCGAATCTACGCAAACTTCAAAGAAAGTGGAGGCCCGTGAACTTTGTCTAATAAAGTTCATATACCACATGCCTTTTTTTACCACCCTGTCGACCTGTGCAGTCAGTCAATCAGGTAACTGAGGAGCACCAGAGTTTTTAACCCTTGGCTCAACAGTTTGCAAAGTGCTGAACATTTATCTTGTCCAGTGTGTTTTGATTGTAGTATATCAGGTAATGAATTCCTAGTGGATTCACCCTCTATCAAAAGGCAGCAACTTCAGAGAATTTGTCCAGGTACAGCAAACAATTAGAGAAGATACGAATCATTTATGTTTTCTGTAAGCTCCTGATTACTCTGTGTTATCTTATCGTGCAAACTCTGCGTGCATTTCCATTGTCTGGTGTTTCAATGGTCTTATTAACCCATTTATTTTAAAATACTGTTTCAACAGATCGCAGAGTGTTGTAGGAAGAGCTCATTAAGAGTCTTCCAAAGAACACTGCCAGCAGTAAAGTTAAGGTTTCATCATTGAAGCATGCGGCCCAAGTAATTTCTTGGCTTAGTCCCATCGAAAGGCTCGGAGGTACTGAGAACATTTACAAACAGAGTACTACAGGGATGTTTCTGAATTTTAATTTTATGTATTTAGAGATTACAGTGTGGAACAGGCCCTTCTGGCCCACTGAGCAGGATCATCCAGCAACCATCTGTTTAACCCTAGCCTAAACACAGGGCAAACTACAATGACTAATTAACCTACTAACTGGCATGTCCTTGGATGATGGGAGGAAACCAGAGCACCTGGGAGGAAACCCATGCGCTTATAGGAAGAGCGTACAAACTTCTTAGAGATGTCATTGGAAAATTCAACTCCAAATTCTGATACCCTGAGCTGTAATAGTGTGCTAACTGCTATGCTATCATGGCAACCCGATGTGGAATTGGAATCAGGTCTATAATCACTGAGAAATTTCATAAAATTTGTTGTTTTATGGCAACAGTGCAGTGCAAGACGTAAAAAGTTACAATACGAAATGAAATAAATAAATAAGTATTGTAGAGGAGGAGTAGCAAGGTTGTGAGCCATTTAGACATTTGATAGCAGAGGGGAAGAAGTTTCTGAATCATTGAGTGTGGGTCTTTAAGCTCCTGTACCTCCTCTCTGGTGGTAGTTATGAAAAGAGGGCATGTCCTGGGTGGTGAGGCTCCTTCATGATGGATACTGCCTTCTTGAGTTCTCGAGTACGTTTCTCGGATTGGGTTGTTGAGCTCAGACAGACCACCTGATTGGCACGCATGAGTTGAGCTGAAGCACCTATTTTCCCCCAGCATGAACTTCTGACTCACTTGATACCATCCCAATCATTAAGGGGACCTGCTCTCTCCTTTGGGTGGCGAGGTGGAGATATGTCTCTACCTAAGGAGGTGTAAGAAGCTCCTTCCTTCTGGTAGCCTGCAGGTCACCCTGGGGCAAGGAGTAGCAGCTGCTTAGCCCCTCCCCTCCCCTGATAAGGGTCACATGAAGCCATGGGGAAAGATGATGGATGGCTTTATGAACAGCTGGTACATATCACCAAATTCTGATTATGTGAGTACCGACACCAGGCAGACAATCTCTAAAGAATATTGACAATGGTGAAGGTCAACTGTCTTGTGAAGACACTGGCCAGAAGAAAATAGCAAACCACTTTTGTAGAAAAAATTGCTAAGAACAGTCATGGTCGAGAGTATGATCGCCCACGTGATACAACAAGGCACATGATGATGACGATGACTCCCTCCTTAGTTACCCTTTAGCTATTAATGTGGCTATAGAATTCTCCTTCATCTGGTTCTGCAGCAGATATTTCATGCCCCCCTTTTTGCTCTCCTAGTTTCCTTCTGGAGTGCATATTACATCCTATGGGGTGGTATGGTAGCATAGTGATTAGTGTAATGCTCCACAGTGCCAGAAACCTGGGTTCAATTCCTCCGCTGTCTATAAGCAGTTTGTATGGTCCCCTCAGCACATGGGTTTCCTCTGGGTGCTCCGATTTCCTCCCACATTCTGAAGACTTACTGGTTAGTAAGTTAATTGGTTACATGGGTGTAATTGGGATTTGATTAAGTTAACTGGGTGGCACAGGTTCTATGAACTGGAAAGGCGTGTTATCGTGCTGTATTTTTAAACAAAAAAATACAAATGAATATCCCACCAGATGTGCAATGGAAGAGTTTTCCTGAGGTCTTATAGCACCACCTGAAGCAAGCAGATAACCGAGAGGGTTGTAAACTCAACGAACTCCCACACAGGGGACTAACCTCTTCACCATCGAGGACATCTTAAAAGGGCAATGCCTCAGAAAGTTGGCATCAATCACTGACAACCTCCATCACCCTGGCCATGCTCTCTTCCTAATACTACCATCAGGGAGGAGGCACAGGAGCCTGAAGACAAATGTTCAACATTTTAGCAACAGCTTCTTCCCCACTGCCATCAGATGTGTGAATGGACAATGAATCCATGAACACTACCTCAGTATTTTTATTCTCCTTTTGCACTATATATTTCTCATTATAATTTATAGCATATTATGAATTGCACTTTGCTGCTGCCACAGAACAGCAAATTTCCCAGCATGTGTCAGTGACAATATACCTGATTCAGGTTCTGTTCTGATTCTGCGTTTGAGGCCTACTTTGTGAAGCACTCCTGTGACATCTGTCTGAGCCTAATTTTGCAGAAACAGCGCTCACTACGTACTGCGCTTCGCATAGTGGCAGCAGAGCTGCTGCAGGAAATGGAAAATTTCACAACCCTGAAAGTGTGAGTGTCTTTCTAAGATTAGCCTTTCAGCCACAGAGGTCTTTCTGTGTAGCCTCTGCCCTGTGGTCTGAAGGGCAATGACTTGCCGTATACTTTCCGAAGCAACTGAATGGCTCAATAACCGACGCAGAGATCACTACAGGCAGAAGCTAAGTGCGTTATTTATTTATCTATTTGTTTATTTAAAGATACAACATGGAATAAGCCCTTCCGGCCCTTCAAACTGTGCCGCCCAGCAACCCCTGATTTAGCCCTAAATTCCATACATTTCATGAGGGGGACCTGCAAACCCCCCACAGAGATGGCCAGGTTGAACTGCGAACTCTGATTCCCTGAGCTGTAATAGCATTGCACTAGCCACAGTGCTGCCGGGGCACCTGTGCTGTAGGTAATAGTTGCTTTACGCAAACTTCAATGCAGATATTGGTCAGTCCAATGGGAAGGAAAATAATTTTTTTGATCACGCTCAGGATTGGGGGCAGCACTGTTATGCGGTAAGTGGTGCGGCATGGTTCCAGAGACCCTGGCTCGATCTCAAGTTTGAGTTCTGTCTGTATGGACTTTGTAAGCTTGCAAGTCCCACCCCCACCCCTTCCCCTGGGTACTCTCGTTTCCTCCTGCATCCCAAAGATGTGAGAGTAGATTAACTGCTAGCTGTAAGTTGTCCCTAGGGTGGGTGAGATCAGGAGACTTAGGGACGTAAACACAAGAAATTCTGCAGATGCTGAAAATCCAGAGCAACACTCACTCAAAATGCTGGAAGAACTCAGCAGGTCGGGCAGTATATATGGAGGGGAATGAACAGTTGACATTTCAGGCCAAGACCCTGCATTGGGACATATAGGAGGCAGGGTGGTAAAGAGGACAGTTGGCACTCTTGCCTTTGTCGATTAGAGCATTGAGTTGGCACATCATGTTACAGCTGTAACAGCTCGTTGGACCACTTTGGAGTATTTCTGGTTGCCCAACTATACAACGCATGTCATTCAGCTGGAAGGGGGTTCAGAAAGATGCATGTGGATGGTAAAAGGAGAACTGGAAGAGACTAGAAATCTCGCAGAAGCATTTCTCCGAGACTTTCCAATTCTCCTTCTCATATGTCCTCAGGTTCCATAGAAGAACAAAAGACAGGAACAGAATTGGTCATTTGACTCATCGAATCTGCTCCCCCATTCTATCGTGGCTGATTCATTATCCCTCTCAACCCCGTTCTCCCCGTAACATTTGATGCCCTTACTAAAGGATAGAGGCAGCAGAAAATAAATCATAGGCCAGTTAGCCTGACCTCGGTGGTTGGGAAAATGTTGGAGTCAATGTTTAGGCATGAGGTTATGGAGTACTTGGTGACACAAGATAGGACAAAGTCAACATGGTTTCATTAAAGGAAAATCGTTCCAAACAATCTGTTGGAATTCTTTGAGGAGATTACAAGTGGGATAGATAAAGGGGATGCAGTGGATGTTGTATACTTGGATTTTCAGAAGGCCTTTGATAAGGTGCCACATATGAGGCTGCTTACCAAGTTAAGGGCCCATGGTATTACAGGAAACCCTTTACCTGAGGAATTTACGTAATGAACATTTTCCCATTGTACATTATTGGTAAAAATCTTAATTTTATTTAGACCATGGTTACCAGACCTTCTGGCCCAACAAGCCCACATGTGTCCAATTACCCTACTGGATGTCTTTGGAATTTGGGAGGAAACCAGAGCAACTGGAGGAAACCCACATGGTCATGGGGAGAATGTACAGACTCCTTACAGAGAGTGGTGGGAATTAAACCCGGGTAGCTGGTGGTGTAATCGTAATATGTTAATCACTGCACACTATGTCACCTTCTTTAAACATCAGAGCAGAGCTCCATCTGTGGTCTCACTGATGCCATGTAACATTGTATCAACGTATGCATTCATTAGGTAAATTCCTCAGGTAAAGGGGTTGACTTATGTAGAATGCAGGGAACAATAATCATTGCAGTTTAGGTGATGCAGAAGGGATCTCATTGAAGCAGATAAGATTCTGAGGAGGATTGGCCAGGATGATGTTTCTGGTATGAGGTGGGAAGGGACCGAAAGAAGCTGCAGAGGGTCGTAAATTTAGTCAGCTCCATCTTGGATGATAGCCTACAAAGTACCCAGGACTTCTTCAAGGAGCAGTGTCTCAGAAAGGCAGCATCCATTATTAAGGACCTCCAGCACCCAGGGTATGCCCTTTTCTTACTGTTACCATCAGGTAGGAGGTACAGAAGCCTGAAGGCACACACTCAGCGATTCAGGAACAGCTTCTTCCCCCCTGCCATCTGATTTCTAAATGGACATTGAACCCATGAACACTACCTGACTTTTTTAATATGTATTATTTCTGTTTTTTGCATGATCTTTAATCTATTCAATATACGTACACTGTAATTTATATATTTATTTATGTTACATATTGCATTGAACTGCTGCTGAGTTAACAAATTCAATGACACATTCTAGTGATAATAACCCTGATTCTGATGTAGGGTGGAGGTTCATGCAGAAGATGGGAGGGGTGAGTCCTAGATTCATGAAGTCATAGAGCCATAGTATTACAGTACATGGAAACAAGCCATTCAGCCCATCTAATCCAAGCTGACCAAGATGCCTCACACAAGGTCGTCCAAATTGCCTGTGTTTTGTTCATTTCCCTCTAAACCATTTCTATCCATATTATTGTCCAACTATCCTTTGAAAATACTTTTTGTACCCATCCCTAACACTTTCATTTGAGTAGAGAGTCATAAAGTCATAAAACAATACAGCACAGAAATAGGCCCTTCAGTCCATCTAGTCTGTGCCAAAATATTAATCCACAGAGAAAATTTACAAGGATGTTGCTGGGACTGGAGGAATTAAGTTATAAGAAAAGATTGAATAGGTTGGGTCTTTATTCCTTGGAATGTGGAAGATTGAGAAGAGATTCGTTAGAGGTATACAAAATTATGAAGGGTACAGATAGGGTAAGTGCAAGCAGGCTCTTTGCACTGAGGTTGGGTGAGACTAGAACCAGAGGTCATGGGTTTAGGGTGAAAGGTGAAGTGCTTAAGGGGAACATGAGGGAAAACTTCTGTACTCAGAGGATTGTGAGAATGTGAAATGAACAAGTGGTGGATTTCAACATTTAAGAGAAATTTGGATAGGTGCGTGGACGGAAGGACTATCGTCCGGGTGCAGTTGATGGGACCAGGCATTTTAATTGTTTTGGCACATACTGGATGGATCGAATGGCCTGTTTCTGTGCTGCAGCTTTCTTTGACTCTGAATCTATAGTCCCATCAATCTGCACCTGGACTATCGCCCTTTATTTCCCATCCATCCCCCTTCCATCCATGTACCTCTCATTTTTATCTCATCCAACCTCAGTAGAAAAAGCCGGTGTGTATTTACCCTGTCCATACCCTCTAAATATTGTGTACATCGACCAGATCTCACCTCAATCTCGCGAATGAAGTTCTAACTTACTCAACCTTTCCCTGTGACTCAGGACCTCAGGTCCATGTGAATTTTCTCAGTGCCCTTTCAATCTTATTGATACATCTCTTGTAGGTAAGCGACCAAAATTGCACAGAATACTCCAAATCAGGCCTCAGCAACACTGTGTACAATTTCAATATATTTATATGTTATGTATTGATTGAGATGCACTGCTGAATAGGCCCTACCAGCCCTTTGAGCCACACCGGCCAGCAACCCTTGATTTAACCCTATCCTAATCATAGGACACCATCGCAGTCACAGGGAGAACGTAGAAACTTGTTACAGACTGCAGCAGGAATTGAACCTGGGTCGCTGGCACTGTAAGGTGTTGTGTTAACCACTATGCTGCCGGGCTGCCCTCTGTACCAGCCTCTGGCTGTAAAATAGTTACTCTTCAAGTTGATATTAAATCTTACCCCCGTCACCTTAAACCTATGACCTCTCGTTCTTGATTCCCCAACCCTGGGAAAAAGACTGTGTGGATTCCACCCAATCCTTGCCCTCAAGACTTTGTACAAAATGGTTTGGATGGCATGTTTCTGTGCTTTATGGCTCAGTACACCTCTATTACCTCACCCCTCAGTCTCCGATGCCCTAAGGAATAATTTATGTATTTATTGAGATACAAAGCGGAGTCAGTCCTGGCTTTTCACCACCCAGCCATCCCCTGATTTAATCCTAGTCTCATCACGAGACAATCTACAATGAACAATTCACCTACGATTTAGTACATCTTTGTACCGTGGGAGGAAACCATAGCACCAAGGGGAAACCCATGTGGTCACGGGAAAGTCCAGCCTGTCCAAACTCTCTCTGTAACTCAGTCCCTCAAGTCCTGGCAGCATCTTGTAAATCTTGTGAAAGCCCGGATAAATTTAATAATGATGTAAGTGTGGGCATTGTTATCAAGGAAACTCTGTGGTTGAAATTATAATTTGACGAACGAGGGTAACACAGCTAGAACCGGACTTTTCTGGTTATATTTCTTCGTGAGTACTTCACTTCATGGAATTTCTTTATGTTTACATGTGGAAATCAATAATGATTTCTTCCACTCGTTAATAAACGGTGTTTGTAATCACTTGAAGTATTCATCCATCCTTGGTTGCAAAGTGATCTCCCTGTTTTTTATGGCCTGCAATTTTTCCTTGTCAAATGTGCAGGCATGTCTCTTGGGAGGCACTTTCAATAAAATCTGACTTCATTACCATTGCAAATTTGATCAAATGCTGGCCTATTTTTTTTCTGTAGCCATGAATTTGCCTGCTTTTCAGATTAAAGGCCTTAATGCGTGTTGTCAGTGCTGACCGTCACTCTGGGTTAGTTGCATCTATCAAATGCCATGTGCTGTTCCACACGTTGAGAATTTGCATGCCGAGTCTAGTTTGCAGCTCTGCAGTCCTGCTGGCCTCTCAAGTGCACGTTGACGTATTAGCGTTCCTTCTTGTACCTGGATGTGAGAAAATCAGTGGAGAACTTGTGGGTAGGTTCCCTCGAAGCTACGCCAGTGTGTGGCTGCACAGTAAGTGGAAGTTTACGAAACACGAAAGATTTTCTTTGTTGTGCTGTATTTAATTACACCTTCCAATTAATAAATAAAATCAAAAGTGTGTGACTTTTTGATTTTCATTCTAAATATTCATAATATTCATGTTACGAAAAAAAAATTACCATGCAGTTTTCAGGACTTGTAAAAATTCCCTGCTTAGAACTGCACAGCTGTGGAAAAAAAGTTAGAGAGAATGTTGTTTACAGTGCTGGTGATCAGAGTTTAATTTCTGCCATGCTCTGTAAGAGTAACAGTCACAAAATGCTGGAGGAACTCAGCAGATCGGGCAGCGTCAATGGAGAGGAATGAACAGTTGATGCTTTGAACCAAGACTTTTCATCAGAACATATAGTCTTGGCCCAAAACATCAACTCTTCTTTCCTGTCCATTGGGGCTCCCTGACCTGCTGAGTTCATCCAGAATTTAGTGTGGTTCTCTGGTTTTCCAGCATCTGCAGAATCGCTTGTGCTACTGTGCCTAAAGAGTTCGTACATTTTCCCTGTGACTGTGTGGGCTTTCTCCTGATGCTCCAGTTTCTTCCCGCATTCCAGAGCTGTATGGGATCGGGTTAGTAGGTTGTAGACGTGCTATGTTTGCACCGGAAGCATGGCGACACTTGCGGGCTGCCCCCACACAAGCTCTGTGATGGACTTGGTCATTAACGGCGCATTTCACTGTATGTTTCAATGTACATGTGACAAATAAAGCTAATTTTGTTTGGAATTTATTTGTTATTGAAGTTCATCATGAAACAAACATTTCCATAAGATGTATTTCAGATACTGTACATATATACCATATATTCATATTTGCCACAAATCTCCACATAGTATTTATCTGAGGTATACACTTATAGAAAAGAGAGGAAAGAAAGAACATAAGGAAAGACAAAGAAATACATTGGGCTCACTGAGTCCAACTGACTATTAAACATTCGTTTAGACGAATTCTGAGTACCACACACAAAATGCTTAAGGAACTTAGTAGGTCATTCATCAGGGTCTTGGCTTGAAATGTCAGCTTTTTATTCCTCTCCATAGATGCCACCTGACCTTCTGGGTACCTCCAGCAGTTTGTGTGCTTTACTCTGGATTTCCAGCATCGGCAGAATCTCTCTTCTTTACACTTAGAACGTGTGCCAGTGACATTAAACTTGATGCTGTGGAACATAGAACAATACAGCATGATACAGGCCCTTCAGCCCAAAATGTTGAGCCAATGTTTAACCTACTTTAAAATCAATCCAACCCTTTCATTCTACATAGCTCTCCACTTTTTTATCATCCATGGTGCCTTTCTAAGAGTCTCTAAGATGTCCCTAATGTATCTGCCTCTACCATCACCCCTAGTAGTTGTTCCACACACTCTCTGATATGCCCCCTATACTTTCCTACAATTACCTTAAAATTATGCTCTCCACCCCATTTTATTCTCCACAAATTTCCCTCTACTTTTCATCCACCCTCTCTTACTGATTCCACCGTCCACCTAGACAAGGGGTTAATTTATAGATGTCAACCAACCTCCCATCCTGCCCGTCTTTGAGAAACTGGAGGAAATTAGAAGAACAGTCAAGTAACAGACACAAAATTCTGGAGAAACTCAGTAGTCAGGCAGCATCTATGGAAAAGAGTAAACAGTCACTGTTTCGGGCCGAGACCTTCATCAGGACTGGGAAAAAAGATAAGAAGTCAGGGTAAGAATGTGGGAGGAGGGGAGGAAGCAGTGGTAGGTGATAGGTGATAAGTGAAACCGAGAGAGGGGGATGAGTGAAATAAAGAGCTGGGAAGCTGATTAGTGAAGGAGATGAAGGGCTGGAGGAGGGATAATCTGTTCGGAGAGGAAAGAAGACCATGGAGGAAAGAGAAAGAGGAGGAGCACCTGAGGGGGTGGTGGGCAGGTAAGGAGATAAGGTGAGAGGTGGAAATGGGGATTGGTGAAGGGGAAGGGGGGGGGGTGCAATTACCTGAAGTTGGAGAAATTGATGCTTGGATTTCCAGCATCTGCAGATTTTCTTGTATTTGTAACAGTGGAGTAACTGTTTTCCCTACAGAAATTAGTAGATATGGCCCAGACCATCACGAGTTAAACCCACCCCACCACTGAGTACATCTACACGGAACGTTGTCGCGGAAGGCAGCATCCATCTTCAGAGAACCCCACCATCTACGCCATGCTCTCTTCACACTGCTGCCACCAGGAAGAAAGTATGGGAGGCTCAGGACTCACACCACCAGGCTCAGAAACAGTTATTACACCTCAGCCATCAGGTTCTTGAACCAAAAGGGGGTAGCTTAACACAGTTTCACTTGATTTATCACTGAACTGTTCTCACAACCGGTGGACTCACTTTCAAGGACTCTTCATTTCATGTTCTCAATAGTTATTGCTTATTTACTGTATTTGCTATTAATATTTTTTCTTTTTGTATTTGCACAGTTGTCTTTTGCACATGGGTTGTCTCCCTTGCTGTATGTAGTTTTTCATTGATTCTGTTGTGTTTCATGTAATAGCTGTGAATACCTGCAAGGAAATGAATCACAGGGTGACATATATGTACCTTGATAATAAATTAACTTTGAACTTTAGCTGGAGGAAAGCCGTACCTACAAGAGATGTTGCCTTACGAAGGCAGCATCCATTATCAAAGATCCCCACCTGCCGGGCCACGCCATCTTCTCACACCTACCTTTGGGTAGGAGACACGGTAGCAGAAAGTCCCACGCTTCCATGATTCAAGTACTATGTTCTGTGTTCCATTTTCTACATTGTATGCTCTATGTTGTGATGGTGCTCACTGGGTTTTAACTGACTCTTGGTACTGTGGTCAATGAATTTGACGTCAGGATGATCTAAACAGGCCATAACTGTCCAGTATCTGTTGTAACGGAGACATGATGGTAGAGTTTATAAGATAAGATTAGCTTTATTTGTCGCATGTACATTGAAACATACAGTGAAATGCGTCGTTTGTACCGAATCAATTTAAATCAGTGAGGATTGTGCTGGGCAGTCTGCAAATGTTACTACACTTCTGGCACAAAATGTCATGTGCAGAATTTAGTAATCCTAACCCATACGTCTTTGGAATGTGGGATGAAACTGAGGCATCTGGAGGAAACACACACGGTTGCGGGGAGAATGTACAGACTGCAGTGGGAATTGAATCTTGCATCTGCTACTGTAAAGCTTTGTACTAAACTCTGCACTACTGTACCATCCATTTATCTCTGGACTTTAGCATTTTTCTTCTGTATGAGAATTACCTGGAGGTCCAGGGTCTCAGGACTACACGGAACCAAATCCAGGGTAAGTTCATGTGACAGACAACTGTCACTCTTGGTTTCATATACCACCAAGTGCCCAAAGACAAGATCTATTAGCCTCACAGCATTAGTTGCCCAGTGGAGGGAGAGGAGGAGGTTTGCACCAATTTATGTCAAATGGTCTGATTTTGGTCTCAGTTGAATCAGAAATATTGGGAGGAACAACAATGAAATAGTTGGATGCAACCTTTTTGAAATCACTCAAGTCAAGTATGATGGTCTCCTAAGGGGTATCTATTGCTAGATCCTCAAGTGGTTGGAGAGGCTGATCAGAGATCCACGTATTCTGGTGCAGTATGGACAAGAGTTGCTGTGTTAGTGGTTGGGTTTTTCCTTTCGCAGCTGCTGTTTGTTCTCTGCGGCACATAGGAGGTTTTCCTCATGTAGCACAGCTCCCTCTTGAACAGATTTCCTCCAGGTGTATCTATTGAGTGGAATGTCTTCCCAGTTTTTAGACGCAACGCTGAATTTCTTCAGGCTGATTTTGATGTTACTTTTGAAGTGTTCCTTTTGTTCACCCAGGGTTCGCTGACCATACTCCTTCTTCTTAAACCCATCACCCCTACTGGGTCATAGGCTGCCGACAGCAACTCACCAGGGTCTTCTGTCCTGGGCCGAAAGTCGATCATTCCTGTGGCTTCTACTTTCCCTCTACTTCGAGGCAAAGATCCTTCCTTTCCTAGGGATTGAGGATTTCAGAGCTTCTGCTGGTATTTCTGTAGCTCTGGGTTTTTGCGGGTTGAGGTAGCTAGCCCAACCCTCCTCCTTTTGTAGATGAGTTTGGGACTGTTGATGGCAGAGTTGACCTTCCTTCATCTGGAAGTAAAGGATCTGTTTGGGGAAACGTGAGTGAGGCATGATATGACCTATCCATCGGAGTTGGTGTTGCTTTATTGCGTTGGAGATGCTGTTGATGTTGGCCTTCTCCAATGCACTAGTGTTAGTGCGATTGCCCTTCCAACTAATCCTCAAAATCCTTTGCAAGGATCTTTGGTGGTATTGTTTTAGGACGTTCAGGCGCGACCTGGGAAGGTCAAGCTGAGTTCTCGAAATGGGCACAGCAGCAACACGAGATGGTACCCCTGTGTCTGGAGAAACCCTTTGAACTCATGACCCCCTGTCTCGGAGTCGAGAGAGGGTTATCCACAGTGGTACTGCCGAGAGTGCTTACTACAGCAGTTGTGAATTTTGTTGGGTGTATTCACTTGATAAGGGCAGACTGTACCAACTGCAAGCTTGGGTTTTATGCTTTAATCAGATTTCTTGCAGTTTTGATATATGCTGTAAACCTCAGGCTTCCTGTAATCTTACCCTTCCTACAGGGCTTCTAATGACAATGTTCCACCTCGCCTCTCATATATGAAGTGCAGTTTGAAATTAATATGATAGAATCATCACAGTTTTAAAATCAAAAGAAACCATGAAATTCTATTTGTGTTATACCACATAAAAATATAATCAATCAGCAGTCTGTAGTCTTTTCCAGTGACATCAGTATGCTTTTTCCTGAAATACTGTGGATTAGAAATTATTGAGCGTGGAGTAATATAATTATGCAAATCATCTCGAAATTAAATATTCAGTGTTGATGTAAGAAAGGAAAAAGTGGCTGAATCACCAGAATATTTATCTTTGTATCGTGTATAATGCTATAGTGTAGCGACCTTTATAAGTCTGTGCAGAATATTTCAGAGGAAATATTACTTTGCGATAATTTTCCATTTCCAAATTAATTGCTGTTTTATCTGTCCTATTTGATCAACTAATGCAGTTCCAAAGAGTATTATTTTATTTCACGAATTAATCTTGACTTTCTCCTCCTCTGCTGTGATGTTATGGATTGCTGGGATTAGGATGTACATCACCTGCAGCCAGATGCTCCCTGGCGAGTAAGCTTTAGGTTTACAGTAGCAGCTGGCTGGAGTTCGCTCTGGAGTTTTGCCTCGAAACTCCCACTTTTCTGGATTGTCGTGTGTGCATGCATTCATCCTTTTCACCATGCCCAGTCATGATTAAGCCTCAATGAGACGTCTGGCAATGGACTTGCTTTTCCTAACTTGTATGAACATTGGGAATCCATAATAAGTGTCAGCTATTGTAAAGGAGGCTTGACCTGAAAGCAGGGAAGGGAAGACAATTCAGTGTAAATGATAACTTTAATAATAGGTTACAAAATAACAAGCCAAGAGGGGCCACCAAACAAGAGAGAACAGAAAATGAAGACAAAAGGCCACAAGGTAAACTTTAGTCTGGGAGAGTGAAAGTGAAGAGAACTGGTTGAGGCTGGCTGGATTGATGATTGAACGATAATATGCATGAAAACTGGGGCTAAAGAGGCTGCGGGTGATGAGCCTGGAATGAGCGAGAGGTGAATCCTATTAGCTAGGAGGTGCCTGACAATAAGGTGACAGGATCTTAAAATTAGAACCATTCCATTCACGGCAGCAGTCTGTGAGCATAACTTCACACCAAATATGGTTCGAATGTACTGTATAATGCAGATACCAATCATTGTGTCATAGAACGTAGAACATGGAACATTATCGTACAGTACAGGCCCTTCAGCCCATAATGTTCTGCTGACCTTTTAACCTGCTGTAAGATCAATCTAACCCTTCCCTCATAATTAGCCCTCTATTTTTCTATCATCCATCTGCCTAAGAGTTTCTTAAATGTCCCTTGTATATCTGCCTCTACACCACACCTGGCAGGACATTCCATGCACCACCACTCTGCGTGTAAAGCACTTCCCTCTGACATCTCCTTCTATATTTTCCTTCAATCACCTTAAAATTATGCCCCCTGGTATCAGCCATTTTTGTCTTTGAAAAAGTCTCTGGCTGTCCTTGTATACCTCTGTCAAGTTACCTCTCATCTTCTTTGTTCCAGAGAGAAAAGCCCCAACTCACTCAACCTATCCTCGTTTTGAAACTGTTGGTGAGGGTTAAATTGTACTAAATATTACAGCATTAAAGAGTTACTGATTATATCCAGTGTGGTGCAGTCTCTTGGTGGAACATGTCTGTGGAGATGAATGGTCCCCTTCTGTTCCTATGTTCCCACCTTTTGGTCCATCTGGATTCAGCAATAAAAGCAGGGAAATTTTGGAAACGTTCCAAAAATTAGGCAGCATTGGTGAAGAGGAACAGAATGAAAGATTCAGATCAACACACACAAGAAACGATGGAGAAACACAGCAGGTCAGGCAGCACCTGTGGAGAAGAGTAAAGAGTCGACATTTTGGGCTGAGGCCCTCCATCAGGACTGGAAAAGAAAGGGGAAGAATCAATAAAACAAGATGGAGGTGGGGGGAAGGAGTGCAAGCTGGCAGGTGATAGGTGAAGCCAAGTAAGGGGGAAGGTGGGTGGGGGAGGGAGGATGGAATGAGAAGCTGGGAGGGGATAGGTGGAAAAGGTAAAGGGCTAAAGAAGAAGAAATTTGATAGGAGAGGAAAGTGGGGCATGGGAGAAAGGGAAGGAGGAGGAGAAACAGGAGGAGGGGATGGGTAGTTGAGAAGAGAAGGGGTAAGAAGGGAATTAGATGGGAGGAGGAAGAATTATTTGATGGGAGAGCCCTTGATCTCCTTCACCTAACCCTTCCTACTTCATCCCACCTCTTTCACCACCCTCCTTCCTCCTCACCTGGTCTCACCTTTCTCCTGACAAGTGAAACAAGAGAAAATCTGCAGATGTAGGAGATTCAAACAACACACTCACCCAGAGTGTTGGGTGAACATAGCAGGCCAGGCAGCATCTATGGAAAACAGTATAGTCGACGTTTTGGGCCGAGACCCTGAGGGTTCCCTGGGTGCTGAGTTCTTCCAGCATTGTGTGTGTGTTCCCCATTTTCTTAACCTGTCTCCTGCCCCCTTCCTTTCTCATCCTGATGAAGGGTCTTGGGCACATTGGCCAGGATGCAATGTTCCCTCAAATGTTTTTTTTTACAGCTGCGTGAACTAACCATTGCTCTGAACAGGAAATTTTACATGGCCTGAAATCTACGCAACATTTTAATGTAACATTATATAGAAGAAGAGGTCCTGCTTGGGAGGCTGGACAAGAAAGTTCAGTCGCTCGGCATTCAGGATGAGATAGTAAATTGTATTAGAGGGCCTAAGTTATAAGGAAAGATTGAATAAGTTAAGACTGTATTCTTTAGAAAGTAGATGACTGAGAGGAAATTTGATAGAGGTATAAAAATTATGAGGGGTATAATTTGTGTAAATGCAAGCAGGCTTTTTCCACTGAGGTTGGGAGGGACTATAACCAGAGGTCAAAGGTGAGAAGTTTAAGGGAAAGATAAGGAGAAACTTCTTCACTCAGAGGGTTGTGAGAGTGTGGAATGAGCTGCCAGCACAAATGGTGCTTGCAAGCTAAATTTCAATGTTTATGCGAAATTTGGATAGGTACGTGGATGGCGGGGGTATGGTGGGCTACGGTCCTGGTGCAGCTGGTTGGAAGTAGGGAGTTTAAATGTTTTTCAACATGGACTAGATGGGCCAAAGGACCTGTTTCTGGGCTGCACCTCTATTTCCTCTAATGTATTTGTGATCTTGTGATGTCAGCAAATAGGGAATCATTTCTGAAATTTGTTTCCATTGACTTTGTCAAGAACGCACAGCAGCAAGTTCTTTCCCCTGGAACATATCATCAGAATCAGAATGAGGTTTAATATCATCGGCACACATTATGAAATTAGTTAACTTTGTGGCAGCAGTACAATGCAATAAATGTTATTATAGAAAAAGAATCTATGAAATAGAGTAAGTGTTTATATACAGGTATATATTTAATATGTACTGTTAAATCAAATAAGTAGTGCAAAACAGAAATATATAAAAAATAGAGAGTAATGTTCATGCATTCAATGTCCATTTAGAAATAGGATGGCAGAGGGGAAGAACCAGTTCCTCAATTGCTGAGTGTGTGTCTTCGGGCTTCTGTACCTCCTTCCTGATGTTAACAATGAGAAGAGGGCATGGCCTGGGTGATGGAGGTCATTAATGATGGACGCTGCCTTTTTGAGGCACCACTCCTTGAAGATCGCTTGGATACTACTACCGAGGCTAGGGTCCGTGATGGAGCTGACTAATCCTACCACTCTCTGCAGCTTACTTTGATCCAGTGCAGTTGCCCCTTCCCCCCCCCCCCCGACCATACGAGACGGTGATGCAGCCAGTCAGAGTTTTCTCCACAGTACGGCTGTTGAAATTTGCATGTGTTTTAGGTGAGACACCAAATCTTCTCAAACTCCTAATGAAATATAGCCGATGTCTTGCCTTTGTTGTAGCTGCATCGATATTTATTTATTGACATGGCGTGGAATAGGCCTTCCGGCTATTGGAGCTGCACCACCCAGCAATTTCCCCAATTTAACCTTGGCCTATTCACAGAACAATTTACAATGACCAATGAATCTACCAGCTGGTACCTCTTTAGAATGTGGAGGAAACTGGAGCATCGAGAGGAAACCCATGTGGTCACGGGGAGATCGTGCAAACTCTTTGCAGACAGCAGACAGAATTGAACCTGGGATGCTGTACTGTAAAGCATTGTGCTAACCATTACACTACTGTCCAGCCAGGACCAGGTTAGGTCCAGAGAGACATTAACACCCAGGAACGTGAAATTGCCAGCAGCATGAAATGGGGGCGGTGTTTTGCCTTTTGTTTAATTATCTTGTAATTTATGGATTGAAGAGAGCTCCTCTCCGTTAAATGCAGTACATCAGCAAGTTGTAAACACCAAACATTAGGATGGATGTAAACATGGCTGCAAGCACTGATTTATTCTTGCTATTCTGCCACCAGTGGCTCGGAAGTCATCAGATATCTTTATTAGTTCAGTGATGAACACTAATGCTTGACAGATAATTTTTTGCAATGTGGGCTACATAAAATTGGGCAGTTGAAGTGGCAATATATCGTTCTCAATTCAATTGATAACTACGTGCAGTATATCTCAGACCTGCTTATATAAAACAATTATGTTCCCAAAGGTGATGTCATGCAGAAAGCTGAAATATGAAGCACAATAATTCCCTATCGTGTTTGCAGCCATCAAAACAAAGATCTTTATTAAAAGAGACTTAGACAGTCCCCATCTGAATGATATTTACACTGGGTAAAGCAGAAAATTATGATTTAGTGTCATATTATTTTACCTAATGGTATGCGGAGTGAGTACATGGGGCCAAGTTGTCTTTAACCAATTTTCATGCTGATGTGACAGAGATGGATGGGACGTTGTCTTCGATTACGCACTAGAGAGTGAATGTATTAATAAGGTCATTACCTCAGCCCAGGCAAGTGGAGAGAAAGAGGAAATTGCCGCTAGACAGAGTCCCAACTTAGGCATATTCAGATACTTGGCTTCCGTGAGCCAATCAGGTGATGGGGCTTCGTCACTCCGCAGTGATCCTATCGTAGACCAAAAGACCGTAGACCATGAGCCACAACAGCGTAGCAGTTAGCGCGGCGATATTACAGCTTAGGGCATCAGAGTTCAGAATTCAGTTTCTACTTCATCTTTAAGGAGTCTCCATGCGTTCTCCCTGTAAAATGCCTGGGTTTTCTCTGGGTCCTCCCTCAGGCCAAAGATGTACTGTTTGGTAGGTTGACTGGTGATTGTAAATTATCTTGTGATTAGGCTGGGGTAAAGTTGGGGGTTTCTGGGCAGTGTGCCTCGAAGAGCAGGCAGGTAGGGATACATCCACGATATATATCTCTAAATGAATTACAAAATTAAAAGAGATAGGGGCAGAATTAGATCATTCTGCCCATCCAGTCTGCTGAGCCATTTGATCGTGATTGATCTTTTATTTCTCTCAATCCCATTCTCCTGCCTTCTCCCTGTAAGCTTTCAGGCTTTAAATGTCTTCCCCTCCACAGCCACAAGGAACAATGTATTTCAGAAGGTTGACACCCTCTGGCTAAAGAAGTTCCTCCTCATCTCTGCTCTGATGTGATATCCTTATTTTCTGAGGCCGTGCCCTCTGGGTCTGGACTCCCCCACTACTGGAAACATCCTCTCCATGTCCACTCTATCCAGGCCTTCCAATATTCAATAGGTTTCAATGGATCCCTCTCACTTTTTCTAAACTCTAGTAAATACTGGCCCAGAGCCATCAAACACTCCCCCTACATTAACCCTTTCTTTCCTGGGTTCATTCTCATGAACCTCCTCTGCAACCTGCTCAATGCCAGCTCATCTTTTCTTAGATAAAGTGTCATTAACATCAAACTCCTCTGATTGGATGTTTACTGAGTGGAATCATTAGTATTAAAAAATACTAACTGCCTGTCCCAGTGCCCTTCTGAGACAGTGCTCCCTGAAGATGTCCTGGGTACTTTGTAGACTGGTACCCACGATGGAGCGGACTAAATTTACAACCGTATGCAGCTTCTTTCAGTCTTGTGCAGTAACCCACCCCCATTCCAGGCAGTGATGCAGCTGTCAGAGTGCTCTCCACAGTACATCTATAGAGGTTTTTGAGTGTATTTGTTGATATACAAAATCTCTTTGGACTCCTAATGAAGTGTAGTCGCTGTCTTGCCTTCTGTATAGCTGCATCGATATGTTGGGACCAGGTTAGTTCCTTAGCAGTCTTGACACCCAGGAACTTGAAGCTGCTCACTCTCTCCACTTCTGATCCCTCCATGAGGATTGGTATGTGTTCCTTCGTCTTACCCTTCCTGAAGTCCACAATCAGCTCTTTCATCTTACTGACGTTGAGTGCAAGATTGTAGCTGCTGATTTTGTATCAAGAGATATGAAATCAAATTAATCAAATCAAATATGTAATAAAATTAAGTAAGTAATGCAAAAAGAGAGCAAACTTAGTGAAGTAGTGTTCAATGGTTCACTTTCCATTCTGAAATCTGATGGTGAAAGGGAAGAAGCCATTCCTAGTGTCTTCAGGCTCCAGTGCCTCCCCGCTGATGATAGTAATGACAAGAGGACATGTCCTGGGTGGTGGGGATCCTTAGTCATGAATGCTGCCTTTTGGAGGCATCACCTTTTGAAAACGTCCTCGATGGTGGGGAGGTTAGTGCCCATGATGGAACTGGTTGAGTTTACAACTTTTGCAGCTTTTTCCGATCATGCGCAGTGTTTAGAAGTTTGCAAGAGTGAAAATAATTATATGGGATAATAGGAATGAACATCGTGGTATGATATTGCTTTAAGCACCATCCAATTACTTATTGGCTAGAAGTTAGACATGTCGCTGGTTTGTTGATCTGTTTTTGCAGACAGGATATGGTGGCTTTGAATTCTGTCTGGAGAATTATAGAATTGGCAAATTGTGGGTTAGAAAAGGAAAAACTTTCTTTAAGAAATATTGTTGGATTTTTGTGAAATGTAAGCTGTTTGGTTAAGAGAATAAAAGAGATTAAGTTTATTTGTCACATGTACATTGAATCATCAAAACACACAGTGAAATTTGTTACTTGAGCCAACATCCAACACGGTCTGAGGATGTGCTGGGACCAGCCCTCAAGTGTCACCATGCTTCTGGCTCCAACACAACATGCCTACAAATTTGTTAGCCTCACCCTTGTGTCTTTGGAATGTGAGAGGAAACCGGAGCACTTGGAGGAAATCTACATAATTACAGGGAGAATGTAAGAAGTCCTTGCAGACAGCAGCGGGAATTGAACCCCGATTGCGATAGCAAAATTGCTGGTGCTGTAAAGTGTTATGCTAACCACTCTGCTATTGTGCTACCCTCACTGTTGTTTAGAAAGGTTCTATTTGGAAACCCAACTGTTCTGGCTTTACCCAGAATTCTGTGGTTCACACTTAAAGGTGTCAGAGTGACAGGGAACAACAGATTGCTGGAGATTTGTCATTAAGCATAGGTATGCTGTCTTCCATTTCCTGTCGGATTCAGGAATTGCAAAGCATCTGACCACAAGTCCCTACAAAGGATTGTGAGAACTGCTGAGAAGATCAATAGGGTCTCTCTTCCACGCATCAGACATATTTATCAATTGCGCTGTGTACGCAGGGCCCTCAGGGTCAATGATCCTTCCCATTTGTCCAGTAATCTTTTTGACCCCCCCTCCCCCCACCACCATCAGGCAGGAGGTACTGTAGCATTAGGACAAGGACTGTTAGGATGGGAAAACAGCATCTCCCCACCAGGCCGTAGGACTACTGAACTCCCTGCCACTACCCATGTCCCACCATACATGATGGTAGGGTGATGCTGTTTACTTTTGTGTTGTAAATGCACCTTATTATTTGTTAATTTACTACTGGTAATATTACTTTACGTGTTGTGTGTGTGTGAGTTATATGTACTGTGTTTTGCACCTTGGTCCAGAGGAAAGTTGCTTCTTTTGGCAGTATATATGCGGACGGTTGAATGACAATAAATGGAATTTGAATTTAGTGTCTGTCATTGTGAGTCACTTTAGCATCTCGAGAAGGCAGCTTACCACCAACATCTCATAGTTGATTATAGAGTGACTGCACTACAGCACAGAAACAGCCCCTTTGGCCCATCTAATCTGTGCTGCCCAGGTTTTCTGTGTAGTCCCACCTGACGACGCCTAGGCCTTCCATGCCTCTCTCATCCAAGTATCTATCCAAACTTCTCTTAAACGTTACACTTGAACCTGCATCTACCTCTTCCACAGGCAGCATATTTCACACTTGCACCACCATCTGGGTGTAGAAGTTCACCCTCTGATTTCCCGTAAGTCTTTCACCTTTTACCCTTAACATGTGACCTCTTGTTCTAGTCTCACCCACCCTGCACAGAAAAAGCCTGCAAGCACTCCTATCTCTACCCCTCATAAGTTTGTATAACTCTATGTTGTCCCCTCATTCTCCTGTGCTCTAATGAATCAGGTCCCTACCTATTTAACTTTCCTTATAACTTAGGTCCTCAATTCCTGAGTTGAGGCTGAACAAGTTAGGTCTTTATTCTTCGGAGCGTAGGAGGTTGAGGGGGGGACTTGATAGAGGTATTTAAAATTATGAGGGGGATAGATAGAGTTGATGTGGATAGGCTTTTTCCATTGAGAGTAGGGGAGATTCAAACAAGAGGACATGAGTTGAAATTTAAAGGACAAAAGTTTAGGGGTAACATGAGGGGGAACTTCTTTACTCAGAAGGTGGTAGCTGTGTGGAACGAGCTTCCAGTAGAAGTGGTAGAGGCAGGTTCAGTATTGTCATTTAAAGTAAAACTGGATAGGTATATGGACAGGAAAGGAATGGAGAGTTATGGGCTGAGTGTGGGTCAGTGGGACTAGGTGAGCGTCAGCATTCGGCACGGACTGGAAGGGCCAAGATGGCCTGTTTCCGTGCTGTAATTGTTATATGGTTATAAGTCCCAGCAACATCTATGTACATTTTTTCTTTACTCTTTGAATCTTATTGATGGCTTCCCTGTGGGTAGGTCACCAGAACTGCACACAATATTCCTAATTCAGCCTTATCAATGTTATATAGAATTTCAGCATAGCATCTACTTTCAAGGAACTATACATCTATATTCCCAGCATTTTTTTTAACCACACAGGCTTTGATGGCCTTCCTTACTTTCCATTACACCCCCAGTCTTGATGTCATCTGCTAATTTGCTGATCCTGTTCACCACATCTTCATGTAAATCATTAATAAAGATGATAAACAGAGAGGGGTCGAGCACCAATCCCTCCGGGCTTACACTAGTCACAGGCTGAGAGAGTTGGGGAGGGGGAGGTGTGTGAGAGAGAGAGGGATGAGAGAGCAAGAGGGTGGGTGAGAGAGAGGAGGGGAAGAAAAAGGTAGAGAGAGAAAGGGTGAGTGGGGAGAAGGTGAGAGCAAAAGGGAGAGAGAGAGGGAGCGGAGTGGGGAGGTAGAGAAAAAGGGTGAAAGAGAGGGAAGAGAGAGAGATGGAATTCTTAGGGTCTGACGTGATGTATGGAGTGAAGCAGAGGGAAGGGGAGGCAGTTTCTGAGTACAGTCCATGACGTCGATGACTGTGATTAATGGAAAGAGGTTGAAGCCATTTTCATCTTGATAATTCAAATGGTTGGGCTGTTGACACATGTGAACTACGGCATTCGCTGTTGCTGACTGTGTGTGATTGACAGGACATTATGGAAGCTGATAATGAATTAGTCTGACTGATGACAGGATGTGACTGGGCACTGGGGCAGGTAGTAAGATCACCACTCTTGAAAACCACTAAAATGAAAGTAAGTTAAGTAAGTTTGAATTGCACATTATTAAAGGAAGGCAGGAATTTAACACATTTTTCTTCTTTCTGCATTGTTAGAAGATTGAATGGAATGTGTGATAAAAAAGCACAAAGGTGCACATTTTGACTGAAGCGATGGCTGTACTGTGTACACCTTACCCACACTGAGCTTTCTGGGTCACTGATGAGTCCACACAATCTTCACCTCGATTGTTTTCCTTCAACCTGCCTCACAAAATGATGCTCTCCCCCCCCCCCCCCCCCACCTGCTCTCTTAAGTAAGGTTAAACTGCGGTAGATAGATAACCTTAAATAAACCTGGATGAGAGGAGCCCTAAGCTGGTTAAGGCTCCAGTGCGGATCTGCTTCAGTACTGTAAATTCCTCACTCCACTTTGTAATAATAAGAATATTAATAATTTGATTACCTACACAGGCACAGTTAAGTGACAAACGTCATTCCCCACAACCTTGCCTTAAAATACAAACTCATTAAAAGACACATACCTTACTATAAATACAAGCCTGATCCAGCTTTAGAGTCAGAGTCTCACAAATTATATTATGACCGATTTGTTATTACAGGTATGACAATCCATCATAATTGCCTGGATATAATATTACAGGCAAGAACAACTTACTTAGTAGATATCGCCATTCTAAACACACAACATACAGAAATCAAGAAGTGAAAACTGCCAGAAATATGCTAACTTAAAAAAGGAAGTTGAGAGGCTATGGAACATGAGCCGAGTATATATTGTCCCAATAGTAATATCTACTACTGGTATCATCCCCAAGTTATTATACAATAGCATTAACCAATTAGGCCAACACAGCATTATTAATGTAAACCTCCAGAAAGCCACAACACTAAACACTACTAGAATACAGTAGTCTGAAAGTTTCTACCGAATGAGAAATGAGTGTGCTTGGTGCTGCCTGTACCTCAGGTTTTACCAGCTTGAGCTGAGAAAAAAATATAGATATAACAATAATAATAACAACTTATTTATAGAGCCCTTTTCATACAAGTGTTAGTAATTCAAAGTGCTTTACAATGCGGTAAAGTGCAAACATGCAAATAAAAGACACAAAGATGATAGTTAAAAGGTTTTGCGCTGGTGTTTAAAAGTATCAGTTGAGTCTGCATCCCTTTTCGTTTTAGGTATTGAATTCCACAGTTTAAGAGCTTAGTTCAAAAAAGCTGACCTGCCAATTATCCTTTGGGAGAGGTTGTTTAAGTTTAAATCTTCGTATTATCTGCAAACTTTGCAACAAAGCCATCAATTGCATCATCCAGATCATTGACATATAACGTAAAAAGAATCGGTCCCAACACAGACCGGCGGAAGAAGACCTGAGAGTTTGAGCAGGATTATAAAACGAAAGAGATTCTGTGATGGAATCAGGCCCCAGACCATTGAGAGTTTTAAAAACAAGTAAGAGAATTTTAGAATCAATTCTAAAAGATACAGGAAGCCAATGCAGAGTAAATAGGACAGGAGTGATGTTCTTCATCCTGGGTTTAGTTCAAAGTTCAGCAGCAGTATTCTGAATGAGTTGAAGTTTGTTAATAGATTGTTTTATAAGGCTAGTAAAAAGTGCATTATAGTAATATAATCTATTTGTTATAAAGATGTGAATTAGTTTTTTTAGTCCCCTGTGTGCTGCACAACCTTATTCCTGAAACCAGTATTAAATATAAGATTGTGACAACATTGTGTTTTCTGTAGTCTTTCACCGAAGTGATATCAGACAGGTTTTGAAACCGAAAGGAGGTAGTGGCCCTGCCAACAGAGAATAGTGAATCCGGGGCCCAAAACGTTGATGTGATCATAAAGAAGGCACAGCAGAGGCTCTACTTCATTTGGAGTTTGAGGAGATTCGGTATGTTACTAAAGGCTCTGACAATTTTCTGTATTTATATGTTGTATAGAAGATGTGTCAGGAGACATGTTTTTCACACAGAGAGTGGTGGGTGCATAGAACACCCTGCTAGGGGTGGTGATAGAGTCTATAGGAACATTTAAGAAACCTTTAGATGAAAGAAACATTGAGGGCCATGGAAAAAAGAAGGGTTGAATTGATATTAGAGTAGGTTAAAAGATTGACACAACATTGTGTGCTGAGGGGTCCGTACTGTGCTGCAATGTTCTTTGTTCTGTGTTCTGTAGTCTATGTTGGTGTGGTTGTCTAAATATCTCTTATGGTCTTGTCACATTGCACGCACCAAGAGATAATGAAAACTCAATTCTGCAGTTTCCAAATTTTTAATTAGAGAAGACAACAGTGGAATTTCCTAGTGTGTGGTGGACAAAGAAACGGAAGTTAAGTTAGTTATTGAAAAGATCTGAAGCAAAAAGAACAAGGGAAATCTGTAGATCTAAAATATGTAGATCAGTCTGATTGCCTTGCCTTAGTCTCACTGTCAGGCTATTGGGAAACTTATAAAATGTTACTTATTTTTTGTTTTTACTTAGAGAGACAGCACAGAACAGATCCCTCTGGTCCTTCTAGCCATACTGCCAGCAACCCACTGATGTAACCTTAGCCTCATCATGGGACAGTTTGCAATCAGCAATTAACCTACTAACCGGTACGACTTTGGACTGTGGGAGGAAACCCGCACTTACACGGGAAGGAACATACAAACTGGCTTACAGAGGACGGCAGAATTGAACTCCCAACTCTGATGCCCTGAGCTGTAATAGTGTGGTGCTAATCACGGCCCTACTGTGTGATTCTTTTTAATTCCTCCTACCAATGAGATGGAGGGTCTTCGTTTACATGCGCAAAATCTAACCCCATTTGTACGGAGTTTGTACGTTCTGCCCATGACCACGATGGTTTTCCCCCTGGCTGCTCCTGTTTTGCCCCGAGTTCCAAAGAAGTACAGGTTACACAGGCAGTTAGTCACATGGACGTAACTGGTTGGTGTGGGCTCATTGGGCCAGAAGAGCCTGTTACTGTGCTGTATCTCCAAATAATAACAATAATTACAGCTATTTATAGATGAAAAATGAATGCAAATACAGATGCTGAAAATCTGAAATAAAAACTGAAAATTGTGGAAGCACGCAGCAGACCTGACAGCATCTGAGGAGAGAGAAGCAGAGTTAACATTTTTGGTCAAAGATCGTTCGTCAGAGACGAAGCTATAATTGGATGGAAGTGCATCAAGGGCAAAGGGTTAAGTGTTGAAAATGGAGGCAGTGAGGTAAGGTTAAGGGATGAATTTATACAGATACTCAGGCAAAAAGTATATTGCTGTCGGGACTAGTGGGTGGGGGGGGGGGGGGGGGGGGAGCACGGAAAGAGCTGGAGAAGAAGAATCGTCTTTGCAAGGGCCTGAGCAAACTCGATGAGCCTGATAGAGACTCGAGACTGCAGATGCTGGAATTTGGAGCAACTCATCAGATGCTGGAGGAAATCAGAGGGTCAGGAAAAATTGGTAAACTGCTTGATTGCATACTGCAAGACAGAGAAAAACTTTGTTTTGCACGCTGTTCGCGCAGATCAATATAACATTGGTGTATTGAGGTAGTACAAGGTAAAACAATAACCAAGTGCAGAATGAAGTGTTTCAGCTATAGAAAAAGTGTGGCGCAGGCTGATAATAAGGTGCAAGGCCAAGACAAGGTTGATTGAGAAATCAAAAGCCCATCTTATGGTATTAGGGGACTGTTCAGTCAGCTGATAACAGCAGCATAGAAGCTGGCCTTGAGCCTGGTAGTACATTGCTCCTTCCCGATGGGTGGGGTTAGAAGGTGGATGCTTGGATTGAGGTCGTTCAAGGGGCAGAGAGATATGAAAGGCAATGGTGTAGATGTTGGAGCCCGTGTTCAATCTCCCCCACAGTCCTGATGAAGTTTCTTGGCTGAAACATCGACTGTTTATTTCCCTCAGTAGATGCTGCCTGACGCCGAGTTCCTCCAGCATTTTGTGCGTGTTGCTCAAGGTTTTCAGCGTCTATAGAGTTTCTCGTGTCAACCCCCACAGCTAGAAGCCAAGAGCTTTCTGTCTCAGAATATGTGAAGTTTTGTCCTCTGTTGTCTCCGGATCCTGTCACCACATTATGGAAACGCTGGCATCGTTCTCTCAAGATCATCTTCCTCTTTTGTGATCTAATTACTGGGCTAAACAAGGTGCCTGTTGTACAAGTTGAAGAATGAGACATGCCTTTATCCTGCTTATAACGTTGCTTAAGTCGTGCTGAAGGAAGAGACGAAGGGGAATTATTTTACAGAGTTACCTATAAAACATTAGTGCCATTATTTTGACACAGCTGATTTCACAATTGATAGAATGTCCTGTGCCTTAAGGCTGGTTACATGATAAGGGAGCTAATTACACTGTGCTTATATTCCTACCCACTGCCTGCTGGTTTGATTTAGAATAGGCTCAAGCAATTTAGAGGCATTGAAATTAAGAAAAAAAATATCTTTCAGTTACCTAGGCAGAAAGAATGTTTTTTTCACTATCGGGAAATCATAACTTCAACAAACTTCTATAGGTGAACAGTGGGGAGTATCCTGACTGGTTAATTGGTTATTGTAAATTGTCCCATGATTAGGCTAGGGTTAAATTAGGGGTTGCTGGGTGGCAGGAAGGGCCTAATCTGGGCTCTATCTCAATAACTAAATAATAAGATGAATCTCAGAGTACATATATGGTGACATGTACATACATTGATAATAGATTTACTTTGAATTTGAACTTTGATAATGCTTTTTTTGGTTGCACTGTGAACTACAACACTAGAATACTACAGCATAGTACAGGCCCTTTGGCCCTCGATGTTGTGCTGACCGATATGTTCCTTAAGAAAGAAGTACTAAACCCACACTACGCCGTAATCCTCTATTTTTCTTTCATCCATGTGCCTGTCCAAGAAGCTCTTAAATACCCCTAATGTTTTAGCCTCCACCACCATCCCTGGCAAGTCATTACAGGCACCCACAACCCTCTGTGTAAAAAAACTTGCTCCTGATCTCTCCCCTAAACTTCCCTCCCTTAACTTTGTACATATGCCCTCTGGTGTTTGCTATTGGTGCCCTGGGAAACAGGTACTGACTATCCACCCTATCTATGCCTCTCACTATGCCCACACATTACCTCACAGCCCCTCTGACTAAAATTGAAGCCTGACCTTTGGAGCTGTCTATGTGGAGTTTGTACGCTCTCCCTGTGGCCACTGGAATTTCCCCTGAGTGCTCCAGTTTCCTCCTATAATCAGTCATACAGGCAGACACATGAGGGACATTTAAGAAACTCTTAGACAGGCACATGAATGATAGCAAAATGAAGGACCATGTAGAAGGGAAGAATTCGATTGATCTTAGAGCAGGTTAAAAGGTCAGCACAACATCATGGGCTGAAGGGCCTGTACTGTGCTGTAATGTTCTATGTTCTACGTTCTAATCCAAGATTTGCAGGCAGTTGGGTGAACTGATTGCCGTAAATTGATTCTCACATGTGACGAATGGCAGAATATGGGGGGAGATGATGGCAATATGGAGAGGATAAAATGGATTTGATTAGGATTAGGCGTTTGCTGGTTATTACAGGCCTAATGGGTGGAAGAGCTTGTTTCTCTATTGTATCTCTCTGTGACTCTATAGCTTTCTGATATTGTGTGGTTCAGATCAGATACATTTTGAAGGCCCTCTTTTGGTAGGGTTCACTATGGATGTTGCGTCCTAGCTGTATAAATTTGCAGAAGCCAGTGCAGTTTGGGCATGGTAGCGTAGTGGTTAACACAACGCGTTACAGAGCAGGCTACACAGGTTCAATTCCCACCACAGTACTTACTACTGTCAGTAGTTTGTACACTCTGCCTGTGGGTTTACTCCAAGTGCTCTGGATGCATATTGTAAATTTGTCCATTAATTATTAGGATTAAATTGGGGGGCCTTTCCTTGAAGGACTGGAACAGTCTATTCCATGCTGTAAATCAATAAATGAATGAATAGATATGGAGAGTAAGCTATTTGAGACACATGGCACATGGCAATAGTTAGTGGGAGCTATCACCACTATCACCACCCCTTAATGAACCTTAGGTCCACTTAAGCAAAATCTATATAAACCTAGACAGAAGGCAGAAAAGGAATGATATGTTGATTGTCTGAAATGAAGAAGGGTAGGATTTATAACTCCTGCATTGACCAGTTAGGCTGAATGGTCTTCTTCTGTAGCAAGTTATATAAGAAATACTAATACTTTCTTGTAGTATTTGAAATCCAAATCATTGTAATATAGTTTAATTACACTTACTGGTTGCACTTAACTGTGAAGATCATTTTGTGGGGTCCACATGGGTCACAGAACATACAGTACAGAAACTGGCCATTTGGCCCATCTGGTCCATGACAGCCTGGTCTTCCACCTTGTCTCTTGTGCCTAGTCCCATCTTCCTGTAGCCCATCCTTCTTTAATCCTTGTGCTGTTCTGCTGAGCATATAGGCATACTGTGTTGGGTGGATGGAGTCTTTGGTTATGCCAGCTGCTTTACCATCTTACATTTTTATTTTCAGGACGCAGCTGAGCTGATATTTTTTCATCCAATAGAAAGTGAGTAGGGGTGGTAGTACAGGCAGGTACATCAGAGCCATTTTTGAGATTCTTTGATAGGCACATGGATGATAGAAAAATGAGGACCATGTGGGAGGGAAGGGTTAGGTTGATCTTGGAGTAGGTTAAAAAGTGGACACAACATTGTTGACTGAAGGTTCTGTACAGTGCTGTAGTATTCAGTCTTCTATGATGCTGCTATAGCCTTTCCTTGATTTGCAAAAGAGATGTTTTCCTGGATAATTCTACATTGAGCAAAATTTTGTGAAGCAGAGAGGTTTAGGTGAAATGTATAATGGGTGTTCTGGTACTGTGTAACCCAGAGGGAGGGATGCACCACTTATTCCAATGAAAAAAAAATTCTTAAATCAAAGACAAACACCTCAGAGAGTTAGTGGTGTTGTTGTGAAAAGTCATGAAATTACCTTTTGTAAATCAACCAATATTCTAGGTCAAGAGGCCTGCTTCTGTGCTGGACCGCTCTGTGACTTGTTGACTCTACCTTTGTTCCGACGATTTATACCTTCCTTTTCATTGAAGGGATTGTGCTGTTTTTGCATAAATCTATTGTGACCACAACCCTCTACCTGCATCCACTCATGCCAAGTTAAGCTGCGGCTTTGTAAAGCTCTAGTTAAGCTGCATCTGGAGTTGCGTACGGTTCTAGTTGCCCATTAAAGGAAAGATGTTGAGGCTTTGGAGAGGTTAACAGGATACTGCCTGGATTAGATGACATGTGCTATAACAAGAGGCTGGACAAACTTAGGTTGTTATGTCTGGAGTGGCAGAGGATGAGGCGATATCTGATAGGGCTTTATAAGATTATGAGAGGCATAGATAGAGTAGACAGGCAATGTCTTTTTTTCCCCAGGGCTGAAATGTTTGATAACAGAGGGCATGCATTTAAGGTGAGGGGGGTAATTTCAAAGGAGAGGTGAGGTTCAGGTGAGTGGTGGGTGCCTGGAATGTTCTGATATCGCAAATACATTACGGACTTTAGAAGACGTTTAGAGAGGCACATGAATGTAAGAAAAATGGAAGGATATTGACATTGTGCAGGTGGAAGAGATTAGTATATTTGGTCATTTAATAACTAATTTAATTGCTTTGGCATATTGTGGGCCAAAAGGCCCGTTCTTGTGCTTGTACTGTTCTATGTTCTACGTACGTCCTATTCCATGGTTAAACTATCTACTCCTTGTTTTTATGCTTCTCCTTAAATCACACATCTTTTGTTGAGGATATATCAGTTCCTTCTTTGCCGTGAGGTATTGTGATGATGTGAGGCCTCCACCACTCCGCAGTCTGCTCTGCCTAACCTCCTGTTGACCCGCCAGAAGTTCCCAACTAAAAAAAAGCCTCTTCATTGTCTTTTTATGAACTTGGAAAGATCAGATCTTCAAGATCATAAAAATGTTGCCTCCCAGATAATTTACCCCCTCCAGTGAAAGCAGAATGGATACTGTGAATGGATGCAGGGATCCTTAATGGTTTGAAGCCCACAGGATGTTTAGGAACAAAATCACAGGGGCAGAAGACTCAGTCCTCCGTTTACCCAATGTCTACTAAACTCAAATTTGAAATTTTCAATTGATCTTCAGAATCAGAATCAGGTTTAATCTAAATAGAATATGTCATGGAATTTGTTGGTTAGCAGCAGTAGTACAGAGCCATACATAATTAAAAAAAACTATAAATTACATTAAGTAAGTAGTGCCAAAAGTGAGGTAGTGTATAAATCTGCTGGCAGAGGGGAAGAAGCTGTTCCTGAATCATTGAGTGTGTGTCTTCATGCTCCTGTACCTCCTCCTTGATGTTAGCAATGAGAAGAGGGCATGTCCTAAGAGGTAGGGGTCCTTAAAGATAGATGTTGTCTTGTTTATGCATTGCCTTCCATGAAAAGAATAAACAGTCGGATGTTTTGGGCTGAGATTCTTCAACTGTTCCTGATATAGGCCAGAAACATCAAATCCTGATGAAGTGACCTGCTGAGTTCCTTTAGCATTTGATATGAATTACTCTGGATTTCCAGCAACTGCAGAATATTTTGTGTTTAAAATGTCATGACATATGTCAGTGATATTAAACCAGTCTCTGATTCTGATTCATCTGGATGGAGTTTCAAAGCCAGTGGCTGTTTATCTGAGGTGGAAATGAGGAAAGGTTTCTTATCTCAGAGGGTTGTGTACCTTTGGGATTCTCCACACCCACGTGTATGGAGGATGACTCACTGAATAGATTCAAGGTCGAGATACGGTTTATTAACAGGACATATAACATTCTCCATCGGAAAGGGGCCATTCTATGATGGTAAGGAAAAAGCTGCTTAGTTTCTCCTCAGTGACAAACAGAATGTTGGAGAGTATCAGCTGGTCAGGCAGCATCTGTAGAGAGGAATAACCAGCTGCAGCACTATCTGGTATAGGGGAGGGGGCTTCTTCACAGAATCGAGTTAAACTGCAGTGAGCTATAAACTTTAGCAGCTTTATCATGGCATTGTATCCAGGACATCTTCAAGGAGTGATGCCTCAAAAAGGTGGCATCCTTCATTAAGGACCTTGGTCACCCAGGTTATGCCTTGTTCTCATTGCTACCGTCAAGGAGGAGGTACAGATCCTGAAGGCACACACTAAGGGATTCAGGAACAGCTTTTTTCCCTCTGCCATCTGATTTTTGAATCGACATTGAACCCATGAACACTGCCTCATCACTTTTTTATTTCTATATTTGCATTTCTTATAGTTATATATTAACTATTTAATATATACAGTATATAACACCATAAGATATAGGAGCAGAATTAGGCCACTTGGCCCATCGAGTCTGCTCTGCCCTTTCATCCTGGCTGATCCAATTTTTCTCTCAGCCCCAATCTCTTACCTTCTCTCTGTATCCCTTCATACCAATCAAGACCAATCAAGAACGTATTAATTTGTGCCTTAACTATACATAGATTTGGCTCCACTGCTGCCTTTGGCAAAGAATTCCACTGATTCACCACTCTCTGGCTAAAGAAATTCATCGTCATCTCCGTTCTAAAAGGACACCCTTCTGTTCTGAGGCTGTGTCCTCTGCTCTTAGACTCTCCCATCAGAGGAAACATCCTCTCCACATCCACTCTATCAAGGCCTTTTACCACTCGATAGGTTTCAATGAGGTGACCACTTATTCCTCTGAATTCCAGTGAATACAGGCCAAGAGCCATCAAACGCTCTTTATATGACAAGCCATTTATTCCTGAAATCATTTTCATGAACCTCCTTTGAACCCTCTCCAGTTTCAGCATATCGCTTCTCAGATAATGGTCTCACAGAACTCCAAATGATGCTTCAGCAGCACTTTATAAAGTCTTAATATTACATCCTCGCTTATATAATCTAGTCTTGAAACTAATGTTCACATTGCATTTGCCTTCCTCACCCACAGACTCAACCTGCAAATTAACCCTTATGGAATCCTGCACAAGGACTCCCTCATCCCTTTGCACCTGTTTTGTTGTATTTTCTCTCCTTTTAGAAAATAGTCAACCCTTTTATTTCTTTTACCAAAGTGATTACCATTCACTTCCCGGCACTGTATTCCATCTGCCATTTCATGGCCCATTCTCCTAACCTGCCTGTCTGTCTGTCTGTATCCTCTCTACTTCCTCAAAACTACAGTACCTGCAAACAAACTTTGCAACAAAGCCATCAATTCCTTCATCTAAATCATTGACATATAAAGCAAAAAGAATCGGTCTCAACACAGACCCCTGCAGAACACCACTAGTCTCCAGCAGCCAACCAGAAAAGGCTCCCTTTATCTCTCTCTTTGCCTTCTGCCAATCGGCCAGTGCTTTATCCATGCTAGAATCTTTCTTGTAATACCATGGGATTGTAGTTTGTTAAGCAGCCTCATATGTGGTTCCTTGTCAAAGGCCTAATGAAAATCCAAGTACACAACATCAACTGATTCTCCTTTAGCTATCCTGCTTGTTATTTCTTCAAAGGATTCCTGCAGATTTGTCCAGCAAGACTTTCCCTTGAGGAAACCATGCTGACTACAGCCTGTTTTATCATGTGCCTCCAAGTACCCTGAGACTTCATCCTTAGTCCTTAGAGACTTCCAATATAACTCGGAGTCCTGCCATGTGCAGAAGTTCGCTGATGACACGGCCATAGTGGGGTGTGTCAGGAATGGACAGGAGGAGGAGTATAGGAAACTGATACAGGACTTTGTGATATGGTGCAACTCAAACTACCTGCGTCTCAATATCACCAAGACCAAGGAGATGGTGGTGGACTTTAGGAGATCTAGGCCTCATATGGAGCCAGTGATCATTAATGGAGAATGTGTGGAGCAGGTTAAGACCTACAAGTATCTGGGAGTACAGTTAGACGAGAAGCTAGACTGGACTGCCAACACAGATGCCTTGTGCAGGAAGGCACAGAGTCGACTGTACTTCCTAAGAAGGTTGGCGTCATTCAATGTCTGTAGTGAGATGCTGAAGATGTTCTATAGGTCAGTTGTGGAGAGCGCCCTCTTCTTTGTGGTGGCGTGTTGGGGAGGAAGCATTAAGAAGAGGGACGCCTCACGTCTTAATAAGCTGGTAAAGAAGGCGGGCTCTGTCGTGGGCAAAGTACTGGAGAGTTTAACATCGGTAGCTGAGCGAAGGGCGCTGAGTAGGCTACGGTCAATTATGGATAACTCTGAACATCCTCTACATAGCACCATCCAGAGACAGAGAAGCAGTTTCAGCGACAGGTTACTATCGATGCAATGCTCCTCAGACAGGATGAAGAGGTCAATACTCCCCAATGCCATTAGGCTTTACAATTCTACCGCCAGGACTTAAGAACTTTTTAAAAGCTATTATTAATGCTTTTTGAGATAGTGATTTAGATGCATATCATATTTTTTACTGAGTTAAGTATTGTATGTAATTAGTTTTGCTACAACAAGTGTATGGGACATTGGAAAAAAAGTTGAATTTCCCCATGGGGATGAATAAAGTATCTATCTATCTATCTATCTATCTATCTAGTAATCGACTCCAACATCTTTCCAACTACTGAGGTCAGACTAATTGGCCTATAATTTCCCTTTTTCTTCCTCTCTCCCTTCTTGAAGAATTGAGTGACATTTGCAGTTTCCCGGTCGTCCGGAATCATTCTTCGGAAAGATCAAAGGTTCGAATGTATAATTCAATGTCAGAGAAATGTATACAATATTCATCCGAAATGCTCTTTCTTTGCAACTATCCACAAAAACAGAGTAGTGCCCCAAAGAATGAATGACAGTTAAGTGTTAGAACCCCAAAGTGCGCTCGCAGTTCTCCCCTCCCGTGCGTTAGCGGCAGTGAGCACCAATCCCCTCTCCCCCGTCGGTTAAAAAAAAAGCATTGGCATAGCCACTGAGCACTCAGGTGTGAGCTGTGAGGAAAGCAATAGCAAAGACACGGCGTTTCACCTGGCATTCGACATACCGCAGGTTCTCACTCTCCCTAGTAAGGGAGAAAGCGTTGTCTCCATTTTCCCAGTGCGCGGGGAGACATAACAAACATAAACCAGACATAAATCGCTGGTTTATGATGTTAAAATTCTGTTACATCGCTTGTTTCGAGCTCTGTGTCTGAAGATCGCAAAGATCCCTGGTCTCCAGGCACACGACCGTAGATATTTCATCTCCCCCGACAACACAAGGGACTCCTGTCGGGACACCGACCCTCGATCCACCCATCTCCAGAGCCCTGAGATCCTAGGCTTCCGAATCCGAGCCATACTCTTAGGCCGAGCCTTTGGTGTGCTGAACAACGGCCAGTAAGGAACCCAAGAGCGGGTCCCATTCCCGCAAAGAATCATAGAGCATTACCAATGCCTTCACAAGCGGCTCTAAAAAGTCATCTCATCGGCACAGTAGGAATTCTCCCTCCTGGAATCCAGCACCAACCTGATTTTCCCAGTCTACCTGCACATTGAAATCCCCCACGACTATTGTAACATTGCCCTTTTGGCATGTATTTTCGATCGCCCGTTGTAATTTGTAGACCACATCCTTACTAATGTTTGGGGGTCTGTATAAAACTCCCATAAGGGTCTTTATAGTTTTGCACTTCATTACTTAAACTTACTGTAATTCACAGTTTTTTTCTATTATTATGGATTGGATTGTACTGCTGCCGCAAAGACAACTATTTTCATGACGTATGCCGGTGATATCAAACCTGATTCTGATTCATCAACCCCTCACTTTGCAGTGCTGGACCTGGGATCTTTAGGTTTGTGGCTATTCCAGGTCATGCCCATCTGGGACTTGCCTTCTTCTCATTCCTTCCATTGGAGAGGAGATAGAGGAGCCTGAAGACCTGCACTCAACAATTGAGGAATGGCTTCTTCCCCTCTGCCTCAAATTTTGAACTGTCCATGAAACCATGAACACCACCTTGTCCCTTTTCTTGCTCTATTTATTTATTTTGAAATTTATAACAATTTGGTGTCTTTGCACAGCCCTCCCGCCACAAAACAACCAACTTCACTTCTTGTACACGCAGTGGCCACTTTAGTAAGTATCTCCGGTACCTAAGGAAATTTGCCACAGAATTTGTGGTCTTCTGCTTCTGTAGCCTATCTACTTCAAGGTTTGATATGGTGTGTGTGTTCAGAGATTCTCTTCTGCACACTGCTGCTTTGAACGCTTGGTTACGTGAGTTACTGTTGCCTTAATGTCAGCTTGAACCAGTCTGGCCATTCTTCTTTCTCACTAACAAGGTGCTTTCACCCACAGAACTGCTGCTCACAGGAATTTTTTTTTTGTTTTACGCACCATTCTCTGTAAGCACTGGAGCAGGTTTTATTTTGTGCCATAGACTCCTACCATTAACCCCAGGCTGGGAGGCCCTGCTCTGGAGACTGCTGGGCATGAAAATCCCCAGAGATCAGCAGTTAAGATATCCAAACAACCCGGCCTGACACCAATAATTATCCCACGGTCAAAGTCACATTTCTTTTCCATTCTGATATTTGGTCTGAACAACAACTGAACCTCTTGACCGTGTCTGCATGCTTTTATGCATTGAGTTGCTGCCGCGTGATTGGCTGATTCGATATCTGTGTTAGCGAGAGGGTATATCGATGTACCTAATAAAGTGGCCACTGAGTGTGTGTAAGTGATCATAAACCTGATTCTGATTAAATGTGATAAGGGTTTCTATTTACAATATCCTTACAGGGAGAGAGTTCCAGACCCCTATTACTTTCTAAGTGAAAGTATTTTTTACCTCATGTTCCACTTAGTCCTTATGCTGGTTAATTTAATTCCACGCCTGCTGTTTTTATTTAACCCCCTGCTGAGGGAAGTAACTCTTTCCTATTTGATCCACTTGATTTTATACAGCTCAATTTAGTTTCACCTCAGCGCCTTTTTTTGCAAAGAAAACAACCCCCAGTCCAGGATTTTCTCATGGCTCCAGTTTTCCCATCCTGCGTAATCCTTGTTGATTACCTCGGAATCCTCTCCAATGCAGCCACCTCTTTCCTGTACACCACGCCCAACTGTAGCACATATTGTCTTCGCTTCTTGCGAGACCTACAGTACTGTGCAAAAGTCTTAGGTGACAAGTTCGTCCATCTGGGAGGAGCAAAGGATGCTGGGAATGATGAGTGCGGAGCACTGCAGGAAGGGTGTGGGACAGGTGGCAGAGGAGTGTCAGGAGCAGGAGGTGGTGCATGTGCAGACACACCCAGCCCTGACACACCACCCTTGGGCATTTGATTCCAAACAATTGATTTATTGATCATTACAGAATTTCTCTGGTGCTTCCTGTTCCCGTGTCTCTCCCTTCCCCTTTTCCCAACCATGATTCCCCTCTCCCTGTCTCCTTCCCACTCTAAGTCCACAATAGAGACCCATATCAGAATCAGGTTTATCATCACTCACAAGTCATGAAATTTGTTTTTTTTTTGTGGCAGCAAATTACATAAAATTACTACAGTACTGTGCAAAATCTCAGGCACCCTAGCTAAAACACGTGCCTAGGATTTTGCACAGTTTTATACCTGCTCTTATATCATTGCTGTCGAAATCGTACAACGCACACAAAACGCTGAAGGAACTCTGCGGTTCAGGTGGCATCTGTGGAGGGAATGATGAAGGACCTCGACTTGGAATGTCAGCTGCTCATTTCCCTCCAGAGATGCTGCCTGAACCTTTAGCATTTTGTGTGTGTCACTCATGATTTTTAAGACAATAGGGGTGGCATGGTAGTGTATCAGTTACCGCAATGCTATTTTAGCACCAGTGACCTGGGTTTAATTCTACTGCTCTCTGTCATTCTTTGCATGACCACATGGGCATCCTCTATGTGCTACAGTTCCCTTCCTCCGTCTAAAGACATGCAGGTTAGTATAGTAGGCTAATTGGTCACATAGTGTTCAATGAGCATGTTGGGCCGGGAGGGCCTGTTACCATGCTGTACCTCCAGTTAAAAACTAGATGAAATTAAATATATCAGAGCAGGGATCAGCTCAAAGTGAAGATACCATCGAGTTAGGCCACAACTTTGTGTTTCTGTGGGCAATTCTGGTCACCACATTTCAGGAAAGATGTGATTGTATTGGAGAGGGTGCAGAAGAGCTTACTGAATGAGAATCAGGAACAGGTTTAATATCACGGGCATTCTGTATATCATGAAATGAGTTGTTTCGTGGCAGCAGTATACTGTCATTCATAATAAAACCGGATATTACAATAAAGAAGATATATATCATCATTATTTGCTGTGACATATGACGTGGGCAATCATAGTCTCAGGACCATGATTGTTCTTGGCAAAATTTTTCTACAGAAGTGAGTTGCCATTCATTGTCTTCTGGGCAGTGTCTGTATAAGACGGGTCGCCCCAGCCATTATCAATACTCTTCAGTGATTGTCTGCCTGGCGTCAGTGGTTGCCTGACCAGGACTTGTGATATGTACCAGCTGCTCATACAACCATCCACCACCTGCCCCCTTGGCTTCATGTGACCCCGATCAGGGAACTAAACAGATGCCACACCTTGCCCGAGGTTGACCTGCAGGCTAGTGGAGGGAAGGAGCACCTTACACATCCTTTGGTGAAGACCTATCTCCAGCCCATCGCCCCGTCACTTAATGTATGTACATACATACACAAACGCACGCATATTACACACGCTGTATTTATGTACCTGGGTTTATCATCTGTTCAGAAAATGATGGCTAAGGGAAAGAAGCTGTTCCTAAGTTGTTGAATGTGTGTCTTCAGGCTTCTGTACCTCCTCTTTGATGGTAGCAATGAGAAGATGGCATGATCTGGGTGATGTGAGTCCTGATTGATGGATGCTGCCTTTTTGAGATATTGCAACTTGAAGATGTCCTTGATTGTGAGGAGGGTAGTGCTACTGTATCTCCTCCTTGACGAGGAGGAGCAAGGAGACAGTAGAATGGTTTTGCATGTGTTGCTTCAGATTTCCAGCATCCGCAGTCTCTCCTGTATCTTGCAAATCTTACAGCTACTGATGTTGGTTAGAGATGCAAACAAGCAGATAAATTGTAGAGTTTATCATTTTATATGTTTTGATTAGAAAAAGAAAGATTTGCAGTATTGCACCTGGAACATTATGAGAGAAATGCCCCAAAGATTAGTAGCAAGGGAACTGATCTCTGCTCCTGTTGCAAAACTTGTTCTTGTTTGTGTCATTGAGATGAACAGAAATTTGATCCATTATTGATCTGTAGACCAGTATGTAATATATTAGATTGTGTGGGATCACAGCTGAGTTAAACTTATTAAAATGTCACTGACAATAACTTGCATGGATCTAGCAGTATCAACATAGAAAAGCACTCCAATCAAAATTCAGAATTCAGAATCAGGTTTAATATCACTGGCATATGGCTTGAAATTTTAAACTCCAGAGATTCTGCAGATGCTGGAAATCCAGAGCAACACACACAAGATGCTGGAAGAACCCAGCAGATCAGACAGCATCAATGGAAATGAATAAATAGTTGATGTTTATCTAATATGTATTATATATAAATTAAATAAGTGTATGGGACATTGGAAAAAAAGTTGAATTTCCCCATGGGGATGAATAAAGTATCTATCTATCTATCTATATAAAAAGAGAGCAAACAAAATGGTGAGGAATTGTTCACAGGTTGGTTCATTGTCCTATCAGAAATCTGATGGTGGTGGGGAAGAAGCTGTTCCCAAAATAATGAGTGCTTGCCTTCAGGCTCCTGTGCCTCCTCCCTGATAGTAAAAATGAGAAGAGGGCATGTCTAGGTGATGGGGATCCTTAATGATGGACGTTGCCATTTTGAGACACCATTTTATGAAGGTCAAGTCGAGTCAAGCCAAGTTTATTTATATAGTACATTTAAACACAACCTACGTTGACCAAAGTGCTGTACAGATCAGAGCAGATAGCTAAAATCACAAATACAAGAAAAATAGACATAGCCAACAAGGCAAACAGCTTATAGGCACAAAAGAAACAACACAAGGGCCTAGGCACAAGCCAAAAATCAGCCACATCAGCAGGATTCAAACACTAGTGAATAAAAGTAAGTTTTGAGCCTGGATTTAAAAGAGTCAATGGAGGGGGCAGATCTGATAGGGAGGGGAATGCTGTTCCACAGTCTAGGGGCTACAATAGCAAAGGCATGGTCACCCCTGAGCTTAAGTTTAGGTCGCTGGACAGCCAGGACCTTGATGCCGGGGAGGTTCGTGCCCATGCTAGAACTAGCTGAATTTGCAACCTTCTGCAGCTTTTTCCGATGTCCTGCAGTGACCCCAGTCAAAAACACGGAGATTCTGCAAATGCTGGAAATCAGATCAACGCACACAAAATGCTGGAGGAGTTCAGCGGGTCAGGAACATCTATTGAAAGCAATAAGTAGTCAACATTTCGGGCAGAGACCTTTCATCAGAATCCCAAGGCCCAGCAGTTAAAAACAATATTCAGAGTGGGAACTAATTGCTTGGAGACAACAGGGCTTTAAAATATTTTCAAACAAATGATCCAATAATCTTTTACTAGTTCTTGGCCCGAAACATCAACTGTACTTTTTTCCGTAGATGCTGCCTAGTCTGCTGAGTTCCTCCAGCATTTTGAGTGTGTTGCATCTTGTACAAGAATCTTGAGGATCTGAGTTATGGGGAAATATTGAATAGAAAGGGACTTTATTCCCTGAAACATAGGAGAATGAGCGGAGATTAGATAGAATATCCAAAATTATGAGGGTATTGATAGGGTTAATGCAGGCAGGCTTTTTCCACTGAGGTTGGGTAGGACTACAACCAGAGGTCATGGGTTAAGAGTGAAACGTGAAATGTTTAAAGGGAACTTGAGCGGAATATTCTTCACTCAGAGGGTGGTGAGAATGTGGAACAAGCTGCCAGTGGAAGTGGTGGATGTGGGTTTGATTTCAACATCTAAGGGAAATTTGGATAGTTACATAGATGGGAGGAGTTTGGAGGGCTACAGTTTGGGTGCAGGTTGATGGGACCAGGCAGATTAATAGTTTGGCATGGATTTGATGCTCCAAGGACAGCTGTAGCATTGTATGACTCTGAGAAGAACACAAGAAAATAGGAACAGGTAGAAACCATTCAGCCCCTCTATACTTCCCCACCATGGGGCTGATTTATGCTGCCTGAACTCTTCTTCCGTGTCAGTTCACCATTCCTCAATCTTTCGAATTCTCATCTACCTCCACCTTAGATATATACCATATTCTGGCCTTAGCATGGTTAAGAAGGCAAATGGCATGCTTGCCTTTATTAGCTGAGCCATTGAGTTCAATAGTCAGGAAGCTCTATAAAACTCTAGTTAGTCTGCATCTGGAGTACTGCATACTGTTCTGGTTGTTCCTTTGTAGGAAGGATGTCGAGGCTTTGGAGCGGGTTCGGAAGATGTTTATCGGGATGCTGCCTGAATTAGAGGGTGCGTGCTGTAACAAGAGTTTGGGCAAACCTGGGCTGTTTTCTCTAAAGCTGGGGGGAGATCTGAGAGAGGGTTATAAGATTATGAGAGGCATAGATGGAGTAACAGAAGGTATCTTTTTCCCAGGGTCAAAATGTTTAATACCAGAGGACATTCATTTAAGGTGGTGGTGGGCGGGGGTGGGGGTTTAATTTCAACGGAGATGTGAAAGGTTAAGTTTTTTTACGCAGAGAGTGGTGGGTGCCTGGAATGTGCTGCCTGGGGTGGTTGTAGAGACAGATACATTAGGGGCTTTTAAGAGACATTTAGAGAGGCACATGAATATGAGGAAAATGGAAGGATATAGACATCGTGTAGGCTGAAGAGGTTAGTTGAGTTGGAAATTTGATTACTAATTTTATTGGTCTAGCACAACAGTGTGGGCCGAAGGGTCTGTTCCTGTGCTGTACTGTTCTATGTTCTATGTTTTCTACTAACTTTAGGGGCAGAGAATTCCAGAGTACCACCATGTTTGTGAGAACAGATTTCTATGCACCTCAGTTTCAAGTGACCGGCCTCTGTATTTATACCTGTGCTCTCTTTTTTGTGACTCTCACTGATGTAAACACCTCCACATCTACCATGTCAAGCTCCCTTAAGATCCTGCGTGTCTGAATAAGGTCACCTCTCATCCTTCTAAATTCCAAGGAATACTGACCCAAAATGTCTAGCCTCTGTTGGCATGGCTACTCTGTCATCCCTGGAACCTGTCTGCAGTCCTGCTGAGTTCCTCCAGCATTTTGTGTGTGTTGTTGAATCTCCTCGAAGGAAAAGCAAGAGCTGTTGAGGCAGAGTGGTTTGAGGAGTTTCCAAATATGAACATTTAAAGCAGGCCTTGTGTTAAGCCACACAGACTTTGGAGCCTGCTCTATCCATTCATTAACTATAAACTCTGAAGTAAATTTATTGTCAAAGTACATATATGTCATCATATACTACCTTGAGATTGATTTTCTGCAAAGTTTAAAGTTCAAAGTAAAGTTATTTTCAAAGTACATACAGTATATCCCATTATCTACAAGCTTGAGATTCATTTTCTTGTGGGCATTCTTAGTAAATACTAAGAAACAGAATAGAATCAGTGGAAGACTGCATCCAACAAAACAGTGAAACACCAATGTGCAAAAGGCAACACACTGTGCAAATACACAAAGATAAATAATAATAAACAGGAAGATTAAAGATCATTAGATGAAGAGTCTTTGAAAGTGAGTTCATAGATTGTGGGAATATTTTAGTGATTGGGTGAGTGACGTTACCCCCTCTGGTTGAAGACCCTGTTGGTTGACAGGTGATAACTGTTCTTGAACCTGGTGGTATGGGTCTTGAGGCTCCTGTATCTCCTTCTTGATGGCAGCAGAGAGAAAAGAGGCATTTACAGAAAAATAGAATTTACAAAAAGATAATTTGTTTTATGAAAAACTATACCTAAATAAAGACTGACAAACAGCCTCATGTATACCACAGGGAGCACCTGGGCTGGTGGGATGTTTCATTGATACGATGTAGACTCTCAAGATCTTTTCTCAGAACTCACAACCTTTTGACTCGAAGCCAGAGTGCAATCTACTGAACTGCAGGTGACACTGGGACCCAGCTGCAGCATTCTCTGTCATAAGCTCTGGAAACTCCTGCGTAACCGAGAGTTTTTCTGTAACCAAATAAACGGGGTTTCAAAATGACAGCCGGACTTTGTAGTTGAAGTGTTGTGCAAAGATTGCTTGCAGAAGGCTGGCTTTGATTGATTACTTATAGTAACTGTGGAAGTATTTACCTGACAAATAAATGGTATAGCTGAGAGGGCTGTGTAAACAGTGAGAGGATATCCAACTTTCTGCTTACAGCTCTCTCAAATGCTCTGCAAACATGGTTCCTCTCTTTTGTGAATGAACAAGGTATGGCGTTCAGCGTGTACGCTGTTTACAGGCATCAGTCTTCTCAAGGGACCTCTTATAGTGCAGTTTACTCCATTACAACATTTGCTTCATTGTCGGTGAGGTTTTTCTTCCTTCTTACTGGTCGTTTGTCTCTAATTTTAGATAGATATTTCAGAGGAATGCATATTTCCTGAAGTTGCGAATATGCTGTCCAATCTGCTGTACATCTTTAACTTCATTTTTATTTAATTCTTCATTCTTCACAATTGTTGAGTGTTATTGTGTTTGCCTTTAACATTTGCATGTCTTACACAACAGCAAATTTCTCTACATGTAAATGTACACTCTGTGGCGATTTAAGTAGGTACCTTCTGTACCTAATAAAGTGGCTGTTGAGTGTACGTTCATGATACTTTGCTGCTGTAGCCCATCTGCTTCAAGGTTTGACACATTGTGGGTGCAGAGATGCTTTTCTACACACCACTGTTGTAGTACATGGTAATTTGATTTACTGTCACCTTCCTGTCGACTTGAACCAGTCTGGCCAGTCTCCACTGATATCTCTCATAAACAAGGCAATTTGCCCACATAAATGCCACTCGTTGGATTTTTTTTTTGTCTTCACACCATTCAATGTAAACTCTTAGAGACCGTTGTGCATGAAAATCCCAGGAGATCAGCAGTTTCTGAGACACTCAACCACCCCATCTGGCACCAACAGTCGTTCCATGGTCAAAGTTGGAGTACATTTCTTCCCCATCCTGACGTTTGGTCTGAATAACAACTGAAGCTCTTGACCATGCCTGCTTGTTTTTATGCATTCAGTTGCTGCCACATGATTAACTGCTTAGAGATTTGCATTAACAGTAGGTGCACAGATATGCCTAAAAAAGTGGCCATATGATGAATAAAGTTGATCCTTGATCGGGATACTTGGCGTATGCTCCTCTTGAATTTCTTCAGCAGGCTAGATTTTAGATTGTGCAATTAACTTTGTTTTGAATTGACTCTGTTAAGTTACAAGGCAAAGTACATTATTTTGGCTTCATCCCTCCTTTCTTTCCAGTACTGATGAAGGGTCTTGACCCAAGGTCGAAGTCAAATTCAAAAATGAAGCTTGTTTTCCTGTTGTTGTTTTGCTGCTTGTTGTGTTCTGTGTTGTTCTGCTGAGCATTGCGAGCATGCGATGTTGGCGCCAGAACGTGTGACATGATTTGCTGTCTGTTTCGATACACGTGATAAATGAATCTGAATCTTTCAGATTAAAGACTCCTCTAACAAAGGTCTGTTTTTATCATTCATTTTAGCTGTAAATGTGATCTGAAGTTATTGCAGTTCATTAAAAAACTCTCTCTTGACAGAAGAGCATTGTGGGCAAGATCAGTTTTGATTACCAATGCCTGATTTTAACCCTTGCATTTTACCCGATATTCAAAGTTCAAAGGAAGGTACAAAGTTCAATGTAAACTTTATTATCAAAGTACAAATATGTCACCACATAAACCCTGAGACTCATTTTCTTGTAGGCATACTCAATAAACCAACAGCAAAATAACCATCACAGAATTAATGAAAGACCACTCTTCAAGGAGAGAGAAAGGCTATACGAAGTCTGTCCTCAGTGGCGGGGAAGATGTTGGAGTCGATTATTAAGGATGAGGTCTCAACGTACTTGCAGACACATGATAAATAGGCCGCAGTCAGCATGGTTTCCTGAAGGGAAAATCTTGTCTAACAAAACTGTTGGAATTCTTTGAAGAAACAACAAGCAGGATAGATAAAGGAGAATCGGTTGATGTGTACCTGGACTTTCAGAAGGCCTTTGACAAGGTGCCACACGAGGCTGCTTAATAAGCTATAAGCCCATGGTATTAGAAACATAGAAAACATACAGCAAATACAGGCCCTTCAGCTCACAAAGCTGTGCCAAACACGTCTCTACTTTAGAACTACCTAGCTTTACCCATAGCCGTCTATTTTTCTAAGCTCCATGTAGCCATCCAGGAGTCTCTTAAAAGACCCTATCTTTCCCGCCTCCACTGCCGCTGCCAGCAGCCCATTCCATGCATTCACCTCTCTCTGCATAAAAAAACTTACCCCTGACATCTTCTCTGTCCTCTCTTCTCTTTCCTTACAGGAAAGATTCTAGCATGGATAAAGCAGTGGCTGATTGGCAGGAGGCAAAGAGTGGGAGTAAAGGAAACCTTTACTGACTGGCTGCCAGTGACTACTGGTGTTCCACAGGAGTCTGTGTTAGGTTCAATTCTCTTTATGTTATATGTCATATATGTCAAACTCAAGGCCCGCGGGCCAAATCCGGCCCGTGAGATAATATCTAATTACTATTAAAGCTGGCCCCAGTAATCGAAGCGCCTATGGCGTATGATATGGCTAATGCTGAGTTTATTCAGGTACCAGGTTTTCAGGGTTTTTAGTGTTTATTCGGCAGTCTTGCTCGGCAGTCTTCTTCATAAGAAACGGAATTTGTAAAGTGAAACACTTTGTAGTTATAGCAGAGACTGAGACACATGAGAGCAGGCTGAAAAAACGGAGGCAACGAAAGCTGCGTTCGCACGCGTCCGACTGATCCGGCCCGCATGAAGCTGCATTTTGCTCAATCCGGCCCGTGACCTAAAATGAGTTTGACACCCCTGTAATATATGTCAATGATTTGGATGATGGAATTGATGGCTTTGTTGCAAAGTTTGCAGACAATATAAAGATAGGTGGAAAGGCAGGTAGTTTAGAGGAAGTAGAGAGGCTACAGAAGGACTTAGACAGATTAGGAGAATGGGCCATGAAATGGCAGGTGGAATACAGTGTTGGGAAGGTTATGGTCATTCACTTTAATAGAGGAAATGAAAGGGTTGACTATTTTCTAAATATATAAAACTGAGTTACAAAGAGAACTTGGAAGTCCTTAAATTCCCTAGAGTTTAATTTGCAGGTTGAGTCTGTGGTGAGGAAGGCAAATGCAATGTTAATAATCATTTCAAGAGGACTAGAATATAAAAGCAAGGATGTAATGTTGGAACACTGATGAGGCTTCACTTGGAGTATTGTGAGCAGATTTGGGTACCTTATCTTAGAAACAATGTGCTGAAACTAGAGAGAGTTCAAAGGAGGTTCACAAAAATGATTCCAGGATGAATGAGGGGTGACCTCATTGAAACCTATCAAATGGTGAAAGGCCGTAATAGAGTGGATGCGGAGAGGATGTTTCCTATGGTAGGAGCCTCAGAACAGAGAGGCATCTTTTTAGAATGGAACTGAGGAGGGATTTCTTTAGCTATAGAGTGATGAATCTGTGGAATTATTTGCCACAGGCAGCTGTGGAGGCCAAGTCTTTATGTATAGTTAATGCAGAGATTGATAGGTTTTTGATTGGTCAGGGCTGAAGGGATATGGGAGAAGGAGGAAATTGGGGCTGAGAGGAAAATTGGCTCAGCCATGATGAAATTACAGAGCTGACTCAATGGGCCAATTGGCTTAATTCTGCTCTTATATCTTATGGGCTTATGGTCTAAGAGTCTGATGGTTGAGGGATAATAACAGCTCCTCTACCTTCTTCATGAAGAGAGCATGTCCTGGGTCATAGGAGTCCCTGATGATAGAAGCTGCTTTCCTATGACAGTGTTTCTTGTAAATGCGCTCAGTGGTTGGGAGGGCTTTATCCATGATGGACTGGACCATATCTACTGCATTTTGTAGGATTTTCCATTCAAGGGCATTGCTGTTTCCATATTAGGCTGTGATGTAGTTAATCAATATACTCTCCACTGTAGAAATTTTGTCAAAATTTTAGATGTCATGCCAAATCAGAATCAGAATCAGGTTTATTATCACCGGCAAGTGATGTGAAATTTGTTAACTTATCAGCAGAAGTTCAATGCAATACATAATACATCTCCGCAAACTCCTAATGAAGTCACTTAAAGAGACGTAATTACAGTTATGTGCTTGGCCCAGGGCGGGTCCTCTGAAATATTAGCCCCTAGGAATTTAAAGTTACGAACCCTCTCCACCTCTGATCCTCCAATGAGACTGGCCCATGGACCTCTGGTTTCCCTCTCCTGAAGTCTATAAACACTCCTTTGTCTTGCTGACATTGAAGAAAAGGTTGCTGTTATGACACCATTCAGTCAGATTTTCAATCTCCCTTCTATATGTCACCACCTTTGATTCAGCCTACAACAGTGGTGTCATCAGAGAACTTAAATATGGCATTGGAGCTGTGCTTGGCCACAGTTATAAGTGTAAAGCCAGTAGAGCAGGGGTGTACTTGTGCCGATGGAGATCGTGAAGGGGATGTTGTTGCTGATCTGAACTGACTGAGATCTGCAGTGAGGAAATCCAGGATCCAAATGCTCAAGGAGGTATTGAGGCCAAAGTCTTGGAGCTTATTGATTAGTTCAGTTCTTGTTCAATATTACTGAAATAGGTCCTGATGAAAGGTCTCAGCCTGAAACGTTGACTGCTCGTTTCCACAGATGCTGCTCCACCTGCTGAGTTCCTCCAGCTTGTTGTATGTGTTGCTTTGACCCCAGCATCTGCAGTGTATTTTGTGTTTACTGAAATAGGTTGTTGCCTCTTTATTAAAGTGATGACTTTGAGAGCTTGCTATAACACTGCAGTTCTTGCATTAATTGAAGTACTTCATTGTAATGTGATTATATTGGGTTTGCTGATCTTAGAGTTTTGAACTCAGATGAAGACCTTAAGCGCTAGGGGATATAGATAGATATGGGTACCCTCACTAAAGGGAGGTAATACTGTAACTATCCAATCTTCGAAGGCTCGTTCACTTCCTGTTCATCCTTCATGGCGAGTTTAGCTGCCAATACCAATTATATGAGCAGTGGGTCCCGTCTCCCTACAAAGGAGATAGTTTATAACACAATTAATTTATTTTCAGTGATACACATGTAAATTCCAACAACATTCTTAAGATGCATTTAAAAGTCACAGAGGATTTCGAACTTAAACATTTCCAAATTATAAACCATTTCTAAAACACAAAGGGTTTGCAAAACTCAGGTATAATTTCCATAAGCTAATAAGGCAAAAGAACCAATCATTGTCCCTCACAGAAACTGAAGCCAGAGGGTTGGACGCTAATTCACCCTGTTTTCCTGCCATTCTTCCTGATGTTTATTAACCATTCCTATGAAGCCTGGACTGCTCTCTACATTTATACTGTTTCTTTGCCACTGAGGTGACTTCACACACGCGATATTTTCTCAGACACCTTTTTAGTACAAGCAGTCTAAAAGCTTCTGGAGGCAGAGATTCGCAGCAACCCACAATCGATGCTGTGGAGCTGACTCCCTGAGTACACAAACCTTCCAACTGCTAACAGATCAGCTATTTGATGTGTTAAGTGATAATATCAATGTGCAGGCTTCTTTGAACTAATTAATTTAGCCAGCATTGTCTAGTATGAAACAAGTCAAATTACCGTAACCGCATTTAAACGCCGAATCTCTTGAGCCATAAGCCCAGGTGTTGTGGCACAGCGCATGTTTGCAAAACTGTCCTTTAAACTTTGAACTGATTACTGCTTGTAAATTACATTAAGAACTGAATTCTGGCTCCTTATATATGATAAGAAGCTAAACAAAGAAAATGAGTTGGAAGTTTATATTACTCAAAAACAACTCTTTGATCTTTAGAAGTTTCAGCTGCATGTGTTTAATGTTTAGTGAACTTGACAAAAAAGAGAATCTCCCAGCCATGGTCGGTGAATATCCATCACAGTAAAGCATGTCAGCATCTTGTAAAAGGAAAAGGCAAACACTCTTTAAAATGTTCATGAGTAGTAAAAATAATTCTTTTCATGTGATTCCTCCCTGGATTTTGACATCATGTAGATTAACCCTTAATTGATGGAAATGCCAACAAAATTCAGACTTAGATTCATTTAGTTATCACATATATCTTGAAACATATAGTGAAATGGGTCATTTGCCTTAACGACCAACACAAGCTAAGGATGTGCTGGGGGCAGCCCACAAATGTCAGCACACATCCTTGTACCAGTAGAGCAAGCTTACCATGCATAGTCCAACATAATCAAAAATAACAGCAACAGCAAAACACACACACACACACACACACACACACACACACACACACACACACACACACACACACACACACACACACACACACACACACACACACACACACACACACACACACACACACCTCCCCCCCCCCACCCCCCCCGGGCTCCAGACTTTTCAGATTCAGAACCATTTTTAAATGTAATTGCTGTTTTGTCAATGGAAAATTACTAAGTTGTGCCTCATGCAAACCTGAAACTTACTTGCATGTGGTGATCATTTTGTGGCCAGTGGCTGGAATTTAAATCCCTAAAATATAAGGATATTTGGTTGACCCCTGCTGGTGATTCCCCCATTTCCTGCTTTACAGAAACTCATGAAATCCTTGAAAAACTGCTAAAATTCCTCAGCATTTAATATTGGAAAATCTACTCAATGAAACTGTTGGGGCATGTGGGGAGAGAGAGAAAAAGACAGACAGACAGACATTACTTTATTGGTCCCGAGGGAAATTGGGTTTCGTTACAGTTGCACCAACCAAGAATAGTGCAGACAATATAGCAATATAAAACCATAAATAATTAAATAATAATAAGTATATAATGCCAAGTGGAAATTAGTCCAGGACCAGCCCATTGGCACAGGGTGTCTGACACTCTGAGGGAGGAGTTGTAAAATTTGATGGCCACAGGCAGGAATGACTTCCTAAGATGCTCAGTTTTGCATCTCAGTGGAATGAGTCTCTGAAAGAAAGAGAGATAGATAGAGAGAGAGAGGGAGAGAGGAAGAGAGACAGACAGAAAGAAAAAGAGAGAAAGGGAGAGATACAGACAGAGAGGGAGAGACAGACAGAGAGAAAAAGAAAGGGAGATATTGACAGAGAAAGAGAGGGAAACAGAAAGATGGAGAGAGAGAGAGAGAGAGAGAGAGAAAGAAAGAGAAAGAGACCGACACAAAGTGAGAGAGAAAAAGAGAAAAGGGCAGAGAGTACAAAATGAAACAGAGTGGTGAAGTTTAAAATGAAAGTGATGGAGAAAGGCAAAATTTAAAATAATTTACCCCGTTTGGTTGAGTTTAATATTTTCAGCTGTTTTACAAACTATGAACTCACTTTCAAGGACTCTTCAGCTCATGCTCTTGATAGTTTTGGTTTATTTATTACTATTATTTCTCTCAGCTCAAGCTGGTAAAATGAGGTACGAGCATAGCCAAGCCCACTTCACTTGTCAATTGCTAGGGACTCTCAGCCTATTCTCATGGTGTTTAGTGTTATGGCTTTCTGAAGATTCATATAGATATCACTGTGTAGGCCTAATTGTTTAATGCTATTGTGCAGTGCCTTTGGGATGATACCAGTTGTAGATATTCCTGTTGGGACAATGACTTTCAATTTTAATTCAGCATATTTCTGGTATTTTTCACTTCTTAATTTTTGTAAGTTATGTGTATTTGGAATGGCGATATCTATTCAATAAGTTTATTATTATTATTACTGATCTCTTGTATTTGTACAGTTTGTTGACTTTTGCTCATTGGTGCTTGACTGTCTAGTTAGGTGAAGTTTTACATTGATTCGATTATAGTTATTATTCTATTATGGATTTCTTGAGTATGCCCACAGAAAATGAATATTGTATATGGTGAGATGATCTTTGAGCTTTGAACTTTGAGTGTGTCTTGCAGGGGTGACAAATCTTTCTCAACAGGTTTGTGTGTGGGCTCAAATAGTGTGTGGGGTCCAGCCCAGGGGTTCCCAACCTGGGGTCCACAGACCCCTCCATTAACGGTAGGGTCCACGGCATGATTACGGTTGGGAACCCCTGGTCTACCTCATCAATATATCACAAAACTCTCAGGTGGTCCATGTATTGCATTTGCCAAATCAACTGAATCAGATTCATTATCACTGAGACATATGAAATTTGCTGTTTTGTGACAGTAGTACAGGGCAAGACAAACAAATGACTTGAACTTACAAAGTAAATAAACCGTACAATAGATGAATAATAAGCCAGAGTTCATGAGTTCATTGTTGGTTCTGAAATCTCATGGTCAAAGGTAAGAAGCTGTTCCTAAAACATTACGTATGGGTTTTCATGCTTCTCTGACAAAAAAAAGGCATGTCCTAGATTTTGAGGGAACCCATGGAAACGTCCCACCCATTGGGAATTGTTTCCTGATAATCACTTTCCTGAACAGTTTAAAGTTTTGTGTTCTTTTTTCTATTCACTCCCATAAGAGGAAGAGTGCTTCTCTTCTGTCTGCCCACCCAATTCATTCACCTGAACACCTTGGTCATAGAGTCATACCCAACACTACGGCACAGAACAAGATCCTTCGGCCCATCTAGTCCCTGGTGAGCTGGTATTCTGCCAAATCCCATCTACCCACACTCAGACCTTAGCCCTCCATGTTCATCCCATTGATGTACCTATCCAAGTTTCTCTTAAATGTTGAAGTCGACCCAGGATCCACCACTTACACTGGCAGCCCTTTCTGCAAATGCACTACCCTTTGAGTGAATTAGAATCAGAAATAGGTTTAATATCACTGACAAATGTCATGAAATTTGTTGTCATATGGAAGCAGTACAATACAATACATAATAATAAAAACTATAGACATCGTCCGGTGAGTAAAGTTCCCCCTCAGTTTCCCCTTAAACATTTCACCTTTCACCCTAAACCTTGGACCCCTAATTCTAGTCTTACCCAACCTCAGTAAGCTTGCATTTACCCCTCTAAACCCCTCATAATTTTGTATACCTATATCAAATCTCTCGTCATTCTCCTATGCTCCAGGGAATAAAGTCCTAACCTATTTAAACTTTCCTGCTAACGTTACTCATCAAGTTACAACAACATCCTTCTTAAATTTTTCTGTACTTTCATCAGAATCAGATTTATTATTACCGACATACTTTGTGGCAGCAGAACAGTGCAAAGGCATAAAAATCTAATAATTACTCTACCTTTCACCTTTAAGCCTTAGCCTATGACCTCTAGTTCTACGCTCATTCAACCTCAGAGGCAAAAGCCTGCTTGCCGCTATACCTCTAGTGCTATACCTCGATAAAGCCTGCTATACCTCTTTCAAATTGTCAAATCTCCCTTCATTTTATACACACACACACACACTCACACACACACACACACACACACACACACACACACACACACACACACACACACACACACACACACACACACACACACACACACACACACACACACACACACACACACACACACACAGTTAATTGGGGCTGCCACTTATTTGGACCAACCCTTAAAGAATAAAAATAAAAAATAATCAAAAAAACAGGATTCCTTTTGTTTATTTGGGACACTAGGAGACTGTTATTGAACAGTTTTTAAATAGCTTCAATTGCATAACTCGATGACCAATGTTTGTGTTCAAAAAGCAATTATTTTTGTCACTGATAGTTGGCAGGAAATAAGCAGAAACTCAGTTCACTGTGTTTTCAAGCACTCATGTCTGGAGTTATGAGAAATGACCGGGAGTGAAAATGAAATGATTTCACTACTTCTACAAATTAGGAACTATGAAGAATTTAAAAGGCATCCACAATCATCTCGAATATTACAATGAAAATGAAGGTTTGGAGGATGCATTCCTTGAAAGGATGGAAGGCAGTCCATAATCTGCACTAGGTGTCTGATTTTGTTCATTTACAGTAATGGACAGCCTACATACATTTCTTTTGATGATTGCATCCTCCAAATCATCATTGGTTGTCTTTTAAAAGAACACAGCAATGTACACTGGATTAATTCCTCTGTCAATAACTATTAGGACATAATACACAGTTTTATTGTACTTTAGTAGTATTGATCATGTTCTAAGTCGTTCTGTTTTTCATTTTAATACATAATTTATTACTCAGTTAAGTGAAAGTTCGGCATTTTTTATACATTTTGAACTATTTCCATGAAACATCAGTTAATTGTGGCAGCCACTTAATTGGGCCAAAGTGTACTGGTTGCCATGTGTTCCAACTAACTGGAATCCATTATAGACAGTGGCTATAAAAAGTATTTACTTCCCATTAGAAGTTTTCATGTTTTATTGTTTTACAACAATGAATCACAGTATTTTTAATTCGGCTTTTGTGACACTGATTAACAGAAAAAAGCTCTTTTGTGTCAAAGTGAAAACAGATCGCTACAAAATGATCTAAATCAATTACAAATATAAAGCAAAATAATTGATTGCATAAGTACTCACCCCCTTTAATATGACACACCAAATCATCCCTGGTGCAGCCAATTTGTTTCAGAAGTCACATAATTAATTAAATGGAGATCTGTTTTTGGAGACCTGTGTGCAGTCATGGTGTTTCCATTGATCGTAGTAAAAATACACCTGTATCTGGAAGGTCCAGGTGCTGGTGAGTCAGTATCCTGGCAAAAACTACACCATGAAGACAAAAGAACACTCCAAGCAACAAAGGTTATTGAAAAACACAACAGTTAAGTCAGTCATCAAGAAATAGAAAGAACATGGCACAGCTGTAAATCTGCCTAGAGCAGGCCGTCGTCAAAAACTGAGTGACCGTTCAAGAAGGGGCTAATCAGGGAGGCCACCAAGAGACTGATAACAACTCAGGAGGAGTTACAAAGTTCAGAGGCTGAGACTATCTCAGCTTATGGAAGAGTGGCAAAGAGAACACCACTGTTGAGAAAAGCTCACATGAAATCTCGGCTAGAGTTTGCCAGAAGTCATGTAGGAGACCTTGACGCCAGCTGGAAGATGTTTCGATGGTCTGATGGAACCAAAATTGAGCCTTTGAAACCAAATGCTATGTTTGGCACCACACATCATCAAAAAACACACCGTCCCTTCTGTAACGCGTGGCGGTGGCTGCATCATGCTGTGGGGATGCTTCGCTGCAGCAGGCCCTGGAAGGCTTGTGAAGGTAGAGGTCAAATACTGGGAAATCCTGGACAAAAACCTGACACAGGAGAACTGAGAATTGGGAGAAGATTTGTTTTCCAGCAAGACAATGACCCCAAGCATAAAGCCAGAGCTACACAGGAATGGCTTAAAAACAACAAAGTTACTGTCTTGGAATGACCGAGTCAGAGTCTGGACCTCAATCCAGTTGAGAATTTGTGGCTGGACTTGAAAACAGCTGTTCACTCAAGATCCTCATGCAATCTGACAGAGCTTGAGCAGTTTTGTGAGGAGGAATGGGGAAAAGTTACAGTATCCAGATGTGCAAAGCAGATAGAGACCTATCCACACAGCCTAAAGGCTGCAAATGTTGCCAAAGGTGCATCTACTGAATTCTGACAACACACACAAAATGCTGGTGGAACGCAGGCCAGGCAGCATCTATAGGAACAACACGCTGGAGGAACTCAGCAGGTTGGGCAGCATCCATGGAAGTGAGCAGTCAACGTTTCAGGCCGAGACCCTTCGTTATGACTCACTGAAAGAAAAGATAGTAAGAGATTTGAAAGTGGGAGGGGAAGGGGAAAATCCGAAATGATAGGAGAAGACCGGAGGGGGAGGGGTGAAGCTGAGAGCTGGAAAGATGATTGGCAAAAGGGATACAGAGCTAGAGAAGGGAAAGGATCATGGGACGGGAGGCCTAAGGAGAAGAAGCGGGAGGGGAGCACCAGAGGGAGATGGAGAACAGGTAGAGTGATTGTGAGAGGGGCAGAGAGATAAAAAAAAGGAGGGGGAATAAATAAATAAGGGGTGGAGTAGGAAGGGGAGGAGGGGCATTAACGGAAGTTAGAGAAATCAATGTTCATGCCATCAGGTTGGAGGCTACCCAGACGGAATATAAGGTGTTGTTCCTCCAACCTGAGTGTGGCTTCATCTTGACAGTAGAGGAGGCCATGGATAGACATATCAGAATGGGAATGGGAGGTGGAATTAAAATATGTGGCCACTGGGAGATCCTGCTATCTCTGGTGGACAGAGCTTTGGTGTTCAGCAAAATGGTCTCTCAGTCTGCGTCAGGTCTCACCAATATATAAAAGGCCACACCGGGAGCACCGGACGCAGTATACCACACCAGCCGACTCACAGGTGAAGTGTCGCCTCACCTGGAAGGACTGTCTGGGGCCCTGAATGGTGGTGAGGGAGGAAGTGTAAGGGCAGGTGTAGCACTTGTTCCATTTACAAGGATAAATGCCAGGAGGGAGATCAATGGGAAGGGATGGGGGGGGAATGAATGGACAAGGGAGTCGTGTAGGGAGCGATCCCTGTGGAAAGCAGAAAGAGGGGGGGAGGGAAAGATGTGCTTGGTAGTGGAATCCCGTTGGAGGTGGCGGAATTAACGGAGGATTATATGTTGGACCCAGAAGCTGGTGGAACCCTATCCCGAGTGGGGTGGTGGGCGGATGGGGTGAGGGCAGACGTACGGGAAATGGGAGAGATGTGTTTGAGAGCAGAGTTGATGGTGGAGGAAGGGAAGCCCCTTTGTTTAAAAAAGGAAGACATCTCCTTCATCCTGGAATGAAAAGCCTCATCCTGAGAGTAGATGCGGCGGAGGTGGAGGAATTGTGAGAAGGGGATGGCATTTTTGCAAGAGACAGGGTAGGAAGAGGAATAGTCCAGGTAGCTGTGAGAGTCTGTAGGCTTAAAGTAGATATCAGTAGATAGGCCGTCTCCAGAGATGGAGACAGAAAGATCAAGAAAGGGGAGGGAGATGTTGGAAATGGACCAGGTAGATTTGAGTCTGGGTGAAAGTTGGAGGCAAAGTTAATGAAGTCGAAGAGCTTAGCATGCGTGCAGGAGGCAGCGCCAATGCAGTCGTCGATGTAGCGAAGGAAAAGAGGAGGACGAATAGCCGTACAGGCTTGGAACATGGACTGTTCCACAAAGCCAACAAAAAGGCAGGCATAGCTGGGACCCATGCGGGTGCCCATGGCCACACCTTTGGTTTGGAGGAAGTGACAAGAGCCAAAGGAAAAATTATTGAGAGTAAGAACTAATTCCACTAGACAGAGGAGAGTGGTGGTAGAGGGGAATTGGTTAGGTCTGGAATCCAAAAAGAAGCTGAGAGCTTTGAGATCTTCCTGGTGGGGGATGGAGGTATATAGGACTGGACGTCCATGGTGAAAATAAGGCGGTGGGAGTCAGGGAACTTAAAATCATTGAAAAAATTCTGACTTGACTTTGTAGAGATCTGCTTTCGCTTTGACATGAAAGAGTCTTTTCCTGTTGATCAGTGTCAAAATAAGCCAAATTATACCCACTGTGATTCAAAATAATAGAACATGAAAACTTCTGGGTGGGGGTTGAATACTTTTTATAAGCACTGTACATATACATAAGTCTTAGGCATACACACACACACACACACACACACACACACACACACACACACACACACACACACACACACACACACACACACACACACACACACACACACACACACACACACACACACACACACACACACACACACATATATATATATATGACTGCTCCTTTCAATGGATGCTGCCCGACTTGCTGAGTTCAACCAGCTTGTTTGTACGTGTAGATTTACAAACTCGCTCTCCACTTCACGCTGATAAATATAGTGTGTATACACACACACACACACACACACACGCGCGTACATATATATATATATATATATAAATACACTTTTATATCAATAAAAATTAAATAATGTAAAAAAGAATGATGAGGTAATTGTGAAGGGTTTGTGGATCACTTTGGAATCTGATGTCAGAGGGAAAACAATGTACGAATGGGTTTAAATGAGGAAATGTTGACCGTGTGCCATTTTGCCAATCTGGTGTAGGGCCCAGCAGAGCTGAGGGCAATGTGCTGCCTGTTTGATAGGAAGTGCTAAAAACTTGCCTCCAAAGCTGTGAATTCCCAGTAAAAGTGAACTCACAGTTGGAGATGGTGCAGAGTTGTTGATGCCAAAAATGTCGACGGAAGCAATTGAAAGAAGTGCGGAGATAACTGCTCTGCTCAAAGACAGATTGCAATTCTCTTATCACTGTTCTTCATCTCGTGTTGTGTGGCATGAATGCTGCTTCCATTTGTTTTAAAGTTTCATATCAGAGGAGAAGGTTTAATGCAGCATAATTTACTTATGAAACTGATAATCTCTCAATGCAAATTGTTTTATGGTGCCGGTATACAACGAGGAAATCAGATGGAGAGGAAGTAGAGGTAAACGTCAGTAAGCAAGCGAAGTGTGTGAAGCTAGACTTAACAGGACATGAAGGATCAGTGCACACGTGTGACTGGGGGATGTGTGTATATTTGAGGGTCTGCCTTCCAATACTACAGCTCAATAATTAGACCATAAGACATAGAAGCAGAATTAAGCCATTTGCCGTTCCATCATGTCTGATTTATTATCCCTTACAAACGCATTCTCCTGCCTTCGCCCCGTAACTTTTGATGTCCTTAAGATCGAGAACTGATCAACCTCTGATTGAAATAAACCCCAAAAAAGTAACTTGGCTTCCACTGCTATCTGTGATAATGAATTTCACAGACTCACCACTTTCTGGCTAAAGAAATTCCTCATCATCTCTGTTGAAAAGGGATATCTTTGTATTCTGAGGTTGTGCCCTCTGCTCCTAGACTCATCCTCTAGAGGAAACATTATAATTTATAATCAACTTTAATTTTCTCTCATATCAGTTTGAGTAAATGTAAAAAAGAGCCATTCAATAAGTGGCAAATGTAATTGCTCTGCCCTTCTCGACTGGCAGTGTTGACTTTCAGTGACGATAAAACGTGGTTTGATTTTTATCTTGCACTGTACTTATCACCTTTTTGTAAATCTTCGTGGGTGTAAGTCATTCTGAACTTCCCATTTCCATTCTGATTCTGACGTGTTGTTTTGTGGCCTCCTCTACTGCCATGATGAGGCCTCTCTCAGTTTGGGGGAGTAACACCTCACGTTCTGACTGGGAAGTCTCCAATGTGATGGTGTGAACATTGATTTGTCCAAAATGATCATTTCTCCCCCCCTTTCTCCTTCTCTCTTTTTCCACTTCTCTTTATGTCTGCTCTCTTACCCTTTCTCCTCGTTACCTGCCCATCACCTCCCTCTGGTGTGTCCCCTCCTTCCTTTTCTCCCATTGTCCACCGTCATTTCCTATCTGATTCCTTCTTCTTCAGCCCTTTACCTCCTCCACCTATCCCCTCCCAGCTTCTTATTTTATACCGCCTCTCTCTCCCACCCACCTTCCCTCATGCGTGGTTTCACCTGTCACCTGCCAGCTGTTGCTCCTTTCCCTCCCTTACCTTCTTATTCTGCCACTTTCCCCCTTCCTTTCCTGTCCTGATGTGGCATCTCGGCCTGAAATTCAAATGTTCATCTCCATAGGTGCAACCTGTTCCACTAAGCCCAGTGACAATTTCTGTCATATTGTAATTAGACTAGGAAGTTAAGATGAACTCTTGACCTCATAATCTACTGCTTTATGGCCTTTCACCTTCCTATCTGTCTGTACTGCACTTTCTCAGTAACTCTAAGACTCTATTATGCACTCTATTATTTTTTCCTTGTACTATCTGAATGCACTGTTGTAATGAGATTTATAGATCCTGTCTGGATGACATTCAAAACAAAGTTTTTACCTCAGTAAATATCAGGATAATAAACTTCTTACTTGGAAATGATCTCCAATCCAGCAGGTTATCTGAACCATTGTTGTGTCTTCTTTAACACATTGATCAAGCCAAGCACTTCGAGCTCAAAAAATGGAGAACAAAGTGTTTTCACAAAATGGCAGCCTCCATCCCCAAGCATGCAGCAGGAACAAAGGCAATTAGTCAGTCTGCTTCCACTGTCCTTGATTCATTCAAATTGATTGATTTGTAGACTGTCGTTCTTTTTGGCCAACAAAACCAATTTACTTGTTTAACAATTGACATCATTCATAGTCTGGCTCTGTGATTGATGTTGTTCCCTTTTGTTCTAAACTCCCTCACCAGGGAAGAAGTTTCTCTTCAGTTTCACATTTTATGTTCTTCGTGTTACTGCATGGGATTTCTCCCGGTGCTGTGGTTTCCTCCTACATGGGTTAGTATGTTGTGGGATGCTATGTAGGCACCATTGTCCATCAGTTCAGTTTAGTGTCCTGCAGCGCCATGGCAGAGTGTTCCAAAAAAAGAAAATAGCAAACGTACTTCACCCCAGACTACACTAAAGTGTACCCCTGCCTAATAGGGGTCAAAAATAATGACAGTGTTGCTCGCTGCACTGTTTACAACAGTGACTTTTCTATTGCCCATGGTGGGTTAAATGACTGTAAAAGACATGTTCAGGTGAGTTTAACAGGTGTCATTCGTTCATTAGCATAGCTAACCTTTTTTAAACTAGCTGTCTAGCTGTTCAGGAGCTACTCTATTGATGTCCTGCATGATGAGGCCAAACTCACTGTAGACTTGCTTAAAGTTGTAATAGAATAAAAAAAAGACTCCATGATAACACAAAATAAGTACATATTTTAATGTCACATTTTCTGCATATACCCAACTTGGTTTACAGATTAGAAAAAATTGTTGTGTTCTTCCATAATCAAAGGTCCTGTATACATACACCCTTGGAGGTCAACTGGTGGGGGGGGGATATGGGTTTGTGGGGGGCGGGGGTGGTGATGCTACCTCCCTGAAATGAGTTTTTGCAGGGTGGGAAAGGCATTGATAAGTGGATGTGGAGAGGATGCTTCCTGTGGTGGGGGAAGTCTACGACCAGTGGACTCAGCCTCAGAAGAGTGATGTCCGTTTAGAACAGAGATGAAGAGGAATTTCTTTTGCCAGAGAGTGGTGAATCTGTGGAATTCGTTGCCACAGGCAGCAGAGGAAGCCAAGTTATGTGGGATAGTTAAGGCAGAAAGATTCTTGATTAGTCAGGGCATGAAGAGATATGGGGACATGGCAGGTAATTGGGGCTGAAGGGAAATGGAAGTAGCCATGAAGAAATGGCAGGGCAGACTCAATGGGCCAAATGGCCTCATTCTGCTCCAATATTTTATGGTCTTATATATAGTTAGGATGCCTAAGACTTTTGCATAGTACTGACACTGCTTAAAAACTGTTCAACAACTGTCTCCTGGTCCAATTAACTGGCATAGTGTCCCACATAAACAAAAGGAATTCTATTTTCTTGAGTAATTTTTGTTCATTAAATGTTGGCCTATATTACTGGCTGCCCGATTAACCAAAATCCACTCTGTATAATATAGTTCTGTGCAAAAGGTTTGAAATCAGAGTTTTCCTTCCAGGTGAGCTGCCAACCATAGTTGAAGAGTCCCATCTGCCCAAAGTCATGATGATAACAGAATTGACACAGAGATCAATTTAAGAACATGGTAAAATCACCATGAGAGAGGTCATTGGTTCAGAATCTGTCCACAAGTCAAATAACGCTCAGGAGACGTAACACCACCCAAGTCAAAGCAACCCATTTGATTGGCTCTCCATCCACCAGCCTGAGGATTTATTTCCTCCATCGCCATGACATTGTGGCTGCTGTGTGTACCGCCTAAAAAAGGCATTGCGGAAATGCGCCTGGGCTTCCCGAAGAGCACCCGTCAGTCCATTATTCAGAAGGACCTGGGTCGCAGGTGCACAATTACACCAGGAGACGCAAGAGAAAGCAGATGCTTTAATCTGTAGCAAAAATCGAGTTGCTGGAGGAACTCAGTGGGTCAGGCAGCATCTATGGAGGGAAATGGACAGCTGATATTCTTTGTGGGGGTGGCAATTGGCGTAACGTTTTTTAGCGCCAGCGATCCGGATTCCATTACTGTCGCCACCTGCGAGAAGTTTCTAAGTACTCGCCATGACCTTACCTGTTACCGTGCCACATCTCTAAAACAAATATATCTACCATTCTCTGTGTGAAAATGTTGGACCTCATATCTCATATCATGGAGTTTGTACATTCTCCCTGTGAAAGCGTGGGTTTCCTCTGGGTGCTCCAGTTTGCTCCCACATTCCAAAAATGTACAGGTTAGTAGGTTAATTTGTCACATGGGTGTAATCGGGCAATATGGGCTCGTTGGGCCAGAAGGGCTTGTTATATCTCTAATATAAATCTATTTCTTTCCCCTCTCATCTTAAACTTATGCCCTCTAGATTTAGACCCCCCTACCCCGGGAAAAAGAAATTCATAGCTTTATAAACTTCTGTAATGCCATGCCTCACCCTCCAACACACCAGGGAACAAAGCAGCAGCCTATTCAGTCTCTGATAACTCAAGCCCCTTGGACCCAGCAACATCCCTGTGAATTGTAGACTTCGCATGGTATAAATCCTGAAATTCCTAACCATCACCTCACAGACTATGATGATTCATATTGTTAGCTCACAGCTAAAAGGGAAGATGGTTAGGGCATTAAAATTCATTACTTGTCTGCAGATCTATCTAATATCATCTCTCTGTTACACACTTCCAAACGATCAAAAGCTATCATTTCTTTTAGACTGTCACTAACCACCATTAAGCATGCATATAATCGATTCATCAGATATCATCGGGCACCATGATAGAGTAGCAGTTAGCATGACGCTATTACATCTCGGGGCGTTGGAGTTCAAGAGTTAAATTGTGGCGTACTCTGTAAGCAAGTTTGTGCGTTCCTTCCTGTGTGTGGGTGGGTTTCCTCTGGGTGCTCCGGTTTCCTCCCACAGTTCAAAGAACTACTGATAAGCAGGCTAATTGGTCATTATAAATTGTCCTGTGATTAAGTTAGGGTTAAATCTGTGGATTGCTGAGTGGTGTTAAAAAGAAAAGAAAAATAAATATGTTAAAAACTATTGTGATACCCCAGGCAGTTGGCAACTCTGGATTACAAGAAACATGGGTTGAATATTGAAAATAGTTTTTATAGATGTGTGCATTTAACATGGTTGCAAAACAAGGAAATTATGTTGTTATTACCAGAAATCTTTTTAAAAATGTTAGTGTTGCCATTTTTCACAAGAGTATTGCATTGACACACAAGTTTTTCCAAAACAGACACAGAAGAGCCTGAAACGGTTTAGTCTGAGTGGGTGTTTAGTTTACCTCATACTGCACGGTTCTCTAGGTTCTTCAGTGTTTGAAGGTTACATCAGTTTCCAATTCAAGTGACACATGCAAATCTCCGTACCCAGTTTCCTATCAAACAGCTTACAAACGTAAACACTATTTAGTTAGCAGGAACAGAAAGACTCAGCTGGTTTTGTGGGTGCTGCAGTAGCATAGCGGTTAACACGATGCTATTACAGTTCAGGGCTTCAGAGTTCAGAGTTCAATTCCAATGTCATCTGTATGTCCTCCCCGTAGAATGTGTGGATTTCCTCCAGGAGTTCTGGTTTCCTTCACAGTTCAAAGATGCACCAGTTAGTAGGTTAATGGTCAATGTATATTGTCCTGCTATTAGGCTAGGATTAAGTCGGAAGTTGCTATCAACCTTGACTTTAAATATACCCAGTGACTTGACCTCCACACCCACCTGTGGCAATAAATTACAGATTCACCGCCCTCTATCTAAAGAAATTCCTCCTCATGTCTGTTCTAAAGGGATGTCCTTCTATTCTGAGACTGTGTGCTGTCTAGTCCTAGACTCCCCCACTATATACAGGAAACATTCTCTCCAACTCCACTCTATCTAGACCTTTCCGTATTTGATAGGTTTCAATGAGATTTCCTCCCCCTCCCCACCTCGTTCTTATAAACTCCAGCAAGTACAGGCCCAGAAGCATCAAAAGTTCCTCATGCATTAACCCTTTCATTCCTGGGATCATTCTCGTGAACCTCATCTGGACTCTCGCCAATGCCTGCTCATCTTATCTTATATGAGAGGGCCCACAACTGCTCCCTATATTCCAGGTGCAGTCTGGCCAATGTGTTACAAAGCTTCAGCATTTCATCCTTGCTCCATTATCACATCTTGAGGTGCTGTTGGACAGCGGGTTCTAACATGCCCACTCCACGATAAGGGAGTATATCTCCAAACTCGTGACAAGGTAAGTGTGTGTATGATTCAGAAGGGAAGATGGTGTTGAGATAGGTTCCCTAGCACCTACTGTGTTCATCTAAATAATTGGCTGATGTTTGTCTGGGAAAATAAAAAATGGCGCACTGGCATTTAGTTGCGCTTCTGTGATTTTCTTAATTTGCCGCTGCCACTGTTAATTCTACCAGGGTTAATTACAAGAAATTAAGGAGCTGCCATGAACAGGCTGCACCTATCGCACTCCAATAAAGCCCGAGTTGTTCTGCGAGAGCGTTTGTTCATTAATTTGGATTCCCCCAAGGGCTGCAAAGCAGCCTGCCTTCCGAATATGAATCATGAAGTACCCCTACAGGAAGCAGCAGAGATGGGAGATTGACTGCTTCAGCTTTATTGCTCTTGGTAGGTGATGAACAGGCAGACTGTCGGTCAGGAAATAACCCTGCTCACCGTAGAATTTTCTTTTAATAATTTGTGCGCTTGACTCACAGACTTCCGAATATTAAAATATAATGGGCACTCGTGAGAGAAGCGTGGTTGAGGGGTACCTTAAACTGCTGATACAGTGGGAATTGGAGACCCTTTGTATCTTCAATACTGAGTAACACAAAAAAATATGCTGGAGGAATTCAGCAGGTCAGGCAGCATAGTCATAGAGTCTTAGAACACTACAGCACTGAAACAGGCCCTTTGGCCCATCTAGTCCATGCCAAACTATTATTATGAACCTGCATCCAGATCATAGCGCTCCATACCCCTCCTATCCAAATTTCTCTTAAATGTTGAAATTGAACCTGCATCTACCACTTCTGCTGGCCGCTCGTTCCACACTCACTCACTCTCTGGGTGACGAAGTTCCCCCTCACGTTCTCCTGAGGTATTTCACCTTTCACCTTCAACCCACAACCTCTAGCTCTGTTTTATTTTATTATTTTATTTTATTGAGATAAAGCACAAAATAGGCCCTTTTGGCCGTTCGAGCCGTGTTGCCCAGCAACCCCCGAATTAATCCAAGTCTAATTACAGAACAATTTACAATGACTAATTAACCTACCAACTGGTATGTCTTTGGACAGGGAGGAAACGAGGGCACCCAGAGGAAACTGACACAGTCACGAAGAGAACATGCAAATTTCATACAAGCAGCAGGCAGGAAATGAACTCAAGTCGCTGGTACTCTAAGAGTTGTGCTAACCACGAGGCAACTCTGCCACTCCAAGTTCTAGTCTTACCCAGCCTCAGTGGAAGAAACCTGTTTGCATTGACCCTATACATACCCCTCATAATTTTGTATACCTCAATCTCCCCTCATTGTCCTATGCTCTGGGAGAAAAGCAAAGAACGCAGGTAGAAAATCTTAAAGGCAGAAGCTCAAAATAACTTGGTCTCTGTGTTTCATGTGTTCAATGTACTAGACCACGAATAATAATTGGTATTGGCTTATGATTGGGAAATGCATCAAGATAACAGTGAAAAACTTCATCTTACACGCCATCCGTAAGGATCATTTCAAAACTCGTCTACTTTGAAATGGTGCAAGTGAAAATCAATAACAGAATGCAGAATATGGTGCTACAGAGAAAGTGCAGTGTACGTGGAGAATAAGGTGCAGGGAACATGATAAGGCCGATAAGATGGGGTAGGAGCTAAGGCTCCTGTAATTCTCTCCCGATGGCAATGAAATGCTGCTCTGTAGCAAGCAGCAGCACGGTCTACACTAAATCCAGCTCCTCCACCACTTGTCAGCTTGTTTTACATTACAGTATGTCAATGGTTAAGCTACTGGAGTCAATACCATAGGGCAGGTTTATTGGATTGGAGTCATGAATTAGTGTGTACACTGTATACCCAGTGTTCAGGGTAATACATCCCACTGCAGAGTATTCTTTACGAATGCAGAACAATGCAAGTACTCTTAGTGGTCACTTGATTACCTCCTGTATCTAATAAAGTGGCCACTGAGTGTATGTTTGTGGTCTGCTGATCCTTCGAAGTTTGACGTGTTGTATGTTCAGAGATGCTCTTCTATACACCTCTTCTGGAGCGTGTGGTTATTTAAGTTACTGTTGCCTTCCTGTCAGCTTGAACCAGTCTGGCCATTCTCCTCTGACCTCTCTCATTAACGAGGTGTTTTCATCCGCAGTACTGTCGCTCACTATGTTTTTTTTTGTTTCTTCACACCATTCTCTGTTATCTCTAGAGACTGCTGTGCGTGAAAATCCCAGGAGATCAGCGGTTTGTGAGATACTCAAAACACCCCATCTGGCACCAACAATCATTTCACAGTCAAAGTCATATTTCGTCCCCATTCTAATGCTTGGTCTGTACAACAACTGAAACTCTTGATCATGTCTGCATGCTTTTATGCATTGAGTTGCTGCCACACCATTGGCTGATTAGATATTTGCATTAATGAGCGGGGGTACAGGTGTACCTAATAAAGTGGCCACTGAGTGTATGATCAGTGTGTCATGTGATAAGTCATACTTATTTTCATATAGTACACCGCTGCCCCCTTTTCAGAAGTGGAACCAGTTAAGGGGATATAGCAATTTGATTGCGTTTTGGATTCTCTCTGAAGTGTAATGTCTGCACTGGTGATGTTTGTGTTGATCGTGATGTTGTTGATATAGCAGCCCCCTCTGAACTCACTGAGTCAGAGAGTCACAGAGTTATAGAACATGGAAACAGGCCCTCCAGCCCAACTCATCCATTCTGACCCATATGCCTATTAAAGCTAGACCCATTGGCTGGTGTTTGGCCCCTATCCCTCTAATCTGTGGTTTCCCAATCTTTTTTTATGTCATGGACCAATTTAATTAAACAAGGGGTGCGTGGACCCCAGGTTGGGATCCCCAGATGTATACCTTCTGTTATCCATAGACTTGTCCAAGTGTCTTTTAAACATTATAGTTATACCTGCCTCGATCACTCTTTCTGACAGCTTGATCCATTTAACAAATGTCAAGTCCCATTTAAATACTTACCCATCTGCCAACTACCCTCTGCCTGAAAAACTTGATCCATCTACCAACCCCATTTACACGTTTCTATTTTTAACCTGTCCCGGGGAGGCCGTGTGGAGATACATTTCTATCAAAGGAAGTGTAAGGCTCTGCTTCCCTTCGCCAGCCTGCAGGTCACCCTTTGGTGTCAGGGTCACGTGAAGCCATGGGAGCAGCTGGTGCATATCACAAGCCCCGGTTATGCGACCACTGATGCCAGGCAGACAATCTCTGAGGGGTATTGATAATGGCTGGGGTCATTTGTCTAGTAAGGACACTGCCCAGAAGAAGGCAAATGGCAAGCCACTTCTGTAGAAAAATTTGCCAAGAGCAGTCACAGTCATGGATAAGACTACGATCGCCCATGTTGTATGACACGGCACATAACAATGACGATGATGATCCTGGGGCCATTTATCGATCTATGGCCCTCATGATTTAATAAACCATTATGAAATCACCCCTCAGCCTCCTTTGTTCATATGAAATCAGTCACAACCTAGACAATCTTTCCTTATAACTCAAGCTCTCCAGTCCCGGTAACATCCTTGTGAATCTTCTTAGCACCCGGTTCTCTCCGAATCACATGGTTATGTTCAAGTTGAAGTTTCATCGTCATTCAACCAGACATGAATACCCATGAATAGAAACAAACGAAACAGCGTTACTCCAGTGGCCAAGGTGCAAAACGCAGCACCAGCAGTCATCCACCGCATAAGGCGCATATAGCACATGTAAGATAGAAATAAGCATACAGTCGCACAAAAAAATAATAATACAGCCCAAGTTCCTGAGTCCATGGATGTCAGGAAGGACAAGCCTGCAGCGGTCTGCAGACCAACACAATCCAGCTTGTTTTCCACAAAGTGAACACTGGAGGGCAGCACCGAGGCCAGCATGGATGCTGTGCCACAGAGTCTCCAGGGTCTCCTCTCCTCAGCAGTGCGACAGGCGACAGCACGGCATGAGACGAGTCCACACTACAGCTGAGGCCGTTCAGCTGCCCCTACCGTCAGTCCTGCCAATAAATCAGTGAATCGGACTTGCAGCGTTCCACATTACCAATTTCCAACAGGCTCTTGCGATTGTAAGAAAAACGGCTGAGACGATCACTCGCTGTTAGACTGTGCACACCTTCACATAGCCACTCCGACACCTCTCTGCAGCAAGCAGCAACACAGTCCGCACCAAGCCCAGCTCCTCCACCGACGAGTTGATGGGGTAGACCTACTGTATCTTAATGACCAGCAGTGTCTTGTGATTGTAAAAAAGACAATAACAGCTTTGGTCAGCCCTGGAGAGGCCACTGCGTCTGAGAGCACCACCATCTTACTGGAAGTTTTGACAAGGCCGTGGGAGCAGGTGGTGGATGGTTGTATGATCATCTAGTGTACGGGGGACGATTGATAAGTTTGTGGCCTAAGGTAGAATGAGTCAATTTTAGAAAACCTAGCACATTTATTTTTCAACATAGACCCCTCCTACATTTGCACACTTAGTCCAGCGGGCGTGGAGCATACGGATCTTGGACCACCAGAAAGTGTCCACAGTGGGGTGATTGATAAGTTCATGGCCTAACATAGAAGGAGATGAGTTATACAGCTCTCATCACATGCACATGCAGTTCAACTCTTTGTGATTATGTGGAAAGTTTGAAGCTAATAACTCATCAGTTAATAACTCATCAGGGAAGATTGATAAGTTCGTGGCCTAAGGTAGAAGGAGATGAGTTATTAACTTGAAACTTTCTGCGCAATCACTCAAAGAGTTGACCTGCATGTACATGTAACGAGAGCTGTATAACTCATCTCCTTCTACCTAAGGCCACAAACTTATCAATCACCCATCTGTGGACACTTTCTGGACGTCCAAGATCCGTATGCTCCAGGACCGCTGGACTAAGTGTGTAAATGTAGGAAAGAGACTATGTTGAAAAATAAATGTGCTAGGTTTTCTGAAATTGATTCCTTCTACCTTAGGCCACAAACTTATCAATCACCCCTCGTATATCACAAGTCCTGGTTATGAGACCACTGAAACCAGGCAGACAATCTCCAAAGAGTATTGATAATGGCCGGGGTCACCCATTTGTAAGGACACTGCCCAGAAGAAGGCAATGGCAAACCACTTCTGTAGAAAAATGTGCCAAGAACAATCAGGGTCATGGATAGACCACAATCACCTACGTCATACGACACGGCACATAATGAATGAACGAATGATTATGAAGGAATTTTTAAAAAAACCAGGGAAATGTATTGTTTATGTTGAATGACCAACTCAGTTTCAGGATTGTGCTACGGCAGACCAGAAGTATCGCCGTGCTTTTGGCGCCAATGCAGTATGCCGACATTTCACTAGCCCTAACCAGCATTGTGAGCATGTTAGATTAACGCCTGAATATGTGGCAACACTTGCGGGCTGCCCTATCACATCGTTAAATTGCATTGGCTGTTAACGCAAATGACGCATTTCACTCTATGTACACGTGGTAAATTAAAAGAATCAGAATCAGGTTTAATATCACTGGCATATGTCATGAAATTTTTGTTTTGCAGTAGCAGTATATTTCATTAGATAATAATAATACAAAAATCTATAACTTTTAATGAGAAGTGTATTTAAAAATTAAGTTAAATAAGTAGTACAGAAAGAGAGCCAAAAAATCTAGTGAGGTGGTGTTCATGGGTTCATTGTCCATTCAGAAATCTGATGGCGGAGGGTAAGAAGCTTTTCCTCAAACATTGAATGAATTTTGAATCACCAATGTCCCATTTTTGCTTCTCAAACCTGTCTGAAAATCTCAACAGATGAAGTTTATACGATCTGAAATTCTTCCCTTCATAACAGGCGCTGTGAAATTTGCTTTCCTGCTGACTTCCCTTCCAGATTGAACTGAACCAGATTCCAGAATGTTCTGTGCATGAGCATCTCTGTAAGGAGTGCTGTGGAGTGTAGGGACCATCTGTGAGTCAGGAGGAAGTCTGTGAGTCGATGCGTCACAGTGGGACCCAGTCTTCCCTGCGCGCCTTTCCATTACAGAGCCTCTCGCTGCTCCCACTGCTCTCTCAGCTTCTCCATCTGGGGCTGGATGGTAGGAAGATGTAAATGGATACTTCTCCCCATTTTGTTTCACAAGCTGTTCAAGCTGATGCTTTGGACCAATATCCGATGCAGTCTCCTCAGGAAATAACATGTTGTGGGAATTGATTAGAGTTTAACTGGGGTGTGTTCAGTGATGGTCGACTTGATACAGATCCACATGGAATGACATAAGACAATAGAACTATAAGACCCTAAGAAACCGGGGCACAATTAGTCCATTCAGCCCCATAGAACCTGCTGTGCCATTCAATCCTGGCTGATTTACTATCCCTCTCAACCCCATTCTCCTGCCTTCACCCCATAATCTTTGACATCCTTACTAATTATGAACCTATCAACCTCCACTCTATGACTTTTTCTCCATAGCAGTCTGTGACAATGAATTTCACAGATTCATCATCCTCTGGCTAAAGAAATTCCTCCTCTTCTCTGTTCTAAAGGGATGCCCTTGTATTCTGAGGCTGTGCCCTCTGGCCCTATATTCCCCCACTATTGTGTTTGTAGCAAAGTTAATATTCTTTTGACTACCTAATCAGTTTTGCATCCCTTTGACATCTTGTCCACAAGGATTGAAATTTTGGCTGACAGCTTCACACTTAAAGGCAGTTAGTTTTCTCCGATTCAGATTTACATTCATTCATGTATTGCGTACACATTGAAATGTATGGTGAAATCTGTTGTTTCCATTAACAACCAACAAAACCTAAGGAAGCCCACAAATGTCGCCACACATTCCAACACCAAAAGAGTTTGCCCATAATGTTCATCAGAACGACACAAGCAACAGCATCATGACTACAAAATAAAATAACAACACAAGACTAGTGCTTTCCTACCCTCTCACCCACACTCACACACACACAGACAGGCCTCCAACCCCAGGGCAGGCCGCCTCTGTTCACAGTAATACACACCCTTTCAGAAGGACTACATAGATAATAGCAGTGTTGTCCATCCTCTCATTTCTCTGATGTATCTGCAAATCTTGAGTTTAAATTTAGTTACCTGAGTTTAAATTCTTAAGTTTCCTCATCTCAGAGCACTCAGATTTGTTGGGACCTGCAGGCAAATTGTAGACGCAGGCAAATTAATGTCAATGTTGAGTTCGGCTTTTCACATGGTACCTGACACTATTATGTAGTGGGGGAAACAGTGGGCTCATGAATCGGAAGTGTTGAACAAAATGTTAAATGATAGAAGGACTTGCTTTTATACAGCATCTCAGTGCAATCTGAAGGGCTTACAGCTAAATAAGCATTTTGGAAGTGATGGACTAGTCATGCAGGAAACATGACGGTCACTTACTGCAAAGTGGGTTCCCTGACCTGCTGAGTTTCTCCAGCATTTTTGTGTATGTTGCCCTTTCAATATTAGATAGGTTTCAATGAGATCCCCCCTCATTCTTCTAAATTCTCTCGAGTACAGGCCCACTCCTTTCATTCCCGGGTTGATTCTCATAAACCTCCTCTGGAGCCTCTCCAATGCCAGCACATCTCTTCTTAGATAAGGGGTCCAAAATTGCTCATAATACTCCAAGTGCAGTCTGACCAATGACTTATAAATCCTCAGCATTCCCTATGCTTCTCTCTTTTACCTTGTTCTTACATTTTTCTTTCTTTTCAATATATCCATTCTTAGTTTTAAACATTGCAGCTCTGAAGAAAACTTTGGCCACACTTGGTGTTTTGCAATCAGTTGTGGTCACCCTGTCGTTGGGGGTGTTTGGAGGCTTTGAAAGGGTTTAGAAGAGTTTTACCAGGATGCTGCCTGGGTTAGAGAGTGTGACTTACAAGAAGAGGTTTGACAAACTTGGCTTGTTTTGTTGGATCAGTGAAGGCTAAGGAAGGTTATTTTTCATTCTTACTGAAGTAGAGCTTGTTCATAATAAGAGAAGAGTATATACAAAGGAAAAAAAACTAATATTTTTACGTTCATGGTCATTAGATTCAGTATTGATAACTTATTTTTCAAAACCATCCTTTGATAGAGATTTATGACATTATGAGAGGTATAGATTGAGTAAACTGCTTATATCTCTCTCTCAGGTTTGAAATGTCTCATGCTACATACGTGCTTTAAGGAGAGAGTGGTAAGTTCAAAGGAGATGTGTGGGATAAGAGAGTGGCAGGTGTAGGGAATGCACTGCGAGGTGGTGATGGTGGCTGATACTATTGACCAGGGGTTCCCAACCTGGGGTCCACAGACCCCTCGGTTAATGGTAAGGGTCCATGGCATAATAAAAGTTAGGAACACCAGCAATAGAGGGTCATGAAGGTATGCATAGAGGGATATAGACCAAGTGCAGGTGGAAAGTTCTTGTGCAATTAGGCATCATTGGATTAATTAATTCAGTACAATATGGGCTGAAGGGCCTGTTACTGTGCTGAAAGTGTTCTACACTCAGTTTACTTAATAAAGTGGCCACTGAATATATGTTCATGATCTGCTGATGTAGCCCATCCACTTCAAGGTTCAAAGTGTTGTGTGTTCAGAAATGCGGTTCTGCACATCACAGATGTAACGCCTGATTATTTGAGTTACTGTCACCTTTCTGTCAGCCTGAATCAGTCTGGCCATTCTCCTCTGATCTCGCTCATTGACAGGGCATTTTCGCCCACAGATCTGCTGCTCACTTTATGTTGTTTCTTGCACCACCCTTTGTAAACTCTGGAGACTGTTATGCATGAAAATCCCAGGAGATCGGCAGCTTCTGAGAAACTCAAAACTCCCTGTCTGGCACCAACTACCATTCCACAATGAAAGTCATTTAGATCGCATATCTTCCCCATTCTGATGTTTGGTCTGAACAGCAGCTGGACCTCTTGACCATGCCTGCAGGCTTTTATGCTTTGAGTGGCTGCCACATGATTGGCTGATTAAATGTTTGCATCAAAGTGCAGGTGTACCTAATAAAGTGGCCACTGAGTAAGTGTTACGATTGAATCTGAATCTACCATCCAATCAAATAATATACAATATAGAAGAACAAAATAAGCATAATGAAAAATAACCTTCCTCAGTTCTCCCTGGTTCTATTGCCTATTATCTTAGTTTTCATCTTCTGGTTATTGACCCTTTTGCCAGCAGTGAAGATTTTTCCTCATTATAAGTGAAAAAAGACCTGCTAGAATTGTCCTCTCTGTGATCCACTGATGTTGCTGTGGTTTCTTGCCACCGATTAACATCTAATGTAATAAATTATGCCCAAAGGTTCCACGTCTACAATGGCAGTTCTGTAGTTGGCACATTGTGAAGTGAAGTGCTAATTCTGGCCTGAGCAGTTCAATGTCTCACAAACTGCTTTATCTCATTGATTATGTTAACTTTCAGGCTCTTAAACTGTCTGTGAATTTACCAATGTGCTTTGACTGTAAACTGCTTTGGGACTGCACACACTGAGGGGAGATTCGATAGAGGTATGGATAGATTGGGTGAGATTAGAACTAGAGGTCATAGGTTAAGGGTGAAAGGTGAAATGTAAGGGGAACTTCTTCAAGCAGAGGGTGGTCAGAGTGTGTAACGAGCTGTGGGTGAAGTGGTGGCTGCGGGTTTGGTTTTAATATTTAAGAAAAATTTGGATAGGTACCTGGATGGGAGGGGCATGGAGAGCCATGGTCTGGGTGCAGGTTGATAGGACTAGGCAACTGAATGGTTCAGCACAGACTAACGGGCCGAAGGGCCTGTTTTGTGCTGTGTTCTGTGTTCTATCTACTGAATCTGGTCTCGATGCAGATTCCTCACTGGTGTGACACGATGTAGCTTGGGAACAGTATTGTTCAGCACCTTTGCTCCATTAACAGCAACCAGGGTTTCTCAGTGGCCAACCATTTTAATTCCAATCCCCAGCCCCATTCTGACATGTCGGTCCTCTACTGCTATGTTGAGGCCACCCTCAGGTCTAGGGAGTAACGCTTCATAGTCCTTCAGTGTACCCTCCAACCTGATGGCATAAACATTGATTTTTCTAAATTATGGGCATTTTCCCCTTCCTCCTTCCCTCCCCTTCCCTTCCCCATTCTGGCTTCCCTCTAGTCTCTTCTCTTCACATGCCTATCACTCGCCCTGGTGACCCTCCTCGCTCCCTTTATCCCATGGTCCACTCTCCCGTCCTATTAGATTTCTTCTCATTCAGCCCTTTACCTTTTTGACCTATCTCCTCCCAGCTTCTTACTTCATCCCCTCGCACCCAACCACCTACCTTCCTCATGACCAGAGTTCAAATATCACCTTCTACTGTAGCTTGTACTCCTTCCTCTCTCCGCCCCTCCCCACCTTCTTATTCTTCACCTTCCTTCCCAGTCCTGATGAAGCTTGTCGGCCTGAAGCATCGACCGTTCATTCCTTTCCATAGATGCTGTCTGACCTGCTGGGTTCCAGCAGCATTTTGCATGTGTTACTCCGTTTTTGTGTTGTAGTATTCATAGCCTTGCACATAATAGTAAATGAAAATAACACAGACAGATATTCTGAATGAAAGCTGTGTGAGAACTACACTGTCATAGGTAATTCAGCCTTGCACATTCTACATCTTCTCCCTTTCAACTCGGGATTTCCTGCCTTTGATGGTGCTCGTGAATGTAGCCATATTTTCCTCTAGCTCAGACGCAGCTTGTATCAGTTTTATATTGGCATGTGGAACCACTTTCCTTAGCCAGGGGTTAGGATTTAGTAGGTCCTTGTAAAAGCTTTGTTTGATCTTTAAATGGTAGTTATCTGTCAGATCAAACGAGGAGTTATTCGGGGGGTTGTTGGGGGTGGGGAGGGAAATTACTTTTCTAAGTGCACATTTGCTGCTGTCCTAGATTGTGCCTTGCATATCAAGGAGCAAAAATGCACAAGTTTGGAAAATTAATAGTTTACTGATGCAAAAAAGTCTGTGTTCGTAGAATAACAGCAGAACGCACAGAATGCTATTATATTAGATTGGAAAAAGCTGAAGAGGGTTGTAAACTCAGCCAGCTGAACCATGGGCACCAGCCTCCCCAGCACTGAGGACATCTCCAAAAGGCGGCATCTGTCATTATGGCCCCCCATCACCTGGGACATGCCGTCTCCTCATTGCTGGCATCAGGGAGGAGGTACGGGATCCTGAAGACTCATACTCAACTTTCCATGATCGGTTTCTGTGCCATCAGATTTCTGAACGGACAGTGAGCACCGCCTCCCTGTATTTGCTCTCTTTTTGCACATTTATATACAGTGGATTCCAGTAAATTGGTACACATTGGACCAATACATTTTGACCCAATTAAGCGGCTGCCCCAGTTAGCAGAAGTTTCATAGAACTAGTTTTTTTAAAATATTTTAAAAATGACAAACTACCATTTAACAGAGTAGCATATTATGTACTTAAATGAACTATAGAACACCACCAATGTTCTTAAACAGTACCTTAAAATAGTTTATTAGATCCAAATAGTCATTGATGGAGGAATTCACCCAGTGTCCACTAGAACTATGGGTTCTAGATTCGGGGAGACTTAGAACAGAGATGAGGAAAATCTGTTTTTACCAGAGAGTGTTGAATCTGTGGAATTCTCTGCCCAGGGAAGCAGTTGAGGCTTCTTCACTAAATATATTTTAAAAACAGTTAGATGGGTTTTTACATAGTAAGGGAATGAAGGGTTATGGGGAAAAGGCAAGTAGATGGAGCTGAGTTTACAGACAGATCAGCCATGATCTCATTGAATGGCGGGGCAGACTCGATGGGCCGGATGGCCTACTCCTGCTCCTATTTCTTATGTTCTTATGCCATGTTCTTTCGATCAACTGTAAATGAACAAAATCAATGTAGACATCTAGTGCAAATAATGGACAGCCTCCATTCAATTCTTTCAATGATTGCATTCTTCTAAATCTTCATTTCCATTGTAACGTTCAAGATGATTGTCCATACCTTCAAATTTTTCATATTTCCCAATGCTGAAGTCATGAAATCATTGCATTTTCACTCATGGCTGTTTCTGGCATCTCCAAGTCTAAATGGTTGAAACCACAGTGAGAAAAACAGTTTTGAATTGCCTTACTGCTTATTTCTCGCCAACTATCAGTGACAAAAATCATTGCATTTTGAACACAAACACTGATGCTATTGATGCTATGTTAGAACTATTTGCTCAAAGCATGGTGTAGTGTCTGACGGCCACACAATGTACATGTGACTGACACTGGTTAGAAACTCTTCGGCAACAATCTCCTGTCCTAATTAGGCGGCATAGTAGCCCACATAGCCCAAAAGGTATCACGGCATTTTATCGCAATTAGTTTCTGTTCTTTAAGATTTGTCCCAAATAAGCGGCCACCCTTATTAACCAATGGCCCAATTAACTGGAGTTGTCCGTAAATATATATTCCTTATTGTAGTTTATGGCAGATTGTATGTCTTTGCACTGGACTGCTGCCACTAAAGAGCAAATTTCACAACGTATGTCAGTGATAATAAACCAGATTCTGATGCTGATTCTGATTCAATGCACCCAGTTGCAAACAATTTATTCAGAAACATTTGATTGATTTTGATTCAGAATTAGATTTTTTTACTCTTTTTTTATGCTTAATACTTTCCAGAACTACTTTTTTAATGCAGATTGCTGGATAATGATATTTTGCTCCATCGACTGATATTCCAGCCTTAAATAGCCTATCCAATGTGAAAAGATCCTGTGACACGATCATAACAACAGTGATAATGAGGTGCTTTAAATTAGACTATCAAATTAGGGATGATTTCTCTAGTGGTGGAGGCTAAGGGTAGACCTGATGGTAGTTATTCTTATTATTATCAGAATAAACTTTATTCATTATAAAATATTACAAGAATAAATTGTGCAATCTCCCTATTCTTACATTCATACTCAATACTTTGAGTATTGTTCTATTGTAGACCAATAGGACGACTGCCTTTCATGTGGCTCCCTTGGGTGGTACACTACTACAATAATTTAGGGGTTTTCTCACCCAACCCAGCCCCTCCCTCTCCAGTAGCAGAAGAACCCTCCACTGTGGTCCTTCCCCACCGAGCTCTGGTGGTGGCTGCACCAAGATTCAGCACGACCCTCAGCACCTACTCGAGCAGCCTGGGATGTGCCAGTCGACAGCATTCCTCTTCGGACATCTCGATGTGCTGGCAGACCCACGGGTTTCAGGCAGACCGAAGGATGTCTTTCATCGATCGGAGGATCTGCCAGCAGCACTCGTTGTCCGTCTCCCTGTGCGTCCCTGACGGATGATTATAGAATTATAAAAGCCGGTGTCTTTTTTACAGGGTTGAAATGTCTAATATTAGAGGACATGTATTAAAGGTAAGAGCGGGAAAGCTGAGAAGAGATATGTGGTGCAAGTCTTTTACACAGAGAGCGGTGGGTGGCTGGGATGCACTGTCACAGCTGGTGCAGGAAGTGGATGCGATGGAGAGGTTTAAGAAACTCTTAGATAGGCATGCCATTATGCAGTGAGTGGAGGGGGTATGGATCATGTGCAGGCAGAGATAATTTGGGTGTGATTAGCTTAATTAGTTCAGCACAGCATCGAGGGTCAAATACTTGTTTCCGTGCTGTATCAATCTGTGCTCTAAGAGCAGAGCATAAAGGTGGTTGGGTCAGAATTTCCATCGCTCACCCACATGCACAAAGAACTATGACCGCAAAGGAAGTAGTAATATCAGCTGCATAGATTGTGTACAACGTATAATACTACAAACAAGATATCTGCAACAAGGACTGCGATTTCTAAACCATTGTTGAGTTTTTAACCGAAGGATTGTGCTCAGCGCCGGACAACATAAATCTGGAAGAATACCTAACCTGATGTTATAAGACTACTAAATACTCTAACTCATATGTTTTGGTCATGTGTAAGCTTAAACAATTTTTGGAGGGATGTGTTTGGAGTATTATCTAAAGTTATAGATGTGGATGTTCAACCCAATTCACATACAGCAATTTTTGGGATTATTCCAGAGGAAGCAAGCAAAGTGTCTGCTTCCGCTCAACATGTGATAGCCTTTTCAACTTTACTGGCTAGGAGAGCTATCTTGCTATACAGGAAAGAATCTAACCCGCCTACTGTGTTCTATTGGCTCTCCTCCATTATGTCATGTCTAAGCTTGGAGAAAATTAGAAGCCGGACATTTGATACATCCTTTAATTTTGAACAAGTCTGGCGACCATTTATTCAGTATTTTCACATGATTTAATTTATTTTAATTTATTTATTTTTCTTTATTCTCTTTTGGGAAAATCCTTATCCGTGAAGGTTCAGAGATGACTGGAAAGATGTTTTTTTTTCTCTTTCTCTTTTTGTAAATTTTATCCTCAATTGGACTGCCCAATGTTTCTTAATCTTTCTTATTCTTTCTTTTTTCTTTCTCTTTTTTTTGTTTTAGTTTAGTTAGTGGGACAATTTCCAATCTTTTTTTTATGATTGCTATGAGGAGTTGTAGTTTTTTTTGACTATATTGTATATATACGCGTAACATTTTACCTATCTGATTTTGACATTATGTACTTTCTGTTTTTTTATTGCTGTTTATATGTCTTTTGTATTATCTGTTTGCTAAACTCCTCCTCTGATTTGTATATTCTTTATTTGAAAATCAATAAAAAGATTGAAAAATGAAATGTAGACTACTAAATACCACTACTACTTTATCGTTTCCTGTCAGTCACCTTATGTACAGACACTCTTCTGCCTAGTGTCACTTTATGGACATATATTCAGTCTATGTACAGTACTGTGCAAAAGCCTTAGGCATATACATATAGCTAGCTTGCCTAAGACTTTTGCACAGTACTGTAGCAATTTTATCTATTGCATTGTACTGCTACCACAAAATAAAACAAGTTTCATGACATATGTGAGTGATGATAAACCTGATTGTGATATGGGTCTCTATTGTGGACTGAGAGTGGGAAGGGGGCAGGGAAATGGGAATCATGGTTGAGAAAAGGGGAAAGGTGAAGGGAGGGAATGGGAAGCACCAGAGAAACATTCTGTTGTAATGATCAACAAACGTATTGTTTGGAATCAAATGTCCTTGCCTGGTGTCCCAGGGCTGTGTGTATCCCCGGTACTCTTTCTTTGCCACCTGTCCCACACACCTCTCATGATGCTCTAACCTCGCCATTCCCAACATCCTTTGCTCCTGCCAGATTTACAAACTTGCTCTCTGCTCGACTTTGAAAATATAGTTCTGTGTAAAAGTCTTAGGTACCATATAAAATAAACTTGAATCTTGAAATACAATAGTTCCTATGGACCCTTGACCTCACAATCTATCTTGTTATGGCCTTGCACATTATTATTTGCCTGTATTGCATGTTCTGTGTAACTCTTGACATGTTATTCTACATTCTGTTATTGTCTTCCCTTTTACAATTTTAATACAATGATGTAATGAAATAATCTGTATAGATGAATTGCAAACCAAAACATGTACAACAAGGCTTAAGGACAGCTTCTACTCCGGTGTTGTAAGGCGGGGGAGTCGTTGTGAAGACCAGGCCTCGCAACCACACAGGGGAGGAGACACTAGAGGCGGTGTGGGAGAATGCAGAGATGCGGGGGGCACATTGGGGTCCGTGCTGGGTTGGAGGCTGGCCACCCTCCCATGGGTGCTGCCCTCCAGTGTTCAGTCAGTACAAGACAGGCTGGATTGCATTTCTCTGCATTTGCACTAAAACGAGATAAGGAACTGCTGTCTGCTTGTTCTTGCAGAAACATGGCTGAAGGAAAACTCCCCATGCACCATGAATTGACAGACCCGGACACTCAGGGATTTGGGCTAATATTATTATTATTTCAATTTTATGCCTGTATGTGCTAGCTTATATATATAGTTCATATCTGTATGCACCTTGACCTCAGAGGAATGCTGTTTCGTTTACCATGTGTATGGTTGAATGACTATTCACTTGAACTTGAAGACTATTAAATAGTTCCCTAGTACGATAAATTGGATTCTTGACCTCATAATCTACCATGTTATGATCTTGTTGCTTACTGCACTGCACTTTCATCTGCATTGTTGTTTGACTTTGTTCTACCTCATCAGTGTGTAAAGATGTGTGCTAAATGAACAGTTACTTCCTGCTACACTGTTAGCATTAATAACAGCAATGAAGGTTCTCCATCTCTGTCTGTCCTTGGCATCCAGGTGTGCTCCAGGGTCCTCATTTTCCCCAATGACATGCATCTCAAGTAGCATCTGACACCCAAGTTCATCTCCTGGACTTCACGTGTGGTTTAGCTGCTGAGCCCGGCAGAACTGTTTCTCCTGGGGCAAAGGCCAGTTATGGGCACCTTAAAACCAGTCCCTTCAGGCAGATGAGGCTCATCAGCCATTGTTGGCAGCTTATCTAAGAGAAGGAAAACTCTGATCTCAAACCTCTACCTCTTGCGGCTCTACCCATTGATGGGGAAGGCTTTGGGAGTGAATCCTGAGGAAAAATCTGGAGCTGGGGTCCCTAAGGCAGTCTTAAATTGAGTTCAATGCTGAATGGCAACTCCTGCAATGGTGCAGGTGCCAATCTGTATTGGTCTCTGTCGTCCCTTTGGATTAATCAGCTGTGTGCAGAGGGGAGCTTGTTCTCCATTTCATAAGATCATAAGGTATTGGAGCAGAATTAGGCCATTTGGCCAGTTGAGTCTGCTTCATTTCACCATGGCTGATTCAATTTTCCTCACAGCCCCAATCTCCTACCTTACCCCCACATCCCTTCATTCCCTGATCAATCAAGAATCTAACAACCTCTGCCTTAAGTGTATATAAAGACTTGGACTCCACAGCTGCCTGTGGGAAAGAATTCCACAGAATTCCGCCCTCTAGTTGAAGAAATTTCTCCTCATCTCCATTCTAAAGGATTGTGTCCTGTGGTCTTAGAACCTCCCATCATGGGAAACACCCACTCTATCAAGGTCTTTCACCATTTGATAGGTTTTAATGAGGTCATCCCTCACACTTCTGAATTCTAGTGAGTACAGGCCCAGAGGCATCAAATGGTCTTCACAAGCCATTCAATCCTGTGCTCAGTTTTGCGAACGTTCTTGGAACCTCTCAGTTTCAGCATACCCTTTCTAAGAGAAGGGGCCTTAAACCACTCACAATACTCCAAGTGAGGCCTCACCAGTGCTTTATAAAGTTTCAACATTACATCCTTGCTTTTATATTCTAGTCCTCTTGAACTGAATGCTAAGATCGCATTTGCCTTTCCCACCACAGACTCAGCCTGCAAACTAATCTTTAGGGAACCTTGCGCAAGGACTCCCAAGACCCTTTGTACCTCAGTTTTTTTTGTATTTTCTCTCCATTTAGAAAATAGCCAACCATTTCATTTCTTCTATCAAAGTGCATCACTGTACACTTCCCAACACTGTATTCCATTTGCTATTTCTTTGCCCATTCTCCTAATCTGTCTGTCCTTTTGTAGCCTCTCTACTTCCTCAAAACCACCGACCCTTCCAGCTATCCTTGTGTCATCTGCAAACTTTGCAACAAAACCATCGATTCCATCTTCCAAATCATTGACATATAATGTAAAAAGAATCTGTCCCAACACAGACCCCTGTGGAACACCACTAGTCACCTGCAGCAAGACAGAAAAAGCTCCCTTTATTCCCACTCTTTTCCTCCTGTCAATCAGCCATTGCTTTATTTGTTCTAGAGTCTTTCCTGTAATACCATGGGTTCGTAGCTTGTTAAGCAGCCTCGTGTGTGGCACCCTGTCAAAGGCCTTCTGAAAATCCAAGTACACAACATTAATTGATTCCCCTTTGTTTATCCTGCTTGTTATTTCTTCAAAGAATTGAAAAAAAATATCATACTGCCCTGGCTTGTGTATGATTTGGACAGCTGGGATGCAATAGCCATGGTCAACCCCAACCACCAGAGGGCGTCATAGAGAAGATGAGTATCTGGAATGTGCTGCCAGGATGGTGTTGGAGGCAGATACCATAAGAGCATATGACATGGGAACAGAATTAGGATGTTCGGCCCATTGATAGTGAGGGGTCTTCCAGAGAGGGGACCCTTGTGTGACTAAGTTGTCAAAGATTCAAAGTATAGTTATTATCAAAGTATTCATACAGAATACAACTCTGAGGTTTGTTCTCCCATAAGCAGCTACAAAACAAAGGACCACAATGGAACCCTTCAATAAAATATCCTGACTTTAGTGGAAGTGAATGGACAGTTGTCATTTTGGGTCGAGGCCCTTGACCTGGACTGAAAGATAGTTTAAAGTTAATGTAAATTTATTATCAAAGTCCATATATGTCTCTATATAGAACCCTGAGATTCATTTTATATCAGACATTCACAGAAGAACAAAGAAATATAATACAACCAATCAAAAACTACATACAAAGGGAAACAGCAAAAATGCAAAGTAAGACAAACTGTGCAAATACAAAAAAACTAATAAATAAATAATACTGAGAACATGAGTTGTAGAATCCTTGAAAGTGAGTCTGTAGATTGTGGAATTTGTTCATTGTTGGGGTGAGTGAAGTTATCCATTCTGGTCAAAGTGTCTGATGGTTATAGGGTAACAACTGTTCCTGAACTGGTTGGTTTGGGACCTTAGTCTCCCAATACCTCCTTCCTGTTGAGTATTGAGAATCGAGCATGGCCTGGATGGTGGGATCTTTGATAATGGGTCCTGCTTTCTCCAGGCCACACTCCTTGTAAAGTGTATTGAAGCAACAGAGCCTGGGTTCTAGAACGAGGAATCACCCAATGTTTGGATAATTTAAACACCAAAATTTAAACTCTGATTTTTGGAGCAATTTAAAGAGAAGCGAGAGTGAGGCCAGTTCTGCTCACTGCTCTGCGAAGCTTCTCTGTTGTGTACTGAACTGTGGCTGAGGCCATGGCCTGATTCGGCTGCTCTGGGCTTCGTGTCTGAGGACTCACTTCCGTTCTAAATGCTATTTGCTTACTTTTATTGTCTTCACAATTTTTTTTCCCTGCAAATTGGGCGTATGTCGTTTCTTATTAGTTCTTTTGGGTTTGTTGCTTTGAGAGTGCCTGTACGGAGATGAAACTCAAGTTTGGATAATGTACACATATTTTGATAGTAAATGTACTTTGAACGGTTGTACTTTGAACTGTTGAACTTTGAACTTTGTTCAAAGGTGGCGAAGGCTTTCCCTGTGATAGACGGGGCTGTATGAACTACTTTTTCAGGCTTTTTCATTTCTGGGCATCAGTGTTTCCATATCAGACAGGCAGGGATAGCCAGCTTCTTAATATTGCATTCACGGGCATTTTGATATACAGTCTTTTGTCTGTTACAATTAACTTTCTGATGCTGTTTGGCTACACAATTAAACTCTGCAAACTTATCTTTGCATGAAATTTAGCAACACAACAGGTCTTTATAGATAACCCAACATGGTATCAATTTTAAATATGTTTGACAACTAATCTTTCGCGCATGCTGAGCAGAAAGACTTAGCAAGACAGATGGTAAGACTGGCTGCAAAAAAGAGGATCAGCTTGGAACTGCTACTTTGCCCAGGTTAAGTCTCCAGTGCTACTGGTGATTACACAGTGACTTGACTTCAGTGCAGTGATGACCACCATCTGGAAGGATGAACAGGAGCTTTAGTCCCATGCCACCAGGTTCAGGAACAGTTATTATTCTTCAACCATCAGACTCCTGAACCATCATGGATAACGTCATTGACCTCAACACTGAACTGATTTCACAACGCATGGACTCACTTTTCACGGTCCTACAATCCATGTTCTTAGCATGAATGAATGAATAGAAAATAGAACAAAAAATTAATAATGAATGAATGAATTTATTCATGAATTATTAATTTTTTTGTTCAATTTGCACAGATTGTCTTCTTTTGCACATTGGTTGTTTGCCAGTCTTTGTGTGTAATCTTCATTGATTCTGTTGTATTTCTCTGTCCTGCTCTGAATGCCTTGCAAGAAAATAAACCTCAGGAGAGCATATAGTGGCATATATGTACTTTGATAATAATTTTTTCAGAATTAGGTTTAATATCACTGGCATATGTTGTGACATTTGTTATTTTGTGCCAGCAGTAACATAATAATAAAACTATAAACTAGAATAAGAAGAGTGTCTATATATATATATGTGTGTGTGTGTGTGTATGCCTCCATTAGTCTCGATAGACCATGGATTTGCACCTTGGAAAGTTTCCAGGGCGCAAACCTGGACAAGGTTTTTTTTTATGGCAGACCGGCAGTTGTCCAAGCTACAAGTCTCCCCTCTCCACTCCACCAATGTTGTCCAAGGGAAGGGCATTAGGACCCATACAGCTTGGCACCAGTGTCGTCGCAGAGCAATGTGTAGTTAAGTGCCTTGCTCAAGGACACAAACACGCTGCCTCAGCTGAGGCTCGAACTAGCGACCTTCAGATCACTAGAGGAATGCCTTAACCACTTGGCCCCACACACACACACACACACACACACACACACACACACACACACACACACACACACACACACACACACACACACACACACACACACACACACACACACAATATTGCAAAAAGAGAGGGAAAACATAGTGCAGTAGTGTTTATGGGTTCGTGGTCCATTCAGAAATATGATGCCAATGGTGAATAAGCTGTTCCTTATCACTGAATGTGTCTTTCAGGCTCCTGTATCTCCTACTTGATGGTAACAATGAGAAGAGGGCAAGTCCTGGGATGCTGGGGGCCCTTAATGATGGATGCAGCCCTTTTGAGGCATTGTCTTTTGAAGGTGTCTTTGATACTGGGGAAGTTAGTGCCCACGATGGAAATGGCTGGGCTTACAACTTACTGTACAGTGGCCCACCCATACCAGATGGTGATGCAACCAGCCAGAATGCTCTCCATGGTACATCTGTAGAAATTTGTGAGTGTCTTTGGTGACATTCCAATTCTCCTCAAACTCCTAATTAACTCTAGCCTCTATTGTGCCTTCTTTGTAACTGTGTGGATCCTTAGAAATACTGACAACTAGGAACTCGAAACTACTCATCCTTTCCACTTCTGATCCCTCTAAGAGGACTGGTGTGTGTTCCCTAGACTTGCCCTTTCTGAAGCCCACAATCAATTCTTTGGTCTTGCGCATATTTGCTGCAAGGTCGTTGCTGCCACACCACGCAACCAGCTGATCTGTTTCGCTCCTGTATGCCTTTTCGTCACCATCTGAAATTCTTCCAACATTTGTTGCGTTGCCGATAAATTTATAGATTACATTTGAGCTGCGCATAGCTATGCAGACATGGGTGTAGAGAGAGTAGGCAGTAGGCTAAGCTAAGCATGCACCCTTGAGTTGAGCCACTGTTGATTGTCAGTGAGGAGGAGATGTTATTTTCGATCCACGTAGACTGTGGTCTCCCCGTGAGGAAGTCAAGGATCCAGTGCAGACGAAGATATGGAGGCCCAGGGTTTGGAGCTTTCTTATGAGAGCTGAGGGTATGATTGTTTTGAATGCAATAAATGACAGCCTGATGTAAGTATTATCAGGACAACCAGCCAGTAGTGGAAATACAGACCCATTTTGTTCAAACTTTAGCACTTATATAGAAATGGAACTGTTTCAGTTGACAAGAGAAGGGGCAAAAATGGGTTACTGGTACCTTAAAACCAGTCGCTTCAGGCAGATGGGGATCATCAGCTGTGGTTGGCATTCATCTAAAATAAGAAAAACTCTGATCTCGAACCTCTGCTGTCTTGTGGCTATATCCACTCATGAGGAAGGCTTTAAGGAAACCATCTGGAGCTAGAGCCCCTAAGGCAGTCCTACATTGAGTTCTATGTTGACTGGCAACTCCTGCGACGCTGTTGGTGCAAAACTGTATCAGCCTCTGCCGTTCCTTTGGACTCATCACCTGCATGGATGGGGGGAGCCTGAAGCATGGGCAACAGATTGTTCTCTATATCTTACTTCCCAGGCTTGTTTATTTCATAGATACCAAGGACACACATCCATTCTCAACCCCAACCAACAGAGGGCCTCCACAACAGGTTGTATACACTGAAACATTATCCAACGAAGGGTCGATTAGTCTCAAGTGCTGAGCTGGTTATTAATGCCCTCCTGGATTATTTAGATCTGAATATAGCTGCCTGCATCTCACGGGAAATTGGATATCTTGTTGGTATAGATAAATCAAAGTCAAAACAATTAAAATCAAGTTTATTGTCATATGCGCAAGTGATATGAAAAACTTCTTTGCATCACAGGCACATAGCATCATATAAGTGTCACTCAGAAGAAAAATAGAAATTATATGCAATTTGTGGAAGAAAGAACACAAAAACAAAACAAAAGCCCATTGAAGTGCAAATTGACATAGTGTTACTAAACTATAGGCATTAGTAGATAGATAGATAGATAGATAGATAGATAGATAGATAGATAGATACTTTTGGTTCAAGAACCGAATGGTTGAAGGGAAGTTGGTGTTCTGGAACCTAGTGGTGCTGGATTTAAAGCTTCTGTACCTCCTATCCAATGGTAGCTGTGAGAAGATGGCATGGCCCAGATAATTCTGACCATTGATGATGGATGTTGCTTTCTTGAGACAGGGCCTCCTGTAGGAATGACACTACTGCAATTATTGAATCTTTACGGAATGGAGCCAAGTTGGAAAAGAAGACCAAAAGATATAGGAGCAAATTAGGCCATTCAGCCCATCGAGTCTCTCCACCATCGTATCATGGCTAATCCATTTCCCTCTCAACTCCATTCTCCTGCCTTGTCCCTGTAACCTTTAATACTCTTACTAAATAAGAACATAACAGCCTCTGCTTTGAATATACTCAATGAATTGGCCTCCTTAACCAATGGTGACAATGAATTCCAGAGATTCACCACCCTCTGGTTAAATCTTCTACCTGAGAGAAAGGAGTTTAGGACATTTGATCAAGAGAGAAGGTCAATGCCTCACCATGGCTACAGAGTCCAAATAAAGAAATATAAGCTAGTAACAGTAATAACAAGGCAACTGAAAATGCAGCTAGAGTTATAGTGTCTTACAGAATGGAAACCAAGCTGTCAGCTTTATAAGCAACCTCATGTGTGGCACCTTGTCAAAGGCTTTCTGAAAATCCAAGTGCACAAGATCAACTGATTGTCCTCTGTCTATCCTGTTTGTTACTTCTTCAAATAATTCCAACAGATTTGTCAGGCAAGATTTTCCCTTGAGGAAACTATACTGACCATGGCCAATTTTATCATGTGCCTCCAAGCACCCTGAGATCTCATCCTTAATAATTAACTCCAACATCTTCCCAGCCACTGAGGTCAGACTAACTGACCTGTACCTTCATGAAGAGAGAAGTGACATTTGCAATTTTCCAATCTACCAGAATCCAGTGATTCTTGAAAGATCATTACTAATGCCTCCTGTTCACAGAATAACTTACAATGTCCAATTAACCTACTAACCAGTATGTCTTTGGACTATGGTAAGAAACCAGAGCACCCAGAGGAAACCCACGTGGTCGTGGAGAGAATGTACAAACTGCTTTCAGATGGCACTGGAATTGAACTCTGACCTCCGGAACGCATCAAGCTGTAATAGTGACATGTTGACTGCTATACTACTGCTATGTACACCAGTCACCTCCGGACCCACAGTCACAAACCCTCCACCTGACAGAAGTCGTGGTTGTCTTTGACTCCGAAGAACGAACAACACTACTGTATTCCCAAGAGTAGTCACTAAACTTTATAATTTCTTACCTTCACACCCAATCTATATTCAGGCAACTTCAGTGTGCCAAGTAATGTTTTTATCCATTACTACTGCTTTTATTATTTATTTATTTATGTAGCGATACAGTGCAGAGTAGGCTGTAACCCCCAGCAATCCGGATTAGCCCTAACCGAATCACAGGAGAGTTTACAATGACCAATTAACTTACCTGGTATGTCTTTAGACGTAAGGATGGAAACTGGAAGACCCCAGAGAAAAGCCGTGCATTCCACGGGGAGGATGTACAGACATTCCTTATAGAATACCACTGGAGTTGAACTCCGAGCTCCTCAATGCCCTTGGTACGCTGCCGTGGTTTTGAGACTGGGATTTTGACAACATATTGGAATGGTTCATCGAGCACATCTCTATCTGTGTCAGTGTGTGCAGGGAATAGGCTCTAATGGTTCTCCATCGTATGGAAATTTTTCCCTTGTATCAGAGCTATTATCTGATTGTTTGCTGTCTTTATATAATAATAGACTTAATCAGCCATGGCTGTAAGTGGCAGATAAACCTGTAAAGGCAGCAGGAACCCAAAGACAAGGAGTATATTAAATTGAATATCAAAGTCTGCTCAACATCGGAGCTTAACTAAACAGGCCAAGCCTGACAAGGGTCCTGACTGTACCATTGGGTTTAGGTCAGATCACATTTAAGAAAGTAGAAGGTCTAGGAGCAAAAGTTTTTTTGTTCCATGTCACGCTCTGATCAACACACCACAGCATATTCCTAATACATGTAAAGGTATATGGTGAATAAAGATGATCATTGAACCTTATTTAGAGATACAGTATGATAACATACCCAATTATACTCATGTGACCAATTAACCTACTAACTCATACGTCCTTGGTACATGGTAGGAAACTGGAACACCTGATGGAAGCCCACGTGCGTCACAGGGAGAATGTATGAATTCCTTACGGACAGCGCTGAGTTGCTGGCGCTGTAATAGTGTTATGCTAACTGCTACACTGAGCTGGCTGCTATCAACCCTTTCTAAATTAGTGGGTGAAGGAAATCCCAGATGTTTCCTTGTTCTAAAGCAAAGTTAGGAAGCTGAATGAAGTGTTGCATTTTATCGGCACGTGCTGCTCTGCTCAATGTCAAAGGCTGAGTAGAATAGAAAGGAACTTTACTGGCATTGCTCAAGACAATGAGATTGCTGTGCTAGTCCAGACCATGCAAAACAGGTATTTACAATGATTGCGATAGTTTAATTTTTAAAATTAAAATTAAAAAAATTAAAAATTCACCTATTTACATGCAATAAGTGACTTTGATAGTACAAAACTCATGAGGGCCTTTGGCAAGCCAAGGTGTAGACTTACTGAGCTGCACAACAGCCCTCAGTAAGAAGCTGTTTTTCAGTCTTACTGTCTTGACGAAGATATTTCTGTATCTCCAACCAGATGGCAGGAGATTGAACAGACAGTGTCCAGGATGGGATGGGTCTTTAATGATGTTATGAGCGTGCCGTAGGCATTGAGATTTGTAGATTGTCTCCAGGTCTGGTAGTTGAGTCCCAATGATGTGCTGAGCCATCCAAATCACCCACTTTGTGATCTGTCTTGCTGCAGATAGAGTCTCACACTGTCATTCGGTATGTCAGGATGCTCTCTGTCGCACATCAATAAACGTTGTCCAACATATTTTGGGGCAGCAGAGCTCTCCTTAAGCACCTCAGGTATTATAGTCACTGTTGTGCCTTCCTGACTGTCGAGGTTGAGTTGACAAACCAGAAGAGCTCTTCGGTGACATTTGTCCACAAAATTTTAAAACTGGAGACCTTTTCCACTGTCTCACCACTTATGAATAGTCGGGCTTTTTCAGGACCTCTTTCGTTCCTGAAGTCAATTATCATTTCTTTTGTCTTCTTGATCTTGCGTGATAGGTTGTGGTTCCTGCACCAATCGGACAGTTCCAGCACCTCCTCTCTACGTGCAGATTCGTTATTATTTGTGATTAGGTCAGAGTCTATGTATTATCAAAGTCCAGATATGTCACCATATACAGCCTTGAGAAACTTTTTCTTGCAGGCATTTACAGGAAAATAAAGGAATACAACATCATTTACTAAAAAACCTATAGATAAGCAAAGATTAAGAAATAACCAGTGTGTAAAAGAAGACAAAAAATGCAAATTTAAAAAAATACTGAGAACGTGAAATGTCTGGTTAACTGGTTCATTGGTGTTACTGATGGCGGAGAAGTTGCGTTGTCTCAGTCCCTCCTCACAAGGTTGCTGCTCTCCGGTGTTCACTCAGTGCTCGTCTCTGGTGTTCATTCAGTGCTGCTCTCCAGTGTTTGCTCAGTGGAAGAACAAGTTGGATTAGAATAAGTTACTCTCGTGGCACTCAGGGCTTGAGCTATATTATTTTCTTTCTTTGTGACAGTATGTTTATCTGAAATTGAAACCATTTGTGCTATTTATGCTGTGTGAAGTGTGCGATTGGCTAAGCATTTTGCGCCTTGGTCCTGGAAGAACCCTTTTACTATATTGATAGCCAAACTTAAACTTAATTAATTAAACTGAGGTGCAAGGTCATAATGAGGTAGTCTGTGAGGTCACAATCTATCTTACTGCACAACTAGTCTGCTCAGTGTTTCTTGACCAGCAGAATAGAAGCATTTCTTTCACCAGGTGGCACTTGCTTTCAGATTTTTGTATCAAATATTCAAAGATTCAAGGTACAATTATTACCAATGTACGTATACAGTATACCGCCATGAGATTCATCTTCCTGCAGGCAGCCACAAAACAGAGAAACACCATGGAACCTGTTCAAAGAAAACATTGGAACACCCAAAGCATAAAAAGCAGACAAATCACACGTACAGCAAAAAAAATGAGTGAGAAACACAAAATATAAAACATCAAACTGCAGAGTCCTTGAAAGAGTCTAGGGATGTTCAGTTGAGTTCAGTTCTGTTCAATCCAGTGCTCTGTCACTCATTGACTGCAGGCTGCAGGGCCAGTCAAAATGGCACGAAGTAGCAATGAGAAAAGGAATAATTGGAAACTAGAAACAACATAACGGGAACTGCAGAGTTCTCTATAAATGAGTCCAATCCACAAATTGCAGTGATCAAACTTTAGCGAAGACCCAAGACTCCTGCACATTCCTCTGGCAGCAACGAGCAAGAGGGAGGGAGAGTTCAGTCAAATGCAAGCAGTCACTTCTGCCTGATGGGAGAAAAGAGAATGGTCAGGGTGGGTGAGGTCTTTGATTATGTTGGCTGCTTTTCCAGGGCAGTGAGAAGTGTAGACAGGGTCCATGGAGGGGAGGCTGATTTTCCTAATGTGCTGAGAAGTGTCCACAACTCTCTGCAGCCTCTTGGGCAGAGCAGTTGTCCAGATGTGCATAAACTTGAGGGCTTTGTGTGGGCACCAGGCTGAAGGGATACAGAAGTCCAGCAGGACTGGGCTGATGAGTGTGTGTAAGGCCAGGACAGGAGTATTGCAATGGTTAGGAGGTACAGGTCGACCTTCTATAATCCGGCACTATTGGGACCTGAGGAGTGCCGGATTAGTGGAAATGCTGAATTACAGAAGGATCACATTAAGCAATAGCTAACCGCCTCATCATACCTTTAAAATATCATGTAAATCAAGTTATTATCAAGTTAGATAATAATAAAACAGAAATATTAAATGAGTCGTAAGTGAAATCTTAATAAAATAATATACTGTACAGGCACAGATAAAATAAAAGGTACAGGTAAATGTACAGGAATTAACTTGTACAGAACAGTTGAGCACTTCCGCTTCTAAAGTGAGACGTTTAATATACCTTCAGGCAAAGTTACATGTTTGCAATTGTGGGGTTGTCAGGATCATCGACATCTTCATCTTGAGATATGTGTGAAGCATCAAGAACTGGTGCTGAAACTGGCACAACAGTTTCTTCAAAAACTGTTGATGATAGTGGCAGCACATCTGGGTGAGCAGAAGCAGAAGTTGGAGAAAGGAGGTCTTCTATACAGCACATTTCACGCAACTGCCAGGGGGCCGGGGATTCAGCGCTGGGCTCTTCCCTCTTCACTCGCAGTCACTGAGGGAATCCTTGTTAGCTTTTTTTCCTCTGCTTAGTAATGTGCTTAAATTCAGTGGGTTGTCACACCTGATCTAAAGTCATAGGCAGAAGAGAACGGAGCGCTGGCTGGGCGATGCCGGAGGCAGTGCTCGACTGCCGGCAGTCAGGCGAGGAGGCAGACCGACTCAGTACGCGCCAGCTCCCCGGCCGCTGGTTGATGAGATGGGCGGGTGCCAGATGGCCGCACCTCACGCAAATGATATTAATAAATGCAGGAAAACAAGCAGGAATCGCCTGTTTGTGCTTACAAGAGTGCGCCAAAACGTGAACAGATCTAGCGCAACCAAAACAATGCACAGCAGATTGGTACAGTGGCCCGGGAAATTTGAAATTACAGTTGTGTGGAAAATTTGAAAGCAGTGCCAGATTATTGAAGGAACCGGATTACAGCTAGTCAGATTAGTGAAGGTCGACCTGTAATAAGTAACCATGGTCCCTTGTGTTCAGTTTGGTATCTGATAGGCTGTTGGCAGGTTGGTTTGACACGTCATATTCCATTGGGTTGTCTCCAACCTCATGGAATGAACATCAATTTCTCTAACTTGAGGATATTTCTCACCTATCTTCCTTCTCACTTTTTCCATTCCACATTCTAGCACTTCTCTTTCTGTTTCTCATCTGTCCATCATCTCCATCTCCCTCTGGCAACCCTCCTCCCCTTTCTTTCAATTGAATATTCCCCTCCTATCAGATTCCTTCTTCTTCAGCCCTTTACCACGTCCACCTATCACCTCCCTGCTTCTCACATCATTCCTTTCCTCACCCTCCCACCCTCTGTACCCTTCACTTGGTCTCAAGTATCAACTCAACACAAACACACAAAATGCTAGAGGAACTCAGCAGGGCAGGCAGCATCAATGGAAAAGAGTAAATTGTTGCCGTTTCTGATGAAGGTAACATTTTTAATCTCATCAGAATGGCAGTCCTGATGTTGACTATTTATTCCTCACCATAGATGCTGCCTGACCAGCTGAGTTCCTCCAGCAATTTCTGTGTGTTCATCAAGATCTGCAGAATCTCTAGTGGTCATAGGTTGGGTTGAGGACGGGATTTAACTTAGCACCTAACCACGGTGGCAGGAAGTATGGGTTTTATGATGACTATAGCAACATGGGTGGGGGAAAAGTAGGTAAAGAGACGTCTCTACCAAACAAGGTGTAAGGGACTCCTTTCCTTCGCTAGCCTACAGGTCACCCTTTGGCAAGGTGTAGCACCCCGATTAGGGTCCCGTGAAGCCATGGGAAGTCGTATGAGCAGCTGGTGCATATCACAAGTCCTGGTTATGCAAACACTGATACCAGGCAGACAATCTCTGAAGAGTATTGATAATGGCTGAGGTCACTCATGTTGTAAGGACACTGCCCAGAAGAAGGCAATGGCAAATATTGAAGTAGTAAAATTTGCCAAGAACAACATGGTCATGGGACCACGTCATATGACACAGCACGTAATGATATCGGCTGTAGCAACTTAGCTGTTTCAAGTTTCAAATTTATTCATTGTCATCGTTGTTACTGTCAGGAAGGTGATACAGAAGCCTGAAGGCATTGACGCAGCGATTCAGGAACAGCTTATTCCCCTCTGCCATCCAATTCCTAAATGGACATTGAACCAATGAATACTATCTTATTTTTAAAAATATATATATATTATTTTGGTTTCTGCACTATTTTTAGTCTATTTAATATACATGTATATATGTATTTATGTACACTAACTGTAATTGATTTATTGATTTACTTTTTCTTGTATATCATGATGTTTTGCATTGAACTGTAGCTGCTAAGTTAACAAACTTCATGACAAATGCCGGTGATAATAAACCTGATTCTGATTCTGATATTGTCATGGGCATACAAAGCCAGAGAATCAATACCATGAAAATTCACTTCTTTTTTGCAGCCACAGGACAATACATTACAAGTATGACGACTTAAATTACATCATCATCATCACCATCATTCTGTGCCATGTCGTATGACGTGGGTGATCATGGTCTCCGTGATCATGACTGTTCTTGGCAAATACTTCTATAGAAGTGTTTTGCCACTGCCACCTTCTTCTGAGCAGTGTCTTTACAAGACGCGTGATCAAAGCCATTATTAATACTCTTCAGAAATTGTCTGCCTGGTGTCAGTGGTCACAAAACCAGGACTTGTGAACCAGCTGCTTGTGAATTACAGAAAGTTCAAGTAACACTAAAAATATAAGATGCAAGATTAAAATTACCATTCTTCAGTACACAAGTGTAAGTGAGAACAAAATGATATCTATTCTGGATCTGATGCAGCTTAAAAACATAATAAGCATAAAGAACAGAATAAAAATGCAATAAATGTAAATATTAAAGCTATCCTATTAAACACTATGTACAAGTAACAGACACAAAATGCCTGAGCAAGTCAAGCAGGATCTATGGAAGTGAATAAACAGTCGACATTTCAGGGCGAGACCCTTCTTCAGCACTGGGAAGAAATGGGGAAGATGGCAGAATGAAAAGGTGGGGGAGGGGAAGAAGGAATAGTGAGGTGATGAGAAGATTTAAACTTCTTCAGGGTAGGCATCCCTTGAAGAGACTTTGCAGTCAAACAGCAGATCATAAACATGAGATTCTGCAGATTCTGGAAAGGTATCAGAAACAGTTATATACATAGACAGATTGTATGTACATAAAGTGATGCTATGTGATGTGTATGCTGTTTCGTTCAGCTCTATTCATGTATGATAAAATAGTAATTAAACTTGAACATGAACGTGAATGTAGTGGTGGTGGGAGGTGGAGATACTGATCAACCCTACTACTTGGGGAAAGTCAACTGTTTTGAGTCTGGTGGTCCTGGTGCGGATGCTGCGTAGCCACGTCCTTGATTGGAGTGGGACAAACAATCCATTAGCAAAGTGACTGGGATCCTTTATGACGTGGCTGGCATTTTTCGGGCAGTTTTCTTCATATATGTTATCAGTGGCAGTTAGGCTGGGGCGAGTGATGCATTGGGTAGAGTTAATCCCCTATTACAGAGCCCTCCTGTCATGCAGTGATGCAGTATGCAGGACCCTTCCCACTGTGCATCTGTAGAAGGTCATGAGTACAGGCACGCGTAGTCCAGCTCTCGTCAGCCTGCTGTGAAAGTAGAGGCGTTGGTGAGCATCTTTGACTGTGGAGGATGTGTTCTGGGACCAGGAGAGTACATATGTAAATATGCCATTTGTACAGCTGCAGCTGTAAAAATATTTCACATTTCACAGACTGTAGAATGTGTTGTGAGGGGTGATTTGAGGCAATAATACTAGTAGGGCAGCAAAGTTCTCAAGTACAAGTTTAAATTAAATGTCATTAAACTATACTCATGTACACAGCTAAATGAAGCATCATTCCTCTGGGGCCAAGGCACAAAACACAATACATATAGTCAAACACAGCACATGTATTTATGATCCACCATATACTGTCACAAAATAATGCTAGCACTAGTCCCTGAGTAGCATGGCCTGAAGATTGACAGGCTGACATAAAGTGTGATGTTTATGTAAGACAGTATCTTGTTACTGACACTACTGTAATAAAACAAGCAGTTGTGCAAATATGTGACACGGCAGCAATAAAAGATGAAAAGTGAGCAGAGCAGGGTGAGAGTGTGTCTGTGAGTTGGGGGTGGGGGAAGGGGGTGACAGGGTGTACATGTTGGGGGTGGCAGCAGGGTGTTAATAAGTCCAACAGCCTGGAGGAAGAAACTGTTAACCAGCCTGAGTAAGCTAGTTCTTATTAAAACATTAGGATCGTATAAGTTCATTAATTCAATGTTGCTTGGCAGTTTCTTTGAATTTTAAGAGATCCTCATAAGAGATACTGTATGCAAGTGGGCATTCATCATTTTTACAAGAATCAGGAAGGTGTGAAGGTGTGATAATATTTGGCCTATTTCCATCGCTGTCTGAGCACAGCTCTGCAGTCACTGTACACATCTAGAGTAACAGATCAAGTTGTGAATTTCTGGATGATATTGCATTGATTAATAATGAAAAACTTTCCAGTTCTGTTTACGTTTGATCTATTACAGGTGATCAGGTGAACTTTAATGAGAACCTCCAGACAAATGACCAGGTTTTTGCATCTCAGTTGTAGCACAGGCATTTCTGCATGTCAGTCATTAGGTTGGCTGCTGTGATTGGATGTTTCCATGGAGCTTTCATCACATGACCTATTGTCTTAAATCGCCCCGCCCCTATACAGTTGCCATTGCTCCATCCACCAATTGGAAAGTAAACAGATTCATTGCTTTAATTCCCACAGTCTTTCAAACATTTTCTTTCCCTTCATGTTCAATATTTTTAAAAGGAATGGAAGAAAATTGTCCAAGAAAATGAAGAAATCAAGGTCAACATTCCCAGTGAGTTCTGTTAATCAGATTTGCCTTTATTAGCTGGGGTATGGAGTATAAGCGCACAGAGATTTTGGAACATCTTTAGAAAACGTTAATTAGTTGACAACTGAGTATTGTATGATATTCCATCTGCTAACCCTCGGGAAGGATGTAATTGCACTGGGCAGAGTGCAGAGAAGATTCAGTAGGACGTTATTGAGAATGGGGCAGAGTGGACAGGCTAAGTTTTAAAGATTAAAGTTCAATGTAAATTTATTATCAAGGCCTATATATGCGACTCTGAAATTCATTTTTGCAGGCATTCACAGTAGCAAAGAAATACAACAGAATCTTTGAAAAACTACACACAAACAGCTCATGCAAAATAAGACATATGATGCAAATAAAAAGTCTAATTAAAATAAATACATACTTACAAACAAAGAGCATGAGTTGTAGAATCCTTGAAAGTCAGTGCATAGATTGTGGGATCAGCTCACTGTTGAGGTAAGTGAAGTTATGCATGCTGGTTTAGGAACCCGATGATTGTTCCTGAAACTGGTGGTGGTCAGGCTCCCATAGCAGCAATGAGAGGAGAGCATGGCCTGGATGGTGGTGGTGGTTATTGAAGATGGATGTTGCCTTTTATGGCAGTGCTCCTGGATGTGCTCAATGGTATTCCTTAGGACGGAAGAGGCTGAGGTGGACATTACAGAGACGTACAATTTTATGACTGCTGTAAGAGAGGTAGATGGTAGGGGACCTTTCTCTGTAGCAGAAGTATTTAAAATTAGTGTGCTTAGACCTAGTACAAAGGGAATCAGAGTGAGCACATTTTTAACCAAATATTGGTTGAAATTAGGAATGCTTTGCCTGAATGGCTAAGGAAGCCGGGTTCCCTCAAAAGATTTAAGAAGCACTTGAAATCAGAACTTGATTTGCAATCAGTAGAAGTCTACAGACCAGATGTTTGCCTGGTGTCAGATTGGGCATGGGTGCTGAAGGGCCTGTGTCTATGCTGTGCGAGCCTCCGACTCTGAAGTTCAGTGCCTGTGATATCATGTCAGTGTGTTGTGCTCTGGAAGTCAGTGTTGAGCTTGTTGTCATATGCACAGGTGCAGTGAAATACTTCCAGCAGCATCACAGGCACATTGCGTCAGAGAAGCAACATTCACAAGGAAAGCATAAATTATGCACAACCTTTAAAAGAAAGAGCAAGTTTAAAAGAAAAAGGAATTCAAAATCTATTTTACCTCAATTGATCAAGGTGGTCATAGTGTTGCTATACTGATGCAGTGATTAGGTTAAAGAACTGTATGGTTGATGGGAGGTGGCTGTTACTGAACCTGTCGAGGTGGGACTTTGGGCTTCCATGCCTCCTGGCCGATGGTGTCCATGAGAAGGTGATGTGGTCCGGATGGGTGGGGATCTTCGTTGATGGACACTGCCTTCCTGAGGCAGCGTCTCCTGTAGATACTACTGATAGTGGGGAGGGGTGCGCCTGTGATGTACTGCATTGAGTCCACTACTCACTGCGTCTTCTTGCATTCAGATTGGCCTACCAGACCATGATGTAGCCAGTCAGGAAGATCTCAAGAATACCTCTGTAGCAGTCTGTTAGAGGGTTTGGTGACGAGCCATGCCAGAGTGAGGCCCTCCTTTGGTCAGGGTGGACCGTAGACATTGCGTCCTAGCTGTCTACGTGATATGCAAACCAGTACACAAGTCAGGGCAGCACCATATGGAGAGTAAGCTGTTGCCCATGCATCAGGCTTGCTCTCTCCACGCAACTGATGAACAGCAGAGACCGATGCAGTTTGGCACCAGCGATGTTGCAGGAGTTGCCACTCAGCCAGTGTTGAACTAAATGTAGGACTGCTTTAGGGACTCCAGCTTTGCATTTTTCCTCAGGGGTTTACTTGCAAAGCCTTCCCCAAGAGTAGGTACAGTCAGAAGATGCCAAAGGTTTAAGATAAGAATTTTCCTTCTCCTTGATGAGCTGCCAACCATTGCTGATGAGCCCCATCTACCCAAGCACAACATATAAGATGGGTATTATGCAAATACAAAACAAGAAAAAAAAGCAATAAATATCAGGAAAGCGGGTTAAGCCTTGAAGTGAGTCTATAGATTGTGGTAGCTTTTCAATGATGGGCAAGTGAGGTTATCCACTCCGGTTGAAGAGCCTGATCGTTGAAGGGTGATAACTGTTCCTGAACCTGGTGGCTCCTGTACCTTCTTCCAGAAAGCAGCGATGAGAAAAAAAATGACTATTTGAGCTTACACTCTTACATAGAAACATAGAAAACCTACAGCACAATACAGGCCCTTTAGCCCACAATGTTGTCCCGAACATGTACTTACTTTAGGAATTACCTAGGGTTACCCATAGCCCTCTATTCTTCTAAGCTCCATGCACTTATCCAGGTGTCTCTTAAAAGACCCTATCGTATCCGCTTCTACCACCATCGCCGGCAGCCCATTCCACGCACTCACCACTCTCTGCATAAAAAACTTACCCCTGACATCTCCTCTATACCGTCTTCCAAGCATCTTAAAACAGTGCCCTCTTGTGCTATTTCAACCCTGGGAAAAGCCTTTGACTATCCACATGATTAATGCCCCTCATCGTCCTAGACACCTCTATCAGGTCACCTCTCATCCTCTGTCTCTCCAAGGAGAAAAGGCCAAGTTCACTCAACCCATTCTTGTAAGGCATGCTTGCCAATCCAGGCAACATCCTTGTAAATCTTCTCTGCACCCTTTCTGTGGTTTCCACATCCTTCCTGTTGTGAGGTGACCAGAACTGAGCACCGTACTCCAAGTGGGGTCTGACCAGGGTCCTATGTAGCTGTAACATTACCTCTCGGCTCTTAAACTCAATCCCACAGTTGATGAAGGCCAATGCACCATATGCCTTTTTAACCACAGAGTCAATCTGCATAGTAGCTTTGAGTGTCCTATGGACCCAAGTGTGATCCTGACTTTCACCATTAATACTATATTCTGCCATCATATTTGATCTACCAAACTGAACCACCTCAAACTTATCTGGGTTGAACTCCATCTGCCACTTCTCAGCCCAGTTTTGCATTCTATCAATGTCTCGCTGTAACCTCTGACAGCCCTCCACACTATCCAGAACACCCCCAACCTTTGTGTCATCAGCAAATTTACTAATCCATCCCTCCACTTCCTTATCCAGGCCATTTATAAAAATCACAAAGAGTAGGCATCCCAGAACAGATCCCTGAGGCACAGCACTGATCACCGTCTTCCATGCAGAATATGACCCAACTACAACCACTCTTTGCCTTGTGTGGGCAAGCCAATTCTGAATCCACAAAGCAATGTCTCCTTGGATCCCATGCCTCCTTACTTTCTCAGAGCCTTGCATGGGGTTCCTTACCAAATACCTTGCTAAAGTCCATATGCACTACATCTACTGCTCTACCTGCATCAACATGTTTAGTCACATCTTCAAAACATTCAATTAGGCTCATAAGGCATGACCTGCCTTTGACAAAGCCATGCTGACTATTCCTGATCATATTATGCCTCTCCAAATGTTCATAAATCCTGCCTCTCAGGATCTTTGCCATCAGCTTACCAACCACTGATGTAAGACTCACTGGTCTATAAGTTACTGGGCTATATCTACTCCCTTTCTTGAATAAGGGAACAATATCTGCAACCCTCCAATCCTCCGGAACCTTCCCTGTTTGCATTGATGATGTGAAGATCATTGCCAGAGGCTCAGCAATCTCCTTCCTTGCCTCCCACAAATAGCTTAGGTTACATCTCATCCAGTCCTGGAGACTTATCCAACTTGTTGCTTTTCAAAAACTCATGCACATCCTCTTTCTTAAGGTCTATAAGCTCAAGCTTTTCAGTCCACTGTAAGTCATCCCTACAATCACCAAGGTCCTTTTCCGTAGTGAATACTGAAGCAAAGTATTCATTAAGTACCTCTGCTATCTCCTCCAGTTCCATACATACTTTTCCACTGTCACACTTGATTGGTGCTATTCTCTCTCGTCTTATCCTCTGGCTCTTCACATACTTGTAAAATGCCTTGGGGTTTTCTTTAATCCTGTTCGCCAAGGCCTTATCATGGCCCCTTCTGGCTCTCCTAATTTCATTCTTAAGCTCCTTCCTGCTAGCCTTAAAATCTTCTAGATCTCTATTATTACCTAGTTTTTTGAACTTTTCGTAAGCATTTCTTCTTGACTGGATTTTCAACAGCCTTTGTACACCACGGTTCCTGTACCCTACCATCCTTTCCCTGTCTCATTGGAACAGATCTATGCAGAACCCCATGCAAATATCCCCTGAATATTTGCCACATTTCTTCCGTACATTTCCCTGAGAACATCTGTTCCCAATTCATGTTTCCAAGTTCCTGCCTCATAGCTTCATATTTCCCCTTACTCCAGTTAAAAACTTTTGTAACTTGTCTGTTCCTATCCCTCTCCAATGCTATGGTAAAGGAGATAAAATTGTGATCACCATCTCTAAAATGCTCTCCTCCTGAGAAACCTGACACCTAAATCAGGTTCATTTCTCACACTTCACCCTTGTGAAGTACTTTGCAATATTGGTGATTAGGTGCAATTTACTATTATTACTTTCACTAGACACAGGATATCCTGCAAATGCTAGAAATACAGAGCGACATACAAAATGCAGCAGGTCAGGCAGCATCTATGAACTAAACCCACCAGGTTCAGGAGCAGTTATTATCCTTCAACCATCAGGCTCTTGAACTAGAGTGGATAACTTCACTTGACCCATCACTGAACTGTTCCCACAACCTATGGACTCTCTTTCAAGGACTCTTCATCTCATGTTCTTGGTATTTATTGCTTATTTGTTCATTTATTATTATTATGATTTTTTTTGTTTGTATTTGCACATTTCTGCCTTTTGCACACTGGCTGCCCACCCTGTTGGTGCAGCCTTTCATTGATTTTAATATCATTATTGATTATGCTTGAAAGAAAGTGATTCTCACGGTTGTATATGGTGACATGTATGTATCTTGATGAGAACTGTATTTTGAAATTTGAAATGAGGGAACAGTCAACATTTCAGGTTGTGACCCTTCATCGGGACTGGAAAGGAAAAGGGACAGTGCCAGAATAAAAAGCTTGGGGAGAGGAAGCAGGGCAAAGTAGAAGATGATATGTGAAGCTAAGTGGGTGGAGGTGAAGTATGAAGCTGGAAGGTGATAGTGGAAGAAGCAAATGGTTGGAGCAGAAGGAATCTGATAAGACAGGGGTTCCCGATCCTATATGCCATGGACCAATACCATTAAGCAAGGTTGGGAACCCCTGTGATAGGAGATGAGACCATGGGAGAAAGAGAAGCAGGAGTGGCCATTTCACTACTATTTCCCCATAAAATATGGGAAAATGTTCCACACATGATAACAGTAATCGTTCATAACTAAACATTAACTTGACTCTGCCTCTCTTGGTTTATTAGTGGGGTGCTCCAGAGAATTGCTGGAACAATGAGTGGGTTGTCCAGTGGCACCGTTCCATTAGGATGTGATTGAATGGTGATTGGCACAGTAGTTACCCACTCTGATCTAGATTTTCATGCTCCCCTGGCCTACTTCACTGAGCCAAAGCTATGTATAAAAGCCTTATTGTGCAACACTGCAGACAGATCTTCCATCCAAGGGGCACAGACCTTTCGAAGTAAGATGCAGTGCCTTGTTTAGTATGCACTGCCAAACAAGGGTGATCTGTTGATACTGTATGTGGTATCTGGACCCAAGCAGAATCTTAATTGGATATCTCCAAAAATGTATGTCTTTGAAACATTAATAATTAAAGTGCATGTATGTACAAAATGCATTTTTAAAAAACAATTTCAGAACATTTTGAAGCTTTGAACGGCATCAGATTGCGTTTACACAATGCCTATAACCGAGTGAAATATCCCAAGGCAATTCACAGCAGGGTGGATCAGACAGCAGCTGGAATCAAGCCACTGAAAAGAAAAACTAGCAAGAGAAGTGATCAAAAACACTGCTGTGATCTGGAACACACATTCGGAAAGGGTGGGCAAACTCCAAATATCTAAAAGAAAAACAATTGGATATGTTCTTAAAAAGAAGTACTTATAAATCGGAATCAGGTCTGTTATCACTGACATATGTCATGAAGTTTGTTATTTTCTGGCAGCAGTGCAATATATAAAATATACTATAAACTACAGTACATCTGCTCTCTTAAACGTATACATTCATATATATATATATATATATATATGTGTGTGTGTGTGTGTGTGTGTGTGTGTGTGTGTGTGTGTGTGTGTTTTGGGCCAAGACCTTCAGGAAGAAGGGTTTTGGCCTGGAATGTTGACTGTTTATTCATTTCCATTGTTGCTGCCTTATATATATATAATGGTGCAATAATGGTGAGGTGGTTGTTACGTATTTAATATTTCAGTAATATTTTAGTAATCTTGTACATGTATTGCTTGATGAAGCACTATTGTTCATTTAAACAATTAATTACGTGTTGTATTTAAAATATGTTAATTGCATACATCATCATGCTACCACATGAGCACCTCACTTAAAATAAACTTAAGCTACCCATATCCATGGACTTCTATGTCTTCTTTGAATTAATTTAATGTTAGTGCTCATGTGTTCATTGTCCTTTTGGAAATGTGATGGCAGGATCTTGATGAGAGATTAGGGGATGTGGGATTAATTGGCTAGCTCTTCTTAAACTCTAGCAGATGAACGTTGGGCCAAATGACTGGAACTTGTTTCTCGTAGATTATACTACATTGTTCTAAAAAGTGCATGGTGTACAAATCACTTGATTCCAAGCAAGAATGTGGAAGAATTTGAAACTCCATAGTGCAGTTAGAATTCTTGATTCATCCATAAATAAATGCATTGTCAAAGCATCAGAGACTAGGGTTTAATCCCTCTGTGTGGATGGGGTTGCAGACAGGAAAACTAGGTGAAGGGTGAACTGAAAACTTGAACTTGAGTCACCTATGAGTGGATTTTAGTCTTTATCATTTCAAGTTTCATTCCAAAGACTTGAACACACAAAATTTAAACTGATCCTCTGGCACAGATATGCGGGATTGCATTTTTGTTCTTCATCTATTCCATTGCAGTATGTTGGAGATGAGCAGGGAAATAATCAGAATCTGAATGAGGTTTATTATCACTGTGATTTTGTTTTTGTTTTGAAGTGATGGTACAGTGCAATACATAAAATGTACTATAAATTGTAACAGAAACAATATGCTTAGAAAAGATAAATAAGTGCAAAAAGAGAGCAAAAATAGTGAGGTCATAAACATCAGAGATTCTGCAGATGTTAGAAATCCAGAATCAAAGTCAAATTCAAAGTACATTTATTATCAAAGCATGTATGCTTCATACAACATTGAGATTTGTCTCCTTACAGGCAGCTATAAAATAAAGAAACCCAATAAAACCTGTTAAAACAAAAGAAAACCATCAAACAGCCAACGTGCAGAGAAAAACAGAAAGAGAAAAAGACTGTGCAAACAATAAAAGTAAGCAAATAGCATTCAGTAGTGAAGTTCACAAAAGTGAGTTCACACTGTGACAGTCACAGATAGAGCAACGCACACAATATGTGGAGGAACTCAGCAGGCCAGGCAGCATCTATGGAAAAGAATAAATAATGAATGTTTTGGGTAGTGTTCATGGGTTCATTGTCTGTTCAGAAATCTAGTGGCGGAGGGAAAGAATGCTGTTTCTAAGATTTTGAGTGTGTGTCTTCAGGCTGCTGTCCTTTTTGGTGGTAAAGGGAAGAGGGCATGTCCTGGGTAGTTGGATAAATACTGCCTTTTGAAGATGTTCTTGATAGTGGTGAGGCTCGTCCCCATGATGGAGCAGGTATACTGATAATCCCTGGTAAGACAAGTAATATTGAGACACTGAACAATACCACCGAGCATTTATCTGGTTGTTAGCACGTTGCTCCGGATATGAGCTTGCTGTGTGTGAACTGGCCACCACATTCTCTCACTCTACATGCTCACTCGAAAATTACTTCGTCGGGTGGAACAGAAGAGATTTTGCAGATGCTGGAAATTCAGAGTAACGCACACAAAATGCTGGAGGAGCTCAGCAGGCCAGGCAGCATCTATGGAGAGGAAACTCATCCATCCTGATAAAGGGTCTCAGCCCAAAACATAGATGCTAACTAGCCTCATGAGCGTGCGTGCGTGCGTGCGTGCGTGCGTGCGTGCGTGCGTGTGTGTGTGTGTGTGTGTGTGTGTGTGTGGGTGTGTTACTCATAGGGTGGAAAGCTCTTTAGGTGAAATTGAGGTAAAGTAGAAGTATTTCACATTTTTCGCCAACGGTACTATTTTAAATTAAGCACGTTGATGTAATTTATCTTTCATTGATGTCTCCAACTAAAGTAATCAAACAGAAGATTACAGCACAGTACAGGCCCTTCACCCCACGATGTTGTGCCAAAATCTTAAAGTACTCTAAGATCAATCTAACCCTTCCCTTCCTGATAGCCCAACGTTTTCTATCGTTAATGTGCATATCATAATGTCCCTGATGTACCTGCCTCCACCACCACCTTTGACAGAGCATTGCACCCACCCATCACTCTCAGTGTAAAAAAAACACCTCTCTCTGACATCCTTCCTATACTTCAATCCAATCACCTCAAAGTTATGCTTCCTCACATTAGCCATTTTTACTCTGGGAAATAGTCCCTGGCTGTCCACTCAATCCATTCCTTTTACATCTTGTATACTTCTGTCAAGTCACCTCGCACCCTTCTTTGCTCCAAGCAGAAGAGCTCCAGCCCCTTAATTCACCTCAAGAAGAGTGTAGCCACAATATATCCCAGGTAAACCATTGAAACCTATCAAATATTGAAAGACCTAGACAAAGTGGATATAGCGAGGATATTTCCTATAGTGGGTGAGTCTTGGACCTGAGAGCATGGCCTCAAAATAGAGGAATGTCCATTTAGAACAGAGATGTAGAGAAATTTCTTTAGCCAGAGGGTGATGAATTTGTGGAATTCATTGCCACTGATGTCTATGGAGGCCAAGTCATTGGGTACATTTAAAGCTGTGGTTTATAGGTTCTTGATTCATCAAGTGAAAGGAGAAGGCTGGAGAACAGGGTTTGGAAGGATAATATATCAGCCATGATGGAATGGTGGAGCAGACTCAATGGGCCAAATGGACTAATTCTGCTCCTATGTCAAATGGTCTTATGGGACAAAGCTTCATCGAAATATAATTGAGAATTGGTTGGGTTTACTGTTGTTTCCTCAGGGAAATTTAGTAACTGATTTGATTTGACAATAGAACAGCAAGAAGGACATAGTCCAAATCCTGGGTGTGGTGTTGTGGCTCACAGACTCTGTTTCACATGAGGCTCCTCATCCAGTTCACATTTGTTTGCTTTGCGAAAATTAATTGCCTGTCCAGTCAGCAGGTTCAAATGAGGGCCTTTGAACTCTTGTGTTTTCATGACTTCATGGGACATTTCAAACTTTACAAATAGCTGGGAAGCAGAGAGAAGAAAACAGAACATATAAAGTAAGTGAAAAGGGAGAGATCTGGGTGGCAACAGACAATCTGCAGAAGGAATTTAGAGGGTCAATCAACATTCTGTAAGTACAGGAATTACCAATATTTCAGGTTGAAACTCTGCAGCATGTTGGAATGAGGCTGGGCACAAAGAGAGGAATGAATTCATGTCAAGAATTTAAGTTATAAAGTGTAAATCCAATATTAATTTCAAAAGGACTAGAATATATACACAAGAATGTAATGCTGAGGCTTTATAAGGCATTGGTCAGGCCCCAGTTGGAGTTTTGTCAGCAATTTTGGACCCTTTAATGAAGGAAGGATGCGCTCACACTGGACAGGTTGCTGAGGAGGGTCACGAGAATAATTTTGTTTTGAAAGAGTTAACGTATGAGGAGAGTTTGATGACTCTTGGGCGTGTCCTTGCTGGAGTTCAGAAGGAGAGGGGATCTCATTGAAACTTACCAAATATTGAAAGGCCTAGATACAGTAGACATGGAGAAGATGTTTCCTCGAGAGAGGAGTGTAGGACCAGAGGGCACAGTATCAGAATAGAAGGAAGTCCCTTTGGAGTAGAGATGAGGAAGACAGACAAAGACAGCTGATATGTTCATACAAAGGGTCTCGATTGAAAACATAGACTATTCTTCTCTAGAGATGCTACCTGACCTGCTGAGTTCCTCCAGCATTTTGTGTGTGTTATTCAAGGACACCTTCTACCCTACTGTTAAAAGACTGTTGAACAGGCTCCCAGTATGATAAAAGTCTTTTGACCTCACAATCTATCTCATTGTGATCCTGCACCTTATTGTCTATCTGTGCTGCACTTCCTCTCTAACTGTAACACATAATTCTACATTCTGTTGTTGTTTTACCTTGTTCTACCTTGTATGTGGATCATACAAATCCACTGCAATGATTTGATTTGTATGAACAGCATGATAGACAAACGTTTCACTCTATCTTGGTACACATGACAATAATAAACCAATTCCAATTCCATTGCTACTATTAGGGAGGAGGTACAGAAGCCCAAAGAACCAATTTCAAATCCTTTACCAACTGACTGAAAATTTTAAAAAAATCTTCAAATGTTGGAAACACTCAATGTAACAGGCAACGTCTGAAGAGTGAGAAACAGAAGGTTGTTCAGGCCCAAGATTCTTCAGAAGTGCCTGAAACATTAATGCTGCTTTCTATACCCAAAGACCTCCAAAACTGCTGAGCATTTTTTAAAATAATTTTATGCCTTTAAAGTCAATTTATTATCAAAATTTGTGTACTCAGTGGCCACGTTATTATATATACCTGCACATCTATTCATTAATGCAAATATCTAATCAGCCAATCACATGGCAGCAACTTAGTGAATAAAAGCATGCAAACATGGTGCAACCATGTACCATAAAAGCATGCAAAATGCAAAGAAGCTGCAGAGGGTTGTTAATGTAGTCGTTTCCTTCTTGGGTAATAGCCCTCAAAGTGCCCAGGATATCTTTAGGGAGCAGTGTCTCAGAAAGGCAGCGTCCAGTATTAAGGACCTCTCAGGGCATGCTCTTTTCTCATTGTTAAAATCAAGGAGGAGATACAGAAGCCAGAAGGCACACACTCAGCGATTCAGGAACAGCTTCTTCCCCATTGCCATCCAATTCCCAAATGGACATTGAACCCTTGGACCCTACCTAATTTTTTTAAAAATAAATATTATTTATGCTTTTGCATGATTTTTGACAAATTCAATATACGTATACTGTAATTGATTTACTTATTTAATTATTATTATTATTTTTTTTCTTCTATATTATGTATTGCATTGAACTGCTGCTGCTAAGTTAACAAATTTCATGACACATGCTGGTGATAATAAATCCGATTCTGATTCTGACATGGTCATGAACTTCAGTTGTTGTTTAGCCAAAATATCAGAATTGGCAAGAAATATGATCTAAGTTCAAAGGAGATGTGAGGGGCAAGTTTTTTTACACAGAGTGGTGGGTGCTAGGAAGTGCTGCGTGGGGTGGTGGTAAAGGCAGAAATGTTTGGGACTTCTAAGATGTTTAGATAAGCACATGAATCTGAAGAAAATGGAAATATATGGACATTCTGTTGGCAGAAGGTATTGTGTGCAGTTTTGGTCTTACCTACAGGGAAAATGTATATATGGTTGAAAGAGTACAGAGAAAATTTACAAGGATGTTGCTGGGTTTGGAGGAGAGTTATATGGAAAGATTGAATAGGTTAGGACTTTTTTCCTTAGAGTGTAGACGATTGAGGAGATTTGATAGAGGTGTACAAAATTATGAGGGGTATAGGTAGGGTAAATGCAAGCAGGTTTTTTCCTCTTCAGTTGGCTGGGACTACAACCAGGGATCATGGATTAAGGGTGAAGGGTGAAAAGTTTTAAGAGGAACATGAGGGGAAACTTCTTCACCCAGAGGGTCATGAGAGTGTGGAATGAGCTTTCAGCACAAGTGGGGCATGCGAGCTTGACTTCAATGATAAAAAGAAGCTTGGATAGGTACCTGGATGACAGTGGTATGGAGGACTATGGTCCCAGTGCAGGTCAAAGGGAGGTGGCAGTTTAAATGGTTTTGGCATGGATTAGATGGGCCAAAGGGCTTGTTTCTGTGCTGTACCTCTACAACTATGACACAATGAGAAGGGAATAGTTTAGTTGGCCATTGGGTTACTAATTCAATTGGTTTAGCACAACATTGTGGGCTGAAGGGCCTGTTCCTGTGCTGTACTGTTCTATGCTTGATGCTTACAGCTACAGAACTGGTTTTTACTTTTCTGCTTTCTGTTAGCTTTGCTTTTACTGCCAATGTTTTTGGCACACATTTATGGATCCATTTTTATTTCCCATTCTCTGGGACGCCATTATTAATGTTCTGCACACCACACACCTGCAGATTTTTTTCTCTTTTGCACTATAAACAATGGATGCTGTTATAATTCAGCATCTTCCTCCAGCTCCCCCAGAAGTGACTGCTTGTCCAAATGAATCCCACAAGCTAACTCTGTGAGAGAAAAGATCTACAGCGGCAATGAGTTTTATTTATTTAATGCTTTTAACATTCAAAAATAGCCCTTTACTCTTCACATCAGTGTTATCAGATGAAGAGGGGTCCTGACATGGTAAGATATGGTAGGGAATTTTCCTCTTCTGGGAGAAGTTGAAACTGGAGGAAACAGAGTAATCAAGTTCAAGTGTATTGTCATTCAACTCTACGCATGTATACCAACTAACGAGAAAACCTTCCTGTGGACCTAGGTACACGACACATAAAGTATTATTACCGCACACAACACATAAAGTGATATTACCACAAATAATAAGGTGCGTTTACGACCCAAATGAAAAAGTAAACAGTATAACGCTACTGGCACTTCATATGAGATGAGTCTTGGCTGATGGCAGGGAGTTCAATAGTCTTACGGCCTGTGGGAAGAAGCTGTTTCCCAGCATAACAGACCTTGTCCTAACGCTGCATTATTTTCTGCTTGTTGGTAAGGGGTCAAAGAGATTGTGGATGGATGCGAGGGGTCATTGACAATTGTAAGGGCCCTACATACGCAATGCTCCTGATAAATGTCTAACAAGTGGAAGAGAGACCCTAATGATCCTCTCAACAGTCCTCACAATCCTTTGTAGGGTCTTGTTGTCAGATGCCTTGCAATTCCCAAACCAGATGGTGATCAAGCTGGTTGAGCCACTGTCAGTGGTGCTCCTGTACAAATTGGTTATAAAAGGGCGGGGTGAGCCTCGCTGGCCTCAGTCTCCTCAGGAAGGGGAGACAGTGCTGTGTGGGTGGAGTGGGAGGTGGTCATGACATAGAAATGAGCGGATGTTGATTTTAAAATGGAGATAAGGTTAGTGCTGTGAATGTTTCTCCAAAGTGTGGTGCCAAAAAGCTTTGAGGGTTCTTGAGGGAGCCGTAGATAAACCATTGCCGACCAAATCATGAGCACAAGATTCTGCAGACGCTCAAAATCCAAAGTGACATACAGAAAATGCTGGAGAAACTCAACAGGTCAGGCATCATCTCTAGAAATGAATGAACAGTGGACAATTCTGGCTGACAGCCTTCTTTAGGATCATTGATGAGCAAAATTGTACAGGGGTTAGGGGGAGTTGGGCTGGTTGGCTGGAAGTGCAGAGGTGAAGTTTCAGTCAGATCTTGTACACCGTTCATACAGATCAAATCATTGCAGATAGCATTGAGTTAGAACAAGGTGAAACAATAACAACGCAGGATAATGTGTACCAACATCATCACCAGATATACTCTATCTTGGCCTTTCAGTATTTGATAGGTTTCAATAAGATCCCCCCCCCTCATTCTTCTTCTAAACTCCAGCAAGTACAGGCCTAGAGCATCAAACAGCACTACGGTGGCATCATATGCAAGTTTAGAGCAGAAACAGGCCACTCCATCATCAAAAGGGGACCAAGGATGCTACCTCACACATTATGGCCTTGTGACTTATTGTCTGTAACACTTTATTATGCACTCTGATCTCGTTTTCCCTTGCACTACCTCAGTACACTTTTGCAATGAGATGATCTGTGTCGACAGCATGCTTTTCACTCTACCTCGATTTAGGTGACAATGGGATTGGGAGCAGGGAAAAGAGCAGGCTGGCAGATGTTTAGACAGCAGGAACAAGCTAAGCGGGCTGAATAGCCTCCTTCCACACTTCGTACTTGCCAGGAGTGATCTTCTCCATCTGCCAGTATTGAAATCTGTGTCCATTAGCCACAGGCAGCAGAGTAACATATTCTGTAACCTCTGCTCTATAAACGTACTCATGGAAGGAAAAGACGGAGATGCCGGAGGCCTGAAGCAAAGTGTTGGAATTCACGCAAAATGTCTGTGGAGGGGAGTAAACAGTCGAGCATTCAGTCCAAGATTATAGATACTTCCTGGCTTGTTGAGTTTCTTCAGCTTTTTATGTGTGTGTGTGGCTCAAGATTTCTAGCATTAGCTGAATCTCTTGTGTATAGGAAGTGCTGAAGTTACTCAGCAGGTCAAACAGCACCTGGTGTGGTAGAAATAAAGCCAATGTTTCAAATGCGTGTGTGCTATCTCAGAAGGCTTGCAATGCATTTCGAATAGGTTTATTGCCTGGTTCACATGCCTTAGACCTTTTGTATATGGGACTCGGTGGTTATTTTTAAACACTGAAGCTCCTGAAAGCTGTTAAGAGCGTGTTCTTCTGTGGTTCCTGCAGTAGGCGACAGTGACGGTGCTCTTCCCACCCACAGTCGAGCTACCTCTGCCGTTGTGTGACCGAGGTCAACATCTGTGCAGGAGCAGCTGCTGATGTTCAGCCCACTGCACAGTTATTAGCAAAAGAAGTAAGTCTAAGTTGAAAAGATGTTTTGAAGTCTGTTTTCGAGGCTGCTGTGCCTACACACTCTGCTGGTACTCTGCGACACAGTAATAAATGTGGTTGTTTGTGGCATTGACAAAGAAGCAATCCAACCCCTCTTCTCCCCAAGTTATAAGAGTGAGGAAATCTCTCAATGGATTAGAGGAGATCCAACTTTCAGATAGTTTAATGTAATTTCCAGTTCGTTGGCTATGTGCCGTGTTGTATGATGTGGGCTATCATGGCCATTCCACGCCCATGATTGTTCTTGGCAAATTTTGCTACAGAAGTGGTTTGCCATTGCTTTCTTCTGGACAGTGTCTTTACAAGGTGGGTGACGCCAGCCATTATCAATCCTCTTCAGAGATTGTCTGGTGTCAGTAGTCACATAACCAGGACTTGTGATATGCATCAGCTGCTTATAGGACCACGCACCACCTGCTCCCATGGCTTCATGTCACCCTGATCGAGGGGGCTAAGCAAGTGCTGCACCTTGCCCAGGGGTGACTTGTAGGACAGAGGAGGGTAGGAGCGCCTTACACCTCCTTTGGTGGAGATGTATTTTCATCCTGCCACCCATCATTTCTGGTACACAAGTGTAAAGGAGAAATAAATAATTGTTACTGCAGATGCGATGCGCTACAAAAAAAATCACAAGAGAAAGAACACAATGATAATAAACACAATAAATATAAATACTTTAGATATGGTAGCTTCTATACATTGATTATATGTTCATAAAGTGACGCTAGGCACTGGAGTTCCGAGTGACTAACAGGAAATGATAAAGTAGTGGTGGTTGGGGTGTGGAGGGGTGGGCTAGTGGCTGAGGTGTTGACCAGCCTTACTGCTTGAGCAAAGTAACTGTTTTTGAATCCATTGGTCCCAGTGTGGATGCCACAGAGCCTCCTCCCTGATGGGAATAGGACAAATAGTCCATGAGCAGGGCGGGTGGGATCCTTCGTGATGTTTCTGGCACCTTTCTGTATATATGCCCTTGCCGGCGGGTAGCTGGATGCCGGAGAAGCGTTGGGCAGTTTTGGCTACCTGTTGGAGAGCCTCCCTGTCATTCTTCACTACACAAGTCTGAAGGAGAAGAAAATGATTGTTACTCCAGATCTGATGCAGCATCAAAAACACAATAAGCATAAACAAGACAGTAAATATAAATATAAAAGCAGTCCTATAAAACACAGGTGCAGGAGTAACTGTACATAAGGTGACTGACAGGAACTGATAAAGTGACAAAATGGCTCTTGGCAAGAGCAACTCCTCTCGGTGGCAGAAGGGCATATGGAATCACAGTAGGGCAGTGTCTGTCAGTGTGGGTATTCATACACAAAATGGACTCATAAATGATTGGGAAAGCAACGTGTTTCGACAGGGCTGATTTGAACTCCCTCGTGGACAGCCTCTGGGTCTATGCATAGACACACATCTTCACCATCTCAAGATAACCCAAAGCTTTTAGAACATGGAACATTGAACAGTACAGCACACTAGCAGCTCTTTGGCCCATGTTGTGGTACCAACCTTTTAACCTACCACAAAATTGATCTAATACTTCCCAGAAGCAGAATTAAGTTTAACATCACTGGCACACGTCATGAAATTTGTTGTTATGTGGCGGCAGTATATAGTGTGTATACTGTGTGTATTTGTTGGATATTTAATATTTTAATTGATATGTATATATATTTATATAGCAACTCAAATATTAAATATACAACTATATATGTATATTTTTTTTGAACTACACTAGTATTTTCAGACTCCCTTGTGTTTATTCAAATTAGTTTAATGTTTTGAAGTTACAAGACATATCACATTGCAATACATAATAAAAACAGTAAATTACAGTAAGAAATATGTATGTGTATATATAATAAATACATATGTAGAGAGAGAGAGATAAAAAAGGGGAAAATGTAGTGAGGTAGTGTTCATAGGTTCTTTGTCTTTTCAGAAATCTGATGGCAGAGGGGAAGAAGCTGTTCCTGAATCATTGAGTGTGTATTTACAGGCTCCTGTACCTTCACTCTGATAGTGTCAAGGAGAAGAGGGCATGACTTGGGTGATAATACCTTTAATGATGGGATGCTGCCTTTTTGAGACTCGCTCCTCGAAGATGTCCTGGTGCTGGGAAGGCTAGTGCCCAGCTGACTGAATTCACAACGTTCTGCAGCTTATTTCAATCCTATGCAATTCCTCCCACCATACCAGATGATGATGATGATGCAGCCGGTTAGAATGCTGTCCGTGGTGCATCTGTAGAAATCTGCATGCGTTTTTGGTGATATATGAAATCTCCTCAAGCTCCTAATGAAAAATAGCCACCACATAGACCTCTATTTTTCTATCATCCATGTACCTATCCAAGAATTTCTTAAATTCCCATAATGTACCTACCTCTATCACCACTCTTGCCAGTGCATTCCATGCACCCACCACTCTGTGTAAACAGCATAGCTTTGACATCCTCCACTCTATACTTTATTCCAATCACCTTAAAATGATGTCACCTAGTAGAAGCCATTTCTGTCTACAGAAAAAGACCCTGGCTGTCCACTCAGTCTATACCTCTGATCATCTTGTATACCTCCATTAAGTCACCTTTCATCCTCCTTCTCTCCAAAGAGAAATGTCCTAGCTCACTCAATCTATCCTCATAAGACATGTTCTCTAGTCTAGACAGCATCCTGGTAAATCTCCTTTGCATCCTCTCTAATGCTTTTATGTCCTTCTAATCATGAGGTGAACAGAACTGAACACAATATTCCATGTGTGATTAGCCAGGGTTTTATATATTTGCAATGTTACCTTGTGGCTATTTAATTCATTCCTCTGATGAATCGAGGCCAATATACCATTTGCTTCCTTACCCACCCTGTCGCTTATGCAGTAACTTTGAGGAATCCATGGATGTGAACCCCAAGATCCAATGAGCTGATGTTAGCATTTGAAAAGCGAAAAAACATGTAGATAAAATTGGAAAGTGCTGGGGATAATCTGCAGGCAAGTCAGCAGCTGTGGAGAGATAATGCTTCAAGTCAATAACCTTACAAAGTCAGCATTTTCTATTTTCATTACCCTTAGAGGCTTTGTCACTGTTTCAGTATTGGGAACTCTCACATAAAGCATCCAAGTTGCTAAATCAGTGAAAACTACAATACAAGATCATAAGACATAAGAGCAGAATTAGGCCATTTGGCCCTTCAAGTCTGCTCTGCTATTCCATCATGGCTGATTTATTTATCCCTCTCAACTCCATCCTCATGCCTTCTCCCCATAACATTTGACATCCTGACTAATCAAGAACCTATCCATCTCCTTTTTAAATATAACCAATAACTTGGCCTCCACAGGCATTTGGGGTAATGAATTCCACAAATCCACCACGCTCTGATAAAAGAAATTCTTTCTTATCTCTGTTCTAGATGGCCATCCCTCTATTCTGAGGCTTTGCCCCCCAGTCCTAGACTTGCCCACTGTAGGACATGTCATCTCCACATATACTCCTGGGCCTCAAGATCTCTGAGGATCTAACCTTGTCCCAACAACATCGATGCAACTATAAAAAAGGCAATACAGTGACTATATTTCATTTGGAGTTTGAAGAGATTTGTTTTGTCATCTAAGACACTCAAAACCTGATGCAGACGACCCATCTAGAGCATTCTGAAAGGCTGCGTCACTGTCTGGTATGTGTTGGGGGTGGGGGCTACTGCACAGGACCGAAAGAAGCTACAAAAAGTTGTAAAATTAGTCAGCTCCACTTTGTGTACTAGCCTCCGTAGAACTAAAGACATCTTCAAGGAGCGGTGCCTCAGAAAGGCGGCGTCCATTATTAAGCACCCCCGTCACCCAGGTCATACCTTTGTTCTCATCATTACCGCCAGGAAGGAGGCACAGAAACCTGAAGGCACACACTCAGCGATTCAGGAACAGCTTCTTTCCCTCTTGCCATCAGATCCTAAATGGACACTGTACCCATGAACACTGCCTCACTTTTTAAAATATATATTATTTCTGTTTTTGCACTATTTTAATCTATTTAATATATATATATTTACTGTAATTATTTTTTTCATTCTATATCATCATGCATTGTGTTGTACTGCTGCTACAAGTTAACAAATCTTACGACACATGCCGGTGATAATAAACCTGATTCTGATTCTCTATTCAGGCCTTTCAATATTCAATAGGTTTCAATGAGATCCCCCTTCATTCTTCTAAACTCCAGTGAGTACAGGCCCAAAGCCATCAGACACACCTTCAGTAATCCTTTTAGTCTAGGGTCATTCTTGTGAACTTCCTCTGGAGTTCCTGCACTGCTAGATCATCTTTACCTAGATAAGGGGCCTCAAACTGCTCACGATGCTCCAAGTTCATTCTGGCAAATGCTTTATATAACCTTAGCAATACCTCTTTGCTTTTATATTTGAATGGAATGAATGCTAAGATTGCATTTGCCTTTCTTACCACTTATTCAACCTGCAAGTTAACCTTCAGGGAATATACTACCACATTCCTCAATAACGCTCTGTAGTAGCATTTTGTAACTTGTGTGGGTGATTGTGGCAATGTTTAAGTAAGAGAATGAAAGACGTTAAGTATTCTTTAGCAGGAGCTCTCATTTGTTGTTGGCTGGTTGTCAAGTATTCAATGACCTGTAGAGATGAGTCTTATCCAATCCAGGACCACTGTTTTTTTGACAGCTTGTTTGAGTTTGTGCATTTTCTGATGGGGATTATTATGCTTATCAGTTAAACCCTGATTTGTGGCATTGTTCTGTGCCACATTTCATCAGGGAATTCACTTCAACTGCAGAGTGCATGGGATATGATGCAAGCTTGGTTGCATTTTTAAAAGAGCCAAGGGAACGGCTTTGGGCAGGGTCCATAATGTCAGTGCTTTAGGTAGGAGAGAGATTACTCGCCGAACTCATTCAGAGTCAGCAAAGACAAGATGGTCACCTGCTGTTCTGAATGGCTCTATCATTTTCATGCAGGCAGGTCTGCTTTTCTATCTGTTTTCTCAAGCAGCCTCTCAATCATGAGAGCTAGAAGTCCAACTGCGAAAGAAATGCACAGTTGCCCTGGTTGCTGCCACGGTGTTTAATGAACTGGCAAATGAGATCCAAGGCTCGTCCGTGGTACTGACTGTACTGTACATTGCACGGCGAAATGTACAGTGTCTGCCTGCTTTTGTGTGCTCGGTACTGTGTGCGATTCCTTTCTGTTGACTGTGTTTCCCTGTGGTTGCATCTTCAGGAGGCAATGCCTCGTGAAGATGGCATCCATTATTATGGACACCCACCACCGGGGACATGCCCTCTTCTCATCACCACCATTAGGGAGGAGGTACAAGAGCCTGAAGAGGCACACTCAATGATTCAGAAATAGCTTCTTCCCCTCTACCACCGGATTTTTGAATGGACAATGAACCATGAACACTTCCTCACTATTTGCTCTCTTTATGACTGACTTATTTTACTTTGTATTGTAATTTATAGTACTTTCATCTGTTGCACTGCACTGCTACCTGAAAGCAACCTATTTCATGACATGTCAGTGACGATAAACCTGATTTTGATTCTGATTTTTCAAAGCTTGAATTTACTTCTCGTAAAACCATAAGAGGGGTATGGGGCTGGGTGGTGGCCCAGGCTTGCTCTGCAACCTCCTACTTGTGCTCGGTGAAAGAAAAGAATGTTTTTCATTGCCTGGTGCATGGGAGCCACACACCGGCGGAACCTCATGGTGAATGAAAATTGCTTCCATCTCCCTCAAGATGTTCCTAACTTTGCAGTTGTAAGCAAAATTGGAAGTAAAGTGTTTTGCCACCATCAAGGCACAGTTCTGAAGTGTGATGGATGTGACACTCTCCACTTGCCTGGACAAGTGCAGCTTCAAGAGCTCTCAACGGTGGCTCAACGCCATCTGGGATGAAACAGCTTGGCACATTCCCTCTAACACTGTCGCACGATGCTGACAGCATGTGCTATCAACTGAAAATGCTAGGGCAACTCACCAAGCCTTTGTTGACTGCCCCTCTCAAGCATGTGGGCTTCACTATAATGTGGCAATGTCACCATCTCCCAGTTCCTTCCAAATCAAATCCATCATCTTGGTCTCGTGTACATTAGGAGTTCATTTATTAGATTGAAACCTTAGATCTCCAGCTCCAGCAGCATAATAAGGACACTCAAGAGATTGTAGATACTAAGAGCTGCAGCAGCAAACAATCTGCTGGAGCAAGTCATTGGGTTGAGTAGCAGGGTTAGGTTTAGCATCACTGACATCTTGCCCTTCAACCTTCTGGCTCCTGAACCAGCATGAATAATTTCAACTTTGAACTGATTCCACAAACTATAGACTCATTTTCAAAGACTCTACAATTCATGTTCTCAGTAATATGTATGTGTGCATGCAGTTATATGCAGGCAGTCCCCGGGTTACGAATGAGTTCCGTTCCAGAGTCTGTCTTTAAGTCGGATTTGTACGTAAGTCGGAACAGGTGCATCCGGTATTATTTAGCGTTAGTTAGTCAAACGTTTGTCTTAGTATATAGTAAGCGTTGCTTAGTAATAATAGATAGATAGATACTTTATTCATCCCCATGGGGAAATTCAACTTTTTTTTCCAATGTCCCATACACTTGTTGTATCAAAACTAATTACATACAATACTTAACTCAGTAAAAAATATGATATGCATCTAAATCACTATCTCAAAAAGCATTAATAATAGCTTTTAAAAAGTTCTTAAGTCCTGGCGGTTGAATTGTAAAGCCTAATGGCATTGGGGAGTATTGACCTCTTCATCCTGTCTGAGGAGCATTGCATCGATAGTAACCTGTCACTGAAACTGCTTCTCTATCTCTGTTTTCATCTTTCATCGTTGTAGGGCCTTTCAGATGCTCCATTGTTCTCACTTTATCCTTTACCTGTATCCTTTAAAGTTGTTCCAATCATTAACCGATTGTAGCCTAAAGCTTTTCCAATGACCGATGGTGTTTCACCTCTTTCCAATTGCTTTATTATTTCCACTTTATTTTCAATTGCGATAGTTTTCTGTCAACGGAACAGAAAACTGCGGTTTTTATGTTCTATCACTGAGCAGCAGTGAACCGTCTGATTGGTCTATCAGAGTTCTCTTTAGGAGATAATTGACTTGATCAGCATTTCTGTTCTGGCTATTGTTCACAATCGCACTTAATAAAAAAAAGTACAGCAGCAGCCGCTAGTATCTTGTGCTGCTCCGGGTCCTAAAATCCACCTGCACTGAGAAAGGTTAAATGGGACAAGTGGGGACGGTGCTGACTGGAAAAGATGGGGTCAGGGTATATCTTGCTAAGAAGTATTTAAGCCAAATACAAAGTTACACACTCAACACAGTGTTAACGGCAGCAACTTAAAATGACAGACGGAGCTCTCCTCCCTCCATTCGTAAGTACGAGTTGTCCGTAAGTCGGATGTTCGTAACTCGGAGCCTGTCTGTATTTACTTATTTATTGCATTTGCACAGTTTGTCTTCTTTTGCACATTGGTTGTTTGTCAGATTTTGTGTGTAGTTCTTCATTGATTATATTATATTTCTCAGTTCTACTGTAAATGCCTTCAGGAAAATCAGTCTTAGGGTAGTATATACAAACGTACATACTAGTGACATATATGTTCTTTAATAATAAATTTGTAATGTATGGATCTATTTCTTTGGAGTCAAGGGATATGGGGAGAGGGCAGGAACGGGGTACTGTTGTGGATGATTAGCCATGATGACATTGAATGGCGGTGCTGGTTCGAAGGGCTGAATGGCCTACTCCTGTACCTACTGTCTATTGTCTATTTTAGAGCAATGGCTCCCCCCTAGTACTGCATGTTGATCTGTTCTCTGCGTATGCACTGTAGTCTAAGCATACGCATTTCTCTCTCTCTCTCTCTCTCTCTCTCTCTCTCTTTCTCTCTCTCTCTCTCTCTCTCTCTCTCTCTATCTATCTATCTATCTATCTAATCTTTCTGAAATATGAATACACCGGTTAAAGCCATCTCCCGCGTACCTGCTTTTATTTAATCAATATGCAGTTGTGCATAGACACAATTTGGTACGAAGCTAAATGTCAGAAAATATCACAGACTGCAGTGACGAAATAGCAAGAGTTATACAGCATGAGAAAGCCGAAGAACCTGTGGGTAACAGTGAATAATGCGCTGAATTTAAAGCTGATAGCTTCAGTCAGGAAAGTTGAAGAATTTGATAGCACTAATGAAGGCTGGGGGTTGTATATCGTGAGGGTTTCACTGTTTTGTAACACAAACAACGTAGAGGAGCAAAAGACAGCTTAATGGCTTATTAGCTTCATGGGTGCAAGGATGACCAGTCTCCAATGCAACCTAGTAACCTCTGAAAAGCCCGTAAGCAATACTTTTGACAAAATTGTTAGAATATTTCAAAATCACTTGAGCCTTAAACCACTGGCAATAGCTGAGAGATTTTACAAAAGGAGCCAGTCAAAAGATGAAAACATTTCTGAATACAGTGCAGAACTGCACAAACTTTCCCAGTACTATGACTTTACAGATGGACTTTGTGAGGCGTTAAGTAACAGGCTTGTATGTGGCATGCACAGTCAGAACACTCAAGTGAGATTACTGTCCGAAAGAGACCTAACCTGAGAACGGGCATTGACCATTGCAATGTCATTAGAAACCGCAGCAAAGGATGCAACAGGACTGCAGAAAAGGAGGTAAGAGTGTGAAGTGCACCTGAATGGTGCAAAAAGCCAAAGATGTTATCAATGTGGCAAATCTTCCCATGATGCAAATGACCGCTGTTTCAATGACAAAGTGTGCAGGAAGTGTCACAGATAAGGTCACATAGAGAGAGTGTGCAAGTCAGACAAAAAGCACAGCCAACTGAAAAATCTCAAAAACAAAACTAAGCAAATGCATAAAGTTACTGAATGTAAAACAGAATCAGACAACATAGGGCCTGACAATTGTGAACTGTCATGTCTAGAACTACATAGTATAACTGAAGCAGATCACAAATCATCTGGACCACAATAGATGCATCTGGTGTAAAACTGAAAATGGAGCTGGATACAGGGTCAGCTTTGTCCATAATTCTAGAGGCTGACTACAACAGTCTTTTTCCTTAGATACCATTAGAAAATACCTCAGTGATGCTAAAGACCTACACAGGTGAAAAAGTGTCTCCCAAAGGCAAACTGAAAGTGAATGTGATGTGTGGAGGCCAAACACAACAGTTAGAGCTTTATGGATTGAAAAGAGAAGGGCCAGCACCTTTCAGATATGAGTGATTGAGAAAAATCCAACTAGATTGTCACTCAGTCAAAGCTCTCTGTGGCAATGGTGGCACAAGTGGTAGCACTAACCAGAGACTGGCACAGTTGCTTAATGCTAGTGAGAAGGTGTTTGAAAAGGGCATTGGTAAACCAAAGACATGAAGGTTGGAATTGAACTCGATGTAACAACAACACCAAGATTCCGTAAAGTGCGTCCAGTGCCTTACGCATTACATCCTAAAGTGGATGCTGAACTGCAGAGCTTGGATGCATCTGGAATTCTCTCCAAGGTTGAGTGGAGCAATTGGGCCACACCCATTGTCCCGGTGATCAAGAAACGGAAGGACAGAGACATTCACAAGCTGAACATCAACCCAGTGCTGTGTACTGTGTTTCATTCCCTGCCATGAATAGAAGACATTTTTGCACCTTTGGCAGGCGGGGAGAGCGTTTCAAAGATTGACTTATCACAAGCCTATCCGCAAATGGAGATTGAGGAGCCAAGCAGGAAGTTCCTCACTATCAACACTGACTCGACTGTTCGATTATAATAGTCTCGTCTTTGGCGTCGCATCAGCTCCAGCAAATTGGCAAAGAGCAATGGACAAGTACTTCAAGATATCCCAGGAATGCAATGTTATCCTGATGACATTATTGTGACTGGCAAGAATGATGGATAGCCCCTCCAGAACCTTGGTAAGATGCTTACCAGTCTGAGTGAATATAGTCTGTGCACAAAGAAACAGAAGTTTTTTAAGGACAAAATCTCATACTGTGGACATGTCATTGACAAGCGTGGCTTACATAAGTCACAAGAGAAGAATGAAGCAGTGCTACAGGCACTCAAACTGGAAAATGTGTCACATCTCAGGTCATACTTGGGCTTTGTAAATACTACCACTGGTTTCTCCCAAACATTAATACAGTGCTGCAACCATTGAATGCACTGTTATAAACAGGAGCTAGGTGGGAACGGTCAGAAAGATGCGAAAGAGCATTTAAGGAAACAAAGGGACTAATAACATCCAATGAACTGCTCAACCATTATGACCCATCCCTGACTGTCATACTGGCATTGGAGTTATTTTGTCACACATTGTGAAAGCTGGACCTGAACATCCATTTGTGTTTGCTTCAAGATCACTGACGAACGCAGAATGCAACTGTGCACAGGTCGGCCAAGAGGCCCTTAGTCTAGTATGGGGAATAAAGACGTTCCACCATTACCTGAACAGACAAGGATTTACGCTAGTGACAGATCATCAGCCCCTTGTGCCCATTTTCAATCCCTGGAAGGGAATTCCGGTGATGTCTGCTACCCGGTTACAACATTGGGCACTGTTCCTAGGAGCCCACTCTCATGACATAGAGTTCAAGGGTACCAAACAACACAGCAACACTGATGGCTTGTCATGTCCTCCAACACTGGCAATCAAAGAAGAAAAATCTTTGTACTGTGACCCAACAGAAGTGTTCTACACCAGATTGGTGGACCAGTTGCTGGTAACTAATTCCAAAATACAAAGGGAAACAAGGAATGACCTGATATTGTCAGAAGTCTATGAAATCACCATGCAAGGATGGCCAGCTCATGGTAACCCTGCTTCCAGAATTCTCAGTGAGACGAGACCAACTGTCGGTATGTCAAAGAATGCTGATATATGGATCTCGTGTTGTGATTCCTTCTAAACTGTGCAACAGAGTGTTAGAAATTCTGCATGAAGGACATCTGGGTATAGTCAAGAGAAGAGTCTTGCCCGGAGCTACATGTGGTGGCCCGGAATAGATAAACAGATTGAAATCTTGGCCAAAAGCTGTTCAAGATGCCAAAAAAGTTCAAAATGTACCCTTACAGGCACCATGGAAGTGTCCGTCTTCACCATGGCAAAGAGTACATATTGATTTTGCTGGGCCATTCATTAACTCCATGTTCCTGATTGTTGTGGATACGCATTCAAAGTGGGTGGAGGTCATACTAATGAAGTCAACCACCTCAGCAAAGACTGTTTCTGCCCTGAGGGCTATCTTCACCAGGAACAGCTATCCAGAACAAATGGTGAGTGACAACAGGCCACAATACACATCAGAGGAATTCAGACTGTTCATGAAGAAAACCATGCAGCTATGAATGGGTTAGCTGGAAGGTTTATCCAAACGTTCATGGAGTCCTTTAAACCGATGGACAAGGAGGACATTTCTCTACAGCACAAGGTAGACAACTTCCTTTTTGTGTATTCAAACTCTGTTCATGTGCTGACAAATCGAACACCTGCAATGCAGTTCATGAACAGGAATCTGAGATCTTGCATGAGCTCCTGAAACCAGACCTCCGGAGGGAAGTGCAGAATAAACAGTTCAGTCAGTTGCCAAGTGAAACAGCAAGGAGCTTTGAGATTGGACAGGAAGTCCTAGCATGTGATTATCAAGAAGGTAAGTGGACACCCAGTAGGATAGCTACATGAACTGGACCACTGTTTTGCACAGTGGATGCTGGAGATCAGACATGGAGACATCATGTGGACCAGACACTGGACGCTCAACCGAAGAACACACCTGAGTCGATTGCATCCAACAAGATGGACACCACTACAGTCACTGGACTTACTGCTCAGATATGATCATGTCACTGACAGCAACGTGATATCTGCTAAACCTGATACCATTCCACAGGTCCAGAGGTACTATCCTGAAAGAAACAGAGTGCCACCCAAAAGAATGTTTTGTACCGTTTTACGTTGTATTAATGTAAAGGGGGGAGGAAGTGTAATATATGGATCTATTTAGTTTATAGCAATGATACCCCCTCCTTAGCATTATGTACTGATCTGTTGTCTGTGCATTGTTCTCTCTCTCTCTCTCTCTTATTGCAATGTAAATACACCAGATCAAACTATCTCCCGTGTGTGTGCTTTTATTTACTTGATATGTAGTTGTGCACAGACAGAACAAAATTGACTTTGAATATATAATAAAATCTGGGTTTTTTTTCGCAGCAGTACAGTGCAATATGTAAGTTACTAAAAGTTACAATAAAATAGATAAATAGTGCAAAATGTGACCAAAATGGTGAGGTGTTTGGGTTGATGGTCCATTGAGATATTTGATGGTAGAAGGGAAGAAACTCTTCCTGAAACAGTGAGTGTGCTTGCTCAGGTTACTGTGCCTCTTGCCTGATGAGAAGATGGTAAGGGTCCATGGTGGACGTCATCTTCTTGAGCCTTCACCTATTAAAGATCCAAAGCAACACAGAAATTGCTGGAGGAACTCAGCAGGTCAGGCAGCATTTATGGAAGCGAATGAACAGTTGATGCTTTGGGCTGAGACCCTTCTTCAGGACCAGAAAGGAAGGGGGAAGATGCCAAAATAAAAAAGTGGGGAGAAGGGAAGGAGGATAGCAGGAAGGCGATGGGTAAAGCCAGATGGGTAGGAAAGGTAAAGGGCTGGAGAGGAAGGAATCTGATAGGAGAGGTGAATGGACCATTGCGGAAAGGGAAGGAGGAGGCTCAACAGGGGGAGGTGATATGCAGGGGAGAAGAGCTAAGTGGCAAGAGTGGGGGATAGAAGAAGAGATGAGGGGGAAGGATTATTTTTACTGGAAGGAGAAATCGATACTCAAGCCATCGGGTTTGAGGCCACCTAGATGTTAGGTGTTACCCTGAGGGTGGCCTCGTCATGACACATGAGTAGATTCTGAGTCCCTCTCTGTGAATACAAGGCTCCGTTGTAGAGAGAGTTAAGTGGACCAAGTTCCTGAGAGTTCACATCATGGATGACCTCACCTGGTCCTTTAATATCACCTCCCTGAACAAGGAGGCACAGCAGCGCCTCCACATCCTAAGAAGCTTGAGGCAAGCAAAGCTCCCACCCCACCAGCCCTCCATCTTAACTGTGTTTCACAGGAGCACCACTGGGAGCATCCTCACAAGTTGCATCTCCATCTGGTGTGGGAGCAATCGAGCACTGGATTGGAAGTCCCTACAAAGGACTGTGAAGACAGCTGAGAGGATCATAGAGGTCTCCCTACCATCCACTGGGGACATTTATCAGGAGTGTTGTGTGCGCAGGACCCTTTGTATTATTAAGGAACCCACCCATCCATCTAGCATCCTCTTTGACTTTCTACCAACAGGCAAGAGACTAAGATGCATTAAAATAAGACCGGTCAGATGAGTGACAGTTTCTTCTCCCAGGCCATTAGGCTTCTGAACTCCCGGCCGCATTGTATTCAGAGCCCCGCTGGTTAATCTGTTCTGTACCTTAATGTTTAATATTAATGCACTTTAATTTGTTACTTATGTTTGATCCATCTAGAGATTTTACCTTTGTAAGTTATCATGTGTTATGTACTACTGGGCTTTACACCCTGGTGCACAGAAACATTGTCTCATTTCTATATACATTATATGGTTATATATGTTATATACATGTGTATAGTTAAATGACAGTAAACCGGACTTGAATGAGAACACGAACTAAAATGTTTGGCCACAGGGAAGTTCTGCTTTTGGTGAATGTATCAGAGGTGCTTAACAGTGATCCCCCAATTTACGATCGGTCACACTCACCCATTAAAGTTGCCCTGAATGATGCCCTGTATGGCGAAATAAATTATTGATGCTTTGGGTTGAAACCCTGCATCAGGACTGAGAGGGGAGAGGGGAGAACGCAGGTGTGAAGAGGAGAAAGGGTGAGGGAATTGTGGGGATGCATTCACCACACGGATTGTACTTCAGAAGAAAGCCCAGGGTAATCAGGAAGGATGGGTGGTGGGGTGGTGATACTTCTCTATCAAAGGAGGTGTAAGGCATTTCTTCTCTCCGCTAGCCTGCAGGTCACCCTTGGGCAAGATGAGGCACCTGCGTAGCCCCCAATCAGGGTCACATGAAGGCATAGGAGAAGGTGGTGGATGGTCACATGAGCAACTGGTACATTTCACTTTGGCCAGACAATCTCTGAAGAGTATTGATAATGGCTGGGGTTACCCGTCTTGTAGAGACACTGTCCAGAGGAATGGCAAACCTCTTCTGCAGAAAAATTTGCCAAGAACAATCATGATCGCCAAGGTCAGATGACACAGCACATAATGATGATGATGATGAATTACCACGGGGAAGTAAAAGCTGACCTTCTCAGTTATTCCCACAAACTCTGATTGATTAGTGAAGTACATCAGGAACTCCTTGGGTGTACTGGCTCTTAACACAAAGGAAGCATTTCACTGTATAAAGGTTCTAGTGCTTTCCTGGCATATACGATGAATAAACTCTTCTTGGGCTTCCAGCCAGGTCCAGCAGTCAATTTGAAACTGTTGTTTTGATGACAAACTCTGCCATCTTCATGAGGGATGATGCCTGGGTATGTCTAGTCCAGGGGTATTTATACCCCTGTCATCCGTCCTTCCTGATTGGTTAGTCCTCATCCAATCAGGTTTCCACTCTCCCACCTTGTTTACAGTTGAATTCCAGTTCTTACTTGGAGTGAGACATTTGTCTTTGTTAAAATTCTTTTCCTCTCATTTTATTTCAGTGGCTTCCTTCACCAAGTGGTCTGAAACGTGACACAGTAATTTTGAGTCATTGAAGTCAATCCTATGGCCATTGCAAATGCAGTGTTCTGCTCCTTGATGAGGATTTCCAGTGTGCATCCCGTCTGGCCAATATACGCTGCTCTGCATTCACAGGGAATCCTGTGAACGCCAGTTGTCCTGAGTCCCAGGTCGGTTTTGACCTGCATAAGCTGTGATTTAATCTTCCTTTCGGGTTTGTGGATGGTATAAATCTGGTGTTTCTTCAGGATCGTGGTGATCCTTCCTGAAACCGTTGAAGTATAGGGCAGATGAGTGGTAGCAGCAGATTCCTCCTTGTTGTTAGGTTTCCTGCTTTTTCCATCAGCCCTTTTAAAGGCCCAATTTATCTCTTTTTGGGTTACCCATGCCAGTGCTTTTGAGACTGCCTGGTGATGAAAGCTATTGAAGCAAAATTAGAGGAAAAAAAAATTAACCAAGATGAAGGTCTCGCCCTGAGTAAGAACTAGAATATAAGTGTAAACCAGGGACAGTGGAAACCTGATTGGATGAGGACCAACCAATCAGGAGGGACAGATGACAGGGGTATAAATACCTCTGGACTAGACATGCCCAGGCAGCATCCCTGGTGAAGATGGCAGAGTTTGTCATCAAAACATTGGTTAAAATCAATATCTGTACACGGCAGGAAGCCTGAGAAGAATTTATTCATTTCACTGTATGTTTTGACATACACCTGAAAACTAAATCTGAATCTGAGGTAACATTGGATGGTGAGAGACTGACAAGCGAACCCTTTCTGTGTGTACTTAAGTTGAACATTCTTTCTTTAATCCCACATTGAGCTATTGACATTGTTACAGAAGCAATAGTCCAATGGGAGCAGATCAAAGCCCAAGACCTTCCCCGATGCAGGAATGAGTGTATATTGGTTCCCTCTAACCATAACTTTAATGCATGAAATGCGGCCGGTAAATGAGCCAGAACTCGCATTACTGAACCTGCTGTTAGGTTTCTTTTCAGCAGTTCTACCCCAGCTTACTGCTAATTCTTTAGATCAGTGAAGTGAGCATGAACTGTTTTGTACATTCATGGATGATCCTGAGTTCAGGTTAAATTAGGCCCGACTTGCATACGTTAATGTTGGTTGTGTGCTTTAATGTTTGCCATTTTGTATGTGGTCTGATACATTAACAATCCTTAAACATTTCAGTGTTTGTGTTACATGACTGCTTCTGCTTGGATTTATTTATTTATTGAGATGATGTATGGAACAGGCCCTTCTGGCCCAATGAGCCACGCCACCCAGCAACCTACCTACTTAACACTAGCCTTATCACAGGACAATTTACAATGATCAATTATCCTACTAACCAGTACGTCTTGGGTCTATGGGAGGAAACTGGAGCTCCTGGAAGAAATCCACACGTTCATGGGGACGGCTCCAGAATTGAACTCTGAACTCTGGAAAACCCTAACAAGTACTAACATTGCCATAACTGCCAGGCTATCATGGCACCTTTCATTGCTATGTTCACCCCCCCCCCCCCCCCCCACCCCCACCTCTGTGCTCGTTCTTCTGCAAACTCCAGTTCATTTCAGTTTGGGCTCAACCTCTCTCATTGAATCAGAATCAGGTTTAACATCAAAAAGGAAAAATTGTGAAGTATTATACATGGGTTCATTGTCCATTCAGAAATCTGATTGTGGAGGAGAAGAAGCTGTTCCTCAAATGTTGACTGTACGTCCTCCTTGATGGTAGCAAAGACAAGAGGGCATGCCCTGGATGGGGGCATAGCCTCAGGATAAGGCGCCCTTTCAAAACAGAAATGCGGAGAAATTTCTTTAGCCAAAGGGTGGTGAATTTGTGGAATTTGTTGCCTCAAGCAACTGTGGAGGCAGGTCGTTGGGTGTATTTAAGGCAGAGATTGATAGGTTCTTGTTTGGACTTGGCATCAAAGGTTACGGGGTGAGGGCCGGGAACTGGGGTTGAGGAGGAGATAGAAAGAAAGAATCAGCCATGATTGAATGGCGGTGCAGACTCGATGGGCCAGATAGCCTAATTCTAATCTTATGAGTTATGGTCATATGGTCTTAATGATGGAGCCTGCCTTTCTGCTTTTGAAGATGTTCTCGATGCTGAGGAGGCTAGTGTCCATGATGGAGCTGTGTGAGTTTTCAACTTTGTGCAGCTTTTTCTAATCCTGTGCAGTGGCCCCTCCATATCAGATGGTGATGCAAGCAATTGGAATTCTCTCCAAGGTACATCAGCTTTCTTATTGGTCAATCAATGACAGATTCTGTGGTTAATGTCATGCTAACTTTCCCGTTTACACCGAAGTTCATGTAAACCCAAACAAGTACTACTTTATTGCAGAGTTCTTTGTCTGTTTAGGGACTCATCTGACGTAAAACAGAATTGTAGGAGTCAATTGTTTTCTGACTTGGTTCGTTATTCACTAGAGGCATGGAAAACTTGGCAGCAACTGGTTGTTTCCAAATAAATGTCGGGAATTTGGAGATCAGACAAAGGGAGCCAAGGCCTGTCTGGGTCTGTCTACAATGTGACCCATGTCTTGCTGGAGGTTAGACAGAGCCTCAGTTTTCCCAAAATAAAACATGTTTGTCATCAAATCCCATACTTCCACTAAATCCTTTTCCTGCCAAATATTTTCCCCTTTTACTTCTCACTGTACATGATTACTGACAGCTAAACAATTACCTGATGTCCCTCAACAACAGCCCACAATTGAACATTATTCCAGACCTCCCCAGAGGGCTGCTAATGCTTTTCTCCGAGGATCGTCGCTTGTCGAGGTGGGAAGACTTGTGAGTTCCTGAAATCCCAAGAGCAATGCCGCTGGAGTTAAGTCATCCGGCACCAAGTTCATCTATGGCACAAAGGTCATGGGTGAGGTTCCAGACAGAGATCCAACCAAGGCCTCAATGGTGGAGCTGGCAGAAGGTGATGACACATCACAATGGCAGTGAAGGTACTGGAAAGCTACAGGACTGAAGGGTCCCCAGTTGTCTTCCTCTCCACGCCAGTAGACTATGATCCCAATCTGTCAAGAACCGTGAGGTGGCTACCTGTGCGTCAGCCTCCTCATATTAAACAAAAATACACAGGCATTCTCTATTAACGATATTTACCCTAACATCCCGCATATGTGAATACCAGATTCCCTCTAGAGTCACCTGAAGGCCTATCAATAGAAAACCTCTCAGAACAGGAGTTCCCAACTTTTTTTTATGCCATAGACATTTAACATGAACCAAGGGGTCCTTAGACCCCAAGCTGAGAACCCCTGCCTTAAGAGAACATAATTCTCGACTCAAGTGATCACACTAACTTGGTTTGGAATCATGTCTAATGATAGATTTAAAGATTAGCTTTATTTGCTAATTACTTAATAATTTATAAAAATTACTAATTTATTTAATAACTTATTTAATATGTAAATAATAAATATTCAGTATTTGGTTTAATTTATGTTTAGTGTGTTTCTTATTGTAATATATAGTATTTTAATGTCTTCCACTGTACTGCTGCCATGAAACAACTGATTTTATGCCATGTGTTAGTGATTTGGATTCTGCTCACATGTCCATTTGTGAGAGAGTCCAGGACCAGAATGCACAACCTCAGAATACAGGGACATCCCTTTAGATCAGAGATGAAGAGGAATTGCTTTAGTCAGAGGGTGGTGAATCTGTGAAGTTTGTTGCCATAGACAGCTGTGGAGGCCAAGACATTAGGTATAGTTAAAGCGGAGGTTAGTAGGTTCTCAATTAGTAACAGCATCAAAGGCTACGGGGAGAAGGCAGGAGAACGAGGTTGAGAGAGATAATAAATCATCAATGATGGAATGGTGGAGTAGACTTGATGGGCTGAATGGCCTATTTCTGCTCCCATGTTTTATGTTCTTATGTTCTGCTAAATGCCACTATTGTGTGTCTTTTCTTGAACATCAGTAGTTAACCTATGGCATATTTCAAAGAGCCCAAAATTTCATGATTACTATCCCAATATTGTTTTTTTTAATTGTAAATTCATTTGATTAATGGAATTTAAATCCCCCCCAGCTGTTACAGTGGAATCTGGAGATTATTCAGATTAGTCATGTGCAGTTCACTAGGTTAAACAATTCAATATCGTAGCCAGTTTCAAGGACTTTCAAGTGCTTGCTGTACTTGTGTTCAAGGATTCTACAACTCGTTCTCAATATTATTTATTATTTGTTGATTTGTTATTATTATTATTATCTATTTTGTCTTTTTATATTTGCACAGTTGGTCATCTTTTGCACATTGATCATTTGTCAATCTTTGTGTGTAGTGATTCAAGATTCAAGATTGCTTAATATAATTACCAGTAAGTGTAAAGAAGAACAAAATAATTGTTACTCCGGATCTGCTATAGGGCAAAAAAGCACATTAAAATAAAGAACGCTGTAATAAAAACACCAGTTAATACAAATACAAATACAAAAGGTAGCTTATATATATTGTATTATGTATTGATTGCATGTCTGTAAATTGACGCTAGGCACAGGAGTGTCTGTATATCAGGTGACTGACAGGAAATGATGAAGTATTGGTGGTAGGGAGCTGTGGAGGGGTGGGTTAGTGGGTGGAGGTGTAGATCAGCCTCACTGCATGGGGAAAATAATTGTTTTTGAGTCTGATGGTCCTAGTATGGATTCTACATAGCCTCCTTCCTGATGGGAGTTAGACCGACAGTCCGTGAGCAGAGTGGGTGGAATCTTTCATGATGTCACTGGCCTTTTGCTGGCAATTTTATGTATATTGATTATATTCATTGTGTTCTTGATGAGGGCTAGGCTGGTGCCAGAGATGAGTTGGGCAGTTTTGACGACCTGTTGTAAAGACGTCCTGTCCGCTGCAGTCCAGTTGCCGTACCATGCAGTGATGCAGTTTGTTAGGGTGCTCTCCACTGTGCATCTGTAGAAGGTTTTGAGTACTGACATGGATAGTCCAGCTCACTTCAGCCTCCTCTGAAAGTAGAGGTGTTAGTGAGCCTTTTTGACTGTGCAGAATGTGTTCTGGGACCATGAGAAGTTGTGTGAGATATGCACTCCCAGGAGTATGAAACTGCTCACAGTTTACATTACTGTGCCACTGATGTAAGAAATGTGTGAGTGTGCCTCATTGATCCTATTGTTTTCTTTGTATCTGCTGCAAATGCCCACAGGAAAATGAATCTCAGGATAGTATGACATGTACATCCCTTGATAATAAATGTTCTTTGAGCTTTGAAATGAAGGCATGTAAGTGAAAAGTTAGGCTGCTTTTTTAGACTATCGCATAAACATGCTTCATGGATATCGATTAGTTCATTCAGCTTTGTTTATGAAAAGGGTGATGTGATTTAGCTCCTGGTTTCCTTTCTCCTGTTTGCCTTTCCCACATTGGGAAAAGGGGAATTTCACTTGTGCATGACCTGGACTCCTGCATCACACCTCAACATTTGCTGAGTGGCCACTTTATTAGGTACATACAGTATTGCAAAGATCCTGTTCATATGTGGAAGAAGGTCTTGTGGTCAGATGAGACTAAAGAAGAACTTATTAGCCTCAACACTAAGTAGTAAATGTGGTGTAAATCAGGCAGGTAATGCCATCCTTACTGTAAAGTATAGTGGAGGTGGCTTCTTGCTATAGGGGTGCTTTTCAGCAGTTGGGATTGGGAAATGTGGTCAGGATCAATGGGAAGATGGATGCTGTTAAACACAGAGTGATCCTGGATAAAAACCTGCTAGTCTCTGACAGAAAGCTTAAACTGCGGGGGAAGTTCACCTTTCAGCAGGACAACACAAAGCACACTGCCAGAACCATGGAGAGGCTTCAACTGAAGAAAATTGATGTTCGTGTGCGGCGCAGTCACAGTCCTGACATTAACCTGATCAAACTTCTCTGGCAAGTCCTCAAGATTGCTGTCCACCGCTGCTTCCACATCTTACCAACCCTAACCTGTACGTCTTTGGAACGTGGGAGGAAACTGGAGCACCCAAAGGAAATGCACACAGTCACAGGAAGAATATAATATACAGACAGCAGTAGGAATGGGAAAACAGTTGCTGGTGCTGTAAAGCATTACGCCACAGTGCTACCCTTGAGTTACACAGTGGAAAATGTAAGGGTTGCTAGATTAATTGACCATTGTAAATTGTCTCTGGTGCACACACTCAGTGGCAACATTGTTAGGCATCTCCTGTACCTAATGTACCTGCGAAAGTGACCACTGAATGTGTGTTTGTTGTCTTCTCCTGCTGTAGCCCATCCACTTGGACGTTCAACATGTGTGAGACGCTCATCTGCACACCGGTGCTGTAATGTGTGATCATTTGAGTTACTGTCACCTTCCTGTCAGCTTGAACCAGTCTGGCCATTCTCCTCTGACCTCTTGCATTAAAAAGGCATTTTCACCCACAGAACTACTGTTCATTGTATTGTTGCACCTGTAGAAGGCTGTAGGTATTGACGCACATAGCCCAGCTCTCTTCAGCCTCCTCTCTAAAACTTTGTGTGAAAATCACCAGGAGATCAGCAGTGTTTGAGATACTGAATCCACCCTGTAGGGTACTGACAATCATTTCATCGTTAAGATAGATAGATAGATAGATAGATAGATACTTTATTCATCCCCATGGGGAAATTCAACATTTTTTTCCAATGTCCCATACACTTGTTGTAGCAAAAACTCATTACATACAATACTTAACTCAGTAATAATATGATATGCATCTAAATCACTAACTCAAAAAGCATTAATAATAGCTTTAAAAAAAAGTTCTTAAGTCCTGGCAGTTGAATTGTAAAGCCTAATGGCATTGGGGAGTATTGACCTCTTCATCCTGTCTGAGGAGCATTGCATCGACAGTAACCTGTCGCTGAAACTGCTTCTCTGTCTCTGGATGGTGCTATGTAGAGGATGTTCAGGGTTTTCCATAATTGACCGTAGCCTACTCAGCGCCCTTCGCTCAGCTACCGATGTTAAACTCTCCAGTACTTTGCCCACGACAGAGCCCGCCTTCCTTATCAGCTTATTAAGTCACTTAGATCACATTTCTTCCCCAATCTGATGTTTGGTCTGAACAACAACTGAAACTCTTAACCGTGTCTGCATGCTTTTATGCATTGAGTTGCTGCCACATGACTGGCTGATTAAATATTTGCAGAAGCAAGAGTGTGAGGTGTATCTAAGAAAGTGGAAATTCACTGAATACGTGACCTGAACTTTTGTATCACATTATTATATCTCAACATATTACACGCAGTATCCTATTGTGTGTTGACTACAAGTGGTGCTGTGGGCTCTTTCAAATGTAGTCCCCTTACACGGTGATCTACTACATTATAAATGTCTTTGAAAAATCTCCGTCCAAACCAAATTTTCAAAAACAAAACAAAATGTTCCAAATTAGCAAGATTTTTATCGTTTCAGAAGGCACACTTTGTTAAATATCACTTGGATGCTTGATCAGTCTAAGTTAATTACTTTGTCTTGAGAATGTTTATGTCCTTTTGAAAACAGACTTGCAAGCCAAGCTGGAATATATTGGTGGCAAGTCGTTTGGAGAGTTGTAGGTCAGTAGGAGTCAAAAGGCTAATGGAAGTTCAATGAGTATTTTGAGGCGGCATCTCCAAATGGCTGGTGAAAATTGGACCATAATACCTTGAAAGATGATGTGTTAGGTGAAATAACGGGATTGCAACACACTAAATACATAATGAAATCTCTGTGTGTCAGTGTCCAAATCAGTGAGAATGAATTTAATATTGGTGACATTAATTGCTGGAATGTGTTTGGGCTTGGGCTTGGGCTGTTATTAACTGAAGTATTGCAGATTGTATGTTTTCAGTTTTATGTGCAATTGGATTTGTGACAAATTCTGGCTACGTTAGTCTTTCACCCTAACTAAAATAATTTTGGCTTATTGCAAAGCTTTTCTGCGACACATACATTTCCTAAAAGGTGGTGATAGGTGTTCATTGGTGCTTCATTGTGATAATGTCTCTGATCCCAACCAGTTGGATTTCTTTAAGGCCACTAAATTATTCTCTGACACTCAAAGCACTTTATTAAATTGAAAATACAGTGAGATCATTCAGAGGGAAATTGTGATTTCTTGTGGTTAGAAAGGGGTAGCTTGAAATGATATTTTGCGCTTTAGGTGATTTAGTACGATACTTGGGGTACTGGCAACATCTAACCACAATACTATCTTCAGGATGCTATATGAGCTTCTAAATATGAATGTGTATTAAATTCTGGTCTAATAGCAAGTTGCAGTGTTCATTTCATTCTCCCTTTCATTTGTGTACTGAAGAATGATAAAAAAAACCAATCTTAAATCTTGAGCCTGGTGTGGAAACACCAATGCTCTTGAATGAAAAATCCTACAAAAAGTTGTGTATATGGCTCAGTCCATCAGAGGTAAAGCTCTCCCGACCATTGAACTAATCTACATGGAATTTTGTTACAGGAAAGCAGCATCCATTATCAGGGACCCCCACCACCCATGACATTCACTCTTCTCACTGCTTCATCAGGAAGAAGGACCTCACCTGGTCCTTCAAAACCAGCTCCATAGCAAAGAAAGCCCAGCAGCATCTCTACTTTCTGCGAAGGCTGAGAAAAGGCCATCTCCCACCCCACCCCCCATCCTCACCACATTCTACAGAGGATGTATCGAGAGCATCCTGAGCAACTGCATCACTGCCTGTTTCAGGAATTGCACTGTCTCGGATCGCAAGACCCTGCAGCGGATAGTGAGGTCAGCTGAGAAGATCATCGGGGTTTATCTTCCCGCTATTGCAGACATTTACACAACACGCTGCACACGCAAAGCTAGCAGCATTGTGAAGGACCCCACACATCGCTCATACAAACTCTTCTCCCTCTTGCCATCTGGCAAAAGGTACGGAAGCATTTGGGCTCTCACGACCAGACTGTGCAACAGTTTCTTCCCCCAGGCCATCAGACTCCTCAATACCCGGAGTCTAGACTGACATCTACATCATTTATTATTATATTGTAATTTGTCCTCTACTGTGCCTATTGTCTTGTTTATTAATAATGGTACTGCCCTGCACTGTTTTGTGCACTTTATGTAGTCCTGTGCAGGTCTGTAGTCTTGTGCAGTTTTTATGTTGTTTTACATAGTCCAGTGTAGCCTTGTGTTGTCTCGCATAGTCTAGTGTAGTTTTGTGTTGTTTCATGTAGCACCAGGGTCCTGGAGGAACGTTGTTTCGTTTTTACTGTGTACTGTACCAGCAGTTTATGGTCGAAATGACAATAAACTTGACTTGACTTGGCTTGACTGGGTATGCCAGCTAATCAGAATCGTGCTACATTATATAATCAGAAATATTCAGTGAAGCTGAAGGGAAATTTTGACCCCTGAGTTCTGCACAGAACATAGAGATGTTAAAGAAATTTACTGCCTGTTACGTCACTGGCATTTAGGGCAGCATTGAAGGTCCTTCATCTCTGGTGGTGTTCAGGGCTTCCTTCATCATCTCAGTTTTTACTACTGTTACAGCAAATCCCTGGTGAAGACTCGGGAGTACTATCACACTCAGATGTACAAGAATTCTTCATTGTTGTTCCTGTAACAATTTTGTATTACCAGTCAGGGTTGCTAGCGCTGGGCTGAACCCGCAAGCCTGGAGGACCGGTGGACCACTCTTCGTTTGTCCTCTACTCTTTGACCTGTTTGACATGGATGACGTAATCAAGAGCCAAAGCATAAAGCCCTGACTCTAACCAAAGAACTCTCTGGGTCATGAAAGCCTCCAAACTACAAGAAGGTTGTGGTTTTCTTGAGGATTTTAAAGAGAAGTTTACAGTTAATTGTTACATGTACATCGAAACATCCAGTGAAACGTGCCACTTTGAGTCAACAAGCAACACAGTCCGAGAATTGTGCTGGGGGCAGCACACAAATGTGTCGTCACATTTTGGGCACCAACAAAGCATACGCATAACTCACTAACCCTAAAATGTACATCTTTGGATGGTGGGATGGAAACCCATGCGTATTGGGGAAAATGTACCATCTCCCTACTGACATTGGCGTGAATTGAACCCGGATTGGTGACATTTGGCGCTGTAAAGCAACTGCACAGGTTATGCTATAGTGTTGCCTCCACGGTCCAGAACCACATCATTAAATCGTTCTGAGTGGAGTCAAACAACATCGAAACAGGCCCTTCGGCCCAACCCATCCATGCCAACCAAGCTCCACATATAAGTCATTTCCATGTGCCTGCATTTATTTATGGATATGACCTCTATGTAATATATCTGCAATATAGAACATAGAATGATGAAGTAAATTTTACATTGCACCTGTGCAGGCACATACTTATGCGTATGATGCTGAACTCGATTTCATCTTTGATCTTGGCTGCACTGACACAATGGTGACCTGCAAAAGTATCAAAATAATTGAAATTATTACAAATAGATTAATGTTAACATAGTAGAGCAGACTTAAAAACAATTGCACACTTAAACTTGTTACCTTCTGATGAGTTGTTATACCATGTTACCATCTGCTGTGCCAAGTGGATGTGAAAGACCCCAAGGCACTGTTTTAGTGAGTATTTTCACCATTGTTTATTTGACAATCTGATTGAAAAAAATCTGCAAATGGGCTGTTGAATTTCCTAACTACACCAGTGATTGTGCTTAAGAAGTAACTTGGTGACTGTAAAGTGCTTTGGCGCACCCCGAGATGACGGAAGATCAATCCGGATCACAGCAGCCTCCTTACTCTTTTTCCCCGTCTCTGCTAAGTTGGGTGAAAGGTTCTCTTTGGAAAGCACCACGCTGGACAACCATTGCATGTGCTCGGAAATAATATCAAACACAGTGTGACACCATGGAGACTGAGATTTAACTGGAGTGAAGATTAGAATTTAATGCCGGATTGTTTTAATTCTAGTATTTCTCGCTTTAGCTGCCAATTTACAGATAATTAAAAAAGCAAACATATGCTTATGTGCTCATTACTAGAAGGAAACATTAATCAAGCAACAAATATATTTTAAAATATATATTTCAAACTAGTCAAACTAGGTAAATCACAAAGACAGCAACACATCAGAAAAGTGCCAAATTAATGAATGCACCAGTATCAAGCACTTGACTCTGTTACATGCCCAATCTAATCCTCAGCAATAATATTTACTAATTATTGCAATGCAGGCTTGTTGTTGCTTTAAATCTGGTTTCGCTAATTTAGGAAATATCCCAAATGAGTGGACTACTTTTCTTAGAAGATCCAATTGTTAAAATTACCATTAAGTTAGATAAACTCCAAGAGCAGTTTCCTTGCAGACCATTGTAGCTGGGTGTTAACCCATTCAAAATAAAGGAGCTATTGTTCATGTTACAATAGTAGACAGAAGAACATCATGGGAATATGTGAAGTACTTATTTGCATTTAGTCAGCCAAGAGTATTTTTTGGTAGAATGCAGCAGGCCAGGCAGCATCTATAGGATGAAACACTGTCGACATTTCGGGCCGAGACCCTTTGTCAGGACTAACCAACTTTCCTTTCAGTTATTTCAGTTTAAGTTTCCTTTCACTTTGTGGTGGCGTGTTGGGGAGGAAGCATTAAGAAGAGGGACGCCTCACGTCTTAATAAGCTGGTAAGGAAGGCGGGCTCTGTCGTGGGCAAAGTACTGGAGAGTTTAACATCGGTAGCTGAGCGAAGGGCGCTGAGTAGGCTACGGTCAATTATGGATAACTCTGAACATCCTCTACATAGCACCATCCAGAGACAGAGAAGCAGTTTCAGCGACGGGTTACTATCGATGCAATGCTCCTCAGACAGGATGAAGAGGTCAATACTCCCCAATGCCATTAGGCTTTACAATTCTACCGCCAGGACTTAAGAACTTTTTAAAAGCTATTATTAATGCTTTTTGAGATAGTGATTTAGATGCATATCATATTTTTTTTACTGAGTTAAGTATTGTATGTAATTAGTTTTGCTACAACAAGTGTATGGGACATTGGAAAAAAAGTTGAATTTCCCCATGGGGATGAATAAAGTATCTATCTATCTATCTATCTATCTATCATCTATCTATTCCTGACGAAGGGTCTCGGCCCGAAACATCGACAGTGCTTCTTCCTATAGATGCTGCCTGGCCTTCTGCGTTCCACCAGTGTGTTGCTTGAATATCCAGCATCTGCAGATTTCCTCGTGAAGAGTATTTTTTGCTTCTTTCTGTTTCCAATGTATTACACATAAAAGATAGGAGCAGAATTAGGCCATTTGGCCCATCGAGTCTGCTGCACAATTTCATCATGCTTGATCCATTTTCCTTCTCAGACCCAGTCGCCTGCCTTCTCCCCATATATCTCATTCCCTGACTAGTCAAGAATCTATCAACCTCTGTTTTAACATTGTTCTATTGTAAACACAGGTAATTCTGCAGATCAGAACCAGAATTGGGTGTATTGTCACTGACAAATGTCATGAAAATTGTGGCAACAATACATACAAAAATTACTATAAATGACAATAAGGTTCAAAATTCAAAGTACATTTATTATCATAGTATATATACATTATACAGTCTTGAGATTTGTCTCCTTACCAGCAGCCACAAAACAAAGAAACCCAAAAGAGCCCATTTAAAAAATGAGACCATCAGACACCCAATGTGCAGAGAGAGGAAAGATCAGCAAATTGTGCAAAGTTAAGCAAATAGTATTGAACTATTTGAGTTGAGTGAACTTGGCCTTTTCTCCTTAGATCAACAGAGGATGAGAGGTGACCTGATAGAGGTCTATAAGATGATGAGAGGCATTGATCATGTGGATAGACAGAGGCTTTTTCCCAGGGCTGAAATGGTTGCCACAAGAGGACACAGGTTTAAGGTGCTGGGGAGTAGGTACAGAGGAGATGTCAGGGGTAAGTTTTTTACTCAGAGAGTGGTGAGTGCGTGGAATGGGCTGCCGGCAACGGTGGTGGAGGCAGATACGATAGAGTCTTTTAAGAGACTTTTGGATAGGTACATGGAGCTTAGAAAAATACAGGGCTATGGGTAAGCCTAGTAATTTCTACAGTAGGGAGATGTTCGGCACAACTTTGTGGGCCGAAGGGTCTGTATTGTGCTGTAGGTTTTCTATGTTTCTCTGTATTCAGAACAAAAGCAGGTCCAGAGTCATGAAGTCAAGAGCAGCCGGAGCAAGCCACAGCCATGGCCTTAGTTCAGTGCAGTACCGGGTAAATATCGTGGAGCCCTCAGACATGGAACTTGGAGCAGCCAAAATAAGAAATATAGATAAAATATAAAAAAGTAATGCAAGAAGAGAACCAAAAGATGGAGTTGTGTTCACGGATCTTTCAGAAATCTGATGGCAAAGGGAAGAAGCTGTTCCTAAAATGTTGAGTTTATGTCTTTAGGCTCCCATATCTCCTCCCTGATGATAGCGATGAGAAGAGGGCATGCCTTTGGTGGTGGAGGAGTTCTTAATTTTTTTTTGCATCATCTTTTGAAGATTTCCCTGATGGTGGGGAGGCTAGGGCCCATGATAAAGCTGGCTGAGCTTACAAAACTTGGCAGCTTTTTCAAAGCACTAGCCCCTCCATACCAGAGAGTGATACAACCAGTTACAATGCTGTCTACAGAACATCCTCAGAAATTTGCTGCAGAAATTTGCTAACTGCTGGAAATCCCGAGTAACACAGAACCGCTGGAGAAAAACTCAGTAGGTCAGGGAGAGGAATAAACAGTCAATTTTTAGGACTCTTTTTACAAGTACAGGGGGAGAAGGTTGGAATATCTGGACCTCAATGAATAGCACATCTTCACTCTCAGTATTGTAAAACAATAACTTCTTTAATTTGAAGGGGTAAGTGCCCCTTGGTGGGGTGGAGATATGTCTTTACCAAAGGAAGTGTAAAGTGCTCCTTTCCTCCACTAGCATGCAGATCACCCTTGGGCAAGGTGTAGCACCTGCTTAGCCCCCTCCCCATCACCCCTCCCAGTGACCAGGGTCAAGTGAAGCATTGGGAGCATGTGGTGGATGGTCATCTTGAGCAGCTGGTGCACATCACAAGTCCTAGTTATGTGACCATTGACACCACTGAAGAGTATTGATAATAGTAGGGGCTACCTGTCTTGTAAAAACACTCCCCAGAAGAAGGAAACGGCAAATCACTCCTGCAGAAATGTCTGAGATTCAATTTCTTGTGGGCATACAATAAATCCATAATAAAATAAATGAAAGGCTACAATAACCCATTGGCTCCCTTTCAAGGACTGTAACTTGTATTCTCAGTATTATTTATTTACTATTTATTTATTAATTATTATTTTTTTTGTATTTGATCTGTTTGGCTTGTTTTGCATATTGGTTGTCTAGCAATCTTTCTTTTTGTGTAGTTTTTCATTGATTCTATTGCATTTCCTTGTTCTATGGTAAATACCTGCAAGAAAATTAATCTCAGGGTAATATATGTTGACACATATGTTCTTAGATAATAAATTTGAACTTTGATCTTTGGCAGGGTGCTCCAGATACTTATCACTCGCTGTGTAAAGAACTTAACCCCCAAACTATACTTTCATCCAATCACTTTAAACCTATGTCCCCCTGTATTAGCCATTTCTGCCCTTGGGAAAAAGTAACTGGCTTTTCACTCATTCTATTCCTGTTACCTTGTACACCTCTATCAAGTTACCTCTCATCCTCCTTTGCTCCAAAGAGAAAAACTCTAGCTCACTTAACCTATCCTCATGAGGGACGAGGAGGACTTCATCTCTATGCAGTCTGGCGTAGGCTTAACCCCAATCCCCCAGAATAGAGGTAGTGACCAAAGACACTTTTTAACAAAGTGTCATACAGGGCACAGCTCCTGACACAGTAGATGGGCATTCAGTGAAGTTTAACATCCCAAATCAAGGGTTAATTTGCGATTGGCAAGCTTCTTGAAATTTGGTGCCTGGTTAGTGCCTTAATGGCAAAGTGGGTTAATAATATTATTGTTTCAGCAGGGGAGCTACAGCAGTGTAGTGGTTAGTGCAACACTCAGGGTGTCAGAGTTCAGAGTTCAATTCTAGTGTCCTAGATTGTCCATTCCTTCCTGAGTGCACGTGGGTTTCCTCTGGGGGCTCCGGTTTCCTCCCACATTCCAAAGACATAGCAGTTAGTAGATGAATTGGTCATTGTAAATTGTTCTGTGATTAGGCTAGGGTTAAATAGGTGGGTTGGAATAGTCTGTTTGCTGAATCTCTAAATAAATAAATAAGATCAAACCGTTGCTTACAGTTTGTAGTGAGAAGGGCAAATAGATGCAGGGAAGCAAACAGAAACACATTCCCTTTGATAACTCTGAACGGCTGATTACAGTTAACATGCTTACACCAGTGTAAACATTACAGCATCTCATAGAACAAAGAGGATAAATGATCAACCACAAGTTTAATTAGCTGCTGTTTCAAATTAATAATTAACATTTTAATGTTGAAAGAGGGACTGCTGTAGTATTTAATCCTTGGAGCAGTGTGGTTCATTCTTTCTTACACCTCATCGTGTGAGAGCTTCTGTAAATCAATTCACAACGCCAGAAAATTGGTTAGAACACCTTCTCCAACACTGATTTATTTATTGATTTCTTGAGATACAGCTCAGATTAGGCCCTTCCATCCCTTCAAGCTGCGCCGCCTAGTCTAATTAGACAATTTACAGTCACCGATTAACCGAGCAACCGGTACATCTTTGGACTGTGGGAGGAAACTGGAGCACCCCAAGCAAACCACACGGCCTCGGGGAGAACATACAACTCCTTCCAGGCAGTGGCAGGAATCGAACCCGGGTGCCCCGTACTGTGAAGCGTCGTGCTAACCACTATGCTGCTGTGCCACTCCCCTGATTCTACAGCTTGTGAATTCATCTTCAAAGACTCTGCAACTTATGTTTGCAATATTTGTTACTAATTATTATTATTTTATTTACTTCTCTTTGTATTCGTGCAATTTGACTTCATTTGCACACTGGTTGTCCGTCTTTGTTCTCTGCAGTTTTCCATTGATTCTGTTGTTCCTTTATATTTACTGTGAATGCCCACAAGAAAATGAATCTCAGGGTTGTATATGGTGACTTATAAGTACTTTGATAATAAATTTGCTTTGATTTCTCAACTTTAGCTGGAGTGTTTCACCTTTGCGTCGGATGTATTGGTTATTCAAGCTGCGCAGAAGGTGGCAGATGTTGGGCCTTTTTTCTTACTGCAGATAACATCGGAGTGTGCAATCTACTATTTAAATTGTCATCTCAAATTTGTACACTAATTAACTGCCAACGAGTGCAGCCAGAGACTCATAACAAATCAACGCAGGCTGATCGCACAGAAGTGTCCCCTGCCACACGCCTCCCGAGGATTGCCCCTGCAAGTTGGAACCTGCCACCTCTTTTGTTTTCATATTTTCCGACACGGTTTGAACCGGCTCAAAGCCTCGCCCCTTTCCGACTCCCCTCCCTTCTTCCCTGTTTGCCCTCCCTCACTCTCTCGAGTTGAGTCACGCTGCGTTGTGAGGGTCCTCGGGGCCTGGCTTGCGGGAGGTGAAGGTTGATACGTTATCGGTACAGAGGTGCTGCCGGCTCTCCGGTTAACCACCGGTGAGCGTTCCTGCCTTTAAATGTCCTCTCCCCTCATGTCTATTGCAGCCACTACGAGCAAGATCGGAATGCGCTGAGGAGGAAGGAATGGGAAAGACGGAGCCAGGAAGTCCATCAAGATGAAGATCTGTTTGCCTCAAGTTTTAATCTGTTCAGTGAACCTTACAAGGTAGCCTGATGCAAACGCGGTATTTCAGCTGAACTGTGGTATCATTTCTAGAGGTGGTTGACTCTGCATTACTTCAGCTTGTTTGCACCTTTAGAACTGAAAAACCTCAGTGATTGAATCTTAAAATTCTGTTACGCCCAGTGTCACACCATTAATTAGTCTGCATGCAGTGATTATCTCTAAATGTGGGTATTGGTGTTGGTTTATCATTGTCCCAAGTTCCGAGATACACTGACAAGCTTTGGTTTGTAGGCAGATCATTCTCTCTGTAAGTGCATTGAGATATTTACTCATTTAGAGATACAGCACAGAATAGGTCCTTCCAGCCCTTTGAGCATGCCACCTAGCAATCGCTGACAACCCCAATTTAAACCTAACCCAATTATCGGACAATTTACCAATTTCTCCCTAAGGTTCCCTCTCCACTTCCTTCCCTTTATCCCATGGTCCATTGTCCTCTCCTGCATGAGTCAATCTTTCTCGGCTTTCCCTTGTCACTTCCACTTTTCACCTCTCAGCTTCCCACCTCAATCCCACTCTCCTGGCCTTACCTCCTATCACCCTCTTCCCCCCCCCCCCACCTAGATCTTCTCTTCACCTACCAGCTCTTATCCACCCCATCTTCTTATCCTTTCCAGTCCTGATGAAGAGTCTCAGCTTGAAATGTTGACTGTCTATTTCACTCCATAGATTTGTAATGACCAGTGAACCCACCTGGTAAGTCTTTGGGCTGTGGGAGGAAACCAGAGCATCTGGAGAAAACCCACACATTCCAAGGAGGATGTATAGCGTGGTCTTCTGCTGTTTTGGTCCATCCACTTTAAGGTTCGATGTGTTGCACTTTCAGAAATGCTTTGTGCACACTACTGTAGTAATACATGGTATTTGAGTTCTGTCACCTTCATATCAGGTTGAGAACTTCTGGCCATTCTCCTCTGACCTCTCTCATTAACAAGGTATCTCTTGTCCACTGAACTGCTATTCACTGGATTTTTTTTTTTGTTTTTTGCACCATTCTCTGTAAACTCTGGAGACTGCTGTGCATTAAAACCCCAGGAGATCAGCATTTTCTGAGGTACTCAAACTCTCCCCCTGTCTGACACTACAATTATTCCACAATCAAGGTCACTTAGATCATATTTCTTCCCCATTCTGATGTTTGGTCTGAACAACAACTGAACCTCTTGACCATGTCTGCATGCTTTTATGCACTGAGCTGCTACCATATGATTGGCTGATTAGATATTTGCATTAAAGCGACTATTGAGTTTATATTCTTCTGAGCTTTCACAGAGGTTAAAAGATTGTTTTAAAGGAGGCAACAACTGATTAAAAGCTTCACTCATAGAACGTAGAACAGTACAACACAGGAACAGGCCCTACGGCCCACAGTGTTGTGCTGAATAAATTAAATGAGTAATCATTTATTGATGAGAGAATGAGCTACATGTAAAAATTAAGCTGCGTGCCCTCCCCATATTGTTACCTCAAGAACTACTGATGAATCCTGACATTGATCAATATCCGAAGTTGAGTTATATTTTGCTTGCTAAATCTATGCCCTTGTCGGTCAAATGGAATGGACGGGAGAAAGAGCAGGGGAACATTGGAAAGAAAGTTTAGGATAGAAAAGTAAAAAATTAATACTGGGACCAGTCGATATTCAAATTTATACAGTCGCTGTGAGACTGGCTTCTCAATATCACCCAGGAACTAAACCTTGTACATAAGTTCTCTTGCAATGAACCAGCATATTTTTCCCACCTGCTTCCAATTCCAATTTTATTGTCAAAGTACGTATATGTTTGCGTGTAGTTTTTCACTCATTCTATAATTTCTTTGTTCTGCTATGAATACCTGCAAGAAAGTGAACCTCATGTGGTATAAGATGACATATACACATTAAATTTCGATACTAAATTTACTTTGAACCTTGAATGTCATATATGTTACCTTGAGATTCATTTTCTGCAGGTATTTACAGGAAAATGAAGAAATACAAGAGAATTTATGAAAAGCTACCTATACACAAAGACTGACAAGCAGCCAATGTTTAAAAGGATGAATCATGAAAATAAAAAAATGAATAATATTGAGAACATGAGTTGTTGAGCCATAGAGCACTACAGCACAGAGTCCTTGAAAGTGAGTCTGTAGGGTTTGGAATCAGTTCAGAGTTGAGGTTGCACCTCCCTTCTAAACCTGAGAGTAACTTATTAGTATTAATAAGAATAATGATAATTGTTCCTTCCCTTTTGGTAACCCTGTTTGTTTTCAGTAAGGTGGTTAATATTTTATACTTAATTCCATAAGAGATAAATGCAAATTAGGCCATTTGGCCCATCACATCTGTTCTGCTATTCCAGCATGCCTGATTTATTATCCTTTTCAATCCCATTCTCCTGTCTTCTCCTCATAATCTTTGACACTTTCACCAATGAAGAACCAATCAACCTCCACTTTAAATATACCCATTGACTTGACCTCCATAGCTGTCTGTGGCAATGAATTCCATAGATTCACCCACTCTGTTCTAAAGAGTGGCTGTGTCCTCTGGTCCAAGATGCCCTCATTATTGGAAACATCTTCTCAACGTCCACTTTATCTCAGCCTTTCAATATTTGATAAGTTTCAGTGAAATCTCCAATTCTTCAAAGCATCCAAGGTGTATGTGTAGCGTGTGTGGACAGTGATATCTTACCTGTCGACAGGAATGTGCTTAACTGCTGAATGATCTGCAGTTCCTTATTTATTATTTCAACATTTGACCTAGTCCTCCCCCTTAGCCATATCTGAGATGTTGCCACCCTCCTAAACTCCTTTCCTCCCCCTCCCCACCTTTGTATTGTTGTGTCTTCCCCCTTCCTGTCCAATGCTGGGGAAAGGTCTTGGCCCGAAACCTTGACTGTTTATTCATTTCCATAGATTCTGCCTGACCTACTGAGTTTCTCCAAAATGTTGTGTGTAAGTGTTTAAGTGATGGTATTGCCACACTCTTTGCGGAAGGCATCAGGGCTATTTGCAGCAAATATCTCCTGAGCTCTGGATGAGGAAGAAGCGGCATCTTATTGATTGCAGTATGACAGGAATATCACATGTCCCAGAGTCGATATATACACATTTACACATTCGTTTTAAGTTGTTTCTTCATGACTGATACAATTTATATAGCCGAGTGTCTAATGTTTTGCCCCCAAACTCCTTGTGCTTCATGTACTTTTCCCATACTTAAAAGAAGTAGAGAGAGAAAAAAAAATCAAAGGCTTTTTCAAAGGGTGTTGTGTTCTGCTGTCTTTTAGCACACACACTCTTCAAAGGAAATTGTGCCTTTGGCAACTGTCCAGAGGGCTAAATGAATGACCTTCCAAGGATTAAGTTGACATATTCTGGCATTATTAGTGACTTGGTGGATCTGGGGCGGCAACCTCGCGTACATCTGTTTCGGAGAGTTTGCCAATCCTAAATTAACCCTTTAATCTTATCTCTTATCTTAGCTAGGCTTCACTGACTGCCCATCCATAGTGTCAGGAACTCTGTCCTATGTGATGCTTTGTGAAAGAGTTTATTTCTTTTGGCCACTATCTTCACTCTGGAGAATTAGTAACTAGCTGACAGCTGAATGGGTGGAAGTCAAGTCCTCCCCTTTCTTAATAAGGATAGGCTGAGCAGGCTGGGGCCTTAATTCTTGGAGTGAAGGAGGATGGGAGGTGATTTGATAGTGGTTAACAAGATAATAAAAGGCATTGATCAAGTGGACAGCCAGAGACTTTTTTCCCCAGAGCAGCATTTTAAGGTGATTGGAGGAAAGGATAGGGGGAATGTCAGAGGTATGTTTTTTTTCACACAGAGAGTGGTGAATGTGTGGAACGCTCTGCCAGAGGTGGTGGTAAAGATAGATACATTAGAAACATTTAGGAGACTCTGGTAGGCACATGGATGATAGGAAAATGGAGAGCTATGTGGGAGGGAAGGTTTAGATTGAATTTAGTATAGGTTACAAGGTTGCCACAACATTGTGAGCCAAAGGGCCTGTACTGTGCTGTAATGTTCTATGTTCCATATTCCATATTCCCATTGCTGGTCCAGTTGATTCACTAGGCCAGACTCATTCTAACAACTAATCAGATTTAAACAGACATAAACATCAAGTTCTCTAACTTCTGTTCATCAGACTTCTCTATTTCCCCACCCAGCCATCTTTCTATCCCTTGTCCTATCAACACTATCATCCCTTCTGTTACCCCTCCCCTCCCCTGTCATTCTGCCCCTCACACACACTTTTTCTCCCTCTTGTTTCCCTCTTCACCTCCTTCCCTTTATTCCATGGTCCACTGTCCTCTCCTGTTCGATTCCATCTCCCTTAGCCCTTTGTTGCTTCCACCATTCCCTCCCAGCTTCTCACCTCAGTCGAACTCTCCTGCCCTTACCTACCCTCTCCCTCCCCCCACCTAGACCTGCCCCTCACCCAGCAGCTCTTATCCACTCCATCTTTCTAGTCCTGATAAAGAATCTCAACCTGAAATGTTGACTGTCCATTTCCCTCCGTAGATGCTGCCTGGCCCATTGAGTTCAATGCTTTGCAGTCAGGTTTATTAATTTTTATCTGATATTTTAAGAACTTTTATCAAACTCTCTTGATTAGAACTAGAGGTCATGGTTTAAGGGTGAAAGGTAAAATGTTTAAGGGGAACATGAGGGGGAACTTCTTCTGTCAGAGGGTGGTGAGTGTGTGGAACGAGCTGCCAGCAGAAGTGGTGAAGTGGGTTCGATTTCAACATTTGAAAGAAATATGGATAGGTACATGGATATGGACAGTTTGGAATGCTATGGTCAAGATGCAGGTTGATGGGACTAGGCAGGGTAATAGTTTGGCATGGACTAGATGGGTCGAAGGGCCTGTTTTTATGAGGTGCTGTTCTATGACTCCATTTGATTATGCAATGTGCAAATGATTCCTGTTCAGAATAGCTGAAACAGGATTCACTGTAATGCAAGGATTTGCCTTTGTGCTTTTAAAATAATTATTGTCCAGTTTTGTATGCCATCTGATATCTTTCAGACCAGCAAAGGCGATGCCCTGTCCAGCCGGGTGCAGAACACGTTAGGGAACTACGACGAAATGAAGGACCTGTTAACGAACCGCTCCAACCAGAGCCACCTCGTGGGCATTCCCAAGTCGTTGATCCCACAGACGCCCGTGGACAAAATGGAGCAGACCTTCTTCAATGAGCCCAGAGCCAAAATGGCGCCCTCCCACCAAAGCAGCAATCACTCTTCTGCCTGCATGCCTCCTCCCTCCTCTTGCCTGTCGCTGAGTTCCTCGCTGCTACATGGGCACCCAAGTAAGAAGTCGCGGGTAGAGTGGTCCCGGAGCGGACATGGTTCAGCCAGTGGGCATGGGGGGCAGTCCAACAGCCAGCCCACTGCTCAGCAGGTCAGGGAGAAGCACTCTGGCACACATGAGCAAGTCCAAGACAGGTACGGCGATCTGTACAGCGGTCAGAGCGAGCTGCACAAAAGTGACTTGCAGGCCAGCCTGGATGATGGTATGAAATTGCAGTCATCCAGTCCCAGCAACACCTCACGCTCCAAAAGGCACAGCCACTCCAAGTCAACTGCTGGAGACCATTCGTACAAAGATGGCTGCCACATGAAGTCTCCCATTGACAGTGACTCTGGTTCTTATTCTTGTGGATCCCCTGTGCCGTCCACGTCCCTGATCCCCGGCAGCAGTGCTCTCTGCACCCAGAACTTCCCTCCGGGACTTCACTCCAAGTCCAGTGTTCTACAGCAGAAGCCTACGGCCTATGTCAGGCCAATGGATGGGCAGGAGCAAGCCCCCATGGAGTCTCCCGAGCTGAAGCCGCTAATGGAAATTGAGGACGCTTTCAGCAGTCAGGCGTTTGGCAGCCTCCTGGACGCCAAGCCCAGCACAGCAAGCAACAAGTGCAAGTTACCAAAGCTGACGATACCTCAGCCAGGCGAGGTAGGTGGACACATCGATCTTTTCAAGTCTAGAAAAATAACGGGTTCCATCTTGTGCTTCCTTTTCAATCGGTATATTCTGCCTTGATGTTTTAAGGACTTGGTTGTGTGTTGTCATGCATGGAAACCTGTTTGATGTCAAAAATCAATCATGCTACATCAGAAACAGATGCACTGAAGGATTACAATGCTTCCAAGTGTGGAGTTGTGCTTAATGGACCCAAAACTGATTTGAATCTCTGGAGCTTGCTTGAAAGCTCAGAGCCTAATAGTATCCCAGGTTAGAATTGTCGAACGATTGCTTCTTCTATAACTCTTGCTCTTTCGCACATAACAGAGGATTGTTAGAACAGGCATTGAGCAGCTCAGCCCCTCATTTTCATCTCTCAGGTTCTGTCTCCCATCTATACGCCTCAATACACATGGCAAACTAAAAAAAATAGAAATTACTTCACAGATACTTGGGTCTGCTACTTGCACTGAATATACAGTGTGGCAATCTGTGCACATCCCACTCTGTGTGTGAGATTACTTCAATTATTCTCATGGTATGACATTTTGGAACAGGGTTCATTACGTGAACATTATTTCTTTGCATGTTCAGCACTTGCAGTAGAAGCCAAACTTCTGCCCCACTTAAACTGAGCACAATTAATATAATGTATTGACTCCAGGAAGAGTGTTGGCCTTATACAGGGTTTTCTGTTATTTCATGGGCTTCTGTTGCGACCATAGAGAAATGCTACATGTAGCTTTGGATACTTGACAAAATGAGAATTATTTAAATAATGTTTTTAATCGTAATAATAATTTAAAAACTAGAGCTTTCCTCTTTGGAGTTGAGGAGAATGAGAAGTCAACAAAGCCATAATCAATTTTGTTATAGTGTGGTTGCAAGTAGGGCTGAGTTGCTCTCCGATTTTGGCAATTTACTTTGCAAAATTGCCAAGATTGGAGAACAACTCAGCCCAACCAATACTGGTATATTTCACATGCTGGCAATAAAATGATTTATTTTTTTATCTTTTTAAGTGCAATCGTGAACAATAGCCTGATCAGAAATGCTGATCAAGTCAACTAGTTCCCAAAGAGAACTCTGATAGGCCAATCAGACGGTTCACTGCTGCTCAGCGATGGAACACAAAAAAAAATCATATGTACAATTAAGAAACATTAAAAAAATAGTAGAAATACTGGAGTCATAATGATCATGATGAGATCTGCGGGAGAGAGACATTTATACACACGCTGTCCTCGATAATTCAAAGAGATTGAAGGATATGGTTGCAGGGTGACAAAATGTGGCAGGAGCACTTGGAACTAAAAACTAATCCCTACTGGGAGAAAACAGCATCTGTTCTTTCGGCACTGTTCTCCAGCAGTTCTGATCCTGATTGAGAGAGGTGTATAAGATGATAAGAGGTATAAATGGAGTTGATAGCCAGAGACTTCTTCCCAGGGCTGAAATGGCGAATATGAGGGGGCATAATTTTAAGGTGATTGGAGGAGTACAGGGGGAATGTCAGAAGTATGCCATCTTCTGTGTGTGTGGAATGCTTTGCTAGAAATGGTGGTAGAGCAGGGGTTTCCAACCTGGGGTCCATAGTGTAAAAAAAGCTTAGGAGCCCCTGTGGTGGAGGCATAATGTAATATGTAAATGATGAAGGATATGGTAGCTTGGGTTTGTTGCAAAGTTGTTTCAGTATGTTGATTTGTGGGTTAAAGTGGGGTGCCAGAGAAGGACCTGTATCAATCACTAGATACTGTAGGATGGTCAGCATTTGACTGCCCATTACCCCACTGGCATTTTAGGACAGCAATGAAAGTCCTCTATCTGGCGGTGTTCAGGGTTTCTTTATCTTGTCAGTAGCTTCCTCTCAGTTTTCACTACTGTCATTCATCCAAGTCCCAAGTGGACCCTCAGGAATACCTTCATACTCGGCTCTAGAAGGATTCTTCGTAACTGTTTCCATAACAGTTTTGCCTTACAGTCAGGTTGTTAGCCCTGAGCTGATCCCCAAACCTGGAGGACTGGTGGACCACTCTTAGTCTGTCCTGTACCCTGACTACAGCCAACACAGCTCTCCGGGTCATTGAGGCACACATACCTCGAAACCATGACAAGGTCGTGGTCCTCTTGGAGGAGCACTTTAACCAAAGTACAGCATTTACAACATCAGCTGAGCAGAGCAGCCGTCCCTACTTTGGCTTTCCTCACGACGACAGACTTCCTGCCAAATTCTGCACTAAACAGCGGTTGACTGCATTAGACAGCTCTTAAAGTGGTACCAGCTTCTGCTACACACTGTGTACTGCAGAATGAGAGGCAGCCACTTTAAAACATCTGTTTCTATGAGGGTTAAACAGAGTCGGCTTTGTGCATGGTAAAATGTGTCCAACCAGTCTTATACAGAATGAAGAATAAAGTACAACAGCTATAGAGAAAATGCAGTGCAGGTAGACAATAAGGTGCAAGATCTTAACGAGGTGGGTTGTGAGGTTAAGAGTCATAGAAAAGTACAGCACAGAAACAAGCCCCTTGGCCCACTTAGTCTGTACTGAACCATTTTAACTGCCTACTCCCATCAACCTGCTCCAGGACCAGAGCCCTCCATAACCCTATCCTCTATTTACCTCTCCAAACTTCCCTTAAACGTTGGAATCGAGCTTGCATGCACCACTTGTGCTGGCAGCTCATTGCACACTGTCACCGCACTCTAGGTGAAGAAGTTTCACCTCACGTTCCCCTTAAGAGTCTAAGTTATAGTACTAGGGAACGATTAAATAGTGTTATAACAAAAGGGTAGAAGCAATTTTTGAGTCAGGCTGTATGTGCTTCAGGAGATTTAAACTCAGTTAAAGAAAAAAATCCATTTTAGAATGAGATAAGGGCTGTGATTCTTCGCAATTCTTTAACTGAGAGCATTTTGGCTGTTCTGTCACTGGGCATATTTCATGCTGTTGGATGGGTTTTGTGACAACAGGGACATGGGGAGTGGGCAGGAGAATGGATCTGAGTGAGAGGATTTACTGTGATCTGTTGGATGGTTAAACAGACTCGAGGGTTCGAAATACCAATCCTTTTTTTGTTTTCATGCACTTGGGGAAGTGCTTAAGTTGTGAAAGGCAAGTTCTTTTTTTCCACTGATTGTTTTCCAACCTCTGAGCCAAAGCCACAGGCAACAATATTGGAACAGCCAACACATCTGAGCGTGTTCAACACTTAATTTTGTCACTTGCATTTTTAGGATTTTTTTGCGTATCTAGAACATGGAACATAGAACACTACAGCACAGTACAGGCCCTTCAGCCCACAAGGTTGTGCCAGCCTTATAACCTACTCTCCATCTTTCTATTATCCATGTGGTTATCTACGGGTTTCTATCGTATTTGCCTCTGCCACCACCCTCTGCTGGGTGTTCCATGCACCCACCACTCTGTGTAAAAAAAAAAACAAACACCTCTAACACCCCCCTTAAGTTTTCCTCCAATCACCTCAAAATTATGCCCTCACATATGAGCCATTTCCACTCTGGGAAAAAGGCTCTGGCTGTCCACTCGATCTATGCCTCTCATCATCTTGTACACTTTGGTCAAATCACCTCTCATTCTCCTTTGCCCCAAAAAGAGCTTTTAATAATCAAACATTGCAGCCAACTGTTAGGCTCCAAGCAGCAATAAATTGGAAGCATATTGAAAGAAAATGAAAATATGTGAAATTCTGTAACATTTTTCAAGATGTCCCAACACACTTTACAGCCAATCTAGCACTTGTGAAGTGTTGGCACCGTGGGAGTGTAAGAAATACAACTTGTTAATTTGTACTCTGTGTTCTCCCACAAATGGGAAGATAATCGTCCAATGATCTGTCATTTTTTTTTGTGTTACTGAATGAGTGAAAAGTAAATCCCCTGCACGTCTTCAACAATAGTGAGGAAATTTATTTTTGCCCTTCTGAGAGGGCAAGGCAAGTCTCTGTTTCACATCTCATCAGCAAAACAGTTTCTCTGACAGTGAGACGCTCATACTCTTTGACCCAAGCTTCAGTCTAAGGTCTGTCCACAGGCGCCTAGGCAGGTAAGCACCCACATCTGGCACTATAACGGGCTACTCTGAGGCTCTGTCTCAATGTGTGCACTTTGTTCAACTTTTTTGAAACTTCCTGATGATTGCAGTTGGGGAACTATCAAAAATTGTTAGCACAAATTTTACAGATGGACCACACTGTGCAGGTGAAGAAATGGGCAGAGATAAATCAGCTCTCCCTGTCAAATTGTCTGCTGTAATAAGCACAAGATATTCTGTAGATACTGAAAATGCAGAGCAGCACACATAAAGAGCTGGAGGAACTCTATGGTAAGGAGCAAAAAGGTCAATGTTTCAGGCCAAGGCCTTCATTAGGACTGGAAAGGAAAAGGGAAGAAGACAAAATGGGAAGATGGGGGAAGGAGTACAAGCTAGGCGGTTATAGGTGAAGCCAGGTGGATGGGGAGCTAGGAGGTTTGGGGAGAGGAAATGAAGATAGAAACTGGGAGCTGAAAGTTGGACATGGTAAAGTCCTAAAGAAGAAGGAATCTGATGGGAGAGGATTGTGGATTATGGGATCAAGGGAAGGAGGAGAGGACCCAGACGGATGTGATAGGCTGGTGAAGGAGAAGAGAAGGAATAAGAGACGAGCCAGTATATGGAATTGAAAAATAGAGGAGGGGGAAGGGAGAGAAATCACCAAAAGGTTGCTATAATGTTTTCAAATCCAGTTGCATTCAGTAAAAATGAAAATGAAAAACCCAGTCTAAAATGAAAATTCATGAATATGTCTTCTAATTCATTGGTGTTAGCTTTGCAATTGAAAGTCCCACTTAGGTAAAATGATGTGGATTAACACGAGAGATGGTAAATAATCTTGTATTAATTAGCAATGAGAAACGTGTTACAGAGCATATATGTGCTTCCTCGAAATGCTTCAGTTATCTGGATCCATCAAAATCTTGTTCGGCATAGACAGTACATTCAGTTTTCCCCTCAGAAACGGAGCAGCAAGGAACAGAGGGCATTGCTTTATGGTGAGAGGGGAGAGATTTAAGGGGAACTCAAGGGGAAACCTTTTGAGACAAATGGTGGTATCTATGTGGCATATCGAAGGAAGAAGTTGAGGCAGATGCAATAACTTCTAAAAGACAGTTGGACAGGTGAATAGGTGGATTGAAGGTTATGGACCAAATGCTGGCAAATGGGACATCTTGGTCAGCATTAAGCAGATTGGCCAAGTGGCTTGTTTCTGTGTTGTGTGACTCTATGAATCTACACTCCATGAGACCTGGTGGTAAATCCACTGTTTCGAGCCGTGTGGTAGAAGGTTCAGGAGCCTCACTACCAGGTTCTAGAACAGCTCCTACCCCTCAACAATCAGGATCTTGAATAAAAGGCGATAACTGCATTCAACCACTTGCCCCATCATTGAAATGTTCGCACAACCAGTGGACTCACTTTCAAGGGCTCTTTGTCTCATTATCTTATGCTCTTGTTATTTATTTCTATTTATTTATATTTGCATTTTTCACAGATTGGTGTCTTCTGCATTCCAGTTGATCTTTCATTGATGCTGTAATAGTTACTACTCTATAGATTTGCTGAGTATGTCCACAGGAAAATGAATCTCAGGGTTGTATATGATAACATATATGTACTCTGATAATAAACTTTGAACTAAATGGTGCTGAATCTTGTGGTTTATGTTATTTGAGTGATCTTTTGACTGAGGAATCACTGTCCATTGTTAAGTCCTGGCTTTTCTCCTTGCTTTACTAGCAGCCAGTAAAGATAGCCCCAGAAACCTTTGGTAATTTGGTTTGTTATTGTCACATGTACTGTGAAAATCTTGTCCTGTATGCCATTCATGCAGATCAAATCATTAAAATAGCGCATTGCGGTTTTACGAGATAAAACAATAACAGAATGCAGAATCAAGTGTTGCAGTCACAGAGAAGGTGCAGTGCAGTCAAACAATAAGGCACAAAGTCATAATAAGTTAGAAAGCAAGGTGAAGAGTCAATTCTTACTGTACTAGAGAACCGTTCCATAGCTTGGTGAGATGTTGCTTCCAGTCTGGTACTTTGAATTGTTGGAGTTGACGTGACAGGGTTCATATCTGCTTCTCCTGCATTGTAAATATCAGCAGGTCCATAGTAAACAGAAACACAAGATAAGATATAGTGCTGTTTCTTAGAATCTAAGTCAAAATTGAGTTAATTGTCATATGCACAGGTATAAGTATGCACAGACGCAATGAAAAACTTATTTGCTGCAGCAGCACAGGCGCAGAGCATCATGTAAGCAGCAGTCACAAGACAAAAGCATAAATTATGTACTATAGAAGTACTTTATGTAACTTTATGTACTTTATGTAATAAAGGAATATGGCACATAGAGAAATACCCATTTTACCGTAGTTCAAAGTGGTCAGAGTGTTGCTAAACTGTTGTGATTAGTGTTCTGCAGGTTGGTTCAAGAACTGAATGGTTAGAGGGAAATAGCTGTTCTTGAACCTGGTGGTGTGGGACTTCATGCCTCCTGCCCAGTTGCAGCTGTGAGAAGATGGCATGGTCCTTTTGGTGAGGATCTTTGATGATGGATGTGCCTGTGATGCATTGGACTGAGTCCACTGCTCTCCTTCTATGCTGTATTCATTCCAACAGTCCTTTTCTTTCCTGTCGTCTGTTCTGTAAATGGCAATGGGGTTTTGAATTCAATAACTTATCATTATTTTAGACATTCATTACAGGAAGATTTATTGGTACATGACTGTTGTTAATTGGTTCAAAACAAACCAACAATAATTTAGCAATAAAACCTCACATATTTATTTTTTATGTTGTTGCCAAAGGTGATGAATAGTTGATTGGTGTTTAGACATTTCTACTGGTACTGCATGGTAGATAGATAGATCTCTGACTAAACCAGAGTCCCTTACAGCTAATAGAATTCTTTGCAGTCATGATGTTAGTATAATGAGAGCAGTATGGATATTCAAAATTGTCACAAACAGTAATGACAAAACTGAGCAGATAAAATTTAAATAGTAAATTAAAAAATTGAATAAATTGGTTTATTATTGTCACATGTACTGAAGTACAGTATAAGGCTTGTCTTCTGTACTGTTCATACTGATGAATTTAGTATTTATTTATATTTTGTGATACAGCGTAGAACAGGCCCTTCTGGCCCTTCGAGCTGTGCCCCCCAGCAATCCTCTGATTTAATCCTAGCCTAATCACGGGGCAATTTTACAATGGCCAATTAACCTACCAACTGATCTATCTTTGGACTATGGGAGGAAAACGTGGCCTTGGGGAAAGCATACAAACTCCTCATAGGCAGCTGCGGGAATTGAACCCGGGTTGCTGGTACTGTAAAGCGTTGTGCTAACCACTACGCTACCACGCTACACAGTGCATTGAGCTAGTACAAGATAAATGAATAACAAAATGGAGAATAAAGTGTAACAGTTACAGAGAAAGTACAGTGCAGGTAGACGTTGGGGTGCAAGATTTCAATGAGCTGGGTTGTGAGGTCAGAGTCCTTCTTACTGGGGACTGTTTAGTAGTTTTATAACAGCAGAGTAGAAGCTGTCTTTGAGCTGCTGGTACATGATTTCCAGTTTTTTGAGGGCAGTTGCCCTGCAGCACCAGAGCACCAGAGACCCAGGTTCAACCACAGAGTTCTTCAGCCTATTTTGTCCATCAAGTCCTCTCCATTTTAATCCCATTTAGTAAGTTACTTCGAGCTGCAGCATGATAACTGTCCCTTCTGGGATTACAGCCAATTACAGCCATGTGACCTGCTAACCCGTAAGCCTTTGGACTGTGGGAGAAAACCGGAGCACCTGGAGGAAACCCATGCAGTCATTGGGAGAACGTACAAACTCCGTGCAGACACAGGTCTCTGGCACTGCATTAGCGTTACGCCACAGGGAAAGCTGTCATCCTGCCCCACTTGCTTACTTGGAGATCAGGTGCTCAATTTAATTCCACCATCATCTGCTCTGGCGGCTGCCAATATGCACACAACTCAATCCCACGAATGGCACTGTAATAACCGTCAAATAATCAGGTTTGGTTACATGATTGAGGGGTGTTCAGAGGCCAGTACACCTGTCAAATAGCAGCACAACGTATTTTGTGTTTACAACAGAGGTTAAACTTGCTCCTATGAAATCTTAGACAACAAATCCTCCAAAATGCACTGCCCTGGAATATTGTTTGAGGGTTTTGTCCCCAGTTTTAAAGGCAAAGTAGATTTATTATGAAGGAATGTATATGTCACCATGTACTATCCTGAGATACATTTTCTTGCAGGCATTTACAGGAAAATAAAGAAATAAAATGGAATTTATGAAAACAATGTATAAAGAAAGACTGACAAATAACCAATGTGCAGAAGACAATAAACTTGGCAAATAAATGCACAAATAAATAAATAAATAATACTGAGAACATGACTTGTAGAGTCCATGAAAGTGAGTCCGTAGGTTGTGGAATCAGTTCAGTGTTGAGGTGAGAGAGGTTATCTATGTCCGTTCAGGAGCCTGATGGCTGAGGGGTAATAACTGTTCCTGAACCGGGTGGTGTGGGACCTGTGGCTCCTGCCGGATGGTAGCAATGAGAATAGAGCATGGCCTGGATGGTGGGATCTTTGACGACGAGAGCTGTTTTCCTGTGGCAGCACTCTATATGGGTGTGCTCAATGGTGAGGAGGGCTTTGCGTGTGATGAACTGGGCTATGTCCACCATTTTCTGTAAACTACTTTTTATTCCCGGACACTGAATATTAGAGCTTGGACTCGCAACTCTTTGAAGACTAAGGCAGTGATTCTCTTCACCATAGCATTTTCTGCAGCAGTGGCTGACGGTGATTTTGTCTCACGTTGCACCCAGTCACATTTTGGAGAAAAATCTGCTACAGATCCGATCAAAACTCTGTCAAAGTTGGGCTGAAGTGTTGGCTGTTCTTTTGCTAATATTTTTACACATTTATGCAATGTTGTTGTCAGTTTAAAAGTTGTGAGACTTTTTTTAAATAGACTCTGCCGAGTGTTGTTTGCTGCTGCAATAAACTCTACTGAGTGAGTGTAACTGAGACGCTTCTCGGCAAATCCCTTCAATGGTCCTATCTCACCTCCCGTCTCGGTGGCTCTCACAGAGGTGTTGATGGGCACATTTTATTTATTTTATTTGGAGATACAGTGTAGAATTGGCCCTTCCTGCCATATGAGCCACACTTCACAGCTATCCACCTGTTTAACCCTAGCCTAATCACAGGATTAGGTCTGGCAGGCGGTGTAGTGACATCAGCAATGGATTTAGAGGTGGATGGTCCTAAGTTCAAATCCGGCCAGGTCCCAACCTAAGCAGCAGCGGTGTCTGTGAGGAAGAAAGGCCTTATCACAAAAACTTTATGGACAACTACACTATCTACATGGTAGACGATGACTCAACAGCTCTGAACAACAGTACTAATCAGTACAGCTTTGGACTGTGGGAGGAAACTAGAGCACCCAGAGGAGACCCTCGTGGTTCACGGAGACTACATATAAACTCCTTCCAGACAGTGCTGGCATTGAACACCAAAATCCAGAATAACCTGAGCTGTAATAGAGTCATGTGACCTGCTGTGCTGTTGTGGCGCCCAGTTGTGTCATTTTGTGATACATTCAGCCACAATATGAAGTTTTGAGAACAATAAACAACATCAGTCCCACACTCTACCCCATCCTCAATAATACTTACTTCTCTTGCTGCGGAAAGTAAACTTCAAATTTAAGTGCTTTTCTAAGTATACCTTCACCCTAGTGACAGGGTCAGGGCAAGTGTAAAGATTGGCTTTATTTGTCACAAGTACATTGAAACATACAATTAAGTGCATTGTTTACATCAAGAATGTGCTGGTGGCAGCCCGTACGTGACGCCATGATTCCACTACCAACACAGCATCTTTGGGATGTGGAGGGGAAACATTTTGGGCTGAGACCCTTCATCGGGTCTCATAATGAAAGGTCTCAGTCTGAAACATTAACCGTTTACTCCCCTCCATAACGCTGCCTGACTTGCTGAGTTTCTCTAGCACAAAGGTTCCAAACCTGGGGCCCATGGACCCCTTGTTTAATGGCAGGGGACCACGGCATAAATAAAAGATTGGAAAGCCTTGCTCTAGCATTTTGTGTTGGTTGCTATTGTGTTACTTGTGGTCGCTTGCTGCCTGCTGTTTATCTACGCTCATGGTCACTTTGTCAGGTACCTCCTGTACCTAATGAGGTGGCCACTGAGTGTATGTTTGTGACCTTTCACTGCTGAAGTTAATGCACTTCAAGGTTTGTCATGTTGTGCGTTCAGAGATGCAGTTCTGCACATCACTGTTGTAACTGTCACCTTCCTGTCAGCTTGAACCAGTCTTGGCCATTCTCCTTTTACCTCTCTTATTAACAAGGTGTTTTCGCCCACAGAACTGCTGCTCATTGGATGTTTTATTTTATTTTTTGCACCATTCTCTGTAAACTCTAGAGACTGTTGTGTATGAAAATCCCGGGAGATCAGCAGTTTCTGAGATATTCAAGCCACCCCACCTGACACCAAAAATCATTCCGCGGTCAAAGTCACTGAGATCACATTTCTTCCCCGTTCTGATGTTTGATCTGAACAACAACTGAACCTCTTGACTATGCCTGCATGCTTCTATGCATTGAATATGCTGAAATACATTAGCTCAAAAGTAACACATCAATGCGAATTCCCTTTTATAAAACATTTTGTTTTATTGACATTAAGGAAGAAAATCACTGTTTTGCAATCAGCAGTTCAGAGAATGGTATTGGTATTTATAACTTTAGAAAGGGAGAGGGTAATTTTTAGTAAGTTATTTTCCACTGTTGATCAAAATAACTTACAGATTAGTCAATAACATCATAAGACATAGGAGCAGAATTAAGCCATTCAGCTAATTGAATTTGCTCTACCATTCCATCATGGCTGATTTATTATCCCTCTCAACCCCATTCTCCCGCCTTCTCATGTAATCTTTGATACCCTTATTAATCAAGAACCTATCAATGTCTGCTTTAACTATACCCAATGACTTAGCCTCCACCAGCTGTCTGTGGTAATGAATTCCTCAGATTCACCACTCTCTGGCTAAAGAAGTTCCACCACGTCTTTTTAAAGACGCATCCTTGTATTCTGAGACTGTGCCCTCTGGACCTAGACTTCCCCACTATAGAAAACATCCTCTCCACATCCACTCTATCTAGGCCTTTCAATAATCAATAACTTTAAATGAGATTTCCCCTCATTCTTCCAAACTCTAGTGAGTGCAGGTCTAGTATCTAGGTCTTTCAACATTTGATAAGTTTCAATGAGATTTCCCCATTTTCGCCTAAACTCTGGTGAATATAGGCCTAGTATCTAGGCCTTTCAATATTCATTGGAGTTCCTCTCATTCTTCTATCTAGGCCTTTCAATATTCAATAGGTTTTTATGAGATCCCCCACTCATTCTTGTTACATTGATCAAAATAACATACAAATTATTCCATGAAACAAGACTGGTTTATTGGTAGATTAATATCTGCAATCTGTACAAAGTGCTTTTAAAAATACATAACAGTTTAGGAAGTGAAGGGAAACAATGTGCAGTTATTAGTCTCTGAGGAATCACTTGCTGAGCAATCGTGCTAATAGGGTGTAAGATATGCAAATGATCCTACAGTCATGCCCATAACTGCAAGGGAAAAGAGCACTTACAGAGATGCTGGTGCATTCTGTGTGTGGCATCTGAGGAAATGGTACAAAGAACTATTTATATCCACCAAAGGCTTGCACTTGATTGCAGATGGTGTTTTGTTAGAAGGGGAAAAAAGGTTTATTATTATATATGCCGTTTGGTAGTTTGCTCTGCAGATGCTGCTGTTTATTTTTACTCCGGGACAAAATATGCAGTCGAACATTTTTGACGCCTGGCTGCATTTTGTCAACATTAATTCTTGAATTACAAATAAACACCAGGAAAATGAAAGCTAGACTGCACACTGACAAAGGAAGCTGGAAGGAAATTTTGGTACATTCTGGGTACTTTGTGTATATTTGTGTTTGTAAATCAAGGGAACGGCGAGGCAATCACAACTGGCAGTGTTTAATTTGGTGATTCCCATTTAAAAAAAAGTGATATATAAAGCTGATTCAGAGGTTCCTAGCTGGAACTGAAAACACACTCACTTATTGAAGGAAATGGAGGGGGTGTGCGCTTTATTTCAGTGTCCCAGCAAGAGAGACGATCAGAAAACCAGCTCAAAATAAACGTTGTGTCCTGTGCTCCCGCTGCAACCTCCTCATCGTAATTTGGAGACCGTTTCGTCCAGCACCTCCGCACCATCCATCGCAAGTGGCCAAACATTTTAATTCCAATTTCTGTTTCTGTTCTGACATGTTGATCCATGGCATCCTCCTGTGGCAAGATGACACCATTCCCACCCCCTCCTCTATTCCCCACTCTGACCTTTTAATTCTTCTCACCTGCCTATTACTTTCCCCCTGGGTCCCCTACTCCTTCCCTTTCTCCTTTGGTCCAGTCTCCTCTCTTGTCAGATTCTTTCTTCTCCAGCCTTTGACCTTTCCCACCCTACAAGCTTCACCTATGACCTGTGACCTTCTAGCTAGCTTCTTTTCCCTTCCATCACCTTTTTATTCAAGCATTTTACCCCTTCCTTCTCAGTTCTGAGGAAATGTTGACTTTTCCACAGATGCTGCCTGACCTGCTCAGTTCTTCCAGCATTTTGCATGTGCTGCTTGGAAAATAAGCCAGTGGCAGCAATGCAGAGAGAGGAAAAAGAGATCACTGATTATTAGATGGTGCAGAATATATTGGATTCAGAATAATTAATGACAAGAGTATTATGTCAATTTTTATTATCAATTGTATTATAGCAAGATAAAAATTATCTCATCATTTGAATGGAATTGGTTTATTATTGTCATATGTGTTGAGGTGCACTAAAAATCTCATTTTGCACACTGCTTATAGAGATCAATTCACTGCACGGTGCATGGAAGTAGTTTAGGGCAGTGGTTAGCACAGCACTATTAGAGCACCAGCGACCTGGGTTCAATTCTGCTACTGTCTGGAAGGAGTTTGTACGTTCTCCCTGTGACCGCGTTTCCTCCAGTTGCTCCAGTTTCCCTCACATTCCAAAGACATGCCGGTTAATAGGTTAGTTACTCATGTGGGTGTATGTGAACAGCACAGGCCCATTGGGCTGGAAGGGTCTCTTACGGTGCTGTACATCGAAGTAAAATACAGTGGGTGCCACACATTGGGAACTGTACATTTTAACCCAATTTAGCTGTTCCCTAAATCAGCAGAAAAAAAGACAAAGTACCACTTAACTGAGTAACAACTTCTGTATTTAAATGAAAAACATAACAAATTAGAACACTATCAATGCTACTGTAGTACTATAAAACTGTGTATCAATTCCTGATAGTCAATCAAAAGAATGTTCCCATGTTCTTTTGATTGACTGTAAATGAACAAATCAGCGCAGACACCTAGAGTAGATAATGGACTGTCTTCGTACAATTCTTTCTACAACTGCATCTTCAAAATCTTCATTTTCATTATAGCATCAGATCATTGTTGATCCCTTCAAATTCTTTGTAGTTCCTAACTTGTTGTAGTGAAATTGCTTCAATTCCACTCCTGGCTGTTGCTGGCATCTCCAAGCCCGAATGCTTGAAACCACAGTGAGCTAAACAGTTCCGAATTGTCCTGCTTATTTCTCACTATCAGCGACAAAAATCACAGCTTTGGGCACAAACACATGCAACTGATGCTATTTAAAAGCTGTTCACTCTAAGCACGGTGCAGTATCCCAAATAAATGAATGGAATCCTGACTATTTTCTCGATTAGTGTTTATTCTGTAAGAGTTGTCCCAAATAAATGGCGGACCTGATTAACCGATGGCCAAATTAACTGGAATCCACTGCAATACAAGGTAAAATAAAAACAGAATACAGAATAAAGTATAACAGCTAAATACAGTGTACGTAGACAATAAAGTGAAAGATCATAATTCTTAGAGACATAGAATTCAGATTTAGAAGAGTAGAATGAGTATAATTGAACTAATGAATGGGCTGTGCAGAGCAGCTTACAATGAGTCAATAACATTTGAAAAATATTTGCACCCTTCCCAGCACAATCCTTGCTGATTTGATTTGAGTTGATGCAAACGATACATTTTACAAGAGACAATCTTGCTGTCCTATGTGGGAACTTGCTGCGTGTAAATTAGCTCCTGCATTTCCTATACACAATATTGTCCACTCTTTGAAAGTTCGCCATTGGCTGCAGAGTGCCCTGCACTTTCCTGACATTGTGTATGGTACATTCCATTGCTTTTGCTTTCACTGCTGCTGGTGTTCTCCAGGGCACTATTCTCCAACCCGGAGATGCGATCTGCTGAGAACAAAACCTTTTGTTACGTTTTGGTTTTTTGAGCCACTTGGTTTTGACAACCCCACCATCTAGTGTTCATTCACAGAGTGTGGCCCTGACTGGGCCAAGTGCCAGTGTTGACCTTGCTGGTTGGATGTGTTTTTCCCCACACTAAAGTGAGAAATGATGGCCCTCAAAGACAAACTGAAGAAAAGTTGATGTGAGGTGGGGAATGAGCAAGAAAGATATAAGGCCCTGAATAAACCCATGTGACCTTACATCAATGGTGACTATTCTATATCCCATAAAGGAAGTTAAATACTACATCAATAGTGTTGAAGTTGTGCATGTTTAGAGCTTCAGGTTCCAAGGTGTGAGCATCACCAATAGCCTGTCCTAGTCCAACCACATTGATGTCATGGACAAGCAAGTTCACCAAAGCCTCAAATTCCTCTGGAGTCTAAAGCAATTTGGCATGTCCCCGTTGAATTTAACCAATTTTTATTGCATCTGGAGGTATAACGGAGTGTGATAGCTGCTCTGCACGTGACCATGAGTAGCTACAGAGTTGTGGGCACAGGTCAGCATGTCTTGAAACCAGCATCCCCTCTATGGACTCTGTCTGTACTTGTTGTTGCCTCAGTAAAGCAGCCACCATAATCAAAGATTCCAGCCAGACCAGTCATTCTCTCTTCTCACTTCTCTCCCCTCTCATCGGGCAGAAGGTACATAAGCATGTGCAACCAGGCTCAAGGACAGCTTCTATCCCACTGTTATCAGGCTCTTAAATGAACCTCTTGTACAGTGAGATGGACTCTTGGCCTCACAATCTACCTCATTATGACCTGGCACTTTATTGTTTACCTGCACTGCGCTTTTGATAGCTTTTGTACTTTATTCTGCATTGCCATTGTTTTACCTTACTGTATCTCAATGCAATGTGTAGTAGCAAAAGGATTTGAGTACAGGAGCAGGGAGGTTCTACTGCAGTTGTACAAGGCCTTGGTGAGACCACACCTAGAATATTGTGTGCAGTTTTGGTCCCCTAATCTGAGGAAAGACATTCTTGCCATAGAGGGAGTGCAGAGAAGGTTCACCAGATTGATTCCTGGGATGGCAGGACTTTCATATGAAGAAAGACTGGATCGACTAGGCTTATACTCACTGGAATTTAGAAGATTGAGGGGGGGATCTTATTGAAACATATAAAATTCTAAAGGGACTGGACAGGCTAGATGCAGAAAGATTGTTTCAGATGTTGGGGAAGTCCAGAACGAGGGGTCACAGTTTAAGGATAAAGGGGAAGCCTTTTAGGACCGAGATGAGGAAAAACTTCTTCACACAGAGAGTGGTGAGTCTGTGGAATTCTCTGCCACAGGAAACAGTTGAGGCCGGTTCATTGGCTATATTTAAGAGGAAGTTAGATATGGCCCTTGTGGCTAAAGGGATCAGGGGGCATGGAGAGAAAGCAGGTACAGGGTTCTGAGTTGGATGATCAGCCATGATCATACTGAATGGTGGTGCAGGCTTGAAGGGCCGAATGGCCTACTCCTGCAACTATTTTCTATGTTTCTATGTAATGTACGAACAGTGTCCAATTCAAGTTTTCCACTGTATCTTGGTACATGTGACAATAATAAACCAGTTCTGATTCCAATGTCAAAATATGTTCACAGATAGTCCAGCACTGTGACAATGCTACAGGGGGTAGAGCTGCTGCTTCATAGTGCCAGAGACACGGGTTCAATCCTGCTGTTTGTGTGTAGTTTGCATGTTCACCTTGTGACCGTGTGGGTTTCCTCCTGGTGCTTTGGTTTCTTCCGCATCCCAAAAGTATATGTAGACAGATCACTGTCAATCATACGACTAGGAGAGCTATGGAATCTGAGGGGAAATGTTAGGAAAGTAGGAGGATGAAATAGGTTAGGGTTGGATTAGTGCAAACCCGTTTACTACTACAATGCCAGTGGCTATGTTTCCTCAGGAGTTGAGGAGATTTGAGATGTCTCCAAAGACTTGCAAATTCACGACAGATGTACTGTGGAGAGCATTCTAACTTATTATATTACTGTTATCGAAGTGCCAATGCACAGAATCAGAAAAGGTGTAGACTGAGAGTTGTAACCTCAGCCAGTTCCATCCGTGGGCCCTAGTCTCCCTGTCATCTAGACATCTCCAAAAGTTGATGCCTCAAAAAGGTAGCGTCCATTCATATGAGAAATTCCCTTTTCTCATTGCTGGCATCAGGGAAGAGAGACAGGAACTTGAAGGTGGACACTCAAAAGTTTCAGGAACAGCTACTTCCCCTCCATCATCAGATTTTTGAATGGACATTGAACCCATGAACACTAGCTCACTATTTTACTTTCCTTTGGCACTACATTTCTTGTTTGAACTTGTAGTAACGTTTTTGAGTCTTGCACTGTGATGCTGCCACAAAACAACTATTGTCATGACATTTTGTCAGTGACAATAAACCTGATTCTGAATCTGCGAATGGGTTTAGCCCAGGATCTGGTCTATGATTGTTAGGCAGTACTTTCGGTGACAAAAACAATTGCAAAGGTTGGAGCACGCCCAGCAAAAGCTGTCTAAGTCAGTGTTATTGAGCTATTGACATGAACATTCTTACTTGGAACTGAGTCACACTGGCGATCTTACAAGTTAAGAACGTAGCTGCCAAATAATATACAGTGTAGGTACAGAGTGTGCTGTTCCAAAAATTTGTGCTGGTAGTGAGTGCAGTCCAGGACTCCGTGAAATAAGATATGTCCTGTTTACGTAAAGTGTCACACCGCTTTACATTGAGTGATGCGGATCTCCGTTACAGACAGGCTGAAGTAGTGGAAATCAAATTGACCGTGCATTAACCAGTATGACATAATGAGCAGAGAACTACTGGTATGCTGAAAGCCACGTGGATTTAATTGGTGATCTGAAATCATCTATAGAAAACCCAGAAATATTTCAAATATTCCAGCACCCTTCTTGACATTGACCAAAGGCATTCCATTAAACAGTAAGTGACTTTTTCAACTAGTGCTTCGTTTTTAACGGATTCTTTATAAAGTTTCAGTTCATTTTTAAACAGGTACTTTATATTGCTTGTGTTTTCCTTCTCTCTGGTTTCTTTTCCCTGCCTGACGTTCACTTCACACAGAGCACGAGACGTCCTCTGACAGCACGAGAAGAGGAGATGGGGTGTGGGGAAGAGATTGGTAGGAAGGGCTGTTGTGGGGAGGGGGTTGAGCAAGGGAGAGATTTTCAGAGCTGAAGGTCCAGGCGGATCAAGGCAGGGCAGCCAGTAATTGAGCAAAGGAGGGTAAACTGTTTTTTTGGGTACTGGAGGGAGTTGGGAGGATAGGGAGGGGAAGAGGTTGAGGAGCGATTTATAAAAGAGGACTTTAAACCTGAGTTATTGAGCAAGAGAGAGCCAATGCATGTCACCATACACAGGAGTGCTGGAAGAAAGGGTGTGGCAAAATTAAGGTGCCAGAAGATGCCAATTCTCCAGGGCGGCCTTGACATACTTGAAGTGCACAGCAGTTAACATGTTTCCAGACAGTACTTGGATCTGGTGAATCTGCCCTTAGGAGTGATCCTGGTTTGCTTTACATCCATGGAATTCCCTTTATAGATTTAACCAGACAGAGGGGCTTCAGTTTTGTTTGTCACGGGGACATGATAAAACAAAATAGTTTTGTCTGTTTCTCAGACACTCTGGACTTCAAACCATAGACCATAAGACATAAGAACAGAATTAAACATTTGGCCTATCGAGTTGGCTCCACCTTTCTATCCTGACTGATTTATTAACCCTCTCAAGTCCATTCTACTGTGTTGTCCCAATTCAACAAATTCAGTTGTTTATGCTTGATCACATCTCAGTTAGGATTCTCCCCTAACCTAACCATTTGTCAACTAACTCGTGCCTTCCAAAGGATATTGAGTAAGCAGTTGAGAGAAGTAACTCCTGGAGTAGGGTGAAAAGGAGGGAAGCAAGGCTAAAGATCTTTCTACCAGCAGAATAAATTGAACTAATGGCCCACTTCTAGATTGTAACAGCTCTTTACCAAAAATGATATAGAGCTGTAGAGTACAGTCGGTTTTGGTCCTCTGGCCCAACCATTCCACGCTAACGTGTTACTCACCCAGCTTGTCTCAATTTCCTGTATTCGACCCATATCACTCTGAGCCCCTCCCCTCCATATACCTATCCAAGTGCTTCTTAAATGATGCTGTTGTACTTACCTTAACCATGCCCTCTATATATAGATAGATAGATAGATAGATACTTTATTCATTCCCATGGGGAAATTCAACTTTTTTTCCAATGTCCCATACACTTGTTGTAGCAAAACTAATTACATACAATACTTAACTCAGTAAAAAAAAATATGATATGCATCTAAATCACCATCTCAAAAAACATTAATAATAGCTTTAAAAAGTTCTTAATCTTTCCCATCTTCCCATATTTCCCATCTTCTGCATTTGGAAGATCTCCCTTGGGTCCCTTTTATATCCTTCCCTCTGATCCTAAATCTATGCACCCTAATTTTGGACAACCTACCCTGTTCAAGTTGAAATTTCCAAGAAAATTTATTATCAAAGTACACATATGTCACCAGATACAAACCTGAGATTCATTTTCTTGCTGGTATTCTCAGTAAATCCAAGAAACACAATAGAATCAATGAAAGACCCCACCCAAGAGGATGGACAAACAACCAGTGTGCAAAAGATGACAAATTCTGCAAATACAAAAAAAGAAATAATAAATAAGCAATCAATATTGAAACCATAAGATGAGGAATCCTTCAAAGTGAGACCATAGGTTGTGGAAAAGTTCAGTGATGGGGCAAATGAAGTTGAGTGACATTAACTCTTCTGGTTCAAGAACCTGACGGTTGAAGGGTAATAACTGCTTCTGAACCTGTTGGGACCCGAGATTCTTGTACATTCTTTGTGATGTCAGTAGTGGGAAGAGAAATGATCTGAGTTGTGAGGGTCCTTGATGATGGATGATGCTTTCCTACGACAGTGCTCCATGTAGATGTGCTCACTGGTGGTAAGGGTTTTACCCATGATGGACTGGGCCATATCCACTACTTTGTCTAGGATTTTCCATCCAAGGGTATTGGTGTTTCCATACTAGACCATGGTACATCCAGTCAATATGCTCTCCATTACACATCTGTAGAAGTTTTAATGTCATACTGAATCTTCACAGACTTCTAAAGTGGAAGCGATGCTGTGCTTTTTTCATAATGGCACTGATAATGGAAATGATAACTGATTTTAGCATCTAACTTAGCTATACCTCTCATAATGTTAAGCATTTCTATTGTGTCACCCCTCTCAATCTCCTGTTTCAAGGACTTCTAGCCTGGCTAATCTCTGGCTATAACTCTGTATGTATCTCATCTAATCATGGGATGCTGCTGTGCACACTGGGTGAGATAATGAAGGATTCAACAAGCAAATCTGTGCATTGAAGGTGGAAAGTTATGGGTTGTATGGTAAAGGTATTACTCGTAGACAATGCTTACAACAGTGTACAAATGAATTCATTGAGGTTCGTAGCTGGGACTGTGACCTTTTTAATCAATTGGCCTGCTAACGTAGTGATTAGCAATCCGAGTTCGATTCTCACCACTTCCTGTAAGGAGTTTGTATGTTCTTCCTGAGAGCGTATGAGTTTCCTCCAGGCCCTCTCGTTTCCTCCCCCTTTCCAAAGACAGTAAGTTGTAAGCATGCTCTGCTGGTGCCAGAAGCAGGGCGACACTTTCGGGCTGCTCCCAGCACATCCTTGGACAGTGTTGATCGTTGACGCAAATGGCCTCTTTCACTGTATGTTTTGATGTACACGTGAGAAAGAAAGCTGATCTCTAAATCACCAGATTAAATACTGGATGACGTTGTCAAGACACTGCAGAGCTAATTGCCTTTTGTACCAAGCAGTTTATGAAACTGTTTCAGTGGCACCATAGTTTAGAAACACAAAGGGGCTGGATATCAGTGAAGATGTTGGGTTTCAATAACAACCTGACGTCAAATTAAAGGTCAAAGTAAATTTACTATCAAAGTCCATATGTGTCAGCATATACTACATTGAGGTTCATTTTGTGAAGGCATTTAAGAAAAATAAAGAAATACGATTTACGAGAAACTATACTGAAACAAAGACTGACAGTTAACCAATGTGCAAAAGAAGACAAACTGAGCAAATGAAAAATAGATAACACTGTGAACATGAGTTGTATAATTCTTGAAAGTGAGTCTGCAGGTTATGAAATCAATTCAGAATTGTGGTGAGTGAAGCTATCCACACTGATGGGAGAAAGGTAGTAACTGTTCCTGAACCTGGTGGTGTGGGACCTAAGGCTCTTGTACCTCCTTCCTGAAGGTAGCAGAGAGAAGTGAGCATGGCCTGGGTGGTGGCAGAGGGGAGAGGGGGTCCTTGATGATGGATGCTGCTTTCTTGCGGCAGAACTCCATGTAAGTGTGCTCTGTGCTGGGGAGGACTTCTCGTCTGATGGACTGTGCTGTATCCACCACAATCTCTTCCTTGGTTTCCATTGCAGACCGAGATGCAATCAGTCAGGATACTCTCCACTGTGCGCCTATCAAAGTGTGTCAAAGTTTTAGGTGACATGCTGAATCTATGCAAACTTTTAAGAAGGTGGAGGCACTTTCATGCCTTCTTTGTGATGGCATTTACTGGCTCCAGGACAGATCCTTTGATTTGATAATGCCGAGGAATTTAAAGTTATTGACCCTCTACACCTCCGATCCCCTAATGAGGACTGGCTCATGGACCTCTGGTTTCTTCCTCCTGTAGTCAATAATCAGCTCATTGTATTAAACTAAGTATTTCATGATCACCATTGCTGATAGTAGGGTTTTAAATTGAATTTACATTTCCCGCTGCCCCAATGGGATTCTAATTTACATCTCTGGATCATTAGCTAAGGCCTCTGGATTTTGAGTCAGGCAGCATAACCAACACACTCTCAGACCAGCAACTCCTTCTCTATATTCCCAAGAAAACTGCCACCAGAGCAAGCTAATTAAATAGTTGCATGCTGCGTTTATCCGGGAGCGAAGGACGGTAATCTCATCCTGCCATGTGATGTGCTGTATGTGTGGTGTGTCAGTCTGTTGGTTGCATTAGCAGCTGCAATTGTTGGGCCATTCAGGCTAGGAATCAGAATTAGAAGCTGGTTCATTATCACTGACATGTCATAAAATTTGTTCTGTGGCAGCAGTATAGTGCAATATATTAACATACACTGTCAATTATAGTAAGAAACGTATACAGTTCTGTGTAAAAGTTTTAGGCACATGGGCACCCTTGCTGTGTATAAGACTTTTGCAAAGTACTGTAGTAATTTTATGTATTTCACTGTACTCTTGCTGTAAAAAAAGCAAATTTCTTAACATACGTGAGTGATGATAAACCTAATTCTGATCTGGGTCTCTCTTGTGGACTGAGAGTGGGAAGGGGATAGGGAGAGGGGAATTATGCTTGGGAAAAGGGGAAGGGAGAGAGGAGACAGCAGGAAGCACCAGCCACACATTCTGTAATGATCAATAAACCTATTCTTTGGAATCCAATTACTTTGCTTGGTGTCTCAGGGCTGGGTGGGTCTGCACCTGCTCCAACCCCTGCCCCTGGCACTTTCTCCTCTGCCACCTGTACCACACCCCTCCGGCACTCCGCCCTTGCCATTCTCAACACACTTTGCTCCCGCCAGATTTACAAACTCATTCTCCGCTCCACATTGACTAATACAGTACTGTGCAGAAGTCTTAGGCACCTAGCTACAGTATATAAATGTGCCTAAGACATTTGTCCTGTACTGTATATTAAAAAAATAGTGAGGTAATGTTCATGGATTAACACTGAGCTGTAATCTGTAACAGCAGACTGATGGAGGTATTGCTATTGACCAGGTGATCCAAGTGAAGAGTCAGTGAGATTGTATCTGCTGTAGACCTTTTGTGGCTGTAGTCAGACTGCGGTGTGTCTTAAGTCCTTGCTTGGGCAGGAGTTGATTCTGGCCATGATCAACCTCTCAAAGCACTTCATCACAATAGATGTGAAGTCAACTGGGCAAAAGTCGTTGAGCCAGCTCATCCTGCTCTTGGGCACTGGAGTGACTGGGAACTGTGGAGTTTAAATTCGTCCTGTTCTTCTTTAGAAGAACATCTTCTTGCGTGTCTTGCATTTGCCCTAACAAGAATGCATCTAACTTTAGTAGGAAGATCACCATGTGTATTAAAATTCTCAAACAGTACCTCTGGCTGCATGGCTGATTGCAGATGTTCCAAACATCTGCATTGGAATATGTAATTATGCAGAGATAAGAGAATGTCCCATCTTTGCATTCTCAATATCTGCATTATTGGCATTGTTTAGGATGGACAATTAATAACACAGGCTTGTGATCTGTGAACTTTAAATTGCTCAGTGTTATTATTTACAGGGACCTGTCCTGGCCCCAGTATGCAAGTGTAATTATGAAGAGAGCACGCTGTGCCTCGACTTGTTTAGCAGTTTGTGAAGACATCTAAAGCTTTGACAAATTTTTATAGCTGTGTAGTGGAGAGTATATTGCCTGGCATCACAGACAGATATGGAAACTGCAATGCCCTTGAATGGAAAATCCTACAAAATATAATGGATATGGCCCAGCACATATAAACAGAGCATTGTCGCAGGAAAGCAGCATTCATCATCAGGAGCCACCACCACCCAAGACATGCTCTCTTCTCGCAGGAGCCTTAGGACTCACACCACCAGGTTCAGGAACAGTTATTACCCCTCAAACATTAGACTCTTGAACCACAGGGAACAACCACTCATTTTCATTTGCCCCATCATTGAAAAGTTCTCATAACCAATGGACTTGCTTTTAACAACTCTTCTTCTCATGCTCTTGATATTTATTGCTTATTTTTTGTTATTATTATCCCTTTCCTTTTGTATTTTCAAAGTTTGTTGTCATAGAACATAGAACATAGAATAGCACAGCACATTACAGGCCCTTCGACCTACAATGTTGTGCTGACCCTCAAATCCTGCCTCACATATAACCCCCCACCTTAAACTCTTCCATATACCTGTCTAGTAGTCTCTTAAACTTCACTAGTGTATCTGCCTCCACCACTGACTCAGGCAGTGCATTCCACGCACCAGCCACTCTCTGAGTGAAAAACCTTCCTCTAATATCCCCCTTGAACTTCCCTCCCCTTAACTTAAAGCCATGTCCTCTTGTACTGAGCAGTGGTGCCCTGGGGAAGAGGCGCTGGCTGTCCACTCTGTCTATTCCTCTTAATATCTTGTACACCCCTATCATGTCTCCTCTCATCCTCCTTCTCTCCAAAGAGTAAAGCCCTAGCTCCCTTAATTCCTGATCATAATCCATACTCTCTAAACCAGGCAGCATCCTGGTAAATCTCCTCTGTACCCGTCTCGATCGCTGAGCGTAAGGTCAGATCAGCTTTTTCCAGCAGCCGCTGGTGCACATACACTGACCTGATTCCGGTCACAAAGGCGTCTCGGACCAAGAGCTCCGCATGCTGTTCCGCTGTGAGTGTTTTGCAGTCACAAGTCCGCTCGAGTGCCTGTAGAGCTTGTAGAAATTCAGCAGTCGACTCCGTAGGCCGCTGTTTTCGTGTTGCCAAGCGATGTCTGGCGTAGACGGCGTTCACTGGCCGCAGGTACTGTCTTTTGAGGGCGTCAAGCGCCCCTTTGTAGGTCGAGAGGTCCCTGATGAATGAATAAACTTTTGGGGCGACTCTCGAGAGGAGAAGTCTGTGCCTAACAGGGGGTCAGTTGCACGAACCTCCTCCAAGTATGATTGGAAGCATGCAAGCCAGAGTTCAAAGGCAAGAGCTGCTTCAGGGTCTTGGGGGTCCAAATCCAATCGTTCCGGGCGTAAAATGGTTTCCATGCTTTAACTTCCAGTCAATAAAATTGATGCACCATCAATAACTCACGCTGAGACGCAGGAAGCGAGGTATCGGCTTTTATTGACTGGAAGACTGAACAACACTACATCCTGGGGAATGAGGCAGGGCAACAGGCCTCAGTCGCCTTTATACAGGGGTCTGTGGGAGGAGCCACAGGAGCAGTCAGCAGGGGTCTGTGGGAGGAGCCACAGGAGCAGTCCAGACAGGTGTATGTAGTTCACCACACTTGGAGTTTGTCCTTCCAAAGTGTACCACCTCACACTTCTCCGGGTTGAAATCCATCTGCTACTGCTCAGCCCACTTCTGGATCCTATCAATGTCTCTCTGCAATCTTCGACAATCCTCTACACTAGGATTGTCCTTTGCATACTGGTTAAATGCTCAAGTTGGTGCGTCTTTCAATGACCTCTTATGGTTATTTTTCTATGCATTTATTGAGTATGCCTGCAAGAAAATTAATCTCAGGATTAATGATCCTGGATACATGGATGGGAGAGGTCTGGAGGGTTACGGACTGGGGGTCAATGGGACTAGTAGAATAAAGTTTCGGCACAGACTAGAAGGGCCGAATGGCCTTTTTGAGGTTCTATGATTGTATATGATAATGTATATATACTTTGATAATAATTTACTTTGAAACAAAATCTGTTCAATAGGAATTTATAAATGACTGGGCTGGACAGCTCGCAAGTTCCAGCACCAATTTAGCATACCCACACTATCCTCTCCTGTCCTTCTGTTCTGAGGCTCTACACTCTGGTCCCAGATTCCCCCACTATAGGAAACATCTTCTCCATGTCCACTCTATTTAGGCCTTCCAGTATTCAGTTGGTTTCAATGAAATTCTCCCCTCATTCTTCTAAACTCCAGTGAGTATAGTCTGGAGCCATCAAACACTCCTTTAACCCTGTTGTCCTGGGATCATGATCCCCGAACTCATAAGAAGCTGTTACAGCTTTAACTTTTGAGTTATAAATTCCCTGAACTCCCACAACGAGCTTGAGAACTCCATCCTAAGGTATCTGGAAGTAGAAACCAAAGAGGAGTTAAGGAGAATTTGTTTATGCAGAAAGTTGTTTTGATCTGGAATGCTCAATTGAATCAAGATGGTAACTGAATCCACTTTAGCAATCATGAGAGGACTGGACAAATACATGAAAGGGAAAATCTTTTCAGGGCAATGAGGAAAGATGCCAAGAATTTCCAGAGGTGTTGGAGTTCTGGAACAAGGAGACATCTTGTGCAATGGAGATTAATCTGTTGATTTCCTTCACGTGAGGGTTGGAATAGTTTATGGTTCACTATATGTAGTGCCTTAGAGTTTTGCACAGTTCAGTCGGCCCTCCTTATCCGTGAGGGATTGGCTCCAGGACCTCTTGCGGATAGCAAAATCCACGGATGCTCAAGTCCCTTATTCAACCTGTCTCAATGCGGTGGATCTTAGGACCCAGCAGACCCCCAGACCTTATTTAACCTGTCTCAGTGTGGTGGATGTTAGGACCCGGCGACAGAACTCTAAATCTGCAGTGTCTCTGTTCATGAAAATAATCACGATCACGATTGAAAATAAAGTGGAAATAATAAAGCGCTTGGAAAGAGTTGAAACGCCATCGGAAAATGGAAAAGCGTTAGGCTACAGTCAGTCAATGATCGGACAATTTTAAAGGATAAAGTGAGAAAGGCTCTGCCCTGATGAAAGCTACAATTATTACTCAGCAACACAGTGGTTTAATTCTTGGGTTTTGGGGTTTTGGGTTTTTGATCCTTCACATCAACCCGGCACGGTGGAGAGCGTACTCGATATCGGTCTGTCACTGGATCGAATTCGGGAACTTCCATTCCTGAGCCCAGCGCTGAAACATACATTCTTAAGTGTTTTATATGCATAAAAAGATAAAATATATACTATATACTAAGACAAACATTTGACTAACTGACGCTAAATATTACCGGATGTACCTGTTCTGACTTACTTAGTTAGAGAACTTCCAATTTTTTCGATCCTGATCCACGATAACCCACGCATGTCCTTCCATATACTTTAAATCATCTCTAGATTACTTATCATACCTAATACAATGTAAATGCTATGTAAAATAGTTGTTATACTGCATTGTTGAGGGAATAATGACAAGAAAAAAAAGTCTGTACATGCTCGAACAACAAGTGCTGGAAGAGCACTTCTGGGTTTTCGCGATCCGCGGTTGGTTGAATTCGCGCATGCGGAATTCGCGGATAAGGAGGGCCGACTGTACTGTATTCGTCAAAGTGGAGCGGAGAGCAAATTTGTAAATCTGGTGGGAACAAAGGATGTTGGGAATGGTGAGGATGAGGCAGTGAGGGAGAGGTGTGGAAATGGTTTGTCAGAGTAAGAGTGCCAGGGTTGGGAGGTGGTGCGGTTGTAGTGACCCAGGCAAGGTCATTTCATTTCAAACAATTGATTTATTGATCATTACAGAATGTCTCTGTGGTGCTTCCCATTCCCTCTCTTCAAACTTCCCCTTTTCTCAACCACGATTTCCCTCTCCCTGACCACTTCCCACTCTCAGTTCACAATAGAGACCCATATCAGAATCAGGTTTATCATCACTCACATGCAAAAGTCTTAGGTACCCTAGCTATATATGTGTGTGGCTCAAACTTTTGCATAGTACTGTAGCCTTGAACTAGTTCTGATTAATTGCATGAAAGTGTCAGGGTAGAACTGTCTTGATCATTTTTTTTCCTAGGAGACTTCAGAATTAATCTGGTTTCTTCTCTATCCAAATCAGAATCAGTATGAGATTTCTTATCACTGATGTGTCATGAAATTATTGTTTATTGCAGAAGTGCAGTATTTGAAACAATTGCCATAATTTACAGTAAGAAATTTATTTTAAAAAAGTAAGCCGTGAAAAAAGAGATCAAAGTAGTGAGGTAGTGTTCGTGGACCGTTCTAAAATCTGATGGTAGATATGGAGAAGCTGTTTCTAAAACATTGAGTGTGTATCTTCATGCTCCTGTTCCAGCTCCCTGATGGTTCTAATGAGAAAGAGGACATGTCCTAGGTGGTGGGGGACCTTAATGTTAGATGTTTCTTTTTTGAGGCCTATCCCAAGGGTCCAAATTTTTTTCCTTGCATCAGTGGAAATAGTGTGATGCATGTGGCATTGCGGTTATGTGGGTGTGGTGAACTACATATACCTGTCTGGACACGCCCCCTGCTGACTGCTCCTGTGGCCCCTCCCATTGACCCCGGTATAAAGGTCTGAGCCCGGCCTCTCTGTCTCCAGGATGTAGTATGGTGGTCAACCACTGCTTGTTCCTTCTTCCAGTCAATAAAAGCCGATATCTCGCCTTTACGTCTCAGAGAGAGTTATTGATGGTGCATCAGTGGGACAGCTTGAACGCACCATAATATCTTTACCAATCCATAATTGCTTTTATAGTTGTGTAGTTGTATTGTTGTGGGCATGGGGGACTAATTGAATAGTTCCTTTAAAGAGCTGGTGAATGTACTATGGATTGAATGAATCGCCTGTGTTTTAAGGCACAGGGTTCGATTTTATGAATTTCAATTTAACAGAGCATGTTCAGTCATCTCAGGCAATGTAGCATCCATGTAGAGGCAGAACCAAATGTTTGAGATCAAGACATAACAATTATATTCATACATCGTGCTTGGTCCTTTGGAAGTCATAACAAGGTAGCAAAGAGATCACATTGCACTCAAATTGAAGCATTATTATATCAAATGATAAATACTTCCATAATCCAAAAGAGCAGGCATTGACTATAGCTTCATATTTTATTACCGTGAAACCTAGAAAAATTGCTGAATGAGATTTGTATTAAATGTGTTTATAATTTTTTTTCTGGAGCGAATGGGTCAAGGTGAAGTCCTCCCATTCTGTCATGAGGATAGGTTGAACAAGCTAGAGGTTTTCTCTTTGGAACAAAGGAGGAGGAGAGGTGATGTGTCAGGGGTATAAAAGATAGTAAGAGGCACAGATCGAGTGGACAGCCTGGGTCAGAGCGGAAATGGCTGATACAAGGTGCTATCATTTTAAGTTGATTTGAGGAAAGTATAGCGGGGGATGTCTGAGGTACATTTTTTTTTACACAGCATGGTGGGTGCATAGAACATTCGGGGAGGCCTGGCGTTAGAGGCAGATCTATTAGGGACATTTTAGAGACTTCTAGGTAGTCAGATGGATGATAGAAAATGGAGGGCTATGCAGGAGGGAGATGAGTGGAGTTGGATGAATGGGCAAAGGAATCACTGAGGGAGCATTCCCTTCAGAAAACAGAGAGGAGAAGAGGTTTGAAGATGGTGGAAGTTGCAGAGACTCATGGGGGTAGGTATGGACGAGGGAAGCTCTACTTCAGTGGATGTGTTGGGAAGATGGGATGAGGATGGTTTTCCGGGAAATGCAAAAAATTAATTTCAACGTATTATATAGAAACATATATGTACTGTGGTAATAAATTTACTTTGACCTTTGAATGAGTGCTGTTTGTAATCACTGTCGGTGACATGGTCTATCACCTGCTGATGGCAGAGGAACTGAAACTGGATGGTAACTATGGAGAGAGGATATTTTTGCTTTTTTTGAACAGAACACACACATGGGCAATGTTCCACATTTCTGGGTAGATGCCAGAGTTGTAACTGTACTGGAGCACCTTGGCCACTGGGGTGGCTGGTCCTGAAGGGCACGTCTTCAGTACCCAATGAAGGGAAATTTCATAAATCCACGTGAGAAAATAAACCCATTTTAGCCTTGATACCTTATCTGAAAGGCTGCACTTCTAACTTGTCAGCTTGGAATTTCTGCACTAAAGTTACACTCACGTTTTGGCAGGAGCAATGCCAATGGTTGTCGCCATTTGACGATCAGATCCAAAACCCAGAATCAAGTTTATTATCACTAACAATCACATAAATCAACCTGTCTGTTTAAGCTATCTCATGTATTTATATTTATTGTGTTTTTTAATTATTCCCATCTTCTGTATCTTATTATGTTTGTTTTTTCTGCTGCATCGGATTTGGCGTAACAATTATTTTGTTCTCCTTTACACTTGTGTGCTGGAAATGAATTAAAGAATCTATAATCTTGAAATTGATCCGTTTGTAGCAGTAGTACAGTGTAATATATTAAAATACTATTACGTAGTTACCATGCAAAGTATACAAATAAGTTGATAAATAATACAAAATGGGAACAAAATAGTGAAGCAATGACATGGACCACTCAGACATCTGCTGGCAGATGGAAACAATTTGTTCTTAAAACACTGAGTGTGTGTCTTCCGCCTCCTGTACCTTCTCTCAGATGGCAGTGATGATGTTACTTCATCTCCCGGCTGATGTTTCGACCGATGGTCTTAGGTCCTTCATAACGCTTATACACGGTAAACAGTATAAGAATATGAAGCTTTGGTTGGACTGCTGTGAAGTATTGCACGCAGCTCTGGCCGCTCCACTCCAGGGAGGATTTGTTGTCTTTGGAAATGGTACAGGAGAGGTTTGCCACAATGCTGCCTGGATCGGAGAGTATGAGCTTTATGCAGAGGTTGGACAAACCTTTTTCCGGTGTGTCAGCAGCAGAGGAGAGGCCTGAAAGAAGGTATAAAATTATGAATTTTGTGGCTAGGTTAAACAGCTAGAATCTTTTCCTCAGGTAGAAATTCAGATTTGACAGTTCACGCATTTAAGGTGAAAAGGGGAAAGTTTCAAGGAGACGGGAAGGGAAGTATTTTTTTACACTGTAAGTGGTGCGTGCCTGGAATGGGGTGCTAGGGGTGGTGATGGAAACAAATGCAATGATGTTTGTCCATCGTGTCCGATGATTATAGGAAAGCTGTGTTGGGGAGTTTTTAAAGTGGGAAAGCCATTGCACCGGGGCAGTTCCACACTCTTGACCTCGGAAGCCCAGGTCCAGTGGTACAAACAAGCATCACAAACTGGGGTCTTCCTTGTTTGCAGTGGATGACCATGAGGTCTTCTGTGCCTTGTCATGCTCTTCGCTCTCCGCAGAGCGTTTCAGTACCACCTTTCCAACTGCTTGGGTCTCACTGTAGATCTCGTCCGCCCTGTCTGTCGGAGCTGGCTTCACGTGCTAGGACAGGTATGTCCCTATCTCACAAGGGCATGAGGCCGTTGGCGGTGTGCTGGGCTGTGGCTACTGTCACAAGCAAGCAGATACTTGGAGCTGCAGGTGAGAGCGGAGTATCCAATGGGGGACCAAAGGTGAGTGAGATGCCCTGGAATGGACATGACAAGCCTCTTCACCAGAGGTGCTTCCCCTCTCCGGACACCCCATACACTCCAATCGTGGCACTTGAGGCATATACAGTATACTGTGTGGTACATCGGGCACCAATCTTGCCGTTTAATTCTCATTTTTTAATGAGGCTGAGTTGCTAGCTCGATGCTCAGCCCAGCGCTGATGGAAAGTGTGCAAGGAGCTGGCCAGATTTTGGGTCCCCTCACCTCGAAGTCCAGTGTGAATGCCACTACACCACCAGCTGGCTCCATGTACATGAATACGCAGAGAATAGGGGGATCTGGTTGATGTGTAGGCAGAAGAGATATAAGCAGTTTAGTTTGGCATCATGTTCAGGTCAGCACTGACACTGTGGTCTAAAGAGCCTGTTTCTACGCTGCACTCTTCTGTCCTCACTTGAGGCACTGCAGTGAGATTAGTAATTGCCCAGTGGAGTGTCACAGAGTTATAGTTACGTGGCCCAAGGCTTAGAAAGAACACAGATTGTCAGCATGGAAATTGGCTGATGTCCCTCGGGTCGGACTGAGTCATGACTCCTGTGACTCAGCCTTTCCGATAAGTCTCAGCTGACAACCAAAGCAAAACATGATGCCTACCTGTAGCCTTCGACAGCACTGACAGCTAAGCCTACGCACGTTGGACACAGACCACAGATCTGATTCAGTATAAAGGCTGAAAATACTAAAAATGCTCAGCAGGTCAGACAGGGTGTGTGGGGAGAGAAATGGGCAGTGGTTCAGGTCAGAGACCCTTTGTCAGAACTGGGAAGTGGATAAATGAAGTTCAGTTAGCTGCAAGGAGGGAGATGAGGGGGAGGCCGGGATTTCTCTGATAGGGTGAAGCCGGGGTGACCATGGTGATAAACTATAATCAAGGTGAACGGGTCAATAAGTAAATGGGAGCAGTCAGAGAGAGAGAAGGCATACCAGTCAGAAGGTTAATTGGCCATTGTAAATGTAGGTTGGCATGGTACTGTAGTGGTTAGCACGACGCTTTACAACCGGGGTTCAATTCCTGCTGCTGCCTCTGAGGAGTTTGTACGCTCTCCTCGTGACTATGTGGGTTTCCTCTGGGTACTCCAGTTTCTTCACGTAGTTCAAAGATGTCCCAGATGGTAGGTTAATTGGTAAATTCTCATGTGATTAGGCTAGGATTAAATCGGTGGATTGCTGGGCAGCACAGCTCAAAGGGCCCACTCCGCACTGTATTTCTAAATAAATAAATAACAAGGGACAGAGAGTGTGGGAATTGCAGAAAGATGTGCCTGGCAGGCCGGGGTCTGTACACCCTCCACTTTCATAGGAGTAAGCTCAGAAAGAAAGGGAAAAAAGTAAACAACAGTCAAGATAAACAAATATAAGCTTAATCTTTTTTCCAAGATGAATAACTAATACAGACTAAAAGAAAATCTATTTACCTCAAGGTCTTTCTTCAACTCTGATTCTCTCTCTACTGTAAGGGCATGAAAGGTTATAGGGAGAAGGCAAGGGAATGTGGTTGAGAGGGATAATAAATCAGCCATGATGGAATGGTGGAGCAAACTCAACGGGCCCAAATGGCTAATTGTGCTCTTATGTGTTTTTGCAGAATTTCTTGTGTTTAAGATCTGTAACCTCTTGTGTCTTCTTATTGAAAACCCATATTTTTGTTTTCACATTGTTCTTCTTTCTCTAGCTCTGCGATCCATTGAAAAGACTTTTCCCAACTCTGGCCTCTGATGCTTGTCAAACTATTTTGCCCCGTCATTAGGCTTCGGTCATCAAAGCAATGTCATCAGTTCCCTGCCCAGACTGCTCTCTCTCCTTACTTCCACCACGAGAGTACTGCATCCAATCCAGGACACCACACAATGGAAAGAGGTGTTTGCACTAGAAAGGATGGGGCCAAGGCTGGGAGTTGGCCAGGGCGTCTGTCTTGGCTGCAGTTGTTTGGAGCAGGGAATAGTCACATTGTAGAGGAGGTCTCCTGGGCTTGCCAGTGCCACATTGACATTATATTGATCCCTGGAGACACAAGAGAATTGCAGATGATGGAATCTAGATCAACCAAGTGCTGGAGGAACTCAGCAGGTTAGGCAGCATCGATGGAGAGAAATGGAGCAGTTGATGCTTTAGGTTGAGACCCTTCATCTGTATTAATTCCCATTTGATACCCAACCACTCCTTCGAAGTTCTGCCCCATATTATCTACTCAAGTCCAATTAACATACCAACCTGCCAATCCTTAGGCTGTGCAGTGAAACCGGAATGTTCCAGGAAAACACATGAGGTCACAGAGACAAGGTGTGAATTTTATTAGGGGCCAGGATTGAACTTGAGACACCAGGTTGAAAGATTGCATTTTGACTGGCTGAGAGTCAGTGGAGGTTTATAACAATAAGGAAGGCTGTGAAAGGCGAAACAACATATACCTATTTTCCACCACGGAGAGGTCAGAGGCTCGCGGCTGTAGATTTAAATTAGTTGGCTAAAGGGTTAAAAGGGAGCTGCTAGAAAGGAATTGGTCTGCAACTGGTGAAGATCCGGAATTCACTGCCTGAATGAACGGTGATACCACATTCCCCCACCAGCTTTATTAAAAAATTTTTTTTATTGAGTTTTCAAATGATTACAGAAAGAAAGAAAAAAAAATTATCAACCCTTCCCCCCTCCCCTTAACCCCTCCCCCCTAACATATCCCTATAGAAAGAAAGAAAAAGAAAGAAGAAGAAAGAAAGAATGCCTGGATATCAGAAGATCCCCACATGCTCCACGGAGTTCATAATAGCTTTAGTATATATGTTTATTTCTTTCCCCAAATAACCAATAATTTTATCTTCGGAGCACCTCCCCCACCACCTTTGAGTAAATTGTGGATGAGCACTTGAAATATTGCAAACTACAAAACAGAAAGTTAGACTAACAGATAATCCATTTTTATAGAATACTATTGTAACAGAACAGCACTTTACAGCTGTAGGATCAGGGTTTGGTACCTATAGCTGTCTGTAATGAGTGTGTATGATCTTCCCATGACTGCAGGAGTTTCCTCTGGGTGCTTCAGTGTCCTCCCACATTCCAAAAATGTACCTGTTAGCATTACAGAGTTATGTTATGTTGGCAATAGAAGCCCAACAGTACAACCCTTGCTGATTTGATTTGAAACAAGTAATGCATTTTACTCTATATATCAAATAAAGCAAATCCTTGTTTTTTCTCCAGTATACAGTGCAAAAATGTTAGGCACATCCTATATATATATATAAATATATATATATTTTTTAGGGGGTGCCTAAGACTTTTGTACAGTCAACATGGAGCAGAGAGTGAGTTTGTAAAGCAGCCGGGAACAAAGAATGTTGGGAATGGTGAGGGTGGAGCGCTACAGGGCGGGTAGGGGGCAGATGGCAGAGAAATAGTGCCGGGGCAGGGGTGACGTGGGTGCAGACACACCCAGCCCAAAGACACCAGGCAAGGTCATTTGATTCCAACCAGTTAGTTTATTGATCATTGCAGTATGTCTCCCTGGTGCTTCCCTCCCTCTTCCCCTTCTCCCAACAATGATTCCCCTCTCCCTGTCCCCTTCCCACTCTCAGTCCACAGTAGAGACCCACATCAGAATCAGGTTTATCGTTATTCACATCTGTCATGAAATTTGTTTTTCTTTGCAGCAGGCAGTACAGTGCAATACATAAAATTACTTCAGTACTGTGTAAAAGTCAGGCACATATTAAACAGCTGGGGTACCTGAGATTTTTGCACAACACTGTAGTAATTTTATGTATACGTATATGTTATAGTGAGTGTCCTCTTTCTGAGCAATAGATTTAGTTGATTATATCCCGTCAAACGAACAACATGGAGAGCTGCAGCATAGGAACAGGCCCTTTAGACCATGCTGACTTCCAGAAGAAAGAAAAAAAGTCATCAGTTTACTCATTATGCTCGTCTGCCTTCTCATGTCAAGGAAATTGCCATGGTTCTGCGTGAGAATCTGACCTCAGCCGCATGCTAAACCATAGTCAGAGGTTCTTGGACTTTCACAGAACCTAATGTAGAGTATTGTGTGCAGTTTTGGTCATCGACCCACAGGAAAGATGTAAGTAAGGTTGAAAGAGTACGGAGAAAATTTAGAAGGATGTTGCTGGGACTGGAGGACCTGGGTTATGAGGAAAGATTGAATACGTTAGGACTGAATCCCTTGGACTGTAGAAAATGAGGGGGAGACTTGATAGGGACATACAAAATTATGAGGGATATAGATAGGGTAAATGCAAGTAGGCTTTTTCCACTGAGGTCGGGTGGGACTGCAACTAGAGGTCATAGGCTAAGGGTGAAAGGTGAGAATTTTAAGGGGAACAGTGAGGTGAAACTTCTTTACTGAGAGAATCATTAGAATGTGGAATGTGCTGCCAGCTCAAGAGGTACATGAGAGCTCGATTTCAATACTTAAGAGAAGTTTGGATGTTTACATGTATAATAGGTGTATGGAAGGCTGTGGTCCTACTGCAGGTCGATGGGCATAGGCAGTTTAAATGGTTTGGCATGGACTAGATGGGCTGAAGGGCCTGTTTCATGTGCTGTACTTTTCTATGAGTCCATGGATTGCTTGTACGTCCATAAAGTGACAGTAGACACAGGGGTGTCTACTTAAGGTTACTCTGACAAGAAATGATGATGTGGTGGAGGTAGTGGAGTGGTGGGTTAGTAAGAGGAGGTTTTGATCAGCCTTGCTGTTTTGTTTTTGAGTCTGGTGGGCCTGGCATGGATTTAACATAGCCTTCTCCTTCTTGGGAGTGGGACAAACAGTCCATGAGCAAGGTGGATGGGATCCTTCATGTTACCAGCCCTTTTCTGCCGGCTTCATGTATATAATGTAACAACAGGGTTGAACCACAATGAGGAGTCTTGACTGAAAACATCCACTGTCCACTTCCCTCCACAGATACCTCTTGGCCCATTGAGTTCCTTCGGCATTTTGTGTGCAGTTTGAATGAATGGGCCACCTGCAATCTTATTTATCCCAATGTCAGAACTTCAAGTCAATGGACACAAATCCCATATAGGAAACAGACTACACCATTCGGAGCATCCGCAATGCTCCAAAGCAAAAACTACAGCAAGCCATCCAAGGATAAGTTATTGTATCATAGCATAACATGCAAAGGATATTTACAGCACGGCATACATTGTAACTTGCAAGCACAATAACCCCAGTCAGAATTGGCGACATGGTGTAATATCCTTATTTTAGAAACAATTACACAGCATGGGGTCCTAAAAGATCAGTTGGCTGCCCTTACCGGTGCCAGTTAATCTCTGTCTTTCAAAGAAAATCTGGCTTTGTAAATGCGCCCGGATGCTTTGGGCTTTTGTTTGCTTCTTGGCAAGGGATCGTTTCAGCCGCTTAACACTCCGGTCTCTTTTGCCAGCAAGCGACAATCAAATGTCTACCGTGTGGAGCAGATTTTAATGCAGCTCGTCCTGGCGAGGGCTTCCTGGCTGGGCCTGATGCACATGGTGGGCAAGTTTTTGTTCTGGTGGATATCTGAACTGACACCATATCCCAGGCAGGGTGATTTGAAGCTTGAGAGATCACACCAGGGACACTCATTTGTGCTATTTCATCCTGCCAATCAATGCCAGGAGCGATCAAGCTGATGTAATTTAATGTCACATTTTTAATATGCATATTGAAAATATTATTTTGATTATAAAATATTCAGAATTAGAATTAGCTTAATTATCACTGACATATGTCATAAAATTTGTTGTTTTGCAGCAACAGTACAAAGCAATATGTAAAATATTACTGTAAGTTACAATAAAAATACATTAAAATAAAATAAATAAAGAGAACAAAATATTGAGGTAGTGTTCATGGGTTCATGGAACTGTTCAGAAATCTGGTGGTGGAGGGGAAGAAGCTGTTCCTAAAAACGTTGACTATTTGTCTTGTGGCTCCTGTACCTCCTCCCTGATGATAGCAATGACAAGAAGTCATGTCCTGGATGTGGGGATCTTTCATAGTGAATGGCATCACGGAGACATTGTCTTTTGAAGATGTTCCTGAAGATGGGAAAGTTTCAATTGCTTCAAAAATAATGGCACTGAAGAGCGAGCTAAGTGGAGGAGAGTAGTGTCTGACCTTAAGTCCCTTTGCACCTTGGATTTTTGTATTTTCTGCCCATTTAGAAAATAGTGTATCCCTTTATGCCTTTTTCCAAAGTGCAGAACCATACACTTCCCAATACTATGTTTCATCTGTCCATTCTCCTAATCTGACCAAGTCCTTCTGCACCTCCCTGCTTCCTCACCATTACCTGCCCCTCCACCTATCTTCATATCTGCAAACATAGCCACACAACCATAAATTCCGTCATCCAGATCATTGACATACAACATAAAAAGAAGTGGTTTCACCACCAAACCCTGCAGGACACAACTAGTCATGAGTAACCAATCAGAAAAGACTCCCTTTATCCCCAATTTTTGTCTCCTGCCAATCAGCCAATGCTCTATCCATGCAAATATCTTTCTTGTAATACCATGGACTCTTATCTTGCTAAGCAGGCACATGTGTGGCACCTTGTCAAAGGCCTTCTGAAAATCCAAGTACACCACATCCACCGGTTCTCCTTTGTCAATCATGCTTGTTATTTCCTCAAAGAATTTTAATAGATTTGTCATGCAAGATTTTCCCTTAAGGAAACCATACTGACTTTGGTCTATTTTACCATGTGCCTCCAAATACCCTGAAACCTCATCCTTAACAATCGACTCCAACATTTTCCCAACCACTGAAATCAGGCTAACTGGCCTATAATTTGCTTTCTTCTTCTCCAACTCTTCTTGAAGAGTATAGTGACATTTGCAATTTTCCAGTCCTCCATGCCAGAATCTATTCATTCTTAAAAGATCATTACTAATGGCTCCAAAATCTCTTCAGCTTCCTCTTTCAGAACCCTAAGGTGTAGTCCATCCGGTCAAGTTGACTTATTTACTTTCAAACTTCTTAGCTTCCCAATCACCTTCTCCCCAATAATACCTACTGCACTCACTTTCACTCCCAAAACCAAGGAGGTCAAGGATCAAGGCCCAAGGGGCGAATTGGAAGTCCATTGAGGCCCATTGGCCAGAGCTGAGTCTGTGAATCTCTGCCCATCCACAGGGGCAGGAGGAAGCCTGGTGTCTGTAGGCGTGAGGCCATGTTGCTGGAGAGACTGGTGGCTACAGGCCTTGTCCTGGGGTTAAAAGACTGTGTATGCCGTGGGTAGGAAGAAGTAATGGGGCCTGTTTTGTTGTTTTTACTTTGTTGCTTGTTGTTTGTAGTGTTGTTCTGTTGAACATTGTGGGCATGCTATGGTGGTGCCAGAATGGGTGGTGACCCAGCACACCCTCAGGTGGCCACTTTATTAGGAACACCTGTGCTCCTGCTCGTTAATGCAAATATCAGCCAATCACATGGCAGCAACTCAATGCATAAAAGCATGCAGACATGGTCAAGAGATTCAGTTGTTGTTCAGACCAAACATCAGAATGGGGAAGAAGTGACTTTGACTGTAGAATGATTGGTGGTGTCTCATGGGGTGGTTTGAATATCTCAGAAACTGCTGATCTCCTAGAATTTTCACACACAACAGTGTCTAGAGTTTACAGAGAAAGGTATGAAAGTCAAAAATATCAAGTGAGCAGCAGTTCTGTAGGCAAAAACAACTTGTTTAATTAGAGAGGTCAGAGAAGAATGGCCAGACTGATTCATGCTGACAGGAATCTGACAGTAATTCAGCTAACCATGCATTACAACCGTGGTGTGCAGAAGAGCATCTCTGAATGCACAACACGTTGAACCTTGAAGTGGAAGGGCTACAAGAGCAGAAGATCACGAGCACACACTCAGAGGCCACTTTTTTTTAGCTACCTCCTGTACCTAATGAAGTGGCCACTGAGTGTAAATGTGAGTCTTGAATCTTGAAACCATTGCACACAGTTAATCTAAGTACATTGAATTACGGCCAATGCTTTGCAGATGTGAATTGTCATTTAACTGACTGTGGCTTAATCATTCTAAACTGGCTGTGATTACGATGCTGAAGCAACAATCCAATCCTTAGAAGTACAGAGAGCAATCAGAATCTTGTTGGAATCACTGACCACCAGCTGGTGATTACATGAGACATAAATATATTGATTGTTATAAGGGCAGACTGAGCACATCAAAGCTAGGTTAAAATAGTTAACTCGAGGTCAGACCAGGATATAGTTGGTGTCACTAACTCTGGTTAGACAAGCTGCATTGGAATTAAGTTTATTATCACAGTCTTCTGTGTCATGAAATTTGTTGAATTGCAGCAGCAGTACAGAGCAGAGACACCAATTACTAAGTAATACACACAAAATGCTGGAAGAACTCAGCAAGTCAGGCAGCATGCAGGCCAAGGTCCTTCTTCAGGACTGGAAAGGAAGGGGAAAGACGGCAGAATAAGAAGGTGGGGGGGGGGGGGGAGAGGACAGACTGGCAGGTGATAGGTGAGACCAGGTGAGCTGGAAGGTGGATGTGTAGGGAAGGGGGTGATGAAGTTGGGAGGTTATCTATAAAATAGGTAAAGGGCTGAAGAAGGGGCAACACACACAAAATGCTGGAGGAACTCAGCAGGCCAAACAGCATCTGTGGTTAAAAAGAAAAGCACAGTCGACGTTTTGGGTTGAAACCCGAAACTTTTATCCATAGACGCTGCCTGGCCTACAGAGTTCCTCCAGCATTTGTGTGTGTTGCGTGGATTTTCAGTATCTGCAGATTTTCTCTTGTTTGTGGGTTGAAGAAGGTATCTGATAAGAGAGAACTGTGGACCATGAGAGAAGGGAAAAGAGGAGGGGCAGGAGAGGGAAGTGGTTACACAAAATACTATAAATTGCAATTCTAGAAAATAGTCCGCACATTTATTTCTACTATCAAAGTGCACAACCATGCATTTTCCAACATTGTATTTCACTTGCCTCTTTCTTGTCCATTCTCCTAATCTGTTAAGTCCTTCTGCATCCTACCTGTTTCCTCAGATCTACCTGCCCCTCCACCAATCTTCATATTATTTGCAAACTTGGCAGCAAAGCCATCTATTCCATCATCTAAATCATTTATGTACAGCATAAAAAGAAGTGGTCGCAATTATGACCCATGTGGAACACTTTAGTCATTGGCAGCTAACCAGCAAAGGATCCTTTTATTCCCACTCGCTGCCTCCTATCAATTAGCCAATGCTCTAACCATGTTAGTAACTTTCCTGTAATACCATCGGCTCTTAACTTGGTAAGCAGCCTCATGTGACACCTTGTCAAAGGCCTTCTAAAAGTCCAAATATACAAAACCTGCTGCATCCCGTTTATCTATCCTACTTGTTATCTCCTCAAAGAATTCCAACAGGTTTGTCAGACAGGATTTTCCCTGAAGGAGACCATACTGACCCTGTACTATCTTGTTCTCTGTCACCAAGTACTCCATCACCTCATCCTTAACAATTGGCTCTAACATCTTCCCAACCACTGAGGTCAGGCTAACTGGTCTGTAATTTCCTTTCTGCTGCCTTCCTCCTTTCTTAAAGAATGGAGTGACATTTGCAATTTTCCAGTCCTCTGGCACCATGCCAGAGTCCAATGATTTTTGAAAGATCATTTCGAATGCCAGCACAATCTGTACTGCTACCTCTTTCAGAAACCTAAGGCGCAGTTCATCTGGTCCGGGTGACTTTTGTACCTTTAGGTCTTTCAGCTTTTTGAGCATCTTCTCTCTTGTAATAGTAACTGCACCCACTTCTCTTCCTTCACACACTTCACACTGGTATATGTCATGAAATTTGTTGCTTTGCAGTAGTAGTACAGTGCAATATATAGCAAAAAATAATATATTACAGTAAGAAGTAATAAATTTAAAAAATTGTGCAAAAAAGAGAGTTGAAAATACTTAGGAAGTGTTCATGGTTTAATTGCCCATTCAGAAATCTGATAGTGGAGGCAGAGAAGCTGTTCCTGAGACGTTGAGTGTGTATCCTCAGGCTCCTGTACCACCTCCTTGACAGTAGCAATGAAAAGAGAACACATCACTGGTGACTGGGGTCCTTAAAGATGGATACTGCCTTTTTGAGTCATCAGTGAGACCAGATGGAGATTGAAGATCCCTTTCACTGAGTGCCTTCACTCTGTCTACAGTGCCAGCCGGGATCTCCCAGTGGCTACCATTTCAATTCTATTCCTCATTCCCACAATTGCCTTGTCAGTATTCAGCCTCCACCACTGTCAGGCCGAGACTAAATGTTAATAAGAACAAATCCACATGTTCTTCTGGGGTATGCTCCATCCTAGAACATCGAATTTTCAAACATCTGATAACCTTGATCACTTTTCCCATATTCTGCTTTCTCATTCCTCCTTGTCAAACTGACCTCCATTACTCTATATCATAAAATGGGCACTTGGCCTCACCGTCTCTTTCATTATGCCGTGTGCTTATTGTTCACCTTCACTGTACTGAATTGATCTGTATGAACTGCATGCAATTCAAGCTTTTCATTCTATCTTGGTACATGTGACAATAATAAACCCATTCCAATACTAATCTTTCCTCTGAAGATGCGCACTCAAGGATTCAGGAACAGCTTCTTCCTCTCTGAATAGTCCATGAACTCATGAACACTATCATATAATTGATTGTTTGTACTGCGTTAGATACGTGGGTTTTGACCAAAGAAAAAATGGCTGGAGTTGTGTAGCACTTTACTGTAAGGGTATTTATTAGGTGAGTCGAAAATCAAACTCACTAACAAAAATTAGTGAAAATGGTGAAAAGAAAAATACCAATATTTGCAAAATGAAGTGCAATAACGGGAAACATAAAAATAGCCCCATACTCGTTCTTGTCGAGTGTGAGCTTCTGATCTCTCTGTCTCTCCCCTCCCTCTCTCCCTCTCCTCCCCCTCTCTCTCTCTCTCTCACTCGCTCACGCACTCACTCACGCAATCACTCACTCACTCACTCACTTTCACTCTCACGGCATTAAGCTCCTTTTATTCGACACTAGGACATGCCATCTTTAACTACCCACAAAGTTAACTTAAGACTACCCGTGAATCAGAATATGATGCATCCCACAATGTAGCTGCAATCATATTACATAATAAGCAGAAATATCGACTTTAAATACAGTATACAAACACCATATGCACGTTTACACATTCCCTTTACTAACGAAATGGAATATTGTGCTATGTATGGCGGGAAACACACCATAAAGCCAAACTGAATGTATCATCTTGGTTTAGGACCCATTATGTGATATACTGGGAAGACATTAAAGTGCGTACACACTCAATACAGTGACAGCAGAATCACAAGAGTGTGTGTGTGTGTGTGTGTGTGTGTGTGTGTGTGTGTGTGTGTGTGTGTGTGTGTGTGTGTGTGTGTGTGTGTGTGTGTGTGTGTGTGTGTGTGTGTGTGGAGTACATTTACCAAGTGCTCTCTGTCACACACTGTTTACTTCTTTTTGCAACTTACAGTAATTTTTATGTCTTTGCACTGGACTGCTGCCACAAAAGGGCAAATTTCACAACATATGTCAGTGATAATAAACCTGATTCTCACGGATCAATGGTCATATTGTAAGTCAACTGTAGCTGTATGCAAACACGTGAAGTGTACTGTATATTTAAGCAAATGTCTCTTGCATGTGTCCATAATTTAAGTTTTATGGAGACTTGGCTACATTAATCTGTGAAGATTGATTGAACCTGAGGACCTTCAGTGAATAAACAGTGGAGCGGTTAATAAGAAGTTTCTACAAACCCAGTATTTCAATACCAAAGTCAAATTTTTTGTTAATGTGCAGGTACATGTCTGCACACATATCATTAAAAACTTACTCGCAGCAGTAGCACCAGCAAAACACATCGTATAAGCTGTAAACCATGAATTAAACATAAATTAATCATAAATACAATGAGGGCAAAACTTGACAAAGCCCTTTCGTTTTTTTTAAAAGAAACTGTTGCCTTTAGATTTGGTCCTGACTTGACCTTTGCCTCATTCAGACGTTGCATGTTGTCGTCAGTGTTAAGTTAAAATCAATAGTGGTACTGCAAGACAACCGAGGCTGTATGTAAACATGTGTAATGTATATCTGTAAATGTCTTTTGCACATTATGATTTAAGTTTTATGGAGAATTTGCTGTGATAATAGTTGACGGTTGATTGAACCCAAGAACTTTCAATGAGCAAACTGTGACATGCTTAATGATGAGTTTCTGCAAAACCAGGAGAACGTGATCCCTTCTGTATTTGAGAATCAAAGTCGGGTTTGTTGTCATATGCACAAGTGCATGCATGCACAGGTGCAATGAAAAACTTTAACTGCAGCAAAATTACAGGCAAATCATGTTCGTAGTTCAAAATAAATTTATCATCAAAACATATATGTCATCATATACAACCCTGAGATTCATTTTCTTGTGGGCATATTCAACAAATCTAATAACCATAATAGAATCAATGAAAGACCACCCCAACTTGGGGATTCAATCAGTGTGCAAAAAACTATGTAAATGCCAAAAGAAAGAAATAATAATAATAAATAAATAATCAATAAACATCGAGAACATGAGATGAGGAGACCTTGAAAGTGAGTCCATTAGTTGTGGGAACATTTCAATGATGGGACAAGTGAGGTTGAGTGAAATTATCACCTTTGGTTCAAGAGTCTGAAGCTTGACGGGTAATAACTATTGCTGAACCTGGTGGTGAGAGTCCTGATGCTCCTGTACCTTCTTTCTGATGGCAGGAGTGAGAAGAGAGCATGACCTAGGTGCTGGTGGTCCCTGATGATGGATGCTCCTTTCCTGTGACAACATTTCGTGTAGATGCGGTTATTGATGGGAAGGACTTTATCTGTGATAGACTGGGCTGTATCCACTACTTTTTGTGTGACTTTCCATTTAAGGGTATTGGTGTTTCCATACCAGGCTGTGATGCAGCAATATGTATGCAGCATTCACAACCAAGTTAAACATTAACAATTTTTACAAGAAAGAATATACAAACGAACAAAAATGTTCCTTCATAAATCCTGCCCTAATCTGAGTTACCTTCATTGTTTCAAAGAAGATAGAACAGTACAGCACAAGAAAAGGCCCTTCGGCCCAGTTAAATTAGTCATCAAATGGCTAACTCAGCTAATCTCTTGTCTACACAATGTCCGTATCCTTCCACTTTCCTCGCATTTATGAACCTATCTAAACATCTTATAAAACTCTGTAATGTATCTGCCTCTGCCAACACTGCAGGCAGCTCATTCCAGGCACTCTCTGTGTACAAAAAAACTTGCCTTACACCTTCAATGCATGCCCTCTGGTTTTAGACATTTCAACCCCGAGAGAAAACGGCCAGCTATCTATGACTTCGTAACTTTATAAACTCCTATCAGATCTCTCCTCAGCTTCTGCCATTCCAGAGAAAACAACTCAAGTTTGTCCAATCTTTAGTTGTAGCACATACCCTCTAATCCAGGCTGTATCCTGGTAAACACCTTCTGCAGGTTCTCTGAAGCCTCAACATCCTTCCTACAAAGGGGTGACTGGAACTGTATGCAGTACTCCAGGTTGTGCCTGAGTGTCTTTCGAGAGGGAGCATGTGCTCACTGTGAACACACTGGGGGAGTTCCAGTTTGGTGCCCCTCCACAGGGAATTAAGTGTTTCATAAATGATGGTAACCACGTTTCTATTTGTAATTGTGAATCTCTGACGTATTTCTTGAGTGAATGAACTTTTGTGGTTTTGGGGGAAAAAGGAGAAATACTACCCAGAGTGTGCCTCAGCAGATCCTTACGACACAACCTGAGGCAAACTGTGTCCAAAGGAGCAGGTGGTAATGACTGAGTCTGTCACCATGAAGTGCCAGTGGACTCGGGAGCAGCACTTACGGGCTTTGTGCAGGAGGCGTTGGAGCAGTGAGCGATCCACATTGAATGCAAATGAAGTCAGGGCAGCCGGTGGAGAAGATCAGAATAGTAATTGACTTATTTCATCAGAGGGAGGTAGAGATGTGATGGGGGTAGGGGAAAACAGGAGTTGTATGTCTGTGTAACGCACCATCGGCAGTGTCAGAAAACAATCATTGATTAGCCGTTGGGTCAAGCCACCTCGACCTGCTTCACTGACCCTCGAATTATTTGTGCACTCGACGCTGGTGTTTAAAAGACTTTTCGGGTTTTAATTGGTGTTTATCATGTTTCAGGACTTGCACACTAGGGCAGTCACTAGCAAAATTGAAATGCAGCACATCTCCTTGTATTTCTCACCATTATGAACAAAAAGATCTTATTCTATCTGTCATTTAATGCATGGCTCAGTTTTACCCAGGCTGCATCTTTCAATGGACACAACCATGTCACTGTTCAGGTTACTGTCGGTAAAGCTATTTAATGTGGATTGATATACTTTGCATTTCATGACAAAAGGCATAGGTCGAGTGGACAGCCAGAGTGTTTTTTTCCCAGCGAGGAATTGACTAATATGTGGGGGCACAATTTGAGGATGATTGGAGGGAGGTATAAGGGGATGTCAGAGATGAGTTCTTTGCACTGAGAATGGAGGGTGGGTAGAATGCCCTGTCAGGGCTGGTGGTAGAGGTGGCTACATTAGGGACGTTTAAGAGAGGCACATAGATGATAGAAAGATAGAGGGCTGTGCAGGAGGGAAGGGTTAGATTGATCTTAGGGTAGATTAAAAGGTCAGCACAACACAATGGGCCGAAGGGCCTGTAATGTGCTGTCATATTCTATGTTCAACCCTTGATTATGGATTGGTAATCCAAAATCCCTGCTTAGGTTCACTTTCACAGCTTGCCCTGGTTCATTTGGGAACTTGGAAGCTGTACGCCGATAACCCTACACTAACATCTTATGAAGAAAGGTTGAGTGAGCTAGGGCTTTTTTCTTTGGAGTGATGGAGGATGAGAGGTGATTTACTGGAGGGCATAGATAGAGTGGATAGCCTACACCATTATCCCAGGACTGACATGCCTGATACGAGGAGGCATTATTTTAAGATGATTGGAGGAAAATGTAAGGTGAAAAGCAGAGGTTGACTTTTTTACACAGACTGGTGGGTAACTGGAATGCACCGATTGAGGTGATGATAGAGGCAAATGCATTAGGGACATTTAAGAAACTCTTAGACGATAGAAAAATGGAGGGCTGGGTAGGAGAGAAGGGTTAGATTGATCTTAGAATAGATTAAAAGGTCGCCACACACTATGGGCTGAAGGGCCTATACTATGTTGTTATGTTTTATGATATGAGAAATATTTCTTGAAAGCAATGAAGTTCAAGGTTGACTTGTTAGGAGTGTTTAAAAGTTAAGAAGGAGTGGAATGGAGTCGATTGGAAGGGGGTGACCAGCTTTGACGTGGTTGTGTGCCTCTATTCAGATTTAGGATTATATCCCTGGGTCACCAGCCCAGAATTCTGCAATCCTAACCCAACAGTGAACTCTCTTTCAATGAATGTCGGCGATATCGGAGGATTGTATCGCGGGCCTGTGTTTATGGACTGGACTGTGGATATTTCAGGCCTGTGGTTTGTTTTTTATTCTGTATCTTTTATTGTTTGTACCTTTTCCGTTTTGTTGTGCATGGGGAGCACATTTGGGGCTTGATGTTCTGTTCTGTTCTATTTGTTGTTTTTTGTGCGGGAGTGGGGTTTTTTTTTGGGGGGGGTCGATGTTTCTGTTTTGTTTTGTGCAGGAAGAGGGGGGTTTTGGGGGTGGATGATACTTTTTTGTCCGGGGGGTGTTGACGTTTCTCTCTGAATGACTTCCATGTTATTTCTTTGTTTCGTACCGATCTGGAGTAGATGAATTTCGGAGTTGTATTTGGATACGCGTTTTGATAATAAATGAACCTTTGAACCACTTAGCTTTCAAGCCTCTTTTTAACACATCTGCTTCTGTGGCTGTATGTAACAATTTGTCACCGTGGGTCAAGTTCAAGTTTATTGTCATACATACAACAAAATGACACAGTGTTCCTCCACAATCCATATAGCACAAACAGCACATAACCAAAATATTACCATAAATAAGTTCATAAATATAATTCAAAATGTATGTAAACAGGGAACAGCTCACTGTCCTAGTGATGAGATCTCAGTAGTGACAGGGTATTCATTAGTTTCACAGCTTGTGGGAAGAAGCTGTTACCCAGTCTGGCAGTCCTAGTCCTGATGCTTCTGATGCTAGAGGGTCAAAGAGATTGTGGGATGGGTGGTAGAGATACTCAATAATGCTTCGGGTCCTTTGTCTACACATGGAGTTGAGGTAAATCCCGGTAATCCCGGAGTAACCTGCTCCTAGAAACAGGACAGAGTCTGCCTTCATACTCCTTGCTCTAATGCCAGCATTACCGTCAGTAACTACCAAACTAAAAAAAAAATCTAGTAATCAAAGTTCAAATTAAATGTATTATCAAGGAAACATATGTGACCTTATGCTATTTTGGATTCATTTTTACAGGCATTTACTGGAAAATAAAGAAATACAATAGAATTTATAAATGAAAAATTTTACGTAGAACTGTCAACTAGTGTATGAAAGAAGACAAATCATACAAATGATAAAAGGAAGTAGAGAAATAATACTGAGAACGTGAGTTGTAGAGACGTTGAAGGTGAGTTTGTAGTTTGTGGAATCAGTTCAGTGTTGAGTTGAGTGAAGGTATCCACACTGGTTCAGGAGCCTGATGACCCCCATCCTGATTCCTTAATATTTCCTCATATTTTGACCTACGATTGATATCCATGGGCAGTGACAGGAACTCTAATATTTCTCTAAGTTTCTCCCATTGAGGAATTTTAGCACATAGAAAACCCTGAATTTATGTAGCACATTTAGTGTAAATTTTCAGTGGGGGGGGGGCTTATCAGAAATAATTGGGACAATTGTGTCATGGAGTCACAGAAGCAGATATTGTGATAAGAGATTTGAAAGGAAAGTGATAAATAGTTGGATTAGTATTGCAGAATGCTGGGCTAATGCAGTGGTGCAAACACTCGAGTTGAGTGATACAGACAGACAGACAGACAGACAGACAGACAGACATACTTTATTGATCCCGAGGGAAACTGGGTTTCGTTACAGCCGCACCAACCAAGAATAGTGAAGAAATATAGCAATATAAAACCATAAATAATTAAATAATAATAATAAGTTAATCAGTCCAGGGCCAGCCTATTGGCTCAGGGTGTCTGACACTCCGAGGGAGGAGTTGTAAAGTTTGTTGGCCACAGGTAGGAATGACTTCCTATGACGTTCAGTGTTGCATCTCGGTGGAATGAGTCTCTGGCTGAATGTACTCCTGTGCCTAACCAGTACATTATGGAGTGGATAGGAGTCATTGTCCAAGATGGCATGCAACTTGGACAGCATCCTGATGTTCTCCGAAGGAGATGTCTATTGGTGGGTCCTCAAGTGGCCGTAAAAAACCGATCCGGGATCCACGTGTTCTGCTGCAGTGTGGGCAAGAACGGCTTTGGTTATTGGTTTGGTCTTTAGGTTGTGCAGTCTCTCCTTTCATAGCTGCCGCTTCTTTTCTGCGGCACAGCGGAGGTCACTCTCATGTAGCACGGCTCCCTCTTGAATAGATTTCCTCCACGTGTATCTATTGAGTGCAATGTCTTCCCAGTTTTTAGATGTAATGTTACATTTCTTCAGGCTAATTTTGATGTTATGTTTGAAATGTTTCCTTTGGCCATCAGCCGCTCATTCACTGGCAGTAAAGGGCCTGGGCCAAGGGTTCACAGCTTTTTTTGTGCCAATGAGCCTTACCCGAGGGGTCTGTGGACCCCAGGATGGGAACCCCTGGCCCTGGTCTGATGATCAGGGATATGATATCTGCCAGAAATATAAATTCAGTTAATTTAAAAGAAATGTAAATTAAAATTCGATTATCGGCAATGGTGATCTTGTTAACTATCAGTTTTTATAACCAGCTGGTTCACTGAAGTCTGTCAGGAAAGCATGTCAGTACACCTAACCCGTTGTGGCCTGTGTGGGGTATCAGGCCTAAGAACGAGGTGACTGACACTTAATTACCTACTGAAATGACTTAGTAAGGCACTTGGTTCAGAGACACATTTAAAGATGAGCAATTAAAGCAGGCCTTGCCTTCCCGAAAATGAATGCAAAGGCCAAATTCAAATTGAGTTTATTGTCTGTCGTATATGCAAGTGCATGTACAGCATGCAGAGGTGCATGAAAAACTTACTTGCAGCAGCATCAGAGGTATTCTTTCTCTTTTGCCTGTTATGCCACTGATATTTAGAGCAGCAATGAAGGCTCTCCCTTTCTGGTGGTGTTCAGGCTTTCCTTCATCATATCTGTAGCTTCCTGTTGGCTTTCACTACTGTCAGACAAGCAAGTCCAGCGTGAGACTCAGGAATACTGTCACACTCAGATGTAGAAGGATATTTCATTGCTGTTTCCGTAACAGAATTGTTAGTCCTGAACTGAATTCCTGAACCTGGCGGACAAGTGGTCCACTCTTAGTCTGGCCTCTACCTGTATGGCATGGGTGACCCTAACCAAGAGCTAAAGCATAAAACCCTGATGCCAGTCAACGTAGCTGCCCCGGTCATTGAGGCACGCAAGCCTCCAACCACGACAGTTTGTCCTCTGGATATTGATTGTTTTAGTGTGTCTTTTTCATAATTTTCTATTATCTTTCTTTGTTTTACTATGAATGTCTGCAAGAAAATAAATGCAAGGTATTTGGTGACAAATATATACTTTGATTATAAATTGATATCATATAAGCAGCATTCACAAGAAAAAAATACTTATTAAGCATCAATGTCACACAATTTTTGCAAGAACTCAACTTGAACAAAAACTCAGTTTTAGGGCAATGTGATCAACGTGGTCATAGTTTTTCCAGACTGTAGTGAGTAGGCTTATGCTGGATGGTTCAAGAACCGAATGGTTGAATGGAGCTAGCTGTTCTTGAACTTGCAGGTGTGGAACTTCTGGCTTCCGTACTTCCTGCCAAGTTTTCTGGAGCTTCTTGGTGGAGAGAGGTTAAGAGAGATTGAGAGATGATGAAACTGTCAAAAGAAAGTTTCTGACTAAGCAACAGCTGTCTAAAATGGAAGGATTTTGCAGGTTATAATGGACTGGGTTGATGAGACCCAAATGACCAAATCAATCTGAATGTCCAGGAGATGTGGTAATAAATGTGCAAGCCTTAAGCCTAATTTATTATAAAACAGAAAGCACAAATAAACCACACTAAACACTATATAGTATGTGACAAAGGTTTCAGGACTTAGAATTCTCAGCCACCACTTGATTGTCGTCATTGTCGGGGAACTCCGAATTCCAACTTGTGAAATCACTTTGAGCCCATCCTAGGCACTTATAGATCAGAATCCATAGTCCAGATGAAGTCCCAAGAACCGAGTGAATGGTGCCTCAAAAAAATAGGGGTTCAATCCACAAACATTGAGAGATACACAGAGACAGATAGGTTCTTTGGTCATTTGTTTCTATTCCACTGGTGCCTAAGGTTAAGAAAGCATCCAGAGGCTATGAGAAAATACTTAACAAACCTATGGGTTAGGAATAAAAACAAGAGAAAGTCTGAAGATGCTGAAAATCCAAGCAACACATGGAGGAACTCAGAAGGCCAGGCAGCATCTATGGAAAAGAGTACAGTTGCCGTTTTGGGCTGAGACCCTAAGAATACAATCACTATTAACAAACATTTAATAAACCTACAGCATTTAACTTGTACAAACACCTTACATGCTGTGAGCTCACAGAGACCTAAAGTGTTACTTGGAATTGTTCAGTCTTTCATCTAATATATTTACAAAATTTAATACACCATAAGTTGGAAAGGAGGTCAAATCGGAGGAATGCAGAAGGGTTATGGGGTTGAGGGGATTCTAGTGTCAAGAGGGTGCAAGTGACCAGGTTCAAATACGAGTGTGCTTTTAAAATAATTTGTCAATTCAACTTGCATTAATCCTTTTAAAACTGAGGCTTTATAAGGCATTGGTCAGACCACATTTGGAGTACTCTGAACATTTCTGGGACTATCTAAGAGAGAATGTGCTGGCATTGGAAAGAGTTCAGAGGAGGTTGACGAGAATGATCCCGGAATTGAAAGTATTAACATGAGCAATGTTGATGGCTCATGTCTGGACCTACTGACGCTCAGAAGAATGAGGGAGGATCTCATTGAAATCTACTGAATATTGAAAGAACTTGGTAGAGAGGATATTGAGAGGAGGTTTCTAATAGTGGGTTAGTCTAAAACCAGAGGTTGCAGTCTTAGAAGAGAATGGCATTCCTTTAGAACAGTGATGAGGAATGCTTTTAGCCAAAGTAGTGATTCTGTTGAATTCACTTTCACAGATGGCCGTAACTCAGTTACTGGGTATATTTAGAGCAGAGGTTGATAGGTTCTTGATTAGTCATGGTGTCGGTTATGTGGAGAAGGTAGGAGAATGGGGTTGAGACAGATGGAATCAGCCATGATGGAATGGTGAAGTAGACTTGATGGGATGACTGGCTTAATTCTGCTCCTGTGTGTTATGGTCTTATAACCATGGGACATAGGAGCAGAATGCTGAGCACTGGAGCCCCCGGGGTTGTGTGCTCAGTTCGCTGTTGTTCACGCTGCTGACTCATGACTTCACTGCCAGAGTTAGCTCAAACCGCATCATCAAGTCCTCTGATGATACTGCAGCGGTAGGCCTAATCGGCAACAATAATGAGTCAGCATACAGGGAGGATGTAGAGAGGCTTTTCAAATGGTGTGAGAACAACAATCTAAGTGTCAACATTAACAAGGCAAAAGAGGACTTCAGGAAGGCACAGGTTAACCGCTCTCCACTGCACATCAGTGGCTCAGCTGTGGAGAGAGTGAAGAGCACAGACGATCTAATCTGGACCTACAGCAGTTCATTAGTCAAGAAGGCACAGCAGCATCTACACTTTCTGAGGAGGTTGAGGTGTGCAAGGCTCCCCACCGCCATTCTAACAACTTTCCACAGGAGCACCATCGAGAGTGTCTGGTCTGGCTGCATCAATATATGATACAGAATCTGCAAGACATTGCACCGCAAGAACCTACAGAGGACAGTAAAAACTGCCGGGAGAATCACGGGGTTTTTCTCCCTACCCCTCCCATTTGTGACCTTTACCAAAAATGTTGCAGATGAAGGGCCCAAAACATTGTTGAGGATCCCTACCACCCATCCCATAGGCTCTTTGACCCATTACCATCAGGAAGGGGTTACAGAAGCATCAGGACTAGGACTGCCAGACTGGGTAACAGCTTCTTCCCTCAATCTGTGAGACTAATGAATACCCTGCCATTGCAGAGGTCTCAACACTAGGTTAGCGAGCTGTTTATTATTTACTTGTGCTGTGTTTTATTACATGCATTTTGAATTATATTTTATTAACTTATTTATAGTGTAATAGTTTATGTACTGTGTGTGATATATTTTTTGCAGGTGCACTTTGGTCTGGAGGAATGTAGTTTCATTTAGTTGTATATATGTACAGTCAGATGACAATAAACTTGACATTGAACTTGTATGATCTAAAAAGGCCTCAATCGCTCTGAGCTGCATGGGTGAAGAGAATCTGTAGCCATTACTCAAATGTTCGGACCTAGGGATAGCAGATGACCAAGTGCTTCAGATGAGATTTATTCTGTTGACTGAAAAAGTATCATAGCTTAGAGCAGTGGAAAGTAATGTGTAGAGTGGCACCCTGTTAGGTCAAGCCACTTTAATTTATATCTGATTCCATGTGTAGTTTTGTAGTATCTTGGGCGGATTGGAATAATATGACCACTGTGTGACTCTGTATGTGTGATTAAAGACAAGAGAATGACCCAGCATGCAAAAATGATCTAGAAGTGTCAAGGATACATTCACCATGCTCCATGTCTGGGTGTCTTTGCAAGGCTCTCAATGAATAGATCATACTCAAACACTGTGACCTGGATTGAAAACCATCAGAGAATTCTGCTTCCACACAGAGAGAAGGGGTATCCCTCCTGAAGCATCCGCACTACAAGCAGAAATTTAATTACGTGGATTTTAAAATAAATAAATTCACAGTGAGCGCCACAAATAATTTCTTGTGATTATGGTTGCATTATGCAAAAGGAGCTTAACCTGGGTGATTAATAATGTGTGCAACTTAAATAAGCTCCAGCACAGTAAACACTTTTTTTTTGTTAATTAATTATGCCGGATCATTAATTTGTGGATGAATCCTGCTTTAAGTAGCCCTCCTACACACATAGATTGCCTTTTGAATTCCAGACCACAATTCAAGATCTCCTGTCAATGCTGGGCAAGACACTGGACAGTTATTGAAAGGGGAAACCTGTTCTCTGTGGCCTTTATGGAGAGAGCAGGGGCAAAAGCCAAACTAATAAATCCTTTAAGGAGCTAGAAAGATGCACTGAATGGCCTCTATCTTTCTGGCTGCATTCTCCCTTGAAATGTAACAACACTTTTTGTTACACATTTGCTCAAGAAAGGGAATAGAGATAACATTGGTAATTATAGACCAGTGAGTCTTACTTCAGTGTTGGGAAAATTATTACTGCTGGAAAATTATAGCTAGAAGCATAATATCCAAGGATGCACATTGTATTGAAAGGATAAGCAGGAAGTTAGTGAGAGTGGCATTGCTTTGTTGGTAAGAATGAAATCAAGTCATTAGAAAGAGGTGACATGGGGTCAGGAAGTACTCAATCATTATAGATAGAGCTAAGGAACAGCAAGGGTAAAAGAAAACCCTGACGGGAGTTGTATACAGATTCCTAAACAGTAGTAAGGATTTGGTCTACGAATTACAACAGGCGATAGAAAATGCATACCAAAGGGGCAATGTTACAAAAGTCATGGTAGATTTCAATATGCAGGTAGATTGGGATAATCAAGTTGGTGCTGGATTAGAGGAGGGAGAATTTTGAGAGTGCCTACAAAATGGCTTTTTAGGGCAGCTTGTGGTTAAGCCCACTAGAGGATCAGCTATTCTGGATTAGTTTAGGGTAGCGTGGTGCAATGAACCAGAATCAATTAGAAAACTTAGGGTCAAAGAACCCTCAAGTGAAAATGATCGTAATAGATCAAATTCATGCTAAAATTTGAGAAAGAGAAGCTAAAGTCAGAAGTATCAGTATTAGAGTGGAATAAAAGGAACTACAGAGGCATGAGAGAGGGGTTGGCCAGAATTGATTGGATAAGAACACTGGTACGGATGATGGCAGAGCAGCAATGGCTGGAATTTCTGGAAGCAATTCAGAAGGCATAGGATATACACATCCCAAAGAGGAAGAATATTATAAAGGAAAGATGACACAACCGTGGCGAACAAGAGAAATCAAGGCCAACATAAAAGCCAAAGAGAAAATAAATAATGGAACAAATATTCGTGGAAAGTTAGAGGATTGGGGAACTTTTAAAAGCCAACAGAGGCAATTAAAAAGTCATTAAGAAGGTAAAGATGGAATATGAAAGTAGGCTAGCAAATAATATTAAAGAAGATACCAAAAGTCTCTTCAAATACAGAAAGTTTAAAAGAAAGGTGAGAGTGGATATCAGAACACAGGAAAATGATGCTGGAGATGTAGCGATGGCGGACAAGGAAATGGTGGACGAACCGAATAAGTATTTTGCATCTGTCTTCAATGTGGAAGACACTGGCAGTATGGTGGAAGTTCCAGGTGTCAGGGGTCATGAGATGTGCAAAGTTACCATAACTAGAGAGAGGGTTCTTCAGAAACTGAAAGGTCTGAAGGTAGATAAGTCACCTAGACCAGACGGGACACACTCCAGAGTTCTTAAAGAGGTGGCTGAAAAGGTCATGGAGGTAATAGTGATGGAATATTGTGTTGAGTTCTGGTCATCTCTTAGGAAGGGTGTGGAAGCTATAGAGAGAGTATAGAGAAGATTTACTAGGATGCTGCCTGGAATAGAGAGTATGTCTTATGGGGATGGGTTGTCAAAGTTTTAGATGACATGCCATATATGCATAAACTTTGAAGAAATTAGAGGCGCTGCTGTACCTTTTCAGTAATGTCACTTATATTCTGTTCCTAGGTCAGATCCTCTGAAATGATGCCATCAAGAAATTTAAAGTTACTAAATATCCCTATTGATTCTGTTACTGTCTGAGAGTTGCGTCTCAAACAAGATTATATTTAGTTTTACAATAAAACATCACATTTGCAATATTTTCCATGTGCATATACAGAACCAGTTCACATGACTACAAAGCAGGGAAAATCCGCAGATGCTGGAAATCTGAGCAACACACACAAAATGCTGGAGGAATTCAGCAGGCCAGTCAGCATCTATGGAAAAAAGTACAGTTGACATTTTGGGCTGGCTACATGTACTATTTACTAAGTACATGTACTGTACTTCCTTAGAAGGTTGGCGTCATTCAATGTCTGTAGTGAGATGCTGAAGATGTTCTATAGGTCAGTTGTGGAGAGCGCCCTCTTCTTTGTGGTGGCGTGTTGGAGAGGAAGCATTAAGAAGAGGGACGCCTCACGTCTTAATAAGCTGGTAAGGAAGGCAGGCTCTGTCGTGGGCAAAGTACTGGAGAGTTTAACATCGGTAGCTGAGCGAAGGGCGCTGAGTAGGCTACGGTCAATTATGGAAAACTCTGAACATCCTCTACATAGCACCATCCAGAGACAGAGAAGCAGTTTCAGCGACAGGTTACTATCGATGCAATGCTCCTCAGACAGGATGAAGAGGTCAATACTCCCCAATGCCATTAGGCTTTACAATTCAACCGCCAGGACTTAAGAACCTTTTAAAAGCTATTATTAATGCTTTTTGAGATAGTGATTTAGATGCATATCATATTTTTTACTGAGTTAAGTATTGTATGTAATTAGTTTTGCTACAACAAGTGTATGGGACATTGGAAAAAAAGTTGAATTTCCCCATGGGGATGAATAAAGTATCTATCTATCTATCTATTTTTTAAAAAAGCGATACCGCACTTTAAATCGCCATTAACATACTTGCAGTTATCATTCTGCTCCTGTCTTATGGTCGAATATAATGTATTCTGGTGAATATCAAGTCTCTTTTATTGCCCTCATTTTTAAGACTTTTAATGTATTCACTCAATAAATGTGTCACATAAAGGATTTCCTTGGCGATCATTTTTAATACCGAGAGAAGAGTGTTTTAAGTTGACGAGTTGCAAGGCTAAGTACAGCTCCAATTGCGTAATTAAGTTTGTTGATTGTTGGCTGAATCAAAGGTGGTGACGACAGAGCATAAAGGAGAGAGATTGAAAATCATGCTGAATAGTGCTACACCAGTAGCCTTTCAATGTCAGCAAAAAATAAGGACGGATTGTTGACTACACGAGGAGGAAACCAGAGGTCCATGAGCCAGTCCTCATCGGAGGATCAGAGCTGGAGAGGGGCAGCAACTTTAAATTTCTTGGTGTTATAATTTGAGAGGAACTGTCCTGGGTCCAGCATATAGGTACCATTATAAAGAAGGCATACCAGTGTCTCTACTTTGTTAGAAATTTGCCAAGATTTGGCATGTCACCTAAAACTTTGACAAACTTCTGTAGATGTGTAGTGGAGAGTATATTGACTGGTAGCATTATGGCTGATATGGAGTCGCCAATTCCCTTGAACAGAAAGTCCTACAAAAGGTAGTGTAAATGAGATGGGAACATGTGTTACTTTACCTTGTTCTACCCAAATGTGCTGTTGTAATGAATCTATCTGTATAAATAGTATGCAAAGCCAGTTTTTCACTGTACTTTGGTACAGTTCTAAAGGTTCAGTCTTTTGGGTGGAGCTCTGTTTCTTTCAGGATAGCATATCTGGACATGTGGAGTGGGATCAGGTTTGGTAGGTGTCTTGTCTAAGACAACGATCTTGGGTTTCCAGTGTCACGTTGCTGTGAGTGACATCATCACTGAGAGGCAAGTCTGGTTACTGTAATGTGTCCGTCTTGTTGGATTCATTCGACTCAGGTGTGTTCTTCAGTTGAGCATCCAGTATCTGGTCCACATGATGTCTCCATGTCTGATCTTCAACATCCATTGTGTACATCAGTAATCCAGTTCTTGTACCAATCCTACTGGGTATCTTGTCTTCTAGGACATCCTGTCCAATCTTGAAGCTCCTTGCTGCTTCACGTGGCAATTGACCAAGCTTTATTCTGTATTTCCCTCTGTAGGTCTGGATTCAGGAGGTCTATGCGAGACGTCAGATTCCTGCTCATGAACAGCATTACAGGTGTTTGATTTGTCATTGTATGAACAGAGTTCTGATACACAAAAAGGAAGTTGTCCACCTTGTGCTGCAGAGAAATGTCCTCTTTGTCCATCGCTTTAATGGACTTCTCGAAGGTTTAGATAAACCTTTAAGCTAGCCCATTCATTGTTGGGTGGTGAGGAGCCGACTTGAAATGACTGATGCCATTTTTCTTCATAAACAGTCAGAATTCTTCTGACATGTATTGTATTCCGTTGTCACTCACAATTTGTACAAGTAAGCCTTTTCTGGTGAAGATAGTCCTCAGGACAGAGACAGTCTTTGCTGAGGTGATTGATTTTATTGCTATAACCTCCGGCTACTTCAAATGAGCATCAACAACAATCAGAAACGTGGAGGCCCTGAATGACCCTGTGAGGTCACTATGTACTCTTTGCCATGGTGAAGATGGTCACTTCCATCAGTGTAACAGTGCCTGTGGGGGTGCATTTTGAACTTTTTGGCATCCCGAACAGCTTTTGGCCAAGTCTTCAATCCATTTATCTATCCCCTTCTCAAACATCTTCTGATAAGCATTAAACAGCTGTGACAGCCTCTGTTTAGTGCTACCATTTGGGCTGCAGTTACCTGTTTATGGCATACTGAGAGCTTTGATTGAGTGCCAGTCTAGTTCGATTTTTCTCAAAGATTCACATCCAAAAAGTGCTGGCCCTCCACATAAAGCTCTATCTGCTCTTTTCGCTTCTATATGTCACATTTACTTTCAGTTTGCCTTCAGGAGACAATTTTTCCCGTGTAGGTCTTTTGCATCACTGTGATGTTCTCTAATAGTATCTTAGAAAACTGTCCGTTGTAGTCAGCCTCTGAAACTATAGACAAAGCTGACCCTGTATCCAGCTCCATTTCAGTCTTACACCATTCACGTCTATTGTGATCCAGATGGTTTCGTGATCTGCTTCAGTTAAACAATGCAGTTCTAGGCATGACAGTTCATCTTTTGTCAGACTCTACATTGTCTGGTTCTGTTTTACATTCGGTAACTTTATGCATTTGCTTAGTTTTGTGTTTGAGACTTTTCACTCGGTTGTGTTTTTCGTCTGTCTTGCACATTCTCTCTGTGACACTTTCTGCACTCTTTTTCTTGAACCAGCAGTCATTTAGATCATTGAAAGATTTGCCCATTGATAACATTTTTGGTTTTTTGCACCATTCAGGGACATTATGTACATTTCACATTCTATTCTCCTTTTCTGTAGTTCTGCTGCATCCTTTGCTATAGTCTCTAATGATATTGTAATGGTCAATACCTGTTCTAAAGTTAGGTTTCTTTCTGCCAGTAGTCTCATTTGAGTGCTTTGACTATGTATACCACATACAAGCCTGTCCCTTAATACATCAGAAAGTCCATCTCTAAAATCACAATACTGGGAAAATTTGCATAATTCTGCAATGTCTTCAGAACTGCTTCCTTTTGTAAAATCTATATCACTCAGCCATTGCCAGTGGTTTAGGGCTCAAGTGATTTTGTAAAATTGAAACACGTTGTTTGCTGGCTTTGCAGAGCTTACGAAGTTATACATGAGACTGCATGTCCTTGCTCCCATTAAGCTGAGAGGTGTAAGGGCTTTCTTTTGCTCCTCCATGTTGTTTGTGTTACAATACAGTTCAACCCTCTCAACATATGGTGGTTATTGCTCTAAAAGCAATAGATCCATACCTTACAATCTCTTTAGAACAAAGAGGAGGGGGTATTTCTTTAGCCAGAAGTGGTGAATCTGTGGATTTCATTGCCACAGACGGCTGTGGAGGCCAAGTCATTGGGTATATTTAAAGAAGAGGTTGGTTGGTTTTTAATTAGTCAGGACATCGAAGGTTATGGGGAGAAAGCAGGAGAATAGTGGAGCAACCTCTACAGGCCGTATAGCCTAATTTTGTTGCTATGTCTTATGAATTTATGGTCTTAGGATTGGGATGCAGATATAACGGGGAAAGGGCAGCAGATAGTAAATGGAATGTGAAGTGGCAAATGGATCCAGGTGAGTAGTGATGATAGGCAAATGGAGGTAGGGAGAGGTGAAATAGCACCAGAAGCTGGGATGTGATAGGTAGGCAACAAACAACTGAAAGAAGGTGACGAAGTCTTGTGTGTGTCTCAAATAAATGGAATGCGTACACTAAATCATTGGTTCTCAGCAACTTGCAGTCTTCAAAGGTTCAATAATTTGAACCCTTGAAGCCAATGGGTGGCACAATAGTGTCATGGTTAGCATAACTTATTTCAAAGATTCAAAGCATAACTGTTATCAGAGTATGTATACAGAATACAACTCTGAAGTTTGTACTTCTGCAGGCAGCCACAGAACAAAGAACAACGTGGAATCCATTCCAGAAAACATCAAACACCCAAAGTGCAAATAGAGAAATTCAGCAAATGGCAAGAAGTGAGAGAATAACACATAGAGTGTCAAACATCAAGCCGGGAGTCGAGTAGTATTCATTTTAGTTCGGTTTAACGCCACCAATCACCAATTCACACTGCTGCCTGTGAGGAGTTTGTGCATTCTCTCTATGACCGCATGGGTATGCTTCAGGTGCTCTGGTTTCCTCCCAAATTCCGAAGACATATGGTTCGGGTTAATGGGTTGTTGACATGCTATACTGGCACCAGAAGTTTCGTGCTTTGATTTAATACAACTGATGCATTTCCCTGTACGTTTCGATGTGTGAATGCACATATGACAAGTAAAGCTGATTCTTCATTTTGAGATAATTTAGTTGGGGAAAAAAAGGCAAAATGCTGGAGGAACTGAGCAGGTTAAGTAGCTCCTATGGAGAGAAATAAACATTTGCTGTTTTGAGCTGAGACCTTTCATCACATCTGGGGAGCCTCTTGTGTTTATAAAATAGATTAAGATACTTAGTACAATAGATACCTCAGCTGTAATAATGCTAGCTTCCAGGAAACCCCAGGACTCAAAAAGAGTGGCAATTATGTCAACAGTCATATAGTATTGTACAAAAGTCTTGGGCACACACACACACATACATGTATATAGCCAGGGTACCTAAGACTTTTGCACAGTACTGTCGTAATTGTATGTATTGCACTGTACTGCTGCAGCAAAAAAAAAGACAAATTTTATGGCATATGTGAGTGATGATAAACCTGATTCTGATACAGGTCTCTATTGTGGTCTGACAGAGGGAAGGGAGCAGAGAGAGGAATCATGGTTGGAAAAAGGGGAAGGGAGAGGGGAGGGAGCAGGAGGCACCAGAGAAACATTCTGTAATGATCAATAACCCAGCTGTCTGGAGTCAAATGACTTTGCCTGATAACTCAGGGTTGGGTGTGTCTGCACCTACAACAACCCCACCCCTGTCCCTCCTCTGCCACCTGACCCACACCCCTGCCACCGCACTCCACCCTTGCCGTTCCCAACATCCTTTGCTCCTGTGAGATTTACCAACTCGCTCTCTGTTCCAAGTTGAAGATACAGTACTCACTAGCTATATTTAGGAGTTTTGCCTAGGAGTTTTGCGCAGCACTGTATATGGTCCCTCTTATCTTGAGTATGAAGGGAAGGCACTTTGATTTAAAAGACACCAATGTAATGATCTCCGAAAGAGCAATTAGTTTCTTCAGAATTTGGAGAAGTGTTGAAATTACACCTGCTGGCTTTGTAATATTACTGACATCTGGTCATCTAGTTTTGGAATAACACACTTAGAGAGTGAATTTGTAAAAACTGGCATGGAATGGTAGGTGGCTGAGTACAATTACAATGTTTAATAGACATTTTGACAGTTATTTACATGGATGGAGAAGGCCTAGAGGAAGAGGGCCAAACACAGTCAGATGGGACTAGGTCTGGCAGCCATCTTGGCTGGCATGGGCAAGTCAGACCGAAGGGCCTATTTCTATGCTCCATCACAGTAGGATTGCATAATTAGAGGGCACAGGTTTAAGGCCAGAGGGGAGAGATTTAAACAAAACCCAAGAAGCAACTTCTCACCCAGAGCCACGTACATTATCATCATTTAGAAGGCCTTTGGAGTGGGCTATGATGTCAACAATCCTATGCTATATATTTTATAGTGTGAAGGGCTGGGACTTTGATTGGAAAAAAAGGTAGAAAACCACTAATCTAAAGATCTCCGAAAGAGCAATTAGTCTCTTCATAACCTGGGGAAGTGTTGGAATTATACCCGCTGGCATTGTAATGTTGCCAACATCTGGACTGTAGCTCTGGTGTAGAGTCAATTTACAATACTGGCGCAGGTTGGTATTTGGCAGGAGTACTGACAGACAGACTGTGCTTAGAAAGGATGAGGGGAAGAGCTTCCAAATAAGGTTCTGAGCACTCCTTTTGAGTGTGAGTGAGCCGGCTACAAATCTAAAAGGTTTTAGGGATTTTAGGGACCTGTTTGTGCTCCGGTTTCCTCCCACATTCCAAAGACGTACAATACTGTGCAAAAGTGTTCAGCATGTATATATAGTTAGGGTGTCTAAGAGTTTTGCACAGTGTGGAGCGGAGAGCGAGCCTGTATATGTGGCTGGAGCAAATGATGTTGAGAATGATGAGGGTGGAGCACCGAGGGAGGGGTGTGGGACAGGTGGCAGAGAAGGAGTGCCAGATTTGGGATTTGGTGTGGGTGCAGACACACCTAGCCCTGAGACTCCAGGCTAGGTCATTTGATTCCAAACAATTGTTTTATTGATTATTACAGAATGTCTCTCTAATGCTCTGCCCCCCTCTCCCTTCCCCCTTTCCCAACCATGATACCTCTCTCCCTGCTCCCTTCACGCTTTCAATCCACAATAGAGACCCATATCAGAATCCGGTTTATCATTACTCAGGTATGTCATGAAATATGATATTTGTGACTGCAGTACAGTACAATATGTAAAATTACTGTGGTACTGGGCAAAAGCCTGAGGCACCCTAGCTATATACATATGCCTAAAGCTTTTGCACAGTAATGTACGGCTTAGTGAAGGTTAGTGAATTATAGACATGCTATATTGGTGCTGGGAGCAATTACAATGTTTAAAGACATTTTGCCAGGCACATGGATGGAAATGCTTGGAGCAATAGGGCTAAACACAGACAAATGGGATTTGGGCAGGTCGACATCTTGGGCAAATTGGGCCAAAGAGCCTATTTCCATGCTGTATGGCAGTGTGACTCCAGAATTAGAGGGTTCAGGTTTAAGGTGAGAGGGGAGAGAGTTAAGTGAAACCTGAGGAACAACTTTTCACTCAGAGTGTAGTCCATAAATGGATTGAGCTGCCAGAAGAAGTGGTTCAGCCAGGTTCATTATCATCATTTAGAAGATCTTTGGACGTGTGCATGGACAGGAAAGATAGTCTGATTATTTATTTGTTTACAGATACAACATAGAAACCGACCATTCTACCATTAAGCACCCGCACTGCCCAATTACATCTATGTGACCAATTAACCTACTAACCCGCATGTCTTTGGAATGCGAGAGGGGAAACTTGATAACCCAGAGGAAACCCGTGTGGTCACAGGTGGAACATACAAACTCTTTACAGACAATGCGGAATTGAATCCAGGTTGCTAGCACTCTCTTGGGTCTTGGGAAAGGTTTAAGTGGCACAGTCTGTGGATTGGACTCTACAGTTCATGTAATGTATTTTTGGTCTGTGGTTTCTCCTTTTTTTATTGTTATTTTGCGTGATTTTGATTGGGGCAGACAGGCTCTGAGGCCTGCAGTCAGTGAGTGACACAGCACTAAATTGAACTGAACATTCTGTTTCAATTACTTTGTGGTCTGATGCCTTATATTCTGCGTTTGTTTTGCTCGCTCGTTTAGCCATTTGTGCGATTTTTAAAATTGTTTTGTACATTGGGTGTCCGATGTTTTCTTTGAACGGAATCCATGGTTTTCTTTGTTTCTTGGCTGTCTATGGGAAGACGAATCTCATGGTTGTATACTGCATGCAAACTTTGATAATGAATGTATGGCGAACCTTTGAAACTTTAATAGTGTTACACTCACCGCTATGCTACCTTACACCTCCAGGGTGTTTAGATGGATATGGGCCAAGCACAAGCAAATTGGACTAGCTTAGATGAATATCTTGGTTGGCATGGGACAGGAGGGCTGAAGGGCCGATTTCCTTGCTGCAGGACTCTTGGGATCGAGCAATAATCCTATCCTCCTCTTTCAGTTCTTCATATTTTTCTTAAAGTGTGGTGTCCAGGTTTGGAAACAATGGACCAGTTGTGTATGAACCTGCTTTTCACAATTGGTAAGAATGCAAATGCGCTTCTCCACAACTACCATAATATTGTACAAAGTAGAAGGCATGACTCATGTTACCAAAGTCAAAGATCAAAGCAGATTTGTTATCAAAGTACTTGCATGTCACCACATACTACCTTGAGATTCATTCTTTTGCAGATATTTACAGGAAAATAAAGAAATACAATAGAATTTATGAACAACTATACATAACTGCCCTGCCAGAGGTGGTGGCAGAGGTAGATACTGTATATTAGGGTCATTTAAGAAACTCTAGATTGACACGTGGATGATTATAGATAAGTGGAGGGTTATGTAGGAGAGAACGGTTGGATTAGCCAACGTGCCAAAGAAAACAAAATGTGCAAATGCGGGTGCCCCCCCCACCGTTTTTCAAACGTTCGCTTTACGACAGCTCGCTGTTACAAAAGACCTACGTCAGTATCTGTTTTCGCTAAGCAAAGAGGATTTTCGCTTTTACAAAAAAAAGACACCCACTTTATACGTGTGTTTACACCCGAGAAAGACTGCTATGACCGTGAAGCCCTGTGTGGGCAGTTGTGTGCACATGTGCGTACATGCGTATGCGTGTACGTGCATAGGCGTGTATGTGCACATGTGTGTACGTGTCGATTTTTTTTCCTCCAAATCGATTTTGGCTCACTGCCTTCCTGATTCTAATAAGTGAAGCTACACCGTACATGCAATATTTCTACTTTATATAGGCTGTATATTTATCATATCATTCCTGCTTTTACTATATATTTGAGTTATTTTAGGTTTTATGTGTTATTTGGTATGATTTGGTAGGTTTTTTTTGGGTCTGGGAATGCTCAAAAATTTTTCCCATATGAATTAAAGGTAATTGCTTCTCCACTTTACGACATTTTGGCTTACAAACGGTTTCATAGGAATGCAAACACGAGAAAATCTGCAGATGCTGGAAATTCAAACAACACACACAAAATGCTGGTGGAACACAGCAGGCCAGGCAGCATTTATAGGGAGAAGCACTGTTGATGTTTCGGGCCGAGACGTCGACAGTGCTGCTCCCTATAGATGCTGCCTGGCCTGCTGTGTTCCACCAGCATTTTGTGTGTGTTGTTCATAGGAACGCTCTAGCTTTGGATAGCGGGGAAAACCTGTAATAAAAAAAAAATCAGAGAACATGAGTTGTAGAGTCTGATCAACATTGAAGTTCAACTTCACTCTCTTCTCCTATTAGATTCCTTCCTCTCTAGCCCTTTACCTTTTCCACCCACCTGGCTTCACCTATCACCTATTAGCTAGCCTCTTCCTCCCCACCCCCCCCCCCCCCCCCCCCCAGCCTTCATACTCTGACATCTTCCCTCTTCCATATCAGTCATGAAGACGGGTCTCAGCCAGTAAAGTTGACTGTTTATTCATTTCCGTAGCTGGTGCCTGACCTGCAGAGTTCCTCCAGCATTTTGGATGTGTTGAGGTCATCCGCTGCTTGCTTTCCATTCTGTCAGCTCATACCTTCCATTAAGGAGCCCAGGTGCTCCCCCCTACCCCAGAGATGGTCTGAAGGCGTATCACTTAATTAATTTGCTGGGTTGCCTCACCTACAACAGCAGTGCAGCCACACAAACAGCGAATCCTCACTCACAGCTCGAGCAGCTGGTAATTATGCATGTTACAGTGGTAAGGAAGGGTATAAATATAACTTGCTATGAGAATGAAACGTGTAAAATGAAACTGGATGATAACCAGAAAAAGTCTTTGATTGGCCAGCTGCGTCTAATTTGCACATCTTTAGTTCGCACCAGATCGTAACACTGATTTTAATGCATATTTCTATTTAATTTTACGCACTTCATTTTTTGGGTGGGGGGGGGAATTCTGTGCCTTTCGTGCTGCAGCCATGTGTGTGTTGCTCTCTCTATTTGCAAATTGCAATATCGTTACTGGCCAGGAAAATGCACGACAATGGCTTGGGTGGACAGCGCAACAGTTAGGTTATTATTGGTATGGAAGTGTTTGTAGAGTGGTTGATGATCATGGGTTGGTGCACACAGCTTTAACAATGGCAGGTGTTCTTTCATTAAGCCTGAAATGGGCATGTTCACTTTATAAAGAGTCCTGATGAAGGATCTCGGCCTGACACTCCGATTGTCTATTCCCATCCATCGATGCTGCCTGACCTGCTGAGCTCCAGCACGTTGTATGTATTGCTCTAGATTTCCAGCATCTGTAGCACCTCTTGGGTCTTAGCTTTTTGAGAGATGACTTGATAGAGGTGTACAGGATGATAAGAGGCATAATGTGACACTTCCCCAGGGCAGAAATAGCTATTGCAAGGGGGCATACTTTCATTGCGATTGGGGGAAAATATAGGAGGGATGTCAGAGATAAGAGTTTTACGCTAAGAGTGATGGGTGTGTGGCCCACCCCTGTGTGTCAAAGAGGTGGAAATCCAAAGCAGTACACACCAAATGCTGGAGGAACTCAGCAGGTCAGGCAGCGTCTATGGACAAGAATAAATAGTCGACGTTTTAGGCTGAGATCCTTTATCAGGACTCATTGTGGGTCAGACAGCCTGTACTGTTCTGTAATATCCTTTGTTCTATGAAAAGGAACTAAAACTGAAGGGGTAGGCATGAAAGAAGAATCAATTTTTTCATGGTAGTACTTGTACGCTTTCTCCTCCCTCCCACCTTGTTACTCTGGCTCCTGCCCCCTTCCTTTGCTGTCCTGTTGAACGGACTCAGCCAGAAACAACTGTTTATTCCTCTCCATTGCTGCTGCTTGATTTGTAAGTTTCTCCAGCATTTGGTGTATGTATTTCTCAAAATCTGGACGGACTACTTCTAATGTGAGAAGGGAAAGATTTAAAAAGGGCCAGAGAGGCAACTTTTTTCACCCGGGTTGGGGTGTGGGGTGTGGGTGAGGACACCCCAATGAGCTGTTATAGTAAGTGGTTGTGGTGAACTACATATACCTGTCTGGACTGCTCCTGTGGCTCCTCCCACAGACCCCTGTATAAAGGCGATTGAGGCCTGTTGCCCAGCCTCATTCCCCAGGATGTAGTGTTGTTCATTCTTCCAGTCAATAAAAGCCGATACCTCGCTTCTTACGTCTCAGAGTGAGTTTTTGATGGTGCATCAGTGGTTGAGGCAGCAACAATGATGGCCTTTTGTACAAGTGTGTGGATGGGAAAGGTTTAGAGGGATTTGGCTGAACCAGACCAGCTTATTTGGGCACCTTGTTTGGTATGAAATAGTTGGGCTGCGGGGCCTGTTTCAGTGCTGTATAGTAACTCCATGACCTTATTTAGTTACAAGTCCATATGACATTAAGACAGAGGAGCAGAATTAGGCCATTCAGCCCATCAAGTCTGCTTTGCCATTCTATCATGGCTAGTTTATTTTCACTCTCAACTCCATTCTCCTTCCTTCTCCCCATAATCTTTGACACCCTGACTGATCAAAAACCTATCAACCTCTGCTTTAAATACACACAGTGATTTGGCCTCCACAATTGCCTGTGGCAGTGAAATCCCACAGATTGACCATTCTCTAGAGAAAGAAGTTCCTCATCATCCATTGATTTGCCAGTTGATTTAAGGAGGTGGATGTGCTGACAGATCTCAGCCAACCTTCAAGTTACAGCTGCTTTGGAGGGAAAAAGATAATGGATTAAAACCTGCAAAGAACTCTTTGCTCTTTGATTTTGTTGAAAGTGGACGTTTGAAAGCTTTGGGATAGGTCCTTCATTCACCTCGAGGCTTCTGACCGCCTGCCTTTAAACCTGGCTGTTTCCTGCAGTGTGACCAAGGGAAGTTATCAGTTATGTGCCAAGAACCCAGAGTTCACATCTACACAGTCCAAGGCTTCTTCTAGTGCCAATGGTTGGCCGCTCTCACAGAAAGGTTTTGGCAGCCGGTGCAATCCTACCCCCACCCCAACCTTCCCCAGTTAAATGGCTGTCTGAACTGTCTGAGGAAAGTAAATTTATCATCTGTCACTATATACTGCCCTGCGATTCATTTTATTGTGGACATTTGCACGATCAAAAAATAAAATAGAGTTTATAACTCTTAACTATTGTGGACTGACTTTCAATCTCACGTTCTTGATATTTATCGCTTATTTATTGTTAATACTATTTCTTTCTTCTTGCATTTGAACAGTTCATTGTCTTTTGCACACTGGTTGAACATCCAAGTTGGTGTGGTTATTACTCTATCATGGATTTATTGAGTATGCCCACAAAAAAATGAATCTCTGGGCTGTATAAAATCGGTGACATATATGGACTTTGATAATAAATTTACTTTTCAACTTTGAAAAACTATAAGTAGCAAAACTGACAAACAGCCAATATGAAAAGAAGACAAATTGTGGAAAAAAATAAAAAGTAAATAATACTGAGAACATTAGTTGTAGAGCCCTTGAAAAAGAATCCACAGGTTGTATGAAATGTTTACAGGAACTTGGAAGTTACTGAGCAACAAAGTAAGATAATTTAAAAGTAATTGAATTATAAAATTGAAGCAAAAATAGTCACACACATTTAAAACTATAAAATGCACATAAATATACTGATAAATTAAATTCTAAAAATATTACTGTGGCTATTGCCCACAGCTGATTGTCCCAATAGTGTTGAAGCGCTAGGCAACATGGTGGTGTAGCAGTTAGCGTAACACTATTGCAACACGAGTGACCCGGGTTCAACTCCAGCTGCTTTCTGTAAAGAGTTTGTACATACTGTACTCTCCGTCACAGTATTTCCTCCGGGTGCTCCAGTTTCCTCCCACATTCCAAAGATGTACGGATTAGGGTTAGTAAACTGTGAGCATTCCATGCAAGCATGTGGGCTGCCCCCAGGATATATTCAGACTATCTTGGTCATTGACACAAAATGACGCATTTCACATGATTGGATGTGCTTGTGACAAATAAAGCTAATTTTTAAAATAAATTTAAATCTTAAAGAAATATTTAAGAAATTCCAGGGGTGAATTGTTCCATTGTCCCTTTGGGAGTCTACTGGCTCAGGGCTGGTGCTCAGTCAAGTGAAGACAAAGCTGTGTAAAAAGTATTATTTTTATTATTTTTCTGTCTGACTGTATATTTACTACTATCATAATTGTATGTGCTATGGGCCTTGTGCTGTGTATAACTGTTGGTACTGTGGTTTGTGCTTTGGTTCCGGAGGAACACTGTTTCATTTGGTGGTATTTGTGGTTATTGCTGCTGGGTGCTGCTTTCCTGCGACAGTGTTTCATGTATATGTGTTCAGTGGTTGGTAGGGCTTTACCTATGATGGACTAGACTTTGTCCACTACTTTTTGTAGGACTTTCCGTTCAAAGGCCAGTCAATATACTAGCCATTACACATCTAGAGAAGTTTGTTAAAGTTTTAGAAGTCATGCCAAGTCTCCACAAACTCCCAAGTAGAAACATAGAAAAACTACAGCACAATACAGGCCCTTCGGCCCACAATGCTGTGCCGAACAAGTACCTAGGGTTACCCATAGCCCTTTATTTTTCTAAGCTCCATGTACCCATCCAGGAGTCTCTTAAAAGACCCTATTGTATCCGCCTGCACCATCGTCGCTGGGAGCCTATCCCACACACTCACCACTCTGCGTAAAAAAATGTAACCCTGACGTCTGCTCTATACCTGCTTCCAAGCACCTTAAAACTGTGCCCTCTCATCTTAGCCATTTCAGCCCTGGGAAAAAGCCTCTGACTATCCACACGACCAATGCCTGTCATCCTCTTACACACTAAGTAGAGGTGCTGCTGTGCTGTCTTTGCAATTGCACTTGCGTGCTGGACACAGGATAGGCCCTCCAAAGTGATAATGCCGAGGAATTTAACGCTGCTGGCCCTCTTCATTTCTGATCCTCTGCTGAGGACTGGCTCATGGACCTCTTGTTTTCTTCTTCCTCAATAATCAAATCCTTGCTCTTGCTGTTATTGAGTAAGAGGTTGTTGTTTTGACGGCACTCAGCCAGATTTTCAATCTCCCTCCTATACTTTGATTCAATTTAAAAATGTTCAATGCTTTGGATTAACCAGATGTTACAGAAATGCCGTGCCATGACACCCCCTCCCCCTTTAACTTTATCGCCATCTACATTTACGTGTATTAGGAATTTGCTGTGGTTTGTTTGTTTACTTGGAGATAAAGTGAGGAACAGGCCCCTTCACCCTACCGAGCCATGCGTTCAGCAGCCCAACGATTTAGCCCTAGCCTAATCACAGAACAATTTACAATAACCAATTAATCTACTAACTGTTACATGATTCGACAGTGCGAAGAAACCAGGGTGCCTGGTGGAAACCCATGCACACATGGTAAGGAATGTACAAACTTACTTACTTACAGAGGAGGCTGGATTTGAACTTGAACTCCGATGCCCTGAGTGGTAATAGTATTGTGCTAACCACTGCGCCCCCTGTTGGTCAGGGCACAAAGTGCAACAAAAAAACAATATTCAACAATTATAAACATGAGAAAGTCTGCAGATGCTGGAAATCCAAAGCAACACACACAAAATGCTGGAGGAACTCAGCAGGTCAGGCAGCATCTATGGAAATAAATAGATGTCGACTCTTTGGGCTGAGAACCTTCTTCAGGACCGAGATGCCAGAATAAAGGGGGAAGGAGGCTAGCTGGAAGGTAATAAGTGAAGCCAGGTGGATGGGAAAGGTCAAGGACTGAAGGAGGTGGAATCTGATAGGAGAGAAGAGTGGACTATAGGAGAAAGAGAAGGAACGATTATACAACATAAAAATTATACCAAAAATAAAATTAGAAGTTAACATACAGATAAATACATTAATAACCATATGTATTTACAATGTAAACATCATTATATAAAGTGGATTAAAATGTTTACAGTACAGAGCAGTTTCAGGGTAGATTGAACCCCACAACCTCTATATTAAGAAGTGAAAATCTAGGCCAGAGAGCTGGTATCACCAAGAAGTGGTGAAGAACATAGGGAGGCAAAGCTTGGAACTTTAGCCTCCTTTTGGAGATGAAGTGGTGTTTAATAGTGTTATTCCTACGCCACCCAGTTAGTCACTCCCACGTGGGAGACTGTACATGCAGAGTTATCAGTAAGTATCCTGTGAGGCTAGCATACGGTGTTTCTCTCTGCACTATCCCTCAATAACAAACACAACAGGAGGGTCACATGACAGAAAGCCAAAGTCTGGGAATGTTTTTCTCCTCTCTGCTTGGGAATGCTGTTCTCTTTCATTGGAATTCTCCCTGCAGTGGGCTATGTCAGAAAACAAGAAAAACAGAAAGTAGTAAATGTGGTCATCTACATTAAAAGAGATGCCCCCGATTCTGGACTGGCGCTTAACTGAGTTATCCCATTGCCAGCTAATCAGTTGAGGTGAGCTTTGTTAGGAATTGTGAACGCTCTTACAGGAAAGATGTAATTCCAGAATACAGCCTTAAGCTCTGACATCTACAGATGGTGCTAATTACCGTCAAGAGAGACTCTCCTTTCCACAGATCTGTGCAGAACCTCAGACTGCAACATGCCAACAATACCTAACAAAATCGAGAGGTTGGCAAGCAGCACACTGAGACAAACACCTGCTCTGTGAAAGCCCATGTTTGATGTAAGATCACTTCAAGATCCAGGCACTTGAACTGATCCAAATGAAGACATTTCTTCCATATTTTAGTTGGCATGCTTTTGAAAGCAGATAAGAGGCATTTTATTGTGTGTGTGTGTGTGTGTGTGTGTGTGTGTGTGTGTGTGTGTGTGTGTGTGTGTGTGTGTGTGTGTGTGTGTGTGTGTGTGTGTGTGTCTCTCTCTCTCTCTCTCTCTCTCTCTCTGTGGGTATATGCAAATGTGTTTTGTGTTTGTGATCCTACATAAATGTGCTTGAATATATTTATATGTGTTTATACGTGTATATACGTGTTTGTATGTGTGGTCTGTGTGGGTATGTACAAACATTTCTTGTATTCATGTTCACGTGTGTGTATGGTGTGTGCATGTGTGCGCACTTGTGCTGTTAAATCATTTTAATACATGTAGATATTCTGTTTAAATTTCAAATTTCCAAGTAAATTTATTAACAAGGTACATATATGTTCATCATATGCTACCGTGAGATTTATTTCTTTGCGTGTGTGTGTATGTATATTTAATACACAAAATGGGATTTTAATGTCATTACAATAATAATATATTAGGTGTTAAGACATCTCTACTTTCTGATTATGTCTGTAGTCAGGAATGGTATCCCTAAAAGTCAAAGATAACAACTATGTACAATTACGGAGTGAATGCAGAGTAAGAATATTTCAATTCTGTTAACCAGGAATGGCCAGTCAATTGATGATCACTTCCCCACTGACTCCTCTAGTCTCCTTTCATAATAACATCAGTCACTTCTTTTTAAATAATAGCTTGCACAACCAACACCGAGGTTCATTCGAAAGGGCAACACAAAAATCCAGCCCATTTTATCTGTGATAATGATCTGTTCTGCTGCAGTCTGTAACAGGGCTGGTGTAGTGTCACGGTAAAGACGGAATGGTTCATAGACATCAGCTCAACCCCTCGATTACATCAAAAGTGTGGCCTCTCCTCAGCTTAGCTGCTCTCTCGCTTCCCTATACATGCTATTTATGTACTTTTCAGGCCTTGTGATTATAGACCAGACAAGTAGACAAATATCTGCAGAGGCTGAAGATAACAGTGAGTATTTATAAAACATCTTTCACAAGAGCAAAAGGACTTAAAGGACATTACATCTAACAAAGGGCTTTTGAAGAACTGTTGTAAAAAAGACAACTCAGCTGACAACATGTGTACAGTAAGGTCTCATAACTCACAACGTTAGAAACTATATGAGCCGCTCTTTGATATTGAGTGGTGTTAGTTATATTTGCAGTTACTGTAGCTATGTTATTTAATGATGAATATATATGGTTGTTCTATTATGTTTCTTTTTTTTATTATTACTTTAGTTCGAATTAGTAATTGGTGTATTATTGTCACATGTACCGACATACTGTGAAAAGCTGTTGTTTGCGTGACGTCCAAACTGATTATTCCGTACTTACCCCTCTGCCATCAGATTTCAACGTTCAAAGTAAATTTATTATCGAAGTACATATGTGTCACCTGAGATTCATTTTCTTGCAGGGATTCACAGTAAATACAAAGAAATAACAATAAATAAATAAGCAATAAATTCTGTGAACATGAGGTGATGAGCCCTTGAAAGTGAGTCCATAGTTTGTGGGAACAGTTCAGTGTTGGGGTGAGTGAAGTTATTGCCTCTGGTTCAGAAACCTGATGGTTCAGGGTTAGTAACTGTTCCTGAACCTGTGGTGTGAGTCCTGAGGTTCCTGTCCCACCTCCTTGATGGCAGCAGTGAGAAGAGAGCATGACCTGGGTGGTGGGGGTCCTTGATAATGGATATTGATTTTCAGCAGCAGTGCAGGAAATGAACGCTTGGACCCTACTTCACTACTTTTGCTCTCTTTTTGTACCACTTATTTAAACTTCTCAATTATTTCATGTTTTAAAAATATGTATTTTATGTATTACACTGAAGTGTTGCACAAAACAAAAAAATTCACAACATATGCCAGTGATAATAAACCTGTTTTTGTTACATAAGTTCTGAAGTCATAGAACATACAGCGTAGACACTTGCCCTTCAGCCCGTCTAGTCCATACTGAAATATTAATCTGCCTAGCTTCATTGACCTGCACCCAGACCGGAGTCCTCCCATTCATGTAACTACCTAAATTTCACCTAAGTGTTGAAATCAAACCAGCATTCACCACTTCCACGGGCAGCTCATTCCACACTTTCTCCACCCACTGAGTGAAGAAATTCCCCTTAACTGTTTCCTTTTTGTAGAGCTGTTGCGTATCTGGAGGCAGAACAAGAAAAGAATGCAAATGGAGCAAGGCAAATAAAATACAAAGGTAGATAGCGAGTTCAAGAATTCTTCGTTCCTCAAGAGGATGACCTGCGTCTCCCTCCCCCTGATTTGTTACATGGTTAATGGGACCGAAGCATTGGTGAGGATCCCTACCAATCACCACACAATCTGTTTGACCCTTTACCATTAGGCAGGAGGTACAGGAGCATCAGAACTAGGATTGCCAGACTGGGTAACAGCTTCTTCCCGCAGACTGTGAGACCCTGCCACTACTGGTCTCATAACTAGATCAACAAGCTGTGTGCTGTTTACCTGTCCTGTGGAATTATATTTTTATCAATTTCTTTATGGTCATATTTTTTTTATGTGCTGTGAGTGATATATGTATTGCAGAAGCACTGTGATTCAGAGGAACATTGTTTCATTAGATTACATACACATACAGTCCAATGATAATAAACTTGAAATGGAACTTGATATAAGAGCTCTGTTCAAGAGTCTTATGATAATGGGATAGAAGCTGTGGTTTAGAATCACAGACTCAGAAAACAGGGAAAGGTCTTCTTTGACCTGCTAATTTCACCCTGAACCACCAAGCAATCATTTACACTAACCCTACACACACGAGTCTTATTTTATCTTACTTATTCATGCATAACCCAACCCTTAAACATAGAGACACACACTGGAGATTTACGTTCTCAGTATTTTAGAGAGCATTACACCGTCCAGACCTTCTGGCAGTTCACAAAATATTGAAGCTCTTTAGAATATCAGTAATTGGAAATCCAATTGTTCGATGGCATCTCATGATTTAGCCTCCTCCGCTAAGCACAGATTTAGACCCATAAATTCAGCTTGTCCAATAAACTAATTATGGGATTCTTGCAACTCTCTACATTGGAATGATGTCATAGCCTCCTTTAACGTGTTAAATGTGTACATATACCCTGACAGACAATGTAATACTGGGCTGTTTATAGCCCTGTGTTGCATTGTCTCTCTTTAATTGGTAAGTTGGTTTATTATTGTAGGTATGAGTCGCTAGTCAGGAAGGCAAATGCAATCTTATCATTCATTTGAAGAGGACTAGAATATAAAAGCAAGGATGTAAAGCTGAGGCTTTAAGGCATTAGTCAGATCACATTTGGAGTATTGTGAGCAATTTTGGGCTCCATATCTAAGAAAGGATGTACTGCTGGCTTTGAAGAGGTGGTTTACAAGAATGCTCACAGGAATTAGAGGGTTAACATATGAGGAGCGTTTCATGGCTCCGGGTCGGTACTTGCTGTAGTTTAAAAGAATGAGGAGGGGTCTCATTGAAACCTACCGAATTTTGAAAGAGCTAGGTAGAGCGGACATGCAGAGCATGTTACCAATAGTGGGAGAGTTCAGGCCCCGGAACAGAAATGTGGGCCTTTAGACCCGAGATGAGGAGGAATTTCTTTAGCCAAAGGGTGGACTCTATGTCATTGGAAATTTTTAAAGCAGAGGTTGATAGGTACTTAATTAGTACGGGCATCAAAGGTTACAGGGAAAAGGCAGCAGAATGGGGTCGAGAGGGATAATAAACCAGCCATGATGGAATGGGGTAGCAGACTCAATGGGCTGAATGGTTTAATTCTGTTCCGATGTTATACGTTCTTATTGTCACGTGTACCAAGGTACAGTGAAAATCATTATTTTGCATGGCATCTCGACAGATCATTTCATCGCAACAATATATTGAGGTAGTTCATGGGAGAGCAGTACAAGTATCCAGGAGAGAGTGTTACAGTTACAAAGAAAGTGCAGTGCAGACATTCAGTCAAGTCCAAGGGCTAAACAAAGTGAATTGTGAGATCAAGAGTCTACCGTGCAGTGAGACTAGTCAGTGGTGGGAGAGAAACTGTCTTTGAGCCTGGAGGTACAGGCTTTCAAGCTTTTTGTATATTTTGCCCGATGGGAGAGGGGCAGAAAAGAGAAAATCCAGGGTGGGTGTGGTCTTTAATTATGCTGGCAGCTTTACTGAGAGAGACAGAGAGAGAAAGAAGTGTATACTGAGGGGAGGCTGGTTTCCCACATATGCTGAGCATTTTTATTTAGTTCAGGAACAATTATCACCCCTCAACCATCGGGCTCTTGAACCAGAGGGGATAACTTCAGTCACCTCAACACTGAACTGTTCCCACAAACTATGGACTCATTTTCAAGGACTCTTCATAATATGTTCTTGATATTTATTGCTGATAGATTTATTATTATCATTTTGTTTCTATTTTCTTTTTGTGTTTACACAGTTTATTGTCTTTTGCACATTGGCTGTTTATTCATCTTGTTGTGTACGGGTTTTCATTATTTCCGTTGTGTTTTCTTGTATTTACTGCAAGTGTCTGCAAGAAATTGAATTACTTTGAACTTTGTTGATTGTGGGCCAAGAATAATCTGCTCCTTGCGGGAAATTCCCAGCAACCTTCCATAAAATAAAGCCTGGGCTAGTCTACATTCACATCTCAACTGAAGGGCAGAGTCTGGGTTTGAGTGGCAGAATTGGGACATGATCCCACAAACACCAGGCTCAAGTGGTCAAAGAACTATCACTGCACTAATTGAATGCTAGCGCAAAAGTTCCCAACCGACGCAACTAGAATTTCCACCTCTGCTATCTGCTGGACCAATATCAAGAGAAAGCTCCCACTCTAATGTGTGAGTCATAAAGTGTAATCCTGAGGTTGTGAAACATTTTGGATATTTGTGCTGAAGGAACGAAGGTTAGTGGAATGACATAGAAACATAGAAATCCTACAGAACAATACAGGCCCTTGGGCCCACAAAGTTGTGCCAAACTTGTCCCTACATTAGAAATTACTAGGCTTACCTATAGCTCTCTATTTTTCTAAGCTCTATGTACCTATCCAAAAGTCACTTGAAAGTCCCTATCATATCAGCCTCCAGCACCGTTGTCAGCAGCCCATTCCACGCACTCACCACTCTCTGAGTAAAAGAAACTTACAAATGTTGTACACTTAGAGTCAACTGATCCATGGGATGGTGGAGCCTTTAGTCTGATCGTTTGAGTACTAGCATTATTAACTTTATTTTTATTTAGAGATACAGTGTGGAACAGGCCCTTCTGGCCCAACGAGCTGTGCGCCCAGCAATCCGCTGATTTAACCCTAGCGTAATGCCAGGGCAACATACAATGCCCAGTTGACCTACTAACTTTGGACTGTGTGAGAAAACCAGAGCACCCAGAGGAAACCTATGCACACACCTGAAGAATGTTGTAAACTTGCTTACAGAGGAGGCTGGAATAGAACTCCAAACTCTGACGCCCCACACTGCAATAGTGTCAAGCTAAGCGCAATGCTACCATGGTGACGCACGGTGATTTCTACTGTGCTAACTTGTTTACACCCACTCCACTAACTAGTATCACGCCAATCCCCTCCAGGTAACTAAACAAATGTTTTCGCTTCTTCAGTGCTGCCTGGCCTGCTGAGTTCCTCCAGCAGTTTGTGGATTTCCACCATCAGCAGATTTTCACATTCCTCCTTGACTTTCATTAGACTTCTGTTGTCCCATCAGACACATTCCATGGAGCTGGTATGAATCTGAAACCAGCAATATCTTCTGCAGGTCAGTAATAGAGCAGTAAAGTAGGATAACACTTTGTAGAACCAGTGATTGGGGTTTAATTCCTGCTGCTGTCTAAGTTCAAAGTTCAAGTAAATTTATTATCAAAGTACATATGTGTCACATACTGAGATTCTTTTTGTTGTGTGTGGGCAATCATAGTAAATACAAGAAAATCAATGAAAAGCTGCACCCAACAAGATGGACAACAACCAGTGTGCAAGAGAGAAAGCAAAAAGAAATAATAATAATAATAATAAATAAATAAGCAATAAATATTGAGAATATGAGGTGACAGGTCCTTGAAAGTGAGTCCGTAGGAACAGTTCAGTGCTGGGGTGAGTGAAGTTATTCCCTCTGGTTCAAGAACCTGATGGTTGAGGGGTGATAACTTTCTGAACCTGGTGGTATGAGTTCTGAGGATCCTGTATCTCTTTCGGGTGGCAGCAGTGAGAAAAGAGCCTGGCCTGGATGGTGGGGGCCCTGGATAGGAGATAAGGAGCTTCTCTCCATGACCGTGTGGGTTTCCTCTGGGTGCTTATCTTATCTTATAATAATCAGAAAATTAATAAGAAATGGTGTTGACTTAATGGTGTTGAGTTACAGCCTAGAAGAATGTTTCTATGTGTGGCTGTCACCCCCAGAACTGGAGGACCGATGAATCATTTTTAGTTTGGCCTGTGCCGTTTGATCTGTTTGGCATGGGTGGCCCTACCAAAAACAAAAGCATAAAACCCTGACTCCAGCCAACATAGCTCTCTGGGTCATTGAGGCACGCACGCCTCCAAACCACTACAAGGTTGTGGTTCTTTTGGAGGAATTTATGTGCATTTCTCCAGATTTCTAGCATCGGCAGACTCTGTCATGTCTCATTATTATTCAAAGCCTGGTCTAAACCTCACCTTCTGCAGATATGTTTCAAGCTGAAATTAAGTTCAAGTTCAAGTCCATTGTCTTTCAACTGCACACATGTCTATCACCAAATGAAACAATGTTCCTCCGGACCAAGGTGCACAACTCAGTACATATAACTCATACACAACAGATAAAGTAACATTACTGCAAATAACTTAACAAATAATGAAATATATTCCAGAAGATTAGCATAAGATGCATTTACAACACAAGTTAAAAAGTCTTTGGTAAAATGACACCCTGAGATCAATGAACCTGCAGTGCCAACTTGATACTCACTGATCCCAAGAGCTAGCTGTGAAGTGATGGTAAACAGGGTGTCTTCAGACACCATGGTGCGATTTCAGCAGCCTCTCCAAATGTGTACGTCACAGATTAGCTTAATGTAACGGTGATTCATATTCCAGTGTAATTATATGGTCCACTGAAATTGATTACATCTCTGCCGACTGAAGAATTCTGGCCTGACGATGGTTTGATAATTTACAACCCTGGCATAATAGACCAGTCTTGTGGAAAGAAAAGAACGAAGATAGATGATACTGGCAGAGTTTCATAGATTTATTAAATTTCTATCAAACAGAAAAAGTCTGCTGCACTTGGAAATTGTCTGAATTTTTTTTAATCAAAATTCATGAGCTCAGAGTTTGGTTCAGCAGGTTAGGGAATGGTTTGACTCAGAAAGTGGTGAAAAAAAAATAAAAAGCCTATTTGAAGTAATTTTTCAACGACAGGTTTTAATTGGATGTTAAATCAAATGCTTATCTGCCTTCCTACAGATATCACATTATATAAAATGCAATTAGTGTTACCAGCCCTGTAACCATGGGCGCCACGGTAGTGAAGCGGTTAGCGTTATGCTACTACAGTTCAGAGTGTCGGAGTTCCGAGTTCAATCCTGATGTCCTCTGTGTGGAATCTCTGTACGTCCTCTCTGCAGGATGCATGGGTTTTCACCGGGCCCTCCGAATTCCTCCCACAGTCCAAAGACATACTGGGTAGGTTAATTGGTCATTGTAATTTCTCCTGGGATTAGGTTACGGTTAAATCAGGGGTATCGGGGTTTGCTGGGCAGTATTGATCGAAGGACCAGAAGTGCCTATTCCACCCGGTGTTACTAAATAATTAAAATAACCAATGTGCTGAATTATAAGTTACTGGTATGTGACAAACTAACAACTCTGGTCATCTGTGGAAACATCAAACATCCAGTACTCACATCAGCAAACTGTAAACGAACTGGGCAATATCTCTTTTGTAAGCAATCCTTTCCAATTCAGATTTATTTATCACTGATATACTGAACCGTACGGTGAAAATGACCAATGCACCCAAGGATGTGCTGAGGGCAGCCCGCAAGTGTCACCACCACGTTCACAGGACAGCAGCAAAAAAACAAGGCCTTTCCCTCCATTCCATCCATCCACCCATTCTCTCTCGCGCGTGCGCTCTCTCTCTTCCTCTCTCCCTCTCTCCCCCTCTCTCCCTCTGCCGCTCTCCCGCTCTCCCCCTCTCCCCTTCTCTCTCTCCCCCTCTCCCCCCCAACCCCAGCACACTGCCTACAGCCTCCAGCGCTCGCAGGCAGCGGTCTCTGACTTCCCTAGTCACTACTGGGCTTCACCTTCTGGAATTCCAATCAACAGACTTGGTGGGACAAATGACCTAATTCTGCTCCTGTATCTAATGGTCTTATGGTCCATCGTTCGGACTTCTGTCTTCAGTATCTGCTGCAGCTCTCACCAATGATGGGACCCAGAGTCAGACCTCAATCTCTGGACTCACAGAGGATAGGACCCTGAACTCCAGTCTTACCGACTTGCCTAACTAAGTGGTCATCAGACATCGTACCTACTGCCTGCATGGACCTCCAATTACCACTGACAAGGGTGGGTGGCAGAATTCCTGTTCTGCAGCTCCAGAGGCGTTGGTGATGATTCCAGTGTAACGTCTGTAAGCTCCTCTACAGACAGAGTATATGATGGGATGATTGGGTGGATGGTTAGGGAGGTGATGCACTCCAGAGCTTCCAGTGATTTAGCTGGAGATTCCCTGTGTCATTCCAAATCCGTTTTGGAACAATCATGGAGTGGGGATTAGTAATTGGTGTGGTCACATCTACTGAGACACAATGAAAAGCTTGGTTTTTTTCTTGCCATCCAAACAGATAATCACATGCATACATTCAGTGGCCATTTTACCTCCTGTACCTAATAAAGTGGCCACTTCATGGTAGCCGGTCCGCTTCAAGGTTCAATGTGTTGTGTAGTCAGAGATGTTGTTCTGCACACCATTATTTTAACACATGGTTCTTTAGAGTTATGGTCACCTTCCTGTCAGCTTGAAACAGTCTGGCCATTCTCCTCTTATCTAGCTCATTAACAAGGCATTTTCTCTGCTGCTCACTGGATTTGTTTTTGGTTATCGTGCCATTTTCTATAAACTCTAAGAGACTATTGGTTGACAAAATCCCGGGAAATGAGCAGCTTCTGAGATACTCAAACTACCCCATCTGACACCAGCAATTATTCCACAGACAGCAGCACTTAGATTACATTTCTTCCCCATTCTGATGTTTGATCTGAACCTCTCTACCGTGACTGCATGCTTTCTGCTTTGAGTTGTTGCTGCATGATCAGCAACTGAGATACTTACATCAACAAGCCAGCATTTCACTGTACCTAATAAAGTGACCACTGACTGTAGGTATGCTGAGGAACAATCACAACAGGATGAAGATTATAGTATTCCTGTTACACACTTCAGTGCAGGCAGACAATAAGGTGCAAGGTCATAACAAAGTAGATTGTGAGGTCAAGCCCATAAGACATAGGAGCAAAATTAGGCCATTCAGCCCACAGAGTCTATCATGGCTGATTTATTATCCCTATCAACCTCATCTTCCTGCCTTCTCTCCGTAACTTTTGATGCTGTTACAAATCAAGAAGCTGTTAACCTCCACTTTAAATATAGACAATAGACAATAGGTGCAGGAGTAGGCCCTTCGGCCCTTCTAGCCAGCACCGCCATTCACTGTGATCATGGCTGATCATCCACAATCAGTACCCCGTTCCTGCCTTCTTCCCATATCCCTTGACTCCGCTATCTTTAAGAGCTCTATCTAACTCTTTCTTGAAAGCATTCAGAGAACTGGCCTCCACTGCCTTCTGAGGCAGAGCATTCCAGAGATCCACAACTCTCTGGGTGTAAAAGTTTTTCCTCAACTCCGTTCTAAATGGCCTACCCCTTATTTTTAAACTGTGGACTCTGGTTCTGGACTCCCCCAACATCAGGAACATGTTTCCTGCCTCTAGCGTGTCCAATCCCTTAATAATATATGTTTCAATCAGATCCCCTCTCATCCTTCTAAATTCCAGTGTATACAAGCCCAGTCGCTCCAATCTTTCAAGATATGACAGTCCCGCCGTCCCGGGAATTAACCTCATGAACCTACGCTGCACTCCCTCAATAGCAAGAATGTCCTTCCTCAAATTTGGAGACCAAATTTGCCAATATAGGCAAATGTATTGGAGACCAATATAGCCAATGTCTTGGTCTCCATGGCTGTCTGTGGCAAAGAATTCCACAGATTTACCACCCTCTGGCTAAAGGGTAGTCCTTCTATTCTGAGTCTGTGCCCTCTGGTCCTAGACTCCTCCACTATAGGAAACATCCTCTGGAAATATCCACTCTATCTAGGCCTTTACAATAGGCTCGTATGAGATCCCCCTTCATTCTTCCAAACACCAGCAAGTACACGTCCTGAGCAATTAAACACTGCATAGATGTTAACCCTTTAACTGCTGATCATTCTTGTAACTTCCTCTGGACCCTCTCCATTGCCAACACATCCTTTCTTAGATAAGGGGCACAAAATTGCTCATAATACTGAAAGTGCAGCCTGACCAATGCTGTATAGAGTCTCTGCATTACACTTTTGGTCAAGAGTCCATTGTGCAAGGGGACTGTTCAATATTTTTGTATCAGTCTGATAGAAGCCGTTCTTGAACCTGGCGTTACATGCTTTCAGGCTTTTGTAACTTCTGCCCAGTGGGAGGGGTGACAAATGTGGACTTTGGTGTTAAACTTACAAAGTGTGGTGCAGGCAGACAGTAAGGTGCAAGGGGCCATGACAAGGTAGATTGAGACATCAAAAGATCACCTTTATGGTATAAGCGTCTTGGCCATGATCTCCATCCCATCGAGTAGTAGTGGGATAGAAGCTGCTCTTGAGCCAGATGGTTTGTATTCTCATGGCTCTCTAGCTTCTGCTTGATGGATGGGGGGGAGAATGATAGTGATGCACTGAGGTCTAAATACTATCTACACCAGGACCACCAGACTCAACAATGGTTACTTTCCTCAAGCAGTATGGCTGTTCAACACCTCCACCCACTAACCCACCCCTCCACAACCCCCAACCACCACTACTTTATCATTTCCTGTCAGGCACCTTATATACAGACACTCCTGTGTCTAGCTGAACACTTTCTGAACATATAATCAATCTCCATATATACCATATATTATGTGTATATTTATTGTTTTTTTAATTATTCTGTTCTTTTTTGTGCTGCATCGAATCTGAAGTAACAATTATTTCATTCTCCTTTACATTTGTGTACTGGAAATGACATTGAACTGTCTTGAATCTTTGATTCAGGCTGCTGTACTGAGGCAGTGAGAAGTGTCATGGCGTCAGTGGAAGGGAGGCTGGTTTCTGAGATGCCCTGACTTGCATCCGTAGCTGCTTGTAGTTTCTTGCAGTTGCAGGCAGAGCTGTTGCTGTACCAAGCTGTGATCACCCGGGTAGGATGCTTTCTAGATGCACTTGTAGTTGTGACCCTGATGTTGAATTGATATGTCCAGGTTTTGGAGAGCTGGGAGCATTGCAAGAGAAGGGCAGCAGCTCTCCATCTCTTGAAAAAGGAGATGGTGACCAAGTGAAGAGTCTTTTTATAACAAACAAACACTAGATGCTGGAAATTTGAAGTAAAAATGGAAAATGTTGCAAACACTCGTCAGGTCAGGCAGCTACTATGGAGAGAGAAACTGCCCAATGCATCACTGGTATCAGCCTACCTGCCATTAAGGAAATGTATGACCTAATGGATGAACTGCTGGGAATAATTCAACATTAATGTTTCTAATTCTCTCCAGTGATGTGTGCCTCTTTGCTGTTCTGTCTGTGCTGGCTGGAGTGGCAGTGTTGCCGTGATGCGATGGCTTTGTGTTGAAGAAGCCATGCTGGAACGTCGAGGCTGCAGAATTACTGCCTTCTATTCATGTGATGCAAATTACCTTCTCTGTTCATGTCAGTTCAATTTGCTCATCATGACTCATTTTCTGTGTAGTAAAAAGGAAAACAAATTGAGCATTAATGTAAATTACATCAACATTTAACTCCCAAGAAAATGAAAAATGATTTTCAAAGATTCCTTACGGAGCAGTCTGTGAGTGCATTGAGGATGGTCACTTGGGCTTTTGAAGTATAGTTGTGGTCAGGTAAATGAGTTCAAAATGTGGGTCAATTATAAAAGCTGTCTGTCTGCGTAGAAGTCAGCTTATAACCTCCGACTTGCAATATACGTGCTCTGAAATAGCAATTGATCTCTATATTTGTGGCACATTGTGAAGGTGTTGTGGATATTAAATCTTTGTATTAACGTCTGTGGAAAGTGGTTCAAAAATGCTGATTAGTAGGCTGGAACGGATTTCTCCCTGGCTGGTTCTGTAGAGGACCTTTAGTAATGGACATCCCGTCAGGGCTTTCTTCTACTTCCTGTGTCTGTACGTAGACCTCAGGGAGGAGGTAAAGGATCAGTACTTGGGCAGCTCGGTAGTGGTAGCAGTTAGTGTAATAGTTTCTGTAAGGAGTTTATACATTCTCCCTCTGGGTTTCCTTCAGGCGCCCCAGTGTCGTCCTCCTTTCCAAAGGTGTACAGGTTAGGGTTAGTAGGTTTTGAACGTGCCATATTTTGGCGCCGGAGGTGTAGCAACACTTGCTGGCTGCCCCCAGCACATCCTCGGATGACGTAGGTCATTGACGCAAACGACGCATTCCACTACATCTTTTGATGTTTCAATTAAGTTGAGAGAAATAAAACAAATCTGTGTTTTGCAGTGGATCTCCTGACCTTCCATTCCATTCAGGATTCAGATCTCGACTCAGCAGTTGATTGCCAGTGTGCTGGGGAGATCAGCACTCACCTTGTACCTGGCCCCCTCAGCTCTTTGCAGCTGGTGTGATGGCCTCCTTCATTTTAAAGAGGACAGTGACATTAAACAAAAAAAACCAATTCCAGATAATTAATTATTTTATCTCAATATTCTTAATTGATTTCCCATTCTATAACGTGTATAAATTAAACAGTACTTCTTCAAGCAGTTTTCATTTCCAGAGATGGGAGAGATTTAAAAGGGATGTGAGGGGTAACTTCCTCCCCCAGAAGGTGGTGTATGGATCCAGCTGCTAGAGGAAGAGCTTGAGACAGATATAATAATGGCATTTCAAAGACGCTTGGACAGGTACAGGGATAGGAAAGGTTTAGAGCAGGGGTTCCCAAACTGGTGTCTGCAGACCCCTTGGCTAATAGTAGGGTCCCATGGCATAATAATGGTTGGGAACCCCTGGTTTAGAGGGATTTAGGTCAAATGCAGGCAAATGGGACTAGCTTAGCTGGGCAGAAGGGCATAGTTTTCTGCACTGTGTTACTTCCTGGCTCTAAGATAAACTAAATGGTATAATTTGTAAAATGGTGAAGAGACAGCGAGTCCAATGAAGACTGAATGAAAAATTGATGGAATCATGAGTTATGCAAAGAACCGTAGGGAGTACAAAAGAAAAGACGTTCATCTGAAGCATTAAAAATCCCTGTGAGACCTTAGTTGGAGCATGAACCTCAGCTTGTGGCAACACTTGTACAGGAGGAAGCTCCTAGCACTGGCAGAGGGTTTCTGGTCTGAGAGATATCTAGATGGATCACGTACATAGATGCACAGTGGAAAGTATCCTGACTGGTCATCGAGGCCTGGCATGATAAAAAAACACGTCCAAGAATGGAAATGTCTACAGCAAATGGAGGACATAGCCCAGCCCACACAGTCAAAACCCTCCTCACCACTGAGCTAATTTACAGTTAGCACTCTCAGAAGGCAGGAGCATCCATTGTCAGGAACCTCAACCATCTAGGCCATGCTCTCTTCCCGCTGCCATCTTTGGGAAGGAATTAGAGGAGCCTTAAGTCCCACACCATCAGGTTCAGGAACAGTTATTAGAAACCAGGCTTCTGGACCATTGGGGATAACTTTATTCCCCTCAACTCTGAAATGATCCCACAACTTATGGATGCACTTTCAAGGCCTCTACAACTCATGTTCTCAGTATTATTTTTTATTTGCTTACTTATTATGTGTATTTGCCCATTTTGTCTTTTTGTACACTACAGGTCTGTTTGTGTGTAGACTTTTTAGCAATTTTATTTCTTTGTCCTACTGTCAATGCCTGCAAGAAAATCAATCTCAGGGTGAAAAGCTTGTCTTGCATACTGTTCATACAGATCACATCTTTACACAGTGCAGTGAGAAAGAATAAGCTAAAACAATAAAAATGCTGAATAAACTGTGAAAGCTACTGGAAAAGTACAGTGCAAGATCATAACGAGGTTGATAGTGCGATGTAGTTATGGTGACCGGTACAGTACTTTACAAAAGTCTTAGCACAGATATATATAATTTAGATGCCGAAGACTTTTGCACAGTACATCTTCTCAGTACATCTTCTCAGTTACCAAATAACACTTAATACTACTGTTTCCCAACCACCTCCAATTGTAATCAATATACAGTACTATGAAACAGTCTTAGGCACACTAACCGTATTCTGTATGTGTGCCGAAGACTTTTGCACAGTGCTGTATGTGCTTAGATAATAAATTTACTTTGAACTTAGGTTGGAGCAGCAGTCACAGTGGGTCGAATGGCGTGTTGTTACTGTGAGATCCTGTGTGGGAGAGCTCTTCGCTGCAAGTTTTATTGTTTAAATGATATTGTGGTCATGGGCACAGCCGGAGCTCTGTCCAAAGTGGAACCAGACTGCACCATGTATCAAATTGCAATTGGGGGTTGTGGAAGCCAAATGAACAGGGAGTTATATTACTCCAAACCTTGGACCCCTTCTAAGCACAGCTGTGCAGACCTCCAGAGAGCCATCAGAGGACCATCAACCACCATGCCCCATCGCCTGGTGGTTCAGCCAAACATAGTAAAGGTGAGATTTGTCATAGAGGCCTCTCCTCCATGTACTCTATCTACACCTCACTGCCTCAGTTGGGCATTAGGCATAATCAAATATTATGAGTTTAAGAGCCAAGAGCTAATGTTGCAGCTAGATGGGACTGTGGTCCGACCCCACTTGGGGTACTGTGCTCAGTTCTGGTTGCCTCACTACAGGAAGGACACAGAAGCCATAGAAAGGGTGCAGAGGAGATTTACAATGATGTTGCCTGGATTGGGGAGCATGCCTTATGAGAATAGGTTGAGTGAACTTGGCCTTTTCTCCTTGGAGCGACAGAGGATGAGAGGTGACCTGATAGAGGTGTATAAGATAATGAGAGGCATTGATCGTGTGGATAGTCAGAGGCTTCTTCCCAGGGCTGAAATGGCTAGCATGAGAGGGCATAGTTTTAAGGTGCTTGGAAGAAGGTATAGAGGAGATGTCAGGGGTAATTTTTTTATGCAGAGTGGTGAGTGCGTGGAATGGGCTGCCAGCAGCAGTGGTGGAGGCGGAAACGATAGGGTCTTTTAAGAGACTTTTAGAGAGGTACATGGAGCTTAGAAAAATAGAGGGCTATGTGTAAGCCTAGGTAGTTCTAAGGTAAGGACATCTTTGGCACATTATTGTGGACTGAAGGGTCCGTATTGTGCTGTAGGCTTTCTATGTGTCTATGTTCTATGTTTCTACTGCACCTATCCCAGACATTCTCTCATCTCCTCACTCCCATCATGCAGAGGATACCAAAGTCTGAATGCACAAACTACAGACCCAGACACTTTCTACCGCACACAGAATACTGGAGGAAGCTACCCTCTGTGGTCAGATGCTTGATGGACCTCTTTTACAATAACATGGACTCTTGCCTCACAACCTATCTCATTATGGCCGTGCACCTTATCGTTTTCCTGCTCTGTACTTTCTCAGTACCTGTCACACTTTATTCTGCATTGTTACTGTTTCACCTTATTCTGCCTCAATGCTCTGTGTAATGATTTGACCTGTACGAAAAGTATGCAAGACAAGCTTTTCACTGTATCTTGGTACATGTGACAAAATAAGTATATTATTGTGATATGTAACAAGATGCTGTGTGTGCTAGTATATGGTGACATACATGTACTTTGATAATAAATTTACTTTGAATTTTGAACAATAATAAACCAATACCAATATGGCAAGAATTTGTGAATGCCTTTTCCTCTGATTTAATCTAATGAGTCGGCGGGGAGGGGTGAAGGATGGGGTTTGCTAAGAGGACAACCCCAACCCCTCACTACCCCTCACCACATCCCACACAAGACAACCATCTGTGCTCAGACACATCAGGAACCTTGGTAGAAAGAATATGGAAAGATGATTCACGAAGAGGCTCAACCTGAGATCCACAAGCTTTAATAGTGGTTTTCATTTCTTGACTGGAGCCAAAACATTAGAGTCAGGGAGAACTACAGCAGAGAAACAGGCCTTTCGGCTCAACTCATCCATGCCCACCGAGGTCCCCACTTAAGCTAGTCCCATCTGCCCACATCTGGCCAGTACCTCAAAGTCAAAGTAAAATTTATTACCGAAGTACTCATATGTTACCACATACTACCTTGACATTCATTTTCTTGCAGGCATTTGCAAGAAAATAAATACATTAGAATTTATTAAAAGTTAAACATAAACTGACCCTGACAACAGCCAGTGTGCAAAAGACAAATTGTGTAAATAAAAAAAAATAAAACTGGGAACATTGGTTGTAAAGAGTCCTTGAAGGTGAGTTTGTAGGGTGTAGAATTAGTTCAGAGTTGTGGTGAGTGAAGTTATCTGTGCTGGTTCAGGAGTGAGATGGTTGGAGGGTAATTACTGTTCCTGAACCTGGTTCAAAGTTCAAAATAAATTTATTATTAAAATACATATACATCACCATATATAACCCTGAGATTCAATTTTTTGTGGGTATACTCAATAAATCTATAGAATAAATAGCTATAACAGAATCAATGAAAGACCACCCAACTAGGGCATTAAACCAGAGTGCAGAGGACAACGAACTGTGCAAATGCAAAAAGAAGAACCAATAATAATGAAGAAATAAGCAATAACTATCAAGCACATGAGAGGCCTGTGTTCGATGGTTCTATGGAGAGTCCTTGGAAGTAAGTCTATAGGTTGCGGGAACATTTCAATGATGGGGGCAAGTGAAGTTATCCCCACTAGTTCAAGAGCTTGATAGTTGAGGGGTAGAAATTATTCCTGGACCTGGTGGTGTGGGTCCTGAGGCTCCTGTACCTTCTTCCTGATGGCTACAGTGAAAGAAAGCATGTCCTGGATGGTGAGGTCCCTGATGATGGATGCTGCTTTCCTGTGACAGCATTTCATGAAGACGTGCTCAATGGTTTGGAGAGCTTTTGTCTGTGACGAACTGGGCCTTATCCATTCTTTTTGTATGATTTTGTGGTGGGGGACCTAAGGCTCCTGATCAATAGGCTTTCCCATTCATGTGCTTTTTAAATGCCTTTTGCCTGCTTTCTCTGCCGTCTCATTCCATGCGCACACCAGCCTCTGAATGAAGAAGCTGTCCTTCAGGTCCTTTTAAAATCTTTTCCGTCTCACGTTAAACCCATGCCCACTTGCTTTGATTCCCCAGCCCTAGGGAACAAAATCTGTGTTTATTCACTGTGTTTTATATTCCTCTATCTGGTTCTTGGTGCATCGGTTCATAACTCTGTGTAAGAGTCACGGCATCAACCTGACCTGTTGTGGTGCTGGTGTCCGTTCTTGTGTCTGCGTCAACCTGGTGGATGGACGGACAAAGTCAGGACATCTGTTGCTGATGTTTCAAGATCAAGTTTATTGTCATTCAACTGTACACTTGTATATCACCGAACAAAACAACATTCCTCTGGACCAAGGTGCACTACACAGTACTTATAACTTACACACAACACAGTAGGTAATATTACCACAAATAAATTAACAAATAATAAGCCAAATATACCGTATATTCCGTTTATATTCTGCCTCTTAATCAGAATTGAGCTACACACTGGTGGTGTACAGATCAGTATTCAACGAAGCCCGAAAACATTGGAAATCACTTCAACATTCAATTTCTTCAGCAGGAACATGCCACCAGAATGCTAATATTCAAGAAGCTGACCAGCAAGTTAAAAGCTGCTGCCACAGAGGAAACAATACATGCTTTGAACCCAGAGACGGTTATTGAAATTTTGGGCCAGTGTGTTCAGCGACTTTCTCCGATGGGCCAGTCGCTGTTAATCTCCTCCCAGCTTCATTTACACTCTTGTCAGCTTTTGAAAGGGGGAGGAATATATAAAGCCAATAGAGTTGTACAGCACAGAAAGAGGCCCATCGTCCTGCTGTGTTTTGATCATCTACACTAACCCCATTTCTCTGCCAAGGATATTTATTCTTCTATACCTTCCCTATTTAAGTAACTTTCTAAATGCCTCTTAAGCACGGACATACCTGATTTCCCAAGCTCCTCTGGCAGAGCTTTCCAGGTATCAATCACTCTGTATTCCCCTTTGAAACGTGATCATCTCACCTTAAACCTCTGTTCTTTTTAGATTTAGATTTAGACTTAGATTTATTTATCACCTGTTCAAGATTCAAGATTGTTTAATGCCATTTCCTGTACACAAGTGTAAAAGAGAACATAATGATTGTTATTCTGGATACAAAAAAATGTAGTAGGATAAAGAACACAATAATAAAAATACAATACATATGCATGGCAGTGGACGGGTTAGGCCAAATCTTAATAGTACCAATGACCTAGTTTCGATTCCGGCCGCTGTCTGGAAGGAGGTAGTAAGTTCTCCCCATGACTGCATGGGTTTCCTCCGGGTGCTCTGGTGTCCTCCCACAGTCCAAAGATGTACTAGTTGGTAGGTTAATTGGTCATTGTAAATTGTCTTCTGAGTAGGCTAGGCAGTTGCTGGGCGCTGTGGTTTGAAGGGCTGGAAGGGCTTATTCTGTGCTGTATCTCAATAAATAAATAAAAGATTTTCTGGCCATAAAATGACACTACACACAGGAGTGTCTGTACAAAAAGTGACTGACGGGAAATGATAAAGTCATGGTGGTGGGTGTGTAGGATGCTGTGTTAATAGGTGGAGGTGTTGATCAGCCTCACTGCTTGGGGAAAGTAACTGTTCATCGAAACTAACAGTGAAATGCATAGATGTGGAGAGTCCAGGACCAGTGGGCACAGCCTCCAAATAGAGGGATGTCCATTTAGAATGGAGATGAGGAAATATTTCTTTAGGTAGAGGGTAGTGAATCTGGAATTCATTGCTACGGGTGACTGTGGAGGCCAGGTCACTGGGTGTACTTAAGGCAGAGACTGATAGTTTTTTTGATTTATCAGGGTGTCAAGGTGACAGGGAGAAGGCAGGAGAATGGGGTTGAGAGGGAAAATGGATCAGCCACGATGAAATGGGGGAGCAGACTGCTCCTATATCTTACTGTTTTATGGTTTTAAATGTGTAGTTTGTGTTAAAACCAACACAACCAGGGATGTGCTGTGAGCAGCCCAGAAGTGTTGCCACACATTCTGGCACTAGCACACCATATCCACCGCGTTCAGCAGAAACCACAAGCAGTAACAACAACAACAACAGCAAAACTACACCCTTTCCCACCCCCACCCATTCACACACACAGACAGTCCTCTATCCGCAGGACAGGGCACCTCCCGGCCTCCAGTCCTTGGCCCTGCTCTCTCAGGCTTGTGATTCCCATGCAGGTATTTATAGTTTGGCTGTGAAGTATCTGGGATCCAGTGTAATATCTGTAGTCTCTCACACAACTGTGTCTAACTCTTCCTTGAGGTGACAAAAGACGCTAGAATCAAAGAATGTGGTCCTGGAGGAGCTCAGTGGGTTGGGGAGTATTTATATTAGGAAATGGACAGTCAGTGTTCCTAATCTCAGCCATTTCCCTCCACTGAAACACTGAGTTCCTTCAGCAGCCCATTTTCTTGCTCTCTTCTTCGAGGAATGTTTGATGGCCCTCACATTCTGAGGAGTGGCTGTTATTTATTTACTTAGCAATACAGTGCAGAGTAGGCCCTCCTGGCCCTTCGACCCACACAGCCCCAGCAACCCCTGATAAACCCAATTAAGCCTAATCAAATCACCGGACAACCTACAGTGACCAATTCATCTACTAACTATTACATCTTTAGACTGTGGGAGGAGACCTGAGCACCCAGAGAGAAGCCACACATTCCTCTGGGAGGATGTAGAGAGACTCCTTACAGATGTTACCAGAATTGGACTGCAAACTCTGGAGCACCTCGAGCTGTAAGTGTGTCACGCTAACCATAATGGTGCCCAAATTCTGAAAGCACTTGAAATCTACTGAATAATGTAACAACACTGTGTCCTGTCGAGGACAGTCTGATTGGAGAGCTTTGTATGATCTAAGCAGATGTTAAATCCATAAAAAGGGAAAAAGACACCCTTTAGTTGTACTTTCTTTGGCAGGAAGGCTGATTCGCCCACACAGAAGCACCTGAGTAAAGAAAAAATGAATTAAGCCTTTCTAGGTTGTTCATTGAGTAACTCACACCAGGTTCTGTTCAGGCCTGTGCTCTTTGGCCTACCCTGGCTCCTGCTTTATCCTAACTATGGTTCTGAAATTCCTGTACTTGTCCATTTCTCAAAAGGCCTGAGCCTTCTCCCTATAATCTCTACCAGATATCTCCTGAGCTCTCTATTCTGGCTTCATGCCCATCCTGATTTTCATTGCTATGTCTCCAGCTGCTGGACTCTTTCACTGGAAATTCCCAACTCTCTCATTCCCTCCCTCTCTTTCTCTCCCTCCCTCCCCCTCTCCCTATCTTTCTCTCTCTCTCCCGCTCTCTCTGTTTCTCTCTCTCTCTGTCTCTATCTCTGTCTCTCTCTCCTGCTATCTCTTGTCTGTCTCTTCCTCTTTTTTCTCCCCCCTCTTTCCCTCCTCTTATTGTCTCTGTTTCTCGTTTGATCTTTGTCTCTCACTTGATTTTTTTCTGTCTCTCTGCCATTGTCTCTGTCTCTCTGTCTCTCTCACTCTGTCTGTCTGTCTCTTTCCTCTTTCAAATGACTCCTTTTAACATTGACAAACATTTTGGCTGCTAATTGGTTATTTCTCTCTGTCACTTGGTATTGAATTTTATCTGACGGCATTCTTTAGGACGCTTTATTCTGTTCCGGATGCTATACAAATGTAGGTTGGTGCAGTACTAATGCCTGATGTAAGGAATTCACAATACTGATCATTCTCTGCCATGGAAGCTCTTCGACTTTGAGAGACAATTGAATCAATCTCTTTAATATGTTGAGACATCGGCAGTGAATTGACGTAGTTCAGGGTTTATTTTACATGGCGAGATCCCAATGTCCTTGCTTTGTTATGGAAACTTTGTTTTAAAAGAACTACAAAGTAAAATCTCTAGACACATCTGCTTTCAATCCATTCTCTCCCGTTCAGGATTAAGATTAATGTCGTCAGGATCGGAAAGGTTTAATGGGAAAGCTGAGGACTTTTTAAAAGTTGCTGTGAATTCAGTATTTGCACTTCGCAGAAGAGATGCTCAGGCTGTATAGAAGGGTAGTGTTTTCCCCATGGTCTCCTCCATGGTTTCCTTCCGCAGTCCAAAGACGTACGGGTTAGTAGGTTAACTGGTCATTGTAAATTGTCCTGTGATTAGGCTAGGGTTAAATGGGTGGGTTGCTGGAATGGCCTGTTCCATGCTGTATCTCTAAATAAAATAACATGCTCGTGGCTCTGTGAACATGCGTGTCCGATAGAATGAACAAGCACATTCAAAACTGATTTACTCTGTTTGCCATTCTACCAACTTCTTCAGACTTAATATTGCTGGAAATTACATGCTGGGCCCAGCACAGTAAATGTAATTGCAAAAAAAGCACAATAGCTCATCTGCAGAGTTTCAGCATGACCTCAAAAACATTGACCAAACTTCGATAGATGTGTAACGGAGAATATACATTGCAGCCTGGGATGGAAGCACCAATGCCTTTTTAATGGAAAATCCTACAAAAGATAGTGGGTTTGGCCCAGTACATCACAGGTAAAGCCCTCCCAACCACTGAGCACATCTACATGAAACGCTGTCATATAGAAAAGCAGCACCCATCATTAGAGATCCTCACCACCCAGGACATGCTCTATTCTCACTGCTGCCATCTGGTGGAAGGTACAAGAGCCTCAGCACTCACACCACCAAGTTCAAGAACAGTTACCACCCCTCAACCATCAGGGTCTCGAACAAAAGAGGATAACAACACTTACCTGTCCATTCATTGAGGTGTTCCCACAACCAATGATCTCACCTTAAGGACCCTCTATCTTGTTATTTCATGTTCTCCTTATTTATTGCTATTTATTTATATTTTAATTTGCACACTTTGTTGTCTTCTGCACTCTGGTTGATCTTTTATTGAATTTTGTTATAGTTGCTATTCTATAGATTTGCTGAGTATGCCCGCAGGAAAAGAATCTTTGGGTTGTATGTGCTGACATATATGTACTCTGATAGTACAATTTACTTTGGACTTTGAAATACAGTCCTTCATGAGAGACCGTGGATGACTGCAAGGGAGCAGATATGTCTTCAGATGGACTTCCTGAACCTGAAATCTTTTAGCCACTCAACATGCCTCTCTATTGCCTAATTACTGTTAACAATTTTGATAGCACAGCTTTTGATAGAATGGAGATTTGAATTATACAATTGCTGTCAGGACCCTTAACAGTGTTGAATGAGCAGAGGGATCTTGGTGTCCAGGTTCATAGCTTCCTGAAAGTGGCTAGTGACATGGGTTGATAGGGTGGTTAAGAAGGCATATTGCATGCTTGCCTTTATTAGTCGAGGCAATGAGATCAAAAGTCAGGAAGTTAAGTTGCATCTTTATAAAACTCCAGTTAGGCTGCATTTGGAGTATTGCGTTCAGTTCTAGTCACCTCATTATAGGAAGAATGTCAAGGTTCTGGAGAGGGTGCCATAAAGGTTCAGTAGGATTCTGCCTGGATTAGAGGGTATGTGCAATAACGAGAGGTTGAACAAGCTTGGGTTGATTTCTCGGGAGCAGCGGAGGCCGAGGGGAGACCTGATAGAGGTTTATAAGATTATGAGAGACATTGAAGGAGTAGACAGACAGTATCTTTTTGAAATGTCTAATACCAGAGGGCATGCATTAAGGTGAAAGGGGCTAATTTCAAATGAGATGTGGGGGTAAGTTTTTGTACACAGTGAGTGTGGGCGCCTGGAATGTGCTGTCCGTGGTGGAGGTAAAGGCAGACACATTAGAGACTTTTAGGAGATGTTCAGATACACACATGAATGTGAGGAAAATGGAGAGATATGGACATTGTGTAGCAGAAGGGATTAGTGTAGTTGGTCACTTGTTTACTGATTTAATTGGTACAGCACAATATTGTGGGCAGAATGGCCTGTTCCTGTGCTGTACTGTTCTATGTTCTATGCAAATGGGAGAGAAATGTGCCAGGAGACCATAAAGAAGGTAAATGAACTGCAAGCTTTTTTGTAGTCGAGAGGTTAATTGAGGAAACATTGGCCTGTGATCCAAGCGTTGTCTCATTATGTTACACTTGCAAATTGAAGCTAAAAACAGCTGAACAATAACTGCTAAACCAGTGAAGGAGTCGGCTTTGTTTCAAATTCAGTATAATCTGGCCTGGCATTCTGCAGATCATTCAGTGCAATTAATCAGAATTTCAGTGAGCACTGCGAAATTCAGGGATAAATCTCTCTCGGAAGTTTGTAATATCATTTGGCACAAAGCAACGACGAAGCAAAAGATTTGGAAAAAGATTAGGGAATAATTAGAGACAATTACAATAGGTTAAATGAAAGCAGGCTTTTTTTCCCACTGAGGTTGGTGAAACTAGAACTAGAGTTCATGGGTTAAAGGTGAAAGATGGAAGCTGCAGGAGAACCTCTTTGCTCAGTGGGTGAATGAGCTACCAGCAGAAGTGGTGGGGATGCAAATTTGATTTCGACATTTAAGAGAAGTTTGGATAAGTACGCAGACAGGAGGACTATGGAGGGCTAAGGCCAAGTGTAGGTTGATGGGACACAGCAGAGTAAGAGTTCAACACAGACAGATAGGCCAAAGGGCCTGTTTCTGTGCTGTAGTGCACTATGATTCTACGACAATGACAGAAACCCTCAATAAACGATCAGATGTTAGGAACAGGAGAGCAAAAGTGGGATGTTGGAGAGCCTGGGTAAATAGATCAAGGTGCAATTACAATGAGCAGGGAGTATATGCTGGAGGTGTGTTAAAGGCCAGTTAGACCACAGAGTTATTGTGAGTGGATCTGATCAGATACAGGAAGAAAGAAAGATTAACTTTATTTGTCACATGTACATTGGAACATCAAAACATACAGAGAACTGTGTCATTTTGCATCAGTGACAAACACAGTCCGAGGATGATGTGTCACCATGCTTCCAGAATAGCATTCCCACAAATTACTAACCCTAACCCGTATGTCATAGGAATGTGGGGAGAAACAGGACCATCTGGAGGAAATGCATGTGGTCATGGATAGAACGTGCAACATGCTTACAGACAGCTGAAGAATCGAACCCCAATGGCTGTCGCAGTAAAGCAGTGCACTAACTGCTATTGTACTGTACTGCGCTAGAGGGATAGAATAGCACTGGATAGAGCGCAGAAGAAGCTTACAAAGACCGGACAATTATAGTTAAGAGGAGAACCTATCCAGGCTAAGATTGTTTCTGTTGGAATAGGTGAGACCAAGTGGAGCTTTCATTAATAGGTATAAAATCGTAAGGAGCTCACTTTGTTTAAACAAAAAGGAGCTACTTCTCTTGACAGAACCGAGAAATGCAGATTCATTTGCTTGAAGCAGGGGTTCCAACCTGTTATATGCTATAGATGCCCACCATTAACCGAGGGGTCAATGGACCCCAGTTTGGGAACCCGTGGGTCAGAGTCTTAGAGTCATAGAGCACTGAAGCAGGCCCTTTGGCCCAACTGATCTGTGCTAGCCAAGACACCCATCTCAGCAAGTCTTATTTGCCCCTATTTCTCTAAACTATTCCTATCCATGTACCTGTCCAAGTGTGTTTTAAAAGTTGTTAATGTTCCTGCCTCAACCACTTCATCTGGAAGCTCAGACCACCCTCTGGGTGAAATTTAATTTAATTAGCTGAAAGATTAGAGGGGAGACAGAGAAAATTTATTTCACTGAATAAGTAATTGGGTCTGGAATTCACTGCCTGTAAGGGTGGTTAAGAGAGAAATTGTTTTCACATTTTCAAGCAGACAAGCACTTGAAGAATTGTACCTACCCGGCGTACTAAACCTTCAAAGTAAATTTTATTATCAAAGTATCCATAGGTCATCTCCTGCTATCTTGAGGTTCAGTTTCAACCTCAATGGAGGAGGCCCCAGAACCTGAGAGTGTTTTCACAGCCCAAAGTCTCACCTGCCAAACAGAATGAACTCCCTTGTCAGGAAAGTCATTATCCTAAAAGAGTAAGAAATACTCCACAGTGATTCAATCTTTAGGCCTGAATGGAACAATTTAAAATTTACTATGCTGTGGATGTCTGTATAGTGGTTGTATTATACAGTGTACTGTGTATATAGTTGAGATACATTCTACATTGAGTTAGACTTTATAACTAAGCAGGGAGGAGTGTTGTGAATTTAATAATTCAGTAATATTTGAGTAATATTGTAAATTTGTTGATTAAGCTTTCTTGTTTAAATAATTCATTATGGGTTATAAGTGTAAGTACATGAATTGCATACGTCATGATGCTACAACCTGATACGTGAGCAGCTTTCGTAAAATAAACACGAACTAAGACCCACATCTCCTGGCTCTCCTGCCATCTGGAAGGTGGCATCCGTCATTAACGACCCCCATCACCTAGGACATGCCCTCTTCTCATTGCTCCTATGAAGGAGAAGGTACAGGAGCCTAAACACACACACTCAATGTTTCAGGAACAGCTTCTTCCCCTCCGTCATCAGATTTCTGAATGGACATTGAACCTATCAACACTTCCTCAGCATTTTCCCTCTCTTTTTGTAGTACTTACTTAATTTAATTTTTTTAACGTATGATGTAGGTACTCCATATCATCATTTATAGTTCTTATTTTTATGTATTGCAATGTCTTACTGCCGCAAAACAACAAATTTCATGACATATGCCAGTGATATTAAACCTGATTTTGATTGTGACAGAGATGTCAATTGTTAGTGGGGGTAACTCACCAATCCCATATCAGGGACATTAATGCGCAGGAAATCAGTGCTCACTTCTCCTTAAGCCGATGTTCTAAGCACAGATAAAGAATATCATCCTCTCTGATATTCCAGACCATCCTACCTCTGGTGTTAACTTCTGCATATCAGAAAGCTTCAATCCAAACACAAGACATCGAAGAGCAAATCCATCAAAACTGACACATATTGGAGCACTATTGGAAGGCATCTTCAACTGCATGCAGATGCATTGATGCTCTCACCTTGTGTTGTACCTGCAAAACATTTTACAACTACAGGAAGCTGAATTGCTCAGAATAATTCCAAAATGTAAAGTGGACCGTATAAATCTCACTCAGCGACCACCCATGGTGCTTTGCTGAGAAAATTGGTCCTTGCTTAATTAAGTGATGCTATCATTAAGGACATCTTCAAGAGTCAATGCCTCAGGAAGGCAGCATCCATCACTATTGTCTGTGGTATATATTTCATTGGAAGGCTGAGGAGATTTCTATGTCACCAAAGACTCTAGCAAATTTTTACAGCTGTACCGTGGAGAGCGTTCTGACTGGTTGCATCATCATCTGGTACAGAGGCTTCAATGCAAAGGATTGCAGTAGGGTTATTGACACAGCCAGCTCCATCATAGGCCCAAGCCTCCCACCATCAATGAGATCTTCAAAAGGCAGTGCCTCAAGAAAGCAACATCCATTAGTGTGAAGCTGAAGGCCCACATTCAACAACTCAGAAACGTATTCTTACCCTCTGCCATCAAATTGCTGAACAGTCCACGAACTCATGAACACTACCTCGTTGTTCCTTTTTTTTAAATAACTACTTACTTATTTTTGTAACTTATACTAATTTTATTCATCTGGGCCTGTACTCAGTGGAGTTTGGAACGATGGGAGTGATCACTTTGAAATCTATTGAATACTGAAAGGCCTAGATAAAGTGGAGAGGATGTTTCCTATAGTGGGGAGACTAGGACCAGAGGGCACATCCCTTTAGAAAAGAGATGAGAATGAGTTTCTTTAGCCAGAGGGTGGTGAATCTATGGGATGAATTGCCAGAGAGAGCTGTGCAGGTCAAGTCATTGGGTATCTTTAAAGCGGAGGATGATCCGTTCTTGATTAGTCCAGGCATCAAAAGTTACAGAGAGAAGGCGGGAGAATGTCATTGAGAGGGATAATAGAACAGCCATGATGGGATGGTAGAGTAGACTCAATGGGCTGAATGGCCTGATCATACTCATCTGTCATACGGTGGTCTTTATGTTTGCACTATATTGCTGCCGCATAACAGCACATTACCTATCATCTGAGTCAGTGACAATAAATCTGACGAAGAATTCAGTTATAACTAAGCAGAAAATAATGAGCCCTGTCACCACAGTGTGGAGAAGATTCACACAATCTAAGGGCAACAGTCAGACTTCAACACATGCACGTCTCCACTGGGCAGAATTTCAGACAATCGGGATCCTGATTTTCTGAATTTGTTTGCATGTTATCATGGCAACTCTTGTTTGCAAAACACAAGCTGCTTCAACTGTGCTATTGAGTTACTGGCTTCTGGATCTCTGGCGCAGAGAGTAATCAGTTTTGGGAGAGCGTTATGGTACATTTGAAACAGCTTCTGAATATCGCCATTTTAAGCTTGCTTCAGGAAGATAGCAAGAAGGAAATAAATTATGAAACACCAGGATGGATTGATCTCGCAGTGGCTTACAAGCCACAGATTTAAAAGTAATGCCATACTTTAAAAGGCAGTATGCAATCCCAAATGACTTGTTCAAGGGTGTGTTTTGATAATATCAGTGGTTAGGCCATTATATTATTCTATAGTATATTTAATAATTCTGTAATATAATATTGTAAATATTAGCATTTGATTAAGTTTTCTTTGTTTACGTAATTCATTATGAGTTGCTGGTAAGAAGTACATGAATGGCATACGTCATGGTGGTGTAGTGGTTAGTACAACGCTTTACAGTATCTGTAAAAGGGGTTCAGTTCCCACCATTCCCTGTAAGCAGTTTGTATGTTCTCCCCGTGACCACATAGATTTCCTCCGGGTACTCCGATTTCCTTCCACAACCGAAAGAAATACTAGTTAGCAGGGTAAATTGGTTATTGTAAATTGTCCTGTGATTTGGTTAGGGTTAAATCGGGGACTACGAAACAACGCGGATCGAAGGGCTGGAAGTGCCTACTCTGTGCTGTATCTCAATAAACAAGAATAAAAATAAAGAATTACGCTACCGCGTCAAATGTGAGCACTTCACTAAAGAAAGTAAAGGGAAAACACAAGAGCCAGGATATTTCTCTTCAGACAAATATCTCTGCTCTTGTGTTTTTCTTTTGATTAGTGTCTGGAGTTGCAGCTCATACCTCCAGGGTGAATCTGTTATAACCATCGAACATTCTGCTCTCCACGGCCTTTGCTCATCATGCATGCTGCTAACTCGGTGGCTCATTCCTATCCCAGTGCAAGGTAAGGGTCACGTTAGTTTCTTGACTGGAATCATCCATTTTGTTCTCTCGTGTTTTGGCTCCTAGAATAACAATGAAGCTGTTTCCTCTCTCACTATGGGAAAAACAAATTTGATTATTATCAATAGAGCCATTGAAAATGGGGACATTCATATAAGAAATAGGAACCAGAGGTTTTTTGTACTTTTGGACCTGTTTCGGCTTCCGTTGAAGATCTACTTCAGTGACATTTCCATGTACTGTCCCCATTATCATAAAGTCACGGAACACTACAGCACAGAAGCTGGCCTTCAGCCCACCTAGTCCATGCTGACCTGATCTTCTGGCTAGTCCAAACTATTGGCACCCAGAGCATATCCCTCCAACGCCCTGGCATCTACGTACTTATTCAAACTTCCCTTCAATATTGAACCCACTTCCACTGACAGCTCATTCCACACTCACAGCATCCTCCGAATGAAGACGTTCCCCTTAGATATGTATTTCATCTCTCTTCCCAAACCTATGACCTCTAATTGTATTCTCACCCAACCTGAGGGGCAGAAGCCTACATGCATTCACTCTGATTTTGTATACCTCATTCTCCTGCACTCCAGGGAATAAAGTCCTAACATATTCAACCTTTCTCTTTAACTCGGTTTCACAAGTCCCAGCAACATCCTTGTAAATTTACTTATTGGATTCTGTTGGGTCCATCATGTTGAGAAGGGTGCAGTTGGCCTTGCCACACTTAGCTGTTGGTCCATGGTTATGGTTCATTCCATCTCCATTTGGTACTATTACACATGATGAGAGTGTCTGTCTCTCCATCCAACATCTTCCCTTTTGTCTTTCAGCTCAATCTGTAATAAAAAAAACATAACTTTGGGGATACTCAGAAGGTCAGACAGCATCCGTGCAGAGAATCGGAATCACGTTTTTTATAGCTGACAGGTGTTGTTTTGTGACAGTGCTACATGAAAAGTGCTATAGCAATGAACAGATAGTTCAAATGAGAAATAGTGGGGAAGCATTCATGGGTTCATGGACCACTCAGAAATCTAATAGTGGAGGGGAAGAAGCTGTTCCTAAAATGTTGAGTGTTTGTCTTCAAGCCCCTATACCTCCTCCCTGATGATAGTAATGGGAAGAGTGTATGACCTCAATGGTGAGGTCCCTTAATGATGAATGCTGCCTTCTTGAGAAACCTTTTGAAGATGTCCTGGATGGTAGGGAGTTTGTGCCCATGATGCAGCTGGTTGAGTTTGTAATCCTCTGCAGCCTATTCCAATTGGTTCCTCCGTAGTAGGCAGCGATGCAACAAGTCATGATGTTCTCCACAATGTATCTGTGGAAATTTCCCTGAGTCTTTGGTGACATATCAACTCTCCTCAACCTTCCAATGAAGTACGTCTTGATTACTTCATTAGGAGGTAATAAATGAAGTATTTTTAGTTTATTTAAGTAAAATGAAGGTGTTTATTAAGTACACCTTAGCTTGTAAAGGAATTGTCTAATCAGCTAATCATGTGGCAGCAACAATGCATAAAAGCATTTAGTCATTGTGAAGAGGTTCGTTTGTTACCCAGAACAAACATCAGAATGGGGAAGAAATGTGATCTAAGGACTTTGATTCTGGAATTATTATTGGTGCGAGGCAGAGTGGTTTGAGTATCATAGAAAGTGCTGATCTCCTGTGATTTTCATACACAATGGTCTCTAGAGTTTACAGAGAGTGGTGCAAAAAACAAAAAAATCGAGTAGCAATTTTGTGGGCAAAGATGCCTTATTAATGAAAGAGGTCGAAGGAGAATGGCCAGACTGGTTCAAGCTGATAGGAAGACAACAGTAACTCAAATAACCACAGGTTACAACAGTGGTGGGCAGAGGAGCATCTCTGAAAGTTAAATCTTGAAGTGGATGGGTCACAGCAGCAGAAAACCATCAACATACACTCAATGGCCACTTTAGTAGGTACCTAATAATGTGGCCACTGTGTGCATAGAGTCAACAGCCCATCATTTATTTTCTCTTTGGCTGAAATCTGCACCCAGCTGGCTGTGAATGTTTTACTGAGGAAATTTGTCCACTTACCATTCAATCCTGGCCTTGTAGAATTTTTGACACCTCCGTTATGTCTGCCAATTTCTCACTTTCAAAGAAAATAACTGCAGGCTAGACAATCTTTCCTCATAACTAAAATTCTTCAGTCCTGGCAATATCAAACTTAAATATTTTTCTATATAGATTTTGTTTTATTTGACAAATACATAGTTCATGTAAACAGCAGTAACCTTTTACATATTTGCAGTCAATAGCTTTACCTTGGCAATCTTTTGCTGGCAACATCTTTGTAAGTATCTCCTTCCAGGTCTTGAATAGCGAGAAGATCAGAGCCATGTCGAGTACTGAGTCCTCTCCACATGCCCATCTGATTACTCATCAGAGACAAGGAGACTAGACTCTTCGACTCTGGCATGCATTGATCAAAGTTCAAAGCAAATTTATTATCAAAATCATATATGTGACCTTGAGATTAATTTTCTTGTGGGCATTCACAGTAAATACAAAGAAACACAATTGTATCACTGAAAGACCACACACAACAATACAGATAAACAACCAATGTGCAAAAGACAATAAACTCTGCAAATACAAAATAATAAAACAATTAATAATCATCAATAAAAAGCAATTAATATTGCAAATATGAGTTGAAGTGTCCTTGAAAGTGAGTCCAGAAGTTGTGGGAACAGTTCAGTGTCGGGATGAATGAAGTTATACCCTTTGGTTCAGGAGCCTGATGATTGAGGGGTAATAACTCTTCCTGAACCTGATGGTATGGGTCCTGAGGCTCTTGGCCCTTCTTCCTGATGGCAGCAGTGAGAAGAGAGCATGACCTGAGTGCTGGTGGTACTTGATGATGGAAGCCGCTTTCCTCTGACAGTGCTCCGTGTAGATGTGCTCGATGGTGGGGAGGGCTTTGGCCGTGATGGACTGGGCTCTTTACTACTGTTGAGAGAAGTTTCTGTTTAACTTGATGAATAGAGCAGATCAGAACACTGGAGAAGAAGTGTACGTAAAAATAATCCCCTCGAAATTGGTTTAAAATATTCACAATTTGCCCATATTAGGGCTATAATCCTTCACTGCCTTGGAATCAGATGCAGTTACTGCGTTCCAGAGGCATTTGGCCAGACATTTGAGCAGGCAAGGCAGTGAAGGATTATAGCCCTAATGTGGGCAAATGGGGTTCATTCAGAGGGGCACCAGCAACAATGAAACAACTAAAGGTGTAGCAGTAGAGTGCACCAGGTTTAATTCCCGCTGCCACCTGTAAGGAGTTTACATGTTTCCCCACAACCATATGGGTTCTCTCATATGAGGATGATTGATAAGTTCGTGGCCTAAGGTAGACGGAGATGAGTTATACAGCTCTTGTTACATGCACATGCAGGTCAACTCTGAGTGATTATGCAGAAAGTTTCAAGTTAATAACTCATCTCCTTCTATCTTAGGCCACAAACTTATCAATCACCCATCTGTGGACACTTTCTGGAGGTCCAAGATCCGTATGCTCCATGACTGCTGGACTAAGTGTGTAAATGTAGGAGTGGACTATGTTGGAAAATAAATGTGCTAGGTTTTCTAAAATTGACTCCTTCTACCTTAGGCCACAAGCTTATCAAACACCCCTCATATATACAATCTGAAGGAATTACATTTTCCTTGGTTTGTAGAAACTCAATATTAAGCACTCTACAGTTTGCTCATTGAAGGTTCTTGGGATCAATCAACCATCAACCATTAACACCACAAAGTACCCATAAAACTTAAATTATGAACATGCAAGAGGCACTTACTTAAATATACATTGCATATGTTTACATTTAGCTACAGTTGTCTTGCAATACTACTATTGATTTTAACATCACTGAAGATCGCGGGCGAGCTCTCTTCCATGCAGATGCCGGGTTGACCTTTAGTGATGCAAAGATCGAACTTAAATGCTGCAAATCCGAAATAAAACCAGGAAAAGTGAGCTACAAGCACTCTGCAGGTCAGGCAGCATCTGTGGATAATGAAACAAGCAACACATGCTGCTGTTGACATGTTTTCCGTGTTTCACACACAAACACTAGAGGAACTCAGCAGGTCAAGCCACGTCTGTGGAAAAGAGCAGTCGACGTTTCGGGCTGAGACCCTTCTTTCCATCTGCAGGCTTTTTCATGTTTGTGTTTCTAGTATTTTGTGTTTTCGTTCCAGGTTGAAGGATTACATTCAAATGCTAGAGGGCATGCATTTAAAGTGAGAGGGGGATATAAGTAAGTAACAGGCAGTTTTTTTTATACAAGAATGGTAGGAGCCCAGACAGGCTGCCAGGAGTGGTAGTAGAAGCGGACAGAATAGAGGTATTTAAGAAGCTTACTGGCAGAGATGTGAGCATGCAGGAAGCGGTGAGATATGGATAATGTAGAGCTTATTTATTTATTGAGATACAGTGCAGAATAGGCCCTTACGGCCCTTCAAGCCATGCCGCCCAGCAATCCCCGATGCAACCCTAGTCTAATCACAGGACAATTTACAATTATCAATGAACCAATCAACCAGTAAGTCTCTGGACTGTGGGAGGAAACCGGAGCACCCAATGGAAACCCACGCGGGCGCTGGGAGAACGTACAAACTCCTTACATGCAGCAGCAGAGATTTAGTTTAATTTAGCCACATGCTCAAAGAGTCATAGGACAATACTGCACAGAAACAGGCCCTGTGGTCCATCTGTTCCACGACAAACTATTAATCTGCCTAGTCCCATCAACCTGCACCCAGACCTTAGCTCTCTATACCAATCCCATCCAAGTACCTATTCAAATTTCTCAAGTGTTGAAATCAAATCTGCATCCATCACTTCCACTCTCTCATTCCACAATCTCACAATCTTCTGAATGAAGAAGTTTCCCCTTATGTTCCCCTTAAATATTTCACCCTTAACCCATGACCTAATCACACCTAAACTCTGGAAAAATACCTGCTTGCATTTACCCTATATATACCCCTCATGATTTTGTACACATCTATAAAATCTCCCCTTATTTTTCCACAATCCAGGGAATAAAGTCCTAACATATTCAAACTTGCTTTTAACTCAGGTACAGACATTGTTTTTGTAGAAGGCATTACCACATGCTCACACACATTTTTGAACCTAGACTGCGATTGTTTAAAAGGAGTACTCAGTATTGTTGAGAAGAAATACAATTGTTTGTGTGTTATTAGTGTAGGCAGATTGTATTTATCAATTATTGTGACTTAGTTGAAGATCAGACCACATTTTGTGAATAGTTAATGCAGGTAATTGCAAAGGGTTCACAAACTTTTTTACAAACTTAGGGTGCTTAAGAACTTTGTACAGTACTGTATGTCAATGAACCGGATTCTGATATGTTTAAATGATGAACTTCACCATCTTTAAACTAATCACCTATCCTCATAAGAACATCAGTAAAAGGAACAAATGCAAGAAAGTCCTCAGGTTCTGGAAATCCAAAGGAACACACATAGGACAGTGGAGGAACTCTCCAGGTCAGGCAGTATCTATGGACGTTTTGGGCCAAGACCCTTCAGGACTGAGAAGGAAGAGAAAAGATGCTGGAATAAAAAGGTGAGGGGAGGGGAATGAGGATAGCTGGAAGGTGATAGGTGAAGCTAGGGGTGTGGGAAAGGTCAAGGGCTGGAGTAAAAGAGGTGCAGGTGGCCATGAAGTGGACAATGGGAAGATAAGGGGTGCCACATTAGCGTAGCAATTCGCACGATGCTGTTACAACTCAGAGTTCAGAGTTTAATTCTGGTTTGTACGTTCTACCTACGTGCATGTGGGTCTCCTCCAGATGCTCTGGTTTCCTCCCACAATCCAAAGATATATCGGTTAGTATGCTAATTGCTCAATGTAATTCGTCCTGTCATTTGGCTAATGTTAGTGGGTTGCTGGGCAGTGTGGCTCGAAGGGTGGCAAGGGTCTGTTCCACACTGTATCTCTAAATTAATTAATAGCAGGTAACACCTACCAGCACTTTGAATAAAACTCCCGTAACATTGGGCAGTGTGTTGAGTCCATCCATGTTGTGAGAGGACGGTTGCTTCACCGTGTGGCGTGGCTTGTCTTGACAACTGCACTTGGCTGAGTGTGGCCAGAAAGCCTGATGGTCACCTGTTCCCTGCAGAACCCGAGCCTAATTAGCCCATTGTTGTTAGCCACCTTTCGATCCACATTCTCAGCAGCCTCTGCTGCAAGGAAACTTCTCCTGAACTCCTCTAAGGATTTTTCAGTGACATTCTTTCCTTGACTGCCACTGGGCTTACACTCTCCCACCAGTTGGAATTAGGCGCCCTGTGTCAACCCTGTTGCACACTGCTGTGATTGTGGTAAATAGCAATGGGCCAAATTGGCCTGGGTTCTGTAGGGAGCATAACTGGTGGAATTTCTGTCCACGCGAGCTGAATCAGGTTCTGCAGTAAATGAACTCTCAGCCCACTGATGGACCCTGCACACAGCTCTGTGAAACCGTGGGAGTGTGGTGTACTGCAGATTGAGGTAAGGCCTGCAGCAAGCCAAGACTACGCTCATTTAAACAGTCTCCTACCTGACAGGAGAGCTTAAAGTTTAAAGTAAATTTGTAGTCAAAATACATAAATATTACCTTTACTGAATGGCGACCCCAAACTGAAACTGGAAATCCCCTTTCCTAATCATAAACAAGAGAAAATCTGCAGACGCTGGAAATCCGAGCAGCACATACAGAATGCTGGAGGAACTCAGCAGGCCAGGCAGCATCTATGGAAAAAAGTACAGTCGACGTTTCGGTCCCTGTGATTAGGCTAGGGTTAAATAGGTGGGTTGATGGATGGTGCAGCTCATTGGACCAGAAGGGCCTGCTCCGCACTGTTTCTTGAAATAAATAAATTGTGACAAATACAAGATTTGCAAGTTTGACCATTTAAGTAAAATAAAGCGCAACACACAAAAAAGCACTATCATTCAACTACCGTAATCATTCCACTAATAACTGCTATGACATTCTGGGCTCACTGCTCAATTTAAGAATACAGGACTCGCGCCCTTTAATACTATTTTCATATTATGATCCAGTAGAGTCAGAACCAACAGCTTCAGAGGCATGTTGAATATTTTTCTCATAATAGGTTTCTCAGTAATCATGACATTCACTACAATTCAAATATTCTGGTATTTCACATTGGTTAGATGTTTAGCCATATGTAAGACAATATGATCATGGCTGATTTATTACCCCTTTCAACCCCATTCTCCTGCCTTCTCCCTGTAGCTTTTGATGCTCTTACTAAATGAGAAACAATCAACCTCCGCTTTAAGTATGCCCAATGACTTGACCTCCACAGCCATCTGTAGCATGAATTCCACAGGTTCACCTTCCTCTGGTAATGAATTCCTTCTCATCTCCGTTCAAAAGGGGCATCCTTCTATTCTGAGGTTGTGCCCTCTGATCCTAGACTCCCCCACTATTGGAAATGTCCTGCCCATGACCACTCAATTGAGGCCTTTCAGTGTTCAATAGATGTCAATGAGATCCCGCCTCAGTCTTCTAAACTCCAGCAAATACTGGCCTAGAGACATCAAACACTCCTAGTACAGAATCATTTTTGTTAAACGGCCAACACAGTAAGGCATATGAGAGTGAGAAACACTAAATCTAGATTTAGAGGGACATCCAAAGAAAATTTACAGATATGTTACTATATACTACCTTGAGATTAATTTTCTTTCAGTCACTTACAGGAAAACGTTACCATGTGTCAGGCAAGTTGAGCAGTGTAGTCACTGAACAGTTCTGCCACATTTAATTAGACTGTACTCAGTTTAGATCAAATTACTTCTCAACCGAAATATACATTTACGTTTGCGTAGCTGGCTACAAACTCATTGCCTGAACAGAAACAGATAATTAACTCAAGTGGCGAGACTTATTCTGCCAATATGCGGCCAAATTACAGTTCTTGGGAATAGTTGCAACTGAGATGAATGAGAAGAATGGGTTGCACCAAGTCAAATCCAATGAATTCTCAGCAAAAATAAACATGATTAAAATTATTTTGAATCAGAATCAGGTTTAATATCACTGGCATATGTTGGGAAATTTGTTAACTTTGTGGCAGCGATAATGGAGAAAACTGAATACGGTAAATAAAATTAAATAAGTACTGCAAAAGTAGAAATAAAAAAATGAAGTAGTATCTATAGGTTCAATGTCCATTCAGAAATCGGATGGTAGAGGGGAAGAAGCTGTTTCTGAATTGTTGAGTGTGTGCCTTCAGGCTCCTGTACCTCCTCCCTGATGATAACAATGAGAAGAGGGCATGGCCTGGTTGATGGGAGTCCTTAATGATGGATGCCGCCTCTTTGAGGCAACTTGAAGATGTCTTGGATACTACAGAGCTGGTGCCCGTGATGGAGCTGACTGAGTTTACAACTCTCTGCAGCTTACTTTGATCCTGTGAGTGCCCCCACCCTCCCACTTATACCAGACCGTGATGTAGCCAGTCAGGATGGTCTCTGATATAATGTTTAATGGTAAATTCCTGAGAATTGTTCAGTCATTGAAAAATTTCATAGGACCTGCCTACCAAGATGCAGGCATTTATATCCGCATGATGTCTCTGAAACATGACTGCCTTTCTTCGATTGACTCTATTTGAACTCACAGGGCAAACATAGTCAAGAACTCCTCCCAATGCAATCACTCCCTCTTCTTCTCTCTCACATCAAGCAGATCGTGCCAAAGTATGTACCACTAAGTTCAAGTACAGCTTATCAGATTCTTGAACGGAAGTTTCGTGCACTAAATTTTTGATCTCCCAGTCCACTTCATTATAGATCCTTGTATTTTGTTAGACTACCTACATTGCCCTTTCTGTGTAAAACTGCAATACTGTATTCTTTGTAACTGTCTTGATGAAGTTATATACACAGTCCAATGGTGAGCCAGTTAGTAAGTTAAATGGTCATTGTAAATTGTCCTGTGATTAGGCTAGTGTTGTAGTATGGTAGCGTCGTGGCTAGTACAACGCTGCACAGTACAGGTTACCCAGGTTCAATTCCCGCCACTGCCTGTAAGGAATTTGTACATTCTCCCCATGCCCACGCAAGTTTCCTCAGGGTGCTTTGATTTCCTCCTACAGCTAGTAGATAATTTTTGGTCATTGTAAATTGTCCTGTGAGTAGGCTAGGATTAAATCGGTGGGGGGTGGGAGGGGAAGGGTTGCTGAGCAGTGTGACTTGAAGGGTGGAAGGGCCTGTTTGTTCTGTGCTGCATCACAATAAATAAACAAATAAATAGATAAATAAATAGATAAATTGCTGGGTTGCTGGGCAGCACAACTTGTTGGGCTGAAGGGCCTGTTCCGTGTTCTGTCTCTAAATAAATAAAAAAGGAGTGATCTGCTTGGATGGTGCATGAACAAAGCTTCCTGCTCTATCTCTGTAATAATACTGACCCACTGACCCAGAGACTAGATGTTGCAGGCCCAATGTCTGGGAGTCTGGCCCAGAGAGTTCAGGCTGGAGGCCTAATGCCTGCGAGTTGGAAACCTGGAGGAGGCCTGTTTGTGTGTGAGAGTGAGGAAGGGGTTTGCTTTGCTGTCGTTGTCTTAGTTTGTTCTATAGTTGTTGCTTGTGTTCTGCTTGGTGTTGTTCTGCAATGTGTGGCAACACTTGCCGGCTGTCCCCAGCACATCCTCGGGTGTGTTGGTTGTTAATACAAGCAACAGATTCACTGTATGTTTCAACGTATTGTACATTTGATAAATAAATCAGATTCTGAATTTGAACCTGATGCTGCTTGACCTGCTGAATTCCTCTAGTAGTTTATTTTTGGCAACCAGAACTACATATGATGCTCACAGCTCCATCTAACCGGTGTAGTGTGAAGTTGAATCAAAATCCAAATCAGAATGAGGTTTGTTATCACTAATATATAAATTTGGTGTTTTCTAGCCATAGTACGGTGCTGACATAAAGAATTACGATAGATGGATACATAGACACAGTACTGTGTAAAAGTCTTTGACACATACATGCGTCTCGGGTGCCCAAGTCTTTTGCACCATAATGTATTTGTCAACAGAAAGCTGTGAGCGAGCTTGCAAATCTGACGGGAGCAAAAGATGTTGGGAATGGTGAAGGTGGAGTACTGCGGGCGGGGTGTGGGACACGTGGCAAAGAAGGAGTGCTAGGGATGGGGGTGGGTGGGGGTGATTGTGGTGGTCAGGGTTCAGATACACCCTGCTTGAGACACCAGGCAAGGTCATTTGATTCCAAACAATTGTTTTATTGATCAGTGCAGAATGTCTCTCTGGTGCTTCCGGTTCTCTATCTTCTCTCTTCCCCTTTGCTGAACCTTTGTTCCCCTCTCCCTGCCAACTCGCCACTCTCAGTCTACAACAGAGACACATATCAGAATCAAGTTTACTATCACTCACCTTTGTCGTGAAATTTGTCGTTTTTTTTTGCTTATGGCAACAGTACAGGACAAAACATAAAATTATTACAGTACTGTGTAAAAGTCTTTGGCACCCTAGCTCTATGTATGTGCCTAAGAATTTAGCACAATACTGTAGGTAGATACACAGGTGTGTGTGTGTGTGTGTGTGTGTGTGTGTGTGTGTGTGTGTGTGTGTGTGTGTGTGTGTGTGTGTGTGTGTGTGTGTGTGTGTGTGTGTGTGTGTGTGTGTGTGTGTGTGCCCTTAACTCCTGGTGGAATCGTCGGAGTGCCATCATGACAAGCTTTTTGCACTGATCTTTTTGGCGATTGCTCATCATACGGTGTGTCTTGGGCATCAGAAACCTGGTGGAGCCCATCCCTCTCCAGGTTTTTGGGGCTGGCCGGATTCGAACTCTGGAGCCTTTGCTCTGAAGTCCGGCGCTGATGCCACTATGCCATCAGTTGGCCTATATATCTATAGATATATAGATAGAAAAATGCACAGTACTGTGCAAAAGTCTTATATATATAGTTAGGGTGCCTCAGGCATTTGTACAGTACTTTATATTATGTCTTTCCAGTTACCAGATAACATTTAATACTACTGAATAAATCGAATGCTAAGCACTCTTATTTCTGTTTCCCTTCCACCTGCGTATTTTTTTTGTAATTTATTTTTTGTTGAAGTTCAACATCAAACAAACATTTCCATAAGGTGTAATTTTAACCAATATATGATTCTGTGCAAAAGTCTTAGGCACTGTAGCTATAAATATGTGCCTAAGACTCTTAGACGATACTGTATAGGCAGATAGATAATGTATATAGATAGGCAGATTGATATCCAGATAGACAGATAGATACTGTATAAACAAGAGAAAATCTGCAGATGCTGGAAGTCCAAACAACACTGGAGGAGCTCGGTAGGCCAGGCAGTGTCTATGGAAAAGAGTACAGTTGATGTTTTGGGCCGAGACCCTTCAGCAGGTATACTGTATATAGATAGATAGACAGATTGATAGATAGTGCAAAAGAGATTGTGCTCATGGATTCCTGGGCCATTCAGGAAATCTGATGGCAGAGGGTTGCTTCAATGGAGGGACCAGGGTGAACAGGTTGTTGATCATTTGTCAGAACTGTGGAAGTTCAGAATAAACAGGTTTTAAATGCGGATAAAGCAGGGTGAGGAGGAGAGGACATAAGGGAGAGTCTGACACACAGAAAGGATTTAGACTAGTGAAGGGCTGATAATCCAAAGGTCACGAAAACCTAGAAGTGGTGAAAAATGCAGTAAACCTGCTGGAAATCTGGAGTAAAAGTGTGAACACAAAGATAACTTAAACAGATGAGTCTTTGGGTGTTGTGATTTATTCAAAGCAAGGCCGTGTGTTCATGTGGAGCAGACAAATCAAAGATCATCCATGTCAGAAAGCAGTGAGGATGCTCAGAGTGCGTGCGTAACAGGTTTGGCATTGAGAATGCTTATCTACATTCCACATGATTTCTTTTGGCAACAGTCACGGAGATTTAGGAAAACACGACTGGCACTGAGTCATCATCTTCTGCTGACGCCTTTGACTAAACAGCTCACTGGTCTAGTTCAGGAATCTTGGTTGTGAATGAGCCTAGGAGTTTGTTAAGAAGTTTGTCCATGTTGTTTTGCGTGTTTGTAGTTGTGCGTTGGTCATCTTATTTTCTTCAAGTACACACCAAAGTCCCTCTCAGGAGAGCTCACAGACAATATCTGACATTGATTCATAGAAGTACAGAGTACAAAAACAGGCCCTTTGGCCCATTGGGCCAATTCCCATCTAAGTTATCTATGTTTTTTATTTATTGTGAGATGACCTTAAGACATAGGAACAGAATTAGAGTATTTGACCCATCAAGTCTTTTCTGCCATTCTATCATGGCTGATTTATTATCCCTCTCAACCCAAGTTCTCCGGCCTTCTCACTGTAACTTTTGACCCCTATTACTAATCAAGAACCCATTGACCTCCACTTTAAATATACCCAATGACTTGGTCTCCACAGCTGTCTGTGGTAATAAATTCCACAGATTCACCATCTTCTGGCCAAAGTAATTCCTTTTCATCTATGTTCTAAATGGATGTCCCTCTGGCTGTGTCCTCTAGTCCTAGACTCCACTACAGGAAGCATCCTCCCACCATCCATTCTGTCTTGGCCTTTCTGTATTTAATAGGTTTCAATGAGGTCCCTTCTCGTTCTTCTAAACTCCAGTGAGTACAGACCCAGAGCCATCAAATGCCCCTCAATGTTAACCCTTTCATTCCTAGAATCATTCTTGTGAACCTCCCCTGGACCCTCTCCAATGCCAGCATGGTAACAGGCTCTCCTGGCCCAACAAGCCTATGCTACTTAAATGCAGCCATGTGAACAATTGACCTACTAGCCTTTAGAATGTGGGAGGAATCCGGACCACCTGCATGGTCAGAGGGAAAAAGTTAAACTCCTTACAGACGGTGGCGGGAATTGAACCCAGGTCGCTGGTGTTGTAGTGTCATTACTATAATGGCTAAGCTCCCATGTTGCCCCAACCTTCCCTATCCACAGGCAGTACCTTTAAACTATTTTTAATGTACTTGCTTCAACCACTTCGTTTGGCAGCTTGTTCCGTATGCAGACCATCATCTGGATGAAAGTGTTGCCCCTCTGGTTCCTATTAAACCTATCCCCTCTCAACTTAAACTGGTGCTGTCTACTTGTGGACTTCCCCAACAAGGTTGTGCACACTGACCTTAATTACACCCTCATTATTTTTTTATCCCCTGTAAGACCACCCTCAGGGCTCAGGACTCCTCGGGCAGGATCTTCACCAAAACCCTCGACACCCATTGATGTGGCTGATCTTCTGAGCTCCTCCAGCAGATTGCTCGTTGATTACAACTGTGCTGTTTGCCCTTGAACCCAACAGTCTCCACTACATCAAGATGTCTGTGGGCAAAGATTTAAGATTGAAGATTTGAGTTAGAGATACAGTGCGGAACAGGCTCTCCCAACCCAAAGAACTGCTCTGCCCAGCAACCCACCTATTTAACATTAGCCTACTCAGGGGGCAATTTACGAGCAATTAACCAAATTGCTGGTAAGTCTTTGACCTGTGGGGTGAATCTGGAGGAAGCCCAATGGGTCACGAGGAGAACGGAAATACAAAGTCCTTACCAACGTCCCTGGAATTGAACTCCAAACTCCGACAGCCCGAGCCGTAAGAGTGGATCACTCACCGATGTGCTACCGTGCTGACAACGCAGATTGTTTGTTGTCATTCTTCAGTTCATGAGTGCAAAGGAGAACAAAATGATTGTTCCTCCGCATTGGATGCTGCATAAAAAAGACATAATAAGCATAAAGAATTATGGTTGATGGTCCAGGTGCAGGTTGATGGGAGTAAGCAGTTTAAATGGGAGGACATGGAATAGATGGGCTGAAGGAGCTATTTCTGTGCAGTGTTTTTCTATGTCTGTATGACTCCAACACAATAAAAACTAAAAAAGGACAAATAGATAGAAACATAAAAGCACATTGTACAAGTAACTGTTATTACACAGATTGATTGTATAGTGGTGGTAGGGGTAGGTGGGGTGGGTTAGTGGCTGGAGGCATTGATCAGCCTTATGGCTTGGAGGGAAGTAACTGTTTTTGAGTCTGGTGGTCCTGGTCTGAATGCTGCGAGTCTCTTCCTTGATGGGAGCCTTAGACCTTCAAGTTAGGTACTGGCAGTGCTTTCATGACTCCAGTGAAAGGCAGCATCATTTTTATTGTCATATTCAATCTTTCAAAGAGCAAAACACTGCACCTTCCTTCTGCTTACATTAATATCTGTCCAACCTTAGGAAAGGATTCCAATATTGATCCAATGCCAATCTTTACGCTGCACAGTGCTGAAACGATTAAAATCCTCTGTTCATTCCAGTGTGCTGCTGTCAAGCTGTTTCACTTATCGTATGATTACTGAGGCAGGCTGCAATATATTCATTAGCAAATTGTTCAGGTACTTCTGTAGGGATTATTGTAAAGTCATAATATAGAATTATAGGCACTGGTTATACTAGTTATTGGTAATGTCCCTATGGAACTTGACTTAATTTGTTTTCTTCCTTTAACTCAGTGTAGTCAATGCATATTCTTTTAATTATTTCATAAATAAATATTTAATGGGGACAATCACAAAGCCGATGATAGTGAGTTAGTGAGGTCGGGGCAGAACAAGTCACATCCAGTGGGATCTGTGTCTTTTCTCAGTAGCTGTGAAAGAATTCCACAGACGGCTATGGAGGCCAGGTCATCGATTAGTCAGGAGAATGGTGTTATCTCGTTACTGGAAAGGTATACTATACAGTACTGTACAAAAGTCTATGGCACTCTGGATATATATATATATATATATATATATATATATGTATGCCTAAGACTTCTGCACAGTACCATACATCTGTAGAAATTTGCAACAATCTTATGAACTTATTAAATATTGTGTGATTCTCTGCTTGTACCACTTCTTCAGGCGATGTGTTCCAGATTTAAACCAAAGGATCTGCCTCGAATCCCTCTAAGATATAGTTCAGGTGTTTCCATTCTGGGATCCGTGGACCCCTTGGTTAATGGTAGGAGCCCATTGCATAAAAAAGGTTGGGAACCCCTGATACAGATTAAGTCAAAGTACCCTGCCTTCAAATCTGAATTTGTGGACACTCTTTAGAATGGTGACTCATAACACCACTTCACTCAACTCAAACGCTTAAGTCTTAATTAAAGCATTAAGGCTGATTGCAGAAACAGTTCTGCACCTTTCGGTTGTGCTGTTCAACTGAGGGTTCACTTTCTTGGGAGAGCACAGTCCCAAAAGTGCTCTGTGAAGGAGAGTGAGGGGTGCTCTGAACAGTGTCCTGGCTAAACTTCCCCTCAGAATCAGAACCAGAAACAGATTTATTATCATTAACCATTAAAACATAGGAGCAGAATTAGGCCATTTGGCCCATCAGGTCTGCTGCACCATTCCTTCATGGCTGATTTATCCTCCCACTCAACCGTATTCCCCTGCCTTCTCAACTCCATTCTCCCTGCCTTTGACATCCTGACTAATCAAGAACATTTCAACTCTGCTTTAATTATACACAATGACTTGGCTTCCACAGCAATCTGTGGCAATGAATTCCATAGATTCAACACCCTCTGGCTAATGGAATTCCTCCTCATCTCTGTTCTAAAAGGAAATATGATGTGAAATTTGTTGTTTTGTGGCAGCAGCAGAGTGTAAAGATATAAAAATTACCATCAATTACAAAATAAATAAATATGCTAAGCAAAAAGGAACAACAGGGTAGTCCTCATGAGTTCATGGATCATTCAGAAATCTGCTGATTGAGGGGAAGAAACTGTACTTAAATCGTTGAATGGGGATCTTCGGGCTCTTTTGTCTTCTCCCTGATGGAACCTGAAGGTGCTGTTCCTTTCCACCACTGACCTCTCAATGAGGACTGGTATGGGTTTGGAATCAGAATTGTGTTCAATATCATCGACATATGTCATGAAAACATTGCAATACACGATAATAGCAAAAAAAGTGAATTGCAGTAAATATATATACTTACTGTAATTCTGTATCTTACTGTAATTCTTACTGTATATATAAGTAGTGCGAAAATAGAAATAAAAAAGTAGTGAGCTGATGTTTATGGGTTCAATGTCCATTCAGAATTTGGATGGCAGAGAGGAAGAAGCTGTTCCTGAATCACTGAGTGTGTCCCTCCTCCCTGAAGGTAGCAATGAGAGCAAGGCATGGCCTGAGTGATGGAGGTTGTTAATGATGGATGATGCCTTTTTGGGGCATCGCTCCTTGAAGATGTCCTGGATGCCACGGAGGCCAGTGCCCATGAAGGAGCTGACTAAGTGTACAACTCTCTGCAGCTTATTTTGGTTCTATGCGGTAGCCCTCGCCCCCCATACCAGATGGTGATGCAGCCAGTCAGAATGCCCTCCACGATGCATCTGTAGAAATTACGAGTGATTTTTAGTGACATACCAAATCTCCTCAAGCTCCCTAGGAAATATAGCCGCTGTCGTGCCCTCTTTGTACGTAGTTGCGTCGAAATGTTGAATGCAGGATAGATCCTCAGAGATATATACACCCCGGAACTTGAAATTGCCTACTCTCTACAGATTCCCTTTCCTGCAGTCCACAATCAATCTGCTCGATGCGCCAGTCTGTTGACCGTCACTCTGCTATTTGTGGAGTTTGCTGTTCAGATTGTCCCGCTTGGCGGCGCAATAATATCAGCTCTGGACTCCGGAGCGAAGGTTCCCGACTTCAAATCCAAGTCGGGTCGAGCGTTGAGCTAGCAACTCGGCCTCGTAATAACAAGAATAGCTTGCTAAGGAAACACCGTCAAAAGACGGTGCCCCGATAACCCCACTGCCGAGTTAAGGGCTATTCTTCTTCTTGCTCAGGTTACCGCTGTGATTTCTTCGTGATTTCTTACTCAGTGACTTCCAACCAAAGTCTCTACATTAAGGTTAAAAAAGCATTTGGGTTGTTTGTAGGCATTTGTGAAGGACGGCGTACAAATACAGACTGGTTGTTTCTGTCTCCTTTCTCTGGACCAATGCCAATTCTTTTTTTTCTTTATTAATAAATTACAACTGGGCCACGAGGGTAAATGAGCTCTGGGTTGTATTGAGTTACGCACATCAGAGGAAGGTCTCCAGATCTAATCCCGGCTCTGGGCTGCGTTAGTTCAATCACAGCCAGATGTGCGCAGGGAGCACAGCCACAGCTGGGCTCAGCGACTCCAGATTAAGTGTGAGGAGAAATTTGTCCTGGGATTCCCCTGCTGGCTATGTTTGCATATTCCCCGTTGCAAAGCATTGGCAGGGTGGTTGTGATGCAGCTCAGGGCCGAGTATCTCCCGGACCATCACCGTGCACATGAGGGATATTTGCCTGGGTGAGGAGTGCGGTAGTGCTGGACACCTTGGTAGAACGGAGACTCAGGTGAGACGGGGACAGTCTGAATGTGATTACCAAAGGTTTCTAGATAACAGGAATGCTGCATATGGCAAATCCGGTGTTCCCTCTGCAGAGTTTAGAACCAGGGTACTTTGAAAGGATTAGGTGAGAAATCACTTGTGCCAGAGGTAAATGTTAGGCCTGGAGAGCACAGATCGAGGGTAGTTCTTCCCAAAAAGGGGATATTTTAATAAGGGTGGCACGGTTAACGAAACACTTACAGCATCAGCGATCGGCGGGAGATTGGGATTCTCTTCCTGGCACTGTCTGTAAGGAGTTTGTGCCTTCTCTGTGTGACTGCATGGGTTTCTTTTGGGCGCTCCAGTTTCCTCACACATTCCAAATATATACACGTAGAAAGTTGAGGGCATGCTTTGTTGAGACCAGAATATGGCAACACTTGTGGGCACAGAGGTATTGAGGTATTTGAAGATCAAATAGGAAAATGGGGCTTCGCATGGAAGATCAATAGTGGTGGGAGACTGATAGATAAGTACAGCACAGAAACAGGCCCTTCAGCCTATCTAGTCCATGCTGAAAAGCATTTAAACTGCCTACTCTCATCATCCTACGCTGGGACCTTATCTCTCCATACTCCTACTATCTACGTACATATTCAAACTTCTCTTAAACGTTGCAATCAAGCTTGCATGCACCACTTGTGAGTCTGGGACCAAGGGTACACCGTCAGAGTAGAAGGACATCCCTTTAGGACAGAGATGAGGAGGAATTTCTTTAGCTGGAGCGTGTGAATCCGTGGAATTCATTGCTACTGGTCCATGGATACATGGGTTTTTCCCAGGTACTTTGGCTTCCTCCCACAGTCCAAAGATGTACCAGGCAGGTTAATTGTAAGTTGTCCCATGGATAGGTTAGTTTTAATTAGTTTTGTTGAAGGTTGCTGGGGCAGTGCAGCATAGGCTAGTCTGCACTGTATTGCTAAATAAATAAATAACAGTGAAAAGTTTGGCTTGCTTGCTGTTCATACAGATCATTTCATAGCACATTGCATTGAGATAGTGCAAGTTAAAACAATTAGATAATGTAGAATAAAGTGTAACAGCTACAGAGAAAGTAACTTGTGGCTTCAGGCTTCCTGTATCTCCATGTGGTTTCTGTTTAAAATGACCCTAATTCTCTGGGGCTGAAGGTTCTGACTGGAGCTGCAGTCTTGCTACAGCTGAATCTTCAGCTGGTCTCGGGTCTCCACACTTAGATTGGCTCTGTCACTGGGCTCCATTATTGAATTGTCCTTGGAGACCACCTGCAGATCTGTCTTAGTGGGATTTAGCAGTCAAAGTATTGAGTTCACAGGTCAGGAAGTTAAGTTGCTGCTTTATAAATCCCTGGTTAAGCCACATCTGGAGAATTGTATTCAGTTCTGGTTGCCCCGTTATACAGTACTGTGTAAAAGTCTTAGCCATATTTATAACTAGGAAGTGGAGAGCGAGTTTGTAAATCTGAATGGAGCAAAGGATGTTGGGAATGGTGAGGGGGGGCATCGTGGGAGGGGTGGGTGGGAGCGGTGGGGACAGGTGGCAGAGAAAGAGTGCTAGAGCAGGAGGTGGCATGGGTTCAGACACACCCAGCCCTGAGACATCAGGTAAGGTCATTTGATTCCAAACAAATGGTTTATCAACTATTTCAGAATGTCTCTCTGGCGCTTCCTTCTCCCTTCCCCTTTTCCCAACCATAACTCCCCTCTCCCTACCCTCTTCCCACTCTCAGACCACAATAGAGGCCAATATCAGAATTAGGTTTATCATCACTCACATAAGTCATTTTTTTTTGTGGCAGAAGTACAGTGCAATACATAAAATTACTACAGTACTGTGCAAAAGTCTTAGGCACCCTAGCTGTCTATCACCTGTGTGCCTAAGACTTTTACGCAGTACTGTAGGAAGGATGGGGAGACTCTGGAGAGGGTGCAGAAGAGGTTTACCAGGATAACGTCTGGATTAGTGGGCATATTCTGTGTTGAGGTTGGTCAGACTTGGGATGTTTCTCTGGAATGGCAGAGGCTGAGGGAAGAAATTAAGAAGTTTATAATATTATGAAGGCTGAGGGAAGAAATTAAGAAGCTTATAATATTATGATTGGGACAGGCAGAGTGGTATCTTTTTCTCAGGGTCCCTTAAACCTAAGGCATCCCCCCCCCCCTCCACCCCCTCCACACCGCCAAGTCTGCCATTGTAAAATATCTTGCACTTAACTTTCTAATCCATTGGCTTCAAAATTAGTGGGTTGAGTAAGATTTTAAAAATTTATCTACTTTAATGTCTCTAATAATTTTCAAGTATTTTTGAAAGTTTGTCAAAAATCTCTGCTTCAGCCACTGGTCCATGACCTCCTTTTCTTCCATGATGATGAGGCCATTGTCAGGGTGGTGAAGCAATACCTTGTATTCCATCTAGGTAGCCTCCAACCTGCTGGCATGATCGCCACTTTCTCCTTCCAGTAAGATTTTTTTCTCGTTTTTTTTCTTTTCCCCTGCCTTCCCTCTCTGGTTGTCCACTCTGGCCTCTTCCCACTTCGCCTCACCTGCATATTGCCTACCTGTGGTGCCCCTCCTCTTTCCCTTTCTCCCATGGTCCACTCTCCTCTCCCTTCAGGTTCCTTCTTCTCCAGTCCTTTACCTTTCCCATCCACCTGGCTTCACTTATCACCTTCTAGCTATCCTGCTTCTCTTCCCCCCCACCATTTTATTCTGCCATCTTTCCCCCTCCCTTTCCAGTCCTGATGAAAGGTCTCAGCCTGACACCAAGCGTTTGTTCATTTTCTTAGATGCTGCCCGACCTCCCGAGTTCCTCCAGCATTTTGTGGGTATTCCTCTGAATTTCGAGTATCTGCAGATTCTCTAGCTTTAAATTAACATTCCTTTTTAGAAACATGTTTAGTAGCTGTTTAATCTGGAAGTTAATTTACAAGAAGGCAGAACTCCAGGACTTTCCAGGTTGGGGCCTCAATGTTAGACCCCCACATACCTGATCATCGCAGTGATTTTCTCACCTAACTCCAGGGTCCAGAGGTGCAGTAGAAATTGGTCTTCGCTTCAGTTCTGATAGAAAAGAGTTGGTAGTGATGACACTGTGCGACAGCTGGATCCAGCAAGATCGGACTCACTGTTTACAGAATCAGAATCAGGTTTAATATCACCAGCATATTTGTGAAATTTGATGTTTTGTGGCAACAGTACATTGCAAGCAAGAATAATAAAAATTGGATTGAAGAAGTCACTCTTTGCAGGAGGATAATGGAGGCACCCCGTGTAGGTTTTACACAATGCCTGAAACCACTATATTGCATGTTAACCTAGATCAGTACAAATAACATCACCAGGATGTTGCCTGGATTAGAGAGCAGGTCTTATGAGGATAGGTTGAGTGAGCTGGGACTTTTCTCTTTGGAGTGAAGGAAAATGAGAAGTGACTTGATAGAGGTGTACAAGTTAATAAAGGGCATCGATCAAGTGGATAGATAGAGAATTTTTCCCAGGGTGGGAATGGCTTATACAAGGGGGCATAATTTTAATGTGGTCAGAGAAAAGTATGGGTAGGGATATCTGTTTTTATACACAGAAAGTAGTGGGTGCGTGGAATGCTCAGCCAGGGCTGGTGGTAGAGGCAGATGCATTAGGGGCATTTAGGAAACTCTTTGAAAGGCACATGGATGATAGAAAATTGGAGGGCTATGTAGGAAGGAAGGATTAGGTTGGTCTTGTTGTTCCTCTCCGTGCATTGTGGTGCATCAGACATCAATTTTACCACAATGAGTTGCAATTCAGCCCAGTGAAACCATGCTGACTCCCATCAGAGTAATCTCACACACCTGCATCCCCACCCACCCCTCACCTGGCAACTTGTGTACAAAAGGCCACTCCCTTTGTACTCCGGTTTCCCCTCCTCCTGCCTTTCCAGCTCCCGAAATGTCAACCGTTGATTCCCTTCCACAGATGCTGCCTGACCTGCAGAGTTCCTCCAGCGTTTTGTGTGAGTTAATTCAATTTCTCTTCATCTGGTCTAGGGCCAGAGGGCACAGCTCAGAAGACAAGGGTGTCTCTTCAGAACAGAGATTTAGGAGAAACTTCTTAAGCGAGAAAGTTGTGAATCTGTCCACAGATGACTGTGGAGGCCAAGTCTTTGGGTATATTTAAGGCGGAGGTTGATAGGTTCTTGTTTAGTAAGGGTGTTAAAGGTTATTGGGAGAAGGCAGGAAATGGGGTTGAAATGGAAAATACCATAAATCAGATCAGAATAGGTTGGATGGTCAGAAAGGCCTAATTCTGCTCCTATTTCTTGGTCTTATTTCCCTACAGACCTGCAACTTGTCTGGCAATTTGCTTTTTTTTAAGCATCACACATAGAGTGCTGGAGGAACTCAGCAGGTCAGGCAGCATTTATTGAAGTGAACGTTTGGAATCGAGAGCCAATGTAGACTCTCTATTTCCATCCACAGGTGCTGCTTTGCCAGCTGAGTTGTATGTATATTTAAAGATACAGCACAATAAAAGGCCCTACGGACCCAGCAAGGCCGCGCCACCCTCTTACACCCTTGCGAACGATTACCCTATTAACCCACACATCTTTGGAATGTGGGAGGAAACCGGAGCACCTGGAGGAAACTGATGAGGTCACAGGGAGAATGTGACAGCGGTGACTGGGTCGCTGGCGTTGTAAAGTTGTTATGCTAACCGTGCCGCTCCAATTCCTCCCGCAGTTCGTGTGCGTTGCTCAAGATTTCCAGCATCTGCAGAATCTCTTGTGTTCCTTTTTTAAAAAGTCTTATGCCACACGGGGGACAAGATGGTAACCTATATTTAACTGCTGGCAAGGTAAATGTAGTTGCAGTTGAAGTTATTCACGACCCACAGCGGGATTCCGTTGCAGGATTAGAGTCTGAGGTAAAAAAAAAACTAGAGTGGATAATTTTTGACAGTGATTAGTTTGGCCGAGAGCCCCGGTTTAATGTTACAGCTTCCCTGTATGTGAAAGAATCTCCTGTGGTGCACAAACATTGGGGGAGAACTAGAGCATTCCTGTGATGTACACTTTCGGCAGTTCAGCGTCTGTCTTTGTCTAACTTTTAACATCGATGACTGAGGCAGTGATTGGCCTTTAGTAAAAAAGAGTTTTATTTTTATTTTATTTAGAAATTCAGCGCGGAATAGGCCCTTCCGGCCCAGCAACCCACTTATTTAATCCTAGCCGAATCACAGGACAATTTACAATGACCAATTACCCTCCCAACCAGTACGTCTTTTGGACTGGAGGAGGAAACCAGAGCACCTGGAGGAAACTCATGTGCTCATGAGAAGGATAGACAAACTTCTTACAGACAGCGACGGAACTGAATTCCACACTCCAATGCTCTGAGCTGTAATAGCGCCATGTTAACCGCCATGGTCCTATGGCGCCCAATTGCGTAATATGAGAAAGGAAGTCTTATTGCAGATGTATGCAGCCACATCTGGAGTACCATGTGCACTTTTGATCAAAAGAGTTTTGCTCATCATAAATGGAGTGAAGCAAAAATTTACCAGACTTACTAGATTTAGCGGACTGGTTCTAGAATAATAGGTTTGCTGTGTGAAAAGAATTTGAATAGGTTGCATCATGGCCTGCTATGGAAACACCAATGTTTACGAGTAGAAATTTCTACAGAAGTTGCTGGGTACAGTCCAATCCATCACAGGCAAAGCCCTCTCACCATTGAACACTTCTGCAAGGAGCACTGTCGCAGGAAAGCAGTAACCATCATCAATGACCCCCACCATCCAGGCCATGCTCTCTTCTCACTGCTGCCATTGGGAAGGAAGTATAGGAGCCTCAGGTCCTATACTAACAGGTTCAGGAACAGTTACAACTCATGTTCTCAGTATTTGTACAAGACATTGGTGAGGCCTAATTTGGAGTATTGTATGCAATTTTGGTCACCTATCTACAGGAAAGATGTAATTAAGGTTGAAAGAGTACAGAGAACATTTACAAGGATGTTGCTGGATCTGGAGGACCTGAGTTATAAGGAATATTGAATAGGTTTGAACTGTAGTTTATAGAATGTTGAAGATTAAGAGAAATTTAATACAGGACTACAAAATTCTGAGGGGTATAGATAGGGTAAATGCAAGCAGGCTTTTTCCACTGAGGTTGAGTGGGACTACAATCAGAGGCCACGGGTTAAGAGTGAAAGGTGAGAAGGTTAAGGGGAACAGGAGGGGAAATTTCTTCACTCAGACGGTCGTGAGAATGTGGAATGAGCTGCCAGCACAAGTGGTGCATGCAAACTTGATTTCAACACTTAAGAGAACTGTGGACAGGTACATGGTAGGAGGTATGGGGAGCTATGGTCCCGATGCAGTTCAATGGGAGTCAGCTGTTTAACTGTCTCAGCATGGATTAGATGGGCCAAAGGGCCTGTTTTCGTGGTGTACTTCTCTTTGACTATTTTTCATTATTTGCATTATTTGTCTTCTTTTGTACTTTGGTGGTTTGTTAGTCTTTGTTACTTATAGTTTTTCGTAAATTCTATTTTATTTATTTTTCTGTAAATACCTGCAAGGAGAGAAATCTTAAGATATATAGTGACATAAATGCACTTGGATAATGAATTTTCTTTGAACTTTGAACATCTGGAGGACTGTGTACACTTTTGATCTCCTTACTCAAGAAGGGCTGTACTTTTCATCAATGGAGCGAAGCGAAGATTTGCTGGACTGGTTCTAGAGTTATGAACTTTCTGTGCAAAAAGAACTTGAGTTAACTGGGGCTCTACAGTGTAGAGCAGGGGTTCCCAAAGCTGCGGTCCATGGATTCCTTGGTTAATGGTAGGGCTCCATTGCATAATAAAGTTGGGAACCCATGCTCTGGAGTTTAGAAGGATGAGATCTTGCAGAGACTTAAAACACAGAGAGCACGGTTGTGCGTGTGGCTTGCACGATAGCATGGAGGGTGACGGACATCGCATTACAGTGGTGAGACTTGACTTAGAGGTATTTATTTTTCTGTAAAGCACTTGAGGAATTCCCAAAGTTGTGAAAGGCGTTAGTTGAATGTATTTCTCTCCTCGTGACCTGAGTAGAATTGCAGGTTAGGATTTACTACAACTGAGAGGTTAGAAACCTCAGGAAAGATTAAGGAGTCAAGGTAACTCCTTCTAAGATTCAGGTTTATTTATCATGTGTGCATACGTCGAAAAAAAAAAACAGTGAAATGTGTTGTTTGGATTAACAACCCTGCATCCAAGTATGTCCTGGAGGCAGCCTGTAGGTGATGCTGAAATCTTGAGCACCACAAATTTTTCCCCCTTCTTCCCCTATTCCTCACTTTGACCTTTTACCTCTTCTCCCCTGCCTATCACTTCTGCCTGGGTCCCCTCCTGCTTCCCTTTCTCCTCTGGTCCACTCTCCTGCCCTATCAGATTCCTTCTTCACCAGCCCTTGACCTTTCCAACCCATCACTTCCCAGCTGGCCTCCTTCCCCTCACCCACCTTTTCATTCTTCCCCTTTACTTCTCAGTCCTGAAAAGGGGGTCTTGGTCAGAAACATCGACCGGTTATTCATTTCCACAGATGCTGCCGGACCTGCTGAGTTCTTCCAGCATTGTGTGTGTGTGTTGCTGTAGAGGAACTTTGCAGGTCAGGCAGCATCTATGGAAGGAAATAGCAAGACAAAGTTTTAAGCTGACACCCTTCATCATGACCGGAATGGAATTCTGTCGTCTTTCCCTTTCCAGTCCTGATGAAGCGTCTCGGCCCTAAAAGTCGATTTCCCTCCGTATAGAGGCTGTTGCATCAAAATAACCATCACTGACCTGTCATGAAAATCGTTGTTTCACTGCAAGAAAAATACTATTAGATACAATGCCGTATGATATATATAAAAAAGTACTGACAAAATAGAGGCAGATAGTGAGGTAATGTTCATGGGTTCATGGAGCCTTCAGAAATCTGATGGCAGAGGGGAAGAAACAGTTCCTAAAATGTTGAGTGTGTGTCATCAGGACCTCCTCCCTGATGGTAGTATGAGAAGAGAGCATGTCCTGGAAATTACATTATGAAATATATGTAAAAATATCTTACCAGCACAGTAGCTTTGTGGTTGGCGTAATGCTGTTACAGTGGCAGTTTGCTGAGTGTGTCGAGTTCATATATTCTCAGTTTTCCCTGGATGCTCTGTTTTCCTCCCACGTTCCAAAGCTGTACAGGTCAGTACGGCAATTGGGCAATTCGGTAGCGCGTGCTTGTTGGACCGCAAAGGCCTGTTACTATGCTGTATTTCTAACTTATAAATAAATAATAAAATAATTAAATTAAGTAAGGGAGGAAAACAAAAGTGAGGTAGCGTTCATGGGTTCATTGTCCAATCAGGAATCTGATGGCGGAGGGGAAGAAGCTGTCCCTGAAAAATTGAGTGTACGTCTTTAGGCTCATTTACCTCCTCCTTAATGGAGGCAATGAGGTCATGTCCTGGATGGGGAAGATCTTTAATAATGGAAACCCCCTTCTTGAGGCATTGTATTTTGCAGATGTCCTTGATAGTGGGGAGACCAGTGCCCATGTTGGAGATGGCTAAGTCTCTCTGCAGCTCTTTCTGATGCCATGCATTGGAGCCTCCGTACCAGACGGTGATGCAACTGCTCAGAGTGCCTTCCGTGCTGCATCTGTAGAAATCTTCAGAGTACTGAGTTCAGTGCAAGACATAAAAATTACAATAATTTACAAAAATAATTCAAAGTACACACGAGGAATAATGAGGCAGTGTTCATTGGTTCATGGACCATTTGGGCTCTGATGGCAGAGGGGAAGTAGTACAAGACGGTATTTGAACTGGGCCTAGCCACACAGTCACAGTGTATGAGAGAGTAGAGCAGTGGGCTAAGCACATAATAGCGTAATGCTTTACAGTGGCTGAAATTGGTTTAGTTCCTGCTGCTGTATGGAAGGAGTTTGTACGTTCTCCCCATGACCCTGTGAGTGCTCCATGTCCTCCCACATTCCAGAGGCATATGGGTTAGGGGAGGTAGGATGTGGACATGTTATGTTGGCACCAGAAGCATGGCAACACTTGCGGGCTGCCCCCGGCACGTCCTCAGACTGTGTTGATAGCTGACTCAATCGATGTATTTGATCGTATGTTTCCGTTTTTCTATAGATATGTGACAAATAAAGCCAATCTTATTAGATCTTCTAATCTTGAGGTGACTGTCAGTGAGGAGGAGATGTGTACGTATTGTCTTTCAAATAAATACTGTACCTGGATTTATCTGCCTGCGGAGACAGATATAAATGATGCCTTGGCATGAATAACAGAGTAGGGTAGAATTCCTCAGTGACTTGCCCAATGTAGACCTCTCAAAACAAAAGCTCCATTAAAATCAGATTTACATTTCATTATCTTGTTTTATGTATGAACCCATCATGTATGCACACATGCAGGCATCACATTACAGAGGTGAGACTTGATTTCAATGTATTTAGTTTTCAGGTAAAACACGAGGAAATCCCAGGGCTGTGATTGGTGCTAGATATGAACCTTTCTGTAGATCGAGTGGATAACCAGAGGCATTTTCCCTAGAACCGGAATCAGAATCAGGTTTAATATCACCAGCATATGTTGTGAAATTTGTTAACTTTGCAGGAGCAGAACAATGCAATACGTGATGATCATAGAGGGAGAAAAATACTGTGAATTACTTTATATATATATATATATCTATATATATATATATATATATCTATATATATATATATATATATACGTGTGTGTGTGTGTGTGTGTGTGTAACTAGTTAAATTACATAAGTAGTGTTCAAAGTTCAGAAGATCTAAGTAAAATTTGTTATCAGAGTACGTACATGTCACCACATACAATCCTGAGATTCTATCTTCTGGCGGGATTACTCAGCAAATCTATAGAACAGTAAAAACAGGATCAATAAACAACAAACTGTGCATATACAGATATAAATAAATGGCAATAAATAATGAAAGCATGAAATAGCAAAATAAAGAGTCCTTAAAGTAAAGTCATCGATTGTGTGAGCACCAGAATGAGAGTAGTTATCTCCTTTTGTTCAAGAGCCTGATGGTTGAGGGGTAGTAACTGTTCTTGAATCTGGTGGTGCAAGTCCTGAGGCCCTTGTACCTCCTATCTGATGGCAACAGTGAGAAAAGAACATGGTCTGGGTGGTGAGGATCTTTGATGATGGATGCAACATTTCATGTAGATGTGCTCAATGTTTGGGAGGGTTTACCCATGATGCACTGGGCTACATCCACTACCTTTTGTAGGATTTTCCCCTCAAAGGCATTGGTGTTTCCTTACTAGGCCATAATGCAGGCAGTCAATACACTTTCCACCACACATCTATAGAAGTTTGTCATGATTTTTTTTATCACATACCGAATCAGCAGATTTCTAAGGAAGTAGAGGCGCGTTATATTTCCTTTGTAACTACATTTATATGATGTGCACAGGACAAGTCCTCTAAGATAGTGACACTTAGGAATTTAAAGTTACTGTCCCTCTACATCTCTGATTCTCTGATGATTACTGGCTCTTGGACCTCTGGTTTTCCTCTCGTGAAGCCTACAATCAGTTCCTTGGTCTTACTGACATTGAGTGAGAGCTTGTTATTACACCACTCAGCCAAATTTTCAATCTCCCTCCTGTGTACCGATTCATCACCACCTTTGATATGGCCCACAACGGTGGTTATATCAGCAAACCTGAATATGGTGTTGGAGTTGTGCTTAGCCACATGGTCATAGGTGTAAAGTGAGTAGAGCAGGGTGCTAAGCACACATCTCTGTGGGCACCCATGCTGATGGAAATTGTGGAGGAAATGACTGTCCAATCCGAACTGACTGGCGTCTGCAAGTGAGGAAATCCAGGACTCAGTTGCACAGGGGGTATTGAGGACCAGGTCTTGAAGTTAACTGATTAGCTTTGAGGGACGGATAGTATTAAATACTGAGTTGCAATCAATAAAGAGCATCCTGATGGATGCACCTTTGCTGTCCAGATGTTCCAGGGTTGTGTGAAGAGCCGATCAGGTGGCATCTGCTGTGGACCTGTTGCTTCGGTGGTGTGAAAAAATAGAGATAAAAAAAGCAGTGAGGCTGTGTTCAATGCCCGTTCAGAAATTGGACGGCGGGGGAAGAAGCTGTTCTTGAATCGTTAAGTGTGTGCTGAAATGGCTAGTACCAAGGAGCACGATTTAAAAATGATAGCGTAGGGTGGATGTCAGAGGTTGGTATTTATACACAGCAAGTAGTGATAGTGGTGGAATGCATTGCCTGTGTTGATGATGGAGACAGATGCATTAGGGGTATTTAGGAAACTCTTAGGTAGGTACATTGTTGATAGAAAATTGGAGGACTGTGTAGGTGGGAAGGGTTAGATTGATCTTAGAGTAGGTTAACAGGTCAGCACAACATCGTGGGCTGAAATGCAAATCCGTGTACAACAGAGACAAACTGTGCAAATACCAAAACAATAAATAGTACTGAGCACGAGTTAGAGTCCTTGAAAGTGAGTCTGTAGGTTGTGGAATCAGTTCATTGTTGTGGTGAATGAAGTTATCCACTCTAGTTTAAGAGCCTGATGGTTGACGGTTAATAACTGTCCCTGAACTTACAATGAAGTACACATTGTCCATCAGTCCATTGGGAGGAGGAGGATGGAATTGATGCACACTTCCAAATCACAGCACCAACGGTGATCAATAAACTGGATAGGGTGCAACAGGAGATTATTGATCCATGCTGCAGAATTGCAGCTTCCTTTGTATGTTGAGTGTCTCCTGACGTAAATAGTGCACTGTTTGTCAGCTGAGAGAGGGCATGAAAGAGGCAATATTTTATTTCCATATAATGCACACCAAAGGCCAGCCGGCACTCAATGGTTGAAGTAAACATGTGTAATACATTACGTCGCAACGTGCAGAAGATGCTGACAAAACCATTATATCGGTGTGATTACGTTCTCTCTGATGTGCTTGATGAGATGCTGTGATGTATGTTCACAATTATCCACTGTATTTTATTCCATCACCAGGAATGTATGAGAGTACTGCAACACTATAACTCAGATTAAATGGCTATCCTTACATTCTTACCTGATTTCTCTTCCAGTCTGTGTAAATATCATGCATTGTCACCACTGCGATAATCAATTTATTTTGAACTCCGAACGCTGGGCCACGAAACCAGCTTAGTAGAGCAACACTGCGTCTGGTGGACGAACTCGGTGGGTCCAGAGACGGTGGGAGGAAAAGAAACCGTTGAGGTTTTCAGCCGAAACCCTGTGTCAGGGCCAACCTGAATGCGTGTTTTACAGCAGTCTCTGAATTCATCCAGCAGATTGTCTGCTGTTCCAGATTCCAGCATCTGCAATCTCTTGTGCCTCCATCAGATCAGAATCAGGTTTAATATCACCACCATATGTCATGAAATTTGTTGTTATGTGGCAGCAATACAATGCAATACACAATAGTAGAGAAAAAATCTAAATTGCAGTAGGTATGTGTGTGTGTATTTTTATATCTATATATATATATATATATATAAAATAGTGAAATAAGTAGTGCAAAAATTTAAAAAAATGTAGTGAGGTAGTGTTCTTGCGTTCAATGTCCATTACAAAATTGGATAACTGAGGGGTGAAGCTGGTCATGAATATTTGAACGAGTTCTTCAGGCTTCTGTACCTGCTTAATGATGGATGCCACCTTTTTGAGACATCACTCCTTGAAGATGGCCTGATACTATGGAAGCTGGTGCCCATGATGGAGCTGACTAAGTTTATAAGTCTCTGCAGCTTATTTTGATCCTGTGCAGTAGCTCCCCTCCCATACTACCAGACGGTGATGCTGACAGAATACTCTCTGCAGTACACCTGTAGAAATTTGCAAGTGTCTTTGGTGACGTATCAAATCTCCTCATACTCCTAAAGAAATATAGCTGCTGTCTCGCCTTTATAGCTGTATCAATATGTTGAGCCAGGATAAATCATCAGAGTTGTTGGCACCCAGGAACTTGAAATTACTCACTCTTTCCACTTCTGATCCTTCTATAAGGACGGGTATGTGCTCCCATGTCTTACCCTTTCTAAAGTCCACAATCAGTTCTTTAGTCTTACTGACATTGAATGCAAGGTTGTTGCTGTAACACCACTCAACCAGCTGGTATATCTCGCCCCTGGAGGCCCTTACGTCTCCATCTGAGATTCTGCCAAAAATTGATGTGTCATCTTCAAATTTAGAGATGGCATTTGAGCTGTGCCTGGCCACACAGTCATGGGTGTAGAGAGAGCAAAGCAATGGGCTAAGCACATCCCTGGCGTGTGCCAGTGTTGGTTGTCAGCAAAATGGGGATGGCCTTTCTGATCCACTCAGATTGTGATCTTCCAGTGAGAAAGTTGCAGAGGAAGTACAGAGGTTCTGGCACAGTCCAGATTATAGAAGGTGTAAGGTCCACTTGTGAGAGTGATTTTAGGAGAATGATTTGTATTAGTGATACGTAATCAGAGCAAAAATCTTGCTGTGACACCTTATTTGTTGTTTAAGCTATCTGCACAATTTTAGCACACTTTTCGTTATTTCCAGTTTCTTTAAATGGATGTTCCTTATTTTCATTGGCAGTAGTTATTTAACTGGAATGTATAGTCAGGAAGGGCAATGCAATGTCAGAAGTTGGTAAATTGATTTATAATCTGCGGGAGATTGTCTCGGGCATTTCACTTGAGATTGCAAGACTCCGTTGGATAGTGATAATGTAACTTGTTACAGGCCTGTTACCCTTGTCTGGTGAAGGGGCAGTCGACGTGGGAGCTGTGTAGCCTCAGTTGTTGTGAGAATTAGGCCTCAAGCCTTGGGCTTGACTGCTGCTGCAGACTAGGTGAGAGACGAGAGGTGTTCCAGTGTTGTTGAGCTCGGCTGGGGCCTGGCCTTGCCGGTCAGTGCTGCCCTCCTGTGTTTGAGCGGTGGAATGACAGGCTGGATTGCGTGCATCTGTACACTCACTGCTGGGAGACTGTACCATCAATTGCTGGACGTTGTCGCTCAGGGTCTTGGACTATAAATGTTTCTTTTTTTGAATGAATATGCTTCTTTGCTCAATATTTCAAATTATGTTATTCGCTACTTTTGAAAGTTGCCTGCTCTTTTGAGTGTTTTGCACCTTGGCTCCAGAGGAACGCTGTCTCATTCAGCTATACCTCTGTGTGGTTTGAATGATAATTAAACCCGATTTGATTTGATTTGATTATTTTCATATGTACCATAGCACAATGGAAAAACTGGTTGTGCATGACATCCATACAGTTCATTTCATCACAACAGTGCATTGAGTTAGAACAAAGATAAGCACTAACAGGATATATAATAAAATGTTACTCTGAAAGAGAAAGTGCAGTGCAGGTTGACAATAAGGTACAAGGACATGATGTGGTAGAATATGAAATCCATTTTATTGTTCCAGGGGGACATTTCATAATAATAATAAACAGTGGGAAGAGACTAAGTGGTCTGAATGGGCTAATTCTGCTCCTGTGTCTTCTGGACACATGTAATAGCATTAAGTGGAAGAACTTTGTTTTGCATAAACTTAAGAAAGTCTGCAGATGCTGGAAATCCAGAGCAACACACACAAAATGCTGGAGAAACTCATTATGTCGGGCAGCATCTATGGAGATCAATAAGCAGTTGACACATTTCTGGCCGAGACCCTTCTTCAGGATTTTGTTTTGCATGTCATCCAGGCAGATTATTTCATTGCAGCAGGACATTGATGCAGTACAAGGGAAAACAATAACCAAATTAATAATTAAGTGTAAAATGCTCCAAATGTGGAGGAACTCAGCAGGTCATACAGCTGAGTTAGGATCTGATGAAGGGTCTCGGCCCAAAATGTTGACTGTTTATTCTCTCCGTAGATGCTGCCTGACCTGCTGAGTTTCTCCCGCATTTTGTGTGTGGTACTCTGGATTTCCAACGTCTGCAGAATCTCTTGGCCTTCGTGCTTTACAGAATAGATTTACAGAGAAAGTGCAGTGCAGGCAGACAATAACGTGCAGGGCCTTGACAAGGTAGATTGTTGGGGCAAGGATCCATCTTATCGTATAAAAGAACTCTTCAATATCTTGGTAATAGAGGAGTAGAAGCTATGCTTTCTGAAAGATAGTCGTTCATGCAAGATTATCAACTGAGACACCTTATCACACTCTTAAGGAATCACAAAGATCCACTGGTAATTTGTCAAAGAATAAGGGAGATCTGTCTTGCCACTTGGACAAAACCTGTCCTCCAACTAGTATAACAAAACATGTCAGTCATTGGTCAGTCTTTTAGTTTACTCCTGAGCTTAAATATTAGCTTTAGTTTTGACAGGTACTCCAAAACATACAGTGAAATGTGCTGTTTGCCTCATTAACCAACGCAGTTCGAGGACAGGGCATGCCCATAACTTATTAACCCTCACTTCAGAATCAGAATCAGGTTTATTATCGCCGGCATGTGATGTGTAATTTATTAACTTAGCAGCAGCAGTTCAATGCAATACGTAATCTAGCAGAGATTAAAAAAATAATATTAATAATAATAAATAAACAAGTAAATCAATTACGTATATTGAATAGATTAAAAATTGTGCAAGAACAGAAATACTGTATATTTTTTTAAAAAAGTGAGGTAGTGTCCAAAGATTCAATGTCCATTTAGGAATCGGATGGCAGAGGGGAAGAAGCTGTTCCTGAATCACTGAGCGTGTGCCTTCAGACTTCTGTACCTCCTACCCGATGGTAACAGTGAGAAAAGGGCATGCCCTGGGTGCTGGAGGTCCTTAATAATGGACGCTGCCTTTCTGAGACACAGCTCCCTAAAGATGTCCTGAGTACTTTGTAGGCTAGTACCCAAGATGGAGCTGACTAGATTTACAACCCTCTGCAGCTTCTTCTGCATGTCCTGTGCAGTAGCCCCTCCCCCATACCAAACAGTGATGCGGCCTGTCAGAAAGCTGTCCACGGTACAACTATAGACATTTTTGAGTGTATTTGTTGACGTGCCAAATCTCTTCAAACTCCTAATAAAGCATAGCCACTGTCTTGCCTTCTTTATGACTACATCAGTATGTTGGGACCAGGTTAGAGATTTTGACACCCAGGAACTTGATGCTGCTCACTCTCTCCTTTTTTTTAATGGAGGAAAATGTAATGCATTACATATTCTGTATTGTGTCACTCTCTCCACTTCTGATCCCTCTATGAGGATTGGTGTGTGTTCCTTTGTCTTACCCTTCCTGAAGTCCACAGTCAGCTCTTTTGTCTTACTGACGTTGAGTGCCAGGTTGTTGCTGTGGCACCTCTCCACCAGTTGGCATACCTCACTCCTGTATGCCCTCTTGTCACCACCTGAGATTCTACCAACAATGGTTGTATCGTCAGCAAATTTATAGATTATGCCTAACTACACAGTCATGGGTATATAGAGAGTAGAGCAGTGGGCTAAGCACACACCCCTGAGGTGTACCAGTGTTGATCGTCAGCGAGAAGGATATGTCATCACCAATCCGTACAGATTGTGGTCTTCCGGTTAGGAAGTCGAGGATCCAATTGCAGAGGGAGGTACAGAGGCCCAGGTTCTGCAACTTCTCAATCAGGATTGTGGGAATGATGGTATTAAATGCTGAGCTATAGTCGATGAATAGCATCCAGAAGTAGGTGTTTGTGTTGTCCAGGTGGTCTAAAACTGTGTGGAGAGCCATTGAGATTGCATCTGCTGTTGACCTATTGTAGCGATAGGCAAATTGCAGTGGGTCCAGGTCCTTGCTGAGGCAGGAGTTCAGTCTAGTCATGACCAACCTCTCAAAGCATTTCATCACTGTCGATGTGTGTGCTACCGGGCGATAGTCGTTAAGGCAGCTCACATGATCCTTCTTAGGCACTGGTATAATTGTTGCCTTTTGAAGCAAGTGAGAACTTCTGCCCATTGCACTGAGAAGTTGAAAATGTCCTTGAATACTCCCGGTAGTTGGTTGGCACAGGTTTTCAGAGCCTTACCAGGTACTCCATCGGGACCTTCCGCCTTGCGTGGGTTCAGTCTCTTTAAAGACAGACTAACATCGGCCTCTGAGATGGATGTCACAGGGTCCCCAGGTGCAGCAGGGATCTTCACAGCTGTAGTTGTGTTCTCCCTTTCAAAGCGGGCATAGAAGGCGTTGAGTTCACCTGGTAGTGAAGCATCGCTGTTATTCATGCTATTGGGTTTCACTTTGTAGGAAGTAATGTCTTGCAGACACTGCCAGAGTTGCCTTGCATCTGATTTTGCCTCCAACCTCATTTGAAATTGTCTCTTCGCCCTTAAAATAGCCCTCTGCAAATCATACCTGGTTTTCTGGTACAGTCCTGGGTTGCCAGACTTTAATGCCAGAGATCTAGCCTTCAGCAGATGACGTACCTCCTGGTTCATCCACAGATTTTTGTTTGGGAATGTGCAGTAAGTCTTTGTGGGCACACACTCATCCACACAGGTTTTAATGAAGTCGATAACAACTGCAGCATAGTCATCCAGGGTCAAAGATGAATCCTTGAATACAGTCCTGTCCACCGATTCAAAGCAGTCCTGTAAGTACTTCTGTGATTCCCTTGTCCATACCTTCTTGGTCCTCACTGCTGGTGCTGCAGTCTTCAGTCTCTGCCTATACTCAGGGAATAGAAGTACAGCCAGGTGATCAGACTTCCCGAAGTGAGGGTGTGGAATAGCACGGTAGGCATTCTTGATGGTGGTGTAACAATGGTCCAGTGTGTTGTTTCCTCTGATATTGCAAGTGATCTGTTGATGGTAATTGCTTAATGATTTTTTCAGAATGGTCTGGTTAAAATCTCTGAAAACGATGATGAAGGTGTTAGGATGCGCTGTTTCATGCATGTTGATCCCATTACTCAGATCATCTAAAGCCTGTTTGACATTGGCCTGAGGTGGAATGTAAACAGCTACTAGAATGACCCCAGAGAACTCCCATGATAGGTAAAAAGGATGACACTCTACTGCTGGATATTCCAGGTCTGGTGAGCAGAATTGGGACAGCACTGATATATTTGTGCACCAGGAAGAGTTGATCATGAGGCATACTCCTCCACCTCTGCTTCTGAGAGACTCTATAGATCTGTCCTGACGGTGTATAGTAAACCTGTTGATCTGGATCGCTGCATCCGGTACAGAGGGGGTTAACCAGGATTCCATGAAACAAAGGGCACTCGTGGTCCTAATGTCCTTCTGATTCAGCATCCCAGCTCTGGGATCATCGATTTTATTCACCAGAGACTGTACGTTCGCCAGCAAGGTCGTCGGTATAGGGAGTTTAAAACCCTGTTTCCTTAAACGCACCTGTAACCCAGACCTACAGCCGCGCTTGCTCCGAGGTATCCTCCGTGGACACTTTCAACCACAGTCAGTGTTGCTTCCGTCGGTTTTAAGCAGCGATATTTTCTGTCAGTTTTATGCAGCCTAGGCACCCGGTACGTCTTTGGAATGTGAGAGGTAGCTGGGGCACCTGGAGGAAAACCAAACGGTCATGGGGGGAACGTACAATTCATTACAGTGAGTGGCGGGAATTGAAGCCTGATCTTACATCAGGTATTGTGAAGCGCTAGACTAGCTGGCACGCAATTGTTGAGAAAGCTTAACATTGATTATCCATTTATAAGACCTCCTGAGCTAAATAAATTGGCAAGCCACTTCAGAGCCAGCCGCATTATTCACTGTGGTGTCAAAGTGTTCCAGGACTAGATAAAAATTGAAGAGAGGGATTACATTAATGTGCGTAATGTGTAAGAATCTACATATTTCTCAGAAACCTTTTTAGAAACCAAAATCAAGATCAGAATCAGAGTCAAGTTTAATATCTCTGGCAGGTGTTGTGAAATGTGTTTTATTGTGGCATCAGTACATTGCGATATATAATAAAAAAGCTGTTGATTACAATAAGAAATAAATATGTAAAAGATAAAAATGTAGCACAAACAAAGGAGAGAAAAAATAGTGAGGTCGTGTACATGGGTTCATTTTCCATTCAGAAATCTGGTGGTGGAGAGGAAGAAGTTGTTCCTGAATAGTTGAGTGTGTGTCTTCAGGCTGTTGTACCTCCTCCTTGATGGTAGCAATGAGAAGAGGGCATGTCCTGGGTGATGAGTGTACTTAATGATGGATGCCACCTTTTTGAGTCATCATATTTTGAAAATGTCCTTGCTGCTGGGGAGGCAAATAGTCTGTCTGGATGGCACACAAGCAAAAGATTTTCATTGTATTTTGCTATGTGTGACAATAATCAAACAATAATAATAATAAATACTTACATGAATTTGAATTTTACAACTATGATAATGGGATTTCAAATCACATCTTCAAATCAATGATGTGCATCCTTGGTTACAAACCTATTACCTTAACTACAGTGGCGCATTGCATTTGTAAATTAGCTAAAATGCTGCTGATGTGACATAAGTGACCACAATTCAAAGATGCTTCACTGGTTTTAAAATATTGTGGGACATCCTGAGTTTATGAACTGCAATATAGAAATGCATTTCCTGCTTTCACTCTTCATGACCAACCACTGAGAAATTGATGAAGGAGGTGTGATGTTTGAAATGGAGTTGAATCACAATCAGAATCAGGGTCATTATCACCGACATATGTCATTATATTTGTTGTCTTGTGGCAGCAGTACAGTGCAATACATAAAAATTGCTATTAAGTTACAGTCAGAAAAAAGTAGTGCAAAATTGAGCGTTCCTCTCTCCCCCTTTCTCTCCTTTTTCATTCCCCACTCTGGTTCCCCTCTTACCACTCCTCGTCACATCTGCCTGTCACCTGCCTCTGGTGACCCCCTCACCACCCAACTTCCCTTTCTTCCATGGTCACTCTCCTCTCCTATCAGGTTCCTTCTTCTTCAGACCTTTAATTTTTCCACCTATTGCCTCACAGCTTTTCACTTCATCTCCTTCCCCACCCACCTATCTTCCACATCGCCTGGCTTTACCTGTCATCTTTCAGGTTGTATTCCTTCCCCTCCCTTACACCTTTTTATTCTGGCTTCTTCACCCCTTTTTTTTGCAGCCCTGATGAAGGGTCTCAGTCCGGAATGTTGACTCTTTATTCCTGTCCATGTTTGCTGTCTGACGTGCTGAGTCCCTCTAGCATTTTGTTCCGTTGCAAGATAGTGACGTGTGTTCATAGGTTAGATCATTGTATGTTCGGAAATCTGACGGTGGAGGGGAAGCAGCTGTTCCTAAAGTGTTGAATGTACGCCCTCAGGCTCCTGTACCACCTCCTTGATGGTAGTGATGGGAAGATGAGAGTCCTTTATGATGGATGGCACCTTCTTGAGGCTCTACCCAAAATATCAACTGTCCACTTCTCTCCACGAGTGCTGCCTGATCCGTCAGATCATAAGATATAGGAGCAGAATTTGGCCATTGACTCTGCTCCACTATTCCACCTTAGCTGATTATACTATCCCTCTCAACCACATTCTCCTGCCTTCTCCCTTTAACCTTTGATGCCCTGACTAATAAAGAACCTATCAACCTCTGCTTTCAATAATCCCAATGACATGGCCTCCGTAGACATTTGTGGCAATGAGTTCCACAAACTCACCTCCCTCTGGCTAAGGAAATTCCTCCTCTGTACTAACTAGGAATTCTTCTATTCTAAGGCTATGCCCTCTGGCCTAGACCACCCAACAGGAAACATCCTCTCCACATCCATTCCATCTAGGTCCTTCAATATTTGATAGGTTTCGGTGAGTTCCTCCTCCTTCATCCGTCTAAACTCCAATGAGTACAGACCCAAAGCCATCAAATGCTCCTCCGGCATTAACCCTTTCATTCCTGGAATGATTCTCATGAATCTCCTCTGGACCCTCTTCAATGCTGTTGAAGTCCTCCAGCACCTTATTTTTTGCACCGTTTCAATTTATTTGATTCACTGGGAAAAGTTATTATAATACTGCGTATCTTCTAAAAGATGTGAATTAAAACTGGTTCAGGATTATAATAGGGATTATCATCCTATAATCTGGATGGCAGAGTGGAGATAAATCTCTGCTAAAGTGGGTGTAAAGCGTTCCTTCCCTCCGCAGGCCTACAGGTCACCCTTGGGCAAGGTGTAGCACCTGCTTAGTCACCTGAAGCCATGGGAGCAGGTGGTGGTGACTGAATGAGCAGCTGGTGTATATCACAAGTCCTGGCTATGCGCCCGCTGTGGCAGGCAGACAATCCCTGAGGAGCATTAACAATGGCTGAGGTCACCCATCTGATAAAGACACTGCCCACAAGAAACATTTCTGTAGAAAAAATTGCCAAGAACAATCACGGTTCGCCAGAAGAACCCGGATCTCTCAGTGGCCACCCATTTTAATTCCACTTCCCATTCCCATTCTGATATGTTAATCCATGGCCTCCTCTGCTGTCGCAATGAGGCCTCACTCAGGTTGGAGGAATAACACCTTATATTTCGTCTGGGTTGCCTCCAACCTGATGGCATGAACATCGATTTCTTGAACTTACAGAAATGGGCCCCCAAACCACTTCTTCACCAACCCTCATCCCCTTTCCCCTCCCTCACCTTATCTTTTTGCCTGCCCATCATTTCCCTCTGGTGCTTCCCTCCTTTTCTTTCTTCCATGGTTTATCTTTCTATCTTCACCTATCAGACTCCCCCTTCTCCAGCCCTGTATCTCGTTCACCAATCAACTTCCCAGCTATTTACTTCATCCATGCCCTTCCCAGTTTCATCTATCACCTTGTGTTCTCTCTCCCCTCCCCCACCTTTTTAAGTCTACTGCTCCAATCCTGCAGAACGATCTCGGCCTGAAATGTTGACTACTTTTTTTCCATAGATGCTGCCTGGCCTGCTGAGTTTCTCCAGCATTTTGCGTGTGTTGCTCGGATTTCCAACATCTGCAGATTTTCTCTTGTTTGATGATCAAGACCATGATCGCCCACATCATACAACATGGCACATAATGATGATGATGATGATAATGAAACTGGAAAATCTCCCATTCTGTCACCACTAACAGTCCAAGCATTGCAGAATATTTGTGCTTTACTGTAGTAAGGAAGACATAATAAACTGGTGGCTAACTTTGCATGGTTAAAACTCAAGTGTGATGGGAGTTGATTATATCCCATTGACTGAAGTGGGTAAAAGTCAATAACTTGTTGGCCTGGATTTTATGTGGGGAGGTTAACGCTACACACCGTTATTAAGGAGGAAATTGGATGACAATTTTTACCATCTGAACATATTCAGAAAAGCAGGAGGTAACTGACTAACTTCCCTATTGTTCATCTAGGGTTGCTTCATCAACACCTGCAGTGATTGCAGCATTCAAACAATTAAACAGCCGTTAGGTTGCTATTTCCCAAGAAAAATACACAAGGCTTCTCTGATGATCATAGGGGAAGTGCAGCGGATAGATTGTCTGGTGTGGTGATTCAAAGACCTGAAATAATCTGGAGAACCAAGTTCAAATTCCAAGTTCAATGGAATTTGGTATTATTTAATTATTTGGTATGATCAAGTTTGGAAATCTAACAATCTAACAAGCATTAATATCTCATTGCAAAAGCTTCTATGTTTTTCTAAATACACACCTGGTTGCTAATGTCCTTCAGGGTGGCATGGTAACGTAGTGGTTTGCACAACCCTTTACTGTGCCAACAATTAGGGTTTATTACCTGCTACTGTCTGTAAGGAGTTTGCACGTTGTCTCCGTGAGTGAATGGGTTTCCTCCCATGTTTCAGCGATGTACAAGTCAGAGTTAGCGAGTTTATGGGCATGTTTTTCTGGCACCAGAAGCATGGCGCGCTTTGTTTGCTGCCCCCAGCATATCCTCAGACTGTGTTGGTTGTTGACACAAATGATGCATTTCACTGTAAGTTCTGGTCTTTCGGTGTACAAGTGACACGTAAAGCTAATCTAATCAAATCTAATTGGGCGGCTTATCGGGCCAGAAGAATAAAAATAAATATATGTGTGCGGATAACTGCCTCAGATGACCCTTGGATTAAAGGTTAAAGATTACTATCCTGTGGTATGTGCATGGGCAGGCTGTCCCCAAGAGCACTCTCGGGTGTGTTAACACAAACAATGCTTTTTACTGCAGTGTAATGGTTAGCACAACACGTTACACCATCGGCAACCCTAATTCAATTCCCGCCACTGTCAGTAAGGAGCTTGTATGTTCTCCCTTTGACCACGTGGGTTTCCTCCGGGTGCTCCCACAGTCCACAGACATACTGGTTGATAGGCTAAATGGTCATTGTAAATTGTCCCATGATTAGGCAAGGATTAAATTAAGGGGTTGCTGGACAGCACGGTTTGAAATGCCGGAAGTGCCTATTCTGCACTGTATCTCAATAAATAAATTCCACTGTATGTTTCAGTGTAGACGTGGACAATAAATCTGAATCTTGGATTCATACAGGAAAAAGTCCAGCCTCCACTTGGTTGACCTACTAGGATGCAGTCAGGACACTTAGGACAGATTGTGCAGAGAGTCGAGGCATTAACTTCACAGTGCAAGTCTGGCATCACTGGGAGTTCTGTCTCTGTACTCCTGAGTGCTAAGCCAAAGCAGCTGTTCACTAATTTTTTCTGTAGTGCTAAGAGATTGGGAAAGGGTTCTTGCTGTCTGAACTACCATCACTCTCTATTGTCTTTCACAGATAACCATCCAATTCACAGCACGTCGCACATGTACTGCATCTTACTTGAACTGATGTGACTCACAAGAAAATTAGTTTGCTGAATTCTTGTTGCCCAGTTCCAACAAATTGTAACATAAATCCTCTGTGGCTCCTTCATAATGGATTTTAGCCTTGCTCCTGGCTTGCGTTCATTTTATTTTCCATTGAACTTGCTCTGTGGCTGGCAAACGATGATGTCATTTTCAAAACATTACCTTGTTTCAACTTCTGGAAAGGTTTCAGAATAAATATTGTTACCCAGAAAGTGCATGAGGCTCACACACTGCGGGAGGTTTCAGTGAATTTACATCTTCTTCTAATAAATTAAATGCTTCAAGATTTTGTCCCTGTATTTCTACAGTGACTTGCACTGGCATTGGTCAAACTGCACTTGGAATATTGTGAGAGAAGGTGCAGAGGGGATTCACCAGGACATTGCCTGGACTGGAGAACATGTCTTACAAGGCAAGGCTGAACAAGTTCGGGCTTTGCTCTTTGGAGCGAAAGAGGATGAGAGGTGATTTGGTAGAGGTGTGCAAGCTGATTGAGTGGATCGCCAGAAACTGTTTTCCCAGGGCAGAAACGGCTGATATGAGGGGCATAATTTTGACATGATTAGAGAAAAGTTTAGGGGTGATGTCAGAGGTATTTTTTTCACAGGGAGTGGTGGGTACATGAAACGCCCTGGCGGGAGGGGTGGTAAAGGCAGATACTTTAGGGACATTTTAGGAAATCTTAGATAGGCACTTGAATGATAGAAAAATGGAAGGCTCTCTGGAAGGGAAGGGTTAGATTGATGTTAGGATAGGTCAAAATGTCAGCACAACACTGCGGGCCAAAGAGTTTGTATTGTCCTGACATGTTCGATGTACAGTACTGTGCAAAAGTCTTAGGCTCATGTATACAGCTATATAACTAAGATCTTTGCACAGTATTGAAGTAATTTTATGCTCCACTTGAGTTTCCTCTCTCCTTATTTAAACCCCCTCCTGTCTACATCACTGTAATTTTCCATTCCTCCATATCTCCGCCATTTACCAATCTGTCCCTTGACAACATAGGAAAGAGTTCTATGTCCTTACCCCAGTCAGAATACTCCAGAACTGGAATGAGGACATGGGATGTTCCTAAACCTTGACTGGCGCCCACCGATTACTGGTGAATTGGTCATAGCTTTACATTTGGTACCGATTCCTTCCTTGTATAAAATGCAATTTTCAAAATATTTATAGACTCCCCTAACAGAACACTCTAGAATTACCAGTATATTTTTTCAATTATTTTTTTGAGGATAGGTAAACTGGAAAATTCATAGCTACAGGCCACATCTGGACCGCTGACTCCATCTGAGCTGAAGTCCAATGATTATCGAAGTGATTTTTTTCCTTTATAGTAATGATTTCCTTTGAGGAAAACTGAGATGAGTTTTCTTCCAGCGTGAGACAGGCAGAGTCACAGATGCAGGCTGTTCGTCCACTGTCAGTGTCTGAGCAATGTCTCCCTGTCCTCGAGTGGGAATCTCCTCGATGGAGACTGTACAGAGGCTCAGCCATTTTGTAATGACCAGATGGGAGAGAATAATGAAAATTTAACCAAAATTGCAGAAGGTGGAAATTTGAAATGAAGACACAAAAGACTGGCAACACTTAACCAGTCAGGCAGCATCTGAGCAGAGAGAAATAGTGTTAACGTTTGAGAATGTGTGTCAGAATGGTTCTGATTTGTTATTATTTATTTTTCATTTAGAGATACAACACAGTAATAGGCCCTTCCAGCCCATTGAGCCAATGGCGCCCACTTACACCCATGTGGCCAATTGTCCTGCTACCTTGCATGTCTTTGGAATGTGGGAGGGAACTGGAGCATTTGGAGGTCTCTCCAAACCCTTGTGGTCGTGGAGAGAATGTACAGTACAGTCCAAAAGTCTCGGGCACATATACAACCTATAGCTGGGGTACCTAAGACATTTCCACAGTACAGTACTGTTAACATGCAGCAGAGAGCGAGTTTGTCAATCTGGCGGGAGCAAAGCATGTTGGGAATGACGAGTGTGGTTTAAGTGGCAGGGAAGGAATGCCAGGTGGGAGGTTGTGCAGGTGAAGGCACACCCAGCCCTCAGACACCAGACCAGGTCATTCGATTCCAAACAATTGGTTTATTGATCATTACAGAATGTCTCACAGGTACTTCCCGCTCTCTCCCCTCTCCCTTCCCCTTTTCCCAATCGTGATTCCCCTCTCCCTACTCCTTCCCACTTTCAGTCCACAATAGAGACCTATATCAGAATCAGGTTGATCATCATCACTCATATATGTCACGAAACTTGTTTGTTTTTTGAAGCAGCAGCAGTACATTGCAATACATATAATTACCATAGTACTGTGCAAAAGTCTGAGACACACTTTCTATATATATGTATATGGTGTGGAGAACTTCACCCCTGATGGACTGGACGATATCCACTACTTTTTGTGAGATTTTTCATTCAAGGACATTGATGTTTCCATACCAGGCTGTGATGCAACTAGTCAATATACTCTCCTCTACACATCCATAGAAGTTTGTCAAAGTTTTAGATGTCATGCTGAATCTTCGCAAATTTCTAAGGAAGTACAGTTTTCTTCATAATTGCACTTATCTGGAAGGCCCAGGACAGATCCTCTGAAATGGTAACACCGAGGAATTTAAAGTTGCTGACCCTCTCCACCTCTGATCCCCCGATGAGGACTTGTTCACGGACTTCCGGTTCCTTCCCCCTGAGCTCAACAATCAGCTCCCTGGTCTTACTGACTCTGGGTGAGAGGTTGGTGCAACTGCATCTTGGTATCCCACTTTCATACTCGGTGTCGGCAAGCATGCCAAGGACCACCTTCTCACTCTGTCTGTCTGTGACCCTGACCTCAGGGAACCATTTACCTGTTCTCCCAGGTCACTCTGTTCTCCAGGTCTGACCACTCACTCGGAAGTGCCCCCTAAATAAACTAACAAAAACTGAGAATGTGAGCTGTAGAGTGCTTGAAAATGAGTCCATATGTTGTGGAATCAGTTCAGGGTTGAGGTGAATGAATTATCCATGTCCTTATGCATCTGGAGGAAGAATGCTTATGTGAGAATGGTGTTTTTGGACTACAGTTCAGCATTCAACACCATAGTTCCATCCAGGCTCGACAAGAAGCTCAGAGACCTTGGGCTTGACCCTGCTTTGTGCAGCTGGATCCTGGACTTCCTGTCAGATCGCCGGCAGGTGGTAAGAGTGGGCTCCCTCACCTCCACCCCACTGACACTCAATACAGGAGCCCCTCGGGGCTGTGTACTAAAGTCCCCCCCCTTTACTCCCTGTATAACCATGACTGTGTCGTCACTCACAGCTCTACCTTGCTAATTAAATTTGCCGATGACACTACATTGATTGGCCTTATCTCAAACAGTAATGAGGTGGCCTACAGGGAAGAAGTCATCTCTCTGACACTGTGGTGTCAAGAAAACAACCTCTCCCTCAATGTCGCAAAAACAAAGGATCTGGTTGTGGATTACAGGAGGAATGGAGATGGGCTAACCCCTATTGACATCAATGGATCTGAGGTTAAGAGGTTAAACAGCTTTAAATTCCTCGGCATCCACATCACCAAGGACCCCACGTGGTCTGTACACAGCAGCTGTGTGGTGAAAAAGGCACAACAGCGCTCTTTCACCTCAGACAGTTGAGGAAGTTTGATATGGGCGCCCAAATCCTCAGAACTTTCTACAGGGGCACAATTAGGACCATTCTAACTGGCTGCATCACTGCCTGGTATGGGAAGTGCACTTTTCTCAATTGCAGGACTCTGCAGAGAATGGTGCGGACAGCCCAGCACATCTGTAGTTGTGAACTTCCCATGGTTCAGGACATTTACAAAGACAGGTGTGTGAAAAGGACCCTTAGGATCTTTGGGAACTCGAGTCACCCCAACCACAATCTAATCCAGCTGCTACCATCCGGGAAACGGTACCGCAGCATAAGAGCCAAGACCAACAGGCTCCGGGACAGCGTCTTCCACCAGGCCATCAGACTGATGAACTCACGCTGATTTGAGTGTATTCTATGTTACATTGACTGTTCTATTTATTGCAAATTACTATGATTGCACATTGCACATTTAGACAGAGACATAACGTAAAGATTTTTACTCCTCATGTATGTGAAGGATGTAAGAAATAAAGTCAATTTAATTCAGGAGCCAGATGGTTGAGGAGTAATAAATGTTCCTGAACCTGGTGATGTGTGACCTAAGGCTCCTGTAACTCCTGCCTGGGCAGCAGTGAGGATAGAGCATGCCCTGGATGGTAGGGGTCCTTGATGATGAATGCTACTATTTCTCTCAGCTCTAAGTGGGGAGGCAGTTGTCTCAGAACGCCCAGCATGCACCATTGCACTGAAGGCCAGAGTCATCAGAGCCTCAAGATTGTGCTGAAGTTTCCAGCAATTGAAGTTGAACTTCCACACAGGCCCATGAGAAGCGATATATGGGAGTGAAAGAGAAAAGACTGTGTCTTTGTGCCTTTGATTACAATTTCTTTTTGAATAGGTTTGTCCAAAGGCGGTTGCAATGATTGGTGTGGCTAGATGAAGGTTGCTTTGATGGCTCTGGGCCTGTACTCACTGAAGTTCAGAAGAATGAGTGTGGATCTCATTGAAACATTTCAGATATTGAAAGGCCAAGATATAGTGGATGTGGAGGGAATGTTTCCTATTATGGGGAAGTCTAGGACCAAAGGGCACAGCCTCAGAATAGGGGGACATCCCTTTCAAACTCAAAGTAATATTTATTATCAGAGTACATACATGTCACTACATATAGCCCTGAAATTTTTTTTCTGTGTGCATACTTTGCAACTCTGTAGAACAGTAACTGTAAATAGGATCTGTTAACTCTAAGCATCAAGAACTGTAATACTTCGGGCTCCTGGACCAACATGGAAGGCTTCAGTCAATTCAGCCTGTCGACTCACTTTCAGGAACACTGCTGCTCATGTTCTCAATATTATCTGTTATTATTTGCCAGATTTGTCCTCTTTGCATATTGGATGTTTGTTGGTATGTACTTTTCATGATTCTGTTATGTTTCTTTCTTGTCCATCAGTGCCTGCAGAACAATAAATCATCGGTGATGTATATTGATTACATACTTTGATCATAAATTAGACATTATGGGCGTAGTGATTAATGAAATGCTGTTTCAACTCAGGCCATCGGAATTCAGTCCCAGAGTCATCTGTAAGGAATCTGTATGTCCTCCCCATGGAATACGTGGGTGGTTCCCAGTGACTCCGGCCTCCCTCTCCCACAGTCCGAAGTAGGTTAACTGGTCGTTGTAAATTGTCCCATGCTTAGGTTTGAGTTAAATCAGGGTTGTCGGCGGTTACTAGGGCGGTGCTGTTCGAAGGGCTGGAAGGACCCACTCTGGGCCAAAATAAACAAATAAATTTACTTTGAACTTTGAAGGAAAAGTCTGTCTTGCATACTGCACACGCAGACCAAGTCATTACGGTCAAACAATAACAATGCAGAATAATATGTAACCGCTACAGGAATAGTACAGAGCAGGTAAGCGATAAAGTGCAAGATTACAACGAGGTAGATTATGAGGTCAAGGGAATACATCAAGAGGTGCATTCAAGAGTCTGATAACAATGGGATGGAATCTGCCTTCAGCCTGGTGGTACGTGCTTTCAGGCCTTGCTATCTTCTGCCCGATGGGAGAAGAGGGAATTTCTGGGGTGGGGGTCTTTGATTATGTTGACTGCTGTATTGAGACAGTGAGAAGTAGAGAGGAGGCTGGTTTCTATAGTGTGTGGTCAGCAGTTACTGCATATCCCCAGTTGCCTTTGAGGAGGTGATGATGGGATATCCATGTGAATCAATATGGTCCGCCAGATGAAAATGCTTCTTAAGTGTTCCTGGGAAAGACATTCCAAGATTGAGACCCAATGTTGGTGTAGGTTTATTATCCTCACATATTCCAAGATACAGTGAAGTGTTATTGTTTTGCATGCGATGTAGACAGGTTATGCTGTAAATCTTTACACTGAGATCATATGAAGAAAACAGAATATAGTTAAACTATATAGTTAAATTGCAGTTACAGAGAAATTGCAGTACAGGCAAATAAAGTGCAAGGGCCACAGTGAGGTAATTTAGGTGATCAGGAGTTGATTTTTTAATGAATAACAGGTCCATTCAAAAGTGTGATAACAGTGTGGTAGATTTATTATCAAACTATGTATAAATCATACAACTATGAGATTTGCTTGCTCACAGGTAGCCACAAAACAAGAAACCCAAAAGAATTCAAGAGAAATAAAAACACAAATCATGTAAACAATTGAAATGCACACACACGCACGCGCGCATACACACATGCACACGCACACACACACACACATATACATATACTTACTGTAATTTTTTAATTTATAGTATATGCTGGTGATATTAAACCTGATTCTGATTCTGCTGACACAAAAAAAGTGGAAAGCTCCTGTTTTAAAACTTGGTTTTCTGCCTGATGGAGGGAGAGCAGAGGGAGTATCTGGGATGGGTGGACTCTCTGATTATACTGGCTGTTTTACTGAGAGAGTGATGTGTAGACAGAATCCACAGAACAGTTAGATAGAAGCTATCCTTGAGTATGGTGGTATGTGACTTCATGTGTTGTCTGTCTGTGGAACAACAGAGGAGAGGCCAGAGAATAACTGGGATGGGAGATGTCCTGGAAATGTTGGCTGCTGTCTTGAGGTAGCGGGGAGTGTAGACAGAGTCAATGGAGGAGAGGCTGATGTGCTGAGCCGTGTCCACAACTCTCTTTAAGTCTCTTAACGGCAGTACTTTTGCCATTCAAGCTGTGATATGCCTGAATGGAATGCTTTCTGTGGTGCATTTGTAAAAATCAGTGAGGGTCATTGGAGACACGCTGACTTTCCTGCGACTTCCAAGGAAGTCGAGGCGCCAGTGTGCTTCCTTGACTGTCAGACTACACTTGGAATATTGTGTTCAGTCTGGTCACCTTATAAAAGGAAGGAGGTGGAGGCTTTAGAAAGGGTGCAGAGGAGATTCACCAGGATGCTGTCTGGATTAGAGAGCATGTCTTGTGAGGATAGGTGAGCAGCTAGGGCTTTTCTCTTTGGAGACAGGAGGATGAATGGTGACTTGATAGAGGTGTATGGATGATAAGAGGCAAAGATCGAGTGCACAGCCATGACTTTTTCTCAAGGCAGAATTGCCTAATACAAGGGGCATAATTTTAAGGTGATCGGAGGAAGGATGTCAGAGGTAATTTTTTTTAGGCTGTGTTGTGGATGAATGGAACACCCTGCCAGGGATGGTGGTAGAGGCAGATACACTAGGGACATCTAATGGAATTTTAGATAGCCACAAGGCTGATAGGAAAGTAGAGGGCTCTGTAGGAGGGAAGTGTTAGATTGATCTTAGAGTAAGTTGTAAGTCCGGCACAACATTGTGGTCCGAAGAGCCTGTATTGTGTTGTAATGTTCTATATTCTATCCACAAGTCTGGACCTGGATTATTGATAATACTTGGGGAGGGGGGGGGGTGTATAGGAATATGAAGTTTGCAATTAGTTCAGCCAAGGTCCTACTAAAAGGCAGGCCAGGTTTGTACTTTGTATGTTTGTGCGTAAGTTAGCAGTGCTCAGAACAGCTTGAATATCACTATCACAGGCCCTTGCAGAGCATGATCTGTTCTGCTGGGGTGTCTGCTAGGAACAGAGACCTCTGTTATGGTTAGAAGTCTGTGGCTGGGCACTCTGATGTTGTAAAGGTATGTCACAGTAAACACGTTACTCTCCCGAACAGAAACAGACAAGATTATGAGGGGTATAGATTAAATATGAGCAGGCTTTTCCCACTGAGGGTGGGTGAGAACTGGAACTAGAGGTCATAGGTTAAAGCTGAAAGGTGAAATGCTTAAGAAGAACCTGAGGATGAACTTCTTCACTCAGAGGGTGGTGGGAGTGTGAAACAAGCTGCTAGTGGAAGTGGTGGATGTGGGTTGGATTTCAACATTTAGAAACATAGAAAACCTACAGCACAACACAGGCCCTTCGGCCCACAAAGCTGTGCCGAACATGTCCTTACCTTAGAAATTACCTAGGGTTACTCATAGCCCTCTATTTTTCTAAGCTCCATGTACCTATCCAGGAGACTCTTAAAAGACTCTATTGTATCTGCCTCCACCACCGTTGCCGGCAGCCCATTCCACACACTCACGATTCTCTGCGTAAAAAACTTACCCTTGACATCTCTCCTGTACCTAAATTTAAGAGAAATCGAGATAGGTGCATAGATGGGAGGGGTATGGAGGACCATGGCCCGGGTGCAGATCGCTGGGAATAGGCAGAATAATAATTCAACATGGACTAGATGGGCCGAAAGGCATGTTTCTGTGTTGTTGTGTTTTGACTCTGTATGACATCAGCTATCCACAGCATGGGTCAGACATTTATTCATTATGAGGCGATGTGCATAATATTAGAAGCAACATTTGAAAGTACATGACAATACATTGCCTGGGGCACTTGTGAAAAGATAAGACTAAATAACCAGAGGAGCATCTTTCTCTTTGCATTTCCAGCTTATTGACAAAATTATTGATCTCCATTACTGCTGTGTATACAGAAGTTGTTTTACTGGGGGAATCAGACAACAGGGATAACCTAATCTCTTATAAAGCTCCGGCTTTAAAGACACTGGCCCGCAGTGTGCACATGCCTTCATTGACTGATCTTACAAGTTTAATTAGGGTTTATGCTTAATACAAAGATTGAGAAAACAATGAGGAGTTTAGGTGGAGTAAACAAGGAAAAGCTGATTACAGTGGCTGGAGGATTAGGATCCAGAGGACACACTTTTTGAAAGCAGTTGCTGCAGGAATAACAGGGTAGAGGAGAAGAACTCCCTCTTTATTCAATTAAGTTTATTTTATTTAGAGATACAGCATGGAATAGGCTGTTCTGGCCCTTTGAACCACACCACCCAGCAACCCACCGATTTAACCCTAGCCTAATCACAGAACAAATTACAATGACCAATTAACCCACTAACTGGTACGTCTTTAGACTGTGGGAGGAAACCAGAGCACCCGGAGGAAACCCACGTGGTCATGGGGAGAACATACAGACTCTTTACAGACAATAGCAAGAATTGAACCTGGGTGGCTGGTCCTGGAAAGCATTGTGCTAACTACTTTAATAGCAAGGAAACTCGAGGCTCTTGTGTCTCCTTGTTATGGGGTAGTTACTTCCTCTGACTGGCAAGGTGCAGGGTTGCTGTAGCTTCATTCATTTGCGGGGCCTCAGACAGGCAGTGAGGCTTCAATTTAATCAGAATCAAAATCAGGTTTATCATCACTGGCAGATGTAATGAAATCTGTTGTTTTGTGGCAGCAGTGCAATGCATAATAATAAAAGAAACTACAAATTAAAATAAGAAAATATACATGAAAATACATTAAGGAGTGTAAAAAGAGAGGGAAAAAAAGAAAAAAATAGTGAGGTAGTGTCCATGAGTTCATAGTCCATTCAGAAATCTGATGATGGAGGGAAGAAGCTGTTCCTAAAACATTGAGTGTGGGTCTTCAGGCTCCTGTACCTCCTTCCTGATGGTGGCCATGAGAATAGGGCATGTTCAATAAATTATAAATAATTGAATAGATAAGAAGGTGTCAGTAATGCGAACCATTATTGCCATCTGTTTGTTTTCTCAGTATGGTTCACGAGATGTCTTTCAGACAGGGAAATCTGCTGTCCTTTCTGTTTTGGCCATGCATGTGACTGCATTCCCATCAATGTCAAGGAATCATGGAGTTAAACAGCATGGAAACAGGTCTACCTCCTCACTATCTACTAAATGTGGATCATTAAGAACCCATTTTACTCTGAAATTATTTTATCCCTCACAGCATTCCACAAGACAATAAGACAGCGGGACAAATTAGGCCATTCAGCCCATCAATTTTGCTCCACCATTTCATCATGTCTAATTTATTATCCTACTCAACCCCATTGTCCTGCCTTCTCTTCATAACCTTTGATGCTCCTACTAATCAAGAACATGTCAACCTCCACTTTAAATGTACCCAATGACTCGGTCTCCACAGCTGACCATAAGTCCATCATTAACCAATTTCCCAATTTACCATGAATTAACCCATTCAGTCTATCTGGTCTGTTCTGCATTCAATATAGTTGATTTTGCTTTTCTTTTCTCAACACTATTCTCTCACCTTCTCTCTGTGACCCTTAACCCCATATCAAGAACCTACCAATCTCTGCCTTAAGTACACCCAACAATTTGGCCAGCACCATCCTCTGGCAATGAATTCCACAAATTCACCACCCTCTGGTTGAAGAACATATGTTGAATATTACAGCACAGTGTAGGCCCTTCAGCCTATTATGTTGTGTTGACCCTTTAAGCTACTCCAAGACCAATCCAATGTTTTCCCCAACATAGCCCTCTATTTTTCAATCATTCATCTGCCTATCTAAGAGTGTCTTACCAGTCTCTAATCTACCTGCCTCAACCATCATCCTTGGCAGGGTATTCCATGCACCAACCACTCTCTATGTAAAGATCTTACCTCTGACATTCCCCCTAGATTTTCCTCCCAACACATTATGCATCCTTGTATTAGCCATCCTGAAACAAGATATTGCTCCTCATCTCAGTTTTAAAGGGGTGCCCGTTTACTCTGAGGCAGTCCCTTGGATCCTAAGCTCTCCTACTCACAGAATCATCCTCTCCATCTCCACTCTATTTAGGCCTTTCAATATCCTGTAGGTTTCAAAGACATCCCCCTTGTTTCTGCCATTTGCCTATACACTAGAGTCAATCTCCAGTGAGCAATTCACATACTAATCCAAATTCCTTTGGGAAACGGGATGGCAGAAAGAAAACCCACAAGATCATAGGAAGAATGTTCAAACGCCCTTAATTAGTAAGGGTGTCAAAAGTTAACAGAGAGAAAGCAGGAAGTGGGGTTGAGAGGGATAATAAATCAGCCATGATGCAATTGGTAGCAGACTTTATGCACTGAATGGCCTAATTCTGCTCATATGTCTTGTGGGCTTATTGTCGAACTCTGCACCCACACAGACAGCGGCTGAAGCCAGGATTGAACTCAGATCCCAGCAGCCGTGAGGCATGAGCTTCACTTGTTGCCCTGTAAGTTGGTCGACTCTTAAGTGCCTTCTGAAACAGCCCAACAAGCCATTCAGTTCAAGGAGCCAATTAGGATTAGGCAAGTCATATAGCTTTATATTTCCAAATTACGTTTTATTTTATTCATAAATATTGTATATTGTTGAAGCCAACAGGTTTAGCACAATCAGAGTTGCTAACAAATATCATGAAATTTGTGGCAGCAGTGCATTGCAATACATAAAGCAAACTATACATTACATAAATATATATACAGTATATAAATTAAATAAGTTTGGGTGCCCTGGTAATGTGACTGTATTACAATTCCGAGTGTTTCAGAGTTTGGAATGTGTATGGAGTTTGCACATTTTCGCCATGAAGAGCATAGCTTTCCTCTGGATGATCTGGTTGCCTCCTGTATTTCAAATATGTACCAGTTAGTAGGTGAATTGATCAATGTAAGTTGTCCTGACATTAGGCTAGGGTTAAATTGGGGGTTGCTGGGCAGTACAGCTCATTAGACTGAGAAGGCTAGTTCTGTGCTCTAAATAAATGAATATAGTAAATAGAGTGTAAAAATTGTGAGGTAATGTTCATGAGTTGGTTAACTGCCTGTTCAGAAATCTGATGGTGGAGGGGAAGAAGATGTCTTATGTTGCATTATTCACTGAACTTGGCAGTTAGCTTGCAGGTGTTTCCTCAACAGTCGAGTTGACATCCTCAGTGCGCAGTTCTTGGTGTTTCTCTCTGGGAGCGCAGAAGATGTTCCTAAAAATTATTATGTATGTACAACCCTTGAGTGAGTAGTTTGTGGGTTCTTAACACAGATTCCAGTCAGCTATTGTGCAATATTAGGTGTCCCATGAAGTGAGACCTTTGCACGTAGAGCCTTTGAAATTAAAGACACAAGAGGCTGCAAATTCTGGAGTCAGAATAAGTTGGACAGTTTGCCCTTCTTCTATACATTGGCTGAAGATCACCCTTAAAAACTTCAGTCCAGATGGAGTGTCCCAACACAAATCATCAACTGTCCATTTACTTCCATTGATGTCAGAGGGCAGAGCCTCAGATTAGAAGGTTATCTTTTTAGAACAGAGAGGAGGAGGAATTTTTTCAGCCAGGGGCTAGTGAATCTGTGAAATTCATTGCCACAGATAGGTGTGCTCAAGTGATTGGGTATATTTGGAGCAGAGCTTGATTAATAAGAGTGTCAAAGTTACAGGGAGAAAGCAGGAGAATGCAGTTGGGAAGGAAAATAAATCAGCCATGAGCAGGTTCATGAGTCATATGGACTAATTCTGCTCCTGTGTCTTATGGTTTTAGATATTATGCCTAACCTCCAGAGTTCCTCCAGCAATTTGTATGTTACTTTGAAATTAAAGCTGGCCTTGCCCAATGACATCCATATCCTACAAATGGTTAACTAAAAAAAGGAATGTTTGCTTTTGGTTACGACTGTAACTCTCCTCCTAAATGCTGCCTCGACAGTGCAGGACTCAAGAGTCAGATTCATTTATTTATCACACGTACATCGAAACTTACTGTGAAATGAGCCATTTGCATTAAGAAGGATTTGCTGGGGGGGGGGGGCAGCCCTAAGTGTCGCCACACATGCTGGCATCAATATAGCCAAGCAGCAGCAGCAACAACAAAAAAAACGCCAAACCCCTTTCCCATCCCTCTCCCACTCACACACCTAGACAGGGCTCCAAGTCGGGCGACAGTTCGCTTCCTGTCCTCCAGGGCTTCTGTCCTTATCCCCAGATTCTCAGTCCTGCAGACATCTCAGTTGTACTCTGGGAGTACCAGTCTTGGGTGAGGTTCTCAAGTCTCTGAGATGGGGTGTGGACCCCCCCCCAACCTCCTGACCGCTACTGAGCAAACACCGATTCAGACTCAAAGGCTGCCATTGAGTGAACGTGCACAGAGTGCAACTTGTGATCTCAGTCCCAAGCTGAGTTCCTGAATAACCACAAATAAGCCAATCGCCTCGAGCAGCATCACCTCAAAATAGACCGACTCAAGCACGGATGCAACATGCACATTTTATGGCGTGGCCTCTCCCTGCTCACACAGACTAGAAGGAGCTTACTTTTCTCACCTATTTGACTGAAATTTGTCCTCCTCTCTCTAACTGCGAGAACCGGTTTTCTCCATATGATTTGAAGAAGAGGCGCTACAATAATGAAATGGTTAGCACAATGCTGTTACAGCTGGGAGTGTCGGAGTTCAGGGTTCAGTCTCCTCTGTAAAGTATCTCTGTGCATCTTCCACATGCAATGTGTGGGTTTTCTCTGGCTCCTCTAGATTCCTCCTACAATCCAAAGACGTAGTGGGTAGGCTAGAAGGACTGATTCCACGCTGTATCTCTAAATCAAAATTAAATAAGTAAATGGGCTGTAACTACAAACACACATCTTTCAACATTAATAAAAGTAGGGATTTCCACACTATCAGCCAGTCCACGGGAAACTTTCCTGCGTTTGAATAGTTTGAATTCTGTGGAGCAAGGATATAAGGGAAGTTTTGAAAGATTTGGAAAATATGACCTGCTGATGGTTTCCATCCACTGACGTTGGAATGACTCAGCTCCAAGGAGACACTAAATCTCTCTGATATTTTGTCAACACTGCTGGTGAAGTAAGTCACAGATGTTTAAGGATGCTCCCTTCCCACCTCAAAAGCAGGAGTGAGTGAGTTATTAGTTAAGTCTCACTTACAACTCTGGGGTATGCCAAGTTTAGTCCTGAAATTCCTGGTAGCTGTCAAGGAAACTGGATACTTCACCCTGACCTGGAGGCCAGCCCTTGTCAAACCCAGGCCCTCTGGGGGTGAGCCATGGGCTCCATCGCAATCTGAATGTCCAAGGTATGTCCATTCCATAAACAAAGAGCTGAGGATAATGCTTCCACACTGTAATGGCGATTGCTGAGTTGCGTTAGATACAGGTCTGAGTCGCATTTTCAGAGACCATAACACCATAAGACATGGGAACAGAATTCAGCCATTTGACACACCAAATCTGCTCCACCATTCTGTCATGTCTGATTTAATATCCTTATCAATCCCATTCTCCTGCCTTCTTCCGTAACCTTTGATAACCTTTCTAATCAACAACTTACGAACCTCTGCTTTAAAAAGAGCGAATGACTTGGCCTCCACAGCTCTCTGTGGCAATTAATTCCATAGATTTAACACTCTCTGGCTAAAGAAATTCATCCTCATCTCTATACTTGACTAGATCCTCCTGACATCTTCTCCTCCTCCTACTTCTTTTTCTCCTCCTCCTCCCCTCTTCCTCAATTTCCTCTGCCTCTTCCTCCTTCTTTTCCTCCTCCTCCTCCTCTTCTTCACCTCCTCCTCTTTCTTCTCCTTCTGATGCTTCTCCTCCTCCTCTGCCACTCCTAGTGCCAGCCTCACCTTAGGCTGTTCCTCCTTCCATTTTGCTTCAATGTGTCATGTTGTGGTGAGTGAGACTAACATAGGAACCAATTACCAACCGCTTTTCCAATCTGTGTTGTAATTTAAACTGTGTATCGTTATGAGTGACAATAATAAACCAGTAATTGTCTTTCAATAGTTTTTTTTACATACTAGCCAACAATGAAACTAGTTAGTCTCATTGACCCTGTCAACAGCCCTACATGGTAATGTTCCTCAAGTGTTTTTACAGTGTGAGTTGAAATCTGTAGCTGCTACTTTTTTAGACAAAGTTCCAGAGGCCACTGTTTATTGAGTGCATTTTGTGTCAATGCCCTTCTAAACCTCCCTCAATGAATTGAAATCTGTGCTATAACTAAAATCCTTCCTTGGGGCAAGACATTCACCCTTCCTGTCACAACTGTATATCACTCAATCAAAAGCATTGACATGTACACCACTTCATGGAAACCAGCCAATGAAAATTCTGAAATAGAAATGTTCTAGGCGCCAGTGAGGATTTTATCAGGGAAAACATCTACACGTTGCAGCGTGTGTGTGAATGAGTAAAGGAAGTTCAGGGTGAGGAATTCGTCTTTGATTACCTGCGCTGTGTAAACTACGTGGCAATGGGTATGGGATGTACGCTGCTTTGGCAACCCAGCATGCTCGCGTAGTGGTCAGAGCAATGCTTAACAGCACCTGCTGGAGTATCGGGGTTTGATTCCCGCTACTGTCTGGAAGGAGCTTGCACGTTCTACCCATGACCGTGTGGGTTTTTTCCCAGTGCTCCGGTTTCCTCTTCCCTGATGACATTACTACCAAAATCTTGAGTGTGTGTCTTCAGGCTCCCTTGCCTCCTCCCTCATGGTAGTAATCCCATGAGAAAAGAGGTATACCATCAGTGAAGCCACATACTCACTGATCCTAACATCAGATTTCTGACTTGTCCATCAACACTATTTTGCTCTCTTTTTTCACTCATTATATATATATATTTCTTATAGTAACTTATTATGTATTGCATTATAGCTCTGTTGCAAAACAACACATTTAATAATATATGAAATGTGACCGTGCTCTCAAAGGGAGAGCATGCAAACTCCACACAGACATTAGCAGTCACTAGTTTGGTCTGTTTTTGCACTGCTTATTTTTATATACATTCCTTATTGTAACATATAGGATATCTGATGTATTGCACTGCACTGCTGCCACAAACAGTGCAATACATAAAATATACTATATGTTACAATAAAAAATTTACAGATTTACAGCACCAGTGACCCGGGTTTCAATTACTGTCACTAACTGTAAGGAGTTTGTACATTCTCCCTGTTACCACTTGGGTTTCCTCCGGGTGCGCTGGTATCCTCCCACAGTCCAACTACGTACCAGTTGGTAGATTAATTGGTCATTGTAATGTGCTGTGATTACGCTAGGGTTAAATCGGGGGTTGCTGGGCAGTGTGGCTCGAAGGGCTGGTAAGGCCTATTCTGCACTGTATCTCAATAAATAAATCAAATTTTAAAACACATTAAATTTCACGGCGCATGTTATTGATAATAAACTTGATTCTGATTCACGTTCCAAAGATGTGTGGTTTAAGGTTTGTGAGTTATGGACATGCTATGTTGGTGCTGGAAGTGTGGTGACACATGTAAGCAGCCCCCAGCACGTTCCTCATTGATTTGATTTGACACCAACGACACATTTCACTGGACGTTTTGATGTACATGTGGCAATTAAAGCTAATCTTTAATATGAAGTCATTTGAGCAGAAGTTTGAAGAAGAGTGTAATCTGGAACCGATGCTGGGGCCAGTTTCAGCACAGAGTATGTGACAAGTATGTGTTCACTGAGGGATGGGCATGGGTCGGGAAACAACCTCTGCTCTGTGGAGTGGACTTTATTCCCTGGAGCATAGGAGAATGAGGGTAGACTAGAAATGTAGAAAACCTACAGCATAATATACAGGCCCTTTGGCCCACAAAGTTGTGCTAAACATGTACTTACTTTAGAAATTACCTCGGGTTACCCGTAGCCCTCTGTTTTTCTAAGCTCCATGTACCTATCCAAGAACCTCTTAAAAGATTGTAATGTATTCACAAATTTGATAGAGGTATACAAAATTTGCAATTTTGATAGAAGTATACAAAATTATGAGGGGTGTACATAAAGTAAAATTCATTAGGAGTGTACAAGCAGGCTTTTTCCTTTGAGGTTGGCTGAGACTAGAACTAGAGGTCATGGGTTAAGTGTGAAAGGTGGAATGTTGAAGGCCGGGGGCAAAGTCTCAGAATAGAGGGACATCCAATTAGAATCTGTGGAATTCGTTGCCACAGGTGACTGTGGAGGTCAAATCTTTGGGTACATTGAAGGCAAAGGTTGCTAGGTTCTTGATCAGTCAGAGCATGAAGGATTATGTGGAAAAGGCTGGAGATTGGGGCCTAGAGGGAAATGGATCAGCCATGATGAAGTAGCGGAGCAGAAAGAATGGGGCAAATGAGCTAAATCTGTTCCTATATCTTTTGTTTTTATGAGTGGGAACTTCTCTCAGAGAGCAGTGAGAGAGTGGAACAAGGCTTCATCAGAAGTGGTGGATGCAGGTTTGATTTCACCATTTAAGAGAAGTTTGGATAAGTACATAGATGGGAGGATGTATGGGGGGCGGCTATGGTCCAGGTGTAGGTCAATAGCACTAGACAGAATAATAGTTTGGTAGTCTTGGTGGGCTGAAGGGCCTGTTTGTGTGCTGTAGTGTTCTGTGACTCTTTTAAGAATGCACACATGCATGCTATTGAATTGGATATGAACCGCGTGACAATTTTCAGACATTTAACTGCACTCAATTTCCATTCATCATCCTCTTTGACTTTCCACCACCAGGGTGGAGTCTCCAATGCATAAAAATAAGAACGGTCAGGATGGGAAACAGTTTCTTCCCTCAGGCCATCAGGCTTCTGAGCTCCCTGTCGCATCATATTCAAAGCGTCACTGGTTAATCTGTTCTGTACCTCACCATATTTAATTACAGAATCAGAATCAGGTCATATTATCACCGGCATGTGTTGTGAAATTTCTTAACTTAGCAGCAGTAGTTCAATGCAATATCTGATAATATAGAGAGAAAGAAAAATAAATGAGTAAATCAATTACAATAAGTATATAAAAAAGTACAAAAACAGAAATAATATATAAAATAAAAGAGAGGTAGTGTTAATAGATACAATGTCCATTTAGGAATCTAATGGCAGGGGGAGAAGAAGCTGTTCCTGAATCAATGAGTGTGTGTCTTCAGGCTTCTGTACCTCCTTCTCGACGATAACAATGAGAAGAGGGCATGTTCTGAGTGATGGGGGTCCTTAATAATAGACCCCATCTTTCTGAGGCACGGCTCCTTGAAGATGTCTTGGACACTAGGGAAGCCAGTACCCAAGATGGAGCTGATAAATTTTACAATTTGTCAGTCTGTAGCTTCATTCAGTTCTGTACGGTAGCCAACCAGACAGTGATGCAGCCTGTCTGAATGCTCTCCACCGTATATTTGTAGAAATTTTTTGGTGTTTTAGTTGACAAGCCAAATCTCTTCAAACTCCTAATGAAATATAGCCACTGTCTTGCCTTCTTTATAGCTGCATCGATATGTTGGGACCAGGCTAGGTCCTCAGAGATCTTGACAGCCCAAGAACTTGAAATTGGTTATTCTCTACTCTTCTGATCCTTCTATTAGGATCAGTTCATGTTCCCTCATCTTACCCTCCCTGAAGTCCACAATTAGCTCTTTCATCTTACCGACATTGAGTGTAAGGTTGTTGCTGTGACACCACTCCACTAGTTGGTATATCTCGCTCCTGCATGCCCTCATGTCACCATCTGTGATTCTACCGACAATGGTTGTATCATCACAAATTTATAGATAGTATTTGAGCTATGCCTAGCCACACGGTCATGGGTATAGAGAAAGTAGGGCTAAGCAGACACCCCTGAGGTACACCAGTGTTGATCATAAGCAAGGAGGAAATATTATCACCAATATTCACAGATTGTGGGCTTCCAGTTAGGAAATTGAGGATCCAATTGCAGAAGGAGGTACAGAGGCCCAGGTTCAGTAACTTCGTGATCAGGAGTGTGGGAATGATGGTGTTAAATGCTGAGCTATAGTCATCAAACAACATTCTGATGTAGGTGTTTGTATTGTCCAGGTGATCTAAAGCCATGTGAAGAGTCATTGAGTTTGCATCTGCCGTAGATCTATTGTGGCGATAGGCAAATTGCAATGGATCCAGGTGAGGCAGGTGTTCTTTCCAGCCATGACTAACCTCTCAAAGCATTTCATCACTGTCAGTGAGAGTGCTACTGGGTGATAGTCATTAAGGCAGCTCACACTACTCTTCTTAGGCACTGGTATAATTGTTGCCTTTTTGAAGCAGGCGGGATCTTCTGACCATAGCAGTGAGAGGTTGAAAATGTCTTTGAATACTCCCATCAGTCGGTTGGTACAATTTAGTTTGTTTGTTTATTTATTTATAATCCATCTGTAGATTTCATCCTCACTTTCATAAGTTATTGTGTGTTATGCATACTACAAGTGCTTTACACCCTGGTTTGTTGAAATGTCTTGACTGACAGTATCCATGTATATAGTTAAATGACGATAAACTTGATACACCCAAAATGGTGGAGAAACTCATCAGGCCAGGCAGCATCTGTAGAAAAGAGTAAACGATTGATGTTTCGGGTGGAGACTCTTCACTGGGGCAGGCCAGGCAGCATTTATGGAAAAGAGTAAATTGAAGAGCCTTGGCCGAAACCTCGACTGTTTACTCTTTTGCACAGATGCTGCCTGGCCTGCTGAGTTTCTCCAGCATTTTGTGGATATTACTTTGATTTCCAGCATCAGCAGATTTTGTGACAATAAACTTGACTTGACTCAATTGCAAGCCTGTTTAGTGATTCATAGTGTTAGAGCTGTTAATCTGTTAAGTACTTGGTCATATATCAGCCTTGTTGTAAGACAAATCCTGATTCACACGTGGTTAATTGTGGCAGTGAGAGGAGAAGCTCCAATGTGTTGAGTTTGTGGCCATGCCGTTTGTACCTTTGTTCTCCTGATGTTTGCACTATTGAATCTCAAAGCCTTAGTGAGATGGCAGTGAATGAGTACTGCCTCTCAATAGTGCTAATAAGTCGCTTACTGACATTAAAGGACTGTGTAATATAGTGAAGAGCTACAAGTGCAAATCTTCACGGTGAATGCAAAGCTGTCATTAATTATGTAAAAAGGTGCTGTAAAAATTAAGGGAATATATTGTTATATATTCTCAATAAATTTCTGAAAGGATTGGAGTTTTTTACCCCATGAAATTTGCCTTAATTACTTTCTACACAATTAACTCAAAAGCTCCATAAATTATTTCTGATCCAGTTTATAAATGAAAATTAAATTAATTTTAATGTTCATGCTGTGGTAACAATGTCCTTTAGAATGCATAAATGAACAGCAAATGTCTAACTGTCCTTGAATAATTCCTGACACTGAACTCCATTGAGACAGACCTTCCAACTGCCGCTCTCTCTTTCACTGTGGTTTGATCATTAAAATGATTATTGTAGAAAAGTGTGCATTTTGATTTTGAGGTGGGGTGGGTGAAGAGCCATTGAGGGCAGTAACCAGTTCACTTATATTTAAATCTGGCCGATTTGAACACATGCTACACTGAATAATGGAGGGGGGGCTGGGTGGGCACAATAATGTAGTGCTTAGCACAGCACTTAACAGTATAGGGAACACAGGTTCAATTCCTGCCACTACGAGTTTGTACATCCTCCCTGTGTCTGTGTGGGTTTCCTCTGGGTGCTCTGGTATCCGCCCACAGTCGATAGATTAATTGGTCATTGTAAATTGACCCTCTGGTAGGCTAGGGTCAAGTCAGGGGATTGCTGTACGGCACAGCTCAAAAGACTGGAAGGGTCCCTCGAAATTAATAAATGATAAATGCGGAAGATTCTGCAGAAGCTGGAAATTCAGAGTAACATACACAAAATGCTGGAGGAACTCAGCAGGTCAGGCAACATCTATTAAAAGTAATAAACAGTCGACGTATCAGACCGAGACCTTTAATCAGATCTCATAAAGTTCCTGCTGAGTTCCTCCAGCTATAAAATGAGAAATGGTCATTCATGCATCTGAACACACTAATGTATATTGAGACCCCATCGAAGTTTATAATATTATGAGAGGCATAGATAGAGTAGACAGCTGCTATCTCTTTCCCAGACTCAAACAGCTGTTTGGCCCGGAATGTGAGGTGACGCTAGCGGGCTGCTCCTGCACATCATTGGGTGTGTTTGTTGTTAACAGAAACAGTTATCTCACTGTGTGTTTCAATGTACATATGATAAATAAACTTTAATCTTGAATCTTGAATTTGAAATTTAATACTTAATGGAATGCTTTTAAGTTGAGAGGGGGTAAGTTCAAAGGAGATGCGCGGGACGAGTATTTTTTGAAAACAGAGCGGTGGGTGCTTGGAATATGCTGCCCGGTGTGACTGTGGAGGCAGAGATGATAGAGGCATTGAAGAGGCTCGTAGGTAGGCATGTAAGCATGTAGACAATGGAGAGATATGAACCTTGTGCAGGCAGAAGGGATTAGGTATTGAGGCTTAACTGGTCCGGCACATACATTGGGTACCGAAGGGCGTGTTCCTGTATTGTCCTGTACTACGTCTGTATTCTAATATCAACAGTCAAGCGCTCTTTAGAAATGGTCGCAGTTGTATTGTTGGAAAATGGCAGTCAATTTGCATACATAAAGCTGTTTCAAACTGTCTTTAGACAGATAGCTGGTCAATTTGTGTAAGTGCAATGGGATTCGTCACACCCTTTAAAAAAATTTATTTCAAAGTACATTTATTATTAAAGTAGGTATACATTATACAACCTTGAGATTCATCTCCTTACAGGCAGCCACAAAAGAAAGAAACCCAAGAGAACCCATTTATAAAAAAAATTCATCAAACACCCAATGCGCGGAGAGAAAAAGAACAAGTTGTGCAAACAACAACAGTAAGCAAATAGCATTCAGAACTGTTTCTGAGTTTTATGAAAAACACGGAGGCAGACATCACTGCAACGGCTACAGTTCTTGGCAGAGCAGAGTAAACGTCGTGAGATCATGGACGCGAAGCCGGGCGTCACTGCATGCTGACACAGCAGTCTACTGTTCACTGGAAATGGATATTGCGGACCATGGCAGCCTTCATCGTACATCCCTAATTTCCCCTGAAATGAGAGATCATTGAGAGGCAACCACAATGGTGCGTTTAGAGTCACATACAGGCTACATCCACACTAGACCAGTTAATTTTGAAAACGCCGGTTTCACGTAAAAACGATAGGCGTCCACACTATGCGTTTTTAAAAGTATCTCTGTCTACATCGAAATGGAGATTTTGGCGAATCTCCTACTGTGCATGCACAGGACACATCTACCGAAACCAAGTGACATGTTTGGTGTCGAATCTCGCCGTGAAAGTGCGCGTTTGTTCAGTTACAGTCTAGAAAAACTTAAAACAATGGACAGCTGTTGGCTCTCGCGCAGGGGAACTTAAAAGTAAAAAAAAACAAATACTGGAGCATATGGAGGCAACCTACCAGGAGTTCACGGACAGTATGAACCGGCTGACGACGAACATTGAAAAGCTGACTAACTCTGTTGCATTAATAAAGCACCTTGTTAAATGTATAAAACATGTCTGCATCAGTGTTATATTGTATTTCTATACAATGTTACATTAGGCTGTTACACATCTATTGTCAGAGCAGTACTTGCATAAATAGGTAAACCACCTTCATACAAGCAAGGACAGAAAACAGAGCAAAGTGATACTCATTTATTCAGTAAATTATGGGTCAAAGTATTTGGTGAGTACATTTCTAATTCTTCTGGCGTCAGTTTCGTTGACGTCTGTTCTGAAATTGTTAGGTTGCATTCAAGAAAACAATGAAATAGCACGCTGCCGTCTGATAGTGTTTTCAGAAGTCTCTAGTTACCCTGTCCACACTGATCTGCCCGAGCAGCGTTTTCAAAAATACCCTCCCCCCTCCCACCCCCCGGAAAGCATTTCTGTAAAGCTCTGATTTCAGGGGACGAAAACACCGTTTTAGTGTGGACGGAGGGTAAAAACGAAGAGAAAAAACTTTGGTTACAGACTTATCCGGCGTAGTGTGGACGTAGCCACAGACTAGCGCAGGTAAAGTCGACAGATTTCCTTCCCCAAAGGACGTTAGTGAACGGGACTGTTTTGTGGTTACCATCACTCAGACTAGATTTACTGGCATTAAAATTCTCCACATTCAGACTCCAGAGACTAGATCAATAGGATGGCCAGGTAAACTATCCTTATAGCAACCTCATCATCAAAAGAGGAGAGAAAGGGTCATAGATTGGGACAGTATGGAAACCGGCCCTTCAGCCCAGCTCTTCCATGTTTTCCACTGTGCTGGTCCTATTTGCCCGTGTTTGGCCCACATTGCTCTAACCTAGGGGTTCCCAACCTTTTTTTTATGCCATTGACCTCTACCATTAACACAGCCTCAGAATGGAGGGGCATCCGTTTAGAACAGCGATGAGGAGGAGTTTCTTTAGCCAGAGAGTGGTAAATCTGTGGAATTTCTTGCCACAGTCAGCTGTGGAGGCCAAGTCACTGGGTATATTTAAGGCAGAGGACAATAGATTCTTGATTAGTCAGGGCATGAAGGGATACTGGGAGAAGGCAGGAGATTAGGGCTGAGAGGGAAAATGGATCAGCCATGATGAATTGATGGAGCAGACTTGATGGGCCAAATGGCCTAATTCTGCTTATATATCCTATGGTCTTATTAACCAAGGTCCATGGACCCCAGGTTGAGAGCCCCTGCAACTTTTCCTCTCCATATACTTATGATGCAAACAATAAAAGTGAGCAAATAGCAAATAAAAGTGGACTATTTCTGAGTTTTGTGAAAGACACGAAGCCATGCATCACTGCAACAGCCACAGTTCATCGCAAAGCTGAGAAAATGTTCGCAGTCACAGATGCGAAACCAGGCATCAGATCAAGGTGTCTAAAAAAAAATACAGGAGAGAGCTGGCGAACAAGCTTGGGCAGAGCAGCACACGGGAGATGTGTAGAGGCATGAAGAACATCACTGGCTTCAATCAGCCCAGCTGTAGCGCCTCGGAATGCGGCTCTGAATGGGCTAATGAGTTAAACCAATTCTTCAACACGTCTGACAATTGCTCTCCGGTTCACACTCCCTCAGCACACCAGTCCGAGTGCCAGACACCAGATGCTCCCTCGGCACCAACAACTCCCCTCCTTCCTCCTCCCCCCCTCCAGTTCAACACGTGGGTGAACAACACAGGCTACGACAGTCTACACCTCCTCTTTGCCCTTCATCTACCATCCACACTTCCACATACCAACTGCTATCGTACTGAAATTCACCTCCCTCAGCTCCACCTTCCACCAACTCCCCAGTCATTATGGACTCTCCTTCACTACTGAGCAGGTGAGTAGGGCTCTGGGGAAACTCAGACACGGCAAAGCATCGGGACCGGATGGTGTGAATGTACCCCGTAGTCCTGAAGGAGTGTGCTGAGCAGCTGTATGGAGTTCTCCAGAGCATTTTTAATCTGAGTCTCGGGCCGGAAAGGGTCCCGACTATGGGGAAAGCATCATACGTGGTTCCAGTACCCAAGAACAGCCAAATGAAAGTCTTGAATGATTACTGGCCTGTGGTCCTGTCCTCAGACATTATGAAGAACCTAGAGAGAATGGTCATGGTTCACCTCCAACCCCTGGTCATATTAGCCCTCAGTCCTCTGCAGTTTGCCTACAAGGAGCACATTGGAATTGACGATGCTGTCATCTACCTGTTGAACAGAGCCTACTCCCATTTGGATAAGCAGGCCAGCACTGTGACAGTCTTTAATACTATATAGCCCTCATTGCTGGTGGGGTGGGGGGAGTGAATATGTTCACCGGAGAGAGAAATCGATAGTCATTCCATCAGAGCAAAATTATACAGTGAAAATCAAAGCATAAGTTAAAAAGAACACATCCATGGTTACATAAGAGGTTAGGATTGTGTTCCGTTGCTGAGGTAGGGTTAAGATTGTGCAGTTCTGTTCCGGGACTTGATGGCTTCAGGAACATAGGTGTTCCCTAATATGGTGGTAGTGAGACTTCATGTTTTCGTACTTCCTGCCCAACAGTAGCAGTGGGAAAAGAGCATATCCTGGAGAGTCGTAATCCTTGAAGCTAGATGCTACTTCTTGAGGCAGCACCTCCAACAGAGGCTTTCAATGCCAAGTAATACTGTAATTTTATTTTTCTTCAGTATTTTATCAAAGAATAAGAACTTTCAGCCATGGTTTCCAGGGCAGGTGACTGAGTACCATTCTGGACATTGTCATTGAAACCATTTGTGACACTGGTCAATCAGAATCAGGTTGATTGTCACTGACAGATGTCATAAAGTTTGTTATCTGTGGCAACAATATGGTGAAAAATGTAGAACTACTATAAGTTACAACAATAAATAAATACTGAGTTCATGAGTTCTTGGTCCTTTCAGAAACCTGATAGCGGAGGGAAAGATTGTTTTCTGAAAATGTTGAGTGTGGGACTTCATGGCAGGACACATAACTTGATCAGGTGTGTCACTGGGGTGGCATGGTAGCGCAGTGGTTAGCTCAATGCTACACAGTACCAGCGACGCTCTGCTGTCTGTATGGAGTTTATACATTCACCCCATGATCAGGTGGGTTTCTGCCCACAGTCCCAAGACTGGTTTAATTGTCATTGTAATTTGCCCTGTGGTTAGGCTAGGGTTAAGTCAGGGGTAGCTGGGCAGAGTGGCTCGAAGGGCCAGAAGGGCCTGTTCTGTGCTGTATCTCTAAATAAGTAAAAAATAAAAGGTCAGGACCCACACTGTGCATTGAAATGAAGCTGAAGACACTGGACACTACAGATAATGGAATGTACAGCATCACACAAAACGATGAAGGATCTCAACACGTCAGGCAGCATCTATGGAGGAAATAGAACCATAGAACATTACAGCACAGAAACAGGCCTTTTGGCCCTTCTTGGCTGTGCCGAACCATTTTACTGCCTGGTCCCACTGACCTGCACCTGGACCATATCCCTCCATACACCTCTCATCCATGTACCTGTCTAAATTTTTCTTAAATGTTAAAAGTGAGCCCGCATTCACCACTTCAACTGGCAGCTCATTCCACACTCCCGCTACTCTCTGTGTGGAGAAGCTCCCCCTAAATGGACAGACAACATTTGAAATCTGGACCCTTCATCTGTTTTTAATCCAAAACATCAATTACCTATTTCCCTCCATCGATAGCAACATACACGAGATGCTGAAAGATCTCAACAAGTCAGTCAGCATCTATGGAAATGAATAAACAGTTTATGTTTTGGGCAGATACCCTTCTTCAGGACTAGAAGGAGGGGGGATGACGCCAGAATAAAAAGGTGGGGAGAGCAGAAATAGGATAGGTAGAAGGAGACAGGTCAGGCCAGGTGAGTGGGAAAGATAAAGGACTGGAGCTGAAGGAATTTGATAGGAGGGGAAAGTGGACCATAGGAGAAAGGGGAAGAAGAGGGGACCCAGGGGAGGGGAAAGGCAGGTGAGAAGAGATGAGGTCAGAGGGGAGGGGGAGGGAAAATTCTTTGGATTGGAAGGAGAAATCAATATTCATACCATCAGGTTGGAGGTTACCCAGACGGAATATAAGGTGTTGCTCATCCACCCTGAGGGTGACCTCATAGTGTGTCAAGAGAAGGCCATGGACCGAAATGTCAGAACGGGAATGGGAATTGGAATTAAAATGCTTGGCCACTGGGAAGTTCCACTTTTGGCAGATAGAGCGGAGGTGCTCGACTTTGATTTTGATATTGCTTGGCCTGATGAGGTCCTCCAGGTTTTAGTGCGTTCCAGCTGAAATGAAGATGCTGACTGATTTGGCCTGCTTATGAGTGCTGGTGATGATGTATCACTGTCTGATGTGATGTACCCTGCAGAGGGCCCTAGAGTGGGAGAATAGAGGGTTAAAACTTCATTGTGATGAATTATCAGAAGCTAATTTACAGCTTTATTTGAGAGTCAATGTACTGCTACAATGTAAGCAGTAAAAGACATTATAGGCCTTCACAAAAAGAAACAGATTATCCATAAAAGAAATCCTATTGCTTCTTTTCACTGATTTGTGCTGATTTACCCTCAGTGCCCACTTTACTATTTATCTCTTCTACCTAAAAAGTGACCATTGTGTGTCTTCTGCTGCTGAAGCCCATCTACTTCAAGGTTTGTTTTGTTGTGTGTTCAGAGATGCTCTACTGCACACCACTGTTGTAACATGTGGTTATTTGAGTTACTGTTGCCTTCCTGTCAGCTTGAACCAGTCTGGCCATTCTCCTCTGACCTCTCTCACTAACAAGGTATTTTCTGCCACAGAACTACCTCTCACTGGATGCTTTTTGTTATTCACTATAAACACTAGAGACCATTTGTGTGAAGATCCCAGGATGTCAGCAGTTTCTGAGATACTCTAAACACCAACCATAATTCCAGGGTCAACCTCAGTTAGATCACATTTCTTCCCTAGTCTGATGTTTGGTCTGAATAACAACCGAACCTCTTGACAATGCCTGCATGCTTTTATGCACCGAGTTGCTGGTGGTTTTCATTAACGAGCAGGTGTACCTAATAAAGTGAGCAATAAGTTTAACTTTTGTGTGACACAATATCTAGCTCTTATCACCTTGCTGTAGTACTGCACTGAAGGACTGGATAGCATCACCCACCATCCTCAAGCATCAAGCACAGGGAACTGAATTCGGAGGAGAGAAATGCATATTTATATTTCACGTTTCTTGGCGTGAGGACATCCCAAAACACTTTACAGCCCATGAGTTGCCTGACAAAGTGTAATTACTGCTGCAGTATCAGAACACGGCAGCCAATTTGTGCACAGCAAGCTCCCACAGTTAGCAAGCTACAACGTGATAATGACCAGACCATCTGTTTTCAGTATTGGCTTGGCACCAGGGAGAATCTCACTGTTCTTCCTGACAGTAATGCGATTCACCACTGCCTGAGAGGGCAGTGCAAAAGCTGCAGCGATATCCTTTCCCTAAATCAGTCCGTTAGACCATAAAACATAGGAACAGAATTAGGCCATTGTGCCCATTGAATCAACTCAGCCATTCCATCATGGCTGATTTATTATTCCTCCTCTCTGCCTTCTCTCTGTAAACGTTGACCCCCTGACTAATCAAGAATCTGTCATCCTTTAAATATACCCAATCAGTTGGGAAGAAAACACAGGGTATGAGATGAATAAGATGGGACCAGTCCAGCTCTCAACACCACCCCCCTTTTCATCAGACTTTATTAACAATGCCGGGTAAGTACTTTTCCACAAACCTGCGCCTTGTCGTTTGACCACCACTCTCTTTCCAGTTTTCTGTGTTGACAGGGATGACACAGTGATGCTGCAGGTAGAGCTGCTGACAACTCCAGCCACCCAGGAACAATCCTGAACTCCGGCACTATTATTGACCTACCGTACATACATAGGGTATTAAGTGTCATCTTCCTGAGGCACCATTTCTTGAAAATATCTTTGATAGTGGAGACTGTCATGCCCTTGATGGCATTGGCTAAGTCTACGGCACTGTACAGCCTGTGCACTGCAGCATCTGTACCAGACTGTGATGCAACCAGTCAGAATGGTTCCCACTGTCCATCTATAGTCATTTGTAAGAGCTTTTGGTGACGATCTAAATCTGAAGCTTCTAACAAAGCAGGACCACTTGTGTGCTACCTTTGACATTGCATCCATGTGTTGGGTCCAGGATAAATCCTCCACGGTGTTGACATCCAGGAGCTTGAAGCTGCTCATCCCTCGAACTACTGACCCCCTCAGTGAGGACTGGTGTGTGTTCCTCTGACTTCCCTTCCTGAAGATCACATTCAGTTCCTTGGTCTTGTTAACAATGAGTGGGAGGTTATTGTTCTAATAATCTGCTGCTTTACTTCAGGAATTGAGCTCTCCATCGTTGAAGAGGAAAGAGGGATTAATTGAAGAGGCCTCTTCAGCTTCAAAGATGTTATCTCCGTAGCATGTGCCTCCTGTGCCAATGCAATCCCACCAGCGCCACTCCCTGTGTGCCAGCCCCACTGGCATTGTAGGGGTTGGCAATATTCTGCGAGTGTCCACCTCAGAGCCCAAACCAAGCCCCTCCCTCACGTGTTGCCTGCCTTATAGCAAGTGTTACTCAAAATGTTTGCGAGTGGGGTTTTGTAAGGTATTGGTCAGACTGCCCTTGGAGTATTGTGAGTTGTTTTGGGCCCCTTATCTAAGAAAGAATGTGTTGACATTGAAGAGTGTCCAGAGGAGGTTCACGACAATGATCCCAGAAATGAAAGGGTAAACATGTGGAGTGTTTGATGGCCCTGGGTCTGCACTCTCTGGAGTTTAGAAGAATGAGGGAGATCTCATTGAAACCTATCAAATATTGGAAGGCCCTATTGGAGAGGATGTTTCCTATAGTGTGGGTGTCTAAGACCAGAGGGTACAGGCTTAGAATGGAAGGATATCACTTTCTAATAGAGATGAGGAGGTATTTCTTTAGCAGGCCTAGGAGTTCCCAGCCATGGGTCCACAGACCCCTCAGTTAATGGTAGGGATCCATGGTGTAAAAAGGTTGGGAACCCCTAAACAAGAGAGTGGTAAATCTGTGGAATTAGTTTCCACCGATGGCTGTGGAGCCAAAATCATTGGGTATATTTAAAACGGAGTTTGAGATTCTTGATTGGTAAGGATCCAAAAGGTTACAGGGAGAAGGCAAGAGAATAGGGTTGAGAGGATTAATGAATCAGCCATGTTTGAATGGCAGAGCAGGCTCAATGTGTCAAGTGGCCTAATTTTTGTTCATATGTTACACGGTCTTAAGAAGATGCCTGTCCGTAATCTAAACTGCATTCCATCAGAAATCATTTGTGTTTTAAAAAGACGTGAGAAGAAAGGATGCAGAAACTAGGCAGGTAATGAGACAATGTGCACTGATTTCCAGGTGCAGATCATTAATGTTGTGGCTGGAGTTATTTGGTCCACTGGCACAAGGAATGTACGAACCCTTGGGAATATTGCAATTTCCTCTCAGCTGCCTTCTCGTATATTAAAGTTTATTAAACACACCAGGCCATATTGTGATTGTCACTGTTAAGCATTTCACTAGAAAGGAAAGCACCTCACATTCTCTCGGGAAAACCTCGTCAGATGTGTTGAAATGCCAAACAGAACCCCTTCCCAATGGTGCTTTTACTGAGGTGAGAATTGCTCGGGCTGACCTTGAGATCGTAGTCTGGAAAATCGATTATTTTGTTTTTGGATTGGGTGGTGGGTTCTCCAATCCAATTGCCAAGAATTAACCACGTAGAGAATTCATAAGGAGGGTCAACGGTACATCCCACACTTGTTGAAGCTGTCAGAGGATTTAAGCAAAGCTTACTGCTGAAGAGTGAACAGAATCAAGGCTCTCTTTTTATCATTAAACAGCAGAGTTTATGGGACATCAAAGTGGGAACTCAATTGCCAGAAACAAAGTTTGCCCCAAGAAAAGGATGTGTTGTCATTGGAGAGAATCCAGAGGAGATTCATGAGGATGGTTCTGGGAATGGAGGGGTTAACATATGAGGAGCGTTTGGTAGCTTTGGGTCTGTACTCACTGGAATTTAGAACAAAGTGGGGGGATCTCATGGAAACCTACTGTATGTTGAAAGGACTAGATAGGGTCGATGTGGAGAGGATGTTTCCTGTGGTGGGGATACCCAGAACTAGAAGACACAACCTCAAAATGAAGGGGTGACCCTTTAGAACTGAGGTAAAGAGGAATTTTTTTTTGCTAGAGAGTAGTGAATCTGTGGAATGCTGTGCCACAAACTGTGGTGGAGGCCAAGTCCCTGGGTATACTTAAGGCAGAAGTTGATCGTTTCCTGATCAGTCAAGGCATCAAAGGATATGGTGAGAATGCCGGTGTATAGGGTTGAGTGGGATCCGGGATCAGCCATGATGGAATAGTGGAGCAGGCTCGATGGGCTGAATTCTGCTCCTATGCCTTATGGTGTTATGGACGGGCTTCCATCTGATGTCATGAAGGGTAACGGGTGGGGGTTGTGGGGTTGATGGGAAGAAATAAATAAGAACTATTTCTGCATATTTTGGATTCTAGGACATGTGTCTGTCACCTGATTGGAGCTGATCTGTCAGGTGAGGACATGAGAGACTGCCAATGTTAAAATCCGTAGGAACACATAAGAGATGCTGGAGGAACTCAGTGGGTCAAGCAGCATTTGTGGAGGAGAATAGACCATCGAAGTTTGAGGTCGAGACCCTTTATTTGAACTGAATCATAGAGGGGAGATTGCCAGTGTAAAGAGGGAAAGATAGACAGGTGATAGGTTGATCCAGGTGATGACGGGTGTTAGAACATAGAACATATAGCATCAAACATAGAGCACTCCAATGCAGTACAGGCCCTTCAGTCTATGATGTTGTGCAATCTTTTAACCTACTCCAAAATCAATCTAACACTTCCCTCCTATGTAGCCCTCCATTTTCCATCATCCATTTGCCCATCTGAGTTTCTTGAATGCCCTAATATATCCGCTTCTACCACCACCCTTGGCAGTGCATTCCATGCATTCACCAATTTCTGTGTTAGAAAATCTCTCTGGCATCCCCTCTATATTTCCTCCAATCACCTTAAAATTATGCCCCCTGTATGAGTCATTTTGCCCTGAGAAAAAGTCTCTGGCTATCCACTCAATCTATACCTTTTAAGAAAATAGACAGTCGAGGTTTCGAATCAGCACCCTTCACCTGGACTGAAAGATAGAGGGGAGATTATCAGTAGGAAGAGGGAAAGGCTGGCTAGTGGTACATGGACCAGGTGAGGAATGATGTCTTAGGCAGATAGTTGGAAGGACAATGTAGGAAAATCTAGAGCTTTGAGCCTTGGAGTCTGAGACATGGCTGCTCTCAGTGAAGTGATTAAAATTCTGGGTGATCAGGCTGGAACCAGAGGAATGCAGTGTATAGTATTAGTAGTAGGTAGAGGTTGCCAGAGTGAAGTTGTAAACAACATCAAACTGCCTTAGGGACCCCAGCTCCAGATTTCTTCCTCAGGGTTTCCTCCCGAAGCCTTTCCCATGGGGGGTATGGCCACAAGACGGCGTAGGTTTCCTTCTCCTAGGCAGGCTGACAAGCCCTACCTGCCTAAAGCAACTGGTTTTGAGGCACCAGTGGTCTGTCTTTGCCCCTTCTCTTGTCAGTAGGAACAGTTCCACCAGGCCTAGTAGCTAAGCCAGATGTGAAGGCCAAGAGTTAGATTTGGTTGTCAGAGGCTGTTAGAGGCTCACGCCATTTGGAGCACGTTATAGGTAGTGGGGGCTTATCCCCACTACCACCCTGGCCATGACAACCTTAGGAACCATAGTATTAGTGGGATCACATGATTAGCATTTGACCAGTTCAGTAAATACTCAGTGGTGAGGTCGGTGGGGGGGGGGGGGGGGGTGAGGGGGGAGGTGCGGGGTAGGTTTCCAACCTGGGGTCCACAGGCCCCTCGGTTAGTGGTACGGGTCCATGGCATATTGAAGGTTGGGAACCCCTGGGTCAGACTTTCCTTGATGGTTGTCCTTCAGTGAACTGAGTGGAGCCACCTCCAGATGAATTGGTGAAATATAAAAAAATACTGCAGATGCAGGAGATCTGAGATGAAAATGGGAAATACTGGGAACACTCAGGAGGTTGGGATTTATTTGAAGAGAGAAACAAAGTTAACACTGACACCGATGAGATTTGCCTCAGTTTTTTTTCTTTAGCGTGATTAAGGGTTAAAAGCATTTCCTCCTATCCCCATCATTCTTGGCTTCTTGATCACAGTGCCTGGTAGTTTAATTGATTAGTCAAAGAGAGGCTTAGACTGGTAAAGTGGTGATGAGACTTTGAATCTCATTGGTGCAGTTCTGCAGGCTACCAGAGCTGCATGCAGTCGAACTAGAGTTTTATAAAGCTGCAACATAACTTCCCGAATGCCTCGACTAATAAATGCAAGCACACCATATGCCTTCTTACCGATTTATGTAGTCACTTTCATGGAGCTATGAATTTGGACCCCAAGATCCCTCTGCTTATCAACACTGTTCAGGATCTTTCCTTTAACAGTGTACTCTCTCTTTGCATTTGACCCACCTAGGCGCAACACTTCACATTTGGGCAGGTTAAGCTCCATCTGTCATTTCTCTGCTCATACCTGCAACTGATCTATCTCCTGTTGTATTTTTTACCAGTCTTCTACATTATCCACAGCATCATCAATCTTAATATAATCTGCAAATTTATTAACCTACCCATCTACATTTTCATCCAGGTCATATCCAGACAGCAGAGGTCTCATTATAGATCCTGCAAAACACCTCTAATGACATACCTCCAGCTGGAATAAGTCCCTTTGATCACTACTCTGTCTTCTATGGGCAGGCCAGTTCAGAACCCATTTTTTTACAGTTGCTGAGGCGATAATGGGAATTCCCTTATGGGAGATCAATATGGCAATGCTGTCATTTCCTATTTAATGGAAGCATCCAATGCCATTTCAAAAAACAGTCATGTAGGGTCCAGGTCGGATAAACCCTCAGAATATTGTTTCCTTAGGATACTATGCCTTTATTCCAACTCTTTTGATTATTCTGAACAATGGTCATGGTGAGGTGATAGTGTGGTGTAACAGGATCGGATTAGGTTGGGAATGCTGGGGTTGAATCAAACAGTTTACAGGAGCTAGAAAAGGGCATGATGGATTTACAGAGACAGGGACTCTTCCAATTAGAACTTTGAACAGTGTAACACAGTACAGGCCCTTCTGCCCACGATGTTCTGCTAACCTATTATGGCCCCCCCCCCCCCCCCCGGGCTGTGTGCTCAGTCTACTGCTGTTCACTCTGCTGACCTATGACTGTGCTGCAACACACAGCTTGAACCACGTCATCAAGTTCGCCGATGACACGACCGTGGTGGGTCTCATCAGCAAGAACGACGAGTCAGCTTACAGAGAGGAGGTGCAGCGGCTAACAGACTGGTGCAGAGCCAACAACCTGTCTCTGAATGTGATCAAAACAAAGGAGATGGTTGTTGACTTCAGGAGGGCATGGAGCAACCACTCCCCGCTGAACATCGACGGTTCATCGGTAGAGATCATTAAGAGCATCAAGTTTCTTGGTGTTCACCTGGTGGAGAATCTCACCTGGTCTCTCAACACCAGCTCCATAGCAAAGAAAGCCCAGCAGCGTCTCTACTTTCTGCGAAGGCTGAGGAAAGTCCATCTCCCACCCCCCATCCTCATCACATTCTACGGAGGTTGTATTGAGAGCATCCTGAGCAGCTGCATCACTGCCTGGTTTGGAAATTGCACCACCTTGGATCACAAGACCCTGCAGCGGATAGTGAGGTCAGCTGAGAAGATCATCGGGGTCTCTCTTCCAGCCATCACGGACATTTACACTACACACTGCATCCGCAAAGGAAACAGCATTACGAAGGACCCCACACACCCCTCATACAAACTCTTCTCCCTCCTGCCGTCTGGGAAAAGGCTTCGAAGCATTCGGGCTCTCACAACCAGACTATGTAACAGTTTCTTCCCCCAAGCTATCAGACTCCTCAATACCCAGAGCCTGGACTGACATCAACTTACTGCCCTCTACTGTGCCTATTGTCTTGTTTATTATTTATTGTAATGCCTGCACTGTTTTTGTGCACTTTATGCAGTCCTGGATAGGTCTGTAGTCTAGTGTAGTTTTCTTTTCTGTGTTTTTTTTTAAGTAGTTCAGTCTAGTTTTTGTACGGTGTCATGTAACACCATGGTCCTGAAAAACGTTTTCTCATTTTTACTGTGTACTGTACACAGCAGTAATAAAAGTGACGACTTGACTTGACTATTCCATGATCAACTTAAACCATCCCTCCCACATAGCCCTCCATTTTTCGATGGAGGATTTTTGAGGGACTAAGGCCAGAGATATAAAATATTGAACAGAAGGCGCAAGATGATGAAGGGCCTGTACTATGCTGTACTGTTCTATGTACTGAGTTGAATTTATTTTGCTCAAATTAGAACCTGGAATTCTCTGCCTGTTGTGGAGGTTGAACCAGATCCAAGAATGTAATGCTGAGGCCACGACTGCACTGATCAGACTGCACTTAGGGTATTGTGACAGGTTTTGGACCCTTTGTCAAAGTAAGGAAGTATTGGCATTGGAGAAGGTTCAGAGCAGGTTCACATGAATGATCCTGGGAATGAAAGGGTTAACCTCTGATGAGTGCTTGATGGCTCTGGGCTTGTACTCATTGGAGTTCAGAAGAATGGGGGGGTGGGGGGAATCTCATTGAAACCTATTGACTGTTGAAAGGCCTTGACAGAGAAAACTTGGAGAGGATGTTTCCAATAGCGGGTAAGTCTCGGACCAGAGGGCACGGTCACAGAATACAAAGATGTCCCTTTAGAACCAAGATGAGGAGGAATTTCTCTAGCCAGAGGATGGTGAATCTGTGCAATTAATTGCCGTAGATGGCTGTGGAGGCCAAGTCATTGTGTATATTTAAAATGGTGGTTGATAGGTTCTTGGTTAGTCAGGGCATCAAAGGTTGCAGGGCGAAGGCAGGGGAATGTGGTTTAGAGGCATGATAAATCAGCCATGTTGAATGGTAGAGCAGATGTGATGGGCTGAATGGACTAATTCTGCTCCTACACCTTATGGTCTTTGCAAGGATGCTGGGAAAGAGTGGGTAACTAACACATTTATTAGAGTAGCGGCCATCATTGAGACTGGACTCAGAGATCTCCTTATGTCACACAGTATTTTGTGATTCAATGAACGTCTAGTTTTAGAGCTGGTTTGGTACATTAGAAAATGGCTCATCGGTTCCAACAAGAGCAATTCAGTTTTCAGACAGATGCTCTGGATTTGATTTCACTGCTGCGTCCTCTCATTTTGATATGATGTGATAAGTGCCTAGGCTTGGTTAGATTATCACCTTACCCTTGACACTTGTCCTGTAATACAAGTCTTGGAATTCATTCCAGCCCAATAAAAATGCAATTTCTTGAACATTATATCTATTTTGTTGAACAGCATACACTAAAATAAATAAACTTTTGACAAATACAATCACTTTTTCCTTTAACTTTATGAGTTCCGTGAATTAGAGGTTTCATTTAATCAATGCTAAATGTAGTGACTCAATTTTTTAAGCGTAATCCTTGACTGTTCAGATTAAGTGGTGATTTTTAAAAAATATTTTGATGACCCCTCACAGATGCTGGCTTTTACATAGCCAGTGCTTCTGAAGCAGGCCATTTTCCATGTGATAATTAACTTTCTTAATTAACTCTCTGTATATGTCTGCTAATTTCTCATTCGCTAATGATACAGATTCTAACTATTGCTAGGTAGTTCTGTAATTTGCTAGGTGCAAAGGCCAAGATAGTGTGCCTGCATATGCCTGTTGTCAACCGTGTCTCAATGTTCAAAGTGAGTTTATTATCAGAGTATGTATACGTCACCGTATACTACCTTGAGATTAATTTTCTTGTGGACATTTGCAGGCATACCAAAGAGTTTATGAACAATGATAAATAACAAAAACTGGCAACCAACCAATGTGCAAAAGAAGGCAAATTGTGCAAATAATAAAAAGTAAATAATTTATTCTAAGTTGTGGAGTCCTTGAAAGTGAATCCATAGGTTGTGGAGTTAGTTTAGTTTTGAGGTGAGTGAAGTAAATAGATAGATTATGTAGATATATAAATAAATAATACTGACAACATGAGTTGGAGAGTCTTTGAAAGTGCGTCCATTTGTTGGGCTCAGTGATCGGTTCAGTGTTGTGGTGAGTGAAGTTATCTGTGCTGGTTCAGGAGCCTGATGGTTGAGGGGTAGTAACTGTTCCTGTACCTGGTGGTGCGGAACCTGAGGCTCCTGTACCTCCTGCCTGATGGCAATGGTGAGAAGGGAGCATGGGCTGGGTGGTGGGGGTCTTTGATGATGGATGCTGCTTTCTTGTGGCAGTGCTCTTTGTAAATATGCTCAATAATGGGGAGGGCTTTGCCTTTGAAATGCCCTCTCACCTCTGAGGTGGGACCTAATGAGTTTAAATCTCATTCTGAGACTCAAAGTGCAAAATCTAGACCAATGCTTCTGACACAATAGTGAGGAGGTGCCATTTTGTCACAGATGCCATATGTAGGTTGACATATTGTACAAGACATTGGTGAAATGAATTTAGAATTTTGTATGCATTTCTGGTCACCTATCTACAGGAAAGAGATCAATAAGCTCAGAGAGTATTTAAAAGGATATCTCCGGGACATGAGGACCTGAGATAAAGGGAAAGATTGAACAGGTTTGGATTTTATTTTCTGGAGCATAGAAGAATGAGGGGAGATCTTATAAAGGTATTCAGAATTACATGGGGTATAATTATGGTAAATACATGCAGGATTTTCTCCTCAGTTTGGGGGAGACTAGAAGAAGAGGGTAAATGTTTGGAGTGAAAAGTGAAATATTTAACAGGAACCTAAGGAGAAAAGTTATTTACACAGAGTGTGGACAAGCTGCTAGTGTAAGTGGTAGATATGGATTCAAAAGTTTGGAAAGGCATATGAATGGGAGGGGTTTGGAGGGATAAGGTCCAATTTAAGGTAGATGGGACTCGGTAGATCTGGTCGGCATAGACTGAATGGATTAAAGGGCTTGTTTCTGTGCTATAGTATCTTGTGATTCTATGTTAGCTGAGGTCTTGTCTGCCCTCACAGATTAAAGTATAAGATTAAAAAGAAATATGATTAATTGGAAAATCAGGAGCTATTTTGTCTCGTGGCCCAGATCAATAATTATTCCTCAGTTGGCATCACAGAAAACAACCATCACGCTACTATCTGTGGGATCTTGCTCTACCTGCTCTCAGCAGAAAGGCCCCTCACCTCTGAGGTGGGATGTAGTGAATTAAATCTCTCTCGAGAGCCTCAGAGCATGAAATATAGACTAGTGCTCCCAGTGTGGCGTCACCAACACAACTTGCTCTTCTGCAAGTGCAACATTGGCTTTTAAAAATAGTGTCCAGGGCCTAGGGGATTGTTTCTCCAAGCTCAGCTTTTCAACACAGCAGTTGGCTCATCCAGGGGTCATAGAGTTGTTTCTGAATATGTTAAACTCTCAACCAATATTCCTTGTTCAGCTTCTTGTCATAAACAAGAACCTGTCTTCAGTTCTTTATGTAAATTGCAAGCAATAATCAATTTGAAGTGAAAAGGATAGCTTTGCAAACAAACAGCACAGACGGCTGGCCCACAGTTCAGGGCTTGTTGCTCAATAGAGGTAGTGTAAGACAATGGGGTTATGTAAATTGGGCCTGAATTGAACTAGACAACACTGGCTGAGTTATTTAGTTCAAGGAATCTTGCAGACCAGACTGAAACCTCCACTTACCACATCAAATAGCTGATCTATCTATAGTTGGGAGATTTGTGTACTCAGAGAGCATTAATGTTGATTGTCTGGGATTTCTATTCCTAGAAATGTTTAAAGTCACCAAGGAGCAAAAAAAATGAAACAGTACAAATATAAGAGCGGTATCAGGCTTATTAGGAATGGTCAAGGAACAAAAGAATGACAGAGACAAGGTGACTAGAATCCATTTCCCTGCCTTTGATTTCTGTGATGGAGAACTCGTTAATCCGAAACTTATTGGTATGTCTTTTTAACTTTCTTAACTTATAGGAATAGTACCTGTGCTCTGGAAATCTTTTCTGTTTTAGAAATTGTTTGTAATTTGGAAATGTTTGATAACTTAGAAATCCTCTGTGAGTTTTGAATATGCTTTAAGGGCCTTATCTAAAGTTAAATGCATATCACTAAAAATAAATGAACTGTGCTTAAGCTACTTCGTTAGCTGGAAGTGTCTCTTCCTTGGTAAGGAGAGGGGTCCCACCACTCAAATTGTGGGCATTGTCAGCTAAACTCACCATGGAGGATAAACAAGGAAGTGAACTAGCCTTTGACGAGAAGCTGGCTATAGTGCAAACTCCCTTTAGTGAGAGTGGCCATAGCTATCTATATCAGATAGGGTTTAAGACCCTTCATGGACAGCAAACCCAATACTGCCATGATAGCTAGATAGAAAGAAAGATAGATAGATGGGTAGATAGATAAATGGATAAATGAATGAACAAACCAGAGGGAGAACAGGAAGTCCATTGTAAAAAAAGAACACAAGTTGCCATTATTTGAAATGTGGCATCCAAAGTATGAGAGGAAGCCCATTTGATACAAGGGAATTGGCTAAATATGGAAAGGGGAGACAATTGCAGGACTACCAGGAAGGAGCAGAGGTGTTGGGACTAATCTATTGCTGTTCCAAGGAGCCAGCTCCAGCACCAGGGGATGAATAGCCTCATTCTGTGCTGCAAGGCTCTTTAATTGAGCAATCCATCCTGCAAAATAATATTTGTGGAAAATGAAATCATTGATTTGTATTTTGAAAGGAGTGGCAAGGAAGTAAAAAGACAGACGGACAAGCACAGCAGGAATGAAAATGACAAGATTTTATAATGGAGAAAATAGTATGCATTGTTGAACTTTAGGAAGAGCATACTCATCGTTAACTCTGAATAACACCCATTCATTCAACTATTCACTAAGACTGGCCTCCCACATTGACACTCATTCTGTTAGTCTTTTCAATAAGAAACACTCTTAAAATTAGTATCATTGATCTGAGAGACCTATAAGATATCCTGGACTGTTGACTACACATTGCCTTGCTTTATTTACCTTGAACTTTTGCTTAGAAATCCTGTTTACTTAAGCATGTATCCAGAATAAGCAGAGGGAGGGCAGACTGCCAAGGTTTTAAGCATGGACGTCCGTCAGGAATGTCCCTGCTCCCTTAATCTATCAACGTCTCCTCTGGGCTGCATCCGATGGGGGAAACAATGGGTTATCTCCTGAAACAGATTCATATTCAGATTTATTTGTTAATCACATGAACACTGAAACACACAGTGGAATCTGCCATTTGGTTTAACAACCAACAGAACATAAGGATGTGCTGGGGAAGGGCAGCCTGTATGTGTCGCTACACATTCCAGTGCCAACATAGCATGCCCACCATCAGCAGAACAGCAGCAACAAATCAATATCGGCAAGACACCCTCTGTTATCCAGCCACCCGCACACCGAGACAGTCGTCCAACCCCAGGACTGGCTGCCTCTGGCTGAGCTCATGCACTTGTAGACATCGGACATCCAATCCACAAAAATACAACTGCAGATGCTGTGGATCAAAGAATACGTACACAACGCTGGAAGAACTCAGCAGGTCAGGCAGCATCCGTGAGAAAAGAGTAGCCAACGTTTCGGGCCGAGACCTTTCATCAGGAATGGGGGGGGGAAGAGAGGGCCGAAGCCCAGTAATAGAGATAGGGGAGGGAGAAGGGCCTACAGGCGCCAGGTGGAGAACCAATCAGAGGAAAGATAAAAGGGGGAGAGGATAAGCATGAAAGAACTGTAGTGGTAAAGGAACAGAAAGTTGAAAGGGGAGAGAGGCAGAGAGGAACCTGCGATAGGGGGAGGAGGAGGGAATTACCGAAAATTGGAGAATTCAATGTTCATACCACCAGGCTGGAGGCTACCCAGACGGTAGATGAGGTGTTGCTTCTCCAACCTGAGTTTGGCCTCATCATGGCAGTAGAGGAGGCCATGTATGGACATATCTAGATGGGAATGAGAGGCAGAGTTGAAGTGGGTGGCAACCGGGAGATCCTGTCTGTTGTTGCGGACGGAGCGGAGGTGCTCGACAAAGCAGTCCCCCAATCTGCGTCGGGTCTCACCGATGTAGAGGAGGCCGCACCGGGAGCACCGGATGCAATAGACGACTCCAGCAGACTCGCAGGTGAAGTGTTGCCTCACCTGGAAGGACTGTCTGGGGCCCGGAATGGTGGTAAGGGGGAGGTGTGGGGACAGGTGTAGCATTTGCGCTTGCAGGGATAAGTGCCGGGTGGGAGCTCTGTGGGGAGGGACGTGTGGACCAAGTAGTCACGGAGGGAACGATCCCTACGAAAGCTGAGAGGGGTAGGGAGGGAAAGATGTGCTTGGTGGACATCCAATCCGACTGCCAGAGTGGGCTCGTGGATTTCCACCGCCAGGGCTTCTGCCTTTGGCAAAGTAAATTGTCCTCTGTGTGTTTTGGATGTAGAGGGGGAGCGATGGTTAAGAGGGGAAGGATCGAAGAAGTCCGACTGGGAATATATTGAGCTAAGCATTTGTGCGAAATGCAATAAAACCATCATTATCCCATCAAGTCCTTTTTCTTTAATAACAATCATGCTTGTTATTAACAGATTTCCATGTAAATGACTTAAGGTGGCACTTGCCTGGAAATTGATTGTTTGGGAAATCCTTTACTCTGCCCCATACTAAAGGTTTATGAGATGTTGCAGGGTGTTCTGATTGGAAGGGGATGCTTAACGATTGCTTACCTAACTTGCAATTGAGGTCATGCAAGTATATGCAGCTATCTTGCCACTTCTGTCCCTAACTTCTTTAGATGTGTAGTGGAGAGTATATTGATTGCCTGCATCACGGCATGCCCTTGAATGGAAAATCCTACAAACAAGTCGTGGATACGGCCCAGTCCATCGTGAGCAAAGCCCTCTCCACCTTTGAGCACACTTACACAGAGCGCTGCCGCAGGAAAGCAGCATCCATCGTCAGGGACACACACCACCCTGGACATGCTCTCTTCTCACAGCTGCCGTCAGGAAGAAGGAACAGAAGTCTCAGGACTCACACCTCCAGGTTCAGGAACAGTTATTACCCTTCAATCATCAAGCTCTTGAACCAGAGAGGGTAACTTCACTTAACTTCACTCACCCCATCACTGAGCTATTCCCACAACCTATGGACTCACTTTCAAGGTCTTTTCATCTCACGTTCTTGGTAGTTATTGTTTGTTTATTTATTTATTTACTTTTAATTTGTACAGTCTGTTGTCTTTTGCACTCTGCTTAAATGCCCAAGTTAGGTGGTCTTTCATTCATTTTGTTATGGTTATTATTCTATGAATTTACTGAGTATGCCTGCAAGAAAATAAATCTCAGGTTGCATATGGTGACATCTATCTGTTTTATAATGAATTTACTTTTAGCTTTGAACTTCGAATCTCCAGCCTTTTTTTTACATGATTTAGGGTCGATACTGCTTTTAGGCAATAGTGCAGATAATTAACAATAGGGAGAAAGCCAGCTGTATGTTTCTCCTTTGTCAATGGACATAAGTCATAAGTGTGAAACAAAAAGGCAATTTGATGAAGCCTGTATATTACTGGATTACAATTGGTATGTTACCTAAGGCTCCTGCAAATTTCAATAGATGTTTGGTGGAGCGCATTCTGACTGGTTGCATCTCAGCCTGGTACGGAGGCTCCAATACACAAGAGGCTGCCAAGTTTTGTAGACTCAATCAATTACCTCACTGACACAAGCAGCTCCACCACTGAGGAAATCTTCAAAAGGCGGTGCCTCAAGAAAGCAGCAACCATCATTAAAGATCCTCACTATCTGGGACATGCCCTCTTCTCACTATTACCACCAGGGAGGAGGTACAGGAGCCTCAAGATCCACACTCTGATTTAGGAACTGCTTCTTCCCCTTCACTATCAGATTTCGGAATGACCTATGAACTCATGAAAACTATCTGGCAGGAAAATGGAGCTGAGGCCAAGGTCCAGTTAGCCATGATATTACTGAATGCCAGTACAGATTTAAGGAGAAAACATACTGACTCCCACTCCTATGCTGTATAGAATAAAGAACAGTATAATGCAGAAACAGGCACTTTGCCCCACCATATCTGTGCTGAGAATGGTGATATGGATGTGTATTGCCTGCACATGGTCCATTTCTCTCCATCGGTGTGTGTCTTAATAGTCTCTTAAATATAATATTTTAATTTTCAAAGTAGCATTTAATATCAAAGTATGTAACCATATATCACCGTATACTACCTTGAAAGTCATTTTCTTGAAACCATTTTACAAGAAATTACAAAAGTACAATAGAATTCCAAAGAAACTGTGCATAAATAAAGATTGATGGTCAATGTGTAAAAGGAGACAAATAGTGCAAATAAGTAACAAAACTGAAAAAAAAAACACAAACTCTGAGTTGCAAACAGTCTTTGAAAGTGAGTCTGTAGGTTGTAGAATCAGTTTAGTGTTGTGGTAGGTGAAGCTATCCACACCCATGGCTGTAGGGTGCAGGGTAATAGTTGTTCTGGAACCCATTGGTGTGGGACCTAAGGCTCCTGTAGCTGCTGCCTAATGGTAGTAGCAAAAACCAACATAGCCTTGGCACTAGGCATCTTTGATGATGGGTGCTACTTTCTTCTGGTAGTGCTCCATGGAAATGTACTGAATGGTTGGGGTGGGGTGTTCTTTCTGTAGATTTTACTGTTCCTGGGTATTGGTGTTTCCATACCAGGCCATGGTGCAACCAGTTATGATGCTCTCCACTGGGCACCTATAGAAGTTTGCCAAAGTATTTTTGGTGCAGCTTCTAAGGAAGTAAGGCACTGGAGTGCCTTCTTTGTGATGACACTTGTACTGGTCCCAGGACAGGCCCTATGATATTATAACGCTAATGAATTTAAAGTTACTGACCCTCTCCACCTCCGATCCCCAAAAGAAGACTGGTTCATAGACTGCTAATTTCTCTCTCCTGTAATCAATAATTAGCTCTTTGGCTTCGCTGATGTTGAGTGAGAGGTTGTTGTTGTGGCACCAGTCAACCAGATTTTCAATCTCCTGCCTATATGTCAATTCATTACTACTTCTGATGCAGCCAACAACAGCAAATTTAAATACAGCACTGGAGCTGTACTTAGCCCCACACAATCATAGTTATAAAGTGAGTAATTCCCACCTTCTTGGAGATAGTATCATGGAGTGTTCAATATCCTCTTTAGAGAAAAGTTGGGAATTCATTGTAATGTCTCTTCTGGAGGACTACCAGGGTGTCCTGAAAGTCATCCATCCATCCAGCGTTCTCTTTGACTTTCTACCATCAGGCAGGAGACTCTGATATATAGGAACAAGAACGGTCAGGATGGGAAACAGTTTCTTCCCTCCCGGCCATCAGACTTTGGAACTTAACTGCCACATCACATTTGAAGTATCACTTGTTAACGTGTTGTGTACCTTTCAATATTTAATTTATGTCATTTTGTTTGTTTATTTATGTGTAATCCATCTGTAAGATTTCATCCTTACTTTCATAAGTTACTATGTGTCATGTGTGTTATGTGTACTATAGTGCTTTACACACTGGTTCGGGAAAACATCTTGTTTGTCAGTATAAGTGTGTGTAATTAAACATGAAACATCAAAACATGAATCAGAATGAGATTTATCATTACTTACATGGCATGAAATTTGTTGTTTTGTGGCAGCAGTACAGTGCAATGCATAAAAAAGTCTATAAATTACCAAAATAAGTAAATAGTCCAAATAAAGGAATATTGTTAATGTTAGTGTTCGTGGGTGCATGGACCAGTCCGAAATCTGATAATGGTGGGGCAGAAGTTGATGTTAAAACTTTGAGCGTAGGTCTTCAGGCTCATGTACCTCCTCTCTGATGGTATTAATGAGCAGAGGGTGTGTCCCAGAAGGTGAGGTTCCCTCGTGCTGTCTTCTCGAGTCACTGCCTTTTGAAGCAGTCCTTGATGGAGTGAAAGGTTGTGCCCATGATGGAGCTGGCTGAGTCTACAACCCTCAGAAGCCTTTTGCAGCCACTGTGCATTAGAGGCTTCATACCAGGTGATGATGCAGCCAGTCAGAATGTTCTCCACATCTCCTGAAACTTGTAACAAAAATAATTCACGGAAATCAAGAGTTGGGAATCATGAAGGAGCGCCCAGTAAAAATGCTATGTGATTTGCCAAGGTACTGCATAACATAAAAGAATTTATTAGTTCTAACACCACCACTTGCTGGGGTTATTGTGAATTGTATTTCTAAAACCTTTCTCAGGAGGCCCCTCAGCACAGAGCTGGAAATCCAGCCTGAGATGAGGTAAACGAGCGACAATTAATTTGGTCAATTTATAGTTCAAATGAAAACACAGCCTTGTGTTTATACTAAGGGTTCAAGAGAAGGAGTTCCTAAGGTACACCATAGTGAGCAGACCTGGACCCCAGTGATGATCTGCTTGATTTACTCTCTCGCGTTTTTCCATTATGGGCGAGGTGTCCTCTGTGGATTTGCCGGCTGGTGTTCATTGCTAAATAATTGCCCGTAAAGGAGCACAGTTGGCTGGCGATGGTTTTCTCATCTTTATCATTAATATACCCTTCTCTCTTCTTAAAATCTGCAAGGCCCGTTTCCATGGAGACAAGACATTCGGCTGAGTCCCTCAAGCAAACAGGAAGTCTACAGGATTTCAAAGCCTTGTCTGTGATGAGTGTTTATGAAGTCCCTATGTTGTCAGTCTATCTAAAGCTGGCAGTAATTATCTGCTTCCCTGGGCAGCTAACAACTAATAACCTTGTTGACTAACATAAGCACGGGTCTTGAACATAAGGGAGTCTTGCCTAAAACCATATTTACTCAAGAATGCCTTCATTTTAATTTCATGGGAGTCAGGGTTACTTCTAAACTGAACTGCACATGATGAAAAAGTGTCTGAGTTTAAACATAATCCACATATAATAATCCATTTTTTCCCCTTAGTTGGGACTGAGCTCTAGGCTTTGTTTATGATTTAACTGTGCAAACGGAAGCCAGGTTGCGTGATCTACAGGCTGCTATAGCCCTGACTGCTCAGCGGGACTTGGCATTGTTTATCTCTGTGCAACTGTATGTGCACTGCCTCCCATTGGGAGGTCGTAGCAAGGGAGAAATAAACTGCTTCAGAATCAGAGACTGGGTGGTGTCCAAGCCAAGTTATGGACAAAAGTGCTGAATCCTTTCTACAACCTCTAACCGCTGACATTTATGCTTATAAATTCACTTGTAAATGGAAACTGGGTTGAGGAATATGGAGAGAAAAATGAAAAAAAAATCATTTATGTATACCACCTAGTGGCCACAGACTGAATTTACAGCGTGACTGTTGACATGGTAAAACACAATAGACTGTCTCAACATAGAAATTTGGAAAGAGATTAGCTACCTAAAAATCAGAAGGAGACATACCTATTGATTTGCAGAGGCATGCAAATGAAAATGTTGGAATAAAGGCAAAAAAGGCTAAAATATTCAGCTTGTCAAGCAGCATCTATGGAGAGAGAAGCCTTTAGTCAATGATAATTTTGAGTAGTCTGGAATCTACTGCGGATGTTCAGAATTTCTGCTTTTACTTAAGATTTCCAGCATCCCTACTTACCTTGGTGTATTGGCTTATTATTGTCACATGTACCAAGATGCAGGGAGTTAACAAGGTCAAAGATGAGTTTATGCACAATGCTGCACTTGTCAACGTGGAGAGGAGAGTGAGCCTGAAAGTCTGCTGGGAGCAGAGAATGTTGGAAATGGTGAGTGTGGAGCCCCGCGGGAGGGACATGGGACTGGTGGCAGAGAGGAATGCCAGGGTCAGGGGGGTGGCGTGGGTGCAGACACACCCAGCCCTGAGACACCAGACAAGGTCATTTGATTCCAAACAATTGGTTTATTGATCGTTACAAAATGTCTCTCTGGTGCTTCCTGCTCCCTTCCCCTTTTCCCAACAAAGATCCCCCTCTCCCTGTCCCCTTTCCACTCTCAATCCACAACAGAGAGCCATATCAGAATCAGGTTTATCATCACTCACATATGTCATGAAATTAGTTTTTTTTTGCGGTAGCAGTACAGTGCAAAACATAATATTACTACAGGACTGTGCAGAAGGGTTGAGCTCACTAGCTATACACTGTATATGAACCTAAGACTTTTGCACAGTACAGTTCATGAATGCACAGGGGCAATGAAAAACTTACTTGCAGCAGCATCACAGGAAATAGCATTAGTGACGCAATATTTACAGAACACCATAAACATTGATTATACAAAATTGTATGAGGAAGTACAAAACAATTGTAGGGCAATGTAGTCAAAGTAGTGGTACTGCTACTATATTGAGGGAGGATGAGGGTTGTGCTTCAAGAACTGAACCTGATGATGTGGATCCTCAGGCATCTGTACCTCCTGCTTCATGGTGGTAGTGAGAAGAATACATGGCTTGGATGCTGGGGATCTTTGCTGCTAGACTTTGCTTCCTAGGGAATGCCTCATCAAAGAGTTCCCTTCCTCCATTCAGGCTATGCCCTCCTCTTGTTATAAGAAGCACAGAAACCATTAAGACCCACACCACTAGGTTCAGGAACAGTTACTACCGTACAGACATCTGGGTCCTGAACTGGTGTGAATAACTTTACCAACCTCAACACTGAACTGATTCTATGAGCTACGGACTCTTTACAGCCCGTTCTCAGTTTATTTCTTTTTTGTACAGTTTGTCTTTATTTACGTTTTAGTGTTTGCCACACTTTCTTTACATACAGCTTTTTCATAAAATTCTCATGTATTTTTGCTTGCTGTGAATGCCTGCAAGAAAATGAATCTCAAGGTAGTATACGGTAAAATATGCGTACTTCAATAATAAATTTACTGTTACTTTGACCTCCAGTAGATGCTTTTGTTGGGGAGGGAAGTTCCTGTGATGTATTGGGCTGAGTCCTCTATTCTCTGCGTGTTCTTACATTCCTGGACATTCAAATTTCATATCATGTTATAACTAGTCCGGATACTTTTGTCAGTACCATGGGAATGGGATTTGAGAGACAGGATATGTTAGTTTGTTGTCCTGACTAATGAAGACCCCATGGGAATGATTTTTCCACACTGCAGAGAGCGAGCTCCAGCAGTGTAAGGTGAAACGTTATCATTTTGACAAGATTATTACTTTGACTCTTCACAATTAGTGTCTTCAACTTTTTAAATGTACAGTTTGTCTTCTTTTCCACATTGGCTATTTGTCAGTGTTTGTTTATGTATTGCTTTTCTTACATTCTGTTGTAGTTTATTGAGATACAGCATGCATTAGGCCCTTGCAGCCCTTAGAGTCACACTGCTCAACAACCCACGATTTAACCTGAGTCTAATCATGGGACAATTAACCTACCAACTGCTACGTCTTTGGGCTGTGGGAGGAAACCGGAGCACTTGGAGGAAACCATGCAATCATGGAGAATGTACAAACTCCTTACAGACAGTGGCAGGAATTCAGGTTGCCTGAACAGTAAAGTGTTATGCTAACCACTATGCTACTGTGCCACCCTCTTCCTTTATTTACCTGTGAATCGTCATCATTGTGACGTGCTGGGTCGCATGATGTGGGCGATCATGGTCTTTGACCATGACGGTTCTTGGCAATTTCTTCTATAGAAGTGGTTTGCCATTGCCTTCTTCTGTGCACTAACTTTACAAGACGGGTTACCTCAGCCATTATGAATACACTTCAGAGATTGTCTGCCTGACGTCAGTGGTCGCATAACCAGGACTTGTGATATGCACCAGCTGCTCATATGAACATACATCACCTGCTCCCATGGCTTCACATGACTCTGATCAGGTGTCTAAGCAGGTTCTAACTTTGCCCAAAGGTGACCTGCAGGCGAGCAGAGGGAAGGAGAGCTTCACACCTCCTTTGGTAGAGACATATCTCCACCCCACCACCCAGATTAATGCCTGCCAGAAAATGAATCTCAAGGTAGTATAAGGTACTGTACCGCATACATACTTTGATAACAAATTTTATTTCTAAAGATAAAGTTTGACTTTATTTGTCACATGTACATTGAAACATGCAGCGGAATGTGTTGTTTTATGTAAAATCAAGTCAGCAGGAATTATGCTGGGGGCAACCCACAAGCGCCACCATGCTCCCGGCACCAGCGTAGTGTGCCGAAAACTCACTAACCCTAACTGTTCACCTTTGAGATCTGGGAAAGAACCAGAGCACCCGAAGTTAAACCACATACAAACTTCTTACAGACAGTGATGGGAGTTGAACCCAGACTCTGGTACTGTAAAGCGTTGGGCTAACCGGTACACTACCATGCTGCCCTTCTGAAATGCTGAAAGGGGATGGGAATCTGTCATTGGCAGTGGCCTCCGTAAAATTTTTTTGGCTGCTTCTGCATAGCAGGGAGGATCCTAGATTGGAAGCTACATGGTCGAACTTCAGTGCAAGATCTCAAGATCTATCGTATCATATCAGAGGAACCTACTGAATGTTGAAAGGCATAAAAAAAGAGTGGGCATGGAAAGGATGTTTCCAATAATGGGAAGTCTAGGATTAGAAGACCCTCCCTCAGAATAAAAGCCTGTTGCTTTAGAACAAGGATGAGGAGGAATTTATTTAGCCAGAGGGTGGTGAATTTGTGGAATTCATTGTCAGAGACGGTTGTGGAGGCAAAGTTATTGGGCATACCTAAGGTGGCATTTCATAAGACCGTGAGACGTAGGAGCAGAATGAGGCCATTCGGTCCATCGAGCATGCTCCACCATTCTATCATAGCAGATTTATTTTCCCTCTCAACCCCATACTCCTTCTTCCCATAACCTTTGACACCCGAATTAATCAAGAACCTTTCAACCTCTACCTTAAATATATCCAATGACTTGGCCTCCACAGCCATGTGTGGCAACGAATTCCACTGGTTCACAACCCTCTTGCTAATGGAATGTTTCCTCATCTCTGTTCTAAATGGATGTCCCTCTATTCGGAGGCCGTGCCCGCGCTCCTGGATTAGCAAGGGTGGGTGTCAAAGGTTACAGGGAGAAAGCCAATGCAACCCGATATGATGACAGAAAGCTCTGAGCCAAGTCAAATGCTGAGTTAGCTTCAGTGGCATACTGTCCAAAAAAAATAGCCCAGGTGCTCACTTCTGAATTCCCTAACTTGGTGTGTGAAAGTCAAAAGATCAATTCAGAAGTATTAACCTCTAACTTAGCACAGTAAATGAGATTTCTCACAGTGGCCTCTCCCACCTTGCAGTATACAACAGCATTGAGGATGGGAGGGAGAACATCTGTTCAGTAACCCACGTTCGAAGGGTCTGTAGGAGGTAATCAAGATGCACAGGCTTCCTACTCTGACTATGGACTGTAAATTAAACAACAGAAAATGGTTCATCTCTCTGAGCTGGGAAAAGTTATTATGTGTACTTATAAGGAAACTATCATGAAAAGGTGATAAGACACAGGAACAGAATTAGGCCATTCGTCCCATTGAGTCTCCTCTCCGCCATTCCATCATGGCTGATTTATTATCCCTCTCAACCCCATTCTTCTTCTGCCTTCTTCTGGTAGCTTTTGACTCCCTGAGTAATCAAAAACCTATCAAACTCCACTTTAAATACACCCAGTGACTTGGTCTGTACAGTGGTCAGTGGCAATATTTTGGATATTGGGACCTTGATATGCATTAGACTATAAATTCTCTTTCAGGTCTAGAATTAGCTGGACTGGGGTAGGTTGCTGCTCAGGCTGGAGGAGCAACACCTCATAATCTGTTGAGCTAGCTTCCAACCTGATGGCATTAACATCAATATTTCTAGCTTCCAGTAATTTCCCTCTCCTCCCCTTCTCTCTTTTTTCACTCCCATCCTGACTTCCCTCTTACCCCCATCCCTCCTCCTTCCTGACTTATTACCTCCCACTGAACTTTTTATTCCTCCCACCTTTTCATTCTGGCATCTTCCTCTTTTCTTTCCAGTCCTGAAGAAAGTTCTCAACCTGAAATATCAACTTTATTCATTTCCATAGATGCTGCCTAACCTGCAGAGTTCTTCCAGCACTTTGTGTCTGTTGCTTTGGACTTCTAGTAGCTGCACAATCTCTTGTGTTTATAGGTTGTTGCTGCTCGGTACTTAAGAACTCTGATGGACTGATAGACTATTTTAGCCTGTTTCCTGAACTGAACAGGGTAAATCTGGAAAAGACGAATAAGTTAGGACCTTATTCCCTGCATAGGAGATTAAGAGGAGATTTGATAGAGGTATACAAAACTATGGGGGGTGGGGGGGAATATAGATAGGGTAAATGCAAGCAGGCTTTACCTCTCAGGTTGGGTGAGATTAGAATTACAGGTGATAGGTTAAGGCAAAATATTTAAGGGGAATATAAGGGGAAACTTCTTGACTCCAAAGATGGAGAGAGTGTGGAACGAGCTGCCAGTAGCGGGGTTGATTGGGGTTTGACTGCAGTGTTTAAGACAAGTTTAGCTAAGTACATGGATTCAATGTATGCATCAGTTTTTTTTCTTTGAATGTAACCAATTTTCTAGACCTGTATGAGAATTTCTTGTTTAATGCATAACAAAGTCACAAAATCCACAATATTGCCACTGAGAGCTGTGCAGGCTAAGTCATTAGGTGTATTTCAAGCAGAGGTTGATAGGTTCTGGATTACTAAGGGCATCAAAGGCTATGGGGCGAAGACAGGAGAATAGGGTTGAGAGGGATAATTAATCAGCTATGATGGAATTGTGGAGCAGACTCAATGGGCTGCATGCCCTAATTCTGCTCTTGTGTTTTACATTCTTATATCAATCATTTCATGATATTTCTTACAGGCACATGTAATAACTTCTAAAGCTCTCATCAAAAGCACACCAATAGGATTATTTCCCTATGTTATGCACCAGTGATTATTTGGAAATGTTTTATGTTCTTGGTTTACAACCTGAAAATTCAGTCAATAAACTTTTAGGGAAAGTATATTCAGCTCGACAATCATAAATGCTGATCACAGCTTCATATTGACAGGAATTGACCCGGATTTGTGGATCACAGTCAGTTGTCTGGTAACATAACAAAGGAACCTCGATTGTTTACCTCCAGCATCCATAGAGGGAATTTAAGTCAGGAAGGGAAATAAACCAAAACTAGAAAGTAGGAGGTGAGGGGGGAGGAGTAAAAGGTGGCAGGTGATAATTGAGACCAGGTGAAGGTGAAGATGGTGTGTAGAATGTATTGGAAGTTGGAGAAACCTATGTTCATCCCATCAGGATGACACAGCCCAAATTCTGTCTGTTTATTAATTTCTTCCCACCCTTGCCCCTTCTCTCTTTTTCCATCACTTCCCTTTGGTTCCAATTCCCATTCTTCTATCCTCCATTGTCCTCTAGTAGATTCCTTCTTTTTCAGCTCATTATCTCTTTCACCTATCACCCATCAGCCCCTTTCGTCCCACCTCTGCTACCCAGCCAACTTCCCCCTCATCTGCTTTCACCTGCCCCCTGCTGGCTTGTACTCCTTCCCCTCCCCCTCAACTTCTTATTCTAGCCTCTTCACACTTCCTTTCCTATCCTGATGAAGGGTCTCGGCCCAAAACATGGACTGCTTATTCCCTTCCATGGATGCTACCTGACCTACTGAGTTCTGCCAGCATTTTGTGTGTGTTGCTCTGGATTTCCAGCATCTGCAGAATGTTTTGTGGTTGGGAATGTAATCTGAGGCACACCTGCTGTTTACTAGTAAACAGGAATCAATCAGAAGATGTATGGAGTGATCCGATATTGTATTAGAGTGGCATTATGTGTGAGAAGGTATCTACACTGGGGCCCAGACATACCAATCTCATCTTAGTCAGTGACAATGTTGTAGATGAATCAGAAATTGGAATTGGTACTTGTTTATTATTGTTACATGTACCAAGTTAGAGTGAAAAAATTGTCTTGCCTACTGTTCGTAAAAAGCAAATCATTACACAGTGCATTGAGGACTGTCATGCTATTTCCATTTAAGGCAGCAATGAAGCTTCTCTGGTGGTGTTCAGGGCTTCCTTCATCCTGTCAGAAGCTTCCTCTTGATTTTCACTGCCATCAGCCATGAAAGTCCTGGGTGGAGATTCAGGAATACAGCCACACTTTGGTGTAGAAGGAACCTTTATTGCTGTTTCCATGACATTTTTGTTTGACCGGTCAGGGTTGTTAGCCCTGAGCTGAACCTCCAAGCCTAAGAGGACCAGTGGACACTCTTAGTCTGGGCTTTACCCTTTGACCCATTTTGCATGGGTGACCCGCCCAAGAGCCAAGGCTTAAAACCCTCCTTCCTGCAGGTCCTGCTGAAGGGTCTCGGCCTGAAATGTCGACTGTACTTTTTCCATAGATGCTGCCTGGCCTACTGTGCCTCCAACATTTTGTGTGTATTGCTAAAGAAGACAATCTATGGAAATACAAAATAATAATAATGATGTTGATGATTATTGCTATAAATAAATAATCAGAACATGAGTTGTAGAGTGCCTGAAAGTGTGTCCTTAGGTTGTGGAATCAGTATATTGTTGAGATGAGTGAAGATGCCCGCGCTGGTTTGGAGTCTGATAGTTGAACAGTAATAACTATTCCTGAACCTCATGGAGTGGAACCTAAGGCTCAAGGTTCAAGTTTCTTTATCATGAGTGCATGAAAACATACAGTGAAATGTGTTGTTTGTGTTAGCAGCCATAATCTAATCAGCTCCATCTTGGATACTAGCCTACAAAGTACCAGGACATCTTTAAGGAGCGGTGTCTCAGAAAGGCAGCATCCATTATTAAGGACCTCCAGCACCTGGGGCATGCTCTTTTCTCTCTGTTACCATCTGGTAGGAGGTACAGAAGCCTGAAGGCACACACTCAGCGATTCAGGAACAGCTTCTACCCCTCTGCCATCCGATTCCTAAATGGACTTTGAATCTTTGGACTCTACCTCACTTTTTTTAATATTCAGTATTTCTGTTTTTGTACTTTTAAAAATCTATTCAATGTATGTAATTGATTTGCTTATGTATTTATTATTATTATGTTTTATTTTATTTATTATTATAATTTTTCTCTCTCTGCTAGATTATGTATTGCATTGAACTGCTGCTGCTAAGTTAACAAATTTCACGACACATGCCGGTGATAATAAACCTGATTCTGATTCTGACTTCAGTTGGTTCCTGGATTAGATGGTTGGTGGGAGAATCAGAGGGTGTTCGTGGGCATGTGATTGAGAATACATTACGGGGAAATAATGGGAAAGGGGATTGATGGGATTTCTCTGAGAGCTGGCCTAGATGAGATGGGCTGAATGGGCTCCTTCTACATTGAGTGACATATCAGTATCTCTTTAAACAGCAGTAGCCAGTTTCTTTCTTAAGCTACTGGTTTGAAACCTTGTTCTAACTCCTGAGGTGATTGGATCACTGGTGCACAAACAATACTTCTATGACTATAGGACAGTCTTGTGTAAGGGGCTCCATTGTTTAAAGCAGGATTGCGTAATGTCATGTTTTTTTTTTCCTCCCCCTGCTTCCTGATTTCATTTCAATGTAAAGCAAACATTGTGGGAAGCTGGGAACTTAACTGGGCTGATCGTAGAGGCTGGGAATTTCCTTCCCAATCTTCTTCCTGTGCCTGTGACACGCAAGTCCGCAGAGAAGCCGAGAGCGATAGAGTGAGGTCCACCAGGTTCAAAGTAGTTCAAAACTAACTTTATTATCACCATTCGTATATATCACCATATACTATCCTGCTGCTACCTGTCAGGAGTTTGTACGTTCTCCCGTGACCGCGTGCCTTTCCTCCGGGTACTCCAGTTTTCTCCCTCAGTACAAAGACGTGGTTCTTTGTATATAGTCCTGTGATTAGGCTAGGGTTAAGTCTGGGGATTGCTGGGCAATGCGCCTGAAGGTCGGGAACGCCTTATTCCATGGTGTATCTCAATAAATTGAAGTTTGTAACCTTGCAAATATTTCAAACGTTCAAATGTCACATTTAATGTCAGAGAAGTGTATACAATATACAAACGTTTGTAATTCTGAAATGCTTTTACTTCACAACATCCTACAAAAACAGAGAAGTGCCCTAAAGAATTATCGACAGTTAAACGTGCGAACCCCAAAGCTCCCCCTGCCAGCTCCCCCCTCCTATGCTTAAGCGGCAGCGAGCAACAATCAGCCTCCCCCCACCGGCAAAACAAAAGGAGCACTCGCTACCGAGCACAAACGTGAGCTAAGCGATAGCAAAGACACAGACCAAAGCTACCCCAAAGGCTTCGCATTTCATCCGACATTCAACAAACCCCAGGTTCTCTCTCTTCCTGGCAAGGGAGAGTCCCCCATTTTTACATTTACAGGAAAATAAAGAAATACAATAGAATTTATGAAGAACTATACATAACAGATTGACAAACAACCAATTTTCAAATGAAGATGTATCATGTAAATAATTTTTAAGAAAGTGTGGGGAGAAATTATTAGGATGGATATGAGGGTCAGCACCTTCATGCAGAGGACGGTGTGTAATTGAAACAAGCTGACAGAGAACATGTAAATGACACTTGGATAAGTGCATTGATCGGAAAGGTTTAGAGCAGGGGTTCCCAATCTGGGGTCCACAGACACCTTGGTTAAGTTGGGGGTCTATGGCATAACAAAGGATGTGAACTCCTGGATTAGAGGGATTTGGGCCAAATATTTGTTTTATGAGGATGAGCAAGTTCAGGCTTTTCTCTTTGGAGTGAAGGAGGAGGAGAGGTGATTGATATGAATCTCCAAGTTCCTTCCTGGATTACAAAAAAAAGGTCTCATTAACCCCAAGTTCTTGAATTGAGCATCGCCTCACAGTTGTCAGGGCAAGTCTACCTGATTTTCACCATTTGTGTGAAGAATTGATTCCCGACACTTTCGTGGTCATTTAAGAGCCTCTTTGACAGGCACATTCAGTACTTGCAAGGAAATGGAGGCTTATGGGCTATGTGGGAGAGAAGGGTCGGATTGATATTGGAGTAGGTTATCACAATATTATGGGCTGAAAGATCTGTATTGCACTGCAGTGCTCAAAGTACGTTGGCTCCTTTTCAAAGTGGAGACAAGATTATGTCTCTTTTTTGTTACTATCAAGAGGCTGTATTTATGCAAAGCTTAGGTTTTTGGTTTTAACTGATAAAAGCTGAAAAAACATTGCAAAAGGCCAATTTGGGAATTTTTTTTTCCTGACTGATGAAATAGCAGCCTGAGTAATTGATGCCAACCATATGGAATTTGCATGGGAATTCACCTTGCATCTTGAGCATGGTTTTCAAGATGTGCAATCTCAGGAAATGGGTTGGTCAGTGATGAGATGGTCAGGACATGGAAAATGATGGTTAAAATATGATGGTACTATTAAGTGTACATGGTGCTAGGACAACTTCTGATTTACTTGGGCTATATGGAGATGCAAAGTTAACACAGTTCAGTGATGGCACAAGTGCAGAGGGAGAGACACTGAAGCAGAATAAACAGCTCACTGAGTTTTCATAAGAACAAAGGGAAAGTAATAAATACTAGGCTAATGGGCCTACTAACTAAAACAATTAAACTAAAATTGAATGCCATCACTGCGGCTCTGAAGCAGTAACTTAATATGAAATTAACTCCAGTCCTTTACACCGTCAGTCTAAATTGTAACATTCTTTCCCGGAACGGGGACTAAGTTAAGCAGGGAACATCACCATCGCTGCTTGTTGGTCAAAACTGGACAAGACTGAAACAAAAGGAAGAAAGTTAAATACAACCACAAAGCAATCCTGATTGGCTGGAACGTGCATTCTCACAAGCAAGATTGCTGTCCTTCAACAAAGGCACGCATACTCTACAGCAGAGTCCGTGGTTGTGACAGATGCACTTCGTGATTGAAGTTTAAATCTAAAAATACGCATTTGAGAAGTGCAAATAAAAATCATAATCAGATAATCCTCACATTGACCCCAGAATCTGAACCACATAGTTTCAAGTCCTACATATGTGAAAGCATACAGCTTTATTTATTGTCTAGAGTAAACTTGGTCACAGGCAGGGTAAATACAAGCAGACTTTTTCCACTGAGGTTGGGTGAGACTGGAACCAGATAGAGGTCATGGGTTATGGGTGAAGGGTGGAATGTTTAAGGGGAACGTGAGGAAACTTCTCTCAGGGAGTGGTGCGAGTAGAATGAGCTGCTAGCGAAACTAGTAGATGCGGGGTTGATTTCAACACAGGAGAAATTTGGATAAGGTACCTGGATGAGTGGGCTATGGAGAGCTATTATCTAGGTACAAATTGCTGGGACAAGGCAGCAATAATAGCTTATTGTTGACTAGATGGGCTGAAGGGCCTGTTTCTCTGCTGTAATGTTCTATAACTCTTTGGTCAACTGTAATCCAATTATTCTCACTCTACTGAATTGTGAGACCTGACATATTTGACTTTCTCACAGCAGTTGTACTCCTTTGTGACTTGAAAGGAACCTGATCTCAAAACCTCTAGTAAATCTTGAATTCCACTGATTTTATGAAGCCAGAAGCCCCTCACCTATGTGTTCCACAAGCTCAGAGAAAGTTGCATGTCTGATCCCCAGAGCCAGCACTGACATTTTCAACCGCATCCCCATATATTTGTCTTTGCCCTCATTGCATCCATTTATCTTTGTTATTTACAGCACAGTGAAGTTCTCTTAAAGGACAGACAGATTACTCATAATTTGCTTTATGTGGATGTCAGGAGGTTGCAACGAAAGGAAATGGCATCAAGTGAATGAGTATTGACTGCAGTGTTCTTCCTAAAATGAATGTCATTATCCTGCAGACAGGCCTATGCGTGCAGGAGTATTGAGCCATGGGGAATTTAATCTTGTCATCTATTTCATTGGATAGTTTTGGAAAACTGTTGCAAAATCTCCTGAATGGTGGCAACTTGTTCACAAGAATGTAAATGGAGCCCAGTATGAGGTATATGGTGGTCATGGTATTGGGGGCATCGGAGTTCAGATTTCAGTTGTACGTTCTCCCCGTGAAAATTGTAGGTTTCTTCTAGATGCTCTGGTATCCTCCCACAGTCTAATTGATTGTGCTAAGTTAAAATAAGTGGGTTGCTGGGCAGTGGTTCATTGGGCCAGAAGAGCTTTTTGAGTGCTGAATCACTAAATAATAAAAAAAATCTAAATATGGCTACATTCATTCACTGTTCACTGTGGCAATTCCTTCTCCAATTTTCATTTAAAACCTGATGATGCTTGTTCCTTAATAATTTTGTCCATTAAAGGAACATACTTCATGGATCATCTGGAAGTAGAAAGGTTTCCAAATGGTTCTCCTTCTTAGCACAGTTCATAGCCAATAGCCCTTGTCTGCCCATTGTTAGAACATAGTACAGTGCAGAACAGGCTCTTCGGCCCACAATGTTGTGCCGAACCAACTAATCAAAAGGCTAACTAAACTAATTCCTTCTGCCTACACACTGTCCATATCCCTCCATTTTCCTCAAATCCACATGTCTATTTATACATCTGTTAAAGTCCTGAATGTAACTGTTTCTACTACCACCTCAGATTGCACATCCCAGGCACCCACCACTCTGAGTAAAAAACTTGCCACTCACGTCTTCTTTGAACTTACCCCCCCCCCCACCTTAAATACGTACCATTAGGTATTAGACATTTCAAGCCTGAGAAAAAGATACTATCTGTCCACTCTATCTCTGCCTTTCATAATATTATAAACCTCTGTCAGATCTCCCCTCTGCCTCCGCTGCTCCCGAGGGAACAACCCGGGAACAGTCGAACAGTACAGCACAGCAACGGGCCTTGCAACCCACGATACCTGTACTAAGGATGTTGCCAAATAAATCCACTCCTTCTGCCTCTATATGATTCCACATCCCTCTACTTCGCATATCCACATGCCTATCTAAAAGCTTCTTGAACGTCTGCTTCAACGAACACCCCTGGCGGCACGTTGCCGGCAATGACCTCTTTGCACATCTTAAGCATTCTCTGGTTAGAAGCATAGAAACATAGAAAACCTACAGCACAATACAGGCCCTTCGACCCACAGAGTTGTGCCGAACATGTCTCTACCTTAGAAATTACTAGGTTTACCTGTAGCCTTTTATTTTTCTAATCTCCATCTTCTTATACACCTCTATCAGGTCACCTCTCATCCTTCTTCGCTCCAAGGAGAAAAGGCCGAGTTCACTCAACCTATTCTCATAAGGCATGCTCCCCAATCCAGGCAACATCCTTGTAAATCTCCTCTGCACCCTTTCTATGGCTTCCACATCCTTCCTGTAGTGAGGCAACCAGAACTGAGCACAGTACTCCAAGTGGGGTCCTATATAGCTGCAACATTAACTCTCAGCTCCTAAATTCAATTCCATGATTGATGAAGGCCAATACACTGTACGCCTTCTTAACCACTGAGTCAACCTGCGCAGCTGCTTTGAGTGTCCTGTGGACTCGGACCCCAAGATCCCTCTATTCCTCCACACTGCCAAGAGTCTTACCATTAATACTATATTCTGCCATCATATTTGACCTATCAAAATGAACCACTTCACACTTATCTGGGTTGAACTCCATCTGCCACTTCTCAGCCCAGTTTTGCATCCAATCAATGTCCCGCTGTAACCTCTGACAGCCCTCCACACTATCCACAACACCTCCACCTTTGTGTCATTTATAAAAATCATGAAGAGAAGGGGTCCCAGAACAGATCCCTGTGGCACTCCACTGGTAACCGACCTCCGTGCAGAATATGACCCATCTACAACCACTCTTTGCCTTCTGTGGGCAAGCTAGTTCTGGATCCACAAAGCAATGTCCCCTTGGGTCCCATGCCTCCTTACTTTCTCAATAAGCCTTGCATGGGGTACCTTATCAAGTGCCTTGCTGAAATCCATATACACTACTCATGGGGTTAGAACTTTGATCAGTTCCTTTTACAGGGCCTATAGAAACTATTCACTCCTCCTCCCCACCCCGGAAGTTTTCATGTTTTATTATTTTTTAACATTGAATCACAGTGGATTTAATTTGGTTTTTTTACAAAGTGATCTAAATTAATTACAAATACAAAACACAAAATAATTGCTTGCATAAATATTCACTCCCCTTTAATATGTCACACCAAATTATCACTGGTGCAGCCAATTGGCTTTAGAGTTACATGATTAATTAAATGGAGGTCTGTTTCTGGAGATTTATGTGCAGTCAAGGTGTTTCAATTTACTGTAGTAAAAATACACCTGTATCTAGAATCTTCTTGTGAGTCAGTATCCTGGCAAAAACTTCACATGAGGACAAAAGAACTCTCTAAGCAACTCCGTGAAAAGGTTATTGAGAAGCACAAGTCAGGAGATGGAAACAGGAAAATTTCCAAGTCACTGAATATCCTTTGGAGTACAGTTAAGTCAATCATCAAGAAATGGAAAGAATATGGCGCAGCTGTAAATCTGCCTAGAGCAGGTTGTCCTCAAAAACTGAGTGACTGTGCAAGAGGAGGACGAGTGAGGGAGGCCACCCAGAGACCTATGACAACTATGGAGGAGTTACAAGCTTCAGTGGCTGAGATGGGAGAGACTGCACATACAACAACTGTTGCCGTGTGCTTCAACAGTCACAGCTTTATGAGAGAATGGCAAAGAGACAGTCACTGTTGAAAAAACTCACATGAAATCTTGGCTAGAGTTTGCCAGAAGTATGTGGGAGTCAGCTGGAAGAACGTTCTATGGTCTGATAAAATCAAAATTGAGCTTTTTAGCCATCAGACTAAACGTTGTGCATGTCATCAAAAAGCATGAAGTGGAGATACTTCACTGCAGCAGGGCCTGGAAGGTTTGTGAAGGCAGAGGGTAAAATGAATGCGGCAAAATTCAGGGAAATCTTCAAGGAAAACCTAATGCATTCTGCAAGAGAACTGAGACTTTGAAGAAGATTTGTTTTCCAGCAAGACAATGACCCTGAGAATAAAGCCAAAGCTACACAGGAATGGCTTAAAAAGATCAAAGTTAATGTCCTGGAATGGCCGAGTCAGAGTCCAGACCTCAATCCAATTGAGAATTTGTGAGTGGACTTGAAAAGGGCCGTTCACTCATGATCCCCATGCAATCTGACAGAGCTTGAGCAGTTTTGTAAAGAAGAATGGGGGAAAATTGTAGTGACTGAATGTGAAACCTTTCTACACAGATTAAGGTTGTATTTGCTGCCAAAGGTACTAAATACTGACTTGAAAGCTACTAAATACTGACTTGAAGGGGGTGAATACTTATGCAATCAATTATTTTGTGTTTTATATTTGTAATTAATTGAGATCACTTTATAGAGATCTGTTTTCACTTTGGTACGAAGGAAGAGCCTTTTTCTGTTGATAAGTGTCAAAACAGCCAAATTAAATCCACTGTGATTCAATGTTGTTAAACAGTAAAACATGAAAACTACCAAGGGGGTGAATACTTTTTATAGGCAGAGTAGCTTTTAGAAGTTTGGTGATAGGGAACCTGGGAGTTTATTCCTCTTTGTGGTAATTTTGTTCCAAAGTTGTTTGGCTGAGAACAATCATTGATTTTCCTGATGAAATTTCTACATTCTTTTCCATAAGGAGATTCTCAATATTCCATGACATTAAGTCAAGATTTTCTGAGTTCCTTCAAGGGATCTTAGAACTGTTAGTTCTCTCTACCAACAACAATGTTTGCAGAAAAGTATGGGATGTTACAAATCCCGTGGGCAAAACCCAACCCTCTCTAAAGGGGGAATATCTGATTATTCTTTGTTGCAGCTTGTTTTAGGTAAATTGGCCTGGGAGATTCCAGAGAAGAAAAGAGAAAGGGGAGGGGGAAGAATTACTAGAAGTTTGAGAAATCAATGTTCATGCCATCAGGTTGGATGCTACCCAGATGAAATATGAGGTGTTGCTCCTCCAACCTGATATCAAGAACATGAGATAAAGAGTCCTTGAAAGAGCGCCCATAGGTTGTGGGAACATTTCATTGATGAAGTGAAGTTGAATGAAGTTATCCCCTAATGGCTGAGGGGCAATAACTATTCTTGAACTTAGTGGTGTAAGTCCTGAGGCTCCTGTACCTTCTTCCTGATGGTAACAGTGAGGTGAGCATGCATGTCCTGGGTGGTAGGGATCCTTGATTATGGTGGTTTTCCTGTGGCAATGTTTCATATAGATGTGGTCAATGGTGGGCAGGGTTTTACCCGTGATGAACTGAGCCATATCCAGTACTTTATGTGGGTTTGTCCTGTAAATGCCTACAAGAAAATGAATCTCAAGGCAGTACGTGGTAACATATATCTAATTTGACCCTTGCAGTACAGCCTCAGTTTTCTACTTGCACAGTTAATTTTTTGTGATGTGTAGAAATTACCTGGATGAAAAAGTAGATGGATGGGTTAGTAAGTTTGGATATTTAGATTGGTGTTCTTGTGGATAGTGTAAAAGACCAATAAGTTTACACAGTGGGATATGGATCAGTTGTAAATATGGGCAAAGAAATGGAAGGTGCTGTATAACTCACGCAGAAGTAATCTGTTGCAGTTTAAATTTCAAAGGTAAAGAGACAGTACTCTGTGGCAAGACCTTTCACAGTGTTGGTGAACAGAGGAATCTTGAGGCCCAATTTTCAGGCTGTCTGAAAGTGGATACACAGTTTGATCAGGTGGTTAAGAAGTCATATATCATGCTTGCCTTTATTAGTTGAGGCATTGAGTTTGGAAGTCAGAAAGTTATGTTGCAGCTCTATAAAACCTAGACAATTGCATTCTGCTCTGATCACTCTTTTATAGGAAGATAGTGGAGACTTTGGATAGGGTGCAGAAGAGGTTTATCTGTACACTGCCTGGATTAGACAGCATGTGCTAAGCTGGACAAACTTGCAGTGTTTTCACTGGAATGGCGGAGGCTGAGGGAAGACCTGAGCAAAGTTTATAAGATCATGAAAGGCACAGATAGGCAGCTAGCATCTTCTTCTTCAGGTTGAAATGTCCTGTGCTGTATGTTCTGTGTTCTATTCTGGGGTGGTATGGTAGCATAGCATTTAGCACAATTGCTCTACAGCACCAGGGATCACTGAATGGAGATCATTTCACACCATGGTCTGCAAGGAATTTGTACGTTCTCCCTGTGACAGTGTGGGTTTCCTCCAGGCTCTCTGGTTTCCTCCCAAATTCCAAAGATGTCATTTGGCATTCAAGATGAGGTAGTAAATTGGATTTGAGATTGGCTTCATCGGAGTAGCCAGATAGTGGTAGTAGATGGTTGCCTCTCTGACTGGAGGCCTGAGACTAGTGGTGTGCTGCAGGAATTGGGGCTGGGTTCCTTGGTGTTTGCCATCTATATCAAATATATTTCATAGAGGAGCACAAAATTATGAGGGGTGTAGATAGGGTAAATGTAAGCAGGCTTTCTCTGCTGAGTTTGGGTGAGAATAGTAGAACTAGAGGTCATGGATTAAAGGTAACAGGTGAAATAAGGGAAACAAGAGGAGGAATTTCTTCACTCAATGGCTGGTGAGGGTGGAATAAGCTGCCATTGGACATTGATTTCAACATTAAAGAAAAATTTGGATAGTTACATGAATGTGAGGGGTATGATCTCGGTTCTGGTCAATGTTACTAGACAGATCAATGGTTTAGCATTTACTAGATGGGCCAAAGGGTCTTTTACAGTGCTGTAGTGTACTATGACTTTCTGACTACGTATGTACGGATAGGTTTAGGTTGAGTAAGCTGTGGGCATGCTATGTTGACATGGAAACATAGTGACACTTGCAGGTTGATCCCAGCACAATCTTCACCGACTTGATTTGTTGCAGCTGGCACATTTCACTGTATGTATCGATGTTTTGATGTACATGTGACAAGTAAAGATAATCTTTAATCTTTCCATGTACTACCTCACAGGTCCAAATTTGGCCATTTTGTTTCCATTATTTCCACTCTAAATCTTTGGAAAATGTGAAGGCTGATTTAGATCGCATGTTTATAAGCACATAAACATCCCAAGTTAGGTGCCTCCGTGTGGTACTTGCAACTTTTTCCTAGCCTGAGAAGTTTCCATTTGTAGTCCCTGTTTCAATATTGCAGGAGATTTTTAATAGGGAACATTGTTTATCCACTTCATCACCATCAATCTCAAATAGGGAAACCCTTTTCTCAGCAAAAAAAAACTTATTTTGAAATGCAAGTATACAAAATACCATTTGCCTTTTTTCTCATTTCAATAATAAATTTCAAATATACAAAATAGCCCATTTCCTCCTGGCATTCTTGAAAGCGAGCCTGACCGATTAGGAAATCCCATTGTTGGCCTTCTGATGGTGATAGTTTAGTTGATTCTTCTGTGTGTTTGATTTTGTGTCTGTCTGTGTGGATTATGTGGATGTGTGGGTTTATGTGTACAATGTGTATGCACAATGTGTGTTTACGTGTGCGTATGCATACATGCACACACATGGTATGCATTTTTACATGTGTGCATGTATGAGTGTACATGCATGACATGTATTTGTCTGTACATGTGAAAGTATGTATATTTGCATGTGTGCATGCTTGTTATATATGTATTCTATGTGTTTATGAAACCTCACATTAGTAATATGTAAGTTCATATCTCAGAGCAAACCTTTGAACTGTATTTGCAATTTGTATTTAGCTGACCAATGCGAGCAGAACTTGAGGCTTTGAGGTATGGAGCGAGAATGAGCTGGTTGGCTTTGTTTTTTCAGTGGAAATACAGTAGAATGAGGGGTGATCTTATGAGGATGTATAAAATCACGAGGGGAATAGGTGAGGTGAATGCGCACAGTCTCTTCCCCAGGGCTGGATAGTCAAGAGTTAGAGAGCATAGGTTTAAGGTGAGGGGGAGAGATTTAAAAGGGAGTTGAATGGCAACTTTTTCCACTCAGTGGGTGGTCATTATATGGAACAAGCTGCCAGAGGAAGTGGTTGAGGAAGGTACATAAACAACATTTAAAATCTACTTGGACATGTACATGTACGAGAAAGGTTTAAAGGGATACAGGCAAAACATGGATAAGTTGAACAAGATTAGGTGGGAATCTTGATTGGCATGGACCAGTTAGGCTGATGGGCCTATTTCTATGCTGTATGATTCCATGACTCTGACTCCTATGTTTATTTTTCAAAACACTTGAAGCTCCACCTGATTGGTACTAATAAAATATTTTTAAATTTAAATGGTCCAATCAAAACCCAGTAATCGCAAGGACTGTGCATGTCCTTTGAGGTGTCACAATTGCAGATTCAAATAGAACCCATAGTCTCTGAATGCATTCAAGAGAGAGTTAGATAGAGCTCTTATAGATAGCAGAGTCAAGGGATATGGGGAGAGGGCAGGAACGGGGTACTGATTGTGTATGATCAGCCATGATCACAGTGAATGGCGGTGCTGGCTCGAAGGGCCGAATGGCCTACTCCTGCACCTACTGTCTTTTGTCTATTGTCATTCTTCAGCCAATCACAACTGGAATGTTAAGATCAAAAGCAGGGAGTGTTGGCAGCACTGGTGTTTGGGACAGCTGACATATTGGCTCAGGATGTCATGGCTAACTCACCACCACTTGCCTGGACAGAAGTGGAGAAGAAACTTCTTGCCATTTCTGTCATGAATGTTTTGAGATTGGGGCCCTGAGTTTAAACAGCCCACCAGTGTAAACACAAACCCTGTGTTTACCTTGTCAAGATCTATAGGAATGTGGCGACCCACTTTTTGAGCAGGCGAACCGGCTCACAAATAGCCAGCGCGCGGGGAGAGACTTTGGTAATGCACTTCCGACGTCATTTCCGCCCGGAGAGGGCGGGCGCTAGGGATTAAATGCCAGCGCCGCGAAGTTTGAATGAACTAGTCTCGAAACGACTTACCGACTGTGTGTCGTCTCTAGCTCTGTATGTAGTACATCGCTACAGGAATATATATTTTTTTAATGATTCAGTGAAATTAATTCTCATTCTACTAAACTCAAGGGAGTACAAGCCCAGTCTGCCTACTTTCCATAATTTCTCCATCCCAGGCATTAATCTGGAAAACTGCTGTAGAATTTCCTTCATCATTAGTATTCCTTCCTTAATCAGCATAAATAGACCTGTAAATACTAATCCAGAGACATAAGGCAAGGTGCCTCTGTGGAAGCACTGTCTATATCTCCTCTTTACCCTGCAATCACCATCCACACCTCCACATACCAACTGCTTTTATCCTGACCTACGTCCACCCCAGCCCCCACCTTTCACCAACTCCCCAGTCATCATGGACTCACTTTCACTACTGAACAGGTGAGAAAGGCCCTGTGGGAAAATCAGACACGGCAAAGCACTAGGACCAGATGGTGTGAACCCTGACGTCCTGAAGGAGTAAAAACAACATGTGTGGTCTTGGTACCCATGAAGGGCCGATCGAAAAGCTTCAATTACTACCGTCCAGTGGCCCTGACTTCAAACATCATGAAGACGCTGGGGAGGTTGGCCTAGCTCATCTCCGACCCCTGGTCAGATCAGCCCTCAATCCCCTGCAATCTGTCTACCAGGATGGCATTGATTCAAGATTCAAAAACTTTATTGTCATTCCAACCATACATCAGCTCTGCAGGGCAGAATGAGACAGCGTTTCCTAGGGGCAAGTGCAATCATAACATAACAAACACAACAATAAATAGTAAAACACAACAGCCACATGTCGGTTAAAATCAAGTTATAAGTGCCCAGTGCAAGTTAAAAGTGTCCAAAACAGAGTCAGGTAGAGCAGCTATTTAGCAGTCTGACTGCCTGTGGGGGGAAGCTGTTTAGTAGCCTTGTGATTTTTGTTTTGATGCTCCTGTAACGTTTGCCTGATGGCAGAAGAACAAACAGTTTATGGAGAGGGTGTGAGGAGTCTTTAATGACGTACCGTGTCTTCTGGAGGCATCGACTCTGAAAGAGGTCTTGGACAGAAGGTGGGGAGACCCCATTAACCTTCTCTGCTCCCCTAACCACCTTCTGCAAGGCTTTTTTGTCGGCAGCACTGTAGCTGGAGTACCAGGTTATGAGGCACACCATGCCTCTGTAGAATGTAGTTAAGATGTTAGTGGGGAGTGATGCTTGTTTAAGTTTCCTCAGAAAGTGCAATTTCTGCTGGGCCCGTTTCACAATCCCAGTGGTGTTCCTGGACCAGGTGAGATTGTCCGAGATCTGCACCCCAAGGAACTTGATGTTTTCCACTCTGTCCACTGTGGAGCCACTGATGCTGAGGGGTGTGTGCTCAGGCTGAGACCGTCTGAAATCGACGATCATCTCCTTGGTTTTGGTGACATTAAGAATCAAGTTGTTGTCACTGCACCAGCTCTCTAGGTGTTTGACTTCCTCCCTGTACATTGTTTCATCATTTTTGCTGATGAGCCCCACCACTGTGGTATCATCAGCAAATTTAATGATCAGGTTTCCCTTGAATCTGGCTGCACAGTCATATGTTAGCAGTGTAAACAGCAATGGGCTGAGCACACAGCCTTGTGGGGATCCAGTGCTCAGTGTGATGGAGTCAGAGATGTTCCTGCCAACACGGACTGACTGTGGTCTCTCTGTCAAGAAATCCAGAATCCAGCGACACATGGCAGTGTTAAGGCCAAGCAGCGACAGCTTCTCCACTAGTCTCTGCGGGATGATGGTATTGAAAGCTGAACTGAAATCAATGTACAGGATTCTGGCATAAGTGTCTTTATTATTATTGGAGTCAACAATGCTGTCATCTACCTGTTGAACAGAGTTTACTCCCATCTGGATAAGCAGGCCAGCACTGTGAGGATCATGATTTTTGATTTCTCAAGTGCCTTCAATACCATACAGCCCTCATTGCTGGGGGAAAGCTCCGTTCAATGCAGGTTGGTACTTCCATTGTGTCCTGGATAATGGACTACCTGTCTGGCAGACCACAGTTTGTGCAGCTTCAGAGCTGTGTGTCAGACATGGTAAAGAGCAGCACTGGGGCTCCACAGGGGACTGTATTGGCTCCTTCCTGTTTACTCTGTATACCTTGGACTTTAGATACAACATTGAGCAAATTACCTGCAGAATTTTCTGATGACTAGGCAATAGTTGGGTGTACAAAGGGAGGATGGGAGGATGACTATAGGGCCCTGGTGGCAGACTTTGTCAAATGGTGCAAGCTGAGTCATCTGCAGCTCAACGTTAACAAGATAAAGCAAACAGTGATGGACTTCAGGAAGACTAAGCCTGCACTGTTCCCTGTTACTATTGATGGTGAGGACGTGGATGTGGTGAGGACCTACAAGTGCCTGGAGGTGCAGCTGGATGACAGACTTGAGTGAAGCATCAACACAGAGGTTGTGTATAGAAGGGCCTGAGTCACCTTTACTTCCTTGGACAGAGGTCCTTTGGAGTATGCTGGCCTCTCCTTCACATGTTCTACCAGTCTGTTGTAGCGAGTACAATCTTCTATGCAATGGTGTGCTGGGGCAAAGGCATCAATATGGGTGACACCAACAGGCTCAATAGACTGATTAGAATGACTGACTGTCATGACTGAATGACTGTCAAACTGGACACACTGGGGGCCGTGGTAGAACAAAGGACCCATCTGAAAATCATGGCAATTCTGGACAATGTTTCTCAGCCTCTGCATGCCACCTTGGCTGAATAGAGGAGCACTTTCAGTAATAGACTAAGACAACTGCACTGCTCCAAAGAGAGCATTCTTATTGTCAGCTGTAAGGCTCAAATATGAGACAACCTGTAGCCAGGGAAGTGATGACTGTTTAAGGTAACTTATGTTTTTTTAATTCTTCTTACTTGTCTTCTAATACTGTATATCTGTGAACTTGTAATGCCACTGTGACACTGTAAATGGGATCAATAAAGTTTATATCTATCTACAGTCGATGTTTTCGGTGAAAACATTGCATCAGGATTGAGAATGGAGAAGGCAGATATCCATTCTGATGAGGTGAGGGGGAGGACTGAGGCTGATACTGGCAGGTGATTGGTGGATTCAGGTAAGGAGAGTTTGATTGGCAGATGGGGTCAGGAGGGGCAGGTCAGGTGGTGGAGATAACAGCAGAGGTGAAGGTATTGTTTAAGTAGGCCAATGTGAATTCCATTCTTTCTCTTTGATTAAATCATGGGTTTATGAGAACCACATTGTCCTCTCGGTTACGACAAGTTTAACTTGGTCAAAAACAACTCTTTGACCTTCGGAAAGGTGATGCTGCTGTGCTAGAAAGCTGAGGTTAGCCTTGTAGGCACTGGAACGTGAGTATTCATCACAAAGTGTGGAAACATTATGGGAGGGAGAGGGACAGGAGACCCAGTGGGTTGACAATGTGGGTGACAATATTACACATGTGGTCTCAACAGATAGTAACGTGACATCTCAAATTCTGAAGATATGCAAGCTACAGGCTCACTTTCAAGGACTCTTTACAACTCGAAATCTCAGTACTTTTTTAAACATCTGCATATTTTGTCTTCTTAAGCACATTGGTTGTCAGTCTTTTTAATATGTTTTTTTTCATAAATTCTTGAAAATTTCTTTATTTTCCTGTAAATGCATCTTGAAGAAAAGAAAATGAATCTTGAGGTACTTTGATTTAAAAAATCGCTTTTAAATTTGAACTTCACATTTATTTTTGCCTTCTTAATTGTTTGCTGATATGTGCATTAGGCGTCTTCCTGAGGAAAGACTAAAGTTAATATTTCTGTTTGGTAGCATTATAGCTGCATGCCAAAGCACAGGGGTTCAGCTAAAATCATTGAATTGGTTTATCATTGTCACATTTACTGAAGTACGTAAAGTGAAAAACTTGTCGTGTATGTCATACATAGAGATCAATTCATTGCAACAATGCTTTGAGATAGAAAAAGGTCAAAACAATAACAGAATGTTACAGATGCAGAAAAAGTGCAGTGCAGTCAGACAATGAGGTGCAAGGCCATAACTAGATAGGTTGGGAGGTCAGAATCCATCTTCTACATTGGAGGCTGTCCAATATTCTTCTATCAATGGGATCGAAGCTGTCCTTGATCCTGGTGGTATGTGTATTCAGGCTTTTGTATCTTCTTCCTGATAGATTCAACTTCAGATTCATTTATTTATCACATGCACATCAAAACATACTGTGAAACCTGTTGTGTGCGTTACCAACCAACACAAACTGAGAATATGCTGGGAAGGGGATGAAGAGGGAATGTTTGCAAGTGTTGACCCATTTCAGTTGAACTTCCCATTCCTATTCTGAGATGATGGCACAGTCATGGTGAGGCCACCCTCAGTTTGGAGGTGCAACCTGAGTTGATTATAGTGGCTGTTTACCAAGGCAGTGAGGAGTGTAGATAGATAAATACTGGTGATGACACATCCAGGGAATACATAATTTCCAAACCACTGGAGCAAGGTAAAAGTCCCACAAAACAGGAAAATGACTGGAATGAAACGGGAGAGGAGGAAAGTGCTTTTTATTAAACAAAAAGGACAGAGGACAAGAATTCTCATTGAAGATCATCTCTATTTTATAACTAACACAATCACAGGAAAGTCTAAGTCTAAGAACTTAATGATAACATCATAACAAGCCAGAAAAAATTGAACTCAATACTCCTGAATCCTCAAATAAAACACTTTGAATACTGTGGAACTCACACAAAATGCTGGAGAAACTCAGCAGGTCAGGCAGCATCTCTGAAAGAAATAAATAATCAACATTTTGGCCTGAGTCCCTTCATCAGGACTGGAAAGGAAGAGAGAAGAAGGTAAGGGGGAGGGAAAGGAGTACAAGCTGGCTGGTGATTGGTGAACCCAGGTGAGAGTGGGAAGGAGGGTTGGTGGGAGAGCGAGATGATGTAATGAGAAGCTGGGAGGTGATAGGTGGAAGAGATAATGTGCTGAAAAAAATTAATTTAATAGGAGAGGGAGATGATAGGCAGGTGAAGAGAACGGGTGAGAGGAGAGCAAGAATGGGGAACGGAAAACGAGAGAAGGGGGTCAAGGAGGGAGGGTGAAATTATTGGAAGCTAAAGAAATTGATGTTCATGCCATCAGATTGCAGGTATATATATGAGGTGTTGCTCCTTTACTCGATTGAGAGCGGCTTCATCATGGCAGTAGAGGAGGCCATGGACTGACCTATCAGAATGGGAATAAGAAGTCAAGTCAAGTCACTTTTATTGTCATTTCAACCATAACTGCTGGTACAGTACACAGCAAAACGAAACAACGTTCCTCCAGGACCCTGGTGCTACATGAAACAACACAAAACTACACTAGACTTTAGACCTACATGGGACTACATAAAGTGCACAGAACAGTGCAAGACATTGTCAATAATTAATAAACAAGACAATAGGCACAGTAAAGGGCAAATTACAATATAATAATAAATGATGTAAATGTAAACAATGTTTTAACAGGAATTGAGAAAGAAATGAACAAAAATTGCAAAGGGAGTGAAGTGATGTGGTGTTCAGGTGTGTGTGTGTGTGTGTGTGTGTGTGTGTGTGTGTGTGTGTGTGTGTGTGTGTGTGTGTGTGTGTGTGTGTGTGTGTGTGTGTGTGTGTGTGTGTGTGTGTGTGTGTGTGTGTGTGTGTGTGTGTGTGTGTGTGTGTGTGTGTGTGTGTGTGAGAGAGAGAGAGAGAGACACACTAAGCTCTGGGAATTGAGGAGTCTAATGGCTTTGGGGAAGAAAATTTAGCCAAGTTTGCCCTTTCTGATAGATGGGTCTGAAATGTGGAATCTATGATCACATTTAAAGTCAGGCCCATGATGTCATTAATATCTTACTTTAATTCTTCTTAGGATAGGGGATGACATTTAGATTGTATTCTGCAAATAAGTGTTCTGCTTGTGCCCTTTGGACATCTGAGTAAAAATTTTTCTTTCTCTTTTTCTCCTTCATAGGTCAGTCTTTCCAACGAGACCAGCTGTGTGGAAGAAATACTACGGGTTGGTCTTTGTATTTCTTTTAATTTTAATTGTGTGGCGGGGACTTTTGGGAGATGTGGAGGAGTTCTCCAAACATAGCACAGCCCAAATACTGCAAAAGGTTCGCAGAGGCTGTGTTCTGGACGGGGTGGGACTGCTGTCTGTAAGGAGTGTGTATGCTCCACCCGTAACCACGTGTATTTTAAACATGACAGTGAAAGATGTGGGTCAGCAGCATAATGCTATTACAGGGTTCAATTCCAGCCACTATCTGTAAGGACTTAGTATGCTCTCCCCGTGACTATGTGGATTTCCACTGGGTGCCTCGGTTTCCTCGCACATTACAAAAGTATATGAGTTAGTAGGTTAATTGGCCACGTGGGTGTAATTTTGCTGCACAGGTGTGTTGGGTCTGCAATTGTGCCATATCTAAATAATGTTAAAAGATAGCAGTACTCCACCTTACCTCTCAAGCCCTCTCTGCCAGTCAAAAAATCATATGTGATCTATACTACTCCTCCTCTATGCTAGTTCCCCTTCACCCTCAATTTCAAGATTACACCTCAAAAAGCATGCACCTCCAGTGATCCACTGCCCACAATCCTCTGGGGTAGAGAAGTCCAGTGATTCATCACTTCGTGGTTTTAATTTGAAGGTTAAGCACAATAACCATGAGGTAAATTTGCAGCTTTATAAAATTCTGGTTAGACCACATTTGGAGTGTTGTGTTCAGTTCTGTTCCCTCATTATAGGAAGGATGCGGGATCTTTAGAGAAGGAGCAGAGGAGATTTACCAGGATGCTGCCTGGATTAGTGAGCATGTTTTCTGAGGATAGGCTGAGCAAGCTGGGTTTTTCTCTTAGGATGGAAGGAAGTGGCTTGATGAAGGTTTACAAGATGATAAGAGGTATACTGTAAATCTAGCAGATAACCATAGACTATTTCCCAGGGCAGAAGTGGTTAAGACGGGGGGGCATAATTTTAACGAGATTGGAGGAAAGTATAGGGGAGATGTCAGAGGTAGTTATTTTACGTATTGCAATGTACTGCTGCTGTATAACAATAAATTTTATGAAATGCAGTATACCAGTAATATTAAACTTGGTTTTGATCCTGATTTTACAGAGAGGGTGGTGGGTGCATGAAACACTCAGCCAGGGTGGTAGTGGAGGCAGATACATGAGGGACATTTAAGAGACTCTTAGAGAGTCACATGGATGATAGAAAAAATGGAGGGCTATGTGGACTGGAAGGGTGAGATTAATCTTAGATTTCACACAACATCGTGAGCTGAAAGGCCTATACTGTGCTGTTCTATGTTCTAAATGTCCGGCTCCTTTATCTTGCACTAAACACTTCTCATCTGAGAATCTTACACTAATGGGAACACCTCCGCATGTCCAGTGCATTTCAGGGAACCGTTCTCTTCCACTGAAGATACTCATCTAGAATGGTTGGTCAGCCTGACAGAAGAATGAAAGCTGACAGTGATCCGAAAATGAAATGTGTGGAGTTTCCACATAATGAGGCAGGATTAATTTAGCTTTGAAAATACAACATGTAACTATCTCCCCAGTACATGAGGCCATGATATTGATGGTGATTGTTAGGCCTGACATACTAATAGGATAATAGCCTCAATTTCTAAAGACTTCAATATTATTATGTAGAGGATATGAAACATGGGTAAAGGTTCAGGTTCTGAACTCTAATGAGTAAAGCTATTAATATTGTGTTAATAGCATCTAACGTATCAGTGTCTTAAAGGTAGAGAAACAGACCCCTGAGACGATTAAAGCATTCAGAGAGATGGTGGCAGCTTACACTCAGTGGCCACTTTATTAGGGACACCTGTACACCTACTTGTTAAAACTAATATCTAATCAGCCAATCATGTGGCAGCAACTCAATGCATAAAAGCATGCAGGCACGGTCAAGAGGTTCAGTTGTTGTTCAAACCAAACATCAGAGTGGGGAAATAAAGTGGTCTCAGTGACATTGACCATGGAAAGATTGTTGCTTCCAGATGGGGGAGGGGGGAGGGTGTGAGAATCCCAGAAACTGCTGATCTCCTGGGATTTTCACGCACAAAAATATTTTTTTATGCCGTGGGCCAATGCTGTTCAGCAAGGCCCTCAGGTTGGGAACCCCTGCTCTGGGGTTTTCAGAGAATGGTGCGAGAAAAAACAAAAAAAATTCGATGAGCAGCAGATGTGTGGGTGAAAATCCTGTGTTAATGAGTAAGGTCAGGGGAGAATAGCCAGACTGGTGCAAGCTGACAGGAGGCAACAGTAACACATATAACCACACATTACACCAGTGGTGTGCAGAAGAGCATCCCTGAATGCACAACACATCAAACCTTGAAGTGAACGATCTACAGCAGCAGAAGACCACAATATATTCAGTGACCACTTTATGACAGATAGGGGGTACTGAGTAAAGTGGCCACTAAGTGTACTTTCTACCCATAATGCCTCTGGCTAACAAAAATCCAGCAACCTCTGAAATGAAAATTGACTCAACACTGTCAGCTGTTTATGGGAGGGAGTTCTAAACTTCTTTCAGATTCTGCTTATTTCTGAACTTCAGTACAGGAAGGCTGGCACTAATCTGTGACTGGTCTAAGACTTCTTATCCAGTGGGAATAATTGTACTCTATCTCCCTATCAGTTCCACTTAATGTCTTGGAAACTTTGATCGAATCAGCCTTTAAGCTTCTAAATAATAAAGCATGCAACTTTAATTTGTGCCACGTCACCTCACAATTTAACCCTTGGGTTCCAGGTATCACTGTTTTAATTCAGCACTCTTTTCAACAGTGGGGATAGATTCATCAGCCTATGCTGTTTGGAACTATTCTAATCTGGGCTTTGTATAAAGGAATATAGCCTTTCGGCCCAACCAGTCCATGCTGACCGTGCTAATCCCAATTTCCTGCGCTCGGCCCACATCTCTCCAAGACACTCCCCTCTAAGTACCTGCCCAACTGCTTCTTAAATGAAACTCTTGTATGTGCTTGATGCGCCATCAATAACTCTCGAAGTTGTGAGTCGAGGTAGCCTTTTATTAGCTGGAAGAAAGCATCGTCAGCAGCAAGAGACCATCACACAACATCCTGGAGACTGAGGGAGGAGCAGTGCCTCCAATCGCCTTTATACAGGGGTCTGTGGGAGGAGCCACAGGAGCAGTCAGCAGGGGGCGGGGGGCGTGTCCAGACAGGTATATGCAGTTCACCACAGTGCTTTAACCAGTTCCTCCAGCCATTCGTTTCATGCACTCAAAAGTTGCCCCTCAGAGCCCAGGACATGCCCTCTTCTCATTGCTACCATCAGGAAGGAGGTACAGGAGCCTGAAAGCACACACTCAGTGGTTCAGGAACAACTTCTTCCCGTTACCACCCAACTTCTGAATGGACATTGACCCCATGAGCACCACCTCGTTACTTTTTTCTTTCTTTCTTGCAGTATTTATTTAATTTAACCATTTAATATATGCTGTATATATTCATAATGTGGTTCACAGTTTTTTCCTATTATCATGTATTGCATTTTACTACTGCTGCAAAATTAACAAATTTCCCAACACATGCCAGTGAAATGAAACGTGAATCTCATTCTGATTCTGATTTTAAACCTTCCCTCTCTCACACTAAGCCTATGCTCCCTTCTTTTGGACTCACCCACCACGGAGAAAGGACTGTTACCATCCACCATATCAATGCCTCTCCTAACATTAAACACTTCTATAGGGTCACCCCTCATTAGTTATTAGAGCACCATTGCACAGAAATTGGCCCTTCAGCCTATCTAGTCCATGCTAATCTATTATTCCACCAACATACCGAGGAATAAAGACCCAGCCCGGCCAACCTCTCTCTGTAACTCAGGCCCTCTAAACCTGGCCATATCCTCATAAATCTTTTCTGCAATCTCTCCAGTTCAAACACATTTTTTTGTATAACAGGATGACCAAAGCTGTAAATAGTGCTCCAAGTACAGCCTCACCGACTGCATCATAATGTCGCAACTCCTGCACTCAACGCCTAGACGTCATTCCTTTCCTGATTTTGCATACTTCAAATATAAAATGCAGCACTCCATTAACTCCCTGATTGTTCTTAATACTCACCCGTGACAGTTTAATGATTTATTTATATGTACAGAGTCTCTAAGTATCTTTGACCTCAAATGCTTTTAACGTTTAACCATTTACAAATTAATCTGGACTATCATTTTATGGTCAAGTATTGATGACCTCACATTGAAGTCCTTTTGCCACAGCTTTGCCCGTTCACTTAATCTATTAATATCATTTTATGCTTCCATTTATACAATGCTCTCCTGCTCTCTGTGTGCTACCAACAAACTTCAATACGTGGCTCTCCATCCATCATAGAAGTCATTAATACATTCAGTGAATGCATGAAGCACCAGCACAGATCCCTGTGGAACGTCCTCTAGTCACATCCTGCTGATCAGAGTACTGACCCATTGTCCTGAGTCTGTTCCCTGCCCCTCAGATACTTCTCCCATCGGGTCAGTAGCTTGTCCTCACAACTATAAAGCTACATTTTGAGTTAACAGACTTGTTATATGATTCAAGATTCAAGATTGTTTAATGTCATTTCCAGTACACAAGTGTACTCCGGATCTGATGCAGCACAAAAAGAAACACGATAAGGGACACAGTAATTTAAAAAAAAAACACAAAAAAAATACAGTATAAAGTTTGGCACAGTAGCGTAGTGGTTAGCCACACACTTTACAGTACCAATGACTCCCGCTACTGCCCATAATGAGTTTGTATGTTCCCCCCTGACTGTGTGGGTGCTCCGGTTTCCTCCCACAGTCCAAAGGCAGACTGGTTGATAGGTTAATTGGTCAATGTAAAGTGTCCTGTGATTTGGCTAGGATTAAATCGGGGTGGCTCGGCTCTTTTTTGTGTGTGAGGGGGTGGTTGATGTCTTTTCTTTCAACAAGCACCATGGTTTTTCTTTGTTTCGTGGTTATCTGGACAAGACGGATCTCAGAGTTGTATTCTGCATGCATCACTAATAAAATGAACCTTTTAACCATTGACTGTACATCTGTAAAGTGATAGTAGGTACAGAGTCTATACATAAGGTGACTGACAGAAAATGATAAAGTAGTGATGATGGGGGTGTGGAGGGGTGGGCTAGTGGCTGGAAGTGTTGATCAGCCTTAATGCTTGGGAAAAGTAACTTTTTTGAGTCTGGTGGTTTGGTGTAGCCTCCACCCTGTTGGGAGTGGGATAAACAGTCCAAAGGTTACGGGGAGAAGGCCGGAGAATGGGGTGGAGAGGGATAATAAATCACCATGATTTAATGCCAGAGCAGACTCAATGGACCGAAAGGCCTAATTCTGCTTCGATGTCTTATGGTGTTATTAGCTATTTTTACCGTAGGCTATTTATTTCTAAAGTAATGACTCTTTGTGAAGCTGTTAAAATAGAATCACAGACTTATTAAGGCAAATTATGAATGACGAACTGTAAATTAATCTTATCCAATAATTTGCATTGTGCTGCAGTTAATATTTGCCTCTCAAGATGACATTAAGAGGAACTGTAAACTTCATCTCATTCAGTCCAGTGTTGCAGATTCTGGTTTTAAATTGCTTTAGGTATTCATAGTCCCCAAGTATCCTCAGTACTTGTGTTTTAATAAGCAAACCAATTCCCAACAAACATCATTTGGTTGCTGTCAAGCTAGAATGGAATAAGCCATTAGTTCCAGCGAGTATTTCACCAATGGATATTTTTAGGCCTATGCTATTGTGGACGGACAGGAGACCGTGTGAACAGCTGGACGATTATACTCTGCCTCTGCAGAGAGAAATTATTGAAACTGGTGAGCGATGGTGCAAGAGATGAAAAATGGGGATGTTGCGATCTCAGAGGACAACCAGTCACCTTGATTTCAATACAAGAGATTCTGCAGATGCTGGTAATCCAGAGTAACAGATACAAAATTCTGGAGGAACTCAGTGGGCCAGGCAGTATCTATGGAGAAGAATAAAAAGACAGTGTTTCAGGTTGCAACCCTTCATTAGAACTCTCCATAGATGCTGCCTGACCTGCTGCATTCCTCCAGCATTTTGTGTGTTCAATCTTAAACTTGGCTACTTAATATTAATTGGAACAGTTACTGTGAAAGGCAAAATGGAACAGGGCCAATGTTCCCTCTAAATTTGTAATGACCACTGTGTGCAAAATGTTGTGCTGTGCAATTTTTATGCCCAGTGACAACAACATGTGCACACAGAATAATTTCTTCAATAAAAGCAACAAAAGTAAGCCAGTTCTAAAATGTGCAGACAAATCATTGCAAACTCCATGTTGTTGGCACCGTCCGCATCAGAAACCGGAGAAGAAAATGTGATTGTATACGATTGTGAAGTATACTTAACATGCCAATGAGGGTATCAACCTTTTGTGTGCAATTTAAAGTCCTTTGAGTGCCAGTAGCAGCAGGTGTGTGTACACGTACATGAGTACACCCGAGAGAGAACGTTGAACAGGGCTGCCAGTTCTGGAAAGGGTTTGAGGAAAGTGAGGGGTTTGGAGAAAGGTGGTTGGCAGAAGTTTTTCCTTTACTTCATCATGGAGTTTGATTGGGTAAACAGGTGAGAAAGTAAAAAAAGAAAGTGGGGATCATATGTAATGGACGATCAGAGAAAATTGAAGGGGGAGTTTGGGATAGATGTCTTTACCCAGAGAGAGAGAGATGAATCTCACTCCTGCTGAGAGCCGTCAAGGCAGATAGATCTCAGAAACTCAGGACTCACTTTATTTGGTACATGAGTGGAGCCAGATGTGGTCTTCTGTTGCTGTAGCCAATCCACTTCAATGTATGATGTGTTGTGCATGTAGAGATGTTCTTCTGCATACCACAGTTGTAACACATGGTAATTTAAACTACAGCTGCCTTCCTCTCCGCTTGAACCAGTCTCATCACTCTCCTCTGACCTCTACTGAAGGTCATCTACTGAACTGCTGCTCACTGTATTTCTTTGTTTTGTTTTTTATACAACATTCTCTGTGCATTCTAGAGACTGCTGTCCGTGAAAATCTCAGGGCATCAGCAGTTTCTGAGATACTCAAACCACCCCATCTGGCACCAACAATCATTCCATATCAAAGTCACTTGGATCACATGTCTTCCCCTTTCTGATGTTTAGTGTGAACAACTGAGCCTCTTGACCATGTCAGTGTGCTTTTATGCATTGAGTTGCTGCCACAAAATTGGTTGATTAGATATTTGCATTAAAGAGCAGGTGTACAGGTGTATCTAATAAAGTGGCCACTGAGTGTTTATTTAAAGGGAGTTGTGCACTGGCTGGAGAAAAATGAATGGGAGGAAGTGATAATAGAATAATAATGGCTGGGGTGACAACAGGCTCTTGTGGAACATCAGAACTGGCCTCAAGTAGGCAGCTTGGCAGCTAGGTTCAGTGCTGGGAGATCCTATGTGATCGCTCACCATTGGTTCGAACCATTAAATTTCTTTTTGATTAACAAAACACACAACTGTACACAGGCAGGCACAGATTGCTGGATGTGGAATCTTGCTGTGCACAAACTGGATGTCACAATCTCCGTATCTGGAGACTAAGTACAATTTAAAAGTGCTTCATGAACTGTACACTGCTTTGAAAAGTCCTAAAGGGAATATGGTGGTCCAATGGAAAGGTAACACTTCCTTCTGTCCCTCCTACACTCTGTCCTCCTTCCTTCACCTTCTGTCCCTTCACTCCTTCTCTCCCTCCTTCCTTCTCCCTCCCTCCCTTCACACCTTCTCTGCCTTCACCCTCCTTCACCTCTCCTCCTTCCTTACTGCACCTTCTCTCCTTACTTCCTTTCTTTCATTCTACCTTCTTCCTTCCTTCCATTTTCCTTCACTTGTTCCTTCCATCTTTCTGGCACCTTTACTCTCTCCTTCATTCCCTCCCTCCTTCCTTCACATTCCTTCCTTCACCTTCCCTCCTTTCATCTTTCTTTTTCTCCTTCCCTCTTTCCTTCACCTTTCTTCCCTTCACTCCTTAACTTCCCACCTTTCCCTCCTTCCCTATTGCCTTCACCTTCCCTCCTTTCTTCTTCTGCATCTCCTTCCTCTTTGTTTCTGTTTGATTTGCTTCGGTGTTTTGCTCTCACGTTTTGTGTGATAATCTCTTGTCTGGATCTCTTTGGGGTGGTACTGAAGAAAGGTGCTTTGTAAGTGTACGTTGTTGTTGCTCTTGTTCAGCGGGTATGGTGTTCATGTATTCCACACAAAGTAACCTCAGCTTTTGATGTACTGGCCCGTGACAGGCAGACTACACGTAGGTTGCTGAAGTAGGTGGGAAAGAGCAGTGAAACAGATCGGCTGCTTTGATCATAGGCTACGTGGCACTTCTCAGCTGGTGGTGCTGTGTCAAGATGCCCTCTCACAGCAGAGCCAGTGTTTTGTGTGTGTGTGTGTGTGTGTGTGTGTGTGTGTCGGGGGGAGGGCGATGTTTACTTTACTTCCCTTTTAGGTAAGTGCAAACAATATTTGCAATAGCATTCACAATGTCCCTAGGCATTGGAGTACATATTGTAATGGTGAGGCTTTTTTAGACATTGGTCTGACTGCATTTTGAGTATTATGAGCAGTTTTAGGCACCACATCTCAGAAAAGTTGTGCTGGCATTGCAGAGGGTCCAGAGGAGGCTTATGAGAATGATCTTGGGAATGAAAGGGTTAATGTCTGTGGTGTATTTGATGGCTCTGGGTCTGAACGCAGTGGAGTTCAGAAGAATGAGGGTGTACCTCTCTGAAACATATCGAATATTGAGAGGCCTAGACAGTAGGGGTCATGGGGTGGATGTTTCCAATAGTGGGGTATCCAGGACCAGAGGACACAGCCTCAAAATACAAGATTGTCCCTCTGGAGCAGAAATGAGGAGGAATGTCTTTAGCCAGAGACTGGTGTGTCTGTGGACCCCAGGTTACTACCTGTATTTAAAATGCAGATTCATAGGTTCTTGATTAGGAAGGGCATCAAGGATTACAAGGGGAAGGCAGGAGAATGGGGTTGAGAGGGATGATAATTCAGCCATAATGAAATGTTGGAGAAGACCTATTGAGCAAGTGACCAAACTCTGCTCCTGTGTTTATAGTCTTACTTTTATTGAAGTGCAGCTACCACTCCAAGGTAATAAATGGAGTAGTCACAGAGCCAGGGTGAGAAGGAGATGGTAGTGATACTGGGTGGGAGATAAATATTGATCAGAATAGCTCAAATTTTCCCGCATTTTCATTGAAACGGTGCCATCTTCGTGACAGAGTAGATGCGTCTTGGTCAAAGATCTCCAGGCTGAATCTCCAACCATCTGGTATTTGATGGTTTTGTTTATGTGCCAGAATTTAATTAATGATTTGAACTTAAACTTCTCCACAGTACCTACTGGGAATTAAAGTCAGATCTCTGGATTAGTACTAATCCAATAATTTCACTATAGCTCTACCTTTAGTGTTCTCAAGCCAATGGTCAGTTTGACATGTCTCCTTTGGGTGCAGACATTCTGTTCTCGTCTTTCAGGTCACAAATTTTGATAGATGTATGGTGGAGAACATTCTGACTGGTTGCAACAGATTCAGAATCAGAATCAGGTTTAATATCACTGGCAAATGTAGCAGTACAGTGCAATACATAATAATAGAGGGAAGAAACTGAAATACAGTAAATGTACAAAATAGTTAAATTAAGTATCAGTAGTGCAAAAAATTTTTTTAAAAAGTAGTGAGGTAGTGTTTATGGGTTCAATGTCTGTTCAGAAATCGGATGGAAGAGAGGAGGAAGCTATTCCTGAATTATTGAGTTTGTGCCTTCAGGCTTCTGTACTTCCTTCCTGATGGAAGCAGTGAGAAGAGGGCATGTCCTGAGTGTTGGGGGTCCTTAATGATGGAAGCCACCTTATAGAGGCATCGCTCCTTGCAGACGTCCTGGACACTATAGAGGATAGTACCCAGGTTAGAATGCTCTCCACAGTACATCTGTAGAAATCTGCGCGTATCTTTGGTGGCATACCAAATCTTCTCAAACTCCTAATGAAATATAGCCACTGTTGTGCCTTCTTTGTAGCCACATCGATTTGTTGGGCCTAGGATAGATCATCAGAGATGTAGACATCCAGGAACTTGACATTTCTTACTCTTTACACTTCGGATCCCTCTGTGAAGACTGGTGTGTGTTCATTCTACTCACCCTTTAACATGTACTTCAAAACATATAGCGAGATGTGTCATTTGTGTTAACAACCAACACAACTTAAGAATGTCACACATTCCAGCGCCTAAGTAGTATGTCCACAAAGCTCAGAGGAACAACAACAAAATAACAACAGCAATAAAGTCCCTTCGCTCCCTCCCACCTACCCATTTACACACAGTCTTTTAACCCATGACAAGCCATCCCTGGGACTCCAGCCTCCATTGGACTCGTGGACTTATAGACATCAGACTTCCCCACAGAACTCACAACCTCCAATGTGCAGGATCACAAGAACTGGAGAGGATTGTAGATTCAGTCAATTCCATCATGGATACAACACTGTCCACCATCGAGGACATTTTTAAGAGATGGTGGAGGTTAAGAGATTTTGCAGATGCTCGAAGTCTTAAGTAACACACACAAAGAACTGGAGGAACTCAGCAGAACAGGAATAAACAGTTAATAAAAACACAAAATGCTGGCAGAACTCAGCAGGCCAGACAGCATCTATAGTGACGACGTTTCGGGCCAAAACCCTTCATCAGGAGGAATAAACAGTTGATGTTTTGGGCCGAGACCATCAGGACTGGAGAGAAAAGGGGACAAAACCAGAATGAGAAGGTAGGGAGAGGGGATGGATTACAAGGTTGAGGCCAGGGGAGGGAGAACATAGGTGGGTGAGGGAGTATGGATGAAGTAAGAACTTAGGAGTGGGAAGGTGGAAGAGGTGAAGACTGAAGAAGAAGGGATCTGATAGGAGAGAAGAGTGGACCATGGAAGAAAGGGAAGCAGTAAAGGGGTGTCAGAAGGAGATGATGGGTCGGTGAGGAGAAGGAGTGAGAGGAGAGGCAGAATGGGGAGTGGAAAAAGAGGGAAGGGGAGGGAGTAGAAATTACCAGACGTTAGAGAAACTGGTGTTCATGTTTTATATTAAAGACAGGACTTGTGTTGCAAATGTGTTGCATGTAGATCAGATGTGTTACCACAAAACACGTTCAGAAGGAATATCACAAATCTGTTCCCCATAAGGCTTTCACAGGCCTTAATAACTGCAACAACCCATCTGCATTTCAAAACAGACAAGCCAGTCTTCACCGATCGCTCTTCATGACTCAGCTCACGCTGAACGTCGCAGCAAAACCAGGTTGAAAATATCTCAGGTGGAGATTGCTTTTTAGCACGGAGCTCGCATTAGCTGCACGCGGGGTGCATGTTGTGCATTTAAATGACTGCACAGACGTCATTAGAAGCTGGGTAACGTGTCCATTGGCAGAGTCAATCACACGGCACTGACAGCTGTGGGAAGAGGTGATGAAAAATAGCTGTATCCAAGCAACACAGCCTTTAGTCATCAAGGCTGATGAACAGTACATCCTGAATAGTTGAGTAAATGATTGAATCCTATATATAGAGAGATCCAAGATGTATATACTGTATATAGATATATCTATACAGTGTGTGTGTGTGTATGTATGTTTGTGTGTGTATATATTATATATACACACACACATACATATATAATATATAATACACACACACATATATATAACCTATATATATTTATTTATTTGTGTATATAATTACATATGTTTTTATATATAAAATTATATAAATAACCTATCTATATAGCTGGAATATTTTATGAACTAATGCTTTTTTTAGTTAGAGCTATTACAGTGGAGAGGGAGAAGATGCTCATGGCTTTAGGAACATGTCACAATTATATTAATTAGCCTTCATTTCCTGCTGCGTTGATTTTTGTTTTTTGTAAGCCAGATAACATTAGTTGTTGCATACCCTTCAGAAATTCCTGACAGGATTCGAGTCTCTTTCATGGAATTTCATACTTGTTACCGTGTTTCCTGCTCGGTGGGTCTGTCTGGTGGTAGAGCAGACTCGCAGGAGCCAGCTGGAGTGAACGCGAGGACATCAGTGAGGGTAGCAGATTGTTTTCCCTAGCAGTGAACAGCATGTTCTTGTCGTGACAACTTCTGGGCTGAAGACCGATAAAAAAGCAGGACTTTGAAAGCACAACACAGCAGATGCGTTCATTGCTCCAGCTGTTAGCTTTTGAAGTCTGTAGCCACTGGGAGTAGTCTCATCTCTAATACCTTGTTTTAAAAAGAAATCAGCATTGAATTGTATCAGATATACGTGCAGGTTGCCTGAGATTTGTATCTCTCCGTACCACCACCTCCCCCAACACACCCCACTCCGTCCCTGTTTAATGCAGCGTAAGGTTCCTGCAGCCCCGCTGGAAGGCAGCCAAGCTGACGCTAGTGAGAAATGCAGACTGAACTTGTTGCCAGGTCTTTAACAAAACAGTTGAGAATGGTGTAGTAAGGTTACCAAAACCTGGGGTCTCATGGCTTGCCCAGTCGCCTCTTCCACAGCTGACATTAAAAGCCACCTGCTGCATTGACAAGGTGAGTTTAGTCGAGGTCCCCAGTGGCAGGGTGGGGGGGAAGGCGGATGTGGAGAACTGGTGCATCCAACTGTGTGCCAGGTTGGGTGGGGGTTTGCTGTAGCGAAACTTGTGGATGGACCGGCGGAGAGGCGTTTGAGGGGCTGCCCAATGGAAGAAGGTAGGTCCTAGGCTCTAGTTGAAGGTGTTCTGACCTTTAAGCCTCTGATCCTTGAACCTTGTGCATTGGTGACCTGATAGCATAAGGGCAAGATTGGTGGATGTTTCTTCATCACCTACACCTTGAAGCAAATTAGTTGACAAGTTATCACGCTGAAGATTGTGGATTCTTGGTGGCTGCAACATCCTCTGCCTTCTTGCAAAGGAAACTTGGTAAATCCAGAAGGTGTAAGAAGGTGTAGCTTGATATTTCCTTGGTGTTTTGGTTCCTGCAGTTTCTTACAGAAAGGCGCGGGAATTGAATTGAAGGAGTTTGTACGTTCTCCCTGTGACCATGCGGGCTTCCTCATTCCTGTGTTACCTGTAAGGAGTTGTGTATCTTCCCCATGGAACACGTTGGTTTCCTCTGGGTGCTCTGGTTTCCTCCCCTCCGTCCTAAGACATGTTGGCTGGTAGGTTGATTAGTCATTGTAAATTTTCCTATGATTGGTCGAGAGTAAAATCAGGGGTAGCTGGGCGGTGCAGCTCGAAGGGCCAGACCAGCCTGTTCCACGCTGTGTCTCAATCAATCAATTAAACAATCAATAACTTAATATAAAAATGGGATATTTCCACATTAAATTGAATAAGTAGCATAAAAAGAGAGCAAAAATACAGTGAAGGTCGTGTACATGGGTTCATTTTCCATTCAGAAGTCTGACAGCAGAAGGGAAGAAGTTGTTCTTACATGTTGAAATTCTGCCAGTCAATACAGGACACTCAGTTCTGTTCTATTTTTCTTTTCTTTCATTATTTCATTATAGAAGGGAGCCATTTGACCCCTCATTAGTCCATAAGACCATTAGATATAGGAGCAGAATAAAGCCATTTGGCCCATTGGGGCTTTTCTGCTATTCCAGCATGGCTGCTTTATTATCCCATTTTCTTGCCTTCTCATTGCATCCTTTGATACCTTTACTGATTTAAATATCCCCAATGACTTGGCCTCCACTGCCATCTCTGGCAACAAATTTCACAGATTCACCACCTTCTGGCTAAAGAAATTCCTCCTCATTTCTAATCTAAAAGGATGTATCTTTGTTCTGAGGCTGTGCCTTCCGGCCCTAGACTCTCCTACTACTGAGAACACTCTCTCATGGCCACTCTTTCCAGTTCCTGTAGGACAATCCCATCAGTCCCCACCCCCTTCCCCCTTCCCAGTGGAAACCCACAGTTATGAGGAGAATGTACAGAATCTACATGAGATTAGATTAGATTTATTTGTCACATGTACATCAAAATCATCGAAACGTGCAGTGAAATGCGCCGTTTTACATAAAACGAAATCAGCGAAAGTTGTGCTGCAAGCAGCCAGTAACTATTGCCACACTTCCAGTACCCGCACTGTACTAACCCTAACCTTAACTTTGGAACGTGCGAGGAAATCGGTGCATCTGGAGGAAACCCACGCAGTCACGGGGAGAACATACAAAATCCTTATAGACAGCAGTGGAATTGAACCACAATCTTTGACACAGTACATCGACAGCAGGGGAGGTCAACACAAAACTATTGCATCATCAGGCTACCCAATTGGGATCAAGGCTACTCCTTTGCCTATCACTAACCGATGATGGATCTTGACCCGAAGCGACTACTGTTCATTCCCCTCCATAAATGCTGCTTCACGTGCTAAGCTCTTCCAGCATTTTGTGAGTGTTGCACCAGCTGAACATCTGTAGAACTGCTTCTGTTTGTCCAGAAAATCCCTTCATTGGCATCTACCTCTATTGATGTGTTATATGGAATCACACAGAGGAGAGTCCTAACTTCCGCTGGGGGATGTCTAGTACTGGAGGGCACATCCTCAGAGTAGAGGGTCGTCACTTTCGAATGGAGACGAGGAGGAATTTCTTTAGCCAATGTGGTGAATCTATGGAATTCATTGCCGCAGGTGGCTGTGGAGGCCAGGTTATTGGATATATTTAAGGCAGAGGTTGAAATGTTCTTAATGCTTCAGGGTGTCAAAGGTTAGGAGGAAAGGCAGGCAAAAGGAGTTGAGAGGAAAATGGATCAACCACGTTGAAATGACAGAGCAGACTCGATGGACAGAATGGCCTAGTTCTGCTCCTATACCTTATGGTCTTATTGTCTTCCCATCACTCTCTGTAGGTTGAAGTTTCAGATTTCAGTGTTGAAGGTCGTGCTTTCATGTTTGTTTTTTGACTCCGCCCCCTTGTCCCACTCTCCCCAACCAATGGAAAACATTCTCTCCATTCACCTGACTTTTTCAGCCCAATGACAGAACCTTGTTTGATGCTGGTTGTCACTCGAATCGGCTGTGTTACACAACTGTTGAGCAGGATCGGGGTTACACAAAACAAACATGAGCTAAGAATGAATTTCTAAGGGAAACTAAATTTGAGGACTGTGCTTGATTGATTAGAAGGCCCAACATTGTGGGCTGAAGGGCTGTAATGTAAATGTGCTGTAATGTTCTATGTTCTATGCTCCGTAGTACTTCCTCTTCCGTGAGATTAAAGTAGATCAAAGTAGATCGGTAGCCGCTACAGGTCAAAGCCAATATCAAAGTCGTGTTTATTGTCACATGCACAAATGCATGGGGGCTCAAATGCAATGAAAAACTCACTTGTACCAGCATTACATGCATAAAGCAGCACTCACAAGAAAACCATAAATTATACAATTTTTTTTTACAAGTAAAAGCACTATTATCTTCCACAATCAAGATGTATAAGATGATAAGAAACATTGCTAGAGAGGACAGCTGGAGACTTTTCCCAGGACTAAATGGCTAATATGAAGAGGCAAAATTTTAAGGTGACCGGAGGAAAGTATAGTGGGGACGTCAGAGGCAGGTTGACAGAGAGTGGTGGATGCATAGAACCATAAGGAATTTGTACTTTATCCTTGTGACCACGTGGGTTTCCTTTTGGTGCTCTGGTTTCCTCCCACATTCCAAAGACGTTCGGGCTAGTAAGTGTCGGCATGCTATAAGGTTGCTGGAAGCGTAGCAACACTTGCGGAATGCCCTCAACACAGAATGCACTAGCATCTCACCTGGAAGCACATTCCACGTGTTCACCACAATCTGTGTGAAAGGTGGCACCACAGATCTTTCCCCTCTCACCCTAAAATCTATACTTGCCCGTTTTTAGATTCGGGGTTGGAAAGAAAGTGACTATTACCATATTCATGCCTCTCGTGATTTTATTCACTGGTCTGAGGTCACCCCTCAGACTCCTAGGCTCCTGGAGAAAGACTCAACAAGCAAGGCAAGTACTTCCAGAAGAAGCATTGATTACCCACTGCACTGAGACTATTGTGGGTTAGAGTAGTATTTATCTTATTTTAGTTTATTTAGAGATACAGCGCAGAACAGGCTGTTACAGCCCAACAAGCTACACTGCCCAGCAACTCATCTTTTTAACCCTAGTCTAACCACAGGAAAATTTACAATGATCAACTAACCTACTAACCTGTCCTTAGAGCAAACACGAGGAAATCAGCAGATGCTGGAAATTCAAACAACAACACACACAAAATGCTGATAGAACACAGCAGGCTAGGCAGCATCTATAGGGAGAAGTGCTGTCGACGTTTCGGGCCGAGACCCTTTGTCAGGCCCTTCCTGACGAAGGGTCTTGGCCCGAAACGTCGACAGCACTTCTCCCTATAGATGCTGCCTAGCCTGCTGTATTCTACCAGCATTTTGTGTGTGTAACCTGTCCTTAGAAAGGGTCTTGGCACAAAACATCGACTGCTCATTTCCATAGATGCTGCCTGACCAACTAAGATCCTGCATCATCTTGTGTGTTTTGCTCTGGATTTCCAACTTCTGTAGAATCTCTCCTGTTTAGGATTTACTACTAACTGGTAGATCTTTGGACTGTGAGAGGAAACCTGAGCACCTGGAAGAAATCCACTCAATCATGGAGAGGATGTACAAACTCCTAACAGAGGATGCTGATATTCAGAGATTATAAGTTCAAAACAAATTTATTATCAAAGTACTTATATGTCACCATGCAATCCTGAGATTCATTTTCTTATTGGCATTCAGAGCAAAAACAATAGGATCAATGAAAGAATGCGCACAACATGACAGACAAACAACTAATGTGCAAAAGGCATCAAACTATGCAAATACAAAAAGAAAAAATAAATACTGTAAATAACCAATGTATTTTTGAGACCATGAGATGAGGAGTCCTTGAAATTGAGTCCATAGTTTGTGAGAAGTTCAGTAATGAGCTGAGTGAAGTTGAGTGATCTTATCTCCTCTGTTTCAAGAGCCTGATAGTTGAGAAGTATTAACTATTCCTGAACCAGGCTGTGTAGGTCCTGAGGCTCCTGTGCCTCTTTCCTTATGGCCGCAGCAAGGAGGAGTATGGCCTGGATGGTGGATAGCTCTTTTACGACAGTGTTCCTTGTAGATGTGCTCAGTGATGGAAATGTAAAGATACTCAATTAGGTTTTTTCTCCAGATGAGATAACTCCTTCACTGATTTACATTCCAAACAGCACACATACCTCTTAGGGAATTCTTAAAAATAACGGGAGTCAGGGCTGCTTGAGACTCATGAACTGTAAGCACATCGTCGAAATCTCACTGGGTGGTCCCTTGCCTGCCTTGTATGTGAACCTTGATAAACTACTATAAATAAACGATTTGTGTTTTTCCTCTTGGTCTGTGGGAAAGAATAAACTATGGTATTGATAGAGTGGACTCCCAGTACCCTTTTCCCAGGGCAGCATGGCCAATTCCTGAGGAAATAGTGAATTTAGGGGAGATGTTAGAGGTAGGTTTTTGCAGAGACTGGTATGTGTCTAGGTGACGGTAGAGGCTGATAGATTAGGGACATACACTATTGAATGTTGCGTGAATGAAATCGCCGGTGAGAGTTACTGGTAGATACAAAGCAGCTTCTTTATTGGACAAAACAAAGTACAGCAGGCATCATGTGGAGACGCTTTCAGTGGAAAGGTGTGCTGGCCCAACGTGGGGCTCGATATTTATTTGGTAAACACCAAGAACAATTCCATATTTACAAAGTATAGACAATGCTTTCTTTTGAAACTCCATACAAACTTCACAGCTTCTGATTCGCATCCATCCCACAGATGCCAGCAGCGTCTGGACTGGGATCTACAGCTTTTAGGAATGCATTGTCCCAGACTGAATCCACTGTACATTATCGAGGAACAGAAGACAGGTAGCCAAAGCCATTTGCTAAATGTAAATGACGTAAAGACAAAAATCGCTCTAACATACACCAGATTTTTCAGTAGGCTCATGGCTCATGAAAAATGGAAAATTATGGGCTTCATAAGGAAGGAAGGGTTGGATTGTAAATGTAACTGGAATTGGTTTATTATCAGCACAGGTAACAGGATACAGTGTGTGCATACTGTTCATTCAGATCACATCAATGCACAATGTGTTGAGGTAGAACAAGGTAAAACAAAAACTGAGGGCAGAATAAAATGCAACAGGTGCATATGTAGATAGACAATACAATGTTGATTGACAGTAGATAGATAATAGATAGGAAATACAATGTAGACAGATAATGTAACATAGCTAGACAGTGTAATGTAGATAGAGAATAGAGGAACAGTGCAATGTAGATGGACAATAGATAGTGCAATATAGATGGGCAATAGATAGACAGCGCAATGTGGATGAACAATAGATAGTGTACTATAAATGGATGATAGCTAGCCAGAGCAATATAGATAGAGAATAGACAGGCAGTGCAACGTAGATGGACAATAGACAGTGAAATGTAGATGGACAATAGACAGTGTAATGTAGATGGACAAAGCTAGACAGTGCAATGTAGATAGACAATAGACAGTGCAATGTAGATGGATGATAGCTAGACAGTGCAATGTAGATGGACAATAGACAGTGAAATGTAGATGGACAATAGACAATGCAATGTGGATAAACAATCATGCAAGATCATAATGAGGTAGATTGTGAGGTGAAGTGTCCATCTCACTGTACTAGGAGGACCGTTCAATAGTCTTGTAACAGTGGGTTTGAGCTCTCCTTGAGCCTGGTGGTGTGTACTTTCAAGCATTTGCATCTTCTGCCCATAGGGAGAGGGGAGCTAAGAGAATGTCAGTGGTGAGTGGGGTCTTTGACTATGCTGGTTGCTTTACTGAGGCAATGAGATTATACGCTGAGGTTTGATGAGACAGTACACACTGTAAAGATCAAAGAAAATGGCCCATAGGGTGATGTAGCTCACCCTTCCTTCTTTCCTTAATGTCAGGTGATAGATCAGAAGCAGCTGTGTTCTCCAGTAACAGCGATGTCAGTAAGTTGGCTGAGCAGCACAAGACCTTGACCAGTTCTCAAAGCAACCTACAAGAAAGAAACATCACAGGTTATATTGCAACGATTTAAAGCTTACACATGAGACTGAGAGAAAAGATGATTTTTCAGAAATAATCTTTCAAAAATAGAACTAATTGTAATGATGTTTATTTTAAAGTCCAGAGTAACACATACAAAATACTGGAGAAACTCGACAGGTCAGGGAGCACCTATGGAAAGGAATAGACAGTGAACGTTTTAGGCCAAGACCCTTCATCAGGACAACTTCACCACCATCTAGCTAAAGAAATTCCTCTTCACCTCTGTTCTAAATGGACATCCTTATATTCTGAGACTGTTCCCTTTTATTAGTGAAACTAACAAATAAACAGTCTTATTAATTAGACTAGTAATTACACACCCAGCTAAACTGATAAACTCTGCCTGCACATGGTCCATATCCCTACATTCTCTGTTCATTCATTTGGCTATCTGAGATCCTCAAGTGCCTCAAGAATCAGGTTTAATATCACTGGTATATGTGATGTAGACTCAGTGGCCACTTATTAGATATATCTGAACACCTGCTCGTTAATGCAAATATCTAATCAGCCCATCATGTGGCAGTGACTCAGTGCAAAAAAGCATGCATCAGATATGGTCAAGCTGTTCAGTTGTTGTTCAGATCAATCAGCAGAATGGAGAAGAAATTAGTTCTAAGTGACTTTGAATGTGGAATGGTTGTTGGTGCCAGACGGGGTGGTTTGAGTATCTGCTGTTCTCCCGGGATTTTCATGCACATGCAGTCTCTAGAGTTTACAGAGACTGGTGTGAGAGAGAAAAAAAACATCCAGTGAGAGGCAGTTGGATGAATGAAAACACCTTGTTAATGAGAGAGTTTAGAGGAGAATGGCCAGTGTGTTCAAGCTGACAGGAAGGCGACAGTAACTTAGGTAATTATGTGTTACAACAGTGGTGTGCAGAAGAACGTTCCTGAACACACAACACATCAGACTTAAATGAATGTGCTGCAAGAGCAGAGGACCACGCCGAGTTCCACTCCAGTGGCCACTTTATTAGGCAAAGAGTCCACTAAGTGTTTGTGAAGCTTTGGAATGATAAAGTGGTGTATGCTTTAAATTGCATTAGATTAGAGGGAGGGGGTGTTCAAGTGAAGAAGTTTACTGGGCTGTTTTACAGTGCAGTCCATCCAAGTCACAGGCACGTGAGTTTCTCTGTACGTTGGTTTGAATTATATTTCACTGCAGGTACATCAGGTAGTCAAAACTTCCCAATGCATCACCGATACCAATGTGCCCACCATCAATGACGTATATCCAGAAAGGTATTGGAAAAGGGCCAGTAATATTATGCAGGACCCCACCCACCTCTTTGCCCCACTCCAATCAGGGAGGAGGCAACATAGCATCCATGCCAGGACCACCAGACTCAAAAACAGGTACCTTCCCCAAGCAGTAAGATTGATAAACACTTCCACCCTCTAATTCCTCTGCTATTTTATTATTTCCTGTCTGTCACCTTATGTGCAGCCTAGCATCACCTTATGGTTGTACAATCAATTTATGTATATAGAAAGAAGAAGAAAGCCCTTAACTCCGGGTGGAGTCATCGGGACGCCGTCGTGACGGCGTTTTTTTAGCAGGCTTTCTTATTTTTACGAGGCCGAGTTGCTAGCTCGACACTCAACCCAGCGCGGATGGAAAGCCGGCTGGATTCGAACTCAGGAGCCTTCGCTCCGAAGTCTGGTGCTGATAACACTATGCCACCAGCTGGTTATCTATGTATATAAGCAATCTTAATTATTTACTCTTCCTGACGGCCCAATGGAATTGCCAGAGGAGGTTCCACACGGGTAGGGCGTGAGTGATTTGAAGAGGAGCAGTCACGGGCCTTGGGCTTTTTCCAGCAGCCCAATCATGTCATGGTTCATTAGCAAGGGCAACTAAAGATAAGGTAAAGACAAGCAGAGCAGCCATTGTTTGAGTGGACCAGTGTTAAGAGTGGGGAGGCTTTAGTACAACAGGCTTGGGCAAGGTAAGTTTATTCTTCATTCTTCATCTGTTGGTGCATAGTTAGTGCTATGAGAATGGTTTCAGGGGCTGCTATGCTGTGTTCTTTGTGTGAGATGTGAGGATTTAAGGAGACCTTCAGCATCTTGCTGTTGGTGCACAGAGCTGCAGCTTCTCGGTAGACGTGTTAAAGAACTGGAGCTGCAGCTCAATAACCTTTGGCAAATATGGAAAACTGGGGAGGTGATAGGTAGGAGCTACAGGGAGGTAGTCACCCATAAGCTGCAGGAGGTGTGTACCTGAGTAACTTCAGAAAAGGAAAAGGAAATGGCCAGACAGTAGAGACAAACACAAGGAAATCTGCAGATGCTGGGAATTCAAGCAACACACGCAAAATGCTGGTGGAACGCAGCAGGCCAGGCAGCATCTATAGGGAGAAGCGCTGTCGACGTTTCGGGCCGAGACCCTTCGTCAGGACTAACTGAAAGGAAAGATAGTAAGAGATTTGAAAGTAGGAGGGGGAGGGGAAAATGCGAAATGATAGGAAAAGACCGGAGGGGGTGGGGTGCAGCTGAGGGCCAGACAGGTGATTGGCAAAAGGGATACAGAGCTAGAGAAGGGAAAGGATCATGGGACGGGAGGCTTAGGGAGAAAGAAAGGGGGAGGGGAGCACCAGAGGGAGATGGAGAACAGGTAGAGTGATGGGCAGAGAGAGAGAGAAAGAAACTAAATATATCAGGGATGGGGTAAGAAGGGGAGGGGTATTAACAGAAGTTAGAGAAGTCAACGTTCATGCCATCATGTTGGAGGTTATCCAGCCTGTATATAAGGTGTTGTTCCTCCAACCTGAGTGTGGCTTCATCTTGACAGTAGAGGAGGCCATGGATAGACATATCAGAATGGGAATGGGACATGGAATTAAAATGTGTAGCCACTGGGAAATCCTGCTTTCTGTGGTGGACAAGCGTAGGTGTTCAGCGAAACGGTCTCCCAGTCTTTTTTTGTTGTTCCCCCCCCCCCCCCTTTCTTTTCTTTCTCTCTCTGCCCATCACTCTGCCTGTTCTCCATCTCCTTCTGGTGCTCCCCTCCCCCTTTCTTTCTCCCTAGGCCTCCCGTCCCATGATCCTTTCCCTTCTCTAGCTCTGTATCCCTTTTGCCAATCACCTTTCCAGCTCTCAGCTTCACCCTAACCCCTCCAGTCTTCTCCTATCATTTTGCATTTTCCCCTCCCCCTCCTACTTTCAAATCTCTTACTATTTTTCCTTTCAGTTAGTCCTGACGAAGGGTCTCGGCCCAAAACGTCGACAGCGCTTCTCCCTATAGATGCTGCCTGGCCAGCTGCGTTCCACCAGCATTTTGTGTGTGTTGCTTGAATTTCCAGCGTCTGCAGATTTCCTCATGTTTACCCAGACAGTATGTTGCCACCCAGGTGCCAGGAACAGTGGTGTCATGGACTGGGTCCACAGCATTCTAAAGGGGGAGGGGAGCAGCCAGAAGTCTTGGCACATATTCACGCCAATGACATAGGTAGGAAAAGGGAGGAAGTCCTGAAGAGAGATTTTAGGGAGTAATAGAAAGCTGAAAAGTGAGACTAGGGTAGTAATCTCTGAATTGCTGTCTGTGCCATGTGCCAGTGAGGGTAAGAATAGGATGATTTGTCAGATGAATGCATAGCTGAGGAACTGGTGCAGGGGGCAGTGCTTCAGTTTTCTGGATCACTGTGATCTCTTCTGCAGAGGGTATGACCTTTACAAAAGGGACGGGTTCCACCTGAACACAACGGATCCAATATCCTTGTAGGCAAGTTTGCTAGAGCTGTCAGGGAGGGATTAGTCTAATTTGGCAGGGGAATAGGAACCAATGATAGGGCTGAGGATGGGGCAGTTGGTGTACAAGTAAATGCAGTGTGTAGTGAGACTGTGTGGAAGGACAGGCAGATGATAGGGATAAATTGCAATCTAGGATGAGTTGCTGTGTAACATGGTGATAAGATCAAACAAAGTGACGGATACAGGACTGAATGTGTTATATTTGAATGCACGCAGTATACGGAATAAGATGGATGATCTTGTAGTGCAGTTAAAGATTGGCAGGTATAATGTTATGGGGATCACTGAGACATACTGTAGCTAAAAGATGATTATAGTTGGGAACTTAACATCCGAGGACACACATTATATTGAAAAGACAACAGGTAGGTAGAGGGGCTGGCATGGTTCTATTGGTAAAAATGAAATCAAATCCTTAGAAAGAGGTGACATAGGATTGGAAGATGTAGGATTCTTGTAGGTAGAGTTAAGAAACTGCAAGGGTAAAAATACCATAATAAGAGTTATATATATGCCCCTGAAAAGTAGCCAGGATGTGGATTATATATTACATTGGAAGACAGAAAGGCATGTAAAAAGGGCAATGTTATGATAGTTGTGAGGGATTTCAATATGCAGGTGGATTGGGAAAATCAGGTTGGTGCTGGATCCCAAGAGAGAAAATTTGTAGAATGTCTATGAGATGGCTTTTTAGAGCAGCCTGTGGTTGAGCCCGCTAGGGGAAGAATATTCTGGATTGTGTGTTGCGTAATGAACCAGATTTGGTTAGGGAGCTTAAAGTAAAGAAACTCTTAGAAGGCAGTGATCACAATATGATAGATAGAATTCACCTTGAACTTTGAGAGGGAGAAGATAAAGTCAGATGTATCAGTATTACAGTGGAGTACTCCTCAATACCCGAAGCCTGGACTGACACCTTGCCCTATTGCCCTGTTTATTATTTATTGTAATGCCTGCACTGTTTTTGTGCACTTTATGCAGTCCTGTGTAAGTCTGTAGTCTAGTGTAGCTTTCTCTGTGTTGTTTTTTTTACGTAGTTCAGTCTAGTTTTTGAACTGTGTCATGTAACACCATGGTCCTGAAAAACGTTGTCTCATTTTTACTATGTACTGTACACAGCAGTTATGGTCGAAATGACAATAAATGTGACTTGACTTGACTAAAAGGAATCATAGAGGCATGAGAGAGGAGCTGGCCAAAGTCAATTGGAAAGAGACACTAGCAGCAGTGATGGCAGAATAGCAATGGCAGGAGTTTCTGGGAGCAATTGGGAAGTCACAGAATAGATACATCCCAAAGATGAAGTATTCTGATGGCAAACATGGCCGACAAGAGAAGTCAAAGATCGCATAAAAGCAAAAGAGAGGGAGCAAAAATTAGCAGGAAGGTTTTAAAAACCAATAGAAGGCAACAAAAAACATAAAATGGAAAAGATGGAATATGAAGGTGCTTTAGCCGATAATATCTATGAGGATAGCAGAAGTTCTTTCAATATATAAAGTGTAAAAGAGAGGTGAGAGTAGATATTGAATTGCTGGAAAATGATGCTGGAGTGGTAGTAATGGGGAAACAAAGAAATGGCGGGCAAACTGAATAAGTATTTTGCATAATTTTTCACTGTGGAAGACAATAGTAGAACACTAGAAATGCAAGAGTGTCAGTGGGCAGAATTGAGTCTAGATGCTATTACTAGGAAGAAGTTGCTTGGGAAACCAAATGGTCTGAAGGTAGGCAATTGATCTGGACCATACCCCAGTGTTTTGAAAGAGGTAGCTGAAGAGATTGTGGAGGCATTAGTAATGATCTGCTAAGAATCAATAGATTCCAGCCTGGTTCCAGATGACTGGAAAATTGCAAATGTTGCTCCACCCTTCAAGGAGAGGGGGAAGCAGAAGAAAGAAAATTATAGGCCAGTTAGCCTGACTTCGGTGGCTGGGAAGATGTTGGAGTCAATTGTTAAGGATGAAGTCTCAGGGTACTTGGAGGCACATGATAAAATAGGCCGTAGACAGCATGGTTTCCTCAAGGGAAAATCTTGCCTGACAAACCTGTTGGAATTCTTTGAGGAAATAACAAGTAGGATAAACAAAGGAGAATCGGTGGATGTTGTGTACTTGGATTTTCAGAGGGCCAAGGAGTCATACATGAGACTGCCTAACAAGGTAAGAGCCCATGGTATTACAGGATAGTTACTAGCATGGGTAGATGATTGGCTGATTGGTAGGAGGCAAAGACAAGGAATAAAGGAAATCTTTTCTGGTTGGCTGTTGGTGAATTGTAGTGTTCCACGGAGGTCAGTGCTGGGTTCATTTCTTTTTATATTGTATGTCAACGATTTGGATGACAGAATTGATGGTTTTGTGGCCAAGTTTGCAGATGATATGAAGATAGATGGAGGGTCAGGTAGAGCTGAGGAAGTAGAGAGGTTACATAAGGACTCAGACAGATGAGAAAAATGGGCGAAGAAGTGGGAAATGGAATATAGTGTAAGGAATTGTATGGTAATGCACTTTGGTAGAAGGAATAAAAGCATAGACGGATTTTATAAACACAGAGAAGATTCAAAAATGCAAGATGCCAAGGGATTTAGGAGTTCTGCAGGATTCCCTAAATGTTAACCTGCAGGTTGAGTCGGTGCTGGGGAAGGCAAATGCAAAATCAGTATTTATTTTGAGAGGACTGGAATATAAAAGCAAAGATGTAATGCCGAGGTTTTATATTATATTATAAGGCACTGCTGAGACCTCACTTGGAGCACTGTTTGCAGATTTGGGCCCCTTATCTAACAAGGTATGTGCTGACATTGGAGAGAGCTGTGGAGGCCATGTCATTGGGTGTACTTAAGGTGGAGGTTGATAGGTTCTTGATAGTTCAGGGCATGAAAAATTATGGGGAGACGGCGGAAGAACGGGGGTGAGAGGGAAAATGGATCACCCCAGATAAAATGGTGTTAAATTGGAATTTTGCTCTTCTGTCTTATGGTCTGATAGTTTTATATTTATTGTGCTTCTTTAAAATTATTATTGTGCTCTTTATCTTTTGTCGGTTTTTTTGTGTTGCATCAGCTCTGGAGTACCAATTATTTCATTCTCCTTTACACTTGAGTACAGGAAGTGACATTAAACAGTCTTGGATAAAGATGATGGGTAACCCCCTCATGGAGGTAAATGGTGGGGCAACCTCAGAAATAAAACATGGCACTAGGTTAATGTTTCTACTCGGGTGGTTTCAAGCTTGCTGGCTGTGATGTGGTCTGCAGAGCTTGCAAAAGGGAAAGTTGAAATTAGGTTCCAGTGGGCCAATGTGACCTTCAGTGATACACAGTTCGCTGACTGTTTTCACTGACATGTGTCTGCAGCAGTGGAAGATGGATCGTAGCTGCCCGATTTGGCCAGTGCCTTTGTTTGTTCAGTGCTGGGATTTTATCCAAGACTGCTTCCCTTCAGTTACAAAGATTTTGTTTAACCCTTTCACGGCAATGTCATGATTTATGCCAATACTTGAAGGCAGATTTGAAGTCAGTCTGGTTTAAAACTCCAAAAGAGGCAGTAATGAATGAGTGGGTTTGTGCTTTTTGTAAATTTTAGACCACCAGGGAACATCTTGGTATGGCAATAAAGAAAAATTCCTCAGCTACTTAAAAGTAGGCAAGGGTATATCTTTGAGCTGGCTATTTTCACAAACCCGTCAGTTTGCATAAAACTGTTCAGTTTTTTAATTGGATTTTTAAATTTGCTGACTCCCTGAGATTGTGCACAATTTTACTAGCTCTGGTTTTTGTAGGTGCAGAACTGAACAAAGCGACAAGGTTGCCTTCTCCCTTGAACCTGGGTGACAAAACTCTCATCCTCTCACAATATACAAAAACTATAGCCAACATCAGGCGAGCACAAAGAGTCATCGTCTGCAGTCTTCTGTCACTGTAGGACTTGTATGTGTCCAGGACAAAGAATTGGGCTGGAAATACATTGTGGACACTACCCCCCTGCAAACTGTCGTTTCAAAAATCTCCCTTCTGGAAAATGCTGTAGGGCTATTAAAACAAAAACTTCACACCATCTTAAAAGTTTCTTTCCCCAGATAGTCAAGCTGATGAGCCATTCTAGTTATCCCCCCACCCCCTCTATCTGTTACCCCCATCAGTGCAGTGCACTGTACATGTTTTAAACCACTTTTTTATAATCCTGCTTACATTGTAAATACTGCTGATATTTATGTGCTTATGCACATTTTATTCCATATCTGTACTTTAATCTTTATCTGTATTTTAATAATTATTTATTCCTTGTAATTGTATTTTTTTTGTTGCATGTCACGCCAACACACTGCAGCAAACTCCTAATACATGTAAATGTATATGGCAAATTAAATCAATCCTTGACCCTTAAACCGTGATAACAGGGCAGTCTCCCCATGATGGGATTGATTCTATTGTGTTTCTCTGTAGTCACTGAGAATACCCGCAGGAAAACAAATCTCAAGAGTTGTATATGATGACATATATGTACATTGATAATAAATTTGCTTTGAACCTTGAAGGTGGAGTCAGGTAGACACATTGAGGCCCTTTCTCCTTCATCATAACAAACAACAACAAAAAGAATTGGGTTACATTCCTACTGAGCATAAAAGGAAGGATTATTATTTAGCACCTTCTAAATGTCCCCCAAATGGTTTGCAACGAACAAGTGACAGTTATGTATTACTCTCTCTTAGTAACAGTGCCTCTCAGTAACGGTGTCACTGAAACCATTTTGATGGTATTGGCTGAGAGATAAATTTTAGACAGAGAATTATTCTTCTCATTTTCACGTTACTCCAAGGGATCCTCTCAGTTGTGTAAGCAGGAAACAGACCTGCTACTCCTCCCTTGATCTGAAAAACAGGACTTCCATCATAGCTTGCTGCTTCACAGGAGTGTTAGCCTAGGCCGTGAGCTCCTTAAAGATTTTACTTGTGAATAAAACATCAAAAAATACAGCAAAGTGCATTCTTTGGTCAGCAGCCAACACAGTTCGATAATGTGCTTGGGGTCGCTTGCAAATGTCGCCATGCTTCTGGTGCCATCATTGTTTGCCCATAACTGACTAACTCCAACCTTTGGAATGTGGGAGGAAACTGCGGCACCCAGAGGAAACCCACATGGTCACAGGGAGAACATATACACTCCTTACTCTTAGCTGCTCAAAAGCAGGTCCGCGCAGTAACTGAAATGCTCCCACGCACATAGCCTTTGTTGCTGTGCTGCTGAAATTTTCTTTTATACAATGTTAATATAATTTTGAAATTATGTTCATATAATTTAGAAATCTATGCTAATTGTGAAATACCCTGTGATTAATTACGTGATAATGAATATATCTGTAAGGTTTCTAAATAATAAATGTACCACAACCTTTACTTTGAAACATTTTATAGCTTCAAAATATTTACATTGTCAGTGTTTCATGATACAACACTGTTACACATTGTAACAATAAACACAGAATGGAAGTCGGAAGCTCATCTTTAATAAACCATCACTTGCTGAATACCAAAGCGTGTTACAAACAGCAACATTTAAAGTGCCGCACACTTTTCAGGTCCTATAAAAACTTCCCGCTCAGAGCAATGATCGATCTGTGCATCTGTGTTTAAAAAAAACAGAGGGAATTGAACCTAGGTCAAACCGGTGTGCTAACCACTACACTGCCTTGACACTCTTGTCCCAGAATGGACCATGAACCTATGAAAGCTGCCGAAGGGAACTGAGGTCAATTGATTTGAACGCAACCAACAAGTCTCATCTCTGGTCCAATGTCTCAGAGTTAAGCAACGTTATCACAACCAACAGGCAGAGGACCAAAAGTGATGACTAAGTGAATGGGAATCAGAATTGGAATTGATTTGGTAAACAAAAGTACATTGTCATATGTACTGAGGTACAGTGAAAAGCTTATCTTGCATGCTGTTCATACGGATTAATTCATTTCAACAGTGTGTTGAGTTAGTACCATAAAACACAGGAACAGAATTAGACCATTCAGCCCATCGAGTCTGCTCCACTATTCAATCATGGCTGATTTATTATCTCTCTTAACCCCACTCTCCTGCCTTCTCCCTGTAACATTTGACACCCCTAATGCTCAAGAACCTATTAACCTTCATTTTAAATGTCCCCAATGACTTGGCTTCCACAGCCATCCATGGCAGTGAATTCCACAGATTCATCACCATCTGGCTAAAGAAATTCCTCCTCATCTCTGTCGTAAGGGAAGTCCTTGTTTATTGAGGCTGTGCCCTCTGATGATAGACTATAGGAAACATCCTCTGCATGTCCACTCTTTTTCCAGCCTTTCAGTATTAAATAGGGTTTGACAAGATTCCCCCTCATCCTTCTAAACTCCCTCAAGCACAGGCCCAGAGACAACAAATGCTCCTCAAAAGTTAAGCTTTTGATTCCTGGGATCAATCTTGTAAACTTTCTCTGGACTCTGTCCAATGCCAGTGCAACCTTCCTCTGATAAAGGACCCAAAACTGCTCACGATTCTTCAGCTGCAGTCATTACATCCTTGCCTTTATGTTCTCGTCCTCTCAAAATAAATGCTGCAAGGGAAAGCAATAAACTAGTGTAGAATAAAGTGTTCTAGTTTCAGAGTGCAGTCAGGCAATAAGGTGCCAAGATCATAACGAGGTGAGGTCAAGGGTCCAAAGGTAAGACATTCCAGTGCATTTACACTGACTGTGTCCTCCCTTAATGCCATTTTATAACACAGATGTATGTGTGTTTTGCCACCCCAATAAAGGAACTTACATTTCAGGCATTTGAACTTGTGGACTGTGTATTTAAAACTGGAAGCAGAAAGAAATGGTAAAGCCCGAGAGGAACACCAGTAGTATACGTTCATCTCTCGTTCTCTACTTATCTTCACACTGTTGAATTTGATATTATAGTGCAGCAATCACCTTTATAGTTTCAGTGCTGTACCTGACAAGTCCTTAAGCCTTTCCAATACCGAGCTTAGCACAGGAAAGCAGTGCCTTTAAGCCAGGCTTCCTTAGGTGTTAGGTGAGTTGATCAAATAGTTGAGAAACATGTTTAATAACACTGAAGAAACGCTGTGACTGAGCTCGGGAAAAAAAACTGGCTCCTCAGAACAAAGCGATTTTGGTTTTTCGAGACCGCATCTCATTAGCCTCCAGCTACACACAGCAGAGAACTGTGTGCGTTTCGCCCACACATCTAATGGAGCATTGAGTACAGAGTTATCTCATTAATGCAAAATGCCTGTGACAGCTTAGTGTCCCATATCATCAGCACATTTCTAAGAAATAGGATATAGCTTTTAGTTAAATCTTTCTTTTTTTTAATTGCTTTAGTGATTATGTTGTCTTCTTGAAGTATAGGAGTTAAGACTGTAACTCATTGCATGTACAAAATGAACTCAAAAATGTAACGGTAAGATATAGTTTTCCATTTCAATTCATGTCCTCACACTAATATTATGAGGGGTGCTTACAGCAGTGAGATGTTTACTGGAGACTGTTGTAATGGTCGCAGCTTGACACGCTGTGAAATGGGTCACAAATCGATTTGTGAAATTGTTTTCTTTCTGCTGCAGGAGATGACACATTCGTGGCCTCCCCCCTTAACTGCGATACACACACCTGGCAAAGCCGAGACCACCAAGTTCCCGATCCCAAGCAAGGTAGGGGCCTGCCACGGGACAGCTCTTGTCAGGGGTGGGGTTCAATTTAAAAGGAAACTTTTTTTTTGATAAAGTCTGGCTGTTTGAAGCTCAAAATAAAAATCTACCACAGCAATAAGGAGGTTTGATTAAAAAAACCAGCATTTGCCAGAGAGTATCATACAATGTGCTGCTTAAGGATTCATAGCCGTTAGGAGTACAAAGTTTAGAAAATTAGGAGTGGATCTTATTACAATGCATAAAATTGTGATTGGTAAACAAGTACATTTAAATCAGTAAATTGGTTTATTATTGTCATATACAGAGGAACAGGGAGAAACTGTTATATATACTGAGGAACAGTGCAGATCAATTCATTACAACAGTGTATTGAGAAAATTCAAGGTAAAACAATATCAGAATGCAGAATGAAGTGTTACAGCCACGGAGAAAGTGCAGTGCAGGTAGACAATAAGGTGCAAGGCTGTAGTAAGGCAGATTGTGAGGTCAAGTCTGTCTTATCATATTAGGGAACTGGTCAATAACAGTGGTATAGAAACTGTCTTTGAGCCTGGTGGTACATACTTTTAGGCATTTTTATGTTTGAACTGGAATCAGGATCAGTGCAATCAGTACTGAGGTACAGTGAAATGCTTGTCTTGCATATTGTCTGTGCAGATTTGTTCATTCATTCATTGAGATACAGCACGGAATTGGCCCTTCCAGCCCTTTGAGCTGTGCCGCCCAGCATTCCCCCGATTTAATCCCAGCCTAATCACGGGACAATTTACTACGACCAATTCACCTACCGACAGGTACGTCTTTGGATTGTGGGAGGAAACCGGAGCACCCGGAGGAAACCCACGGAGTCACAGAGAGAACGTACAAACTCCTTACGGGCAGCAGCAGGCATTGAACCTGGGTCACCTGTACTGTAAGGCATTGTGCTAACCACTACGCTACCATGCTACCTATTAGTTCATTAGATAAAGCTCATAGATTAGTTCAGTACAGATAAAGATTTTAAAGATTAGCTTTGTCACATGCACATCGAAACACACAGTGAAACGGATCATTTGCGTCAATGACTAATGCAGTACAAGGATTTGCTGTGGGCAGCCTGCAAGTGTTGCCATGCTTCCAGTGACAACATAGTATGCCCACAACTTACTACTATGTACATCTTTGGAAGGTAGGAAGAAACCACAGCACCAAGAGGAAACCCACACAATTATGGGGAGAAGTTACAAAAACTCCTTACAGATAGCGGTGGGAATTGATAGCCCCAATTGCTGGCCCTGTAAAGCATTACTCTAACTGCCATTGAGGTAGATAGAACAAGATAAAGCAAATAGCAATGCTGAATAAAGCGTGCAACAGTTACGGTGTGCAAGGTAATTTGTAAAAACACAGAATTAAGATTTAAAAGAGTAGAACCATTACAGTAGCCTCCAACTAGCATGAATATCGATTTCTAATTCCAGTGAACAATTTTTCTCCATACCTTCCTCTGTTCCCCACTCTGACCTTTTACCTCTTCCCACCTAGCTATTACTTCCCCCTGGGTCCCCTCCTCTTTTCCTTCCTCCTATGATCCACTCTCTTCTGCTATCAGATCCCTTCTTTTCCAGCCCTTGAACTTTCCCATCTACCTGGCTTCACCTATCACCTTCCCCTCTCCCCATCTTTTTATTCTGGCCTCTTCCCCTTTCTTTCTCACTCCTGAAGAACAGTTTTGTCCTGAAACATCGATTACCTATTCATTTCCATAGATGCTGCCTGACCTGCTGAGTTCCTCCAGCATTTTGTGTGTGTTTCTCTGTATCAGCAGTGAAAACATCTCGTTCAATCCCAGCTAAGGCAGACTGGGCAGAAATTGCCCCTCGTTTATGAGTATTGAGCAGGTGGTGTGTCTGCCCTGCCCGGTTTCAGTAATCAGTAGAACTGGAAGAGAGGAGCTCAGCAGGTCAGGCAGCATCTATGGAAAAGAGTGCAGTCAACATTTCAGGCCGAGACCCTTCAACAGGGCCTACATTAAATTGGTCATTGTAAATTGTACTGTGAGTAGGCTAGGGTGAAATAAGTGGGTTGCTGGCCAGCATGGCTCATTGGGTAGGAAGGGCTCATTCTGCACTGTATCTCTAAATAAAATTTAAAAAGTACAATAATCTCATTCAAATAGAGGAATATAGTTGAAGAAGCTTCACCCCCAGCGCAGCAGCTAAAATAAGACTTTACAGCACCAGTGACTGAGAATGAATTCCTGACACTGTCTGTAAGGAGATTGTACATTCTCCCTGTGACAGCATGGATTTTCTCCAGGTACACAGTTTCCTCCCACAGTCCTAAGACATACACAGTGTCCACTTTATTAGCTACACCAACTTTTTAATGCAAATATCTAAACAGCCAATCATGTGGCAGCAACTCAATGCATAAAAGCATGCAGACGTGGTCAAAAGGTTCAATTGTTGTGCAGACCAAACATCAGAATGGGGAAGAAATATGATCTAAGTGACTTTGATCATGAAATGGTTGTTCATGCCACATTAGGTGGTTTGAGTATCTCAGAAACTGTTGATTTGCTGGGATTTTCATGCACAACAGTCTCTAGAGTTTACAGAGAATGATGCAAAAAAACAAAAAAAAACATTCATTGAGAGGCAGTTCTGTGGGCAAAAATGCCCTGTTAATGAGAGAAGTCAGAGAAGAATGGCTAGCATGGTTCAAGCTGACAGGAAGGCAACAGTAGCTCAAATGACCTCACGTTACAATATTGGTGTGCAGAAGAGCGTCTCTGACTGCACAATATGTTGAACCTTGAAATGGATGGAGTACGTCAGCTGAAGGCCACACACATATACTCAGTGGCCACTTTATTAGTTGTATGTGTCATTAAGGATTAGCTTTTGTGGTCATGTTGTGTTGGTGCTGGGAGAATTAGGTAGAGCAGACAGTCTGTATCTTTCTCCCAGAGGGAATGTGTGAGGATTTTTTTCATTACACAGGACAGGTAGATGGAACACACAGCTAGGGTGGTACTGGGTGGAGATATGTGTCCCCAACACATTTCACTGTCTGTTTTATGGCCTCCTCTACTACCGTGATAAGCCCATTCTGGTTGGAGGAGCAATACCTCATATTCCGCCTGGATAGCCTTCAGCTTGATGGCATGAACATCATTTTCTCTAAATTCTGGTAATGTTTCCCCCTCCCTTTCCTTCTTCCATTCCCCACTCTTACTCCATACTTACCCCTTCTCCTTACCTGCTATCACCTCCCCATGGTGTCCCTCCCCTTTCCCCTTCTTTCGTAGTCCACTCTCTTCTCCTATCAGATTCGTTCTTCAGTAGCCCTTTACTTTTTCCACTAATCACCTCCCAGCTTCTTACTTCATCCACCCTCCTCCACCCACCTGGCTTCACCTATCACCTTCTAGCTTGTACTCGTTCCCCTCCCACCATCTTCTTACTCTGTCTTCTTCTCCCATCCTTTCCAGCTCTCATGAAGGGTCTTGGCCTGAAACATCGACCGTTTAATAGATGCTGGCTGACCGACTGAGTTCCTCCAGCATTTTGAATGCATTACTCACTGTATGCTTTTGATATACATGCGACAGATAAAGCTAATCTTCAATCTTTAAAATGATGTTGGTTCCTTTGTCAAGTGGAGTAATGAAGGCAGAAGAAGATAGACTTTTTGTTCTTGTTGGGTGTACTGTATGTAGAAACGAAAATGCGGCAAAGGTAGGAAATTGGAATTCTGGTCCAGAGCACTGAGACCTCACAGATGCACGGAGCACGCTGGAGAGTTGGCTGTCATCCACATTGCATCTTCTGTAGTTGCGCTGTGGCTGGTAATTTAACTGCACAGTCACGGCACCCCAGGTAACTCGTTGTATCTGTAATGCTTTGAGATTGAAAGAAAGAGTTGCATTAATAACTCATTTCATAACCCCATGCTGCCCTGGAGCAACTTTACAGTCAATAAACCACCTCTTAAAGTGCAGTGGCTGATGTAATGTGGGAAATTTGGCAGCCATTTTTCCCCATAGCATCCTCCAGAAACAGCAATCAGACGAGGCATCAGTACAATCTACTTCCACTGATATTGTTTGAGGAGTAAATATTGGTCAGGTCACGACAAAGAGTGCCCTTGCCCTTTATAATGGGTTTGTTTATATCCACTTGATGGCAGATACAGGACCTTATGTTGACGTCCTTCTGAATCATAGCAGCTCCATTCACTTGGTGCTGTACAGATGTACCAAATACAGCACATTACCCATTTAGCCACGGTGAGTGTCTCTTGGCTTGGCTAAGATTTGATATAAACATATCTTTGTACGTTATGAAATGATGAATTTTCCTCCAGCGTTTTCTCCTTTGCCAAACCCCTTGGTGTTTTATCATCAAGCAGGAACATTGGAAGATAAAGAAAGATTAGCTTTATTTGTCACACAAACATCAAACCAGATAGTGAAATGCATTGTTTGCATCAGTGACTCACACAGTTCAGGGATCTGCTGGGGCCAGCCTGCAAGTGTCACCATGCTTCGGTGCCCAGAACGTACCAGGACAGCACCTCTTTGGAATGTGGGAGGAAACCAGAGCACCTGGAGGAAACCTACGTTTTCATGGGGAAAGCATACAAACTTTTGACAGACAGTGATGGGAACTCAACCCCAATCAGAGATGCTGTAAAGCTTTGTGCAAGCTGTTACTCTGCCATGCCCTGGCATAGGTATTCAATCATCTGATGAGGCCTACTATGTGTCAACTTTCCCTCCTGGGCAGTTTCATGGGTCATGTCTTTCCATTCTTTGAACAGTATCAAGGAACAAGGATCAACTTTATTCACCACATATATTTATGCATATTAGGAATTTGCTGTGGTGTGTTGACAGGACATGCAACCAGAAACAATGTTCAACCATTGTAAATAATAAATAATTATATAAAGTAAGTTAGAGATTAAAGTATGGATATTGAATATAATGTGCATAAATACGTGAATAAATGTCAGCACGTATTTCCATTGTAAACAGCATTATAGAAAATGGCTAAGGTGTTTCCAGTGCATTAATAAGGTGGTAGAGGGGGTTGTGGTGGCTAAATAGAAGGGTTGATCAGATTAACTGCCTGGGGGAAGAAACTTTTAAAATTACATGAAGTATTTTACGCAGCGGTAAGTTTTCTACGCAGAGAGTGGTGAGTGCGTGGATTGGGCTGACGTCGGCGGTGGTGAAGGCAGAAACGATAGGGTCTTTAAGAGACTTCTGGATGGCTACGTGGAGCTTAGAAGAATAGAGGGCTATAGATAAAGCCTAGGTAGTGTAAGGTAGGGACGTGTTCGGCACAGCTTTGTGGGCTGAAGGGCTTGTATTGTGCTGTATGTTTTCTGTGTTTCTATTTTTAATAGCCCTAAGGAAGCTTTTGGAAAAGGCAGTTTGCTGGGTGGGTATGGTTCACTTTTCCTGTCCACTTTCTTGTCTTGGATACGTGCAATTCATTTAGTGATGGTAAACGATAGCCAGTGGCCTTTTCAGCTGTCTGGACAGCATCGCACTGAGATCGATGTGTTTGAGTACTTCAGAAGAGCATCCACAGCTTACTGCAGATGGTACAGTTCACACAGTGAATGGTCAGGCACAGAGGAGTGCGATGGAACAAAAGGATCTGTAAATGCAGGTCCATAATTCATTGAAAGTGGCGTCACAGGTAGATGGGGTCATAAAGAAAGCTCTTGGCATGTTGGCCTTCATAAATCAAAGACATGAGTACAGAAGATGAGATGTGATGTTGAAGTTGTATAAGACATTGGTGAGGCCTAATTTGGAGTATTGTGTGTAGTCTTGATCACTTTCCTACAGGAAAGGTATAAATAAGCTTAAAAGAGTACAGAGAAAATTGACGACGACGTTTAATAGAAATTTTGATAGGTTTATGGATGGTAGGGGTATTGAGGGCTGTGGTCCTGGTGCATGTTGATAGGAGTAGGTAGTTTAAATGGTTTAGCACGGACTAGATGGGCTAAAGAGCCTTTTTCTGTGTTGTAATTTTCCATGTCTCTAATGAATATGAAAGGGTATCAAGTGTATGGGATATTTGGTTGCATCTCTCCCAGCGGAATTCCTGCTCATTTCTGAATTGGTATGAGCAACAATTCTGCCCGTGAACTCTCTCCCTGATTTAAGCCAACACTTAATTGCTAAATCCAGGTAAATAGTGTCAGCCCAAAACACTGACTATTTAGTCCTCTCCATAGATGCTGCCTAACCTCCAGCTTTGTGTGTGTGTTGCTTCATTTCTGAGTCTAATTTGGCCCCTTCTTTCATTTAATTTGGATTTTTGACCAGGATATATGAGACTTCCATTTGTCACCATACAAACAGGACTATGGAATTCCTTTGGATAACGCACAAGACAGCCTGCCCTTTGTAGTGATAGGCACTGCATTAAATACTACAGAGAGACATTGTTAGGAAGACATAAAATGTGATTCTTTCATCAGCAATATTTTATCAACCTGATCTTTTTCCCATTCTGTTCAAATTGTGTGTTTAGTTCTAACTCGTCCAGCTAATTATCCAACACAAACACTCCAACACAATGCCATTGTATTCTGCTTAATTGCTTTTGTATTATCAGTCATTAATTTCTGCAATTTCAATGTATTGAATCTAAGTGAATACATTCTTCTTGGCTTGCACTGTAGTGGTTAGGGAGCATGCTCTAATGTACCTCCTGTTCTTTATTTTATAGGATTCTCAGCATCTAACCTCTGGGTACAATGGACAAAGTAGGTCACCCTTTACTGTCATTTTTCCTTTGAAAGCCATTTAATGTTTTGCCTGTAATTAAACTTAACGTTGGAATGTTAATTGCATGGTGCTGGTTTTCTGATGATGGAAGGATCATTTGCCTATGATGAGGAATTATCTGTCACAGCATGTTAACAGTAGAATTTCAAGGGCTGTAACAACAGCTGTAGACAGGTTCTGGGTAAAACAACTACAGACCTGACACTCTTTACGTTTGGTCCTTTACAGAGCGGTGTGATGTTCAAGGGAAACCTCCAACCAAGTCAGCGCCACAAAAATCGTGAGTACCACTGGGCTGGTTCTTTTAAATTAAAAAATCTCACTCGTTTTGTCTGTAATCTAAGCTGGGTGAAATGTGTTGAAGGCTCTCAAGACTTCAGTGATTGACTTTGGCTTGTGATCCTGACCCAAGAATTCTTTTTTTTCCCTTTCAAGTTTAGAACTGTGCCAAACATGTACTTACTTTAGAAATTAACTCGGGTTACCCATAGCCCTCTATTTTTCTGAGCTCCATGTACCTATCCAGGAGTCTGTTAAAAGACCCTATTGTATCTGCCTCCACCACAGTCGCCGGCAGCCCATTCCACACACTCACCACTCTCTGCGTAAAAAACTTACCCCTGACATCTCCTCTGTACCTACTTCCAAGCACCTTAAAATTGTGTCTTCTTGTGTTTACAGAAGAATATTGGCTGAACTCTGGTGTTTGGGTACCTGACATACAGGCCAAAGCTCAAAGTATGACAAGCAGTTTTCACAAGGTGTTCATACTAACCCTACCCCCGTCTTCTTCCTCTTACCTTTCAACCACAATAATCCTTCCAGTCCCCCCACACCAGTGGTTTCTAACCTTTTTTATGCCATGTAACAATATCCTGGTCCCTCAACACCAGCTCCATAGCAAAGAAAGCCCAGCGGCTCTACTTTCTGCGAAGGCTGAGGAAAGTCCATCTCCCACCCCCCATCCTCATCACATTCTACAGGGGTTGTATTGAGAGCATCCTGAGCAGCTGCATCACTGCCTGGTTTAGAAATTGCACCATCTCGGATCGCAAGACCCTGCAGCAGATAGTGAGGTCAGCTGAGAAGATCATCGGGGTCATTACGGACCCCACACACCCCTCATACAAACTCTTCTCCCTCCTGCCGTCTGGGAAAAGGTACCGAAGCATTCAGGCTCTCACGAGCAGACTATGTAACAGTTTCTTCCCCCAAGCTATCAGACTCCTCAATACCCAGAACCTGGACTGACGCCAACTTACTGCCCTCTACTGTGCCAATTGGCTTGTTTATTATTTATTGTAATGCCTGCATTGTTTTGTGCACTTTGCAGTCCTGGGTAGGTCTGTAGTCTAGTGTAGTTTTTTTTCTGTGTTGTTTTTTACGTAGTTCAGTCTAGTTTTTGTACCATGTCATGTAACACCATGGTCCTGAAAAACGTTGTCTCATTTTTACTATGTACTCTACCAGCAGTTATGGTCAAAATGACAATAAAAGTGACTTGACTTGATTTGATTAAGCAAGGGGTCCATGGACCCCAGGTTGGCCACTTCTGCCTTAGACGTATTCTTCTTTCCCTCAACTAGATACAGGGGTGATTCTACATTCTCACTATTCTCTTGGAGAAAAGGATGTTTCTCCTAAGTTCTGACTGGATTTATGAATGACTATTTTGCTTAAGTGGAAGATGTTGCTCTGCATTTCTCCACTGATCCTCTTGAGAAGTTTAAGAACCACTTCAGACACTGCTCTAGTTTAATAATGTCAAGTGATCTCAATCCCCACACCATGCCCCACCCCTCCCCACGCACACATGCAGCCACCCGTAAGGACTTACAACCACAGTTCACACACCAATACACCACAAAGCAATCCAAACTCTCCCTCTCTCTCTCTCACACTCACTCTCTTTCTCTCTCTCTCTCACACACACACACACACACACACACACACACACACACACACACACACACACACACACACACACACACACACACACACACACACACACTTACACCCACACTATACCTTGGTTAAGTATAACTTGCAGACTAGCGAAGGGAAGGAGCATCTTATACATCTTTTGGTGGAAACATATCTCCATCCTCCACCCACAAAATAATACCAGTGGTAATTCTATTTAAAACATAGTGAAACTCGTTTTCAGGATTACGTTGCATTGAAGCAGTGGAAAACTTGAGTTCAGCAATCAAATGAAATCTGTCTGGGTTGGTGTTAAGTTTTTTTAAGACTTCTTGAATCCAGGCGATATCTGATGCCAGTTCTTGCCTCCTGCCAATGTTCCTTCTAATATTCTTTTGCATCTGCACAGACCAAGCATTGCTTTACATAGAAACACAGGAACATAGAAAACCTACAGCACAATACAGGCCCTTCAGCCCACAAAGTTGTGCCGAACATGACCTTACCTTAGAAATTACTAGACTTACCCATAGCCTTCTATTTTACTAAGCTCCATGTACCTATCCAAAAGTCTCTTAAAAGACCCTATTTTATCCGCCTCCACCCCGTTGCCGGCAGCCCATTCCATGCACTCACCACTCTCTGTGTAAAAAAACTTATCCCTGACATCTCCTCTGTACCTACTCCCCAGATCCTTAAACCTGTGTCCTCTTATGGAAACATTTTAGCCCTGGGAAAAAGCCTCTGACTATCCACATGACCAATGCCTCTCATTATCCACTGTGCAATGCGTTGTGCATCATCCAGTTTTTTGAGCAAGAAATTTTTACCTGGCCTGAAAACTGCACAGTACTCTAAAAAAGAATTCTGTAATATGCATACTATAACTATTGAGAATGAAAACTGAAAAATCACATAGTTCTGATTGTATTTATTAATTGAAGGATATCATGAAAGACAATACCACAAAGAAAATCTTACATGTTGCATAAACTTTAAAACTTAGACAACAACAGCATTCAGCAGACTGGCGGTTTACTAACCTCCATTCTGTGTATACTGTTACGATTTGTCTAAATGGTGTAACATGAAGCACTACCAATGTAAATATGTTGAAGCTCTAAAATGTTTCAAAGTAAAGGTTTGGTATGTTTATTATTTAGAAAATTTATGGATTATATTCATTAATACATAATTACAGAGTATTTCTCAATTACTCTATATTAACATAGATTTCATAATTGTATTAATGTAACTTCAAAATTATATTAACAATATATAAAATAAAGATTCCAGCTGCACAGCAACAAAGGCTTTCTGCATGGGAGCGTTTCAGTTACGAGAGGGAACAGTGCCTCCTTCATACCTCCTATTTTGATGCTACACTACTGTCATAGAAAAACAGAAAACCTACAGCAAAAAACGTACACCTTCAGCACACAAAGTGTGCCGAACATTTCCTTACCTTAGAAGCTACCCAAGGATACCCATAGCCCTCTATTTTTCTAAGCTCAATGTATCTATCCAGCTGTAACATTACGGCTTGGCTCTTAAATTTAGTATGACAAATGATGAAGGCCAATGCACCATATACCGTCTTAACCACAGGGTCAACCTGTGCAGCAGCTTTGAGTGTCCTATGAGCTTGGACCCCAAGATCCCTCTGATCCTTCACACTGCCAAGAGTCTTACCATTAATACTATATTCTGCCATCATATTTGACCTACCAAAATGAACCACTTCACACTTATCTGGGTTGAACTCCATCTGCCACTTCTCAGCCCAGTTTTGCATCTTATCAGTGCCCCACTGTAACCTCTGACAGCACTCCACACTATCCACAACACCCCCAATCTTTGTTTATTAACCCATCCCTCCACTTCCTTATCCAGGTCATTTATAATAATCATAAAGAGTAGGGATCCCAGAACAGATCCCTGAGGCATACCACTGGTCACCAGCCTCCATGCAGAATGTGACTAATCTACAACCACTCTTTGCCTTTTGTGGGCAAGTCAGTTCTGGATCCACAAAGCAATGTCCCCCTGGATCCCATGCCTCCTTACTTTCTCAATAAGCCTTTCATGGGGTACTTTATCAAATGCCTTGCTGAAATCCATAACACTACATCTACTGCTCTACCTTCATCAATGTGTTTAGTCACATCCTCAAAAAATTCAATCTGGCTCATAAGGCATAGCCTGCCTTTGACAAAGACATGCTGACTATTCCTAATCATATTATGTCTCACCAAATGTTCATAAATCCTGCCTCTCAGGATCTTCTCCATCAACTTACCAACCACTGAAGTAAGTCTATAATTTCCTGGGTTATCTCTACTCCCTTTCTTGAATAAGGGAACAACATCCGCAACCTTCCAATCCTCCGGAACCTCTCTCGTCCCTTTTGATGATGCAAAGATCATCGCCAGAGGCTCAGCAATCTCCTCCCTCACCTCCCACAGTAGCCTGTGGTACATCTCATCTGGTCCTGGTGACTTATCCAACTTGATGCTTTCCAAAAGCTCCAGCACATCCTCTTTCTTAATTATCTACTTGCTCACTCTTTTTAGTACGCTGTAAGTCATCCCTACAATTGCCAAGATCCTTTTCCAAGGTGAATACTGAAGCAAAGTATTCTTTAAGTACCTCTGTTATCTCCTCAGGTTCCATGCACACTTTTCCACTGTCACACTTGATATTCTCTCCATCTTGCTTGCAGCTGCCAAGATCTTAACCTCTGGAATTTTCTTCGTAAACCTCTCTGTCTTTCCACAACTCAAACCAATTTTAAGAAGCTCCTCAAAGTCTTCTTTCATCAGGTTATTTGGTCACCTTTCCTAATTATCTCTTTATGTGGAATAGTTTCAAATGTTGTCTGGATTGAGGTTATTGGTGTTACATAATTGTGGTTTGTAACCTGAGTAATTGCACCCTCGCAAACTCCATGGTATGAGTTTCTGACAGATGGCCTATTTTCCTTCTACATCTCCAAAAGGTGATGGTAGATTGATAATTTATCTGTGAGTTTAAATTCATGGCAGAAGAACCAAGGGGAACTTGATGGATAGCCAAGAGAGAATGACCTGTAAGGCCGACAAGAGAAAAGAGAAAAAGATTAATAAGATACACAAGGGGGCACTTTAAGATCAAAAGACATAGGGGGATGAGGCCATTTGGCCTATTACATCTGTTCTACCATTCCATCATGGCTGATGTATTATCACTCTCAACACCATTCACCTGCTTTCTCACCATAACCTTTGACACCCTTACTAATCAAGAACCTATTAACTTCCACTTTAAATATATCCAGTGATTTAGCCTCCAAAGCCCTCTTGACAATGAATTCCACAGATTCACAACCCAGATACAGAACTGCAGTCTTAAACACAAACAACACACACAAAATGCTGGTAGAACACAGCAGGCTAGGCAGCATCTATAGGGAGAAGCGATGTCGATGTTTCGGGCCGAGACCCTTCGTCAGGACTAACCGAAAGGAAAGATAGTAAGAGATTTGAAAGTAGAGGGGGGAGGGGGAACTGCGAAATGATAGGAGTAGACCGGAGGGGGTGGGATGAAGCTAAGAGCTGGAAAGGTGATTGGCGAAAGTGAAAAGTTGAAGGGCCGAAGGAATTATAGATGGGGAGCAGCGAGAGACGGTTTCACTGAACTCCCGTCAAAGAGAAGATTTAAACTTCTTCAGTGTAGGCATCACTGGCAGAGGCTTCGCAGTGGTGAATTTAAAGAGCAAACATGAGGAAATCTGCAGATGCTGGAAATTCAAACAACACACACGATATTCTGCAGATGCTGAAAACCCAGAACAGCAACCACAATATATGGGAGGAACTCAGCACCTATGGGGAGGAATAAACAGTTGATGTTTTGGACTGAGAGGCTTCAACAGAGTAAATCTGGAATTTCTTGTGTCTTCAACTGAGTGGCTATCCTCTGTACCCTCTATAATATACCTCTCCTAAGCTCAAGATAACTGTGTGATACAGCCAGCCCTTCTAAAATCCAAAGAATGAGGGCAGATCTTATTGATACATATCGAATGTTGAAATGCCTTGACAGTCGATTTCAAGAAGGTGATTCCCATGGTGGGGGGAGTCTGTGACTGGTGGACACAGCATCAGAATTGAGGCACATCATTTTGGAACGGAGATGGGGAGGAACTTCTTCAGTCGGTTGGATAGACAGGGTCAGCAAGATGGCGGCACGACGCAGTTTGCAGTGGCCTCTCCGGAGCTGATATCTGTTATTTGTCAAGCGGGGTGCCGTGCACAATCCTAATCTGATGAAAAATGGACATGGGAGCACGGAGGAAAATCTGGAAATCTCCAGGAAGGCCTTCTGCTTTGCTTCTGCTGTTGTGAGGTCTGGGTCTCTGCTGAGAAGAATAGGCCCCCTCGGGGTCTATTCCTCGGGGTCGCATTGCTGGTGGCCATTGGCGGGAGCGTCACAGTGTGCTGGGCAGAGGATGATGCTCAGAGAGGCTGTGCCGATGGGGATGGTCAGAGATTTGACTGACTTGGAGTCCGCTGCGGTCGGGGCGCTTTCACTGTGTGCTGCGTCTGCGAGGCTGAGTCCAGCGGCGCCGTGGAAGTCCATAGTGGGGGTATTCCCTTCTGCCGCCTGCATGGGATAACGAGTCTATCAGGACCCTGAGGACTTGTGGAAACTGTGTGGTGGTTTCTTTCGAACTTATAGTCTTTTAACATCTTTGGACTATTTTTACTGCGACCATGGTCTGTTTTTTTTTATCAATTATGGTATTGTCTGCACTGTTGTAACTATATGTTAACTATATATGTAACTACGTGGTTTTACGTAGGTCTTGCAGCTTTAGTTTTTGGTTTGTTGGGTGGTAGAGTTGGTCTCCTGACTTGGTGTGGCTGGGTAGTCTTGATTTGTCTGGTGGGTTTGGAGCTCCTTTCCGGGGAACGCGCTAAGTTGGTAGCGCGATATTAATACGCAGCAGCCTCTCTGGACTGGAATTTGAGGAGAATGGTCCTGGTATGAAGTCCGGCTGACTCCTTGCACACTTTCCATCTGGGTCAAGCGTTGAGCCAGCAACCCGGCCTCGGGAAAAACAGACAAATGCTAAAGAAACGTCAAGATTTCCGTCAAGGCGTGAAGACGAACACCAACCTTACAGTCTTATGGTCTTAATATCTCCTCCTTTGGCATCGCAGGTGTGAGATGCATGAGATGCCATTGAGAGACACTCAGAGATACACTCTTCAATACAATAGAGCTGCACTTGCTTCAATCAAACAGTACATCAAGCCTCTGCACAAAAACCAGACCATAATCAGTAATTTCTTTTTTCCAAACAGAATTACTATACACATGATTACTTGTCTTTTTTATAAAGCAAACTGCACCCAGAATAGCTTTGATGACAGCGAACAAAGCAAGAAAAGCCATAACAATAAACTTTGATTTGAACGGCTTTGAAAATGAGAATTTTTTTATGAAGATCTATATTGGCTGTTGAGCTCATTCAAACAAAGGTTATAAAAATTCCAGGCAGACTTATTCCATCTGTCACCACCATTGTTATTTTAATTAGACTGGGACCTGATTGTGCCAGGACTGTTACGAGCAATCTCCTGGTTTTGCGTGGTAATACAATGACTCCCAGGCAGAGTGGAAATGAATCACATTCAGTGATCACTCTTCTGTATTTGCTGGATCTAATCTTATGCACAGAATTTATATTTTATAATTTAATTCTGTGCACCTTATTCCACTGGGAAAGTAATCCTGCTTTTGTCAGTAGAAGTTGCTGCTGCTTTTGGTATGAGTTTTTCTGTATGTAATTCATGGAGAGCTCGACTGTGCACACCTATCGAATCATAGAGAACCACAGCACAGAAACAGGCCCTTCAGTTCATCTAATCCATACTGAAACCATTTAAACTGCCTATTCTCATCAACTTGCACCAGGACCATAGCCCTCCATACCTCTACCATCCATGTACCTGTCCAAACTGCCCTTAAGTATTGAAATCGAGCTTGCATGCACCACTTGCGCTGGTAGCCTCGTTCCACACTCTCATGAGCCTCTAGTGAAGAAGTTTCGCCTCAAGTTTCCCTTAAACTTTTCACCTTTCATCCTTAACCCATCTCCTCTGGTTGTAGTCCTACCCATCCTCAATGGAAAAAGTTTGCTTGCATTTACCCAGTCTATATCCCTCATCATTTTGTCTATCTCTATCAAATCTCCTCTCAATCTTCTACATTCTAAGGAATAGAGTCCTGACCTATTGAATCTTCCCTTATAACTCACGTCCTCCAGACCCAGCGGCCTCTTTGTAAATTTTGTCTGTACTCTTTCAACTTTATGTACATCTTTCCTGTATACTCACATCACTCTACAAATGTGCATAGAGAAAATCCTAACGTGCTACGTGACTGCACGGTACAGAAGCTGATCTGTGGCAGACATGCAGGCTTTACCACAGGTACTCAAAACTGCCCAAAGCATCACTGGCACCAACCTACCCACCATCAAGGATGTATATACAGAAAGGTGTCAGAAAAACCCCACCAATATCATGAGGAATCCCATGCACCCCGCTCATGGACTGGTTGTCCCACACCCATCAGGGAGGAGGCTACATAGCATCCATGCCAGAACCATCAAACTCAATATGTTACTTTCCTCAAGCAGCAAGGCTGATCAACTCTCCGCACCTCCAACCGCCACGTCTTTATCATTTGCTATCAGAGTCACCTTATTGACAGACATGTCACTTTATTAACATGCAATCAATCTGTGTACATTTATCTAATGTATCTATATTTATCGTGATTTATTATTGTTGTGTTCTTCATGGAATGTTTGATGGCTCTGGGACAGCACTTGCTGGAGTTTAGAAGAATGAGTAGGGCCTTATTGAAACCTATTGAATGTTGAATGATAGAGTGGATGTGGAGATGTTTTCTATAGTGGGGGATTCTAGGACCAGAGGGTATAGCCTCACAATAGGATGTCCATTTAGAATGGAGAGAAGGAGGAATTTCTTTAGCCAGAAGATTGTGAATCTGTGAAATTCATTGTGGAGATCAAGTCATTGGGTATATTTAAAGCAGGGGTTAATAGGTTCTTGATTAGTATGGGTGTCAAAGATTACAGGGAAAAGGCAGGAGAATGGGATTGAGAGGGATAATAAATCAGCCATGATAGAAACAGACCAGACTTGATGGGCTGAATGGCTTAACTCTGCTCCTATGTCTTCCAGTCTTATGGTTTTGCTGAAGATATCCAGCATTTGCAGAATATCTTGTGTCTGTGAGCAACAAACGGTCTACTGGAGAAACTCAGTGAGTCAAGAAGCAGCTGTTGTGGGAAAGGAATTGTCAACCCAAAACGTCCACAATTCCTCCCCCACAGATACTGCTTGATGCAATGAGTTCCTCCAGTTAAATAAAAACCAGAAACTTTATTTTTATTCTTATTTAGAGATACATAACAGAACAGGCCTTTCTGGCCCAATGAGCTGTGCTACCCAGCAACCCACCTATTTAACACTAACTAATCACAGGCAGTTTACAATGACCAAGTAGCCTACTAACCAGTATGTCTTTGGACTGTGGGAGGGAAGTAGAGCACCCGGAGGAACACATATAGTCACAGACTCTTGTACAGATGGTGACAGAATTGAACTCTGAACTCCAAAGCTCCTAGCTGTAATAGCATCGTGATATTTGCTACATTAACGTGGCCCCCTATCTGTGACATGTTGTGAAATATCTTGTTTTGCAGCAGCAGTACACTGCAATTCATTAAAAATTCTATAAGTTTCCATAAATAAAAATAAATAGATATATAGATAGATAGACACACGGACAGACAGGCAGACCATGCAAAAAGAGATCAAGCTAGTGAGGTTCATGGACCATTCAGAAATCTGATGGCAGGGAGTAAGAAGATGTTCCTAAAATTTTGAGTGTGTGTCTTCAAGCTCCTGTACCTCCTTCTTGACGGTAATACTGCGAAGAGGGAGATCTGATTTTTTTGTAGCATATTTCTACAGACGTACTCTGGAGAGCACTTGGACTGATTGTATCACTGTCTGGTATGGAGGGACCACTGCATAGGATCGATGAAAGCTGCAGAAAGTTGTAAACTCAGCCAGCTCCACCGTGGGCACGAGCCTCCCCAGCATCCAGGGCACCTTCAAAAAGTAAAGATTCAAAAATAGTGGCATCCATCATTATCACCCAGGAAATGCCCTCTTCTCAATGCTACCATCAAAGAAGAGGTACAGGACTCTCAACGTTTTAGGAACTTCTTTTTTCCCTCTGCTATCAGATTTCTGAACAATCATTGAACTCATGAATACAACCTCATTGCTTTGTTCTCTTTTCACAGCTATTTATTTTTATATATTTCTTATTGTAATCTCTAGTAATTTTTATCTCTTGCACTGTACTGCTGCTGTAAAACAACAAATTTCACGACATTTGTCAGTGATAATAAACATGATTCTGATTCTGATTCCAGCCTCTACTGTTGTACCTTGATTTCATGTGAGCCCTGCCATGGTTTTTTCACTCGTCCAGTACATTAGTTTGACACTGGGCTGTCAATGAACATCACAGTATCTTGTTAGACAGAAAGCCGCTTTTCCATTGTGTTATGTGTCTGGTGAATGTAGTACCTCGCCACCTCCTTCACATTTTGGTTATGTAACTATGAATTCCATGACCCTGTTACAAATAGCTCAATAATATTAACTCAACTCTTCAGAAATAGAACTTTTACTAATACCAGACCTGAATTAGGTATCTGTCTGTTCATCTACCCAAGGAACAAACACACACAGAAATGCATAAATACACTCAGCCTCCAACCTGATGGCATGAATATTGATTTCTCCTTCTGGTTAAAAAATAGTTCCCCCTTCCCCTCTTCCCCTATTGCCCACTCTGACCTTTTACCTCTTCTCGCCTGTCTATCATTTTTCCCTGGCTCCCCTCCTCCTTCCCTTCTCCCATGGTCCACTCTCCTCTCCGATCAGATTCCTTCTTCTCTAGCCCTTGGCTTTCCTGATCAGCCTGGCTTCACCTATCACCTTATAGCTAGCCTGCTTCCCCTGCCCCCACCTTTTTATTCTGCTGTCTTCCCCCTTCCTTCTCAGTCCTGAAGAATTTGAATTGGATTGAATTCAATTTCAGTTTATTGTCATTTAGAAACCACAAATGCAATGCAATTAAAAAATGAGACAACGTTCCTCCAGAATGATATCGTAAAAGCGCATGACAAAACAGACTACAACAGAAAATCCACATAACGCTTGGTAATCCCCAAATCCAGAGTCCGGAGAGGCTGCTGTGTATTAATATCGCGCTACTGTCTTAGCGCGTTCCCCGGAAAGGAGCTCCAAACCCACCAGACAAAACAAGACTACCCAGACACACCAAGTCAGGAGACCAACTCTACCACCCAACAAACCAAAAACTAAAGCTACAAGACCTGCACAAAACCACATAGTTAACAACATATAGTTACAACAGTGCAAACAATAGCATAATTGATAAAAAACAGAGCCACAGTAAAAAATTGCCCAAAGAAATGAAAAGACTATAAGTTCGAAAGAAACCACCACACAGTTTCCACAAGTCCTCAGGGTCCCGATAGACTCGCCATCCCACGCCGGCGGCAGAAGGGAATACCCTCGCTATGGACTTCCAAGGCGCCGCCAGACTCAGCCTCGCAGACACAGCGCACAGTGAAAGTGCACCAACCGCATCGGACTCCGAGTCCATCGAACCGCCGAGCCTCCGACCATCCTCTCTTGCACAGCCTCTCTGAGCACCATCCTCTGCCGAGCGCACTACGACGCCTCCGCCAATGGCCACTGGCAACACGACCCTGAGGACTGGGGGCCTGTTCTTCTCAGCAGAGACCCGGACCTCACAACAGCAGCAGCAACGAAGAAGGCCTTCCTGGAGACTTTCAGATGTCCCTCCGTGCTCCCATGTCCGTTTTTCATCAGATTAGGATTGTGCACGGCACCCCCGCTTAACGTAACAGATATCAGCTCCGGAGAGGCCACTGCAACCTGAGTCGCACCGCCAGAAGTGTCTCAGTCTGAAACGTCAACTGTTTATTCATTCCGTAGATGCAGCCTGACCTGCTGAGTTCATCCGGCATTTTGTGCATGTTGCTCTGGATTTCCTGCATCTGCAGACTTCCTCATGTTTATAATATACTCAGTGGCCATTATATTTGATACCTCCTGTACCTAATAAAATGGCCATTGAGTGTGTGTTCATGATCTTCTGCTGCTGTAGCCCATCCACTTCAAGGTTCAACCTGTTGTGCATTCAGAGATGTTCTGCAAAGCACTGTTGTAAAGTGTAGTTATTTCTGTTACTGTCACCTTCCTGTCAGCTTGAACCAGTCTGGCCATTCTCCTCTGACCTCTCTCATTAACAAAGTGTTTTCACTCACAGAACTGCCACTCACTGGATTTTTTTGTGTAAACTCTAGAGACTGTTGTGTATTAAAGATGATGTATTTCACTTTATTTTCTATGCTTCAACGTACATCATCATTATTTTGTGCCATGTTGTACAACATGGGCGATCATGGTCTTCCAGCTGCCTTTAATCTCAGAAATCTTCAAAACATTTGCCTGTCCATCCCTTGTTGTAACTCATGAATGTCATGCTCTGTTTCTTACATCAACTTTTCCTATCGCTGCAGGTTTTTGGAGCTTCTCTTTCCTCAGTATATATCCCAGAACTTTCAGCCGTCATTTCCTGATTGACTGTATCAGTTCTTCTCTTATTCGGCTTTTCACAACACTTCCTCATTTGTTAGTCTGTCCTTCCGCGATAATTTCATCAATCAATTATTTTGATAATTCTTCAATTTTTGATGTACACTTGCAAATAAATCTAATCTTTTCTCCTTTGATACTACTTCCTCCCAAGAATAACCAAATCATTACCCCATACAATTAGATGGACCCTTGACCTTGCAGTCTACCTTGCTGTCTACCTACGCTGCAATTTCTCTATTTCTGCTACATTTTATTCTCTATTGTTTAACCTCGTACAACCTGAGTGCACCGTTACAATGAATTGATCTGTAATGATAGTCTGCAAAACTAGTCTTTCGTTGTACCTCGGCACGGTAGTGTAGTGATTAGCACAACGCTTTACAGTATCAGCGACCCAGGTTCAATTCCAGTCACTGTCTGTAAGTAATTTGTACATTTTCCCCGTGACCACGACGCTTTCTCCAGGGGCTCCAGTTTTCTCCCACAATCTAAAGACATATGAATTAGTTGTAAATTGTCCTGTGATTAGGCTAGGGTTAAATAGGTGGGTGGCACAGCTTGAAGAGCTGGAAATGTCTACTCAGTGCTATATCTCAATAAATAAATAAATAACATTAATGACAGTGATAAACCAATTTACCAACCTCTCCCCTCAGTTGGTTTCACCTATCACCTACCATAGTGTACTCCTTCCCCTCACACTACCTTCTTATTCTAGATTCTTCCCCCTTTCTTTCCAGCCTATTCAGAGTCATTAGGCTCTCTGTCTCCTTCCCGTACTCCGACTCATCGTTATTAGAGATTAAGCCCATTATGATGGTGTCATCTGCAAACTTGTAGATTGAGTTAGAGTAGACTCTAGCCACCCATCCATGAGTGGGAAGTCAAAGAGTAAAGGTGTCAAAGATCAGGGGGAAGGCAGGACAATGGGGTTGAGAGAGATAGTAAATCAGCCCTGACAGAATGGTGGAGCAGGATTGATGGGCTGAATAGGCTAATTCTGCTCCTAATTATTGTCTTAGTACTGTCTAAGTAGATTAGGGGCTGAAGATGCAGCCTTGTGGGGCACCAGTGTTCAGGATGATCATAGCGGTTGTGTCACTGCCTATCCTTACTGATGGTATGCACTATCTGCTTTGACTGATGCCTGGCAAAAGATATTCATTCCCACTGATGTCAATTAGTGCCCAGCTCTCAATTATATTGAACAAAAATACTTCTCCCTTTATGACAGAAGAAAATTGCATTAATTATATCCGCTGTAGATTCCAAAACTGTAGGAAATCAAATAAAATTAACAATGTGCCCTCAGACATAATCCTGTACTGCATTAAGGCTTCCAATTCTTTCATCTCCCTCTTTATGTTCACAGTCATTTCTCTGGCTTACTGAAGTGGAGTGTTCGTGTCCCATTGCACTTTGCATAATTAATTACTTTCATCTCTTATTTCATCTGTGGTATTTTGTGTTACCTTTGTTGTTGCAGAGAACATCTGATTGCTCCAGTTTATTTTAGGGTATTTTTACACAGAGGACCAAAAGTCTTTTATACTTGATCCAAGAGCTAATGGCCGTTTGGTACTGAGGCTGACTGTGTAAATAATTGCACAGGTCATTTATCCTGAATGTCAAAGACATCCACAAACAATCGTTCTTATTTTTATTTATTTAGAAATTCAGCACAGTAACAGTTGCTTCTGGCCCAACAAATCTGTACTGCCCAATTACACCCATTTGATCAACTAACCTACTAACCCGTATGTCTCAGGAATGTGAGAGGAAACAGGAGCACCCGGAGGAAACCCATGTGTTCATGGGGAGAACGTACAAACTCCTTCCAGACAGCAGCAGAATCAAACCCAATTGCTGGTGCTGTAAAAGTGTTATACTATCATGCCCCCTCCCACATAAATCAAAATTTTAACAGAAACTTGTGCATGTTGGAAATCTAAAATAACAACGGAAACTGTGGGAAATACTCAGCAGGACAAGCCAGACGTGGAAAAAGAAACAGACCTAACTTCTCAAGTCAAGCACTGTTCGTCAGATCAGGGAAAGAGAAGCTGGTAAGGCTGCAGGGAGGTGGGGTGATGTTTCTGATATGGAAGAACTGGAGTGACCATGGGGAACAAGCTGTAACACACACAAAATTCTGGAGGAACTCAGCAGGCTAGGCAACATCTATAGAAAAAAGTACAGTCTACGTTTCAGGCTGAAACCCTTCGGCAAAAGTACAGTCTTGCCAGAGGGTCTCGGCCCGAAACATTGACTGTACTTTTTTCTATAGATGCTGCCTTGCCTGCTGAGTTCCTCCAGCATTTTGTGTGTGTTACTTGGATTTCCAGCATCTCTTGTCTGCGATGGGATCAGCTGTAAACAAGCTTAACTGGACAAGGAGTGAATTGGTATGGTTAGAGAGAGAGAACATGAAGAAACAAATGTGGGAGTTGTGAAATGCTGAGCAGGAGGATGTGCCCAGCAGCGCTCCACCCCCAGAGGAGAAAAAGAAATAAAAAGTACAAAAAGTAAACCTGCTTAGTCAATCTCAAGGACTTAAGGGTGTGATTTCATGACAGGCAATTTGCTGCAGAAAGTCAGCAGGTCAGACAGCATCTGTGGAGGGAAGTAGACAGACAAAGTTTTGGATTAAGATGTATTGGCTGAACACCCATCCAGATGCAAAGTCTTGAAATTGAAACTGTCCACTTCCCTCCACAGATGCAGAGTGACCCACTGAGTTCTTAGAGCAGGCTTTTGTTTTGCTCCCAATGTCAGTATTTAAAGTATCTTGTATCTTCAGAGAAAGTTACCTGAAGTTGTAGAATTCAATATTGTGCTTCAGTCATTGAGCCTCAGTCATACTGACACTTTGATAGTCATTGTTGACGCTGCTTATTTGTTTATGGGGTGGGGGGGTGTCAGGATTTGGGTACTGTTGGCAAATACAGATTTATTGACCATCACTAATGGCCCTTGAGAAAATGGTGGTGATCCAACTTTTTTTCTGCTGAAGTTTTCTTCTCCCATCACTCCCTCTGGCTTCCAACTTCCTTCCCTTTATTCTATGTCATCTCCTATCAGATTCCTTCTTCTTAAGCCCTTTACCTCTTCCACCTCTCATCCCTTAAATCATCCTCCTACCTAACTTCTTTGGGCCTGTTCCTCCTTTTTTTCCAGCCCCAATGAAGGATCTCAGCTCGAAACATTGACTGTTTATTTCGTTCTGTAGATGCTGCCTGACTTGCCGAGTTCCTCCAGCATTTCCGGCATCTGCAGAATCTCTTGTGTTTCTGCTGAAGTTGCTGTAAAGAGGGAGTCCCACAGATAAGACTGAGTAATATACGCTGACCAGCACAGCCATTGCGTGGGTGCGGTCAGCTGCCTGTACTCAGAATATCCCCCACACTAAGCTGAACCTTGCCACAGTGCTGGAAACTGGTATCACATTCAACACCTTCAACCAGCCCAAAGGTGAAACACCAAAAAGCTGATGAGTCCAGAGGTAGAGACCCAAAGTGTCAGGCCTGATCCAGCTGACACCTCCCAGCTTGCTCATGCAGGCACCTCACAGTCTCCACCCAGCTAATAGAATTCACCTGCACTCATTCCAGACTCATCACCTGCAGCCTATTTAACCCAGTTCTCATCCACAGTCCTTGTTCACTCGTCAAACCAGCCGGTCTCAACCAGTTACTCCTAGCCTTCACTTCCCTGTGTAAAGTTTACTGATTTGCCTGGTGGGTTTTGTTTCCATTCTCAGTGGTTTTGTGACCCCTTGTGGCTTGTTATTTTGCCATCTATTATTAGTTATTGTTCACCGCTGAATCATCTCCACTGCTCTAGAACATAGAACAATACAGCTCAGTACAGGCCCTTCGACCCACAATGTTGTGCCGACCCTTAAGCCCTGCCTCCCATAAAACCCCTGCCTTAAATTCCTTCATATACCTGTCTAGTAGTCTCTTAAATTTCACTAGTGTATCTGCCTCCACCACTGACTCAGGCAGTGCATTCCACACACCAACCACTCTCTGAGTAAAAAACCTTCCTGTAATATCCCCCTTGAACTTTCCACCCCTTACCTTAAAGCCATGTCCTCTTGTACTGAGCAGTGCTGCCCTGGGGAAGAGGCGCTGGCTGTCCACTCTATCTGTTCCTCTTAATTCAAGCCTCCTCTACATTTTCTGACACAAAGTTTGAAGCCCCTTGTTCAGCTTGTCCTGAGGTTAGATGGCGAATGTCTGCAAATCTGTGAGTCCAAATGAGGGACTGGAGATTAGAGGTCCAGTATCTGGGAGTCTTAATCATCTGGGATCAAGGACTGGAGGTCAGAGTTGGCCTGCCCTGGGACTGGAGGACTGTCTATGGTGTAAGTGGGTGAGAGGGTGGAGGGTGGGAAAGGGAGTTGTTACCCTGTTGTTGTTTTGTTTTGTTGCTGCTTGTGCTGTTCTGCTGAATGGGCATGTTATGTTGGCACAGGAATATGTGACAACACTTGCGGGCTGCCCACTACATCCTTGGATGTATTGATTGTTAATGCAAATTACTCATTTTACTGCATGTTTCAATGTACTTAACAACTAACAAATCTGAATCTGAGCATGATATTGCTGTTATTCAAACCGAACTATAGGTATGGCAAAGACTCAAGAGACTGCAGACACTGCAAAATAGAGCCACAAATAATCAGCTCCAGTAGGTCAAGTTGCATCCGTGGGGAGTTGGGCAAAGGAATTGTCAACGTTTTGAGTCTGACTCTGATAATCCATAAGACATGGGAGCAGAATTAGGCCATTCAGTCCATTGAATCTGCTTTGCCAACATGTACAAATGCTGGATGAACTCAGCAGGTCGGGCAGCATCCGTTGAACGTGTTTGTACGTGTTGATTTGACCACAGCATCTGCAGTGCATTTTGTGAATCTGCTTTGCCGTTTGATCACAGCTGATTTATTATCCCTCTCAACACCATTCTCCTTCTTTCTCCCCATAACCTTTGAAGTCTTTACAAATCAAATAGCTATCAACCACTGTTTTAAATATATCCAATGACTTGGCCTCCACAGCCATTTGTGGCAATGAATTCCACAGATTCACTACACTCTTAACTATTAAAGTTTCTCCTCTTCTCGGTTCTAAAGGGCCATCCTTATATTCTGAGGCTGTGCCCTCTGGTCCTAGACTCCCCCACTATAGGAAACATCTTCTCCACATCCACTATATCTAGGCATTTCACACCATGATTCTGCACTCAGCTCAACTTACTTAACCAAAAGGAAATTTTATCCTCCTCAGTGGTTAGTCTCACAGTGCCAATTGAGTGCTTGACATACATTGGAACTAATTTCCTCATCGGCTTGTTTACGTGGAACCAAGCTGAAGGCCCAGGCTGACCTTTGGCACTGAATTAAAATCTGCCATTGTTTCCATGGTAATGGTATCCAGAAAATTAGGCCTTTGAAGGTGCAGGAAGAAACTTAAAACTCGAGGAGTTGGAGTGAACTCTACAAGAGAGGTTCTCTCAATTGGCAATGACATTTCCCTAATTGAAATAATCTGGTTCTTTGCTTGAGAGAGAACGATTTCTTTTCTGACTGTGATGGGTTTTCTTCTAAAAAAAACAAAGTAACTGATCGCCCTTGCTAAGAAGTAAGGCACAGTGTTGCCATGAATTTTAAATCAGCCTAGACACGCAGCCTGCAGGACTGATATAGGAGCTGATATATGAGGTGGCGCTGAGCCAAGCCAAGCATTTGAGACTGTATTCTAGCCACTGGTGCCCTGGGCAAGAATGAACAATCACATTGGTACCCAGGTCCAAATGGTGGCTGGCTTTAAATCACAGACTACCCATTGCAAGCCGTGTAGGAGAGTGTGCAAGGGTTTTCTTTGGAAGGCACAGTCCTGACCCCCAAGGGTATGTTGCTGTGATTGAATCAGAAGCTAGTAAATGTGAAAAGATAAAGTAACATGTGTCTTTTATAAGGAACCAGCACAGAGTCTCTTTTAACTTTGGCAAGTTTGAAATGGTGCTCTGCATGTAGTCTGGATTGTTATGTTTCTATTGAACCAACCAAAGCTAACATGTTTCAGTTTTATACTCTTGTATGTGACCTTCTTCGAATTATACTTGTGAATCTTAAGCATTGTGGTACATTGGAACTTAATATATCTCAGTAACATTCTGATTCTGATTCATTTGCCTATTTCTCATATGTACATCGAAACACAAAGTGAAATGCATCATTCGCATTAACATCCAACGCAACTTAAGGATGCGCTGGGGACAGCCCACAGGTGTTGCCACACCTCTGGTGCCAACATAGCATGCCCATATTGTTCAACAGAACAACACAAACAACAACAACAACAACAACAGCAAACAAACCCCTTTCGATTTCAACACTGAAGTTTGGATAAGTACATGGATGGGAGGTGTGTGGAGGGCTATGATCCAGGAGTATTGTGGACAGTTTTGAGACCTATATGTAAGAAAGGATGTGCTGGCTTTGGAGAATCCAGAGGAGATTCATGAGAATGATCCTGGGATTGAAAGGGTTAACATATGAGGACTGTTTGATTGCTCTGGGCATGTACTCGCTGGAGTTTAGGAGAATGAGAGGTGAAAGGCCTAGATAGAATGGACGTGGCGATGATGTTTCCTACAGTGGGAGAGTCTAAGACCAGAGGAAATAGCCTCAGAAAAGATGAACAGCCTTTTAGAACAGAGATGAGAAGGAATTTTTTAGTCAGAGGGTGGTAAATCTGTGCTGCAGACAGCTGTGGAGCTCAAGTCATTGGGTATATTTAAAGCAGAGGTTGATAAGTTCTTGATTAGTAATGGTGTCAAAAGTTACAGGAAAAGACTGGAGAATGGGGTTGAGAAGGATAATTCAGCAGCCCTGACCTCTTGTGTCTCGAGGTCCTAAATGTGTGGCCTTTGACAATGAAAGGTGCTATGGAAATCAACCCCTTGATCTTTATCTTCCCCTGTCCTGCCTGTGCGGTCGTCTGAGTGAATGTTACACAACCAAGTATCTTTCTGTCTGCACCTGTCCTATTCAACTCTCTACACTCTGGTCCCCACCTTGCCCACAGCACAATAACCCCTGTGTCTCTGGATTACGTAATGACTTCGCTCTCTTCCTGTGACTGACTTTCGACCTGACAAAAAGAGTTGTCCTGCATTATTGCATTAGTACCGGTGAAGTTCATTGAAAGTGAGCAAATTCAATTAATGTGTTTTAGTCCTAAATACAGTGAAGAAAATCTGCTTAACTCAATAGGATGTGTCATTGAAGCCATGCACTGTGTCTTTTAGCAGTAATCTGCTTGTAGATTTAATGAATTTGCTACCACCTGGAGTAGTTTTGGCTTGTCAGTGAGTCGCTTATCAAAATATCTTTAATCTAAAATCAGTACAAGCAGCTTAAAGTCAGGCAGACTACAGAGCAAACATGCCGATAAAGTGTCAGCATTAGGAAAGGTTGAGCGAGCTGGGGCTTTTCTCTTTGGAACGAAGGAGGATGAGAGGTGTCTTGATAGAGGGTTACAAGATGATAAGAGGCATTGATAGAATAGATAGCCAGCACTTCTTTCCCAGGGCTGAAATGGCTAATACCAGAGAGCACAAATTTTAAGGTGATTGTAACAAAATGTAAGGGGCCGATGTCAGAGGTGGGTGTTTGTTTTTTACACAGAGTGGCGGGTGTGTTGAATGCACGCCCAGGGAGGTGGGAGAGGCAGACAGACTAGGAACATTACAAGAGTCTAGATAGGCACAGGGATATATAAAAATGGAGGGCTGTATAGAAGGCAAATGTTAGATTGGTGCTGGAGTAGGCTGCAAGATCAAGACAACAAGTTATGCTGAAGGGCCTGTACTGTGTTGTAGTGTTCTGTGTTCCCAATCAACTATAACTGAAGAAGGGGCTCAGACTGAAACATCGACTGTTTACTACCCTCTGTAGATGCTGCCTGACCCGCTGATTTCCTCCAGGATTTTGTGTGTGTTGCTACAGATTTGCAGCATCTCCTGTGTCTGTATAATTAGAAGTCTACAGGTATCTGGGAGTGAAATAGTGTTGGAGGAGCTTCCAAAAATGTGAAGGCCATGAAAGGATGAAAATTTTGAACATAAGGACGAGAATTTTAAAATTCCATTGAGCACATCTACACAGAGTGCTATCGCAAGAAAGCAGCATCCATCATCAATGATCCCACACCACAGGCCATGCTGTCTTCTCGCTGCTACCATCAGGAAGAAGGTACAGGAGACTCAGTAGCTGCATCACTAGGTTTAGCAATAGTTATTATCCCTCAACCATCAAGCTCTTGAACCAGAGAGGTTAACTTTACTCACCTTGTCACTGAATTGTCCCCACAATATATGAGACTCTTCATCTCATGTTTGCAATGTTGATTGCTTATTGTTTTTGTTTGCATTTGCACAGCTTGTTGCCTTTTGCATATATGGCTTGTTTGTCTCTCCTGTGGGTGCAATCTTTCATTGGTTCTATGGCGTTTCTTGAACTTACCGTGAATGCATGCAAGAAAATGAGTTTTTTGTATATATAGTGACAGATATGTAGTTTGAACTTTTGAACTGTTCCAGATCCAACAGTTAAGTTCCATTATGAAGAAAGCATGCAAGCGCCTCATCTGCTTCAGACATTTAGGCAGGTCCTCTAAAACTTTGACAAACTTCTATAGATAGTGGAGAGTATATTGACTGGCTGCATTATAGACTTGTATACAAAAAACCAATGCCCTTGTATGGAGAAGCCTATGCCCTGTATGGAGAAGCCTATAATATGCAGAGAATATGTCTCAGCCTATCACGTCCTCCCAGCATTGAGCACATCTACAAGGAGTGCTGTTGTAGGAAAACAGCGTCCATCATCAATGACGTCCACCATCCACGCCATGCTCTATTCTCACTACTACCGTCAGGAAGACAGTACAGGAATCTCAGGACCTACATCACCAGATATAGGAACAGTTGTTACCCCTCAACCATCAGGCTCTTGAACCAGAGGGCATAACGTCATTTGTCCCAATGCTGAAATGTTCCCACTGAGTTGGACTCATTTTCAAGAATTCTTCATCTCATGTTCTTGATATTTATTGCTTATTTATTATTATTATTTATTTTTCCTCTTTTTGTATTTGCACAATCTGTTGGTCTTTTTTGCACGTTGTTTGTGGTCTTTCATTGATTCTATTGTGTTTCTTTTTTTTTGTGATACAGTGCAGAATAGGCTCCTCTAACTCTTTGAGACTGACACTGTGATTGCCCACAAGAAAATATAGGTAGTTTGATAATAAATTTACCTTGAACTTTGAAATTTAGGGTGCTGCAATAACAAGAAGGTAAATTGGATCTGCAATCTCAGTGAGGAAGGTTTAACTGGATTTGCTATGAGTTAACGTGTGCACAGCAGTTTTAATTGACACCCTCTTCCAATTGACTTTCTATTCCCCACTGCCATGATGAGGTCAAATACAGGTTGGAGGAGCAATACATTAGTATGTCAACTTAGTAGACTCCAACCTGATGGAATAAACATCAATTTCTCTAACTTCCAGTAACCACTCCTCTCAGTTCACTCCCCCCCCCCCCCCACCCACCAAACTTTTTTGCTTATCCCTAGTGAAGTGGTCCTCTCTCTCCTTTTCTCTCCCCTAATCTTATGACTTGCCCATCACCTCCTTCTAGTTTCCACCTCCTTCTAGTTCCCGCCTCCTTACCTTTTTCCCCATGGTCCACTCTCCTCTCCAATCAGATTCCTTCTTTCTCAGCCCTTTACCTCTTCAACCTATCACCTCCCAGCTCTAAATATCATTTACCCCCTTCCCTTCCCCACCCACCTTCCTCCTCACCTGGTCCCACCTATTACCTTTCAGCTTATACTCCTTCCCTGGCATCCAACTTCTTACTCTGCCTCCTTTGCCCTTTCTTTCCAGTTCTGATGAAGTGGCATCAGCCTGTTTATTCCCCTCCATAGACGCTGTCTGAATTGCTGAGTTCCTCTAGCACTTAGCATTAAGTGTGTGTGTGCTCTGGATTTCCAACAACTGCAGAATCTCCTGAGTCTGTAATTGTCATCAAGTTTACTAGTGAGGACAAACAGGAGAGATGTGAAATAATCAAATCCAGAGATAACAAAAGAGCTGATGACAGCTTTATTAAGGCTGAGATCAGGCAGACTATATTACAAGCTGAAATAGTCCTTGCTTCAAGTGAAGCTTTAGTTATGTTTGCAATTAAAGCAACAACCCTTTTAACTTAGTTTTATTGGTTTATAATTGTCACATGTACCAAGGTACAGTGGAAAACGTGCCTTGCATACTTTTCTTACAGATCGGTCAATTACATCAGTCCATTGAGATAGTATAAATTAAAGAGTGCAGAATGAAGTGTCACAGTTACAGAGAAAGTGCAATGAAAGAATGACCATCAGGAAGGAGGGTGAGAAGCCTTAGGTCCCACACCAGCAGGCCCAGAGCTTTTATTACTGTGCAACCATTAGGCTCCTGAACCAGCATGGATAACTTCATGCACCTCAATGCTGAACTATCTCCACAACCGAGAGCCTCGCTTTCAAAGACTCTACAACACAGTATTATTCATTTACCTTTTTTTTATTATTTGCACAATTTGACTTTTTTCGTACATTTATTGTTTTTCAGTTTTTTAAAAATTTATAGTTTTCATAATTTCTATCGTATTTCATTAATTTCCTGTAAACCCCTGCAAGAAAATGAATTTCAAAGTAGTATATGGTGACATAAACGTACTTTGATAATAAATTTTGGGTGGCAGAGTGGAGATAAGTCTCTACTAAAGGAGGTGTAGCTGGCCGGTAGAGTACTGGCATCCACACTGGATTTCAGGCTGGTGGTGCTAAGTTCGAATCCGGCCAGCTCCTTGCACGCTTTCCATCTGTGCTGGCTTGAGCTTCGAGCTAGCAACTCGGCCTCATAAAAAACAAACAAAATGCTCAAGTAATGGTAAGGTGTACTACAAGGCACGGAAAGGAACAACAGCAACAATGGAGGTGTAAGGCATTCCTTTCCTTCACCAACCTGCAGGTCACCCTTGGACAAGGTGTAGCACCTGCTCAGCGCCCCCTACCCCAGTCAAGGTCTACTGAAGCCATGGGAGCAGGTGGTGGATGGTTGTACTGATGCATATCACAGTCTTGGTTTTGTGACCTCGGACGCCAGCCAGTCAGCCTCTGAAGAGTATTGATAACGGCTGGGGTCACCCACCTTATAAAGCCACTGTCTAGAACAGTGGTTCCCAACATGGGGCGTATGCCCCACAGGGGGGTAATTTGATTTTTAAGGGGGGCAATTCGAGAATGAGTTATTAACAGTGAATTTTTTCTAGTAAGTCTGTGTGAGTATGAGTGTGTGTGCGAGTTAATACATATGTGTATATACAGTATGCATACATAAAAATACTTGTGTGTATGTACATGTGTAATTGTGTATGTACTGTATATATAGTGTATCACCATCATTACAACCATCAAATGGCTTTCATAATTAAATTAATGAATTGACTGATGTAGGAAGGAACGAATGAACAAGTCCAAACGCGTAAGAAACTCGTACGAGGTCGCGCCAATGCTGCTTTTTGCAGTAGCTTTCGGTTCTTGGTGGTGTGAAGGTGTGTACATTGCGTCATCTCTTTTAAACGGTGTATCTGTCTTTGTATGCTGTAGAAACGAATCGGCATTGTTTTATTTATTTATTATTATTATTATTTTAATATCACTTAATGTTCTTTTTAGTAATTTCTTCCTCAGAACTTTAACAGTCCTTTGGTTCTTTTATTTTTCTCTTTCATGAATGCCATGTTCTTTGGAAGCTTGTTTAAACCAAGTTAATGGTCTTTTAGGCTTCCTCCAGGTGAATAGGAGTTCACTTTTTGAATAATAAGAATTATATATCACCACAGGGGGCATCAGGATTTTAGAGGTGATTAGGTGGGGCATGGCCAAAAAAAGGTTGGGAACCACTGGTCTAGAAGAAGGCAATGGCAAACCACTTACGTGGAAAAATTGCACAAGAACAATTATGATCATGAGACCATGATCGTCTGTGTCATACCACACAGTACATTATGACTTTGGGCTTTGAACTGAAATATTGAAACAATCAGGTCTGAATACAACAGTGTAACAAAGTGAATAATGGTACGATATATAATACTGATTGATACCACTTTAAGGATGGTTGCATACAATTAGCATTGTTTGTATTGTTGCTGTTTGGTTAGTGTGGAACTTGATACTGCATCTGATACTGACTCTTTGAAGTCAACAAACAACAGAAATGCTATTTTGACCGTAAGTTATTTTTATAAATGAAGTACTCTATTATTTTAGTGAACACACAGTGTTCCTGTACCTTACTACCAGGACCACGTCATCTCCAAAGCTTCTTTCCTGTAGCTTCTCAACAAAACTTACTCAGGTGTAATACCCTAACTGTCCCAGCACAACATACATTAAATGATCTTTCCTGCTCTCCTTATTCTGTTGATAATTATTTAGTTGGTTCATATGTTCACATTTATTTAAGTTTGTTTTAATTGTTGACTGATCATGATTGTTTGCACTATTGTTCTGTAAGTTGTTGGTTGCTATGTCTGCAATGGTATTGTCCTGGGTTTTATGCTTGGCACTGAACCACAATCAATTCTGGTATGTTTCACATACTGGCAATAAAGTGGTTCTGATACTGATTCAAAAATGAAGTCAGGAGGATATGAAGGCACTCAGTAGAATGGGACAGAGAACTAGTTAGTTCCAAATACTATATGCATACGTGAGTTGGGATGGGAGATTAGTGATGTTTGTTACATTAGTGAAGGGCAAGGAATCCTCCCCATACATTCTTCCCATTAATGGTGGTGGGACCCAATATGTTCACGTTAGTCCCTCCACCCAATGTGAACATATTCAGTGAAAGTCAAAACTGCAGATGCTGGAAATGGAACACAGAACACTTCAGCACAGTATAGGCCCTTCAGACTGTTATGTTGTGCCAACCCCTTAACATATTCCTAGATCAATCAAACACTTCCTGCTCACATAGCTCTTTAGTTTTCTTTCTTACATGTGACCAGCTAAGAGTTTCTTAAATGTACCTGTCTCTACCACCACCCCTGGCAGGGTGTTCCACTCACTCCAATGACTACAGACTGGTGGCATTGACCTCCCACATCATGAAGACCCTGGAGAGACTTGTTCTAGAGCAGCTCCGGCCTATGGTTAGGCCACACTTAGACCCCCTCCAGTTCGCCTATCAGCCCTGACTAGGAGTTGAGGATGCCATCGTCTACCTGCTGAACTGTGTCTACGCCCACCTGGACAAGCCAGCGAGCACTCTGAGGGTCATGTTTTTTGACTTCTCCAGTGCGTTCAACACCATCCGCCCTGCTCTGCTGGGTGAGAAGCTGACAGTGATGCAGGTGGATGCTTCCCTGGTGTCATGGATTATTGATCACCTGACTGGCAGACCACAGTACGTGCACTTGCAACACTGTGTGTCAGACAGAGTGGTCAGCAGCACTGGGGCTCCACAGCGGACTGTCCTGTCTCCCTTTCTCTTCACCATCTACACCTCGGACTTCAACTACAACACAGAGTCTTGCCATCTTCAGAAGTTTTCTGATGACTCTGCCATAGTTGGATGCATCAGCAAGGCAGATGAGGCTGAGTACAGGGTGACGGTGGGAAACTTTGTCACATGGTGCGAGCAGAATCATCTGCAGCTTAATGTGAAAAAGACTAAGGAGCTGGTGGTGGACCTGAGGAGGGCTAAGGCACCGGTGACCCTTGTTTCCATCCAAGGGGTCAGTGTGGACATGGTGGAGGATTACAAATACCTGGGGATACGAATGGACAATAAACTGGACTGGTCAAAGAACACTGAGGTTGTCTACAAGAAGGGTCAGAGCCGTCTCTATTTCCTGAGGAGACTGAGGTCCTTTAACATCTGCCGGACGATGCTGAGGATGTTCTACAAGGCTGTGGTGGCCAGTGCTATCATGTTTGCTGTTGTGTGCTGGGGCAGTAGGCTGAGGGTAGCAGACACCAACAGAATCAGTAAACTTATTCAAAAGCCCAGTGTTGTTGTGGGAATGGAACTGGACTCTCTGACGGTGGTGTCTGAAAAGAGGATGCTGTCCAAGTTGCATGCCATCTTGGACAATGACTCCCATCCACTCCATAATGTACTGGTTAGGCACAGGAGTACATTCAGCCAGAGACTCATTCCACTGAGATGTAACACTGAGCGTCATAGGAAGTCATTCCTACCTGTGGCCATCAAACTTTACAACTTCTCCCTCGGAGTGTCAGACACCCTGAGCCAATAGGCTGATCCTGCACTTATTTCCACTTGGCATGATTAACTTATTATTTAATTATTTATTGTTTTATATTGCTATATTTCTACACTATTCTTGGTTGGTGCGGCTGTAACGAAACCCAATTTCCCTCAGGATCAATAAAGTATGTCTGTCTGTCTGTCTCCATATAAAAATCATACCTCTCTTATACTTTCCTCCAAACACCTCAAAATGATGCTCTGTTGTATTAGCCATTTCCACGCTGGGAAAGTAGTGTTGGCTATCCACTTGATCTACACCTCTTATCATCTTGTACAACTCTGTCAAGTCACTTTTTAACCTCCTTCGCTTCAAACAAAAAACCCTTAGCTCCCGCAACCTATTATTATAAGCCATGCTCTCCAATCCAGGTAGAATCCTATTAAATCTATGCTGCATCTTCACTAAAGCTTCCACATCTTCCTACAATAGGCAACTAGAACTGAACACAATACTCCAAGAGCAAACACGAGGAAATCTGCAGATGTTAGAAATTAAAACAACAACACACACAAAATGCTGGTAGAACACAGCAGGCTAGGCAGCATCAATAGGGAGAAGTGATGTCGACGTTTCGGGCTGAGACGAAGGGTCTCGGCCCGAAACGTCGACAACAATACTCCAAGTCTGTTCTGGCCAGGGTTTTGTAGAGCTGCAACATGACCTCATCGTTCTTGAACTCAATCCCCTAACTAATGAAGGTCCCACACACCACAGACTTCCTTAACCACCCTATCAACTTGAGGTGTGAGCTCAAAAACAAAAACAGAGTATTGTGGAGATGCAGGTCAAGCAGTATCTGTGATGGGAGAAGTAGAGTTAATGATTTAGGTTGAAGACCCTTCATTAGAACTGGGATGGATACAAAAGAAGTTTGTTAAGCAACAGGAAAGGTTGCAGGGTAGAACATGGATTTCCAGGGGGATATGCTATAATAAACAAAAGAGGTTCTGCATATTCTGGAAATCTAGAGCAGCACACACACACACACACACTCAATGCTTGCGGAGTTCAGGCGGTCAGGCATCATTTATAGAGGTGATTAAAGAGTCAATGTTTTGGGTTGAGACCCTTCATCTACCGCTGACTTGATGAAGGGTCTCAGCCGAAAACATTGACTCTTTTTCAAAGATTCAGAAGTTTATTTATTAGCAAAGCATGTATCCATATACAACTCTGAAATTTGTCTTCTCTAGATAGCCATGAAACAAAAAAAAGATTGTGAAAGTTGTTTAGAGAGAAACATCAAAGCCACCCCCCTGTACAAAAAAAAAACAGCATCCTGATCATCAACCACCCCCTGCACAAAATGGAAAAGGAGCATCAACCCCCAAGAAACAGCCTCTCCCTCGCACAAAAAACTGACAGAACACCAATCCCCAAATGCCCTCCCCGGCACAACAAAATGGAAAAGGGACAGGCAGTAAAAAACACAGAAAATCAAAACCATAAGTCTGTTTAAAAAAAAAAGTCCAGTCCAATCCATAAATGCAGAATCGTGATACCATCCTACGATATCACTGACATTTATTGAAAGAGATGGACACCACACGAGGCAGAGAGGCCTACCCACCTTGCACAGCGAGCCACACAGTGATAGGCCGCTCACAGCTTCCTTCTCGAGCAGCGATCAAAAGGCAGGCAGTTGGCACTGAAACTTCTGCATTCGCCTCGACTTCTCAATCTCCAATGCTTTAATCGGCAATGAATGGACACTCTAAATAGCAAAATGAAGTCAAACATTGGCTCATGCCCCGTCTCAAAGTTTCTTCGCATCAAGACCGTCCGAGTACGTGCTGGAGGCAGCAAAGTGCTGGATCACTCTCCAAACTGTAAATCGCAGGCTCTAACAGTCCCAGAGACTCGTTTAAGGTGAAAAATAGATATTTTACATTTGCTATCTGGAAGAGGTTGGCTGAGGGAGTGTTGAATGCTGGTGCCACCTTGATTTCTTCCTCTCCATAGATGCTGCCTGACCTCCTGAATTCCTCCAGTGTTTTGTACGGGAAAGGGAATAAAGAAGCTTGTGTGGTGAATGAGTGAATCAGAGCAGTCAGAGTGAGAACGTGGACAAAAGACGTAGATTCAGGTTCAAGTAGGTAGAGGTGGTGTAGATCATGGCTTAAAATTAACACCATACATCTTTATAGCACCTTACACAATCTCAAGATGCCACAGAGCCTTCGTACCACTTTAACAGCTGCCAGGTAGAGGCGGTTAATGTAAGTCACCCAGAAATCCAACAAGGAACTCAAAGCAAAAGCTGTCGTCAAACAGTGGTGCGAATGTGGAATTGGCTGCCGTAAAGAAAATGCAGTTCAGGTAATCAATAAAGGGCAAGATCAAAATGAGGTCAAGAGTCCAGTTTATCATTCAAGTGAGCTATTCAACAGTCTTATAGACTGCACTGTACTTTACAAATCAATTTAAACCTTTCTCCACTGTGCTTATTCATCTTCTGAAACATTGGTGCGCTTTGCTCTTTGTAGGTGTGGTGTCAGAAACCCATCAACATTGTGGTAGGAATACTTCATTACGTACACCCGTACGCTTGCTCTTTAATATCTAATCAGCCAACGATGTGGCAGAAACTCAGTGCGTAAAAGCATACAGACATGGACAAGAGGTTCAGTTGTTGTTCAGACCAAGCATCAGAACAGGGAAGAATGTGATCTCAGTGATTTTGACCGTGGAATTATTGTTGGTGACAGACAGGGTGGTTTGAGTATCTCAGAAACTGCTGATCTCCTGGGATTTTCATGCACAACAATCTCTAGAGTTTACAGAGAATGGTGCAACAAACAGAAAAATTCCAGTGAGTGGCTGTTCTGTTCAAAAATGCTTTGTTTATGAAAGAAGCCAGAAAAGAATGGTCCAATTGGTTTAAGTTGGAAAGTGGATTTGTTAGTTAGGGGAAGGGAGAGGAGGTTCAGTGGGTCAGGGTCATCTCAGATTGAGTCCATAGGATTCTTAAATGGGAGGGTAGGTCACCAGAGGCCATGGTCCATGTCAGTGCCAGCAACATAGGTAGGAAGAGGGACAAGGTTTTGCAAAGTGAATTAAGGACGTTAGGTGCTAACTTATAAGACACGATCTCTATGGTTGTGATCTAAGGATTGCTACCCATACATTGTGTTAGTGAGGTCAGAACTAGGAAGATTGTACACTTCTTTAATACATGGCTAAGGAGTTCTTGTAGGAGGGAGGGCATCAGATTTTTGGATCATTGGGCTCTCTTCCAGGGAAGGTGTGACCTGTACAGAGGGGACGGTTTGCACCTGAACTGGAGGTGGAGGTGGACTAATATCCTAGTAGGAAGGTTTGTTAGTGCTGTATGGTGGGGGGGGGGGGGGGGGGAAGAGGGGTTAAGCTAGCATTGGATGGGAACCAGAGTGCAAAAACAGACAGTGGAGTGGTTGCAGAGAAAGGTCTAGTTACGCCTACATACAAAGTCAGAAATCTAAAGGTTAAGAATAGTGAGACTAATGTTCTGAGCTGCCTATATTTCAATGCAAGGAGTATTGTAGGAAAGGCAGATGAGCTTAGGGCATGGATGATCACTTGGAATTATGATATTGTAGCCATCAGTGCGACTTGGATGCAGGAGGGGCAGGACTGACAGCGCAACGTTCTGGAGTTAGGTTGTTTTGACATGTCAGAATGGGGGGGGGGGGGAAGTAAAGGAGGAGTTGGGGGGCATTACCAGTCAATGAAAATGGCACGGTAGTACTACATCAGGACAGACTGGAGAGCTCATCTAGTGAGGCATTATGGGTGGAACTGAGGAATAAGAAAGGTATGACCACATTAATGGGGCTACATTACAGGCAACCCCACATGCTGTGGGGTTTAGAGGAACACATTTGTAAAGAGATCATGGAGTGTTCCAACAAACATAGGGTTGTTAGAGTAAGTGATTTTAACTTTCCACATATAGTATTAACTGGGATTCCCATACTGTGAAGTGACAAGATGGGATAGAGTTTGTCAAATGTGTTAAGGGAAGTTTCCTTAATCAGTACATAGAAGTCCCAGAGAGAGAGCATGCGATGCCTGATCTGCTGTTAGGAAATGAGACAGGGCAGGCGACAGAAGTTTGTGTAGTGGAACACTTTGCTTCCAGTGATCACGATGCCAGTGCTTCCAAAGTGAATATGCAGAAAGTAGGTCTGGTCCGCAGGTTGAGATTCTAAACTGGAGAAAGGCCAATTTTGATCGTATCTGAAAGGATCTGGCAATTGTGGATTGGGATGGGTTGTTTTCTGACAAAGGTGTACTTGGTAAGTAGAAGGCCTTCAAAAGTGAAATTTTGAGAATACAGAGTATGTATGTTCATGTCAGAATAAAAGGCAAGGATAAGCGATTTATGGAACCTTGGTTTTTGAGAGATATTGAGAATCTTGTTAACAAAAAGGAGGTGCATAGCAGGTGTAGGCAGGAACAAATGAGATATTGAGGACTATAAGACATGCAAGAGAACTTAAGAAGGAAATCAGGATATCTAAAAGAAGACATGAAATTGCTCTAGCAGACATGGTGAAGAAGAATCCTAAGGGCTGCTACAGAAATATTAAGAGCAAAAGAATAGCAAAGTACAAAATTGATGTTCTGGAAGATCAGACTGGTAATTTATCTATAAAGCAGAAAGAGATGGGGGAGATAATAAATAGATTTTTTTTTACATTTGTATTTACTTTGGAGATGGACATAGAGTCTAACAACAGTGAAGTATTGGATCCTTTTCAGATTACAAAGGAGGAGGTGTTTGCTGTCTTTAGGCAAATTAGAATGGATAAATCCCCAGGGCCTGACAAGTCTTTCCTTGACCCTACGGGAGACTAGTGCAGAATTTGCAGGGGCCCTCGCAAAGATATTTAAAACATCCTTAGCCACTGGTGAGGTGTTGGAGGATTGGAGGATAGCTGCTGTCAGTCATTCCATTGTTCAAGAAAGGCCCTAAGAATAAACCGGGAAATTATTGGCCGGTGAGCCTGATATCACTAGGGACAAAGTTATTGGAAGATATTCACAGGGACTGATTAGGGATAGTCAACGTTGCTTTGTGCATGGTAGCTCATGGTTAACCGATCTTATAGAGCTTTTATAGACAATAGACAATAGGTGCAGAAGTAGACCATTCAGCCCTTCGAGCCTGCACCGCAATTTTTAGATCATGGCTGATCAATTGCTATCAATACCCGGTTCCTGCCTTGTCCCCATATCCCTTGATTCCCCTATCCATAAGATACCTATCTAGCTCCTTCTTGAAAGCATCCAGAGAATTGGCCTCCACTACCTTTCGAGGCAGTGCATTCCAGACCCCCACAACTCTCTGGGAGAAGAAGTTTTTCCTTAACTCTGTCCTAAGTGACCTACCCCTTATTCTCAAACCATGCCCTCTGGTACTGGATTCTCCCAGCATCTGGAACATATTTCCTGCCTCTATCTTGTCCAATCCCTTAATAATCTTATATGATGCAATCAGATCCCCTCTCAATCTCCTTAATTCCAGCGTGTACAAGCCCAATCTCTCTAACCTCTCTGCGTAAGACAGTCCGGACATCCCAGAAATTAACCTCGTGAATCTACGCTGCACTTCCTCTACAGCCAGGATGTCCTTCCTTAACCCTGGAGACCAAAACTGTACACAATACTCCAGGTGTGGTCTCACCAGGGCTCTGTACAAATGCAAGAGGATTTCCTTGCTCTTGTACTCAATTCCCTTTGTAATAAAGGCCAACATTCCATTAGCCTTCTTCACTGCCTGCTGCACTTGCTCATTCACCTTCAGTGACTGATGAACAAGGACTCCGAGATCTCTTTGTATTTCTCCCTTACCCAACTCTACACAGTTCAGATAATAATCTGCCTTCCTGTTCTTACTTCCAAAGTGGATAACCTCACACTTATTCACATTAAACGCCATCTGCCAAGTATCTGCCCACTCACCCAGCCTATCCAAGTCACCCTGAATTCTCCTAACATCCTCATCACATGTCACACTGCCACCCAGCTTAGTATCATCAGCAAATTTGCTGATGTTATTTTCTATGTCTTCATCCAAATCGTTAACGTAAATGGTAAACAGCTGTGGTCCGAATACCGAGCCCTGTGGCACCCCACTAGTCACCACCTGCCATTCCGAGAAACACCCATTCACCGCTACTCTTTGCTTTCTATCTGCCAACCAGTTTTCTATCCATGTCAATGTCTTCCCCCCGGTGCCCTGAGCTTTGATTTTACCCACCAATCTTCTATGTGGGACCTTATCAAATGCCTTCTGAAAATCGAGGTACACTACATCCACTGGATCTCCCCCGTCTAACTTCCTGGTTACATCCTCGAAAAACTCCAACAGATTAGTCAAGCATGATTTACCCTTGGTAAATCCATGCTGGCTTGGCCCAATCCTATCACTGCTATCTAGATATGCCACTATTTCATCCTTAATAATGGACTCTAGCATCTTTCCCACCACCGATGTCAGGCTGACAGGTCGATAGTTCTCTGTGTTCTCCCTCCCTCCTTTCTTAAAAAGTGGGATAACATTAGCCATTCTCCAATCCTCAGGAACTGATCCTGAATCTAAGGAGCATTGGAAAATGATTACCGATGCATCCGCAATTTCCAGGGCCACCTCCTTTAGAACCCTAAGGTGCAGACCATCTGGACCTGGGGATTTGTCAGCCTTCAGTCCCATCAGTCTTCTCATCACCGTTTCCTTCCAAATGTCAATCTGTTTCATTTCCTCTGTTACCCTATGTCCTTGGCCCATCCATACATCTGGGAGATTGCTTGTGTCTTCCTTAGTGAAAACAGATCTAAAGTACTCATTAAATTCTTCTGCCATTTCTCTGTTTCCCATAAGAATTTCACCCAATTCATTCTTCAAGGGCCCAACATTGTTCTTAACTATCTTCTTTCTCTTCACATACCTAAAAAAGCTTTTGCTATCTTCCTTTATATTCCTGGCTAGCTTGCGTTCGTACCTCATTTTTTCTCCCCGTATTGTCTTTTTAGTTAAGTTCTGTTGTTCCTTAAAAACTTCCCAATCATCTGTCCTCCCACTCACCTTAGCTCTGTCATATTTCCTTTTTTTTAATGCTATGCAATCTCTGACTTCCTTTGAAGGCCCCTGTGGCCCCTTTCCCCCCTTTGAATCCTTCCTTCTCTGGGGGATGAACTGATTTTGCACCTTGTGCATTATTCCCAAGAATACCTGCCATTGCTGTTCCACTGTCTTCTCTGCTAGGCTATCCATCCAGTCAACTTTGGCCAGCTCCTCCCTCATGGCTCCATAGTTTCCCCTGTTCATCTGCAACACTGACACCTCCGACCTGCCCTTATCCTTCTCAAATTGCAGATAAAAGCTTATCATATTGTGATCACTACCTCCTAATGGCACCTTTACTGCGAGATCGCTTATCAAATCCTGTTCATTACATAACACTAAATCCAGAATAGTCTTGTCCCTGGTCGGCTCTCGTACAAGCTGTTCCAAGAATGCATCCCGTAGGTACTCTACAAACTCCCTATCCTGTGGTCCAGCACCAACCTGATTCTCCCAGTTCACCTGCATCTTGAAATCCCCCATAACTACTGTGACATTACCTTTGCCACATGCCAATGTTAACTCCCTATTCAACTTGCACCCAATATCCATGCTACTGTTTGGTGGCCTGTAGACAACACCCATTTGGGTCCTTTTGCCCTTACTGTTCCTCAGTTCTATCCACACAGACTCTACTTCTCCTGATCCTATGTCCCCCCTTGCAAAGGACTGAATCTCATTCCTCACCAACAGGGCCACCCCACCCCCTCTGCCCACATTTCTGTCCCTACGATAGCACGTATACCCTTGTACATTCATTTCCCAGGTCTGATCTCCCTGCAGCCATGTCTCCGTTATCCCAACAACATCATAGTTACCCATTCGCACCTGGGCTTCAAGCTCATCCGCCTTATTTCTGACACTTCGTGCATTCAGATATAGAATTTTTAGCCCACTTCTCCTCTCTCTGTTTGAATCGCTGCCTATTGTGCTTAACCCAGCTCCCTGAACTCCCATCGGGCTATACGCCCCTAGATCTTTGTTGTCCTTCCTAAATTTACTTATTCTTTCAACACATTTAACTCCATGTTCCATCAGATCATCCCTCTGTACATGAGTCCTCCTTATCACTTGTTCCGCCCCACCTTCCTCTACTACATACTTAATATTCCGGAACCGTGTAATCCCCACCTGTCCTTTATTCTTCCTCTCGCTATCCTCTCTCTCATTCTGGATCCCCGCCCCCTGCAAATTTAGTTTAAACCCCCCCCCAAGAAGCACTAGCAAACTTCCCTGCAAGAATGTTAGTACCACTCCAGTTCAGGTGTAAACCGTCCCTTCGGAACAGATCCCACCTTCCCTGGAACAAAGCCCAATTATCTACAAACCTGAAGCCCTCCCTCCTGCACCATCCTCTCAGCCACGTATTAATCTTTATAATCCTCCTGTTCCTTGCCTCACTCGCACGTGGCACAGGTAGCAATCCTGAGATTGTTACCCTGGAGGTCCTGCTCTTCAGCTTTGCACCTAACTCCCTGAACTCCCTACGCAGGACCCCCTCACTCATCCTACCCACGTCATTGGTCCCTACATGGACCACAACATCTGGATTCTTGCCCTCCCTCTCGAGAATAACCTGCACCCGATCTGAGATATCTCAAACCCCGGCACCAGGGAAGCAACGTACCATCCGAGACTCCCGATCTTCCCCACAAAATCTCCTATCCGCCCCCCTGACTATAGCTTTTCAAGGAAGTTACTGTGAAAGTTGATGAACGCAAGGCAGTGGATGTTGCCTGCATGGACTTTATCAAGGCCTTTAACAAGGTCCTGCATGGGAGGTTGATCAAGAAGGTTTAGTTGCTTAGCATTCAAGATGGGGTGGTAAATTGGATTAGACAGTGGCTTCGCAGGAGAAGATGTTTGCCTCTCATGAGGCCTGTGAGAATTGGCGTGCTGCAGGGATCAGTGCTGGGCCCATTGCTTTTTGTCATCTATATCAATGACCTGGATGATCATGTGATGAGCATTATCACTTTGGGAGGATCAACAAGGGTAATTCTTACATGGTGAGCAATAGGGTTTGGAGGAGTGCAGTTGAACAGAGAGATCTGGGAATACAGAGCTAGAATTTCTTGAAAGTGGCGTCATGGGTAGCTAGGGTTGTAAATAAAGCTTTTACTATATTGGCCTTCATAAATCAATGTGTTGGGTACAGGTTGTTATGTTGAATTTGTCTAAGATGTTAATGAGGCCTAATTTGGAGTATTGTGTGCAGATTTGGTCACCTACCTACAGGAAAGATATAAATAAGGTTGAAAGAGTACAGGGAAAATTGACTTGGTTGTTGCTGGGACTTGAGGACCTATAGGGCAATGTTGAATATGGTAGGACTTTATTCCCTTGAACGTAGAAGATTGAGAGGTGTTTTGATAGAGGTATACAAAATTATGAGAGGTATAGACAGGGTAAATACAAGCAGACTTTTTCCACTGGGGTTGGATGAGGTTGGAACAAGAGGTCATGAGTTAAGGATGAAAGGTGGAAAGTTTAAGAGGAACATGAGGTGGAACTTTTTCACTCAGAGGCTGATGCGAGTGTGGAATGTGTTGCCAGCGGAACTAGTGGATGTGGGGTTGGTTTCAACATTTAAGAGAAATTTGGATGGGTACATGAGTGGGAGGGGCATGAAGGGCTATGGTCCAAGGTGCAGGTCGATGGGACTAGGCAGACTAATGGTTTGGCATGGAGTAGATGGGCCAAGGGGCCTGGTTCTGTGTCGTGGTGTTCTATGACTCTATCAACAGCATGTCAGATAATAAATTGACTTAATTCACAGCTGGTTAAAATTCACAGCTAATCACAGATTATGTTCAACAACATTAAAAGATACATTAAATAAAAGGAAGAGTGTCTGAAAGGACTGGTAGAAGAGGCATGTTTTTAGTTTGGTATTATAGGTAATTACAGGGGATGCGATGCTTAGATTTTTTTAAACAGAAGATTTTGATTATGAATTCACGAGCCTTTATAATTGTTATTATAAGAGTGGAAAATAGTAATCTAGGTATTTCCACATTTCAAACAATGTTATGTATTCCTCCTGCGTTCACTGCAACAAGTTATTTCAAATGGCACTGTGGATATCAAGCATTTGGTATGACAAATAAAATTGGCTGGCTAATTGGCCACTTGTATCGGGGAGAAGATACAAAAAGCTTGAAAGTGTGTATCCCCAGGCTCAACTACAGCTTCTATCTCTCTCGTACCGAACATTAAAGGTGAACTCCTGATCTCGCAGTCTAGCTTGTCCTTCATTTCTCTGCTTGTGCTGCACTTCCTCTGTAAATGTAACACTCTACTGGGCCGCCGCAGTAGCAAACCGGTTAGACTGGCACTTTTGCAGCTCGGGGCATCAGAATTTAGAGTTCAATTCTGGCATCCTCTGTAAGAACGTTTCTGCATTCTTCTGTGTGCACATGATTGTGCTCCGGTTTTCTCCCACAGTCCAAAGACATACCGGTTAGTAGGTTAATTGATGATTGTAAATTGTCCTGTGTTTATGCTAGTGTTAAATAGGTGAATTGCTGGTCATCATGGCTCAATCGGCCAGAAGGGCCATTTCTGTACTGTAGATTTCTGTTTTTCTTTCCAGTCCCTGGAATACACTTATACTAAGTAGAGAGTGATCTGGCTGGATGGGACTCAAACAGAAGCTTTTCACTGTATCTCAGTGCACGTAACAATAGTAAATCAATTACCAATTACAAAGCACAAGAATCTCAGTATATTGTGTATACTCACATGTAAAGCTTTATTTTTAGATTTGTAGAGAAGTACAGCACAGAAACAGGGCCTTTCGGCCCATCTAGTCCATGCCGAACCATTTAAACTGCCTACTCCCATCAACCTGCACTGGGACCATAGCCCTCCACACCCCTACTACCCAAGTACCTATCCAAACTTCTCTTAAAAGTTATAATAGAGCTCACATGCACCACTTCCACTGGCAGCTTGTTCCACATTCTAACAACCCTCTGAATGAAGAAGTTCCCCCTCGTTCTCCTTAAACATTTCACCTTTCACCCTTAACCCATGATCTCTGGTTGTAGTCTCACTTAACTTCAGTAGAAAAATCCTGCCTGCATTTACCCAATCTATACCCCTCATAATTTTGTATACCTCCATTAAATCTCCTCTCAGTCTTCTACATGACAAGGAATAAAGTCCTAATTTATGTGTGGGCTAATCTGTTATGAGATATTTCAACCCTGGGAAAAAGAATTGCCTGTCTATTCTATTTATGCCTCTCATAATCTTATAAACCTCCATCAAATTTCCCTTCAGCCTCTGCCGCTCCAGAGAGATCAACTCAAGTCTTTCCAGCCTCTTGTTACAGCTAACACACCCTCTAATCTGGGCAGCATCCTGGTAAAACTCTTTAACGCCTTTTCCAAAAGCTTCCTATAGTTGGGGGGCGGGGGGTGTGGAGGGGATCTAGCAGAACAGTATGCAGTCATCAAGATGAAGCCTAACTAGAGTTTTATAAAGCTGCAACGTATGGACATATCTATATATATGTGTGTGTGTGTGTGTGTGTGTGTGTGTGTGTGTGTGTGTGTGTGTGTGTATATATATATATATATACATATATATATATATGTTACAGGGAAAGGCTGAACAAGTTAGGTCTTTATTCTTTGGAGCGTAGAAGGTTGAGGGGGGACTTGATAGAGGTATTTAAAATAATGAGGGGGATAGATCGAGATGGTGTGGATAGGCTTTTTCCATTGAGAGTAGGGCAGATTCAAACAAGACGACATGATTTGAGAGTTAGGGGGCAAAAGTTTAAGGGTAACACGAGGGGGAATTTCTTTACTCAGAGAGTGGTAGCTGTGTGGAATGAGCTTCCAGTAGAAGTGGTAGAGGCAGGTTCGGTATTGTCATTTTAAGTAAAATTGGATAGGTATATGGACAGGAAATTGAATGGGGGGTTATGGGCTGAGAGCGGGCCAGTGGGACTAGGTGAGTGTAAGCGTTGGCACAGACTAGAAGGGCCGAGATGGCCTGTTTCAGTGCTGTAATTGTTATATGGTTATATGGTCCAGCTTTATGTTGTCAAGTAAGCTGGCTATTGAATATCTGCTGGCAGGTAGAGCAAAGCTTGTCAAAATCAAAGTGATCATCAAAATATGTACATGTCATCATATAATTCCTTGAGCTTCATTTTCTTGCAGGCATTTACAGGAAAGCAAAGAAGTACTATAAAAATTATGAAAAGCTATACATAAACTAAGACTGACAAACAACCCATGCAAAATGCTGGTGGAACTCAGCAGGTCAGGCAGCATCTATGGAGTACTGTGTTCAGTTCTAGTCACCTCACTACAGAAAGGATGGGGATACTATAGCATAGTATGACGCCAACCCGTCAATCGTGATCAACTGGTCGATCTTTGAGACTTTCCCAGTAGATCCCGAAAAAAAAAAAGAAAAATAAATACACAAATACTGTTGAGAGATTGTTTCCGCGTTGCGGCATTTTAGTTCCATTCTTTCTGCCCAGTGCGCATGCGTGTAGCTCCCCCGCCACGCACTACACAGTGTACTTCAGTGGTCCCCAACCACCGGCCCGCGAGGAAACAATATGAGTCAGCTGCATCTCTCCTCATTCCCTGTCATGCCCACTGTTGAACTTGAACCCACACAAGGTCATCAGTTTCCTAACTGCAGTGATACCCTCGCGTGGCCAGTGGGAAGAGCCGTTGCTACCGGCCCGGAGTGCGGACAGATGGGTGCCGCCTCTAAACCTGTTTACCACACCGAATGTTCGTGGGGAACCCGGTGCTAAAATATTCACAGATGACCTAATTCCCGCTCAGGGTTTCGTAAGTATCAGAGCAGCTACCGCGCTGTGATCTACTGAAACAAACTTTTGTTGGCTGATAGATCCTACAAGGGGGGCAGGGGCAGGCAGGGGCCTGTCGTTCTCCTTGCTCGGTCAGTCGTTCTCTCCGGACTGCGACCACCGCGGCCCCAGCATGGGGACCTCCGGCCCTGACCTTGTCCTCTCACCCCACCCACGACCAGCCATACCTGGCCAAGGCGTCTGGCAGCGGGCAGGTGGAGTCTGGAGTTCAGGCCCGGAGGCTGTCTAATGAGGCAATGAAGCCCTCAAAACTGCTTTGGTACCTCGAGTCCAAGCACCCTGCACTTAAAGACAAACCCACTGAGATTTTTCAGCGGAAAAAACATGAGCAGTGCGGGACAGCAGCTAAGTGCCGAGAGCTGCGAAAACTAAATTGTGGAATAGACTGGACATAAGGAACCCCCTTCGAGTATCGCTGTATTCCGGTCGTGTTTATCACGCCCCCCCCCCCTGGTTGGCTGGTCTGCAAGAATATTATCAATATTAAGCCGGTCCGCGGTGCAAAAAAAGGGCGAGTACCCCTGGTGTTTATACATTATTTCTACTTCCGGGTTGCGGGGTTTTACTTCCGGTCTTTTCTGCCCCGGTGCGCATGCATGTAACTAATCGATCTGGGGTCGATCTCGCCTTTCACTAAGGCCGAGGTAGGGGATCTTGGACTTAAAAAGGTTGGTGACCACTACTGTAGAGAGAGTGCAGAGGAGATCTACTAGGATGTTGCCTGGATTGGAGGGTGTACCTTATGATAATAGGTTGAGTGTACTTGGCCTTTTCTCCTTGGAGCGATGGAGGATGAGAAGTGACCTGATAGAGGTGTGTAAGATGATGAGATGCAATGAGCGTGTGGATAGCCAGAGGCTTTTTCCCAGGGCTGAAATGGCTAACATGAGGGGGCATAGTTTTATGGTGCTAGGAAATAGATACCGAGGGGATGTCAGGGGTAAGTTTTTCACACAGGGAGTGGTGAGTGTGTGGATTGTACTGCCAGCCACGGTGGTGGAAGCAGATACAATAGTGTCTTTTAAGGTTCTCTTAGATAGGTACATGGAGATTAGAAAAATAGAGGGCTATGCAGTAGGGGAATTCTAGGCAGTTTCTAGAGTAGGTTACATGGTTTGCACAACATTGTGGGCTGAAGAGCCTGTAATGTGCTGTAAATTACTATGTTCTATGTTACCCAGATGGAATAAGAAGTGTTGCTCCCCCAACCTGAGAGTGGCTCTTCATGGCAGAAGAGGATGCCATGAACCAACGTGTTGGAATGGGAATGGGGATTGGAATGAAGATGGTTGGCCATCAGGAAATCTAGCTTTTTGCAGATAGAGTAAAGGTGCTTAACAAAGCAGTCCTCCAATCTACGTCGGGTCTTACCAACGTGGAGGAAGCTGCATCAGTAGACAACCCCACCAGATTTGCAGATGAAGTGATGCCTCACTGGAAGAACTGTTTGGGGCTTTGAATGGAGGTGAGGGAGGAGGTTAATGGGAGGTGTATAACTTCTACTGCTCAGGGATTAGTCCCTGGAGGATGATTAGTGGGGAGGGATGAATGGGCAAGAGAATCACAGAGCAAGCGATCCCTGCAGAAAGCAAGGAGAGTGGAGTGGGGGTAAAGATCATAGGGTCCCATTGAAGATGGAGGAAGTTGTAGAGAATGATGTGCTGGACCCAGAGTCTACAGAACCACTGCCAAACAAGCAATTACAAAAGAAGACAGTTAGCGAAAATAATTTCAAAAAAAGTGAATGAATAATTTTCTTTGTGGCTTAACAATTAATTACTTACTGGTATTTTATATAAATACTTATATACGTGTTTAGTATGCTTCCTGGTGGTCACGGTATGTATATATAGTTATTCAATGTGTCCCCTACTAGTTACAGTTCTTTGTGTCATTCTGGAAAGCTCTGGAAGCCTCTCGTGTCATTACATAATGTGAATAGGGGTTATCTGATTAATTGATGCTTATCTGCAAATTTGAATTGAATATGTCATCTATGTGAGCATCATATGAAAATGTGAGTTGTAGAGTCCTTGAAGATGAACCTACAGGTCTCTTGTTACCCAGAAAACTACAAAACCATTCTCCTCTTCCCTCAGCTTCCACTAGGAAGTGACCATCTAATCCATGCCAAGCTATTAATCTGCCTAGTCTTATCGACCCACTTCCAGACTGTAGCCCTCCAAACCCCTGCCATCCATATCCCTATCCAAATTCCTCTGGTTGCGAATAAACTTGCATCTACCAACCACTTCCTCTGGGCAGCTCTTTCCACACTCTCACCACCCTCTTAGTAAAGAAGCCCCCTCAAGTTCCTGTTAAATGTGCCACCTCCTTTAACCTATGACCTCTGCTTCTAATCTCACCCAACCTCAGTGGGAAAAAAAGTCTGCTTGCATTTACCCCTCTAATTTTGTATCAAATCTCTCTCAAGTTCCTACGCTCCAGGGAATATAGACATAATCAATTTAACCTTTTCCTATAACTCAGGTCCTCAAGTCCCAACAGCATCCTTGTAAATTTTCTCTGAACTCTTTCACTTGTATTGACGTCTACATTTTCCCTGCATCGGTGCCAAGGCCTAATCTTAATATTATTGTTGAGTATTTGTAAGTGGAGGACCTGAATTGATGCTGGACAACACGATACCATTGCTGTTGAACAAACAAAACCAGGTAAACATTTATAAATATCTCTATAACAGCTAACAGCACCATTTAAAAACGGAGAATATAAAAGAATTATTTCAAATGGTGCAGAAAAATAGTTATTGCTTTAGTGTAGGAGGCGCAGCAGGTTCCCATAACTCTATCCCGATGTTCACCAAGAAATCTGCTTTTTCTAGTAAAGACAATTGTAATGGTTGCTGGAAAACAAACTAAAGCTGCCGAGAGACTGAGTACAGGAGTTGGCACTGTATGATGCACTTCCAAAATAACTGTCAAAAGAAGTATGTTTGATCGTTTAATATGAAACCAGTACACGATCTTATAGCAATGTTAGAAATAAGTGAAATAATGAAATAAGCAAAATAAGTGTGATTAAGCAGTGAACCAAAAAAAAAGATCCCCAGTATCCCCTAACTCTCAACAAGACTAAACTGAACTAACTAAAACACAGTGTGAATATGTAACTATACTCATTCATTTCTACCACACCCCAACACATGTAACGGATTACCCATAATAAATGTGCAATACAGACAGACAGAAAGTAGATTCATGGCTCCTACGATAGTTGCTCAGCAAACCTTGGGATGCGGGTGCCTTGGGGCCTTTTATAGATGGTGGACTGGTATATATATATTGAAATACAGTGAACAGTGGTGCTCTTGTGTAAAAAACCAACACAGTCTGAGGATTGTGCCCTATAAGTGTTCAAAATTCAAGATTCCAGTTTGTTTAATATCATTTCCAGTACACAAGTGTAGAGAAGAACAAAATAATTGTTATTCCGGCTCAGATACAGTCCAAATAGAGAAAACAATAAAAATAAAAGCACTAAGTACAAATACATAAGGTAACTTGAATACATTGATTGTATGTACATAAAATGATACTAGGCACAGGACTGTCTGTACATAAGGTGACTCTGACAGGAAATGATAAAGTAGTGGTGGTGGGGGTTGTGGAGGTATGGGTTAGTGGGTGGAAGTGTAGATCAGCCTTCCTGCTTGGGGAAAGTAGCTGCTTTTTTGAGTCTGTTGCTCCTAGCGAGGATGCTATGTAGCCTGTTCCATGATGGGAGTGGGAGAAACAGTTCATGAACAGGGTGGGTGAGAATCTTCATGATATTGTCACACACAGCATGCCCGCAAATTACTAACTCTAACAGTCTGACTTTGGAATGTGGGAGAAACTGGAGCAACCAGAGGAAAGCCACGCAGTCAGGAGGAGGACGTACCAGCTCCTGACAGACAGTGCTGGGAACTGAACCCAGATCAGTGATTGCTGGCACTGTAAAGCGATTGTGCTAACCACCACGCTACCGTGGCACCCAGTGCTTGAAAGGAAGTGCAGTTGACAATACAACAGCACCTCAGTACTTCACCAGAAGTTGTACTTTTGCCACCCGAGAGTATTTCATAGTAAAGATCATGTAGACCACTATGTCACAGGAACAGGCCCTTTGGCCTACAATGTCTGTGCTCAACACAATGTTGAATTAAACTGAATCTCTTCTGCCTGAACATGATCAATTTCCCTTCATTCATGCAGCCTTCTAAATGTCACTACTGTACCTCCAATCCTCCAGCAGTCTGCTCCGGGCGTCCAGTACTTTCTGTATAAAATAACATAACCCAAACATCTCCTTTCAGCTTTCCCAGTCTCGCCTTAAATGCATGTCCTCTAGTATTTAATATTTCTCCCTGGAGCAAAGAGTCTGACTCTCTATCTATGTTTTTCGTACTCTTATAGACTTCTATCAGATCTCCCCTCTGTTTCTGCTGCTCCAGAGAAAACAGCCCAAGTTTGTCCAACCTCTCGTTATAGCACGTCCTCTAATCCAGGCAGCATCCTGGTAAACCTCCTCTGCATCTTTTCTAAAGGCTCCACATCCTTCCTGTGATGTGGTGACCAGAATTGCCCAATATTCCTTATTGTATGGTCTGTGTAAAGCAGTGTGGCATATGTAATGTAGTGCAGTCTGTGTAATGTGGTGTGTATGTAACGTAGTACGGACTGTGTATTGTGCTGGTGTGTGTAATGTACTGCAGTCTGTGTAATGCAGTGTAGATTGGTAATGTAATGCGGACTGTGTATTGTGCTATGGTGTGTGTAATTTAGTGCAGTCTGTGTAATGAGTGTGTAACGTAGTGCAGACTGTGTATGTAATGAAGTGCAGTCTGTGTAATGTGGTGTGTATGTAACGTAGTGCGGACGGTGTATTGTGCTATGGTATTTGTAATGTAGTGAAGTCTGTGTATTGTGGTGTGATGTGTATAATATGGTGTTTTGTGCATAATTTGGTGCGGTCTGTGTATTGTGGTGTGGCGTATGTAATATTGTATGGTCTATGGTAACGTGGTGTTGCCTAAACTACCAGCCTAGACATGCAGATGAAAGCAAAAGCTTGAGAGGGATGTCAGGCAAAAGTGGTCATTCCCTGGCAAACTGGTATGGAGGACCCACCACACAGGACCAGAAAAAGCTGCAGGAACTTATCAACTCAACCAGCCCCACCACTGTCCCCAGCATCGAGGACTCCTTCAAAAGCTGATGCCTCAAAAGGCAACGTCCATCATTAAGGCCCCGTATCACCCAGGACATGATCTTTTCTCATTGCTACTATTGCAGAGGAGGTACAGGAGCCTGAAGGCACACACTCAGCATTTTAGGAACAGCTTCTTCCCCTCTGCCATCAGATTTCTGAATGGACACTGAACCCGTATGCAATACCTCGCTTCTGTTCTCTTTTTTACTCTCTTTTTGATCTATTCACTTAATTTAATTATCTATCAATCTATATATAATAGCTCTTACTGTAATTTATAGTTTTTATTATTACATATTGCAATGTAGTGCATGAGATTTCATGATATCTGATGGTGATATTAAACCTGATTCTGAATTCAGATGCTGATTCTGACAAAGAGTGAGGTATATGAACTTGGAGAATCAGCTGTTGCATCCTACAGGCTGAGACGTACCAGAGAGAAGCTCTTCAGGCTTGCGTTGTGTCTGGTTGCAGCAGTGCTACACCAGGACTTATTCCCTGCAGCGTAGGAGAATGAGAGGGGACATGGTAGAGCTATACAAAATTGAGAGGTATAGGGAGATCGGGTAAATGCAAGCTGGCTTTTTCCACTGAGGTTGGGCGAGACTAGACCTAAAGGTCATGGATTAAGGGTAAAAAGTGATGTGTTTAAGGGAACCATTGGCGAATGCAAGCTTGATTTCAACTTCTTGGAAAAATTTGGATAGGTGCATTGATGGGAAGGGAATAGAGGGTTATGCCCCTGATGCGGGTCAATGGGACTAGGCAGATTAATAGTTTGGCAGGGACTAGATGGGCTGAAGGGCACGTTTCAGTGTTTTAGTGCTCTGTGACTCGAGGATTCTGTGACTGGAGTTCAGCTAAGGAAACGCTGCCACCTGGCAAGTCCAGGCTGTAAGAATACGTGTTGAGGGACACACTGAGGCTCAGGGCAGCCAGTACTGAACTTATTTGTGCCTTAAACTGTGGGGGAGAACCACAGCCTAGGCCTCTTCTGCTACTGCACACAGAGGATGGTTGCTGGGTGGGGAAACCCGTCAAACAGTGAAAGGGTTATCACCTCCGGGGACCGTGTCATGGCAACAGTTTGCATTGTTTTTCTCTCTTTAAAGTTTATACCACATAATGTACTGACAATGAATGTAATATGTGGTTCTGTTTAGAACATAGAACATTACAACACAGTAATCTTTGGCCCAACATGTTGTAGCAACCTTATAACCTATTCTAAGATCAATCTAACCCTTCGCTCCCACATAGCCCTTCATTTTTCTGTCATCTATGTGCCTATTGAAGAGTTTCTTAATTGAACATAGAACATATAAGTACTTTTATAAAGAAAATTGTATACATAATATTGTATAATTTGCAATGGTTCTTTTACAGATGTATATACAAAATTAAGTATTATAAACAAAATAGTTATTTTCTATCATGAATAAAATTTATTTTTGAAATTTAAAAAGTAATAGCATCAAACTGCATTTATTTATTTATTGAGATACAATGGGCCCTTCGGCCACACAACCCAGTGGCCCCAATTTTCGTTGTTCCTCTCCGCGCCTTGTGGTGCATTGAGCGGCAAGCTTCGGCATTTCCACAGCGTTTGTCTGTTTATTACGAGGCCAAGTTGCCGGCTCGACACTCCCCAGATGGAAAGCGTACAAGTGGCCGGCCGGATTTGAACCCAGGACCACTTGCCTCGAAGTCCGGCACATAGGTCACTGCACTGCTGGCCAGCTTAACCCCTGATTTAACCCTAGCATAATCATGGGACAATTTACAATGACCAATTAACCTACCAGCTGCTATGTCGTTGGAATGTGGGAGGGAACTGGAGCAGCTGGAGGTAACCCAAGTGGCCACAGGGAGAAGATACAAACCTTCTACAGACCAGCAGCGAGAAATGAACCCAGGGCACTGGTACTATAAAGCTTTATGCTAATCACTATGCTACCGTACTGCCTTTGCATGGTGGAGAAGGGCAAGGTCGCAGAAGTGACCTTCACGGTGGACATGACTGTTCCTGCTTATCTGGGGATCCATAGTGTCTCCTGAATGACACATCGGTTGGGACCTGAACCTGGGAATCAGAGTCAGGTTTATTATTACTAACAGTGCAGTATGTTGAGAAATTTGTTGTTTAGCAGCAGGAATACAGTGCTAAAATATAACGCAAAATGGAGCTCTTGGGTTCTTTGTCCTATCTGAAATCTGACAGCAGAGGGAAAGAAGCCATTCTTAAAATAGTGAGTGTGTGTTTTCAGGTTATTTTAATTCTTCCCTGGTGGTCGCAATGAGAAGAGGACATGTCCTAGGTGGTGGGGGACCTTAATGATGGATGCTGGCTTTATCAGGCATCACCTTCTGATAATGTCCTTGATGGTGGGGAAACTAGGGCCTGTGATGGCTATGGCTGAGTTTACAACCCTACAGCAACTTTCTCCAATCCTGTGCAGTGTCCCCTCCATACTAGATGATGATGCAACCAATTAGAATGCTTTGAACTTTGTATCGTGTAGAAATTTCAAAGTAAGTTTATTATCAAAATACGTACATGTCACCATATACTACCCCGAGATTTGTTTTCGTGCTGGAATTCACAGTAATTACAAGGAAACACAATAGAGTCAATGAAAACTACACACAAACAAAGACAGACAAACAACCAATGTGCAAAAATGACAAACTGTGCAAATACAAAAAGTAAAACAAAGAATAAATAATAAATAAGTAATAAATAATATAGAGAACACATTGTAGAGTCATTGAAAGTAAGCCCGTAGACTATGTAATCCAGCATGGAGGTGCGTGAAGTTCGCTAGAAGCTTTGATGACATACCAGCCTAAGCTGTCAGAGTCCACTGCCACTTTCAGTTGTTCCACGCTCCTCACTCCCTTCTTCCCTCAGCGTGTTTCCTTGGAATTTCCAAGACTGCATGGAGCCTCACATAATTTGTCCTGCTCTCATTTTCCTTTTTAATGAAAGAATTGCCTGATTATTTGAACAGAAGAAGAATAATATACCTTATGACATTTGAGAAGTAAATTGCGGCAACAAAATTTGTGCTTTCTGCATTTCATTTTCCCACAACACTTGTGGCCAGCTAACATAAAACAGGAGTCGTACAAAAAAAAACAGGTGCGTGACACTTTTTATTGAATCCTTGTGACTGACAGTCATGATTAGCGATCTCACGTGAGTTCAGCTCCGCTTAAGTAAGAGGCAATCAAGTGCCGGACTTTGGGTTTATTTAATATCCCGTCTTTGGGAAAGGAAACAGTTTGCAGACACTGCTGTGGGGCTTTTTTTTTTGATGCCTTAACGGATCATAAGGGCTTCAAAATCAGAATCAGGTTTAAAATAACTGGCATATGTCATGAAATTTGTTGATTTGTGGCAGCAGTACATTGCAATACATAAATTATTGAATATAATTTTTATATATGATATGTAAACACTAAATTAATTACAATAAAAATACAAAGTATAATTGTAATTTTTAGTTTTATACATATATAAATTCATAAAAACTATAAATGTAATTTTTAGTTTTATATCTGAGGGAGAGAGGCCTATATCGGTCAGAATTGACCATGGATATTTTATCCTACACGCACAGCATGCTGGAGGAACTCAACAGGTCGGGCAGCATCCGTGGAAACAAACAGTCAGGGCCCTATAAAGAAGGTGGGGGGAGGGTGGGAAGGAGAAGGCTGGTAGGTGCTAGGTGAAAAACCAGTGAGGGGAAAGATCAAGGGGTGGGGGAGAGGGGATAGGCAGGAAAGGTGCAGAAGGCATGTAAGGGGAAAGCACTATGGGCGCTTACTGGTTTTTCACCTGGCACCTACCAGCCTTCTCCTTCCCACCCTCCCCCCACCTTCTTTATAGGGCTCCTGCCCCCTCCTTCTTCAGTCCTGATGAAGGGTCTCGGCCCGAAATATTGACTGTTCGTTTCCACAGATGTTGCCTGACCTGCTGAGTTCCTCCAGCGTGTTGTGCGTGTTGCTTTGACCCCAGCATCTGCAGAGTGTTTTGTGTTTTTGATATTGTATCCTAGCTGTCTAGATACGCAAGCCTGGGCAGTATAATATGGAGAGCGAGCTGTCGCCCATGTAGCAAGCTCCCGCTCTCCACGCATCTGATGAGACTGATGCAGTTTGGTACCAGCAGCGTCACAAGAGTTGTCAGTCAGCATTGAGCTTCAATGTGGGATTGCCTTAGGGACTCCAGCTCTGGATTTTCCCCTCTGGGTTTGCCCTCGAAGCCTTCCCCATGAGGGGGTATAACAGTGGAGGTTTGAGATCAGAATTTTCCTCCTCCTGGACGAGCCGGCATCCGGTGCAGAAAGAGAGCAAGAAAGGAATAAATAGTGAGGGATGAATTGGTTTATTGTCCATTCAGAAATCTGATGGCAGAGGGGAAATAGTTGCTGAGTCGTTGAGTGTATGTGCTTCCTCTCTGATGGCAGCAATGAGAAAAAGGCATAACCTGGATAGTGAGTGACCTTAATAAAATACTGAGGCTTCACCTTTTGAAGATGCCTTCAGTGCAGGGGAGGAGAGTGCCCATGATGCAGCTGGCTGAGTTTGCAGACCTCTGCAGCTTTTCCTCCCCTCCTCCCACCTCAATGCAGCCACAGTACTTTTAACTTGAGAAGTCTTTGCGGGAGATCCTTGCACGCAGGTTCCTCGCACATTCTTGCCCGGTAAATGACTGGGGGCTGATTGAGACAGGAGCAGGGCAATTGTGAAGCTGTCAAACCCAGGGCACCTTCAATAGGCTTAGGCACCAGCATTCAACAGCCGTCTCTAGCTGAGGACAGTCAAAAGGCACTTTGGCCCTGGTGGGTGGTCAGTTGAAAACACGAGTAAAGAATGAGGATTAAACAGACCGAGCAATTCTGCTTCTCTTGACTAAACTTGCAGAATCTGGGCCCTTTGTATAGAGTTGACAGGAATTGCTTGGGCGTGACCTTTACAAGTGGAGGGAATAGAACTGATTCTGCATGTCAATACAGTGAAAGAAGGAACTCCTGGGAAGTTCCAAGTGGCTGCATTTTACCTCACTGCATTAACACTGGCAGGCTCCAAAACAAAAGGCTCCTCCTTATCGCTGTTCAAAACCCTCACTAAATTTCTTCACTCAGCCCTCCGCCCTCCTATCTTGGGTTTATTGCACAGCAGGGTGGGGAGGTGAGGGAGCTGTAGGCTGCCCCTTGAGTCAGAGTCAGTAAGCAGGCATTTGCAACGAAAGGATAGACAGGTGGGAGATCTAATACAATGAGCTTCTCCACTTCAGTGTGTTCAATGTCCCCATCGATTGTCGGCTCATTCTAATCCAGTTTAATGATTTGGCAGGCGCAAGGATGTGTCTGTGCTGTGATTTAGAAATGATCATTGAGATTCCAGTGGTAAAATAAAGTGGGATATGGCAAAAAAATGTCATTGATGTTCCAAAGGTTTAATAACGGTGAGTAAGTTGTGAGCAAGCATAGCGACACTTGTGGGCTGCCCCCAGCACATCCTCTGTGTTGGTTGTTGACACAAACGATGCATTTCACTGTATGTTTCGATATTTTGTTAGAGTTAAAGGGTGTAGCAAAGTACGGCACAGAAGCAGGCCCTTTGGCCCATCTAGTCCATGCCAAACCACCTAAACTGCCTCATCCCATTGTCCTGCCTCAGAATCAGAGCCCGCCCTACTCCTACAAACCATGAACCTATCCAAACATCTTAAATATTGAAATCAAGCTGGCATGCACCACTTTTGCTGGCAGCTCATTCCACACTCTCTCAACCCGCTGAGTGAAGAAGTTTCCCCTCATATTCCCCTTAAGCTTTTCACCTTTCACCCATAACCCATGACCTTTTGTTCTAGTCCCACCCAACCTCAGTGGAAAAAGCCTGCTTGTATTTACCCTATCTGTACCCCTCCTAATTTTGTATACCTCCATCAAATCTCCTTAGCTTTGTTTTTCGTAAAAATACATGTCAACAGTGAAGCTAGTCTTTGAAATCTAAAGCAAATCTTCTCTAAAAGACTATTTGTTAGTGCTCGCCAGAAGTTTGGGGACCTGATTACATTGTGTTATCTATGTGAAAGGGAGGAAGAAATAGGAATACAAGATGCATCCATAAAACATTTTCAATATCATAAGTTCAACAACAGTCTCTCGCAGAGGATGGTCAAAAGGCGCATTGGCCTTGATGGATGGTTAGTTGAAAACACATATAAAGATTGAGAGGCAAGCAGAACAAACAAGTCTGCCCCTCTTCACTGAACATGTAGAATCTGGGCCCTTTGAAGGAGATTACGTGGACACACCAGTTATTGGAGGAGCTCAGCAGATCAGGCAGCATTTGTGAATGGAATTGGACAGCTGACATTTTAGCCTGAAACGTTGGCTGTCCATTTCCCTCCAGAGCTGATTTTCTCACCTGCATCTCGCTGAAGGGGTAATGGGTCTAGGTGGATTATGACACGGGGAGAAGAGTGCTGGATGTTTCATTGAGCGTAGAATGAGCAAGGTAATTCAGGAGCAGAATGATTCAAGTAGAAAAGGAAGACACAGTGGATAAACCCTCACAGATTAATTGTTCCAACGACATTTTCCTGTGCTCTGCCAGTGGAGGTGTTTAAGTTCAAGTATAATTTTATTGCCATTTAACCATATACATGTATACAGCTAAAGAAAATGTTGTTCCTCTGGGGCTAGGGTGCAAAACACAGTACATTCGGTATAGTCGCACACAACACATACATTGTAATCCAGCACAAACACTCAAAGATTCAAAGTACATTTATTATCAAAGTATTTATACAGAATACAACTCTGAGATTCATCCTCCCGCAGGCAGCCACTGAACAAAGACCATGGAACCCGTTCAAGAAAACATCAAATACTGAAAAAGGAACAAATTGCGGAAACAGCAAAAAAGCAAGCAAACAACACATTGAATATCAAACATCACAAAATAATATTAGCATGAGTCCCTGAGTGACATGGCCTGAAGATTTACTGGTTGACATGAAGTGTGAGATGAATGTTTATGTAAGACAGTATAATGTCACTGTCACTATCATAATAAAACAAGAAGTTGTATAAATATGTGAAACAGCAGCAATAAAAGATGAAAAGTGACCAGTGCGTCAGTGAGTTGGAGAGTGGGGGTTGCGAGGCATGCAGATAGGGTGTACATGTGTACTGGGTGGGGGTGGGATGCTGTGTGTGACTGCACTGACATAGAGCAGGGAGGAATGATTATCCTCATCCCTTCCTGAACCTCCTTCATCGCACTGGCTCCCACCCTGCCCAGTGAGAGCCACAGCCAGCCGACAATCTGAACTGAAGGTGCTTCAGTCAAATTGCCTTAGCCTTAATCGTTGATTGTTACTTTAATTGCTAATTGTTTCTTAATGAGAGGCACTTCAACCTCAATCCTACTTTGTGTAATTGAAGTGGAAATCTGCCTCCTTAATCTGATCCATTTCCTGGCCCTGTAAAGCCTGGACAAAGACCAGATTTGTTTACAAACAAATCTATGTTTCTTTGCTACTTTTCAGCAGATTCATAGTAAAATCAGTGTAACATATTCTCAGTAATATAAATAGCAATTAATTTGCATGTTTGGCTCATAAAGATTCAAGAATGTTTATTGTAATTCTTCAGTACATTCATGTAAAGGGAATGAAATGATAATTACTCTGGATCTGATGCAGCATAAAAACTGCAATAAGCATAAAAACACAATAAGTATATAATATTAGTATAATTGGTATAAAATTCTTGTCACTGTCTGTAAGGAGTTTGTACTTTCTCCCTGTGACCACGTGAGTTTCCTCCAGACACTCCTGTTTCCTCTCACAGTCCAGAGACATGCATGTTAACAGATTAATTGACCATTGTAAATTGTCCTGAGATCAGGCTAGGATTAAATCCAGGAGATTGCTGGGCGGCAGAGCTCGAAGTGCCAAAAGGGCCTATTTCACTCTCTAGCTCAATAAATCAATTAAAAAGATCACAACGTGTAAGTAACTCACGCAAAATGCACAAGAAACTCAGAATTTATGGAGGTGAATAAGCAAATGTTGTTTCAGGCTGAGACCGTTTATCAGGTCATTAGGGTCTAAGATCGAACCGTCAACTGTTTATTAATTTCCATAGATACTGCCTGACCTGCTGAGTCCCTCCAGGGTTTTGTATCTGTTACTCTGGATTTCCAGTATCTGCAAACCTCTTGTGTTTATGTACAAGTGAATGCTGAGTGTGGCATGTATTCACAAGGTTACCTTATGTGCATAGACAAAATGACAACCTGCCAGAGTCTACCGGAGAGAGAAAAACAAGTGAGAAACACAAGAGATTCTTCACATCCAAAATACTGGAGGAAGTCAACAAGTCAGGCAGCATCTATGGAGGTGAATAAGAAGTTGAACCAAAACCCTTCATCAGGACACAAAAACACTGACAGTTTATTCCTCTCCATAGCTGTCTCCTGTTCTGCTGAGTTGCTCTAGCATGTTGTGTGTGTTGCTAAAGGGCCTTTCATTCTTTTTGGATGTCTCTGACAATCGCAAACATTTCGGAATGGAGGAAATGCATATAAAGCATTCAAAACCTGGACTTAAAGTTAAACTTAATAATAATAATACATTGACTTAAGACACTCCTGTTAATCAATTGAAGATTGCTATTAATTAATAAAAATAAAATAAATGAACTATTACAATTTAACAAACAATGGTCGATGCATTCAACTGAATGAGTCCACATTAAGTATGCTCATCATGGCCACTGTAAAATTGATGGGGCCAGACACAATGTACACTGGAGCCAGTACATTACAGAATGGCTCTGGATTCAGGGATCAGCTGGGAGTTCAGGCAAGCACATCTGGAACATTTTGACACACGTGCTGCACAGCTGGCAAAGTGTCAGCTCCAACCAGCCCTCTCTCTCATCGGGAAGCAGAGCAGACCATTCTGAACGCTGCTAACCCCCTCAGAGGAAGGCATTGTCACGTCAAAGAATTTGTCCTGGGACCAGCATGTGAGTGCCACAACAACACCTCTGCTCTGTCAGAAATTTGCACAGATTTGGCACGTCATCTAAAATTGTGACAGACTTCTATAGATGCACGATGGAGAGAATCCTGACTGGTTACATCATGGACAGGTATGGAAACACCAATACCCAAGAATGGAGAAGCCTACAAAAAATGATGGATATAGCCCTGTCCATCACAGACAAAGCCCTCCCATTACTGAGCACATTTCCAAAGAGCGCTGCCACAAGAAAGCACCATCCATGCTCAAGGACCCCCACCATCCAGAACATGCACTCCTCTTGCTCCTTTTATTTACTTGTTTGTTTATTTATTGTTTATGTATTTTGCACATTGGTTGTTTGTCATTCTTTGTATGTGGTTTTTCATTGATTCTGTTGTATTTCTTTGTTCTGCTGTGAATGCCTACAAGAAAATAAATCTCAAGGTAGTATATCGTGACATACATACTGTATATGCAAATTGATGGTAAATTTACTTTGAACTTTGAACCTTTAACTCTGAAATCAATTGTTGCAAATGATGGAAATCTGAGCTATAAGCAGACACTGTCAGAAATGCTCAGCAGGTCGGGTAGTGTGTGAGTTTCAGCTCCTTTCTTCAAAAATGGGAGAAGATGTAAATAAAACAAGTTGAAGAGAAGTTGGGGGGGGGGAGTGGAGACTGAAACAAAGGATGGGGGGGCACAAGAGAGGATAGGAAGAGCATTTGATTGGTGCTGACTGATGAGGCATGGTGAAGACTGGTGCAGAAAGAAGAGTGTGTCCGAGTAGCTTTCCAGGGAGAGAGGCGGGCAGTGTCTCTTTACTGTTTCTTTCTTCATGAGCGGTGTTATTCAAACTCTCTTGATCGCTTCTCAATCACCATGTCCTTCCCATTGCTGGGTCCACCTCTTCCACCCAGCTATGCCCAGTTCTAGTGTAAGAAAGATATTAAAATTAAATATTAACTTTATTTGTCACATGTAGATTACATAAAAACATTGAACCATACCGTGAAATGCGTTGTTTGCATCAATGGCCAACATAATCTGAAGGTGTGCTTGCAGTTGTCACCACACTTCCATCACCAACATTGCAAGCCCACAACTTACTAACTTGGACATATACGCCTTTGGGATGTGGGAGGAATCTGAAGTGTCTGGAGGAAACCCGTGTAGTAACAGGGAGAATGTACAAACTTCTTACAGACAACGGCGGGAGCTGAATCAATGATCATTGGAGCTGTGAACATTACCCGAACTGCGGCACTACTATGCCGGCCCAGGCCCAGAATGTTAACACTGTGGAATCTCTTGTGTTCATGACTTTCCTGCCTCTATCTTGACAATCCATTTCATTATTTTATAAGAACCATTCTCATTCTTCTAAATTCCAGCACTTATATCTCACCTCATGGACTAACCCCTTCATGTCCAGAATCAGCTAAGTGAGCTTCCTCTGAGTCGCCTCCAAAGCCAGTAATCTTTCCTCAATATACTGCATCTATGTTAGCACATCCTTAGCTGATACTTCGCCCATTTGGTTCATTCATCTAATCATTAATGCTCAAAGATTCTTGCACTGACTCATCAACCATGCTATAGCCCTCTGGGATTCTGATCTCCAGCTTACTGGGTCACGGTGGTCTGATTAAGCCAGTTACCAGCTCCTTCAGCTGCTGCTCAATTAAAGTGGCAACTGATCAGAAATAAATGACCTGTCTGCATCTGTGTTGGTGGAGCATGATCTGCTTTCCTCTGATCTCACCTCTGGTAACCAAAGGGCATTGAAAGGACGCAATTGGTAAAGGAATTAGGGAGGGAGGAAAGGATGCTGTATTTTTCTAGAACATAAGGATGTTGCCTGCATTGGAGAGCATGTACTGGATGATTTAAATGCCAGCCCAGATGGACAGAAGAGGCAATGTCGGGCCATTTCTGCTGCCTCTACTGTGACGTTTACTCCTCTCTCTGCAGCGCTGCTCTAGCTGCTGTACGCTTCATGTCTGCAAGCTTCCAGGTGATTTGTTCCTCTGTGTGATGAAGGCTATGGTCTACTCTGGTCGCTCCAGGGTCTGGGTCAATGGAATCAATTTGGTTCGGAATGTTGTTGCTTGCTTTTATTGTTTGCATGGTCTGTGTTTTTTTCCCTCTCTCTCCATGCGCTGGGTGTTGGTCTTTATTTTAATTCGGTCCTTTGGGTTTCTTGCTTTGTGACTGCCTATAAGCAGACGAATCTCAAGGTTGTGTAATTTATACATTCTTTAATAAAAATGTACTTTGAATCCTTAAAAGAAAACTGAAAGGTCTGAAGGTAGATAAGTCACCTGGACCAGATGGGGTACACCCCAGAGTTCTGAAAGCGGTGGATGAAAAGTTTGTGGAAGCATTAGTAATGATCGTTCAAAAATCACTAGGTTCTGAAATGGTTCCAGAAGACTGGAAAATTGCAAATGTCACTCCACTCTTCAAGAAGGGAGAGAGGCAGAAGAAAGGAAACTACAGGCCAGTTAACCTGACCACAGTGAGGTGTTAGAATTGATTATTAAGGATGAGGCCTCAGTGTACTTGGAGGCACATGATAAAATACACCATTGTCAGCATGGTTTCCTCAGGGGAAAATCTTGCCTGACAAATCTGTTGAACTTTTTGAAGAAATAACAAGCAGGATAGACAAAGGAGAATCAGTTGATGTTGTGTACTTGGATTTTCAGAAGTCTGTTGACAAGATGCCTCACAAGAGGCTGTTTAACAAGCTGCAAGCCCATGGTATTATAGGAAAGATCGGATGGATCATGATAAAGCAGTGGCTGATTGGCAAGAGGCAAATAGTGGCAATGAAGTGAGCCTTTTCTGGCTAGTTGCTGGTGACTAGTGGTGTTCCACAGGGGTCTGTGTTAGGACCAATTCTTTTTACATTATATGTCAATGATTTTGACGATGGAATTGATGGCTTTGTTGCAAAGTTTGCAGACGATATGAAGATAGGTGGAGGGGCAGGTAGTTTTGAGGAAGTAGGGAGGGTACAGAAGGACTTGGATTAGGAGAATGGGCAAAGAAGTGGCAGATGGAATACAGTGTCAGGAAGTGTATGGTCATACAGTTTGGTAATGAATCAGTTGTCTATTTTCTAAATGGAAAGAAAATACAGAAATCTGAGGCACAAGGGGATTTGGGAGTCCTTGTGCAGGATTTCCTAAAGGTTAATTTGCAGATTGAGTCAGTGATGAGGAAGGCAAATGCAATGTTAGCATACATTTCAAGAGGACTAGAATATAGAAGCAAGGATGTAACGTTGAGACTTTATAAAGCACTGGTGAGGCCTCACTTGCAGTATTGTGAGCGTGTTTGGGCCCCTTATCTTAGAAAGAACGTGCTGAATCTAGAGAGGGTTCAAAGGAGATTCACAAAAATGATTCCAAATTGTCCTATGAAGAGCTATGATGTCCTAAGATGCTCTGGGCTTATATTCACTGGAATTCAGAAAAATGAGGGTGGCCTTATTGAAACCTATCAAATTGTGAAAGGCCTTAATAGATGCTGGAAGGATGTTTCCAATGGTGGGAGAGTCTTAAGACCAGAGGATACAATCTCAGAATAGAGGGGTGTGCTTTTATAGCAGAGATGATAAACTTCTTCAGGTACAGAGTGGTGAATCTGTGGAATTCTTTGCTACAGGCAGTTGTGGAGGCCAAGTCTTTATGCATATTTAAGGCAGAGGTTGATAGATTATTGATTGATCAGGGCACGAAGGGATACAGGGAGAAGGCAGGAGATTGGGGCTGAGAGGAAAATTGATGAAATGGCAGAGCAAGTGCAATGGGCCAAATGGCCTAATTCTGCTCCTATATCTTCTGGTCTATGAATCCTTGAGGAAGGGTTGAGTGTCCAGTTATGCTGAGGTAATTTTACCTTGAAGAACAGAATGCTACAATCCCATTATAGTTTGTTGACAATTGCAATATCATGCTTTGGGCCAATGCCTCATTACTATATGTTAGAGTTGTTAGAAAACACTTACAAGGATAGGTTGAGTGACCAAGGTCTTTTCTCTCTGGAGTGAAGGGAGTAGAGAGGTCACTTGGTACAGGTATAAAAATGCTAAAGGCATAGTTCAAGTGGATAGACAGGGACTTTTTCCCAAGATGGAAATGGCTAATACGAGGTGACATAATTTTGAAGTGATTGGAGGAAAGTGTAGGGGGGATGTCAGAGGTACGATTTCTTACACAGAAAATGGTGGGTGTGTGGAACCTGCTGCCAGGGATGATGGTAGAGACAGATATATTAAGGGCATTTATGAAGCTCTCAGAGAGGCATATGGTTGATCGTAAAATGGAGGGAAGGGTTGGATTGATCAAAGAAAAGGTTAAAAACTCGGTGCAACATCATGGGCTGAATGGCCTGTACTGAGATATAATGCTGTATGTTCTGTATTCTCTGTCTGAGCGGTGTGGAATCAAATTGATTAAATGTTTTGATAAGGGGATCATTAAACGGCCCTTAACATAGGATATTGAAGGTTCAGTAGTCACACAGCAGCAACTTCCCACTTTGTGTCAGCAAGACCATAGAATTGATTTTGGGCTTCAGGAAGTGGAAGTCTGGGGGTCAGTCCTCATTGAGGGATCAGTGATAAAAAGGGAAAGCAGCTTCAAAGTGCTGGGTCCTTCTTGTCCTTAAAGGTCTCTCTAGTTTGTACTCCTTCCCCTCACCCCACCTTCTTATTCTGGCTTCTTCCCTCTTCCTTCCCAGTCCTGATGAAGGGCCTTAGCCCGAAATGTCGACTGTTTATTCATTTCCATAGATGCTGCGTGACCTGCTGGGTTCCTTTAGCATTATTTATGTGTCCTGAGTGTTAATATTTTATCAAATCCATCCTGGTCAATCATTGATGCAATCATGAAGAAGGCTTGCCATTGGCTTCACTGCACTAGGATTTTGAGAAGATTTAGTACATCACCAAAGATTCTTGCAAATTATTATAGATGTATGGTGGAGAACATTGTGACTGGTTGCAGTACAGCTTGGTATGGACTCCAATGTACAGGACTGCAAGAGGCTGCCAAACAATATAGTCTCAGCCATTTCTTGCACGGACTAACCACCCAGGACATCTTCAAGAGGGTGTCATCCATTACAAAGGACCCCCACCATCCAGGACATGCCCTTTTCTCAGTACTACCATCGGGAGGAGGCACAGGAGCCTGAAGACTCATCACACTCTGTGATTCTCCTCTGCTATCAGATTTCTGAACGGTCCATGAAGCCATGATCACTACCTTGGCATTCCTTTTTTGCACTAGTTATTAAATTTTGCAATCTGTAGTAACTTTATATCTCTGCTGCCACAAAACAACACAGTTCATGATATATAGCCATGCTTAAGGACAGCTTATATCCCACTGTTATCAGACTCTTGAACAGACCTGTTGTACAATAAAATATGCTCTTCACCTTGCAATCCACCTCGTTATGATCTTACACCTTATTGTTTACCAGCACTGCACTCTCTCTGTAGCTGCTACACTTAATTCTGCATTCTGTTATTGTTTTACCTTGTTGTACCTTAATACACTATCTAATGAATTGATCTGTATGAATAGTGTGCAAGACAAGATTTTCACTGTACCTTGGTACATGTGACAATAATACACCAATTTCAATCTAATTCTGATTCTAAGTAGAAGATTCTTCAATGAGGCAACCGAACCATAGTAGTTCTCTATTATTACATGGTGATGAAAGTGCATAAATATACATTCATGAAGAAAGCTGGAATAGATTGGGCTAATTGGAATCTGAAAGAAGGATTCTGAGGGGGACTGACAGGTTAAATGCTGAGAAAATGTTTTCCCTAATGGGAGTATCTAGAAGTTGGGACCAGAGTTAGAGAATAATGGATTACTAACTTCAGTAAAGATTGAGAGGAATTTTTTAAAAGATTGTAAAGATTAGCTTTATTTGTCTCTTGTACATCGAAACAGACAGTGAAAAGTGATGCTTGCATTGTGGATGTGTTGGTGGCAGCCCGTGAGTGTTTCCATACTTCTGGGCCAATATAACGTGCCCATAACTTCTAACCCTTGCCTGTACATAGTTGGAATGTGGGTGGAAACCAGAGCATCAGGGGAAACCCATGTATCCATGGGTAGTATGTATGAACTCCTTATCGGCAGTGGTGGGACTTGAACCCCAATCGTATAGCTAACGTATATGCAACCATATAGCTTAATTTCTTCTGAGCATGTGGTTAAAAATTTGGAGTTCTCTACCTGAGACAGGTGTGAATGCACAACCACAGTTGGACAGATATTAGGACCACAGTGGAATCAAAGGGTACAGAGAGGCAGCTGGGGAAATGATGTTGAGGCATACATTGGATCAGCCATGACGTGACTGAATGGTGGCCACACTCAAGGGGCTGATAGTCTGTTCTTGCTCATGTTTCTTAAGTTCTCATGACTGTAACATCTCAAAGGGGGTGGTGCGATAGCATAGTGGTTATCGTAACGCTTTACAGTGCCAGTGACTCAGGTTCAATTCCCAATGCTGCCTATAAGAAACTTAGTAATTTCTCCCTGTGACTATGTGTCTTTTCTCTGGGTGCTCCAGTTTCCTCTCAAAATCCAAAGACGTAAGGGTTAGTAGGTTAATTCATCACATGGGTCTAGATGGGGCTGTGTGGGCTCACTGAGCCAGAAGGACCTGTTACCGTATGTATTAGTGAGGCCTCACTTTGGACCATTGTGAGCAGCTTTGGGCTCCTTATCTACAAAAAGATGTGCTGACATTGGAGAGGGTTCAAAGGAGGTTCACGAAAATGAACTCCTTTTTTGTAGGAGTTGAAAAAGGATTCAACTCCTTTTTCCAATCCAATTCAAGGATTGAAAGGTTTATCATATGAGGAGTGTTTGATGGCTCTGGGCCTGTACTCACCGGAATTCTCACTGGAATGAGGGGGATCTATTGAATGTTGAAAAGCCTCAATAGAGTAGAACGGAGAGGATGTTTCCTGTGATGAGGGAATATAAGACCAGAGGAAACCGCCTCAGAATAGAGGACCATCCATTTAGAATGGAAATGGAGGGAGTTTCTTTAGCCAGACAGGTGAATCTGTGGAATTCGTTACGACAGGCAGCTGTGGAGGCCAAGTCATTGGATATATTTAAGACAGAGGTTGATGGATTCTTGATTAGTCAGGGCTTGAAGGGATATGTGGAGAAGGCTGGGTATACAAAACTATGAGGGGTTTAGATAGGGTAAAGCAGGTTTTTTCCTCTGAGGTTGGGTTGGACTACAACCAGAGGTCATGGATTAAGGGTGAAAGGTGAAAAGTTCAAGGGGAACATGAGGAGAAACCTCTTTACTCAGAGGATTGTGAGAGTGTGGAATGAGCTGCCAGCACAAGTGGTGAGTTCAAGCTGGATTTCAGTAGCTCAGAGAAGTTTGGATGCATGCATGGGGGATGGTAGGGGTGTGGAGGACGATGGCCCTGGTGCAGGTTGATGGGAGTAGGCAGTTTAAGTGGTTTGACACTGACAGGCCTGTTACTGAGCTGTGCTTTTCTGTGACTCTATCACTCTGTTGGGGCGGTGAGGGAAATGGATCAGCCATGTTGAAATGGTGAAGCAGACTCGATGGGCCAGGTGGCCTAGTTCCGCTCCTGCATCTTATTGTCTACCTTGCTGTATTTCTAAATGATTAAAAATGTAACAAAAAGATTTTGTGAGTGACGGTTTTAATGGATGGTGACTTGTTTGTTCTTGCAGGATGCTGGAGGACGATCTGAAGCTCAGCAGCGACGAGGATGAAAGTGAACAGGTAAAAACTGTAACAACTGCCTTGAATCTCGACGTGACTGAAATTATCCCCAGGGCAAAAATCGGGGAAAAAAATTATACTGAATCACAAAGCAAAATGTTTGAATCCTTCGATGACAAAGGGATGTGTCAGAGAGGTACAAAGGCAGAGAGGGAGAATTCCGGAGATTCCGATCCAAGAAGCTGAAGATGAAGGTTTCAGTGGTATTTCAATGGAATTTGGAGATGTGCATGGTCAATATGAGGTCTAAAGCTCTTCTGCCTGTACATGAACCATATCCCTCCATTCCCTGCAAATTCATGTCTCTATCTAACCACCTCTCAAATGCCACTACAGTATCTGCTCCCACCACCATCCCTGGCAATACCTTCCAGGCACCTGCTACTATCTCCAAAAAAAATCTGCCCCATACATCTCCTTTAATCTTCCCCCACTCCTTACCTTAAATGCATGCATTCTATTCTTTATCATTTACATCCTGGGAAAAAAAAATATTATCTGTGCCTTTTATACTTTTATACATTTCTATCAGGTCTTCCCTCAGCCTCCAAAGCTCCAAAGAAAACAATCCAATTTTGCTCAAACGCACCATATAGTTCCTACTCACTAATTCAAGCTTCATCCAAGAAAAAGTCTCCTGTTTGCTTTCCACAACTTCCACATCCTTACTGTCATGAAGCGACCAGAATCACACACAGTGCCTCAGTATAAAACACCGAAGTTTTATACAACTGCAATATGTCTTCTTGCTCTTATACTCAATGCCCAAACCAATGGAAGTATCTACATTGTTTGAATGGATTTGAAAATGCATCAGTCACCTCTTTCCCTCATAAATGTCATGACCTGATGCATGCACTGTTTGTTCCCACCCGAACTCGTAGGATCCTCTGGGAGGAATGGATATTGAATACAATCTGAGCCAGTTAGACTGAGGTTTCACTTTGCATTCTCTTACCTACCAAACCAGTCCGGGGACTTGCTTGGTTCTCAGTTATTTAGTGACCTATCTCTTGTATCACATTGACTCAAACACAGTCAAGAAACAAGCCCAGTTCTTAAAGAAATTTCACAGATCTTGTGAAGTAGTGGCCCATGCATGAAGGAAACAGGCTGTTCCAGATATCGTAGCGTTCCCTGAATGTGGACTCACAACATTTATACATGCCCGTTAATGCTGCAAGATAGTCCGATGCTTCTTGCTGGAATGTTATCAAAAATATGATTGCTGAACCATTAAAGAGGGAAAATCTTTGTCAAAGGTTTTAACTAGTGTTGTAATGGCAGGGAGGGAGGCATTAGGGAAAGTATTCCAGAACTTTAACCACTTCCTGATCTGGCTTTGGTTCAGTACCATGATTATGATCTTCTTTGAATTGTACATTAATGCAGGAAGCAGTGTTCCAGGAAACTTCTGATCACCCAGTTAACAAAGATATCTGGTGATAATACCTAATTGGCCGCTGTTAAATCTTAGAAAAATAAATACACTTAACCTTCACTTGAGAGGAGTTTATGAAATTATGAGAGCTGTAGAGAGATTAAACAGTCAGTATCTTTCTCTTTGAGAGGCAGGGTGGAAGTATGTCTCTGCTAAAGGGGGTGTAAGAGGCTCCTTCCCTCCACCAGCCTTCAGGTCACCCTTGGGCAAGGTGTAGCACCTGCTCAGCCCCACAATCAGGGTCACGTGAAGCCATGGGGGCAGGTGGTGGATGACCATATGAGCAGCCCGTGCATATCATTAATCCTGGTTATGTGACCACTGAGGCCAGGCAAACAATCTCTGAAGAGTATTGATATGGTTGGGGTCACCAGCCTTGTAAAACACAGCCCGGAAGAAGGCAATGGAAAACCACATCTGCAGAAAAAATTGCCAAGAACAATCATGGTCATGGAAAGACCATGATCATCCATGTCATATGACACGACACATAATGATGATGATTATGATCTTTCTCAAAGAGTTGAAATATCTAAGACTAGAAAACACAGTTTGAAGGTGAAAGGGAGATGTGTAGGGTAAGGTTTTTCACAGAGGGTGGGGGGGGGGGGGGTGGTGGTGCCTGGAATGTGCTGCCAAGGGTAGTGGTAAAGTCAAATATGATTGAATTGTTTTAAGACTCTCTTAGAGAGACACATGATCAGGTCTATTCGAGAGGACTAGAATATAAAAGCAAGGATGTGATGCTGAGGCTTTATAAGGCTTTGGTCATACCACACTTGGAGTATTGTGAACAGTTTTGGGCCAGTATCTAAGAATGTGTTGGCATTGTAGAGTGTTCAGAGGAGGTTCATGAAACTGCTTTCAGGAATGTAAGGGTTAATATGTGTTAGTGCTTGATGGCTCTGGGCCCGTACTCGCTGGAGTTTAGAAGAATGAGGGAGGTATCTCTTTGAAACTATAGAATATTGAAAAGACTAGATATGTAGAATGTTGTTTCCTATAGTGGGGGAGTCTTGGACCAGAGGGCATAACCTCAAAATAGAGGGATGTCTATTTGCAACAGAGATGAAGAGGAATTACTTTAGCCAGAGGGTGGTGAACATGTGGAGGCCACACCATTGGGTTTATGACTTTGTGCAAGAGGATTAAATAGAATGGACAGTCAGATACATTTTCGCAAGGCAGAAATAGCTAATACAAGGGGGCATAACTGTAGGGAGTTCGGATAAAAATACAGGGGGATGTCAGAAATAGTTTTTTTTACACAAAGAGTGGTGGATGCATGGCACACACTGGCAGGGGTGGTGGTAGGAATATTTAAGAGACTCTTGAGATACGCACATGGATGAAAGCAAAATGGAGGGCTGTTTGGGAAAGGAAAGGGTTAATTTGAGCTTAAGGTAAGTTAAAGGTTCGGCACAACTTTGTGGTCCACAGGGCCTGTACTGTGCCATGCTGTTCTATACATAATTAAAAAGAGCAGTTTATGCTTTGGGTATCTATAGGCAATCCACAATGGTGTATTTCATTATGTATGGTATTTACAATGGCCGCAGGATCCCTATAAAATGATATTCCTGTTTTATGTATTTGTAAGTTAATATAGCACCACATATGACAGGAAATCAAAGGACGGGTCTGGAACTTATTTTTTATATATAAGTGCTTTTCAATCTTGCTTGTTTGTAACAGTTTTGTGGACACAGACCTTTGGCCTGTGACATTAATACAAATAAACACATAGGCCAATGGCCTTGTTCATCACGATCGACTCACAGGGCATCAAATTCAGATTCATATTCATTTATTTATTGCATTTACATTCAAACATACATCAAAATGCATCATCTCATCATCCCAATATAATGTACAATAAATATCAATTGAACACACACTTGAGGGTTGTATGTATTTCATTTGGAGGACCTGTGATACTTTGGAGTTTCGAAAAGGATGCTGTACCCGAAGTAAATTGGAGCTGACTGTCAGCTTTGAAGATCTAAGGAAGACATAAATCAATTTAATTACAGTCAACATCTGTTCTTACAGCTTTACTGTAACTTGGCTTACTCTGGCAGGCTTTCTCTCACTTTAATGAGTGCGGCAACCGAAGACCTTAAAGCGGTGCCCATTAGCCCAGCAGAGAAAGGCTGTGGGCACAGATCATTTGTGAAGAGAAGCATGGGACTGACACCCCCAGCCATTCTCCCAACGAGCAGATGATTGAACTTGACATTGATGTTAAATTTCTGCAGAAGGGACAAATCAGAGTTTCAGTCACCATTTAATGACCAGTGTGCTGCATTATATTTTTTCCCGTGTTTAAACAACTTACACTAAGGGGAGGTGTGATCACTCGATTCAAGTATGATGTCCTCCTAAGGGGTTACCTGTTGGTGGATCCTCAGGTGGTTGTAGAGCATGGTCAAGTATCCACATAGTCTGGTGCAGTGTGGCCAAGAGGAAGTGGTGGCTGTGATTAGTGGTTGGGCCTTCTGGTCTGTCAGTCTCTCTTTTCACAGCTGCATAGTAGAGGCCACTTACGTAACCCAGCTCCCTCTTGAACAGATTTACTCCAGGTGTATTTATTGAGTGGAATGCCTTCCCAGTTTTTAGATGTAATGTTGAATTTCTTTTGGATGATTGCAATGTTATCTTGGAAGTGTTTCCTTTCCCACCAGGGGCTTACTGACTTTCCTTCAGCTTCGGGTAAAGGATCTGTTTGGGGCAAGGTGAGTTAGGCATCCAGAGGACACAACCTATCCATGGGAGTTGGTGTTGCTTTATCATAGTGGAGCTGCTGTTCCATGTTGGCCTCCTCCTGCATGCTGGTGTTATTGTGTCTGTCCTCCCAGCTGATCTTTGGTGGTATAGTTCCAGGGCTTGAGGGGTAAGAGAGGCCGGACAGCTGTGGCTCAGTTGATAGACTCCTGTCTTCAAGACAGGGGTGTATGGGCTTCATTCCCCCCTCTGGGGATTTGACCATGTGAGTCTCAGCTGCCACATCTGTGTAACACCGCCACAGTGCCAGTTTTCATCATCCCTTTTTACTTGAGGCCTGCCTGCTCTTCCATGAAATATTAAAGGGGTTAGCTTTATCTGTTCCATGTACGTCGAAACATCCAGTGAAATACGTCATCTGTGTCAAATTAAATCAGTGACGATTGTGCTGGGGGCAGCCACGCTTCCAGCACCAACATAGCATGCCCACAACTCACTGACCCTGACCTGTACATCTTCGGACTGTGTGAGGAATCCGGAGCCCCCACGCTGTCATGGGGAGGACATATAAACTCCTTACAGGCAGCAGCAGAAATTGCACCCTAATCGGTGATTGCACTTCCCACCATATTACCATGTCATCCCATGAATCTGAATGTTCAAGATTCAAAGTACCGGTAAATTTATTACCAAAGTAGGTATCTGTCGCAATATGTTACCCTGTGATTCATTTTCTTGCAGGAATTTATAGGAGAATAAAGAAATGCAATAGAATTTATGTAAAACTACACATAACAAAGACCAGCAAACAACCAATGTGCAAAAGAAGAAAACTTGTGCCAATAATAGAAAAAAGATAAATAATGCTGAGAACATGAGTTGTAGAGTCCTTGAAAGTGAGTCCACAGGTTGTGGAATCAGTTCAGCGTTGAGGTGAGTGAGATTGATCCACACTGGTTATAGAGCAATAACGCTTCCTGAACCTGGAGCTGTAGGACCTAAGGCTCCTGTACCTCCTTCTGGATAGCAGCAGTGAGAAGAGAGCACGTATCTATATCTGTGACCATCGTGTATCTGTAATAATGGAATGATGGAACATAGTTGTTGAGTTGAGTTGAGGCACAAGTCGGTCAGTGTCAATCATGGATGTTGCATCCCATCTATCTGGATATGCAAGCCAGGGCAGTACAATGTGGAGAGCGATCTGTTGCCCATATAACAAGCTCCCCTTCTCCACACATCTGATAAACCCAAAGGAGCGGCAGCAACCAATACAGTTTGGCATCAGCAGTGTTGCAGGAGTTGCCAATCAGGGTTGAACTCAACTTAGGACTACCAAATGGACTCCATCACCAGATTTTTCCTCAGGGTTCACTCCCGAAGCCTTCCCTGTGAGTGGGTAGAGCTACAAGGGAACAGACATTTGAGATCAGAGTTTTCCTTCTCCTAAATCAGCTGCCAACCATGGTTGATGAGCCCCATCTGCTCAGAGTGACTAGTTTAAAGGCACCAGTAATCTGCCTTTGCCTCTTCTCCTGTCAGTAGAAGCATTTCTTCTGGGCTTAGTAGCTAAGCTGCATGTGAAGGCCTGGAGCCGGACTTTGTTGTCAGGGACTATTTGAGCTGCACACCATTAGGAGCATTTAATAGGTAGTTGGAGCTTGTACCCTTACCTTCCCTGGCTATGATAACATTATGGATTATAATCAGGGGTTTATCACCTGTGACTGGTAAATAGTTCCTGCTAATCAATAGTTTTAGTATAGATTGTCACCAGGTTACTGGTTATGGGGACCTGCTGTGCTCAAAGGTTGCCATATTTACTACACTACATTAACAACCACCAAAAATATTTCATTGGCATTTTTGGACATTAAAGGATCAGTGCAATCTCAAAGTTATTCATAAGCTTTCAGAATTTTCTGGCTGCCATTGGCATAGTTGGCAGTTTAATCCAAATGTAAATGGTGTCACAGTAGTGTAGCCTTTAACGCAACACTTTTACTCTTGAGGGCCTTCCAGAGTTTGGAGTTCAGTTCCAGTGCTGTCTCTGGGTGCTCCAGCTTCCTCCCACAGTCCAAAGACGTACCGGGTAGATTATTTGGTCATTGTAAGTTGACCCGTGATTAGGTTGGGGTGAAATAGTTGGGTGGTGAGGTTGCTGAGGTGGCCTGGCTTGAATGTCCAGATGGGCCTACTTTGCGCCATATCTCTAAATAAATAAATAAATAAATGGATAGATAAATAGATAGATAGATCAATAAAGTGCTTGATTGTGTTTCTGGGAGTAGATAATGGGTCTGGTTCAACAAGATACATAATCATAGAGTGATACAGCAGGAAGCAAGCCCTTTGGCCTAACGGGATCATGCCAACCAAGATACCCATCCAAGCTAGTCTCATTTGCCCACGTTATGCCCCACATCATTATGGACCTTTCCTTTCCATGCACCTGTCCTACTGTCTTTTAAAAATGGTTTTATTTTTACCTGCCTCAACCACTTTCCCTGGTCCCTCATTCCATATACACATGTGTGAAGATGTTGCCCCTTAGGTTCCTGTTAAATCTCTCCCTCTCACCTTAAGCATCTTCCCTAAAGCAGGGCGACCAAAACTGACCACAATTCTTCCAAGTAGAACTTCACCAGCATCTTGTACGTGGGATTTCGAGGGATTTTCAGGAAATTCCTTCTGCCAATATATCTGACAGATAAAATGATTCTCATTATGTTTTTCATTTCTGATGTATCAAATGCAGTGTCTTTTGTCTGTCATTAATCACCACTTCATTCAAGCTAACTCCTCGTTATCATTCTCTGCCACTATATCATATCCATTCAATAATCTCATTATGAGCTGATCTATTATCTGCCTTCTTTATAGGGTCAGTGGTGAAGAAGTTAAGTTATGTGCTTAATCACATCTTCAAATTCAGGATTAGATTTATTATCACAGGCATATGTTGTGAAATTTGTTGTTTTCTGGCAGTAGTAGAGTGCTGTACATAATATACCCTCAAAGGCCACTTTATGAGCTACCTCCTGTACCTAATAAACTGGCCGTTGAGTGCGTGTTCATGGTCCATCGCCTTTTGAAGATTTCCTTCATGATGGAGCTGGTTAAGTTGACTGAATTTTCCAATCCTGTGCAGTGCCTCCTCCCTACCAGACAATGATGCAACCAGTTCGAATGCTCTTCACTGTCCACCTGGGGAAATTTGCTTTGAGGGGATTTGGTGACATAGTAAACCTCCTCAAATAGCCCCTTCCCAGTGGCGCTGCCACATTCTCGGAATCTTAACTCTACCTCTCCAGTAATTGGCACTTTCATCATCATTATGTGCCGTGTCATACGACATCGGCGATCTATGACCATGATAGTTCTTGGCAAATTCTACAGAAGGGGTTTGTCATTGCCTTTTTCTGGGCAGTGCCTTTACAAGAGGAGTGACCCCAGCCATTATCAATACCCTTCAGAGATTGTCTATCTGAAGTCGGTGGTCACATTATCAGGACTTGTGATATGCACCAGCTGCTCATAGGACCATCCAACACCTATTGGCACTTTGACATTCTTTATGAATTACGTTAGACCACAGTGTATTCTTAGCACCATCCTGAGTGCAATATACACAAAGTGCTCCAGGAGCTCAGCACGTTTGGCAGCTTCTATGGAGAGGAATAAGCTGTCAATGATTCGGGGTGAGACCCTTCTTCAAGATTTTGCACCATCCTTTCATTTTGTGCTCACTGTTCAGATTAATATTAGTTTATTGTCATTTGCACTGAGGTTTAATGATGATCCTTGCTCCTTTGAAGTTCAGAGTGAACGGTGTCCACAGTAGTAATAAATACAGTGATGAGCGTAAACAATAGAATGCTGCAAGGTATAGTAGTGCAAACTGAATTAGTGGAAAAATGTATTAGACCATAAGGCACAGGAGAAGAATTAGGCCATTCAGCCCATCAATTCTGCTCTGTGTGGTTGATTTATTATCCCTCTCAACCCTAGTCTTCTGCCTTCACCCCATAACCTTTGACACCCTTATTAATCAAGAACCCATCAACCTCTGCTTTAAATATATCCAGTGACTTGGCCTGTACAGACATCCATGGCAATTAGTTCCACAGTTTCACTGGCTAAAGAAATTCCTCCTTATCTTTGTTCTAGAGGGAATTCCTTCTATTCTGAAGCCATGTCCTCTGGTCCTCGACTCGCTAGCTATTGGAAGTATCCTCTCCATGTCGATTCTATCCAGGCCTTTCAATATTCAAAAAGTTTCAGTGAGATCCCCCGCATACTTCTAAACTCCAGTCAGTACAGTTCGGGTGCCACGGAAGCATAGCAGTTAGTGTGATGCAATTACAGTTTGGAGTGTTCCTGAATTTGGAGTTCAATTCCTGCACTGTCTATAAGTCCCGCATGTTCTCCCCATGAGCTATGTTGGTTTTTTTCAATGGTACAAAGACGTATCAGTTAGTATGTAACTTGTTCATTGTAAATTGTCCTGTGATTAGGCTAGGGTTAGACAGGTAGATTGCTGGGCAGTGCGGTCCGTTGGGACTGAAGGTCCTGTTTCGTGCTGTATCACTAAATAAATAAATACAGGGCCCGAGCTTGTGCGTATTGTATTTGTTATCACCATGTACTCTGTACACTCTGTGTGCCTCGTCTGAGCAAGGAATTTCATTACACACTTCCCACCTGTGTTGGAGTTGAGCAGCGAGCTGGCAACTCAACCTTGTAAAACAGGCAAATGCTAAACAAACGGCAGGGTTGCCACCTGATGTGCCTGAGGGCGTGGGGAGGAACTGGTATATATAACAATAAACCAATCTGAAATATGACATTTTTCCAAAGTGTCCATCTGTGCATTTTTTGCTTCTCCCTTTCTTCAGACATGCACTGGAATCATTGGAACTGGGCAGAATAATAGTTTGTCATGGACTAGATGGGCCAAAGGGCCTGTTACTGTGCTGTAGTGCTCCTGGACTCCATGGGTGCATGCTCTCGCTTGCCGCAAGTCACTTGAAGCATTTGTAGCACTTTGCTGTATCAATGATCCCGGAAAGAGAGGCAGATGACGAATGGTCAGCTGCTCTCAATAAATTGTTCACCACAGCAAGCAAATTAAGAAACGACTGTACTTGATTAATTAATGCATGGGTTGAGTGTTAATCAGCAGAGTGTCCAAGATTGCACAGTTTCCACCAAGCATGTTTAGCAAATGGGTCCACCACATGACTTTCGTTGGTGATACAAGATGAGGGTTGCATGATAACATAGCAGTTCACATTACATTGTAACAGCACCAGCAACCTGGCTTCTGCCGCTGTCCGCAAGGAAGTTGTACATTCTTCCTGTGACCATGCAAGTTTTCCCCTGGTGCTCTGGTTTCCACCAACAATCCAAAGATGTAAGGGTTAGTAGATTTTAGAGTCATAGAGCACTACATTAGAGAAGCAGTCCCTTCAGCCCATTTAATATCTGCTAAACTTTTAATCTGTCTAGTCCCATCAACCGCCATCTGGACCACAGCCCTCCATACCCCTCCCATCAATGTAACTATCTAAATTTCTCTTAAATATCGAAATCAAACAGACATCCACACTTACGCTGGCAGCTCGTGCCACACTCTCATCCCTCTCTGAGTGAAGAAGTTTTTCCTCATGTTCCCCCTAACCATTTCTCCTTGCATCCTTAACCCATGGCCTCTAATTGTAGTCTCACCCAAACTCAATGGAAAAAGCCTGCTTGCATTTCCCTATCTATATCCCTCATAACTGTGTATTCCTCTATCAAATCACCCCTCATTCTCCAATGCTCCAGGAAATAAAGTCCTAACCTATTTAATTTTTTCCTATAACTCAGGTCCTCAAGTCCTGGCAACATTGCCAGTTGACAATTACTGAATTCAGGTTGACTGTTTTTCTGCACTTGGTATTTATTTGTGCTCTGAGGCATGTAAGAAGAGCACTTTACAATAAAAAATACTGAAGAAAGCAGCAAGCTAAGATCTTGCAGCACGTCCAAGTGGCTGCAATGATTGTATTCAAATGTACGAGTTCCTGCAAATTAACCACTCAACCCCCCTTTAACCTTGGACAATTGTTCTGAATTTGCACACTTTGCTTAGAGTAGGAAGGTTGGATCTCTTGGTTATAATCATGCAGTTTGGATATAATTGTGGTGCATCACACACAACATGTTGGAGGAACTCAGCAGGTCAGGCAGCATCTGTGTAAGAGAAATAAAGAGTCAATGTTTCAGCTGTTTATTTCTCTCCATAGATGCTGCCTAACCTGCTGAGTTCCTCCAGCATTTTGTATTTTGCTCTGGATTTCCATCATTTGCAGATTCCTGGTTCCTGTTGTCTAATTCACCACAAATACATAACACAGATCCATAATTACTTGAAAGTAGCATTCTGTGGGGAAAGGGTCATAGAGATGAGGTTTTGTACATTGGCCTTCATAAATTGAATGCAGCAGTTGGGATGTTCTTTTGAAGTATAAGACATTGGTGAGGCCTAATTTGGAGTATTGTGTGCAATATTGGTCACCTACCTACAGGAATGAGGTCAATAATACTGAAAGAGAGTAGAGATAATTTACAAGGATGTTGCTAGGACTTGAGGACCTGAGTTATGGGGAAAAGTTGATAGATGAAGACTTTTTCTCCTGGAACATAGGAGAATGAGGGGTAATTTAATAGAGATATATAAAATCAGAGGTATACAAAATAATGAGGGGTATTGATAGGGTAAGCAGACTTTTTTCACTGAGGCTGGGTGTGTCTAGAGGAAGAGATCATGGGTTAAGGGTGAAAGGTAAAGTATTTAAGGGGAATATGAGGGGGATTTTCTTTACTCGGAGGACGTTGAGAGTGTGGAACGAGCTGCCAGCAGAAGTGGTGGATGTGGGTTTGATTTCAGCATTTAAGAGAAACTTGGATAGGGACATGGACAGGAGGAGTATAGAGGGCTATAGTGTGTGTGCATATTGATGGGTATAGGCAGATTAATAATTCAACATGGACTAGATGGGCCAAAAGTTCTGTTACTGTTCTGTAGTGTTCTTTGACTCTGTGACATTAGACCTAGAGCCCATGGACCCCTAGCTTAACTGTATTTGTCCATGGCAAAACAAAGGGTTGAGAACCCCTGCTCCAGACTCAAACTCAATATCCTTCAGAATTTACACCCTGCTGTGTCTCCTCCAGCTTCAATTTCATTGTATCCTGCAGCCCAGTAAAAATACAGTAAGTGCTCTTCAGCTGTCGTTTGACTATAAATGGAAAGGAAAGGTCAACTGATCAAAGCTTCTTCCATGTAACATGGCTCCGAATAGAACAGGATACAAGGAGGCTTTGATTGACTTTTCCGTTTTGCTCATAACTTGCTCCAGAAAAAAAGCCTGATGTAATGGATTACAACAGTGACTTTAGACCCTGCAAAGATTTGGCAGCGAGAAATCATGGCCAGCACAAGAAAATGCACAGAAGTTTTTTTGATAAGCAATAAATGAGATCTTCATGGTACACATGGGCCTTGATTGAAGATTTGACTTAGGCTGGTAATGGTGAGGATGATTGTAGAGTTTTTTTTCAATTGATGGATTAGATTTAGTGATCAAAGGATAATCGTTACAGAGCATAACTGAGTGAAGATTGAATAAAGGCGATGGTTAAGCAACCTTGAACTGCATTTAGCAGAAGGATGTCTTGTGGTATTATTCTTCCAAAAAAAAGTCTAAAATGTGACAGGTTAATTGAACCTAGGTAAACTACTGTCTGAAATCTATCCAGTACAATGGCAGTTTCATGAAATAAACAGTGCTTTCTGAATTGCAGTGAGATAGCAGACTGTTAAAATGATTTGATAGACTGCATTTTTAGAAGCATTGAGCCAGCATGCCTCCTGGCCGTGTTGCTTAGCAACATTTTAATTCAAGAAGGATCAAAAAGACAAAATCCCTATGGAGTTGAAAACAGAAATGAGACTGCAGTTGACAGATGATATGAGTTGTTTCATATAATATACTGTGAAGATCACTGAGTTCTTTCATGAATGATAAATGGTCTGTACACAGATCAATGGGTTCTGCAATAAACTGGAACCATGGTCCATATCTGAGGTAGCAAAGGTTGCATAATCGGGAAGAGACCAGAAGATTTGGTTATTGAAACAATTCCCTGTTTGTTTTTGCTGGTGCACAGCGTGAATGGAAAACCTGCCAAAACCTGGAAGTCTCAGATTGCTGTTTTACTAGCATCATAGCAACATAGCATCAGCAGCGCATAGCATAACATTATTACGGTGCTAGTAATCCGGGTTCATTTCTGCCACCGCCAGTAAAGAGTCATGCAGTGATTAGGTTAGAGTTAGGCCATTCAGCCCGTCAAAACTGCTTTGCCATTCCATCATGGCTGACTTATTTTCCATCTCAACCCCATTCTCCTGCCCTTGCCACCCATACTGATCAAAGGCCTAATAATTTCCACTTTAATACCCAGTGACTTGGCCTTCACAGCCACCTGTTACAATCAATTTTGCAGATTCGCCACCCTCTGATTAAATAAATTCCTCCTCATCTTTCTGAGGGTGTGCCCTTGTCCCCGACTCTGCCGTAATTGGAGATATCTTCTCCACGTCCACTCTACCTAGGCCTTTCAATATTCAATAGATTTCAATGAGATCCCCCCCTCATTCTTATACACTCCAGCCAGCACAGTTCTGTCGCCACGGTAGCATAGCAGTTAATGCGAGTATTCCGGAGCACAATTCCGGTGCTGCCTATAAGGAGTTTGTATGTTCTCCCCATGTGCTCTGGGTTCCTCCCGGGTGGATGTAATTAGGTGGCATGAGCTCATTGGGTCGGAAAGGCTATATCTTTGAATAAAAATAAATAAATAAAACTGTACCAACCTATCCAGTTTGAAACACTGCCAGAGCCCTCACTGTGAGATTATGATAGTTAAGTAATTGTGCTTCTCCCTGTGTGTCATACCTTCAAGCCACAGCAAAAGTAGTGGTACGGATTCAATTTCAACATTTAAGAGAAATTCAGGTAAGTACAAAGGTACATGGATGAGAGAACTGTGAGTCCTGGTGTAGGACCATGGGACCTGGCAGATTAGTAGTTCAACACAAACTATGTGGGCCAAAGGGCCTGATAATGCGCTGTAAAGTTCTATGTCTTTATGACTTCAGGACAAAATCACTTGTAAGTATGTCATCCGTGGACAAAGAGGATTGTTCTGACTTCCTGGATGTAGATATTTGTCTGTTTGCAGTAAGCTGTAGTTCGATTTCCAATTAATAACTTTTTTAAACCATAGATAAACCACTAACTAGTTGTCTTTATCACTGCCTTCAATATGAATGGAATTGGATATTATTTAGGCTTTGCCCCCATTGCACGCAGGGTATAAATGTTTTGTACATGATCATTTACCTAGAAGTGGTCAACAATACGACAGTGTACAGGGTCTTGCACGGGTGAATGAAAGAATCCGCTGACATTCTTCCCAAGCTCATGAAGTAAAAGAGTAGCAGGCAGGGAGAAAAGTTCAAATTAGCTTCAAATTTGAGACCAAGTCAAAGTTGAGTTTATTGTCATTTGCACAAGTACATGCGTGGACAGGTGAAATGGAAAACCTGCAGCAACATCACAGGCACAGAGCATCATAAAAACCGCACTTACAAGAAAAATGTAAATTAAGCATAAATTATGCACAGTTTTTGCAAGAAAGAACATACACATTTTAGTACAAAGTGATCAAAGTTGTCATAGTGTTGCTAAACTGTACTGATTAGAGATTCTTTAAGGTTGGTTCAAGATTACAATGATCACACACATCATCAAGTCTTGTATTTCTTTCCCATTGAAGATTATACTTCAGAAGATAAAATGCAGGGAACATCAAACTAGGGGATGAAGTAATTGTATTGAGGAGGAGAACTGAGATAAAACACATAAAGACCCATGGAACTGGTAGACAATTCAAGTCAAAGTTGCCATATGAACATGTACGTGTATGTAAGGCTGCAATGAAAAACCTGCCTGCAGCAGCATCATAGGCACATGGCATTAAAGACAATATTCAGAAAAAAAACATCCATTTTACAAACTTATACAAGAAACAACACAATTTGAACAAACTAAAAAGATGATTGCAGTACAGAGTGGTCATAGTCTTCCTGCCATAAGAAAATATTGCCAGTTGGTTGAAGAACTGAATAGCTGAGAGGAAGTAACTGTTCTTGAACCTGGTGGTGTACGACTTAAGGTTTCTGCATCTCCCGCCGAATGGTAGCTGCCAGAAGATGGCATGGCCTGGAAGGTGGGAATCTTTGATGATAGACGTTGCCTTCCCCAGGCATCTTCTGGAGATACTACCTGACGTGATGTGTTGGGGGAAAAAACAATACTCTCTGCAGCTTCTTACATTCCTGAGCATTTGAATTGTTGTACTGGACCAGTCAAGATACTTTCAACCACACTTCTAAAGAAGTTTGTTCGAGTGTTTGGTGGCAGAGGAATAAAGGGGAAGAAAGAAAGGGAAGACTAAAAGAGATAAAACACAAATTAAGGAAAAGTAAACCGATCTTTGCAATTTGGGAAAAAGAATTGGAACAATTTATTGCCTCAAGACTGACACTAAACCCAGTTTTAATCAGTTTTGTTTATCAAGTCTAGATTATTAATTAGTACGATTGGCAGGGCCTTTCCAACATGAATTACAAGCCCTAAGTGGTTGCAGTGATTCTACTGAGGGTATAAATCTAGCTGTCTAAAGACGTTTGGTGAAGTTTCAATTTTTTTCTGTTTGGTCTGAGTTATTGGCAGTGTATTGCAATTTGTGCGCCGTTTGTGGAGAATAGGAACTCAAGCTTTCTGTCTCCCTCATCACAGATTGCTGTTTTCTTTAAAAAAAACAAAATAATATTGGCAAATGACTTGAACACAGTTATTTTTACAGCAATCTCTGGGCTGTTAAAGTAATCTTATTCATATTTTGTACTAGGCAAAGCCAGACCTCTTGCCTTGCATTAGAACTGAAAGAGCCAAAGTCCCAGGTTATATTCACGAGAACGTCAAAGTCAATCACTGACAGATGTGCCCAAACAGAGCAAAGAGCTTCTGACTCACTGAGGTTTTGCTTGCAAATCTTCCAAAGAAATTCAAGATCGTCTTGAGGCAACAATTGGTTTGCGTCAAGGATTCCAGAAATATTCTAATTGGGCACCACAGTAGCGTAGTGGTAAGTGTGACGCTATTACAGCTTGATGCATTACGGAGTTCAGAGTTCAGTACTGTCGCTGTTCTGTAAGGAGTCTCTGTTCATTCTTCCTGCGAAATGCAAAACTTTTCAATAGGTGCTTCTGTTTCCTCCCACGGTCAGAATCAGAATCAGGTTTATTATCACCAGCATGTGTCGTGAAATTTGTTAACTTAGCAGCAGCAGTTCAATGCAATACATAATGTAGAAGAAAAAAAGTAAAGATAAATAAATAACTAAATTGGTGTATATTGAATAGATTAAGAATCATCCAAAGATGGACCGGGTTAGTAGTTTAATTGGTCATTGTAAATTGTCCTGTGATTAGGTTAGGGTTAATCAGGTATATCGGGGTTGCTGGGGCAGCATGGCTCGAAGGGCTGGAAGGGCTGTGTTGCTAAACAAACAAACAAACAAATTATAAACAAATGGCCTTGTTACTTGGTCCTGCCATTCAGAATTGTCACCCGTCTTTCATTGGCATAGAAAGGGGGCGATTTTGCTCAACAGTTCTCAATGGAGCAACTTCATTAGTACCACAGACCATGCAAGCTCCACACAGACAAGAGAAGATTGGATCTGGATCTCTGAAGCTCAATCAGGATCAGAATCCAAATCAGGTGTATTATCATTGACATAAATCATGAAATTTTGCTGTTTTGCGGCATCTGTACAATGCACTACATAAATATACTATAAATTATAATAAGAATGTATGCAATATAGAACCCTGAGATTCATCTTCCCGTAGACAGTCATGAAACACAGAAACACCATGGAACTCGTTTAAAGGAAACATCAAACACCCCAAGCACAAAAAAAATAGAACGAATCACATAAATGGCAAAAAAAAACCAAGTGAATAACATACAGGAGATTAAATAAGTTATGCAAAAAGCGAGCAAAAAATAGTGAGGTAATATTCATGGGTTTATTGTCCATTCAGAAATATGATGGTGGTGGGAAAGAAGCTGTTCCAAAATCATTGAGTGTGTGTCTTCAGACTCCGGTACTGCCTCCCTGATGGTAGCAATGAGATGAGGACATTTCCTAGGTGATGGGGTTCTTAATGATGGATAACACCTTCTTGAGGTATCATCTTTTGATTATGTCCTTGTCTGTATTATCTTGCCACTCCATTGTCTTCCAAATGAAGATAGAGAAGGAGCATCCAATTATATACGCTTCTGGACCTGGAACATCTCTGGATCTGAAACTAATGCAAACTACCCTACAGTTCACTGAGATAAACTGTTGTTACATTAACCCCTAGAGTCAGGTTTAGCATCACACATATGTCATTAAATTTGTTGTTTTGTGGTAGCAGTACACTGCAATACATAATAAAAACTATAAATTACAATAACGTATGTATCTGGGTGACAATCGAATGCTATTCAGTATCGTTAAAAGTGTACTTAGGCATTCATTCAGGTAATGCTAGAATAGGTGTCTGTGCCTTTAAGTGGAGATGGTGATGTCATTACGCACGCGCGGGACAGTGGGGAGACTATTTTGCTTTTGGCCACCAAAGCTGTTGGGGCTTTGGAATCAAGTTCCCCCAGAGGCATGGTGAGGAAAGATTTTCACGAGTAAGGAACTCGACGTTGGATAGAGTGGCTTGCAAAGTTCCTTACCAGCCAAGCAGAATTGCCACTACCGTATTAGTACCATATTAATACTGTATTAGTTTTGTGTGATTTTCTTTGTATTTTTATACTGCATATGCAATTATTGGACACACAGGTGTGTGGATCGAATGTTAAACAGAGATTGTAAAGGCAGGACCTGCTTGTAAAGTTCATTTGTTTTGTTTTAAGACCCTCTTCTGGCACTTAAACATCTAAAACAAATAAAGGAATTAAAACCTGAAAAAGTAGTTGTTGTCCTGAGTGTGTACTTTTCCCCCAGGATACAACACATATGTAAATAATTAGTGCAAAAACTGTAAAAAGTTGAGATAGTGTACATGGGTTCATTATCCATTCAGAGAAGAAGCTGTCCCAAAAACATTGATGTGTGGGTCTTCAGGCTCCTGTACCTCCTCCTTGACGGTAGCAATGAGAAGAGACAACCTTCATGATGGATGTCACCTTTCTGAGGCATCACCTTTTGAAGATGTTCTCGATGCTGAGGAGGCTGGTGTCCATGATGGAGCTGGCTGAGTTTACAACTTTCTGCAGCTTTTCCCAATCCTGTCGGTGACCCCTCCATACCAGACGGCGATGCATCCAGTGAGAGTGCTCTCCATAGTACCTCAGCAGAAATTTGCAAGGGTCTTGGTGACATTCTAAGTCTCTTCAAACACCTAATGAAATCTAGCTGCTGTCGTGCCTTCTTTGTAGTTGCATCAATAAGATCACTTGCAAAGCAATGCCCGTCAACAAAGCCTGTTCTCAGTTCTGCCAGCCAACAGTAAAAATCATGTCATACAATTGTTTGACATTCAATAAACATGAAAATTATTAGCGAATATAATCAAGGATCCGTCCCACCTGAGTCGTTCTCTCTACCCCACCCTGGCCCTTTGGTCAAAAGATACAGAAGCTTGAGAACATGTACTCCAGACTCAGGAACAGCTTCCATCCTATAGTTATGAAACCCTTGACAGGGACCTCTTAAAGATAAAGATGAATTCGTGATCTCTCAATCTGCCTCATCCAGTTTAAGATGCCGCTTGTGAATCTCATTGACTTTTCTGGCTGGTAGCTAACGAAACAAGGGAAAGTACTTCGTTAATCATCCTTTTTCTGGCAAACGATCATCACAAGTAATAATCTGACCTGCTGAAGGGTTTCGGCCCAAATGTCAACTGCACTCTTTTCCATAGATGCTGCCTGGCCTGCTGAGTTCCTCCAGCATTTTGTGTGTGCTGCTCAGATTTCCAACATCTGCATATTTTCTCTTGCAAGTAATAGTCTGTCACTTCCCTTCGGACTTGGAGACAATCCAATGTGGCAGAACCGAGGCTAGGCGAGACGGCGGGAAAAACCCAAGATTCGATCGATTTAAGCGCCATGCTGAATTGGAAAGTTTGGGTACAAGCCAAATCAAGGCGGCGGGGTCGAGGCCCCAGAGCATAGCAAAGCAAACCAACTGATTCCTGGACCTGATCAAAAATGTCAGGCGGTCGGGCCCAAGGCGAGGGATGAGCCGGTTCAGATCACTGCTCCATTAATTTTACTCAGCTCTGTGCTGAACTAAGGGTCCTTGGACAAGGTTGTATAATGTATATCTGGATTTTAAAAATGTTCTTTTAAAAATTACTTTGGATCTTGATGTGTTAGATTGGGGTTTATTTGTCTTCCCACACTGAGCTTTCTCTATAACTGTAACACTATATTCCACATTCTGTCTTCCCTTTGTTTTGCCTCAGAGTACTTATGCATTAAATGACATGTCTGGATAGTACATGAACTAACGCTTTTCACAGTACAGTGAAGGGACAGGCCCTTCAGCCCACAATATTGTAGTAAACCAATTAAATTAGTAACAAAATGGTAAACTAAACCAATCTCTCCTACCTACACTATATCCATATCCTTCCATTTCCCTCACATTCATGTGCCTATTTATACTTCTCTTAAAAGTCCCTAATAATATCTGCCTCTACCACGCCAGACGTCATAAGTGACAATAATTAACCCATTATCAATTAGTAGCTATCCACAACTCGATAATCCCAATTGAAAAGAAAGGGGGGGTCTCAATTCCTGTAACAAGTCCAGCCTGGCCCATGACCCAAGAGCTGGTACCGTACACGCTAACAAGACAAGCAACTCACCTCCATGTGTCCAGTAACAGAAGATCTGGAGGATCTGGCATTGTGAATTTGTCAGTGTGTCCCAGATCTCTGCTTTTGACTATAATCCTGTACAAGTCCTTGACTTAATGGTGTTGGCAAAGACAAATGTTCCATTTGTAACCAACAAAGTTGTCAACAAAGCAGAGGCCAATACAATTAATTACCTGTTTTTCATTTATTTATATTGGATAATTAGTCACCGAAGGTCATACCAAGGAACAGTAGTAACGGGGTAGTAACAAACTCAGAAGGGATTTCAGAAAAAATCTCTTCACCCAGAGAGTGAGGTGAGTGTGGAACTCACTCCTCCCCGTGAGCTGCTGTAGGGGGTGCTTCGGTAGTGTAGCAGTTAGCATGACCCTATTGCAACTTGGAGCGTTGGACTTTGGATTTTATTTCTGGCATCCTCTGCAAGTGAGTCCCCATTCTTCCTGTGTGTGCATGGGTTTTGACTCAATGCTCCAGTTTTCTCCCACAATATACCAAAGAGGCACCAGTTAGTAAGTTAATTAGCCATTGTAATTGTCCCATGATTAGGCTAGGGTTAAATTGGTGGTTTGCTGAGTTGCATGTCTCGAGGGGTCAGAAGGGCCTGTTCCACGCCGTATGTCTAAACAAGTAAATAAATAAATAAACAACAGGGACTCTGTCAAAGGATTAGTTCAACCCTTCTCCAATCATGTGACACCCCCAAAATGCTGGAGGAGCTCAGCAGGTCAGTCAACTTCCATGTAAATGAACAATCGACGTTTCAGACTGAGACCCTTCTTCAGGACTGGAAAGGAAGGGGGAAAATGCCAGAATGGAAAGGTGGGGGGAGAGGAAGGATGATAACTCGAAGGTGATAGGTGAAGCGAGGTGGGTAGGAAGGGTAAGGGACAGGAGAGGAAGGGATCTGTTAGGAGAGGAGTGTAGACCATTGGAGAAAGGGAAGGAAAAGGAGCATTAGGGGTTGGACAAGCAGGTCAGAAGAGATGAGAGGCCAGGATGCGGAATAGAAGAATAGGGAAGGGAAGGGAATTTTCTTTTTTACCGGAAGAAGAAATCGATATTCATGCCATCTGGTTGGAGGTTACGCAGATGGAATGTAAGGTGTTGCTTCTCCACCCTGAGGGCTGCCTCATCTTAACACAAGAGGAGGCCATGGATCGATATGTCGGAATGGGAATGGGATTTGGAATTAAAATGTTTGACCATCAGGAAGTTCCATTTTTGACGGATGGAGCTGAAATGTTCGATGAAGCAGTCCCGCGATTTGCGATGGGTCTCACCAGTGCAGGGGAGGCTGCACTGGGAGCACTGGATACAACAGATGGCCCCTGCAGATCCGTAGATGAAGTGTTGCCTTGCCTAGAAGTGCTGTTTGGGGCCCTGAATGGAGGCAAGAGACGAGATGAATGGGCAGGTGTAGCACTTTAGCCGCTGGCTGGGAGGGGATTAATGGGAGGGCCAAATGGACAAGGGAACCAACCATGGAGGGCGAGATCCCCGCAGAAAGCGGAGATTTGGGGGTGGTGGTGAAGATGTGTTTGGTGGTAGTATCCCTTTGGAGATGGCAGGAGTTGCAGAGAATGATGTGTTGGATGTGCTGTCTCTTGGGATGGTAGGTAGGGACAAGTGCACAGTCGGAAAGAATGAAAGGGTTAACATATGAGGAGCATTTGATAGCTCTGGTCCTGTCCTTGCTGGACTTTAGAAGAATGGGGGGGGGGGGAAATCAAAGCAAAATCTATTGAATAGTTAAAGACCTAGATAGAGTGGATATGGACAGGATGTTTCCTATGGTGGGGCAGTCTAAGACCAGAGGACACAGCCTCAGAATTGAAGAATGGCCCTTTAGAAAAGAGATGAGGAGGAATTTCTTTCATCAGATGGTGGTGAATCTGTGGAATTGATTGCCACAGGCAGCTGTGGAGGCCAAGTCATTGGGTATGTTTAAAGAGGAGGTTGATAGGTTCTTGAATAGTAAGGACTTCAAAAGCTACAGGAAGAAGGCAGGGCAATAGAGTTGAGTGGGATAATAAATCAGCCATGATGGAATGGCAGAACAGATTTGATGGGCCAAATGGCCTATTTCTGATCCTGTGTCTTGTGGTCTTTTGGAAAGAAAAAGAATTGTATTTGTATCACTTTCTTCCTGATTCCGAATATCCAAAAGTACTTTGCCGTCAAATCAGTGTCTCTTGAAATGTTCAAGGTTCAAAGTAAATTTATTATCAAAATACATACAGTATATATTACCATCTACTATCTTGAGATTCATTTTCTTGCATGTATTTACAGGAAATACAATAAAATCTATGAAAAACCATGCATAAACAAAGACTGACAAGCAAGCAATGTGCTAAAGGAGACAAACTGTGCAAATAACAATGTGATACTGTGGACATGATTTGTGGAGTAGACTCAGGGGGGCCAAGTAGCTATGGCTCTTATGTCTTATGGTCTAAGATAATACTGAGAACATAAGTTGCTGAAAGCATGAGAAGATGTGGGAAGAGCAGTAAACAATTTGTGCAAAGCAAGATTCCACAGTTGGTAACATGATAATGGCTCACTGGATAACCTGCTTCATCAGCAATGGAGTGAAGGTGGAATAGGGGTCAGGACTTTGGGAATAACTCCCTGCCTTTCTTTGAAATGGAGACATGGATCTATCACACTCTTGTGGTCACACCCTCATTTAGCATCCAGAAGGTAGAACCCATATTTTGCAGCACAGCCTTAGCACAGCATCCTGGACTTTTGAGTCTGAGCTGGGCCAGTAACAGGGATATTCTTTGGATAAATGATGGCCTTTCATCATCACCATTATCATTATGTTCTGTGTCATATTACATTGTCTTGACCATGAAAGTTCTTGGCAACCAGAAGTGGTTTGCCTTTACCACCTCCTGGGCAGCGTCTTTACAAGATGGGTGACCCCAGCCATTATCAATACTCTTCAAAGATTGTCTGCCTGGTGTCTGTTGATGCACAACCAGGACTTGTGATATGCACCAGCTGCTCTTACGATTATCCATCACCTGCCCCCATTACTTCATGTGATCTGATTGGAGTGGGCGGGTGGGGTGCTAAGCAGGTACTACACCTTTTCCAAAGTGACCTGCAGGCTAGCAGAGGGAAGGAGCACCTTACACTTCCTTTGGTAGAAACATATTTCCACCTGCCACCCTAGATTATGTAAAATGTCATGCATTTTCAAACAATCTTGTGCTCAAGATCATATAGGTTTTAGGATAGTTAAGAAGGTCCATAGAACCATAGAACACTACAGCACAGTACAGGCCCTTCAGCCCTCCATGTTGTGCCGACCCATATAATCCTTAAAAAAAAGTACTAAACCCACACTGCCCCATAACCCTCTATTTTTTATTTTTCTTTCATCCATGTGCCTGTGCAAGAGGCTCTTAAATACCCCTAATGTTTTAGCCTCCACCACCATCCCTGGCAAGTCATTCCAGGCACTCACAACCCTCTGTATAAAAAACTTACCCCAGATGTCTCCCCTAAACTTCCCTCCCTTAACTTTGTACATACGCCCTCTGGTGTTTGCTATTGGTGCCCTGGGAAACAGGTACTGACTATCCACCCTATCTATGCCTCTCATAATCTTGTAGATGTCTATCAAGTCCGTTGAATGTTGGCCTTCATTAGTCGGGGATTCATTTCAAAAGGCCTGAGGTAATGTTGCAGCTCTGTAATATCCTGGTTAAACCACTCTTGGAGAATTGTGTTCAGTTCTGGTCCCCTCATTAGAGGAAGGGTGTGGAAGCTTTAGAGAGGGTGCAGGAGAGATTTACTAGGGTGCTGCCTGATCTAGAGCCCATATATTATGAAGATAGTTTGAATGACATAGGGCTTTTCTCTTTGGATGAAAGAGGATGAGAGCTGTTTTGATTGAGATTTACAGGGTGGCATAGGCACCCAGAGTCTTTTTCCCTGGATGGAAACGGCTATCACAGGGGCACAATTTTGAGGTGATTGGAAGAAGGTATATGGGGATGCAGGAGGTATGTTTTTTATTACACAGAGAGTAGTGGGTATGTGGAGCACCTTGGCATGGGTGATGGTAGAGCAAATACATGAGGGGCATTTAGGAAATGTAGGCACGTGGATGACAGAAAAATGGAGGGTTATGTAGGAGGGAGAGGTTAGATTGATCTTAGAGGAAGTTAAAATCTCGGCACAATATCCTGGGATGAAGGGCTGTAATGTTCTATGTTCCAACCTGTCAGTCCCAAGTATCAAGCACACATTTTTATTCTAACAATTCTATTCTCCCATCAACTCCTCCCAACTCTACCACTCACTTGTACACCAGGGGCAATTTACAGCAGCAAATTAATCAATCAACCTTGGAGTATTTATTTTGGGAAGTGGGAAGAAACAGGAACAATCAGAGGAAAACCACAGAGTCACAGAGAGAGCATGCAAACTCCACACAGGCAGCCATAGACATCAGGATAGAGCATGGGCCACTGGATCTGTGAGGCAGCGACTCCACTAGCTGTGCCACTGTGATATTTAAAAAAAGGATTTTATTAGGATCATGTTTCCAAACATTAAGTATGCCTTTGAACTGTGACCCTGACACACTACATCAAAGGGTTGGAATTTGACCTGCTGTCACGCCAGTATTTACCTTTATTTCCTGTGATGTGTTGTACCATTGCATGTTTTACATTTTAAGTCAGTCGGCCTCTAAATACTGAAGCTCTAAAATTATTGAAAAAGTTGCAACAAATGTTTGTATTTCTTGTATTCCCTTCTCATGGACTGTTTGTCCCACTCCCGTCAGGGAGGAAGCCATGTAGCATCCATGCCAGGACCACCAGACTCAAAAAGTTACCTTCCCTAAACAGTGGGGCTGATTAACACATTTTAGTATTACTTTATGGACATACAATCAAACTATGTATTTATACTTATTGTGTTTTTCTTATTATTGTGTTCCTTAACTTATTGTGTTTTTTGTGCTGCATCGGATCCAGAGTAATAATTATTTCGTTCTCCTTTACACTTGTGTATTGGAAATGACATTAAACGATCTAGAATCTTGAATCTTCTCTAGCTAATGTTTTTGTTTGTACTTGCAGGCAGAAAAAGCCAAGATTCGACCCATTCCTGTGAAGTAAGTTTGCTTTTATATGGCTGTATTCCTTATTGGTGATCAATAAATGAAATAGTTGTTGTGTTGGTGGGAAGGAGGAGGAGAATATTTATGTTTCTTAAGCTACTCAGGTAAGGGATTATACCAGCATGACTTTGCAATCTTCCCATTACTGCCCAGAGGGCAAATGTTTCATGCTAATCATAAATTAGTCAATTCAATTCAGTGCAATTTGTGCTATGTTTCATGTCAAACTGTATCAGCACATTTACCTACTTCAACCTGGTTCTGTTGCTCTCCTTAAATGAGCTGTAATGAATATAAACATAATCATCTTCCAGGTCCCCATAAATAAACACACAAGTAGTTCAGCTGATACATGGGCACAGCACTAATGCGACAAGACATTACATATCCTGGAGATTGATCCAGTCCTTTTGGCAGTGATAGCCTAACGCTTACTTAATCTTGTTGTAGGACACTATCTCCTGTATTGTGATAAGAGCAGGATTGTTGCTTCTATTTATATATTATATTTATTACCTAAGGCATAGTGGTGCGAGCACTCGAGTCGAGTGTGATATTCTCCTTAGGTGGGTCCTCAAGTGGATATAGAGGCTGATCTGGGATCACCATACTCCAGTGCAGTGTACACACAAGTATTCGGAGAATAATGCTCCTTAATGGAGAATGCCTGTCATTGACTTTGTTTAACTTGGGGAGGCTGATGCATGGGCAGCCACCACATGGCCCTTGACAGATCAAGGTTAGGTCCAGTGGCATGGAGTGCAAGATGACTGGGGACGCTTCACTGCGGTAATGATCATCTTCCGCCACGTCCGCCACTGAGGTCTAGGTCAGACTGCTCTCTGATTGGAACCTCCCCACTGACCTTGCCGCCATGGATGACCTTACCAGGAGCTAAGCTCCAGATGGATAATCTCCACCTGTCGTTGATCTCAGGAACTCACAAACCTTCCCACCGCAACAAAGTGGCGATCCTCAGAGAAGATGGCATAGAAGGAGGCGAGTCAGCCCATTTTCTGTAGTAGCTCTCAGAACCATTTCCCAATGCTTTCTGCAGATGCTCACTATCCAGAGCAACACGCACAAGGTGCTGGAGGAATTCCGCAATGATCTGTTTTCTCTCACCTGTTCACGAACTCTAACAGATTGCCCATACACCCACCTCCATAAGAGTTAATTTACACTGGCCAGTGGCCAGTCGTTAGTTTATCAGCACGGCTTTGGGGTGTGGGAGAAAACGACAGCACGTGGGGAGTTGTAGGTTGGAGGTACAAACACCACTCAGATTATGCTCAACCAGCAGCACTAACCGCTGCACCGCCATAGATGGCTGAGATACAGATCGAAGCCAAACGCCGATCGAAGTTCGGAGGTCCGCTTCGAAGCCAGGAATTCGTTTGCAGGTCTGATCCAAATCCTCAAAGTCCATCGGAGATCTGGATCGAAGTCTGAAAGTCTATTGAAGATCTGAATCAAAGCCCAAAAGGTATTTAAAGGACCGGATCAAAACCGAAAGTCAGTTGGAGATCTGAATCGAAGCCCGAAGGTCATTTTGAGGTCCAGATTGAAGCCTGAAGGTTGATAAGAAGTCCAGTCAAATCCTGACAGCCAGAGCCTGAACCTGCAAATCTCTTAATCTGCTGATGAAGTTGGAACCAGTGTGTGCGAATCTACGAGTCCCCTGGAGGCTGGAGGCCTAAGGTGGCCTGTTAATATGCATTGATTGGGGGAGAAGAGGAACCTAGTTTGTCTTGCTGTAGCCGCTTTTTTGCTTGGTATCTTCTGTTTTGTTGTGTTCAGTGTTGTTCCGCCAACCATTGTGGGCATGCTGTGTTGGCTATGGAATGAATCAGAATCAGATTTAATGTCACCAGCTTATGTTGTACTGTGGCAATGTATAATTAGAAAACTATAAATTACAATTAGAAATATATGTACTAAAATTAAATAAGTAGTGCAAAAAGAAGAAACCAAAAAAAAGAGATAAAGATAGTGAGATAATGTACATGGGATCATTGTCCATTCAGAAATCTGATGGGGCGAAGCGGAAGGGAAGCAATAGTGAGTGTGTGGCTTCTGGCTCCTGCAACTCCTCCTTGATGGTAGCAATGCGAAGAGAGTGTCTCTTGTGGGCTGCCCCCAGCACATCCTTAGGGGTGTTGTTTTTTTAACACAAACAACACATTTCCATGTAAATTTCGATGGACATGTGATAAAAGAACCTGAATGAAGGTAAAAATATTTATTGTCAGTAGTTACCATTGAACTTGTGCAAGGACACTGACCTTCTGTAATTCTTGCTTTCAAACGTGCAACTGTACTGAACGGAGTCTGGGAACAAACAATGCCCAAGGGGGCTTGAAAAATTCAACTCAGAGAAGTTGCTTCCCCAGATGGGCAACCTGGAATTAAGGCGCACTATTTCAGAATAATTTAGGGTGGAGATGTTTAGGAACTTCTTTTCTCAGAAGGTCCTTGAAATCAGAATCAGGTTTAATATCATTAGCATATGTCATGAAATTTGTTGTTATGTGGTAGAAATATATAGCAATGCATAATGATAAAAAACTGTAAATTACAGTAAGTATATATACTGTATATTTAAAAAGTTATATTAAATAAGTAGTGCAAAAAGAGAAAAAAATGTAGTGAGGTAATGTTCATGGGTGCGATGTCCATTCAAAAAATCTGATTGCGGAAGGGAAGAAGCTACTCCTGAATCGTTGAATGTACAGTACATCGTCAGGCCCCTGTACTTCCTCCCTGATGGTAGTAATGAGAAGAAGGATTATCCTGGGTGATGGGGGTCCTTAATGATGGATGCCACCTTTTTGAGGCATCACTCCTTCATGATGTCCTGGTTGCTAATGTCCTTTAGAGGATGTTGCAGGGGTTTGAGGACCTGAGTTAAAGGGGAAAGTTGAATAGGTTAGGACTTTATTTATTGGAGCATAGGAGAATGAGGGGAGATTTGTTAAAGACATACAAAATTAAGAGGGATATAGATAGAGTTAATGCAAGCAAACTTTTTCCAGTGATGCTGGATGAAACTAGAACTAGATTCAAGATTCAAGATTCAAAAACTTTATTGTCATTCCAACCATACATCAGCTCTGCAGGGCAGAATGAGACAGCGTTTCCCAGGGGCAAGTGCAATCATAACATAACAAACACAACAAATAGTAAACACAACAATAAATAGTAAAACACAACAACCACATGTCGGTTAAAATCAAGTTAAAAGTGTCCAAAACAGAGTCAGGTTGAGCAGCTATTTAGCAGTCTGACTGCCTGTGGGGGGAAGCTGTTTAGTAGCCTTGTGGTTTTTGTTTTGATGCTCCTGTAACGTTTACCTGATGGCAGAAGAACAAACAGTTTATGGAGAGGGTGTGAGGGGTCTTTAATGATGTACCGTGTCTTCTGGAGGCATCGACTCTGAAAGAGGTCTTGGACAGAAGGTAGGGAAACCCCAATAACCTTCTCTGCTCCCCAAACCACCCTCTGCAAGGCTTTTTTTGTCAGTAGCACTGCAGCTGGAGTACCAGGTTCTGATGCAAAAGGTGAGCACACTCTCAACCACGCCTCTGTAGAATGTAGTTAAGATGTTAGTGGGGAGTGATGCTTGTTTAAGTTTCCTCAGAAAGTGCAATCTCTGCTGGGCCCATTTCATAATTCCAGTGGTGTTCCTGGACCAGGTGAGATTGTCCGAGATCTGCACCCCAAGGAACTTGATGTTTTCCACTCGCTGCACTGTGGAGCCGCTGATGCTGAGGGGTGTGTGCTCAGGCTGAGACCTTCTGAAATCGACGATCATCTCCTTGGCTTTGGTGACATTAAGCATCAAGTTATTGTCTCTGCACCAGCTCTCTAGGTGTTTGACCTCCTCCCTGTACATTGTTTCATCATTTTTGCTGATGAGCCCCACCACTGTGGTATCATCAGCAAATTTAATGATCAGGTTCCCTTTGAATCTGTCTGCACAGTCATGTGTTAGCAGTGTAAACAGCAGTGGGCTGAGCACACAGCCTTGTGGGGATCCAGTGCTCAGTGTGATGGAGTCAGAGATGTTCCTGCCAACACGGACTGATTGTGGTCTCTCTGTCAAGAAATCCAGAAAACAGCGACACATGGCAGTGTTAAGGCCAAGCAGTGACAGTTTCTCCACTGGACTCTGCGGGATGACGGTATTGAATGCTGAACTGAAATCAATGTACAGGATTCTGGCATAAGTGTCTTTGTTGTCCAAGTGAGAGAGAACTGTGTGCAGTGTGGTGGATATTGTGTCCTCTGTTGAGCGGTTAGGACGATAAGCAAACTGTAGAGGATCCAGCGATGAGGGGAGGCTGGCTGTGATATGAGGCTTGACAAGCCATTCAGAACATTTCATCACTAGAGGGAAAAATGTTAAGGCTGAAGGATAAAATATTTAAGTGGAACCTGAAGGGGAATTTCTTCACTCAGAGGTTGGTATGAGTGTGGAACAAGCTGCCGTGAAAGTGGTGGATGCAGGTTTGATTTCTGTATTTAAGAGGAATTTAGATAAGTTCACAGATGGAAGGAGTATGAAGGGCTACAGTCCAGGTGCAGGTTGATGGGACTAGCCAAGTTTGGCACAGACTAGATGGGCTGAAGGGCTATGTGACCAATTAACTGTGGGAGGAAACCAGAGCACTTTTGGTTTTTGCATCTTTTGGGGACATTTTGTGCATTTCACATTCTAACCTCCTTTTCTGTAGTTCTGCTGAGTTCTCAAATGATATTGCAATGGGCAATGCCCATTCTTACGTCAGGTCTCTTTCTGCCAGTAGCCTTGTTTGAGTGATTTGACTATACATGCCACATACAAGCCTGTCCCTTAGTGCATCAGAAAGTCTATCTCTAAAGTCACAGTGTTGGGAAAGTTTACGCTGTTCTTCAGTGTATTCAGAAAGGTTTTCATCTTTTGACCAGTTCCTTTTGTAAAATCTAAATCTCTCTACAAATACCAGTAGTTTAGGGCTCAAGTGATTTTGTAAACTTGTAACAATTTTGTCAAATGTCTTGCTTGTTGGCTTTGCAGGGGTTATTAGGTTGTGTAAGAGACTGTACGTTCTTAGGCCCATTAAGCTATGCAGTACAGAGGCATCCTTTTGCTCCTCCACGTTGTTCACGTTACAGTACAGTTCAATCCTCTTGATATACGACTTCCTGCCTTCATTACCACCATTTATTTTGTCAACTTTCCCGACTGAAGCCATCGCCATGTTATTTTCACTTTAAATTCATCGCGTCTTTCACTGTTACTCAGGGGTACTTCAGCTTTCTTGTGCTGTTTAAGTCTCGCTGTTTTGTCCAACAACTGTCGGTGCAGTTTGTGATATTCTCCGACATTCAGTTTCATACTTCATACTGTTGCCAATGCACAACTACATATCGATTAAATAAAAGCACAGATGCTGGAGATGGCTTTAACTGGTGTTTAGCCTTGTAGCCAGAGAGAGAGAGGACAATGTGCATGCGTGGACAACAGATCAATACATAGTGTTAAGTCGAGGTGGGGGGAGGGTGTCATTGCTCTAAAATAAATAGATCCATACATTACAGGTTTCAGTGAGATTCCCCCTCCCTCTTATTCTTCTGAATTCCAGTGAGTACAGGCCCAGAGCCATCAAATGCTCCTCATATGATTAGCTTTTCAATCCTAGAATCATTTTTATTTATCTCCTTTGTGCCCTCTCCAATGTCAGTACGTCTTTTCTTAGATAAGGGGCCCAAAACTTATCTAAGTAATACTCCAAATGAGGCCTCACCAATGTCTTATAAAGTCTCAGCATTACATCTTTGCTTTCATATTCAAGTGCTCTCAAAGTGAATGCAAACATTGCATTTGCCTTAGAATGGATGACCAGAGAGGTGGCAAATGGAGTTTGATGGGGAGAACCATGAAGCAAGGCATCCTGGGAGCATACTGTCATTGGAAGGGCAGTAAAATGTAGAGTTGGACAGAGAGACGTCAGGAATATAATCCAGCAGTTGTAGAAGAATAGGTTAATGATTGGTGATTTTGTAATGATACATCTGTAGAGAATATTGCCCAGGTTACAGTTAAGACATTAATGAGCTATTTGTAGCAAGCCACATTGTCTAACGTGATGCATATCTCATCATTATAAAGAGGAATTTGCGATTCTATGGCGATATAACAGAATAGATACAGAAGAACAGTGGAAGAAAAGTAGTGAGGTAGTCTTCATGGGTTCAATGTCCATTCAAAAATTGGTGACAGAGGGAAAGAAGCTTTCTTGAAATGCTGAGTGTGTGCCTTCAGGCTTCTGTACCTTCTTCCTGATGGTAGCAATGGGAAAAGGGCACGTCCTGGGTGATGGTGGTCCTTAATGATGGATGCTGCCTTTTTGAATATGTCCACAACTTTCTGTTTTTACTTAAAACAGAAGGTTGTGCAAATTAGCAAGAGTTTTTATAATATAGCAAAACCTCTGTCATCCAGTAATGCAGTGAGTACACTGGGGACATCAGTTCAACCATCATGAGGAAAAAAGAGCTTAGTTAGGAGCAACTTCTGTAGACCATGTTCGGAGAATGGAATGTTTCAAAGTACATTTATTATCAAAGAATACATAAAAGATACAACCTTGAGGTTTGTTTGCTTACAGGGAACCACAAAGCAAGAAACCCAAAAGAACCCAACTTACAATAAAATAAAGTCCAGCACCTGATGCACAGAGAAAGGGGGAGAGACACAAATAATGAAAACAATAGAAGCAAGCAACAACATTCCAAACCAAAATCAGTCCTTAGATCTGAACCCCGGAGCAGCCTGGACTAGGCCCAAGCCTTGGTATCAGTCCATCATATTAGTGGGCCTGGAGGGCAGCAGCTGGGACAGTCTTCATAGCTTCAGTGCCATGGAGAGAGCAGTCACCATTGCGGGAGAGTGAGGGAAATGGGCTCTTGCCTCTGATCCCACTGCCCTGTCTTTTCAGTATATCATTTAAATTGTCCAAACAGCTTATTGTACCTCGCACTAGAACCCAGGCACTGCCGCAGTGAAAGGCTCTGGGCCTAGTACATGCTGCCCAATGATTCGCTACACAGATTTCACTACGCAGCCCAAAGCCGATCTCAATTTCTCCAAATCAGCTTGGCACCCAATGCCATCCAACCTCATAACTTGGCCAGTTCTATGGGCACTGGAACTCCTCTATCTTGACTGCTCCGCCCTGAATGGCTCACTCCAGCTGTGTCGATTCTGCAACCTACCAGCACGGTTCATCCTTGCAATTTGCTTGCTCTGATTCAAATGTTGTTCCACATTGAGAAATTGTGGGATACTTTAAGGAGCACCGTGGGTGCAGGCCAATGGGGAAGGACTAGAACAGTGTGAATAGCTTGACAAGGCATAACGTACAGACATATTGCACTGACTAGTCTGATTCTATTCCACAAATGTTCCTTTAAACCATCCGTGTGATTCCTGAGTTAGCCAATCAGTGTGGAATCAGTTTAGCTGAGAGGCAAAAACTCTTATGAAATGCAACTAGGGCTATAATTCCAGCATTATGAAATGTAAATCTAATATTACTGATTTAAGTACATATAGAGTTAATAAAATTTTCCAATAAAGCTTGACTTGTTCCCAAGGTCAAAGGGTAATTCCTGGGTTATTTAAAACGTTAGGTCCTCATGCAGTTTAAAGCAAATTGATAGTTGACAAGTTACAGAAGAGATGCATTCGACCTCTGAGGCAGGTTCTGTAGAGCCTTAGTGTTTGGGACCGGCTTATTCCCAATTGGCTGCTATTGGCAGGCTAGCAAACCAATGGAATAGTTCCAGTTGACATCTTTAAGCCACACATGAGAGAGAACAAGAAAGCCAATTTATCAAGCTATTGTTTCGTACACTCATCAGAAATTTCAATGTTTCTGGATTAGGAAATCCACTCAAAGAATAAACTTCTGGTTTGCACAGAATTGTTTGGTTCATCAGACATAAATAATTTGTATCTTAAAAATCCTTTCACAAAATCTACACTCGGTGGTCACTTTATTAGAAGCCTCCACTATGCGTATGTTCATGGTCTTCTACTCTGTAGCCCATCCACTTCAAGGTTTAACATGTGCATTCAGAGATGCTGTTCTGCACATTGCTGTTGCAACACATGGCTATTTGAGTTACTGTCACCTTTCAACTTCAGCCAGTCTGGTCATTCTCCTCTGACCTCTCTGATTAACAAGGCATTTTCGCCCACAGAACTACCTCTCATTGGATGTTTTTTTATTGTTTTTTGCACCATTCTCTGTTAGCTCTAGAGACTGTGCATTAAAATCCCAGGAAGTCAGCCGTTTCTGAGATACTCAAATCACCCCATCTGGCACCACAGTCAAAGTCACATATATTACATTTCTTCCCCATTCTGATATTTGCTGTGAACAACGACAACTTCTTGACCAAGTCTACGTGCTTTTATCCATTGAGTTGCTCCTACATGATTGGCTGATTCAATTTTTGGATTAATGAGCAGGTATATAGATGCACCTAATAAAGTGGCCACTGTATAAAGACGTTTCAGATTCATATTCAGATCTTGGAGACTTCAGGTTTTGTCTTCAATATTTGGAAACTTTCCAGATTTGGATTCAAATCTGACTCTGGAAAATTTCCAAAACACTTTACTGCCAATAATTTTTTTTTTCTTTTGTGTATTCACTCTTCCAATGCCAGTTGCAGAGCATCTGATTGATCCATATCAGGGTCCCATAATTACCAATGAAATATATGTCCAGATGGATCAGCAATTGGATCTTAGTTGCTAGGCAGCAGTGGCTGTACTTTGGAAATTCATTTCTGCCGACTTCACTTTCAGAAGTTGTGTACAACCCTCAGTTGCTACAGCATATTCATGTCAACAGTAGATTTCCATTTTCAGTGTTGTGGGTGCTGTATGGGATGAATAATTCAAATACAATTTCAAGTTTATTGTCATTCAACCACCGACATGTATACCACCAAATGAAAAAACTTTCCTTTCGACCAAGGTGCACATTACAGTACATTTAACTCTCATACACACAACACTTAAAGTAATAGTATCACAAATAAACTAGCAAATCATGAAATATATCCCAGTGAGGACTGATTGCTTGTCTCGTATCGATGATTACAGTAAACATGAGGGCTGTTAACCAGTGAGTAATGATGTAGATTGTGCTAATGTAACATGGAACGACAAACGAAGCCTAGCAATAGAGACATGGAATGCAGTGGTGATGGGCACCGAGTTTCAGAAACTTCATTAATTATGTTACAATGCGCACCCATTCTTGTAATGGAAAATGGGATTGACTGTTATCTAAATCAGACTTGTGGATAATTATTTTACTCTGCTATCAAAACCAGTTTTATTGTTAACCCAGTTTCTGTGTAAGCTCATCAGCTCAGAATGTAAAAGCTGTAGCAACTTCGCGCTCAGGTAGATCAGCTTTGACGGCCCTCCTAATCCGCACCAGCTTTAATAAATCACCCATTATTTCAAACTACAACACCATGTGGCCTTTCCTTTTGTTCCTACATGAGAAGCGTTGGAGAATTTTCTTCAGTAACAGGCCCTTCCAGCCCAATGAGCAAATTACACCCATGTGACCAATTAACCTACTAACCTGTATCCCTTTGGGGTGTGGGAAGAAATCAGAGTACTCCAAGGATACCCATGTGGTCACGGGGAGAACATACAAACTCCTTACAGGCAGCAGCGGAATTGAGTGGGTACAAAATACCTGAAAATACCTTGTTAATGAGAGAGGTCAGAGGAAAATGGCCTGACTGATTCAAGCTGATAAGAAGGCAACAATAACTTAAATATCAACACTTTACAACAATGCTGTGCAGAAGAGCATCTCTGAATGCACAACACGTCGAACCTTGAAGTGGATGGACTACAGCAGCAGAAGACCATGAACATAAACTCAGTGGCCATTTTATTAGGTATAGGAAGTACCTAATAAAGTGGCTACTGAGTGTATGTCAGTGATAATAAACCTGATTCTGATTCTGATCCTATCATTTGTAGGAAGCTGAGAGTCCAGTGTCTTGCCGTGGGGATGTTTAATGATGGCTTGTGGTGGGGAGCTGATTGAACAAGGGACTGAAAATCCATCAAACTGCCGAGGAGAGTAATGGAATAAAGAAAAATGTAATTGTATTAGAGATGTTAAAATGACTAATTCTAATTTCACACTGTCAAATTCCTTGCATGTGTCAAGTAATACATACACTTCTGTTTATTGCTGCAGAAATATGATTAAATATTCCATTAATGGTTATTCTAACAAGGTATGAAACTAAATCATGCAGTCACTGATTGGAGGAATATATTGTTCTGGGGTCATCCCTGTGTGCAGTCATGTTGTACTTGTCTGCCAGAAAATGTGAGCTCTCAAAATATTGGTGCATTTGAATAAAGGCTGGAAGTCCAGGAAACACAGTGCTCCCTTAACGTTTCTGGGCAGAGAAAATGGGTGAACACTTCAGGACAGGTGACTCTTCGTCAAGCCGGGATTGATCCAAAACTTGAAATGTAAACAAATTACTCTCCTTGCAGATGCTGCCTGACCTGAATGTGGCATCACAGGTAGATAGGGTCGTAAAGAAAGCTTTAAGCACATTGGCCTTCCTAAGTCAAAGTACTGAGTACAGGAGTTAGGATGTTACGTTGAAGCTGCATAAGTCATTCAGGAGCCTTAATCTGGAGTATTGCGTGCAGTTCTAGTTACCTACCTAGAGGGAAAATATCAGTTTGATTGAAAGAGTGCAGAGAAAATTTACAAAGATGTTGCTTGTAAATTTAGAAGACTGTTGCTAGGACCTGAGGATCTGAGTTTGGTACTTTGGGATCTGAATAGGGTTGGTACTTATTTCCTGGAGTGCAGGAGAATGATGGAAGATTTAATAGAGGAGTATACAATTTTGAGTGGTATAGATTGGGTAAATGCCATTAGGTTTTTCCCACTGAGGTTGGTTGAGCCTACAACAGGAGGTCATGGGTTAAGGGTAAAAGGTGAAATACTAAAGGGGGAACTTCTTCACTCAGAGGGTGGTGAGTGTGTGGAGCAAGCTACCAGTGATACGGGTTTGACTTCAGCATTTAAGAGAAGTTTGGATAAGTACATGGATCGGAGGGGTATGGAGGAATTTGGTCCAAGTACAGATTGATGAGACTAGGTAGAATAATGGTTTGGCCCACACTAGATGGGCCAAAGGGCCTGCTTCTGTGCTGCAGTGTTCTATGACGCCATGCTGCCTGACCTGCTGAGGATTCACCTATTTTGTTCCTGATTTCCAGTCGTGCCACAGCTCTCATCTACTCTGCTGGGCTGTGCCATTGCCTATCCATCAAAGTAATAACTAAATAAGCCATAGGAGTTTCCTTGTCTGTTGTGAGGAGATGTGCACCAGACTCACTTTGAATCATAACACAGCGACTCTATTCCAGATAAGAGTGGGAATGTTTAAAGATGTGCTGGGTTAGTTTTTATTGCACAGACATAGAGAATGAGTCATGGAGCTTTAGAGCTCAGATACAGGACCTTTGGCTAAATGCATCTATGACCACAATGCCCACCTTCCTGCCTTTGGCCCATCTCCCTCTGAGCCCCACCCCTCCACATACCTATTCAAGCGCTTCTTAAATGACGCTATTGTCTCTGCTTCACCCACGTCCTCTGGCTGTTCGTTCCACAAATTAGTTACTTCATCTTCTGGGTGAAAAATTTGCTCTTCAGGTCCTTTAAATCTCTTCCTTAAACGACTGCCCCCCCCCCCCAACTAGTTTTGGACTCCCCTACCCTGTGGAAATGATTGACACCACTGGCCAGGTCTATGCCCCTCAGAGTGGTGGGTGCCTGGAATGCCTGTAGGGAGTGGTTATTGAAGCAGATATCATAGTGACATTTAAGAGGCCTATTGACGTGGAGAACCACATAGACATTTATGGTCATAGGAACAAATATGTGTACACACAGATGCAATGAGAAGCTTACTTACTGCAGCATCACAGGCACAGAGCATCAGCCACTCAACAGTCACAAGAAATACATAAACATAACCTTTACAAGAAAGAACACAATTAGAACAAAAAAGAAGTCTATTGTAGTGCAAAGTGACCAAAGTGGACACAGTGTTGCTAAACTGTAGTGATTGGGTGTGGTTGTGGCTTCAAGAACTGAGTAGCTGAAGGGAAGAAGCTGATGGTGTGGGACTTCAGGATTCTGTACCTCCTGCCTGGTGCTAGCAGCAAGATGGTGGCATGGCCCAGATGCTAGTAGTAATGCAAACACTCAAGTTGAGTATGATAAAAAAAACACAGAATGCTGGCAGAACTCAGCAGGCCATTATTTATTTCCAGCATCTGCAGATTCACTCAAGTTGAGTATGATGTTGTTCTAATGCATCGGGTCCCAATTTTTTTTTATACCATGGACCAATACCTTTAAGCAAGGGGTCTATGGAACCAAGGTTGGGAACCCCTGGTCAAAAAGGTTATTTCCTTACTGGACGAATGCCTGTGTGTGATTCTGTTTAATGTGCAGATGCTGCTACACAGGTAGCCAGCATTTGTCTTTGACAAATCAGGCTCAGAGTCCACTGGTATGGAGTGCAAGATGAATAGGGTCCCTTCACAGCTGCAAACCTCCTCCGCCTTCATTGTGATGTGTCATCACCTTCCACCGGCTCTACTGTTGAGGTTTTTGTTGGATCGCTCTTCGTCTAGAACCTCCTTCTTGAACTTACTGCCAATGGGTGACCCTACCAGGAACTAAGCACCAGATGGCAAAGCTCTTGAGATCTCTGGAACTGACAAGCCTCTCTGCCACAACAAGTTGACAATCGTAGCACAGAAATAGGCCCTTTGGCTCATTTAATCCATGCCAAACCATTAATCTGCCTACTCCTGTCGACCTGCACCTGGACCACTCCCATTCATGCACCCATCCAAATTTCTCTTTAATGTTGAAATTGAACCCACATCCACCACTTCTGCAGGCAGCTTGTTCCACACTCTCACCACCCCCTGAGTGAATATGTTTACCCTCATGTTACCCTTAAACATTTCACCTTTCATCCTTTAACCCGTGACCTCTAGTTCTCGTCTTACCTAACCTCCATGGAAAAAGCTTGCTTGCATTTACTCTATCGATACCCTTCATAATCTTGTATAATCACCTGTCTCTACAGGTCCAACAAATGGTGCAAGGGTGTGTCTTAAACATTTTTTACACGATTGCAAGACCCTGTTGGACATTGATAAAATAAAAAGGTGTAAACTGGTTCATTGGCTAATCCGATGGCAGGGGAGCTGCACGGGCTCGGTTATGTGTGGACCAGGCCCTCAGTCCGTGGCATCGCCTGTTGCAGCCCTGCAGGGAGGAAGCACTGGAGGCAGTGTTGGAGAGAAAAGCAGTGTGGTGGGGGCTGGAGCCTCCTGTTGGTATTACTCTCCAGTGTTCGATCCCTGGAAGTCAAGTTGGATTATATGCGTGAGTCAAGCCAATTTGACTTTGTCTACTGAACCAGTGCAAGATGAGGAACTGCTGAGTGCTTCTTCTTGCAGAATCGTGGCTGCAGGATAACGTCCCATGTGCCATCACTCTTCAGGACAGGACACTCAGGGGCTTGTGCTAATATTACTTTTGTGTCTGTATATGTTATCATACTGTAACTATATGTGCTGTGCAAAATGCTGGAGAAACGCATCCAGTGAGACAGCATCCATGGAAATAGACGAATAGTCAATGTTTCATCAAACAGAAACCCTCCATCAGGATTGGAAAGGAAGGGAGAAGACACCAGAATATAAAAGTGGGGGTAGGGGAAGGAGGCAAGTGAAGCCAGGTGGGTGGGTATGGCAAAGGGCTGGAGAGGAAGGAGTCTGATAGGAGTAGACCAAAGGAGGACGGGAAGGAGGAGGGGACCCAAGAGGTGGTGATAGGCAGGCAAGGAGATGTAAGAGGCCAGAGTGGAGAATAGAAGAAGAGAGAAGGGGAGAGAATGTTTGTTTCTGGAAGGATAAATTGATATTCATGCCATCAGGGCTGGAGGCTATCCAGATGGAACATAAGCTGTGGCTACTCCACCCAGAGGTGGCCTCATTGTGGTACAAGAGGAGGCCATGGACCGACATGTCAGAACAGGAATGGGAATCAGAATTAAAATGTTGGACCCCCAGGAAATTCCACTTTTGATAGATGAAGTGGAGGTACTTGACAAAATGGTTCCCTAATTTATGACTTTGAATGTTTGGTCATTTCCATAGATACTGCCTGACCGGCTGAGTTCCTCCAGCTTTTTGTGTGTGTTGCTTTGAATTTCCAGCACCTGCAGAATTTCTTGTGTTTAGAAATGGTGTGTGTGAACTGTATGTAATATATATTTTCACCTTGGTCCTGGAACAACACTGTTTCATTTAACTGTATATGTGTGCGTGGCTGAATGGCAATTAATCTTGAACTTGAATTTGAGATGCTGAAAACCTGAAATAAAAACAGAAAATGCTGGAAGCACTCAGCAGGCCAGCCAGCATCAGTGGAGAGAGAAACAGATTTCATGTTTCAGGCTTCCTGACCAGGACTCAGGTCTTAAATCTGAAGTTGAAGTTCAAGTCGAAGATTAATTCTTGTGCTAGCGGTCATATAACCAGGGCATTATATTCACCAGCTGCTCATCTGACCATCCACCACCTTCTCCCATGACTTCCTGTGACTTTGTTCAAGGGTGACCTGGAGCCTATCAGAGGGAAGGAGTGCCTTACACCTCCTTTGGTAGAGATAAATCTCAACCCCCGCCACCGGAACAAGGAATGTAACACGCATAAGATTACGATATCAAGAAACCATACAATCATCAAAAAGTATGTAGCTTAAGTCCCTGAGTGTCATGGCCTGTAGATTGATGGTGGATCGGATGTTGTCCTGGAGCCATGTTTCTACAAGAGCAAGCACAAAGCAGTTTCTCATCATGTGTCAGTGCAGCCATAAACAAATGCAATCTAGCTTGTCTTCCACTGAACGAATACTAGAGAGCGGCACCGAAGGGAGGGGCCAGCCTAGACTTCCTGGGCATCTGCTGTGTCTCTGCTCTCTCTCCCATGAAATATAGGCACCCTGTAGGATCTAGATTAAGTAGATTCCAAGGACTGTGATGATAACGATTCAGTCAATAGAGCTATGAACAGTTGTTTTCTCAGCACGATCCCAGAGCTAGTTGAGAACGACCTCCATTCACCGTTCATTATCTGCCATGTTATCTTATGCCGTCTTCAGTTTATCCGCCACAGTCCATGAAAAATTCAGGTTAATCTGAAAGGAATAACAGAAAAAATATTATTAGCAATAAAAGCTACAGTGAAAACTGACCTGCTACTTGAGAAGTATTAAACATGCTTCAGAGTTTGTGATAAGTAACTGTATCTGTAATCTTCCACACATAATAATGAAGAAAAATTGTTATTAGGTGTGTGTGATATGAAAGTTTTATAAATGTAATTCGGCCATAAATACAAATAAAAATTCATTGAAAAGTATTGCACTTCTAACATTTGCTGGAACCAAGTAAATAGGAACTTTTAAACAAAAGAGATTCTGCAGATGCTGGAAATCCAAGGCAAAACACACAAAATGCTGGAGGAACTCAGCAGGTCAGGCAGCACTTATAGAAATGAATAAACAGTCACCATTTTAGGCCAAGACCCTTCTTCAGGATGGGGGAAGACGCCAGAATGAGAAGTTGGGGGTAGGGAAAGGAGGACAGCTAGAAGCTGATAGGTGAAGCCAGGTCAGTTAGAAAGATAAAGGGGTGGGGAGGAGGGAATCTGGTAGCAGAAGAGAGTAGACCGCAGGAGAAAAGGAAGGTGGAGGGGACCCAGGGAGAGGTGATGGGCAGGTAAGAAGAGGTAAGTGACCATAGTGGGGAACAGAAGAAGAAGAGAGAGGGCAATAAAGATTTTTTTTACCGGAAGAAAAAGTCAATATTCATGCCATCAGGTTGGAAGCTACCAAAACAGGTTATAAGGTGTTGCTCCTCCACCCTGAGGGTGGCTCATCTTGGCATAAGAGAAGGCCATGGACAAACATGTTGGAACAGGAATGGGAATCAGAATTAAAATAGTTACTTCTGTTGCTTTGAAATCAGTCTGACGCAGTAAGACATTATGAGAAAGGAAGTCATGAAAATGGCATTGCCAGTAGATAGGGTCGTAAAGAGAGCTTTTAGCATAATGGGCTTCATAAATCAGGACACTGAGTACGTTATGTTGAAGATGTGTAAGATATTGATGAGACAGAATTTGGAGTATTGTGTGTCATTCTGGTCACCTGCCTACAGGAAAGATATCAATAAGCTGAAAGAGTCCAGAGAAAATTTACAAGTGTATTGATGGGACTTGAGGACTGAGTTGTAGAGAAAGATTCATAGGTTAGGACTTTATCCTGTGGATGTGTAGGGGAATGATGGGAGTTTCAACAATCAGCGCAGTCTGAGCATTTGCTGGGCAAGTGTTGCCATGCTTCCAGCGCCAACTTAACATTCCCACAGCTTACTAACCCTAACCTGTATGTCTTTGGAATGGAGAGGAACTGGGAGCACCCAGAGGAGACCCACACAGTCAAAGGGAGAACATACAAAATCACTACATACAGCAAAGCTATTGAACCCAGGTCGTTGACATTGCAAAGTACACTACCATTCTAAATACTGTTAGTTTTTTAGGTAATTAGCTTCCTAAATCAAGTCAGACATCAACGTGTACCTTGGTCTAGATCAACTTTTACCATGGTCTACTCCTCCAGGGCTATCATTGTGTTTGCCAACATTACTTTCTCTGTTCCTTCTCCCTTCTCTTTAGCCCTCTGAAACCTTCATGATCCTTTAAGTCTGAAATCTTGCACATCCTCTAGTTTTACTGCCCCACTCTTTGATGACTGTACCTTTAGCTGTGTTGGCAATCGTTCTGGAATTCTTCCCTAAGCTTGTCTCTCCTGCTGCTAGAACTGATACGATTGGCTGAATGGTTTCTTCGGTCCACAGCTAGTTCAGCCATGATTTTACTGAATGGCTGAGTGGATTCGACAGGCCAGATGCCATCCTCCTGCTGTTATGATGGCACTTGGCTTATTGTTTCGAGCCCTGTGTTCTCTATACATTGTTAAGAATGAAATCAATCTGCTGAATGATGTAATGTCCATGTTATTTGGACCTTGTCTAATCAGATGGAAGTGACAGGTCCACTGTCAGAACGTATGTAATGTGTAAGTATTAGGAAAATACCTTTGGCTACTAAATTACATCACTCTCCCTGTATGCATCTGGCAATAATACAGAGATGGCAAAAATAATTTATGAAATTACCTCTATTGAACAAATGGCATTAAAAGTTAATGCACTAAATGGGCTTGTCTACGATCTAAGCTGTAAATTTGAAAAGTGAAGCCATAACCTTTAACTAGCTACAGATTTTCATAGCTTGATAAATCTTATTGTAAATCATTCAGCAGATACTTTGACAATGTGTCAAAGTCAAAGTTCAATATATCGTCATGTGCACAAGTGTATGTATGCATAGGTGCAATGAAAAACTTACTTTTAATGTTTCAAAGTGCATTTATTCTCAAAGTAAGTATACAGTATGCAACCCTGAGTTTCATCTTCCTGCAGGATGCCATGAAACAAACACCACTGAACCCATCTAAAGAAAAACCGTACACAACAAAGACCATCAAACACCCAACACACGAGAAAAGAACAAATCCCGCAAACAACAGATAACACACAGAATATAAATCATCATCTAACTGCAAAGTACTGCAGAGTCCCCGAAAATGGCTGCACTGAATTGCCTCCATCAAATCACGCAAATCTATCAATGCCTTTCAATATTCTAGTTTTCAATCAGATCCCCCCCCCCCCCATTCCTCTGAACTCCAGTGAGTACAGGCTCAGAGCCATCAAATATTCCTCATATGTTAACCCTTTCATTCACGGAGTAATTCTTGTTAAACTCCTCTGGACCCTCTCCAAAGCCAACACTTCTTTTCTTCGATAGGGGTTCTCAAACTGCTCACTTATTCCAAGCACGGTCTGACCAATGACTTATAAACCCTCAACATTGCATCCTTTTATATTCTAGTCCTCTTGAAATGAATGCTAGCATTGAATTTGCCTTCTTTACTACTGGCAAGGGTCAGCACAACATTGTGGGCTGAAGGCTCTGTACTGTATTGTACTGTTCTAATTTCAATGATCTATTCAATGTCAGATCAGGCTTGAAAGGCCTGGTGACGTACTCCTGTTGCTTTTCTCTATACTCTGGTGTTCTGGAATTATCCCGACTGGAGTTGTAAAACTATTGACTTGAAGGACTGAGGTATTGGGAAAGGTTGGACAGGCGAGGACTTTATTCCTTGGTATACAGGGGATTGGGAGTTGGTCTAATAGAGAAGAATAAAATCATGAAAGGTATAGATAGGATGAATGGGTGAATGCATATAGATGTATAGTTGATCCTTAATCTTTGGATTCTATCTTTTTCATTGTGTTTGGGATTCTAGAACTGGAGGGCAAAGGTTTCTGGTAAGGGGCGAGGGGGTGGGATATTTAATATGAAATAGGGGCACCATTTATACACAAAAGGTAGGGGAAATGACTGAGGCAGGTACAGTAACAGCTTTTAAAAGATGGCTGGACAGGTGTGTGCATTGGAAAGATTATGGAAAAACACTGGCAAATATCACCAACTTGGCTGGATCACCTTGATCAGCATGGACGGGTCAGGCTAAAGAGCCTGTTTCTATGCTGTGTGAACTTGATGAACACAATTGGATAAACTGGTTGGTCCATCAGAAACACCAGATATTTGCACTTGAAACTACACTTTTCAAATCAGCTATGCTGTTTTTTTCCAATATCAAAAGCACCAGCATACTTTGTATTGAAAAACATCAGAAGGAAAATATTAAACCATCTTCCTTGAGTAGAACCAGAACAGGTGAATTCTGCCGCTCAACCTCAGCACTGATGGTGGAAAAATCAGGGGCAAATAAATATATACCCAGTATCCACTTTATCAGGTACGTGTGTATACCTGCTCATTAATGCAAATATCTAATCAGCCGATCATGTGGCAGCAACTCAATGCATAAAAGCATGCCGACATGGTCACGAGGTTTAGATGTTGCTTGGACCAAAAATCAGAATGGGGAAGAAATGTGATCTAAGTGATTTTGACTGTGGAATGATTGTTGGTGCCAGATGGGGTGGTCTGAGTAACTGCGGATCACCTGGGATTTTCACATACAGCAGTCTCTTGAATTTACAGGAAATGGTGTAAAAAACAAAAAAAAACCTAGTGAGCAACAGTTCTGTAGCCAAAAATGGCTTGTTAATGAAAGATGTCAGAGGAGATGAAGTGGAATGGTTCAAGCTGACGGGAAGATGACAATAACTCAATGTTTAAATTTCAAAGAACATATATGTCGCCATACTGAGATTTGTTTTCTTGCAAGCATACTCACTAAATCTAAAAAAAATTATAGAATCAATGAAAGACGCACCTAACAGGACAAGCAACCAATGTGCAAAAGACAACAAACTACACAAATATGAAAGAAGGAAAGAAATAATAATAATAAATTTAAAAGCAATAAATATCTGGATCATGTGATGAAAGGAGTGAGTGAAGCTGAGGGAAGTTGTCTCTACTGGTTTAACAGCCTGATGGTTGAGGTGCAATAACTATTCCTGAATCTGATAATTTGGTTTCGAGGCAGCAGCGAGAAGAGAGCATGGCCTGGGCGGTAGGGGTCCTTGATGACGCATGCTGCTTTCCTGCGACAACTCTTCATAAAGATGTGCTCAATTGTGAAGGTAGTTAAGTCACCTGGACCAGATGGTGTATGCCACAGGGTTCTGAAAGAGGTGGATGAAGAGACTGTGGAAGCATTAGAAATGATCTTTCAAAAATCACTAGATTCTGAAATGGTTCCGGAAGACTGGAAAATTGCAAATGTTCAAGATGGGAGAGAAGCAGAAGAAAGGAAACTATAGGCCAGTTAGTCTGACCTCCGTGGTTGGTAAGATGTTGGAGTTGATTATTAAGGATGAGCTCTCGGGGTACTTGGAGGCACATGATAAAATAGGCTGTAGTCAGCATGGTTTCCTCAAGGGAAAATCTTGCCTGAAAAATCTGTATGAAGAAGTAACAAGCAGGATAAAAAAAGGAGAATTGGTTGATGTTGTGTACTTAGATTTTCAAAAGGCCTTTGACAAAGTGCCACACATGAGGCTGCTTAACAAGCTACAAGCACATGGTATTATGGAAAAGATTCTAGAATGGATAAAGTAGTGGCTGATTGGCAGAGGGCAAAGAGTGGAAAGGGAGCCTTTTTTGACTGGCTACCAGTGACTTGTAGTGCTCCGCAGGGCTTTGTGTTGGGCCAATTCTTTTTACGTTATATGTCAATGATTTGGATATGGAATTGATGAATTTATTGCAAAGTTTGCAGACAATATGAAGATAGGGGAGGTGCAGGCAGTTTTGAGAAAGTAGAGAGGATACAAAAAGACTTAGATTAGGAGAATGGGCAAAGAAATGGCACATGGAATACAGTATTAGGAAGTTAATGGTCATGCAATTTGGTAGGAGAAATGAAAGGGCTGTCTGTTTTCTAAATGGTGAGAAAATACATAAAACAGAGATGCAAAGGGACTTGGGAGTCCTTGTGCAGGATTCCCTAAAGGTTAATTTACAGGTTGAGGCTGTGGTGAGGAGGGCAAATGCAACGTTAGCATTCATTTCAAGAGGACTAGAATATAAAAGCAAGGATGTAATATTGAGACTTTATAAAGCACTGGTGAGGACCCACTTGAAGTATTGTGAGCAAGTGTGGGCACCTTATCTGAGAAAGGATGTGTTGAAACTGGAGAGGATTCAAAGGAAGTTCAGAAAAATGATTCCAGGATTGAATGGCTTGTCATATGAAGAGTATTTGATGACTCTGGGCCTGTATTCACTAGAATTCTGAAGAATGAGGAGTGACCTCATTGAAACCTATTGAATATTGAAAGGCCTTGATAGAGTGGATGAGGAGAGGATGTTTCCGATGGTGGGAGAGTCTGCCAAAGGACACAGCCTCAGAATAGAGCAGTGTCCTTTTAGAATGGAGATGAGGAGGAATTTCTTTAGCCAAAGAGTAATGATCCTGTGGAATTCTTTGCCACAGACAGCTGTGGAGGCCAAGTCTTTATGCATATTTAAGCAGCGGTTGGTAGATTCTTGATTGCTCAGGGCACGAAGGGATATGGGGAGAAGGCAGGAGATTGGGGCTGAGAGGAAAATTGGAACAGTCATAATGAAATGATGGAGCAAACTCGAAGTGCCAAATGGCCTAAGTCTGCTCCTAGATCTTATGGTCTCATGGTCTTATATCCACTACTTTTTACAAATGACCACATGCTGCAACAGTGGTGTGTAAAAGAGCTGTTTTGAATGCACAGCACATCAAACCTTGAATTGGATGGGCTACAGCAGCAGAAGACCATGAACCTGCACCCAGTGGCCATTTTATTAGGTACAAGAGGAACCTGTAAACTGGTTTAATGCTTTTCACTGAAAAGTTAATGTTGAGGGTTATTCGTAACAAACACAAAGATACATCCAGGTGTTCAGCACTCAACAAAGATTACATCAGTCCTGATGGAGCAGGAGCTGTGCTGTCTCTGCAGAGAACACAAAATTATTCATTCTGCGATTTCCTCCGGCAGATATCTTGATTTAGATATATGCATGTTATTAGAGGCCCACAACATTGTGGTGTCAATTACTGTTGTTCTGTCAGCTGAACTTGGGATGTAGTTAATTTATTAACAAGTGGAGATGTCAGATATCCTCCCACAGAATAAATTAATTTTCACTTTTATTCCTGTGCGCTCTTTGTTGTAACATGTTTTGCTCTGCGATTAAGTGAAGGTGGATTTGTCCCTGAAAGTGCATTGTAAATGATGGCTTGTTACTTGATGTGTTTAAGTAAAAAACAAATATTTGCAGATCCTGCCGTTCAAATATGCCACCGCCTATACACAGACTGTGCTTTAGTGTTGGCAGATTTTGTAGAACTTGATTCAGAATGGGTAAGGGCAGATGCAGTATATTAGGGACTTTTAAGAAATTCTTAGATCAGCACATGGATGATAGAAAAATGGAGGGCTATGTAGGAGGGAAGGGTTAAATTGATCTTATAGTAGGTTAAAAAGCCAGCACAATATTGTGGGCCAGAGGGTCTGTACTGTGTTGTAATGTTCTATAACTTATTGTGCATTGTTATTGCTTTTCTTTTTTCTGCCTCAACTGCACAGAAAAATTAATTGATCTGTGTGAACAGTATACAAGACAAACTTTTTACTGTATCTTAGTACATGTGACAATAATAAACCAATTCCAGTATTAATACCAATATCTCTGTCCCCTCTCACCTAAAACCATGCCTCTTAGTTCTGGACTACCTGGGGAAGAAAAGCTGTTACTAATCATCTTATCTATGCTCTTCTAACTACACACTGATATAAATTATTCTACTATGTTCCAAGGAGTAAAGCCTGAGCCTGGCCAACCTCTCCCTATAACACAAACCCTTGAGTACCAGCAAAATTCTCATAAATCTTCTGTGCACTATTTCCAGTTTAACCAAATCTTGCCAATAACAGGGTGCCAAAAACCATACATAATACTCCAATTTTGGCCTTATCCGACTGGAATGAATTTTCAATGCCCAGACTGAAGAAGGCCAGCATTCTAAACACCTTTTCCATTGGGAAGAAATGTGTTCTAAGTGACTTTGACTGTGAATGATTGTTGGTGCCAGAATGGGTGGTTTGAGTGTTTCAGAAACTGATGATCTCCTGGGATTTTCACGCACAATTTTAGAGTTTACAGAAAATAGTGCAAAAAAAACAAAAAAAAACACCATCTGGTAGCTGCAGCTCTGTGGGCAAAAATGTCTTGTTAACGACAGATTAGAGGAAAATGGCCAGACTGGCTTAAGCTAACGGGAGGGCGACACTAACTCAAATAACCATACAGTCGGCCCTCCTTATCGGCGAATTCCGCATGCACGAATTCAACCAACCGCGAATCGCAAAAACCCAGAATTGCTCTTCCAGCACTTGTTGTTCAAGCATGTACAGACTTTTTATCATGTCATTATTCCCTAAACAATGCAGTATAACAACCATTTTACATAGCATTTACATTGTATTAGGTATTATAAGTAATCTAGAGATGATTTAAAGTATACGGGAGGATGTGCGTGGGTTATCGTGGATCGGGATCGAAAAAAATCGGAAGTTCTCTTACTCAGTAAGTCAGAACAGGTGCATCCGGTATTATTTAGCGTCAGTTAGCCAAACGCTTGTCTTAGTATATAGTATATATTTTACCTTTCTATGCATACAAAACACTTAAGAACGTATGTTTCAGTGCTGGGCTCGGGAACTTCTTCCCGAGTTCGATCCAGTGACAGACTGATATCGAGTGCGCTCTCCACCATGCCGGGTTGATGTGAGGATCAAAGACCCAAAGCCCAATAATTAAACCACTGCCTTGCTTAGTAATAATTGCAGCTTTCATCGGTGCACAGCGTTTCTCACTTTATCCAATAAAATTGTTCCGATTGTTGACCGACTGTAGCCTAACGCTTTTCCAATGACCGAGGGCATTTCACCTCTTTCCGATCGCTTTATTATTTCCACTTTATTTTCAATCGCGATCATGATTATTTTCGTGAACAGAAACACTGCGGATTCAGATCTCTGCCACTGGGTCCTAATGTCCACCGCACTGAGACAGGTTGAACAAGGGACTTGAGCATCCGCGAATTTTGGTATCTGCGAGAGGTCCCGGAACCAATCCCTCGTGGATAAGGAGGGGCGACTGTACTTTACATTTGCGGTGTGCAGAAGAGCATCTCTGAACACACAACTTGTTGAACCTTGAAGTGATCTACAGCAGCAGAAGGTCTTGAACGTACACTCAGGTGACCACTATTAGGTACAAGAGGTATATAATGGGTCCATTCCTGTACCTAATAAAATGGCCACTGAGTGTATCTAATAAATTTACTTTCAACCGTTTTTAGAGTTGTGATGGAGCGGATGTGAATCAAATGACATTTTCAAATAGAGGACGTTAAAGATGCAATTAGCATCAGTGGTGATTACTGCAAACTGAATTATCATTTGATGGTTTGGTCATGCACATTTTTGTTTGGCATGTTACAGGTGGTATAGAGTCATCACTAGAATATTAATTAGTTTAGGCTTTCACAGGGCAAATTGTGGGCTGTGATCTTGCAACAGTACCTCACAGTCACTGCATGATCATTTTGTTAGACGCCTACTGAAATGGGTTTTGAGGAGATTTCCTTCTGATACGCCAAGCACATAATTGGCAGGTTTTCTTATTTGCATTTAGCACTGATGTGTAGGTGTGAGATTTTAACACAGGTTACATCTATAATAGCGGATTACAACTCTTGATATGATATTTAATAAACAGATTCATTGACTTGGAGCCGAAGTATAAGCTAATATTTCCCTCTGCATCTTGGCTTGTGGAGTGATATCACACACAGTCCCTGATGCACAGTTAATGCTTCTCCACTGCACAACTGTGCCAGATAACAAGATTGTAATGGGAAGCCCTTACAACAGGCAGACATAAGAACAAAATCTTTTATAAATTCAGGTTGAAAATCAGTGGGTCCAAATACATGAAGAAGAATCTAAAAACTTTTATGTTTGAACAATGCACATTGAATCATTTGGTCTTCTTCACCGGGCATTTAGCTCTAGTCTTGCACATTTTCTTTTATAACAGTAATAATATTAATAATAACTTAGTTTTTTCCCTTTACAATGAGATAGAGTCTTCTTCTTAATCCTGTCACCCCCGTTGGGCGTAGGCCGCTGACAGGAGCTCGCCAGCGACCATAAGACATAGGAACAGAATTAGGCCATTCAGCCCATTGAGTCTGCTCTGCTATTCCATCATGGCTGATCTTGGATCCTACTCAATCCTATATACCTGCCCCCTTGCTTTATCCTTTGTTGCCCTGACCAATCAGGGAACGATCAACTTCTGCCTTAAATATACCCACAGACTTGTCCACCACAGTCTGTGGCAGAGAATTCCACAGATTCACTACTCTCTGGCTAAAAAAAAAATCCTCCTTACCTCTGTTTTGAGGCTGTGTCCTCTGGTTCTGGATACCTCCATCATAGGAAACATCCTCTCCACATCCATACTATCTAGCCCTTTCAACATTCGGTAGGTTTCAAAGACTCCCCCCCCCACCCCCCCCCACCGCATCTTTTTAAATTCCAGTGAGTACAGGCCTGAGTCCTGGGCCAGTCTTGCAAATTCTCCTTAGGTGTAAGCCATCTATACATCTTCTAGGTCAAAATCATTCCTCTCACAGGGATGAAGTCTTTGGGGCTTCTGTTGGCAATTTAGTTCTGGATTTTTATGGGATAGGGTTGCAGACCCTATGCGCAACCCTCCTCCCTTTACATCCGGGGCTGGGACCGTCCATGGCAGAGCTAATGGGACAAAGTGCAAACATAAAAATATTTCTAAGTCCCCTTTTGGAAGTTACCAGTGATTCTGCTTCTACTGTCCCTTACAGTCCAAATCAATTCGCAGTATTTACTTGAATGACAGGCAAGTTACGGAAGGAACTCAATGAATCAGTGAGCATCTGCGGAGGGAAATGAATAGTTAATGTTCCGGCTTCTGACCCTCACCCTCAGAGGAAGAGGATCGACCAGAAGCGTTGAGAGTCCATTTCCCTTCACTGATGCTGCCTGAGCTGAGCTCTTCTGATACCTTGCTCCAGACTCCTGCAAATGCAATCTGTTGTCTCCAGCCTGTATTTACTTGGGAAATATCTATCCTTCATTCAGCATTATAAAAACCAATTACTTGCTGTGATTACCTTGCAATTTGTGAAACATCTCTATTGCAAATTGACTGCAACATGTTTCTTTTTATCAAGTAATTTTACCGAATCAGAATCACTGATGCCTGCCGTGAAATTTGTTGTTTTGTGGCAGTGGTACAGTGCAAGTGATAAACAAGGTTCAAGGTGCATTTATTTTCAAAGTTTGTCTGCAGTATACAACTCTGAGATTTGTCTTCTCCAGATAGGCACGAAACAAGGAAATCCATGGAAACCATTCAAAGGAGAACAACATCCCCATGGACAAAACAATATTGCAAAAACAGTACCAAGGACATCAAACCCATGGCCCCCCCTGCCAATTTGCAATAAGCAAATTGTGCAGACACAGCAAGCACATCAAATGCCAAGCCCTCTCCAAGTGCAAAGAAACAAACAAAACATGCAAACAGCACCAAGAACATCAACCCCCCACCCGCTATTACCAAACATTACTATAATTTGCAATAAAATAAACAGATAGGTAAATAAATAAAGAAACAATAGATAGATAGATAGATCAGGCCCTCCATTGTTCAGTGTCAACCATGAACGTTGTGTCCCAGCTGCCTACATGATATGCAAGCCAGGGCAGTCCAGTATGGAGAACAAGCTGTTGCCCAGGCTTCAGGCTGCCCCTCTCCATGCAGCTGATGAATCCAAAGGAACGACAGACATCGATGTAGTTTGGTACCAGTGACGTCGCAGGAGTTGCCAGTAAGCATTAACTCTAGCTCTGGATTGCTCTCAGGGCTTACTCCTGAAATATTCCCATGCCTTGGTTTTGCCGCAAGGCCGCGGGGGTTTGAAATCAGAGTTTCCCTTCTCCTAGATGAGCTGCCAACCATGGCTGATGTACCCCATCTGCCCAATGCAACTGGTTTTAAGGCACCAGTGATCCTTCTCCTGTCAGTGGAAATGGTTTCGCCAGGTTAAAGTAGCTGAGCCACATGTGAAGGTCACAATCGACTTGATTATCGGAGGCGTTTTGAGACGCACACCATTGGGAGCATTTAATAGGTAGTGGGAGCTTACCCCTTTACCCCCCCCCCCCCAACTGCTATGACGCACATACATAGAGCAAAAGAGGAACAGTGAGGTCATGTTCATGAGTTCATGAACTGTTCACAATTCTGATGGTCGAGAGGAAGAAGCTGTTCCTGAATCATTAGTGTGCATCTTCAGGCTGTTACCTCATTCCTGCTGATTCTAGCTATCACTTGCCTGGCCAGCACTTATGTGGGGGTGGGGGGAAAGGTTAAACTATGAGAAAAGTAACCATTTTACACTTTAATCCAACAAGTGCTGATTGGTAAAGTGTAAGCTGGTTAATACAGTAATCAGAAGCTCGTCTGTTGTACATCAATGACTGGCAGCCATTTCATTAGGCTGATGATTACTGCTGATTTACCAAGTTAACAAATCGATTCGGTTTTTACAAATGCCCTTGTTGATTTTATCTATACGTCGGAAAGCACACATTCTGGTCACCATCCCTCCACAGTTTTGTCATGAATGGAATTGAAAGCACTTAAGACTGACAGAAAATTACTAAGAGACAGTGGGGAAACTAGCTCTACTGTACACAGGAACAAATTTACATGTATATCAGACTCCACTATGTGCTGAGCAGTGGGCCTGCACCAGCTACTCCAGCCTTCCTGCCTGTGGCCTAACTTTCATCCTAAATGCTATTTCCTTACTTTTATTGCTTGCACATTTTTTTCCTCGCTGCACAATGTGTGTTTGTTTTCTTTTTTTAATGGGTTCTTTTGGATTTCTTTGTTTTGTGGCTGCTTGTAAGGAGATGAATCTCAAGGTTGTAATGTATATATACTTTGATAATAAATGTACTTTGAACTTGGAACTTCTGAATTTAATAATATTATGGGAGCTGATTTGTATTAGGATGTCCACTCCAGGCAATTAATACAGTCTGCTAATGTGATTGATTAACAATTGGTATATTTTAACTTCTCCACAATACTTTGTTCTTGATGATTTTTATTCTGTTCTTCTCTTTGAGTTATAGATTCAGACAGCAGAAAAACATGACATTTTGCTGACCATGTCCATGCTGATCATTGCTAGTCCCTTGCTCATTGCCTTCCTCTTTACCATGGTCCTCATTGGCCCGTTTGCTCTTGTAACACATTCCACTACACCCAGTGGCCACTTTATTAGGTACACCTCTATATCCACTTGTCAATGCAAATATCTAATCAGCCAATAATGTGACAGCAACTCAATGCAGACATGGTCGAGATTCAGATGTTGTTCAGACAAAACATCAGAATGTGGAAGAAGGGTATAGGAGGTACCTAATACGGTGGCTACTGAGTGTATCTTACTGCAGTTTACACAGGTAGGCCTGCTGCCCCAGCTCTTAGTTTGTTAATGGCAATGAGATGCCCACAAGTTTGAAGAAGGCAAGTAGAAGAATGAGGGGAGATTTGATGGAGGTATATAAAATTATGATGGGTATAGATACAGTGAATGTAAGCAGGTTTTTTCCACTGAGGCTAGGGGAGAAAAAAAAACAAGAGGACATGGGTTAAGGGTGAAGGGGGAAAAATTTAAAGGGAACATTGGGGGGGGGCTTCTTCTCACGGAGAGTGGTGGGAGTGTAGAATGAGCTGCCAGATGAAGTGGTAAATGCGGGCTCACTTTTAACATTTAAGAAAAACTTGGACAGGTACGTGGATGAGAGGTGTATGGAGGGATATGGTCCAGGTGCAGGTCGGTGGGACTAGGCAGAAAAATGGTTTGGCACAGCCAAGAAGGGCCAAAAGGCCTGTTTCTGTGCTGTAATGTTCTATGGTTCTATGAAACAGACTCCAAAATTAGCTAATGCGGCTACAAAGAAGGCACAACAGCGGCTATATTTCATTAGGAATTTGAGGCGATTTGGTATGCTTCTTAAAGACACTCACAGATCTCTACAGATGTACCATGAAGAGCATTCTAACTGGCTGCATCACGATCTGGTATGAGTTGGGGGGTGGGAAGTGATACTGCACAGGATGGAAGTAAGCTGCAGAGAGTTGTGAACTTAGTCAGCTCCACCATGAGCACTAGTCTGCACAGTATCCAGGACATCTTCAAGGAGCAATGTCTCAAAAAGGTGGCGTCCATCATTAAGGACGCCCGTCACCCAGGTCATGCTTTGTTCTCATTGGTACTATCAGGAGGGAGGTACAGGAGCCTGAAGGCACACATTCAGCAATCCAGGAACAGCTTCTTCCCCTCTGCCATCAGATTTCTGAATGGACACTGAACTCATGAACACCAACTCACTACTTTTTTACTTATATATTTTGCAGTACTTATTTAACTATTTAGTACATATATACTTCCTTTATAGTTATTTTTCAATTATTATTGTACTGCTGCCGCAAAGTCAACAAATTTCATAAGATATCCTGGTGATAATAAACCTGATTCGGAGTCTGAAGTTTTCAATAAAAAGTGTCTCTGTTTCAAGGAAATTGTGTTTTATCTATTTATCTCATTATTTCCAATGTCTTGTTTTGTATTCATCTAATTTTTGCTATGTATTGAATTAATGGAATATATCAAGTGTTATAACTTAATGATAATTATAACTTAATAATAATAACCTCATAGAATTGAATATTTAACCTTTATAGTTGTAATATACTTATTGTTCTGTATATCAATTAATCATGATTTTATTGATTTTATATATAATTAATCATTGCATCTTATTGTCATTCTATTAATTAATTCAGTTCACAGACTATTCAGTCAAATTAGCACAACAGTTCATCATTCATTATCTATGACTAATCATTACAGACTATAAAATGCTGTATTATTTAATATTAATGTCAAATTTTTGATGCATGGAGTCACTGAGACAACCAATGGGCCTCCATGGTATTAACTGAAGCAAAGTTGTTTATCATTAACTTATTTAGAGATATCGTGTGGACAGTCCCCTCCAGCCCACTGAGTTGCACTGCCCAGCTACCCACCAGCATAACCCTAGTCTAATCGCAAGAAACATGGAGATGTTGTAATGAATGAACATGTGGTCTCAGTTTGAGAAAGTAGGGTGAGGTCATTGGTGTCATGCTTTGCAAATCCAAAAACATAACAACTAATTGAAAGGAAGCACGGAGCCAGGAATAACGCGTATAACTTTCTTTTACTTTAAGCAAGGCATGCACTTGTGACAGAGAGTCATGGCATGTGTAATTCACTTATTTTTACACAGAGCCCATAATGAATTATTTAAATGAACAAAAATGCTTAATCAAGCAACATTGCTCAAATACTACTGAAATGTTAAATACACAACAATTGGTTGCACATCTGTATTTATTTTGTGGGTATCTCATTTGTTACGTTGAAGGGGCAGATAGCAATTGTTGTCATTCTGAATATTGTACAGGAAATCAATAAATGTAATGAATTGTGCTTTAAATACATCACTGGTGCTTTAGGGCAGCAGTGAAGATCCTCCATCGCTGATGATGTTCAGGGCTTCCTTCATCATGTCCGTTGGTTTTCATTGTTGTCAGTCATGCGAATCCCGGCAGGAATACTGTTACACACAGATGCAGAAGGATTCTTCCTTGCTGTTTCTGTAACAGTTTTGTTTCACCAGTCACGGTTGTTAGCCCTGATCTGAATTCTTGAACCTGGAGGACCAGAAGGCCACTATTAGTCTGGCTCTAACCTTTGACCTATTTGGCATGGGCCGCCTTTCCAGGAGCTAAAGGATAAAGCCCTGACTCATGCCAACATGGCTCTCCTGGTCATTGAGGCATGCAAGCCTCCAAACCATGACAGGATTGTGGCCTTCTTAGAGGGAATTGTGAAATAGATATCAAAAATACCAACTCTTATTTTTTTAACTGCTCGCTCTGAAATGTTGTCTGAGCATGCTTCAGTAACTTTTCCCAGTTACTCATTTTGGGACTGGTGTTCAGATTGGTTTAAATAGCAACTGGTGAATGACGGTATTAGATACATTCATGTGTGCTTTTTTTTTCAGAAAACAAATACTTAAGCTCTGATGTTGATTAAGGCACGCATATGGTTCCTGGTTGAAACACAAGTTTCAACAGAAAAACCTGTCCCTCAGCATAACAAGGGCCTATCTAAAGCTTTGTGGTGCCCTCTCGGCGGGATATGATCCAGCCCTGGGAAAGCTTCGCCCATGGATAGTCGATGTATGGTGGAGAGTATTCTGAGTGGCTGCATCACCTCCTGGTGTGGAGGTTCCAATGCATGGGATTGGAAAACTGCTGCAGGGAGTTGCAAGCTCAGCCAGCTCCATTATAGCCACTAGCCTCCCCACTGTCGCGGACACCTTCAAAAAAGCGGTGCCTCAAGAATACAGTGTTATTCTTAATGACCCTTACCATCCTTTTGACATGTCCTTTTCTCATTACTACCACTGGGGAGGGAGTACAGGAGCCTGAAGACACACGTTCAATGTTTTAATGTATATTTATTATCAAAGCACATATATGTCACCAGATACGACCCTGAGATTCATTTTCTTGTAGGCATACTCAACAAATCCATAGAATAATAATCATAACAGAATCAATGAAAGAATGCCTAACTTGGGCATTTACCCAGTGTGCAGAAGACAACGAACTGTGCAAATACAAAAAGGAAGAATAATAGTCATAATATTAATAATAATAAAAAATAAACAATAAATATAGAGAACATGAGATGAAAAGTCCTTGAAAGTGTGTCTATTGGTTGTGGGAACATTTCATTGATGGGGTAAGTGATGTTGAGTGAAGTTATCCCCTCTGGTTCAAGAGCCTGATGGTTGAGGTGTAGTAACTGTTTCTGAACCTGGTGTTGTGAGTCTTGAGGAACAGATTCTTCTCCTCCAACGTCAGATTTTTGAATGATCCATGAATCCGTGAACACTCCCTTGCCGTTTTGCTCTCTTTTTGTACTATTAATTATTTTTATATTTCTTTTGTAATCTACAATCATTTATATTATTGTAGTGTACCACTGTTGCCAAATAACAAATCTCATGACATATGTCAGTGATAATAAACCTGATTCTGATGTACGTTAACTAACTCAATGTTTCCAGCTTCTGATCAGCTCCAGTTTCATGTGACTGGCAGGATTAAATCCAGAACTTGGAAGCTAACACAACAATAGATGTCTGTGCTTTGATGCTAATTCCAGATTTTGCTCAGCTGGCAAGCAGGTGATAGCAGAAGTTTCAAAAACAGCCACACCTCTAGTCAGTGGGATTAAATAGAGTTCGTTCACTCACACTGAGGATTCTGGGTAAGCCAGAACACCATGTCATTTCTTTGTCCAAATTTCCCCTACTGGCCAATGATGTACACTCAATGGCCACTTATTTGGTACCCAAAATAGTCAATGAGCATATGTTTATGGTCTTCTGCTGCTGCAGACTATCCACTTCAAGTTTGAATGTATTGTATGCGTTGAGATGCTCATCTGTACATCAATGTTGTAAGGCATTGTTATTTGAGTTCCTGTCAGCTTGAACCAGTCTGGCCATTCTCCTTTGACCCCTCTCATTAACAAGGTGTTTTCACCCACAGAATTGCTGCTCACTGGATACACTTTCTTACACCATCTTTTGTAAACTCCAGAGACCATTGTGCGTAAAAGTACCAGGAGATCAGCAGTTTCTGAGATACTCAAGCCATCCCACCTGGCACCATCATTCCATGGTCAAAGTCACTTAGATCAAATTTCTTCCTCATTCTGATGTTTGGTCTGAACAACAACTGAGTCTCTTGACCATCTCTGCATACTTTTATGAATTCAGTTGTTGCCACATGATTGGCTGATTAGATATTTGAATTAACAAGCAGATTAACATGGCCACTGAGTGTATGCTCATATCAAAACATCCAAAATGCATAAAGCATAGCCTCTTCAATTAAGTAAAAAATCCACTTAACAAACTGTTTTCCTATTACACGACTTCTATAGAGCAAAGAATGGGTATTGGGTTGATAAGTTCATTATTAATAAGAATGTCAAAGGTTATGAAGAGAAGGCATGAGAATGCGACTGAGAGAGTTAATAAATCAGTCATGATGGAATGGTGGAACAGATTCAAAGGTGTTGGACTCTTCTGTAATACACGCTGCATGTGACATGGAGTTTTTGATCACTTTTAACTATCAGAGTGTCTTCAAGGAACAGAGATGAGGAGAAATTTGGTCACAGATTCAAATTGGCCTCCATCTCTGTCATAAGGATAAATAGAAATATATGTCACAAGGTCAACTAAAGGCATTGGTGATGGAAGGCAAGTAACACTGAGCAGCTGCTAATGCTGAGAAAAATAGGACTGCTGAGAGAACTTAAACGCGTCAAGCCGCATCAATGGAAAGAGAAACCAGTCAGTGTAAATCAGGGATCCTTCCTCAGAAGTTGGGGAGGGTGGAGGGGTTAGTCTTCAAAGCAGAGCTGGGGGTGGGGTGGGGTGAAGGGCGATAGGTTGGGTTCTTGTCAAAGTGGGAGGACCCAGATTGGTAGAATGACTCAGTGCATCGATACAGAAATATTGCAAGCTTCACATGGTTAATCAAAGGAAACGTGACAGTAAAAAAGCAAACTTTTCAGAATGTCTCATCTTAACAGGCAGTTGGTAATTGGTTTATTATTGTGACGTGCACCAAGATACTGTAATAATAATAAATACTATAATAATACTTAATATTATTTATTTTTTCTCAGCTCAAGCTGGTAAAATCTGAGATACAGGCATAGCCAAGCACATTCATTTGTCAATTGCTAGGAATATTTAGACTACTCCAATGGTGCTTTGTATTGTGGCTTTCTGGAAATTTACTTAAGTATTGCTGGGTAGGCATAATTGCTTAATACTGTTGTGTCATGCCATTGGGATGGTGCCGGTTGTAGATGTTACCGTCCGGACAATGTATACCTTGTTCATATCCCAAAATCTTTCAGTTTCCTCTTTTAATTCAGCATATTCTGGTGTTTATCACTTATTGATTTCTGTAAATTATGTGTGTTAGGAATGGCTATTTCTATTAAATAAGTTGTTCTTACTTGTTTATCCTGTGTTATTATATCTGGACGGGTATTATGGATTGTTCCATCTCTAATAATGGATCGGTTGTAATATAATTTGTGGGACTCTGACTCTAAAATTGGATTAGGTTTGTATTTATAGTAAGGTATGATTTCTTTTCTGAGTTTGTATTGATGTTATAACCTTCTGGATAAAAAAACAAGAACAACTTACTTAATAGGTTTAGCCATTCCAAACACACAGAACATACAGAAATCAGCAAGGGAAAAGCATCAGAAATATGTTGAATTAAAAGAGGAACTTGAAAGACTTTGGAACATGAACGGGGATACCTTGTCCCGATAGCAATATCTACAACTGGTATCATCCCAAAGTCACTACACAATAGCACTAAACAATCAGGCCTGCACAGCATTATTTATGTCAATCTCCAGAAACCCACAATACAAACCCTACTAGAATAGTCTAAAAGTTCCCAGCAATTAAGCAATTGGCTTTGCCCGTACCTCAGGTTTCAACAGCTTGAGCCAAGAAATAATAAAAGATAATAATAATTATTTATTGAGCATTTTTTCATGCCGATGATATAGTTCAAAGTGCTTTACAATGGGATGCAGTGTAAAATCTGTATTGTATGCCATTTATACAGATCATTTATAAACTTAAATACACAGACAGTAAGTGTTGAAGGCTTCCTTGTATTCTGCTGCTGAATTTAATTTAACAGACAAGGTGATACACCTGAATTGTTCACTGAAACTGGGAACAAGATTAACCCGCTCTGGGTCAGGAATCCTGTTGCCCAGCTGCTTTGGCCTGTTAACTGCAGAGAGAAAACTTCATTGCACACTGAGGAGTCTTTGGCACTGCAGAGTTGTCTGTGGTGATCAATGAGATCGGCAGAGTCCCAAGGTTCCAAGGACTTACTTCACAGACATCAAAACTGCCAGTGCAACATGTGGACAGAGGAATTTGAGAAGAAAGAGCAGGAGAAACCATTTGCCTCCCGAGATACACTGAAACAATCTTGGCCCCAATTCCACTTTCCTGCCAGCTCTCTTAATTTCCAAATAGAGCAAAATCTCTCACTGCGTTCGGTGACAGCCTCCACTGTTCTCTAGAGTAGAGAATGCCAGTAATTCATGAACCTTCTCAGGAAGAGCCCCTCTCAGTCTTTGTCTTAATTAATGAACAGTTATTACACTTCAACCATCCGACTCCTGAACCAGAGGTTAATGTCACTCACCTCAACAGTTCCACAAAACATATACTTTTAACAATAACACACACAAAATGCTGGTGGAACACAGCAAGCCAGGCAGCATCTATAGGGAGAAGCGCTGTCGATGTTTCGGGCTGAGACCTTTCGTCAGGACTAACCGAAAGGAAAGTGTGTTCCACCAGCATTTTGTGTGTGTTGTTGTTTGAATTTCCAGCATCTGCAGATTTCCTCGTGTTTACTTTTAACAATATTCAACACATATTTGTGCAAGCACAAAACATCACACACAGCACATAAAACAAAATTTTACCACAAATAAGTTAATAAATATAATTCAAATGCATGTGGTGTGCAGTGCAGGTAGACAGTAACCATCACCGTAAACAAGTCATTGTCACTGTTAAGCAACACACACAAAATGCTGGTGGAACGCAGCAGGCCAGGCAGCATCTATAGGAAGAAGTACTGTCGATGTTTTGGGCCGAGACCCTTCGTCAGGACTAATTGACTGCTTTCCTTTCAGAGAATTGTGAACAATCAGCTCCCTTACAGCATAGATCTCCACTCCATTGAGGACATCTTCAAAGGGCAATGCCTCCAAAGGTTGGCATCCAACTTAAGGACCCCCACCACCCAGAACATGCCCTCTTCTCATAGCTACCATCAGGAAGGAGGTACAGAAGCCTAATGATGCATACTTAATGGCTTAGGATCAGCTTTTTCCCCTCCACCTTCAGATTTCTAAACAGTCCATGAACCCTCGAACACTACCTCACTGTTCTTCTTTTGCACTATTTTGTAACTTAGAGTGAATTTTGTGTGCCTTGCACTGCGAGGGCCTGCATTGGTCAGGTTGCCCATGAATATTGCGTCATAGCTGTGATACGCAAGCCAGTGTAAGACAATATGGAGAGCAAGCTGCTGCCCATGTAGCAGGCTCCCCCTCTCCACGCAGCTGATGACTCCAAAGGAATGGCAGAGACCAATACAGCTTGTTTGGCACCACTGCTATCGCAGGAGTTGCCATTCAGTGTTGAACTCAATGTAGGACCACCTTAGGGACTCCAGCTCCAGGTTTTTCCTCAGAATCATCTTGACTGCACTACTGCCACAATACAACAAGTACCACTACATATACCAGCGATAATAAACCTGATTTTGAACTCTGAAAGTGATCGCTGTTGCACCGCTTCTGCTTTGAGAGACACCATCTCGGGGGCGGAGTCTCTGGAGCCCATTTGCCCCTGAGCTGAGGAACCGTTTCTTCACTTGGAGCCTTGTAAATCATTGGAATTCTCTGCCCTGGAAGAACTAGAAATTTCCTTAATTTGTTGTTTTATGGGATTTATAGATGTTGCTGGCAATGATCCATTTCTACTTGTCTGTAGATAGAGGACTGATAATGCAAAGGGCAGGTTTATAGTCACATATAACCTGGACTGCTTAAGGACAGTGCATTTCCCTTCCTCAAGGACATTAGGGAACCAGATGAATTTTTACAACAATTGAATTGTTTCATAAACACAATTACTGACAATAGCCATCCTCGTAATTCCAGATTTATTAACTTCCCCAGTTTCAGTGTTAGGATTTGAACTCGTGCCCCTGAATCAGTGCTCCAGACTCTGGTGTTGAGTGCTTGCGAGCATTTTTGCACAACAGACACTGGATCCCAGGGTTCAGCAGGAAAGATGAAGCTCAGATACAGGATAAGCCGTGTTTTCATTGACTGAAGGTGCCGGTTCGAGCAGCTGAGTGCTGTCTTTTACACTGAGGTTGTAACACAAAACATCATGTCAATAACTTGTACGCCTGACTTTGGCTAAGATATTCCAATGGCATCTCCCTAACTTATGACCTCCCCATCAAGAAGGACAGGCTCTTCAGGATCATGCTCCTGATGCTCCCTCTCACAGGATCTAAAGAAACACCAGGTGCTTGTAGACTTGGCCTGCTCCATCATGGGCACAACCCTCCACACTGTCAAGGACATCTTCAAAAGGTGATGCCTCATGATGGACCCTCATCACCTAGGACCTGCCCTCTGCTCATTATTACCACTAGGGTGGAGTTACAGAATCTTGAAGAACCACACTCAATGTTTTAGAAACAGCTTCTCTTCTGCTATCTGAATGGTCCATGATCGCTACCTCACTATTTCTCGTTTACACTATTTTTTAATTGTAATTCTTTATGTATTCCACTGTACGACTGTCACAAAATAACTAACTTCATGACTTTGAAAATGATAATAAACCTGATTCTGTGTTTAGATGGTACTAATGAATGTGTACGACAGCTTTCTGGTAGATTAAATGCTAAGAAATCTGACTAAAATCACGACTAAAAATACCTTTTCTGAGGTAAATTGTATTAAATTATTGCCGCAAAATGTGAAGGGGCGAGCAATGGCGAAGCGAGTTCGGGGGAGATAAAATGAGATAGAGAGTTGCAGATGGAGTTCCAATGCCTGCACAACTGACCCAGGTGCAAGTCTGGATTGCTCTGGGTGCTGAGGTGATTTGAAGAGATTGAGAGCAGCTTTGGGCTGGCCAATGAAATTTGGGCCCAGAGAAAGTTGCTGGGCAGTGTGGTCTAGGCCTGGAGCCTTTCACTACAGTGGCGCCCAGGTCCTAGTGCGAGGTATGATTCGCTGTTTAGACAATTTTGACGCTGGCCAGAGCAGAGGTGAGAGCTGATTTCACTTGCTCTCTGCAATGCTCTCTCCTTTGTCCAGGGCACCAGAACTTTTCACTGTTTGTTGTTTGGTCAATTTAAATGCTGACCCAGATAGCCTGAAAAGGCAGGGTGTCGAAAGCTATGAAGACTGCCTTGGCTGGTGTGCCCACTAAAATGAAGAACTGATAAGCAAGTCTTTGAACCTACTACATGCTGCTCTATGGTTCAGATCTGAGGACTCAATTTTTGGTTCAGAATGTTGTTGTTTGCTTCAATTGTTTGCATGATTTGTGTTTTTTCTTTCTTTTGTGCATCGGGTGTTGGTCTTTTATTTTTATTCTCTATCCAGGCCTTTCAATATTTGACAGTTTTCAATACAGCCTGACCTGCTGAGTCGCTGCAGCAATTCTGTGTTTGTTCTTCTGGATTTTCAGTATTTGTAGAATTGTCTTCAATGAGATCCTCCCCCCCCCCCCCATTCTTTTATTTCCTTCATCGCTATCTCACTCATTTCCCTCCATAATTGATGCCTGACCTGCTGAGTTCCTCCAGCAGTTTGTGTGTGAGGCTGGCAATGAAGGCAGAACTGTGTGATTCATGTTGGGGAATTTAGGATGCACTGTGGTCTCTTGTGTGCAGGGAGCACTTTTAAGATATATAAAGCCTGTAAGATGCGCTGAGCACCCTAAGGTGCAGTGAGATTAATGCAAGGCTGCTACTTGTACTGAGATTTATAAACAACAGGGAGAGTATGTCATTCTCCTCCTGCTTAATTTGTTGCTGCCACCACACTGTAACCCCAGACCTACTGAAAAGGTGGAACTGAATGCCAGGTTCAGAATCAGGATTAATATCACCGGTATATATCATGGAATTAGGTGACTTTGCAGCAGCGGTACATTGCAAAACAATAACGGAAAAGAACTTGAATTATAGTAAATATTAGTTCTATAAAATAAGCAGTGCAGAAATGGAAAGAAGAAATTAATGAGATAGTGTTCATGGGTTCCATGTCCATTCAGCAATCGGTCGGCAGAGGGGAAGATGCTGTCCCTGAAATGTTGAGTGTGTGCCTTCAGGCTTCTGTACCTCCGTCCTGATGGTAACAATGAGAACAAGGCATGACCTGGGTGATGGGGGTCCTTAAAATGATGGACACAGCTTTTTTGTGGCAATGGTCCTGGAAGATTTTGGGGAGATTATGAGTGTTAGAAGCTGAAAGGTGAAGATATCATTACAGTTAGTAAATGTTTCCAACTTACGATTTTCTAATTAGAGAGGCAATGTGATGCTCTCCAAATTGAATATAGCAATCTGACCCTCTTTTTAGTAGAACTAATGAACAATGATTTACAGTATTTGTGCAAATACAGATAACCTCACATTACAAATGACCCATTTTATCGCTGGTAAAATAACTACCATTTCAAGTGTGATTACAGAGTTAGCAACAACAAAAAATGAGATTGATGCTTTGGCATTCTCTGCTCAGTTTAGTCAATGAAGAGAAACTGAAAGTATATTTACATTTGCGAAGGGAGCAATCCTCCCACTAAGAACATCTAATTGGATTGACTGCCTTTCAGAGGGTTTATTGAAAGCTGTTTGAAGCTCGTTGCTAAAACAGATTGTGCTGTGCATTGAATATTTCAATTGATTGTGGTGTATTAGTGAGTGCCACACTGGCTGGTTTCTCATATGTGTTCATAATTTGTCAAATGGAAGCAACACTTACTGCAATCTATTCCAATTTTTCAACTTCATGTCCCCCTCACATGGATTTACCTATCATCTGGCAGCAACTCACATTCCCCTTCCCTACCCACCCACCTTCCCCCTCACCTGGATTTACCTATCACCTGGCAGTATCACACATTCCCCCTCCCCTACCCACCCACCTTTCCCCTCACCTATCATCTGGCAGTATCACACCTTCCCCCTCCCCTACCCACCCACCTTTCCCCTCACCTATCACCTGGCAGTATCACACATTCCCCCTCCCCTACCCACCCACCTTTCCCCTCACCTATCACCTGGCAGTATTACACATTCCCTCTCCCCTACCCACCCACCTTTCCCCTCACCTATCATCTGGCAGTATTACACATTCCCCCTCCCCTACCCACCCACCTTTCCCCTCACCTGGCCACACCTATCACCTGGCAGTTTTTTCTCCTTCTGCTCCCCCCCCCCCCCACCTTTTATTCTGGTTTCCTTTCCAGTCCGGATGAAGGGTCTCGGCCTGAAATGTTGACTGTTTATTCGCTTCCATAGATGCTGCCTGACCTGCTGGATTCCTCCAGCATTTCGTGTGTGTTTCTTCTGATGGTGCTTCAGCAGTAATGTCGTACTGTTGTAGATCTGATAGAGTCAGGCTGTTGCTTCTCTATGGGAGGATAACTCACTTGGGTTGGAAAGGGGCATGAAACAAGCAAATCAAATCACTGTGTCCAACCCTATTCTTCCACGATGGCCCTAAGCTACAGTTTCAGCAGCACAAACAATTGATTCTGAGGTTTTTTTTCAGGTTTAGAGTGATGGCTTTGTGGACACAGAGGGGAGTTCTGGATCAGGTCAGGACTTAGGGACAGGGATATGGGGAATTAGAGGACAGACCAGAATCTAAGCCTCTGCTCTGTGTTCAGTGACAGAGATGTGGTCAGATGTTGGGCCAACAGACCAGTGAGGAATAAGGCCCAGTAACTCCCTAGATACGCAAATTGAGAGACTGGAGTTCAAGGCCTGGCATTTGGGTCCCATTATTGGAAAGTCTGAAGCTCAAGACCTGGAGTTTGGGGCATGATTCATGGTCCTCATTCATCGTCATCAGTGAATCCTGGGTTTATACTGAATATTGAAGCCCAAAGGTCAATCAGACGTCAAGGCCTGATGGCCAGAGCCCTGAGTCTGCGAAGCCCTGCGAGTCCGCTGGGGAAGTCAAAGGCCTAATAACTGTGAATTCATGAGTCTACTGGAGGATAGAGGCCAACACGGCCTATCCTGGGGTTAGAGGGCTGCATTGTGAGGGGGGAGGGGAGGAGCAGAGCTTGCTTTTGCTGCTGTTGTTTTGTTGCTTGTTGTGCTCTGCGTTGTTCTGCTGAGCATTGTGGGTATGCTGTGTTTGCGCAGGAATGTGCGGTGACTCTTGCGAGCTGCCCTCAGCACATTCTCGGGTGTGTTGATTGTTTATGCAAAACATCGTTTTTCACTGTGTGTTTCCATGTACACTTGATAAATAAATCTGAATTAAGACCAGAGGGCTGAATTTGATTAACTACAGGGGCCAACCCTCATTTGGGTTCCAGAAGCAACTTTCACATAACCCCAAAAATATAAAACAAAGAGCAGAATTAGGCCATTCAGCCCATTGCTTTGGTTCTGCCATTTGATCATAGCTGATTTATTATCTCACTCAACCCCATTCTCCTCTCTTCTTCCCGTAACCTTTGACACCATTACTAATTAAGAACCTATCCACCTCCACTTTAAATATACCCAATGACTTGGCCTCCACAGCCACTTGTGGCAATGAATTACACAGGTTCACCGCACGCTGACTAAATAAATTCTTCTTCATCTCTGTTCTAAAGGGACGTCCTTGTATTCTTAGGCCATGCCCTCTGGTACTAGACTCCCTCACCATAGGAAACATCCTCTCCACATCCACTCTATCTGGACCTTTCAACATTCGATAGGTTTCAGTGAGCTCCACTATCATTCTTTTAAACTCCAGCAAGTAAAGGTCCGGAGCCATCAAATGCTCGTCATACATTAACCCTTTCATGCCCAGGATCATTCTCATGAACCTCCTCTGGACCCTGTCCAATGCCAGTACATTCTTTGATATGGGTCCCAAAACTGCTCATATTCCTCCAAGTGTAGTCTAGCCTTCAATGCATCAAAGTGATTGGTACCCAATGAGTGAAGTGTATTCAGTACAGTAATATGGCAATCGGCCAGTGGTGTAGTGGCATCCACACCGGACTTCGATGCATGTGGTCCCAGGTTCGAATCCGGCTGTCTCCTTGCATGCTTTCCATCCGCTCTGGCAATTTGGCATCATAGGCAAGTGAAACGGCAAATTGCTGCCCCATGCACCACAAGCCATGGAATAGAACCACAAGAATATGACAGTGATTTGGCAGCCAATTTACCCCCAGGAGGCTCTGGGAAACAACTTGGTGATAATAACCAGGTCAGTCATTTGAGGAGTGTTGCTCTTGTGATAAGTACTTGGCCTCTTGACTAAATAGCTCGTGGCATTGGTTAATTCGGTTGCTTGGAAGGTTTAAGGTGCAACATCAATGTACATGGTTGTTGTTCAGAGGAAAGAAATGATCATGTGATGTGAAGCTTATCTTGCAGAACTAACACACCAAGGCAGTAATATGACAGCAATTAATTCCCTCATGAGTTATGCTGACTGGAGCTATTATTCATATCTCACTGCCAAATACCTCACTTTCAAATGATATATTTTAAAATTAATTGTTGATTTTGTTATATTAAGATTTGATTCCTCCTAAGACTGTACTGTATGTGTATACTTTTAACAATGGAGCAGGGAAGGATTGCATCCATAAATATTCTTTTTGCCTTTAAACATTCTTGGCTGATCTTGTCCAAACCTGAATTGTGTTCTCAGGGGAGAGTCAGGATCCATAGATATCACTGCTCTGTCAAAATTATAAGCATTTAACATCCCTGATCAGCTTTCCTGACAAAACCTGATAGAACCTGGTCAAATTTGATTAACAGTTGTAAGCATATCGTTTTACCTTATTTCCAAATTCTGTGTGTTTCCAAGGTGGTTTGACACTGTGTGTGTGTGTGTGTGTGTGTGTGTGTGTGTGTGTGTGTGTGTGTGTGTGTGTGTGTGTGTGTGTGTGTGTGTGTGTGTGTGTGTGTGTGTGTGTGTGTGTGTAATTTGCTCTTACGTTTCACTTAAGTACTACTGCTTCTCGGCACTGCTCTTTGGTAACGGATTTGCAAGCCATACAATCAATTCCAAATGATTTTTTTTTAAAGCAATAAATTTTTTTGTACTAAAAAGCCCAGAGTCAGAGATCCGACCACAGAAACTTTATTTATTTAATCTGAGAAAAGATCATTCTGGGAAATGATCTAAGAGGAGACCAAAGGGAGATTTACTCAAGGGTGAACAGGAATAACCTATTTCCCTTGGCAGAGATGTTTGATGACTCTGGGCTATAGACAGGCGGATGGATTGGAAAGGAAGGGAAATAACACCGTGCAGTAGTGTAGCGGCTAGTGTAAAGTTGTTACTGCGGTAGCAACCTGGGCCCAATTGTCATCGGGATTTATCTGTTTATCATGGGACTCCACTGGTTTCCTCCAGGTGCTGTAGATTCCTCCCACATTCCAAAGGTGTACGGATTAGGAGTTTAATTTTTCACATGGGTGGTATGGGCTCGTTGGGCCAGAAGGGTGTGTTATTGTGCTGTATCTCTAAAAGAAAATAAATATCACCTGTAGCATGCAGGGCTATAGAAATCACTGCCTGATGGGTTGTTTGAGGAAAGAAACTCCACATTGCAGTTTCAAAGGTTCTTGGAGGAGCTACAAAGTCCAAAGAACACGAGAACGCGATAAATGAATCAAATTTCCCAAACAGCTTTTACTTTCAGGACGCCTCGGAGACTGACAGCCAGTGGAGTGAAATGTATCCACCAGTCTGCAATGATGGTGATTTGGCATCCGGTTTACCCACAGCAAGATCTGGGAGGGAAACACTTGCTGGGGGTAACTTGGCTGCCAAAAGTGGGAATGAAAACCAGAATGAAATCAGTCATTCTGGCCAACAGTGACGTGATGAACGAAATGTTGTCCTTCGTGCCATACCCACACAGATTCCGTGAAGTGTGGAGAGGCCAGTACACAGGATCAGAAAATAAAAAGCTGCAGAGTGTTGAAAACTCAGCCAGCTCCATTCTGGGTGCTAGCCTCCCCTCCATCGAGGACATCTTCAAAAGGCAATGTGTCATGAAGGTGGTATCCTTCCTTAAGGACCCTCGTCATCCAGGACATGCCCTGTTCTCATTGCTACCGTCAGGAAGGAGGTACAGGATCCTGAAGACCCACACACAAGGTTTTAGGAACAGCATCTTCCCTTCCAACATCAGAATTGGTCTCTTTTTGCACTATGGAGGTGCTTGGTCGAGCACCTCTGCTCTATCTGCCAAAAGTGGAACTTCCCGGTGGCCAAACATTTTAAGTCCTATTCCCGTTCCCGTTCCAATGTGTCGGTCTAGGGCCTCTTGTGTCACTGTCCAGGTGGAGGAGCAACACCCATATTCCGTCAGGGGAGCCTCCAACCTGATGGCATGAATATTGATTTCTCCTTCCAGTGAAAAAAAAATCCCTCCCCCTGTCCTCTTCATCTTTTCCCCACTCTAGCCTCTTACTTCTTCTCGCTTGCCTCTCACCTCCCCCTTGGTCCCCTCTTCCTCCCCTTCCTCCTATGGTCCACTCTCCTCTCCTGTCAGATTTCTTCCTCTCCAGCCCTTTACCTCTTCACCCACATGGCTTCACCTATCACTTTCTAGCTATCCTCCTACCCCTCCCTCCATCTTTTTATTCTGGCATGTTCGCCCTTCCTTTCTAGTCCTGATGAAGGGTCTTGACCTGAACATTGACTATCTGTTCCTTTCAAGAGATGTTGCCCGATCTGCTGAGTTCCTCCAACATTTTGTGTGTGTTGTTTTGGGTCTCCAGCATCTGCAGGTTATTTCCTTTTTATTCATTTTTTATATTTCTTCCACGAGTTTCCTCTGGATGCTCTGGTTTTGTCCCACAGTCCAAAGACATACCAGTTGATAGGTTAATTGCTCATTGTATGTTGTCCCTTGATTAAGCCAGGATTAAAATCAGGGGATTGCTGGACAGTGCGACTGGAAGGACCAAAAAGACCGATTCTGTGCTGCATGTCATCAGTCAGCCAGTAAATAAATAGATAGATAGATAGATTGTAACTTGAAGTATATTTTATGTATTGTACTGTAATGCAGCCGGATGAGCTAAATATCCGAATGTTTAAATATGTAGACAGCTGAGTCAAAGAAACTTTCTTCCATAATTATTAAAGAGAAAGCAGATTGATTGATCTTCTATTCTCTTGCTCTAAGGTTCTATCGAGAGCAGTTGTTGCATCTCAGAAAGATTCCTTGATTAGATAGTACCTTCCAGGGATTGAGGTAACCTGATGAGATTTTCTTCACTCCACTATTAGTATCTTTGCTTTGTTCTTCGTATTTTAATGAGCTTTAAAATTCACTCCCTTAAACTCTGCCTCTCCGTCCCTAACCTCTCTTTCAAAGAATTTGCTTTAAACTACTTCTGTTTGTTCTTGCTTGTATCTCCTTACATGTAGGATTTTCCCTAAAGAATTGCCTTCGAACATTTATCATGTAAAAGTACCAGATATTATTGTTATCTCTGTTTCAAAAGGCAGGATCGATAGATGTGCAATATCTAACTGGGGACATGTATACACACTGTAAAGCTACATTCAAAAGCATCACCCAGGCAAGCATGAACTATATTAGACATACAGTACTGTGCAAAAGTCTTAGCCACCTATATATAGCTAGCATACCTAAGAGTTTTGCACAGTACTGTAGTAATTTTATGTCATTTTCTATACTGCTAAAAAATAAGAACAAATTTTGTGGCATGTGTGAGTGATGACAAAGTTGATTCTGATATGGATCTCTTTTGTGGACTGAGAGTGGGAAGGGGGCATTGAGAGGGAAATCATGGTTGGAAAAGGGGGAAAAGAGAGAAAAGGGAGTAGGAAGCCATTCTGTAATGATCAATAAACCAATTGTTTGGCATCTGATGACCTTGCCTGGTGTCTCAGGGCTGGGTGTGTCTGTAAACGTGCCGCTCCACGCCCTGGCACTCCTTCTTTGCCCGATACCCTTCTGCAGCGCTCTACCCAACATCCCTTGCTCCCACCAGAGTTACAAACCCATTCTCCGCTCCATGTTGAAAAATACAGTACTGTTCAAAAATCTTGGGCATCCTAGCTATATACACACATATATAAACATATTAAAAACTTATCACCCTTATGTATTTTTTCCTCAATCTCGTCCTCTACCGGAAGCCTGGGAGTTTGAGGGTTCAGCACAGTACACTTGCTGTTCTTAGTAGTGTGCTCTTCTGGACCAAGATCTTAGATGTTCTTTCTAGAATTTGTTGGAACCATTCTCCCTGTTCTGGTGTCACAGTTCCAAGTGCTCCTATCTCTGCTGGGATTACTCTGGCTTTAACCTTCCATATCCTTCCTATCTGCTTGTTCAAGCCCTGGTATTTCTCCAGCTTCTCATACTCTTTCTTCCTGATGTTACTGTCATTCAGGATTGCAATATATATCACCACTGCTTTCTTCTGTCCCTTGTCCAGTATCACTATGTCTGGTTGGTTGGCCAGTATCTGCCTATCAGTCTGTATATGGAGTCTCGCAGGAGCTTTGCTCTGTTGGTCTCCACTACCGTTTCGGGTGTTTCCCATTTGGACTAGGGAGTGTCCAGTCCATACTCTGAGCAGATGTTCCTGTACACTACTCCTGCAACTTGGTTGTGCTATTCGGTGTCTGCTGTCCCTGCCTGCATCTTGCACCCTGCTGGATAACGTCAGCCGATTTCGTGCACAGTCTGCATTTGGGTCTTGTCTGGTGTGACAGACCCCTGCTTCTCTTGCTCTACTCTTTTATATATGCCAAAACTTCTGCAGAGTACTATATAGTGTCAGAGTTTAGCCTCCTGTTGTGCCTGCTTTGAAGCTGTTTATATTTGCAGAGGAACTTCATTGTGTAAGTATTACTATGGAAAATACTAATCACGACACAGAGATAAAAATGGATGTTGACTTCAGTCTGTTGTCTTATGGTGTACCTGCATTAAAAATGTACACCTACTCATGACCTTTTTTATATACAATGTTAAGATGCTTCTCAGTAAGCATAACATCCATAGGGCAGTCTTTTTCAAGTGTAAATTACGATTTAGATAAGATAGAATACCCAGATAACTCTGAAACTATTTCAAATCCTGCGGTGCTTTCCACTGCTTTCTACCTGTAAAATCTTTGGAAATTTGAGGAATAATTCCAAACTAAAGGACATGATATCAGTATTTAAGGTGCTGTTAGATGCATGATTGTACAGGGAATGGAAAGATGTGGATTGTGTGCAGGCAGAAGAGATTTAGTTTAATTCAGCGTCATACTCAGTGCCGACTTTGTGAGGCGAAGAGCCTGTTCTTGAGCTGTACTGCTCTACGTTCTATGTATAGCAGTGCCAATCCCACTAACACAAGTCAGGCAATGATTGCTATGGCAACTGCGGAGAGTTGTGGACGCAGTGCAGGACATCATGGAAACTAGCTACTCCTCCGAGGACCCTGTTTATATTTTTTGCTGCCTTGATAAGGCAGCCAAATAATCTCAACCACCCTGGACATACTCTCTTCTCCCCCTTCCGACTGGGGAGATGATATAAAGCCTGTAAGTATGCACCACCAGGCTCAACCAGTCCCATTGTTATAAGACTATTGAACAGCCTCCAGTATGACAAGATAGACTCTTGACCTCACAATCTACCTTGTTTGGCCTTACACATTATTATCTGTCTGCACTGCACTTTCTCTGCAACTGTAACACTTAATTCTACATTCTGGTATTGTTTTCTCTTATAGTACCTCAATTCACTGCATAAAGATTTAATCTGTATGAACAGTATCAACAAGCTTTTCACTATGTAGATCTTGATTGCTGAGGTCTTCTTTGGTCAGAGTTGACCATGAATATTGCATTCCAGCTCTCTAGATACACAAGCCTGGGCAGTACAATATGGAGAGCAGTCTCCCCCTCTCCAAGCACCTGATGAAACCAAAGGAACATCAGAGACGATACAGTTTGGTACCAGTAGGGCCACAGGAGTCGCCTGACACTATTGAACTCAATGGAGGATTGCCTTAGGAACTCCAGTTCTGGATTTTTCCCTTGGGGTTCAGTCCCAAAGCCTTCCCTATGAGTGGGTGTAGTGGCAAGGAGGTGGAGGTTTCAGTTCAGAGTTTCCCTTCTTCAAGATGAACCCCAGCGACCTGAAATGACTGGTTTTAAGGTGCCAGTAACCCACCTTTGCCCTTTCTTCTGTCAATAGAAACGGTTTTGCCGGGCTTAGTGGCTAAGCCATACATGAAGGCCAGGAGCCAGGAGAGGTTCACTCAGGTGCACACCATTGAGAACATTTAATAGGTAGTGGGAGCTTGTCCCTATTACCACCCCCAACTATAACAACCTTATGGAACTATAGAAACATAGAAAACATACGGCACAATACAGGCCCTTCAGCCCACAAAGCTGTGCCGAACATGTCCTTATCTTACAACTACCTAGGCTTACCCATGGCCCTCTATTTTTCTAAGCTCCATGTACCTATCCAGGAGTCTCTTAAAAGACCCTATCGTATTCGCCTCCATCACTGCCGCTGGCAGCCCATTCCATGCACTCACCACTCTCTGCATAAAAAACTTGCCCCTGACATCTCCTCTGTACCTACTTACAAGCACCTTAAAACTATGCCCTCTTGTGCTAAGCATTTTAGCCCTGGGGAAAAAGCCTCTGACTATCCACACGATCAATGCCTGTCATCATCTTATACACCTCTATTAGGTCACCTCTCATCCTCCGACGCTCCAAGGAGAAAAGGCCAAGTTCACTCAACCTATTCTCATAAGGCATGCTCCCCAATTCAGGCAGCATCCTTGTAAATCTCCTTTTCACCCTTTCTATGGTTTCCACGTCCTTCCTGTAGTGAGGTGACCAGAACTGAGCAGAGTACTCTAAGTGGGGTCTGACCAGGGTCCTATATAGCTGCAACATTACCTCTCGGCTCTTAAACTCAGTCTCATGGTTGATGAAAGCCAATGCACCGTATGTCTTCTTAACCACAGAGTCAATCTGTGTAGCAGCTTTGAGTGTCCTATGGACTCAGGCCCTAAGATCCCTCTGATCCTCCACACTGCCAAGAGTCTTACCATTAATACTATATTCTGCCATCATATTTGACCTACCATAATGAACCACTTCACACTTAACTGGGTTGAACTCCATCTGCCACTTCTCATCCCAGTATTGCATCCTATCAATGTTCCGCTGTAACCTCTGACAGCCCTCCACACTATCCACAACACCTCCAACCTTTGTGTCATCAGCAAACTTACTAACCCATCCCTTCACTTCCTCATCCAGGTCATTTATAAAAATCACAAAGAGTTAGGGTCCCAGAACAGATCATTGAGGCACCCCACTGGTGACCGACCTCCATGCAGAATATGACTCGTCTACAACCACTCTTTGCCTTCTGTGGGCAAGCCAGTTCTGGATCCACAAAGCAGTTTGCCCTTGGACCCCATGCCTCCTTACTTTCTCAATAAGCCTTGCATGGGGTACCTTATCAAATACCTTGCTGAAATCCATATACATACATCTATGGTTATACCTTCATAATGTGTTTAGTGACATCCTCAAAAAATTCAATCAAGCTCATAAGGCACGACCTGCCTTTGACAAAGGCATGCTGACTATTCCAAATCATATTATGCCTCTCCAAATGTTCATAAATCCTGCCTCTCAGGATCTTCTCCATCAACTTCCCAACCACTGAAGTAAGACTCACTGGTCTATAATTCCCTGAGCTATCCCTAGTCCCTTTCTTGAATAAGGGAACAACATCCGCAACCCTCCAATCCTCCGGAACCTCTCCCATCCTCATTGACAATGCAAGGATCATTGCCAGAGGCTCAGCAATCTCCTCCCTCACTTCCCACATCGAAAACATACAATGACATGTGTCATTTTGCGTCAAATGAAATCAGTGACTATTGTACTGGGCATCCCACAAGAGTCACCACACTTCCAGTGCCCTCTCACACCTTACTAGCCCTAAGCATGTATTTTTCGAATGTGGGAGAAAACTGGAGCATCTGGAGGAAAACTGTGAGGTCATGGGGAGAAACTCATTATAGACAGCAGTGGGAATTGGATCCTGGTCTTTATCTTGGTACATGTGATCTTGGTCTACATTATATCTTAGTACGGTGACAACAATAAACAAATTCTAATTCCGCCACGGGGGGGGGGGGGGGGTGTGAGAGAGAGAGAGTTTATTCACCTACCAGAGGGAGCACACTGTGGCTGGTGTAATAGGAAAGTATATCTTTCATGTCGTCATCAGCTTGAATGAGCAGGAAATTAGTTTTCTCTTTCTTAACACTTTACCTTGTTTCATACCATCTTTATCCTCAATTAATTAATTCTGATTTACAGAGTTGAATAAGTCTTTTAAGGAGCTTGTTTCAAAAGGTTAAAAAATGTTAGCTTTATTTGTCACATGTACGTACATGGAAAACATACAATGATATGTGTCATTTTAATCAAATCAAATTGGTGAAGATAGTACTGGGCGTCCCACATGTATCACCACACTTCCGGTGCCCTCGTAGGATGCCCACAACTTACAAGCCCTAAGCGTATATTCTTGGAATGTGGGAGGAAACTGGAACATCCGGAGGAAATCCACGAGGTCATGGGGTTTTATTATAGTTATATATAGTTATATATACTCATTATAGACAGCAATGGGAATCGGATCTTGGTTTTAACAGCTGACCGTGGTAACACATTTGCACAAACTGCTATATTACTATGCCATCTCATTTATCATTCTTCATCTAACCAAAGGAATCAACTAAAACTGAGCACATTTTTACTTTTCCACTAAGTCCTCATTATTCTCAGAGTGATATAAGCTTTTTACTAATAACAAAAGCCATGGTTGCCACAAATTCTGCTAACAATGGGACTAAAACTAAAATGGCGAACAGGTCCCAGTGCAAGGTTTCAACACAAAATTTGTTCCTCCCCCACAGATGCTGCTTAACTCGCTGAGTTCCTCTAGTTACCCTAGTTTCTGGCATTTGCAGACTCTTATGCCTCACATAGATGCCTGACTGGGTCAAGATAGCAGATTTCATTTCTTGAAGTGTATTAAAGATTGCTTCATGTTTAATGTAGTTTTAAGTTTTCACTCTCATGTTGGTTAGAAAATGGTTTATGTTTAGATTTGTAAGGCCGTTCCACTCCATGGAAGTGAATTTGTTAACTTAGCAACACAAGCATGCTTCACTCGAGGGCGTTAATGAACCAGATACTATAAAAATTCTGTAATTTCATGGTCATAGTTGCTGACACTGGCTATTCACTCTGGATTATTTCATTTACAAATAGAAGCAGAGAGGGTTAAGAAAGGACGTCCAGTTTCTGAATTCTGAACTTGGAGGGTAGGTAATGTGCTGGACATTCCCAACATATTACCTGTGGTGGCTTTACTTGAAGAAGCATATTGGCCTGAAACATCGACTCTTGTTCCTTTCCACAGATTCCTGCCTGATCTGCTGAGTAGATCTAGCATTTTGTGTGTGTTCCTCTGGATTTCCAGTATCTGCAGAACCTCATGCTTCTAGTTTTAACTGCTCCCCATTTCCTTGATGCACTGGTGAATAGTTTGTTCACATGGACTTCTTATCTTAAATGAGAGAATGGAAAATCATGGAATTCTGTACACTCATGCCCCGGACATTCCCTCTCCTCTTTCCCATTGGGCAGGAAATGCCAAAGTCTGAAGGGACGTACTACCAGGCTCAAGGACAGCTTCTGTCGCGCTGTTATAAGATGAGTAAACAATCTCCCCGACTAAAGATTTTTCACCTATGAATTGAAACATGCAATGAAAAGTGTCATTTGTGTCAGTGACCAGAAGACTTTGAGGTTGTGCTGGGGAAAGCCCATGGGTATCACCACCCAACTGGTGCCAACATAAATTGCCCACAACTTGATAACCTGTATGTCTTTGGAATACGGGTGGAAACATAAACGTTCAGAGGCAACCCACGTGGCCATACACAGAACATACAGTGAAAACTCCCGACAGACAGCAGTGGGAGTCGAACCCCGATCGCTGGCGCAGTAAAGTGTTAACGCTAGCCGCTATGTTGCCACGCCCAGTATTGTAAAGTGGAATCTTGACTTTACAATCTAGCTCATCTTGACCTTGCACTTTGCTGACTGCCTGCACTACACGTTCTCTGTAACTCTAACACTATAGTCTGCATTCTGTTTTCGCTTTTCCCTTCTACTACCTCAATGTAGAGATGTCACAAATTGATCATTACGAATAGCACAATGTTTTCCATTATACCTTGGTACGTGTGACAACAAAGAGCTAATTACCTCTTGCATTTCCCTATTTTTTGACCTCTGCTAGACTGCAGGTCACTCTTGGGCAAGGCGCAGCACCTGCTCAGTCCCCTCCCACCCCCCCCCCCCCCCCCAAATCAGCATCACATGAAGCCATGGGAGCAATGGTGGATGGCCATATGAGCAGCTGGTGCATATCACAAGTCCTGGTTATGTGACCGCTGATAGCAGGCAGACAATCTCTGAAGAGGATTGGTAATGGCTGGAGTCACCTGTCTTGTAAAGACACTGCCCAGAAGAAAAAGGCAACGGCAGAGCACTTTTGTAGAAAAAAAATTGCTAGGAACCATCGTAGTCATGAGACTATGGCACATACAACATGGCACACAATGCTGATGATGAAGTTCTTGACCCAATATGTTTCTTATCCAAGGGCAATGAGCATCTCTGGTTAGTCAGGTGTTGATTAGCCCTGAACTGGTTGCTCGGCTACTTCATAGGCCAGTTAAAAATCTTTTGGACTGGAGTCACACATGGACTAGAGGTGGCACGTAGTAAAGTTGGCAGATTTCTTTCCCCTGTTGTAACATAAACAAAGTCACCAGAGAGGCACTGAAGCTAGTGGATACAAAAGTGTTTTATTCAACTAAAACATGCAGCAGGCACCATATTGACACACTCTTGGAGGAATAGGCCTGTTCAGCCCAGTATTTCATGATATTTTATATGCTAAAGATCAAAGGTCAAATCTATAGTTACAATATATCTGCAATGCTTCCTTTGAATTACATATAGTTTCAAACTTCTGTCTTCGCACCCACAATACAGACACCCAAAATGAATGTTAATCAGCTTTTAAAGAGCAAACACGAGGAAATCTGCAGATGCCTGACGAAGGGCCTTGGCCCGAAATGTGGACAGCGCTTCTCCCTATAGATGCTGCCTGGCCTGCTGTGTTCCACCAGGATTTTTTGTGTGTTGTTGTTAATCAGCTTTGTCTGGTTTTCAATCAAGTCGTGTCCACAGGTCAGAAAAACTATAGTTCAGGGCTGCATTTTAAATTTAATTTATGGTCCACATTCATGTTTGAAAAATGGTTGCTGTTGAACTTAATATTTGTTATATACCCTAACTCCAGAATAAGCCCTAGCACTCCGAAGGGTATTGGTAGTCAAAGGAGCTTTTTCAATGATGTAGTGGTTGGCTCATTACCATTGCTGAGATTCTAGACTTCAGAATCAGTGTTATTATCACAGCTATACTGTATGACATGAAATCTCTTCTTATGGGTCAGCAGTACAGAGCAAGACGTAAAATTAGCATGAATTACAGAAACAAATAAATAATGCAAATTAAAACAGAATAACGAGATAGTGCTCATAGTTTCATGAACTGTTCAGAAATCTGATGGCAAAGGGGAAGAAGCTGTTTCTGAATCACTGAGTGTGTGTCTTTAAGCTCTTCTACCTTCTTTCTGATGGTAGTGATGAGAAAAGTGATTGTTCTTAATGATGTTGGTCTTTAGTGATGGATGCTGCTTTCATTAGGAGTTTGGGAAGATTTGTTATGTCACCAAAAACACTCAAATGTTTTTACAGATGTGCTGTGGCGAGCATGCTACCTTTCTAACTGGCTGCATCACCGTTTGGTGTGGGCGGGGTGGGTGTTGGCTACTGCACAGGATCAAAATGTTGTAAATGCAGAGAGTTGTAAACTTAGTCAGCTCCATCGTGAACAATGGCCTCTAAAATATCGAGGCCATCTTCGAGGAAGGATGCCTAAAAAAGCACGTCCGTCTTTAAGGACCCCCATCACCCAGGTCATGCCTTGTTCTCATTGCTACCATCAGGGAGGAGGTACAAAAGCCGAAAGGCACACACTCAATGAACCAGGAACGGCTTTTTCTCCTTTGCCATTCGATTTCTGAATGAACACGACCTCACCTTTTTTATCTCTAATTTTGTACTACTTATTTAACTCTTACTTATTGTAATTCACAGTTGTTCTCTATTACTATGTATTGCATTGTACTGCTGCCGCAAAGTCAACAAATTTCGCGACATATGCTGGTGATATTAAACCTGATTCTGATTCAACTGAGGCATCTCCTCTTGAAGATGTTCTCAATGGTGGATTTATTTAATTACATGAAATTATTTCCCATCTGAACTATAATTTTCAGTTGCCAGTTTTACAGTTAAGTATGGATAGGTTTATGTTATGATTTATACAAAACTGTTTGGCTTTTTCAACATGAAATTGTTAATTCAGAAGCTTAAAAATGCTTTATTCTTTTTCCCAGGGAAAGCCAATTAGTGTGTGTGTGTAAAAATCTGTGCGTGTGTGGAACAGACATCTGGTATTCCTCTGTCCTCCCACTTTATTACAGACAGTATGCTGGTTGTTTTGAATAGTAGTAAATTTGTAACCAAAAGGATGTCATGCAAACACAATGAACTAAGCAGCTCAACTGTAATTTTCATCCATTTTTAGGAAATTTCTCCCCCACAGCCTTTATTATTTCCTTTTCAAAATGTCAGCCCGTGAACTGTGCACTCCAGATCTGTGTGTGGGCTTAAGGGAGTGAATTACCTCGAGTTTACAACACTGCAACAGGCCCCTAAATAGGCCTTGTCAGCAGTTATACTCTGCGGTTCCCTCTTAATCTTCTTCCAGCTGCTTGTCTTTCTGTTTGTGTCTCCTGAATATTCATCCGATGCTTTCCATCTACAAAGCCATTTGCCTGAGTTCACATTCTAGCCATTCTCTTGTTAAAGAAGTTTCAAAGCTTCAAGTAAATTTATTATCAAAATATGTATATGTCACCATATGCTACCCTGAGATTCAAAGTAAAACAAAGACACACAATAGAACCAATGAAAACCTCCACAAGAAAGACTGACAAACAGCCAATGTGTAAAAGAAGACAAACCGTGTAAATAAACAAACAAACAAACAAATAATAACACACACAAAATGCTGGTGGAACGCAGCAGGCCAGGCAACATCTATAGGAAGAAGCACTGTCGACATTTCGGGTCTCGGCCTGGCCTGCTGCATTCCACCAGTATTTTGTGTGTATTGTTTGAATTTCCAGCATCTGCAGATTTCCTCGTGTTTGCTCTAAACAAATAATAAATAAATTGAGAATGTGAGTTGCGGATTCCTTGAAAGTGAGTCTGTAGCTTGTGGAATGAGTTCATTGTTGAGGTGAGTTAAGTTATTCAAGTGAATGAAGTTATTGTGTGTGTTGCAAAGTTCTTCAAGAGCCTGATGGTGGAATGGTAATAACTGGTCCCCTTAGGAGTCTGTGGTGATTCTGCATGACATCAAAACCTTGACAAACTTCTGTAGATGTGCAGTGCAAAGTGTATTGACTGGCTGTACTATGGCCTTGTATGGGAACACCAATGCCTTTGAACGGAAAATCCGACAAAAGCTAATGGAATCAGCTCAGTACATCATGGATGAAACCCTCCTAACCACTGACCACATCTACAGGAAAAGCTGTCATATGAAAGCTGCATCCATCATCAAAGATCCTTACCACCTAGTCCATGATCTTTTTTCATTGCTGCCATCAAGTAGAAGGTAAAAGTGCATCAGGACTCGCAACACCAGATTCAAGAACAGGCTCTTGAACAAAATAGGATTAACTACACTCATCTATTGAGATGTTCCCACAAACAATGACCTCACTTTAAGGACTCTTTATCTTGTTACTTTGTGCTCTCGTTATGTATTGCCACTGATTTATATTTGCATTGCACAGTTTGGTGTCTTCTTTGCTCTTGCTCTTTCACTGATCCTATTTACAGTTACTATCCTACTGATGTGCTGAGTATGCCCACAGGAAAAAGAATCTCAGGGTTGTATGTGGGAACATGTATGTACTTTGATAGTAAATTTTAATTTGACCCTTGAACTTAGAAATGTTCCTGAACCCAGTGGTGTGGGACCTCCTTCCTGAAGGTGGCAATGAGAAGAGAGCATGGCCTGGATGGTGGGGGTTCTTGATAATGGATGCTGCTTTCTGTTCAGTTCCCAAAGCTGAGTTGATTGCATGTATCTACAGGTACAGTGAAAAAACGAGCTTGCAGCCGCATTGCATGGATTACAGCAAAACATGCAATATGCTGGAAGAACTCTGCAGGTCAGGCGGCATGTATAGAGAGGAATAAATTTTCAATGTGTTGTTTAGATAGATAGCATTCATAATATAAACCATAACTCAAGCATAAGTTACACAAACCTTGTATAATTACAACTGGATATAATCTCTTGGGCAAAGAAATTTTCTGGGATGAAATTTGCAGACAGTGCATGTTACACAGGGTATCTTGTGACTGAGTGTCGCCTAGATATCCTCTATTGTCCTGGTTGACCCACAGGTATTCTCGACACGATGAAGCATCAACGTAGCTCCTCTTGCACTGAGGTCATGAAGCAGGTCGGGGGACCTGAGTGTATTTGAGTATCAAAGTTGGGACATCATATCTCAGCTTTGGTCACCCTGCAACATGAAATATACCATTAAGCTGGAAAGCGTGCACAGAAAATTTACAAGGATGGTGTCGGGACATAAAGGTCAGAGTTATGGAGAGAGGTTGATCAAGTTGGGACTGTTTTCACTGGAGTTTAGGAGAATGAGGAGTAATTTTAAGGAGACGTATACACATAGTCTTTTATCCCAGGAACTAGAAAGCATAGGCTTAAGGTAAGAGGGGAAAGATTTAACAAGAATGTGAAGGAGCAACTTTTCCACCAAGAGGGTAGTCTATACTGGATCAAGCTGCTGAAGGAAGTGATTGAATGCGGAATAAATATACGGAGCAGGGGTTCCCAACCTGAGGTCCAAGGACCCCTTGCTTATTGGTATTGGTCTATGGCCTAATAGAAGTTGGGAACCGCTGGTTTAGAGGGATATGGGTCAAGCACTGGGACCAGCTTAGATGGGCGCCTTAGTCAGCATGGACCAGATGGGCTGAAGGGTGTGTTTCCACACTCTATTACTCTATTACTCTGAGAGGTTAACTTCCCGAGAGGATATTGAAGGACCAGCTGGCAAACCGGCAGCTGTGTCTTTGTATCTGATGCCAATATTCAGAGCCCATATGAGCAGAATTCTGTCCTTCACACAGCAGAGACGGGGCTTGAGCGAGCAAAACATAAATTCAGCCGGAGACTGCAGCAGCACGGGACGCAGTGCTGACAGGCAATTGGACCTGTCACCCTAATGCCCTAGCAAACAGCAGCCCGGACAGGTACAGACTGGCAACCTTTATCACCATGCGTGCAAATCTTCAGAATAAAATGAAGTGGATTCTTTCATGGTTAAAGTACGTGGTATTGTTCAGACTTGGCGGAATAAGAATCAGTTTTATTATCTCAGACATATGTTGTGAAATTTGTTGTTTTACAGCAGCAGTATAGTTGAATACATAATATATACTCCTAAGTTACAATAATAAATATTTATATAATATACAGTACTTATATACATTTTCCATATATATAGTATATACACTCAGTGGGCACTTCATTAGCTACGTCCTGTATCTATACAGAGGCCACAGAATGTATGTTCATGGTCTTCTGCTACTGTAGCCTATCCACTTCAAGGTTTGATGTGTTTTGCATTCAGGGATGCTCTTCTGCACACTGCTGTTGAAATTATTTGAGTTACTGTTGCCTTCCTGTCAGCTTGAACCAGTCTGGCCATTCTCCCCCGACCTCTCTCCTTAACAAGGCGTGTTCCCCCACAGAACTCCAGATCACTGGTTGTTTTTGCTTCTTGTGCCATTCTCTGTAAACTCTAGAGACTAACTTGTGTGAAAGTCCCAGAGAATCTGAGATACTCAAACCACCCTGTCTGGCACCAATAATTATTCCACAGTCAAAGTCAACTAGATCACATTTCTTCCACATTCTGATGTTTAGTCTGAGCAACAACTGAACCTCTTGACCATGCTTTTATGCATTGAGTTGCTGGCATATGATTGGCCAATTAGATATTTGGATTAACAAGCAGGTATACAGATGTACCTAATAAAATGGCCATTGACTGTGTTTTATAATTACAGAGTGCAGTAATCTTTATTTTGTCAGTTCATATCTGGGAGAGGTTTGCAATGCTTACCAAGCAGCAACAGTTTTCAGATGAACACCGCATTAAATTAAAAACTGGCGGATTTTTATTAATGGCAAGTATTAGGGAACACGGGAAAAGGTGAGTTGATGGAGAGAGAACAGAACAGTCTCAAGGGGCTGAATGGCCTTCTTCTTTTCCTGTGTGCACTAAATTGCAGACACGATCACCTGGACTTGATTGAAAGTAGCTGAGCACAAGCGACAGAACCCGAGGTACCTCAGTGACACAGGGACTAAAAGCCTCCTTCCCACCACCAATCACCATCATTCCAAGTGACTTAATGACTTGAGTTCCAATTAACTCTGTGGTCCACAAACATCCCTGATGCTCTTGCAGTCTGTCACATATTCCCAGTGGGAGGAAGACAGCACAAACATAACTTGATAAGGTAACCAGCTTAATAGATGAGAACAAAAATTCAATCTATTGCCAACAGAAGCAGCTTTTAACTCCTTGTTCACCACATCCATGTTAACAAAGCAAAATCTTTAAAGCTAAGACCAATTTTGGTGAGATGTTACCAATGAAGTTGGTAGAGTGCTGTTTTTTTCAGGTGATGTCATAAACCCACCTTATGCTGCCTTCAATAAGATCTCTCTTTTCCCTACCACACACCAAAGATAAAAGTTCAAAGCAAATTTATTATCAAAGTACATATTTGTGACCACCTACTTCCCTGAAATACATTTTCCTGTGGGCATTCACAGTAGAACTAAGAAATACAATAGAATCAACTCACACACAAAGATTCTCAGATGACCACTGTGCAAAGGAAGACAAACTGTGCAAATACAAAAAAACACAAATAATAAATAATACTGAGAACATGGGTGGGAGGGTGGAGATATGACTTGACCAATGGAGCTGTAAGGTGCTCTTTCCCTTCTCTAGCTTGTAGGCCACCCTTGGGCAAGGTGTAGCACCTGCTTAGCCTCCTGATCAGAGTCACATGAAGCAATGAGATCAGGTGGTGGATGGTCGTATGATCAGCAGGTGCAGATCACTGATTATGTGACTACTGACGCCAGGTAGACAATCTCTGAAGAGTAATGATAATGGCTGGGGTCACCCGTCTTGTAAAGACACTGCCCAGAAGAAGGTAATGGCATACTACTTCTGCAAAAAAATTTGCCAAGAACTATCATGGTCATGGAAAGATCACGATCGCCCATGTCATATGAAATGGTACATAATGAACCAATACTGAGGACGTGAGTTGGAGAGTCCTTGAAGAGCAGTCAGCTTGATGTTGAGGTGAGTGAAGTTATCCACCCTGGTATCAGTCTTCTGACATTACCCTCAGTGGTGGTTGAAGAGAGTCTCTATGAATTCAGCTATTGACAGTCACACACTCAGATGAATTTCCCTACACCAGAAACCAAGGATGAACTCAGTCAGGTTTTGATAATGACGAGTTCCTGTGATGGAAGGATCACCAAACGTCATCCAGTGATCTGGGAGCAGCAGATCCTGCTGGGGATTTAGGGTCACCATACCTGAAGTAAAGCTCCTGTAATGATTCTGCACTCAAGCTGAGTTTCAGAAATTCCACACAACAGTTTGTGGCATTCAGTTCCGACCCTGCGCTCCACACTTGTGTTCAATTCCCAGCTCTGCTCATTACAGTCGCAGACTTGTCAATCAACTGAACAGAAGCTCTTGATGCTCTTGTCAGTCTCCCAAGACATCGCCCCATCACTATTCCCTGTATGCGGGGAGAATGAGTCAAAAACATTATCTCTTTCCAAGCCTGATAAGATAAGCCCTGTTACTGAGCTTGCCTCTGTTCTGACAAAGCACTAATAGATCTTTAGTGCTATGTGGAAAGGATTCTTTTTCTCTGTGTTAATCTTCTTTTCAAACTGTTTACACGAGGATATAGCTTAATGCAATTACACGCCTCAGTCCAAAAGGCAGCATTGGAAACCAGCTGTTCCTTGACAGAATACATATGTTCTGTGTAGGAAGCAATGAAGTTTTTCTTTCATAACTCACATGCCTGATGGTTCATTCAAGTTCTCCTTGATGTCAATTTAGCACCTGTGCTGTGGTCCTATTTTCAGTCTTGACATTTGTGCTGTTTGATATGTGCCTTGTTGTATGAAGTGGGCGATCATGGTCTTTCCATGATCATAATTGTTTTTGGCAAATTATTCTACAGATGTGGTTTGCCATTGCCTTCTTCTGGGCAGTGTCCTTACAAAATGGGTGACCCTAGTCATTATCAATAGTCTTCAGAGATTGTCTGCCTAGCGTCAGTGGTGGCACAGCCAGAACTTGTGATATGCACCAGCTGCTCATATGACCATTCACCACCTGCTCCCATGGCTTCATGTGACTATGATCAGAGGGGTTAAGGAGCTGCTATATCTTGCCCAGGGATGACCTGCAGGTTAGCAGAGGGAGCAAGTGCTTTACACCTACTTTGGTAGAGACGTATCTCCACACCGCCACCCTGTTTTTGCTGTGGACTCACGTTTAACTTAGTAGGGCAGCATGGTTGCATAGTGGTTAGCACAACCCTGTAAGATCAGGACTCGATTCCCACCATTATCTGTAAGGAGTCTCTACATTCTTCCCGTGGATGCTTGGGTTTCCTCCCGCATTTCAAAGATGTGCGGTGAGAGTGAGTTATGGGCACACCATGTTGCTACTGGAAGCATGGTGACATTTGGGGCTACCTCGCTGATTTGATTTGAAGCAAAATGCACATTTCGCTGAACATTTCGCACATGTGACAAATAAAGCTAATATTTACCTCTTCTTTTAAGTTTGACATTCACTCATGTTCAGTATTTAATTCTTTCATGAGCCATGGGCTTCATTGGCTTCATTCAAGTTTAACATTTATTGTCCAACTGGAACTGACATTGAGAACTGCTGTTGTGCTTACTGCGACATGTTTCCTAAAACTTGGGCAAACTTCAATGGATGTACAGTGGAGACTATCCTGACTGGCTGCATCACAGCCTGGTGTGGAAACACCAAAGCCCAAGAAAGGAATAGTTTACCAAAAGTGGTGGATAACAGCCCACTCCGTCACAGGAAAAGTCATCCCTACCATTGAGTGCACGATAAGGAGCACTGCTACAAGAAAACAGCATCAACCATCGAGGACCCACCATCCAGGCCATGCTCTCAATTACCTTTGGACAGAAGGCACAGGAACATTAGGTGCCACAGCACCCAGCACATCCTCGGACTGGGTTAGTCATTAACTCCAATCACATATTCACCGTATGTTTTGATGTCCATGTGACTAATAAATCTCCTCTTGAATCCTGAAACTGTACAGCTTGACTTGATAGAGACGTACAAGATGCCAAGAGGCACTTTTGGAGTGGACAGCCAGAGACTTTTTCCCAGGACACAAATGGCTAAAAGAGAGACGGGATTGGAGGAAAGAATAGGGAGATGTCAGAGGTCAGATTTTTTACACAGAGAGTAGTGGGTGTGTGGACTGCACTACCACGAGTTCTGGTAGAGGCAGAGACATTTAAAAGTTTCTTAAATAAGCTTGTGGAGGGATAAAAATGAAGAGCTATGTAGGAGGAAGTGGGAGATTTATTCCTTGTGTAGTATTAATGGTCTGCACAACATCATGGGCTGAAAAGCACAACTGCTTGTGGGAAAAAATTCCACAGATTCACCACTCTCTGACTAAAGAAATTCCTCCTTTATCTCTGTTCTATTCTGAGGCTGTGTCCTCTGGTCTTTGAACTCTCACACCAAAGGAAACATCCTCTCCACATCCACTCTTTCGAGGCCTTTCACCATTTGACAGGTTTCAGTGACTCATTTTTCTGAATTCCAGTGAATACAGGCGCAGAGCCATCAAATGCTCTTCATATGACAAGCCATTCAATCCTGGAATCATTTTCATGAACTCCCTTTGAACTGTCCCCAGTTTCAGCACATCCTTTCTAAGATAAGTGGCCCAAAACTACTCACTATACTCCAAGTGAGGCCTTAGCAGTGCTTTATAAATTCTCAATGTCACATGCTTGCTTTTATATTCTAGTCCTCTTGAAATGAATCTAACATTGCATTTCCCTTCCTCATGTAACCTGGAAAGAAAACTGCATTGGTGGTGTTTGCCCCTTGTCCCTCTTGGTGTTAGAAGTGGTGGGTTTGGGAGATGTGATCTAACTAGTCTTAGAGAATAACTATAGTGGATTTTGTCAATGGCGTACCACTGCAGTGATGGAGAGAGTAAATAGTGCACCAATCAATTGTCCTACCTCATCTTTGACATTGAACGCCTGAGTGTTGTTGGATTTGACTAATCCAAGAAGGCATAAACTTAACCATAAAACATGGGAGCAGAATAGGCCATTTGCCCTTCATGTAAGCTTCTCCATTTTACCTTGGCTGATTTACATTTAGTGGCCACTTCATTAGGTACACTTGTAAACTTGCTCGTTAGTACATTTATCTAATCAGCCAATCATGTGGCAGCAACTCAATGCATAAATGCACACAGATATGGTCAAGATTTGTTGCTCAGAACAAACATCAGAATAAGGAAAAAAGTGATCTAGTTGACTTTGACTTTGTGGAATGATTGTTTATGTTACATGGGGTGGTTTGGGTATCTTAGAAACTGCTGATCTCCTGGGTTTTTCATGCGCAGCTTTGTCTAGAATTAACAGAGAATGGTTTGAAAAACAAAGGAAAAGTATCCAGTGGACAAAAGCATCTTGTTAATGAGAGAGGTCTGAGGAGAATGGCCAGACTGGTTCAAGCTGACAGGAACTCAAATAACCATGCATTACAACAGCACTGTACAGAGCATCTGTGAATGTACAGCACATCGACCCTTGAAGTGGATGGGCTCCACTAACATGAACTCAGCGTCCACTTTATTAGTGCAAGAGGTGCCTAATAACATGACCGCTGAGTGTAACTACGGTATATACCTGGTCCAGTTAGCACGCTGTGACCAGAACTGCATTGTTGATGTGTGACTCCACAATAGTAATCTCATTGAGTGTCAAGGAGAAGTGGTGATACTCTTATTGCCTGCCATTTCTGTAGTGTTATTATTTAACAAATAGTACCTGAAGACTGAATTCCTCCAAGAGAGCTACAACCTTGTGGTGGTTTGGAAGTTTGCATGCCTCAATGACCCAGAGAGCCATGTTGGCTGGAGTCAGGGCTTTATGCTATGGCTCTTGGTAGGGTCACCCTTGCCAAACAGGTCAAAGGGTAGAGGCCAGACTGTGAGTGGTCCACCAGTCCTCCAGGTTTGAGGGTTCAGCTCAGGGCGAACAACCCTGTCTGGTCAAACAAAATTAATATAGAAACAGCAATCCAACTTTTGCATGGCCAAGGACAGACAGACGGAGGATCTTCATTGCTGCCCTAAACACCTGCAGGCATAAATGTCTGTAAGTAAGTACCTGATCGTTGTCCCAATCACATGTGGTATAGTTTGTTACATTTTAGAATGTTTGTGACTGCTACACCTTAGATAGCAAGGAGTTAAAAGAATCCAATGCGGATTTTATTACTTAGACGTGATGGGAAATTAGAGGGAAGTAAATCTGGTTATTTCCCCCTTTGGCTTGTCTTATCTAAAATCAGCTCTTTTATCACTTTGAGAAAACCTTCAAATTTGTTACAAACAGAAGTGGTTTTATTGGCAACACTTATAGCAATATCATGTAATCCGAGCTTTGATTGCATGAGTTATCAAAGACGATATCTGGCCGTCTTTGTAGACTCAAGTTTGTAAAATTATAACCTACCTTGTAAAGCAAGTGAAGGACTCTAAATGGCTACTGACTCCTCGCACTCAGGAATGTAATAAATTTTCATTCCTTCAATAGATGAGCATTGGTGTGAGACATGAAATCAAGGCCCTGACTGCCCTCTCAGAGGGGAGTGGGGCTTAAATCTCTCACAGCACTCCTTCAAAGATGACTTAGGGAGTTCCAACTAAAGTTCCCATCATTTTTATGATCTCCAGTTTTCATCATTGGAGACAAATTGTCTGGACTATTTGTGGGAACCCACTGTGCTCAAATTTGCTGCCATATTCCATGCCCTGCAACATTTCAAGAACATTTAATTGGCTATAAGCTGCTTTGGAGAACTCTGAGATCATTTTTATTTTGTTTATTAATGCTCCTGTGGAGTGCCTAGGGATATTATTGATACTTTAAAGGCATTCTATAAATAGTAAGTGTTGTTAGAAGTGTTTACAGAAACTACCTCTGTCGGTTCAGAAAGGATGGAGCTGTGTTATCAAGTTATAGTGCAATACAGCACAAAAACAGCCCTTCTGCTCATCTAGTCTGTGTGGAACTATTATTCTACCTCGTCCCATTGACCGACACCTGGACAATAGCCCTCCATACCGCCCCCCCCCCCCCCATCGACGCGTTTATGATCAAACCCGCAAACACCAGTTCTGCTGGCAGCTCACTCAACATTCAGCATTTGAGATTCAAGATTGTTTAACGTCATTTCTAGTACACAAGTATAAAGGAGAATGAAGTAATTGTTACTCCAGCTCAAAAAATGCACATAAGATAAAGAACACAATAATAAAAAACACAATAAATATAAATACATAACATAGTACATAAAGTGATGCTAGACACAGGAGTGTCCACACTCTGAGTGACAAAGTTCGCCTGTGGTGGGCCAACAAAACTTGCCATTGCTAATTTTGGAGACTCTGCACAAATTTTAGCAATGAATTTCACCTCTCACCTATGAGTTCTAGATTCAGACTCAAGCTTCAGCTTTGGTGAGGTCTGGTGATAATGGGTCCACTTCACCAGCAGGTATGAGGAAGGAGAAAGGTCCTAAGTGAATTAGAATGGTTTTAAAGCAGAGTAATCGATCAAATAAATTCTGACCACTTTAATTGGTTTCACTAAATTTAATTGGTCGTAATTCCGCGATGATACGTTTGATTTAGCTGACGACACTGTCTCTCTGAGGAATATCAAGACATTATAGCACAGCCATAACAGTTGATTTTACACAATTACTGCGCAGGCAAGCAATAATTTAATATATTAAGAAGTTTAATGATTTTTAAGGCAAGTCATTGCACATTATGATCTCTGAAAGTGCTGAAATTATTCTTCAAGGCAATTTATCACAAGATTATAGTAAATGATGTGTTGAAGATCATTTAATAACAGCAGAGTTGTACTGAAGTGGTTGTACAGAAAACACGGACAATATGGATCACTGTCTTTGAGTTTTCTTGAGGTAAACTGATCTTCATGGTGAGAGACACGACTTTGAAAAACACACACAAAATGCTGGAGGAAGTCATCAGGTTAAGCAGCATTAAAGGAAGTGAATAAACAATCGATGATTTGAGTCAAGATCCTTCATCAGGACAGGAAAGGAAGCGGGAAGAAGCCAGAATAAGAAGGTGGGAGAGGGGAAGGAGTACAGGGCGTTAAGTGAGGCCAAGTTGGTGGGAGAAAGCAGGGGGGATGAAATAGGAACCTGGGAGGTGATAGGTAGAATTGGTAATGGACTGGGGAAGAAGGAATCTGATAGGAGAAAAATAAACCTTAGGAGAACGGGAAGGAGGAGGGACACCACGGTAAGAAAGGAGATAAGGGGGAGGGGGGCAGAGTGGGAAATTGAAGAAGAGAGGGAAACATTACCAGAAGTTGGAGAAATCTTGATTCTTGATTGGCCAGGGCATGAAGGGATAGGGGGAGAAGGCAGGAGACTGGAGCTGAGAGGAAAATTGGATTAGCCATGATGAATGGTAGAGCAGACTCGATGGGCTAAATGGCCTAATTCTGCTCCTATCTCTTGTGGTCTTAAATCGATGTTCACACAGTCAACCCAAGAAGTCGACTATTTATTCATTCCATAGATGCTGCCTAACCTGCTGAGTTCCTCCAGCATTTTGTGTGTGTAGCTCTGGATTTCCAGCATCTGCAGAATCTCTTGTGTTTATTACTTAGAGGTATACCTAAGGGTTTGTTAACGGACACCACATGGGATTAAATTACAATAAAATAACAGTAAGAATAAATTTAACAAGGCTCAGGAATTATCAGTGAAGCCAAAAGTGCAAAGCTCAACTTCAGTGTATTCTGGGACTGTGCGCTATATCTCTCAGCCTGCAGTACAGATGAATGACACTCTCGTGACTTACACAGCCAAGCAAAATTCAAAGGCTGACAATGAAGGCAGCAGATGATGTGGTAAAATTAGCATTTCGGGTGCAATTGGGGAAATTGTGCTATAAATGCCCTTCAGATTGCACTGGGCAGCTTGATCTCATCTCTGCAAAAGTGAACATGCTCCAATTTTTGCATTAGTCAGTGCAATCAAGTGGTAGCAAATAAACTGAATTGTTTTTTTTCCCCTTATTGTAGGAAATTCTGGCTTTACGTACACTCAGTAGCCTTTTTATTAGGTACAGCAGGTACTTACTGAAGTGGCACTAAGTGTATTTCTCTATGTTCGTGGTCTTCTGCTGCTGTAGCCCATCCACTTCAACGTTCAACGTGTTGTAACGTGTGGTTATTTCTCCTGTTAGCTTGAACCAGTCTGTCATTCTCCTCTGACCTCCCTCATTAACAAGATGCTTTTCTCCACAGAACTGCCACTCAGTGGGTGTTTATTTTGACTTTTTGCATCATTCTCTGTAAAATCTACAGACTGTTGTGCATGAAAACCCCAGAAAGTCAACAGTTTCTCAGATACCCAAACTACCCTGTCTGGCACTCGCTAACAACCACTCGACCAAGTCACTTAGATCACATTTCCGCCCCATTCTGATGTTTGGTCTGAACAACAACTGAATCTCTTGACCGTGTCTGCATGCTTTTGTGCATTGAGTTGCTGCCACATGATTGGCTGATTAGTTATGTACATTAATGAGTAGGTGAGACTGTCTACTTAATAAAGTGGCCACTGAGTTTATACGTACATAAGATGATAACCCAATGCAAATTTAATATTCCAGTTAAAATTAACATGTTCACCATTTTTAGTATGTGTCACCATTCTACCATCTGAAATTTGAGCGCTGCAGAGGCAGGCCCTTTGGCCCATCTAGTCTGTGCTGACCTGATCTTCTGCCTAGTCCCATCTACTTGTACCCAGACTATAACCCTCCACACCCCTCCTATCCAAGCATTGTATTGCAGTCTACTCCAATCAACCTTCAACTGGACCAGAGCCCTCCATACCCCTCCCATTCATGTATTTATCCAAATTTACCATAAATATTGAAAGTGAACTTCCATCCATCACTTCCGCTGGCAGCTCGTTCCACACTCTCACCACCCTCTGAGTGAAGATGTTACCCCCTCATATTCCCCTCAAATTTTTCACTTTTCACCCTTAACCCATGACCTCTAGCTCTAGTCTCACCCAGCCTCAGTGGGGAACGCCTGTCTGCATTTGTCCGATCTATACCCCTCATAAATTTGCAGTAGTCTCTGCAATCAAGTAGTAGCAAGCAACTTGAACTGATTTATCCTCGGCAGAAGAAATAATGGCTTTATGTACATAAACCCCTGAATATATACGTACATGGATGGTCATTGTCATCATCACAATGTGCCGTGTCGTATGACGTGAATGATCATGGTCTTCCAACCGTCTTCGGTCTGAGAAGTTCCAATCAGCTTTGGGCCTTCGCTCACTTTGCCTGTGGGGAGGCACCTTCCCCACCCCACCCCCACCCCCCCCCCCCCCCCCACCACCTTTCACGCTGCTGTTCTTATTCTTTTCTCTATCCATGGCTGTGATTGCTCTTGCAATTTTTTCTATAGAAGTGGTTTCCCATTGCCTTCTTCTGGGTAAGGCGGGTGATACCAGCCAGTATCAATACTCTTAAGAGATTGTCTGCCTGACGTCAGTGGTCACATAAGCAGGACTTGTCATATCAGCTTTCTGCTCCACAGTGATAAATACAGTACTGTGCTGTGTGTGGCTACATATACTACGTTTCGTACCTTGGCCCTGGTGGAACACCGTTTTGTTTATCTGTATACATGTATGTGTAACTTTAACTTGAACATGGATGAGCTTGTCCTTCAGGCCTGGTTCCATCTTGTATTGCTCTTTGACTCAATAACCCACTTTGCTTTTGGCTGTTGATGCAAGCCTGAGATACTTGATAATGAATACAGTGAACTAAAATTGAAATGGTTCTCAGCGCAACCTTTCACTCTGATTATGGTTGTCGTTGCAAGTTGCTTAAACACACATCGTGATTCTAGCCAGCTTTCTTTGGTTCTACAAAGTGAAAATATGAAGAACACCTGGGAACATGCAGGCAACCGGATTAACTCTCGCCTTTCTCCTACAGCACCGGTGCTTTGCAGAATTCCCACAGCACAGCCTCTGGCCATTCCAGCAGCGGTTGCAGCAGCTCAAGCGAGTCCGGAAGCAGTTCGGAGTCTGACTCGGACAGCGAAAGCAGCTCCAGCGACAGCGAATGCAACGAGGCTTCCCGCAATGCAACGCCGGAGGTATGGAAAGTACAGTCCATGATACCATAAGGCATAGCAGCAGAATTAGGAATGAGTCTGCTCCACCATTCCATCATGGCTGATTTATTATCCCTCTCAAACTCATTCCCCTATCTTCTCCCCGTAAGGTCTAGACACTTGCACGCTGCAAATGTAAAATACCATTTACCAATTACCAGTCTAAATTCAAGCCGAATTTCAACTTTAGCCCTCCATAAGATTGGTACAGCAGGGTCTGATCCAGGGAGAGTTAGATGCATTAATATAGTGTGACCATTATTAATGACCCTCACCATCTTGTTTCTCACATCAGGGAGGAGGTACAGAAACCTGAAGACCCTTACTCAACACTGAGAAACAGCTTTTTCCCCTCCACCATCAGATTTATGAACAGTCATTGATCCCACAAACACGAGAGTCATTGAGTTTCGCAGCGCAGAGAAAGGCCCTTCAGCCCATCTATTCCCTTGTAAACTGTTATACTGCCTAGTATAATTTGGATCATAGCCCTCCATACTCCTTTCGTCTATTTACTTATCCAGGTTTAAATGTTACAATCAGACACTCGTCATCCACTTCTGCTGGCAATTTGTTCCACCCTCGCACCGCCTTCTGAGTGAATCAGAATCAGGTTTAATATCACCGTGAATCGGAATCAGGTTTAATATCACCAGCATATGTCATGAAATTCATTTACTAACGGGCAGCACTACATTGCAATACACAATAAATAAACGTACAGAAAAAACTGAGTTAAATTCAATATACAACACACACAAAATGCTGGTGGAACACAGCAGGCCAGGCAGCATCTATAGGGAGAAGCACTGTCGACGTTTCGGGCCGAGACCCTTCGTCAGGACTAACCGAAAGGAAAGATAGGTTAGTCCTGACGAAGGGTCTCGGCCCGAAACGTCGACAGTGCTTCTCCCTATAGATGCTGCCTGGCCTGCTGTGTTCCACCAGCATTTTGTGTGTGTTGTTGTTTGAATTTCCAGCATCTGCAGATTTCCTCGTGTTTGCTCTTTAAATTCAATATACTCTGTTTATGCCTATTAAGTAGTTAATTCCAGAATCAGGTTTATTATCATTGGCATCTGTCGTGAAATTTGTTAACTGTGCAGCAGCAGTTTAATGCAATGCATAATATTGAAGAAGAAGGAAAAGAAATAATAATCACAAGTAATAATAACAAATAAGTTAAACAATTACAGTGTACATATGTTGAATAGATTAAAATCATGCAAAAAAAGAAATAATATATATGAAAAAAGACCAAGGGTTCAATGTTAATTTAGGAATTGGATGGCAGAGGAGAAGAAGCTGTTCCTGAATCGCTGAGTGTGTGCCTTCAGGCTTCTCTACCTTTTACCTGATGGTAACAGTGGGAAAAGGACATGCCCTGGGTGCTGGAGGTCCTTAACAATGGGCGCTGCCTTTCTGAGATACGGCTCCTTGAAGATGTCCGAGGTACTTGGTAGGCTAGTACCCAAGATGGAGCCGACCAAATTTACAACCCTCTACAGCTTCTTTCAGTCCTGTGCAGTAACCACCCACCCACCCCCCCCCCCCCCCGCCTTAGACTGGATAGTGACGCAACCTGTCAGAATGTTCTCCATGGTACATCTATAGAAGTTTTTGAGTGTATTTGTTGACATACCAAATCTCTTCAAACTCCTCATGAAGTATAACCGCTGTCTTGCCTTCTTTATAACTACATTGATATGTTAGATCCTCAGAGATCTTGACACCCATGAACTTGAAACTGCTCACTCTTTTCACTTCTGATCCCTTTATGAGGACTGAGGTGTGTTCCTTCATCTTACTCTTCCTGAAGTCCACAGTCAGCTCTTTCGTCTTACTGATGTTGAGTGTCAGGTTGTTGCTGCGACACCACTCCACTAGTTGGCTTGCTCCTGTACGCCCTCTCGTCTCCATCTGAGATTCTACCAACAATGGTTGTATCATTAGCAAATTTAAAGATGGTTGGGAAGTTGAGGATCCAATTGCAGAGGGAGGTACGGAGGCCCAGTTTCTGCGACTTGTCAATCAGGATTGTGGAATGATGGTGTTAAATGCTGAGTTGTAGTCAATGAACAGCATCCTGACATAAGTGTTCATAAGTGTGAAGAGCTATTAAGATTGCATCTGCCATTGACCTATTGTTGCAATAAGCAAATTTCTATGGGTTCAGGTCCTTGCTGAGGCAGGAGTTCAGTCTAGCCGTGACCAAACTCAAAACATTTCATCACTGTAATCTGAGTGCTACCGGGCGATAGTCACTAAGACAGCTCACTTTATTTTCCTTAGGCACTGGTATAATTGTTGCCTTTTTGAAGCAAGTGGGAACTAAAATAAGTAGTACAAAAACAAAGAGATAAAGAATGTAGTGAGTAATGGCTTCAATGCCCATTTAGAAAACATATGGCAGAGGGGAAGAGCTGTTCTTGAATCACTGAGTGTGTACCTTAAAGCTCCTGTACCACGTTCCTGATGGCAACAATGAGAAGAGGGCATGTCCTGGGTGATGGGGGTCCTTAATGATGGATGCCACCTTTCTGAGGCACCACTCCTTGAAGATGTCCTGGATACTACAGAGGCTAGTGCCCATGATGGAGCCAACTGATTTTACCACTCTCTGCAGTTTACTTTGATCCTGTGCAGTCGTTCCCCCTCGCCAATACCAGACAGTGATTCAGCCAGTCAGAATGTTCTCCATGATACATCTATAGAAGTCTTTGTGTGTTTTAGGTGTAAACCAAATCTCCTCAAATTCCTAATGACAGATAGCTGCTATCTTTCCTTCTTTATAGCTGCATCAATATGTTGGGACCAGCTTAGATCCTCAGAGATATTAACACCCAGGAATTTGAATTAGCTCAACTATTTCAACTTCTCCACTTCTGATCTCTCTATGAGCATTGGTTTGTGCTTCCTCATCTAACCCTTTCTGAAGTCCACAACCAATTCTTCGGTCTTACTGACTTTGAGTGCAAAGTTGTTGCTGCGATACAACTCAGCTAGCTGATTATCTCACTCCTGTATGCCTTCTTATCACCAACATCCCCCTCTGATTCACCTTAAGTATTGACATTTCATCCTAAACCTATGGACTCTAGTTCAAGTTTCACCCAACCTCAGTGGAAAAAGCCTGCTTGCATTTACCCTGTCTATACTCACTCTTTTGTAAACCTCTATCAAATCTCCCTTCATCCTCATACACTGGCACAAAAACAAACATTTTCACGATACGATTCAAAGTGCATTTATTACTAAAGTATGTAAGCAGTATACAACCTTAAAATTTGTCTTCCCACAGACAGCGATGAAACAAAGAAACACCATGGAACCCACTCAAAGAAACCATCAGGCACCTAAAGTGAAAAAAATAGAAATCTCACAATCAGTGGAAAAAAATCAAAAAGCACAGAGTATAAAATATCAATCCACAGTCATTGTAGGAATGGTCAGTTTAGTTCAGTTCAGTGATAATAAATGTGACTCATGATTTCTCGTTGACAATTTTTTCTCTGTTTCCCCAGCCTGAACCACCGTCCACTAACAAGTGGCAGTTGGACAAATGGCTCAACAAGGTCACCTCCCACAGCAAGACCATCATCAACAACCAGACGGATTGTGAGGTACTGAGCGATTCCCAGTCCCAGAGTAACCAGGAGATTGACGCTCAGATCAAAGGGAAACAGTTTCTTCCATTGCCTCAGCCGGATTCCAAAGATCGGGTTCTACTTGGGCCTGTCAGGGAGAAAGCCAAGCCAAGGTCGACTCCGAAAGTGCCAGAGGGGAAGCTGGTGAAGCAGAAGTCTCCCATCCACAATGAGCCTGCTCCGCCCAAGAGGACCACGAGCAAGTCGCAGCCCAGGAAGGTGGAGCGTACCCCGAGCACAGAGGCTCCCGACGCCTGGCTCCGGCCCAACCATTCCGGCAGCACACCCAAAGACAGGGATGGGCGGGGAAGCTCGTCCGACCAGCCCAAGGCCAAGGCCAAAGCAGCCAGCACCAAGGCCGGACCCCGTAAGGAACCGCGGAGTACCGCGGTGGCCACTGTGGACAAAAAGAAGCACCGCGTGCCTGGTAAGATTGTGCCTAAGTCAAGGGAGTTTGTGGAGACTGACTCATCGGACTCACACACAGACCAAGAGGAGGTCGCGGCTGGGAAAGCGGCAGCACCTCCCACTGCGGCTAGCAGTTCGGTAAAACCCAAAGACTGCATAAGCATCCCAAGTAGCTGTGCCAGTATCTGTATGGACAACACCACCCTGGAGCAAGGGACCGTCGATCTGGATGAACAATCGTTCTCTCCACTCCCGCTCCCGCAGAATGAACTGCTGTCCCCCCTGAGAGACTACGAGGAGATCAAATCTCTTTGGGTGAAATTAGATCTCAGCCTTTTGGCGAGGATCCCTGGACAGGCAGTAGAAGAGAATGTGCCCAACAAGGCAGAGGTCAGACAACCCAACAGCAAACACAACTACCAGCCCCCTTCACCAGTGACGGACAAGAACGCCATTAAAACAAAGCGGAAACACAAGGTGAGACATGTGACAAAGATTAACTCAGTTGAGGATTGAGAATGAAGCAGTGCTTTTGGGATTGGATGTTGGTTTATTATTGACACGTGAGATACAGCACAAAGAGTTTGCCTTGCACTCTACGCATACAGATCCAATCATTATACAGCGCACTGAGCCAGAACAGGGTAAAATAATAACAATGCAGAATAAAGTGTAACAGACACAGAGAAAATGCAGAAAACAATAAGGTGCAAGATCTAATGGGGTAGATAGCGAGGTCCATCTTATTGTACAAGGAGTCCACTCGGGAGTCTTATCAACAATAGATTTATTGTTTGTATGATTTGATTTTTGTCTGCATATTGAGTGTTTGACAGTCTCTTTTTAACTGTGTTCTTTTGGGTTTCTTTGCTCCATGGCTGCCTTTTAGCAGACGAATCGCAAAGTTGTATAATATATACATATTTCGATAATAAGTGTACTTTGAACTTTGGATAGAAGCTGTTCTTGAGCCTGGTGGTACATGCTTTGAGACTTTTGTATCTTCTGCCCAATGGGAGAGTGGTGAAGAAAGAATGTCCATTATGTGCCATGTCGTATGACGTGGGCGATTATGGTCTTAACCATGATTGTTCTTGGTAAATTTTTCTACAGAATTAGTTTGCCATTGCCTCTGGGCAGAGAACTTACAAGACTGGTGACTCCAGCTTTCACCAATACTCCTCAGAGATTGTCGGCCCAGCATCAGTGGTCATATAACCAGGACATGATAAGCACTAGCTGTTCATACGGCCATCTGCCACCTGCTTCCCGGTCCAGGGAGGGGGGGGGGGGGGTGGGGGATAGCTAAACAGGTACTGCCCTTGCCAACAGGTAGCGGAGGGACTTCTGCTCCTGCCAACCCTGGGTGATTATGCTGGCTACTTTACTGAGGCAATGAGTGTAGGCAGAGTCCATGGAGGGAGGTTGTCTCCATACTGTGTTGAGCTGTGTCCACAGCTCTGCCATTTTTACATCTGGTGGTACCTCAGCAGCTATCGTACTTGCAGTGCACAAACATGAAAATTGTGCGTTCTGGTCTCACTTCATTTGCAGATGTATTTTGTCTTTTATGGCGTAAAGGAGCCTAATAAACTCTTCTAGGGCTTCCAGCATGTACAGCTATAGATTTTAACCAACATTTTAATGACAAACTCTGCTGCCATCAAAACATGTTGAAATCAATACCTGTACCCAGCTGGAAGCCCAAGAAAAGTTTTTTTTATTTGTCATATAAGCCGGAAAAGCACTAGATCCTTTTTCATATAGGAGGATATCGGCCCTTGAGTTTATACTGGTTTTTGGAGCTATCCCATTCCATCATTAATACTTACCCCATAATATATTCTCCCTGTGTACCACCAAATTCCCCTGGACATTACAGACAGGCTAGAAGGTAGGACAGCCAATTCACTGACAAAGGTGCAGGAAGCTTGGGTCGTGACCGGCAGAGTGTGCAAGTTCCACACAGCACCAGGCGTCAGGACTGAAACCCGGTCTCTGTGAGGCGGACTCTGTGACTTCAAGTTAATTTTAGAATAAAAACTCAAAAGTCAGTGCTGATTCAAATTCAGTTTACTTTATTAACATATGCACCAGGGTGCAATGAGCTTGATTTGTCACACCTACATCAAAGCACACAGTGAAATGCATCAATTAAGACAGAGATTGATAGACTTTTGATTAGTCGGAGCATGAAGGGATACGGGGAGAAGGCAGGAGTTAGGGGCTCAGAGGGAAATAGATCAGTCTTGATGAAATGTTAGAGCAGATTCAATGGGCCAAATAGCCAAACTCTGCCCCTGCATCTTATGGTCTTACATGTATCAAAGACCATCACAGTCCGATTATGTGCTGGAGACAGACTGCAAGTGTCACCAAGCTTTCAGTACCTACATAGCTTGGTCATAACTTACTAACCCTAACCTGTATGTCTTTGGACTGTGGGAGGAAACCTGACCACTCAGAGGAAACCCATTCAGTTTCGGGGAGAATGTAGAGAGAGCGGCAGAAAATGAACCCTGGTCAGTGATCGCAGACGCTATAAGTCGATGCACTAGCTACAAAGCCAGCCCGAAAACAGTGAAATGCGACTTCTGCGTCAAATCAAATCATCGATCATCATGCTGGGGGCAGCTGGCAAGTGTCGCTGTGCTTCTGGTGCCAACACAACATGCCCACGTCTCACTAACCCTAGCCGTACATCTTTGGAAAGTTCCTTCAAAGTCAATTGAAACTCAAAGTTCATTCACCTTCCCAGTTATTTAGGAATGAACATCTAATGTTTCCTTTGCCATTGATGGATTAAGTAAAAGATAAGAATAGTTTGATTGATGGTATTCAAATAAATCAAATACTTAAGATGAGAAGGAGCTTTGACAGGGTTGATGTGAAGAGCCTCTCCCATGTTAGATGAACAATCAGGGAGAGGAAGCACAAAAGACTGCTGAATAACCTACTAATAATCTAATAACCTACAGAATAAATTAAGACTCCTAATCTACGACATCTACTGGCTAGGACAAAGTTAGCAAGAGCAACGGGAGACACTCAGTGTTTCAGAAAAGATTACTTCCCCTCCACTCCACCTTTAGATTTCCGAATGGAACAGAACATGAAGATAGAACATGGACAGCACACTACAGGCCCTTTGGCTCATAGTGTGCTGATCTTTCAACCTACTCTAAGGTCAATCCAACCCTTCCCTTCCTTGCAGTCCTCCATCTTTCTATCATCCATGTGCTTGTTGAAGAGCTTCTTAAATGTCCCTAATATATCTGCCACTACCACCACCCCTGGCAGCGCATTCCACACATTCACCACTCTCTGTGTAAAAAAAACCTCCTTCTGACGTCCCACTATACTTTCCTCGTATCATTTTATTCATCTCTACCAAGTGGCTTCTCATCCTCCCCTGCTCTAAAGAGAAAAGCCCTAGCTTGCTCAAGCTATCCTCATAAGACACGCTGTCCGGTCCAGGCAGCACACTCTCTGGAGCTTCCACATCCTTCTTGTAATGAGGTGAACCAGAAATGAAAACAATACTCCAGACGTGAGAGTTCTGGGAGGCCAGCAGCCTCCCTGATAGCTGCATCTGCATGAAGTGCATCAAGCTTCGGCTCTTTAAAGAGCAATGGCTGTATGACTTACGGGAGAATGAGGGCATGATAGATAAGTGCTACAGGTTTCCCCCGCTATCCAAAAGTAGAGTGGTCCTGTGAAACCTTATGTAAGCTGAAATGGCATAAACCGAGGAAGCAATTACCATTAATTTATATGGGAAAAATTTTTGAGTGTTCCCAGACCCAAAAAATAACCTACCAAATCATACCAAATAGCACATAAAACCTAAAATAACACAACATATAGTAAAAGCAGGAATGATGTGATAAATACACTGCCTATATAAAGTAAAAAATAATGTATGTACAGTGTAGTTTCACTTACCAGGATCGGGAAGATTTAGCCAAAGCCGACTTGAAGAAAAAAATCGGCACGTACACGTATGCACACACACTTGCCGCGCAAGGCTTCACGGTCATGGTAGTCTTTCTCAGGGTAAACACAAGTTTAAAGCAGGCGCCTTTTATCATAAAAGCAAAAATCCTCTTCAGATTTCTTTCTGTTAGCGAAAACAGGTGCTAATGTAGGTCTTTCATAAAAGCGAAGTGGCGTAAAGTGAACTTTCGTAAAGTGGGGGACACATGTACTGGGAGGTAGTCACCCTAAGTTGCGGGAGGCAGGTAGCTGAGTGCCTGTCAGGAGAGGGAAAGGGAACAGGCAGGCACTGCAGAGAAATACCGCTGCCTTGTTTTATTTGTGTGTACTATTTGTTTGTATACATAATTAGGATGTAACGGTAGTGTAGTGGTTAGCGCAATACTCTACAGTAGCAGTGACCTGGGTTCAATTCCTGCCACTGCCTGTAAGGAGTTTGCATGTTCTCCCCGTGACCACGTGGGTTTCCTCTGAGTGCTCCAGTTTCCTCCCACATTCCAAAGACATGCCAGTTGGCAGGTTAATTGGTCATTGTAGATCGTCCTTCGATTAGGCTAGGATTAAATCGGGGGATTGCTGGGCAGCACGGCTCGAAGGGCCAGAAGGGTCTGTTCCACAATCTATCTCAATAAATAAACTTACAGTAGTTTTACATCATCGCGCAGAACTGCTGCCACAGAGTTACAAATTTCACATCATTTAAGTAAGTGATGCTGAATCTGCTTCTCATTCTGAGCTGGAATTTGCCCTCCAAGCCACACAGCCTCCAAAGGTCAAAATCCCGGAACTCTCTCTGCAACGGCGTCGTGGGTGCACCCACACCTCAAGGTTTGCAGAGGAAGACAGTCTCCATCAGCGTCTCAAGGGTAATTAGAGATGGGCAGTTAAATAATAGTTTTGCCCACAGATCTTGAATTATCAGACAAACCACTGCTGAATTTTAGATCCAGTGATGCACCGAGTTGTGAAAATCTGAAATTCTGTCCCCCAGAAGTCTGTGAGTGCTGAAGAACGATGTGTGGTACAATGGCATAACAAGTAGAGCGGTTGATTCACAGCTCAAGACAAGGGTTCGATCCTGAGCTCTGCCACTATCTGTGTGGAGCTTGCACATTCTCCCTGTAGGAAACTCCGTGTGGGGTGTCCTTCTGGTTTCCTGATTTCCTTCTGCATCTCAAAGATGTGCTGGTTGGTGAGTTAATCTGTGTCGATGAGTGACGGAATGTGAAGAGAGTTGATGGAAACCAGTTGAAAGAATAAAGTGGCGAGTGTCAATAGATGGATTCTGTGGTTTTTCTTTGTTTTGTTGGTGCATGCGAGAAGATAGTCATCAGGGTAGTGTAGTGGTTAATGCCATGCTATTACAGCTCAGGGCTATCAGAGTTCGGTGTTCAGTCCTGGCATCCTCTGTAAGGAGTTTGTTCCTGTGGAATGTGTGGGTTTCCTCCGGGTTCACCAGTTTCCTCCCACAGTCCAATGACATACTGGTTAATAGATTAATTAGTCATTGTATATTGTCCCATGATCAGGCAAGGGTTAAACTGGTGGATTGCTGGTGGCATGTCTCAAACTGCCAGAAGAGCCTTTCCTGCACTGTATCTCTAATAAATAAATAAATAGATGAACCTCAAGGTTTTATGTGGTATACATCGTCGTCTTCTTCTTCTTCTTGGGCCCTTGGCTCATGACGGAGCATAGGCCATCGATGACCTCCTGCGTCCATCATCCTCTGTTCTGAGCCAGTATCTGGAGAGTGGACCAGGAGTGTCCCCATCGTATAATTTTTCACCTCCATGTGTTCTTTAGATGTTCTTTTTTCCTGTTTCTTTGGGGATTCCATTTTAATGCCTGCCTGGTGATGTTGGCTTCCTCAAGGTATGGCCAATCCACCTCCGTTTCCATTTGCATATGGTATGCATTCTTTGATAATAAAATTGAACTTTGGACTTTGTTTGATAGTCAGCAGAGACTCACTGAGTTGAAGGGCCTGTTCTGTTGTTGTATGACTGCATAACAGAATTTCTAATTCCTACTGACAGTTAAAGATCAGCTTTATTTGTCGTGTACGTCAAAACATCGAACCATACTGTGAAGTATGTCATTAGCGTTAAATCAAATCAGTGAACACGAGAAAATCTGCAGATTCTGGAAATCCAAGGCAACACACACAAAATGCTGGAGGAACTCAGCAGGTCCAGCAGAATCTATGGAAAGGAATAAACAGTTGACATTTCAGGTCAAGACCCTTCATCAAGACATCATTTCCATACCATAGATGCTGCCTTAACCTGCTGAGTTCCTCCAGCATTTCTCTGTGTGTTGCCAGCGAAGACTGTGCTAGAGGAAGCACGCAAGTGTCGCCATGTGTCTGGCGCCAGCATAGCATGCCGGCAGCCTACTAACGCTAACCATGCATCTTTGGAATGTGGGAGGAAATTGGAGCCCTTGGAGGAAACCCATGCGGTCACAGAGAGAATGTATAAGTTCCTTGCAGACAGCATTGGCGATTGAACCCTAATTGGTGATAGCTGGTGCTGTAAAGCAATTATACTGACCGCCACACTAGCAACAGATCTGGATTAGTTCAATCTATTGAGGATTTTGTGACAAAGGTGAGGGAATGGAGTTATATTACACTTGGACTATGAGTTACTTAAATAGCTGACCAAGCTCTAGATCTTCCCATTTACAATAATTTGGAAATTACTTACAAAGCCAGTACAGTATTAGTTTCTCATCGTTGATTGCCTGCAAGAAGTTCAAACTAAGTTTTATTATCAAAGTACATATATGGCACCATATACAACCCTGTGATTCATTTTCTTGTGTGTGTACTCAATAGATCTATAAAATAATAACGATAACAGAATCAATGAAAGACTGCCCAACTAGGATGTTCAACCAGAGTGTAGAGGACATCAAACCGTGCATGTGCAAAAAGAAGAAACAATAATAATAAATACATAAGCAATAAATATCAAGCACATGAGATGAAGAGTCCTTAAAAGTGAGTCTGTGGGTTGTGGGAACATTTCAGTGAAGTTGAATGAAGTTATCCCCACTGGTTCAAGAGGCTGATGAATGAGGTGTAGTAACAGGTGTGAGTCCTGCGGCTTTTGTACCCTTTCCCTAATGGCAGCAGTGAGAAGAAAGCATATCCTGGGTAGTGGGGGTCATTGATGGTGGATGCAGCTTTACTGCGACAATGTTTCATGTAGATGTGCACAGTGGTTGGGAGGACTTTACCCACAATGAACTGGACCATATCCACTATTTTTTGTAGGAGTTTCCATTGAACAGCATTGGTGTTTCCATACCAGGCTGTGATGCAGCCAATCAATATACTGTCCGCTACATATCAATAGAGGTTTTCCAAAGTTTTGGATGTCATGCCGATTCTCCGCAAACTCCTAAGGAAGTAGAGGTGCCGCTGTGTTTTCTTCATAATTGCCCCTCGTGCTGGGCAACGAGGACACTGTGCTTACAGGTCCTTGTCTGAGCTGAATCATCTCTTCCAGTCCAATAATAAAAGTGAAAGCAGGGAATGGATGGTGAGCAAGGTGAGATTGCTTGCCCCTCCTGTCAATGGAGATTATCCAGTGCCACAGTTAATTACAGGAATATGGCTGATTTGTGTGGTTCCTATTTCAGAACAGGGAACATACCCCAGAGTGCTTGCGAACAGCTAAGTCTGTAATCAGTGTTCCTCACATTCATGAATAAAGTGGCCACCATATGTTTATTTAGGGAATTTTCCCAAAATTGCCTGGGACAACTGTGTCAACATAACCAAGCTGCAGTGTCTTCAGAATGCAGTAGGCACACAGAGGTAAAGGGATTTATTTCCAAGGTCTATTTATGTAAAAATCTTCAAAGTTCAAAGATTAAAGTTTAATCTATTATCTAAGTACATATATTTAGGGTGGTATTGTAGTGTAGTGGTTAGCACAATGCTTTACGGAACCAGCAACCCGGGTAAAATTCCCTCTGATGCCTGTATGGAGTTTATACCTTCTCCCTGTGATTTCCTCTGGGTGCTCTGAATTCCTCCCACAGTCCAAAGATGTACCGGTTGGTAGGTTAATTGGTCATTGTAAATTGTCCCGTGATTAGGCTAGGGTTAAATCAAGGGATTGCTGGGCTGTGCAGCTTGAAGGGCCAGAAGGGCCTATTCCACACTGTATCTCAATAAATAAGAACTAAACCAATAAATAAATAATTATCTCACCGTATACTATCCTGAAATTCATTTTCTTGTGGGTATACACAGTACATAAAAGAAACACAACAAAATAAATGAAAAACTGTACACAAACAACCAATGTACAAAAACCATTAATTGTGCAAATACAAAAAAACAACAAAAATAATGATAAATACATACATAATAAATATTAAGAACAGAACTTGTAGAGTCCTTGAAAGTGAGTCCATACATTGTGGAATCAGTTCAGTCTTCATGTTACAAACTTTTTACTATTTGAGTATTAAATTGTTGGTGGCAATCTGTGAATCTTTTACATTAGTCAGAGAGGTATGCACACCCAGCATGGGATGCTCTCCGCTCACTGCTGCCATCGGGAAGGAGGTACTGAGCCTTGGGTCCCACATCACCAGGTTCAGGAACAGTTCCAACATGTCAGTCCATGAGGCCACTCTCAGGTTGGAGGAGCAACACCTTATATTCCGTCTGGGTAGCCTCCAAGCTGATGGCATGAGCATCGATTTCTCAAACTTGGTTAATTGTTCCCCCCTCCTCTCCTTCACCTGTCCTCATTCTTGTTTCCTTCTCTCACCTTTTTTCCTTACCAGCCCATCACTCTGATCTGGTGACCCTCCTCCATCCCTTTCCTCAATGATCTTCTACCCTCTTCGATCTGATTCCCCCTCCTCCATCCCTTTATCTGTTTTACCAATCAACTTTCCAGCCCTTTACTTCATCCCTTCCCCTTTCCCGGTTTCATCTATCACCCACCACCTTGTATTCCTTCCTCCCCTCTCCACCCACCTTCTTACTCTGATTTCTCATCCTGTTTTCCAGTCCTGATAAAGGGACTCAGCCCGAAACATTGACTGATTTTTCATTTCCATAGTTGCTGCGTGACCAGTTCAGTTCCTCCAGCATTTTATGTGTGTGTTGGCTCAGGAACAGTATTACCTTACACCATTCATCCTCCTGAGTCAGCATGGATAAATTCACTTATCCCAACACTGAACTGATTCCACAAACTATGGAATTACTTTAAAGGATTCTACAACTCATGTTCCCAGCATTATTTACTTGCTATTCATTATTACTGTTAGTTTTTATTTTGTTTTTGCACAGTGGTCGTTTGTCAGTCGTTTTTTTTGTGTGTAGTTTTTCATTGATTCATTGATCTACTATGAATGTCCACAGGAAAATGAATCTCAGAGTAAGATAGCATCTCAGGGGTGACACAGTAGCATAGCAGTTAGCAAAATGCTTTTACTGTGCCGGCGACCTGGGTTCAGTTCCCACCGCTGTTTGTAAGAAATTTGCATGTTCTCCCCATGACTGCGCGTGTTTCCTCTGGGTGTTCCGGTTTCCTCCCACATCCCAAAGATTTACAGGTTAGTAAGTTAATTGGTCACTTGGGTGCAATTGGACAGCATGGGCCCATATTGTTCTGGAAGACACTGTTAACATGCTGCATCTCTAAAATGTAAATTTAAAAAATATATGGTTGCTTATATCTACTTTGATGATAAATTTGCTTTGAACTTTGGGAATAGAATATACTGTACATACAGATAGAGAGAAAATGTGTTTCATGAGGGCTGATGTATTACAGTTTAAATCCAGATATGCCCACCTAATAAATCTGTTCCTGAATCTGTTATCTGCTGGTTTTGATTACAACAGTTCCAACAATCATTCCCCATCCTCCCCCTTCCCTTTTCCCTCGCCTCAGTGGCTGTAAATTCACAAAGACACAAGAGACTGCAGATACATTTTATGCTTCGATGTACATGTGACAAATAAAGTTAATCTTAAAAGAAATCTTATCTTAAATCAATAGTCTCTAAGGCAAAGCTCCCATTGGACATAATTTAAATGTGTTAAAAGAGGTGCAAAACCTATTTGTGTAGTTTTCCCCAGAAATAAACTTAACTATTAACTGTGGAAATTACCACAATAAATAAAGATTTTTTTTCCAAGGGTAGAAATAGCAAATATGAGGGATAATTTTTAAGGTGGTTGGAGGAAAGTATGGGGGGGGGGGGCTGTCAGAAGTACAGTTTTTACACAGAGAGTGGTAACTGTGTGGAAAGCACTTCCAGGTTTAGTGTTAGAGGCAGATACATTAGGGGCATTTAAGAGACATGGATTAAAAGAAAAATGCAGGGAATGGTTAAATTGATCTTACAGGTTAAAAGGTCAACACAACATCATACTATTGTACAATTCTATGTTCTGTAAACTTATGACCATTTGTTTTCTGTCTGAAATTTAGCTGCAATAATTTGATGTTCATCCCCCAATTTAGGGCCTGAACATTGATCTAATGCAGGGGTTCCCAACCTTTCTTATGCTGTGGACCAATGTCATTAAGCAAGGAGGCCGTGGACCCCAGGTTGGGAGCCCCTGCGCTAATGGAATGCTAGGAAATTGTCAAGGTGCAAAATGGCCTCCTTTATGATGCTGTGTTCCTTTCCACAGATGGAGAACACAGAAGGTCTTTGTGAACTGAAGAAACAGCACACAGAGAAGGAGTCCCCAGCCCCAATGCTACTCCCTGCCAGCTGCTCGTCCACTTCCAGCCACAAGGTCCTTAGCAACAAAGAGTAAGCACTTTCCAAATTTATCATCCATTCCTGCTCACATATTACCTTATCATTTCTGGCTTGTTATTGTCCCGCGAACAGAAACAGGCTGAAAAACATTTTGGGAGTTCTAATAAGCCTCGGCTATGCATTCAGTGGCCACTTCATTAGGTACATTCGTGGTCTTCAGCTGTTGTAGCCCATCCATTTCAAGGTTTGATGTGTGCTAAATTCCAAGATGCTCTTTTGCACACCACTGTTGTAATGCTTGATTATTTGGGTTACTGTCATTTTCCTGTCAGCTTGAACACACCCTCCGATGTCAATTCATCCTTTAAGGTGCCCAAAACTGCTCACAATACTCCAAGTGAGGCCTCACCTGTTTCTTGTACAGCCCGACAACTGCTTTCTTGCCTTTATTGTCCCAGGCAGCATGGTAGCATAGTGGTTAGCACAACACTAAACAGTACCAGCGACCCAGGTTCAATTCCTGCCACTGTCTGTAAGGAGATTGTACACTCCCCCTGTTACTGTGTGGGTTTCTTCTGAGTGCTCCAATTTCCTCCTCCAGTCCAAAGAGGTGGGTCAGTTGCTCATTGTTAATTGTCCCCTGATTAGGCTAGGATTAAATTGGGGGATTGCTGGGTGGCATGCCTTGAAGAGCCAAAAGGGCCAAATCCACACAGTATGTCTATAAATTAATAAAAAATATATACCGAGGTGCATGGAAAAGCATTTTGTTTTATGTGTCCCCAGGCAGACCATGGCATATATAATTACAGTGAAGTAGATAAAAGAAAACAGAATATAGAAAATAGTGTTGAGATGACAGATTCTGACAATCTTACAACTGAGAATTAGTCAAAGTCAATGTTAATTTTATTGTCATCTGTTCAAGTGCCTGTATACACAGGTGCAATGAAAAATTTTCTTGCAGCCACATCATAGGCACAGAGCATCGGGTAAGCAGCAGTGAACAGAAAAATAATATAAATTAAGCATTATTTTTCTATGAAAGAAGACCAGTGATCTATATCAACAATCTGGATGATATTGTGATTGACTGGGTCAGCCTACTTGCGGATAACACTGAGATTGGGGGTGTAGTGGTCAGCGAGGAAGACTATCGGCTTGTAGCGGGATCTGGACCAGCTGAAAAAATGTGATGGAAAATGGCAGATGGAATTTAATGCAGACAAGTGCAAGGTTTTGCACTTTGGTAGGAGCAACCATGGTAGGTCTAACACAGTGCATGGTAGGGCACCGAGGAGTGTGGTAGAACTAGGGGATCTGGGAATACAGATCCATTAAATCATTGAAAGTGGTGTCACAGCAAATAGGGTCATAAAGAAAGCTTTCAACACATTAGCCTTCATAAATTAAAGTATTGAGTACAGAAGATGGGATGATATGTTGAGGTTGTATAAGACACTGGTGAGGCCTAATTTGGAATATTGTGTGCAGTTTGCTGCCCTACCTACAGGAAAGATGTACGTAAGTTTGAAAGAGTACAGAGAAAATTTACAAGGATGTTGCCAGGTCTGGAGGACCTGTGTTATATGGAAAGATTGAATAGGTTAGGACTTTATTCCTTGGGAAGTAGGAGATTGAGAGGAGATTTGACAGAGGTATGCAATATTTTGAGCGGGTTAGAGAGAGTAAATACAAGCAGGTTTCTTCCACTGAGGTTGGGTGAGACTAGAACCCAAGGTCATGGGTTAAAGGTGGAAGGTGAAAAGTTTAAGAGGAACATTAGAGGAAAATTTCTCAGTCCTGGATCATGAGAGTGTGCAATGAGCTGGCAGTGCAAGTGGTGCATGCAAGCTTGATTTCAACGTTTAAGAGAAATTTGGATAGGTACGTGGATGGTAGAGGTATGGAGGGCTATGGTCCCAGAGCAGGTCGATGAGCGAAGGCAGTTTAGGTTTGGCACGGACTAGAAAGCCCAAAGGGCCTGGTTCTGTTCTGTACTTTTCTATGACTCTGTAATCCTGTGCAATGGAAGCTCCATACTTCCATTGACTGTGATGCAACCAGTCAAATTGCTCACCGCAATGCATCCAGGAGAAATCTGCAAGAACCTTTGATAACCTACCAAATCTCCTCAAACTCCTAACCAAATAGGGCACCTGGTTCTTGCGGCCCATTCTCAGGCAATAAATTTCCATGTTAGCCCTATTAAAAGAGATTTTCATTGTCCGACCATCAGAGATTGAATAACATTGAGTAATGATATTAAAAATGTACATTTTTATGGAAAATTAATGGAAGTCATTAAGACTAGATCCAGGAAGTTATTTACGAATGAACTGTGCACTTGGAAAGTGATCAAATAATTAGATTTTGGAATGATTTTAATGCAGCAATTATCCTTGGCAGCAAACGTTGCTGTAACAAGTATTACTCTGGGCCCACACCCACACAGAGAGGGGCAAGATGAATAGGTGAAATGAACACAGTATATAGAGTTCAGGGCATTACTGCTAATGGTTGCCTGTTGGTTAAGTTACTGGCTTATTGTTCTATAAATGATAATCTAAATACCACCACCTGCAAGTGTGAATTCATATTCAAATAATGTTATATATAAATTGATAAAAGGCTGATAACAGGCGTGGTGATTATGGGGTAATGAGTTGCCATGAATCCCCATGTGAACATAGAATATAGGACAGCACAGCACTGTACAGGCCCTTTCGGTCCATAATATCATGCTGACCTTCTAATCTACTTCACCATTAATCTAACCTTCCCATCCCCATAGCCCTCCATTTTTCTTTCATCCGGGCCTACTAAGAGTCTCTTAACTGTCCCTATTACATACAGAAGAAGGCATGTCTTGGATGGGGTTCCTTAGGGATGGATGTCACTTCCTTGAGGCACTGCCCCCTGAAGATGCCCTGGATAGTGGGAGAGTTGTGCTCGTGATGGAGCCGACCACGTCCCCAGCCTCCACAACCCTGTGCATTGACGCCTCCGCACCAATGCACAGCAACCAGTCAGATCCCACTTCACTGAAGCCTGCTGGAGTCCTGTCATCACACCAAACCCTGTCAAACACCCAATGAAGCAGAGTCTCCCAAGAAAACAAACACCCCCCCCCCAGCACCCTTTCAGATACAAGAGACTAGCTGCCCCCCAGACACTGGAAATTCCCAGCAAGCTGGGACTACAGTAGCCCACTAAAAATGTTTAGGGACTCAAATCCACCATCCTAACCCACCAATGGGATGACCAACCAGGGTTTCGAATCAAGATGACTACAGATGGAGAGATAAGGTTTAACTTTATCTGAAAGTTTTTAATCAAAAAATGTTTAGATGCTCCCAATAAATAAATAAATTAAGCAAACAGCCACAGTTGAGCGTGAAAAAATTGGTGGCTTTATGGTGCGACAATAGAGTTGTTGCCACTTCACATTCAAAATGTGCCTCCAAATGACGGCATCCATCATTAAGGACTCTCACCACCCAGGACATGTCCCCTTCTCATTGTTACCATCAAGGAGGAGGTGCAGGAAACAGAAGACACACACTCAGTGTTTTGGTAACAGCTTTTTCACTCCACCTTCAGACTTCTGAATGGACCATGAGCACTACCTCAATTTTTGCTCTCATTTTTGCACTAATTATTTAATTTCAGTTTAATTCAAGTTTAATTGTCATTCAACCATATTTGAATACACATGATTACAGCCAAACAAGACAGGTTTACTACAGAGCCAAGGAGCAAAATTCAGTACCAACTGTCACACACAGCACAAGGCACATACATACAGCACATTCAAGATAGCAAGCACATAAATATATCAGTAAAATACAGCCAAACAAATATATAAGTAGTTTAGACCCAAGGTATGAATGCTGCAGAAACCTGCAGCTTGTCTATATATTTCTTACTGTAACTTAAAGTAATTTATTTGTAAATTATAGTGTCTTTCCTTGACTCCATCAGGCCAGTTTATAATCTTGATATCAGGTGCTGTCTGTGAGAAGTTTGCACATTCTCATGTCCACTGTGAGTTTCCATCAAAACTTCAGGATTAGAATCAGGTTTATTATCACTGACATATGTCATAAAATTTGTTGTTTTACAACAGCATTACAGTGCAATACATAAAAAAAACTTAGCTAAAATGCAGAATGTATAAAAAATATATGAATAGTAGAAAAAGAAAGCAAATTAGTAAGGTCATGTTCATGGACCATTCAGAAATCTGATGGTGGAGGGGAAGAAATTGTTCTTAAAATATTGTCTTACATCTTCAATCTCCTGTACCCCTTCTCTGATGGTAGTAATGAGAAGAGGGCATGTGCAGGATGGTGGGGGACCTTAGTGATGGATTCTGCCTTCTTCAGGAACCAACTTTTGAAGATGTCTTCAGTGCTGGGGAAACTAGTGCCCATGAAGGAGCTGGGTGAGTTTACAACTCTCCGAAGCTATTTTCAATCAACCAGTTAGAATGCTCTTCATGGTGGATCTGTAGCAATTTGCTAAAGTCTTTGGTGACTTGCCAAATCTCCTCAAGCTCCTAATGAAATATTGTGGCTGGTGAGCCTTCTTTGTGATTGCATTGGTATGCTGGGCCCAGCACAGGTCTTCAGAAGTCCAAAGAGGTGCTATGGCTAGACTAAGTAAAAGTGTACAGTACCCCTGTGGGACATGGGAAATGGGAGGGTGAGGGATAGCGTAGCTGTGATGGGCTGTCATGAAGGGATAGAAAGGCTGATTGAAGCGTTTTGTGCTCCTGACCCTCTGGTATGCTATGTCCTGGAGTATTCATTAATTCTTTCTTCTCTTAGGCTAACGAAACAGTTGACGAAAAGGGAGAGGAAGTTCCCGCCACCACTCTCGCCGCTGCCAGATGAACCAGAGCTCAAACGACGGAACGGTGAGAGCAGTTCTCTCGGCCCAGAGAGTGGCGGCGACTCCATACCGACCAGTGCCTCACAGCCCTCCACGCAATACCGACACCGCAAACCTGACAGCAAGCCCCCCTGCCATGCAAAAATCCCCACGGTGAGTCCTTCTTCTTAACTTCTCGTGGACGGGATGGAAATCACGCAACTAGCCCATCTGTAAAAGCAAGAATACACACAAGGCGTTGGAGGAACTCAGCAGGTCATGCTGCATTTATGGAGGGTCGACGGAGGAAAGCTCTCAGCCTGAAATATTGACTGTTCATTTGCCCCCATAGGTTCTACCTGACTTGCTGAGCTCTTCCAACATTTTGTGTGCGTTGGCCTTTAATATGAAGTGCCTGCTCTTCTCACCCCTGTGATCTGTGATCAGGATTACTGGGAGGAATTGAGTTTGGGTGTGTTGCTCAAGATTTTCAACATATACAGAATCTCTTGTGCATCATTCTAAGGCTGGATCTTTGAGAATGCAGCACTGTGTCAGTGCTGCCCTGAGCAGTTAATCCAAGCTGAGAATTCAATTCAGAACTGGCAACTGCACTGTCAGTGATACAACCCAGACCCAGGCATTTTCTGTGTTGGTTAAGGTGAAATTGAGAGCCATATTTTATTTTCACACATTTTAAATCTGAATTCATTTTCTCAAGTTGACAACGTAGAATCTGAACTGAAAGTCTCTGGATTACTGAGAGGCTGCCTGACCTGCTGAGTCCCTCCAGCAGTTTGTGTGCATTGCTCCAGATTTCCAGCTTCTGCCAAATCTGTCATTGCTGTAAAAGGAAGAAGCAGTTTATTTGGATTTCCAAGTCCCAACTATAATTCAGTTGGTTGAACTTTCTCATCTCAGATTCACTGAGAGCAATTAACACCCTAAAAACTTCAACACAACAAAGCTGGAGAAAGAATTGGCCACCAAGCTTCTCAAGTGTGGTCCGCCATTCCATTTGGCAGTAGCTGAAATTTCCCAGACCTCTTCTTTTGTACCATAGCTCAAAGCACGAAGTAAATTTATTATCAAAGTACACATATATCACCATTACTACCCTGAGATTCTTTTTCTTATACAATAAAATAAACGAAGAACTAGACAGAAATAAAGACTGACAATCAACCAATGTGCAAAAGAAGACAAACTGTGCAAATACAGTGATAAATAAACAAACAAACAAATAATACTGAGAACGTGAATTAGTAGGTTATGCAGTCAGTTCAGTGTTGAGGTGAGTGAAGCTATCCACACTGGTTCAGGAGCCTGATGGATAGGCAGCCTGTGCAGATTACCCCTGTGGTCGTTCCCTCAACAACAGGTGTACCACTTTGGATAATGCTGCAGAGCGATGATCTAGCAGAGGAAGCCTTGGCGATGAGACTAGCTCTGTGGCTCAGAGGGGAAGAGGGGAGAAAAGGCAAGCTGTAGTGATGGAGAGCTATTGATTAAAGGAACAGAAAAAAGGTTCTATGGATGAGAACGAGTTTCCCAGATAGCGTGTTGTGTCCCAGATGCCGGAATCAGGGACATCTTGGGTCAAGTCCTCAGCATTCTTAGGTCGAGGAAGAATAGCCCATGTCGGTACCAATGACATGGACAGGAGGGGTGATGAGGTCCTGCAAAGTGAGTTCAGTGATTAGGTGCTAAGTTCAGGGACAGGACCTTCGGGGTTGTGATCTCAGGATTTCTATCTGTGCTATGTGCTAGTGAGGCAAGAAATAGGAAGACCATACATACACAACACATGGCTAAGGAGATGGTGTTGGGTCTGGTGTTGTTTGTTATCTATTTCAACAATCTAGATGATAATGTGGTAAGCTGAATCGGCTAATTTGCAGACGACACTAAAAACGGGGTTGTAGCAAACAGTGAGGAAGCTGGCAGCAAGATCTGAACCAGCTGGAAAAATTGGCTGAAAAATGGTAGATGTAATTTAATGCAGACATGTAAGGTGCTGCACTTTGGAAGGACCAACCAGGGTACTGGAGGTCTTACCGAGGAGAGGTGGGCACTGAGGAGTGCGGTAGAACAGAGGGATTTGTGCAGTCTGGTCACCTACCTACAGGAAAGAAGTAAATAAGGCTGAAAGAGTGCAGAGCAATTTTACAAGGATGTTGCCAGGACTTGAGGACCTGAGTTTTTGGGAATTATTGAACATGTTAGGACTTTAGAAGACTGAGGGAAGATTTGGTAGAGTATACAAATTATGAGGGGTATAGATAGGGTAAATGCAAGCAGGCTTTATTCACTGACTGAGGGTGGAAGAGACTACAGCTAGAGGTCATGGGTTAAGGGTGAAAGGTGAAGTTATAAGGCGAACCTGAGGGGGAACTTCTTCACTCAGAGGGTGATGAGAGTGTGGACTGAGCTGCCAGCACAAGTGATGAATGCAGGGTTGATTTCAACACTTAATAGAAATTTGGATAGGTACATGGATGGGAGGGGTATGGTTCATAGAAAGATAGAGAACATAGAAAATAGGTGCAGGAGTAAGCCATTTGGCCCTTTGAGCCTGCACCGCCATTCAGTATGATCATGGCTGATCATCCAACCTGCTTTCTCTCCATACCCCGATCCCTTTAGCCACAAGGGCCATATCTAACTCCCTCTTAAATATAGCCAATGAACTAGCCTCAACTGTTTCCTGTGGCAGAGAATTCCACAGATTCACCACTCTCTGTGTGAAGAAGTTTTTCCTCATCTCGGTCCTAAAAAGCTTCCCCTTTATCCTTAAACTGTGACCCCTCGTTCTGGACTTCCCCAACATCAGGAACAATCTTCCTGCATCTAGCCTGTCTAATCCCTTTAGAATTTTATACATTTCAATAAGATCCCCCCTCAATCTTCTAAATTCCAGCGAGTATAAGCCTAGTTGATCCAGTCTTTCTTCATATGAAAGTCCTGCCATCCCAGGAATCAATCTGGAGAACCTTCGTTGTACTCCCTCTATGGCAAGAATGTCTTTCCTCAGATTAGGGGAGTAAAACTGCACACAGTACTCCAGGTGTGGTCTCACCAAGGCCTTGTACAACTGCAGTAGAACCTCCCTGCCCCTGTACTCGAATCCTCTTGCTATGAATGCCAGTGTTCATATGCAGGTTGCTGGGGCTAGGCAGGTTAATAGTTCAGCATAGACTAGATGCACAGAAGAGCCTGCATCTGTGCTGTAGTGACTCTTCTGTGGTTGAATGGTGGTAACTGTTCATGAATTTGGTGGTGTGGGACCTAAAGCTCCTGTACCTTGTTCCTGATGTAGTCTGGATGGCAGGGGCCCTTGATGATGGTTGCTGCATTGTTGAGGCTGTGCTCTTTTAGATGTGCTCAGTTGTGAGGAGATAACCATATAACAATTACAGCACGGAAACAGGCCATCTCGGCCTTTCTAGTCTGTGCCGAACGCTTACTCTCACCTAGTCCCACCGACCCGCACTCAGCCCATAACCCTCCATTCCTTTTCTGTCCATATACCTATCCAATTTTTTTCTAAATGCCAAAATCGAACCTGCCTCTACCACTTCTACTGGAAGCTCGTTCCACACAGCTACCACTCTCTGAGTAAAGAAGTTCCCCCTCATGTTACCCCTAAACTCTTGCCCCCTAACTCTCAACTCATGTCCTCTTGTTTGAATCTCCCTTACTGTCAATGGAAAAAGCCTATCCAAGTCAACTCTATCTATCCCCCTCATAATTTTAAATATCTCTATCAAATCCTCCCTCAACCTTCTATGCTCCAAAGAATAAAGACCTAACTTGTTCAACCTTTCTCTGTAACTTGGGTGCTGAAACCCTGATAACATTCTAGTAAATTTTCTCTATACTCTCTCTATTTTAATAATAGTCTCTCCAATCTTCTCTGAGCTTGATCTATGTACCTTATAAGTGCCACAAATGATCCATCATCCAGTGAAGGGATTCTCTACCTTCTACAAGATAGATCCTACTCAAAGATGCAGCCTCAGGGGTGATACATGAGAGATCCTGCAAATGCAGTAGATCTTGAGCAACACGCACAAAGCACTTTTTCTTTCACTCATTCTGCCACAAAAAATGGGGTTTCCTGATGGCTACCCATTTCAATTTGACTTCCTATCCCATTCTGACATGTCCCTTCTCTACTGCCGCGATGAGGCCACTCTCAGGTTGGAGAAGCAACACCTCATATTCTATTTGGGTAGCCTCCAACCTGAAGGTATGAAGATCAATTCCTACAACTGTAATTTCCCTGCCACACTCCCAACTTCACTCTTTTTCCATTCCCCATTCTTGTTCCCCTCTTACCCCTTCTCACCTGCTCATCACTTCTTTTTCTCTTCCATGGTCCACAGTCTTCTCCTATCAGATTCCTTTTTCTTCAGCCCTTTACCTCTTCAACCTATCACCTGCCAGCTTCTTCCTTCAAGCTCTTCCCATCCACTCACCTTTCCCCTCGCCTGATCTCACCTGTCACATGCCAGCTGGAACTTCTTCTCCTCTCCTCAGCTTTTTATTCTGGCTTCTTCCCATTTCCTTTCCACACCTGATGAACGGTCTCAGCCCAAAATGACAACTGTTTATTCCTTTCCATAGATATTGCCTGAATTGCTCAGTTCCCTCCACCCTTTGCGTGTTACTCAAGATGATAGACTGTGTGTCCTCTAACAGTATCTCTGCTAATATCTACCCTTCAGTCCACGCACACAACACACACAAAATGCCAGAGGAACTCAGCAGGTCAGGCAGCATCTATGGAGAGGAATAAACAGTTGATGTTTCGTGCTGAGACCCTTCATCAAGACTAATTGCTAACACATTGCTAATTGTAGAAGCTTTTTTTTGTTCCTCACCATGCCTTGTGGTGCGACAGCAGCAACATTGCTGTTTCTTTTGCAATTATTTATTTTTTTTAATGAGGCTGAGTCGCTAGTTCGACGCACTACCCATCATGGGTGCAAAGCGAGCAAGAAGCTGGACAGATTTTCACCCGCGACCACTTGCCTCAAAGTCTGATGCAGATGCCACTACATCACTGGCTGGCAAATTGTAGGAGCTTGCTCTGCACAAGTTAGCTGGCATGTTTTCTACATCAGGAAAGATGATGATGCCTCAAAGGTACTTCAATGAATGTAAAGAGAATGTGCAAATGCACGTCTTTAATTCATGAAACAGAATCAGATAAAGAATCTACACTAAAAACCCACGTTCCTTTTAGTTTCATTGTGGATACTCTGTATTTCCAAGATTTTTGATCAGTTCTTTGCCAGTAGTTGGCTTTACAGAACCATCCAATTGAAGTAAATGTATTTTTTTTGTTTATGAAGATTTCCTGCTCCAAAATAAAAGAGATGGTGATGATGTTTCACAGAGCAAAAGCCTAGCTTGAAGCAGGCCTGATTTGATTAGGAAAAACCCAGTGGTGTTTTTGATAAATTGTTTGGGCACCTTCATACAGAATTTTTCATATTAAGATTATACCTTTGAACTATTCATACATATCGCTATTAGGAAGACTGCACTAGACTCAATTTCTTCTATCATCTTGAACATAACCTGAATCAATTCTGTTGCTAGGGCAACGGCTCAGTAAAGTCTTGCGATTACCATAATAGCCACAACCTGTTCAGTCTATTCACAAGATGAGATGAAGCTGTATATTTTCAGATTCCATAATGCATTTTGATAAAAAAAGAAATTCTCTGTTTTTTAAACCTCCTTAAGATATATTAATCAGCTGATTTTTATTACTGTAGTAGGCCGAGATTGAAAGCTCTATTTTTCAAGTTTCAAAACAAAGTCTTGGCAGAAGCGTTTTCTTTACTGAAGGGCCTGTTAAAGATAGCATGGAATTCTTCCTCACAGACACAGGTTTGAAGCTTTAATCTCCAGCATTTTAATGGAGTAGATAGCTTCCCCAACATTGAATAAGTCCATGCCACCACTCAATCTGAGGGGAGAGAATTCTTAAAAGATGAGACATCATTTACTGTCTTTCTTTTGGTCTTCAAATCCTAGCGTGGAACTGCATTCTGCCAGTGACTAGGTAGGGTCATAAAGCGAGCTTTTGGCACATTGGACCTCATCAATCAAAATATTAGTACAGGAGTTGGTTGTTACGTTGAAGGTGTTTAAGACATTGGTGAGACCTAATTTGGAGCATTGTATGCAGTTTTGGTCACTTACATAGAGGGAAATATCAATATGATTAAAAAAGTGCAGAGAAAATTTACAAGGATGTTGCTGATAGCTGAGAACTGAGTCATACAGAAACGTTGAATAGGTTATGAGCGTAGGAGATTTGATAGAGGTATACAAAATTATGAGGGATAGAATAAATGCAAGCTTGTACTTTCCACTCAGGTTGGGTGAGAGTAGAACTAGAGGTTGTGGGTTAAGGTTGAAAGGTGAAATGTTTACAGAGAACATGAGGGATGATCTCTTCACTCAGAGTGAGGTGAGAGTGTGGAATGAGCTGCCAGCAGAAGTAGTGGATGTGGGTTCAATTTCAACATTTAAGAGAAATTTGGATAGGTACGTGGATGGGAGGGGCAAGAGGGGCTATGGTCTGGGTGCAGGTTGATGAGACTAGGCAGAATAATAGTTCAGCATGGGCTAGATGGGCCGAAAGGCCTTTTTCTGTGCTGTAGTTGTCTATGATTCAGTGACTACATCATTTCTGCCATCTTACCCTCCTCCTCTGAACTAGTTCTCAACCCACAATATCACCCCTCCTTCGGCATCCTCCAATGCTATTCGATTCACTTGAGTTTTTCTAGCAGTTTGTATTTTGCTCTCGATTACAGTATTTGCAGTCACATGTGTCTTCAAAGAGAAGGCATTTACTGAAAGGCCTAGAATAGGGTTTCCAAACCTTTTTTATGCCAAGGACCAATACCATTAAGCAAGGGGTCTGTGGACCCCAGGTTGGAAACCTCTGGTAGATAGAGTGGGCATTTAGTCTTCATTTAGACCTGAATAGGTTAGTTTGATAGTTAGCCACACATAACACAAAGTTCAAAGTAAATTTACTATCAAAATACGTATCTATCACCCTGAGATTCATTTACTTGCCAACATACTCATATATCCATAGAATAATAACTGTAACAGAATCAATGAAAGACCGCATCAACTTGGGTTATCAACCAGTGGGCAAAAGGCAAAAAATGTGCAAATATAAAAAGAAATAAGGAATATTACATAAGAAATAAGAAATAACTATTCAGAAAATGAGATAAAGTGTGTTTGAAAGTGAATCCATTGGTTGTGGGAACATTTCAGTGATATGACAAGTGAAGTAGGTTGAAGTTATTCTCTTTGGTTCAAGAGCCTGCTGGTTGAGGGATAATAACTGTTCCTGAACCTGGTGGTGTGAGTTCTGAGGCTCCTGTGCCTTCTTCCTAATGGCAGCAGTGAGAGAAGATAGTAAGAGTTCCTGATGTTGGATGCTCTTTCCTGTGACATGTTCAGTGGTGGGGAGAGCTTTACCTGTGATAAATTGGGCCATGTCCACTACTTTTTGTAGGATTTTCCATTTAAGGCCATTGGTGTTTCCATACCAGCCGGTTATGCAGCCAGTTAATACACTCTCACTACACAGCTATAGAAGTTTGTCAAAGTTTTAGATGCCATTCTTAATCTCTGTAAACTCCTATGGAATTCGTGGGCTTCCTTACCCTGCTAGTTTGCTATACGAATTTTAACAGGAATTGACTACACGACCATCGAAGCTGCTGAGCCTTTGAATAAAAATATTATTACTCTGATTGTAAATCCAATTAGATTTGTGCCGACGTGTTGTAATATTGGATACGTTAAAATATTATGGAGTAGTACCATTGCTGTTGCTTGTGTTGTGAACATTGTTCTGTTGGTGCTGGACTGTGTGGCAACACTTGTGGGCTGCCACCAGCACATCGTTAGGTTGTGTTTGTTGATGACACAAATGACACATCTTGCTGATGCTTTGATGTTCATGTGCCAAATAAATGAACCTGAATCTGAAAGCCAGTGATTAGAACATAGAACAATGCAATAAGCACTCAAGGCAAGACAAGTACATACAGTACTGTGCAAAAGTCTGAGGCACATATATATAGCAAGGGTGCCTAAGACTTTTACACAGTAATGTATTTGTCTACGTGAGAGCAAGCTTGTAAATCTGGGGGAGCAAAGGATGTTGGGAATGGTGAGGGTGGAGCACTGTGGGATGGGCGTGGAATAGGTGGCAGAGAAGGAGTGCCAGGGGCAGGGGATGGCACAGGTGCAGACACACCCAGTCCTGAGACATCAGGTTAGGTCATTTTATTCCAAACAATTGGCTTATTGATCATTACAGAATGTCTCTCTGGTGCTTCCCACTCCCTTCCCATTTTCCCAATGAAGATTCCCCTCTCCCTGTCCCCTTCCCACTCTCAGTCCACAATAGAGATCCACATCAGAATCAGGTTTATCATGAAATTGCTTTTTTTGTGGTAGCAGTACAGTAGCGATACATAACATTAATACAGTTCTCTGTAAAAGTCTACATAAATCTGAATCTGAATCCATTAACCTTGCTACCAACAGGAAATGCTACGTTCCTTGCAATGACAACTATCTCTTTTACTGCAGGAGACCGAATCACACCCCAGCTTGTCAAGCAGTAACCATGAAAACAGCCAATCGCAAACAGATCCTTGGACGTTAATATCCAATGGTCATTCAGAACCTAGAAGACCTAAGTTAACATTTGATGACACGTGAGTATTGATTTGCATGTCCTGTTACTGTATATCTGTTAGTCATTAAGGAAAGTGCTTATCTTGTTCTGCTCTCGGAGTCAGTAACCAATGAGTTTAAGCCCCATGTTTACATATTGACAAATTCCCCAGCAGATGAGGCAAGGAAGCCACATGCTAAAACTGTATTATCAAACCTTATGCTTGGGATACCAGAGTAAGTTCTGACTAGCAAAAGGGCATTGGTGGGTCTGAGACATTTTTTAATTTCCTCTGACTGTAGGGGTGTTGTCAGATGTTTGGAAAACAGTATGTTGCTTAAAAAGGGAGAGGGGGCTAAACCAAATAACTACAGAGCTGTTTACTTCAAAGCTAGTAAATCTGGGCGAGCAAAATTCATTTCAGTGCTCAGTGTGGCCAGTTCTGGTCACCTCATTAGAGGAAGGATCTGAAAGCTGGTGGTCGCTGTACACAGAAACAGGCCCTTCAGCCCATCCAGTCTGTACTGAACTGTTATTTTGCCTAGTCCCACTGACATGCACCTGGACCATGACACTCTGCAGCACTCCCATCCACGTACCTATCAACAGAGGTTAATGTGGAAAACACCAAAATTACAAGAGGAAGTCGAAAAACTATGAAACATGAACGGCGTATACAAAGACCTAATAGAAATATCTACACCTGGAATCATCCCTACACAGTTGTATTAAACAATTAGCCCCGCACAGTAATATTCATGTAAATCTCCAGAAAACCATAATAGTAGGCACCATTAGAATAGTAAGAAAGTTCCTAGCAATGAGACATGAGTATCCTTGGTTATGCCCGTACCTCAGGCTTTACCAGCTTGAGCTGAGAAAAAATAAAAATACAATAATAATAAATAAGCAAATCATAATGAGCCATTGCAATGAAGAGCCCTTGAAAGTGAGTCTATAGGGTGTGGGAAAGTGAAGTTGAATCTGTGATGTACCCAGAGAAGAAGCATTCTATGGTGCATCTGCAGAAATTGCTAAGAGTCATCATGGACATGCTGAAATTCCTTAGCCTTCTGAACAAGTTGAGGCATTGGTTGCCTTCTTGGCTGTAGCATGCATGGAAAATATTTACATAATAATAAAGAAACTGCATTACTGTGAGGCAAGGATAAACTTTCTCAGGCTCCGTTCTATCGAACAACAGAAGACCAAGAGGAGACCTGATTGAACTTGTCAAACTTGTTAAAAGGTTTCAACTGCATGGAGACAAACTGTTTTGGTTTGTGTGGAAATGCTAAGCTATCGGCCAGCCCTACAAGACAATCAGCAAGAACATCAGGAGTTAACGAGAAAATTTTAAACACATTTAGTGGGTAGAAAACAGAACTCATTACCACAGGATGTACAGTAGTTGAGGAAAACAGTTTGAGAGAATTGGATAAAGTGTGGGAGGATGGGCAAACTGGCTGGAATTGGTTCCTTTAACTAGCTCATTTATGCTCCCTGATTTCTGTAATTTAATATAAAACAAAATCATCCTTAGATGTCCTATATTTCTAAGACTGCGACTCATCTTGTGAGCAGCACTCAAAGTTTTCATCTTGACGAAGTGTTTTGACCCAAACACCGATTCTTTATTCTCTTCCATAGATGCTGCCTGATCTGCTGAGTTCCCCCAACATCTTGTCCGTTGCTCTGCAGCTCCAGCACCTGCAGAGTGTAAGCGCAAAAGATCCTGCAGATGTTGGAAATCCAGAGTAACACACACTAAGTGCTGGAGGAACTCAGAAGATCAAGCGGTATCCATGGAGGGGAATAAAGAATCACCATTTTGGGCCTGGACCCTTCGTTAGGTCCTGCACAATCTCTTGTGTTTACGTTCTCATGTGTTTCAGCAACCCCAAATGGCCACAGCACTGGTCTCTCTGTGTTCTCAGTAGAATGAGGACAAATCATTTTAACTTGAACTCCACCAATTCAGAGTACATTTTTGTTGTATTTATTAATAATACTGCTGCATAAATGAATAAAATATCTCATATATCAAATGCACTCCATATATAATAATGAGCCAGGCATGTCATTGTAAGGGTGCATTTGATAATGAAAGTGCATACATCAATTATAGTGCCTATATCAATCATATTAATATTATTAGTACCAAGTTAATAATAATCCACATCTATAAATAATGGAGCATATATTAATATTAATATTATAATAATAGTGGTGCATAAATTAATGGTGGTGCTTACATTAATGATAATGATGGTGCATATATAAGCAGTAGTGTTTAAGAATGATATGTTGGATTTGGGTTTATGCATATAACATTATATAAGGGCAGATGAGGAAGAATTTCTTTATTTTAATTTAGAGATTTAGCACAGTAACAGGCCTTTCCAACTCAATAAGCCTTTGTCACCCAATTACACCTGTATGACAAATTCACCTACTGAGTCATATGTCTTTGGAATGTGGGAAGAAACTGGAACGCTTGGAGGAAACCCACATGGCCACAGAAAGAACAAACAAACTTCTTGCATCGGAGAGAAATGAGCTCGGGTCACTGGTGCTGTAATGGTAATCACTATATGCTACCATATTGCCCTTTAGCCAGAGGATGGCAAATCTGTGGAATTCGTTGCCACAGAGGGTTGTGGAGGACAGGTCGTGGAGTATATTTAAAATGGTGGTTAATATATTCTTGATTAGTGAGTACAGGGAGAAGACAGGAGAATGAAGTTCAGTGGGATAATGAATCAGCCATGTTTGAATGGCAGATGATACTTGATGGGCCAAATGGTCTAATTCGGTTCCTAGGTCTTATAGTCCTTTAAATGCTCTAAGTGTACCCACCTCGACAGCTTCTTCTGACAGTATGAAAATTTGCCCCTCAGTCCTTTCTAAATCTTAATCTTTAAAGTATAAGGGTTAAGGCTTAAGGCTTAAAGTGTTGCCCTGAAGTCTCAGGCTCCTACAGCATACCCACCGTGACCATTCAATTCATGGCTGGCTTTCATGATTTTATTTTCAAAGATGAGCTTCATTTGTAATATGATTAGTCAGGGTGGCAGAGGTTAAAGGGAGAAGGCAGGACAATGGGGTTGAGAGGGATAATAAATCAACCATGATAGAATGGCAGAGCAGACCTGATGGGCCAAATGGCCTAATTCTGCTCTTTATTTGCTTTCAAGTGTCAAGTTTCTAAGTTGCTTGAGAACAGAGAAGAGTAGGAATTTCCTTAGCCAGAGGGTGGTGAACCTGTGGAATTCATTGCCACAGACAGCTGCAGAGGCCATGTCATTGAGTATATTTAAAGCAGGCATTGATAGGTTCCTGAGTAGAAAGAGCATCAAGGGTTACAGGGGCAGGTAGATCAGATTCAGCGGGCTGAATGCCCTAATTCTGTACCTGTGGTCTCAGAGTGCCCTGTTCCAGGGTATACTTGCTTCGCTCTGTTCACACACACAGAGAGGCTTGTTGCGGAGACTGTAAGAAAGTGTAAAACAACTAAAAACTGGTGCCAGGCAAAAAGGTGTAATTGTGTTTCTAGTTGGAAGGCCACACAGCTACTTGGTACAGTACATCCAAACAAGGTCACCTGACTTTACAATACATGTCAGAGGCTGTCAATAGACTATCCTCGAGTTCAAAGTAAATTTATTATCAAAGTACTTATACTGAATGTCACCATATATAACCCTGAGATTCATTTTCCTCAGGGCATACTCAATAATTCCAATAACCAGAATAGAATCAGTAAAAGATGTACCAACGTGCGCATTCAACCAGTATGCAAAAGACAACAAAAAAAGAAGAAATAATAATAGTAAATAAATAAGCAACAAATACCAAGAACAGGAGATGAAGAGTCTTTGAAATTGAGTCCATTGGCTTTGGAAACATTTTAGTGATAGGTCGAGTGAAGTAAAATGAAGTTATCCCCTTTGGTTCAAGAGCCTGATGGTTAAGGGATAATAATTGTTCCTGAACATGGTGGTGTGAGTCCTGAGGCTCCTGTACCCTCTTCCTGATGGCAACAGTGAGAAGAGGGTGCGTCCTGGGTGGCTATGGTCCCTGGTGATGGATACAGCTTTCCTGCGACAATGCTCCATATTGATGCACTCAGTGGTGCAGAGGGCTTGACCTGTTATGGACTGGACCGTATTCACTACCGGTTTCTATGATGTCAAAAGAGAAGAGGGGAGCTTTATTTCCCACATGTGCAATGGAAGAGTGAAATGTGGCATCTGCGTCAATTCATCTCAGCGAGGATTGTGCTGGCGTCAGGCCGCAAGTGTCAGCACGTTTTGGCACCAACGTGGCATGCCCAGAACTCACTGACCCTGCCCTCAACCCATACATTTCTGGGATGTGGAGGAAGCTGGAGGAAACCCACACGCTCACAGGGAGAATGTACAAATACCTTACAGGCACCAGCAGGGATTGAATGCCTGGCCCAATGTCGTCATTGGAGTCATTGAGAAAATGATTCTCAGGGTTGTATATGGTGACATACATGAACTTTGAACAGGAGGATAGTTTGTTGACAGCCCCCAGCACGCTGTGCCAACTGTGCCGCTCCTGAGCCTGTACCTGAGACCAGATTGCACTCCTTGGGTGTAACATAGGGTAACTGCACGACTCTCAGCATCACAGACCCCTGGTTTTGACTGACGACTACTGTTTTGCAGGTCTCATAATGCCGATTACTACATGCAAGAGGCCAAGAAGCTGAAACACAGAGCTGACGCACTGGTAATATATTCCTCCTTCTGCTCAACGCGCTCTCCCTTTGCCATTGCTGGCATGTCATAAATCAGTAGTTACAAGTCGGGCCTGTTACTGTGTCACCAGTGAGAAGTGAAACGGCACTGCTTCTTGTTGAGATTCACATCACTAAAGTTCTTTTCTTTTTTAATTTGCAGCTTGATAAGTTTGGGAAAGCAGTTAATTATGCAGATGCTGCGCTATCATTCATTGAATGTGGAAATGCTATGGAGCGTGATCCATTAGAGGCGAAATCCCCATATACCATGTATTCCGAGACCGTGGAGCTCATCAGGTTAATGTCTTTATGAATATAATTTTACTAATCACTTTTAAATGATAATTAATAACCTGCTGTGAGGAAATCAAGATGGGAGATTAAGATCCATATAGAGATGTCATATTTCAAAACTTACTACTCAAATTGACTTTTGTTTGTCTGCTTTTAATTTATATGTTTAAGTAATTTACAATGGTTGGAGGCTTCTCAGTAAATACTTGGGCAAATAAAATGCTCACCTTCCTTGAGGACGTTAACTAGCTGAGGAATGTAGAGCGTCTGGCGATATGGTGAGATGCATGGCGGATGAAATTTAGGACAGATACATGATGTGATGCGCTTGGGAGTGGGAGGAGGCAGCGTGCACATAAATGCTGTGGTTTTAATAGAGTTACAAGGGTGCTCACATCTAAAGCTGGCAGAGCTTATTAATAAACACTGATTTGTAAAACTGTCCACAATCCCACTCTCACTGTAAAACTCACCAGGCGCAGAGCCTTCCAGTTCTCCACACACATCCAATTCTGACTTTTTAATCATCCCTAATTTTCACTGTTCTGTCATTATAATCAGCCTCTGAAGCTCTGAGCCCAGGATTTGCTCTCCAACTCTCCCCCTCACTCTCCTCCTTTGAGGTGTATTTTCTTTCTGTAAACTGGACAACTCAATCAAGTTTTTGAAGATGGTCCTGTGTGACACTGTCAGAATGTACCTGGAATATTATGAGCAGTTTTGGGCCCCATATCTAAGAATGGATATACTGGCATTAGAGAGAGAGTGCAGAGGAGATTCATAAGTAAGATCCCAGGAATGAAAGGGTTAATGTATGAGAAGCATTAAATGGCTCTGAGCCTGGACTTGCTGGATTTTAGAAGAATGAGAGAGGATCTCATTGAAACCTCACAAATATTGAAAGGCCTAGATAGAGTGGATGTGGAGAAGATGTTTCCTATAGTGGGGGAGTCTAGGACCAGAGGACACAGTCTCAGGATAGAAGAACATCCATTTAGAACAGAAATGAGGAGGAATTTCCATAACCAGAGGGTGGTGAACTTGTGGAATTCATTGCCACAAACAGCTGTGGAGGCCAAGCCTTTGGGTATATTTAAAAGGAAGGTTGAAGGATTCTTGATTAGGCATTGCATCAAAGGTTACAGGGAGAAGGCAAGAGAATAGGGTTGAGGGAGATAATAAATCAGCCATGATGGAATGGTGGAGAAGACTCGATGGGCTGAGAGGCCAAATTCTGCTCATGTCTAATGATCCCCTAAAGCAACCCCATCAGTTTAACCCACCCTCCTCTAGTTTCTTATAGCTTTCACTTGCAAGTCTATTGAGTCCACTTCGATTTTTTGCCCTTTACGCTGCTCATGGGTAATTTGCAGTAGGCTAATATATCTACAAGCACATTTTAGGCACATGGGTGGAAACTAGAGCATCCAGCAGATAGAAGAGGGTGGGTTGGACTGATGATGTTACTTTGGTGAAAACACCTGAATTTAAGGCCTACTAAGCCAGCAATCAGAGAGAAGACACAAAAGCCTCATGCAGCCCTAGTGATCCGTTCAAGCCAGGTCACTAGAATGTTGAAATACAAACTGCTGCAGCACTGAGTCATCTACCATGCCAATACCGCCAATGGAAAATAAACAAAGAAAGAGATTTTAAATAACAGTGGGAAAATAAAGAGAAATTCAGTAGGTTTTCCGCAAAGGTAAATAGTTTTATTCATCTGGATTGAATTATCTGAAAGGTGGATGGAAACGCATTTAATTGTGATTGAATAAATATTCCATAAATTTAAAACAAGGCCTCTGGGAAATGGGCCTATTCAGAGAGACATTGCCAAATAACCTCCTGCAGTGTTTAGTTGTGTGAAAACCTAAGGCAATACACAATAACAGTTAGAAACATAGAAAACCTACAGCACAATACAGGCCCTTCAGCCCACAAAGCTGTGCCAAACATGTCCTTACCTTAGAAATTACCTAGGGTTACCTATAGCCCTCGATTTTTTCTGAGCTCCGTCAAGAGATGATAACTTGAATTAATGGAGATTTGAGATTGAGAAGCTATTTCATCTATTGACAGCAATGTCAAACAAGGCCACCACTTGGTGACGAGAGTGTCCAGGAGAGGTGAGGTGAGCTGCCTCACGCAGTGAACACTGGAGCTGAAAATCTTCCTCCTATCAAGGAGGCAGAAGCAGAACAAGATGTCAGTTCTGCATCAGTTCAAAGTTCAAAAGTACTTATTATCACTGTAGAATTGTACACTCAGTGACCACTTTATTAGGTACAGGAACAGAAACTGGTGCGGTCTTCTGCTGCTGTAAGCCTATCCACTTCAAGGTTCAATGTGTTGTGCATTCAGAGACTACCACTGCTGTGATGCATGGTTGTTTGAATTACTGTTGCCTTCCTGTTAGTTTGAACCTGTCTGATCATTCTCCTCCATCATCTCTCATTAAGAAGGCGTTTTTGTTCACAGAATTGCCACTCACCAGATTTTTTTTTGTTTATTGCACAATCTCTGTAAACTCTAGAGACAAAAATCCCAGGAGATCAGCAGTTTCTGAGATACTCAAACTACCCCATCTTACATCAACAATCATTCCATAGTCAATCGATCGCATTACCTCCACATTCTAATCTGTACAACAGAACCTCTTGACAATGTCTGCATGTTTTTATGCATTGGGTTGCTGCCACATGATTGGCTGATTAAATATTTGCATTAATGGACAGGTATACAGGTGGATACCGAATAAAGTGGTCACTGAGTGTTTTTGATGCTCCGGATTCCAGTCTCTGCAGTCTCTTGCGTCTCTAGATTCCTCTGTAACATTCCAGCTATTTGTTTATCATTCAGTCAACACCCCAGTCAGATTTGCTGCATTAATGTGGTCTTTTGCCCTGGGTAGAGGAATCAAGAGCCTAGAACAGATAGGTTTAGGGTGAGAGAAGAGAGATTTCATCTTCGCTCCATTCACAAATAGGAGGATTTCCTGATGGCCTCCTCTACATTGGTGAGACCCAACATAGGCTGGGGTACCGGTATGCTGAGCACCTTGACTCCACTCACAAAAAACAGGATTTCCTGGTTGCCAACCACTCCCATTCCAACATGTCGCTCTATGATGTCCTCCACTGCAATGATGAGGCCACTCTCAGGGTGGAGAAGCAACACCTCATATTCCAACTGGGTAGTCTCCAATCTCCAGCTTGAACATCAGTTTCTCCAACTTCCAGTGATTTTCCCCCTCCCCCTTCCCTCTTCTTCAGTTCCCCACTCTGGTTCCCCTTCTACCTCTTCTCTTCTCCTCACCTGCCTATCACATTCCCCTGGTGCCCCTTCTCCTTCCCTCTCCCACGTGGTCTACTTTCCTCTCCTTTCAAATTCCCTCTTCTTCAGCCTTTTACCTTTTCCTCCTATCAGTTGCAATCTTCTTACTTCGTAACTTCTCTTCCCGGCTGCATGCTTCGCCTATCATCTTCTAGCTAGTCCTCCTTCCCGCCCTCCATCATCTTATTCTGGCTTCTTCCCCCTTCTTATCCAAACCCGGTGAAGGGCCTCGGCCTGAAATGGCGACTATTTACTCATTTCAATAGATACTGCCTGATCTGCTGAATTTCTCCAGAAATTTCATGATTGTTGCTCTGGATTTCCCACATCTGCAGAATCTCTTGTGTTTGCATTGACAGGAATGGTTTAAAGGCATATGAGCCAAACACAGACAAATTGGACTAGCTTAGATTGGAATCTTGCTCAGCATGGACAGGTTGGGCTGAACGGCTTGTTTCCATGATGTACGACTTTAGTTATCAGTGCAATTGTGGGAGCTTGCTGTGTACACATCAGCACAATATGCTCCTTAATTGTTGTCCACAATTACTTGATTGCAAAATAACCAAAATGAGATCATGAAAAACTGCATTAAATCAATCCTTCTCTCTTCACTGCATTCCTGATCCTTATCTTCATAATTTCTCAAGACCTGCCAAAAGTGGTGGGCACTGCCCAGTCCATCACAGGCAATGCATTCCCACCATTGAGCACATTTGCAAGAACCATTACCACAAGAAAGCAGCGTCATTCATCCAGGGTCTTCAACATCCAGGCCTTAGGTCCCACACAATAGTTACTCTACATCCATTCGGCTCCTGAACCAGCATGGATAACTTCACTCACCACAACCTGCAGACTCACTTTCAATGACTCTACAATGCATTGTCTCAGTGTTTTTTTGTTTAATTTGCACAGTTTGTCTTCTTTTGCATATTAGAAACATAGAAAACCTACAGCACAATACAGGCACTTCGACCCACAAAGTTGTGCTGAACATGTCCCTACCTTAGAAATTACTAGGCTTACCTATAGCCTTTTACTTTACTAAGCTCCATGTACCTATCCAAAAGCCTCTTAAAAGACCTTATCGTATCCGCCTCCACCACCGTTGCCGGCAGCCCATTCCACGCACTCACCACTCTGAGTAAAAAACTTACCCTTGACGTCTCCTCTGTACCTACTCCCCAGCACCTTAAACCTGTGTCCTCTTGTGGCAACTATTTCAGCCCTGGGAAAAGCCTCTGACTATCCACATGACCAATGCCTCTTATCATCTTATACACCTTTATCATGTCACCTCTCGTCCTCCGTCGCTCCAACAAGAAAAGGCCGAGTTCACTCAACCTATTCTCATAAGGCATGCTCCCCAATCCAGGCAACATCCTTGTAAATCTCCTCTGCATCCTTTCTATGGCTTCCACATTCTTCCTGTAGTGAGGCAACCAGAACTGAGCACAGTACTTCAAGTGGGGTCTGACCAGGGTCCCATATAGCTGCAACAATACATCTCGGCTCTTAAACTCAATCCCACGATTGATAAATTCCAATACACCTTACGACTTCTTAACCACAGAGTCAACCTGTGCAGCTCCTTTGGGTGCCCTATGGACTCGAACCCCAAGATCCCTCTGATCCTCCACACTATTTCTGTCATCATATTTGACCTACCAAAATGAACCACTTCACACTTATCTGGGTTGAACTCCATCTGCCACTTCTCAGCCCAGTTTTGCATCCTATCAGTGTCCCGCTGTAACCTCTGACAGCCCTCCACACTATCCACAACACCTCCAACCTTTGTGTCATCAGCAAACTTACTAACCCATCCCTCCACTTCCTTATCCAGGCCATTTATAAAAATCTCAAAGAGTTAGGGACCCAGAACAGATCCCTGAGGCACTTCACTGCTGTCCAACCTCTATGCAGAGTATGACCCGTCTACAACCACTCTTTGCCTTCTGTGGGCAAGCCAGTTCTGGATCCACAAACCAATGTCCCCTTGGATCCCATGCCTCCTTACTTTCTCAGTAAGCCTTGCATGTGGGTATTGAGGTCATCTGAGAAGATCATCGGGGTCTCTCTTCCCACCATCACGGAGATTTACACTACACGCTGCATCCGCAAAGCAAACAGCATTATGAAGGACCCCACACACCCCTCATACAATCTCTTCTTCCTCCTGCCGTCTGGGAAAAGGCACCGAAGCATTCGGGCTCTCACGACCAGACTATGTAATAGTTTCTTCCCCCAAGCTATCAGACTTCTCAATACCCAGAGCTTGGACTGACACCTTACTGCCCTATTTCCTGTTTATTATTTATTGTAATCCCTGCACTGATTTGTGTACTTTATGCAGTCCTGGTTAGGTCTGTAGTCTAGTGTAGTAGTTATGTGGGTTTTTTTCTCTGTGTTGTTTTTTACGTAGTTCAGTCTAGTTTCATGTAACACCATGGTCTTGAAAAAAGTTGTGTCATTTTTACTATGTACTGTACCTGCAGTTATAGTCGAAATGACAATAAAAGTGACGGGACTTGACTTGATGGGGTACCTTATCAAATGCCTTGCTGAAATCCATATACACTACATCTACTGCTCTACCTTCATCAATGTGTTTAGTCACATCCTCAAAAAATTCAGTCAGGCTCGTAAGGCACAACCTGCCCTTGACAAAGCCATGCTGACTATTCCTAATCATATTACACGTCTCCAAATGTTCATAAATCCTGCCTCTCAGGATCTTCTCCATCAAACCACTGTGGTAAGACTCACTGGTCTAGAATTGCCTGGGCAATCTCTACTCCCTTTCTTGAATAAAGGAACAACATCGGAAACTCTCCATTCCTCTGGAACCTCTCCCATCCCCATTGATGATGCAAAGATCATCGCCAGAGGCTGAGCAATCTCCTCCTTCGCCTCCCACAGTAGTCTGGGGTTCATCTCATCCGATCCCGGCAACTTATCCAACTTGATGCTTTCCAAAAGCTCCAGCACATCCTCTTCCTTAATATCTACATGCTCAAGCTTTTCAGTCTGTTGCAAGTCATCACAACAATCACCAAGTTCCTTTTCCATTGTGAATACCAAAGGAAAGTATTCATTAAGTACCTCTGCTACTTCCTCTGGTTCCATACACACTTTCCCACTGTCACACTTGATAGGTCCTATTCTTTCATGTCTTATCCTCTTTCTCTTCACATACTTGTAGAATCCCTTGGGGTTTTCCTTAATCCTGCCTGCCAAGGCCTTCTCATGGCCCCTTCTGGCTCTCCTAATTTCCTTCTTAAGCTCCTTCCTGTTAGCCTTACAGTCTTCTAGATCTCTAACATTACCTAGCTCTCTGAACCTTTTGTAAGCTTTTCTTTTCTTCTTGACTAGATTTATTACAGCCTTTGTACACTAGGTTCCTGTACCATACTGTAACTTCCCTGTCTCATTGGAACGTACCTATGCAGAACTCCACACAAATATCCACTGAATATTTGCCACATTTCTTCCGTACCTTTCCCTGAGAACATCTGTTCCCAATTTAAGCTTCCAACTTCCTGCCTGATAGCCTCATAATTCCCCTTACTCCAATTAAATGCTTTCCTAACTTGTCTGTTCCTATCTCTCTCCAATGCTATTGTAAAAGATATAGAATTATGAACACTATCTTCAAAATGCTCTCCCACTGAGAGATCTGACACCTGACCAGGTTCATTTCCCAATACCAGATCAAGTACAGTCTCTCCTCTTGTAGGCCTATCTACATATTGTGTCAAGAAACCTTCCTGAACACACCTAACAAACTCCACCCCATCTAAACCCCTTGCTCTAGGGAGATGCCAGTTGATATTTGGGAAATTAAAATCTCCCATCACAACAACTCTGTTATTATTACACCTTTCCAGGATCTGTTTCCCTATCTGCTCCTCAATATCCCTGTTACTATTGGGTCGCCTATAAAAAACACCCAGTAAAGTTATTGACCCCTTCCTATTCGTAACCTCCACCCACAGAGACTCCATAGACAATCCCTCCATGGCATCCACCTTTTCTGCAGCCGTGACACTATCTCTGATCAACAGTGCCATGTCCCCACCTCTCTTGCCTCCCTCCCTGTCCTTTCTGAAACATCTAAAACCCAGCACTTGAAGTAACCATTCCTGTCCCCGAGCCATCCAAGTCTCTGTAGTGGCCACAACATCATATCACCAAGTACTGATCCATGCTCTAAGCTCATCTGCTTTGTTCACAACACTCCTTGCGCTAAAATAGACACATCTCAAACCTTCGGTCTGAGCGTGTCCCTTCTCTATGACCTGCCTATCCTCCCTCTCACACTGTCTCCAAGCTTTCTCTATTTGTGAGCCAACTGCCTCTTCCCCAGTCTCTTCAGTTCAGTTCCCACCCCCAAACAGATCTTAGTTTAAACTCTCCCCAGTAGCCTTAGCAAACCTCCCCACCAGGATATTGGTCCCCCTGGGATTCAAGTGCAACCCGTCCTTTTTGTACAGGTCACACCTGCCCCAAAAGAGGTCCCAATGATCCAGAAATCTGAATCCCTGCCCCCTGCTCCAATCCCTCAGCCACGCATTCATCCTCCACCTCATTCTATTCCTATTCTCACTGTCACGTGGCACAGGCAGTAATCCTGAGATTACTACCTTTGAGGTCCTACTTCTCAGCTTCCTTCCTAACTCCCTGGAGTCTGTTTTCAGGACCTCTTCCCTTTTCCTACCTATGTCATTGGTACCCATATGTACCACGACCTCTGGCTGTTCTCCCTCCCACTGCACGATATCTTGGATGCGATCTGAAACATCCCGGACCCTGGCACCTGGGAGGCAAACTACCATCCGAGTTTCTTTCCTGCGTCCACAGAATCGCCTGTCTGACCCCCTAACTGTACAGTCCCCTATCACTACTGCCTTCCTCTTCCTTTCCCTACCCTTCCGAGCCACAGGGTTGTTTTGGTTGTTTATATTGGTTGTTTCTCTATTCAATTTCTTTGTTTTCCTGTAAATGCCTACAAGAAAGTGAATCTCAGTGTAGTACGTAGTAAAATCTCTGTGGTAAAATCTATGAATTCTTCTTCCTCTTCTTAGTCCGTCACCCCTACTGGGGCAATGGCTACCAACAGCAGTTCATCGTAGTCTTTCCTCCTGAGCCAGTCGTGCACATTGTCCCCAGCTGTAGCCCACCTTCTTGGTATCTGTCCTTTTCCAGGGATGAGGACTTTGGAGCTTCTGCTGGCATTTCTGCTGGTTTTTATGGGATTGGCGGCTAGCCCCTTGCCCGACCTTCCTCGTTTCACAGCTGGGCTTGGAACTATCCATGGCGAAGTTGATATACTTTATTAATAAAGTTGTTTATGATGTTTAATGCAGACAGGTGCAAGGTATCGCACTTTAGTAGGACCAGCCAGAGTTAGTCTTACACAATGAACGGTAGGGCACTGAGGAGCGTGGAGGAAGAAATAGATCTGGGAATACATGTCCATAATGTGTTGCAAGTGGCGTCACAGGTAGATAGAATCATAAAGAAAGCTTTTGGCATATTGGCCTTCATAAATCAATGTACTGAGTACAGCAGACGGGATTTTATGTTGACATTACATAAGACATTGGTGAAGCTTAATCTGGAGTATTGTGTGTAGTTTTGGTTACCTTCCTGCAGGAAAGATGTAAACAAGGTTGAAACAGTACAGAAAAAATTTACAAGGATGGTGCTGGGACTGGAGAGCCTGAGTTACAAGGAAAGATCGAATAGGTTAGGTCTTTATTCCTTGGAACATAGAAGATTGAGGTGAGATTTGATCGAGTTATGCAAAATTATGAGACGTATAGGGATGGTAAATACAAGCAGGCTTTTTCCAGTGACATTGGGTGAGACTAGAACTAGAGGTCATGGGTTAAGCGTGAGAGGTGAAAATTTTAAGGGAAACGTGAGGAGGAATTTCTTGCATGATCATACAGAATTGTAGTGTGCGTAAAAACAACGGGATTTGCAGTCAAGTTGTACATTAGTTGAGAATGTGACAGGTCACTTCACTACAGTTCAGCTCAGTGTTCATTATCTTCAGGCAGCCCAATTCAAAACTCGCCCAATTGTAGTAACAGAATAAGACCGTAAGATCTTAAAATATTGGTGCAGAATTAGGTCATCTGGCCCATCGAGTGTGCTCCACCATTTCATCGTGGCTGATCCAATTTTCCTCTCAGCCCCAATCTCCTGTCTTATCCCCATATCCCTTCAATCGGGAGTCTATCACCCTCTGCCTTAAATATACAAAAAGACTTGGCCTCCACTGCTGACTGAGACAAAGAATTCCACAGGTTCACCAATGTCTGGCTAAAGAGACTCCTCCTCATCTCCATTCTAAAAGGACACCCCTCTGTTCTGAGGCTGTGCCCTCTGGTCTTAGACTCAAGCAGTGTTTCTTGCTGAGTAACTGGGTAACACGAAACCAGAACTGGGTGATGAGATTTGTTGGCGCAGATGCTTGCATTTCACTTCCTCGAGCTATAGTATGAATTTGAGTCGGGATGTTACAGTGGCTGGGCGTCTGATGACTGCAGTTCCTAAGGCTGTGGAGTGTATGACAAAGTGTCATCTTGCTGTTCACACTTACTGAAAATCAAGCTGAACAACTTAATCCTGCCAAAATGCAGTGCATTCGCTGAGTCCGTACATCTTTCTAAATGATCTCAAAAAAGCAAAAGCTTAGATGTGGGTAGTTAGAAATGTGCACAAGGATTGGTAAAGTAATATTTTCAAAGTTCAAAGTAAATTTATTAACGAAGTACAAACATATCTCCATATCAGCACACACGAAATACTGGAATCACTCTGCAGGTCAGGCTGCTTCTATTGAATGAATAAACAGTTGATGTTTTGGACCGAGACCCTTCATTAGGACTGGAAAGGAAAGAAGACGAAGCCAGAATAAGATGGCGGGGTGGAAGAAGGGCAAGCTGGAAGGTGACAGGTGAAGGGGTAAGGGGGAATGGTAAGAAGCTGGGAGGTGATAAGTGGAAGCGATAAAGGGCTGAAAAAGAAGGAATCTGATAATAGAGGAGAGCAGATCATGAGAGAAAGGGAAGGAGGAGGGACACTATGAAAGGTGATAGGCAGGTGAGGAGAAGAGGAAAGGTGAGAGAGGACCCAGAGTAGGGAATGAAAGAAAAAGGACAGGGGTTACTTATTTCACAATTTTGACAGAAAGTGATGAATACAAACACAAAGTACACTGCAGATGCTGTGGTCAAATCAACACGTACAAACAAGCTGGATGAACTCAGCAGGTCGGGCAGCATCCGTTGAAACGAGCAGTCAACGTTTCAGGCTGAGACCCTTCGTCAGGACTGAAGGAGGAGGGGGCAGGGGCCCTATAAAGAAGGTGGGGGGAGGGGGAAGGTTCAGGTGAAAAACCAATCAGAGGAAAGATCAAGGTGTGGGGGAAGGGAAGCAGGGAGGGGATAGGCCGGAGAGGTGAAGAAGGAATGTAAGGGGAAAGCACTATGGGTAGCAGAAGAAGACAGAATCATGAGAGAGGTGATAGGCAACTAGAAGAGGAGGCAGAGTGAAAGTGGGATGGTGGAAGGAAGAGGGAGGGAATTACCGGAAGTTGGAGAATTCAATGTTCATACCAAGAGGCTGGAGACTACCCAGATGGTATATGAGGTGTTGCTCCTCCAACCTGAGTTTGGCCTCATCATGGCAGTAGAGGAGGCCATGTATGGACATATCCGAATGGGAATGTGAAGAAGAGTTGTTGTGGGTGGCAACCAGGAGATCCTGTCTGTTGTGGCGGACGGAGTGTAGGTGCTCGACGAAGTGGTCCCCCAATCTGCGTCGGGTCTTGTCGATGTAGAGGAGGCTGCACCGGGAGCACCGGATGCAATAGATTACCCCAACAGACTCACAAGTGAAGTGTTGCCTCACCTGGAAGGACTGTTTGGGGCCCTGAATGGTGGTAAGAGATGAGGTGTAGGGACAGGGATAAGTACCAGCTGGGAGATCTGTGGGGAGGGACGTGTGTACCAGGCAGTCGCGGAGGGAATGATCTCTGCGAAAAGCAGAGAGGGGTAGAGAGGGAAAGATGTGCTTAGTGGTGGGGTCCTGTTGAAGGTGGCGGAAGTTGCAGAGGATAATGTGCTGGATCCGGAGGCTAGTGGGGTGGTAAGTGAGGACAAGGAGAACACGGTCCCTGTTGTAGTGACGGGAGGATGGGTTGAGGGCCGAAGTGTGGGAAATGGAGGAGATGCGGGTGAGGGCATCATTGATGATGGCAGAAGGGAAACCACGATTCTTAAAGAAAGAGGATATTTGAGATGTCCTGGAACGGAAAGCCTCATCCTGGGAGCAGATGCGGCGGAGACGGAGGAACTGGGAATAGGGAATACAGCCCAGACCACAGACAAATCCCTCCTGATGATTGAGCACATTAACATATTGCACTGCCACAAGAAAGCTGCACACATCATCAAAGACCCCCACCATCCTGGCCCCCACCACCATCTCCCTTCCTTTACAGTCCCACTGAAGGTTCTCAGCCTGAAACCTTGATAGCTTTTTCCTCTCCATAGATGCTGCCTGATCTGCTGAGATCTTTCAGCACTGTGTGTGTGTGTGTGTGTGTGTGTGTGTGTGTGTGTGTTGCTCTGGATTTCCAGCATCTGCCGAATCTCTTTTGCTCTCAATCTCTCAAACCATTCAAGAACAAAAATTGTGCATCTTCTCCCCTTCCAACTTCCGATAATTGAAACTGCACAGACATTGTTTATTCATTGGGAATGTTAATTGTCACTTGATCCTTTCTCAAGGTACGCCATGAGGTTAAAGAATTTCACTGGTTCCTTGGCAACGATAGCAGATAAGAAACTAGCGGTTCTATGGTGAGTTTTAGCAAGGTTGACATCTGATTACTGATATTATGAATAACTGCATCTTCACTTTATTTGTGTGTATCAAATGAATTAATAAGCAAATGATATTTTATTAACATATATGGTAAGATTTGATTTATGCGCTGTGTGTGTTATGTTTTGTGAGTGCACTGTAGTATATACATACAGTCAGATGACAATGAATTTGAACTTGAGCTTGAGACACTAACATCTGAAGCAAGAAACAAGAAGATGGAGGAAATCCATAGATCAAACAGCAAATGTGGAGGGAAGAGTGAGTTCAAGGCCCTCCGTTTGGACTACCTCTACCTTGCAGAGGCAAGGTGGCAGCTCTTGGGCACCTTATCATAGCTACCCTTGACCATGACTTCTCCAACAGTCATCAGGCCATTCTTTCCCATACCATCACAGATCAAAATAAAAATACAGGGATGTTGCTGGGATTTGAGAACTTCAGTTAAAGGGAAAAGTTGAACAGGTTAAGACATTATTTCCTAGAGGGGAGATTTGATAGAGCTGTACACAATTATGAGGAATATAGATTGGATAAATGGAAGCAGGCTTTTTTTCCCACTCAGGTTGGATGAGACTAGAATTGAAGGTCATGTGTATAGGGTGTAGGGTGAAATCTTTAAAGGGGAAGCCAAGGAGGAACTTCTTCACTCAGAGGGTGGTGAGAGTGTGGAACGAGCTGCCAGCAGAAATGGTGAATGAGGGGTCAATTTCAGCATTTAACAAAAATTTGGATAAATATATGGATGAGAGGAGTATGGGGGGGGGGGGGGCTCTGGTTCAGAATGGAGTTACGGAGGAATTTCCTTAGCCAGAGAATGATGAATCTGTGTAATTTGTTGCCACAGGCAGCTGTGGAGGGCTAGTCTTTATGTATATTTAAGGCAAAGGTCAAAGGTTGATGGTCAAAGTCAGGGAATGAAGGGATACGGGGAGAAGGCAGGAGATTGGGGCTGAGAGGAAATGGCGGAGCAGATTCGAGGGGCCAAATGACCTAATTCTGCCCCTATACCCTATGGTCCTATGGTCTTATGATCATACGACGCAGCACAGGGTGATGATGGTAAAGGTAATGAGAAGACTGGGGTTCTCTAAAATAATTAGCAATGATTGAATGGTGGAGCAGGCTCAATGGGCTGAATAGCCTGATTTTGTTTCTGTATCTTACGGTCTTACATTCTTCACCAATCTAATTTCAAATGCATTGTTGACATAAATTGCATTGTTCGAGTGCTTAGCCTAACGGATTTTCTCTAATTAAATCTAGTTACCGATGCTTGTCACTTCTCTACTTGAGGATGTTCCGACTTAAGAAAGATCACGCCATGAAATATTCCCGATCCTTGATGGAATATTTTAAGGTAATTTCATCTGAGTCAGTTATCACTGTAGGGAGCCTTCGTCATCTGCCTTAACACTGTCGTTCACTCAGATCCAATTAGGGGTAAAAACTGCCAGAGACAGATCCTGCTTTTGTACGGATGAACACTAAGTAAGAAATTGTTTCCTGTAAAGGAGGTTATTATGAAAATATAATCTTGCATTTCTATTGAACCTTTCGCATTTATTTCAGAGCATCTGAAAGCAACCCCAAGCTAATGAAGTACTTTTATCTTTGACAGTAGTGATGGTTGCAGTGTCAGAATCAAAATCAGGTTTATTATCACTGACGCGTCGTAAAATTTGTTTTCTGGCTGCAGACAGTGCAAGGCTTTAGAAGTTACTATGAGTTAAAATTTTAAAAGTTCAACAAGAATTATTAAATCATGAAGCATTCAGAAATCTGATGACTGAGAGGAAAAAGCTGTCCCTAAAATGTTCAGTAGAGATCTTCAGGCTCCTGTACCTCCTCCCAAATGAGGAGGGCCTGTCTTGGATGGTGAGGGTCCTCAATGATGGAAGATACCCTCCTGAGGCACTGTGTTTTGAAGATGTCTTTGATGGTGTGGAGGGTTCAAAATTCAAAGTAAATTTAATATGAAAGTGCATTATTTGTCACCTTAAGATTCATTTTCTTGCAGCACTTACAGGAAAGTACAGAAATACAATAAAATTTATGAAGAACCATACAAAAATCCAATTTTTAAAAGAAGACACCTCATGCAAATAATAACAAAAAGTATTACAGTGAACATGAGTTTGACAGTGAGTTTACAGGTTGGAGGTGTCAGCTCAGCTTTGAGGATTGTGCCAGTGAGGGTGCTGGCCAAGGCTACAGCCCTCTGCAACCTCTTTCGATCCTGTGCATTGGAACCAGTCAGAGTGCTCTCCATTGTACATCTGTAGAATCACAGAGCTCTACAGCACAGAAACAGACCCTTTGGCCCATCTAGCCCATGCCAAACTGTTATTCTGCTTAGTTCCATCGACTGGCACCTAAAGCATACCCCGCTATACCCTTCCCATCCATGGACTGAGCCAAACTTCTCTTCAATGCTGCAGTCAAGCCTCCATCCACCATGTCCACTTGCAGCTCATTCCACACATGCAGATCTGGAGAATACTGTTCCTCATCTGAAGCAACATCTTTGTAGATTTCAGTTGCTAAGTCTGTTTCCAATAGCATCGAGAGCATTAGTGGAGCTTTAGTGCGCGTTGCTTTTTTAAAAATTATGTGTTGCTTTGATAGATCAAAAATGATAAACTGCTCCCTCTGGTCGGTGAGGGGGATGTATCAGTGACAAGAAATGATCAATTTTAAATTTATTTTCGAGAAACCGAACAAAGCACTAGGAAAAGCTTGTTTACATGCAGTCTTACTGAAGCGTTGAATGCTTTGCCACAGGGAAGAGTTGAGACAGATACAGTTGCATCTTTTAAGCGAGAAATGGATGTGTATTTAAAACAAAATACACAATTCAGTGCAGAGAGAGTGGGGTAGTGGTATTAATCTTGAAATAGTAAGTGGTTGCCATAGGCTTAAACTGGAAATCATCCAGAATTCTGTGGCCCAAATCTTAGTTTACACTGTCCTGCTAAAGCATGCTGACTGGAGTTGTCTTCAGCCTGACAAATCCGCTCTTTCAGAAATCACATTATTTTCTGCTCCTTAAGTGAGAGATTCCTCTCCCTATAAGGTTCGGAGAAATCTGCTGATCTCCATTACTGAACATGTAATTAAGTTTGAAAATTCAAGTTGATTTGTTACGCCTTTATCAAAAGATACAGTGAAATGTGTCGCTTGCGTTCACAACCAACACAGCCGAAGGTATACTGGGGGAAGCCCGCAAGTAGCACCACACGTTCCTGTGCCGATGTAGCATGCCCACAGTGCTCAACAGAATAACACAGAGTACAGCAAACAACAAAACAACAATAGCAAAAACAAACACAAGGAAGTCTACAGATGCTGGAAATCCAAAGCAACACTCAGGTTGGCGAAACAATACCTCATATTCCGAATGGCTAGCCTCCAACCTGATGGCATGAGTATAGATTTCTATAACTTCCACCAACCCCCTTCCTTCTTTAATTCCCCACTTTGGCTCCCCTCTTACCTCCTCTCCTCACATGCCTATCACCTCCCCCTGGATCCCCCCTCCTTCCCATTCTCCTATGGTCCACTCTCCTCTCCTATCAGATTCCTTTCTCTCCAGCCCTTGTACTTCCCCATCGACCTGGCTTCACCTATCACTTTTTAGCCTTCTTTCCCTCACCCAAACATTTCCAATCCTGAAGAACGGTCTGGGCCCAAAATGCCGACTGCTTGTTCTTTTCCATAGATGCTGCCCAACCTGCTGGATTTCTCCAGTTTATATTGCTAATAGTAAAAACGGGCCTGTTTCTCCCTCCTACCCAAGCGCATGCTCCAGACAGGCCTTCAGTCTCCATCCTCCAGTGGACATGGACGCAGGCCTACAGACACTGGGCTTCGATCACCCCAGCGCACTGACCGGACTAAACTTCACTTTTAGAAATCATGTCATTTTCCACTCCCGAGGTGAGTGATCGCTCACCCTGTAAAGATCTGCCCAATCTGCTCACCCCCATTATTCCACTGTTGGCAGCGCGCCTTTGGGTGCCTGAGCCTTAAGCTCTGGGAACCCTCCAAAACTTCATAACCTCTCTTCTCCAGCCCTTTGCATTTTCCACTTATCACCTCCCAGCTTCTTTCTTCACCCCTTCCTCCACCCACCTGGCCTCACCTATCACCTTCTAGCTTATACTCCCACCCCTTCCCCCACCATCTTATTCTGACATATTCTCCCTTCCTTTCCAGTCCTAAGCACCTCAGCCTAAATCATTGACTATTCATTTCCATTGATGCTGCCTGACCTGCTGAATTCCTCCAGCATTTTGTGTGTGTGTTTGTGGTGAACTACATATACCTGTCTGGACTGCTCCTGTGGCTCCTCCCACAGACCCCTGCTGACTGCTCCTGTGGCTCCTCCCACAGACCCCTGTATAAAGGCGATTGAGGCCTGATGCCCGGCCTCATTCTCCAGGATGTAGTGTTGTTCATTCTTCCAGTCAATAAAAGCCGATACCTCGCTTCTTACGTCTCAGAGTGAGTTATTGATGGTGCATCAGTGTTGCTCTGTATTTCCAACATCTGCAGAATCTCTTGTGTACATCCCCTCTCTACCCATCTCTATCTTAAACCGATTTTTTTCACCGAGCTTTCTGTCACCCAGTCTAGATGGCTCAGTATGCACTCCTGCCAAGCACCCTGTAACATTTTTAATTACCTGTGTTCTCTGCTGAAAGATTCCTCTCTCTGTAATAAGCCTCTGGGGCTTTGCAATAGTTTAATGTTTCCTTGAATCCATTCTGAAAACTCTGCTCTCTATTGACTTTGGCTTTTCAGGATTTCTTGTCAAACACGACGGCAGAAATGGTTAAAGTGTTCTCAGTATTGTGTTTTGTGATTGTCAGTACATTACACTCCATCTGATGCAAAGATTTCCCAAATGCAGTTGCTCCTTTTGGCTGTTTAATCACCTCCTTATTGTTATGTTTGGAGCAAGTCTCAGAATGAATATTTAAAAAGCTGCAGGCTTTGCCAATTATTCATAACTGTGATCCAAGCAGAATGTTTCATTTTGGATCAGTTCTTCTGCTGTCTAGAACATTAGGAACCACAGTTAGTCATTTGTACCTGAGGAGAGAAGTCAGTTGTTCCTCACCCTTTAGATCGGGGTTCCCAACCTGTGATCCACAGACCACTTGGTTACTGGTAGGTCTCCATGGCCTTAAAAGGGTTAGGAGCCCCTGCTCTAGATAATGATTAGCTTTGTACATCAAAACTAACAGTAAAAAACATAAGTGTCAAGGACCAACATATCCCAGGATTCCTGGGAACAGTCCATAAATGTCTCGATGCTTTCGGCACCAGCATGGCATGCCTATGCGACAACTTACCAACCCTTAACAGTACACCATTGGAACATGGGATAAACCCTTGTACATGGAGGAATTTTCTCTTTGGAGCGAAGAAGGATGAGAGGAAATTTGATAGAGATGGAACACGCACACAAAATGCTGGTGAAGGAATCTAATTTGAGAGGACTGTGGACCATGGAAGAGAGGGAAGGATAGAAATTGTGTGAAGATGCAAGACTGTTTCACCATCAACCTCTCCCCTATCCAAAGGTGAGACAGTTCATTGAATGAATCATCCAATGAGTCCTGTGCTACCTTCTCCTCACAGCCCTTCTCTTTCCCCTTGTACATATCTTTTTGCAGTTCTAACACATATTCAGCTCACTTTGCAGTTCAAGAGTCTCAGCCGGAAACGTCGACAGTACTCTTTCCATAGATGCTGCCTGACCCGCTGAGTTCCTCCAGAATTTTGTGTGTGTTGCTCTGCATTTCCAGCAGCTGCAGATTTTCTCTTGTTTGTGACTGGAAATCTATTTGAGCTTTTTCCACCAGCCGTCCAAGCAGTGCATTCCAGTTTGTAACATTTCATTGCTTTGGAAGAAAAAATGTCTCCATGTTTTGCCTTTGGTTCATTTGAAAATAGTTTGAGATAGGACCTATTAATCAAACCAGGCCTTGAGGTCTGACCTGAAATGCTTCAAAACCAATCAAGCAGATTTCATTTCTTCTTCAGCAATCGGTTAAAAGACTTCCTGTGGTGAAGATTACACTTGTAAAGTTTTAACAAATTCTGGACGTGCCCTCTGGTGACACAGAGGCACAATTTATTTATGTATTGATTGAGAAACAATATGGAATAGGCCCTCCTGGCACTTCAAGCTGCGCTGCCCAGCAATCTCCTAATTTAACCCTAGCCTAACCATGGTTCAATTTACAATTACAAATTACCCTACCAACCAGTATGTCTTCGGACTGTGGGAGGAAACTGGAGCACTTGGGGGAAACCCACACAGTCACAGGGAGAGCATACAAGCTCCTTTTTGGCAGCAGCGAGAATTGAAGATAGGTCGCCGGTACTGTAAAGCGTTGTGCTAACCATTATGCTACCGTACTGTGCAATAGTTCAGTCCTGACCTCAGTCTCTGTTAGCATGGAGTTTGCCTGCTTTCCCTGTGATCACAAGGGGTTCCTCTGCATCCTCCGATTTCTTCCACAAAGCAAAAAATGTAAAGAGATAAATTAGCATTATTTGTCACATGTACATCAAAACTGGGTGGTGGGTGGAGATACATGTCTACTAAGGGAGGTGTAGAGTGCTCGTTCTCCCTACTAGCCTGCAGGTCATCCTTGGGCAAGGTGTAGAACCCGCTTAGCCCCCTGATCAGGGTCCTGTGAAGCCACGGCAGCAGGTAGTGGATGGTCATATGAGCGGCTGGTGCATATCACAAGTCCTGGTTATGCGACCACTGACACCAGGCAGACAATCTCTGAAGAGGATTGACAGTAACTGGAGTCACCTGTCTTGTAAAGTCACTGCCCAGATGAAAGCAATGGCAAACCACTTCTGTAGAAAAATTTGTCAAGAACAGTCATGGTCATGGAAGGATCATGATCATACAACAATGAGCGAATATCAAAACACTGAAACACACAGTGAAATGCATAGTAACACACAAACAGCTGGAGGAACTCAGCAGGTCAGGCAGCATCTTTGGAGAGGAATGAACAGTCAATGTTTGATCAGGATTGGAAAGGGTCGGGAAGAAACCAGAATAAGATGTGAGGGGAGGGGAAGGAGTACAAGGTGATAGGTGAAGCCTGGTGAGGGAGAAGGTAGGTGGGTAGGGGAGCATGTGTTGTTTGTGTCAATGACGGACACAGTCTGATGATCTGCTGTGGGCAGCCCACAAGTGTCATCACACTTCCGGCACAGTGGCATTGTGGTTAGCGTAATGCCTTTGCATCACCAGCAGATTTCAATTACACTGCTGTCTGTAAGGAGTTTGTACATTCTCCCTGTGACGACATGGGTTTCCTTTGGTGCTCTGGTTTCCTCCCATGTTCCAAAGACATATGAGTTAGTTGGTTATCTAGTTACATGAGTGTAATTGGGCAATGCAAACTCAGTGGGCTGGGCCTGTTACTGTGTTGTATCATTAAATCAATAAGATACATAAAAATAAAAATAAAACATACCATGCCCACAACCTACTAATGCTAACTCCTACGCCTTTGGACTGTGGGAGAAAACTGGAGCACCCGGAGGAAACGCACACAGTCGCAGGCAGAACGTACAAACTACTTACAGGCAGCAGTAGAAAATGAAGCATGGTTGCTGGTGCTGTAAAGTGTTATGCTAACCTGTCGCTCTTGTCTTACACAGTGGGAAATGTATGGGTTCGTAGTTTTAAATGGCCATTATAAGTTAGCTCCAGTGTACACACTTGGTGGCCACTTTTTTCAGTACCTCCCGTACCTCATAAAATGGCCACTGAGTGTGTGTTCATGGTCTTCTGCTGCTGTAGCCCTTCCACTTCAAGGTCCTATGCGTTGTGCATTCAGAGATGCTCTTCTGCTTGTTACAGTTGTAACGTGTGGTTATTTGAGTTACTGTCACTTGAACTAGTCTGGCATTCTCCTCTTATCTCTCTTACTGACAAGGCATTTTCACCCATAGGATTTTCACTTGATTTTTTTTATTTTTCACACAATTCTCTGTAAAATCTAGAGAGTGAGTGCGTGAAAATCCCTGGGGATCAGCAATTTCTGAGATACTCAATCCATCCCATCTGACACCAATGACCATTCCATGGTCATAGTCATTTAGATCACATTATTGCCCATTCTGATATCTGTTCTGAAAAACAACTGAACGTGTAGACCATGACTGCATACTTTGATACATTGAATTGCTGCCACATGATTGGCTGATTGGAGATTTGCATTAATGAGCACGAGTACCTAATAAAGTGCCCACTGAGTGTAAATGAATGATAGCATCTGGAGGTAGCTGATTGAACTGTGGTGAGAATTAAACGGATTAGTTTTGGATTATTGTAAATGAGTGCTTGATGGTCAGTTTGCCCTCAATGAATCAAAGAACCTCTATCTGTTCTATATGATTTTATACATCTGTGTTCCTGTTGGAAAATTTGTTCAAGAGGGAGCTGTGCTACATAGGAACGAACTCTGCTGTGACATAGAGAACAAGTGGCAACTACAAATGGAGACGGAAAAACCAAAAGACCCAACCACTGACCATAGCTAACACTTACACTTACCCACACTGTACCAGGACATATGGACCCTGGACCTAGATTCTCTCAAATAAACAACCCCTTAGGAGAACATCATATTCGACTTGAGTGGTCACACAATTTCAAAGGGAGCCCCCCCCCCAATGCTTCTCCAGGCCAATAGAGAGGGGGTAACAATTCCTTCGGTGGTAAACAGCTTGATAACACCAGCTTCTCACATAGCCCTCTCAAAATCCAAGAGAATCTGTCCAGACAACTTGCTTAATGCCTTTAACCTTGAGAGCTTCCATGCAGACTCAAACCCTGCACTCTCCAATCTCTGCCCAAACAGCAAGTACCAAATCTGCCCAAAGTCATCTATTCTAATCTAAATGGTAATGCAACGTAAGTGGTAAAAGAATATTTAATTTTCCTATCTCGGATCCCATCAAAATATGCAGGGTTGTGGCACAATATCAACTGCCCAGGATTTCCTCAGATTATGATCACATTTCCTCAAGATTACATCACTGAGGTAAAAGAGAAATTAGAAGTCTTTAAACAAATAACTTCTGATTTCTGGAATTGCTACTTCACATCTCATAAAGAAAGTGTGCATTCCAGACCAAACTTGAATCAATAAAGGATGCTCAAAAGCTGTGGCGGATATGAACGCAATCACATCTTACAGAGTGAAACCAAGTGACATAGATGACAACAAGGCTCTGCTTCCAGATGAGCTCAATGACTTGGATGCTCAGCAAAACACGGAGGAACCTTCAGGAACTCACACATCCCTAGTGATCCTGTAATTTTAATTCCTAAAGCCAACATTTAGGCCATTCAGCCTATTGAGTCTGCTCCACCATTCAATTATGGGCTGTTCCAATTCTTCCAGTCATCCCCACACCCCTGCTTTCACCCCTATGATGCCCTGGCTAATCAAGAACCTATCTATCTCTGCCTTAAATACACCCAATGACTTGGACTCCACAGCCACTCATGACAACAAATTCCACAGATTTACCACCCTTGAGTAAAGTAATTTCTCCACACCTCTGTTCTAAATGGATGTCCTTCAATCCTGAAGTCATGCCCTCTTGTCCTAGACTCCCCTACCATGGGAAATAACTTTGCCATATCTAATCTGTTCAGGCCTTTTAACATTTGGAATGTTTCTATGAAATTCAGAGGATTTGTCTTGTGTCCAGCACGTAAGTGCAATTATAGTGAAAGCTTGGCAGTGCCTCTACTTCCTTAAGAGTTTGTGAAGATTCGGCATGACATGTAAACCTTTGACAAACTATTATAGTTGTGTGGTGGAGAGTATATTGACTAGTTGCATCTCAGCCTGGTATGGAAACGTCAATTGCCTTATATGGAAAGTCCTACACAAAGTAGTGGATATGGCCCAGTCCATCATGGATAAAGATATTGCCACCAGTGAGCACATCTAAATGAGTGCTGTCACAGGAAAGCAGCATCCAGCATCAAGTACCCTACCACCCGAGCCATGCTGTCGTCTCGCTGCTGCCATCAGGACAAAGGTACAGGATCCTTCGGACCCTCAAGGTACCGGAACAGTTATTACCCCTCAACCATCAGGCTTTCAACCAATGGGGATAACTTCAGTCAGGTTCACTTGCTCCATCGCTGAACTGTTTCCACAACCTATGGAATCATTTTCAAGGACTCTTCATCTCATGTTGTCAATACTTACTGTTTCTTTTGTTTTCTTTTTCACTTTTGTATTTCTGTAGTTTGTTGTCTTTTACGAGTTTGTCCATCTTTTGGGTGAGCTCTTTCATTGATTCCATTGCGTTTCTTGGATTTACTGTGTATGCCTGCAAGAAAAAGAATCTCGGGGTTGTACTTACTGTGCAATAGTCTCAGACACACACACACACACACACACACACACACACACACACACACACACACTTCAAAGGAGGCATTGGGGACAGATTTTTTTTCCCACAGAGTGTTATTGGTGCCTGGAATGCGCTGTCAGGGGTTGTTTTGGAGTTAGATACGACAGAGGCGTTTAAGAGGCTCTTAGACTAATGAATGTACAGAGAATGGAGGGATATGGACATTTTGCAGCAGGAGGTACTAGTTTAGTTGTGCATTTAATTACTAGTTTAAGCTAGCACAATATAATGGGCAGAATGGCACGTTCCTGTGCTTACTGTTCTATATTCTATGCCCTGAAAGCATCTCTGGGTCTTTCAGGAAGGAATAGTTCACACACCACTGCAGAGGTCACTCAGAGACAACCACACAGTTATTTCCCGCAGAGAATGACTAGCCAGTTTGTAAAATAAGTCTCAATTCCAAGTTCAAGTTTATTGCCATCTGATTGTACAACCAAATGAAATGACGTTCCTCTGGACCACAGTGCATCCACTGAACACATATCACACACAGCACATAAACCAAAAAATTAACATAAATAAGTTACTAAATAATTCAAAAGGCATGCAGCACAGGTAAACAGTAAATAATACAGCATACAGTAAACAGCTTGTCCTAGTGACGAGAACTTGGTGGTGGCAAGGTATTCATTAGTCTCACAGCCTGAGGGAAGAAGCTGTTACCCAGTCTGGCAGTCTAACACCTGATGCTTCTGTACCTCCTTCCTGATGGTAGTGGGTTCAAGAGATTGTGGGATGGGTGGTAGGGATCCTCAGCAATGTTTTGTGCCCCTTATCTGTAACACGCCCAACAAGCATCACACATAAGGGGCAGGGATGCCCTGAGGATTATCTCAGTGGTTTTCACGAGCCTCTGTAGGGTCTTGCAATCTGATGGCTTGCATCTTCCATACTACACAATAATGCAGCTAGACAGGACATTCACAATGGTGCACTGTCTCCAGCATTGTTCATTGATATTTTCAGTTGCTTGCCTACATAGTACCAGATTCATTGGTTCCATTGACCAGAGAACCTCTGGTTGATCATCTAAAGCAAAGTACTGTCATTAAAGAAAGAAGTGCTTAAGCGTTTAGACCTCATCACACTTGTCCAACCAATGACAAACTTGTAAATTGTGACCTGTGTTGTATCGTAGGGAATACAAAGGAAATGTCTGCATAGGAAGCTGCCACAAAATAACAGCAGTGTAACAATGACCAGTTCATTTGTTCCATAAACATGAGAGGTTCTGCGACTCACATAAAACGTACACTGAAGGAACTCAGCAGGTCAGGCAACATCAGTGGAGGGGAATAAATAGTCACCTTTCATCAGCTCTAGAAAGGAGAAGGGAGAGAGTTGTTTCTATTGACTGTTTATTTCCCTTGTAGATGATGCCTGACTTGTTCAGTTCTTCTGGCATTTTGTGTATTAATTTATACCAGAAATGTTCAAGTTCGAGTTTATTTTCAGGGTATAAATGTCATGAAAATTAGCTCTCTGCAGTAGCAGCATAGTATATTAGAAACACGACAAACATCAATTGCATAAACTTAAGTTAACATAAATTATACATAACAACATAAACATAACAACATTATTGCAAGTTGAGAGAGAGAGAGAAAACAGCCCACGGTAATGTTCGGGTTTTTCAGCTTGGTTCAAGAAGCTGGTGGTGGCAGAGAATAAGTTGTTATTGAACCTTGCGGTGTGGGCCTTCAGTCTCCCGTGCCTCCTGCCTCCTGCTCCTTTTCAGCGATAATTAATTGTTAGACAGCAGGGATAATCCCCCTGCTCTACTTCAAGAGAGTGCCGTGGGATATTGTTACTTGCAAACAGACAATCTTGGTTTAACATTTCATCCAAAGACTCCAGCCCCTCCTTTTGATATAGCACTGGGGTCTCAGCCTGTACATTTATACTCAAGTGCCTTATTTAGAGGCTAGAATCACGGCAAGCATACGCTTCCCCCGTCTGAAGTGCCAACGTTACAAGTTGCAGGCAAGTTAACCGTGACCTCAGAATTGTGTTTGGTGATGTTGGTGTGTGGAAGATCAAAGTGAAGATGCTTTATTCATTTTATTTAATCTGGCAGTAGAACCCACACCAAGCAGTGCTCTATTGGGTTTTGAACTTTTATCCGGCTGCTGAGCCTCTGCAGATGTTCTCAATGGTGGGGAAGGTTGCACCATTGCACTGGATCATGAGAGGCTGCAGAGAGTTGTAGACTCTGCTAGCTCTATCACGGACAACAAGCTTCCCCACCATTGAGCACATCTTCAACAGCCAGTACCACAAGAAGGCGGCATCCATTGTTAAGGACCCTCACCACCTGGGCCATAGCCTTTTCCCATTCCAACTATCGGTGTGGAGATACAGGAGCTCAGAGCTACACACTTAACAATTTAGAAGCCCTCTGTCATCAGATTTCTGAATGATCGATGAACCCATGAGAACTACCTCATTATTTAATCTTTTGCTCTATTTATTGACATTGTAGCTTTGAGTAAATTTTATGGAAATAATTCAGAAAATGTGTAGCTTGGGTGGTTGATGGTTGTGTCGAGTTTTTTCCAATATCCAATTCGCAATTTGCTAGCAAACGTTTCGTCACCATACGAGGATACATCATCAGTGTGCTGTTGTTGGTTGTGGTGTGGAGGACTCAACCCAACGAGTAATTTTTATGATGAATCGTGAATTTCATAACATACGTTGTGATAATAAACCCCAGTATTACTTTTTGTTTGCTTTATATAATTTACAGTAATTTTATGCCTTTGCACTCTACTACTGCCGCAAGACAAAAAATTTCATGCTATGTAAAAGAGTGATAATAAATCCAATTCTGATTTCTCTAAACAACAAATCTGAACCCCCTCTCAACTTGCTTAGAAAGCTGCCTCAGGCCTCTATTGCATTTTCACTTGTGATTTTCTCTGTTGCAGAGTTCCTCGAAAGCCTCGCAGGTTCCGTCTCCTTGGGGAACAAATGGAAAGTAAGTTTTCCTTATTCATTCCCTGGCTCCGGAGTTTACTAGAGGCAGGTATCGTGCAGTGGGGCTGGCTACTTGCTTGGATGGATTCTTCTCGGGTTTTCTTTAACATTTCTTCCTGGGAGGTTCCTGTGGGCGTACCTACACTTCAGGGGCTGCAGTGGTTCAAAAAGGCAGCTCATCGCCACCTTCTCAAGGGAACTGGGGATGGGCAATAAACGCTGGCTTAACTGGTGACGCTCACATCCAGTAAATGAATGATAAAAAAAAGGTTTGCAATCTGAGAGTGGAGTAGTGAGGTACTATCCATTAAGACCATAAGAAATAGGAGCAGAATTAGGCCATTTGGCACATTGAGTCCGCTCCACCATTCAATCCCTTATTTTTCCCTCTCTCTGCAGGCCAACTACCCGGTCTTCTCCCCATAACCTTTGCTGCCATGGGCAGTCAAGAACCCATCTATCTCCACCTTAATTCTACCAATGACCTGGCCTCCACAACTGCCTGTGGGAACAAATTCCACAAATTCACCACCCTCTGGCTAAAGGAATTTCTCCACATCTCTGTTTTAAATGGACACTCCTTTATCATGAGGCTGTCCAATACTACCCCAACATGGCAAACATCCTTTCCATATCTACTCTGTCTAGCCTCTCAACATTCAAAAGGTTTCAAGGAGATCCCCACCCTCCATCCTTCTAAAATCCAATGAATAGAGGCCCAGAGCCATCAAAAGTTCCTCATATCAGATTCAGATTCAGATTCAGTTTATTGTCATTTAGAAACCACAAATACAATGCTGTTAAAAAAATGAGACAACGTTCCCCCAGAATGATATCACAAAAGCATATGACAAAACAGACTACACCAGAAAATCCACGTAACGTTTGGCAATCCCCAATCCAGAGTCCGGAGAGGCTGCTGCATATTAATATCACGCTACCGTCTAGCACATTCCCCAGAAAGGAGCTCCAAATCCACCAGATAAAAACAAGACCAAAAACTAAAGCTACAAGACCTGCACAAAACCACATAATTACAACATATAGTTACAACAGTGCAAACAATAGCATAATTGATTTAAAAAAAAACAGACTATGGGCACAGTAAAAATAGTCCAAGATGCTAAAGGACTGTAAGTTCAAAAGAAATCACCAGTTTCCACAAGTCCCCAGGGTCCCGACAGACTCGCCATCCCACGCCGGCGGCAGAAGGGAATACCCCCGCTATGGACTTCCAAGGCGCCGCCTGACTCAGCCTCGCAGACGCAGCACACACCAAAAGCAACCTGAGTCCATCAAAAGGACTCCGAGTCCGTCGAACCTCCGAGCCGACGACCATCCCCTCCGGCACAGCTTCTCCGAGCACCATCCTCTGCTGAGCGTATTAAGACGGCCCGGCCAACGGCCATCGGCAATGCGACCCCGAGGACTGGGGGCCTGTTCTTCCCAGCAGAGTCCCGGACCTCACAGCAGCAGCAGCAACGAAGAAGGTCTTCCTGGAATTTTCCGATGTTTCTCCGTGTTTCCACATCCATTTTCAATCGATTATGATTGCGCACGGCACCCCAGTTCACAAATAACAGATAATCAGTTCCGGAGTGGCTGCTGCAAGCTGTGTCGCACCACCATCTTGGATTGATAATCTTTTCATTCTCGGAATCATCTTTGTGAACCTGTTCTGAATCCTCTCCAATGCCAGCACAACTTTCCTTAGACATGGAGCCCAAAACTGTTCACAATATTCAAGTTAGGCCTCACCAGTGCCTTATAAGCCTCAGCATCACATCCCTGCTCTTATATTCGAGAACTCTTGAAATTAATGCTAACATTGCATTTGCCATCCTCCCCACTGACACAACCTGCAAGTTAATCTTTAGAGTGTTCTGCACAAGGACTCCAAAGTCCCTTTGCATCTCAGATTTTTGAATGTTCTCCCCATTTACAAATTATTCTGCATATTTTTTGATTCTACCGAAGTGCATGACCATGCACTGGTCTGGTCACCGAATTATAGGAAAGATGTCAACAAAATAGAGAGAGTACAGAGAAGATTTACTAGAATGTTACCTGGGTTTCAGCACCTAAGTTACAGGGAAAGGTTGCTCAAGTCAAGTCTTTATTCTTTGGAGCGTAGAAGGCTGAGGGGGGACTTGATAGAGGTATTTCAAATTATGAGGGGAATAGATAGAGTTGATGTGGATAGGCTTTTTCCATTGAGAGTAGGGGAGATTCAAACAAGAGGACATGAGTTGAGAGTTAGGGGGCAAAAGTTTAGGGGTAACACAAGGGGGAATTTCTTTACTCAGAGAGTGGTAGCTGTGTGGAACGAGCTTCCAGTAGAAGTGGTAGAGGCAGGTTCGGTATTGTCATTTAAAGTAAAATTGGATAGGTATATGGACAGGAAAAGAATGGAGGGTTGTGGGCTGAGTGCGGGCCAGTGGGACTAGGTGAGAGAAAGCGTTTGGTGCGAACTAGAAGGGCCGAGATAGCCTGTTTCCGTGCTGTAATTGTTATATGGTTATATGCATTTTCCTACATTATATTTCAGTTGCCACTTTCTTGCCCATTCTCCTAATCTGTCTAAATCCTTCTGTAGCCTTCCCATTTCCTTAACACTACTTCTCCCATCCACCAGTCTTCATATCATCTGCACAGTTGGCAATAAAGCCATCTATTCTATCATCTAAATCATTGATATACAGCATAAAAAGAAGCGGTCCCATCTCCGAACCCTGTGGAACACCACTAATCACTGGCAACCATCCAGAATAGGATCCTTTTATTCCCACTCACTCCCTCTTACCAATCAACCAATGCTCTAACCATGCCAGTAACATTCCTGTAATACCACGGGCTCTTAACTTGATAAGCAGCCTCATGTGCGACACCTTGTCAAAAGCCATTCTGAAAATCCGAGTTTACAACATTCACTGCATCCCCTTTTTTTATCCTACTTGTAATCATCTCAAAGAATTCCAACAGGTTTGTCAGGCAAGATTTTCTCTCATGGAAACCACACTGACTTTGTCCTATCTTGTACTGTGTTACCAACCTCATCCTTAACAATTGACTCCGACATCTTCCCAACCACTGAGGTCAGGCTGAGTGGTCTGTAATTTCTTTTCTGCTGCCTTCCTCCTTTCTTAATGAGTGGAGTGACATTTGCAATTTTCCAGTCCTCATAAACAATGCCAGAGTCGAATGATTCTTGAAAGATCATTACTAATGCCTCAACAATCTCTACTGCTACCTCTTTTAGAACACTAGGGTGCAGTTCATCTGATCCTTTCGTACCTTTGGATTTTTCAGCTTTTTCTGCACCTTCTCCCTTTAATTCTAACTGTCCTCACTTATCTTCCCTCACACCCTTTAACACTAGGCACATTGCTAGTGTCTTCCACAGTAAAGGCTGATCAAGATACTCATTTAGTTCATCTACCAGCTCCTTATCCCATGTTATTATTTCTCCAGCCTCATTTTTTTGTGGTTCCATATCAACTCTCATCACTCCTTTAGTTTTTGTATACTTGAAAAACTTTTTCTATCCACCTTGATATTCTTTGCTAGCTTGCTTTCATATTTCATCTTTTCCCTCCTAATGATTCTTTTAGCTGTGTTCTGTAGATTTTAAAAAGCTTTCCAACCCTCTATCTTCCTGCTAATTTTTGCTTTGTTGTCAGCCCTCTCTTTTGCTTTTACATTATCTTTGATTTCACTTGTCAGCCACGTTTGTACTATTTTGCCATTTGAGTATTTGTTTGTTTATGGAATACAACTCTCCTGCATCTTCCTCATTTTCCCCAGAGACTCAAGCCATTGCTACGCTGATGTCATCTCTGCCAGCATCTCCTTCCAATTTACTTTGTCCAACTTCTCTCTCATCCCACTGTAATTTCATTTACCCCACTGAAATACTGATATGTCAGACTTACTCCTTATCAAATTTCTAGTTGAAAATCATATTGTGATCGCTGCCTCCTAAGGGTTTTTTTTACCGTAAACTTCCTAATTGCCTCGGTTCATTGAATAGCACTCAGTCTATTATAGCAGATCCCTTAGTATGGCCTTATGGACAAACTACTCTAAAAAGCCCTCTCGTAGGCATTCAACAAATTCACTCTCCTGAGATCCATTACCAACCTGATTTTCTCAATCTACCTGCATGTCCCATGACTATCACAACATAGCCCTTTTGACACGCCTTTTCTATTTCCCATTGTAATCTGTAGTCCACATCCCGGCTCCCATTTGGAGGCCGGTAGATAACTGCCATCAAGGTCCTTTTACCCTTGCAGGTTCTTAACTCCCACAAGATTTCAATGTTTTCCAATCCTAGGTCGCAGTTTTCTAAAGATTTGATGCCATTCTTTACCAGCAGAGTCAAGCTAACCCCTGTGCCAACCTTACTATCCCTCTGATACAATGCATCACCTTGGGCATTCAGCTCCCAACTGCAACCATCCTTCAGCCATGATTCAGCCATTGTGATGGCGACAACATCATACCCAACATCATATCTGTAAAAGTGCAACAAGATCATCCACCTTATCCCTTATACTCCATGGATTGAGATATAAAACTTATTTGTTACCCTTTTTGATTCTGCATCTCTAATGCACTGATACTCACCCTGCTGGCTGCAATTTTGTCCTATAATCTGCCTGCTCTTCCTGACAGTCTGACTGCAGGCTATCTTTACTTTTTTACCATCCTCCTATCCTGAGTCCCTTCACTCTGGTTCCCACCCCCCAGCCAAATTAGTTTAAACCCTCCCAAACAGCTCTAACAAACCTGTCCCCCAAGAATATTGGTCACCCTTGGGGTCAGGTGCACCCCATCACTTTGGAACAGGTCATACCTCCCTCAGAAGAGATCCCAATGATCGTACAACCTGAAGCCCTGCCCCTTGCACCAGCTTCTCAGCCAGACATTTATCTGCCAGGCCATCCTGTTTTTATCCTCACTGGCGCGTGGTGCAGGCAGCAATCCAGAAATTACTTCCTGGAGGTCTTGCTTCTCAGCTTTCTGCCTAGCTCTCTAAACTCTCTCTTCAGGACCTCATTGCTTTCCCTTCCTATGTCATTGGTACCAATATGTACCAAGACATACAGCTGCTCACCTGTCCTCTCCAAAATGCTATGGATGTGAGCAGAGATGTCCCTGCCGCTGGCCCCTGGGAGGTAACATGCCATCTGGGTGTCCCGTTCACATCCGCAGAATCTCCTGTCTGTTCCTCTGAGTATAGAGTCCCCTATCACTACCGCTCCCCTCTTCTCCCTCTTTCCCTTCTGCATCAAAGGCATGAGCTGTGAAACAAAGAAATAAATAGGTAAAGAAGAGAGAGAGAGAATTGCATAAATCAGAGAATTGAATAAATAGAGAGAATTGTCTTGGATGTTCTCATTGTCATCACAAGACCCTGTTGAACATTGGTAATGTAGAATGTTGCAAGTCCAATTCACTGCTTTATTGGTGAGACCAACAGTTGGAAAGCTGCGTGCCCTCGGTTACAGCACGAACTAGGCCTCATGCCGCGGGCTCGCCTGTTGCAGCCGCCCAGGAGAGGAAAAGTCGGAGGCGCTACGGCGCGGCATTCATGCTGGATTGGGAGCAGGCCCCTCCCATCAGTGCTGCTCTCCAGTGTTCGCTCAGTGTAGGGTAAGGTGAACTGCACATGTGTGTTCATCTGCAGACTGCTGAGGAGATCATCCACGCAGCATCATTCTGCAGGACATGTCGCTCAGGGTCCAGGACTGCATTATATTTTTTGTAGACTGTATTTTTACTTTATCTTGTATGGCTTCAAGTAACCCTGACTGGAGGGCTAAGCAGGTGCTACAGCTTGTCCAAGGGTGACCTACAGGCTAGTGGAGGGAAGGAGTGCCCTGCACCTCCTTTGGTAGAGATGTATCTCCACCCCACCAGTTGGTTGAAAAGGTTAGGACTTTATTTCCTGGAGCATAGAAAAATGAAAGAAAATCTTTTTGAGGTATATAAGATTATGGAGGAGGGATTACAGAGAAGGTGAATTTTGACTTCTTCCCTCATTTTGGGTGGGAGTAGAATGCGAGGTCGTACAGTAGGTTTAAGATGAAGGGTAAAGTATTCAAGGGGAATCTGAGGGGGACCTACTTCACTCAGAGAGTGGTGCAAGTGTGAAATGAGTTGCAAGTGGAAATGGTGGATGCAGGCTTGATTGTAACATTCAAGAGAAATTTGGATAGGTACTTGGATAAGAGGGGTGGGTAATGGTGGGGGAGCTATCAGCCAATTGCAGGTAGATGTGACTAGGCAGAAAACCAGGCTGAAGTGCTTATTTCTGTGCCGTGGAGCTCTATAACTTGATGTACCACTAGCCTGAGGCCCCTGTGTTCTAGAACACTTCCCAAGGCCCTATAATTAACTGGGGCCTGGTTGAACTTATCAAAGTGCAACACCGTGAACCCATTCAAATTAATTTCCATCTTCCATTCTCTGGCCTACTTCATGTTGGTCTAGATCCCACTGTAAACTTAGGTAACCCTCTTTACTGTGAAGTATAACACCAACAGCAGCGAAGATATATTTTGTTATTTAGAGATGCAGGTAATGGGCTCCTCTAGCCCATCGAGCCTGCACTGCCCAATTACACCCATGTGACCAATTAACCTGCTAACCCATACGTCTTTGGAAAAGGCTGACACATTTTAACAGCTAAAATAATTTACTACTTGAGGGAATGATACTCTGGGCAATTGTGGATGATTGGAAGTTATTAATAATGATCAAAGTGTACTATTTGGCTATCAATTAGTATAGCTAAATTCCACTGTCAGCTTGAATGGGTAATCAATATCCAAATTCAACAGCCTCACAAAAATCAATGGAGAAGTTAACAGAAGATCCTATTTTTGCAAATGCCATGGCTCATCCAACATTGCGGCAACAGGAGAAGCCACCATTGGCACGGGCGGGGGGTGGGGTAAGGCTTGAGTTCAGGAGCCAGGAGATAATGTTGCAGTTCTATAAAACCCTGGTTAAACCACACTTGGAATATTGTGCTCAAGTCTGGTCATGTCATTATAGGAAGGATGTAGAAGATTTAGAGAGAGCACGGAGGGGATTTGCCAGGCTGTTACCTGGATTACATTACATGTCTTATGAAGACAGATTGAGTGTGCTAGGGCTATTCTCTTTGGAGTGAAGGAGGATGAGATCCAACTTGGCAGAGGTGTACAGGATAAGAGGCATAGATTAACAGGATCGCCAGATAATTTTATTTTCCCTAGGGGAAAATGGCTAACGCAAATGAGCATAATTTTAAGGTGATTGGAGGAAAATATAGGGAAGATGTCGGAGTTAAGTTTTTTACACAGTGAGCGGTGAATGCATGGAACGCCCTGTTAGGGTTGGTGGTTGAGGCAACAATATTAGGGGCATATAAGGAACTCTTAGATAGGCAAAAGGATGATAGAAAAATGGAGGGTTATGTAGGAGAGAAGGGTTAGATTGATCCCAGAGTAGGTTAAAAAGTTGGCACAACATTGAGGGCCGAAGGGCCTGTAGTGGGCTGTAATGTTTTATGTTCTGTGTTATCATTGCACCAGGCGGGTGGTGTCAGTTTCAGGGGCTGTTATTTCAGCAGGTTGCGAGGTATGAGCTTGACTTCCTATCAACAATCAAGTTGTAAGCACAGAAGTAGTCACTATTGTTTTATATTTAACATACAATCATTTCATTGTGTTCCCTCCTGTCCAGGGACTTCATATAACCTCGCTCTACACAGCCAGCTCCCAATAAAGGCAAATTGTCAACAGTTAAAGTGATTTACTTCCCTCCCATGTTGCCATCTTTCAATTTAATATCGACCTTTAGACTTCAAGTCGCAATGTTTACGTTTACTGAAGGGCTGATGAATATTTCATTGATAGATGTTAAGATCTGGTTTAAAAGCAATCAAAGTCACGGTTGATTGGCAAATAGCAGTCACATTTACAATGCTGGTTGTTTGTGATTATGACAGAGATTTCAGCTGGATTTTATCTGCTTGGAGTGCTTTCCAGTACAACATTTATCCCTGTCTCCTGTCAGAACGAATAAGGAAGGGCTGAGTGTAATTATTATGAATAAAATAACAGAACTCTTGATTGATTTGTGCAATAAAACCGTGCATCACGGTGTTAATCAAACTCCTCTTGAGTGCCTGCAAAGTGTTTGGTGTATTGATTATGAAGGCAGCTCACTGTCATAATGAACACAGGGCCTGCCTACAGGTTCAACATCTGCTTCCTTCTATATTGCTGCTTGTCTCTTAATTACACTGAGAGTTTTCAGGGCGATAAACAAGCTGGATTTGAGCCAGGCATTCAACTTTCTCCAAGTTTTGTATCTTGGCTCTGACCCTGGGATTTACAAGGTCAGCAGTTCAATGCCAGTGACATCACAACATCTGCTCATGCTCAGAACTGCTTAACTAAGCAACTTCTTTCTTTGGACAGATTTGTTTGCCTGTGATATTAATGACAGGGAAACATATGTTGTGTTTCCTGGGACACATTACAGAAGAAAGACTAATATTTCTGTAGCCTTTTTCATGAGCAGAGGCTCCACCAAAGTGCTTTGTAGACAATAAAGTACTTCTCCATTTAATAGTGTAATGTAGAAACCAAAGTGTCCGATTTATGCGTGGTAAGTTCTCTCAGAGAGAAAGGAATCCGTATCCTTATATCTCTGGTGTTAACTGAGCCAAGAATAGAGACCTTCTTTACTGGGAAGAACTCCCACTGCAGGTGATCACCAAAGTGGTCTCGGCCTGAAATGTCAGTTCTTTGTTCCTCTCCATAGCTGCTGTGTTCATCCACCATTTTGAGTGTGTTATTTAAGATGAGAATTTCTTGTCACGTGTACTTCAAAACATTGAAATATACAGCGAAATAGGTCACTGAACAACACAGTCCAAGGGCGTGTTGCAGGCAGGCCACAAGTATCAGCACACTGCTGAGCCACAACTTACTATCCTGGCTCACCTGTACTTCTACACTCAGAGGGTGGTGTGAGTGTGGAATGAGCTGCCAGCCAGAGTGGTGGATGTGGGTTCATTCAAGGAAAGTTTAGATTCGTTGGTACATGGGTAGGAGAGGTTTGGAGTGATATGGTCCACATGCAGGTAGGTAGGATTTGGGTTCGTATGGACTAGATAGGCCAAAGGGCTTGTTTCAATGCTGTAGTGCTCTCTGACTCTTATGACTCTATTCAGGACACAAGAAAAGTTTTTTTTTTCCCCCACAGTGGCCTTTGGTTCTGTTACTGATCACTTTGGGCAGATAGTTTGTTCTAATTCTCCAGCACATGGCAATGGATGGGTCTGACAGATGGTGGGACTGTCCCAGCCGGCCCATCAGACCTCAGAGTTAAATGCTGGGCCACTGCCAGTGTGTCTAACAACCCCATTGTTACCAGACAGTAATTCAGAGGCAGACGAACTCACAATAAACAGTCCACTAAAATCCAGTGGAACGGAAAATTATCCTGTGCTCTTGCACCTCTTCCACTTTGGACTTGACTTCTGAAAGTCAGGAAAGAAGTTGATTGCTGATATACACTTCCATCATATTGTGAGTCCATGTGACCAGGCTTGCTTCTCTCTGTCAGAATCCTCGTGCAGCAAGCAGAGTCAAAGGCAAATTTATTGTCATATGCACAGGTGCATATAAATACAATGAAAAACGTACTTGCATCAGTATCACAGGACCCAGCATTGTTGGATTTTGATGTTTTTGTGATCCAAAGGTTCTCTGGAAGTCAAGAATGAGGCATAGACTGGTTGCTTCTCATCACTTTTATTAAGTATTACAAGAGCAAAGAAAAAAACAGAAGAAGTGTCGAAAAAAGAAAGGAAAAACCAGACTAACAAGTAGTCATGGTCATATCTCACTCTGAGCAGATTTTTCCAATGATAACAGTAAACCTATACAATAGCCAGATTCAAGTTGCATGACACCTGTTATAGAAAACTAAGATTTTTTTTTAGAAAAATACAGAAGCAATTGTCCTGTAATTACTGGAAAATTCAAAGTTCAAGGTAAAAATTCGAAGGACCGTACTGTGCGTAAGTCTTGGACACTCGTGATGTCAGTGCTGATGAAGTGTCTCAGCCCAGAATGTCGACTGTTTATTCCCATTCGTAGATGCTGCCCGACCTGCTGAGCTCCTCCGACATATTGTGTGTATTGCATCTGCAGTATCTCTTGTGTACTTGATTTTTTTAATATGGCTTCATATGGTATGGCCTCCAAAGAGCCCTGATTTTAACATCATTGAGGCTGTCTAGGATTACCTGGCAAGACAGGAGCAAGTGAGACAGCCAAAGTCTGCAGATGAACTGTGGCAAGTTCTCCAAGATGCTTGGAACAAGCTATCAGCTGATTTTTTTTTATAAAACTGCACAACAGAGTACCTAAGAGAATTGAAGCAGTTTTAAAGGCAAAGGGTGGTCAAGCCAAATATTGGTTTGATTTAGTTTTTTTAAATGTTTACTGCTCTTTATAGTATTTTTTTGATATTTAAAAACTTCTCATTTCATTAATTTGAAAACATTGTCACTTTACAGATTTTTATTACATGTGCCAAAGACTTCTGCACAGCTCTGTACCTGTATTATCAAAGTATATACTGTATACCATAAACAACCCTGAGATTTGTCTCGCAAACACGAGGAGATGTGCAGATGCTGGAAATGCTGGTGGAATGCAGCAGGCCAGGTAGCATCTATAGGAAGAAGCACAGTCGACGTTTTGACCCACGAAGGGTTTCGGCCCAAAACGTTGACAGTACTGAGATTTGTCTTCTGGTTATGTAATTCACTGAAAAATTACATCTATACAGGGAATTTTATAAACATACGAGCAAGCATAGGAAAATTAAACTACGAGAAAAATACATGAATAGTAACAATTCTATACCCCAATCCAAAAGTATAAATTAATCAGTATTCACAAGAAAAATAGAAGACCATAAGATATAGGAGCAGAAAAACAGGCCATTGGCCCATCATGTCTGCTCCGCCATTCAATCATGGGCTGATTCAATTCTTCCAGTCATTCCCACTCCCCTGCCTTCTTCCCATACCCTTTGATTACCTGGCTAACCAAGAGCCTATCTATCTCTGCCTTAAATGCACCAATGACTTGGCCTCCACAGCTACTCGTGGCAACAAATTCCACAGATTTACCACCCTCTAACTAAAGTAATTTCTCTGCATCTCAGTTCTAAACGGACATCCTTCAATCCTGAAGTCATGCCCCCTTGTCCTAGATTCCCCTACCATGTGAAATAACTTTGCCATATCTAATCTATTCAGGTCTTTTAACATTCGGAATGTTTCTCTGAGATCCCCCCATTTTCCTGAACTCCAGGGAATACAGCCCAAGAGCTGCCAGACGTTCCTCATGCGGTAACCCTTTCATTCCTGGAATCATTCTCGTGAATCTTCTCTGAACCCTCTCCTTTGCCCATTCCCTAAACTATCTAAGTCTCTCTGCAGGCTCTCTGTTTCCTCAACACTACCCACTCCTCCAGCTATCTTTGTATCATTGGCAAATTTAGCCACAAATCCATTAATACCGTAGTCCAAATCATTGACGAACATCATAAAAGCAGTGGTCCCAACACCGATCCTGTGGAGCTCCACTGGTAACCGGCAGCCAGCCAGAATAGGATCCCTTTACTCCCACTCTCTGTTTTCTGCTGATCAGCTAATGCTCCACTCATGCTAGTAACTCCCCTGTAATTCCATGGGCTCTTATCTTGCTAAGCAGCCTCATGTGCGGCACCTCGTCAAAGGCCTTCTGTAAATCCAAGCACACCACATCTACTGAATCTCTTTTGTCTACCCTACTTGTAACTTCCTCAAAAAAATTGCAGAAAGTTTGTCAGACAGGATTTTCCTTTCAGGAAACCATGCTGGCTTTGGCCTATCTTGTCATGTGCCTCCAGACATTCTGTAATTTCATCCCTAACAATTGATTCCAACAGCTTCCCAACCACTGATGTCAGGCTAACAGGTCTATAGTTTCCTTTCTGCTGCCTCCCACCCTGCTTAAATAGCAGAATAACATTTGCAATTTTCCAGACATCCAGTAAAATGCTAGAATCTATCAATTCTTGAAAGATCATTGTTAATGCCTCTGCAGTCTCTCCAGCTACTTCCTTCAGAACCCGAGGGTGCATTCCGTCAGGTCCAGGAGATTTCTTCACCCTTAGACCATTAAGCTTCCTGATCACCTTCTCAGTCGTAATTTTCACTGCACAAACTTCACTTCCCTGACACTCTTGAATGTCCGGTATACTGCAGGTGTCTTCCACTGTGAAGACTGATGCAAAATACTCATTTGGCTCCTCTGCCATCTTTCCGTCTCTCAGTACAATATCTCCAGCGTCATTTTCTATTGGTCCTATATCTACCCTCAACTCTCTTTTACCCTTTATATACTTAAAAAACTTTTAGTATCTTCTTTGATATTAGTCGCCAGCTGCCTTTCATAATTCATCTTTTACTTACTAATGACCTTCTTAGTTTCCTTCTGCAATTTTTTTAAAAGCTTCCCAATCCTCTATCTTTCCACTAATGTTGACTTCCCTGTATGTCCTCTCTTATGCTTTTACTTTTGGCTCTGACTTCACTTGTCAGCCACTGTACTGTCCTTCTTCCATTCGAAAGTTTCTTCTTATTTGGAATATATCTTGTGCTTCCCTCATTTTTCGCAGAAACTCCAGCCATTGCTGCCCTGCTGTCCTTCCTGTTAGTGTCCCTTTCCAGTCAACCTTGGTCAGTTCCCCTCTCATGCCATTGTAATTTCCTTTATTCCACTGAAATACTGACACATTGGAATTTAGTTTCTCCTTCTCAAGTTTCAAAGTGAACTGGATCATATTGTGATCACTGTTCCCTAATGGTTCCTTAACCTTAAGCTCTCTTATCACCTCCAGATCATTGCACAATACCCAATCCAGCACAGCCGATCCCTTATGGGATCGACAACAAGCTGTTCTAATTAGACATTCTATAAATTCTTTATCTTGAGGTCCAGTACTGGCCTGGTTTTCCCTATCCACTTCACATGTTAAAATCCCCAATAATTATCATGACATTGCCCTTCTGACACGCCTTTTCTATCTCCTGCTGTAACTTGTAATCCACATGCTGGCTGCTATTTGGAAGCCTGTATACAACTGCCATTAGGGTCCTTTTACTCTTGCCATTTCTTAACTCAACCCATAGAGACTCTACATCTTCTGATCCTATGTCATCCCTTTCTAATGATTTAATATTTCTTATACACAGGGCCACACCACCCCCTCTACTCACTAACCTATCTTTCTGATACACCGTATATCCTTGGACGTTCAGCTCCCATTGGCAGCCGTCCTTTAGCCAAGTTTCAGAGAGGCGGCAACATCATACTTGCCAATCTGTAGCTGAATTTCAAGATATGCTGTACATTAAACATAAACTCTGGAAATTTTTCATAAGAAAGAACAAATTAGAATATAAACTGCTTATTTTTTAATAAACGGTTTATTTTTGATAAATCTATTTAATAGAGCAATTGATTCTCTAGATCTATGTAAATATTCTTAAGCAGCAACTGCAAATGTTTATCAAAATCTCAGCAGCTTCTCCTGATAAAAAGCTGAAAGATTTTCTCCTCCCAGCTATCTATATGCAGTAAGTGGAGGAAAGTAAGAATTTCAGAACGCTCGGCAGGTGAGGCTGTATTTGAGGGAAGAGAAGCAGTCTATCAGACATCCTTTGTCTGAATTTTCTCTATCAAGAGTTAGCATTTACTTGAGAGATAGCAATTCTGGTCAACAAAACATATAAGGAATGACTCATTTGTCTCCTTCTGACTTAACCGTATTGGTAACTGAGTGGTTATTGCCATGGTACTGAGGTACATGTTTTGTACACCGTCCATAGAGGTCATCTCAGTACACCAGTACATTATGATGGTACATAAAGAGAAAACCAATAACAGAATGCAGGACAAATTGTTACAGCTACAGACAATAAGGTGCACGCGCATTGACAAGGTAGATTGATTCTGAATCTGCTTGGGAAGTCAAGAGTCTATCTTATACAATAAATCCATTTAAAAGTCTTGTAACAGTGGGATAGAAGTTGTCCTCGAGCCTGGTGATGTGTGTTTTCGAGTTTTCGCATCTTCTGCCTGATTGGGGGGGTGGGCGGTAGGGGGGGAGAAGAGAAGATGTTCTGAGAGGGAGGGGCAGTTGACTATGCTAGTTGCTTTACCGAGGAAGTGCTTAGTGTATCATTGTGTGCGGTAAGACGCGGCTTGTAGTTGATATTGATTTCTTTTTGTCACGTGTATCAAGGTGCGGTGAAAAGCTTGTCTTACATACTGTTCATACAGAACAGATCATTACACAATTCACTGAGGTAGAACAAGGTAAAACAATAACCATGCAGAATGAATTGTGAAAGCTACCAAAAAAAGTTCAGTGCGAATAAACAACAAAGTGCAAAGTTTTGAGATTCTTGGCTTCTCCTGGTGGGTGTTCTAAGCCTAGGGTCTGTTTTTGTGTTTTTCTGCACACAGAACCACAGGAACTGCCTCCCCATTATCACCCAGTCCGTCACCCGTCAGTTCGGTCGGGTCTCACGGGAGCAGCACCAGCACCAGTGGGTCGTCACCGTCAGCAACCATCAGCATACCACAACGGATCCACCACATGGCAGCCAGTCACGTCAACATCACCAACAACATCCTCAGGAGCTACGAGCACTGGGACACTGCTGACAAGCTGGCCAGAGAGAACAAAGGTCAGTACGATTGAAGCCACACATACTTTTTCTGTTGTTATTGTAGAGTATGGACCCCATCCCACCTGAGGAGAGATGGTGAGATAGTGAAGACAGCTTCACTCATGCTTCACACAAAATGGTGGTGAATCTGTGGAATTCACTGCCACAACCATTAAAAGCAGAGTTTGATAGGTTCTCATTAGTCAGAACGTCAAAGGTTACAAGATGAAGGCAGGAGAATGGGGTTGAGAGAGATAATTATTCATCCATGATGGAATGGTGAAGCAGATTCAATATGCCGAATCACCTCATTCTGCTCCAATATCTTATGGTCCTTATGGTCTAAAGTGCTGGAGGGTGATGAGAGGCATAGATCAAGTGGATGGACAGCACCTTTTTCACAGGGTTGAAATGGCGAATATGGGCGGGCATAACATTAAGGTGGTTGGAAGAAAGTGTAAGGGGGATGTCAGAGATAGGTTTTCTACACAAGAGAGTGGTGGGTGTCTGGAGCTTGCTGCCTGGGCTGGTGGTTGAGGCAGATACATTAGGGATATTTAAGAGAGAGACACACATGGATGGAATAGAAATGAAGGGCTATGTGAGGGGGAAGGGTTAGATTGATCTCAGAGAAGGTTAAAAGTTCGGCACAACATTGTGGGTTGAAGGGCCTGTACTGTGCTGTGGTGTTCTGTGTTCTAGGTTCTATACAAGTGTCAGCACATTGTATTGTGTGTCTGAAATTAAATTCCATTGGCTTCATAGATTCACTCAACATGTGCAGAGTGGAACTGTGCTAATCCCAATTTACTTTACCTGCATCCCCCCCCCAAAAAAAACCCCTCAGTTTCACACCCGATGCAATTTATACTGGTCAATTATCACATATTTGGGATGTAGGAGGAAAATGGAGCTTCCTGATGACATGGAGAAGGTTCAGACTCCACACTGACAGCACAGAATGTCATGCATGTCAGGAATGACTCTCACCACTGGAACTGCCAGCCAGAACTGCCTCATCACCAGAACAAGTGTCAGCGGGAGAGCTGTGATAAATTTCCAGCACCAACGAAACAACCCTTCCAAATCCAATATTGTAAAACAAGGAAAAATGCCACCAGCTATCTTTCTTGGGGTATAGGTTCTTAAAAGTCTAGGGGGCACAGGTAGGAGAAAAAGGATAAGGGGCATAATAAATCAACCTTGATCAAACAGTGGACCTGACTCAATGTATGGAATGGCCTAACTTTGCTCCTGTATCTCATGGGCATGGTCTTAGTAGTCTTATCAAAAACTAATATAATTCCCCCCGATAACACACACACACACACACACACACACACACACACACACACACACACACACACACACACACACACACACACACACACACACACACACACACACACACACACACACACACACACACACACACACACACACACACACACACACACACACACAATGCTGGAGGAACTCAGCAGGTCTGGCAAGTGTGGAAAAGAATAAAGAGAGAGGCCTAATGAAGGGTCTCAGTCTGAATTGTCGGCCTGAAATGCTTTCTGACCTGCTGAGTTCCTTCAGCATTCTATGCACCTTACACTCGATTTCAAAAGTCCTTGGTACATATATACAGCTAGGGTGCCTAAGACTTTTGTACAGTGCTGTATTTGTCAACATGGAGTGGAGAGCGAATTTGTGAATCTGACAGGAGCTAAGGATGTTGGGAATAATGAGGGTGGAGCGCTGTGGGAGGGGTGAAGGACAGGTGGGTGAGAAGAAGTGCCAGGGACAGAGGAGGTGCGGGTGCAGACACAACCTGCCCTGAGGTACCAGGCAAGGTAATTTGATTCCAAACAATTGATTTATTGACCATTACAGAATGTCTCCCACTCCCTCCCTTCTCACTTCCCCTTTTCCAAACCATGATTTCCCCTCTCCCTGCCCCTTCACTCTCTCAGTCCACAACAGAGACCCATATCAGAATTAGGTTTATCATCACTCACATATGTCATGAAGAGTATGTGTGTGTGTGTGTGTGTGTGTGTGTGTGTGTGTGTGTGTGTGTGTGTGTGTGTGTGTGTGTGTGTGTGTGTGTGTGTGTGTGTGTGTGTGTGTGTGTGTGCGCACACCTGACTTTCAGACTTTTGCACAATACTGTATAAATGCCTCCCCTTCCCCTGTGTTGAATGGCCTAATTCTGTTCTTATGCCTTATGATCTTATGTTTGTTTAGAACTGGCTATGTGCCGGATAACCTTCCCAGTCACATGTGCTTACAAAAAGTCAAATAAATCCTCTTTCTGGGCATGCTGGAGTCCCAGGCCAGCTAGTGAAATGGATATTAAATCGCAATAAAAAAATTCCCACCAAATTATGCCCAATCATGTAAAGCACTTCAACGCTTGTTTGTGATATTTAATTAAAAGTTTAAGGTTAAGAGGTTTTACATCAAGGCATATTACAGCTGAGTGATGTTGCTTGCACTGTAGTTAAGATGGAAAAATATCCACTTCATGTTTTTTTTGCTTTGAGAATTAACAAGGGATAATATCAACCAAATGTATTTCATTAGATGCAGATAAATTGCAAATTAGCAATAAAGTGCGCCATCAAAGAGAGTCAACGGGATGCAAATAGCCTGTATTAGGATCTTAAAATAGAGTATTTTATGAGGCAATGAAGGTGGGATATAACAACATGACAATGTTTAAAATAATATTGCAATAATGCTACTTAACAGCATCTTGTTGTTTTCAAGCTATTTTGCTAAAACACATTGTGAAGTCTAATTTTTCCTGCTCTCTCTTTTCTTCACTGCAGAATTCTTTCATGAGCTGGACACACTGATGGGACCATTAACGCAGCATAGCACTATGACTTCCCTGGTTCGCTATACCCGGCAGGGACTCCATTGGTTGAGGGTCGAAGCCCATCTATTGTAGTGACTGTGCTGCATGCTGCTCTTCTCTATTTTTCCATTCGGTTTGCATTTTCCATCTCTACCTCTGCCAGGACCATGACTGGCAGATCTCACTGCCAGTTCCAGGTTCCAGATCGAGCCTCCAGCAACACCCCTCCTGCTGCGCTTCAGACTCACGCGATGTTACTCGATCAAATTATGCCTGCCCCCCCCCCACCCCAATCCCCCCATCTGCAGCCACCGGATAACCTGAAGCCAGTATGTTGGGGGAGGAGGAAGTCCAGATGGGAGAGAGGAGCGGTGGAGTGAAACACCAACACCAATACATTTTTCATGCTTTCATCTGAGTTCTTCGACTTTGCTTGTCCTTGAGATGACAGCGGGCTTTTTACCACATTGTACACAGCCTGAAGGCCAAGACAAGGCAAAATCAGTTTAGAAACGGGAAGTCAAAAAGCATCTGAGAAAATATGAAGGAAACAACTTGGCTGAGTTACTTATGGAAACTCCCAACAAGAATTACACCCAAAGAATTCATTGTTACACTTTCTTGTAACTCAGACCAAGCGAGGAACATGATGGACCATTACAGAATAATGAGGTGCAGACTGAGCCCAAGGTTAGAACAGCATCTGACCCTCACACAGGCAAGTCATCAGACTCTTTATTTTATACCCTTTTTAAAGGAAAACACACTCAAGTAGAAATGGAAAAACGCTCATTGAACTAAAGTCCTCTCTACTTGCTTTCTGCAAAGTGGGAATTCACCATCTTCCATGTTGTCAGGTATGCCTTAGAGATTGGTGATCACAAGCACTTTTTTTTGAGAATATTTATTAAGAAAGAATTCCTAACACCTAGGTGATGTGTGAAGGAAAAATCCCACACTCCAGCCCTTGTCATTTATAAGGAAGAGCCTGAAACCTGGGCTGTGTATATTTTTGAAGGTGGTTTTAACCCTTCCAACTGCCATGACAATATCATCAGAGATATTTGGCTTCTATTTTCTGTAACTGAAGATCTTAGCTCCTCTCTTTCATATTCTTCTGATTTTTTAAAATTACTTTATGCAACATCTTACCCCACACCAAATTACAGAACAGAAAACTGCCTCCAACTGTGATGATTTCATCTTTGAACATTTTGAGAACAAATGGCTTGAAGAACTATGTTTTCTCTAAGATGGACAAATGGATTAAAAAGGAACAAAGGCCTGAAGTTTGTTGCACAAGTACTTAACATGCTCCAGTGAAATTTCTCACTGTTTCATCATAGTGGGACATGGTGTTAACCTTTGTCAGATACATGAATTGTCATCTCCCCATTACCAGCTGAGGGCAGAATTTCTGAAAGGAGTGCTCATATGCAGATACCTCACGGCATCTGTCCAGGATCAAGATCTGTGACATCTACAGACTACATCAAATCTACTAAGGATTCTCAATATCAAATTATATCACAATACATCTCAACTTAACTGAAGCAAGCAGCACAAGGGATCCTGTTCACTTGATGACTATCTCAACTGAGTTTATATGTAGCCAGGTGGAAATGATTATAGGTGGTTATTGGTGGAAACATGACATGCAATATAATTTCTTATGAATTAAGTGCCATTTTGTTGTCCTTAAAGCATTCCTAAGCCTGTCTCTGGTAAAAGGTACAATTATCATGAATTCAGTGTCCATTCTTTATCAATATTGGTTGAGCTTCAAAAGGTAAATGCAATGCAGTGAGGTAGTAGAGAAGGATTCATGCTAGGTATTTTAATAGGATACATACCTGACAAACGCAAAGATGGAAAAGATTAGGATAGACAAAGCTGTCTGTGCCTTATTAACTTTTGAAAGCACAGCCAAATACAACAGGAGACAGATAGTTCATGGGCACAGAAACACAACATTGGGGTGTCTGCACACATGGGTAAGTCACAGACTTGAAAACCTTTCATTCCCTGGGCTTGGTTGGTATTTTGAAACATTGCTGTGCTCTGCCTGCAGATTTCCTTGGAATTTCCACTCACTGTCCAATCAGCCATCACCTTTTACTTCCAAAGCTTGCACCTGAACAAGGTGAATTAATTTGATTTTTATTATTACTAGGAAGTGGCCTGTGGGTGTGCAGTACCAAAAGGCATAAAAGAACTGAGTATACCTATTGCCTAAGTATATCGAATGGGTCACAGTGAAAGGCTTTGGCTTCTCCCAGATACTTACAGCAGACTTTTGCTCCATCAACTTTATGGTAGAGTTTTAAGTGAGGAGGACGTATACCTAAAAAAGAAAAAAAACTTGCAGGGTTACAGGGAAAAAGGGACGAATTGGATCGGTCTTTCCAAGAGCCAGCAAAGGCATTTTAGAACAAAAGGAAGTCATATGTATGATGCAAAGCTCAATGATGTAAGGTGTTCTACGCACCACTTCATATACCCTCTTATCTAATAACGGTGGGAACTGAATACACATCAGTATTGTTTCTGTCTGAATAGGAGGTTGTTGTGGGGGTTAGATAAAGGAACAGACAGTGAGGATTTTGGTGATTGACCTTGTACAATAAGGGCCCAAAAATAAATTGCCATTATTAAAAAGAGAATACTGCCAATTCCACCATCACATTCTGTTTGACAACATATCTGCAGAACCATATCGCCTTGTACCAACTGCAAAGGATAAAGCCTTACTTGCAGACTATCTGTTATCCAACGGCAATGAAGGAATCCACAGAATTTGTGGTCACCTCATAATCAACCACAAAGGTGAAGGGGATGAATTTAGCAGGGCATCCAACTGAATCCTCACTGCCATTCCCCGCCTCACCCCTCGTGCACACTCCATCATGTACAACAACCACTCAAGGGTTAGTGGGTTTATTTTGGTGTAGTCATAAAGCACTACAGTACAGAAACAGGCCCTTTGGCCCATCTAGTGTGTGCCAAACTATTATTCTGCCTAGTCCCATCAACATTCACCCGGACCATAGCCCTCCGTACACCTTCCATCCTTGTACTTATCCAAACTTCTCTAAAATATTGAAATCGAAATCACATGCACCATTTCAGCTGACAGCTCATTCCACACTCACACCAGCCTCTGAGTGGAATAGGTCCCTGCTCATGTTCCCTTAAATATTTCATCTTGCTCCTTTAACCCATGAACTCTAGTCTCAGCCAACCTCAGTGGAAAAGCTTTCTTGCATTTATCCTATGTATACACCTCATAACTTTATCTATCTCTGTCAAATCTCCCCTCATTCTTCTACACTTCAGTGATTAAAGTCCTATTAAACCTTTTCCAATAACTCTCGTCCTCAAGTCCCAACAACATCTTCATAAATTTTCTCTATACCCTTTTAATCTTATAAATATCCTTCTTGTAAGAGGGTGACTAGAACTGCACACAATATTCCAAATTAAGCCTCATCATCATCTTGTACAACTTCAACATAACATCCCAGCTTCTATATTCAGTATTTAGATTTTATGAAGGCCAATGTACCAAAAGCTCTCTGGATGACCCTATCGAGCTGTGACTGATACTCCCCAAACCCTCAGCCTTTCCCACCATGGAGCGCAAAACAGCAAGAGTACAGCAACTGCTTCGCCTCCAGCTCATGCACGGTCCTGGTCTGGGAATGTTCCACCATTCCTGCAATGTCACTGGGCTTGAATTCTGAAACTCTCCACTCTGAGGTACCCAGGGAGCACCTACTCCAGAAAGAATTGCATTCCTTCTTCATCAAAATCAAATAAAGATAGGTAATTAATGCTGTCCTTTTCCAGTGACACCCATAGTCTGAATAATAGTTAAATAAGCAGCCCATCTTTGACTAGCAAGCCACTGTGTTTAGCTACACCTTCTGGCTGCAATATCTTACTCTGCAGTCCAAGGACATCTTCCCAAAAATGCCAGTGTAAAAGAGGCCGCACCAATTTGTATAGCCATCTGGACAGAGTGGTAAGCTTTAGAAATAGCATTTTATGATATAATTTCAAGAGACAGGAACAACAGCCACTCAGATGGCAGAGTGAACCCTTTCACTTAAGAGGCAACTGTGGGTTTGAAGTCACATCTGGTCCATATTAAGGTAAATGTGGAGATTTGCTTCATTAAAGGACATTACTGAACCAGATGGGCCTTTATTTTAATGTGTTATCCATTAAGATACAAATATTACAGTGCAAGTACTGATAACTACCACTTCTGATAATGGAATTTTTTAAAAATTACATTTTTATATCATTAAATTAATTTAAATCCTCTTGCTGAATATTAAAATTCAATCCCTGCTCCACCATCCAATAAGATCGGGTTGGCCTGATCTTGGCCAAAGTTCCATATTCCTGCCTGCTCCTCTTGTCCTCATCTCCCCTTCGGTCTCATTGTTGGTCCTCCTTGACTTTTGGCATGCTCAGTGACTCTACCTCCATGGTGCCCTAGGCTGGAGCATCCGGAAGAGTCTCAACCCTCAAAGGGAAAAAATCTCCCTCTTCTCCATGTTAAATGTAGAAACCATGCACCCTAGTTCTAGTTACACAAGGAAGGAGAATCATTCTCTCAGCTGCACACTCCCCCCCCCCCCCCCGAATATTATATTTCCACGAGATCAACCTTCTTCCTGGCCAATCTACTTCAGCCAAGCTCAGTCACTCCATTGAAGACAGCCGAGTGAATTCAGGAATCAACCTATGACCTGGAACTAACCTTGTGAATCTTGTCTGATCTGCTTCAAATACAGATGTATCCCAGCCTGCTTAAGGAGGATGAAATAGTATACTGTTCTGCAGTGGTTGTTTCATCAGGGTCCTGGACTGCTAAAGCAAGATTATTTTATAATCCATCTGCTTTGCAATAAAGGCCATCATCCCATTCCAACGCTCCCTGGTCACTTGTTGAATCTGCCACAGTGGGATTCAAACTCATGCCATTAGGTCCTTCAATCCTATTTGAAAGTCCAGCCACAATGTGACCACGCCATCAGCGTTTGCAGTGCTACGTACATCTCTTTAACCCTTTGTCCAATGAACACAATGGGAGATATAGACATTGACATCGGTTGTGCCCACAAATTGTTTATCTTCAAGATCTGTTTGCTTCCCTTTAGTACATCTTCTAACAAACTTCCTTTCAAATTCATCACACAGTGTATTTCAAATTTACTGCCAAAGCAGTTAAGTAGCATTTCTGGATCATGAAGATACCCTGCTGCTTTGCGAGTAAGTTATCTGAAGCACACTAGTATGATAACTTGAGTATATTCTCCAAAGGAAATGTCACTGGTGGGTCCTCAGATGGCTGTGGAGGCTGATCCAGGATCCACATATTCTGGTGCGGTGTGGGCACGAGTAAGTGGTGGTTGTGGTTAGTGGTTGAGTCTTTTGGTGGTTCAGTCTCTCCTTTCACAGTTGCCGCATGTTCTCTGTGGCAGAGTGGAGGTCACTCTCACGTAGCACAGCTCCCTCTTGAGCAATTTTCCTTCAGGTGAATCTGTTGAATGCAATGCCTTCCCAGATTTTAGATGTAATGTTGAACTTCTTCAAGCTGATTTTGATGTTACCTTTGAAATGTTTTCTTTGCCCACCAGCGGTTCACTGACCTTCCCTCCAGTGAGAGTAAGGATCTGTTTGGGAAGACATGAATTAGACATAGCCTATCCATCGGAGTTGCTCTCTGAAGTAACTCATAGATCTATGAGCAAAGAGTGAGAAGTGGGTAACTTCATTGAGAGGTCCATATGCAGTCAGAACCTGAATGAAGACCCATTGCTTCTTTAGGCCACCAATACTTGCACAGTCTTTGAACTTTGCAGGAGATATAGACATGGACGCAGGTCCTGTCCATTGTTAGCAGAAGAACTAAACCTAAGCCCAAAATTCCTCCATTCCTGCCTTCAGCAATGAGCTAGTGGAGAAATTGAGTGTCCTTTCAGATACTGATCCCCGCCCCAAATACCATATCTAATCTGACACCAACACTGCTTACTTCGCAGTCTGGTGGTTTGATTTTCCTTATCACTGTAATGCCACCTCTCACGTTCACCCCAAAAACACTGTAAATCACTCTTAATAAAGAGCGGGCAGCAGTTCAGGAGGAAGCTCATTCCCATCTTCCCAAGGGTAATAAAAATGGGCAGTAAATGCTGACCTTCCTTGTAACTCCCTTATCTCATGAGCGACTGAATAAATAAATATTTCTACCTGTATTTGCGTTCTACATTCATCTGGGGACAAAATATTCAGTAACATTGACCTGCCGCACTCCCTACCACAATATTTCATAATCCATTTTGACTTTCAAAACCCTCCTTAAAACTTACTGCCTTGATAAGAAGCTTGTTCTTGCTCTTAATGTCCCATCAAATGATGTTTGGATCTGGTCCAGAACAATGATTTCACTGGGGATATTCTCCTATGTTAATAACATTATATAGATACAAGGTATTTAACCTCACTGGAACCTTATATAAAATCGCCACCGTAATCAATCCTACAAAATATATGCACAGAAGTAAATTCATAGATTTTAATTCCATGTTTATCATATGTGGATACAATATTAAATATGAATTTTCATATGTCAACATTGCTTAGGGAGAATAATTCTGCCTTCAAACTCCCGACAAAAAGAAATTCCCTAGAGAGCTAATTGTGGATCAGTTCATCACCCAAGATAGTCATTCAGGAATTGTTGCGCAGCAGAGTAATCAAAGCAATTTGCATTTATATAGCGCTTTTCCTGAAGTAAATCACCCAAGGCACTCCACAGCAGATACAAACTGACACCAAACCACAGAAGGAGTTATTAGAGTTTGTGATCATTAATCTGGTCTGGGTTTCAAGGGAAGGCTCAGCGAAGGACAGAAGAATCAATGGCGAGGTCAATCTCTGGGGCAGAGTCAAGCCATCGAAGGCACTATTGCCATTACTGGAGTGGTTACACTTGAGGGAAATGCAAGAGGTGGGAATAAATGAATGCAGGACCACCACAGGGTTGGGAGGGATTAACTTGGTGACAGGCAATGCAAGGGTTGTGAACAAAAGTATAAGCAGATGACAATTGAGCCATTGGTGGTTCATGAATTGGTGAAGGATGAACGTAACCTATTGTTAAAACTCCCTGGATACCCAACTGAAAAGAAAGACTACACTTGGTTTCTTTTACTGATGAGATGCTTAATCATTCCTGTTTCCAAGAAATGAGAGCAAGATTAAAGATACTTGACATTATTACAATATGTCATAATATTTGGAAGATATGATTAGACATTTTGGTTGGAGAAAAATTGCAGGTGGCATTCTATATTGTGAATGTGACTTCAAAGGGTCTGATTTATCTTGATCACAGCCAGTTGAGTCACCTTTTGTTGTAGATTGGTATTGAGTTGTAAAAAACCCACAGGCACAAATTAGAGTTCAAAAATAATCTTCCAAAAGACTGATTGAAATAGTGTGAATTTATTTATACTAAAAGTAGCATCTTAGTTTTTCAAAGTACCATAAGTTTGAGTAACTATATCGTATAAATTTGGCAAAGGGAACATGAAAAGCAACAGGTGCCTAAAATTGTGATCAACCCGCAGTGACTTACAGTTGATAGTCATATAGTTTAAAGGGTAAACACAAAATGGCTGATCTTTTGGATAGATTCCAGAGGAGAAAAAAAATGAAAAAGGACAGCGTATTGACACTTTAGATTTTTAATAAAAACTCAAAGGGAAAAAACATTTCAGTAAGGAACCAATTGGGTATTTTTTCCAATAAACAAAAGGCAATCTGATTTTTCACCTTTATCTGCAGAACAGTTTGAAAGAGCTTTTCCAATGAAAGGCCAAGCCTATCTTTGGTAGTAAACAAATTATTTTCTTCTTAGACAACCCTTCATGTTCAAGGATGACTTGCTTCTGAACGACTGGGATCAGAGGTGAGGTACACACCAATTCTGCCTCAAAGTGGGACTTATTAGACTTGCTGAGGCTGGCAGGTGGTGGTGCACTATTTCTACTGAATGGTCTTGAGGTTCTTTGTGTCTTCATTTTGATTGGTCAGAAGCAAGGGGAAGTGTCTTGCAATTTTTTAAAGGAAGATTATTCTTGAAACGTTCTATTGGATCTCCTAGAAATCTCTTTAAGCAATTCAGAGCACAGTGCCTGTTTCCAGGACTCACATAATAGGTATAGGGACAAGATACCCTGCTCTTGAAACCTGATTTAAGAGTAATTACAGCCTGAATACTGAGGGTGTTACAAACTGGCCTGGCTCAGAGCAACGGACAGTGAGCTACCAAGATCTCCAAGGAAGTCTCTGTGAGATTTCCACCACACCTCAGATATTCACTGGCATTAATGATGAGAATTCTTGAGTTCACAACAAACAGGATAAAGAAACACCTTCTAAAGCGTGTTTGTAAAATTTTGTCCCATGGAAGGTAGAATTTTCTAGCCAAATGTGTGCAAGTTCTTCGGAGATTTTATCTCATTTTGTAACAGAGTCAAGGGCAATAGTCATTATTGCTATTCCTCCATTGTAGGTGGTTATTTAAAACAAAGCAAAATATGGCACAAATCAATCTTATTGGTATAAAACCTGTTTCCATTCCTTTTGATGCTTGAGGTACATTGAGTCATGACTTATTGTTACATTTTTAAACCAGACTAAAGATGTTTTATATAATAAAGCTCCAATTTGGAAACTTATTTATTAGAGAAATAAAGCAGAATATTGGCTAAGCAGATAATTTTTGACAGTAAGCCATGTTTTGTCAGATTTTGATTCTGTTTGACAAGTGTGAATTATTGAGTCTATTGCTCATGCCATGTTTAAATGATTCCTCTTCTGCGTTGGGTGCAGTCACTTCACATCAAGCACCTACTCAAGACATTGTAAATACCACCCTTCACTTTCCAAGTTTTTTTAAAAATTTTACTAATCAAAATTCCATTGTTGGAAAAAAAATACGCACATCTACTGATTTGTTACTGCCAAAAGTTGACAAGTTCACTGCCTGATCAAAAAGAGTTTTTTTTTTGTTCAAAGACATCTCTCAACGCACCCAATTCTCTCTCAGTCTCACCGCACCACCATGTCTCTCAGAAACTCTTTTGCTGCCTATTAGTTGCTTCACCATTTGCATCCCATTGCAAACTGGTTGGAGACATCCATTGAGTTTCTGCCGTCATACCATTGATTAAAGGAGGGATGTGGTGCACAGATGTAGGTGGAGGGGAGGAACACATCCAGTGTAAAGGTTAAGAGAAACACATTCGACCCCAACATCACAAGTAGACTTCATTTGACAGGCATGCTCTTATCTATCCTTGTAAAAAAATAATAATTTTTTGGTAAGTTATGAATTTTTTGTACAGAGAGCTAAAATGTAATTATGTTAAGCTATTGATTAATCTCTGTAAAGCTGTGGGAGGTTGATTTCTTTGGCTTAAATATGAAATATTATCTGCCTGTTTTGCTTTGTGTTTCAGCTGTGTTGCACAGTTAATGCATTTTTGTCACTTGTGTGTTCATTTGGAAACATTAATACTAAATGTACAAACATTAAACTGTTATTGGTATTTTTTGTTCTTTTTAAATGTAATGTCTCAGTATAAATAATAATTGTATGAACTGGTATGACTGCTTCTCTCAAAGAGGGCTTAATTATATTACCAGTGTGTTGAATAATAACAACCTACAATAAAACCATTTTTTTTCTTAATATGGTCTGTCTGAGCTGTCTGGGTAGCTTGGTGGTTAACCATAGCGTACATTAAGAGTATCCTAGGAACTGAAGTGTTCTAAAATATTATCTGTGTGTAGGAGGTGGGAGTCGCAGCAACCTAGGTTGCTTCACACTTTCCTTCAGTTGGTCTCGATCTTTCCTGCTCTTTTTCCCAGATCCACTCCCATTTTCTGGATGAAGATTTGAGAACAATGTTTAAGTGATGTGTAAGGAAGGATGAAGCCTATAAAGCTCAGCCTTGTTACACCAGGGAACCCATGTATGTTCTCCTGCCAGAGAAGGAGTTAGACCACACTTGGAATATTGTGTTCAGTTCTGGTTGCCTCATTGTAGGAGTGATGTAGAAGCTTTACATAGGGTGCAAATGAGATTTTCCAGAATTCTATCTTGAGTAAAGGGTATGTCTTATGAGGGTTGGTCAAGTATGATAGGGCTTTTCTCTTAATTTGGAGGAGGATGAGAAGTGACGTAATAAAGGTGCACAAGACGATAAGAGGCATAGATCTAGTGGATAGTCAAAGTCTTTTCGCAGGATGGTAATGGCTAATATGAGGGGGCATAATTTTAAGGTGATTGGAGGAAACTGGAGAGGCGATGTTAGAGGTATGTTTTTTACAGAGAGTGGTGGTGCATGGGATGCCCTGCCAGAGATGGTGGCAGAGACAGATACATTAAGGGCATATATGAGACTCTGATGGGCACATGGATGAATGAAAAATGGAGGGAAGGGTTAGATTGATCTTAGAGTAGTTTAAAAGGTCAGTACAACTGAAGGGTCAACTACAGGCTGAATGGTCTGTAATGCATTAGGCTATTGTATGTTCTATGTTCAAGTTTTAAAGCAAGTTCATGTGAGGAGATACGGAAGCCCATTAGGGCTTGGACTGGCTTGTTTTGTGACACTCCCATTGGCCAAATAACAAGGAAGAAAAGAATTTGTACTAGTTCACACTAACTCAGGGCATCATCCTGACTTATTTAAATTACAGTACTTTGATGATGTAGCAGCCAATTTTTTTTTTGCCGTGAATGATTAAGCTGATGTTCTATAGAAGATAGAACGGTACCACACGGGAAAAGGCATTGTGCCAAACTAAATAAGCTAGTAATTAGACAACCAACTCAACTAATCCATATTGCCTACACAATGTCCATCTACTTTCACTTTCTTCACATTTACATGCCTAAGAGCTTCTTATATTGTATATCTTTATTGTATTTACCACCAACACCATCCCTCGCAGCATATTTTGTGAAAAAACTTGCCCCCCACATCTTTGAACTTTCCCCCTCTCACCTTAAATGCATGCATGTTGACACAGAAAGAAAGATACTGGCTGTCTACTCACCTGCCTATCACTTCCCCCTGGGGTCCCTCCTCTTCCCTTTCTCCTACGGTCCATCATCCTCTCCTATCAGGTTCCTTCTTCTCCAGAACTTTACCCTTCCTACCCACCTGGCTTCACTTATCACCTTCCAGCTAGACTCTTTCCCCTCCTCTGCCACTTTTTAATTTGGCATCTTTCCCTTTCCTTGTCAGTCCTGAAGGAGGGTCTCAGCCCGATATGTTGACTGTTTATTCATTTCCATAGATGCTGCCTGACCTGCTGAGTTCCTCCAGCATTTTGTGTGCATTGCTTTGGATTTCCAGCATCTGCAGGTTTTCTTGTGTCTGTTCTGTTTACGCCTCTCATAGTCTTACAAACTTTACTCAACTCTCCCCTCAGCCTCTTGTGGATGTAAAAAAATCCAAAGATATTGTGTTGAAAAGAAGAGGTGGAAATTTATCATCAAGTTCTTTGGGACAATACCTATTCCTCAGCAACATCAAGAATCGGAGTAAAAACATGAAAGTTCAAAATTCAATGTACGTCAATGATCAAAGTATATATATTTTACCATATACAACCCTGAGATTTGTTTTCTTTCCAGAATTTACATGAGAAAAAAAAGAAATACAATGGAATTTTACAAATAGACAAAAATGCTGTAAATATTCCAAAGGTGTGGAGAAAAGAAAAGAACATTTCTGGTGATGGAAAATCATGGATCTCAAAGACAAAGGAGATGGTGATGGACTTCAGGAAGACTAAGCCTGCTTTGCTCCCTGTTACTATTAATGATGAGGACATGGATGCGGTGAGGACCAACAGGTACCTGGAGGTGCACCTGGATGACAGACTTGAGTGGAGCACCAACACAGAGACTGTGTACAAGAAGGGTCAGAGTCACCTTTACTTCCTGAGGAGACTGAGGTCCTTTGGAGAATGCAGGTCTCTCATTCATGTGTTCTACCAGTCTGTTGTCACCAGTACGATCTCTTATGCGGTGCTGTGCTGGGGCAATGCCATCAACACGGGTGATGCCAACAGGCTCAATAAACTGATTAGAAAGGCTGGCTCTGTTATAGGAGTCAAACTGGACACACTGGGGGCTGTGGTAGAACAAAGCACCCTCCAAAAAATCCTGGCAATTCTGGACAATGTTTCTCACCCTCTGCATGCCACTTTGGCTGAACAGAGGAGCACTTTCAGTAATAGACTAAGCAATTGTGCTGCTCCAAAGAGCACTATATGAGGTCAATCTTAGGCTCTATAATGAGTCAACCTATAACCGAGGAAGTGATGACCCCCCCCCCCCCCTCCTGTTAGACTGTTTGTGGTAATTTATATTTTATTGTTTCTACTTTTTTAATATTTGTATCTGTGCACTTGTAATGCTACCGTGGCACTGTAGTTCCCTTTGGGATTAATTAAGTATCTACTTATATATTTCTCTCCCCACAGGTACTACTTGACCTGTTGAGTAATTCCAGTATGCTTTTGCTACAAATTGTCAGGATCTGATGGTTTGTTTTGCATTTAGATTTTCATGAAGAATCTTGTTGTCAATGCTGTTTGTGCCTCGAGAAGGATCATAATCTTGTCATAGGGCTTGGAGGCTTGCATGCCTCAAAGACCCAGAGAACTATGTTGGCTGGAGTCAGGGCTTTATCCTTTAGCTCTTGGTAGGGTCACCATGTCAAACAGGTCAAAGGGTAGATGCCAGACTAAGACAAAATTGTTTTGGAAAAATCAGTGAAGAATCATTCTGCATCTGACATCTGAATGCTACGATACTCCCGAGTCTCTATTTGGGACTTGTGTGACTGACGGTAGCAAAAACTGAGAAGAAGCTATTGACATGATGAAGGAAGCCCTGAACACCACCAGAGATGGAGGATCTTCATTGCTGCCCGAAATGCCAGTGGTGTAACAGTTAGTAAGTATGTAAGCGCTGTTTGCGGGGACTTACTGTGAACAGTAATGTGAAAATGCTTCAAATGCGTGTCATTGATCGTAGTGCAGGTGAGCAGGTTAAATGTACAATAAAATTGAGGGTGAACCATGTAACAGTTAGCACAGTTGCTGCCTCACTGTTGATGTGAAACAGATTTGACAGCAATGTCCAGTGCTGTCTATGTGGAGTTTAAATATTCTTCCTGTTGTTTCTTCCCATATTTAGTTTGAGAAGATTGAGAGGATCTCATTGAAAATTTTGTAGAATATTAGAAGTTCTAGATAGAGTGGATGTTTTCTATAGATGTTTTCTATAGTGAGAGTGTCTCCGACCAGAGGGCTCAGTCTCAGAATAAAAGGGCATCCCTTTAGAACAGAGATGAGAAGGGATTTCTTTAGGTAGAAGGTGATGAATCTATGGAATTTATTGCTGCAGACGGCTGTAGAGGCCAAGTCACTGGGCATATTTAAAATGGGTTTTGATGGGTTCCTGATTAGTAAGGGCATCAAAAGTTACGGGGAGAAGGCAGGAGAATAGGGTTGAGAGGGATAGTAAATCAGCCATGATGGAATGGCAGAGCGGGACGAATAGCCTCATGCTGCTCACATGCCTTATGGTCTATCCCAATAATATGTATGGGGAACTGGAAACTGCTCCTCATGTGCAGGTGAGTGGTCGAATGTGCAATAGTTGCTGGAGCCATGGAGACAAACTAAAGAAAGGAATTCAAAGACCAAAAGTTCAAAGTAAATTTATTATCAAAGTATGTCACCATATACAACTCTGAGATTCATTTTCTTATAGGCATACTCAAGTAATCCTGAGTATAATAATAACATTGAAAATATGAAATGAAGAGTCCTTGAAAGTGAGTCCATTAGTTGTGGAAACTTTTTCATGTTAGGGCAAGTGAAGTTGAATGAAGTTTTCCCCTTTGTTTCAAGAGCCTGGTGGTTAAAGGGTACGAACAGTTCCTGTATCTGTTGGTGAGGGTCCTGAGGCTCCACTACCTTCATCCTGATGGCAGCAGTGAGTAAAAAACATGTCTTGGGGTGTTGTGGGTCTGTGATAATGGATGCTGCTTTCCTGTGACAATGTTTCGTGTAGATGTGTTCAATAGTGGGAGGGGATTTACCAATGAGGGACAGGGCCTTATCCATTACTTTTTGTAGGATCTTTTGTTCAAGGGCATTGGTGTTTCCATGCCAGGCTGTAATCACTAGAGTAAGTATAAATGCTACTTGTTGGTGTGCTTAGACTCTGTAAGGGCAAAAGGTCTTTTTTTGCCCATATTCTTCAAATTGTGCTGGAAAATTCAGCACTGTAATTCAAGTCTCATCACAAACCCTCCTGTGTGGCTGTGGCTTAAGTCAGAAAAAGAGAGGTTGCACATTTAGTTAAGCAACACACAGAAAGATTCTTTCAGCGAATGACATTGCCAAACAGTGGCAATGCCTCTCAATTATACTCCCACAGTAGTTGATCTAATTTGTATATGCAAATTAGCCTTAATTATCAGCAATCATTCATTTGCTCTTCCTAATAACATAACAATAACACCATCCAGGTTTCCCAGAGAAAGATTTATGTTTTGTTTCCTCAGTTATGCTGGAAAATGTACTTGCTAATTAACCTAAGTTAGCATTCCATTCGAATTAGAATATTGCTCCTTTCAAACCTGAAGGGGGAGCATCAGCTTGTGAGCTATCAGGGAAGGTGCAAGAAAAAAGTTAATTATTTCAACAAAATAAACTTTACTCATAAAGGAAAAAAAAATTAATAATATATTTTCAAGAATAAACCGCACAATGCCTTTTCACTCTTTACAATCATAGTGGGGAGAAAGTTACCTCTCCGCCATGAATGTTATCTGCCATCAGGGGCATGTGGTATTTACAGAAAGGCTCAGTAACATTATGAAGGATCTCACTGACCCTGCTCATGGACTGTTTGACCATCTTCCATCTGGGAGGAGGCTACGTATCTACACCAGGAGCACTAGACTTATTTTCCCCAAGCAGCAAGGCTGATCAAGACCTTCATCCACTAACTCTACCACTATATTATTTCACATCAGTCACATTATGTATAACCTAACTTCACTTTATGGATTAAACAATTAATCTGAGTGTATAAGCTACCTTATGTATTTATATATTTTAATTTGTTTAGTTATTGAGACAGAGCGTGGAACAGGCCTTTACAGCCCTTCGAGCCATGCTGCCGGCAAGCCCCCAGTTTAACCCTAGCCTAATCACAGGACAATTTACAATGACCCATTAACCTATCAATCGGTATGTCTTTGGACTGTGGGAGGAAACCAGAGCACCCGGATACCCACGTGATTATGAGGAGAATATACAAACTCGTTTCAAGCAGCGGCAGGAATTTATTGTGTGTCATGTTATTATTGTGTTCTTTACCTTTTGTGTTTCTTTAATGCTGCATCAGATCTGGAGTAACAATTGCTTCATTCTCCTTACACTTGTGTGCAGGAAGTGACATTAAACAATCTTTAATCTTGAATATTGGGAGAGTCTAGGACCAGAAGGCACAGCCTCAGAAAAGACTATGTTCCTTTAGAACAGAAACAAGGAGGAATTTCTTTAGCCAGAGGGTGGGGAATCTGTGGAATTCATTGTCACAGATAATTTTAAAGTGAGGTTGATAGGTTTTGGATTAGTCAGAGTGTCAAAGGTTTTGGGGAGATGGAATGGTGGAGCAGATTTGATGAGCCAAATGGCCTTCTAATTCTGTTCCTATGTGTTACAATCTTATGTTCTTAGTTAATGTTTTCAGTACTGTTCTGTTGCATTCCCACATATTAACAATGCTGCTGATAGTCAGGTGGCCCTCTCAACTACTACTACAATAGTCGAGAAGCTCTCTCACTCAATCTTGCTTCTCCCTCTCCAGTAGCAGAAGAACCGTATACTGTGGTCCTTCCCCACTGAACTCTTGAGGAGGCTGCACCAAGCTTCAGTGCATCCCTCGACATGAAATCATAAAGCCACGGATATTTTGACATGCTGGGAGACCAGCAAATTTCAGGCCGACCAAAGAGCGTCTTTCACTGAACTGATGATTTGCCAGCAGCACTTGACGTTTGTCTCCGAGTGTGAGAACAGCCCTTAGCTCAGATAGTCCTCTGTCATGCAGCTTCTTGGGATGAACCACAACACACAAGTTCATTGACATTGTAGAATTATTATGCAAACCACTACCTACAGTGCTTCAACCATTTGCTTCTTGAACCAACCTGCACAGCCCTCATCACCACCTCAATGTGCATTCTGTGTCCACTTTATTAGGTACACCTGTACACCTGCTCGTTAATGCAAATATCTAATCAGCCAATCATCTGGCAGCAACCAATGCATAAAGGTAGGCAGTCATGATCAAGTGGTTCTGTTGTTGCTCAGACTAAACGTCAGAATGGGGAAGAAACATGATCAATCAGACTTTGACTGTGAAATGATTATTGGTGCCACACATGGTGATTAGAGCATCTCCTGGGATTTTCATGCATAACAGTCTCCAGAGTTTGCTGTGAATGGCGCGAAAAAACAAAAACGAAATCCAATGATTGGCAGTTCTGTGGGTGAAAACATCTTGTTAAGGAAAGAGGTCAGAGAAGAATGATCAGGGTGGTTCAAGCTGACGGGAAGGCAACAGTAACTCAAATAACCTTGAGTTACTACAGTGATGTGCAGAAGAGCATCTATGAACTCACAACACATCGAACCTTGAATTGGATGGGCTGCAGCAGCAGAAGATCACACCAGGTTCCATTCCTGTACCTAATAAAGTGGCCACTGAATGTACCTTAGATATAATGTTGTTCAGTGCCGTGGAATAACTACCAGAGTGACAAAAAGTGCTATCAGTTTATCCCATTCCTCACTAGTGTATGGTGGAATAACATCTTGTGAAGCTGCAACTGAGTTTCATAATGAACATCGACTTCTCCAACTTCTGGTCATTCTTCACCCTCCCTTTCCCTCTTCTTCAATTCCCCACTCTGGCCCCCCTCTTACCTCTCTTCGTCACCTGCCTATCACCTTCCCCTGGCGCTCCTCCTCCTTCCCTTTCTTCCATGATCCACTCTCCCCTCCAATCAAATTCCTTCTTCTTCAGCCTTTTACCATTTCCACCTACCACCTCCCAGCTGCTTACTTCATTCCCCCTCCCACCCTTCTGGCTTCTCTATCACCTTTTAGCGTGTCCTCCTTCCCCTCTCCCCCACCCCACCTTATTATTCTGGCCTCTTCTCCTTCCTTTCCAGTATTGATGAACGGCCTCATCTGAAATGTCAACTGTTTATTCATTTCCTTAGATGCTGCCTGACCTGCTGAGTTCCTCCAGCATTTTGTGTGTGTTGCTCTGGATTTCCAGCATGTGCAGAATCTCTTGCACCCGAGTTTCCTGCCCAGCTCCATATCCTTTTATCTTTTAGATGACTTTACTCATTTGAAGTGTGTCATTCTGGCCATTGCAATATCCAGATCAGAATCAGGTTTATTAACACCGGCGTGTGTCGTGAAATTTGTTAACTTAGCAGCAGCAGTTCATGCAATACATAATCTAGCAGAGAGAGAGAAAAAATAATAATAAATAAAATAAAATAATAATAAATAAACAAGTAAGTAAATTACATATATTGAATAGATTATTTAAATAAGTGCAAAAACAGAAATACTGTATATTGAAAAAGTGAGGTAGTGTCCAAGGGTTCAATGTCCATTTAGGAATCAGATGGCAGAGGGGAAGAAGCTGTTCCTGCATCGCTGAGTGTGTGCTTTTAGGCTTCTTTACCTCCTACCTGATGGTAACAGTGAGAAAAGTGCATGCCCTGGGTGCTGGAGGTCTTTAATAATGGACGCTGCCTTTCTGAGACACTGCTCCCTTAAGATGTCCTGGGTATTTTGTAGGCTAGTGCCTAAGATGGAGCTGACTAGATTTACAACTTTCTGCAGCTTCTTTCGGTCCTGTCCAGTAGCCCCCCTCCCCCTCACCATACCAGACGGTGATGCAGCCTGTCAAAATGCTCTCCACGGTACAACTATAGAAGTTTTTGAGTGTATTTGTTGACATGCCAAATCGCTTCAAACTCCTAATGAAGTATAGCCACTGTCTTGCCTTCATTATGACTACATCGATATGTTGGGACCAGGTTAGACCCTCAGAGATCTTGTTTGAAGCTGCTCACTCTCTCCACTTCTGATCCCTCAATGAGGATTGGTAGGTGTTCCTTCATCTTACCCTTGCCATTATTGCCGTTATTACCTGAGGGAAGGTGCCTTCAACAAGATAAAAACTAAATCAGATCAAAGGCTATTGGATGTTACAAATACAGTGTTTGCATGATTTCTAGTGCCAAATAATATCAGTAATTTGTAACTCTGATGGGCACTTGACAAGTTTATTCAGCTATTGGAAGAGTAAAGTGAAACCTTTGCTCTTGTGCTCTCTCTGGTCTTTATAAACTCTCTTCCTGGCCTGGCTCAAGAAAGATAACTACCTTAAATCCATGGTAGCATAGTGGTTAGCATGATGTTGTTACAGTTCGGGGCACTCCGAAGTTCAGGGTTCAATCCTGGCATCCTCTGTAAGGAGGCTCTCTATGTGGAATGTGTGGATTTTCTCTGGGTGCTCCTGTTTCATCCCACAGTCCAAAGACATACCAGGTAGGCTAATTAGTCATAGTGATTAGGTTAGGTTTAAATCGGGGTTATCAGGGGGTTGCTGGGCAGCACGGCTTGGAGCTGGAAGGGCTTATTCTGTGCTGTCTCTTTAAATAAAAGTAAACCATAAAAATGGCAACACTCTACAAGGAGGCTTTCAAATCTATATTCTGTGGAAATACCGTTTTACCAATCTAGTCTCGTTTTAATGAACACAAATTATCAGCGATTAATTTTCCAAGTCCCTGGAATTTTTACATGAGTTTTATGCACCTGATTGCAAACATTTGTCACACAGTGTGAATTAAAATGCACTGATATGCTTTTATATAATAAACAATAATTGCAGGGCAGGGAGTGAAATGCAATTGATAAATAATTTCCCAAACAAGGTGTCAGAAAAGTGAATTCACAAATTCCATGCATTTAATTTATTCTTGGCTAGAGTTCAAGGTTTCTGACAGCAAGATTTATTGAATTAATTGCCTAGGGTAACCATGCAATAAAATCATCTAAAAGATAAATTTTCATGGCACGCAGCTACATTAGTGTAATTTTTCAAGTGCCGTGGTGATAGTTCTACACGTTCCAGGTAGAAAATTTTCTTTAAAATGGCATGATCATAAATCTGGAATTGAAATGAAAGGGAACAAAGAGCCAATATTTTGGTAGCATCTTCTGCCATTCTAAAGATTCTTGCAGAGTATATCGGGATTGGATCAACGATCAACAGCCAAAGAGGATCAAGGATTAACCTTATTCACCATATACTGTACATTTACATGTATCAGGAATTTGCTGCGGTCTGTTGCCGTGATATGTAACAAAAACAACACCATTCAACAATTATAAAGAATTATATAAAAATGAAGTTAGGGGTTGATGTAGTGTATTTAATATTTGAGTGATCTTGTATATATACTGTATATTGGTTGATTAAGCATTCTTGTTCATTTAAATAATTCATTAAGGGTTACCTGTATAAATACGTGAATTGCATACGTCATTCCGCTACCACGTGATACGTGCACGTCTGGCTTGCAGTAAAACTGAAGTTAGGCTCACACTTTGGATTCCCATTTCATCCTTTGAGTTAGTCAATGTTTAGAAATTACAAAACATAACAGTTAATGTATGGATATGAAATACAAATATGCATAAATCCATCATTATAATTACAATACAAACTACATAAATACCAGCATGTATTTACAGTAGGGAAAGAAATATGATTACCACAAAGGAAGTGATAAATACAAGAGATTCTGCAGATGGTGGAAATCCAGAGCAACACATACAAAATGCTGGAAGAACACGTCAGGTCAGGCAGCCTCTATGGAGTTGGAATGATCCATCGATGTTTTGAGCTGAGAACCTTCAACTGCATGACATCACAGGCATAGATAATGTGGACAACCTATGACTTTTCCCAACTCGAAAATGGCTGATTTGAGGAGACGTAAGTTTAAGGTGATTGGAGGAAAGTATAGTGAGGAGTTAGAGGTAGTTTTTTTTTTAACACAGTGAGTGGTTGGCGCATGTAACACACAGCTGCAGTGGTGGTAGAGGCAGATACATTAGGGACATTTAAGAGACTCTTAGATAGGAACATGAATGATAGAAAAATTGAGGGTTATGTGGGAGGGAATGGTTAGAATGAACTTGGAGTTGGTTAATAGGTCGGCAAAACATTGTGGGCCAAAGGACCTGTATTGTACAGTACTTTTCTATGCCTTACATTCTATACTCAACCTTTGGTCAAGAATTGGCAGTCCAAAAGCCCTGGTCAAATTGTCTTTCACAACTTCAGGAACTTGAAAGCTATAGGCTGGTATCTGTTGGATCTCTGTTTAATTTCTGATCCTCAGTGTTCTTCCAGGAGTCAAGAATGGTGAACAGTCTTAATTCCAAGGTTTCAGTTTATTTTAGAGTACAAACAAACATACAAATACTAAGCAAACTGAATAAAGAGCTGAGAAACGATGCTAAGAGGAGAATTAATACTAAGGGGTGCAAGATGGGGTGGTAAATTGGATTAGTACATATGCAGATGATACTAACGTAGGTGGCATTGTGGATAATGAAGTAGGTTTTCAAAGCTTGCAGAGAAATTTAGGCCAGTTAGAAGAGTGGGCTGAATGATGGCAGATGGAATTTAATGCTGATAAGTGTGAGGTGCTACATTTTGGTAGGAATAATCCAAATAGGACATACATGGTAAATGGTAGGGCATTGAAGAATGCAGTAGAACAGAGTGATCTAGGAATAATGGTGCATAGATCCCTGAAGGTGGAATCTTATGTGGATAGGGTGGTGAAGAAAGCTTTTGGTATGCTGGCCTTTATAAATCAGAGCATTGAGTATAGGAGTTGGGATGTAATGTTAAAATTGTACAAGGCATTGGTAAGGCCGAATTTAGAGTATTGTGTACAGTTCTGGTCACCGAATTATAGGAAAGATGACAACAAAATAGAGAGAGTACAGAGAAGATTTACTAGAATGTTACCTGGGTTTCAGCACCTAAGTTACAGGGAAAGGTTGAACAAGTTAGGTCTTTATTCTTTGGAGCGTAGAGGTTGAGGGAGGACTTGATAGAGGTATTTAAAATTATGAGGTGGATGGATAGAGTTGACGTGGATAGGCTTTTTCCATTGAGAGTAGGGGAGATTCAAACAAGAGGACATGAGTTAAGAGTTAGGGGGCAAATGTTTAAGGGTAACATGAGGGGGCATTTCTTTACTCAGAGAGTGGTAGCTGTGTGGAACGAGCTTCCAGTAGAAGTGGTAGAGGCAGGTTCATTATTGTCATTCAAAGTGAAATTGGATAGGTATATGGACAGGAAAGGAATGGAGAGTTATGGGCGGAGTGCGGGCTAGTGGGATTAGGTGAGAGTAAGCATTCGGCACGGACTAGAAGGGCCAAAATGGCCTGTTTCCGTGCTGTAATTGTTATATGGTTATATGGTTATAAGACAAAGGAATAAAGAGAAATAAAATATGGGACTTCTGAAGAATTTATCACTTTTACAAATAGGATAAAGAAAATTCCATAGATAGTAATAAATTAGTTAATATGCTATTTAATTAAAACAATTATGTCATATGGGTAATGTGCGAATACACAGCCAATGAAAAATTAGAAAGGTGATAAACCGTTAGTTTAGCTGTTATACTGCTTTCTGCCAATGAGTGTGAAAAATAAAGGAGTTTTTTTTTAAAGTACAAATCTTATAAAATGTATTATTTAAAATAAACAGTGGTTTCCAACATAATCCTATTCTAACATTATTTTGCTAAAGCATTTGCCGTTAGTTCTACTTGATCTCTGAGAAACAGTGCCATCATCCTGCCTGGTTTGTATAGTTGCTAACCTGGTCCTGCTTATCTAACCATTGGAAATAATTGGTCCATGCCCTGGTCTAACAAGAGACATGGTATAATAATAGACAAATCAAACTGACACTTCCACTGGGAGGTGTTCATTCTAAACCTTGTGATGTTTTGAATCAGCACTTGCAGTAGCCTGCAGATCCAGTTGACTGAACCCACCAGAGTATCTCCATTTGATATCGGGGCCAGCACTGCAATCTATTATTAGATTCCTCTTCTATCTTGGCAAAATGCTCATATATTAATATTTATTAACTTACATTAAGTTCCTGTGCTGAATTAATGGAGGTGTTAATTCAGTTAAAGTAAACAAGTTTAATATCTTCTTTAAAATATGGGCAGAAACATTTTATGTGAATATGTTAAGCAAAGAAAGAGAGGGAAATCAATTCAATGGTCCAATATATAACCCCTTGTAACGTTGTCTTGAGTGTCCCAGTAAAGAACCTTATAATCACCTGCTAAAGGCAGGAAACAGATGCAAACCAGAAATTCTTGGAAATAGATCAGCCTATAAACAGCCAATCAAAATATCTTTGGAGAGGACATGAAGTCTCCTGTTTGGCTGTTTGACAATTTAAACACAAGCCCACATACACTGGAAAGGCAGGGTATCGGGACAGGAGGCGAGAGTGGGGCCAATTTCACTCACTCACCCACCATGTTCACACCTCCCTCCACAACACTGAGTCTGTGAAACTGCCCCAACTGTTGTGCTTTGTGTCTACAAGCTTCATGGCGATTTGCCCGGCTAATAAGATGATTGAGTCAGAGGCTTGGGCCTGCTCTGGGCTGCTCCAGGGATTTGGATCTAAGGACTCAATTTGATTTGGAGTGCTATGCTTGCCTCTATTGTTTGTATGATTTGTGTATTTTTCTCTCTCCTGCACATTGGGTGTTGGCCTTTCTTTTTTTTTAATTGGCTTCTTTTGGGCTTCTTGCTTTGTGGCTGCCTGTAAGCAGGCAAAACTCAAGTTGTATAATTTACACATTCCTTGGTAATAAAAGTAGTTTGAATCTTTAAATCTAATTTATATTTGTGGATATCTCCCTCTTGAAGTGATGTCTTCAGTACAGTGCTCAATCATTTGCCCACCGTCTCATGACATCATCCCATGCAAATGCAAAGATGCAAATCCTAAACACAAGAGATTCTGCAGATGCTGGAGATCCAGAGTAACACACACAAAATGTTGGAGGAACTTAGCAGATCAGGCAGCATCTGTGGAAAGGAATAAACAGTTAATGTTTCAGGCTGAGAACCTTCATCAGGACCATTCATCTGTATTTACCAGAGTATCTAGATTTGATATGTGGGCCAGCACTGCAATCTATTATTCGATTCCTTATTCCATCTTGGCAAACCCCTCATTTATAAATATTTATTAACTTGCATTAAGTTACTATGTTGTCTTTTGCTCACCTCCCTTCTCACCATCAGTGATCAGCACTGTTCTTTCAAGTGGAGTGGTGATTCATCCGTACCCCCTCCCACTTGGAGTGCAAGTAGTCGGTACTGCCCTCTGCCCTGCGAAGACCAAATGCTGGTTAAAGATGCAAAAGGAAAAGGAAGGAGTGGAGAGGAAGGCCAGAGATATTAATAAGCTGCTATGGAGGCCAGAGATATTAATAAGCTGAAGAAATTTCAGATGTTGTGTAAAACATTGGTGAGGCCTAATTTGGAGAATTGTATGCAGTTTTGATCACTTACCTATAGGAAAGATGTAAATAAGGTTGAAAGAGTACAGAGCAAATTTTCAAGGATGTTGCTGGGACTGGAGGACCTGAGTTAAAGGGAAAGGGTGAACAGGTTTAGACTTTATTTCTTGGAGCATGCCAGGTGGAGGGGAGGTTTGATAGAGGTATACAAAATTATGAGGGGTAGTAGACAGCTGTCGATCCCAGGGGGTCATGGGTTTGTGCCTCTGGTGGACTGTGTCCTCTCCAGGGCGCAAGCCTGGCTGGGAAGTTTTGAAGAACTATCTGTTGCCCCTGCTGTGGGTTCCCCCTCTCCACGTCACTGATGTCGTCCAAGTGAAGGGCGAGTGCAGATACAGCTCAGCACCGTGTCGTTACAGAGGTTGCCAGAGCGAACTTGTAAACAACATCAAATTGCCTTAAAGACCCAGGCTCCAGATTTCCTCCTCATGGTTTACTCCCGAAGCCTTTCCCATGGGTGGGTATGGCCGCAAGGCAGCGGAGGTTTAAAATCAGAGTTTTCCTTCTCCTAGGCGGGCTGCTGTCCAAGGCTGATGAGCCCCACCTGCCCAAAGCAACTGGTTTTGAGGTGCTAGTGATACACCCTTGCCCCTTCTCTTGTCGGTAGATACAGTTCCACCAGGCCTAGTAGTTAAGCCACACGTGAAGGCCAAGAGTTGGAAGGTTGTCAGAGGCTGTTAAAGTTGCATGCCATTTGGAGCACTTTATAGGTAGTAGGAGCTTATCCCCACTAATAACCCTCTGCTATGACAACCTTAGGAACCATAGACAGTGTAAATGCAAGCAGGCTTTTCCCACTGAGGTTGGGTGGCACTACAACTAGAGGTGTGGATTAAAGATGAAAGATGAAATGTTTAAGGGAACATGAGGGGAAACTTCTTCAGTTAGAAGGTGGTAAAATTGTGAACTGAGCTGCCACTGCAAGTGGTGCATGTGAGCTTGATTTCAACAGTTAAGAGAAGTTTGGATAGGTACATGGACAGGATGAGTATGAAGGGCTATTGTCCCAGTGCAGGTTGATGCAAATTGCTAGTTTAAATGGCTTGGTAGTGACCAGATGGGCTGAAGGGCCTGTTTCTATATTGTATTTCTCTTGATATGAAGACCAGAGTGAACGAGAAAGGGAGAAGGTCATTAGTGTATGGTTTGATGCAGCATCCTCTCACAATATACAGAAGCTGTGGTAAAACATCAGGTCAGCAGAAAAGATCATTGGCTGCACTCTATCATCGCTGCTGGACTCAGATCTGTCCAGGATAAAGAAGCAGGCAGGAAAATCATTGCTGACACAACCCGCTCTGCAAACGCCTTTTCCAAAAGTGCTGTTGGGCTATGAAAAGCCTTAAAATGTTCATCCCCAGCCCCGTCTATTATACCCCCTCTCCTGTCTCTGCACTACACTGTAGACACATTAAACCATTTTTTACAATATTGTTTACATTGTAAATACATGCTGGTTTTATGAATTTATTCACATTTTATTCCATATCCATACTTTAACCTCTAACTTTATTTTTATAGAGTTTTATTCTTTCCAGTTGTTGAATGTTGTTGTTTTTGTTGCATGTCATGCCAACATACCACAGCTGTAAATGTATATGGTGAATAAAGTTGATCCTTGATCCTTGAAAGAAACATCAGCTCTGTCTTAAGGAGGTGTATCAGCAGTGATCAGATCATATACTTCAAATTCTGAAGTTATATTACTGTAGTATATTATTAATATGAGTGGTATGGAAGTGTAATGATTAGCGCATGGCTTTACAGTGCCAACGATCACCAATCTGGATTCAATTCCCTCCACTGTTTATAAGGAGTTTGTACGTTCTCGGCTTCCTTTGGCTGCTCCAGGTTCCTCCCACTTTCCAAAGACTTCGGGGTTAGGGTTATTGAGTCATGGGCGTACTAGCTTGGCACCATAAGCACAGCAACATTTGCGTTCTGCCCACTAGAATCCTTGCCGATTTGTCTTAACACAAATGACACATTTCATTTTATGTTTTGATGTACATGCGACAAAAAAATTAAATACTTAGCTGGTGGTAGAATCAATGTTGACCAGTCATATGGCAAGTAATGCCTGTTTCTCATAACCCGTGGAAAACAACTGGAATATCCAAGTGGCAGCCTGTACTGGTGTTGCAGTCCTGTCTATGTGCGTGGGTGGGTGGAATGGTGAGCAAGAGGCTTTTTATTTCTAATGTTGTTTTGTTTGTAGCTGTGGTAGTTGTTGTTGTTGCTTATGTTATCCTGCTAAACATTGTGGGCATGATATGTTGGGACTGGAATGTGTGTTGACACTTGCAGGCTGCCCTCAGTACACCCTTAGGTGTGCTGGTTGTTAGTACATTCCATTGTATGCTTCGATCCACATGTGATAAATTAATTTTGAATCTGAATCACTTTGACTCACTGACCAGTTATGTCTCTTTAGAGAGGATGATAAGAACAGTCCCACTTTAGTTTAGCAATACAGCTTGTTTAAACAAATCTCTTTGCTGTGGAGCATCAACTATATGATGCAAGGTGGGTCTGCCATTTACATCATGTTGTACATAGGCTTCCCCACAGAGGGGCAGGTTTTGCTGACCTTCTGTATTCCCAGATTTCAACAACAAGATCTGAAAGGTAGCAAAGCCTCCAGAGGCACACTGAACATACCCTGTAGCAGAAACTCCACAAAACTCTGTCCCTGCCTTTATCGACTGTTGAAAGTATTGTGATTAAACACAAATGACAAAATTAGAAGGATATAAGATCTGGTGCTTTCCAGCCATATATGACAAATAAACTATTCTCGGGCTTCCAGCTGGGTACAAGTATCAATTATAACCGGTATGTCAATGACAAACTGCCATCTTCATCAGGGATAACGCCTGGGCATATCTAGTTTGGCAGTATTTATAACCCGTGTTGTTCACCCCTCCTGATTGGTTTATCCTCATCCAATCAGGTTTCCGCTCTCCCACGTTATTTTCAATTGAATTCCAGGTCTTACTTAGAGTGAGAACTATGTCTTTGTTAAGATTCTTTTCCTCTAGTTTTATTTCAAAGGTTTGCTTCATCAGGTGGTCCCAAAAGTCATTGGCGTGCATGGTAATTTTGTGCCGTCAAAGTCAATCCTATGGCCATGGAGAATGCAATGTTCTGCTACCGTTGATTTCTGTGGGTAACCCAAATGGATACACTTCCTGTGCTCCTTGATGCGGGTTTCCACTGTGCATCCCGTCCGGCCGATGTACACTGCTCCATGTTCATAGGGAATCCTGGAAACACCAGCTGTCCTTTTTCTAAAGGGAGGATGTTCGCCACAATATTTGTCACTTTGAATTATTGCATAAAAAGAAGGCGAGGCTTTTTTATTCTTTCTTTATTCTTTAGCTTTCCTTCGGTGATGCCAGGACATGGACATCATCCCTAAGTTCGCGAGGTTGTGTTCTGTGGTTGTTTCTCTGGCAGTCAAACGTATTCTATGATGAGCTAGCCGAGCATTGATTAGGGAGCGTATCCGTTACATTAGATCCGCTCTGGACATCAACGTGAACAGACAACTGTCTCTTCACCTGGAATTGTCATCCCTCGTCTCCTGGTGATTGGGAGTACATCGACAGGTCCACCACTGCCCAAGGGGAACTAGTTTCACGAAGGAACACTGCAAGGCAGGTCAGGAAATACAACAAACTATCCCAACAAAGTACAACTATCCCACTATTGGACCCAAAAAGGACTGTCATCAATCAAATAGGGTGAAGTATTGATGAGGCAACAAGATCGGTCCTCACCAAGGAGCTAAACTTCACTCCAGTCCCAGAGCCTCCCTTATCAGGGCAACATTGGCAGAGTAGAGCAAGCAATCCAAAAACTACCACTGGGTACTGTGGAGGAGGTAAGGATAGAGGTCTGCATGGCCCTCATTTTGCCAATAATCAACTTTACAAAAGGAGAGCAACAGGCCCTCCAGGCACTACAGCGAAACCCACCATCGTGATTTTACCAACAAAGGAATTGTGACGGCTCTGAAGTCCTCCGAGGAATACCATAGGAAAGTCCAACAGATTCTGGATGATCCCTGCTACAGAGTTCGACAGCGGGATCCCAAGGATTTGATTGTGAGGATAGCCTCCGATTTACTGCAGAAATCCGGACTGCCAATAGACATATGCAAGACACTTCTGCTTCAGGTGCCGGTAGCTCCAAGACTTTACGGGGTTCTGAACATACTCAAGGAGGATCCCCCACTGCCCCGAGGCGTATCATCAGTGGGATAGCTTCTGCGACTTACTACCTCACTCTGCATTTAATGACCATGCTGCCTCCCTTCGTTGGGTGCTGTGGGCATCACATCACAAGTTCGACCAATTTTGTAAAAATGATAACCAACATCCAGCTATCATAATGGGCAGTTTCGACCTGGTGCCCCTGTTCACAAGAGTTCCCACTGAGGATAGATTGGTCCTCTGGCAGTCAAGGTTTGCTAAGAGTACCATCACCTTTTCTGAACACATCCTTACATTGACATACCTCCTCTACAAGGGGAGCTACTATGAACAAACAGACGGAGTGGTCGTGGGATTGTCCTTGTTGCCAGCTATTGCTAATTCCTACATGAAGGACTTTAAGGAAAGGGCTCTGAGTTCATCGCCTTTATGCCCTAGCTGCTTCTTCAGATACATTGATGACACCTTCATAGTGTGGCCTCATGGGCTCCAGGCACTCCAACAGTTCCATGATCATCTGAGCAGTATACATTCAAATATTCAATTTACCATGAAAATGGAAAAGAATGGTTGCCTCCCGTTCCTGGACATTCCTGGATATTCCAATACAACGGAAACTGGAGAGCAGCCTCGGACATGGCAGCTATCGGACATTCACTCACATGGACTTGTCCCTCAACTAGATAAGCCACCATAACACCTCTCAATGTGAACCATTAAACCATAGAACATTACAGCACAGAAACAGGCCTTTTGGCCCTTCTTGGCTGTACCAAACCATTTTTCTGCCTAGTCCCAATGACCTGCACCTGGACCATATCCCTCCATACACCTCTCATCCATGTGCCTGTCCAAGTATTTCTTTAATATTAAAAGTGAGCCCACATTTACCACTTCATCTGTCAGCTCATTCCACACTCCCACCACTCTCTGTGTGAAGAAGCCCCCTAATGTTCCCTTTAAACTTTTCCCCCTTCACCCTTAACCCATGTCCTCTGGTTTTTTTCTCCCCATACTACTTTCTACTTTGATTAACTGTGTGAAAACTATTTTGGACCCAGAGAGTGTCCATGAGGAAATAAGACGATTTACACATGGCATTACTATAGAATGGCTACAAGGTGAAGGAAATCAATTGGGCCCTCGAAAGGGATGATGGAAAAACCAGGAAACCTACCAACAAGTAGAAATCCATCGCTACCACCTGTCTCCCATATATTTCCATGTTTCTGGAAGGATTAGCCAGGATCCTGAAGAAATACCAGATTAATATAATCCGCAAACCTGTAAGGAAGTTCAAATCACTGTTTGTGCAAGTTAGAGATGGCCGGGTACTCAGGATGGCTGGCATCTCCAGGATTCCCTGTGAATGCGGAGCAGCGTATATTGGCCAGACAGGACGCACGGTGGAAACCCGCATCCGGGAGCACAGGAGGTGTATCCGTTCGGGTTACCCGGAGAAATCAGTGGTAGCAGAACACTGCATTGATAGCACAAAACTACTGTGCCACGCCTATGGCTTCTGGGACTGTCTGGTGAAGGAAGCCATTGAAATAAAACTAGAGGAAAAGAATTTTAACAAAGGCAAAGGTCTCACTCTAAGTAAGACCTGGAACTCCATTATAAATAAGGTGGGAGAGCGGAAACCTGATTGGATGAGGTCTAACTAATCAGGAGAGATGGACGAAGGGGGTACAAACACCACTGTGTTGGACATACCCAGGCAACATCTCTGGTGAAGGTGGCAGAGTTTGCCATCGAATTGTCAATTAAAACCAATTGACAATTGACAATTCGGACATGCAGGAAGCCCGAAAAGAGTTTATTCAAAAATTAGAAGGATTCTAGACTCAGTTTTCCCTACTCGTATTATTCTGCAGCCATACAATCCTCATGGTTGCAGTTTCTAGTACTGATTAGTTAGCTCTGGACTTCTATGTAGGGCCATGTATTCACTGAAGTCCAGGCTGCTACCGTATCTGTGTGTAAATACTGTTAGTGGCTAGTGGAGCGACTACAGCAGAGTCCAAACATTCCCTTCATTCAGTCTTTTTTCAAGGCCTGACTAATAAGTCTGATAATAATGAATGTTTGTATAAACAAAAAAACACGCTGAGATTTTGTGAGCCTGTGAGTAGCTGAATCACTCTAAAATTTCAGTAGATAGTTGCCTAATCCTATCCAATCTAGTTCTATTCAGTCCAATTCAATATAATGCAATAAATCCACTCCTAGAAAGAATATAATGTGTATCCAAAATAAAGTCCACTGGTAACTTACTTTGAAGCCCTCCAGTTGTTGGGGTTGACTGTGGATGTTGCGTCTCAGTTGTTTATGTGATATGCAAGCCAGGACACTACAATATAGAGAACAAGATGTTGCCTATGCTCTAGGCTCCTTCTCTCCATACAGCTGATAAATCCAAAAGAATGGCAGAGGCTGATACAGCCACAAAGGTTGCCAATCAATGTTCAACTCAACATAAGACTGCCTCAGGGACCCCAGCTGCAGATTTTTCTCCTGGGGTTTACTCCTGAAGACTTCCCCATGAGTGGGTACAGCCACAAGGCAGTGGAGGTTTTAGATCAGAGTTTTTCTTCCCCTAGATGATCTACCAACCTTGGCTGACAAGCCCCATCTGCCAGAAGCGCTGGTTTTGAGGTGCCAGTAACCCACCTTTGCCCCTTCTCCTATCAGTAGAAACAGTGCTTAGTAGCTAAAGTCATACATGAGGGCTAGGAGCTGGACTTGGTTGTCCAAGGGTATTTGAGACAAACGCCATTGGGAGCATTTATAAAGTAGCGGAAGCTAATCTACACTACCACCCCCAGCTATAACAACCTTAAGGAACCTGTAACTCATCTATTAATTCAAATATCCATTTTTGAATACTATTTCTCTTATGACAATACTCTTAAGATAGCCTACTCAGAGAAAGGCTATCTTAGATTGAGCATGGTGAAATACCGTGGATCTTTTTAGGAAGCTTAATGTAAAGGAACCCTTAGGAGGCAGTGATCCTAATATGATGAAATTCATACTGCAATTTGAGAGGGAGAAGCATAAGTCACATGTATTAGTATCGCAACAGAATAAAGGGAATTACAGAGGCATGAGAGAGGAGCTTGCCCAGGTGGATTGGAGGTGGATACTGGCAAGGATGACGGCAGAGCAGAGATGGCTGAAGTTTCTGGGGAAGTTCACAAGGCGCAGGATAGATATGTCCCACAGAAGACGAAGTTCTCAAATGGCAGAGTGCGGCAACCATGGCTGACAAGGGAAGTTAGGTTCTGCATAAAAAGCAAGGAAAGGATGCTTAAGGTAGCAAAGTGAGTAGGAAGTTGGATGATTTGGAAGCTTTTAAAATGAGCAAATGGCAGCTAAACAGGTATAAGAAGGGGAAAAAATGATATATGAGGGAAAATTAGAAAATTATATAAAGTTGGATACCAAAAGAGAGGCAGTGGATTTTCAGAAGGCATTTGATAAGGTGCCACACAAGAGACTGCATAATAAGATAAAATCCTATGGTGTTAGAAGAAAAATACTGACATGGATAGAGGAATGGCTGATAGCAGGAGGCAGTGAGTGGGAATAAAAGGGGCCTTTTCTGGTTAGCTACCAGTGACTAGCAATGTTCCTCAGGAGTCAGTATTGGGCTGCTACTTTTCATATTGTTTGTTAATGATTTAGATAGTGGAATTGATGACTTTGTGGCAAAGTTTGAGGATAATACAAAGGTAGGTGGAATAGTAGGTGGTGCTGAGGAACCAATGTGATTGTAGCAAGACATTTACAAATCGGAAGAATGGGATAAAAAATGGCAGCTGGAACACAGTGTTGGGAAATGCATTTTGGTAAAAAGAATGAGAGTACCTAAATGGGGAGAAGGTTCAAACATCAGAGGTGCAGAGCAACTTAGGAGTCCTCATGCATGACTCCCAGAAGGTTAATTTACAGCTTGGGTCTGTGGTAAGGAGGGCAAATGTAATGTCGGCATTTATTTCAAGAGGAATAGAATTTAAAAGCACAAAGATAATGCTGAGGCTTTATAAGACACTAGTCAGGCTGCACTTGGAGTAATGTCAACAGTTTTGGGCCCCATATCTCAGAAATGATCTGTTGTCATTGGACAGAGTCAAGAGGTAGTTCACAAAGGTGATTCTGGGAATGAATGGGTTAATGTATGAGGAATGTTTGGAAGCTTTGGACCTCACTGGAATTTAGAAGAATGCAGGAGGATCCCATTGAAACCTACTGAATGTTGAGAAGACTAGATAGGGTGGATGTGGAGAGGATGTTTCCAATGGTGGGGGCAGAATGAGAGGGTACAGCCTCAAAATTGAAGTGTGACCTTTCACAACAGAGGTAAGAAGGAATTTTTTTAGCCAGAGAGTGGTAAATCTGTAGAATGCTCTGCCACAGATTGTGGTGGAGACCTAGTCCATGGGTTTATTTAAGGCAGAAGTTGATAGTTTCCTGATCAGTCAGGGCATCAAAGAATATGGCGAGGAGGCAGGTGTATGGGGTTGAGTAGTATTTGCCATGACGGAATGGTGGAGCAAACTCGATGGGCTAAATGGTCTAATTCTGCTGTTATGTCTTATGGTAAATTGGCAAATTGGTTTATTATTGTCACATGTATGGAAGTACTGTGAGAAACATTATTTTGCATGCCATCCACACAAATCATCTCAGCACAACAGTAATACAAGGGAAAACAATAACAGAATGCAGAATAAAGTGGAACAATGACAGAGAAAGTGCAGTGCAGGCAGATAATGAAGTGCGAGTTCATGATGAGGGAGATTGTGCGGTCAAGAGTTGATTTGATTGTACTAGTGAATGATTCAATCATTTTATCATCAGAATAGAAGCTGTCCTTGAACCTGGTAAATGCGTTCAGGGTTTTGGTACATTTTGCCTGATGGGAGGGGGCAGAAGAGAGATTGTTCAGGGTGGGAGGTGCCCTTGATTATGTAGGCTGCTTTAACAAGGCAGCAGCAAGTATCTACGGAGGCGGGGCTGGTTTCTGTGTTTTGCTGAGCTGTGTCCATATCACTCTGCAGTTTCCTGGGGTCTCAGGCAGCGTTGTTGTGCGAGTGAAGTCACTGGAGAAAAGTACTGCTCGAAATGAAGCAGCCTCTTTATTCGACAAAACATGAAACAGTAGGCATCACATTGGGACCTTTTCTGGAAAAGGTCTGCTTGGCCTAGCCCTACACAACATTTTATGTGCTAAAGATCAAAGAAACATTTGACTGTGGCCTGTATTGTGCTGTAGGTTTTCTATGTATCTATGTTTCTAACATTGATATTGAAGTTGGCTTGAAGTGGATTAGCAAGTAAATATGAAACGCCATGACTTTAGAGATGTTGAAGTAAACTGAAACCATTAAAATTTTCCAGGGATAAAGTGTCAAAACTTCTTTTTTTCTGACGCTGTTAGAACATTCCTTCAAAGATGTCCATTGAGGAATGCTGCTGTCTGACACATTCCAGGCCGCAGGAGTATATGCCAAGGAACACAGTAAGGCTTGTAGCAGCCACCACAAGGGCTCGGTGGGGAAGGACCACAGGGTAGAGTTCTTCTGCCACTGGAGAGGGAGGGGCCAGTTTGGGGGAGGAAGCCTCAATTATTGTAGTAGTGTACCACACCTGAGTGGTAGCAGTGTATCAGTTTAATACAACAGCACCTAAGGTGTTGGTTATGAATGTAAATAATGGAAAAAATGAATGGTTTCTTCTTGTAAATAATTTACATTATGAATAAAGTTTATTGTATTAAAAAATTCCTTCAAAGATTACTCAGTAGATTAGAAGCTGTAACATTTGGATCATCCAGTATCATTAAAGTAGTAAGTTCTTACCTCTTTTCGATTTACATTCACACTCCCTGAGGTTCTTACTTGAAATATGCCTGCTCGTGAGTCACGTTGTCCAGACTTGATTTTTGTGGAGTGGATACAGAGGAGTAGCTGAGCCTAACAAAGCCATTTACTGTTACTTCCTCTCATGCATCTCTGTCACTGGGAGTAAGCTACTCCTGAGCTGAGAGAGAGAGAGACAGCGAGAGAGACTAGTGTAACATTAACACAGCACCAGCGTCCATTGCATCACTGCCTGTAAAGAGTTGGTATGTTCTCCCACTGACTGCTTGGGTTTCCTTTGGGTGCTCTGGTTTCTTCCCACATTCCAAACACATATGTGTTAGTAAGTTAATTGATCACATGAGTGTATTTGGGCAGTTCAGGCTCGATGGGCCAGAAGGGCCTGTTACTGTGCTGTATCTCTCAATAAAAATAAAATAAAATAAAATAAAATCATGCCTAGTACATCTCATGGTCAAGGACTATGGGAAAGCAGAAGCTATTGACTGATCTCAGAAACACCAGAGGAGAAAGGAATAGAAGAAGCTGCTACAGGTGCATACAGCCCTGACATTTCAAGGATCTTCTCTGAAGATCGGCACCTTCATGTAATAGAACTTTGACCAGCAACCATTCTGGACATCAGAACATTAAGGGGAGGGGATTTCACCCAGGTCCACTGCCCGAGTAGAAAAGAGAGCAGAGGTCATGGCAGTGTATTAGAGCTTTGACCAGCAACCAATCCACAATTCAGATTTTAATTAGCAAGAACAAATTAAAGGAAGACAGGAGCAAGCACAGAGGCCATTGTCTGAGTGGACAGATTCAGATTGGTGATCTTGAGACATTAGCTCTTCGAGGCTTCAGCAAGGAGAAGCTTCATTCAGAGAAAGCCAAGAAAATAAAAGGTCTTGGTTAAGTTTTCTTTTCCAATTCCCTTCTTTATATCTGCTCAGCTAGGACAGCAGAAATTCCAGGGAAGATAGTGAAATGCATCTCTTGTGGGATGTTGGGAGGCAGACCTTCAGTATCCCTATGGCTACTAACAATCCACGTTAAGGAGTTGGATCTAGACCTGGATGAACTCCGGATAACTTCGGAGGCTGAAGGGGTGATAGCTAGGACATATAGAGAGGTAGTTGCACCCAATGTAATACACACAAAATGCCGGAGGAACTCGGCAGGCCTGGCAGCATCGATGGAAAAAACTACAGTCAACATTTCAGGCTGAAACCCTTCAGCAGGATTGGAGAAAAAATACTGAGGAGTAGATTTAAAAGGTCGGGGGGGGGGGTGGGGTGGGAAGAGGCTGATGTTGATAAACTTCAAGTGATAGGTGAAACCTGGAGGGGAGGGATGAAGTAAAGAGCTGGGAAGTTAATTGGTGAAAGAGACAGAAGGCCATGGAAGAAAGAAAAGAGGGGCAGGAGCACCAGAGGGAAGTGATAGGCAGGCAAGGGAATAAGGTGAGAGAGGGAAAAGGGGATGGGGAATCGTGGGGGGGGGGGGGGGAGCAGTACCAGAAGTTCAAGAATCGATGCTCATCCTATCAGGTTGGAGGCTACCCAATGGAATTCAATAAAATAATGTTCATGCTGGTAATACTTCTGGTAATGCCCCTCCACCTTCATCATTCCCTACCTCCTTTTCCCTCTCTCACCTTATCTCCTTGCTTTTTCTCTCCAGTCTTGTTGAAGGGTTTCGACCTGAAACGTCAACTGTACTTTTTTCCATAGACACTGCCTGGCCTGCTGAGTTCCTCCAGCATTTTGTGTGTGTTGCTCAGATTTCTAGCATCTGCAGATTTTCTCTTGTTTGTTATGCCCAATGTGCAGGACACAGGAAACTAAGTGAGAGTCAGGAATGGGAAAGGGGTTAAGGAGCCAGTGCAGCGTACCCCTGTGGCCAACCTCTCAACAGCAGGTATATCACTTTAGACACTGTTGGGGGGAAGAGGTTGACCTAACAGAGAAAAGTCACAGTGGTTGGGTCTCTGGCTCTGATTCTGACTCTGTGACTCAGTACGGATGGGGGAGAAGAAGCACATTATGATGATAGGAGATTTGTTACTTAGGGGAATACACAGGAGGTTCTGTGGGTAAGAATGAGTTTCTCACCTGTCCTGGGTGCCAGGGCCCAGGACATCTCGGATCAAGTCCTCAGCATTCTTAAGTGGGAGGGTGAAAAGCCAGAAGTCGTGGTCCATGTAGGTACCAATGACATGGTAGGACGAGTGAAGAGGTTCTGCATAGGGTGTTCAGGGAGCTAGGTGCTAAGTTAAAGGGCAGGAAATCCAGGGTTGTGATGTCAGGATTGCTACCCATGCCACATGCTAGTGAGGCCAGAACTAGGAAGATTATACAATCTAATACATGGCTAATGAGTTGGTGTAGGAGGGAGGGCATAAGATTTTTGGATCATTGGACTCTCTTCCAGGGAAGGTGGGACCAGTACAGAAGGGACCTGAACTGGATGGGGACAAATATTTTGATGGGAAGGGTTGTTAGTGCTGCATGGCGGGGTTTAAACCAGAGTTGCATGGAACAGTTAGTGGAGAGATTGTGGAGACTGATGTTGATAAGACCTTAGACAAATTTAGGAATCAAAAGGTTGAGCATGGTGTGTCTTGAGCACTGCGCTGCATATATTTCAATGCAAGAAGTATCATAGGAAAGGCAGATGAGCTCAGGGTATGGTTCAACACATGGATTTATGATTTTATAGCCATTAATGAGACCTGGTTGCAGGAGAGGCAGGGCTGGCAGCTCAATATTCCAGGGTTCTGTTGCTTTAGATGTGACAGAGTGGGAAGGATTAAACGAAGAAGGGTAATGTTATTAGGCAAGGAAAATGATGTTTTAATGCTCCGTCAGGGCATACTGGAGAACTTGACTAGTGAGACGTTATGGGTGGAACTGAGAAATAAGAAAGGTATGACCGCATTAAGAGGGCTATTACAGACCACCAAAAAATTTTAGGGATTTAGAGGAACAAATTTCGAAAGAGATCGCAGAATGGTGCAAGAAACATAAGGTTGTTGTATTAGATGATTTTAAGTTTCCACATATTGACGGGGAATGCCATATCGTAAAAGGACTAAATGGGATTGTGGTGAACTACATATACCAGTGTGGTTTGCTCCCAACAGACCCCTGCTGACTGCTCCTGTGGCTCCTCCCACAAACCCCTGTATAAAGGCAAATGAGGCCTGAGGCCAGCCCTCATTCTCCAGGATGTTGTGTTGTTCATTCTTCCAGTCAATAAAATTGATGCACCATCAATAACTCACTCTGAGACGTAAGAAGTGAGATATCGGCTTTTATTGACTGGAAGAATGAACAACACAACATCCTGGAGAATGAGGGCCGGCCTCAGGCCTCATTCGCCTTTATACAGGGGTTTGTGGGAGGAGCCACAGGAGCAGTCAGCAGGGGTCTGTTGGGAGCAAACCACACTGGTATATGTAGTTCACCACATTCACCCCCCCTTTGTTGGAAAAGAGTCCCCAGGTGGCGAAGTTTCTTACAAGTATATTTACAGGTTAAGTCTATGAGGTGGTTGAATCTGTCGCTGCGATCTGCGTAGTTCCGGCTGTGATTGCACAGGTGCCGGAGGTGGTGATTGCATAGATGCCGGAGGTGGAGATTGCTCAGGGGACGGAGGTTGTGCTGGTTCTGGCCTAACTGGAGGTGTCAGTGATCCCTCACGTGTGTGCGAGGCGTCCGGACTATACGCGTACGAGGTGTCTGGTACATGAGTGTCGTGAGGAGTCTGTGCTGGGCACGGTGTGCGCGGTGTCACCTCGGGTACAGGGTTCATAGTTACCGTGGAGTGTTCGGGGTAGTGGTCTGCTGCTCCTGCGGGCGCCAGGTCGCGGACAGAGACCGTGTCCTCCCGCCCATCAGGCAAGACCACGTAGGCATACTGGGGGTTAGCATGCAGAAGGTGAACCCTCTCGACCAGCGGGGAGTATTTATTGCTCCTCACATGTTTTTGGAGCAGCACTGGCCCCGGGGACGTCAGCCAAACTGGTAGGGCGGTCCCAGTGACAGACTTCCTGGGAAAAGAGAATAGGCGTTCGTGAGGGGTGGCATTGGTGGACGTACATAACAGGGAGTGGATAGAGTGGGAGGAGCCACAGGAGCAGTCAGCAGGGGTCTGTTGGGAGCAAACCACACTGGTATATGTAGTTCACCACAGGGATAGAGTTTGTCGAATGTGTTCAGGAAAATTTCCTTCCTCAGTATGTAGAAGTCCCAATGAGAGAACATGTAATTCTAGATCTCTCATTAGGGAATGAGACAGGGCAGGTGACAGAAGTTTGTGTAGGGTAGCACTTTGCATCTAGTGACCAGAGTGCCATTAGTTTCAGAGTAACTATGCAAAGAGATAGGTCTGGTGTGCAGGCTGAGATTCTAAATTGAAGAAAGTCCAGTTTTGATGGTATTAGAAATGATCTGGCAACTGTGGATTGGGAGAGACTGTTTTCTGGCAAAAGTGTACTTGGAAAGTAGGAGGCCTGTAAAAACAAAATTTTGAGAGTACAAAGCTTGTGTGTGTCCGTCAGAATAAAAGGTAAAATTAAAAAGTGTAGGGAACCTTGATTTTGAAGAGATATTGAGGCCCTAGTTAAGAGAAAAAAGAAGCCTCATAGCAGGTATAGGCAAGAAGTAACAAACAAGGTGCTTATGGAGTACAAGAAATGCTAGAGCACACTTAAAGAAATCAGGAAGGCTTAAGAAAAGCATGAAGTTGCCGACAAGGTGAAAGAATCCTAAGAGATTCTACGAATATGTTAAGAGCAAAAGGGTTGCAGGGGACAATATTGGTCGTCTGGAAGACCAGAACGGTAATCCATGTGTGGAGTCAAAACAGATGGGGGAGGTCTTAAATGCATCCTTTGCATCTGCATTTACTCAGGAGATGAATACAGAGTCTATAGAATGAGGTAAAGGGGCATCAACTTCATGGACCCTGTACAGATTACAGAGGAAGTGATGTTTGCTACCCTGGGGCAAATCAGGGTGGATGAATCCCCCCGGGCCTGACAAAGTGTTCCCTTGGACCCTACTGAAGAAAAGTACAGAAATTGCCGGTGCCGTAGCAGAGGTATTTAAAACATCCTTAGTGACAGGAGAGGTATCAGAGGATTGGAGGATAGCCATTGTTGTTCTATTGTTTAAGAAAGGCTCTAAGCAGAAGCCAGGAATTTGTAGGCTGGTGACTCAGACATCAGTTGTGGGAAAGTCATTGGAAGGTATTCTAAGGGACTAAATATATAATTATTTGGATAAATATGGACTGATTAAGGATAGTCAGCATGGCTTCATGCATAGTAAGTCATGTCTAACAAAACTTACAAAGCTCTTCGAGGAACTTCCAGGAAAGTGGATGAAGGCAAGGCAGTGGATCTTGTCCACATGGACCTTAGTAAGGTATTTGACATGGTCCCACATGGGAGGCTGGTAAAGAAAGTTCAGTTGCTTGGCATTCTGGATGAAGTAGTAAATTGGATTAGATATTGGTCTTCATAAATCAATGTATCAAGTACAGAAGATGGGAGGTTATGTTGACGTTGTATAAGATGTTGGTGAGGCCCAATTCGGAGTATTGTGTACAGTTTTGGTCGCCTACCTACGGGAAATATGTAATCAAGGTTAAAAGAGTACAGAGAAAATTTACAAAGATATTGCCTGGTCTGGAGGATCTGAATTACAATAAAAAATTGCATAGATTAGGACTGTATTCTTTTGAATGTAGAAGATTGAGAAGAGATTTGGTAGAAGTATACAAAATTATGAGGTGTATAGATAAGGTAAATGCAAACAGGTTTTTTCCACGAGCTTGGGTGGGATTACAACCAGAGGTCATTGCTTAAGGGTGGAAGGTGAGAAGTTTAAAGGGAACATGAGAAACATTTTGACTCAGAGGGTCATGAATGTGTGGAATGAGCAACCAGCACAAGTGGTCCATGTGAGCTCAATTTCAACATTTATGAGAAGTTTGGATAGGTACATGGATAGTTCGGATATAGAGGGCTTTGGTTCTGGTGCAGGTCTTTAGGAGTAAGCAGTTTAAATGATTTTTGGCATGGGGTAGATGGGCTGAAGGGCCTGGTTCTGTGTTGTATTTCTCTATGACTCTATGACCTTGTCCTAATGGAGAGGACTGTGAATTCCTGCAATACTGAGAGTGATGATTTCTGGAGCTTAGCTCCTGGTAGGGTCACCCATGGTAGTATTGCCAAGAGGGAGATTCCAAACAAGGAACAATCCAACCAAGACCCCAATGGTGGAACTAGCAGAAGTTGATGGTACTTCACAAACGCAATGATGGTGGATTAAGATTGCAGCAGTGAAGGGTCCCTTGACTTCTTGCACTCCAGACAGCTGGACCCTGACCATGATGTGCCAAGGGCTGTGTGGTGGCTACCCGTGCATCAGCCTCCCCATTGTGCACAGATGTTCTCCATTCAGGAAGTAACCCCTTGGAAGAACATCATACTCAACTCGTGATCGCACTGCCGTTACATCAAGGGTGAAATACTGCAGGATGGAAGAAAGATTATATGAATGAAACGGCACTCAGGAAACTCAACTAATATTCTAGAGGCACAAGTCAGAATCCATTCAGCAGTTTTGTAATTTTAGTTTGTACAATTAAATGGAAAATCAATATCAGTAATTAAGATTAAGATTTGCTTTATTTGTCACATGTACATCGAATCATTAAAACATCCAGCTTTATTAGTGTCAACGACCAGTGCAGAGTGAGGATATTCTGGGAGCAGCGTGCATGTGTTGCCAAGCTTCCAGTATCAACATAGCATGCCCACAACGTTCAGCAGAACACACAAACATCAACAACAATAGCAGTAAAACACTTCCTCTCTCTCACCCATCCACTCACACACACACATAGTCCTCCAATCCAAGGAAAAACTGCCGCCAGACTTCCAGCCTGCAGCAAACTTGCAGACGTGGGGCCTTCAACTTCCCCAGTGGACTCAGAGACTGGCAGACCCAAGGCTTCGGCCATCTGGTCTGGATCTCTGAACTTGCCCGTTTTGGTCTTTGACCTTCGGGCTTCATTCTTTTGTATTGAGCCCAATTGAGTATTACTTTTCCACTAATTCAGTTTGCATTACAATAATTCTGCTGTTTTGCACTCATTATTGTATTATTGTAGTATTTCCATGTATACTCCTTACTCCGCGAACTTCACCAGAACAAGGAATTTCATAGCACCCTGGTGTTATCATCCTTATGTGTCATGTTGTATGATGTGGGTGATAATGTTCTTTCCATGACCATGATTGCTCTTGGCAAATTTTTCTACAGAAGTGGTTTGCCATTGCCTTTCTCTTCTGGGCAGTGTCTTTACAAGGCGAGTGACCCACCCATTATCAATACTCTTCAGAGACTCGCCGCCTTGTATCTGTGGTCGCATAACCAGGACTTGTGATATGCACCATCTGCTCAGAGGACCATCCACCACCTGCTCCCATGGTTTTAATCAGGGGGTGGGGGACAGGTGATAAGCAGGTGCTACACTTTGCCCATGGGTGACCTACAGGCTAGCAGAGAGAAGGAGCACCTTACACCTACTTTGGTAGAGACATATGTCCACCCTGTCACCCAGTGGTGTAGATGACAACAAACTAGACTGAATATGAATGCCTTGGGAATGTCCATGATGGAGCACGCTTAGTCTACAGTCAGAATGCTCTCCACTAAAGAACATAGAGCATTACAGCTCTGTACAGGCCCTTCTGCCCAAGATATCGTCCTACATAAGTTGTGCTAGCTGTATATGTATGCCTAAGACTTTTGCACAACACAGCAATACCTATGCAAATCTACAGAAAGCCACAATACTAAACACTAGTAGAAAAGTACGAAAGTTCTTAGCAATTGAGGAATGAGTAAGGTATGCCCGTACCTCATACTTTACAGCTTGAACTGAGAAAATTACTAAGTAATAATAATAATAATAATAATAATAATAATGATAGTAAAAGAAACGAACTTTACTATAAATACAAGTCCGATCCAGTTTGCGAGTCAGGGTCCCACAAATTATATTATGACCGATCTGTTATTATGGACAGGACAATCCATAATATCTGTCTATTGATAATAATACAGGAACAAATTATTTAATAGTTCCAAACACACATAACTTACAGAAATTAATAAGTGAAAAACACCAGAAATATGCTGAATTAAACGAGGAAATTGAAAGACTATGGAACATGAACGGAGTATACATTGTCCAAATAGTAATACTTACAAATGGTATCATCCCAAAGTCACTACACAGCAATATCTATATAAATCTTCAAAAAGCCACAATATTAAACACCACTAGAATATTCCAAAAGTTCCTAGCAATTGACAAATCAGCAGGCCTGGCTATGCCTCTCAGGTTTCATCAGCTTGAGGTGTGAAATTTTTTATAAAAATAATAAAGTAATAAATATTCATTAACATAAGTTATATTAAACCTGATTCTGCTTCTGATAACACTAATCCATTGAACATTTAATGAGCTGATTATATCACTGGAGATTTTAAATACATGTCCTACATATCTTTTTTATTTCCATGAATATCCTACAAAATCCACTGCTAAGATTATCAATATCATTCAAAACTCTTCAGGAACAAATTTCATAGTATGAAATATACAGAAAGAAATGTCATAAAGAGAATAATGAATAAAATGAGAGCAGAATTAATTTCATGTTGTTTACCTAATGCCAAAAGGTATTAATAAACACATAATTTTCATCTGAAGAATGTAATATTAATAGAACAGAGGCAATCAACTCAACAGGGTTCCAAAATGGCATTAATGTATTATATTTACTTGGAATATTTAAACTATTGGACAGAGAGAATAATAGGCAAAGAGGCCACATGCATCGAACATCAACTGTTAGAAAGAAAAACAACTGAAGTGTTTGTGTGCCCTTTGGTAGAAGTGCTTTTCAGTCACAACGTCCCAAGATTTCTCACTAATTCCACTGATGCACAATTGTAACAATTGCTGTAATTGATGGAATTCTCGTTCAGCAGTTATGCTCCCATAGAACCATAGAACATTACAGCACAGAAACAGGCCCTTCTTGGCTATGCCGAACCATTTTTCTGCCTAGTCCCACTGACCTGCACCTGGGCCATATCCCTCCATACACCTCTCATCCATGTACCTGTCCAAGTTGTTCCTAAATGTTAAAAGTGAGCCCGCATATACCACTTCATCTGGCAGCTCATTCCACACTCCCACCACTCTCTGTGTGAAGAAGCCCCCTAATGTTCCCTTTAAACTTTCCCCCCTTCACTCTTAACCCATGTCCTCTTTTTTTTTCCCCTAGCCTCAGTGGAAAAAGCCTGCTTGCATTCACTCTATACCCATCATAATTTTATATACCTCTATCAAATCTCCTCTCATTCTTCTACGCTCCAGGGAATAAAGTTCTAACCTATTCAACCTTTCTCTGTAACTCAGTTTCTCAAGTCCCAGCAACATCCTTGTAAACTTTCTCTGCACTCTTTCAACCTTATTAATATCTTTCCAGTAATTAGGTGACCAAAACTGCTCACAATACTCCAAATTCAGCCTCACCGATGTCTTATACAACCTCACCATAACATTCAAACTCTTATAACCATATAACAATCACAGCACGGAAACAGGCCATTCCGGCCCTCCTAGTCCGTGCTGAACTCTTAATCTCACCTAGTCCCACCTACCCGCACTCAGTCCATAACCCTCCACTCCTTTCCTGTCCACATACCTATCCAATTTTACCTTAAATGACACAACTGAACTGGCCTCTACTACTTCTACAGGAAGCTCATTCCACACAGCTATCACTCTCTGAGTAAAGAAATACCCCCTTGTGTTTCCCTTAAACTTTTGCCCCCTAACTCTCAAATCATGTCCTCTCGTTTGAATCTCCCCTACTCTCAATGGAAAAAGCCTATTCACATCAACTCTATCTATCCCTCTCAACATTTTAAATACCTCAATCAAATCCCCCCTCAACCTTCTACGCTCCAATGAATAGAGACCTAACTTGTTCAACCTTTCTCTGTAACTTAAGTGTTGAAACCCAGGTAAATCGTTTCTGCACTCTCTCTAATTTATTGATATCTTTCCTATAATTCGGTGACCAGAACTGTACACAATATTCCAAATTTGGCCTTACCAATGCCTTGTACAATTTTAACATTACATCCCAACTTCTGTACTCAATGCTCTGATTTATAAAGGCCAGCATTCCAAAAGCCTTCTTCACCACCCTATCTACATGAGACTCCACCTTCAGGGAACTATGCACTGTTATTCCTAGATCTCTCTGTTCCACTGCATTCCTCAATGCCCTACCATTTACCCTGTATGTTCTATTTGGATTATTCCTGCCAAAATGTAGAACCTCACACTTCTCAGCATTAAACTCCATCTGCCAACGTTCAGTCCATTCTTCTAACCGGCATAAATCTTCCTGCAAGCTTTGAAAACCCACCTCATTATCCACAACACCTCCTACCTTAGTATCATCGGCATACTTACTAATCCAATTTACCACCCCATCATCCAGATCATTTATGTATATTACAAACAACATTGGGCCCAAAACAGATCCCTGAGGCACCCCGCTAGTCACCGGCCTCCATCCCGATAAACAATTATCCACCACTACTCTCTGGCATCTCCCATCTAGCCACTGTTGAATCCATTTTATTACTCCAGCATTAATACCTAACCACTGAACCTTCTTAACTAACCTTCCATGTGGAACTTTGTCAAAGGCCTTGCTGAAGTCCATATAGACTACATCCACTGCCTTACCCTCATCAACATTCCTCGTAACTACTTCAAAAAATTCAATAAGGTTTGTCAAACATGACCTTCCACGCACAAATCCATGCTGGCTACTCCTAATCAGATCCTGTCTATCCAGATAATTATAAATACTATCTCTAAGAATACTTTCCATTAATTTATCCACCACTGATGTCAAACTGACAGGGCTATAATTGCCAGGCTTACTTCTAGAACCCTTTTTAAACAATGGAACCACATGAGCAATACGCCAATCCTCCGGCACAATCCCCGTTTCTAATGACATCTGAAAGATCTCCGTCAGAGCTCCTGCCATCTCTACACAAACTTCCCTCAAGGTCCTGGGGAATATCCTGTCAGGATCCGGAGATTTATCCACTTTTAAATTTCTTAAAAGCGCCAGTACTTCCACCTCTTTAATTGTCATAGGTTCCATAACTTCCTTACTTGTTTCCCACACCTTACACCATTCAATATCCTTCTCCTTAGTGAATACCAAAGAGAAGAAATCGTTCAAAATCTCTCCCATCTCCCTCGGCTCCACACATAGTTGACCACCCTGATTCTCTAAGGGACCAATTTTATCCCTCACTATCCTCTTGCTTTTACTATAACTGTAGAAGCCTTTTGGATTTACTTCCACCTTATTTGCCAAACCAAACTCGTAACTTCTTTTAGCTTTTCTAATCTCTTTCTTAAGTTTCCTTTTACATTCTTTATATTCCTCGAGCAATTCCTTTACTCCATGCTGCCTATATCTATTGTAGACATCCCTCTTTTTTCAAGCCAAGTTTCTAATATCCCTTGAAAACCATGGCGCTTTCAAACCTTTAACCTTTCCTTTCAACTGAACAGGAACATAAAGATTCTGTACCCTCGTAATTTCACCCTTAAATGACCTCCATTTCTCTATTACATCCTTCCCATAAAACAACTTGACCCAATCCACTCTCTCTAAATCCCTGCGCATCTCCTCAAAGTTAGCCTTTCTCCAATCAAAAATCTCAACTCTAGGTCCAATCCTGTCCATCTCCATAATTATATTGAAGCTAATGCTATTGTGATCACTGGACCCGAAGTGCTCCCCAACACATACATCTGTCAGCTGACCTATCGCATTCCCTAACAGGAGATCCAACACTGCCCCATCTCTAGTCGGTACTTCTATGTATTGTTGCAAAAAACTATCCTGCACACATTTCACAAACTCTAAACCATCCAGCCCTTTTACAGAATGAGCTTCCCAATCTATGTGTGGAAAATTAAAATCTCCCACAATCACCACCTTGTGTTTACTACAAATATCTGCTATCTCCTTACACATTTGCTCTTCCTACTCACGCTCCCCATTAGGTGGCCTATAATACACTCCTATCAGTGTTACTACACCTTTGCCATTCCTCAATTCCACCCAAATAGCCTCCCTAGAGGAGCTCTCTAATCTATCCTTCCAAAGCACCGCCATAAGATTTTCTCGGACAAGCAATGCAACACCTCCTCCTCTGGCCCCTCCTACTCTATCACACCTGAAGCAACTAAATCCAGGAATATTTAGTTGCCAATCACATCCTTCCTGCAACCATGTTTCACTAATAGCTACAACATCATAATTCCAGGTATCAATCCACGCTTTAAGCTCATCCACCTTTCTTACAATGCTCCTAGCATTAAAATAGATACATTTAAGATACTCTCCACCTCCTCCTCTCTTTTCATCCCTAACAATGCATTCAAATTTATTATCCTTTTCTTTCTTCTCCCCTACATCTTCTGGCTGAGCGCATCCCTTCTCCATCACCTGCCTTTCCTCCTTCACACACTGTCTACTTACTTGCTCTACTGGTGAACTAACCTCCTCTCCCATAGTTTCCTCAAATTGATTTCCGCCCCCCCATCTTACTAGTTTAAAGTCTGCCCTGTAGCCCTAGCAAACCTTCCCGCTAGGATATTGGTCCCCCCAGGATTCAAGTGTAACCCGTCCTTCTTGAACAGGTCACGCCTGCCCCAGAAGAGGTCCCAATGATCCAGAAACTTGAATCCCTGCCCCCTGCTCCAATCCCTCAGCCACGCATTCATCCTCCACCTAATTCCATTCCTACTCTCACTATCGCGTGGCACAGGCAGTAATCCCGAGATTACTACCTTTGCGGTCCTTCTTCTTAATTGCCTTCCTAACTCCCTATACTCTCGTTTCAGGACCTGTTCCCCTTTCCTACCTATGTCATTGGTACCTAAATGTACCACGACCTCTGGCTCCTCACCCTCCCACTTCAGGATATCTTGGACACGATCAGAAACGTCCCGGACCCTGGCACCAGGGAGGCAAACTATCATCTGGGACTCCCGATCACCTCCACAGAACCGCCTGTCTGAACCCCTGACTATCGAGTCCCCTATTACTATGGTCCTCTTTCTTCTATCCCTACCCTTCTGAGCTACAGGGATGTCCTCTGTGCCAGAGGCCCGGCCACTGTCACTTCCTCCAGGTAGGCTGTCCCCCCCAACAATACTCAAACATGAGTACTTATTGTCAAGGGGTACAGCCACTGGGGTACTCTCTAGTACCTGCCCCTTCCCCTTCCTGACCGTGACCCACCTATCTGCCTCCCGTGGCCCCGGAGTGACCACCTGCCTGTAACTCCTCTCTATCACCTCCTCACTCTCCCTGACCAGGCGAAGGTCATCGAGCTACAGCTCCAGTTCCCTAACTCGGTCCCTCAGGAGCTGCAGTTCGGCGCACCTGGCGCAGATGTGGACGTCCGGGAGGCTCGGAGACTCCAGGATCTCCCACATCCGACACCGAGAACAACAAGCTGCCCTCACACGCATACTTCCTGAATAACTGAAAATAACAAGGAGAACTAAAAGATAAGCCTACTGTGCCCTCTTCCGCCTAAGCCCTCTGAGCCCAAGCCCTACACTCTGCTCCCGGCTCACTTCGCTGCCCGCAAACGAAACTGCCCACTGCTTAAGGCTGCGTTCTTTTTATATCTTCCCTCCTTCCCAGGCCTCCTTCACGCGCCTGCGTAGTCCCGCCTCTCAGAACTCCAATCTGAGAAGCAATTTGAAAATGGCCACCGCCGCACTTCTTCTCAAAGCCTCGCTGTCCTCTTCCAAAAGAGCCTTATAGTCAATACTTTGATTTATAAAGGCCAATGTACCAAAAGCTCTGTTTACGACCCTATCTACCTATGATGCCACTTTTAGGGAATTATGTATCTGTATTCCCAGATCCCTCTGTTCTACTGCACTCCTCAGTGTCCTACCATTTACCTTGTATGTTCTACCTTGGTTTGTCCTTCCAAAGTGCAATACCTCACACTTGTCTGTATTAAACTCCATCTGCCATTTTTCAGCCCATTTTTCCAGATGGTCCAAATCCCTCTGCAAGCTTTGAAAACCTTCCTGACTGTTCACTGCACCTCCAATCTTTGTATCATCAGCAAATTTGCTGATCCATTTTACCACATTATCATCCAGATCATTGATATAGATGACAAATAACAATGGACCCAGCACTGATTCCTGTGGCACACCACTAGTCACAGGCCTCCACTCAGAGAAGCAATCCTCCACTACCAGTCTCTGGCTTCTCCCATTGAGCCAATGTCAAATCCAATTTACTACCTCACCATGTATACCTAGCAACTGAATCTTCCTAACTAACCTCCCATGTGGGACCTTGTTGAAGGCCTTACTAAAGTTCATGTAGACAACATCCACTGCCTTCCATTCATCCACTTTCCTGGTAACCTCCTCGAAAAACTCTAGTAGATTGGTTAAACATGACCTACCATGCACCATCTGATGGTTTTGATTCTGAATCCTTTCAGATGTCTTAAAAATATGTAAACATAAAATTGCTGGACTTGGGCCAGTAAAGATCGCCTAAAAAGGCACAAGACACTGCAGATGCTAGAATCTGGAGCAACAATCCATCTGCTAGAAGAACTAAGCAGCATCTGTGGGGTGAAAGGGGGGAGAGTTAAGGATTTGTCAACATTTCAGCAGATTGAAAAAGCATCCGCACTGTGTTGGGACCAATCTTTCTCGAACTTCTGGTAATTGCCCACTCCCCTCCTCTCCTTCACCATTTCTCATCCTTGTTTCCCTCTCTCACCTTCTTTCCTTACTTGCCCATTACTCCCTCTGGAGATCTTCCCCCTTCCCTTTCTTCCAGGGTCTTCTGTCCTCTCATATCAGATTCCCCCTTCTCCTGCACTTCATCTCTTTCACCAATCAACTTCCCAGCTCTTTACTTCACCCTTGCTCATTCTCCCCGTTTTCATCTATCACCTACCAATGTACATCTTCCTCCTTCATCCCTCCTTCGTGCTCCTACTCTTCTCTCCCTTTCCAGTCCTGATGAAGGGTCTCAGAACAAAATGCCAACTCTTTGGTCTTTTCCATAGATGCTGCCTGAGTTTCTCCAGCACTTTGTATGAGTTGCTTTGGATTTAGAGCCTCGGCGGGTTTTCTCATGATTTTGACTGTCATGTCTGTCTCCACCACTATTCAAGCAGACCAATACAGATGTCTAGCACTCAGAATAAACTGACACTTCTACCCTGGCAAAAAGATTCTCACTGTTTCCCTTTCTATGCCATTAACAGATAGTAATACTTGGTATGAAAAGGATATACTTGGTATATTTAGCCTAAGAGAAGCAAATCTGTGGAATTCATTGCCACAGATGACTGTGGAGGTCAAATCATTGGGGATATTTAAAGCGGAGGTTGATAGGTCCTTGATTAGTAAAGGTATCAAAGGATTTGGAGAGAAGGCAGGAGAATGAGGCTGAGAGGGGTAATAAATCGGTCATGATGGAATGGCAAAGCAGACTTGATGGGCTGAATGGCCTAATTCTGTTCCAATGTCTTAAGGTCTCACTACCTCATTTAGTTTGAAATGACCATTTGCTCTGAGCAGCGGACATGAAGAAGTGACAATGCTGCTATTATACTGATTTGCTCTACATTACACAGCAAGGTACAGATCATAATTTGGATTTAGATTTTAGATTTAAATCTAAATTTAGATTTAGTAGTAGATACAGCCCAGTCCATCACGGGTAAAGCCCTCCCCACCATTGAGCATATCGACTTGGAGCATTGTCCCCCTCGAAAGCAGCATCCATGATCAGGGACCCCCACCATTCAGACCACACTCTCTTCTTGCTGAAGCCATCAGGAAGAAGGTGCAGGAGCCTCAGGTCCCGCTTCACCAGGTTCACGAACAGCTATTACCTCTTAACCATCAGGTTCTTGAACCAGAGGGGACAACTTCTTTTGACTTCACTCACTGAAATGTTCCCACAACCTATGGACTCACTTTCAAGGACTCTTCATCTCATGTTCTCAATATTTATCTATCTATCTATCTATCTATCTATCTATCCATCCATTTATTTATTTATTAATTAATGTTTTTATTTTGATCTTTTTTTGTTTCTTTGTATTTACTGTGAGCACTCACAAAAAATGAATCTCAGGGTTGTTTATGATAACTTGTACAGTATGTACTTTGATAATGAAATTACATTCATCTTTAGATTTAGAGATGCAGCACAGTAACTAGCTCTACCAGCTCAATGAACCTACGCTGTGTAATTACACCCACTGATCCAGACATCTTTGGAATATGCGAGGAAACTGGAGGAAGCCCACATAGTCATGAGGAGAACGTACGATCTCCTTACAGATGGCGATGGAATTCAACCCCGGTCACTGGCACTGTGATAGCTTTATGCTAACCGCTACACTACTGTGCCATTCTCAATATCAGTGTGTGTTTGATATTCTGAGATTGTCATGACTGCAAGATGAAACTGAGAGCTGGAATTATGGATGGAGGAGCTTCTCTTTATTGGCAGTCAGCAGGAGACTGCTTGTGGGCCTGACACAATTGGGAAATCTCATCTGTAGAACTTGGCCATTTAATCAGCCAACCCTGATGCATTGTCACTGGCCATGCTCTCAACCACCTGTTCTAACTTGAGTAGGGTAATGAGGCAGCTCCAGAAATGTGTGCCAATTTGCAAAAAATGTTGAACCTCTCAAGAATTCACCCATCTGTTCACAGAAAGGGATGCACTGAAGCCATTGCTTGGACCACTGGAGAGCTCTGTTCATATGACAGATCTCAGAAAATCATTTGGATTCCCCCCCACGAGCGAGCTGAAGCAGACTGGCATTAATGACTGGCATCACCTCCCAGCTGGACAGTTTTAGTCTCAAGTCCTGCTGCAGCGATTTGAGCTCCAAATCATCGGCTGACACTCTGGTGATGAGCTGTTTGTCTGTTGGGAAGGACATGAAGCTGCCTCAACCAGACAAAGAGCTCTAGGGTATTTCTTCAAAGATAAGCAAATTTCGAACACAGAGCACAGAACATTGACAATTATTTATTTATTTGTTTAGTTGATTATTTGTGATTTATTTATGTATGTATGAATGAATTTATTTGTTTGCTTGTTTGCTTGCTTATTAATATTAGGCCAAATGACCAAGTACTGCTCCTATGCTTTATGATCTTATGGTCTTATTTATTTATGTAGAACATAGAGCAGTAGAGCACAGCAAAATGGTAGCATAGCGGTTAGCGCAACGCAATTACAACTCGGTGCATCGGTGTTCAGAGTTCAATTCTGATGGCATCTGTAGGGAGCCTGTACACCTTCCCTGTCGAAGTGAAGATTTAAACTTCAGTGTAGGCATAACTCAAAGAGATACTGCAGATATTGGAAATACAGAGTAACACACACAAAATGCCACAGGAACTCAGCAGGTCAAGCAGCATCTATGGAAATGAATAAACAGTCGAGGTATCTCCCTCGTCCTTCAAAGTTTTCTTATTGATGCCAAACGACAACTCAACATTTTGGAATAGAGAATGATTTAAATTTGGAAGAGAAGCTGAAGTTGCTTGGAAATTCGTAATACAAGAATATTTGCTAAATATCTCAGCAGCTCCTACAGCTGAGAAAGGGGATTGAAACAGCCATCAGAGAACGGTAACATGGAGATCAGCATAACTCTATTTTAATGCCAGTGACCATGGTTCAATTCCTGCCTGTCATTGCCTGAAAGGATTTTGTACATTCTCACCATGACTGTGTGGGTTTCCTCCAGGTGCTCCAGTTTGCTCCCACTTTCCAAAGATGTACAGTTTAGTAGGTTAATCGGTCACATGGGTGTAATCATGTTGTGCAGGCTCAGGGGCCAGAAGACGTTGTCTGTGCTGTATCTCCAAGATAAAATAAAATAATTTTTTTTAAAAAATCAGATTCAGATTCATTTATCACAGCATATTGAACTATAGAATGAAATGCATCACTTGCATTAAGCAGCACAACCTCAGGATGTACTGGGGGCAGCCCACAAATGACGCCTCACATTCTGGCGCCAACGTAGCACATCCACAATGCTCGGCAGAGCAATAACAACAACAGTGTGCAGTAGGCAACAAACTCTGCAAGTACAGAAAGAAAGAAATGATTATAATAAATAAAGAAGCAATAAATATCAAGATCATGAGATGAAGAGACCTTGAAGGTGAATCCATAGGTTGTGAGAACATTTCAATGATGGGGCAAGTGAAGTTGAGTGAAGTTATTCTCTTTGGTTCAAGAGCCTGATGGTTGAGGGGTAATAACTGTTCTTGAACCTGGTGGTGTAGGTCCCGAGGCTCCCGTACCTTCATTATGATGGCAGCAGTGAGAAGAGAGCATGACCTGCGTGGTGAGGACTCTGATGATGGATGCTGTTTTCCTGCGACTTAAGCTTAAGGTTCACACTAAGTTAGACTCACAGTCCAATCCCGTGTCTTTCTTTCAATTAGTTTAATGTTTTGAAGTAACCAAATATAACACTTTGGTTCTATAGAGTTACTCACAATCAGGAGTATCCACTATTTGATTAGCATATGCACACTGATAAATTTAAGGATGGGATAATTGGAACACCACACTCAAAAACTGCTACTTACCCCAAACTGTCAGATTGATCAACACCTCCATCCATTAACCAATCTCCACCACCACTACTTTACTATTTCCTGTCAGAGTCACCTCATGTATAGATACTTCTGTATCTACAGTGTACAGGACATTGTCTCCCTAAACAGATCCTTTACTCCAAGATGAAGAAAGATCAGCGAGTCCCTGGTGGGCAAAGGAAACACTTCAAAGATAACATCAAAATCAGCCTGAGGAAATCCAACATAACATCTAAAACCTGGGAAGACATTGCACTCGATAGATACACCTGGAGGAAATCTGTTCAGAAGAGAGTTGCGCTACATGAGGATGATCTCCACTGTGCCACAGAGAACACTCGGCAGCTGAGAACGGAGAGACTGAACAACCAAAGGACCCAAACGCTAACCACAGCCACCATTTACTCCTTCCCACACTGCACCAGGATATGTGGATCCTGGATCAGCCTCTACAGATACCTAAGGACCCACCAATAAACAACCCCCTAGGAGAACATCATATTTGACTTGAGTGATTGCACCGGTCCTACTACTCCTGTACCTAGCATCACTTTATGTACATATAATCAGTCAATGTATAGAAGCTTATCTTATGTGTTCAGAGAAACACACACAAAATGCTGGAGAAACATAGCAGGTCAGGTAGGTGGAAAGGTATAAGAGTCGACATTTCAGGCTGAGACCCTTCATCAGGCTTATGTATTCATATTGATTGTTTTTGTTCTTTATGCTGATGTTGTTTTTATGCTGCAGCAGACCCATAGTAACAGTCATTTTATATAGAACATAGAAATCTACTGCACATTACAGGTCCTTCGGCCCACAATGTTGTACTGACCATGTAACCTACTCTAGAAACTGTCTAGAATTACCCTACCACATCGCCCTCTATTTTTCTATGCTCCACGCACCTATCTAAGAGTTTCTTAAAATGCCCTACTGTATTCGTCTCTACTACCATCACTTACAGTACATTCAATGCACCCACTAAAACCTACCTCTGTCATCCCCCTTGAACCTACTTCTAAGCACCTTTAAACCATGTCTCCTCATGTTAGCCACTTCAGCCCTAGGAAAAAGCCTCTGACTATTCACACGATCAATGCCTCTTATCATCTTATACACCTCTTTCAGGTCAACTCTCATCCTCCATCACTCAAAGGAGAAAAGATCAAGTTCACTCAACCTAGTCTCATAAGGCATGCTCTCCAATCCAGGCAACATCCTTGTAAATCTCCTCTGCACTCTCTCTATAGCATCCAAATCCTTCCTGTAATGAGGTGACCAGAACTGAACACAGTACTCCAAATGGGGACTAACTAAGGTCTTATATGGCTGTAACATTACCTTACAGCTCTTGAAGTCAATCCCACGGTTGATGAAGGTCATCACACCATAAACATTCTTAACAGCACTGTTAACCTGCACAGAAACTTTGAGTATTCTATGTACACGGACACCAAGATCTTGCTGATCCTTCACACTGCCATGAGCCTTAACATGAAAATTATATTCTGTCTTGAGCCTTGCATGGGCGAACCTTATCAAATGCCTTTCTGAAATGCATATACACTACATCACCTGCTCTACTTTAATCAATGTGTTTTGTTTCATCCTCAGAGAATTCATTCAGTCTCATAAGCATGACCTGCCCTTGACAAAGCCATGCTGACTATCCCTAATCAGATTATGTCTCTCCAAATGCTCATAAATCCTGCATCTCAGGACCTTCTCCAACAGCTAGCTCACCAATGAAGTAAGACTCACTGCTCTATAATATCCTGGGTTATCTGTACTCCCTTTCTTGAACAAGGGACCAATGTTTGCAACCTTCCAATCCTCCGGTACTTCTCCCGTCCCAGCGACTTATCTAACTTAATACCTTTCAAAAGCTTCAGCGCATCCTCTTTCCTAATGTCTATACTTTAAAGCATTTCAGTCCACTGAAAATCATCCCTGCAATAACCAAGGTCTCTTTTAGTGGTGAATACTGAAGCAAAATATTCATTTAGTACCTCTGCTACCTCCTCAGACTCCATCTCACATGGCTCATCCTCCTTCCCCTAACATACTTGTAGAATGCCTTGGAGTTTTCCTTAATCATGCTCGTGAAGGCCTTCTCATGACCCCTTCCTAGCTCTCCTAATTGCATTCTTGAGCTCCTTTCCTTATAATTTTCTAGAGCTCGAACAGCACCTAGTTTCTTGAAAATTTCATAAGCTATTCTTTTCTTCTTAACAAGAATTTCTACATTCTTAGTACATTATGGTTCTTTTATTCTACCATCCTTTCCCTGCCTCAATGGAACATACCTATGCAGAATGTCATGCAAACGTTCCCTGAACATTTGCCACATTTCTGTTGTGCATTTCCCTGAGAACATCTGCTCCCAATTTATATTCCCAAGTTCCTGCCTAATAGCATATTTCTCTCTACCCCAATTAAATGTTTTCCCAAATTGTCTGCTCCTATCCCTCTTCAACGCTATGGTAAAGGAGTTGTGATCACTACCTCCAAAATGCTCTCCTACCGAGGGACCCGACATCTGACCAGTTTCATTTCCCAATACCAGATCAAGTACAGCCTCTCCTCTAGTTGTCTTATCCACATATTGTGTCAGGAAACCTTCCTGAACACGCTTAACTAACTCCACCCCATATAACCCACTGCTCTAATGTGATGCCAGTCAATATTAGGAAAGTTAAAACCACCCATCACAACAACTATTATTATTGCACCAATCCAGAATTTGCCTCCCTATCTGCTCCTTGATGTCCCTGTTATTATTGAGGGTGTCTATAAAAAACCCCAGTAGAATTATTGCCCCCTTCTGTTTCTGACTTCCACCAAAAATGACTCAGTAGACAATCCCTCTATGACTTCCTCCTTTTCTGCAGCCGTGGTACCATCCCTGATTAGCAATGCCACTTCCCCACCTCTTTTCCCTTCCTCTCTCTCCTTTTTGAAACATCTAAAGCCCAGGACACTCAGCAGCCGTTTCTACCCCAGAGACACCCAAGTCTCTGAACAAACTTGTGTGTCTCTGAACAGGTGAACACACTGAACAGGTGAGAAGACAGCTGAAACGTCTCCACCCAAGCAAGGCTGCAGGCCCGAATGGTGTCAGCCCCAGGGTGCTCAAAGCCTGTGCCCCCAGCTATGTGGAGTACTTCACCATGTCTTCAACCTGAGCCTGAGTCTCCAGAGGGTTCCTGAGCTGTGGAAGACGTCCTGCCTTGTCCCTGTACCGAAGACACAGGAGCCCCAGTGGCTCCAATGACTACAGACCGGTGACATTGACCTCCCACATCATGAAGGCCCTGGAGAGGCTTGTTCTGGAGCAGCTCCGGCCTATGGTTAGGCCACACTTAGACCCCCTCCAGTTCGCCTATCAGCTCCGACTAGGAGTTGAGGATGCCATCGTCTACCTGCTGAACCGTGTCTATGCCCACCTGGACAAGCCGGCAAGCACTGTGAGGGTCATGTTTTTTGACTTCTCCAGTGCATTCAATACCATCTGCCCTGCTCTGCCGGGTGAGAAGCTGACAGTGATGCAGGTGGATGCTTCCCTGGTGTCATGGATTATTGATTACCTGACTGGCAGATCACAGTACGTGCGCTTGCAACACTGTGTGTCAGACAGAGTGGTCAGCAGCACTGGGGCTCCACAGGGGACTGTCCTGTCTCCCTCTCTCTTCACCATCTACACCTCAGACTTCAACTACAACACAGAGTCTTGCCATCTTCAGAAGTTTTCTGATGACTCTGCCATAGTTGGATGCATCAGCAAGGGAGATGAGGCTGAGTACAGGGCTATGGTGGGAAACTTTGTCACATGGTGCGAGCAGAATCATCTGCAGCTTAATGTGAAAAAGACTAAGGAGCTGGTGGTGGACCTGAGGAGGGCTAAGGCACAGGTGACCCCTGTTTCCATCCAAGGGGTCAGTGTGGACATGGTGGAGGATTACAAATACCTGGGGATACGCATTGACAATACACTGGACTGGTCAAAGAACACTGAGGCTGTCTACAAGAAGGGTCAGAGCTGTCTCTATTTCCTGAGGAGACTGAGGTCCTTTAACATCTGCCGGACGATGCTGAGGATGTTCTACGAATCTGTGGTGGCCAGTGCTATCATGTTTGCTGTTGTGTGCTGGGGCAGCAGGCTGAGGGTAGCAGACACCAATAGAATCAACAAACTCATTCATAAGGCTAGTGATGTTGTGGGGGCGGAACTGGACTTTCTGATGGTGGTGTCTGAAAAGAGGATGCTGTCCAAGTTGCATGCCATCTTGGACAATGACTCCCATCCACTCCATAATGTACTGGTTAGACACAGGAGTACATTCAGCCAGAGACTCATTCCACCGAGATGCAACACTGAGCGTCATAGGAAGCCATTCCTGCCTGTGGTCATCAAACTTTACAACTCCTCCCTCGGAGTGTCAGACACCCTGAGCCAATAGGCTGGTCCTGGACTTATTTCCACTTGGCATGATTAACATATTATTGTTTAATTATTTATGGTTTTTATATTGCTATATTTCTTCACCATTCTTGGTGCGGCTGTAGTGAAACCCAATTTCCCTCGGGGTCAATAAAGTATGTCTGTCTGTCTGTCTCTGTAATGGCCACAATGTCATATTTCCATGTATTGATCCACTCTCTAAGTTCTAATTTCTCTGTTTACATCTGTTCTCTGTTACACCTGTGTACTGAAACATGGCAATAAACAATCTTGAATCTTTCAAATTGCAAGATGGTTTGTTGTGAGGTATGTTCTAACCATGGAAGGGGTATGAATATGCTTGCCTGTCAGGTGGTTTATCAGTGTAAAGGAGGTAATTGGAAGAACTGGTGCCAAACAGGGATTTTATAGTAATTTATCTTTGTACATTCATACGACCTCTGCTGATATGTAACACATGTAATATTCAATAATGAGTAGGGTAAGAAAACAAAGAGAATAATAAATATGTCACACCAAGTATGTGACTTCTGTGAAATATAAAGGATGCAATATTGAGGCTTTCCAAGGCATTGGAGTACTGTGAGCACTTTTGGGCCCCTTATCTATGAAAGGATGTGCACCCCTTATCTGGAATTCCAAGATCCGAACAACTCTGAAATATCAATTATTTTTCAGTGCGGACATGACGCCACCAGGCAGTCAGAATGTTCCCAGGGTGAGGTGCAGGTCTCTGTGCATCACATATGTAATGAACAGGAGTCAATGAAAAATTTAAAAAATGCATAACTTGAAAAATGAAGATGTCGATTATGTATTGAAAGAGTGGGTTCGTCAATGTCAGAGTGAATGTATGCCGCTTAGTGGTATGCTGATTATGAAACAAGCAAAGATCTATCATGGCGAACTGAAATTGAAGGAAATTGTGAATATTCAGCAGGCTGGTTACAGAAATTTAAGTAAAGGCTTAGTATTACATTTTTAAAGATTTGTAGGATAATGCACCCGCTAATCACAAAGCAGCAGAGAATTTCATTGATGAGTTTACCAAATCATTGCTGATGAAAGTCTAACACACTAAATTGCTGCATCAGTAGATATGTGTTTTGAATAAGTGTGAGACAAAGACTGCTTACCACTAGCACATAAATTCAGACGGGAAATGATGTTGATGCCAAATAGCCACTAACTTTCCACCTGTGCAACCGAAGAAGTGATAACTATTCATAGATTTTGGGTTTCAATATGGGTCCCATCCCAAGGTATCTCAGGCTATGTCCACACTACACTGGATAAATGCGTAACCGAAGCTTTTTCTCTTCGTTTTTACCCTCCGTCCACACTAAGACGGCGTTTTTGTCCCCCGAAACTGGAGATATTCAGAAACGCTCTCCAAAGTGTGTAATTTTGAAAATGCCGGATTGGCTGGAGCAGTGTGGATGGGGTAACCAGAGAAATCTGAAAACACTGTCAGACGGCAGCGTGCTATATCATTGTTTTCTTGAACGCAACCTAACAATTTCAGAACAGACAGCAACAAGACTGACACCAGAAGAGTTAGAAATGTACTGACCAAATACTTTGACCCATAACTTACTGAATAAATCAGTATACTCACTTTGCCCTGTTTTCTGTCCTTGCTCGTATGAAGGTGGTTTTACCTATTTATGCAAGTACTTCTCTGACAATAGATGTGCAACAGCCTAATGTAACACTGTATGGAAATACAAGATAACACTGATGCAGACATGTTTTATACATTTAACAAGGTGCTTTATTAATGCAGCAGAGTTAGTCAGTTTTTCAATGTTCGTCATCAGCCGGGTCAGTTTGTCCCTGAATTCCCTGTCGGTTGCCTCCATACACTTCAGTATTTGTTTTTTTTTACTTTTAAGTTCTCCTGCGTGAGAGCTAACAGCTGTCCGTCGTTTAAGTTTTTCTAATCTGTAACTACACAAACGCGCACTTTCACGGCGAGATTCGACACCAAACATGTCGCTTGTTTTCCGCAGATGTGTCCTGCGCACGTGCAGTAGGAGGAGATTCGTCGAAATCTCCGTTTCAATGTGGACAGAGATATTTTTTAAAATGCATAGTGTGGATGCCTATCGTTTTTACACGAAACCAGCGTTTTCAAAATTATCCGGTCTAGTGTGGACGTTGCCTCATTGTAGAGATGCAAATATTGCAAAACCTGAAAAACCCAAAACTGAATCTCTTCTGGCTCCAAACATTTTGGACAAGGTGTGCTCAACTGTACAGGCATTAGAAAGAGTCCACAGGAGATTCATATGAAAGATCCTGAGAAGAATGTTAGGGTTAAAATATGAGGAGCAATTAATGGCACTGGGCCTGTGCTTGCTGGAGTTTAGAGGAATGAGGCGGAATCTTATTGAAACCTATCGAATATTGAAAGGCCCAGATAGAGTGAACTTGGAGAGGATGTTTACCATAACTGGGGAGTCTATGACCCAAGGGCACAGCCTCAGAATAGAACAGAGAAGAGGAGAAATTTCTTTAACCAAATGGTGGTAAAAATGTGAATTTCATTGCCACAGACATCTGTAGAATGAAAATATATTTAAAATGGAGATCATTAGATGCTTGATTAGTAAGGTCATCAAAGGTTTTGGGAAGAAGGCAGGAGAGAGGGGTTGAGAGAGATTATAAATCAGCTATAACAGAATAACAGAGCAGACTCGATGGACCAAATAGCCTAATTCTGTTCTTATGTCTTGTGGTCTTCTATATGAATGTTATCATTTTTCAAGAAACACACATTACTATGGGACTGCAAATCAAGCACCTTGTTTAAAAATGCATGGACTCTCTTTCCTGAGGTAACATTGTAATAGTTCTCTGCATAATCTGACAGTGTGTAGAATGCCAGTGCAGTTGAAATAAGGCTGTTGGATACATAATGGGTCTGTGTTTTATACCTTGTTATCATAGTTATTGCTTAACATCTGCTTTCAACTGCAGAGCCATTGTCACTAGGTTTAATTGTTAATTGATACTGTCAGCAAGGTCTTGAAGCAGCTTTGTCATGTCTCTGAAAATTCATTAAGATCTCATCAGAAAGGGGCACAATATTGTAAATGGAACATTGAGAATATGCATCAGCAAATGTTGCTGCAGAGACATGCTTAATTTAATGTAATCTTGCAAAAGAATGATTACAGTAGTAGTTACGAAAAGGTTCTGACTTGGAGGGCAGCTCGTGTGATCCTGTCAAATATCAGCTTGGCTTCTGAAGCTAAGCAAGCCACAGAGATGCAAGAAAAGTTTGGGATGATAAATTGAGATGCAAATTGATAAATTAAATTTAAAATGTTTGGAATGGAAACGGGGTCGTTATAGTAGTGTAATGGTTAGTGCAATGCTATTACAGCTCAGGGCATCAGAATTTGGGGTTCAGTTCCAACGCAGCCTGTAAGGTGCTTTATGTTCTCTGTGACTGCATGGGTTTCCTCTGGGTGCTCTGCTTTCCTCTCACAGTCCAAAGACATACGGGTTAGTAGGTTAATTGGTCATTGTAAATTGTCCCGCGATTAGGATAGGCTTAAGTAGATGAGTTGCTGGGCAGGACAGCTCATTGGGCCTGAAGGGCCTGTTCAAAAGTTCAAAGTAAAATTCATTATCAGAGTACATACAGGGCATCACATACAACCCTGAGATTCTTTTTCTGTGGGCATACTTAGCAGATCTATAGAACCGTAACTGTAAACATCAGGAAATGTAAACTATAAACAAACTGTGCAAATGCAGCTATAATTAAATAGCAATAAGTAATGAGCATGAAATAAGCAATATAACAGAGTCTTTAAATAAGTGTATTTATCCCTTTTTGTTCAAGATCCTGATGGGTAAGGGGTAGTAACTGTTCTTGAACCTGGTGCTACATGTCCTGAGGCTCCTGTACCTTCTACTTGATGGCAACAGTGAAAAAAGAACATTACCTGGGTGGTGAGGATCTTTGATGATGGATACTGTAGCAATGAATGACACAGATTCACCACCATCTAACTAAAGAAATTTTCTCCTCATCTCTGTTCTAAAAGTCATCCCTCTATTTTGAAGCTGTGCACTCTAGAAGCCCCCACCAAAGGACATGTCCTCCTCACATCAACTCCATCTAGGCCTTTCAAGGTGTGATTGAATGGCAGAGTATGTTCGAGGGCCTCTTTGGCTTCAGCTGCTCCTATTTATTAAAGTCAGAGTTGAGTTTATTGTACATGTATGCACAGGTGTGATGAAAAGCTTACTGGGATCAGCATCACTGTCGCCTAGCAGCATATTAACAGAATTCATAAGAAAATAAATTAAGCACATAAAACCATAAGACATAAGAGCAGAATTAGAACATTTGGCCCATCGAGTCTGCTCTGCCATTCCATCATGGCTGATTTATTACCCCTCTGAACCCCATTCTCCTGCCTCATCCCCATAACTTTTGACCCCTTGACTAATGAAAAAAAACATAAATTAAACGCAATCTTTACAGGAGCACAGAAGAAAAAAATCCCATTTTAGGCTAAGGTGATCATAGTGTTGCCAACCTGTAGTGATTAAGATTTTGCCAGTTGGTTCAAGATCCGAGTGATCGAAGGAAAGTAGTTGCTCTCGAACCTGTGGTGTGGGTGTTCAGGTTTTATGTTTAATGTTCAAGTGGTACAAGCTGCTGATTTGTTGTGCTGTGGTTTGATGGTTCTATTTTGTTTTATTCTGACTGCAAGTACATCCAAATATTTGAGCTCATTAAAAATTTAATTTCTACAAATGCTTCCTTCTGGGAACATTTCAATGTCATATATGATGGTTTGTATAATTTGACACTTCAACGTGTCTTGGGCTTCAAGCCAGTAAAATTGTGTGGCAGGCCTGCTTACCAACAGATTAGTCAGACTTGGGTGCGCCTGAGTGGATAAGGCCAGTATGTCATGTTAATAGATTTTCAGGTGAGCACATTTCTAAAAAGTTACATTTCTTTACATAATCTCCTCACTACCTCCGTTCTGTCTGGGGAAAAAAAAAGAAGAAATATGTGAAAGTCGCTCCTTAGTAAAGGATTCTTCCTCTTTTCTAAAATGTAATGACCTCATTTGCAGAATTCCAACATCCCAGCCATCATTATTATCAATATCCTGTCGAGCTTTTTATCTAAAGAGAAATTCATTTATTCAACAGACGCCTCTGTGATCTGAATTATTTTTTCTGAAGTTTCTGCCATCCTATCTTCCAGGTGCACTTCTGTTTGCTCAGGATTCCTGATGGTGAGGATCTAAAAATTGGGGAAAATTGCACCTTCTCTGGAATTACTGATCTACACTTGTCTTCGAAGTGGGCAGATAGAAGAGAGGAAGAAAAGAAAGGGGAGAGGGGAAGACGGAGGGAGATCGGAAAGACCAATTTACTTACCTCATGCAACTGAAAATTTGCTGGAGGAACTTAAGAGGGTCAAGCAACATCTGTGGGGGTGGGGGGGAATGTTGAAACCGTGTATTAGGACATCAGCTGACACATCATTTCTAACAGGAAGGTTCAAAGTAGGACAAGCCCAGTGAATGAATGTTAATTATTAGAACATAGAACATTACAGCCCTTTGGAACACGATGTTGTGCTAACCTATTAACCTGCTCTAAGACCAATCTAGCCCTTCCCTCCCACATAGCCCTCTATTTTTCTATCATCCTTGTGCCTATCTAAGAGTATTAAAAATTTATTTATTGAGATACAATGCAGAATAGGCCCTCCTTACAGGCAGTGGCTGCCTCTATCACCACCCCTGACAGGGCATTCCACACACTCACCACTCTCTGTGTAAAAAAAACTTACTTTTGACATTTCTCCTATACTTTCTGCAATCAAGCTTAAAATTATGCCCCCCCCCCACCCTCAATCATATTAGTTATCTCTTCCTTGGGAAAAAATGCACTGGCTGCCCACTCTATCAATGCCTCTTATCATATCTATCAATTTACCTCTCATCCTTGTTTGCTCCCAAAGAGAATAGCCTTAGTTCACTCAACCTATTCTCAGCATCTTGATAATCCAGGCAGCATCCTGGTAAATCTCCTCTGCACCCTCTCTAAGGCTTCTACATCATTCTTATCATGAGGTTACCAGAAATGAACACAATATTCCATGTGTGGTCCAACCACCCGGCCAACTTGTGTGACAGCTTTCAGCATCCATGGAAGTGGACCATAATATAGTGAAGAAGTGCAGATCAGAAATAGTACTTCAATGACCTCGGGGCTTTTTAAGCTCTTCTCACAATATTCTAAAGTAATTTACAGCTAATTTAATATTTTTTCTTGTCATCAACATTTTAGTGCAGGGTATCTGGCAACTACCTTGTGCTCAACTGACAGTGGGATAATGACAAGATTATCAATTTTATTTTAGAAACAATAGTTTTTGTTTGATTGTCAAGAAGCCAAAGAAGAATAAAGAGACCTCATTGATCAAACATGGCCAGTTTCTTCCAGCTTTCTGCTGGAAACAACTTCTTGAATGGAATCAGTTTTCTAGCCTGCCATGGGCCTGATTAATGTGAGTCATTTCTAACAAAATGCCAGTTCTGTTCTGGGGGTGGGGGTGACCTCATTGATACCCGATGTATGTTGATGGGCTTAGATAGCATGGATGTGGACAAGATGTTTCCAGTAGCGGGGGAGTGTAGGACCAGAGATGAGGAGGAATTCCTTTAGTGAGAGAGTGGAGGATCTGCGAAATTTATTGCCATAGATGGTTGGGGAGGCCAAGTCATTTGGTTTCTTTAAAATGGAGGTTGATATGTTTATGATTAGTAAGGGTGTGAAAAGTTACAAGGAGAAGGTGGGAGAATGGAGTTGAGAGGGATAATAAGTCAGCCAGGATGGAATAGTGGAGCAGATTAGGCCGAATGGTCTAATCCCAATTTTTTAACTCAGTGAGAACTGGTTTGCAACTGCGAAATATACAATAAATGGAAGGCTAGTCCCCTCTGGCTGACAGCAGCCTCTGAAATACTGTGGCTTTTCTATGAAGGTCAGTTAATGAAACAAGACAATCAACAACCATCCTGAGATTTTCGATAGGAACTCTCCATGTAGAATAAGATTCTAATTTGAGGAAATGCAGATACACATGGACATGAATCAACTTCCCTTGTGGCAGAATAACAGATCATTCGACCATAAAATATAGATTAGGTTAGATTAGATTCATCTTTATTGTCATTGCGCTGAGTACAGATACAAAGCCAAATGAAATGCAGTTAGCGTCTAACCAGAAATGCAAAGAATAGTGTTATTTACAAAATAACTGCCAATAAAAAGTAAGTGCTACAGCACACAAATATAAAAGTACTGAGACAGTCCAATATGGGTGCAATACTGCTTAGCGCTGTGATGTGAGGTTCAGCAGAGTCACAGCCTCAGGGAAGAAGCTCTTCGTGTGCCTGCTGGTGCGGGAGCGAAGGCCCCTGTAACGCCTACCGGATGGGAGGAGAGTAAAAAGTCCACGGTTAAGGTGAGATGCATCCTTGATAATGCTTTTCGACTTTCCCAGGCAGCGTTTATAGTAGATGCTCTCAATGGTGGGCAATTGGGTGCCAATAATCTGCTGGGCAGTTTTCACCACACACTGGAGTGCTTTGTGGTCTGATATGGGTCAATTACCATACCACACTGAGATGCAGTTAGTGAGTATGCTCTCAATGGTACAACAGTAAAAGTCCGTCAGTATCCTGGGATAGAGGTGAGCTTTCTTGATGATCCACAGGAAATAAAGGCGATATTGTGCCTTTTTGATCAGGATAGAGGAGTTCAGGGACCAGGTGAGATCCTCGGAAATGTGGACACCAAGGAATTTGAAGCTTGATACATGCTCCACTACAGCTCCGTTGATGTAGATAGGGAAGTGAGTGTGGCTCCTGGCATGCCTGAAGTCCACAATGATCTCCTTTGTCTTCTGGGTGTTGAGGGTCAGGTTGTTGTCGGCACACCTTGCGGCCAGGTGCTGGACCTCATCCCTCTAAGCTGTCTTGTCATCCCCTCTGATCAGGCCAACCACCGTGGTGTTGTCTGTAAACTTGATTATGGAGTTAGAACCACATACAGGAACGCAGTCATAGGTGAAAAGGGAGTACAGAAGAGGGCTCAGCACACAGCCTTGAGGCACGCCGGTGTTCAGGGTGAGAGTGGAGGAGGAGAGGTTGTCTAACTTTCCAGATTGGGGTCTGTTTGTCAGAAAGTCCAAGGTCCAATTGCAGAGGGATGAGCTGATACCAAGCTGGCGAAGTTTGGCGATCTGCTTTGGAGGGGATCACAGTACTGAATGCTGAACTAAAGTCAATGAACAGCATTCTGATGTAAGAATTGGGGCTGTCCAGGTGGGTCAGGGCAGAGTGAAGTGCCGTGGAGATGTCATCCTCTGTTGATCTGTTGGTGCGATAGGCAAATTGATGGGGGTCCAGGGTAGTGGGCAGACAAGATTTCAGATGTGATAGAACCAGTCTCTCAAAGCACTTTGCAGTGATGGGGGAGAGTGCAACTGGGCGGAAGTCATTCAGGCCCATGGCAGTGGAATGCTTCAGAACTGGTGATCTTGAAGCTTGTAGGGACAACTGCCTGGGCCAGGGACAGATTGAAAATGTCCATGAAGACCCCGGCCAACTGCCCTGCACAGACTCTGAGCACACGGCCAGGTATTATAGGAGTGGAAGTAGATCATTCAGACCATGACAAATAAAAAAAAACCTTATGTACACTCAAACACACTAATATTAGCACTACAGTGAAAGAATATATCCCTCCTTGGAAGACATCCACACAAGCTGAGCAGACTAGGTGTCGACAAGGAAGCTTCAAACCCTCTTCTCAGAAACAAAGGGTCTCTTGTGACAATACAGGACCAGGAGATTCACACAGAAGAATTATCAAAAATACATAATATAAAACCAACAAATTAAAGACGATAAATGCAGAAATCTTAAACACAAGAAAGTCCACAGATGCTGGAAATCCAAAGCAACTCACACAAAATGTTAGAGGATCTCAGTAGGTCAGTCAGTGTCTATGGAATTAAATAAACAGTCAATGTTTCTGGCTGAGACCCTTCATCAGGACTGGAAAGGAAGGGGGAAGATGCCAGAATAAAAGGATGGGTGGGGGACGCGGGGAAGGAGGATAGCTAGAAGGTGATAGGTGAATCCAGGTGAGTGAGAAAGATGCAAAAAATGTCATCTCTGAATCTTTTTTCTTGTCACTAGTCATTTTCTCAATAAAACTCACTCAGGTGTGATAACCTAACTGTCCCTGCACAACATCTGTTAAATGGTCTTTCCTTATTCTGCTGATAGTTATTAAGTTTGTTCGTATGTTCACATTTATTTATGTTAATTATTAACTTTTGTGGATGTGAGCATTCTGCTAGTTTGCTGTTTGCACTATCATCTTGTAAATTGTTGGGATGTATGGAATGTCAGGGAGGGGTAGCACCTCTGGTGGGGGACCATGTCACGTCTTTTTCAGGTGGTGTGTCCACCTTTGGTCCCCACCTGGTACTCAGCTCTCACCTGTGGCTCCCCATAGCTGTTTGCACGCGACAGCGGCCACACCCCGGGCAACGGCTTCGACAAGCCAACTAAACCAGGTGAGGGTAGCTGACGGGTCTCAAACCCTCAGTGAGATAGGGAGTTGTCTATCCCAGCATGTGAAGACAGACTCTGGTGGATTGAGCGGACGAGGCCAATGGAATGTCCAACGGTCAAGAAGGCGGTCTCTGTGAGCATCATGGAATGTGTAGAGCATGACAAGACACTGAAGATGTCTTGGTCATCCACTGTGCCTTCTCGACTCTTGTCTTGCCACTGGATCCAGATGGGAATTGGGATGAGAGAGTGAGGCTGACGCTGCGCAACTCTCCCTCACTTAAATCCAAATCAAGTGCTAGTCTCCACACCATCATATAGCCGGCTGGTGGCGTAGTGGCATCAGGGCTGGACATAGGGGGGAGAGGTCCCAAGTCCGAATCTGACCGGCTCCCTTGCACGGTCTCCATCTGTGCTGGGTTGAGCGTCGAGCTAGCAACTCAACCTCGTAAAAAGTACTAATGGTGTCGAGGTCTTCATTGATGATCATGGATGAACCTTATTGTAAATTGTTAGTTGCTATTGTGTTGTCTGTTATAGTATTGTCCTGGGTGTTATGCTTGGTACTGAACCACAATCATTTCTAGTAAATTTCACATACTGGCAATAAGGTGATTCTGATTTTGATTTCACTGAAACATACATCATCTTTATTTTCTTAGGACGCTGAGGAGATTTGGCTTATCACAAAGCACTCTAACAAACTTCTACAGCTGCACTGCTGTAAGTATCCTCCTTGGTTGCACCATGGTCTGGTATGGAAATACGAATACGCAGGAATGTTTTCAACTGTAGAGGGTAGTGAATTCTGTCCACAACATCATGAACACATCCGAAGTTCAAAGTTCAAAGTAAATTTATTATCAAAGTACATGTATATCACCATATAGCATCCTGATGTTCATTTTTGTGTGGGCATATCAATAAACTCATAACAGAATAATAACCATAATAGAATCAATGAAAGACCTCACCAATTTGGTTGTTCAACCAATCTGCAAAAGACTACAAACTGTACAAATATAAAAATAAAGAAATAATAGTAATAAATAAATAAACAAAAAAATATTGAGAACATGAGATGAAGTGTCCTTGGAAGTGAGTCTATAGGTTATGGGAACATTTCAGTGATGAGAAGTGTCAGGCTTTGGCTCAAAAGTGGCTTCGGCTGAGAAGAGGTGTTGGCTTGGGGTAAGCTTCTAGAGTCTCCCAGGAAACGACATCTGCATGAAGTGGTATCTGCTGCAGCCCCTTGAACACCATGTTAGGGATCTGGAGCAGCAGCTGGATGACTGCCGTCTTGTACGGGAGAGTGAGGAGATAATTGATCAGAGTTACAGGGAAGTAGTCACCCCGAAGTTGCAAGAGGAGAGTAGCTGGGTGACTGTCCCGGAGGAATGGAAACGTAGATAGGCAGTTGGAGCACAGCACACCTGTGGCCATTCCTCTCAAAAATAAGTATACTGCTTTGGATATTTTTGTGAGGAATGACCTCCTGGGATAATGCCATGGCGACCGGGTTACAGGCACTAAGCATGGGTCTGTGGTGCAGAAAGGAAAGAGAGATAAAAAGGGAGAGGTAGTGATAGGGGATCCAATAGTGAGGGGAACAGACAGGAGATTCTGTGGGTGTGAATGGGACACCCGGATGGTATGTTGCCTCCCAGGTGCCAGAGTCAAGGACGTCCTAGATCACGTCCAGAACATTTTGGAGAGGGAGGGAGAGCAGCCAGATGTCTTGGTACATATTGGTACCAATGACGTTGGAAGGAAAAGCAAAGAGGTCTTGAAAGGAGAATTTAGAGAGGTAGGTAGAAAGCGAAGAAGCAGGAGCTCCAGGGTGGTAATTTCTGGATTGCTCCCTGTGCCACCCACCATTGAGGGTAGAAACAGGATGATCTGACAGATAAATGCATGGCTGAGAAGCTGGTGCAGAGGACAGGGCTTCAGGTTCTTTGATCTTTGGGATCTCTTCTGGGGGAGGTATGACCTGTTCAAAAGTGACAGGTTGCATCTGAACCCGAGGGGGACAATATTCTCGCGGGCAGGTTTGTTAAAGCTGTTGGAGAAGGTTTAAACTAATTTGGCAGGGGGGTGGGAAGTGGAGTGATGGGACTCAGGAAGGGACAGATGGTAAAAAGTAAAGCTAGCGTACTGTCAGGAAGGGCAGGCAGGTGATGGGACATAGTTGCAGCCAAAAGGGTGACTATCAGTGCATTAGGGATACAGAATCAAAAAGGGTAGCCAATATGGTACTCAAGGTGTCGTATCTCAATGCACAGACTGTTATAAGACATAAGGTGGATGATCTTGTTGCACTATTACAGATTGCCAGGTAAGATTTTGTGGCTATCATGGAAACGTGGCTGAAGGATGGTTGTAGTTGGGAGCTGAATGTCCAAGGTTACATGGTGTATCGGAATGATAAGAAGGTAGGCAGAGGGGGTGGTGTAGCTCTATTGGTAAAGAATGGCATCAAATCAGTAGAAAGATGTGACATAGGATCGGAAGATATTGAATCCTTGTGGATTGAGTTAAGAAACTGCAAGGGTAAAAGAACCCTAATGGTGGTTACATACAGGCCTCCCAACAGTAGCTGGGAGGTGGACCACAGATTACAACAGGAAATTAAAAAAAGCATGTCAAAAGGGCAATGTTATGGTAGTCATGGGAGATTTTAACCTGGAGGTCGATTGGGAATATCAGGTTGGTAATGGATCTCAACAGAGTGAGTTTGTTGAATGCCTAAGAGATAGATTTTTAGAGCAGTTTGTCATTGAGCCTACTAGCTAGAGATTCAGCTGTACTGGATTGGGAGTTCTGTAATAAACTGGAGGCGATTAGGGAGCTCAAGGTAAAAGAAGCCTTTGGAATCAATGATTACAACCGGAAATTGGATAGGGAGAAAGTAAAGTCTGATGTAGCAGTATTTCAGTGGAGTAAGGGAAATTACAGTGGGATGAGAGAGGAGTGGGCCAAAGTAAATTTTAAGGAGCTGCTGGCAAAGATATCAGTAGAATAGCAATGGTGTGCATTTCTGGGAAAAATGAGGAAGGTGCAGGACATGAGTATTCCAAAAATGCAGAAATACTCAAATGGCAAAATAATACAACTGTGGCTGACAGGGGACGTTAAAGCTAATACAAAAGAAAAAGAAAGAGCATACAACAAAGCAAAAATTAGTGAGAAGATAGAGGATTGGGAAATTTTTAAAAACCTACAGAGAGTGACTAAAAGAATTATTAGAAAGGAAAAGATGAAAGATGAAATCAAGCGAGCAAATAATATCAAAGTGGATAGTAAAAGCTTTTTCAAGTATGTAAAAAATAAAAGAGAGATGAGAATGGATACAGTACCGCTAGAAAGTGAGGCAGGAGAAATAATAACGGGGGAACAAGGAGAGAGCAGATTATCTAAATGACTATTTTGCATCAGTCTTCACTGCAGAAGACACTTGCAGTGTGCCAGATGTTGTAGAGTGTGAGGGAAGCGAAGTGAGTGCAGTTACTATTACAAGGGAGAAGGTGCTCAAAAAGCTGAAAAACGTAAATGTACATAAATCACCCGGACCAGATGAACTGCACCCTAGGGTTCTGAAAGATGTGCATTAGAGATTGTGGCAGCATTAGCAATGATCTTTCAAAAATCATTGGCATGGTGCCAGAGGACTGGAAAATTGCAAATGTTACTCCACTCTTTAAGAAAGGAGGAAGACAGCAGAAAGGAAATTATAGACCAGTTAGCCTAACCTCAGTGGTTGGGAAGATGTTAGAGTCAATTGTTAAGGATGAGGTGATGGAGTACTTGGTGACACAGGACAAGATAGTACAAAGTCAGCATAGTTTCCTTCAGGGAAAATCTTGCCTGGCAAACCTGTTGGAATTCTTTGAGGAGATTACAAGTAGGATAGATAAAGGGGATGCAGTAGATGTTGTATTTTTGGACTTTCAGAAGGCCTTTGACAAGATGCCACAAGGCTGCTTACTGTGGTATTACAGGAACGATACTAACATGGTTAGAGTATTGGCTGATTGGAAGGAGGCAGCGAGTAGGAATAAAAAGATTCTTGTCTGGTTGACAGAGGTTGGTGTAGGGACCACTTATTTTAAGCTGTATATAAATGATTTAGATGATGGAATTTTTTGCCAAGTTTGCAGATGATACAAAGCTTGTTGGAGACACAGGTAGTGTTGAGGAAACAGGTAGGATGTGGAGGGATTTAGACAGATTAGGAGAATCGGCAGAAAGTGGCAAATGAAATATAATGTTGGAAAATCCATGGTCATGCACTTTGGTAGTAGAAATAAATCTGCAGACTATTTTCTAAACAGAGAGAATATCCAAAAATCTGAGATGCAAAGTGACGTGGGAGTCCTTGTGCAGAACACCCTAAAGGTTAACTTGAGTCAGTGATGAGGAAGGCAAATGCAGTGTTAGCATTCATTTCAAGAGGTCTAGAATACAAGAGGCTTTATAAGGCACTGGTGAGGCCTCACCTTCAGTATTGTGAACAGTTTTGGGCCCCTCATCTTAGCAAAGATGTGCTGGCATTGGAGAGGGTCCAAAGGAGGTTCACAAGGATAATTCCAGGAATGAAAGGGTTATCAAGAGAGGAACATTTGATGGCTCTACATCTGTACTGCTAGAATTTAGAAGGATGAGGGGGGATCTCATTGAAACCTTTTGACTGTTGAAAAGCCTAGTAGATGTGGAAAGGATGTTTCCCATGGTGGGAGAGTCTAGGACAAGAGGGCACACTTTAGGATAGAGGTGCATCCATTCAAAACAGATATGCGGAGAAATTTCCTTAGCCAGAGGGTGGTGAATATGTGGAATTTGTTGCTACATACAGCTCTGGAGGCCAGGTGGTTGGCTGTATTTAAGGCAGAGATTGACAGGTTCTTGATTGGACACAGCATCAAAGGTTATGGGGAGAAGGCTGGGAAATGAGATTGAGGAAGAGAGAGAAAAAAAAAATCAGCCTTGATTGAATGGCGGAGCAGACTCAATGGGCGAAATGGCCTAATTTCTGCTCCTATGTCTTATGGAGGCAAGTGAAGTTGAGGGAGTTATCCACCTTGGTTCAAGGACCTGATGTTTGAGAGATAGTAACTATCCTGAAACTGGTGGTACGTGTCCTGAGGCTTCTGTACCTTCTTCCTGATGGCAGCAGCAAAAGAGTGCATGTCCTGGGTTGTGGTGGTCCCTGATGATTGGTGCTGCTTTCCTGAAACAGTGCTCCATGTAGATGTGCTCAGTGGTGGGGAGGGCTTTACCTGTGATGGACTGGGCCATATCCACTACCGTTTTTAGGAATTGGTGTTTCCATACCAGGCTGTGATGCAGTCAGTCAATATACTCCCTATTACACATCTATGGACGTTTTAGATGTCATGCCAAATCTTCGCAAACTTCTAGGGAAGTAGAGGTGATGCCGTGTTTTCTTCTTAATTGCACTTATGCCCTGCTCCCAGGACTGATCATCCATTCATTTCATTTCATTATGTTAATTTATTTTTTAATCAAAATATACAACTCTGAAATTCTTTATTTCTCCAGGTAGCCATGAAACCATGAAAGAAAAGAAAGGCAGCACGATCATCAAACCCCAAATCCCCCTTCCCCACAAAAAAATGAACAGAAACAGAAGAGGCACATCAACCACCCCAAACCCTTCCCTCTACACACAAAAAATCCCAAACCAGATCAGGCTAAAAACACAGAATATAAAAAAGTATAAGACTGAAAAAAAGAATATAGTTTAAGTCCCCATCAAACCACAGTAAACCTGGACAGCACTCTCCAGGCACAGCAGCAGGCTCTCTGCTCTCTGTAGCAGAGCAATCAGAAGGCAGGCAGCCGGCGATCAACCTCCACACTCGCCTCGATGCTCCAATCTGCCCCGTCGCTTTCATCGCCGCACAGTGGAAGCTTTAATCAGTGAAATGGAGTCGAGCATCGGCTTGCCCTGTCCTGCAGCCTGCTCGCTGCGATGCTTGTGCACTCTGCTTTGTCTCCCAGAATCCTCTCAGAGACTGCTGAGCGCTGGAACACCCAAAAGATTTCCAAACAGCAAATCACATGCTTCAGCAGAGGCAGAATCACATCCAAGATGAAAAACAAACATAAACGAGATAAAAGAGTTGTGTATAAAGTTTCATGATCTTTCTAGGAGATGTCAACCAAAGGAACGCTGTACTTAGGTGCAATCTTGACCGGTAATCCAAAATAATAACACTGAGTAATTTGAAATTCATCCCTCCCCATCGTCTGTACTATCTACAGTAGACACTGCCTCAACAAAGCAACAATCAACATTAAAGAACCCCAGCATCTAGACACTGTCATCTTCTCACAGCTACCAATGGGCTGGAGGTATAGAAGCCTGAAGTCCCAGATTTAAGATCAGCAACTTCACTTCAACCATTTGGCCAAAAGTCAATACCAAGGCAAATTTATTATCGAAGTATATATTATCATATACCATTCTGAGATTCATTCTTTGTAGGCATTTACAGGAAAATAAAGAAATACAATAGCATTTATAAAAAAAAACTCTACTTAAACAAAGACTGACGAACATCCAATGTACAAAAGAAGACAAGTTTAAAAAAAATACTGAAAACAGGGGTTGTAGAATCCCTGAAAGTGAGACTCTAAGTTGTGACATCAATTGAGTGGAGGTGAGTGAAGTTATCCACACCGGTTCAGAAGCCTGATGGCTGTAGGATGATAACTGTCCCTGAACCTGGTGGTGGGGACCTAAGGCCCCTATACCTCCTACCTGATGGCAGCAGCGAGAAGAGAGCATCGTCTGGATAGTGGGGGACTTTGATGATGGATGCCTACTGTATGACAACCAGTGAATCATATCTATGAGTAATATGTGTCTTGTTCATTAGTATGTCCAATTAGAAGTGGATGTTTTCTGATTACTGCCACACGAGTGGTGATAGAACTGTAAATATCTATGAATAGGTTGTCAGTCAGTGAACATCTGTTCTCTTGTTCCATCCCCGGCAGCAGAACAAGGATAATGTGTTCTGAAGGATGAACTGAGCAAACGGGGAGAGTAATTACAAAATGATGTCCCATACTCTGTCAAATATTGTTATCACTTCAGGCAAAATGAATGTTCAGTGATGAGCTATCATGAGCTGTCAGAGTGTCACGGCAAAGTGCGTGCAGTAGTGGTCTGGGAACAGCCATAGGGGCTGAAGTTGTCAACTTCACCCGGACTCACTAACCTGGAAATTATATATATATAAATATATATACACACACAGTATATACAATACTGTGCTAAAGTCTTTGGTACTTGCAATATATATAGCTAGGGTGCCCAAGACTTTTGCAGAGTACTGTATTTGTCAATGTGGGTGGAGAATGAGTTTGTAAATCTGGATCTGGTGGGAACAAATGATGTTGGGAATGGTGAGGGTGGAGTTCCGTGGGACAGGTGGCAGAGAAGGAACGCCGGGGTGGTGGGTGACATGGGTGCAGACACACCCAGCCCTGAGACACCAGACAAGATCAATCGATTCCAAGCAATCATTACATCTTGATGACATCTTCAAGGAATGGAGTCTCAGAAAGGTGGCGTCCATCACTAAGGACCTGCGTCTCCCAGGACATGCCCTCTTCTGAGGAAGGAGGTACAGAAACCTGAAGACACACATTCAGCGATTCAGGAACAGCTTCTTCCCCTCGACCATCTGATCCTAAATGGACATTGAAACTGTGAACACTACCTCACTTTTATTATTTCTGTTTTTGCACTATTTTTAAAAATTTAACTATTTAATACACATATATATATATACTTACTGTGATTTGTTTATTTACTTATTCCCTACATTATCATGTATTGCATTGTACTGCTGCCACTAAGTTAACAAATTTCACGACATATGCCAGTGATACTAAACCTGATTCTGATTCTGATTTATTAATGCCTTATTAATCATTACTGAATGTCCTTCTTCTGGTGCTTCCTGCTCCGTTCCCTCTCCCTTCCCCTTTTCCTAACCACAATTCCCCTCTCCCTGCCCCCTTCCCACAATAATCCACGATGGAGACCCATATCAGAATCAGTTTATCACCACTCACATATGTTATGAAATTTGGTTTTTTTGTAGCAGCAAAACAGTGCAATACACAAAATTACCACAGAACTGTGGAAGTCTCAGGCACCTGAGCTATATATATATATATGTGCCTAAGACTTTTGCACAGTATTGTCTACAGTACTGCAATATATAATCTATATATATATACATGTCCTGGGTGATGGGGATCCTTAATGATGGATGCTGCCTTTTTGAGGCATCACCTTTTGAAAATAGCTTTGATGCTAAGTGAGGCCAATGTTCATCATGGAACTGACTGAGACTGTTAACACCTAGGATTTTGAACTAACTCCTGATTGGGTAAGCTGTTTAACATTTTATCTTTCTCACCCTTCACACATCGTTCTCAAACAGTTATCTTGACCCACAAGTCCATCTGTAGCATTCACCTATCCTACACACACAAAATGCTGGAGAAATTCAACAGGCCAGCTGGCATCTATGGAAATGAGTAAGCCATCAACATTTCAAACCAAGACCTTTCATCAGGACTGGAAATAAAGAGGAGAAATCTGAGTCTTGTGTTTGTAACCAATCCTGTTTCAGTCAATACATTCTGCAATCACCCAGTCTAGTTAGCCCTCCCCACCTACCTCCCTCAATTTATTACCACTATCACTGCACTGCAATGTAAAACTTAAAACTACTTTTTATAATGGTTTCAACATTGTAAATACATGCTGGTATTTGTGCACATTTTATTCCATTTCCATACTTTGACCTTTAACTTTAATTTTATATCATTCTTTATTCTTAAGACTCTTAACAGCACTGATGAGCAGAGGGATCGTGGAGTCCAAGTTCTTAACTTCATGAAAGCAGTGACAGAGGTCAATAGGGTGGCTAAGAAGGCGTATAGCATGCTTACCTTTATTAGTCAAGACACTGAGTTCAAAAGTGTGGTCACTGCAAATGCAAAGTTCTGCTACCTCTGATTTCTCCAGGTAACCCAAACGGATTCGCCTCCTGGGCTGCTTGATGCGGGTTTCTACCGTGCATCCCATCTGGCCGATATACACTGCCCCGCATTCACAGGGAGTCTTCTAAACGCCAGCTCTCTCAAGTCTCAGGTCATCTTTGACCCACATGAGCTGTGACCTGAGCTTCCTTATGGGTTTGTGGATGGTATTAATCCAGTATTTCTTCAGGATCCTGGCAATCCTTCCAAAAACCATGGAAATGTAGGGAAGACAGGCAGTGCTGACGGGTTCCGCCTTGTTGTTAATTTTCATGGTTTCTCTGTTGGCCCTTTTAAGGGCCCGATTGATTTTCTTCACCTTGTAGCCATTCTGTAGGAACGTCATGCGTAATCGTCTTCCTTCCTCGGGGATACTCTCCTGCTCCGAAATAGTTCTTGCACAGTTAATCAAAGTAGAAAGACCTGCTTGATGTTGGGAGGTCTGATATTGGCTGTTATTGTTGAGGTATAGGTCAATGTGAGTGGGTTTCTGATAGACGCCATGTCCCAGACTACTGTCCAGTTTCTGTCTTATTAGAATGTGCAGGATTCTTCACCACCTCCATCGTAAATTGAATGTTTGGATGTATTCTGTTCAGATGGTCATGGAACTGTTGGAGTGTCTGGAGTCCATGAGGACGCACTACAAAGTGTCATCAATGGAAGGTCCCCCTCCCTGAGGTCTATCATTAGTGGGATAGATTCCCTGACTGCATTTAATGACCGTGCTGTCTCCCTTTGTTCAGGGCTGCGATAATCACATCATGAATTTGACAATTCATTAAAATGATAACCAAAATCCAGCTGAACCTGAAGGACATAATGCTCCATTTCATATGGTGTCCCATTAAGTGCAGCTTGGTCCTGCAGAGGTCAAGGTACCATTGACTTTTTGATCACATCCTTACATTGATGTACTTTTTCTATAAAGGGAATTACTATGAACAAACTGATGGAGTGGCCGTGGGATCACCTTTGACGTCGGCTATTGCTGATTTCTGCATGGAGGACTTTGAGGAGAGGGCTCTAAATTCTTCGACCTTACGCCTAAAATGCTTCTTCAGATACGTTGATCTTCTTCATAGTGTGGCCTCATGGACTCCAGGCACTCCAATAGTTCCAGGACCGCCTGAACCGTATACATCCAAATATTCAATTTATGATGGAGATGGACAAGAATGGTCACCTCCTGTTCCTGGACATTCTAAAATGACAGAAATTGGATGGTAGCCTCCGACATGGTTTCTATTGGAAACCCACTCTCACGGTCTTACACCTGAACAATAACAGCCACCATTACTGCTCCCAATGTAGAGCGGTTCTTTCTACTTTAAATAAATGCTGTGCAAGAACTATTTCAGACTTGAAGAATCTTCCTGAGGAAATAAGATGAATAAACACGACGTTCCTACAGAATGGCTACAAGGTGAAGGAAGTCTATCAAGCCCTTAAAAAGAGCAGATGAAAAAAACCAAGAAACCTAACAACCTGTTGCTACCTCCTGTCTTCCCTATACTTCCACTGTTTCTGGGTGGATTGCCAGGATCCTGAAGAAATACCACATTAATTCCATTCACAAACCTATAAAGAAGCTCAAATCACAGCTTATGTGAGTCAAAGATGAACTAGGCCTCAGGTCGGCTGGCCTTCATAGGATTCCCTGTGAATGCGGAGCAGTGTATATCAGCCAGACAGGACGCTTGATGGGAACCTGCATCAAGCAGCTCAGGAGGTGTATCCATTTGGGTTTCCTGGAGAAATTGGCAGTAGCAGTACATTTTATTTGCAATGGCCATAGGAGTGACTTTGTTGGCACTAAACTACTGTGCTGTGTGTAATAGCTTTTGGGACTGGCTGGTGAAGGAAACCGTCGAAATAAAATAAAAGAAAAGAAATTTGACAAAGATGGAAGTCTCACACTAAGTAAGAACTGGAATTCAATTGTAAACAAGGTGGGGAAAGTCCTGATTGGATGAGGACTAACCAATCAGAAGGGATAGACTACAGAGATATAAATGCCACTGAGGTAGACATGTCCAGGCATCATCCCTGATGAAGATGCCAGAGCTGGTCATGGAAACGTTGGTTACAATCAATACCAGTACCTGGCTGGAAGCCAGAGAAGGGTTTTATTTGTCATGTATGCCAGGAAAGCACTAGATCATTTTTCAAATAAAACAAATCTTTAAATATCTTTGTCTTTCTCATAATACTTCAAATGCAACTGAACCAAAGTTTTATACAATTGCAAAATAAAATCATATGCTTTTCCATTATCTTTGCTTCTTTACTTCTGATTTGTAAACTCATTGTCTCTGAACTACTCAATTAAGCCCTGTGGTAGGATTTGGATTTAACTGGAGTGCCCACAGATTGATGGAGCTGCCTCTGAATGTGCTCTATAGAGGGGCATAAGTTTAGCCAGATTTGACTGTGGGTTCCATCTCTGTTGTGATGCCTCTAGTGATCACATAGCCTGGTTGGTGCTCAGATGCCCAGATGAATCTGTGATAATTTGGCACGCAGTATTAGTAGTGGGATCATATGAGTCCAGTATAATCTCATCTCAAGAGGTTATTCCCTTAATGGAGACTGCCTTTGTCTGGCTTTATTTAACATGGGGAGGTTGATGCACAGGGTCAGGGTTCAGTGTCATGGAGTGCAAGAAAAACTTCACTGCTGCAGCCTTCCTCCTCCTTCACTGCCGTTGTGATGTGTCACCAACCTACATCAAGTCCACCATCGAGGTCTTGGTCCGATCGCTCTTTGTCTGGAACCTTCCCCTTGGCCTCACCACCATGCTAAGCTCCAGACAGCATCACTCTTGGGATCTCAGGAACTCACAAGCCTTTCCACCACGTCAAAGTGGTGATCGTCAGAGAAAGAATTGGTAAGCGAGGCACAGTCCATCAGCTTGGACAAGGTAAAAGACTGACCTTCTCCGGGAATGAGGCAATGTATCTTACAATTACTGTCACGGCACACTGCAGGAAAATATATGGGCCTGAATTTCATTTGAATCTGAAAGTTGAGCACTGAGTTGAGACTCAGACCTGCAGTGCTACAGAAACCATGCCGTGACATAAAATATTTCTTTACTGAAGAGTGCACAGGTTATGAGGTGTATCAAGCATATGATTGATTCCCCACCCTCAGTTCTCCGGATCACAAGGGAGCAAGGAGCCGGCCTGGTTGCTATGTGCATCATGAACGCTTTCGTTTCTGCATGTTTGTGATGTTGATGGACTAAACAATAGATCAATCTTTCCCTTGGTGTTAGTGATTTAGTTTCACGCTGTGCACAGCGAAAAATTAATCAAACGTTAGCAATAGAGTTGAGAAAAGCAACTCACTTAATGGAAGCTAGAATTAGACCATGTGTAAACCTTTCAGATTTCTTTGTACTAATTTTTAAAACCACTAAAAACCCTTTAAGCAGAACTTAAAATATAAGTGATATAAAGACACAATGGTTAACAATTCCTTACTTTATTAAAGGGAAACATTCCCAGAAAATATTTTGTTATATGTTTTTTAAAAAAAATTCTTAAAGATACAATGCAGTAACATGCCTTTTTGGCCCAATTACACCCATATGAACAATTAACTTACCAACTACCACCCCCCTTCCTTTTTTCCCCACTCTGACCTTTTACCTCTTTGATGCACCATCAATAACTCACTCTGAGATGTAAGAAGCGAGATATCGGCTTTTATTGACTGGAAGAATGAACAACACTACATCCTGGAGAATGAGGCCGGGCTCAGGCCTCAATCGCCTTTATACAGGGGTCTGTGGGAGGAGCCACAGGAGCAGTCAGCAGGGGTCTGTGGGAGGAGCCACAGGAGCAGTCCAGACAGGTATATGTAGTTCACCACACTCTTCTCATATGCCTATTACTTTCCCCGGGTCCCCTCCTCCTTCCCTTTCTTCTATGGTCCACTCTCCTTTCCTAACAGATTCCTCCTTCTCCAATCCTTGACCTTTTCCACCCACTTGGCTTCACCTATCGTCTTCCAGCTGGACTCTTTCCCCGCCCCTACCACATTTTATTCTGGTATATTCCTTCTTCCTTCTCAGTACTGAAAAGCATCTTGGCTCAAAACGTCAACAATCTATTCCTTTCCAGAGGTGCGGCCTGTTCTGTGAGTTCCTCCAGAATGTTGCGTGTGTTGTGTTGGATATCCCACATCCGCAGACTTCCCTGTGTTTATGACCTATTAACTCATATGTCTCTGGAATAGACAATAGACAATAGGTACAGAAGTAGACCATTCGGCCCTTCGAGCATGCACCGCCATTTTGAGATCATGGCTGATCATCTACTATCAATACCAGGTTCCTGCCTTGTCCCCATATCCCTTGATTTCCCTATCCATAAGATACCTATCTAGCTCCTTCTTGAAAGCATCCAGAGAATTGGCCCCCACTGCCTTCCGAGGCAGTGCATTCCAGACCCCCACAACTCTCTGGGAGAAGAAGTTTTTCCTTAACTCTGTCCTAAATGACCTACCCCTTATTCTCAAACCATGCCCTCTGGTACTGGACTCTCCCAGCATCTGGAGCATATTTCCTGCCTCTATCTTGTCCAATCCCTTAATAATCTTATATGTTGCAATCAGATCCCCTCTCAATCTCCTTAATTCCAACGTGTACAAGCCCAGTCTCTCTAACCTCTCTGCGTAAGACAGTCCTGACATCCCAGGAATTAACCTTGTGAATGTAGGAGGAAACCAGGGTACCTGGATGAAACTCACATGGTAATGGGGAGAATGTACAAACCCCCTTCCTGACAGTGACAGGAATTGAACCTGGGTCACTGGTGCTGTAATAACCACTATGCTACTGTGCCACCCCATTAATTTTCTAATCATATAGCAGTTTCTTGTGGTCGCCTGCAGAAGATTTGTCCGTGATGGGTTATGCTGCATGTGAAGAGGATGCCCTGTGGCATATTTTGCCACAGTAAATCACCACTCTTGTAGGTAGGTGGTAGAATTGCAGCAATGTGAGAGAACGGATTACAAAGAATATTAATAGGGCAATGGGATTTCTCCTTACATTGTAAGGAAAGATGGAATAATGTGAAGTATATGATTTGACCACTGAGTCTTTGTAATTGTTGTTAGATCTGAATCAAGGTTATTATCACTGTCTTATGCGATGTTAAATTTGTTGCTTTGCAGTAGCAGTGTAGTGCAAAGGCATAATATTACCATGTGTCACAAAATAAATGAACAGAGAAAAGTTAAGAAATAAAGTGTAACACAAACAAAATGCAGGGGGAGCTCAGCAGATCAGGCAGCATCTATGGAAATGAACAAACAGTCAACATTTTGGGCCAAGAGTCTTCTCCAGAACTGGAAAGGAAGGGGAAGAAGCCAAAAAGCCATTCTGCTGAGTCCCTCCAGCATTCTGTTGTGTTGCTTCGGATTTCCAGCTTTTACAGAATCTCTTGCATTAAGGAAATAACAACGTAGTGCACATAGCTTCATGGACGGCTCAGAACTCTGACTGTGAAGGGGAAGAACCTATTCCTGAATCATTGATATAGGTTTTCAGGTCCCTGTACTTCCTCCTCAATGGTAGTACGGTAATAAGAAGAGGGCTTATCCTGGGTGGTGGGTGTCCTTAGTGATGGAATGAGAATCAGAATCAGGTTTAATATCATTGGCATATGTTGTGAAGTGTGTTGCGTTGTTTTGTGGCAGCAGTACATTGCAATACATAATAATAAAAAATCTAAAAATTACAATAAGAAACACACACACACACATATATACATGTGTGTATATTTCTTATTGTAATTTATAGTTTTTTATTACTATGTATTGCAATGTATATTTGGGTGGTGGAGTGGAGATACGCCTCAATGAGGTGTTAGACACACCTTCCCTCTGCTAGCCGCCAGGTCACCCTTGAGCAAGGCGTAGGAACTGCTTTGCTTCCCCTGGTCAGGGTCACGTGAAACCATGGGAGCAGGTGCTGGATGGCTGTATGAGCAGCTGATGGATATCACAAGTCATGGTTATGTGGCCATTGACTCCAGGCAGACAATCTCTGAAGAAATTCGATAATGGCTGGGGTCGCCCCTCTTGTAAAGACACTGCCCAGAAGAAAACAATGGTAAGCTACTTCTGAGGAAAAGGAAAGAAGCTATTTGTGAATCGTTGGGTGTGTCTCTTCTTGCTCCTGCACCTCCTGCTTGATGGTAGCAATGAGAAGAGGGCATGTCCTGGGTGATGGGGGTCCTTAGTGATGGATGCCAGCTTTTTGAAGATGTCCTCGATGCTGGGGAGCCGAGTGTCCACGATGAAGCTGGTTGAGTTTGCAACTCCCTGAATCTTGCGCAGTGACTGCTTGATACCAGACGGTGAGGCAACAAGTTAGAATGCTCTCCACGGTACATCTATAGAAATTTGTGAGAGTCTTTGGTGACAGATTGAGTCTCCTCACACTCCTAATGAAATAGAGCCACTGTCGTGCCTTCTTTTTAATGGCATCAATATGTTGGGTCCAGGATAGAAATTCAGAGATGTTGACATCCAGCAACTTGAAATTGTTCACCTTTTCCAGGTCTGATCCCTCAATGAGGACTTGTCTGTCTTCCCTTGACTTCCTCTGCCACCTTCTTAAGGAACCAACTCTTGAAGATGCCCTCGGTGGTGGGGATGGGTGAGGCCACAACCCTCTGCAGGCACCTGCAATTCTGCAGCTTGAAGCCTCCACACTAGCTGATGATGCTGCTAGTCAGAATGCTCTCCATTGTACCTGGATGGAAATCTACATGAGTTTTTATGTGACGTGCCAGATTTCTGTAGATGTACAAAGGAGAGTATTCTGACACATTTAAAGACAGTAATGTGTAATGATGCACTTTAGTCAACCTTTCTATGGATGTAACAACTTCCACAGTATTTTTTCCTCATACAAGCTTTGCAACTTGAGTCTTGGCTGCAAATCTCTCCACATACAGTACTGTGCAAATGCTTTAGGGACGTACATACTGTAGTTATTTCAGGTATTGCATTGTACTGCTGCCGCAAAAACAAAAACAAATTTCATGACCTATGTGAGTGATGATAAACCTGATTCTGATATGTGTCTCCATTGCGGAGTGAAAGTGGGAAGGGGGCAGGTAGAGGAAAATCATGGTTGGGAGAAGGGGAAGGGAGAGGGGAGAGTGCGAGCTTCAGAGAGACATTCCATAATGTTCAATTCACTAATTGTTTGGTTGCCTGGTGTCTCAGGACTGGGTGTGTCTGAACCTGGGTTACCTCCACCCTCCCACTCCCTGCCCCTGGTACTCCTTTTCTGCCACCTGTCCCACATCCCTCCCATGGCACTCCTCCCTCACCATTCTCAACATCCTTTGCTCACAGCAGATTTACAAACTCATTCTCTGCTCCATGTTGACAAATACAGAACTGCTCAAAAGCCTTAGGCACCCTAGCTGTATACTGTAATTGTGCCAAAGACTTTTGCACAGTACTGTACCTGCAACCCAACCTGCCCATCCATTGTTCCTAATCACTCCCAGCTTTGGCTGGACACTGACTACTTATATTCCACTACTTGCTGGAAGAAGCCATCAAATAGAACTCACTAAACCCCAGTGGAGAGGGCTGTGGAGAAAACCATGATACTCTGGAGCCTTTCCTCCTTGCTTCTCAGTGCTGAAGAAGGGTCTCAGCCTGAAATGATGACTTTCCTGATCTGCTGAGTTCCTCCAACATTTTGTGTGTGTTGCTTTGGATTTCCAGCATCTGCAGAACCTCTTGCATTCATGAACATGATATTCAGGATCAGAATCAGGTTTATTATCACCGGCATGTGTCGTGAAATTTGTTAACTTAGCAGTAGCAGTTCAATGCAATACATGATATAGAAGAAGAAAAATATGAAAATAAAATAATAAAAACAAAAAATAAATAAGCAATTACAATATACATATATTGAATAGATTAAAAATTGTGCAAAGAAGAGAAATAATATAATTTAGAAAGTGAGATAGTATTCAAGGATTCAGTGTCCATTTAGGAATCAGATGTCAGAGGGGAAGAAGCTGTTCCTGAGTCGCTGAGTGTGTGCCTTCAGACTTCTGTACCTCCTACCCGATGGTAACAGTGAGAAAAGGGCATGCCCTGGGTGCTGGAGGTCTTTAATAGTGGACGCTGCCTTTCTGAGACACCACTCCTTGAAGATGTCCTGGGTACTTTATAGGCTAGTACCCAAGATGGAGCCGACTAGATTTACAACCTTCTGCAGCTTTTTTCGGTCCTGTGCAGTAGTCCCTCCATACCAGACAGTGAAGTAACCTGTCAGAATGATCTCCACAGTACAACTATAGAAGCTTTTGAGTGTGTTTGTTGACATACCAAATCTCTTCAAACTCCTCATGAAGTATGCCTTCTTTATAACTTAATTGATATGTTGGGACCAGGTTAGATCCTCAGAGATCCTGACACCCAGGAACTTGAAACTGCTCACTCTCTCCACTTCTGATCCCTCTTTGAGGATTGGTATGTGTTCAGCCCCTTTGGGTATATTCGCCCCCAATCTCAAACAAGTGATTTAGTGTGAAGTATTGCTGTCATATCAATTACAACAGCTTTCTAACATATTCCTCATAAATCTTACATTTAAACCCACACCTACCACTTCCGTTAGCAGCTTGTTCCACACGTGCACCTCCCCCTGAGAGATAAAGTTGCCCCTCGGTTTCGCCTTAAATATTTCATCCTTCATCCTAAAACGATGGCTTCTGGATCTAGTCTCTCCCAACCTGAAGGGGTAGAAGCTGTACGCATTCACTCTATTTATATGCCTCATGATTTTGCATACCTCTATAAGATCTCTCTTCATTCTCCTGCACTCTGGAGAATAAACTCCGAACCTATTCAACCTATCCCTGTAACACAGATCCTCAAGTCTGGCAATATCCTAGTAAATTTTCTCTGCATTCTTTCAAGCTTATTGATATCTTTCCTGTAGCTAGATGAACAGAACTGCACAGAATACTCCACATTAGACCTCACAAATGTCTTATACAACTTCAACATAACATCCCAACACCTGAACTCAATACTTTGATTTATGAAGGCCAATGTGTCAAATTTGGCCACACTAACATCTTGCACAATTTCAACAGGACATCCCAACACTACCAAATGTTAGAAGCAGAGTACTTTTTTGAAATAATATTATACCTGAGAAGGGAATAGAATTGGAATAGAATTCACCTCTCCGGCCTATCCCCTCCCTGCTTCCCCTCCCCCACCCCTTGATCTTTCCTCTGATTGTTTTTTCACCTGGCACCTTCCACCCTCCCCCCACCTTCTTTATAGGGCCCCTGCCCCCTCCTTCTTCAGTCTTGATGAAGATTCTCAGCCCGAAACATTGACTGCTCATTTCAACGGATGCTGCCCGACCTGCTGAGTTCATCCAGCTTGTTTGTACGTGTTGAAGAGAATAGAATTTTCACCAGGCACGCCAAGTAATGCAAGTGGAGATCCAGCCTATATTTTGGATGCAATAGTTGAATTGGTATTTTAAAGTCTATAATTTTTCTCTATTCGATTGTCTTGGGCTCATCACCATTATATTTATTATATTTATTGCAATTGTGCACAATATTCACTCTGTAAACTTCATGCAAGCAAGGAATTTCACTTCACCCTGGTGTATGAATAATATAATTAATCTGAATCTGAACAAGTAACTTCCCAATTCAATGCAAAGTTCAAAGTAAATTTATTATTAATTTACATATATGTCACCATAAATGTTACGATAATGTCACCCTGAGATTCATTTTGTTGCAGGCACTCACTGTAGAATGAAGAAATACAATGGAATCAATGAAAAGCCATATACAAAGAGACAATCAACAAATGTGCAAAAGAAGACAAACAGCAAAAACAAACAAAAACACATAAATAAACAAATAAATAAGCAGATAGATAAATAGATAGACAGATAGATACTTTATTTATCCCAAAAGAAATTAAAGTTTTACATTAGCATTACAAATGCACAGATGTTAGATATTAGAAGAGAACTAAGAAAGAAAAAAATAAGTTACTTTAAAAATAAGATGTACAAGATTTACAAAATTTTCAAGTTCACACTGATAAGATGGTAGCGTGAGAATTACTGTAATACTATACGTTCACACGGTCCAGATAAGAAGTTTGCAGTATTGCACAGGGTGTCTGTAACAGAATGGTGTGACAAGCAGAGCTCTGGTAAACAAAGGTTAATAACAGTCTAACAGGAGGGGGTCATCACTTCCCCGGCTAGAGGTTGACTCATCATAGAGTCTAATAGCCGAGGGTAAGCGTGACCTCATATACCGCTCTTTGGAGCAGTGCAGTTGCCTTAGTCAGTTACTGAAAGTGCTCCTCCGTTCAGCCAAGGTGGCATGCAGAGGGTGAGAAACGTTGTCCAGAATTGCCAGGATTTTCCATAGTAGTTTGACTCCTATAACAGAGCTAGCCTTTCTAATCAGTTTATTAAGCCTGTTGGCATCACGCGTGTTAATGCCATATACCACCACATAGAAGATTCTACTGGTGACAACAGACTGGTAGAATGTGTGAAAGAGAGGCCTACATACTCCAAGGGACCTCAGTCTCCACAGGAAGTAGAGGCGACTCTGGCCCTTCTTGTACACAGTTTCTGTGTTGGTGCTGCACTCAAGTGTGTCATCCAGGTGCACCCCCAGGTACTTGTAGGTCCTCACCACATCCACGTCCTCACCATCAATAGTAACAGGGAACTCAGCAGTTTTGGTCTTCCTAAAGTCCATCACCATCTCCTTTGTCCTACTGATGTTCAGCTGCAGATGACAAAGTTCTCCACCAGGGCCCTGTATTCATCCTCCCATCCTCCCTTTATACACCCAACTATTGCTGAGTCATCAGAGAATTTCTGCAGGTGACATGATTCAGTGTTGTATCTAAAGTCTGAGGCATACCAGGTAAACCAGGAGGAAGCCAATACTGTCTCCTGAGGGGTCCAGTGCTGATTATAGCCGTGTCTGGCACACAGCTCTGAAGCCACACATTGTAGTCCATTATCCAGGATACAATGAAAGTGCCAACCTGAATTGAATGGAGCTTTTCCCCCAGCAATGAGGGCACTTAAGAATTCAGAAAACAAGATCCTCACGTTGCTGCTCTGCTTATCTAAATGTAAGTTGGCTCAGTTCAGCAGGTGGATAACATCATCATCTCCAATGTGCTCATTGTAGGCCAACTGCAGGAGATCAAGGGCTGATCTGACCAGGGGTTGGATGTGAGCCAAGATCAGCCTTTCTAGGACCTTCATTATGTGTGAGGTCAGGGCCACTGGACAGTAGTCATTCAAGATTTACGGTCAGGCCCTTCTTGGGTAGTGGGACCACACATGATGTTTTCCACACAGTTGGGAAACTTTTCCAGGCTGAGACTCCGACTGAAAACGTGCTGGAGAATTCCACACACTCCTTCCAGACTTTGGGGTTCATATCATCCAATCCCAGTGTTTTTCCATGCCTGCGTTTCCCCAGAGCCCTCTCTCCTGCTCAGCAGTGAAGACTGAGGAGTTGGCACTGGAGGGTGGTGAAGATTGGCATAATAGTGGGTGGTATGTGGAGGTGTAGATGGTAGATGCAAGGGAAGGAGGGGCTGCAGACAGAGGTAGCCTGTGTTGTTCATCCATGTGTTAACAATAGACAATAGACAGTAGGTGCAGGAGTAGGCCCTTTGGCCCTTCTAGCCAGCACCACCTTTCACTGTAATCATGGCTGATCATCCACAATCAGTACCCTGTTCCTGCCCTCTCCCCATATCCCTTGACCCCGCTATCTATAAGAGCTCTATCTAACTCTCTTTTGAAAGCATCCAGAGACTTGGCCTCCACTGCCTTCTGGGGCAGAGCATTCCACATATCCACCACTCTCAGGGTGAAAAAATTTTTCTGCATCTCTGTTCTAAATGGCCTACCCCTTATTCTTAAACTGTGGCCTCTAGTTCTGGACTCACCCATCAGCGGGAACATGCTTCCTGCCTCCAGCATGTCCAATCCCTTAATAATCTTATATGTTTCAATCAGATCCCCTCTCATTCTTCTAAATTCCAGTGTATACAAGCGCAGTCACTCCAATCTTTCAACATATGATAGTCCTGTCATTCCGGGAATTAACCTTGTGAACCTACGCTACACTCCCTCAATAGCAAGAATGTCCTTCCTCAAATTTGGAGACCAAAACTGCACACAATCCTCCAGGTGAGGTCTCACCAGGGCCCTGTACAGCTGCAGAAGGACCTCTTTACTCCTATATTCAATTCCTCTTGTTATAAAAGCCAGCATGCCATTAGCTTTCTTCACTGCCTGCTGTACCTGCATGCTTGCTTTCATTGACTGATGTACAAGAACACCTAGATCTCGTTGTACTTCCTCTTTTCCTAACTTGACCCCATTTAGATAGTAATCTGCCTTCCTGTTCTTGCCACCAAAGTGGATAACCTCACATTTATCCACATTAAACTGCTTCTGCCATACATTCGCCTACTCATCCAACCTGTCCAAGTCACCCTGCATTCTCATAACATCCTCCTGACATTTCACACTGCCACCCAGCTTTATGTCATCAGCAAATTTGCTAATGTTACTTCTAATCCCTTCATCTAAATCATTAATGTATATTGTAAACAACTACGGTCCCAGCACCGAACCTTGCGGTACCCCACTGGTCACAGCCTGCCATTCCCAAAGGGACCCGTTAATCGCTACTCTTTGTTTCCTGTCAGCCAGCCAATTTTCAATCCATGTCAGTACTCTGCCCCCAATACCATGTGCCCTAATTTTGCCCACTAATCTCCTATGTGGGACTTTATCAAAGGCTTTCTGAAAGTCCGGGTACACTACATCCACTGGCTCTGCCTTGTCCATTTTCATAGTTACATCCTCAAAAAATTCCAGAAGATTAGTCAAGCATGATTTTCCCTTTGTAAATCCATGCTGACTCGGACTGATCCTTCTACTGCTATCCAAATGTGTTGTAATTTCCTCTTTTATAATTGACTCCAGCATCTTTCCCACCACTGACGTCAGGCTAACCAGTCTATAATTCCCTGTTTTCTCTCTCCCTCCTTTCTTGAAAAGTGGGACAACATTAACCACCCTCCAATCCGCAGGAACTGTTCCTGAATCTATAGAACATTGGAAAATGATTACCAATGCGTCTATGATTTCTAGAGCCACTTCCTTAAGTACCTGGGATGCAGACCATCAGGTCCCAGAGACTTATCAGCCTTCAGACTCAACAGTCTATCCAACACCGTTTCTTGCCTAATATAAATTTCCGTCAGTTCATCCATTACCCTAGTTCCTTTGGCCACTATTACATCTGGGAGATCGTTTGTGTCTTCCCTAGTGAAGACAGATCCAAAGTACCTGTTCAACTCATCTGCCATTTCCTTGTTCCCCATAATAAATTCACCCGTTTCTGTCTTCAATGGCCCAATTTTGGTCTTAACTATTTTTTTGCTATTCACATACCTAAAGAAGCTTTTACTATCCTCCTTTATATTCTTGGGTAGTTTACCTCCGTACCTCATTTTTTCTCAGCTTATTGCCTTTTTTGTTATCCTCTGTTGCTCTTTAAAAGCTTCCCAGTCCTCCGGTTTCCCGCTCATCTTTGCTATGTTATACTTCTTCTCTTTTATTTTTATACTGTCTTTTACTTCCCTCGTCAGCCATGGCCGCCCCTTACTCCCCTTAGGATCTTTCTTCCTCTTTGGAATGAACTGATCCTGCACCTTCTGCATTATTCCCAGAAATAGCTGCCATTGTTGTTCCACTGTCTTCCCTGCTAGGGTTTTGTTCCATTGAACTTTGGCCAGTTCCTCCCTCATAGCTCCATAGTTCCCTTTGTTCAACTGTAATACTGACACATCCGATTTTCCCATCTCCTTCTCAAATTGTAGGTTAAAACATATCATATTATGGTCACTACCTCCTAATGGCTCCTTTACCTCGAGGTCCCTGATCAAATCCGGTTCATTGCACAACACTAAATCTAGAATTGCCTTCTCCCTGGTAGGCTCCAGTACAAGCTGTTCTAAGAATCCATCTCAGAGGCACTCCACAAACTCCCTTTCTTGGGGTCCAGTACCATCCTGATTCTCCCAGTCTACCTGCATGTTGAAATCCCCCATGACAACTGTATCATTACCTTTGCGACATGCCAATTTTAACTCTTCATTCAACTTACACCCTACATCCAGACTACTGTTTGGGGACCTGTAGATAACACCCATTTGGGTCTTTCTACCCTTAGAATTTCTCAGTTCTATCCATACTGACTCTTCATCCCCTGATTCTATGTCCCCTGTTGAACCCCTGTTGACTACGGTGTTGAACCGGATGGAGGACGAGAGAGGAGGGGTGGTGTAAGTTCTGAAGGAGCACTGGGTGCCTCTGCACCTGCTCTGGTGTGCTGAGGGTGGTATGAACAGGAGGGCTATTGTCAAACCTACTGAAGAATTTTTTTAACTCATTAGATAGATAGATAGATAGATAGATAGATAGATAGATAGATAGATAGATAGATAGATAGATGGATAGATAGGTCGGGAGGTAGATAGATAGATAGATAACACTGATGACATATGATGTAGAATCCTTGTAAGGAAGTCCATAGATTTAACTCAGAAGTGAAAGCAACACCAGCTGCATTTGCTACATCTGCCAAACCTGTTGAATAAATTAATGTCAGGAAATATACCCATATACCCAGGATTTTCATATACAACCTCTGGTTTAACTGAGTGTTCTCTACCCCTCAGGTTTGTATGTTGGGTCAACTTATCGTAGTCTATACCTGAGACACATCTTTCCCACATGGAGTTGCAATATAAAGATTGTATGGACTCTATATATATATATATATATATATATATACATACATACACACACACACACACACACACACACACACACACACACACACACACACACACACACACACACACACACACACACACACACACACACACACACACACACACACACACAGAGTAAGGTCCTATCTGGCCTCATTGAAATAAAGAATTACCTTAACCTCCGAAATTACCAAACACAAATACCAATATTTCATCTTCTTCCCGTGAGTATTGCAGCAGGTTATCTATCCCTTGTGCAGACTGGGAGGTGGTCAGTGATGTACGAGCCTTCACACTTGTTTTATAAAGCAGACTGTTCTGGATAGGAACAGATTATTTATTTGCTGACACCTCAAGACCCAGTAAATGACCCCTGAAGATCTGTGGGGTGGCGACTTTCACAGGCTTATAAAGTGTAGTACCACAGAATTTCTCGTGCATCTGGAAGATAAATTATAGTTTACAAAAATCCATCCATAGCCCACTAGTAACCTGAAGTTTGATCACTTTATCTGTAGCCTTGAATATATCCTCTTTTATCGTTCAGTTAAGAGAATTTCTTGAGTGGCAATGCAATAGTCCAAAAGGAATAAACTTGTAGCAGAGTGCCATATGTGAGCTGCTGAGTCTTTTATCAAAACATATTTTGCTTCAATATCAATTGATTTGCCAGCGCATTTAAAACCCCAATGAATTTATTTTATTTTGTAGAGACAATTTGAAGAATAAGACTATTTCATTTCTATTACGCCTCCCAGTTACCTGAGTTTTACAGTATTGTTTAGTGTGCTGTCCCAGGTCAGTGAAACCTTCACTGCAAATCTGCTTTATAGTTCTGCAGGAAAGAAATTGGAATTACTTGAAGTCGTTTCCGATTTGAGATCCCTTATTTCACCCCCTGTGGTCGATGAGACAAGATCTGGTCACAATTTGTTGTTAACTAGGTTCTTGCTTTTGGGAGCAAGTAGATGTACAGTCTCTGAAGTGATTTCAATGTGCCTTCCAAATTCAGGGTTCAATATCTGTTGGGATTTCAGATCCAGAATAAATGGTTATTTTCGTCTTGTAGAACATCTTTCAAAGAACATAGAACAGTACAGCACAGGAAAAGACCCTTCAGCCCTTGATACTGTGCTGAAATAATTAAGATAATGATACTTAATCGCTTCTGTCTGAACATGGTCCATACCTCCATTCATGTGTCTATCTTACTTGCTTACTGCCCATTACATAATTGTTGGGGAGGGTTTAAACTAATTTGGCAGGGGGGTAGGAACTGGAATGTAGGGCCTGGAATGATAGGATGGATAGAAAAAAAAGCATGCAATCAGACTGTCAGGAAGGGCAGGGGGATGATAGGACAAAATTGCAGCCAGCAGGGTGAGTGTCAGTGCATTAGGAATACAGAATCAAAAAGGGCAACAAATACAGTACTCAAAGTATGATATCCCAATGCACAAAGTATAAGAAATAAGATGGATGATCTTGTTGCACTTATTACAGATTGTCAAGTATGATTTTGTGGCCATCACTGAATTTTGGGTGATGTATGATTGTCATTGGGAGTTGAATGTCCAAGGTTAAACGTTGTATTGGAGTGATAGGAAGTTAGACAGAGGGGGTGGAGTGGTTCTGCTGGTAACGAAAAGCATCAAATCAGTAGAAAAATGTGACATAGGATCGGAAGATCTTGAACCCTTATGGGTTGAGTTACAAAACTGCAATGGTAAAAGGACCTTGATGGCTCCCCAATAGTAGTTGGAATTTGGACCACAGATTACAATGGGAAATAGAAAAAGTATATCAACAGGGCAATGTCATGGGAGATTTCAACATGCAGGTCAATTGGGGAAACTGGTAATGGATCTTAAGAGAGTGAATTTGTTGAATGCCTATGAGAAGGGTTTTTAGAGCAGTTTGTCATTGAGCCTACTATAGGATCAGCTATAATGGATTGGGTGTTATGTAAATGAACCCTTAGGAGGCTCAAATGAACAATCTGAGTTCAACTTGAAATTTTATAGGGAGAAAGTAAAGATTGACATGGCAGTATTTCAGTGGAATAAAGGAAATTAACAGTGGTATGAGAGAGGAGTTGGCCAAAGTAAGTTGGAAGAAGATGCTGGTAGAGATGACAGTAGAGCAACAATGGGAAAAGTGAGGAAGGTGCAGGACAGATGTATTCCAAAAACAAAGAAATACTCAAATGGTAAAAAAAGTACAACTGTTGCTGACAAGGAAAGTCAAAACTAATGTAAAATCAAAAGAGAAGGCATACAAAAATGTAAAAATTAATGGTAAGACAGAGGATCGGGAAACTTTTAAAGACCTACAGAGAGCAACTAGAAGAATCATTAGCTGGGAACAGATGAAATATGACAGCAAGCTAGTAAATAATATCAGAGTGGATAGTGAAAGCTTTTTCAAGTAACTAAAAAATAGAAAAGAGATAAGAGTGGATATTGGACTGCTAGAAAATGAGGCCGGAGAAATAATAATGGGTTACAAGGATATGGCAGATGAACTAAATGAGTTTTTTGCATCAGTCTTCACTGTGGAAGACACTAGCAGTGCCAGATGTTGAAGAATTTGAGGGAAGAGAAGTGAGTGCAGTTACTATTACAAAGAAGAAGGTGCTCAGAAAGCTGAAAGACCTAAGGGTATATAAGTCACCCAGACAAGAGGAACTGCACCCTAGGATTCTGAAAGAGGTAGCGGTAGAGACAGTGGAGGCATTAGTAATGATCTTTCAAAGTATTCCTGTTGGAATTCTTTGAGGAGATTACAAGTAGGATAAATAAAAGAGATGCAGTGGATGCTTTATATTTGGACTTCCCAAAGGCCTTTGACAAGGTAGCAAACAAGAGGCTGCTTACCAAGTTAAGAGCCCATGGTATTACAGGGATTTCACTGGGAAGGTTAGAGCATTGTCTGAAAGGTAGGAGGCACTGAGTGGTAATAAAAGGATCCTTTTCTGGTTGCCTGCCAGTGACTAGTGGTGTTCCACTGGGTTTGGTGTTAGAATCGCTTCTTTTTATGCTGTGTATCAATGATATAGATGGTGTTGCCAAGTTTACAGATGAATGAAGATTGGTGGAGGGGCAGGTAGTGTTGTGTTGAGGGAACAGGTCGGCTGTAGAAGGATTTAGACAGATTAGGAGGATGGGCAAGAAAGTGGCAAATGAAATTCAATGTCGGAAAATGCATGGTCATGCACTTTGGTAGAATCAGAATCAGGTTTATTATCACCAGCATGTGACGTGAAATTTATTAACTTAGCAGTAGCAGTTCAATGCAATACATAATCTAGCAGAAACAGAAAAAATAAAAGTAATAAAATAAAATAAAACATAATAATAAATAAACAAGTAAAATAATTGCTCTTTCCATATGGAGAATCCTGGAGGACCGGTGGACCGCTAATAGTATATTTGGCGTGGGTGACCCTACCAAGAGCCAAAGCATAAAGCCCTGACTATAGCCAATACAGCTCTTTGGGTCATTGAGGCACACAAGCCTCCAGACCCAACCATAAGAATGTGGTCTTCTTGCAGAAGTAAATATAGTGGAGACAGAATATTAAGCAGAGAGGTTGGAGAAGGCTGGAGATTGTTGGAAACTGTTCAAGGAAGGTTTATTAGACCAGCGCTTTATTAGACAGGAATGGCTGGGTTATCTTGCAAATATCTACAGATGTACAGTGGAGAGAATTCTGTCTGGTTGCATCAAAGTCTCATATGGAAGCTCCAAAGCACAGGAGTCGATAAAGTTACACAGGGTTGTAGATTCAGCCAGCCCCATTATAGGTACAACCCTTCCCACCATTGAGGACATTTTTAAGAGATGTTACTTCAAAAAGCCAACAACCATCAGTAAAGGCACTCATCATTCCATATATGCCTTCTTCTCAGATTCTGGGAATGAAAGGGTTAAACATATGAGGAGTGTTTGATGGCTCTAGACTTGTACTCACTGGAGTTTAGAAGAATGAGGGTGTATCTTTATAGATACGTGAAAAGAAAAAGATTGGTTAAGACCAATGTAGGTCCCTTACAGTCAGAAACAGGTGAATTGATCATGGGGAACAAGGACATGGCAGACTGATTCAATAACTACTTAGGTTCTGTCTTCACTAAGGAGGACATAAATAATCTTCCGGAAATAGTAGGGGACCGAGGGTCTAGTGAGATGGAGGACTGAGGGAAATATATGCTAGTAGGGAAGTGGTGTTAGGTAAATTGAAGGGATTAAAGGCAGATAAATCCCAGGGCCAGATGGTCTGCATCCCAGAGTGCTTAAGGAAGTAGCCCAAGAAATAGTGGATGCATTAGTGATAATTTTTCAAAACTCTTTAGATTCTGGATTAGTTCCTGAGGATTGGAGGATGGCTAATGTAACCCCATTTTTAAAAAAGGAGGGAGAGAGGAACAGGGAATTATAGACCGGTTAGTCTGACATCGGTGGTGGGGAAAATGCTAGAGTCAGTTATCAAAGATGTGATAAGAGCACATTTGGAAAGCGGTGAAATCATTGGACAAAGTCAGCATGGATTTGTGAAAGGAAAATCATGTCTGATGAATCTTATAGAATTTTTTGAGGATATAACTAGTAGAGTGGATAGGGGAGAACCAGTGGATGTGGTATATTTGGATTTTCAAAAGGCTTTTGACAAGGTCCCACACAGGAGATTAGTGTGCAAACATAAAGAACACGGTATTGAGGGTATGGTATTGATGTGGATAGAGAATTGGTTGGCAGGCAGGAAGCAAAGAGTGGGAATAAATGGGACCTTTTCAGAATGGCAGGCAGTGACTAGTGGGGTACTGCAAGGCTCAGTGCAGGGACCCCAGTTGTTTACAATATATATTAATGATTTAGATGAGGGAATTAAATGCAGCATCTCTAAGTTTGCGGATGACATGAAGCTGGGCGGCAGTGTTAGCTGTGAGGAGGATGCTAAGAGGATGCAGAGTGACTTGGATAGGAGAGGTGAGTGGGCAAATTCATGGCAGATGCAATTTAATGTGGATAAATGTGAGATTATCCACTTTGGTGGCAAGAACAGGAAAACAGATTATTATCTGAATGGTGGCCGATTAGGAAAAGGGGAGGTGCAACGAGACCTGGGTGTCATTGTACACCAGTCATTGAAAGTGGGCATGCAGGTACAGCAGGCGGTGAAAAAGGCAAATGGTATGTTGGCATTCATAGCAAGAGAATTCGAGTACCGGAGCAGGGAGGTTCTACTGCAGTTATACAAGGCCTTGGTGAGACCACACCTGGAGTATTGTGTGCAGATTTGGTTCCCTAATCTGAGGAAAGACATTCTTGCCATAGAGGGAGTACAAAGAAGGTTCACCAGATTGATTCCTGGGATGGTAGGACTTTCATATGAAGAAAGACTAGATCGACTAGGCTTATATTCACTGGAATTTAGAAGATTGAGGGGGGGATCTTATTGAAACGTATAAAATTCTAAAGGGATTAGACAAGCTAGATGCAGGAAGATTGATCCCGATGTTGGGGAAGTCCAGAACGAGGGGTCACAGTTTAAGGATAAAGGGGAAACCATTTAGGACCGAGATGAGGAAAAACTTCTTCACACAGAGAGTGGTGAATCTGTGGAATTCTCTGCCACAGGAAACAGTTGAGGCCGGTTCATTGGCTATATTTAAGAGGGATTTAGATATGGCTGTTGTGGCTAAAGGGATCGGTGGTATGGAGAGAAAGCAGGTACAGGGTTCTGAGTTGGATGATCGGCAATGATCATACTGAATGGCGGTGCAGGCTCAAAGGGCTGAATGGCCTACTCCTGCACCTATTTTCTATGTTGCTATGTTTCTATCTTATTGAAACATATTTAATATTGAAAGGACTGGTAACAGTGGACATGGAGATAATGTTTCCAATAATGGGAAAGTCTAGGACTAGAGGGCATAGTCAGAATAATATGATATATAATATAATACTATAATATGGTGTCCCTTTAAAATGGAGATGAGGAAGAATTTCTCCAGCCAGAGAAACTCTTTGCCATGGTTGACTGTAGAGGCCAAGTCACTGGGTATAATTAAAGCAGAGGTTGATAATTTCTTGATTGATATGGGCATCAAATGTTATGGGGAGAAAGCAGGAGAGTGAAGTTGAGTGGGAAAATAAATCATCATAACTGAGTGGTGGAGCAGACTTGATGTGCCAAATGACCTAATTCTGCTCCTATGTTTTATCGGCCTATGGTCTTCCCATTACTGCCAACAGAGAGAACAAGCAGGAGGTGAAGTCCCACATTCAACAACTTAGGCACAGCTTCTTCATCTTTGCTATCAGGTATCTGAATGGTCCATGAATCTGTGAACATTACTTTGTTATTCCATTTATTTGCACCATATAAGACCTTAAGATATAGGAGCAGAATTAGACCACTTGGCCCATCAAGTCTGCACTGCCATTTCATCATGGATGTTTCAACATTCTTCTCTGCTCCAATCTTCAGCCTTCTCCCCATATCCCTTCATGCCCTGACCAATCAAGAATCTATCAACGTCTGCCTTAAATACGCATAAAGACTTGGCCTCTACAGTTGCATGTGGCAAAGAATTCCACAGATTCACCATTATTATTTTATTATTATTTTATAATTACTTCAGACTTTTTATTAATTTTTTGTGTCTTTGCTGCAGACACCATCAAACTTAGTGTCATATAAAAATCTGATGAAGGGTCTCGGCTGAAACATTGACTTCCTTTCCTAGATGCTGCCTGACCTGCTGAGTTCCTCCAACATTTTGTGTGTATTACTGCCTATAACAAACCTGATTCTGATTCTGATTCTGGAACCCCCCATTATTGTACAGTAACTGTACAACTGAGGAGGCGGAGGAAGGGGCGGTTGGCTCACAAGTAGAGAAAGCTTGGAGACAGTGTGGGAAGGAGGATAGGCAGATGAAAGAGAAGGGAGGTGCTCAGACCAATGGTTTGAGATGTGTCTATTTTAAAGCAAGGAGTATCATGAACAAAGTGGATAAGCTGAGAGTGTGGTTCAGTACTTGGAGCTATGTTGTTGAGGCCATTACAGAGACTTGGATGGCTCAGGGCAGGAATGGCTACTTAGAGTGCCAGGCTTTCGAAGTTTCAGAAAGGACATGAAGGGAGGCAAAAGAGGTGGGGGCGTGGCACTGCTGATCAGAGACAGTGTCACGGCTACAGAAAAGGAGGAAGTCATGGAGAGATTGTCTACTCAGTCACTTTGGGTGGAAGTTAGGAACAGGAAGGGGTCAATAGTTCCACTACACGATTTTCATAGACGACCCAATAGTAACAGAGACATCGAGGAGTAGACAGGGAGACAGATTCTGGAAAGGTGTACTAATAACAGGGTTGTCGTGGTGGGAGATTTTAATTTCCTAAATATTGATTGGCATCTCCCTACAGCAAGGAGTTTAGATGGGGTGGAACATGTTTGGTGTGTTCAGGAAGGTTTCTTGATGCAATATGTAGATAAGCCTACAAGAGGAGAGGCTGTACTTGATCTGGTATTAGAAAATGAACCTGGTCTCTCAGTGGGAGAGCATTTTGGAGATAGTGATCATAATTCTATTTCCTTTACAATAGCATTGGAGAGAGATAGGAACAGACAAGTTAGAAAAGCGTTCAATTGGAGTAAGGGGAATTATGAGGCTATCAGGCAGGAAATTGGAGGCTTAAATTGGAAACAGATGTTCTCAGGGAAAAGTACGGAAGAAATGTGGCAAATATTCAGGGGATATTTGTGTAGCGCTCTGTACAGGTAAGTGCCAATGAGACAGGGAAGTTATGGTAGGGTACAGGAACCATGGTATACAAAGGCTGTTGAAAATCTAGTCAAGAAGAAAAGAAAAGCTTACAAAAGGTTCAAAAAACTAGCTAATGATAGTAATCTAGAAGGTTATAAGGCTAGCAGGAAGAAGCTTAAGAATGAAATTAGGAGAGCCAGAAGGGGTCATGAGAAGGCCTTGGCGGACAGGATTAAGGAAAACCCCAAGGCATTCTTCAAGCATGTGAAGAGCAAGAGGTTAAGACGTGAGAGAATAGGACCAATCAAGAATGACAGTGGAAAAGTGTGTATGGAACCAGAGGAGATAGCAGAGGTACTTAATGAATACATTACTTCAGTACTCATGACGGAAAAGAAACTTGGAAATTGTAGGGACGACTTACAGTGGACTGAAAAGCTTGAGCATATAGATATAAAGAAAGAGGATGTGCTGGAGCTTTTGGAAAGCATCAAGTTGGATAAATCACCGGGACCAGATGAGATGTACCACAGGCTACAGTGGGAGGTGAGGGAGGAGTTTGCTGAGCCTCTGTCGATGATGCTTGCATCTTCAATTGGGACAGGAGAGGTTCCAGAGGATTGGAGGGTTGCAGATGCTGTTCCCTTACTCAAGAAAGGGAGTAGAGATAGCCCAGGAAATTATAGGCCGGTGAGTCTTAGTTCAGTGGTTGGTAAGTTGATGGAAAAGATCCTGGGAGGCAGGATTTATGAACATTTGGAGAGGCATAATATGATTAGGAATAATCAGCATGGCTTTGTCAAAGGCAAATTTTCTTGAGGATGTGACTAAACACATTGATGAAGATAGAGCAGTAGATGTAATGTATATGGATTTCAGCAAGGCATTTGATAAGGTACCCCATGAAAGGCTTATTGAGAAAGTAAAGATGCATCGGATCCAAGGGAAATTGCTTTGTGGATCCAGAAATGGCTTGCCCACAGAAGGTAGACTGGCTGTAGACGGGTCATATTCTGCATGGAAGTTGGTGACCAGTGATGTGCCTCAGGGATCTGTTCTCGGACCCCTTCTCTTTGTAATTTTTATAAATGACCTGGATGAGGAAGTGGAGGGATGGGTTAATAAATTGCTGATGACACAAAGGTAGGGGTGTTGTGGATAGTTTGGAAGGCTGTCAGAGGTTACAGCGGGACATTGATAGGATGCAAAACTGGGCTGAGAAGTGGCAGATGGAGTTCAACCCAGACAAGTTTGAGGTGGTTCATTTTGGTAGGTCAAATATGACGGCAGAATATAGTATTAATGATAAGATTCTTGGTAGTGCGGAGGATCAGAGCGATCTTGGAGTCTGAGTCCATAGGACGCTCAAAGCTGCTACGCAGGTTTACTCTGTGGTTAAGAAGTCATACTTGAAGTTGGCCTTCATCAACCATGGGATTGAGTTTAGGGGCTGAGAGGTAATGTTGCAGCTATATGGGTCCCTCGTCAGACCCCAATTGGAGTACTGTGCTCAGTTCTGGTTGCCTCACTACAGGAAGGATGTGGAAACCATAGAAAGGGTGCAAAGGAGATTTACAAGGATGTTGTCGGGATTGGGGAGCATGCCTTATGAAAATAGGTTGAGTGAACTCGGCTTTTTCTCCTTGGAGTGACGGAGGATGAGAGGTGACCTGATAGAGGTGTATAAGATAATGAGAGGCATTGATCATGTGGATAGTCAGAGGCTTTTTCCCAGGGTTGAAATGGCAAAGACAAGAGGGCACAGTTTTAAGGTGCTTGGAAGTAGACACCGAGGAGATGTTAGGGGTAAGTTTTTTAAGCAGAGAGTGGTGAGAGTGTGGAATGGGCTGCCGGCAATGGTGGTGGAAGTGAATACGATAGGGTCTTTTAAGAGACTCCTGGATAGATACACGGAGCTTAGAAAAATAGAGGGCTATGAGTAACCCTAGATAATTTCTAAAGTACATGTTTGGCACAGCATTGTGGGCCGAAGGGCCTTTATTGTTCTGTAGGTTTTCTATTTTCTATTCTATTCTATTTTATCTGCTCTTTAATTGCCAGAAATGAAAGATACTATATAAATGTAGCTTCTTGCTTCTTGCACTTCCAACAAGTACAAATGTTATCAGAAATAATTATGAGAAAAACCTGTTAATTATTTTACAAATTATTAGCTTAATAGTCACTAAACCTGCATTTTACAACAGTGAGTAGCGATTATGACAATGAACAGTAAATTTCACACTGCTAAATTGCTGCAAGTCACAGCCACGTTATTCATTAATAGCAGTTCAGCTGAGGGTAATGTTTGTTATAAAGCATGGGGAGAGGGAGTTATTTCAGCATGTCAGCACAGGTTGGCACATTAGGTGTTTAAGAGCGATATGTAAACTTCATAATGGGTGATCTGCAAATTGCTTGGCAAATCAGAAAAAGTGCAAAAAAACAATTTGTTTTGGATTGATATGGTATTAGAAATTACAAAAGATATTATGTTCATTCAAAAAAAAAGTACCTTAGCCGAAGTGATGTAAATAAATTTCTTATGCAAGGAGAATCTACTTCAATGATTGCATTTAGCTGCTCTCCGGCCCTTCCGTCACGTTCCCACCCAGATGCGCTACCTCAGCCACATGTTCTTCTTGGGAACTTGTCTTTGCCACCATCTTGATATGATTTGCATCCAGCTCTGTTTTCAGAACTCCAAGTTTGGACCACAAGCGGATCCCAGGTACCTGCGTTTGATCTCGACCCAACATGACTGTCGACTGCTTATTTTTCTTCATGGACGCAGCCTGAGCTGCTGAGTTCCTGCAGCATGTTGTGTGTGTGTTGCTCTGGATTTCCAGCACCTGCAGAATCTCTTGTGTTAGCATTTATTTAGCTCCTTTACATTGATAAATTCTCTCCTCTCTGTCCCAGTTCGGTGAAGTTCTCAATTCCCTTGATTTACTCTCGCCTTTTTATATCCCCAATGATCTTCACAACTCCCTGGAATGGAGAATTCCAGCAGTTCACTCTCCCCCCACCCAACTTTCTGTCAAGAAGTTTGAACTCGATTCAAAGTAAATTATTATCAAAATACATATATATCACCATATACTACCTTGAGATTCTTTTTTTTGGGCATTCTCAGTAAATAGATAGAAACACAACAGAATCAATGAAAAATGCACATGACACAGATGGAAAACCAATGTGCAAAATATAACAAACTGTACAATTACTGAAAGAAAAGAAACTAAAAAAATAAAAACATTTATTTTTAAAAGGATGCTGCTTATTAACTATAGCTCAGCATTTAATACCCTCATTCCCACAATCCTGACTGAAAAGTTACAGAACCTGGGCCTCTGTACCTCCTTCTGGAATTGGATCCTCAACTTCCTAACCGGAAGACCACAATCTGTGCAGATTGGTGATAACATCTCCTCCTCGCTGACGATCAACACTGGTGCACCTCAGGAGTGTGTGCTTAACCCACTGCTCTACTCTCTATATACAATGACTGTGTGGCAAGGCAGAACTGAAATACCATCTACAAATTTGCTGATGATACAACCATTGTTGGTAGAATCTCAGGTGGTGACAAGAGGGCGAACAGGAGTGAGATATGCCAACTGGTAGAGTGGTGCCACAGCAACAACCTGGTACTCAATGTCAGTAAGACAAAAGAGCTGATTGTGGGCTTCAGGAAGGGTAAGACGAAGGAACACATACCAATCTTCATAGAGGGATCAGAAGTGGAGAGAGTGAGCAGTTTCAAGTTCCTGGGTGTCAAGATCTCTGATGATCTAACCTGATCTCAACATATTGATGCAGTTATAAAGAAGGCAATACTGCGGCAATACTTCATTAGGAGTTTGAAGAGATTTGGTATGTCAACAAATACACTTAAAAACTTCTATAGACGGACCGTGGAGAGCATTCTGACAGGCTGCATCATTGTCTGGTATGGGGGGGGGGGGGGGGGGGGGGAAACGCTGGCTATTGCACAGGACCGAATGAAGCTGCAGAGGGTTGTAAATCTAGTCAACTCCATCTTGGGTGCTAGCCTATAAAGTACCCAGGACATCTTTAGGGAGCGGTGTCTCTGAAAGGCAGCGTCCATTATTAAGGACCTCCAGCAGCTAGAACATACCCTTTTCTTATTGTGTACCATTGGATAGGAGGTACAGAAGCCTAAAAGCACAGACACAGCGATTCAGGAACAGTTTGTTCCCTTCTGCCATCAGATTCCTAAATGGACATTGAACCCTTGGACATTACCTCACTTTTTAAAAAAAATATATACTATTTCTGATTTTTGCACAATTTTAATCTATTCATTATATGTATACTTTAATTGACTTATTTATTTATTATTATTATTTTTCTTCTATATTACGTATTGCATTGAACTGCTGCTGCTAAGTTAACAAATTTCACATCACATGCCCGTGATAATAAATCTGATTCTGATAATAAATAAATAGATAGATGGACGAATAAACAAGGAAGCAATAAGTATCGAGAATATGAGTTGTAGATTCCTTTAAAATCAGTCCATAGATTGTGGGAACAGTTTAGTGATGGGGTGAGTAAAGTTCATTGAAGTTATTCCCCTTGGTTCAAGAGCCTGATGGTTGAGATGTAACAACTGTTCCTAAACCAGCTGATGTGGAACTTGAGGATCCGTGAATCCTTCATGATTGCAGCATGGTCTGGATGGTGGGGGCCCTTGATGAAGGATGGTGCTTTCTTGTGTTAGTGCTCCTTGCTTGTAGATCTGCTCAATGAGAGCATGTTGTTATTACACTACTATTAATTGTGCACCCACTGATGCATTGATTAGTTTATATATTTGCTTTGAGTCATTGAGTCAATATCCTATTTAGTCCATGCCAAACTGTTATTCTGCCTAGTCACATCAATCTGTAGCCAGACAATGGCCCTCCACACCCCTCCCATCCATGTACCTATCCAAATTACTCTTAAACTTTGAGATCAAACCTGTATCCACATTTTTCATGCTAACAGTTCATTTCACACTGTCCTCACCCTCTGAGTAAAGAAATTTCCCCTCAGTTTCCCCTGAAATATTTCACCTTTCACTCTTAACCCGTCAATCTATTTCTAGTTTCACCCAACATCAGTGGAAAAGCATGCTTGCATTTATCCTGTCTATACCCCTCATAATTTTGTACAACTCTATCAAATCTCTCTTCATTTTCCCATGCTCTAGAGAAAAAAGTCAAAACCAATTTGACCTTTCCCTGTAACTCAGGTACTCAAGTCCCACTGACATCCTTGTAAATTTTCTCTGCACTCTTTCAATCTTATTGCTATCTTTCCTGTACGTTACTAAGTCCATCACCCTAGCTGGACCACAGGCCACCAACAGCAGCTCACCAGAGTCCCTTGTCCTGGGCCAGTTTTACCAGTTATCTGAGCTTAACATTGGAGCTTCTGTTGACATTTCTGTAGCACTGTTATTTTATGGAATGAGGTTGCTAGCCCCATGCCCAACCCTCCTCCTTTTGCAGCCCGGCTTCCAACCTTCCCTGGTGGAGCTTTCTCCTGCATGTAAGTGACCAAAATTGGTTTGAAGACACAAGAGTCACAAGAGTCTGCAGACGCTGAAACCTGGAGCAACGTACGATCTGCTGGAGGAACTCAGCGGATCAAGCAGCATCTGTGGGAGGAAAGGACTTATCGACATTTTGTGCAAAAACCTTGCATTGAGGCTAGTTATACATTATATATTTGTTCTGGATTGACACCGGAAGCCTGATGAATTTGAAAATACAAAAGACATCATGTTCATTCTAGAAAAATTACTTTGGCAAAAGTGATGCAAAAAATCATGACAGAAGGAGAACAACAACAATTGCATTTATTTACCCCCTTGTGTTTTCAGGTTTTCGTATCTTCTGTCTGATGGAAGGGGAAAGAAGAGAGAATGTCTGAGGTAGATTCATTTTGCTGGCTGCTTTACTGAGGCAGTGAGAAATGTAGGCAAATGGAGAGGAGTCTGGTTTCTCTGAAGAGCGAGCTACGGACACAACTCTCTGCAGTTTCTGGTGATGACAGATGGAGCAGTTGCTGTCCCAAGCCATGATGAATCCAGTCCGGATGCTTTCTGTAGTGCTTTAATAAAAATTGATGAGGGTAAACAAGGCCATCCAAATTTCCTGAACCTCCTGAGGACTAGAGACGTTGGTGAACATTCTTGGTCATAGTGTGACCATAAGACCATAAAAGCTATGAGTAAAATTAGGCCATTCCAGCATGGCTGATTTATTGTCCCTCTCAACCCTATTCTCCTGACTTCTCCCTGTAATTTTTGACACCCTTACTAATCAAGAAACTATCAACCTCTTATTTAATTATATCTAATAAATTAGCCTACTCTGTCATTTGTGCCAATAAGTTCCATAGATTCACCATACTCCAGCCAAAGAAATTTCTCCTAATCTCTGTTCTAAAGGGATGTCCTTCTACGCTGATACATCTACACGGAATCTAAAAGCTGATAAGTGTTATCAACAACAGATAGCCTGAGCTTGGGACAGAGTCATACAATACTATGAAGGTGGGCAGAAGCATTCTTTATAATGATACATTAGGTCATTTCTTTTACTTTGGGAACAAAATGGGAGCAGGTGTAGACCACACAAACCGTCAAACCTGCCCTGAGTTCAATAGCAACATGACTGATCTGCCCCATCTGTTCTCCTTGCATAGTCTAATGCACAGGGTGTTAAAAGTAACCTCAAACACTCAAGCAATAAAGCTGATCAACACCTTCATCTGATAACCCACCCTCCACACCCCAAATCACCACTGCTTTATCATTGCCTGTCAGTCACCTTATGTACAAACACTCCTGTGCCTAGAGTCACTTTATAGCCGAACAATCAATCTATGTATAGAAGCTGTCTTGCATTTATATTTATTGTGTTCCATATCTCATTGTGCTTTCTTTTTTGTGCTGCACTGGATCTGAAGTAACAATTATTTTGTTCTCCTTTACATTTGTGTACAAGAAATGACAATAAAGAATGTTGAATTAAACAACCTTAGTCTCTTTTGTGCAAGTTCCTCAAAGCTCTCAATTCCCTAATCAACTTGATATCTTTTTTAATTCTTTGTTAGATTTCTCCATTGATCTGTCCTCCAGAACCCTCGGGGTTAGAGAATTGCAGAGTTTTGCCAATATTTCCAAGAGTAGATTTAAACTTATATATTACATGATTGCAACTTCTGGACCTGCCTATGAACAATTGGCTTCACTGTTCCTGAGATGAAATGTTGGAAGTGATTCATTGGTTGAAAGACACTTTGGGATGTAGCCACATCATGACAACGTCAGTCTTCCTTTCTTCCGTATTCGCATAATATTTTTTATCATGAACTTCCGTGGCCATGGTTTGATGTTAATATTTAGTAATGACAATGCCTAAATAAAGTACATTTCCAGTAGTAATAATTGCTTAATATTGAACTATGCTAGTGCTTTATAAGGTATTGGGTTTAAACTCCACTTACACAAAACATCCCGATAAAAAACTGTTGGACAAAATGGGTCCTAGATATGATATGCTATTTTCTTCCTTCCAAGAGATATTCAAAGGTTCAAGTTATTGTCAAAGTATGCATGTACAATATAATTCTGATACTCGTCTTTTCCCGACAGCCATAGAATACAGAAAAACATTGGAGTTGATGAAAAGGAAAGCCACACCACCAACACGAAAAAGAATAAGAAGCAAAACTCACAAACCCCTAAACTCCAAAACCATCCCTCACACTTCAAAAAACCTAAAACCCCCAATCCCTCCCTCGCAGTGAAAACAGTGACGATAACGTCAAATTCTTAAGCTCCTTCCTCTCAGAAAAGAACAGTGAAAATAGCATCAAAGGTCCCACCCCCTCCTCGCAGAAAAGAGCAGTGACAATAGCATCGGAACCAGCTACCCCCTCTCTCACACACAAAACTAACAGATTCGCCCACTCAGAAAAACACCAACAAACACCAACATTAGACCCCAAATCCTCAACTCCTATCCCAGATAAAAAATAACACATCACCCACCAGCCAATCGGCAACAAGAAAGAAAACACCAAAAACTGATGGAGACCATAGAAAGTACAATCCAATAATCACTTAAATTTCAGAATATTGAAAACATCCTTCTATCAGCATTCAAGGAGAGTGGCCTCACGAACTCAGTCATTCCATGAAGAGTGATCGCTATGCCATGTCCATACACTGCCAACCTGACTACCAACCCAATGGCCTCCATTGAGAGCACCCACTTACTTCATCTGCATTTACAGAATTAGCAGCAGTTACATAGTCATACAGTCAAAGAATTGTACATCATAGGAACAGGCCCTTCAGCCCACAGCTAAATGGTCACAGGGGTGTTATTCAGTAGTGCGGGCTCATAGGGCCCTAAGAGCCTGTTACCATGCTGTATCTCTAAATTAAAATTAAAGAAGTGATACCATTCTATACCTAGTCCATTTAAAAGCTTGTCTATTAAACATATTTATTGCATCTGATCCACTATTTCTATGGACAGCAAATTCCAGTTATCAACCAATCTGTAAAAAACTTTATCCTCAAACCTGGTCTATCAGATCTCTGACCATAACAAAAACTCCAATCCAGACAATGCCCTGGTTAATCCCCTCTGCACTCCTCTACATAGAGCTCTGTCACAGGAAAGCAACATCTATCATTCGGAACCCCTACCACCCAGGCCATGTTCTCTTCTTGCTGCTGCCATCAGGTAAAAGGGCCTCAGGATTCACACCACCAGGTTCATTACTCCTCAACCATCAGGCTCTTGAACCAGTGGGGATAAATTCACTCAACTTCAGATGGTCCAACACTGAACAGTTTCTACAAATTGTAGCAAACACAAGATGCTGGAACTCCAGAGAAACACACAGAAAACGCTAGAGGAACTCAGCAAGTCAGGCAGCATCTAAGGAAAGGAATAAACAATTGACTTTTTGGGGCAAAACCCTTCATCAGGACTCATAGATGCTGCCTGACCAGCTGAGTTCCTCTAGCATTTTACGTGTGTTGCTCCACAACTTACGGATTCACTTTCAAGGACATTTCATCTCATTTTCTCAATTTTTATTGCAAATTTTTTCTTTTCTCTTTGCACAGTTTGTTGTCTTTTGTGCTTTGGTTGTGTGTCAGTCCTGTTTGGAGTGTTTTTCATTGATTCTATTATTGTTCTTGGACTTACTGTGAATGCCCGTGGGAAAATGAATCTCAGGGTTGTATATGATGACACAAATGCATTTTGATAATAAATTTGCTTTGAACTTTGAACTTCCCTGCACAATCATGTTTCCAATATCTTATACAGAAGAGACTGCAGATGATAGAATCTGGAGCAAAAATTCAAGCTGCTGGAATAACTCAAGTTCTGAGGAAGACTTTTAACACAAGGTATTGACTGTCCCTTTGCTGTTGACACTGCTTGATTCATCGAATTCCTCCAGCATTCTTTTTCTCAACCAGAACTACATACATCGCTCTGAGCTCAGTCCAAACAGAGTGATGCAAAGTGGCTTCAAAATCAGAATCAGAATCTGGTTTATTATCACTGCCATATGTCAGGAAATTTGTTGTTTTCTGGCAGCAGTACAGTGCAAGACATAAAATATTAACATAAGTTAGAAATAGATAAAAAACAAATAACTAAGAAAAATCGGGTAATCAATAACGTAATAAGATAATAGGGATAAATAATTAATGAATACTGTCCTGATGAAAGATCTCAGCCCAAAACATTGGCTGTTTATTCATTTCCATAGATGCTGCCTGACCTGCTGTGTACCTCCAGCATTTTGTGTGTGTCGATCTGCATTTCCAAAATCAGCAGAATTTGTTGTGTTTTAAGTAAACAATTAGATAGATGGATAAGTAAATAAGTGTATAGATAAATAGATAAATAAATAAATCATGCAATGGAAGAATAATGAAGTAAGGGTCATGAGTTCATGGGCCGTTCAGAAACCTGAAGGTGGAGGGAACCTAGCTCTTCCTAAAATGTTGAATGTGGGTCTTCAGGTGGGTACTGAGAGGCCTTAATGATGGATGTTGCCTCTCTGAGGGATCTCATTTTGAAGATGTCCTCAATAGTAGGGAGGCTAGTACCCATGTTGGAGCTTGACGAGTTTACAGCCCTCTGTAGCTTTTCCCGATCCTTTACATAGGCACTTCAACCCAGAGAATGACTCAACAAGTCCTAATACTCTCGACGGTACATCTGTAGATATTTGTCAGAGTCTTTGGTGACATAGTAAATCTCTCCAATCTCCTAATGAAATATAGCATTTGCAACATAATTCTCCAAATTTTCATATTTTATGCCCCAAACGAGGTAGGCAAGTATATTGTATACTTTCTTCACTGCCCTATCAACCTGTGTTGCCACTTTCATGGAACTACGAACTTGAGTCCCATGGTCACTCTGTTCATCAATATTCCCTAACATAGTATCATTTATTGTACCGGTCTTACTGGTATTGGACTTCCCAAAATACATCTCTTTGCTTGTGTCTGGATTAAATTCCATCTGCTAATGCTCTGGTCAACATACATCTGATCTCTATCCTGCTATAGCCTGAGATAATTTTCTTTCTTAATTTTATTTAGCGAGACAACACAGAGTAGGTCCTTCCAGTCCTTAGAGCCATGCCACCTCAGCAACCCGACAACGCCAATTAAACCTACCCTTATCACAGGACAATTTGCAACAAATTAACCTACCTAGTATGTCTTTGGAATGAGGAAGGAAACTGGAGGACCCAGAGAAAACCCATGCATTCCACGGGGAAGACATACAGAACCTCCTTAGGGACAGCGCTGGAATTGAACTCTGAACTCCGGAATGCCCCGAGCTGTAATAGCGTTGCGCTATTCGCTAAGGAACCATGGTGCCCTTATTTACTATGCACAAAACATCCAGCCTTCCTGTATCCACAAACTTACTAATCATAATCTGAGACTTGTTGTCCATTACATTGGAATGATATGTTGGAACCAGAGGAAAGTAACCAGGCAGCTTAGGAGTCAACACAACTCAGCAAGATCCACACTGTCCTATTGTCCGGCCCGCGGTGGAATTATCTTTGGCCCGCGAGATAATATCTAATTACTATTAAAGCTGGCCCCAGTAATCGAAGCGCCTATGGCGTATGATATGGCTAATGCTGAGTTTATTCAGGTACCGGGTTTTCAGGGTTTTTAGTGTTTATTCGGCAGTCTTGCTCGGCAGTCTTCTTCATAAGAAACGGAATTTGTAAAGTGAAACACTTTGTAGTTATAGCAGAGACTGAGACACATGAGAGCAGGCTGAAAAAACGGAGGCAACGAAAGCTGCGTTCGCACACGTCCGACTGATCCGGCCCACATGAAGCTGCATTTTGCTCAATCCGGCCCGTGACCTAAAATGAGTTTGACACTCCTGTGCATTGTGCTAACCATTATACAACCATACCACTTGACCCCCTGAGTCTCCCCAGCACCTTAGTGTCTTGTCCCAGATTAGCAGCATCTGCAGTCACTTCTGCCTCCATTTATTAAGGTGTGTCTGATTTTTAAATACATTTTCCAACAATCTTAAATTTGAATTAAGTGGGATTTTTATGTTTCCTTCTGTTACCTAATCTGGGCCGTGCAGGAATCCCGTCGGGAGTTCACCCTTCTATTAAAAACATTTTCAATGCAAGAGAGCAGAAACTCACACAGCAGAGTAATTTATTGCCCTAACATGCTTCACTTGTTCGAAATGGTTGCTTGCCAATGAACATTCTGCAGGGAAAAGTGTTCCAATATGAGCAAGCAGTTATATTCTCTGAATACTTTCTGCCTAATTGGACGCCTGGCAGTTAATGTTGTTAACACCTATAGTCATGCACTAAATAAATCAAGTTGTTCTTCAGTTCTGAGGTTGTTTACACCGTCAGTGCTGGGATTTACATCTGCCTTTTGGCTCGATTGTTGTTAGCATTTACCAGGCTGTCGGTTAAGCCCTGATTCACCATTTGGTTCATCACTGCACCCACAGCTATTGCTGAAACTAAGTAATTTCCCTAGCCTTCATTCTATAGGGTCCTGCTGTACTCATATCCTCTTTTTTTTTTCTCAATTTTGCCATGGAGCTCAAGCATCCGAAGGTGAAATGTTTTGGGATGCCCACAGTACTCATGTAGGCTGCATTGATACTGTTGAAGATTCAGGATTCAAGATTCAAGATCGCTTCTTGTCATTTCCAATACACAGGTGTAAGGAAAATGAAATAATTGTTACTCTGGATCTGATGCAGCACAAAAAACACAGAAGATAAATAGCATAGTTATAATAATGATAATGTAGAAAGGTGTTGCTACAGTTATTCTTTGTTTTGGATACATTTTGTATTTGTTTCTGATGTTTGATTTATTACATTAGATTGGATTGGAAGGAATAGCATTAGGATTGGGTAACTAACTTCTGGAAGTATAGAGGGATTCACCTATGCACACACTCAAGCCTTTTGGTCGACAAAGTTTCTCACTATACCTTGGTACATGTGACAATATAAATGAATTTACCCGTTTCTCGATTCAATCATTCAGAAGCATATTAATTTTCATTATCTGTGATTGGAGTTCCTTTGACATCAAGAGATTCAAGTTCGTTTAATGTCATTTCCAGTACACAAGTGTAAAGGAGAACGAAATAATTATTACTCCGAATCCAGTGTAGCACAAAAAACATAAAAGATAAAGAACACAGTAATAATGATAAAAAGAATACACAATAAATACAAATACATAAGAAAACTTGTATATATTGATTATGTATCCATAACATAATGCTAGGCTGTACATCAGATGACTGATGGAAAATAATAAAGTAGTGATGGAGTTCATGGGTGGAGGTGTTAATCAACTTCACTGTTTTGGGAAAGTAACTGTTTTTGTTGGTCCTGGGATAAATAGTCCTTGAACTTAGATAGAAATCTTGGTTGGCATGGACCAAGATCTAAAGTGTTTGTTTCTATGGGGTGTATCTAAGACTATGTAATTTGTTGCCTGAATGTTGATTAGATTCAAAGATCACAATCTAAAGAGAAGTTTCGATATTCACTCTGCAGAAGACAAGTTGTATTGTGTCTGACTGCTGCAACATTCATGGACTCAGGGTCTTGGACAATATTTTTGTCTGACTGTATTTTGCCACAGTCATATCCGTGCTAAATGTGTGTCATGTACTGTGTATGACTGTTGCTACTGTGCTGCTAAGTTTTGCATCTTGAGCCAGGAGTCAAGTTGTTTCGTTTGGCTGAATTCATGTATGGTTGAATGACAATGAAACTTTTACTTAAACATGAGCATTTCAGAAACTTGATCTCCTGGGATTTTCACACACAAGCTTACAGTCTCTAGAGCCCTAGAGAATGGTGTCAGTGAATGGCAGTTCTGTTAGTGAATTTGCCTTATTAATGAGAGATCAGAGGAGAATGGTCAGACTGGATTCAGCTGACAATAATTAAAATAACCACATGTTACAACAGTGGTGTGCAGATGAGCAACTCTGAATGTGCAATACATTGAACTTGAAGTGGGTGAGCTACAGGAGAAGAAAACCTCAAACACACAGTGCACAAGAGTACTGTGTACACCTTATTATCTGCCTGCACTGCATTTTATCTGTAACTGGAACACTTTATTCTGCAACCTGTTATTATTTTACCTTGTAAATCTTCAAAAGTCTGTGCCTCAAGAAGGCATCATCTATCACTGAGGATATGCTCCATCCAGGACATGCCATCTTCTCATTACTACCATCAGGAGCAAGGTACAGAAGCCTGAAGATGCGCCCTCAGTGTTTTAGGAACAGCATCTTCCCCTCCACCATCAAATTTCTCACCAATTCATGAACCCATGAGCACCATGAGTCCTGCCATGTGCAGAAGTTCGCTGATGACACGGCCATAGTGGGGTGTGTCAGGAATGGACAGGAGGAGGAGTATAGGAAACTGATACAGGACTTTGTGATATGGTGCAACTCAAACTACCTGCGTCTCAATATCACCAAGACCAAGGAGATGGTGGTGGACTTTAGGAGATCTAGGCCTCATATGGAGCCAGTGATCATTAATGGAGAATGTGTGGAGCAGGTTAAGACCTACAAGTATCTGGGAGTACAGTTAGACGAGAAGCTAGACTGGACTGCCAACACAGATGCCTTGTGCAGGAAGGCACAGAGTCGACTGTACTTCCTTAGAAGGTTGGCGTCATTCAATGTCTGTAGTGAGATGCTGAAGATGTTCTATAGGTCAGTTGTGGAGAGCGCCCTCTTCTTCATGGTGGCGTGTTGGGGAGGAAGCATTAAGAAGAGGGACGCCTCACGTCTTAATAAGCTGGTAAGGAAGGCGGGCTCTGTCGTGGGCAAAGTACTGGAGAGTTTAACATCGGTAGCTGAGCGAAGGGCGCTGAGTAGGCTACGGTCAATTATGGAAAACTCTGAACATCCTCTACATAGCACCATCCAGAGACAGAGAAGCAGTTTCAGCGACAGGTTACTATCGATGCAATGCTCCTCAGACAGGATGAAGAGGTCAATACTCCCCAATGCCATTAGGCTTTACAATTCAACCGCCAGGACTTAAGAACCTTTTAAAAGCTATTATTAATGCTTTTTGAGATAGTGATTTAGATGCATATCATATTTTTTACTGAGTTAAGTATTGTATGTAATTAGTTTTGCTACAACAAGTGTATGGGACATTGGAAAAAAAGTTGAATTTCCCCATGGGGATGAATAAAGTATCTATCTATCTATCTATTTTACTATCTCTCTCTTTTTGAAATGTTTACTTTTTATATATACGGTAGATTCTGGTTAATTGGGACATATTGGGACCAGTACTTTTTGGCCCAGTTAAGTGACTGCCCCAATTAGCCAAAGTTTCATGGAAGTAGTTAAGAAGATATTAGAAAGGACAAACTACCATACAACTGATGAGCAAATTATGTATTTAAATGAAATACAGAACAAGTTAGAGCACTACCAATACTACTACAGTACTATAAAACAATGCATTAGTTCCTAATAGTTATTGATGGAGGAATTCATCCGGTGTATACTGTTGTGTTCTTTTGATTGACTGTTAGTTAACAAAATCAGTGCAGTTGCCGAGAACAGATAATGGATAATCTTCATTTTCATTCTAACATTGAAGATGATTGTCGATACGTTCAAATTCTTTGTAGATTCTAACTTGTTGAAGCTGTGAAATGGTTTCATTTTCACTCCTGACTGTTTCTGGCATCTCCATGCCTGAATGCTTGAAACCACAATGAGCAAAGCAGTTTTTAATTGCCTTACTGCTTACTTATCACTAACTATTAATGACAAACTGTACTACCTGTACTGCCTTTTGAACTGGTGTCTGTTGGTCCAAATGGATAACATATGTAACACAACACAAATAGCAACTGTTGCTATTTAAAAGCTGTTCGCTCAAAGCACAGTGTAGTGTATGATGGCCACACAAGCGCATACGACTGACACTAGTTAGAAATTGTTCAGTAACAGTCTCCTGTTCTGATTTAGTAGCAAATTGTCCCAAATAAATAAAGGGAATCTTAAGTAACACACACAAAATACTGGAGGAGCTCGGCAGGTCAAGCAGCATCTATAGAAATAAGTAAAAAGTCGACGTTTCAGGCTGCGACCCTTCATTAGTTCAGAGCACTGAATTAACAAGTCAGTTACAGCAATAATTTCCAATATATCAGTCAACCATTTTAATTCCTATCACTACTCCCGTTCCAACATGTTGGTCCATGGCCTCCATTTTTGTCACGATGAAGCCACTCTCAAGGTGCAGGAGCACCACATCATAATCTGTCTAGGTAGCCTCCAAACTGATGGCATGAACATCAAATTTTCCTTCCGCTAATTTTTTATTTCCTTTCCCTTTCTATCTTCTTCTATTCCCCACATCTGGCCTCTTAGCTCTTCTCCTCAGCTGCCTATTAGAATCAGAATCAGGTTTATTACGACATCGTGAAATTTGTTAACTTAGCAGCAGCAATACAATGCAATGCATAATAATATAGAAAGAAAAATATATAAGTAAATCAATTACAGTAAGTATATGTATGCATATTAAATAGTTAGATTTAAAATAGTGCCAAATAGAAATTATATTTATATATATATATATGTATATATATATATGTATGTATGTATATATATGTATATGTATATATATGTGTGTGTGTGTGTATATATATATATATATATATATGTGTGTGTGTGTGTGTGTATATATATATTTATATATATATATATATATATATATATATATATATATATATATATATATATATATATATATATATATATATATATAAATTGAGGCACTTTTCATGGCTACAATGTCCATTTAGGAACCGAATAGCTGAGGGGAAGAAGCTGTTCCTGAATTGCTGAATGTGATCCTCCTTCCTGATGATAACAATGAGAAGAGGGCATGTCCTAGGTGATAGGGGTCCTTAATGAACGATGCCGCCTTTCTAATGCACGGCTCCTTGAAGATGTTTTCGATACTATGGAGGCTAGTACCCAAGATGGAGCTGACTAATTTTACAACTTTCTGTGGCTTTTTTCGGTCCTTTGCATAGTACACCCCACCCCCCCACTCCCATACCAGACAGTAATGCAGCATGTCAGAATGCTCTCCATGGTACATCTATTAAATTTTTTGAGTGGTTTAGGTGACAAACCAAATCTCTTCAAACTCCTAATGAAATGCAGCTGCTGTCTTGCCTTTTTTATAGATGCATTGATATGTTGGGACCAGGTTAGATCCTCAGAGATCCTGACACTAAGGAACTTGAAACTGCTCACTCTCTCCATTTCTGATCTCTCTATAAGGATTGGTTCATGTTCCTTCATCTTACCCTTCCTGAAGTTCACAAACAGCTATTTCATCTTTCTGACATTGAGTGCAAGGTTGTTGCTGCGACACCACTCAACTAGCTGGCAGATCTTGCTCCTGTAAGCCCTCTCATCTCCATCTGAGAGTCTACCAACAATGCATATATCATCAGCAAATTTACAGATGGCCTTTGAGCTATACCTAACCACATTGTCATGGGTATAGAGGGAACAGAGCAGTGGGCTAAACATACACTGCTGAGATGTGCCAATTTTGATCAGCAAGGAGATATCATCACCAATCCACACAGATAGTAGTCTTCCATGAAGGAAGGTGAGGATCCAGTTGCAAAGGGAGATAATGAGGCCCAGGTTCTGTAGCTTATCGATCAGGACTGTGGAAATGCTGAGCTATAGTCAACAAACAGCATCCTGATATAAGTGTTTGTATTGTCCAGGCGACCAAAGGCCGTGTGAAGAGCCATTGAAACTGCATTTGCCATAGACATATTGTGGCAATAGGCAAATTGCAGTGGGTCCAGGTCTTTGCTGAGACATGACTAACCTCTCAAAGCATTTCATCACTGTGGATGTGAGAGCTACTGGATGATAGTCATTAAGGCAGCTCACACTTCTGAGGTTCTGGTGTAGATTTTTCCTTTTTGGGAACTTCCTCTCATAGCAGTGAGAGGTTGAAAGTGTCCCTGAGTATTCCTGCCAGTTGGTTGGCACAAGTTTCAGAGCTTATCAGTTATTCCATCAGGGCCTTGTGATGGCTCACCCTCCTGTAAGACAGCCTGACATCGGCCTTCAAGAAAGATCACAAGGTCACTGGGTGCAACAGGAACCTTCACAGCTGCAGTTACATTCTCCCTTTCAAAGTGTGCATAGAAGGCGTTGAGTTCATCTGGAAGTGAAGCACCTCTGCCGTTCATGCTACTGTGTTTCACTTTGTAGGAATCAATGTCTTACAAACCCTACCAGAGTTGATGTGCATTGATGTCACCTCCAACCTCACCGGGAATTGTTTCTTCACTCTTGAAATAACCCTCTGCAAGTCATACCTGTTTTTCTTGTACAAACCTGGGTCACCAGACTTAAATGCCACAAATCTAGCCCTCAGAAGACGACAAGCCTCCTGGTTCATCCATGGCTTTTGGTTTGGGAATGTACAGCAAGTTTTTGGAGGTACGCACTCATCCACACATTTTTTAATGACGTTTGTAACAATTGAGGCATACTCATCCAGATTCGAAGATGAATCCCTGAATACAGTCCAATCCACCGACTCAAAGCAGTCCTGTAAACGCTCCTGTGCTTCCCTTGTCCATACCTTCTTAGTCCTCACTACTGGTGCTGCAGTCTTCAGTCTCTGCATATACTCAGGGAGTGGAAGTACAGCCAGGTGATCAGACTTCCCGAAGTGAGGGCATGGAATAGCAGGGTAGGCATTCTTGATCTTACTGTAACAGTGGTCCAGTGTGTTGTTTCCTCTGGTACCGCAAGTGATTTGCCGATGCTAGCCTGGTTAAAATCCCTTAAAATGTTGGTGAAGGCATCAGGGTGTGCTGTTTTGTGCATGTTGATCCCATTGCTCAGATCACCTAGAGCCTGTTTGACATTAGTCTGAGATGGAATGTATACTGCTACCAAATTATTTGCTGAAATCTCAGACAGCAGGTAGAATGGATAGCACTTAATTGTGAGATATTTCAGGTCTAGTGAGTAGAATTAGGACAACACTGACACATTTATGCACCAAGAGGAGTTGATCATGAGGAACACACCTCCACCTCTACTTTTGAGGGACTCGACAGCCACATCTTACCTGCCGCTGAGATAGATATGCAATTCCGTGGAAGGAAAAAAGAAGCACGGGTGGTAGTTTGCCTCCCAGGTGCCAGGGTCGTCGATGTTTCTGAACGCATCCACAATATCCTGAAAAGGGAGGGTGAGCAGCCAGAAGTCGTGGTATATGTTGATACCAATGACGTAGATAGAAAAAGGGAGAAGGTGCTGAAAACAGAATGTGGGGAGTTAGAAAGGAAGCTGAGAAGCAGGACCTCAAGGGCAGTTATCTCAGGATTGTTGCGTATGCCATGTGACCATGAGGATAGGAAAAGAATGAGGTGGCAGATAAAGGCATGGCTGAAGAATTGGAGCAAAGAGCAGGGATTCAGATTTCTGGATCATTGGGACCTCTTCTGGGGCAGGTGTGACCTGCACAAAAGGGATGAATTGCACTTGAATCTGAAAGGGACCAATATTCTTGTAGGCTGGTTTACTAGAGCTGTTGGGAGTGGTTTAAACTAATATGGCAGGGGAATGGGAACCAGTATGATAGAGCTGAGGATGAACCAGCAGGTTTACAAGTAGATGATGGATGTAACATGAACGTAAGGAAGGACGAGGACATGATTCAGTACAAATGCAGACAGATCAAAGAGTTAAATTGTACCATTGTGGCAAAATTCAAAAGGGTGAAGAATGCAAGACTAAAGATGCTGTATTTAAATGTGTGTAGCATTCAGGTTGGTATGACATTGTGGGCATCACTGAGTCGTGGCTGAAACAAGGCCATAGTTGGGAGCTTAACATCACAGGAGATACTTTGTATTGAAAGGACAGGCAGGAAGGTATAAGTGGTGGTGGGCTCTATTGGTAAGTAATGCAATTACATCTTGAGGAAGAGGTGACATAGGGTTAGTGAATCTTGAACTTCTGTGGGTGAGATTAAGAAATAGCATGGATAAAAAAAAATTATGGCAATCATATATAGCCCTCCAAACAGTAGTCATGATATACGGTTGAGATTGCAAAGGGCGCTGGAAAGGGCATGTAATAAGGGTAATGACACAATTGTAATAGGAGACTTCAACATGCGAAGCGATTGGGAAAATCAGGTCGGTGTCAAATCGCAAAAGAAGGAATTTGTTGCATGTCTACAAGATGGCTTTTTAGAGTAGCTTAAGCTTGAGCTTACTTGGGGAGAGGCTATCTTAGACTGGGTGTTGTGCAATAACCCAGATCTTTTCAGGAAGCTTAATATTAAGGAACCCTTAGGAGACAGTGATCATAATATGGTTGAATTCATACTGCAATTTGAGAGGGAGAAGCATAAATCACATGTATCAGTATCACAATGGAATAAAGGGAACTGCAAAAACATGAGAGAGGAGCTTGCCCAGGTGGATTGGAGTATGGATGATGGCAGAGTAGAGATGGCTGAAGTTTCTGAGAATATTTCACAAGACATAGGATAGATATATCCCACAAAAGATGTCCTCAAATGGCAGGGGTAGGCAACTGTGACTGACAAGGGAAATTAAAGACTGCATAAAAGTCAAGTAAATGAAATATTATGTAGCCAAAGTGAGTGAGATGTTGGATGATTGGGAAACTTTTAAAATCCAGCAAAAGGCAACTAAAAAGCAATAAGAAGGGAAAAGATGAACTATGAGGGAAAACTAGCCAATGATATAAAGCAGAATACTAAAAGTCATTTTCAGTTATATAAAGAGTAAAAAGGAGATGAAAGTTGACTTTGGACCACTGGGAAATGACGCTGGTGAGATAGTAATGGGGAACAAAGGAATAGCAGATGAACTTAATGGGTATTTTGCATCAGTCTTCAGTGTGCCAGAGGTCTGTGAGTGCCAGGGAGAAGGAGTGTGTGCCATTGCTAATTCAAAGGAAACAGTGCTAGGCAACTCAAAGATGTTTAGGTTACCTGAACCAGATGGACCACATCCCAGAGTACTAAGGGAGGTTGCTGAAGAGATAACAGATGCTTTGGTCATGATCTTTCAAGAATCACTTGATTCTGACATGGTTCTGGAGGACTGGAAGATTGCAAATGTCACTCCAGCCTTTAAGAAGGGAGGAAGACAAAAGAAAGGAAATTATAGGGCACTTAGCCTAACCTCAGTGGCTGAGGAAGTGTCAGAGTTCTTCAAGGAAGTAACAAGCAGGGTAGAAACGGAAAGGCAGTCCACGTCATTTACTTGGATTTTCAGAAGGCATTTGTTAAGGTGCCACACGTGAGGCTGCTTAACAAGATAAAATCCTATGGCATTACAGGAAAGATACTGGCATGGATAGCGGAATAGCTGACAGGCAGGTGAAGGGATAGATGATACTGAAGAAGCAATGTAATTGCAGCAGGACTTAGGCAAATTGGAAGAATGGCAAAAAAGTGGCAGATGGAATACAGTGTTGGGAAATGTATGATCATGTATTTTGGTAAAAGGAACAATAGTGTGGAGAAGGTTCAAATATTAGAGGTGCAGAGGGACTTAGGAGTCTTTGTGCATGAGTCTCAGAAGGTTAATTTACAGGTTGAGTCTGTAGTAAAGAAGACAAATGCAATGTTGGCATTTATTTCAAGGGGAATAGAATATAAGATGATGAGTATGAATTTAGTGTATAAGATGGTAAGAGGCATTGATCATGTGGATAGCCATAGACTTTTTCCCATGGATGATACGGCTAACTCAAGGGGGCATAGTTTTAAGGTGCTTGGGAGTAGGTACAAGGGGGATATCAGAGGTGTGTGGAATGCACTGCCAGTGAAGGTGGTAGAGGTGGATACCACAGGGTCTTTTAAGAGACTTTTAGATAGGTACGTGGAGCGTAGAAAAATAGAGGGCAATGCGGTAGGGACATTCTAGGAGTTTTCTAGAGTAGGTTACATGATCAGCACAACATTGTTAGCCAAAGGACCTGTAATGTGCTGTAGATTTCTATGTTTCTATAGAAGCAAGGAGATAATGCTGAGGCTCTATAAGACACTAGTCAGGCTGCACTTGAAGTATTATCACAGTTTTGGGCCACAGATCTCAGAAAGAATGTGTTGTCAGTTGGAGAGAGTCCAGAGGAGATTCACAAGGATGATTCAGGGAATGAAGGGGTTAACATATCACAAGGATGATTCAGGGAATGAAGGGGTTAACATACGAGGAGCATTTGGCAGCTTTGGGCCTGTACTCATTGGAATTTAAAAGAATGCAGGGGATCTTATTGAAACATACCGGATGTTGGAAAGACTAGATAGAGTGGATGCTGAGAGGAAGTTTCCTATGGTGGGGGTATCCAGAACTAGAGGGAACAGCCTCAGAATTGAGGGGTGTCATTTTAGAATAGAGGTAAGTAGGAATTTTTGCAGCCAGAGGTAGTGTATCTCTTCAACATGGAACATCCTTCAACCATTTGGACCAATCCACTTGGGATTTGAGCTCATGGATTCATGGAATGCTCTTCCACACACTGCGGTGGAGGCCAAGTTGGTGGGTATATTTAAGGCGGAAGTTGCCTTTTTCCCGATTGGTCAGGGCATCAAAGGGTATGGTGAGAAGGCAGGTGTATGGGGTGAGTGGTATTGAGGATCACCCATAATCGAAAGGCGGAACAGACCTAATCCTGCTCCTGTATCTTATGGTCTTATGGGCAGTCCTATCCTGACAGTTATAGTGAGCCCGTCAATTTGAATTGCTGTGTCCAGTCCGGAAGGGATTAACCAGGATTTCATGAAACAAGGGACTATTCTTGAGGAGTAAAAGTGCAGCCGGGTGATCAGACTTTCCGAAGTGCAGGCATGGAATAGCATGGTATTACTAAAACTAGGGAACATAGCCTCAAGTTTCGGGGGAGTAGATTTAGGATGGAGATGAGGATAAACTGCTTTTCCCAGAGACTGGTGAATCTGTGGAATTATTTGCCCAATGAAGCTGTGGAGGCTACCTCAGTAAATATATTTAAGACAAGTTTGGATAGATTTTTGCAAAGTAAGGGAATTAAGGGTTATGGGGAAAAGGCAGGTGGGTGGAGATGAGTCCATGGCCAGATCAGCCATGATCTTATTGAATGGCGGAGCAGGCTCAATGGGTCTGATGGCCTCCTCCTGCTCCTATTTATTATGTTCCTAAGTTCTTATACCTTATTGATGGTGGTGTAACAGTGGTGGCGTAACCTCCCCCTGGTGCCCCTCCTTCTTTCCTTTCATGGTCCACTCTCCTTTCATATCAGATTCCTTCTTCTCTAGCCCTTTACTTTCACCGACCATCTGACTCCAACTATCACCTTCTAGCTAGCCTCCTTCCCATCCCCCATGTTCTTGTTTTGGCATCCTCCCCCTTCCTTTCCAGTTCTGAAGAAGCCCAAAATGTCAACTGTTTATTCATTTCCGTAGATACTGCCTGACCTGCTGAGTTCCTCCAGCATTTTGTGTATTGTTACAGTTATACTTCATTTTAGATACATTTTGTATTCGTTCTGATGTTTGATTTATTGCATTAGACTGGATTGGACTGAATAGCATTAGGGTTGGGTTACTACCTTCTGGAAGTATGGAGAGATTCACCTATTCAGACAAGCCTTTTGGTCAATGGAGTTTCTCACTGTACCTTGGTAAATGTGACATAATAAAATAATTTATCAATTTCTCAATTCAATAATTCAGAAGGATATCACTTTTCATTATCCATGTTTGGAGTTCTGTTCACATCAGGATATGCAAGATCGTTTAACGTGACTTCCAGAACACAAATGTTAAGGGGAACAAAAGAGTTGTTACTCCAGATCTGATGTGGCACAAAAAATACACAATAAGATAAAGAACACATTAATAATAACAACATAATAAATCCAGAACTGTGCAAGTTTTGGGCACATATACTGTATATAGCTAGGGTGCCTAAGACTTTTGTACAGTATGCTATAAATGCATAAGATTGCTACATACATAGATTGATTGTATATCCATGAAATGATGTGTCCGTACATAAGATGACCTTAACAGGGTATGTGAAAGTAGTGGTGGTCGGGGATGTGGAGGTGAGGGTTAGTGGGTGGAGGTGTTGATCAGCCTCACTGCTTGGGGAAAGTAAATGTTTTTGAGTCTGGTTGTCCAGGTGTGGATGCTACATTCCCTCCTCCCTGGTGGGAAAGGGACATTCAGTCTATGAGCAAGTGGGTGGGGGCCTTCATGATGTTACTGGCCCTTTTCTGGCACCTTTCTGGATATCCTGTATGTCCTTGTTGGAGGGTTGGCTGGTGCCAGTGATATGTTGGGCAGTTTTGACTACCTATCGTAGAGCCTTCCTGTCTGCTGCAGTGTAGTTTCCATACCTTGTAGTGATGCTAAGTTCAGTATCTCAGTTCATGTGACAGTAAAAAACCAGCAGAGTTTATGTACTTGATGGTAGGTAGACTGGTGCCGGTGATGTGTGGGCAGTTTTGACTACCCAACTATAATTGCCATTTCTCTCTCCAATGCGGAACATCCTTTAACCATTTGGACCAATCCGCTTGGGATTTGAGCTCATGGATTCATGTAATTGATAAGGACAGGATATAATGAACTAATTTTCTAGTACCTTATATCTATGCTCGCTGTTCAGCTGAATTATATCCGAATCTCATGAAGGGCAAACCAGCAAATAACGTCTCTGTGAAATGCCAGTGGTGGCTAAGAATGATTAGGCTTGCTATGAACAGTGTCAGCACTTTGGAGGGATTCCAGACGTTCAGGGTGATTATGCAGGAGTATGGTTTTCTTCACACTTAATCACAAATAAATCAAAGCACGGCCAGTGTTCAGAGGTTCTACCTGTTAGTAAACAGAACACAGTGCAGTGGAAGACTTGCTGATTGGTGTTATACCTCCCATGCCATAATTTTTATCTGGATTGATTATGTTTGTGTTAAACAGACAATTCCTTCTTTATCATTGAAAGCTGTTTACAGAAGGAAATATTGAAATGAAATAAAGGGAGAGAACACGGGAAAATGAGAGAAACCAAAATAAGTGAGAGAGAAAGTGGAAAAAGAAAAGGGACCATAAGACATAGGAGCAGAATTAGGCCATTCAGCCCATTGAATGCACTCTGCTGTTCATGCTGATTTATTAATCCTCTCAACCCCATTCTCCTTTGACACCTTTATTAATCAAGAACCTATAAACCTCCCCCTTAAATGTATCCAGTGACTTGGCCTTCACAGCCATTGCAGCAATGACTTCCACAGATTTATCAACCTGTGGCTAAAGAAATTCCTCTTCACCTCTGTTCTACAGCATGTCCATCTATTCTGAGGCTGTCCCCTTTGGTCCTAGACTTACCCACTATTGGAAACATCCTCACCACACATCCACTCTATCCAGGCTTTTCAGTATTTGATAGGTTTCAATGAGATCCCCCCTCATTCTTTGAAACTCCAGTGAGTACAGGCCAAAAGCCATTAAAATGTTCCTCATGCAGTAACCCTTTCATTCCTGGGATCGAGAAAATCCTGTGGACCCTCTCCAATGCCAGCGCATTCTTTCCTAGATAAGGGGCCCAAAACTGGTCACAATACTCCAAGTGTGGTCTGCCCAATGCCTTCTAAAGCTTCAACATTACATTCTATTTATCTTTTATATTCTAGGCCTCTCAAAATGACTGCTAACGTTGCAACTGAAAGAGACAGAATGAAAAGAAGAGAGAGAATAACAAAAAGAAAGAGAGGGAGAATGGTAGAAACAAGAAAGTGTGAAAAGAAATAAGAGAGAAAGGAGAAAAAAGAAAAAAAAATGAGGCATGTTTCCCATTTTACTGAATTAAATTGTATTTGCCTGTTTGTGAAATAAAGCCATTTTTTTTAGCTTGGCTTAATGTTGTACATAGCAATGTCAAAGTTCAAAATTTGAAGTAACTTCATTATCAAAGTACATGTAGTACTATGCACTATAGACCTTACTGCCCTATTGTCTACTTTACTGCTCTACTGTCTTGTTTATTATTTATTGTAATGCCTGCACTGTTTTGTGCACTTTATGCAGTCCTGGGTAGGTCTGTAGTCTAGTGTAGTTTTTTTCTGTGTTGTTTTTTTACGTAGTTCAGTCTAGTTTTTGTACTGTGTCATGTAACACCATGGTCCTGAAAAACCGTCTCATTTTTATGATGTACTGTACCAGCAGTTATGGTCAAAATGACAATAAAAAGTGACTTGATGTGAAGTCTCAGGCACATATATGTAGCTAGGGTGCATCAGACTTTTGTATCGTACTGTATTTGTTAACATGGAGCAGAGAGCAAACTTGTAAATCTAGCAGGAGCAAAGGATGTTGGAAACGACAAGGGTGGAGTGCCGCAGGAGGGGTGTGGGACAGGAGGCAGAGGAGTATGTGGGGCAGACGGTGGCATGAGTGTGGACACAGCAGCCCTGAGACACCAGGCAAGGTCACTTGATTCCAAACAATTAGTTTACTGATCATTGCAGAATGTCTCTCTGGAGCTTCCCGCTTCCTTCCCCCTTTTACAACTGTGATTCTCCTCTCCCTGTCCCCTTCCCACTCTCAGTTCATGATAGAGACCCATATCAGAATCAGGTTTATCATTACTCATATATGTCATGAAATTTGTTTTTATGACAGCAGTACAGAGAAATGGAAAAAATTACAATAGTACTGTGCAAATGTCTTTGGGATTCCAGCTATATGGATGTGCCTGAGACTTTTGCACAGTCTTCATATATAATCCTGAGATGCGTTTTCTTGTGGGCCAAATATTCATTGAAAAGATAGCAATAAGATTGAAGGAGTGTAGAGCGGTCGGCTGGTGGCACCGTGACATCAGCGGTGGAGTCCGGAATGGAGGGTCCCAGGTTCAAATCAAGTCAGGCTGTTCCCGAGTATGCTTTCCATCCGTGCCGGGTTGAGTGTTGAGCTCACAACTTGACCTCGTAAAATGAAGAAAATACTGCGAGATGTCTGTGTGAGGAGTGGCACGCCACACGGTCTTTCGTTCCACGCCTTGTAAGGCATGAAAATGCCTAACGTTGATGTTCTCCAGTGTAGACAAAAATTTTGGACTTGAGGACTTGACAAACAAACCATAGGATAGGGAACACAGAAGAGAGAACACCGCACCGTACAGGCCTTTCAGCCCACAATGTTGTGCTGAATCTTTAACTTACTCCAAGATCAATGTAGTCCTAAAGTTTTCGATAGGAAAAAAGTTGAATATGTTCTGACTTTATTCCCTGGGGCATAGGTGAATGAGGGAAGATTTGATGGAGGTATACAAAAGTATGAGGGGGGATAGATAGGGTGAATGCAAGCATGCATTTCCCACTGAGGTTGGGCGAGACTACAACTACAATAGGTTAAGGGTGAAAGACAAGATATTTAGGGGGAACCTGAGGGGGAACATCTTTGAGTGAGGGTGGTGCGATTGTGGAACGAGCTTCCAGCAGAAGTGGTGGATGCAGGGTCAGCATGGACTAGATGGGCCAAAGTGCTTTTGTCTGCGCTGTAGTTATCTATGACTCTGACACTTTGTCCCTGAGCTCCAGAACACTTTATTTATTGTGATACAGCGCAGAATAGGCCCTTCTGGCCCTTTGAGCCATGTTGCCTAGCAACCTACTAGCCTAATCACAAGACAATTTACAATGAATAATTAACCTACTAACCAGTACCTCTTTGGACTGTGGGAGGAAACCAGAGCACCCGGACAAAACCCACTCAGTCACAGGAAGAACGTACAAAGTACAAACTCCTTGCACACAGCAGTGGGAAATGAACCTAGGTCGCTAGTACTGTAAAGCATTGTGCTAACAGCTACACTACTGTGCCAACAGGACAGCTCTTTACAGTAAAGCTCTCATCAATAACTACCCACAAGACACACTGTTCCCTCTGCTATTCCTTAGTTACATCATACTTGAAAGAATTAAATCATTACAGGAAATTAAACAAGCATGCACTTAAATACTTCATTATGAAAGGTTAAGTTATTGGACAATGTCATGTTAACAAGCTAAGAGCACAATTACACTCAGCAAGATTAAATAAACATTTTACAAACATATTGAATGAAATCTAACCCACCATAGATTTTGTACTCATTGTTAATATTCACACTCTGGTTTAATAATGAAAGTAAATGAAGAAATATTGTGACAGAGACAAAATTGCATTAGTATTTTACTAATCCAACTACCCCACGTATATTGAGATGTATGGAGTGCAAGGCATGCTCTATAAATCTTACTGAAAACCTGATCTCACTAAATATCATTCAGCTTCAGAGTCGTGTTTACTTCTAACATCTATATTGCTGGCCATGGGCTGTGTGACGTGGTGACTCCAGACTCACTGTCCTTGTTGGACACAAAGATTGGTGTTGGCAGAGTTTCAGACGATGACAAGAGACTGTACAGGAGCGAGATATATCAGCTAATTGAGTGATGTCGCAGCAACAACTTTGCACTCAACGTCAGCAAGAGCAAAGAACTGGTTGTGGCCTTCAGAAAGGGTAAAATGAGGGAACACACGCCAGTCCTCATAGAATTGGAGAGTGAGCAATTTCAAATCCCTGGGTGTCAACATCTCCGAGGATGTATCCTGGATCGAACATATCAAAGAGTTGTAAGGTTGTAAATTTTAGAAGTTACAGAAATTCTGTAAAGAATTTACAGAAAGTTGTAAATTTAGTCAGCTCCATCATGGGTACTAGCCTCTGTGGCATCCAGAGCATCTTCATGGAGCGATGCCTCAAAAAGGGGGTGTCGATCATTATGGACCTCCATCACCCAGATCATATCTTGCTGTTATCATTACCATCAGGAAGGAGGCACACACTCAACAATTCAGGAACAGCTTCTTAACCACTGCCATCCAATTTCTAAATGGACATTGAACACATGAACACTACCTCACTACTGTTTTTAGTTTCTATTTTTGCACTGCTTATTTAATTTAACTATATAATATATATATGTACTTACTGTAATGTCATTTTTTTCTCTATCATTATATATTGCATTGTACTGCCGCAGCAAAGTCAACAAATTTCATGACATATGCGGGTGATATGAAGCCTGTTTCTGTTCGCTGTTCCCTCAGCCTGGGAATGTGATTTGCTAATTACAAAAACAACAGCTAGCTGATGTTCGTGTTCAAGTGACTCCCTTGTGACTCATATCTGTATCTATATCAGGAGCATCCAGATCCTAATCCCAATAGGAGATTTAAATTATTGAAAAGGGACATGAGTGCTGCTATTAAAAAAGAAACAGAGTTAAAGTTTCAAAGTCAAAGTAAATTTAATATTAAAGTACATTCACACTTGGTGGCCACTTTATTAGTTACTGCCTGTCACTAATAAAATGGCCACTGAGCATATGTCTGTGGTCTTCTGCAGCTGTGGTCCATTCATTTCAAGGTTTAACTGGTTGTGCATTTGGAGATGCTCTTCTACGCACCACTGTTGTAACATGTGGCTATTTGAGTTGCCTTCACCTTCCTGTCATTCTCCTCTGACCTCGGTCATTAACAAGACACTTTCACTCACAGAACTGCTGCTCGCTGGATGTTTCTTGTTTTTTGCACCATTCTCTGTAAACTCTGGAGTCTGTTGTGCATGAAACTCCCAGGAGATCAGCAGTTTCTGAGATACTCAAACCACCCTGTCTGGCGCCAACAATCATTCCACAGTCAAAGTCACTTAGATCACATTTCTTCCTCATCCTGTTGTTTGGTCTGAACAACAAATGAACCTCTTGACCATGTCTCCATGCCTTTATACATTGAGTTGCTGCCATATGATTGGCTGATTAGATATTTGCATTAACGAGCAGGTGTGCAGGTGTACCTAGTAAAGTGGCCTCTAACTGTATATATCTCGATAATAAATTTACTTTGACTATGAATCTTTAACTCTGTTTGTGTTTTATAGCACCATTTAGGATCCTTTTATAGGAATGATGTGGAAACTTCAGAGAGGGTGTAGAGAAGATTTATCAGGATGTTGCCTGGATTAGAGAGCATGTCTTCTGAAGATAGGTTGAGCAAGCTAGAACTAATCCTTTTGGAGTGAAGGAGGATGAGAGGTGACCTGACAGAGGTGTACAAGATGATAAGAGGCTTAGATAGAGTTCAGGGTCAGAGCCTTTTAATCCCAGGCTAATATGAAGGGTCATAATTTTAAGGTGATTGGAGGAAAGTATAGCAGGCATGTCAGAATTAGGGTTTTTTCACAGGGAAAGGTGAATGGTGAATGACCTATCAGGGGTGGTGGCAGAGGCTGAGACATTAGGGACATTGAAGGAACTCTTAAATAGGAACAAAAAAATGGAGGGCTATATGGGAGGGAAGGTTTAGATTGATCTTAGAGTATTTAAAAGGTTGGGACAACATTGTGGGCTGAAGTGCCATTGCTATGCTGTAATGATTTATGTTCTAAAGGTTTAAGTGTTGGTACATAAGAGCACAAAATATACTGGGAAAAGTAATATTCCATAGTAGACCTTTTAGGGGTAATGCTCTAGGAGAATTCCTGATTTGTGAGCAAAATCTTTGGTCGGTGCTAAGCGATTAATGAATGGTAAGTTCACTTTTGGCTTAAAGCAGAATTAACATTATCCAAAAATCATTTAGCTATGTGCAGAACAGTTTTTCCATGATTAATTTATGATGCCTATTAATTTCAACATGACACATACGTTTTCATTCCAATGTTCAATGATTCTTTCCAGGAACGCATGGAAATTGGCAGTGATGAGAAATGGCCACCTTTAAAGCCATCGCACCACCACTACATACACATCAGCTAGCGTCACTCTATCTACACACAGTCTGTCTATATAACAGTTACTTGTTCATTGTGTTTTATAGGATTGCTTTTATATTTATATTCATTGTTCTTTGTGTTTTATTGTGTTCTTTATGCTTATTGTGCTTTTTTATGCTGCAGCAGATCCGGAGTAACAATCATTTTGTTTTCCCTTGGTTGACAATAACCAATCTTGAATCTTGAATGTTAAAAAATGAATTCCAGATGCAGGGAATGCGGAAAAGCCTTGACAGAGTGGTCATGCAAGGGATGTTTCTCATTAGTAGGCGAATCCAGGATCCAAGGGCACAACCTCGGTGTGAAGCAACGTCCCTTTAAAACTGAGATGGAGGAACTTTTTCCACCAGATGGTGGTGAATCTGTGGAATTCATGGCCACCGAGGGCTGTGGAAGTCAAGTCATTGGGTATATTTCAGGCAGAGACTGATAGGTTCTTGGTTAGTAAAGTGAGTAAATAAAGGCAATAAGGATTTCAGGGATAATAGGGCTGAAAAATATCCATCATGATTGAATGACAGAGTGGACTCAATGAGCTGAATGGCCTGATTTTGCTTCTGAATTTTATAGTGTTATGATCACTCACTGTCTTCTGGTGTTAGGGTCCGGTCCTCTGTGTTCCTGCCTGGGAGGCGGCCCTGCCCAGGAGTTATGCGTCTGCCCCAGGGGGCTCTCTTGCCCTGCCTGAACTCTGGGATCCTCCTGTCTGCCATGAACTCTGGGATCCTCCTGCCTTGCCTGACCTCTGGGATCTAGCCCCACCTGCATTACCCCTTGCATGCCATGGTGTCCCCATCCTGTCCTACCCCTAGTACTTCAGTGCCTGTGTCCTGCATTTGGCTCCTATCCTGTCCCAGTTCCTGACATCCGGTGAGTGCACCCAGGAAGGACAACGTAGTCACCCAGTGAGTTTGTCGTTCAATATGGGCAGCACTGTATTGCAGTGGTTAGCACAATGCATTACAGTACCAGTGACCCAGGTTCAATGCCTGCCACTGCCTGTAAGGAGTTTGGTCATTCTCCCCATGACCATGTGGACTTTGTCCAAGTGCTCTGGTTTCCTCCCACAGTCCAAAGACATACTGGTTGGTTGGTTAACTGGTAGGTAAATTATCCTAGATTTAAATGGGGAGATTGCCGGTCAGTGTGGCCCAAAGGGCTGGAAGGACCCATTCCATGCTATGTCTCCATAAATAAAATAAAAAAAAACACTTGCAGATGAAATGTGAAATGAAACTAGAGAGACAAGAGACTGCAGATGCTGGAATCTGGAGCAACAAACCATCTGCTGGAGGAACTCAGCAGGCCAAGCAGCATCTGCAGAGGGAAAGGAATAATTTTCAATTCAGTTCAAAAGTGTGAAAGTGAAACTCAGCAGCTCAGCCAGCATCTGTGGAGAAGGAAAGTAACTGCCACGATGAGACTGCTCTCAGGTTAGAGGAGCAGCGCCTCATATTCCATCTGGGTAGCCTCCAACCTCATGACATGAACATCAAATTTTCTAACTTCAGGTAATTTCTCACCCCCCCCCTCTGTTTCCATTCATCATTCTGCTTTCCCTCTTACCTCTTCTGTTCTCCTCCACTGCTCATCACCTCTGTCCCTCCTCCTTCCTGTTCTTTCATGGTCCAGTGTCCTCTCCTATCAGATTCATCTTTCTTCAGTCCTTTACCTCTTCTACCTATCACCTCCCAGCTTCTTACTTTATCACCCCACCGACCTTCCCCCTCACCTGGTCTCACCTATCACCTGCATACTTGTACTCCTTCCCCACTTGTCACCTTCTTATTCTGGCTTCTGCCCCCCCCCCCCCCTTTTCCAGACCTGATGAAAGGTCTATGCCCAAAACTTCAACTGTTTACTCCTCCTCCAAGATGATGCCTGACCTGCTGAGTTCTCTGCATTTTGTGTGTGATCTGCCAGAGAATTAAGAGCAGGATGTTTATTTATTATCATGGGTTAAGTATATCTTCAAATACTATACTCTAATGAGATAAGTGAATTGGAATATCAAATCTGAATAACAGTCAATTAAAATTGTACTCACTAGAATTCAGAAGATTGAGGTGGGATCTTATTGAAACCTGTCAATATGTTGAAAGGCCTCAATAGAGTAGATAAGGAGTGAATGTTTTCTATGATGAGGGAGTCGAAGACCAGAGGATACAGACTCAGGATAGAGGACTTCTATTTAGAATGGAGATGAGGTGGAATTTGTTTAGCCAGAGAGTGGTGGAATTCATTATAAGAACACAAGAACATAAGCAATAGGAGCAGGAGTAGGCTACCTGGCCTGTCAAGCCTGCTCTGCTCCAGCATTCAATAAATTCATGGCTGATCTGGCCATAGACTCATCTCCACACCTACCTGCCTTTCAGAACCATAGAACATTACAGCACAGAAACAGGCCTTTTGGCCCTTCTTGGCTGTGCCAAACCATTTTCTGCCTAGTCCCACTGACCTGCACCTGGCCCCTATCCCTCCATACACCTCTCATCCATGTACCTGTCAAAGTTTTTCTTAAATGTTAAAAGTGAGCCCACATTTACCACTTTATATGGCAGCTGATTCCACACTCCCACCACTCTGTGTGAAGAAGCCCCCCCCCCCCATGTTCCCTTTAAACTTTTGCCCCTTCACCCTTAACCCATGTCCTCTGGTTTTTTTTCTCCCCTAGCCTCAGTGGAAAAAGCTTGCTTGCATTCACTCTATCTATACCCATTATAATTTTATATACCTCTATCAAGTCTCCCCTCATTCTTCTACGCTCCAGGGAATAAAGTCCTAACCTATTCAACCTTTCTCTGTAACTCAGTTTCTCAACATCCTTGTAAACCTTCTCTGTACTCTTTCAACCTTATTAATATCCTTCCTGTAATTAGGTGACCAAAACTGCACACAATACTCCAAATTCGGCCTCACCAATGCCTTATTCAACCTCACCATAACATTCCAACTCTTATACTCAATACTTTGATTTATAAAGGCCAATGTACCAAAAGCTCTCTTTACTACCCTATCTACCTGTGACGCCACTTTTCGGGAATTTTGTATCTGTATTCCTATCTGTATCTGTATTTTCACCAATAACCCACAATTTCCCTGCTATGCAAAAATCTATCCAAACTTGTCTTAAATATATTTACCTAAGTTGCCTTCACTGCTTCAGTGGGCAGAGAATTCCACAGATTATGCTAGAGGAAGTTAGCAGGCCAGGCAGCATCTATGGAAAACTGTACAAACTTCTCAGGAATTTTGTGTGTGTTGCTCGGATTCCACATCTCTGGGAAAATCAGTTCCTCCTCATCTCCGTCCTAAAATATCTGCTTCGAATCTTGAGGCTTACTCCCCTGGTTCTAGTGTCATGTGATAGGTATACTTAAGGCAATGGTTGATATATTCTGGATTAGTCAGGGCATGAAGGTTTCCAGGAAGAAGGCAAGAGATTGGGGCTGAGAGGGAAATGGAATAGCCAGATTGAAATTGTGCAGCAGACTCGATGGGGTTTATAGCCTAATTCTGCTCCTATATCTTATGGTCTTAAAATGGAAAATACTTAATAAATGTAATAAGATAAACTTTCTTTTTTTTTGGAATTCAACATTTCCCTCCTTTGATTAGTCTTAAAACTAGAACTAATTTCCACAAAACAAGGGAACGTAGTCTTGTTTGATAAAGGCTGCAGTTTCTTCTGTCTGAGGAGGGAATGTTGAGTAAACCGTACACTGGAAGAAAGGAGACACTTTGTGGGCTGCCCAAGGCACACCCTCGAATTGTGTTGTTCATTGATGCTCACAACAGATTCCACTATGTTTTGATGTTTCAATATACTATATACGTGACATATAAAACTAATCTTTATCTTTATAATAGAGCTGACAAAGTAGATGCTGCCTGACCTGCTGGGTTCCTCTGGCATTTTGTATATTTTTTTTCTGCTTTTATAGCATCTGCAAAATCTCTTGTGTTTTAAATAAGTAGATTGACAGATAGATAGATTGGTAGAAAAGTAGATAGATAGATAGACACACACACACACACACACACACTTCCATTGGTTAATCAGGGTGGATGTTTATGATGACAACTTTTAAAGAACAAAAACAAGTTGAGAAAATAGCCAGGATTCCTGTCATTTATTTGCGACACTATGCTGCCACTTAATTGGGGCAGGAGACAGTTGCTGAACATTCTCCTACTAGCATCAGTTGCACGTGTTTGCCTGCAAATACAGTGATTTTGGTCATTGACAGCTGGTGAGAAATGAGCAGTAAGACAACTCAGACAACACACACAAAATGCTGGTGGAACGCAGCAGGCCAGGCAGCATCTATAGGAAGAAGTACAGTCGACGTTTCGGGCCGGCACCCTTCGTCAGGCCTGTACTACTTCCTATAGATGCTGCCTGGCCTGCTGCGTTCCACCAGCATTTTGTGTGTGTTGCTTGAATTTCCAGCATCTGCAGATTTCCTCGTGTGAGGCAATTCAGAACTGAGTTGCTCACTGTGGTTTCAAGCATTTAGACATGGAAGTGCCAGAAATAGCCAGGAGTGTAAATGAATGCTAGGGTCGATAACGAATTTGAAGGCACCAACAATCATCTTGAATGTTACCTTTAGTCCCAAGTAGCTGCATGTGCCAATGGCCACACACAGGCACACTGCTTCAACAAGCAGGCTAAACCAGGTGAGGGTAGCTGGCAGGTCTCATACCCTGGTGGATAGGGACTTGCCTATCCTAGTATGTGAAGTCAGCTCCAGTGGACTGGAAGGCTAAGATCTACTGTGAGACCCAACGGCCAGAAAGGTAGTTCAAAAACACTATGTGGAGAGCAAATCACATGATGAGGCGCAGAAGTCATGGTCATCCACTGCAACCAGGGAAGACTCCAGTTTTGATGACTACTGGTCCCACTGGACCTGGACCTCTAAAGTCGAGAGAGTGAAACTGCCCCAGTGCAACGGCTTTTCCACTTAATTACTCTGCCCACAGGTTTCTTGTCATTGTTGGATATGATGGCCAACCACCAGTAGTATTGGTAGTGTTTTAATTTATTCTGTATTTCATTCTGAGACATAATTTTTTACTCAGTAAAATAGTAGCTTAGATTTTTTTGTACCTTTAACTATTTTATGAACCTGTGGTTAATTGGGGCAGCCTCTTTATTGGGCCAAAATGGGGGGGGGGTGTATATCTTAGGTATATATTTATAGTTAGAGTGCATAAGTCTTTTGCACTGTACTGTATTTGTCAATGACAAGCAGAGAGTGTGTTTGTAAATCTGGCAGGAGCAAAGGTTCTTTGGAAAGGGAAGGGTGCAGCACCATGGGGCCATTGGGGGGGGGTGGGGTGGTGATGGAGAGTGGCAGGGGGCAGAGAAGTATGCCCAGAATGGGAAAAGGCACAAGCGAATACACATCCAGTTCTGAGATCCAGGCAAGTTCATTTGATCGCATTTCAAACAATTGCTTTATTGATCATTACAGAATGTGTCTCTGGTACTTTCTTCTCCCTTCCACTTTTCCCAACCATGTTACCCCTCTCCCTACCACCTTCCCACTCTCAGTCCACAATAGAGACCCATATCAGAATCACTCACATATATCATCAAATTTGTCTTTTTTTTATGGCAGCAGTACAGTGCAATACATAAAATTACCACAATACTGTGCAAAACTCTTTGGCACACTAGCTATTTATATATACACACAACATCAACTGTTTATTCCCCTCCATATGCTGCCTGACTTGCTGTGTTCCTCTAGTGCTCAAGTTTGTTATGTTTTGTAATATCAAAACATTAAACTAATACAAAGGAGTCCAGGAATGTGGGTCTAACTTTGAGCTTACTTTAAGCGAAGCACGCATGTGTCACGTGGTAGCGTGATGACGTGTGCAATTCTTTATAATTTTACATATAACCTGTAATGAATTTTTTAAAAAGAACAAGAGTGCTTAATCAACCAATATGTATAAGATTACTCAAATATTACTTAAATATTAAACACACAACACTCCTCCTGCTTAGTTATAAACTCCAATAGAGAATGCATCCCAACTATATGCACAGTATAGTATACAATGCAACTACTATATAGAGAGATCCACAGTAATTGTTACTATCACAATTCCTCTGAACAGTTTGGTCCTTCCTTGGTCCAAAATGCTTTCCGATCAGAGGCACAGGGGTCGGCACCAAAAATTGTTTGTCCTCTGTTGGGCAACGGTTCATGGTTTTTGGCATAGAGACAGTTATGGTATCATCCAGTACCTTTCTTAATTCCAGTTGGCTTCATTGCAGGGAATCTAGCATTCAATTGGTAGATGGATCTTTGATCAAGTTGTTGCTGTCTCAGCCAATCACACATCATCCCCCCCCCCCCCAATGCTGGTCCTGCTGTTTTTACCAGATACAAACTCAATGTGGCTTGTTGGTTGTTGTATTTCACTGCCATGAATGTCATTGCCACAGTTATCGCAATTATCTTTTCCCTAGTATAAGCATGGATATCTGCAGGCTTCAGTTTAGTATCCTTGAAATCCTGCTCGAAATTATTTTGTGCAATAACTGAAACAGTTGAGCCAGTGTCTAATTCCATTTTAATTAATTTGCTGTTCACTTCTGACATAAGCCATATTGCTTTGTTGTTAGTTTTTGCTGTAAAACTCAAGGCTACACAGTCCTGTGTCACTCTCACCATTATCAGTTCTTTTATCAACAGCATGGAGATTAATGCTCTGTTTGATAGTTCAACTTGACTTTTTATCTTTTTCTCTTCTCTGTGCAGTCCAGTTATTTTTGTCTGCCCAACATGTTCTTTGTATGTGACATACTTTGTTGCATTTTCTGCAAGTTTCGCTTTTAAACCTGCATTTGTTTGGTGTATGTGAGCCCCTGCCACAATGGTAACACAATTTGTTTGACCAGGCTAGTTCCTGTTTAGATATTGCAATTTTATTCACATTAACTGTCTTTCCAAATTGCAACTCAATTGCATCTTGGTCCGTGGTTTCCATTGAAACAACAATTAAAGCTGCTCTTTTGAATATGAGTTGTGCTTCAATTAGGAGCCGTTTTTGAATCCTTTCTTTTAAATTTCACAAACTAAATGTTTTCTTAATGCATCTTTAAGTCAATTTCTGAAATAACAATGCTCAGACAATCTCTTCAATTCAGTCACATATGCTGAAATGGACTCCCCTTCCTTTTGATTCTACTCATGAAACCTAAACCTAAATGGTGACTAGTGGGGTGCCACGGGGCTCGGTATTGGGACCACAGCTGTTTACGATTTACGTCAACGATTTAGATGAAGGCATTGAGAATAACACCAGCAAATTTGCTGATGATACTAAGCTGGGTGGCAGTGTGACATGTGATGATGTTAGGAAAATTCAGGGTGACTTGGATAGGCTGGGTGAGTGGGCAGATACTTGGCAGATGACGTTTAATGTGAATAAGTGTGAGGTTATCCACTTTGGGAGTAAGAACAGGAAGGCAGATTATTATCTAAATGGTGTAAAGTTAGGTAAGGGTGAAATACAAAGAGATCTAGGAGTCCTTGTTCATCAGTCACTGAAGGTGAATGAGCAAGTGCAGCAGGCAGTGAAGAAGGCTAATGGAATGTTGGCCTTTATTACAAAGGGAATTGAGTACAAGAGCAAGGAAATCCTTTAGCATTTGTACAGAGCCCCGGTGAGACCACACCTGGAGTATTGTGTACAGTTTTGGTCTCCAGGGTTAAGGAAGGACATCCTGGCTGTAGAGGAAGAGCAGCGTAGATTCACGAGGTTAATTCCTGGGATGTCTGGACTGTCTTACGCAGAGAGGTTAGAGAGACTGGGCTTGTACACGCTGGATTAAGGAGATTGAGAGGGGATCTGATTGAAGCATATAAGATTATTACGGGATTGGACAAGATAGAGGCAGGAAATATGTTCCAGATGCTGGGAGAGTCCAGTACCAGAGGGCATGGTTTGAGAATAAGGGGTAAGTCATTTAGGACAGAGTTAAGGAAAACCTTCTTCTCCCAGTGAGTTGTGAGGGTCTGGAATGCACTGCCTCGGAAGGCAGTGGAGGCCAATTCTCTGGATGCTTTCAAGAAGGAGCTAGATAGGTATCTTATGGATAGGGGAATCAAGGGATATGGGGACAAGGCAGGAACGGGATATGGGGACAAGGCAGGAACGGGATATGGGGACAAGGCAGGAACCGGATATTGACAGTAGATGATCAGCCATGATCTCAAAATGGCGGTGCAGGCTTGAAGGGCTGAATGGTCTACTTCTGCACCTATTGTCTATTGTCTATAAATCATTCTGCAATCAACAATAGCTTTGGTTCTAAGTGTTCCAGCGTCACTCTTACAATATCAGTAAAGCTCGTATCTATTGGTTTGGTTGGAGCGATGAAACTTTGAAGCAATCTGTATGCCGTTAAGCCCAATGCAGTCAACAAAATTGATAGTTGTTTCTCATTTGCTATTTCATTTGCTTCAAAATATTGTTGAATTAGCTCAATATGTAAAATCCAATTATCTGTTGTGTAATCAAACGTGTCTATCTTTCAGATGCAGCCAAATATTTCTGCATTTTAAATGATTATTATCACCTGGTATGCACTCTTTACGAACCTGTGAATTCCTCCATTAGCTGCTTTCTTTTAACTTGATCATATCTTCCCTTCTGAAGAACATGTGCTGTGCTGCCTTTAACTTGACCATTCCTCGCTGTGCTGTTTTTTTAGTTCAAATGTATTGCCGTGCTTGAACAGGTTGGTAGCTGTCTTGGGTTCATTTTAAAAATACCTCATCAAAATAAAATGTTTTCTAACTTCAAAACATTATATTAATTCAAAGGAAGACACCAGAGTCCTAGAATGTGGCTCCAATTTTGAGTTTACTTTAAGCGAGACATGAACGTATCACATGGTTGCGTGATGATGTATGCAAATCACATATTTTTACATATGATCATAATTAATTATTTAAAACATGCAAGAATGCTTAATCAACCAATACATATAATCAAGATTACTCAAATATTACCTAAGTATTAAATACATAACAAAGTTTACTGTATCTATGTTTTTAGCAAACTCAGCACGTCAAGCACACACACATAGGAACCATAGTGGACATTTCTGGAACTAATAGATATTTGAGTTAAGATTAGACTTAAATTTATAACATGTACAGTGAAATGTGCCATTTTGAGCAATGATGAACACAGTCCATGATAAAATCAGGAACATTCACAAATTTCAAATGATATCTAGATGAGGTGAGCAAAGGATGGATCATGAATTAGTGGCAGATTCAGGAAGTGAAGGGTCAAATCCAAGCAAATCTGACAAGGAGCCTTCTTTGAGTTAAATGCCAGAATCAAACAGTCTAAAAGTTAGTTCAACACCAAAACCTGTGAGGAAATCAGGAAGCATTCAAAAGCCAGTTGCTGGACTAGATTCATTGACGTTCATTTATAAATAATTCCATGAGATTCATTATACTGCTTTGTGTTCAGAGACAGGACTTTAGTGTAAAGCTGCTTTTATCCTGGCAATGGTGGGGACGAGTAACATCAGTTATCGTGACTAGTGATTCATAAAATCTCGAGCACTTTGTCCCATCTAGTCCATCCCAAAGTGTTTTCATCCCATTCCCATAGAACCTCACTTGGACCATGGTCCTCAAGACCCTCCCCCCAACGAAAGTCTATTAAATGTTGAAATCCACTGGCAGCTCATTCCACACTCGCACTACCTTTTGAGTGATGCAGTTACACTTCAGGTTCCCCTTAAACATTTTGCCTTTCACCCTTAACCTATGACCTCTAGTTCTAGTCTTACCCAACCTCAGTGGAAGAAGCCTGCTTGCATTTACCTTTTAATTGTGTATACCTCTATCAAATCACTCCTCATTCTCCTGCACTCCAGGGGATAAGATTGCACTATACATAGTGACTAAATGTGAAAGAAAGTGAAATTACTGCCTTCGCAGCAAAAGCGACTGCATTTTCCTTTTTTAAGCTCCAATTTCTCCACTCTTTAAATAAACAATTTTCAGAATAATTAACACTAGCTGTGTGCAATCATGAGTGAAGAATAATGTTCTCCATAAGGGGTTATTCCCTTAATGAAGAATGCCTGTGCATGACTTTATTTAACATGGGGAGGTTGATGCACAGGGGGCCACCAAACAGACCTTGACGGATTGGAGCCAGCATCCAATGGCATGGACTGCAAGACAATCAGGGAGTCTCCACTGCTGCAGTCTTCCTTCATCTTGGTTGCTGTATTGATGTGTCACTATCTTCAGCCAGCTCCACTGCTGAGGTCTCGCTTGGATTGCTCTTTGTCTGGAACGTCTCCTTGACCTTACCACCATGGGTGATGCTACCAGGAGATTAGCATGAGATGGCTAAACTCCAGATGGCATTGCTCTCGGAATCTCAGGAACTCACAACCTCTCCACCATGACAAGGCCGTAAGATATATTGTAGGAGTGGAATTAGGCCATTTGATCCATTGAGTCTGCTCCACCATTTCTTCATGACTGATCCAATTTTCCTTTCAGCCCCAATCTCCTGCCACCTTCCCATATCCTATCATGCCCTGACCAATCAAGAATATCAATCTCTCCCTTAAACACACATAAAAACATAACATTCACAGCTGCCTGTGGCAAAGAGTTCCACAGATTCACACTCCCTGCCTAAAGAAATTCCTCCTCATCTCCATTCTAAAAGGACTCCTCTCTATTCTGAGGCTGTGCCTTCTGGTCTTAGACTCTCCCACCATCAGAATCATCCTTTCCACATCCACTCTATCAAGGCTTTTCACCATTCAATAGGTTTCAATGAGATTATCACCTAATTTTTCTGAATTCTAGGACAGCTCCAGAGTCATCAAATACTCTTCATGTGACAAGCCATTCAATCCTAGAATCATTTTTGTGAATCTAGTTTGAACCCTTTTCAGATATAGCCCATCCTTTCTAAGATAAGGGGCCCAAAACTGCTCACAATACTCCAAGTGAGACCTCACCAGTGCTTTATAAATTCTTAGCATTACACACTTGCTTTTACATTCTAGTCCTCTTGCAATGAATGCTAACATTGTATTTGTCCTCCTCACCACAGACTCAATCTGCAAATAAACCTTTAGGGAATCCTGCACAAGGACTCGCAAGTCCATTTGCACCTCATTTTTTTGTATTTTCTCTCTATTTAGAAAATAGTCAACCCTTTCATTTCTTCTACCAAAGTGCATACATGACCATATCCCTCCTGACACTGTATTCCATCTACCACTTCGTTGTCAATTCTCATAGTCATTCTGAGCTGTTTCTACTTGATCAAAACTATCTATATTCACATCATCTGCAACTTTGCAACAAGCCCCTTCACCTATCTTCGCATCATCGGCAACTTTGCAACAAAGTCATAAATGCCATCATCCAAATCATTGACATATAATGTAAATGAATCAATCCCAACACAAATCCCTGCGGAACACCACTAGTCACTGGCGGTGAACCAGAAAAGGTTCCATTTATTCTCACTCTTTGCTTCCTGCCAATCAACTACTGCTTTAGCCATGCTAGAATCTTTCCTGTAATACCATGGACTCATAGCATGTTAAGCAGCCCCATGTGGGCACCTTGTCAAAGGTCTTCTGAAATTCCAAGTACATCAACCAATTCTCCTTTGTCTATCCTAATTCAAAGAATGCCAACATATTTGTCAGGCAAGATTTTTCTTTGAGGAAACCTTGCTGACTATGGCCTATTTTATTATGTGCCTCCAAATACCCTGAGACCTCATCCTTAATAATCGGCTCCAACATCTTCCCATCTACTGAGGTCAGACTAATTGGTCTATAGTTTCCTTTCTTCTGCCTCTCTCCCTTCTTGAAGAGTGGACATTTGCAATTTTCCAATCTTCCAGAAACATTCCCAGACATCCCACCTCTCCCAGAAGTTCCAGGAGTCTCCTACATATTGATAGCAGCTCCCTGACGCCCGCAAATTATATACAATATCCTGGAAATCAATTTTTTTGAGAGCGAGCAAGTGAGAGGGAGGGAGAGAGAGTGCGAGTGACAGACGTAGCGAGAGAGTGACAGAAACAGCATCCTGATTGGTCTCTCTTTGTGCTAAGTAGACCTATTAGTTTTCTCTGTGGGCGGGCTTTACAGTCGACCTCTCTGTGTCTTCTATTGTCCATCAGTTCAGTTTAGTGTCCTGCAGCACCATGGCAGAGTGTTCCAAAAAAAGTTCAAGTTGGATCAGAGTGTAGAAGAGCTCCTGCATGACATAGCAAGCAGATTTATTGAGCCAAACGTATTGAGAGAACAGAATATTCAGGAGATAGATGTGAACAACACTGAAATTCACCACCCAAATGAAGAGCTTTTTATTGGGTATCTGGCAAGCAGGCAGCTGCTAAGCGATAAAGCAGAAAGATCCCCTGTTACAAGACAAAGCAGTTGTTCAAAGATGGCAGAACATTGTATGTCATGTGCTTTCAAATAATCTTGGAGAAGTTCCCAATGAGCGACCAAATCTTGAAAAATCTGTCAGTGGTCATTACAGAGAGTCAAGATGAGGTGAATCCAGAGCAGATTTTGACTTTGGCAGAGAGATTTCCAAATGTGGTCAAGGCAGATGCAAGAGAACAGCTTCACTTGGAAGTACTGGATTATGTCTCAAATAATGTTGAAGGACTGGTGCCAAACTACAAAAGTTTGCCAGTTGATGAGTTCTGGGGGAAGCTGTTCAAAGTAAAATCTGTGAGCACAGGGTAGTTCAGATTCAAAGAGCTCTGCCAGTTGATGAAGCAGCTTTTGGTTAAATTCTAATTGTGATGTAGAAAGGGCATTCAGCCTGGTGTGTCACACTAAGACAGAATTTAGAAGTCAGCTATCTCACAAAACACTTGTGAATCTGATGTCTTGCAGAATTAACAAATTCATTGACACAGACTGCTATGAGGTTGAGACTTCCAGCAAAATGCTCAAATCTGCCAAGCAAGCCACATCACAGTCCAAGGAAAGTTTGCAAAAGAAATAGAAAAGCTATTTGCATTAGCATTTAGCTATTAGCATTGAGACTGCCAACAAAATACTCAACAAGGAATAGATACACACACACACACACACACACACACACACACACACACACACACACACACACACACACACACACACACACACACACACACACACACACACACACACACACACACACACACACACATCTGGGCACCCCTGGTCAAAATTTCTGTTACTGTGAATAGCTAAGTGAGTAAAAGATGACCTGATTTCCAAAAGGCATAAAGTTAAAGATGACACATTTCTTTAATATTTTAAGCAAGATTACTTTTTTATTTCCATCTTTTACAGTTTCAAAATAACAAAAAAGGAAAAGGGCTCGAAGCAAAAGTTTGGGCACCCTGCATTGTCAGTACTTCGTAACACCCCCTTTGGCAAGTATCACAGCTTGTAAATGTTTTTTGTAGCCAGCTAAGTATTTCAATTCTTGTTTGGGGGACTTTCACCCATTCTTCCTTGCAAAAGGCTTCTAGCTCTGTGAGATTCTTGGGCTGTCTTGCATGCACCGCTCTTTTGAGGTCTATCCACAGATTTTCGATGATGTTTAGGTCGGGGTCTGTGAGGGCCCTGGCAAAACCTTCAGCTTGCGCCTCTTGAGGTAGTCCATTGTAGATTTTGAGATGTGTTCTGGATCAATATCCTGTTGTAGATGCCATCCTCTTTTCATCTTCAGCTTTTTTTTACAGACGGTGTGATGTTTGCTTCCAGAATTTGCTGGTATTTAATTGAATTCATTCTTCCCTCCAACAGTGAAATGTTCCCTGTGCCACTGGCTGCAACACAAGCCCAAAGCACGAATGATCCGCCTTCATACTTAACAGTTGGAGAGGTGTTCTTTTCATGAAACGCTGCCCACTTTTTTTCTCCAAGCATACCTTTGTTCATTGTGGCCAAAAAGTTCTATTTTAACTTCATCAGTCCACAGGATTTGTTTCCAAAATACATCAGGCTTGTTTAGATGTTCCTTTGCAAACTTCTGATGCTGAATTTTGTGGTGAGGACGCAGGAAAGGTTTTCTTCTGATGACTCTTCCATGAAGGTCATACTTGTGCAGATGCCACTGCACAGTAGATCAGTGCACCACCACTCCAGAGCCTGCTAAATCTTCCTGAAGGTCTTTTACAGTCAAACGGGAATTTTGATTTGTCTTTTTAGCAATCCTATTAGCAGTTCTCTCAGAAAGTTTTCTTGGTCTTCCAGACCACAACTTGACCTCCACAGTTCTTGTTAACTGCCATTTCTTAACTACATTACGAACTGAGGAAACAGCTACCTGAAAATGCTTTGCTATCTTCTTGCTTTGCCTTCTCCTGCTTTCTGGGCATCATTTATTTTAATTTTCAGAGTGCTGGGCAGCTGCTTAGAGGAGCCCATGGCTGCTGATTGTTGGGACAAGGTTTGAGGGGTCAGGGTATTTATAAAGGTTTGAAATTTTGCATCACCTGGCCTTTTCTAATGATGACTGTGAACAAACTGTAGCCCTAACAAGCTAATTAAGGTCTGAGACCTTGGTAAAAGTTATCTGAGAGCTCTAATCTCTTGGGGTGCCCAAACTTTTGCATGGTGCTCCTTTACTTTTTTCCACTCTAAAATTGTACAAAGCAAAAATAATACACTAATCTTGCTTAAAATGTTGAAAAGAATGTTTCATCTTTAACTTTATGACTTTTAGAGATCAGTTCATCTTCTACTCATTTAACTATTCACAGTAACAGAAATTTTGACCAAACTTTTGCATGCCGTTGTATATATGTGTGTGTGTAAATAGTTTCAATATGTGATCAAATAAATTGTTTTGTTCTTTCATAATCAAATGTCCTGTATACAAACACCCTTGGAGGTCAACACTGGGGGGGGGGGGGGGGATATGGGATTGCGGGGGGCAGGGGTGGTGGTGCTACCTCCCTGAAATGAGTTTTTACAGGGTGTGATGTCTGCATTCCAGAATTGAGTGATCCCTGAAAGATCATGACTAAAGCCTCCACAATCTCTTCAGCCACCTCTTTCAGAACACTGGAGAGTACTCCATCTCGTGCAGATGACTTATCTAACTTCAGTCCTTTCAGTATCCCAAGAATCTTCTCTCTAGTAGTGGGAACCTCACACACTTCATGATCCCTGAGGCTTGGAACTTCTACCATACTGCTAGTGTCTTCCACAGTGAAGACTGATGCAAAATGCTTATTCAGTTCGTCCACCATTTCCTTGTTCTCCCATTACTATCTCTCCAGCTTCGTTTTCCAGTGGTTTGATATTCACTCTCACCTCTCTTTTACACTTCATGTATCTGAAGAATCTTCTGGTATCCTCTTTGATATTATTGGCTAGCTTACTTTCATATTCCATCTTTACCTTCTTAATAAAATTTTAGTTGCCTCCTGTTGGTTTTTAAAAGCTTCCAATTCTCTAACTTCCCAATAATTTTTGCTCAAATATATGCCCTCTCTTTGGCTTTTATGTTGGCTTTGACTTCACTTGTGACCATCCTCTGAGAAGAAAATACCAAGCTATTAGCTGTATAATTACCTATCTTCTATAAATACTATCATAACTCCTGCTCCATCTTCAGCTCACTGGTTAACACACTGTTCTGTCAAGAGTGTCTCTGTCTAATTTCTCATCACTCATTATTTTTGTCAATACAGCATTATACTGAAAAGGGACTTAGGATTCACAGGTTGAGTCTGTGGTAATGAAGGCAAATGCACTGTTGGCATTTATTTCAAGGGGAATAGAATATAAGACAAGAAAATAACCCTGAAGCTTTATAAGATACTAGTCAGGCCACACTTGAAGTATTGTCAACAGTTTTGGCCCCTTATCTCAGAAAGGATGTATTGTCATTGGAGAGTCCAAAGGAGGTTCATGAGGATAACTCAGGGAACGAAAGAGTTAACAAAGCTTTTGGCAGCTTTGGGCCTGTATTCACCAGAATTTAGAAGAATGCATGGGGATGTCATTAAAACCTAGCAAATCTTGAAAAGACTAGATAAGGTGGATGTAGAGAGGATGTTTCCTCTGCTGGAAGTATCCAGAACTAGAGGGTGCAGCGTCAAAATTGAGGGGTGACCTTTTAGAACAGATTAAATATTGAACAGGGAAAACCTCATCTGGGCTTTTTTAGACATAGGCATAGAATATTACACCACAGTACAGGCCTTTCAGCCCACAGTGATGGACTGACCCTTTAACCTACTCCAAGATCAATCTAACCCTTCTCTCCCACATAGCCATCCAGTTTTCTTTCACCCATGTGCCTATCTAAGAGTTTCTTAAAAGCCCCTTAAGTCTCCCCAGTGTACCTGTCTGTTCCAGTACCCTGGTGGTGTATTCTATGACTTTACCATTCTCTGTGTGGAAAAACCTATCCCGGACATCCCCCACCATACTTTCCTCCAATCACCCTAAAAATATGTCCTCTTGGATTTGCCACTTCCATCCTGGGAAACAGTTTCTGGCTGTCCACTTGAACTGTCCCTTATCTTGTACACCTCCATCAAGTCATCTCTCATTCTCCTTCACTCCAAAGAGAAAAGGCAGTGCTCAGTTCTGGTTGCCTCACTACAGGAAGGATGTGGAACCCATAGAAAGGATGCAGAGGATATTTACAAGGATGTTGCCTGGATTGGGGAGAATGCCTTATGAGAATAGGTTGTGTGAACCTGGCCTTTTCTCTTTGGAGCGATGGAGGATGAGAAGTGACCTGACAGAGGTGTATAAGATGATGAGAGGCAGTGATCGTGTGGATAGGCAGACGCTGTTTCCCAGGGCTGAAATAGCTAGCACAAGAGGGCACAGTTTTAAGGTGCTTGGAAGTAGGTACAGAGAATATGTCAGGGATACGTATTTTACACAGAGAGTGGCAAGTGCATGGAATGGGCTGCTGGTGGAGGCGGATACGATAGGGTCTTTTAAGAGACTCCTGGACAGGTACATGGAGCTTAGAAAAATAGAGGGCTATGGGTAACCCTAGGTAATTTCTAAAGTAAGGACCTCTTCGGCACAACATTGTGGGTTGAAGGGCCTGTATTGTCCTGTAGGTTTTCTATGTTTCTAAAAGCCATAGCTCGCTCAGCCTTTCCTCGTAAGACATGCTCTCTATTCCAAGCAGCATCTTGGTAAATCTCCTCTGCACCCGCTCTGAAGCTTCCACATCCTTCCTATAATGAAGCGACCAGACATGAACACGATATTCCAGTATTCCCTTGTGGTTCGGCAATGTGACACTTCATGCCCACTAGAAAGCCAGTGCTGCTCTCCCTGAGACTGACATTAAGTGGTCAAGTTACACTGTAAGTTTGGTTCTCTAAAATGAGCCTCAAACCCACGACCTCCTGAGAGCCATATTGGATTGATTGTCAGAATGTGGCAAGTGCACATGCAGCAGATTGATCTCAAATTGGATTGATTGGGCCTCCTAAACATGGAAGGCCCCTCTCTTACTGCGCAGGCTTTTGTGAGCATGTCTTTTGTCTCTACAGGACTCGGAAGTAAAAATGTTTAATCCTACAACTTCTTATCGATCTTGCTCTGCGCATGTGACTCTAATAGAAAAAGATGCAGAAAGTCTAGATCATGACCACCAGCTCAGAAGTTGGAGTTGACCCATATCAGCCACCTTCACATAGAACCAGAGTGAGGAACACAGCGTGGCAAAGCTGGATTCGTGGAGGTCTGAACTGGAGACAGTCTGTGCATTTTTTAAAACAAAGTTCCTTACACAGAGAGTGGTGGGTGTATGGGTCACCTGCCAGGGGTGGTGGTGGAGGTAGATGTACAAGGGGCATTTAAGAAACTCTTGGATAAGCACATGGATGATAGAAAAATGGTGGACTTTGTGGGAGGGAAGGGTTAGATTTATTTTAAAAGGCCAGCACGACATTGTGGGCTGAAGGGTAGGTACTGTGCTGTAATGTTCACTGTTTTAAGCAGTTGTCCTGAACTGCATACAACTCACTTACCACTTAGAAACTGAGGATCAAGCAATATATATAGTCAAAGGGTGGTAAATCTGTGGAATTTATTGCCACAGATGTCTGTGGAGGCAAGATCATTGGTATATTTAAGACGGAGCTTGATAGGTTCTTGATTAGTAAGGATGTCAAAGGTTATGAGCAGAAGGAGGGGGAATGGGCTTGAGAGCGAAAATAAATCAGCCATGATCGAATGGCAGAGCAGACTTGATGGGGTGAGTGGCGTTAAGTCTGCTCCTGTGTCTTATGGTCAATGACAACAAAAATGCAAGTTAAAGCATTCAATTATTCCGAGTGGAAAGACTTGGGGCTTGCAATTAAATGAGAAATTAAAAGAAAGATTTGAAAGCAATGCAACAATTAGTGTGTTAGGTTGCTGCTCTGACATCTGACAAGGAGAACAACTTGCTCTTTCACTCACAGATGAGATAAGCCTTTCAACTGAGTTGATTTTTCCATAAACTCCCGCTGTTGTTATACAATTTATTGAGTTCAAAAGAAATACACTTTTACATCCACTTAGCACATAATGAAGACCTGCTGTTAGAGATAGGTAATGATTTTGGACCTTGTGCATTTAGAAGACATGTAACTGCCAATTGGGACCAGTGTACACTGTGATATTAATGGTGTTTGCTTAATAGAAACATTGGACAAAGGGAATGGATTCACTGTAGGGGTATTCCCATTAAAATTACTGGTAGGCAAGCTCATTTTGAACAGTTTACAGTTTTGTTCTTCCATGGTCCATCGTCAGATACTCGGACTGTTCACGTTACGTCACTTGGCAGCATGGAATGCATTAAAGAGTAGTTACTTGGCCCATCGTATTGACAAAGGGATTGACAATTAATCACATTTTATGGTTTATGGAGAGGTTGGCATGCAGACACAACAAAGAAAAACTTCCTGCTCCTTCCTCCTCAAAATCAAAAGTCGAAGTACAATTTATTATCTACGTATGTAAATGTTACCATATACTTCCTTGAGATTCATTTTCTTGCAGGCATTTACAGGAAAATAAATAGAATAGAATTTTTTAATACCCATATATAAATAAAGACTGACAAATAAGCAAAGTGCAAAAGAAGTTAAATTGTGTAAATTTTTAAAAAAATACTGAGAATGCATTGTAAAGGTTCATTGAAAATGTGTCTGCAGCTTACAGAACCAAGTAATCCAGACTGGTTTAAGAATCTGATGGTTGTAGGAAAATAACTGTTCCTAAACCTGGTGGTGTGGGACCTAAAGCTTCTGTATGTCCTACATGATGGTGGTAGTGAGATGAGAATATGGCCTGGATGGTGGATGCTGCTTTCTTGTGGCATCACTCTTTGTAGATGTTCTCAGTGGTGGGGAGGGCTTTTCCTGTGATGAGCTGGGCTGTTTTCACCACTTTCTGTAGACTTTTCCACTCCTGGGTATTGGTGTTTCCCTACCAGGCCATGATGCAAATAGTCAGGATACTCACTACTGGCATCTTATAGAAGTTTGTCAAAGTTGTCCTCTTGGTTGAAGGTTTACTTTACAGACGTTAACGGCCAGTTATCACTGAATGTGCTCCAATTCTTGTTCGGCCTGCTCATTCCACTGCATATCTAGTAGCTGCTTTAAAGAAAATTCCATAAGGCATAGGAGAATTAGGCTATTTGCATACTGAGTCTGCTCTGCCATTCCATTATTCCTCTCAATCTCATTCTCCAGTCTTCTCCATGTAACCTTTGATGCCTTAATTAATCAGGAAGCTATCAACCTCTATTGTAAATATACCCAATGACTTGGTCTCCATACCCATCTGTGGCGGTGGATTCCTCAGATTCAGCAAGCTCTGGCTAAAGAAATTCCTCCTCATCACTTTTCTAAAGGGACATGCCTGTATTCTGAGGCTGTGGCCTCTGGTTCTGTACACATCCACTCCACATAGGCCCTTCACTATTTGGTTGGGAAATTTATCTTGCTCCCCTCCAATACTGTTAACAATTTTGTTATTAGTACTACTTGCATATGCTGAAAAGATTAATTATGAAGACAGTTTGTTTGGTACAGAAAGTATCAGAGCCTTGGGGTGCACATCACCTGGTTCAGGAACAGTTATTACCCTTCAGTCTGTGGTGCTTTATGTTTCCATTATTACTGAATTAGATAATGTGATTTTTTTTTGTATTTCAGTAACAGAATGGTGTAAACACATAAAATAACTGTAAATTACAAAAAAGTGCAAAAAATGCACTATTTTATGATAAGGTAGTGTTCATAGCTTAATGGATCAGAGAAGAAGCTGATTTGGAATCATTGTGTGTGATTCTTTTGACTCTTGTACCTCCTCCCCCAACAGTAGTAAGGAAAAGAGTCCACGTTCCAGATGGTGAGGGTCCTCAGTGATGGATGTTGTCTTCCTGAGGCTCTGGCCTCTGAAGAAGTCCTTTATAGTGGGAAAGGTTGTGCCAGTTATGAAGGTAAATGAGTCTACAACTCTCTACAGCCTCTAACGATCCTGTGCACTGGAGCCTTCATACCATGCTGTGAATGCTCTCCACTGTACATAGAGTCATGGAGTACGACAGTATAGAAACAACTCAGCCCAACAAGTCAATGCCAAACTATTATTCTGCCTAGTCTCATAAACCTGCACCCAGACCATAGACCTCCATACCCCTCCCTTCCATGTACCAATCCAAATATCTCTTCAATCTAAAATTAAACCTGCATCCACCACTTCCATTGGCAGATCATTCCATACTCTCACCACATGTGTGAGTGAAGAAATGCCCCCTCATATTTCCCTTAAACATTTCACCTTTCACACTTAACCTATGATCTGGGGCACAGGAGAAGATATAAGAATAAAATCCTAACCTATTCATTCGTTCACTATTATTCAGGTCCTCAAGTCCTAGCAACATCTTTGTAAATGTTCTTTGTACTCAAAGTTCAAAGTAAATTTATTATCATAGTACATATATCTCACAATATACTATACAACACAGATTAATTTCTGATGAACATACTGAACATGGCCCAGTCTACTGACTTGAAGCAATCCTGTAGCCTCTCTGCACCCTCCTATAACCACCTTTTTGTTCTCTTTATAACTGGAGCTTTGATCTTTAACCTCGCCTACATGCAGGTAGGAAGAGAACAGTTAAGTGATTATATTTCCCAAAATGCAGTCTAGACATGGAACGGTAGATATCCCTAATCGTAGTGTAACAGTGGTCGATTGTGTTGGGACCCCTAGTGCTGCAGGTTATATGTTGATGATAATTGGGCAGAGTTTTCTTCAAGCAAGCCTGATTGAAGTCCCGAACAATAATTTGAAAGGCGTCAGAGGAGACTGTTTCTTATCTTTTGACGGTATGTAAACTGTGGTCAGGACCATGGGGCAGAACTCTCTTGGTAAGTAGAATGGTTGGCACTAATCATCAGATGTTTCGGGTTAGGGGAACAAGAGTGTGACAAGACTGCTGCATCCAAGCACTACAAAGAGTTTATCATGATGCACAGAACCCCACCATCCTTGAATCAGCAATCCAATCTTCTGGAGTATCGATAAGCTCTTGAGTCTTTGCAGGTGTATACATTGTGTCTGAAGTGAATCATGTCTACATGAAACACATACCACTGTAAACCCTCACTTCAAAGGTTCAAAGTTTCAAAGGTATGTATAAGGTCAGAGAAATGTATACAAAATACATCCTGAAATTCTTTTTCTTCACAAGCATCCAAGAAAACAGAAGTGCCCCAAAGTCTGAATGACAGTTATATGTTAAAACCCCAAAGCCCCCTCAGCTCGCCCCACCCACGCCCAAGTGGCAGCAGAGCAGTATCCCCTCTCCCACCAGCAAAAAAGCACCGGCCCCCCCCACCCTGCACTCGAGCTTGCAGCAAAGCATCAATAAAGACACAGACTTGCAGTACCCCAAAGGCTACTCATTCACCTGGTAATTCGACATACCACAGGCTCTCTCTCTCTCCCTAATAAGGGAAAAAGTGGTGTCCCTGTTTCACTGCGAGAAAGGGAGACATAACAAGCAACTTGCTAATTTATGATGTTAAGAGTCTGTCGCGGCATTTCTTCCGAGTTCTGTGTCCAAAGAACTCTGGTCTCTGGGCACGCAGCCAGCTCACTGCTTTCGATCTTCCATCTCCCACAACACACCGATTCCCTGCAGTGGCACCGACCTTGAGTGCGCCCACCTCCAGAGCCACGAAATCCCGGAATCCTGAAGGTGCACTTGTCTTCTAGGCTGTGTCCTTGGCATATTGAATAGCGACCGGTTGTGAAACCACGAGAGGGGGTCCCATTCCCACAAAGAACCAAAGTCAGCGTGTATCTCCAGGTCAGGGCCTTCAAAAGAATTCTGAAAGGGAAAAATAGAGATGTTAAAAATAGAAATAGAGCTGTTTCTGAAGATGCAAACAAAGGAGTCACGGTTACAGCACTGAGACGGATTTCTTGCACTTACTTTAGGTCCTCAGTCTTGTTCTCCAGCAACAGTACACTTGTTACTAAGATGCTGGGTAGAGGGAATTTCATGCCTCGGCGTTTCAGCCTGGTTTGGAGTTCTCCCTTCCTCCGTCTCTTCCAGCCATGGTGATGTTTTCCCTCCATCTGCTTAAAGGTGCCGTGCCTGCACGCTTGAGAGTTCACTCCGCCAAGTCCTTCAGAAGATTGAAATCTCTAGTTCATTAAGACGGTTCAATAGTAAATTGCTTAAAGGGAAATTACAGGCTGCAGATTGCAGTGAGATTATTTCAGAAGTATATTTAGAAGTTTTGTAAGCAACTCGCAACGTATGGCCATAATTCACTAGCACCATCTTGGCTGTTTTCTTCTTTCAATCTTATTGATATCTGTTCTGCAGCCAAGTGACTGTAACTGCACAAAGAACACCAAATTAGGCCTCACCAATGTCTTATACAACTTCAATATTACATGTTAACGTCTGTACTCAATACTTATGAAGGCCAATGTGCCATAAGCTCTCTTTACGACATCGGTAGAAATTTGTGAGAGCCCATGATGACATACCAAGTCCCTTCAAGCTCCTAACGAAATAGCACTGCTCATGTACCTTCTTCGTGAATGCATCGATGTGTCGGCCCAGGATAGATCCTTCGCAATTTTGATGCCCAGGAACTTGAAGCTGCTCCCCCTTTCCATCACTGAGCTCTCAATGAGGACTGGTGTGTGTTCTCCCACCTTCCCTTTCCTGAAGCCACAATCTCTTCTTTTGGCCGTACTCCTGCAATACATTTCCATGTTAGCCTCGTTAAAAGAGACTTTCACAGTCCAACCATCAAATATTGAATAACAATGATATTTAAAATGCACATTTTTTATGGAAAATTAATGAAAATCATTAAGACTAGCTCCAGAAAATTATTTACGAATGAACTGTGCACTTGGATCAAATAATTAGATTTTATAATGATTTTAATGCAGCAATTACTCTTGGCAGCAAACATTGCTGTCGCAAGAATTACTCTGAGCCCGTACCCACACAGAGGGACAGGATGAGAAGATGAAATATATGGATCCTCTGAGATGTTATCACCCAGGAACAAATCCTGGCAAACAAAGACAAAAGCCAAGTATATCAGGACAGTAGCAAAGGTAGAAATCTCTTTCTACCATGAAAGCTAACCTTTGCTAAATAATGCATGAAGACTAAATGAACAATGACATGAACCCTTTAAAGAGTAAGATTATATTTTTTTATTAAGAAGTTTGCCATTCAGAGAGCAAACCGCAACAATGAATGAATACAGCACGTCCCTTGGGCCAGCTAATGGGATATATTCTACATAATTCATCAGACATCACCTAAGTGTATTAATACTTCTGCACAGTACCTCAAAATTCATCCACTGTTAAATTTTCTACATAGCAAACAAAAATGCTGAAGCTGAGTTTCTTTTTAAGGCCTATATCTATTTGTTACAGGAATAAAAAAAAAATTATCTTCAACACCTTTGGTTATGAATGAATGAGCCAGTATAATTATTGAAGAGATTGTCCTTTATCTAAATTCTGTCCCCTACTGTTCAACCTGTGGTTGTGCTTATTACTTGGTTAAAATCTGCTTGAAGTCTGCAGCAGTTCTCAACACTGTCATTCAGTGTCACAAGCTGAAAGGGTGTTGGCATCCCTCACACGAGTTATTTTTGGCTTTTCATTTAACTTTGGTGTAATGGTTTGTGGACTTGAGATATTCATTAGCTTCAGTCAAATTTTAGAAGCAGAGTGCAATTTGCAGAACACATTGTTTGTTAGGCAGTAGTAATCACAGATATATTTCTAATCCAATTTTACCAGTGTGGAGGTAAGTGGTTGTTCCTAGCATTGTAGTTACCAAAGCTAGGAACAGTTTCTTCCCCTCTGCCAACCAATCTCTGAATAGATATTGAATTCATGAGCATCACCTCACTACTTTTATATTCCTAATTTTCATTGATTCTAATATGGTTGTTGGATTTACTGAGTAAGCCCGCGAGACAATGACGCCCATTAACCAGGTCATGCCTTGTTCTCGTTGCTACCATAAGGAAGGAGGTAGAGAAGCCTGAAGACACACACTCAACGATCCGGAGTCAGCTTCTTCCACCCGTCATCTGATTTCCGAATAGACATTGAACCCGTGAGCACTACTTCACTACTGTTTTATTTCTATTTTTGCACTATTTATTTAACTTAACTATTTTGTATATATACTTATTGTAATTCAGATTGTTTCCTATTATTATGAATTGCATTGTGCTGCTGCTGCAAAGACAATAAATTTCACAACATAGACTGTTATTGAACCTGATTCTCATTCTGATTCATACAATTGGTAACCACAACTTTCTTAAAAAAACATTTACAGCATTGAGTGGTATGGACTCACTTTCAACGACTCTTCATCTCATGTGCTCAATATTTATTGTTTATTTATTTATCATTAACATTTCTTTTTTCCTCTTTTATTTGCATAGTTTGTTGTCTTTTGCACACTAGTTGTCCACCCTATTGGATGTGGTTTTTTATCGATTTAATATGGTTTTTGAAATTGCAGAGTATGCCCGCAAGAAAATAAATCTCAGGGCTGTGTATGATGACATATATGTACTTCGATAATAAACTTACTTTGAACTTCAACAGACAACTTTTCGACAGACTTTTCTCCCAGCTTCAAAATATCTAATAAAAGAAGACATGGATTTAAGTTGAGAGGAGGTAAGTTCAAAGGAGATAAGTGGGGTATGTTTCATACAAAGAGTGACGGGTGCCTAGAATGTGCTATCAGGGGTACTAGTGGAGGCACTAAAGAGGCTCTTTGATAGGTACAACAGTGAAGCAGTTAGTGCAATTACTTTACAACGCCAGAGACCAGTGATCGAAGTTCCGTTCCTGCTGCTGCCCGTTACGAGTCTGTACATTTCTGTTTTTACCCACATTCCAAAGACATGCAGGTTAGGGTTAGTGAGTTGTGGGCGTGCTATGGTAACACTGGAAGCGTGGTGACACATGTGGGCTGCCCACTACAATCCTCGCTGATTTGATTTAATACAAACGACATATTTCATTCATTGTATGTTTGGATGTCCCATTGAACATCTGACAAATAAAGCTAATTTTTAATCTTTAATCTCAGATGCATTTGCAGAAAATGGAGGGGATATGGACATTGTGTGAGCAGAAGAGATTAGTTTAGTTAGTGTTTTATTACTAGGATTATCAATTTGGCACAGGTTGAAGAGCCAGTTCCTGTGTTGTACTCTTCTATGTTCTTGTTGCAGCCAGATGTTTAGAACTGTATCAGTTTGCACCTCCGCTGCAGTTTTTACACCATCTACAACACCTTGTGCAATATTTACTTCAACAGCTTTGAAATACTTTCAAGTGCCCAAGAATGTGGAAGGTGCTACACAAATTCAAATTCTTTCTTTAACTTCTGATAGTCCTTCAGATGAACTTCTGATCAGTCCCTTATCCAGAGACTGTTACTTGCTCTTTTATCACCCCAAAGTATGTAACTTGTTAATCTACATTTGGTAGCCACTTTGACGGGTACCTCCTGTACCTAATGAACTGGCCACTGAGAGTTTATTCATGATCTTCTGCTGCTGTAGCCCATCCACTTCGAGGTTTGATGCATTGTGCATTCAGAGATGCTCCTCTGCACACCGCTGTTGCTATGTCATCTTCCTATCAGCTTGAACCAGTCTGGCCATTCTCCTCTGATCTTTCACATTAACAAGGCATTTTTACCTACAGAACTGCTCCTCACTGGACATTTTTTTTGTTTTTTTGCACCATATTTTGTAAACTCTAGAGACTGTTGTGCATGAAAATCTCAGGACATCAGCAGTTTCTGAGATACTCAAACCACCTCATCTGGCACCAACAATCATTCCACAATCAAAGTCACTTAGATCACATTTCTTGCCATTTTGATATTTGGTCTGAGCAACAACTGAACCTCTTGACCATGTCTGCATGCTTTTATGCACTGAGTTGCTGCCACATAATCAGCTGATTAGATAACTATATTAATGCGTGAGTTTATAGGTGTACCTAATAAAGTGGCCACTGAGTGCAGTTCAGCATAAATTTAATTTTAACATCACACGGTTTTCCTTCACCTAGAGCAAAAACCTCATAAAGCTGTTGTTTTGAAAATTGTTCCGCTGTAGATTGGTGTTTGGAAAAAACAAGTTAAACATGTTTAAACTGAGGTTAACTGTCGTTTGGCAAAAAAAATGAGATCCAGATTTATCACTAATTCATAAACAAATGTAATTAATTTCTGTCCAATTGCTTAAAGTGGAGGCTGTGTTTTATTCAGCAGAAGACTGCAAGCACTGTAAGCTCTGTTTCATCTGTTGCCTTGGAAACGGTGTATCGCCAGTGTATCCTAATCCCTCGTTGACTGCCATTTTATGAGCTGCTGTTGGTTGACATTACAATAATCTGTTCAAGGTCATGTTTAATTGTTATTTTCAGGCACCTGACCTTATCTATCACAATGTTTAGTGTGTGATTACAATTACTGATTTGTACTGACTTAATGTAAGATTCAAAGGATTGTACTGAGCTATTGTACTACACACGTAGCATCTATAATAGCAAGCAGTAAATTGATTCATTAGCTCATAAATCAGTATCCTCTTTCTACAGCTTAGGTACATTTACAGAGATTCTGCTGTCACTTTTTGTTATTCCTGGTGCATGAAAGGCCATCTATTTATTTATCCATGCCAGGACCACCAGACTCAAAAACAGTTGCTTTATCCAAGCAAAGTTCAGAGTAAATTTTATTATCAGAGTATATGTATGTCACTATATACAACCATGAGATTCTTTTTTCCTGCAGACATACTCAATAAATCCATAGAATAGTAAGTATAACAGGATCAATGAAAGATCAAGTAGAACATAGAAGACAACAAACTGCAAATGCAAATATAAATAAATAATAATAAATGAGACCGTGAAATAAGATACAAGACCTTAAATTGAGATCATTGGTTGTGGATCATCGCAATAGATGAGGGCAGTTATCCTCTTTTGTTCAAAAGTCTGATGGTTGAGGGGTAGTAACTCTAAGGCTGATCAACACCTCTACCCACTAACCCATTCCTCCACACCTCCAATCACCACTGCTTTTGCATTTCCTGTCAATCACTCCTGTGCCTAGTGTCATTTTATGGACAATCAAACTATGTATACAAACCATCATACGCATTTATATTTATTGTGGGGTTTTTTCGTTATTACAGGTTGAGTTACCCTTAACCGAAATTTCAAAATCCAAAAACCTTCAAAATCCAATATCTTTTTGAGTGCTGACATGACGTCACAAATGAAAAATTCCACAAGGCATTGAGAAGGTCCCAGGCCATGTGCGTGTCTCTGTGCACCACAGACAGTTCTGAGAAATGACTTCACATACATGATGAAAACTAGAAAAATGCTGCATAAAGTGAAAAATGAAGATCTCGATGGTGTATTGAAGAGAATATATGCCGCATAACGGTATGCCAATCATGAAATAAGCAAAATCTATCACAACAAACTGAGAAAATGGAAGGTAATTGTGAATATTCAGCAGGCTGGTTGTAGAAATTTAAGAAAAGGCACAGTATTAAACTTTTAGAGATTTGTTGTGATAAAGCTTCTGCTGATCATGAAGCAGCAGAGAAATTCATTGATGAGTTTGCCAAGCTCATCACGGATGAAAATCTAACACACTGAATTGCTGCATCAGCACAGATGTGTGATAAACAAGTGTAAGACAAGAACTGTTTACTGGTAGCACATAAATTCAGAGTCAGAAATGATGGCGATCCCAGGCCATCTCATTATACCTTCCAAAATCCAAACACTTCCAGCCCCAAACATTTTGAATAAAGGGTATTCAACCTGTACTGTGTTCTTTATCTTATTGTATATTTTTGAGCTGCATTGGATCCAGAGTAATAATTATTTTGTTCTTCTTTACACTTGTGTAATTGAAATGACATTAAACATCATACAGTCTTGAAAAATAATCACTGCTGTCATCTTGGCTCAGTTCAGTAGCCACCAGGCATCTGGGCCCCTCTTTGTCCATCAAGTGTTTCACGGTGATATTATCTGCTGATATTATGCCAGCCATCACTTGTGTGCTTAAGACAGCCCTCTCGATCTCTTCCCTGTCTTTGCTAAGCTTACTGGTGACCACTCTTGGACAGAGTATGCTGTTCTCCCAGCTGGACATCAGATAAAAATATCCACTTGCTTCTTAAAGTGGAAACATGTCCATTTTAGAGATTCAATTGCCCCAAAATTAGATGAAATGTATTTAAGAAGTGGATTCCATTCAGCGACATGCAGAGGGCAATTTTCTGTCTCAGTCTCGTTGTCATTTGGAATTGGAATTGGAATTGATTTATTATCGTCAGATGCTATTTACTGCAGTTTCAGTCCTCACTCTACCAGTACTTCCCCTTCCTCTGAAAACCTAGCTCTCCTGTTAGATGTCCAGGTGAGCTTTAGAATTCTTATCCATTAAGTCAGGAGAGATATATCCACCACTTTATCATTTATTTTTTGTTTTGGTGTAGAAATATGGTACAGTAACAGGTCCTTTCAACCCAGCAACCCTGACCTACCCATTACACACAAGTAGCCAATTAACCTACCAACTTGTAGGTCTTTGAAATGAGGGAGGAAAATGAAGCATCTGTAGGAAACCCATCCATTGATACGTTCCCTTTACCAATCATCTCACTTTAAGGATTCTTTATCACATTATCTCATGTTCTTGTTTTTTATTGCTATTTATTCATATTTGCATTTGCACAGTTTGTTGTCTTCTGCACTCTAGTTGATCTTTCATTGATCCTGTTATAGTTACCATTCTATAGATTTGCTCAGAATACCTGCAAGAAAATGATTCTCAGGGTTGTATATGGTAACATGTATGTACCTTGATAGTAAAAGTTATTTTACTTTGAAACCCACATGGTCACGGGGAGAACATACAAATTTCTTATAGGCAGTAGCGGGAATTGAACCTGGATCGCTGTTGGGTTGCTTTGCAAGAACTGCAATTACACAAGCACTTTGCTACATTGATCTCGAGCACACTCCATGTTCTAGCCACCACTGCCTGGAACCCGTTTTGAAAGCACTACCATTCTGCCTGGCAGTTATAATGTATAGAGTCATCTCCCTTCCCAATGTAGGTCACTTTACCAATCAATCACGAGACAAGTACACATTCATTGCTCTGGTTTCATGTGCACACCAAGAAGATGATAGTGAAATACCTTTTCAAATTCATGATCACCCACACATATGAAAAGAAATTGTATCTTTCGATTTATTTCCTTACAGAAGGCTGCAAATGCAGATGTGCTGTCATAAATGTGCTGAATTCAGGGCTTTTACTGCAATGGTAATGTACTCTGAGGTGCTGCCGAGACTGAAGCAGCTTTGTCTTGTTTTGTACTGCATCTGATAACCAACTTGAAGAGAGATTCTTTTCAATTATAATTGCGCCTCGAAATAGAATCTCACCAGGGAGGGAGGGTGGTTTATGGGTAGACATCTCCGTTAGCCAGACAGAATACATAAGATCCCTTTTTCTCTGTACAGTTTTGAGTTTCTGTCACATTATTGGGCATGGTATTGTAAGGATAATGTTAAGAAATCTATGATGCTGAAATACTGGAATAGTGTTTGTTGAAACGGCTAGTACAGGGTGTTTTATGTGGGTTTTGCTAATGGTGCACTAATTATAAAATGCCAAATTTAATGGTGGTATTGAAGAGCGACTTTTTATACAATGTCCCTTCACCACGATGGAATCTGACGATACTTGCTGCCTCAGTAAAGCACCAACATATTTAAAGGTCATACCCAACCCAGACATTCTACCTTCTCCCCTCTGCCATGGGGTAGTAGATACAGAAGCCTGAAAACACATACTACTGTGTTCAAGGACAACTTTTACCCCATTGTTATAAGACTATTAAATGGTTCCCTCGTATGATAAAATAGATTCTTAACCTTATAATCTACCTCGTTATGATCTTGCACCTACTGTCTGCTTGCACTGTGCTTTCTCTGTAACTGTTACCCTTTATTCTGCATTCTACGATTGTTTTATTTTGTTCTACCTCAATGAACTGTTGTAATGAATTGATCTGTATGAAGCTTTTCACTGTTCTTTGGTGCATTCATTCATTATGTGTCGTGTCGTATGGCATGGGCGATCATGGTTTTTCCGTAACCATGATTGTTCTTGGCAGACTTTTCTACAGGAAGTGTCTTTCCAAGCCGGGCTCCAGCCATTATCAACACTTTTCAGAGATGGTCTGCCTGACATCAGTGGTTGCATAATCAGGACTTGTGATGCGTCCCAGTTGCTCATACACCACCCAGCACCTCATGCCATGGCCTCATGTAACCCTGACTGGGAGCTCTTGAAGCTGTTGCACCATGCTCAAGGGTGACCTGCAGGCAAGCGGAGAGAAAGAACGCCATACACCTCCATTCCGCCACACTTTGGTACACATGGCAATAATAAACCAATTCCAATCCTAATTCCTCGTCTTTCCTATTCTCACTTCCCTCGTCATTTCTGCCATCCCCCACTCCAATCTCGCCCCCAAACTTCCAGTTATCATAACACTCCCAACTGTTGGATTTTGAGCCAAGCCCAGCCCTCGGCTTCAGTTTTGGGTTCCACCCTCAAGCCTCACTCAGGCTGGAATGCCTTCTCATTCAGTCACAATCGCCTGCATCCCATGGTGGACCATCCCAAACCTTCAGGAAAACCCCATTGTCCTGGTCAATATCACCTTGTTGAGCAATCATGTCAGCTTGGTGCACTTTATTCAGGAAGCAGAATCCGGTAGGTGTTCCTGCCTAATGGAGACAGACTGCCATTCTCTGCATCTCAACTAGTTCCATTGAAACAGACTGCAGCATTGGATTGTACACAGGTCATAGATCCCTATGGGTTGGAAGCAGGCTTCCATGGCAGAAGGAAAAGAATTGGAATAAAGGGGGCCTCTTCTGGTTGGCTGCAGGTGACTGGCGGTGTTCCGCGGGGGTTAGTATTGGCAACACTTTTTATGTTATAGGTCAAAGATTTGGACAATGGGACAATGGAAGTGATGGCTTTGTGGCCAAGTTTGCAGACAATATGAGGATAGGTGGGGGAAGCAGGTCGTGCTGAGGAAGCAGGGAGTCTGCTAAAGGATTTGAACAGATTGGGAGAAGAGGCAAAGAAGTGGCAGGTGAAATATAGTGTAGGGAAGTGTATGGTCATGCACTTTGGTAGAAGGATTAAAGGGATAGACTATTTTCTAAACAGAGAAAATTGAAAAAATCAGAGGTTCACAGGGACTTGGGTGCTCTTGTGCAGAATTCCCTAAAGGTTAACTTGCAGGTTAAGTTGGTGGTAGGGAAATCAAACGTGATGTTAGCATTCATTTCAAGAGGATTAGAATATAAAGGCAAAGATTTTAAGGCTTTATAACGCACTGGAGAGACCTCACGGAGTACTGTGAGTAGTTTTAGGCCCCTTATCTACGACAAGATGTGCTGGCATTGGAGAGAGTCCAAAGAAAGTTCACGAGAATGATTCTGAGAATGAAAGAGTTAACATATGAGCAGCATTTGACGGCTCAGGGCCTGTACGCTCTGGAGTTTAGATGAATGAGAGGATGTCTCATTGAAACTTATTGAAAATTGAATCCTAAGTTGTAGAGTCTTTGAAAGTGAGTCCATAGGTTGTGGAGCCAATTCAATAGGTTCTGTGCTGTAAATATCACTAATAATTTATTCTAGTCAGCTACATGGATGGTACAGGCAGTGTGCAGTCTAACAGCGAGTGGCTGTCTTAGTCAGTTTTCTTGTGATCACAAGACCCTGTTGGACATTGGTGATGCAAGTCTGATTCTCCGAGTTGTTGATGAACGGCTGGGGATCTGCGCGACCTCAGGTATAACAAGGTCTAAGCCTTAAGTTGCGGTATCAGCTGTTTACAGCTGCCCTGGAGGGAGGCATTAGAGTTGATGCCCTCCACCAGAGGTGGTGTGGCATTGTATGCAAGCTGGAGTTGGTGCTGCCCCCCAGTGTTCACTCTGCAGAAGACAAGTTGCATTGTGTCTGACTGCTGCAATATTCATGGACTCAGGGTCCTGGACAATATTTCTTGAGTGTGACTCTGTTACTGATATCTTATATATCAGTGCTACGTGTGCCTTATACTGTGTGTGATGTTTGGTTTTGCACCTTGGCCCTGGAGTAACACTGTTTCATTTGGCTGTATTCATGGGTATTCATGTATGTTTGAATGACAATTAAACTTGAGCTTGAGCAGACTCGATGGGCTCAATGGCCTAATTCTGCTACAATATATTATGGTCCCATGGTCTTATGTCCCAATCTACCTCAACATGTTCCTTGCACGTTCTCTGTAGCTGCAACGCCATGTTCTGCACTCTGCTTTCCTTTCTGCTACCTCAGTGGAAGGAATGATAGCATGCAAGATCAAAGCTTTTCACTGCATCTCAATACACATGACAACAATAAACCAATACAAAAACCATGTTCATAGTGCTAAGCAACAACTTGGAGCACTGCTGTTCAGTGCAAGTATATGATCAGGATGCATTACCTGCAACATTTAAGTTGCATACAGCTCTTAATGTATTTTACTTACCAGCTACTGCTCCAATAATCACAATTGTAATTCAGAATCAGATTTAATATCATCGGTATATGTCGTGAAATTTGTTAACTTTCCAGCAGCAGTACAGTGAAATACATGATAAATAAATATAGAGAAAAAAGTGATTTATAATAAGTATATATACAAAATATATATACAAAGTATAAATAAATAAGTAGTGAGGTAGTGTTCATGGGTTCAATGTCCTTTTAGGAATCAGATGGCAGAGGGGAAGAAGTTGTTCCTGAATCGCTGAGTTGTGCCTTTAGGCTTCTGTACCTCCATCCTGACAGTGACAGTGTGAAGAGGGCATGCCCTGGGTGGTGGGGATCCTTAATGATAGATTCCACCTTCTTAAGGTAGCACTGCTTGAAGATGTCTTGGACGCTATGAAGGCTAGTTCCAATGATGGAGCTGACTAATCTTACAAGTTTCTACAGTTTACTTCAATCCTGTGCAGTAGCTCCCCTATACCAGACAGCCAGAATGCTCTCCACGGTACATTTGTAGAAGTTTTTGAGTGTTTTAGTTGACAAACCAAATTTATTCAGACTCTTAATGAAATGTAGCTGCTGACTTGCTTTCTTTATTAACCAAGACGCACCAATCCCATAGTCAGATTTCAGGCAGCCATCCTGCACTTCACCAACATGTCAATTGCTATGCCTAGTGTTTTGTTGAAGTAAACAGTCTGCCTTTGCCACAGCCTATTTAGTTAATGTTTTATTTAAAGTTTTTATGACTAAATTAAGCATGTAAAATTATTTTAAAGCATAAATTGAATAATAAAGTGATTAATAATATATTATCACACTTTCTCTCTGAAAATGAACACGAAGGAAAATGTGATGTTAATTCTGATTTCATAAATTATTTACTTAACAAACATAAACCAAAATTTCTGAAAAAGGTTTCTCTAGTATTTTTTATTATTAATCTCAAAAAAGTGAACTTAGAATTGTAAAATATGTCAGGGCATAGATTATTAATTTGAGCCAGAAGTAACAATCAGGTTTACACTAATCTAGCACCTTGTGAAATAGATTTAACAAAAGGTGTAATAGGGGTTCATGAGGGTTCTGGGATCCTATCAAGTTCAAGTTCACATTTATTGTCATTTCAACTTATACATGTATACTACCAAACAAAACAATTTTTCTCTGGATGAAGGTGCACAACACAGTACATGTAACTCACACAGCATACAAAGATCATAAGACATAGGTGAAGAATTAGGCCATTTGGTCTATTAAGTCTACTTTGAATTGAATTGACTTTTTTACTTACGTCCTTCAAATACACGAGGAGTAAAAATCTTTACGTTACATTTCTGTTCAAATGTGCAATTTGCAATTATAGTAATTGATAATAGATATTATGTGAAACAGGATAGTCAATATAACATAGAAATACAGTAGTGTCAGCATGAGTTAAGCGGTCTGATGGCCTGGTGGAAGAAGCTGTCCCGGAGCATGTTGATCCTGGCTTTTGTGCTGTGGTACCGTTTCCCGGATGGTAGCAACTGGAACAGTTTGTGGTTGGGGTGACTTGGGTTTCCAATGATCCTTCAGACCCTTTTTACACACCTGTCTTTGTAAATGTCCTGAATAGTGGGGAGTTCACATCTACAGATGTGCTGGGCTGTCCGCACCACTCTCTGCAGAGTCCTGCGATCGGGGAAAGTACAGTTCCCTTAGCAGGCCATTTTATCATGGCTGATCCATTTCCCTCTCAGTCCCAGTTTCCTGCCTTGAACCCTTTGTCTCCCTGATTAATCAAGAATTTATGAACCTCTGCCTGTGACCTGGCATCCCCAGCCACAGATGAATTCCACAGTTTCACCACTCTCCAGCTAAAGAAATTCCTCCTTGTCTCTATTCTACAAGACGATAGTCCAGTCCATCGACCAGGTGATACTTCTGGGTTTCAGCTATGTTACCATTGATAGAGCACTCACCTGTGAGAAGTGTTTGGGTTCTGGGTTTGTTCTCCAAAGACCTCAGCATCAAACCACAGCTAGTACTCCAGTACAATACTGAGTGAGTGGTGGCAACAACTTTCTAATGACATGGGGAAGCAAACTGGGAAATCCTTCTTAGTGTTTTTCTCCCAGCGTCATACGGAGTTAATGCAATGCCATTACAGCTTGGGGTATCGGACTTCAAAGTTCAATTCTCGCATCCTCTGTAAGCAAGTTTGTACGTCCCTCCTCATGACTGTGAGGTTTCCTCCCACAGTCTATAGATGTAGTGGTCAGTAGGTTAATTAGACATTGTAAATTGTCCCATGATTAGGCCAGAGCTAAATCAATGGCTTGCTGGGCGGCACAGCTTGAAAGGCCAGAAGGGCCTGTTTTGCGCTGTATCTCTAAATAAATAAATACAATTTAAAATATTGCTATGCAGAAACTTGCAGCTGTGTTCATCACACTTAATTCTCTTCAGAAGGCATTGAAAGGTTCCACATATATAAACCCAATGAATTAATCCCTTTATTGTTCATATGAACAAGTACTGATTGGAATTAGAAGCCGCAGATCAGAAACAGATGTGGAATCAGAATCGCGTTTAATAACATAGACATATATCTTGTGGCGGTAAGACCATAAGGCTTAGAGGTTGAATTAGGCCATTCAGCCCATCACATCTGTTCCACCATTCCATCATGGCTGATTTATTGCATTCACTGCTGCAGTGCAGTGTAAAACATTTTAAAAATTACTAAAATTTACAAAGATGATAAAGAGTTTAAAATATGAATAATGAGGTAATGTTCAAGGGCTCATGGACAGAAATGTGATGGGGGGGGGGCGGTGGAAGATATTCCTAAAACATTGAGTGTTGGTCTTCAGCCCCCTATTCCTCCTCCCTAAAATGAAGAAAGCTTGGAAAAGAAATGTTCAAATTCATATTTATTTATTGGTTACATGTACATGGAAACATACAGTGAAATAACGTCATTTGTGATAACAGCCAGCACAACCTAACGATGTGCCAGGGCAGTCTGCAAATGTCACCACACTTGTTCCAGCACCAACGTAGCATGCCCACAATGTTCAGCGCAGGTGCCCAACTTAGTCCAGATGTGGCCCTGTAATGATCTCTCTTTAGGTCAAGGCTTTGAGCTTGTCTTTATGTTGGTTTAATATAGAATGTCTGGGGAGATTTTACCTAGTTCAGGGGTTCCCAACCTGGGAACCATGGTTAATGGTAGGAGTCTATGGCATAGACGAAGTTGGGAACCCCTAATCTACTTATTAATGTTGATGAGCTTCCTAATTATGAAATGGGAATTAAACTCTGTCAGTGGTTCAGAAAAGCACCCAGAACCTGTGAATTATTTATTCACACATACAAGGATTTAACCAACAAGATGTCTGTTATTAAAAAGGAAAAAAATACTGTAAGCTGGTCAGTTCTGATAAAAGGTATTTGACCTGAATTGTTGACTCTGTATGTCTTCCCACAGAAGCAGCTTGACCTGCTCAGCATTAATAGCGTGTTCTGTTTCTATTTTAGACCTCCAGCATAGATACTTTGTCTTTGATTTTCACATGACACATTTTCTATACCTTCAGTAGCCTCCAGCACCTAATAAAATGGCCACTGAGTGTGTGCTTGTGGTCTTCTGCTGCTGTAGCCCATTCACGTCAAGATTCGGTGATGCTCTTTGCGCACTTCTGTTGTAAGTGTGGTTATTTGAGTTACTGTTGCCTTCTTGCCATCTTGAATCAGTCTGACCATTCTCCTCTGACCCCTCTCATTTACAGGGATTTTTGCCCTCAGAACTGCTACTCTCTGGACTTTTTTGTTTTTTGTATCATCCTCTATAAACTCTAGAAACTGTTGAGTATGAAAATCAGCAGTTTCTCACACCATCCCGCCTGGCATCGACAATCATTCCACAAAGTCACTAATATTATATTTCTTCCCCATTCTGATGTTTGATCTGAATGACAGCTGAACCTCTTGACCATGCCTGCATGCTTTTATGCACTGAGTTGCTGCAGCATGATTGACTGATTAGATATTTGCATTAATGATCAGGTGTACAGGTATACCTAATAAAGAGGCCAGTTGGTGTGTGTAGAAGATTCTAATCTGAATTCCAAATTTATATGCATGAGAAAAGGAGGTAAAAAGCATTAATTTTAGTATTTTATCACTTGCTTTAAAGGAACAATAAAAGCTATATAATCATATAATCTTGGAGAATATATTAAATCAATGTTTTAATTTAATTATGAATTTTATCAACATCATCAGTGCAATTCTTGAATACTGAGAATTTATGCATTATCAGCGTTGGATTATGTCCCACTAGCATAATATCAGAGTTGTAAATCATATATTATCCGTGAATTATAGTTATGAAATCACGGCAGTAAGTGTAAATTATAAACATCTGTTTATTATCAAATTCACTCTTGTTAAATGAAGCTTTGAATAATGCAGCAGACAAAAACAATCAAAGCTTTCTTTAGTTTGTCAGATCCTGTGAGCTACCAGAAATAAAATTGATTAGTACGCTGTGTTTAATGAACTCCACCTTTTTTGTAAGGAAGACTTAAATGTGGAAAATGTTACTTGATGCAAATTTCCCTGCATCCAAAGGGTGTCATTTGTGCCACACCACTGACTCTATTGCTTTATTATCAGGCAAGAGGGTCAGGAAGGCCTGAAGAAAATGTATTTTTTATCCAGAGAACTGCAAAGTCAGACTCACAGGAGAATGTAGAAGATTCAAGATTGTTTAATGTCATTTCTAATACACAAGTTCAAATAGTGCAAATAGTTCAAATGGTTCAGTTTAATATCAGAGTGTATATAGTATACAACTTGAAATTTTTACTCTTCACAGATATCCACAAAACAAGAAACTCTAATGAATAATAGTTACATCAGAACCCCAAAGCCCCCCGCTCCCATTACACAAGGAGCAGTAGAAGCATCGACCTTTCACCTCCTGCTCCCCCTACTTACACCAGCAGAAATACTGAACCCCTACCCCCCCAATAGCAAAATCCCCCAAAGAGAATTTGATCTAGAGTCCATGAAAAACTACAGTTCATAACCCAGCACTTCAGTGTCTCATTCAGGCTGTCTCTCACCATTGAGGGAGAAAGAGATTGCTCCTGCAACAACGAGAGCAGAGACCAACGGCTCACTGTACTGATGTTACAGTCTTCTGTGTCACTTCTCTGAGCCCTCACCCCCCGAACTCGAGGCTGGACAGGCTCTCACTCACCATCAAAAGCGAGAGAGAGAGAGGGATCACTCAAGTACAGGGGCCCTCTTCCAACAGCAGTGCACACCGCCTGCCATCCCAGGGTTTCAGCCTCGCACGACGCTTCAGCCGGAGAAATCAGCGAGGAACTGGTTTAACTACGGGGCCACTTGCTGAAGACGCACTTCTTCCAGGCGTGGAGATAGCGAAGCAACAGGCCGCCTAGCCGGTCCGAAGACCCACCACTTGCAAAATGAAATAATTACTACTCCAGATCCAAAGCAGCACAAAAAACCAATAAGATGAAGAACACAAAAATAATAAGAAACACAATAAATATAGAAGATTATATACCTACACATAGATTGATTGCATGTCCATGAAGTCATGTTAGGTACAGGAGAGTCTGTATATAAGGAGACTGATAGGAAATAATAAAGTAATGGTGGTTGGTGATGTGGGGCGGTGGGTTAGTGGCTGGAAGTGTTGATCAGCCTTCCTGCCTGGGGAAAGTAACCATTGTTGAGTCTAGTGGTCTTGGTGTGGATGCCGCGTAGCCTGCTCCCTGATGGGAATAGGACAAACAGTGTGGGTGGAATCTTTTATGATGTTACTGGCCCTTTTCCAGCTCCTTTCTGTATGTATGTCCTTAACGGCGGGTAGGCTGGTGCCGGCGATGAGCTGGGCAGTTTTCACTACCTGTTGTCGAGCCTTCCTGTCAGCCGCAGTGCAGTTCCTGCACCGTGCAGTGATGCAGCTTCAAAGGATGCTCTCTACTGCACGTCTGCACAGCTGCAATAGGGAGCAACAAACGATCTTCTGCAGAAGGTCAGCTGGAAGTCACTACCTGAAAATGTAGTCAGAATGGAAAACCATATCATGCACACACTATGGAAGGTGGGGATAGGAGTGAGTTAGGCCGGATATTTTTCATATAACTGAAAAATGAGACCAAATGGCCTCTCTCTGGGATGAGCATTGCTTTGATTCAGCGATTAATACAAAGACTTACAAAATCAGAAACAGCTAATTTATCATCATGCTGATGAACCTTATAAATCAAGGCACATTAAACTGATTTCATGGTGATTTCATGGTGGATTAGAAACCCAGCCCCACACTTACATTATTGTTCTGCTAGTCTCAATTAACTGGAACGCAACCAAACCCAAAGTTCAAACTAAATTTTATTATCAAAGTATATGCATGTCACCATATGCTACCTTAATATTCATTTTCTTACAGGCATTTAGAGGAAAATTAAAAAATTCAATAGATTTTATGAAAAGCTGTAAATAACAAAGACTGGCAAACTCTCAATCATATTCCTATCTAAACATCTCTAAAAATCCTTAATGTATCTGCCTCTTCCACTGCCCCGGGCAGCACATTCCAGGCACCTACCACCCTCTGTGTAAAAAACACTTGCCCCTCACAACTCCTTTGAAATTACCACCACCCCTTCACCTTAAATGCATGCCCTCTGATATTAGACCCTGGGAAAAAAGATATTGTCTGCCTACTCTATCTATAGCTGTCATAATTTTATAGATCTCTGCTGCTCCAGAGAAAACAATTGAAGTTTGTCCAGCCTTTTGTTAGAGCACATGGCCTTTAATCCAGGCACAGCGTCCTGGTAGACCTCTTCTGCGGCCTCTCCAAGCCACTGGAGCACAGCGGGTAGCATGATGCTATTACAGCTCGGGCATTGGAGTTTGGGGTTCTATTCCCACGTCATCTGTAAGGAGTCTGTACGCAACACCCCTCCCCCCCACCGTGGAATGCTGAGTTTTTTCCAGGTTCTCTGGTTTCCTCCCACAGTCCAAAGACGTACCACATCATAGTAAGCTACCTGGTGATTGGATCTGGGTTAAATTGCGGGTGGCTGGGTGGTACAGCTCCGCCCTGTATCTCTAAATAAATATAGGTGCATAAAGCATCGACATCTTCCCTATAATGGGGATGACAGACTGTACGTAACACTCCAAATGCGTTTTAACTAGAGTTTTATAAACCTGACTTTTGATCTCAATGACTCGACTCTGTGGTGGCGTGTTGGAGAGGAAGCATTAAGAAGAGGGACGCCTCACGACCAAGGAGATGGTGGTGGACTTTAGGAGATCTAGGCCTCATATGGAGCCAGTGATCATTAATGGAGAATGTGTGGAGCAGGTTAAGACCTACAAGTATCTGGGAGTACAGTTAGATGAGAAGCTTGACTGGACTGCCAACACAGATGCCTTGTGCAGGAAGGCACAGAGTCGAATGTACTTCCTAAGAAGGTTGGCGTCATTCAAGGCCTGTAGTGAGATGCTGAAGATGTTCTATAGGTCAGTTGTGGAGAGCGCCCTCTTCTTTGTGGTGGCGTGTTGGGGAGGAAGCATTAAGAAGAGGGACGCCTCATGTCTTAATAAGCTGGTAAGGAAGGCGGGCTCTGTCGTGGGCAAAGTACTGGAGAGTTTAACATCGGTAGCTGAGCGAAGGGCGCTGAGTAGGCTACGGTCAATTATGGATAACTCTGAACATCCTCTACATAGCACCATCCAGAGACAGAGAAGCAGTTTCAGCGACAGGTTACTACCGATGCAATGCTCCTCAGACAGGATGAAGAGGTCAATACTCCCCAATGCCATTAGGCTTTACAATTCTACCGCCAGGACTTAAGAACTTTTTAAAAGCTATTATTAATGCTTTTTGAGATAGTGATTTAGATGCATATCATATTTTTTACTGAGTTAAGTATTGTATGTAATTAGTTTTGCTACAACAAGTGTATGGGACATTGGAAAAAAGTTGAATTTCCCCATGGGGATGAATAAAGTATCTATCTATCTATCTAATGCAAGCATGCCATAATCCTTCTTAACCACCCTGTCAGCCTATGTAGTCTCTTTCAGGGAGCTATGAAGTTGTACCTTAAGAACCCTCTGGGCGTCAACACTGTTAAGGGTCTTGTTTTTAACAGTCACTTTACATTTGACCTCCCAAGGTACAACACTTCAAATTTGTCCAGTTATTCTTGTAAATTTAATAATTGCTAGTGTTTAAAGTATATCTCATAGAAAGTCATGAAGTCTGGTGGGACTGGGCTCAATTTAGGAAAAATATTTTTGATGGTGGGATGTCCAGAACTGGAGGTCTAAGTGTACCTGGTAGGCCAAAAAGGGAGATTTATAAAGAGCTGGAAACTCTCTCTCTCTCTCCGACTTGTTTTAGGGCGGTTGGCACCCAGCTTAATGGTGCATTACCGCCACCTTCTGCTCCGGAGTGTGCGATAGACTCACATTTTAAATCCCTTCACCCAATCTCACACACACACATACCCTAACCTACACTTTATCCTCCCATCTTTGGCCATCTTAGTACCCTATTCCTGTTTATCCATCATATCCTATAAAAAAAAACCCTGTACCCCTTAAGATAGCTAAAAATACCCTAACCTGTGCTTTCTCACCCATGCCCAGCAACCTTTTTAATGTGAATTCCTGCACCCCCAATTCTCTTAGATTAATTCTCATCATCTCTCTCTGTATCCCATACTTCCTGCAACTCAGAACTACATGTTCTACTGACTCCTCTTCCTGACATTCCTCACACAGTCCTGTCTGGTGTTTCCCTATCATTCCCAATGTTTTGTTTGAGCTGGGAAGCTGTGGTCCTCTCTGCCACAGAGGTAGATGAGGACAAATTGTTAAATGTAGTCAAGACCAAAGAGATCAGTGTCTTATGAGGTCTGGTTAAGTGAGCTAGGGCTTTTCTCTCTGGAGCAAAGGAGGATGAGGGTTGACCTGATAGGGGTGTACAAGATGACAAGATCAAGTGGATGGCCAGAGACTTCTTCCCGTGAAAGAGAAGGCTCATAAAAGAGGGCATTGGAGGAAAGTATAAGAAGGAAGTCAGAGGTCGGTTGTTTACACAGACAGTGGTGCACGCATGCAAGTGGTGGAATATGTTGCCAGGCAGTGGTGTTAAGAGTTTCTTAAATGAAAGCCATTTAAGAAACTTTTTTTTTAATTACAAAATCCTTTATTACAAATATCGGTGCTATACAATATATACAGAACAGCGGCAAACACAATTACTAAACTAGAAATAGACAATAGACATTGCACCAAAATGTTGCCATCTCTATCCACAATGGCATTTACACCCCGCGGAGCCCAATGGTCTCGAAACTCCTCTAAGGTCGCCGTGGACTGCGCGTGTTCTTTTTCAATATTTACCTGGGCACGAACATGCCCTCTAAACATTGCCGGGCGAGATCCTCCCGCCACCCGTTTCCAAGACCCTCAGATGGCGGATTTCGCCAGCCCCAGGAGCAAGTTGACTAGGACATCCTCATCCCTCCGTGCCCCCTTCCTTACTGGATGACCATATACAAATAGGGTGGGGCTAAAATGCAGCCAGAAGGCGAGAAGCCGCCCACGCAAATACGCAAAAAGAGGCTGCAGCCTCGCACAGTGGTACACGGTCTCCTCCAGCCCGCAGAAGTGGCATGCGGGTGGGAGATCCATGTACAAACTAAAAAACTTATTGCAGGGCACCGCTCTATGCAGCACCCTCCAGCCGAGATCCCCCAGGTGCATGGGAAGAACCCCCTTGTAAAGGGACTTCCAGTGGGGATTCTCCTCACCTCCGGGTGGAAAGACCGACCGCCATGGCGTGTCGGGACGATGAACAAGGGCAAGGAAGTGGAGGATGTGGAGCAGCAGCCCATACAAATACCTCCTACTTGCATCCCTGAATGGGACTGTGGGTATCGATGAGAGACGGCTCAAGTTGTGTGGACACGGCTCCCGGAGAAGATTGCGGGGTCTGGGCCCAACAAGCAGCTCAGCCTGAGTCGGTCCACACACCTGAGCCGCACCGACATCCACTGAGGTAGGGCAAGGGTCGGCCAGGACCCCGCCCTCCGCCTGAGGAGGGGATTCCCGGCCTGAGGCGACCATGTTCCAGACTCTCAGTAGGTCCTGATAGAAGCCGGGCAGACTCCGCAAAGCAGTACGTCTGACGCCCGCCGGTGGTAGCCGCATGTCTTCGTGAGGACAGCAGCCCCTCCGGAGGAAGAAAGTCGCCAATACGTGCCACCTGGGAGGGTGCTCGGCGTCCAGGAATCTCTGCAAAGTCCTGAGGCGGAAATCCGCCATTTAAGAAACTCTTAGGAGCATGGATGACAGAAAAATGAAGGGCCACGTGGGAGGGAAGGTTTAGATTGTTCTTAGAGAAGGGTATAAGGTTGGCAGAATATTTTGGGCCTGTTCTATGTTCTAAATAAAGCCAATCTTTCTTCTTTGTTGCCTCCTGACTTTTGTAATCAAAGCCTCCATTCCAAAGGCCCAGGATTGCATAGCATTTTTAAACTTGTCTTTCAGTATTTCTGAGATATTTATCCAGATGCTGGCTGCTGCTGTGTGCAGTGTAGTATTACACCATTGAGTTCAGTAGAACACAGAGCAGTACAGTACAGGAACAGGCCCTTCAGCCCACACTGCTGTGCTGAGCCAATGAAACAAATGTCCAACTGAATTAATCCCTTCTGCCTGCACAATGTGCATAGACCTTCCACTTTCCTCACTTCCATGTACATAGCTAAACGTCTCTTAACATTCGGCTATGGTTCTGCCTTGACCACCACCCCAGGCAACACTTCCCAGTCACCCAGCACACTCTGTAAAAGCTTGTCCCTCACATCTCCTTTGAAATTTTACCCCTCTCACCTTAAGTGCATGCCTTCTGATATTAGCCATTTCAACAACTGAGTTATGTTGCCACTCCTCAAGCTTCCTCCTAAAATAAGGTATGTCACGGGATTGAGTTTACTCTGCATTAAGAGGTCCTCGTCCCACTGACACGTACCATTTTCTTTTGGAAATAAAGGCCTTCGTCTTTTTGAATGAATGCAAAATCTGTAATCAAGTACAGAATTGTTAACATGTTTGTGAAACCGGTTCAAAATTATAAATATTTTATTATGAATTGCTTGAAATGAAAAATGCTACATTTAGGTCATATATTGGTGCAGATGCCTTTATGTGCAATTAATTGTAACACAGATAGTGGTGCCAAATATAATGAGCTAGGCAAAGCATTAAGAAGCAGAAGGTGCCAGAAATTCCCACCGTACACTGTGAATTAATTGGGCTGGATGCAGTGCAAGCTCATATGTGCAAAGCTGAAGAATACAGCTGAAACAATGCTGCACACACTTTAATTTGTTAAATCCATTTTCATCGTGCTTATTTGATTTAGCTCTGCTCACTGGGTGAACGCTCTGTAAATCTCTCTCTGTGAAACGAAGGCTTCTGCATTTATCTTTTCGCTCTTTCTCATTGCAAATGCAATCTGGTGCGCTGGGGAAGTTGTTGGTATGCAGCGTGACATAACAGCTAGCTCGGCACCTCGGAGAGGATAACCGGGACTAATGCTCCACGCTGGTCCAACACATCTCGGGAAGGGAAACATTTCTTTTCCTGGTCTCATTAAACAGTCCGAATAAGTTTACAATCCCCCTACAAATATGCCATGCAAAACTTTGAATTCCAGCAGGTGTTACGCAAAGTGTTTTTTTTTCCTGCAAACAATTAGCATGTACAATGAAATATTGATCTTCAGAATGATTGCACTGGTTGTGTAAAGCAGGAGACAAGTATTCAGTGAAAGAGCCCTGTGCTTTGTAGCACAAGAAGCGAAGCTGCACACCCAATAAATATTTAATAAGAAATCCCTTCTGGAGGGATTTGTACTCTCATCGCATCTCATTACTGCGTCTGGGAATAGCATCCTCATTGTCAATTGCTTAATTACTTGCAGAAAGAGTAGGAATAGGAATATGAGGTTGTTTGGAACAGAAAGTGATTAAATGATCTGCCAGAATTTAGTGTCCCCTCATCATGATTCTCAGTTAGCACATCCTAATGCATTCTCAGCTTTACTACTCTGGGTTTGCTTCTTTTTGTTTTTGTCTTTGCCTTCCATTTCCACAAACGCGCAAGTTAGCCATGTGCAATTAATTGCTAATGAAAGGTGTCTGTCAGCCCTGTGTTCTCTGCGCGCTGCCAGGGTGATTGGCGCTGTCAGCGGCTTGGCGCGGGAGAGCGCTGTAATGTGACAGATTGTGTTCCACCAAAATGCTAAATGAGAAGTGAGGATTTGTGATTTCCAGCGCCTTTAGTTATGCCGCTGACAGTTCTGATGTTTGGTGCATTAAAGACGGTACAGAGGATCTCAGCAGCCTCTGCTGGAGAGCAGGAACCATTAACAGCACAGGCATTCAATTCATCTGCAAGTTTGAACAGCACTTTTCATTCCAGGCTTGAACATAGACGACATTATTAGGTTTGACCGCAGTGACACAGTGGCTTCACGGTCACATTTCTCTATCATATCATTTTTAAGCTGTGAATTGTTTAAGCAGTGAAATCAAAGTCCATGTTCCTCAGGTTTGTCCTCAGTCACATTTTATCTGTCCACGTGGCTCTTAACTGGCTGTCTTAAGCGCTGTTTTTAGACACTCACAGAGCAACAATATGGCAAGAATCTTTCTGGACATTTCGCAGAATGAATCAGATTCAGATTAATTTATTTATCATATGTACATCGAAATATACAATGAAATACATCATTTACATTAACTATCAATGGACCCAAGGATGTGTTGGGGGCACCCCGCAAGTTTTGCCCCACCTTCCGGCATCAACATTGCATTCTCTCCATGCTTGGAGAACAAATAAACTCTTCTCAGGCTTCCAGATGGGTCCAGGTATCCATTTTAACCAATGCTTCAAAGACAAACTCTGCCAGAGCTTATAGTTGAAACGTCAGTTAAAATTGATACCTGTACCTGGTTGGAAGCCCGACAAGAATTCATTCAATATATATGCCGGAAAAGTACCGGACCCTTTTTAACACAGGACATACCAAGCGCCAAAGCAACAATATTGAAATAACAAACACAATTAAGTCTGAAGATGCTGGAAATCCAAAGCAACACACACAAAACACTGGAGGAGCTCAGCAGGCCAAGCAGCATCTATGGAAAAGAGCAACAGTCAGAGTTTTGAGCCAAGACCCTTCATTAGGACACAACATCCGGTACTGATGAAGGGCCTCGGCCTGAAACATTGACTGTTTACTCCTTTCCATAGATTCTGCTTGGTCAACAGTGAAACTAGGCCCCTCCACACACCTACCCTCATACACATCTCCAGGACAGAACTTTGTAATCTGGAGGAATCTGCCATCTCCTATGCCCTTACTTTCATTTGTTTGATGTTCATATCAACTAACCCTGGTGCAAGGCATATATAAATTTTATAATATCCCACAGTGTGACATAATGTTTTAAATAACCCCACCAATATTAAAGCAACACTTAAACTGCACAATAATATACACCCATTGGCCACTTCATTAGATATCTCCTGCATCTAATAAAGAGGTCACTGAGTGTATATTCATGGTCTTCTGCTGCTGTAGCCCATCCACTTCAAGGTTTGATGTGTTGTGCATTCAGAGATGCTGTTTTACACACCACTACTGTAACACATTGTTATTTGAGTTACTGTTGCCTTCCTGCCAGCTTGAACCAGTCTGGCCATTCTCCTCTGACCTCTCTCAATAACAGGAGCTTTTATCTACAGAACTGCAGCTCACAGAATGTATTTTTTGTTTTTTTTTCTGCACCATTCTCTGTAAATTCTAGAGACTGTTGTGTGTGAAAATCTCAGGAGCTCAGCAGTTTCTGAGATTCTCAAATCACTGTGTCTGGCACCAACAATCATTCCAGGGTTGAAGTCATTTAGATCACATTTCTTCCCCATTCTGATGTTTGGTCTGAACAGCAGCTGAACCTCCTGACCATGTCTGCATGCTTTTATGCATTGAGTTGCTGCCTTGTGATTGACTGATCAGATATTTGAGTTAACGAGCAGGTGTAGAGGTGCACCTGATAAAGTGGCCATGGAGAGTAAGTACATACACAACAAAGCACATTATTGCTGGTCCAAATCTGTACACAACTCACACCAGGTAAGAACAGTAGGATTTCATTCCCAAGAGAATGAATGAAAGAAGCAGGATTTTATAATAATCCAAGAATTACATCATTATTATTAAGGAGAGTATTATTCTTGATTTGTTTAATTAATTAACTGAATTTAATTTCCCCAGCTGCCAACTCTCTAAATTAGCAGCGTATTAGTGCAGGCCACTGAAATAGTAGTTAATAAACAAAACTACAATTCTGCAAGTTGGCATGGTAACATATTACTTAGTGCAATATTTTATAGTGCCAGCCAATACGATTCAATTCTTGCGGCTGTCCATGAGGAGTTAGAACTTTTGGCCCTGACACCGCATGAGTTTCCTTCAGCTGCTCTGGTTTCCTCTCACTTACTGCAGATGTATACGTTAGCAAATCGTAAACTCAAGAGATTCTGTGGATGCCAGATATCTAGAGCAACACACACAAAATGCTGAAGGATCGCAACAGGTCAGGTAGCATCAATGGAAATGAACAAACTATCAACTTTTTGAGCCGAGTCCATTTATCAGGGCCCCTCGGCGAGTTAAGTTTAGTTAAGCGGTGGGCGTGCTTTGTTGTTGCAGGAGGCATGACAACACTTGCGGGCTGCCACCAGCTCATTCTCAGACTGTGTTGCCCGTTGATGCAAAAGACACATTTTAAAGTTTTTGATGTTTCAGTGTACGTGCGACAACTAAAGCAATTGTTTATCTTTTTTCGTTTGCAAGGTAGAGAAGGCTGCTCCATGCGCCTGCAACTCCTGTAGCTACAGTGGTTGAAGTCCCAGATTTTGGAGAGGTTCTCCTGTAAGTAGAACACTGTAGAGCCATGGTGCACTGGTAGTGGACAATATGAAGGTTAAGTTCGTGTAAAGATACCATTGGAACTCATTGCTTTAGCCAGGGTGGTGTTGAGTTTGTCAGGTTTCATAGGTGCTTGGAGATAGGTTTCATCACACTTCTGTGCTTAATTGCTTGCTTGATTGATTGATTAATTAATTGATGAGATACAGTGAAAAATTGGTTATTACGGCTCTTTGAGCAGTGCAACCCAGCGACCCCCAATAAAACCCTAGACTATTCACTGGACAATTTACAATAACCAATTAATCCCCTAATCAGTATGTCTTTAGACTGTGGAAGGAAACCAGAGTACCAGGTAGAAACCCACACGGTCATGGGGAGAAGGTACCAACTCCTATTGGAGTCTGTTATTAAGGATGAGGTTTCGAGGTACTTGGAGGCATGTGATAAAACAGATTAAAGTCAGTAAGGCTTCCTCAAGGGAAAACCTTGCCCGACCAATCTGTTGGAATTCTTTGAAAGAATAACAAGCAAGATAATCAAAGGAGAATCAGCAGATGTTGTTTACTTGGATATTCAGAAGGCCTTTGACAAGCTGCTGCACATGATGCTACTTATCAAGATGAAAGCCCATGGTTTTACAGGACAGGTATGAGCATGGACTGAAGTTTGGCTGGCAGAAGGCAGAGATCACGAATAAAGGGAGCCTTTTCTGGTTGGCTGCTATTGATTGGTCATATTCCACAGGGTTCTGCATTAGGACTGACTTTTGTTACGTTATATCTCAATGATCTGGATGATGAAATGGATTACTTTGTGGCAAGTTTTGTGGACAAAACAAAGGGGCAGGTAATGCTGAGTAAGCAGGAAGTCTGCAGAAGGACTTGAACAGATTGGGAGAATGGGCCAAGAAGAAGCAGATGGAATACAGTGTAGGGAAATGTATGGTCATATACTTTGGTAGAGAGAAAAAAGGCATGGCTATTTTCTAAATAGGGACACAGTTTCAGAAATCAGAGGTTCATAGGGTCATGGGAGTCCTAGTGTGCGATTCCCTAAAGGTTAACCTGCAGTTTGAGGTAGTAAGGAAGACAAATGCAATGTTAGCTTTAATTTCAAGAGAACTAGAATATAAAGGGATGTAATACTAATGCCTTTTTAAGGCATTGATCTGACCACACATGGAGTATAGTGAGTTGTCTGGGACCTCATTTCAAAGAAAGGATGAGCTGGCAGTGAAGAGGATGCAATGGGTGTTATGTTTGCTCTTAACAAAGACAATCTTGCATAGGTAAAAATCCTAGAACTATCTTATTTACAGATTTACAGAATGGGTTCAGCTCGATCACATTTTGAGAGAGAGAGAGAGAGAGAGAGGGAGGGAGAGAGAGAGGGAGAGGGAGAGAGAGAGGGAGAGGGAGAGAGAGGGAGAGAGAGAGAGAGAGAGAGAGAGAGAGAGAGAGAGAGTGAGAGAGAGAGAGAGAGAGAGAGAGAGACTAAGAAGTAACATAGAGAGCATTATAACTGGTTGCATCGCCAGGACTTCGTCAGGTCCTGACGAAGGGTCTCGGCCCGAAACATTGACAGTGCTTCTCCTTATAGATGCTGCCTGGCCTGCTGTGTTCCACCAGCATTTTGAATGAAGCTCTGAAATCTATCTCAGTATTTTTAGCTCTTTTTTGCACTACTCATTTATTCTTTATATTTATATATATACATTTCTTACTGTAATTTATAGTTTTTATTATTATGTATTACAATGTACTTCTGCCACAGAAAAAAAAAATCACGACATATGGCAGTGATGTTAAACCTGATTCTGATTCACCATCATCTGTGAAGTCATTGGGTGTACTTATTCTTATTTGACTCATACATTTCCACATTGTTCCCCATATGGTATTTTTGCCTTCTCATTTATCCTACCTACATCCTTTTACAGATCTTGTGTCATCTGTGGTTACTCTTCTTGTACCATCACCAAACTTTGTCTCTTCATCTACAGTATGTCCTTTGTAAACAGCTGAAGCCCCACTACTGATTCCAGGAAGTTCCAATTTAACGGCACACTATTTTTCCCAGGCACATGGATAAGAAAGGATAAATTGATCTTGGAGTAGGTTAAAAGGTCGGCACAATATTGTGGGCTGAAAGGCCTCCACTGTGTTGTATTGTGCTATATGCTATGTTTTAGAGCAGGGGTTCTCAACATGGCGTCTACAGACATTTCAGTTAATGATAGGGGCCCATGGCATAAAAATGGGTTCAAGGTTCAAGGTACATATAATATCAAAGTTTGTATGCAGTATACAACTCTGAGATTTGTCTTCTCCAGACAGCCACGAAACAAAGAAAATCACAGAAGCTATTCACTAAAAAATATCAACCCCCCCCCACAAAAAAAGCACAATCAGCAGCAAGAACATCAAGCCCCAAAACACCCATCCCCACGCAAAAACAAAGAAATTGCTCAAATGGCGAAAAGAACATAAAACTCAACACCACCACACAAAAAATAAAACAAATCACGCAAACAGCAACAAGAAGAAATGGACCAAAACACAGAATATAAAACACAGAAGTGAAAGTGTCGAAGAGAACTAAAGTTGGGAACCCCTGGTTAAGAGGACAGGGGCCAAATTTGGGCAAGTAAGCCTTGTTGAGATGGGGATCTGCAATGACATGGACGAGTGGGCCCAAAGAGCCTGTAACTTGCTGTATGACATCATTGTGACTCTGTGACTTGAGTTACTAATTCCTCATAATCCATCCCATAGGGCAGCACAGTTGCTTACTGGTAAGCATAATGCTTTACAGCACCGTCTGTAAGATCAGGGCTCAATTCTTGCCACTGCCTGTAAGGAGTTTGTACATTTCCTCTGCGACCACATGGGTTTCCTTCACATGGTCCAAATTCCTCCCACATCCCAAAGATGAGCGAGTTAGAGTTGGGAAGTTGTGAACATGCTATGTTGGTCCCAGAAGTGTGGCAACTCTTCTGAACTGTCCCTAGCATATATTGGACTCTGTTGGTCCTTGACACAAATGATATATTTCACTTTATGTTTCAATACTTCATTGACTTGTGACAAATAAAGCAAATTTTTAAAAAAATCTCAATATTATTCTTTACATCCTCTAAAAACTCGAATAAATTTGTCAAACATGATTTCTTTTTCCTAAAACAAATTTTATTTTGCTTGAATGCATTATCATTTTCTAAATGATCCCTATTCTTTCCTGGTAACAGATTCTAGTGTTTACCTAAGGCAGATGTCAAGCTAATAAGACTATCAATTCTTGTACTTTACCACCCTCCTTTCAAAGTTTAAAGTACATTTATTATTGAAGTATGTATATATTATACAATCTTGAGATATGTCTCCTCACAGGCAGCCAGAAAAAAAAACCATTAAAAAAACAGAAGAGCGTCAAACACCCGACGTGCAGAGAGAAAAAAAAAACAAATTTTGATAACAATAAAAGTAAGCAAATAGTGTTCAGAACTGAAGTTTATGAAAGCGAATCTGACCACAGAGAGAGGCACAGCCTCAGTTCAGCAGCAAGTTGACCCGGAGTGTCCCTTGTATACTAACATATATATGTAACACTCATGAGGAAATCTACAGATGCTGGAAATTCAAACAACACACACAAAATGCTGGTGGAACGCAGCAGGCCAGGCAGCATCTATAAGGAGAAGCACTGTCGACGTTTCAGTCCGAGACCCTTCGTCAGGACAAGCTGAAAGGAAAGATACTAAGAGATTTGAAAGTAGTGGGGGGAGGGGGAAAGGCGAAATGATAGGAGAAGACCGGAGGGAGTGGGGTGAAGCTAAGTGCTGGAAAGGTGATTGGCGAAAGTGATACAGAGCTGGAGAAGGGAAAGGATCATGGGATGGGAGGCATCGGGAGAAAGAAAGGGGGAGAGGGGAGCACCAAAGGGAGATGGAGAACAGGCAGAGTGATGGGCAGAGAGAGAGAAAAAAAAACAAACAACTAAATATTGTCAGGGATGGGGTAAGAAGGGGAGGAGGGGCATTAACGGAAGTTAGAGAAGTCAATGTTCATGCCATCGGGTTGGAGGCTACCCAGCCGGTATATAAGGTGTTGTTCCTCCAACCTGAGTGTGGCTTCATCTTGACAGTAGAGGAGGCCAGGGATAGACATATCAGAATGGGAATGGGACGTGGAATTAAAATGTTTGGCCACTGGGAGATCCTGCTTTCTCTGGCGGACCGAGTGTATGTGTTCAGCGAAACAGTCTCCCAGTCTGTGTCGGGTCTCACCAATATATAAAAAGCTACACCGGGAGCACCGGACACAGTATACCACACCAGCTGACTCACAGGTGAACTGTCGCCTCACCTGGAAGGACTGTCAGGAGCCCTGAATGGTGGTGAGGGAGGAAGTGTAAGGGCAGGTGTAGCACTTGTTCCGCTTACAAGGATAAGTGCCAGGAGGGAGATCGGTGGGAAGGGATGGGGGGGGGGGGGGGGCGAGTGGACAAGGGAGTTGCGTAGGGAGCGATCCCTGCGGAAAGCAGAAAGAAGGGGGGAGGGAAAGTTGTGCTTGGTGGTGGGATCCCGTTGTAACACTTATGTAACACTCGCTTTGCCTGGCGGCTTAATATAGGGGGTGATAACTCCCTGCTCGGCCAAACTTAAGAAATCTCATTTGGGTGGATGCTGCATGATGTGTCCCCTGTTACAAATCAGTACCCCAAAATAACAAACAGTACACAATATGCAATTAAACGATTAAGCTTTATAACACTTACTTTGACTATATGGTTAATACAGAAACAAAATATAAAAGAAAAAGGGCCCAAATCCTAGTAAACAGTCATGTGCACACAAAGTTGGAGCTCACGCAGTTCAGAAGTTCTTCTTCCACCATTGCTGCTCCGAGTGTCGCCGACCTTAGGACCCCCACTCCGAGTCCACCCTGTCCAGCGGTCTACCAAGTTTCTCCATTCGCGTCTTCTCTCTTCATTTCTCTCTCCCTCTTGCAAAAGCCCGTGAAAACATCTGCTTCCAGAATCACAAGACACAGCAACAATCTCTTATTGGCTAGCCACTGAATTCCAAAGTCCCGTTATCTCTGGTCATAACCCAAACATTGCTGCTACAGAGAAACCATTACCTCAGCAGTGGAACATTACACAGAAGCCATTACATTAGCCTTAGCAGTGAAACCTTACAGTGTGTTACATATAGTAATATGTTAGTAAGATATATTAGTGTATATAATTTTGGGATTTTGGAAGATCACAACCAATACATTCACTATCTCTTCAACCTGGGGTTGGAGGACTGCATGTGTAGGGAGGAAGGAACAGGAGCTTGCTTTGCTGGTGTTGTTTTATTGCTTGTTGTGTTCTGTGTTCTTGTGCCGAGTATTGTAAGCATGCTACGTGGGCACCGGGATGTGTGGCGACACTGGCGGGCTGCCCGTGAGTACACCCTTGGGTGTGTTGGTGGTCAATGCATGTTTTGATGTGATAAATAAACTTGAATCTTGATCTTGATCTTAGAATCTTGGATGTTGGTGATCAGATCCACAGGTCCTTTTGGCCTTGCTCCCAGAAGCTTGTCTGTACTTTTTCTCCAGTGATAATAATTGTTTTCAGTTATTTCTTTCCTTTTATAGACAATAAACAATAGGTACAGGAGTAGGCCATTCGGCCCTTTGAACCAGCACCGCCATTCAATGTGATCATGGCTGATCATCCACAGTCAGTGCCCCATTCCTACCTTCTCCCCATATCCCTTGACTCCGCTATCTTTAAGAGCTCTATCTAACTCTTTCTTGAAGGCATTCAGAGAATTGGCCTCCACTACCTTCTGAGGCAGAGCATTCCATAGATCCACATCTCTCTGGGTGAAAAAGTTTTTCCTGAACTCCATTCTAAATGCCTTTATTCTTAAACTGTGGCCTCTGGTTCTGGACTCCCCCAACATCGGGAACATGTTTCCTGCCTCTAGCGTGTTCAGTCCCTTAATAATCTTATATGTTTCAATCAGATCCCCTCTCATCCTTCTAAATTCCAGTGTATACTTTTGCCCCTGGAGTTTTTACTATTATTGGATTCTTTTAGAATTAAGGCAAAAAAAAAGGTTAAAATTCTTAGCCTTACCCTTATTCCCCTCTGAGGAACCGAGAGTTACATTCACTGCTAGATTTTGTACATTTGTAGATTTTTTTTATCTACTTACTCTTCTTATGAGCTTATGCTAATAATATATTTTCTAACGCTTTGTTAATTTTTAAGTCAGCCTTTTCTGCTTTCTGAAATCTTTCCAACTTCTGTGCTACTAATAATCTTTTTAATAATGTTTCTCTTCTCTTTCAGTACTTATATTATTCTTCTATTTCACTCTATTTCCCTTTTATCTTTGTTGGGAAATGTGACATGTTTCCTTAAATACCTGGCTCTACTTATCTGCTACTTTTCCTTTCAATCTATTTGCCCAATCCACTTTAGGAAACTCAAGTGTCATACTGACAAGAGTTCAGTGATGGCCCAAGTGCAGAGGGAGAGACACAGACACAGATTGAATGTTTCACTGTACAGAACAAAGGAAAATAATGAACACTATGCCAACAGATCCACTAACTAAAAACTCTCAAACTAACGCTATTACTACGCTCGGAGATCTGTAACCTAGACCTAAATTAATACCATTCCATTAACAGCGTCTATCTAAATCACTAATCTTCTTTGCCAGAACGTGGATCAAGGTTAGCAGGGAATGTTGGTGTCACTATGTTTTGATCAAGACTTGGGAAGCCTGAAACAAAAGAAAAAGAGTTAAATACAATTACAAAGGAATCCTAATCGGCTGGAAAGTGTGCATTCTCTTGTGTGTGTGATTGCTGTCTTTTTCAGCTGTCCACCTGCAAGAGTGCCCAGACTCTACAGTAATGTCAGTGGTTGTGACCCAAATGTATGCTTGTTTAAGAGCTAAGTTTCCCAGGTGTAAACAGAATACAAAATCCTGTAATGTTATGATCAATCTTTCCCAGAGGATCAGTTACCATGAGCCTGCTCCTTACTGTGGGGCTGCCCGGTAGCGTAACGCAATTACAGTAGCAGTGACCTGGTTTCAATTGCCCCCGCTGTCTATTAGTAGTTTGTACGTTCTCCCCATGACCACATGGGTTTCCTCCAAGTGCTCTGGTCTCCTCCCACATTCCAAAGACATACCAGTTAGTAGGTTAATTGGTCATAATGGTGTAATGGGGAGCACTTGCTCGTTGGGCCGGATGAGCCAATTACTATGCGGTATCTCCAAGTAAAATAAATAAACTTCTATCATGTATAACTGGATCTAAAATAGTTAATTCACCAAGTTAGTTACACAACCTAATGTAGTTAGAAACTCTGCCAAGCACATCTTATGAATGTGTCTCCAAATCTACCTTAGCCAATTGGCCACCGGGCAATCATGCCTTTTGTGGTGGACGGAGTGAAGGCTTTCGACAAAGCAGTCCTCTAGTCTACATCAGGAATCAGCAGTGTTGTGGAAGCTGCACCAGGAACACCTGGAAGATTAGATAATCACCAAATAAAATCTAAAAACCTGAGAGGCAGAAATAGAACGGATAGACGGAGCCTATTTCCCAGTGGGAGGAATGTATAAATCTAAAAGGTCTAGATTTAAGGTAAAAGGGGAAATATTTAAAGGGGATAGGAAGGGTAAAAGTTTCACAGAAACATTAGATTCAATTTGGAATGATCTGCCTGAGGTGGTTGCACAGACAGGAATAGTAACATTTAAAAGTCAATTGAATAGGTACTTGAATGAGAAAAGGCATTCAGGGGTATGGAATTAATGCAGTGGAGTGGATTAATACTGATAGGTGTGATAGCCAAAGACAACTTTGAAGTTGTGCAAAGTCATTGCACAACTTCATGACTTTGTAACTTCTAAAAGGCCATCTACACCACCGTTGTGCTTCTGACCGTAGATATTCCCAAACAATGTATTCCACACAAAATGCTGGACGATCTCAAAGTTCAAGCTTCAAAGTAAATTTATTATCAAAGTACACACAGTATTTGTCACCATATACAACTGTGAGATTCATTTTCTTGTGGGCATACTCAATAAATTGGAATAATAACTATAACAGAATCAATGAAAGACCGCACTATCTTGGGCATCCAACCGGTGTGCAAAAGACGGAAACTATGCAAATACAAAAAGAAAGTAGTAGTAATAATAATAATACTACTACTAATAATAATAAATAGGTGATGAATATCGAGGACATGGGACGAACAGTCCTTGAAAGTGAGTCCATAGGTTGTGGGAACATTTCAATGATGGCAAGTGTGGTTATCCCCTTTGGTTCAAGAGCCTGATGGTCGAGGAACCAGATCAGACAGCATCCACGTAGAGGAGTAAACAGCCAGCACTTCAGGTCAAGGCCCTTCATCAAGGGAGGGGGAAGAATCCAAATTAAGAGGTAAGGGGATGGTAGGGAAAGGAGCACAAACTGCAAAGAGATAGGTGAAACCAGGTGAGGGAGAAGGTAGGTGGAGGTGGTAGCAGTGACGGATGAAATGAGAAGCTGAGAGGTGATAGGTGGATAAAGTAAAGGGCTGAAGAAGGAACCTGAGAGAAGAGAGTGGACTTTGGGAGAAAGGGGAGGAAGAAGGGCACCAGAGAGAAGTGGTGGGCAGGTGAGAAGAGAAGGAGTAAGAAAGGGAATGGAAAAATAGAGAACGGGGAGGAGAGAATTTACCAGAAGTTGGAGAAATCGATGTTCATGACATCATGTTGGAGGCTACCCTAACAAAATCTGAGGTCTTGCTCCTCCAATCTGAAAATGGCCTCAATGTGGCAGCAGAGGAGGACATGGACTGACCAATGTGTTCTTATGTTAACTTCTCTATAAAAATCCAACTATTCTGGCACTTCAGTTCTGGTCGCCTCTCTACAGGAAGGATGTGGAAGCCATAGAAAGGGTGCAGAGGAGATTTACAAGGATGTTCCCGGATTGGGGAGCATGCCTTATGAGAATAGGTTGAGTGAACTCGGCCTTTTCTCCTTTGAGCGACGGAGAATGAGAAGTGAAATGATAGAGGTGTATAAGATGATGAGAGGCATTGATCGTGTGGATAGTCAGAGGCTTTTTCCCAGGGCTGAAATGGCTAGCACGAGGGGGCACAGTTTTAAAGTGCTGGGGAGTAGGTACAGAGGAGATGTCAGGGGTAAGTTTTTTACACAGAGAGTGGTGAGTGCATGGAATGCTGACGACGGTGGTGGAGGTGGATATGATAGGGTCTTTTAAGAGACTCCTGGACAGGTATATTGTGCTCAGAAAAATAGAGGGCTATGGGTAACCCTAGGTAATTTCTCAGGTAAGGACATGTTCAGCACAGCTTTGTGGGCCGAAGGACCTGTATTGTGCCGTAGGTTTTCTATGTTTCTATGTTTCTATCTGTGATTAATTTTTCAGACTTACTTGAGAACTTGTCATGAATAACAGGTAATCTTTTTATCACCACACCCATGATACTGAGCATGTCAGAGGCATGACTTGTCTTAAAGAGAAAATGTGCACAGGTTATCCAGAGGCAAATGTAACAGCACAGTATAATATAACAACACAAAATTCACCTTAAACCACATTAGTAAACTTATGATGAACTCTTGCATAGATACAGTGTTTTGGAATTGAACTTGGGCTGTCATCTCTGACTAATACATTTGATTATGACATTAAAATGTTGTGGGTTGAAGTTCTCTCCAGACACCTGTGTAGCTATTACTACGCAGTACTGAGAGAGTACTGCTTTCCTGTCAGAGACAGTCATCGCAACCTTCATTAGTCAGGTCATGGAGTATTGAAGTTCGGAAGTTAAACTGCATTTGCTCAAGATTTTGGTGAGGCTGCATTTGGAATGCTGTGTTCAGTTTTGGTCACCCTTTGAGAGGGAAGATGGATTAAGCTGGATAAAGTGTAGAGGAGATTTACAAGGATGCTGCTATAACTTGGTGAACTGAGTTATAAGGGAGGTTGAGCAGGTTGGGACATCTTATCAGTGGAGAGTAAGAGAATAATAACGCTATTACCATATAGTGATGTACAAAGTCAATTATTATTTATTTATTGAGATCCAGCGTGGCCCTTCGAGCTGTGCTGCCCAGCAATCCCCTCATTTAATCCTAGCCTAATCACGGTCCAATTTAGGACCAGGGCTAAATTGTAAAATTAAAGTACCCTCACCATCCTGGACCTGCCCTCTTCTCCTGTATTCAATTCAAGCTGTTGCCTGTAAGGAGTTTGTACTTTCTCCCCGTGACTGCGTGGGTTTCCTCCAGGTGCTCCAGTTTGCTCCCACAATCTAAAGACGTACTGGTCAGTAGGCTAACTTAGGCTTACAGGCAACAGCTTGAATTGAATACAGGTGGTAGCTGTAAAGTGTTTTTCTAACCACCACACTACTATGCTGTCCCTGTTTCTGAATCATTAAGTGTGAGCATTCAGGGTCCTATACTTCCTACTCAATGGCAGCAATGAGAAGAGGGCAGGTCCAGGATGGTGAGGGTACTTTTTGATGGTATCATCTCTAGAAGGTGTCATTAATGGTGGGGAGGGTTAGGATACCATGCCACCCTAAATCATGAGGGGCTGAGATAAGGGTCAATGTGAGCAGTCTTTTACTAAGGGTTGCAGAGTCAAAAATTCGAGGGCTCAAGTTTAAGGTCAGATGGAAGAGATTTAATAAGAACCTGATGGCTACCTCAGAGGGTGGGACGAGCTGCCAGATGAGTTGGTTGAGCAGATGTATCAACAACATTTAAAAGTTGCTCGATGGGCCGCTGGATTGGAAAGGTTTAATGTGATCAAATGCTCAAATGACATCTATAAACAATGGCTCAAAACCCATCTATAAATTTGCTGACGATACAACCAGAATCTCAGATGGTAACGAGAGGGCATACAGTAGTGAAATACACCAGCTGGTTGAGTGGTGTCACAGCAATAACCTTGCAATCAACATCAGTAAAACCGAAGAGCTGATTGTGGACTTCAGGAAGGGTAAGACAAAGAAACACAAACCAGTCCTCATAGAGGGATCAGAAGTGGAAAGAGTGAGCAATTTCAAGTACCTGAGTGTCAACATCGCTGAGGATCTAACTTGAAACCAACATATCAATGCAGCTACAAGGAAGACACAACAGTGGCTATATTTCATTAGGAGTTTGAGGAGGTTTGGTTTGTCACCTAAAACACTCGCAAATTTCTACTAGATGTACCATGGAGAGCATTCTAACTGGCTTCATCGCCATCTGGCATGGGGGTGTGTGGCTACTGCACAGAGCAGTAAACTTAGTCAATTAAATCATGTCCTCTGTAGTACGCAGGACATCTTCAGGGAGTGATGCTTTGGAAAGGTGGCGTCCATCCTTAAGGACCCCACCACTTAAGGCATGGCCTCTTCTCATTGCAACCATCAGGAAAGAGGTACAAAAGCCTGAAGGCACACACTCCGCCACCCGATTTATGAACGGACATTGAATCCATGAACACTATGTCATTAATTTTTTGTTACTATTATTATTATATATTGCATTGTATTGCTGTCACATAACACAAATTTCATGACGTTTGCCAGGGACATTGAATCTGATTCTGATTCTGATATGGGGCAAGTGCAAGCAAATGGAGCCAGCTACAATGTGAATCTTGGTCGGCACGAACAAATTAGGCCGAAGAGTTTCTCTGCTACATGACTTTATCATTTGATACAATATTAAACCCTTGTCCTGTCCACTCGAGGAGATGAACTTAGAGTTCTTGTGAAATGCATAGACTAGCACCATGACTTCAAGTTTCAATGTATGGATCAGCCATTCTACTGCTGCCCGTGCTCTGAGAAATGGAGCTTGTTTTGGACAAATTCAGATTTACGGCTAATTTATTGATACAAATTGTATTTGCTTGCAGTAGATATCCCATTCTTAGGCTCTGTCCAGACTAAAATCACGACTTCTTCCACATTAATTGGTGTCCGTACAGAGTGTATAACTCTTCCAAGTGAAGTGAATTAAAATTCCCTATTATAGTCACCTCTGGATTATGTAGCCATGTCCTGGGGTTCAACACACCACATTCTGCCATTAGCACTGTCTTCACTTCATTAAGTCTGTGGTTACACATATTATATAAAATACATACATGCAGCATGTTAAACAGTGCTGTTTAATTGAAAGGTATGAATCACCTCCATAAATTACTAGAGTTTGGCTTTCAAGATCAGCACCCTATTGTTAAATTGTACCCTTTACTCACCCCCAGCTGCTCATAATTCTGCATGTGAAACATTATAAGGAGCAGATTTTCAATTGTGCATGAACCTAAGCTTATTCAATTAAATACACTCTCTACACATTGCTCAAAAGCAAGGCTTAACTACTGAACTGTTATGCGCTACCCGAACTGAAATAAAATGTCCTGCCTGTGTTTATCGTCCAGGGGTTGGCTTAATAATCTATGTTGGCACTCCATTCAGTGTTGCTGAATGCTACATTGTCCAAAATACAACACCCCTCGGACAATTGTGTGCCTCAGTTTCATAAACCACCTCTTAAATAATAAGACCTTAAGGCCATAAAACATTGGAGTCATAGGACTCACCCATTGAGTCTGCTCTGCCATTCCATTATGGCTGATTTATTATCCCTCTCAACCCTTTTCTGCTGCCTTCTCCCCATAACCTTACCAATCAAGAACCTATCAATCTCCACTTTAAGTATACCCGATGACTTGGTCTTCACATCCATCTGTGCAATGAATTCCACAGATTTGCCATCTCAGGCTAAAGAAATGTCTCAATTTATTGATTTTTAATTTATTGAACTATAGCCCAGAATAGACCTTTTGAGCTGCGCTGCCCGGCAATCCCCCAGCTCAATTCTAGCCCAATCACAGGATAATTTAAAATGATCAATTAACCTACCAACCTGCACGTCTTTGGACTGTGGGGGGAAACCAGACCACCCAGAGGACAGCCACATTGTCACAGGGAGAACGTACAAGCTCCTTTACAGGTAGTTGTGGGAATTGAATCTGGGTCACCTGTACTTTAAAGCAGTGTGCTAACCACTGTGCTACCATGCTAGATAGAGAATCTGAGAAACACTAGTGTCCAATGATAGGATTTGACCAACGGGTTCTCTAGACCGTCATTGTGTTTAGTATTAATGCATACTGTGTCTCTTACAAAGTATTATTAAAGAGCTCACAAGCACTCTGTAATAGATAATCAAATTGGTATTGGTATTGGTTTATTATTGTGAAGATACAGTGAAAATAATAGATATTATTTCTGTTTTTTGCATGATTTTTAATCTATTCAATGTACGTACACTCCAATTGATTTACTTACTTATGTATTGTTATTATTTTTTTTCTTCTTCTATATTATGTACTACATTGAACTGCTGCCACTAAGTTAACAAATTCCACGACACGTGCTAGTGATAATAAACCTGATTCTGTTTCTGATTCTGAAATTACCAAGATACAGTGAAAAGCTTGTCCTGCATACTGTTCATACAGATCAAATCATTACACAGTGCACTGAGGTAGAATAAGGGGAAAAAAAACAATGCAGAATAAAGTTTAAAAGCTACTGAAAGAATGTGGTACAAGTAAAATGTAAAATCATAATGTGGTAGATTGTAAGGCCATGAGTCCACCTTAACATGCAAGAGGTCCATTCAAGACTCCGATAACAGTGGGATACAAGCTGTCCTTGAGCGTGCTTTCAGGCTTTTATGTCTTCTGCCTGTTGGAAGAGAGGAGAAGAGAGAATGTCTGGGATTGGTGGGGTCTTTGGTTCCAGCAGCTGCTTTACTGAGACGTCAATAAGTACGGACAGAGTCCATGGAGCGGAGGCTGACTCCTGTGAGGTGCTGAGCTGTGTCCACAACTCTCTGCAGTTTCTTGGTGCTATGTGCCACACCAAGCTCTTATGCATCCTCTTTAGCCTCTTGAGGAAGTAAAGCTCTCTGGGCCATGACATCAATGGTTGGACCAGGACAGGCTATTGGTGACGTTCACACCTACAAGCTTTGAAGGTCTCAACTCTCTCAATGTCAACATCATTGATGTAGACAAGAACATGTGCACCGACCCGTTTCTGAAGTCAATGACCAGCTCTTTTGTTTTGAGAGAAGGGTTGCCATGGCACCATGTCACTCAGCTCTCTATCTCCTTCCTGTACTCTGACTCATCATTACTTGAAATGGGATCTAAAGAAGGGAACACTTGACTCTGGGCTACACCACATCACAATAGGTTGATGGGCTTAAGTAAGTATGTTCTGTGAAGGTCAAGCAACATCTATGGAGGAAAATAAACAGTTGATGTTTAGGTCTGATGAAGGATCTCAGCCCAAAATACTTACTGCGCATTATGCATGCTGGAGATCAGGACAGCAATGAAGGTCCTCCATCCATGTCTTTCAGAAACCATATTTGGTTTTTGTTTTGACAGTGTTCTGGCCTTCCTTCATCATGCCAGTAGCTTCCTCTTCATTTTCACTACTCTCAGTCATGCAAGTTTTGGGTGGAGAGTCAGGAATACCATCACGCACGGACGTCAAAGAATTCTTCCTTCCTGTTTCCATAACATTTTTGCTTGACCAGTCAGGGTCGTTAACCCTGAGGTGAAAACCCCAAACCTGGAAGATGGGCTGACCACTCTTAGCCTGGCCTCTGCCCTTTGACCTGTTTGGCAGGATGACCCTACCAAGAGCCAAAGCATGAGGCCCTGACTCCAGCTAACATAGCTCTCCAGGTCATTGAGGCACGTAAACCTCCAAACCACGACAAGGTTTTGATTCTCTTGGAGGTCAGCCCGAAATATCAACTGTTCATTCCACTCCACCGATGCTGCCTGACCTGTTGATATCCTCCCTTTTGTCTGTGTTGCTCAAGATACAATTAATAACAGCATTTTATTTTCATACACTTTAAAAAAGAATTAATTTCTTTTTCTGAAGTTGATGAGGTAGGATTTGAACCAAAGATCTCCGGATTACTAGTTCAATAACAAAGCCATTAAACAAACAAAAGTTTGACAATCAGGCACTAAAAATAAACTATTGTCCATATCCTTAAGAGCAGGCATTCTCTGAACCTTTGATGTGTTAACATACATCTTTGTATGCATTCAGAGAGCAATGTCTTCTGCAACCCATCCATGTCTGAAATTGATGCTGCTTGTTTTTCTTTTGAAAACTAACCCAGCCTGGTCTTTTGTGGAGAGAAAATGATTGACAGAAACATGCCTCAGATATCATTTCTTGAAACTATGCACATCAATCAACACTTTCCAGGGACGCCATTTCCTCAGTGACGAGCTCCCCTGCCCTGATAGAGTGCTGCGTTGTCAGAAATACTGACCCCGCATGAGACATTAAACTGAGGCTTCGCTTTCCCGTTCCAACAATCCATCTGAATGCTAAAGTTTCTTATTGTATATCCAGGCAAGAACAAGTGGCTCCTGGATCCTGTTGCTCCTTCAGGTAACATTACTACAAATGCATCAGTCATGTCACTGCTGTCCATGCATTTCCATTTACAAATAATGCAATGTTTATAATAGTTATTGTTCTGAAAATGTACAGAGGAAAACTTATTATCAAAGTGCATATATGTCTCCATATGCAAACTACACTGAGATTCATTTTCTTGTGGGCATTCACAGTAAGTAAGAAGATACACGATAGAATCAATGAAAAACTACACATAATCAATGGCGGACAAACAACTGATGTGTAAAAGAAGATCAAATGTACAAATAGATTAGTATCATTCATATGACTATTGTCCATGCATTTCCATTTGCAAACAGTCTAATGTTAAAAACAGTCATTGTTCTGAAGAGCATGTGAATAAACTATTCCAGGTTTATAATATCTCTGAAATTTCTTTACAACAATCCTCTAGTTTTCACCCAGATGTCCTCTGCTTCATTTTCCACAGCTGTCTTTAATTGTCTCATTTCAGGCTCCAGACTTCCTTCCTGAAACCTTCTCATCTACCTACCTCTCCTCATTTTAAGGCAGCCATTATGACCAACTTCTTGATCAGGAATTTGGTACTGGACAAATATTCCTTCATTTAAGGAGAGTTATTTTGTAGTTTTTAATTGGATTTCAAATTTCCAGCATCCGCCCTGATTTGCAGAAATGCTTAGGTTTTCATTTCTCCTCTGGCTAGCCCGTAGAAGGCAGAGGGCAGTTGTAGGTGGAGAATATTCTGCCTGGAGGTTGGTGACCAGTGCTATTCTGCAGGGATCTGTTCTGGGATGATAAACACAAGAGATTTTGCAGATACTAGGTATCCAGTGCAACACACACAAAATGCTGGAGGAACTCAGCAGGTCAGGCGGCATCAATGGAGAGGAATAAAGAGTTGACACTTCGAGCTGAGACCCTAATCAAACATGCTGATCTTGACTCCGAAACTGAAAACTAATTGCAAAAAAGAATCCCAGAGCCGGGGAGTACATGAGCACTCTAATTTTGTTTAACTGTAGTGAGCCTTGTACTTATGGCATGGTAGAATCATGGACATGGCATTCACCTATTGTTACATATAACCTGTAATGAATTATGTAAACAAAGTATGTTTAATCAAACAATATTTTTACAGTATTACTCAAATACTACTGATATATTAATTACACAACACTCTTCCCTGCTTAGCCAACTCAATACAGAATGCATATCAACTGTATGCACACACCCACATATACACAGTGTATATATGTGTGTGTGTGTGTGTGTGTGTGTATATATATATATATATATATATATATATATATATACATACACACACACACACATATATAGATAGATAGATAGGTACAGTATACTATAAAATACAACCACTATAGTAATACATCCACAGCATAGTAAATTTTAAATCGTTCTATTCAGGCCTAAAGATATAATCGCTGTGGAGCATTTCTTACTCTTGTGGGATAACTTCTTTCCTGACAAGGGGTAGTGGTCACAGGTGTGACATGGATGCAAAACAATCTCAAGTTCTGGGGCTCCCTCCATGGTGGTTGTAGGAGTTGACCCTGGAACTGCAGGAAATGTTTAACACTGATCTGAGTACATTTCTCCGGGACGTGTTTCACCCAGAACAGTGCTTGGCAAGTTGCTCCATCAGCTGATCTATCGGAAGCTACCAGACAAAGCTTCGAGCCATCACTTTAATTTTGACCATGCCTAGATGATCACCATGTAGATCATCCAACAACTTAGCTCTCAACTTGGATGGTACAATAACTCTCAATCCCCACATAAGGCAACCCCTATCGAGGACAAGTTCATCCCAGCGCTGATAAAAATTAGGAAACTGGAATTTCTGCTGTACGTTCCAGCCACTTTGGGTAGCCATGTAGAACTGAGACAGTGTGGGGTCATTTCTGGTTTTCCCTTTGATCACCTGTGCTGTAATAGGGAGAATTGATAGGGAGAATATGTCAAGAGGAGTTCCCCTTTTGTGAATTTTTCAGTTATTTCCTTTTCCAAGGGTAAAGGGATAACCCATCAGAGTTTCCATGATAAATCATTCTCTTGAATTTGAACTTGTAATTGTGTCCTCTAAGAAACAGAGCCCATCTCTGCATTCATGCTGCTGCTCTTAGTGGAACATCCTTCTGTGGATTGCAAATGGATGCTAGTGATTGAAGATCAGTAATGAAAGTAAACAAGCTCCCATGCAAGTACCATTTGAAACGTTTTTCGCCCCAAACCAGACTCAAGGCCTCTCTATCAATCTGTGCATAATTTTTCTCTGCAACAATCAGGGAACATGATGCAAAGGCTGTGGGACATTCACTTCCATCACTCAATTTCTTGATCCAAGATGGCGGCGCGACGCAGCTTGCAGCGGCCACTCCGGAACTGATTATCTGTTATTTGTGAAGTGGGGTGCCGTGTGCAATCATAATCGATTGAAAACGGACGTGGAAGCACGGAGAAACATCGGGAAATTCCAGGAAGACCTTCTTCGTTGCCACTGCTGCTGTGAGGTCTGGGACTCTGCTGGGAAGAACAGGCCCCCAGTCCTCGGGGTTGCATTGCCGATGGCCGTTGGCGGGGCCGTCTTAATACACTTGATATGTTTGAGCTTTGTAAATGCCATCCTTGAACTCTGCCGTGGCATCATCCGGTAGCTTTCTAAATTTGATTTCAGTTGACTCTTTCACGAGGATGTGGCATTCAAATGGTGGATGGATCTCCAATCAAATTGTGGTTGTCTCAGCCAATCATGACCCCACAATGTTGCCCCTCTTTTTTTATATCACATACAAGCTCTGTCTGGCTTGTTGGTTGTTGTATTTCACTGTTATTAATGTCATTCCCAAAGGAGTTATTTTTTCTCCAGTATAAGTTCTCCATTGGATATCTGCAGGATATCATCGGTATGACAACCATGAGAGAATCTGTAGATGCTGGAGACCCAAGCATCTGATGAAGTCCTAATGAAGGATCTCAGCCCAAAACATCAGCTGTTTACCCTTTCCATAGATGCTGTCTGACCTGCTGAATTCCTCCAGCATCTTGTGTGTGTTGTTAAGTGCATTATGATGTGTTGGCCATTAATACTCAGGAGAGTGAGTGCAAGAGGTAATGTGTATAAAACCTTGGACAGACCACACTTGGAATATTGTTTTCTGGTTGTCTCATTATGGGAAGGATGTGGAGGCTTTCCAGAGGGTGCAGAGGAGACTTACCAGGACGCTGCCTGGATTGACTTATGAGAATGGGTTGAGAGAGCTAGGGCTTTTCTCTCTGAAATGAAGGAAGATGAGAGGTGACTTGACAGAGGTGTACAAGATGATAAGGGACGTAGATAGAGTGGGCAGTCAGAGACTTTTTCCCAGGAGGGTGGTGCAAAGGCAACTATGAGGGGGCATAATATTACGGTGATTGGAGGAAAGTATAGGGGGATGTCAGAGGTAAGGTTTTACACAGACAGTGCCTGGGGTGGTGTTAGAGACAGCTACAATAGGGGCATTTAATATATTCTTAGATAGGCAGATAGATGATAGAAATATAGAGGGCCATGTAGGAGAGAAGGGTTAGATTGATCTTAGAGTGGCTTAAAAAGTTGGCACAACTTTTTGGACTGAAGGGCCTGTGCCTATAATGTTCTATGTTCTATTTGTCCTTTTCTCTTTGCACTGCCACTCCTTTTTGTGATTTACTCTCTCCTGACTTCCTCCCTTTTGTTTTCTTCTCCACCTTCTTTAAAACCTGTTTCTTTATAACTTTATCTACTTCTGTTGAAGTGTTACCTCAATTTTCTTTTCAACGGATGCTCTCTGACCTGCTGAATATTTGCTTCCATTTCCACTTCGATTTCAGAATTCCAGCATCTGCTGTGTTTTACTTACTTGCTGGCTTTAGGACAGCGACGAAGCCCCTCCATCTCTGGTGATGTTCAGGGCATTTTTCCGTCCTGTCAGTAGCTTCCTCTCGGTTTTCACTACTGTCAGTCATGCTGGTCTTAGATGGGAACTCAGGAATACCGTAACACTCAGATGTATAGGATTCTGTTTCTGTAACAGTTTTGTTTGACCAGTTAGGGTTGTTGGTCCTGAGCTGAACCCCCTGAAGCCGGAAGACTGGTGGACACTCCTAGTCCGGCCTCTACTCCTTGACCCCTTTGGCATGAGTGACCCTACCAAGAGCCAAAGCATAAAACCATGCCTCCAGTCAACATAGCTCTCTGGGTCATTAAGGCACCCAAGCCTCCAAACCATGGTCTTTTAGGAGATGTGGTGTCTTAACTTCTCATGTACTCTTACATGGTTCAGGTTTAGTGTGATAACACCCCCGTGTGTCACTCAATGCATTTAGTTACATCAAAGCTGCTGTATGAATGTACAGTAATCAAGGTCCATTCATCAACATTTCTGAATACTTTCTTTCAATGTTGTCACAGAAATCAGGCAGACAGAATAAGGTCTTATTTCAATAATGCCCATTAAGCAGCCCATAGGTTTGCACTAGACATTGCAATCAAGATTCCAAACCTTATCTTCAACAAAACAACTCAAATATAACCATCTCTGGAGTCAAAATAGAGAGATACAGCTCAGAAATATGAGTTTGTCCAATGGAGTCCACGTAAACCATCACTCACCCATTCAATTGATCCTACTGTTATGATATTTTTTATTCTACCGACATTCCGATCAACTAACTGTCAGCATGGCAGCATAGGAGTTAGCGCAATGCCTTACAGTGCCAGGGATTATTAATCAGGAGTTCAATACCCACCACTGTCTGGAAGGAGTTTGGACGTTCTCCCCCATGACTTCATAGTTTTCTCTGCGTGCTCCAGCTTCCTCCCACGTTCCAAAGACGTATTGTTGGGATTAGCATGTGTGGAAATACTATGATGGTAGTGGAAGCATGACAACACTTGTGGACTGCCCCCAACACAATCCTTGGACTGTGTTGGCTGTTGACACCAATAACATATTTCACTGTGTTTTTGATATTTCGATAGACATGTGACAAATAAAGACAATCTTTAATTTTTAACTATCCCCATATTTTACCACTCACTGGGGGTAATATACAGTAGGCAATTCATTCTGCATCCCTCTCTTCTTTGGGAATGGAGAGATCCCTGGGCAAGCTCACTCTCGGAGAGAAAGAGCAGACGCCACACAGACGGGGTTCAGGATTGAACCAGTGCCATTAATGTTGCAACTCAGAGGCTTCACTAGATCACCACTCTTCTGCCCCGGAATGATGATAGAAACGCCATGCAGGCAGCAACAGATGAACTGGGGACTCAGGCACCGTCAGGCAGCAGCTCTACTAACTGCACCACTGTGCCAGCGTCTGTACTCATAACTTTTTTTGCTTACTTTACACAAAATGCTGGAGGCTGTTCACAAGCTTCGGTCCGTTCCCCTCCGGTGAGGTCTGCATGGAGCTTAAACACGCTCCCTGTGATGGACTAGATTTCCTCCAGCCACTTCAGTCTCCACCCACATCCCAAAGACTTGAAAGTTGGACCAGACGATTAAGAGCATATGACATTAAGTCATAGTATCAGAAATGGGCCAGTCAGTCCACTGAGTCTACTCTGAGATTCCATCATTGCTGATTTCTTATCTTTCTCAACCATTCTGAAACTGATGCTCTTACTAATTAAGAATGGAAATCCTACAAGAGGTAGTAGATTCAGCCTAGTACATCGCAGGTAAAGCCCACCCAGCCATTGAGCACATCTACATGAAACACTATCATAGGAAAGAAGCTTCCATCATCAGAGATCCTCACCACCCAGGCCATGCTCTTTTCTCACTGCTGCCATCAATTAGAAGCTACAAGTACCTCATAAGTAGGTTCAAGAACAGTTACTACCCTACAACCATCAGGCTCTTGAAAAAAGGAGTTAACTACACTCATTTGCCCACCCATTGAGCTGTTCCCACAACCAATAACAAACAAGAGAAAATCTGCAGATGCTGGAAATCCAAAGCAACACACACAAAATGCTGGAGGAACTCAGCAGGCTAGGCAGCATCTATGGAAAAGAGTGCAGTCAACGTTTTGGGCCAAGACCTTTCATCAGGACTGGGGAAAAAAAGATGAGGAGTCAGAGTAAGAAAGTAGGGGCAGGGACCATCTCTCTATTTGTTGAGTATGCCCGTGGGAAAATTAATCTCAGGGTTGTATATGGTGACATTTAGAGTACTGTATGTGCTTTGATAATAAAATTTACTTGAACTTTTTGAACTTTGAATCTATCATTTTCTGCTTTAAATATACCCAATGACAGTCTTCCCAGCAATATATGGCAATAAATTCCACAGTTTCACACACTTTGGCTAAAGAAATACCTCGTTATCTTTGTCCTAAAGGGGCATTCTTGTACTCTGTGGCTGTTCCCTCACTATGGAAAGCATCCCTTCCACGTCCACTCTAACCACTGACCTCCTCCGGCAATTGGAACGTGAAACATAGAACATAGACCAGTACAGCACATATGGGCTCTTCAGCCCACAAAGCTACATGGCTCACCAGTTTCCATATGCCTATCTAACTCTCTTAAATGTTTTTAATCAATCTGCCTCTACCAACTCCCTGGCAGCATGTTCCATTCTCTCAGTGTAAAAAGCCTATCTCTAATATCCTCCCGATATTTTCCTCCAATTACCTTAAGGTTATATCATCATATGTTAGTCAGTTTTCCCCTGGGGAAAAAAGGCATTGGCTGTCTACTCATTCAATGTGTCTCATACACCTCTATCAAGTTACTTCATGTCTCCTTCACTCTAAAGGGAAAAAACGTTGGCTCACACAATCTTTCCTCGTAAGATATTCTTGTAATCCAGGCAACATCCTGGTAAATCTCCTCTGCACCCTCTCTAAAGCTTCAACATCCTTTCTATAATGAGGCGACCAGAACTGAGCACAATATTCCAAGTTTGGTCCAATCTGAAGTTTATAGGGCTGCAACATTACCTTGTGGCTCTTGAACTCAGTCCCCGTCTAATGAAAGCCAATCCACCATACGCCTTCTTAACCACCCTATCAAATTGCACAATAACTTCGAGGAATCTCTGGATGTGGATCCCAACATCCCTCTGTCGCTCCACATGGCAAAGAATCCTGTACTCCACCTTCAGCTTCAACCTTTCAAAGGCCATCTCTTTACACTTTGATGGTTTGAACTCCATATGCCACTTCTCAGCCTGGTTCTGCACCCTATCAATGTCCCATTGTAATCTACAAGAATCTTCTAAACTAGATTGTAGCCCTAGAATATCATTCCTTTTGGATTTGCACCAAACTAACACCTGCCTTCGTTGCACAACACAGCTTTAGCACACATCTTAACATGTATTAGGATTAAAGACTTCCATTGCCAATGCTCCACTACAACATTCCCTAGTGCAGCCAAGGTAACATCCTCGAAGTCCTGTCCTGCCCTGAATAGAACTTAGAAACTTGTGACTTGAAAGCAAATAAGGCCGTAAGACATAGGAGTAGAATTAGCCCATTCAGCCCAATGAGTCTGCTCTGCCATTTCAATTTATTATCCCTCTAAATCCTGTTTTCCTACCTTCTCCCCATAATCTTTCACACCCTGACTAATTAAGAACCTATCAACCTCTGCCTTAAACACACTCAATGACTTGGCTTCCGCCTCTTCGCTTTCTACTATCTTTTCTCTTCACCATACACACACTTTCTTCCATAACTCTGTCCTGCTCTACCAAACCCACCCCATTCTGCCGCCCCAGACAATGGCAATTGAACCATAGCTGACAACAAACATTGTATTACAACTTATCATGTTACTAAAGACCATTCATGTGTATTTATTCTTCACTGGACCATTCTTTCTCACAGTTTTCATTTCTTAACTACACACGTATACACCCGTTGGCCAGTTTATTCAGTACACCTGTTTGTCAATCAAAATATCTAATCAGCCAATCATGCGGTGGCAACACAGTGTATAAAAGCATGCAGGCATGGTCAAGAGGTTCAGTTGTTGTTCAGACCAAACATCAGAATGGGGAAGAAATGTGAGCTCAGTGACTTTGACTGTGGATTGCTCGATGGTGCCAGAGGGGGTGGTTTGAGTATCGCAGAAACTGCAGATCTCCTGGGATTTTCACCCATAACAGTCTCTAGAGATTACAGAGAATGGTGCGAGAAACAAAAAAAACATCCAGTGAGCTGCAGTTCTATGGGCAAAAACACCTTGTTAATGAGAGAGGTCAGAAGAGAATGGCCAGACCGATTCAAGCTGTCTGAAAGGTGACTGTAACTCAAATAACCACATTACAAGACTAGTGCGCAGAACAGCATCTCGAACACACAACACGTTGAACTTTGCATGGGCTACAGCAGCAGAAGACCATAAACATACACCTAGTGGCCACTTTATTAAGTAAAGGAGGAATCTAATAAAGTGGCAGCAGAGTGTGGAACACATTGAACATCACTCATTCTATGGGCCATCTGTTATGAAACCAGTAACTGGTTTCACTTACCAGCAAAGATAGATATGTCAGTTGAAGTCCAATGGTACTATTTTCAAAAGTTTTATTAATAAAGGGGCACAAAAATTAAGGTTAAGACAAACATTCAGATAACATGCGTCAATACTCAATCTAAAACGCAGGTACATTAATAATCACTCAGAAATAAGCTCTTTCGTTGTCTAGGGTATAATACTGAGTCCAATTGGAAATATAAAGAGTCACTCTGAAGTCTGCAGGCTTTTCTCTTTTGGTTTCACGTGTTGGAGAGAGAGAGAGATAAAACGGAAAAACTTGCCCAAAACATCCGTGGAATCAGGGGAGCGATCTTCCCCGTTGTTAGTTAAAAAGCGATCTTCCGTTGGTTCCAGCCACAAACCCCGCATTCGGAATTTAACGCACGTGGCTTATTTCAAAATGGCTTCCCGTTCCCACGGGAAGCGTTATCGTGCTTCTTGGTGTCTCCTTGGTGCGTCTGAGGGTCGTCCTCTTTCAGACCCTTCTTTATACTGCCTCACGGGATCTCAGGTGTCAATCAGGTTGCAGGTGATGCAATCTCTCTCTCAACCAGCCCACTTTGCCCGAGGGCTTTACAATGTCCCTGCGAGTTGGCACGTCTGCAGTTCCCAGGTGTCTCCTGAGAACAATGCCACAGTCGCCAGCTTTTGTCCCAGTGGAATGTGGTATCCAGCACGTCGCTGTCTTTCCATTTCCTGTGTCCATTCAGCCTGTCTCTCTCTCTCTCTTGCTCTCTCTCTCGGGTCATTGACCCCCCTTTCACTAGGGCTCTTGCAATTCTCACAAAGGAGGGGGCTGGTATCATAACACATCTTCCTACAGCAATTTTATTCATTGCAGAATTATTCTGTAATGATTGATTCTGTCATTATCCCAGAGGAATAACTCCCTGCCCTGGCTCCCTGAGCCCTCCCTTCTACTTTCCCAAGAGTTGGAACAGGTCTCAATGAAGCAAGTTAAAACCAAACAGTGATACAATTGAGTCATTGTTCAGAATGTTCATACATTTAAACAGGCGTTGGTATTAATGTAGGAGGTTTCCAATTCTCAAACAATGATCTGTACAATTTGGACTGTCTGCCCTTTCTACATCATGCATTAAAATCATTCTTGCAGTTGCAAAATAATTTTAAAATGTTCTGAAATTTAGTTTCCTCTTTCTGGCAATGCACCAATTCCATAGTGTCTACAAATTCTTAATTGATCCGTCAATCAAAGTTAGACTTTTCATCTGAAACATGATCCTTAAATGAGCCCACCATTCATCTCAAGAATGCGTAGCAAATACACTATCTTGCCTCGAAGGGAACAGGCTACACTCTATTTCACATGGTGTAATGTTCTGTCTTTATAAAGCAGTACATGCTTCAATGTAGCATGGCATCATCCACCTACGCACAGCCACTAGCTAATGTCCTGTGGCATTGTGTTGGTGCTGCAACAGCCCACGAACAAACAAGTACAACAAAACGTTTAACAAAAAGACAACTTAACAACAGAATGATTGCATGAAGCTATTAAACTATTCCCGTGTTTTAACAACTTTGGCAGAACCGCTGGAGGTTGAGACTTATTGAACAATGTAACTTCACTCACCCCATCACTAAAATGTTCCCACAGCCTATGAACTCTCAAGGATTCTTCGCCTCGTTTGCTTGATACTTATTGTTTATTTATTAATTATTATTATTTTGTATTTGCACAGTTTGTCATCTTTTGCACATTGTTTTTTTGTCCATCCTGTTGTGTGTGGTCTTTCATTGATCCTATAGTGTGAATGCCCACAATAAAATGAATCTCAGAGTAGTACATGGTGACCTATATGTACTTTGATAAGAAATTTACTTTGAACTTTGCCTCCTGCAATTTTAGAAAGCTGGGAGATCATACTTAGAATTGCAGAGGTCTGCAGAAACAGGCCTTTTGGCCCATCCAGTCCTTGCCAACCCCATCTTCTGCCTAGTCCCATCTACCTGCACTGATCAAACCCCTCCAAACCCATCTCATTCATGTAGCTATCAAACTTCTTTTAAGTGTTACAATTGGACCTACATCTACTACTTGTTCCACCCTCACGCTATCCTCTGAGTGAAGAGGTTTTCCTACAGATTCCCCTTAAATATTTCACCTTTCACCCGAAACCTAAGACCTCTAGTTCTAATCTAACCCAACGTGAGGCGAGTTATCCATTTGAAATGATAAGTCCTCAGTGGCGAAGTGTAAACATGGGAATAAGAGTTCTTGCTTCTTAATCCACTATTTGATGAGATTCGGGTCTAACCTTTGTCCCCATGTCCCCCATATTCCAAACTAGTGATCAAGGAATTTGAACAAAAAGTTCAGAGACCTTGGATACAAATCCTTTGAATTCAGCTATAGGTTTTAATTTGATTTAATATTATTCCAGCCACCATCAAATGGAGGTACAGAGCCTGAAGTCCCACACTACCAGGTTCATAACAGTTTCTTCCCTCCAGCCTTTCAGTTCTTGAACCAACGTGCCTCATGTTAGTGTCATGGTTAGCGCAATGCTGTAACAGTTCAGGATGTCGAGGTTCGGAGTTTAATTCTGATGCCCCTGTTAGAAATTTGTTCATCCTTCCCATGTGCGCGTGGGATTCCTCCTGGTACTCTGGTTTCCTCTCAATGTCCAAAAGCGCACTGATTATTAGGTTAATTGATCATTATAAATTGTCTTGGGATTCAGCTAGGGTTAAATAGGTGGGTTGCTGGGCAGTGTGTCTCGTCGGATTGGAAAGGCCATTTCAACATTGTATCTCTAAATATATAAATTAAGATAAAATCCCTAATCAATACTTCATTACAGCAGCACTGTGACCACTTTGATTTATTTTGCTCTACAATGGACATTTTTGTTCAAATTGTGTTTTTCTTGTGAAAATTTATGTTTAGTTTATGATTGTCTTGTGAACACTACTTATACTGTATGATACAATGTGCCTGTGATGAGGCATCCGCGTACTTATGCATATCACATTGAACTTGACTTAGACCATAACACAACAAAGCAGCATTAGGCCATTCGGCCCATCAAGCTTGCTCTGTCATTCCATCATGGCTGATTTATTATCCCTCTCAACCTGATTTTCCTGCCTTCTCCTCCTCGTATCCTTTGATGTACTTACTAATCAATAACCTATCACACTCCACTTTAAATACATCCAATGACCTGGTCTCCGCAGCTGTCTGTGGCAATGAATTCCACAGATTCACCACCCTCTGGCTAGAGAAATTCCTCCTCATCTCCATTCATCCCACTATACCAAGGTTGTGCCCTCTGGTCTTAGACTCCCCCACTATAGGGAGTCAACATTTCAGGGACTTTTTGGATCTGACTTTAATTTGACATTTTTCTGAAAAATCTTTGAAATTTATCTGAGCAAAACTATTAGTTTACCAAAAAAAACCTATCAGATTTACTCATATTCATTGAAGAGGACATCTGCTCTGTCCAGGATGTAACTTTAAGCCCACCATTACAGTTGACTCATAGACTGTCTATAAAGGAAGTTATGGATTGGCGAATCAGTGGCAGCCATGTACTTTGAAAAGAAAATTTAAATAATAAAATGTAATTTCAGATTCAGATTTATTTATCACATGTCCATACAGTGAAATGCGCTAACAACCAACGCACCTAAAGATGAGCTGGGGCGGCCCACAAGAGTCACCACACAACATGGCACCAAAGTAGCACATCTACAATGCTTGGCAGAATAACACAGAACACAACAAACAACAGAACAAGACTCTTTCTTCCCTCCCACCCAACCACACACAGGGACAGTCCTCCAACTCCTGGATAGGCCTCTGGCCTCTACTCTCCGGTCTTCAGCCATTGGACTTTGGGTTCCAGACTTCCAATCGAACTTTGGGCTCTGATTGTTGGTATTGATCCCCGGAGTAGCCGATGGCAGGGCCCCAAAATTCAGGCCTGCTGACTGACCAGTCTTTGTGCTTCCTCATGCCTTCTGCTTGCAAAGGACATCCAATCCTGGTTATTTTACAAGATCTTTATTTCAAGATATTTATTTCTAAAAATCAATCAATCAATCAATCAGATTTAAATCAATTGAAGTCGAATTAAATTGTAACTTCCAAATGACAGCTCCAAATTCCTGCCTCCCCTGAACAAGCAGAGCTCAACAACTATTTTTCCAGACCTTAAGCTCAAATCCGGCATACAAACCTGGTGTGACTGATGTGACTGTTTCTGTTTAAATTAGATTTTCTCCAGCCCTGGTATTTCAGTTTCAAGTTGGAGTCAAGATACAGATCATCTGTGGTCTTCGCGATTGGTGGAGAAATTTAAGGATCTGAATGTCTTTCATCTGTCTCTGTATTGTGCTCTGAAGCCATACATCCTGTTCTTATTTACCTATTTCAATAGCGAGACGGTGTAATTGCTGTGTCAGAGGTTTAAATAGGCAACTTCCATTATATATGTGGAGATAGAGAATTTATTATGAAAACATTAATAAGAAGTGTTTGCAGATGTAAGATCTTTTACAACTACAGATTTATTTGAATATTTTGAGTGGAAAGCGTATGATCTGTTGCACTTCAATGATTGCAATTTGTTGCAGCGACATTTTTCAAAGAGTACGAGAATGCTAATCAATTCTCTCAGAGTTACTGGCCTAGCAGAGAAGAAAAAGATTTGCAACCATCAATCATGAGCTACAGGTAATAAAATCATGATGATCTTGACCCCCCCTTTCCGCTTTGATCCCTCCATTCCGTGTTTTTATTTATTTATTTTTATTTAGAGGTACAGCGTGGAACAGGCCCTTCTGCCCCAACAAGCCAAACTGCCCAGCACCCACCTTTTTATTCATTTTTAAATGTTATTTAGAGAATCTGCACAAAACAGGCACTTCTGCCCCATCAAGCTGTTCTGCCCAGCAACTCTCCTGTTTAATATTTTTATATTTTATTTAGAGATACTGAGTGGAACAGGTCCTCCTGGCCCAACAAGCCATATGGCACAGGACTCCCCCAATTTAATCCTAACCTAATCGCAGTACCATTTACAATGACCAATTAACCTACCAATAGACAATAGACAATAGGTGCAGAAGTAGACCATTCGGCCCTTCGAGCATGCACTGCCATTCTGAGATCATGGCTGATCATCTACTATCAATACCCGGGTTCCTGCCTTGTCCCCATATCCCTTGATTCCCCTATCCATAAGATACCTATCTAGCTCCTTCTTGAAAGCATCCAGAGAATTGGCCTCCACTACCTTCCGAGGCAGTGCATTCCAGACCCCCACAACTCTCTGGGAGAAGAAGTTTTTCCTTAACTCTGTCCTAAATGACCTACCCCTTATTCTCAAACCATGCCCTCTGGTACTGGACTCTCCCAGCATCTGGAACATATTTCCTGCCTCTATCTTGTCCAATCCCGTAATAATCTTATATGCTTCAATCAGATCCCCTCTCAATCTCCTTAATCCAGCGTGTACAAGCCCAGTCTCTCTAACCTCTCTGCGTAAGACAGTCCGGACATCCCAGGAATTAACCTGGTGAATCTACGCTGCACTTCCTCTACAGCCAGGATGTCCTTCCTTAACCCTGGAGACCAAAACTGTACACAATACTCCAGGTGTGGTCTCACCAGGGCCCTGTACAAATGCTAAAGGATTTCCTTGCTCTTGTACTCAATTCCCTTTGTAATAAAGGCCAACATTCCATTAGCCTTCTTCACTGACTGCTGCACTTGCTCATTCACCTTCAGTGACTGATGAACAAGGACTCCTAGATCTCTTTGTATTACTCCCTTACTTAACTCTACACCGTTCAGATAATAATCTGCCTTCCTGTTCTTACTCCCAAAGTGGATAACCTCACACTTATTCACATTAAATGTCATCTGCCAAGTATCTGCCCACTCACTCAGCCTATCCAAGTCACCCTGAATTCTCCTAACATCCTCATCACATGTCACACTGCCACCCAGTTTAGTATCATCAGCAAATTTGCTGATGTTATTTTCAATGCCTTCATCTAAATCATTGATGTAAATCGTAAACAGCTGTGGTCCCAATACTGAGCCCTGTGGCACCCCACTAGTCACCACCTGCCATTCCGAGAAACACCGCCAGTTTTCTATCCATGTCAATGTCTTCCCCCCGATGCCATGAGCTCTGATTTTACCCACCAATCTTCTATGTGGGACCTTATCAAATGCCTTCTGAAAATCAAGGTACACTACATCCACTGGATCTCCCTTGTCTAACTTCCTGCTTACATCCTCGAAAAACTCCAATAGATTAGTCAAGCATGATTTGCCCTTGGTAAATCCATGCTGGCTTGGCCCAATCCTATCCAACTGGTAAGTTGTTGGAATGTGGGAGGAAACCAGAGCACTTGGAGGAAACCCATGCGTTCAAGGGGGGAAACGCACAAACTCCATACAGACAGCACTGGAATTAAACTCTGAACTCTGGAACGCTCTGAGCTGTAATAGCGTTGCACTAACCTCTACGCTATCGTAGTGTCCTAATTTGCCTAGTCCATGTAAAATCAGACTATTGCTTCCTTGACAAAGCATCTACAAATCACTAGGATTAGGAATTTCAAACACTCTGACAGAAGAAATTCCACTTCTCAATCCATAATTAGTTTGGGAAGTATCCAAGAGTTTAAACCTCTCATACTGGAGTAAACACTCGCCAAAAACAATATAACCTTTGCCTTGATCTTCAGTTTAGGCTTATTACATTCTGATGGGGAACTCATGGCCACAATGAATATGTGAATAGCATTGCTGTATTTGTGGAGAAGTATGATAAGAGTTTAACACACTAAGCACCATTTTTACAAGCATTCAAGTGGATTGGCTACAGCAGCAGACGACCACGAGCATACACTCGGTGGCCACATTATTTAGCTAATAAAGTGGTCACTGAGTGTAAATGCAAGTTGTTGTTGACAAGGTGGAAACCATCTACGTGAGGAACACACACAGAATGCTGGAGGAACTCAGCCAGTCAGGCAGCTTCCATGTGAATTCTAATAGAGTGAGGTATTTTGACAAAACTGTTCTAGAGCCTTGAAACTCTTGGAGCCCAGTATGGAGATATTGCCAAATGCGCAACTGTCTGAGATAGAATCCTGCAGGGTGGAATAAAACAAAATGCCCTTTAGGCATGTTTTCTTTTGGCCTAGTTCCTGAAACATTGCTGGAGTTTAGTGCTTCAGCCCTTCCCAGTTGTGGTCTTGTTGCAGAATGTTTTAATAGTTATTAAATGATCATTGGCTCAAAAATCTGTGCAATCGGCAAGCTGGTTTTCTCTGTGCCTGGTATTGTTATCCAAACTTTAACCAGAGGGCATGCTTCAAAATGCCTACGGCTTTTTGGTTCAACTTACAAAGTGTTGCTTATAGACTTTAGTTTGGCTTATCCACTCACGGGCCACATTATTTATTGCATGCCCATCAGTAAATGAATCTCAGGGTGCATATGGTGACATATATCTACTTAGATAATAAGTTTACTTCGAGCTTTGAACTTTGAATTAAGTTTTGATTAGAAATGGTACAAGTATATAAATGTATTAAAAGACTTGCAGCCTTTTTATGACAACATAGGTTATTCATGATCTAACCAAATGCCCAGGAATAATAATGAATTTTTATGCACTGCAACTGAACACACACCACTCTGTTTACACCCATTGGTGAAAGGCACCCTTGTGCCAAAAGTGTAAAATTCAAACAATGGTGGCACACATGGGCTTTAATAATCTATTATCAAAGTCAAAGGTGACATGGTAGCATCATGGTTAGTGCAACACTCTTTCAGCTCAGTCTGTTGAAGTTCTGAGTTCAATTCCAGCATTCATGATTCCGGGAATGAAGGGGTTAACATATGAGGAACGTTTGGCGGCTTTGGGCCTGTACTCTCTAGGATTTAGAAGAATGCATTGAAACCTACGAATGTTGAAAGGGCTAAATAAGGTGGACGTGGAGAGGATGTTTCCTATAGTGTGGTTGTCTATAACTAGGGGACTCAGCCTCAAAACTGAGGTGCAACGTTTTAGAACAGAAGTAAGGAGGACTTTTTTTAATCAATGAGTGGTGAATCTATGCAATACTCTGCAGACTTAGCAGAGGCTAAGTCCGTGGGTGTATTCAAAGCGGAAGTTGGTAGATTCCTGATTGGTCGGGGCATCAACGGATATGGTGAGAGGGCAGGTGTATGGGGTTGAATCCGGGATCAGCCATGATAAAATGACGGAGTGGACTCGATGGGGTGAATGGCTTAATTCTGCTCCTATGTTTTATGGTCCTTTGTAAGAAAGTTTGTACGTCCTTCCAATGGGTTTCCTCTAGGTGTTCCGGTTTCCTCCCACAGTCCGAAGACTTACCAGCTAGTAGGTTAATTGGTCATTGTGAATTGTCCTGCGATTAGGCTAGGGTTAAATCAGTGGGTTGCTGGGTGGTGCAGCTCGATACACCAGAAGGTCCATTCCATTCTGTATCTCTAAATGAAATAAATAAAACATAATACAATAAAATAAAAATAAATTTGTTATCAAAGTATGTCACCATGTACTGTACTATCCTATGATTCATTTTCTTACAGGCATTTGCAGGAAAATAAAGAAATACAATAGAATTTACAAAAACTATACATAATCGAAGACTGAAAAGAAACAGCGAACAAAAGAAGACAAAATGTGCAAATAAATAATAAAATAAAACTGAGAACATGAGTTTTAGAGTCCTTGTAAGTGAGTCCATAGGTTGTGAGGTTAGTTCAGAGTTGAGGTGAGTGAAGTTATCCATGATGGTTCACGATCCTGATGGTTGTATGGTAATAACTGTTCTGGAACCTGCTGGTGTGGAGCCTAATACTCCTGATGACGGCAGCACAAAGAGAGCGTGGCCTGGGTGGTGCGTGTCCTTGATGGTGGATGCTGTTTTATTGTTGTTGTGCTCCTTGTGGGTGTGCTCAATGGGGAGACTTTGTCTGTGACGGATGGGGCTTTATCCACCATTTACAGGTCATTGCTTCAAATATCCAGTGATGTCAAGTTTGCCATAGACAATGCAAGCAGAGTCCCAGGTTGGTCTAAACTGCTCCCTCTTCCACATTTACCAGTGATTTATACTTTATCCTTGGTGTGATGGGGAAGCCAATTCCCAGGCAGCCACTTCCCACCACACCAGGCCATTGAAGAGGATGTTAAAAGGACCTTGTAAATACGAATGCTAGAGTCTCACTCACTTTGCAATCATAAGGTCAAAACTAAATACCAGTTATATGTCGCATGTAATAGTACAGCACAGCGTCAGGCCGATTGGCCCACACTGTTGTGGTAAATCAATTAAATTAGTAATCAAGTGGCCAACTAAACTAATCTTTGCCTACACAATGTCCATATCCCTCCATTTCACTCATTCATTAGCCTATCTGAACTCTTAAAAGTCCCAAATGTATCTGCCTCTACCACAACCCAGGTAATGCATTTCAAGCACCCACCACTCCTTATGTAAAAAACTTGCCCCTCACATTTCCTTTGAAATAACCCCCCCCCCACCCCCACATCTTAAATGCATGCCCTATGGTATTAAACATTTCAAACTTGGGGAAAAGATATTGTCTGTCTACTCTATCTCTGCCTCTCATAATCTTATAAACCTCTATCAGATCTGCTCTCAGCCTCTACCACTTCAGAGGAAACAACCTGTTTGTCCGGCCTCTTGTTGTAACACATGCCTTCTAATTTAGGCATCATCCTGGTAAAGCTCTTTGTGACTCTGATTCAAACCTTCATGGAGGAAGCTCTCTGTTATGAAGGACAATGTCCATATTACAACTCATATATAAAAATGTGGACATTGTCTCTTTAATACTCCGCCCACTCTCTGACTCTCTGCTAAGAATTCCTTCCACAGTGGTTGGACATTTTTCAGCTGCTGTGGCTAGCTTGTCATGATAATTGCAAAGTGGAATCTAGCTGCAAGACTGGGGAGAGGTGGTAGCTAAGAAGCTATCAGTAAACTAACACCCCAAACTAACTTTAATATCGTTTGATGGGTGTTAGTTAACTGATAGCTTCCCAGTTGCCACCTTTTCCCAATATTATATTATATCCACTCACTCCAATTAACAGAGATTCAAAATAATTCAAGTTCAAGTTTAATTATCATTCAACCATACATGAATATAGTCAAATGAAGCAGTGTTCCTCTGGGGCCAAGGTGAAAAACACATTACCGACAGCACACAGCACATAGCACACATGGTTACAATGTCATAAAAACATACAGTCACAAACACAAATATAGCCCAATTTCATGGGTATCATATCTGCAGAATTGATGGTAAGTTGGCCAGGCCTAGCTTGTACATCCACTGAGCACACACCAGAGGGCAAGATCGAATGAAATTGATTATTGACTTGCCATCACACTTGTTATATTATAGTAAAATATACTTTTTCAATCCATAAATTACAGTTCGGGGCAACAATTCAGTATCCAAGCTATACTCATCGAGACCACAGTTCTGTAACATCAATGTGTTTATTCACCATTCTAGTACTACATAAACTAACAAAGCATTTTCTTCTGATAGGAAAGCCTTTGAGTGACGATCCCATTATTCTATGGAATTGTGGTGGATCTGATGGTAATCTCACAATCCAGCCCCTTCTCAGTAAATTTCACTCCCTTGCCCATCAAAAAAATGTACCAACCTCTGCTTTGAAAATATTCAAAGACTCTGCTTCCACTGCTATTTGAGAAAGAAGTCTTGAAAGATCACAAACCTCTGAAAGAAAAAAAAATCTCATTTTGTCTTAAATGGGCTATTCATTATTTTTAAAGAGTAACTCTCAGTTTGAGATTGCCACACCAATCATCTCCACCTTGTCAAAAGCCCACAGTATGTTAAGATGTTTCAATTCCATAGGACCGCAAGACCACAAGAATAGAAGCCATTCAACCTAACAAGTCTGCTCCACCATTCCACTGTTACTAATCTAGAACCTATCAACCTCCACTTTAAATATACCCAATGACTTGGCCACCACAGACATCTGTGGCAATGAATTCATTACCCTCTGGCTAAAGAAATTCATCTTCATCTCTGTTCTAAAGAAATATTCTTCTATTCTGAGGCTGTGCACATTGGTCCTCAACTTATCCACTATAGGAAACATCCTCTCCACGTCCACTCTATTTCGGCCTTACAGTATACAGTGGGTTTCAGTCAGATCCTCCCTCATTCTACTGAACTCCAGTGAGTACAGGCCCAGAGCTATCAAAGATTCCTCTTATATTAACCCTTTCATTCCAAGGATCATTCTTGTGAATTTCTTCCACCAGCACATTTCCCTCATTTCCCTCCTGCTCTTCTAAATTTTAACGGATACAAATTAAGCCCATCCAATCATTCTCAAATGACAATTCAGGGATGAGAAAGAGGTCAAAGTTCAGACAATAATGAATAATTGACTGGTGATTGGAGGAGATTTCAAGAGAAAGGGAAAGGTGAGAATATGGAAAAGTTTGAAATTAAAGACCAGAATTTAAAAAATGAGGGTTCCTTGACTAAGAACTTGATGTAATTTTGAAATGGCAGATCTTGAATTCAGGTGTTAACACTGCAGTTTCAATTACAGTAGCAACTCAGCAGGTTAGGTAGCAGCTACGGAGAGGAATAAGAGTCCATGGATTTCAGGCATGGAAAGGAAGGGGGAAGAAACACAGACAAAATGCAGAAGGACTTTTGCTCTCCATAGATACTGCCCGACCTGCTGAGTGCCTCTAGCATTTTATGTGTGTTGTTCTTGCTTTCAAGCATCTGCAGAAATTCTTGTGTTTTTTTTTAATTACAGTCAGCTCCCACAAACAGTGAAATGGATAAGTTGTCCTGATGAAGATTCTCAGCCCGTAACATCGACTGTTTATTCCTCTCCATAGATGCTGTCTAACCTGCCAAGTTTCTCCGGCATTTTGTGTTTGCAGCTCTGAATAAATTAACTGATTTTTTAATAATATTAAGGAATTAATTTTTGCTGAGATGCAAGAGGCAACTCCCATGTTCATCATCAAAGTAGCTCCAGGGGATCTTTTGCTAGAGATAGCAACTAAGATCCCATCAGGGAGGAGGCTATGTAGCATCCATACTAGGACCACAACTCCAATCAGGGAGAAGGCTACATAGCATCCACACCAGGACCCCTCTCCCATCAGGGACGAGACTATGTAGCATCCACGCCAGGAACACAAGACTCAAAAACAGTTACTTTCCCCAAGCAGTAAGGCTGATCAACACCTCCAACCACTAACGCACGCCTCCACACCTCCAAACACCACATCATTTCCTGTCAGTCACCTTATGTAGAGATCCTCCTGTGCCTGGTATCACTCTATGTATTAATCAATTAATCCATGTATATAAATTAACTTCTCATTTATATTTGCTATGTATATTTTATTATTGTGTTCTTTATCTTATTGTGTTTTTTTGTGCTGCATCAGATTCTGATTAACAATTATTTTGTTCTCCTTTTCACTTGTGTACTGGAAATGACTTTAAACAATTTGAATTAGTTTAAGGTCTTAATCCCACGGTACAATCCATCCTGCACTGAAGCATCAGGCTGTCTTTTGTGCTTAATCTCTGGAGCTGGATGTGAACCTGGAGCCTTGTAAAAAAGAGTCCCAAATGATTCCAAGTGTTTCAAAGCTTCCTTCAGGCTTAAGGGTTCAAACTAATCAGAAATGGAGCAGAGGTCCAAGACTATGAGAGGTATAAACAGGATAAACGCAAGCAGGCTTTTTCCACTGGTGGTTCCTTAACCATATAACCATATAACAATTACAGCACGGAAACAGGCCACCTCAGCCCTTCTAGTCCATGCCGAATGCTTACTCTCACCTAATCCCACTGACCCGCACTCAGCCCATAACCCTCCATTCTTTTCCTGTCCATATACCTATCCAATTTTATTTTAAATGACAATACCGAACCTGCCTCTACCACTTCTACTGGAAGCTCATTCCACGTAGCTACCACTCTGTAAGTAAAGAAATTCCCCCTCGTGTTACCCTTAAACTTTTGCCCCCTAACTCTCAACTCATGTCCTCTTGTTTGAATCTCCCGTGTTCTCAATGGAAAAAGCCTATCCACGTCAACTCTATCTATCCCCCTCATAATTTTAAATACCTCTATCAAGTCCCACCTGAACCTTCTATGCTCCAAAGAATAAAGACTTAACTTGTTCAATCTTTCCCTGTAACTTAGGTGCTGAAACCCAGGTAACATTCTAGTATATCTTCTCTGTACTCTCTCTGCTTTGTTGACATCTTTCCTATAATTCGGTGACCAGAACTGTGCACAATACTCCAAATTCAGCCTTACCAATGCCTTGTACAATTTTAACATTACATCCCAACTCCTATACTCAATGCTCTGATTTATAAAGGTTAACAATTTAAGGTTGTTATAGTGGGGTGATAGTGGGGTGGTAATGGGGACAAGCTCCCACTACCTATTAAATGCTCCCAATGGCATGCGCCTCAAATAGCCTCTGACAACCAAGTCCAGCTCCTGGCCTTCACCTGTGGCTTGGCAACTAAGCCCGGCGGAACCGTTTCTACTGAAAGGAGAAGCAGCAAAGGTGGGTTACTGGTGCCTTAAAACCAGTCATCTCTAGCAGCTGGGTCTTGTCAGCCATGGTTGTCAGCTCATCTAGGAGGAGAATTCTGATCTGAAACCTCTACTGCATTGCAGCTATACCTACTCATGGGGAGGGCTTCAGGATAAACCCCAAGGAAAAGCTCCAGAGCTGGAGCCTCTAAGACAGCTCTACATTGAGATGAACGTTGCCTGGCAACTCCTGCAACACCACTGGTGCCAGACTGTATCGGTCTCTGCTGTTGCTTTGGGTTCATCAGGTGCATGGAGAGGGTAAACTTGCTAGATGGGTAACAGCTTGCTCTCCATATTGTACTGCCCTGGCTTGCGTATCTACGCAGGGAGGACACAACAGCCATGGTCAACCCTGACTGACAGAAGCCTCATCATCTCATATTTCCACTGAGATTGGGTGAGACTACAACTAAAGGTAATCGGTTAAGGGTGAAAGGTGAAATATTTTAAGGGAACATGAGAGTGAACTTCACACAGAGGGTCTTAACAGTGTGGAACTAGCAGAAGTGATGGATGTGGGTTCAGTTTGAACATTTAAGAGAGATTTCTATAGGTGTATGGAAGGGAGGTTTATGGAAGGCTATGGTCAAGGAGCAGGCCGATGGGACTAGGCAGATTAATAGTTCAGCAAGGACTAGATGGGCCAAAGGGCCAGTTTCTATGCCATAGTGTTCAATGACTCTATGTGATTGGATGGGTTGATTTTTAAATGAATGAGGCCTGTCAGATGCTCGCATATCACAAATATTCTCAAGACAACGTGGAGATGAAGTGAAATGATTTCAAAGTCAAAGCTGAGTTAATTGTCAAATGCACAAGTACATGTCTTCACAGATACAATAAAAAACCTACTAACAACAGCATAACAGGCACATAGCATCACAAAAATGCGCCATTTAAAGTAAAACAAAATTATAATCAAATTTTACAAGAATGAAAACTATTAGAACAAAAACGTCTGTTTTAGTGCAGGGTGATCAAGGTGGTGATAATGAAGCTAAACTCTAGTGATTAGGGCTGTACTGGTTGATTCAAGAATGAAATAGTTGAAAGGAAGTGGTTTTTCTTGAAGCTTGTGTAACCCCTGGGTCGCCTCAGGCATCGCTCAAACTCGTTCTAGTCTAGGGGGAGCAGCCTTCGGCCCCGCCAAACTGGGTAATCAGTTGGTGTGGATGCTGTGTGATGTCCCCGCCTCGCCCAAAAACAGACAGTACACCATATGCGATTAAATGAGTACAATTTATAAAGGTTACTATAACTAAGCGATTACTAACGATACAGTATATATGAAGAAGAAAAAAAAAGAAAAGGCGCCAAACTTAACAAAGTCCAAACCACTTCGTGCACAACCGTTGGAGCTCAATTACTGAAGTCTTCTGGCATTCGATCCCCTCCGAACTCCTCGACCCGCCTCCTGGGACCACCCACGGTGGTCGACCAGACGCTCCACACTCCTCTGTCTCCATCTCCTCTCCTCACCGAAAACCTTGGGGCGGGGACCCCCGCTCGGGGTCCGTTCCGTCGCCCAGCTTCCAGCATCCCGTCCTCTCTCTCTCACTCCATCGCGCCGACTCCCTAAAATCCCCGCCAACAATCAGTTTACAGTCCCAAACAAGCTTCCAGCACTTATCATAACAAAGACGCCAGCATTCCTACTTTTAACAAAGGCGCCAGCATTCCTACTTTTAACAAAACAAAGACGCCATTTTGATTACATACACAGTAACAAAGAAAAAGAAGAAACCCCCTTTACACTTGTGGTGTGGGAATTGAGGCTTCTGTACTTCCAGCCTGATGGTACTTGTGAAAAGATGACATGGCCCAAGGGTAGTGATGTTGCCTTCCTGGATTTTGCAGCCTGGAGTTTTGGGTCCCATCGTCAGTGTGTCCAGAGTATGAGGCCTGGGGTCGATACTGAAGCTTGAAGCCCAATGGTAAATCAGCAGTCCAGAATTTCAGGCCCAATGGCAGAGGTTCTGAGTTCGAGTCCACTAAGAAAGTTAGAGACCTAATGCTCACGAATCTGTGAGTCCAGTGGAGGCAGGAGGCCCAGAAGCTGCTGTTGGAGGACTGTCTGTGTGCGTGAGTGGTGAATGGATGGATCGGAGGTAAAGAACTGATTTTGCTGTTATTGTTTCGTTGATTTTGTTCTGCTGAAACTCGTGTGGCCTGCAGTCAATGAACACATAGCAGTAAATTGAACTGAACTGAACTAAACTGAACATTCCTAGATTGTTTCAACGACCCTATAGTTTGAAGTTTAATATTTTGTGTTTCTCACTCGTTTTTTGCCTTTTGCACAATTTGTTCTTTTTTTGTGTGTTCGGCGTTTGATGATTTCTTTGAAAGGGTCCTATGGTGTTTCTTTCTTTCATGGCTGTCTGCGGGGAAACATATCTCAGGGTTTTATACTGCATGCACACTTTGATAATAAATGCACTTTGAATCTTTGGATCTTTGCAATGTTAGCACCAGAACATGTGGTGACACTGGTGGGATGCCCCCGTTACATCCTTCTTTATTGTTAATGCAAATGACATAACTTACTGTGTGTTTCAATGTACATGGGACAAATAAATGAATCCGAATCTGAATTATTCCTGTAGATACTGTAATGTTTGTTCTTTGTAAAGATAAGCAGTATGGCTAAAAATGTTAAAACTATTTTATTCACAGATTTATAGCAACAGCTTTTGCTCCAGCCCCAAGCACATGCAACGAGGTCCTTGCGTCTTCTCTGGTTCCGTCTGAACGGGCCACATTGCACACAGAGAACAGCAGTTCTCTATTATGTACATAGATAATAACACATCTTCCCCCTTTAAAGAAAAGCCAACACTTTCCTGTGTCCACATAAACCTGCAAGAAACAATCATCCTTTCCAACAAAGGTATTTACAATTAACTTCATTTGTAATGAGCAAAAACAGACCATTATTCACTCAGCAACTCTGGTTCTGCTGTCTTTGGAAGGTGGAGTTCTGGAGCTCTCCTGGATGCTGTTACGAGTTTCTCAAGTTACCTCACGTAAGCATTTGAGTCTCTCAAAGACATCTGCGTACTCTTCCACGAGTGTTGCATTAGGGTTCTGTGGTCTATGAAGCCATGATGAAAACTCTTTGCACCAGGTTGAGCTTTTCACATTCAGTCAAACCTAATACTCACACAACACACACAAAATTCAGCAGGCCAGGCAGCACTTACGGAAAAAAGTACAGTCGACATTTCGGGCCAAAACCCTTCAACATTTTGTGTGTGTTGCTTGGATTTCCAGCATCTGCAGATTTTCTCTTGTTTGTGATCAGACCCAGCACTTGCTTTTCAACTATCAGTAGGTGTACCTTTAGGTACTTCCCTTTCTGTTTGAAGGTCACGATACAGCCTTCTTTTACTGGAGTGTTCTCTCCGATATAGGCTGTCGCTTTTAATTTCACAGGATAAAGCTTGCTCTTTAGTTTGAGTTTTGCAATCATGCATTGACAATAGATTTACTTGGACTCAGGTGTCAAGCCTGAATAGAATTAGTTCTCATTCACAATCACAGGAACAATCCGTTCTATTTTACCAGCACCCACAGTCTGTAGAGAATCTATAAAAGACTTCCCCCATTTCCTCAACAACCACATGCACCTTTCTTTTGGTAGCTCTAGCTTTGCAGCACTTTGTAAAATGATTCTTCATCCCACAATTAGTGCAAGACTTTCCATAAGCAGGACACATCTTTAGGATGTGTCTACCTCCACATTTGCTGCATTTGCTGTTTGACTCTGCCTCTTTACTGTGTTGTTGCTTTGGAAAGCATCTTGTGCTCTGCCTCTCTGTTTTCACAACATGTACTATTGTTTCTGTTATGTGCAGCTCTTTAGACTGAGATCGTGTGGTCTCTGCTGCCCTACACATATTCACAGCCTTTTCCAGTGTTAAAATTTTTTCATGGAACAATCTTTCTCTGACCCCATAATCTGGGATTTCACAAATTATTTTGTCTCTGATTAGTGAGTCTCTCAAATCTTCAAACTCACAGGATTTACTCAACGTGTGAAGCTCAGTTAAGTATTGGTCAAAGCTAATATCTGTTTCTGGTCACAGGGAAATAACTTATAGTAGATCTTTCAATGTACTGTTTTTACTATGGGCAAGATACCCCTCAAACTTTGTCATCAGGCTATCCAATGTCAAGGCTGTCTTATCAATTGGAAAGCTGTTGTAGATGTCCAAAGCAACTTCGCCACATACATGTGGAAAGACAGATGCTTTCAGTTTTGCCTCTGACTCTACTTGTTGCTAAATATATATCTTGGACTTCTATTCAAAGTGTTTCCAGTTATTAGTTACAATAGTATGCAGCCATCAATCCCAGGTGATCGTGGGTTTGCGCCTCTGGTGGACTGTGTCCTCTCCAGGGCACAAGCCTGGGTGGGAAGATTTGAAGAACCGGCTGTTGCCCACGCAGCGAGCTCCCCCTCTCCACGTCACTGATGTAGTCCAAGGGAAGGGCAAGCGCTGATACAGCTTGGCACCAGTTTCGTTGCAGAGGTTGCCAGAGTGAAGATGTAAACAACATCAAGCTACCTTAGGGACCTCGGCTCCAGCTTTCTTCCTTGAGGTTTACTCCCGAAGCCTTTCCTGGGGGGTATGGCCGCAAGGAGGTGGTGGTTTAAAATCAGAGTTTTCCTTCTCCGAGATGGGCTGACATCATAGGCTGAGGAGCCCCACCCACCTGAAGCAACTGGTTTTGAGTGCCAGTGGTCCACCTTTGTCCCTTTTCTTATCAGTAGAAACAGTTCCGCCAGGCCTAGTAGCTAAGCCACACGTGAAGGCCAAGAGTTACCAGTCAGTTTGCAGGTAAAATGCATAGGTGTGGGAGGACTTAGCTTAACATGAACTTTTCTCACCTTAATCTATGGTGAACTTCTGGACACAATGTGCTCTGTTTCCTCCTGGGCCCGCTTCGCTCCATCACTCTCCGTCTAGCAACTCTTTCTTCAGTTGCTCACGGTATTCATTTACTGTCTGTGTTTAAACCTCTGACTTGACACCATGTTGTCTTTGTCCTTTGCGCAGACAAACATCGTGAGTAAAAACGCTGGAAATATTTTATTTGCAGATTCACAACAACGGTGTTTGTTCCAGCCCTGAGCATGTGCATTGAGCTCCCTGAGTCATTTCCAGTTTCAGCTGAACCACCAGCATTGCACATTGGGACCAGCAGTACTTTATTATGTATATACAGGCAGTCCCCGGGTTACATACGAGTTCTGTTCCTGAGTCCGTCTTTAAGTCAGATTTGCACGTAAGTCGGAACAAGTACATCCAGTATTATTTGGCGCCAGTTAGTCAAACTTTTGTCTTAGGATATAGTGTATATTTTACCTTTCTATGCATATAAAACACTTAAGAAACGTACGTATTCCAATAATTAAACCACTGCGTTGCTTAGTAATAATTGTAGCTTTCATCGGGGCAGGGACTTTCACATGCTCCATTATTCTCACTTTATCCTTTAAAATTGTTCCGATCGTTGACCGACTGTAGCCTAACATTTTTCCAATGACTGATGGTGTTTCACCTCTTTCCAAACACTTTATTATTTCCACTTTATTTTCAATCGCGATCGCTTCCCATCAACAGAACAGAAACACTGCGGACAGCAGGTCCTGAGGTCCGCTGGGTCCTAAGGACCACCGCACTGAGACAGGTTAAATGGGACAAGTGGGGGCTGTGCTGGGTTTGGGTATTTGATCCTCCACAATATTCCGCATGAGAATTTAAACTGGAGGTGGCAGTGCTTTTTTTATGAGGTCGAATTGCGAGCTCAACATCAACCCGGCACGGATAGTACGGGAGTCACTGGGTCGACATCAATCCAGCACGGGAGTGGTCTGTCACTGGATCGAACTCGGGAACCTCCGTTCTCCAGCCCGGCGCTGATCTCACTGTGCCACCAGCTAACCGGAATGGGGGGCGGGGTCAGGGTGAATCTTACTAAGAAAAATTTAAGCCAAATACAAAGTTAAACACTCAACACAGTGTCAACAGCAACGACTTAAAATGGCGGACGGCATTCTCCTTCCTCAGTTCGTAAGTATGAGTTGTCCTTAAGTCGGACGTTCGTAACTCAGGGACTACCTGTACTATACATAACAGCACAGATAGGACCAAAGATGGGGAGAGTATTAGGCTGACTGCGCTATTCCTTTGTCATGATATTCCATTGTTAAGTTTAAAATTAACTTTAAATTCTTCTTCCAAGGCAACTTGTCTAATACAGCGGCAGCAGAAAGTTTGAAGAAATTAAACATCAAGGAAATGCTGCTGGAGATACAAGAGAATGCAAGTACTGGAATCTGAAGCAACTCACCAAGAGATGGAGGATAAGATTAAAATCTTTTTTCTTAGAAGGGTCATTGAAATAAAACATTTTGTTTCTTTTTCCACGGATGCTGACAAACCTGCCAGGTTTTTCCCAGGATTCTTGGCCTGATGTGCATTGCTGAGAGTAACATTGAAACCAATATGGAGAAACAACTTTCTGATTCTGTAAGATGCCATTATTTTACACTGTTTGACATCTCTGAATTTGAGGAGATTTGGCATGTCATCAAAGACTCTTGAAAATTTCTGTAGAGAGCATTCTGACTGGTTTGTATTACAGCCTGGTATGAAGGCTCCAATGCACAGGATTGAAAGAGGCTGTAGAGAATTGTAGAGTCTGCTAGCTTCTTCATGGGTAGAAATTTATAAAACTTTATAAAGCCCTGGTTAGGCCACATCTGAGGTCTTGCATACAGTTCTGGTCTCCCCACTATAAGAAGGATGCTGAGGCTTTGCAGAGGGCGCAGAAGACGTTCACCAGGATGCTGCCTGGTTTAGAGGGAACGTGCTATCATGAGAGGCTGGACAAACTTGGGTTGCTTTCCCTGGAGTGGCGGAGGCTGAGGAAGACCTGACAGTGGTTTATAATATTATGAGAGGCATAGATAGAGTGGGCAGAGAGTATTTGTTTCCCAGGGTTGAAATGTCTAATACCAGAGTGCATGCATTGAAGGTGAGAGGAGGTAGGTTGAAGGGGGGATGTGAGGGCCAAGTTTTTTATTCCGACAGTGGTGGATGCCTGGAATGGGGAATGGTGGTAGAGGCAAATACTCTTAAGAGACGTTTGGATAGGCACATGGATCTAAGAAGGATGGAGGAATATGGTCTTTGCGTAGGTAGTAGCGGTAAGTGTTGGGGTGTTTTTAGCTGGTTTGGCCTAACATTGCAGAGTGAGTGGTTTGTTCCTGTGCTGTACTCCTCGATCTTCTATAACCCTCCCCATCACTGAGGACATGAATTAAGGAGCAGCTGTGAGTTATACCTAAAAGAGTGGTTACTGAGTGAATGTAATGGGCTTCTCCAGGTTATAACAAGATATGCACAGATTCTATTTTCTTTGCTAGTGTGAGACATTTCATAGACTAAAAACTAAAGGCAAAACTAAGTGTGCAAGTAATTACATGTGAGCAGTTGGTACTGGAAATGGGAGTGCTATAAAAGAAACCATCCAGTCGTTTTCTGACAACAGCCCAATGATACAATGAAACAAATGATGTCATCTTCATGGATTGATTTAGTATTGATTTTGATTTTGCAGCATACGACCCTGAGATTTGTCTTCCTGCATGGAGCCCATACAAAGAAAGCATAAAACACCTAACACGCATAAAAAGGGGAAAAAATCGCACAAAAGGCAAAAAATGAGCGAATGACACAGAAAATTAAACATCAAACTGTGGAGTACTTGAAGCAGTCCAGGAACGATGAAGTTAGATCAGTTCAGTTCAATTCAGCGCTGTATCTTTCGTTGACCGCAGGCTGCAGAGATTGCTTGATCAAAATCGCACAAAATAACAATTGAAAAAAGGTCTAACCAGAAATCCGAAACACATATAATATGAAGTACAGGATCCTCTAAAAACAAGTCCACTCCATGAATCACGTCGATCAAGCCTTGCCCAAAACCCAACACTCCTGCATCTTGCTCTGGTAGTATCGAGTGAGACCGGTCAAACACAGGCAGGCAGCTTCTGTTCCCATTGATTTCAATCTTGCTCGATGTTTTAGTCGGAGAGATGGTTGAGAGATGGAACCGATCATGGGTTCGCGCTCCACCATTCTCAACCACGTCAAATTCCCTCCAAGACAGCAAAAGCAGCAGATCTCTCACTCAGCCCAAAGTCACATGATCAAAATGTTAATTACAGGTTCCAATCACACACAGATTAGCAGTTGAAGTTTACTTAAAAGAAAAAGCAGACGAAGAAGTAGTTTTGTGAAGTTTGCAGGATGTCACCATTGGTCACGGTGGTCATCAGCGTCATCTTGCATGTGCTTGTAGTAATAAATTCCACAAATTCTCTACCATCTGGTTAAGGAAATTTCTCCACATCTCTGTTTTAAATGAATGGCCCTCTATCCTGAGGCTGTGCCTTCTTATCCTAGACTCCTCCACCATGAGAAACTTCCTTTCCATATCTACTCTGTTAGGCATTTCAACATTTGAAAGGTTTCAATGAGATCCCCTCTCATCCTTCTAAATTCCAGTGAATACAAGCCACAGCCATCAAACATTCCTCTTTTGATAACACTTACATTCCCAGAATCATCCCGTGAACCTCCTCTGATCTCTCTCCAATCTCTCTTAGATAAGGAGCCCAAAACTGTACACAATACACAAGATGAGGCCTCAACGGTGCCATATAAAGCCTCACCATCATACCTCAGCTTTTATAATCACATCCCTGGTTTTATATCCTAGCCCTCTTGAAATAAATGCTACCATTGCTTTTAACTTCCTCACCACCAACTCAACCTGCAAGTTAATCTTTAGGGTGTTCTGCACAAGGATTTTCATTTCCCTTTGCATCCCCGATTTTTGGATTTTTTTTCCCTATTTAGAAAATAGTCTGCACATTTATTTCTACTACCAAAGTGCATGACCATGTATTTTCCAACACAGTGTTTCATTTGTCACTTTCTTGTTGATGCTCCTAATCTGTCTAAGTCCTTCTGCAGCCTTCCTGTTTCCTCAACACTACCTGCCCCTCCACCAATCTTCATATCATCTATAAACTTGGCAACAAAGCCATCTATTCCATCATTTTAATTATTGATATACAGCATAAAAAAGTGGTTCCAACACTGACCCCTGCAGCCAACCAGAAAAAGATCGTTTTATTCCCACTCACTGCCTCCAACCAATCAGACAATGCTCTAACCATGCTAGTAACATTCCTATAATACGTTGGGCTCTTAACTTGGTAAGCAAGCTGATATGTGGCAACTTGTCAAAGGCCTTCTGGAAGAAATAAACGAGCAGATAATTATTTAGATGGGGAGAGAATTCAAAATGCAGAAATGCAAAGGCACTTGGGAGTCCCTGTGCCGGATACTCTAAAGGTTAAGCTCCAGGTTGAGTCAGTGGTGAAGAAGGCAAATGCAATGTTGGCATTCATTTCTAGAGTTATAGAAAATAAGAGCAGGGGTGTGATGTTAAGGCTCTATAAGGCACTCATGAGACCACACTTGGAGTATTGTGTGCAGTTTTGGGCTCCTTATTTTAGAAAGGATAAATTGACATTGGAGAGGGTTCAGAGAAGATTCACAAGAATGATTCCAGGAATGAAAGGGTTACCACATGAGGAACATCTGGTAGCTCTTGGGCTGTATTCCCTGGAGTTCAGGAGAATGAGGGGGGATCTCATAGAAACATTCCAAATGTTAAAAGGCCTGAACAGATTAGATATGGCAGTTATTTGCCATGGTAGGGGAGTCTAGGACAAGACAGCATGACTTCAGGATTGAAAGATGACCATTTAGAACTGAGATGCAGAGAAATTACTTTAGTCAGAGGGTGGTAAATTTGTGAAATTTGTTGCCATGAGTGGCTATGGAGGTCAAGTCATTGGGTGCATTTAAGGCAGAGATAGACAGGTTCTTGATTAGCCAGGGCATCAAAGGATATTGGGAGAAAGCAGGGGAGTAGGGATGACTGGAAGAATTGGATCAGAGCAGACTCAATGAGCTGAATGTCATACTTCTGCTCCTGTATCTTATGGTCTTATAGTTCAATTTCGCTGCTTTCTGTAAGAAGTTTCTATATTCTCCCTGTGACTACGTAGGTTTCGTCCAAGTGCTCCGACTTCCTCACTCTTTCTACAGATGCACGTGTTAGTAGGTCAATTGGTCATGTGGGTGTATTTGGGTGGAGTTTGCTCACTAAGATGGAAGGGCCAGTTACCGTGCTGCATCTCCAAATGAAATAACAGTTGTTATGTTAGAAATATTGTTACACACATCATTTCAAGAGACTGATGGTTGTAGGAAGGTGACTTTTCCTGAACTTGGTGGTGTCGGACTTCAGGCTTCTTTACACCCTGACTGACGGAGATAGTAAGAAGTCATGACCTAGGTGGAAGGGATCGTTGATAATGGATGATGCCTTCTAGAATTTCCGCATACAGACCATATGCTGCATTTAGTGCAAAGTATTTCAAACCTTAGTTGTTACATGCAATTAAAAACTATGTCAAATTAAGCGGACAAATTTAAAGATCATTTGTTTCCTAAGTCTATGTTGAGTTGAAGATTTTGATGATAAAATTACAACTTCAAAGTCAGAGGTAAGGGTTGTAGACCTACACACCTTAGATGAAATGAGACATTATTACTGAATGAAACCACATATTACTGCAGTGTAGACAACACTGTTCCCTCAAAGCTGCACAGGTGCACAGCCACGCAGTAACTGAAATGCTCTCATGCACATAGCCTCTGTTGCCACACAGGTGGAATTTTCTCTTATGCATTGTGAATATAATTTTGAAATTATGTAAATAAAATTTGAAATTATTGGGATGCGCCATAGAGTCATAAAAACTACAGCACAGAAACAGGCCATTTGGCCCACCTAATCAGTGCTGAACCACTTAAACTGCCTTGTTCCATTTTATGTTAAAATAATTTTGAAATCTATGTTAATATAATGGTGAAATTCCCTTTAATTAATTATGTTAATGAATACATTTTTTAAATAAATGTACCACAACCTTTTTCTGTGAAATATTTTAGAACTTCAACATAGTTACATTTTCAGTGTTACAAACTACAACATTTTGTTGCAAACTGCAACAATAAACAGAGAATGGAAGTTGGTAGCTCATTGATAATTAGCTGCCAGCATGCTTAATCGCGACACCATCTACAAAAAAAAGATTTCAAGTGCCGTGCAGTTTTCATGCCTTGTAAAAATTTCCTGCACAGAACAATGGTTGGACACTCAGTTGTGAAGAAAAATTAGAGGGAACATTGGTAGAAAATATCATGGTTTGGGTGCCTTTTGAATGCAGTGGAAAACTTTAAATCCACTTGCACTGTTGATGGGCAATAACTACTCAAGCTGGTTAGACAGTGGTGAATCTATATGCAGATCATGCTCTAGTTTCATTTGAGGAGTGTGTGTTGGTGGTGTAGCGGAGGTGTGGGAAGGGGGCAAGTGGGGGGTAAATAGTGAGGAGGGCTATACATTTGATAGACAAGGCTCTGTTCACTTCTCTGTAATGTCCAGTGTTCCTGTGCTTTGGAATTACTATACCAGGAGACAGGCAACAATGCACCTGTAGAAGGTTGCAAGACTGTTTATTCGAGCAGGGCTTTCCACCTAGGGTCCATGAACCTCTCGGTTAATGGTAGGGGTCCATGGCATAAAAATGCTTGGGAATCCCTCTATTAGATCAATGGCCAATGCCAGAGAATATCATTTAAAGTGAGTGGAGGAAAGATTACGGGGAGACGTTGGAAGTATGTTTTTTTACACGGAGTGGTGGATGCCTGAAGTGTACTGTGCTTATGGTGGTAGAGTCTGATGCAATAGGAACATTTAAGAAACTCTTAGACATGGATGTGAGAAAAAAATGGAGAATTATGGGCTGTGTAGGAGGGAAGGGTTATATAGGAGGTGTATATAGGCTAGCACAACATCGTGGGCCAAAGGGCCTGTACTGTGATGCACTGTTCTGTATTCTGTGTTCTATTTGGTGACATGCAGCATTTCCTCATTTGCCCCAATAGTCCATTAGTAACACGTTTCACATCATAACACAACATTAGGGACAGCACTGTAGCACATCGGTTAGCTTAACGCTCTTACAATGCCAGTGATCCGGGTTTAATTCCACCACTGTCTGGGAGGAGTTTGCATGTTCTCCCCATGACTGTGTGGGTTTCCTTCAGGTGCTCCAGTTTCTTCTCACATTCCAATGATGGACAGTTTAGTAGGTTAATTTTGTCACATGGGTGTAATTGGGCTGCGTGGACTCAATGGGCAGAAAGGCCTGTTACTGTGCTATATCTCCTATGTTACGTACTCGTGACACGTGACAGTGGTACCCTTGTCACGTGACTGGGGTTGAAGCTATACTGGACTTGAGGTAATCATCTTGTGATGGTGGAGTGACATCATTTTCTCACCAGTAGAGGTCATGTGACAGGTTTTTTTACAGGGTATAAAAGGAGGACCCCTCCCTGTGAGGAGGGGCAGTTCGTGGCTGGATTTGCCATGTTGACTTCATGCCGCTGTGTGATTTAATGTTATGACGCAGTTTAGTTGAAAGATGAAGTTTTATCTAATGCCTAAAGTTTAAAAGGTCATTGCCAGCAGTTTCTTTATAACACTGCTAGTTGAGAATCAGTGGAGAGTGAAGATCGGAGTTCAGGAGTTAAAGATCGAGGAGAATCGATTTCAACGGTGAAACAGGTTCGACCTTGTTTGATCCTTATTTGGAAGGAATTCGTTGAATGTTCTCGTGATAATCCCTGCGAAATAGCAAAAAGGATTGGGAATAGTTCTGTAAAGTAAAGGTCATTTCGTAAATTCTTCGTGGGAAAAGTTTGATCTTGGGAACCGAAACAACACGACGTGAAAGAGAATTTAAATCGTTTTAAAAAGTCTCTCCCTTAAATGGACTGTGAGCATTCTGAACTTTTGGCAATACTACTTTGAAGAACTGTTTTTGCAACATCGCTTTAAGAACTGTTTAAGCTTCATTACTTTAAGAACTGTTTAAGCTGCCGCACAGCAGCTGATTTCTGGTTACGTTAGTGTTTTGTTTACTTTTGGGGGGTTTGTTTTCAGTGTTTAATAAACGTGTTATTTGTTATAAAAACCCCTGCCTAACTCATATATTTATTGTTGCCTGAATCCGTAACACCTAATAAATACCTCAGGAGGTAAAGATGTTTTCTGCTACATTCTTGATTTGGTTTTCTGTGGTGTTCATAGATTCCTACTTCTGGAACCCTCCATAAGTGAAATAATCTCTTGCTTCTTGACACGAAAGAACACAGGGCAAGGAATGCATAGTTGGAAGATAATGACAATTGATAGAACATAGGTACAGCACAGGAACAGGCCCTTCAGCCCACAATGTTGTGCTGAACCAATTAAATTTGTAATCAAATGGCGAACTAAACTAATCCCTTCTGCCTACACAATGACCATATCCTTCCATTTTCCTCACATTCATGTGCCTATCAAAATGTCTCATCAGAGTCCCCAGTGCTTCTGCCTGTACCATCACCTTGGGCAGGACATTTCAGGCACCTACGGCTCTGTGTAAAAAACTTGCCCCTCACTCTCCTTTGAAAATACCCCCTCTCACCTTAAATGCATGCCCTCTGGCATTAGACATTTCAATACTGGGAGAAGGATACTGTCTGTCTACTCATAATCTTATAAACCTCCATCAGATCTCCCCTCAGTCTCCTCCAATGCAACCCAAGCTTGACAATTGTGAGGTGGGTGCAGAGACAGTGAAGACAATATGAGTCGTCTAAGTGAATGGCTAAGGAGAAGGCAGGAGAATGGGGATGAGTGGGTTAATAAATCAACCATGATGGGCTGGAATGGCAGAGCAGACTCGATGGGCTGAATGGCCTAATTCTGCTCCAATGTCTTATGGTCACATGACATACGGAAAGTTTTGGAAAAATGTGAATTTATCCACTTGGGTAGAAACATTGGATAAAAAAGAAAACACTGTTATTTTCAGTGATGCTAAATTGAATGTCTTTGTGTTCAGAGGATCTGCCTGTTGTATGTGATTCACTGAAAGTTAATATGCAGCTGCTCTAAGCAATTAAGAAGGTAAGTGATATGCTGGCCTTTATTGCAAAAGGATTTGAATACAAGACTAATGATGTCGTATTGCAATTATCTAGAGCCCTGGTGAGACTGCACCTGGCATATCATGTACGGTCTGGTCTTCCTACCTAATATAAGAGATTCTTACTTAGAAGTACAAGAAGATTTAGCAGATTGAATCTTGAGGAAATTGTCTGATAAAGTAGGGATTGATAAGCCTGGAACTATACTCTCCTGAGTTTAGAAGAATGAGAGATGATCTTACTGAACCATTCCTATATCTGAAATGCCTTGACTAGGTAGGTTTGTAGATACACAGATCGAATAAAGTTGCAGAGGGTTGTAAACTCAGCCAGCTCCATTATGGGCACTGGTCTCCCCACCATCGAGGACATCTTCAAAAGGCGATGCCTCAAAAAGGAGACATCCATCATTAAGGAGTCTCACTAACCGGGACATGTCCTCCTTGTGTTGCTACCATCAGGGAGGAGGTACAGGAGCCTGACGAGATACTGTACTCAATGATTTAGAAACAGCTTCTTCCCTTCTGCCATCATATTTCTGAGCGAACTATGCACCCATCAGTACTACCTCACCATTTGCTCTCTTTTTAAACTACTTGTTTATAAATTTCTTGATTCTTACTGTAACGTATAGTGATATTTTATGTATTTCTCAGTATTGCTGCTGCGAAACAAGCAGCTGGCTCCCCCTCTCCACAGGATGAATCCGAAGGAACGGCAGAGACCGATGCAGTCTGGCACCAGCAGCATCACAGGAGTTGAAAGTCAACAGTGAACTCAATGTAGGACTGCCTTAGGGACTCCGTCTCTGGACACTTGGCTGGGTTTTACTCCTCAAGCCTTTCCCGTGAGTGGGTATAGCCACAAGGCAGTGGAGCTCTGAGATCAGAGTTTCCTTCTCCTCGATGAGCTGCCAACAATGGCTGACAAGCCCCATCTGCTGAAGCGAAGTTTTAAGGTGCCACTATCTTGCCTTTTCCCCTTCTCCTGACGGTAGAAATGGATCCACTGGGCTTAGCAGTTAAGCCACATGTGAAGGCCAGGAACTGGACTGGGTCATTGGAGGCTATTTGAGGCGCACGTCATTGGGAGCATTTAATAGGTAGTGGGAGCTTATCCCCACTAACCACTGGTTGTTACAATCTTAAGGAACCAAAGTATATGTATGTTACCATATACTACCTTGAGAATCATGCACTGGTAATGGGAACAGCCTCCCGCTTTCTGCTCCATCCAAAGCTCTCGTCAGTTTATACTCTTGTAATAAACCTCAGACTCATCCATAGAAGTCATTTGTGGCTGCACTCGCCCCTTGAAATTAGATAGATAGATAGATAGATAGATACTTTATTCATCCCCATGGGGAAATTCAACTTTTTTTCCAATGTCCCATACACTTGTTGTAGCAAAACTAATTACATACAATACTTAACTCAGTAGAAAATATGATATGCATCTAAATCACTATCTCAAAAAGCATTAATAATAGCTTTTAAAAAGTTCTTAAGTCCTGGCGGTAGAATTGTAAAGCCTAATGGCATTGGGGAGTATTGACCTCTTCATCCAGTCTGAGGAGCATTGCATCGATAGTAACCTGTCGCTGAAACTGCTTCTCTGTCTCTGGATGGTGCTATGTAGAGGATGTTCAGAGTTATCCATAATTGACCGTAGCCTACTCAGCGCCCTTCGCTCAGCTACCGATGTTAAACCCTCCAGTACTTTGCCCACCTTCCTTACCAGCTTATTAAGACGTGAGGCGTCCCTCTTCTTAATGCTTCCTCCCCAACACGCCACCACAAAGAAGAGGGCGCTCTCCACAACTGACCTATAGAACATCTTCAGCATCTCACTACAGACATTGAATGACGCCAACCTTCTTAGGAAGTACAGTCGACTCTGTGCCTTCCTGCACAAGGCATCTGTGTTGGCAGTCCAGTCTAGCTTCTCGTCTAACTGTACTCCCAGATACTTGTAGGTCTTAACCTGCTCCACACATTCTCCATTAATGATCACTGGCTCCATATGAGGCCTAGATCTCCTAAAGTCCACCACCATCTCCTTGGTCTTGGTGATATTGAGACGCAGGTAGTTTGAGTTGCACCATATCACAAAGTCCTGTATCAGTTTCCTATACTCCTCCTCCTGTCCATTCCTGACACACCCCACTATGGCCGTGTCATCAGCGAACTTCTGCACATGGCAGGACTCCGAGTTATATTGGAAGTCTGATGTGTACAGGGTGAACAGGACCGGAGAGAGTACAGTTCCCTGCGGCGCCCCTGTGCTGCTGACCACCGTGTCAGACCTACAGTCTCCCAACCGCACATACTGAGGTCTATCTGTCAAGTAGTCCACTATCCAATCCACCATGTGAGAGTCTACTCCCATCTCCGTTAGTTTGTGCCTTAAGATCTTGGGCTGAATGGTGTTAAAGGCACTAGAGAAGTCAAGGAATGTAATCCTCACAGCACAACTGACCCCCTCTAGGTGAGAGAGTGATTTGTGCAGCAAATACGTGATAGCATCCTCCACTCCCACCTTCTCCTTGTTGCCCATTATTCCGGAAACCACGCTCATAAGTCTCTTCTGGGCTCTTTCTAGCACATAGAGCGTAGAACTGAGTCTTCAGCCCACAATGTTGTGCTGATCCGATTACCTTAGTACTCAAATGGGCAACCTAACTAATCTCTCTGCCTACACAAAAGGTTCAAAGATTCAAATTACATTTATTATCAATGTATCAGTGGAGGCAGCCGTCGGTTCCAGAGCATCATGGGTTTGCGCCTCTGGTGGACTGTGTCCTCTCCAGGGTGCAAGCCTGGCTGGGAAGATTTGAAGAACCGGCTGTTGCCCCTGCAGCGAGTTCCCCCTCTCACTGATGTAGTCCAAGGGAAGGGCAAGTGCCGATACAGCTTGGCACCAATGTTGTCGCAGAGGTTGCCAGAGTGAAATTGTAAACAACATCAAGCTGCCTTAGGGACCCCGGCCCTGGATTTCTTCCTTGAGGTTTACTCCTGAAGCCTTTCCCAAGGGTGGGTATGGCCACAAGGCAGCAGAGATTTTAAAATCAGTTTTACTTCTCCTAGGCGGGCTGCTGTCCAAGGCTGACGATACCCATCTACCCACCAAAGTGCAGTATGCATGCAGTATACAACTCTGAGGTTTATCTTCCCTCCATTTTCCTCAGATTCATGTGCCTATCTAATCACCCCTTAAAAGTCCTTAATGTATCTGCCTCGACCACCACTCCAGGCAACACTTTCCAAGCACCCATTCTCTGTGTAAGAAACTCGACTCTCACATCTCCTTTAAAATTACCCCCTCTCACCTTAAATACATGACCTCTGGAATTAGGCATTTCAGCTCTGGGTAAAAGATACTGTTGTCTACTTTGTCTATGCATCTTATAATCTTATAAATCTCTATTAAATCTCCCCTCATCCTCCACCACTCCAGAGAAAACTACCTCACATCCTTCCTAGTACATGACAATCAGAACTGATTATAATATTCCAGATAAGGTTGCATAAAGTTTTCATGTGGATTTGGTATTACCTAAATACAAGAGATTCTGCAGGTGCTGGATGTCCAGAGTAACACATTCATAATGCTGGAGGAATTCAGCAGGTCAGGCAGCATCTATGGAGAGGAATAAACAGTAGATGTTTTGGGCCGAGATCCCTCTCCTTAGATGCTACTTGACCTACTAATTTCCTTAGGCATTTTGTGTGCATTCCCCTAGATTTCCTCCTTGCTCTGAAATTTTGTGTTTTCATTGGACAAGCCTAGAAATGCATCTGCTTTATTCGCCAATTCTCAGCCTGCCACTTTCACTGTTTGGTGTGCGCACACACCCATGTCCTTCTGCTCCACACTCTTCTCAGGATGGAACTCGTTATATTCCTACTCCTCATTCTTCTGACCAATATGCATCACCTCATAATATAACCATATAACCATATAACAATTACAGCACGGAAACAGGCCATTTTGGCCCTTCTAGTCTGTGCCGAACACTTACTCTCACCTAATCCCACTGACCCACACTCAGCCCATAACCCTCCATTCCTTTCCTGTCCATATACCTATCCAGTTCTGCTTTAAATGACAATACCGAACCTGCCTCTACCACTTCTACTGGAAGCTCATTCCACACAGCTACCACTCTCTAAGTAAAGAAATTTCCCCCTCATGTTACCCTTAAACTTTTGCCTCCTAAGTCTCAACTCATGTCCTCTTGTTTGAATCTCCCCTACTCTCAATGGAAAAAGCCTATCCACGTCAACTCTATCTATCCTCCTCATAATTTTAAATACCTCTATCAAGTCCCCCCCTCAACCTTCTACGCTCCAAAGAATAAAAACCTAACTTGTTCAATCTTTCCCTGTAACTTAGGTGCTGAAACCCAGGTAACATTCTAGTAAATCTTCTCTGTACTCTCTCTATTTTGTTGATATCTTTCCTATAATTTGGTGACCAGAACTGTACACAACACTCTAAATTCGGCCTTACCAATGCCTTGTACAAGTTTAAAATTCCATCCCAACTCCGATACTCAATGCTCTAATTTTTAAAGGCCAACATACCAAAAGCTTTCTTCACCACCCTATCCACTTGAGATTTCACTTTCAGGGAACTATGCACCATTATTCCTAGATCACTCTGTTCTACTGCATTCTTCAATGCCCTACCATTTACCATGTATGTCCTATTTGGATTATTCCTACCAAAATGTAGCACCTCACACTTATCAGCATTAAATTCCATCTGCCATCTTTCAGCCCACTCTTCTAACTGGCCTAAATCTCTCTGCAAACTTTGAAAACCTACTTCATTATCCACAACGCCACCTACCATACTATCACCTGCATACTTACTAATCCAATTTACCACCCCATCATCCAGATCATTAAAGTATATGACAAACAACATTGGACCCAGGTGTTCCCTGAGGAACACCACTAGTCACCGGCCTCCAACCTGACAAACAGTTATCCACCACTACTCTCTGGCATCTCCCATCGAGCCACTGCTGAATCCATTTTACTACTTCAATATTAATACCTAATGATTGAACCTTCCTAACTAACCTTCCGTGCGGAACCTTGTCAAGGGCCTTACTGAAGTCCAAATAGACAACATCCACTGCTTTACCCTCATCAACTTTCCTTGTAACCTCTTCAAAAAATTCAATTAGATTTGTCAAACATGACCTTCCACGCACAAATCCATGTTGACTGTTCCTAATCAGACCCTGTCTATCCAGATAATTATATATATCATCTCTAAGAATACTTTCCATTAATTTACCCACCACTGACATCAAACTGACAGGCCTATAATTGCTAGGTTTACTCTTAGAACCCTTTTTAAACAATGGAACAACATGAGCAATATGCCAATCCTCTGGCACCATCCCCATTTCTAATGACATTTGAAATATTTCTGTCAGCGCCCTTGCTATTTCTACACTAACCTCCCTCAAGTTCCTAGAGAATATCTTGTTAGGACCCGAAGATTTATCCACTTTTATATTCCTTAATGCGCCAGTACTTCCTCCTCTTTAATCATCATAGTTTCCATAACTTCCCTGCTTGTTTCCTTTACCTTACACAATTCAATATCCCTCTCCTTAGTGAATACCAAAGAAAAGAAATTGTTCAAAATCTCCACCATATCTTTCGGCTCCACACATAGCAATCCACTCTGTTTCTCTAAGGGACCAATTTTATCCCTCACTATCCTTTTGCTATTAATATAACCGTAGAAACCCTTTGGATTTATTTTCACCTTACTTGCCAAAGCAACCTCATATCTTTTTTTAGCTTTTGTAATTTCTTTCTTAAGATTCTTCTTACATTCTTTATATTCCTTGAGCACCTCATTTACTCCATGCTGCCTATATTTATTGTAGATATCTCTCTTTTTCCTAACCAAGTTTCCAATAACCTTTGAAAACCATGGCTCTCTCAAACTTTTAACCTTTCCTTTCAACCCAACCTAATAGGAACATAAAGACTCAAAATTTCACCTTTAAATGACCGCCATTTCTCTATTACATCCTTCCCATAAAACAAATTGTCCCAATCCACTCCTTCTAAATCCTTTTGCATCGCCTCAAAGTTAGCCTTTCTCCAATCAAAAATCTCAACCCTGGGTCCAGTCCTATCCTTCTCCATAATTATATTGAATCTAATGGCATTGTGATCACTGGACCCGAAATGCTCCCCAACACATACCTCCGTCACCTGACCTATTTCATTCCCTAACAGGAGATCCAACACTGTCCCTTCTCTAGTTGGTACCTCTGTGTATTGCTGCAAAAGACTATCCTGCACACATTTTACAAATTCCAAACTATCCATCCCTTTTACTGTATGGGCTTCCCAGTCTACGTGTGGAAAATTAAAAACTCCCACAATCACAACCCTGTGCTTACTACAAATATCTGCTATCTCCTTGCAAATTTTCTCCTCCAATTCTCACTCCCCATTAGGTGGCCTATAATACACTCCTATAAGTGTTACTACACCTTTCCCATTCCTCAATTCCACCCAAATAGTCTCCCTAGATGATCCCTCTAATCTATCCTGCCAGAGCACTGCTGTAATATTTTCTCTGACTAGCAACGCAACACCTCCCCCTCTTGTCCCTCCGATTCTATCACACCTGAAGCAACAAAATCCAGGAATATTTAGTTGCCAATCACACCCCTCCTGCAACCATGTTTTACTATTAGCTACAACATCATATTTCCAGGTATCAATCCATGCTCTAAGCTCATCCACCTTTCTTACAATGCTCCTAGCATTAAAATAAATGCATTTAAGTAATTCTCCACCTCTGCCTCTCTGTTTATCTCTAACAGTACAAAGAACTTTACTGTCTTCTTTTTCTTCCTTCTCCCATACATCTGTTCCTACACTTTGGTTCCCCTTCCCCCCCCCCATAACTAGTTTAAATCCACTGGAGCCTCTCTAGCAAACCTACCTGCAAGAATATTTGTCCCTCTCCAGTTCAGATGTAAACCGTCCCGCCGGAACAGGTCCCACCTTCCTTGGAAAACTGCTCAATTATCTATAAATTTTAAGCCCTCCCTCCTGCACCATGTCTTCAGCCACATGTTGATCTGCACTATCTTACTATTTCTAAACCCACCTGCACGTGGCACAGGTAGCAATCCTGAGATTGCTATCCTGGAGGTCCTGTCCTTTAACTTGGCACCTAACTCCCTAAACTTACCTTTCAGGACCTCCTCTCTCTTCCTAGCTACGTCATTGGTCCCTACATGGACCACGACATCTGGCTGCTCACCCTCCCTCTTGAGAATACTGAGAACTCAATCAGAGATATCGTGGACCCTGGCACCAGGGAGGCAACAGATCACCCGGGATTCTCGATCTCTTCCACAGAACCTCCTATCTGCCCCACTAACTATTGAATCCCCTATCACTACTGCTCTCCTCTTTTCCCTCCTTCCCTTCCAGTCTCGGTGTCAGAGACACAACTACTGCAACTTGTCCCTGGTAGGTAATCCCCACCAACAGTATCCAAAACAGTATACTTATTGTTGATGGGAATGGCCACAGGGGTGCTCTGCTCTTCCTGTCTATTCCCCTTCCTTCTCCTGACATTCTCCCTGAAACTCCTGTCTATTTCTGCCTCTGCCTCCCGAATGATCTGAAGTTCGTCCAGCTCCAGCTCCAGTTCCCTAACACGGTTTGTCAGGAGCTGCAGCTGGATACACCTTTTACAGGTGTAGTCATCAGGGACAGCTGTGCTCGCCCTGACTTCCCACATACTGCAAACGGAGCACTCAACTGCCCTAACTGAATCCTCCATTACCTACTAATCTAATTGGATTAATTAAAGGACCTTACCCGGCTTTACCTCACCTGGAATGAAGCTCGTACTCAGCCTCTGCTCGCTATTTAAATTCTCCCGCTGCCTCACAGGCCAACTTTCATGCACTTGCGCAGTCGTGCTCCGTTTAAACCTCGCCTCTGCCTGTTCTCGCCGAAGCCTGATTGAGCCAAAGCCGACCCACTCTGCCTCAGTCCACACCGACGATGGCTGCTACAATAATGGCAATATTGGCATCACCTGTGCCACGGTCGTGTAGCAGTTAGCGCAACTATTACAGCTTGGGGCGTCAGAGTTCAGAGTTCAATTCCAGCACTGTTTTGTAAGGAGTCACGATACGTCCTCCCTATGGAATGCATAGGTTTTCCCCAAGTGCTCCAATTTCCTCCACGGTCCAAAAATGTACCTTCCAAGAGGTAGGTTAATTGGTCATTGGTCATTGGCATCTAATTGTGGCTGTCAGTGTGGTTGCTGGGACAACATGCTCGAAAGGCCAGAAAGGTGTACTTCACACTCTATCTGTAAATAATTAAAAATAAAATATTTATCCACATCAAACTTCTGCCATGTATCTGCCTGCAGTCTGTCATTGTCCTCTTTGTAGTTTGCAATGTCTTGCACCATCTGCAAATTTAGAACTTGAGGCCTGCACATTCAAGCCATGTCTGGAACGTTGTATATAATTGCATAAAATCAGCTGCTGAAAGAGCGCAGAGCAGATTCAGCAAGGTACAAAGTGTTGGATTTCTCCCACAGATTGAATGCATGGAACACCCTGCCAGGGCTGGTGGTAAAGGCAGATAGATTAGTGGCATTTAAGAAGCTCTTAGGTAGGCACATGGATGACAGAAAAATGAAGGGCTAGGGCTATGTTGGAGAGTGAGATTGATCTTAGAGTAGGTTAAATATTGGCACAGCATCATGGGTCGAAGGGCCTGTACTGTGCTGTATTGTTCTATGCTCTATGTTCTGACAAAGAAGTTATCCATATGAAGGCACCTTCATGAGGACTGGTGGGACAGGGAGGAAGGTTATAGGAAAATTTTTAATTTGGCACAGGTGGGTGAGGTGTTCTCACAAGCAAAGACCACAGTGGTCAAAAACCAGAGGTGCAAATGTTCTATTTGTTAAAGTGATGGTATAATTTGAGCAAATTACCCTCACTCTGCTGGACTGACAGCAGGGGATGGGGCCAGGACCAAGAAAGGTTGAGTACTGGCTGGATCTCCATAGTAACCTGGTTGTGTTGGTGAACACAAGCATAAATGTAAAGTAAAAGATTCCTCTTCCCAGATGTGAAACTATGCACACTTGCCATTGTACATTTGGCCAAGAATTGTGCAGTTATTCTGTCCGGAGAGCACAGGGCAGTTTGTACAAATGTTGATGTTTCATATTAGTGTAGAACTTGAGCAAAAAAGCCTACCCTCGGTTCTGATAAACCAAGGGGCCCAAGTAACTGAATCCATTTCAGCCTTCAGGGCACATTTTGACAGGCTCTCCTGGAATGCATGAGACCACATGAAACAGTCACCAGTCATATGGGGGATTTTATGAGAGCAGACTTCATTAGACTTTGCATGGGGCAGTCACTTCCAGCCATAAATAAGGTCAAATTACACAGCCTTAATTGATTCCATTTATCTGTATGGTTTTTGTAACCACTACCCAGTCACTAATACAAATCACACAACTGATTGTAATAGGTGAAACAAAACTGCAAAGATCAAAAGTTTCTCTCTCCCCCCACCCTTCTCTCCCTCCCCTCCCCTCCCCTACTCTCTCTCTCTGTCTCTCTCTCCCTCTCTCTCTTACTCTCACCCTTCCCTTTCCCTCTCCCCTTCCCCTCTCTCTCTTTCTCTCACCCTTCCCTTTCCCTCTCCCCTTCTCTCTCTCTCTTTCTCTCACCCTTCCCTTTCCCCTCCCCTTCCCTTTCTCTCTCTTTCTCGTCTTTTGCTCTGTTGCTCTCTTCTCCTTCCCTTTTTCCTTCTTCTCCCTTTCTCATTTTCCCTCTCTCTTTACCCCTCTCCCCTTTTCTCTCTATCCCGCTCCCCTCTCTCCATCCCTCTTCCTCTATCCCTCTCTCCCCCTCTCTCACTCTCTCTCTCTGTCTCTCACTATCTGTCTGTCTGTCTGTCTGTCTCTCTTTCTCACTCACTCACTCTCCCTCTCTTCAATAATCAATTGTTACATTCCACTTGGGTGTCCGACTTAACAGGGAGCCATTAACCTATAATGGGAGAGGAACCATAACTACAGCAACAATATCCTGGTTAAAAGTTTGGTTCAAATGTGACAGTTGGACAGTAGTAGCTGCTGACTGGGCAACTGTTTTTTGCCCTTTGCCCTGGTGGTCAATAGACCAATCCTTTGTAAGTAGGCACGGCTTCACAAGAACTGCCGAAAGCATAAGCTTTTTCAGTGGCAAGATTTGTAAACAAAGTGACTGAGATGGATCGCTGAACTATATTAATATATAGAAAGCTGTTTATTTTTGTACTGAGATGGAGGTGGTTTTTCATTAACTAAAATGAATGTGTCAGTCAAAGGAGGGAGAAATTTGACAGGTCTCCTATACTACATATAATTTCCACGATCTGTATAAATTCCTAAACAGGGAGTTTAACCAGCTCCATAGGTTTACTGAGAATGAGTGCCACAGTCTGCTGAATGGAAACTGGTCCTTGGATAAATTGGTCCATGAGGACTATGACCACTAGATCACTATTTTGGAAACACAAGAGATGCTAGAAATCCAGAGAAATGCACACAAAATGCAGGAGGAACTCAGCACATCAGACAGCATCTATAGACTTCCTCAATTTGAGACTGCAGTCTGTGTGGATTGGAAATAACATCTCCTCCTCCTCACTGGTAATTAACACTGGTGCACATCAAGGTTGTGTGCTTAGCCCACTTCTCTGCTCTCTCTACACTCACGACTGTAGGGCCAGGCACAGCTCAAACGCCATTTATAAATTTGTCGATGACACAACTACTGATGGCAGAATTTCAGATGGCGATGAAGAGATGTACAGGAGCAAGATAGTTGTGTGGTGTCACAACGACAACCTTGCACTCACCTTCACTAAGACCAAGGCACTGATTGTGCACTTCAGGAGGAGGAAGTTGAGGAACACAAAGTAGTCCTCATCGAGGGATCAGAAGTGGAAAGGGTGACCAGTTTCCAGTTCCGGCTTGTCAACATCTCTGAAGGTCTGTCCTGGATCAAACATGCTGATGCAATTACAAATAAGGCACAACAGTGGATACATGCCATTTGGAGTCTGAGGAGACTTGGCATGTCACCAAAGACTCACAATTGTCTAAAGTGCACCATGGAGAGCATTCTAACTGGTTGCATCACCATCTGGTTGATATGAACACAAACTAGCACCTCACACCATAAGTCTGTGATTTAAAAAAAGACCCTGATGCTGATTCTGGTTCCTGAGTCACCTCTAATTGGATGCAATGGAATTCAGCCCAGGTCACTAGCGTTACACTACCATGCTGCCCTGAGGATTATTGACTGGTTTGGGGGGTTTTCCTTTTGTTCCATTTGAGGCAGTACTTAGGGAGAATTTCTTTCCTCGGAGTACTGTGAATTCCTGGAATTCAGTCAGGGATTTGTAATGGGGTACGTCATTGAATATATTCAAGACTAAGATGGACAGATTTCCAGATTGTTTAATGTCATTTCCTATTCGTTGTTGTGAAGGAGAATGAAATTATTGTTACTCTGGATCCAGTGCAGCACCACAAAAAAATGAAAGATAAAGAACCAGGATACAAATTTTTAAAAACACAATAAATATAAATATATGAGGTAACTTATATACATAGATTGATTGTATGTCCGTAAGGTGACATTAGGCTGTATGCAAGGTGACTGATGGGAAATGATAAAATACTGGTGGAGTTAGTGGGTGGAGGTGTTACTGCTTGGGGGAAGTACAGTAACTGTTTTTAAGCCTGGCGGTCCTGGCATGGATGCTACATAGCCTCCTTCCTGGTGAAAGTGGGGCAAACAGTCCATGAGAAGGGCAAGTGGGATCATTCGTGATGTTAATGGACCTTTTCCAGCACCTTTCTGATTACATGTGTATCCTTGATGAGGATAGGCTGGTGCTGGTGACGTGTAGGACAGTGTTGACTTCCCGTTGTAAAGCCTACCTCTCCAGCGCAGAGCAGTTTCCATACCAAGCAACTTGTGAGGCTGTTCTCTACTGCAGATCAGTGGACTGAGTGAGTATAGATGTGCAAAGTCTAGCTCTCTTGAGTGTCCTCACAAAGTAGAGGTGTTAATGAGCTTTCTTGACTGTGTAGGATGTGTTCTTGGACCATGAGAGATTGTGTGTGACATGCTCTCCCAGGAGTTTGAAACTGCCTGCAGATTTCACTGCTGTGCCACAATGTATGTATGTGAAGTCAAGGCTTCTGGGGAACAGGCATTAAAGTGGTATTTGAATTAGGCAGCTCTGCGGTTCTACATTTGATGAAGGGCGGTGATTAACTAAATAACCAGCTTTATAGTTCCACGTCTCCCAGCATAATCTACGGAAGCTGAAAGGATCTTGGCACCAGATTCGCATGTTCAAGTAATGATCAGACATCAGGAATCCTGGGTTGATAACAAGATTTCAAGCACATGAGGACATGTAAAACACTTCTCTCAATTTTTTTGTTATCCAATTCAGCCATATGGTCTAATATTTCAGAAGATGAAACAAAGAAGGTGGGTCATTCAATAGCAACAGCAAGCATAATGATTGTAAGAATCCTGTCCTGTCAGATTCCTTCTTCAACCCTTTAACTTTCTATCTATCATTATTCTCACTTCTCATAGTTTCTCTGACTTCTAGCAATTTCTAACATCTCTCTTTCCCCTACTGCCTTTTTGTCATTCTGGCTTCCCTCTTACCCCTTCTCCTCTCCTCGCCTGCCTATCACATCCCTCTGGTGTCCCTACTCCTTCCTTCTCTTCCTGGCCCACTTTGCACTCCTATCAAATTTCTTCTTGTTCAGCCCTTGAATTTTCCACAAGTCACAAGTTTTCACTTCATCCTTACTCCCACCCCCATCCACGCTCCTTCCCCCTCACCTGCCTTCGCCTATCACCTTCTACTTTGTACTCATTTCGCTCCCCCCATTTTCTTATTCTGTCTTCATTCCCCTTCTTTTCCAGTCCTGAGAAGGGTCTCAGCCTGAAACTTCAACTGTTTATTCCACTCCATAAATTCTACCTAAGCTGCTGAGTTCAACTAGCATTTTGTTAAACGTTACTCTGGATTTCCGGCATCTGCAGCATCTCTTATGTTAACAATTTTAAAATATTAAATTTCAGATTTTTAGTCCCAATTTCTGGAATTACCTTCAAGTTCCTCTGGAAATTTTGGATTGCCATTTTCTATTTTCATCTCAGAACTCACTAAAGCTTGAGAACATGTACCATGTGGCTCAAAGACAACTTCTATCCCATTGGAATAAGACTTTTGAATGAACCTTTCATATACTAGACATGAACAACCAATCTACCTCATTGTGGCCTTTGCATCTTTTTTTGACGACCTGCAGTTTCTCTGTGACTGTAACACTATATTCCGTATTCCATTTTTTTAACCACCTCAATGTACTTATAAATGAATGATCTGTTTGGATGGCACATAAACAAATGTTTTTGCTGTATCTCAGTGCAGATGACAAGAATAAACCAATTACCAATTACCAATCCTCTTGCGTTTCAATGCTCAAAATCACAACTCAACAAGCACCACATATTCAGTCTGGAGTATTCCACCCTCTCAAGGTTTCTTCCTTACCCTCATTATCTCCCTTCTCCGGTTCCAGAAAAGTTTCTTTTTCTTCCTCTCAAAGTTCTAGTTTCCCATTACTTGATGACGAGGAGACTGCCTGGCGTTATTACATTGGAGGGACTGTCCTGGATCTAGCATGTAAATTCAATTACAAAAAAAGCACAACAATGCCTCTATTTTCTTCGGAGTTTGTGAAGATTCAGAATGACATCTCAAACTTTGACGAACTGCTATAGATGTGTAGTGGAGAGTATATTGACTGGCTGCATTATAGCCTGGTATGGAAACACCAATCTCTTTGAATGGACAATCAATGCCACCATTGAGCACAGGAAAGCAGCATCCATCATCAGAGACTCTTCGTCTCATGATCTCAATATTCATTGCTTATTTATTTATTATTATTGTATCTTCATTTTGTATTTGCAAAGCTTGTTGTCTTTTGCACACTGGTTGAACACACTAGTTGGGCAGTCTTTGATACTGCTATAGTTATTCTATAGATTTATTGAGCATGCTCATAAGAAAATAAATCTCAGGGGTGTATATGGTGACATATGTGCACTTTGATAATAAAGTTTACTTTGAACTTTGATGTATAAAGTCTTTCTGAAACAGAGAACAGGAAATGTGGCATGGTAGCATAACGGTTAGCATAATGCTTTAGAGAACCAGCTGTTGGTAAACGGTATCCATGATAATAATAAATACAGTGCCAGATGCAAAAGGCAACAGCAGAATGGTGCGAAGTATAGCTGTAGATTAGAAGCTGAGCAACAAGAAGAAGGTGGTTCAGTAAGTGTAATGCTACTACAGTGCTGGCAGTCTGGGTTCATTTCCCACCACCATCTGAAAGAAGGCTGTATGTTTTCCCTGTGACCCTGTGGGTTTCGTCCAGGTGCTCTGGTTTTCCTTCCACAGTCCAAGGATGTAGCGGTTAGGGTTAGTCAGTTGTGAGAATGCTGGAAGTATGGCATCACTTGCAGGCTGACCCCAGCATAATCCTCCAGGTCCAAAAAACATTCTTTCCCTTTTTATTCCCATTTCTCATAAGCACCATTGACTTTGACTGGCCCATTGCAGAAAATGCCTGATTTATTGAGTATTTCTGAAACAGAGAACAGAAGATGTGACACGGTAGCGTGGCAGTTAGCACAATACTTTACAGTGCCAGTGATCGGGGTTCAATTCCCACTGCTATCTGCAAAGAGTTTGTATGTTCTCCCCAGGGTGGTTTCCTCCAGGTGCTCTGGTTTCCTCCCAAATTCCAAAGGTGTAAGGTTTGTAAGTTGTGGGTATGCTATATTGACGCTGGAAGCATGGGAAATACTTGCACAGTACACATCCCCCAGCAGTCCTTGATGATCTGATTTGACACAAACAATACATGACACTGTATGTTTCAATGTTTCTAAGTACATATGACAAATAAAACTTATCTTTAAATGCTGGGAACACTCAACAAGTCAGGCAGCAGCTATGAAAGGAGAAGAAAAGATAAAACATGAAGCTGAAGACTAACAGGGAAAAAGAGAAAACGTGAAAATATTCAGTGGCTGAGAATTGTGCACTGTCAAGTATTTCTCGCAGTTACAGTTTTTATTAATAGGAAAAAGTGAATCTTGAATAGAACTTGTGGGAATGAAATTTGATTATGTTGTCAACTTATCGTTCTATATTTTAGTTTAAATGTTGAGCTAACGTGATGATAAAGCCATCAATCTGTCACTAGTGGTATTATTGTTGTAATATTAACCTGGCTGTGTGGTAAGCACCATTTTAAATAAAAGAAATATGTGCCTTAAAATAAAAAGTTGTAACTCTTTGAAAACAACAGCGGTTTCTGTTAGAAACCTGGAAAGAGGGAAAATTACACAAGACATTTAATAAACACAAGAGATTCTGCAGATGCTGGAAATCCAGAGTAACACTGGAGGAACAGCAGGTTAAGCAGCATTTATGGAGTGGAATAAAGAGTCTTGGCCTGAATATTGACTCTTTTTTCCTTTCCATTGATGTTGCTTGACCTGCTGAGTTCCTCCAGTGCTTTGTGTGTGTTACACAGGACATTTAATTTACTAATTTGCAAATGCCTGGTGAAAATTCCATTTATGATTTTCTGCTTGAATTGTGATTCTCTTGGACACTTAAGAGGTCTGTCCAACTTAAGTAAGCGTTATGATTTGCTGTTCTTGTTTTTTAAAAAAAAAATTCTCTCAGTTCAAGCTGGTAAAACCTGAGGTACAAACATAGCCAAGTGCACTCATTTCTCAATAGCTATGTATTTTCAGACTATTCTAGTGGTGTTTAGTATTCTGGCTTTCTGGAGATAGACATAAATATTGGTGTGTAGGCCCAATTGCTTAATGCTATTGAGGAATGTCTTTGGGACAGAGTTCAACAGTAAAAATATAACAAAGACAATGAACATTTTTGCTATACCCATGTTAACATATTTGATTGGCATAATATCTTGGTCAAAACTAATCTGGAAAACTTATGAAGGAAAATAAAAACTGAAATAACAAATTTTTAAAAACATTATGTACATCTGAATGCACTTAGATTAACACTACACAGGACAGAAGGGAGAAGAGAAATAACAGGCATTAAAAATCTACACAACTGGTAGATAAAACTTCTAGGGATATATTTTCATCAATGAAAACAGGATTCAGCACTCCATGCAAGCATATGCAATTCTGATAAGAAGTACACACTACAAAACCTAAATGAAAGCACAACCCAGAAAAATGAAGACATTATCACTATTGAAGAAAAAGTTAACCAATGGAAGTTATCCCCATGATCTGAGCAGGCTAGATGTTGACAAGGAAACCTGGATCACCTGATTCATAGTTGGAGACCACTTCCCAGAAACAGAGGGGTTCCTTGTGACAATAGAGAACCAAGTGTTTAACACAAAAATTATCAAAAATACATAATAAAAGACCAACAAATTCAAGACGATAAATGTAGAAAATACCAAGAAAAACTAGAAACAATCTAACACATTACAGGATCCTGCAGCGGTTTAACACAATCTGATTATTTATACAGGCACAATAAAGTGGCAAACATCATTCACCAAAATCTTGCTCTAAAATGCAAACTCATAAAAAAATCATACCTTACTGTGAGTAAAAGTCTGGTCCAGTTTTAGAGTTAAACTCCCACAAATTATATTACAACCAATCTCGTTACAGATAGGACAATCCATAAGTTTATAACTATCGAGAAACGAGTGCACATCACTATACCCGTACCTCAGGTTTCACCAGCTTGAACTGAGAAAAAATTACTTTAAAATAATAATAGCAAAGCCTAACACTTACTTAAGTTGGACAGACCTCTTATGTGTCCAAGAGAATCACAACTCAAGCAGTGAAAATCTGAAATGGAATTTTTACCAGACTTTTGCAAATCAGTAAATTATATGTCCCATGTAACTTCAGGTATTTGCATTTCATCAATCATCTGTGTGTGTGTTCTTTTTCCTCCCTAATCCAGCTTGATGGTGTGTCACCCTGCCTGATCAGATATTAGATCAAAAGCTCATTATATCTGTGTTTGTTGGTAATTCTGTGCTAGGGTTGGTGACATTCTGGTGTGTCAAATTTGGTTTCAATGTCCTGTATAAACGTTTTTTATTGGTTCTGAAATGATAATTTTGCCTTCTTTTTCTGGTCCATTTCATGTAAATATTTAGTCTGGCTTTGCATGCACCAAGCTTTTGTTTTAGTGTATCTATAAACTCTACAGTGCTTTTGTTAGGTTGATCATATTTTTACAGACGTTATATTTCCTTAGTATTTCCTTAACTTTTTTCTTAACTTTCTTGCTCAGGTTATAAATTTTGTATTCTATTAGGTGGGCTATTTCTATTCTTAAGGTTTCAATTTTGTTCCTTAATCTCTTCTGCCATTAGTTCTCATTTCATTACTCAGTTTTGAGTTTCTATTAATGTGTGCCTTTATTTTGGACCATTGCACTGTGCTGCCATTAACGCTGTGCAGTGTTATTGTGTGTAGTTCTTCAAATGTTTCAAGTTTTCCTAGATGTTGTGTTAATAAATATTGTTGATAGTATTAACAATTTTTGCAAATTTTGATGACGTATTTTATTTTGGTATATCGGGTATTTTTGCTGGGTCAATGCCTATATATTCTGTTAGTGTGGTCTTAAATAATAGGATAATTTAGTCTGTAAGCTCAGCTTCATCAGCAGCATTCTGCAGAGGCTCTAGGCCTGTGTTGTTGATGTTACCATCTGATTGTGAAGCAGTTGAAATAATTGTATTTTTCATCAGTACTTCGATGGGTTGCATCTTCATTATTTTCTTGCGTAGTGTTGCTGTGGTCTTTAGGTTGGTTTCTTTCCAGCTCTTGTGCAACTTGATGTTTTATTTGGTTTAACATGTCTATAGGGATTAAGTTATTCTTTACTATCAGTCTACGTTGATCTGCTACTCGTTGTGCATTTACCTGCATGGCGGGGTATTGTACCATAAACCGTTGATGAAGTTTGTCCCTGTATGCTGTCATATCAGTCTCACATTCCATTACTCGATAATATACACACGTTATGAATATGTTTACTTCTAATGACCATATCATGTGTACCTTTTGTCTCTTAACTGCTTGAGTGGTCTCAGTTGTAAGTAGACTGATTCCCTGAGAAACACTTGCAACAGTGGCAGCCTGTGGTGTTGGTGGGCTACTTTGAATGCTGGCTGTATCTTTTTTGGGTTTCCCAGTGCCTGCCTGCCTACTCAGCAGTTCACTTACAGGCTTGGACTGGCAATTCCCCAGGCAGTGGCCGTATTACTCTGTTCCATAGACATCTCTCTATTGCTAAAGCAAAGGGGTATTGCTTTTTATACCTACAGCCAGGTTTTAGTTTCAGCTGGAGAATGGACACTGAACAGAGGACACCACCCCATCTGGGTGCAGACATGCCTGGATTTGTTTCTGGATCGGGGATGGAAGGGTCCAGAAAAAGGAGCACTCTCCACACGCCTACGTCCCAGCCCCCCAGACTGTCTGCAGAGCTGGAGGCCAATTACCCTGAGGGTTATTATTATTTTTTTCTCTCAGCTTAAGCTGGTCATAGCCAAGCACTCTCATTTGTCAATTGCTGGGAACTTACGGACTATTCAAGTAGTGTTTAGTGTTGAGCCTTTCTGAAGATTTATGTAGATATTACTGTGTAGCTCCAATTGATTAATGCTATTGTGTAGCGATTTTGGGATGATACCAGCTGTAGATGTTACTATTGGGACAATGTATACCTTGTTCATGTTCCAAAATCTTTCAATTTCCTCTTTTAATTCAGTATATTTCTGGTGTTTTCACTTATTGAATAAGTTATGTGTGTGTTTGGAATGGCAATATCTATTAAATAAGTTGTTCTTGCTTGTTCATCCTGGATTATTATATCTGGATATATTATATGGATTGTCCCATCTGTAATAATGGATCGGTCATAATATAATTTGTGGAGTTCTGACTCTGAAACTAGATCAGGTTTGTATTTATTGTAAGGTCTGGTTTCTTTTGAGGTTGTATTTTAAAGCAAGATTTTGATGAATGATGTTTGACATTTGATTGTGCCTGTGTAAGTAATCTGATAAAGTTAAACTGCTATGGGATTCTGTAATGTGTTGGATCATTTCTGGGTTTTTTCTCAGCGTTTCCTACAGTTATCATCTTGAATTTGTTGGTCTTTTATTACATATTTTTGATAATTTTTTGTGTTGACCACCTGGTCCTGTATTGCCATAACAAACCCTTCTGTTTCTGGAAAGAGGTCAACTCTGAGCTAGATGTTTGAGGCTTCCTTGTCAACTTCGATTCTGCTCAGATTGTGGGGATATCTTCCATGAGGCTCATACTCCTCCACTGGATAACTTTCTCTTCAATAGTGATAATGTCTTCATTTCTCTGGGATGTGCTCTCATTTAAGTTTACTGGTGTATACTCCTTATCGGAATTGCATATGCTTGCGTGGAGTGCTGAACCCTGTTTTTGTTGATGAAAGTATATCTTTAGAAGTTTTTTCTGACTGCTGTGTAGATTTTTAATGTCAGTTATTCCTCTTCCTCCTTCTGTCCTAGGTTGTGTTAATCTAAGCGCATTTGAATGTACATAATGTTTTCTGAAATTTGTCACTTTGGTTCTTGTAAATTTTCCAGATCAGTTTTGGACCAAGATATTATGCCAAAAGAGTGCTTTAACATAGGTGTAGCGGAAGTGCTTATTGCCTTTGTAATATTTTTACTGTTAAGCTCTGTTTGGCAGATTTTCTTAAGCCTTGAAGTAAATTCTGTCAAACGTTTTCCCTTTATCATGCTATGGTCTATTTTCTTTCCTTGTTGATATCCCAGATACTTATATATTTCATATTCATCCATCGGTTGTATTGTATCCTGCTGCTCTGTTTTGCATTCTTTTAGCTCTATTGCACCTTTCTTTATGTTTAATGTTCTGCATTTGTTAAGTCCAAAGGTCATGTTTGTGTTAACCATATAACAATTACAGCACGGAAACAGGCCATCTCGGCCCTTCTAGCCCTTGCCGAACGCTTACTCTCACCTAGACCCACTGACCCGCACTCAGCCCATAACCCTCCATTCCTTTCCTGTCCATATACCTATCCAATTTTACTTTAAATGACAATACCAAACCTGCCTCTACCACTTCTACTGGAAGCTCGTTCCACACAGCTACCACTCTCTGAGTAAAGAAATTCCCCCTCGTGTTACCCCTAAACTTTTGCCCCCTAACTCTCAAATCATGTCCTCCTATTTGAATTTCCCCTACCCTCAATGGAAAAAGCCTATCCACGTCAACTCTATCTATCCCCCTAATTTTAAGTACCTCTATCAAGTCCCCCCTCAACCTTCTACGCTCCAAAGAATAAAGACCTAACTTGTTCAATCTTTCCCTGTAACTTAGGTGCTGAAATCCAGGTAACATTCTAGTAAATCTTCTCTGTATCCTCTCTATTTTATTAACATCTTTCCTATAATTCGGTGACCAGAACTGTACACAATACTCCAAATTCAGCCTCACCAATGCCTTGTACAATTTTAACATTACATCCCAACTCCTATACTCAATGCTCTGATTTATAAAGGCCAGCATACCAAAAGCTTTCTTCACCATCCTATCCACATGAGATTCCACCTTCAGGGAACTATGCACCATTATTCCTAGATCACTCTGTTCTACTGCATTCTTCAATGCCCTACCATTTACCAAGCATGTCCTATTTGGATTATTCCTACCAAAATGTAGCACCTCACACTTATCAGCATTAAACTCCATCTGCCATCGTTCAGCCCACTCTTCTAACTGGCCTAAATCTCTCTGCAAGCTTTGAAAACCTACTTCATTATCCACAACACCACCTACCTTAGTATCATCTGCATACTTACTAATCCAATTTACCACCCCATCATCCAGATCATTAAAGTATATGCCAAACAACATTGGACCCAGTACAGATCCCTGAGGCACACCACTAGTCACCAGCCTCCAACCTGACAAACAGTTATCCACCACTACTCTCTGACATCTCCCATTCAACCACTGTTGAATCCATTTTACTACTTCAATATTAATACCCAACGATTGAACCTTCCTAACTAACCTTCCATGTGGAACATTGTCAAAGACCTTACTGAAGTCCATACAGACAACATCCACTGGTTTACCCTCTTCAACTTTCCTCGTAACCTCTTCAAAAAATTCAATAAGATTTGTCAAATATGACCTTCCATGCACAAATCCAAAAATAGTTCCACTATTTGAATTAATTGCTTTAGCTAAACTGACGAAGGAGCATATAATTTCAAATTGTCAATGTATGGAAGGTGCGTCGAGGTATAGCTCACTAGTTGTTTCTGATTTGATACCCAATTTTCATCTGATTCAGTAAATTAGAGGGCGGGTTTAAGCCTAGACAGAACCACTATCATTATTATTATTACTATTATGATTATTATTATTATTCACTTTCTTTTCTGCCTCTTCCTGCTGGCACATTAGTGTAGGTGGGCAACATGATAGTGTAGTGCTTAGCACAACATCTTATAGCGCCAGTGACCACCAATCAGTGTTCTATTCCACTATTGCCTTTAGGAGTTTTGACATTCTCCCTGTGTCTGTGTAAATTTCTTCCGGGAGATCCAGTTTCCTCCCACATTCTAAAGGAGAACAGGTTAGTGTGGGCTCGTAATATGTGGGCATTCTATGCCGGTGCTGGAAATGTGGTGACAATTTCAGGCTCACTGATTTGATTTGAGGCAAACGGTGCATTTCATTGAACATTTTGACGTACCTCTGACAAATGAAACTAGTCTTAATCTTAAATTATTTTTATTTTTATTATCTTTATCTTCTTCCGTTTTTCTTTTCATCAACATTGAGGATGATATGCTTCCACTCTCATTCTTGGAGGTCTCAATTGATTGATTATCTCCAACTAGGTTCAGCAGATAAGGCAGGAGGTTACCAATGGGGCCAGTGGATCGGTGGATGGGTGGTTTGTGATGATCTTCTGTGCTTCCCTCAAGCGTGACTTCAAAGTTCTCAATGCCATAATAGATGTTTCTTCACCATCATTTGTGGTCGCAGATCATCGTGCATAGCGGATAATATAACGCTATTACAGCGCCCGTGACCCGTGTCCAGTTCCCACCACTGTCTGTTAGGAGTTTTACAGTCTCCTCATGACAGCATGGATCTCCTCCCACACTCCAAAGACACCTGGGCTCATAGATTATCTGGTCACAATGGTGTAAAGGAGTGGTGTAGATTCTTTGGGCTGGAAGGGCCAATAACCATGCCAGATCTCTAAAAATTAAAAAAAAGGAAAAAAAAACTTTTCCTCAAGCAACCATTAAGCACATCCCTGAATCTTCTCCAACCATCTGGAAAATTTTTCCCAGAACTTGGACTCCTATATCACCACAGAGCATTTGTGCTGAACAGCTGGCTGGAGTGTTCTAGGACATTTGCAACTTTACTTAGAGTGCATTTGTCCCTTATGTCTGCCCAACATTACACTAAGTGGCCACTTTATTAGGTACACCTGTACACCAGCTTGTTACTGCAAATATCTAATCAGCCGATCATGTAACAGCAGCTCAGTGCATAAAAGCACGCAGACATGGTCAAGAGGTTCAGTTGCTGTTCAGACCAAACATCAGAATATGGAAGAAATGTGATCTAAGTGATTTTGACTGTGGAATGATAGTTGGTGCCAGATGGGGGTGGTTTGAACATCTCAGAAACTGTGATCTCTTGGTAATTTCATATACAGCAGACTCTAGAGTCTACAGAGAGCAGTGCAAAACCAGAACAGCATCAAGTGAGCAGCAGTTTCGAGGGTGAAAACGCCATGTTAATGAGAGAAGTCAGAGAACGGCCAGACTGTTTCAAGTCGACAGGAAGGCAAGAGTAACACAAGTAACCACATATTACAACAGTGGTGTGCAGAACAGCACCTGAACACACAACACGTCGAACCTTGAAATAGATGGGCTACAGCAGCAGAAGACCACAGACATACACTCGGTGGCCACCTTATTAGATACAAGAGGTACCTTAAAAAATGGCCACCAAATGTATTAAAGGTCTTTCATTCATCATAGTTTATGGGAGCTTGCTGTGCACAAATTGGTTGTCCGTTAGCGTCGAGTGACCTCACAGTAGCTTGTTGCCCCTAAAGCACTCGGAGAGGTCCTGAGAGTGAGAAATCAAGAGCAACCATCCCTGGCTGCATCACCCAGCAGAAATCTCCTCTGTGTAATTATACTTGGTTATTAAAATGCAGTTTAGTCAAGAAATATGAATGACAATGTAATTCAGAAAACACAAGTTGCTCTGAGCTGTGTGTTAAATAGCAGTTTTTACAGTTTCATTGAAGCCGTCAATAATTAATTAAATTTGTTAACCTTCCTAGTTAGACACTGCTATTTATGCATTCTTTGGCAGCACTCTGCAGCAAGTAGTTTGTGACACGGAACGACTCCACATCCCCTCCTAATGGAGGTACATGACATTTGAGGGCAAGTGACAAGACTCACATATTATCTTTCTCAAATCAGTCTGTTCCAATTCTAGATTTCATTAACTGGGAAAGTGTATGTGTAATGACATTTATTAACATGTCGGAGATGCCTTTAAACAGTGCAGAGGTGATTAAATAGATGTTTTTGATGAAAAAAATACAATGACTTTGTAATGATTGTGGCGTAGAATTTCAGTCCTGTCACCATAAAAAAAAACTACTAAGGAAGCCAGATGGATGCACTATTGTACCTCCCTAATGCTTATTGATTCAAAGTTTCCAATATATTTTACTGCACTGGTATCCAGTTAATCTTGTGAATGGTACAGCAATGGTGTCATACACGCTGCGGAAGGTGTTTAATGAAGCTGAGAGGTGCGAGTCTCTGTAAATAACATCCATTTCACAGTTGAGGCGATCAATGGCACCTCAGGTAGGCTGTATATCGAGGGGGCTTCACTGAGTAACTGCCGACGGCCAATCCAAGGCTTTCAGTGGCACCATCAGCAGTCAGCAGTGGAGAGCAAATAATCCAAATTCAGCCAAGAATGTCCAAGTGATCCATCGACTTGGTTTGAAGTGACCAATATTAATTTGTGTGCCATCAAAAGACATTCCATTTCCTTCACTTGATTACACAGTAAAACCAATGATAGATAGCACTGCTTATGCTTTGATCATTACTGGAATGCAAGTGGCGGCTGACAGTGCACGTGTCATTATTATTGACAATTTTATTGTGAAGAGCAATAACTTGAATTTATAACACGTAGATCAACTATGATTAAGAAGCAATCATTACCTACTCCCAGTCAGAACCAATTATCATCTGTGTCACCTGAATAATCCTGGTTTCTAACCTATCACAGACACGCATTTCTCCTTCTACCCTTTCCTCCTCCTCTCTGTAACTTAAAACAAACTTATCATCGAGTCAGACAGCACAGTAACAGGCCCTTCAGCCCATCTTGTCTACACTGGCAATTTTGCTCTTCTCCACTAATCCCCTCTGCTTGCATTCAGAGACTGAGGGGAGCCTTTTTGATTGATTGATTGATTGATTGATCTGTCTATTTATTTATTTCTCTGTCTATCTATTTATGTATTTATTCTTCTATTTATTTATTGATTTATTAATTGATTGATTGATACAGTGCACAATAGGCCCTTCTGGCCCAAATGAGCTGCTCCGCCCAGAAACCCACTCATTTAACCCTAGCCTAACCTCCAGACAATTTACAATGACCATTTAACCTACTAACCAGCACATCTTTGTAATGTGAAGGAAACCGGAACCCTTGGAGGAAGCTCACGCTTTTAAGGGGAGGAGCGTACTGAACTCCTTACAGAGGACGCTGGAGTTGAACTCCCAAACTCCGATGCTCATAAACAATGCCCTTTGATGTTTTCATCTACATGTCACAAATAAAGCTGACCTTTTCTTGTATTTTTATTGCATGCTATTTTAATATGCCAGCATTCCAAATAACAATGAGTTGGACTACACGACGGAGACAGAGATCATGAGAACAACCTTTCCCTCAATTTCGACCAAACAAAAGCAGGTCATTGCCTTCAGGAAGGGGAGGGGTGCATGTGCTCCTGTCTACATCAATGACATTGCAGTAGAGAGGATTGAGACCCTAGGTGTAAACATCACCCACATCCTGTCCTGGCCCAACCATGTTGAAGCCATGGTCAAGAAATCTCACTAATGGCTCTACTTCTTCAGGAGGCTAAAGAAATTCAGCATGTCCTGTCAATTCTTACAGGTTTTTATCAATGAACCACAGAAAGCATTCTGTCTGGATGCATAGCAGCTTAGTACGGCAACTGCTCTGCAAGACACCGCAGAGAGTTGTGGACACAGCTCAGCACATCACAGGAGCCATCCTTCCCTCTATGGATTGTGTCTACACTTCTCACTGTTTCAGTAAAGCAGCCAGCATAATCAAAGACCCCACCCACCCTGGACATTCTCTCTTCTTCCCCTCTCACGTCAGACAGAAGATACAAAACAACAGATACAAACTGCTGGAGGAACTCAGCAGGTCAGGCAGCATCGATAGAAAATGAACAAACAGTTGACATTTCGGTCTGAGACCCTTCTTCAAGACTGAGAAGAAAGGAGGAGGATACCAGAGTACAAAGCAGGGAGGAGGGGAAGGAGGCTAGCTGGAAGGTGATAGGTAAAGCCAGGTGGGTGATAAAGGTCAAGAGCTGGAGAAGAAAGATCCTGATAGGAGAGGAGTGTGGACCATAGGAGAAAGGGAAGGGGGGTGGGTGGGACCTGTTGGAATTAATAGGCAGGTGAGAAGAGGCAAAAGTTAGAGAGGGGAATAGAGGAAGTGGGGGGGGGGGAGAATATTTGTTTACCAGAAAGAGAAACCGATAAAATCAATATTCATGCCATCAATTTGGAAGCTACCTAGACAGAATATAAGATGTTGCTGCTCTCGGCACAAGAGGAGGCCATGGACCAACATGTTGAAATGGGAATGGGAGTTGGAATTAAAATGTTTGATCACTGGGATACAAAATCCAGAAAGCATGTATCACCATGCTCAAGGACAGCTTCCATTGCACTTTAATAAGACTTTTAAATGGTTTCCTAGTACAACAAGATGGACTCTTGACCTCACAATCTACCTCATTATGAACTTGTACCTCATTATGTACTTGTAACTTGTACCTGCACTGAATTTTTTCTCTAGCTTTTGCATACTATCCTGCATTATTATTGTTCTAGAATTATAGAGTCATAAAACACTATAGCACCGAAACAGGCTCTTCATCCCATCTAGTCCATGCTGAACCAGTCACCTGTGTGTCCCTTCGACCTACATCTGGACAATGATTTGTCTTGTTGTAGTAAAAGCATTGTGTAATTTTTTTGATCTAGATGAACAGCGTACAAGAGAAGCTATTCACTGTACACATGACAATACCATTGTGGTATAATATTCTCGAGAAATTAAGACACAAACATGACACCCTGACACACAAGGGGATATTGTATATTACCTACAAAAAAGGTTTAGAAATATTGCTAGTGGAAGATGATATTTTTAAATCTGTGATTCTACATCAAACTGTAAGACCAATAGGTACCATTCTGAGCTACAGTCTAATGCCTGTAACTTTAAATCTTTTCATTAACTAGTTAAAGTTGTACCTTTACAAATCAAATTCTCATTAAAGTAACAGCTGTGTGTAGCACAGCCAAAGGGTGTTTGAGATAATTAATTGTTATTTTGTCATTGGAATGCAGGCTTAGATCTTGCTGATCATTCCCCATGGTGACAGCTATGGAGAAGTGCAGCTGCGTGCACTAGTTACAATGGAAATGCAGTAAGTGTGGGACCACTTGTGAGCTCAAGCCTTTGTGTCACCTGTGAAGGGTAAAATGGCAGGTGACTGACGGAGGAGAACAGAAAGGCCACCCGATATGTCCTTCTGGTACTCTAACATGAGAACGAATGCCAATCACAAGGGCAAAGAAGAGAAGTGAGACTGGTTTGGAAACCATCAGAGGGAAAAGGAGAGATGGGTGTAAAAGGATATCCTCCTGCTTTAGAAACAAGTTCTCTGATTCACCTCTGGGAGCTCACAGTATTTTTATGAAATCAACTGTGTCCACACAGGTTTACAACACATTACATTATGTAGCATGAACCTATTTTTGCCTGGAGTTTTCATCCAGCCTCATCTGTAAACTTCAGTGGTCTTTTTATTCCGGAAGGGATAGTCAATTATAATTACAATAGCAGACAAATTCACGGAATATCACACTTGGGAGACACAGCAGGAGTCACAAGATTATTTCTCTCAGTTCTGTGTTTTAAGTGCATGGGCCCATTCAAAATTCAAAGTAAGCATATTAACAAAGTTAATGTATACTACCCTGAGATTCTTTTTCCTGCAGGCATTCAGAGTTTTAAAAAATTGAATCAATGAAAGATTGCCCCCACCGGAACAAACGACTAATATGCAAAAGACAGCAAACTGTGAAATACAAAAAGAAAATAAATAAATAAGCAATAAATATTGAGAACATGAGATGCAGTGTCCATATGTTGAAGGAGCAGTTTAGTGATGGGGACAGTGAATCTGAGTTGAAGTTTTTTCCTTAGGTTCATGAGCCTGATGGTTGTATTGATTAATAATTCTCTCCTGTCACAACTCATCTCAATGTCAGTTTGTACCTGTGTTTAACACTTGCTTAAACTGCTTTTTATCATTATGCAGAATAATAAATCGGTGGTAAACTAACAACTTTCCCTTTTCCCATTCTGTTAATCCCAGTTGTATTGGGCACCTGACTACCTGCCATTAAGGGCATATACAGTCTACAGAAAGGAGCTAGAAAAGGGCCAGTAACATCATGAAGGAACCCATCAACCCTGTCCATGGACTGTTTGTCCCACTCCCATCAGGGAGGAGGCGACATACCATCTGCACCAGGACCATCAGACACAAAAACGGTTACTTTTCTAAAGCAGTGAAGCTGATCAACACCTCCACCCACTAACCCAACCCTCCACACCACCAATCACCACTACTTCATCACTTTCTGCCAGTCACTTTATGTACAGACACACCACAGCTAGTTTCAATTTACAGACATACAGTACAATCAATCAGTGCATATAAGCTATCTTACCTATTTATATTTATAGTGTTTTTTATTATTGCACTCTTTATCTTGTTGTGTTTTTTTATGTGCTGAATCAGATCCAGTGTAATAATTATTTTATTCTCTTTTGTGTACAGAAAATGACATTAAACAATCTTGAACGCAGACCCACTTTTGTTTTTTCATTCCCTCACTCCATATCTAAATGTCTTTGCTTTGCATTACCATTCCTTCTGCATGGTTCTGAACCGTCGGCAGCTCCTATCCCCGATGCTCGACCTGTTGAGTTCCTCCAGCAGGTTGCTTGTTGCTTCACATTCCAGCATCTACAAGCACTTACGTCACTACTTAATCTCCTCTGGTTCCCCAATCATTCCATTACTCTACTCTTCTTTCCTGTCACACAAAACGTGTTACATTCTCCTCATGGTGACACTAAAGAAGCGATGCACCAATGCCAACACACAAGATACTGGAGGAATTCAGCAGGACAGGCAGCATCTATGGAGGTGAATGAACGGTCAAGAGTTCGGGCTGAGACTAGCTGAAGGGACTTGTTCTGCGATGTGGACTGTTTATAACACTTCATAGATGTTGCCTGATGTGCTGAATTCCTCCAGCATCTTGTCCGTGTTATCCAAATACCTAACTTTCTTACACTCCAATCCACAACTTATTTTTTCCAGACAACATCCATATGTTCATTTTCTTGAACTCTGCCTCTAAACTCCCATTTAGTTACTCCTCAAACAGGAGAATTTCTAAAATTCATTACAATATTGAATAGAGTGGAGCAATATTAAATATGTATGTTGCTTTAAATACTGGTACTTTTGCATAAGAGTCAGCTCCATCATGGGCACTAGCTTCCATAGCATCCAGGACATCTTCAAGGAGCAAATGCCTCAAAAAAGTGGCATCCATCATTAAGTACTCCCATCACCCAGGTCGTGCCCTGTCTCATTGCTACCATCAGGAAGAAGGTACAAAAGCCTGAAGACATACTCTCATTGATTCAGGAACAGCTTCTTCCCCTCTGCCACCTGATTTCTGAATGGACATTGAACCCGTGAACACTACTTCACTACTTTTTTATTTTTATTTTTGCACTACTTATTTAATTTATCTATTTAATATATATGTATTCACTGTAATTCACAAATTTTTCTCTATTATTATGTATTGCATTGTACTGTTGCCACAAAGTTAATGAATTTCACAACATATGCCGATGATATTAAACCTGATTCTAATTCTAATTCTGAAGATTTGCCTTTTTTTTGTATTCTCTGAAACAATTTCAGCCCCTTTACAGTTCTCGCAGCTCTATCAGGGTATTCGGCTTCAAGCTTTATGTGCCCTTGTTAGGAAGAGTCACAATGCTGCTAATTGTATTTTAATCAACTCTAAATTGTATCCATTTATTAGATTTGAATTCAGTCTGAGCTGCTGCCGTCCTTAACTGCTTGCCATTTTCTATTAATCTTTTACAATTTCAAAAGGAATTTGGTACAGTGGGTGAGGCCTTTTTATTCCCATAAACTTTGCTGGTACTGGGGCATGTTTTTAACATGGAGAGTGGAGGGGGTCTGACCAGGCAGCCAGGGTAGTAGAGCTTTCCTGTCAGCCACAGTGCAGTTTACGTGCCCAGCAGTAAGACAGCTTGTTACGATGGTCCCTACTACACATCAATAGAATGATGTGAGTATAGATGTGCAAAGTCCAGCTCTCTTCAGCCTGCTCAGAAGTAGAGACGTTGATGAGCTTGTATAATACAGTGCAGCAAGGACAAGCCCTTTGGCCCACAATGTTGTGCAGGCCCTATCACCTGCTCAAAGGTCAACCCAACTCTTCCCTCTTACATAAGCCTCCATTTTTCTTTCACCCATGTGCCTATCTAAGAGTCTCTTAAATGCCCCTCATGTATCTGCCTCTACCACCTCACCGGCAAAACATTCCAAGAACACACCACTCTCTGTGTATAAATACCTATGTACCTCTGACACCCCCCCCCACTTATATTTTCCTCCAATCACCTTAAAACTACAATACTGTGCAAAAGTCTTAGGTTTGTATAGAAATATACCTATACACACACAACTATGAAGCCTAAGACTTTTGCACAGTAACTGTAGTAATTTTATGTATTAAGCTATACTGCTGCCACAAAAAAACAAATTTCATGACATACGTGAGTGATGATAAACCTAATTCTGATATGGGTTTCTATTGCGGACTGAGAGTGGGAAGGGGACACGGAGAGGGAATTCGTGGTTAGGAAAAGGGGAAGGGAGAGGGGAGTGAGCGGAAAGCACCAGAGAGGCATTCTGTAATGATCAGCAAACCAACTATTTGGAATCAAATGACATTGACCCGTGCTACCCCACCGCCCCTGGCACTCCTTCCCTGTCACCGCTTCCACTGCACTCCACCCTCAACATTCCCAACATTCTTTGCTCCCATCAGATTTACCAACTTGCTCTCTGCTTCATATTGACAAATACAGAACTGAGCAGAAGCCTTAGCCACCCTGGATATATCTATGTGCCTAAGATTTTTTCACTGTATGTCCTCTAGTATTAGCCGTTTTACATCCGGTATGAATCACTCAAGACATCCTTTGAAATATCAACATTGAATATTTTACGTGCATTTCAGAGGCGGTAGGGGATTCGGTTTAACATTTCATTTGGACAACATCACCTCTAACACAGCTGCATTTCCTCATGGTTCAGCACAAAGGTTCACTCAAGGGTTTTGTACTCAAGTCTCAGGAGTAGAATTTGAGCAAATGATCTGGTGACTTGGAGACATGAAAGTAATGACTCAGAGCGTAATGATACAGAAGAAATATGAATGTTTTGATGAGGAAACAAAGGACAAGAAACAGAGGGCTCTATTAGTCAGGGCATTAGTTGTTCAATGATTCTCCTTAGCAGCAGAAATTCAGTGAGTATCAACTGTACTCAACAGGCTGAAAATGGTCTGATATTTTATTGCTTGGAAACTCACTAAAGAAGTTTGCAAAGGGCTTTTCTTTTTGGAGCGAAGGAAGTTGAGAGGTGACATAGATTGAGCAGACAGTCAGCGTGTCACAGTGAATGCTGGCATTGACTGAACCCAGATGTGGAGGAATGCTGCGATGGAAAGAATAAGTTATACATAGAAATTCCAACAGAACATTGGTGGCACGACTGAGTGACTCTGTGGGACAAATCATTCGCAACACAATGACCCCAGGAATAGAGCTAAACGGTGGGGGGGGGGGCACATTGAATAATCATAGAACGAGGAAAACATGTACCAGTCACAAATAACTTGACAAGATTAAACAGAAAGCACAAGAGCTAATGAATCTAGCTAAGACAATTAGTAAATGCAGGTGCTTGAGAAATCTAGAAGCCCAACACTCTGCGGCAAATGCAGAGGCCCATAGGGCTCATGGCACAGTGTCTTTTTCCCCCAGGGGTGGAAATGGCTAATACAAGAGGGCAAAGTTTTAAAGTGATTGCAGGAAAGTATAAGGGGATGCCCAAGGTAAGTCCTTTACACAGATCTTGGCGGGTGTTTGGAATGCGCTGCCAGGGGTGAAGAGAGAGGCAGATACATTAGGGTCAGTTAAGGAATTCTTGGATAGGCACATGGATGATGGAAAAATGAAGAGTTATGAAGGAGGGAAGGGTTATACCGATGCTATTCTATTGGTAAAAAAGCTGGCTGAAGGCCCTGTTCTGTGCTGTACTGTTCTATGAACGGTGATATATGGAGATAGCACAATGTAGCTTACATAGAATATAGACAGAATACTACAGCACAGTACAGGCCCTTCAGCCCACAATGTTGTGCCAACCTATATGAAGCCACTGCACTATCAATCTGATCCTTCCCTCCTACACAGCCCATAGCTCTCTATTTTTCTTAAATCCATATACTTATCTATGAGTCTCTTAAATAACCCTATTGTATCTGTCTCTGCCACTATCCCAGGGCAGTATGTTCCACATACCCACCACCCTTTCAAATTATTTCATTGCTTTAAAGGTTTTTGAGTTAACTCCAGTTCAGAGGAAGGGGTGGGAAGAGACATGTTCTCTTGAGCGTTTGCTGATGTTAGATTTCCTCCGTATTGGCATCATCATTGCGAACATGGTTTCACCTCTGAACTCCCCTGTACCCTTTCGTAACACAGTGACTAGATCATTCACTCTGCTTCCTAGGGGTCTCACCAAGGTCTGATTTTAGTTTAACATGACGCCTCTGCCTTCCAACTCTATTGGCCAGTACGTGAACCTCTGTGCTTTGTTTAACTCCATTACTGATCTGTATTACAGCTTTCAATCATCGGTGTGTCAAAGTTCCAGATCCCTTTTGGCCCAGTCACACCAGTCCGTGTCTGTCAGTGTGTATTTGTTTCTGTCCTTGTCTGTGTGTGTGTGAGCATCAAGGTGTTTGTCTGTGTCTGTGTGTGTATGTGCCTTGTGTCTGGTGTGTGTCTGTATGTGTAGGTGTGTGCTTATTCTTCATAATGACACTTACTTATGTTGAAACTAATTTTCCAGTAAACATCTTCATGTTTCTAAAATCTGCTTTATTTTCCATTCAGTGTACATGCAGCACTGACCCGGGCTGTTGCTGTAACACCCTGGCCCTTTCCCCGCTGCCTTCACACAATGGAATACCTTACATTTATTAAACTGCTCTGATCTGAACTGACTAATTCCAGGAACAATCACCCAGCTTCATAATTTACTGGCTTGCCAACAATATCTGTCATCGTTCCAAGCAGCATAGGCCTTGATTTATTTGAACCACTCTCAGCTCTGAAGGTTGAATTTGTGGGTCGAAACCCCTCTCTGGAAAGCCGGGCCTTTAACCGAGGCTGACATTTTGATCAGGGACTTAGGGAGGTTTTACTTTTTTCATAATTTGATCCTGATGTTTTAGTAAACAACATCTTATATTCTACTTGGGCAGTCTCCAACCTGACCATATAAAAATGTATTCTCATACTTTCAATAACCACAACCCCCCCTCCCACCACCCCCTCCCTTTTCCCCCATTTCTCTGTCTCTCTTTGGCAGCAAAGCTGCCCAACACATCACCAGCACAGGCCTACCCACCATCGAGATACATATACAGAAAGGTGCCGGGAAAAAAGGCCAGTAACATCAAGGAGGATCTCACACCCTTCTCATGGACTGTTTGTCCCACTCCTATCAGAGAGGAGGTTACTTATTTAAATCAGAACCACCAAACCTTCCCCAAACAGTAAAGCTGATCTACACCCCCAACCACCACTACTTTTTCACTTCCTGTCAATCACCTTATGCACAGACATTCCTGTGCCTAGTATCACTTTATGCACATACAATCAATCTACATGTGTTAGCTATCAATTGTCTTTATATTTATTGTTTTTATCATTATGTTTTATGTATCTTATTGTGTTTTTTGTGCTGCATCATATCCAGTGTAACAATTATTTTGTTCTCCTTTACACTAATGTACAGGAAATGACATTAAACAATTTTCAATCATGAATCTTCTGATCTCATCAACCTCCTTTCCCCTTCCCACACCCTCTCCAACTGCCCATCACCTACATACCCCTCCCACTGGTTCCCTTCCCCACCTCCCTCACTTTATTCCATGCTCTCTGGTGGCATCAATTTCTCTAGCTTTCAGTAATTTCTCCCCTCTTCTCCTCTCACATCTTCTCTTCTCCTCAGCTACCCATCACCTCCAACTGGTGTCCCTCCTCATTCCCTATCTATCTTGGTCTACTCCCCTCTCCTCTTAGTTTCCTTCTTCTTCAGCTCTTTACCTCTGCCATCTATCTCCTCCTAGCTTCTTACTTCACCCACCTTCCCCCTGACCTTGCTTAACATGTCACCTGCCAGCTTGTACTGTACATTCCCCCTTCATCCATCCTCTTATTCTGGCTGCTTCCCCCTTCCTTGACGAAAGATCTCAGCCTGAAAGGTCAATTGTTCATTTCCCTCCACAGCTGCTGCCTGAACTTTTGAGTTCCTCAGTATTTATCTTCTTCAGCCACTTTTCACTTCCTTCCATCGCCTATCAACTTCTAACATTATTCCCATTCCCTTCCCTACTATCTCCCTTTTTTGAGTCCAGATGAAGGATCTCAGCCTGATTGTCCATCTCCTGCCTGATCTATTGAGTCCTGCAGTGGCTTTCTGTGTTGTTTGATTAAACATTAAGCCTTATTGATTTGGTTCCAGAAGAACTCACCCAGAGGATGCCTGGAATCTGGAACACACTACCTGAGTTGATGGTTGAAGCAGAGGCTCTCACAACAGTTAAGTTCTATCTGGACAAGCATTTGAATCGCAGATGTAGAGAAGATTTTGAACCAAGTGTTGGCAAATGGAATTAGTGTAGATAGGCACTTGATGGTCAACATGGAATGATGGACCAAATGGCTTGTTCCTCTGCTGTATCACTCTATGAATCAATGGTTCCTTAACGTTATAGTCCAGGGTGGTAGAGGGGATAAGCTCCCACTACCTATTAAAAGCTCCCAATGGCAAGCACCTCAGATAGCCTCAGACAACCAAGTCCCAGTCCTGGCCTTCACAAACAAGAGAAAATCTGCAGATGCTAGGAGTCCAAGCACCACACACAAAATGCTGGAGGAACTGAGCCGGCAAAGTAGCAGCTATGGAAAAAGTCAAAGGGTCTCGGCCTGAATCGTCGACTATACTTTTTTCCATAGATGCTGCCTGGCCTGCTGAGTTGCTTCAGCATTTTGTGTGTGTATCCTGGCCTTCACGTGTGGCTTAGCTGCTAAGCCCAGCGGAACTGTATCTTCTGACAGGAGCAGGGGCGTAGGTGGGTTACTGGCAACTTAAAACTAGTCGCTTCGGGTAGATGATGTTCATCAGCTGTGGGTGGCAGTTCATCTAGGAGAAGGAAGATTCTGATCTCAAACCTCTGCTGCTTTGCACCAAACCCACTCATGAGAAAGGCTTCAGGGGTAAACCCCGAGGCAAAAATCCAGAGCTGGAGTCCCTAAGGCAGTCCGACATTGAGTCCATGCTGACTGGCAACTCCTGCGATGCTGCTAGTACCAAACTGTGTCGGTCTCTGCCGTTCCTTTGGGTTCATCAGATGCAAGGAGAAAGGGAGCTTGCTACATAGTCAACCGTTTGCTCTCCATATTGTACTACCCAGGCCTGCGTATCTAGACAGCTAGGATGCAATATCCATGGTCAGCTTTGCCTGACAGAGGCTCTCATCCTCACAATGACTCTACCTTTGATTAGAGGGAATGAGAACACAGTGGTCATTTTGGTGGGTTCTCAGAGAAGTTATGCCAGTGGCGATATCTCATTATGCGTTTGAGTACATTTCATATGTCACTAAATTTCTACAGGTGTACGGCGGAGAGCATTCTGACTGATTGCATCACAGGCTGGTGTGGAGGCTCCAATGAGCAGGGTCAAAAGAGACTCAGGAACAACAGCATGGTAGCGTAATGCGTTACGGCACCTGCTGTAAGGTGAGGCTTCAATTTCCGCTGCTGTCTCTAAGGGGTTTGTGTGTTCTCAGTGACCACACAGGCATCCTCTGACTGCTCCAGTTTCCTCCCACATTGCAAAGGCAGAAACCCTAGTTAGGGTTAGTTCATTGTGGGTGTGCTACATTAGCACCAGAAGAATAGAAACCCTTGCAGGGTACATCCAGCACATCCTTCAGGCAAATGACACATTTCACAGCATGTTTCAATGTTTCTGTGTACTGTCCATCTTTATCCTTATCTTTATCTTCCATGCTGCCGTCTGAACAATCAATAACTGCTACCTTGCTCTTCCTCTTTGGCACTATTTCATTATTTATTTTGTAATCATATAGTATTTTTTATGTATTGCACTGTACTGCAGCCAATAAACAACAAATTTTGCAAAATATTTTGGTTGAATATAAATCTCATTCTCATTCTCATGTCTTAGGTAATGATTTGTTGACCAGTGTTCAAATCCTACCATGATATTTAAATTGAATTGACATCAGGGAGCTGGTAATCGCCATGAATCCTATTGTGATGGTACTTCGGAGAGGAAAATCTTTCTTTACTCAGTTTGGTCTGTTTGTGACTCCAGACTCACTCTGGGGTTGTCTCGTGCCCACAATCAGGAATAACCTAGAAAGCCAATCAATTATACCAAAATGCCCATCACAACCAATTTTCATGGACCATTAGGGATGGGAATTAAGTAATCATATCAGACAAATAACAGACTGCTTATACAGATTTAAAAATGGTAATTGAAGCCAGTGGGAGTTTAAATAATATGCGGCTAAACACACAACTGTCCCAATAGTTGTTTTCCTTAAGATCTGTGGGAATCATAACTCAAGTAATGAGCGTGGTCAGGTTACTTAATTGAATCAATAAAAAAAGTACAATATAATTTTTTTCCATTATAGACAGATTTATTATGGCTGTGCTTCACATGAGATGTGTAATATAAAGCTAAATACAACAAACTGTATAATTGTAGGAAATTACAGAGATTTATTTAGTCTTTTTACAAGTCAAAAAAGCCATTCACTCGAAAAGAAATTGAATTAACAGCTAACTTGCATTAAACATCTTCAAATGAGGAATAGACTAAACAAATATGTTAGAAGTAAATATATAATTATATACAATAAATCATTAAATATAAATATGTAAATAGAAATTTCATCCCCCAGTCTTAGTCACTCCAACTTTACCAGCAGTGTTTTCATCTGTCTCAGGCTGAGGATTGGAATTCTTTCCTTTCACCTTCCCTTCCAGTGCTAAGACACGTAATAATTTTTCCCTAGAGCATAGGAGAATGAGGGGTGATTTGATAGAGACATACAAAATTATTATGGGTATAGAAAGGGTAAATGCAAGCAAGCTTTTTCCATTGAGTTTTGGTGAGTAAACTAGAGGTTATAGGCTAAGGGTGAGAGGTGAAATGTTTAAGGGGAACATGAGGGGGAACTTCCTCAGTCAGAGGGTGCTGAGGTGTGGAACAAGCTGCCATGGAAGAGGTGGATGTGCATTTAATTTCAATATTAAAGAGAAATTTGGATAGGTATATGGATGTGAGGGGTATGGAAAGTTATGGGCCGGGTGTGGGTCAGCAAGGACTAGATGGGCCAAAAGTCATGTTTCTGGGCTGTGGTGTTCTATGACTATAAAAGTGACCATTTTAATAAAACTTTAGTTTGCTTGTTTTAACATCTCTTTCCATACGTTCTATCTACTTTGCCATCATATTGTATTAGAGTATATACCTGCTATACCTGCCGATTAGGAAAAGGGGAGATGCAACGAGACCTGGGTGTCATTGTACACCGGTCATTGAAGGTGGGCATGCAGGTACAGCAGGCGGTGAAAAAGGCAAATGGTATGTTGGCATTCATAGCAAAAGGATTTGAGTACAGGAGCAGGGAGGTTCTACTGAAGTTGTACAAGGCCTTGGTGAGACCACACCTAGAATATTGTGTGCAGTTTTCGTCCCCTAATCTGAGGAAAGACATTCTTGCCATAGAGGGAGTACAGAGAAGGTTCACCAGATTGATTCCTGGGATGGCAGGACTTTCATATGAAGAAAGACTGGATCGACTAGGCTTATACTCACTGGAATTTAGAAGATTGAGGGGGGATCTTATTGAAACGTATAAAATTCTAAAGGGATTGGACAGGCTAGATGCAGGAAGATTGTTTCCGATGTTGGGGAAGTCCAGAACGAGGGGTCACAGTTTAAGGATAAAGGGGAAGCCTTTTAGGACCGAGATGAGGAAAAACTTCTTCACACAGAGAGTGGTGAATCTGTGGAATTCTCTGCCACAGGAAACAGTTGAGGCCGGTTCATTGGCTATATTTAAGAGGAAGTTAGATATGGCCCTTGTGGCTAAAGGGATCAGGGGGTATGGAGAGAAAGCAGGTACAGGGTTCTGAGTTGGATGATCAGCCATGATCATACTGAATGGCGGTGCAGGCTCGAAGGGCCAAATGGCCTACTCCTGCACCTATTTTCTATGTTTCTATTGTTAAAATTATGCATAGAACCACAGAGGTCCATAGCATCTGTTAGCACAGAACCTCCAAGAGGACCACAACCTTGTCGTGCCTCGATGACCCAGAGAACTATGTCGGTTAGAGTCAGGGCTTCCTGCTTTGGCTCTTGGTAGGGTCACCCAAGCCAAGCAGGTCAAAGGCAAGATGTCAAACCAAGTGGTCCACTGGACCTCCAGGTTCAGAGGTTCAGCTCAGGTCAAACAAAACTGTTACAGAAACAACAATCAAGAATCCTTCTACATCTGAATGTGATGGTATTTCCGAGTCTCCACCTGGGCTTGCATGGTTGACAGCAGTGAAAACCAAGAGGAAGCTATTGGCACGATGAAGCACTGAACACTGCCAAGGATGGAGGGCTTTCATTGCTGCCCTAAATGCCAGTGGCATAACGGGAGATAAGTAAGAAAGTCGTTGCACAGAAAGAGGGCATTTCTCTTATTGTGAATGTCAGCTGCTTGGTGTTAAATAGATTTTAAAGATTAGCGGTATTTGTAACATATACATTGAAACACGGGATGAAATGTGTTGTTTCAGTCAACAATCAACACAGTCTGAGGATGTGCTGAGGGCAGCCCGTACATGTCACCATGCTTCCAGAACCAATATAGCATGCCCACAATTTGATATCTCTTACTGTAAGTCTGCAATGTTGGTAGAAACCAGAGCACCCGGAGGAAACACATAGGGAGAATGTACAAACTCCTTACAGGCAAGGGCAGGAATTGAACCCCAATCAGTGACCACTGGCACTGTAAAGCAGTGCACTAACTGCTACTCTACTGTACCACCCCAATGTTGCTATCCAATAATCCCACACTCCTGCTCTTTCCAAGTAATCAAATCCAATTCTCCTTGGAACGGTTTCCATTACCCTATCAGGACATGCATTCCAGCTTGCAAAATCCTACTGGATAAAAAATTGTGAGCTCTGATTCTTTGGCAAATTACCTTAAATGTCTATCAATCTCTAACTGATCTTAAATCTCCAGTGATTTTCTCTTAATATAGTAATGAGTCTACTTATAATAAACTCTCAGTGGTCATTTTATTAGGAACCTCCTGTACCTAACAAAATAGTCACTGAGTGTATGTCCATTGTTTTCTGCTGCTTTAGCCCATCCACTTCAAGGTTCGACGTGCATTCAGGGAAGCTCTTCTGCTCATCACTGTTGTAACACGTGGTTATTGGAATTACAGTCAGCTTGAACAAGCCTGGCTATTCTCCTCTAATCACTGCTCTGTGATCTCTCAGAACTGCTGCTCATTGGAACTATTTTTTTGTCTTTCACACACTTCTCTGCAAACTCTAGAGACACTTGTGCATTAAAATCCTAGGAGATCAGCAGTGTCTGAGATACTCAAACTGCTCCATTTGGCACCAATAATCATTCCATTTTCAAAAGTAATCTTGATCACATTTCTTCCCCATTCTGATGTTTGGTCCGAACAACAACTGAACCTCTTGACCATGTCTGCATGCTTTTAGGCATTGAGTTACTGCCACATGATTGGATGATTAAATATGAGCAGAAAGAAGCCACTGAGAACATATGGAATTAAGAGCATGCTTGAGAGTCGACATGGGTTTGTTGGCCTTCTTTCCATGTTACATGACTCAATGACAAAGAAGTCTCAACAAAAGGAACATCTGACACTAACAGAAGAAGAGTAAGGATATGAGCACCACTTGGGAAAGTTGCTAACTAATTTACATTCATCCTCAACCCTGATATGCACATTCACAAGACCATGATATGGAGCTAAACTTGACCTCCTCCTAACTAAAGTTATGTCAAGGGCGGGATGATTATGGGAGATCCTGGCGATTATCGGAACACAGGAGCCTCAGGACTCACAACAACAGCTTCAGGAACAGTTAATACCCCTCAATCATCAGGCACTTGAAACAAAAGGATAACCTCATTCAACTTCACTTACCTCATCATTGAAATTCACCCACAACCAATTGGTTCACTTTCAAAGACTCTTCATCTCATGTTCTCAATATTTATTGCTTATTTATTTATTACTATTATTTCTTTCTTTTTTGCATTTGCACAGTTTGTCATCTTTAGCATACTGGTTGAATGCCCTAGTTAGTGTGATTTTTCATTGATTCTATTACAATTTTTATTCTATTATCAATTTATTGAGTGTGCCTGCAAGAAAATGAATCACAGGTGTTGTATATGGTGACATATATGTACCTGGATAAGAAATTTAAATTTACTTTGAATTTTTGTCTGCCAGGAACTGAGTTGCTCGGTAACAATATTCTGTGCATGCTGTCTGACTGATGTTGGACACAAATGGTCACTCAAGGGACAGAGGCACCTCTGAAAATAATACTTGACTCAAAGAACTTGACTCAAATAATACTGGACTCCAACAGGACAGACAAATAATCCAACTAATATATAAAATACAACTAACTGTGCAAATACCAAAAGAAAAAAAGCAACAATTATAATTAATAAAAATGATAATAAACATGCAATAAATAGCGAGACTTTTAAGAGGCATTTAGACAGGCTCATGAATGTGTGGGAAATGGAAGGAAATGGACATTGTGTCGGCAGAAAAGATTAGTTAGATTGATACTAATATAATCAGATCAGCACATTGTGGGCCAAATAGCCTGTTTCTGTTCTGTACTCTTCTACGTTCCATGTTCTATAATCATCATTTCAAGGATACTATTCATTAAAATATATGTAAAATTAATATTACACATGCCTAAATGGAAAGTATTATTTATATATTTTTGACACACATATAGTGGCGGAAAACTAGTGTACTTATTCAGAATTAACAGACCAAACCAAATCATCTTAAATCAGCATTAACAAGTTATCCAATATTCACTTTCTGTACAAACACCTTTTAATGTTTTATAGAAGTCATAGAAAACTACGGCAGAGAAACAGGCCCTTCAGCCCATCCAGCCCATGCTGAACTATATGGACTATAGCCCTCCTTACCCTTCCTAACCATGTACCTATCCAAATTTCTCTTAAATGTTAAAACCAAACTCTCATCCACCACTTCACTGGCAACTCATTCCACACTATCTGTGAAGATGACCCCTTCAGGTTCCCCTCAAACATTACACCCTTAGCCCATGAACTCTAGTTTTTGTCTCACCCAACCTCAGTGGAAAAGGGCTGCTTGCATTTACCCTGTCTACTGCAGTGGCTAGCACAACGCTTTTCAGTACCAGCAACCCGGGTTCAGTTCCTACCGCTGCCTGTAAGGAATTTGTACGTTCTCCCTGTGACCGTGAAGGTTTCCTCTAGATGCAACAGTTTCCACACACAGTCTAAAGAAATTTGGTAGGTTAATTGGTCATTGTAAATTGTCCCTTGATTAGGCTTGAAGTAAATTGGGGGCTTCCTTGGTAACACGGCTCAATAATCTACACTGTATCTCAATAAACAAATAGTGTTGTATTTCTCTATCAAATCTCTCCTCATAATCCTACTCTCTAGGGAATAAAGTCCTAATTTATTCACTTTTCCCTACAACTCAGATCCTCAAGTCCTGACAACACCCTTGCAACTTGTTCTAAGTACTTTGATTTATGAAGGCCAATGCACCATCATAAATTGTTAACATTGTGTTAATATAACTCTTTCAGTAATGATCAAAGTCTGTTTTCCCCACTGATAATTCTCTTTGGAAATGCTTGTGTCATTTTTTTTATTTAATGGAGCTACCTTGGATACAAATCAAAGAAAACTTTGTAAATCTATTTTATGTCATAAGGCTTGTTTTACAGTTTAGTGGCCAATGCATTATTAAAACAATTAACACAACTTTGCATTATAGAAGATTGAATTCACCTTGAGCCTTCTGTTGTCTAAACCATCCCAAGGTGCATTATGGGAGATTAATCAAACAAACCTGATTCCAAGCTCCATGAGGTGATCTTAGGAGAAGTAATCAAATTCAAAATCACATTTATTATCACTGACATACAATGCCTATAAAAAGAATTCACCCCCCTTGAAAGTTTTCATGTTTTATTGTTTTAGGACATTGAATCACAGCGGATATAATTTGCCTATTTTGACACTGATCAACAGAAAAGACTCTTTTGTGACAAAGTGAAAACAAATTACTGCAAATTGATCTAAATTTATTAAACTCAAAGTAATTTATTGCATAATTACTCACCCCTTTCAAGTCACTATTTAGTAGCTGAATCTTTGGCAGCAATTACAGCCTTGAGTCTGTGTGGATAGGTCTCTATTAGCTTTGCACATCTGAACACTGCAATTTTTCCCCATTCTTCTTCACAAAATTGCTCAAGCTCTGTCAGATTGCATGGGGATCGTGAGTGAACAGCCCTTTTCAAGTCCAACCACAAATTCTCAATTGTATTGAGATCTGCACTCTGACTTGGCCACTTCAGGACATTAACTTGGTTATTTTTAAGTCATTCCTGTGTAGCTTTGGCTTTATGCTTAGGGTCATTATCTTGCTGGAAAACAAATCTCTAAGTCACAGTTCTCTTGCAGAATGCATCAGGTTTTCCTCCAGGATTTCCCTGTATTGTGCTGCATTCATTTTATCCTCTACCTTCACAAGCCTTCTGGGGTCTGCTACAGTGAATCATCCCCACAGCATGATGTAGCCACCACCATACCTCACAGTAGGGATGGTGTGTTTTTGATGATGTATGCTATTTAGCTTACAGCAAACATAGCTGATGGCCAAAAATCACAATTTTGGTTTCAACATACCCTAGACCCTTCTTCCCACTGACTTCACATGCCTTCTGACAAACTCTAGCTGAGATTTCATGTGACTTTTTTTTGAAAGAGTGGCTTTCTCTTTGCTACTTTCCCATAAAGCTGTGACTGGTGAAACATCCAGGCAGCAGTTGTTGTAAGCACAGTCTCTCCCAACTCAGCTACTGAAGATTTTAACTCCTCCGGAGTTGTCTTAGGTCTCTTGGTGGCCTCCTGGTGCCTCACTATTCCCCTTCTTGTACAGTAACTTAGTTTTTGAGGACAACCTGCTCTAGGCAGATTTACAGCTGTGCCACATTCTTTCCATTTCTTGATGATTGACTTAACTGTACTCCAAAGGACATTCAGCGACTTGGAAATTTTCTAATATTCATCTCCTGAACTATGCTTTTCAATAACCTTTTTGCAGATTTGCTTGGAGTGTTCTTTTGTCTGCATGGTGCAGTTTATGCCAGGATACTGACTCACCAGCAGTTGGGCCTCATAGAAACAGGTGCATTTTTACTACAGTCAGTTAAAACACCTTGACTGCACACAGGTCTCCAAAAACAGATCTCCAATTAACTAATTATGTGACTTCTAAAACTACTTGGCTGCACCAGTGATGATTTGGTGCGCCATACTGAAGGGGGCGAATACTCATGCTATCAATTATTGTGTGCTTATATTTGTAATTAATTTAGATCACTTTTTAGCAATCTGTTTTCACATCGACTTGAAAGAATCTTTTTCTGTTGATCAGTGTCAAAAATCTAAATTAAATCCACTGTGATTCAATGTTGTAAAACAACAAAACATGAAAACCAACAGCATGGGGGTGGGGGGAGAATCCTTTGTATAGGTACTGTATGTTATGAAATTTGTTGGTTTGTGGGACATTACAAACACATAAAGATTACTATAAATTCCAAAAGAAATAAATAATGCTAAAAAACAACAGCAAGATACTGTTTATCGCATCATGGACCATTCAAAAATCTCATGGTGGAAGGAAAGAAGCTTTTGTTTGTTTATTTATTTGTTATTTATTGAGGTACAATGCAGAACAGACCTGTCTGGGTCTTCAAGTAAAACCGCCAGCAATCCCCTGATTTAATCCCGTCCTAATCACAGGACAATTTACAATGACCAATTAACCTATTGACGGGGCCGTCTTTGGACTGTGAGAGGAAATCGAAGCACCTGGAGAACGGGGTGAGCATACAAACACCTTTCAGGTAGTGGCATGAATTGAACCCAGGTTGCCCGTACCGTAAAGTGTTTTGCTAACCACTATGCTATCTGTTTGTGAATAACAGAGTGGGAATCTTCAGGCTCCTTGCTTCCTACTCAATGGCAGCAATGAGAAGAGGGCAGGTCCAGGATGGTGAGGGTACTTATTGATGGATGCTACATTCTTGAGGCACCACCTTTTACAGATGTCTTCAATGGTGGGGAGCGGTGTGCTCGTGATTGAGTTGGCTGAATCTACAACCCTGTAATGAGGTCTTCAAGCCTGTGTAGGGGAGCTGGAAAGCATTGGGCTCTGAGGTTTTTAAGGAACCTGAATTGGTTAATAGTTGTTTAATGAAAGTCATTAACCATTTAGAGATCCTTGTGTTTCTCTCAAGTGACTCGTTCTTTGTAATGTTGTCTCCTGGTGCTTTCTGTTTAAATTTGTTAAGCTTATCAAATAAGCTCGAGGATTCCATGTTGCATCTATTACTTAAGTGGATGCCCAATTAGCATTAATTTCAGGGTTCTAGTTTTGAGAATGTTATATCTCGCTGTGTCACGAGTTGAGTTATCGATGTTCTGTTGGAATTCTTATGAATAAACTCTGGTTGCCCGCTCTACTTTGGAGCCTGTCTTTCTTCAACACTTGGTTGCCAGCATTGCCAACGTACATCATGACAAACCCTCTGCAACCTCTTATAATCCTATGCAAGACTCCAGGCAGGCCATGATCTATCGAGTCAAAATGCTCTCCACCGTGCATCTACAGTAATGTGAAAGTCTTTGGAGATATACTGAATCTCCTCAAACTCTTAAAGAAGTAGAGTCGCTGGCATGCCTTCTCAATGTGTTGGGCCTAGGATACATCCTCCAAGATGATGATGTCAAGAACTTGAAGCTGAACCTTTCCTCTTCTGACCCCTCAGCGAGGACTGATGTGTGTCCTCCCAACCACCCCATCCTGAGTCCACAATCAGGAACTATAAGTCTGGTCTATAGGTGAAATTTTAAAAGGGGTTAGATGAAGTGGTAGTGTGGCCAAGGAGGGAATTTGTGAGAGAGATATTTATTTTCCATTTACAAATATACCATCCTCTCATCAATTATTTAATTCTCTTTCCCTCTCTGCCTTCCTTAAAGGCTCTCTTATTTACATTTGTATACAGTACAAATATACAGTATTTCTGTTTTTGCACATTGTAAAAAATCTATTCAATATACGTAATTATTTACTTGTCTATTTATTATTATGTTTTATTTTATTTATTATTATTGTCTTCTTCTCTCCCTGCTAGATTATGCATTGCATTGAACTGTCGCTGCTAAGTTAACAAATTTCACGTCACATGCCGGTGATAATAAACCTGATTCTGATTCTGATGAAAGCCAGCTCAGAGCAATGTTGGGGAGATCGCAATGAACCCAACCAAGCACTGAAAGGCCTGGAGAGGATGCTTCCATTAGTAGAAGAGTCAATGATCCAAGGACACAGCTTCCAAATAAAGGGATATCTTTTTGAAATCAGATGAAGAGGAGTTTCTTCAGACAAAGAATGGCGAATTGGTGGAGTTCATTGTCAGAGACAACTGTAGAGGTCAAATCATTGGGTGCTTAAGGCAGAGATTGACATGCACTTGATTAGTAAGGGGTTAAAGATTGCAGGGAGATGACAGGAAATTGGAGTAGAGAGAGGAAAAAATCAGCCAGATTTCAAAGTTCAAGGTTCAAGTTAATTTATCACATGTACATTGAAACGTACAGTGAAATGTTGTCATTTGCATTAACAATCACACACTGTGTGCTGGGGGCAGTCTGCAAAAGACATCACACATTCTGGTGCCGACATTACCTGCCCAAAATGCTCGACAGAACAACGGAGAGCACAAGGATAATGCTAGGGCTGTGTTATAGGGAAAAGCTGAATAAATTAGACTTTATTCCCTGGAGCATAGGAGAAGAAGGAGAGATTTGATAGAGGTATACAAAATTACAAGGGGTACAGAGAGGGTAAGTAAGCGTGGGGCCTGCTTCTTCATTGTAACTTAAAATAATCAGTATTCCTAAACACAAGATTGAGGCCAGGCCTGGAGGAGCAGTGGTACCATAGTTGTTCTGGATTTAATATTGCAAAAATATCTGAGTAATCTTGTATACAGTATATACTGTATATTGGTTGATTCAGCATTCCTTTTCATTTCAATAATTAATATGGGTTATATGTAAAAGTACGTTAATTGGATACATCATCATATTACCATGTAAAACATGTGTGCCTCACTTAAAGTTGAAATTACACCCATATTCCCGAACTCTTGAATCTTCTTTTGAATTAGTTTAATATTTTGTAGTCATAAATCATAACAATGGTGAGCCGAAGCCTGAAGAGGTTGCAGGGAGTTGGAGCGATGAGGCCATGGAGGGGCTTGAAAAGAATCCTGTGACCCAGGATAGGTCAGTGAGCAACAGGACTGATAGGCTGAACAGGAACCCCCTCACTTCTGCTGGTGTCAGTAGACTGTGAAACAGCAGTTTTTGGTATATTGAAATCTCACAGGACAAGAAATATAAACATTGGGAAGTTCAACTTTTCACATTAAGTAAAGGAAGTTCTGTCCTGAAGAAATATTTTCTCTCCATTCATCATGGTGAATGATTTGCCGTCAAGTGGTCCCTCCTGTGTATTGGGTTTCTCCTGATGGGGCACACAGATGGCTGACAGAGTTTGGATTGTTCCCTGTTTAAGGGGAGACATTTTTACCAGATACATAAAGAGGTCTAATGCATTTTGTTCATATTCCCTACACCATACATTCAATGGCCATTTTATTAGGTACACCTGTTTGTGAATGCAAATATCTAATCAGCCAATCATGTTGCAAAAACTCAATGCATAAAAACATGTAGACATGGTCAAGAGGTTCAGTTGTTGTTCAACCCAAATATCAAAATGAATAAGAAATGTGATCTAAGTGACTTTGAATGTGAAATGATTGTTGGTTCCAGACAGGGTGGTTTGAGTGTCGCAGAAACTGCTGATCTCCTGGGATTTTCACATGCAATAGTCTCTAGAGTTTACAAAGAATGGTGCAAAAACAAGAAAACATCTAGTGAGTGGCAATTCTGTGGGCAATAACACCTTGTTAATGAGAGAGATCAGAGGGGAATGGCCAGACTGATTCAAGCTGACAGGAAAGCAACAGTGATTCAAATAACCACGCATTACAACAGTGATGTGCAGAAGAGCATCTCTGAATGCACAACATGTTGAACATTGAAGTGCATGGGCTGCTCCTGCAGAAGACCATGAACACACACTCAGTGGCCTCTTTATTAGGCACAGGAGGTATCTCATAAAGAGCCCAATGAGTGAATATGAACAGGCTAAAATACTATTTCTTAAATCATATAATAAACAGTTAAGTTAAAATAATTGCGCGTACAGTATTTAGTGAGTAGCAGTTGAAAGGTTGGAACTTTATTCATTGTGGTTTTGATGACCTTACAAGAATGGACTTATTCTTGTGGCATTTACCGAGATATAGTAAGAAGCTTTTTTTGCACACTTTTCAAACTGCTCAGATCATTACACAGTGTATTGAAGAGCAAGCTGCTATTCATGTAGCAGGCTCCCCCTCTCTATTCAGCTGATGAACAGCAGAGACCCATACATCTGGCATCAGCATCATCGCCGGAGTTGCCAGTCAGTGTTGAACTCAACATTGGACTACATTATGGGCTCCACCTTCAGACTTACTCCCTCAGGGTTTACTCCCAAAGCCTTCCCCATGAGTGGGTATAGCCTCAAGGCAGTGGAGGTGTGAGATCAGAGTTTTCCCTCTCATAGGTGAGTTACCAACCATGGCTAACGAGCCCCAACTGCCCAAAATGACTGGTTTTAAGGCACCAGTATCCCACCTCCTGTCAGTAGAAATGGCTCCACTGGGCTAAGTAGTTAAGCCTCACATGGAGATGTTCTTGGCTGTCAGAGGCTATTTGAGGCTCATACCATTGGAGCATTTATTAGATAGTTGGAGCTTATCCACACTTCCTCCTCTGGTTATGACAGCCTTAAGGAACCATTTCAGAGTAGAATAGAGATGTATAAAATCAAGACAGGCATGTGATTGCCTGTCTATGAGGCTGCGCCGGAGAGGATGGTCGGAAACTCGGAGGTTTGACGGACTTGGAGTCCGCTGCGGTCGGGACGCTTTCACTGTGTGCTGCGTCTGTGAGGTTGAGTCCAGCGGCACCATGGAAGTCCATAGTGGGGGTATTCCCTTCTGCAGCCTGCATGGGATGACGAGTCTATCGGGACCCTGAGGGCTTGTGGAAACTGCGTGGTGGTTTCTTTCAAACTTATAGTCTTTTAACATCTTTGGACTATTTTTACTGTGTCCATGGTCTGTTTTTTTTAATCAATTATGGTATTTTTTGCACTGTTGTAACTATATGTGGTAACTGTGTGGTTTTGTATAGGTCTTGTAGCTTTAGTTTTTGGTTTGTTGGGTGGTAGAGTTGGTCTCCTGACTTGATGTGTCTGGGTAGTCTTGTTTTGTCTGGAGGGTTTGAAGCTCCTTTCCGGGGAACGCGCTAAGATGGTAGCACAATATTAATACACAGCAGCCTCTCCGGACTCTGGATTTGGGGATTGTCAAATGTTATGTGGATTTTCTGGTGTAGTCTGTTTTGTCGTATGCTTTTGTGATATCATTCTGGAGGAACGTTGTTTCATTTTTTAAGGCACACTGCATTGCAGTTGTAGTTTCTAAATGACAATAAATTGAAATTCAATTCAATATTTCATCCAGAGGGTGAACAATATATGAAATGAGCTGCAAGAAGAAATGGTTGAGGTTTGTGGATTAACAGCATTTAAAGGCATTTGGACAGGTACACTGATAGGAAGGGTTTAGAGGACTATGGGTTATATCTCCATTCAATATCAGAGAGTGTATAGAACATAGAACGTGAAATTCTTCTTCTTCCATGAAAACAGAAGGAATGAGTGACAGTAAAAACATTAGAACCGTAAAACCCCCCAATGCCCCCTCCCACACACAAGCAGCAGTGGAGCAGCCACTCTTCCCCACCCCTTCCCCCATTTACTTCAGCACTTGAGAGAGAGAGAGAGAGAGAGAGAGATCAGAGTGTAGAGGCCTCCGATAGCTGTTCCCAATATTTCATTTTCTCTTATAACAATTCAGTCAGCAACACCAGCCAAGAATCAACTCATCCCCAGGTCCACAGAGTCTCAGCAACCTGAGGGTGCACTCGCCTTCTAGACCAAGTTGTTGGGACATCGAGAAACAATTGGTCGGTAAACCCTAGGAGCAGGAACCAGAACCATAAAGAACAGGTTTGAGTGCAACTGTAGGTCAGGGACTTCGACAGAACCCCAACCATCTTGAAAAGGAATAAGAAGAGATATTAAAGGTAGAAACCAAGCTGTTCCAGCAGATAGGCTTGAAGAACCTGCTCTATAGCGCTATCATAGCTCTGCCCAAGTCTGATGGGACCCTTGATCAGCATGGACCAGTTGGACTAAAGGGCCTGTTTCTGTATGCTACGGCTTTATGAGGTTGATGTTTAATCAATTTAATTTAGTGGGCTCTTTATTATGTGCACTCCTACACCTGCTCATTATTGCAAATATCTATTCTGCCAATCATGTGGCAGCAACTTAATACATTAAAGCATGCACGCATGGTCAAGAGCAGAGGTTCCCAACCTGAGGTCTGTAGGCCCTTTACTTAATCGTATTGGTCCACGGCATAAAAAAGGTTGGAAACTCCTGATCAAGTGGTTCAGTTGTTGTTCAGACCAAACATCAGAAAGTCATCTAAGTTTAGAATGATTGTTGGCTTCACATGGGGTGGTTTGAGTATCTCAGAAACTGCTGGTCTCCTGGGATTTTCATGCACAATAGTCTCTAAAGTTTACAGAGAAAGGTGTGAGAAACAAAAAAATAATCCAGTGAGCGGTAGTTCTGTGGACAAAAACCCCCTGTTAATGAGAGAGATCAGAGGAGAATGGCCAGACTGGTTCAAGCTGACAGGAAGGCAGCAGTAACTCAAATAACCAGACATTACAACAGTGGTGTGCAGAAGAGCATCACTAAACACACAACACGTCGAACCTTGAAGTGGATGGGCTACAGTTGCAGAAGACCATGAACATACAGCCAGTAGCCACTTTGTTAGTTACAGGAGGTTTCCAATGAAGTGCCCACTGAGTGTATAACAAAGTAGAATCATTACTATATTATGGATAGACTGGTTATGCTAATGTTACATAACGAATTTTGATATCTGTTATTTATTTTCAAGAGCCCTGTTATCCTTATGAAGACGCCACCTCCAATCGGTTGAATACTAATAATAAGTAGACGCTCCCCTATCCCCAGACAGCAGGCATATGTATATCATGGTAACCATGTCATTACTTGTCTAGCATCAACAAGAGTTCACCTCTGCTTCCTCTTCCTTCTCAACAGCTTTCAGCACCAACACTTCAATGAATTTGTGAAAACAAACTTTTGCAACGTTCATGATACAAAATAAAAGCGAATAGAAGCCAGCATCAGTGCAATATTTCAGCATCAGGTTCAATCAGACACCTCATCTGTTTCCAACTCCCTTGACCTTGTTTTTTTTTCTCCTCCCGGTAAAATTCCGCAGTGAAATTTTCCTTCCCAGCTGCCGATGGACATCCACACAGATCAGCTCATTGCGTTGGCTGGTCTCTGAGGAATCATCTCCCATGTTTTTTTCTCCCCCCCCGTGTGTCAGAGATTTAAGAACCAGCTCAGAAAGGCGAGCTGGAAGGCAGCCAAAGCTGCCTGGATGAATCTGTAATTTATTCAGTCACAGCATGTCAATATGGCGGAGCTAATTTGAATTAAAAGTGGTTATCACAGTGCCAGGAAGATTCATAGATCTCTGTCTCTACAGAGTGATAGACGGTAATTTAGAGAATGGGAAAAAAATCATTCACAGACAATCGCCTGTGGCTATACCTCTTTTGTTGACAGTTACAACACAAAAAATGTTTTAAAGAAATAATATGATTGAGTATTTCATACTCTGTTTAATTTATATCAATGATCTCTCAATTTGATGTGTAGGTGTTTATGTGTACATGGGTGAAGTGTCAAATATTGAGTATCCATTTATCCGAGATATTTATTTTCATTTGATAACAATCAACACTGAGGTGTGACTGGCTGAGTTGTCATTTTTATTGCCAATATGTGTATCACACTAAAATGTCTTCATAATTAGAATAACATTCACCTAGAAAAAAAGATTTTATTTCATCAGATTTTTGTAACATTAATGAGGGACTCAAAAGAAAACGAGTGGCATTTACTCACTTTTGAGGACTATATAGCAAACTGGCACACAGCAAGATCCAATCACCAGGGAGCCACTGTAGCTCGGGGCACCATGGTAACGTAGTGGTCAACGCGACACTCATGCAACTCGGGACATTGGAGTTCAGAGTTGAACTCTGGTGTCCTCTTTAAGAAATGTTGTACGTCCTTCCCATGTGCACGTGGGATTGCTCCGGTTTCCCCCCCCCCACAGTGCAGCGACGTAGAGACGTACCGGTTGCTAGATTAATTGGTCATTGTAAATTGTCCCAATGATTAGTCTGGGGTTAAATCGGTGAGTTGCCAGGTGGTGCAACTTGGTGGGCCAGAGGGGCCCGTTCTGCACCTGTACCTCAAAATAAAAACAAAAAGTCGCAGTAAGTGAAAAGGTGATTTATAACGCTGCGCAGGAAAGTTCCAAACACCAATGATGATTTCAAACATTGCTCGGTAATGATTTATACTTTGATGGATAGAGAGAGTAGCACTTCCTGGGGGTATGAAAATGTTTTAGTGCTTACTACCACCAAGTTCCCAATAGCCACCCATTTCATTTTGACTTTCCATTCCCATTCCTGCTTCTCTACTGTCACAATGAGACCACTCTCTGGCTGCTGGAGCAACATCTCATATTTCGTCTGGGTAGCCTCCAGCCTGATGGCATGAACACTGATTTCTCTAATTTCTGGTAACTTTTCTCCCTGCCCCTTCCTTCATTTTCACTGAACATTCTGACTCCCCCCTTACCCTTTCTCTTCTCCTCACCTGCCCATAGCCTATCTTTAATGCCCCGTATCCTTTTTTCCTGTAGTCCACTCCTATCCTATCAGATTCCTTCTTCTTCAGACCTTACTCTTTTCCACCTATTATCTCCCAGCTCCTCACTCCAACCCCCCTCCCCCACCCCTCACCTGGTTTCACCTGCCAGTTTGAACTCCTTCACCTCCCCCCACCTTCTTGCTCCTTCATTTCCAATCCCAGTAAAGGGCCCCAACCTGAAACATCGACCGTTTATTCCTTTTTTTTAGATGCTGGCTGAACTGTTGCGTTCCTCCAGTATTTTGTGTCTGTTGCTCCTGTGGTATTCACCTCCCAGTCAGTCTTGTTACTGTTTCTGGGAGTAATTCCCAAATAGAGAGTTTAACACTAACCCAAACTATTCCACCAATTTGGAAATGGAATTTCAAGCAAACAGTCGGGCCCTGGGGAACATTGTAGAATAGAGGGACTTCAGAGTTCAAATACATTGTTCCCTGAAAATGGAATCACGGGTAGACACTTGCAGGCTGGCCTCATCACAGTCCTCGCTGATTTGATGTAAATGATACATTTCACTATGTTTTGATGTACATGTGACAAATTAATCTAATGCTTTGAAGATGCTAGAGGGTGTAAGTTGAAGGTGGGAGGGAATTTATGGAGCAATTTTTACCCAAGAGGTCCCATCTAGATAGAATGAGTTGCGGGGGGAAGCTGCGAGGCAGGTACAGTAACAATTGGACACGTGCAAGGATTGGAAAGATTGAGAAGTTCATGGGCTAAATGCTGGTAAGTGGGACTAGCTTGCACGGGCATCTTGGTCAGCATTGGCCAGTTGGGCCAAAGGGCCTTTTTACATGCTGTAAAACTCCATGACTCTAAATGCACAAATGGAAAATCTCTAATCCCTTAAAGTTTACAGTAGAGGCTGAAGCCATCATCAACAGATTCGGAGACTATCAGCAGCTCACACTACAATCACTTAGGGTTAATCAAACAGTGCAGGAGTGTCAGCCAAAATCTTGTGTTCCAGTCTCTGAACTGGGATTTGAACCCCCTATCCCCTGACTCATAGGCAAGAGTGCCGTCACTCAGCCATGCCTAATGTGGTTCCTTCATCTGATTTTCCACATTCTGCCAAACTGAGGGATACACTAATCTTCTCACAGCATATGGAGCCAGTTTGCCCGCTGCCAAAGATTAGCGTCTGTACTCTTGATGTGAAGGAATACTCAGCTCTTGTGTAGATGAGCACAACAGGAGAATGTAACAAAACCTTCCTTGACATTCCAACAGCTGATGGCCAATAGATACTCAATCCGGGCAGTTGATCCTCATTTGCAAGTACTGTACAGAGGACTTCAAGGAAAATGGAAAGGTAATTTTTTTTTCTTTCCAATGGCCTTTGAACATTATTTTCTGGATCAGTGGTTTCAGAGTCAATCTGACTCATCATTCCTCGACTCAAGAGATTCTGAAGATGCTGGCAATCCAGATTTTTTTCTCTCTCTCTCTCTCTCTCTCTCTCACACACACACACACACACACACACACACACACACACACACACACACACACACACACACACACACACACACACACACACACACACACACACACACACACACACACACACACACACACACACACACACACACACTCTGCTGGGGGAACTTAGCAGGGCCAGGTAGCATTTACGGACATCCATCATCTGGTCCCCCACAACCCAGGTCATGCTCTCTTCTCGCTCCTGCCATCAGGTAGAAAGTACAGGAGTTTCAGGACTCATGCCACCAGGTTCAGGAACAGTTGTTATCCTTCAACTGTCAGGATTTTGAATCAAAGGGGATAACTTCATTCAACTTCACTTGCCCCATCATTGAAATGTTCACACAACTTATGGACTCATTTTCAAGGACTCTTCATCTCATGCTCTCAATATTTATTGCTTATTTAGACCCCTATTTAGGCATCCTGCTGCCCTTGGCCCTCCTGCCCCGCCACCTGTTCCACCCCCCAACCCCCACGGTGCTCCATCCTCACCATTCCCAACATCCTTTGCTCCCGCCAAATTTACAAACTCATTCTCCACTCCACGTTGACAAGTCCAGTACTGTGCAAAAGCCTTAAGCACCCTGGCTACATATACGTGCCTAAGACTTTCGCACAGTACAGTATATGTGCACATTTTTGTGTGGCAATGTAGGGGAAGGGGCCAGCTTGGGTGAGGAAGCCCCTCAGTTATTGTCATAGTGTACCAACCCAGGGGACACAAGAGTGGCAATAGTCCTGTTGGTTTTTAAAAATGTAATAGAACACTACTTAACACATTGTCAATGAATAAAAGAATGAAAAGGCTTTTCATAGTTTGCCAGAATCAGGTTTAGTATTACTGACATGTGTCGTGAAATTTGTTGTCTTGTAGTACGGTGCAATACATAAAATCAAACTATAAATTACAATAAGAAAAACATATGAAAAATTAAATTAAATCGGTAACGCAAGTGGAGAGCAAAAACAGTGAAGGAATGTACATGGCGGCTTCGTTGTCCATTCAGAAATCTGGTGGCGGAGCAGAAGAAGCTGTTCCTGAAACATTAAGTGTTTGTCTAAGTCTCCCGGAGGAATGAATTCTTGAATTTTTTTAGAATTATGAATAAAATTTTATTTGACATAAAAATAAAAATATATGGATGCCTCAAGGCTCTGCTGCAACTATGAGGACAGAAGAGTGAAACAAGACCGCCAAGGCCCCGCATTAATCATCTCCAAGAAGTGGCTGAATGAACAAAGCGTTACAACTCGAGGATAGAATTTCAGTCTCATTAGAAATCTGAGACCCTGTGCTCACCTGAAGCTTCTAATCCACGGCCTCTCAAATATCCCGTTAACTGACTTGTTATTATTGCTTCATTAAAGGTTAACCCACACAAAATGCTGAAGGAACTCAGCACGTCAGGCAGCATCTGTGGAAATAGATCGGTGCTGATCAAGGGTCCCGGCCCAAAACGTTGACCGTTCATTCATTTCCATAGATGCTTTCTGACCTGCTGAGTTCCTCCAAAATTTTGTGTGCATTGCTTTGGATTTCCAGCATCCATGGAATCTCTTGTGTTCATTAAAGGTCAACTCATTCAAGAGGAGATTCCTGACTGTAACTGAATATATTCCTGAGCCTATCCCAATGTTGAAAGCATTTTCTGATATATTATCTTCTTTATAGGAGGACCATGACTTCTCATGCTTAATTTTAAGTTTTTAACTCAATTAATTAATTATAAGTAATTTATTAATTGTATTTTGTAATAATAATTTATTAATAGTAAGTAGTTACAATTCTAAGTTTAAAGCTGAAGAAAATAAATAAATATTGGTTTCATAGAACGTAGAGCAGTACTGCACAATACAGGGCCTTCGGACTGCAATGGTATGCCAGCCCTTTAACCTACTCCAAGCACAATCTTGTGCTTCCCTCCCACAGAGATCCTCACTTTTCTATCACGTGTATCTATCTAAGAGTTTCTTAAATGTTCCTAATGTATCTGCCTCCACTACCACCCTGGCAGCACATTCCACACACCCATCGATCTCTGTGTAAAAAACGTACCTTTGACATACCTTTGTCTATGCTTTCCTACCAACACCTTAAAGTTAAGCCCCCTCGTATTAGTTATTTCTGCCCTGGGAAAAAGGCTCTGGCTACAAGCTCAATCTACCCCACTTCTATTCTGTTTCTGATGTTGTGAAATTTGTTGTTTGGTGGCAGCAGTACAGTACAATACATTGGACAGAAGAATAAGCTTATATATATGGAAAGACATGATCGCCTGTGTCATATGTCACAGCACATAATGATGATGATATATATGATGATGAATTAAATTAAATCAGTAGTGTAAAATGAGAGCCAAAAGATAATGAGGTATGTCTGTGATAATAAACTGATTCTGATTCTGATAACTCAGTTGCTTTTCTACTCTCCTTTCTACCTGAACTAGACTTCTGCAGGTTCACTGATACCCTATGCTATCAGCTTAGGTAATTGAGCAGAAGTCCTAACACTTTTATGAGCTTTGTGGCTATTCCAAACAAACACTTGATTCAATAGCAGCTTCGCTTTTTAAAAGGAAAAGCTTGATTAATATTTATGGTTTGTCACACAATTCACAGCCACCATGGGCGGTCAATACTAGACACCTCACTTGTTACAGACTTCAAATCAGCATCAGAATGTAAAGGTCAAAAGCGGCACATCATCTGTTTTATTTTAAAACGAAAGGTAATTATTTCCATCCATTCTGTATTTTTGTAACATGAGAAAACTGTTAAATTAGCTGACAAGGTGATGTAACCAAGCTAAATCTTCCTGTTGAATAATAAATACCCAGTCCATTTATATAAATGAGCTCTTGGCTTTCTCCAGGTGAACTGGTCAATTTTAAAAGTAATAATAATATGTCATGCAAATGGTGGCATAGAAAATATTCAGCTCAGTGTAATGAATGTGCAGGTTGATTAATATAAATGGGTTAGTAAACAAAGATCACCGAATAATTTAATCTTACGGCAGTCTTAAATGTTAGCTTATGTTACAGGACTGAGGTGGTCTACAAAGCAAGATCGATATTATAAGAATGTAAGATCATAAGACATACAGTACTGGGCAAAATTCGTAGGCACATATATATAGTTAGGCTGCCTAAGGCTTTTATTCAGCACTGTACTTGTCAATGTGGAGTGGAAAACAAATTTGTAAATCCAGTGGAAGCGAACGATGTTGGGAATAGTGAGGGTAGAGCGCCTTGGGAGGGGTGTGAGAAGGAGTGCCAGGGGCAGGGGTGGCTCAGGTGCAGACACACACAGCCCCGAGGCACCAGGCAAAGTCAGTTGATTCCAAACAATTGGTTTATTGAACATTACAAAATGTCTCTCTGGTGCTTCCCAATCCTTCCACTCTCCCTTCTCCTTTTCCCAACCATGATGCCCCTCTCCCTGTCCCCTTCCCACTCTCAGTCCACAATAGAAACCCATATCAGAATTAGGTTTATCATCACTCACATATGTCACGATATTTGTTTCTTTTCTTTTGCAGCAACAGTACACTTCAATACATAAAATTACTACAGTACTAGCAAATGTCTTAGGAGCCCTAGCTGTGTAGATGTGCTTAAGAGTTTTGCACAGTACTGTAGGGGCAGAATTAGGCCATTCAGCCCATTAAGTCTGCTCCACCATTGTATCATGGCTGACTTCTTATCCCTCTCAACACCATTCTCCTGCCTCCTTTGATGTGAAGCCAGGCATCACTGCAGCCAGAGCAGGCCACAGCCTCAGTTCAGCGCAGCGTCAAGTAAATGTCATGAAGCAGCAAGCAGAACTGGCCCGAACTTTGCCTCCAGTCATGACGAGAACCAGTAGTGTGCGGAAGGAATGATAAAAGGGACAGAAATGAAAGAAGAGAAAGAAATGGGAAACTAAAGAGAACAAAGGGGAAAGAAGAGGGAAAATTGGGGGAAGAAGAAAGGGAGTGAAGGAGAGAGGAAATAAAAAAGAAGGCAAATAAAGAAAGAAGTGAAGAAAAGGAGGAAATTAATGGAAATAATGTAATGAGGGTGAAGAGAATGAACAAAAATACAAGTGAATAAAAAGCATCATTAACAATTGATAAGATTAAAGGAGAGAAACTGAGTGTGTGAGGGGAAGAGGGAGAGAGAAAAGGTCAGAAAGAATAAACAAAGAAAGGTAAAGTGAAGGGAGAGAGGGAGAGGGAAGGGAGAGAGGAAGAGGGGAAGATGAGAGGGGGGGGAAGAAGGAGATGGCGAGATAGAGTGGAGAGAGGGAAAGTGGAAGAGACGGAGAGACCTGGCGGAGCTAATGGCATCTGATCTGATCCTTTGAGCAACATCAGAAACATATGTCCTCCATAGATTATCAGTGGTGAAGATTCACACACCCAAACTTTTAACCGCAAAACTCTTGCTCTGACTGCTTTGCCACTCAGAACACTGATTCCATTTCAGCGAAGTTTGAATGGAAATATGACCATTATCGGCTGAAATAGGTTTCTTGCTGCACTCACTAGGCAAGAGAGATGCTCTGGTCTTGCCTGCAGGCAGCTAATTTAAATAAAAATATGATTCATGATTTTGTTTCCCTAAGGAAATATTAGGGTCAATTTTGAGAGACATCTGTCCTTATTATCGTTCCCTCCAGCTCCATTTAGTTCACATACGTATTGTACATCAACACACACACAAACAAACATATACAGACACATACACACACATACACAGAGAAACACACATACACACACACAAACACACACAGAAACACACAGACACGCACACAATCACAGATATACACACATACACACAAACACAGATATACACACACAAATACACATGTGCACACACACACAGATATACACATACATATACACAGATATATACACACACAAACACAGGTATATACACACACAACACACACAACCATACTTTACATACACACAAGCAACACATACATGCACATGCACAAATACACATGAGAACGCAAACAGACCAAAGTACACACATATTCACATCTACACATGTTGACATAATTATACAGCCATAAACAACACACACACACTCACAGAGAGAGAGAAACACACACTCGCAATCTAAATTAAACTTCTTTTAGACTCAGTTTGCAGTCTTGGGATTTTGTGCTCAAAATCCAGATTGCTTGTCGTGGATTAGATGGGCAGTAGCGCCTGTTTCAGTGCTATAGTGCTTTATGACTCTATGTTCATTAGCTAATTATTAAACAAATTCTATATGCATCACAGAGAACAATCTCAGACAAAAGGTAAATTTATTAACATACTTATAAAATTGGAAATTTCTGGAAATCTCAGTTAGTCAAGACAGCATCTGTACGGAGAAAATCTTTCATCTGTATTTCTTATTGATTTCCTATTCCAATTGCTTATGGCATCAAAAAATTGATCTAGAACATACAACGGAGCACAGTGCAGGCCCTTTGGCTCACAATGTTGTGCCAACATTATAACCTACTCTAAAATCAATCTAACTCTTCCGTCCTACATAGCCTCCATTTTACTGTTATCCATGCATCTTCCTCCATCACCACCATCAATGTATTCAAAACACTCAGCACTGTCTGTGTAAACAAATCATCTGACAACCCCCAAAACTTCCCTCCGATCACTGTAAAATTATGTCCCCTCACATTATCCATTTCCAGCTGTTCATTCGATCTTTGCCTTTTATCATCTTGTACACCTCTATCAAGTCACCTCTCATCCTCCTTCACTTCAAAGAGAAAAGCCCAAGCTTGCTCAATTTATCCTCAGAAAACAAATCTGTAAAATGATCTCAATCTGTAAGAATAATCTGATTATTAATGAGAAATACACACACACACTCACACACATAGAGATGTGCACACACACAAACACACAGACACACATACACATGCAGACACAGACACACACACACATAGAGACACGCACACACACATGCATGCAGACACACTCACACACAGACACATATATGTAGACACCGACACACACACACACACACACCAACACACACTCATACACATAGAGATGCGTGCACACACACACACACACTTATTGTCGTACAACATGAACACAAAGAAGCACACAAACACATGCACATACACACAGACTCACACTATATAGCTGCATTGGTATGACCACACATCCTCATAGACACACACTTACCTCATCACACCACACCACACACATGTAGACATGCACACCAACAGATACGAGCATAGACACTCACCACACACACACACACACACACACACACACACACACACACACACACACACACACACACACACACACACACACACACACACACACACACACACACACACACACACCATTTTTATTGCTATTCATAGATTGTAACTGTTCTCACAACACTGACCGCAGCAATAAAAATAGTGAAGGAGAGAGAATGACATGTTTTTGTATGAAGCTGTCACAAGATCATAAAAGGTGCTAAATAGATAAAAACTCATTTCTCTCTCTCTTTCTAAACGAGCAAATGTACAAACTGGTCCAGAGTGTGTCAAACTGAGATATACTGTATGTCACCTCTCTTTAGATAATAAAGACAAGTTAATTCCTTGTCCATAATTGGACACAGTGATAAAACGAGTCCCTGGGTGGAGAGAGGTTATTTATGAATTCCAGTGGAATTGTTGTGTTTGTTTTAACAACTTTCTGCTTTGGGAGCAATCAGTCATGCCCTGTGAGTCACACGTGAGCGTTGACTCTTCTGAGGTGCCCGCACATTCAAGCACGTCACTATAAGCCGCTGTACACTTGTTGATGGAGGAACGCACGTTTGAGTAATACAGCTGGAATTTGTACCTCAAGGCATGACAGAGCTTTCCTAGAGGCCATTCGGTCTATTGCATCAATGCTAGTCTTTAGAATGCTCACTTCTCACTGCTGTTGTCAGGAAGGAGGTACAGGAGCCTGAAGTTCCACACAAACTGGTTCATGAACAGTTATTACTCCTCAGCCATCAGTTTTCTTCACTCACCTCAACTCTGAACTAATTCCATAACCTACAGACTCTCTTCTAAGGACTCTACATCTCATATTGTCGGTATTATTTATTTACTTATTATTTTGTATTTGCACTGTTTGTCTTCTTTTGCACATCAACACTCACATCATTCTACAAATACACAGTAGAGAGCATCCTAACATGCTGCTTCAGTGCATGGTACGGAAGTTACACTGTAGCGAACAAGAAGACTCCACATGGTTAGTCAAACCAGTCCAATGCATCACCGGCAGCAGCCTACCTGTCATCAGAGATACATCTACAGAAAGCTGCCAGAAAAAGGCCAGGAACATCATGAAGGACCCTGCTGCCCACCCTGCTCATGGACTGTTTGTCCCACTCACATCAGGGAGGAGGCTATGTAGCATCCATGCCAGGACCACCAGATTCAAAAACAGTTACCTTCGCCAAGCAGTAAGGATGGTCAACACTCCACGCACTAACACACCCCTAACCACCGCTACTTTATCATTTCCCGTCAGTCACCTTGTGTACAGCCTAGCCTTTATGGATGTACAATCAATCTATGTACGTATATGAGCTATCTTATGTATTTATATTTATTGTTTTTTTTATTGTTGTGTTTTTTTATTTCATTGTGGTTTTTTTTGCTCCGTCGGATCCTTTACATTTGTGTACAGGAAATGACATTAAACTATCTTGAATCTCGAATCATGGCTATTTGCCAATCTTTCTGTGTAGGTTTCATTGATTCTATTGTATTGCTTTCTTCTACTTTGAATGCCTGCAATAAGATTAACCTCAGGGTAGTCTATGGTGATGTATACGTATTTGGATAATAAATTTACTTTGAACTTTAAACTTTGAGCTTTGTATTTCCATGTATATCATTTTACTCATTACTTTCAGTCCCTCCCGCAGATGTTTTCCAAGTCCAATTCCCTTCTGAAGGTTATTCAAGCTGCTTTCACTACCTCTTCAAATCTATAGCTTATTCTGTTAAAGCAATTTTCTCCAGCTCTTGTCTATAACTGGCCTCTGGTTCCTATCTTTCTGTCAGTGGAAGCAGTTTCTCAGCATCTGCCTCATCAAAGCCCCACCCCCCACCCCACTATAACCAGCAGCTCTTTAAAAACCCCTCTACCACCTTCCTTGATCTGTGGATAATAATTTCATATTTATCTTTACAACCGATACAATGGAATTACTGCATGCTGATATCTCCCCATTGCTGCCAATGTGGCTTAAAGAAATAAACCCCAGTTTATAGTGCTTTGCTATTTAAAACACAGAGCTTTACAGAGAGCACAGGACCACTGTACCAACTTTACACCTACTCTAAGATGCATCTCGCCCTTCCCTCCCGTATAACCTTCCAGTTTCTCTATCACCCAAAATTCAAAGTAAATTTTATAATCAAAGTACATATATGTCACCATATTCAACCCTGTGATTCATTTTCTTGCAGGCATACTCAATAAATCTATAGAATAATAACCATAACCGAATCAATGAACTGCCCAACTAGGTCGTTCAACCAGTGTACAAACTGTGCAAGTACAAAAAGAAAGAAAGAATAATAATAAGCAATAAATATTGAGAACATGACGTGAAGAATCATTGAAGGTGAGGCCATAGCTTGTGGGAACATTTCAATGATGAAGGGATGTTGAGTGAAGTTATCCCCTTTGGTTCAAGAGCCTGATGGTTGAGGGGAAATAGCTGTTCCTTCACCTAGTGGAGTGAGTCCTGAGCCTCCTGTACCTCTTTCCCGATGGCAGCAGCGAGAAGAGAGTGTGTCCTAGGTGGTGAGGTCCCTGATGATGTGTGCTGCTTTCCTGCGACAGCATTTCATATAGATGTGCTCAATGGTGGGGAGGAATGGTGGGGAGGACTTTACCCATGATGGAGTGGGCCATATCCACTACCTTGTGTAGGTCTTTCCCTACGAGGGCATTGCTGTTTCCACGTGCCTATCTAAGAATTTCTTCGATGCCCCTAACATATCTGCCACGACCGCCACAACTGGCAATATGTTCCAAGCACCCATCTCTTTCTGTGTAAAGAACTTAGCTCTGACATTCTCCCCTATACTTTCCTTCAATCACTTTAAAATTACGTCCCCTCATATTAGCCTCAGAAAAAAATGTCCAACTATCCACTCAATCTATGCCTCTTATCATGACTTACACCTCTTTAAAATCTTCTCTTGTTCATCTTCAATGCAAAGAGAAAAGCCCTAGCTCACTCAGCCTCTTTTCATAAGACATGTATGGTCTAACCAGAGTTTTATTGAGCTGCAACATTACTGTGCTGCTCTTGCACTCAATACCCCCTGCCCCGACTAATGAAGGCCAACACACCATACGCCTCCTTAACCACCTTATTAACCCTGAGGGATCTATGGATGTGGGCCCCAAGATCTCTCTGTTCCTCCACTCTGCCAAGAATCCTTCCATTAACCTTATACTCTGCCTTCAAATTTAACCTCCTAAAATGGACCACTTCTCTCTTTTCCAGGTTGAACTCCATCTTGCTTTATTTATTGGCTTTCCAAGGGTTAATTCAATGACAAAGTTCTGTACAAAGTCTCCCTCAGACCCGTTGCCTCCAAACATTTCAAGCAATGTTTCCAGTGAATGCAGAGTAACACATTGCATCACTTAACTTAATAATTCGCCAGAATGACAAATGGCCAACAGTTTCTTTTACCCTGAGAAATATTCTTCTCTCAATAAAAAGAAAACCTCTTTCTTTTTCTTTTTGTCCTTATTAAACAAATACACGCTCTGTTCTGACAAGGCTGATATATGTCAATGAGAGTCCGCTGCATATTTTAACACTGACAGCTTTGAAGTATTATCCTCCCAGGCTCTTGAACAGTAATCTTTCAGCTTTAATAGGTCTATATATATAAAAAATACCTTGGCGAGGAGCGGGGGATTCAGGTTAGTTGATGTTGTTCTTTTGTTTGCATATTGTAGTAATTACAGCAGGACCCCACCTCTTGTGATGGATTACCACTAGTCTAAAAACCAATCTCATTTAATACCAGCAACAGGACCGGCTTTCTGTGGAAACATGATCCTGATTTCTTTAACTTACCTCATACCTCCATATGGAAACACTTTATGCAATTCAGAAGAAAGTCTAAATCACATAATGGACACTGGGCTATGAACCTTTAGCACATAATGTACCAACAGAAAATCCATCTTAAGTATACTGGGTGAAGTTGAAACAACTCCATGCAAAGCAGATGTTTTTTGCTGCTCTGTCCAATTCTGTATAAGTCAACGCATCCTGTTAATATTGTACATGTGGTCCCCAGATTTATTTTATCCATAAACATAATCTCCACCCTGAGGATTTCTTGATTTATCCCACATAAGACCTCCTTGCATTGAATGCACAACACCTGGGACCATACCAGCTCACTCTGACATCAGCTTGCTGAAATTATTACATGTCATTCTTAAACGTCTGTGGGAATGTTGTGATTATTTTTTTCTCCTCTCTTTCTTGCAAATGGAGAGCCAAACAACTTTCTTGTTGAAATACATCGAAGATCCATTAACATTTAAATAGCATCCCTTTGGATGCATGAGCACTGACAAGAAACATTAGGAAAATGACAAGTTTTCATGCAGCAAGCCAATTCCAGACTGCTCAGTCAGAACCACTGCCAGCAGCACTTGAGAGGCAGCGAGACAGCTCGATTCCTCTTGCGTTCATTCAGAGAGAGACATGCATCAGTGAAGCCAGTGCCAGCTTAAACAAATCCACCACGTATTGCCACTTAAGATACCTGAAGACAAGAAGCATTTAAACCATTTGATCTATTCATTTGAAACAAGTGGTTAGAGAGGCTAGAGTCAAATACATCTGGAAGTGAAGTACGCATCAAATCCAAGGAAATCGGATTAGATTTACATGGCATCAACTCCAAGTCATTTAGACAAATGTAAATATATCACGAGCCAATCCGAAGGCACTGAGGGTTGTGAATAATGCTTTATTTATGGACAATCCTGTGATAACTCCCGGTTCATTAATGCAAAGTAGCAAAGATGATAAGTTAGTCTCGGGCTTATTTCTGAGAGGTTTGGAGAGATTTCTAGGAGACTGACGGGTGAACCTTATAGAGGTGTATACGATCATGAGTGGCATCAAAAGGGTGAATGTGCCCAATTTTTTACCCAAAGCCAGGGAATCAAAAAGTAAAGAGCACAGGTTTAGGCAGGTTTAGGATGAAAAGGGAGAGATTTAATAACAACCCAAGGGGCAACTTTTTCACCCAGATGTAGTGTCCATATGTGGAACGAACTGCCAGAGGAATTGGTTGGGGCAGGTGTATTAACAGCTTTAAAGGACAGTTGGATAGCTAGGTGGATAGGAAAGGTTTAGATGGATATAGACCAAATATAGCCAAATGGGACTAGTTAAGATGGAAATTTTGGACATTGTAGATTAATTGGGCTGAAGGGCATGTATGACTCTACTAGATTCTTGCTCATTTTACCCCAGTAACTGCTCATGAGCACAGGATAAAAGATGCAGAAATAGTACTGAATGGAACAGAACACATTAACTCTTTATGTCAGTGTGCATTTAAGTCTTTATCCATGGTGTAATTAACCCTGTTGGTCCTGGAGACCATTTTGCTGGAGGTGATATTGAGGATGGACTGAGGCCAACGTCCCATCTCTTGAGATCAGGCAGATCTAGTGTGATAGAGTCACAGAACACTACAGTAGAGAAGCAGACCCTTCAGCCCATCTCGTCCATGCTAAACTGGTGTTCTGCCTAGCCCTATTGTCTTGCACCTGAACCATAACCCTCTGTACTCCTCCTTTTCATGTACCTATCCAAACTTCTCTTAAATGTTGAAATAGAACCAGCATCCACCACCTCAGCTGGCAGCTTATTCCATGATCTCACTTCATAAAGATTAGAAAACAAGCATGGTTGATGTTGTTGTGATGGGGCAGAGTGGAGAATGTTCTGCAAACAGCAAATACAACCAATAGCCAGTTAATCTGTTATTTTTGTGGTGTGAGTTATGTGCTAAGTGTTGGCCAAGGCACTGGGAGAATTCTTGGTTCATTTTCATGTAATGCCAAGGAAACTTGTTTCTCTGTATGGGTCTGGGTTCAATCACTGAGCGTGCAGTTGCCAGCTCTGCACTGAATTCTGAGCCTCGATTAAGTGCTCATTTTTGCATTATTATCAAAATAAAGCTTATTCATTATAAAAAATATATATATATGTACAAAAATAAACCAAGTGGTGCCTTTTCCTTCTTACATTCCTAGCCAATGCATTATGTAGAGTTCTATTACAAGAACCATTCAAGAACAGTTACTACTCCACAGCTACAAGGCTCTTGAACAAAGGGGACAATGACACTCACTTACCCATCCATTGAGATGTTTGAGTAACCAGTGATCCCACTTTAAGGACTCTATCTTGTTATCTCATGTCCTCATTATTTATTGCTATTTATATGTGTTCATGTTCGCATTCTCACAGTTCTTGTAGCCTTCTGCACTCTAGTTGACCTTTCATTGATCCTATTTTAGCGCCTATTCTATAGCTTGCTGTGTATGCCCGCAGGAAAATGAACCTCAGGGTTGTATAAGGTGATTTATATGTATTTTGATAATAAAATTTACTTTGAAAAATCTATAAAGCCAATGGGACTGTTGCCACTCATGTACCCACCTCGGGTGGTAAGCTACTACAATAACTGAGGAGCTTCCTTGACCAACCCAACCACTCCCTCCCAGTAGCAGAAGAACCCTGTATTGTGGTCCTTCCCCACCCAGCCCTTGCACCGGTTGCACCAAGTTTCAGTGAGACACTCAGCATGAATTTATGCAACCTGGAATGTGCCCTTTGGCAGTATTCATCCACAGATATCTTAATGTGCTGGCAGACCAACAGGATTTGGGTAGACTAAAGGGCATCTTTCACTGATCTGATGATCTTGGATGGTTAAGTGCTCATGTCCCAGAAAGGGATTCAAACTTAATATCTGCCAGTGAACCAGGTCATAGCAGGGAGGAGAGGAGTACTTCATGGTAAAGGCCAACACCCTGAAAATGCTGGAGGAACTCAGAAGGTCAGGCAGCATCTATGGAGAGGAATAAACAGTCGATGTTTTGAACTGAGACTCTTCAGAACTGGAAAGGAAGGAAGCATAATCCTGAAGGTGGGGGGCAGGGGACATGGGAGTACAAACCACCCGGTGATAGATAAACGCAGGTGAGGGGAATCATGGATGGGTGGGGAGGGGGAGGTTGACAGACTTACAAAAATTTCTTGCCCCTCCTTCCTCTGTCATTTTCCATTTCCCATTCTGGTTCCCCTCTCACCCACTCTCTTCTCCTCACCTGCCCATCATCTCTCTTAGGCGCTTCTCCTTCTTCCCTTTCTCCATTGGTCCACCCTCCTCTCCTATCAGCTTCCTTCTTCTTCAGCACTTTACCTCTTCCACCTCTCAACCCCTAGCTTCTTACATCACCCCCCTCCATCTACCCACCAACAAGCTGGAAAAGGAGACCAAGGTGCTTTCTTGGATGTTGCGGGGATTCAAGGGATTGAGTTATAGGAAGAAGTTTAGCATCTCAGGGTGGAATTGCCATATATAAAAGGACATAATTTAAAGAGGGTGGAGGGAAGTATAGGGGGATGTCAGAGGTAGGTTCTATCTCTAATACACTGTGGTGAATGCATGGAAGGCACTACCAGAGGTGGTAGTAGAAGTACATTGGGGACATTTATGAGTCTCTTAGACAGGCACATGGATGATAGAAAATAGAGGCCTATGTGTGAGGGAAGGTTTAGACTGATCTTGATGTAGGGTAAAAGATTAGCACAACATTGTGGGTCGAATGGCCTGTGCTATTCTCTGTTCTATGTTCTGTATTATATTTCTTATTGGAGTGTACGAGAATGAGGGGGTGTAGAATTATTGGAGGCACAGATAGGCTGAATGCACACCGCCTTTTTCCCAGGGTTGAAGAATTAAGAAGTAGAGATTATAAGTGCAAAGTGAAAGGGGTTAACAAGAACCTGAACAGAAACACTTTCACCCAGAGGGTGGTCAGTATATGGAATAAGCTGCCAAAGGAAGTGGCTAAGGCTGGTTCATTAGCAGCCTTCTCCAGCCTTACTTGGAGACATATACAGACAGGAAAACCTTAAAGGCCAAACTTGGACAAATAGGTTCATCTTTAAGATCATAAGACACAGGAGCAGAAGTAGGCCATTTAGCCCATCGAATCAGCTCTGCCATTTAATCATAGCTGATCCTTTTTTTCTATCTCATCCTCAACCTCAGTTCCTTGCCTTCTCCCCATAACCTTTGATGCCATGTCCAATCAAGAACTTATCAATTTCTGCCTTAAGTACTCCCAATGACCTGGACTCCACAGCTGCATGTGGCAACAAATTCCACAAATTCACCACCCTTTAGTTAAAGAAATTTCTTCGCATTTCTATTTTGAAAGGGCGTCCCTCTGTCCTGAGGCTGTGCCCTCTTGTCCTAGACTCTTCCACCATGGGAAACATCCTTTCCATATCTACTCTGTTTAGGCCTTTCAACATTCAAAAGGTTTCAATGAGATCCCCCCTCATCCTTCTGAATTCCAACGAGTACAGACCCAGAGCCATCAAACGCTCCTCGTAGGATAACCCTTTCATTCCTGGAATCATCCTGTGAACCTCCTCTGAACTCTCTCCAATGCCAACACATCTTTTCTAAGGTAAGGAGCCCAAAACTGTTCACAATACTCAAGGTGAGGCCTCACCAGTGTCTTAAAAAGCCTCAGCATCACATCCTTGCTCTTGTATTCTAGACCTCTTGAAATGAATGCTAACATGGCATTTACCTTCCTCACCACCGACTCAACCTGCACGTTAATCTTCAGAGTGTTCTGTACAAGGACTCCCAACTCCCTTTGTATCTCAGATTTTTGGATTTTCTCCCCATTCAGAAATTAGTCTGCACATTTATTTCTACTTCCAAAGTGCATGACCATGCATTTTCCAACATTTTAAGTGGTCAGTTAGGCCAAAGGCATTACTTGCATGAGGAAGGACTCTATAAATCTATGACATAAGGTGATCAAATAGACTTATTTGGTGGGGGCCAGAGCTTCAGTGGGTCCAAGATACTTACCCAGAATTATTTCAATAAGGTCTGGATTTTGATTTGGATAATACATTTGGGTGGCACATCATGGCAGCTGGTAGGGCTGCTGTCTCACAGAGCTAGATATGGGATTAAGAATATAAGACCATAAGACGTAGGAGAGAATTAGGCCATTTGGCACATCAAATCTGCTCTGTTCTTCCATCGTGGATGATATATTATCCCTCTCAACCCCATTCTCCTCCCATGTCTCCGTAACCTTTGATGCCCTGACTAATCAAGAACCTATCAACCTCCACATTGAATATACCCAATGACTTGGTCTCCACACCTGTCAGTAATGTGTATATAATATTTCAGTAATATTAGAATAATTTTGTAAATATCTTGTTTGATTAAGCATTTTTGTTGTTTACATAATGCATTGGTGATTATATGTAAAAGTATATCAACGGCATACATCAACACACCACCACCTCATAAGTACACACCTTACTAAAAGTAAAAACAAAGATTACACACAGCTCTTGGGCTCCCTTGTTTTTTCTTTTGATTAGTTTTATGCTTTGGAGTTACAAAACATAGAGTGGCAACAAGGAAGTTATAAATGAACTTGCAATGATTACATACACATTGAAGCAAGTGAGACATGGAGTTTTTAAAAAAATTGAGCGAGATGTTCAGGTTAAAAAAATTGTAGCACGTAATTTCTTCGGAAGGAAAGAAATGGTTGAGATAAAACAAAGGCAGAAAACAGACATTTTCATGGGTTCAAAAACAGTGAGTATCGGGTGATAATCATAAATTTAAAAAGAGCAAGCAGAAATGGCTGGCTACATTGGAAAGATAGACATGCTCAATTGCATGAGATAACTGGATATTGGATACTGAGCAAATTGAGCAGTATTTTGAAGCAAGTGAACTAGCCAATAAAAAGAGAGTGCCATTTTTGCTATGTGCATTGAACGTATAGTGTGCATTTTTGGGCCCCTTATCTTAGAAAGGATGTGCTGAAACAGGAGAGGGTTCAAAGGAGGTTTAAGAAAATGATTACAGGATTAAATGGCTTGTCATATGAAGAGCATTTTGTGGCTCTGGGCCTGTATTCACTGCAATTTAGAAGAATGAAGGGTGACCTCATTGAAACCTATCGAATAGTGAAAGGCCATAATAGAGTGGATGTAGAGAGTATGTTTCCTATGGTGGGAGAGACTAAGACCAGAGGCCTCAAAATAGAGGGGCAACTTTTTAGACCAGAGATGAGGAATTTCTTTAGCCAGAGAGTGCTGAATATGTGGAATTCAATGCCACAGGCAGTTGTGGAGGCCAAGTTTTCACGTATATTTAAGGAAGAAGTTGACAGAATCTTGAGTGGTCGGGGCATGAAGGGATATGGGGAGAAGGCAGGAGATTGGGGCTGAGAGGAAAAATGGATCACCCAGTATGAAATGGCAGAGCAAACTTGATTGGCCAAATGGCCTAATTCTGCTCCTATATCCTATGGTCTTAAAGGTATGCAGTTTCCTTAGAGGTTTAACTGTTCCATCCAAAGTAGCTGAAATGAGCTTTGCTGATATTGTGAAAGTATTGCAGGAACATTTAGAAGCAAAACTACTGTTGATTGCAGAATGCTTTAGGTTTCATAAGCGGAATCATAAGAAAATGGAGTCCATTTCAGTGTAGGTGGCTGAATTGAAGAGACTGTCTGAATATTGTCAGTTCAGTATTGAGCTTTGAGATGCACTGAGAGATCATTTAGCTGTGGAGTCTTACAAGAAATTCAAACACAGCTCCTAACTGAAGCATAAGGCACCTTTAAAAGAGCAGTTAAAATCACTGTATCAATGGAAACAGCAGACAGAGACACAATTAATTTGCAGCCAGGAATAATAGGGAGGGTGAACAAAATTGCAATGCATAAACAGAAACCTGCCTGACCGAACAAACTATGTTACCATTGTGGCAGGGGATCACGTACACCAGACCAAAGCAGGTTTACAGGTGAAACTTGAAGAAAATGCAACAAAGTAGGACACATATAAAGAGCATTTTGGACAGACAAAAATAAATGGACCGCACAGGGAAGAGAAAAAGATAAAAAGTCAAACTGAAATTTCCAAAAGACTACTGATCTGCATGCTGTTGATTAAAAATCTGATAATGATGAGAGTGACACAGGACTGTATAGCCTTGAAAACTAACAATAGACAAATGATAAGGCTTACACCAGAAATGAAAGGCAAATTAATTAAAATGGAATTGGACACTGGCTCAGCTGTTTCAGTCATTCCACAAAATGATTTTGAATGGCAGTTTAAAGATATTGAACTGAAGACTGTAGGTATCCAACTAAGAACTTATAATGGAGGAAAGATGACTCCTGTGGGAATGACATTCGTAACAGTTAAATACAACCAACAAGCTACATTGAGCTCGTGTGTGGTATGATCAGGGACCAGCATTGTGAGGCCATGAATGGCTGAGACAACCACAACTTGATTGGAGATCCATTCACCACTTGCATGCCACATTCCTGCAATAGAATCAACTGAAAGCAAATTAAGAAAGGTAGTGGATGAAGCCACAGCAGTGTTCAAGGACGGCATTGGAAAACTCAAACACATCAAGGGTAAAATAGAGTTAAATGAAAATGCCACACCCAAGTTTTACAAAGACCATCGGGTTCCTTATACCATCTGAGATAAAGTAGACAGTGAGCTAGACTGCATCAGGGCTGAATGAATTCTTTCCAAGGTTGAGTTGTGCCCATGGGCAACACCAATGGCTGTGGTAGCCAAGAAGAATGGGTTTGTCAGAATCTGTAGTGATTTTAAGGTCACCATCAACCCAGTACTGAAAGTAGATCAATGCCTTCTGCCCAGGATAAAGGATATCTTTACAAACCTTTCTGGAGGGAAACACTTCAGCAAGGTGTACATAGCTGAGTCCTACCCATGGGTGGAGATGGAAGAACAGTCCAAAGTGTTTCTCACCATAAACACTCACAAAGGTGTATATCACTATAATAGGCTTCTTTTTTGAGTAGCATCTGCAGCTTCACTCTGGCAGAAAGCTACAGGTCAAACTTGAATACAGAATATATTATTAATGGCAAGACTCTTGGCAGTGTGGAGATCAAAGAGATCTTGGTGCCCATGTCCATCAGATACTCAAAGCTGCTGCACAGGTTGACAGTGTTGTTAAGAAAGCATATGGTGTGTTAGCCTTCATCAACCATGGGATAGAGTTCAAGAGCTGTGAGGTAATGTTACAGCTATGTAAGACCTTAGTTAGACCCCACTTAGAGTACTGTGTTCAGTTCTAGTCACCTCACTACGGGAAGGATGTGAATACTGTGGAGAGAGTGCAGAGTGCCTTATGAGAATAGGTTGAGTGAGCTTGGCCTTTTCTCCTTGGAGTGACAGAGGATGAGAGGTGACCTGACAGAGGTGTATAAGATGAAGAGAGGCATTGATTGTGTGGATAGCCAGGGGCTTTTTCCCAAGGCAGAAATGGCTAACATGGGGGCGGGGGGGGGGGGGATATAGTTTTATGGTGCTTGGAAGTAGGTATAAGGGGGATGTCAGAGATAAGTTTTTCACATAGAGAGTGGTGGATACATGGAGTGTACTGTCAGTAGTGGTGGTTGATGTGGATACAATAGGCTCTTTTAAGAGACTCTTAGATAGGTACATGGAGTTAGGAAAAATGGAGGGCTATGTAGTAGGGAAATTCTAGGCAGCTTCTAGAGTAGGTTCCATGGTCGGCACAACATTGTGGGCCGAAGGGTCTGTGATGTACTATAGATTTCTATGTTCTATGTTGTTTGTAAAATTTCAATAAAGTGTTAAAAAGATTGGAGGATTATGGGCTCAGAACATTACGCAACAAGTGAGAATTCTTTAAACCAAGCATCTCTTATTGTGGTCACATCATTGACACACAAGGATTACACAAGAGTGCCAGGAAAATTCAAACAGTGGTGGATGCCCCAAGGCCAAAGTGTGTGTCAGAATTGTGGTCCTTTTAAGGATTTGTCAATAACTAAAGCAGGTTTCTACCAAACCTGGCTACTGTGCTCCACCCTTTGAATTCATTACCACATATCTGGAAGAAATGGCAATGAACAGAGTCGTGTGAGGTGGCTTTCCAGAAGGCAAATGAAATAGTGATGAAAGGACACTACACTCACACATTATGATCCACATCATCTAGTGAGGCTTCCCTGTAACTTTGATGCAGTTGTATCACATGTCATGAGTGATGGAAGTGAATACCCCTATAGGCTTTGCATCATGTTCCTTTACCACTGCAGGGAAAAATTACACAGAGATTGATAGAGAGGCCTTGAGTCTGGTTTGGAGTGTAAAACATTTCAACCAGTAATTGGGAGAGAGTTTACCCTCATTACTGATCAACAACCACTAGTGTCTATTTTCAATCCAGAGAAGGGTGCTCAATGAACAGCAACAGCACAAATGCAGAGATGGGCTTTGTTTCTTAGAAGATCAAATTCAAGAAGTCAACTAATCATGGAAATACTGATGGATTGTCCTGTCCCCCCTTGGAAAAGGAAACACCCAAAAAATTACACTCCTCTTAATGTATTCTTGATTAATTCAAATAGAAAGTCTTCCCATCATGGCAGAGATTATCCAAATGGAAAACAGAAAAGACTTTACACTGCCTCAGGTCTACATGGCAACCCAAAATGGCTAGAACTTGCAGCAGAAATTCCAGTTCCCACAATTTTACCAGAGCCAAGATGAACTTGACCTTGACAGAGGTTGGGGATTGAGAGTTAATGTACCATCCAAGCTGAGAGCTGAACTTTTGGAGCAGCTCTGTGCTGGTTATATAGGCATGGTCAAAATGAAAGTGTTGGCTCAATGCTCTGTCTAGTTCTCCGGGACAGATCAGCAGATCGAGCAGCTTGCCATGCACTGTTCAGTGTGAAACACATCCTGAAGAAAGGTATTCAGAGCAGTAATAACCATTTACTGCTGTCCCAAAGTCAACTCCTACAACCACCATGGAGGGGGACCCAGAATCTAAGATTGTTTCACAGCCACAAAGCTCACCTGCCAAGCAGAGTCCACACCCCACCCCGGTCAGCAATTAAATCTTTAGGCTTAAATGGAACATATAAATTGATTATGCTGTGGACATCTCTATCATAGTTGTATTCTATAGTATACTCTCTCTCATGCTTCTCTCTCTATCTCTCTCTCGCTCTCTCTCTCTCTCTCTCTCGCTCTCTCTATATATATATATATATATATATATATATATATATACATATATAGTGTGTGTGTGTGTGTGTGTGTGTATGTATATACAGTTGAAGTCAGAGGTTTACACACTTAGGTTGAAGTCATTAAAACTCATTGTTTAACCACTTCACAGATTTCATATTAGCAACCTATAGTTTTGGCAAGACATTGAGGACATCTACTTTGTGCATGACACGAGTAATTTTTCCAACAATTGTTTACAGACAGATTATTTCACTTTTAATTAACTATATCACAATTCCAGTGGATCAGAAGTTTACAAACAAAAGCAAAAGAAATCAGCCAAGACCTCAGGAAAAAAAATTGTGGACCTCCACAAGTCTGGTTCATCCTTGGGAGCAATTTCCAAACGCCTGAAGGTACCTCATTCATCTGTACAAACAATAGTATGCAAGTATAAACACCATGGGACCATGCAGCCATCATACCGCTCAGGAAGGAGACACATTCTGTCTCCTAGAGATGAACATACTTTGGCGTGAAAAGTACAAATCCATCCCAGAATGACAGCAAAGGACCTTGTGAAGACGCTAGAGGAAACAGGTAGACAAGTATCTATATCCAGAGTAAAACGAGTCCTATATTGACACAACCTGAAAGGCTGCTCAGCAAGGGAGAAGCCACTGCTCCAAAACCACCATAAAAAAGCAAGACTATAGTTTGCAAGTGCAAGCAAGGAGTCCTACAAACCTGACTCAGTTACACCAGATCCGTCTGGAGGAATGGAACAAAATTCCTGCAACTTATTGTGAGAAGCTTGTGGAAGGCTACCCAAAACATTTGACCCAAGTTAAACAATTTAAAGGCAATGCTATCAAATACTAACAAAGTGTACGTAAACTTCTGACCCACTGGGAATGTGATGAAAGAAATAAAAGCTGAAATAAATCATTCTCTCTACTATTACTCTGACATTTCACATTCTTAAAATAAAGTAGTGATCCTAACTGACCTAAGACAGGGAATGTTTTCTAGGAATAAATGTCAGGAATTGTGAAAAACTGAGATTAAATGTATTTGGCTAAGGTGTATGTAAACTTCTGACTTCAACTGTATGTGTGTGTGTATATATATATATATCTCATATACTATCTATTTTTACTTTATTTCAGTAATCATTCTCCTGAACCTCCACTGGACCTTCTCCAAGCTAGGACATCTTTTCTTAGATAAGGGACAAAAACTGCTTACAATACTCTAAGTGCATTTGACAAATCCCTTATGAAGTCTAATCTTGACCTCAGGCTTTGCAGAGTTTCCATCTTCTCTCTACAACCATATGGCATTCTTCCAGGTGCTTTTTTGTTCTCCCACATCCCGAAGTTGTGTTGGTAGGCTACTTGGCCACAGTGTTAGGTAAGAGATGAAATAATCAATGGGAAGTTTATTGGCATTGAAGTGGGAATATTGAATTTGAATTGAGTTGAATTGAATGATCTTTATTGTCATTATACATAGGTACAATGAAACTCTGTTTAGCTTCTTCTCAGGCAATTAAATAAAGCAGTAGATAAAAACAAGACAGTAATAGAAAAACAGTATTAAATAGATAAGTAGCAGAAAATAAGTTGCAGCAGCACCAGAATATCACAGTAATGCACAAAGTGCTGTTAGTGCGAGTATTTGAGTCCTTGTGTGTGCTCACAGTTTCAGTCACTGTTCTGTGGGAGTGGTGTGATGGAGGCCACAGCTCTGGGGTAGAAGCTGTTCCTCAGTCTATTTGTTCTGGATTTTAGTGTCCTGAACCTTTTGCTGGACGGCAGCGGGTCAAACAGAGAGTGGCTGAGATGTGTGGTGTCTCTGGTTATGCTGATTGCTTTTTTCCTGAAAGCAATATGCTATAGGAACTGAGAAGAAGAATGTCCCCATGAGACTCAGTGAGGGCAGGGCATTTGATGCAGTCTATATGGATTTCAAACGAGTCTTTGATACAGTTCTGCATCATCCGCTGCTCTGGAAGGTGACTCCTCGATAGGAAATGTTTGGAGGAATAGCCAAGTGCTGGCAAATGGGATTAAATTAAATGGTCTCCTTCATTGTCATGTATCATTTAGGCTTGAAAGGCCTGTTTTCAGGTTGTATGGCTCTATCACTGTTAATGCCTTACCTCCTTCTGCCTCAATGACTTGGTACTTACAATTTTACTCACTTGAGAAACAACAAGGACTTGATAGGCTGAAGGCCCTGCTCCCAGGCTGTGTAACTCTGAAACTGCTAATGTTTTACCCTTGTTCTGCCTCGACACCTTGGAACTGATAGGATTACTCTGTCCGGAAATGGCAAGGGCTAGATGGGCTGAATAGCGTTCTGCTTTGGAACAAGCAAGAAACCAGCAAGATGGTCCAAAGTAGCAGATCTAAGTTCACTCATCATCCCAAACATGTGTTTATCTTTTATTCTACAAAATTGCTTTCTATCCAAACACACCTATTTGGTGACAGAAGCACTTTTGGTAACATGAGTTAAAAACTGTGACTCTAATTCTCCATTGTGTAGGGTTGCTGTGTTCCATAACTCTTTTACATCAATGATCTTTTCCACTTCTTCAACAGCTGAAAGTTAATGGAGATATACTTTTAAATTAAGTGAATTTGAAATGCTAAACAGCATTTTATTAGGGTTGGCACACCCTTTATCTACCATTAATGGTAAGTATTTTATTTTTGCAAATTAAGAGATTTAATTTCCTCTGGTACTATTCTCATTAAGGGAGAAATGTTTTGTGGTATTTTAATGCAGCTGTTACACTGATTTATTTTAAAATAGGAAGCCAAGTATGCCAACACATTATAGTAACAAGAAAACATTAACCCTTGAAGTACTGCAGAAATGTGATGCAGGGAGAGGAAACTGCATTGTGAATCAGAATCAGAATCAGGTTTATTATCACTGACATATGTCTTGAAATTCACTGTTTCCTGGCAGCAGTACAGTAAAAGACATATAAATTACAATAAGTGATATGGTCACTTTATTAGGTATCTCCTCTACTTCTGCTGCTGTATCCCATCCACTTCAAGGTTCGATGTGTTGTAGATTCAGAGATGCTCTTCTGCACACCACTGTTGTAATGCGTGGTTATTTGGGTTACTGCTGTCTTCCTATCAGCTTGAATGAGTCTGGGCATTCTCATCTGACCTCTCTCATTAACAAAGTGTTTTGCCCACAGAATTGCCACTCACTGGATGTTGAATTTTTTTTGCTCTGTGAACTCTAGAGACCTTTGTGCATGACAATCCCAGAAGATCAGCAGTTTGTGAGATACTGAAACCATCCCGTCTGGCACCGACAATTATTCCACGGTCAAAGTCACTTAGATCACATTTCTTCCCCATTCTGATGTATGGTGTGAACAACAACTCAGCCTCTCGATCATGACTGCATGTTTTTATGCATTGAGTTGATGCCACTAGATTGGCTGATTAGATATTTGCATTAACAAGCAGGTGTACCTAATAAAGTGGCCACTGATTGTATTTCATGAAATATGTTGTTTTTTAACAGAGTATAGTGTAAGACATAAAAAGTTGCTGTAAGTTGCAATAATAAATGGTGTAAAAGAGGAATAGCGAGATAGTGTTCATGGACCATTAAGATATCTGATGTCAGAGGGGAACAAGCTGTTTCTAAAACATTGTGTGTAGGTCTTAAGGCTCCTATACCTCCTCTCTGATTATCGTAATGAGAAGAAGGCATGTGCTGGCTGGTTGAGGTCCTTATTAATGATGGATGCTCCCTTCTTGAGGCATCGTCTTTTAAACATGTCCTGAATGGAGGGGAGGCTAGAGCCCATTATCAAGCTGGCAGAGTCTACCTCCATCTGCAGCCTCTTTTGATCCTGTGCATTGGAGCCTCCGTACCAGGCAGTGGTGTAACCAGTATATCTGTGGAAATTTGCTAGCGTCTTTGGTGATGTACCAAATCTCCCGATCTCACAGACTCCTTGTGAGTGTGTTTTAGGATATGGACAGTGGAAGCTACCTCTTCCTACATTTGATGGACATTGAGGAACCCTTGATCATCATGTAACATAGAAGAGAATGATAAACATGAGAACTCACAGATGATATAAATGTGCCTGACATGATTCATAACTTACAGATGCTTAAACAAACTCAAAACGTATCACAGCAAACTCCGTGCTCATCACATTAGACACCTTAAGCTTCAAATTCAGAATGGAGACTCAGTATAGAGGGATGTCCAATTAGAACAGAAATGAAGAGGAGTTTCTTTAGCCAGAAGCTGGTGAATTTGTGGAATTCATTGTTACAGGTGGCTGTGGAAGCCAAATCGTTGGGTATTTTTAAAGTAGAGGTTAATAGGTTCTTGGTTAGTCAAGGCATCAAAGGCTTCAGAGAGAAATCAGGAGTGTGGGGTTGAGAGGTATGATAAATCAGCCATGATGAAATGACAGAGCAGATTTGATTGGCTGAATGGCCTAATATGTCTTATAGTCTTAAACTACTGGAGGTTATCACATTAGTTCTAGAGTTCAGGTTGGGATGAAAGCTCTTGTAACTCTTAACCCGATCTTGACCTTGTTGTAAAGCAATTTGCTTTTTAATTTGCTGAAGTAGGTTTCAGGAAAAAATGTGAAACTCCTTTTTAAATAATACAACTCATTATCTGTTTCTTCTTACTCTTTTACTGATCTACATAACTGTTCCAGCAATGTCTATAGAATGTCTGCAGTTTATTAATAGAAGGTTAATTATTGATCTCAAATCTGATCAAATGCATTAGACAACAATTCTTGCTACATGGAACTTTTCCTAACTACTTCTGCCCCCATCAATAGCCATCTAACATTACTGATCGACTGACCGCAAGACGTATTCCTTCTGAACAAACAGATCTGATTTAATCATAAATATCTGTCCATGGATACCACCACCACCCTTTCCCCTTTAGCATGCTATCGTCTGCAAGGCATGCAATGACTAAACTCAAGTTTAAAATCAGAATCAGAATCAGGTTTAATATCACCGGCGTATGTTGAGAAATTTATTTATTCATTTATCTATTGAAATACAGCACAGAATAGACACTTCCAGCCCTTTAAGCTACACTGCCCAGTAATCCCCTGATTTATTCTGAGCCTAATCACAGGACAATGTACAATGACCGATTAACCAACAAACCGTTATGTCATTGGACTGTAGGAGGAAACCAGAGCACCCACAGGAAACCAAGCTGTCACGGGGAGAACATACAACCTCCTTACAGGCAGTGACAGGAATTGAATGTGGGTCACCTGTACTGTAAAGCTCTGTGCTAACCACTACACTACTGTGAAATTTGATGTTATGTAGCAGCAGTACATTGCAATGCATAATAATAAAAAATGCAGATTACTGTATACATATATATATATATATATATATATATTTATTTATATAATTAAATATGTAGTGCAAAAAATGTAGTTAGGTAGTGTTCATGGGTTCAATGTCCATTCAGAAATCTTATGGCATTTTGAAGAGGCTATTACTGAATCATTGAGTGTGTACCTTCTGGCTTCTGTACATCCTCCCTGATAGTAGTAATGAGAAGAGGGCATGTCTTGGGTGATGGGTATTATCACATTTATTATCACTGAAAATGATGTGAAATTTGTTGTTTTGTGGCAACGGTACAATGCAAAGACATAAAAGCTCTCTTAAATACAAAAATAAATAAATAATGTCAAATAAAAGAATAATGAGGCAGTGGTCATGGGCTCATAGACAATTCCAAAATCTGACAGAAGAGGGGAAGAAGCTGTTTGTGAATCGTTGACTGTGGATCATCAGTCTGCTGTACCTCCGTCCTGATGGCAGTAACGAGAAGAGGGCATGTCACCCAGTGTGGCATTTTCAAAACTGGGCAAATGTTGAGATGTGTTCATTACTTTCAGTGAATTAAACTGCCTTGTAGGTTTCTTGTAGGCAGCCTTTACTTTAAAAGATGAAGCAAATATCAAAAGATATCTTTTTAAAATTAGTTTTATTTGTCACATGTACATCAAAACATATAGCGAAATTCAAAGTAAGTTTATTATCAAAGTACATATATGTCACCATAAACAATCCTGAGTTTCATTTTCTTGTGGTCATGCTCAATAAATCCATAGAATAATAGCCATAATAGAGTCAATAAAAGACTGCTCAACTAGGACGCTCAGCCAGAGTGCAGAGAACAACAAACTGTGCAAATATAAAAAGAAAATATCATAATAAATAAGTAGGAAATAAATATCAAGAATATGAGATGAAGATTCCTTGAAAGTGAGTCAATTGGTTGTGGGAACAGTGATGTTGAGTGAAGTTATCCCCTTTGGTTCAGGAGCCTGATGGTTGGTGGGGTGGATAATAACAGTTCCTGAACCTAGTGGTGTGAGTCATGAGGCTTCTGTACCTTCTTCCAGATGGCAGCAGTGAGAAGAAAGCACGTTCTGGGTGTTGGGGATCGAAGATGACCAATGCTGCTTTTCTGCATCAGTGTTTCATGTAGATGTGCTTAATGGTTGGAAAGGCTTTTCCCATGATGGACCATGGCATATATCCACTACTTTTTATAGAACTTTCCATTCAAGAGCATTGGTGTTTCCATACCAGGGTGTGATGCAGCCTGTCAATATTCTCTCTACTGTACATCTACAGAAGTTTGTCAAAGTTTTAGATGTCATGGCAAATCTCCACAAACTCTGAAGGAAGTAGAGGCGCTATTGTGTTTGCTCGGTAATTGCACTTACCAAGTGCCCAGAATTCATAATTTGTGTCAGCAACAAATACTGTCCAAGGGTGTACAGTAGGGGCGGCCTGCAAATATTGCCACTCTCCTGGCACTAACAAAGCATGCCCACAACTCACTAACCCTAACCCCAATGTCTTTGGAATGTGGAAGGCAATCGGAGCACCTGGAGGAAACCCAAGTGGTCAAGGGGAGAATGTACAAGGGGAGAATTGACAACAGAAATGAACCCATATTGCTGGCCCTGTAATGGTGTTACACTAACTGCTATGCTTCCGTGCTGTCATCTTTCATTGTCTTTATTTTTAAGAATACTCTTCTAAATTTTGATGAGTCATGAATCAAAATTCATGATTTTACAGGGAGAAGGTTACAGGGAGAAGGCAGTAGAATGGGGTTGAGAAGGGTAATAAATCAGTGATGATGGAATGGTGGATCACACTTGATGGGCTGAATGGCCTAATTCTGTTTCTATGTTTTATGGTCTTTCTTCACTTGGCACTGTGAATGCAGAAATGTTTTGTGTAATTTTAGCTGCCAATGGTTTTTTTACATGATCTAACTGCCAATTTGTTCTGCAAACCAGTCAGACATTAAGTCAGTGTTCTTGGATTGAGTACCTCTCTAGATCCATCTCCCTCTCTCTCTATTGCAATAATTCCTTCCAGGCTTACAATCCTCCTTCCCTTCCGTCCTAATGAAGGCTCTCAGCCCGAAACATTGACTGTTAATTCCCCTTTGCGGATGCTGCCTGAACATCTGAGTTTCTCTAACATTTTGTGTGTGTTGCCTTAGATTTCCAGCAACTGCAGAATCACTGTGTTTACAGTCCTCCAGGATGTTAGGACGTGTTCTCCTCTAGACTCACCCACACCCCCTGCATTCTTTGCAATTCCTCTCTTTAACAACTCATCTGCCACTCAAGACAAAATTTTCTTTGACCTAACTTCTTATCTTTTGACCTCATTTCTCCAAGCATGTCTCAATATCCTATGTTACCTAATAACAAACCTGTGAAATGCCTTGGGATGCTCCCAGTGTTAAATGTGATTTATAGGCACACATATTCTATGCTGTACATTTTAATCATTCCAAAAAATACTGGGCAGTTTAAGTAACATCATACCCCATCAGGATATCATAAGGTCAAAAGACATAGGGGAAAAATAAAGCCATTTGGCCCATCGAGTCTGCTCCATATTCCATAATGGCTGATTTATTGTCCATCTCAGACATTCACCCTACCTTCTCCACGTAACCTTTGACACCTTTATTAATCAAGAGCTTATCAACTTCCACTTTAAATACACCCAATGACTTATCCTCCACAGCCATCTGTGGCCATGAATTCCACAGATTCACCATGCTCTGACTCAAGAAATTCCTCCTCATCTCTTTTCTGAAGGGATACCCTTCTATTTTGAGGCTGTGTCCTCTGATCTAGATACCGTCCCCCCCCCCCCATAGGAAATATCCTCTCCACATCCACTTAATCTAGATCTTTTAATATTTGAAATGTTTCAATGAGATATTCCACTGACAACATAACCGGTAATGCATTAGAAAAATCAAATCCAACATATCCCACTTAATCTAATCAATTATTCTGGCCTTCAGAGCTCTTGTAACAGCATATGTTGTGCTGAATAACTGCATGCCAAGCTTGTTATCTCAAAGTGCAGGGGGTTAAGTAGACATGTAGCTTTCAGACAGTTGACTAGCATGAGCAGTGGAGCCCTGACTAGCTGGAAAGGTCTCAGCACTGCCGATCACTCACTTGCCTGAATTGTTTGTGTATCAGTGAGCAATGTTGGTTGAAATCTTATTTGAAGCCAGCGACTGTGATTACAGAGAACTGGGGACCCTTGTGCAGTTCCTTGCATTTATAGCATGTTTGAAATGGAGTAAAGTATCACCAAGCAGTTTTCAAAAGTTCAAAGTTCAAAATAAATTTATAATCAAAGTACATATATGTTACCATATACTACCCTGAGATTCACTGTCTTGTGGGCATTCATAATAGAACAAAGAAATACAACATAATCAGTGAAAAACTACACACAAAGACTGGCAATCATTGTGCAAAAGAAGGCAAACTGCACAAATACAAAAAAAAAACAAATAATAATCTTTTTTATTTATTCATGCTAAGCCAGCATTTATTGCCCATCCCTAGTTGCCCTGGAGAAGGAGGTAATGAGCTGCCTTCTTGAATCGCTGCAGTCCCTGAGCTGTAGGTACACCCACAGTGCTGTTAGGGAGGGGAATCCATGATTCTGACCCAGTGACAATCAAAGAACAGTGATATGTTTCCAAGTCAGGATGGTGAGCGACTTGGAGGGGAATTTCCAAGTGGTTGTGTTCCCAGGTATCTGCTGTTCTCGTCCTTCTAGATGGTCGTGGTCATGGGTCTGGAAGGTGCTCCTTAGGAACTTTGGTGTGTTGTTGCAGTCCAACTTGTAGATAGTACACACTGATGCAATCGTTCATCGATGGTGGAGGGATTGGATGCTTGTGGAAGGGGTATCAATCAAGAGGGCTGTCTTGTACTGGATGGTGTCAAGCTTCTTGAGTGTTGATAGATAATCATAACAATAATAACAATAAATAAATAGTCAAATAATTAATATTGGGAACATGATTTGCAGAGTCCTTGAAAATGAATCCATGAGTTGTGGAATTAGTTCAGAGTTGAGGTGAGTGAAGTTATCCACACAGTTTCAGGAGCCTGATGTCTGAGGGGTAATAACTGTTCCTGAACCTGGTGATGTGGGACCTAAGGCTCCTGCACCTCCTTCTCAGTGAGCGTAGAGCACAGCCTGGATTGTGGGGCTACTTGATGACGAGAAGTTTTGACAGCAAACCACAGAATAAGGCATGTTTGCTGGAGACCGTGCGCTTGCCAAAATGCTAAGTTTAATGGAACACATACACACAGACTTAGAGTATTGTGTTCAATTCTGGTCACCTCATTATAGGATGGATGTGGAAGCTATAGGGAGGGTGCAGAGGAGATTTACCAGGATGTTGCCTGGTTTGGAGAACAAGTCATATGAAACAAGGTTAGCAGAGCTGGGACTTTTCTCTTTGGAGCGTAGAAGAATGAGAGGGGACTTGATAGAGGTCTACAAGATTATGAGAGGCATAGATAGGGTGGATAGTCAGTACCTGTTTCCCAGGGCACCAATAGCAAACACCAGAGGGCATATGTACAAAATTAAGGGAGGGAAGTTTAGGGGAGACATCAGGGTTAAGTTTTTTACACAGAGGGTTGTGAGTGCCTGGAATGACTTGCCAGGGATGGTGGTGGAGGCTAAAACATTAGGGGTATTTAAGAGCCTCTTGGACAGGCACATGGATGAAAGAAAAATAGAGGGTTATGGGGTAGTGTGGGTTTAGTACGTTTTTTTTACAAGGATTATATGGGTCAGCACAACATGAAGGGCTGAAGGGCCTGTACTGTGCTGTAGTGCTCTATGGTTCTATGGTTCTAATGGGGGAAAATCTCACAAGTCAGGCAGCAGCTGCAAAGGAGAATAAACAGTGGATGTGTCAGGCCAAGAGCAGACATTTCTCAGCCCGAAACATCAACTATTTAATCTGCTTCATAGACGCTACCTGATTTCTTGAGTTCCTCAAACATTCTGTCTGTTTTCCTCAAGACTTCCAGCATAATCAGAATCTCTGGTTTAATGGGACATCTCAAATGAAGAGGTGGTGGGCTTTATGGTCAGGGTGGCTGAGCTGAAGCACTACGTAGCTAAAGGCATAGTTGGCAACGGAGCAGGGAGGAGCTGGAATTGGAGGAGAGCACAACTCTAATCACAAGAAGGAGCTAGAGGAACTCAGCAGGTTAGGCAGCATCTATGGGGGGAAATTCACGGTCAATGTTTTATCAACTGTCCATTTCCCTCCATAGTTGCTACCTTTGAGTTCCTCAAGCTCCTTTGCTTGTTGCTTCATATTGCTCGCATGTTCTACCTCAGAATCATAGAACACTACTGCACAGAAAGAGGCCCTTCAGCCCATCTAGTCCATGCCATGTGCCTCCACAACACCAGTCAATACAATGTGATCATTTTGCACTAAAATTGACTATCTGATTTGTTCTAATTGTGTTCTTTCTTGAAAAAATAGTGTATAATTTCTATCCAATTTACGTCTAAATTGTAAATGTTGCTTACGTGATGCTCTGTGCCTGTGATGCTGATGAATTTAAGTTTTTCATTACACCTGTCCACAAATGTACTTGTGCACTTAACAATAAACCCAACTTTGATTTTGGACTTTTTGATGATCATTATCACATTGCTGTTCCTTGAATCTTGTATATAAATTAACCACTGACTTTCCAACAAGTTGATTCTTGGTTGCAAAATGAGATCTCATAAGATTGTAAAAGGCACAGGTTTCTTCTGATCTCTATACCAATTTTTGTCGAGTTTACCCAAAAAAAAATTTGAAAGCATCAAGCTTTTCAGAAAGAACATCAGCATTAGCCTATCCTGGTCCAACTGGATAGGCACCACTGCCAATGGAGGTAATGAGGGCCTCTAATTCCTCATCATCATCATTATGTGACCTGTTGTATGACATGGGCGATCATGGTCTCATAGCCATGATTGTTCTTGGCAATTTTTTTTCTGCAGAAGTTGTTTGCCATTGCCTTCTTCTAGACACTGTCTTTACAAGACGGTTGACCCCAGCTATTATCAATACTCTTCAGAGATTGTCTGCCTGGCATCAGTGGTCACATAACCAGGACTTGTGATATGCACCAGCTGCTCATACAACCATCCACCACCTGCTCCCATGGCTTCTTATGACCTTGATCAGTGGGGGGCGGGGGGAATCAGTAAGTGCTATATCTTGCCCAAGGGTGCCCTGCCGACTAGCAGAGGGAAGGAGTACCTTACACCTCCTTTGGTAGAGACGTATCTCCTCCCTGCCACCCCTCTACTACTTCCTCAGGAAGCTAAAGAGATTTGGCATGTCTCCCTTGATTCTCACCATCCTTTTTCAGTGCAACATAGAACACATCCGATCTGGATGCATCATAGCTTGGCTCAGCAACTGCTCTGCCCAAGAGTGCATGAAGCTGCACAGCGTTGTGAGTTCAGCTTAGTACATCACGGAGAGCAGACTTCCTTCCATGGGCATCCTCCATTTCTCACTCCCTCAGTAAACAAAGAACAAACCCACTGTGGCCATTCTCACTTGCTCCCCCCACAGTGGGCAGAAAATACAAAAGTCTGAAAGCATGTACCATCAGGCTCAAGGACAGCTCCTATACTGCCGTTACAAGACTACTGTTTGGCCTATTAATATGTTAACATAGAAAGAGGCCATTTGGCCCTTTGTGTTAATGCTGACTCACAGCAATCCTATCCTATTCTGCCATCGTGTTCACTGTGACCCCCTCTCTCTCATTCTATTGTTCCAAAGATCCTGGACTGGTACAATGAGTGGCAAGGCAGCAAATCATATTAGTGCAATTGATTTACAGCCATCACTAATCAGGGTTCGATTCCTGCCATTATCTCTAAGGAGTTTGAACGATTTTCCCCATGACCATGAGGAATTTCTCCGGGTGCTCCAGTTTCCATAGACATACAGGTTAGGGTTAGTAAATTGTGGGCATGTTATATTGGCACTGGAATTGTGGTGGAACTTGCGGGATCCCCCAGCAAAGTCCTTGCTGATTTGATTTGACACAAATGGCACATTTCACTCTACGTGTCAATGCACACGTGATAAGTAAATCTGAATCAGAATCTGATTCTGGAGCCCCATATATTTTCCACTTCAATTATTCATCCAGTTCCTTTGCTCAAATGTTAGATGAGGATTAGTAAATGGTGGGCATGCTATTTTGATGCCGGAAGCATAGCAACACTTGCGGTCTCCCCCCACTGATTGATTTGATGCCAACGACACATTTCACTATCTGTTTCAATGTTCCAATATATATGTGACAGATAAAGCTAATCTAATTTTGCTAATCAAATCTAATCTGGATTAAAAGGCAGTTTCATTTTGTAGCACAGCGATGTGTCATCTTTTTGAGCAAATTGTCGTTTACCTCTTTATACCCTGTCTCTAAAATACCATCTCAGTGACTTCAATAGAACTGAATTTTGGAAGTGCATAAAAATTGTAGCCACAAGTATATCATGGGTTCAGTGCAATTTATTTACTTACATGTTGCCCATCATGCTGCTGGTCTTTAGGGCAATAATGGTCTCTATCTCTGTCTGTCCGTTCCATTGCATACAGATATAGAATTCTTCATTGCTGTTTTCATAACAATTTTTTTGACCAGTCAGAGTTATTAGCCCTGAGGTGAACCCCTAAACCTGGAGGACCAGTGGACCATTCTTAGTCTGGCCTCTACCCTTTGACCTGTTTGGCATGGGTGACCCTACCAATAGCCAAAGCACAAGGCCCTGACTCCAGCCACATTGTTCTCTGAATCATTGAGGCACGCAAGCCTCCGGACCCTCCTACAAGGTTGTAGTCCTCTTGGAGGTCATTGCAACAAAGTGCATTTATATTTCCACAATTCTATTTCCTTCTCAGAACAGTGAAATGCAAGAGAAAGTCTGTGTTAAAAGTTCAAAGGTAAAATTAATTAACAGTGTGCATAGGTATCACCACATACAACCCTGAAATTCCTTTTCCTGTGGGCATTCTCAGCAAATCTATAGAGCAGTAACTGTAAATAGGGTCAAGGAAAGTGCAAATAGGGTCAGGAAGCGGCCTGGTCGAGGGAAGTACCTGGTGTGAGAAGTGCTGGTTTTTGACTCGAGAGTCTTCGGCGAGGAGGCTGAGGGAGGAGACTACGTCACATCCTGCTCACCTTTGCTATGTTATACTTCTCTTTTATTTGTCAGCCATGGCCGCCCCTTACTCCCCTTAGGATCTTTCTTCCTCTTTGGAATGAACCGATCCTGCACCTTCTGCATTATTCCCAGAAATACCTGCCATTGTTGTTCCACTGTCTTCCCTGCTAGGGTATTGTTCCATTGAACTTTGGCCAGCTCCTCCCTCATAGCTCCATAGTTCCCTTCATTCAACTGTAATACTGACACATCCGATTTTCCCTTCTCCTTCTCAAATTGTAGGTCACTACCTCCTAATGGCTCTTTTACCTCGAGGTCCCTGATCAAATCTGGTTCATTGCACAACATTAAATCTAGAATTGCCTTCTCCCTGGTAGGCTCCAGTACAAGCTGTTCTAAGAATCCATCTCAGAGGCACTCCACAAACTCCCTTTCTTGGGGTCCAGTACCATCCTGATTCTCCCAGTCTACCTGCATGTTGAAATCTCCCATGACAACTGTATCATTACCTTTGCGACAGGCCAATTTTAACTCTTCATTCAACTTACACCCTACATCCAGACTGCTGTTTGGGGGCCTGTAGATAAGGTCCCATTAGGGTCTTTCTACCCTTAGAATTTCTCAGTTCTATCCATACTGACTCTACATCCCCTGATTCTAGGTCCCCCCTCACAAGGGACTGAATATCATTCCTCACCAACAGAGCCACCCTACTCCCTCTGCCCGTCAGTCTGTCCTTTTGATAAGATGTATATCCTTGAATATTCATTTCCCAGGCCTTGTCCGCTTGTAGCCATGTCTCTGTTATTCCCACAACATCGTACTTGCCAATTTCCAACTGAGCCTCAAGCTTTATTCCTTATACTTCGTGCATTCATATATAATACTTTTAATTCGTTACTCCCCTCACCTTTCATATCAATTCCTATTTCACTTGGCCATACTGTATGATCTCTTCTTGAGCTTTCTACTCCATTGATTCTGTTGTCCTTTTTAACTTTTCTTATTTTCACTTTCCCTTTAACTCGATCTTTATATTTCCAGTTCATCCCCTCCCCCCACTACTTAGTTTAAACACATCCGTGTTGCAGTGGCAAACCTGTCTGCCAGAATGCTGGTCCCCCGCCTATTAAGGTGCAACCTGTCCCTTTTGTACAATTTATCCATACCCCAAAACATACCCTAGTGGTCCAAGAATGTAAATCCTTGCTTCCTGCACCAGTTCCTCAGCCACACATTCTGATCCATTATCTCCCTGTTCCTGCCCTCTCCAGCATGAGGAACTGGAAGCAAACCAGAGATAACCACCCTGGAAGTCCTGCTTTTCAGCCTTCTTCCAAGTTCTCTGAAGTCCCACTGCAGAATGTCCTTCCTCTTCTTCCCGATGTCATTTGTGCCGACATGCACTACCACTTCAACAGAACAGAAGATAACAGAAGAGCAACAGAAGATAACAAAAAGGGCAATAGGTGGAGAAAAAATGAGGTATGAAGGTAAACTAGCCAAGAATATAAAGGAGGATAGTAAAAGCTTCTTTAGGTATGTGAAAAGAAAAAAAAAGTTAAGACCAAAATTGGGCCATTGAAGACAGAAACGGGTGAATTTATTATGGGGAACAAGGAAATGACAGATGAGTTGAACAGGTACTTTGGATCTGTCTTCACTAGGGAAGACACAAACAATCTCCCAGATGTAATAGTGGCCAAAGGGACTAGGGTAATGGATGAACTGAGGAAGTTTATATTAGGCAAGAAACAGTGTTGGATAGACTGTTGAGTCTGAAGGCTGATAAGTCCCTGGGACCTGATGGTCCACATTCCAGGGTACTTAAGGATGTGTCTCGAGAAATCGTGGATGCATTGGTAATCATTTTCCAATGTTCTATAGATTCAGGATCAGTTCCTGCAGATTGGAGGGTGGCTAATGTTGTTCCACTTTTCAAGAAAGGAGGGAGAGAGAAAACAGGGAATTATAGACTGGTTAGCCTGACGTCAGTGGTGGGAAAGATGCTGGAGTCAATTATAAAAGAGGAAATTACGACACATTTGGATAGCAGTAGAAGGATCAGTCTGAGTCAGCATGGATTTACAAAGGGAAAATCATGCTTGACTAATCTTCTGGAGTTTTTTGAGGATGTAACTATGAAAATGGACAAGGGACAGCCAGTGGATGTAGTGTACCTGGACTTTCAGAAAGCCTTTGATAAAGTCCCACATAGGAGATTAGTGGGCAAAATTAGGGCACATGGTATTGGGGGCAGAGTACTGACATGGATTGAAAATTGGCTGGCTGACAGGAAACAAAGAGTAGCGATTAACGGGTCCCTTTCGGAATGGCAGGCTGTGACTAGTGGGGTACCGCAAGGTTCGGTACTGGGACCGCAGCTGTTTACAGTATACATTAATGATTTAGATGAAGGGATTAAAAGTAACATTAGCAAATTTGCCGATGATACAAAGCTGGGTGGCAGTGTGAAATGTCAGGAGGATGTTATGAGAATGCAAGGTGACTTGAACAGGCTAGGTGAGTGGGCGAATGTATGGCAAATGCAGTTTAATGTGGATAAATGTGAGGTTATCCACTTTGGTAGCAAGAACTGGAAGGCAGATTACTATCTAAATGGAGTCAAGTTAGGAAAAGGGGAAGTACAACGAGATCTAGGTGTTCTTGTACATCGGTCAATGAAAGCAAGCATGCAGGTACAGCAGGCAGTGAAGCAAGCTAATGGCATGTTGGCCTTTATAGCAAGAGGAATTGAGTATAGGAGTAAAGAGGTCCTTCTGCAGCTGTACAGGGCCTTGGTGAGACCCCACCTGGAGTATTATGTGCAATTTTTGTCTCCAAATTTGAGGAAGGACATTCTTGCTATTGAGGGAGTGCAGTGTAGGTTCACAAGGTTAATTCCCGGAATGGCGGGACTGTCATATGTTGAAAGATTGGAGCGACTGGGCTTGTATACACTGGAACTTAGAAGGATGAGAGGGGATCTGATTGAAACATGCTGGAGGCAGGAAGCATTTTCCCGCTGATGGGTGAGTCCAGAACTAGAGGCCACAGTTTAAGAATAAGGGGTAGGCCATTTAGAGCAGTGATGTGGAAAAACTTTTTCACCCAGAGAGTGGTGGATATGTGGAATGCTCTGCCCCAGAAGGCAGTGGAGGCCAAGTCTCTGGATGCTTTCCAGAGAGAGTTAGATAGAGCTCTTATAGATAGCGGGGTCAAGGGATATGGGGAGAGAGCAGGAACGGGGTACTGATTGTGTATGATTAGCCATGATCGCAGTGAATGTTGGTGCTGGCTAGAAGGGCCGAATGGCCTACTCCTGCACCTACTGTCTATTGTCTATTGTCTACAGCAAGAACATAGAAGACAACAAACTCTGCAAATGCAAATATAAATAAATAGCAATAAATAATGAGAGCATAAAATAAGAAGATAAAAAGTCCTTAAAATAAGATCATTAGTTGAGGGCCATCTCAATAAATGAGAGTAGTTATCCTGTTTTCCAAGTTCAAAATAAAATTCATTATCAGAGTACATACATATCATCACATAGAACCCTGAGATTCTTTTTCTGCGGGCATACTTCACATATTTATGGAACAGTAACTATAAACTGTAAGCTTCAGGGACTGTTAACTGTAAATAAACCGTGCAAATACAGATATAGATAAATAGCAATAAATAACAAGCATAAAATAACGATATAACAGAGTCCTTAAATGAGTGCAACTATCTCCTTTTGTTCAAGAGCCTGATGGCTGAGGGGCGGTAACTGTTCTTGAGCCTGGTGGTGTGAGTCCTGAGGCACCTGTACCTTCTGCCTGATGCCAGTAGTGAGAAAAGAGCATGGCCTGGGTGGTGAGGATTTTTGATGATGGATAGATACTTCTTTTCTATGGCAACTTTTCATACAGATGTGCTCAATGGTTGGGCGGGTTTTACCCATGATGTACTGGACTGAATCCACTACTTTTTGTCAGATTTTCCACTCAAAGGCATTGGTGTTCCCATACCAGGCCATAATGCAGCCAGTCAGCATACTTTCCACCGCACATCTATAGAATTTTGCCAAGGTTTTCGATGGCATGCCGAACCTCCACAGACTCCTGAGGAAGTAGAGGCGCTGTCGTGCTTTTTCGCAATAATATTTATATGATGGGTCCAGGACAGGTCCTCTGAGATAGTGACACCCAGGAATTTAAAGCTACTTTTGTTCTTATGTTATGTACAATCAATGCAGTGCAGATTTAATATAGTCCAATTGAAATAAAATAGTGAGATTATTTAAGACAATAAAATTTAATGTAGTTTCCTTAAACCACACACATTAAAAATGTTTTTAATATTACATAGATTTATCGCCAACGTTAGCTGATGAAAGCACCTGACCATCAGTGACAGACCAAGGTACAAAAAATAAATTACACTGATATTGGAATAATATACCCTTTCAATGACACATTTAATTGCTGATAAATTGCAATTTTTTTACATTCCCGAGGGCTAGCAGTCAACTTAAAGAGTACAAGGTGCCTGAAGAGGATATCACAATGATCAATTTAGGGATTCATTGCCAGTTTAGAGACCCATTGTTTTTAATGGTATTACACACTCACAGGTATGTATTAGGCTATGAATGTGACATTACTGTGAGCACAGAAAATATTAAAATAAGCTCTTTCTTTTCAAAATGCTTAATTTCAGTGTGAGGTTACAGCTCACTGTCAAGTCTGTCAGAAGTGTTTCAATATTAATGTCCCCCTTAAAACATTTAAACCCAAGCAAAAAAAAGTCCTTTGACATAAATTGAATATGCATTGTATTCATTAGCTCATTTCTATGCAAATTACTTTTCCTTATCTTATTATGAGTGCTGTGCAAAGAGAATTGTGCATGTCAATTAAAAGGAGCTGGAGATTGGTGAGATCTATGACAGAGCGAATGCAGGCAAGGATCACTGCTTCTTATGGTTACATGTAAGTCAAACATCTGGCCACAGATGAAGAATTATTGTTTTTCTATGGAATTCTGTGACTTAAATTAATTTTAAATACTTGGATAACATGAAATGTTTGCACTGGGACGCTCCTTCAATTCGTTCAAATTTCAGATAAGGACAAAAACAAAATTGACGCCAGATTGAGGTTCATTTTCAGAGATGCAAGAAATTGCAGATGATGGGATCTGCAGCAGGAAACAGGATGCTGGGGAAACTCAATTTTATTTATTTATTGAGAAACAGCGTGGAATAGGCCCTTCCAGCCCTTCGAGCTGAGCCACGCAGCAATCCCCGGATTTAAACTGAGCCTAATTTCTAAATGGTCATTGAGCCTATAAGCATTAACTCACTACTTTTTTATTTCTGTTATTTTTGCACTACTTCTTTTAACTTAACTATTTAATAGACATATGTATACTTAATGTAAATCAATTTTTCTCTATATTTATTTATCATGTATTTCATTGCACCTCTGCCATGAAGTTAACAAATTATTCCATCAGATACTGAATCTGATTCAGATTCTAATCTGAGACAATTTACACTGACCAATTAACCTACCAACCGATATGTCTTTGGGCTGTGGGAGGAAACCAGAGCACCTGAGGGAAACGCACGCATTACTTCGAACATTTAACTTTGATGTGTAGAAGGAAATTATCAGGGCGACTTTGATCAGGGCAGACCAGCTCTGCGGCCTGCCGCCAATGAACAATGCAGTGCTAGAGTGAACTGAACATTCCTGGACTGTGTCAATGATTTAGTGTTTTGATGTTTTATATGCCTGTGTTTTGCACTCATTTCTTGCTGTTTGCGCAATTGATGTTTTTCTTTGAATGGGTTCTATGGCCTTCTTTGTTTCCTGACTCTCTGTGGGAAGATGAATCTCATGGCTGTATACTGCATACATACTTTGATAATGAATGTACTTTGAATCTTTGAAATGGACAGTCAACCTTGCTCTCCAAGACCCTACATTTGCACTGAAAGAGTCAATTCAGATTTGGATTCAGATTCATTTATTTATCACATGGACATCAAAATATACAGTGACGAGCGTTGTTTGCATTAACAACCAGCACAACCTAAGGATGTGTTGAGGAACAACCCATAACTGTCGCCACACATTCTGCTGTCAGCTTAGCATGCTCACAATACTCGACAGAACGACAAGGCAATCCAAAACAACAGCAGAACAAGCCCTCTTCTTCCCTCCCACACACCCACACGGACAGTCCTCCAACCCCAGGAAAGGGCTCAGGGCATCCACTGGAGTCACAGATAATGGGCTTCTGAGTTCCCTAGTGAACTCCAGACTCGTAAAACCAGAGCTCCAGCTTCAATTGACTGACCTTTGGGCTTCAGTTTTCAGTATCGGCCTCATCTCTTGCTAAGAAGGTTCAGAGAAACTGTATACAAACAGAAAGGTTGACTGTGTTTCCTTCTCTCCAGATGCTGCCTAACCTGCTGGGTCTTTCAAGCAATACAGATTGATTCATTGAATATATTTAAGATTGAGGAAGATTTTTTGTTTCACATAGAAAATAGAACAGAACAACACAGGAACAGGCCCTTCAGCCCACAATGATGTGACAAGCCAATTAAATTACTAATCAAACAGATAACTAAATTAATCTCTTCTGCCTACACAATGTCTATATCATATAACCATATAACAATTACAGCATGGAAACAGGCCATCTCGGCCCTTCTAGTCCATGCTGAACGCTTACTCTCACCTAGTCCCAGTGACCCGCACTCAGCCCATAACCCTCCATTCCTTTCCTGTCCATATACCTATCCAATTTTACTTTAAATGACAATACCGAACCTGCCTCTACCACTTCTACTGGAAGCTCATTCCACACAGCTACCACTCTCTGAGTAAAGAAATTCCCCCTCCTGTTACCCTTAAACATTTGCCCCCTAACTCTCAAATCATGTCCTCTTGTTTAAATCTCCCCTATTCTCAATAGAAAAAGCCTATCCACGTCAACCCGATCTATCCCTCTCATTATTTTCAATACCTCTATCAAGTCCCTCCTCTACCTTCTACACACTAAAGAATAAAGACCTAACTTATTCAACCTTTCCCTGTAACTTAGGTGCTGAAACCCAAGTAACATTCTAGTAAATCTTCTCTGCACTCTCTCTATTTTGTTGAATTCTTTCCTATAATTCGGTGACCAGAACTGTGCACAATACTCCAAATTCAGCCTCACCAATGCCGTGCACAATTTTAACATTACAAATCCAATTCCTTTACTCAATGCTCTGATTTATAAAGGCCAGCATACCAAAACCTTTCTTCACCACCCTATCCACATGAGATTCCACCTTCAGGGAACTCTGCACCATTATTCCTAGATCACTCTGTTCTACTGCATTCTTCAATGCCCTACCATTTACCATGTATGTCCTATTTTGATTATTCCTAACAAAATGTAGCACCTCACACTTATCAGCATTAAACTCCATCTGCCATCATTCAGCCCACTCTTCTAACTGGCCTAAATCTCTCTGCAAGCTTTGAAAACCTACTTCATTATCCACAACACCACCTACCTTAGTATCATCTGCATATTTACTAATCCAATTCACCAGCCCATCATCCAGATCATTAATGTATATGACAAACAACATTGGACCCAGTACAGATCCCTGAGGCACACCACTAGTCACCGGCCTCCAACCTGACAAACAGTTATCCACCACTACTCTCTGGCATCTCCCATCCAGCCACTGTTGAATCCATTTTACTACTTCAATATTAATACCTAACGATTGAACCTTCCTAACTAACCTTCCATGCGGAACTTTGTCAAAGGCCTTACTGAAGTCCATATAGACAACATCCACTGCTTTACACTCGTCAACTTTCCTCGTAACCTCTTAAAAAAAATCAATAAGATTTGTCAAACATGACCTTCCACACACAAATCCATGTTGACTGTTCCTAATCAGACCCTGTCTATCCAGATAATTATATATATCATCTCTAAGAATACTTTCCATTAATTTACCCACAACTGACGTCAAACTGACAGGTCTATAATTGTTAGATTTACTCTTAGAACCCTTTTTAAACAATGGAACAGCATGAGCAATACGCCAATCCTCCGGCACCACCCCATTTCTAATGACATTTGAAATATTTCTGTCAGAGCCCCTGCTATTTCTACACTAACTTCCCTCAAGGTCCTAGGTCCTGTCAAGATCCGGGGATTTATCCACTTTTATATTCTTTAAAAGTGCCAGTACTTCCTCCTCTTTAATCGTCATAGTTTCCATAACTTCCCTACTTGTTTCCCTTACCATACACAATTCAATATACTTCTCCTTAGTGAATACCGAAGAAAAGAAATTGTTCAAAATCTCCCCCATCTCTTTTGGCTCCACACATAGTTGTCCACTCTGATTCTCTAAGGGACCAATTTTGTCCCTCACTATCCTTTTGCTATTAATATAACTGTAGAAACCCTTTGGATTTATTTTCACCTTACTTGCCAAAGCAACCTCGTATCTTCTTTTAGCTTTTCTAATTTCTTTCTTAAGATTCTTCTTACATTCTTTATATTCCTCAAGCACCTCATTTACTCCATGCTGCCTATATTTATTGTAGATATCTCTCTTTTTCCTAACCAAGTTTCCAATATCCCTTGAAAACCAAGGTTCTCTCAAACTTTTAACCTTTCCTTTCAATCTAACAGGAACATAAAGATTCTGTACCCTCAAAATTTCACCTTTATATGACCTCCATTTCCCTGTTACATCCTTCCCATAAAACAAATTGTCCCAATCCACACCTTCTAAGTCCTTTCACATCTCCTCAAAGTTAGCCTTTCTCCAATCAAAAATCTCAACCCTGGATCCAGTCCTATCCTTCTCCATAATTATATTGAAACTAATGGCATTGTGATCACTGGACCCAAAGTGCTCCCCAACACATACCTCCATCACCTGACCTATCTCATTCTCTAACAGAAGATCCAACACTGCCTCTTCTCTAGTCAGTACCTCTATGTATTGCTGCAAAAAACTATCCTGCACATATTTTACAAACTCCAAACCATCCAGCCTTTTTACAGAATGGGCTTCCCAGTCTATGTGTGGAAAATTAAAATCTCCCATAATCACAACCCTGTGCTTACTACAAATATATCTCCTTGCAAATTTGCTCCTCCAATTCTCGCTCCCCATTAGGTGGTCTATAATACACCCCTATAAAGTGTTACTACACCTTTCCCATTCCTCAATTCCAGCCAAATAGCCTCCCTAGACGAGCCCTCTAATCTATCCTGCCAGAGCACCGCCGTAAGATTTTCTTTGACAAGCAACGCAACACCTCCCCCTCTTGTCCCTCCGATTCTATCACACCTGAAGCAACAAAATCCAGGAATATTTAGTTGCCAATCAGACCCCTCCTAAAACCATGTTTCACTAATAGCTATAACATCATATTTCCAGGTATCAATCCATGTTCTAAGCTCATCCACCTTTCTTGCAATGCTCCTAGCATTAAAATAAATGCATTTAAGAAATTCTCCACCTCTTCCTCTCTGTTTATCTCTAACGGTACAAACAACTTTACTGTCTTCTTTTTCTTCCTTCTCCCATACATCTGTTCCTGCACTCCGGTTGCCAACCCCCCTCGTATCTAGTTTAATTCCACTGGAACCTCTCTAGCAAATCTATCTGCAAGAGTCCGCAAGAGACAGTCTGCTGCAATCAGGTCACTTTCACTGTGTGCCGTGTCTGTGAGGCTGAGTCGGGCGGTGCCGTGGAAGTCCATAGCGGGGGTATTCCCTTCTGCCAGCGGCGTGAGAGGACGAGTCTGTTGGGACCCTGGGGACTTCTGGAAACTGTGTGGTGGTTTCTTTCGAACTAATAGTCTTTTGGCATCTTTGGACTATTTTTATTGTGCCCATGGTCTGTTTTTTTTTATCAATTATGCTATTGTTTGCACTGTTGTAACTATGTGTTGTAACTGTGTGGTTTTGTGCAGGTCTTGTAGCTTTAGTTTTTGGTCTTGTTTGTCTGGTGGAATTGGAGCTCCTTTCCGGGGAACGCGCTAGATGGTAGCGCAATATTAATACGCAGCAGCCTCTCCGGACTCTGGATTGGGGATTGCCAAACGTTATGTAGATTTTCTGGTGTAGTTTGTTTTGTTATGCGTTTTTGTGATAACATTCTGGAGGAACATTGTCTCATTTTTTAACTGCATTGCATTTGTGGTTTCTAAATGACAATAAACTGAATCTGAATCTGAACCTGAAACTGAATTTGTCCCCCTCCAGTTCAGATGTAAACCGTCCCGCCGGAACAGGTCCCATCTTCCCTGGAAAACTGCACAATTATCTATAAATCTGAAGCCCTCCCTCCTGCACCATGTCTTCAACCACGTGTTGATCTGCACTATCTTATTATTTCTAAACCCACCTGCACGTGGCACAGGTAGCAATCCCGAGATTGCTATCCTGGAGCTCCTGTCCTTTAACTTGGCACCAAGCTCCCTAAACTTACCTTTCAGGACCTCCTCACTCTTCCTATCCACGTCATTGGTCTCTACATGGACCACGACATCCGGCTGCTCACCCTCCCTCTTGAGAATACTGAGAACTCAATCCGAGATATCGCAGATCCTGGCACCAGGGAGGCAACAGATCACCCGGGATTCTCGATCTCTTCCACAGAACCTCCTATCTGCCCCCCTAACTATTGAATCCCCTATCACTACTGCTCTCCTCTTTTCCCTCCTTCCCTTCTGAGCTGAGGGTCCAGTCTCGGTGCCAGAGACGCAACCACTGCAACTTGTCCCTGGTAGGTCGTCCCCACCAACAATATCCAAAACAGTATACTTATTGTTGATGGGAATGGCCACAGGGGTGCTCTGCTCTTCCTGTCTATTCCCCTTCCCTCTCCTGACAGTCACCCAACTACCTGTCTCCTGACTCCTAGGGTGAGTATCTCCCTGAAACTCCTGTCTATTTCTGCCTCTGCCTCCTGAATCATCCGAAGTTCATCCAGCTCCAGCTCCAGTTCCCTAACTCGGTTTGTCAGGAGCTGCCGCTGGATGCACCTTTTGCAGGTGTAGTCATCAGGGACAACTGTGCTCTCCCTAACTTCCCACATACTGCAAACGGAGCACTCAACTGCCCTAACTGATGCCTTCATTACCTACTCCTAATCTAATTAGATTAATTAAAGGAGCTTACCCGGCCTTACCTCACCTGGAGTGAAGCTCGTCCTCAGCCTCTGCTCGCTTTTTAAATTCCCTCACAGATCTCATAGGCCGACTTTCACGCGCTTGCGCAGTCGTGCTCCGTTCAAACCTGCCTGTTCTCGCCGAAGCCTGATTGCGCCAAAGCCATCCCACTCTGCCTCAGTCCACTCCAACGATGGCCGCTGTATATGGCGGTCTTTCTTTTAAACCTTTGGCACGCTACGTCACGCTCCTGCGCAGTCTAGGCTCTTTGCCCCAATCAGTTAAAAATAAACGGCTTCTCTCCGAGCTTTTTTTTTACCTCTTCCCTCTCCGCCTCTTGCTTCAATTTAAAAGGATATCCTTCCATTTTCTTCACATTCATTCGGCTATCTGAACAGCTGTTAAAAGTCTCTAATATATCTGTGTCTATCTCCACCCCAGGCAGTGCATTCCAGGCACCCATCAGTCCCTGTGTAAAAAAACTTGCCCTTCACATCTTCCTTGAAATTACCCCCTCTCACTTTAAATGCATACCAATGACTGTATGACCATAAGAAATAGCTCAATGATCGTAAGAAACCCAATCAAGATGATATCAGTCAACAACGATTCCTTGGGTGACATCTTCAGATAGCAAACAATTCCAATTATTTCACTTTTTCTTCACCTTCTGCTTGTCTGTTTATCTTGTTTGTGCTACAGAAACTGTTGGAGCCTGTAACGTACGTTTTGAACTTCAATCAAGGGATCCATTGCTGTGCTGCCTCGCTGATATCAGAGACGGTGGGGGGAGGGGGGGGAGGAGAGGTGCCGAGAGAAGGTCCGAGAACACAATCTGACCTGTGGAAAAGACCAGAGATGTGGTGTAGGGTCATGACTGACTCCATCTCGAAGTACTGAGGAAGATTGAAGCATCGAGGTGAAGACGGAGTGGGTCTACAATAGCTCCCAACAAAGACGGTCAGCAGCCAGATCGGTGCATTTGGACCTTGGTTGGCAAATACTCTTTATGGAAGGACTGAGTTTGTGTGGCTGATCTCCTCATATGCAGAAGAAAAGATGTTTCCCATGTTCTGAGATTTATCTGATTATTGAACTGTACTTTATATTGGTTTCCTTCAGTTTTTCGGTGTTTTCTTCCTTGTGGACGATTGGTGGGTAGTAATCTGTTAATTTTTTATGTGTAAGATGGGATGCTACTGTCACTGTCTCATCTGCGAGTGGGAAGGTCAGGGATTATGTGTAGGGGGTTGGTGATTGTTATTCTGGCACTTATTTTTTTGCTGAGGATGAGGGGGGGGGTAATTTGGGGTCTGTGAGTTTCATTTCTTTTCTTTTTCATGCCAGCTGGGGGTAGTTAATGTCTTTTCTTTCATCAACACCCATAGTCTTTCTTTATTTCATTGCTATCTGGAGAAGACAAATATCAGAGATGTATTAAACATGCATACTTTGACTATTAAATGAACCTTTGCCCTTGGGTATTAGACATTTCAATCCTGGGAAAAAGATAATGTCTGTCTATTCTATCTATGAATCTCATCATCTTATAAATCTCTATCAGATCTCCCCTCAGCCTGCACCGCTCTAGAAAAAAATATCCAAGTTGGTCCAAACTCTTGTTGAAAATACAGTTCCCCTCATGGGTCCCCTTAAGATCGGCTGGTGGCGCAGTGACATCAGCGCCGGACTCCAAAACAGAAGTTCCCCAGTTCGAATCCAGTCGGGCCATTCCCGAGTACGTTCTCCATCCGTGCCGGGTTGAGTGTTGAGTTTGCAACTCCATCTCGTAAAATAAAGAAAAATACTGTGAAATGTGTGGCGCGCCACATAGTCTTTCATTCCGTGCCTTGTAAGGCATGAAAATGCTCAACGTTGGCCTCTCAGGCCTGAGTCAACATCATCATCATCATTGGTGGATCTAGTCTTTGAGGTGACAGATTTGGAGTTGTTCATTAAGGACAAGGTACCTTAGTGAATCTCTGTAATTATTTACTCCAGAAAGCAAGGGAGATGGAACAATTGCGCATATATTCAAGGCTGAGAAAGATAGAAAGATAGTATTGTAGATAGGAGGCAAAGTTAATGAGAGGTGGCAGGAAAGTGGAAGCCTATATCAGATCAGCCTCGTTCTTTTGACATCACTTTGTTTTCCGGTGTAAGTCACCTTGAATCAATGGAACCAGTGCTAAAGGATCAATTGAATCTTAAGTGAAAATTGAGACCAGCACATACAATGGACTCTATCCAACAAGCTGGTGGTATAATAGGGAGGAGGTCGAGAATTTGATGCTATTGTCACTGTTTTTTTCTGAGGAGGAGGGTGCTGGGGATTTGGTGTCATTGTCACTGTTTTTTTCTAAGGAGGAGGGTGCTGGGGATTTGGTGTCATTGTCGCTGTTTTTTTCTCGCTGCAGCGGGGTTGGGGTATGCAAGTTTTGCTTCTTTTTTTTATGCTGGGGCTGGAGAGTTGATATTCTTTCTTTCAACTGGATCCATGGTTTTTCTGTATTTTGTGGCTCTCCAGAGAAGATAGATATCAGAGTTGTATTGTACATGCATACATTGACAATAAAATGAATCTTCAAACCTTTGGTGGTATAATAGGCAGGAGCTGTCACTCTTAAATATATCGTGAAATACTGAGGGCACCACGGTAGCATAGCAGTTAGCGGGACACTATTACAGACTGATGTGTCAGAGTTCAGATTTCAGTTCCGCTGTCCTCTACAAGAAGTTTGTACATCTTTCTCATGAGAGCTTGAGCTTCCTCTGGGTATTCTGGCTTCCCCTCATAGTCCAAAGATGCATTGGTTCGTAGGTTCATTGGTCATTGTAAACTGTGCTGTGATTAAGCAAGTTTTGAATAGGTGGGTTGCTCTGTAGTGCGGTTCGAACAAATCCTGAAGCAAAAAAGAATACAGATACTGGGATTCTGAGATATAATCAGAAACACTGGTAGTATCATTTGCCTGTTCTTCTCACTGTAGATGCTGTTCAGTATCTCTAGCACTGACTGCTTTTATTTTATGATGAGGGAGTCTGAATGACAGAATGCAGGCTGCAGCACCATTATAAGGGTAAGGGTAAGGGGAGAAAAACTCCTCCAAAAGAGGATGAAATGGGTCGGGACCCTTCATCAGTTCTGTCATTCATGACAGCCCAAAATGTCATTGTTTCTTCCTTTCCATGGATACTGCCTGACCTGCTGAATTCCTCCAGCATTTTATGTTTGTTGCTCTGGAATTCCAGCATCTGCAGAATCTCTTGAAATCTAATGGGATGCTCTTAAAGATGAAAGCAACAGAAAATCCCATGATTTTCTAGATGACCTGTCTGCCACTGGATGTGAGGAAAGTGTACGAGGGGTGATTGATAAATTTGTGGCCTAGGTAGAAGGGGTCAATCTTAGAAAACCTAGCACATTTATTTTTCAACATAGTCCCCTCCTACATTTACACACTTTTCCAGCAGTCATGGAGCATATGGATCTTGGACCTCCAGAAAGAGTCCACAGCAGGGGTGATTGATAAGTTCATGGCCTAAGGTAGAAGGAGATGAGTTATACAGCTCTTGTTACATGCACATGCAGTTCAACTCTTTGAGTGATTATGCAGAAGGTTTGAAGTTAATAACTCATCTCCTTCTACCTTAGACCACGTACTTATCAATCACCCCGATGAGTTATTAACTGATGAGTTATGAACTGAATGCGCATGTAACGAGAGCTGTATAACTCATCTCCATTCTACCTTAGGCCACGAATTTATCAATTACCCCTGCTGTGGACAGTTTCTGGAGGTCCAAGATCCGTATGCTCCATGACCGCTGGACTAGGTCTGTAAATGTAGGAGGGGACTATGTTGAAAAATAAATGTGCTAGGTTTTCTAAAATTGACTCCTTTTACTATAGGCCCTGAACTTATCAATCACCCCTCGTATTTTGTCTAGTTATTGTCAGGTTTAATAAATGAGTTTTTCGGAGTTTAGGATTCAACATTGTTACCCAATCCAAGCTGGAACAAAATGCCACAATGCTGATTTAGGTCATGTGCCCTACATGACATCCCCCAGTGGTCTATGGATTCAACTACTGACGAGTCAGGTTTGGTATCTGAAAATGAACAGAGCATGAGTTCACCATCCTAAGTAACCAGTTACATTCCTGTGCTTTGGACTTTCCATACTAAAATAAATTTATTATAATACACATATATGTCATCATATACTACCTTGAGAATCATTTTCTTGCAGGTATTCCCAGTTGAACAAAAGCATAAAATAGAATCAATGAAATACTGCAGCCAAAGGCTGACAATGTGCAATAAATAAATAAATAGATAATACTGAGAACATATACATAGAACATCTAAAATAGAACAGAATGGCACAGGAACAAGCCCCTTGACCTACAATGTGGTGACAAACCAATTAAATTAGTAATCAAATGGCCACTAAACTAATCCCTTTGCCTTGTCAATGTCCATATCCCTCCATTTTCCTCACATTAATGTGTCTATCTAAATGTCTCGTAAAAGCACCTGTTGTATTTGCCTCTAACACCATCCCAGGCAGCACATTTCAGGCAGCCTCCACTCTCTGTGTAAAAATCTGCCCTTTGCATCTCCTTTGAAACTACCCCCTCTCACCTTAAATGCATGCCCCCTGGTAATAGACATTTCAACCCTGAGAAAAAGATACTATCTGTCTACTCTATCTAGACCTCTCATAATTTTATAAACCTCTATTAAGATCTTCCCTCAGCCTCCACCAATCCAGAGAAAACAAGTCAAGTTTGTCCAATCTCACATTATAGCAAATGCCCACTAATCTTGGTAGCATCCTGGTCACCCTCTGCAAAGCCTCGACTTCCTTCCTATAATGGGGTGACCAGAACTTATGCAGTACTCCAGGTGCAACCTAACTACACATTTATAAAGCTGCAAAATAACTTCCTGACTTTTGAATTTAGTGCTTCAACTAATTAAGACAAGCATGCCGTAAGCCTTCTTAATCACGCTGTCAACATGCATAGCCACCTTCAGGGAGCTGTAAACTTGGACATGAAAATCCCTCTGCTCATCAACACCTTTAAGGGTTTTGCCCTTAACAGTGTACTGTCTCTTTATATTTGACCTACCAAGGTGTAACACTTCACATTTGGCCTGGTTAAAGTTCATCTGTCTCCAGTCATACCTGCAACTGCTCTATATCCTGCTGTATTTTTTGCCAGTCTTCTACACTCTTCACTGCACCAACAATCTTCATATCCTCTGCAAACATTCTAACCTTCCCATCTACATTTTCATCCAGGTCATTTATATACATCACAAATAGCAAAGGTGCCAGTGCAGATTCATGCAAAACACCACTAATCACAGGCCTCCAGCTAGAACGTCCTTTTAACCACTAACCCCATCTTCAATGCGCAAACCAATTCTGAATCCAGATGGCTAATTCGCCATGGATCCCATGCATCTTAATCTTCTAGATTATCCTCCCATGAGAGACATTGTCAAACGCCTTACTAAAATCCATGTAGACAATACCCAGAGCTCTACCTTCATCAATCACCCTTGTTACCTTGTCAAAAAACTCAGTCAAGTTAGTAAGACACGACTTGTCCCACACAGAGCCATAATGGTTCTCTTTAATTAGGCCATGGCTTTCCAAATGAATATAAATCCTATCCATAAGAATTGTCTTCAGTCACTTTCCTACCACTGAGGTGAGACTCGCTAGTCTACACTGTAGTTTCCAGGATTATCCCTGGTTTCCTTCTTGAACAATGGAACAACATTAGCTCCTCGCCAGTCTTCTGGGGCCTTGCCTGGGCTGTAGAGGACACAAAGACATTGGTCAAAGTCTCAGCAATCTCTTCTCTTGCCTCTCTAAATAACCTGAGGTATATACCAATTAGGCCCTGGGGATTTATCTACCTTACTTCTCTTTTAGATACCCAACATTAGCTCTTCCCTTGAAATTCCATAGCATATCAATACTCTTGGCACTGATCTCCCTATTCTTGATAAATCCTGATGTAAAACACTCATTAAGGACCTCGCTCACATCCTCCACGTCAAAGCAATTGTTCCCTCATTTATCCTTGCGTGGTCCCACCTTCTTCCTAGTCTTCCTCTTGCTCTTGTTATATGCATAGAATGCCTTGGGATTCTCTTTAATCCTGCTTGCCAAAGACTTTTCATGGACCCTCCTGATTTTCCTAACTCCCTTCTTGAGTTCTTTTCTGGAAGATTTAGAGTCCTTGAAAGTGAAACTTATTATAAGTTGTGGAATCAGTTCAGTGTTGAGGTGGGGGAAGTTATCCACATTGGTTGAGGAGCCTGATGGTTGAAAGGGAATAACTGTTCCTGAATCTGTTGGTGTGGGACCTAAGGGTCCTTCTTCCTAATGGCAGCAGTGAGAAGAGGGCATGGCCCAGATGGTGAATGGCAGCAGTGAGAAGAGGGCATGGCCCGGATGGTGAATGGCAGCAGTGCGAAGAGGGCATGGCCCGGATGGTGAATGGCAGCAGTGAGAAGAGAGCATGGCCCGGATGGTGAATGGCAGCAGTGAGAAGAGAGCATGACCCGGATGGTGAATGGCATCAGTGAGAAGAGGGCATGACCCGGATGGTGAATGGCAGCAGTGAGAAGAGGGCATGGCCCGGATGGCGAATGGCAGCAGTGAGAAGAGGGCATGGCCCGGATGGTGAATGGCAGCAGTGAGAAGAGGGCATGGCCCGGATGGTGAATGGCGGCAGTGAGAAGAGAGCATGGCCCGGATGGTGAATGGCAGCAGTGAGAAGAGGGCATGGCCCGGATGGTGAATGGCAGCAGTGAGAAGAGGGCATGGCCCGGATGGTGAATGGCGGCAGTGAGAAGAGAGCATGGCCCGGATGGTGAATGGCAGCAGTGAGAAGAGGGCATGGCCCGGATGGTGAATGGCATCAGTGAGAAGAGGGCATGGCCCGGATGGTGAATGGCAGCAGTGAGAAGAGGGCATGGCCCGGATGGTGAATGGCATCAGTGAGAAGAGGGCATGGCCCGGATGGTGAATGGCATCAGTGAGAAGAGGGCATGGCCCGGATGGTGAATGGCAGCAGTGAGAAGAGGGCATGGCCCGGATGGTGAATGGCAGCAGTGAGAAGAGAGCATGGCCCGGATGGTGGCAGTTCTTGATGATGGATGCTGCTTCCTTGTGGCAGCATTCCTTGTAGATGTGCTCGATGGTGCAAAGGCCTTTGCCTGTGATGGATTTGGATTTATCCACAACTTTATGTAGGATTTTCTGTTCTTGGGCATTTCCATACCAGGCTGTAACTCAACTAGTCAGAATGTTTTCCACTGTATAACCATACAAGTTTGTCGGAGTCTTTAATGATGTACTAGAACATAGAACATAGAATAGTACAGCACAGTACAGGTCTTTCGGCCCACAATGTTGTGCCGACCCTTAAACACTGCTTCCCATATATCCCCCCACCTTAAATTCCTTCATATACCTGTCTAATTAGTCTCTTAAACTTCACTAGTGTATCTGCCTCCACCACTGACTCAGGCAGTGCATTCCACGCACCAACCACTCTCTGAGTAAAAAACCTTCCTCTAATATCCCCCTTGAACTTCCCACCCCTTACCTTAAAGCCATGTCCTCTTGTATTGAGCAGTGGTGCCCTGGGGAAAAGGTGCTGGCTGTCCACTCTATCTATGCCTCTTAATACCTTGTACACCTCTATCATGTCTCCCCTCATCCTCCATCTCTCCAAAGAGTAAAGCCCTAGCTCCCTTAATCTCTGATCATAATGCACTGAATGTACTGAATCTCCTTAAACATCCAGGAAAGCAGACACTAGCAGACACATTCATGTTTGCATGTATGGACTGGACACGGGATAGATCCTCCAAGTTGTCAGCACCCAAGAACTTGAAGCTGCTCACACTTTCCACTGCAGAGCCTTCGACAATGACTGATGCATGTTCACTTGATTTCCCATTCCCTAAAGTCCACAATAGGCCCATAAAACATACCATAAGATATAAGAGCAGAATTAGGACATTCCACCCATCGAGTCTGCTCAAGGTCATGTTCAAATTCATGTAAATTTATCGTTAAAGTACATATTCAGCACCTGGAGATTCATTTTCTTGCAGCCATTTAAAATAGAACAGTGAAGTACAATGGGATCAATGGCAAACTGTACATGACTGACAAGCAACCAATGTATAAAAGAAGACAAACGGTACAAATACAGAAACAGTAATAAGTAAGTAAACAAATAATACTGAGAACCTGTGTTGCAGAGCTCATAAAAGTGAGTCCATAAGTTGTGGAATCAGTTCAAAGGTGAGCTGAGTGAAGATATCTGCGCTGGTCCAGGAGCCTGATGGTTCTAGGGTAGTAACTTTTCCTGAACCTGGTGGTGTGGGACCTAGAGCAGTTCATCTTTTCCACCTGACTTCCCCTTCCTAAAGTCTACAATAAGTCCATGAGACATAGGAGCAGAATTATGCCATTCAGCCCAACAAGTCTGTTCTGCAGAGTGGAAGCCCATCCCAAACATTGTCACTAATGCAAAGCAATGCAGAAGTTGGGAATGTGCCGTAGGTCAACTGGACGTGCATTTTCAACAAGTAAATGCACACAGTTTCATAAACAAACTCCTGCTTCTTTCCCTCTTTAGGAAACTGGAACCCTGCCTAATTTATTCTCTCCAGTATAAGGCACAGAGGCAAGTGGTATAAGTGCTGTTAGTCCAGCTGAGATTAATTAACATCTCTGTGTTCGGGAATAATATGACAACAATTTTCTACTGTAAAATTCCTTATGTTTAAATAAAGCAATGCATATGTGGTTAAAACCAGCAGAGGTTCCAGCCACATAAAAGTGAGTGTGTTACTAAACACTTAATTGCTCAGCCCTTCTCCAGGGATCGTCACGTTGTTGTGGTGGAGAGGCTTGTGGGTTCTTGAGATCCCAAGAGGATGCACTCTGGAGTTTAGCCATCTGGTGCTTAGCTCCTGGCAAGGTCATCCTTGTGGTAGGGTCAAGGAGGAGGGTCCAGACAAAGAGCAATCCAATCAAGTCCTCAGTGGTGGAGCTACCAGAAACAAGAGACAAATCACAACGGACGTGAAGGCGGAAGGAGGCTGTACCAGCGAAGGGCCCCAGTCATCATCCTCTGACCCCAATCTGCTGGCTTCCCGTGCATCAGCCTCCCCACATTAAACAAAGTCAGGTACAGGCATTCTCCGTTAAGGAATATGAGGTGTTGCTCATCCAAACTGAGAGGACTGGCTGACAGGCAGGAGGCAAAAAGTGGAAATAAAGGAGGCCTTTTCTACTTGGCTACTGGTGACCAGTGGCCCTCCGCAGGGGTCAGTTTGGGGACAGCTTCACGTTAGTGGCCAGGATGATGGAATTGATGGTTCTGTGGCCATGTTTGCTGATGAGACGAAGATAGGTGGAGGGGCAGGTAATTTTGAGGAAGCAGGGAGTCTGCGGAAGAACTTAAGCAGATTTGGAGAATGGGCAAAGTGGCAGATGGAATATAGTGTCGGGAAGTGCAGCATCAAGCACTCTGGCAGAAGGTATAAAGGTATAGGCTATATTCATAGCAGGGGGAGAATTCGGAAATCTGAAGTGAAATAGACTTCGGAATTCTCATGCAGGATTCCCTAGAGGTTAACTTTCAGTTTGAATTGGTGCCTAATAAAGTGACCACAGAATGAACAGGTAATTCAGAGCAGTTTTATTTAAAATGCAACATGCAAAGGGTATCCGTGTTATATGGTGATCAGCAGCTTTAGAGTTTATTATTAGAAGTATATCAAAACTAAAAACATATTTAATGGTTGTTTTTCACCTGTGTAGTTTACCCCAGAAGAAAATCGGATTTCCATATGTTCAGCTTTCAAACTTGCTTGTAAAATATTAAATGCAGCTGCTGTGAAGTTACCTTAAAGACCTGCATGTATATGTTTCAAACCAAAATTGTACCCAAGCATGACAGATTTAAAAAATGTATGCGTGTGTGTGTGTGTCTTAGTATGATTTTAATATACTTCACAAATTACATTCAGAAATTAGGTTAATGGAATAGGTAGAAAAACAATTTGCATTGCAAAAATATAAATGGCAGCACTTGGTTATAGTACTTGGTTTAATCATTAAAATGTTGAACTCGTAATTACACTTGTAATCCATTACATTGTTATGCCTGCAAATCACATTAATTAGAAATGAATTTATATTTGCATATTTTTTTAGAAAACAATTGAAAATTTATTAACTGGGTACCTGAATGTTGACACTTGATCTAACACAGCCACACCTGTTGTTTCCAGACAAGATTTAGATATGAAATTATAAATAGTTCTGACAGAGAATAATGGGAAAGTTTCCAGCAGCAGTAGGACTCACAACTACAGGACAAGAATTTAAAACATTTGCTAAAAGATCTTGAGGAAACTCCTTTTTCTTAAATAAAGCAAGTTGTGCCTGGGAATGTACAGTTACTGGCCACTTTATCACCTACCACCTGTACCTAATAAAGTGACCACTGAGTGTATGTTCATGGTCTTCTGCTGCTGTAGCCCATCCACTCAGAGATGCTCTTCTGCACACCTCTGTTGTAACATGTGGCTATTTGAGCTACCGTCACCTACCTGTCAGCTTGAACCAGTCTGGCTTTTTTCCCACTGACCTCTCTTTTGTCCATAGAATCGCCATTCACTGGACTTTGGTTTTTTTTACACCATTCCCTGTAAACTTCTCTCATTTGATGTTGCTGCAGTCTTGGGTGTTGGGCAAGGTTTAATTGACATGGTTTGTAGGTTGGACTCTATAGTTTACATTGTGATGTGTTTCTGGTTTTTAGGTGCTACTTTTGCTCTCTTGTGTAAATTCCTGGTTTGTTTTGCTGACTTTGTGGCTTGATGTTTTATGTTCTGTGTTTTTCACTCACATTTTTTTGTCATTTGCACAATTTGTTGTTTCTTTGCATGTTGGTGGTTTGGTGTATTTTGTTGAACGGTTTCCATGGTTTTCTTTGTTTGCTAGCTGTCTGTGGGAAGCTGAATCTCAGGATTGTATGCTGCATAAATATTATGATAATAAATGTACTTTGAATCTTTGGATCTGTGAATCTTTGAATCTGTGTAACTCTAGAGACTATGTGAAATCCAGGGAGATCAGCAGTTCCTGCAATATTCAAACCACCCCGTCTGGCACCAGCAATCGTTCCACAGTCAAAGTCACTTAGATCACATTTCACATTTCTTCCCCTCTCTGGTATTTGGTCTGAACTTCTTGACCATATCTGCATGCTTTTATGCATTGAGTTGCAATTTCAAGTTCCACGGCGTCAAGATCTCTGAGGATCTAACCTGGTGCCAACATATCGATGCAGCTATAAAGAAGGCAAGACAGCGGCTATATTTCATTAGGGGTTTGAAGAGATTTGGTTTGTTAACCAGAACACTCAATCAGCCACGTGATTGGCTGATTAGATTTTTATATTAAGGAGCAAGTGTAGACTGTAAAGTGGCTAGTGAGTAAGGTAGATTAGATTATCTGTGATATTAAACTCTAACATTCAAATTGCTTTTGTTAATAACCATTTGTTGTTTCAATATGGAGCACAATATCGCTGCTTACTGTGCTCTTTAAACGGGGCTGGTTTACAATTTCATCGTACCATGAGAGACAATGAAGACAGTCATTAGTGACCTTTATGCGTCTTTTAATACGGTAAATTACTAAACAATGTTTGCTACCCTGATAGATGAACAAAAGGCCTGTAGAAAGAGATGAACTTGTTTGTTTTTCCTGTCAAACATCTCACCAGAAATTATTAACTACCATAAGGCCATGGTGTCATTGTTGCTACCATTGTTGGTAGAGTCTCAGACAGAGATGAAAGGGCATACAGGAGCGAGATATACCAGCTAGTTGAGTGGGGTCACAGCAACAACCTTGCACTCAATGTTAGTAACACTAAAGAGCTGATTGTGGACTTCAGGAAGGGTAAGATGAGGGAACACAAACCAATCACCGTAGCGGGATCAGAGGTGGAGAGAGTGAGCAATTTCAAGCTCCTGGGTGTCAAGATCTCTGAGGACCTAACTTGTTCCTGCTATAAAGAAGGCAAGACAGCGGCTATATTTCATTAGGAGATGGAAGAGATTTGGTTCGTTAACCAGAACACTCAAACTTCTGTAGATGTACTGTGCAGAGCATTCTGACAGGCTGCATCTCTGTCTGGTACAGTGGTGAAAGAGCATGGGGGGGGGGGGCGGTGGTGGAGCTACTGCACAGGACTGAAAGAAACTACAGAACATTGTAAAGTCAGTCAGCTCATCTTGGGTACTAGCCACCATAGTATCCAAGACATCTTCAGAAAGATGATGTTCATTATTAAGGATCCCATCACCAGGGGCATGCCAGTCTGTGTCGGGAAATTTGTTAACTTAGCAGCTGCAGTACAATGCAATACATGATGATATGGAAATAAATAAATAAATTATATTTATTAGGAAGAAGCTGGAAGGAGATACAGAAGCTTGAAAGGACACACACGGGGATTCAGGAATAGGTTCGTCCTCTCTGCCATACAATTCCTAAATGGAGATTGAACCCATGAACATTACCTCATTTTTATAAATATTTATTATTTCTGATTTTGCACTATTTTAAATCTATTCCATATACATATATATATACCACAGTAATTTATATGTATTTATTTGCTTATTTTCTATATTATCATGTATTGCATTGTACTGCAGCTGCTAAGTTAACAAATTTCCCGACACAGGCTGGTGATAATAAATCTGATTCTGATTCAAAGTCGGTGAAGGACTATAAATTGGATGATACAACAATGATTAAACACACATAGTAGCGTTAGAATTGAAGCAGTGCAAAAGAACACGATAATACTTCCCTTAAAGATGTCAGTTCTTCATGGTAGACTCTGTAAGAATTAACTTGTGCTCTGTTCCTACTGAAAACTGTGTCAAAACAGTTTTAGATTTCATGTTTTTGCATAAATAATATCCTAATGCACATTAAACTAGTATGCCAAAGACTAGACAGCAAAAAAAGGCTTTAAAAATATCAGAAAAGCTGTCCAGGAAGTCTTTTAAGTGTTTCTTTCAGGAGAAAAATATATGATGAAGCACAGATCTATTATTAAACTGACTGTGTACTGAGATAACATAATAAACACCTTTGTAAGATCTTTAATCATTATTCAAATGTGGTTGATACAATACTAATTACAGACTCCTTAACATTCTTGAGGATTCCTTGCCAGACTACCTTGCATACCACTTCCTTCATCTAATCCAACACAAAGCTGGATTAGTCACTTGCAGGGACTTGATCTTGGATGAATTGCAAGTACTGTAGCACCTCCGTGTGGTCGAAGCCATGACAGACACAAATTCTACACAAAGATAAATCCTGGGAGCACAGGATCCATAAGGCTTTGTCAAGGCTTATGTCCATACGACACTGACCATTGAGCCTCCATCAAATCTGCTCTGCCAAGGCATCATGGCTGATTTATTATCCCTCCCAACCCCATTCTCCTGTATTCTCCCCATAAATTTTTATGCCTTGACTAATCAGGACCTGACTTTCACAGCTGTCTGTTGCAATAAATTCCACAGATTCTCTCTGACCACTCTCTGACTAATGAAATTCCTCCTTATCTTTGTTCTAAAGGGACATCCTTACATTCTGAGGCTATACCCCTGGTTTTAGACTCTCCCACTAGAGAAAACATCCTCTCCACATCCACTCTATCTAGGACTTGCAATATTTGATCAGTTCCCCCTCAAGTTATGAAGCACTTTGACAGAATGACTCTTACCAATGGTTAAGCGAATAATACTTAGAGTAATAGAGTCATAGAAAAGTACAGTAGAGAAACAGACCCTTCAGTCCATCTAGTCTGTGCTGAACCATTTAAACTGCCTACTCCCATTGACCTGCACCCAGCCCATCACCATCCATGTATCTATCCAAACTTTTATTTATTTATTTATTTATTTGTTTGGTTGTTTGTTTGTTTGTTTATTTATTTATTCTTCTCTTAAATGTTGAAATTGAAACCACTACTGCTGGCAGCTCATTCCATACTCTTATCTCTCTCTGAGTGAAAAGTTATCCCACTTGTACCCCTTAAACATTTCACCTTTCACCCTTAGCCCATGACCTCCAGTTGTAGCCCCACCCAATCTCAGTGGGAAAAGCCTGCTTGCATTTACCCTATCTATACCCCTTGTAATCTTGTGTAGGTTTAACTTCAACTAGATTTAATGTAACTGGTAAAAGAACCATAAATAAGGAGTTAAAAAATATATATATATACAGGAGGTACCGAATTCCAACACCACAGCGTCAGGGACAGTTACTTTCCTACAACCATTGAGTTCTTCAAACAACCTGCACAACTCTGATGCTAACTCAGCAAAGGAGGATCTTTGCACTATCATGAATCATGTGTCTTTTTCAAATAATCTGTAGAACATACACCATAGAACAGTACAGCACAGTAAAGGCCATTCAGCCCACAATGTTGTGTCAACCTTTTAAAATTCAAGATTGTTTATCACCATTCTTCAGCGCGTGAGAGAAAAGGAGAATGAAATGAATCTTACTCCTGATCTGATGCAGCCTTAAAAAGTCAAAAAATCCTAAAGAACAAGCAATAAATATAAAAGCAATCTGGTAAAACACAGTGTACATGTAACTGTTATATTCATACACTGACTGACTGTAGGTGATGTTGTAGTAGGGTGGGTTAGTTGGTGGAGGTGTTGGCTTGGAGAAAGTAACTGTTTTTGAGTCTGGTGGTCCTGGCAGGGATGCTGTGTAGCCTGATCTCTGATAGGAGTGGTACCAACAGTCCATATGCAGAGTTGGTGAGATCCTTCATGATATTGCTGGCACCTTTCTGCCTATATGTACTTGATGATGGGTAGCTTCGTACTCTAAGATCACCAACCTTAACCAATCTTAAGAGTTAATCTTAATCTTAAGAGCTAAGATCAATCTAATGCTTTCCTCCCACAAGGCCCTCCACCACCATCCACCATAGAGTGTTGCATGCATCTACCACTTTCTGTGTAAAACCCCTACCTCTAACAACCCATTATACTTCCCTCCGATCACTTTAAAATTATGCTGCCTCGTATTAGCATGTGTTGTTCTAATGTCTTACTTTTGCACTTCTATGTTTCTTCACTGTCTCATATAAAGTGTGTATATTTTATTTTCTGTGTGTTATAGAATCATAGAACGATACCACACAGTAACAGGCCCATCAGCCCATCTGGTACTTGCCAACCAAGATTCCCATCTAAGCCAGTCGCACTTGCCCAAATTTAGCCCATATCCCTCAAAAAATTTCCTGTCCATGTACCTGTCCAAGTGTCCTTGTCTGCTACTTTATTTGCACATTAGTGGCTATTGTATATTTCATTAGGAGTTTGAGGAAATTTGGTGCAGTACATAAGCAAACACTCCAGCAAATTTCTGCAGATGTACCATGGAGCCCAGAGGGTTGAAAACTCAGACAGCTCTACCTCCATCATGGGCACTCACCTCCCCAGCATCAAGGACATCTTGAAAAGGTAATGTCTCCAAAAGGGCAGCATCCGTCAGTAGGGACCCCACTACCCAAGACATACCCTCTTCCGATTGCTGCCATTAGAAATGAGGTACAGAAGCCTAAAGACACACCCTCAATGTTTTAGTAAAGACTTCTTCACCTCTGCCATCAGATTTCTGAATGGACAACAAATAACCAATCAATCCACGAACACTACCTCACTAATTTTGCTCTCATTTTGCACTGCTGTTCAATGATCAAAATAAATTTATTATCAAAGTACACATATGTCATTATACACAACCGGGAGATTCATTTTTTGTAGTCATACTCAATACATCAATAGAATAATAACCATAGAATGTATTGTATGACATATTTCATTGAATTTTATCTATAAGTATATATAGTTGCCATTTTATTACCTTGTACCTAATAAAGTGGCCACTGAGTCTATGTTCATAGTCTTCTACTGTTGTAGTCTGTCCACTTCAAGGTTCCATGTGTTGTACATTCAGAGATGCTCTTCTGCACTCCACTGATGTAACACATTGTTATTTGAGTTAATGTTGCCTTACTGTCAGCTTGAACCAGTCTGGTCAATCTCTTCTGATTGTACTCATTAACAATGTGCTTTTGCCCACAAAATTGCCTCTTACTGGATGTTTTTTGTCTTTCGCACCATTCTCTGTAAACTCTAGAGACTGCTGTGTATAGAAATGCCAGGAGATCAGCACGTTCTGAGATACTCAAACCACCCCATCTGGCACCAACAATTATTCCACAATCAAAGTCACCTAGTTCACATTTCTTCCCCATTCTGATGTTTTCTCTGAAAAACAACCGAACCTCTTGACCATATCTACATGTTTTTTTTGGAACTGATGAGCAGGTGTACAGGCGTAGCTAATGAAGTGACCAATAAGTGTATATTTCTTATAGTATTTGTGATGTATTGCAGTGTACTGCTGCCACAAAACCGCAAATATCACTACATACATACGTCAGTGATACCAAACCTGATTCTGATTCTGTGTGATGTCTGTATCTAGAGTTAATACCTGTGATGCTGCTTAGAGAAAGCATTTCATTGAACCTGTACCTCACAATATTTGTGCATATGACAATAAGTTCCAATTGACTTGACTTATCTTAGAACACAGAACGGTATAGCACAGGAACAGGCCCTTCGGCCCACAATTTTGTGATAAACCAAATAAATTAGTAACCAAACGGCCTACTAAACTAATACCTAATGCCTACACAATGTTCAAATCTTTCCATTTTCCTCACATTCATGTGCCTATCTAGACATCTTTTAAAAGTCTCTAATATATCTGCCTCTACCACAACCTCAGGCAGTGCATTCCAGGCACCCACCATTCCCTATATTAAAAAAAATTGCCCCTCGCATCTGCTTTAAACTTAACCCCTTTTAACTTAAATGCATGCCCTCTGTCATTAGACATTCCAAGCCTTGGGAAAAGATACTGTCTGTCTACTCATTATGCCTCTCGTAATCTTATAAACCTCTATCAGATCTCCCCTCAGACTCTACTGCTCCAGAGAAAACAACCCTAGTTTGTCCACCCTCTTGTATATAGCACCTAATCCAGGCAATATCCTGGTAAACCTCTTCTGCACAGTCTCCAAAGTCTCCATATCATTCCTGTAACAGGGTGAGCTGAACTGTTTGCAATATTCCATATGTGTCCTAACCAGAGTTTTATTAAGCTGCAACATAACTTCCTGCAACATAAACTCAATGCCTCCACTAATAAAGGCAAGCATGCCATATGATTTCTTAACCACCCTATCAACCTGCCACATTAAGGATCAACATGTTGTGCATTCAGAGATGCTCTTCTGTACACAATAGAACCATAGAACACTACAGCACAGTACAGGCCCTTCAGCCCTCTATGTTGTGCCGACCCCTATATTCCTTAAAAAAAAGTACTAAACCCACACTACCCCATAACCCTCTATTTTTCTTTCATCCATGTGCCTGTCCAAGAGGCTCCTAAATACACCTAATGTTTTAGCCTCCACCACTATCCCTGGCAAGTCATTCCAGGCACTCACAACCCTCTTTTTAAAAATTTACCCCTGATGTCTCCCCTAAACTTCCCTCCCTTAATTTTGTACATATGCCCTCTGGGGTTTGCTATTGGTGCCCTAGGAAACAAGTACTGACTATCCACCCTATCTATGCCTCTCATAATCTTGTAGACCTCTATCAAGTCCCCTCTCATTCTTCTACGCTCCAAAGGGAAAAGTCCCAGCTCTACTAACCTTGCTTCATATGACTTGTTCTCCAAACCAGGCAACATCCTGGTAAATCGTCTCTGCACCCTCTCCATAGCTTCCACATCCTTCCTATAATGAGGTGACCAGAATTGAACACAATACTCTTAAGTGCGGTCTCACCAGAGATTTGTAGAGTTGCAACATGACATCTCTACTCTTTAACTCAATCCCCCTGTTAATGAAGCCTAGCATCCCATAGGCCTTCTTAACTACCCTATCAACCTGTGCAGCGACCTTGAAGGATGTATGGATTTCAACCCCAAGGTCCTTTTGTTCACCCACACTCTTAAGTAACTGACCATTAATCCTGTACTCAGTCTTCTGGTTTGTCCTTACAAAATGCATCACCTCACACTTATCCGGATTGAACTCCAACTGCCATTTTTCTGCCAAACTCTGCAGCCTGTCTATATCCTCTTGTAACCTTCAACAACCTGCAACTCCATCCACAACTCCTCCAATCTTCGTGTCATTCGCAAACTTACTCATCCATCCTTCCGTCTCTACACCCAGGTCATTTATAAAATTCACAAATAGCAGGGATCCCAGGACAGATCCCTGCAGCACTCCACTAGTCACCAACCTCCAGGCAGAATACTTCCCTTCCACAACTACCCTCTGCTTTCTTCCTTTAAGCCAATTTTTTATCCAAACAGCCAAGGTTCCACTTACCCCATGCCTCATGACTTTCTGGATAAGTCTCTTGTGAGGGACCTTGTCAAATGCCTTGCTAAAGTCCATGTAGACCACATCCACTACCCTCATCAATTTCTTTTGTTACCTCTTCAAAAAACTCAATCAGGCTCGTGAGGCATGATCTTCCCTTTACAAAGCCATGTGGACTATTCATGAGTAGACTGTACTTCTCCAAATGCTCATAGATCCTATCCTTAAGAATCCTTTCCAGTAGTTTGCAGACCACCGACGTAAGACTCAACAGTCTATAGTTCCCAGGTTTCTCCCTATTACCTTTTTTAAACAAAGGAAATACATTTGCCATTCTCCAGTCCTCTGGCACTTCCCCTGCAGCCAAAGAGGATTCAAAGATCATAGCTAATGCTCCAGCGATCTCTTCTCTCAACTCCCACAACAACCAGGGGTGTATCATATCCTGCCCTGGGGATTTATCAATCTTAATGTTTTTAAGAAGATCCAGCACTTCTTCCTTAATCTCCACATTGTCCAGCACACAGGCCTGCTCTATTTCGACCTCACATTGATCAAGATCCTTTTCACTTGTGAATACTGAAGCAAAGTATTCATTTAGGACCTCCCCAACCTCCTCTGCCTCCAGGCACATGTTGCCCTCTTTATCCTTTAGCGGTCCCACTTTCGTTCTCGTCATCCTCCTGTTCTTCACATACGAAGAATGCCTTGGGGTTCTCCTTAATCCTACATGCCAAGGCTTTTTCGTATCCCCTTCAAGCTCTCCTAACTCCTTTCTTTAGCTCCTTCCTGGCTACCCTATATTTCTCATGGGCCCCTCCTACTTCCTGCTTCTTATATCTAACATATGCTTCCTTTTTCCTCTTGACGAGTTGCCTCATGTGTTTTGTCAGTCACGGTTCCCTTTTCCTACCATTTTTTCCTTGCCTCAGTGGGACAAACCTATCCTGAACCCAGCTCAAATGGTCCCTAAACTTCTCCCACATTACTTCTGTGTTTTCCCCTTTGAACATCTGTTTTACCAATTTACCCTTGCTAGTTCCTGCCTCATCCCTTCAAAGTTAGCCCTTCCCCAGTTAAGCACTTTACCATTTCATCTGATTTTATCCCTTTCCAATAGCTGTGCTGAAGCTAAGGGAGTTGTGGTCACTCTCACCAAAATGCTCCCCCACCAAGAGGTCTGTCACCTGAGCAGGTTCATTACCCAGAACTAGATCCAGTATAGTCTCTCCTCTCGTCGGCTGGTCCATATACTGTGTCAGGAATCCCTCTTGAACACACCTGACAAATTCAGCCCCATCTATCCCCCTTGCACTCAGGAGGTACCAGTCAATACGAGGGAAGTTGAAATCACCCATAACTACTACCCTGTATTTTGTGCACCATTCTAAAATCTGCCTACTTATCTGCTCCTCGGTGTCCCGAGGGCTACTTGGGGGCCTATAGACTACTCCCAGCACAGTGACCGATCCCTTCCTATTTCTGACTTCCACCCAGACCGACTCAGTGGACACTCCCTCTGCAGCATCCTCCCTTTCTATAGCCATGATATAACGTGTTATATAACTGTTATAACGTGTGGTTATTTGAATTCCACTCAGCTTGAAACAGTCTGACCATTTTCCTTTGATTTCTCTCATTAACAATGAGTTTTTACCCACAGAACTGCTGCTGACTGATTTTTTTTAAAAAGAGGGTCTTTCACAAAAAGAGGGCCTTAAAACAAAATGAACAACTTTACAATCAGGTCCCACTGTTATAATCTCCGTTTAACCTTCGATCCACACACTTGTGTCTCGACCAATTGCGTATAGAGTATAAAAATACAAAGAAAATCGCACAAAACTAATACAGTAGTGGAGATTCTGAAGAAACACAATACAAACAACGTTAGAATCCCCCCAACCCTGTATCTTACACACAGCAGTGAAAAATGTAAGCGAATACATCTCACCTAAGACGTCTACTACTTTTTAGTACACATGTGCTGAACGCCCGAATAGAGACTGAACGGTCACGTTACGCGGTTACATGCACAATCAGTCGTGATACAATAAAGTTAGACGAAAGGTACACTTCGACACAACTTTTACAAGATATTGCCTGATAGTTAAATTACAGAAAGACTGACCTACTTGGCCGGTGAGGAACTTTGCAAGCCACGCTATCCAGCTCCGAGTTCTTTGCTCATGAAAATCTAAGGCATCCACATGTAAAGCATGTCAAATTATCGATATTCTCAATTCCCCAACAAGCATAAATGAATTCACATGGATGTTGTAAATTAATGCTCAACTTTCCTCACTCTGCCTAGCACCTCTGAGGGAACTCAATTCCAAAGCCCCACCAGCTCCTGCAGCAGAAAACAAAATGGTCTCCCTACTATCCCGTGCGTGTGTAATGACGTCACCATCTCTACTTAAAGGCACAGACAACTATTCTAGCATTACCCGGATGAATGCCTAAGTATACTTTTAACGATACTGAGTAAGATTCTATGGACACCCGGTTACATTCTCCCCTGCATTCAAGTAATCATCCTCGATTACTTGCTCACTACAAGGGTACTTTTAAATTCCTTAACTGCTTCTCTAATGAGAACTGAACTAAGACTAGCCAGTATCTCAGACACTGCTGCCGGACTTATGGTGGCCTCAGCAAGGACTGATCTTGGTTCACGATGTGGGTTAGGGTGCTGTCCAGCATTTACTCATTTACTCCATGCGGGGTGCTGCTCCAGGAGGGCTACCAACCTCCACTCCTGCATTAGCAGTCGTCGCCTCCCCAGTCTGAGTGCCAGGAGGTGTCACGTTTTTGGAAGATATGCTGTCTAGGCTAGGGTCAAGGCTCTGTACACCCTGTTCTGACATATCTTCTACCACTATCACACCATTTTCTGAATCCTCGGAATCTGATTCCTGCCCCAGGGGTGAGCGGGCCTGAGTTACTGGAGTTTGCAGGCTCCTTTGGGGAGCTGGAGTGGGATGGTTCTCACAGGGCCTGATGTCTACCCTGCTCACCCTCTTGCTAGGCCCACCCTCCCAAGGTTCCACAGTGTATGTGTTGCCCAGTACCTGTACCACCCTGTAGATGGTTGGGTTCCAAGCATCCTGGATCTTATTACGGCCTAATGGTCTGTTCCTCAAGTAAACCAGCGCATTCACATCAACTTTGGGACAGTAAACTTTGTCCTCTTCCAGGCAATGCATTCTGACGCCTTCTGTTCAGAGTATTCTTTTGCTCTGGCATGCGCATCCCTCAGTCGGCGCTGGTGTACAGCTAGCGTTGGAGTGTTCCCTTGCATCAGTCCACTTACATCACTAGAACCAGCTTCCCCAGCTCGGAAGAGCAGTGGTAACCAATGCCGGGACAAGAGCAGTGCTGTGATTGATCAAACTACAGATCGCCACAGACCCATCAAACTCTGCATCTTCTGAGACAGGCTTAGGCTCTCCTGCAAATGGCTGCCTAGCGAGAGCATCAGCCACAGTATTGCTCCGACCCGGATGATACTGGACATCGAAGTCGAACCCTGACAGCTGTGAGATTCATCTCTGCTCCACTGCGCCCAACTTGGCAGTTTTCAAGTGGGATGGGGGTAATTGTCAGTGATTACAGACCCAGCAGGTATGTACTCAGTATCTTTTCCCAATACTCAGACTACTGTTCTTTTTCCAGTAGTGTTCATCTGCACTTTCTGGAAAACATTTCTCCGATCAGAATCCAGCTTCCCTTCTAGGGTGGTGTCAAACTCTGCGTAGACAAGTTGCCTACACTGGCTGATAATGTTCATGCCTGCAATACATGGGATAGGTGGTTCGATACTGACAGGATCCCTGACTACTAGAAAGCCACAATTTGGTATCTTCATGCCCATTGCTCCAACCTCTAGCTCTAGATACCCAAGGTAAGGAATATCAAGACCGTTTGCAGCTGTTAGCCTAAGCCAGCCAGCAGTGGACAACATATCCTCGTCCTCTCCATTCAAGTGTTTGCGAAAGAACTGCTCAGTCAGGGTGCTTACTTGACTGCCTGTGTCCAACAGACAACGGACAGCGACACCTGTTATTTCAAGCTCAGCAACTGGACATGTTCCTATGGCGCATTGCAGCAACTGGTCACGGGATAGCGGTCCATCCTCCGTATCTATGAGGTTCCGCCGAATTGCCCGACTCCCGACCTCCTGAGGGCAGGAGGATGCAGACTCCACTTCCCTTGCACCCCGCTTCTGTGGGCAATTCTTGGCCAAATGCCCTCCCGCCTGACGCTTGAAACATATTGGTAACCCATCTTCTGTGAACCTAGGCTGTAAGTTACATCTGCTGCTAGTAGCGCGAGTAAAATCCCTCTGTACAGTGAGATCTTTCACTGCTTCAGTCAGTTCACAAAGGGCTTTGCCCTGCTCTGCGACTACTTTAAGGACGTTATCTAGTGTGACAGACTCAGATTCCCGAGCTTTAACAATCGAGCACTGTGCCTGGCTACTGCTACACCCTGACTTTCCAAACTTTGTATTTCCCAGGGGCTCTTCTGCGAGCCACAGCCGAGCCTCCTCTCTCACTTCTATCATTGAGGACTCAGGGTGGTTCTGTGGAGCTCCCTTCTGAGGGAAGGATCCCTGATCCCCTCTGTAAATTGATTTCTTAGTACCACCCTCTTATTGGTCACGGCATCAGGGGAGTGCTTCAGTATCAAGTTAATAGCTTGGGCTAGGGCATGTGAAAACTCTCTTACATCTTCACCCTCAAGCTGTTTGTGACTGTTGAGGCTATGCCACAGCTGGGGTGCACTACGTTTGTCTCTAAACGCTTCCCTGAGATAGGTGAACAAGTCATCAGCCCGGTCTTCCCCCGCATCACTGCGCATACGTGCTTCCTCTAAGGCTGCACCCCTGAGCAGGGACATGACAAAGTCATACTGATCCCGGTCAGGCTGATTTCTACTATGAAGTGCACATTGTACTTCTTCAATAAAGTCATCAACAGGCCTCCCCTCTTTCTCAACATCCCCCGTAAATGGAACAATGTGTCATTCCCTTGGGACATATACATAGGACCTTTTGCTTAATGTATCTATGGTTGCCATGGCTTCATCATACCTACTACGCAATTCCCTAATTTGTTCATTCAAATCAAGTTCAACTGGTTTGTCCTCTGAGCGTGACATAGTAAAAGCCCGAGTCTTTAAAGTTTTCACAGGCCTGCAAAAGGAGTTGCTGCCGTCCTTTACTGCAAACATGATCGCTTCATGGCCTGCCGTTCCCTGGATCCACGTCACTGCTCTGCGTCCTGACATCAGTCACTGATGTCCCGGCCTAGTCCCGAGGCTCCACCACACTCTCCACAAGGTAACAGGCTTCTTGAGCCTGACGAGAACACGGTCCTGTCTTCACCACTGCCGTATTAGATATTGTAGATTATACTGCATACAACAATCAGAGACCCACTAAACTGGCTTGGAATTAATCCCACTCCTGACACCAAACGTTGTAGCCCGGGGAAAAGAACACACTCAGGACAACAACTACTTTTTTGATTTTTAATTCCTTAATCTGTTTTAGATGTTTAAGTGCCAGAAGAGGGTCTTAAAACAAAACAAATGACTTTACAATCAGGTCCCACCGTTACAATCTCCGTTTAACCTTCGATCCACACACTTGTGTCTCGACCAATTGCGTATACAGTATAAAAATTGCACAAAACTAATACAGTACTAATATGGTAGTGGAGATTCTGAAGAAACACAATACAAACAATGTTAGAATCCCCCCAACCCTGTATCTTACACACAGCAGCGAAAAACGTAAGCGAATACATCTCACCTAAGACGTCTACTACTTTTTAGTACCCACGTGCTAAACGCCCGAACAGAGACTGAACGGTCACGTTACGTGGTTACATGCACAATCAGTCATGATACAATAAAGTTAGACGAAAGGTACACTTCGGCACAACTTTTACAAGATATTGCCCGGTAGTTAAACTACAGGAAGACTGACCTACTTGGCCGGTGAGGAACTTTGCAAGCCACGCTATCCAGCTCCGAGTTCTTTACTCGTGAAAATCTAAGGCATCCACATGTAAAGCATGTCAAATTATTGATATTCTCAATTCGCCAATAAGCGTAAACAAATTCACATGGATATTGTAAATTATGCTCACCTTTCCTCACCATTCCTAGTACCTCTGAGGGAACTCAATTCCAAAGCCCCACCAGCTCCCGCAGCAGAAAACAAAATGGTCTCTCCACTATCCCGTGCGTGCGCAATGACATCACCATCTCCACTTAAAGGCACAGACAAGAATTCTAGCATTACCCGGATGAATGCCTAAGTACACTTTTAATGATACTGAATAAGATTCGACGGTCACCCGGTTACAATGAGATCATTAGGAAAGGAAAACAACAAAGAATTCAGGTCCCACACACTCAAGGCAACAGCCCTCCCTTAATAAATAAAACATTTGTTAACTGTTGTAAATTGCCCTGAAGACACTTCTCTCCAGCTCTTTACCTTTTCCATCTATGACCTCCCAGCTTCTCACTTCTCACCCACCCCTATTGACTCACCTATCACCCTCTAGCTCATACTCCCCTCACCCCACCTTGTTGTTCTGGCTTCTTACCCTTTCCTTTCCAGTCCTGATGAAAGGGACTCTGAAACGTTGACTCTTTATTTCTCTCCATAGATGCTGCCTCACCTGCTGAGTTGCTCCAGCTTTTTAGTGTGTGTTGCACTGAATAGACAGAATCTGCTGAATCTCTTGTGTTTATTAATATAATGACTTTCAACATTTCAGCTGATTTGTATAAAAATTAGGGTACACAGAATTAGTTTCCTTTTAAAGATTGTGCAGCTAAGTATGAGAGCCTTAGGTCCCACATCACCAGGATCAGGGACAGTTATTACCCCTCAACCATCAGGCTCCTGAATCAGCCTCGATAACTACAATCATCTCAGCACTATACAGATCAAATGGGCCAAATGATCTAATTCTGCTCCTATTTTTTATGGTCTGTGATCTGTTTTTTCTTTTCCTCTCTACCTATCCCCATTTCCTCCCTCCCTCCCACCCACCCACTGATACGCAAAGACAGACCTCCAATGCTGGACAGCCCGTCTCTGGGTCTTCAGCCTACGGTGGTCTCACAGATCACAAACATCAGGCTCTGACTTCTTCTTTGGACTTGTAGACTCTCAGACCCAGGGCCTCGCCCATCTATATACATCAGTGCTCGCAGCAGACCTATATAACAGAGCAAAGGGATTTGGGAGTCCTTGTCTAGTTTTTTTGTACTGTGTCATGTAACACCATGGTCCTGAAAAATGTTGTCTCATTTTTACTGTGTACTGTACCAGCAGTTATGGTCAAAATGACAATAAAAGTGACTTGACTTGACTTGACTTGTGCAGGATTCTTAAGGGTTAATTCTCAAGTTGAGTCAGTTAAGAGGAAGGCAAGAGCAATGTTCACATTCATTTCAAGAGTACAATATAAATAGAAGAATGTAACATTGAGGCTTTATAAGGCATTGGTGAGGTCCTACATGAGCAGTTTTGGGCCCCTTATCTAAGAAAGGATGTGTTGACATTGGAAAGCTTTCAAACGAGGTTCTTGAAAATTATGTTGGGGTTGTGAAAAATGCTTGAAGACCCTGGGCCTGCACACACTGGAATGTAGAAGAATGAGGGTGTATCTCATTGTAATCTATCGAATCGTGAAAGACCTTGACTGAGTGGATATGAAGAGGATGGTTCCTATGATAGAAGTGTCTAAGACCAGAGGGCACAGCCCCCAGAATGGAGGGATGTCTCTTTAGGACAGAGTTGAGGATGAATTTCTTTATTCAGAGAATAGAGAACCTGTGCAATTCATTGCCACAGATGGCTGTGGCGGTCAATTTGTTGGGTATATTTAAAGTGAAGGTTGATAGGTTCTTGATTAGCAAGGTGTCAAAGGTTACAGGGAGAAGGCAGGGGAATGGAGTTCAGAGGGATAATAAATTGGCTATGATGGAATAGTGGAGCAGACTCAATGGGCTGAAAGGCCTAATTCTGATCCTATATATTATGATCTTATGTTCTAATGAAACTGCTGGCATCCCTTTGTCCAAATCATTTATTGAAGACTAGAGAAGGGGCAGAGGCAGGCACAGTGTTTAAATGTATGAGATTTAAAAGACTAATGTGAATTGGAGAGACTTATTGGGGTATGAGCCTCTTTCTCTGTCCAGTTTTAGTAATTGTCCTTTCTGATCTGTTTTATGTACCTTTGATGCCATAGATTACATTATTTTGGAGATGCAATTAACATATTGAGTGAATTTTTGTGTACTTTTCTGATTTATGAACAAAATCATATTATGGAAATCTGCAATAACTGAACCTGTGCGTTACCCAGGGATAGTTTGTGACAGATTTGTTCAGTGAAAAGTGATGTCATTATGCTTGCAGTACAGATAAAGGCCAGGTGGACCCTCACTTTCAGGCCAGTGGCAATTCTCCAAATGAGCCTCTGTCTACCTTAATTCATCTGTCCCTGCCAGCTTCTCTTGGTGTTTTACTCCTTTGGCTTTATCTTTTTGTGCTTAATTACACTCATTGGCTGCTTTATTCGGTACCTCTTTAACCTAGGGTATGTTCATGGTCCTTTACTGCTTATATTTTTCAAAGTGCAGTACATTCAAAGACGCTCTTCTGCACAACACTGTTGTAGTATGTGGTTATTTGAGTTCCAGTCAGTTTGAACCATTCTGGTAATTCTCCCATGACCTCTCTCATTAACAAGGTGTTGTCGTCCACAGAACTGCTGCTGACTGGACGTTGTTTGTTTTTTGCACTATTCTTTGTAAACTCTAGAGACTGTTATGTATGAAAATCTCAGGAGATCAGCAGTTTCTGAGATACTCAAACCACCCTGTCTGGCACCAAAAATCATTCCATGGTCAAAGTCACTTAGATCACATTTCTTCCCCATTCTGATACTGGTTTGAACAATGAAGTTCAGGGTTCAAAGTAGATTTATTATCAAAGTGCATATACAGTATGTCACCATGTACAACCCCGAGATTTATTTTCTTGCAGACATAGTAAATCCATGGTATAATAATAACCATATCAGAATCAGTGAAAGACTACACCAACTTGGGTATTCAATTAATGTGAAAAAGACAATAAACTGTGCAAATACAAAAAGAAAGAAATAATAAATATCAAGAACATGGGATGAACAATGTTTGAAAGTGAGTTCAAAGTTTGAGTGAAATTATCCCTTTTGGTTTAAGAGCCTGGTGGTATGCATCCTGAGGCCCCTGTAACTTCTTCCTGATGGCAGCAACAAGAAGAGAGTATGACCTGGATGCTGGGGGTTCCTGATGATGGATGCTGCTTTCCTGCTACCATGTTTCTTATACATGTTCTCAGTGGTGGAGAGGGCTTTACTCTTAATGAACTTGGCCATTTCCACTACATTTTGGAGGATGTTCCATTCAAGGGCATTGCTGTTTCCATACCAGGCCTTGTGATGCAGCCAATTAATATACTCTCCCCAAAACATCAATAGAGGTTTTCCAAAGAGTTAGATGTCATGCAGAATCTTCAGAAACTCCGAGGAAGCAGGAGTACTGCCGTGCTTTCTTTGTATTTGCACTTACATGCTGCATTCAGGACAGATCCTCCGAAACAATAACACCAAGGAACTTGAAGTTGCTGACCCTTTCCGCCTTTGATCCTCAGATGAGGATTGGCTCTTGGAGCTCATGCATCCTTCTCCTGAAGTCAATAAATAGAGGTTGTTGTGGTACCACTCAGCCAGATTTTCAACCTCTCTCCTATATGCTGATTCATCACCACCTTTGATCCGGCCTACGACAGTGGTGTTGTCAGCCAAATCTGAATATGGCACTGGAGCTGTGCTTAGCCACATAGTCATAAGTGTAAAGCGAGTAAAGCAGGCACTAAGCACACAGCCTTCTGGTACTCCTGCGGCAATGGAGATCGTGGAGGAGATGTTTTTGCCAATTCAAACTCACTGGGGTATGCAAATGAGGAAATCAAGGAACCAGTTGAGAAAGGGAATATTGAGGACAAGGTCTTGGAGTTTATTGATTGGTTTTGAGGGGATAACAGTATTGAATGCTGCACTGCAGTCGATAAAGAGCATCCTGATGTATGCAGCTTTACAGTCCAGATGTTTTAGAGTCCAACTGAACCTATTGACCATGTTTGCATCTTTTGATGCATTCAGTTGCTGCCTCATGATTGGCTTGTTAGATATTTGCATTAGCGAACAGGTGTATCTAATAAAGTGGCTACTGAGTGTATATCCAAAATATTCACTTCAGATTGAAAGTTTCCACTCCTAACCACTCCTTGGGTATGTACAATGTCCTGTGTATGTTACTCAAAATGGCTTCTTTGGTTTGTTAAGAGTAGGAATGCTTCTTTGTCTGATAAGTGCTTCTCTCGCAGTTGTTTAGCTTTAGACTTGCTGATATGGGGATTGTATTCAATTGTTAACCAATGGGGAATGTTATTTTGTCTTGTGAGGCTGGGCACGTGGGGAAGGGGTTTTTGCGGGCTTTTGGTGAGGAGTCGGGAGGAAGACGCCGAGGAAGGTGGACTTGCGCTGCACTGCTCGGAAGACCACCGGGGGGTCCTAGGTGTGAAGATGTGGAGGTCGGAGGCAAGCGACGAGGGGTCGAATGGTTCGATGGTTGAGCTCCAACGATGTGCACTAAACTGACTGAACTTTGATAAGTTGGCGCCTTTTGTTTTTTTTCTTTCCTTTCATATATATTGTATTGCCTAGTACTCTTTTAGTTTTAGTAAACTCTTTAAAGTGTATTTCATAACGGTATCTGGTGTGAATTTGATTCTGTGTGCGGGCGCGAGGCATAAACTTGATTCTCACAGCACCTGCGTGTACGGGAGGTGGGGTTGGTGTGTGGCTGGATCTCCTTTTCCCCTAGACATATACCAGCCTGTTGGTTAAGTGTTACAGGTAGAATATCTTTATTGGAATCAGACTGTGTCAGAAGTTTTACTTTCCATGGTCCAAATATTAAAGTGCACTTTTTGTAAACTGAATCCTGGGACACCAAACTTTGCATTTTCAGTTTCATTGTAAGCTTGATAGGAAAGGAAAACTACAAAGAATGCACATTCCACACACACAAGGCAATAGCCCTTCCCTCAATAAATAAAACATTTGTTAACTGCTACAAATGATCCTGAAGAGACTTTCATTCTCCAGCCCTTTACCTTTTCCACCTACCACCTCCCAGCTTTTCACTTCTCTCCAACCCTCCTTCCCTCATCCAGCTATCACCTTCTAGTTCGTACTCCTTCTCCTCCACCTACCATGTTATTCTGGTTTCTTCCCCATTCCTTTCCAGTCTTAATTAAGGGTCTCAGCCCAAAACATCAACTGCTTATTCCTCTCCATAGATGCTGCCTGACCTGCTGAGTTCCTCTAGCGTGTTGTTTGTGTTGCTCTGAATATACAGTATCTGCAGAATTTCTTTTGATTATTAATATTAAAAGCTTCAACATTTTAGCTGATTTGTATAAAAATCAGTTATACAAAAAAAATTATTTCCTTTTAAAGATTTTGCCGCTAAGTATGAGAGCCTTAGGTCCCATACCACATAGTTCAGGAACAGTTATTACCTCACAACCATCAGGCTCCTGAATCAGCATAGATAACTACAGCACTGTGGTGAACTATATATATCTGTCTGGACATGCCCCTCTGCTGACTGCTCCTGTGGATCCTCCCACAGACCCCTGTATAAAGGCAATTGGGGCACTGCTCCTCCCTCAGTCTCCAGGACGTTGTGTGGTGGCCTCTTGCTGCTAATCGTGGTCTCTTGCAGCTAATAAAAGCCTATCGTTCGCCTCCCATCTTCAAGAGTTATTGATGGCGCATCAATTTTATTAGCTGCAATTTTAAAACATGGAGAGCATTTTACGACCAGACAGATTGGACATTGATCCTCAATCTCCGGAAGCAGCCATAGCCTTTGAACTCTGGCTTGCATGCTTCCAATTGTACCTGGAAGAGATTTGCATGACTGAGCCTGCTATCATGCACAGAGTTCTCCTCTCCAGAGTCAGTCCATGGGTATACTCCCTAATCAGGGACCTGCCGACCTACGAAGGGGCACTGGACGCCCTCAAAAGACAGTACCTGCGGCCGGTGAACATCGTCTACGCAAGACATCGCTTAGCGACGCGGCGGCAGCGGGCCAGAGAGTCGAGCGCTGAGTTTGTCCGGGCCCTACAGACACTCATGTGGGCCTGCGACTGCAAGGGACTGACGGCGGAACAGCATGCAGAGCTCCTGGTACGAGACGCCTTCGTTACGGGGATCAGGTCAGTGTACGTGCGCCAGCGGCTGCTGGAAAACGCCGATCTTACCTTACAGTCAGCGATCGAGCTGGCCGACACGCTGGAGGCTGCTCTGCACAATGCTGACGCTGTCCAGCCGTGCAATCTCCCGCCGGTTCCATGGATGCTGCAGACCCCGCCACCCACCGGCGAATCGACCACAGCTGCTGCCACTTGCGAGTCCGTGAATTCCCCACAACCCTCCAGTGAATCGACCTCGGCTCCTGCCAGTCGCAAGTCCGTGCAGTGTTACTTCTGCGGACTTGAAAAGCACCCCTGAAAACGCTGCCCGGCCCGAGAAGCTACCTGCTCCAGCTATGGAAAGAAGGGCCACTTCACCAAGGCCTGTAAGTCTAAACCACGAGTGGGGTCGAGCAGGCATAGGGGTCGCCATCTTGGTCGCTGCCATCTTGCCTGCCTGCCTCGTGCGAGGCATGGGGGCGGCCATCTTTGTCGGCGCCACCTTGCCCCGCCTCCAACCCATGGGTGCTTACCGGGCACCAAGACGGCGATTTAAACCTCGACCAAAGCGCTCCACACCAGCTTGCAAGGTCAATGATGGACATCCTGGTGGAGGGGCACAGGACTAGCTGCCTGTTTGACACGGGCAGCACTGAGAGTTTTATTCACCCGGACACAGTGCAACGCTGCTGACTCGTGACACAGCCGGTAAGCCAGAGAGTCTCCTTGGCTTCTGGATCGCAGCGGGGGGGGTTGTGTAGCGACATTGGTGGAGCAGGACACAGAATATCGGGACTTTGCGTTACTGGTCATGCCTCAACTGTGTGCCCCTGTGCTATTGGGGCTCGACTTCCAGAGCCACCTGAAAAGTGTGACAATGGAGTATGACGGACCCCTCCCACCAATCACTGTCAGAAATCCTCAGTTTTGTGGGACTTCATCATATACCCCGCTACTGACCACACACACACACCGACCCGCACATCTCACCCAGCACCATACCAACAGCCGCGCTACTGACACCACTTGCAGCCTCTCCACCCTCAAGATCCCTCCCCCACCGCTTTTCGCCAACCTGACCCCCGACTGTAAACCTGTGGCAACTAAAAGCAGGAGGTACAGCGCGGGAGACAGAGCCTTCATTAAGTTGGAGGTGCAGCGGCTGCTCAGGGAGGGGATCATTGAGCCAAGCACAAGTCCTTGGAGGGCCCAGGTGGTTGTTGTTCGGACAGGGCAGAAAAATAGGATGGTCGTGGACTATAGCCAGACCATCAATAGGTTCACGCAGCTTGACGCGTACCCCCTACCCCGCATCATGGATATGGTCAATCAGATAGCTCAGTACAAGGTGTACTCGACCATAGACCTGAAATCTGCTTACCATCAGCTCCCCATCCATCCGGAGGACCGCCCCTACAGCGCCTTCGAGGCGGGCGGCAGGCTCTATCACTTCCTGCGCGTTCCCTTCGGTGTCACGAATGGTGTCTCTGTCTTCCAGAGGGAAATGGACCGGATGGTGGACCAGTGCCAACTGAAGGCCACGTTCCCGTATCTGGATAACATCACCATCTGTGGTCACGACTGGCAGGATCACGACACTAACCTCCAATGATTTTTCCAAGTGGCCAAAGCCCTGAACCTTACCTATAATAGGGACAAGTGTGTGTTTGGAACCACCCGACTTGCTATTCTTGGGTATGTCATGGAGAACGGGGTCATTGGCCCTGACCCCGACCATATGCGCCCCCTGTTGGAACTCCCTCTTCCCATCACCCTCAGAGCCCTCAAACGGTGCCTGGGCTTCTTTTCCTATTACACCCAATGGGTCCCTCACTATGCAGACAAGGCCCGCCCTCTGGTCTAGTCCACCACATTTCCCCTCTCAGCCAAGGCCCGTGCGGCCTTCAGCCGCATTAAAGGGGACATTGCCAAAGCAACGATGCATGCGGTGGACGAGACCATTCCCTTCCAAGTAGAGAGTGACGCCTCCGACTTCGCGTTGGCTGCTACCCTCAATCAGGCAGGCAGGCCAGTAGCATTCTTCTCTCATACCCTTCAAGGCCCTGAAATTCGGCACTCTGCGGTGGAGAAAGAAGCCCAGGCCATAGTGGAAGCTATTAGGCACTGGAGGCACTATCTCGCCAGCAAAAGGTTCACCTTGCAGACCAACCAGCACTCAGTTGCGTTCATGTTTAGCAACCAACAGCGGGGCAAAATCAAAAATGATAAAATTTTGCGGTGGAGAATGGAACTCTCCACCTACATCTATGATATCCTGTACCGGCCTGGAAGGCTCAATGAGCCCCCTGATGTCCTATCCCGGGGAGCGTGTGCCTCGCCCGTCTATACGCCCTCCATGCAGATCTTTGCCACCCGGGGGTCACCCGATTTTACCATTTCGTGAAAGCCCGGAACCTGCCTTACTCCCTTGAGGAAATCAGGACAATGACCAGGGACTGTCAAGTCTGCGCTGAGTGCAAATCGCACTTCTACCGTCCTGAAAAGGCGCAACTTATCAAGGCCACCCGCCCCTTTGAGCGACTGAGTGTCGACTTTAAGGGCCCCCTTCCCTCCACCGACCGCAATGTCTACTTTCTCAACATAATCGACGAGTACTCGCGGTTCCCCTTTGCCATCCCTTGCCCCGATACCACTGCCACGTCCGTCATAAAAGCCCTGCACCAGCTCTTCACTCTGTTTGGATATCCCTGCTATATCCACAGTGATAGAGGGTCCTCCTTTATGAGTGATGAGCTGCGCCAGTACCTGCTGGCTAGGGGCATTGCTACTAGTAGGACCACGAGCTATAATCCCCGGGGGAATGGACAGGTGGAGAGGGAGAATGCCACTGTGTGGAAGGCCACACTTTTAGCCCTTAAGTCAATGGGATTGCCGGTCTCTCGCTGGCAGGAGGTCCTCCCCGAGGCGCTCCACTCCATCCGCTCCCTGTTATGCACGTCCACCCCTCACGAGCGCCTATTCTCTTTTCCCAGGAAGTCTGCCACTGGGACCACCCTACCGGTTTGGCTGACTTCCCCAGGGCCAGTGCTGCTCCGGAAACATGCGAGGAGCAATAAATACTCCCCGATGGTTGAGAGGGTTCACCTACTTCATGCGAACCCCTAGTATGCCTACATGGTCTTACCTGATGGGCGGGAGGACACGGTCTCCGTCCACGACCTGGTGCCCACAGGAGCACCAGACCCCTACCCCGAACACTCCACGGTGACTATGAACCCCGTACCCACCGAGGTGTATACCCACGAGACACCGTGCACGCCCAGCCCTACACAGACTCCTCACGACACTCCCATACCGGGTGCCTCGCACACGCATGAGTGATTACTGACGCCTAACGGGCTGGCACCTCAAGTCAGGCCGGAGCCAGCACAACCAGCACAACCACCACCGGTGCTACAGCGACAGATTCGACCACCTGATAGACTTAACCTGTAAATATACTTGTAAGAAACTTCGCCCCATGGGGACCCTCTTTTAAAACAAAGGGGGGGGGTGAATGTGGTGAACTACATATACCTGTCTGGACACGCCCCCTGCTGACTGCTCCTGTGGCTCCTCCCACAGACCCCTGCTGACTGCTCCTGTGGCTCCTCCCACAGACCCCTGTATAAAGGCGATTGGAGGCACTGCTCCTCCCTCAGTCTCCAGGATGTTGTGTGGTGGTCTCTTGCTGCTAATCGTGGTCTCTTACAGCTAATAAAAGCCTATCGTTCGCCTCCTGTCTCCGAGAGTTATTGATGGCGCATCAAGCATCTCGACTCTTAACTGATTAAACAGCCTATGAACTCTCTCTCATGAATTCTACAACTCCTGTTCTCAGCATTATTTATTTATTTTGTGTTTACAGTTTTTCTTTGCAAATTGGTTGTTTGTCAGTCTTTGTATGTAGTTTTTCATTGATCCTATTGCGTTTCTTCGTTTTCCTGTGCATGCTTACAAGAAAATAAATCTCAGGGTAATATGTCTTGACATATATGCTCTTGGTTAATAAACTGACTGACTTTGATTTTAAAGAAGACTAGCTAGCAAGCTCATATAGAAAATGCAGAGGCTGACACTGATGGGAGAACTCTTTGGAAGTTTCACATTGGCACAGTGGGCTGAATTTTCCACCACACCTGGCCTATGGTGTCTACTTTGCTTCTAAAAGTAACCAGATTTCCTGCCTTCACCACCCCAGCAGCTATTTCTTTATGTTATTGGTTTGAGGATTTTAGACCATATGACATTGGAGCATAAGTAGGCCATCTGGCCCATAGAGTCTGCTCCGACATTCAATCATGGATGATTTGTTATTCCTTCTCAACCCATCCACCTTTCATTCCTCCCACCCACCCACACACAAAGACAGACCTCCAATGCTGGTCGGCCCATCTCTGGGCCCTCAGTCTTTAGCAGACTCATGGACTCACGGACATCAGTCCTCCAACTTCCACTGTGGACTCACAGGCCTGCAGACCCATGACCTCAGCCATCTCAGTACATCAATGCTCCCAGAAGTCCTGCCGTTTACTTTATACTTTCCTCTGACATTTGACCTCCCAAAATGCAACACATCACATTAACACCACACAGGTTAAACTCCATCAGCCATTTTTCTGCCCATAATTCCTCCTGACCCCCATATTCTGCTGTCTCCTGTGACAGACTACCTCAATAACGATAACTCTTTTAAAGTTTGTGTTGTCTGTAAACCTGGTAATCAGAACAGACAAATGCCCCTTTAGAACAGAGATGAGGATGAATTTCTTTAGCCAAAGGGTGGTGAATTTCTGGAATTCATTGACACAGATGACTGTGGAGGTCAATTCATTGGATATATTTAAAGCAGAGGTTGTTAGGTTATTTATTATTAAGGGATCAAATGGGTTAGAAGAAGAAGACAGGAGAATGGAGTTTAGAGAGATAATAAATCAAGCATCATGGATGGTGCAGCAGATTCAATGAGCCAAGTGGGCTAATCCTGCTCCTATATATTATGGCCTTATGGTCTAGTCAGACCACTGACATTCTTTTGCTCAAGTGATTTATTGATGATCAGACAAGTGGCAAAGACAGCATAGCACTTAAACAAATGCTATTTAAAAGACTGTAAAGTGAATTGGAGAAAGTTATTGGGGTATGGGTCTCTTTCTCTCTCCAGTTTTGGTAATTGTCCTTTCTGATCCTTTCTTTGATGCCATACTGTGACGATGCAATTAACATATTGAGTACGTTTTTGTGTACTTTTCTGATTCGTGAATGAAATCATCTTATGGACGTCTGTAATAATGGAACCCATTCATTACCCAGGGGTAGCTTGTGACACTCGAAGGCCTCTGGTTTCCTTCTCCTGAAGACAGTAATCAGCATGCTGACCTTGCTGACATTGAGTACGAGGTTGTTGTTATGCCACCATTCAGCCAGCTTTTCAATCTCCTTCTATGTACTGATTTATCTCTACATTTATTCTGGCCTAGGACAGTAGTATTGTCAGCAAGCTTGAATAAGGCATTGGAGCTGTGCTTAGCCACACAGTCATAAGGCTGAGCCGGCACTGAACACAGCCTCCTGGTGCACCTGTAGTGATGGAGTTCGTGGAGGAGATGTTGCTGCCTATCCGAACTGACTGGAATCTGCAAGTGCAGAAATCAAGGATCAAATCTCACAAGGAGTTATTGAGGCCAAGGTCTTGGAAATTATTGCTTAATTTTGAGGGGTTGATGGTATTAAATTCCAAGCTGTAATCAATAAAGAGCTTCCTGATGTAAGCATCTTTGCTGTCAATGTGTTCCTGGGTTGAGCCAACTGAAGCTATTGACCATGTCGGCATGTTTTGATGCATTGAGTTGCTGCCACATGATTAGTTGATTAGATATTTGCATTAGCGAACAGTTGTACCTAATAAAGTGACCACGAAGTGTATATTCCAACAAATTCACTTCAGATTGAAAGTTTCCATTGCTAACCACTCTCTGGGTAGAATGTCTTTATCATAATCAGACTGTGTATAAATTTTAACTTTCCATTGTCCAAATATTGAAGTGCATTTCTTGGAAACCTGGAATACCAAACTTCCCATTTCAGTTTCATTGTGAGATCATTAGGAAAGGAAAACAAGAAAGAATTCAGGCCTCACACACTCAAGGCAACAGCCCGCCCTCAATAAATAAAATATTTATTAACTGCTGCAAATTATCCTGAAGACACTTTCATTCTCCAACCCTTTACCTTTCCACCTACCACCTCCCAGCTTCTCAATTGTTCGCCCCCCCCCCCGACTCACCTATTTCCTTCTAGCTCGTATTCCACTCACCCCACCTTGTTGTTCTGGCTTCTTACCCTTTCCCTTCCAGTCCTGATGAAAGGGACTCTGAAACGTTGACTCTTTATTTCTCTCCATAGATGCTGCCTCACCTGCTGAGTTGCTCCAGCGTTTTTTGTGTGTTGCACTGAATAGACAGAATCTGCTGAATCTCTTGTGTCTATCAATATAATGACCTTCAACATTTCAACTAATTTGTATAAAAATTAGTTTCCTTTTAAAGATTATGCAGCTAAGTATGAGGGTCTTAGGTCCCACATCACCAGGTTCAGGAATAGTTATTACCCCTCAACCATCAGGCTCCTGAATCAACCTCAATAGCTACAACTTGTCTTTGTAAATTGATTGTTTGCCAGTCTTTGTTTGTGTGTAATTTTTCATTGATTCTTCTGTGTTTCTTTGTTTTCCTGGGAATGCCTGCAAGAAAATGAATTATTATATGGTGATATTCAGCATATATGCTTAGATAATAAATTTGCTTTGAACTTTGAACTTTGAATAAATTAATCGAAAATCTAGCAAGAGTTATCGTAGCTGTTGAAATAATTCATGACAGTCCACTTCAGCAAGTATGAAGAATGGAATTTTAAAAACAAATGCCCATCAAATTTATTTCTTTCACAGGCCATAAAGAATCGTCTCCATTCTCAACTATTCCAATAAATCTTCTGTAGGAATGTGCTAGGTAAATACTCCTCAATCCCAAAAGATTAGTGAGCAAGTCTGCAGGATTCATTTGAGCACAGGGTTTCAATTTAACCCCCTCCTATCATGTCCCAACCCCTTGCTCTCTACTCCATAAATCAAAGTATTGAGTACAGGAGATGGGATGCTATGTTAAAGTTGTACAAGACATTGGTGAGGCCTATTGGTGGAGTATTGTGTGCAGTTTTGGTCACCTACTTACAGGAAAGATTTAAATAAGTAAGGCTGAAAGAGTAAAGAGAAAATTTACAAGGATGTTGCTGGGTCCCGGACTGGAAAGATTGTATAAGTTACAACTTCATTCCTTAGAATGCAGAAGACCGAGAGGAGATTTGATAAAGGTATACAAAACTATGAGAGGCATAGATAGGATGAATGCAAGCAGGTTTTTTCCACTGTGTTTGGATGGGACTACAACTAGAGGTCATGGGACAAGTGTGATAGGTGAAAAGTTTAAGGGAAACATGAGGGGAAACTTCTTCACTCAGAGGGTCATGAGAGTGTGGAATGAACTGCCAGCACAAGTGGTGCATGCAAGCTCAAGTTCAATGTTTAAGAGAAGTTTGGATAGGTACATGGATAGTAGGATCATGGCATGCTAGGATCACAGTGCAGGTCGATAGGAGTAGGCAGTTTAAATGGTTTCAGCATGGACTAGATGGGCTGAACTGCCCGTTTCTGTGCTGTACTTATCAATGACTCATTCACTTTAGTATCTTCGATACTGTCATGGGAAGGTTGGACTGAAAGGGAAATAGGGAGTTTTACCTTAAGAATATTGGAACTTGAGTTGCATATTATAAAAGCAGACAATTTAAGCTTGGCTGGTGTTGCACACATTATAGGATTACATAACTAGTCCATCACAAACATTCATAATTTAACCAAGTGTGGAGGATTTTGGCCAACTGGGGTTGGGTAAATACCTTTTGCGAGACAATAGAATTGTGTGTTTGTATTGCTTAAGGCCTGTATCAGCAAAAAATCATGGAGTTACCCTCTGCCCTGCTAATAAAGACATAACATTACATGGTGTTGTTTTCTCGCTCGCAGCTGCACGCCACAAGGCTACGTGACTTAGGTGCTTTTGCCTCCAGTTTGCATAAGACAATACCAAATATAGAAATGTTGAACTAACCATACCCGCTACATTGAGCCATAAAAAGGGTGCGAGTATTGATTGTAAGCAGAGTCATTGCTTTCCGAATGATGGCTCTCTGTATCATATGAATAAGAAGTCTCCTAATGAACACCAGGGTCTCAGGTATGAATACACTGCTCACCACAGACTGCCAACCAGAGTAACACCCATGCATCCCAACTCTCTGCTTTCTATTAGTTAACCAATCCTCTATCCATGCTAATACTTCACCCCAATTCTATCAACACACACAGAATGCTGATGGAACACAGCAGGCCAGGCAGCATCTATAGGGAGAAGCGCTGTCGATGTTTCAGGCCGGGACCCTCCGGAAACGTCGACAGTGTTTCTCCCTATAGATGCTGCCTGGCCTGCTGCGTTCCACCAACATTTTGTGTGTGTTGCTTGAATTTCCAGCATCTGCAGATTTCCTTGTGTTTGCTCCCCCAATTCTATGCATCCTGATCTTATGGATAAGTCTTTTATGCAGCACCTTATCGAACGCCTTCTGGAAATCCAAGTAAATAACGTCCATCTGTTCCCCTCTATTGTCACGGTCCTGATTGGTGATTCCCTGGTTCCTTTAAATTTCCCTTGTTTTATGTCACGATCGGAACTATTAACTCCTTATTTTCCTTTATTCCTTGTTTTCCTGTGTTTCTCGGGCTCTTTAATTAAAGGCACTTGAGTCTCAGCTGAACCGGTAGTATTTAGTGACTGGCTTACAGTTACTCGGTGCTAGATGGTCACCAGACGTCACCTTACATCACCGAAGCAAGTGTGAGCAAGTCACCTTGCCAGAGCGAGCCAACTCACGTCGCCAGAGCCAGCCTGTTAAGTTACCTAAGGTCCGTCAAGTTAACCCACTGGAGTGAGACAAGAGCTGCTGCCTGTAGTTCCCAGGCCGTGTTGCGAGCTTGCCGTTACTTGGAGCCATTTCGGGTCAAGATAAAGAACTGTCTATTGTTGTGCGAACTTGTCTCCCTGTGTCCTCTCCTCCACTGGGTAGGTCCAGCCATTTGCTGCTACCCTGAGAGGGGTACTGTCTCTTTGTGTCCTGTGTCCTGCATCCAAGAAGGGCCCCGGCTCTGTGCCCTGTGTCTGAGAAGAGTCCCGGCTCTGTGTTCTGTGTCCGAGAAGAGTCCCAGCTCTGTGTCCTGTGTCCGAGAAGAGTCCCGGCTCTGTGTCCTGTGTCCGAGAAGAGTCCCGGCTCTGTGTCCTGTGTCCGAGAAGAGTCCCGGCTCTGTGTCCTGTGTCCGAGAAGAGTACCGGTTCTGTGTCCTGTGTCCGAGAAGAGTCCCGGCTCTGTGTCCTGTGTCCGAGAAGAGTCCTGGCTCTGTGTCCTGTGTCCGAGAAGAGTCCCGGCTCCGTGTCCTGTGTCCGAGAAGAGTCCCGGCTCTGTGTCCTGTGTCCGAGAAGAGTCCCGGCTCTGTGTCCTGTGTCCGAGAAGAGTCCCGGCTCTGTGCTCTGTGTTCTGAGTTCCAAGTCCAGGATCCAAGTTCCAAGTTCCATGTCCAGGTCCTGAGTCCCGAGTCCAAGTCTGGGTTCCATGTCTCAGTCCAAGTCCAAGCCCAAGCCCTGAGTTCCAGTCTAAGTCCTGGGCCTGAGTCGAAGTCCAGCCATGCCTATTCCCGCTTCTGCTTTGTTCACCCTTTGATTTCTCTCTGAACAATCCTTGCTTCCTGACTTTCCTTGTAATTATTAATAACTCAATTTTGTTAATGCTACAACACGTGTTTGTGTTCTGCATTTGGGTCCACCCGTGCCCTGCACTTATAACATCTATCCACTGCGCTCATTATCTGTCCTCAAAGAATTCCAGTAAGCTTGTAAAACAGGACCTGCCTTTGCTGACTCCATGCTGCATCTGCCTGATGGATCCATTTCTTTCCGCATGCGTCACTATTTCTTCTTTAATGATAGCTTCAAGCATTTTCCCAACTACAGATGTTAAACTAACTGACCTATAGTTACCTGCCTTTTGTCTACATCCTTTTTTGACATTTGCCATCTTTTAAGAGACTTAGATAAGTACATGCAGCTTAAAATATAGAGTGTTATACAGTAGGGAAATCCTAGGCAGTTTCTGCAGTAGGTTACATGATCAGCACAACATTGTAGGCCAAAGGGCCTGTAATGTGCTGTAGATTTCTAAATCTTATGTTCTATGTTGTATGTCTTCCAATCCTCCACATATATGTCAAACTCAAGGCCCGCGGTGGAATTATCTTTGGCCCGCAAGATAATATCTAATTACTATTAAAGCTGGCCCCAGTAATCGAAGCGCCTATGGCGTATGATATGGCTAATGCTGAGTTTATTCAGGTACCAGGTTTTCAGGGTTTTTAGTGTTTATTCAGCAGTCTTGCTCGGCAGTCTTCTTCATAAGAAACGGAATTTGTAAAGTGAAACACTTTGTAGTTATAGCAGAGACTGAAACACATGAGAGCAGGCTGAAAAAACGGAGGCAACGAAAGCTGCGTTCGCACGCGTCCGACTGATCCGGCCCGCATGAAGCTGCATTTTGCTCAATCCGGCCCGTGACCTAAAATGAGTTTGACACCCCTGTTCCAGGACATGCCCACAGATCAGAGAATTTTGGTAAATTATCACCAAAGCCTCTACTATAACTTCTGCCATTTCCTTCATCCTCGGATGCATTCCATCAGGTCCAGGGGACTTGTCTATCTTTAGGTCCACAAGTTTGTTCAGCACTACCTCTTCAGTGATGACTATTGTATCAAGGTCCTTACCTCGTATCGTATCCATAACATCTCTCTTTGGCATGTTAGTCATGAAGACTGACCAAATAGTCATTTAAAGCCTCTGCCATTTCCTCATTACCCAATATCAATTCCCCCTTCTCATCCTCCAATGTTCACTTTAGCCACCCTTTTCTGCTTTATATAATTATAAAAACTTTCCACTTTTATATTTTGTTCTAGTCTACTTTCATAATCGATCTTTCCTTTCTTTATTGCTCGCTTAGTGGCACTTTGTTGCTTTTTAGAGTTTTCCCAATCTTCCAGTTTCCCATTACTCTTGGCAACTTTGTACATACAAGCTTTTAGTTTGATGCCTTCTTTTATTTCCTTAGTTATCCAAGGATGACTATCCCCATCCCTGCTGTCCTTGCTTTTAACTGGAATATATTTTTGTTGAGCACCGTGAAAAATCTCTTTCCTCAACCGTCCCACCATTTGTGTTCCAACCTGTGTTCCCAGTCTACACTAGCCAAATGCTTCCTCATCCTATGTCATCTCCAATGTTTAGGCATAATACACACTGGTTTTCTGTCAAATTATTGCACCCTCCCTTTATATGCAAAGCTCAATCATGCTGTGATCACTCTTTCCAAGGTGATCCCTAACTACAAGATTGCTCATTTTACATGTCTCATTGCACAGGACCAGATCTAAGATAGCAGGCTCCCTTGTTGGTTCAGTAACATGCCTTTCAAGAAAGCCATCACAGATACATTCTATGAAGTCCTCCTCAAGACTGCCTTGACCAACTTGATTCACCCAGTCTACGTGCAAGTTAAATTCCTCCACGATAGCTGCTGTTCCATTCTTACAGATATTTCTCTGCTTATTGCCTGTGCCACTGCAATGTTATTATTTGGTGGCCAATAGACAACTCCTACCCGTGGTAGGCCCTACCCCCTCCCCTATCTCTATTACTGGGCTTCGGCACTCTCTTGTCCCCCCATTCCTGATGAAGGGTCTCGGCCCGAAACGTTGGCTACTCTTTTCTCACGGATGCTGCCTGACCTGCTGAGTTCTTCCAGCATTGTGTACGTATTCTTTGATAGATCCTTGATTGGTCAGGGCATGAAGGGATGAGTGGGGAGGCAGGAAATTGGGCTGAGAGGAAAATTGGATCAGCCATGATGAAATGGCGGAGCAGACTCGATGGACCAGATGGCTTAATTCTGCTCCTATTTCTTATGGTCTTCTGGATCCCACCAACCCCAGACATTTTCTCTTCTACCTTTGTCCATCGGGCAGAAGCTTGAGAACTTGCACCACCAGCTGGCTCAAGAAGAATTTCTATCCTGCTGTTAGAAGGATGAAGATGAAGGATACATATGAACTCCTGATCTCTCAGTCTATCTAGTAGTGGCCCTCCATTGCACCTCATTCGCTCTACCTGTCCTATACTTGCTCTGTAAGTGTATCAGCATATTCTGCATTCCCTTACTGTTACCTTTTCTACTACATCAATACGCTTACAGTACATGTGGAGAGATCCATCTTATTGGTACATAAACTGAAGCTTTTCACTGTATCTTGGTATATGTTACTATAATAAAACAATTACTGATTACCAAATTCCGTCACTTCATAGTAACGCTTGCAAAATGTTGTAGAAACTCAGGCAGCATCTATGGAAAAGAGTGAACAGTTGATGTTGCGGGCCAAAACCCTTCATCAGGACTGCAATGGAAGGGGGAAGGGGCCAGAATTAGAAGTGAGGCGAGGGGAAGGAGAACAAGCTGGTAGGTGAAGCCAGGAGGGTAGGGAAAGGGAGGACTTTCCAAAGCTGATGAAGAATCACCACCTAAAACATCGACTGTTTATTCCTCTCCATAGATGCTGCCTAACCTGCTGAGTTGCTCCAGCATTTTGTGCGTGTTGCGTCTGGATTTCCAGCATTTGCAGGATCTCCTGTGTTTGTGCTCATCACTTCACACTTTTCTGTGTTAGACTAAACCAATTCATTAAACAAAGTGTGCTGGAGATCTACTGTTCGTAATGTAGCACCACCCCCCCCCCCCATTCTGCCATGTCCCCCTAGATTTTCTGTTCTGGTCCCACATCATTCTATAAATGCATAGTAGCGAGAGTCCTAGCATGCTGCATCACAGCATGGTACGGAAACTGCACTGTAATGGACAGGAAGGTTCTACAACATATAGTCAAAACTGCCTAGCACATCAGTGGGACCAGCCTACCTGATGACAAGGACCTATATACAGAAAGGTGCCAGGAAAAGGCCAGTACCATCATGAAAGATCCCATCCACTTTATTCATGGACTGCTTGTCCCACTTCCATCAGGGAGAAGACTACGTAGCATCTATGCCAGGATCACCAGACTCAAAAACAGTTACTTTCCCCAAGCAGTGGGGTTGAACATCAACTCTACCACTACTTCATTATTTTCTGTCAGTCACTAGCCTAGCGTCATTTTGTAGATGTACAAACTAACTTGGTGTATAAGCTATCCTATGTACTGTATTTATATTTATTGTGTGTTCTTTTTGTTATTATAAAAGTGTTCATATATTTTTGTGGGTTTTTTTTGTGCTGCATTGGATCTGGAGTAACAATTATTTTGTTCTCCCTACACTTGTGTACTGGAAATGACATTAAACAATCTTGAATCTTGGAAAAGGACTCAGAGCATGACCTTACTGCTCAGTATTGGGAACGCGATTACTGAGACACGATCAATACATCTAAGTACAGCCGAGATCTCCTTTATGGCCATTGTGAACTATATCTTAACGATTTCAATAGCAAAACAAATGCTTACTCCTGCTCTTGTCTCCAAGGAAAGAAATATAAAATATACTGTTCCTCAGAAATCAATATGTTATTGATTTGAAATGTTGCCTTTTTATTAATCATTCCGGTAATCATGTTTCTGTGATAGTACCAAAAGGCTACACTTCAATATTTACCTTATAAACAGACAATAGATTTTAGGAGCAATACTATCACCGTGTGCATGAGAACAACCAATGTTCAAGACTTTTTTTCTTTGTCAAATATTGCAGCAAGAAATTAATCGATGAATGTCCACACTAAACCACATTACATCAGTACTTATGTGGGCCATTGGTTGTTTAAAGTCACAGAAAATGGACTGTGAAAGCGAGGAGTTCAATACTGACTTGAGTTGGCCCAACAGCCAGCAAAAAATTAATGCTGAACCTAAGTTATCATTATGTGTGAAAATCATTATGTTTCTCCCTGGCATTTTTATTCGTGACTCATAAAATTTACACTTCCTGATCCATTAATGGCATAAAAGCGAAGTCATTAAACCAGGATTCAAAAGCTTCACTCAAAACTGAGTCTGATGGACAACATATAATTAGGCCCTTCAAGCTGCACTGCTCAGCAACCCGCCTGCCTTCCCCCCCCCCCCCCCAATTTAACCCAAGCCCAATTACAGGACAATTTACAATAACCAATTCACTTACAAGCCAGTATGTTTTTGGACTGTGGAAGGAAACCAGAGCACCATGAGTAAACCAAAGCGGTCATCAGGAGGAAGTATAAACTCCTTACAAGCAATGGGTGGGAAATGAACCCATGTCACTGGTGCTGTAAAGTGTTGTGCTAACCACTACTCTACTGCGCTGCCCTTGTATTTCCCAGTATTAGCATCCCCATCATCAAAGTTCAAAGTTCAAAAATTAAATTTATTATCAACATAGGCGTATTTCACCACAAGCTACTCTGATCCATTTGCTTGCGGGCATTCACAGCAGAACAAAGAAATACAATAGAATCAATGAAAAACTACCCACAGGCAACTGATGTATAAATGAAGACGAACTGTAAATATGAAATACAAATGATAATAAATAAGTAAATAAATTATGTCATGAACATGAGCTGTAGGGTTCTTGAAAATGTTGGTTGTATTCAGTGATCAGTTCAGTGTTGAGTTGAGTGAACACTGGATAACTTCATAAATCCCCTCAAGTACAGAAGCATTTTTCCTCACAATCATAACTGATCTGCTCACTACTTTGGACCTGTCATTCCTGGTCTGTAATCTGACTATTAAAGGGAATAACTTCCCTCTGAATAAAGTCTTCTAAAATCTACAAAGTGCAGATGGAAATTTGAAGTTAAAGCAGAAACTTCTGGAAGTGTTCAGCAGGCCAAGAAGCATCTGTGGAGAGAGAAACAATTTCCAGTCAATGACCAATCAAATGTTTTATAATAAAGGGTGTCAAAAATTACAAGGAGAAGGCGGGAGAATGGTGCTGAGGGGGATAATAAATCAGCCATTATCGAATGGTGGAAGTGATTCGATGGGCTGAGTGGCCGAATTCTATGTGGCCAGCTTCTATGGCTTATGGCATTTCTGCAGAACTCATAAAAGGACAAAATAGAGGCAGTTAGTGTTGGAAACACTCAAGGCTGATTCTTGTTTTCCAGATCTGATGAAGGGCCATGCATGGTGTGGTGGATATGCATCTCTACCAAAGGAGGTGTAAAGCACTCCTTCCCTCCGCTAGCTTGAAAATCACCTTTGGGCAAGGGGTAGCACCTGCTTAGCTCCCCAACCAGGATTATGTGAAGCCAAGGAAACAGGTGATGGATAGTCATATGAGCAGCTGGTACATATCACAAGAACTGCTTATGCGACCACTGACACCAGGCAGACAACCTCTGAAGAGTATTGATAATGGCTGAGGTCACCTGTCTTGTAATGACAGCGCTCAGAAGAAGGCAATGGCAAACCACTTCTGTAGAAAAAATTGGCCAAGAACAATGATGGTCATGGATAGACCATGATGGCCTAAGTCATGAGATGACATATAATGATGGTGATGATGATGAAGGACCAAAACTTGGCTCTTTGGTTCTTGTACTTCTGCTCTTCTTCAATGTTTGTTTATTTATTGATTTATTGACATACAGCACAGAATATGTTCTTCCGGCCCTTTGAACCATGCCGCCCAGCAGCCCCTGATTTAATCCTAGCCTAATCACAAGACAATTTACAAAGACAAATTAGCCTACTAACCAGTACAGCTTTGGACTGCAGGGGGAAACCGATGCACCTGGAAGAACCTTATGCGGTCACAGAGAGAACGTACAAACTCCTTACAGGCAGCAGCGGAAAATGAGCCCATGTTGCCTGCATTGTAAGATGTTGTGCTAACTTCTATGCTACTGTGCCACCCCAGACAGAACAAAGACAGAGTTCTCCATCATCTTCCCCATCCAGCAGACCATCCTTCATCATTTCTACCAGCTACAACGAGAACATTTTTGACACAAAATGCCAAAGATTCCTTTCTCCCCACAGATGCTGCTCCATCTGCTGAGCTCCTTCTGCAGTAAGTTTGTTTTAAGAAATACAAGACAGTAAAAGGCCCTTCCTGCCCAGTGCAGACCCAATTATACCCATTACACAGCCCAATTAACCTTCTAACCTGTTACATCTTTGGCATATGGGAGGAAACTGGAGCACTCAGTGTAAACCCAGACACTCAAGGGGAGGACGTACAAGCTCTTTACAGACAGTGACAGGAATTCAATGCAGGCTGCTGACATTGTAGTAGCATTATGATTACAGCTATGCTACCGTGCAGATCAACGAACTCCCTTGTTGCTCTAGAGTCCAACATGCTGTACAAAGTCAGGAACGAAAAGGTTGAGTTCGGTTGGACTAATGTTCTGAGCTGCTTATACTTCAATGCAAGGTGTTTCGTAGGAAAGGCGGATGGGCTTGGGGCACGGATCAACACATGGAATTATGATATTGTAGCTATTAGTGAGACTTGGATGCAGGAGGGACAGGACTAGCAGCTCAATGTTCCATGGTTCGATTGTTTAAGACATGAGAGAGTGGGCAAAATTAAAGTGGGAAGGGTGATACTGCGTCAGGGGAAATTTCACAGCAGTGCTCAGTCAGGACAGACTAGAGAAATGTATCAAATGATTAAATGCCTAAATAAAATTGATGTGAATAAATGCTTCTTATGGTGGGGGAATCTAGGATCGGAGGGCACAGCTTCAGAATAGATGGATGTCTTTTTGAATGGAGAGGAGGTGGAGGAATTTCTTTAGCCGGAGATGGTGAATCTGTGGAATTCACTGTCGCAGATAGCTGTGGAGGCAAGGTCATTAGATGTATTAAAGGCAAGTTTGATAGGATCTTGATTAGTCAGGGTGTGAAAGGTTACGGGAAGGCTGGAGAATGGAGTTAAGAGGGAAATAGATCAGCCATGACATAATGGCAGAGAAGACTCAATGGGCCAATTGGCCTAATTCTGCTCCTGTATCTTATGGTCTTTTGGTCTTATGTATCAATGCTGGGTTCATTGTTGTTTGCCATCTCTATCAACAATCTTAATGATAATCTGGTAAACTGAATCAACAAATTTGCAGATGACACCAAGAGTGGGGTGTAATGGACATTGAGGAAGACAATCAAAGCTTGCAGCATGATATGGACCAGCTGGTGAAATGGGCTGATAAATAGCAAATAGAATTTAACAGAGCCAAGTGTGAGGTGTGCACTTAGGGAAGACCAACCTGGATAGGTCTTACATGGTGAGCAGTAGGGCACTGAGGAGTGCAGTCGAACAGGAGGAACTAGGAATACAGGTCCATCATTCTTTGAAAGTACCTTCACGATAAATAGGGTTGTAAAGAAAGCTTTTGTCATGTTAGCCTTCATAACTCAAAGTATTGAGTACAGAAGCAACACACACAAAATGCTGGTGGAACACAGCAGGCCAGGCAGCATCTATAGGAAGAAGCACTGTCGATGTTTTGGGCCCAGACCCTTCGTCAGGAAGTCCTTACAGACTGTAAAAGCCATGCATCTATTTTCTGTCTGTCTGTATTGTATTTTCTATTGTCTGTCATGGTTTTTATTTATAGGCATCTGTTAGTCTCATGAGACCGTGGATTTGAGCCTTGGAAGGTTTCCAGGGTGCAGGCCTGGGCAGGGCCTGGAAGGAGACTGGCAGATGCCTAAGCTGCAAGCCTTCCCCTCTCCACGCCATCAATTTTGTCCAGGGGAAGGACAAGCACTTGGCACCGGTGTCGTCGCAGAGCAATGTGTTATTAAGTACCTTGTTCAAGGACACAACACGCTGCCTCAGCTGAGGCTCGAACCAGTGACCTTCAGATCACTAGACCGATGCCTTATCCACTAGACCACGTGCCAAACATGGGTTGGAGTGTGGTAAAGGCAAAGAGTATAGTTACATATTTATGGTCTGTCTCGAAGTTCAGTTTAGTCTGGTTAGAGTAGGGGAGAGGGGGGAGGGGGGAGCTGGGAGAATTATATTTTTTGTTGACAGTTTAAACACACTTAAGAACTTTTAAGTACGTTAAGACTGCTACTGCTTAGACCATTTAGTTCATGATATTGCTAGTTTTAGTTTCATTAGTTTTTATGGTTAAAAGATTGTTCATCTTTCCTGGTTTGTTAATAAAAGATTGAACGAACTTTCATTGATTTAGAATTTAATTATTGTGGAGCGCGCCATACAGTGTCAACCCTCATGCTTAGTCTCTGAGCCGAATTGTGTTGCTTTCAGGTAACCGTTACTCAGACAGCAGTGACTTTAACTAGGACACTGCAGAGGTTCTGGCACAGGCAAACATGAAGCAGACTCAAGACTTTTTAGAGGCATGGTTCTCTTCAGATAACTCCATAAACAAACATATAGAAATAGATGCCATCTACAAACTGCTAAGAGCCAAAGAAATGTGAGCCAATAGCATTCAAAGATCAATTGAAGAGGTAGATAGTCAAGACAAAGGCAAGCGAATGGGAGACTATATAAATATGAGCACTCCCGGAGAGAAACATCAACAACTGGACACTGAGGATGTCACCTCAACAGGTGATGAAATATCTGCAATCTAATTGCCAAGCTCAGCGAACTCCCCAAGCACCGTAAACCGAGCTACCAATATTCTCCTCCGTCTTAGTTCTCTACATGCAAATCATTCCCTTTTTTAATAACTGTTGCCCTTTCCAAGTACAGGTCCAATTCCCTTTCTGAAATTTACAAGTGATTCTGCTTCTACTGTTTTTTCAAAATACAATTTCTGGATTAGAACAAGTTGTTGCATTTTAAAATAGATTCTTGTCTCCTCTCCAGTTCTTTTGCCAATTCATTTAAATCCATCTCATCTGGCTGCTTGTCACCTTACCACTGAAAACAATTTCTCTTTATTTTCTAAATCAAAATGGCTGATAATTTTGAACAGAATTACAAATCCCTTTAATCTGCTCATCTTTCAAAAACAACAAAATGCTGGTTTCACCAAAATGGAACTGAAGTTCCACTTTGCCATCTTAAAAAGTGGTGCTCTAAAGGATTTACCAGGATGCCGGCTGACTTAAAGTGCATGTCTTACGAGAATAGGTGGAGGGAACTGGAGCTTTTTTCTTTGGACTGAGGTGTCTTGGTAGAGGTGGACACAATGATAAGGGGGATAGATTGAGTGGAAAGCCAGAGACTTTTTTCCCAGGTATGGCTAAAACGAGGGGGTGTAATTTTTATATTGTTGGGGAAAAGCATAGTGGCGATGTTAGGGGTAGGTCTTGACGCAGAGAGTGGTGGGTGCATAGCATGCACTGTCAGGGATAGTGGAAGAGGCAGACACATTAGGGGCATTGAAGAAATACTTAGGTACATGGATGATAGAAAAATGGAGGGCTCTTTGGGAGAGAAGGGTTAAATTGATCTTAGAGTAGGTTAAAAGGTCAGCACAATATTGTGGGCCAAAGGGCCTGTACCATGCTGTAGTGTTCTGTTCATTTATGGAACATCCAAGCATACGCATCATCATCATGTGCCGTGTTGTATGACATGGTCATGATCATGGTCTTTCAATGACTATGATTGCTCTTGGCAATTTTTTTTACAGAAGTGGTTTGCTATTGCCTTCTTCTTCTGGACAATGTCTTTATAGGATGGATGACCCCAGGCACTATCAATACTCTTCTAACATTGTCGGTCCAACGTCAGTGGTCACATAACTAGGACTTGTGATATGCACCAATGCTCTGATGACCGTTCACCATCTGCTTCCATGGCTTCACATGACCCTGATCAGGATGCTAAGCAGATACTGCGCCTTGTAAAAGGGTGATCTGCAGGCTAGCAGAGGGAAGGAGTGCCTTAGACCTTCTTTGGTTGGTGTCTCCACTCTGCCACCCAAACTCTCTGTGTAAAAAAACCTCTATCTTCCCTCCAATCTCATTAAAATTCTTGTATTCACTATTTCCTCTTGGAAAAAAAAGCTTCTGTCCGTCCACTCTATCAATGCCTCTCATCCTCTATTGCACCCCACAACCCCTCCCCTCCAAACCACACTCCTACCAATAGAAAAGCAGGAATGTGGGTGGAAGATCGTCATCTTATAACACTTTGTTATTGAGCAGCGGTGACTGAGAATTAATTTAAAAAGGATAATCTTTAAGGAATACTTGAACTTTGAAGAGACAGATCCCATCTTTACCAAAGGCGAGTGACTCACATTCATCCCTGACATACCCATCAATATCAGTACATTGCTAGCATCAAGTTACTGGTCTAACTCATCTTCATTTTCATAACAGGCCTTGCTAATGGATCCAAAGCAGAAATAAAAGCCCTTTGCAATGTGCTCCCCTACCAACTTAGCAACCTGTCTCCATGGGTCTTGGAGATGGGCAGTGGAGGGCTCTGTTCAGGCTGGCTGCCTGGCGATGTTCAAGGGGATATGTTCACGCCTGGGTAACAGTGAGGAAAGAACATGTGGGGTCCTTGGGTAACCTGGAGGAGTTTCAAGACTGTTGGGCACCGCAAGGGATAAATGCCATCCTCAATGACAATGGGAATATGTTAGTTTAGTCTGAATTAGTCCTAAATGAGGCACTCACAGGTTGGAGAAGCAACTCTTCATATTCCATCTGGGTATCTTTCAACTTGATAGCATTGATTTCTACAACTTTTGGTAATTGCTCACCTCCCCTTCCCTCTTCTTCCATTCCCCAGTCTGACTCCCCTCCTACCTCTTCTCCTCACCTATCACCTTTCCTGCTGTCCCTGCTCTTTTCCTTTCTCCCATCGTCCGCTGTCATGGTCCACATTTATCCCTTGCAGTGCCCAACAGTCTTGAAACTCCTCCAGGTTATCCAAAAGGACTCCACATGTTTTTTCCTCACAGCTACCCAAGATTTTTTTCTTCTTCTGCCCTTTATCTTTTTCACCTATCAATTCCCAGTTTCTTCATTCCCCCCTCGCCACTCACCTGCCTTCACCTGTCACCTTCTAGTTTGTACTTCTACCCCTCCCCCCCACCTTCCTATTCTGGTTTCTTCTCACTTCTGTTCCAGTCCTGATGAAGGGTCTCAGCCCAAAACATCGACTGGTTATTAATTTCCTTTGATGCTGCCGACCGGCTGAGTTCCTCCAGCATTTTGTATATGTTGCTCTGGATTTCCAACATCTGCAGAATCAGAATCACTTTATTGCCAGTATGTGAAACATACCAGTATTGATTATAGTTCAGTACTGAATATAAAATATAGAACAGTACCATATCAGACTACACAAAAGCAACCAAGAATTTACAAGCCAATTGTGTAAACAGCCGTGAGCAATCAAGAATTAGTGCAAACATCAATAATCAATAAATAAAAGTGAACATACTGTACGAACAGATTAAAGAATTTTCAGCAGAACAAGGAAAATAGGAAAGACCATTTAACGGATGCTGTGCAGGGACTGTTAGGATAGTACACCTGAGCTTTGTTGAGAAGTTGGATAGCTTCAGCTTCTGTAAATGATGAAGCTTCTAGCCATGAATTGGCTGAGCTTTTTGTAAATGTGATTGTATAATAGCCATGTTGTGCTTTGAAATAATACTAAAAATGTATTTTTGTAAAAAAAAGCTTAGCAAACTGTCAGGGACGTTGAGTACTTTGAATATTCCCAACACATTCAGAAACAGCCCAAAGCAACAAAAACCAATAAAATAAAAACACTTTGAAACTGTTAAGAATGGTTAAGTGATTAGAAGTGTTTTCCATAATTCAGGTAAACTTGAAGTAGAATCACTCCTGTGTCAGCTTTTTGGTAGAATGATCCAATTAATGCTACACTGCTCCTTTCTCTCTGGAGACTTGCAGACAATTTCTTTCCATTTATTCATCCACTGCTCTGTTGAAACTTATTCATGAATCTGCTTCTATCACTCTTTAGGATAGCTCACTCCAGATTACAATTACCTTTGTTCTTATTGGCAGTCACTTTTCAGTTTGCATCTTTGTTCACTGACCCACCAAATTCAATTTACTGGGAGGTTAACTTCAACCTCTCCAATCTCTCCTCATCCTTTCACATCATTCCAATAAATCTCTTCAACATCCACTTCAAGTTTGAAACATAGCTGCTGTGTTCCAGTTCCATTCTAATTCTTAGTCCTATTATTTCCATGTAAATTCTTTGTTTTGTGCTTTGTTCCTCCAATAACAAAACTGAGAAGCACATGGTGGCAAACATTTTAATTCCAATTCCCATTCCCATCCCGACAAGTCAGTCCAAGACTTCCTCTTGTGCCACAATGAGGCCACCCTTAGGGTGGAGGACCAACACCTTATATTCTGTCTGAGTAGCCTCCAACCTGATGGCATAAATATAGATTTCTCCTTCTGGTAAAATTTTCTTTCATTCCCCCTTCCTTCTTTTATTTCCTACTCTGGCCACTCACCTCTTCTCACCTGCCTATCACCTCCCCTAGGTTGCCTCCTCCTTCCTTTTCCCCTATAACCTTCCCCTCCCCTCACCTTTTCATTCTGGCGTCCTCTCCCTTCCTTTACTGTCCTGAAGAAGGGTCTCAGCCCGAAGCATCGACTGTTTATTCATTTCCATAGATGCTGCCTGACCTGATAAGTCCCAACATTTTGTATATGACACTGAGAATCTAATCGTTTTATTTTAAAACACTAATAACAAATGTTCTCAAACTTAGACCACTTTTTGAATTCATGTTTTCATATTAAAGATATGAATTTGGTTGCAAGTACAGAATGTCTTTTGAGATGCATACTCAAGAGTGGGCAGATGCTGGTATGTGGAGCAGCAAATCAGATGAAAGGTTGAGCGAGCTGGAGCTTTGCTCTTTCAAGCAATAAAGGATGAGAGGTGACTATCAAGAGTCGTATAAGATGAAAAGAGGCATTGATAGAGTGGACTGCCAGCGACTTTTTCCCAGGGCAGAAATGGCTAACACAAGAGGGCAGAATTTTAATGAGATTGGAGGGAAATATAGGGGAGGATGTCAGATATAGGTTTTTTAAATAGAGACTTTGAGTGTTGAGTTAGAGATGCATCTCTACCCAAAGAGGTGTAAGGCGCTCCTTTCCTCCGCTAACCCGCAGGTCACCCTTGGGCAAGGAGTAGCACCTGCTTAGCCTCCCATTCCCCACCAGTCAGGGTCATATGAATTCTTGGGAGTGGGCGGTGATGTTTGTATGAGCAACTAGTATATATCATAAGTCCTGGTTATACAACCACTGACGTCAGGCAGGCGATCTCTGAGGAGTATTGATGATGGCTGGGGTCACCAGCCTTGTAAAGATACTACCCAGTAGAAGTTAATGGCTAATGACTTCTGTAGAAAATTGGCCAAAAACAATCATGGTCTTGGAAAATCATGATCCCTCACATCATCTGACACAGCACATGAGAAACGAACGAATGAACACAGAGAGTGGTGAGTGCGTGGAACACAGGGGTCGTGGTAGAGGCAGATATCAGATCAGATCAGATTCAGTTTATTGTCATTTAGAAACCACAAATGCAATGCAGTTAAAAAATGAGACAAAGTTCCTCCAGAATGATATCACAAAAGCACATGACAAAACAGACTACACCAGAAAATCCATATAATGTTTGGCAATCCCCAATCCAGAGTCCAGAGAGGCTGCTGCGTATTAATATCACACTACCATCTTAGCGCATTCCCCGGAAAGGAGCTCCAAATCCACCAGACAAACAAGACCAAAAACTAAAGCTACAAGACCTGCACAAAACCACATACCGGTAGTTACAACAGTGCAAACAATAGCATAATTGATAAAAAAAAACAGACCATGGGCACAGTAAAAATAGTCCAAAGATGTTAAAAGTTTGAAAGAAACCACCACACAGTTTCCACAAGTCCTCAGGGTCCTGATAGACTCGTCATCCCATGCAGGCAGCAGAAGGGAATACCCCCGCTATGGACTTCCACGGCGCCGCCAGACTCAGCCTCGCAGACACAGCACACAATGAAAGCTCCATCGAACCCAGCCTCACAAGCATCATATTTCTTCCTCCCTCACCACCATTCAGGGCCCCAGATAGTCCTTCCAGGTGAGGCGACACTTCACCTGTGTGTCGGCTGGTGTGGTATACTATGTCCGGTGCTCCCGGTGTGTCCTTTTATATATTGGTGAGACCCGACGCAGACTGGGAGACCGTTTCGCTGAACACCTACGCTCGGTCCACCAGAGAAAGCAGGATCTCCCAGTGGCCACACACTTTAATTCCACGTCCCATTCTCATTCTGATATGTCTATCCATGGCCTCCTCTACTGTCAAAATGAATCCAAACTCAGGTTGGAGGAAAAACACCTTATATACCGGCTGGTAGCCTCCAACCTGATGGCATGAACATTGACTTCTCTAACTTCCGTTAATGTCCCTCCTCCCCTTCTTACCCCATCCCTGACATATTTAGTTGTTTGCCTGTTCTCCATCTCCCTCTGGTGCTTCCCCCACCCCCCCACCTTTCTTCCTCCTGAGGCCTCCCATCCCATGATCCTTTCCCTTCTCCAGCTCGGTATCGCTTTCACCAATCACCTTTCCAGCTCTTAGCTACATCCCACCCACTCCGGTCTTCTCCTATCATTTCGCATTTCCCCCTCCCCCCACTACTTACAAATCTCAAATCTCTTACTATCTTTCCTTTCAGTTAGTCCTGATGAAGGGTCTCGGCCCGAAACGTCGACAGTGCTTCTCCTTATAGATGCTGCCTGGCCTGCTATGTTCCACCAGCATTTTGTGTGTGTTGTTGTTTGAATTTCCAGCATCTGCAGATTTCCTCGTGTTTGCATCATATTTCTTTGTATGGTTCAACATACATGTGATAAATAAATGAATCTGAATTTGAATATCTTTGTTGTTTGACCTTGTAGGCATGTGAACGGCTGTGTGATTAATTCCTGATTAGCCACCCAGACCATGATCTCCTGACTGACCTGTCATCTGGCTCATTGCTTTCCCCTTGTTGCTATCTTGTTGTGTAGCACCTTGATGATAGCAATGTGTATCAATCTATTGTTGGCTTGGCAGTTGTAAGCAGTCAGTAGGGCAAAAGGTCTTTTTGATTGTGCATTCTTCTTTGAAAGTATTCCTTATCTGCTCAACCATTTGGGGATTGCAAGGATAAATTTGCAGTGCAGACTGTGAAGAACTAGAACTTAAGACCATAAGACATAGGAGCAGAATCTGGCCATTCAGCCCATAGAATCTGCTCCACCATTCCATCATGGCTAATTTATTACCCCTCACATTTCCATTCCCCTGCCTTCTCCTGTAACCTTTGATGCCTTGACTAATCACAAACCTATCAACCTCCGCTTTAAATATGCCCAATAACTTGGCCTTCACAGCTATCCGTGGCAATGACTTCCAGAGATTCATTTGCTGGGGGTTTATCTGTTTGTTCAGAAAGGGATTGTGTTGAGGTTACATAACAGAAGGTTCGCATCCTGAAATCCTGTTTATTCAACTCCATAGATGCTGCCTGACTTGGTGCATTCCTCGAGATTTACATCACCTGCATTATCTCTTGTGTATAGAAAACTCTGCTTAGGCCAGATATTGCACTCAGTTGGGTCACCTCATTACAGGAAGAATGTGGGACCTCTCACCAATATAGCCTTGTCTGGAGGACACGTGAGAGGAGAGGTTAATCAAGCCAGAGCTGTTTTCCCTAGAGCGGTGGAAGCTGAGAGAAGGTTTGATAGAAGTTTATAAAATTATACTCAGTGGCCACTTTAGTAGGTACCCCTGTAAACCTGCTCGTTATTGCAAAAATCTAATCAGCCAATCATGTGGCAGCAACTCATTGATGAAAGCATGCAGATATGGTCAAAAGGTTCAGTTGTTGTTCAAACCAAACAACAGAATGGGGAAGTTCAACATTTAAGAGAATTTTAGGAAAGTACATTGATTTGAATTGAATTTACTTTATTACTTACCTCCTTTGTTTACTGTATATGAGGAGTAAAAATCTTTACATTACTTCTCTATCTAAATGTGCCATGTGCAATTTAATAGTAATTTATAATAAATAGTATGTACAACAGGATAGTCAATATAACATAGAAATATAATTGTATCAGCATGAACTAATCAGTCTGCTGACCTGGTGGAAGAAGCTGTCCCGGAGCCTGTTGGTCCTGGCTTTTATGCCACGATTTGTGGTTGTGGTGATCTGGATCCCCAATGATCCTTCGAGCCCTTTTAACACACTTGTCTTTGTAAATGTCCTGAATAGTGGGAAGTTCACATCTACAGATACGCTGGGCTGTCTGCACCACTCTCTGCAGAGTCCTGCAGTTGAGCGAAGTACAGTTCCTGTACCAGGCAGTGATGCAGTCAGTCAGCATGCTCTCAATTGTGCCCCTGTGGAAAGTTCTTAGGATTTGGTGCCCATACCAAACTTCTTCAACCATCTGAGATCAAAGAGGTGCTGTTGTACTTTCTTCACTACACAGCCGGTATGTACAGACCACGTGGGACCCTCGGTGATGTGCATGCTGAGGAACTTAAAGATGTTCACCCTCTCAACCCCAGATCCATTGATGTCAATGTGGGTTAGTCTGTCTCCATTCCTCCGGTAATCCACAACTAGCTCCTTTGCTTTTGTGACATTGAAGGAGAGGTTGATACCTTGACACCACTGTGTCAGGGTGACGACTTCTTCTCTGTAGGCTGCCTCATTATTCTTTGAGATTAGGCCAATCTGTGTAGTGTCGTCAGAAGATTTAATTAGCAGATTTGAGCTGTGGGTGGCAACGCAATTATAGATATACAGAGAGTAAAGGAAGGGGCTTAGTACGTAGCCCTGAGGGGCACCTATGCTGAGGGTCAGAGGGGCAGAGGTGAGGGAGCCCACTCTTACCACCTGACGGTAATCTGACAGGAAGTCCAGGATCCAGCTGCACAAGGCAGGGTGAAGGCTGAGGTCTCTGAGCTTCTTGTAGAGCCTCAAGGGAATTATGGTGTTGAATGCTGAACTGTAATCCAAGAACAGCATTCTCACATAAGCATCCTTCTTCTCCAGATGTGTACAGATGGCGTGTAGAGCTGTGGCTATTGTGTCATCTGTCAATCGGTCATGTCAGTAGATGAATTGTAGGGGGTCTGGTGTGGGTGGTAGCAAGCTGCAGATATAGTCCCTGACCAGCCTCTCAAAGCATTTGCTTATTATTGGGGTGAGTGTGACAGGACACCAGTTGTTCAGATATATTACCTTGGCCTTTTTAGGTACAGGAACAATGGTAGATAATTTGAAGCAGGAACACATTCTACACTGGGTGAGGGAGAGATTAAAAATGTCTGTAAACACACCTGCTGGTTATGCCGTGCGCATCCCCAGTACCCGAGCTGGGATGCCGTCCGGCCTTGCGACCGTTCACTCTTTGGAAACACCTGCATAATTCAGGCTCAGAGATGCCCAAGGTGCAGGTTGCTTTGGCGGTTCTCCTCAGGGGCTCAGTGTTGGCAACATCGAATCAAGCGTAAAAAAAGGTTTAGCTCCTCTGAGAAAGAGGCAGCGATGTTGGAAACACCACTGCTTTTAGCTTTGAAGTCTGCGATGGCGTGCAGACCTTGACATAAGCTGCATGTGTTGTTGGTGGAGGGTTGTGACATGGTCGGGATTAGAACAAAGATGAGGAGGCCAGGCCAGGCACCACCTATGAAAATGAATAAACAGTCAACGTTTTGGGCCAAGACCCTTCAGCAGGGCTGGAAAGACGGGGAAGACACCAGAATAAAAAGTTGGGGGGAGGAAAAGGAGGATAGCTAGAAGGTAATAGGTGAAGTCAGGTGAGTAGGAAAGATAAAGGGATGAAGGAATCTGATAGCAGAGGCAAGTGGGAGAAAGGGAAGGAGGAGGGGACACAGGGGGAGGTGATAGGCATGTGAGAAGAGGTAAGGGACCACAGTGGTGAATAGAATTGTTTAGTTGTATTCTCTGCTGAATTATAAATGCAGAATCTAAAACCCACATGCTCAGTAAATAGTTAACAGTTAATGCTGGCACCTTGAGAAATGATTTCGGCAACATCAACAACATGCATTAACTTTGCTCTCTTAATTTTCTCACCATTAACGATTGACAATTAACTTTCATACATCCTTTATAAATTGATGCAGTAATACTTTGCTTCATGTGACGTTTAAAGCGCAGCCAGATGTTTCTGTCGGCGGAATTCCAAGGGCAGTTACAAAGGCATGGAATTTTGTGGGAATCAAATGTATGACTTCAATTAAAAACAAAACATCTAATAGATGTTCTGAATGTGCGTTAAAAAAATTAGCATTATTTTGTGTACTTAGCAGAGGACATCAACAGGTGAATTTCTTCACGGAGATTAGTTGTAGTCGTTGCTTGATTTGCTGATGGTGGTTTTCGGCTCCTGCAGATCATTTGAAGACATATGTTTAACAGTTTCTCATTTTATTTGTGTGCTATCACTGGTTTCATGTTGTGATACCAATTAACGTTGATGATCCAGCCTAATTGGCAACTTTTATAGAATTAACCAGTTGCACAGTGAGAAAGGAAGGCAGTCAAGCTCTTCTCGTCTCAGACTCCTGTCTCAAAGGCCGACATTTATATAAGACCTTCAACCAAAAGCTTAATACTGTTTTTAGAACATAGAACAAGAATATTACAGCATAGTGCAGGCCCTTTGGCCCATGATGTTATGCCAAGCTTTTACCCTACTCTAAGATCAATCTAATCCTTTCTTCCTACTTAGCCCTCCATTTTTCATTCATCAATGTGCCTATCTAAGCATTTCTCAGGTGTATCTGCCTTTACCAGCACCCCGTCATTGAATTCCATACACCCTCCACTCTCTGTATAAAAAATGTACCTCTGACATCCCCCCGATATTTTCCTCCAATCATCTTAAAATTACCAAAATGGGAAGATCTGGAGATGCTGGAAATCCAGATCAATACACTGTAGGAACTCAACAGGCTGGGCAGCATCTATGGAAAAGAGTAAGCAGTCGACGTACTGGGTGGAGAACATTCACCAGTCCTGATGATGGGTCTTGGCCTAAAACGTTGACTGTTACTCTTTTCCATAGATGCTGCCTGGCCTGCTGAGTTTCTACAGCATTTTACGTGTGTTGCCATAAAATTATGCCGCCGCATATTAGTCATTTGCACCCTGGGAAAAAGTCTGTTGGCAATCCACTCGAGCGATGCCTCTTATTACTTCGCACACCTCTCTCAAGTCACTTCTCATCCTCCTTCACACCAAGATAAAAACCCTGGCTTGCTCAGCTTTTCCTCACCAATCATGCTCTCTGATCCAGACAGCACCCTGGAGTTCTTGCTTTTTTTGGTTTGCCTTCCATCGCTGCTGCCTTACCAACAGAATGTTTCCAGTATTTTCTCTTTGTTTTAATTTTAAATCAGCATTTATAAAGCTGTTCTCAATTCAGTCCCAAACCACTTCACACCTCATGACCAGTTCTTTGATATAGAACCATTGCTGGGAAATGAAAAACACAGCTAATTTGAACACAGCCAGATCCCTGTAATGAGACAATTACCTAATAATTGTCTTTAAATTTATCCTGATCAGCAATATTACACCAGGATGAGAATTACAGTGATATGATGCTACTTTTTGCAATGCCTAGTCTTGCTGACCAGGTATCCCCGTTTTACTAATCTTAAGCAAGAGATAGTTCAAATTCAAGATTATTGTTGTTATAGGCAAGCATACAGGGTATAAATGGCATAGAACTTACCTTACCGCAGCAGCAATGCAGTACTGCTGAGCATTGTGGGTATGAATGTGTGGCAACACTTGTGGGCTGCCTCCAGTACATCCTTCGGCTAGTTGGTTGTTAATGTAAATGATGCATTTCACTGTACATTTCAGTGCACTCATGATAAATAAGTGAATTTGAATTCACATTTAGTCTTATATTTTGTAACTTCAGAACATTAAAACTAATTCAAAGAAAGACAGGGGTGTCTGAAATGCGGGTCGAACTTCATGGTTACTTTAAGCGAAGCACGCATGTATGACGTGGTAGCGTGATGACGTATGCAATTCACATATTTATACCTATGTTACATACATGGGGTCATGACCAAAGGGAAAAATGACCGGAGTCATTTAGCACTTGAATGCAAGGGTGTTTATTCGAGGTGCCAAAAATCAAACTTACAAAAATTAGTGAAAATAGTGAAAAGGAAAAGGCCAATATTTGCGAAAAGTTATCTACCAGAAAACACAAAAATAGCTCCATACTTATTCTTGTCCAGTGTGAACTCTGCGCCCCAATCCCTCTCTCCCACTGAGCGTGATCGGCCACATTTATCGGACACCAGGACATAACATCTTTACCCACAAAAGTAACTTAAGGCTACACATGAATCAGGATATGATGCACCCCACAATGTAGTTGCAATCATATTACAAATAAATAGAAGCATCTACCTTAAAGACAATATACAAACAATATATACACATTTACACATCCACATTACTACAGAAGTGAAATATTCTTCTGTGTATGGCAGGAAGGTCACCATAAAGCCAACACAAGCTCAGTTTAGGACTCATTATGTGATATAGCAGGGAAGACATTGACGTGCACATACTCAATGCAATTACAGCAGAATGAGAAGACAATGCCTGTGTGCAGGTAAATGAACTATTGTCTATTGTCTATTGTGTGTAAAGAGTGCATTGACCGAGTGCTCCCCATTACAACATACAACCCGTAATGAATTATTTAAATGAACAGGAATCAGAATCGGGTTTAGTCTCACTGGTATATGTCGTGAAACTTGTTAACTTTGCGGCAGCAGTACATTGCGATACATGATAAATATAGAAAAGAACTGAACTACAGTAAGCATATTTATGTGCATTAAATAGTTAAATTAAGTGGTTGAGCAAAAACAGAAATTAAAGAAAAAGTAGTGTTCAAAGGTTCAATATCCATTTAGGAATCATATAGCAGAGAGGAAGAAGCTGTTGAGTTTGTACCTTCAGGCATCTGTACCTCTTTCCTGATGATAACAATGAGAAGAGGGCATGTCCTGGGTGATGGGGGCATTTGATGATGGACCCCACTTTTCTGAGGCAGCGCTCCTTGAAGATGTCTTGGATACTATGGAGACTAGAGCCCATGATGGAGCTGATGAATTTTATAACTGTATGTAGTGTACTTCGATCCTGTACAGCACAGCCCCCCACCAACCCCCCCCCCCCCACTTCCGCACCAGACAGTGATGTAACCATTCAGAATGCTCTCCATGGTACATCTGTAGAAGTTTTCTAGTGTTTTGGCTGACAAACCAAATCTCCTCAAACTCCGAATGAAATATAGCCACAGTCTTTCCTTCTTTATAGCTGCATTGATATGTTGGGACCAGGTTAGATCCTTAGAGATCTTGACACACAGGAACATGAAGATGCTCACTCTCTCCACTTCTGATCCCTCTATGAGGATTGGTTTGTGTTTCCTCATTTTACCCTTTCTGAAATCCTGAATCAGCAGCTCTTTGGTCTCACTGATGTACTGACACGAGATTAATGAGATTACTCAAATATTATTGAAATATTAACTATGCAACAACATGAATGACAGTAAAACTAATTTGAATGAGAGGGTAGATTGAATTTAAGAGTAGGTTAAAAGGTCAGTACAATATCATAGGGTTGACAAGCGTGTACTGTGCTATAGTGTTCTATGAATCTGAATCTAAATTATAACATGCATGTTAGCCACAACATCTCTGAACACAGGATACTGGAGATGCTGGAATCTGGAACAACAAGCAAGCTGCTGAAAGCTCTCTACATCTGTGTGGGGAAATGAATTGGTGACATTTTGGGTCAAATTTGACCATAAATTTTGACTCTGGTTTTCTCTTCAAAGATGCTGTCTGATCTTCTGAATATTTCTCACCCATCTCAGTTTTATTTCATGATCATGAAAATGATTCTAGGATTGAAAGGCTTATGAAATGAGGAGCGTTTGATGGCTCTGGGCCCCTACTCACTGGAATTCAGAAGAATGAGGGGAGGATCTCATGGAAAAGTATCAAATGCTGAAAGATCTCCATAGAGTGGATGTGGAGAGGATGTTTCCTATTGTGGGGGAGTTTCAGACAAGGGGACACAACCTCAGAATATAGGAACATTGTTTTAGATAGATGAGAAGGAATTTCTTTAGTCAGTGAGGTCAATCTGAAATTCCTTGCCACAGGTGGTTGTGGAGTCCAAGTCATTGGAAATACTTAAGGCAGAGTTCAATAGATTCTTGATCGGTCAGGGCATGAGGGGATACGGGGATAAGACAGAAGTTTGGGCTGAGAGAGAAAATGGATCAACCACAATGAAATGGTGGAGCAGGCACAATGGTCCTAAAGGCCTAATTCTGCTCCTATCTCTTATAGTCTTATTACATCATCATCATCATTATGTGCCGTATCATATGACATGGGCGATCATGGTCTTTTCCTGACCATGATTGTTCTTGGCAAATTTTTCTACAGAAGTGGTTTGCCATTGCTTTCTTCTGGACAATGTCTTTACAAGATGGATGACTGCAGCCATTATCAATACTCTTCAGAGATTGTCTGCCTGGCGTCATTGGTCGCATAAGCAGGACTTGTGATATGCATCAGTTGCTCAGACGACCATCCATCACCTGCTCCCATGGCTTCATGTGACCCTGACTGGGGGGACCTAAGCAGGTGTTACACCTTGCCCAAGGGTGACCTGTAGGCTCGCAGAGAGAAGGAGTGCCTTACACCTGCTTTGGTGGAGATGTAGCTCCAACACGCCACACACTCATGATTACAGGGTGTGCAAATCTTTTCATTTTCATTTTTGATTTTGACCTCTGGAATGGGGTTTAAAGCAGGAGTTTATACTTCCAGTTTAAGATGGCGCTACTGAAAATGGGTGGCAACTTGCTGGTGGCTTATAAAGCAAGAAGTACAACTAAATCATTTAAAAAACACTTTTTCTATGGAAAATTGTGGTAAACGATCACCGCAAACAATGAAGAAGTGAGTGAAAGTGAGGCTGACTTGAGGGCCGAGACGTGCAGGTGCGATGCAAGGTCAGAGCGAGGTAGAGGCATGTTTGAGGAGAAGTGGTCAGAGCAGGGTCAAGGCATGGTTGAGACGGAGTCTGGGAGTGCGAAGTGGATAAAAGTCGGAGCGGAGGAGATTGAAGCCCATCCACCTAAACCATGGATGAGTTCTGATCAATCCAAACAGCGGGCTGATTTTGAAAGGTCAAGTACGGGCCAGAATTGGGTGGTGGGGTCCAGGCCCAGAGTGCATCGATCCAGCAGGGCCTGGGTCCTAGAGTAAGGGACAACCCGGTGTTTGGACAAGCTAAATGCCAGGCTGAATGGATTGAAAAGACCAAGTGTCAGGACTGGAGGAGAGAGATGGGCCAGTTCTGTTTGCTCTGCTCTTCATTGCACTGTGGCTGAGGCTGTGGCCTGCTCCAGGCTGTGGTCTGCTGTTCTAAATGCTGTTTATTATCAAAGAATATATAATTCTACAACTTTGAGATTTGTTTGCTTAACAGGCGGTCACAAAGCAAGGAACCCAAAAGAACTGAATTGGAAAAAAAGTAAAACCAATCCCCAGTGCCCACGGAGACAGAAAGAGAAAAAAATTCAAAACAAATCGTGTGATCAATATAAGTGAGCAACAAGACAGCATTCCAAACTGAACGGAGTCCTTAGATCCAAATCCCTGAGCAGCCCAAAGCCTGGGTATTCAGTTCATCATATTAGTGGGGCAAGACACTGCAAAGTTGGCAGACAGGAAGCACAGCAGCCAGGGGCAGTCTCACAGCCTTCGCATTGTGGAGAGAGGAGCCCCCAGACTCTGGGCTGGATTTTAAATTGTCCGAACCTCGCACGAGCACCCGGGCATCATTGTGGCAAATTGCTCTAGGCCTAGGATGTGCATTCCAGCGATTCGCTTTGGACCTAGATTTCTGTGGTTGGAGAAGCCACTCTCAAACTCTGCAAATTGGCATGGTGCTTAGCGTGATCCAAACTCGCCTGACTCTTGACACCCGGCTTTTCTAGTCTATCTTGGCAGGCGTTTAGACTACTTGAATGGCATATTGTACCTCGCATTAGGACCCGGGCCTTGCTGCAGCGAATCACACTGGGCCTAGAACATGCCACCCAGCTTCAAACCTGGATTTTGCTGCTGAAGAAGCCGTTCTTAACCTTTTCGTCTCAGCTTGGTGCTTAGAGCAATCCACCCTCACATCCAGGTGAGTTGGCTGGCATGGGAACTCTTCCATTTCATCTTCTCCCCTCCAAATCATCCGCTACAACCATCATGGCTCCAACTCCAAGTGCGTTGATTTTGCAGCACATAGGCAGGGCAAGTCCTTTGAGTTTTCTTTGCCCTCCCTCACCTCTTCATTGTTTGTAGTGATAGTTTACCACAACTTACTTCAAAAGAAGCATTATTATTAATGTTTTTAATTGCATTCCTTTGCTTTTCAACCAGCAGTAAGTTGTCGCACATCTTCAGTAGCATCAACTTAAACCAAAAACTAAGCTGCTGCTTGCTGTTATTGTTTATAGTGTTACGGATTCAGGCAACAATAAATATATGAGTTAGGCAAGGGTTTTTATAACAAATAACACGTTTATTAAACACTGAAAACAAACCCCCCCAAAAGTAAACAAATCACTAACGTAACCGGAAATCAGCTGCTGCGCGGCAGCTTAAACAGTTCTTAAAGCAATGAAGCTTACAGTCCTTAAAGCGATGTTGCAAGAAAAGTTCTTTAAAGTAGTATTGCCAAAAGTTCAAAATGCTCACAGTCCATTTAAAAGGAGAGACTTTTTTAAGACGATTTAAATTCTCTTTCACGTCATTTTGCTTCAGTTCCCAAAGTCGAACTTTTCCCACGAAGAATTTACGAAACGAAACGGCTTAAAGGCACTGACCTTTCCTTTACCACACTGTCCTCAATCTTTTCTGCTATTTCGCAGAGATTAACATGAGAACAGTCAACGAATTCCTTCCGAATAAGGATCAAATAAGGTCGAACCTGTTTCACCGTCGAAATCGATTCTCCTCGATCTTTAACTCCCAAACTCCTATCTTCACTCTCCACTGATTCTTAACTAGCAGTATTGTAAAGAAACTGCTGGCAATGACCTTTTAAACTTTAGGCATTAGATAAAACTTCATCTTTCAACTAAACTGCATCACCACATTAAATCACGCAGTGGCATGAAGTCAACATGGCAAATCCAGTCACGAACTGCCCCTCCTCACAGGGAGGGGTCCTCCTTTTATACTCTGTAAAAAAAACCTGTCATATGATCTCTACTGGCGGCAAAATGACGTCACTCCACCATCACAAGACCATTACCTCAAGTCCAGTATAACTTCAACCCCAATCACGTGACAAGGGTACCACTGTCACGTGTCACGAGTACGTAACAATAGATTTGTGTTTTGTGTTCTGCACATTGGGTGTTTGCTAGTCTTTTTTTAATGGGTTCTTTTGGGTTTCTTGCTCTGTGGCTACCTATAAGGAGATGAATCTTAGGTGTTTATAATGTATTCATACTTTTATAATAAATCCATTTTGATCTTTGAGAACTTATGTGGAGCAGCATGACACATCAAGAGCAAAAGAAAGCATAAAATATGCATTACCTGGCTAAAAGAGAGAGTGCAAAAAAAACAGGAAAAAACAGTGGTAGTACCTTTCTAACAAACTGTGAATATCACATTGTTTTGTAGATAAATACATCCATTAGAGGACACATGGAAAAGACCAACTCTGTATTAGGATGATTTGGCAGATAAATGCATGGCTGAGAAGCTGGTGTAGGGAGCAGGGCTTCAGGTTCTTGGATCATTAGGATTTCTTCTGGAGGAGGTATGACCTGTTCACAAGTGATGGTTTGCACCTGAACCCATGGGGGGGCCAATGTTCTCGCAGTCAGGTTTGTTAGACCTGTTGAGGAAGGTTAAAACTAATTTGGCAGGGGGGTGGGAACCAGAGTGAAGGGACTCAGGATAGGACAGATGGTAAAAAAAATCAGAGACAGAGTGCAGTCAGACTGTCAGGAAGGACAGGCAGGTGACAGGACAAAATTGCAGCCAGCAGGGTGAGTATCAGTGCATTAGGGATGCAGAATCAAAAAGGATAGCAAATACAGTACTCAGTGTTATATCTCAATGCATGGAGTATAAGATGATCTTGTTGCACTATTGCAGATTGTCAGGTATGATGTTGTGGTCATCTCTGAACGTGGCTGATGGATGGTTTTAGTTGGGAACTGAATGTCCAAGAAAACACTTTGAATCAGTGGGCTAGGAAGGTAGGCAGAGAGGGTGACGTGGTTCTGCTAGAAAGAATGGCATCAAATCAGTAGAAAGAGGTGACGTAGGATTGGAAGATGTTGAATCCTTGTGGGTTGAGTTAAGAAACCACAAAGGACTCTGACGGCAACTATGTACAGGCCTCCCAACAGGCCACCCTTGGGCAAGGTGTAGCACCTGCTTAGTCCCCTGATCAGGGTCACATGAAGCCATGGGAGCAGGTGGTGGATGGTCATATGAGCAGCTGGTGCATATCACAAGTCGTGGTTATGCGACCACTGACACCAGTCTGACAATCTCTGAAGAGGATTGATAATGAAAGGAGTCACCCAACTCCCTTTGTAAAGACACTGCCCAGAAGCAGGCAATGGCAAACTATTTCAGTAGAGAATTTTGCCAAGAACAATCAGGGTCATGAGACCATGTTCACCTATATCATACGACATGGTACATAAGGAGAAAAAACAAACCGATGTATAAGCAATTGTTCAGGGTGTTTTGTAATGATCATAGTTGCTTTTGTAACAGCTTGGTTGCAGTTGTAAGTATTGCTGTACTCGAATGGGGCAACCTTATTGATTAATTCAAACAGCAGAACTTGGATGGAATTATCAAACACCTTGGCTCTTCCTCCTTTTTCTTTGTTTTGTTTCATCACCTTCTCTCACTGCTAAGCTCTGCTTTCGCAACTCTCCTTTCCCAACCTCTCTGTTCTCTTAGCGCTTAATAAACTATCATAAGCAACAAGTTTTATGCCTCGTTCCTGTCTTCCGAGGAACATCGGATCAAAAATGTCAGCATCCAACAGCAGGTAGACAGCAACATGCAAGGTCACAATGGGAGAGATTGTGAGGTCAAAAGTCCACTTTATCAAACAAGGGAACCATTCAAGAGTAGGATTGAAGCTGTCCTTGAGCCTGATAGAACATGCTTTCAGACTTCTGTAGTTTCTATCCATTCAGAGAAGGGACAAGAAAGAATGCTCAAAGCTCATAGTTCGAAGTACTGCACATATATGTAAACATATGTAACGCTAAGATTCATTTCATTGTGGCATGCTCAATAAAACTTTGTAATAGCATCAATGAAAGACTGCACCAAATTCAGTGTTCAACCAATGTGCAAAAGACAAAAAAAATGTGGAAATACAAATAGAAAGAAATAATAATCAATAAATAAGCAAGAAAATGAATGTCAGGGTTGGGAGGAACAAAAAGATATGGTCAGGAGAGGCAGAGGGACTCTTACAGGACTGTTTTGAGCCAGTGAGCTGCACAATATTCAGGGATCCATCTTCAAGTCCGATTGAGTACACCACAGTTGTCATCGACTTCATCAAAACCTGTATGGATGCCTTCAAAAACATATTGTACATGCACAAATCAAAAGCCATGGATAAATGAGGAATATCATCATCTGCTGAGGGCTAGATCTGTGGCATTTAAGGCTGGTAATCCAGAGTTATACAAGAAATCCAGATTTGACCCATAGAAGGCCATTTTAAGAGCAATACAAAAAATCAGTTCTGATTGAGGTTAGAGACGGAAATGGATGTATATCAGCTCTGGCAGTGTTTGCTTCCTACAACGTGCAAGATGAGTTCAATGCCTTTTACACACACTCGCATGGCTTCAAGTCCTGAAAGTATTCCTGGTAGGCATTGAAAACTGACTGGCAGGACTGTTCAAGAACATCTTCAATCTCTCACTTGATACAACTATTGTTGGAAGAAGTTCAGATGGTGATGAGGAGGCATACAGGAGTCAGATAGATCAGCTGGTTGAGTGGTGTCACAACAATAACCTTGCACTCAACATCAGTAAGACTAATGAATTGATTGTGGACTTCAGGAAGGAAAAGGAGATGTCGAGGGAACACTCACCAGTCCTCGCTCACTGATCAGCAGTGGAAATAGTGAGCAGTTTCATCTTTCTAGCGTAAACATCTCTGAACATCTATCTCAGTCCAACATATTGATGCAATTACAAAGAATACGTGGCAGGGAATTTGAGAAGACTTGGTGTGTCACCAAAGACGCTCTCAGATTTCTACTGGTATGTTACAGAGAGCATTGCCACACACTCTCATATGGAGGGGCCACTGTGCAGGATCAGAAAAAGCTGCAGGATGTCGTAAACTCAGCCAGCTCCATTATGGGCACTAGCCACATTGAAAGGTGATGCCTCAAAAAGTGGCATTCACTATTAAAAGTCCCCATCATCCAGAACATTACTTCTTCTTATTACTACCATGAAGGGGGAGGTATAGGAGCCTATAGACACACACTCAACACTTCAGGAGCAGCTTCTTCCCTTCTGCCATCAAATTTTTGAATGGACAATGAACCCACGAATGCTATTTCAGTATGCTTTCCCCTCTTATTGCACTACTTATTTAATTATATATATATATATATATTTATAATTTATAGTTTTTATTATTTTGTATTGCAATGTACTGCTGCCTCAAAACAACAAATTTCATGACATGTGCCAGTGAATTAAATCTGATTCTATTGATTTAATCCACAGGAGGAATTCAGGTTCTAGTGCAGCATTTCAAACTAAAACATTCACAATTCCTTTCCTCCACAGATGGTTCTCAACCCACTAAGGTCCTCCAAGAGATTGTTTGTTTCTTCAGATTCCTGCAACTGCAGTCTCTTGTGTCTTCAGGGTCAGAAACTGCTGGAGGAACTTTGTGAGGTAAGTATCATCCATGGAGACAGAGTAATGGTCACCTTTTTCGGAAATAGTCCTGTATTTGGAGATGGTGATTGTGGAGACGTTGTTGCCAATCATTCTGATTTGTCTGCAACAGGGAGCTATTGAGACCTTGGTCTTGGTGCTTTGTGATGAGTTTCAAGGGGGTGATAGCATTGAATGCTAAGCTGTAGTTAATGAAGAGTGTCTTAATGTAATCATCCTTGTTGTTAAGATGTTTTAGAGCTGAGTGAAGAGCCAATGAAATTGCATCTGCTGTTGAACTGTTGTGACGGGAAAATTGGAATGGATCCATGTCACTCTTCAGGCAGAAGTTGATATACTTTATGAGCAACTTCCCAAAGCACTTCATCACAGTGTCTGCAGAAAGACAGATTAGGAGAATGGACAAAGAAGTGGTAGATAGAATACTGTACAGAGAAGAGTATGCTCAAGCACTTTGGTAGAAGGCATAAACGGGTAGATTATTTTCTAAATGGGGAAAAAATTCAGAAATCAGAAGTGCAACAGAGCTTGGCATACCTCATGCAGGATTCTATTATGAGCAACTTTGGGCCCCTTATCTAATGAAGGATGTGCTGGCATTGAAGAGAGTTCAGAGAAGGTTCACAACAATGATTTTGGGAATGAAAGGGTTAACCTATGAGGAGTGTTGAATTGCTTTGGGCCTTTGCTTGCAGGAGTTTCGAAGAATGAGGAGGGATTTCACTGAAATCTATCAAATATTGAAAGGCCTAGATAGTGTGGACATGGAGAGGATGCTTTCGTTGGTGGGGAGGTCTAGCACTAGATGGCACAGCCTCAGAAAAGGACATCCATTTAGAAAAGAGATAAGAAGCAATATACTTAGCCAGTGGGTAATGAATCTGTTTGCATTCATTTCTACAACTAGGTATACCTAAAGTGGAGGTTGATAGATTCTTGATTAGTGAACACACCAAAGGTTATGGGGAGAAGGCAGGAGAATGGGCTTGAGAAGGATAATAATCATCCATGTCAGCACAGATTTGACAGGGGAAATGGCCTAATTCTGCTCCTGTGTGTTGCGGTCTTATGATCAGTGATGTAAGTGCTACTGGATGAGAACAGGTTTGAACTTTGAACTTTGACAGTGTTACCATATGAAACGTCAGCCATTTCTTTCCACCCCCATAGATGCTGCTCAACCTGAAGACTTCCTACAACAGTTCAGGTTTGCTCCGGTTTCCACCCCCTGCACTCTCTGTAAGCCTCCAAGCTGTTTTAGAAATATGCTTTAAACTTCAATTCCACAGCAGCCCCCTTGAGTACAGAGGAAAGTAAAGCAATGTCAAATCTTAAATGAGCACAATGAAAATGTACTGCTGATTGGATGTCACATTTCAAGCTGTTTCGGTTTAATTTTCTATTAAAAGACGTTGAGCACTTAAGTTAATTTTGAATACTAAGCTTCTAAACTACATAACATTAGAAGAGACACTGAAATTCCTGACAGCTGCAATGATAACAAGCCAACTCTGATGTTGATTGCCGTTGGACCATAAATATCAGGCAAATTGTTAGTCTGTGTAACGGGGGATTATTAGTGCACACACACTGCGTCAGCTCTCTGAAGCAAGCAGAAGAGGAGAAAACGAAAATAGAAATTAAAAAAAATACTGCAGATGCTGCAAGTCTGAAACAAAAACAAGATACGGGAACCACACAGCAATTTAGATAACGACTCTGGAAAGAGAAATAGAATTTGGATTGGAGACCTTTAATCAGAAATCGAACTGAGCTAGATGCAGCAGGATAGAATGGAATGGAAGGAAAATGATGTAGTCAGAGGTTTTCTGCAAGGGATTAAAGCAAAATGATTATGGCCTCAGAATCAAGAAATTTCAACAGCGCCTCTATTTCCTCAAGAGGCTAAAACATTCGACATAGCAGACTGCCATGGTAGCGTAGCGGTTAGCGTGACTGCATGATATCATTACTGTAATGTATGGATCCATTCCTTTTAGAGAAATGACTCCCCATTAGCACTACATATTGATCTGTTGTCTATGCATGTGTATTGATATGCCGTCTACACATGCACATTGATTTGTTGTCTATGCATGCGCATTGCTCTCTCATTGTAATGTGTGTATACCAATTAAAGCCATCGCCCACGTGCGTACCTTTATTTAATTGATACGTAGTTGTGCACAGACACAACAAATTGGTGACAAGTACGAATCTGAATGTCAGAAAATATCATTAACTACGTCAACGGCAAGGTAGTTCATGACATTTTCAATGAGAGGAAAGAGTTAAACAGTATGGGGCTAACAAACAGACGGGTGAGTAACAATGCATAGGACACAGTGAAAGATGCAACTAGCAGATTTAAAGTGAAAATAATGTGGCAATAGCTTTTATAGGGAAAGCTGATGAATCTCATAGTGCTAATGAAGGCTGGCAGTCATATATCAAAAGGGTAACGTGGACAACATGGAGGAGCAAAAGACAGTCCTTACACTTCTTAGCTTAATGGGTCCTAGGACATATAATCTCTTTCACAACCTAGTAACTCCTGAAATACCAGCAAGCAAAATGTTCAACAAATTTGTTATAATTTGGCAAAATCACCTGAACCCTAAACCTTTGGTAATAGCTGAGACATGTAGATTTTACAAAAGGAACCAGTAAAAAGATGAAAGCATTTTTGAAGACATTGCAGAATTGTGCAAACTTTTCCAGGACTGTGATTTTAGAGATACATTCTGATGCATTAAGGAACAGGCTTGTATCTAGCATGCATAATCAAAACACTCAGAAGAACCTACTGTCAGAAAGAGACCTAACCTTAGAACAGGCATTGACCATTGACCATCACTAGAGACTGCAGCAATGGATGCAGCAGAACTACAGGAAAGGGGGTCAGAATATGAAGTATACAAAATATCCCTGAATTGTACAAAAAGCCAAAAATGTTATCAATGGGACAAATCCGCCCATGATGCAAATGACTGTTGGTTCAAAGAAAAAAATTGCAGAAAATGTCACGGAGAAGGTCACATAGAGAGAATGTGCAAGTCAACCATAAAGTACAACCGAAGAGAAAAACCACACCGAGTGAAAAGTTTCAGACAAAAATTAAGCAAATGCATAAAGTGACTGAATGTGAAACCAACAACACGAAGTCTGACAAAAGTGGGCTGTCATGCCTAGAACTGCATAGTGCCAAAAAATTGCATGGATCACAATAGATGTTTCTCTTGTAAAACTGAAAATGGAGCTGGATACAGGGTCAGCTTTGTCCATAATTTCAGAGGCTGACTACAACAGGTTGTTTTCAAAGCTACCATTCGAGAAGACCTCAGTGATGCTAAAAACCTACACAGATGAAAATGTATCTCCCAAAGGCAAACTAAAAGTGAATGTGACATTTGGAGGCCAAACACAACAGTCAGAGCTATATGTGTTGAAAAGTGGAGGACCAGCACTTTTCAGACATGAATGGTTGAGAAAAATCCAACTAGACTGGCGCTCAATCAAAGCTCTCAGTGTGACATCAACAGGCAATGGCAGCCCAAATGCAAGCACTAACCACAGATTTTCACAGCTGCTTAATGCTAATTAGAAGGTGTTTGAGAAGGAGATTGGTTTCCAGGAGAAAAAAATTCCTTTTCATGCATTGGAACGGTGTTCATGCGATGACAAATCTAACACCTGCAATGCTGTTCATGAACAGGAATCTGAGATCTCGCATCAACCTCCTGGAACCAGATCTACGGAGGGAAGTGCAGAATAAACAGTTCAGCCAGTTGCCATTGAATCAGCAAAGCGCTTTGAGATAAGACGGGATGTCCTAACGTGTGAATACTGAGAAACCACGTGGACACCTAGTAGGATAGCTTCAAGAACTGGACCACTGATGTACACAGTGGATGTTGGAGGTCAGAGGTGGAGACGTCATGTGGACTGGATACTGGACGCTCAACCGAAGAACACATCTGAGTTGATTGCATCCAACAAGATGCAAACTTACCTCTCAATGACGGTCAGGTCACTGATGGAAATGGCACACCAGAAGCCAAGAACGTTGTCTTAGACGAGACAACTACCAAACTTGAAGTCACTCCACAGTTCTAGAGGCACTACCCTGAAAGAAACAGAGCATCATGCTAAAGACTGAATCTTGAGCATAGTGAAATTAGTTATGGACTGGTATTCTGAAAGCATGTTTATTTGGAATATCATTTATGAAGGGGAAATTGAATGTTTTGTACATATACAGTTTTATGTTGCATTAATCTAAAGGGGGAGGAAGTGTAATGTAGGTGTAATGCCCTAGTTAAGATTTTACTTCTAATGTTGTAGGGTAGTTCATTTAGTGGCTTTCTGTAGAAGAAGTGTGTGCTGCTGGTAGTGTTTGGGTTACCATTAAAGATAAGGGGATGTGATGTTCAGCTTAGAGACGTCAAGTCAGCCAATAAGGATGGTGGAACTGGGAGAAGGTTCTAGAGAAAGCTGGGCGGAGAGGTGTTGTGATGGAAACTGGGGTGGGCCAAGGTCTTTTCGGCGGGAGATGGAGAGAGAAGAATATCAAGAGAACTGATTAATATTTGATCCAGCTGGAAGAGCACGATCCAATGGAGTCCAAGTTGGGAAATTCTGCTGGTGATTGGTGAATAGGAGTTGGTGCATTGAGTAAAAGGACACATCCAGTTTTTGGAAGATCTGAGCTCCAACCTAGTGAATATTTGACTGTTTTAATTATAATGGGCCCTTTTACTGTTTTTTCTTTGTTTTTCTTTCTTCTTTAATACTTTATGATTAAGTTGACATTCATAAATACACCTTTATAATTGCATGCAGTGTACGATCTGTTATTTCTTGCCAATGGATAATTGCATGTGGGCAGTATTTACACAATATTCACTCAGATCAGGGTTGTGGGTGGTTGAAACATCCCAACTTCCTGTTTTGATGAGACCCAAGTCATACCAACTCTAGATGAATGTAGTTTGAGAAATGTGGTTTTCTCAACACTGAGTCCAATGACTGTGGGGGAGAGCCTAACAAACTGTGTTTCTATAGACACCTGGTAAAAAGGGATTTCATATGGATCTATTTCTTTTAGAGCAATGACTTCTCATTAGCACTACATATTTATCTGTTTTCTATGCATGTGTATTGATCTCTCACTCACTTCAATGTGAATACACCAGTTATAGTCATCTCCCACATGCGTGCCTTTATTTAATCGATATGTAGTTGGGTGCAGAAACAACAATTACAGCTCGGGGAGTACTAGACTCCAGAGTTCAATTCCAGCACCATTCTGTAAGGAGTTTCTGTAAGATCTCCCTGTGGAATAGGGCAAGTGAAGTTATCCCCTTTGGTTCAAGAGCCTGATGGTTGAGAGGTAGTAACTGCTCCTGACCCTGGTGTTGTGAGTCCTGAGGCACCTGTACCTTCTTTCTGATGACAGCAGTGAGAAGAAACTACGACTTGGGTGGTAGGGTTCTCTGTATTCCTGCAAAAACGCTCCATGTAGATGTGCTCAGTGGTGGGGAGAATTTTATCCATAATGGACTGGGCCATTATCATTACTTTTTGAAGGATTTTCCATTCCAGGACATTGGTGTTTCCAACCAGGCTTTGATGCAGCCAGTCAATGTACTCTCCACCACACATCTATAAAAGTTTGTCAAAGTTTTAGATGTCTTGCAAACTCTTAAGAAAATAGGGATACTGCTATGCTTTCTCTGTAATTGCACTTATGTGCTGGGCACAGGACTGGACCCCTGCAATGATAATACCAAGGAATTTAAAGTTACTGATCTTCTCCACCTCTAATACCCCATTGTGGACTGGCTCATGGACCTCTGGGTTCCTCTTCCAGATGTCAATTATCTGCTGACATTGAGTAAAGCACAGTGATGATTTGCTGGCAGCAAACACAAAAAGTGTTACTCACATTTTTTCTCAAAGTTGATCGCTGTAATCAATAGCTTGTAATTTCCCTTTTGGAGTTGAGCTTTGGAACCAACTGTACAACCTGGCATTTTTGTGGCGCGAACAGAACACTTGAAGGTGTAGGACAGTTGAATCATGGCATGTGTCGATGTGATGGGGCCCGGGCCTGAGATAGGGAACAAGCCGATGATTGACCGATTTAACCGCCAGGTCTGAACCAGGGCAGTGGGTTCTGGGCCTGAGAACGTATCAGAGCGATGGGGCTCAGGTCTGAGAGTGAAAAATGAACTGCTGCTTGGTCAATTTAAGCACCCGGACAGGTTGAAAAGGTCAAGGTGCTGGGGTAGAGGCAGGCAACAAGCCCATGTTCAGCTCTCTGCTCCATGAAGTTTACTCATTTCTGCCATGAAGTGACAGCTCCTGGACCAGCTGGGGTGATGACTGGCTTTGTGGCTGTGGATTCACTTTCGTGAACTCCAGTCCTGGATGTTATTTGCTACCTTTTATTGTTTGCATGATTTGGTATTTGTTCTGCACAAATGGGTTCTATTGGGTTTCTTTGTTTTGTGACTGACTGTAAGTAGACAAATCTCAAGTTTGCATATAATATATATACTTTGAACTTTGAATTTTTTGAACTTTGTTGATTTAGCACCACTCAGTCAGATTTGCAATCTCCCTCCTACATGCTGATTCGTCATCACCGTTGTTTTCAGCCTATGACATCAGCAAGCTTGAATATTGCATTGGAGCTATGTTTAGGCACACAGTCATTACTGTAAATCTGGTAGAGTGGGAGGGGTGGGGCTAGCACACAGCCTTGTGGTGCACCTGAGCTGGTGAAGACTGTGGAGGAGATGTTGTTGCCAATCCCAACTGGCTGGGGTCCGCAAGCGAGGAAATCAAGGATCCAATTACACAAAAAAAGTATTGAAGCCAAGGTCTTGAAGCTTATTCATTAGTTTTGAGGTGATGATAGTATTGAATACCGAACTGCAGTCAATAATGAGCATCCTGATGTACATTGAGTCAGCGGAAGGAAAGCAAATGCAATATTAGCTTTCATTTTGAGAGGACCAGAATATAAAGGCAAGGAAATAAGCATGTAATGCTGAAACTTTGTAAGCCATTGGCCAGAATATACTTGGGGTATTGGGCCTAATCTATCACCCTATCCACCTACATGACCACTTTAGTGAGCTGTGAATTTGACGTTAGAAGGAATGGGGTCCAATGAGGAATGCAACAGGGATGCAACAGATAGAAGGAGATGAGTTATTAACTTCAAACTTTCTGCATTATCACTCAAAGAGTTGAACTGCGTGTGCATGTAACGAGAGCTGTATAACTCATCTCCTTCTACCTTAGGCCACGAACTTATCAATCACCCCTGCTGTGGACGCTCTCTGGAGGTCCAAGATCCGTATGCTCCACGACCGCTGGACTAAGTGTGTAAATGGAGGAGGGAACTATGTTGAAAAATAAATGTGCTAGGTTTTCTAAAATTGACTCCTTCTACCTTTGGCCGTGAACTTATCAATCACCCATTGTACTTTGAATCCTTTGAATAATGGATATTGCATCCTAGCTGTCTATGTATACTCAAGCCAGGGCAACACGAAATGGAGATCTAGCTATTGCCCATGTGCCAGGCTCCCCCTCACCACGCAGCTGAAAAATCCAACGGAACAGTCTGAGCAACATAAGCCTGTTTGATGTTTCAACACTTCCTTATTTTCTCTAACATGAGAGAATCTGCAGACGCTGGAAATCCAAGCAACGCACTCAAAATGCTGGACGAACTCAGCAGGCCAGGCAGCGTCTATGGAAAAAAGTAGAGTCAATGTTTCAGGCCAAAGGGTCTCAGCCTGAAATGTTGATTGTACTTTTTTCCCAGAGATGCTGCCTGGCCTGCTGAGTTCCTCCAGCATTTTGTGTGTGTTCCTTATTTTCCCTTCCACTTATCAATGATCTGGTCCTTTGTCTTGTAATTACTGCAGTTTATTTCCTAAGTAACCTTCATACAGACTAGTCGTCTCATTCCGAGTACAATTATAAGCAGGGAACAGGGGTTTCACGCCAGCGACTTTTATCTTTCGTCTCCAGGGTTCCTAACATATTTAAGAGGGTCCTGTTAAACCTCTTGACAGGGCTTTCTCTGGGATATGGTGTAGTTCTGACTTTCTGAATTCCAGACATCTAAAACAATTCTTTAATCAAGTGGGATTCAAAGTCAGGCCCTCTATCATTGTGTAGGTACTCGGGATAACCAAAATGTGAGATGAAATGCTCCCATAAGCACTTCACAACTGTCTTGGCTTTTTGGTTAGGTGTAGGAACAGCCAAAGTGTATTTAGTGTCATGATCAATTATCACTAACACATCATTTGATCAGGTTCTAATGTATGAAAGTCTGGTTTGCATTGACTTCCTTTCATTAGAACCCAATCAAAATCCATGCAGACCAGTTTCAAGGGTTCAGTAATCACAATGTTCACTAACGGAGCAGCTTTCTCAGGCAAGGCCTTTCTTCTTGCTCATCAACCACGTTTTAATCTTGTGTTCCAGTTCAGCAGCCATCCTGGGCCAACAGAATCAGCTTCTGACTGAATCCAGGGTGTGATCAATACCCTTGTGACCAAAGTCATTGTGAAGACTCTTTAGTACTTCAGATTGAAACTTTTCAGGTAAAACAAGCTGGTATCTTGTATTATTTGTGGTTAATCTTTTCTTGTAGAGAATTCTGTCTTTTAGCTCTAGACAGTCCCATTCTCTGAGAAGGTAGGGTAGTCTGGGGATTGTATTTCTCACTGAAGGGGATGGTTGTTCTTCAGTTTACAGCTGCTTGATGACTTACCTTATACAAGGATCTGCTAACTGGGAGTCTATAATCTCAGCATCAGAGAGCTGAGAAATGACTGGTAATCCCCAACACTGATCTTCTTTAGCATAACTGTCAGGTATAGCACCTGAATACGTCATAAAGGATCGAGCATATGCAAAGGCAACATCCGTAGCAGGTTCTGTTTGTTGGATATGTTGACTCTCACATACAGCTTACACAATGGTAGTAATGACTTTCAATAAACTTCAAGATGCATTCCCGCTCTTCCTGGGACTTCATTTCACTGAGCAAATCTTGGAGCTTTTGAGACATGCTTTGCCAACATCAGACCCCGTTTGTCCAACAACAGGAACCGCATCTGGTTTAAAATGACGTGACTCACACTCGTTCCGTCTCTTTTCAAGCTGTCTTCTTTTTTTCTCCTACGAATGTCGGATTGAGTTCACAACAGCAAGAGCTGGCTTTGTGCCAATTTTCACAGCATTTAAAACAGTATCAAAATTTTGGTTTTACACTTGGCCGTTAGTGGTTGTGGATTCTTGTTTATCCTTTGTGTCCGCCTTTCCTTTTGATGGCAAATCACTTGCTAACTTAGAGCTCATTTTTACTTTCTGCTGTTTCATAGCTTGTAGAGTAGCTAGTTGACTACTAGCGATCCACTTATTCCTTTGAGAAGTAACTCAAATTAATTGTGCTACATTATCTTCTTTACAGGCACCTGCAGTCTGAAATTGTATAACAGCATGTTGTTTGACTGTTCCTACATGCTGCTTGGATGAGCTCAATCGCTCAGTTGGATGTCGCTAACTCATAGCCTCTGAGGAAAGGCACCGCTACAACTTGCAACCTGGCCATCTCTGAGGCTGAGGTACACAGATGTTTCCAACGAGTGGACAGCGCAAGGCTGCAGAACCAGACAGCATCCCGGGGTGAATACTCAGGATGTGCATGGCACACTGGCAGGTGTGTTTACAGACATTTTTAATCTCTCCCTCTCCCAGTGTAGAGTGCCCTCCTGCTTCAAAGCATCCACCATTGTTCCTGTACCAGAAAAGACCAAGGTAACATGCCTAAATTACTGGTGTCTTGTCACACTCGCCTCAATAATAAGCAAATGATTTGAGAGGTTGGTCAAGGATAACATCTGCAGCTTGCTACCACCCAAAATGGAACCCCTACAATTCACCTGCTGACACAACCAATCGACAGATGACACAATTGAGGGCATCCTGACTGGCTGCATCACTGCCTGGTATGGAAACTGTACCTCCCATAGAGGCTAGAGGTAACAAAAGAAATTGATGAGGGTAGGGCAGTGGATGTGGTCTACATGGACTCCAGCAAGGCACTTGACAAGGTTCCTCATGAGAGACTCATCCAGAAAGTCATGAGGCATGGGATAAGTGGAACCTTGGCTGTTTGGATAAAAATTTGGCTTAAAGGAAGAAAGCAGAGGGTAGTTGTGGAAGGAAAGTATTGTGCCTGGAGGTCGGTGACTAGTGGAGTGCCGCAGGGATCTGTCCTGGGACCCCTGCTATTTGTGATTTTTATAAATGACCTGAATGTAGAGGCAGAAGGATGAGTGAGAAAGTTTGGGGATGACACAAAGATTGGAGGAGTTGTGTATGAAGCTGTAGGTTGTCGAAGGTTACAAGAGGATATAGACAGGCTGCAGAGTTGGACAGAAAAATGGCAGATGGAGTTCAATCCAGACAAGTGTGAGGTGATGCATTTTGGAAGGGCAAACCAGAAGACTGAGTACAGGATTAATGGTCAGTTACTTAAGAGTGTGGATGAACAAAGGGACCTTGGGGTTCAAATCCATACATCCCTCAAGGTCGCTGCACAGGTTAATAGGGTAGTTAAGAAGGCCTATGCGTTGCTAGGCTTCATTAACAAGGGGATTGAGTTCAAGAGTAGAGAGGTCATGTTGCAACTCTACAAATCTCTGGTGAGACCGCACTTAGAGTATTGTGTTCAATTCTGGTCACCTCATTATAGGAAGGATGTGGAAGCTATGGCGAGGGTGCAGAGGAGACTTACCAGGATGTTGCCTGGTTTGGAGAACAAGTCAATTCAATTCTTCATGTGTGCGGTTCTAGCAACATGCTTGTCTTACTCAGTGTGTAGGAATGTCAATAGTTTGATAAACAATGGTGGGTTTAGTTTTTTCCGTTCCAGTTGCAGCTCTAACACTGGGGAGTGGTCCCAACATCCCCTACAAAACTGCTTTAAGAGATGCTTGTTAGCGTCAGTTTTGGCAACTCCACTTCACTTTACAGTCAGTGTCAACGCTACTTGTAGCTGCTGTAGGTAAGCAGGCGGTTTTTTACCCATGTTCTGTCCTGCGTTCGTGAATTTGACAAATAATTCATCACTATCTTCCATGGTGGCAATAGCTGAATCTAGGAGTTGTACATAAATAGCAGGTGAAGCTCCAGGGCTTAGTAACTTGATAATGTCAGAAACTGGTGGAAGAATACTTCACATACTTTCTATGTTCTATGAAGATCAGACACATTTAGGTCTTGCAAGAGAAATTCAACACTGCCATGTCAAGCCTCATAATCCGTTTCATTAGGTAAACGAGGGGTTCTACCAAAAGAGGTTTGGAGGTAAGCCTGAGTGGTGTCTTTTCCAACTTTCTGAGTGTAAACACCAGCTAAAGTAACTGCATGGTAGGAAACTTTTTGCTCTGTTGAATGTCCAGTAGCAAGGGCGAGAGAGTTTGTACTGCAGTGCCAAAATTGTACTATGAAGATTCTGCACCAGGGTCAGTTAGAGGAATAACTGGCAAGTGAACCATATTATTTTAGAAAGTCTAGTATCTCCTCAGCTTTTTCTGTTCCTGTTATGCCACTGACTAAAACAGCATTTTGCATTTTGACACCCTTTTCCTCTAGGACTTCCATTTTCTTTCACTGTATATCTTAATTGAACAAATGAGTTTGAACAAAAATAATCTTTCAGTGCTTTGTATACTAAACAGTGTGTTACTAGCTGTCTAATACACTGCCTCCTGGCTGGCTCCCCAAGTTTTACCTAACTCCTGTGCAATAGTTGTCTTATCTCGTGTTACTGGTCACCTCACTCTAAAAGAGAAAATCAAATTATATTATACTACACCAGGTGCTAGTAGGCCATCAGAAGCTCTAGGGAGTAGTTGGAGGCAGTAAATAGAAAACACACACTTCTGGAGGTAAGTTTGTTTATAAGAAAAGCAATATATGCAAAATATTTCATGATTAAGAAAACTTCAAAACTCCAAAATTCTGTTTAGGTCCCAAATATCAGATATCGAACAAAAACCAAATTCCTTTTAGTTAGAATCTGTGAGATTCATTAGAATAACCATTATTACTCCAATTTCTCTAACTAATTAGATCTAGTGTTATTCCCTATTTAAAGGTTTACAGACTAACTTTTCCTTTTTATTTATCCCTAGATAGTTAGAAAGCTAATTGAATTCCTATTCTTAAGTATTATGGTTAGTTTCAACTTCAGTCAGCATGTCTACAAATTCAAATTCAACCCCCCCAAAAAACAGCTTAATTCCTTTCACAACAATTCTCCAATCTCACAACTTTTAAACAAAGTAAATCTCATTCAGTAACTTAGCAAAGTCTTTGCAAAAATCATCAGTTCTTGCAGAAAATCAGATTCAAATCCTTTAAATGAAAATAAACTTGTACATTCAACCATATTAAATCCTCCCTGTCATTAAGCATTAAGTTCTTTGATCTTGGGTAGCTCGCCCATTTTGTTTCTTGTTTCATTCTGTTGCAATGAGCAACTGAAGTGAACCCAAGTGCAGGAAACAAGCATGGAGATTGAGTTGGGACTCTCACGTTTATTTGAACGTTGCATGGCAAACAGGAGGGATCCTGACATGGAGCCTTGACACGGAACTTCATAGGTAAACCTAGAAACTGGAGCAAAAACTTAGGACAAATGGTTCTAAGTGGTTGGGAATCGTGGTTATCACACAGGAAAAGAGCAATGAACTGGCAACTAGTGGATGTGATGTTGGGGTTCTTATACTGAGTTCTTGATGGAAACCAAATCAAACCATTATCCCAAACAGCTGTAGCCCACGCTAAGGCACTTCCCCGCAACAACCACATGATATAAGCTACCTTTGACTTGTCCATGGAGTACGTGGATGATTGTTGATCGAACACCAAGGAGCATTGCAGAAGGAAGGCCCGGCACTTCCCCAAATCCCCAGCGTAGAGTTCAGGTTCGAGTACATGTGGCTCTCTTGGCGGGGTTGTTGCTGACTTGTAGGGGGCTGCCACTACAGAATGTCTGGACTGGTTTGACAGAGTTCCAGGAGAGGATGGGGTAAGGTTAGTGGATACACAGTCCACCTGGTCACCGAGCTTCATTATGTTAGCAGACATGAAATGGAGGTTGTCCACGACATCCCAGAGAAGTTGATCGTGCAGACCCAGTAGGGAGCTCTGGCTGGCAAGGGCTTGTTGCAGGGTCTTCATGTCCACTGGGTCCATAGTGGCCAGTTCGTTCTGTTGCAATGAGCAACTGAAGCAAAACCAAGTGCAGGACACAGGCTTGGAGATTGAGTTAAGATTCTTATGCGAACTTGAACATTGCACAGCAAACAGGCGGGATCTTGACACAGAGCCTTGACACAGAACTTCATAGGTAAACCTAGCAACTGGAGTAAAACTTAGAACAAACAGCTCTAAGCGGTCAGAAATCGTAGGTATCATACAGGAAAAGACCAACGAACTGGTGACTAGTGGTTGTGATGTCAGGGTTCTTATACTGAGTTCTTGATGGAAGCCAGGTGTACCATCATCAAAGAGAATTAGAAGCATTTAGGAAATTAACGATCAGGACCATGGCATAATCAAAGAAAATTAGAAGCAAGCTAGGGAATAAACAATCAGGACCATAACAGTTGGATGAAATAGTCGATCATCCATGGAAAGTCCATTCACAAACTTATACAAAGGAAAACCTGACCCTTGGTATGATTTAACAGAACTAATTCCCGGTTACATAGTAGAGATCTTGGACACTGGTCACTGCCGATATTATCTTGTTATAGCGGCTGCTTGTTATAGACATAGCTTCAATAGATCTTTTATTGCTATCATTTTTTTCCTCGAGAGGTTTCACCCTGAGGTTTTAAGGTAAGTAGGTTAGAGATATTCTCCACTAATTCCACTTTTAACAGTTTATATCTTTAGATTCTAACAGTTTGCCGTGTTCTCTCATTTTGCTGCTCCTGATCAGCAATACCTCATACTCGCATAGCCTTTTTTCCCCAAGTTCTCTTTTTTTTTTAGGTAAACCTCATTTTCATCCCTCCACAGGTGGAGCTTTCTAACATTACATATCTTGGGTTTAATTAACCTGGGTTTCATTTGCCATTGCCTTCTTCTGGGCAGTGTCTTTACAAGATGGGTAATCCCACCATTATCAATACCCTTCAGAGATTGTCTGCCTGGCATCACTGGGATAACCAGGGTGTGATCTGCACCAGCTGCTTATACGACCATCTGCCACCTGCTCCCATGGCTTCACGTGTCCCTGATCGGAGGGAGGGTGGCTAAGCAGGTGCTACACCTTGCCGAAGGGTGACCTGCAGGCTAGTGGAGGGAAGGAGCAACTTACACCTCCTTTGGTGGAGATGTATCTCCACTGAGGGCCATGGATCATATGCAGATAGAAGACATCCGTTTAGCATAGTCTTTGTAGGCTGAATTGCCTGATCCTGTGTTGTTCCTGTGTAAAATTTGGTAACGTTAAATTCTGCTTCTGATCTGAATTATGGAAGCAGAGATCAGTGTGCTTACAGGACTGCATATAACAAAGGGTTAATTTTTCTTGGCAATGCAAGTCCTTAGTAAGCACTCTCCTACTAGAACTTTGAAACAGAAGATAATATAAGCCACATCTTTGTTAAGTGCAGCAGTTAAGATTCAACTTACTGGAAATCCATTTTCAGTTTCACTTTACTGTTTTCACTTTGTGGATTTTCTATCAGCTATTACATGCCAGTAAATTCCTGATATCTGTTTATTCAGTCACAATTTCGAAGACAAGTGGAACATTTTGTTTTGTGGCAGCTGTATAGCCAAAGAGATAAAATTACTATAAATAACACAAAACTTAAACAGTTCATTAAGACCATAAGATATAGCAGCAGAATTATGCTAATTATAGACCAGTGAGATTTGCGTCTGTGGTGGGAAAGCTGTTGGAAAAGATTCTTAGAGATAGAATCTATGGGCATTTAGAGAATCATGGTCTGATCAGGGACAGTCAGCATCGCTCTGTGAAAGGCAGATCGTGTCTAACAAGCCTGATAGAGTTCTTTGAGGAAGTGACCAGGCATATAGATGAGGGTAATGCAGTCGATGTGATCTACATGGATTTTAGTAAGAAAGTCAGAAGGCATGGGATCCAGGGAAGTTTGGCCAGGTGGATTCAGAATTGGTTTGCCTGCAGAAAGCAGAGGGTCATGGTGGAGGGAGTACATTCGGATTGGAGGGTTGTGACTAGTGGTGTCCCACAAGGATCGGTTCTGGGACCTCTACTTTTCGTGAATTTTATTAATGACCTGGATGTGGGGGTAGAAGGGTGGGTTAGCAAGTTTGCAGAGGACACAAAGGTTGGTGGTGTTGTGGATAGTGTAGAGGATTGTCGAAGATTGCAGAGAAACATTGATAGGATGCAGAAGTGGGCTGAGAAGTGGCAGATAGAGTTCAATGCAGAGGAATGTGAGGTGGTACACTTTGGAAGGACAAACTCTAAGGCAGAATACAAAGTAAATGGCAGGATACTTGGTAATGTGAAGGAGCAGAAGAATTTGGGGGCACAGTCCACAGATCCCTGAAAGTTGCCTCACAGGTAGATAGAGTAGTTAAGAAAGCTTATGGGGTGTTAGATTTCATAAGACGAGGGATAGAGTTTAAGAGTTGCAAGGTAATGATGCAGCTCTATAAAACTTTGGTTAGGCCACACTTGGAGTACTGTGTCCAGCTCTGGTCGCCTCACTGTAGGAAGGATGTGGAAGCATTGGAAAGGGTACAGAGGAGATTTACCGGGATGCTGCCTGGTTTAGAGAGTATGGATTATGATCAGAGATTAAGGGAACTAGGGCTTTACTCTTTGGAGAGAAGGAGGATGAGAGGAGACATGATAGAGTTGTACAAGATATTAAGAGGAATTGATAGAGCGGACAGCCAGCGCCTCTTCCCCAGGGCGCCACTGCTCAATACAAGAAGACACGGCTTTAAAGTAAGAGGTGGGAAGTTCAAGAGGGATATTAGAGGAAGTTTTTTTACTCAGAGGATGGTTGGAGGCAGATACACTAGTGAAATTTAAGAGACTACTAGACAGGTATATGGAGGAATTTAAGGTGGGGGTTATATAGGAGGCAGGGTTTAAGGGTCGGCACAACATTGTGGGCCAAAGGGCCTGTACTGTGCTGTACTATTCTATGTTCTATTTGGCCCATCAGGTCTGCTCCACCATTCCATCATGGTTGATTTATGATCCCTCTCAACCCAAATCTCTTGGCTTCTCCCTGTAACCTTTGATGCCTCCACTTTAAGTAAACCCAATGGCTTGACGTCCGCAGCTGTCTGTTGCAATGAATTCCATAGATTCACCACCCTGGCTAAAACTTCTCCTTCAAACAAAGAAAAGACAATGATCAAGCAAGCCTTAGTCATTTTATACTAAAAACATGCACAAACTAGAAATATGACAATACGGGCCATGATAACAAAGAGCCTATAAAATAACCCAATTCAAGTGGCATGACACATGCTGGAGAAAAACAAAGAAGCTTCCAGAAAACACAGAATCAGCTGAACTGTCTGGCATCCGTTAGTCTCGTGAGACTTCTCCAGGGTGCAGGCCTGGGAAAGGTTGTATGGAAGACCGGCAGTTGCCCAAGCAGCAAGTCTCCCCTCTCCACGCCACCGATGTTGTCCAAGGGAAGGGCAAGGGCCGATACAGCTTGGCACCAGTGTCGTCTCAGGAGTTGCCAGAACGAGGTTGAAGGCAACGTCGGACTGCCTTAACCATATAACCATATAACAATCACAGCACGGAAACAGGCCATTCCGGCCCTCCTAGTCCGTGCCGAACTCTTAATCTCACCTAGTCCCACCTACCCGCACTCAGCCCATAACCCTCCACTCCTTTCCTATCCATATACCTATCCAATTTTACCTTAAATGACACAACTGAACTGGCCTCTACTACTTCTACAGGAAGCTCATTCCACACAGCTATCACTCTCTGAGTAAAGAAATACCCCCTCGTGTTTCCCTTAAACTTTTGCCCCCTAACTCTCAAATCATGTCCTCTCGTTTGAATCTCCCCTACTCTCAATGGAAACAGCCTATTCACGTCAACTCTATCTATCCCTCTCAACATTTTAAATACCTCGATCAAATCCCCCCTCAACCTTCTACGCTCCAATGAATAGAGACCTAACTTGTTCAACCTTTCTCTGTAACTTAAGTGCTGAAACCCTGGTAACATCCTAGTAAATCGTCTCTGCACTCTCTCTAATTTATTGATATCTTTCCTATAATTCGGTGACCAGAACTGTACACAATAATTCGGTGACCAGAACTGTACACAGTCCTTAGGGACTCCAGCTCCGGATTTGTCCTCAGCTTTTACTCCCTAAGCCTTTCACATGAGTGGGTATGGTTGCAAGGTAGCGGAGGTTTGAGATCAGAGCTTTCCCTGTATTAAATAGACTGCCTTCCCAGCCTGACGAGCTCCATCTACCCAAAATCATCTGAACTACAATTATCAGAAAATGCACTAAACTATTGCTTTCACTTTACAGTAACAAGCCTTCCTTTCCCATTCTTAATCTTTAAACCTTTACCAAGAGTTTTGAAATGTAAGCAGCTGAGGGTGTATTTCTGATTGGCTAATTGCACAGTACATCAGCCAATAAAAGCAAGGCAGGGCAGCCTGTTTGCAATTGTGTTTGAGTGTGACTAGTAGATGTTGGGAGTTTGGCTTGCAAGGCTTTAACTCAAGGGGCAGAGGTACAGGTAAGATTATTTGGTCTTTTCTAACTTTAGAATGTAGGATGGGCTGCTGAAGGAAACAGTGGAAGCAAATATGATAGTGGTGTTTAAGAGGCTGTCAGATGCATGAGTCTGATTATAGGAAGAGGATTGCATATACAGGCAGAAGAGAGTTGGTTTATTTTAGTGTTGTTCAGAGCAGATATTGTGAACTTTCTGGTTCTGTACTGTTCTATAATTAACTTTACTCTTTGGGTGGTGTTGTGTTTGGAGTGCCTGTGATCACCAATTGGAATGTGATTCTAGCTGTGTTTGTAAGGAGTTAGTACATTCCCCCTGTAATTGGCTTTCCACCAGATACTCTAGCTTCTTCCACATTCCAAAGGGGGGTGTGGGTGTGTGTGTGTTAGATTGACTGAGTTGGTTCTGGAAACAGTGAGACTATCCTCAGCTCTAATGCAAATAATATACACTTTGGGGTATGTTTTGATAATTCAATGTACATATGATAAATAAAGCTAGCCTTTAAGAGATCTTTAGTGCAGTGGAAATGGCAGTAAAGACAATGGTGTGCTGTTCCTGCAGGATGTGGAAGATCAGGGGAACTCCCAGTGCCCATGGTCTGTGGCACTGTAACCAGTTTGAGGATCAGCAGCGAAGGGTGGGGCCACAGTGGCGGGGGCCCTGGGTAAACTGTGAGGAGGCATTTCCTGCTGCTGCAACGCTGACAGGATGACTGAATTTTTGTAAATCATCTCACAGCTGAGGGTGAGTAGCTAGAGGCTGTAGTGTCTTTCTTTGTAACTGCTGTTGGGCATCTTGTTTTGCATAGATGAGTTGGGCTGAAGGTTCTTTCTCCTGGCTCCATGATAGACCAGGCTGCTTAGTTGGGATTTGTGCTCTAGAACACCCAAATGCCTTTGAACTGTATTCCTTTTTCAGAACAGAGAATAAGAAACAACTCTATCATCACTCAGAATGAGGGCCGTCACAAAGTGAAAAAGTGTATTCCTGCAGAGTCATAGACTACTACAGCACAAAATCAGATTCTTCAGCCCATCTAGTCTGTGCTGAACTATTATCTGCCTAGTCCTATTGACCTGCACCTGGACCATAGCTCCTCATATGAGGCCCATCTATCTACTTATCCAAACTTCTCTTAAATGTTGAAATCAAACCCACATCCAACACTTCTGCTGGCAGTTTTTTCCTCATTCTCATTGCCCTCTGAGTGAAGATGTTTCCTCTCATGTTCCCCTAAATATTTAACCTTTCACCCTTAAGCCCTGGCTTTTAGTTCTAGTCTCGCTCAACCTCAGTGGAAAAGTCTGCTTGCATTTACACTATAATCTTTTTTAATACCTCTAGCTGAGTAGGCTACGGTCAATTATGGATAACTCTGAACATCCTCTACATAGCACCATCCAGAGACAGAGAAGCAGTTTCAGCGACAGGTTACTATCGATGCAATGCTCCTCAGACAGGATGAAGAGGTCAATACTCCCCAATGCCATTAGGCTTTACAATTCTACCGCCAGGACTTAAGAACTTTTTAAAAGCTATTATTAATGCTTTTTGAGATAGTGATTTAGATGCATATCATATTTTTTACTGAGTTAAGTATTGTATGTAATTAGTTTTGCTACAACAAGTGTATGGGACATTGGAAAAAAAGTTGAATTTCCCCATGGGGATGAATAAAGTATCTATCTATCTATCGATCTAAATCTCACCTCAATCTTCTATGTTCTAGGGAATAAAGTCCTAGCCCATTCATCCTTTCCTATAGCTTAGGCCCTTGAGCTGACAGCATGTAAAATTTTCTCTGTACTCTTTCAATTTTCCATATTATAGAACTGATATTTTCTCCAGAGTAGTTAGTTATTAACTAAAAAAATTAAAATGTAGTATCTGCAAGGTCACTGGATCAGAAGCTGTTCATTGCAAACCTTTGAAAGTACTAAAGAGGATGGTTACCAACATTTGACGAAATGGGCTTATCAAAGTTTTACATTTGGCAGCAGAGATAATTTTATTATCACGTATATAACTTGTTACCATGTTCTTGTCATTTATATTAGATATAATTACCCCACGCATCTGTGTGAGCTCGTAAAGGCGTCGTCATCCTACATTTTATCAGAACTCCATTCAACCTTCTGTAGCTACCAGCAACAACACTATGTCAAGTAAGCTTCTATTTCTATGATTTTTTTTTTGTTTTTATTTTGAGTTGCAGCATAGAACAGGCCTATTTGGCTGAACTGCACAACAACCCACCTACTTAACCCTAGTCTAATCACATGACAATTTACAATGAATAATTAACCTACTAACAGGTACATCTTGGATTATGGGAGGAAACAGGGGCAGCCAGAGGAAGCCCACGTGCTTATGGAAAGAACATATAAACTTCTTGCAGGTGGCGCTGGAATTGAACCCGGAACTCCAACGCCCCAAACTGTAATGGCATTGTTATGCTACCATGCTGCTCCTATTTTCTATCTTGGTATCATAAATTGAAACAGGTGTAGAGAACTAGTTTGTTAGATGCAGGGAAATAGGAGGAGGTGTGCTTGGAATGTAAAGCATTTAAGCTTGATTTTGTGCAACGCACCACAGAAGTGGTGGAGAAACACAGCCGGTCAGGCAGCAGCTATGGAGGGAAATAAACCTGCAAGGGTCTTGGCCAGAAACATTGACAGTTTATTCCTCTCCCTAGATGCCATTTGATCTGTTCAGTTCCTCCAGCACTTCATTTTTATTTTATTTGTAAATGTGGAATGGCGATGAGAAGGAATTTCTTCGGCCAGAGTAAATCTGCTGATTTATTGACACAGGCAGCTGTGGGGGGTGGGGGGGGGGGCTAAGTCATTGGGTATATTTAAAGCAGGGGTTGACAGGTTCTTGACAAGATGGGGTGTGACGTGATATGGGGAGAAGGTAGGAGATTGGGGCTGAGTGGGAAATGGATCAGACATGATGAATTGGTGGAGCAGACTCGATGGGCCAAATGGCCTAATTCTGCTCCTATACCTGTGACCTTGTACAGCACAAAATGAGTCCTTCTGGCCCACTGAGCCGCATGCCCAGCCACCCATCAATTAACCCTAGCCTAATCGCAGAATGACTTGCAATGACCAATTAACCTACTAACGAGTACGCCTTTGCACTGTGAAGAAACCCACACGGTCACGGGGAGGATGTACAGACTGCTTACAGACAGTGCTGGGATTGAGCCTTGGCTGTTGGTGCTGTCAAAGCTTTGCATGAACCGCTATGCTACTGTGGTGTCCCTCTCTGGATTTCCAGCAACTGTAGAATCCCTTCTGTTTAAACCTGATTCTGCTGTACACTTCATAATTTCATGAATTTAATTTTGTTACATTGTTTATATAGGCTGCTGTTATAGTGCTCGTGTTCTAAATCAGACAGATTAGTAGATGTCCCAATTTTTTTTCTTTTTTGGCAATCCTGTACAATCACTTGGTAACCCAACACAAGCACTTGTTTCTTCCTCAGCTCCACAGCACCTCGGTCTTCTGCCAATCCTGATACTCCCTTTCTGAGTTAAAGCACTGTAATCCATCTGGTTCCCTTCTTAAAAATTGAGAAAGGGCTGTGGAATTTGGTACAGCAGTGGTTGGCATAATACTATTACAGAGCCAGTACAGGCAACTCGAGTTCAATTCCTGCCACTGCCTGTTAGGGGTTTGTCTGTTATTCCCATGAATGTGAGTTTCTTCTGGGTGCTCCTGTTTCCTCCCACAGTTGAAAAGTGTACCAGCTGATAGGTATGGAGAGGGTGCAGAGGAGATTTACCAGGATGTTGCCTGGATTGGAGAACAAGTCTTGTGCGGCAAGGTTAGCAGAGCTGGGACTTTTCTCTTTGGAGCGTAAAAGGATGAGAGTGGACTTGATAGAGGTCTACAAGATTGAGAGGCATAGATAGGGTGGACAGCCAGTACCTGTTTCCCAGGACACGAATAGCAAACACCAGAGGGCATATGTACAAAGTTAAGGGAGGGAAGTTTAGGGGAGACATCAGGGTAATTTTCTTTTTTACGCAGAGGGTTGTGGGTGCCTGGAACGACTTGCCAGGTATGGTGGTGGAGGCTAAAACATTAGGGGTATTTAAGAGCCTCTTGGACATGGATGAAAGAAAAATAGAGGGTTACGGGATAGTGTGAGTTTAGTACTTTTTTAAGGAATATATGGGTCAGCACAACATCGAGAGCCGAAGGGCCTGTACTGTGCCGTAGTATTCTAGTGGTCATTGTAAATTATCCCGTGAAGAGTTTAGGATTAAGTTGGGGGATGGGTGGGCAGTCTAGCTTGAAAGGCTAGAAGAGTCTATTCTGTGCTGTATCTCAATAAATAACTAAAATTATTCCTTTGTTTTTAACAAGTCTTAACCCTGACGTATTAATCCTCAATAATGATCAGTTAGGCACAGAGGATCTGTATTTACTGACAAGTACCTTCATTCGCTCAGTTCACGAGCATGTGAACTTACACAACTCAATGCCTGTGTGCAGACTCACTAGGTTTCTCTGACCCTCCATGAATAGTCAAAGAATAGAAAAGGTAAAACCTAGGAAGAAAGCCCATGCTGGTCATGTTTCTTGTGGTCTCGATGTATATTCTGGGACTGTCCTCTGGTCTTGGACTCTCCCACCATAGTAAACGTCCTCTCCACATCCACTCTGTCGACCTTTCACCATTCGATAGAGTTCGGTGAGATCACACCCTCTTCTGAATTCAAATGAGTACAAGGCTTTTCTATATGGCAAACTATTCAATCCTGGAATCAATTTTGTGAACCTGGTTTGAACTCTTTCCAGTTTGACCACATTCTTTCTAAGAAAAGGGGCTCAAAACTATGTAGTATATAGTGACAATTCTACACAAGCAGTCACAAAGTAACCCAGTGATGTTGATTAATTCCTCCTGCCTTCCCCTTTCCAATTGTTGGCAAAACCATGTTTTTTAATTTCCTATGAATCATGAGGTACATCTATGCCATCTCTTTAAAACTAAACCTAACCAGAAAATGGCTCCATAATATCGAGTACAATCTGGTTTGTGTCACCTGACCCCAGATGGGGTCAAACTCTTTCTACATCGTTTTTTTGAGTAACTTGCTGTGTTTTAACAGGTTTTAGTAGGTACGGAGATATTACAAGTATTGACACAACAGGAGCTTCCCTAGAAACTGCAAACCAGGACAGACTGGGGTACAGTGGTAAGTGACGGGAGTAAGCCTTGGTAAATTGTCATGCCATTTGTTCATCTGCAAACTCTTGTGGTGGTATATATGTGAGAATGTTCTAAAGCAGTCTCCTAAAGCTTCAGGTCTCAAGCAATGACATTAAATTGACAGACTATTTGTCCATATCCCTGGCAAATTCAAACTCCAGGCAGGACAGAATTTAGAAACAGAAAACCCACAGCACAATACAGGCCCTTCGGCCCACAAAGCTGTGCCAAACATGTCCTTACCTTAGAACTACCTAGGCTTTACCCATAGCCCTCTATTTTTCTAAGCTCCATGTAGCCATCCAGGAGTCTCTTAAAAGACCCTATTGTTTCTGCCTGCACCACCGCCGCTGGCAGCCCATTCTATGCACTCACCACTCTCTGCGTTTATATATATTTTTTAAAAAAACTTACCCCTGATATCTCCTCTGTACCTACTTCCAAGCACCTTAAAACTATGCCCTCTCATGCTAGCCACTTCAGCCCTGGGGAAAAGCCTCTGACTATCCACATGATCAATGCCTCTCATTATCTTGTACACCTCTACCAGATCATGTCTCATCCTCCATCGCTCCAAGGAGAAAAGGCCGAGTTCATTCAACCTATTCTCATAAGGCATGCTCCCCAAGCCAGGCAACATCCTTGTAAATCTCCTCTGCACCCTTTCTTTGGTTCCCACATCCTTCCTGTAGTGAGGCAACCAGAACTGAGCACAATTTGGGCAAGTGAAATCAAACAATTAAAATATAACAGGAAAAAGTCAGAATCAGTAATGGCAACACAAAGCAGACTGGTTCATTTGTATCCTTCAACTTCTATGTCTATCAATGGCAGAGCTTCAAACATGACCCTTTTGACTTCTCAACATGGTAGGATGTAGCCACACTGTAGTTGTGGTGTGATAGTAACCCACTTCCCACTCTGTGTGAGGGAACAGGGGCTCCTCCATGCCTATTCTCCAGATCTGGACAAATATAAAAGGAAGATCTCTGGACAAAGTTTGGATATTGAAGGGGGTAGCTGGACCAGGCAAGATCAAACTAAACCAGGGATCAAACTAAAGAATTTCAAGCAACATCCACATAGAGTATATACAGTGAAATACTGGGGACTTCCAAACGTGAAATTACAGAATGAGAAGATGCATTTTATAAAACTTCTGAGTAACAGAAGGTTCTCAAAGTTGATAAATTACTAATGCTGAAGTCCTGATATAAAAGCTGGACATGTGGAACAGACTCAATGGGCTGAATGGCCTAATTCTGCTCCTGTGCCTGTCGTCTAAGTTGGGCAGAATTTGTTTGCACTTTCTGCAGACACTTTCTTGCTTGCTAATTTGTTCTGCTTTATTCCATTGCTACAACTTGGAGACATCAAGTAAAATAAACTTGGTTTGCTTTTGTCTGCAGGCATTGCAGCTTCTCAAGCGCTGATGGCGACGGATCTTGGCAGAGCAAATCATTACAGACCTTTGATATACCAAGTTGCCCATGCCCATCAAATCGATCCAGCTCTCATTGGTGCTATAGCATCCCGTGAATCTCGAGTAGGCGCTGCCTTGGTAAATGGCTGGGGTGACAATGGGAATGCATTTGGTCTCATGCAGGTAGGATCAAGTTTCCTACTACAACAGAAATCTTTCCCCATGGTGCAGACTAGAACAATAACAGGGAAGTAGTGGTACAACTAGTAGAGCTGTTGACACACAGAATCATAACTGGATTTAATATCACTGACATGCAGTACTGCACTAGAGCCTTGGCCACATCCTGTATGTGGCTTGGGTGCCTAAGACTTTTGTACAATACTGTATTTGTCAACATGGAGCAGAGCAAATTTGTAAATCTCGTGGGAGCAAAGGATATTGGGAATAGTGATACTTGAGCACCACAGGAGGGGCGTGGTATAGGTGGCAGAGGAGGGCTGGGGGAGGGAAATGATGTAGACACACCCAGCCCTGAGTCACCAGGCAAAGTCATTTGATTCCAAATAATTGGTTTATTGATCATTACAGAATGTCTCTTTGGTGTTTCCCACTCACTTCACTCTTTCCCCTTTTCCCAACCATGATTCCTCTCTCCCTGTCCCCTTCCCACTGCCAGTCCACAGTAGAGACCCATAACAGAATTGGGTTTATCATTACTCATGTATGTCATGAAATTTGTTTTATTTTGTGGAGGCAGCACAATGCAATACATAAAATTAATACAATACTGTGCAAAAGTCTTGGGCACCAGAGCTATATATGTGTGCCTAAAATTTCACATTATGAAAGACATTTCAAATTTGGAGAGAAGGAAATCAGAGGATCAGAACAGGAGAACGGCGGGAGCCATTTTGATTTTTTTTCTTTTCATCGGAGTTAAGAGAGGTGGGACTGCGCAGGTGTGTGACGTTGGGCAGAGAAGCAGGGAAGATTTCAAAAGGACACAGCCTTATACAGTGGGCAGTGTTGTTTGCGGGTAGCGGTGTGAGCCGGGAGCAGAGTGAAGGCTTAAGGGCTTTGGTTCAACAGGCTTAGGGGGAAACAGGTGAGGCAAGGTAGGTTTAGTTTTCAGTTTTCCCTGTTATTTCAGGAAAGGGGGAATTATGAGTGAGGGCAGCTTGTTGTTCTCGGTGTCAGATGTGGGAGGTCCTGGAGTCTCCTAGCCTCCCGGATGTTCACATCTGCGCCAGGTGTGCTGAGCTGCAGCTCCTAAGGAACTGTGTTAGGGAACTGGAGCTGCAGCTTGATGTCTTTTATCTGGTCAGGGAGAGTGAGGAGTTGACAGAGAGGAGTTACAGGCAGGTGGTCGCACTGGGGCCACGGGAGGCAGACAGGTGGGTCACAGTTAGGATGGGGAAGGGGAAGAATCGGGTACTAGAGAGTACCCCAATGGCTGTACCCCTTGACAATAAGTACTCCTGTTTGAGTACTGTTGGTGGGGGGGGGGGGGGGTAGACAGCCTATCTGGGGGAAGTGACAGTGGCCGTGCCTCTGGCACAGAGTCCGGCCCTGTAGCTCAGAAGGGTAGGGAAAGGAAGAGGAAGGCAATAGTAATAGGGGACTCGATAGTTAGGGGGTCAGATAGGCGATTCTGTGGACGCAGTCAGGAGACCCGGATGGTAGTTTGCCTCCCTGGTGCCAGGGTCTGGGATGTTTCTGATCGCATCCAAGATATCCTGAAATGGGAGGATGAGGAGCCAGAGGTCGTGGTACATATAGGTACCAATGACATAGGTAGGAAAAGGGAAGAGGTCCTGAAAGGAGAATACAGGGAGTTAGGAAGGAAGTTGAGAAGAAGGACCGCAAAGGTAGTAATCTCGGGATTACTGCTTGTGCCACGCGACAGTGAGTAGGAAAGGAATGAAGTGGAGGATAAATGCGTGGCTGAGGGATTGGAGCAGGGGGCAGGTGTGACCTGTACAAAAAGCATGGGTTACTCTTGAATCCTAGGGGGTCCAATATCCTGGTGGGGAGATATGCGAAGGCTACTGGGGAGACTTTAAACTAGAAAGGTTGAGGGTAGGAATCAATTTGAAGAGTCTAGGGGAGAGGAGGTTAGTTCACAAATAGAGAAAGCTAGTAGACAGTGTGAGGGAGTATAAGCAGCTGATATAGAAGGGGAGCACTCGGACCGAAGAAGATAATAAAGTTGTTTGCACCATTAGGGATAAACAGAGGAAGAGGTGGAGAGTTTCTTAAATGCATCTATTTTAATGCTAGGAGCATTGTAAGAAAGGTGGATGAGCTTAGAGCATGGATTGATACCTGGAAATATGATGTTATAGCTATTAGTGAAACATGGTTGCAGGAGGGGTGTGATTGGCAACTAAATATTCCTGGATTTCGTTGCTTCAGGTGTGATAGAATTGGAGGGACAAGAGGGGGAGGTGTTGCGTTGCTTGTCAGAGAAAATATTACAGCGGTGCTCTGGGAGGATAGATTAGAGGGCTTGTCTAGGGAGATTATTTGGGTGGAATTGAGGAATGGGAAAGGTGTAGTAACACTTGCAGGGGTGTATTATAGACCACCTAATGGGGAGCGAGAATTGGAGGAGCAAATTTGTAAGGAGATAGCAGATATTTGTAGTAAGCACAGGGTTGTGATTGTGGGAGATTTTAATTTTCCACAAATAGACTGGGAAGCCCATTCTGTAAAAGAGCTGGGTGGTTTGGAGTTTGTAAAATGTGTGCAGGATCGTTTTTTGCAGCAATACATAGAGGTACTGACTAGAGAAGAGGCAGTGTTGGATCTCCTGTTAGGGAATGAGATAGGTTAGGTGATGGAGGTATGTGTTGGGGAGCACTTTGGGTCCAGTGATCACAATACCATTAGCTTCAATATAATTATGGAGAAGAATAGGACTGGACCCAGGGTTGAGATTTTTGATTGGAGAAAGGCTAACTTTGAGGAGATGTGAAAGGATTTAGAAGGAGTGGATTGGGACAATTTGTTTTATGGGAAGGATGTAATAGAGAAATGGAGGTCATTTAAAGGTGAAATTTTGAGGGTACAGAATCTTTATGTTCCTGTTAGGTTGAAAGGAAAGGTTAAAAGTTTGAGAGAGCCATGGTTTTCAAGGGATATTGGAAACTTGGTTAGGAAAAAGAGAGAGGTCTACAATAAATATAGGCAGCATGGAGTAAATGAGGTGCTCGAGGAATATAAAGAATGTAAAAGGAATCTTAAGAAAGAAATTAGAAGATGAGGTTTTTTTGGCAAGTAAGGTGAAAATAAATCCAAAGGGTTTCTACAGTTATATTAATAGCAAAAGGATAGTGAGGGATAAAATTGGTCCCTTAGAGAATCAGAGTGGACAGCTATGTGTGGAACCAAAAGAGATGGGGGAGATTTTGAACAATTTCTTTTCTTCAGTATTCGCTAAGGAGAAGGATATTGAATTGTGTAAGGTAAGGGAAACAAGTAGGGTAGTTATGGAAACTATGATGATTAAAGAAGAGGAAGTACTAGAGCTTTTAAAGAATATAAAAGTGGATAAGTCTCCAGATCCTGACAGGATATTCCCTAGGACCTTGAGGGAAGTTAGTGTAGAAATAGCAGGGGCTCTGACAGAAATATTTCAAATGTCATTAGAAACGGGGATGGTACTGGAGGATTGGTGTATTGCTCATGTGGTTCCATTGTTTAAAAAGGGTTCCAAGAGTAAATCAAGCAATTATCAGCCTGTAAGTTTGACATCAGTGGTGGTAAATTAATGGAAAGTATTCTTAGAGATGGTATATATAATTATCTGGATAGACAGGGTCTGATTAGGAGCAGTCAACATGGATTTGTATGTGGAAGGTCATGTTTGACAAATCTTATTGAATTTTTTGAAGAGGTTACTAGGAAAGTTGATGAGGGTAAAGCAGTGGATGTTTTCCATATGGACTTCAGTAAGGCCTTTGACAAGGTTCCACATGGAAGGTTAGTTAGGAAGGTTCAATCGTTGGGTATTAATATCGAAGTAGTAAAATGGATTCAACAGTGGCTGGATGGGAGATGCCAGAGAGTAGTGGTGGATAACTGTTCGTCAGGTTGAAGGCCAGTGACTACTAGTGGTGTGCCTCAGGGATCTGTACTGGGCCCAATGTTGTTTGTCATATACTTTAATGATCTGGATGATGGGGTGGTAAATTGGGTTAGTAAGTATGCAGGTGATACTAAGATAGGTGGCGTTGTGAATAATAAAGTAGGTTTTTAAAGCTTGCAGAGAGATTTAGGCCAGTTAGAAGAGTGGGCTGAAAGATGGCAGATGGAGTTTAATGCTGTTAAGTGTGAGGTGCTACATTTTGGTAGGAATAATCCAAATAGGACATACATGGTAAATGGTAGGGCATTGAGGAATGCAGTAGAACAGAGTGACTTAGGAATAATGGTGCACAGTTCCCTGAAGGTGGAATCTCATGTGGATAGGGTGGTGAAGAAAGCTTTTGGTATGCTAGCCTTTATAAATCAGAGCATTGAGTATAGCAGTTGGGATGTAATATTGAAATTGTGCAAGGCATTGGTGAGGCCAAATTTGGATGATTGTGTACAGTTCTGGTCACCAAATTATAGGAAAGATGTCAACAAATTAGAGTACAGGGGACATTTACCAGAATGTTACCTGGATTTCAGCACCTAAGGGAAAGGTTGAGCAAGTTAGGTCTTTATTCTTTGGAGCATAGAAGGTTGGGGGGGGGGGGGATCTTGATAGTTGTATTTAAAACTGAGGGGGATAGATAGAGTTGATGTGGATAGGCTTTTTCCATTGAGAGTAGAGGAGATTCAAACAAGAGGACATGAATTGATAGATAGATAGATGATAGATAGATACTTTATTCATCCCCATGGGGAAATTCAACTTTTTTTTCCAATGTCCCATACACTTGTTGTAGCAAAACTAATTACATACAATACTTAACTCAGTAAAAAATATGATATGCATCTAAATCACTATCTCAAAAAGCATTAATAATAGCTTTTAAAAAGTTCTTAAGTCCTGGCAGTAGAATTGTAAAGCCTAATGGCATTGGGGAGTATTGACCTCTTCATCCTGTCTGAGGAGCATTGCATCGATAGTAACCTGTCGCTGAAACTGCTTCTCTGTCTCTGGATGGTGCTATGTAGAGGATGTTCAGAGTTATCCATAATTGACCGTAGCCTACTCAGCGCCCTTCGCTCAGCTACCGATGTTAAACCCTCCAGTACTTTGCCCACGACAGAGCCCGCCTTCCTTACCAGCTTACCAGCTTAAGGGGCAAAAGTTTAGGGGTAACACAAGGGAGAACTTTACTCAGTGGTAGCTATGTGGAATGAGCTTCTAGTAGAAGTGGTAGAGGCAGGTTTGATTTTGTCATTTAAAAAAAAAAAAAAAAAAAAAAAATTGGATAGGTATATGGGCTGAGTTAATGTAGGTGAGATTAGGTGAGAGTAAGTTTTCAGCACGGACTGGAAGGGCCGAGATGGCCTGTTTCTGGGCTGTAATTATTATATGGTTATTATGGTACTGTGCAAAAGTCTTAAAAACAAGAAATTCTGCAGAAGCTGGAAATCTAGGGCAACTCATACAAATTCCTAGAGAAACTCAGTGGGTCAACAAGCAGTCAACACTTTAGTCTGAGACCCTTTTCAGGACAGGAAAAGGAAATGGGAGGATACCAAAATAAAAAGGTGGGAGGGAGTGAAGGGATGAAGGATAGCTAGAAGGTGATGGGTGAAGTCTGGTGGGTGGGAAAGATAAAAGGCTGTTTTGCAGCAACAGTATAATGCATTACATAAACTATAAATTACAACAAAATTGTGCAGTGTGGTCACGGGTTGTTCCTGAAACATTGTGTGTTCAGGTTCCTTTACCACTTCCCTGATGGTAGCAATGAGAAGAGGGCATGTCCTGGGTGATGGGGTCCTTAATGATGGAAAGCACATTTGTGAGGCATCTTCTTTTGAAGATGTCCTCAATGCTGACGAGGCTAGAATCCATGACGGAGCTGGCTGAGTTTGCAACCAACTGCAGCTTTTCCAATTCTGTGCAGTGTCCCCTCCATACCTGACAGATCTAACTAGTTAGAATGCTCTCTATGGTACAATTGAAGAAATTGCTAGCACCTATGGCAGGGGTGTCAAACTCATTTTAGGTCACGGGCCGGATTGAGCAAAATGCAGCTTCATGCGGGCCGGATCAGTCGGACGCGTGCGAATGCAGCTTTCGTTGCCTCCATTTTTTCAGCCTGCTCTCATGTGTCTCAGTCTCTGCTATAACTACAAAGTGTTTCACTTTACAAATTCCGTTTCTTATGAAGAAGACTGCCAAGCAAGACTGCCAAATAAACACTAAAAACCCTGAAAACCTGGTACCTGAATAAACTCAGAATTAGCCATATCATACGCCATAGGCGCTTCGATTACTGGGGCCAGCTTTAATAGTAATTATATATTATCTTGCAGGCCAAAGATAATTCCACCACGGGCCAGATTTGGCCCGCGGGCCTTGAGTTTGACATATATGACCTATGGTGATACACAAAGTCTCCTCAAACTCCTAATGAAATATAGCTGCTGATGTTCGTAATTGCATCAATATGTTGGGCTCATTATAGATCTTCAGAGATGTTGACACCCAGGAACTTGAAACTGCTCACTGCTGATTCCCTCAGTGAGGGCTGGTGTGTGTTTCCTCAAGTTCACCTTCCTGAAACCCACAATCATTCCTTGTCCTATATCGGCAAGACCAAGGTCCAGTCCTGGCTTTAGGTTCTGGTCATATTACAATGTGGGTTACCCCTGTGTGGTGCAGTTTCAGTTCAAAGTAAATTTATTATCAAAGTGCATGTATGCCACCATGTACGAGGTTCATTTTCTTGCAGGCATACACCATAATTTCATAATAGAACAACCATAATAAAATCAATGTAAGATTGCACCAACTTGGGCATTCAATCTGTGCGCAAAAACGACAAACTGTGCAAATACCGGAAGAAAAGTAATAAATAAATAAACAATAAATGTTGAGAACAAGATGGAATCCTTGAAAGCAAGTCTTTAGGTTGTGGGAGCATTTTAATCATGGGGCAAGTGAAGTTATCCCCTTAGTTCAAGAGTCTGAGTTTGAGAGGTAATAGCTGCTTCTGTATCACCTTCCTGATGGCAGCAGTGAGAAGAACATGTCCTGGGGGGGGGGGGGGGGGGGGGTGTCCTTGATGGTGGACGCTGCCTTCCTATGACAACATTTCATGCAGGTGTGCTCAATGGTGGGGAGGGCTATTCCCATGATGAATGGACCGTGTCCACTATTTATAGGATTTTTTTTTATTCAAGGGCACTGCTGTTGCCATGCCAGGCCGTGATGCAGACAGTCAGGATACTTTTTTGCCACACTTCTACAGGTTTGTCGAAGTTTTGGATGTCACGCCAAATCTTTGCAAACTCCTAAGAAAGTAGAGCTGCTGCCATACTTGCTTCATATTTGTACTTGCGCGCTGCTCCCAGGACAGGTCCTCCGAAATAATAACCGAGGAATTTAAATTTGCTGACCCTCTCCACACCCGATCCTGAGTGTTGCTTCCTGGATCTGTTTTCCTCCTGGAGTCAATAATCAGCTGACATTAAGGGATTGTTGTTCTGGTACCACTCAGAGCTTTTCAAGCTCCCTCCTATATGCTGATTCTTCAACACCTTGATTTGGCCGACAACAGTGGTGTCATCAGAAAACTCAAGTATGGCTTCGTAGCTGTAATTAGCCACACAGTCATAAGTAGAGCACACAGCCTTGTGATGCACCTGAGCTGATGAAGATTGTGGAGATGTTGTTACGAACCCAAACTCTCTGGGGTCTGTAAGTGAAGAAATTGAGGATCCAATTGCGCAAGAGGTATTGAGGCCAAGGTCCTGAAGCTTAATGATTCATTTTGAGGGGATAATGGTATTGAATGCCAAGCCTGATTATGTCCTAATATGTGTATCTTTGCTGCCCAGATATTTCCTCCCATGTCCCATAGTCATCCAGGTCAGTGGGTTAATAGGCAGCTGTAAATTGCCCTGGTTTGTACATAATATAGCTTCACCATGGATGGTCCCCTAACTGGCTGTGAAAGGGAGGTTTGGGCATGAGGCTAGCAACCCTATCCTGTCTTTTAAAAACCTGGAGCTACAGAAGTTCCAGGTGGCATCCCTGGGAGAGGAAGAATGTTTGAAGATGGGCTACACCTGGAGGCAATTTGAAAGACTGGCCCAGGACAGGATTCTGGTCAGCTGCACTCTGTGATGTATGCTGCAGTAGGGGTGATGAGCTGAAAAATACATAATTGGTTAAATCTGCTGATTAATGGGAATAAGGGGGTATTTTAAAAAATGTGGTTAACACTGGATTCATGAAAATGTTGTGGGGGGGGTGGTGGCGCTCAACACAGACTGGGGCTTGATTCTGTGCAGTTCAACTTGACCCTAAAAGCAAGGATGTAATGCCGAGGGTTTGTATCAGGCACTGGAGCATACTGTGAGCAGTTTTAGGGCCCCTTGTCTAATGAAGAATGTGCTGATATTGGAGGGGCTTCAAAGGAGGCTCACAAAAGTGATTCTAGGATTGAATGGCTTATCATATGAGAAATGTTTGGACCTGGAGATGTACTCACTGGAATTCAGAAGAATGAGGGGTGACCTGATTGAAACCTATTGAATGGTGACAGGCTTTGATAGAGCAGATGCGGAGAGGATGTTTCCTGTGGTGCCAGTGTCTAAGATCAGAGGACAGCCTCAGAATGGAGGGATGTCCATTCAGAACAGATGGGGAATTTCTTCTGCTAGAGAGTGGTGAATCTGTGGAATTTGTTGCCACAGTTGGCTGTGGAGGCCAAGCCATTGGATACACTAAGGCAGAGGTTGATAGATTCTTGACTAGTCAGGGTATGAAGGGATATGGGGAGAAGGCAGGAGATTGAGGCAGAGGAAAAATGGATCAACCGTGACAAAATGGTGGAGCAGACCAGATGGGCCAAAAAGCCGCCTTGTGCTCCTATATCTTGTGGTCTAAAAGGAAAACAATATCAATTGTAATTAGGAATAGAACAGGCAGACAAATTCAAGTTTACTTGTCATAGGTATGTGCAATTAATGTCATAGGGTAGATAAGCCATGAGAATTGACTTTGCAGCAACAGCAGTACATTGCAAGACCAACAAGTTGATATAAATCATGCTAATTTGTATATTCCCTATTATAACGTAGTAATTTTTTCTGTTGGACTGTACTGCTGCCACAAAACAAATTTCACAGCATGCCATTGATAATAAACTGATTCTGACATTAATGAATTGTACATAATTTGCATGTGTGCAAAATCAGCAGTGTGGGACAGAAATATTGGATGATTATTATTGACTTGTGTTACTAGACACCATGGACAGCTTGTCTTTCATACTGTTCATACCAATCAAATCATTAGTGTATTGAGGTGGAAGAATAACAATACAGAATGAAGTGTAAAAGCTACAGAAAGCACAGTACAGGCAAAATGCAAGATTATGATGAGGTAGATTTTATTTGGCGACACAGTATGGTAACTGATCCTTCTGGTCCAATGAGTCCAGGCTACCCAATTATACCCATGTTACCTGTTAGGAGATCTAGGCCTCATATGGAGCCAGTGATCATTAATGGAGAATGTGTGGAGCAGGTTAAGACCTACAAGTATCTGGGAGTACAGTTAGACGAGAAGCTAGACTGGACTGCCAACACAGATGCCTTGTGCAGGAAGGCACAGAGTCGACTGTACTTCCTTAGAAGGTTGGCATCATTCAATGTCTGTAGTGAGATGCTGAAGATGTTCTATAGGTCAGTTGTGGAGAGCGCCCTCTTCTTTGTGGTGGCGTGTTGGGGAGGCAGCATTAAGAAGAGGGACGCCTCACGTCTTAATAAGCTGGTAAGGAAGGCGGGCTCTGTCGTGGGCAAAGTACTGGAGAGTATAACATCGGTAGCAGAGCGAAGGGCGCTGAGTAGGCTACGGTCAATTTTGGAAAACCCTGAACATCCTCTACATAGCACCATCCAGAGACAGAGAAGCAGTTTCAGCGACAGGTTGCTATCGATGCAATGCTCCTCAGACAGGATGAAGAGATCAATACTCCCCAATGCCATTCGGCTTTACAATTCAACCGCCAGGAGTAAGATATGTTAAAGTGCCGGGGTTAGGACTCAATGTATTTAAGTAAACTACTTAAGAACTTTTTAAAAGCTATTATTAATGCTTTTTGAGAGAGTGATTTAGATGCATATCATATTTTTACTGAGTTAAGTATTGGTTGTAATTAGTTTTGCTACAATAAGTGTATGGGACATTGGAAAAAAAAAGTTGAATTTCCCCATGGGGATGAATAAAGTATCTATCTATCTATCTATTAACCTGTGTATCTTTGGAATGCGGATGGAAACAGGAGCACCCAAAGGAAATCCATGCGATCACAGGGGGAATGTACAAATTCTTTACAGACAGTGGTGGAATTAAACCCAGGTTGCTGGCACTATAATAACATTATATTAAATGCTATATTACTATTGCCCCTATTTTGTGGTCAAGTCCACTTTATTGGATAAGACACCCATTGAGTCTGGTGACAATGGGATAGAAGCTGTTCTCGAGCCTTTTGGGCTTTTTCTTCTGCCCAACAGGTGGGTGGCGTCTTTGATTATGCTGGTTGCTTTACTGAGGCAGCAGAGTCCATTGAGGGGAGGCTGGTTCCACAATCCTTTGCAGTTTCCAGCAGTTAAGTGCAGAGCAGTTGCCTTGCCAAGCTGCTATGCATCCAGGCAGCTCTTGTAACTCTGTTTCACGACATGTCCTGGATGGTGGTGTACTTGAGGGATGAATGCCACTTTCCTCAATAGTGGAAAGCCCTGTATCTGTGGTGAAAGTCCACCACTCTCCTCCATAGCATCTTCATCCAATAAAAGGAGATGAAACTCCATTCTGTTCTCCCATCCTTTCTCAACATCCTGGGTCCAACCAATCATTCCTGATAAAGCAGCAATTCATTTGCCATGTTAATATGGTCTATAGAATTTGGTGTTCAAGGTGGTATCTACATGCTAGTCAGAGTAGAAATAGGAGGATATTTCAGATGAATACGTGGCTTGAAAAATGGTGCAAGGGGGAGGGATTCAAATTTCTGGGGCATTGGAACCAGTTCTGGGGGAGGTGGGACCAGTATAAACAAGACGGTCTGCACCTGGGCTGGACTAGAACCAATGTCCTAGGGGGAGTGTTTGCTACTGCTGTTCAGGAGGATTTAAACTAATGTGGCAGAGGGATGGGAACAAGTGCAGAGAGACAGGGGTGTAAAATGAGGGTAGAAGCAAAAAGTAGTAAGGTGAAAAGTAAAAGTGGCAGGCAGGCAAATCCAGGGCAAAAATCAAAAAGGGCCTCTTTTCAACACAATTGTATAAAGGCTAAGAGTGTTGTAAAAACAAGCCTGAAGGCTTTGTGTGTCAATGCGAGGAGCATTCGTAACAAGGTGGATGAATTGGATGTGCAGATAGTTATTAATGAATATGATACAGTTGGGATCACAGAGACATGGCTCCAGGGTAACCAAGGATGGGAGCTCAACATCCAGGGATATTCAATATTCAGGAGGAATAGACAGGAAAGTAAAGGTGGGGTAGCATTGCTGGTTAGAGAGGAGATTAACGCAATAGAAAGGAAGGACGTTGGCCTGGAGGATGTGGAATCGATATGGGTAGATCTGCATAACACTAAGGGGCAAAAAACGCTGGTGGGAGTTGTGTGCAGGCCACCTAACAGTAGTAGTGAGGTTGGGGATGGCATTAAACAGGAAATTAGAAATGCGTACAATGAAGGAACAGTAGTTATAATGGGTGACTTCAATCTACATATAGCTTGGGTGAACCAAATTGGTAAGGGTGCTGAGGAAGAGGTTTTCTTGGAATGTATGCGGGATGGTTTTCTGAACCAACATGTCGAGGAACCAACTAGAGAGCAGGCCATTCTAGATTGGGCATTGAGCAATGAGGAAGGGTTAGTTAGCAATCTTGTTGTGCGAGGCCCCTTGGGTAAGAGTGACCATAATATGGTGGAATTCTTCATTAAGATGGAGAGTGACACAGTTAATTCAGAAACAAAGGTTCTGAACTTAAAGAAGGGTAACTTTGAAGGCATGAGACGTGAATTAGCTAAGACAGACTGGCAAATGATACTTAAAGGGTTGACGGTGGATATGCAATGGCAAGCATTTAAAGATAGCATGGATGACCGACAACAATTGTTCATCCCAGTTTGGCAAAAGAATAAACCAGGGGAGGTAGTGCACTGCTGGCTGACAAGGGAAATTAGGGATAGTATCAAGTCCAAAGAAGAAACATATAAATTAGCCAGAAAAAGCAGCACACCTGAGGACTGGGAGAAATTCAGAGACCAGCAGAGGAGGACAAAGGGCTTAATTAGGAAAGGGGAAAAAAGATTATGAGAGAAAGCGGGCAGGGAACATAAAAACTGACTGTAAAAGCTTTTATAGATGTGTGAGAAGAAAAAGATTGGTCAAGACAAATGTAGGTCCCTTACAGTCAGAAACAGGTGACTTGATCATAGGGAACAAGGACATGGCAGACCAATTGAATAACTACTTTGGTTTTGCCTTCACTAAGGAGGACATAAATAATCTTCTGGAAATAGTAGGGGACCGAGGGTCCAGTGAGATGGAGGAACTGAGGGAAATACATGTTAGTAGGGAAGTGGTGTTAGGTAAATTGAAGGGATTAAAGGCAGATAAATCCCCAGGGCCAGATGGTCTGCATCCCAGAGTGCTTAAGGAAGTAGCCCAGGAAATAGTGGATGCATTAGTGATAATTTTTCAAAACTCCTTAGATTCTGGATTAGTTCCTGAGGATTGGAGGGTGGCTAATGTAACCCCACTTTTTAAAAAAGGAGGGAGAGAGAAACCGGGGAATTATAGACCGGTTAGTCTGACATCGGTGGTGGGGAAAATGCTAGAGTCGGTTATCAAAGATGTGATAACAGCACATTTGGAAAGAGGTGAAATCATCGGACAAAGTCAGCATGGATTTGTGAAAGGAAAATCATGTCTGACGAATCTTATAGAATTTTTTGAAGATGTAACTAGTAGAGTGGATAGGGGAGAGCCAGTGGATGTGGTATATTTAGATTTTCAAAAGGCTTTTGACAAGGTCCCACACAGGAGATCAGTGTGCAAACATAAAGCACACGGTATTGGGGGTATGGTATTGATGTGGATAGAGAATTGGTTGGCAGACAGGAAGCAAAGAGTGGGAGTAAACGGGACGTTTTCAGAATTGCAGGCAGTGACTAGTGGGGTACCGCAAGGCTCAGTGCTGGGACCCCAGTTGTTTACAATATATATTAATGATTTAGACGAGGGAATTAAATGCAGCATCTCCAAGTTTGCAGATGACACAAAGCTGGGCGGCGGTGTTAACTGTGAGGAGGATGCTAAGAGGATGCAGGGTGACTTGGATAGGTTAGGTGAGTGGGCAAATTCATGGTAGATGCAATTTAATGTGGATAAATGTGAGGTTATCCACTTTGGTTGCAAGAACAGGAAAATAGATTATTATCTGAATGGTGGCCGATTAGGAAAAGGGGAGGTGCAACGAGACCTGGGTGTCATTGTACACCAGTCATTGAAGGTGGGCATGCAGGTACAGTAGGCGGTGAAAAAGGAAAATGGTATGTTGGCATTCATAGCAAAAGGATTTGAGTACCGGAGCAGGGAGGTTCTACTGCAGTTGTACAAGGCCTTGGTGAGTCCACACCTGGAGTATTGTGTGCAGTTTTTGTCCCCTAATCTGAGGAAAGACATTCTTGCCATAGAGGGAGTACAAAGAAGGTTCACCAGATTGATTCCTGGGATGGCAGGACTTTCATATAAAGAAAGACTGGATCGACTAGGCTTGTACTCACTGGAATTTAGAAGACTGAGGGGGGGGGGGGGATCTTATTGAAACGTATAAAATTCTAAAGGGATTGGACAGGCTGGATGCAGGAAGATTGTTTCTGATGTTGGGGAAGTCCAGAACGAGGGGTCACAGTTTAAGGATAAGGGGAAGCCTTTTAGGACAGAGATGAGGAAAAACTTCCTCACCCAGAGAGTGGTGAATCTGTGGAATTCTCTGCCACAGGAAACAGTTGAGGCCGGTTCATTGGCTATATTTAAGAGGAAGTTAGATATGGCCCTTGTGGCTAAAGGGATCGGGGGTATGGAGAGAAAGCAGGTGCAGGGTTCTAAGTTGGATAATCAGCCATGGTCATACTGAATGGCGGTGCAGGCTTGAAGGGCCAAATGGCCTACTCCTGCACCTATTTTCTATGTTTCTATGTTACATTGGAGAAACCAAACACAGATTAGGTGACTGTTTTGTGGCATGCTTGCACTCTGTTCACAGGGGGTGATTCTCAGCTTCCTGTTGCATGACACTTTAATTCTGAATGTTGCTCCTGATCCAGCCTGTCTGTCTGGTCTCTACTACCATTAGCAAGACCCAATATAAGCAAGAGGGACAACATCTCTGCTTCTGTCTGGCACTTGGTGACCAAAAATTAATACTGAATTCTCCTTCAGGTAGACTACTGTTTTCCATAATCATGCTAATGTTCCTTCTTTCTGTTCCTTTAAAATTGTCATAGAATGCTACTGCACAAAAACAGGCCCTTAAGCCCACCTAGTTCATACTACATTGTTGTTCTTCCTAGTCCCATCGACCTGCAATTTTGTGGCTCATATACCTCCCATCCACGTACTTATCCAAACTTCTCTTAAACGGTGCAATTGAAACCACATATACCACTTCCACTGGCAGCTCATTTTATATTCTCACTGCCCTCTGAGTGAAGAAGTTCCCCGTCATGCTCACCTCAAGCAGCCTCCTTTCACTGAGATTGATTGAAACTGGAACTAGAGGTCATAGGTTAAGGACAAAAGGTGAAACATTTGACTTTATCCTATCTATACCCATCATAATTTTGAATACCTCTAAGATGACTCTTCATTTTCCAATGCTCTGGGAATAAATTCCTAACCTATTCAACCATTCCATATAACTCGGTCCCTGAAGTCCTGGTAATATACTTGTAAATTCTCTCTGTACTCTCATTGATATCTTTCCTGTAGCTGGGTGACCAGAACTGCGCACAATACTCCAAATTTATCCTCGTCAGCGTCTTGTGCTACTTCAGCATAAGATCCCTACTACTGTACTCAGTAAGCTGATTTATGAAGGCCCATGTACCAAATCTCTTTATGACCTTGCCTACCTACAATGATACTTCCAAAGAATTTAGCGATTATCCAAATCCCTAAAAAGCCTTCCTGAAGGTTGATGCCTGTGCTCCTCCTCACCTGAACTGTTTCAACTTTACCTGATAATTTTGTCTTTCACCGCATCTCCCAGCAGCATTGTATCCAGTAAGTTGAGGTTTCTGCTATAGGCAGACAAGTTTCAGAAACAGAACTGCTGTGTATTGCATTCAGCTTCACCCACCAGACTTCCAGTCACAGAAATGCATACATGTGGATCAACATTGTCATCTATTGCCAAAGATCAGTACTGCAACTGCAGATTAACCCACAGGTTGAGTCAATGGTGAGGAAGGCAAATGCATTCTTGGCATTCAAGAGGACTAGAATATAAAGGCAAGGATGTGATACTGAGGCTTTATAAAGCAATAATCAGACCTCACTTTATGAGCAGTTTTGGGCCCCTTTCCTAAGAAAGGATGTGCTGGCATTAGACAGTGTCCAGAGGAGGTTCATGAGAATGATTCTGGGAATGAAAGGGTTAATGTATGAGGAGCATTTGATGGCTCTGGGCCTGTACTTGCTGAATGAAGGGGGATCTTGTTGAAACATTGTTCCAGTCCTGCTGAACATGGTGGGTATGCTGTTTTCGCCAGAATGAGTGGTGACTCTTGTGGGCTGTCCCTCCGCACATCCAAGTTTCTGTTAGTAGTTAAAGCAAACAACCCATTTCATAGCTTCAATATGTATGTGATGAATCTAAAGCTGATATTCAAATCTTTAACAGTGATAGAATTCCTCTTTTCCTTGCCTACCACCCCATCAGCCTCCACATTATTCCCTGCAACCTTCGCCATCTCCGAAGGCATCCTATCATCCCTCTACATTTTCCACAGGGATTGTTCCCTCCATGATTTCCTTGTCCATCTCTCTCCTCAATCCTCCCTCCTAGCACTTACCACTGCAGCAGCCTAAGTGCTACACCTAAGACCATAAGATGTAGGAGCAGAAGTAGGCCATTCAGCCTATCAAGTCTGCTCCACCATTCAATCATGGGCTGATCCAATTCTTCCAGTCATCCCCATTCCCCTACCTTCTCCACTAATCAAGAACCTATCTATCTCTGCCTTAAGTACACCCAATGACTCGACCTCCACAGCCACTCGTGGAAACAAATTCCACAGATTTACCACCCTCTGACTAAAGTAATTTCTCCGCATCTCAGTTCTAAATGGATGTCCTTCAATCCTGAAGTCGTGCCCTTTTGTCCTAGACTCCCCTACCATGGGAAATAACTGACATATCTAATCTGTCGGGTCTTTCAACATTCAGAATGTTTCTGTGAGATCCCCCCCATCATTCTCCTGAAATCCAGGGAATACAGCCCAAGAGCTGCCAGACATTCCTCATATGGTATACCTTTCATTCCTGGAATCATTCTCGTGAATCTTCTCTGAACCCTCTCCAATGTCAGTATTTCCCTTCTAAAATAAGGAACCCAAAACTGCACACAATACTCCAAGTGTGGTCTCATGAGTGCCTTACAGAGCCTCAACATCACATTTTTGCTCTTGTATTCTATACCTCCAGAAATGAAGGCCAACATTGCATTCACCTTCACAAGTGACTCAACCTGGAGGTTAACCTTTAGCATATCTTGCACAAGAACTATTTGGGGGACTGCTTTTAGCAACTCCACACCATCCGCTACAAGTGAGACTTCCTGGTAGCCAATCATTTTAATTTTGGTTCCCAATCCAATATGTTGGTCCATGGCCTCCTCTTGTGTCAAGATGAGGTCACCCTCCGGGTGAAGGAGCAACACCTTGTATTCCGTCGGGGTAGCCTCCAACTTGATGGCATAATTATCGATTTCTCCTTCTGGATAATGAATATCCCTTCCCCCTCACCTCTTTCTCTGTTCCCCACTCTGACTTGTCTCTTCTTTCCTGCATATTAGTTCCCCTTGGGTTCCCTCCTTCCCTTTCTCCTGTGGTCCACTTTCCTGTCCTATAAGATGCCTCCTTCTCCAGCCCTTGAACTTTTCCCACCTACCCGTCTTCATCTTTCACCTTCCAGCTAGCCTCTTTCCCCTCCTTTTTTATTCGGACATCTTTCCCCCTTCCTTCTCAGTCCTGATGAAGGGTCTCAGCCTGAAACATTTACTATCTATTCACTTCCACAGATACTGCCCGGCCTGCTGAATTTTGTTTGTGTGTTGATATACAATCTTTAAACAGCCAGATCAAAAAATGGAAGATGAGAAATACTACTTATCCAGCTTCACTTTGAAGTTTTTTTCACTTTTTCCTGTTTCAATTTTCTATACCATAGTTTATATTTGAGTAGCTTCAGTTTGGGGAAACTTCAAAGGCCAGAAACCTCACTTTTAATGGGGGGGAAATTAACTGATCACTAATAACCTTGCCTCCTTGTCTGGTCTGTGTGGCTGCCCTCTGTCAATATGGCTGTCTCTTTAAATGTTCTCTGTAATTGTCTAATAGCCAGGCAGGATGTAGAGGCTTTAAAGGTGCAGTAGAGTTTTACCAGGATGCTGCCTGGATTAATGTTGAGCTATGAGAGATGTTGGGCAAATTTAGTTTGTGTCCTCTGGAATGGTGGAGGCTGGGGAAAGATCTGATAAGTCCATAAAACTGAGAGGTGTTGATAAGGGTAGACAGTTAATCTTTTTCCCAGGGTTGAAATCTCAAACACTGGAGAATGTGCATTTTAAAGTCTGAGGACGATGTTTTTTTTTGTTGTTGGGTGTGTGGAACGGGCTGCTGGGGGTAGTGGTGGAGCAGATGTGAAAGTGGTGCTGAGGTTCTTTTGACACAGCTGGGAGTGATGTGGTCAGTTTGGCACCAACATAATGGGCTGAAAGGCCTTTTCCTCTTCTGTTCCAATAAAACATTCAGTTCATGGACAATTTAAGATGAGTAATAATTAGCTATACGACCTGAAAGCATTCCTATTCCACCATTTTAATAAACCCAGGCCTTCCTGATGCTAACTTTTCAACCCCAATCAACACAAAAGCATTTTATCCAAGCACCTTCAAAATATTTGTGGGAACTTAGTGTAAATCACCAGTGTGCACTCAACGGCCACTTCATTTAATAAACCTGCTCGTTAATGCAAATACCTAATCAGTCCGTCATGCAGCAGCAACTTGATACACAAAGCAAGCAGACATGGTCAAAAGGTTCAGTTGTTGTTCAGACCAAATATCAGAATGGGGGAAGAAATGTGCTTTAAGTGAAGGTGGAATAATCATTGGTGCCAGATGAGGTGTTTTGTGTATATCTGAAACTGCTGATCTCCAGGGGTTTTCATGCACAGCAGTCTCTAGAGTTTACAAAGAATGTGTGAGAATCAAAAAATCCCAATGAGAAAGGTCGGAGGAGAATGGCCATACTTGTTCAGGCTGACAGGAAGGCAACTATAACTCATACCCACATGTTACAACAGAAGAGCCTCTCTGAAAGCACAATACGTCAGACCTCGGAGTGGATGGTCTGCAGCAGCAGAAGACCACAAACATACACTCAGTGGCCAATTTATTAAATATAGGAGGTAGCTAATAAACTGACCACTGTCTGGGTGTATTGTTGTTTTAGTGAAGGGTGTGGATAAATACGAATCTTCCTTTAGTGTGCTCTACTAGGTAAGACCTGATATCACATGGAGAGTTATCTTGGGAAAGGGTTGTCAATAATGGCATCATTACAATCAACATTAAAATTTCCTATACTTTTATCTTATTTTAATGTAAGGCATGGCAATGAAGGACCTCCCAATCCCTGGTAAACAAAAATGTCATTTCCATTCCAGGTTGACAGACGCTGGCATTCACCTTGTGGATCTTACGACAGCAGAGAACATCTTATGCAAGCAACAGAGATACTGGTAGGAATGATTGGAGCTATTAAACAAAAGTTTCCAAGCTGGACTAAAGAGCAGCAGCTTAAAGGTTTGTCCTTTTATTCTTATTTTTTAATTTTTATTTAGCGATATGATGGTAGAATATAGTATTAGGTCAAATATGATGACAGAATATGGTATTAATGGTAAGACTCTTGGCAGTGTGGAGGATCTCAGGATCACAGTCCATAGGACATTCAAAGCTGCTGCGCAGGTTGACTCTGTGGTTAAGAAGGCATACAGTGCATTGGCCTTCATCAACCATGGATTGAGTTTAGGTGCCGAGAGGCAATGTTGCAGCTATATAGGACCCTGGTCAGACCCCACTTGGAGTACTGTGCTCAGTTCTGGTTGCCTCTCTACAGGAAGGATGTGGAAACCATAAAGAACATTCAGAGGAGATTTAAACAGATGTTGCCTGGATTGGGGAGCATGCCTTATGAGAATAGGTTGAGTGAACTCAGCCTTTCTCCTTGGAGCGATGGAGGCTGAGAGGTGATCTGATAGAGGTGTACAAGATGAGGAGAGGCATTGATCGTGTGGATAGTCAGAGGCTTTTTCCCAGGGCTGAAATGGCATGAGAGGGCACAGTTTTAAGGTGCTTGGAAGTAGGTACAGAGGAGATGTCAGGGGTAGGTTTTTTTTAAATGCAGAGAGTGGTGAGTGCATGGAACGGGCTGCCAGCAATGGTGGTGGAGGTGAATACGATAGGGTCTTTTAAGAGACTCCTGGATAGGTACATGGAGCTTAGAAAAATAGAGGGCTGTGGATAACCCTAGGTAATTTCTAAGGTAAGGACATATTCAGCACAGCCTTGTAGGCCTGTATTGTGCTGTAGGTTTTCTGTTTCTAGATGCAGTGCAGAACAGGTCTTCCCATTCCAACAGAACGTGCTGGCCAGCAACCTACCTATCTAACACTAGCCTAATCTCAAGGCAATTTATGATGACCACATCTTTGAACCATGGGAGGAAACCACAGCACCCAGAGGAAACCCATGTGACTCAAAATGTACTTGTGGATGAGCCTGGAATTGAAATCCAAACTTCAGAACATGCCAAGCTGTAATAGTGTTACATTACCATGTTGCCCTCTTTAATCTCTCACTGTTTAGTATGTTGAATACTGCAGAAACTGCAGCATTGCCCATCAGAATACCTTTGTAACATAAGACAGGAGCATTATTAGACCGTTTGGCCCTTTGAGTGTGCTCCACCATCCCATCATGGCTGATTTATTATCAATCTTAACCCCATTTTCTTGCCTCCTCCATTTGACTTCCTGACTAATCAAGAAGGTATCAAATTCTGCTTTAAATCTATCCAATGACTTGGCCTCCACAGTCAAAAATTGACTAAAGAATCTCTGTTCTATATGGACATTCCTCTATTCTGAGGCTGCTCCCTCTGGTCTTGGACTCACCAGCTATAGGAATCATCCTCACCCCACCCTTTCTATCTGAGCTTCTCAATATTTGATAGGTTTCAATGAGATTTCTCCCCCACCCCCACCGTTCAGTGAGTACAGGCTCAGAACCATCAAAAGCTCCTCATTAACCCTTTTATTCCTGGGATCATTCTCTTGAGCCTCCTCTGCACCCTTTCCAATGCCATTCCATCATTTTGTAGGTAAGAAACTCAAAACTGCTCAATACTCCCAGTGCAGTCTGACCAATTCTTTAAAGCCTCATCATCCCCTTGGCATTTTCACCTGCCATTAAACATGATGTGTGCACAATCCACTTGACAACGTATACTAATTAACTTATTGCCAAGATGGCACCAATGAACCATGGTGATGTTCTGCAGAGCAAACAGGCAAGGCATCTTTAAGCAGGTGAAGTTCATTGCCATGGCTGGAAGTGAAGCGGCGGACCCCAAGCCAGGCTGAAATGCAGAGGGATGAGGTCTCTTCTACCCACCATCTGTTAGTAAATATGCAGTTGCTGTAGAACAAAGATTCAAAGTACTGTACACTTTGATAACAAATGAACAGTATGTATGCTGTATAAAACCCTGAGATTTGTCCTCCCGCAGACAGCCATGAAAGCATTCCAATATACAAATCGTGCAAACAGAAAAAAATTGGGGGGAGGGGGGGGGGGGAGAACACAATATTGAACATCAAACTACAGAAACCCAGGAACAGTTTAGTTCATTTCAGTTGTTCATTGACCGTAGGCCTCAGAGCCAGTCCGTCTCACTCAAAGTTGTGCAAAATAGCAAAAAAAGAATGACCAGAATCGCGTATAACCTGAAGTGCAGAGTCCTCTAAAATGAGCCCAATCCCCAAACTGTGCCAATCAAACCTTGCCCAAGACCCAAGATTCCAGCACCTTCTCCACTGCTGCCAGAGGAAGAGATCAATCAAGTGCAGGAGGGGAGTGCTGAGCTTCTCTCATCCTTGATTTCAATCTTGCTTGACACTTTAGTCGGTGAGAAAAGGAGTCAATCGTGGGCTTGCATTCTTGGCTTCCAGACCGCACACTTTTTGTTCCAAATCTCAAACTCCCTCAGACAGCAAAACACCAGAACTACACAATCAAAATGTAAATCACAGGTTGCAAATACACCTGCTCTAGGATCTTAGTGCTAAGATTCAGGTTGGTACTAGAATCATATTTGAAAGAAGTACAAAGTATTTTCATGAACTGTCTGAAGAATGTCACTGTTGGTTGTATTTGCTGGTGTCATCCTCAGAATTGAGGACCTGAGAACAAGAATGCTGCATTGAAGGAAAATGAGAGATTGTATTCTATGTTTGAATGAGAGTTGGCTTTCTCCCAGATACTGGATACAGCAGTCCGACCTGAACACTACATGATTCACAGAAATGACCAAACTGCTGATTCAGAAAAGGCAAAAGGTGGAACTGTGTGTTTCATGATAAACTCTTGGTGGTGCTCTGTGACGGGTTTGTTACACTCTTGTTCCTGAAACCTTGAACACCTAAAGATCAAATGCAATCCTCTCCTAGAGAATTAACCTAGAGAATCTGCCATAATCCTGACTACAATTTGCATACCATCAGTGACGAACTACAGTCAAGCACATGAGATACCGCATGATGCAGTCTCCAATCCAACCGAATGCATTTTAAATCATAGTCCGGGACTTCAATCAGACTCGTTTGAAGAAAACCCTGCCCAATTACCATCAGCATACACCGTAACCTGTAGCACCAAAGGTCCTAACCTACTAGACCACTGTTGTACAAAGAAAAGGAACATCTACCATTCCACACAGACTGCGTTTTGGTAAATCTGATCACTTGGCTGTCCCTCTACCTGCGTTAAGGCAGACACTTTAATTTAAAAAAAAAGCTCCAAAGATTAGGACAAAGTGGTTGTGGGAGGCAGAGGATTGGCTACAGATTTGTTGCGAGTCAATGAACTAGTTCATGTTAAAGAACCTTTCTGTGGAACTGAATCCACATGGTGGTTGCCACAATCATTCCATCTTTTCCAATCAGAAGCCTTGGATGAATGATGTGATCCACAATCTGCTGAGGGCCAGATCAGAGACATTCAAATATGGTGACCAAGAAAGTTTAAAGAGGTCCAAGTGCAATCTCTGGAACACACATCTCATGGGCAAAGTAGCAACTCCAGACTAAAGGAATCAATGAAAGGTGCTTGACAATTGTGGCAGGGCTTGAGGGCTATCGTCTCTTTATAAAGTTATATCAGGTGATGTAAGTGACAATGGGACTTTGGTTCTGAATGAGCTCAATGCCTTCTATACTTTGAATGTTAAAACATGGAGGAACTATTATGAACTCCCACAGCCTTCGATAACCCTGTGATCTCAGATTCTGATGTTGATGTGTGAGCACTGTTCAGGAGGGTAAACCCACAAAAAGCATTTGGCCCAGATAGGATATCTTGTCAAGAACTAAAGACCTGCACTGGTCATTTGGCTGCATCGGTGTGGAATGAAAACGCCAATACTCTTGAATGGAAAATACCAGCCCAGTCCGCTCCTCCATTGAGCATATCTACATGAAATGCTGCCGCAGGAAAGCAGCATCCACCAGGGGACCCCACCACTCAGGATATGCTTTCTTCTCGCTGCTGCTGTCAGGAAGAAGGTACAGGAGCCTCAGGACTCGCACCACCAGGTTCAGCAACTATTATTACCCTTCAACCATCGGGCTCTTGAATCAAAGGGGAGAACTTCACTTGCCCCTTCATTGAGATGTTCCCCCAACCCATGGACTTGCTTTCAAGGTCTCTTCATCTCATGTTGTCCATACTTATTGCTTATTTATTCTTTTTGTCTTTTGCACACTGGTTGAATATCCAAGTTGGTACAGGCTTTCATTAATTCTATAAGGTTATTGGATTTATTGAGTACACCCACAAAAAAATCTCAGAGTTGTAAATGGCGACACTGTTTACTTTTTAACTCAGAAAATGCACCTTGTGCTAAATGTCAATCTCTTGGAATGCATTTCTTTGTGGGAACATTCCTGTGTTGTGCACCTTGGTCCAGAGAAATGCTGTTTTGTTTGGCAGTATATGTACGTACAGTTAATTGGGAGTGAACTAAAATAATGGAGTCTAAGATCAGAGGGCACAGCCTCAGAACAGAAAGACTTCCCTTTAGAACAGATGAGGAGGAATTTTCTTCAGTGGTGAATCTGTTCAGCATATCATTTGAAATCCTTGGCAAACTCCTATAGATGTGTTATGGAAAGTGTGCTGACGGGCTGGATTACGGCCTGGTATGGGAACACCAATGCCTTCGAGTGAAAAATCCTACAAAAGGTAGTAGATTTGGCCCAGTACATCATGGGGGAAAAACCCTCCCAACCATTGAGCACATCTACTTAAAAACATTGACAGAAAAGTAGCATTAATCAGAGATCTTCACCACCCAGGCTGTGTTCTTTTCTCACTGCTGCCATCAGGTAGAAGGTACTTGCAAGTCCTTGTTCAAGAACAGTTACTACGCTTCAACCATCAAACTCTTGAACAAAAGGGGATAGCCACATTTAAGGACTCTTGTTATTTCATGCTCATTATTTATTGCCATTTACTTGTATTGGCATTTACAGTTGCTGTTCTATAGATTTGCTAAGTATGTCTGCAGGAAAAAAATCTGAGTTGTATGTGGTGGCATTTAAGTACTTTGCTAAATTTTACTTTGAACTTAGTGGAATTGGTTGTCACAGATGGCTATTTTGGCTTGGAATTGCCTTTTTGAAGGTGTCCTGGACGCTGGGGAGGCTTGTACCCATGATGGAGCCAACAAAGCTTACAACTTCCTGCTGCTTCCTCTGATCATGAGCAATGGCCCCTCCCTTCCAGATGGTGATGCAACCAGTTAGAATGCTCTCCACAATATCTATAAAAATTTGTGAGCATCTTTGACATACTAATTCTCCTGTGCCCCTGCCTGATTGTAGCAGTGAGAAGCAAGCAAGGCCTGGATGTTTGGTGTACCTGGATCAAAATCTTATGGTTTAAGATGGCACTGGTGAAGCACAACAACTTTTTGTCAACAAAAATATTAACTACATTAATTGCACCGTTTCTCATACTGTTTGAGTGATTTAAGTGCCCGGCAGAATTGGAAAAGTCGGGTATAGGTGAGAGTATATGAAAGCTGCAGAGCTCAGGTCTAAGACCTTGGAATAACCAGTTTAAGCACCAGGCTAGATTGCAAAGGTTGTGTGTCAGGGCCAGTGTTCAGCTCACCGCATGAGCCTTATTTGTCTCTGCGCTGAACTGAGGCAGTGGCCTGTAACTAACAGGCTCCTGGATTGGCTGTGACTGGCTTTGTGGCTGTGGACCTACTTTCATGAACTTCACTTCTGAATGTTATTTACTTATTTTTATTGTTTGCACTTCTATTTTTCCTGCACATTGGATATTTGACAGTTTTTAATGGGTGCTATAGGGTTTCTTTGTTTTGTAGCTGCCTGCAAGAGAGAAATCTAAAGATTGTCTATGGTATACTTTAACTCTGAACTTTATTTTGCTACTTTGTCATCTGCCCTAATATCACCTTATTTGGCTAGTAATATTCTGTAAATACACCTTGGTAGTGTCCAGGCTAAAAATGCTGTATGAAAGGTGCTTGTTAATGGGTGTTATAACACTGTCTCTTTACAACAGGTGCACTTGCTGCTTACAACATGGGTCCAGATAAAGTCAATGGCTACCATAATGTGGATGCTAATACAACAGGCCACGACTACTCGAATGATGTGATTGCACGTGCCAAGTGGCTGAAGGAGAATGGCTTTTGATCCACTATTCTAATATCTGCGTTATGTCTCCAATAGCTAACCTTAAATCGCTGCAATTTGAGAAAAGTCAGTTCTGGTTTTTATTTCACGCATTCGGTTTTATCGCATTGCTGCCATGGAGACGTTTGACAAAATGCTTGCAAGAGAATAAAAGATTACATGGATATCTTGAAAGTTTCTTAATGTTGCGACAAAGTTAGAGGAGCTCAGTGGTTTGGCCAGCAATAGTAGAAGGAAGTGAACAGCTGACTAAAGCAGCCAGTAAGTGTAGGTTTGGAGTTGGGGAGAGAAACTGCAGGGAGAAAAAGAACAAGAGCCACAAAGATGGACTGGGAATTTACATTGAACTTTTAGTGTATCAAACAAATTAACATGGATTGTGCCAAAAGTTTAATGCAAAGATAGACTTTCAAGGTAAAAAAAAAATCCCGCTTACACGTTCATGAGGCTAACAAATCTGATTTCACACACTTTGGCTGTATTTATAGATCCTCGTTTTCAGTATTCGCCTGCCGCATCAACCCAGGGCTGATTTCCTGTTGGTTTTTATACAAACACAAATCAAAAGCTCTGCAGTTTGGGGAAAATAAGCCAAAGGGCTGTACCTATGCTCTACTGATTCTGTATGTTCAACTACATTTACTACATCTGCTTGTTTTCATAAAATCCCACTGATATATATTCAGTGGCCTCTTTATTGTGTACCTCCTGTGCCTAATAAAGTGCCAACAGAGTGTATGGCTGTGGTCTTCTACTGCTGTAGCACATCCACTTCAAGATGTGACATGTTGTGCTTTCAGAGATGCTCTTCTGCACACCACTGTTGTAACATGTAGCTATTTGAGTTACTGTCACCTTCCTGTCAACTTGATCCAGTTTGGCCATTCTCTTCTGATCTGTCTTATTAACAAGGTGTTTTTACCCACAGAACTGCCACTCATTGGGTTTGTTTTTGTTTGTTTGTTTTTCGCACCGATCTCTTTCAACTCCAGAGACTGCTGTGTGTGAAAATCCCAGATCAGCAGTTTCTAGGATATTAAATCACCTTGTTTTACATCAACAATCAACCCACAAAGTCACTTCGATCACATTTCTTCCCCATTCTAATGTTCTGTCTGCACAACTAAACCTTTTGACCATGTTTGCATGCTTTTATGATTGGCCAATTAGATATCTGCATTACCGAGGAAAGCGAAGCCAGTATGACGTGGAAGGAGAGGAAGGAGAACAAGCTGGTAGGTGATAGGTAAAACCAGATGGGGGGAATGTAGGTGAGTAGGTGATGGAGGATGAGTAAAGAAACTGGGAGCTGATAGGTGGAAGAGCTATAGGGCTGAAGAAGGAGGGATCTGATAGGAGAAGACAGGGCACCTTTATCTCTTCCACCTTGTGTTTATGCTGAGGCAAATCTTTCCTTTTTAAATGGTGAAAAGATTCTCCAAAACCAACCAATTATGTTGTCACCCATATGGAATTGTTTTAATAAGTTGCAAGGCCATGGACCACAAGACCTGAAGGGATGGTTAGAAACTGCTGGGAGGATCCCTACAGTTTCCCTCAGCCCTATTTGTGACATTTACCGGAAGCATTGTTGAGGATCCCTACCACCCATCCCACAATCTCTTTGACCCAGTAATGTCAGGAGGGAGATACAGGAGCATCAGGACTAGGACTGCCAGACCAGCTAACAGCTTCTTCCCTTAGGCTGTGAGACTAATGAATACCCTGCCACCACCGAGGTCTCGTCACTAGGACAGCGAGCTGTTCACTGTTTACCGTATACCTGTGCAATACACTACATGTATTTGTGTGAGCAAGGAGTCCTACAAACCTGACTCAGTTACACCAGTTCTGTCTGGAGGAGTGGAACACAATTCCAGTAACTTACTGTGAGAAGCTTGTGGAAGGCTATCCAAAACATTTGACCCAAGTTAAACAATTTAAAGGCAATGCTACCAAATACTAACAAAGTGTATGTAAACTTCTGACCCACTGGGAAAGTGATGAAAGCAATAAAAGCTGAAATAAATCATTCTCACTACTATTATTCTGACATTTTACATTCTTAAAATAGTGATCCTAACTGACCTAAGACAGGGAATGTTTTCTAGGATTAAATGTCAGGAATTGTGAAAAACTGAGTTTAAATATATTTGGCTAAGCTGTATGTAAACTTCTGACTTCAACTGTATTTATGGTAACATTTTATTTTACGTGCTGTTTGTGATGTATGTGTAATGCCCTACTGCTATGCTGAGAGGTATTTTATTTTAGCAGTTTTCTGTAAAAGCTGGGTGTCCTGCTTTGACTTTGGCTAAAGATAAGGAGGCTTGTTATACAACCTAGGAATGTTGTGTCAGCCAGTCAGAATTGTGGGATGTGAGTAAAGGTTTGAGAGAGGTGGCCAGGGAGAGTTTTCTGAAGGAAGGTAGCCTAGTTTGGGGTCTTTTGGTGTAGAGATGCACCAGGGAAAAGACCTGGAGGATCCCATCCAAAAGGAGATACACTATTGCAAGGAGTGCTTTGCGAGGCGGAGGATTCCAAGAAGGGAAGTTCTAGCTGTGGTTGGTGAGCAGAATTCAACGCCGTGAGTAAAGCAATTCACCCGGCTATTGCAGAAATGAGCTCCAACGTCTATGTGCACATTTAGTCTCGTTTAACTGTAATGGGCCCTTTTGCCTTTTGTTTTCTTTCTCTGTTAACTATTTGATAAAGTTGAAAATTGGTAAATATACTTACTTCATAATTTATGTATGACCTGTCATTTCTGGGCTACCGATAACTGTATGGGCAGTATTTACACAGCATTTGCTCAAATCGAGGTTCCTTTAATTGAACATCCTAACATTCCTGTTTGGTTGCAACCCAAATCATACTGTCCCTAGATATCTATCACTTATAAAAGGTAGCCTTCTCACCATTTAGTCACAGGCTGTTAGCTTGTGCACTGTCGTGTCCATTCTGGGGCACTCATCAGCTCTCATCTGTGCCTCCCGCACAGGTTTCCTGTCATTCTCGGGACACAATGGAGAATCACCATTTATATAATCAGATGACAATAAATTTGAACGATAATTCCCATACCATGCAGAACAGACCTGATGGACCGAATGGCCTAAGTCGGCCATTTATGTATGTCACTTGGTTTGCACAGACTTCAAGGGCTGAACAGCCTGTTTCCCTCTTATATGACTATTTTGACATTAGAATATCAAGAGCAAAGCTTGCCAAAAAGAAAACATGTTAATTTTCCATCAAATTTAGTCACAGTAATTAATGCAAAACAGGACTGAGGTTAAAAAAATACCAATTTTAATCATAAATGTTCACTTATGACTTGTAGTACAGCTATATTATCAAAACAAATGTAAATAATTACAGGATTAAATTTGTTCCTGCAATAGACATCTCTTCTTTTGCCAGCAGGGGTCAGGGTCAGGAAGCATTGCTGTCATTCACCACACTCAAGTTGACTGTGGGGACCTCAAAAGCAGCTTAAACGAGTAAAAATAGTTACAAGTGAGTCCGAGATGGCGTTTTACAAAATACCATATGTCTCCAATGCTGACAATTGCAAGTACTTAAAACATCAGTGGATCGTCATGTTCGATGCTTGCAAACTCAACTCAAAAAAGTAGAAATCAACAATTGTCCACGTTCTGCCTATTACATCCTTTAGATCAAATTAGGAATAGCTACATTGATTTTTATGTTGTCCTACGTGGCCCCCAAATTAAATCTGGCTCTCTGTCTAAACAATCCAGTCAATCCCATTACCCAAAAGTTCAACTTTTTTTAAATCTCCATTATCTGTATGGTCCACCATTCAATGCCCCAAACAGTCCTTCCAGGTGAGGCAACACTTCACTTGTGAATCTATTTGGGTTATCTATTGCATCCGGTGCTCCTGGTGTGGCCTCCTCCACATTGGCGAGACCCAACGCAGATTGGGGGACCACTTCGTCGAGCACCTCCGCTCCGTCCGCCACAACAGACAGGATCTCCTGGTTGCCACCCACTTCAAATCTGCTTCACATTCCCATTTGGATACGTACATACATGGCCTCCTCTACTGCCATGATGAGGCCAAACTCAGGTTGGAGGAGCAACACCTCATATACCGTCTGGGTAGTCTCCAGCGCCTTGGTATGAACATCGAATTCTCCAGCTTCCGGTAATTCCCTCCCTCTCCCTTCCCCCATCCCGCTTTCACTCTGCCTCCTCTTCCAGCTGCCTATCACCTCTCTCATGATTCTGCCTTCTTCTACTACCCATAGTGCTTTCCCCTTACATTCCATCTTCACCTCTTCTGCCTATCCCCTCCCTGCTTCCCCTCCCCCACCCTTTGATCTTTCCTCTGATTGGTTTTTCACCTGGCACCTTCCACCCTCCCCCCACCTTCTTTATGGGGCCCCTGCCCCCTCCTTCTTCAGTCCTGATGAAGGGTCTCGACCCGAAACGTTGACTGCTCCTTTCAACGGATGCTGCCTGACCCATTGAGTTCATCCAGCTTGTTTGTACATGTTGATTTGTCTGTATGGTCCCATTTGGGAAACAAAAACAAGTGAATCTTTTCTTTCCCACGCCTCTTTAAAGGTATAAATTCTGATCACGATGATCCTTAAATGGATTGCTGTCTCTATATTGGTGACCCCCTGGATCTTCTATGCCTCTGGTTATTAAACATCCTGTCTGTGGGGACAAATTCTTTCGTTGTTGCTCGATATTCCATATTTCTATACTTAGTGGCAAGTTTATTAGGTACAAGAGTAGAACCCGGTTTGGTCCTCTCCTACCTTTGCCTTTCTACCTCAAGGTTCAATGTGCTGTGCATTCAGAGGTGCTCTTCCACACACCACTATTCTACTGCGTGGTTATTTGAGTTACTGTTGCCTTCCTGTCAGCTTGAACCAGTCTGGCCATTCTCCTCTGACCCCTCTCATTAACAAGACATTTTTGCCCACAGAACAGCTGCTTGCTGTTTTTTGTTTTACGCACCATTTTCTGTAAACTCTAGAGAAGGGGTTCCCAACCTTTTTGTGCCAGGGACCAATACCATTAAACAAGGGGTCCGTGAACCACACATTGGGAACTCCAGCACTAGAGACCGTCAAGCATGAAAATCCCAGGAGATCAACAGTTTGTGAAGTACTCAAACCACCAACATTCATTCCACAGTCAGTCACTTCGATCACATTTCACCATTCTGATGTTTGATCTAAGCAACAACTGAACCTCTGACCACCTCTGCATGCTTTTATGCATTGAGTTGCTGTCACATGATTGGCTGATAAGGTATTTGCATTAATGAGCAGGTGTATGGGTGTACCTAATAAAATGGCCGGTGTACTTAACTTAGGAGACTGGCCAGGAGTCTCAAAATATTTATATTCCCCATGAAATTTTCTTATAATCTATTCTTCTCATACTTCCATCAAGTCTCTCCACCCCCCCCCCCCACCCCGGGTCTATATCACATTTCCTGTATATTCAAGAACAATCTGCAGAGGACAATTAATCAAATATACAGAATGTCACAGGAAGAGGAAGCTCATGCAGTCACAGGCAGAAAATCCAAACGCAACACATACAGTGGCAGGTTAGGCCTGAAACTGGATCAGCCCCACTAGCTACATCATTTCCCCTGCTCAACCTTGGCTCCAACCAGGACGGTTCTTGGTTCTCTGCGGACCTGGCCTTGATTCCTTCTAGCTGTTGGAAGGAGTCTGTACGTTCTCCCTATGTCTGCCACTCCACCCCCCCCCCCCCACATTCCAAATATGAATGGGTTAGATTTAGTATGTTGTGGGCACGCTGGAAGCGTGTGACATTTACGGGCTCCCTAGCACAATTGTCACTGATTTGATTTGACACATACAACACACTTCACTGTATGGTTCAATGTACATGTGACACAGTTTGTAGCCAGGGGTGAGTCTGGGGGTGGGGGGGTGGTATTGGAGATAAGCTCTATCTATTAAATGCTCCCACTGGTGTGTGCCTCCAATTGCCTCCTGGCCTTCACGTATGGCTAAGCAACTAAGCCCAGCAGAACCTTTTCCACTGGCAGGAGAAGGGGAAAATATGGGTTACTGGCACCTTAAAACCAGTTGCTCCAGGCAGATAAGGCACATCAGCCATGGTTGGCAGTTCATTGAAGAGGAGGAAGAAAATTCTTGATCTCAAACCTCCACTGTTTTGCAGCAAGAAGGAGGGTTTTGGGAGTAAACATAGAGGGAAAAATCCAGAGCTGGAGTCCATAAGGCAGTCCTACATTGAGTCCAACACTGACTGGCAACTCCTGCAATGCAGCTGGTGCCAAACTTTTTCAATCTCTTGTTACGTACCCGTGGGTATTTTGTACTTGTCACGTGACAGTGGTGTTGAAGCTATACTGGACTTAAGATAGTGGTCTTGTGATGATGGAGTGACATCATTTTCCCACCAGTAGAGGTCATGTGACAGGTTTTCTTTTAATAAACAAGGTATAAAAGGAGGACCCCTCCCTGTGAGGAGGAGCAATTCGTGGCTGGATTTGCCATTTTGACTCCATGCCACTGCGTGATTTAATGTTATGATGCAGTTTAGTTGAAAGATGGAGTTTTATTTAATGCCTAAAGTTTAAAAGGTCATTGCCAGCAGTTTCTTTATAATACAGCTAGTTGAGAATCAGTGGAGAGTGAAGATCGGAGTTCGGGAGTTAAAAGATCGAGGAAAGTCGATTTTGACGGTAAAACAGGTTCGACCTTGTTTGATCCTCAATCGGAAGGAATTTGTTGGCTGTCCCTGTGTTAATCCCTGTGAAATATAGCAGAAAGGATTGGGGTACAGTTTTTTAAAGGAAAGGTCAGTGCCTTTAAGCCGTTTCATTTTCATCTTCGTAAATTCTCCAGGGAAATGTATAGTTCGACTGGGAACTGCAACAACACAACGTGAAAGAGAATTTAAATTGTCTAAAAAGTCTCTCCTTTAATGGACTGTAAGCATTTTGAACTTTTGCAGTACTACTTTGAAGAACTGTTTTTGCAACATCGCTTTAAGAACTGTTCAAGCTGCCGCACAGCAGCTGATTTCCGGTTACGTTAGTGGTTTGTTTACTTTTGGGGGTTTGTTTTTCAGTTTTTAATAAATGTTTTATTTGTTATAAAAACCCCTGCCTCACTTATATATTTGTTGTTGCTGAATCCGTAACATAAATATGGGGGCTGTATCCGGGATGAACAATTTTTGAGTTTAAATGCTTGTTAAATTTTGAATCGGTGTTTTGGAAAAGGGGAATACTCGATTCTTTTGTTTGATTGGCTTGTGAGTGGTATTCCACAGCAATGAATATTGATGAGTTTCTGGCTTCGCCAGACGCGGAGTTGTTAGCGAAGGTGAAAAAACCTGAGGTTTCTGAGATAGCTAGTAGATTGCAACTTAAAGGTATTTCGAAGTCTACATCAAAGGCTCTAATACAGAGAAAAATCGCGTCACACTATGTGGATTCGGGTGATTTTGAAGAATCAATTTTAGAGTCGTTTCCAATAAGTAATCTGGAGATGCAGTTGCAAATCGAACAAATGAAGTTGGAACAAAGTAAAACAGAATTGGAGTGTTGTAGGTTAGAAGCTGATAATTAAAAAAGGGAATTTGAATATGCAATGGCGGAATTAAGGTCTGGGAATCAGTCTTCTGGTTCTAGAAAACCATTTGTTGTTAGTCAAGAAATTAAATTAGTCCCTCCATTTAGTGAAACAGAAGTGGAAAGATATTTCCAATATTTTGAAACAATTGCTCAGATTTCAGAGTGGCCGAAAGATAAATGGTCAGTGTTGTTACAAAGTGTAATTAAAGGCAAAACACAACAAGTTTATACAGCTTTAACTGCTGCGCAAGCACTTGATTATGATATTGTGAAACAGCAGATTTTGAAAGCATACAAATTGGTCCCAGAAGCGTATAGAGAAAGATTCAGAAGTTTGAAGAAGTCTGTGGAAAAAACGTATGTGGAATTTGCCTATGATAAAGCTGTGTGTTTTGAGAGATGGGTTTCCTCTGAAAATATAAATGGGGACTATGATACATTGAAAGAGCTGATTTTAATGGAGGAATTTAACAGAAGCATCCCTGTTGAAGTAAGGACCTACTTAAATGAGAGGGATACTGATACATTGCAGGACTGTGCTAGGTTAGCTGATGAGTATGTTTTAATCCATAAGAATAAATTTCCTCAGGGCAGAATTTTTAAGAGGAAAAATAACACAGAGACTCAAGGTAAATCAGAAATTAAATCAGAAGTTAATGAGAAAGGTAAGGAGGAAGGAAAACCTGTGAAGGAAAGAGAGTTTGGTCCTATTTGTAACTATTGTAAGAAACCTGGCCATGTAATAGCTAACTGTTTCCGATTGAAAAAGAAAGAGAAGGAAGCAGTCCCAGATGCTTGTGTGCAACATACTGAAGCACCTGTAAAATTACAGGGTTCGATAAACAGGTTTTGTTAAGAGTCTGACCAAGTTAAAAAGGGATATGATCATTTTATAACTGAAGGGTTTGTATCCTTGAAAGAAGGATCTACTCCGGTGCCAATAAAAATCCTTAGAGATACTGGAGCTTCTCAATCACTGATGTTAGACAATGTACTGAAGTTTAATGAAGAGTCTGATACTGGTGAGGTAAATTATATACAAGGTGTTGGGAGTGCTTTTATGCCTGTACATTTGCATAAAGTAAATTTAAAGTCAGGGTTAGTTACAGGATTTGTTAAAGTAGGATTACAGCCTAGCTTACCTGTGAAGGATATTTCTTTATTGTTAGGTAATGACTTGGCAGGTGGACAAGTTTTTCCTGAAGTGCATTTGACAGTGGAGTCAGAGGAACCAGAGATGAATTCTAACACAGATTCTTCCTGTGTTGTGATTAGAGCTATGGCTAAAAAGATTGATGCGCAGAATGAGGTTGTTACTCATGACTGTTCAACTCAGGATTCGAGTTTTGAGGATGTGTCAGAGACTTTCTTACCTTCGTTGTTTGAACAAGATTCTTGGAGTAAGTCTGACTATGAAGATTTATCTCTGTCTCGGAAGGAGATGATAGCAGAGCAGAATAGAGACCCTGAGATTATAAAATTAAGAGACCAAGCTCTACTAGATAGTGAAATTGAGAAGGTGCCAGTAGGATATTACTTGGAAAAAGGAGTGCTGATGAGGAAGTGGAGATCACCTACAATTCCTGCAAGTGAGGACTGGAATATTGTTTACCAGGTAGTTGTCTCTAAAGTTTATCAAAATGAGATTTTGACTTTAGCTCATAGTGTGCCCTTAGGTGGACATCAAGGGGTAAGGAAAACTGTGGACAAGATTTTAAAACATTTTTACTGGCCTGGTCTAAGAAAAGATGTGGCGATGTTTTGTGAAACGTGCCATACTTATCAAACTGTGGGTAAACCAAATCAAGTTACACCAGTGGCTCCATTACAACCTATTCCAGCAATTGGTGAACCATTTTCTAAAGTTATTATAGATTGTGTCGGTCCATTACCAAAAACAAAAACTGGTTATCAGTATTTGTTGACTATCATGTGTACTTCGTCTAGGTTTCCAGAGGCAGTACCACTTAGGAATATAACAGCTAAAACTGTGACAAGGCTCTTATAAAATTCTTTAATTATTTTGGATTACCTAAGGAAATTCAAACTGATCAAGGCAGTAATTTTATGTCTGGATTGTTTCAACAGATGGTTTATAAATTGGGAGCTAAGCAAATCACTTTGTCTGCATACCATCCAGAATCGCAAGGTGCCTTGGAGAGGTTTCATTCTACCCTCAAGAATATGAATAGGACATATTGTGTGGAAAATGAAAGTGATTGGGATGAGGGTATAAACTTACTTTTATTTGCAGTAAGGGAATCGGTACAAAAATCTTTAGGTTTCAGTCCATTTGAACTTGTATTTGGGCATAGAATTAGAGGACCTTTAGCTTTATTAAAAGAACAGTGGATTAGTAAGGAAGTACACACTAATTTGTAGGACTATGTTTTGAAATTTAAGGACAGGTTACATAAAGCTTGTAGCTTAGTCAAGGAAAATTTTAAATTGGCTCAGGAGAAAATGAAAACTTGGTATGATAAAGAAGCTAGGATGAGGATGTTTAAGCCTGGAGATAAGGTGCTGGTTTTTCCCCCAGTGCAAACGAATCCTTTACAAGCTAGATTTCATGGTCCTTATGAAATTGTGTCTAAAATCAATGATGTGGATTACGTGATAAAAACTCCAGATCATATAAGGCCAACACAACTTTGCCATATAAATATGATAAAACCATATTATGAGAAACAATCTGATACTGTGACTGTTGTGGTTAATGATAACGAATTTGATTTAGCTAGGAACATGATAGATGATTCATCTGAATTTCATTCTAAATCTAACATTGTTTCTGTCAGGTTACCAAATTCAACCATTCTGGGAAATATTGATGAGAAACTAGCATATTTACAGCTAGAACAGAAACAGCAGATGAAGGAATTAATTTTTAAATATAAGGATTTGTTTCCAGATGTTCCGAGAAGGACTACTATAGCTTCACATGATGTAGATGTTGGAGATGCCAAACCTATTAAACAACATCCATATAGGATGAACATAGAAAAATGTGAACTTGCTGAGAAAGAAATTAAATATATGTCAGAGAATAATATTATTAGACCTTCTAACTCGAATTGGAGTTCACCCTGTGTTATGGTGCCAAAACCAGATGGTAGTATTAGGTTTTGTACGGACTATAGGAAGGTGAATACTGTAATGAGAACAGATGCATATCCAATTCCTAGAGTAGATGATTGTGTAGATAAAGTTGGAAAAGCAAAGTTCCTTACAAAGATTGATTTATTGAAAGGGTATTGGTGTGTTCCACTAACGGACAGAGGTAGAGAGATTTCTGCATTTGTAACTCCATCTGGGTTATATGAATATAATGTTCTTCCATCTGGGATGAAGAATGCCCCAGGTATTTTCCAGAGGATGATTAACTCTGTGATTCAAGGATTGAAAGATACAGATGCTTATATTGATGAATTAGTGACAGGAAATGATACTTGGGAAGCACACATTATTGCGGTGTAGACATTCTTTGAAAGGCTTTCAAAAGTTAACTTAACTATTAATTTAGCTAAGAGTGAATTTGGACATGCCACTGTGACTTACCTTGGTTATGTTGTGGGTCAAGGTAAGGTAGCTCCTGTTCAGGCAAAAGTTCGGGCAATTTTAGAGATTCCCACTCCAACGGGGAAAAAACTCTCAGAAGATTCTTGGGAATGGTAGGATATTATCGAAAATTTTGTAAGAATTTTGCTAATGTTGCCCTTCCATTAACTAACCTTTTGCAGAAGAATGTGAAGTTTGTGTGGACAGTGCCTTGTCAAGAAGCATTTGAAAAATTGAAAACTATGATATGTCAACAACCTGTGCTTAAGGCACCTGACTTTGAAAAACCTTTTTCATTAGCTGTAGATGCTAGTGATGAGGCTGGAGGAGCAGTATTAATGCAAAGGAATGAGGGTGATGAGGTTGATCATCCAGTAGCTTACTTTTCTAAGACATTTAATAAGCATCAAAGAGACTATTCAACAATAGAGAAGGAATTGTTATCTCTTGTTTTAGCTTTAGAATATCTTGACGTATATGTTGGTACAACTCAAAAACCACTTATTGTTTACACTGATCATAATCTGTTAGTGTTTCTGAGTAAGATGGAAAACAAAAACAGAAGGTTATTAAATTGGAATTTGATGTTACAAGAGTACAATATTGTGATAACTCATATTAAAGGTAATGTGGTTGCTGATTGTCTATCTCGATGTTGAATGTACAATGTAATTTTTTTTATGGAGTGATTTTTTTTTACAATTGTAACACTCCTACTGTGTTGTAAGATGTTATATGATGATACTATGTATACTGTGTATGCTATAAAATTTATACATTTGGTTTTTTTTCTTGTAAATAATTGTTAAAATTTTGTTCTTGACAGACCAATTTTTTTTTGGAGGGAGGTGTTACGTACCCATGGGTATTTTGTACTTATGACGTGACAGTGGTGTTGAAGCTATACTAGACTTAAGATAGTGGTCTTGTGATGGTGGAGTGACATCATTTTCCCACCAGTAGAGGTCATGTGACAGGTTTTCTTTTAATAAACAAGGTATAAAAGGAGGACCCCTCCCTGTGAGGAGGAGCAGTTCGTGGCTGGATTTGCCATTTTGACTCCATGCCACTGCGTGGTCCAATATTATGATGCAGTTTGGTTGAAAGGTGGAGTTTTATTTAATGCCTAAAGTTTAAAAGGTCATTGCCAGCAGTTTCTTTATAATACTGCCAGTTAAAAATCAGTGGAGAGTGAAGATCGGAGTTCGGGAGCTAAAAGATCGAGGAAAGTCGATTTCCACTGTGAAACAGGTTCGACCTTGTTTGATCCTCAATCAGAAGGAATTTGTTGGCTGTCCCTGTGTTAATCCCTGTGAAATACAGCAGAAAGGATCGGGGTACAGTTTTTTAAAGGAAAGGTCAGTGCCTTTAAGCCGTTTCATTTTCATTTTCGTAAATTCTCCGGGGAAAAGTATAGTTCGACTGGGAACCGCAGCAACACGACGTGAAAGAGAATTTAAATCGTCTAAAAAATCTCTCCTTTAATGGACTGTAAGCATTTTGAACTTTTGCAGTACTACTTTGAAGAACTGTTTAAGCTTCATTGCTTTAAGAACTGTTTAAGCTGCTGCACAGCAGCTGATTTCCGATGACGTTAGTGATTTGTTTACTTTTGGGGGTTTGTTTCTCAGTGTTTAATAAATGTTTTATTTGTTATAAAAACCCTGCCTCACTTATATATTTGTTGTTGCTGAATCCGTAACACTCTGCCATTCCTTTGGATTCATCGGGGGAGCCTGCTGTATGGGCAACAGCTTGCCCTCCACATCACACTGTCCTGGCTTGCGTATCACTAGGACAGCTAGGACACAACGACCATGCTCGACCCCAACCAACGGATGGCCTTGGGCCTCAACATGTGACAAATAAAGCTATTCTTCATCTTTAGTGTATCCATGTAACTGAAACTGCACAGCGCTTTAAACAATCTGCTTTGCACCATCAGTCCTTCCCAGTCCATTGAGGACATTTGAAAGAAACGTCAGTTTAACCACAAAGAACTTTCCCTTAGTGAAATATTAGGCAGTGCACAGTTCCCAGCTCAGTCACAGTCCTGCTCCTAATGGTCAAGCAACAAACCTTATTCAATAGTCAAGTAACAAACAGTGCGAAGTGAAAATGGTGGATACACCCCAGCCTGTTGCAGGCAAAGCCTGCCCCCTCCTGGACTGCTGCCACAAGAAAGGAGCATCCCTCATCAAGTACACCCACCATCCGAGGCAATGCTACAAGTCAGCAGGAGGCGCAAGAGTCTTAGGTCCCACACTATCAGGTTCAGTCACAGTTATTACCCTTCAACCGTTAGGCTCCTGAACCAGCGTGGATAACTTCAATCACCTAAACTCTAAACTGATTTCACAATTTACAAACTCACTATCAAGGACTCTACAACTCATGTTCTCAGTGTTATTTATTATTTTTATTTGTACCATTTGCCTTCTTTTACACATCGGCTATTTATGTCTAGTTTTTTCCAAAATATCTATTGTATTTATTTATTTTCTTGCAAATGTCTGCAAGAAAATGAATTTCAAAGTAGTATATGGTGACACACTGTACACATACATACGTTGATAATACATTTGCTTTGACTTTGGATCTGTCCTGCACCTCCTCAATGTTCCTCAGTCAGTGCATCTGATCCATCAGCCTGAGAGGAGCTGTAGCTGGACACAAGTCCTCCAGACATGGTCACCAGGGGCACTTGACCACTCCCTGATCAATAGGAGGAGCAAAGTTCAGGAACAGCTATTGCTCCTCAACCATTAGGCTCTTGAACCAGAGGGGATAACTTCACTCAACTCGCCACTGAACTGTTCCTGCAACCGATGGACTCATTGAACATAGAACACAAGAGATCTACAACACATTACAGGCTCTTCAGCCCACAATGTTGTGCCAACCATATAACCCTTTCTAGAAACTGCCTAGAATTGTGTGTAAAATAAAGTGTGCATAATGCCACCATATACTACCCTGAGATTCATTTTCTTGCAGGCATTCACAGTAAATACAAATAAATACAATAGGATCAATGAAAAACTACAAACCAGGCAAAGAACCAAACTGCAAAAGACAACAAACTGTGTAAATACAGAAACAGCGCATAAAATAATAATAAAAATAAAGTAATAAATAATATCAAGAACATGAGATGAAGAGTCCTTGAAAATGACACAGCTATATAGGACTCTGGTCAGCCCCCACTTGGAGTACTGATTTCAGTTCTGATCACATCACTACAGGAAGGATGTGGATACTATAGAAAGAGTGCAGAGGAGTTTTATAAGGATGTTGCTTGGGGGGGGGGGGGCGTCACGTGATGACGTAGGATCGAGACGTTGGGAAATCCAGCTCCCTTGTAAAAAGTAATGAAACAAAGTTTAAGTGAAGAAGAGTTAATAAATACCTACTAGAAACTACTTATAAGCAACTCAGGATTACTTTTAGATATGGCTCCTAAACTGAAAAAGAAGAAAGCTACTACTTTGAAGACTGTGCGAGTCAGTGGGGAAAAAGGCCCAACCGTCTCGGCGAAGCCTCGTACTCAAGTTAGATCTCCTCCCGGCGAAGTACATGACACTTCCGATGATGCAGGACAGGAAGTTGCGGCAATATCAACGGTCTCTAAGAAGAAATGGCAAGAACAACGCATGCACGAAGAAACAAGTATGCATGAACAGGTACAAATAAAACTACAAGTCCCAACTACAACTAGAAGTGAAATTGAAAGTGAACTGGAAGTAGAATCAGATTCTCCGGAAAACACAGATGAAGAAATAGACGAAGAAGAAGAAGAAAAGGAGGAGATTAAAGGAGACATAAAAGAAGTCCTGATATACATGAAGTGCGAATTAAAAGCTATAAGAATAGATATTAGAAAGATACAGGTTATGCTCGCTAATGTGGTGGAAAAACAAAAAAAGACGGATAAGAAAGTTAAAAAGATGGAAGAAAAAATGGGAGAAAACACTAAAAGAATAGATAAGATAGAAGATCATAATCTTGCATGGACAACAGAAAGAAAACAGATGTTGGAAAAAATGGATGTGCTTGAAAATTTTAACAGACGAAATAATATTAAAATTGTTGGTCTTAGAGAAGGTATAGAGGGAGATGATCCAATAAAATTCTTCCAAGAATGGATTCCGAAAACTTTGGAAATGGGAGAGGGAAGTCAGGTAATTGAAATTGAAGGAGCCCACAGAACTTTAAGATCAAAACCTCAACAAGATCAAAATCCAAGATCAATTTTGATAAAATGCTTAAGATACCAAGATAAAGAAAAGATCTTGAAGGCAGCTACTCAGGGTGCCAGAAAGAGAAATGGGCCATTAATGATAGAAGGGAAAGGAGTTTTTTTTTATCCAGACATAAGCTACGATCTTTTGAAGAGGCGGAAGGAATTTAATCCAGTGAAAAAATCCTTATGGGAAAAGGGCTATAATTTTTTATTGAGTTACCCAGCAAAATTGATAATTCTCCTGGATAATGAAGAAAGAAGATTTTTCATTGACCATCAGAAAGCAGAGAAATTTGTACAAGAACTACCTGATACTTGGGAGATGGAGTAAAGAATTGTAGAAATGAAATGGACTAAAGATGAAGATTGAGATAAGGTTAGACTTGACGGACATTTATAAGGAATAAGAAAAAAGAAAATAATTGAGGAATATTAACTGGGAGTAGAGACATTAACTTTTTTTTCTTCACATATATTTTCTTTATTTTTTTTGCGGGGGAGCTGGAGGAGCTTCTGATCGATGGCTGCGAGTTTCACGTGTACAATCATGGCGATTGCCATGACCCATAAAATGGGGGGTGTAATGTTGTGTTTCTTTTTATTCACAACATTAGTGGGGGGGAATTTTGTTATTTTTTTCTTATATATAGTTACCTTTCTTCTATTTTTGCCTGGATGATTGGGGAGAGACACATAGCAACATGCAGAATTTTAAAGAGATTTCCCAAGGTATTATGAATGATTAATTTACTTAATTTTTTAAGTTTTAATGTCAATGGACTTAATGGACCTGTGAAAAGAAAAAGAGTTTTAACATATATTAAGAAAATGAAAGGAGATATAGCTTTTCTTCAAGAAACACATTTAACAGAAATAGAACATAAGAAGAAATTAAAGAGAGATTGGGTTGGAAATGTTATTGCAGCCTCATTTAATTCAAAATCAAGGTGAGTCGCAATTTTGGTTAATAAAACCTTACCAATTAAAATACAAAATGTAGTAATTGATTCTGTGGGGAGATATGTGATTATACATTGCCAATTTTTTTCAGAATTATGGACTCTTATGAACATTTATGCACCAAATAAAAATGATGCAAAATTCATACAAGAAGTTTTTTGAACTTGGCTGATGCACATGATAAAATATTAATAGGTGGAGACTTTAATTTTTGTTTAGACCCAGTTTGAGATAGGTCAACTAAAGTTGTTACAAAATCAAAAGTAATAAAGTTAACTTTATCATTAATGAAAGATTTAAACCTGATTGATATATGGAGAAAAATTAATCCAAGAGAAAGAGACTATTCATTTTATTCAAATAGACATAAAACTTATTCAAGGATTGATTTTTTTTATTATCAAAAAATATTCAGGGTAGAGTGAAAAGTGTGGAATATAAAGCAAGAATACTGTCAGATCATTCCCCCTTGATAATGACAATGATAATGATGGATAAGTTGGAATCGATCTATAGATGGAGATTTAATTCAATTTTATTAAAACGTCAAGATTTTTGTGATTTTATGAAAAAACAGATTCAATTTTTTTTGGCTACAAATTCACACTCAGTTGAGGATAAATTTGTATTATGGGAAGCGATGAAAGCATACTTGAGGGGTCAGATCGTAAGTTATACATCTAAAATTAAGGAATACATGGCAGAAATAGATCAATTAGAAAAAGATATTACAAAGTTAGAAAAAGAATCTCAAAGATATACGACAGAAGAAAAACGAAGACAACTTGTTAATAAAAAATTACAATATAATACTCCAGACATATCGAACAGAAAAAGTAATTATGAGAACTAAACAGAGATATTATGAATTAGGTGAAAGATTACACAAGATTCTTGCTTGGCAGTTGAAAACAGAACAGGCTTCTAAAACAATAAATGCAATTAGAACAAGTGCAAATAAGATTACTTATAAACCTTTAGAAATTAATGAAACTTTAAAAAAAATTATACTGAATTATATCAATCAGAATCACAAAATAAGATTGCTGAGATAGATAAATTTTTATCACAAATAACTCTTCCAAAATTAAATTTGGAAGAAAAGAAAGGATTAGATATGCCCTTTACATTAAAAGAGGTTGAAGAAGCTTTAGGATCACTTCAGAGTAATAAATCCCCAGGAGAAGATGGTTTTCCGCCTGATTTTATAAAAAATTTAAAGATTTACTAATTCCTCCTTTTATGGAATTAATATATCAAGTGGAAAGAATGCACAAACTCCCACAATCTTTTTCAACAGCGATCATAACTGTATTGCCAAAAAAAGATAGAGATCCTTTAAAACCAACATCATATAGGCCTATTTCTTTGTTGGATTATAAAATCTTAGCAAAAATTTTATCTAATAGAATATCTAAATATTTACCAAAATTCATACATATGGATCAAACAGGCTTTATTAAAAATAGACAATCAACGGATAATATAACTCGGTTACTTAGCATAATTCATTTGGCACAAAAAAGAGAGGAAATGAGTGTGGCAGTTACCCAGGCTGCAGAAAAAGCATTTGATAGATTGGAATGGGATTTTTTATTTAAGGTATTGGAAAAATATGAGTTAGGAAAATCTTTTATAAAACGGATTAAAACCTTAAATATTAATCCTCAAGCTAAAGTAGTTACAAATGGTCAGATTTCAACACCATTTCGCTTAACAAGGTCAACTAGACAAGGCTGCCCAATATCACCTGCTTTATTTGCATTGGCGATAGAACCATTAGCGGAAATAATTAGAACAGATTCAGATATTGTCGGCTTTAGAGTTAACCAAGAAGAATATAAGATTAATTTATTTGCTGATGATGTTTTGATTTATTTAACAAACCCTTTGCAATCGCTGCAAAAATTATCTTTTAGATTGTAAGAACATGGGAAAATAGATAGATAGATAGATACTTTATTCATCCCCATGGGGAAATTCAACATTTTTTCCAATGTCCCATACACTTGTTGTAGCAAAACTAATTTCATACAATACTTAACTCAGTAAAAATATGATATGCCTCTAAATCACTCTCTCAAAAAGCATTAATAATAGCTTTTAAAAAGTTCTTAAGTAGTTTACTTAAATACATTAAATACAATCAACCCCGGCACTTTCAATATCAGGGTATAAAGTAAATTGGGTTAAAAGTGAAATTTTACCCCTTACCAACAGAGATTATAATCAATGTCGATTAGTAACTCAATTTCGATGGCCAATAAATGGGATAAAATATTTAGGTATAAGAGTCGATAATGATGTAAAAAATTTATATAAACAAAACTATTTGCCATTATTAAAAAAATAAAAGAAGATCTTGATAAATGGATGATGTTACCAATAACATTACGGTAATAGGTAGAGTTAATGCTGTAAAAATGAATATATTTCCTAGATTGCAATATTTATTCCAAACTTTACTAATACAATTGCCTCAGAAGTTCTTTCAAGAATTGAATAAATATGTGAGGAAATTTCTTTGGAAAGGAAAGAGGTCAAGAATATCATTGGAAAAACTGACATGTAAATTTGATTTAGGAGGGTTACAACTTCCAAATTTTAAGAATTATTATAAAGCAAATCAACTTAGATTTATTGCATCTTTTTTTGATGAAGAAAAACCGGCATGGATTAGAATAGAATTAGATAAGATAGGAGAAAACATACCAGTAGATTTTATATATAAATGGGAATCCAAATGGATACGGGAAAAAAAAGAATCTCTTATATTAAGACATTTGATTGATTTATGGAATAAGGTAAATATGGACGATGAGATAAAGAAATCTTTATTAGCAAGAAGAACTTTAATTCAAAATAGGCTTATTCCTTTTAGAATAGATAATAAACTTTTACATAATTGGTTTCAAAAGGGGATTAAATACATAGGTGATTATTTTGAAGGAGGTATATTGATGTCGTTTGATCAATTAAAAAACAATTATAAAATATCAAATAACATCCTTTTCTGTTATTTTCAATTAAAGGCCTATTTACGATATAAGCTGGGTCAAACAATGTTAATGCCAAAACCTAATGAAATAGAAATATTAATTTAAAAAGGAAAAATTAAAACATTTACATCTTGTATGTACAATTTGATTCAAAAACAGACAATTAAATCAGGAATTCATAAATCAAGACAAAAATGGGAATCTGATTTGAATATTAAAATTGATGGAAAAAATTGGTCAAGATTATGTTTTGATGGCATGATAAATACAATAAATGTCCGACTTAGATTAGTACAATATAATTTTTTGCATCAATTATATATAACACCACAGAAAATAAATAGATTAAATTCAAATATGTCTGACCAATGTTTTCAATGTAATCAAGAAATTGGTACTTTTTTTACATTCTACTTGGTCTTGTTTTAAAATTCAACCATTTTGGATAAATCTAAGACTTTTATTGGAACAAATTACTGGAGTACAACTCCCACATAGTCCAATATTATTTTTATTAGGAGACATTGCAGGGACAATACTGAAACTTAAATTGAATAAGTATCAGAAAAAATTTATAAAAATTGCATTGGCAGTAGCCAAAAAAGTTATCGCAGTTACTTGGAAATCTGACTTATATTTAACTATGGATCGTTGGAATAATGAAATAAATAGCTGTATTCCATTTGAAAAAACTACTTATAATCTAAGAAATGAATATGATATATTTTTGAAAATTTGGCACCCATATCTACAAAAGATAGGACTAAATATATAGGTCCTTTGAAGATAAAATTACAAAGTAATTGGGAAAAATAAAAATAAAAATTATTTTGAACTCCATGGAGCATGTGGGGATCCTCAGATATTCAGGCAATCTTTCTCTCTTTTCTTTCCTTTTTTTCTCTCTTTAGATAAGGGTTTAAGGGGGGGGGGAGGGGGAGGGTCAATATAATTTTTTTTTCATTATTCTAATATTTTCATTTTCTATGTAATTCTCTAAAAATGTAATAAATTGTTTTTAAAAAAGGATGTTGCTTGGATTGGAGGGCGTACCTTACAAGAATGGGTTGAGTGAACTTGGCCTTTTCTCCTTGGAGTGAAGGAGGATGAGAGGTGACCTGATAGAGGTGTACAGGATAATGAGAGACAGTGATCATGTGGTTGGCTAGAGGCTTTTTCCCAGGGCTGAAATGGCTAACACGAGAGGGCACAGTTTTAAGGTGCTACGACGTAGGTACAGAGGGGATGTCAGGGGTTATTTTTTCCACACAGAGAGTGGTGAATGTGTGGAATGCACTGCCAGTGACGGTGGTGGAAGTGGATACAATAGGGTCTTTTAAGAGTCTCTTAGATAGGTACAAGGAGCTTAGAAAAATAGAGGGCTACGCAGTAGGGCAATTCTAGGCAGTTTCTAGAAAAGGTTATATGGTCGGCATAACATTGTGTGCCGAAGAGCCTGTAATGTGCTGTAGATCTCTTATGTTCAATGAGTCCATCGGTTGCAGGAACAGTTCAGTGGCGAGTTGAGTGAAGTTATCCCCTCTGGTTCAAGAGCCTAATGGTTGAGGAGCAATAACTGTTCTTGAACCTGGTGCTGTGGGACCAGAGATCCTGTACCTTCTTCCAGATGGCAGCAGTGAGAAGAAAGTATCGCCTGGATGGTGAGAGTCTTTGATGTTAGATGCTGCTTTCTTGTGGTAGTGCTCTGTGTAGATTTTCTCAAACATGGGGAGAGCTTTTCCTGTGCAAACACTCCATTGATTGTTGTTAATAAACTAACTGACAGGAGGAGGACAAAAATCTAACCCTCTCTTAATGCTGCTCATCCTCCTCACTGAAACCTGATGTCCAATAAAACTCACAGCAGCACTTTGACCTGGAAGTAGTTCTTCTCAGAATGGCCAACAGCTGCTCTACCAAAGAACATCTCCCTTTTATTTTCTGCAAAGCCTGTCGGAAGGAAGGTTCTCAGCAATTCAGTGTTTAAACTCCTGCTATTCATCCTCATCACTTGATGAGCCTGTTGTAATTTTTTTTATATACATCTAGAGATACAACAAAAGACTTTGCTGCCCAACAAGCTCATGTCACTAATTACACCTATGTGACCAATTAACCTACCAGCCAATACATCTTTGAAATATAGGTGGAATCCAAAGCACGTATCGGAATAAAAAATACCAAATTTAATCATAACAGTCCCAAGCCCGGCTGCAAAAGGAGGAGGGTTGGTCATGGGCTGTAAAACCCCATCCCATAAAATCCCAGAGCTGCAGAAAAGCCAACACAGAAGCTGTAAAGGCCTCGGACCTGGGAGCGGAAGGATCTTCGCCTAGAAGACATACAAAGTCGTAGCTGAAAGCACAAGCCACATGGCCGATGAACTTTCTATAGGCCCAGGACAGGGAACTTTGGTGAAATTCTGTTAGTAGCCCACGCCCTTGCAGGGAGGGATGGGCTCAAGCAGTAGCAGCAATCCTCAGGTTTTAATTAAGGCTGAAAATTTGCGGACCACCCCAGCAAATTTTGCATCGTTGTACACGTTGTGGTCTTGTCCAGGGTCAGTTTTATAAAAATAGAGCTCTCCAGCATGAACATCACTGAGATTGGCTCTGAAAGTGGAGGGGTTATAGCTGACCCACAGGGTGTACCTGTAGTCAAGAGAGCGGATGGAGTATCCCATGATTCGAATGTCCTTCAGCAGAGGGAGGTCGGAGTTCAGCTGGGGTTTGTCTGCTGGCCGGGGATATTGGGTGAAGGCAAATGATTCTCCCTTACTTCCAGTGGCCTCAGCGTTTAAACGACTGGCCAGACCCCATCCTTCGGTGCAGAAGTCCACGTGAAAGGAAGACGAAGGACACGCAGGTGGTACAGGTAATCCAAGGAGTTCACAGAGCGTTGGGAAAAGGTCAACCAACTCCACATTGGTTTCCACCATTGAGACTGCAACACAGTTCAAACACTTCAGTTACTCACATTAAAAATGGGTCTTAAAGGAAATGAAACTTTATTCATAATAAAAATTATTTACAAGAATAAACCGTTCAATGCCTTTTCATTCCTTTCATTCATAGTCAAAGCTTTCCGTACCATTCTATTGCACTCATACACATCAACAGCACTGCTGCCATTCAGGTGGCACTCTGAGGTGGTATACTGCTACCAGCCCCTCCTTCTCAAAGTTCAATGTAAATTTATTATCAAAGTACAGAGCAGTGGCTGACTGGCAGGAGGCAAACAGTGAGAACATAGGGAGCCTTTTCAGGTTGGCTTCCAATGACTAGTAGTGCTCTACAGCGGTCTGTGTTGAGACCGCTTTTTACGTTATACGTCACTGACTTGGATGACAGAATTGATGGCTTTGTGGCCAAGTTTGTGAACGATAGGAACGTAGGCAAAAGGCCATGTAGTTTTGAAGAAGTAGAGAGGCTACAGAAAGAGAATGGGCAAAGAAATGGCAAATGGGACAGTGTTGGGAAGTGCACAGTCATGCTCTTTTGGTAGAAGAAATGAAAGGGTAGACTATTTTCTAAATGGAGAGAAAATACAAAAAATTGAGACACAAAGGGACTCGGGAGTCGTTGTGCAGGATTCCCTGAGGTTAATTTACAGGTTCAATTGATGGTGAGGAAGGCAAATGCGATGTTAGCATTCAATTTGAGAAGACTAGAATATAAAAGCAAGGATGTAATGTTGAGGCTTTATAAAGCACTGGTGAGGCCTCACTTGGAGTAGCGTGAGCAGTTTTGGGCTGCTTATCCAAGAAAGGATGTGCTGACATTGGACAGAGCTCAAAGTAGGTTCACAGAAATGATTCTGGGACTGAAAGGCATGTCATATGAGAAGCATTTGATGGCTCTGTCTCCCTACTCACTGGAATTCAGAAGTACGAGGAGAGACCTCATTGAAACCTACCAAATATTGAAAGGCCTCCATCCAGTGGATGTGGAGAGGATGTTTCCTATGATGGGGGGAGTCTAAGATCAGAGGACACAGCCTCAGAATAAAGTGGCGTCCTTTTAAAACAGAGGAATTTCTTTAGCCAGAGAGTGGTGAATCTGTGGAGTTTGTTGCCACAGGGAGCCGCGGAGGCCAAGTCATTGGGTGTATTTACTGGAAAAGAGTCTCGGACCGAAAAGACTGTTCATTCTTTTCCATAGATTCTGCCTGGCCTGCTGAGTTCTTCCAGCATTGAGTGTGTGGTACCTACCTCTTGGCAGCTTCCCCACTTTACTGGTAAGAGGACTGATAAAGGGAAATATCCTTCGCTTCGGTAGAGGTAAAGTTGCAGTCAGCCCCGGGACGTAAAGCATCAAAGGGACGCGAGTTGCCACGTCAAAATTGCTGTACTTGGCCCATTCGCCATGCTCACCCAGTGACCAACCTAATGGAGACGAGAAAAATATCAGAAAGAATTCTAGAACTTATAGGTCTTGAGTAGTGAGCATTGCAAAGTAAATTATCGAAGTATGTATATGTCATTGTATAATACATTGAGATGCATTTTTGCAGGCATTCACAGAGAAAAAACAGAATTTATGAAAAACTAAAGATCAAGTTTAATTATCATTCAATCATCCATTTTCAACCAAATGAAACCGTTTCTCTGGGATCAGGGTGCAAACTACACCATCAGCAGCACACAGCACATATAGTTATGACAACAGAAAAAAATGCAATCACATAAAAAAATGAGATAGCTCAAATCCCAGAATAGCAGGGTATGTAGACTGGTGTTGTCCTGGTCCAGCTTGTTCTTCCACCGAGTGAATGCTGGAGAGCGGCCAACTCCCATCTGAAAAGATTCCTACACACCCAGAGGCCTCTGCTCTCTCCCACACCTCCTCGGCATCTTCTTTTCTGGATGGCTGCAACAGGTGACTCTACAGCATGAGGGCCAGGTGACTGCACAACAACTAAGGCTCTCTCGCCGGCCTCGCCAATGAACCAATGAACTGGACATGCAGTACTCTATATTATCAATGTCCAACAGGGTCTTACAATCACCTGGAAAACATCCAAGACTGGTACCATTTGTTGGAATATGCACTCCCTTGGCACAACCGTACTTAGCAAGTCCAGGAGACAACACAACAACTTGTGCAATAAGTCCAGCTCCACTGTTATCAATGGGGTGGACCTGCAGTACTTAATATTCTTAATATCCAGCAGTGTCTTGTGATCATAAAAAAGGACAAAAGAATGAACAATTACACCTTTGGTTGGATGGGACAGGCCGCTGCAGCCAAGAACGTCACCATCTTCCCAGAGATTCAGAAAGACCGACAAACATCCAACGTGCAAAAGATGACAAACTGTGGTAAGTGGCTAAGTAATCCTTGGCAAGTTAACAAACATAATTCTGAGGAAGTTCTTCCAAGTTGTTTTCCAAATTTCTCTGCTTGATTTGCTTTCCTTTGCCTAAGCTCTCTAATGCCCCTGAGGAATTCCTTCATCACAGGAATTCCATTCACATTCATTCTATCCTCCCTGAGCAGTCTCATACAATTTCTGGAAATCAGAGTTCCTAACCTGATTTCCACTGACCCCTCGGTTAACGGTAGGGGTTTCATAGCATAAAAGAGGTTGGGAACCCCTGGGTCAGACACACTCATCAATTTCACATGCCAGATGTTCCCCTACATCCCATCTCAATCAGATTCTTGTGACATTACAGATGAGACAACCAGGCTCTCTGTCTAGGTACCTCCTTAGTCTGACAAGCATTCAAGCCTGAAGGGTATTACTGAAACACAAAATGAACACAAGTCCCCATTTTTCTAATCTCCAGTATTGTACCTGATATCACATTCTTTCCCACGTCTTAATGCTGGAGCCAGTTTAAGTAAACCCAGATATTTAGATTGTGTTGCAACAAAACTTCAATTAATTATTTCACTATCCAATCTCATAGTGAAGTTTACAAAGACTTGTTTTCACTTCTTTTATATACTGGATGTTGTTAAAGCAAAGTCCTTCCATGTTATATGCCAAGTTCAAGACTCTCCAGGAAATTTGCACTTACCCTGTCTGCGCTCATGATAATTTTATGTCTATCAAATCTCCCCTCATTTTCTTATGCTCCAGGGAATAAAGTCAAAACCGATTTAACCTTTCCCTATCACTCAGATCCTCAAGTTCCGGCAACATCCTTGAAAATTTTCTCCATATTACAGTCACAGAACACTGCAGCACAGAAACAAGCCCTTCTGCCATCTAGTCTGCAGCAAACCATTAACCTGCCTAGTCCCACTGACCTGCAGCCAGACCATCATCCTCCGTACCCCTCCCATCCACGTATCTGTGCCAAATTTCTCTTAAATATTGAAATCGACCCCGCATCCACCACTTCTGCAGGTAGGTCGTTCCACATACTCACCACCTTCTGAGTGAAGAAATTCCCCTCATATTTCCCTTGAACCTTTCATCCTTCACCCTTAACCCATGAACTTTAGCTGTAGTCTCACCCAACCTCAGTGGAAAAAGCTTGCATTTCCCTGTCTGTAAACCTCAATTTTATATATCTCTATCAAATCTCCCCTCATTCTTCCATGATCTGGGGAATAAAGTCTTAACCTATTCAACCTTTCCCTATAACTCACATCCTCAAGTCTAGTCAATATCCTTGTGAATTTTCTCTGCACCCTTTCAACCTTATTTACACCTTTCCTGTAGTTAGGTGAAGGAAACTGCACACAATACTCCAAATTAAGCCTAACAAAAGTCTTATATAAACATAAAATCCCAAATCAACATGACATGCCAACTCCTGTACTCAATACATTGACTTATGAAGGCGAATACGCCAAAATCTTTCTTTACGATCCTATCTACTTGTGAAGACACTTTCAATGAATCATGGATCAGTATTCCCAGGTCACACTGTTCTACTTCATTCCTCAGTGCCCTGCTGCTCACTGTGTAAGACCTACCCTGATTGGTCCCCCCATTTGGCAACACCTCACACTTCTCTGCATTCAATTCCATCTGCCATTTTTCAGCCCATTTTTCCAGCTGGTCTGGATCCCGCAACAAGCTTTGATAATCTTAAATTTGATACTTGGTAGTTAGTCACTCTTGATCGTTTTAACATCTTCCATGCTGGCAGGTGACTAGAACTACACATGATACTCCAAATTAGGTTAGGCCTCATCAACGTCTGATGAAATTATTTAACCTGTATGCAATATCACCAAACATACAAGTGGCTGAGTAGACCCAGTAGCTCCTCACCGTGGTCAGACGTGAACACGATGATTGTATTTTTGGCCAGCCCTTCTTCCTCCAACGCATTCAACAGTCGGCCCACTTCACCGTCCACATAAGAGACTGCAGCAAAGTAACTCTGGCGGATCAGCACCTACGAAATACGGAGGGCACACTGGGGTAAACTTGTGAATGATGCCCAGACTGGAGGACAGCAAGGAAGGATATCAAAACTTCCAGTGGGATCTGGACCGCCTGGGAAAATGGGCTGAAAAATAGCAGTTGGAATTTACTGCAGACAAGTGTGAGGTGTCGCACTTTGGGAGGACAAACTAGGTCTTACACAATGAGCGACAGGGCACTGGGGAATACAGAACAGAAAGATCTGCGAGTGTAGATCCATTATTCTTTACAAGGAGAATGGGGTTGAGAGTGACATGGATCAGCCATGACAAAATGGCGGAGCAGATATGATGGGCCAAATGACCTAATTCAGCTCCTATGTCTTATGAAAAGTGGTATTACAGGTAGATGAGGTTGTAAAGGTAGCTTTTGGCACAGTTGCCTTCATAAATTAAAGTACTGAGATGGCATGTTATGTTGAACTTACAACATACAAGACATTGGTCAGGCCTAATTTGCAGTATTGTGTGCAGTTCTGATCACCTGCCTACAGGAACGGTATTAATAAGATTGAATGAGTGCAAAGAATATTTAGAAGAATGTTGCCAAAACTTGAGGATCTGACTTATAGGGAAAGGCTCAATAGGTTAGGAGTTTATTCCCTCCAAAGTAGAAGATTGAAGAGAGATTTGATAGAGGTAAACAAAATTATTAGGGGTATAGATAGGGTAAAGGGTGACAGGGTGGAGATACGTCTCTACCAAAGGAGGTGCAAGGCACTCATTCCCTCTGCTAGCCTGCAGGTCACCCTTGGGCAAGGTGTGACACCTGCTTAGTCACCCACCACACCCCCATCCGCACCAAACCGATCATGGGTCTCATGAAGCATTGGCAGCTGATGGTCGTATGAGCAGCTGATGCATTTCTCGAGTCCTGGCTATGCGACCACTGATGCCAGGAAGACAATCTCTGAAGAGTATTGATAGTGACTGGGGTCCCTCATCTTGTAAAGACGCTGCCCAGAAGATGGCAATGGTAAATCGCTTCTGTCGAAAAATTTGTCAAGAACAATCACGATCGTGGAAAGACGACGATGGCCTACGTCATACAACGCAGCACGTAACAAGCACAGAGAAGGTAAATGCAAGCAGGCTTTCCCCACTGTGTTTGGGTGGCACTACAACTAGAGGTTATGGGTTAAGGATGCAAGCTGAAATGTTTATGGGCAACATGGAGGGCAGTTTCTTCACTCAGAGTGGTGAGAATGTGGAACAAGCTGCCAGCAAAGTGGTAGATGCAATTTTGATTTCGACATTTGGATAGGTACATGGATGGGACAGGTATGGAAGGGTGCAGCTTGGTAAGACTTGTGATATTAATAGTTTGAGACTGGATGGGCCACAGGGCCTGTTTCTGTGCTGTACTGCTCTCTGACTCAAATGACATGGACTTATAGCCTCACCCTCCCTCCACCACTGATGTGTGGTCACGGGGACCAAATCTTGAATTGCCCACCACACAAGGTGGTGAGTCACCTCTCCTGTCAGACTTTTCCCAAACAATTGAGCAATGTTATAAAAGCAAAGGAAGCAAGTGTTTCTATAAACATTTGACATTTAAGAGGTTCGTTTTCCTCTACTTACTGACTCCAGAAAGAACCAAGCTCAGACAAATGTAAGATGACGTTCTAGAAGCTAGAGAGGAAATGAGCAGATCAGACAGTATCAGTGGAGGAAAATTTACAGCCAACATTTCCTGTAGACTGCAAAGAGGCGAGGTAGCTGGTATCGAAAGGTAGGTGAAGGAGTGGAGGATGTCAGTTGGATCAGGTGAGGGGGCTGATAGGGAGGCAAAGGTGAAGGGAGGGAATTATGTCAGAAGTTTGAAGGTAATGAGTGGAGATCACTGCCACAAACGGCTGTGGTGAGCAAGTCATTGGGTATATTTAATCATAAGTTTATAGAGCACTTTTCATACAGATGATGTAGTTCAAAGTGCTTTACAATAGGATAAAAGTATAAACATGAAAATAAAAATAAGAAATATAAAAATTAACATGAAAATAAAAGACAAGGAGAGGTTAGTTAAAAGCAAGCTTAAGTAAATGGGTTTCAAGCTGGCATTTAAAAGTGTCAAATGAGTCTGCATCTCTTGCAGTTTTGGGTACTGAGTTCCACAGTTCAAAAAAGCTGACCTGCCAATTATCTTTCATGGGAAATAGCTTAAATTTAAGAGACTGGAGGAGGACCTGTGAGCTCCAGTAGGGTTATAAAACAAAAGAGACTCTGTGTTGTACTTTGGTCCCAGACCACTGAGAGCTTTAAAAGCAAGTAAGAGATCATTAAAATCAAATTCTAACAGATACAGGAAGCCAATGCAGAGTAGCTAGCACAGGAGTGATATGTTCCTTAACCTGGTGTTAGTTAGAAGTCTAGTACCGGTGTTCTGAATGAGTTGGTTAGTCAATAGATTGCTTTGGAAGGCCAATAAGAAAGTGCATTGGGGTAATCTCATCTATTCAATCATCATCATCGTAGCTTGTCACACCAGACAGCCAGCCACTCTAGTGTTGTTTGGTTGATGTTGAGCCGATCAGTGTCAGCTAAATCAGGTGAGATTGGGCAGTTGCGCAGAACGTGTTCAATATTCTGCACCCTTTCACCACACTCACAGGATTCGCTGGCCTTTAAACCCCATAAAAAGGCGTGAATTCGTTTTTCAACATCATTATCTGACAGAAAGGGACGCATCTTTGCAATATTTCTCATGTAGAAATGCTGCTCTGGTCACTTTCTTTATGTGGGATTTAAAAATCAAATATGAATGAAGGGTAACACCCTGGTTAGTACCTTCTGATTTTACAAGGGGAGCTAGGTTCCCAAGTTTAACAAGAAGTTTATCTCTTTTGGATTTGGGACCTATCAAAAGGATTTCAGCTTTATCTTCACTTAGTTTTCAGAAATTGTTGCTTATCTAGTTGTTCACTGTAGCCATACCAGAAGTCGAAAAAGATTCTCGTTATAATTCTCGACACAGGAGCAGAATTAGGCCATCGAGTCTGCTCCACCATTCCATAATGGCTGATTATGTCGGGCTTTGTTATAACAACAAAGACAGACAAGTCAGAGCAAGGTGGAAAGGTGAATTAGTGTGGCAGGACCGTACTGGGAAGCTCAGGATCAATGTTTGGTTTCTCCAATGTAGAAAGAGACCGCATGAATGCAGTTCACTGGACTGGAAGATGTGCAAGAGAATCACTGCTTCACCTGATTTTTTGGGGTTCCTGGATGGTGACAAGGAAGCAACAAAAAGGTATTGCATTTGCTGTGGTTATGTATCTGTGGAATGGGAGCAGTGGGTAGACAATGGAAGAGCAGACCAGGGAGTTACGAAAGAAACACTTCCCTCAAAACCCTGAAAGGGAAGGCGAACCCCACCCAAGGCTTTTCTGTTCCTTTGTTCATGTTCGCCCTTTCTAACTGCTCCCATCAACTTACCAACTAGATGATCTTGATTACAGCACATCCTCAGGGCAATGCCGGGCTCAACTCATTAAAGATATTTTCTATCCTTCCCTCACCCAATTTCAACTTAAAACCAACCTATCCTCTCTCTCCCAGCCCTGATAAAGGTTATTTGAACTGAAACATTAAGTACCTATCTTTCCACAGATGCTGCCTGAACTTTTAAGTGCTTCCAGCATTTTCTGTTTATCCATCTCTAACAACATATTGTGGAATTATTTTTCTCCAAAATGAGAGTTTTAAAACTAAAGTAACACACACAAAATGCTGGAGGAACTAAGCCAGTCAGACAATGTCTAGGGAGAGGACTAAACACCAACATTTCAGCTGAACACGTACAAACAAACTGGATGAACTCAGCAGGTCGGGCAGCATCCGTTGAAATGAACAGTCAATGTTTCGGGTCGAGACCCTTCGTCAGGACTGAAGGAGGGGGCGGGGCCCTATAAAGAAGGTGGGGGGAGGGTGGAAAACCAATCAGAGGAAAGAACATCGAACATCGAATTCTCCAACTTCTGGTAATTCCCTCCCTCTCCCTTCCCCCATCCCACTTTCACTCTGTCTCCTCTTCTAGCTGCCTATCACCTCTCACGATTCTGTCTTCTTCTACTACCCATAGTGCTTTCCCCTTAGATTTCTTCTTCACCTTTCCTGCCTATCCCCTCCCCCACCCCTTGATCTTTCCTCTGATTGGTTTTCCACCCTCCCCCCACCTTTTTTATGGGGCCCCTGCCCCCTCCTTCTTCAGTCCTGACGAAGGGTCTCGGCCCAAAATGCTGACTGCTCATTTCAACCTGACCTGCTGAGTTCATCCAGCTTGTTTGTACGTGTTTATTTGACCACAGCATCTGCAGTGTACTTTGTGTTAACACTTCAGCTGAGACTCTTTTCTGGACTGCAAAGGAAGGGGTAAAGTCGCCAGAGTAAAAAGGTGGGGGAGGAGAAGTAGGATAGCTAGAAGGTGATAGGTGGGTGGGAAGATAAAAGGGCTGGAGAGGAAGGAATCTGGTAAGAGAGGAGAGTAGACCATAGGAGAAAGGGAAGGAGGAGGTGATAGGCAAGTGGGAAGAGGCCAGAGACCAGAATGGCAAATAAAAGAAGAGGAGAGGGAGAGGGAAAAAAATTACTGGAAGGAGAAATCGATATTCATCCCATCAAGTTAGAGGATACCCAGATGGAATACAAGGTGCTGGTCCTCCACCCCGAGGATGGTCTCATTTTGGCACAAGAGGAGACCATGGACCAACATGTCGGAATAAGGATCAAAAGTAGAATGTTTGGCTATTGGGAAATACCGCTTCTAGCTGATGGAGTGACCCTCAACAAAGCAGTCCCCCAATTTACGACGGGTCTCACTAGTGTTGTGGAGGCATCATCGGGAACACCGGACAAAATAGACGACCCCGGCAGACTCGCTGGTGAAGTGTTGTTCACCTGGAGGAACCGTTTGCAGCCCTGAATGGAGGAGAGGGAGGAGGGGAATAGGCAGCTGTAGCACTTCGGCTGCTTGCAGGGATAAATGCCGGGAGGGAGATTAGCGGCAAGGGAAGACTGGACAAGGGAATCACAGATGGAGCAATCCCTGCGGAAGGTGGGGGGGGGGGGGGTGGTAAAGTTATGCTTAATGATAGAATCCCTTTGGAGATGGTGGAAGTTGTAGAGGATGATGTGTTGCTGTGGAGGCTCCTGGGTGGTAGGCAGTTAAAAATGTTCAGACATTTCTGCCTTGTTATTCAGAATGTCCCTCCAAATTCTTTCAGATTTAAGATGGGGTGTTATCATCATCAACCCCATCCTAGGTATACAATTGTGTGTTATCTGCATAACTAGAAATCTCTAACGATGTCTCCTAAGGGGAGCACATACAAAGACAAGGGTAAGGGACCGAGGCAGCTTTCCGGAGAAACACCAGAAGATGTATTGTATCTCTTAGAAAACTGGACTCTAAGACAGACAAAAAAAATTCTCCAAGCTGTATGAATGAAATCAATTAAGGGCACCACCAGAAAAGCCAACCCAGTTCTCAAAGCAATCTAGGGTAATGCTGTGATCAATTGTGTCGAAGGTAGCACTTAGATCTAGAAGAATTATTTATACGGTCTCCTTCAGTTTTCTGTGTTTTCTTTCTTGTTGCCAATTGGGGGCTGGGCAATATGTTAGTTTTTGTGCGAGGGAAAGCTGTGAGAGTTTAGAATCTGTAATTTACACTTTACTAGTGTCTTTTTGGACCGATAGAGTGATCCGGTGCTTTGCCATCTCCGAGTGAATTCGGTGAGATTTGGAGCAGAGTGTGCAACATGGAAGCCTGGCAGCCGGAAAAAGACCACCAGCCCATAATCGACTCCTCTCCTTCTCTCCGATTGAGGGATTGAGCTCATAATCGACTCCCCTCTTTCTCTCCGATTGAGGAATTGAGCTCATAATCGACTCCTCTCCTTCTCTCCAATTGAGGGATTGAGCACATAATCGACTCCTCTCCTTCTCTCCGATTGAGGGATTGAGCCCATGATCGACTCCTCTCCTTCTCTCCGATTGAGGGATTGAGCCCATAATCAACTCCTCTCTTTCTCTCCAATTGAGGGATTGAGCCATGATCGGCTCCTCTCTTTCTCTCCGATTGAGGGATTGAGCCTATGATCGACTGCTCTCCTTCTCTCCAATTGAGGGATTGAGCCCATGATCGGCTCCGTTGCTTCTCTCCAACTGAGGCGTTGAGCAAGGTTGGTGTCGATGAGGATGAGGGCGGAGGACAGGCAGGTGTTCGGCGCCGCCTACCCGTGTTGGACTGGTCTTCCTTGCCCTGTCGCTAACTGCTGCCAGAGGGAAGTCTTGGGATCAATGTTGCCAGGATTGATCGTTTTAGGGAGACTCTGAGATTCATGTTGCCTGTGTTCCTGGATTCTGGTTACTCACTTTTTTGCTGTTCTCGAGCGGTTTGATTGGTGTGATTGATGCGGACTGGGGCAATTTGGCAAAGAAGGGCCCCGTGGTCTGCATTGGCTTGTGGTGTGGCAAAGAACTGAACGGAACTGAATACGACTGATTTGATGTTTGATATTGTTATGAAGGATGAACAGCTCTGATGGGCAGAAGGGTGCAGAGTTGCCCATGTTCCCCCCCCCCCCCAGGAGAATCACAAACCATTATTGTTGCTATGCTGCTCATGAGAGAGAGAGAGAAATGGAAAAAGAAAACATGCAAGAACATCTGCAACAGATGAGAGATAAGAGAGGGGAGAGAGTCTTGTTGATTTACCATATTTTGACTTCTGAGAGGGTTATTTATCTTGTACCATTCTGTTCACTAACATTCCTCGGTGGACAGCTGGAGTGGGCTGGTTTGATGGACACAGCCATTCAAAATTGATTGATAGCCAAGACCCCGTGAGTAGGGATAAAAGTGAGGTCTGGGGAGACACCCCTCAGACACACCAGGAGACACACTAGTGGACACTGATTGAGTGTTGGAACCCACGGGAAGGTGTGGGGCATCGGAGACCGGACCAGGAGACCGGTCAGTTAAACTCACAGTGTTATAGCAGGGCCAGTGGGGACGTGTGTGTGTCCACTCATGCCAGAGTGATGAGTCCACCACAGAAGAACGGTCTAACTGAAGGACAGAGGGGTCATAACTGAATGGCCACAACGATACGACGGATCAAGAACGCAAAAGAAGGTTTGCCTGACTGTAGCTGTTACTTCTCGCTCACTCTCTCGCTCTCTCTCCAACAATTACAACACAACAACCAATATCTACCTCAGCACGTATGAACTGAACTGAACTTTATACTTTTATACAACAATTCATTATCCCCTAGACATCAATAGAGCTTGTTTATTATTGCTTATTATTATTCCCACACTTTTAGGTTTATTATTGCCTACGTGTGTTATCTATATATTTGCATTATTGGTATTGATTTGCTTATTTTACTAATAAACACTTTTGAATATAGTACCACCAGACTCCAACGGATTCTTCTTTCTTTGCTAGTTAGACACCCAGTTACGGGGTACATAACAATATTCTATGTGCCGCTCTCTTGCTTTTTGTCACTTGTGCAATTTGTTGTTTTTTTTCCTCCGCATGTTGGGTGTTTGATGTTTTCTTTGAATGGGTTCCATTGTGTTTCTTTGTTTAGTGTCTGCCCACGGGAGGACGAATCTCAGAGTTGTATTCTGTATACATACTTTGATAATAAATGTACTTGAATCCTTGAAACAGCTGTTAAACAACAACAACGGCAGGCTTTCAGTCTCCACTTATGATGCCATGGTTTGATTAAAAGGTTAGAGTATTTTACTTTTTTTTTAAGGTTTATAAAAACAATCAGCTTTGCAAACTTCTTCTGGTGTTAGATTTTCATCAGTGACAATCTTGGCAACCTCAACAACTAATGCCTCTGCTGCTTTGTGTTCAGCAGACACTTTATCACCACAAATCTTTAATAATGTAATGCCGTGCCTTTTCTTAAATTTCTGCAACAAGCCTGCTGCTTATTCACTGTTACCTTCAATTTTCAATTTGTTGTGATAGATCTTTGCTTGTCTCATGATCAGCATACTGTTAAGTGGCATATGTTCACTCCAACGCTTACAAATCCACTCTTTCAGAACACGACTGAGATCTTCATTTTTTTGTCTTGTGCAGTCTTTTTTCTATTTTTCATTAATTTTTGTTAATTCCATTTGAGAGGTCACTTCTAACTGTCTGTGGTGCACAGAGAACTCCACGTCGCCTGAGAACCTTCGAGCGCATTGTGGAATTTTCCATTTGTCAGTGCCGAAAAAAATCTTGATTACACAGGTTTTCGAACTTCGGATTTTCAGGTAGGGGGTATTCAACTTGCACTTGTAGATTTTCACATGGTTGCCATCTTTTTAAAAAGTCGGCTAAAGAGGTATGGAAGTAATTCTGTTGATTTTTAAAAATTGCAGATTCCTCACATATTGTGGAAGATGCTTGACTGAGGACATCATAGGTTGGGGCAGGGTTCCACAGTCGATTTATAGTTGAGAACAGGATTCATGAATGCCTGCTATTCGCTGTAAAAATCAGGGGAAAATGGACTATTCTTGCAGAGCATATAGCAATGTTATAGGAGCCTAGATTTTCCTTAAGAAAATATTACAGTGGACTTTTAGCCCAGTTTCCCTCCATTTTCACTCTGCTATTCTGCATGATCTCAAGTTTGCAGACAGAATTACTTAACCATGGCGAATTTTTACCAAGTGATTTCCTTTAAACAATTAGAAAAGCCACTGCATTTAATATATTTGTCTAGTTATTGTTGAATCAACCATTTCATTTACTGAGCAGTTTCAGTCATATGGGTCGAATAAACAAGCCAGCTTAGAGAACTTAAGTGGTGCTGCAGGACATTGATAGTTTCTTGATTAGTAAGGGCATCAAAGTTTATGGAGAGAAGGCAGGAGAATGGGGTTGAGAAGGAAACAAAAAAAAATCAGCCATGATTGAATGGCAAAGCAGACTCAATGGAACAAATGGCCTAATTCCGCTTAAGACCAAACGTCGTATCAGTAGTGTTACAATAGTGCTAGAAAGTTTGTGAACCCTTTAGGATTTTCTCTATTTCTGCACAATTATGACCTAAAATGTTATCACATCTTCACACAAGTCCTAAAACTAGATAAAGAGAACCCAATTAAATAAATAACATGAAAAATTATACTTGCTCATTTATTTATTGAGAAAAATGATCCAATATTATATGTATTTGTGGAAAAATTGTGTGAACCTTTGCTTTCAGGAGATGGTGTGACCCCCTTGTACAGCAGTAACTTCAACCGAACATTTCCAGTAACTGCTGATCAGTCCGGCACTCAGCTTGGAGGAATTGTAGACCATTCCACCACATAAAATTGTTTCAGTTCATCAATATTTCTGGGGTACTTTGCATGAACAACCCTCATGTCACAGCATCTCAATTGGATTAAGATCCATACTCAACTTGGCCATTTCAAAACACGAATTGTCTTCTTTTTAAACCATTCAGTTGTAGATTTACTCCCGTGTTTTAGATCATTGTCTTTTCTTGATACAATTTTCAATTCATTGTTCCCTCAATGATTGCAAACCATCCGGGACCTGAGGCAGCAAAACAGCTCAAAAACATGATGCTCCTTCCACCATGAGTCACAGTTAGGATGAGGTTTTGGTGTTGGTGTGCAGTGTCCTTTTTCCTCCTAACATAACAATGTGGATTTCTGCCAAAAAGTTCAACTTTTATCTCATCTGCCCACAGAATATTGTCCCAGAAGCACGGTGGAACATCCAGGTGGTCTTTGCAAACTTGAGACACGCAGCAAAGTTTTTTTTTGGAGCAAAAGTTTTCTCCGTGGTGTCCTCCCATGAACACCATTCTTGTTCAGTGTTTTTCTGATAGTAGACACATGAACAGAGACTTTAGTAAATTCTAGAGATTTCTGCAGGTCTTTTGCTGTTACCTTTCTGTTCTTTTTCACCTCCTTCAGCATTGCACATTGTGCTCTTGGTATAATCTTTACAGAATGTCTCCTCCTAGGGAGAGCAGCAACAGTACTGAATTTCCTCCATTTGGAAACAATTTCTCTTACCGTGGACTGAGGAACACTCGGATCTATAGAAATGCTTATGCAGCCTTTTCCAGCTTCATGCATCTCTACGATTCTTCTTCTAAGGTCCTCTGAAAGTTGTTTTGATTGAGGTATGGTGCACATAATGAGATTTCTTGAAAAGCACAGGCTCTGTCAGTAACCTGACCTTGTGTGTCTTTTTAAGGGCAGATCACCTCTAAAAACACACCCCCCCCAATGTCAACTCATTGATTGGAACACCTGACTCCAAATAGCTTTTGTAGAAGGCATTACCCCAGAGATCACATACTTTTTTGAACCGAGACTGTGATTGTTTAAATGGAGTACTCAGTAATGACAAGATGTAGTACAATTGTTTGTGTGCTATTAGTTTAGGCAAACTGTGTTTGTCTATTATTGTGACTTAGATGAAGATCCGACCACATTTTATGAGTAATAAATGCAAAAAAAAAACAGGTAAATAGAAAGGGTTCACAAACTTTTTCTTGCAACTGTAGGCCATTTGGCTCAGAGTCTGCTTCACCATTCAATGGTTATTTATTATCCCCCACTACCCCATTCTCTTGCCTTCTCCCTGTAACCTTTGACACCCATACTAATCAAGAGCCAATCAACTTCCTCCTTAAATATACTCAATGACTTGGCCTCCACAGCCGTCCGTGGCAATAAATTCCACAGATTCACCACCCTCTGTCTCATGAAATTCCTCATCTCTGTTCTAAAGAGACAACCTCGTATTCTGATGCTGCGCTCTCAGATCCTAGACTCTTCCACTACCGTAAATAGCCTTTCCACATCCACTCTATCTAGGTCTTCCAACATTTGATAGGTTTCAACTAGATCCTCCCTCATTCTTCTAAACTCCAGTTAATAAAGACACAGAGCCATAAAACTCTCTTCACACATTAACCCTTTTATTCCTGGGATCGTTCTCGTGAACCTCCTCTAGACCCTCTCTAATGCAAATGGAGATGAAATGTGTACCTGAAAGTCATCAGGAATCGGTCCATATGGAAAACTGATGTTGAGTGCCTGGACATCATGCCTTGATCTCACGTCAGTCCATGGATTATACGCCACTGGAGGTAATTTCAATGGGACTTTAGGATCAGGTGCAAGGTGGATCTCTTCACGTGGATACAATTTTAAAAACTCCTAAACAGAACAAAATCTAGAAATTAAATTCAGAGTTCTAGTGACAGAAAAAAAAAAACTGTCTGGCAAAATACATTTAATGATGCCTGAAAGATGCATATCCTCAAACCCCAGTTCTTTATTCACAGTTTTTAAAAGGTCACATTAATGAACTTCAAGAATTGTTGTAACATAACAAGACTAGCCTGCAAAGTTCCACTAAATTTCTTCTTCTTAAACCCGTCACCTCTACTGGGGCATAGGCCTCCAACAGCAGCTCAACAGAGTCCCGGACCAGAATTTCAAATTGCCAGAGGTGTAGCGTATCTTCTTGGTGTGTTCTTACTCTCCTTTCTTTAAGGAAAATGGAGGAGTCCCACTGATTATTTAATCAACTTTTTATCTTTGATTTTTAAGTTTGCATTTTATCACATTGTAAAGCACTTGGATCTACATCATCTGTATGAAAAATATATACAGTTGACCTTCACTAATCCGACTACCTGTAATCCGGTTCCTTCGATAATCCAGCACAGATTTAAAATTCTCCGCGCAACTGTAATTTCAAATTTTCTGGGCCACCGTACCAATCTGCTGCGCACTGCTTTGGATGCGCTAGACCTGTTCATATTTTGGCGCACTCTTGTAAGCACAGACAGGTGATTCCTGCTTGTTTTCCTGCATTTATTAATATCATTTGCGTGAGGCGCAGCCACCTGGCACCTGCCCGTCTCACCCGCGAGCGGCGGGGGAGCTGCCGTGTGCTGGGTCGGTCTGCCTTCTCGCCCGCCTGCCAGCAGTCGCGCACTGCCCTCCAGTGTCGCCCGGCCGTTGCTCCGTTCTCCTCTGCCTACGACCTCACGTCAGATGTGGCGACCCACTGAATTTAAGTATATTACTAAGCGGAGGAAAAGAATCTAACGAGGACTCCCTCAGTAACTGTGAAGAGGGAAGAGCCCAGTGCCGAATCCCCGGTTCCCTGGCAGTTGCGTGAAATGTGTCGTATAGAAGACCTCCTTTCTCCGACTTCTGCTTCTGCTCACCCAGGTGTGCTGCCACCAACATCAGGAGTTTTTGAAGAAACTGTTGTGCCAGTTTCAGCACCAGTTCTTGATGCTTCACTCAGTTCTCAAGATGAAGATGTTGATGATCCTGACAACCCCACACTTGCAAACATGTAACTTTGCCTGAAGGTATATTAAACGTCTCTCTTTAGAAGCGGAAGTGCTCAACTGCTCTGTATAAGTTAATTCCTGTACATTTACCTGTACCTTTTATTTTATCTGTGCCTGTACAGTATATTATTTTATTAAAATTTCACTTGCTACTCACTTAATATTTGTTTCATTATTATCTAACTTGTACTGATTTACATGATATATTTTAAAGGAATGATGAGGCGGTTAGCTATTGCTTAATGTGATCTTTCTGTAATTCTGCATTTTCACTAATACAGCACTCTTCAGGTCCCAATGGTGCCGGATTAGTGAAGGTCAACCTGTAAACAAATTATTATGTGAAATAAACAAGATCTTAGAAAACATTTTCAAATATTAATACTAATACTAATCTTTTAAGATGATAATTGAAAAATAAAATTCATGGAGGTGCTAAACTACATACAGTGTTTACTGTTATCACTAAATATCCAGTGCTTGCTCACAAATGACAAAAGAATAAATATAAATGATGAAGCTATTGCCAACTGGCCCAACCATTTCTATCTGGCGCGTACACCAGATCTGTGAGGATTTTAAAACGTATCATTCAATGTAACAGGTTCTCACAACTAACTAGCTGGCAGCAAGCCCTATTGATACATTTCCTGTGAAAACACCTCACTGCTCTCACATTGTAAAAAAAAATTTGCTGCTTCATTTGGCAGTGAAGATAATGCCGATGCGGCTTTTTATCATGGGTAGGGCATAAAGATTTAAGGGGCAGCATTGCAGGCTGTGTGCCAACATTTTTGATCGTGCCATCTTAGGCACCTGTGCCATAGATCTGCCACCCCTGTTTTAGGCAATAATGTGCAAACACAACAGTACTTTTAACTTGATACCTGTGGATATTTGAGTGGAATGTGTGGTTTATGATAACCAACGGCTAAAAAGAATGGGCTTCCGGTGTTTTTTGTCTTTTTCAGTAAACGAATTGCTTCATCGGTGCTCTGGATGTCAGGCAGTGTGCGTTCCGGCATCTCCTCCACGTCCACTGGACAGACCAGGTTTGCGTATCTTTTACCATCTGGTCCTCTGCACACCTAATTGGAGATAAACCACAGGTGAAAAAGGTTTGCAGCCCGAAACATTGAACATTTACTCCTTTCCATAGATGATGCCTGATCTGTGGAGGTACAAAAGCCTGAAGACCAACAACAGCTTCTTCCCTGTCAACATCAGGTTCTTGAACTGACCTGTAAAGCCAAAACACTATCTCAAACAATACTTCTTTTCCACCCTCTCAATCTTGTGCCAGTGTCATTATGTTTCTTTTGTTGTTTATTTTTGCACAAGTTTAGTTAATTTGATGTTAATTTATGCTTTGATATACTGTACTGCTACAGCAGTAAGCTGATCTTCATGGCACTTGTAACCGACGTCTGCACATTCAGTGGCCACTTTATTAGGTACAGTTCCTCATTAATGCAAAATACAATCAGCCAATCATGAAGGTCTTCAGACTTTTCTCTGAAGTAAATCACCACAAGCAATGAAGAGTTAAACGAAGGCAAAGCAGACTCGCAAAATGTGCCCTGATGGTACATTTGGAGTTGGAGCCACACTGGTTGGAGTGAACGATTCGGAGAGGAAAAGGTGAGACAGGGGAGTTCCAATGCACGTCCAACTAACCCGGGTGCGAGGGTAGATCGCTCTAAGCACAAAGCTGATTTGGAGGGGGTCAAGAATGGCTCTTCGGCAGCGAAATCTTGACCTGAAACATATCACTGGGTGGCGTGCTCTAATCCTGAAGCAACCCACCAGGGCGGAGTCCAGGTCTTAATGCAAAGCACGATTCTCTGTTTGAACAATTTAAACGCCAGTCCAGATAGACTGGAAAGGCAAAGTGTTGAGTGTTGGGTGAAATCTAGGCCCAGAGCCATTTGCTCTGGCAGAGCTCGGGTCCTAATGCAAGATACGATCTGCTGTTTGGGCAATTTAATCTCCAGCCCAGAGAGTGAGGGGAGCTCTCTCCACGATGCTACGGCAATGAGACTGCCCCCAGCTGCTGTGCTTGCAAACTTTGCAGCGATTTGTCCTGCTAATGTGATTAACTAAATACCAAAGCTTTGGGCCTACTCCAGGCTGTTCCAGGAATTTGAATCTAAGGACTCTATTTGGTTTGAAATGCTGTAATTGCTTAAATTAGTTTTTTTTCCCTCTATCTCTATAAGTACTGGGGTTAGTCTGTTCTTTTTTTTTTTAAATTGGGTTCTTTAAGGTTCCTTGCTTTGCAACTGCCTGTAAGCAAAAAAATTTCAAGGTTGTATAATTTTTACATTCTTTGAAAATAAATGTACTTTGAATCTTTGAATGTGCAGCAAATTAATGCACAAAAGCATGCAGACATAGTCAAGAGGTTCAGTTGTTGCTCAGTCCAAACATCAGAAGAAATGTGATCTAAGTGACTTTGACTATGGGATGATTGTTGGTGCCAGAAAGGGTGGTTAGCATCTCAGAAACTGCTGATCTCCTGGGATTTTCACACACAGCGGGCTTTAGAGTTTACAGAGAATGCTGCAAAAAGCAAAAAAAAAACCTGCGAGTAGCAGTTCTGTGAGTGAAAACACTTTTTTAATGAGAGGTCAAAGGGGAATGGCTGACAGGAAGGCGACTGTAACTCAAACAACCACACGTTACAACACTGATGTACGGAAGAGTAGCTCCAAACGCACAACTTTGAAGTGGATGAGCTACAGCAGCAGAAGACTATGAACATACATTCCAAGTGGCCACTTTTAGGTACTTCCTATCTCCTGTATCTAATAAAGAGGGCACTGAGCGTAGGTCTATGACAATAAGCTTCAACTTGGACTTGCCTTGGCATTTTTATATTTCTGTGTTGAAGGATGAAATGGAGGGAATGACCAGCTGTACGGGTAGTCATCGGTATGATTGGACACAATTCCTAAAAGATGAAGAACACCAGTTAAGCCTCAGTGCCACAGATCACAATCTGGGGTTTATCTCAGACTGAAGTGTTATCAAAAAGGTGTAAACATTGATCAAAGGTTCAAACGTTCTTCACAATCAGAATCAGGTCCACTATTGTTGACACGTCATGAAATTTGCCACTTGCAGCAGCCGCACAGTACAATACCTAAAAATTACTATAAATTAAAATAAACTATAAAATAAATAAATAGTGTGAAAAGAGAGCAATAGAGTGAGGTAGCATTCATGGACCATTCAAAAATCTGACGGCAGAGGGGAAAAACTGTTCCTGAAATGTTGAGTGTGTGCCTTCAGGCTCCTGAATTATGACTAGATAACCACCCAATGATTAGGTCATAGGGCACTACACCACAGACACAGGCTGTCTGTGCTGCAAATGGAGCACAGCCTTCCATACACTTCCCTTCCATGTAGCCATCCAAATTTCTCTTAAACATTGAAATCAAACGCACATCCACCACTTCCACTGGCAGCTTGTTCCACACTCCTACCACCCTGAGTGAATTAGTTGTCTTATTCTGACACATGTAACAAGAATGTTGACCAAAGAATGTGCAAAGGTTTACGGGGTGTAAAATACACAGCAAATTAACAGATAGGACAGTTATCTTCACACAAACTACCATCAGCTTAACTCTGCACCCAACTCAATGCTTCGACCTTCTGGGAGAAGATACAGGAGCTTGAAATCCCCCATGTCTATGGAATAACGGCTTGTTCCCCACTGCTGTCACAGACTCCTCAAGCAACCCCTTTGTCACATTCCCTTTCAGTGGTGCTGCCATGTTGTTGCACTCTATTCGACCTCTCAGTTATTCCGTTGTTGCCACTTCAGCATTTCTTTTTGCACCATTTTACTGCTCTGCATTTGTCACTGCATTTACTCGAACAACGCACACAATGAGCAGAGATTTCAGATTTATCACATGTACATTGAAAACAAACAAACCCATGCCGTTGTTAGAGACCACGCACGGGAAATTATCCTGTATGACCTGCCCGCTGATCCAATCCAGTAATAATGTTCAAAAAGTCAAAAAAAATGTATTGGATCCTTTACTAGTAACCAGCAAAACAAACAATCTTGAAGTGATGAAACTAACAAAACTAAAACCAGCGATATGAAATGTACTTAATCGAAGTTAAATGGTCAGTAAAAGATATCACACCCAGCAGACCCCAGCTCGAAACTCCCCTAGACAAAGTGTGAATATGTAACTAAACCCTCAGCTTCTACCGCGCCCCCCCCCCACCCAAATGACTAGCTACCATAATCAATACACAACAGAGAACACAATGCAGATTGAAAACAGATGCATGGCTCCTACACATGCAGTGAAATGCACCGTTTGTATTAACAACCAACACAATCTAAAGACGTGCTGGGGGCAGCCTGCGGTGTTGAGCAGCAGTTCTGTGGGCGAAAATACCTTGCTAATGAGAGAGGTCAGAGGAGAATGACCAGACTAGTTCAAGCTGCCAGGAAGGCGACAGTAACTTAAATAACCACACATTACAACAGTGGTGTGCAGAAGAGCATAACACATTGAACCTTGAAGTTAGTGGGCCACACCAGAAGACCACATTGAGTTCCACTCCTATGGCCACTTTATTATGCACACTCCTGTACCTAATAAAGCCGCCACTGAATGTAACTGTGATCCTGCAGACAACAGCACGCAAAGAAAGCACAGCAACACCTTTATGTTCTTAGAAGTTGGCGAAGATTTGGCATGACATCTAAAACTTTGACAAACTTCTACAGACGTGTGGTGGTGAAGGTATTAACTGGTTGCATCATGGCCTGGTATGGAAACACCAATGTCCTTGTATGGAAAAGCCTATAAAAAGTAGTGGATACAGCCCAGTCTATCATGAGAAAATCACTCCCCATCACGGAACACATCTGCAAGAAGCACTGTTGCAGGAAAGCAGCATCCATCATCAAGGACTCCCAGCACCTAGGTCATGCTCTCTTCTCGTTGTTGCCATTAGAAAGGAGTTACAGGACCCTCAGGACTCTCACCACCAGGTTCAGGAACAATTATTACCCCTCAACCACCAGGCTCTTGAACCAAAGGGGATAACCTCACTCAACCCCATCAAGGACTCTTCATCTCATGTTCTCTATATTTATTTCTTATTTATTTTTATTTGTTCTTTTTCTGTTTGTATTTGCAGAGTTTGTTGCCTTTTGCATATTAGTCATTTGTCTGTCTGGTTGTGTGCGGTCTTTTATTGGTTATTGTGTTTCGTTTGTATTTACTGTGATGGCCATACCATCTCAGTTTCCTCTTCTTTACTGTGGGACAGTAGATCTTCATAGTGTCTCATGTGTTACTGGGTGATGGTTCTTCATACTTCGTTGTTTGAGACCTGATCTGTATAGGAGATGCTGGGGAGCCTTCTGAAGCATTTCTTCTGTTTCAATCTTCTTTTGCAGTTCTGCTGTCAAAGTCCATGACTCACATACATACAAGAAGATGGAGGGCACAAGTGCATGAAGGAGTTTCAACTTGTATCCGAAAGCAATGTTATTGTCTCTCAGGACTGGTTTCAGCCTTCTTGATTAATGATGCACTAAGATACCTGAAACGTTTGACAGTGACAGTCTCCAGTTCTTGTCCACTGAATCTGATTTTTATCGTGATTGGCTCCTCACTGCTTCTCATCGGTTTGGTTTTCTCTGTGCTGATCCCCATGCCGTATCTGGTAGATGTATCATCCAGATAGTTCACGAGGTTGGCTAATTCACCCTCACTTCCTGCCAGCCTATCGGTGTCATCGGCGAACCTGTGATTGGTTATGATCTCTCCTCCGATGCTGACTGTGTCGATATGGCCTTACAGGGCATCTCTTACTATTTGCTCCAGGAAAATGTTGAACAGCATGAGTGAAAAGAGGCAGCCTTGTTGGGACTCCAACTGATGTGTGGAACGATTCTCCAACTGCGACTTGAATAAGTACCACAATGCTAGCTTTGGTATAGTGCTGTTTGATGGTTTGGAACAGCTTCTGGCCCATGTTGTATCTATTCATCGCGGCCCAGACTGCTTCATGCCACACCTTCTTGAAGTCTATGAACATGTGGACGATGTCCTGTTGATGTGAGTTAATATTTGGAAAACGCCACTGGAAAACCCAACCTTGGGTAACAGGCGAGATCCTGGAAATGTATGACACCAGAAGAGACATGAAGAAAACGAAGAACACAACGACAGGAGCTGTAGTGTACAGAGAGATCAGCAAGACCAGGAAAAACATGGTCAAGACCCAGGAAGAATGGATTGAGAGACAGTGAACAGAGATAAAAGATAGACTGACCAAGAACAGGAGCAGGCGAGCATTTCAAATTGAGAAGGACCTCACTAAACAGAGACAGTCATGAGTCAGCACCATCCAAGACAAAGAAGGAAACTGTCTCACGGAAGATGAAGACATTCTCAACAGATGGACTGAGTATTGTTTGGACCTTTACAATCGTCAGACCCAACGAGACCCCAGCATACTGCAGAATTGGTCTAACGACGACAACTTTCCAATTCTGTGGTAAGAAGTGGAAGCAGCCATAAGATGGCTAAAGAATGAGACAGCTGCAGGAATAGACAACATCTCAACAGAGCTAACAAAAAAATGGAGGAGAAACAGCGATAGACATTCTCACCGATATCTGTACCAAATTCTGGCAGGCCGGGGAATGGCCAACACACTAGACGAAATCACTCATCACTCTCCCCGAGAAAAGCAACTTACAGCAGTGCCAGAATTATAGCCATGCAAGCACAGTGATGTTGAAAGTCATCTTGAACAGACTGAAACCACGGGCAGAAGAAATAATTGCCAAAAAACAGTCTGAATTCAGAAGTGGAAGTAGTACAACATAACCAATATTCAACCTCCAAGTACTGTGCAAACGTATATGTACTTTGAATATAAAGTTACTTTGAACTTTGAATTTAATAAGAAATATACCAAAAAGTAAATCTGGGAATTTCCTCTTGAACTTATGTACTGATCAATTAGTCCAGGGTCCCTATAGCTCTGTTAGAGGTGGTGCCTGTCCCTAACTCTGATAACATTCACCCTATCCCACAGACTCTCTGGACAGAATCACTCTCAGACCTAGTCTTGCAAAATCTTCACTGGAAGGAACATAGTTCAATACAATAGCTCATTGCCCTATCAAAGCCAGTTGGCAAATGTCAACGATTTGGAGCATGTCAGCAATGCCCATAAAGTCGATGCTGCTTTGCCTTACTTCTATAGACTCCGTGTCCATCACCTGAACAAATACAGATGAAAAAAAACATTTAAGATCATCCCCATCTTGCAATCCTTTTGCTCTTAACCCATCTGTATAATCCCTTAGGATTCTCCTTATCTTGTCTGCTAGGGCAACCTCATGCCTTCTTTTAGCCCTCCTCATTTCTTTCTTAAGTGTTCTCTTGCATTTCTTATACTCCATAAGCATCTTAATTGGTCCTACTTGCCTATACCTCCTATGGACCTCATTTTTCTTAACCAGGCCTCAATATCTCTTGAAAACCAAGGTTCCCTAAACCTGTTATCTTTACCTTTTGTTCTGACAGGCACATACAAGCTTTGTGTTCTCAAACCCCCCCCCCCCCCCTTTGACAGCCTCCCCCTTACCAAGTAAACCTTTGGCAGAAAACAGCCTGTCCCAATCCACACTTGCCAGATCCTTTCTGATACCATCTAAATTCACCCTACTTCAACTTAGAATCTTAATCCAAAGCCAGACCCATCTTTTTTCCCCATTTGTACTTTGAAACTAATGGCATTATGATTACTAGATGCAAAATGTTCCACTACACAAACTTCTGTCATCTGCCCTGTCTCATTCCCTAACAGCCAAACAAATAACACATACTCTCTTGTTGGGACTTGTACGTACTGATTAAGTAACTTTTTCTGAACACATTCAACAAACTCTATCCCACTTAGTCCTTTTACAGTATCGGAGTCCCAGTCAATACTATATGAACCCTTATGTTTTTTGCAGCGGTCTGCAATCTTGTTCGTCTAAATCCCACGGACTGTTGGGTGATCTGTAATATAGCCCCATTAATGGGGTCATATCTTTCTTATTCCTCAGTTCCACCCATTACGCCTCAGTGTACAATTCTCGAGTCTGTCCTGACTGAGCACTGCCGTGACATTTTCTCTGACTAGTAACACTATCCCTCCTTTAACCCCTCCCACTCTATTGTGTCTAAAAACAACAGAAACAGAGAATATTGAGCTGCCAGTCCTGCCCCTCCTACAACCATTTGTCATATCTTATTGTATAATACACCATTTTTTTATGTATTGCAATGTACTGCTGCTACAAAACACAAACAAACTTCACACATCAGTGATAATAAACCTGATTCTGAGTGGAGGGTCTAAATGTCATCCTGTGGTTCCTGGACCGGACAGAAACTAAGAGCTTACCTGGATGAAAGACTTTACCCACTGACATGGTCAGGAAGCCATTCATCTTCAGGTACTGAGGCAGCGTAGTGTAGTTCCCTGCGTGAGTCCTCCAGTAGGAATTGTGATCATAAAGACGAGTAGTGTCGGGGCGCCTGCTGGTCAGGAACGAAGTTCTGCTCGGTCCACAGAGGGCTTGCTGCACAAGGAAAGCAACAGTGGTAAATGGCGATCCAAAGGGATCAAACTTTTCCCCAACCTACTATAAAACTCTGTTAGCGTCACAGAGTTTGGTGGTGCTGGATCAACATGTTTTCCAGATGGCCCAGTCCAACACGGGTAAAGCCCTCTCCACTACTGAGCACATCTACAAGGAGAGCAGATGCAGGAAAGCAGCATCCATCATCGGGCACCACCACCATCCAGGCCAAGCTCTCTTTTTGCTGCTGCCATCAGGAAGGTGGTACAGGAGCCTCAGGACTCTCGTCACCAGGTTCAGGAACAATTATAACCCTTCAACCATCAGGCTCTTGAACCAGAGGGGAAAACTTCACTGGCCACATCATTGAACTGCTCCCACAACCTATGCACTCACTTTCAAGGATTCTTCACCTCAGATTCTTGATTTTTTTTTCTTTCTTGTTTGCACAGTTTGTTGACTCTTGCACACTAGCTGTCTGCCCTTTTACGTGTGGTCTTGCATTGATTCTATTATGGTTTTTGGATTTACTGGGTATGTTCACAAGAAAACTAATCTCAGGGATGTATATGGTGACATATATATACTTTGATAATAAATTTGCTTTGGACTTTGGGATTCTTGAATATTATTTTTGTTAAATATGAATACCCATTGACCTTCACCAATTTTTATCCAAGGCACCACAGAAAGCATCCCATCATGGCTTGGTATGACAAGTGCTCTGCCTCTGACTACAAGAAACTGAGACCTTCATCAACACAGATCAGCACATCACAGAAACCAGCCTGTTTTATGGACTCTGTCAACGCTTCTCGCTGCATCGTTGGAGCAGCCAGCATAATCAAATACCCGACCCACCCCATAAAATCGCTCCCCTCTTCCGTCAGGCAAAAGACACAAAAGTCTAAAAGCACATACCACCAGGCTCAAGCACAGCTTCTAACCCACTGTTACCAGACTCTCGAACAGACCTATTGTACAATAAGGTGGACGTTTAGCTTCACAATCTATCTCGCAATGATCTTGCACTTTATCATTCACCTGCACTATATTATTTCTGTAGCTTTTTACACTTTATTCTACATTGTTATTGTTTTACCTTATTCTAGCTCAATGCATTGTGTAATGATTCAATCTGTAAGAACAGTACAAAAGTTCAGTATTGACAGTTTTACCTATCTCTCCAGAGAAGCAGCCTAACCTGCTGATCTTCCAGCATTGTGTGTGTGTGTGTGTTGCTCCAAATTTCCAGCATCTGCGGAATCTCAGGTTTATGTAGATCTCACAGTTCCAGAGACCCAAGTTCAATCCTGACATCTGCTGTCTGTGTGGAGATGGCATGCTCTCCACGACCAGATGGGACTCTCCCGGCTGTCCTGGTTTCCTTCCACATCCTAATTTTCCTTAAGGCTAATTGGCCCCATAAATACACCTCACGTGATTGGCCGTCAGGAGAATCAGGGTGGAACTGATAGGCGAGTGAGGGAGAATACACTCAGTGGCCACTACGTTAGGTAAAACTGCACACTTGCTCATTATTGCATAAATATCATCAGCCAATCATGTGGCAGAGTATCCACATATGGTTAGATGACACATACACTTGAATTATTATCCTTCTCAACTCCATTCTCCTGCCTTCTCCCTGTAACCTTTTGCACCCTGACTAATCAAGAACCTATCAACCTCCTCTTTAAATATACCCAATGACGGCCTCCACAGCCACCTGGGATAATAAATTCCACAGACTCACCATGCACTGGCTACAGAAATTCCTCCTTATCTCTGTTCTAAAGGGCCATGCTTCTATTCTGAGGCTGCGCTCTCTGGTTCTAGACTCCCAGAGTACAGGAAACATCCTCTCCATCTCCACTTTCCCCAGACCATTCATTGAAGTGTAGGTAATACCAATACATCACAGGATTCAGAGGTATATTTTTTATATACTGGAATTATTTAACTTACTTGGGCAAACGCATTTTTGAAAACAAAGCTCTTGGATGCAAGTTGGTCGATGTTTGGTGATATGACAGTAGTGTCTCCATAGCATCCCAGACTGGTGCGCAGATCATCAGCAATGATGAAGAGGACATTCATTTTTCCTGATGGGAGAAATAAAATTATAAATTCTAGAAAAAGAGTGAACTTATGCTTGAATTTAGAAGCACTGAAAATGACAGATTGGATCAGTTAACGTCATTCTATTCGAGAAGGTTCATGAGATGTGTGGCTTTCCCACTCTTGTCGTAGGCAGTACTCTCTTTCCACCAGTGACTAAAGGGGTTGATTCTAAAAAGGTTTAGAGCAGGGGTTCTCAACCTGGGGTCCATGGACCCCTTGATTACCAGCATTGGTTCAAAGTTCAAAGTACAAAGTACATTTACTGTCAATGTATACAACATACAACCTTGATTTATCGTCTAACAGGCAGCCACCAAACAAAAAAACCCAAAAGAACCAATAGAAAAAAAGCGTCAAACACCCAGTGTGCAGACAGAGAAAAAAAAAAACAAATCATGCAAACATTAAATGCAAGCAAACAGCATTCGGAACTGGAGTCCACAAAAGAGAGTCCATCCACAGATCCTTAGATCTGCGCAGGGTAGAGCAGCGAGCTGAACCAAACCATCCCTCGCCTCAGGCCATGACACCCTGACATTTTCAATCTGGCGCTGCGCCTAAATCAGCATCCAAACATCGGGTTCAGTCACTTCGATACTCTCTGGGACACTGCTTCAATTTGGCCTGTACCCAATCTTTCCCATTCAACGCAGCGCTTAAATCGATCAAACCTCAGGTCTTAAAGAATTGCCTCCAAGTCCAAAGGGAAGTTACAGGCTATTGTTTGTGATGATTGTTTTCCAGAAAAAGTGTTTAACAAAGTATTTAGTTGTTTTCTTTGATTCATCGGCCACCAGCCAGAAGTCACTGAGATTCACCAGTGCCATCTTAAACAGGAAACTGGCATAAAAAAAGGAGAGGAACCCTGTCTTAGAGGGATATGCGCCAAACACAGGAAAATAGTGTAACTGTACCAGGCAACCTAGTAGGCATGCAAGGGCTGGTCCAAAGGGCCTTCTTCTGTGCTGTATCACTGTACCCCATATCTGGGCCACCAACGTGTGGTGACACAGGAAACTGTAGATGTTGGAACAAAGAAACAAATTGCTGAAAGAACTGAGCCAGTCAGGCAGTGTCTGTGGACACAGGGGACAGTCAGTGTTTTAGATCAAGGCCCCAAATCAGTAGACTGAGTGCACCCAGTCTTTTGCACAGGATTGGGAAAATCAAACCCTTGAGGCCACAGGCTTAGGGTGAAAGGGAAAGGATTCAATAGGAACTTTTGGCTTTACATAAATGGTGTTTTGTATGTGGAATGAGCTGCCAGAGGAAGTGGTTAAAGCAGGAACATGAAAGGCCTATTCCCATGCTGCATAATTCTGGGACCTCTAAATACAAAGAATGGAGGGTGATCTGTGGTGCATCTTATGGTGTCGTGTCTACAATGGAACTGCTGAAATTCATCATCATTGTGACATACACTCAATGGCCACTTTATTAGGTACACCTAGACATTAACGGAAATATCTAATCAGTCAATCATGAGGAAGCAACCCAGTGCATAAAACTATGCATTCATGGCAAGAGGTTCAGTTGTTGTTCAGACCAAACATCAGAATGGGGAAGAAATATGACCTAAGTAACTTTGACCGTGGAATGACTGTTGGTGCCATAATATGGGGTGGTTTAAGCATCTCAGAAACTACTGATCTGGGATTTTATTGCACAAAAGACTCGAGAGTTTCCAGAGATCAGTGTGAATAATTTTAAAAACAACATCCAATTTCGCCTTCAGTCTGTCAGTAAAACCTGCCAATCAATCGATGGGCTGTATTTACGTACAGGGTTTTCAGCTGTCACAAGCTGTTCGTGTTTAGACAGAAGGAAATGATAGTGAATCCTAATTACACTTCTCAAAATATTAGTACTGATTAATACCGCTAGCTGTTTAGCAGAAGTGAAGCCAGAAATCCAGTCTCGTGGTACCAGATACTTGCCCACATTTCTGGGCCCAGGCCCATTCTGACGTCTAAAACCAGAGGGCATGCATTTAAAGTGAGAGTGGAGAGTTGGAAGATGTGCAGATCAGAATAGTTTTTATTTAAAAACGCAGAGGCTGGTGGGTGCCTGGAATGCATCGGTAAGGGTGGCAGTGGAAGCAGATTCAACAGGGACATTCTTAGATAGGCACATGAAGGTGCTGGAAATGGAGGGATGTGGACATTGTGTAGAGGGAAGGGATTAGTTTACTTGGGCATCTGATTACTAATTTAATTGGTGTGGCACAAGTATGGGACGAAGGACCGGTTCCTGTGCTGTAATGTTCCATGGGCCATGTTCAATCCATCTTCAACTTCCGGTTTAAAATGGTGCTGGTGAGACACAGCGACGCCTTACTGGTGCAAACAAGCCTACTAACTACTTGTTAATCACAGTTTTTCTGGACATAATCACTGCAGTCAATAGCATGTTACCACCTGGCATTCTTGGTGGTGTAAACTGGAGTCTCAAAGATATAAAAGGTTGCAGTGTGGTGGGTATAGATCTAATCCAGGCCCGAGCCCAAGAGCGAGGGATGAGACGATGTTTTGCCATGCTGGAGGGGCCTCGAGACTGAATTGAAGTGGCAGGGCCAGGGGTCCAAGAGTGAAAAAGGAGCCAACACTTGGCTGACTTACCGACTGGGCCGGGTTGTAAAGGTCAGGGTGTCAGGGCTGGAGGTGGGGGACGGGCCAGTGTTCAACTCACTGCTCCACGAGGTTTACTAGTCTCTGTATTGAACTGAGGCTGTGGTCTGCAAAAAGCAGAGTCCCAGACTGGCTACAGTGACAAACAAGCTTCGTGGCTGTGGTCTCACTTTCATGAACTTTAGTCCTGGGTGTTATTTATTTACTTTTTATTGTTAGCACAATTTGTTCTTTTTTATTTTGCACATTGGGTGTTTAGTGATCCTTTTTAATGTGTTCTATTGGATTTTTGGCTGCCTACAAGAAGATGAATCTCAGGGTTGTATGTAGTACATGTACTTTGATAATAAATGTACTTTGAACAGACTCTTCCCTCGTAGAGCTGACACTTTCCACTCCTGACTTTGTGGACTCTGATAGCAATACCACGACCACTTAGACACGACAAAGCCCCAGAGGCACTACCCCACCCTGGATTTTGTTTTGTGTTCTAATCATGCTTTCTTATATAATTTATGTTTACATTTATGTTTTTCTTGTGAACGCTCACTTGAACAATTGGGAGAATGAAGATCATATTGCTCCCAAGCACATCTAACTCAATAAATTATTAACAGGGACTGCACTGCGATGCTGCAAATTAAAGAGGCTCTTTCTAGGCAACTGAAAACCTGGTGTTGGGAAACCAGCCCAAGTAGACATTTAGTTACTACCTTACATTCCATCACCCTCCTCTACTCTCCATCTTGCCCATTCCAACCCATCCCATCCACCTCATACCCTGGTCACATGACCTAAACCAAATACCCTCCATACCAATCTCAGAGCCTCATCCTACTCCATGCACCACCCTCTCACCACTGATCACAGACCTCCTTACACCCAAAACAGACCTGTACATGCCCCTTCCTTTTCAGATCCACAACCAACCCCTATGGCTGGGCTCTCTCTTCCCTGCGACCCTTGAGATGGCAGTAGGTTTACCAAACATATCTTTCTCTCCGCACCGCTGTAGCACACACAGAAAAGGCCTTCTATCACGCCAAGCCATCACCAGTTTTTCAGGAACGTGTTGTGTAGACACCAGTTGTGCTGCACCACAGTGTTTCAGGAAACAGTTTATTGTTGTAGCCCAGCTCAGGCAGACCTGGTGGCAGGTCAATTGTTCAAGAAATAATGAAGCTGCAGAACGCTGTAAACTCCGCCCAACACGGGCACATCCCTCCCCGCCATCGGTAATATCTACAGGAGTTGCTGCCTCTGGAGGCAACATCCATCACTGAAAGTTCATTATAAATTATACTACCTTGAGATTCATCTGCTTACAAGGAGCCAGAAAGCAAGAAATTCGAAAGAACTCAATTTAAAAAAGAACCACCAACACCCAATGTGCAGAGAAAGAGAAAAGAAACACGGATCGTACAAACAAAAGAAGTGAGCAACAGAATTCTGAACCAAATTGAGTCCTCAGATCCGAATCCTGGAGCAGCCGGAGTAGGCCCAAAGCCTCGGTCTCAATTCATCATGTAGCAGGGCAAATCGCCGCGAAGCTCCCAAACACAAGGCGCGTAGTAGCCGGAGCAGTCTCGCAGCCTCAAACAAGTTATGCCACCTCTCACAGCTACCATTACATATGGGATACATGTAGAAATCTAGACTGTCAATAAACTGCACACGCTGGAAATCACAAATTTTAAAAGATTGTGGGCTATGTTGGTGCCAAAATGTGGGAAGACACTAGAGGGCTGCTCCCAGCACATCTTGGGTTATGTTGGTTGTTAACACAAACTTCACACTTCACTCTATGCTTTGATGTACTTGTGGTAAATAAATTAATCTGAAAGCTATCTTCCCTCAACCATTTGGTTCCTGAACAAATCATGATCACTACCTCAGTGTAGCAACACTGTAACAACCTTACACTCTAATGGACTTTTTTTTTGTGTTCTAATAGTAGTTTCTTGTGGGGAGTATGGTGTGACCAGGGAGGGATAGCACCTCTGGTGAAGGGGTCTGTCATGTCTAATCTGAGGCAGCTCACTCACCGTTGATCCACACCGGACACTCAGCTCTCACAGATGGCTCAAATGCGTTTAAACGCGGCAATGGCCACACCCTGGTACACCACTTCGAAGGGCGAGCTAACCAATTGAGGGGAGCTGGTGGCCTCATACCCAGATGAGTTGGAAACATGCCTGTCCAAGAATGCAAGGTCAGCTCCAGTAGACTGGGCGGATGAGATCCAAGTCAGAAAAGTGATATTGCAATGCTTCGTGGAGATTGAAGGGCATGACAAGGCCATCGTCATTCACTGGAACCAAGGAAGACCCCAGGCTGTGACACTTGTTCATACCAGTGGACCCAGACTTCTGAGGTCAAGAGAGTGGAACTGCTCCAGTACAACAGCTTTTCCACTTTAAAAACTCTCCTGCACAGGTTTCCTGTCATCAGCGGACAATCACCACAGTACGTTCTTGTATAATTTATATTTATACTTAACTTGTAAATGTTTAGTCTCCAACGCCTTATGTCTGTTATGTTACTCCAGGTTATGTTTTTCATTCCATCTGTGCATATGCATGTACTTGTGAGATGACAATAAACTCGACTTAAAAAGGCAATATCAGAACCAAAGTCCCTTTTATTTTTGATCTTTCACTCAGTTTTTCATTTTGAATCCCATCTTTTCATCTGTTTCTCTATGAGCTGATCACAGCCTGACACACACTGAACTCTCCGACAGGCATCAAACCATGAAAACGCTGTGTTCTCACCTGTGGGCACAACGTCACAGAGACGGCACAACAAGAACGACATAGCAGTTCTTAGTTCCCTGCAATTCAAAGTACAGGAACAGGCCCTACGGTCCACCACGTTAAGCTAAACTAAGACCATAAGACATAGGAACAAAATTAGGCCATCTGTCCCATCGAGGCTACACCATCATGGCTGATCTATTGTCCCTCTCAACCTCATTCTTCTGCCTTCTCCCTGCAACTTTTGACTAATCAAGAACCTATTTCTGCTTTAAATATACCCAATGACTTTGCCTCACAGCCATCGGTGGCAATGAATTCTACAGATTCATCACCCTCTGACAAAGAAATTCCTCTTCCTCTGTTCTAAAGAAATGCCCTTCTAATCTGAGGCTGTCTCTTCTGGTCCAAGACTCCCCCAATACACGAAACACCCTCTCCACGTCCACTCACAGTTCAAAGTAAATTTTATTGTCAAAGTACATATATGTCACCATATGCAACCCTGAGATTAATTTTCTTGGGGGATACTCAGTAAATCCATAACAATTTAATAACCACAACAGAATCAATGAAAGACTGCACTAGCTTGGATATTCAATCAGTGTGCAAAAGACAACAAACCTGACCACTGTTACATGACCATCAAGAACACTTAACATGCTATCTTACACCCACACTTCGGAAAGTCTGATCACCCAGCTGGACAACTACTCCCTGAGTATAGGCAGAGACTGAAGACTGCAGCACCAGTAGTGAGGACCAAGAAAATATGGACAAGGGAAGCACAGGAGCGCCTACAGGACTGCTTTGAATCGGTGGACTGGATTGTATTCAGGGATTCATCTTCAAGTCTGAAAGCCACAGCTGTCACAGGCTTCATTAAGACCTGTGTGGATGAGTGTGTGTCTATGAGAACTTATTCTACAACCCCAAGTCAAAAGCAGTGGATGAACCAGGAGGTTCATATTCTGCTGAAGGCTAGATCTGTGGCATTCAAGTCCAGCGACCAACGTCGGTACGAGGTATGACCTGTGGAGGGCTAACTCTAGAGCTAAGGAACAATTCTGAATGAGGCTGGAGGTGACACTGGAGGAACTCAGCAGGCCAGCAACATCTATGGAGAGAGTACAGTTGACATTTCAGGCAGAGACACTGCACCAGGACTGGAGAAAAAAAAAGATGCAGAGTTGATTTAAAAGGTGAGGGAGGGTGAAACAAGGTGATCGGTGAAACTGGGAGGGGGAGGGGTGAAGTAAAGAGCTGGGAAGTCAATTGGTGAAAGAGATACAGGGCTGGAGAAAGGGGATTCTAATAGGAGAGGACAGAAGGCCATGGAAGAAAGAAAAGGGGGTAGGAGGAGTACCAAAGGGAGGCGATGAGCAGGCGAGGAGACAAAAGTGAGAGAGGGAAAAGGGAATGGGGAATGGTGCAGGGGCGGGCATTACCAGAAGTTTGAGAAATCGATGCTCATGCCATCAGGTTGGAGGCTACCCAGATGGAACGTAAGGTGTGTTCCTCCAACCTGAATGTGGCCACATCGCAACAGTAGAGGTGGCCATGGACTGGCATATCGGAATGGGAAGTGGAATTAAAATGGGGTTTAACTTCCCAGCTCTTTACTTCATGCCCCCCCCCCCCCCCAGTTTCACCTATCATCTTGTGTTTCTCCCTCCCCTCCCCCACCTTTTAATTTTTGTCTCTGTTGGATTTACAGCATCTGCAGATTTTCTCTTATTTGAGGTTGGAGGTGAAATCGGATGCACATCAACTCTGGCAGGATTTGCAGGCCATTTTTTCCTACAAAGTGAAACCTAACACCATGAGTGACAGTGATGCTTCACTCCCAGATGAGGTCAACACCTTTTATGCTCGCTTTGGATCTAACCTGCTCCTAGCATAATGATGCAGCTATAAAGAAGACAAGACAGCAGCTATATTTCAATTGGAGTTTGAGGAAATTTAGTTTATCACCTAAACCACTCAAAAACTTCTACAGATATACCATGCAGAGCATTCTGACTGGCTACATCACCGTCTGGTATTGGGGGCGGGGGGGGGGGGAATCAAAGTAAGCTGCAGAGAGTTGTAAAATTAGACGACTCCATCACGGACACTAGCCTCTGTAGTACCCATGACACCTTCAAGGAGCAGTGCCTCAGAAAGGCGGTGTCCATTATTAATGACGCCCACCAACCAGGACATGCTCTCTTCTCATTGTTACATCAGGTAGGAGGTACAGAAGCCTGAAGGCACACACTCAGCGATTCAGGAACAGCTTCTTCCCCTCTGCCATCCGATTTATGAATGGACATTGAACCCATGAACACTATTTCATTACTTATTTTTTAGTTCTGTTTTTGCACCACTTATTTTAATTTAACCTTAATGTTCATTTGTATACTTACTTTAACTCAGTTTTTTTCTGTATTTATCCTATATTGCACTGTAGTGCTGCTGCAAAGTCAACAAATATCACGACATAAGCCGGTGGCCGATTCTGATTTGAAAAGGAATACAGATACGAGGATACCTACAGCCCTCGGTGACCCTGTAATCCCTGTCAGGCTGCCTTTTAAGAGGGTGAAGCCCAGCAAGGGGACAAGCCCCGATGGAGTACGTGGTAGGGCTCCTAAAACCGGTGCTAACCAACTGGCGCGTGAGTTTAAAGACATTATCAATCTCTCGTTGCTACAGTGAGAAGTTCTCACCTGCTTCAAAAGGGCAATAATTCTACTAGCGCCCAAGAAGAGCAGGGTGAGCTGCTTTAATGATTATCGTCCAATAGCACTTACATCTATGGTGATAAAGTGCTTTGAGAGGTTGGTTATGGCGAGTATCAACTTCTGCTTCAGCAAGGACCTGGACCCACTGCAATTTGCCTATCACCACAATAAGATGCTCTCCGTTGACTACAGCTCAGCATTTAACACAACCACTCCTACGGTTCTGATCGAAAAGCTCCAGAACCTGGACTTCTGTACCTCACTCTCCAACTGGATCTTTGACGTCCCAACGGGAAGAGCACAATCAGTGCAGAGTGGAAATAACATCTCCACCTCACTGACAATAAACACTGGCACATCGCAGGGATGCATTTTTAGTCCTTTGCAAGACAGATACGTTCCAAATAAGAAGAGATTTTCAAAGGGAAGAAGGACACTACCTTGGGTGACAAGTGAAGTCAAAGGCAAAGTAAAAGCAAAACAGAGGGCATACAAGGAGGCCAGAGTTAGTGGGAAGACAGAGGACTGGCAAAGAAGAACCCTTCTGCAACTGAGTAACAGTATTCCTGCGTCTCCACCAGGGCCCTGCATGACCGACAGTGATGAAAGAAGCCAAGAGGAATCTACTTACGCAATGAAGCCCTGAACACCGCCAGAGATGAAGGACCTTCATTGTTGTCCTAAACACCCACATTGCAACAGGCAGTAGGTAAGTAAACATAGAATGAGACATTAATGTTTATAGATAATTCAAGGGGACATAATTTTAAGGTGATTGGAGGGAAGTGTAAGGGAGAAATCAGAGGGAAAGTTTTTTTTACACAGTGGTGGAACACGTTACCAGGGGTGGTGGTAGAGGCAGATACACCAGCAACACTTAAGGAACTTTTATATAGGCACATTGAAGAAAAAAAACGGAAGGCTACGTGGGAGGGAAGGTTTAGATTATCGGCACCACATTGTGAGCAGCAGGGCCCGTGTTGTGTTGTCCTATGGGTCTAATGTTAATTACAAGTCAGGAGTCAGTTCCCTCTCCATAGATGCTGCCTACTGAGATTCCCTCCCTAAGCACCTTTTGCGTTACTGCGTACAATGAAGGACTTCGTTCCACAAAGTATTGGAGCTCTCTGATTTCTGCTACCAAACGCAGCAGCCAGCGCTTGGGTTCCGCATTCCCCTGCACGGAGGCGCGGTTCCCGCAAAGGCCTTTCCTTACCTCCCTCCCGTGCCAAGTGCGGGGCTGCTTTAGTTCGGGCTTCGCCGTCTCCGATGCAAAGTGCCAGCACCGCTAGGAGCCCCAGCACTGCTCCCGACCCACAACCCCGCTCCATTGTAATGCTCAGCGCCTTGCCTATCCGCAATCTCTCCTTTAAGGCACACCTCATGTGACCCGCGAGGTCCCGCCTCTGAATCAGCGTCAGGTTTAATATCGCTGGCCTGTGACATGAAATATATCGTTTTGCAGCAGCAGTGCATTGCAATACATAATAAAAATATATATTACATTAACATATATATATATATATATAATTAAATTAGCGCAAAAAGAGTGGGGAAAGTGTTGTAGTGTGCATTATCCATTCAGAAATTTGATGGCTGAAGGGGAAAAACACTGTTCATAAAACGTTGAGTGTATATCACCGGACTCCTGTGACGCCTCCTCGATGGTAGCAACGAGAAAGGGCTGATGGGGATCCTTAATGACAGATACCGCCTTTTTGAGGCAAATGCCTTTTGAAGGTGTCCTCAATGCTGGGGAGGCTAGTGCCCATGCTGGAGCTGACTGAGTTTGCAAGTTCCTGGAGCTGTTTCCGAAGATGTGCAGTAGCTGCTCTACACTGTACCGAACAGTGATACAACCAGTTAGCGTGCGCTCCGCAGGTTGCTGCCCAACCCGCTGAGTTCCTCCGGCAGGCTGTTTATTGCTCCAGATTCCAGCATCTGCAGTCACCTGTGTCTCAGTGGATTTGTCCTCTCAGCACCTACAGAGAAGCTGTCACTCAGCTGCGGCTCTTGAGGCCAATGTTGCTTATGTTTTTAAATCAAATTGAACATAACTTCCATCATTTACCCATTTAACTTGAAGGAGGTCTAAGTCATTTAAGTATACTCAGCCACATGGAATGGTGGTCAGCCTCCACGTGGAGTCCTGGGGCAAAACTCATTCCCTTTGTGTTATGGGTGATGAACAGACCTGATGGACAATGGGGTGATGGGGTGAAGAGTTAACCATCCCCCCCCCCCCCGAGAAACACGAAATATTATTGTTGCTATGCTGACCATGAGAAAGAGACGAAAAGCAAGCAAAAACATCGGCGACAGATAAGAGAGAGGGGGAAATTGCTGATTAACTGTATTGTGACTCCTTTTTTTTTGAATTATTTACTGTTTCTCTGCAAGGACAATAGTTTGCTCATAAACATTCCTCAGTGGACTGAAGGAGTGGCCTTATTTGATGGACACAGTCATTCAGGAGTGATGGATAGCTGAGTCCCCGTGAGTAGGGATAAAGGACAAGTCTGGAGAGACACCCTCCAGACACGCCAGTGGACACTGATTGAGTGTTGGATCCCACAAGAAAGGTGGGGGCTTCGGAGACCGAACCAGGAGATCGGTCAGTAAAGCTCACAGTGTTACAGCAGGGCCGGTGGGGACTTGTGTGTGTGTCCACTCATGCCAGAGTGATGTGTCCACCACAGAAGAACAGTCTAGCAGAAGGACGGATAGGTCATAACTGAATGACCACACCGATACGACGGATTAAGAAAGCAAAGGAAGGTTTGTCTGACTGTAGCTGTTACATATCTCTCTCTCTCTCTCTCTCTCTCTCTCTCTCTCTCTCTCTCTCTCTCTCTCTCTCTCTCTCTCTCTCTCGATTACAATACAACAACTATAACTACATCAGCACTTAGGAACTGAACTGAACTTTATATTTTTCTATGACAATTCATTTACCCCTAGACATCGATAGAGCTTGTTTATTATTAATTATTATTATTCCTACACTTTTAGGTTTATTACTGCTAACTTGTTTTATATGTATATTTGCATTATTGATATGGTTTTTGCTTATTTTTATTAATAAACACCTTTAGTTTGGTACCACCAGACTCCAACGAATTCTTCTTTCTCTACTGGTTAGACACCCAGTTACGGGGTACATAACATTTGTCATTTCCCTTTGTTTACCCAGGGGAGAGTCAATCGACAAACACTGGTCCAAGCACAGAATCAATCGACAGACCCTGGTCCAAGCACAGAGTCAAACGACAGACCCTGGACCAAGGTCCACAAGAGGGGATCACAACACAGCAGGAAATAAAACAAAGGAAGGTGAATTCATTTTTAGGAACATAGAACATAGAACATTACAGCACAGCACAGGACCTTCAGCCCACATTGTTTTGCCAACCTTTTAACCTACCCTAAGATCAACCTAACCCTTCCCTCCCACATAGCCCTCCATTTTCCTCAATTCCATTCTATCCCCCTTGTTCAGTCCCTTCCCACCTACATCCATGACACTTCTCATGCCTTCGATCTCCTCAGTAACTTTTATTTCCCTGTCCTGGCTGTCTCATCTTCACCATGGATAGTCAGAGTCCCTATACACTTCTATCCCCCATCAGGAAGGCCTCTAAGCCCTCCGCTTCTTTCTTGGCAAAAGAGCCAACCAATCCCCCTCCACCACCAGCTGGCAGAACTGATCCTCACCCTGAACAATTTTTCCTTCGGTTCCTCGCACTTTCTCCAAACTCATAGAGTAGCAATGGGTGCTCCCATGTGCCCTAGCAATGCCTGCTTCTTCGTCAGTCTATGTTTGAAGCCTTCCTGGTTATACTCCCCAAATCTTCTTCTGCTACATTGCCAACTGCATTGGCACTAACTTATGCAGCCACCCTGAGCTCATTAATTTTATCAACTTTGCCTCTAACTTCCATCTTGCCCTTAAATTCACTTGGGCCATCTCTGACACCTCCCTCCCCTTTCTCGATCTCTCTGTCTCCATCTCACTGGAGACAACTTGTCAGCTGACAACTTTTATAAAACTACTGATTCCCATGGTGAGGCCCATTGAAAACTGAGGGACCGCTTCCCACCCTATCTCCTGTAAAACTGCTATTCACTTTTCTCAGTTACTTTGTCTGTGTCACTGCAGTTCCCAGGACATGGCTTTCAATTCCAGGACATTGGAAATGTCTTCCTTCTTTAAACACTGGGATTTCCCTCCCTCCACTATTGGTGCTGCCCTCACCCCCATCTCCTCCATTTCCCAGACATCCGAGGTCACTCCATTTTCCTGCCACCTTAATAGTGATAAGAGTTTCCCTTGACCTTACCTATCACCCCCGTCAGCCTCTGCAATCAACACTTCATCTCCACAACTTCGGTCATCTCCAAAGGGATCCTACCACAGTTAAGTATCTTTAACTATCACCCCAACCCTGCTTTCCACAGGGACTCCTCCCTCTATGACTCCATTTGCCCCTCCCCACTAATCTCCCTGCAAGCAGCCTAAGTGACCCATCTGCCCATACACTCCTCCCTCACCTCCAATCAGGGCCCCAAACAGTCCTTCCAGGTGAGGCAACACTTCACCTGCAAACATGATGATGTCATCTATTGTGTCCGGTGCTCCCGATGCAGCCTCCTCTACACTGGCGAGACCCGTTGTAGACTGAGGGACCCGCTTTGTCAAGCATCTCTGCACCATCCACCACTAGTGGGACTTCCCGATGCCCAAACATTTTAATTCCGCTTCCCACTCCCTTTCCAACATGTTGGTCATGGCCACCTCTTGTGCCAAGATGAGGCCATTCTCTGGGTGGAGAAGCAACACCTTGCATTCCACCTGGGTAGCCTCCAAACTGATGACATTTCTCCTTCCAGTGAACAAATTCCACCCCCCCTCCATTTCCCCTCTGACCTTTTACTTCTTCTCACCTGCCTATTTCTTCCCCTGTTATGGGTGATGAACAGACCTGATGGACAATGGGGTACAGAGTTAACCATTCCCCTCCTGAGAAACACGAACTATGACTGTTGCTATGCTGACCATGAGAAAGAGAGATGGAAAAACAAGCGAGAACATCGGCGACAGATAAGAGAGAGGGGGAAATTGCTGATTAACCGTATTGTGACTCCTTTTTGAATTATTTTCTGTTTCGCTGCAAGGACAATAGTTTGCTCATAAACATTCCTCAGTGGACTGAAGGAGTGGCCTTATTTGATGGACACAGTCATTCAGGAGTGATGGATAGCTGAGACCCCGTGAGTAGGGATAAAAAGACAGGTCTGGAGAGACACCCTCCAGACACGCCAGTGGACACTGATTGAGTGTTGGAACCCACAAGAAAGGTGGGGGCTTCGGAGACCGAACCAGGAGATCGGTCAGTAAATTAATAAGCACCTTTAGTTTGGTACCAGCAGACTCCAACGGATTCTTCTTTCTCTGCTGGTTAGACACCCAGTTACGGGGTACGTAACAAAATTGAGAAAGCCGTGGAACCACACGTATTTAGAGTTTGCCCGTGAGATGCAAATATATTGTGAGCGTTGGTGCGCCTCAAAAGGGGTTGATGAAGATTATGATAAATTGTTACAGTTAATACTGATGGAGCAATTTAAAAGTTGTATCCCTGAGAGTATGAAGACGTACTTGGATGAGAAGGAGACAGAGACTCTCTCTGCGACTGCCAAGTTAGCAGACAAGTACGCCCTAACCCACAAGTCAAAGTTTTCCTCAAATAAGAGTTACCAGAGAGGCGGTAGGGAGGGTAGAGAAAGCCCACCGGCTAAGGCAGAGAATAAGCCGGGAGCTAGTGGAAAAGGGAAGGATGAGGAAAAGCAGGCTGGCAGGAAGGTTCCTAGCTTTACCTGTTATAATTGTGGGAAAGCTGGTCATATAGCATCTGAGTGCTTTGCTCCGAAGAAGGAGACAGGAAGAGGGAAAACGGCAGTCCCAACAGGTTGCATTGAGTCGGTCAGCAGATCGATGAGGAAGGCAAAGTTAGATAGAGCACAAGAGGGGCGTGAGAAGTTTATCTCGGAAGGGACAGTGTCTGTGAAGGAAGGAGAAACCCCAGTTCCAGTGCGGATCTGGAGAGATACTGGGGATGTGTATTCAGCAGTGAAGCTGACAAGTAAGCCTGTGAGTGCTGAGGACCTGCCCGTAGAGTCCAAGATTTATCCCGCATGCGCAATCACTCGCAGCATGTCTAGAAAGACGGCTGAGAAAGGAGCCAGTTTAAATGAGTCCAGTGTTGATTTGGCGGAGACGTTTTTACCGACCCTGTACCAAGAGGGTGGTAAAACGGAGGATAGTGGGGTGAAAGAGAGTAAAGGAGAGGAGGTAGATCAACCCTTAGCAAGGAGGAAATTTATAGAGGCACAGAGTAAAGATGAGAAACAGATATGGCAGTTAGAAGGTCCAGGGTTGGACATGGATGATCTGTCTGGCTTGACAGAGGTGTTTGCAGTTGAAGAATTTAAATGTGTTCCCGATAATGATGTAAGGGCAGTCCTAGATGAAAAGGATGCCGCTACCTTGAGGGAGTCTGCTGGGCTGGCAGACGAAGTTGTCTTAAAAGGGGACTGGTATTGAAAGCCTGGAAGAGGGAGATGTCCCGTTTGAGTGTGTGAAGGGTGTGAATGCACAGGGTACTGAACCTAGTATTGAAACTCAGGAAAAGTCTGAGGTATCTGATTTAGTTGAAAAGGAATGCAGTCCTTTTGGGTCAGATGGACTTGGTTCAGTGAAGAAAGGGTTAACCTTGGTACCAGTGGAAAGTGAGAATGCTCAGTTGTTTGTGTTAGAAGGTGTGTTAAAAGTTAGTGAGGAGATGAAAGCTGGTGATGTGAATATTATTGAAGGAGAAGGGAAAGGTGTTGTTCCTAAATTGAATAAAGAAAATTTAAAGTTTGAATTGGTTTTAGAAGAATTGACAAAAGGGAAGGGACCGTTAACTGAACAATGGCTTGTTAACAAGGTGCCTGTGAATCAATTACAGTTTGTTTGGAAATTTAAGGATAAACAACTCGCTGATGTTATTCAAGTATGTGATTTGGAGAGGCAGAACTTGAAATGTTGTTTTGACCAAGAGGGATCATCTGCCGCTGTTAAACTGAAAACAAATAGAATGAAAGATCCTGAAGGTAAAATTAATGACTTGCTTAAAATCAACGAATTGTGTGGAAGTTCAGCAAATGGACTTAGTTTGGAAAACATTGGTGAGAAGATAACTCCTGTGAGAGGAGTCTGTGAAGGCCTATTCCACACTGGTGAGCAAGCTAAACATGTGAGAGTTAAGTGGAAAAGGGACAAAGGTTGACCAAATACCACTTTGAATAATAGGATCTGGTTTTGAGGGAATTTGACAAAGCATGTAAATAATAAAGACAACACCATAGAAGATTGAATGTTAAGTTTAAAAGTAAAATAGAGATTAGTATTTGCACTAACTTTTATAATGTACCACAGTATAATCACACATGTATTGGTTCACGCTTTGTAATATACACCTAAGCTAAGAACATAACCCCTTTAGTATTTTTGGCTAACATGAAAAATAAAAATAGGAGGTTACTAAGTTGGAGTCTGTTGTTACAGGAATTTGATATTAAAATACAACTTGTAAAGGGGAGTGATAATGTAATTGCTGATTGTTTATCTAGATGTTAATTTGAACATGTATCTGTATTATTCTTGTAGTTAAGACAACTACTGTATTTTGTTAAATTCTGTAATTCAGTGCTTTATTAGTTAATTTTCCCCTGGTGAAAATTCCCAGAAGGATGGGGGTGTTATGAGTGATGAACAGACCTGATGGACAATGGGGTGAAGAGTTAACCATCCTCCCCCGAGAAACACGAACTATTACTGTTGCTATGCTGACCATGAGAAAGAGAGACGGAAAAACAAGCAAGAACATCAGCGACAGATAAGAGAGTATTGTGACTCCTTTTTGAATTATTTACTGTTTCTCTGCAAGGACAATAGTTTGCTCATAAACATTCCTCAGTGGACTGAAGGAGTGGCCTTATTTGATGGACACAGTCATTCAGGAGTGATGGATAGCTGAGTCCCTGTGAGTAGGGATAAAAACCAGGTCTGGAGAGACACCCTCCAGACACACCAGTGGACACATTGAGTGTTGGAACCCACAAGAAAGGTGGGGGCTTCGGAGACCGAACCAGGAGATCGGTCATTAAAGCTCACAGTGTTAAAGCAGGGCCGGTAGGGACTTGTGTGTGTGTCCACTCATGTCAGAGTGACGAGTCCACCACAGAAGAACGGTCCAGCAGAAGGATGGAGAGGTCATAACTGAATGACCACACCAATACGACAGATTAAGAAAGCAAAGGAAGGTTTGCCTGACTGTAGCTGTTACATCTCGCTCGCTCTCTCTCCAACGATTACAATACAACAACCATAACTACATCAGCACTTAGGAACTGAATTGAACTTTTTATTTTTCTATGACAATTCATTTACCCCTAGACATCGATAGAGCTTGTTTATTATTGATTATTATTATTCCTACACTTTTAGGTTTATTACTGCTAACTTGTTTTATATATATATTTGCATTATTGATATGGTTTTTGCTTACTTTTATTAATAAACACCTTTAGTTTGGTACCACCAGACTCCAACGGATTCTTCTTTCTCTGCTGGTTAGACACCCAGTTATGGGGTACGTAACACCCCCCAGTCCCCTACTTCTTCCCTTTCTCCAATGGTCCACTTTCCTGTCCTATCAGATTCTTTCTTCTCCAACCCTTGACCTTTTCCACCCACCTGGCTTCTCCTATCACCTTCCTGCTAATGATGTTCCCCTCCTCCCACCCTTTTATTCTGGAGTATTCCCCCTTCCTTTCCAGTCTTGATGAAGGGTCTCAGCCTGAAATGTTGACTATATATTCATTTCCAGAGATGCTGACTAACCTGCTGAATTCCTCCAACATTTTGTGTGTGTTGCTCCATATATCTATCTTCCTTGCACTTATCTAAGAGTTTCTTAAATGCATTTGCCTATACGAGCACCCCTTGCTTCACATTCAAGGTACCCACCACTTTCTATATAAAAAAACATACCTCTGGCATCCCCCCCCCCCCCCCCCATACTTTCCACCAATCACTTTAAAATTATACTGTCTGACCATAGCTGCCCTGGGAAAAAAGTCTCTGTTTGTCCTCTTGAACTGTTTTTTTTTTGTCTAGAATTAAGCTTTTCTTATTCATATTTCTGCTTCCCCTACCTCCTGACAAATGTTTCAAAGACTGAGAAGTCAGACGTTCAGTAGTCGATGGAAGGGAAGTTGGTTTCCATTATGTACTGAGCTGTGTCCACAAGTCTCTGCAGTTTCTTGCGGTCATTGGCAGAGCAGTTGAAAGACCAAGCCATGATGGGGGGCAAACAGCCTTGATCTTACAGAATAGTGGGGCAGACATGAAAGGCTGAATAGCCTGCTCCCTCTTTCCTTTTCTTAGAGGTGCTGTTTATTTTGTCTTTAACATCAACTTTAAACATGGTGAAGGAGAACAAGTGTTAAATCCTGTTCTGTACTAAAGAGAGTAACTCTGACCAGAGGCCAAGTCTTACAGTTAAAGGTTCAAAGTTAAAACTTCAAAGTAAATTTATTCCAATATCATGTAGGTATGTGTGACCATATACAACTCTGAGATTCATTTTCTTGCAAACATTCACATTAGAACAAAGAAACACAATAGAATCAATTAAAAACTACACATAAAACAACCAATCTGCAAAAGAAGACAAACTGTGAAAATACAAAAATAAAACAAATAATTAATAAATAAACAAACAAACAAGCAAACAGACAAATAAATAAATTATACTGAGTAAGTGAACCTGTAGGTTGTGGAGTCAGGTCAGTATTGAAGTTAGGTAAGTTATCAATGCTGGATCCAGAGCCTTATGTTTGCAGGGCAAAAGCAGTTCCTGAGCCTGGTGATGTGGGACCTAAGGCTCATGTACTTTCTTCCTGATGGCATCAGTGAGAAGAGAACATGGTCTGGATGGTGGGGGTTCTTGATTATGGATGCTGCTTTCTTGTGTCAGCACTCCCTGTAGATGTGCTCAATGATGCGGAGAGCTGATCCTGTGATGTACTGGGTCATATCCACCAATTTTTGTAGGCTTTTCCATTTTTGGGCATTGGTGTATCCATACCAGGGCATGATTCAACCAGATCTGGTTGGTGTTCAATTTTATAGTTAGCTCATCATTCCTCTTCACAGAGTCTGTCTGTCTGTTTTAGTTAAAATATATGTTCTGGGTTTTTGGTTTGTGGTTGGTTTATCTTCTCTGCATGCTTTCCTAAATTGCCATCTGTGGTTCAGTGGGCAGTACTCATGCATCTGCGATAGAAAAATGTGATGAAGGCAGAGATTTTGTGCAAAATTCCAGGTTTCAATTTCAGCAGAGATGGAATGTGGTCCGATCTGAACTCCAGTCACCTCTGGAAACACATATTGATGTACAACTTCTGCATGTCCAGCTTCTAACTGACTTGCTTATATTATAATCTCAGATGATGAGGAGGAGACATGCAGGAGTGAGATAGATCAGCTGGTCAAGTGGCATCACAACAACAATCTTGCACGCAAAGTCAGTAAGACCAAGGAATTGATTGTGGAGTTCGGGAAGGGGAAGTCGAGGGAAAACTTACCAGTCCTCATTGAGCGACCAGTAGCGAGAAATTTCAAGTTCCTGGGTATCAACAACTCTGAAGATCTATCCTGGGTCCAACATATTGATGCAATTACAAAGAAGGCAAGTCAGCAGCTATATTTCATTAGGAGTTTGAGGACATTTGGTATGTCATAAAGATTCTACAGATGGAAAGCATTCTAACTGGTATGGTAGGGCCACTGCACAGGATCAGGAAAAGCTGCAGAGGGTTACAAATTCCAGAAACTCCATCAAGGGCTTCAACCTCCAAAGCATCGAGAATGTCTTCAGAAGGCGATGACTCAAAGAGGCGGTGTCCATCATTAAGGACCCCCATCACCCAGGCCATGCCCTCTTCTCATTGCTGCCATCAGGGAGAAGGTACAGGAGCCTGAAGATGTACACTCAATGTTTCATGGACAACTTCTTCAGATTTCTGAGTGAACGATGAACCCATGGACTTGACCTCACTATTTTTGCTCTCTTTTTGCACTACCTATTTAATTATGTATACAGTGCCCGAAAAATAATATTCACTCCCCCTTGGAAGGTTTCATGTTTTTTTGTTTTACAACATTAAATCATAGTGAATTTAATTTGGCATTTTTGACACTGATCAACATAAAAATACTCTTGTGTCAAAGTGAAAACAGATTTCTACAATGTGATCTTAATTACAAATATAAAACACAAAACAATTGATTGCATAGGTATTCACCTCCTGCAAGTCAGTATTTAGTAGATGCACCTTTGGAAGCAAATACAGCCTTGAGTTTGTGTGGATAGGTCTCAATCAGCTTTGCACATCTGCACACTGCAGTTTTCCCCATCCTTCTTTACAAATCTGCTCAAGATCTGGGAGATTGCCTGGGGATCATGAGTGAACAATCCTTCTTGAGCCCAGCCACAAATTCTCAATCAGATTGAGGTCTGGACTTGACCACTCCAGGACATTGACTTGGTTGTTTTGGTTATATGCTTGGGGTCATTGTCTTACTGGAAAACAAATCTTCTGCCAAGTCGTAGTTCTGTTGTAGACTGCATCAGGTTTTCCTCCAGGATTTTCCTGTATTTCGATCCATTCATTTTACCCTCTACCTTCTCAAGCCTTCCAGACCCTTCTGCAGTGATGTATCCCCACAACATGATGCAGCCAGAACCATGATTCACAGTAAGGATGGTGGGTTTTTGATAAGTTTGGTGTTTGGCTTTTGCCAAACATAATGTTTAATCTGATGACCAAAAAGCTCAAATCTGGTTTCATCAGACCATAGAAGCTTCTTCCAACTGACTTTAGTTTCCCACATTCCTTCTGGCAAACTCTAGCTGAGATTTCATGTAATTTTTTTTCAACAGCTGCTTTCTCTTTGCTACTCTCCCATAAAGCTGCGACTGGTGAAGCACCCAGGCGACAGTTGTTGTATGTGCAGTCTCTCCCATCTCAGCCACTGAAGTTTGTAACTCATCCAGAGTTGTCATAGGTCTCGGGTGGCATCCTTCATTGGTCCTCTTCTTGCATGGTCACTCAGCTTTTGATGACGGCCTGCTCTAGACAGATTTACAGCTGTTCCATATTCCATCCATTTCTTTGTTGACTTAACTCTCCTCCAAGTGACTTGGAAACTTTCTTGTATCCATCTCCTGACTTGTACTTTCAAATAACCTTTTTGCGGAGTTGATTTGAATGTTTTTTTGTCTTCATGGTGTAGTTTTTACCAGGATACTGTCTCACCAGCAGTTGGACCTTCCAGATACAGGTGTATTTTTAATGCCATCAGTTGAAACACCTTGACTGCACACAGGTCTCCAGAAACAGATCTCCATTTAACTAATTATGTGACTTCTAAAACCATTTGGCTGTACCAGTGATCATTTGGTGTGCCATATTAAAGTTGAAGGGGGTGAATACTTATGCAATCAACTGTTTTGTGTTTTATATTTGTAATTAATTTTGATCACTTTGTAAAGAACTGTTTTTACTTTGACACAAAAAAGTCTTTTTCTGTTGATCAGTGTCAAAAAAGCCAAATTAACTCCACTGTGAATCTATGTGCGAAACAATAAAAGATGTAAACTTCCAAGTGGGGTGAATACTTTTTATAGGCACTGTATATATTCAATTATTGTAATTTTTACTTTGTTATGTATTGCACAGTATTGCAACCACAAAACCACAAATTTCAGTGATATTAAACCTGATTCTGATTCTGATTCATTGATTAAGTGGAAGGAATGGGCAACAGAGGATTGGTATGGCTTTCCAGAGTCATTACCCAGTCCGAGGACTGAGGAAGAGTTGTTCTCCGGGGTCATTTTGTTTCAGCTTTGCTTTAAAAGGCAAATATCCAAATGTTTAAAATGTAATATGGAGGACAAATGTACCAGTTCAGCTGTATATTCATCTCCTGTAAGGTAATGGCGTAGAATTCCCTTTTCCCAATTTCTGCTGACAAATGGAATGTTTAACAAACCACTGGTCAATGACCACACAAACAACTGGAAGAAGTCAACAGGTAAGGCAGCATCTATGGAGGCAGATGGATAGTCGAAGTTTTGGGCCTACATGTCCACGTTAATCTAGAGATCTATCTGAGCAACACCTGTTGCCTTCATTTGGCCCATAACTCTCTAAACCTTTTCTATCCATGTACCTGTCTAAATGCCTTTGGAACAACAAACTCAGAACATAGAACAATAGAGCACAGGATGTTGTGTTGATCCAATCAAATAGGCTTCTCATCTATTCCCCACTGGCTGCACAATATCCATTACAGGATTCCACCGACCCTGCTCATGGACTGTTTATCCCAATCCCATCCGGAAGGATGCTACGTAGCATTCACGCCAAGACCACCAGACTCAAAAACAATTACTTTCCCCAAGCAACATTTCCATCCACTAAACCAGCCCTCCACAATTCCAGCCACCATTGTTTTATCATTTTCTTTCAGAGACCCTTATGTACAGACACTCCTGTGCCTAGCGTCATTGTATGGACAGAAGACCGTTAGGCCATAAGATATAGAAGCAGAATTAGTTCATTTGGCCCATCGAGTCTGTTCTGCCATTTCATCATGGCTGATCCAATTTTCCTCTCAGCCCCAATCTCCTGCCTTCATATCCTTTCATGCCCTGACCAATCACAAATGTATTAACCTGTGCCTCAAATATACGTAAAGACCTGGCCTCCACACCTGCCTATGGCAAAGAATTGCACAGATTTATCACTCTCTAGCTAAAGAAATTCCTCTTCATCTCCATTCTAAAAGGATGCCTCTCTATTTTGAGACTGTGTCCTCTGTTCTTGGGCTCTCCCACCATAGGAAACATCCTCTCACCATCCACTCTGTCAAGGCTTTTCACCATTCAATGACATCACCTTTCATTCTTCTGAATTCTAGTGAATACAGGCCCAGGCCCAGAGCCATGAAAAGCTCTTCATAAGACAAGCTATTCAATATTGGAATCATTTTTGTGAACCTCCTTTGAACTCACTCCAGTTTCAGCACATCCTTTCTAAGATAAGTGGCCCCAAAACTGCTTACAATACTCCAACTGAGACCTCACCAGTGCTATATAAAGTCTCAACATTACATTCTTGTTTTTATATTCTAGTCTTCTTGAAATGAATACTAACATTGCATTTGCTTTCTTCACTACAGACTCAACCTGCAAATTAACCTTTAGGGTATCTTGCACAAGGACTTCCAAGTCCCTTCACAGTTCAGTTGTTTGTATTTTCTCTCCATTTAGAAAATAGTCAATCCTTCTACCCAAGTGCATGATCATACACTTCCCGACACTATATTCCATCTGCCGTTATGATAGGCTAACCCCTATTGACATCAATGGATCTGGGGTTGAGAGGGTGAACAGCTTTAAGTTCCTCGGCATGCACATCACCAACAATCTCACGTGGTCTGTACATACCGGCTGTGTGGTGAAAAAGGCACAACAGCGCCTCTTTCACCTCAGACGGTTGAAGAAGCTTGGTATGGGCCCCCAAATCCTAAGTATTTTCTACAGGGGCACAATTGAGAGCATCCTGACTGTCTGCATCACTGCCTGGTATGGGAACTGTACTTCCCTCGATCGCAGGACTCTGCAAAGAGTGCTGCAGACAGCCCAGAACTTCTGTAGATGTGAACTTTCCACTGTTCAGGACATTTACAATGACAAGTGTGTAAAAAGGACCAGAAGCATCACTGGGGACCTGAGCCACTCCAACCACAAAATGCTCCCACCTGGGTAAAGGCACCGAGCATAAAGGCCAGGACAAGCAGGCTCCTGGAGAGCTTCCTCCACCAGGCCATCAGACTGATTAACTCATGCTGATACAGTTGTATTTCTATGTTATATTGACTGCCCTGTTGTACATACTATTTATTATAAATTACTATAATTTCCACAATGCACATTTAGATGGTGATGTAATGAAAAGATTTTTACTCCTCATGTATATTAAGGCTGTAAGTAATAAAGTCAATTAACTCTTTCTTTTCCCATTCTCCTAATCTGTCCAAGTCCTTCTGTAGCTTCTCTACTTTCTCAAAACTACCTGCCTTTCCACCTATCTTCATATCATCTGCAAACTTTTCAACAAAGCCATCAATTCCATTAGCTAAATCGTTGACATATAACACAAAAAGAACCAGTCCCAACACAGACCCCTGTGGAACACCACCAGTCACTAGCAGCCAGCCAGAAAAGGCTCCTTTTATTCCCACTCTTTGCCTCCTGCCAATCATCCACTGTCTTATCCATGCTAGACTCTATAATGTAACACCATGGGCTCGTAGCTTGATAAGCAGCCTCATGTGTAGCACCTTGTCAAAAGCCTTCTGAAAACCCAAGTACACAATGCCTGTTCTCCTTTGTCAGTCCTGCTTGTTACTTCTTCAAATAATTCCAACAGATTTGTCAGGCAAGATTTTCTCTTGAGGAAACCATGCTAACTATGGCCTATTTTATCATGTGCCCCCAAGTACCTTGACACCTAATCCTCAATAATTGTCTCCAACATCTTCTCAACTATTGACGTCAGACTAACTGGTCTATAGTTTCCTTTTTTACTTCCTCCCTCTCTTCTTGAGGTGTAGACTTATAGTTGGAATTTTACAGTCTTCTGAATCCATTCCAGAATCTAGTGATTCTTGAAAGATCATTGCTAATGATTCCACGATCTCTTCACCCACCTCTTTCAGAACCCTGAGGTGTACACCATCTGGTCCAGGTGACTTATCTACCTCAGACCTTACAGTTTCCCAAGAACCTTCTCTCCAGTTATGGTAACTTCACACACTTCATGACCCCTGACACCTGGAACTTCCACTATACAGGTAGTGTCTTCCGCTGTGAAGATTGAAGCAAAATACTTATTCAGTTCGTCCACCATTTTCTTGTCCCCCATTATTACCTCTCGAGCATCGTTTTCCACCAGTCCAATATGCACTCTCGCCTTTCTTTTACACTTTATATATGTGAAGAAATTTTTGGTATCGTCTTTAATATTATTGGCTAGTATTCTATCTACCTTCTTAAAGACTTTTTCCAGTTGCGTTCTGTTGGTTTTTAAAAACTTCCCAATCCTCCAACTTCCCACTAGATTTTGCTCTGTAATATGCCCTCTCTTTGGCTTATATGCTGACTTTGACCTCTCTTGTTAGTCATGGTGTACCATCTTCCCTTTAGAATACTTGTTGTTCTTTGAGATGTACATATCCTGAGCCTTCTGAATTGCTTCCAGAAATTCCAGCCGTTGCTGTTCTGCCGTCATCCCTGCTAGTGTTCTTTTCCAATCAGTTCTGGTCTACTCCACTCTCATACCTCTGTAATTCCCTTTACTCCACTGTAATACTGATATATCTGACTTTAGCTTCTCCTTATGAACAATCTATGTATATAAGCTCTCTTAGGTATTTATATTTATTGTATTTTTGTATTATTGTGTTCTTTATCTTATTGTTTTTATTTTATGCTACATCGGAACCGAGTAAGAATTATTTTGTTTTCCTTTACACTTGTGTACTGGAAATGACACTAAATGATCTTGAGTGATGAATCTCTTGATTCCATTAGGAATTTGCTGTGGAGTATTGATCACAGTGCAACATGGAACAGCAAAAAAAACTCTAAAATGATAAAGATTAAAGATTTATATAAAACATAAAGTTAGAGTTAAAGACAGATATGGAAAAATGTGCATTATAAAAAGTAGTTACAGGCATTTTACAGTGCAGTGCAGTGACGGGGGTAATAGATGGGGGTGGGTGCGAACTAAAATGTTTGATCAGATTAACTACCTGAAGGAATAAACTTTTTAGATGCTGTGATGTTTTTGTTTTTATAGCTTTACAGCACTTTTCAGAAGGGAGTTTCTGGTGTCAAGCTGTTTTTGCTTTAGCCAAAAATATGATGTCGGTTATGGAGACACAAGAGACCGTAGATTCTGGATTCTAGAACAAATAAACCAAAGTGCTGGAAGAACTGAAAGGGCCAGGCTGTATCTGCAGAGGAAAATGGACTATTGACATTTTGGGTTGGGACACTGAGTTGTAGGGAATGGTTGAATAGGTTAGGACTTTATTCCCTGGAGCATTGGAGAATGAGGAGATATATTATAGAGGTATACAAAGTATGAAGGGTATCATTCATTCATTATGTCCCATGTTGTATGACATGGTTGATCATAGTCTTTCCATGACCATGATTGTTCTTGGCAAATTGTTCTACAGAAGTGGTTTACCATTGCCTTCTCTGGACAGTGTCTTTACAAGACCGGTGACCCCAACCATTATAAATACTCTTCAGACACTGCCTGCCTGGCATCAGTGGTCTCATAACCAGGACTTGTGATATTCACCAGCAGCTCATACAACCATCCGCCACCTGCTCCCATGGCATCTCCTAACACTGATCCAGGGGACAAAGTAGGTGCTACACCTTGCCCAAGTGTGACCTGCAGGCTAGCGGAGGGAATGAGCACCTTACACCTCCTTTGGTAGACACGTAATTCCACCCCGACACCCATTGTGGGCTATAGATACATTAAATACATGAAGGCTTTCTCCCCTGAGGATGAATGAGATGGGAACTAGTGGTCAGATGTTTAGAGTAAAAAATGAATTATTTAAGGGGAAATTTCATTCAGAGGGTGATGCAAGTGGTAGATGCAAGTTCAGTTATAACATTTGAGAGAAGTTTGGATAGGTACATTGAAGAGGAAGGTGTGGAGGGCCATGTCCTGGATGTGAGTAAATGGGACTAAGCAGAGAAGCAGATTGACACAGACTAGATGGGCTGAATAGCCTTTTTATGTGCTGTAATACTCTATGACTCCATGACTTTGTCTAGACTAAAGGAGCAGAGAAGAGATAACCACTATAAATAGGTGAGAGGGTAGGGTGGAGTACGAGCTGGCAGGTGAAGGGTGGATTCATTTGAGGAGCGGTGAAAGGCAGATGGAGGAGGGGAGAATGGGGAGAGCGAAAGAGGCTGGTTGGTGAGAGGTGGGGGCAGCAAATGGCTGTGGATGGTGGAATTTGATGGGAGAGGAAGGTGGAGCATGTACCAAATAAGTGAGGTGAGGAAGGCAGATAGGAAGAGTGGGGAGAGGGCACCCATGGGGAGGAGTGTGTATGTGATATGGGCAGGTGGAGTGGGTGGGAAAGGGGAATGAAACAGCGTGAGAGGGGACTAAATATGTGTGTGTGTGTGTGTGTGTGTGTGTGTGTGTGTGTGTGTGTGTGTGTGTGTGTGTGTGTGTGTGTGTATGAGTGTCTGTGGGTGTGTGTGTGTGTGTGTGTGCGAGAGTGTGCATGTATCTGTGCGTGTGCATCTGTCTGTGTGTGTGTGTGTGTGTGTGTGTGTGTGTGTGTGTGTGTGCGCGTGTGTGTGTGTGTGTGCGTCTGCGTGTGTGTGTTGAGGACCCGGTTATATCTGGGAAAGAAAGAGATAGAGGCAAGCAGGTTATCTGAAATTGAAGAATTCAACGTCTGTGCCAGAGGGTTGTTGACTACAAAGGCAGAGTATGAGGTGCTGTTCATTTAGTTTGGTCTTGGCCTCACCCAGTGGACGAGACCTAAACACAAACTAAAGAATACTTGGGAGTGTGGAGGAGCAGAGGGATCTGGGGGTACACGACCACAGATCCCTGAAAGTTGCCTCACAGGTAGATAGGGTAGTTAAGAAAGCTTTCATAAGTTGAGGGATAGAGTTTAAAAGTCGCGATGTAATGATGCAGCTCTATAAAACTCTAGTTAGGCTACACTTGGAGTACTGTGTCCAGTTCTGGTAGCCTCACTATAGGAAGGATGTGGAAGCATTGGAAAGGGTACAGAGGAGATTTACCAGGATGCTGCCTGGTTTAGAGAGTATGGATTATGATTAGAGATTAAGGGAGCTAGGGCTTTACTCTCTGGAGAGAAGGAGGTTGAGAGGAGACATGATAGAGGTATACAAGATATTAAGAGGAATAGATAGAGTGGACAGCCAGTGCTTCTTTCCCAGGGCACCACTGCTCAGTACAAGAGGACATGGCTTTAAGGTAAGGGGAGGGAAGTTCAAGGGGGATATTAGAGGAAGGTTTTTTACTCAGAGAGTGGTTGGTGCGTGAAATGCACTGCCTGAGTCAGTGGTGGAGGCAGGTACTCTAGTGAAGTTTAAGAGACTACTAGACAGGTATATGGAGGAATTTAAGGTGGGGGTTATCTGGGAGGCAGGGTTTAAGAGTCGGCACCACATTGTGGGCCAAAGGGCCTGTACTGTGCTGTACTTTTCTATGTTCTATGTTCTAAAGGAACAGTACTTCAAGTCTCTCCAGTAGTCTGCAACCCAACAGCATGAGCATTGAATTCTCCATTTTCCATGTGGTGGACTATATGATCTTGTTCCTCAGGGTGGACTATGATCTGGTTTGGAAGAAAAGGCACCCGCTCACCATACAATGAACCTCCTGTTAGCATTCACGACTTGCTGCTTACGTAGTTCTGTGCAGTTTCTATGTAGATTTATGGACTCGGCTTCTCCCCGTATAAGGAAAATGACGCGGGGGCGAGGCTCTCCGAGCAATTTAACTGTGTGATCCCGACGGATAAAAAAAAAGCAGAGGGTGGGAGAAAGCTCCAAACACGAGCAAGGAAAACATTTATGCTAGATTATATTTCTTCAAAGGAAACGAAAATCGCTGAACAGAAGACCCGAGACAGTAAGAATCTCTTGATATACTGTGCTGAATGTTTACTTTGTGTTAAGGGGATTTTGCTGTATCCGAGGAGAGTTTGACTCTGTGAAGATAACGACCTTCGGAAGTCTGAACTTGTGGCTGGGGACTGGGTGGTGGGGGTTGTTCGATGTTCCGTTTTCAATGTTTGCGAGCCGTTATCGACGCGCAGAGATGCAGTTCTGTTTGTGGACATTGGATGCTGAGTGAACAATCGCCGTTCATTAGATTAACAACAACACCCCCCCCCCCCCCCCAAATGAATTCAGGAAACGTTTAAGAAAGGTTAGTGCTGGTGTCTCCTAGTCTGCGTCTACACACTCAGACACAATACTGTAAACAGGACCCGGTCTGGTTTTGGTGAGCAGTCAATAGGCGGCATTGTGTGTGAAAAGACGTGTCACTTTCCCCGAAATTTATGAGCGATGACTTACATTGGGGTGGCCCCCGCTTATAGAGACCTTAGTGAAGATCATTATTACTCACGACCTCTGATTTCCGCTGTGCTCCACACCGACGATACTTTGGGGTAAAGACACTGTTTCCTAAGCTGAACAGATTTCTACCCGTATAGTGTATCTGACTTTACAACCGCTGACTTAGATTTGCTTCAAATCAAAGCTCACTGCTCTAGTCTCTTGCTAGTAAAAACTGCAATGATGGCAAACATCTCAGTGTGCGGATTCCCCTGCTCACCTCTAGCAGGATAGTCCTAAGAGGACCCGGCTCAGCATTGACAGTCCTCGTATGTGAGGTCAGACGGTCAGTGCGAGGGTTCGGCGGTTCAGTAGACACTGGGTGCAGTGGGGGAGAAAAGCAGGAGATAGTTTACCCGCTAACTTACTGCCGTAGTGGCTGGGTTATTAATGGTTTCCAAGGCACCGGTCATAAAAATGACTGGAATTTTGAAGCTCGTCACAGTCAAGAGTTGAAGGAAACTCCGTTCCTTCTTCGCAACTTGAGAAGACAAGAAAATGAGGGCAAAGGTAGACCACTGGGTCCTCATACCTGCCCTGCCAATAAATGCAAGATTGACCATGGCGACCTACAAGGAACTCAGCGGGTCAGGCAGTACCTGGAAGGGAAATGAAGGGTCGCGAAAGGAAACGTCGTCTGTCAATTTAAGACCTCGAGCACAACAGCACAGAAAGAGGCCTTTCGGCCCGTCTGCTCCATACCGAACTGTTAGTCTACCTAGTTCCATGCTGCATGAAACAAAGGGTGACTTTTTTTTGGTGATGATGGCTAAAGGATAAATATTAGGCAGGACGCGAGAATCAGAGTCAGGTTTATCATCACTAACATATATCCTGGAATGTGTTGTTTTGCAGCAGCAGTACAGCGCAAAACATAAAAAAAATATAAATTACAATAAGAAATATATATATTTTAAAAATAATGGAAAAGAAAACAAAAATTGAGAGCAGCACTATTTCGGACCGAAACATCGACTGTACTCTATAGCTTCTGCCTGGCCTGCTGAGTTCCTCCGGCATTTTGTGTGTGTTGCTCGGGTTTTCAGCATCTGATTCAGAAATAGTGAGGTGATGCCCATGGGTTCATGGAACATTTAGAAATAATGTAGCAGTTAGCGTCGGTGTTCAGAGTTCATTTCCCACACAATCCGCAAAAAGCTTACACGCCCTTCCCGTGAAGCACATGGTGCTCCGGTTTCCTCCCACATTCCAAAGTTGTGCCCGTTATATTGTAATTTGTCCTGTGATTGGGGTAGGGGGGTTATATGGGTGGGTTGCTGAGTGGCACGGTTTGTTGGAACAAAAAGACCCATGCAGCACTGTATCCCTAAATAAATCAAAGTTCAAAGTACATTTATTATCGAAGTATGTATACAGTATACAACCTTGACACTCGTCTTCTTGCAGACAGCCACAAAACAATGAAACACCATAGAACCATTAAAGAAAACCCCACATAACAAGACCATCAAAGACACGAAAAAAAAGAACAAGTTGTGCAAACCGCAAAAAAAGACCAAATAACTTACAAAACATTAAACATCAAACTGTAGAGCCCCCAAAGTGAGTCCACAGCCATGAGCTGCCAAGGTGAGTGAAGCCAGTCACTGAGCATCAATAAATAAATAGATGGGTAGTTAGACATAAAGAAGTTTTTTTAAAAAAAATCTGATGGTGGAGGGGAAGAAGCTGTTCCTAAAATATTGTGTATGTCTTCAGGCATACCTCCTCCCCAACAGTAGCAATGAGAATTAATGAGATTATGGTAGTAATGGGATAAATACTTTGCCCTCCTTCTGAATAGTGTGATGGGATGAATCTGGTCTCAGAGAGAGGAGAGAAAGAGCCTTTATTTGACTTTTCCAGGAGTTTCTGGGACAGCGAGGATACATGTTGAGTTTAATTACATACAAAAATAACAAGAGATTTGTTCTCTAATGAGCTAGCAGTAAAGGTTTGAATCTTAAATCTGTTGTTTTTATAAAAAAAAGTTTGGAATTTAATCACAGCCTGGTGCAAAGAGAACAGATATTCCCCACTGCCATCTCCTCCTCGTGTGGGTATAAAGACAGTTGTTAAGATAACTCATGGCAATTATATATATAGCTACCACTTCATAGTGAGTATGTAATCTTCAACAGACTGAGATAGTAATTTTCCCTGACTTTAAATTATACCGTTCTGCAGAACAAAGAAAATAGCTCGGTATCCAGAAATTAACCGCTTGACCTTGGTTGACAAACATGTCCTTGTTATTGGTGGTGGCATAAACTGAAAAATGATATTCAGACTTAAAGCACTAAGTCATAGCCATGGTTCCACGAATCAAGGGAGACAGTTCTCTATCATTATAGGGCTATCATGCTCAATATTTCCTCCTAGATCCCCATGGCTCTGTTCTACAACAGGAGTGTAGCAGATAACGTAATGCTGTACAGCACCAGTGAATGCGATCAGAGGCTCAATACCCTCCACTGACTCTAAGGAGTTTGTGCGTTCTCCCAGTGACCACAGGGGTTTCCACGGAGGAGCTCCAGTTTCCTCCCATGTTCCAAAGATGCACATGTCAGGGTTATTAAGTTGAGGGCATGCAATATTGGTACTGGAAGCATGGTGACACTCTCAAACTACCTCTAGCACACCCTCAGACTGAGTTGGTTCTTAATGCAAATAACGTATTTCACTGTATGTTTCAATGTTTTGATGTACATGTGACAAATACAGCTAATCTGATGCAATCTAGGAACCCTGGGAATCAACTCAGTGGATCGAGAAGCATCAGGACCAATGCAATGTTTCAACCCAGAATGCTGACGTCCTTTCCCTCCCACCGGTGCTGCTCAACTAACTGATATCTTCATGTAGAGTATTTGTTGCTCCATATTCCAGAATCTGTAGTCTCCTGAATTTCCAAACCTGGAATTAATCTGCACCACCTCCAAGGAAGGCAGATATTGTCATGCCCACTGTTGAACTTGAACGCACGCGAGGTCATTACCCATGCAAGGTTGCCTAAACGCAGTGATACCCTCGCGCCAGGGATCATTGGTTGGTCTAGGGTAACCGGCCGTCATGAAGTGCCGTTGCTACAGATAGGCGCCGCCTCTAAACCTGTTTAGCACATCGGATGTTCGTGGGGAACCCGGTGCTAAAATATTCACAGATGACCTAATTCGGGCTCAGGGTTTCGTAAGTAGCAGAGCAGCTACCTCGCTTTGATCTATTGAAGGTCATCCCTCGAGCCAAACTTTTGTCGGCCGATAGATCCTACCAACCTACAAGGGGGGCGGGCACGCACCCTGTTGCACTCCTCCTCACTCTCCGGACTGCGACCGCTGTGGCCTCAGTACGGGGACCTCCGGCCCTTACCTTCTCCTCTCACTGGTGTGTTGCAATAATTTCATATGTTCATACGAGGAAAATATGTGCTGTGTGTTTAATATCTAAACGTTACTTAAAATGTTATGATGCTATTGACTTATAAGTGAGTTATAATTGACTTATCACTATGTTCATACGAGGAAAATATGCGCTGTGTGTTTAATATTAAATTCGTTAGATAAACCCTTTTAGAAATGAAATTGAGTGTATTAGCCATTTATAAGTGACTTATAGTTGACTTATCACCAATATTCTGGTCGATATTAACACCCACACTGCCCCACCGCCCCCGGCAGGTCCGCAAGGATATTGTCAATATTAAACCGGTCCACAGTGCAAAAAAGGTTGGTGACCCCTGGACTACAGCACAGAAACAAGACTTTCAGTTCATCTAGATCATGCTGAGCTATTATTTCTGCTTAATCGTGTCAATCTTCACCTGGAACATAGTTCTCTAATCACCTCTCTTCCATGTACTTATCGAAACCTCTCTTAAATCTGCAAGTGAACCCACATCCATCATTTCCACTGCCAGCACATCCCTCACTCATATCACCCTCTTAGTCAAGAAGTTCCCTTTCAGATTCCACCTAAATATTTTACCTTTCACACCCATGACCCTTAGTTCTAGTTTCACCCAATCTCAGAGGAAAATGTCTGCTTGTGTTTATCTTATATATATCTCTTGTAATTTAGTATAGCTCTAACACCTCCCCCTTCATTCTTCAACGCTCCAGGGATAACTGTCAAAATGCATCCAACCTTTCCCTGTAACTCAGTAACATCCTTTAAACTTTCTCTGTACTGATTCAATCTTTACTGCAGTTAGGTGACCAAAGCACACAATACACCAAATTAGGCCTCAGGAAATTCCTAAACAACGTCCACGTAACAACTCAGTAACAGCCTGATAATATATCAAAGACTCCCATCTGGAAAGTGGTTTAAGATTGTGAAAGTTCAAAGTAAATTCATTATCAAAGTACATTTATGTCACGATATATAACCCCGAGTTTTACTTTCTTGCAGACATACTCAATAAGTCCAATAATAGAATCAATGAAAGACCGCACCAAAAGGGCAGACAATTGGTGTGCAAAAGACACTAAACTGTGCAAATACAAAAAGAAAGAAGATAGAAACATTAAAAAAATACAGCACAATACAGGCCCTTCAGTCCACAATGCTTGCAGAATATGTACTTACTCTCGAAATTACTGAGGGCTATCCATAGCCCTCTATTTTTCTGAGCTCTGTATACCTGTCCAGGAGTCTCTTAAAAGACCCTATCGTATCCACCTTCACCACCGTTGCCGGCAGCTCATTCCATGCACTCACCACTCCCTATGTAAAAAACTTATCCTTGACATCTCCTCTGTACCTACTTCCAAGCACCTCAAAACTGTGCCCTCTGGGGGGGACATCACGTGATGACGTAGGATCGAGACGCAGGGACCCAGCCCTCCCGTAAAAAGTTAATAAATTAATGTTTAAATGAAGAAAAGTTAGGCAATACTTTCTAAAAGTTACTTATAAACGACTCCGGACTGTGTCAAGCTATGCCTCAAGGAAGGAAGATGAAGAAAACTAATACCGGGAAGACTACGCAAGTTGGAACAAGAACAAGGCCCACGTCTACCGAGGAACCGCGGTCTCAGGTACATTATATCACCGGCGATACGGAACAGGAGACTGTGGCAACATTGGCCACAGGAAAAGACCACCGTGAGCTCCGCAAATGCGAAGGATGGAGCATGCGCAAACGGGAGCAACAAGAACTACAAAGCCCAGCTACCACTGCAACTGAAAGTGATAGCGAATCGGAGGGAGAGTTAAATCTCTCGGAAGGATCAGCTGAAGGTGGTAAAAGTCCTTCTAGAAATATAGAAAAGACTTTGAGGCAAATAATGCGTAAATTAGACACATTAAAAGTAATTAAAAATAATCAAAAAAGACTCGAAAAAAAAATGACCAAAATGGAGATTATGCTTGATAAAACGACAAAGAGACAGAAAAAAATGGGAAAAAGAATTAAGGACTTGGAAACTACAACGGAAGACATGGTTGAAAGAATGGACAAAATAGAAAAGGAAAATACTGCTTGGACATCAGAAAGAAAACAATTTATGGAAAAAATTGATAAGCTTGAAAATCTCAGTAGACGAAATAATATTAAAATTGTTGGACTTAAAGAAGATATAGAAGGAGAAGATCCAATAAATTTTTTTCAAAACTGGATCCCTAAAAAATTGAAAATGGAAAGAGAAACTCCAATTGAGATTGAAAGGGCGCATAGATCTTTAAGGTCAAGACCTCGAGCTGATCAAAACCCACGATCAATTTTGATAAAATGCTTACGATACCAAGACAAAGAAAAGATCCTGAAGGCCGCTGCCCAATGTGCCAAAAATAGAAACGGGCCACTGATGATAGCAGGGAAACCAGTTCTATTTTATCCTGATATAAGTTACAACCTGTTGAAGAGAAAGAAGGAATTTAACCCAGTGAAAAAAGCCTTATGGGAAAAGGGTTATAAATTTACAATGCGTCATCCAGCAACACTGATAATTTTTTTGGAGGAGGGAAATTTTTCTTTTTCCGATTATCGAAAAGCGGAGGAGTTTGTACAAGAACTTCCATCTATTCGCTAATTACACATAGAGGCTTCCAAACGTAATGGATTAAAGATGAAGATTGACCCAAGGAACAGAAGGAATGGACATTTATGGATATTATAGAAGAGAAAAGCAAAATTTTAGAAATACTAAATGAGAATAGTATTTTTTTTTCTCTTATACATATACTTTTCTATGTTGCGGGGGGGCTGGGAGGCTGTGGATCGGTTACTGCGGGATTCACGTGTGTAATCATGGCGGTTGCCATGACCCGTACAGCAGAGGGGGGTAATGTTGTGATTTTTCTCCACAACATTAGTAGGGGGGTATTTTGTTTTTTTTTCTTTATATTTTAATTTTTTTCTATCTTTTTGCCTGGATGATTGGTGAGGACACACATAGCAACATGGAGATTTTTATAAAGATTTCCCAGGATACCACAAAAATGGAAAGATTAGGTATTATTATAGATTGGAGTAATATAATAATAAAAAATAATGACTAATCTACTAAATTTTTTAAGTTTTAATGTTAATGGGCTTAATGGGCCAGTAAAAAGAAAAAGGATTTTAACATATATTTTAAAAAAATGAGAACTCCGTGGAGCATGTGGGGATCTTCCAACATCCAGGCATTCCCTTTTATTTTCTTTCTTATTTCTTTAATAGGGATGTTAGGGGGGAGGGGTTAAGGGGAGGGGGGCTGGGTAACATTTTTTTATACACATTTATTCTGTAACTATTTGAAAACAATAAAAAAAATATTTTAAAAAAAAAAAAAAAAAAAACTGTGCCCTCTCATGGTAGCCAATTCCGCCCTGGGAAAAAGCCTCTGACTATCCACACGATAGAGCGAACAGATCAATATGCATGTCATGGTGAAGACGGCCAATCTCACAGGTGTAACAGTATCTGAGAGGGGGCATTTTGAACTTCTTGGCATCCCAAACAGCTTTTGGTCAAGTCTTCAATCTGTCAATCTATTCACAACCACCACACTTAGCTCCGGGCAAGACACTTCATCTTGAATGTACCCAGGAGTCCTTCATCTAGATTCTCTAATGCTCTGGCGCAGAGCTTAGAGGGAACCACAACATGGGATCCACACATCAATGTTCTTTGACATACCAAGAGTCGGTCTTGTCTCGCTGAGAACTTTGGCAACACAGGGCTACCATGAGATGGCCATCCTTGGATGATGATGTCATAGAGTTTTGACAAAATCGGGTCATTCCTTGTTTCTTTTGGTATTTCCAAATTTGTTACCAGCAACTGGTCTGCCAGCATTGTGTGGAACACTTCTGCTGGGTCACAGTATAAAGACTTTTCTCCTTCAGTTGCCAACAGTGGAAGACATGAAAAGCCATCAGCTAACTGTGTTGTTTGGTACCCTTGAACTCTATGTCATAAGAGTAGGCTCCAAGGAACAGTGCCAAACATTGTAACCAGATAGCAGATATCAGGCGAATTCCCTTCCTGGGATTGAAAATGGACACAAGGGGCTGGTGATCTGTCACTAGTGTAAACTTTTGTCCGCAGAGGTAGTGGTGGTTGAGGAGTAATAACTGTTCCTGAATCTGGTGGTATGAGTCAGGAGGCTCCTGTATCTTCTTCCTGATGGCTGCAGCAAGAAGAGATCATGACCTGGGTGGTGGGTGGCCTCGATGATGGATGCAGCTTTCCCGCGACAGCACTACGTGTGGATGTACTCAAAGGTTGGGAGGGCTTTACTCATGATGAACTGGGCCATATTCATTAGTTTTTGTAGGATTTTCTGTTCAGGCTGTGATACAGCCAGTCAATATACTCCCACCACACAAAGAAGTCCCATGCCATCTTTAAGGTTTCTTTCTCCAGACACTTCATATGATCAACCATTCTAGTTAGCATCCTCAGTCCCCTCTATTTGTTACTTCTGTCACTGCACTATACTGTAAACACTTTATACCACTTTTTATGATGTTTGCATTGTAAGAATATTCAAATATATAAGAGTTTATGCACATTTATGCCGCATCTATGACTGTGTTCCTGTACATGGTTCTAACTCCATAATCAAGTTTGCAGACGATACCATGGTGGTTGGCCTGATCAGAGGAGATGACGAGACAGCCTAGAGGGATGAGGTCCAGCATCTGGCCGCGTGGGGTGCCGACAACAACCTGGCCCTCAACACCATTGTGGACTTCAGGCATGCTAGGAGCCACACTCTCACCCCCCATCTACATCAACAGAGCTGTAGTGGAGCGTGTATCAAGCTTTAAATTCCTTGGTGTCCACATTTCTGAGGATCTCACCTGGTCCCTGAACTCCTCCATCCTGATCAAAAAGGCGCAACAGTGCCTTTATTTCCTGCGGAGCATCAAGAAAGCTCACCTCTGTCCCAGGATACTGACGGACTTTTACCGCTGTACCATTGAGAGCATACTCACCAACTGCATCTCAGTGTGGTATGGCAATTGACCCATATCGGACCATAAAGCACTCCAGTGTGTGGTGAAAACTGCCCAGTGGATTATCGGCACCCAATTGCCTACCATTGAGAACATCTACCATAAACGCTGCCTGGGCAGGGTGAAAAACATTATCAAGGATGCATCTCACCCTAACCATGGACTTTTTACTCTCCTCCCATCCGGTAGGTGTTACAGGAGCCTCCCACACCAGCAGGCACAGGAAGAACTTCTTCCCTGAGGCTGTGACCCTGCTGAACCTCACATCACAGCGCTAAGCAGTATTGCACCCACATTGTACTGTCTCAGTACTTTTATATTTGTGTGCGGCAGCACTTACATTTTACTCACAGTTATTTTGTAAATAACACTATTCTTTGCATTTCTGGTTAGATGCTAACTGCATTTCATTGGCTTTGTATCTGTACTCGGCACAATGACAATAAAGTTGAATCTAATCCAATCTAACTCTGTGCTATATGTAATACTTTATTCTTCATAATGGTTGAATGCTGTTGTTTTTTGTTTTATGTTGCACCTTGACCAACACACAACAGCGCATTCCTAATATGCGTAAACGTATGTGGTGAACAAAGTTGATCCTTGTTCCTTGATCGGTGCACAGGCAAAGGTATAGACTTTCATTAATTGTCAAGACAAAGGGCCACATATACAAACGTATATACAATGGCAACAGAAGTCCTCGCTGGAATGGAGATGATTGAATACTTTCCCTGTGTATTCTGGGATTGACGTTGTACAATAGTTCTACTCTACAACTGAATTGGATTTTGATGGGGAGACAATGTTGCTTTTATAATGCAAATTTATGGCTGCTAAACTGGCAAAGTAGAACATTGCAGCACAATACAGGCCCTTCGTACACAATGCTGTGCTAGCCTTTTAACCTACTCCAAGATCAATACACCCGCACAATTCTGGAGGAACCCAGCAGGCCAGTCAGTATCTATGGAAAAGAGTACAGTCGACGTTTTGGGCCACAAACCATTGGCAGGACTCAGGGTTTCGGCTCAAAGCGTCAACAGTACTCTTTTCCATAGATGCTGCCTGGCCTGTGGAGCTCCTTCAGCATTTTGTGTGTGTTGCTCGGACCTCCAGCATCTGCAGATTTTCTATGATTGCCTATCTAAGAGTTTCCTAAATATCCCTAATGTAACTGCCTCTACCTCCATACCCCTAGCAGGACATTTCATGCCCCCATCACTATCTGTGTAAAAAACGTACCTTGGACATCTCCTCCCACACCCAATATACTATTGAGTACTGTTTGCTGTAATTCACAGTTTCTGTTTCAATAGGATTCTGTTTACCAAGCAAATAGACTCTGTTTTCTTCAGTCAAATAAAATCTAGTTGTGAATTTGCCTTCATCTTGAACAGATTAGTGCAATGTGCAGACTTGTTAAATAAACCTAATGTGCAGGCCAGCAAAGTAATACACAGTGGATTATGATTAATTGGGACACATTGGTGCCAGTACATTTTGGCCCAATTAAGCGGCTTCCCCAATTACAACCCACACAAAATGCTGGAGGAACTCAGCAGGCCAGACAGCCTCTGTGCAAAAGAGTAAATAGTTGACATTTTGTGCTGAATCCTTTCATCAGGACCATGTTATATTTGTTCTTAATAAAGACAAACCTGGCATGGGTAACTATTAGAACATTTTTTTACAGAACTCTGTTCAACACTGACTATGTGCAACCTGCTCACCATCAAAGCCTCTGGTCCTTAGCCCGAGATGTTGGCTGTTTATTCATTTCTATGGATGTGGCTTGGCCAATTGAGTTCCTCTTGCATTTATGTGTGTGTTGCTTTGAATTTCCAGCATCTGCAGATTTTCTCTTGTTTATGGGGCTGTCCTAATTAGTCAAAGTTTCATGGAAATAATTAAAAAGGTATAAAAAAAGATGAATTAAGTAACAAATCACATACTTAAATGAAATACAGAAAAAAATCAGAACTACGAATATTACTATAGTATTTTGAAACTGTATATTAGGTCCTAATAGTTACTGATGGAGGAATTCAGTGTACATAATGAATAAAAATCAACGCAGAAACCTTATGCAGATAATGGATGGCCTTCATACAATGCTATTGACAATTACACCCTCCAAATCTTCATTTTCATTGTAACATTCAAGATGATTGTCGATACCTTCAAATTCTTTGTAGTTTCTAACTTGTTGAAGTAGCGAAATCATTTCATTTTCACCCCCAGCTGTTTCTGGCATCTCCAAGTCTGAATGCTTCAAACCACAGTGAGGAAAATAATTTGAAATTGTCTTACCACTTATTTCTCACTATCTGTGATAAAAAAAATCACTGCTTTTTGAATGCAAAAACACACAACCAGTGCTCTTTAAAAACTGTCCACTCTAAAATTAATGTAGCATTAATGGCCACACTGCATGAAAAGTGACCTGGATTTGGTCCAAATTGCCTACTGGCACAAGTCCTTAGCAAATGCCATTTTGTTGGCTCTTCACTCAACCCTAGAACATCTAGACAGCAAAGTTGCAGATCTCATAGTACATCAGGATGTTCTTTATCAACCACAGCTCTGCACTCAATACTATCATCCCCTCAAAACTGATCAATAAGCTTCAAGACTTCAGCTTCAGCACCTCCTTGTGCAATTGGATCTTTGATCTCTTCACTTGCAGACTCCATCAGTTCTGATTGGCAACAACATCTCCTCTACAATCTCCTTCAGCACAGGTGTACCACAGGGCTGTGTGTTTAGCCTCCTGCTCTACTTGCTTTACATTTATGACTGTGTGGCTAAGCACAGCTCAAATGCCATATTTAAATTCTCTGATGACACCATTGTCATTGGCCAAGTCAAAGGTGGTGATGAATCAGCATATAGGAAGGTGATAGAAAGTCTGGCTGAGTGGTGCCTCAACAACAACCTCTCACTCAATGTCAACAAGACCAAGGAACTGATTATTGAGTTCAGGAGGAGAAAACCAGAAGTCCATGATCCAGTCCTCAACGGAGAATTGGAGGTGAAGACGGTTAGCAACTTTAAATTAATTGGTGTTGTCATTTCAGAGAAGCTGTCCTGGACCCAGCACGTCCTTAAAAGTTCACAAAGATTCAGAACGACATCGAAAACTTCTGGTAATGGCTGCCCCGCCATTCCCATTTCCCTTTCTCACCTTATCTCCTTACCTGCTCATCACCTCCCTCTGATCTTCCTCCCCCTTTCACTTTCTTCTATGGCCTTCTGTTCTCTCCTATCAGATTCTCTCTTTTCCAGCCCTTTATCTCTTTCACCAATCGACTTCCCAGGTCTTTACTTCACCCCTCCCCTCCTCCCAGTTTCACATATCACCTACTACCCTGTATTTCTTCCTCCCCTTCCCCCCACCATCTTATTCTGACTTCTCACCTTTTTTTTTCTCCAGTTCTGAAGAAGGCTCTCTGCCTGAAACGTCAACTGTTAATTCCTTTCCATAGATGCAGCCTGGCATGCTGAGTTCCTCCAACATATTCTGTGTGTTGCCAGAGCTTTACCTGTGATGGACTGGGCTGTATCCACTATATTCAAAGAATCTGGTGTTTGCATACCAGGCTGTGATGCAGCTAGTCAATATAATCTCCCCTACACATCAATAGAAGCCTATCAAAGTTTTAGATGTCATGCTGAATCTTCACAAACTCCTAAGGAAGTAGAGGCGCCGCTGTGCTTTCTTTGTAATCGCTGTTATGTGCTGGGCCGAGTACAGCTTCTCCAAGATGACAACACCAAGGAATTTGAAGTTGTGGACCCTCTCCATCTTTGATCCTCTGATGAGGACAGGCTCATTGATTTCTGGTTTCAATTATCAGTTCCTTGGTCTTGCTGACACTGAGCAAGAGGTTGTTTTCAATCTCTCTCCTATGTGCTGATTCATCACCAACTTTGGTTTGGTCTACAACAGTGGTGTCATCAGCATACTTGATTATGGCATTGGAGCTGCGCTTAGACGCACAGTCATAAGTGTAAAGTGAGCAGAGCTGGGGCTAAGCACACAGCCTTGTGGCAGCGGTAAGAAGAGTGCGTGTCCTGAGTGATGGGGGCCCTTAGTGATGAATACTGCCCTTTTGAGGCATCATCTTTTGAAGATGCCCTCAGTACTATGGAGGCTCTTTCTGAGTTTACAGCCCTCTGTAACTTTTTCCCATCTTGTGTGGAGACCCCTCTATATTAGACATGAAAGGCTCAGTGACCTCTTACGATCATGAGTTACAATAGTTTCCTGCACATGACGTCACCTTCCAGTGATCCACCCTCCACACAGACACGCCTCTGAAATCACTGTTTTCCATATACATGATTAAAAGGCAGCTGAAAGATCATAAGAACTCAGTGTAAGCCCAGACTCAGCAGATAACTGCATGTTACAAAGAAGGCTCCATACTGAAATACACGTCAAGTAGTCAGCAAGCTACCAACTCTGGCAACGTTCACTTCCAGACACTGAACGTGTTTGTGCTCTGCCCTGTGTGTATTATTTTGACCCCAGAGGCAGCTGAAAGGATTAGTTATTCCCTCACTTTAGGCTGTGCCAACACTTCAGAATCAGAACCAGAATCAAGTTTAGTATCACTGGCATATGTTGTGAAATTTGTTGTTAACTGGCAGCAGTACTTTGCAATATATAATAATAACAACTGTGAATTATAGTAAGAAAAAATATATATACTTAATAAATGCGTAGTGCAAAAAGAGAATAATAAAGCAGTGAGGTATTTTTTATGGGTTCAATGTCCATTCAGAAATCAGATGGCAGAGGGGAAGAAGCTGTTCCTGAATCATTGAGTGTGTGCCTTCAGGCTTCTGTACCTGCCCCCGATTGTCACAATAGGAAGAGGGTTTTTTCTGGGTGATGGGTGTCCTTAATGGATAATAGACTGGCACTAGTTTTCTGCCAAAGCAGCCCCTCTTTTGGTGGGTAGATTTAGTGGTATGTTCTTGATTAATTCTGTGAACTAATGTACAGTGCATAGGAATGGTGTGACTATCCGGTAAGAATGGAAGGGTATAATAAGAGGGTAAGATATAGATGTGGAATTAAATTGTTGTCCCATCGAGTGTGCTCCACAAATCAGTCATAGTTGAGTTTATCTAATATTCAGTAGCTGATCTTTGTAAGTCCACTGGGGAAGCTGGAGGCCCAATGGCTGCAAGTTCACCATTCCAGTGAAGATTGGAGGCTGGGAGGTGGCCTGTCCTGGGGTTCAAGTTCAAAATAAATTTATTATCAAAGTGCATATATGTTATACTAAGATTCATTTTCTTGTGGGCATTCTCAATAAATCCAAAAACCATAATAGAATCAATGAAAAACCACACCAACAGGGAGGACAACCAGTGTGCAAAGGACAACAAACTCTGCAAATAAAAAAAAGAAAAAAAACCAAATAGTAATAATAAAAAATAAATAAGCCATAACTATTGAGAACATGAGATGAAGAGTCTTTGAAAATGAATCCATGGGTTGTGGGAACAGTTTAGCAAAGGGTCAAGCGAAGTTGAGTGAAGTTATCCCCTCTGGTTCAAGAGCCTGATGGGTGAGGAGTAATAACTGTTCCTGAACCTGGTGGTGTGAGTCCTGAGGCTCCTATATCTCCTACCCGATAGCAGCAGTGAGAAGAGAGCATGGCTTGGAAGGTGGGGATCCCTGATGATGGATGCTGCTTTCCTGCGTCAATGTTCCATGTAGATGTGTTCCATGCTGGGGAAGAATTTACCATGATGGACTCTGCAGTATGCACACCGTTTTGTTGGATTTTCCATTCAAGGGCATTGGTGTTTCCACATCAAGCTGTGATGCAGCCTGTCAATATACTCCCTACCACATATCTATTGAAGTTCATCAAAGTTGATGGGTGATGGATTGATAGATGGTTCTTCTCTCAATTCCCCTCTCTCTGCCATGTCTGCTCTCAGCATGAGGCTTTTCATTCCAGATCTAAGGAGATGTCCTCCTTCAAAGAAAGGGGCTTTCCTTCCTCCACCATCAATGCTGCACTCAACTGCTTCTCTTCTATTTCATGCACATTTGCCTTCACCCCATCCTTCCGCCACCCCAACAGGGATAGGGTTCCTCTTGTCCTCACCGACCACCCCACCAGCCTCCATGTCCAGTTCATAATTCTCCGTAACTTCTGCCGGCTCCAACAGGATTCCACCACCAAGCACATCTTTCCCTCCCTCCCCCTCCCACTTAATGCTTTCCACAGTGATCGCTGCCTACGTGACTCCCTTGTCCATTCGTCCCTCCCCACTGATCTCCCTCCTGGCACTCATCCTTGTAAACAGAACAAGTGCTTTGCCTGCCCCTACACCTCCTCCCCCGCTACCATTCAGGGCCCCAAACAGTTCTTACAGGGTGACACTCTCCTGTGAGTCTCTTGGGGTCATCTACTGTATCCGGTGCTCCCGGTGTGGTCTCCTGTATCTCAGTGAGACCTGATGGAGATTGGGAGACCACTTCGCCAAGCACCTATGCTCAGTCCACCACAAAAAGCAGGATCTCCCGGTGGCCACCCATTTTAATTCCACTTCCCATTCCCATTCCAACATGTCTATCCATGGCCTCCTCTACTGTCGCGATGAAGCCACACTCAGGTTGGAGGAGCAACACCTTATATTCCATCCAGGTAGCCTCCAACCTGACGGCATAAACATTGATTCCTCAATCTTCCAGTAATGGCCACCTCCCCTCTGTGCCTCTTCATTTCCCTCTCTCATCTTATCTTCTTACCTGCCCATCACCTCTCTCTGATTCTCCTCCCCCTTCCCTTTCTTCCATGGTCTTCTGTCCTCATCTATCAGATTCTCTCTCCTCCAGCCCTTTACCTCTTTCACCAATTAACTTCCCAGCTCTTTACTTCACCCCTCCAACACTCCTGGTTTCATCTATCACCTACCACCTTCTTCCTTTCCTCCCGCTATCTTCTTACTCTGATTTTTCATCTTTTTTTTCCAGTCTTGATGAAGGATCTCCACCCAAAACATTGACTGTTTACTCTTTTCCATAGATGCTGCCTGGCTTGCTGAGTTCCTCCAGCATTTTGTGTGTATTGCCTGGGTTTCCAGAACCTGCAGATTTTCTCTTATTTGTGGCAGATAAAGACCTCCCCACTATTGAGCACATCTACATGAAGTGTTGTCACTGGAACGCAGCATCCATCATTAAGGATCCTCACCAACCCTGTCATGCTCACCACCCCTGCAGCTGCCATCGGAGAGAAGGTACAGAAGCCTCAGGACTCACACCACCAGATTCAGGCTCCTGAACCAGAGAAGATAACTACACTCAACTTCACTTGCCCCATCACTCAACTGTTCCCACAACCTATGGACTCACTTTCAAAGACTCTTCGTTGAATTTTCTCAATGATAATTGCTTATTTATTTATTTATTGTTATTTCTTTCCTTTTGTATTTGCACAGTTTGTTGTCCTTTGCACACTGGATGAATGCCCAAGTTGGAGTGGTCTTTCATTGATTCTATTATGGTTATTATTCTATAGATTTATTGAGTATGCCTGCAAGAAAATAAATCTCGGGGTTGTATATGGTGACATATATGTACTTTGGTAACAAATTTACTTAAAACTTTGATTTAAGAGACCCTTAGATAGGCACATGGATGTTAGAAAAATGGAGGATTATTGGCTGTGTAGGAGGGAGGGGTTAGATTGATCATTGAGGAGGTTTATATAGGCTAGCACAACATAGAGAGCCAAAAGGCCAGTACTGTACCATACTGTTCTATGTTTCATGTTTCACCTTATAACTCATAAATTAGGCTAAACACCAATCAAGTCACAAAAGAAACACATTCAGTTTTTCATTATTCCATGTTACTAACGGCAGAAAGGAAATACTGATACACATCACTATGGATTCTGACAAAATGTTACAGACCAAAGCACAGACTTCTCTTCCTCTCTACAAATGTTGTGACTTTCCAGCACTTTCACTTTTTATTTCAGATATCCAGCATCTGCAGCTTTGTTTTTTTATATATATTTCCATTCCACAATAACCATTAACCCAGGCTGTATATTCCAAATGTCTTTATTTGATCAACCACGTCTGAATTCTTAATCAGTGAAGTGTGCTTTTGGCAAATTCATTGTGTCATTTGAGAATGTTTATTTACCTTGAACTTGCTAATGTTTGTCCTTGTATTTGCTAATCTGTTTATTGATTACTCTAAGTGCTAGTGAGGTAATTCTTTTCACTATAGAGAGCTATCTTGGCAGGAGTTCCCAGACATTATGGTGTGCAATTGGACTTTCGACTATACTGACATTTCCGGGTTTGTAATATTTAATGCTGCCACTCAACTTATGTTGTTCTAATCATCACAGAGTTGTTTTTTTGATGGGTCAGCTCTTACATCACTTTATTTTCATTTTCACTTTCATCAAAGCTAAACAGGCCAACTTCTCTTTATAAAGATGGGACAATGGCTGAAAGCACTTCACAGCGAAAGAAAAAGAACAAAATGAACACTAAACTGATCATGAAAGTTTCTGCGGATGCTGGAAATTCTGAGCAACACATACGAAATGCTGGAGGAACTCAGCAGGCCAGTCAGCATCTACTATGAGTGGAATATCCAGCTGACGTTAAGGGTCAAGCCCTGATGAATTCTTTCAGCATTTTGCTCAGAACACCAAAAACTGAAGAAGAAAATGTTGGGAGAGAGGATCAACTGTTTGATCCCAGAGATGGATTTTTAAGGTGAATCCTATTAGAAGAACTTGAAAAACAAAGGTTTGAGGACCTGAGTCATAGGGAAAAGTCGAATCGATTATAACTATATTCCCTGGAGTGCAGGAGAATAAGGGAGATTTGATATACAAAATTATGAGGGGTATAGATAGGGTTAATTCAGGCAGGTTTTTTTTCCACTGAGGTTGGGTGAAACTAGAACTGCAAGTCATAGGTTAAGGGTGAAAGGTGAACTATTTAAAGGAAACTTCCTCACTCAGAGGGTGATGCAAGTGTGGAGTAAGCTGTCAGTGTAAGTGATGGATGTTGGGTGGATTGCAACACTTAAGAGAAGTTTGGATAGGTACATGGATGGGAGAGGTATGGCTGAGGAGCGGGTTGGAAGTACAATAGCAGTTCAGCATGGACTAGATGGGCCAAAGCGCCTATTTCCGTGCTGTTGTGCAGGGATTTGAGATCTTACTCTTTCGTCATCTTAAAAGAAAGGGTGAAAGGGAGGAGGAGCTTCAGGGAGTGAAGTCCAGGCTGCTAAAGGCAAGTTATGATTTATTTATTCATTTTTATTTATTTAGTGATGCATTGTGGAGAAGGCCTTTCTGACTAATTGAGCCACACCACCCCAGCAACCCCCGATGACCCCGATTAACCCTAACCTAATCACAGGACAATTTACAATGGCCATTTAACTTATGGACTGTGGAAGTAAACCGGAGCACCCGGGGAAAAGCCAGGCATTCCACGGAGAGGACGTACAGAGACTTCTTACAGAATGCACCAGAATTGAACTCCAAGCTCTGGATTGCCCAGAGCTGTAATAGCGTCGTGCTAACCACTACGCTACCGTGGGGTGATGAGGAGGGCAGTGGGAACAATGCAACTGGAATTCAAATTAGTTTAATGTTGACACAGATAACATTTGTTCACACAAATCAAATCATTACGTTGTGTGTTGAGGTAGAATAAAGTTAACCAAGGAGTAGTGATTTTCAATGTCAGTAGTGATTGAAGAAGGGTATAGAAATAAGGAAGTGTGAAGCCATGTGGACAGGATCTATAACTTTGAGGCACTGATTCAAGATTCAAAGTACATTTATTATCAAAGTATGTATACAGAATACAACTCTCAGATCCATCCTTCTGCAGGCAGCCAGGAAACAGACTATGGAACCCGTTCAAGAAAAACTTCAAACGCAAAACACGCAAAAATAAATTGGGCAAACAGCAGAAAGCAAGTAGACAACACCTAGAAAATGAAACATCAGACCAGGAGTCCGGTAGTATTCAGTTTAGTTCAGGTCAGCGTCATGCTGTTAGCCCACTGCAGGCCACACTCTTCACTGAAGTGCCCCAGACTGCATTGATCAAAATGCTCAAAATCACCCAAAAAGAGAGTAACCAGAATCCAGGAACACATGCAACATGAACCCCAAAGACCCCCAAAACAAATCCACAGATACAGTTTTAGGTCAGGGAGAAGAAGGGCAAGAGCCAGAATTTTATGGTAGACCTTTGGAAAAAATAGAGGATGAGAAGTCTGAGGTGTTCCCTATTGGCTGTGAAAGCATGACTGGAACTTTAAGGCTGCCTCCTCAAGTTCAGAATCATGATTGACTGCCCTCTGAGCATGCACTGTCGAGGCTTGCAATGCTGTCTTGAGATTGAGAGCCTGTGCAGTTTCACACACACAGGATCCTGGACAGTTCAAATGGGTAACTTGGAGAAGCAAGTTATCAAAACAGCAGAGAAAAGGAAAGCCTGGAGTTTGAACAGAGAGCTGAGATTTCACACAGTTTGGCTCAGTTTGAGCCACACCCAGGTTGTTAGTAATTATAATGACTTAATTTTACCTGTTTGACTGAATGGGAGGGATTTGGAGGGACATGGCCTGCAGAAACAGAATATTGCCTGCTCCTATGCTGTACAGTTCTACACTCAGTAGCCACTTTATTAGGTACTCCTGTATCCAATAAAATGGCCAGTGAGTGTATGTTCATTATCTTCTGTAGCTGCAGTCCCTCCAAGGTTTGACATGTGCATTCAGAGATGCTGTTCTGCACACCACTGTTGTAACATGTGGTTATTTGAGTTACTGTCACCTTCCTGTCAGCTTGAACCAGTCTGGCCACTCTCCTCTGACCTCTCTCAATAACAAGGTGTTTCCGCCCACAGAACTGCCACAAATGTAAATCATTATCACTCACCAGAGTTCTTCAGCAAGATTTTAGTGCAGTTTCATATCAGTTTCCACAATACCTCAGTGGCCACTTTATTAGGTACAAGAGTGGAACTCGTTGTGGTCTTCTGTTGCAGACCGTCACCTTCCTGTCAGCTCGAACCAGTCTGGCCACTCTCCACTGACCTCTCTCATTAACAAGATATTTTTACCCATGGAACTGCCACTGACTGGATGTTTTTCCTTTGTTTTTTTCCCCCATCGTTCTCTGCAATCTCTCGAGACTGTTGTGTGTGAAAGTCCCACAGATCAGCAGTTTCTGAGATACTCAAACCATCCCATCTGTCACCAACAGTCATTCATTGGACAAAGTCACTTAGATCACATTTCCTCCCCATTCTGATGTTTGGTCCGAACAACAACTGAATCTCTTGACCATGTCTGCATGCCTTTTTGCATTGAGTCACTGCCACATGATAGGCTGATTAGATATTTGTATGATATCAGTAGATGAACAGGTGTACCTAATAAAGTGGCCACTGAGTGTATGTTCAGTGTTCCCAGTTCCTTTTCTAGCTGCCTTGCCTAGAGCAGAGGATTAATGAAGGCTCTACTCCTGATGAGCCAGAGTATAAGCTCTCAGTCTAGGTGTGTTATGGGCAATCATCATCTTCATCATTATGCTGTGTCATATGATGTTTTGGGTTGGGACATTGAGTTATAAGGACATAGAAAAATGTGAGGAGATCTTAGAGAGATATACAAATGTATCAACACATACAAAAGCTGGATGAACTTAGCAGGTCAGACAGCATCCGTTGAAAGGAGCAGTCAGCGTTTCGGGCCGAGACGTTAACTGCTCATTTCAACGGATGCTGCCCGACCTGCTGAGTTCATCCAGCTTTTGTACGTGTTGATTTGACCACAGCATCTGCAGTGTACTTTGTATATACAAAAGTATGATGGGTAACCTTCATTTGTTATGTACCATGTTGTATGACATGGTCTATGACTTTTCTAGGCAAACTTTTCTGTAGAATTGGTTTGCCATTGCCTTCTTCTGGGCAGTGTCTTTACAAGACGGGTGACCCCAGCCATTATCAATACTCTTCAGGGATTGTCTGTCGGGCATCAGTGGTCGCATAACCAGAACTTGTGATATGTTCCAGCTGCTTATATTGACTCTCCACTACCTGATCCCATGGCTTCACGTGACCCCGATCGGGGAGAAGAGCTAAGCAGGTGCTACACCTTGAAAAAGGATGACCTGCAGGCTAGCGGAGGGAAGGAGCACCATACACCTCCTTTGATAGAGACATATCCCCAGCCTGCCACCCATCTTGGGTAATATGCCCATAGATACCATCAGCATCCACCTCATAGTCTGGTGTTAAATGTACCGTATATTGGTAAATAAATTGATTCATTATTGTCTCCTATACATTGTTTTAGCCTGCTATCCATGCTGGTCATTTCATTACACAGTGCATTGAGGTATTGTGAGGAAAATTAATAACTGAATGCAAAATAAAGTGGTTATATTTCATGAGGAGCTTGAGAAGATTTGGTATGTCACCAAAAACACTCAAAAATTTCCATGGATGTACCATGGAGAGCATTCTAACTGGCTACATCACCATCTGGTATAGGGGTGGGGTCGGGTACTGCGCTGGATCAAAATAAGCAGCAGAGAGTTGTAAACTCAGTCAGCTCCATCATGAGCACTAGCCTCCCTAGTATTCTCGATATCTTCAAGGAGCGACCCTCAAAAAGGCAACATCCATTATTAAAGACTCCCATCACCCATCACCCAGTTCTCATTGTTACCATCAGGAAGGAGATACAGAAGCCTGAAGGTACACTGCCATCAATCCAGTAACTGCTTCTTCCCTTCTGCCATCCAATTTCAGACTGGACATTGAAACCATGAACACTACTCACTATTTATCTTTTTAATTTCTATTTTTGCACTACTTATTTAATTTTAACTATTATATATACATAATATTTAAAATATTTCCTTTATTCACATTTTTTTCTCTATTATTATGTATAGCATTGTACTGCAGCCTCAAAATCAACAATTATCACAATGTATGCTGGGATATTAAACCTGATTCTGAAAGGTGTCACAAATACAGAGAAAGAGCAGTGTGGATGCACAATACAGTGCAAGATACTAATAAGTTAGATTTGAGTTCAATTGTCCACTGTATTGTATAAGAGGTCTGTTCAATAATCCCACAACATCAAGATAGACGCTGTCCTTGGGTCTAGTGATGTATCTTCTATCCATTTGCAGGGGGGAGAAGAGAGAGTGGCAGCAACAAGTGTAGACAGAGTCCATGGAGGGGAGCCTGGTTTTTGTGATGTGCAGAGCTGCGTCCACGACTCGACCAGCCACAGAACTCCAGCTCATAAATTAATTAATTTCAGTGCAAAAGACCTGGAGGAAAAAAAAACAAAAAATGTTTTTGCTTTCATATCAAGAATGCACACATTAGAATGGTATTCCAACTATTTAGGTCAGCTGTATTTCGGAAGCCACATTAAAGAAAGGAGATGGCCAATGTTACACAGTAAGGAAATGAAACAGCAATTCTTCATTCAGATTACAACTGGCAAATCTGCAAACGAATGCAGCTACATCAACAGAAAAAGGCAAATTTTGATCAAATGCTTCCTGCGTGACTTAGTCAGCATGAGTTACGGAATTAAACTGAGCTCCTTTCTCAAAGGGCAGGCACAGGCATGATGGGTAAAAAAGCCTCCTCCTTTGTCCCTACAATATTTTACACTATCATTTTTCATCACAAACAGAGCCAGAGGAAATCAATTTTGAAACAGCTCCAGCCAGGTAAACTTGGCATTCAGCATCTACAGATAAATACTGCTTAAATAAAACAAGTCCTAACTTTCTTTCCAACAATGTCCAAAACCTGGTTCCAGTGAACATTAGTAGGGAAGTTCCCTAACTCTAAGCATTTTAAAGTACTTGCTGAGTTCATGGAATTCTTTCATGGTCCATGTTAATTCCATTTCTTCAAACTGGCCACTGACAGCTAGGAGTTATTTGTAGGAAGACATTGATAAAAAACAAATTATCTGTTATTTTTTTCACGAACCAGATGGTGGAGTGTAGGACCGGAGAGGTCCTTGCTGCCCAGAAAATAAGGATGTCCCTTTAGGACAGAGTTGAAGAGGAATTTCTTCAGGAAGAGGGTGGCAAAACTATAGTATTTATTGCCACAGATGGCTGTGGAGGTCAAGTCATTGGGTATATTTGAACTAGAGGTTGATAGGTGTTCTTGATTAGTAAGGTTAAGGGGAGAAGGCTAGAGAATGGGTTGAAGGAAATAATAAATCAGCTATGATTGAATGGCAGAGCAGACTCGATAGGCTGTATGCCCTAATTCTGCTGCAATGTCATCTCATCTAATGGTCATAGCTACCAACCTATAGCCAGAGGCAAAGTTTCTTAAAGCAAAAAGAAATGGATGATTCACAACGAGGCTTCTAGCAAACTGCTGCCCAGCCTTCAATGCCAAGCCACCAAATAAGCTCATCTCTAACCTCCTACACCTTGGGCTTGTAGCCCCCATCTACACTGACCTCCAGGCGGCTTGACTGACAGACCTCAGTTGGATAAAATTGATCATTAAGTTTCATCCACCCTGACCCTTTACACTGGTGCTCCCCAGGGTTGTGTGCCCATTCCAATGCCCTGTATGGCCATGACCTTGTGGCCTGTTCCACCACTGGCTTAGTCTCAAAGTTCACCCCTCACCCTACTGTTATCAGCCGGATCAACAACAATGGGATGGAGTATGTGAAAGAGATTGTGAACCTTGTCTCATGGTGCTTGAATAACACCTTCATCATCAAGGACCACACCACCACCCAGGCCATGCTTGCTCCACACTGCTGCCATCAGGGAGGAGATACAGGAGCCTCACGATCCACACCACCAACTTCAGGAACCGTTATTATCCCTCAACCATCAGGCTCTTGAACCAAACTGGATAACTTCACTCACCCCAACACTAAACTGTTCCCATAACCCATGAACTTGCTTTCAAGGGCTCTTCATCTCATGTTCTTGATATTTATTGTTTATTTGTATTTACTGTGAATGCCCACAAGAAAATGAATCTCAGGGATGTATTTGGTGACATATATGTACTTACATAATAAATTTATTTGAAGCTAGTCTTTTTTGTCAATAAGGCTAAAGGGATGATCGTTGACCTAAGAAAAGAGGAGGGTGAACACCACCCTAGTCTCATCAATGCAGGGTTAGGTTCAGGGTTAGTGAGCCAGTGAGGTCACGTCATTCAACAAGCAGCAAAGCTGAGATCAACAAAATCATGATCACATGATTTTTTTTTTTTGCTGCCCTTTGCAGTTTTGGTCCCCGACCTACAGGAAGGATATCAAAAAAGATTGAAAGAATACAAAGAAAATTTACAAGGATCAAACCAAGTCAAATCGAGTTTAATTATCATTCAAACCATGCATTGATACAGCTGACAATGTTCCTCTGTGGCCAAGATGCAAAACATTCAAATAGTAAGCAAACATTCAAAAATAGCAAGTAACATAATTTGAAATATTGAGAAAGAAGCATATTCACTCAGAAAAAACATATGTAGCCCAAGACCCTGAGTGACAACGTCCAGTAATCGATGTAACAGTTTCCCAGCAGTGTACAGTTGCACACAATCCAGCCTGTTATTCCACCGCTGGATCACAGGAGGGCAGCACCAATGGGCAAGGCCAGGCCCCAGCCGAGCTCAACCACATTCTAGCACTTCCACATCTCTCACCTGGTCTGCAGCAGCAGACAAGCCCAAGGCTTGACGCCCAGTTCTCACTATAATTGAGGCTACACGGCTCCTATATTGACTGTCCCTCCACCAGACAAGGGCACAGATCTGTGGCAACTTACATTATCACTGTCTAACAGAGCCTTGTGATCGCAGTGAAGTGTCCGAGGCAACCTCCCACGATTATACTGCATCAGTTCCATTGCTTCCAATTAGCGGGCAGCAACAGAGTCTGCAGCCAGGTTAGCGCCCCCGAACCCAAACCGGCTCCTCCAACTCATCAGCATGCTCCTCCGATATCCCCATAGGCTCCTCCATTATCCCAAAGGGCTCCTCCAATATCACGACCGACTCGTCTGATATCCCAACCAGTTCCTCCAATATCCCAAACAGTTCCTCCGATATCCCAACCAGTTCCTCCAATATCCCAACCAGTTCCTCCGATATCCAAACAGGCTCCTCCAATATCCCAAACAGTTCCTCCGATATCCCAACCAGTTCCTCCAATATCCCAACCAGTTCCTCCAATATCCCAACCAGTTCCTCCGATATCCAAACAGGCTCCTCCAATATCCTAACCAGTTCCTCCGATATCCCAACCAGTTCCTCCGATATCCCAACCAGTTCCTCCGATATCCAAACGGGCTCCTCCAATATCACGACCGGTTTCTCTGATATCCCAACTAGTGCCTTCGACATCTTGGATGACCCCTTCGACAACTCGTCTGGCTCCGCCGCCGACACCAGTCTAGCTAATCCAATCAATGAGCAGCTCACTGATGGGATAGTTCTGCAGTACCTCATGTTCTTGGAGTAGAATTGTCTTTGGATCATTAAACACAAATTTTACAAAGAGAAAAACACCTTTGGTTGGCCCTCATGAGGCCGCCACATTAGCACGCGCCACCATCTTACTGGAAGTCATGCATAATGGACATTGCCAAATCTTGCAGACTTGAATTATAGGGAAAGGTTGAATAGATTAGGACTTTATTCCCTGGAGTGTAAGAGAATGAAGAGAGATTTAATAGAAACATACAAAATTATGAGGGGCATAGATAGTGTATGTGTAAGCTGGGTTTTCACAGTGGGGTCGGATGAGACTAGAACTAAAGGTCATACTGTAGGTTAATAGTGAAAGCTGAAATGGAGAACATGCGGGAGACCTTCTTCACTCAGAGGGTGGTTTCAGTTTGGAAGGAGATGCCAGCAGGAGTGGTGGTTGCAGATTTAAGAGAAGTTTGGACAGGTACGTGGATGAGAGGGGTGAGGTCCAGGCGTGGGTTAATGGGACAGATGCTGTAAGGACAGTAGAGAAATAAGTGGGTTGAGTAAAATCTGAAATAAAAAGCTGATGTCAGTAATGATGATGATTAAACCACTTGATTGTTGTGGAAGCCATCATGTTCTTTTACATCATTAAGGGAAGTAAGTGAGCCAGTGGGAGCTACATGTGCCAGCAGATTCACAGCAATGTGGTCAATCTTTAACCACAACACTTTGTCGTTATTCCTTTATTTTGCATTTGTTATTTTTTTCATAAGTTATTGATTTTTACATCTTTTGCTATAAAACAGCAAATTTCACGTCATATGCCAGTGGCAGGATTCTCATCTCTTGAGTGAATGAATAAATAAATAAATGTGTATTAAATAAGCAAAGCACGTCTGTCTCAGTAACATATAGTATTAATGGTAGGACTCTTGACAGTGTGGAGAATCAGAGGGATCTTGGGGTCCGAGTGCATAGGACACTCAAAGCAGCTGCGCAGGTTGACCCTGTGGTTAAGAAGGCATACTGTGCATTGGCCTTCATCAACTGTGGGACTGACTTTAGGAGTGGAGAGGTAATGTTACAGTTATATAAGACCCTGGTCAGACCCCACTTGGAGTACTGTGCTCAGTTCTGGTCAGATCACTAGAGGAAGGATGTGGAAGCCATAGAAAGGGTGCAGAGGAGATTTACAAGGATGTTGCCTGGATTGGGGAGCATGTCTTATGAGAATAGGTTGAGCGAACTCTGCCTTTTCTTCTTTGAGCAATGAAGGATGAGAGGTGACCTGATAGAGGTGTATAAGATGATGAGAGGCATTGATATATGGATAGTCAGAGGCTTTTTCCCAGGGCTGAAATGGCTAGCACAAGAGGGCACAAATTTAAGGTGCTTGGAAGTAGGTACACAGGAGATGTTGAGGTAAGCTTTTTATGCAGAGAATGGTGAGTGCGTGGGATAGGCTGCTGGCGATGGTGGTGTAGGCAGATACAATAGGGTCTTTTCAGAAACTCCTGGATAGGTACATGGAGCTTAGAAAAATAGAGGGCTATGGGTAACCCTAGGTAATTTCTAAAGTAAGTACATGTTCGGGACAGCATTGTGGGCCAAAGGGCCTGTATTGTGCTGTAGTTTTTCTGTGTTTCTATGTTTCTAAAACACGAACAACGTGAACTGTTTATAGTTACTCACTTACTGCCCGTTACACTGCTGGCATTTAGGGCAGCAGTGAAGTGCCTCTATCTCCGGTTGTCTTTGACCATCTTCTCTGTTGCACCCCAGATGTGGTTCAGTGTCCTCAGTTGCACACAGATACAGCAGGGTTCTTCATTGCTGTTTCCATAACAGTTTTTTTGACCAGTCAGGGTCGATAGCCTTGAGCTGAATCCCCGAACCTGGAGGATTGTTGGAGCACTCTTAGCCTGGCCTGTACCCTTTGACCTGTTTGGCATGAGTGACCCTACCAAGAGACAAAGCACAAGGCTGTGACTCCAGCCAACATAGCTCTCTGAATCACTGAGGCACGCAAGCCTCCAAACCCTGCAACCAGGTTGTGGTACTCTAGGAAGATAAATGTTTATAACTGAGAAATAAGACATAGGAATAGACTTAGGCCATTCAGCCTATCAAGTCTCCTCTGCTGTTCCATCATGGTTGACTTATTAACCCACTCAATTCCATTCCCCTGCCTTCCTTCTGAAATTTTTGACACCCTTAAAATACCAAAATATATTCATTGAATGGTGGTGGGGCTTCGCAGGCCAAGCCAGCATTTAATTTGTTTATCCCCACTCACCCTTTGAAAGTGGTGGTCAGGATCCTTCTTGAACCATTGCAGTCCCTGAGATGTGGGTAGACCCACAATGCCGTTTGAGAGTGAGTTCCAGGATTTTGACCCAGTTTGAAATAAATTACAATAAAGGACACAAAGATGAACTGTGACTACCATGCTTTGCTGGAATGGAGGAGGAGAATTAATGGGCCAAGTGATCTAATTCTACTCCTGTGTCTTATGGTCTAATATTATACTCTTCTTATCCACAACAGAGATGTGACATTTAAACGTATAGCGTTTTATAGTGAGTTATTTTAAAATACAATATTGTGCAAAGTAAGTCAATACTGGATTGACTTTTGTATTCCATTGCTATTCATTTGATATTGTTAAAAGTGAAAATCCGGGGTGAAAGGTTAGAGCAAAGGTCAGGATGTAGTGTCATGTTCTAGAGAAGAAGTTTCTCAAGAGATTTTTCTTCAGTGAGGTTTATTGATGGTTCACTGGCACTTAGTTAGCAATGGGTAAATAGATACAATAGGCAATTTGTCTTGTGTCATTATTAACTATATTTACTTGCCATGGGAAATTGGGATATTGGGAAACTGGGAAATTGGGCTCGGTTCTGTAAAATATCCCCAATAAAATAAAAACAAATTAGAGGTATCACCATTCCATCTCACTGTGTTATAAGTCAGGGTGACTAGCAGGTCTGTTGTTAATAATAGTGAGCCCACAGACGCAAGTCCACCTCCTCAAGATTGAAGATTCAAGTTTATTTATCATGTGTATATCAAAATATACAGTGAACTGTGTCGTTTGCCATAACAACCAACATATTGAGGGTGTGCTGGGGCAGCCCACAAGTGCTGGCACACATTCCGGCACCAACATACCATACTCACAATGCTCGGCAGTAAAACACAGGGCACAACAAGCAGCAGAACAACTACAGCAGAAGCAAGCTCCATTCCTCCATCTTAACCATGACCACGTACAGTTTTTTAACCCCAGGACAGGCCTCCAGCATCCAGAGGACTCAGGCTCAGGCCTGCAGACACCAGGCTTCAATCTCCCCAGTGGGCTCATTGTGATTCACAGACTCGACTCCAGCCAATGGGCCTCAGCTACCAGACTTCTGATTCAACCTTGATCCACAGCATTGGGGTCAGGACATGCCAATCACCAAACACTAGGCCTCAAGCACTGGACTCAATGATGATAGGACCCCTAGCAGTCGGCCTCAAAACTCTGGTTTCACTGATTCATGAAACCAGAAGGTCTTTGGAACTGGCCACTCCTGCCCCCAACCCCAACTGCAAAGGAAAATTACAATTCTCGGAAGTCGATTCCAATCCGAAGGAAAAGGACAGACAGAAATTAAACAACTGTGATGATCTCACATAACTCAATGCATCATGCAGTCAATGAAATGCACGTTTTTAGAAGGGTAGTTACTGCAATTGACAAACAACTACTTCCCAAAAAAAGCTGTGAGATAATGATTAATCCACCTGCTACTTGAGTCATGTTTGGAGAGGGATGAATATTGGTCAGATCTGCAGGATGAACATATCTGTTTTTTGTCCACATGGTGCCATGGGATGGCTCCATTCAACCTATAAGCAGGACATTTAGCTAAGAAATGGCAAAGGTAAAAGGACCCTAAAGGCAGTTGTATACAGGCCTCCAAACAGCAGCCAGGATGTGGATTACAAATTACAGCAGAAGATAGAACAGACGTGTCAGAAAGGCAATGTCATGATAATCGTTGGGGATTTTAATATGAAAGTGGATTGGAAAAGCCAGGTCAGTACTGGACCCCCAAGAGAGAGAATTTGTAAAATGTCTAAGGGATGGCTTTTCAGAACAGGGGATTAAGGGATTGGCTGTGCTGGATTGGGTGTTGTGCAATGATCTGGAGGTGATAAGAGAGCTTAAGGTTAAGGATTCCTTAGGGAACAGTGATCACAATATGATCGAGTTCACATTGAAATTTGAGAGGGAAAAAAATAAATTCCAATATGTCAATATTTCAGTGGAATAGAGGAAATTACAACGGCATGAGAGGGGAACTGGCTGAAGTTGACTGGAAAGGGACATTTGCAAGAAAGACAGCAGAGCAGCAATGGCTGGAGTTCCTGCCAAAAAGGAGGGAAGTGTAAGACAGATATATCCCAAATAAGAAGAAATTTTCAAAGGGACGAAAGACACTACCATGGCTGTCAAGTGAAGTCAGAGCCAAAGTAAAAGCAAAAGAGAGGGCATACAAGGAAGCCAAAGCTATTGGGAAGATAGAGGATTGGGGAGCTTTTAAAAACGTGCAGAAGGAAACTAAGAAGGTCATTCAGAAGGAAAAGATGAATTATGAGAGGAAGCTGGTGACTAATATCAAAGAAGATACTAGAAGATTTTTTAAGTATCTAAAGGGTAGGAGAGAGTTGAGGGTAGATATAGGACCAATACAAAATGATGCTGGAGATATTGTAATGAGAGATGTAGAGATGACAGAGGAACTGAATGCATATTTTGTATCAGTCTTCACAGTGGAAGACATCTGCAGCATACCGGACACTCAAGAGTGTCAGGGAAGTGAAGTTTGTGCAGTGAAAATTATGACTAAGAAGTTGCTCAGGAAGCTTAATGGTCTGAGGGAGGATAAATCTCCTGGACCTGATGGAATGCACCCTCAGGTTCTGAAGGAAGTAGCTGGAGAGATTGCGGAGGCATTAATGATGATCTTTCAAGAATCAATAGATTCTGGCTTTGTACCAGATGACTGGAAAATTGCAAATGTTACTCCACTATTTAAGAAGGGTGGGAGGCAGCAGAAAGGAAACTATAGATCTGTTAGCCTGACATCAGTGGTTGGGAAGCTGTTGGAATTGATTGTTAGGGATGAGATTATGGAGTACCTGGAGGCACATGACAAGAAGGAAAATCCTGCCTGATAAACCTACTGTAATTCTTTGAGGAAATTACAAGCAGGGTAGACAAAGGAGATGAAGTAGACGTGGTGTACTTGGATTTTCAGAAAGCCTTTGACAAGGTGCTGCACATGAAGCCGCTTAGCAAGATAAGAGCCCATGGAATTACAGGGAAGTTACTAGCGTGGGTGAAGCATTGGCTGGTTGGCAGAAAACAGAGAGTTCGAATAAAGGGATCTTATTCTGGCTGGCTGCCAGTTACCAGTGGAGTTCCACAGGGGTCGGTGTTAGGACCGCTGCTTTTTACGATGTATGTCAATGATTTGGACTACGGTATTAATGGATTTGTGGCTAAATTTGCCGATTATACAAAGATAGGTGGAGGAGCAGGTAGTGTTGAGGAAACAGAGAGCCTGCAGAGAGACTTAGATAGTTTAGGGAATGGGCAAAGAAATGGCAAATGAAATACAATGTTGGAAAATGTATGGTCATGCACTTTGGTGAAAGTAATAAACTGGCAGATTATTATTTAGATGGGGAGAGAATTCAAAATGCAGAGATGCAAAGAGACTTGTCAGTCCTTGTACAAAATACTCTAAAGGTTAACCTCCAGGTTGAGTCCGTGGTGAAGAAGGCGAATGCAATGCTGGCATTCATTTCTAGAGGTATAGAATATAAGAGCAGGGATGTGATGCTGAAGCTCTATAAGGCACTCATGAGACCACACGTGGAGTATTGTGTGCTGTTTTGGGCTCCTTATTTTAGAAAGGAAATACTGACATTGGAGAGCGTTCAGAGAAGATTCACGAGAATGATTCCAGGAATGAAAGGGTTACTGTATGAGGAAGGTCTGACAGCTCTTGGGCTGTATTCCCTGGAGTTCAGGAGAATGAGGGGGAATCTCATAGAAACATTCTGAATGTTAAAAAGCTTGAACAGATTAGATATGGCGAAGTTATTTCCCATGGTAGGGGATTCTAGGACAAGAGGGCACGACTTCAGGATTGAAGGATGTCCTTTTAGAACTGAGATGCAGAGAAATTACTTCAATCAGAGGGTGGTAAATCTATGGTATTTGTTGCCACGAATGTCTGTGGAGGCCAAGTAATCGGGTGTTATTTAAGGTAGAGATGGATAGGTTCTTGATTAGCCAGGGCGTCAAAGGGTATGGAGTGAAAGCAGGGGAGTGGGGATGACTGGAAGAATTGGATCAGTCCATGATTGAATGGTGGAGCAGACATGATGGGCTGAATGGCCTCCTTCAGCTCCTATATCTTATGGTCTTATGATCTAGTACCTAAGCTGAACGGTGTATCCAAAATAGCATTCCTTGTGTTCATCAATGTAATCCAACCCCAAAATAAAACTGGACAAAGGTGAGGTATATATTTTCATCCAAATACATTTCTTTGGATTGAACAATGATTCTGTGAGGGAAGTGCTACCCCAATCTCTATGATGACCATCTGATGTGCTATAGTTGCATTGTAGGTAAGTTGCTGGTCCTATGTCAGAGATCCTGGCCATTGATATAGACACGGGAGTGTGACTTTCACTGTTTTCTGTGAGCAATTATAAGTAATAAAATCAATATGGAATTTAAAGAAAAGATAATTCATGGTGACCAATGTTCTATATCAAAAAAATAAACTCTCTGGTTTACCATCATTCTTCGGGAAACAAAATTCATTGCAATGCAGACAAAATGCTGGAGGAGCTCAGCAGGCCAGGCAACACCTAAAGAAATGAATAAACAGTTGATGTTTGGGGCTGTTGGGGCTGAGACCCTTCTTCAAACTTCACTGTTCGCATTTGTTCCATTTGTGACTCCACAGCCATCACTACGTTTGTTCACTCGGTTGTTCAGGGACATTTAAGGACAGACAATAAATTCAGTCATGTGTAAATGAATAAATGTGCCAAAACGTTATTGGCGACAAGAGTCCAACCCCGATTGTGTACTCACCGAGCCACTCATTTATTCAGCACAGAAATAGGCCTTTTGGCCCATCACTTCTGTGCCAAATTTTCTGTAATAGTGTGGGACCTACGGCTCCTTCCTGATGGCAGCAGCGAAAGAAAACATAGCCTGGATGGCAAGTCATCAAAACACCTCACTCAAAGGATATCTTCCTTAAATGGCCTGCATTTTCATTCAAATAAAGCAAGTAACTGTCACATTTCAAATAAGCTGCATTAGTAAGCAACGTAATTTTAAAAATTATGTAATTAGCCTTTTGAAATACTTTAGTTTCGATGAAGTATCGTGAATATTAGCTCAAACAGGAGACGTCCTGCATTTCGAGTAACAGGAAGCATTCATCTTCCTGCTGATAATTCCACATGTTTACACACAGTTGATAGACGACTTCCTTTCATTAGCTTAATGAGTAGCTTCTCTGTGCTCTCGCGACAGACCTTCCTATGAACAATGGAATATTAAAAACAGTTCAACATTCTAATAAGAGCCACATCCATATTAAACCAGGAGATCATTAAAGTAACTCTATAAATTAGATCATCTGCTTATTTTATCCAGTTTCTACTTAGTATTATTTTCTAGAACTCTTAGAAAATTAACATTTCAAAGTAATATGTGAAACTGATATTTTAAAGATATTTATCTTTGTTTTAAGACTGAACTGCAAAGGGGAATCATAGTAAATTTATTATCACAGTACGTATATGTCACCATATAGAACCCAGAGATTCATTTTCTTGCAGGCATACTCAGCAAATCTATAGAATAGTGACTATTAACTAGAGTGCAGAACACAACAAACACTGCAAATGCAAATATAAATAAATAATAATAAATAACGGGAACATGAACACGAAACCACTTCAACTTAAGAATAGTTCTCTCCGTGGGGCACAGTCCTCTATGGTTACATCACACTTGGTACTGTTTAGGTGAGGCCACACTTAGACCATAAAAGTTATAAGACATACGAGCAGAATAAGGCCATTCGGCCCATTGAGTTAGCTCCACCATTATGGTTGGTTTAATATCCCTCTCAACCCCATTCTCCTGCCTTCCCCCTGTCACCATGATATCCTGACTAATTAAGAATCTATCAACCTCCACTTTAAATATACCAAATGACTTGGCCTCCACAGCTGTCTGTGGCCATGAATTCCACAGATTCACTGTTCTCTGGTTAGCACAATGCTTTACAGTACCAGCGACCTGGGTTCAATTCCCGCCCTGCCTGTAAGGAGTTTGTACTTTCTCCCCATAATCGTGTGGGTTTCCTCCCACATTCCAAAGTTGTACCAATTAGTAGGTCAGTTGGTCATTGATTAGGGCAAGGTTAAATCAGGGGTTGCTGGACAGCAAAGCTCAAAAGGCCAGAAGGGCCTACTCCGTGCTGTATCTCTAAATAAAATAAATAAACAAACAAACAAACAGGCCTCCACAGCCACCTGTGGCAATGAATTCCACAATACACTCTGACTAAACAAATTCCTCATCACACCTGTTCTAAAGGGATGTCCTTCTATTCTGAGGTTGTGTCCTCCAGTCCTAGACTCCCCCCCCCCCCCCGAAAGGAAACATTCTCTTCACATCCACTGTATCTGGATATTTCAATAGTCGATTGGTTTCACTGAGACCCCCACTGCCATTCTTCTAAACTCCAGTGAGTACAGCCCCAGAGCTATCAAACACTCCTCATCTGTTAACCCTTCCTTTCCTGGGATCATTCTGGTGAACTTCCTCTGGAACCTCTCCAATGTCAGCACATCCTTTCTTAGATAAGGGGCTCAAGATGACTCACAATACTCCAAGTGTGGTCTGGCCAATGCCTCATAAAACCTCACCTATATATGAAGTATTGTTTTAGCTTCACTTGGATTATTGTTTTAATATTACAATTTTAGTTACAGTTTGGTTTAATTGAGTTACAGTTTTAGTCACCTTGCTATAGGAAAGATGCTATTGGTTTGGAAGGAGTGCAGAGATTATACAGTACAGTACATAGTCGTTGCTGGGATTCAAGGGATTGAGTCTTGGAGAAAGGATCACCAGGTTGGGACATCATTCACTGGTGTGTAGGAAAATGAAGGGTGATCTTAATAGAGTTACATAATACCAAGAGAACCATGGATACGGTAAATGCACGCAGTCTTTTTCCCAGAGTTGGGTATTGAAAAAGTAGAAGATCTAGACTTAAGGTGAGAAAGGAGAGATTTAATAGGAACCTGAGAGGCAATTTTTTGGCCAATATATGGAATATGCTGCCAGAGGAAACCACTGAAGCAGATCCAATACTGTGCAAAAGTCTTAGACACATACTGTATGTATAGCTAATGTGCCTGAGACTTTTGCACAGTACTGTACATTAACAACATTTAAAAGCTATTTTTGACAGGTACATGGGTAGGAAAAGTTTTCAGTGATATGGGCCAAATGTAGACAAACGGATCATGCTTCGATGGAAATCTTGATTGGCATGGACTAGATGGGCCGAGCAGCCTGTTTCTGTGCTATATGACTCTATGCCACTATGCCTCCAATATTTGGCTTCAGAAGTGATCAGTTGGTTGACATGGATAATTAGCTTTTACACAGTGATTTTTTGTGATTCAAAATGTGTCCACACAAGCAGAGAAAGAAAGTACAGACCTGCATTCTCTGAAGTAACTTTGAAACTGTCCTGGACGCCTTACAATCGGTGATGTACTTTTGGGGTGAAGTCATAGTTGAAAGAAAGTTTAGTAGCATAATACTAAAGTAACAATGACACGGACAACCACAGGATCCCAGTAAAACCCAACAATAGAATCAATCTTTCGGCCCATCTCATCCATGCAGATGCCAATACCCATCTAGGCTAATTCCATTTATCTGCAGTAGGCCCTTAGCCCTCTGCATATTTCTTATCCAAGTACCAGCCCAAACACCTGCCTTCACCACCTCCTCTGGCAGCTCCTTCCAGATGCTCGCCACTTCCTGCATGAAAAATTACTCACAGATCTTAGTTGAATTACTCATAGAACACTACAGCACAGAAAGGGGCCTTTCAGCCCATCTAGTCTGCACTGAACCAGTAATCTGCCCAGTCCCATTAACCTGCACCCAGATCATAGCCGTTGGTAGCCATATCTTCCATGTACCTATCCAAACTTCTCTTAAATATGTAAATTAAGTCCACATCCATCAATTGCAGTGGCAGTTTATTCCACATTCTCACCAACCTCTGTGAGAGGAGTTTCCTCTCTTGTTCCCCTTAAACATTTCACCTTTCACCCTTAACCCATGACCTCTGGATGACGTTACCCAACTTCAGTGGAAAAAGCCTGCTTGTATTTACTCTCTCTATACCCCTCATAATTTTGTATACCTCTATCAAATCTCCTCTCAATCTTCCACATTCTAGGGATTAAAGTCCTATCCTTTTCAACCTTTCCCTATAATAGACTTATAATCGATGTAGACTTTCACCCCAAGGTCCCTCTGAACGTTAGTAAATTGGCATCTAATTGGTTGGAAATTCTGATAGTTCAACGTCAGGCTCACTCATTAGTGTGGGATGTGAGTTGGGGTCTAGAGTACCAATGGGCTATGCAACCAGATCCAGGGATCTGGAGTGCAGCTAAGGCTGGGATCTGGACTATGTGCTAGGTGTGCTGCCAGACACCAGTGGTCACAAACACATCTACAGGAGGTACTGCCACAGAAAGGCAACGCCTATCATCAAAGGTCCCCAGCATCTGGGCCATGCTGTCATCTCACAGCTACCATCAGTCAGGAGTTACAGCAGCCGGAGGTCCCATACCACCAGGTTCAAGAACATCTTCCCTTCAATCATTCAGTTCTGGAACCAACCGACACATCCCTAATCATCACCCCAATATAGCAGCACTCTGACCACTTTGAACTGCAATGGACTTTGATTTTTTTCTGTTCTATTTGTGTTCTTTCTTGTAAACTTCTATATAACCGATGTTTAATTTATGTTTTTTTATTTAAGTAAAGGAGAGCAATGCACAGTATCTTCATTTAAAACAGAATATCTGATTATTATTATGTCCTACTGTGGGGACTTTCTAAATGTAAACTGGGTGCTAATTTTATTTTATTTATTTATTCATTTAACGATACAGCACAGGCAGATCCTCCTGGCCTACCAAACTGCACCCACCTCTTTCATCCTAGCCTAATCACAGCATGATTTACAATGTCCAATTAATCTACTAACCAGCATGTACAAAATGCTAGAGGAACTCAGCAGATCAGGCAGCATCTATGGAAAAAAGTAAACAGTGCTTGGATTTCCAGCATATGCTGATTTTCTCTTGTTTGTGATTGGAAACCTACTAACCAGTATGTCTTTGGACTGTGGGAAGAAACCAGAGCACCTGGAGGAAACCCACACAGTCATGGGGAGATATTTCCCACATTACTACTGGATCCATACCTTAACAATATTAAATCATCTGTAAAGTACTTTTAGACATCGTGAGTTCAGAAATGGAAAAGGAAAGATTGTTTTTCTTTATCATTTATCAGAGGATTATGTTGTCCTCAAGGCCCTACAGCGGCAGAGACTCCAATTGGTTAGTAACTATCATTTGACACGCCAATATCCATTTCACGGTAATAGAATGTTGCTGAATTTCAAGAACTGGATATTTTATAAAGATAAAGATATTTATCACACGTACACTGAAATATTGAAACATGCAATGAAATACATCATTTTGCATCAACAGTCACACAGTCTGAGGATTGTGTTGGGTGAAGGATGCAAGTATAGCATGCTTCTGGCACCAACATGGCCATAATTTACCAACCGTATATCCTTGGAATGTTTGTGGGGGAAAAAAAGGAGAGTTTCCTCATGTGCAACACACACAAAATGCTGGAGGAACTCTGCGGGCCAGGCAGCATTTATGGAAAGAAGTACAGTCAACATTTCAGGCTAAAAGCCTTCGACTGTACTTTTTTCCATAGATGCTGCCTAGCCTGCTGAGTTTCTCCAGCATTTTGTGCATGTTGCATGGACTTCCCACACCTGCTTGATTGGAGTTCCCTCATGTGGTTATAAAGACAGCGTACAAACTCCTTACAGACAGTGAGGGGAACTGAAACAAAATCGCCAGTGCGATGAAGCGTTACTCTTACAGCTTCCTCCAGGGAAAGTTGGGGAATGGACTATAGAAACAGGTTTCTGTCAGGGAAGGTACATATCGAGATGTCTATTTGAGGAGCCATAGTGATATGTGGTCACTGAGAAATTTACAGCACCAATAGTAGCTCATATAGTAGGAGGAACTTTTTTGAGGATTGCCACTTTGTCAGGGTGGAGAGACATGTGAGTTTCTGAGATCCCGAGATCGTCTGGAGCTTATAGGGTTACCCAGGGCGGTAAGGTCAAGGGGAAGGTTCCAGCCAAAGAACAATACAAGCAAAACCCCAATGGTGGAGCTGGTGGAAGATGATGACAGATCACTACGACATTGAAGGTACAGGAAGGCTGTAGTAGGGAAGGGTCCCCATTCATTGTGCACTCCACCACTGGACCCTGACCCTGATCTGTCAAGGACCATGTGGTACCTGCCTGTACAACAGCCTCCCCACGTTAAAACAAAGTCACACCCAGGCCTTCTCCATGAAGGGAAGGCAGCACAGTAGCCTAGTGTTTAGCACAATGCATTACAGTACAGGCGACTTGGGTTGAATTCCTGCTGTTGACTGTAAGGAGCTTGTTTGTTCTCCCCTTCACTGTACAGCTTCCTACCGGGTGCTCCGGTTTCCTCCCACAGTCCAGTTATAGGTTAATTGGACATTGTAAATTAGACCATAGCCATTCAATTATGGCTGATCCTTTTATTAATCTCCTCCTCAACCCCAATTCCCGGCCTTCTCTCCGTAACCTTTGATGCCATGTCCAATCAAGAGCCTATCAATCTCTGCCTTAATACACACAACGACCTGCCTCCACAGCTGCATGTGGCAACAAATCCCACAAATTCACACCCTTTGGCTAAAACAGTTTCTCTGCATTTCTGTTTTGAAAGGGCGCCCTTCTATCCTGAGGCTGTGCCCTCTTGTCCTAGACTCTCCCACCATGGGAAACATTCTTTCCTCATTTATTCTGTCTAAGCCTTTCAACATTCAAAAGGTTTCAATGAGATCTCCCCTCATCCTTCTGAATTCCAGCGAGTACAGACCCAGAACCATCAAACATTCCTCATATGATAACCCTGTAATTACTGGAATTATCCTTGTGAACCTCCTCTGGATCCTCTCCAATGCCAGTACATCTTTTCTAAAATGAGGAGCCCAAAACTGTTCACAATACTCAAGGTGAGGCCTCACCAGTGCCTTGTAAAGCCTCAGCATCACATCCTTACTCTTGTATTCTAGACCTCTTGAAATGAATGCTAACATGGCATTTGCCATCCTCACCACCAACTCAACCTACAAGTTAACCTTCAGGGTGTTCTGCACAAGGACTCCCATATCCCTCTGCATCTTAGATTCCTGGATTTTCTCCCCATTTAGAAAATAGTCCGCATAGTTATTTCTACTACCAAAGTGTATGAACATGCATTTTCTAATATTGCAGTTTATTTGCCACTTTCTTGCCCATTTTCCTACTCTGTCTAAGTCCTTCTGCATCCTACCTGTTTCCTCAACACTACCTGCCCCTCCACCAATCTTCCTTTCTTCTGCAAACTTGGCAACAAAGCCATCTATTCCATCATCTAAATCATTTATATAAAGAAGTGATCCCAACACCAACCCTTGTGGAACACCACTAGTCACTGGCAGCCAAGCAGAAAAGGATCCTTTTATTCCCAGTTGCTGCCTCCGAACCAATCAGCCGATGCTCTAACCACATTAGTAACTTTCCTCTAATACCATGGGCTATCCCATAATTAGGCTAGGGTTAAATCAGGGGATTGCTCAAAGGGCTGAAAGTGCCTATTCTGTGCTGTATCCTCAATTTTTAAAAATCCCTTGGGAGAACATTGTGTTTGACCTGAGTAGTCACGCTGCTAGGAATGTATAAATGATATGAACGTCTTTGTTGGTTCCAGTGAACAAAGTGTGACTGTTCTGAATGGGAATGCTGTACATTAAATGACCTGAAGGAGCAAATCTATATGATCCTTTGTTTTCTCCTCAGACATCCAGAAAGAGGATGATTGATAACATCAGGATTCATTTACCAGTGGATCTAACTAGTTTAAAGTCAATAAACAGCCATTCATAACTAATTCAATTGCAAATTAGTAGATAATGAGCTTCAAGAAATAATTAACCTGCCTCGTCAACATGTATATAAGCAGATTTTCACCATTGAGTATCCACTAACAATGCAAATGTGGCTGAGATTAATGTGCCCTGGATCAATTAACGTCAGTAATAAAACCATCAACCAGAAAGAAGAAATTCTGGGAAATAAAACACTGCTTTGTAAATCTTAAACTCCTCCATAGAGGTGCTTTAAATCATATTGCAATAAAATCACTCTGTATGCACTGAATATTCTGGCACACCTCAATATTTTTTCTGCTCAGGAAGTGGCAAACTAAGGAAGTACATGCTGAGGAAGTCGGAAATGAACCAACATTCCATCCATCCCACCAAAATCACAAGTCTTCAGTCTGGGAAAGCACAATTCTTTCCGAGGAATATTGAAGCAAAGGTAGAACAGGGAACATACGTTCAGTAGGTCTCTCGAGAGATTGCTGTGTGTAAAGATCCCAGAAGGTCAGCAATTTCTGAGATGCACAAGCCACCCCATCTGGCACCAATAATTATTTCATGGTCAAAGTCACTTAGGTCACATTTCTTCCCAATTCTGTTGTACAAGAATCTTATTTCCCTCATCACCAGGTTCAGAAAGAATTATTACCCCTCAACCATTAGGCTCCTGAATCGGTGCGGAGAATTTCACTCACGGCAATTCTGAACTGATTCCACAACATATGGACTCAATTTCAAGGGCTCAACAACTCATGATCTTAGCTTTCTTTCTCTCTTTCTTTATTTATTTATTGGCTCTATTAGTCTTTTTACACGGTTTGCATAATGGTCATTTGTCAGTCACTTTCTGTGCAGTTTCTCACTGATTCTATTGTATTTCTTTGTTCTACTGTGAATGCCTGCAAGCAAGTAAATCTCAGGGTAGTACGTGCTGAAATTTTGGTACTTTCATAATAAATCGGTAGCTTTTATACAAAGGTATGTGCCTAAAATGGGCTGCCGGGGTTGTGATGGAAACAGACACAATAATGGCATTGAAGAGGCTTTTACAGGACACGTTGATGTGTATGGGTGTGCACCCTGTATCTGAGTGAAGTGGTCCTGATGAAGGGTCTCAGCCCAAAACATTGATCATAGATGGTGCCTATCCTGCTGAGTTTCTCCAATGTTTGTGTAACGTGGGTCATGTACAGGGCGGAGAGATTTAATATAATCCAGCAGCAACATGCACAAGAGATGGAGAAATTCAGCAGATCAGGCAGAATCCAAGGAGGGAAATGAACAGCTGACATTTCTTACGCTCGAACGCCTCCTCAACCCAGTCTTCCAAGAGAAAATCTGGAGATGCTGGAAATGCAAGCAATGCACACAAAATACTGGAGGAACTCAGCAGGCCAGGCAGCATCTATGGAAAAGAGTGAACAGTCGACTTCGGGCTGAGACCCTTCCTCATGAAAGGTTTTGGCCTGAAACGTCAACTGTTCACTCTATTCCATAGATGCTGCCTAGCCTGCTGAGTTGCTCCAGCATTTTGTGTGTGTTGCTTCCCAAGGCACTGTCAGTTCTACCATGGCCACCTGCTTCGAGGTTTCTGACAGCACGATTATGTCACAAAGCAACTCTAGTTAGTCCAGCCTCTCCTGATTTCTCATACCCTCTAACCCAGGCAGCGTCCTGGTATACCTCTTCTGCATCCTCTCCGAAGCCTCCACAACCTTCCTGTAATGGGGGTGACCAGAACTGTAAGAGGGCGTGGATGAGATTTATTGGGTGGTTGCAGGGATGAAATGTTTGAGCTGTGGAAGATGGCCTGGAGGGACTGGCCTGCTCCCTCTGGAACAGAGGAATGCTGAGTTGAGTTTTGAGGGAGGATGCCTGGTCCAATCAGCCCTCCCCACACACTCTGCCATGACCCTCCATGATCCACCAATCACCTACTGTCTTCTTGTTCATCTCTCTCCCTCTCCTCTTTACACTGGTTGCCTTCCCTCTCCACTCCTGGTCCTGACAGAGGGTTTCAACCTAAAATGTCAGCAATTCCCTCTCTCCCCCACAGATGTTGCTCAACACACTGAGTTCCTCCAGGACCTTGTTGCTCCAGAATTTTTGGAGTTCTTAACTTTACAATTTTCAACTCATCCCCGGTTTTGGGGCTTCTTAACTAAGAAAGTGTCTTTGGAAGGAACCAAGGGAATTTCATGAGAATAATCCCAGGAATGAAAGGGTTAATATATGAGATGTGTTTGATGACTCTGAAGCTATCAATAGACAATAGACAATAGGTGCAGAAGTAGACCATTCGGCCCTTCGAGCCTGCACCGCCATTTTGAGATCATGGCTGATCAACTACTATCAATACCCAGTTCCTGCCTTGTCCCCATATCCCTTGATTCCCCTATCCATAAGATACCTATCTAGCTCCTTCTTGAAAGCATCCAGAGAATTGGCTTCCACTACCTTCCGAGGCAGTGCATTCCAGACCCCCACGACTCTCTGGGAGAAGAAGTTTTTCCTTAACTCTGTCCTAAATGACCTACCCCTTATTCTCAAACCATGCCCTCTGGTACTGGACTCTCCCAGCATCTGGAACATATTTCCTGCCTCTATCTTGTCCAATCCTTTAATAATCTTATATGTTTCAATCAGATCCCCTCTCAATCTCCTTAATTCCAGCGTGTACAAGCCCAGTCTCTCTAACCTCTCTGCGTAAGACAGTCCAGACATCCCAGGAATTAACCTTGTGAATCTACGCTGCACTTACTCTACAGCCAGGATGTCCTTCCTTAACCCTGGAGACCAAAACTGTACACAATACTCCAGGTGTGGTCTCACCAGGGCTCTGTACAAATGCAAGAGGATTTCCTTGCTCTTGTACTCAATTCCCTTTGTAATAAAGGCCAACATTCCATTAGCCTTCTTCACTGCCTGCTGTACTTGCTCATTCACCTTCAGTGACTGATGAACAAGGACTCCTAGATCTCTTTGTATTTCTCCCTTACCTAACTCTACACCATTCAGATAATAATCTGCCTTCCTGTTCTTACTCCCAAAGTGGATAACCTCACACTTATTCATATTAAACGTCATCTGCCAAGTATCTGCCCACTCACCCAGCCTATCCAAGTCACCCTGAATTCTCCTAACATCCTCATCACATGTCACACTGCCACCCAGCTTAGTATCATCAGCAAATTTGCTGATGTTATTTTCAATGCCTTCATCCAAATCGTTGACGTAAATTGTAAACAGCTGTGGTCCCAATACCGAGCCCTGTGGCACCCCACTAGTCACCACCTGCCATTCCAAGAAACACCCATTCACCGCTACCCTTTGCTTTCTATCTGCCAACCAGTTTTCTATCCATGTCAATGTCTTCCCCCCGATGCCCTGAGCTTTGATTTTACCCACCAATCTCCTATGTGGGACCTTATCAAATGCCTTCTGAAAATCGAGGTACACTACATCCACTGGATCTCCCCCATCTAACTTCCTGGTTACATCCTCGAAAAACTCCAACAGATTAGTCAAGCATGATTTACCCTTGGTAAATCCATGCTGGCTCGGCCCAATCCTGTCACTGCTATCTAGATATGCCACCATTTCATCCTTAATAATGGACTCTAGCATCTTCCCCACCACCGATGTCAGGCTGACAGGTCGATAGTTCTCTGTTTTCTCCCTCCTTCCTTTCTTAAAAAGTGGGATAACATTAGCCATTCTCCAATCCTCAGGAAATGATCCTGAATCTAAGGAACATTGGAAAATGATTACCGATGCATCCGCAATTTCCAGGGCCACCATCTAGACCTGGGGATTTGTCAGCCTTCAGTCCCATCAGTCTTCTCATCACCGTTTCCTTCCTAATGTCAATCTGTTTCATTTCCTCTGTTACCCTATGTCCTTGGCCCATCCATACATCTGGGAGATTGAATGTGTCTTCCTTAGTTAAAACAGATCTAAAGTACTCATTAAGTTCTTCTGCCATTTCTCTGTTTCCCATACCAATTTCACCCAATTCATTCTTCAAGGGCCCAACATTGTTCTTAACTATCTTCTTTCGCTTCACGTACCTAAAAAAGCTTTTGCTATCTTCCTTTATATTCCTGGCTAGCTTGCGTTCGTACCTCATTTTTTCTCCCCGTATTGTCTTTTTAGTTAAGTTCTGTTGTTCCTTAAAAACTTCCCAATCATCTGTCCTCCCACTCACCTTAGCTCTGTCATACTTCCTCTTTTTTTAATGCTGTGCAATCTCTGACTTCCTGCATCGTCACCAGAGTTCAGACAAATGAGGGAGATCTCATTGAAAGCTATTGAAAGTTGGAAGATCTGGATTGAGTGGACGTAGAGAGGATGTTTCCAATAGTGGGGGAGTCTAGCACCAGATGGTATTGACTCAGAATAAAAGGTCGTCCCTTTATTTCAGAGATAAAGAGGAATTTCTTTTGGCAGAAGGTGATGAGTCTGTGAAGATCATTGCCACAGATGGCTGTGGAGGCCAACTCATTAGTTATATTTAAAGTGGAGGTTGATTGGTTCTTGATTAGTAAAGGTGTCAATGGTTATGGGGAGAAGGCAGGAGAATGGGGTTGAGAGGGATAATAAATCAGCCATGATGGAATGGTGGAGCAGACTTGATGGGCTGAATGGTCTAATTCTGCTTCTGTATCTTATAGTAACTATCTCATGATGAGTGTTCCTTATTTCCATGGTTTTGCATATGAAGATATATTTCCTAACATGACTGCAGAATGAATATTTAACATTAGCTTTAAGGTTATGCCTCCTTATTTCACCCTCCTAAAACATCAACTGCTGTAAACATCTTGAACAACTCACTTCATCCATTAATCCTTTATATATAATTAAACCAAGTTCATTGTTTATAATACAATGCCTGCTAATTTGAGAGTATGATTTTGTTTTATCAATAGAGCACAGAGTAGGCCCTTCTTCCCTTTGAGCCATGCTATCCCAGCAACCCCCAATAAACCTGATTAATCCTAAACGAATCATGGGACAATTTACAATAACCTATTGACATACCCAGTATGTCTTTGGACTGTGTGAGGAAACTGGAGAACCTGGGGAAAACCCATGCATTCTACGGGGAGGATGTACAGAAACTCCTTACAGAACAGTGCTGGAATTTGACTCCACACGCTGGAATACCCCAAACTGTAATAGTGTTGCATTAACCACTATGCTACCATGGATTGCAGTGAAGTTAGACTGCAATCCCACCAAAACGACTCTATCCTTCCTGAGGTGCGCTGTATATTGTTAGTTGATTGTTTGAAATTGAGTTTATTGTGTTAAGAGATAAGAGATTAGAGATTATTTTATTTGTCACATTACATCAAAGCAGTCAGTGAAATCCGTCATTTTTGCGTCAATGACCGACAAGGTCTAAGTGTGTGTAAAGGGGCAGACTGCAAATGTTGTCATGCTTCCAGTTCCAACATTGCATGCCCACAACCTACTAGCCCTAACCTGAACCATTTGTCTTTACAATGTGGGAGGAAATTGGAGCATTCAGAGAAACCCTATGCAGTCAAGAGGAGACCATTTAATCTCCATATGGACAGTGGAGGGATTCAGACACTGACCACTGATCACTGGCGCCTTAGAACAGAGATGCAGTGGATTATCTTTAGTCAGAGGGTGGTGGATCTATGGAATTCATGGCCACAGATGACTATGGAGGCCAAGTCATTGGGTATATTTAAAGCAGAGGTTGATAGGTTCTTGATAAGTCGAGGTGTCAAAGGTTATGGGGAGAAGGCAGGAGAATGGAGTTGAGAAGGATAATAAATCAGCCATGATGGTATGGTGGAGCAGAGTTGATGGGCCAAATGGCCTATTTCTGCTCCTATGCCTTTTGGTTTTGCAATCATATGGTTATGATTGCACTAACTGCTAGAATACTTTCCCTCAAAAACTGTACCTTTTGCCCAAACTTCTTCCTTTCTGGTTTGTCTAAAGTTATTAATTATTCATTCTTGCTGCTGATGACCTTTACACCCGTAATGGATACATGATCCTGATCATTTTTGCATCAGACATATTGGAGTCACAATCCTCCATTCTGCCGGACAGACTGAAGACATCATGCTGAAGGGATTATTTTTCAGCCTTTGCAATGGGTTTCTGGCTGTTCTCCCATCTGCCACTTAATGTGAACACTTACAGTCAGTAGCCACTTTATTAGGCACCTCCTATACCCAATAAAGTGGCCACTGAGTGTATGTTCAAGATCTCCTGCTGCTCTAGCCCATCCACTTCAATGTCTGATGTGTCGTGCATTCAGAGATGCTCTTCCGCACACCACTGTTGTAACACGTGGTTATTTGAGTTACTGTCACCTTCCTGTCAGTTTGAACCAGACTGGCAATTCTCCTCTGATCTCTTTCATTAACAAGGCATTTTAACCCACAGAACTGCCTCTCAATGGATGTTTTGTGTTTTCACACCATTCTCTGTAAACTCTAGAGACAGCTGTGTGTGAAAATCCCAGGAGATTATCAGTCGCTGAGATAACCAGACCACCCCATCTGGCACCAATAATTATTCCACAGTCAAAGTTACTTAGATCACATTTCTTCCCCATTCTGATGTTTGGTCTGAACAAAGGGGGGGGGGGGGGGGAGAGAGAGAGAGAGAGAGAGAGAGAGAGAGAGAGAGAGAGAGAGAGAGAGAGAGAGAGAGAGAGAGAGAGAGAGAGAGAGAGAGAGAGAGAGAGAGAGAGAGAGAGAGAGAGAGATTAGATTTTTGCATAGTAGGGTAATTAAGATTTATTGGCTAAAGACCATAAGACTATAAGATATAGGAGCAGAATTAGGCTATTTGGCCCTTTGTGTCTGCTCTGCCATTTCATCATGGCTGATCCAATTTTCCTGTCAGCCCCAATCTCCTGCCTTCTCCCCATATCCCTTGCTGTCCTGACCAATCAAGAATCTATCAAACTCTCCCTAAAATAAACATAAAGACTTGGCCTCCACTGCTGCTTGTGGCAAAGAATTCCACAGATTCAGCACTCTCTGGCTAAAGAAATTCCTCCTCATCTCCATTCTAAAAGGCTGTCCCTCTATTTTGAGACTGTGCCCTCTGGTCTTAGACTCTCCCACCATCAGAATCATCCTCGCCACATCCACTCTCTCAAGGCCTTTCACCATTCGATGGATTTCAATGAGGTCACGTTCCTTCTTCTGAATTCTTGTGAATATAGGCTCAGAGCCATTAACTGCTCTTCATGTTTGATGAAGACCAGAAATAAAGTTCTTCAATAAGAGCTTTGATCAGCAGCCAGTCCAGACATCAGAAGTTATGAGAGGAGGGGACTTCAATCAAGTCCACTGCCCAAGGATAAAAGGCAGCAACAGGTCGCTACAGCGAAAAAGAGCCTTGAGCAGTGGCTTATCCGTGTTTGGGATTAATTAGCAAGAGCCAATTAAAGGAAGGCAGGGCAAGCGCAGTGGCCATCGTCTGAGTGGTCATAGTCAGAGCTCTTCAAGGCTTCAGCGAAGAGAGGCTTTGGTCAGAGAAAGCAAAGGAAAGAAAAGTTCAAGCTTTTTCATTCTCTTCTTTATATCTGCTCAGCCAGGACAGTAGAAATGCCAGGCCAGATAGTGGCATGCTCCACTTGCAGGATGTGGGAAGGCAGGGAGACCTCCAGTGTCCCTGATGACTACAACAGCAAGAAGGACATCCAGCTGCAGCTTCTAACAAACCATGTCAAGGACTTGGAGCTGAAACTGAATGAAGTCCAGATCAATGGGGAAGCTGAGAAGGTGATAGATAGGACATATGGGGAGGTCACAGGAAACTTGAGTGATGGTCAAGAAAAGGAAAGGGGTTAAGAAGCCAGTGCAGAGTACCCCTGTGGCCATCCCACTCAAGAATAGGTATATCACTTTGGATACTGTTGGGGGAGGGGGGGGTTTGACCTAACAGAGGAAAGTCACAGAGGTAAGGTCTCTGGCATTGAATCTGCTTCTGTGCCTCAAAAGGGAAAGGGGGAGAGGAGGCATACTGTGATGATACAGGATTTGTTAGTTAGGGGAATGGACAAGAGGTTCTGTGGGCAAGAATGAGATTCTCAATCGGTATGTTGCCTCCTTGGTGCCAGGGCCCAGGACATCTGGAATCTAGTCTTCAGCATTCTTAAGTGGGAGGGTGAACAGCCAGAAGTCATGGTTCATGTAGGTACCAATGGCATGGGTAGGATGAGTGATGAGGTTCTGCATTGAGAGTTCAAGGAGTTAGGTGCTAAGTTAAAGGTCAGGGCATCCAGGGTTATGATCTCAGGATTGCTACCCATGCCACATGCTAATGAAGCCAGCACTAGGAAGGTTATACAGTTTAATACGTGGCTAAGAAGTCATGTAGAAGGGAAGGCATAAGATTTTTGGATCATTGGGCTCTCTTCCAAGGAAGGAGGGGCCTGTACAGAAGGAGTGGTTTGCATCTGAACTGGAGGGGGATTAATATCCTAGTGGGAAGGTTTGCTAATGCTGTACGGTGGGGTTTAAACTAGAGTTGCAGAGGGATGTGTGTACATAATAAAGAACTTCAGTTCCCAGTGTGCAATGTTAGTGGTTCACCCAAAGTGGAAGTGACGTTGGTGAACTGGGAGCATCCACGAAAGTGTGGGGCTGGAAGCCACAACTGTCTCCTGTTAAAAATGTGTTAGGGTTAAAGAACAAACATAGCAGTAGGTAAAGGATCATCTTTGGAAAGATCAATAGGCCGGTGCTGCAGGTATTCCATTTGAGGAGTTATGCCTCTTACTCATTCTGTAGCCTCTGCCTCATCTCCTGGGTGAACCCATATTTTACAAACACAAGAGATTCTGCAGTTGCTGGAAATCCAGAGCAACTCACACAAAATGGTGGAGGAACTCCGCAGATCAGGCAACATCTTTGTAGAGAAATGAACAGTCGATGTTTTGGACAGAGACCCTTCATCAGCATGTGCTGATATACTTCATATCCTCAAAGGTTTTCAGAGTAGGATGGTAAAAAAAACAACCAGAATACTTTCTGTACTTTGTTGCACTCCTAACCTTAAAAAAGAGAACATATGTTGCCTGTTATGGGTGGATTAATCACCAGATGCCATAGATTTATAGATTTAAATTAGTGACCAAAGAAGACCATAAGACATAGAAGCAGAATTAGGCCATTTGTCCCATCAAGTCTACTCCGTCATTCAATCATGGCTGATCATTTTTTCCCCATCCTCAGCCTCACTCACTGGCCTCCTCCTCGTAACCTTTGATACCATGGCCAATCAAGAACCTATCAATCTCCACCTTAACCCAATGACCTGGCATCCACAGCTGCTTCTGGTAACAAATTCCACAAATTCACCACCCTCTAGCTGAAGAAATTTCTACACATCCCTGTTTTAATGGACGCCCCTCTATCCTGAGGCTGTGCCCTCTTATTCTAGACTCCCCCACCATAGGAAACATCCTTTCCACATCTACTCTGTCTGGGACTTTCAACATTCCAAAGACTTCAATGAGATTCTCCCTCATCCTTCTAAATTCCAGAAAGTACAGGCCCAGAGACATCAAACATTCCTCATATGATAACCCTTTCATTCCTGGAATCAATCTTGTGAACCTCCTCTGAACCCTCTCCATACCAGCACATCTTTTCTTAGATAAGGAGCACAAAACTGTTCACAGTACTCAAGGTGAGGCCTCACCAGTGCCTTATAAAGCCTCAGCATCACATCCCTGCTCTTTACTCTAGACCTCTTGCAATGAATGCTAATATTGCTTTGGCCTTCCTCACCACCAGCTCAACCTGCAAGTTAACCTCTTGGGTGTTCTGCACAAGGATTCCTAGGGTGGGGTCAAAAACCTCTCTAAGTTCAAAGTTGAAGTAAATTTTATTATCAGTGTACATATATGTCATCATATGCAAATCTGAGATTGATTTTCCTGTGGGTATACTCAGCAAATCTATAGAATATTAACAATAACAGGATTAATGAAAGATCAAGTAGAGCAGAGAAGACAACAAACTGTGCAAATGCAAATATAAATAAATAGCAATGAATAATGAGAACATGAAATAACAAGATAAAGAGTCCTTAAAGTGAGACCATTGGTTGTGGGAACATCTCAATAAATGGATGGAGTTATCCTCTTTTGTTCAGGAGCCTGATGGTTGAGGAGTAGTAACTGTTCTTGAACCTGATGGTGCAGGTCCTGAGGCTCTTGTAGCTTCAACCTGATGGCAGGAGTGAGAAATGAGCGTGGCCTGGGTGCTGAGGATCTTTGATGATGGATGCTGCTTTCCTACGACAACATTTCATGTAGATGAGCTCAACGGACAGGAAGGCTTTACCCATGATGTACTGGGCCAAATCCACTACCTTCTTTAGGATTTTCCAATCACAAGCATTGGTGTTCATTGATAAGATGAATAGCCAATGTTTTTTTCTCCCCCTAAAATTGTGCTGTTCATAGCCAGAGGGCATAGTTTAATGTGAAGGGGGTTGGGGAAAAGATTTAAAGGGGACTTCAGGGGCAGGTTTTTTTGTAAATGGATTAAGGTGACAGAAGAAGTGGTAGAGGCAGGTAGAATTAAAAGACATTTGGAGGGATACACTGATAGGAAAGATTCAGAAGGAAATGGGACAAACACAGGCAAATGGGACTGGCTCAGTTGGGCAACTTCGTCTCTTTGCCGTTCCACTGTCAGGCTGAAGGTACCACAGTACAAGAACAAGGACTGTTAGGCTGGGTAACAGCTTCTCCACCAGGCTGTGAGACAGCTGAGCACTCTGTTACCACCCAGTATACATTCTTTGTGACAGCGCTGTAAGTTCAAAGTAAATTTATTATCAAAGTACATATATGTTACCATGTACAACCCTGAGATTCATTGTCTTGAATACTCAAAAATCCATCGTGGAGTAACAACTATAACAGAATCAGTGAAAGACCTCACCAGCCTGGGCGTTCAACCATGTGCAAAGAACAACAAATTGTGCAAATACAAAAAGAAAGAAATAACCATAATAAATAAATAAGCATAACCTGGGTGGTGGGGGTCCCTGATAATGAGGCATTATACTGTTGCTTATTTAACTATATACTATACTGTACATGTACTTTATGCCAACATGTCCATCTACAGAACACTTTTTATTTATCTGCTAATATTATTTCAATAATATTAACAGATAAATTTTAATACTATTTTATTGGTTGCATGGGATGTATATATACTGAGTTTTGCACCTTGGTCTCAGAGGAACGTAGTTTCATTGAGCTGTATACATGTGTATGGTTGAATGACAATAAACTTGAACTTAAACTTGAACTTGGTCTACACAGAAAGGTTGGGCCGAGGGGCTTGATTCTTTGCTGAATAGCTCTGACTCTCAGGAGTTATCAGGGCATGGACCGATAGATTTTTCTTACTGAGAACTGCTTTGAAAACAGCACTAAAGCCCCACCACCCTTGGTCAGAGTGCATTCATTTGAAAGTTGTCGGGAGCTGATTATGTGAGGGTTTTTTTTATAATGGATAGTTGGACAGGACCTGAAGAGGTTGCAAACACAAGAGATTCTTCAGATGCTGGAAATCCACAGCAACACATACAAAATGCTGGAGCACCTCAGCAGGTTCAGTAGCACCTATACCTACCTACTGCCTACTATGCCACTGACATTTAGGGCAGCAATGAAAGTCCTCCATCTCTGGTGATGGTCAAGACTTTCTTCATCGCATCAGTAGTTTGGTCTTCACTACTGTCAGTCGTGCAAGTTCTGGGTGGAGACTCAGGAGACTCAGATATAGAAGGAATCTTTGTTGCTGTTTTCATAACAGTTTTGTTTGACTAGTCAGGGTTGTTAGTCTTGAGCTGAAACCTCGAACCTGGAGGACCGGTGGAACACTTCTCGTCTGCCCTCTACCCTTAACTTGTTTGGCATGTGTGACCCCAGCAAGAGCCAAAGCATAAAGCCCTGACTCCAGCCAATATAGCTCTCAGGGTCATTGAGACAGGTAAGCCTCCAAACCAGGACAAGGTTGTGGTCCTCTTATCGAAGGCAGCGTCCATGGAGCGGATTTAAAAAAGTCAGACATTGTGCCAAGACTCAGCCTCTGGAGCAGTTGCAGTTATGAGACTGAAATGTAAGTAATCTGAAGAGCTAGCACAGGTACAACAAGAATACCTATTTCAACAAATCCCACAGAATGGGCAAAGTGCATAACCAAACATTGACAGGAAATACTAAATGCAATTAAAGAAAGATCTTATGCAAACTTTTAAAAATTAGAACAAAGCCAGGAATGGCAGTTTTAAGCCTAGTGAGTGACAAACCCATCCTTGGCAAAAACGCATCGTTTCAACATTTAATCAAACACATCATTTTGCAGAGCAGAATTTGATGGGCCAAATGGCCTGATTCTGCCCCTATATCTTATTCCCTTAAGAGTAACACACACGAAATACTGGAGGAACTCAGCAGGTCAGGCAACATCTATGGAGCGGAATAAAGAGTCGAGGTTTCTGGCCCAGACCTACCATCAGGACTGGAAAAGTTGCACTTGTGAGACCAAAGTGCAAGTAATCTGTCCTGATGAAGGGTCTCAGCCTGAAAAGTAGACTGTTTATCCACTTCTATAGATGCTGCCTAATCTGCCAAGTTCCTCCAGCATTTTGTGCCTGTTCCTCTGGATTTCCAGCATCTGCAGATCCTCTTGTCTCTATCATTTCCTCCATACATTTTCTCCCCTTTTAGCAAGGGAGGGAAGTTATTGACTGTATTGATAAAAAAAAACACGATGTCACGCTACATATTTGGCCTGTTAGATATCATGGGCTTGGAGAGTAGAGTCGCCCGGGAGGAGGTCAGGTCCCTCGGGAGTAGTGACAGTGTTTACATGTGCAGGATATTTTGGAGGCTGCAGCGATCCCGCGAAGGGGGCCTCTTTATTCGTGTCGTTCTTGAGAGTGAACAGTGCCTAGAGTTGGCTTGTGATCAGACACATCGTGGATTCGGGGTGTGGGGCCAGTTTACTCAAGAGAGAACCACTGACCGGGACTCAATGTCTTGGAGAGCGTGAGTGGGGAATGAGCTCTCTCTGACCAGTGATGGCGGGGCTTTATTGCTGCCTTCGAGGCAGTTCGAGGTAAGAAAAAAAAGTTGTTTTATTTTCTTTTAAAGAGGTTGAAAATGTTGTTTATATTGTGCGGGAACAGAAGGTTTCTCCGCAAGTCAGCGTGAGTCACAGATACCCAGTAATAATTTAGTAGCAGAGGAACGACTTTTACAGCACGGAAGATTTCTCTGAACAATGAACTTATTGAAAGAAAATTTTCTGGTTAAAACGTAAAATTTTCTTTTTGTGGATGGTTTTGGGTCATGACAGTGATATTTGAGTTTAATTTGCTTCTGCTGTACCGGGAAGGCGATGGGAAGAGTCGGCGTTGCTTTAAACTTGCGGCCATAATATTCAGACAGTAACAACGAGTGTCCCGTTCACTGGGAATCCTTTATCACCGGCCTCTCGCTGGTCTCACACTTTCTGAAGTTTAAATCAGTAACTCATAATGGACACTGACTTGGATGTGGAACATGGATCACTTTCGAGGCGCCGCTTGTCCTACAGCCCGTCTCACTGACTACTATAATAAAGCGAAGCGTTCAGCGAATTTTTACAGGATAATTATTCACTCAAGGAAGTTTTCGCTGCATATTTTTTTTGTGGCGGGAGAGATAACATTAATTTTAATAAGAACAACCAGCCCTGCAGAGACGATAAACTGCCTGCTCAGATAGAATGCAAAAGCCAAGAATCCTGTTTATTATTAATTAAGAGGATTTAAAAACGAGAACGCTGGCCCTCAGTTATCGATTCACTGGGACAATTAAGAGTTGCTCTCTCAGGAAGTGATGACTTTACAAGCCGACTACTGACCCAGGGTTATCAAGCATCCTGGAGGAGAAGGAGCGTGTGAAGGCGCAGACTGCGTGCTGGTTGCAAAGGGTGAGAAATGCCCAGATACCACCCAGCTAACTACGCCAACAGATCACAATTGAAACTCAAGTCAACGGTTCCTACCGTCTTCCGATCTCACTGGTTATCCTGAATGTTTCTGGAATTCCCCCTCTCAAAGTGTCATTTAGAGCGTAAAAACATAGCAACGGAGTTAGGCCATTCGGCCCGTCGAGTCTGTTCCTGCATTCGATCGTGGATGATTTATTATCCCTCTCATGCATTCATGGTCTTTATTCTTTATGTTTCTGATAGAGAGTTGGATAGGTACATGGATGGGAGGGGTATGGAGGGCTGTGGTCCAAGTGCAGGTAGATGGGACTAGGCGTGGACTAGATGGGCCCATAAGCCTGTTTCTGTTCACTTTCTGACTATGTATTTCTAGCCTCAGTTCACCATGGATTCTACTTATATTTCTTGCTGCCCCAGTACACCTACTTACTACTTACTGCCCAGTACGCCACTGGTGTTTAAGGCAACTTTGGAAGTTCTCTGACATAGCTCTCTGGATCATTGGGGCATGCAAGCCTCCAAACCCAGTGACAAGTTTGGTGTCCTCTTAGAGGTGCCTCAGTACAGTGGCCAACATAATCAAAGACCCCACCCACCTCAGATTTCTCTCCTTTCCCCTCAGGCAGAAGATACCAAAAACCTGAAAGCACATATCACCACACTCAAGGACAGCTTCTACCCGGCTGTTGTAAGGCTACTGAATGGGTTCCCAAGTATCATAAAATGGATTCTTGACCCCACAGTGTATCTTGTTAGGACCTTGCACCTTATCGTTTATCTGCTCTGCATTTTCTAGGTTTGTGCCCCCTTGTACTGCCTCAATGCACTGTTGTAATTAGATAATCCATATGGATAGCATGCAATACCAAGATTTCACTGTCCCTTGGTCCATGTGACAATAATAAACTAATTTACCATAAAGCACATTGCAGTCAATAAAGTATGCCGAACTGGGGTGGCACAGTAGCGTAGTGGTTAGCACAATGCTTTACAGTATCAACAACCTGGGGTTCAATGCCCTCCACTGCCTATAAGGAGTTTATCCATTCTTCCCATAATCATGTGGGTTTCTGTGGGTTGCTCCGGTTTCCTCCCACAATCCAAAGACCCACCATTTGGTAGGTTAATTGGTCATTGTAATTGGTCCTGCGATTAGGCTAGGGTTGCTGGGGCTGCACACCTCAAGGTGCTGGAAGGGCCGAGTCTGTGCTATATCTCAATAAATCACTAAATAGATCATTTAGCTGAAGATACCTAATTCATTCTGCCTGCAAGTGTTCCTCTCCCTCCGCTGCCCGCATATTCTCATGCCTATTTAAGATCCCCTTAAATGCCTCTGTTGTATCTGCCTCCATTACCACCCCTGGCTGCACATTCTAAGCACTTACCACTCTGTGTAAAACAAAACTTGCCCTCACAAATCTCTTTTGAACTTACCCCACTCACCTTAGGTATATACCCTCTAGTTTTAGACATCATGACCCTGGGGAAAAGATACCAGCTGCCTTCTCTGTCTATGAATCCCATGACTTAATAACATTTCTGTCAGGAAGTTGACAACGTTAATGTGGGAGCTGCAGACCCTGCTACATGTGGGGCAGGGGGTAGTTAATGAGTGGGTGGACATCATGTAAAATAAATCCTATGTATCTTTGGCCAACTTTTCGCTTGGTCTATACATCCTCCCCTTGTCAAGATTTGGAGTGTCATTGCCTTTCCGATGCCTCTTCTCCATTTTGAATGATCACAGTCCAGGGGCTCATGTGAGTCAGTACGGATGTTGTATTTATTTCAAGAAAACCTTTGAGAAAATCATAGAACAAAACGTTCAAACATTCAATTATCAAAGTATGTATGCAGTATACAACTTTTAGATTATTCTTCTCCAGATAGCCACGAAACAAAAACAAGATCAGAACTATAGTTTACATGCTAATCGTTAATAAAAAAATTTCATTAAAAGGCTTTGAGTAAAAGCAGACTCCTGAAAGAACATCATTAGTTTCACTACCCCTCCCCGCTTGACCCTGAAGAGAGAGACTGAACTCCAGACAGTTCTTTAGACTATTAAAATTCCTCACCAGAACTTCAATACAATCTTGTTCATTTCAGTTTATCTGGTGGCCAGATGAGTTTCTGTTGGGTGGTTTAGACTTGTTTTCTTATTGGGACAAGGAGATTCCCAAAGTCAACCCAAGAACACAGAGCATCTCCAACTGACAGCAGACTGACCCTGGAGCAGAGCACATGACCTGCCTGTTGGGAGTCAGGCACATAACTGCTTGAATTACCATCTTTCTACTAATTAGTTTTCAATGAACAAACATTTCTTGCCACCAGCACTGAACAGCTGGTGTTCTCTTCCTGGAACTTTCCTGCTGGTTTGATATGAGCAGAATTTCAGAATAAAGATGCTGTTAGGTTTTACAGTGTTTAGTCTGAATCAGAATCTGATTTAATATCACTGACATATAGTATGTTATAAAATTTGTTTTGTAGCAGCAGTACTTTGCAAAACAATATCATAAAATTATAAACTACAGTTTTATATATATGTGTGTGTGAAAATTAAGTAAGTAGTGAAAAAAGAACAAAAAACAGTGAAGTGGTGTCCATGGGTTGATTGGCCATTCAGAAATCTGATGGCAGAGGAAAAAAAGCTGTTCCTGAAACATTGAGTGCATCTTCAGTCTCCTGTTCCTCCTCGTTGATGGTAATAATGATAAGAGGACAAGTCCTGGGTGATGAGATCCTTAATGATGGATGCTGCCTTTTTGAAGCATCATCTTTTGAAGGTGTCCTGGATGCAGGGGAGGCTAGTGTCCATGATGAAGATGGCTGAGTTTACAACTTTCTGCAGTTCTTTATGATCCTGTGCAGTGCCTTCTCCATACCAGATGGTGATGTAGCCAGTCAGAATGGTCTCCACAGTCTGGTTAATGATGATGTAGAGAGGAAGCATTGAAGCTTAATAATAAATGAGACACAGGTAAAGATAATCTTTCAGATTTAATCTTTAACTTGCAAAGTATCTCATCTACAACCAATCCCACTGAAGTAAAAAGAATGAAGTCATATAAATTTATCAGAAATGCATTCAACAGTGAGTGGAGAAAGTTCACTGTGAACACTATCAACAGGGTCGGTTGTGAAGTTAGGAGCTGTGTACTTACTTACTGCTTGTTACGTTACTGGCGTTTAGGGCAGCAATGAAGGTCCGCCATCTCTAGCAGTATTCAAGGTTTCCTTAATCATGTCAATAACTTCCTCATGGTTTTCTCTACTGTCAGTCATGTAAGTCCATTGTGGAGACTCAAGAATACCTTCAAACTCAGATGTAGAAGGATTCTTCATTGCTGTTTCTGTAAAAATTTTGTTTTACCAGTCAATGTTGTTAGCTGAACCCCCGAACCTGGAGGACCAGTGGACCATTCTTAGTGTGGTCTCTACCCTTTGACCTGTTTGGCATGGGTGACCCTACCAAGAGCCAAAGTATAAAGTCCTGACTCCAGTCTACATAGCTCTCTTGGTCATTGAGATATGAAAGCCTCTAAACCACAACAAGGTGTGGTCCTCTTGGAGGAATTCAATATTTAGTGGATGCCTTAAATATTGTCATAAATGTTTGCTGGCCACATGTGAGATGGTTCATAGTAAAAATGGATTCTGTATTTGTGAGCGGATAACTTCATTCACAACAACACTCTTGATTCCACGATCCATGGCCTCACTCTTAAAGACTCTACAGCTCATGTTCTCTATACTTGTTGATATTTTTTTATTATTATTATTATTGTTGTATTTTTATTTTTCTCAACTGAAACTGGTAAACCTGAGGTACAGACTTAGCCAAGCACACTTGTTTCTCAATTACTGTGAACTTTCAGACTAATCTAGTGGTGTTTAATATTGTGGCTTTCTGGAGATTTGCATACCTATTGCTGTGTAGGCCTAATTGTTTAATGCTACTCTGTAGTGACGATGGGATGATGCCAGTTGCAGATATTACAATTGGGACAATGTAAACCATGTTCATATTCCATAGTCTTTCAATTTCCTCTTTTATTTCAGCATATTTCTAGTGATTTTCACTTATTTCTGTATGTTATGTGTGTTTGGAATGGCTATGTCCATTAAGTAAGTTGTTCTTGCTTGTTAGTCTGTAATATTATATCCAGATGGTTATTAAAAATCAAGGGGTTCGCAAACTATGCCATGGACCAATGCTATTAGCAAAGGGTCCATAGACCCTAGGTTGGGAACTCCTGTTGTAGATGATCCTATCTGTAATAGTAGATCGTTCATAATATAATTTGTATGACTCCGACTCTAAAACTGGATCAGGCTTGCATTATAGTAGGGTATTCAAACTTTTATAAGTTTGAATTTTAAAGCATGATTTTAATGAATGAAGTTTGTTACTTGATTATGCGTGTGTAAGTAATCAGATGAAGTTAAACTGTTGCAGGATCCTGAAATGTGTTGGATTGTTTCTGGTTTCTCTTCATATTTTCTGCAATTGTTGTCTGACATTGTTGGCATTTTATTATGTATTTTTGATCATTTTTTTGTGTGAACCACCTGGCCCTGCATTGCCACAAGGAACCCCCCTCTGTTTCTGGGAAGAGTTCTACAACTCTGAGCAGATGTTCAACACTTCCTTGTCAACCTCTAGTCTACTCAAATCGTAAGGATGTCTTCCATGTGGATTCATGCTTCCCCACTGGGTAACTTTTTCTTCTGTAGTGATCATTTCTTCATTTTTCTGGGTTGTGCTTTCTTTTAAGTTTAATGGTACGTTTTTTTTAAAATGAAAATTGCATATGCTTGCATGGAATGCTGCATCCTGTTTTTATTGATAAAAGTATATCTGATTCTGATATCCTTAGTAGTTTTATATGACTGTGTGTAAATGTTTTATGTTTGTTATTCCGTTCCCCCCTTCTGTCTTAGGTAATGTTAATCTAAATACATTTGAATGTACATAATGTTTTCTGAAATTTGTCATTTCAGTTCTTATTTTTCTTTGTGAATTTTCCAGATCGGTTTCAGACCAAGATATTATGCTAAAAGACTATGTTAATATGGGACTAGCGAGTGTTGCATTTCTTATATTTTAACCATTGAGCTCTGTTTGGCAGATATTCTTAAGCCTTGAAGTAAATTGTCAAACTTTTTCCCTTTATCACACTATGATCTATTTTCTTCCTTGTTCATATCCCAGATACTTATATGTATTATATTCATCCACTTGTTGTAATGTATCCTTCTGCACTGTTCTACTAGCACTTTTCTTTGTTTTAACGTTCAGCACTTATCTAGTCCAGAGTTCAGGTTTATATCTTTAGAAAATAGTTCTACTATTTGAATTTATTGTTTTAGCTTTACTGATAAAGGAACGTTCAATTTCAAATCGTCCATGTACTGAAGGTATATCAAGGAGTAATTTGTTTGTGTATCTCTGATATGATCCCTATTTTCATCTGATTCAATAAACTAAAGAGGGAGTTTAAAGCTAGACAAAACCACAGTGTGCTCAGAGAGTCACACTGGAAAATATCTCTGTTTATTTTGAAAATGGTTTTTTTTTTGGTTTTTTTTGGAAGGGGTGACTATATTACTCCAGTACAATGTCATAGGAATTTCACAAGTATTGGGTGTAGTTTATAGATATTCAGAGCTTCTATTAACCATTATTATTATTATTACTATTATTAGTTTCTTTATTTTTGTATTTGCACAGCTTGTAGTCTTTTGCATATTGTTTGTTTGCATTTATTGTGTGTGGTTATTCATTTTTTCTTTCCTGTTTCTTTGTATCTACTGCGAATGCCACAAGAAAATGACATTTTAAATTTGCTTTGAATTTTGAACTTCGAGCATAAGAGCTACAGATACCATTGTTGAGCTTCTGGTCTGCCCCACTGCAGTGAAAGATGTTTTTATCTCATTGATGAACACTGATATGGATTTGAGATAGCGACTTGACTTTGCCTTTTTCCCCTTCGTGGAGAGACCTTGTTCAGATAAACACAGTGAATGTTAGCTAAGAACTTCAGGTTAATTGATAAGTTTCTCAAGAATGCATCTATATATCTATTTCTTTGGCTTTACATCTCGAAGATGGACACCGGGATAAGTCACACAAAATTCCAGTGGAACTCAGCACGTCAGGCTGCGTCAATGGAAAGGAATAAACAGTCGACATTTCAAGCCAAAACCCTTCGTTAGAACTCATTGCAGGGTTTTGGCCCAAAATGTCAACTGTTTATTCCTCTCCATAGATGCTGCCTGAACTGCTGAGTTCCTCCAGCATTTTGTGTGTGCTACTCTGGATTTCGAGCATCTGCAGAATCTCTTGTGTTCTGGAATAATTCATCTTGCTTTCATACATTCAATGAGAATGAAGGGTTCATTTCTTGGCAACCACCAGGTTAAATCATGACACCTACTCCTTCCCACATCTTCTGCCCTTCTGCATCACTGTCTGGTATGGAGGAGCTACTGCACAAGACCGAAAGAAGCTGCAGAAGGTTATAAATCTAGTCAGCTCCATCTTGGGCACTAGCCTACAAAGTACCCAGGACATCTTTAGGGAACGTCGTCTTAGAAAGGCAGCGCCAATTATTAAGGACCTCTAGCACCCAGGGCATGCCCCTTTCTCACTGTTACCATCAGGTAGGAGATACAGAAACCTGAAGGCACACTCTCAGCAGTTCAGGAACAGCTTCTTTCCTTCTGCCATCCGATTCCTAAATGGACATTGAATCTTTGGACACTACCTCACTTTTTTACTATACAGTATTTCTGTTTTTGCACATTTTAAATAATCTATTCAAAATACATAATTTACTTTTTTATTTATTATTATGTTTTATTTATTATTACTTTTTTTTCTGTCTCTGCTAGATTATGTATTGCATTGAACTGCTGCTGTAAGCTAACAAATTTCACGTCACATGCCGGTGATAATAAACCTGATTCTGATTCTGATACACCGATTGACCACATTTGATTCGATCATTTGACCCCTTGAGCCTGCCCTGCCATTTGATCATGGCTGATTTACTTTCCCTGTCAATCACATAGACTGTGACACCCTAACTAATCAAGAATCTATCAATTTCCGATTTAAATACATCCAGTGACTTGTCCTACACAGCCATCTGTGGCAATGAATTTCACAGATTCGCCACCTTCTATCTACAGAAATTGCACCTCATCTCTCTTCTGATTGCTTCCATTTTTGCATATTAGACTGCTTCCATTGCTTTGTGTGTTTGTACAGATAATGCACCTTCAGCTTTTGAAATATGTAAATTCTATATCTTGAGGGAAAGCTGGCCTGAAAGACGGCTCTATCGGGTGCAGTCTTTCATTGATTCTATCATGGTCATTTGATTTATTGAGTATACCTGGTGTCATCTACTGTATCTACTTTGCTGATAAATTAACTTTTGAACTGTATGAAGTTTTTAAGGGGCTTTTAATTCTTTTCTTCCCATTTTGTTTATTATAAATGATAAAACAAAATTTCAGATATCAGCATGTGCTGGACAACAAATGGATGGCTGAGGTCCAGACATAGAATGATCCAGTTCCGGGGAGGTCATAAAGGAGACACAAAGGGGACTACAGATGCTGAATTCTAGAACAATGTACACACAGTAATGGAGGCACTCAGCAGCTTAAGCAGCATCTGTGGACAGGACTGAATTATAACATTTCAGGGCAAGACTCAGCTCCCATTAAATACACATTTCCCTTAATTCCTCATTAATCCCATATATTTGGACCAGGCAGAATAACAGTTTGGCTCAGATTTGATGGGCCGAAGAGCCTGTTTCTGTGCTGCAGTGATCTGTGACTCTTGATGAAGTGAGTTGACCCAAAACATTGACTGTTTATTCCCCTCCATAAATGCTGCCCGTGATGCTGAGTTTTGTGTGTTACTTACAGGAGGTCGAAGTACCTATGAAAAGGACCCAACACACCTCCAAGCATTTATTGAAATGTTTTTTAACCTTCTCCCAGTGACCACATGAGCTTCCCCTGGCTGCTCCAGTTTCCCCCCACATCCCAAAAACTTGTGGACCGAAGGGGCTGCTTCTGGGCCATGTCTCTCTGATTATGACCTAGTCCATCACGGGGAAAGCCCTTCCCACCACTGAGCACATCTACATGAAGCGCTGTCACTGGAAAGCAACATCCGTCATCATTGACCCTCACCACTCAGGACATGCTACTGCCATCAGGAAGAACATACAGGAGCCTCAGGACTCACACCACCATGTTCAGGAACAACCTCACAACCATCAGGCTCTTGAACCAAAGGGGCTAACTTCACTCAACTTCACTTGCCCCATCATTGAAATGTTCCCGCAACCAATTGACTCACTTTCAGGGGCTCTTCATCTCACTTTCTCAATATTCTTTGTTTATTTATTTATTTATTTATGTTTCTTTTTGTATTTTCACATTTTGTTGGCCTCTGCACTCTGGCTGAACACCCTAGTTTGTGTGGTCTTCGTAAATTGATTGAGTTTGCCCACAAGGTAATTAATCACAGGGTTGTATTCGTGACATATATGTACTTTGATAATAAATTACTTTGAACTTTGTGCGTTGTACTTTAATTTCCAAATATAATTAAATTTACTTTGTTACATTTATTGGGATTGAACTGTTTTATATAATTTATATAATCACACTCAAAGCCCAGTTGAAGATATATTTTAACTGATAAACTGAAAAATCACACTCAAAGCTCAGCTGAATATATATTTTTTAAATTATGTTTTTGCTAATAAAACTCCTTCACAATAATACATATCAGGCATGCAAAGTTTACAGCTTTCATTCATATTGCTATGAAAATGCTGCATTTGGCTTTTTAAAATAGTGCAGGCAGCTAATAAACCCTAGTCCTTTGTGGGATGCCCTGCTCAGTGACAGGCTGGTGGTAAATTTGAAAAAAAACATAACATGTTGAATGTACTTATCACCAATTTCAATTCAGTTGCACTTTAAGGGGCTTATAAATTTATTCAGAATTTGATTGTGTTTTTATGTAACAAAATTGCTCATTTAATAAAGATAAACTAAAAATAAAAAAAAAAATACAAACCCAGTGCCTGGCCAAGCACTGATCATTTTCAATGAATCTTCATCTCATGATTTTGATATTTATTGCTTTTATTATTATTATTATTATTTCTTTTTCTCTTTTTTTTGTACTTGAACAACTTACTGTCTTTTACATTGGCTGTTTGTCCATTCTGTTGGGGAGGTTTTCATTGATTCTACTGTGTTTCTTGTATTTACTGTGAATGCCCGCAAAAAATAAATCTCAGTGCTGTGTTTTGTGACATATATGCACTTTGATAATAAATTCACTTTGAACTTTGAATACATAAGGCAACTGATCAGCACTACTTGTAAATATAATTGATTAGATGAAGTTTAAAATCATGCTGGCTGAGTATTCATGAGGATTTTACCGTAATCTTTACTCTGTTTGGAAAGCCTACTCTTAGACAGTGTGACGATCCCTGGAAAGGGCTTAAAGACTTGAGTGCTCTGTGCCACCCTGTGCCTGTAGTATAAACAGGGAGCCTGCACTTTTCTATTTTATTTGAAAGCTATCATAATTCAATTGTGCTTGAGATATTGACGTACAAGAATTGTAATAACTCCGACACTGAGCTAACTTAAATTTCCCATATTTGGGGTTGGAATAGTTGTGGCAGTTTTCCCCCGTAGCTGAGTGCAGGAGTTGAAATATTATACTGCAGTCGTACAAGATGTTGGTGACACTGAACTTGGAGTGGTTGCCCCGTTATAGGAAAGAATCACTTTATAGAAGTGTTTCAGCCCGAAACGTCGTCACTACCTTCTCCCATAGATGCTGTCTGGCCTGCTGAGTTCTGCCAGCATTTTGTGTTTTTTCCCCCACTTTATTATTTATTTATTTAGAGATCCAGCAGATTAACAGGCATTTCAGGTCCAATGAGCCCATGCCACTAGCTACACCCATGTGACTGATTAATCTACCAACCGGTACGTTTGAGGGATATAGACAGGGTGGCTGCATACTGTCTTCTTCCAGGAAGAGGCACTAAAAACTGAAGGACAGAATTGAGAGAGAAAAGATCTAAAAGGGACCAGAGATGTGACTTTTTCATTCAGAGGGAGGTGAATACTGTATGTGGAATGAGCTGCCAGAGAAGGTGATTAAGGTAAGTACAATAATAACATTGGAAAGACTTTACATGAGAAGGAGGGATTTAAAGGGATATGGTACAAATGCAAGCGAAGAGATCATTTCAAACGAGGTTGAAGCAACGTCAGATGCACGATAATTCTGGCAGGGCTTGGAAGACATTACTTACTACAAAATGAAGCACAGTAGTATGAATGGCCGGAAGTTTCACTACCAGATGAGCTCATTGCCTTCTATACCCGCTTTCAAGGGGAGAATACGACTACAGCTGTGAAGATCCCTGCTGCACCTGATGACCCTGTGATCTCTGTCTCAGAGGCCAATGTTAGGCTGTCTTTAAAGAGAGTGAACCCTTGCAAGGCAAAAGGTCCCAATGGAGTACCTGGGGTAAGACTCTGAAAACCTGTGCCAACCAAATAGTGGGAGTATTCAAGGACATTTTCAACCTCCCACTGCTACGGGCAGAAGTTCCCACTTGCTTCAAAAAGGCAACAATTATACCAGTGCCAAAGAAGAATAATGTGAGCTGCCTTAATGACTATCGCCCAGTAGCACTCACATCAACAGTGATGAAATGCTTTGAGAGGTTGTTCATGACTAGACTGAACTCCTGCCTCAGCAAGGACCTGGACCCATTGCAATTTGCCCATCGCCACAATAGGTCAATAACAGATGCAATCTCAATGGCTCCACACGCAGCTTTAGACCACCTGGACAACTGAAACACCTATGTTGTTCATTGACTATAGCTCAGCATTTAATACTATCATTCCTACAATCCTGATTGAGAAGTTGCAGAACCTGGGCCTCTGTATCTCCCTCTACAGTTGGATCCTCAACTTCCTAACCGGAAGACCACAATTTGTGCGGATTGGTGATAACATCTCCTCCTCGCTGACGATCAACACCGGTGCACCTCAGGGGTGTGTGCTTAGCCCACTGCTCTACTCTCTGTATACACATGACTGTGTGGCTAGGATAGCTCAAATACCATCTAAATTTGCTGACGATACAACCATTGTTGGTAGAGCCTCAGGTGGTGACGAGAGGGCGTACAGGAGTGAGGTATGCCAACTAGTGGAGTGGTGCTGCAGCAACAATCTAGCACTCAACGTCAGTAAGACGAAAGAGCTGATTGTGGACTTCGGGAAGGGTAAGACAAAGGAACACATACCAATCCTCATAGAGGGATCAGAAGTGGAGAGAGTGAGCAGTTTCAAGTTCCTGAGTATCAAGATCTCTGAGGATCTAACCTGGTCTCAATATATAGATGCAGTTATAAAGAAGGCAAGACATCAGCTATACTTTATTAGGAGTTTGAAGATATTTGGTTTGTCAACAAGTACACTCGAAAACTTTATAGATGTATCGTGGAGAGCATTCTGAAAGGATGCATCACTGTCTAGTACGAAGGGGCTACTTCACAGGACTGGAAGAAGCTGCAGAGGGTTGTAAATTTAGTCAGCTCCATCTTGGGTACTAGCCTACAAAGTACCCAGGACATCTTCAAGGAGCGGTGTTTCAGAAAGGCAGCATCCATTATTAAGGACCTCCAGCACCCAGGGCATGCCCCTTTCTCAGTGTTACCATCAGTTAGGAGGTACAGAAGCCTGAGAGCACACTCTCAACGATTCAGGAACAGCTTCTTCCCCCTGCCATCTGATTCCCAAATGGACATTGAACCCCTTGGACGCTTTTCTTTTAATGTATAGTATTTCAGTTTTTTGCACTATTTTTAATCTACTCAATATACTTATACTGTATATAGTATACTGAATAAGATTTACTTATTTATTATTATTTTTTCTTCTATTTTACGTATTGCATTGAACTGCTGCTGCTAAGTTAACAAATTACACATCACATGCCGGTGATAATAAACCTGATTCTGATTCTGAAATGGGATTAGCTTGGTGAGCACCATGGATAGCATGGACATGTTGGGCTGAAGGGCTTTTCCACTGCCGTTTTTTTACTTTGATTCTCTAATTGTAATAATGTCACAAATGCTGTGGCTGAATAATCCTTGGCAAGTTAACTAGCATGTAGTTGTGAGGAAGTCCTTCCAAGTTGCTTTCCAAATTTTTCTGCCTGATATACCATACTTTCCTTTGGCTAACCTCTCTAATCTGCTCCTGTGGAATTCCTTCACAGGAATTCCATTTACGTTCATTCTATCCTCCCTGAACAGTCCCGAACATTTTCCAGAAATCGCGGTTTTCAACCTGGTGTTGACTGACCCCTCGGTTAATGGTAGGGGTCCATGGCGTAACAGAGGTTGGGAACCCTTGGGTCAGACACACTCATCAATTTCACATGCCAAATGTTTCCTTACATCCCATCTCATTGTGACATTACAGATGAGACAACCAGGCTCTCTGTCTAAGCACCTCCTCAGTTTTGACAAGCATTCAAACCTGAAGGGTAATATTATAGATAGACCTACAGCACCAGGGTCATAAACAGTTATTACCCCTCAGCCATCAGACTCTTGAACCACAGAGCTTAACATCACTCAACATCACTCACTCTAACACTGAAATGTTCCCACAGCCTATGAACTCACTTTCGATGACTCTTCATCTCATGTTCTCAATATTTATTGCTTATTTATTTATTTTTGTTAACTTGTTTATTTCTCTTTTTGTATTTGCAGTTTGTTGTCCTTTGCACATTGGTTGTTTGTCCGTCTTGTGTGCGATTTTTCATTGATTCTGTTGTTGTATTTACTGTGAATGCTCACAAGAAAATGAACCTCAGGGTTGTATATGGTGATTTATATGCACTTTGATAATGCATTTACTTCGAACTTTCAACACTGAGTCTCCATTTCTCTAATCTCCAGTGTTGTACCTGATATCACATTCTCTCCCATGTTTTAATGTTGGAGTCAGTTTAAGTAAACCCAAACATTTAGATCATGTTGCAACAAAACTTCAATTAATTATTTCAGTATCCAATCCCTCAATGAAGTTCACAAATCTTGCTTTTACTTTTTTTTATATTCTGGAGCATGCTGAGGTAATCTCTGCGTAGGAATTTCCTTTTTCTCTGCACAGCATTTCAGAAGTCAGCCAAGGGTAAACCAGCTGTACTCTATTACACATTTATAAACATTTGATGTACTCAGCCACAGTGTAAAATAAAATAAAGATGTCTACATATATGACATATATCATGTCCTTCACACACACACAAGTATATACATAGAGATTCATGTGCACAAACACATACATACATACATATATATATGTGCATACCCACACAAATACTCACGTATGCATATTCACATACAAACATGTGGCAACACAGCAGAGTTGTGGTTAACACAATGTTTTACAATGCCAGGGATTGCAATCGGGCTTCAATTCCTGCCGCTGTAAGGAGTTTGTACTTTCTCCCCATGACCATGTGAGTTTCCTCCGGGTGCTCTGATTTCCACCCACAGTCCAAAATGTGCAAGTTAGGATTAGTAAGGTGTGGAGATGCTCTGTTGGCAAATACAAATACAAATACTTTATTGTCACCAAACAATTGATACTAGAGCGTACGATCATCACAGTGATATTTGTTTCTGCGCTTCGCACTCCCTGAAGTACAAATCAAAGTAAATATAATAAAAATTTAAAATATAAATCATAATTAGAAAATAGAAAAGGGAAAGTACGGTAGTGCAAGTCAGGTCCAGATATTTGAAAGGTACGGCACCAGAAGAATAGCGATATTTGTGGGCTGCCCCAGCACATCCTCAGACTGTGTTGGCCATAGACGCGAAAGGTGTATTTCACTGTATGTTTTGCTGTACATATATGTGATAAGTAAAACTTATCTTCAGTCTTCACTCACACACCCTCTCTCTCTCTCTCTCTCTCGCTCTCCCTCTCTCTCTCCCCTCCCCCCCTCTCTCTCTCTCTCCCCCCCTCTCGCTCTCTCCCCCTCCCTCCCTCTCTCCCTCCCGGAGCATGTGTCAGAATATAAAAAGTTGTGGATACAGCCCAGCCGGTCCATCTCAGGTAAAGTCCACCCCGCCCACCATTGAGAACATCTACACGGAGTCCTGTCTCAGGAAAGCAGGACTCCCACCAACCAGCTCATGCTCTCTTCCCACTGCTGCCATCAAGAAGAAGACAATGGAGCCACAGGATGCACACCACCAGGTTCAGAAACAGTTACTATCCCCCAGCCATTAGGCTCTTGAACCCGAGTGGATAACTTCACTCAATGTCATTCAGCACAATACTGAATTGTTCACACAACCAATGGACTCACTTTCAAAAACTCTTCACCTCATGATCTCATTATCTATTGCTTATTATTTATTATTTTTTTCTTTTGTATTTGTAGTTTGTTGCCTGTCCACTGTTTATGCAGTTTTTCAGTGATTGGATTGTGTTTCTTTGCATTAACTGTGAATGCCCGCTAAAAATGAATCTCAGTGTTCCATGTGGTGACATACAAGTACTTTGATAAGTTTACTTTGAACTTTGTACATGCTCAACCATGTAATATTGAGACTTTCCCCCTCTGCCAAAGGATTGTGAATTTTTGGAATTCTCTACTCCAAAGAGCTGTGGAGGAGGAGTCAATGAATGGATTTAAGGCTCAGAACGATATCAGAGCAATTAAGGTTTATGGGCATCAAAGAGGAAAATGGGATCAATAACAATGTTCAGATCAACCACAATTAAAGTTCAAAGTTCAAAGTAAATTTATTATCGAAGTACATATATATCACCATGTACTGTAGTATATATCACAGTAAATACAAAGATACACAATAGAATCAATGAAAAAATGCATGTAACAAGACAAACAACCAATATGCAAAAGACAATGAACTGTGCAAATACAAAAATAACTAAAGAATTAAATAATAACAATAATGATTATGATGATGATATTAATAATAATAAGCAATAAATATTGAGAACCTGAGATGAGGAATCCATAGAAGTGTGTATAGGTTGTGGGAACAGTTCAGTGATGGAGTGAGTGAAATTGAGTAAAGTTGTCCCTTCTGGTAAAGAGCCTGGTGATTGAGGGGTGATAACTGCTCTTGCAGTGGGACAGCATGGCCAAATTCTTCGGCTTGTGTTCCTTAGTCTGTATTGTATGTACAAAGACACGGTACTATATTACAATAGTTATTAAACTTCATAAGTAATCTGCTGTCTGTAGAGGTGACCTGAGATCTTAAAAGACTCTTTATAAATGTGATTTTCTTCCTTTCTCACAAAGAGACAATGAAACATTCAAAGCAAAACTACTTCAGACAGTGAAACGTTCAGTTCAGAATCAGGTTTAATATTACTGGCATATGTCGTGAAATTTGCTGTTTTGCAGCAGCAGTACATTGCAATATAGAGTTAATATATTAAAAATAAATTAAATTAGTGCAAAAAGAGAGGGGAAAAATAGTGAGATAGTGTTCAAGGGTTTATTGTCTGTTCAGAAATCCAATGTTGGAGGGAAGACACAGTTCCTGTCTGTTGAGTGTGTGTTTTCAGGCTCCTGTACCTCTTCCTTGAGGTTAGCAATGAGAAGAGGGCATGTCCTGGGTGATTGGCATCTTTAATGATGTATTCCGCCTTTTTGAGGCATCACCTTTTAAAGATGACCTGGCTGAGGAGGCAAGTGCCCGTGATGGGTCCTAGGATATAGGAGCAGAATTAGGCCATTTGGTCCATCGAGTCTGCTCTATAATTTTGTCACGGCTGATCCACTTTTCTATTCAGCCCCAATCTCCTGCCTTCTCCTTGTGTCCCTTCATGCCCTGACCAATCAAAAATATATCAAGCTCTGCCTTAAAAATACATAAAGACTTGGCTTCCACAGCTGCCTGTGGCAATAAATTCCACAGATTCACCACTCTTTGCATAAAGAAATTCTTCCTCATCTCTGTTTTGTAAGGACTCCCCTCTATTTGAGGCTCCCTCCATAGGAAACTTCCCTTCCACATCCACTCTGTCAAGATATTTGCCATTCGACAGGTCACCTCTCATTCTTCAAATTTCCAGTGAATACAGGACCTGAGCCATCAATCAGCCTTCATATGACAAATCGTTTAATCCTGCTATCAGTTTTGTGAACTTCCTTTAAACCCTGTCCAGTTTCAGCACATGCTTTCTAAGATAAGAGGCCTAAGCTGCACATAGTACTCTGAGTGAGGCCTTACCAGTGCTTTATAAAGTCTCAACCTTACATCCTTGCTTTTATATTTTAGTCCTCCTGAAATGAAAGCTAGCATCGCATTTTCCTCCCCCCTCCCCCCCCCCCCTCCACAGACTCAACCTGGAAGTTAACCTTTGGGGATCCCTGTAGAAGGACTCCTAAATCTCTTTGCACCTCAGATTTCCGTACTTTTTCTCCATTTAGAAAATAGTCAACCTTTTCATTTTTTTGCCAAGGTGCATGACCATACATTTCCCAAAACTGTATTCCATCTGCCACTTCTTTGCCCATTCTCCTAATCTAAGTCCTTCTATAGCTTCCTTTTTTCTCAAAACTACCTGCCTCTCCACCTATCCTTGTATTGACTGCAAACTTTGCAACAAAGCCTACAATTTCATCATCCAAGTTATTGACATATAACGTAAAATGAACCAGTCCCAAGACAGACCCTTGTGGAACACCACTAGTCACTGGCAGCCAACCAGAAAAGGCATTGTTTATCCCCACACTTTGCCTCCTGCCAATCAGTCACCTCTTTATCCATGGTAGAATATTTGCTGTAATGCCATGCGCTTGTAACTTGTTAAGCAGCCTCATGTGTGGCACCTTTTCAAGGGCCTTCTGAAAATCCAAGTACACAACATCAACTGATTCTGCTTTGTCTATCCTGCTTGTTATTTTTTCAAAGGATTTGTCAGGCAAGATTTTCCCTTGAGGAAAACATGCTGACAATGGCCTATTTTATCATGTGCCTCCAAGTACTCTGAAACTACATTCTTAACAATCGACTCCAACACCTTCCCAACCACTGAGGTCAGACTAACTGGCCTTTCTTCTGCCTCTCTTCCTTCTTGAAGTGTAGAGTGACATTTGCAATTTCCCAGTCTTCCAGAACCGTTCCAGAATCTGGTAATCCTTGTAAGATCATTATTAATGCCTCCATTATCTCTTCAGCAGCCTCTTTCAGAACCCTGGGGTGTACACCATCTGGTTCAGGTGACTTATCTACCATCAGACTTTTCTGTTTCGCAAGAAGCTTCTCTCTAGTAATGGTAATTTCATACACTTCATGACCCCTGACACCTGGACCTTCCACCATACTGCTGGTGTCTTCCACAGTGAACACTGATGCAAAATACTTCTTCAGTTCATCCGTCATTTCCTTGTTCCCCCAGTTACTATGTCTGATGTTCTTGATTAGTCAGAGCATCAAAGATTACAGGAAGAAGGCAGGAGAATGGGGTTGAGAGGGATAATAAATCAGCCATGATGGAATGGCAGAGCAGTCTCCATAGGGTGAATTGCTTAATTCTGCCCATGTCTTATGGTCTTATTTTCTTAATTCCAAAGGACATGAGTGAACCAGTTGAGTTTTATATGACAAAGTAACTTCTTTCTGACAGCAACTATCTGTATTTATACAGCACACTTAACTATCCTTAGGTACAATTAGACAAAACTCTCTGAACTGGATATTGAGATTGGAGGTTAAAGACTTTAATGAGCGTTATAAAGGAGATGATAGCCCTTTTCTCGCCTTGTTTGTGCAGCTTCAGAGCTGTGTGTCAGACATGGCTAGAAGCAGCACTGTATTGGCTCTCTTCCTGTTTACCCTGTATACTTCGGACTTTAGATATAACACTGAGTCATGTCATCTGCAGAAATTCTCTAATGACTCAGCAATAGTTAGGAGGATGAAGGGAGAGCATGAGGATAAATACAGGGCCCTGGTGGAGGATTTGTCCAATGGTGCAAGCTGAATCATCTGCAGCTCATCATCAGTAAGACAAAGGAGATGGTGATGGACTTTAGGAAAACTAAGCCTGCACAGCTCCCTGTTACTATTGATGGTGAGTACCTGGGAGGGGAAAAGGATGACAGTCTTGAGTGGAGCATGAACACAGAGGCTGTGTACAAGAAGGGCCAGAGTCACCTCTACAACCTGAGGATACCGATCTCTTTGGAGTTTGCAGGCCACTCCTTCACATATTCTACCTGTCTGTTGTCACCAGTACAGTCTTCTATGTGGTGGTGTGCTGGGGCAATGGCATTAGCACGGGTGATGCCAATAGGCTCAATAAACTGATTAGAGAGGCTGGCTGTTATAGGAGTCAAACTGGACACACTGGTGGAGGCTGTGATAGAACAAAGGAGCCTACAGAAAATCCTGGCAATTCTGGACAATGTTTCTCACTCTCTGCATGCCAGCTTGGCTGAACAGAGGAGCACTTCTAGTAATAGATTAAGACAACGGCGCTGCTCCAAAGAGAGCTACATGGGGTCATTCTTACCCTCAGCCATTAGGCTCTATAATGAATCAACCCATCTTGTGGCACAATGGGTGGCATTTTTACCATTTCCATAGCATTTGACCGTTTTTTACAAGGCTGGGTTGCTAGCTCAACACAGATGGGAAGTGCGCAAGGAGCCAGCCGAATTCGAACTCTGGGCCATTCGCCTTGAAGTCCGGTGCTGATGCCACTACACTACCAGCCAGCTAAATGTTTTAAATTTAGCTGAATTTAAATTTCCAAGCGATGACAATGAGAATTGAATGTATATTGCTGGCTACTCGATCACTACCCTATTAACCTCAGGCACAATTTTATCACAGCAGGAGGCACAGACCCCAGCCTGGCCAAGATTTAAATTAACAGAGAGTGACACACACAGAATGCTGCAGGAACTCAGCAGGTCAGGCAGCATCTTTGGAAATGAATAAAATGTTGACATTTCAGGCCAAGTCCCTTCATTGGGACTGGAAAGGAATGGAGAAGAAGCCAGAATAAGAGGAGGGAAGGGGAAGGTGCTAGGTGAAGCCAGGTGAGGGGGAAAGTAGGTGGGTGGGGAAGGGGGAATGAAGTGAGAAGCTGGGAGGTGATAAGTCAAAGATGTGAAGAGCTGGAGAAGAAGAAATCTGATAGGAGAAAAGAGAGTGGACTTTGGGAGAAAGGGAAGGCAGAGGGGCACCAGAGGTAGACAATAAGCAGTTGAGGAGAAGAGAAGGGGTAAGAGGGGAGCCAGAACGGGGAATGGAAAAAGCGAGGAGGAGGAGGAGGGTGGAGAAATTATAGAATGTTAGAAAAGTTAATAAACATTCCATCGGGTTGGAGGCTACCCAGACGGAATATGTGATATTTCTCCTCCAACCTGAGAGTGGCCTTACTGTAGCAATTGAAGACAATTCATGGACAGACATGTAACAGTAACGTGGAGTAGAATTAACATGATTGGCCGCCGAGGCACTGAGTGAACAGGGAACACCCAGACACTCACCCTGTTAAGACTTCATATTGCATCACAAAATCAGCAATAAAGTAATGTATTTGAATTGAGATTGCAAGCTCTGTTACTGCCAAATAATGAATCTTGTTCACACCTTCTTATCATTTAGCACAGAGCTGCTGTTATTGATAGCTTGCTAAGTCCACTTCTTGCCTGGATCCACAATCTACTTCTGGATGAAGTAGGCTTCATTGTTAAAGTGTGTTTTCTTAATAAAATTAATTAACAAAGGAAGCAGTTATCACTGGAAAGGAGTTCTCCCACAATACAGTTATGTTTATTTTGGTACTGTTTTGTTCCTCTTTCACGATGTAATAATTCAAAAGAGAGTGTTGAAAGAATGGTAATAGATTTTGTTCTGAACAAAAACAATTAGCAGATCAAACCATGATGTATTTAGTTTCCAAATCGGATTTTTTCTGACTGCTGGTTAATGGAGAATATATTCTACCATGTATTTATTTCTAATCCGACAAGGTATAATTTTAAGGTGATTGGAGGAAGTATAATTCAAAGTAGATTTATTATCAAAGTACATTTATGTCACCGTGTGCAACCCTGAGATTCCTTCCCTTGCAGTTGCGAGTCTGAACTCTACAAGTGAGGAGTGGATGTCAGAGACATGTTCTTACACAGAAAGTGGTGGGTGCATGGAACACCCTGCTGGGGGTGGTGGTGGAGGCACATAGCTTAGGGACATTTACGTTCTCTACAATGGGTCTATTATGAAGGTGCAGCAGTGACAAAGCCAAGGGAATGACCCTTGAGTGCACATTGTGAAAAATGATATAGTCTGCTGTTATAAGACCATTAATGGCAGATACCTTGGACGCATTTAAGAAAATCTTCCGTAGTCACATGGATGATAGGAAGATGCAGGGTTATGAGGAAGGAAAGAGTTAGACTGATCTTAGAGTAGGTTAAAAGGTTGGCACAAATTTGTGGGCTGAAGGGCCTGTATGGTTCTGTAATATTTTATGTACTTCATTGTAATGCAAGGGTTAAGCTAGAACAACAGAAGAAAACAATAACGGTAAAACAAGCCCCTTTCCTTTCGCACACTTACCCAATCACTCACATATACAGTCTTCCATCCCCAGAAGTTACTACCACCAGGCCTCCTGTGGACTCACAGACATCAGACCTCTGTCTTCCCCAGTGGACTTGCACAATGAGGGCTTTGGTGTTGGACATCAACTTCCCGACTTCCCATCAACCTTTGGGCGTCAGCCTCCAGTATTGACCTCAGCGCTCCCCAATGACAGGACCACGAACTCAGACCTTGAATTCTGGACTCCCCAATTTACATATCTAAGTCCTCTGTGCCTCCTGCCCAATCCTAGGACCCACCAACATGGGAGGACTCACTACCCTGGGAGGACTCACTACCCTGGGAGGACTCACTACCTTGGGAGGACTCACTACCCTGGGAGGACTCACTACCCTGGGAGGCCTGCAGCCCTTGTCATCACTTGTCTTTGTCCTTGTTGTTGATTCCTCAACACTGGAAGATAGGGTGTGCACAATGACCAGACGAAAATGCTCAGACCTGAAGACTCTGAGATTCCCTGACCTTTGCAAAAGGCTGTGTACAATGATCCTCAGGCCTAAAGACTGATCTACTTTTCAATTACATTGTGATTAACATCCCTGCTCCATTTTATAGATAGATAGATAGATACTTTATTCATCCCCATGGGGAAATTCAACTTTTTTCCAATGTCCCATACACTTGTTGTAGCAAAACTAATTACATACAATACTTAACTCAGTAAAAAAAAATATATGATATGCATCTAAATCACTATCTCAAAAAGCATTAATAATAGCTTTTAAAAAGTTCTTAAGTCCTGGCGGTTGAATTGTAAAGCCTAATGGCATTGGGGACTATTGACCTCTTCATCCTGTCTGAGGAGCATTGCATCGATAGTAACCTGTCGCTGAAACTGCTTCTCTGTCTCTGGATGGTGCTATGTAGAGGATGTTCAGAGTTATCCATAACTGACCGTAGCCTACTCAGCGACCTTCGCTCAGCTACCGATGTTAAACTCTCCAGTACTTTGCCCACAACAGAGCCCGCCTTCCTTACCAGCTTATTAAGACGTGAGGCGTCCCTCTTCTTAATGCTTCCTCCCCAACACGCCACCACAAAGAAGAGGGCGCTCTCCACAACTGACCTATAGAACATCTTCAGCATCTCACTACATATACTCTTTGTTTGTCATCTCATGATATTTTTATGTTAAACAAAACATCATTCTTAGCCTTGAAAGCACTCATCTTCCTATAGTATCTCCAGTTCTTTACAGAATGAGAGTGCAAGATACCTATTAACTCGTAACAACACGCAACACAAAATGCTGGAAACGACCCTTCCTCAGGACTGAAACATCAACTGTTTACTCTTTACCCCTGTTGAGTTCTTCCAGCACTTTGTGTGTGTTACTTTGGATTTCTAAATCGTGGGCATTATATGTTGGCAGCTGAAGCACGGTGACACCTTGACCATAAGACACAGGGGCGGAATGAGGCCATTCAGCCCATCGGGTTTATTCTGCCATTCCATCGTGTCCGAACTTGCCCCCAGTACAATCCTCGAAAAGCATCGATGCAAAAATGACACATTTCACTGTATGTTTTCATGTTTCAGTATGCATGCGAGAAAATAAGCTTATCTTTAATCTTCGAAGTGATTAGTCTAATTAGGCATCATTAGCTTAATTAATTTGGCCTAAAGTTGTGTGCTGAAGGGGCTGTTCCTGTGCTGTACAGTTCTAAGTCCTATAACTCTGTTCTGCTTGCAGAGAAGATCATCACTTCATCTCTAGTATATTCACAGTCACCAAAGTCCAGGACATAATGCCTATCTAATTAGCAAAAGCAATTCCATTGAAGAGATTGTGTTTCTCCAGCACCTGTCACATCCCCCAAAGCACCTCACATCCGATTCAGCATTTTTCTGAAGTGTGCACAGAGTTCTAATATGGAAAATAAAAGCACGGCAAACTCCCACAGACAACGTGATGCAACCAGACGGATTGGTTCTGCATGTTTTGAGCTAACTATTGGCCAAATTGTAGGGGATACGTGTTTTCAAGATACTATTATGGTGTTTTTTAAAGCAGCGTAGCAGTTAGTGTGACATGATTACAGTTCAGGATGCCAGAGTTCAGAGTTCAATTCCAGCACCTCTGTAAGGAGTAGTACATCCTTCCTGTGAGCTCGTGGGTTTCCTCCGGGTGATCCAGTTTCCTCCAGCTGATCGGGTTTCCTTCCACAGTCCAAAGGCAAATGGGTTAGTATATTGAATGGTTATTGTCAATTGTCCGGTGACTAGACCAGGATGAAATCGGTGGGCTGATGGGTGGTACAGCTCATTGGGCCAGAGAGCCCGTTCCACAGTGTGTCTCTGAATAACTAAATGCAGCAAATTGGGGTCTGTTTTAACGAGCACCTCCACTCCATCTGCCATAAGCAGACCTTCCCGGTGACCAAACATTTTAATTCCCATTCCCATTCCTACTTTGACATGTCGGTTTGGCCTCCTCTTCTGCCAAGATGAGGCCACCATTGGAGTGAAGATGTGACTCCTAATATTCCGTCTCGATAGCCTCCAACCTGATGGCATGAATATCGATTACTCCTTCCAGTAAAAAAATTCCCTCCCCCACCCCTCTTCCTCTTTTCCTCAATGTCACCTCTTACCTCTTCTCATCTGCGTATCTCCTCCCCTGGGTTCCCTCCTCCTTCCCTTTCTCCTGTGGTCCACTGTCAACTCCTATCAGATTCCTTCTTCTCCAGCCTTTACCTTTCCCACTCACCTGGCTTCACCTATCACCTTCTAGCTACCCTCCTTCCCCTCCCCCCACCTTTATATTCTGGTGTTTTCCCCCTTCCTTCTCAGTCCTGAAGGAGTGTCTCAGCCCGTAACGTCGACTGTTTATTAATTTCCATCGATGCTGCCTGACCTGCTGAGATCTTCCAGCGTTTTGTGTGGTGAGACTGAGAATGTAATTGGCACCATGAAAAGTTAGCTGCAATGTTTGGTACATTGCAAACACGACTGGCTTTCAGTCAGTACATTTGGCATTGAGGAGATATGACACATTCTGAGGTTATGAGAGATGCAGAAAGAAAAGATACAGATTTATTTGCCATAATGTCATACATTTTGAGACCAACAGTGGTGGGCAGGGGAATGTGGAGGGCAAGGAAGGAGGAGTTCCTGGGCCTCAGAACATCAAGTATTTGTTGCCCTGAAATTAATCTTGGAAAATTTCTGTGCTTTTTGATTCATAAGCACAGCATGGTCAGAGCTCAATTAGTAAATATTTTTATGTATTCGTCATAAACCACAGAAGCTATAAAAGACAGTAATTAGATGCTGCCCGACCTGCTGAGTTCCTCTGGCACTTTGTATGTAATGCTTTCCAGCATCTGCACAATCCCTTGTGTCCAAGACAATAGTTATATTTCACAATAGTATCAATATGTGAAGGAAATTATCATGAGTCCACTAACATTCTCAGAGAATTCCTTGGAATTAAGAAGTATATCATGCTAACAAAGAATCCCCAAGAGTGCATCATAACTTATAAGTGAATCCAAAGACCATATGGGTATTTACAGAGATTTGCAAAGATCCCCAGAGGTATAAGATCAGACATAGAATTAGGCCACTCAGCCCTTCACATCTGCTCTGCCATTCCATCACGGCTGATTTATTATCCCTCTCAACCCCATTCTCTTGTCTTCTCCCTGTAACCTTTGATGCCTCAACTAACAAAGAACCTATCAACCTCCACTTTAAATATAGCTAATGACTTGGCCTGCACAGCTGTCTGTGGCAATGAATTCTACAGATTCAACACCCTCTGGCTAAAGAATTTCTTCTCATCTCTGTTCTAAATAAGCATTCCTCTGTTCTGAGGCTGTATCATCTGGACCTAGACTCCCACACTATAGGAAACATCCACTCCTGATCCCCTCTATATAGGCATTTCAATATTTGATAGATTTCAATGGGATCCCCTTTCAATCTTCTGAACTCCAGCGAGTACGGGCCCAGAGACATCAAATGGTGCTCATACTTCAACCCTTTCATTCCCAGAATTATTCTGATGAAACTACTCTGAACCCTCTCCAATACCAGCATATCTTTTCCATTTAAAACACATATATGTGTTTTAAACAGAATTCCTGGGAATGATTCAGCTTTTCTGGCAAATTTAGGCATCCAATTTTTACAAGATTGCATAAACAGGAAAGTGAGCAATGTGCAAATAATGTTGTTGGAATGGCAATGGGGGAGAAGATTTCTGCTTCAGTACGCTGTGACCTCTGGCAAATGTTGGAGAAACTCAGCAGGTCAGGCAGCATCCGCAGAAGAACACTTGGTATTTCAGGCCAAGACCCTTCATCAGTACTGAACAGGAAAGAGAAGAAGCTAGAATAAGAAAGTGGGTGGAGGTAAGGAGTACAAGATGGAAGGGGAGAAAGAAGGTAGGGGGGGTCTCCCAAACAGTACTTCTAGGTGAGGCAACACTTCACCTGTGAGCCTGTTGTGGTATTGTGTCCAGTGCTCCTGATGTTTCCCTCCATTGGTGAGACCTGAAGCAGATTGGAGGACCGCTTCGTTGAACATCTTTGCTCTGCCCTCACAAAATAACAGGATCACTCATTTAAATTTGACTTCCTCTTCCCATGTCTGTCCGTGGCCTCCTCTACTGCCACAATGAGGCCAAACTCAGGCTGGATGAACAACACTTCATTTTCCGTGTCGGTAGCCTCCATCCTGATTACATGAACATCAGTTTCTCTAACCTGATTATTTTCCCCCTTCACCTTCTCTCTTTTTGCATTCCCCATTCTGGCTCTCCTTCTCACCCCTTCTGTTCCACTCAACCCCAATCACCTCCCTCCGGTACCCCTCCTCTTTCTCTTTCTCCCCGATCCACTGTCCTTTCCTATCAGATTCCCTCTCCTTTACCTCTTCCAGCTATCACCTCCTAGCTTCTCACTTCATTCCCATTCCCCACCCAGCCATGTTCCCTTTCACCCAGTCTCGCATCTCACCCGCCAGCTTGTACTCCTTCCCACTCCCCCTCCCGTCACCTTTTTTATTCTGGTTTCTGCCCCTTCCTCTCTAGTTCTGATGAAGGGTCTCAACCTGAAATACAGACTGCTTATTTTGCTCCATATATGCTGCATGAATGTTCCTCCAGCATTTTGTGCATTTTGCTCTGGATTTCCAACATCTTGTGCCCCATTTAAGAAAGACCTTTTTGCCTTCATTTGTCCCATATCCCTCTAAATCTGTCCTATTCCACGTACCTATCCCAATTTCTTTTAAATGCTGTAAATGGGCCTGCTACGATCTCTTCTTCTGGCAGTTCATTCTATGCTCAGACCACCCTTTGGGTGAAAAGCTACCTTTCAGATTCCTATTAAATCTCTTCCCTCTCACCCTAAACCTATAGCCTGTAGTTCTTGATTCCCCAATGACTGAATGTATTTACTCTATCTATGCTCCTCATGGTTTTATTAAGCTCTATAAGACCATTCCTCATTCTCCTACACACCCCGAATAAAGTTCCAACCTGCACAACGTCTCTCCATAACTCAGTCCCTTGTGTCCTAGAAACATCTTTGTCGATCTCCTTTTCACTCTTGCCAGTTTAGTGGCATTTTCAGTTCAGTGTTTAGGTGAATGAAGTTGTCCACACTGTGGGTGGTGTTCTGTTGTGATTTAAATGAATCTCGAGGTTGTATATGCTGACATTATATGTGCTTTGTTAATAAATTTACTGTGAACTTTGAATCATTGGATTGGATTTTTATATGTGGATTTTTCTGTTTCTCTTTCCATGGATACTCCCCGAAGTGCTTAATGTTTACAGCATATTCTGCTTTGGAAGAATCTAGTCATCTAAGTGGGGGATTAAAATTTTTGCCTATGTTAAATTGATTATTTCCTATTAGGGAATCTCAGTGCATAGCAGCAGTGCTGTTTTGCCAACACTCACAACTTGTAGGTTATTTGGAAGTATCTTTGAGTCAAATGGGAAATTTAAAGCCTTACTTGACTGTTTAAATTTCTTGTGCAAAGCACATATGGTAAATAAACATAACTGATCTGTCACTGGTGAATAGCAATGTGAAGTCAGTAATGATTGAGTTTATTAATTGCAGAAAGTGTGGTTTTCCCCAAGTTAAGCATCACTTCTTTCTAAATCATGCACAGCCCGAACATTGGCTTCACCTTCAAAGTTCAAAGTAAAACTTACTACCAAAGTGCATATAGTACTGTGCAAAAGTCTTAGGCACACTTATGAAGCTAGGGTGCCCAAGACTATTGCACAGTACTCTATTTGTCAACATGGAGCAGAGAGTGAGTTTGTAAATCTGGTGGGAATAAAGGATGGTGGGAATGGCGAGGGTGGAGCACCATGGGAGGGGTGTGGGAAAGATGGCAGAGAAGGAGTGCCAGAGTAGGGTGCCGGCATGGGTGCAGACACACCCAGCATTCAGACACCAAGCAAGGTCATTTGATTCCAAACAAATGGTTTGTTGATAATTTCAGAAAGCGTCTCTGGTGCTTCCCATATATATGTGCCTAAGACTTTTGCATAGTACTGTATTAAAGTTTATTTGATTTGACCTTTAAAATAAACCAAGCCCGGTATGTTTTCACAGTAATGATAGATGAACTCTCTCCAAATGTAAAATCTACTCATAACCGTACCTGCACATATGGTCGTTATTGTCTCACTGAGAGATGGAAGGCTGAGAAAGTTGCTCTGGGCAGTAACACGTTGATGTCAGTATCTTTGCAACATTTGTGCACATAGAAGCAGAATTAGGCTATTCGGCTCATTGAGTCTGCCCCACCATTCAATCATGGCTGACTTATTATCCCTCTCAACCCCATTCTCCTGCCTTCTCCCCATAACTATTGATGCCCTGACTAATCAAGAACCTATCAACTTTAACTTTAAATTTACCCAATGACCTGCCTACACAGACAATCCATGGAGTTTAATGACTTTATAATTGCCTCTAAATGGATTTATTCTGCTTAGCTAAGCCTTTGCTCGAACAATATCGCAGTCTATATCTGTTTAACTCACCTTTTCAATCATCTTACAGTGGCACAATTGAACATCAAGTGATAGATCCACTTGGAATGTAGATTATCAGTATATGATGTCCTCTGATTCTATTGATTATAAATCTGTTCTGTTATGCCTAGTGATCAGTACCACATTAATTCAGCTTGGTTACAGTGCAGATGGTGCGGTGGTTAAATTACAAGCCTAGTAACTAAAGACATGGACCATTAATTCAGAAACAAGAGTTCAAATCCCACTGTGGTAGCCAGGGAAGTTAAACCTAACTACTTAAATAAATCATTAATATGATCTCTGCCAAGATAACAATGAAGAATTCAGATTAAGATTTATTTATCGAAACACACAGTGAAATGTGACATTGGTGTTAACAGCCAACGCACCCAACGATGTGCTGGGGGTGCGCAAGTGTCAGCACACATTCCGTCACCAACAACGCATGCCCACAATGCTCAGCAGAGCAATTCAAGCAGCAGCAGCAACACCAACAACAGCACCCTTGCCAGCCTTCCATCCACTCACTTACACACAGTGTGAGCGTGTGCATGAACGCGTGGACAGGAAGGAGAGAGTGCCACAGTAGTATAGTCACTGTCTCTATGGAGTTTATACATTCTCCCCATGATCTTCTCAATTTCCTCAGTGTGCTCTGGTTTCTGCCCACATTTCCAAAGACGTGCAGTTAGGGTTAGTGTTAGGTTGGCACTGGAAGTATGGCAACACTTGTGGTTGCTCCCCAGACAACCCTCGCTGATTTGATTGGCTGCAATTCACTGTATGTTTTCATGTTTCGATTATAGGACATGGAACAGTACAGCATAGGAAGAGGCCCTTTGGCCCACAACGTTGTGCTGCACCAGCTAAAAAGTAAATCAAAATTATTTGTGTCAAATAAAGTTAATCTTTATTTTTGAAAACTGAACACAATAAAGAAAAAGAGTTATCAGTGCAAAAAATAATATTCCCCCAACCCACTATTGAAACTTAAAAGGAAGCAGTGATATAATGGGAGTAAAAGTTTCACAGCCCAAAGAGCAAAGAGCACCACAATTCTGATTGGTGATAAATGTTTACATGATAAAAAACCAAATGTATGTTATCTTGCCACAGTTCTACTGCTGAGGGCAGTAACTTGAGGCTGATTAATTGCAGTGGGAAATTCTCCTGAGAATGAGAGTCTAAGTTAAGAACAATGATGCACTGTAAATCAAGAGGCTTTGAAGGTCTAACAGTATCTGGAATTCAATAGAAATTTCAGAAGACTAATTTATATTTTTATTTTGTTAACATCCTTCATTTCACAGAGTTGAAGCATGATCTTCTTGGTGGGGTATTTTCCTGATTGGAAGAGTCATTCATTCTTATATCATTCTACCATTCACCTGATGATAAATGAGCCCAAATGTTCTGATGGAATGTGCAAAGCTTTTCTTCTCTCATTCTCCTATGTGCCAATGAAAAAAGACCCAACCTGACAAATCTCACTTCATAATTCAATCCCTCGTCCTGGAAATGTCCTCATAATATCTCCTCTGCACTCTTTCCAGGTTCTTCTCCCACTTCGAAAGTACATTTATTATCAAAGTATGTACACATTTTTCACCCTTGAGATTTGTCTCCTTACTGACAGCCACAAAACAAAGAAACCCAATAGAACCCATTAAAAAAAGACCTTCAAATACCCAAAGTGCTGAAAAGAAAGACAAATTGAGCAAGAAATAAAAGTAAGCAAACAACTGAAATTTAGGAAAGTGAGTCTACAGCCACAAAGCAGTCATCATTGCAGCCATTCCAGTTGCCTGTTAGTTGTAGGCCAGAGCCTCAGTTCAGCGCAGGGATGTTAAACCTTATGGAGCTTCCTGCGGTGAGCGAGTCTAGGACCAGAGGGCACAGCGTCAGAATAGAAAGGCATTTCTTTAGAACAGAGAGGAGGACGAATTTCTTTAGCTAGAGTATGATGAGTTTATGAAATTGCCACGATGGCTATGGAGGTCAAGTCATTGGGTATAGTTAAAGTGGAGCTTGATCAGTTCTTGATTAGTAAGGATGTCAAAGATTATGGGGAGAAGGCATGAGAATAAGGTTGAGATAGATAATAAATCAGATGTGACTGAATGACATTTGATGGGTTGAATTACCTAATTCTGTTCCTATGTTTTATGATCTTATGATCTTCCATCATCCTAGGGATCACCAGAAACTCAACAGAACCAATCACAATAAATTCAGTCATTCATTATGTGCCATGTTGTATGATGTGGGCGACCATGGTCTTTCCATGATCATGATTGTTCTTGGCAAATTTTTCTACAGAAGTGGCTTGTCATTGCCTTCTTCTGACAGTGTCATTACAAGACGGGTGACCCCAGCCATTATCAATACTCTTCAGAGATTGTCTGCCTGGCGGCAGTGGTCACATAACCAGAAATTATGATATGCACCAGCTGCTCATACAACCATCCACCACCTGCTCCCATGGCTTCATGTGACCCTGAGCAGGTGTTACACCTCGCCCAAGGGTGATCTGAAGGCTAGCGGAGGGAAGGAGCACATTACATCTGCTTTGGTAGAGATGTAGCTCCACCCCACTTCCCTAATCACATATAAACTGTAGCTAAAGATGCAGGTTATTCTTTCCATCTCTAGTACAGAAAATTTGAAAAAGTTTCATATCATATATCAGTGATAATAAATGTGATTCTAAGCAATCGAGTATTCCATCTGGGTACCCAACAACACCTTATATTCTGGCTGGGCAGCCTCCACCTGATGGTAAAAACATTGATTTCTTCAACTTTCAGTAATGGCCCCCCACCCTCTCCTTCACCATTCCTCAAGCCCTTTTCTCTCTCTCACCTCATCTCCTTGCCTGCCCATCACCTCCCTCTGGTACTCCCCCCTTTCTTTCTTCCATGGCTTCTGTCTTCTCCTATTAGATTCCCCCTTCTCCAGCCCTGTATCTCTTTCACCAATCAACTTCCCAGCTGTTTGCTTCACTCCTCCCCCCAGTTTCACTTACCTCCCTGTGTTTCTCCCACCCCTCCCTCCACCTTCTAATTCTACTCCTCATCTTTCTTTCTCCGGTCCTGCTGAAGGATCTCAGCCCGAAACGTCAACTGTACTCTTTTCCATAGATGCTGTCTGGCCTGCTGAGTTCCTTCAGTATTTTATATGGATAGGTTTCTATCAGCTTTGCACATCTGGATACTGCAATTTTTCCCTATCCTTTACAAAACTGCTCAAGCATGGGGATTGTGAGTGAACAGTCCTTTTCAAACCCAGCCACAAATTCTCAATTGGATTGAGGTTTGGACTTTGACTTGGCTACTCCAGGACATTAACTTTGTTGTTTTTAAGCTATTCCTGTGCAGCTTTGGCTTTATGCTTGGGGTCATTGTCTTGCTGGAAAACAAATCTTCTCCAAGCATACAGCTTTCTTACAGACTGCATCAGGTTTTCCTCCAGGATTTCCCTCTATTTTGCTGCATTCATTTTACTCTCTACGTTCACAAGCCTTCCAGGGCCTGCTGCAGTGAAGCAGCCCCACATCATGTTTCATGGTAGGAATGGTGTGTTTTTGATGATGTGTAACGTTTGGCTTACATCAAACATAGCATTTAGTCTGATTGCTAAAAAGCTCAATTTTGGTTTCATCTGACCGTAGAACCTTCTTCCAGCTGACTTCAGTTTCCCACATGCCTTCTGGCAAACTCTAGCTGAGATTTCATGTGGGTGTTTTTCAACAGTAGCTTTGCTACTCTCCCATCAAGCTGTGACTGGTGAAGCACACAGTCAACAGTTGTATGTGCAGTCTCTCCCATCTCAGCCACTGAAGCTTGTAACTCATCCAGAGTTGTCATAGGTCTCTTGGTGACCTCCCTCTTTAGACCTCTTCTTGCACGGTCACTCAGTTTTAGAGGACAGCCTGCTCTAGGCAGATTTACAGCTGTGTCATATCCTTTCCATTTCTTGATAATTGACTTAACTCTACGCCAAGAGATATTCAGTGACTTGGAAATTTTCTTGTATTCATCTCCTGACTTGTGCTTTTCAATAACCTTTTCATGGAGTTGCTTGGAGTGTTCTTTTGATTTCAAGGTGTAGTTTTTGGCAAGATACTGACTCACCAGCAATTGGACCTCCCAGATTTGCCTTGACTGCACACAGGTGACCTCCATTTAACTAATTATGTGACTTCTGAAACCAATCGGCTGCACAAGTGGTGATTATGTGTGTCAAATTAAAGGGGGTGAATACTTAATGCAATCAATTATTTTCGGTTTCATATTCGTAATTAATTTAGATCTGTTTTTGTTTTGACACGGAAGAGTCTTTTTTCTGTTGAATAGTGTCCAAAAAAAAGCCAAATTAAATCCATTGTGATTCAATGTTGTAAAACAATAAAACATGAAAACTTCCAAAGGGCTTGCAGGAACTGTGTGTATAAGTGATGCAAGAATGGGTGTCGGGTGGACATACGTCTCTAACCAAGGATATGTAAGGCACTCCTTCCCTCCACTAGCCTGGGCAAGGTGTAGCACCTACTTAGCCCCCCCAGTCATGGTCACCTGAAGCCATGGGAGAAAGTATGGATGATTGTCTGAGCAGCTGGTGCATATCACAAGTCCTGGTTATGCAACCACTGACACCAGGTAGACAATCTCTGGAGTATTGAGAATGGGTGGGTCACCCATCTTGTAAAGACACTGCCCAGAAGAAGGCAATAGCAAACCTCTTCTGAAGAAAAATTTGCCAAGAACAATCACAGTCATGGATAGAAAAATGAATTAAGACTAACAGTGTGAAGAGGGTGTTCCTCACAGGCAATGATCAGATTAATGAAAGGCCAAGATAACCCCCATCCTACGAGATGGCACATGATGATGAGTGCAAAAAGAGAAAAAAAAGAAACAGTAGTGAAGTATTGTTCATGGGTTCACTATCCATTCAGAAATCTGATGATGGAGGGGAAGAAGGTGTTCCTGAATCATTGAGTGTGTGTCTGCAGGCATCTTTACCTCCTCCATAATGACAGCAATAAGAAGAGCGCACGTCCTAGGTGATGGGGTCCGTGATGATGCTTGCCACCTTTTTGAGGCATCGATTCCTGAAGATCTCCTTGAAGATATCTTGAAGATGTCTTAAAGAAGATAAAACCAAAATAATTTGTGTTAGTTCATTTGGAGGTGGGCAGTAAAACAAAAAGAGATTGCAGATGCTGAAAATGTGGACCCACTTCCTCCTCCCACTGCTCTTCTATTCTGGCTTCTACCACCTCCCTTCCAGTCCTGATGAAGGGTCTTTTCATCCATAGATGCTGCCTGACCCCCTGAGTTCTTCCAGCTGTGTGTGTTGAGGAGGTAAAACAGAAAATGATGGATAATTTGTGGGGAGGGAACATCAAAGGAAAACCAGCAGATGTTGGAAGTCTAAATAAAACAGAAGATGGTGGAAACATTCGGCAGGTCAGGTGGTGTCTGGGGAAAGAGAAACATTGTGAATGATTCAGATCAAAGATCATTCATCAATCAGAATCTGTACCGAGTCTTAAGGAATGGAATTAGTCTCTAATACATTGGGAAAAAAAGTCAGGTTGGAAGCACTCCATGGAATGTCTGCTTTCTATACAACCCAAGTTCCCAGCTCCGTGACTGCATTATTGCAAGAACAAGGGACAGACAGTGTGAGGGGGAGGAGAGCAAGTTAGATTAACACCAATCACATACCAAAGTAAACCAAGTGAATATTCGATGACTAGGTCTGCTGCAATACTTAGAATTCGGTAACTTAAAGTAATAAAAGTCCTTTTTTTTCTGTTGGGAAGTCATGCAACACAAAACAGCTATAAACAATCAGTGGGATATTATAAAGGAGAGATGTAGGAGAGACTGAAATACCTCCCAAATACACACCTTTTAGATTGTCATTTTTCCCATGCTTTCGTTCATTAGACCATAAAACATAGGAGCAGAGTTAGGCCATTGAGCCTGCTCTGCTATTCCTCATGGCTGATTTATTATCTCTCTCAACCCCATTCTCCTGCCTTCTCCCCATAACCTTTCATGCCTTTACTAATCAAGAACCAATCAACCTCTGCTTTAATACCCAAATACAGTCAGTCGTCTGCAGCAATGATTCCACAGACTGACCACCTCTGGCTAAAGAAATTCCTCCTCTTCCCTGCTCTAAGCTGATGTTGTTCCATTCTGAGGCTGTGCCCTCTGGTCCTAGAATCCCCCATTGTAGGGAACATCCTCTCCATGTCCACTCAATCTGGGTCTTTCTATATTCGATAGCTTTCAATGAGATTCCGCTCCCCCCCCCCCCCCCCCCACATTCTTATATGTGGACATGTTCTTATATGTATCCATTAAATACTTCACTTAGAGTAATAGAGTCAAAGAGTAATACACCATGGAACCAGGCCCTTCGGCCCATTTCATGCATGGGCTAGTTTCAATTCCTCATGTTTGACCCACTTTTCAAGTTCCTGTGTGTCAAGATCTCTAAAGACCTAACCTAGTCCCAAAATATCAATGCAGCTATAAAGAAGGCAAGACAGTGATTATACTTCATTAGGAGTTTGAAGAGATTTGGTATGTCAACTAAAACACTCAGAAACTTGTATAGATTTACCCTGGAGAGCATTCTGACAGAATACATTGTACGTCTTGATACATCACCGTCTGATATGAGAGGGCTACTGCACAGGACCAAAAGAAGCTGCAGAGGGTCGTAAATTTAGTCGGCTCCATCTTGGGTACTAGCCTACAAAGCACCCAGGACACCTTCAGGAACGGTGTCTCAGAAAGGCAGCACCCAGGGCATGCCCTTTTCTCACTGTTACCATCAGCAGCCTGAAGGCACAAACTCAGCTTCTTTCCCTCTGCCATCCAATTCCTAAATGGACATTGAACCCATGAACACTAACTCAGTTTTTAAATATATATTATTTCTGTTTTCGCACAATTTTTAATCTATAATCTGTATTTATTTATTTATTTAAGTTTACTCTTTTTCTTCTATATTATGTATTGCATTGAACTGCTGCTGCTAAGTTAACAAGTTTCATGACACCAGATGGTGATAATAAACCTGATTCTGATTCTCTAAACCTGTCCTGTCCATGCACTTATCTGAACATTTTAAAATTATTGTTAATGTAATTTGCTCAAATACTTTCTTTAGCTACTCATTTCCATCTGCCACTTCTTTACCCATTCTCCTACTCTGTACTGCAGACTCTCTGCTTCCTCAACACTACCTGCCCCTCCACTTATTTTTGTATCAACCCCACAGTTAGCCACAAAGCCATCAATTCCATCATCCTGATCAAATGAAAAGAAACCAGCTCTGCAGAACATCTCTAGTCACCAGCATTCCATATAGAGACCACCTTCTATGGAAAGAATTTGCACCTCAGTCCCTTTTTTAATCTTTCCCCTCCTAACTTAAACCTTTGCCCTCTCGATTTTGGTTAAATCTTCCTTTGATAAAAAGACTCACCCTCTCGTTTTACACACACCTTAAGTAGTACTCCATTTCAAATCCTTCTGTTGCCTTGCTCTTCCCATACTCCATAAGACTCCACTAATCATTCCCCCTTCACATTTCTCCAAATTCTAGCTCTTGGACACTTTGCTTCACCATTGAGAATCATATCTTCAACAAAATTTCAGTCCCATCTTCACCACTCTCCTTATTTATAATGTCCCTTAACACTGGCCTTTTAAAATTATCTTTGGGTTAGCTGATCTTCCGTCTGGTAAATTCACCTCCATTTTATTCAGGTAAGTGCAAGGGTTTGCATTTTGGGAAACTTTTAAGAATTCTACAACTCATATTATCAGTACACCTGGGAGGTTATGTACAAGATGTTGATGAGGAATACTGTGTTCGGTTTGGTCACCCTGCTGAAGGAAAGATGCCATTTAAGCTGAAAAGAATGCAGGAACCATTTATGAGAATATTGCCAGGACTCGAAGGGGTGTCAAGAGGATGTTTCCTACAATGAAGGATTTAAACCAACAGAACTGCTGTTCATTAAATGTTTCTTGTGTTTTGCGCCATTCTCTGTCAACTCTAGAGACTGATGTGCATGAAAATCCCACGAGATCAACAGTTTCTGAGATACTCAAACCACCCTGTCTGGCACCAACAATCACAGTCAAAGTCACTTAGGTCATATTTCTTCTTGGCACAGTAGTGTAGTGGTTAGAACAACAGTTTACAGTACAGGCAACATGGGATAAATTCCTGCCACTGCCTGTAAGGAATTTGTACAATTTTCCCGTGAACATGTGGGTTTCCACCGAGTGCTCCGGTTTTCTCCCACAGTCCAAACATATATTGGTTGGTAGGTTGATTGATTATTATAAATTGTTCCGTGATTAAGGTTAAATTGTGGGTTGCTGGGCAGTGTGGCTCGAAGGGTCTATTTCATTCTTTATCTCAATAAATAAATAAATACATGATATTTGGTCTGAACAACAACTGAACCTCTTGACCATGTCTACATGCTTTTATGCATTGAGTTGATGCCACATGATTGGCCAATTAGATATTTGCATTAACAAGTGTACCAGTGTACCTAATAAACTGGCCACTGAGTGTATGTGCAAGTTATCTCTCTTGGTTTTATCTGTGTTATTGAACAGGCTGACAGAATCTGTAATTTGAGGTTTATAATTATATGGAATGACTTAATTCTCTAACTTTCTTTCCTCCTGCCTATATCACAGAGACCATATCATGGCCACGGCATTGCCGGACACGAGACAGACATCAGAGATGGAAGAATTGAATGATGAATATTCAGGTAAATATTTTCATGTGGCCCATTTAACATAATTCTAAAGGTTGAAAAAGCTTGATATTGAGATTAGTTTGATAGTTTCTTGTCACTGGGTAATGGACACCTTGGCAAGATGATGTTCTGATTATCATTAGCAATAAGAGATTAGATACAATACCACACAGTTCTCACAAAACTAGAATTGAACTGCCAGTGTTCACCATGTTCCTTTACCTCGATGGTCGATAGTGTTGGGATTTGGTGTCTGTTGTTATGTGCATTAGAACATCAGAAATCAAAATAATCTTCTTAATGAAAAATGACATGTTCTAAACATTTCAAACTGAAGAGCTGATTATTGACTACAGAAGGAATGTCGGGGGTCCATAAGCCACCAAAAAGTTTGACAAACATTTTTCCATTGGTTAATATTTTGCACAGGCTTAATGAAACGAAGGGCTTGTTCCTGTGTTGTATCTCCCTCTGACCCTATGACCCTATTAACAGTAGGCCCAGGCACCTCCACGCTGTACTGGTAGTTAAAAGTGTTATTCCTATGCCACTCAGTTAGACACGTCCACATGGGAGAAGTCCACATACTGTACAAGCAGGGCTATCAATAAAGTTTAGTTGAGTATCCTGCATGCTGGTATTCTGGTATGCTCTGCTCTATCCTTCCATAATGAGTACAACATGGTGTCAGAAGCGGTTGATTGTTGATGAATTGGTCTACAGACCAAGTGAGATCCCCAACAAGAAAGAATTTACAGTAAGACTGTTCTTATTTGCATACATCTATGAAAAATATCCAGAGACTTATCAACCTAAACTGTCTATGCTAGTTTGCTATCTGTATGCACCATGAGGGATGAGCTGGAAAAGGGGCAGGATAGCAAGGCAACACCTTTGAGATACAACCAATAGTGGATACATTGTAATAATCTGTGGGCCACTAGCCTGGGGAAGTGCACAGAGACACAGCCACAGCAGAGAAGTCAGTCAGACACTTAGGGAGAGAAAAGGAGACATTTGTAGTCCAAATAAATAAAACAGTAAATAAATAAACTGGAAAGTGGAGTAAATATCTGCTGTACCTAGACCTACTTACCTAACAAAGCTCCCTGACACATTTGATTTTTCTAAACCAGGGGACTTCGAGAGATTTAGGGTTGCAAGCAATCTCACTCAGGCTTCAGATGATCATTAAGTAAGCACATTGATCTACCTCGTGCGTGACAAAGCAGATGACATCATGGATGGATTAGGACTGACAGGTGCTCAGAAAAAGGAGTTGAGAATAAATTCAAAGAATACTTCACAGGAAAATGAAATGTGATGTACGAGAGTGCAAAGTTCAACTCCAGAAAGCAGGAGCCAGGTGAAAGTGTAAGTGACTTCATCACAGCACTGTATGTGTTGTCAGACAACTGTGCATATGGAAATCTGAGCAATGAGCTCATCAGAGACAGGATTATTGTCAGGCTACTAGACACCAAATTGTCAGAGAGATTTCAGTTGCAGGCAAATCTCACAGAAAGCTATTACTATGGTCAGACCGAGTGAGAATGTTCATCAGCAACAAGCAGAACTCGGGCAGGAAAATGATTCTAGAGTAGGTTACATGGTCGGCACAATATTGTGGGCCTGTAATGTGCTGTAGATTTTCTATATTTTATGTTCTAAAGCTGGAAGCTATAAAAAAAGGCAACAAACAAGGTGCAGTCAGAAAGAGGTGACAGTAGAACTCAGCTTAAACAAAACAGACAAGCGAAGCAAACAGCAGGCAAAATCTCCAGCTGAAGGAGATGCTGCAAGTCTCCAATCCATGTTAAAGAGTTCCGTCCAGCAATAGAGGTGAAATGCTACCAACGCAGTAGAGTTGGCCAGAAAAAAAGTTGGTGTCATACAAAAACAATTGTTCAGGAGGTCAAAGAAGACCAGGTGGCGAGAACTTTCCTTGGGGCTCCAGATTCAAATCGACAAGATTGGTGGACTACGCTTCAGTTACAAAATGAGGCAGTGACCTTCAAAATGGACGCTGGGGCAGGGAAATGGATGTTGATGTTTCAGGTTGAGACCCTTCACCTGGACTGCGGAGGTCTGTGTGAGCATATGGTTGAAAAATCAGCAGAAGAGATCAATGGGGGGAGCAGTGAGAGAGAGTCTTGCTGAATTCCTGTTGAAGAGAGCACCAAAAGACCCTTTTCAACTTCATCAGAGACCCAGCTTTGTCCACTGCTAAATCCATGAGCAGAAATTTTAATTACTGGAGACTTTTGGGAATCCCCTTGAAAGCCAAAAATCAGGTCTGCTCCAACAATGTGTCCCACTCCTGACTTTAAAGATCACCAGTAAAACACTCCCAGTAACAACTTCTTTCTGAGCACAAGCTTTGAAAAACTTTAGTGCTGGAGGAGCCATCTATCAGGAACTTGGATGGTTTTGAACAAAACCTATTTACCATCAGATTTCATACAGAGTGCAGATAAGATTCAAACATGAGCCCGACTGTGTTGGCCACCTATCCTCCTCCATTGTACTCCAATTTACTCTGATATAAAGTGCTAGCTGCAAATTTTCACAGGATACATGAAAATGGGAGCAGGAGCAGGTCACCTGGCCTTTCAATCCTGTCCTGCCTTTCGATATGATTATCATTTGTTGTAATGCACTGCGTTGTATGACATGAACGATTATGGTCTTTCCATGACCATGATTGTTCTTGGCAAATTTTTCTACAGAAGTGGTTTGCCATTGCCTTCTTCTGCGCAGTGTCTTTACAAGATGGGTGCCCCCAGCCATTATCAATACCCTTCAGAGATTGTCTGCCTGGTGTCAGTGATCACATAACCAGGACTTGTGATATGTTTCAGTAAGATTATCCCTCATTCTGAACTCAAAACCAAACTGTTCAAACTGTTCAACATCTTTTAAAGATAAAGATGAGCTTCCTTTGTCACATACACTACATTGAAATGGAATGAACTGCACTGTTTTGCATCAATGACCAACACAGTCCGAGGGGCAGCCCGCAGTATCTCAGCACTTTGGGCGCCAACATAGCATGCCCACAACTTACTAACTCAAAGCTGTACATTTTTAGAATATGGGAGGAAACTTGAGCACCTGGAGGAAACTCATGCACTCATAGGGAGAATGTACAAACTCCTTACAGGCAGCGGCAGGGAATTGAACCCCGATATTCCAATTGCTGCCGCTGTAAAGCATCACGCTAACTGCTACGCTACCATACTTCCCATCACGCTACCTTGCCATCCACAACCAATGCTCGCATCCCAGAAATTTTCTCCTCAGATTGAACAGTAAGACATGCAGCAGAGTACCCAGCTGAAACAGAAGTTTAGTAAAACGTGTTCGTCTCTTCACTGAGTATACTCATGAGTATATGACTTACCTGGGTGGTGGCTGAGTGGAACTCATGCCAAAGAAAACAACCACTCATATAAATAATTATGATTTTATTTAAACTTTTTTTAAATAAAGTTGCAGCTTTACATGAGTTATGAAGCAACCACGTGTTTGTATTTGGTGAATCCTGATGAAAGGTCTTGGCCCAAAACATTGACTGATTATTATTCCTTTCTATAGATGCTGCCTGACCCACTGAGTTCCTCCAGCATTTTGTGTGTGTAGCTCTGGATTTTCAGCATCTGCAGGCTCTCTTGTGTTTATGTGTTTGTATTTGGCAATTTTCTGAGTAAAATGTTGTGTGCTATTAGGACAAGAAGTTTCTTCAAACTAATTACAAGCAAAAATCAATACAATTAGCAATGCAGTGTTGGTATGAGACATCTCTAGCACAAAGACTTTGCTGACTAGTACAATAGTTTTCTTTGCAACATGTTACGAATAACCAGATTAGATTCTGTCTAAACTCAATATCAGCCTTCTGCAAGAGAATTTCTCTTTTCCAAGGTAATCGAACGGCGCTTCGATCCACATTGGATCCTGATGCCAACAGAGTCTGATTCAGAGCATCAAGGTACTTTTCAGTGCCTGATGAAGGGTGTTGACCCGAAAAATCCACTGGACTCTTTCCCATGGATGCTTCCTGGCCTGCTGAGTTCCTCTAGCATTTTGTGTGTGTTGCTTGGATTTCCAGTATCTGCAGATTTTCTCCTGTTTGTGATAAGACCATAAGATCTAGGAGCAGATTTAGGCCATTTAGCCCATTGAGTCTGCTCTACCATTCCATCATGGCTGGTTTATTATCTCTCTCAACCCTTCTAACCTCTCAAATCTTCTAACCATTCTATCCATTCTAGTACCTTTCCCATAATACCATGGGCTTTTAATTTGTTAAGCAGCCTCATATGCGGAACCTTGTCAAAGGCCTCTGAAAATCCAACTAAACATCCACTGACTCTCATTTGTCCATCCTACCTATTACTTCCTCAAAGAATTCCAACAGATTTGTCAGGCAAGATTTAGCCTTTAGAAAACCATGCTGATTTTATTCTATTTTATCAAGTGCTTCCAAGTACCCTGAACCCCATTCTTAATAATGCTCTTCTATCCTGAGATTGTGCCCTCTGGTCCTAGACTCTTTCAATATATGAAACATCCTCTCAACATCTATTCTATCTAGGCCTTTCAATACGTTTCAGTGAGATCGCCCCTCTCATTCTTCTAAAATCCAGCAAGTATAGGCCCAAAGCCATCAAATGTTTCCTCACATGTTAACCCTTTCATTCCCAGGATCGTTCTGGTGAACCTCCTCTGGACTCTGTCCAATGTCAGCACATCCTTTCTTAGATAACGGGTCCAAAACTGCTCCCAAATTCATTCTGACCAAAGCTTTATAAAAGCTCAGTCTACATACACATCAACAGAATAAAAACTCGAACCACTGAAACTGATCTGATGATTGTTTTAGGATTAGATCTGCTGACAGTCAAAATGTGACCCTTCATTTGGTAACGCTCTTGGCTGTTCTGAACTGGTAGGACTAAGTCAAGTAACGATCAGCATAACAATGACTAATGGGATTAGCCTTGCTGGTTCACCTTTCAAGCCGTTTATTTTGTTGCAGCTCCTTGACCGTGGCTTGCAGTTAGAAGAATCTCTTGTGATGGGTGAAACTCTCCAGCATCATTGATTCCATATGCACTGACACAACACTTATTACATGAGTTCAAATGGGCAGCGCAGTGGCAAAGCTGTTAGGGTGATGCTTTACAGTGCCAGCAACCGGGGTTCAATTCCACCACTGTCTCTAAGGAGCTTGGGTCCGTTCTCCCCGTGATCGCATGGATATCCTCCGGTTTCCTCCCACATTCTAAAGATGTACATGTTAGGATTAGTAAACTGTTTGCATGATATGCTGGCGCCAAAAGCCCGGTGACACTTGTGAGCTGCCTCCAGTACACTCTCTAATTGTGTTGGCCGTAGACACAAACAAGACATTTTGCTGTATGTTTCAATGTACGTGTGACAAATAAAACTAATTTTTTATCTTAAACACGAAAAACTCCTGCAGATGCTGGCAATCCAAAGCAACACGCATAAAATACTGGAGGAACTCAGCCGTCAGTCAGCACCTATGGAAATGAATAAACAGTCAGCATTTCAGGCGGAGACCTGAAGCCTGTTCTGAAGAAGGGTCGCAGCCCAAGACTTTGACTGTTTGTTCATTTCCACAGATGTTACCTGACCTGCTGAATTTCACCAGCATTTTGTTTGTGGAATCTTTTCTCTGTACTGGGTTTTGTGTGCTCAACAGATTTGGTCAAATTCATTCATTTATACAAAATTAATTAATCTCCACATACTCTCTACTCAAACTTACTGCATAATGTGTGATCTAAAAAGGGATCAAGGTTGCAATGCAAGATATGTTCTTCAGTAAAATAATACATTCTCTGTCTTACTCTGAGGCTTCTCATTCCACGATCATTGCACTATTTCTATTGACCTTAGATCAAAATGATCTTACAGTCTCTGTATGGCATCTTCAACCAAGATATCTTCCACCCTGCAGTGGGTGAGAAGATTTGCCAGTAGGCCATGTACTTCTAGGTATAAAACCACCATGAAGACTGTAATGCCCTTCCATAAGACCATAAGGCATAAGAGCAAAATTAGGCCATTCAGCCCATTGAGTCAGCTCTGCCATTCCATCATGAGAACCTCCACTGGTCGCGGTCAAACCTGGATGCTTTGTCCTAGCTGTCTACGTGACGTGCAATAGGATTTGGAGAGCACGCTGTTGTCCGTGCAGCAGGCTCCCCCTTTCCATGCAACTGATATATCCAAAGGAACATCAGAGACACCAGCAGCGTCACAGCAGTTGTCAGTCAGAGTTGAACTGAATGTAGGACTGCCTTGGGGACTCCTGTTCTGGATGTTTCCTTGGGGTTTACTCCTTTAGCCTTCTCCTTAAGTGAATATAGCCGCAAGTTAGCCGAGTTTTGAGATCGAAGTTTTCCTTCTCCTAAATGAGTTGCAACCACAGCTGATGAGCCCCATTTGCCCAAATCCTGTCGTGATTTTTTATTAGCCCCCCCCCCAATCCCATTCCTCTGCCTTCACGCTGTAAAATTTTGACACCCTGACTAACCAAGAATTAATCAAACTCTGCTTTGAATATATCCAATGTTTCGGCCTCTACAGCCATCTGCAACAATGGTTCATTTTAACTGAAGAAGTTCATTGTTATCTCTGTCCCTCTAATCTGAGTCTGTGCCCTCTGATCCTAGATACACCTACTATAGGAAAGATCTTCTCCACGTCCCCTCTATCCAGGCCTGTCACAGTTCTCTATCCTTCAGGATATTATTTGATTGAGAAGGCATAGCATGGTTTTGATATAGTAGCTGAATGGTTCTGAAACTCCATTGCATGTGCTGTGGATCCCAATTACAGCTTGTTGCCCTCTTCCCATTCAGCGAAGCTGGCACAGTAGCACAGTGATAAGCTCAAGCTCAATTACTTTACAGTGCCAGCTGCCAGATTGTGGTTCAATTCCTGCCTCTGCCTGTAAGGAGTTTCTACGCTCTCTCTGTGACCACGCATATTTCCTCTAGGTGCTTTAGCATCCTCCCACGTTCCAAAGGTGTACAAGTTAGGGTTGATAACTTGCGGGCATGCTATATTGGCGCTGGAATATGGTGGCTCTTGTGCGCTGCTCCCAGCACATGTTGGGACTATGCTGGTTGTTGACGTAAATTATACATTTCACTGTATTTTTCAATGTTTCAATGTGCATGTAACAAATAAAACTAATCTTTATCATTCCCTTGAAAACTGTGACAGCCTCCAGTATCACAGTGTTACACATGATCTCACATTACTCTAATGCCTCCCCTCCCCCAGTTCCCCTGACGTTGAGAGATCACAGCTGCCGACATAAATCAGCCTTTTAGAAAGCAGATGTGTGGAACAGGCTTTCATCTCTTTTACAAATATCTTCATCCGCCCTCACCTCTCTGTCACTTTTACTCCCAAAGAAGAATCATGGTATTTAGGGCTTTTATCGTGAGTAATAATCTCTGTAGTTGAACCGTTCACAAGGAAACCCCCTGCCTGAGTAACCCTGGTATCCTCCAGAACATTGATTAATTCAGATTGATTCTTAGAACCCCAGACTTTAAATTCCACTCCTTGACAATTTCATCTTTCTTTTATCCCTGTATAAACATTCCCTTAGATACCCACTTTGAATAATCTACTTGTCACCTGTATAAATATCTCCTCCTGTGGTTCAGATGTAACCAGTTAGTGCATCTGTGGAGCATTTCAACACCATCTACTCTGATGAGTGTATTAGACAAATAGTGCCTGTAAATTGTGCCTTAAATGCTTCACATAGATATCAAAGGCATCTAAATCAGATTTAATTAAATGATGCTGGTGGAGAAAACTGGATAAGGATTAAAGGTGAATTCTGTGTTGTCAGACAAAAGTCTCAAGATTAAATGGGTTATCCCAAGAAGTGTCAAACAAACCACTTATGTTTGATCCAATGCAGAAGATCACTGGTTTTATTCTTTCATGACCAGCCTCAAACAGCAGACACACAAGCTGCGGGAGAAGTTGAGAAGTTTATGAGGTTTCTCCAACATGGTTCTGGCAAGACACAGTGACATTTTGCAGGCAGCTAACAAAACTACTGTCTATTTTACTATATTCTTTTTCTGGACTATGATCACTGCAATCTGCAGCGTGTAATTTCCCTTTGAGAGTTGTGCTTTTGAGCCATCTGAACGATCTGTTTTTGCGGTGTCCTGAAGGATTCTGAGAATTGGACTCTGGAGAATGTAGGTATGGCTGTGGTAGTCATTGCGGGAGTGGACTTCAGGCCAGATTGATACTTTGGGCTGGAGTGAAGCAGCATGGCCCGGCCTGAGAGTGAGAAAGAAGCCAATGTGTAGCTGATTTAAGTGCCGATCCAGATTAAAAAGATTAAGGGTCCAGCCCCAGGGTGGAGGATGAACTGGTGTTCAGCTCATTACTCTGCACCAACCAGGGTCACCTGGCTTTCCTTGTCTCAGCGCTGAACTGACTTAGTCAGAATCAGGTTTATTATCACCGGCATGATAACTTAGCAGCAGCAATTCAATGCAATAAATGATATAGAAGAAAAAAAAAGTAAAAATAAATAAATAAATAAATGGATTACAGTGTATGTATATTGAATAGATTAGAAGTTGTGCAAAAACAGAAATAATATATATTAAAAAAGTGAGGTAGTGTCCAAGGGTTCAATGTCCATTTAGGAATCGGGTGGCAGAGGGGAAGAAGCTGTTCCTGAATCGCTGAGTGTGTGCCTTCAGGCTTCTGTACCTCCTACCTGATGGTAACAGTGAGAAAAGGGCATGTCCTGGGTGCTGGAGGTCCTTAATAATGGACGCTGCCTTTCTGAGACACCGCTCCTTGAAGATGTCCTGGGTACTTTGTAGGCTAGTACCCAAGATGGAGCTGACTAGATTTACAACCCGCTGTAACTTCTTTTGGTCCTTTGCAGTATGCCCCCCCCCCCCCCCACCCCCATACCAGACAGTGATGCAGCCTGTCAGAATACTCTCCACGGTACAACTATAGAAATTTTTGAATGCTTTGTTGACATATCAAATCTCTAATGAAGCATAGTCACTGTCTTGCCTTCTTTATAGTTATATGAATATGTTGGGGCCAAATTAGGTCCTAAAGATCTTGACATTCAGGAACATGAAGCTGCTCACTCTCTCCACCTCTGATTCCTCTATGAGGATTGGTTTGTGCTCCTTCATCTTATCCTTCCTTAGGTCAACAATCAGCTCTTTCGTCTTACTGATGTTGAGTGCAAGGTTGTTGCTGTGACTCCACTCCACTAGCTGGTATAGCTCACTCCTGTATGCCCAGCAGCTGTGGCCTGGATTAGTTTCACTCACCCGAGTGCTGAACTGGCACCGAGGCAGGGACTCACATTCAGGGACTCTGCGGTTCATGTTCTTTTTTACTTTTTTATTGCTTACACGATTTGTTCTTTTCTCGATCATTGGGTCTTTGTTGTGTGGAGTTTTCCATGGATTCTACTGTGTTTCTTTGTTTTGTGCCTGCCTGCAAGAAGGTGAATGTCAAGGTTGCATATGGTATACATACTTAGTTAATAAATGAACTTTGAACTTTGAGTGAGGGCAGACCCTTGGAATATTTAACAAGTCATAGTCAAAGTGGAGTTCATTGTCATATAGACAACTACATGTATGCACAAGTACAATGAAACACTTAAATTATATTTATTTATTTTATTTTAGTGATACAGCAGGGAGTAGGCCCTTCACCCTTTCGAGCCATGCTGCCCCAGCAACCCCCTACAAATCCGATTAATTCTAACCTAAACAGGGGACAATTTACAATGACCAATGAACCTTTGGACTGTTGAAGGAAACTGGAGTTCCTGGGCACGTTCCACAGGGAGGACATACAGACGTTCCTGCAGATGGTGCTGGAATTGAACTCCGAAGTCCAGAACCCCTCGAGCTGAAGTAGCATCGCGCTAACCGCTACGCTACCGTAGTACCTCACTTGCAGCAACATGAAGGGCAGAGCATCCTATAAGCAGTATCCCTAAGAAAAATATAAACACAGTTTTTATAAGGAAGTATACAGTTTAAACAAAGTCTGTTTCAGTTCAAGGTGATCGAATTGTTGTACCAAATGGCTCAAGAACTGAAGAATTGAAGGAAAGTAACTGTTCTTGACCCTGGTGGAGTGCGATTTAAAGCTTCCGTACCTCCTGCCTGATGGTTTCCACTGTCCCATCCTGTTTACAATCAAATTCCCATTCTTACTTAGAGCAAGACCTTCATCTTTGTTAAACCTCTTTTCCTCTAGTTTTATTTCAATGGCTTCCTTCACCAGACAGTCCCAAAAGCCACTGGTGTGGCACAGAAGTTTTGTGCCATCAAAGTCAATCGTATGGCCATTGCAAACACAATGTGGGACAAAGTGGGACAGTGGAATCCTGATTGGATGAGGGATAACCAATCAGGAGGGATGGACGATGGGGATATAAATACCACCAGACTAGATAAGCCCAAGCATTATCCCTGATGAATTGGCAGAGTTTTTCATTGAAACATTGGTTAAAATCGATAGCTATATCCGACTGGAAGCCGAGAAGAGTTTATTCATCATATATGCCAGGAAAGCACTAGATCCTTCTTCATTTAATTACTCGTTCAAGGCTCAGGAATTATTAGTTTATCAGGTTCAAGAACAGCTACTTCCCTTCAACCATTCGGTTCTTGAACCAACCAGCAAAACCCTAACCACGGTTTAATAACACTATGACCACTTTGATCACTGCATTAAAACTGACTTAGTTTTATTGTTCAAATTGTATTTTCCCGTACAAATCCTGTATAATTTATGTTTAATTTATTTTTCTCTAGCGAATGTTGTGTACCTGATGCTCTGTGCCTAAGTTTTCCATTGTACCTGTCAAGACATGTACTTGTGAATATGACAATAAACTCAATTTTGACTTAATTAGCTGAGTTTTGGGTGGTGGGATGGAGATACGTCTCTACCAAAGGAGGTGTTAGGCTTTCCTTCACTCTGCTAGCCTGTAGGTCACCCTTGGGCAATGTATGGCACCTGCTTAACCACACCCCCCTCCCCCTGATCAGGGTCACGTGAAGCCATCAGAGCAGCCGGTGCACGTCACATCCTAGTTATGCGACCACTGACACCAGTCAGACAATCTCCGAAGAGTATTGATAATGGCTGGGGTCACCCATTTTTAAGGACACTGCCCAGAAGAAGGCAATGGCAAACTACTTCTGTAGAAAAATTTGCCAAGAACAATCAAGGTCCTAAGACCGTGATCACCCACATCATATGAAATGGCACAACATCTTGGGCTGAGGGGTCTTTTCCTGAGCTGTGCTGTACCGTTCCCTGTCTGAGGCTGACCACGGAGCCCATCAAGTGAATCCAGTTTTCCCGCATTTGTCCGACTAAACTCCCCCGTACCCACGTCTGAATGTCTAGCCAAGCCTGAACCCATCCTACCAAATCCGGAATGTCTTACCACTCTAAGGGTTTCATTTGTTTTCAACAGGTAAGAAGAAATCAAAGTTTAAAACTTTCAAGAACTTTTTCGCCAAGAAGAAAAGGAAAGTGACAGCAGCACCCAAAGGAGAAACCAACCTGAAGCCAAGCCAGTCAAGTACGGACGTCAGCACGGCTGAACCTTCTGAAGCACAGCCGGACTCTGAGACAGGGTAAGAGTTGTTAGGGATCTAGTGAAACGGGGCACTAACTTCCAAAAGCACAATGGGGCCGAACCTTCTATCCCACTCTTGAAAGGAGCCCTCATACGCTAAAAGATGCACTTGATCTCCCAATCTACCTCACCGCCATTGCACTGGGACAGTTCCACTCTTGCTCACTGGGGTATGAGGCCCGCTGACTACCCTCACCTGATTTAGCCTGGCCGTTGAAGCAGGAAACCAGGGTGTGGCCGCTGTCACATGCAAACAGCTACTTGGGGCCGCAGGTGAGAACTGAGTGCCTGGTGGGGACCAAAGGTGAGTGAGCTGCCCTGAAATACACTTTACATGCCCCTTCACAAGAGGTGCTACCCCTCCCTGGACTCCCCATACACTCTATACGTGGCAATAATAATTATCATTATCTCCTATTGGTAACATTGATGAACCTGTGATGTGAACCCCAAGTTCTCTGTGTTCCCCCACACTTCCAAGAATCCTGACATTAACCCTGTACTCTGCCTTCAAGTTTGATCTTCCAAAGTGAATCACTTCACATTTTTCCAGATTGAAATCCATCTGCTACTTAGCCTGGTTCTGTATCCTATCAATGTCCCAGTGTAACCAATGACAACCTTGTACACTATCCACAACACCAACCTTCCTTCATGTCATCTGCAAACTTATTCCAGTAAACCCTTTAGAATTCCATCCCTTTTCCATGTCCAGCAATGTAATTTCATTAAATTCAATATAGATTTAAGAGAATTGTATATTAACCATCAAATTAAGTGGAAGCAATGAGTGCATCAGATATTTTCCTCATTATTCTATGGACCATTTAACATGACCAATGAAATATCATTAATGTTGTAAATATTGATATATTAGATCGATAAACGGCAGCTCCTTTTCCATTTCATACTGATAGATCCATTAAAAGCCCATTGTATTGAAGTTACCTGTCCCAATTCTATAAGAACAGAAGACCATAAAACATTGTTCGTTCATTATGTGCCATGTCATATGATATAGGCTATCTTGGTCTTCCTATGACCGTGATTGTCTGGGCAAATTTTTCTACAGAAGTGGTTTGCCATTTCCTTCTTCTGGGCAGTGATGGGTGACCACAGCCATTATCAATACCCTTCAAAGATTGTCTGCCTGGCATCAGTGGTCACATAACCAGGACTTGTAATATGCACCAGCTGCTCATACGACCATCCATCACTTGCTCCCATGGCTTCATGTGAGCCTGATCGGGGGGGCTGCTAAGCAGGTGCCACACTTGCCCAAGGGTGATCCACAGGTTAGTGGAGGGAAGGAGCAGCTTACCTCTCCTGTGATAGAGACGTATTTCCACCCCAGCATCCAAAACATAAAACATAGGAGCAGAATTAGGCCATTTAGTCCATCAAGTCTGCTCCGACATTCCATCATGGCTGATTTATTATCTCTCTGAACCTCATTCTCCTGCCTTCTCCCCATAATCTTTTACATCCTGATCAATCAAGAACCTCTCAACATCCACTTTAAACATACCCAATGACTTGACCTCCGTAGCCAACTGTAGTGATGAATTCCACAGCTTCACCACCCTCTAGCTAAAGTAATTTTATTATTTAGTAGAATATGGCGGCGCGACGCAGCTTGCAGCGGCCACTCCGGAGCTGATTATCTGTTATTTGTGAAGTGGGGTGCCGTGCGCAATCATAATCGATTGAAAACGGACGTGGGAGCACGGAGGAACATCGGGAAATCTCCAGGAAGACCTTCTTTGTTGCTGCTGCTGCTGTGAGGTCCGGGACTCTGCTGGGAAGAACAGGCCCCCAGTCCTTGGGGTCGCGTTGCCGGTGGCCATTGGCGGGGGTGTCTTAATACGCTCGGCAGAGGATGGTGCTCAGAGAAGCTGTGCCGGAGGGGATGGTCGTCGGCTCGGAGGTTCGATGGACTCGGAGTCCGCTGCGGTCAGGTCACTGTCGGTGTGTGCTGTGTCTACGAGGCTGGTTTCGACGGAGCTTTCATTGTGTGCTGCGTCTGCGAGGCTGAGTCGGGCGGCGCGTGGAAGTCCATAGCGGGGGTACTCCCTTCTGCCACCGGCGTGGGATGGCAAATCTGTCGGGACCCTGGGGACTTGTGGAAACTGTGTGGTGATTTCTTTTAAACTTATAGTCCTTTAACATCTTTGGACCATTTTTACTGTGCCCATAGTCTGTTTTTTATCAAATATGCTATTGTTTGCACTGTTGTAACTATATATTGTAACTATGTGGTTCTGTGCAGGTCTTGTAGCTTTAGTTTTTGGTCTTGTTTGTCTGGTGGATTTGGAGCTCCTTTCCAGGGAACGTGCTAGACAGTAGCGCGATATTAATACGCAGCAGCCTCTCCGGACTCTGGATTGGGGATTGTCCAAACATTATGTGGATTTTCTAGTGTAGTCTGTTTTGTCATATGCTTTTGTGATATCATTCTGGAGGAACGTTGTCTCGTTTTTTAACTGCATTGCAGTTGTGGTTTCTAAATGACAATAAACTGAATCAGAATCTGAATCTGAATATAAAAGACATGGAGAATGCTGTGAGATATTGTAGTTTCATTTGTGGTAAAATAAAGCACTGTAAATATTTGGCAAATTGAAATCAAAACTGAAGAAGCTATGATTATTCAACAGGTCAGTCAGCCTCTGGGGATGAGAAATGCTGAATTTAATTTTTATTTATTTATTGAGCTACACCACAGAAAAGGCCCTTCTGGCCCTTTGAGCCACTTCTCTCAGGAACCCCTGAATTAACCCGAGCCTAATTATAGGACAATTGACAATGACCAATTAACATATCAACTGGTACGTCTTTGGACTGTGGGAGGAAATCCACACGGTCACTGGGAGAACGTACAACTCCTTACAGGCAGCGGCAGGAATTGAACCTGGGTCACTGATACTGTAAAGCATTGTGCTAACCACCCTGCTACTGTGCTGCCCTGGTTTCAGGTCAGGTGAACCATTTCCCATGAAAGGTCGTTAAACTTATGGACTTAGTTTCTCCCTTACTCTCTAACGAACTGCCCATGCACACTTTTTCAACTTGAGAGTCCGGGCCAATACATGCCAATCAGATTACTTTATGATACACGCTCTTGCAAAATGATAATGTGACATGACACAGAAGACAGTTTTTGTGCTAACAACAGTTCATTTAAAGAGCTAAGCACTCACTTCCACACCTGAAAATGTGACCATCTCAGCCAAGGTGAAGATCATGAAATTACCAAATGGATGAGCTTAAGATTATGATTGAAAATAGGAAAATATTTCCACTTCTATCTACATCGAGATAGTGCAAAAAGAAAAAGAATAATAGAATGCAGAATGCTGTTATGGAGAAAGCAGCTAGACAAAGTAGCTTCACGAGGAAATCTGCAGATGCTGGAAATTCAAACAACAACCCACACAAAATGCTGGTGGAACGCAACAGGCCAGGCAGCATCTATAGGGCACACACAAAATGCTGGTGACAAAGACAAAGTAGCTTGTTTCTCAGCTAGGCAAACAAGGTAAGGGCTATAATGAGGTAGATTGAGGTATAGAGAGTTCATCTTTATCATCCAAGAAGTGTGTTAAGGAGTCTTGTAACATCAGGGTAGAAGCTGTCCTTGAGCGTGATGGTGCCTGTTTGGAACGCAATCTGCAACTCAGAAGGAATAAACAGAAGAGGTACTGTAGATGCTGAAGTTCTGGAAAAGACTGTAAAACATGCAAAGTGCTGGAGGAGTTCAACAGCTCAGGCAGCATCTATAGGGTTGACTGTTTATTCCTCTCCATAGATGCTGCCTGACCTACCCTGAGTTCCTCCAGCATTTTGACTCTGTTATTCAGAAGTTTTGTTGACCAGAGGGAGGTGAACTCAGGGAATGTTGGAGAAGAATAATTTAAAGCTGTGAATTTCCTGCTGAATTTTACAGTGGTTTAGCGGAGGGTTAAACCCATACAGAGTGGGTGACCCTGTGAAATACAGCAATAATACTTCACAGCCTGATGGTACATTTAAGATGTATTTTCTGACTCCTCTCCGAAGATCACCACCTTGTTGTGGTATGGAGGCCTGTGAGTTCCTGAGATCCCAAGAGTGACGCCATCTGTAATTTAACTCCTGGTTGGGTCAACCACGGTGGGTGAAGGTTCCACAAACGGAGCGATCCAACCAAGGCCTCAAAAATGGAGCTGGGGGAAGATGATCACAACAGCAGTGAAGATGAAGGAAGGAAGACTGCAGCAGTGAAGAGTCCCCAGTCATCTTGCCACTGGACCCTGACTCTGATCTGTCAAGGACAGTGTGGTGGCTTCCTATACATCAGTCTTCCCACATTAAACAAAGTCACGCACAGGCATTCTCCATTAAAGGAATAACCCCTTGGGAGAACATCATACTCGACTCGAGTGATCACACTTCTATGACTATTTTCTGTTGCAAGACCATTAGGCCTGTTCTTGAAATGTTGGTCTCAGTCCCTGGTCTTGTCCGTGGGATTGTGAGTGTCAGCTGCACCTTGTGGATGGCATTCTTGTACCTGACTCAGAGGACAGTTTAGTTCCCAAGACTCACATCTGCAACACAGTCATTACTAGCAAAGCCACCATTAGACATGGGGCTAGAGATTGCTTGTGGTGAAGAAGAGAAAATCTGTTGGACTGGTGCATTGTTCAGTGCATGGATCATAGAAGCACAATAAAAGCATAGACTATTTTCCAAGTAGAGAGAAAATAGAAAAAGCTGAGGTGCAAAGGGACTTGCTAGACCTTGTGCAGGATCCCCTAAAGTTTAATTTGCATGTTGAGTCTGTGGAAAATGTGATGTTAGCATTCATTTTGAGAGGACTAGAATATAAAAGCAAGGATGTAACACTGAGGCTTTATTAAGCACTGGTGAGGCCTCACCTGGAGTATTGTGAGCAGGTCTGTTCCCCTCATCTTAGGAAGGATGTGCTGACATTGGAGAGCGTTCAAAGGAGGTTCGCGAAAATGATTCCAGGATTGAGTGGCTTGTCATATGAAGACCGTCTAATGGCTCTGAGCCTGTACTCAGTGGAACTCAGAAGAATGAGGAGCGACCTCATTGAAACGTCTCGAATGTTGGAAGGCCTCAATAGAGTGGATGTGGAGAGGATGTTTCTTATGGAGGTGGAATCCAAGACCAAAGGATACAGCCTCAGAATAGAGGGGCATCCTGGTAGAATGTTGATGAGGAGGAATTTCTTTAGTTAGAGAATGATGACTCTGTGGAATTCTTCGCACAAGCAGCTGTGGAGGCCAAGTTATTGGGTATACTTAAGGCAGAGGTTGATAGACTCTTGATTAATCAGGGCATGAAGGGATACAGGGCTATATCTTATGGTCTTATATACAGTGGATTCTGGTTCTTTGGGCCATCAGTTAATCAGGACAGCTCCTTATTAGGGACAACACTTAAAGAACACAAACTAATTGAGAAAATAGCTGGAATTCCCTCATTTATTTGGGACACTCTGCCACTTAATTGGAGTAGGAAACTGTTTCTAACTTGTGTCAGTTGTGTACACTTGCTACGCCATTCTTTGAGTGAACAGTTTTTAAATAGTGTCAGTGTCATGTGCTTGTGGTCAAAAAGCAGTGATTTTTGTCACTGATAGTTGGTGAAAAATAAGTCTTAAGACCACTCAGAACTGTTTTGCTCAATGCAGTTTCAAGCACTCGGGCTTAGAGATGCCAGAAAAGGCCAGAAGGGAAAATGAAATGATTTCACTACTTCAACAAGTTAGAATTTGATGGTCCCAATAATCATCTTAAGTGTTACAATTAAAATGAATATTTGGAGGATGCAATTGTCAACAGTATTTAATGAAGGCAGTCCATTATCTAGAGTAGGTGACTGCAGATTTTGTTCATTTACAATCAGAAGAACACAACGCGGATGAATTCTTCCATCAATAAGCATTAGGAACAAATAAACAGTTTTCTACTACTGGTACTGGTAGTGCTTTAACTTGTTCTGTATTTCATTTAAATACTTAATTTGGTACTCGGCTCGTCTTTATGTAACTTTTTAGTTATTTCCATGGAAGTTTAGCTAATTAGAGAAGCCACTTAATTGGGCCAAAATGTACTGTCCTGATGTGTCCAATTAACTGGAATCCACTGTAATACAACATAAAGAGGGCAACATACAGTACTGTGCAGAAGTCATAGACACATACAGTCGGCCCTCCTTATCCGCAGATTCCGCATGCACGGATTCAACCAACCGCGGATCGGGAAAACCCGGAAGTTCTCTCTCCAGCACTCGTTGTTTGAGCATGTACAGACTATTTTTTCTTGTCATTATTCCCTAAACAGTACAGTATAACAACTATTTACATAAAATTTACATTGTATTAGGTACTATAAGTAATCTACAGATGATTTAAAAGTACAGGCAGTCCCTAGGTTATGAAGGAGTTCCGTTCCTGAGTCTGTCTTTAAGTCAGATTTGAAGTCGGAACAGGTACATCCGGTATTATTTAGCATCAGTTAGTCAAACGTTTTTCTTAGTATATAGTATATATTTTACATTTCTCTGCATATAAAACTTAAGAAACATACGTATTTCAATAATTAAACCACTGCGTTGCTTAGTAATAATTGTAGCTTTCATTGGGGCAGGGCCTTTCACATGCTCCATTAAAATTGTTCCAATCGTTGACCGGCTGTAGCCTAATGCTTTTCCAGTGACTGATGGTGTTTCACCTCTTTCTGATCGCTTTATTACTTCCACCTTATTTTCAATCGTGATCGTGATTATTTTCGTGAACAGAAACACTGCGGATTCAGAGCTGCGCCAGGTCCTAATGTCCACCGCATTGAGCCATGTTAAATAAAGTCTGGGGTTCCGCTGGGTCCTAAAGACCACAGCACTGAGACAGGTTAAATAAGGGACTTGAGCATCCGCTATTTTTGGTATCCGTGGGGGGTCCCTGAACCAATCCCCCACGGATAAGGAGGGCTGACTGTATACAGTATATAGCTAGGGTGCCTAAGACTTTTGCACAGTACTGTATATGTTGCCGTGGAGTGGAGAGCAAGTTTGTAAATCTGGCAGGAGCCAAGGATATTGGGAATGGAGAGGGTGGGGTGCCGCAGGAGGAACAGAGAAGGAGTGCCATGGAAGGGGATGGTGCGGGTGTAGACACCAGCCCTAAAGACACCAGGTAAGGTAATTAGATTCCAAACAATTGGTTTATTGATCATTACAGTTGGTCTTTCTGGTGCTTCCTGCTCTCCCTTCCTCTTTTCCCAACCATGATTCCCCTCTCCCTGCCCCCTTCCCACTCTCATTCCACAACAGAGACCCATATCAAAGTCAGGTTTATCATCACTCACATCTGTCATGAAATTTGTTTCTTTTCCATGGTAGTTGTGCAGTGCAATACATAAAATTACTACAGTACTGTACAAAAGTCATGAGAAGGGGTAATCCATTGTTGGATCCTGATGTTTTTATGATCCAAAGTTCTTCAGAAGTCAATAAGGAGTCATAAAACATTTTGCTTATGACCATTTTATTGTGTTACAAGAGAGGAAAGTGAACAAGAAAGAGCTGAGAAAACAAAGAGGAGAAGGCAAAGGGAAAAGTAGCTGCGGTCTTTCCATACTCAGACTAGAGATGACCAAACTTTCAATGATAACGATTCGCCGATAAAACAGCCAGATTCAAGTAGCATGACACCTGCAACTATAAACTTAGAGGCTTTTAGGAAAATACAAATGCAGCTGTACCATAATTATTGGAAAATTCACTGAACAATTACCTTTATACAGATGATTGTACAAAAATACTAGCAGGCTTTGGAAAGTTAAACTACAAGAAAGATAACAATTCTACACCCCAGTCCAACAATATGTATGTATTATTATTCATCTAATATAACAAATGACAGTTACCAACGTTAGATTAAAAAAAAGAAATGTTTTTAATTAGTCCATTATTGGCATGTGTACCGAGATACAGTGACAATCTTTGCTCTGAATGCAATCTAGACACGTAATTCCATACAGATAGCAAAAAGGGAAAAGTAATAACAGAATGTAAAATATAGTTACAGGAAAGTGCAGTGCGGGTAGACAATGAGATGCAGGGGCCATGATAAGGTAGACTGAGCGATCAAGCGTTCATCTTTATAACATCATTCAAGAGTTTTATAACAGTGCATTGCAACTGTCTTTGAGTTAGGTTGTGTGAGCTTTCAGGCTTTTGTATCTTCTGCCTGATGGAAGAGTACTGACTTCAAGCATATTTGTGATTTAGTGAAAATTTGAACAATTTTCTTTCCTCAGAAGTATTATCTAATAAACTATGAAGTTAAATTCATTAGTATTTATTATTTCAGCTCCCAAAGTAATATCGGAAGCAGAGCTTTCTCACATGACAGTATTTTCATCCCTGAACTATCCATCTCGGAGTCAGTGTCAGTTCGAGGAGCATCCCAGGAAAATGTGGCTGGCAGGGTGAAAGCTTTACAGGTGAGTTTTGAGAAAGTACAGAAGGAGACAATTTAGTCCATCATGTTATTTATTGCCAGTTTCCAATCAATTCCCAGGTAATTCTACCTCTTAGCACTTTACATCATAGTCGATTCCAGATGCTCAGGGAAATGTGAAAAAGTATCATCAGTTTTAAATGATGATTTGAGAAATTAATGACAGAGTGGACAGAGATGAATAACTGGTCATGAGCAGGTCAAATACAGTGGGGTATAACATTCAAAATGGAGCTTGGCTGATCTTTGTTTACTGCACAAAGATGGGGGAAGTTTTAGACATCTCCGCCTCCTGAACAATGTTGAGGTCCTGAATCAATCGAAAATTTCCACAACTTGTTGGATAAAGCAATTCCATAAAACCATAAGACATGGGAGCAGAATTAGGCCCATCGAGTGTGTCCACCATTCCATCATGGCTGTTTTATTATCCCTCTCAACTCCATTCTCCCAACTTTTCCCCACAACCTTTCATGCCCTGACTAATCAAGAAGCTATCAACCTCCACTTTAACCCAATGACTTGGCCTCCACAGCTGTCGGCGACAATGAATTCCACAGATTCACCACCCTCTGGCTAAAGAAGTTCCTCTTCATCTCTGCTTAAATTGTGGCTTCTGTATTCCGAGACTCCCACACCATAGGAAACATCCTCTCCGAATCAATTCTATTTAGGCCTTTCAATATTCACTAGGTTTCAATGAGATTCCCCCCTCATTCTTCGAAACCCCAGCAAGTACAGGCCCAGAGCCATCAAATGCTCCCCATATGTTAACCCTTTCATTCCTGGGATCACTCTCATGAACCTTCTCTGGATCCTCTGCAATGTCAGCACGTCCTTTCTTAGCTAAGGGGCCCAGAACTCCTCTCAACACACAAGTGCATTTATACAATACTCACTATTCAAAGTCAATGTCAAACTATTATCAAAGTACACATGTCTCATCATATACTACCTTGAGATTTATTTTCTTGCTGGCATTTTCAGGAAAATACAATGCAATAGAATTATTAAAACTATGCACAAGCAAATCAATGAAGAATTTTAAACCCAAAGTGAGAATGAAGGTTTGGAGTAGTCATTGCCTAATTGAATGTCTCAGGGATCCAAGTGGCTTTAATCTTGTACCAAAGTTCCTAATTTCTCAGCTAGAAGAGCCTGCAAGAGGGAAGGAGACCAAAGTGGGAGATAGAACTGCCCACTTATCCAGCAGATTGGATAACTTCCGATTTTCAATCCCCGGAGTTCTATTTTTTATCTTTTTAATTGAGATACAGCATGGAATAGGTTCTTTGAGTCACATTGCCCAGAAATCCCCTAATATCATCCTGGTCTAATCAGGGGACAATTTACAATGGCTAATTAACCTATCAACCAGTGCCTCTTTGGACTGTGGGAGGAAACTGGAGCATGTGGAGGAAAGCCACATGGTCATGAAGAAAAAGTACAAACGCAGAGGCAGGAATTGAACCCGGTTCGCCTGTACTGTAAAGCGCTGTGCTAACCACTACGCTATCAACAAGACTATCATACCACAGGACTGAAAAATTAAAGAAATAATGCATTCTGTGCTGCCTTCTTCCACCTCAACAACTGATTTACTTACAGTCAAACAAGAGAAAATCTGCAGATGCTGCAAATCTGAGCAACACACACAAAATGCTGGAGGAACTCAGCAGGCCAGGCAGCATCTATGAAAAAAAGTACAGTCGGCATTTCAGGTCCTGCCGAAAGGTCTCGGCCTGAAGCATCGATTTTACTCTTTTCCATAGATGCTGCCTGGCCTGCTGAGTTCCTCCAGCATTTTGTGTGATTTACTTTCAGTGACCATTTTTTATCAGAATCAGCTGCCCACAAAGTGTTAAAGGGTCAACATGTTAAACTGGTAAATTGTAAATTGGTAAATCATTTTGTTAATGTCATATGTAGCAAAGTTCAGTGAAAAATTTTGTTTCACATGCAGATCATTTCATCATACTGGGGTATTGAGGTAGTACTAAGGAAATGCAATAACAGAATGCAGAATAAAGTGTTACAGTTGGAGAAAGTGCACTGTAAGGTAGACAATAAACCCAAGGCCATAATGAGGTAAATTGTAAAGTCAAGAGAATCATGTGTTATGTTTGACATATGTCGTGAAGTTTGTTGCATTGCAGCAGCAGTACAGTGCAATATATAAAAAACTATAAATTACAGTAAGAATATATAATAAATAAGTAAATAGATAAATAGTGCGAAAAGAGGCAAAATACTGAGGGAGCATTCACTGTTTAGAGATCTGATGGTGGAGGAGAAGAAGCTGATGCTAAAATAGATAGATAGATAGATAGATAGATAGATAGATAGATAGATAGATAGATAGATACTTTATTCATCCCCATGGGGAAATTCAACTTTTTTCCAATGTCCCATACACTTGTTGTAGCAAAACTAATTACATACAATACTTAACTCAGTAAAAAAATATGATATGCATCTAAATCACCATCTCAAAAAGCATTAATAATAGCTTTAAAAAGTTCTTAAGTCCTGGTGGTAGAATTGTAAAGCCTAATGGCATTGGGGAGTATTGACCTCTTCATCCTGTCTGAGGAGCATTGCATCGATAGTAACCTGTCGCTGAAACTGCTTCTCTGTCTCTGGATGGTGCTATGTAGAGGATGTTCAGAGTTATCCATAATTGACCGTAGCCTACTCAGCGCCCTTCGCTCAGCTACCGATGTTAAACTCTCCAGTACTTTGCCCACGACAGAGCCCGCCTTCCTTACCAGCTTATTAAGACGTGAGGCGTCCCTCTTCTTAATGCTTCCTCCCCAACACGCCACCACAAAGAAGAGGGCGCTCTCCACAACTGACCTATAGAACATCTTTAGCATCTCACTACAGACATTGAATGACGCCAACCTTCTTAGGAAGTACATTCGACTCTGTGCCTTCCTGCACAAGGCATCTGTGTTGGCAGTCCAGTCTAGCTTCTCGTCTAACTGTACTCCCAGATACTTGTAGGTCTTAACCTGCTCCACACATTCTCCATTAATGATCACTGGCTCCATATGAGGCCTAGATCTCCTAAAGTCCACCACCATCTCCTTGGTCTTGGTGATATTGAGACGCAGGTAGTTTGAGTTGCACCATATCACAAAGTCCTGTATCAGTTTCCTATACTCCTCCTCCTGTCCATTCCTGACACACCCCACTATGGCCGTGTCATCAGCGAACTTCTGCACATGGCAGGACTCTGAGTTATATTGGAAGTCTGATGTGTACAGGGTGAACAGGACCGGAGAGAGTACGGTTCCCTGCGGCGCCCCTGTGCTGCTGACCACCGTGTCAGACCTACAGTCTCCCAACCGCACATACTGAGGTCTATCTGTCAAGTAGTCCACTATCCAATCCACCATGTGAGAGTCTACTCCCATCTCCGTTAGTTTGTGCCTTAAGATCTTGGGCTGGATGGTGTTAAAGGCACTAGAGAAGTCAAGGAATGTAATCCTCACAGCACAACTGACCCCCTCTAGGTGAGAGAGTGATTTGTGCAGCAAATACGTGATAGCATCCTCCACTCCCACCTTCTCCTTATACGCAAACTGAAGAGGATCCTGGGCGTGCCTGGTTTGTGGCCTCAGATTCTGTATTATCAGCCGCTCCATGGTCTTCATCACGTGCGACGTCAAGGCAACAGGTCTGAAGTCATTCAACTCCTTTGGTTGTGGTTTCTTCGGTACCGGGACAATACAGGATGTTTTCCACTGTCTGGGTACTCTTCTCTGCTCCAGGCTCATGTTGAAGAAGGAATGCTCCTGTACCTCCTCTGGATGATAGAAATGAGAAGAGGACATGTACTGGATGGTGAGGGTGCTTCATGACAGATGCCACCTTCTTGAGACACTCTCTACTGAAGATGTCCTGGATGCTGGGGAGGCCAGTGTCTATGATGGAGCTAACTGGCTTTACAACCCTTTGCAGCCTTTTCCAATCATGTGTGATATTTGCGAACTGAGCTAATTTGAGCTAATCCCATTTGCCAACATCTCGTCCATATCCCTCTCAACCTTTCCTATCCATCACCTTTAAGATATTGTTAGTATATCGCCTTAACCATTTCCTCTGTTGGCTTTTCATATACTGACTGCAATCAAGCTAAAATCAAACTGAGAGCATCGAACTAAAATCAAACTGAGTACAATCGAACTAAAATCAAACTGAGTGTAATCGAACTAAAATCAGACTGAGTGTAATCGAACTAAAATCAGACTGAGTGTAATCGAACTAAAATCAAGCTGAGTGTAATTGAACTAAAATCAGACTGAGTGTAATCGAACTAAAATCAGACTGAGTGTAATCGAACTAAAATCAAACTGAGTGTAATCGAACTAAAATCAGACTGAGTGTAATTGAACTAAAATCAGACTGAGTGTAATCGAACTAAAATCAGACTGAGTGTAATCGAACTAAAATCAAACTGAGTGTAATCGAACTAAAATCAGACTGAGTGTAATCGAACTAAAATCAAACTAAGTACAATCAAGCTGAGTGCAATCGAACTAAAGCTGTCACTCAGTCAAGATTCAAGTACATTTATTATCAAAGAATGTATAAATTATACAACATTAAGACGTGTCTGCTTACAGGCAGCCACAAAGCAAGAAACCCAAAAGAACCCAATAAAAATAAAATGAAGTGGTGGTGGCATCCGTCGGTCTCGAGAGACCATGGATCTGCGCCTGGAGTTTCCAGGGTGCAGGCCTGGGCAGGGTTGTATGGGAGACTGGCAGTTGCCCAAGCTGCAGGCCTTCCCCTCTCCACGCCACCGATGTTGCCCAAGGGAAGGGCACTAGGACCCATGCAGCTTGGCACCGGTGACGTCGCAGAGCAATGTGTTGTTAAGTGCCTTGCTCAAGGATACAACGCGCTGCCTCAGCTGAGGCTCGAACCAGTGACCTTCAGGTTACTAGTCTGATGCCTTGCCCACTAGGCCACGCACCAACACAAAAATAAAATGAAGACCAACATACAATATGCAGGGAAAGAGAAAAAAAACAAATTGTACAAACAATAGGAGCGAACACAGCATTCTGAACCAAATTGAGTTCCACCCCAGAGCTGCCCAAAGTAGGCCCAAATCCTTGGTCTCAGTCATCATATTAGCAGGGCAAATGGCTGTGAAGCTCATAGACACAAAGCTCAGCAGCTGGGCAGTCTCACAAGCTCAATGTCGCAGAGAAGAGTGAGCATTGTAGGAAAGTAAGCGGAACCAGCCCAACTCTCGCCTCTGGTCCTGACACCCTGCCTTTCCAGTCTATTTGGGCTGGCGTTTAATTAGCCAAACAGTGGGATCATGCCTCTCATTAGAACCCAGGCCCTGCCACTGTGAAATGCTGTTCAACAGCTAAAGCAGCAGACTAAAGCATCGAGTCTAGCAAGAAGAGTGGCTTTTCCTCAAACTGTAAGATTAATGTATGGTAACTGCTGATTATTCACCTGAATCACAATTTGAGTCCATGAGTCCACCTGTTAACCTACTAACCTGTCTTACGCAGAGAGGTTAGAGAGACTGGGCTTGTACACGCTGGAATTAAGGAGATTGCGAGGGGATCTGATTGCAACATATAAGATTATTAAGGGATTGGACAAGATAGAGGCAGGAAATATGTTCCAGATGCTGAGAGAGTCCAGTACCAGAGGGCATGGTTTGAGAATAAGGGGTAGGTCATTTAGGACAGAGTAAAGGAAAAACTTCTTCTCCCAAAGAGTTGTGGGGGTCTGGAATGCACTGCCTCGGAAGGCAGTGGAGGCCAATTCTCTGGATGCTTTCAAGAAGGAGCTAGATAGGTATCTTATGGATAGGGGAATCAAGGGATATGGGGACAAGGCAGGAACCGGGTATTGATAGTAGATGATCAGCCATGATCTCAAAATGGCGGTGCAGGCTCGAAGGGCCAAATGGTCTACTTCTGCACCTATTGTCTATTACCGATACGTCTTTGGACTGTGGGAGGAAACCGAAGCACCCAGAGGAAACCCATGCATTCCACGAGGAGGATGTACAAATTCTTTACAGAGCATTGAACTCTGAACTCTGACGCCCTGAGTTGTAATAGTGTCACACTGACCACTTTGCTACCGTGGCGCCCAAATATTCCTGTAAGGATTCATGGTCCAGCTGTTGCTAGTAAAAATTAGCACCTCAGGTGAACCAGTTGTTAACTTGAGTCCGGAGGAAGCAGGAACGGTACAACTTTTCTGACATTTAGATTCAAGATTCAATATTCAAAGTAGTTTCAGGAATGAAGAAGAATGAAATGATTATTACTCCAATCTGATGCAGCATAAAAAAACACAAAAGCATAAAAAATACAAATTTAAATAAACATAATAAATATAAATATAAAATCAATCCTATAAAACACAGTATACAGTAAATGTTATGTACACAGACTGATTGTATGTGCCTAACATGACGCCAGGTGACGTGTATGTGGGGTAGGTTACTGGGTGGAGGTGTTGATCGGCCTGACGACTTCGGGGAAGTAACTGCTTTTGTGTTCGGTGGTCCTGGCGTGTATGCTACGTGTAGCCTCCTCCCTGATGGGAGTGGGACAAACAGTCCATGAGCTGGGTGGGAGAGATCCTTCATGATATTGCTGGCCTTTTTCTAACACCTTTCTGTATATTTTTCTTTGATGGTGGGTTGGTGGTAGGCTGGGGCTGGTGAAGCACTGGGAAATTGAGAGTACGATGGTATGAAAACTTACGTTCAGTGATAAGCTTTTGCCTTCTCTCAGCTACAACTTGAACAGAACATCCGACTGTCATCCCCCGGCGTGTTGATCCCTTCCGTAAAGAACGAGGATGCGGGCACGATGTCTGAGGATGACGGGCTGCCCAGGAGCCCTCCAGAAATGTCTTCTCTTCATGCAGTCTTGAGGTGTTCAACGCCGAAGGTAGAGCAGGGTCCTCTGGTTAATGGAGAGGGTGTGAGAGGGCGGGGTGAGCCCATCAAGGCCAAACCTGTCTGCTTGCTTCATAAAGTTGCTGCGTTGATTCTTTTTGCCAGCCAAGTGGACTGGCCATCCAGAAATGGCCAATTTCTCTTCATAAATCTTGTGTGGACCTTAGAACTTTGATCCAGTCTGTCCAGTAATTTGTGGTTTTAAAGGAACATTGGAAAAATTCCATGTCAAAGAATCATACAACATGGAAACAGGCTTTTGGCCCAGCTCAACCTTGCTAGTTAGGTTGCTCAGTTGATACTCCCATTTACCTGTAGGCTAAAGCCCCTTGCCCTATAATCCTCTCCTATCCTATCAGTTATCTAAGTGGCTTTTAAATGTTGCTAATATTCCTGCCTCAAGCACTATTTCTGGCAGCTCTTTCCAAATACATGCCACGCTTTGTGTGTGGAAGCTGCCCCAATGTCCCTGTTTAGTCTTGTACCTTCAATCATAAACCTATGCCCCCTTGTTCTCAACACATCCACCCTGGGAAAAAGACTATGTACTTTCACCCTGCCTATGCCCCTCGTGACCATATATACCTGTGTCAGGTCACCCCTCATCTCCTACATTCCAGGGAACAAAATCTTAGTCTGCACAACCTCTCCTAGTAACCCAGGCCCACAGGTCCAGGTATCATCCTGACAAATCTTCTTTGCATTCTTCTAGTTCGGTGACATCTTTCCCATAACAGGGTGACGAAAGTTGTACGCAATACTCCCAAGTGCAGCCTCACCAACCCCTTATAAGTTCACAGCAGCCTGGGAAATCTGATCCCAGCAAAGGTTTTGCATGTACCAAGTTAAATACTGGCACAAGTGAATGTTTGCATGTACGTACCTAGTTAGACATTGGCACAAACAAGAGAAAATCTGCAGATGCTGGAACCCCAGGCAACAAAATGCTGGAGGAACTCGGCAAGTCAGGCAGCATCTATGGAGGGGAATAAACAGTTGACATTTCAGGTCAAGCCTTTCTCTGTATGAGACATTGACTGTTTATTCCTCTCTATAGATGCTGCTTTGTTGAGCTCCTCCAGTATTTTGTGTCTGATATTCAAGATTCCCAGCATCTGCAGACTCTCTTGTGTTAGCCAACCTTTTCCCTCGATTGACTCTCTTTCTGTTTCCATCCCACAGTGTGCTGTCCTTGCTGAGCGGCACAATTCTTTAAGTTTAGGTGGAACTGAGAGTGAAGATGAAGAACTGGTGAGTATTCAACCTGTTTGGTGATGATATTTAATGTCTGTTCATTCATTATGTACCCAGTCATATGACATGGGCGATCGTGATCTTTCCATGATCATGATTGTTCTTGGCAATTTTTTCTACAGAAGTGGTTTGCCATTGCCTTCTTCTGGGCAGTGTCTTTACAAGCCGGGTGACCCCAGCCATTATCAATACTCTTCAGAGATTGTCTGCCTGGCGTCAGTGGTCACATAACCAGGATGTGTGATATGCACCGGCTGCTCATATGACCATCCATCACCTGCACCCATGGCTTCACTTGACCCTGATCGGGGGTGGGGAGCTAAGCAGATGCTACATCTTGCACAAGGGTGACCTGGAGGCTAGCGGGGGGGAAGGAGCGACTTGCGTCTCATTTGGTAGAGACATATCTCCACCCCACCATCCAGATATTTAATATCATATATACAGTATAGTTCCAAACAATGACACCACAAAACTGTTTAAATTATTGATGAGAGAAGCACTTCAGAAGGCAATTTGACCCATTTTGTCAGTGTTGCTTCTTTTACCTCCACCATTAACCTGTCATTACAAAAATCAGAAAATGCTGAAAGCACTCAGCAGGTTCCCACCTACCCAGGCCATGCTCCTTTTTTGCTGCTATGATCGGAAAGGAGGTACAAGAATCTTAGGAGGTCCCACACCCCCAGGTTCTGGAACATTTATTCCCATATAACCATTAGGCTCCTGAACCAGCATGATAACTTCATTCACCTTGAACTAAACTAGCTCCACAGCCTATTGACTCACTTACAAGATGTCTACAACTCATATTCTCAGTATTATGTATTTATTGATTTTTTAATTATTATTATTATTTTGTATTTGCACAGTTTGTATTCTTTTGCACATTGGTTGTCTTTGTTTATATATGGTTTTCATTGATTCTACTGTATTTCTTTGTTCCATTGCGAATGCCTGCAAGAAATTGAATCTCAGGATAGTATGTGGTGAGATATACATACTTTGATAATAAATTTACTTTGAGGTTGTCCCACTCCCATCATAGAGGAGGCTACGTTGCATCTAGGCCAGGAACACCAGACTCAAAATCAGTTACTTTCCCCAAGCTGTCATGCTGATCAACCCCTCTACCCACTTCCACTACTTTATCATTTCCCGTCAGTCACCTTATGTACAGACACTCCTGTGCCTAGCATTACTTTATGGACATGCAGTCAATCTATGTATAAGGTCTTTGGCACATGCAACAAAATCTGTAAAGCGAAGATGCTTTCAACAATAATGAATTGAAAAATTTATAAGTATCAAAAAAACTTGCTAAGCATTAAAAATTAAATCAAATCAATATTTGCCTTTAAAACTGCATCAGTTCTCTTAAACAAACTGTCGTGCAGTTTTATTAAGAAAGTCAGCTGGTAGGTTGTTCCAAGCATCTTAGAGAACTTGCTACGGTTCTTCTGCAGACTTAGGCTGTCTCATTTGATTCTGTATCTCCAGATAATCCAGACAGCCTCAATGATGTTGAGATCAGGGCTCTGTGGAGGCCATACCATTTGAAACCATATAAAAAATCTAGAGTGCCCAATACTTCTGCATAGTATTGTATATAAGCTATTTTATATTTATTTATTGTGTTTTCTTAATTATTATTGTGTTTTTTAATCTTATTGTATTTTTTGTGCTGCATTGGATTCAGAGTAACAATTACTTTGTTCTCCTTTACACTTGTGTACTGGAAATGACATTAAACAATCTTGAATCGTGAAGGTTAGGCAGCATTTGTGCAACAAAAAGAGCATTAATTATTCAGGTCTTTATTCGAATCTTTTGAGAAATGTTAAGTGACAAATGTTAAACCTGTCTCTCCCTCCACAGATGCTACCTGATTTGTTAAGTGTTTATATTGCAACTATTAGTGTTTCATTGCCAGTAAGGCACTTGGGATGTCGTGAAGTTGTGGATGTTACTACATACAGTACTGTGCAAAAGTATTAGGCACATATATGTAGCTACGGTGCCTAAGATTTTATACATTACTGTGCTTGTAGAGAGGAGAGCGAGTTTGTAAATCTGGTGGGAGCAAAGGATGTTGGGAATGGTGAGGGTGGAGCTCTGTGGGAGGGGTGTGGGACATGTGGCAGAGAAGGAGAGCCAGGGGCGGGGAGTGGTGTGGGTGCAGATGTACCAAGCCCTGAGACCCCAGGCAAAGTCATTTGAATCAAAATGATTGGTTTATTGATCATTGCAGAAGGTCTTTCTGGTGCTTCCCACTCCTTCCTCTCTTCTCATCCATGATTCCCCTCCTCCTGCCCCTTCCCTCTCTCAGTCCAGAATAAAGACCTAAATCCAAATTAGCTTGTTGATATGTCTTGAAATGTCATGATTTTTTTTTGCGGCAGCAGTACAGTACAATACATAAAATTATTACAGTACTGTGCGTTCAGTGGCCAGTTTGTTAGGTACAGGAGTAGAGCCCAGTGTGGTCTTCTGCTGTTGTTGCCCATCCACTTCAAGGTTTCTTGTGGGCAGAGATGCTCTTCTGCACACCACTGTTGTGACACATGGTTATTTGAGCTACTGTGAACCAGTATGGCAATTCCCCTCTAACCTTTCTCATTAACAAGACAATTACACCCACAAACCTACTGCTTGCTGGATGTTTTATTGTTTCTCGCACCATCCTCTGTAAACTCTAGAGACTGTCGTCTGTGAAAATCCCAAGAGATCAACTGTTTCTGAGATGCACAAACCACCCCATCTGGCACCAACAATTAATCCACGATCAAAGTCACTGAGATCACATTTCTTTCCCCATTCTGTTGTTTGGTCTGAACAACAACTGAACATCTTTTATGCATTGAGTTGCCGCCACATGACTGGCTGTTGAGATATTTGCATTAATGAGCAGGTGTACACGTCTTCCTAGTAGTCACTGAGTGTAGCACATGTCATCCCAACGTGTGTCACTGTTAGTGGAACTCCTATAGTTGCAATAAATACAGAAAATGCTGGCAGTACTCCGTGGGTCAGGTAGCATCTGGGGAGAGAGTGACAGACTGAACATTTGTCAAAAAACTCCAATAAAGAGTTCTTGACCTAAAACATTACATATTCTGCCCAAGACCTCAAGAAACTTCAGAGTTATGGACACAGCTCAGCACATCACAGAGACCAGCCTCCCCTGTATGGACTCTATCCATACTTCTTGCTGCCTCAGTGAATCAGTCAACGTAATCATAGACCCCACCCACCCAGAGCATTCGCTCTTCTTCCCTCTCCCATCGGGCAGAAGCTGCAAAAGCACGTATCAGCAAGCTCAAAGAATGCTTCTGTCCTGCTGTAATCAAACCCTTGACTAGTCCCCTAGCTGCATTATCCCCAGTATTTTACACTTTGTCTTAAGCTGCATCAGCAGGAACAGTTACATGTCAGGTCAACAATTCCTTGTCTGAACTAGGGGTAATAAATCAGTACTGATCTCAAAGGAATGTGGAGGAGGGATGGAGAGGGTAAAAAGAAGGCGGAGCCAGTTTTCCGAGGGATAAGCTGTAAATGATGTAATTTGGTGGGTGGGGGAGTAAGGAAGAGAAAACGTAGTACTTTGTTCCCTGGTATGGACTGTTAACCTCACAATCTACCTGGTTATGACCTTGCACCTTATTGTCTGCTGCACCGCACTTTCTCTGTAACTGTAACACTTTATTCTTTTATTGTTTTACCTTGTACTGCATCGATGCAATGTGTAATGAAATTATCTATATTGACAAGATGGAAGATAGTTTTCTCACTACCTTGGCGCATAGGACAATAATAAACCAGTATGCCAACTTAATTTACAAATTCAGTGAAACTTCAATATACAATATTCTACAACTGGACTGAAAAGAACAAATAACCCCACAAACATACACTTTATCAGGTACAGAAAGTATGTAGGATTCTTTATTCTTTGGTTCTCATTTGTAGAAGTTCAAAGTACACTTATTATCAAAATATGTATACATTATACAAACTTGAGTTTCATCTCCTTGCAGGCAGCTACAAAACAAAGAAGTCCTAAAGAACCCATAAAAAAAGACTGTCAGACACCCGATGTGCAGAGAGATATATTAAAAAAATCCTGCAAGCAATAAAAGTAAGCAAGTAGCATTCAGAACAAAAGTGAGTCCATAGACACGAAGTCTGGAGCAGCCAGAGCAGGCCACATCCTCAGCCTCAGTTCAGCGCAGAGCTGAGGAAACATTGCGTACCCTCCGACACAGAGCCCGCAGCAGAAAATTGTACCATTGAAGTTTCACTCAATTTGTGATATCTAATTCAAAAGGAAAAAGTGAAGTGATTCCATGGAAGTGCAGGAGTGGGACACACCCATGAGACATATGAAGTGCACATATTGAATGATTCAAACAATTACAGAAAAGCGATAAAATGTCTTTCAGTGACATTTGGCACAAGAGCTCTGATTTAGAATGAACTGTTGTTATAGTAGTCCAAACTGGTTTCTATATTTTTATTTTACAGATATCCTTGATGCCTTCTTCCAGACCCCTCTCTCCACTGGTTCTCATGACGACCAGCTATGACTCACTTCCTGTTGACTTCAGCTCCCCAGCCAGTTCACACATTTGTCTGAACAACACCGCAGCTAAGCACAAGATTGCTGTTAACCCTCGTAGACAGAAGACCTATGGCAAGCAGATGAAGTCGATGATTGTAAGAATGTAGTTTCCATGAACAGACGCAAAACAAAAAGCAGAAGCATGTGAAACACTTTGACATAATTATCTATATATTGCACTGCAATCCAAACAATGGTGCTTGATAACTCTAAATCGGCATTATCAAATGCATTCAAAAAGAAAAAAATCAAAATAGGTTTTGAAGTGTATATTTAACTCAAATAAAACAACTATAATAAGTAATAGGGTACAGAAAAGTACAGCACAGAAACAGGCCCTTCTAGTCCATGCTGAACATTTAAACTGGCTACTCCCTGATGCTTAATGCAGACTGTGAGGCACTCTATAATGAACCAATTTTGAGTCATGGACTAATGCAACATGGAAACACACCCTTCAGCCCAACTGCTCCATGCTGATCAAGGTGCCCACCTGAGCAAGTTCTATTTGCCTCTGTATAGCCCATATCCCTCTAAACCAGGGGTTCCCAACCTGTAGTCCACAGACCCCTTGGTTAATGGTAGAGTCCATGACATAAAAACGATTGGGAATCCCTGCTCTAAACCTTTCCTATCCATGAACTTATCCAACTGTCTTTCAAATGTTGTTATTTAACTCGCCTCAACAACTTTCCCTGGCAGCTCGTTCCATGTACGCACCACCCTCTGTCATAGGGTCATAGAAAAGTACCTCATGGAAACAAGCCATTCAGTCCATCTAGTCCATGCCAAAACCACTTAAACTGCCTATTCCCATCAACCTGCACTAGGACAATAGCCCTCCATACCCCTACTATCCATGTACCTATCTAAACTTCTCCTAACTGTTGAAATTGAGCTTGTATGTACCACTTGCACCACAGCTCGTTCCACACTCTCATGACCCTCTGGGTGAAGAGGTTTCCCCTCATGTTCCCCTTAAACTTTTCACCTTTTACCCTTAACCCATGACCTCTGGTTGTAGTCCCACCCAACATCAATGGAAAAAGCCTGCTTGCATTTACTCTATCTATTCCCCTCATAATTTTGTTACCTCTATCAAATCTCCTCTCAATCTTTTACATTCCAAGGAATAAAGTCCTAACCTATTCAATCTTTCCTTACAGATCAGGCCCTCCAGGCCTGGCAGCACCCTCGTAAGTTTTCTCTGAACTCTTTCAACCTTATTTACATCTTTCCTGTAGGTAGGTGGCCAAAACTGCACACAAATTAAGCCTCACCAATGTCTTATACAGCTTCAACCTAACATCCCATCTCCTGACTTAATACTTCAATTTATGAGGATCAATGTGTCAAAAGCTTTCGTTACCTGTAACATACTTTCAACGAATTATGGACCTGTATTTTCAGATCCCACACTCCTCAGTGTCCTACCATTCACTGTGTAAGACCTACCCTGGTTTATCCTACCAACAAAAAATGGCTTTCCCCTCTCACTTTAAACCTGTGCTAAAGTCATAGAACACTGCAGCACAGAAACAGGCCTTTCAGCCCTTTTAGTCTATGCTGGACTATTATTCTGCCTAGTTCCACATGGACCATAACCCTCCATACCCCTCCCATCCATATCATTATCCAAACCTTAAATGCCACCTAATTTTTGGTTCAATTTCCCTGAAAATTAGGAAAACTTAAATTTTATCCAGGATTTAGCATTTTGTTAAATCTAAGTGGGAGAAGAGGAATGAAAATAATACTTAGACTCACAATATTTTTCATCAACTGTTCAGAATCTGTGTCCATACAGTCGGTTTCCTCCGTATGTATCTGGTTATTTTCGTAGCTGAATGTGTTTATGTGTTTAAAGTGACAGACTGTCTAGGAATTGGAACTCAGTCTTCAAGTTCAAGGTTATTGTCATTCAACCATACACATGCATACAGTTAAATGAAGCATCATTCCTCGGAGGCCAAGGTATAAAGCACGGTACATACGGTCACACACGGCACATATGGTTATGATCCAGCACACACAGACACAAAATAACAACCAGCACAAGTCACTGAGTGACACAGCCTGAAGATTTGACTGGTTGACATAAAGTGTGAGTGTGAGGTTCATGTTTCTGTAAGATAGTGTAATGGTACCGACACTATTACAGTAAAACAAACCATAGTGTAAGTATGTGAAACAGCAGCAATAAAAGATGAAAAGTGATCAGTGCAGGATGAGAGTGTGTCTGTGAGCTGGGAAGTGGTGGTGGTGTTGGGGATAGGAAGGGTGACAGGTTCTAGATGAGCACTGGGTTGGCAGCAGGGTGTTAGCAGTCTAAACACAAAATTACAAATGTAGATGCTGTGGATCAAAGCATACGTACACAACGCTGGAAGAACTCAGCAGGTCAGGCAGCATCCGTGAGAAAAGAGTAGTCAATGTTTCAGGCCGAGACCCTTCATCAGGAATGGGTTCAACGTTTCGGGCCGAGAAGGGTCTCGGCCCAAAACGTTGGCTACTCTTTTCTCACGGATGCTGCCTGACCTGCTGAGTTCTTCCAGCATTATGTCCGTATTCTCTGTTAGCAGTCTAACTGTCTAATCTTATTTCAGGAGCTAAACAAATTTTGTTAGCCATAACGTCCCCCCCAAAAAAAATCACTCTTTGGTAAAATTCACTCTTTAAGATTATCAGATTGGTTTTCTACTTGTGATATGAAGAATAAAATATAATCAATGTTGTATCCACAGCAGCTGCTTCTACAGATTGTAGCTGCCACTTCCTGGCTGTAGGAAACATGGGGAATGGGTCATGAACTTAAAGACCTCTTTCTTTGAGGGTCACTGGAGGTTGCCATGGAGGTGAGGGAACCCATGGGGTAGAGTCATGGAGTCATCAGCATAGAAGAGGTTTCTTCAGCCAAGTAACTCATGGAACTGGAACCTGGAAATGGTTTATTATTGTCACATGTACCAAGGTACAGTGAAAACTTTGTCTTGCATATTGTTAATACAGATCAATTCATCACACAGTACATTGAGGTAGCACAAGGTAAAACAATAACAGAACACAGAATACAATGCAATGGCTGCAGAGAAAGTGAGGCGTCCCTGGTATGTGTGGTGGAATGGAGGGAGGGTGAATATTGGTGGGAGTGTGGGTAGAATAATAAAAGGAATTAATGTTGGATTAGTGTAAATGGGTGGTGGATGGGCTCAGCATAAGCTAGCTGGACCTCCTTGCTGTATGTCTCATGGCTCTGTGTGGAGAAGGTTCTCCACACTAGTTCCAAAATGAGCAGGTCAACATGCACTGATCCAACAGGCAGAACAATGGGAATTCTTGTATAGTTCCATTACTGGCTCAGTAAGATCAGTAATTCTAAGCCAGTGTCCTTTCATGACTGCCATCAAACGTACTGAGTTGTGGCATGGTAACGGAGCGATTAGCATAACACCAATACAGCACCAGCAGTACAGGTTTAATTCTGTCACTGTCTCTCAGGAGTTAATAAGTTCCCCTGTGACCACTTTAGTTTCTCTGGTCTCCCCCCACATTCTAGAGATGTATGCATTAGATTAAATGGTCACATGGGTGTGATAGGGTGGCACAGGTTCATTAGGCCAGAAAGGGCCTGTAACTGCAAATTAGAACTTAAATAAATAACGAGAAAAAGCTGGGAGAATTCAGATCTCAGTGTAAGCCTTCAGTTGTGGTTAACGCTAGGGAACATAGTTAATCATGATCATGCCACGTAAATTGATCGAGATGGTTAAGAAGGCATTTGGTGTGTTGCCCTTCATTAGTTAGGAGAATGAGTTCAAGAGGCATGAAGTAATGGTGAAGCTCTACAAAACCCTGGGGTTAGACCACACTTGCGAAATTGTGTTTGGGTTGCCTCATTATAGGAAAAATCTTAGGCACATCTTTATAACTAAACTTTTGCACGATACTATATTTGTCAACGTGGAGCAGAGAGTGGGTTTGTAACTCTGGTAGGAGCAAAGGATGGCGAGGGTTAAGTGTTGCAAGAGGGGTGTGGGACAGGTGGCAAAGAAGGAGTGCCAGGGGCAAAGGGTGAGGCAGGTGCAGGCACACCCAGCCCTGAGACACCAGGCAAGGTCATTTGATTCCAAGCATGTCTTACGAGGATAAGTAAAACGAGCTGGGGCTTTTCTCTTTGGAATGAAGATAAAGGATGAGAGGTTACTTGATAGGGGTGTACAAGATGATAAGAGGCACAGATGGAGTGGACTTTTTTCCCAGGGTTGAAATGGCTCATATGAGAGGGCATAATTTTAAGGAATTTCTAGCAAAGTAAGGGGGATGTTTTTAACTCAGAGAGTGGTGAGTGCCTGGGAAGCCCCACGAGGGATAGTAGCAGAGTCATATACATTAGGGACACTTAGATCGGCACATGGATGATGGAAAACTGGAGGTCTATGGAAGTGGGAAGGGACTGATTGACCTCGGAGTACGTCAAGGGGCAAGCATAGCATCATGAGCTGAAAGGCCTGTACTGTGCTGTACTATGTTTTATATTCTTTATATTATGATGTTTAAAATATTTATAAACTAACATAATATTACAATCCCTTAGAAAGAAAAATCTGGTGGTTCGGAAGATAAAGGGAAAGATGAAAGGAATCAGTTTGGAGCTACTCTAAGTCAGCTACCAAATGAATGTCAACAGGAAAATGGTACGTCCTTTACAACTTCAGTACAAATATCCAATGAAACAATAGACAGACTGGAAATAACTGATTAAAGAGAAATAAGCTATCAATATGTTCTGATAGCCCAATGCTCCCATGTAGTAGTTAGGGTTGGTCAATGAAAGACCCATTTAAATTCCTTGTTCCTCTCCAAAGGAGGGAAGTCACAAGGAGTTGGTGAGCAGTCCAGAGAACATTTCTCTCATTGTTTGTTCTGGGATCTTTCTCTGCATGAAAGAGCTGCACAGCAGTAATCCCCACCTCCGCCCCACCCCCACCCCCAGTTCATTTATCCTGTTTATTCTTTTCTTTGGATGCAGCTCTTGCAGGCAAAGCCAGCATCCATTTTCCAAAGCATTGCAGGAAAGAAACAGAAATATAGGAGAAAAGACGAAGTCCTATCTCTCACTCAATGATGACGAGCCATTCCAAAAGCCAATCAAATCCTCTGTGAAACTGTTTTAAAGTAGCTTTGGTTGATTATAGAATGACAGAATCATAGAGATCATTTTCCACGCCACCAACGAGTGAGATAAACACCAATTCTATCACTTTGTAGAGAAGAATCCGTCAAGTTTATTGTACATCAGGCATTTTCTGGTACTTTGTGTTCTCACTGCCCTTTCAGGCAAAGTTCCAGATCCCCAAGCCTTTAGATGAAGAAAAAAGTCAACCCTCTCTAATTCTGTTATCTTAAAACCCTTGTTTTCTAGTTATCAGCCTCTCCACTAAGGGAAACAACACCTTCCCGTTTTTTTTCATAAGTTTATTCACTAACAAAAACACTATATAATAATCAAACCATCATAACTATCTACTGTTTCAAATTAAAATGTGATTATTATTATCTGCAGTGCACTATAGCCACAAGAGGCCCACTGTTGTGGAGGGAATGTTTCCTATAGTGGGGGAGTCTAGGGCCTGAGCAGAGGGCACAGCCTGAGAATATAAGATATCTCTTTAAAACAGAGATGAGGAGGAACCTCTTTAGCCAAAGGGTAGTGAATCTGTGGAATTAATTGCCACTGATGGCTCTGGAGACCAGGTCATTGGGTATATTTAAAGCAGAGGTTGATAGATTCTTGATTAGCCAGGGTGTCAAAGTTTACGGGGAGAGGGTAGGAGAATGGGGTTGAAATGGAAAGTAAATCAGCCATAATGGAATGGGAGAGAAAAATCGATAGATAGGCTGAATGACATATGCTTCTTTGTCTGATGGTCTTATGGTCTAAATCTCCTCTCAGCCTCTTACACCTTAGAAAGGTCACCCTAGCCCTGGCCACATTTTCTTCATGATGAAACCTTTTCATCCTTGTAAATCTCCGTACCCATTCTATAGTGTGACAAATGAAACTGCATCTTGCTTTAGCTGTGGTCTAAATAAACTTTGCCCTGTGCTGACATGATTTTCCTGCTCTTGTACATTTTAGTTTTTCTGAACACTTTTTAAGCACCTTATCTGCATGTCCTGTGTGAATGTCTACCCCAAGGCCCTTTGTTTTCTTTATATTCTAAACATTTCCTGCAATCCCTTGCGTTGTTTAAATTCCCATAATAAATTAGCTGAAACTTCATTATTCAAAATAGATGAATAAACTGCTATGTGGATATAACAGTTGAATCAATCCTGCACTATATTTCTTCCTATGTCTGGATAGAATGTGCCTACTGTGAGCATCTTAACTAGACTACAACAAACATTTTTTTCAGCTGCATAGTATCGCTAAATATCCCCTTGAAATACTGTTATATCCTCAATAATAAAACTTTAAAACTTCAGAGCAAGTATCTCTTCTATAGCATCATAGGGCTATTAAAACAAAACTTCATGACCTCTGAAAATTTCTTCCTCCAGGCAGTTAATCTGATCGACCATTCCGGGTACCCATGACCCTCACCCCCTCTGTCTATTTCTCCTGTCACTGCATTGCACTGTAAACAGTAAACCATGCTTTATAATGCTGTTTACATTGTAAGTGCACGGTGGCATCTTTTGTATTTCTGCACATTTTATTCATACTTTAACCTCTAACTTTATTTTGTTAACTTTTAAAAATTCTTTGTATTTGTTGAATGATTTTTCTTGTATGTTGTGGCCTGACCAGCACACTGCAGCAAATTTCTAATACATGTAAGTATGTAAAGTGAATACAGTTGATCCTCCTTGTTACAGATGTTGTTTCCCACTGTTGATACTGTCATTAGTGTAGCATCTCACAAAAGGTTACACATGTAACTGCATACCAAAAGAAATATTTAATGTTTATTAAAAGGATGAAGTACAAAGTTCTGGCCACCTACCTACAGGAAAGAAGTTAATAACCATATAACCATATAACAATTACAGCACAGAAACAGGCCATCTCGGCCCTTCTAGTCCGTGCTGAACGCTTACTCTTACTTAGTCACACCGACTTGCACTCAGCCCATAACCCTCCATTCCTTTCCTGTCCATATACCTATCGAGTATTTTTTTTAACAATTGATGGTAAGGATGTGGATGTGGTGAGGACCTACAAGCAATAAGATTGAAAGAGTGCAGAAACAATTTACAAGGATGGTGCCATGACTTCAGGACCTGAGTTATAGGGAAAGGCTGAAAAAGTAAGGACTTTATTCCCTAGAGCATAGGAGAATGAGGGGAGATTTGCTAGATGTATACAAAATTATGTGGTGTATTGATAGATAGACAGACAGGCAGATACTTTATTGATCTCCAAGGAAATTCCAATGTCACAGCAACATTACAGATTTCCCCCGCTATCTGAAAGTAGAGCATTCCTATGAAACCGTTTGTAAGCCGAAATGCTGTAAAGCGAGGAAGTAATTACCATTAATTTATATGGGAAAAATTTTTGTGCGTTCCCAGACCCAAAAAAAACCTACCAAATCATACCAAATAACACATAAAACCTGAAATAACACGAACATATAGTAAAAGCAGGAACGATACGATAATTATACAGCCTATATAAAGTAGAAATATTGCATGTATGGTGTAGTTTCACTTATCAGAATCGGGAAGACAGCGAGCCAAAATCGATTTGGAGAAAAAAATCGGCATGTACACGCCTACGCATGTACACGCATACGCATTCACACACAACTACCCGCACAAGGCTTCATAGTCATGGTCATCGTTCTCAGAGTAAACACATGTATAAAGTGGGCGTCTTTTTTTCGTAAAAGCAAAAATCCTCTTTGGTTAGCGGAAACAGGTACTAATGTAGGTCTTTCGTAACAGCGAGCTGTCGTAAAGCGAACATTCGAAAAACAGGGGCCACCTGTACAAGTGCACAGATATACAAATGTTTGGAGAGAAGTAAGAAAGAGTAAGAAATAAGTTACCTCAAACAGTCCAGCAGGAGAGGGTTCATCACTTCCCCGCTATAGGTTATCACACTAATGGCCGAGGGAAATAATGACCTCATATAGTGCTCCTTGAAGAAGTGCAGTTGTCTCAGTCTATTATTAAAAGTGCCCCTCTGTTCAGCCAAGGTAGCATGCAGAGGGAAAGAAACGTTGTCCAGAATTGCCTGGATTCTCTCCGTTTATTGAGCCTGTTGGCATCACCCGTATTGATACCATTGCCCCAGCACACCGCCATATAGAAGATTGTACTGGCAACAACAGACTGGGAGAACATGTGAATGAGAAGCCTGCATTCTCCAAGGGCCTCAGTCTCTCGGGAAGTAAAGGCAACTCTGGCCCTTCTTGTACACAGCCTCTGTGTTGGTGCTCGCTCAAGTTTGTCATCCAGGTGCACCCCCAGGTACTTGTAGGTCCTCACCACATCCACATCCTCACCATCAATAGTAACAGGAAGCATTGCAGGCTTAGTCTTCCTAAAAGTCTTTTACCATCTCCCTTGTCTTACTGATGTTGAGCAGCAGATGATTCAGCTTGCACTATTTGACATAGTCCTCCACTGAGGCCCTGTATTCATCCTCCCATTCTCTCTTTATACACCCACCTATTGCTGAGACATCAGAGAATTTCTGAGGATGACATGACTCAGTGTTGTATCTAAAGTCCGAGGTATACAGGGTGAACAAGAAGGGAGCCAATACAGTCCCCTGTGGGGCCCCAGTGCTGCTTATAGCCATGTCAGACACACAGTTCTGAAGCCACACAAACTGTGGTCTGCCAGTCAGGTAGGATAAATGCAAGCAGTTTTCTTCCACTAAGGTTCAGTAAGACTGCAACTAGAGGTCATGGGTTAAGGGTGAAAGGTAAAATGTTTAAGGGGAACATGAGGGGGAAATTCTTCTCTCAGAAAGGTACTCAGAGTGTGGAACAAGCTGCCAGTGAAAGTGGTGGATGCTGGTCTGATTTCAATATTTAAAAGAAATCTGGATAGGTACATGGATGGGAGGGGTATGGAGGGCTACGGTGCAGGTGCAGGTCGATGGGACTAGACAGATTATTAGTGCAGGACAGACTATGTGGGCTGAAGGGCTATTTTCTGTGCTATAGAGTTCTATAATTCTAAAACTAGCATTGCAATTAAAGCCACATAGGAGCAATAAAATTGACTATTAGACAAGTCTGAGATTTGAAGTTTAATGTTGTTGTTCATCATTTTGACTATTGTAGAATGATATTAAATTATACATCTCCTCTGGTTTTCCCTATGTAACAGATCCATTGGTGGATGGTAACATTGATGTTCATTTTAATAAAATGCCTTGTCCAAAGATTCCTGAAGCGAATAATGAGGAATGTGCAGAAAAAGTTCCAGACGTTTCCAGAACACTTGCCACCTCTGATAGTCGCACTGCAGAGCCTGAAGATGCATCCGATGGTGAATTCACCAATCTGAGTACAGATACATCGCTGACCACTACAAATCAAGAGGTACTTCCTTCAGAACCAGTCTTTCCTTCTGAGGGCGTGCCTGACACTGAGAAGAATCCTATTGCTGGGCAGTTGGGACAAGAAACTGTTCCGGCTCATGAAGAGGATTCCAAGTTATCTTCAACAAAAGCGGTCATTGACATAAAGGCAAATGATGCGTTGCCCTCTGGTACCACACCAGAGGCTGTCGCGGATTCACTGGACTGTCTTGAGAATAGAGTTCAGGAGGCAGACAAATCCACGACTGGTGAAGATCTCCTGTTGGGGGACATTGAGGGAGATTTGGTTTCCCCGAGTGCAGTCACAATTCCATCTTTGAAATGCAACCTGGCTGCCCAGCTTCGGGAAGAAGGACAAGGGGGAACAATTTTAAATATATTGAGTGCACCAGAACATAGTTTGACATCTGAACAAGCAAAGGGAGTGACACCTAATGAGAAGTTGGGTTCATGTAAAGAGTGCCATGAAGGTGTGGAAAGTAGCCTGACAGATCAGTCAGTCGTGGAAGTGACAGATGTTGAGAGCTTATTGAATCACAGACCGGAACATGTTCCAAAGCCATGCAATGAGTTGACAGACAGTGTTGGCATTCTATCTGAAGATTTGGTAAAACAATCTGAGCGATCTACCTCAGAATTCACCCACAGTCAGGCACAGCCTGAGCTTTCAGTTCCAGATGAGCTGTCACAGGAACATCTCAGGCCTAGTAATCAAGGCTCTATCAAGTTCTCAATCGCATCTGCTTGGCAGAGATCCATAATGGATACCAGGAGAAGGAATGTGGATGGGAATCTTCAGACAGTGCCAAAATTGGGGTGTTGTGAAGATAGATCAGAAGACAGTGCCAAACAAGAATCAACAGATCAACAGATTCTTAATCTGCCATTGAAAGTGAAAGCTGATGAAAAAGAACAAGCATCTATGGACAACAATCTCCAAGATATAGAACGACAAGCAGAAACTGAACAGGATACCAAGGGAAGTCCATTTGGTGTCAGGCTGAGAAGAACTTCACCTCTTTACAAATATTCGACAGAAGGTAGCGTTGAACATACGGCAGAGAGAAAAGACCCTGCAGGAGAGACATCGCGGTTAGCAACACAAACCCCAGCACTCCAGAAAGGAGATAGCGCCACAGGTGGGCAAGCAGGGGCTTCTTTGTCAACTGGGACTGAAAAAGACATTGGTAAAAATGCAGCCAAATCACTGCCAGAGGATCTGAGGGCTCAGTGTCCAATGCCTGGGATACGTGATTCACTGGAGACCTTGACAGAAACTGCTATGCAAGAAAAACGTCATGTTTCTCGAGGAAGTAATGAGAGAAAGAATAGTGAAACCTACCTGGAATTCGGTAAAACATCAGGTGTGGAATTTTAGTTTACTTTGACCCATGACTTGATCTATACTTCCATCAGCAGTTAACAATGATGTTGAGATGTGGTGATGGAGACTATTTCACACCATTACTAATGGTAGTAGACAACATTGTGGCAACATGATACAGTTTCTCTAAGGTTTTGCCAACATTATTTTCTATTGTATAACTGTATATGCTCTGTTTATGAATCCTCCCCCTCCTCTTCATTTAACACTGCTATCTACCCCTGCTCCTTGAAGTGTTTAACTAACTTACGCTTGAATACTTTCAGACTTAGAATACGGATCAGGTTTTTATCACTGACTTATGTTGTGAAATTTGTTCTTTTGTGAGGGCAGAATGTAACGCATAAAAGATATACATTATATAACCACATAACAATTACAATTATGAGAAATATATTAAAAAATAAAATAGTGAGGTAGTGTTCACGGTTTCATTGTCCATTCAGAAATCCAATGGTGGAGGGGAAGGAGCTGTTGCCAAAATGTTGAGTATGCATCCTCAGGCTCCTTGATGGCAGCAATGAGAAGAGGGTATGTCCTGGGTGCTGGGGGTCCTCATTGATGGATGTCACCTTTCAGAGGCACCATCATTAAGGACCCCTTAACGCTCTCCACTTTAGCTATTCAATTTGGGATGGAGTTCCATATTCTGACCACCCTCTCGATAAAGAAACCTCCCATTATTAATACCTCTCATATTTTTATGATCTCCAGCTTTGGTGTCCTTACGTTATTCAACCACTTCAAGGCTGTGTCTACCTCAGAGAGTGGTAAATCTGTGAAATTCATTGCCACAGACAGCTGTGGAGGCCAAGTCACTTGGCATATTTAAAGTGGAGGTTGTTAGGTTCTTCGTTAGGAAGGACATCAAAGATTACAGGAAAAAGGAAGGAAAATGGGGCTGAGAGGGATATTAAATCAGCCATGATAGAATGCTGGAGCAGACCCGATGGGAAAAATGGCCTGTTTCAGTTCCTATGTTTTATGGTCTTATAGCCTCACCTTTGGAGACAATTGATACTTAAACAATTATTTTAACATAAAATTATTATATATGCTCCTGCAGTAACTTACAGCTATTAATTATGCATTGCCTTCTCAAAGTTACCTTCAAGTGCCCTTGTAAGTAAAAGGAATATTTTACATAACCTGGTGGATCTAAGCAGATGATCAGATCGGTACTTGTTTCCTTTCACTGGAAAGTGTGTTTTATTTCCCAAATCTATTACACAGAGAGGAACTCTACTCCAGCCAAACCCGAACCAGCAGACAGTCCAAGAGTCAACTCTTCAGAGCCAGCCTGGGTCTCTTTGGCAAGACAGAAACAGAAAGGCTTTCAAGACCAGTATGCAGGGATGCAGGAAAAAGCCCAGCTTCTGGGGGAACAATCCCTGATTCAACCAGACACCGAAACGGTAACATTTATCAAATAATATTCATATTAAAAACTTAATTGCAAACTCTTACCTCTTCTCGTCTGCCCATCACCTCCCTCTGATGCTCCTCCTTCTTCCACTCTCCTCTCCTATCAGATTCCTTCTTCTTCAGTACTTTCCCACTTCCACCAATCACATCCCAGGTTCTCACTTCATCCACCCTCTCCCACTCATCTTTTCTCAGCTTGTACTCCTTCCCCTCCCCGCACCTTCTTATTCTGGCTTCTGTCTCCTTCCTTCCCAACCCTGAAGAAGGGTCTCAGACCAAAACCTTGACTGTTTATTCATTTCCATAGATGCTGCCTACCCTGCTGAGTTTCTCCACCATATTGTGTGTGTAGCTTTGATTTCCAGTATCTGCAGAATCTCTTCAGATTCCGATTGTTTATTGTCATTTAGAAACCACAAATGCAATGCAGTTAAAAAATGAGACAACGTACCTCCAGAATGATATCACAAAAGCACATGACAAAACAGACTACACCAGAAAATCCACATAACGTTTGGCAATCCCCAATCCAGAGTCCGGAGAGGCTGCTGCGTATTAATATCGCGCTACCATCTTAGCATGTTCCCCGGAAAGGAGCTCCAAATCCACCAGACAAAACAAGACCAAAAACTAAAGCTACAAGACCTGCACAAAACCACATAGTTACAACATATAGTTACAACAGTGCAAACAATGGTATAATTGATAAAAAAAACAAACCATGGGCACAGTAAAAATAGTCCAAAGATGTTAAAAGACTATAAGTTGTTGTGTTTGTAATTGAGAAAATTACTTGAACGCCAAATCCATGCCTTTAACAGTTAGCAAACTGAATGATGTAACTCAATTAATATGTTATGAGTCAATTAACTATAATTTCTTTTGCCTATAAGGAAGTGACAAAGCACCTGATGAAAAAGATTGCAGATAAGGAGCCTCCCTCTGGCATACAGAGCAAGGAAATGAAAACAAATGTGAAGGAGGACTACCTGTCCAGGGTAACCACTCAAGGTATGGTACAGCACAGTAGCATAGTGGTTAGTGCAATTGCTTTACAGCGCCAGCCTGCAGGATCAGGGTGCAGTTTCTGCTGCTGTCTGCAAAGAATTTGTACATTCTCTTCATGACCAAAAAGGTTTCCTCCAAGTACTCCAGTTTCCTCCCACATTCTTCCCAGTGAGTCTTACTTCAGTGGTTGGTAAGTTGATGGAGAAGATCCTGAGAGGCAGGATTTCTAAACATTTGGAGAGGCATAATATGATTACAAATGGTCAGCATGGCTTTGTCAAAGGCAGGTCATGCCTTATGAGCCTGATTGAATTTTTTAAGGATGTGACTAAACACATTGATGAAGGTAGAGCCATAGATGTAGTGTATACGGATTTCAGCAAAGCATTTGATAAGCTACCCCATGCAAGGCTTATTGAGAAAGTAAGGAGGCATGGGATCCAAGGGGACATTGCTTTGTGGATCCAGAACTGGCTTGCCCACAGAAAGCAAAGAGTGGTTGTGGATGGGTCATATTCTACATGGAGGCTGGTGACCAGTTGTGTGCCTCAGGGATCTGTTCTGGGACCCCTACTCTTGGTGATTTTTATAAATGACCTGGATGAGGAAGTGGAGGGATGAGTTAGTAAATTTGCTGATGACACAAAGGTTGGGGGTGTTGTGGATAGTATGGAGGGCTGTAAGAGGTTACAGCGGGACATTGATAGGATGCAAAACTGGGCTGAGAAGTGGCAGATGGAGTTTTGCCCAGATAAGTGTGAGCTGGTTCATTTTGGTAGGTCAAATATGATGACAGAATATAGCATTAATGGTAAGACTCTTGGCAGTGTGGAGGATCAGAGGGATCTCCGGGTTCGAGTCCATGGGACACTCAAAGGTTGACTCTGTGGTTAAGAAGGCATATGGTGCATTGCCCTTCATCAATCATGGGGTTGAGTTTAAGAGCCAAGAGGTAACTTTGCAGCTATATAGGTCCCTGGTCAGACCCCACTTAGAGTACTGTGCTCAATTCTGGTTGCCTCACTACAGGAAGGATGTGGAAACCATAGAAAGGGTGCAGAGGAGATTTACATGGATGTTGCCTGTATTGGGGAGCATGCCTTATGAGAATCGGTTGAGTGAACTTGGCCTTTTCTCCTTGGAGCAACGGAGGATGAGAAGTGACCTGGTAGAAGTGCCAAGATAATGAGAGGCATTGATCATGTGGATAGTCAGAGGCTTTTTCCCAGGGCTGAAATGGCTAGCAAAAGAGGGCATAGTTTTAAGGTGCTTGGAAGTAGGCACAGAGGAGATGTCAGGGGTATTTTTTTTAATGCAGAGAGTGGTGAGTGTGTGGAATGGGCTGCCAGCGGCGGTGGTGAAGGCGGAAATGATAGGGTCTTTAAGAGCCTCCTGGATGGCTACATGGAGCTTAGAAAAATAGAAGGTTATGGGTAAAGCCTAGGTAGTTCTAAGGTAGAAACATGTTTGGCACAGCTTTGTGGGCCGAAGGGCCTGTATTGTGCTGTATGTTTTCTATGTTTCTATGTTTCTATTCCAAAGCCAACATAGAAACATAAAACATAGAAAACCTACAGCACAATACTGGCCCTTCGGCCCACAAAGCTGTGCTGAACATGTCCTTACTTTATTAATTACCTATGGTTACCCATAGCCCTCTATTTTTCTAAGCTCCATGTACCTGTCCAGGAGTCTCTTAAAACACCCTATCATATCCACCTCCACCACCATCGCCGGCAGCCCATTCCACACACTCACCACTCTCTGCATACAAAACTTACCCCTGATATCTCCTCTGTACCTTCTTCCAAGCAACATAAAACTATGCCCTCTCGTGCTAGACATTTCAGCCCTGGGAAAAAGCCTCTGACTATCCACACGATCAGTGCTTCTCATCATCTTATCACCTCCATAAGGTCACCTCTCATCCTCCATTGCTCCAAGGAAAAAAGCCCAAGTTCATTCAACCTATTCTCATAAGGCATGCTCCCCAATCAAAGCAACATCCTTGTAAATCTCCTCTGCACCCTTTCTATGGTTTCCACATCCTTCCTGTAGTGATGTGACCAGAACTAAGCACAGTACTCCAAGTGGGGTCTGACCAGGGTCCTATATAGCTGCAACATTAGCTCTTGGAGTTAAGGAAGTTGTGGGCATGCTAAGCCCTACACCAGGTGACAAATAAAGCTAATCCTTTTTGATTAAAGCTGACACCAGAAGCATGGAGACATTTGGGTCTGTTCCCCTCATACCCTTGGCCTGTGTTGGTCATTGATGGAAACTATGAATGTCACTGTATGTTTTGATGTACAGGTGACAAATAAAGCTAATCCTTTTTGAATAAAGTAACAGTTGCCCAGCTTATTTCAATGCAGACTTATGAAAGCTCAAGCCTAGATTCTGGGGTTTGCTTTGTTGTTGAGATGATTGAGACGACTTTTTTTTGTTCTTTCAGCAGGTTCACACCTACCGCCAAAGACACAAGCCTGTGGAATGGGAATGAGGGAGAAGCGGCCAATGCCCAACACAAAGCTTGCCCCACTGGCTACAGTCGAGCCTCCATGGCTGGCCATTGCCAAGAAGAAGGCCAAGGCTTGGAGCGACATGCCACAGACTGTTCAATAAGATCTGCTTCGAAATAGGACTGCAAGACAATATTGTTCCTCAACTCGCCTCAGAGATCCATATTGACCAGTTTGGTTGTTTATACTGAGACTGCTGGGGAATAGAGTCCAGCCAGGAAGAAATTAAAGGATACAAGAGGGTAGAAAGATATGTTGGGTAACGTTACAAAGCAGGAACTTCTTATAGACCGATCATTATATCATACTCCCCTGTATGGTAGCAGACCCCTATTTACAGGAATACGAGTTACAGGAAGAGGCAGATACTCATAACCAAAAGACACAAGTTCAAATCCCACCACGACTGGAGGGGAACTTTAGTAAATGATTCATTGCATAGATTCCCAACTTCGAGTGGTGGATGTGAAAGCATTCAATTGTTGTGAAACCCCAGTGCTGATGACCTTTGAGGTGGCCTAATCTGCTTGTCAAATATACACGCCTCTAGACCCACTGCAGGATGTGGGATCTAAGGATGGCATTCTGAAATGAAAGTGATGTCAAGGGTAAATAGGGATGTGCAATAAAGTGCTGTCCTTGTAACTATATAAATTAATAAATAAGGTGTTCAGGTCTGTTAGTATCAATAGAACTAAGTTTTGGCAGGGTATGGAACAGGTGGCCCATTTCAATTCCACAGTGTGTTTTTCTGTTCTGTGTTTTATATATACTTGCAATGATCTGTTTTAAATACCTTAATGCCTCTGCTAAAGTAACAGCAGGGAAATGAAATATTTACTAATATCGCCAACAATAGTGTCTTCGCTAATAACTTTCGTTGTCAGTTTTTATATCTAAGCAGTTTCTAGCTTTGAAGTTAGTTTAAACTTCTCTGTTCAAGTGATTTAAAGATGTAATTTATTGGAACGGCTGGGTAACACCACAATAAATGTTCAACAGTAAACTCAATTTGCTTCTGGAATGAATATCAGAAGAAAATAACTGCATTTCCAATCACACAAGCAGCTAATGTTACTTGAATAATGTTCAATCTATCTTTAGCTGAAACCCAGCTAAGCTATTTTTAGTTGGAACCCAAAGCGTAGAACAGTACAGCACAAGAACAGACCCTTCAACCCACAATGCTGTGCCAAGATAATTAAATGGCTATTTAAACTAATCCCTTCTGACTGCACAATGTCTATATCCCACTCTGCACATTCACAAGAATCTCGTAAACCTCTCTGATGTATTTACCTACTGGCAGAATATTCCGGGCACCCACCACTCTCTCACCTTGCACATCTCCTTCAAGCTTACCTTAACTGCATGCCCTCTAGTGTTAGACAACTTGACATAAAGGTAATCTGTTAACTACTCTATCTATGACTTTCATAACCTTATAAACCTCTATCAGACCTCCGCCCATCTTCTGCTACTCAAGAGAAAAGAACCCAAGTTTGTCCAACCTCTCCCCACAGCACATGCCCTCTAATCCAGGCAGTGTGCAGGTAAACATCTTCAGCACCTCTCCAAAACCTCAGCATCCTTCCTTTAATGGGGTGACCGGAATTGAATGCAATAATCCTAGCCAGATTTTATAAAGCTGCCACATAACTTCATGAAATTTAAACTCAGTGTCTCCACTACTAAAGACAAACATATGCCATATGGCTTTCTTGCTACGTTGTACTTGATTGGCCATTTCTGGGGAGCTATGGACCTGGACCCAAGTTTGCTCTGTACATTAAGACCACAAGACATAGGAGCAGAAATAAGCCGTTCATCCCTTTGAGTCTGCTCTGCCATTAGAACATGGTTGATATATTATCCTTCCCAATCCCATTCGCCTGCCTTCTCCTTGTAACCTTTAACCCCTAGAACTTATTAATCTCGGCTTTAAATGTAGGTTTAATGCAATGGACAGATCCTTCACCTCAACAACCTAAGTCTATCCTAAGGCAATACTGATGAAAAGAAAACTCCCTCTTTTCAATAACTGTATTTCATTTGGCCCTTGTTTCACAGCACTGGTGAACTGGTGGGCGGAACTTGAATGGATACACATTGGCGGGACAAAGTAAATAAAGACTTGGCCAACCCCCAAATGAAGTTTTCACACTGTCGTTTCTTGTCTGAGAGATTTGCAGCAGGAATTTCCACTAGTTAAAAATCTAATCATAGTAAAAATAAACATGTTTGCTCAAGAAATCCAAAACAAGTTCCACTGCCTTAAACGCTGCCAAAACTCTTGCATCTTTTTCCACTTCAAATACTTACCCGATATCCATTTAAGTAATTATCAAATACTATTCAGCCATTCCCTTTGAAACATGCTTCAGCAAAACCTTATGGAAAATCATTTGTGAGAAATATAATCTCAGAATCAGAATCAGGTTTAATATCATTGGCGTATTTTGTGAAATTTGTTGTTTTGTAGCTGCAGTTCAATGCAATGCATATAATAAAACAATTAATCACAATAACTATATATAAAAAAGCAAATTAAATTAAATAAGTCGTACAAAAGGAGAGGGAAAAATACTAAGGTAGTGTTCAGGGGTTCATTGTCCATTTAGAAATCTGACGGAGGAGGGGAAAAAGCTGTTCCTAAAACATTCAAGTAGGTGTTTTTAGGCTCCTGTTCCTCCTCCTTGATAGTAGCAATGAGAAGAGGTCTTGTCCTGGATGATGGAGACCTTAATGTTGGATGCCACCTTTTTGAGGCATCATATTTTGAAGATGTTCTCAATATTGAGGAGGTTAGATCCCATGATGGAGCTGCCTCCGTCTGCAATCCAGTCCCGTACAATGGTCCCTCCATACTAAATGGTGATGCAACCAGTTAGAATGGTTGCATTCTCCACTGTACATCTGAAGAAACTTGTGAGAGTCTTTGGTAACATACAAATTCTCCTCAAACTCTTCATGAAATATAGCCCTTACCTTCGCAATTGCATCAATATGTTGGGCCCAGGATAGATCCTCGGGGGTGTTGACACCCAGGAACTTGAAACTGTTCACCCTTTCCACTGCTGATCCCTCAATGAGGACTGGTGTGTGTTGCCTTGACTTCCCCTTGCTGAGTCCACAATCAATTCCTTGGTCTTACTGACATTGCTAGTTGTGATTTATAGTTGTGACAAAAAGCTGTACTCCATCTCTAGAATTTATTCCTTCAGCTACATCCTTCAACCACGTCAGGGTAGTGTATCGTTATTACAGCCACATGAGTTCAATTCCCACTGTTGTCTGGAAGGAGTTCACACATTCTTCCTGTGACACTTTCAGTTTTCTCCGGGGGCCCTGGTTTCACCCCTCGAGACAAAGATATACAGGTTAATAAGTCAAAAGGTCACATTGATTTATTAGGGCTTGTTAGGACTGAAGGACCTGTTTCCCTGCTGTGTTACTAAATAAAATAAAATAATTCCATTTACAGCCTAGGCAATAATAACACTCTCACACTTTTAGTATCAGCTTGATGAAGATAGTTGTGAGGACTCAATGGATCAGAGGCTGGTTTCTATGACTGTAAACTCCGTGACTGGCATGCAAATTGCATAACCGGTTCTTCCTTATTAAAAACTGTTCAGCACGGACTAGATGGGCTGTAGGGCCTGTCTCTCTGCTGCAGTGCTCTATGACTCTGAGAACAGCACAGTACAGGCCCTTTGACCCACAATATTGTGCCAATCTTTTAACCTAATTCAAAATCAATCGAACCCTTCCCTGCCACATAGCCCTCCATTTTTCTATTATCCAAGAGCTTCCTAAATTTCCCTAGTGTATCACTACCCTTGGCACTGCGTTCCATGCACCTACCCTGCTCTGCGTAATAAAACCTATCTCTGACATCCACCCTATACTTTCCTCTTGTGTTAATGTTATAAACACAAGAGAGTCTGCAGACACAAAATCCAGAGCAACACACACAAAATGCCAAGACTGAAACATGTTCTGATGGAGGGTCTCAGCCCAAAATGTCAGCCGGTTATTTCTCACTCTAGATGCTGCCTGACTCGTGGGATTCCTCCAGCAATTTAAGTGTGTTGCTCCACCTTTAAGTTTTGCCTACTTGTACTAGTTGTTTCCGCCCTGGGAATAAGTCTCTGGCTGTCCACTCGATCTATGCCTCTTTTACAACTGTAGCAATTCACGTCTCGTCCTCCTTCACACCAAAGAGAAAAGGCGTAGCTCGCTCAACCTTCCCCTATAAGACATGCAATTCACTTTGTTGACTGTTTCTCAGCAACGCTTGCAGAAACCAGGGGGCTTGAATGCACCCAGCACTGATAATTTCGGTGATACATCAAGCCAGGTAGTTGGATTGATTCAGACGATTTGGCTCTTACTTTGAAGTTGGGTTCGTTCCATATTCACACCCTCAACACATGGTCAGGGTGTGGTCAAACTCACCTCATGTTTAAAGTAAATTTATTATCTACGTACACATATGTCATCAGATAGAACCCTGAGATTCATTTTCTTGTGGGCATTCACAGTAAATACAAAGAACGCAGTAGAAACAGTGAAAAACTATACACAACAACATGGACAAACAACCAAACGTGCAAAAAACAACAAACTCTGCAAGTACAAAAAATTAAGTAAATAAGCAATAAACATTGAGAACATGAGATGAAGAGTCCTTGAAAGTGAGTCCATGGGTTGTGGGAAGAGTTTAGATTTAAGGTGAGTGAAGTTGATTGAAGTTGTCCCCTGCAGCTGTAGAGCCTGATGATTGAAGATACACTTGAAGTTAAAGACACCTAAAGAGCTTCATTACCCAACACACGGTGATGATTCCATGAACAAAGTCTATCAAAAAATATTAAGACAGTAAGGGCTGGTGTTTCAATCAGCTCTTGAGAAAAATGAAGCTAAAGTTTCATATGTTAACAGTTGCTTGAAAGATCAATGTCAGTTAGTAAAGAAAGTCATTGTCTCTTAGTACCAAGGACACAGGCTCAGTCCAGACTTCAGGTGTTTAGTTTGCACCTTCTTGCTGTGACCATGTGGGTTTTCCCAGCTCTCGTTTCCTCCCACATCCCAAAGATGTGCTGGTTGGTAGGTTTAATAGCCTTTGTCCTTATTTCCCAGGAGAGGGGGGAGCGCTGCAGGGAATGTCGGGGCAATGTGAAAAATGGGACGAATGCAGTGGTTGATGGTCAGTGTGGAGTTGATAAGCCAAAATGGTCTGCTCTTAAACAACATCTTCCTACGACTTTAACTCTGTACAGGTCTGTTGTTGACAAAGAGGAATGGCGGGCAACACAGATGCTTTAAACTGCCACAGAAATTGGTTAAGTGTATTCTGACAGCCTCAGACCCCAGCACACTCTTAGCTTGTGTTGATTGTTAACACAAATGACACATCTCACTCTGCATTTCAGTGTACGTGTGATAAATCAGTGCATCTGAAACTGCAACACTTCACGGTAGCCATGTACTGTAGGGGTTAGCGCAATGCTATTACAGCTTGGGGTGTCGGAGTTCAGAGTTCAATTCCAATGCTGCCTGTAAAGAGTTTGTACGTTCTCCCCGTGACCACATGGGATTCCTCCCACAGTCCAAAGACGTACTGGTTAGTAGGTTAATTGGTCATTGTAAAAGTCCTTTTCTTGCCACCCATTTCCATTCTACTTCTCGTTCCTGTTCCGGCATGTCAGTCCATGTCCTCCTCTACTGGGGCGATGAGGCCCCACACTGGGTGGAGGAGCAACACAATATCTTCCTTCTGGGTAGCCTCCAACCCGATGGTATGAACATCAATTTCTCAAACTTCTGGTAATTGCCCCTCTCTCTCATTCATCATTTCCTATTCCTGTTTCCCTCTCTCACCCTTTCTCATTACCTGCCCATCACCTCCCTCTGGTACTCCTCCTTCCTTTTCTTCTTTGGCTTTCTGTCCTCTCCTGTTAGATTCCCCCTTCTCCAGCCCTGTATCTCTTTCACCAATCAACCTTTCTGCTATTTACTTCAACCCCTCCCCCTCTCCCAGTTTCACTGTCACCTACCACCTTGTACTTCTCTTCCTCTCCCCCTCCTTCTTACTCTGACTTCTCATTTTCCTTTCCAGTCCTGAGGAAGGGTCTCGGCCCAAAACGTCGACTGTTTACCCTTTTCCATAGATGCTGCCTGTGTACGTTTCTGGTTGGTTGTTGGGTGGCAGGGCTCGTTGGGCCAGAAGGGCTCGTTCCATGCTGTATGTCTAATAAAAAATTTTAAATGTGAAGAATTTATCTATACGGACCCAGATTTTCATTTGGATGACACAGTTTTGTGTCTGCACACCATGATGAGCAAACCTTTTCCTGTTGCCTTGTAACATCACAATCTCAATTTCTTTAACTTAGATTTAATAGCTTTAAGGTTGTCAAAGGGAAAAGTTAGGAATTTACTTTGCAGTCAGAGGTTGAGGAACTTTGAAGGATTAAGAACAACCGTTTTGCTCCTTGAGCCTGTCATGTGTCTAATCCAGATCTCACTTTTGTTTATCAGTTTAAGCTCCCTTTAGTCTGCTGACCAGAGGTGCAGAGATCTAGGAAGCTTCTATAGACCCTGCGAACACATAACTTTCTAAGAGTAAGAGATTCAGCATTTTAAATAACTTTTCTTATATTTCAAAACTAACTTTATTCATAATAATAAACAGGGTCTGTTCAGACATCTGATGGTGGAGTGGAATAAGCTGTTCCTAAATCATTGAGTGTGGGTTTTCAGGCTCCTACATCTCCTTCCTGATGGTAGTAAGAGGGAACATCCTGGATGGTGAGAACCAGAATTTCCTGGTCAACACATTCAGTAGTGCTAACTTTTAAAAGGTTGCACTAATGCCACTCATAGACCTGTCGGCTAACCCATCCTTTCATTGTTTGAGGAGCATTCCCTCCCAACTCAGCCCCTCTAAATCCTGTAGCGGATTGAGGCCAGACTGTAGTCCTCCCCCACAGAGCCTTGGTGTTGGCAGCACTGAGTTTCAGTGTGACCATCAGCACATCCTCCTGCAGCCTGGATTAACTCGTGTGTGGGAAGTGTCCCTGCAGGTATCACTCCCAGAATGCTCTGAATTCAGTTTATGTCTCCTGGTTTTGATTCACATGTTACAGGCTGTCAGGGTGCAGGAAATGGAAACAGGATTAGAAGCAGAGTGGATAAATATTGAAAAGGGCAACATTTGTAAAAAAAAAGGGTTGGATGAGCTGGAATCAATCACCAAATGAACATCATTTCTAGAGTGTTGACATGACAGTACAAGTAAAAGGATCAATTTTGCCAACTGCCAGTAATTTTTTCTCTAACCCCCCCCCCCCCCCAATGCCCCGTTCTGGACTCTTACTTCCTCCTTACCTGCCCATCATCTCCCCCAATGCTCCTCCTTCTTCTATTTCTCCCAGGGTTCACCCTATCAGATTATTTCCTCTCCTACCCTTTACCTTCTCCACCTATCACCTCCCAGCTTCTTACTTCAACTCCCTCCCCCACTCACCTAGCTTCAGTTATCACCTTCTATTTTGTTCCCTTTCCCCTCCCCCCAACTTCTTATTCTGGCATCTTCCCCCTTCCTTTCAAGTCCTGATGAAGGGTCCAAAACTTTGACTGCTTATCATTTCCACAGATGCTGCCCGACCTGCTAAGTTACTCCAGCATTTTGTGTGTGTTGCTTTGGATTTCCAACATCTGCAGCAACTCTTGTGTTTATTACTAGTAAAAGGACTTCTTTTTCCAGTTTAGGTTGACACAGTAGCGTTGTGGTTAGCGTAAAACCGTCAGAGAGCCAGCAACCCAGGTTCCATACCAAACTCTGTCTGTAAGGACTTTGTATGTTCTCTCTGTGATGACGTGTGTTTCCTCCCACTGTCCAATGAGAGAGTAATCATGGCAGAGGAATCCTGAAATACAGGTTCATAATTCATTGAAAAGTGTGTCACAGGTACATAGGGTCAAAACGAGAGATTTCATAAATCAGACTTTTGAGTGCAAGAGTTGGGATGCTTTGTCGAAGTTGTAAAAGACTTTGGTGTGGCCAAATTTGGAGTATTGTGTGCATTCCTGGACACTTACTTACAGTAAAGTTAACATGATTAAGAAATTACAGAGAAAATTACAAGAATGCTGCCAGGACTTGGTGATCTGAGTTATAGGAAAAGCTTGAATAGGTTAGGACTTTTTACCCTGGAACGTCGAATGAGGGGAAGAGGGATAAGGAGGGCTATGGTCCAGGTGTGGGTCGATAGAACTAGGCGGAATAACAGTTCAGCGTGGACTAGATGGGTCTAAGAATCTGTTTCTGTACCGCAGCACTCTCTGACTTGTTCAGGACTGAACCCCAGGCACAGACCTGTAAGACAGCAGCTCTCCCAAATGGGTCACTGGGCAACCCAGAATACAACAATAACTGGAACTGCAACCCATCCAGACTTAACCACATTTCATGGCAATTTTGTTTCCAAAGTACGAATCTCTGCCTTCATAGTCTGTTTCATAGTCTGTTTCATAGTCTCACCCTGGCAGCATTATAGCAACGATATGACTATTGTACCAGGAAAGGCCTAAGGAATTGTGAAAGATGAGCTACAGCAGATCATTGTCTAAACAGGCAGTTTTATACAAAGCGCAAGTTCTACTTGTCTGACATCGCCCTCATGTGGAAACAAATATAATTACATCGTTTTCTCCAACTTGGGTAATTCCCACTTCCATCTTTTCAATTCTCCACTCCTGCTCCCCTCTTACCTCTTCTCTTCTCCTCACTTGCCGATCACCTCCCCCTGGTGCCCTTCCTTCTTCCCTTTCTGCCGTGGTCCACTCTTCTCCTGTCAAGTCCTTCTTTCCTGTCCTTTATTTTTCCACCTATCACTTACCAGCTTCTTATTTCACTCCCCCTCCGCCATCTTCACCACCAATTCCCCTCCTCTTCCAATCTGGCCTCACCTATAAACCACTAGCTTGTACTCCTTCCCCTCTCCAACCTTCTTATTCTGGCTTCTTCCCCCTTCTTTTCCAATCCTGATAAAGTGTCTCAGCTCAAAGCATTCATTGTTTACTCATTTCTATAGATGCTGCCTGACTTCTTGAGGTTCCTCCGGCATTTTGTGTGTCTTGCTTATAATGACTTATATCCTATTACCAGCAGATACAAAACATCTATTATAGCAAAATATTATTATCTTATCAAAGAAAGGATGTGCTGATATTGGAGGCTCAGAGGAGATTCACAACAACCATTCCAGAAATGAAAGTGTTTACATCAATTGATGGCTCTGGGTCTGTACTCACTGTACACCAAATGGCACAGCCTCTGAACAGAGGGATCAGAGGAATTTCTTCAGACAAAGAGTGGTGAACATTTGGAATTCGCTGTCATAGGCGGTCATGGATGCTAAGTCATTCCGTATACTTAAGACAAAGTTTGATATGTTCTTGATCAGCCAGGGCATGAATGGTTACAGGAAGAAGGCAGGAGATAAGGGCTGAGAAGGAAATGCATCAGCCATGATGAAATGGTGGAACAAACTCAATGGGCCAAATGATATAATTCTATTCCTATATCTTATGGTCTTACCATCATTATATTTCATAGCAAGTGGTTAGAGATTTCACAGGATCTCCTGAAATGGTGTTGGGAATAGTGATGTATTTATTGAAGGGCAGCACAAAAGAATAGAGTTAAGTTGGAAACTTGGCTGAAGTGATGATGCAACAACTGTGTGGGTTGTAATTGAAATGCAATCAGTGCTCACTTTTTTAGGTACACCTGTACACCTGCTCACTAATGCAAATACTGTATCTAATTATCCAATCATGTGGCAGCAACTCAATGCATAAAAGCATGCAGACATGGTCAAGCGGTTTAGTTGTTGTTCAGATCAAACATCAGAATGGGGAAGAAATGTGATCTAAGTGACCTTGATTGTGGAATGATGGTTGGTGCCAGACAGGGTGGTTTGAGTATGCCGGAAATGACTGAGCTCCCAGGATTTTCATGCACAACAGTCATGAGTTTACAGAGAATGGTGGGAAAAACAAAAAAGAAACATTCACTGTGAGTGAAAGATCTTGTTAGTGAGGGAGGGCAGAGGAGAATGGCCAGACTGGTTCAAGCTGACAGGAAGTTGACAGTAACTCAGATAATCACACATTACAAGTGGTGTGCAGAAGAGCATCTCTGAGTGCACAACACATCGAACCTTGAATTGGGTGTGTTACAATAGCAGAAGACCACAAATGTGGATCAGCCATGATGAAATGGTGGAGCAGACGTGATAGGTCAAATGGCCCTATACTGCTTCTATATCTTATGTGCTATGGTTGTACACTCAGTGGCCATTTTATTAGGTATTACCTGTGATCCTGATTATGGAATTTAAATTACATCTGGAAATTTTTTCAAAGAAGGGGAGTGCAGCTGTAAGCTGGCAGTAGAGACTATAAATTCGTATACTCTTGTCTACTAGAAGCCCATCTCTGTTTCAGAGCTTCTTGCCATTCATTGAATTATGCAAGTCGAAATCATTGTCACTCACCAGAGTTCTTCAGCAAGACCAGTGCAGTTTCATATCAGTTTCCACAATACCTCAGTGGCCACTTTATTAGGTACAGGAGTGGAACTCGTTGTGGTCTTCTGTTGCAGACCGTCACCTTCCTGTCAGCTCGAACCAGTCTGGCCACTCTCCACTGACCACTCTCATTAACAAGGTATTTTTGCTCACAAAGCTGCCACTCACTGGATGTTTTTTGGTTTATCACACTGTTCTCTGGAAATTCTGGAGATTGTTGAGTGTGAAAACCCCAACCCATCTAGTACCAACCATGGTCAAAGTCACATTTCTTCCCTCATTCTGATGTTTGTTCAAAATAATAACTGAACTTGTTGACCATGTCAGCATGCTTTTATGCATTGAGTTCCTGCCACATGATTAGCTGATTAGATATTTGCATTAATGAATAAGTGTACAGATGTACCTAATAAAGTGGCCACTGAACGTAAATTTGAAAAGGATTTGGGTTTTTAACCAGAAGGGGGAGAACTCAGCTGCACATGGAGTATTGATTGCTTATGTTTCAGTGTTACTGAGCAGAATGTACACTGAGGATCAAAGAACATTATAGCGCAGCACAGGCCCTTCGGCCCATAATATTGTGCTAGCCTTTAAATTTACTCTAAGATCAATTGATCCCTTCCCTTCTAGATAGCCCTCCGTTTTTCTACCATTATGTGCCTATCTTAGAGTCTTTTAAATGTCTGTAATGTATCTGCCTCTACGACCACCTCTGGCCAAGCATGCCACACACCCACCATTCTCTGTGTTAAATACTATCAATAGGTTTCAATAGGTACATTTAATGTCAGAGAAATGTATACAACTTGCATCCTGAAATTCTTTTTCTTCACAAACATCCAAGAAAGCAGAGCAGCGCCCCAAAGAACGAATGACAGTTAAATGTTAGAACCAAAAAATACCCCCCAGCTCCCCCAATGCATAAGCAACAGCAAAGCAATGAGCCCCCCACCAGCAAAAAAGCATAAGCACCCTCCACCGGGCACTCAAGCGTGCAGCAAAGCATCAATAAAGACACAGACTTGCAGTACCCCAAAGACTACTCGTTCACCTGGTAATTCGACATACCACAGGCTCTCTCTCTCTCCCTAATAAGGGAAAAAGGTGTCTCCGTTTCACAGCGAGAGGGGAGACATAACAAGCAACTCGCTGATTTATGATGTTAAAACTCTGTTGTGTCATTTCTTCTGAGCTCTGTGCCCAAAGAACTCGGGTCTCTGAACCCAACACAAACTACTGGAACAAAATCTCTACTGGGATCTCTGCCTGTCACAATAAAACATTACCAAGGAGAGATAAAACATTACCAAGGAGAGAGAGTGATTTCAAGGATTCATTGAAGACAATTAACGTGCCAGCTAGTTTTTTGGGATGTGGAAACTAGATTATCTGGAGGCAACCCACAAAGTCAATATACAAGATTCAAGATGAATTATGTCAATGTATGTTTTGATATACATGTGAGAAATAAATCAGAATCTTGGATCTTGAATCTTGTATCTTGATCTTCTGGGTATTAAAGGGGGTGCTTTTGTAGTGTGTCAGACTGACCTCTACCTTGCTGAGGCCAAGTGGCAACTCTCAAACATCTTCTCATATCTACCCCTTGAAAGGGATCCACTCTGGATCATCAGGAAACTGTCTCCGATACCATCACTGACCTCATCAACTCTGGAGAACTCCCATCCACTGCCACCAAGCTCCTAGTCCCCTTACACCACACTGATCGCTTCCACCTCCTACCCAAGATCCACAGACCTTACAGTCCGGGCAGGACCACTGTCTCTGCCTGCTCCTGCCCCACTGAACTCGTGTCCTCATACCTTGACTCCATTCTTTCCCGCTTGGGTCAGTCTCTTCCCACCTACATCTGTGATACTTCTCATGCTCTCGATCTCCTCACTAACTTCCAGTTCACTGGCCCTGATCGCCGCATTCTTACTATGGATGTCCGGTCCCTAAACTCTTCTATCGCTCTTCAAGAAGGCCTTCAAGCTCTTCACTTCTTTGTCAATAAAAGAACCAATCAGTTTCCCATTACCACTATCCTCCTCCGTCTGGCAGAACTGGTCCTCACCCTTAACAATTTTTCCTTCAGCTCCTCCCACTTGAGGGGTAACCATGGGCACCTGCATGGGCCCCAGCTATGCCTGTCTTTTCATTGGCTACATAGAACAGTCCATGTTCCAAGGCTTCACCATTAATGCTCCCCAGCTCTTCATCTGTTACATTGGAAACTATACTGGTGCTGCTTCATGCACCCATACTGAGCTTATCAATTTCCTCAACTTTAGTACCAACTTAAATTCACTTCGTCCATTGCTGACACCTCCCTCCCCTTTCTCGATCTCTCTGTCTCCATCTCTGGAGACAAATTGTCAACCGACATCTTTTATAAACCTACTGATTCTCATGGTTATCTTGACTACACCTGTAGAAATGCTATTCCCTTTTCTCAGTTCCATCATCACCACTGTATCTATTCCCAGCATGAGGTTTTCCTTCCCAGGACATCAGAGATGTCCCCCTTTTTCAAAGAAGGGGGTTTCCCTTCCTTCACTACTGTTGCTGCCCTCATTCGCATCTCCTTCATTTCTTGGACATCCGCACTCACACCATCTTCCCATCACCTTAACGATGATAGAGTGCCTCTTGTCCTTGCCTACCACCACATGAGCCTTCGCATCCAACACACCATTCTCCACAACTTCCGCCATCTCCAAAGGGATCCTACCAAGAAACATATCTTTACCTTCCCCCGTCCCGCCCCGCTCTCCACTTTCCGCAGGGATCGCTCCATCCATGATTCCTTTGTCCATTTTTCTTTCCCCACTAATCTCCCTCCCAGCACTTATCCCTAAAAGCAGCCAAAGTGCTATACCTGCCCATTCATCTCCTCCTGCATCTCCATTTAGGGCCATAAACAGTCCTAGGCCAGGCAACTCTTCACCTGCAGTTTTGCTGGGGTCATCTATTGTACTTGGTGCTCCCAGAGTGGCCTCCACTAAATTGGCAAGATCCATTGTAAATTGGGGGACCTCTTCATCAGGCACCTCCACTTCATCCACCAAAAGTGGATTCCTGGTGGCCCAACATTTTAATTCCAATTCCCATTCCCATCCTGACATGTCGGTCCGTGGCCTCCTCTTGTGCCACGATGAGGCCACTCTCAGGGTGGAGAAGCAACTCCTTATATTCTGTCTGAGTAGCCTCGAACCCGAAGGCATGAATTTCGATTTCTCTTTCCAGTAAAAAAATTTCCCTCCCCCTCACCTTCTGTTCCCCACTCAGGCCTCTTACCCCTTCTCACCTGCCTGTCACCTCCCCCTCCCCCAGAGGCTTTCCTCCTTCTCTTCCTTATCTCCAGCCGTTTACTTTTCCTAAGACTTCTGCACACTACTGTAGTAATTTTATTTATTACACGGTACTGCAAAAAAAAATCATGACATATGTGAGTGATGATAAACCTGATTCTGATACGGGTCTCTATTGAGGACTGGGGGTGTGGAGGGGGCAGGGTGAAGGGAATCATGGTTGGGGAAAGGGGAAGGGAGAGGGGAGGGAGCAGGAAGCACCAGAGAGACATTCTGTAATGGTCAATAAACCAATTGTTTGGAATCAAATGACCTTGCCTGGTGTCTCAGGGCTGGGTGAGAATGCACTCGCACCACCTCCCTGCCCCTGGCTCTCCTTCTCTGCCACCAGTCTCATACCCTACCACAGCGCTCCTTCCTCACTCTTCCCTACATCGTTTGCTTCTTTTTTTCTCCATTTCTGCCGAAGGGTTTCAGCCCAAAACATCGACTGTACTCTTTTCCATAGACGCTGCCTGGCCTGCTGAGTTCAACCGGCAGGAGTGTGATCCTTTGCTCCTGCCAGATCTACAAACTCACTCTCTGCTCCACATTGACAAATCCAGTATTTTGCAGAAGTCTTAGGCACCCTAGTTACATATGCATTTGTATCCAAGTCTTTTGCATAATTCCTTTCATAGGACAGCTTATATAAATAGATTGATTGCATGCCCTTAAAGCGATGCAAGGCTTTACATGAGGTGGCTGATGAGAAATGATAAGGTACTGGTGGAGTTAGTGTTCAGAGATGATGATCAGCTTTACTGGGTGGGGAAGTAACTGTTTTCAAGTCTTTGGACCTGTCGAGGATACTAATTACCCTCCTCCCTGTTGGGAGTGGGACAAACCTTCCATGAGCAGGGTGGTTGGGGGTCTTCATGCAGTTACTGGCCCATTTTGGGCACCTTTCTGTATATAGATCCTTGATGGCGGGTAAGATGGTGCCAGCGATGTATTGGGCAGTTTTGACCGCCCTATTTTAGAACCTTCCTGTCTGTCGCAGTGCAAGTTTCCACACCAAGCAGTGAGGCAGCTTGTTAGGATTGCTCACCACTGGGCATCTGTAGAATGAAGTGAGTATGGATGTGCAAAGTCCTGCGCTCTTCGGTCTCCTCAGAAAAAAAGAGGCATCCGTAAGCTTTCTTGACTGTGTAGGATGTGTTCTAGGACCATGTGAGGGTATGCATGATGTGCACTCCCAGAGGTTTGAAACTGCATGCAGTCCACTTCTGGGCTGCCAACGTGAATGGGGGGGTGTAAGTTGTTGTTCAGATTAAGCATCAGAATGGGAAAGAAATGTGATCTAAGTGACTTTGACCATGTAATGATTGTTGGTGCCAGACAGGGCGGTTTGAGTATCTTAGATACCGCTGATCTTCTGGAATTTTCACACACAGCAGTCTCTAGAGTTTGGCATGGAAAACAAAAAAAAAATCCAGTGAGCTGCAGTTCTGAGGGCAAAAATGTCTTGTAAACAAGAGAGGTCAGAGGAGAATGACCAGGCTGGTTCAAGCTGCCAGGAAGGCAACAGTGACTCAGATAACCATCAATGCAACAGTAATGTGCAGAACATTCTGAATGCACAGCACATCGAACCTTGAAGTAGTTGGACTACAGCAGCAGAAGACCATAAACATGTACTCAGTGTATTTACCTAATAAAGTTGCCACTGGGTGTATTTCAGGGATGAATGTTAGCAAGGATACCAGAGAGAATTCCATTGTCTTTTGTATAGACCCTTGAGATAATTTGCATCCATTTTAGCAGTTTCACAGTTCATTTGAATGTTGATTTTTTTGTGGGTTCCAATGCAAAGTAGCTCACAGGTATCTATATAATTCTTAGAGTTTTACTGAAGGATTATTTGGAGAAGGTAGAACAGTTTATTTTATTGAAAGGAAATTCTGTTCTGAATAACAAAGAAGACAAAATTGTGATACTAAATTCAGGAGATTAGGTGAAGCAAACCTTTTTTATGTTCTCCTTGGCTCATTATCTCTTTCGTAGCAGAAACTGAACAGGAGCAAATTCTATTTACATCAAATGCAGCTCATCAGCATTGGAGAGATGGAAATGTGTTCTGTGGCAGAGTTCATGCCTCTTACATGAAGCTATAATCAGAAGATGCAGTATCTCATCTCCGTGTTCCAATGCTAGGAAAACTCACTTTGATTTGTAATGTCTTTTAAGTCAATTCACTATCCCAAGTGCCGTTGTGCTTCAACATGGCATTGCCAGAGAGAAAATACGCAAATCACTGACACAGAAGCATAGTCTTTAGAGCAGAGGTGCTACATCTTAAAGATATATCTTGAGGAAGCTAATGTTTAGTTGGATATTGGTTCAAATTATATTACAAATCCATTTGCATTTATATAGCATCTTTCAAAAATTCAGTTTGTTACAAAGCACCTTACAGCAGTTCGATTAGGATGCAGAATTGTTAGTTTTTCAAGTATTTTCCTTGTAGTTTAACTTTTCTATGCTTGCATATAATTGTTATATAATAAACCATAAGACATAGGAGCAGAATTGGGACATCTGACCCATCGAGTCTGCTCAGCTATTCAATCATGGCTGATCCTTATTTTTTCTCCTCCTCAACCCCAGTTCCCCGCCTTCTCCCCGTAACCTTTGATGCCGTGTCCAATGAAGAACCTATCAATCTCTGCCTAAGTACACCCAATGACCTAGCCTTCACAGCTGCATGTGGCAACCTCATCCTTCTGAATGCCAGTGAGTACAGACCCAGAGTCAACAAATGTTCCTTGTATAATAACACTTTCATTCCTAGAATCATCCTTCTGAACCTCTTCTGGACCCTCTCCAATGCCAGCACATCTTTGCTAAGATGAGGGGCCCAAAACTGTTCACAATACTCAAGGTGAGGCCTCACCAGTGCTTGATAAAGCCTCCACATCACATTCTTGTTCTTGTATTCTAGACCTCTTGAAAAGAATGCTAACATGGCATTTGCCTTCTTCACCACCGACTCAATCTACAAGTTAACCTTTATTGAATTGAATTGAATTGACTTTGTTACTTACATCCTTCATATACACGAGGAGTAAATATCTTTATGTTGTATCTCCATTCAAAGGTGCAATGTGCAATTAGAGTAATTTATAATAAATATTATGTACAACAGGATAGTCAATATAAGATAGAAATACAGTTGCGTCAGCATGAATTAAGCAATTTGAAGGCCTGGTGGAAGAAGCTGTCCTAGAGCCTGTTGGTCCTGGTTTTTATGTTGTGGTACCGTTTCCCGGATGCTAGCAGCTGGAGTAGTTTGTGGTTGGGGTGACTCGGGTCTCCAATGATCCTTTGGGCCTGTTTTACTCACCTGTCTTTGTAAATGTCCTAAATAGTGGGACTGCGCTGGGCTGTCCACACCACTCACAACAGAGTCCTGCGATTGAGGGAAATACAGTTCCCATATCAGATAGTAATGCAGCCAGTCAGGATGCTCGCAATCATGCCCCTATAGAAAGTTCTTAGAACTTTGGGGGCTATACCAAACTTCTTCAACCGTCTGAGGTGAAAGAGGCGCTGTTGTGCCTTTTTCACCACACAGCCAGTATGTACAGACCACGTGAGATCCTCGGTGATGTTTATGCCAAAGAACTTAAAGGTGTTCACTCTCTCAACCCCAGATACACTGATTAACCATATAACATATAACAATCACAGCACGGAAACAGGCCATCTCGGCCCTCCTAGTCCGTGCCGAACTCTTAATCTCACCTAGTCCCACCTACCCGCACTCAGCCCATAACCCTCCATTCCTTTCCTGTCCATATACCTATCCAATTTTACCTTAAATGACACAACTGAACTGGCCTCTACTACTTCTACAGGAAGCTCATTCCACACAGCTATCACTCTCTGAGTAAAGAAATACCCCCTCGTGTTTCCCTTAAACTTTTGCCCCCTAACTCTCAAATCATGTCCTCTCGTTTGAATGTAGGGGGTAATATATTAATATAGGGGTTAGCCTGTCTCCATTTCTCCTGTAGTTCACAACCAACACCTTTGCTTTTGCGACGTTGAGGGAGAGGTTGTTTTCTTGACACCACTGTGCCAGGGTGATGACTTCCTCTCTATAGGCTGCCTCGTTATTACTTGAGATTAGGCCAAACAGTGTAGTGTCATCAGCAAATTTAATTAGCAGATTGGAGCTGAGGGTGGTGACACAGTCAGGGTATACAGAGAGTAAAGGAAGGGGCTTAGTACACAGCTCTGAAGAGCACCTGTGTTGAGGATCAGAGGGTGTTCTGCACAAGGACTCCCAAGTCCCTTTGCATCTCTGAATTTTAGATTTTCTCCCCATTTAGATAACAGTCCGCACATTTATTTCTACTACAAAAGTGCATGACCGTGCATTTTCCAACATTGTATTTCATTTGCCACTTTCTTGCCCATTCTCCTAATTTTTCTAAGTCCTTTTGCATCCTACCTGTTTCCTCGACACTATCTGCCCCTCCATCAATCTTTGTATCATCTGCAAACTTGGCAACAAAGTCATCTATTCCATCATCTAAATCATTTATATACATCATAAAAAGCAGTCCCAACACTGACCCCTGTGGAACACCACTGCTCACTTGCAGCCAACCAGAAAAGGATCCTTTTGTTCCCACTTTCTGCCTCCTACCAATCAGGCAATGCTCTAACCATGTTAGTAACGTTCCTGGTGTAACACTTACCCAACAGGCTGGTATATGTCTAGGGGAAAAGGAGATCCAGCCTTTTTTGCTTTGTTATATGCTCTTTCTTTTGTTTTTGCAATAGTTTTGACTTCCCTAATCAGCCACAGTTGTACTATTTTACCATCTGAGTATTTCTTCATTTTTGGAATACCTATGTCCTGCACCTTCCTCATTTTTCCCAGAAACGCACACCATTGCTGCTCTGCTGACATCCCTGCCAGCAGCAACTTCCAATTTACTTTGGCCAACTCTCCTCTCATACCATCTCCCCTCTCTTACTCCACTGAAATACTGCTACATCAGACTTTACTTTCTCCCTATCCAATTTCCAGTTGAACGCAATCATATTGTGATCACTGGTTCCTAAGGGTTCTTTTACCTTAAGCTCCCTAATCACCTCTGGTTCATTACATAACACCCAATCCAGTTTAGCTGATCCTCTAGTAGGCTCAACGACAAACTGCTCTAAAAAGCCATCTGATAGGCATTCAACACTCACTCTCTTGAGATCCATTACCAACCTGATTTTCCCAATCGACCTGCATGTTAAAATCTTCCATGACTACCATAACATTGCCCTTTTGACTCGCCTTTTCTGTTGTAATCTATAGTCCACATCACAGCCACTTTTGGAAGGCCTGTATATAATTGCTATCAATGTCCTTTTCCCCTTGCAGCTTCTTAACCCAACCCACAAGGATTCAACATCTTCTGATCCTATGTCACATCTTTCTACTGATTTAATGCCATTCTTTACTAGTAGAGCCACACCACCCCCTCTGCCTACCTTCCTAACCCTCCGATATAACATGTGATCTTGGACATTCAGCTCCCAACTACATCCATCATTCAGCCACGATTCAATGATGGCTGTAATATTGCAACGAGATCACCCATCTTATTTCTTATACTACGCGCATTACGCTTGTATAATCTCCTAAATGCATGTAATTGTGCAGTAAACTTTCAAGTAATTGCAGTATAGCTGATTTGGGATTTTTCTGGAAGCTTCTCTTTTTTTTTCTGCAGGAGGTGTCACTTGAATCTGGCCTTGTCATAGGTTAGTTGTTATCACTGGGATGTTGTTTATCTCTAGTCTGAGTACAAGACCACCACAACTTTCTTTTGTTGTCTCTTCATAGTTTTAATCAAGTTTAACATCATTGGCCTATGTCATGAAATCTGATGTTATGCAGCAACAGTACAATGCAATACATTGATGAGAGGCATTGATCATGTGGATAGTCAGAGGCTTTTTTTCCCCCTGGGCTGAAATAGCTAACACAAGAGGGCACAGTTTTAAGGTGCTTGGAAGCAGGTACAGAGGAGATGTCAGGGCTAAGTTTTTTATGCAGAGAGTGGTTAGTGTGTGGAATAGGCTGCCAGTGATGTTGGTGGAGGCGGATACGATAGAATCTTTTAAGAGACTCCTGGATAGGTACATGGAGCTCAGAAAAATAGAGGGCTATGAGTAACCCTAGGTAATTTCTAAAGTAAGTACATGCTCAACACAGTGTGGGCCAAAGGGCCTGTATTGTGTTGCAGTTTTTCTATGTTTCTACATAATAATAAAAACTGTGAATTATAATAAGCATATATATATATATTTAAAAAGTTAAATAAGTAGTGCAAAAAGAGAAAAAAAAGTAGTGAGGTAGTGTTCATGGGTTCAACGTCCATTCTATTATGGTGTAACATCTTGCATAGCCAGCTTAAGATCGGAGTTCAATTCTTGCCGCTGTTTGTAAGCAGTTCATATATTCTCCCTGTGAGCATGCAGGTTTCCTCCAGGTGCTCAGATTTCCTCCCACATTCCAAAAAGAGATACAAACATAGAAACATAGAAAACCTACAGCACAATACAGGCCCCGTGGCCCACAAAGCTGTGCCGAACATATCCTTACCTGAGAAATTACCTAAGGTTACCCATAGTCCTCTAGTGGTGTATCTGTCTAGGAGTCTCTTAAAAGACCCTATTGTATCCGCGTCCACCACTGTCGCCGGCAGCCCATTCCATGCACTCACCACTCTCTGCATAAAAAAACTTACCCCGATATCTCCTTTGTACCTACTTCCAAGCACCTTAAAACTGTGCCCTCTCGTGCTAGCCATTTGAGCCCTAGGAAAAAGCCTCTGACTACCCACACAAGCAATGCCTCTCATCATCTTATACACATCAGGGTTAGGGTTAGGATGTTTTGTTCATGCTGTGCTGATGTTGGAAGCATAGCACGTCCCAGCACATCCTTGGATCATGATGGAGGTTGACAGAAATTACGCATTTCATGATATGATTTGATATTTCAATGTACATCTGACAAATACAGCTGATCTTTGATTTATTTTCCTTTCTTTTTTCTTTGTTCATTCTTTGTAACACTTAATAAAAAGGCCATAACCACCAAGTGTTATGCCTTGTTTTTGCCTTCTGAAGAATGTTGGATCAATCTCACTAGATCCAATAGGTTTCAAAGGTACATTTAATGTCAGAGAAGTGTATACAATATATATCCTGAAATACTTCTACTTCACAAACATCCATGAAATCAGAGGAGTGCCCCAAACAAAGACTGACAGTTAAATATTAGAACCCCAAAGCCACCCCCTCCCATACACATTAGCAGCAGGGCAACAACTCCCCCCTCCCCCACTAGCAAAAAATCATCAGCAGGCATCAAAGGTTATGGAGAGTAGGCAGGAGAATAGGGTTGAGAGGGATAATCAATCAGACATGATTAAATGGCTGGCCAGACTCGATGGGCCAAATGGTCTAATTCTGGTCCTATATCCTATGGTCTTATGAATTAATATGAGCTGAGGTCTTTGCTTTCTCATATTGCAAACAGATGGCTCTTTGAAAGCCAGCTGGACAGGAAAGATTTAGAAAGTTAAGTACCAAACATGGGCGAATAGGACTAGCTTCGATGGGGATCTTGGTTGCATGGACCAGTCCTGGTTCTGTGCTATATGTCCTTATGCCTGTGTGACTCTCTTGCATATCTCCTGAGTTATAGGAACTGACACTTAGAACATTGAACATTACAACACAGAACCGGCCCTTCAGCCCATGATGTTGTGCTGATTCTTTATCCTAATCCAGAGTTCAATCTAACCCTTCCCTCCCACTTAGCCTGGAGTTTTTCTTTCTTCCATGTGCCTGTCTCAGAGTCTCCTAAATCTCCCTAATGCTTCTGCCTCTAACACCACCCCCAGCATCATGTTCCACTCACCCACAACCCACTATTTAAAAAACTTACCTCTGATATACCCTTATATTTTCTTCCAATTGCCTTAAAACAATGCCCTCTCATATTAGCCATTTCCAGCCTGGGAAAAAGATATCTGCTGTCCACTCCAGCTATGCCTCTTATCATCTCACCACTTCTATCAAATCACTTCTCATCCTCCTTAGATCCGAGAGAAAAGCCAAGCTCACTCAACCTATCCTAATCAAAAATACTGTCTAATCAAGGCAGCATCCTGGTAAATCTCCATTTAACCTTCTCCAAGGCTTCCATATCCTTCCTATTATGAGGTGACAAGAACTGAGCACAAAGCTCTAAGTGTAATCTGACCAGATTTTTTATAGAACCACAACATTATCTCAATCCCCTTACTAATGAAGGCCAACATACCATGCATCTTCACAATCACCCTATTAACTTGTGTGAAAACTTTGAGGGATCCCTATAAAAGGTCAAGAGTTTGATGTTTTACAGAAGGCCTTGTCAACAACTTTGTCTGAAATCTGGGAGTGAAGAAGGCCAGGACATATTTAAATATGTCCAAAATAGTCTAACATGGACAAAGATAGTTCTCAGATTCACTTGCTACCACATCTATGGTATTGTAAAACTTAGTTATCGAGTAATACAGCAAAGTAACAGGCCCTTTGACCCAAGTGATCTATGCAAATTAGAGTATCTTCCCTGCTAGTACCCAATGCTCATGCCTGGCCCATGACCCTCTAAGCCACAGTATGGAGACTCTTCTCCTCTTCCTGCTGCCGTACAGGACACAGGAGCCTCAGGAACAATCTGCCTTCAACCTCAATGTGCATTCAAATAATTACCTTTCGGCTGATAGGTTCCTGAACCAATGTGGATAATTTCAACTCTGAACTGACTCCACAACTTACAAACTCACTTTCAAGGACTCTGTAATTTTTGTTCTCAATACCACCCATTCTTTCATTGATTGATTCATTCATGTATCTATCTATTTATCTATCTATCTACCTATCTATTTATCTATCTATTTATTTATTTATTTATTTTTCCTGTTTGTATATTTTGTCTTCTTTTGCACCTTGGTTGTTTGTGAGTCTTTGTGCATAGTTTTTCATTGATTATATTCTATTTCTTTGCTCTGTTGTGAATGTCCACAAGAAAATAAATCTGAAAGTTGTATATGGTGACATATGTGTACTTATGTGTGACATATGTGTAATAAATTTACTTTGAATGATGAATTTTGAACTTTGAACTTTTTACTCAGAGAATGGTGGATGCCTGGAATGCACTGCCTGGTATGATGGTAGAGGCAAGTACATTAGAGGCATTTGAGAGACATTTGGATAGGTGCATGGATGTGAGGAAGATGGAGGGATATGAACGTGGTGTAGGTGGGAGGAATTAGTATTTGAATATTTTTGATTTGCTGTTTAGCTGGTTTGGCATAACATTGTGGACCAAATGGCCTGTTCCTGTGCTGTACTGTTCTATGTTCCATGTTTTTTGAAGCTCCTCCCTTCCATGTATCTATCCAAATGCCTCAAATGTTGTGATTGTACCACTTCCTCTGGCACTCCTTCCAAGTACCTACGACCCTTTGTGTAAAAAAGTTATTTCTTAGGTCTCTTTTAAATCGCTCCCTTCTCTTCTTGTATCTATGACCTCCAATAGAAGAAAAAAATGCCTGAAAATTGCATAAGTACATATAATTGAGATGATAGCTGAGAATTTCCTATTATTGATACACTTCCAACACAATTTAAATGACTTGCACGAAAATGTCTGGCTCTACATCACAAAATCAATGGCTACTATCTTAAGACTTCCCTTTGTACTTACTTTCCTGACTCAGAAACCTTTAATTTGATTTGCTGCTGAGAAATTAGAAATGGAGAGATTCTTGCAAAGTGGATGACTTTGATGGGAAGAGATGCTGACAGCAAATTTGAACCCAAATGCAGAAGGTCTGGGCCTACACAGAGACTCAATGGGTACAACAACTAATTGGTACATTTAGACCATAAGACATTGGAGCAGAATTAGGCTATTTGGCTCCACCATTTGATTGTGGCTGATTTATTATCCCCCTCAACCCCATTCTCATGCCTTCTCCTTGTAACCTTTCACACCTCATGAACCTATCAACCTCTGCTTTAAACATGCCCAATATTAAACACAAGAGATTCTGCAAGTCCTGAAACTCCAGAGTAACACACACAAAAAGCTGGAGGAACTCAGCAAATCAGGCAGCATCAATGGATAGGAAATTTTTGACTGAGACCCTTCATCAGGATGTCTTGGTCTGAAACGTCAACCCTTTATCCCTTTCCATAGATGCTGCCTGATTTGCTGAGATCTTCCAGCATTCAAAATGAAGAAGCTGGTCACTTGTGTGAAAAAACATATAGTAGGCTCACACACATGCAGATGGAATATGAAAGAGAAGGAATTAGATCATGCGGGTGTATGAAAAGTGAGATAAAAGTTGATGCCTTCTCACCACTTCATTGGCTTATCATAGAGTCATACAGCGCTGCAGCATAGAAACAGGCCATTTGCCCCATCTAGTCCATACCAAACTATTATTCTGCCTAGCCCCAACAAATTGCACCTGGACCATAGTTCTCCACACCACTCTCACCCATGTACTTATCAAAACCTCTCTTAAATGGTGAAATTGAACCCGCATCCACCACGTCTGCTGGCAGCTCATTCCGCACACTCACCACCCTCTGAGTGAAGGTCTCCCTCAGGTTTCCCTTAAACATTTCACCTTTCACCCTTAATTCATGACCTCTAGTTCTAGTCTCACCCAACCTCAGTGGAAAAAGCCTGCTTGTATTTACCCTATCTATACCCTTCATCATTTTGAATACCTCTGTCAAATCTTCCCTCTTCCAACTACGCTATTATTGTGGAACACCACTAGTCACTGGCAGCCAACCAGAAAAGGATACTTTTATTCCCACTCATTGCCTCCTACCAATTAGCCAATGCTCTAACCATGTTAGTAACTATGGAGGGGTAGTTAGTGTTGAGAAAACAGATAAGATGCAGAAGGGCTTAGACAGATTAGGAGAATGGGCAAGAAAGTGGCAAATGAAATACAATGTTGGAAAATGCATGGTCATGCACTTTGGTAGTAGAAATAAATGTGTAGACTATTTTCTAAACGGGGAGAAAATCCAGGAATCTGAGATGCAGAGAGACTTGGGAGTCCTTGTGCAGAACACCCTGAAGTTCAACTTGCAGGTTGAGTTGGTGGTGAGGAATGCAAATGCCATGTTAGCATTCATTTCAAGAAGTCTAAAATAGAAGAGCAAGGATGTGATGCTGAGGCTTTATAAGGCACTAGTGGGGCCTCACCTTCAGTATTGTGAACAGTTTTGGGCCCCTCATCTTAGAAAAGATGTGCTGCCATTGGAGAGGGTCCAGAGGAGGTTCACAAGGATGATTCCAGGAATGAAAGGATTATCATACGAGGAACATTTGATGGCTCTGGGTCTGTACTTGCTGGCATTCAGAAGGATGAGGGGGGATCTCATTGAAACCTTTTGACTGTTGAAAGGCCTAGACAGAGTAGATGTGGAAAGAATGTTTTCCATGGTGGGACAATCTAGGACACGGGGGTACTGCCTCAGGATAGAAGGGCGCCCTTTCAAAACAGAGATGCTGAGAAATTTCTTTAGCAAGAGGGTGGTGGATTTGTGAAATTTGTTGCCACACACAGCTGTAGAGGTCAGGTCATTGAATGTATTTAAGGCAGAGATTGATAGGTTCTTGATTGGACATGGCATCAAAGGTTACAGGGAGAAGGCCAGGAACTGGAGTTGAGATAGAAAAAAATGACTAGTCTTGATTGAATGGCGGAGCAGACTTGATGGGCCAGATGGTTTAATTCTGCTCTTATGTCTTATAGTCTTTGGGTCTATTCAATCTTTCTCTATAACTCTTGTCCTCAAGCCACAAAGTCATAGAATCAGGCCCTTCAGCCCATCTAGTCTATGCCAAAGTCGTGGCAACATCTTTGTAAATTTTCTCTACACTCTTTCAATCTTACTAATATTCTTCTTGTTGGTAGGTGACCAGAACTGCACACAATGCTCCAAATAATGCCCCAGTCACTTTGACTACTGTGAGGTGCAGCTGCAGAAGGTCTAATGGAGAGATTGAATATGTGGGTAATCAGATTTAAAATCCAAGCTTTAAATATGACATGTACTGAATAACACTCCATTAAATCAGTTCTTTAATCCCCTCATCCTGCAATGATTGTTCAACATCCTGTTATCTAACACAGATAAAGATAACATACACAAAATGCTGAAAGAACTCAGCACACCAGGCAGCATCTATGGAGAGAAATAAACAGCTGATATTTCAGGCCAAGACCCTTCTTCAGTCCTGATGAAGGGTCTCAACCTGGAACATCTTGTACTTCTTCCTCTCCCGCATTCTGCCCCCCACCTTCTTATTCTGGCTTCTTCACCATCCTTTCCTGTCCTGAAGAAGGGCCTCTGCCGGAAACATCAACTGTTAATTCTTCTCCATACATACTGCCTGACCTGCTGAGTTCCTCCAACATCTTGTGCATGCTACTCTGGAATTGTCAAATGTGTTCCGGAAAATTTCCTTCATCAGCATGTAGAAGTCTCAATGAAAGAATGTGTAATATTCGATCTGCTGTTAGGGAATGAGACAGGGCAGGTGACAGAAGTTTGTGTAGGGGAACACTTTGCATCCAGTGACCACAATGCCACTAGTTTCAAAGTAAATATGCAAGGAAGGTCTGGTCTGCGGGTTGAGACTCTAAATCAGAGAAAGGCCAATTTTCATGCTATCAGAAATTATCTAGCAGGTGTGAATTGGGACAGGCTGTTTTCTGGCAAAGGTGTACTTGGAAGTGGAAGGCCTTCAAAAACAAAACTTTCAGAGTACAAAGCTTGTATGTGGTTGTCATAATAAAAGGTAAAAATAACAAGTGTAGGAACCTTGGTTTTCAAGAGATATGGAGGACCAGGTTAAAAGAAATAAGGAGGTGCATAGCAGGTATAGACAAGTAGGAACAAATGAAGTGCTTATGGAGTACAAATAATGCTAGAGAACACTTCAGAAAGAAATCAGAAGGACTAAAAGAAGGCATGAAGTTGCTCTAGCAGACAAGGAGAATCCTAAAGGATTCTACAGGTATGTTAAGAGCAAAAGGATTGCAAGGGGCAAAACTTGTCCTCTAGAAGACCAGAATGGTAAGCCACGTGTGAAGCCAAAGTAGATGGGGGGGAGGGACGGACATCCCAAATGAAGTCTTTGCATCTGTATTTACTTGTGAGATGGATACAGAATCAATAGAAGTGAGGCAAAGTGGTATCAACTTCATGGACCCCGCACAGATTACAGAAGAGGAGGTGTTTGCTACACTGAGGCAAACCAGGGTGGATAAATCCCCAGTGCCCAACAAGATGTTCCCTTGGACCCTACGGGAGGCAAGAGCAGAAATTGCCAGGGCCCTAGCAGAGATATTTAAAACATCCTCAGTGACAGGAGAGGTATCAGAGGATTGGAGAATAGCCAGTGTTGTTCCGCTGTTTAAAAAAGGATCTAAACAGAAACTAGGAAATGAAAGACTGGTGAGTCTGACGTCAGTTGAGGAAAAGTGATCGGAAGGTATTCTAAGTGACCAGATATATAAGTATTTGGATTGACATGCACTGATTAAGGATAGTCAGTATGGCTTTGCATGTGGTAAGTCACATCTAATCTATCTTATAGAACTTTTCAAGGAAATTACCAGAAAAGTGGATAAAGGCAAGGCAATGGATAAGGTCTACGTGTAAGGCATATGACAAGGTCAGTAAGGCCTATGACGTCAGTAAGGCATATGACAAGGTCCGGCATGGGAGGCTGGTCAAGAAGGTCCAGTCACTCAGCATTCAGGATGAGGTAGCAAATTGGATTAGACATTTTCTTTGTGGGAAAAGCCAGTGAGTGGTGGTAGATAGTTGCCCCTCTGACTGGAGGCCTGTGACTAGTAGCGAGTCGCAGGAATCTGTGCTGGGTCCTTTGTTGTTTGTCATCTATATCAGTGCTCTGCATGATAATATGGTAAAAGGGATTAGCAAATTTGCAGATGACTCCAAGATTGGGGGTATAGTGGTTAGTGAGGAAGGTTATCATGGCTTGCAGAGGGATCTACATCAGCTGTGAAAACGGGCTGAGAAATGGCAGATGGAATCTAAAACAGACAAGGGTGAGGTTTTGCACTTTGGTAGGGCCATCCAGATTGGTCTTACACAGTGAATGGTAGGGCACTGAGGAGTATGGTTGAACAAAAGGATCAGGGAATACAGGTACATAATTTGTTGGAAGTGGTGTCACAGGTAGATTGGGTCAAAAAGAAAGCTTTTGACGCATTGGCCTTCATAAATCAATGTACTGAGTACAGAAGATGGGATGTTATGTTGACGTTGTATAAGACATTGGTGAGGCCTAATGTGGAGTATTATGTGCAGTTTTGGTCATCTACCTACAGGAAAAATGTAATCAAGGTTAAAAGAGTACAGAGAAAATTTACAAGGATATTGCCGGGTCTGGAGTACCTGGGTTATAAGGAAAGCTTGAATGGGTTAGAACTGTATTCTTTATAACGTAGAAGATAGAGAGGAGATTTGATAGAGGTATATAAAATTATGAGGTGGATGGATAGGGTAAATGCAAACAGGCTTTTTCCAATGAGGTAGGTTTGGACTATAAGCAGAGGTCATGGTTTAAGGGTGAAAGGTGAGAAGTTTAAGGGGAACATGAAGAGAAACTTCTTCACTCAGGGGTCATGAGAGTGAGGAATGAGCTGCCAGCTTGAGTGGTCCATGCACGCTCGATTTCAATGTTTAAGAGCAGTTTAGATAGGTTCATGGGTAGTAGGGATATGGAGGGTTACTGCCCTGGTCCAGGTTGTTGGGAGTAGGCAGTTTAAATGGTTTTGCCATGGACTAGATGGGCTGAAGGGTCTGTTTCTGAACTGTATTTCTCAGTGATTCTGTGACTCTATTTAACATCTGCAGAATATGTGGTATTGAAGATTAAAACAGCAACTTGCCCAGTCTACTACTGAACGTTTGAAGTTACAGATGCATTACAGATGCATAAATCGGTAAAATATTAAAATTCGTATTAAGTATCAGGGCAAGATCAGTCTTGCCAATGCAATTATGAAATCACTTTGCATTGTTTTAGCCTCCCTCAGTATGTGGCCAGTGCTAACAACACTGACATATTTTTGGCTAATGCTAGTTTCCCTTGAACTATTAGCTGTGGAGGAAAAAGGAATGTATTTGACTTGCATTTTACACAACGGCCGGTGTCAGTTTTCACTGACAGATGCAGTTTAATTGTTATCACTCTTGGCATGTGGAAAAGTGTGTTCATTGCAAACTCTTGATGATGGCTGTTGTGTATTTATTATTTCAATAATATTTGAATAATCTTGCACTGTATATATTGCTTGATTAAGGATTCTTGTTTGTTTAAAAAATTCATTATGGGTTATATGTATAAATATGTGAATCACATATGTTTTCATGCTATCATGTGATACGTGCATGCTTTTTGCTTAAAGTAAACTTGAAGTTAGACCTGCGCTTCAGACACCCGGGTCTTGCTTTGAATTGGTTTAATATTTTGAAGCTACAAAGCGTAACAATGGCTATGCGATTAAGACGAATATTTAAATGGAAAATCGGCACTTCTTCACGCATTGAAGTTCAGAGCTAGCATACAATGTGCAGGCAGAAGGGATCTACTCCATAGCCACTCTAGCTAGACCTTCAGGGGTCAGTATTGGGACCATTGCTTTTCACATTGTTTGTCAATGATTTAGATAGTGGAATTGATGGCTTTGTGCCAAAGTTTGCTGAAGGCACAAAGGTAGGTGGAAGGGTAGGTAGTGCCGAGGAAGCAATGCGATTGCAGAAGGACTTCAACAAATTGGAAGAATGGGCAAAAATGTGGCAGATGGAATACAGTGTTGGGAAATGTATGATAATACATTTTGGTAAAAGGAACAATAGTGCGGACTATCTAAATGGGAAGATGGTTCAAACATCAGAGGTGCAGAGGGACTTAGGAGTCCTCGTGCAAGACTCCCAGAAGATTAATTTACAGGTTGAGTCTGTGGCAAAGAAGGCAAATGCAATGTTGGCATTTATTTGAAGGGGAATAGAACATAAAAGCAAGGAGATAATGCTGAGCCTTTATAAGATGCTAGCCAGGCTGCACTTAGAGTATTGTCAACAATTTTGGACCCCATATCTCAGAACTGAGACAGAGGCTACAGCCCGACTACAATAGTCCAAATGGCCTGACTAGTGTTTTATAAAGGCTTAGCATTATCTCCTTGCTTTTTTATTATATTCCCATTGAAATAAATGCCAGCATAGAACCTTGAACATTAAACAGAGAAAATAGAATACAGAGCATAGAACACGGAACATAGAACATAGAATATAGACCATGGAATATAAAACACAGAAGAGCACAACATAGTAATGAATACTTTGCTCAGCATTCACTATGGAAAAGGACCTTGGAGATTGTAGGGATGACTTACAATGGATTGAAAAGCTTGAGCATATAAACATTAAGAAGGAGGATGTGCTGAAGCTTTTGGAAAGCATCAGGTTGAATACATCTCTGGGACCAGATGAGATGTACCCCAGGCTACTGTGGGAGGTAAGAGAAGAGATTGCTGAGCCTCTGGCAATGAGCTTTGCATCTTTAAATGGGACGGGGGAGGTTCCAGAGGATTGGAGGGTTGCGGATGTTGTTCCTTTATTCAAGAAAGGGAGTAGAGATAGCCCAGGAAAGTATAGACCAGTGAGACTTACCTCAGAGGTTGGTAAGTTGATGGAAAAGATCCTGAGAGGCAGGATTTATGAACATTTGGAGAGGCATAATATGATTACAAATGGTCAGCATGGCTTTGCCAAAGGCAGGTCATGCCTTACGAGCTGGATTGAATTTGTTGAGGATGTGACTAAACACGTTGATGAAGGTAGAGCAGTAGATGTAGTGTATATGGATTTCAGCAAGACATTTGAGTAAGGTACCCCATGCAAGGCTTATTCAGAAAGTAAGGAGGCATGGGATCCAAGGGGACATTGCTTTGTGAATCTAGAAATGGCTTGCCCACAGAAGGCAAAAAGTGGTTGTAGATGGGTCATATTCTGCATGGAGGTCAGTGACCAGTGGTGTGCCTCAGGGATCTGTTCTGGGACCACTTCTCTTCATGATTTTTATAGATGACCTGGGTGAGAAAGTGGAGGGATGGGTTAGTAAATTTGCTGATGACACAAAGGTTGGGAGTGTTGTGGATAGTGTTAAGGGCTGTCAGGGGTTACAGAGGGACATTGATAGGATGCAGAACTGGGCTGAGAAGTGGCAGATGGAGTTCAATCCAGATAAGTGTGAGATGGTTCAGTTTGGTAGGTCAAATATAATGGCAGAATATAGTATTAATGGTAAGACTCTTGGCAGTGTGGACAATCAGAGGGATCTTGAGGTCCGAGTCCATAGGATGCTCAAAGCTGCTGCGCAGGTTGACTCTGTGGTTAAGAAAGTATATGGTGCATTGGCCTTCATCAACCGTGGGATTGAGTTTAAGAGCCAAGAGGTAAAATTGCAATTATATAAGACCCTGGTCAGAACCCACTTGGAGTACTGTGCTCAGTTCTGGTTACCTCACTACAGGAAGGATGTCTAAACTATAGAAAGGGTGCTGAGGAGATTTACAAGGATGTTGCCTGGATTAGGGAGCATGTCTTATGAGAATAGGTTGAGTGAACTTGGCCTTTTCTCCTTGGAGCGAAGAAGGATGAGAGGTGACCTGATAGAGGCGCATAAGATGATGAGAGGCACTGAATGTTTGGATAGTCAGAGGCTTTTCCCCAGGGCGGAAATGGCTATCATGAGAGGGCACAGTTTTAAGGTGCTTGTAAGAAGGTACAGAGAAGATGTCAAGGGTAAGTTTTTTACACAAAGAGTGGTGAGTGCATGGAATGGGCTGCCGCCAATGGTGGTGGAGGTGGATACGATAGGGTCTTTTAAGAGACTCCTGGATAGGTACATGGAGCTTAGCAAAATAGAGGGCTATGAGTAACCCTAGGTAATTTCTAAAGTAAGTACGTGTTCGGCACAGCATTGTGGGCCGAAGGGCCTGTATTGTGCTGTAGGTTTTTTGTGTTCCTATAATACAGGCCCTTCAGCCCACAGTGCTATGCTGATCTATCAACCTACTACAAGATCAATCTGACTCTTCTCTCCCACATATTTCTCCATCCTTCTTTCATCTCGGTGCCTATCTAAGAGTCTCTTAACTCTCTCCAATGTTTTTGCCTATACCACTACCTGGCAGGGCTTTCCACACATTCTATCACCCTCTGTGACAGAAAAACCCTACCTTTGTCATCCAACCTATATGTTCTCCATCACCTTGAAGTTATAGCCTCTTGCATTTGTCTCTATTTATGCATCTTGGCATCTTTTACACTTCTATCAAGTCACTTCTCAACCTCCTTCACTCCAAAGAGAAAAGCCCTACCTCACTCAACCTACCTCCATAAGACATGCTCTCTAATCTAGGCAGCATTCTGGTAAATCTCCTCTAAAGCTTCCTCAGCTTTCCTGTAATCGGTCTTGACGAATAGTGGAGAGGGCTCAAAGTGAGAGGAGTAAATGGGCCTTCTGGGCTTGGGATCAAGGTGGGTGGAGGGGGTAAGGAAGCGACCTGAGGAAAAGTATTTATGTCCCTGCTGAGTGAGTGATTAGAATATATCTGTGTGTCTTTAATGATTATGGATGTTTTCATGCATGTGTTTACAGTTGTATATTGCGTGTATGGGTGATTCCATGTGTGCACACGTACCTGCGCATGTTCCAATTATTCTTGGACCTCGTTGCCATTGGGCCAAAACCCCACTTCATTAACACCACCTGTTAGCTGGTGTGCAACGTGCACCCCACATTGACAGAGATCACAGGCAGACACTTCCCACTCCCCAGTGGAGGCATGCCATCCTCAGTCCAGTGAGCAGTGAGCACAAGCTATTACAGAGTTCAGAGTTCAGTTCCCATGCCCCCGTAAGGAAGCTTGTACTTTCTTCCCGTGAGCCTGTGGCTTTCCTCCAGGTGCTCTGCTTTCCTCCCACAGTCCAAAGACATACCGGTTAGTAGGTCCATTGTAAATTGTTGTGTGATTAGGCTGGGGTTAAGTCGTTGGACTGCTGGGCGGTGAGCCAGAAGGGCTTGTTCCACGTTGTCTGTTTAAATAAAATAAAATAAATAAAACTGTGTAAGTAAGAAGGGAACCCTTATCACCCTCAGAACACTGAGTCCAAATTTCAGAGGCAGTGTGTGGGAGACTGCTGCTTCAACCCACTAACAGAGAGCTGAGTTCTAATAAACATCAAAATCTGCCCAGCAAGACCTACATTATCCCTCGGAAACAGTCCAAAGCATCGACTGAGATTACAAGTATCCTACACTTGACATCCAAGTCATTTCAGTCTGCCAGTAATTGTCCTTTGTTGTACAATAAATATCACTGAGGTAATACTTAAAAAAAAAGCAATAGACAGATTTAGGATGCAGGCTTTGCATAATTCCTGTATAAATCACAGGAAGCTGCATAATAAGAGCAAAGTTTGATTGATGTTATGAAACAATGGGCCTGCACCTAATGAATAATTAGAGCCCAAGGCAGCAAACCTGAAGATTATATATACAGTAAATAATAACTGCCTGAACAATGTGACAGGTGGCTACAAACAATCTGAGAGCACATGCGGTTTGTTAAAGCCTTCAATTATATCGGCTTTCAAGTCAGTTTAAATTATACGCCTCGGCATGAGCTGTTTCTGGGCCTTTTCAGCTTTGCCGTCGAACCGCTCCCACAATTCAGTTCTCCCTTTGAATATCAGGACCTGATGTTCTAACGGGTAATGATATCTGTCCTGTTACTACGGTGACATTACTCCATGATGTCAAACAAAATTGTATAATCAGCTATTTGCTGGCATATCTATTTGCTTTCTTCCTTTCGCTTCACAACACAATAACACCTGTCGTGCGCCTCTTAAATAGGAGCAGAGTTATATAACACTGGCAGGTGTTCCACTTTGTAATTGCTTTTAACTTAGAAAATCTACTTGTTCATTCTAGACAGAGTGCATTTCCCTCTCAGTCTCCATTTCCATCTTTCCAGGACTGATGCGTCATTTATGTGTAGAGTCATAGAACACTACAGGGATGTATCAGGACCTTCGACCCATCTAGTCCATGCCTAACTATTATTCTGCCTAGTATAATTGATCTACATGCAGACCATAGCTTTCCATACCTCTCCCACCTATGTAGCTATCCAAATTTCTTCCAAAAAAGTGCTGGATGTCCACTCGATCTATGCCCCTCATAATCTGATACACCTCTATCAAATTACATCTTGCCCTCCTACATTCCAAAGAGAAAAACTGTAGCTCGCCCCCCCCCCCACATCCCCCATCTATCACTTCCACTGGCAGCTCACTTCACACTCTCATCACCCTCCGAGTTAAGTTCTCCCTCCAATTCCCTTGAAACATATCACCTTCCATCCTTACCCATGACCTCCAGTTCTTTCCTCACCCAAATTCAGTGGGAGAAGCCTGATTACATTTACCCTGTCTATATCCCACATAATTTTGTAAACCTCTATCAAATCTCCGCTCTAGGGAATGAAGTCCTATCTTAGTGAACTTTCACTGTTTCTTTACTGCAGAGATCAAAGACACAGGGCAAGTGATTTAGATTAGGGGAGGAGAGGGATTAAGGAGTATTTTTGAGCTGTGTTTTGAACTGACTCACAGGTTTTTAAATGCATCAGAGTGAAGCCTCTAAGCTGGTCAGGACAGATTCCGTGGCAGTGATTCAAAGAGAATTGGAAATATCTCGAGAAACACATACACAATATGCTGGAGGAACTCCAGAGGTCAGCAACACCGATGGAGGGGAATAATCAAAGTTCAAAGTACATTTATTATTAAATCACGTATGCTTTATGCAACCTTGATACCCGCCTTCTTACAGGCAGCTACAAAACAAAGAAACCCGATAGAACTCGTTAAAACAAATGAAGACTACCAAACACACAATGTGCAGAGAAAACGAGATGTGCAGACAACAAAAGTAAGCAAATGGCTTCCCGAAGTGAAGTTCACAAAAGTGAGTCCACACTGTGATAGATGCAGGCCACAGCCACTGCTCGGTGCAGAGGTGAGTAAACCTCGCAAATCAGTGAGCTGAAGTTCAGTGCAGAGTCGAGTAAAACTGATGGAGCAGTACTGTGAACCAGCCTGTACCTCGCCTCCAGCCCTGACACCCTGACCTTTTCAATCTGGCCTGGTACTTAAACAGCTCAAACCTCAGGTCATTCCTTGCTTTCGGACCCAGACCCTGCCACTGTGATATGCTCTCAGGCCAGTGGCCCACCACCTCAGTTTGGCCCATACCCAAATCTTCCAATTCAGCTTGGCGTTAAATCAATTAAATCTCGGGCCTTTCCTCACTCTAAGGCCTGGGTTCGGGCCCTGCAGCTTTGACTCTGCACCACCTCTGTTCTTCTTGCCTCCGTTCTGCAGAATCAAATTGCCTCCATGCCCACACCAGCCAAACTGGCTCATTCCCCACCTTCTGGCCTAGATCCCGCCGCCTCGATTCAGACTGTAAACCCCACACTGAAACCATCCTACAGCCGAGACTTTGGTTCCCACTACAAAATAGTACAGGCAGTTCAAAAGCTCAACTCCGATAGGGAAGTTACAATCTAACGTGTGCAATGACCTTTTATCAGAAAAAGAAGAATCAACGTTTCAGGCCGAGACCATTCATCAGGAATCAGGAAGCCTTCTCCAGTATTTTGCGTGTGTGTGGGTCAAGATTTCCAGCATCTGTAGAATCTCTTGTGTTTATATTTTTACAGTGTCTTGACTAAAGTTTATACCCCAACCATTATCACACAAGTACAGGCAGTCCCCAGAGAATGCCATGGTGAAAGGTTAGATGATATTTAATTATACTAGTTTTATTTGTCACATTCCCATCGAAACATACAGTGAAAAGCCTTGTTTGTGTCAACAACCAACACTGTCTGAGAAAGTTCTGGTGACAGACAGCAAGTATTGCCATGCTTCCAACTCCAAAATCCTAATCCTAATCTTTGGAACTTGGAAGGAAACCCTGAGAACCATGGGGAGAATTGCCAAAATCCATATAGACAGTGGTGGGAATTGAAACCTGATCTTCCGATCGTTGGCACTGTTTGGCATTGCGCCATTGTGCCACCATGCTGCCGCGAGCTCCCCTCCTGAGAACTTCCCAGAAACGGAATTATTCATAAATTGGAAATGAACAGAGGCAGAGTGGGGGAGAGGGTCAGAGGAACAGCAGATACGGGAGAGTGAGCAGCCACCGGCCAGTTAGTGAATCTGCTCAAACATCCCATCTCTGCTCGGCTCCATCCAATCACTGACTGTTGGGGCGTGAGGGGGTTCAGGAGTGTGGAGAGAAGGAAGGTGGAAGAGCCCTATTCCCAAACACAAGAGATTCTGCACATGCTGAGAATCTTGAGCAATCCACAGGAAATGCTGCTGGAAGACAGCATCAGTCAATGTTTCGGGCCTAAACTCCATCATGGATGATCCCAAGCCGGGCTATAAAAGGAGGAGGGTTGGGTATGGGGCTACCAAACCATCCCAGAGCTACAGAAATGCCCACAGAAGTTCCAAAGACTTCATCCTTGGGAGAGGAAGGATCTTCGGCTAGAATATGTATAGATAAACTGTCCCTGGACTTGAAAGACTGGCCGAGGATGAAGAGCTCTGGTGAGCTGCTGTTAGCAGCACATGCCCCAGTACGGATGACAGATTTAAGAAGAAGAAGAAGAAGTTTCGGGCCGAGACGCTTCATCTGTACTGTTTTGGGCAAAGATCCTTCAACAGGACTGTTTCAAGCTGAGACCCTTCCTCAGTCTTGATGAAGGATCTTGGCCGGAAATGTCAAATTCAGTTTCATTTATTGATCACATATACAATGAAACATACAGTGAAATGAGCATTTACATTAACAACCAACACATCTAGGATATGCTGGGGGTCACCACCCATTCCAGTGCCAACATAGCATTCCCACCACGCTCATCAGAACAACACAGGGCACAACAAGCAACAAAACATCAACAGAATAAACAGTCCTGCCCAAGGGTTTCAGCCTGAAACGCCAACTGTCTTTTTTTCCATAGATGCTACTGGCCTGCTGAGTTCCTCCAGAGTTTTGTGTCGACTTTTATTTTCCTGACCTGCTGTTCTGTTCCTACCTGCAGAAAATTAATACAGCCTGGATGCAGGGGGCAAATCTGCCCCCATCCAAACCATCGGTCTCCCTGACTCTTGTGCAAAGTTCAAAGTAAATTTATTATCAAGGTACGTATGTGTCACCACATACACTCAGTGGCCACTTTATTAGGTACACTGGTACACCTGCTCGTTAATGCAGGTATCTAATCAGCCAATCATGTGGCAGCAGCTCAATGCTTAAAAGCATACAGACATGGTCAAGAGGTTCAGTTGTTGCTCAGACCAAACATCAGAATGGAGAAGTCGCCTTGATCATGGAATGATTGTTGGTGCTAGACAGAGTGGTTTGAGTATCTCAGAAAATGCTGATCTCCTGGGATTTTCACAGACAACAGTCTCTAGAGTTACACACACACAATGCTAGAGGAACTCAGCAGGTGAGGCAGCATCAGTGGAAATCAATAAACAGTCAACATTTTGGGCCAGGAGCCTTCTTCAGCACTGAAAAGAAAGCGGGAAGGTGCCAGAGTACAAAGGAGGTGGGGAGAGGAAGAAGAGTAGTTAGAAGGTGATAGCTGATGCCAGGCTGATGGGAAAGATAAAAGGATGGAGAACAAAGGAATTTGATAGGAGAGAAGAATGGACCATAGGAGAAAGGGAAGGAGGAGTGGAACCAGGGGAGGTGATAGACAGGTGAAAAGAGGTAAGAGGCTAGATTGGGGAAAAGAAGAAGAAGGGAGGGCAAGGGAAAATGAAAATCAATATTCATGCCATCAAGTTGGAGGCTACCCAAATGGAATATAAGGTGTTTCTCCTTCATCCTGAGTGTGGTCTCTTCTTGGCACAAGAGGAGGCCATGGACCAACATGTTGAAATGGGAATGGGAATCAGATTTAAAATCTTTTGACACCGCTAAGTTCCACTTTTGACGGATGGAGCGGAGGTGCTTGACAAAACAGTCCTCAATTTATGACAGGTCTCACCAATGTAAAGGAGGTCGCATCTGCAGCACCACATACAATAGACAACCCCAGCAGATCCGCAGGTTAAGTGTTGCCTCACCTGGAAGGACTGTTTGGGGCCCTGAATAGAGGTGAGGGAGGAGGTGAATGGGCTGTTGTAGCAATTAGGCCGCTTGCTGGGATAAGTGTCAGGAGGGAGATTAGTGGGGAGGGATGAATGAATAGTATGTGAAGGAAGTGAAATGGGTGCAGTTACTGTTACAAGAGAGAAGGTACTCAAAAAGCTGAAAGACCTAAAGGTACATAAATCACCTGGATCAGTGGAACTTCACCCTAGTGTTCTGAAACAGGTAGCGTTAGAGATTGTGGTGGCATTAGAAATGATCTTTTAAAAATCATTGGACTCTGGCATGGTTACTCCACTCTTTAAGAAAGGAAATTATAGACCAGTTAACCTGACCTCAGTGGTTGGGAAGGTGTTCGAGTCAATTGTTAAAGATGAGGTAATGAAGTAGTTGGTGACACAGGACAAGATAGTAGAAAGTCAGCATGGTTTCTTTCAGGGAAAAATCAGCTTGATGAACCTATTGGAATTCTTTGAGGAGATTACAAGTAGGATAGATAAAGGGGATGTAGTAGATGTTGTATATTTAGACATTCAGAAGGCCTTTGACAAGGTACCACACATGAGGCTGCTTACCAAGTTAAGAGCCCATGGCATTACAGGAACATTACTAACATGATTAGAGCATTGGCTGATTGGTAGGAGGCAGCGAGTGGGAATAAAAGGATCCTTTTCTGGTTGGCTGCCTGAGACTAGTGGTGAACCGCAGGGGTTGGTGTTGAGACTACTTCTTTTTATGCTGTATATAAATGATTTAGATGATGGAACAGATGGCTTTGTTGCCAAGTTTGAAAATGATACGAAGATTGGTGGAGGGGCAGGTGGTGTTGAGGAAAAAGGTAGGACGCAGAAGGACTTAGACAGATTAGGAGAATGGGCAAGAAAGCGGCAAATGAAATACAATGTTAGAAAATGCATGGTCACGCACTTTGGTAGTAGAAATAAATGTGCCAACTATTTTCTAAATGGGGAAAAATCCAGGAATCTGAAACGCAGAGGGACTTGGAAGTCCTTGTGCAGAACACCCTAAAGGTTAATTTGCAGTTTGAATTGGTGGTGTGGAAGGCAAATGTCATGTTAGCATTCATTTCAAGAGGTCTAGAATACAAGAGCAAGGATGTGATGCTGAGGCTTTATAAGGCACTAGTGAGGCCTCACCTTGAGTACTGTGAACAGTTTTGGGCCCCTCATCTTAGAAAAGATGTGCTGGCATTGGAGAGGGTCCAGAGGAGGTTCACAAGGATGATTCCAGGAATGGAAGGGTTATCATATGAGGAACTTTTAATGTCTCTGGGTCTCTACTCACTGGAATTCAGAAGGATGAGGGGGGATCTCATTGAAACCATTCAAATGTTAAAACATCTAGACAGAATAAATGTGGAAAGGATGTTTCTCATGGTGGGAGAGTCTAGGACAAGAGGGCACAGCCTCAGGATAGAGGGGTGCCCTTTCAAAACAAAGACACTGAGAAATTTCTTTAGCCAAAGGATGGTGAATTTGTGGAGTTTGTTGCCACATGCATCTGTGAAGGCCAGGTTGTTGGCAGTATTTAACCATAGAACCATAGGACACAACAGCACAGTACTGGCCTTTCAGCCCTCCATGTTGTGCCGACGCATATAATCCTTAACAAAAAAGTACTAAACCCACACTACCCCATAACCCTCCATTTTTCTTTCATCCATGTGCCTGTCCAAGAGGCTCTTAAATACTCCTAATGTTTTAGCTTCCACCACCATCCCTGGCAAGTCATTCCAGGCACTCACAACCCTCTGTGTAAAAAATTTACCCCTGATGTCTCCCCTAAACTTCCCTCCATTAATTTTGTACATATTCCCTCTGGTGTTTGCTATTGGTGCCCTGGGAAACAGGTACTGACTATCTGCCCTAGCTATGCCTCTCATAATCTTGTAGACCTCTATCATGTCCACTCTCATTCTTCTACGCTCCAAAGAGAAAAGTCCCAGCTCTGCTAACCTTGCTTCATATGACTTGTTCTCCAAACCAGGCAACATCCTGGTAAATCTCCTCTGCACCCTCTCCATAGCTTCCACATCATTCCTATAATGAGGTGACCAGAATTGAACACAATACTCTAAATGCGGTCTCACCAGAAATTTGTAGAGTTGCAACATGACCTCTCTAGTCTTGAACTCAATCCCCCTGTTTATGAAGCCTAGTATCCCATAGGCCTTCTTAACTACCCTATCAACATGCTCAGCAACCTTGAGGGATGTATGGATTTGAACCCCAAGGTCCCTTTGTTCATCCACACTCTTAAGTAAATGACCATTAATCCTGTACTCAGTCTTCTGGTTTGTCCTTCCAAAATGCATCACCTCATTGTCCAGATTGAACTCCATCTGCCATTTTTCTGCCCAACTGTGCAGCCTGTCTATATCCTCTTGTAACCTTCAACAACCTACAGCTCCATCCACAACTCCTCCAATCTTCGTGTCATTCGCAAACTTACTCACCCATCCTTCCACCTCTACATCCATGTGTAAAAATTTATAAAAACCATAAATAGCAGGGGTCCCAGGTAGATCCCTGTGGCACTCCACTAGTCACTGACCTCCAGACAGAATACTTTCCTTCCACAACTACCCTCTGCTTTCTTCCTTTAAGCCAATTTTTTATCCAAACAGCCAAGGTTCCACTTATCCCATGCCTCATGACTTTCTAAATGAGTCTCTCGTGAGGGACCTTGTCAAATGCCTTGCTAAAGTCCATGTAGACCACAACCACTGCCCTACCCTCATCAATTTATTTTGTTACCTCTTCAAAAAACTCAATCAGGCTCATGAGGCATGATCTTCCCTTCACAAAGCCATGTTGACTATCCATGAGTAGACTGTACTTCTCCAAATGCTCGTAGATCCCATCCTTAAGAATCCTTTCCAGTAGGTGCAGACCACCGACATAAGACTCACTGGTCTATAGTTCCCAGGTTTCTCCCTATTACCTTTTTTAAACAAGGGAACTACATTTGCCATTCTCCAGTCCTCCGGCACTTCCCCTGCAGCCAAAGATCATCGCTAATGCTCCTGTGATCTCTTCTCTCAATTCCCACAACAACCTGGGGTGTATCATATCCGGCCCTGGGGATTTATCAATCTTAATGTTTTTAAGAAGATCCAGCACTTAAGGCAGAGATAGATAGGTTCTTGATTGAACACGGCATCAAAGGATACGGGGAGAAGGCCAGGAACTGCAGTTGAGGAGGGATAAAAAAGGATCAGCCTTGATTGAATGGTGGAGCAGACTCTATGTGCCAGATGGCTTAATTCTGCTTATGGTCTAAGATCATGAACATACACTTAGTAGCCACCTTATTAGAGTATCCTACCCTGAGATTCATTTCCTTGCAGGTATTTATAGTAGAACAATGAAATATAATAGAATCAGTGAAAAACTTCACACAGAAATGGACAAACAATGTGCAAAAGAAGCTAAACCAAGCAGATACAAATAAATAAATAATCCGGAGATCATGAGCTGTATAAGATCAAGTGAACAATGTGTTCATAAGTGGGCATTCACAACCCAAGGTGGACTTTGTTCATTGTTGTCTGTGAGGTCCTCCACTGAGAACCTCGCTCCTCCAATTATACCAGTGAGTGCACTTGTCAGAACAGTCTCATTCGCCATACAACCGTTTGCAATGTTTTGATGTAAAAAAACATTATAAAAATGCCAATTTCATTTTGAGAGCATGTTAAACACTGACCCTAGCCTCCCTGAATGACAGAGCTGTCATGGTGATTGAATATCTGGAGGAGCTCTGACATTCAAAAACACTCAAACTTTCAAAATAAAAATGTTATAGTGTCTTTATTTATTAATGACAATGCCTGGATCTAAAAATCTAGTAATCAATTTTATTTGTCAAATGTACTTTGAAACATCAAAACCTACAGTGAAATATGTATTTGCATCAATGGCCAACACAGTCCGGGGATGTGCTGGGGCCAGCCCAAAAGGCCTTTGTCAAGGTCATGCAAGGCAGGCAGGTCCAGAAGATTAGATCACAGGTGATGCACAGTGACCTAGCCAATTGGGTACTTAGCGACACACACTAAATCCTGGAGGAACTCAGCAGGCCAGGCAGCACCTATGGAAAGACAGACAGTTAACGTTTTGGGCCATAACCCTTTGGCAGGACCAAAACGTCCAGTTTCTTGACAAAACGTCTTCAGCGTGTGTGCGTGACTGGAAAAAGCTCTGAATAGTGTCTTAGTGCTGGGCCCCCATTTGTTTTTACTTTATATTAATGACATCCACGAAAAAGTCACAAGCACCAGAGACTGTTTGCTGATGACTGTTTAAGTCAGCTGATGATGAAGATGCTCTCCAAAAAGATCTTGATAGTATGGTTGAGTGGTCACAACAATGGGACATGCAGTTCAATCCTTCCAAATGTGAAACCATGTGTGTCACCAGGAAGAGAAAACCTAGGTATAAATTCCTGGGTGTCTCCCTTGAAGAAACCAAACAGGTCAAGTATCTTGGTATCAAATTCCAGAATGATCTGTGCTGGAATGGTCAGACGCATCATGCTACAGTGAATGCAACAGGAGTCCTAAATTCTCTGAGACGCAATTTTCAACTTCTGTCAAGGAGAAGTTGTACCTCACTCTTGTTAGGCCACATCTGGAATATGCAGCTGCTGCATGGGACCCATACACAAACAAAAACACTACTTCCATCGAGCGAGTCCAAAGACAGGCAGCCCGATTTGTTACAAATACCTATGAGAGAGAAGCGAGTGTTACTCAACTTTTGAAATCATTAAAGTGGAACTCTCTCCAAGACAGACGTGAAGCACACTGTCTGACCTGTTTTCACAAAATGTTAAATGGACAGTTTGACATAGACTACCAATCCTACACCAAACCCAAACCTATTAGGAGCAGACGTGGGCACTCATTTCAATTTGAAATACTAACTACCAAATCAGATGTATACAGCAATTCATTCTTCCCCCGCACAATTAAAGCATGGAATAATCTTCATCCTACCATAGTCACACAATCAAACCCAATTAAATTTAAGATAGCTCTTTTTCTTCAAAAATCTCCTTCTTAAGTCCACCCTCCGCCACCTCCAGTTTAAATTCCATGCGGAATGTTTTGGAGAACCAAGAACCAAGAACGTCGTCTGTACTTTTTTCCATAGATGCTGCCTGGCCTGCTAAGTTCCTCCAGCATTTTGTGTGCATTGCTCGGATTTCCAGCATCTGCAGATTTTCTCTTGTTTGCAACGGGATTCTTAATTGTCTTGGTGGAAGAAGTCAGAGGGTGGTCAGAGGATCGTCTTGATTGTTTTTCAGATTAGAGCTTGTGATTAGTGGTTTACCACAGCAATCAGTGCTGGGACCTCCCACAGAGTGACACTTCCTAGATACTGCCCTTCCCAGTTTGGCCCTCTCTCAGTACTGCCTCTATCACTGTGTGAAGCTCCCTCAGTACTACCCATCCCACAATGTGGAACTCCCCAGATGTCTATCATATATCAGAAACCTCCTGCATGTAATCAAGTGGCCACTGAGTGTATGTTTGTCATCTTCTGCTGCTGTAGCACATCCACTTCAAAATTCGATGTGTTGTGCATAGAGATGCTCTTCTGCACACCGCTGTTGTAACACCAACAGTAACGCTGAGTTACTGTCACCTTCCTGTCAGCTTGAACCAGTCTGGCCATTTTACTCTGACCTCTCTCATTAATAAGGCATTTTCACCCACAGAACTGCTACTTACTGGAAGGTTTTGTTCTTTGTATCATTCTCTGTAAACTGTTTTTAACCATATAACATATAACCATATAACAATTACAGCATGGAAACAGGCCTTTCTAGTCCGTGCCAAACGCTTACCCTCACCTAGTCCCACTGGTCTGCACTCAGCCCATAACCCTCTATTCCTTTCCTGTCCATATACCTATCCAATTTTACTTTAAATGACAATACCGAACCTGCCTCTACCACTTCTACTGGAAGCTCGTTCCACACAGCTACCACTCTCTGAGTAAAGAAATTCCCCCCCCCCCCATTACCCTTAAACTTTTGCCCCCTAACTTTCAACTCATGTCCTCTTGTTTGAATCTCCCCTACTCTCAATGGAAAAAGTCTATCCATGTCAACTTTATCTATCCCCCTCATAATTTTAAATACCTCTATCAAGTTCCCCCTCAACCTTCTACGCTCCAAAGAATAAAGACCTAACTTGTTCAATCTTTCCCTGTAACTTAGGTGCTGAAACCCAGGTAACATTCTAGTAAATCTTCTCTGTACTCTCTCAATTTTGTTGACATCTTTCCTATAATTTGGTGACCAGAACTGTACACAATACTCCAAATTTGGCCTTACCAATGCCTTGTACAATTTTAACATTACATCCCAACTCCTATACTCAATGCTCTGATTTATAAAGGCCAACATACCAAAAGCTTTCTTCACCATCCTATCCACATGAGATTCCACCTTCAGGGAACTATGCACCATTATTCCTAGATCACTCTGTTCTACTGCATTCTTCAATGCCTATCATTTACCATGTATGTCCTATTTGGATTATTCCTACCAAAATGTAGCACCTCACACTTATCAGCATTAAACTCCATCTGCCATCATTCAGCCCACTCTTCTAACTGGCCTAAATCTCGCTGCAAACTTTGAAAACCTATTTCATTATCCACAACGTCACCTACCTTAGTATCATCTGCATACTTACTAATCCAATTTTTTGCATGAAAATCCCAGAAGATCAGCAGTTTCATAGTCAAACCACCCCCTCCAGCACCAACAATCATTCCACTGTCAAAGTCACTTAGATCGCATTTCTTCCCCATTCTGATTTTTGGTCTGAACAACAACTAACCTAATGACCATGTCTATGTGCTTTTATGTATTGAGTTGCTGCCACGAGGGGCTAATTAGATATTTGCATTTATGAGCAGATGTACAGGTGTACCTAATAAAATGGCCACTGAGTGTATATTTTAGAGATCTGGATGAGAATATAGGTGGTGTGATAAGTTTGTGAACTTTACCAAATCAATGACATAGTGAGCATTGAACATGACTGGGAAGTGTAATCAAACAAAGAGACCTAGGGATAAAAAGTACACTTTCCCTGAAGTTGTCAATATAGTTAGACAGGGCAGTGAAGAAAGACTATGGCATGCTTGGCTTCATCAGTCAGGATGTTGAGTAAGAGTTAGGACATCATGTTACAGATGTACAAGATGTTGGTGAGACCCCTTGGAGCACTGTTCTCTGTCCTGTTCACCGTACTGATGATTAAACAAGAGAGGGTGCAGAAAAGATTCATAATTATGTTGCCTGGACTGGAAGGCTTGAGTTACAAGGAGAGATTGGACCGAAGCAAAGGAGAATGACAGATGACCTTAAAGAGGTTCATAAATGTCCTTATGAGGCATGGATAAGGTGAATGGACTCAAGTCTCCTTAATATCGAGGACATCTTTTGAAGGCAATGCCTCAAGGAGGCGGCTTCCATTGTGAAGGACCCTCACCATCAAGGACATGCAGTCTACTTATCGCTACCATCAATAAGGAAGTACAGACAGACAGACATACTTTATTGATCTCAAGGGAAATTGGTTTTCGTTACAATCGTAGCAACTAAGAATAGTGTAGAAATATAGCAATATAAAACCATAAATAATTAAATAATAAGTAAATTATTCCAAGTGGAAATAAGTCCAGGACCAGCCTATTGGCTGAAGTCACGCAGTCAATACTTTAGGAACAGCTTCTTCCCCTCTATCATCAGATTTGTGAACAGTCCATGAACCCTCATTATTTTGTCCTCTATTTGCACTACTTATTTTTTTAAATATATTCTTATCGTACAGCTATTTGATGTACTGCACTGAAGTGCTGCAGCAAAACAACAGATTTCACGACATATGTCAGTGATAATAAACCTGATTCTGAATGGTCAGTCTTTGTCCCCAGCAGGAAAGTCTAAAACGAGAGAGCACAGGTTAAAGGTGAGATGGGTTAAGATTTAAAGGGGGTCTGAGTAACCTCACTCACAATTTTGAACTGATTCCACAACCTACATTCACTTCCAAGGACTCTACAACTCGTGTTCTCAGTATTATTTTTAAAATTTGCATAATTTATCTTCTTTTGCATAGTTTGTCCATCTTTAAGTTTAGTTTTTCATAAATTCTATTGAACTTCTCTATCGTTCTTACACGTCTGCAAGAAAATGAATCTCAGTAAAATATGGTACATGTAAATATTAGCGAAGTACATTTATGTCTTCATATACAACCCTGAGATTCATTTTCCTGTGGGCATGCCCAGCAAATCCAAAAAACACAAAGGAATCAACGGAAGACCGCATCCACCAGGCCAAGCAACTAATGTGAAAAAGACAATAAATTGTGCAAAAAGAAATAATAATAAGCAAAATTGAGAGATGAAATGAAGAGTCCTTGAAAGTGACATATACAACATTCACTTTGATAATAATCTTTAGTTCGACTTTGATTTTTTTTCTTTTTGCACTTGCAGTTTGTTGTCTTCTGCATATTGGTTGTTTGTCCATCTGGTGTGTGGTCTTTCATTGACTCTATCGTGTTTCTTTGTATTTCCTCTGAATGCTCACAAGAAAATGAATCTCAGGGTGTAAATGATGAGATGGGCAGTATATACGTTGATGATAACATATTGGCAATACTCAGTAGACCAGGTCACATTCATGAAGCAAGAAACAGAGGATTTTTAGGTTAATATTTTACCAGAAAAACACTTTTTCAGACTTGGTGTCAGGCCAAAATAACTGCAGCAGAAGTATTGAATATGTCAATGTCAGGGGTGGCACAGTATCATAGTGTTTGACATAACACTGTTATAGTGCCAGCAACTTGGGTTGTTCCCACCACTGCCTATAAGGGATTTGTATGCCCTCTTTTCTGCATGTGTTTCCTCCCACATTACACATACATATGGGTTAACAGGTTAATAGGTCACCTGGGTGTAATTGGGCTCATTGAGATGCAAGGGCCTATTAAAACACTGTATCTTTAATTAAGAAAATAGATCAATGTCACGCCTGTAGCTGTGAAGAAAGGTCAGCCACCTGAAACGTTAACTCTGATTCTTTCTCTGTATACCGCCTCACCTGTTCAATATTTCCAGTATGTTCTGTTTTACTTCAGATTTCCAGAACAACACACACGAATTTTATTTATTTAGCAACACAGAACGTAGTAGTCCCTTCCAGGCACAAGCAACAAACCCGATTAACCCTAACTAATCACAGGACGATTTACAATCTACCCAGTATGTCTTTGGACAGTGGGAAAAAACCCATGCATTCCATGGGGAAGACGTACAGAGGATGCTAGAATTGAGCTCTAAACTCTGGAACATCCCAACCCACAATATAGCATCGCACTAACTGCTACGCTGGAGGAACTCAGCAGGTCTTCTATGGAATAGAATAAACAGTCAATGTTTCAGGCCGACGCCCTTCTTCAGGACTGGAAAGGAAGGAAGAAGATGCCAGAATATGGTGGTGGGTGGAGGGGAAGGAGTGCAAGCTAGAAAGTGATAGGTGAAGACAGGTGGGTGGGGGAGAGGGATGAAGAAAGAAGCTTGGAGGTGATAGGTGGAAAATGGAAAGGGCTTGAGAAGGGGCACCAGGGGGAGGTGATAAGCAGGTGAGAAGAGGTAAGAGGTCTTGCAGTATGTTTTTGAGCATGTTTCTCCATATCATGAACCACTCAATATTCTTAGAGTGGAAGCATTGAGTTTAAAAAGAAACAAGAAAAAAATACCACCAGCCACAGGTTAAACACAGTTTTATTTAACAGCATGGGTGTGTTAACCATAATCATCACAAACACTTAATTTTAATTGCACTTCCAAATCTTTGTTGATTTAAACATTTGCTTCACGAGTATCTCCATTAAAATGCAAACCAGAAACATTGCTGAGAATGTGGGACAAATCACCAAGACAACAGTGGGCATAATGACACTCAACGTCTTCAGTTTCACAGGAATAGTTCTACAGTTTTACATAAGCCACTATATTCTTGAGGAAGCATTGAGACACAAAACCTTCAGGACGCAGCTACTCTTTTTGTTTCCTACTTATCAAAGAAATACGTAATAGGAAACATTAAGGAATGGAGAAGCCCCTCAAAGCTAGCCCACCATCCAAGATGATCATGGACCTCAAATCAATTCAACCACCTTTGCTCCATCTTCCTTGATGGCAATATCCAACGTGAACGTACTGAGCAAAGAAAATTATCCTGACAGCATCTACAGTCTGTTGGGAGAAAGGGGTCTGAAACAAATTGAGGTGAAAGGGAAAAGATAGGGGCGGAGAGGTGAGGAAAACCTTTTTTGTTAAATACAGAGAGAAGTGATGATCTGAAAGCTAACTGGCTGTATAGGTAGCAGAGACATGGCCCATCAGCTCTTTCAACTGAATGGACATTTGATAGAAAACGAGGCTGAAGTTGATAATTGAGTGGTGACAACGGAATTAGAAAAGGCATGGACTTAATGGGCCAAATGGCCTCCTTCTGTACCGTGAAGGTTCTATGAAGTTGAAGCTCTCTCAAATCCAAACTTATAGATAGAAGGTATTGCTGGTGTTTCATCGCTAGAGATTACTAGCTCCCTCACTCTTTTCCTTCCTTTCTGACATTTGGACGAAGCTCTGCCCTGATCAAAAGTGCAAGCTACTGGTCTCGGTTATTGTTGCAGGAGAGAGGAAGCCTGTCTGAGATGCCCAAGTGCTGGGTTATGGACTGTCGTTTTGATGGGCTCTGGATCAAGGCCTCTTTGGTGCCCTTGCTGTTGCTTGCATGGCGGGGGGGGGGGTGAGGTGGGTCAGTGCCTTTGCTGGCCCGTGGTGGGGGAGAGGTGGTTGATGATTTTGCTGCTGCTTCTGCGAAGGGTGGAGGCTGGGGGTCTTTCATGTCCTATCATTCATTCTATGGGTTTCTTTTGTTTTGTGGATATCTGTGAAGAGTATGAATTTCAGATTGTATACATTCTTTGATATTAAATGAACAGGATCAATTTTTTCATCATCTTTCATATCACCTTGTGTGTGTTGATGGTAAATATGGTTTGATATGCTATGAATGAAGCAAAATGTTTAACCTTGTCAAAGGTGTTAATTAAAATTAAGACAGTGTTAAATACAGGCAATCCCAGGTTATGATGGTGTTCCAAATCTGAAATCAAAAATCAACATGAGTGGGAGAGGGGCACAGAAACTGCGTTGACAGGACAGCAAGGAGTTGTGGGAAGAGTGGCTGACTCAGTGAATGAGGGAGGGAGGCTCCTTGGCACACCCACCCAGCCCCCTTCACTGCTGTAGCTCAGGGGCTGTAGAAAGAGAAGCCACAATCCAATCTAGCAGAACATGCCTCCAATTCCACAGTATAATCCATCCCCATCCATCCCACTTGATCTCTCATCAAATGCTCATAAATAGGGTGTCCAGAGACTGGGGAGATGGTTAACTAGTGAAACTCAACATGACAAGAACTGGTGAAAGGCTTAGAATCTACCTCACTTCTAATGAACTTGATGGAGTGGTGAATGGAGGAAAGGTCATAAAATTCTGTGTTCTCACAAAAAGGGAAGATCTCCAAGTTAAAGCTGTTGAAAAAACATTAGAGGATGTAGAAATTATTTCTTCTGGTGACATAGTACAAAACTAAAAGGTAAGGTCTTCAGGAAAAGTGAATTGAAAATCAGAAACTCTTTCTCCCAAAAATATGCTTTTGACTAGTTAACATACGTGTGTGTGTGCATAAGAGAGTGCTCGTGAAACTACGTGTATGAGTGTATGTAAGAGTGCGAGAATGTGGACTGTGCTTGGGTGTGAGAGTGTGTTTGTAAGAGCCTGTGCTTTAGTGTGGGTATGTGTAAAATTCAGAGTGCATGCATGCAAGACTGTTCATGTCTGAATGAGCGTATGCATGTTTCATTGTAAGAGTGTATGTGTGAGGGATTGGGTGGGGGAGACTGGGGAGCGGCTAGTCAGTGGTAAATGGCAAAAAAAGGTCATTTTAGTTTAATAGTGCTGTCAAGGATTATGACACCAAGGTGGAGCTATTTCTAAATCAGCCAAAATTTAAATGAGCAGTGCTCATGTGGCTAAACGGTACAGTCCTGTCCTCACAACATGGGTCAAAGTACAGTACATCTTCATTTTTCTGGATAGTTTAAGGAAGACCATAAACCTCGGTCACCTTTATTTACTTTGTGGACCCAAGTTGCTTCACGGTGAAATGGTGTAATCAACTTCCTCACACACCTCCGTGCACCTATTTTTGGCCAGGACCATCTTGTCTGGAGTGCCAACCTCATAGTTTTAATTTACTATTGAATTCTACATGACATAAAAACATAGCTGTTCGTACACGACAGGAGAACAAAATTCTAGTTCCTGCTATGATGAAAGGGCATTTTTTAAAAAAAATCAACTTCAGTTGCTCATCATTAACAGAATACGTAGCTCAGCATTACACGAGGCCATTGTTTGTAAAGAATAGAAGATAATAATGAGTAATTCTGGAACTTCTATTTCCTTTTAACGCAAATTACATTTATTTTGGGAAAAGCAAGCTGTTCTAGGGGGAGGAAACGTTAGACAAGGAGGATAACTGAAATGTCAGCGTGAATAGTTTTAGTTAAACATGGATTAAATAGGCACGTTGTTTAATTGAAATTAGACACTAACTTGCTTTCCTTGCTAAACTATCACCTCAAAATGCTCATTTGGAAGCAAAAAAGATAGTGATGAAAATTGTTTGCTCTGCTCTGTTCAATTACTCTCAACAATAAAAATCTCCCACTGAGTGCTCGCAGAACACAGTGCACATGTAAATAATGCAGGCTTTGATTCTAACGGCACTCTTCGACCTGGTCTTGCTTAATCCAAATGTGACTGGTGATGGTGAGATGCCCCAGAATAAACCAGCACCAAATACTTGGTCTTTACCTCTTACATAACCCCCCACCCCAAGATAACTTCACAGCACAAAGTATTTACACCAAGGCTATTTGTTACATTCAGACATGAAAGATTGTAGGGTCAATTGAAATTCACCTAAGATAATCAAGATTCACTACAAGTTGGAGATGGAATTAATAGTTATTAAGGCTAGAGGCATTGACTATCAAGGTCATGTTTAGGCAAAATAAATCCCTTAACTGCATAAAACATCCAAATTATAATTATGATTTTGATGCAGCATTTGTAAAACATACACACCAAATGACACACTATATAATTAGAATGTAAATTAAAACTTCTGTTACTAATCCACTTTAGTGTTTTGCGTCCAAGAGTTTCACTTAGACAATAACAGAAGAATTGAGTTATCATTGGAACAGCAGGGTAATTACTTCACACATCAAACACACACTACATAGACTGCTGCAAAAATAAGATAATAAATAAATATATCTTTACTTTGGTTTAATGAAAACACACATGGGACGGAATGTTCAACTCAAACAAAACCAGGTTAAACCGAATGTTACTGATAATATAACAAGATAAGGTGCAACATCTCTTCAAGTAGAAAAAAAAGCAAACATTCCCAAGACTTGGCCATTATCTGATGATGGGCATAATGACACTTATGGAAGACAGGTGCTTCTTTTGACCACTAAAGATATTTAAATCATGTTTTAACTGGGGAAATTGTGGGGGTTCAGAATGGGTTGGCACAATACAAGGTTGTTTCTGGATTAGAGAACAGGTTTTATGAGGATAGGTTGAGCAAAGGCTTTTCTGTTAGGAGCAAAGGAGAATGGGGAGATGACTTGACATGGGGAGTTGAGAAGGGCATGGTGAGTTGGCCTGCATTAGTCAAGAAGACTGAGTTTAAGAGCTGTGAGGTAATGTTGCAGTTCTATAAAACTCTGGTTACACCACACTTGGAGTATTATGTTCAGTTCTGGTCCCCTCATTATATGAAGGATGTGGAAGCTGTAGAGAGGGAGCAGACGAGATTTAGTAGGATGCTGCCTAGATTAGAGAACATGTCTTCCGAGGACAGGTTGAGCGAACTAGGGCTTTTCTCTTTCAGTGCAAGAGACTGAGAGGTGACTTGGTGGAGATGTATAAAATGAGAAGAGGCATAGATCGAGTTGATTATCAGAGATTTTTTTTTCCCCAAGGCAGAAATGGCTAATACAAGGTGACATAATTTTAAGGTGACTGGAGGAAAGTATAGGGGGATGTTAGATACAAGTTTTTATTACACAGAGTGGAGGTTGTGTGGAATGCTCCGCCTGGGGTGCTGGTGGAGGCAGACACATTAAGGATATTTGAGAAAATCTCAGATAGCTACATGGATGACAGAAATATGGAGGGCTAGGTAGGAGGGAAGAGTTAGATTGGTCTTAGACTTGGTCAAAAGTTCGTCACAACATTGTGGGCCAATGTTACTGTTCTGTAATATTCTATGTCTTATTAAAATATCACTTGTGGCAGCCAGAAGCAGGTTTTAAGATTCATTCAAAGTGAAGGGCTGCATGCAAATGTGTGCCCCACAGTGTATCATATTCCAAATTTTAATATTGCATTTCCCTCTACATGTCCTTTAATCATTTCAAACAGTATTATAGTTTGCATATTACTCAAATTGAATTCTAAATAGATAAGAAAGCATAAAAATTAAACAAAAATATTGATTCATAAATATACATATGACTTAACAAAAATATATACTCTCAAAATAATATAATATCACTGGGATTCAGGCTGTAATAGAAAGTACTGGGAGTTCAGTACTAAATTATATTACCAGTAACACTTCACATTGGCCTGGTAGTACACCCTTTGCTACGTGGATCCTTTCAAGGACTGTTTCAGTAAGACATGAATGTACGAAAATTTCACTTGTGTGGTGGCAACGTCACCCTGTAGACAGGGACCGAGACCCAGGCTGAGCAGATGGTCATCGCGGACAATTGCGAGACATGAACAGCAACACGCGTCGGATGCCATTCAGGCGGTCTTGGAGAGACGTCATCGCCAGGAATGGAAGCTGAGCCCGGTTTTCTAATGGCAGCACTGCTAACAGCCACCAACACCATCCTGGACCATCGGGACTTGCCTAGGATAAATATAAGCAAGGAGAGAGTCAACTAAGAGGATGCATGGCTCAAAACAGCAGTAAGATCCCAACCATTCAGCAGTCCACAGTTTATAAAGATGCAATTGTGGCAGTCAAGAGGGAAAACAGAGGACAATCTCTCATTTTATCTACACAGGCTTCTTTCCTCAAAAAAAGTGAGCTGTGGGCAAAAAGTCTTCAATAATCAGATTCAGATTAATTTATTTATCACATGGACATCGAAACACACAGCAAAATGCGTTGCTTGCGTCAACGATCAACACAAGTTGAGGATATATTGGGAGCAGCCTGCGAGTGCTGCCACTAATTTTAATGCCAACATAACATGCCCACAATATTCAGCAGAACAACACAAGCACCAACAATCACAACACAATAAAATCTGCAAAAAACAGCAGCAGAACAAACCTCTTTCCTCTTACACACACACACACACCCCCCCCCCCCCCCACCCCACCCACCCACCAGTGGGCCTCCAACCCCAGGACAGGCCACCTCCGGACCTCCAACATCCAGTCTCTGGCTTGGACCTATAAGACCATAAGACATAGGTGCAGAATTAAGCCATTTGGCCCTTTGAGTCTGCTCCATCATTCAATCATGGCTGATTCTTCTTTCCCCTGCTCATTCCCACTCCCTGGCCTTCTCCCCGTAAGTTTTGATGCCGTGGCCCATCAAGAACCTATCAATCTCTGCCTTAAGTACACCCAATGACCAGGTCTCCACAGATGCCTGTGGAAACAAATTCCACAAATTCAACACCTTCTGGCTAAAGAAAATTTTCCACTTTTCTGTTTTAAATGGATGTTCCTCTATCCTGAGGCTGTGCCCTCTTATTCTCAACTCTCCCACCATGGGAAACATCCTTTCCACACCTACTCTTTCTAGGCCTTTCAACATTCAAAAGGTTTCAATGAGATCCCCCTCTCATCCTTCTAAATTCTAGTGAGAACAGGCCCAGAACCATCAAACGTTCCTCATATAATAACCCTTTCATTCCCGGAATCATCCTTGTGAACCTCCTCTGAAACTTCTCCAATGCCAGCACATATTTTCTTAGATGGAGAGCAAAACAGTTCACTATGATCAAGGTGAGGCCTCAGCAGTGCCTTATAGAGCCTCACCATCACATCCCTGCTCTTATATTCTAAACCCCCTTGAAATTAATGCTAACATTGCATTTGCCTTGCGCACCACCGACTCAACCTGCAAGTTAACCTATAGGATGTTCCGCCCAAGGACTCCCAAGTCCGTTTGTATCTCAGTTTTGGATTTTCTCCCCATTTAGAAAATATTCTGCACATTTATTTCTTCCACCAAAGTGCATGATCATACATTTTCCAACATTATATTTCATTTGCCACTTTCTTGTCCATTCTCCTAATCTGTCTTTCCTTCTGCAGCCTTCCTGTTTCCTCAACTCTACCTGCCCCTCCACCAATCTTCATATCATCTGCAAACCAGGAAACAAAGCCATCTATTTCATCATTTAAATCATTGATATACAGCAGAAAAAAAGTGGTCCCAACACCAACCCCTGTGGAACATCACTAGTCACTGGCAGCCAACCAGAAGAGGATCCTTTTATTCCCATTCTCTGCCTCCAACCAATCAGCCAAGGCTGTGCCATGCTAGTAATTTTCCTATAGTACCATGGGCTCTTAACTTGATAAGCAACCTCATGTGTGGCACCTTGTCCAGGTGACCTATGCACCTTTAGGTCTTCCAGCTTTTTAGCACTTTCTCCCTTGTAATAGTAACTGCACTCACTATACCCATGACTGTGCGGCTAGGCATAGCTCAAATACCATCTATAAATTTGCTGACGATACAACCATTGTTGGTAGAATCTCAGATGGTGATCAGAGGGCATACAGGAGCGAGATACACCAACAAGTGGAGTGGTATCACAGCAACAACCTGGCACTCAACGTCAGTAAGACGAAAGAGTTGATTGTGGACTTCAGGAATGGTAAAACGAAGGAACACATACCAATCCTAATAACATAGAACATAGAATAGTACAGCGCATTACAGGCCCTTCGGCCCACAATGTTGTGCCGAGCCTCAAACCCTGCCTCCCATATAACCCCCCACCTTAAATTCCTCCATATACCTGTCTAGTAGTCTCTTAAACTTCACTAGTGTATCTGCCTCCACCACTGACTCAGGCAGTGCATTTAGAGGGATCAGAAGTGGAGAGAGTGAGCAGTTTCAATTTCCTGAGTGTCAAGATCTCTGAGGACCTAACCTGGTCCCAACATAGCGATGCAGTTATAAAGAAGACAAGACAGCGGCTATACTTCATTAGGAGTTTGAAGAAATTTGTTATGTCAACAAATACACTCTAAAATTTCTATAGATGTACTATGGAGAGCATTCTGACAGGCTGCATCACTGTCTGGTATGGGGGTGGGGGCGGGGGGCCTACTGCACAGAACCAAAAGAAGCTGCAGAGGGTTGTAAATTTAGTCAGCTCCACCTTGGATCCTAGCCTACGAAGTACCCAGGACATCTTCAAGAAGCGGTGTCTCAGAAAGGCAGCGTCCATTATTAAGGACCTCTAGCACCCAGGGCATGCCCTTTTCTCACTGTTACCATCGGGTGGGAGGTACAGAAGCCTGAAGGCACACACTCAGTGATTCAGTAACAGCTTCTTCCACTCTGCATCCAATTCCTAAATGGACACTGAACCTTTGAACACTACCTCACTTTTTTTTAATATCTAGTATTTCTGGGGTATTTTGCACAATTTTTAATCTATTCAATATATGTATATGGCAATTCATTTATTTATTATTATTGTGTTTATTATTTTTTTCTTCTATATTATGTATTGCATTGAACTGCTGCTGCTAAGTTAACAAATTTCACGTCACATGCCGGTGATAATAAACCTGATTCTAATTCTCTTCCCTCACACCCTTCAACACCTTGCACATTGCTAGAGTCTTCCACAGTGAAGACTGATGCAAAATACTCATTTAGTTTATCTGCCATCACCTTGCCCCTCATTATTATTTCTCCCAATTCATTTTCTAGCAGTCCTATATCCACTCTCAGCTCTTTGAATTTTTCTATATACTTGAAAAAGCTTTTTCTATCCACCTTAATACTGTTTGCTAGCTTGATTTCATATTTCATCTTTTCAGTCCTAATGATTCTTTTAGATGCTTTCTGTAAGTTTTTAAAAAGCTTCCCAACCCTCTATCCTCCTGCTAATTTTTGCTTTGTTGTCTGCCCTCTCTTTTGCTTTTACATTAGCTTTGACTTGCCTTGTCAGCCATGGTTGTGCTATTTTGTCATTTGAGAATTTCTTTGTTTTTGAAATACAGCTATCCTGCACTTTCCTCATTTTTCCCAGAAACTCACACCATTTCTGCTCTACTGTCATCCCTGCCAGCATCTCCTTTTAATGTACCTTGGCTAACTCTTCTCTCATACCACTGTTATTTCCTTTACTCCACTGAAATACTATGTCAGACTTTACTTTTTCCCTATCAAATTTCAAGCTGAACTGAATCATGTTGTGATCATTGCCTCCTAATGGCTCCTTTACCTTAAGCTCCATAATCACGTCCAGTTCATTACATTCACCCAGTCCAGTACAGCTGATCCCCTAGTTGGCTCATTGACAAGCTGCTCTAAAAAGCCATTTTGTAGGCATTCAACAAATTCAGTCTCTTGAGATCCATTCCCAACCTGATGTTTCCCATCTACCTTCATATTAAACTCTCCCATAACTATTAAAACATTGTACCTTTGACACGCCTTTTCTATTTCCCATGTAGTCAGCTACAGTTTAGAGGCCTGTATATAACTGCTATCAGGGTCTTTTTACCATTGAAATTTCTTAACTCGACCCACAAGGATTCAACACCTTCCGATCCTATGTCACATCTTTCTACTGATTTGATGCCATTCTTCACCAGCAGAGTCATGCCACCCCTCTGCCTACCTTCCTATCCCTCCAATACCATGTGTAACCTTGGACATTCAGCTCCCAACTACAAGCATCCTTCAACCACAATTCAGTGATGGTCACAATATCATGCATGACAATCTGTAAAAGTGCAACAAGATTATCCACCTTATTTCTTATACTCAGTGCATTGAGATATAACATTTTGAGTACTGTATTTGCTACCCTTTTTGATTCTGCATCCCTAATGCACTGATACTCACCCTGCTGGCTGCAATTTTGTCCTATCATCTGCCTGCCCTTCCTAACAGTCTGACTGCACACTATCTTTGCTTTTTTTAACATCCGTCCTACCCTGAGCCCCTTAACTCTGGTTCCCACCCTCCTGCCAAATTATTTAAACCCTCCCCAACAGCTCTAACCAACCTGCCCATGAAAAGATTGGTCCCCCTAGGGTTCAGATGCAGTCATTTTGTACAGGACCTATAGACATTGGACCTCTGATTTCTAGACCCAATGACACAAAGTTCATACAATATTAAAACTTGACCACATACAAGAAAGAAATTATGAGTGTGTATTTATCAAAAACAAGGGGATTAAAAAATCCTCCAGTCACATGTGCCCACAACATAGCAGACTTGGTACTTCGTAGGAATGGAATATTCAGTGATGCTCTATGGGACACGTTTAACATAAGTGACCAACAATACATTACTCATGCTCCACGAAGTTAATTAGAAGACAGTCACTGGTGAAACTAATCGAGAATTTCAGAGAAACGTTATTGTGATTGTAAAGGTCTCTTGGACCTCACAATCTACCATAATGTATTATTTTCAAACTGCACTGCATTTTGCATGACAATAACATAACAGTCAGTGGCCACTTTATAAGCTGCACCTGTACTCCTGCTCATTAATACAGACAACTAATCAGCCAATCACGTGGCAGCAACTCAAAGCAGAAAATCATGCAGGCATGGTCAAGAGGTTCAGCTGTTGTTCTGACCAAACAACAGAATGGGGAAGAAATGTGATCTAAGTCACTTTGACCGTGGAAGATTATTGGTGCCAGACGGGGTGGTTTGAGTATTTCAAAAACTGCTGATCTCCTAGGATTTTATGCACAACTGCCTCTACAGCTTACTGAAAATGGTGTGATGAACAATAAAAACCAGTAAGCGGCAATTCTGTGGGCAAAAGAATGTCTTGTTCATGAGAGAGGACAGAGGAGAATCGACAGTAACTCAAATAACCACGCGTTACAACAGTGGTGTGCAGGAAAATGTCTCTGAAAGCACAACATGTTGAACCTTGAAATGGATGGCCTACAGCAGCAGAAGTCCACGAACACACACTCAGTGGTCACATTATTAGGTACAGGAGGTATCTAATAACGTGGCCATTGTGTGTATATTCTGCAGTCAGTTATTGCTTTTCCTTTGTACTATCTCACTGTTTTAATGTTTTCAAATGATTTGTAAGGATGTTCTGTAAAAATAAGGTAATCTCTCTATCTCCATACCTGTTACAATAATAAACCCACTTCAATTCCAAATTCATTACTATTGAGAAAGTGAAAATGGTTACTCAAAGGTGCCAGTTAAATAGAATTGTCAGGCATTAGAAAAGAAAACTGGAAGTGGCATAGGATGGAATAGAAGGCTTGATTTATTTAGCCATAGTAATGTCTATAGTATGACTGGAGATTCCATCATATGCATTGCTACCACAAAACAACAAAGTTTCCAACATATGTCAGTGATAAACCTGATTCTGAGTCTACTGAATGCTTTCAGGAGCCTGAAGACACACACTGATGATTCAGGAACAGCTTCTTTGCCTCCACCATCAGATTTCTGAATGGTCTATGAACACTACCTTGCTATTCCTATTTTATAATTTTATGTTTTAGTGCTACAAAACAAATTTCACACCATGTAAGGCAGTAACAATAAACCTGATTCTGGTTACTGTTCCGTAAGAAATCCCAAAGTAACCATGGATTCCACGCAGTTGCCGGGTAACACACCTGTATATCAGTATCCTTCCGTGGCATTGGTCCAAAGTGGCTCAATATTCGAGTCTTTAGTCCTTGCTTGAGTGAGCTAAACCACTTGTACGCTTGATCATAAACTGCGTCGTGCAGTCTGAGAAGTTCAGTGTAGCTCTCTCCCTCCATCTGTAAACAAAAACATCATGTGGATTTAGTGGGATCCATCAATGTTCAGATAAAAATGCAAGTGCATTTATCTCCTATTAATATTTTCCTTATGCTTTAAGATAACTTCTTCAGCTTCAAGATTGTCTATTGTCTTTCTTCTTTACACAAGTATAAAGAAAACGAAGTGAAATTCACCCTAGGGTTAAGGGTGGAAAGTGAAATATTTAAGGGGTATATGAGGGGGAACCTCTTCACTTAGAGGGTGGTGAGAGTGTGGAATGAGCTGCCAGTGGTGGATGTGAGTTGAATTTCAATATTTAAGAGAAATTTAGTACATGGATGGGAGGGACGTGGGGAACTGTGATCAAGGTGCAGGTTAATAGAACTAGGAAAATTAACAGTTTAGCAAAGATTAGATGGGCCAAGGTGTTCTATGACTCTGGTTACTCTGGATTGAATGCATTAAAAAACTGAATAAGCATAAAAACACAATTAAAAAAAAACATAAATACATAACCTTGTATATGTACATAGACTAATTGTACATACCATAAAGTGATACTAGGTACAGGAGTGTCCGTACCAGGGTAACTGACAGGAAATGATAAAGTACAAGCAGTCCTCGGGACTGTCCGACTTATGGAAAACTCGTACTTACGAGCGGACTGCCATAAAGCCTATTATATTAAAAATCTGAAAACACTGCGCAGCTTCAGCGATTCATCAGCTTGAGGAAGGAGAATGCCGTCCGCCATTTTAAGTCAGATCACTTTGCCGTTAACACTGTGTTGCGTGTGTAACTTGGTATTTGGCTTAAAGTTTTCTCTTATTTATCCTTGTAATCATGCCTCCAAAGCGTAAATCCGATGTAAGTGCCGGTGATGCATCAAAGAAAAGGAAAACAATCACAATTGAAAATAAAGTGGTGTGGCGACCCACTTTCTGCGCAGGCGAACTGGCTCACAAATAGCCAGTGCGCGGGGAGAGACTTTGGTAATGCACCTCTGACGTCATTTCCGCCTGGAGAGGGTGGGTGCTAGGGATTAAATGCCAGTGCCACGAAGTTTGAATAAACTAGTCTCGAAACGACTTACCGACTGCGTGTCGTTATTTCAGCACTGTGTGTAGCACATCGCTACAGTGGAAATAATAAAGCGATCAGAAAGAGTTGAAACGCCATCGGTCATTGGAAAAGCGTTAGGCTACAGTCAGTCAACGATTGGAACAATTTTAAAGGATAAAGTGAGAATAATGGAGCATGTGAAAGGCCCCGCCCTGATGAAAGCTACAATCATTACTAAGCAACGCAGTAATTTAATTATTGAAATGGAAAGGCTATTGATAATTTGGTTAGACGATCAAAGTCAGCGTAGTATGCCTAATAGCCTTACTTTAGTGCAAGAAGAGGCTCGAAGCCTTTTCAATGATTTAAAAGCTGCACATACAGCAAGTGAAGGTAATTGAGATGAAGAATTTGTTGCGAGTAGAGGTTGGTTCAATCGTTTCAAAGTGAGGGCAAACTTACATAATATTAAAGTGCAAGGTGAAGCAGCAAGTGCCGATGTAAGTGCTGTGAGTGATTTTCCTGAAATGTTGCAAAAAAATTATTGAGGAGGGAGGTTATTTGCCAGACCAAATATTTAATGTAGACGAGACTGGCTTATTTGACTAACTGACACTAAATAAGAACTGTATGTACCTGTTCCGACTTGCCTACAAATTCGACTTAAAGACAGACTTAGGAACGGATTTCGTTCATAACTTGTAATGGGGATTGTGCTGGGGTGGGTTAGTGGGTGGAGGTGTTGATCAGCCATACTGCTTGGGGAAAGTAACTGTTTATGAGTCTGGTGGTCCTGGTGTAGGCTCCTCTGATGTGAGTGGAACATATAATCCTGAACACGTGGGTGGGATCCTTCATGATATTGCTGGCCTTTTCTGGCAATTAAAAAAAAAATGACATGTGAGAAGGTAACTTTTTGTGGCAAATTTTGGTGGTGTGAGATGCACTGCCTGAACAGACAGTAGAAATAATTTCAACAGTAATTGTTGAAAGGGAACATAGAAAGGATAAAATTTGTAGGGCTATGGGGATTGTGTGGGAGAACATTTGTGCGTAAGATTTATGAGAATGTTGGAAAGTCCAGAGGGTATGAGTTATAGGGAGAGGTTGACCAGGCTGGGTCTTTATCTGTAGGATGCAGACCTTTAACCTACTCCAAGATTAATTTAACCCTTCCCTCACCCATAAGCCTCCATTTTTCTTTCATCCATGTCTCTACAGGGATGAAAGATGTCTCCTATATTCCTTGGTAGTGATGGACTTGGGGCTGGGGTCTGGCCAAAAGCCAAGTGGAGTTTATTGTCAATGACAAGTACGTTGAGGGACAGTACAAAGAAATACTTGTCTGCAGCATTATTGTAAGCAACACATAGAATATAAACTAGGCATAAATTAAAGGGCAAGAAAAAAATTCTTAAATATGTGGGAGTTATCAGGAAGCCAGTCTCAAAGAGTTTGTTCATCGAAGAGCACAAGCTAAAACTTCTGTCATTTTAGAGAACAACTGTAAAAAATCATCACCTTCTCATCCTCGAGGTATTCAATATCGGCTGTACTATAGCCGTCCCTCTCACTCTGGTGCAAGACCTTAAACCTTCGTCTGCCGATTGTGTCCACCACTGAACGTCCATCTGAAAATAACTCCACACTTCTGACCTCCAGCATACAGCCATAGTCCGCAAAGCTGCATGGGATGAAAGGAACAGTTATCAACAGTGTTAGCAACTACCATTGGACAGGCGGCCTTAGGACCCACACCACAAAGTTCAGGAACAGTTATTATTCTACAACCATTAGGCCCCTGAACCAGCGTGGCAACTTCACTCACCTCAACACTGAACTCAATCTACAACCTATAGACTCACTTTCTAGGATTCTACAACTCATGTTTTCAGTATTGTTTATTTACTTTTTTATTATTTGCATGATTTGTCTTTTTTTTTACACTTGATTGTTTGTCAGTCTTTCATTGTGCACAGTTTTTCATAAATTCTATTGTATTTCTTTACATTCTTGGAACTGCCTGCAGGAAAATGAATCTCAAGGTGGGATATGGTGACATATTCATACTTCGATAATAAATTTACTTTGACCTTTAACTCAAGGGTCACCTCTGAGACATTAAGGGCTCCTGGTTCAAGCGACCTCCAAAGAGTGGAGCAAGTGGACTTAGCAAGTCTGCGGCAAAGTCGAAGAATCTTCCGTCTGGATAATATAGTACAACTAAGGCTGTGGATGCCTGCTGAGGTGCTAGTAAAAGAATGCATGTTATATTTATGAAGGAGACCAGGGGAGTTATCTCCAATGAGGGTATTATCTAAGACAGATTATTTGGTTACCAGCATGTGCTGCTCATGGGGGCTCCCTGTTTCCCAGTTGCTGTGTTTCCCACGTTAAACTTCAAATAGTCAGCTCAAGATGTTGGTCTTCATTATCAGTTTCCTATTCTATCTCACACCTGTGTAATCTGACCCTTAATTTAAAGACCTGTGTCTTTGAGCCATATCATTCTGAAGCTTAATATGAAATGATATCATACAGTGATCATCCCTCTGTAGAGGATCCTGTGCTTTAACTAGTTATCCTTGATACCATACTCATTAGCAGATTTAAAATCACCGAAGGATGTGAAAGCTTTAAAGAGAGAGCAGAGGAGATTTATGAGCTTGCTGCATGTTTGTGAGAACAGGTTGATCAACTTAGGGCTTTTCTCTTTGGAGCAAAGCATATTGTGAGGAACTTGATACTGGTTTATTTATTGACATATAGTGTAGAATAGGCCCTTCCGGCCCTTTGAACTGCACTGCGCAGCAATACCCCGATCTAACCCTCACCTAATTATGGGACAATATACAATGACCAATTAACCTACCCTGGTACATTTTTGGAATGTGGGAGGAAACCAGAGCACCTGGAGCAAACCCGGGCAATCACAAACTCCTTACAGGCAGCGGCAGGAATTGAACCCAGGTCACTGGTACTGTAAAGCATTGTGTACATGAGGTACTGATAGAGTGGACAGTCAGAATCTTTTCCCAGGACAAAAACGGCTAATACAAGAGGGCATAACTTTAAGGTGAATGGAGGAAAGAGTAGAGGGAAGTCAGAGATTGGCTTTTGTTTTACACAGAGTGGAGGGTGCTTGCAACACTCTGCCAGGGTGGTGGTAGAGGCAGAGAAACTAGGGACATGTAGGAGATTCTTAGATAGGCACATGGATGACAGGAAAATGGAGAGCTTTGTGGGAGGGAAAGAGATAGATTCCTCTTGAAGTAAGTTAAATTGTTGGCACAACATCATGGACCAAAGGGTCTGTTCAGTGCGACAACATTCTATGTTCTAAATTCTAACCAGTTAAATTTAGACCAATTTCAAAGGCTCCAGCATTGTGCAGTACCTTTGTTTTCGTAGTGTTTTAATCATGTGCTAGCTTGCAGTATTTGCAATGTACAGGTAATTAATTCTCACAGTGTTTTCTTCTCCTTTATAATCCTTAGCTGTAACTACACTGATCCCAAATCCTAATTTTCTGCACTATTGCCTTTATCACATCCTTTATTGCCTGCACTCCTCCAACTTCATTATCAGTCTTTCCTGAAAGATAAGCTCCCCGGAGTATTTAATTTCTAAAATTCAGCAACAATTCAACAATGGCTACAGGAGCAAACACATTTATCTGTATTTGTTCCATTCACCTTTGCATACATACTGGACAAGTTAGGAGCTTGGCTGCTCAAGCCTGCTTCACCACTCAATACAATCATTACAGTTTTGACAGTAAACACCCTCTGGTTTAGAACAGAGAGCATTCCAGCACAGTACAGGCTCTTCAACCCAGAATGCTGTTCTGACCTTTTAACCTACTCCAAGATCTATCGAACCCTTCCCTCTCACATAACCTTCCATGTTTCTATCATCCGCATGCCCATCTAAGAATCCCTTAAGTGTACCTAATGTATCTGCCTGTACCACCACCCCTGGCAGGACCATTACACACACCCACTACTCTGTGTAAAAATCTATCTCTGTCATTCCCCCTTATACTTTCCACCAATCACTTTAAAATTTTGCCCCCTCGTATTAGCCATTTCCACCCTGGGAAAACAACTCTGGCTGTCCACTCTATCTATGCCTCTTATCGTCTTCTATACCTTTATCAAGTCACCTCTCATTGTCCTTCATTCCAAAGAGAAAAGCCCCAGCTTGCTCAACCTATCCCTATAGGGCTTGCTCTGTAATCCAGGCAGCATCCTGGTAAATTTCTTCTGCACCTTCTCTAAAGCTTCCACATCCTTCCTATAATGAGGTGACCAGAACTGAACACAATCAAGTTCATCAAGTATCTATCTATCCCCATCTCAGAAATGTTCCAAGTCTCTCCAACCACCACCCTTTGAGGAATGGAATTCCAAACCCTCTAAGAAAGAAGAGAAAAAAAAAAATCACATCATCTATCATAAAAGAGTTATATTTTTAGTGACTCTAAGTTCTATGTTTTTCCAGAAAATGAACTAATTACAAGAAGAGAAGAAAATAGGAGAAGCATTAGGTCACCAGACCCCTCAAGCCAGCTCTCCCATTCAGAATGATTTATACTGATTTCAACTCATCTTCCACGCCAGTTCTCCACAACCCTCATTAATCAATCTTCAAATTTGCATCTATCACAACCATAAGTATATCCAATAATCCAGTCTCCACCACCTTCAGGGGCAGAGAATTCCAGAGATTCATTGCCCTCTGAGAGAAGACATTTCATTGCTCTTCAGTGGTCAGACTGGCTGAGCCCCAATCTCCCAATAGTCTCTGAAGCTCCCCCTGAACCCCCGACAGATGTTATTGTTGCTGTTCCTGCAACTTACCCCTTGATTGGGTCACTCATGCACATCCCGAATTGCTTGTTGCCAAACTCCATGCATCTCCGAATCATCAGTCGGTAACAAGGCTCGAAGATATGTAGCGGGCAGGGAACGTTCGGATAGGCCATGGTGCAGATGAAGATGGGCACTGCTTTGTTGAGGCTGGAGAGGTGCATATTTCTAGGTTTATAAAGTTCATCCATCTTATACACTTCATCCTTACTGCTACATAAGGTTATCCTCAGTCAACCAACCCCATTCCTTAAATAACCAGTGACTCTAACACTGCCTCCAAGGAGACCACCTTTAATTTATCTGGCATCTCTAATTCAACACAACTATTGCATGTTGCAGTTACAGAGAAAGTGCATTGCAGGGAGACAAATAAGGTGTAAGTGCCACGTTGAGATAGATTGCGTGATGAAGAGTTCATCGTTAAGTACTTGAATGATTCGCTCACGAGTCTGCAAGCAGCATCCAGCATCAGGGACCCCCACCACCCAGATCGTGCTCTCTTCTCGCTGCTGCCACCAGGAAGATGGCACAGGAACCTCGGGACTCACACCCCCAGGTTCAGGAACGGTTATTACCCCTCGACCATCAGGCTCTTGAACTAGAGGGGATAACTCCACTCATCTTTGCTCACCCCAACACTGAACTGTTCTCACAACCTATGGCCTCGTTTTCAAGGACTCATCTTATCTTCTCAATATTTATTGTTTATTTATTTACTTATTATTATTCTCATATTATTTGTTTTTCTTTATTTTTATATTTACAGAGTTTGTTGTCTTTTGTACACTAGTTGTACATCCAGTTAGTGTGGTCGTCCATTGATTCCATTATGGTTATTGGATTTATTGAGTACACCTGTAAAAAATGAATCTCATGGTTGTATGTGGTGACATTTATGTACTCTGTAATAAAGGTAGTGAATGCAGTGGACACTAATTAATACATTAATTCATTAGTTCTGAATCACCTCTGTTTAATTTTGCCGGTCTTCTTACTGACATGAGGTACAACATGCAAACGGCTAGACGACAAATACTAATCCTTCAATGGACTGAATTCGAACCAAGTACATATGATAATTCTTATTTAAATAGAAATTAATAATCAATCTGTCATCACTCCAAATTGACCTACTTTGATAACTCCGCCATCTCGTCATCATTCACCCTTTTCCGCTCAGCAAGCTCCTCCGGCAGGTAATGGGCGATGAGTTCCTCTATTAGCGAAGTCCTGCTGTACTTCCTCAGCGTCTGATACTGCAGAGAGGAGAAGGGTTTGAGACAGCGGTCCGTTCTAAGTGAGTGGTCCTCATTATACTGGACACACCAGGAAAGGGAGTAAGGCACAGCTGCACTGACGTTTCCACACTGAGGTGATGCTTCAAATCATGCAGGTCTTTACCGGTTGCTTTCAACTAAGTGTGCACAGCAGAGAACTAGACTATTCAGCCCAAAAGGTACATGCTAGCACCTAAGATTATACTGTATCCTCCTCTGACTCGAGAAATAAACAGCACAGAAGTCACGTAACCGCTACAGCACCTTGAGACAGTAATTGTGCTTATTCCTATGAACCTAGGTCCTTCCCACAACCCTCCAGACTCTTTGATTGCCAACTTAAAATTATTTATATAATTACTATTTTAGGAAGAGTCAACAGTTCTCCAAGCAGGAAAATGTTTCCTCCAGTTTTTTTTTTTGCTATGATTTAGTTATTGACCAACTAGCAAGATAGAATAGTATCTCTCATCTGCTCAATTCTCATGCTCCTGTCTGAATAGCTTCAGCTTGTGCTATGCTCAGGCTGGTTATATATGAGAGTTTACCTCAGGTAGGACTTCTTTACAAAGAGGACACTTTGGACTGTGGTCCATACAACGCTCGATACATTTCAAACAGAAGGTGTGTCCACATGGTGTGGTGATGGGCTCATAGAGCAACCTGGAATGAAACAGACACCAAAAAGCAGACCACAACATCTTGCTACAAATAGGTAAGGATGATATGATTGTTCAGCTGTTAAAACACAAATTTTAAACATTTTTGCCTCACTTGATTATGGGAATTCAGGCTTTTACTGCTGAGTGTGGAGAATCCTGAACTCATACCCCCAGAATTGAACACCTCTGGACTGGATGGTGGACATCAGGAAGGGGAGATTGGGCGAACTCACACCAGTCCTCATTGACGAATCAGCAGTGGAAAGGGTGAGCAGCTTCAAGTTCAATGTCTCTGAAGATCTATTCGGAGCCTAACCTATTGATGCAATTATGAAGAAGGCATGCCAGCAGCTATATTTCATTAGGAGCTTGAGGAGATTTGTATGTCACCAAAGACTCTCGCAGATGTCTACAGGGGTACCATGGAGAGCATTCTAACTGTCTGCGTCACCATCTGATATGGGGTGGAGCAAGGCAGAGGATGAAAATAAGCTGCAGAGGATTGTAAACACTGCCACCTCCGTAACGGGAACTAGCCTCCCCAGCGTGAGGATATCTTCAAAATGAGATGTCTCAAGAAGATGGCATCCGTCGTGAAGGATCCTCATGATCCAGGACATGCCCTCTTCTCATTACTACCATCACAGAGGAGGTACAGAAGCCTGAGGACCCTCACTCAGCATTTTAGGAACAGCTTCTTCCCTTCCACCATCAAATTTCTGAATGGTCCATGAGCCCATGAACACTATTTTACTTTTCTTTTGCATTATATAAGAATAATTATAAATAAATATACATTATATTTATTTATAATTATTCTTATTGTAATTTATAGTACTTCTTATGTATTGCATTGTACTGCTGGCACCAAACAACAAATGGCATGAGATGTGTCAGTCAGATTCTGGTTTAGACAGAGGGAGACAAAAGTGACCTTCTACCCTGATCCCAACTTGGTGGAGAACATTTAACCATTCCAATGCAAGATTCATATAACTTCCCGTATGTACCGCTGTCCTATGGTCTATGCTAAGTCCAAGGATCAAAACCATTCCAATGCAAGATTCATATAACTTCCCGTATGTACCGCTGTCCTATGGTCTATGCTAAGTCCAAGGAACAAAATAGGAACAGTTTTCAACCCATGTCCAGTAGGAGCTTTGGTGCGACTAATCAGGTTTTCTAATGTACACCAGAGACATTCAGGCTTGCTGTCTATTGGAAACATCATAATGAAAATTCAATGTCTAATCCACACCGGGTCCTCCAATATAAACACTGAATACTATTTTAAGAGAACTATTAACCCACTTAAATAGTAATTATGCAGATGTCATTTACATTATTCCTGTTATTTAAAGAAATTGTGTGATCTCAGCTCCTGGTTTTGATCCACGTGCTCCCCAACTCTTATCAGGGTTTTATAGAATTGTAACATTACCTCATAGCTCTTCAAAACAATCCCCTGATTAATGAAGGCCAGCACACCCTAGGCCACCACACTAACAACTTGTGCGACAACTTTGGGAGATCTATGGACAAGGTCAAGAGTGTAATGCTTTATAGAAGTCCTTGTGAAAATGTTTGACTGAAATGCAGGAGTGATGAAAACTGGGACATCCATTCCCTATTTTCACCTAGGCAATCATTATTCCTGAATTTTTTTAATTGTCGAAATAAGGCCAATATAATTAGCAATCATGAGATTACTTTTGAAATGAAAAGACTCCTCCAATATGATTTATTGCATGCTGTTTCTACTAAATGTTTACCAATGTTAACAAAAACTTAAGATTCACAGATATTGCTGTTTCAAGGGCAAATAAAGAGAGGATGGAGATGGATGTCTTTCTACCATGTGTTTCAGATCAAATCAAAATTAACCCATGCAGGAAATGACATAAAAAATCAGTTTACACAACTGTGCAAGTCTTAGGCACTCCAGCTATGTATATGTGCCTAAGACCTTAGCACAGTACTGTATGCTTGTCTACATCACTTATAAAAGTTTACATCAAGGATTCAAATTATAATAGGGATAACAAGGAAGGCTTGCATTTATAAAGCACTTTTCATGACCTCAGGATATCCCAAGACTCTTTACCACTAGTCTTTGAAACGAGGCCTGTCATGATTTAGAAAATGTAACAGTAATCTCCACATTAGGTTGCTCCGCAAACACCATTATATAATCAAATCACCAATTAAATGATATTGCTGATGGATAAACAGTGATAGGAGACAGAGTAAAACTGGAGGGCTTGAGATGCAAGAGAAGTTGAGTAGACCGGGACTTTATTTCTTGGAGCATAGGAAGACTGAGGAGTGGCCACAAAGAATGGTATAGAAGCAAGAGGAGGCAAAAATAGGGTGAATCTTTTCCCCGGGGTAAGGAATCAGAAATTTGCGGGCCTTGGCTTGAAGTGAGAGGGAAAGATTTAAAAGACAACTGAGGGGCAACTTCTTCCTTAAGTAGAGTCTCTTCCTTAAGTGGAACAAACTGCCAGAGGATTTGGTTGAGGAAATTACATTAGCAATATGGAAAAGATATTTGATGAGTTGGGCTGAGGAACCTGTTTTCATGTTACATTCTTTTGGTAGTGACATGGCATCATGCCTGAACTGTAACAGCACTTGACATTAGATAATCTGATCACCATGTGTAGCGGTTCATATAATGCATTTACAGCGCCAGCCTGCGACCCAGCTACAATTCCACCGCTCCCTGTAAGGACTTATGGGGAGAAGGAGAGGAATAAAAGGTTATGTGAAAGGTTACCCGGACAGGGCAGGAGAATGGGGTTGAGAGGGAAAATGGATCAGCCACGATGAAACGGTGGAACAGACTTAATGGCCTAATTCTACTCCTGCCTTTTATAGTCGTGGAGTTTTTACTTTCCCACCATGACCATGTGGGTTTCCTCGAGGTACTCCCATCTCCTCCCACATTCCAAGGACATACTGTATGGGGTAGTAGGTGATCATTCACTGACACCCACACTTCAACTGCCAGAAGTAGGATCTCCCAGTAGCCACCCATTTCAATTCTACTTCCCATTGCCATATGTCAGTCCATGGCCTCCTCTACACTTAGCCGCTACACCATGCCACTACACTCAGGTTGGAGGAGGAAAACCTTATATTCAGGGTAGATACCCATCCGGGTAGCCTCCAACCTGATGGCATGAACATCGATTTCTCAAACTTCTGCCCATTGCGTCCCCGCGCCCCCCCCCCTTCACCATTCCTGTTTCCCTCTCTCACCTCATCTCCTTGCCAGTCCATCACCTCCCCCTGTTGCTCCTCCTCCTTCCCTTTCTTCCACGGTCTCCTATCAGATTCCCCCTTCTCCAGCCCTTTACCTCTTTCACCAATCAACTTCCCTCCCCCCTCCTGGTTTCACCTATCACCTCGTACTTCTTCCTCCCCTTCCCCCACCTTCATACCCTGACTTCTCCTCTTCCTTTCCAGTCCTGATGAAGGGCCTTGGCCCAAAATGTCGACTGCTTATGCTTTTCCATAGACACTGCCTGGCCTGCTGAGTTCCTCCAGCGCTGTTTGGGCTAGGAGGTTAATTGGTCAAATAGATGTAATTGGGCTTGTTGGTCTGAAAGGGCCTGTTACTGTGCTGTACCTCTAAATTAATAAAAGAATGTGTTAACTGTCCTTAATCAGCATTCATGAGTCATTTGATAGCTCTCTCTGGTACAAAAGGATTTACTTCAGCATATTAAAAAAAAAATCAAGTGCACACTGAAGGAACCCAGATTTTTAAAGAAATATTTATGTAGGGATAGACAACGGTAACAGGCTCTTCCAGGTCAACGAGCCAATGCCGCCCAATTACACCCATATCTCCAATTAATCTACTCACCCTTTCTTTGGAATCTTTGGATTGCGGGAGGAAACCATAAAAGGAGACACAAGTTTAAGGTGATTGGGGGAACATATCGGGGGTGGGGTGGAGAATGTCAGAGGCAAGTTGTTTTTTTTTTTAAATTTTTAAAACACAGAGAGTGGTGGGTGTGTGGAACGTGCTGCCTGGTGTGGCAGTAGGGGCAGATACGCCAGAAGCGTTTAAGAAACTCTCAGGCAGGCAGTAATAGAGGGCTATGCTAGAGGGAAGGGTTAGATTGATATTAGAGTAGGTTAAAGGGTCAGCACAATATTGTGGGCTGACAGGCCAGTATTGTGCTAGAATGCTCTATGTTCTAAACTGCAGCACTCAGAGGAAACCAACACGGTTCCGGGGGAAAACATACAAACTCCTTACAGACAGCAACAGGGATTGAACAAGGGTTGTGGTGCTGTAATGCCATTAGCTAATATCTAATTATGTTCCAATTATGTGGCAGCAACTCAATGCATAAAAGCATGCAGACATGGTCAAGAGGTTCAGCTGTTGTTCAGGCCATCAGAATGGGGAAGAAATATGTTCTAAGTGATTATGATTGTTGGTACCAGACAAGGTCATTTGAGCATCTCAGAAATTGTTGATCTCCTATGTCTTTCACACACAACATCCAGTCAGTGGCAGTTCTGTGGGCGAAAATGCCTTGTTAATGAGAGATATCAGAGGAGAATGGCCAGACTGGTTCTAGCTGACAGGAAGGTGACAGTAACTCAGATAACCATGCATTACAACAGTGCTGTGCAGAAGAGCACAACACATCGAACCTTGACAGCAGCAGAAGACCAAGAATATACACTCAGTGGTCACATAAAGTAACTGATAAAGTGGCCGCTAAGTGTGCTGTACTTTCCTCATCATAACTTGACTTCTAAGGAGCGTTGTTATTGGTAAATCAGTATGGGAACTCCGGAAATTAAAGTGCTACATAAAAGCAAGTCCTTTACTCAAAAACATTAAAATACGCAAGAGGAGTAACATTTAAAGATTAATGTATACCTCATACACAGGGAACACTCCAAGTCAAGGGGATCCACAAGATCTGATTGGGTATCGTGTTCTCTGCTGGGACTCTGCGCTCGAGCTGCACATTTGAATCAAACATCTCATCAGTCACACATTGCATTGCAAAACAGAATAAAAGGCATTTTACTTTTAGAAATACTTCCAGTAAGAGGCTGGAATTTCTGTGTAACCACTTGACACCCAGAGTTACGTCAGTGTTGGATGGCGTGTGTACTGAGGTACAGTGAAAAGCTTCTCTTGCACACTATAGAATCATTACACAATGCACTGAGACAGAACAAGGTAAATAACAAGTGTCTGATGGCTCTGGGCCAGCACTTGCTGGAGTTTAGAACAACAAGGGAAACCTTTCAAATATTGAAAGGCCTCGATAGAGTAGATGTGGAGAGGATGTTTGTAGGAGGGTCTAGGACCAGAGAGCACATCCTCAAAATACAAGGACATCCCTTTTCAACAGAAATGATGAGAAATTTCTTTAGCCAGAGGATAGTGAATCACTGACACAAGACAGCTGTTGAGGCCAAGCATTTGGCATAGTTGTTGAGTGCAGTCTTTCATTGATTCTATTATGTTTCTTGGATTCACCGTACATGTCCACAAGGAAGTGAAATCTCTGGGTTGTAAATTATGACATACACGTACTTTCATAATACATTTTCTTTGAACGTTATTTAACGTGGAGCTTGGAAGGTTCTTGATTATCAAGGGTGTCAAAGTTACAGAGCAAAGCCATGGGTTGGGAGGGATAATAAATTGGCCATGATGAAATGGCAAAGCAGGCTTGATGGAATGAATGGCCTAAACTCTGCTCCTGTGTCATATGGTCTAGCAGTGTAGAGTAAAGTGTAACAGCTGCAGAGAAAGTGCAGCGCAGGTAGACAATAAGGAGCAAGATCACAATGGGGTAGATTGTGAGGACAAGAGTCCATCTTATCATTGTAGGGAACTACTTAATAGACTATCAGCAGGCTAGAAGGAGCCTGGAGCCTTGTTTACGTGCTTTCAGGTTTGTGTATCTTCTGCATGATGGGAGAGGAGAGAGAATGTGGGTGGGGTCTTTGATAATGCTGGCCATTTCACTGAAATATAGACAGAGTCCTGAAAGCCAACTTCCGCAGAGAAAACCACCTTTAGATCCAAAAGAGGTGCAAATGTATGGATCACTCAGCCGCATGCGTGGCAAATTGTACGTTCTATATCCCATATCTGCACACAGCGCAGGTGATTATCACCACAGTTCACTGTGTCTCAGCACTGGAGCCATTCAAAGGTGGAGCATGAACCTCGGCACTTTCCAAGCTCTTTCATGGGAAAGCTTTTGGACTGCAGCTGTGTCAATGCCAACTTCTCTGACTTACTTCCACCCATGGGACAGTCTCACACAAGGGGATGGCATTATAAGGGGAGCTTCATCATGGACACAAGCCTCCCCACCATCAAGAGGTGACACAATAAGTAGGTGGCATCCATCATCTGGGACATTCCCTCTTCTCATTACTACCATCAGGGAGGAGGTACAGGAGCCTGAAGAGCTACACTGAACAAGTCAGAAACAGCTTCTTCCCCACTAGGAGGTTTCAAAACTGTTTGTGAACCCATAAAGACTAGTTTGTTATGAATAATACACACAAAATGCTGGAGGAACTCAGTCGGTCAGGCGGAATCTATGGAGGGAAATAAATAGTCGATGTTTTAGTCTGAGACATTTCATCAGGACTGGCCTGTCCTGATGAAGGATCTCAGCCCAAAACATCAACTGACTGTCTCTGACTTGCTGAATTCCTCCAGAATTCGTGTGTGTATTACTTACAATTTCTGGCACCTGGAGAATCTCTCATGTTTTTGATTATCTCATTTTGCCCCCTTTTGTTTTGCACTATTTATCATCTTTGTAAGTTATAGTAACTCCGTGTCTTTACTCTGTTCTGTTGCTGCAAAACAACAAATTCTAAAGATAGGGGGCAGTTAGCTGAAAAAAAGATATGTAGGAATTTCTTACAGAATTGGTAAATCTCTGGAATTCTCTCTGATGAAGGGTTGTCCAAGATGGATAATTAAGGAGTTTTCAGTTGGAGGTAAAGATTTGAAAGATTGGGGAATAAGTGGCCAAAAGGAAATGGCACAGGCGTTGCGGGCTGGAGAAGGTTGAATCCTGCACCTTGTTGTTTACCTGCACTTTCTCTGTAATTTTTATACTTTATTCTACATTGTTATTGCTTTACCTTGTTCTATCTCAATACACTGTGTAAAGATCTGTAGGGAGAGTCTGCAAGGCAAGTTATAATGGCTATTGTAAAGGTACAGCATTGTAAGCCAAGGGAATAAATCTTGTAAGCACTTTGTGAAAAGTCTTCCACCCTGCTGCATTAAATGGTTCCCTAGGGTTCTTGACCTCACAGTCGACCTCATTATGATCTTGCACCTTATTATCTACCTGCACTGTATTCTGTTACCTGCCCAGAACTTCCCTCCGGTTCCCCTTCTCCCACAGTAAACTTCAGTCTGTTACCTTTTCCACACATCACCTCTCAGCTTCTCACTTCCTACCCCTCCCTTACTCACCTGCTTCCTCCCTCACCTGGCTTCGACTCTCACCTGGCAGCTTGTACTTCCTCCCCTTCCCCAACCTGCTTATTCTGGCATCTTCCCCCTTCCTTTCCTGTCCCGATGAAGGGTCTCGGCCTGAAACATTGACTATTTATTCCATTATTCTTTTTCCACTGAGGCTAGAGGAGAACAAAAACCAGAGGACATAGGTTAAGGGTGAAGGGGGAAAAGTTTAAAGGGAACATTGGTGGGGGGGGCTTCTTCACGCAGAGAGTGGTGGGAGTGTGGAATGAGCTGCCAGATGAAGTGGTAAATGCGGGCTCACTTTTAACATTTAAGAAACGCTTGGACAGGTACATGGATGAGAGTTGTATGGAGGGATATGATCCAGGTGCAGGTCAGTGGGACTAGGCAGAAAAATGGTTTGGCACAGCCAAGAAGGGCCAAAAGGCCTGTTTCTCTGCTGTAATGTTCTATGGTTCTATGGTTCTAATCCTTCCCATAGATGCTGCCGCACCCTCTGAATTCTTCCAGCATTTTGTGTCTGTTCTTCTGGATTTCCAGCACCTGCACAATTTCGTGATCATGATTTGCGGCACTTTTGCTGTAAGTGTTGCAATTTGTTCCGCATTATTATTGTTTTACCTTGTTCTGCCTCAAGGCACTGTGTCATGATCTGATCGGTATGGAATGTAGGTAAAATTATCCTTTCACTGTATCACAGTACATGTGACCATAATAAAGTTGGATAGCAGCAGTCTTGTGGGATTGAGTGACCTTCCACTATCCCCGTTTTCTTTATGTTGCCTCGGTTGTCACATAGACCAGGCCCTCATGTTACAACCCAAGAGAGGGGACACTGGAGTCAGCGTTGGAGAAAGCAGAGGCCTCTGTGGGTACGCTGGAGTCTGTACTGGGTACAGGGTAGGCTGCTCCCATTGCTGCTGACCTCCAGTGTTTTCTCAGTGCTAGACCACATCCCATCCACCATCAATCTACAGACCATGCCACTCAAGAACTAGGCTATATTTTTCTTTGTGACTGTATGTTTTCTGTTGAATTCATGTGTATAGCTGGTTCCTTAAAGTTGCTACAGCGGAGGGTGATAACGGGGACAAGCTCCCACTACCTGTTAAATACTCCCATTGGCGTGCACCTCAAATAGCCTCTGACAAACAAGTCCAACTCCTGGCCTTCACGTGTAGCTTCTAAGCCTGGCAGAAATGTTCCTACTGACAGAAGGGGCAAAGGCAGGTTACTGGCTCCTTAAAACCAGTCATTTCAGGCAAATGGGGGCTTGCCAGCCATGGTTGGCAGCTCATCTAAGAGAAGGAAGATTCTGATCGCAAACCTCCACTAAACCTTCCACTCACGGGGAAGGCTTCGGGTATATATCCCAAGGGAAAAATCCAGAGCTGGAGTCCCTAAAGCAGTCCTACGTTGAACTCAACGCAGTCTGGCAACTCCTGCGATGCTGTTGGTGCCAAACTGTATCAGTCTCTGCCCTTCCTTTGAGTTCATCAAATATGTGGAGAGGGGGAGCCTGCTACTCGGGCAACAGCCTGCTCCCCATATGGTACTGACCAGGCCTGAGTATCTAGACAGCTAGGATGCAATATCCATGATCAATCCTGACTAACAGAGGCCTCAGCAACTATAACTAAATGTGCTATGCTCTGTGGGTACTGTGTTTTGCACCTCGACCCCAGAAGAGCACTGTTCCATTTGGCTTTGTTCATGTGTGTGGTTGAATGGCGATTAAATTTGAACTTCTTGTGTGGGTTCCAGTGTTCATCAGCTCTCTTACTTCTAAAAGAAACACATGGAACATCCTCACAGAGAATCAACAAACGAAATGAAAGGCTACTAACAGCCGACACGAGGAAATCTGCAGATGCTGGAAATTCTATCAACACACACAAAATGCTGGTGGAACGCAGCAGGCCAGGCAGCATCTATAGGAAGAAGTACTGTCGACGTTTCGGGCCGAGACCCGCTGTCACTCCTGACGAAGGGTCTCGGCCCGAAAAGTCGACAGTACTTCTTCCTATAGATGCTGCCTGGTCTGCTGCGTTCCACCAGCATTTTGTGTGTGTGGCTGTAACAGCCAGTTCAGCTATGACCCCCAGCTGAACCAGATATCTAAAACCTTGGACATACATAAAGTTAAGGGGAACCTCAGTGGGAACTCCTTCACACAGAGGGCAGTGTGAGTGTGGAATGAAGTGTCAGCAGAAGTGGTGGATATGGGTTCAATTACTTTTAAGAGAAGCTTGGATAGGTTCATGGATGGGAGGGGTATGGAGAGCTATGGTCCAGGTGCAGGTTGATAGGAGTAGGCAGCGTAACAGTTCAGCACAGACTAGATGGACTGAAGGGCCTATTTTCTGCTTTATGACTCAATGCAAGAGATTCTGCAGATGCTGGAAATCTTGATGAACACATACAAAGTGCTGAAGAAACTCAGCTAGTCAGGCAGCTTCTGTGGAGGGGAATAAACTGTCAACATTTCAGCTTGGGTCCTGACGACGGGCGTTGGCCTGAAATGTCGAATGTTCATTCTGCTCCATAGATGCTGGCGGACTTGCCGAGTTGCTCCAGCACTTTTTGTGAGACTTTAAATTAATTCAAGTAAAGAAATACAAATTAATTGACGTAATTGGAAGTTACTCTGTCAATTGCAAGCATTTCTCTCCATTGAAATGCAGGGGATTGCTGAATTTGCACCACGTCCAACCCAGGAAACCGCAGACGTTTATGCTCTGTCATTGAACTCTGCGAGGTGTCCCCAGTGTCAAGACAATGTGAACAGAAGTTCTGTGTCTTCTGGTCCCCCACGTTTGTACAGGAGCCCCAGACTTCTTCACGATTTCTAAGCTAACAGGAATTGTACATGGTGAAGAAAGACCACGATAATTAAAACACCAGATGCTCTAGTTTCGCATAACAATAGAAAATTATAATCTGTAAAGAAGCATGTCAAATTGGGCCTTTAAAAATACTGCTAAGTGTTCTAGGAAAATTTGTAACACAGTGACAGAAAACCTGGCTCCATCGATCAACTATAAATCGCAGAATGTCATCTTCAATGCACCAGTGAAATAAAAGAATAAAAGGCTATGGAATTAGTTGAACACAGAGCCATTAAATATATCAGATTAACTCCTACGGATTAGTGTAACTGAAAGCCATACCTCGCCTGAAGCATGTGCTGTTTCCTTCGATTATTTCAGCCTTATCGTCATTAACGAGGTCATATTTTCTTTTCTGTGTGTTCTTTTGTTCAGGACTAGTCAAGGCTAGCGGGGTGGATGAATTCTTCAGGGCATCTTTATTGTCACTCATCATTTGAACAGTGTTGGTTAAATTACCACACGTGTGAGCCTTCCATTCTTTCCTGACTCCAATGTCTGTTGTATCTATCTTTTCCTTGAAGAAAATTTTTTAAAAATAGTGGATTCAATTCCACAAAAATCCAAAACTTTATCCTACACAGCTTCATAATTCAAAGACACTCTGAACATTTTAACAAGCCTAGCAAAATTATGCAACCATAAAAGGTTATGCATCATTCGATTTAGAGCTTATTAAACCATCACAAAATGCTCATGCCTGTCTTGTTGATGTAAGGGCTTTTCTCAGACTATCATGACTTCAGGCGCTGTAGAATTAGCTTGACAAAGTGTTTTATTTACCATCTAACTGGTCTTCCCTGAGGTGGTCATGACCACCTTTGCACATCAAAGTGTTCATAATTTATTCGCATGCTCATGTCTCTTCATGGAATCATCTCTTTTTAATTCTCCAGTCTTGCAACTTTCTGGTTTCCCGGTTCTTCCCATTCCAGCTGGATCAATACCAAGCATCTACACCCTTCACTACTCACAGATATATCTTTAATTGACTGGAACTCCATCAACCAACCATCTCACTACCAACCAATTCTCCATTGATTGACCACTCCACCAACCTATCAACCTATCTCTCCCTTGCTCTACCTCTCCACTGACCTACCTCAATTGGCCGACTACCACCCAACAACTTACCTGTCTATTGGCCAACTTCTCCTCCAGCCGAACTCTCCATTGGCCTATTGTTTTCATTGACCATCTTCTGCGCTGGCCCATCTTTCTATTGACCAACTCTCCACAGGCCTACCTCTCCACTGACTTATCTTTCCATTGGACAACTACTCTCCTGCCAATCTCCTGTTGGCCAATCTCTCTGACAGTCTTTAAGATATTCCTTGAAATCGACCTCTTTGACCAAATTTTTGCTTACCAGCCCTTTGGCTTCTTGCAATTTTTGATCTGATCACCTTAACATGTTTAACATCACTAAATGGGCATTGTGTAAATGAAAGCACAGTGCACCCCTCTGAAATGGCAGTTGGACCAATGCAAATTCTCTCTTAAGGAATACACAAATCATTACTTCAAGGTTTGAAATATGGAATTTATATGGAGAAAAATGTACACAGAGAACTGAACTGGTTTAACAAGAACCACTGCAGGCTGTCAGCTCACAGGCAGCCACTGATGAGATTTACTTTGGAAACTAACAAAGCAACCTTGTTTCTTGACACTTATGGCATGAAGCTTCATCAAATAGCGTAGCGTCCATTTTGAGTTAATTAGAACGCCAACTCTTTGTCTGCGGCCGACAACGTGATCAGAATCAGATTTTACAACCAGCACCTTTTAGCTAGGGAGGAAAAGTCCTTCGCCCTGGCTATGCTCCTCACGGTCTTATAAATGTACCTCTTATCAGGTCCCCCTTCAATCACCTACTTTTTCCAGCTGTGTATTCTATTTTGCCGAACTAATTAACCTAGTAAATAAATGTCTAACTAAATTAATCCCTTCTGCCTACACAATGCCCATATCCCTCCATTCACTGCGCAATACTGTACCTATTTAAGAGCTTCTTAAATGCCTCTTTTGCATCATGCCAACCTGTTGGCATGAACATCAATTTCTCGAACTTCCAGTAATTGCATCCCACTTTCACCATTCTCGATTCCAGTTTCCCCCATCACCTCCCTTTGGTGCTCCTCCCTCTTCCCTTTCTCCCATGGTCTTCTACCCACTCCTATCAGATTCCCCCTTTTCCAACCCTTTATCTCTTTCACTAATCAATTCCCCAGCTCTTTACTACCCCTCTCTCCTGCTCCTGGTTTCATCTATCACCTACCACCTTGTACTTCTTCCTCCCTTCCCCCCACCTTCTTGCTCTATCTTCTCATCATTTTTTCCAGTCATGATGAAGGGTCTTGGTCCAAAACATCAACTGTTTACTCTTTTACATAGATGCAGCCTGACCTGCTGAGTTCTTCCAGCATTCTGTGAGTGTCGCTTGGATTACCAGCAAACTGCAGACTTTCTCGTCTATTGTATCTGCCTCCACCACTACGCCAGGCAATACATTCCAGGCTCTGTGTAAAAAAAACTTGCACTCCACTCTGTGGAAAAAAACTTGCCCTTCAAATCTCCTTTGAACTTGCTCTCCTCTAATGCTAATATTAGATATTTTGACCCTGGGATAAAGATAACTGCCTGTCTACTCTATGCCTCCATAATCTCATAAAATTCCATCACATTACCTTGCAAGAGTTTTCTAATACATTGCTGGCGCTGAGTGAATTAACAATATCCTTAATACGAGATCGTGGAGACAAAAGTTGCATCATATCAGGTAAACAGTGCCGCATATTTTCCGCAATGGGTGACAGGAAATCACTCAGGATCTGGAAAAGTGTAACGAGTTCTCTTATTTAATTTGAATGGTAAAACAAAAGGCTTTAACAATAGCTGACACTGGATCCTGATTATTCCTACATGCTCCAGTTTCTGAAATTCAGCTAGTTTGCAAAGAGTGCAACAGGTATTTATCTGGTGCAAAGATTCAAAATCGGTTAAAAATCAGGTTTCAAATTTGAAAGCTACTGTTCTAATTTCCTTACTGAGAATCAACGCAGAATAGGCTCTTCCGGCCCTTTGAAGCACACCGCCCTGCAACGCAAGATTTAATCTCAGCCTAATCATGGGACAATTAACTGACTAACCAGTACATCTCTGGACTGTGGGAGGAGAAACAGGAGCAAACCCACGCATTCCACGGAGATGATGTGCTGATATTCCAGACAGATGAGTCTGAAATGAAATGAATACACCCCATACTGTAATACCAGCTGCTACACTACCATGGCCCCTCCATCTTGCAAAAAAGTTATGAAAAATATTCAAGTACATTTGCTCTTTGTGGCTGTAAATGGAATGAGCTCCATGTTCTGATGTACCCAGCTTCTGAATACAGGACAACTGCAAGAAATTGAGTAATGTTTAGTCCCAGGAAATGAGTCTGATTTAACATAAAATTAATGATGGTGCAAACCCAGCAGTTGGAATAAAATTTGAGCTGGGTTGTTTTCATCTATTTATTAATTTTTTTTAATAGGTGATGCCAAAAGTCACTTCTTCAAACAAGGGTTACGGTGTATCTGTAACTCCCTCCCCGAAAAAGACGTGGAGGCTGGAAGTCAAAAGAAAGTTTCCAGGTTATAGAGTCACAGATAAGTACAGGACAGAAACAGGCTCTTCACCCATCTAGTCCACACCAAAAAACATTTAAACTGCCTACTCCCAACATGTACTGGGTCCATAGCCCTCCATATTCCTATCATCCATGTACCTATCCAAACTTCTCTTAAACGTTGAAATCAGGCTTGCATGGTGCACTTGTGCTAGCAGCTCATTCCACACACTCACAACCCTCTGAGTGCAGGTTTCTCCTCAGGTTCCCCTTAAACTTTTCACCTTTCTCCCTTAACCCATGACCTCTGGATGTAGTCCCACCAAATCTCAGTGGAAGAAGCCTGTTTGCATTTACTGATTCTATACTCCTCATAATTTTGTATACCTCTATCAAATCTCCTCTCAATCCTCTATGTTCTAAAGAATACAGTCCTAACTTATTCAATCTTTCCTTATAATGCCAGATCTGGGAACATCCTTGTAAATTTTCTCTACACTCTTTCGACCTTATTTACATCTTTCCTGCAGGCGGGTGACCAAAACTGTACACAATACTCCAAATTAACCTCACCAAGTTCTTACCCAATTTTAATATAACATTCTTCTGTACTCAGTATATTGATTTATAAATGTCTATGTGCCAAAAGCTTTCTTTATGACCCTGTCTACCTGTGACACTTCTTTCAACAAATTATGTATCTGTATTCCCTCTGTTCTACCACACTCCTCAGTGCCCTACCATTCACTGTGTAAGACCTATGCCAGATGGTGCTACCAAAGTGCAAAACCTCACACTTGTCTGCTTTAAATTCCATTTCCCATTTTTCTAGCTGATGTAAATCCCTCTGCAAACCATGATAGCCTTCCTCACTGTCCACTATACCCCATCTTGGCGTCACCTGCAAATCTGCTGATTTGGTTAACCACATTATCATCCAGATTATTGACAAAGATGACAAACAACAATGGACCAGCACCGATCCCTGCAGCACTCCACTAGTCACAGACCTCGTCAGAGAGGCAAACACCTACTACCACTCTCCGGCTTTTCCCACAAAGACAACGTTTAATCCAATTTACTACTTCTTCTTGAGTACCGAGTGACTGAACCTTCTTGACCAGCTTCCCATCCAGGACCTTGTCAAATGCCTTAATAAAGTCCATGTAAACAACATACACTTTCCTGGCAATTTCCTTGAAAAACTCTAAGATTGATTAGAGTTGACCTACCACACACTAAGCCATGCTCACCAACCTTAAACAGTCCATGTCAATCCAAATACTTATATATCTAGTCCCTTAGAATGTCTTGCAATAACTTTCCCCACAACTAATGTCAGATCCACCGGCCTATCATTTCCTAGTTTCTGTTCAGAGCCATTTTTTAAACAGTGGAACAACATTGGCTATCCTCCACTCCTTTAGTAACTCTCCTGTCACCAAGGATGTTTTAAATATCTCTGCTAGGGCCCTGGCAATTTCTGCTCTTGCCTCCTGTAGGGTCCGAGGGAATGCCTTGTCAGGCCCTGGGGATTTATCCACCCTGGTTTGCCTCAGGGTAGCAAACACCTCCTCTTCTGTAATCAGTGAAGTTGATGCTGCTTTGTCCCACTTCTATAGACTGTGTCCAACTCTTGAGTAAACAGACACTAAGTACGCATTTAAGACCTCTCCCATCTCTTTTGGCTCCGTTAAATGGATTACCACCCTGGTCTTCCAGAGTTTTGTCCCTGGCAATCCCTTTGCTTGTAAGCTATCTGTAAAATCCCTTAGAATTCTCCTTCACTGTGTCTGCTTGAGCAACTTCATGCCTTCTTTTTGCCTTCCTGATTTCTTTTAAGTGTTCTCTTGCATTTCTTCTACTCCAGAAACATCTCATTGGTTCCTACCTACCTATACCTGCTATGCACCTCATTTTTTCCTTAACCAGGGCCTCAATATCTCTTGAAAACCAAGGTTCCCTACACTTATTATCTTTACCTTTAATCCTGACAGACACACAAAAGTTCTGTACTCTCAAAATTTCATTTTTGAAGGTCTCTCACTTTCCAAGTTCACTTTGCTAGAAAACAGCCTGTCCCAATCCACACTTGTCAGATCATTTCTGATAGCATTAAAATTGGCTTTTCTCCAATTTAGAATCTCAACCTGCAGACCAGACCATTTTTTTTGCATATTCACTTTGAAACTAATGACACTGTGATCACTGAATGTAAAATGTTTCCCTACACAATCTCCTGTCAACTGCCCTGTTTCATTCCCTAATAGCAAATCCAGTAATACATACTCTCTCATTGAAACTTCTACTTACTGAAGCTTCTGTAATGGCTACCTGACTATAAATGAGCGACAGGCAAGTATTCTCTTTTCTCCCCCTCTGTGTTCCTTCAAATACTGTGTGTCATGGAATTTAATGCAGGCAAGTGTGAGGTGTTGCACTTTGGGAGGACAAACCAGGGTTGAGTGGTAGGACACCGAGGAGTGAGGTAGAACGGAGGATCTGGGAATACAGATCCATAATTCCTTGTAAGTAGTGTCACAGGTAGACAGGGTCACACAGAGAGCTTTCGGCACATTGGTCTTCATAAATCAGAGTACTGAGTACAGGAGTTGCGATGTCACGTTGAAGCTGTACAAGACGTTGGTGAGGCCTGATTTGGAAAATTGTGTGTAGTTTTGGCTACCTACATATGGGAAAGATATCAATAAGATTGGAAGAATACAGAGAAAGTTTTCAAGGATGTTGCCATGACGTGAAGACCTGAGTTTAGAGAAAGGTTGAATAGATAGGTCTTATTTCCCTGGAGTGTAGGAGAATGAAGGGAGATTTGATATAGAAAATTAAGAAGGATAGATAAAAGCAAGCAGGCTTTTTCCACTGAGGTAATAAGTTAAGGGTGAAAGGCGAAATATTTAAATGAAATATTCCTCACTCAGAGGATGCTGTAAGTGTGGAACAAGCTGCCAGCAAAAGTCATGAATGTGGGCTTGATTATAAAATTGAATAGAAATTTGGATAAGCACAAGGATGGGAGGGGTTGGTCCATGTTTGATTCAACGCGACTAGGCAGAATAACAGCTCAGTACAGACGAGATGAGCCAAAGAGCCTTTTTCAGTGAAGCAGTGCTCTAGGACTATACGAATTTGAACGTTTTTTAATATTTCAATCTATACTACAAGATCCTGTGTTCATAGCAGGATCTACTTCTACAGTATCATGAGTCTCTGGGTCTCAACATGGACAAGACATAAGATTATGGACTTCGGGAAGGCACAGGTTGACCACCCTCCATTGCACATCAATGGCTCAGCCGTGGAGAGAGCACAATGTTCCTTGGCCTGCACATTACGGATGATCTAACCTGGACTCACAACACCTCCTCACTAGTCAAGAAGGCACAGCAGTGTTTAAACTTTCTGAGGAGATTGAGGCATGCAAGGCTCCCCAACCCCATTCTAACAATTTTCTACAGGAGTACCAGTTAGAGCGTCCTGTCTGGCTGCATCATTTTGTGGTATGGAAGCTGGAAGGCGTTGGATTACAGAGGAAAGAGAGAAAAAGAGATAATCGCCAAGAGTGTCCCGGGGTCCCCACCCCCATTTGTGACAATTACTGGCAGCGTTGCAGATGAAGGGCCCAAAGCATTATTGAGGATCTCTACCACCCATCCCACAATCTCTTGGACCCACTATTGTCAGGAAGGAGGTACAGGAGCATCAGGACCACAACTGCCAGACTGAGTAACAGCTTCTTCCTCCCGGCTGTCAGATTTATGAACACCCTGCTACCACTGAGGTCTCGTCACTAGGACAGCGAGCTATTTACTGTTAATGAACTAGAAATTGAGTTTAATTACCTTTTGAGCTTCCAATTTTGCAGTTTTATTTTCTGAATCTAAAGCGATACAAATTATATACTCTTTCAGAGCCTGGTCCACTTTCTGCAGTCCAGCAAGTGCCTGTGCTTTTCTCAGGTGACCCTGACAACAAAACACATCCGTTGTTCAGAGCACAAGTACAGTTTAGGCACTTCAACATAACGTAGAAAGCGGCAATGAGGAGATTGAAGGGACACGGTGGAGGGGGGGGGGTGTGGGCTGGGGTTTGAAAGACCTTACTTTGGACCTGGTGGGTTGCAGGTTGCAGGCAGCATTTCCATCATGCAATGCGTCTTCAACATGTCTCAGACTTGCATTAATTTGTGCACGGTTGCTCAGTAGCAAATGGTCTTTGGGTGCTGTAAACAAATACACAGATGAAGTTAAGAATGAAAAAATACTACTTTTTTTATTAAATGAATGAAATTAACTAAGGCTCACAACACAAAAATATTGAAGATGCTGAAAATCTGAAATAACTTCCACATGGATGATTAAAGAAAGGACAAGATTGATCTTAGAGTAGGTTAAGGGGTCAGCACATTAACTGTTGAAAGGCCTGTACTGTGCTGCAGTGTTCTATTAGTGGCTGTTTTATTAGAGGTTACCTCCTGTACCTCATAAAGGGATCACGAGTGATCTTTTGCTGCTGTAGCCCATCAGCTTCAAGGTTCAATGTGTTTTATTTTCAAAGATGCTCTTCTCCTCACCACTGCTGTTAAAAGTGGGTATTTCAGTTATTGTCACCTTCCTGTCAGCTTGAACCACTCTGGCCATTCTCATTAACAAGGCATTTTCACCCACAGAACTGCCACCTGCTGGATGCTGTTTTGTTTTACACACCATTCTCTGTAAACTCTAGAGATCTGTTGTGTGTGAAAATCTAAGATCAGCAATTTCTGAGATACTCAAACCCCTCCATCTGGTACCAACAATCATTTCACAGTTAAAGTCACCTAGATTATATTCTGATGTTTGGTCTGAACAACAACTGAACCTATTGACCATGTCTGCACGCTTTTAGGCATTGAGTTGCTGCTTCATGATTGACTGATTAAATATTTCTGTTAATGAGGTGCACTTAAAGTGGCCACTGAGTGTATCTTCTAATGTTAGATGCTATTGGAAATACTCAGAAGGTAAAACAGCATCTGTGGAGACAGAAGGAAAACTGAATTTTTAGGTCAAACATACCCACAATGCAGGAGTAGCACAGTGGGACAAATAGCTTCTACGGACAGATAACAGATAATATCTTGGGCCCAAGAACCTTCATCAAGATGTTTCAGGTCTCTGCCCAAAATATCAATAGTTTAATTCCCTCCATCGATGCTGCCTGACCTGCTAAGTTCCTCCAGCATTTTATGTGGTTTCTAAAGATTTCCAGCATCTGCTGAATCCCTTGTGTCTCGATTATTTAGGTCAACATTCTGATACAGTGCTAACTCTCTGTCTCGCTCCACAGGTGATGTCTGAGCTGCAGAGGAATTCCAGCAATTTCTATTTTGATTGCACTGAGGTAGACTGGTCAAAAAATTAACCATGACTGTTAATACATAATCAATAACCTTAATTTCCATACAGCCAGTAAAAGCACAAGGAGGAAGGCATGGACGTGTATGGACAGCCACTTGGCATGATTAACATTATTTAATTATTTATGGTTTTATATTGCTATATTTCTTCACTATTCTTGGTTGGTGCGGCTGTAATGAAACCCACTTTCCCTCGGGATCAATAAAGTATGTCTGTCTGTCTGTGAAAAAGATGGATTTCCAGATCAGAACATGGAGAAACCACTGAGGTAACTGGATCTGTAAGATCCAGTGTTATACAAAAAAAATATTAGCTGAAGATGCTGTAGGTAAAGAATTTTTAGGGAACAGTGATCATAGTGAGCATAGTTCCCTGAAGGTGGAGTCTCATGTGGATAGGGTGGTGAAGAAGGCTTTTGGAACGCTGGCCTTTATAAATCAGAGCATTGAGTACAGAAGTTGGGATGTAATGTTAAAATTGTACAAGGCATTGGTAAGGCCAAATTTGGAAAATTGTGTACAGTTCTGGTCACCGAATTATAGGAAAGATATCAATAAATTAGAGAGAGTGCAGAGACGATTTACTAGGATGTTACCTGGGTTTCAGCACTTAAGTTACAGAGAAAGGTTGAACAAGTTAGGTCTCTATTCATTGGAGCGTAGAAGGTTGAGGGGGGATTTGATCGAGGTATTTAAAATGTTGAGAGGGATAGATAGAGTTGACGTGAATAGGCTGTTTGCATTGAGAGTAGGGGAGATTCAAACGAGAGGACATGATTTGAGAGTTAGGGGGCAAAAGTTTAAGGGAAACATGAGGGGGTATTTCTTTACTCAGAGAGTGATAGCTGTGTGGAATGAGCTTCCTGTAGAAGTAGTAGAGGCCAGTTCAGTTGTGTCATTTAAGGTAAAATTGGATAGGTATATGGACAGGAAAGGAGTGGAGGGTTATGGGCTGAGTGCGGGTAGGTGGGACTAGGTGAGATTAAGAGTTCGGCATGGACTAGGAGGGCCGGAATGGCCTGTTTCCGTGCTGTGATTGTTATATGGTTATATGTTATATGGTTATAATGTGAGAGGACGTTTTATACAATATAATGACGTCAGGAAGTCACGTTGCAGCTATATAACACTTTGGTTAGGACACCTTTGGAGTATCATGCGCAATTCTGGTTGCCCCATTGTAAGTAGGATGCAGAGGCTTTGGAAAAGGTCCGGAAGAGATTTTGCAGGATGCTACCTGGATTAAAGGGGAAGAGCGATAAGGAGAGGTTGAACAAAATTATGTTGTCTTCTTTGAAGCAGAGGCTGAGGGGAATTATAAGACATTGGAGCATAATTAGGCCATTTGGCCCATCAAATCTGCTCCACCATTCTATCATCACTGATTTATTTTCCTTCTCAACCCCATTCTCCTACATTCTCCCCCCAACATTCATTGTCTTTACTAATCAAGAATTTATGAACTTCCACTTTAAATATACCCAATGACTTGGCCTCCACATCCTGATAGAAACTTTTGTTTACTTTACATCAAGCGGATCATGCTTCCAGAAGCCTGTGGCCAAAGCTGAAGATGGTATTCAATCAGAATAGGTGGATAATGTTACCTGAATACCAGAAAATCAGCAAAATCCCTATTTTTTGGTGATTGCACATACAACCAAAGAAGCTGCTTTTTGTTCCCCACATCTATCCTGTCGAAACCATCCATGTGAAGTAGTGATTCATGTGGACTTCTTTCAGTCTCCTCGACTGCTCACAATGGAGCCTCCTCAGTGCAGGGGAATCCAAATTCAGATGGGCTGGTCGCTTTGCAGAGCACCTGTCCGCAGTCTGCAAGTGACTCTGCGCTTCCAGTTGCCTCAATCCCACTCACAATCTGGCCTGTCCACCTGTGCCATTAGAATGAGGTCCAACCATAGCTTGGGGACACCTATCTCATCTTCCACTGGGCATGTTGACAACTTTGCTTTCAGATTCACTTGATATACAGAAGTACATAACATACAGTGAAATGTGTGATTTGGATTAACAAACATCCGAAGGAAAATCCTGGCAATTCTGGACAACGTTTCTGTCCCTCTGCACGCCACCTCAGCTGAACAGAAGAGCACTTTTAGTAATAGACCGAGACAACTGCGCTTCTCCAAGGAGCGCTACATGAGGTCACTCTTACCCTTGGCTATTAGGCTCTATAATGAGTCAATCTACAGGCGGGAAGTGATGACCCCCTCTTGTTAAGACTGTTTGAGGTACAGTAATGTATTAGTTACTCTTTCTTACTTCTCTTCTAACATTTGTATACCTGTGCACTTGTAATGCTGCTGTGACACTGTAATTTCCTTTGGGATCAATAAAGTATCTATCTATCCAAAGACATTTCAAGCAGAGATCCTGTGAAGGGTCTTGACCCAAAATGTTAACTCTATATACCTTTAACGCAGTTTGCTAAGATAATTGGCCATTGTAAACTGAGTGTGATGGCGGAGGGGGGAGTTGATGCAATGTAGAGCCGAAAAAGGACTGCTGTTAGTGGCTAGTACAGTGTTAATGGGCTGAAGGGCCTGTTTCCATACTGTTTAAATATTACTGCACAATCAAAATTCAGGCTTGATACTTTTTTTTTATATAGGGAGAAATGAGGATATTGATATTTTGAGCTACTATTTAAGGAAAAGGGCTTCAACTTCCAGCCTGAATAATGGAGAAGTAAATCGAAATGTTTTCTAACAATGAAAGAGATAGGGAAATATATGAGTAAGATTGGAAGAGTGCAAAGAGAATTTACAAAGATGTTGCCAGGACTTGAGGGCCTGATTTACAGGGAAAGGTTGAACAAGTTAGGACCTTATTCCCGAGAGCGTAGGAAAATGAGGGGAGATTGGATTGAGGTGTACGAAGTTATAAGGGGTACAGAAAGGGTGAATGCAAGCAGGCATGCCTTTTCCACTGAGGTTGGGTGGGACTAGAACTCATAGATTGAGGGTGAAAGGTAAAATATTCAAGGAGAACCTTTTCACGCAGAGGGTGGTGAGAGTGTGGAACGAGCTGCCAGTGGAAGTGGTGGATGTGGGTTGGATTACAGAACTTAAGAGACGTTTAGATAAGTACATGGATGGGAGGGGTATGGTCCAGGTGCAGGTCGATAGGACTTGGAAGAATAATAGTTTCACAAGGATGAGATGGGCCAAAGGGCCTGTTTCTATGCTGTAATGCTTCCTGACTCTAATGGCACATGAACTTTCAAAGCCATCTGAACACCAATATAATAACATCAACTACTGTGTCCGCAATCTAATACCACGGAGAAGCATGTTCAGCAGATAGACGGAATTAGTCTGTCATCCATCTGTGTGTTTGACAGCCACACGTGGCATTCCTAAAATAAAATGGATAAAACCAAAATCCTTAAATGGTCAACATTTATTGCCAAAATAAAGTTTAATAACTTAATTAAAAATAACTTCTCCAGGGAAGCCATGTGGGAGATGTTTATTTTTCTTCATTTTTTTTTTAAAACCTCTGATCTGTAAAGAAATAACGATTGATCAAAATTTTAAACTATTTTTGTAAATGATTGTATTGAGCGTGCTGCTCTGGATTTACAGCATCTCAAGTTCAAGTTTAATTTGTCATTCAACCGTACGCATAAATATGACGACACAAAGCAGCGTCCCTCCGGCGCCAAGGTGCAAAACACACAACACATCATCATGTGCCATGTCACATGACGGAGGTGATCATGGGTTGACCGTGGCTGTTCTTGGCAAGTTCTTCCACAGAGGTGGCTTGCCATTGCCTTCTTCTGGGCAGTGACTTTACCGGATTGGTGACCCCAGTCATTATCAAAACTCTTCAGAGATTGTCTGCCTGGCGTCAGTGGTTGCATAACCAGGACTTGTGATATGTACCGGCCGCTCATATGACCATCCACCACCTGCCCCCTTGGCTTCATGTGACCCTGATTGGTGGAGGGGATGCTAAGCAGGTGTTACACCTTGCTCAAGGGTGACCTGCAGAGTAGCGGAGGGAAGGATACATATACACACACATACACACGGCACATAGAATCACAGTAGTAGAAAAATATAGTTACACAAAAAAATAATATATCCCAAGTCCCTGAGTGTCCTGGCCTGTGGATTGATGACGCATGGGATGTTGTCCTGAAGCCACGATTCTACAGAACTAGCACACAGCAGTTCCTCATCATGAATCTTTTGGATTTATCATTGCATTTTAACTGGTTCACATATTAGAAGCTTCATACGTGGAGATTTGTGACTGACCCAATTCTTCAACTAAGGTTATACAATAGCTGCTATATAATCATAGGACACTGACTAAATACAGGATCACATCTTACACAACACACCCTGTTCCATTAACCTCAATTTATAAATAGGTTCTTGATAGGACAGTTGTTATGTTATTCGATTAGTAAACCTGATAATCCAGAGATACAAGAGTCAGTTCCAAACTAAACTAATCAGCACATTTGTTTCGATGTATATGTGACAAATAAATCTAATCTCTTTTAAAATAAAGATCCAATAGTGAAGTGATGATTCAACCCATCAAATATTTTCCCCGAACTTTCTCACAGCCTCTGGAAATTATTCCATCTCAATACCCTATCCAATTTCCTTGTGAAGGGCCCAATTGATTCTGCTGGACATTGTGGACATGCTATGTTGGTGCCAGAACTGTGGCGACATTTGCGGCTACCCCAGCACATTCGAGTGTGTTGACCATTGGTGCAATCATGCATAGATCTGGATGTTTTTATGTACTGTACGTGTGATAAATAAATCTGAACCTGATCTTGTTTGCCACAATCAGTACAAGAGCAAAGTGTAGATTGGAACTAGCCTTGGCTTAAAAATAAAATCTTCATCACATTCCTTTTCTGTCATTAGTTCAAAATTTTAAATCCACGTTCCACTAACTGAAGCGGCTTTCCTCTTATCAATCTTGTCCAAATCAACTATAGTCAAAGTTAAAAAAAAGCGTCATCTGTGTCAACAACCAACATGATTTAAGGACTGCACTGAAGGCAGCTACAAGTGTCCACAATTAAAAACCCTAACCCATACATCTTTGGACTACGGGAGGAAACCAGAGCACCAGAGGAATCCTAGGCAGTTATGGGGACAACAATTAAACTCCTTACAGACGGCTGCAGGAATTGAATCCCGAACATGATTGCATTATCTAATCCCTTTTATTATCAAAATACATAAATGTCACCATCTACTATTACGACATTCACTCCCTTGTGAGCATTTACAGAAAAATAAAGAAACAAAATTGAAACTATACATGAACAAAGACTGACAAACAACCAGTACGCGAATGACAATAAATTGTACAAATAAATGAAAATAAGAATAACAATACTGAGAAACAAGTTGTCCACCTTGGTCAAATCTCCTCTCAACTTTCCTTGCTCCAAAGAGAACCACCCCAATTTTTCAGTCTAACCTGCTCATTAAATCCAGCTGATCTTTCTGCATCCGCTCTACCATATTCACAGCCAAAATACAAAGTTGAGTTTCAAAGTCGTGTGCAGAAGTACACAGGTAAGAAAATAAAAACTTGCAGCAGCAACGCAGGCATATCGCATCATACAAGGAGAACGTAAGGAGCACTAGTCGTTGCAAGAATGAACACAATCAGAACAAAGCAAAAGCAAAGTCCATTTTAATCGAAGTGGTCAGTGTTCGTAGTGATTCAGCATTTTGCCAACTGTCTCAAGAACTGAATGGTTGGAGGAAAGTAATTGTTCTTGGACCTGAACCCCCTGCCTGATGGTAGCTGAGAGAAGATGGCATGGCACAGATGGTGGGGATCTTTCCCTGAAATGGCTGCAAAACTCCATTTCAAAGTTCCAAATATATTTATTATCAAAGTGCCTAAGTTATACAACCTTGAGATTCATCTGCTCAAAGGCAGTCACAAAACAAGAAAACAGAAAGAACACAATTTAAAAGTGATGCCATAAAAAAGCAGCATGCATCATTAAGGCCCCCCCCCAGAACATGTGCTCTTCTCATTTCTACCATCAGAGAAGAGATACAGGAGTATGAAGACACACTCATTGCAGTAGGAACAGCTTCTTACCCTCTGCATCAGATTTCTGAATGACAATGAACCAGCTGATGAACACTACCTCACTATTTTTGGTCTTTTTTGCACTAGTTATTTATGTATACATGGTACAGATAAATAACTATATATAATTATTTACTTAAACACAGTGTGCAGGTTAAACACACACACGCATATATGGCACGACTTCAGGACTGAAGTACGCCTTTCTGGAACTGAAATGTGGAGAAATTACTTTAGACAGAAGATGGTAAATTTGTGGAACTTGGTGCCACTAGCGGCTGTGGAGGCCAAGTCATTGGGTGCACTTAAGGCCGGGATAGGTAGGCTCTTGATTAGCCAGGGAATCAAAGGGTGAAAACAGCGGAGTGGGGATGACTGGAAGAATTGGATCAGCCAATGATTGATTGTTGAAACAGACTCGATGGACCACACACACACACACACACACACACACACACTCACACACACTCACACACACTCACACACACTCACACACACTCACACACACACAGACATATATACATAATCATTCATACGTATATGCATGTTGCCTGGTATGGAAACAGGAACGCCCTTGAACAAAAATTCCTACAAAAAGTAGTGGATACGATCCAGTCCATCACAGGTAAAACCCTCCTCACCATTGAGCTTATTTACAGGGAAAGTTGCATTCATCATCGGGCACCCCTACCACACAGGTCATGCTCTCTTCTCATTCTTGCCATCAGGAAGAAGGTACAGAAGCCTCAGGACTCACACCACCAGGTTCAGTAACAGTTACTAACCCTCATCCATCAAGCTCTTGAAAGAGAGGGGATAACTACACTCTCTCTATCATTGAAATGTTCCCACAACCAATGGACTCACTTTTAAGGACACTTCATGTCATGTTCTCGATATTTTTTGCTGATTTATATAGTATTATTTCCTCGTTGGTATTTGCAGAGTTTGATGCCAAGTTGGTGTAGTCTTTCATTGATTCTAATATGGTTATCATTCTATTATGGATTTGTTGAGTATGCCTGTGAGAAAATTAATCTCAGGATTGTATATGGTGACATATATGCATTTTGTTAACAAAGACATGAGCAGAACACCAACAATCTCTGGCAGTCTGCCAGAAAAGGTCCCATTTATTCCCAATTCTTTGCCTTCTGCCAGTCATCCAGTCTTCTAACACTGCTAGTTCATTCCTATAATACCATGGGTTCTTACCTTGTTAAACAGCTTCATGTGAGGCACCTTGTCAAAGGCCTTCAGAAAGCTCCGAAACATTCGGGCTCTCACAACCAGACTATGTAACAGTTTCTTCCCCCAAGCTATCAGACTCCTCAATACCCGAAGCCTGGACTGGCACCTTGCCCTACTGTCCTGTTTATTATTTATTGTAATGCCTGCGCTTTTTTTGTGCACTTTATGCAGTCCTGTGTAGGTCTGTAGTCTAGTGTAGCTTTCATTGTGTTTTTTTTATTACGTAGTTCAGTCTAGTTTTTTTGTACTGTGTCATGTAACACCATGGTCCTGAAAAATGTTCTCTCATTTTTACTATGTACTGTACCAGTAGTTATGGTCGAAATGACAATAAAAGTGACTTGACTTGAAAATCCAAGAAAACAGCATTCGCCGACTCTCCTTTGTCGATCCTGCTTATGCCTCCTTTGCCCTGTTTTATCATGAGCCTTAAAGTACTCCAAAATCTTCACCTTAATAATGTACTCCAACATCTTGCCAACTACCAAGATCAAGCTAACTGGCCTATAATTTCCTTTCTTCTGCCTCCTTCCCTTCATAAAGAGTAGAGTGACATTTGCCATTTTCCAGTCCTTCAGAATCATTCCACAATCTAGTGATTTTTGATAGATTATTTCTAATGCCTCCACAATCTTGTCAGCTACCTCTTTTAGAACACTGGGGTGTAGATCATCTGGCCCATTTGACTCATCTTCAGAACTCTAGTTTCTCAGGAGCCTTCTCCTTAGAAATAGTGATGACACTCACTTCTGCCTCCTCGTAGTTCAAAGTAAATTTAATTATCAGAGTACACACTGTATATGTCACCATATACAACCCTGAGATTCATTTTCCTGCAGGCATGCTCAGCAAACCTATAGTAGCTATAAAAGGATTAAGTAGAGCACAAAAGACAACAAATTATGCAATTGCAAATATAAGTAAATAACAATAAATAATGAGAATATGAAATAACAAGATAAAGAGTCATAAGTGAGATCATTGGTTGTGGGAACTTCTCAATGGTTGGTCAAGTGAGTGTAGTTATCCCCTTATGTTCAAGAATGTGATAGTTGAGGGATAGTAATTGTTCTTAAACCTGGTGGTGCAAGTCCTCAGGCTCTTGTACCTTCCACCTGATGGCAGCAGTGAGAAAAGAGTGGTGAGAAAAAGAGCCTGGGTGGTGAGAATCTCTGATGACGGATGTTGCTTTCTTACAACAGCACTTCATGTAGATGTGCTCAATGGTTGGAAGGGCTTTACCCATGATGTTCTGAACTGAATCCACTACCATTTGTAGGATTATCCGTTCAAAGGCATTGGTGTTTCCATACCAGGCCATGATGCAGCTAGTCAATGCACTCTCCACTAGATCTATTGAAGCATGTTAGAGTTTTTGATGTCATGCCAAATCTCTGCAGGCTCCTATGGAAGTAGAGGCAAGGCTGTGCTTTCTTCGTAATTATATTTACATGTTAGGTCCAAGACAGATCATTTGAAATAGTAACACCAGGAATTTAATGCTGCTGACCCTCTCCACCTCTGGTCCTCCGATGATTACCGGCACATGGACCTCTGGTTTCCCTCTCCTGAAGTTTACAATCAATTCCTTGGTTTTGCTGACATCGACTGAGAGGTTGTTGTTATGACCCCACTCGGCCAAATTTTCAATCTCCCTTCTGTATGTTGATTCATCAGCACCTTTGACAGAGCCCACAACAATATCATGAGCAAATTTGTATATATTCTTGGAGCTGTGCTTAGCCATACAGTCATAGGTGTAAAGCGAGTAGAGCACAATGTGGAAGGTCCCAATGGAGTACCTGGTAAGGCTCTGAAAATCTGTGCCAACCAACTAGCGGGAGCATTCAAGGACATTTTCAGCCTCTGACTGCTACAGGCAGAAGCTCCCACTTGCTTCAACAAGGCAACGATTATACCAAAGGCTAACAAGAATAATGTGAGCTGCCTTAATGGTTATTGCCCAGTAGCACTCACATCGATCATGATGAAATGCTTTGAGAGGTTGGTCATGACTAGACTGAACTCCTGCCTCAGCAAGGACCTGGACCCATTGCAAGCAGTCTATCGCCACAATAGGTCAACGGCAGACACAATCTCAATGGCTCTTCACTTGGCTTTAGACCACCTGGACAACACAAACACCTATGTCAAGATGCTGTTCATCGACTATAGCTCAGCATTTCATACCATCATTCCCACAATCCTAATTGAGAAGTTGCAGAACCTGGGTCTCTGTACCTCCCTCTGAAATTGGATCCTCAACTTCCCAACCAGAAGACCACAATCTGTATGGATTGGTGATAACATATCCTCCTTGCTGACTATCAACACTGATACACCTCAGGGGTGTGTGCTTAGCCCACTGCTCTACTGTCTATATACACATGACTGTGTAGCTAGGCACAGCTCAAATACCATCTATAAATTTGCTGATGATACAGTCAGCCCTCCGTATCCGCGGGGGATTGGTTCTGGGACCTCTCACAGATACCAAAATTTGCGGATGCTCAAGTCCCTTATTCAACTTCTCTCAATGCAGTGGAACTTAGGACCCAGCAGAACCCCAGACCTTATTTAACCTGTCTCAGTGCGGTGGACATTAGGACCTAGCAGCAGAGATCTGAATCCGCAGTGTTTCTGTACACAAAAATAATCATGATCACGTTTGAAAATAAAGTGGAAATAATAAAGCGATTGCAAAGAGGTGAAACGCCATCGGTCATTGGAAAAGCATTAGGCTACGTCAGTCAATGATCGAAACAATTTTAAAGGATAAAGTGAGAAAGGCCCTGCCCCGATGAAAGCTACGATTATTACTAAGCAATGCAGCGGTTTAATTCTTGAGTTTTGGGTTTTTGATCCGCCACATCAACCCAGCACGGTGGAGAACGCACTCGAAAGTGGTCCGTCACTAGGTCGAACTCAGGATCTTCCCAAGCCCGGCGCTGAAACACATGTTCTTAAGTGTTTTCTATGCATAGAAAGGTAAAATATATACTAAGACAAACGTTTGATTAACTGACGCTAAATAATACCGGATGTACCTGTTCTGGCTTACTTAGTAAGAGAAGCTACGATTTTTTTCGATCCCGATCCACGATAACGCACGCACATCCTCCCGTATACTTTAAATCATCTCTAGATTACTTATAATACCTAATACAATGTAAATGCTATGTAAAGTGGTTGTTATACTGCATTGTTTAGGGAATAATGACAAGAGAAAAAAGTCTGTAAATGCTCAAACAACAAGTGCTGGAAGAGCACTTCCGGGTTTTCGCAATTCACGGTTGGTTGAATTCATGCATGCGGGACTCACGGGTAAGGAGGGCCGACTGTACAAGTATTGTTGGTAGAATCTCAGGTGGTGACAAGAGGGCATACAGGAGTGAGATATGCCAACCAGTGGAGTGAGTGGTGCTGCAGCAACAACCTGGCACTCAACGTCAGTAAGATGAAAGAGCTGAATGTGGACTTCAGGAAGGGTAAGATGAAGGAACACATACCAATCCTCATAGAGGGATCAGAAGTGGAGAGAGTGAGCAGTTTCAAGATCTGTGAGGATCTAATCTGGTCCCAACATGTTGACGTAGTTATAAAGAAAGCAAGACAGCAGCTAGACTTCATTAAGAGTCTGAAGGGTTTTGGCATGTCAACAAATACACTCAAAATCTTCTATAGTTTTACTGTGGAGAGCATTCTGACAGGCTGCATCACTGTCTGGTATGGAGGGGCTACTGCACAGGACCGAAAGAAGCTGCAGAGGGTTGTAAATCCAGTCAGCTCCATTTTGGGGTACTAGCCTACAAAGTACCCAGGATTTCAGGGAGCCGTGTCTCAGAAAGGCAGCGTCCATTATTAAGGGCCTCCAGCACCCAGGGCATGCCCTTTTCTCACTGTTACCATCAGGTAGGAGGTACAGAAGTCTGAAGGCACACACTCAGCAATTCAGGAACAGCTTTTTCCCCTCTGCCATCCAATTCCTAAATGGACATTGAATGCTTGGACACTACCTCACTTTTTAAAAAAAATATATAGTATTTCTGATTTTTGCACAATTTTAATCTATTCAATATACACATACTGTAATTGATTTACTTATTTATTATTATTTTTTCTCTTCTATATTATGTATTGTATTGAGCTGCTGCCGATAAGCTAACAAATTTCACGTCACATGCCGATGATAATAAACCAGACACTGATTCTACATTATTCCTCCTCCTCAACCCCATTTGCTTTCCTCACCACCAACTCAACCTGCACGTTGACCTTTAGGGTGTTCTGCACAAGGACTCCCAAGTCCCTTTGCATCTCATATTTCTGGGTTTTCTCTCGATTTAGAAAATAGTCTGCACATTTATTTCTTCCGCAAAATGCATGACCATGCATTCTCTAACATTGTCTTGCATTTGCCACTTTCTTGCTTATTAGCCTAATTTGTCTAAGTCCCTCTGCAGCCTACCTGTTTCCTCAACACTACCTGCCCCTCCACCAGTCTTTGTATCATCTGCAAACTTGGCAAAAACACATCTATTCCATCACATAAATCACACCCCCTTTGTGTGCATGTATGTGTGAACTGTTTTTGGAGACCTGTGTACAGTCAAGGTGCTTCAATTGATTGTAGTAAAAATGTGCCTGTATCTGGAAGGCTGAATTGCTGGTCAGTCAGTATCCTGGCAAAACTACACCATGAAGACAAAGAACATGCAAAGCAACTCCAAGAAAAGGCTATTGAAAATACAAGTCAGGAGACGGATACAAGAACATTTCCATGTCACTGAATATTCCTTGGAGTACAGTTAGGTCAATCATCAAGAAATGGGAAGAATATGGCACAGCTGTAAACCTGCCCAGAGCAAGCCGTCCTCAAAAACTGAGTGACCGTGCAAGCAGGGAGCTAGTGAGGGAGGCCACCAAGAGACTTATGACAACTCTGGAGGAGTTACAAGCTTCAGTGGCTGAGAGTGGAGAGACTATGCATACAACAACTGCTAACTGAGTGCTTTACCAGTCACAGCTTTATGGGAGAGCGGCAAAGAGAAAGCCACTCTTCCAAAAAAAACACATGAAATCTCAGCTAGAGTCTGCCAGAAGGCAAATGGGAGACTCTACAGTCAGCTAGAAGAAGGTTCCATAGTCTGATGAAACCAAAGTTAAGCTTTTGGCCATCAGAGTCAATGCTACGTTTGCCGTAAGCCAAACACCGCACATCATCCCTACCGTGAAACAGGGTGGCGGCTGCATCATGTTCATGGGGAAGCTTCACTGCAGCAAGCCCTGGGAGGCTTGTAAAGATAGAGGGTTAAATGAATGCAGCAAAATACAGGGAAATCCTGGAGGATAACCTGATACAGTCTGCAAGAGAACTGCGACATCGGAGAAGATTTGTCCTCCATCAAGACAATAACCCCAAGCTTAAAGCCAAGACTACACAGGAATGGCTTAAAAACAACAAAGTTAATGTCCTGGAGTGGCCAAGTCAGAGTCCAGACCTCAATCCAATTGAGAATGTGTGGTTGGACTTGAAAAGGACTATTCATGATCTCCATGCAATCTGACAGAGCTTGAGCAGTTTTGTAAAGAAGAATGGGGAAGAATTGCAGTGTCCAGATGTGCAAAGCTGACAGAGACCTATCTACACGGACTCAAGACTGTAATTGCTGCCAAAGGTGCATCTACTAAATGCTAACTTGAAAGGGGCGAATACTTACACAACAGTTATTTTGTGTTTTATATTTGTAATTAATTTTGATCTCCTTGTAGAGATCTGTTTTTACTTTAACACAAAAGAGTCTTTTTCTATTGATCAGTGTCAAAAAAAGCCAAATTAAATCAACTGTGATTCAATGTTGTAAAACAATAAAACAGGAAAACTTCCAAGGGAGGTGAATAATTCTTATAGGCAGTATATACAGACCCAGACATATAGGTATACATTTTTATTTTAATATCTATTAAGATTTATTTTTTATGAATTGCTGTGCACTGCTGCTGCAAACCGTTAAATTTCATGACATATATCAGTGGTATTAAACCTGATTCTGATTATACACACTCGAGTCCCCTTTGTTCTTTAAGTTGTAACATCTACTTTAGGATATTTTTCTTACTGGTTCAATGACACTTCTCAGTATTCAAATTTTAATCTGTAACTAAAAATAGCTGATATCTATTAAAGGTGACTAGGAAAGTGCATGTGTGCTGTCAGTGACTCAACTGGTGTGCTCCAGAAAAGAAACATGCCTGTCCTCTCATTTCCTTGTCTCTGTTTAATTCCAGACCCACAACAACACGGTTGAGATTAAAACATAAAACATCAAACACTGAGCGCAGGTCGGCACAGATGTCTGTGTCAACCACGATACCAAAATAAATCAATCTTATCTCTCCAATGCCTGCCTGTTCATGTGCTGTATAAATGCCTCTTATATATTGTTTTCATGTTAGTAATGCGACCACTCAGGTTGAGTACGATGTTCTCCTAAAGCAGGGGTTCCCAACCTGGGGTCCATGGCATACAAAATGTTAGAAACCCCATTCCTAAGGGGTTGTCTACTGATGGGTCATCAGGCGGTTGTAAAGGCATCCACACATCCTGGTGCAGTATAAATGGTCAATATCCATTGGAGTTGCCGTCATGCCTGCCTCCATCACCTCCCCAGCAATGTGTTTGACTCTGTGTAAAAAATCTGCCGAAAATCCCCTTCTCAATTTCCCCCCTTCACGTTATTCTAGTATTTGATATTTCCAACCTGGGGGAGAAAAGGGCATCCCTGTTGTCATAAATACAAAGGATTCTCCAAATATTAGAAATCTATAATAACACACTCAAAATGTTGGAGGAACTCAGCAGGTCAGTAAGCATCTATGGAGAGGAATAAAGAGTCTACCATTTTGGGTTGACATCCTTCATCGGTCCTCCATCAATGCTGTCTGACCTGCTGAATTCCTCCAGAACTTTGTGTGTTTCTACCTATCTTATCACTGTTGTTAATAATTTTAAACTCATCTATCAAGTAACCCAAGATCGTTCAACTGCAGAATCTCATGTCCAGCATTGTTCAGTATCTCCTTACAGTTAAAATTCTCTGATCCATTGAATTGGAAGTTCCATTAAAGCCAAAGTGAAAATGACATTGCACCAACTTTACAACATCAAACATTGAACAGTGCAGCGCAGGTCGGCACGGATGTCTATGTCAACCATGATATCAGGTTAAATTAATCCCATCTCTCTGTATATGGCTGTTATCCCTCCATTGCCTGCCTGTTCACGTGCCTGTCTAAATGTCTGTTAACTAATGTTTTCGGATTAGTAATGCGACCACAAACATCTGAGAAAATGGGGGAAAGTAAAATCACAAATTTAGCTCCATTGTCAGACAACAGCTAAATTTTATAACACCCTCATGGATCACTCCTTCGAGCCTCCATCACTAATCACCCAGAAGGGGTCTATTAATGAGAGGCCGTATCCAATGGAAGAGGGAAGTGTTGGGACTACCCTCTTCCGTTGCTGCTAGACCTGCAGATTCCAACGGCATGGGTCAAATATGGACAAGTTTACCACCTGGCGATTACAAACTGCCCTCCCATAGCAGGCAAATCAAAACTCCTCCATGTTATATAAAACTGAGGGTAACTGAGTCGATGAACACATCCTGACATAGAACATGACAGCACAGTCGATGTCTTTCAGTCTACGATGTTATGATCTTTTCACCTGCTCTAAGATCAATCTAACTCTTCCCTCCCACAAAGCCCTCCATTTTTCTATCAGTTGTTAAGTGCCCCCAATATACCCACCTCTACCACCACCCCTGGCAGTGCTCCATGCACCCACCCACCATTCCGTGTAAAAATCTTAGCTTAGACATTCGCCCATCCATACATTACTCACAACACTTTAAAATTTATCTCCCTTGTATTAGCTATTTCCACCTTGAGAAAAAGCCCGTGGTTGTCCAATTTATCTATTTTTCTTATCAACTTCTATACCTCTATCAAATTGACTCTCATCTTCCTTTATTCCTGTGAAAATATGATAAAGCTTGCAAAACAGTATTATGTTGATGCCTAACAGAGGAAACAGCACGTTATCATCAGAGCTGAGAGCTCCCACAGTCAAGATTAAAGATTAGTTTTATTTGTCATCTGTACATCAAAACATACAGTTAACATGTCACCAACACAGTCCGATGATTGTGCTGTGGGGGCAGCCCAAAAAGGTTGATGCCAACACACCATGCCCACAATTTATAAACCTTAACTCATACGTCTTTGAAGCGTGAGAGATAATCAGAGCACCCAGAGCAAACCCATGCTGAACAATGGATCAGAGCAGGGTCCCAGAGGCTTCTCATCTCCCTCTGCGACACAGCAGCACAGCAGTTAGTGCAACACTATTACAGCACCAGCTAAAAGATCAGGGATTGATTCCCACTGCTGTCTGAATGGAGCATATATGTTCTTCTCTTGACTGCGTGGACTTTCTCTGGGTTCTCTAGTTTTCTCCCACATATCCAAGGATACATGGTTAGGATTAGGAGTTGCGGGCATGCTACGTTAGCGCTGTCACATGCCAGTGAGGGTAGGGATAGGATGATTTGGTAGATGAATGCATGGCTGAGGAACGGGTGCAAGGGGCAGGGGTCATTTGGGATCTCTTCTGGGGAAGGTATGACCTGTGCAAAAAAGACAGGTGAACCCAAGGGGGAGACAACTTCCTTGCAGGCAGGTTTGCTAGAACTGTTGGGAAGGGGTTAAACAATTTGGCAAGGTGATAGGAACCAGAGTGACATGGCTGAGGATGGGACAGTTGGTATACAAGTAGATGCAGCGTGTAGTGAGACTGTAAGGAACGACAGGCAGATGATGGGGCAAAATTGCAGTCAATAGGTGGGTTGAAGTGTAATAAGGGGCCAAAATCAAAAAGAGTAACAAACACAGGACTGAAGGTGTTAGGTTTGAATGCACACAGTATACAGAATAACCTTGTAGCGCAATTAGATCGGCAGGTATGATGTTGTGGGCATCTCCAAGTTATGACAGAAAGAACATCATAGCTGGGTGCTTAACATCCAAGAATACACATTGTATCAAAAGGACAAGCAGGCAGGCAGAGAAGACAGGGTGGCTTTATTGGCAAAAAAATGAAATCAAATCCTCTGAAAGAGGTGACATAGGATCAGAAGATGTAGAATCCTTGTGGGTAGAGTTCAGAAACTGTAAGGATAAGAAGACCCTGATGGGAGTTATATACAGGCTTCCAAAAAGTAGCCAGGATGTGGGCTACAAATTAAAACAGGAGATGGGAAAGGCATGTAGAAAGGGCAATGTTGTGATAGTCATGGGGGGGGGGGGGGATTTCAATATGCGAGTAGATTGGGAAAATCAGATTGGTGCTGGATCCCAAGAAAGGGAATTTGTAGAATGCCTATGAGATGGCTTTTTAGAGCAGCTTGTGGTTGAACCCACTAAGCCGGAACAGCAATTCTGGATTGGGTATTATGTAATGACCCAGGTTTGATTAGGATGATTAAAGGACCTCTTTGGTGGTAGTGATCATAGTATGACAGAATTCACTGGCAGTTTGATATATCTGATATTAGCATCATTTCTCAATGTTACAATGGGAATTACACAGGCATGAGAGGTAAGATGGCCAATGTTGATTGGAAGGGGACACTAGCAGGGATGATGACGGAACAGCAATGGCTGGAGTTTCTGGGAGCGAATTGGAAGGTGCAGGAAAGATACAACCCAAAGATGAAGACATATTCTAAAGGGAGGATGAGGCAACCATGGCTAACAAGGGAAGTCAAAGACAACATAAAAAAGAGGGCATATAATAAGCAATTAAGAAGGTAGAGGATTCAGAAGCTTTCAAAAAGACAACTAAAAAACCATTAAGACAGAAAAGATGAAATATGAAGGCAAGCGAGCCAATAATATTCAGATACAGTAGTGTAAAACTCCTAGGCACATATATATATATATAAATTGGGTGCCTAAGATTTTTGCACAGTACTTTAGTAATTTTATGTACTACACTGTACTGCTGCCACAAAAAAAGCAATCACGACATATGTGATTGATGATAAACCTGACTCTGATACCAGTTTCTATTGTGGACTGAGAGTGGGAAGGGGACAGGGAGAGGGGAATCATGGTTGGGAAAAGGGGAAGGAAGAGGGGAGGGAGCGGGAAGCACCAGAGAGATCTTCTGTAATGATCAATAAACCAATTGTTTGGTAACAAATGACTTGTCTGGTGTCTCAGGGCTGGATGTGCCTGCACTGAGCCAACCCTGCCCCTGGCATTCCTCCTCTCCTACCTGTCCCACACCCTTCCCACAGCACTCCACCCTTACCGTTCCCAACAGATTTACAAACCCACTCTCTGCTCCACAATGACAAATACAATACTGTGCAAAAGTCATAAGCACCCTAGCTATAATAACGTGCCTGACTTTTGTACAGTACAAGGGGTAAAATAGATATGAGAGTGGAAAACAGACCGTTGGAAAATGAGGCTAGAGAGGTAGTAATGGAGGACAAACTTAAAAAGTATTACTTAAGAAGTATTTTGCATCAGTCTTCACTGTGGAAGAAACTAGTAGTATGTCACAAATGTAAGTGTGTCCAGAGCCAAAAGTGAGTGTCGCTGCTAATACTAAGGAGAAGGTATTTGGGAAACTGAAAAGTCTGAAGGCAGATTAAGTCATCTGCACCAGATGGACTACACCCTAGAGTTCTGAAAGACGTTGCGGAAGAGTTTGTGGAGGCAATAGTAATGATCTTTTAAGAATCAATGGATTCTGGAATGGTTCCTGAGGACTGGAAAATGGTAAATATCACTCTATTCTTTAAAAAGGGAGGGAGGCAGTATAAAAGAAATTATAGGCCAGTTAGTCTGACCTCAGTGGTTGGAAAGATGATGGAGTCTATTTTAAGGATGAAGTTTAGGGGTACTTAAGGCACATGACAAAATAGGCCAAAGTCAGAACGACATACTCAAGGGGAAATTCTGCCTGACAAATCTGTTGGAATTCTTTGAAGAAATAACAAGAAAAAACAGAGTCAGTAGATGTTTTTTACTTGGATTTTCTGAAGGTCTTGGACAAGGTGCTACACATTTGGCTGCTTAACAAAATAAAAGTCCATAGCAATATAGGAAAGACACTAGAATGACAGAAAATTGGCTGAGTGGCAGGAGGCAAAGAGTGTGAATAAAGGGGGCTTCTTCTGGTTGGCTGCTAGTGATGAATGGTATGCCACAGTGGTCGGTGTTGGACAACTCCTTTTCACATTGTAAGTTCGTGATTTCGATGAAGGAATACATGACTTTGTAACCAAGTCTGTGGACAATACAAAGATAGGTGGAAGGCAGGTTGTGCTGAGGAAGCAGGGTGTCTGCAGAAGGAATTAGACACTTCAGGGGGATGGTCAAAGAAGCGGTAGATGTAATATAGAGAAGGGAAGTGCATGGTCATGCACTTTGGCTGAAGGAATAAAGACATAGACTATTTTATAAATGGGAAGCAAATTCAAAAATCAGAGGTGCAGTGTGTCTTGGGTGTTCTCATGCAGAATTCCCTAGAGGTTAACTTGCAGGTTGAGTTGACAGTAAAGAAAGCAAATGCAATGTTAGTATTCATTTAGCGAGGACAAGAATACAAAAGCAGAGATAGAAACATAAAAAACCTACAGCACAATACAGGCCCTTCGGCCCACAAAGCCGTGTCAAACATGTCCCTACCTTAGAAATTACTAGGCTTACCTACAGCCCTCTATTTTCTTAAGCTCCACGTACCTATCCAAAAGTCTTAAAAGACCCTATCATATCCGCCTCCACCACCGTTGCCGACAGCCCATTCCACGCATTCACCACCCTCTGAGTAAAAAACTTACCCCCGACATCTCCTCTGTACCTATTCCCCAGCACCTTAAACCTGTGTCCTCTTGTGGCAACCATTTCAGTCCTGGGAAAAAGCCTCTGACTATCCACACGATCAATGCCTCTCATCATCTTATACACCTCTATCAGGTCACCTCTCATCCTCCGTCGCTCCAAGGAGAAAAGGCCGAGTTCACTCAAACTATTCTCATAAGGCATGCTCCCCAGTCCAAGCCTGGATGAAAGAAAAATGGAGGGCTCTGTGGAAGGGTAGGGTCAAATTGATCTTGGAGTAGGTTAAAAGGTTGGCACAACATTGTAATGTGATGTGCTGTACTGTTCTTCCTTCCTATTTTGGAGGCACAACCACCAGCTCTCCATCATCCTAAATAGAACGAAGAATATTACAGGCACGGTACAGGACCTTCGGCCCACAATGCTCTGCTGACCTTTCAACTTATTCTAAGATCAATTAAAGCTCACTCGTTCTATCCTCTTGAAACATCTACTTTATGGACTAATCGGATGCGTCTTCCCCACACACTCTAATGTTCAGGAAAATGGCTCACCACCACCATTTGGTTGACCGGCTCTTCTGCGAGGTTGTGCCAAAGCAACTTTCATGTAGGACACATTATGTGGTAGTTAGTCATTGCACTTAATATAGTTTCATAAGACAGCAAGTCATGTAGATGTTTCCATGGTGGTGTAGGACCACACCCTTCGCACATAAATATTGGCAGATCACCAACAATTCTTCTCGGGGGGGGGGGGGGTGTGTGGGGGGAGGTGGAGTCAGGAAAATTAATTTACCCAGTGAACCTCACAGGGTATAGAGAGAATGACACATTCTAACTAGGAGGCTTTGTAGGGTGAAGAGGGTGGGGTGATTCTGGTGTGGAGCCTGAGCTCTGATATGTACAGACCAACTGGATTCAAGGGTCCATTTCTTTCCTGAAAAGACGATGCATTAAAACAAAATCAATCCAATCAATGCCAGGTAAGGATGGGCAAACTCATTATCCAATCCACACTCATTATAGGAAGCGTGTGGAAGTTTTGGAGAGGGTGCAGAAGAGATTTACCAGAACGCTGCCTGAATTTAGAGAGCATGTCTTATGAGGTAAGGTTAAGTGAACTAAGGCTTTTTTTCTTTGTGGCGAAGGACGAGAGGCGACTTGATAGAAATGTACAAGAGGCATGGATCAAGTGGACAGCCAGAGACTTTTCCCCAGGGTGGAAAGTGCTAATATAATGGGCCATAATTGATTCTATTGAGCCTCAGGGTAGTATGGGCTGCCGCTGTAGCATAGCGATTAGTGCAACACTATGACAGCTCGGGGCACCGGAGACTGGAGATCAATCCCAGCATCCTCTGTAAGGAGTTTGCGCATTATCCACATGGAATGTGTGGGTTTCCTCCGGGTGCTCCAGCTTCCTCCCACAGTCCAGACGTACCGGCTAGTCAATTAATTGGTCATTGTAAATTGACCAACCATTAGGCTAGGGTTAAATTGGGGGTTGCTGGCAGCTTGGCTTGAAGGGCCTATTCTGCACTGTATCTCAATAAGTACATGTACTTTGATAATAAATTTACTTTGAGCACTCTTCCAAAGTACATAAATCCTTCTATATTATTGAACATAGAATGCACCCTTTGACCCGTAATGTTGTGCCGACATCTTAACTCAAGATCGATCAAGCCCTTCCCAGCCACATTGTCCTCAATTTTTCTATCATCCATGTGCCTATCCAAGAGTTTCTATGATGTTCCAAATATATCTGACCCTACCACTCTGTGTGTTCCACACACCCACTACTCTGTTAAAAATTGTGCCCCTGTATTACACATTACCACACTAGGGAAAACGTGTGTCTTTATAAGTCTTACCATCTTGTACACGCTCTCGTCACCCCTCATGCCCCTTCACTCTAAAGAGAAAAGCCCCAGTTCACTCAACATTTCCTCAGAAGACATGCTCTCTAATCCAGGCAGCATCCTGGTAAATCTCCTCTGCTCCCTCGCTGAAGTTTCCATGATGAAGGATGTGGAAACTGAACTGACCTTAACTGAACACAATTTTCCACATATGATTATGTTGGAATCTATTCCAAACTCATTCACAAACACCTCGCAACACAAAGGTTTCTGCCATTCATCTACCTGGTCCTTTTTTAAAAATTCTCTCCGGACATCCCGGTAAGTGAATGTCCGATAAACGTTTTGTTCTGCGGGAAATGAATGACACGTTACCTAACGCATTGGCTTCGCGGTACTTCTCTAAGGCAGCCTGTGGTTTCTTATTCTTGTACAAGACGTTTCCTTCGTGTCTAAGAGTTAGTGCTCTGGTTTCTGCCGGGAAGTACTTGTTTAAGAAACTGTTCAGAACCACGTTGATTCTGTAGGTGCCGGAGGCGTGGAGTTTGTCTTTGCAAAGTTTGCAGTGAGTTGACGGGGCTCTGGTGCCTTCTCGCTCTCTCTCCAGACAGTTCCTGCAGTAAGTGTGACCGCACTGCAGGGTGACCGGCTCGTACAGGGTGCCCGTACACTTCAGGCAACTCAGCAAGCGCCTGGCAGGCTGCTCTCCGTCCGTCCAACCCTGGCTGGACCTCATAGCCTCCGCCAGCCGCTCGACCAGAACCTCCAGGTGCTGCGGTCGGAGGATGCCCTGCTGCGACAGGAGCTTGTACTCCTCCAGAGATTCGGCCAGCCGGCCCCCGAGAGCCAGGCAGTGGGCACGCTTGAGCCTCAGCTCGTCCCGCTCGTCCTCCTGGCCGGCACGGATCGCCCGCAGCTGGCACTCGTAAATATCAGCGGCCAGCTGGAAATCCCTCGCCCGGAAAGCCTCGGTCGCCAGCTCCAGCATCTCCTCCCTCCCGCTGCCTTCTGCGCCCATGGCTGCGCTCGGACACCGCTCACTTGCCCGGGACTGTTCTCGGCAACATCGCGTCGCCCTCCCTTCAATTCCGACGAACCTTAGACACAGAACAAAAAAATGTGTTACATAAAGCCAGATCACATGATCCCCCTTCGTCGCCTCCTATTGGCCTGACTCAGGCTGTTACAAAACCACCAAGTTCAGTACTGTTTTGTTTATTTTGAATTATTTTGGGGGAAAAATTGTACCAAAGGCTTCTCTCTCTTTCTCCGTTCTCCCCTACAGCTGCTCCATTTATCCTCACAGCCGCTTACAAGCAAATGTTCTCCACTTATACCACAGACTAGTGGTCATTATCAGTGGTTTAAATATGCACATTCGTTTCTTTCCAGAGAAAATATGCAAAGGATCTAAATCCAAATGATAATAGAATACAGCATCAGCACAATGCCACAATCTTTTAACCGATATAAAGATCTCAATGCTGAATAGTGTATTTGTAGTCCTTGGTAAAATGTTGTCTGAGGAGATGCGAAGTGTTTTGCATCAAAACTGTAATTAGTTTATTTTTCATAATAAAGCCACACAACACTGGCAAATCCAGTCGCTATCAAAACAAATTGGAGGCGGCAACTTATTTTTCCTCTTCTAGACAAAATGTATTTGTTTATAAAATAGTTCTGTCAACGACTGGCATCGATGAATCGGGTCTAATTAACTTTTCTTCACAGAATGTTCTCTTCGTTTGACTCCAGTGAACGTAGGTTGTGTAGATTACATCACCCCCTTACATAAGATACAGCTAGCTCTCTGTCCTTTTATATAAAATAGCAACTTTTGTGTGCCTAGAGACAATACAGAAATAATCGCCCCCCTCCCCTGCAATGTAGAATTAAGGAGCCGGAACGTTGTCATAGACAAAATCAATAAAACTATAAGCATTTCTAACCAGTCGAAATTTGCAATCCTAACATGCGTCGGAAGAATTTGTTGACGTCCAAAAGTAAACACAGCAAATCTGGGCAAAAACTAAAAAAAAAAATTGCATGTGAGGAAAACATTGTTTTCTTCAATTTGGTATTTTTTGGATATGTATTTTAACTGATGTGGGAGCCGCTACATAATCTAGTCACAAAGGTTTTCTTGAGAAATTAATTCATGTCGTTATCTTGGTTTCAGAATTTACCATCTGCAGTCGCAGACATGAGGCATTCCTGCACCGCGCGCTCGTTTGTTACTGAGGGCAGAGATAGGGTCAATTACTTAAGAGTAGTATCAAAGTGGTGAGGTTGTTGCTTGTGGCGTCATTGCTGCCACTGCGTGAATGTCATAAAACCTGTCTGAAAACGGGAACGAATAAATGTCATTTATGTAAGGCTCTGGAGTTATGTAGTGTAAGTTACTTTTGAAAGGCTCTAAAGTTGTACAGAAACAGCTACTTTCTGCGCCTTCAGTGGGAACCCTACCTCCCCACCAGCTTCAAAATGTAATGCCTCAAAAAGGCAGTATCCGTCATCAAGGACTCCCATCACTCTGATCGTGCCTTCTTATTACTTCCGTCGGACAGGAACCTAAAGATACCAGAGGTGATTGATAAGTTCGTGGCCTAAGGTAGAAAGAGATCTTATTAACTTCAAACTTTCTGCATATTCACTCAAAGAGTTGACCTGCGTGTGCATGTAACAAGAGCTGTATAACTCATCTCCTTCTACCTTAGGACACGAACTTATCAATCACCCATCTGTGGACACTTTCTGGAGGTCCAAGATCCATATGCTCCACAATCACTGGACTAATTGTGTAAATGTGGGAGGGGACTATTTTGAAAAATAAATGTGCTAGTTTTTTTTTTAAATTGACTCCTTCTACCTTAGGCCATGAACTTAACAATCACCCCGGGTACACAATAAACATTTTAGGAACAGCTCTCCTCTCTGCCATCAGATTTCTGAGCAGACAGTGAACCAATCCTTCAACATTATCTAACTATTTTTGCTCTCTTTTTGCATTAGTTATTTAATTTAATTTTTATATATGTCTTTTTTTGTAATTTACAGTCTTTTTAATGTATTGGACGGTGCTGCAGCCATAAACCAACAAATTTCACCAAGTATATTCAACCAGATTCTGATTCTGATTCGGAAAGTAGAAAGGATGGTTAGGATACAAAGGGATTTCACTGTCACTGGATCTGAAAATCTTTACTGTCTCTACACAGGGTTTGAAAGGGGTTGGCTAAAAACAATCTGAATAACTTCAAGCTGCTGGAAAATTGAAATAGGACAAATGCTGGAAATCTGAAATGAAACAGTAAATAGAGAAAAAATATCCCAGGTGCTGGAAATTTGAATTAAATACAGAAATAGATAAATAAAATACCACAGGAAATCTTAAATAAAGATACTGGAAATACACAACAGGTTAGGCAGCACCTGTGGAAAGGGCAACAGAGTTAATAAACAGAGTTGCTGCCTCTCAGCATTCTCAACACTTTTGATTTGTATTTCCAGACTTATTCCATATGACTATGAGTGTCAAACCTCAATTAGGCTACTACAGGTCATAAACAAATATCATCAATCAAAAGATGATGATAAAATTCATATCTTATTAAAGTAACAGAAAGCAATTACCATTAAACCCCACCCTTTCCTCTTTATAATGGCTATTTCCCCTCTAGTCTTTCAGTCCAGATGAGGGCTCTCAATCCAAAGCATTGGCTGTCCATTTCCCTTCATGGTCACACACCTCATAAAAGAATTTCAAAGTCAAAGTAAATTTATATTCAAAGTACATATATGTCAGCATATATAAGATGCATTTTCTTGCAGGCATTTACAGAAAAATATAGCAATACAATTGAATTTATGAAGAATGGTACATAAACGAAGACTGACAAACCAATGTACAAAAGAAGACAAATTGGGCAAATAAAAAAATAAATAATACTGAGAACAGGAGTTGTAGAGTCCTTGAAAAGTGATTCCACAAGTTGTGGAATCAGTTTGGTGTTGAGGTAACTGAAATTATCCACTCCAGTTCAGGAGCCTGATGGTTGAAGGGTTATAACTTTTCCTGAACCTCCCCAGAGGGTTCAACAATGAACCTTTCAAATCTACTCCTCATCTTTTTTTCTCCGGTCCTGTCGAAGGGTCTTGGCCCAAAATGTTCACTGTACTTTTTTCGACTGCCTGGCCTACTGAGTTCCTCTAGCATTTTGTGTGTGTTGCTTGTTTTTCCAGCATCTGCAGATTTTCTCTTGTTTGTGTTCAACAATGCATTTTTATATTCTAGATTTAGGGATGAAAGTCCCCAAGTTGAAGACCCAGATTCTCCTGGCAATTAGAAGTTTCTTCCAATGTATGGGGATCTTCTGAGCTGCTGAGCTCCTCCAGTATCTCATGTGTGCTGCTCCAGATTCCAGTATCTGTATTCTCCTGTGTCTCGCTCTGGCATTGACCTAGAATAGGGCTCTTTCTCCAAGCTTGCTTATCTTTGCAACAAGCATTAGGAAAGTTGAATTTAGGGACGTAAAGTAAAATGCTGCAGATGCCGCAAAATCTGAAATAAAAATCAGAGAATCCTGGAAGTTCTTAGTATGTCAGGTAGCATCTGCAGACAGAAAAAGTTAATATTTTGTGTTGTGGAGTTTATTGTCACAGGCAGCTGTGGAGACCAGGCCACTGGGTATATTTAAAGTGGAGGTTGATAGTTTCTTATTTAATAAGGCTGTTAAAGGTTATGGGGAGAAGGCAGGAGAATGGGGTTGAGAGGGATAATAAATCATCCATAATGGAATGGCAGAGCAGACTCAGTGGGCCAAAGCTGTAATTCTGCTCCTGTGACTTATGGTCTAATACTTAAATCAGCGGTTGATAGGCTCTTGATTAGTAAGCATGTCAGAGGTAGTGGGGAGAAGGCAGGGGAATGGGGTTGAGAGGGGTAATAAATCAGAAATCATGGAATTGTGGAGCAGACCTGATGGCCAAATGGCTTAAAGGTGCTTCTATCTTCTATGGTCTTATGGTCTTTCAGTCAGGGCCTTTCCCGACCAAAAACCCATGAGATACAAAATCTGCTGAGGGCCAGATAAGAGGCATTCATGTCGGACGATCAAGGAAATTACAAGAGGTCCAAGTATGATCTCCAGAAAGCCTTCTCATGGGTGAAATGTCAATTCCGGACTAAACTTGAATCACTGAAGGATGCTCGATAGTTGCAGCAGGGCTTCAATGCTATCAACTCTTGCAAAGTGAAATCAAACAACATAGGTGACAACAGGTCTTTGTTTCCAAATGAGCTCAATGTCTTCTATCCTCATTTTGACCCTCAAAAAAAGGAGGAACAATTATGATCTCCCAAAGCCCCCCAATGATCCTGTAATTTCAGTCTATGTGGCTGATGTATGAACAGCCTTCAGGAGGGTGATCCCACGGAAAGCATCCAGTGCAAATGGAGTAACTGGCCAAGCATTAAAGACCTGTGCTGGATTGGTCACTGAGATCTTTAACCTGTCACTTAGTCAATCTGAGGTACCCACCTGCTTTAAGCAATCTTCAATTATACTGTTGCCTAAGATGAGCCTGCCTCATTGACTATCATCCAATAGCACTTCCAACCAGTGATGAGTTGTTCTGAGAGGCTGATGATGAAACTTAACAACTCCTGCCTGAGAGCAACTTGGATCCACTCCATTTTGCCTACCAGCACCACAGGTCCACATTGGCTCTTCACTCAGCTGTAGGACATCTAGACAGCAAAGACGCATACATCAGGATGCTCTTTATTGACAATAGTTCGACGTTCAATATTATCATTCCCTCAAAACTACTCAATAAGCTTCAAGACCCAGGCCTGACATTCTCCTTGTGCAATTGGATCCTTGATTTCCTCACTTGGAGACCTTAGTCAGTTCAGATTGGCAAGAACATCTCTTCTATGATCTCCATCAGCACAGGCACACTCCAAGCTATGTGCTTAGTCCCCTTCTCTACTTGCTTTACACTTATGAATGTGTGGCTAAGCACAGCTCCAATGCCATATTTAAGTATGCTGATGATACAACTGTTGTAGGCCAAATCAAAGGTGATGATGAATCAGCAATAGGAGGGAGACTGAACACCTGGCAGAGTCGTGCCACAACAACAACCTTTTACTCAATGTCAGCAAGACCATGGATCTGATTATTGACTTCAGGAGGAGGAAAACGGAAGTCTATGATCCAGTCCTCATCGGGGAATCAGAGATGCAGAGGGTTAGCAACTTCAAGTTCATTTATCATTTCAGAGAACCCGTCCTTTGCCCAGCACAGAAGTGCAATTACAAAAAAAGAACGGCAGCACCCCAACTTCCTTAGAAGTTTTGGAAGATTTGGTATGACATCTAAAACTTTGACAAACTTCTATAGATGTGTGGTGGAAAGCATAGTGACTGGCTGCATCACAACTTGGTATGCTAACACCAATGCCCTTGAATGGAAAATCCTAAAAAAAATAGTGGATACAGCCTGGTCCATTAAAAGTAAAGCCCTCCCCACAATTGAACATATCTTCATGGAGCATTGCTGCAAGAAAGCAGCATCCATCATAAAGGACCCTCTCCACCAAGATCCTGCTCTCTTCTCATTGTTGCCACTCGGAAAAAGGTACAGGAATCTCAGGACTCACACCACCAAGTTCAAGAATAGTTATTACCGCTCAACCTTCAGGCTCTTGAACCACAGGGGATAACCACTTAACTTCACTTGCCCCATCATGGAAATGTCCCACAACCTTTGGATTCACTTTCAAGGACTCTTCCACTCATGCTTTTGATATTTATGACTTATTTATTTATTATTGTTATTATTATTATTTATTTTTTTCCTTTCTTTTTGTATTCGTATAGTTTGTTTTTTGCAGTCTGGTTGTCTACCCACTGGTGCGGTCTTTCATTGATTCTATTGTAATTATTGAATTTATTTAGTATGCCTGCAAGATAATGAATCTCACTGTTGTATATAGTGATATATATAGTGTGTGTATATATGTATGTACCTAGATAATAAATTTACATTGAGCTTAACTTTAGGTTGATGAATTTTCATCAGAATTGCCTGATACAAACTGGAAAGGCTGGCTATCTGAAATAGTTGAGTTCAGTATTAAATTCTGAAGATTACAATGTTGTCAGCTGGATGCTGAGATGCTGCTCTTTGTGTGAAATAAACAGGCTAATAATTAGCATTCAATTAGCACAGAAATAGGCCAACCAACTAACCATCTGGCTCACCAAATCAGGTTGAAGGCTTGAGAAGTGAACTGTGCAAATGTGCGGTATTGGGAACTGAACGCTGTAAGGACAGACAAGGGACGTCGGAGTTCATGAATTCAATATCAAAATGGACATTACAAGAAAAAATAATTGTGATTAGCTTTACAGATGGAGTATAAAGGAAAATGAGGGAAACTTTTACAGTTCTATCATTTCCAAGGAATGAACTGTATGTTAATTTATAAGTTTCTCCCCAACATAATGAATAAGGAACTCATTCCATTGCTTTGTTCATTGTTATAGAACATAGAACATAGGAGAGTACAGTATAGGAACAGGCCCTTCAGCCCACAATGTTGTGCTATATCAATTAAATTAGCAATCAATTGGTCCATTGAACTAATCTCTCCTACCTACACAATGTCCATATTCCTTCATTTTCATATGACTATCTAAACGTCTCTTAAAAGTCCCTAATATTTCTGCCTCTACCACCACCACAGAAAGCACATTCCACGTACCCATCACTCTCTGTGTAAAATGCTTGCCTCTCACATCTCCTTTGAAATTGCCCCCTCCCAGGCATGTCCTCTGGTATTAGACCTTTCAACCCTGGGGGAAAAAAGATACTGTCTACTCTATCTATGTGTAACACTTACCCAACAGGCTGGTATATGTCTAGGGGAAAAGGAGATCCAGCCACTCACCAACCCACCTCCCGTACACGCAGGTGCTGTGGGAATCAAGTTTATGCTGCGCACACACACCATATCAAACTCACACCAGATACCGTTATGGAATACACTTTAAAGATTTTACTAAAACTAAGAGTACTATGCAATACAATATATATGAAGGAAAAGAAAATAAAGTAAATGGCGCCAACTTATCAAAGTTCAGTCAGTTTAGTGCACATCGTTGGAGCTCAACCATCAAACTATTCGATCCCTCGTCACTTTCCTCTGACCTCCATGTCCTCGCACCTGGGACCACCCGGGTGGTTGACCGAGCAGTGCAGCGCACGTCCACCTTCCTCAGCGTCTTCTTCCCGACTCCCCTGAAAAGACTGCAAAACCCCCGCTCCCAGACCCACAAGACAAAATAACATTCCCCATTGGTCAACAAATGAATACAATCCCGATATCAGCAAGTCCAAAGCTAAACAACTGTGAGAGAAAGCACTTATCATACAAAGAAGCATTCCTACTCTTAACAAAACAAAGAAGTCATTTTGATTAACATGCACAGTAAATTGTACATTTGCTTCATGTAATCTTATAAACTAACTTCTATCAGATCTCCCCTCACCTCCACTACACCAGAGAAAACAAACCAGGTTTGTCCAGTAGGGTTTTCAACAGGATGACCTGCATGATTAGTCAACATGCCTTGGGCCACAGCCTCACAATAAAGAGATATCCCTAATGAACTGAGATAAGGGGCAATTTCTTCAGCTCAAGGGTAGTGAATCTGAGGAATTCATTGCCAACGAGGGCTGAAGAGGCCATGTCAATGGGTGTATTTAAGGGAGAAACTGATAGGTTCATGATTGGTAAGGATGGGAAAGGTTATGAGGAGGAGGCCCAAGATGGGGATGAGAAAACAAAATTTAGCCAAGACTGTTTACTCTTCTCCATAGATACTGCCTGGCTTGCTGAGTTTCTCCAGCATTTTGTGTATATTACTTTGATTTCCAGCATCTGCAGAGTTTCTTTTGTTTCGCCATGAATGAATGGTGCACCAGAATCGATTGACTAAAAGGCCATATTCTGCTTCTGTATCTTTTCAGTTTATGATCATAAATAATTAAAGTGGTAATGTCTACATCCAAACCATTGCTTAATTTAACTCTCTCGGATATTAAAGTTCTAAAGCCAAGGAAGACCTCCCCCTCAAGATCAGCGAGTCTTCCCCCCACCACCCAAGGGATCAGTGGGATTGGAGGTCCATATGAGCAGGAGATACAAGTGAAGTGACCCCCAGATACATGACTTGGCAAGCCCAGAGTTTGGGAGGGCAATTTCGGCAATCCCTTGGATTGATACCAAAGATCAAAGCCTGAAAGTCAATTGGAAGTCCAGAATTTGAGGCACGATGGCTGAAGCCTTTGACTCCACTGGGGGAGTCGGAGGCATTTGTCTGCTATTCCATGTCTCCAATAGAGGCTGGAGGTCTGGCCTGCCCTGCGGTTGGAGGAGTGTGTGTGTGTGTGTGTGTGTGTGTGTGTGTGTGTGTGTGTGTGTGTGTGTGTGTGTGTGTGTGTGTGTGTGTGTGTGTGTGTGTGTGTGTGTGTGTGTGTGTGTGTGTGTGTGTGTTGTTAATGCAAATGGCGCATTACACTGAAGACTATAAAAGATAGGAGCAGAATTGGGCCATTCAGCCCATCTTCTCTGCCATTCCTTCATGGCTGATTTATTATCCCTCTCAACCCCATCCTCTTGCCTTCTACCCATAACTTTTGACACCCTGTCTAATCAAGAACTATTCAACCTCCATTTTAAACATACACAATGATTTGGCCTCCACAGCCGTCTGTAGCAATGAATTCTAGAATCACCATCCTGCAGCTAAAGAAACTCCTCTTCATATGTTTCAATGTATGTGTGATAAATAAATGAATCTGCCTGGGAAATGACATTAAATGGAGATTCTCAGTAAGCGTGGGATGGCTATGCAAACAAAGTACCCCTTACTCCTCAGGATGATCAAAAGCATCTCATTCTACCAACTTCCAATTCTAATGAAGTGGGTAAACATGACAGCTAACTTGTGCACAAACATCAATTTACATGAATGACAACTTAATCTGTTTTTAATGATACTGATCAAAGGAGAGACATTAGTCAGAGCACTGAAATGATTCCGATGCCTACAATGCAGAACTTCCTCAGCAGTGCTCTGAAGAGACAGGCTAAATTATACGCTCCAGAACTGGACGGCGTGAGATGTTAAAGCTTCTGAGTCAGATGTGTGAATGTTACCAAATGAGTCAACCTGATATTTCAGTGATTATGTAATGTTGTGATTATACAAAAGTTTGGAGAATGATCAGGGGAATCATGTGACATAAAAGGGCAATAGTGAACCATTATAAAATCACATCTGAACCTTTAACCCGTGAATTGTCTAAAATAATTCCAGATTACAGCTGATTTTGGCACTGATGTGACTGCTAGCAGTGCCAACTAATTGAGAAGATAATCAATCTCAGCCATGAAGCACTCTATAGGAAATTTGTAAGTCCTTGTTGACATGAAAAATCTCTCATGATGAAGGTCACCTAGAGATAAAATGAAACTACTGACGATGCAAGGAGATGGGAGATAGCAAGTGGGGGAAAAGTTGCAGACTAAATTATTTTTAAATACTTTATTACTTTCCATTCTCCTGCTTCTCAGCAGCAGTTCGGCATACAAAAATCCAATCTTAATAAAGATAAAATGTCATTAACTCCAAAGCACTGTATCCTAGCAATCTGAAATCTTTAACTTGGATTTAATAGGAAAGCTTATTGTGAAGGTCAGTGGCCACTTTATTAGGTATCTACTGTAGCATATAAAATGGCCACTGACTGTATGTTCATGGTCTTCTGCTGCTATAGCCCAATCACTTCAAGATTTAACATGTTTGCATTCAGAAATGCTCTTCTGTATACCACTGTTGTAAACCATGGCTATTTGTGTTACTGTGGCCTTCCAGTAGGGTCATTCTTCTCTGACCTCACTCATAACAAGACGTTTTTGCCCACAGAACTGTCTCTCACTGGACATTGTTTGTTTTTCACACCATTTTCTCTAAACTCTAGAGACTGTTGTGTCTGAAAATCCCAGCAGATCAGCAGTTTCTGAGATACTCAAACCACCCTGTCTGGCACCAACAATCATTCCACAGTCAAAGTCACTTAGATCACATTTATTCCCCATTCAAATGTTTAGTCTGAACAGCAACTGCATATTTTGACCATGTCTGCAAGCTTTTATGTATTGAGTTGCTGCCACGTGATTGGCTAATCACTTATTTGCATTCATGAGCACCTAATAAAATGGCTGCTGAGGATCCTTCATTTTAGATGGCCCAATTCTAATCCTAGGCCTTATGATCATATGATATGGACCGAACACAGGAAATTGGGACTAGCTAGGTTGACAATGCAATCGGCATGGACTCATTGGGCCAAAGAGCCTGTATCCAGTTTGTATTACTCTATGTCTCTGTGCACAATGATCACTTCTTTAATTGGTCAAAGACAATAGGATTACTTAATGCCTGTTGATGTTGATTACATTTATATAATTTGGTATATTCAATTACATTTTATTCAATATAATGTTTGTGTTACGATTTTTAATTTTGCAAAATATTTTTATGAATATATTGATTTATTTTTATTTATATAGCACACTTCAGATATTAAGATGCGGGCTTAAAGTGTTTACATAGATTGTAAAGTTATTTATTTATTTATTGAATTACAGTGCGGAACAGGCCCTTTCGACCCTTCGAGCTGCGCCACCCATCAACCCTTGATTTAACACTAGTCTAATCACAGGACAAATTACAATGACCAAGTAACATCTTTGGACAGTGGGTGAAAGCCAGAGCACCTGGAGGAAACAGGGAGAATGTACAAACTCCTTCCTGACAGTGGAAATTGAACCCAAATCACTGGTACTGTAAAGCATTCTAAACACTACCAATAAAAATGGAAAGGTACAATAAAGTTTCTTTGATAAGTTATGCAAGTTTTCTATGGGCTTTTATTACATATTGCATACAAAGTATGACACAATCTTCCATAATACATCAAGTGAAATGTGATTGAACAGAAAAAAGTTACATCAGATTAGTGATATGAATACAAGTGTTATGCTGTTCACATAGTGACATGATTTACAATCCATCATTTTCCTGCTTTGACCAGTACTTGATTGCATAGTTATAGCATCCAATTTTTCTTTCAAGTTTTGATTTCCCTTTTTCTCTCTCTCACCATACCTTGGCTTCTGCTGGTGCATTTTACCATTTTATACACACTGACACTGCGGCTTGAGTTGACTTATCCAAATCAGATGCAACACTATTGATTGACATGCTGGTTTGTTTTGTAAGACCTGGCATTTCAACACTGTTGAATACCAGGAACCAATTCAAGTCTGTAATACATCAGCGATCTCAAATCACAAGTCATGACTTGGATGCTCTGCACACATACTAAAAATAACGTGCAAGTTCCCTGGCTAGGAAGGCTCATCAAAGCTAAATTATCTCCTGTAGATGACAATTGGCAAATTTCTGTTATGCCAGTTTGTTTTCTTTAAATATAACAAGTATTTGAAATATATTAATCTTGAATTTTGAGGATGCTTCTTTTTTCCAAATCATTTATTTCTTTCAAGATTAGGGCGACGTTGTACCGTAACTCCTGGAACTTGGCAACAGGGACCTGGAAATAAAAAAAAGTGTGAGAAATAAGGAAGTGGACGTACTTGCTCAATAGTTCTGTATCATAAGTAAATAAAGGCAACCTGTCATATAATGAAATTTCTGGCATTTTCTGGCTTGTTTTTGGATTTTTAGAACTTTTGAAATTTTAGGGAAAAGCCGACAACAAGTGGTGCACATTGTCCAGTCCATCACAAGAAAAGCACTCCCCACCATTGAGCACATTTACCAGGATACAGAGATTCAAAGTACATTTATTATCAAAGTATGTATGCAATACGCAACCTGAATTTTGTCTTTCCGCAGACAGCCATAAAACAAAGGAACACCATGGAACCCATTCAAAGTGAACATCAAACACCCAACGCACAATGTAAGAACAAATCGTGCAAACAGCAAGAAACCAACCCACAGTATATAAAACATCAAACCACAGATTCCTTGAAACAGTATAGGTATGTTCTGTTTAGTTCAATTGAGTGTGGTGGTTCAGTTTAGTTCAATTTAACACTGATTTGCCACAGAAAGCAGCATCCACCATCAAGAACTCCCATCATCCAAGCCATGTTCACTTCTAGCTGAAGGAGGTACAGCTGATTTAGGTCCCAGACCACTAGGTTCAGGAACAGTTATTATCCTACAACCATCAGGGCCCTGAAACAATGTGAATATCTTCACTCACTTCAACACTGAACTGATTTCACAACTTATGGACTCACCTTCAAGGACTCTATAACTCACGTTCTTAGTATTTTTTTATTTATTTTGTTTTTGCATATTGGTTGTTTATCAGCCTTAGTGTGCAGTTTTTCATTGATTCGTAGAATGAGATTTCCACTATTTTCTGATTTTATTTTTGGATTTCTAGTACTTTTATAATTACAGATCTTCCCTGAAACCTCTTGTCCTGAGTTATCTCCAAAACTAAAGAACAGAGACATACAACCTAGCAGGTCAGCCAGCACCTATGGAAAAGAATGAATAGTCGATGTTTCAGGCCAAGACCCTTCATCAGAACTGAAGATTTAAACTTCTTTAGGGTAGGCATCTCTTGAGGAGACTTTGCAATGGAGCAGCAAATCATAAACACGAGAGATTCTGCAGATGCTGGAAATCCAGAGCATGAAACACAAAATACATAAGGAACTCAGTAGGTTAGGTAGTATCTATGGAAAGGAGTTAACAGTTGATGTTTCATATATGGATTTAAACTTCTTCAGGGTAGGCATACCTTGACGAGACCCAACCCCAAACCAGTTTCGTTGAACAGTTTCTGTGAAGGAAAGGAATTGTTGATGTTTTAGATTGAAACCCTGCATCAGACTTAAGACCATAAGGTATAGGAGCAGAATTAGGCCATTTGGCCCATCAGGTCATTTCATCATGGCTGATCCAATTTTTCTCTCAGCCCCAACATTTGCCTTCTCCCCGTAGCCCTTCATGTCCAGACCAACATCTAGCAACCTCTGCCTTAAGCATACATAAAGACTTGGCCTCCACAGCTGCCTGTGGCAAAGTATTCCACAGATTCACCACTCTAGCTAAAGAAATTCCACCTCATTTCCATTCTAAAAGGGCATCCCTCTGTTCTGTGTCCTCTGGTCTTAGACTCTTCCACCATCGAAAACATCCTCTCCACATCCACTCTATGCTTTATAAAGTTTCAACATTACATTCTTGCTTTTATATTCTAGTCCTCTTGAAATTAATGCTAATATTGCATTTTCCTTCGTCACCACAGACTCACCCTGCAAATAAACCTTTAGGGAATCCTGCACAAGGACTTCTAAGTCCATTTGCACCTCAGTTTTTTGTATATTCTATTTTGAAAATAGTCAACCTTTCATTTTTACTATCAAAGTGCATGATCATACAGTACCTGACATCAGGGTTTCAACCTGGAACGTTAGCAGTTCCTTTTGCCACTACAAGGAGCACAGTAGCATAGCAGTTATCTTAACACCATTACAATGCCAGTAACCTGGGCTGTATTCCTGCTGCTGTCTGTAAGGCGTTTGTATGTTCTGCCCGTGATTGCGTGGGTTTCCTCCAGTTGCTCCAGTTTCCTCCCATATTGCAAAGGCATATGGGTTAGTAGGTTAATTAGTCACATGGATGTAATTAGGTGTCATGGTTTCATTGGGCCGGAAGGGCCTGTTATCAAGCTGTATCTCTAAACAGAAGAACTAAATAAACTGTTAAAAATGGTGCCTGTGAACCACAGTGACGTTCTGTGGTCTGCGGACAATACTTCTAAATATACTTTTAAATATTCCACTTTTGAATTACTATCACTGCAATCTGCAACGTGATCTATTTATTTATTTATTCCTTTCCTTTTGTAATTCCACGGTTTGTTCTCTTCCGCACTCTGGTTGAACGTCCAAGTTGGGCAGCCTTTCATTGATTCTGTTGTGATTAGGTATGCCCACAAAAAAAATAAATCTCAGGGTTGTATAAGGCGACATTTATGTAGCTTGATAATAGACATCAGGAGACTTGAACAGGCGGTGGGCCATTGCTCTGGAAATAAAACAGGACCAACAGAAGTGACTCAATGAAATGAATTTTTTTTGAACAGGAGATTAGAGCCAGATCATTAAATTGATATCATCATAAATAAATCCTGCAGGGGAGTTAGGAGAAACCCCTTGACCCAGACAATCATCAGTGTGTTGTACTTGCTAAAGCATATACCATGTTTGCTTTTAAATATAAGTGAGATAAACATGTGGGAGAACAAAGCTTTTGTTAATAGAGTTAGGCTGAGTAAAATGGAGCAACCATTCATGTGGATGGCTGATTTCAACTGTGTTCAGAATCAGAATCACTTCTAATTTCACCAGCATATGTTGTGAAATTTGTTGTTTTGCGGCAGCAGTACAATGCAATACATAATAATAACAACTGTCAATTACAGTCAATATATATATGTTAAATTAAATAAGTTGTCCAAAACTAGTAGTGAGATAGTGTTCATGGGTTCGATGTCCAATCAGAAATCTGATAGCAGAGGGGAAGAAACTATTCCTGAATCACTGAGTGTGTGCCTTCAGGCTCCTGTACCTCCTTCCTGATGGTAACAATGAGAAGAGGGCATGTCCTGGTTGATGGGAGTCCTTAATGATGGATGCCGCCTTTTTGAGGATGCTGCTCCTTGAAGGTCTACTTCAATATTCTACTGCTTGGAAGTCCAGTGGCCACTTTATAAGGTACACAGTCTTCTGCTGCTGTAGCAGCACTCACTTCAAAGTTCTGATGTGTTGTGTGTTCAGAGGTGCTCTTCTGCACACCACAGTTGTAACACGTGGTTATTTCAGTTACTGTCACCCTCCTGCCACCTTGACAAGTCTGACCATTCTCCTCTGACTTCTCTCACTAACAAGGTGCGTTTGACACAGTACTGCTGCCCACTGGATTTTATTTTTGTTTTTTACACCATTCTTTGTGAACTGTAGAGACCATTGTGCATGAAAATCCCGGCAGATCAGCAGTTTCTAAGATACTCAAACCACTCCACCTGGCACTAGCAGTCATTCCATGGTAAAAGTCACTTAGATCATATTTAATCCCCATTCTGAACCATATCTTCATGTTTTTATGCATTGAGTTGCTACCAGATCATTGGCTGATTGGATATTTGCATTAACATGGTGAACAGGTGTACCTCATAAATCGAGTATATCTTTGGCATGCACATTTTCAATAAAAGTTTTTGAAGAAATAGGAGGTATGGGGATTCTTTGACCCTAAAGAAACTAATTTCTATTCTGTTAACTCCTAGCTTCCATGTCTCAACAATAGCATAAGGGAGCACACTTGGAAAATGCTACCAAGATATTTTGATTAATCTTTATGTTGGGGATGACAGGAGTAAATGGCCCTAGACCGTCTGTGCACCTGAAGCGGAGAGTAAGCAGTTGTAAACACAAGATATTCTGCAGATGCTGGAAATCCAGAGCAACACACACAGAATGCTGGAAGAACTCAGTAGTCAGGCAGTATCCATGGAAAGGAATAAAGTGCTGACGTTTCGGGCTGAGAGCTTGACCTGCTGATACCACGTAGATTCCACGTTTACTGTGAGAGACATAAAAATGACAGGTGATGGTCTTGATGAAGGGTCTCAGCCAGAAACGTAGACCCTTTATTCGTTTTCATAGGTACCTCCTGAACCGCTGAGTTCCTCCTGCATTTGTGTTTGTTGCCTGTTGAATTTGCTCTGTCGATAAAGGAATTTTCACATTTCCATCTACCGCTCTCATTGTGTAAGTTCTGATTCTGAACTTCACAGATCTCAGAGATAACGTCTTTGGAGAAAAACTCAGTGGAGGCACTGAGATTATACTCCTGCTGAGATGTATTATGTGGAAGCCAGAACTGCTCACAGTTCTCTAAGCGTTGTCTGACCAATGCCTTGTGAAGTATCAGCATGTGTTTGTACATGCAACATAAACTAATGCCACTTGCTTTCTGGTTTTGTTGGCAGTAAAAAAAGAACAGAAATGCAATTGTTTTCCAATGTTTGGGGCAGCCCGGTAATGTAGATGTCAGTGTAACACTATTACAGCACCAATGATCAGGGTTCAATTCCACTGCTGTCTGTAAGGAGTTTATACTGTACATTCTCCCCGTGACCGCATGCATTTCCTCTGGGTTCTCTAGTTTTCTCCCACATTCCAAGATCAGTTAATTATTCACATGGGTGTAATTAAGCAATACAGTCATGTTGAGCCATAAGGATCTGTTACTGTGCTGAATCCCTAAATAAAAATTTAAATTTAGAAAAAATTGCAAATCCAATTCTGGGAACTACTTGCATTGTTAATGAAACCATTTAACAGTAGAGATGATTTAGGTCCATGGATTCTCTTCAAATGCACATGTTTTGATTTACAAGAAGCCAAATATAGTCTGAGGGAGCACTGGAAGTCTTAGATGAGGAGAAATAGTGTCTCTTGTTCCCTAACTATTAAAGTTCTTAGTGATAGCTTGTACCAACTGCTTTAAAGAATCAGAATTAGATTTAATATCAGACAGACAGACATACTTTATTGATCCCGAGGGAAATTGGGTTTCGTTACAGCCGCACCAACCAAGAATAGTGAAGCAATATAGCAATACACTGGAATTTAGAAGGATGAGAGGGGACCTGATTGAAACATATAAGATTATTAAGGGATTTGACACGCTGGAGGCAGGAAGCATGTTCCCGCTGATGGGTGAGTCCAGAACGAGAAGCCACAGTTTAAGAATAAGGGGTAGGCCATTTAGAAAAGAGATGCGGAAAAACTTTTTCACCCAGAGAGTGGACGATATGTGGAATGCTCTGCCCCAGAAAGCAGTGGAGACCAAGTCTCTGGATGCATTCAAGAGAGAGTTAGATAGAGCTCTTACAGATAGCGGGGTCAAGGGATATGGGGAGAGGGCAGGAACGGGGTACTGATTGTGTATGATCAGCCATGATCACAGCGAATGGCGGTGCTGGCTAGAAGGGCCGAATGGCCTACTCCTGCACCTACTGTCTATTGTCAATATAAAACCATAAATAATTTAATAATAAGTTAATCATGCCAAGTGGAAATTGGCATTGGCATATATATCATGAAGTTCGTTGTTTTGTGGAAGCTGTACATTGCAATAATAATATCTATGAATTACAAGAAGTATATAAAGAAAAGAAAGTTAAATTAAATAACTAGTGCAAAAAGAGAAGAAAAAAATAAATATTCAGCTAGTATTCATTTGAGTAACAGGGTGGAGATACGTCTCTACCAAAGGAGGTGTAGGGCACTCCTCTCCTCCACTAGCCTGTAGGTCACCCTTGAGCAAGGTGCAGCACCTGCTTAGCCTCTCCGATCAGAGTCACATGAAACCATGGGAGCAGGTGGTGGATGGTCGTATGAGCAGCTGGTGCACATCACAATACTTGGCTATGTGACCTTTAACACAAGGCAGATACTGAAGAGTATTGATAGTGGCTGAGGTCACCTGTCGTGTAAACACACTGCCCAGAAGAAGACAATGGCAAACCACTTTTCTAGAAAAATTTGTCAAGAACAATGATGGTCATAAAAACCACAACCACCCAAGTCTTACGACATGGCACGTAATAATGATGATGATGAGTGTTCATGGACTCATTGTCTATTCAGTAATCTGATGGCGGAGGGGGAAGAAACGGCAAAGGAGAAGAATTTGGCCAATGAAGTGCACTCTAAATAAACAGGTTGACCTCTTCTGAAATTTGAAAACAACAGGACTGAATCTCAGAGGCAGAGTTCCATAGGCGTAGATTTTACAATGCATGTTTGGTACAAACAAGGAATACATTTTGACCTTTATACTGTTACGATCAAATCTAGGTGTAGGAAGAGTACCAATCAGTGAATGATTGCTTCATATTTACGAGAGTAGCACTCAATTGTAATCACACAATTATTTATATTCAGATTAGCAACAGAGTATATGGAATACAATCACTGCAATGGTTATTGAAGAACAACTATGCAATGCTCAATAAGCCTTTAGTACGTGTGAGGACTCAAGGACTGCTTGCAGAAAAATGTGTAAAATGGAGATTAAGAGCCAATCTTTATGCAGAGAAATTCTGTGGAAAAGAATCAGCAGGCAGGCAGCTCTAATGAGCGATGAGGAGCCAGGAACAGGAGATATATTCATCTCCAAGACCGGTGGTTTGGACGTTGAGGAGTGTGTGTTACACTTACAATTGAGTCAGACGACTCCCTGAGCTCCTGATAACTGCAGGAGCCCAATGTAGCGTTACTCCAGCTCACGAGGAAGAAACTAAACCTGTTAAGCTTGCAAAGTTGCGATCCTTTAAATCTGTGATAATATCTTATTTATAGTTTATTTTCCTGTCAGATGACAGATATGATCAATTGTTCAATGTGGTGACTAAATGTTAGCTATAATCTTAGCTGGAATATAAGATCTACACTGAGCCAAGAAATATATTCAGATTTATTTATTGCATGCACATCAACACATCCAATGAAATGCGTCGCTTGCGTTAACAAACAACACAACCTAAGGACGTTGTTCCCTCTAAGCTACGCAGCAACTGAAATGCTTCTGCGCGCAAAGCCTTTGTTGCTGCACAGCTGGAATTGGGTGCAGCTAGAAAAAGTTTACAAAACTTGAAAGTTTTTTTTGTTGTACTGTATTTCATTACAACCTTCAATTAATAAATACTGTAAAATAAAAAGTGTGTGACTTAAATTTTCATTCTGAATATTCATAGTATGCATATTACAAAAACAAAGCATTTAACGTGCCAGATAGTTTTCAGGCTGTGCGAAAATCTCCTGCTCAGAGCAATGGTTGGTCCATACGGGTGTAAAAGAAAATTAGAAGGAACGATGACTAAGGATGCGCTGGGGGCAGCCGGTAAGTTTCGGCACACATTCCAGTGCCAACGAAGCATGCTCACCATGTATAAGGATGGATAATATTAATGATAAAGAAGCAATAAATAGAATGCCATTCACCACTGTTGTCCAAGACCACGAGAAATCCTGGAGAATTGTGGACGCAGACCAACCTCCCATCTTGGACTAGTCACTCTTGTTTCCCTCCTTTCCCGTTGAACAGAAGATACAAAAACCGGACAGCACGTACCACCAGGCTCAGAATAGCTTCTATTCTGCTAATATTAGACTCTGAGATGAGCTAACATATGGATTCTTGATCTTCCATTCTTCCTTGCAATGGTTCTTGCACATTATCAGTCTGATTGCACTGCACTCTCTGTAACAACTTTATTCTACAGTCTGTTTATCTTACTACCGCAGATCAGAGGGCACAGCCTCAGAATACAAGGACCTCCCTTTAGAACAGAGATGAGGAGGAATTTCTTTAGCCAAAGGGTGGTGAATCTGTGAAATTCACTGCCACAAATGGCTGTGGAGATCAAGTTATTGTGTATATTTAAAGGGGAAGGTGATAGGTACTTGATTTGTCAGGGCATCAAAGGTTATGCGGAGAATGGGGTCAAAAAGGACAATGAATCAGCCATGTTGGAACGGCAGAGCTGCCTCAATAGGTCGAATGGCCTAATTCTGCTCCTTTCACTTATGGTCTTGATGTACTTACGTATCGCATGCAAACAAACGCTTTTCACTGTATTTCGTACAGATCCAGAAATAAACCAACATCAGTGTGTAAAGTTGCAGACTGTCCCCAGCACATCCTCGGACTGTGGTGGTCATTGACGCAAATGGTGCATTTCACTGTATGTCTACATATGACAAATAAAGTAAATTGGTTTGATCAGAAGACCATTTATCTGGCCTTCACATGTGCTGAGGGTGTAAATTGGTTTATTATTGTCACATGTATTGAGCTACAGATTACTTCATCACATCAGTGCTTTGAAATAAGAATAACGTGTTATAAGTGCAGGGAAGACGGACAAAAAGGTGCAAGATTATAACGAGGTAGATTGTGAGGTCAAGTATACATCTTATCATACTAGTGGACTATTTAACAGTTTTATTTAACAACTTCTATAGATGTTTGGTGGAGAGTATACTGACTGGTTTCACCACATCCTGGTATGGAAACACCAATGCCTATCAATGGAAATGCCAACAAAAGGTAATGGATAAGGCCCAGTCCATCACGGGTAAAGCCGTTGCCATCGTTGTGCACATCTACACAGAGCGCTGTCGCAGGAAAGCAGCATCCATCATCAGGAACTCCCACCACCTAGGTCATGCTCTCTTCTCACTGCTGCCATCAGGAAGAAGGGACAGGAGCCTCAGGGTTCACATCATCAGGTTCAGGAACAGTTGCTACCCCTCAAGCATCAGGCTCTTGAACCAAAGGTGATAACTTCACTCACTCCATCACTGAGATGCTCCCACAACCTATAGACTCACTTTCAAGGACTCTTTGGCTCATGTTCACAATATTTATTACTTATGTATTTACTATTATTATTTCTTTCTTTTTGTATTTGCACAGTTTGTTGTCTTTTGTACAAGTGGTTAAACTTCTAAGTTGGTCCAGACTTTCATTGATGCTATTATAGATTTACTGAATATGCCTGCAAGAAAATGAATCTCAGGATTGTATATGGTGACATATATGTACCTCGATGTTAAATTTACTTTGAACTTTATTACAGCAGGCTGGAAGCTGCTCCTTGAGCTTGTTGGTGGTTGTTCTTCATATCCGACGATGCCGGGAAATCAGGGCAAGAGAATTTACAAAGTGGAAAAGCCACTGAGACAGTTCCACTCTCTTGACCTCAGAAGTGTGGGTCCAGTGGTATGAAAAGTCATCACAACTGGGGTCTTCCTTGGTTGCAGTGGATGACCATGACTTTGCTGTGCTTCGTCTGGATCTTCGCTCCACACGGAGTGTTGCAGAACCACCTTCCTGCCGTTCGGATCTCACTGTAGGTCCCATCTGCTCAGCTTGCCAGAACTGACATGCCCCCATCCTATCAGGGTGTGGTCTGCCGGCTGTCCTCACGTGGTTTAGCCCATCCGTGGAAGCACTGTACCAGGGTGTAGCCACCATCACATGCAGACAACTACTCGGAGCCATTGATGAGAGCTGAGTGTCTGGAGAGTGAGCTGCTCCAGATTGGACATGACAAGTCTCAATGAGCTTGGTGCTAAATATTTAAAGTTAAAACAAATTTGGAGATGCCAATACTAAAATACATGAAATAAACACTTTTGTTACGACTCGTTCAATACCAGATTAATTTGGCCAACTATTAACACTCGATGCTCCCAGAGACTTATAAAAAATGGAAGGTGGCTCTGGGGAAAATACCAAGAACTTTTGTTTTAAAAGTAATAGCCAGTCCTTCATCAGTCTTTGAAATTATAGCTTCAAGGAAGAGATTAATGTACAATATGCTGCATATCAGGAGTTTGGAGCAACATTGAGGCACAGGGAAAATCAGATGCCAATGATATTAAGAAGAGAAAGATCAAAGGTTCAAAGGTACAATTTAAAGTCAGAGAAATATATACAATATACAGTCTGAAATGCTTTTTCTTCGCAACTATCCACAAAAAATGCCCCAAAGAATGAACGACTGTTAAATGTTAGAACCCCAAAGTCCACCTCAGCTCCCCACTCCCGTGCATAAGCGGCAGCAAGCCCAATCCCCCCTCCCCCACCTGCAAAAAAAAAACACTGGCACCGCCAACGAGCACAAGTGTCAGCAAAGCAATAGCAAAGACACAGACTTGTGGTTACCCCAACGACTTCATGTTTCACCCAGTATTTGACATACCACAGGTTCTCTCTCTCCCTAATATGGCAGGAAGAGGTATCTCCATTTTTCCACGTAACCAATTAACCTACTAACCTGCACGTCTTTGGAATGTGGGAGGAAACCGGAGCACCCAGAGCAAACACACACAGTCATGGGGAGAACATACCAACTCCTCACAGATAGTGACAGGAATTGAACCCATTTCATTGACGTTGTAATAGCATTATGCCAATTGCTATGCTACTTTGAGACTCTATGACCCTTATGCCACTTAGAGACACTGAGGCACATGGATGAGAGAGAAAATGGAGGGCTATGTGGGCGGAACGGGTAAGATTGATCTTGGAGTAGGTCAAAGGGTCAGCAAGCATCATGGGATAAAGGGCTTGTACTGTGCAATAATATTCTATGACATTTAAGATTAAACCATACATCTTGATGTGTGATATTTTTCTGCACATTGAAGTTTGCTGAGAAAGGAATCTACTTTGATGTTACATTATAGCTACACTGTGGGCAAAAGTTTGTTCTGATCTTTGTACTGGTATGGGATTATCATAGCAACTTCATTGAAGTGATCTAGGCTTCAAGTTGATCAAGTAGTGTTTTGAACACACATCAAACAATAATTTCTCGATTTAGAGTGACAAATATTCTGGACACATAATGGAAGCAAGATTGTATCTGCCAAATTTGCACTGTTTGCCAAGTCAGATAGTTTTTAATATGTTACATATTTATGCAAATTTTTACAATAAATTATAAAGAAAATTATATCAAGGCAGAAATCTTCTACAAGTTGGAGGAGTTCAGTAAATCTAACGGGCTTTAAATCTAATTGGATTGGCACGGTATAATAGGTCAAGGAATGGAACAGTTTGTAGATAACACAACCAAGTCCAAAAGATTCAAAGTAAATTTATTATCAAAGTACAGATATATCACCTCATACAACCCTAAGAATTTGAGAGAAATAATAAGAGAGAGAGAGAGAGAAAGAACATGAGATGAAGAGTCATTGAAAGTGAGTCCATAGGTTGTGGGAGCATTTCAGTGATTGGGTGAGTGAAGTTAAATGAAGTTATCTCCTTTGGTTCAAGAGCCTGATGTTTGAGGGGTAATAACTGTTCCTGAACCTGGTGACGTGAGTCCTGAGGCTCAGGTACCTTCTTCCTGATGGCAGCAGTGAGAAGACAGCATGATCTGGGTGGTACTGGGTCCCTAATGATGGATACTGCTTTCCTGAGATGGTGTCTCATGAAGATGTGCGCAGTGTTGGGGAGGACTTTACCTGTGAGGGACTGGGCCACATCCACTACTTTTTATAGGATTTTCTGTAGAAGGGTATTGGTGCTTGCCTACCAGGCTGTGATGCAGCCAGTCAATATACTCTCCACTCCACATGTATAGCAGTTTGTCAAAGTTGTAGATGTCACGCTGAATCTTTGCAGACTCATAAGGAAGTGGAGGCACTGCCATGCTTTCTTCCTAATTGCACTAACATGGTGACCCCAGGACAGGTCACCACCATCTTCTTCTGCAAATACACAACCATGACACCAGCATGAAGGTTTGTATGATGCTTTACAGTGCCAGCGATTGTGATCAGCTTCAATTCCTGCTGCTGTCTGTAAGTTTGTACATTCTCCCCATTATGGCATGGGTTTCCTCCAGGTGCTCTGGCTCCCTCTCACATTCCAAAGACATAGGGGTTAGGGTTAATAAATTGTGAGAAACAGGTGACACTTGCCATCTACCCCCAGCACACCTTCGGAATGTGTTGGTCATTGACAGAAATGGCACATTTCACCGTATATTTCAATGTAAATGTAACAAAAAATGCTAATCTTTAAACATTTAACACTGCTTTTGTGCTGCAGAAGAGACTTGTTCACAGGTCATAATGGCAGAGATATCAGAATGCTCTGAAATGCAGTCGACCAAATGTTACATAAGGTCTAAAACTGGCAACAATTCATCATTATATAACCTTTATATTTCTCAAGTTGTAATTACCATTCATTTTCAACACTGACCACACCCAGCATTTATTGGGTAACTCAAACTACAGGCAGATGAAACAGTGACTGTGCCAAAGTCTAACTCCAACAGTATACGAAGAGCCTCGTATATATCCTATCAATGTATTTATTAGCACAGATCTTCAGTTCCTAATGCTTGACCAAACAGACCAAAACTCCAAAGATGAACTCAATCTGTTGTGAAGTCCCTCTTTCTCATTTCTGAGTTTAATGAAAATACTTTATTTCACTTTAAAGATTCATTTTCCTTTGAAAATATAATTAAACAGTTATTGATACTGGGCCTAGAACACTGAAGGCGCGGGACCAACCACTAACTTAAGGTTATTAACTGACATTTGTACTCAATGTGTATTACAAAGAATGCTGATGTGTAAGATTAAAGAATTTTGTTTAGCTTTTATATGAAAAATGTCGAACCAGCACAGTATCAGAACAAGTCATTAAAAGCTAATGAGACTGGGATGCAACATTAGATAAGGAACAAAAATAACAAAATAAAAGACTCGGGAGAACTTGCGGCCATTATAGTCTGGAAAATTTTACAAATGGCAGGAGAAATGATGCCGTGAATAGATTTAAACATGTGAAGAATGTTGAACTTGAGATGGAAGGTCATTAAGAGCCCAAATAAATCTGAAGAGGAATGAACTTGGTTTGAGATAGGATATTGACACCAGAGTTTTTGATGAGATTAGAATCACGGAGGATTGAGAATAGTTGAGGTACCAAGAAAGTACTGTAAAGGTCCAATTTGGAGTCTTTACAGATCTCTTAATGGGCAAAAACTCGCATCCCAATGCAATGTTTATGCCACAAATTTAAAATTATTCTCCTTTCACTTTGTTGCCTTTAATAGCAGTCAGTACAGCAATGGCAGCAGACCAAATGGTTATATAAAGTCTACAACTGGCAGCAATTCATCCTTATATAAGTTTTATGCGTCTCAAGTTCTAATTACTATTCATTTTCAACACTGACCACCCTCAGTGTTCATTGGGTAACTCAAGCTACAGGCAGATCACTCAGTCGCTGTGCAAACACCTAACACCAACAGTACACCAAAAGCCCAGGTTGTAACCTAGCAATGTACGTATTGGCACAGACCTTCAGTTCTTTTAACCCTTGATAAAACAAACTAAAAATCTCAAAAGCTGAAGTCAACCAGTCAGAAGGTCCCTATAGTACTGTGCAAAAGTCTTAGGCGCACACACACACACATATATATTTATATAGCTAGACTTTTGCACTGTACTGGTACCGCAAAAAAAAATCATGACATATAAACTTGATTCTGATATGGGTCACTATTGTGGACTGAGAGTGGGAAAAGGGCAGGGAGGGGGAATCATGATTGGAGAAAGGAGAGAGGAGGGAGCGGAAAGCACCAGAGAGACATTCTGTAATGATAAATAAACCAACTGTTTGGAATCAAATAACTTTGCCTGGTGTCTCAGGGTTGAGTATGTCTATACCCAAGCCAACGTCCACCAGACACTATGTCTCTGCCACCTGTCCCACACCCCTCCCATGGCACTCCTATGTCTCTGCCACCTGTCCCACACCCCTCCCATGGCACTCCATCCTCACTATTCCCAACATCCTTTGCTCCCACCACATTTACAAACTTGATCTCCTCTTCACATTGACAAATACAGTACTGTGCAGAAGTCTTTGACATCCTAGCAATATATATGTGCCTAAGGCTTTTGCACAGTACTGTACATCTTTCTCTACATGTAGGTATGCTATATTTCTATTCCTTGTTGTATTTTTAGGCTGGATAAGTCTTACATATCTTAGTGGCCTCTTTATTAGGTACAGAAGTGAACCCAGTGTGATCATATGCTGCTGAAGCCCATCCACTTCAAGGTTTGATGTTTTGTGTATTCAAAGATGCTCTTCTGCATGCCACTGTTGTAATTCAGTCTGACCGTTCTCCTCTGACCTCTCTCATTAACAAGGCATTTTCGCTCACAGAACAGCCACTCACTGGATGTTTTTTTGTTTCTTGCACCATTCTCTGTAAACTCTCGAACTGTTGTGCGTGAAAATCCCAGTAGATCAGCACCTATCGATGATACAAAGATAGGTGGAGGAGCGGGTAGTGTTGAGGAAACAGAGAGCCTGCAGAGAGAATTAGATAGTTTAGGGGAATGGGCAAAGAAGTGACAAATGAAATACAATGTTAGAAAGTGTATGGTCATGCACTTTGGTGGAAGAAATAAACGGGCAGACTATTATTTAGAAGGAGAGAGAATTCAAAATGCAGAGGTGCAAAGGGACTTTGGAGTCCTTGTGCTGGATACCTTAAAGGTTAACCTCCGGGTTGAGTCGGTGGTGCAGAAGGCGAAAGCAATGTTGGCATTCATTTCTAGAGGTATAGAATATAAAGACAGGGGTGTGATGTTGAGGCTCTATAAGGCGCTCATGAGACCACACTTGGAATATTGTGTGCAGTTTTGGGCTCCTTATTTTAGAAAGGATATACTGACATTGGAGAGGGTTCAGAGAAGATTCACGAGAATGATTCCAGGAATGAAAGGGTTACTGCATGAGGAACATCTGGCAGCCTTTGGGCTGTATTCCCTGGAGTTCAGGAGAATGAGGGGGGATCTCACAGAAACATTCCAAATGTTAAAAGGCCTGAACAGATTAGATATGGCAAAGTTATTTCCCATGGTAGGGAAGTCTAGGACAAGAGGGCACAACTTCAGGATTGAAGGACGTCCATTTAGAACAGAGATGCGGAGAAATTATTTTAGTCAGAGGATGGTAAATCTGTGGAATTTGTTGCCATGAGAGGCTGTGGAGGCCAAGTCATTGGGTGCATTTAAGGCCGAGATAGATAGGTTCTTGATTAGCCAGGGCATCAAAGGATATGGGGAGAAGGAAGGGAAATGGGGATGACTGGAAGAACTGGATCAGCCCATGGCTGAATGGTGGAGCCGACTTGATGGGCTGAATGGCCTGCTTCTGCTCCTATATGGTCTTATGATCTTTCCCAGTTACTCAAACCACCCTGCCTGGTACAGGTGTGCCTAATAAAGTGGCCACTGAGCCTATGTGGCAGAAATGGCGGTCTTTAAAGGATTGCTCCTGGCACTCTGTGAGTAGGGTTGTAATCACCAGTCATTACAGAATGCTGACAAGAAGCAGTTCTGGCCACCTACCTACAGGAAAGATATCAATAAAATCAAAAGAGTACAGAGAAAATTTACTAGGATGCTGCTGGAACTTAAGGACCTGTTGAGGAAAGGCTGAAAAGGTTAGGAATTTATTCCCTGGAGTGTAAGAGAATGAGGAATGATTTGATCGAGGTGTTCAAAATTATGAGGGTTATAGATAGGGTAAATGCAAGCACGCTTTTCCACTGAAATTAGCTAAGACTAGAGCTAGACGTATGGTGAAAGGTAAAATGTCTGCGAGGAACATGAGGGAAACTTCTTCACTCAGAGGGTGGTGAGAGTGTAGAATGAACTGCCAGCGGAAGTGGTGGATGTGGGCTTGATTTCAACATTTAAAAGAAGTTTGAATAAGTCCATGGATGGGAGACGTGTGAAGAGCTATGGTCAATGGGACTAGGCAGAATAGCAATTTAGCGTGGCCTAGGTGGGCCATTCTCCTCTGACTCGATGACTCTAAGAAGCATTTCCAACAATGCAAAACGTAGGAGTGTAATTGCTCCATTCAGCCCATCGAGTCTTATCCACCATTTTACCATGGCTGATTTATTTTCCCTCTCAACCCCATTCTCCTGCCTTCTCTCCAGAGCCTTTGACACCCTTAGTAAACAAGAATTTATCAACCTCCACTTTAAATATACCCAAGAGATTCCGCAGATGCTGGAAATCCAGAAAGCACCACTGTCGAGAGTGACAGAGTAATAATTTAGCTACTGGAGTAATAATTTTGAGTCCTTTTCAAGTAATCCATTGACTAAGTTCCAATCCCACCACAATAATTTGGAATTTAATTGTCAGTTAATTAGGTAAATCAGGATTTTAAAAAAACTGCAGATTTTTAAAGAACTGCTAGTACCAGTTATGGTGACTATGAAGCTACACGGTTAAAAAATCTTCCAGTGTCCTTCAGGGGAATGAAGTCTGCTCTTCTTATCTGGTCTGATTTATATGTAACACCAGACCGTAAACAATGTTGTTGAGCAGAGGGATCTTGGGGACCAAATTCATAGCTCTCTGAAAGCGAGTACACAGGTTGATAGGGTGATTAAGAAGGCAGATGGCATGCTTGCCTTTATTAGTCAAGGCACTGATTTCAAAAGTGAGGAAGATTTGTCGCAGCTTTATAAAACTCTAGTTGGACCACATTTGGAGTATTGCATACAGTTCTGGCCAACCCATTATAGGTAGGATGTCAAGTCTCTGGAGAGGATGCGGTGCGGAAGAGGTTTACAGGATGCTCCCTGGATTAGTGGGCATGTGCTATAACAAGAGGCTGGACAAAATTTGGTTGCTTTCTCTGGAGCTGCCGATCTGATAGGAGGTTTATAAAATTATGAGAAGCATAGGTAAGTTTTTTCCCCCGGTTTGAAAAGTCTAATACCAGAGGGCATGCATTTAAGGTTAGAGGGGGTAAGTTCAAAAAAGATTTGAGTGTAAAGTATTTACAAAGAGAGTGAAGGGTACCTGAAATGCACTACCCGGGGTGGTGGTAAAGGCCGAAAAATTAGGGCTTTTAAGAGACTTCAGATGGGCACATGAATGTGAGGGAAATGGAAGGATATGGACATTGTGTAGGCAGAAGGGATTCATTTAGTTGGCTGAAGGGACTGTTCCTATGCTGTACTGTTCTATGTTTGGAACCACAATATGGGTTGACCCTCAGCTGCCTTCTGAAATGGCTGAGTTATAAAGTTTAATTCATCATGGGACCTGCATGCTGTAGAGTCACACAGCATAGGATTATGCCCAGGCCCTTCAGCCCAATCAGTCCATGCCGTCAAAGATTCCCGTCTGTCCGCATTTGGCCAAATCCCTCTAAAAAATGAAACTAGTTGAAACACTCAACAGGTCAGACTGCATCCACAGAGAAACAGTTTACGTTTCAGATTAGTTCTGACCCACCTGAAACATCTCTGTTCTGTGAGACTCGCTCTCTAAAGCTGTAGCTTTATCAGCTGAGAATGTAAAATCACAGAAGCATAATGCAACATAGAAGTAGGTCCTTTGCCACAGCTAGTCCATGCTAGACTAGTTTTCTGCATAGTCCCTTGACCACAGCCCTCTGTCATCCATTTATCAATCCAACTTCATTGTTTCTGAGTGCCTTCTATTCTATTTTATTTCAGGAAAGTTAAACAGTTTTGTTTGTAAGAAAAAGCTCACAGCTTTGGCTTTCTTCCCATCTCTGATCATATCCTTTTGTTGCTGCCTTCTGAATTGTAGAAATGCCTTTCAGTGGTTCCACAGTGGATAAAGACAACAGTGAATCAGCCAAGTGCAATGAAATTCTACAGCTCTATTGAATCGATTTCACGAAGGACTAAATGATCTACAGCATCAATGGTGTATATTAACCAGCTCCTACACTTCATTTAGGCATGATGCCAAGGACATGTTGTTATAGAAAGTGTTCCTGTAACCAGCACTATAAGTCGTACAGTGACACATTCTCTGAAGTACACTCTGTTGCCACTTTATTAGGTACCCCCTGTACTTAATAAAGTAGCCTCTGAGTGTATTTACATATTTATTAATCTATTTTTTATTCAGAACAGGTCCTTCCGGCCCAACCAGCAAACCACCTATTTAACCCCAGCCTAATCATAGGACAAAGGAAACCCACACGGTCACGGGAAGGACATACAAGACTTCTTACAGAGGAAGATGTAAGAATACACAAGTATTCCCGGGATCCTGTGTTCTTCTTTTGATCGGTTTCTGGAGTTACAAAACAAAGCGGTAGTAAAGAGGTTGTTTTGAAATGAACCTCAGACGACTAACTACCCGTTGATGTGCAGCGAGACATTCGAGTTTAAAAAAAAGCACTGTACATATTTCTTTGGAAAAGGGAGGAAGATAAATGGTTGAGTTAAAAAAAGACAGAAAACAAGACAAAATTCATAGGTTCATAAAGAGTGAGCACTTGGCGATAATGTTAATAATAATAAAGAAAAAGCAGAAATGCCTGGCTTTATCGAAAAGATTGATGCATTTGATTGCCTAATATATAGATGAATGATGTATACTGAATGAATTGAGCAGTATTTGAAGCAAATGAAATAGCTGATTTGAAGCGAGTGCCAGTGTGTCTGAATACAAGACGTTGAAAAACATTCAGCTTGCTTAGGAGTTTAACTGCTCCAACCAAACCGGCCAAAATGAGCTTGGCAGATTTCATAAACGTAATGCAGTAACATTTAGAACCAAAACCATTGTTGATTGCAGAACACTTTCGATTTCATACACAAAATCAAAAGGAAGGGGAGACCATTTCATCTCACGTGGCTGAATTGAAGAGATTGTCCAAACTTTGTCAGTTCAGTGTTGGAATTAATGATGCACTGAGAGATTGTTTAGTTTGTGGTATCTGACAAGAAAGCATTCAAAGCAGCTCCTAACTGAAGCACAATTCACCTTTAAAAGAGCAGTTGAAACCACTGTAACAATGGAAACATACAGAGATGCAATTGGGTTGCCATCAGAAGTGAAAGTGAGTGTGAATAAAATTGCAACATCTAAACAGAAACTTGCCTGGCCGAACAAATCGTGTTACCACTGTGGCTGGGCTCACATACACCAGCCCAATGCAGGTTTAAAGGTGAAGCTGAGAAAGACACATACAAAGACAATGTTAGGCAGACAAAAATAAATGGACTGCACAGGGAAGAGCAAAAGATAAAAAGTCAAATTGAAGTTTCAACTGAACACTGATCTGCATGCTGTGGCCACACTATTGGCACACCAGGATTACACAAGTGTGCTGAGAAAATTCAAGCAGTAGTGGATGTCCCAAGGCCAAAGGATGTGTCACAGTTGTGTTCTTTTCTAAGATTTATCAATTACTATAACAGGTTCCTGCCAAACCTGGCTACTGTGCTCCACCCTTTGAACTCATTTCTACAGCTCGGGAAGAAATGACAATGAAAAGACAAAGGAAATGGTGACGTCAGACACTGTCCTCACACATTGTGATCCACATCGTCCAGTGAAGCTTGCCTGTGACACCTCGCCTTTTGGTCTAGGTGCAGTCATGTTACATATTATGAGAGATGGAAGTGAACGCCCCAAAGCCTTTGCATCACATTCCCTTAAAAATTGACAGAAAAGCCTTGAGTCTGGTTTGGAGTGTAAAGCATTTCAACCAGTACTTGTATGGGAGAGGGTTTACCCTCATTACTGATCATCAGCCACTAGTGTCCACTTTCATTCCACTAACAGCAGCAGCAGCACAAATGCAGAGATTGGCTCTGTTTGTTGGAGGAAACAATTAAAAGATCAAATTCAAGTGGATGACTAATCGTGGAAATGCTGATGGGGTGTCCTGTTTACCCTTGAAAAAGGAAATACCTGAATAATTTACAAAAGGGTCACTCCTATTGACGTATTCTCCCTAACATGAATCAGAAGTCACTCTATTACGGCACAGATGATCCAAAGGGAAACAAAAAAATATCCCACACTGCCTCAGATCAACATGGCAACTCAAAATGGCCGAAATGTGCAGCAGAAATTCCAGTTTTGCCCTTGGCAGTGGGCTGTCTTTGTGGGAACTGAGAGTTGTTGTACCATCCAAGCTGAGAGCTGAAGTGTTGGAGGATCTACATGCCAGTCACCCAGGTGCGGACAAAATGAAAGGGTTGGCTCGACGCTTTGTCTGGTGGCCTGGGATAGATCAGCAGATCGAGCATCTTGCCATGCACTGTTTGGGATTCTAACATGTCCAGAAGATGCCAAGAGCAGCGCCTCCCCATCCCTGGGAATGGCCTGCATTGCCCTGGCAGAGGACTCGTGTGGAGTTTGCCGGACAAAAATTTCCTGGTAGTAGTGGATGCAGCTACAAAGTGGCCAGAAGTGTTCCCAAATAGACTCGCACACTGTTGATGTGTTGAGAGGACTCTTCTCAAGGACTGGTGTTCCAGAACACTTAATCAGTGACAACGGACCACAGTTTGTTGCAGAAGAGTTTCAGTCATTCCTGAAAATGGATGGAATGAGACGTATTACGATTGCACTGTTCCACCCAGCGACAAGTGGCTTGCTGGAAAGGTTTATCCAGAATCTAAAGAACAATGTCAGCAGAACACACAACACTGACACTGAATCAGAAGCTCACCAATTTCATCCCTGCACATCGGAACGGAGCACACTCCACAACCAACAACTCACCATTGATGCTGTTCCTGGGTCATCCCTTGCACTCACACTTGATCTCCTCAAACCCACTCTGAGAAAGAGTATGCAGGACAAAGATCTGAGGCAAATTTAGGGCTCCTTCAACAAGGAGGTTCAATATTTCACTCCTGGAGAAGCAGTCCTGAAGAGGGACTACAGATGTGATCACAGACATCCCAACTCTCCCGGAAGTTCCGGGAGTCTCCCGCATATTGATAGTGTCTCCCTGTTGCCCACAAATTATATACAATATCCTGGGAAAAAAAGAGAGAGTGAGAGAGAGAGAGAGAGAGTGGGAGAGGGGGGAGAGGGAGAGAGAGAGAGAGAGAGAGGGAGGGGGAGAGGGAGAGAGAGAGGGAGGGAGGGACAGAGGGAGGGAGAGGGAGAGGGAGAGGGAGAGGGAGAGGGAGAGGGAGAGGGAGAGGGAGAGGGAGAGAGAGAGAGAGAGAGAGAGAGAGAGAGAGAGAGAGAGAGAGAGAGAGAGAGAGAGAGAGAGAGAGAGAGAGAGAGAGAGAAACTAAAGTGTACCCCTGCTTGATAGCGGTCAAGAGTAATGACAGTGTTACTCACTGCACTGTTTGCAACAGTGACTTTTCTATTGCCCATGGTGGGTTACATGACTGTAACAGACATGTTGAAGTGAGTTTAACAGGTGTCATTCATTCATTAGCATAGCTAATGTTATTTAAACTAGCTGGCTAGGGGCTAAAGAGCTACTCTATTGCAGACATCCCACCTCTCCCGGAAGTTCCGGGAGTCTCCCGCAAATTGATGGTGCTACCTCCCCGAAATGAGTTTTTGCAGGGTGGGATGTCTGTGATCATAAGTGGGTACTTGGAATGATTATGGACAGAATTGGACCACTCTCCTGCTCAATGGAGATTGTGTCTGATGTTATCTTCTCTGTGGATTGTCACCTTGTCGTGGTGGAGAAGCTTGTGTGGTCCTGAGAGTGATGCCATCTGGAGCTATGCTCCTGGTAGGGTCACCCATGGCGGTAAGGTCAAGGGTGAGGTCCCTGACAAAGAACAATCCAACCAAGACCTCAACGATGGAACAGGCGGATGAAGTTACTTTGAACTCAGTGGCTGTGAAGGCGGATGAAGGCTACAACAAATCCATCAGCTCCAATCATCATGGTTTCCATGCCATTGGAATCAGTTGGTTGATTCGTGAAGTATTGTGTGCTTCTTGGAGTGCAACATCAAGTACACGTAAAACAAATACACGCAAAGGCGTCTTCGCTCTGTGATAGATCAATGGAACGAAGACCATCATCCTCGACCTCGAGGGATAGCCATGACGACGGAGACAATGCATCAAACATTTGAAGAGAACAGAATCAATTGTTGACGAAGAAAGGTGCCCAGAGCTGTCAGAACCACTTCCTGCAGTCCCAGAGTCAACTGCTACAACCACCATGGAGGAGGCCCCAGAACCTGAGATCGTTTCATAGCCACCATTCTCACCTGCCAAGCAGAGTGACAAACCTTGTCACAAATGATGTTATCCCACAAAAATCAGAAATCCTTCTTCACAGTGATAACATCTTTAGCAACACACACAAAATGTTAGAGGAACTCAGCAGGCCAGGCAGCATCAATGAAAAAGAGTACAGCCGATGTTTCAGGTTGAGACCTTTTAAAGAACTGTCCTGCTTACACAATTCATTATGGGTTATAAGTAAAAGTACGTGAATGGCATATGTCATTATGCCATCACTTCATATTTTCATGCCCCACTCCAGTAAAATGAAATAGACAAGCATCCCCTGGTTCCCATGTTTCCTTTCAATTTAATTTCTGAAGTTACAAAACAATCAAAAGGCTTAATAAACTGATTAGAAAGGCTGGCTCTGTTAAAGGAGTCAAACTGGACACACTGGAGGCTGTGCTGGAACAAAGGATCCTATGGAAAATCCTGACAATTCTGCACAATGTTTCTCACATTCTGCATGCACCTTGGTTGAACAGAGGAGCACTTTTACTACACTGCTCGAAAGAGCACTATATGAGGTTATTCTTACCCTCGGTCATTAGGCTCTATAATGAGTCAACCTATAGCAGGGGAAGTGAAAACCCCTCCTATTAGACTGTTTGTGGTAACTTATTTCTTTTATTCTTTCTACTTCTAATATTTATATCTGTGCACTTGTAATGCTACTGTGAGGCTGTAATTTCCTCTGGGATCAATAAAGTATTTATCTGTCTATCCATCCCCTTCTCCTGTACATGACAAAGTAGCCTATGAGCATATGGTCATGGTCTTCTGCTGTTGTAGTCCATCTTCTTCATGACTCAACGTGTTGTGTGTTCAGAGGTACTCACTGATGTAACATGTGGTTATTTGAGTTCCTGTCACCTTCCTGTTAGTCTGAACCAGCCTAGACATTTTCCTCTGACCTCTCTCAGTAACAAGGCGTTCTTGCCCAGACAGTTGGGCCTGAAAATCCCAGAGATCACCAGTTCCTGAGATACTCAAACCACTTGGTCTTGCACCAACAATCATCCCATGGTCAAAGTCACTTAGATCACATTTCTTCCCCATTCTGATGTTTGGTCTGAACAACAAGTGAAGCTCTTGACCATTTCTTTTTTTTAAATTTTTTTTTAATTAGTTTTTCAAAACATCTTACAAATTAAAAACCCCAAATCCCAATGAGGAACATTAATACAGTGCAAAATTAAGCATACAATAACAATATGCTACAAAGGAAGAGAATTTAACAAAAAAAGCACCAGAATTAAAGACAGGTAAGCTTAGTATCCTCCCCAAGCCCCACAACACAAGAAAAAACAACAACTCCAGACCAACCACACCACAATATAGAGAGTATAAGTCAGGACAGTCAAACTCCCAGACTGTGAATACACTTAACAACAGAGGATAATAATGCCTACTACCAGAAAAAAAAGGGAGCTGAAAGCAAGGGACCGAAAAGAAGAAAAAAAAAGAAAAAAAAAACGCTAGTCAAGAGGAAGGTTATGAAAGTACTCGATAAAAGGTCCCCAGACCTTATGGAACTTTAGATCCGAATTAAGAACTGAATAATGAATTTTTTCGAGGTCCAAGCAGGCCATAATGTCGTTAAGCCATTGCGCATGAGTGGGCGGGGCAACATCTCTCCATCTAAGGAGGATCAAGCTTCTAGCCAGGAGAGAGGCAAAGGATAATATTCGGCATTTGGTCGGATCCAGACATAGATCTGTCTCACCCCAAAAACCAAACAGAGCAATTAAGGGGTTTGGTTCTCAGTGCTGATTCAGAATACACGATAACGTAGTGAAGACATCTTTCCAGAATTTCTCCAAGCTAGGACAGAACCAGTACATATGGATGAGAGAGGCCACGCCCCTCTTGCATTTATCACAGAGCGGACTAATGCCAGGGTAGAATCGAGATAGTTTAGATTTAGACATATGGGCTCTGTGAACAATCTTAAACGGTAAAAGGCAATGGCGAGCACAAAGAGAGGTTGAGTTAACCGATTTGAGAACTGAGTCCCAGCTCTCATCGGGTAAGGAGATATTTAAATCCTGCTCCCAGGCCATTTTAATTTTATCCACAGGGACCTGTCGTAAGGCTGCCAGTTTATCTCTGATAATGGATATTAAACCTTTACCTAGTGGATTAATGGAAAGAAATAGGTCCATAACATTTTTTGCAGGCATTTCAGGAAAGTTAGGAATTAAGGGAGCAATAAAGTGTCGGACTTGGAGATATCTGAAAAAATGAGTGTTAGGCAGATTGAACTTAACAGAGAGCTGCTGAAAAGAAGCGAAACGATTATCAATGAAAAGATCTTCAAAATGTCTAATGCCCTTCCTATACCAAACATGGAATGCTGAATCGTACATAGTAGGTAAACAAAGGTGATTATGTGCGACAGGGCTGGAAACGGAGAACCCCTGGAAACCGTAGCATTTCCTGAACTGAACCCATATACGCAAAGTGTGTCTAACAAGAGGGTTGGCTATTGATCTGGGCAGACTACTAGGGAGTGCAGAGCCAAGAAGTGCAGAGATAGATAATTCTTTAGTGGAGCTCAACTCCATTGCCACCCAGTTAGGGCACTCGGGTTGGCCGTGGAAGAAAGACCAAAAGGTAGCACAGCGTATATTAGCTGCCCAATAATATAAACGAAAGTTAGGTAAAGCCATGCCACCCTCTTTTTTAGATTTTTGGAGATGGATTTTATTAATTCTAGCCTGCTTATTCTGCCACAGATATGACAAAATAATAGAGTCTAAGGAATCAAAGAAAGATTTAGGAATAAAAATTGGGATAGATTGAAATAGGTATAAAAATTTGGGGAGAACATACATTTTAACAACGTTAATACGACCTAGCAAAGACATAGATAGAGGTGACCATTGTACCAGACTCTGTTTTATAGCATATGAAAGATTGGCAAAGTTTTCACGAAAGAGGTCTTTAAACTTCCTTGTGACTGTAATTCCAAGATAAGTAAATTGGTTATGGACTACTTTAAAAGGGAGATCACGAAATGTTAGTTCTTGTGCTTCTTTATTAATTGGGAAAAGTTCGCTCTTATGTAAATTAAGTTTATAGCCAGAGATCTGGCTAAACTGGTCAAGAAGTGAAAACATTAGAGGTAAGGATGTAGACGGATTTGAGAGAAAGAGTAATAAGTCATCAGCATAGAGAGAAACTTTATGCTCAACACCCCCTCTCCAAATCCCGGTCAATTCAGGACAGTTTCGAAATGCTATCACCAGAGGTTCTATAGCCAGCTCTTGACCATTTCTGCATGCTTTTATGCATCGAGTTGCTGTCTTATTATTGGTTTATCAGATATTTGCATTAACGTGCAGGTGTGCAGATGTACTTCGTAAAGTGGCCTCCGAGTGTATTTCAGCAGTTTCTCTAAAAGGCTGTATAAAAGGGTCAGCGGACCTACTAAGGAACTGGCTGTGTGGGGAGGACCAAGCCATCATCTCAAATCAGAGGGAACATAGCGTCTAGAATCATTCAAATAAGTGACTGCTGTTGCAAGTACTCACTTCAAAGCGATGAGCGCTCCCGTCTGACAGCTTTAACTGCATCAGTATAGCCGGCTGCAGAGCACGGGTCAAAGAACTGTAAACAGAAAGGCAGGGTCAGCGGTGAAGTGAAAACGAAAAATGAAATAAGCAGACAACAGAGGGAAATGCACATTGTGTAGGCAGCAGGGATTAGTTTCGTTAGCATTCAGTTACTGGTTTAATTCATTCCGCACAACATTGTGGGCCAAATCGCCTGTCCATGCTGAATTGTTCTCAGTTCTATATGTTCTTCCTGTGCCATCAAAACAAAATGATATCTGTCCCCCAAAAGTCTACAGATTCTATCAGCTGCATTGCTGATTTTGGTTGAGTTTTGGTTTTACCAATATAAAGGCAGGTTTATGAGAATGATCTTGGGAATGGAAGGGTTAATGTATGAGGAGCATTTGATGGCTCTGGGCCTGTACTAGATGGAATTTAGGAAAATTCACTGAAAGCTATCAAGCATATTGGAAGGCTGAGATAGAGTGTATGTGGAGAGATACTCTAAGGGACCAGATGTAAGAGTATTTGGATAGACATGGACTGATTAAGGATTGCCAGCATGGCTTTCCACATGGTAGGTTGTGTCTAAGCAACCTTACAGAGTTTTTCCAAGGATGTTCCCAGGAAAGTTGATGAAGGTAAGGCAGTGGATGCTGTCTATGTTGACAAGGTCCCACACAGGAGGTTAGTCAAGAGAGTTCAGTTACTCTGCATTCAAGATGAGGCAGTGAACTGGACTAGACATTGGCTTTGTGGAAGAAGCCAAAGTGTGGTAGTAGGTGGTTGCCTCTCTGACTGGAGGCCTGTGACTAGTGGTGAGCCACAGGGATCGGTGCTGGGTCCATTGTTGTTTGTCATCCATATCAATGATCTGGATAATAATGTGGTTAACTGGATCAGCAAATTTGCCGACGACATCAATGTTGGGGGTAAGGTGATCAGTGAGGAAGACTATCAGAGCTTGCAGTGGATTTGGAGCAGTTGGAAAAATGAGCTGAAGAATGGCAGATTGAATTTAATGCAGACAAGTGTGAGGTTTTACATAGTGAATGGTAGGGAATTGAGGAGTGTGGTAGAATAAAGGGACCTGGGAATACAGATACATAATTCATTGAAAGTAATGTTACAAGTAGACAGGGTTGTAAAGAAAGTTCTTGGCACATTAGCCTTCATCAATTGAAGTACTTAATACAGGAGAAGGGATGTTATGTTGAAGTTGTATAAGACATTGTGAGGCCTACTTTGGAGTATTATGTGCAGTTTTGGTCACCTACCGACAAGAAAGATGTAAACAAGGATGAAAGTGTACAGGCAAAATTTTGCCAGGACTGCACAACCTGATTTATAAGGAAAGATTTGAAGACTTTATTCCTTGGAACATAGAAGATTGAGGGGAGATTTGATAGAGGTATACAAAATTATGAGGGGTCTGGGTAGGGTAAATGCAAGCAGGCTTTTTCCACTGAGGTTAGGTAGGACTACTAGAGGTCATGGGTTAAGGGTGAAAGGTGAGAATTTTACAGGGAACATGAAAGGAAACTTAGAGGTCATGGAAGTGTGGAATGAGATGCCAGACAAGTGGTGCATGCACACTTGATTTCAACATGTAATAGAAGTTTGGAAAGGTACATTGACGGGAGGGGTAATGGAGGGCTATGGTCTGGGTGCAGGTCGATGGGACTAGGCAGTTTAAATAGTTCAGCATGGACTAGATGGGCCAAAGAGTCAATTGGGATCATACTCTATGATGCTTCCAATACTGGGAGGGTCTAGGGCCAGAGAGCACAGCTTCAGAATTATAAAAGATGATCCTTTAAAACAGAGATGAGGAATTCCTTTAGGCAGAAGGTGGTGAATCTGTGGAATTCATTCCCACAGGAGGCTGTGGAGCCCAAGTCACTGAGTTTATTTGAAGTCAAGGTTGATTAGTAAGGTTATAGGAAGAAAGCAGGAGAGTAAGATTAAGAGACAGTCAGCCATAATTGAATGGTAGAGCAGACTCGATGGTCTGTACGGCCTAATTCTGCTCCTGTGATTATGATGCAGCATGGATGTAGATTTGGTACTGAATGGCAGAACAGGCTGATGGAATTGAATGGCTTCTTCCAACATTGCGCTTATCAGTACAAACTATCATCAAACTGAATGATAACTTTGTTACCTAACCCACTGGCCTCTACAGTAAATTGTGTTACTGCAAATTCTAATGTTATATTATAAATTCAGTAATGAAACATGGGTAGGCTTAAGTTACAAATAAAGCACTGGATAATTACCAGTGCTAAACATGATTTTTTATGAAGTTTTATTATTTGATCCTTAAGTTCTTCTGCACTTTATAAATACAGAAAATAATCTGTTTCAGATATTTCCAGAAACTGAAATTAACATACAATTATTTCAGTCAATTTTCATTTAAAAACAGTCACTTCTATAAATGCAGTGGACAGCATTCTGATTGGTTGCATCCAGTCTGGTATAGAGGCACCAATGCACAGGTTTGCCTCGAGAAGGTGTCACTCAGGACACTCCCCATCTTGGACATGCCTTCTTCTTGCTAATATCATCAGGGAGGAGGTACAGGAGCCTGAAGACACATACTCAAAGATTCAGAAAAAGCTTTTCCCCTTTCGCCATCAGATTTCTGAACAGCCCATGAACTCATGAACACTATCTCGTTATTTTTTTGCACTAGTTTGTAAGTTACGGTAATTTTATGCCTTCGCAAGTGTTCTGCTGCTGTAAGACAACAAATTTCACATCATCACAGTTCATTGATATTATTTTGGTTTTTATTCCAAGCAAGTTCATTGGGACTTATTAATAGATCACGGCAGAGGTAAGTTATGCAGATCAAATTTAATGCACAACTTCAACCGCAACAAAAGCAAAAAACGACATTTTTGAAGTGGAAAATTTACAATACTACTGTGGAACATTTGAAAGTGTGTTAGGGTATCAGTAATATCGATAGGCTGGTGTTGACAGTCAATCTGAAACCACCAAATTCCCAAGGGTGCCAATTATCTGAGTATTACTGTATTTTTATTAGCTAATTTTAAAGATGCAACAATAATTACACTATTGCTTGCTCATTATGTGCAACTTTAATGTTGAATATGCCATTTGACATTGGAGTGAAGGAGGCTGAGAGACAACTTCACAGAGAAGTACAAGATGATTACACTGTACACCTTAACTGGTTGCTTGTCAGTATTTCTTTATGTATAGCTTTTTCATCCTCCAAGAGGACCACAACCTTGTTGTGGTTTGGAGGCTTGCATGCCTAATGACCCAGAGAGCTGGAGTCAGGGCTTTATGCTTTGGCTCTTGGCAAGGTCACCCATGCCAAACAGGTCAAAGGGTAGAGGCCAGACTAAGAGTGGTCCACCGGTCTCTAGGTTTCGGGGTTCAGCTCAGGGATAACAACGCTGACTGGTTAGAAAATACTGTTCTGGAAACAGCCAGCATGACTGACAGTAGAGAAAACCAAGAGGAAGCTATTGACAAAGATGGAGGACCTTCATTGCTGCCCTAAACACCAGCAGTGTAATGGCGTCAAATAGAGAAGTTTTTCATAAGTTCTATTGTATTTCTTTATTTTCCAGTAAATGTCTTCAAGAAACTGAATCTCCATACTTTGATAATATATTTTACTTTGACTTTGATAAGAGGCACTAATAGAGAGAGATAAGAGTCAGCACCTTTTCCTAGGGCAATAATTACTAATACAAGAGGACAGACTTTCAAGGAGATTGGAGTGAAGTGTAGGGGGGATGGCAGAGGTAGGGTTTTATTTTCATTCAGAGGGTGGTTGTGCATGTAATGCACAGCTGGGTCTGATGGTAGAGGTATTAGGGGCATTTATGAGGCACTTAGAAGACAGATGGTTGAAAGTAAAGTGGAGGGTTACAGTATGTGGGAGGGAAGCATTAAGATTGATTATGGAGTACTTTATAAGGTCGGCACAACATTGTGGGCTGAAGGGTCTGTACTGTGCTGTATTGTTCTATATTCTATGTCCAAATTGATATGTCAGCCAGGACACTGCAGAATGTTGACACATGCCTTGGTCTTTTTGGTCAGAGCACATTTGGAGTATTATGAGTAGTCGTGCACCCCATATCTAACAAATGATGTGCTAGCGTTGGAGAGGGCCCACAGGAAGTTCATGAGAATGATCTGGTAATTAAAGCATTAAAGGAATAAAGCATGAGAAGCATTTGATAGCTCTGGGTCTTTACTCACTGGAGTTTAGAAGAATAGGGGAGATCTCAAAGTTCAAAGTAAATTTATTACTAAAGTACATATGAAACCCTGTGATTCATTTTCTTGCAGTAATACTCAATAAATACATAATAGAATAATAACAATAATAGAATTAATGAAAGACTGCACCAACTGGGTGCTAAACCATTGTGCAAAAGACAGCAAACTGTGCAAATACAAAAAGAAAGAAAGAAAGAAGCAATAAATATCGAGAACATGAGATGAAGAGTCCTTAAAACTGAGTCCATAGGTTGTGGGAACATTTCAGTGAAGTTGAGTGAAATTATCCCCTTTGCTTCAAGAGCCTGACGGATGAGGGGTAATAACTGTTCCTGAACCTGGTGATGTGAATCCTGAGGCTTCTGTACCTTCTTCCTGATGACAGCAGCATTAAGAGAGCATGACCTGGGTGGTGGGGATTCCTGCTGATGGATGCTGATGATGGATTATTATTTGCGACAGTGCTCCATGTAGATGTGCTCAATGGTGAGAAGGGCTTCACCTGTGATGGACTGGACCATATCCACTAATTCTTGTCAGACTTTCTGTTCAAGGGAATTGGTGTTTCCATACCAGACTGTGATGTAGCCAGTCGATATACGCTCCGTCACACATCTATCGAAGTGATAGGTTTCTCACTGAAACCTATCAAATATTGAAAGGCCTAGATAGAGTGGACATGGAGATGAGGTTTCCAATAGTAAGGGAGTCTAGGACCAGAGGGCACAGCATCAGAATACAAGATTGCTCCTTTAGAAAAGGGATAAGGAGAAATTCCTTTAATGAGGGGGTGGTGAGTCTGTGGAATTCATTGCCACAGACAGCTGTGGAGACCAAGGTATTGGTATATTTAAAGAGGAGGTTGATAGGTTCTTGATTACCAAGGGCATCAAAGGTTGCAGTGAGAAGGCAGGTGAGGTGATAAATCAGACACGATGGAATGACAGAGATAACTTGATGGACCAAATGCTCTAATTCTAGTCCCATGTCTTATGATCTCACCAAACGATAACATTGAGTATGATGCATATTGAATGGAGACCCAAGTATCAACCTTACCTGGAAGAAATGGCCACATCAACTCGCCATCTGAAATCCTGAACACTTGGCAAACGATTCCCTTGTTGCAGGGCTGCAGCCTCCAACACTGCTCGTCTTAAAGCAGAATATATAATTGTAGTGGAAACATTAACACATTGTTAATTGGACATGTTAAAAATGCTGGTAAAATACAATCATACAGACACATAACTGATTAAAGAGAGAAAATACACCCTCAAAATACATTTTCATGACTCCACCTGGGGTCAGACAGCAGAAAATCACAACAGGTCTTAAATTCACTCTGGAACATGGGCCCCAACCTGTTTTATGTCATGGGCCAATATTATTAAGCAAGGGGTCTGACAGCCCCAGGTTGGGAACCCTTGCCCCAGAGATTTAAGTATAAAAGCTGGACCATGGGTATTAGGAAAAACACGAAAACAGATTACCTGTGTTCATCTCCCTTCCTCATCAACATTAGTCCTAATTCCACATATCAGACCCATCTGCATTTTCACCTTTACGTCCACTCATCGTGAAATCTTGATATGTGTAGAACTTCACCATGTGACTAGCTAACAGGTAGCTGGCTTACTATCCCCTTCCAAGATGTCATTCCACATTATCAGTAAGTGGTTACCTAAGCCAGAAACCCCATCCTTAAAATTATTAAAATATTATTTACTGAAGTAATCCTCCCTTCCTTAAGCATATCCAAGTAAAGGGCACAGTGAAATGTACAAAAAGGAAACTAGACATAAATACAACGTGCATCAAGCCCTTTTGCAATCTAAAACAAGCACGAGGTGGCAGTATGTGCTGTGAGTGGAGAGATTACCCATTATCCAGCATCCTAAGTGTACAGGAATTACTTGATCTGTGACACTTGCACAGGTCTGACCCAGAGATAAAAACAATATTTCCATTACTAACGATGCCGTTCAGCTCATTGTACTGAAACTTTTGTATAGAATTTTCAAAATGCTAGTTGGTTAAAGAACTGAATGACCACAGACCCTGAAACATATAAGCAGAATTAGGCCAATTGCCCATTGAGACTGGTCTGACACTCAATCACGGCTGATTTATTTTCTTTCTTTCTTTTTTTAATAATTTTTTAAATTGAATTTTCAAATAGGTTACAGAAAGAAAAAAAAATTATCAACCCTTGCCCCCTCCCCCCTGACATATCCCTACAGAAAAAAAAGAGAAGAAAAAAGAAAGAAAGAAAGAAAGGAAGAATGCCTGGATATCGGAAGATCCCCACATGCTCCATGGAGTTCATAATAGCTTTAATATGTATATTTATTTCTTTCCCCAGATAACCAATAATTTTATCTTTGGAGCACCTATATATTTAATCCTATCTTTTGTAAATAAGGGTGCCAAATTTTCAGAAATATTTCATATTTATCTCTTAAATTATAAGTAATTTTTTCAAGTGGAATGCAGCTAAAAATTTCATTCTTCCAATGATCTATGCTTAAGTATGAATCCGATTTCCAAGTAACTGCAATAGCCTTTTTGGCTACTGCCAATGCAATTTTTATGAATTCTTTCTGATATTTATTCAATTTGGATTTCGATTTTATCCCTTCAATATTGCCTAGTAAAAATAATGTTGGATTATGTGGAAGTTGTATTCCAATAATTTGTTCCAGTAAAACTCTTAAATTTGTCCAAAAAGGTTGAATTTTAAAATAAGACCAAGTAGAGTGTAAAAAAGTACCAATTTCTTGATTACATCGGAAGCATTGATAAGATAAATTTGGGTTTAATTTATTTATTTTTTGTGGTGTAATATATAATTGATGTAAAAAATTATATTGCACTAGTCTTAGCCGGACATTTGTTGTATTCCCTAGATTACAATATTTATTCCAAACACTACCAATACAATTACCGCAGAAGTTTTTTCAAGAGTTAAATAAATGTGTGAGGAAATTCCTTTGGAAAGGTAAGATGTCAAGAACATCGTTGGAAAAATTGACATGGAAATTTGACCTAGGAGGGTTACAACTTCCAAACTTTAAAAATTATTATAAAGCAAATCAACTTCGATTTATTGCATCTTTTTTTGATGAAGATAAACCGGCATGGATTAGAATAGAACTAGATAAAATAGGAGAAAATATACCAGAAGATTTTATATATAAGTGGGAATCTAAATGGATACGGGAAAAGACAGAATCTCCTATATTAAAACATTTGACTGATTTATGGAATAAGATAAATGTTGATGATGAGATAAAGAAATCTTTAAAGAGACCTTTAATTCAAAATAAACTTATTCCTTTTACAATGGATAACCAACTTTTATACAACTGGTTTCAAAAAGGGATTAGATATATAGGAGATTGTTTTGAAGGAGGTATATTAAAGTCATTTGATCAATTAAAGAATAAATATAAAATAACAAACAACACTCTTTTTTGTTATTTCTAATTAAGGGCTTATTTAAGAGATAAATTGGGTCAAACAATGTTATTGCCGAAACCTAATGAAATAGAAATATTAATTCAAAAAGGAAAAATTAAAAAAATTATTTCTTGTATGTATAGTTTGATTCAAAAGCAGGCAATTAAACAAGGAATTCATAAGTCAAGACAAAAATGGGAAACTCATTTGAATATTAAATTTGAAGAAACAAATTGGTCAAGACTATGTCTTGACAGTATGATTTATTTTCTTTCTTAACCCAATTCACTTCCCATCTCCCTGTAATCCAGAGGTGTCGAACTCAATTGCACATGGGGCCAAAACTCAAAGCACACTTTAGGTCACGGGCCGAACAGGATAAACATTTATTGAACACACTAAAACTAAACATTTTTTGAACATAAATATGAATAAAAACAGACAGGAATATTATTCCAGAAAAAATAAACTAAAACTTTAAATAACTTAAATATCTTGCTCTCCAGAAAAATATCTCCTGTCAGTATTATACAAGTTAGAAATATGAGCATGCTGCAAAGAAACCCTGAAAATATAAATAAAATTTGTGCTTTTCAGCAAAAGTTAAAACAACAACAAATCAAAACACTCAGTTTTCTTTGCTCTTATGCCGTTTTGTCAGAGCTGGATGCTTGGCATCTTTTCTTGGCAATAAGTTCGTTTAGGTTTGGTATAAGGTTCTGTGTTGTGAAGATTCTCAGGATGGACTGCAGGTGTTCATCAGTGAGACGACTCCTGTGTGATGTTTTGTTAATCTTCATCACTGAGAAAAGCTTCTCACAGATATGTGCTACCAAACATGCACAAGGTTCGAGCCGCATGTAGACAGAGCTGAGGCATTGCTTCAGGAATGGAGCGAATAAACTGTATGGGCTCTGCAGTGTCGTACTTTGCCTTTAGTGTCCCATTACACTGCAGCTCTATCAGCTCCATCTGAATCTGTACAGGTGCAGTTTCCACGTCGACGGCAAATGGGTTGCGAAGCAGCTCGAAATTAATTTTTTGTGCTTCAAAGTCACCAAAGTGCCGTGCGAACTCAGTGCGAAGAATAGCGTTGTATACAGCAACAGACGCTTGACGCGGAAATGTTCCCGGGTAGCCTATCGGCAGCTGTTGTGCTGCATTATGGGATCTGTAGTTTGTGTATTATCAGCGCTTCATATCGCCAGGCCATTAATAATTAAAATAATAGATCTATCTAAAATGATCTCGCGGGCCGGATATAATTGTTCGCCGGGCCGGGGCCTTGTGTTTGACACCTATGCTGTAATCTTTGCTGCCCTTACATATCGAGAACCTATCAACCTCCGCTTTAAATCCACTCTATGAATTGATCTCTCTTTCACATCTACAGAATCTCATGTCTACTACTCTAGCTATGGAATCCCCTATCCTTACTGCAATCCTCTTCTTCCACCTTCTCTTCTGAGCCACAGCGCCAGACACTCGGTTACTGCGGCTGCCCCTCTGATAGGTCATCACCATCCACAGTATCCAAAGCGGTATATTTATTATTATTGAGGCAAACGGCCACAGAGGTACTCTGCACTGGCTGCCCATTTCCTTTCTCTCTCCTGACAGTCACCCGGGTACTTGCCTCCTGAAACTTAGGGGTGACTATCTTCCTGTAGCTCCTATCACCTCCTCACTTCCCGCAAGAGCTGCAGGTCATCGAACTCCAGTTCCTTAACACATTCCCTGAGGAGCTGCAGCTCGGTGTACCAGGAGGCTGGAGGTCTCCCAGAATTCCCACATCTCACACAAAATACTACAACATGCCGTTCTCAGTGCACTAATAGACATAGAATTAAGAAGAAATGACCAGATATACACATATACCCTTATACTGTATATACAGTACTGTACAAAAGTGTTAGTCACATTTAGAAAGCGAAGGTACCTAAGACGTTTGCACAGTGCTACATTTGTCAATGTGGAGCTCTGCGAGAGGGGTGTGGGACAGGTGGCAGAGAGGAATGCCAGGATGGTGGGTTGGGGGAGGGAAGCTGGATGGGTGTGGTAGGGTATGGGAGTGGTGGCAGAGAAGGAGAGCCAGGGGGAGGGAGGTGGTGCGAGTGCATTTTCACCCAGCCCTGAGACACCAGGCAAGGTCATTTGATTTTAAACAATTGGTTTATTGATCATTACAGAATGTCTCTCTGGTGCTTCCCACTCCCTCCCCTCTCCCTTTTCCTTTTCCCAACCCTGAATTCCCTCTCCCTGTCCCCCTTCCCACTCTCAGTCCACAATAGAAACCCACATCAGAATCAGGTTTATCATCACTCACATGTCATGAATTTTTTGGGGGCAGCAGTACAGTGCAATACATAAAATCACTGCAGTGCTGTGCAAAAGTCTTAAGCACCTTAGCTATATGCATGTGCCTAAGACTTTGATGTGTTTTGTGTGTGTGTAATTATATGCATATATAATTTTTCATTATAAATTATGGAGTATTTTACGCCTTGCACTGTACTGTAGCTGCAAAACACCGAATTTCACAACAATAATAAACCTGATTCTGATTACGTTACTCACAGACTTTGAACATGAGGAAGTGATAAACTCACCTGTTCCCAAACACAACACTTGCAAAATCAGAAATAAGCTCCTCTGGAATCCTGAAACAGATCAATATTAGAAGATCATTAAAAGTTGATCAGAACAATGTGGTGCAAAGCATGGGTATTATAGGTCCAGTGTGAAGGGCAAGGGAGTTGTACCTCCATATGCAGGTAGGTGCTAAAACAAGTCTGCAATACAACTTAAGACTCATGAGGAGCACGCTGAAAATTCAAGATGAAAACAGAAAATTCTCGAAGCCCTGCAGATCAATCTAGTACACTGCATTCAGTTTTCGCAATGTGGTCACCTCTACATTGGAAGAACTCAGTGCAAATTCGGGATTGCTTAAGGTTGCTTTCAGTGCACGAGTGTAAAATAAAAGAACAAAATAATTGATGACTGCTTTGTGGGCTCTTGTGTTTACTCACCAAAGGCAGACTACCTGCTGACCACCACTTTATTTTCCAGCCCTGTCCTGTGTGTGCATTCCCCCCTCCCGTATTGTTGTCATGAAGACCAGTATAATGAGGAATAGCACTCTGGGCATGTGCAGTCGTCTAGACTCAGTATTGATTCTGTCCCTCTATCCCTGTCACTTTCTATTACGCTCTATCTATTACCCCCATTACTGCACTGCACTTTCAGCCACTTTTTAAAATGTTATTAACGTTGTAAATGCATGCTGCTATTTATGCACAAATTTATTCCATATCTGTACCTCCAAGTTTATTTTTTTAATAATTCTCTGTACTTTTTAATTGATGAATGTTGTCTTTAGTTGCATGTCGTGCCCTGACCAACACAACACAGCAAATTCCCCGTCCAGGTAAATGGATATGGCAAAGAAAGCTGATCGTTGATTCTTGACGCAGCAGCCAGTTTATGCACAGTGAGTTCTTTAGCCAAGCATGAAACTCTCGTAGTCTGGAAGTTAGAAAATGTTATCCCATTATTTTAAAAGGGCAGTAAAAACAAGTCAGGAAACTACAGACCAGGGAGGCTATCCCGCTGTTATAGGTATGTTACTGGAGGGGATTCCGAGGAACAGGATATCCCATTTTTTATAATACTGTTTACATTATAACTCTGTGATACAGCAGTGATGAAGCGAGGCTCAGGAGGGTCAACAGGCAGCAGACTGAAGAGGCAGAAAAGGGCAGCTTTTGGCTGTGGCTGAGGAGGAAGGACAGAAATTGGGGGGCTGACTAATCCCACTGAAAGCTTCAGGGGTGTCAGGGAAACGTCCCTGGGACTGCTCAGCCACCAGGAGATGTACCAGGGCCAAGGGAGTGAAACGTCACTGAGCAGTGGTCTCTGGCTGATGACCTGCAGCTGACCTGAGGGCACTGTTGGACGTGAGACAGGCAGCAATGCCGAGCAAGAAGCAACATCTTCCAATAAACCTCATTAACTGCTAGCAGGTATTTATGCACCTTTTATTCCACATTTGTACTTTAACCTCTAACTTTATTTTTTTATATCATTCTTTATAATTGTTAAATGTTTTTCGTTGTATGTCTTGCCCTGACTAACACACCACAGCAAATTCCTAATGCATGAAATTATTGTATATGGCGAATAAAACTGATTTTTGACTATAAATTCTTGAATTCTAAAATTCCTTGAAATACATCGGAATGGACCAGGCCACCCATCTGTAATTGTGGTTCCGTTTTTCCTTTCCTCGCCCTTTGCAATGTCTCAGCATGTTTGTCCTGCATTTTTCAATTTTTACTCATATTCTCACCCTCTAACTGGAATTGGTATATTATTGTTACATGTACCAAGCCAGAGTGAAAGCATTCTCTTCACACAGATCAATTCATTACACACTCCATTGAGATAATACAAAGTAAAACAAACAATAACAGAATGCAGAATAAAGTGTAACCGTTTGAGAGGAAGTGCAATGCAGGTAGGCAATAAGATGCAAGATCAAAATGAGCTAGCCAGCCGGTGGTGTAGTGGCATCAGTGCAGGACTTCGAGGTGAGTTGTCCCAGGTTCAGCTCTTGCCAGATCCATCTGTGCTGGGTTGAGCATCAAGCTAGTAACTCAGCCTCATAAACAACACACAAAATGCTAAATAAACAGCAACCTGATGGATGAAGATTGATTTCTCTAACTTCTCATAATTCCTCCCTCTTCCCCTTCTCTTTTTCCATTCCCCATTCAGGTTCCCCTCTCACCCTTTCTCTCCTCCTCACTTGCCCTTCAACTCCCAGTGGTTCCCCTCGTCATTCCCTTTTTTCTATGGTCCACTCTCCTGCCCTATCAGATTCTTCCTTCTTCAGCTCTTTGCCTCTTCCACCTATCATATCTCAGCTTCTCATATCATCCTCCCTCCCCTACCCACCCATATTCCCCCTCACCTGGCTTCATCTGTCACCTTCCATTCCCCTCCCCACCTTCTGATTTCTTTCAGATTCCAGTATCTGCAGTTGCATTTGTTTTCCAAGTTTAGATGCAGAACTGGTTTTAAGGAAGTCAGAAAGGGAAGGCCTGTGGTCAATGCACAGAATAGTTCGGCACGGGTGAGATGATTCGAAGGGCCTGTTTCTGTGCTGTACTTTCCTATGACTCCATGAGTAACTAAAGCCATAGATCTACATGGAGTCCTCTTGTACAATGACACCTTATTTGTATTAATATTTAATGAGCTTTTTCAAAATAAAGCCCAACACTCTGAATCCACTACACTGACCAACTGCAGTTGATATCAGCTCGTGAACTTGGCCTCACAATCCCACGCAATGAGCTCCTGATTGCAAATAAACCAGATGAATTTTCAACAACATATCAAGTACTCTCCCGAGAGAGAGCGGGGAAATGTGAAAAGCTGTTATACTGCCCTTTCTGCAGAAATACTCCAGTTGCTAATTTATTTTTAAAGGCTTATTTTTCTCCACACACAAAAAAAACAAGTTTTTGAACTGACCTAGGACATAGCACTTCCAAATTTACAGGATCACTCCATGGCATGAAGCAACTGTTTCCACTGAGAAACACACACAAAATGCTGGAGGAACTCAGCAGGTCAAGCAGCATTTACAGAGAGGAATAAAGAGTCAATGTTTCAGGCCAAGACCTTTCATCTGGCCTCAACATTTTGTGTGTGTCACTCTGTCTTTCCAGCATCTGCAGAATTGCTTGTACTTATGTTTCTATGAGAGGAAGGTCGGTAACTAGGCCTCCCAGGTTAAAGACTCAAAGGAATAATGAGGAGACTACTTCTTTGTAAACACATCAAGTTGTTATGATCTGTAAAGGAGGGTGGAATCAGATTCACCAACAGTTTCAAAAATTGTTTGTGTAAACTCTCTGAAGACTAAGGGGGAAAGATCGGTGGCCTGTATTAGGACCTGACTTTAGATGTCATCTGAAAAGGCTCAAAAAGTTAACTGGACTGGCTCAAGAAAAACAGTTTTGTTGTGATACACATCAGCTTCCGAGGTTTAGACACTCTAACTCCCCAGAGTATGGATAGCTGGTGCAGCCCCTTTAAAGATTCAGGACAGTCCCGCTAATTGGCAATCGTGTTTCGGGCACCAAGGATTGAGTATTTAAGGAGCACCTGAAATGAGGTACAGTGCTCAATCGTAAATCTACTCGTGATTTCATCTAGTGTTTGTTTTGTGCTCAGATTATCGATCCAGTTTGAAACTGTGTCTTGATCCTTGGCTCGGATACGCCAGCATTAGGGTCCAAGCCATCCTCGTCAAGGACTCCCGTCACAGTACAATTGAGCCAACACAGACCAGCAGAGTATCAGAGCCTTTTGTCACCTGTGGCTAGCCACAGCGAGAAAACTTCAAGACAGAGCAGGGAGATACACGAACTTCAGGTCCCATGTGTCAATTATTGCAGGAGGGAAGGCAAAGTCGCTCAGGTGAGGCTGTCAGTCATTCTGCAGAGCCAGTCCATCTTCTGACCCTGGAGAAATTTGACGGTGACCCGGGTTCTTGCCACGGCTTTCTCATCCAGTGCTCATTAGTGTTTGAACTCCAGCCATTCCTATTCCCGTTAGGTGATCTTCATTATCTCTCCTCTGGCTGGAAGAGCCCTGGCTTGGGCCACCATGAATCGGGAATGTAGGTCAGAGAATTGCTTGGATTTGGAGGAATTTATGGCCACCATGAGGAAGGTGTTCCATCACTCTGCCAGAGTCAGCCATGTCTCAGCAGGGTGGAGGTCAGCAGCTGACTACATGATTGAATTTCAGACATTGGCCTAAGAGAGTGGTTGGAACAGGGAGACCTTGACGATGCTATACTGCCACGGATTCCAAGAGGAACTGAAGGATGCCCTCACTTTGGGAGAACCAGTCGAGGTTTTAGAACCTCTGATCGACCAGTCCATTCATCTAGATAATCATCTGGCAGAGGATAAGAGGAACTACATCAAGAGATCGAAGAGGGTTAGCCTGAGCCCAAACTCAATACATTGTAGTTCCACCCCCCGATCTCAGACTATGATCAGCCCTCCTCCTGCTCAGGATCCTGTCAAGCCCATGCAAACTGGCCGCATAAGAATCTCTGTTGATGAGAGGGTCCGGTGTCAGAGTTGAGGTTGTTGCCTCTACTGCGGGAAAGCAGTTCACCTACGGGGTGAATGTTCGAAGCTGGAGGTGTTGGGAGGACTGTGACAGTAGCAGCCACCACCCCAACCTCACGGATTTTGGTGTCACACTGAGGGCGGAGATCTCCTGGGTATGAACTGATGAGAGGTGAATACTTTTTTGGACTCTGGAGCAGGGGAAAATCTGCTGGACTTGGGCTCAGCATACCTCTGGGAGAGTTGAGTCAGTCCTTCCCTGGAACTGTCTTGGGTGGCTGCCCGCTAGGTTCTGGGTAGATCCAGCAACATACTGCGATGTTGTAGATGAGGATAGGGGATCATGTGAAAGACATTAGTTTCTACATTATTGACTCGCCACTCATACCCCTGATCTGTCCATAGACTGGAGGGAGGGGAGAATCACTGCTTGGTCCACACATTGTCAGAGGGTTTGTTTTCAGCCTGATGTCCAAACTCCAGACTCTCCTGACCAGAAGTCAACGAGGGGAAAGACTTCTGCTCAGAATCATCTGGAACCTTCAGGAAATCTAGTCCTCCCTTCAAGAGAAGATGAGCTGGTTCCAGCCAATAGGTCTGTGTGAGTCCTGACGTAGTCCAGTCAGGGGTGCTGTGGAATGAAATCTCTAGTTCAGGAGCAAACCAAGGAGGTACCTAAGCCAAAAGGTTCCAATTGCCAGGTCCCGTCTAAGGGGAAGGCTCCAAGTTGGAGTTCCTTGGAACCTAGTCCCAGGAGCACAAGGGCTTTTTGTTGCAGCTCACTGCTGATGTCTGAGGATACAGACAAGGATTTCAACTGTGATTTGGCTTCTGTTTTCACTAAAGACTCTTGTGGACCTATGGGGGTGACTCTGGGGTCTACTGAATCACCCCCACTACTGACAGAGTTTCAGAAATCATCCCCGGAGGAAGGTTTGGGGGTCCACGCAGCACACAAGCCAGTAGAAATCCCTTCCATCTACAAGGATTTTGAAGATGTTTTCAGCAAAGGAAAGGCCTCAACTCTTCCACTGCACCAATCCCACATCTGTGCAATAAATCTATCGACAGGTACGTGTCCTCCGCAGGGTCAACTATACAAGAGGGAAGTGCTGTGGAAGAGTATATTAAAAAGACTCTTGCCCTGGGATTAATTTGGGCCTCCACTCTCCAGCTGGCACTGGCTTTTTCTCCGTATAGTAGGAGGACGGGAGTCTGCGACCTGGCATTGATTATAGAGGGTTGAATTGCGTAACAGTCAAGAATGGTTACCCACTCCCACTCATGAACACTGCTTTCGAGATTCTTCAAGGGGCAAGAATCTTCTCAAAGCTGGGTTTGCAAAGTGCAGACATCCTCATTTGCATAAAGGAGGTGATGGGTGGAAGATGCATTCAACACACCAACGGGGCCCCATGAGTACCTCGTCATGCCCTTCAGCCTTGTGAACACGCCAGCAGATTCCCAGGCCTTTGTAAATGATGTGCTCCAGGATGCTCTCCATTAGTACACTTCCGTCTACTTGGATGATGTCCTAATTTTCTCAAAGTCCATGCCCCACATCAGAGATATCCTTAAGAGGCTTCTGTATCATGCACTTAACATAAAGCTGGAGAAGTCTGAATTTCACATAGACACTATTTCTTTTTTTGGGCTTCACCATCTTTTCATCTCTAATGGCAATCTCAAGATGGACCCTAGTTAAGATACAGGCAGTTAGAGATTGGCCACCACCATCCAGTGTGAAGCAGGTCCAATAAGTCTCGGGATTTGCCGACTTTTATCAGGAATTTCAGCTCAGTAGCAGCTCCGCTGATGGCACTATTTACGAGATCCATGGCTCCTTTTGTTTGGACTGGACTAGTGAGGAGGAGGCTGCATTCACAGTGCTCAAATGGTGTTTCACGACAGCTCCCATTTTGGCCACACCTAACCTGGACCTTCCCTTCATCTTGGAAGTGAACGTATTGGACGTCAGAGTGGGTGCAGTGTTGTCTCAACAGACACCTTCAGACAATAATCTGCATCCATGTGCATTCTTTTGCAGGTGACTCTCCCCAGCAGAGACGACTTAAAACATTGGGAATAGAAAGCTGCTCGCAGTCAAGTTGGTTCTGAAGGAATGGTATCACTGGCTCGAGGGGATCAAGAAGACTTTTATCTTATGGACGGACAACAAGAACCTGGCTTACATTCAGGAGGCCAAGAGACTGAATTCCAGGCAGGCCAGGTGGTCTCTTTTCTTTAGCCGTTTTAATTTCATCCTGACCTGTTGATTGGGATCCAAGAAACGGAAGCCAGATGCCTTGTCCCATCAGTTTGAAGACCCGAATGAAAACAGCAGCCTACCACCATTTTGCCCCAAGCCAAGGTGATAGCCCCAATTTGTTGGGGATTAACATACTTATTCGCAACAAATAAGTTGCGAATAAGTTGTGTGTCTGTCTGTCTGATATGTGTGTGTCTGTGTGGTCTGTCTGTGTTGTGTGTGTGTGTGTGACTGTGTGTCTGTCTGTGTGTGTGTGTGTGTGTGTGTGTGTGTGTGTCTGTCTGTCTGTGTAGTATGTGTGTCTGTCTGTCTGTGTAGCGTGTGTGTCTGTCTGTCTGTGTAGCGTGTGTGTCTCTCTGTCTGTGTGTGTCTCTCTCTGACGTAAGGCTAGATTCCTCAGAATGGCCCTCTGGCTCGGCTGTTCGTTTCTAGTCCCGTCCAGTCTCAGGTTCTTCAGTTGGAAAATACAATGAGATTGACCTCACCCAGGGATTTTCAGGGCCCACGAGTTAATTAAAAGAATTTATTGGTAGCCTGGAGTGGCAAGGAGGTCAATCAGTACGTACTGGCATGCCAGATGTGTGCCCAGAACAAGGAGCCTCGCACCCAACCTCAAGAGCTCCTTCTCCCTCTACTTGTTCCAGAAAGACCATGGGCTCACATCTCCATAGACTTTGCCATGGGACTTTCTCCTTCCAAGGGGAAGACCTTTATCTTGGTAATTGTGGATCATTTTTCAAAGGCCTGCAAATTCATTGCCTTGGACAGACTTCCATCTGTGATAGAGATGGCCAAGATTGTCCTGCAGCAGATCTTCAGGATCCATGGTATTCCGGTGGATATTGTGTCGAACTGCAGTCTGCAATTTGCTCCACATTTCTGGAGGGTGCTTTGCAAGCTGATTGGGGCAACAGTGAGTATTTCCCCTGGGTTTCAGCCGCAGTCCGATGCTCAGACAGAGTGGGTGAAACAAGAACTGGGATGTATACCCAGATGCCTGGCCTCTGAAAGACCAAACGAGTGGAGCGACACCAGTTGCTGTGGGCAGAGGTCATCAACAGCACTTCATGGCATTCAGCACATGGAATGTTTCCTTTCAAATGCCAATTTGGGTATTCTCCACCACCCTTCCCAAAGCAGGAGGCAGAGGTTGAAGTTCCTGCGGCTCAAGATTTTGTCCAGCGCTGCAAGAGAGATGGGCTAGGGCAAGGGAGATTTTGTTAGGCTCTACTCGGTAGACTGAAGTAAAGACTAACCTCGAGAGAAGACAGGAACTAGTTTTGCAGCCTGGGCAACTAGGCTGTCGACTCAGGATTTGACTCCCTGAGTGGAGCCCAGAAAACTGGCACCCAAGTTCATTGGACCCTTTAAGAATCTCAGGAAAGTAAACCCAGTGGCTTACACCTTGCAGCTCCCCAAGACCCTCAAGATCAATCTTACTTTCCACGTTTCCAAGTTAAAGCCTGTAAACACAGGCCCGTTAGCTCATCACCATCAGCCCTGCCGCCACCCAGGTTTGTTGATGGGGAGCAGGTTTTCGCAGTGAGAAGAACTCTGGAGTCACGTACTGTTCGAGGTGGTTCAGCAGTACCTTGTGGACTGGGAATGATTCAGACAGAGAAGAGATGCTGGGTACCTGAAAGAGACAGCTTGGATCTGGCTCTCATCCACAACTACAATCACTGTCTCTCGGAGCAGCCAGAGCCGACAGGAGTTGGCCATAGAGGAGGGCCGCATCCACCTGCACCAGCTTCCGAGGTTTAGACACCCTAACTCTTCAGAGTATGGATAGCTCGTGCGGCCCCTGTAAAGATTCAGGACAGTCCCATCATATGGCAATCTTGTTTTGGGCACCAAGAATTGAGCATTTAAAGAGCACCTGAACTTGTGCTCAGATTCTTGATCCAGTTTGAAACCACATCTCGATCCTCACCTCAGATATTCCAGCATTTGGGTCCAAGCCATCCTCATAGAGGACTCTCATCACAAGTTTATTACCATTAAATCCCAATTCAGCTCCTGAAGTACAATTTTAAATTTTTTTTTAAATTTTGAGATACAGAATGGTAACAGGCCCTTCCGGCCAAAAGAGTCCGTGCCGCACTGTTACACTAAAGTGACTAATTAATCTACTAACTGATATGGGATGGGTGAAGAAGTGGAAACACCCAGGGGAAACCCACAGACAGTATGTACGAATTCCTTCCAGACAGCAGCAGGAATTAAACTTCGATCGTGGCTGCTGTAAAGAGTTATGCTAAATACTGTGTGACCGGGCAACCTTGCTGTCTATCTTCTGCTTTTATTTTAGATTTGGAGCATGCAGAATTTTTTTTTTTTTGGTTATATATTTTACTTTAGGCCGGCCTGTGGTGTAGTGGTACCCTCACCAGACTTCAAGGCAAGCGATCCTGGGTTTGAATCTGGCCAACTCCTGCACGCTTTCCATCCGTGTTGGGTTGAGCATTGAGCTAGCAACTTGGCTTGTAAAAGACAGATGAAAAATGCTAAAGAAATAACAAGGTTGCTGCCAATTCAGGGAAACCTTTTAAATCATAGAGAGTTTGGAAAGATATTTTACGATTTCTTGTCTGGTAATGTACTGAAGTAAGCTAAACATGTAACTCAGTGTTAAATGCACATATATGCACATAAATGCAGGAAGGCACAGAGTCCACTGTACTTCCTTAGAAGGTTGGCGTCATTCAATGTCTGTAGTGAGATGCTGAAGATGTTCTATAGGTCAGTTGTGGAGAGCGCCCTCTTCTTTGTGGTGGTGTGTTGGGGAGGAAGCATTAAGAAGAGGGACGCCTCACGTCTTAATAAGCTGGTAAGGAAGGCGGGCTCTGTCGTGGGCAAAGTACTGGAGAGTTTAACATCGGTAGCTGAGCGAAGGGCGCTGAGTAGGCTACGGTCAATTATGGATAACTCTGAACATCCTCTACATAGCACCATCCAGAGACAGAGAAGCAGTTTCAGCGACAGGTTACTATCGATGCAATGCTCCTCAGACAGGATGAAGAGGTCAATACTCCCCAATGCCATTAGGCTTTACAATTCTACCGCCAGGACTTAAGAACTTTTTAAAAGCTATTATTAATGCTTTTTGAGATGGTGATTTAGATGCATATCATTTTTTTTTTACTGAGTTAAGTATTGTATGTAATTAGTTTTGCTACAACAAGTGTATGGGACATTGGAAAAAAGTTGAATTTCCCCATGGGGATGAATAAAGTATCTATCTATCTATCTATTGGGCTGCAAGAAAATGTTGAAAATTTATAAAAACTATCAAACAGGCAAACCATATCTCTTGCTTTCCTAGATACACAGTTCAAACTACACAGGACTAAACTCAGAGAAAAATGCAAAATGAGGTCAGCAAGTTTCTTTTTGTTTCACCAGCAAATGTTTTCAATAAAAAGGTAAAATATTAAGAATTACCTTATTTCTCTTAAATCATCCTTAAAAACCTAAATGAAATGAAATAACATTTGATCAGAAATCATGTTCTTCAAATCAGCATTCTTCATTGTTGAGAAATTTCCAGAAGAACATAGAGACACGAGTTACACTGAGTTATAAGATGGCAGAACATTTAGATGCAGCAGCTTCTGCAGAGTCAACCAAAGGTATTGCAGTTGTTTTTAAACGTAATTTTTATGATTGCAAGACCCTGCTGGACATTAAGAACTTAAAAGTAGTGCAGGTCAGTGAATTACTCATTGGTGGAGAAAGTACAAGATCTGAACTTGGCGCTAATAGTGCTCCTGCCTGTGCCAGAAAGGCATTGGAAGAGTCAATGCACGAAGCAGATGTGCAGTCTAACAGTGAGTGATCATCCTGGTCACATTTCTTGTGATTGCTAGACCCTGTTGAATACTGTCAAATGTAAAATGCTGCAAGTCCGATTTATTGGCAGATGGTAGGGAAGGTGCAAGGCCTTGATCGTAAAGAGGAGTAGGCCTCAAGCCATACGTTCCCTGTTTACAGTTGCCCAGGAGAGAGGCATTGGAGTCGATACGCTGCACCGCGTGTGACACAGCGTCAGAACTGGGGTTAGTGCTGCCCCCCAGTGTTTGCTTGGCAGAAGAGAAGCTATATTGCAGTTGATCGCAGATTTCTACGACATTCATGGATTCAGGGTCTTGGACTATATTTTTTAGTGATTTTACTGTATTTTACTGATATTTTGTAAGTGCTTGCTATATTACATGTGTTTCATGTGACTGGTGCTGTGTGTGACTGCTGGTATTCTGTATTCCACTTGGAACCCGGAGTAACACCATTTCACTTGGCTGTATTCATGTATGGTTGAATGACAATTAAACTTGAACTTACAGGGAAAGCTTGGTCAGAATTTGTCTATATTCCTTGGAGCTAACCCACACTGAATAGAGGTTCATAATATCATGAGTGCATTGATAAAATGGATGGTGGCAGGGTAGGGAAGTCCAAGACTTGGTGGCATATGTTTCAGGCGATAGGGAAAAAATTTACGAGGGACCCAAGTTGCAAAGTTTTCAGAGGGTGCTGAGTATATGGAACGAACTGCCAGAGGAAGTGGTTGAGGCACATGCCACAGTATCGATTAAGAAGCACTTCGAGGGGCAGCGCTTAGAAGGATGTGGGTGAAACACAGGAAATTGGGACTAGGTGGGTAGGCACCATGGTTGGCATGGACTCAATGGGCCAAAGGGTCTGTATCCATGTGATGTCATTTTAGGACTCTCCACATCTGCTTTCTCACCTGCTGAGTGTTTCCTGGATTTTCTGATTTTATGTATCATATAAACATTGAGACAAATATTGGCAATCACTGAAAAACAGCAAATATCCTTATTAAACCATGGGAATCTCTGGCCCACTCACAATGGAGAGGGAAGAACTCTGGGCCTCTTCAAAGGAGGCACATGGAATCAAATCAAAAATAATGGAAGATGTAGAGAACCTCCCACATTGCCTGCCAATACAGGATGTGTTCACAGCACAACCAAAGGGGAGGCAAGTCATTAATGGGCCCAAGGAGTGTAGAAGGAGATTTATACTGGATTGTTGCGGAACTATACACCAATACACCAACTATTATTTAGTATTTAGTTATTTAGAGATAGAGGTTCCTAAGGTTGTCATAGCCGGGGGGGGGGGGGGGGGGTGGGGGGAATGATTGTTGGTATAAGCTCTTACTATCTATAAAGTGTTCCAAATGGCGTGTGTCTCTAACAGCCTCTGACAATCAAGTCCAACTCTTGGCCTTCACGTGTAGCTTAGCTACCAAGTCTGGTGGAACTGCTTCTACTGACAACAGAAGGGGCAAAGGCGGACCATTGGTGCCTCAAAACCAGTTGCTTTGGGCAGATGGAGCTCATCAGCCTTGGACAGCAGCCTGCCCAGGAGAAGGAAATCTCTGATTTTAAATCTTTGCTTTCTTGCAGCCATAGGGAAAGGCTTCGGGAGTAAACCCCGAGGAAGAAATCCGGAGCCAGGGTCCCTAAGGCAGTTTGATGTTGTTTACAACCTCTGTGACGACACTGGTGCCAAGCTGTATCGGCGCTTGCCCTTCCCTTGAACTACGTCAGTGACGTGGAGAGGGGGAACCCACTGCATGAGCAATAGCCAGTTCTTCAAATCTTCCCGCCCAGGCTTGCGCCCTGGGGAGGACACAGTCCACCAGAGACACAGACCCATGATCCCCTGGGATCGACGGCTTATAGTACCTATATAGTATATAGGTACTATATACCTGTACCTATATAGTACAGGTATCTCTATATACCCTGTACTATAGAGATACAGGGTAGAACAGGCCCTTCCAACCACGCCATCCAGCAACCCACCTGTTTAACCCTTGCCTAATTACAGGACAATTTACAATAACCAATTAACCTTTGGACTACAGGAGGAAACTGGAGCACCCAGAGGAAACCCACACAGTTACGCTGATATTTAACTACACTTACCTCTTGCTTGAGGGAAGACGGTGGCAACCGCACAGCTTCTTGTATCAGTGTGTACATGCCTGCCAGGATGTGACTCAGCTGCTCTTCTGAAAGAGTCTCCGTCTCGGCAATGCTCCTCACAGACTCTTTGCAATCCTTTCCTTCTAGTGAGTTCACGACCGCTGAGAGAAAGGATCATAGTTTTTACAGCAGTTATGATAAATAAAGATCGTTATTTTATAACACACGGAGCGACTGGTGGATGGACTTTGCCATATTCCATGAAGAGCTCCATGAGCCAGTACTCATCGGCGGATCAGAGGTGGACAGGGTCAGTAACTTTAAATTCCTCGGTGATGCTATCTCAGAGGACTTGTCTTGGACACATCATATAAGAAAGCATGACAGCACCTCTGCTTCCTCAGGAGCCTGTGTAGATTCAACGTCTCCAAAAACTTTGGCTAACTTCTATAGATGTGCAGCGGAAAGTGTGCGTACCTGGCTGCATTATAGCCTGGCATGGGAAACCAATGCACATTGTGGGTAAAACCCTACCATTGAGCACAGCTACATGAAATGTTGTCATTAAAAAGCAGCATCCATTGTCAAAGTTCTTAACCATCCAGGCCATGCTCTTTTCTTGCTGCTGCCATCAGATAGGAGGTACTGGAGCCTTAGGACTTGTAGCACCAGGTACAAGAACAGTTACTACCCCTCAACCATCAGGCTCTTGAACAAATGGGGACTCATTCTGCTTCTGGAGTTCCCACAACCAAATGTCTCACTTTAAGGACTCTTTATCTTGTTATTTCATGTTGTTATTTATTTCTATTTACACTGGCACAGTTTGTTGTTCATTGATCCTGTTTACGGTTACTGTGCTATAGATTTGCTAAGTATGCCGCAGGTAAAAGAATCTCGGGATTGTATGTGGTGACACATACGTACTCTGATAATAAATTTTACTTTGACTTTTGAGATGCTTTCCTTTATAAAATCGGCTACTACCGCCTGCCATCTGGCACAATAGGGAATCCGGAGCTGGCCACATTACATGGTTAGGGAATGTCGATATTGAAAAGAAATAAAGAAAGCTGAAAAACATGTATGATATGATCAAAAACTAACTTTGCCTCATGTACATCAAAACATACAGTGAAATGCATCAGTTGCATCAATAAACACAACCAACAAGCAACATACACAAAATGCTGGAGGAACTCAGCACATCAGGAAGCATCTATGGAAATGAATGAACAGTCGACATTTTGGGCTGAGACCCTTGACCAGAACTGGAGAAGAAGGGGGAAGGCGCCAGAATTAAAGGTGGGGAGAGGGGAGGAGGATAGCTAGATGGTGATAGGTGAAGCCAGGTGGGTGGGTAAGATATGGGCTGGAGAGGACAGAATCTGATAGGAGATGAGACTGGACATGAGAGAAAGGGAAGGAGGCGGGGACTCAGGGGAGGTGGTTGACAGGTGAGAAGAGGAAAGAGGCCAGAGTGGGAATAGAAAAAAAGGGGGGGGGAAGGAATTTTTTTATTACTGGAAGGAGAAATCAATATTCATGCCATCTGTTTGGAGGCTACCCAGACAGAATATAATGTGTTGCTCCTCCTCCCTGAGGGTGGCCTCATCATGGCACAAGAAGGCACAGATCGACACATCGTAACAGAATCGGAATGAAGATGTTTGGCCACCCAGGTCACCATACTCCCTGTGCCAATTTAGCATGATTACTAACCTTTATTAACCAGTACATCTGTGGACTGTGAAACTGGAGCACCCAGAGGAAATACAGTCACGCGGAGAATACACAAACTTCTGACAGACAGTGGAGGAGTTGGTGGTGGTGAAAGAACTGTAAAAGATGCACTCCTGATCTCCCATTCCATCTCACCTTGGCTCTGCCCTTGGCTTTTCTACCTGCTCTCTGTAACTGTAGCACTATATTCTGATTCTAGCCCACCATTAAACAGAACCACCGTCAGCTTACCTGATATTGGAATTGGAATTGGTTTATCACTGTCACATGTACCAAGAAACAGTGAAAAGCTTGTCTTGTATAGCATTCATACAAAATCGAATCATTACACAGATTTTTACTGGTGTACGTGCGGGGAGGGTCAATGCTTCTGTTATTGCTTCTGTGTGGGAAGGGGAGGGGGTCTTTGGGGTCTGACGTTTCTGTTGTTCATTCTTTGGAGTCTTTTATTTTGATACAGAGTCATAGAGAAACAGGCCCTTCAACCCATCTACTCCATTCCAAAACCATTTAAACAGCCTAGTCGCACCGCCCTGCCCTGGGAACTTAACTCTCCATTCCCCTACTATCCGTGTACCTATCCAAACTTCTCTTAAAAAGCTGAAATCGAGCTTGCTAGAACCACTTGTGCTGGCACACTCAATTTGTTTCAAGGCTGTCTGCAAAGAGTAAGAATTTTCAGGTTGTATTCTGTATACATTCTCTGATATTAAATTGAAACAGCTGAACTATTTGATTGAGGTAGAATGAGATAAAACAATAACAATGCAGAATGCAGTGTTACAATTCAGAGAAAGTTCAAGTAGACAAAGTGCAAGAACTTAATGACATAGTTTTTAAGGTCAAGAGCCCATCTTATTTTTATTATCCAATCAAAGTAATGGAATGTGATTACAATTGGCAATAAGCATGTATTAGATGGGCCAAAGGGTCTGTTTCTGTACTGTACTTTTCTATGATTCTTTGACACAATGACTCTAAGTGCCTGTATTTCACTGGGAAAGTTGTTTAGCTATCTCAATAAGTGTCTGTTTTGGGAGTAGCCATTCCAGAAAGTTTCATTAGATACATTTTAGGCTTAATATAAATACCAATATCAAAGCAGTGTAAAAATAATGGATCACTTCAATGCTGACAGAATGAATATGTGGGATATCGCAAGTTAAACAGATGAGAGGTGGGTTTTTATTTACAGAGAGTGGTGGGTATGTGGAATGCACTGCTGGGGCTGGTGGTAGAGGCAGATACAATTAGGGCACTTAAGAAACTCTTAGATAGGCATATGGATGAAAGAAAAATGGTAGATTATATGGGAGGTAAGAGTTAGATCGATCTTAGAGCAGATTAATAGGTTGGCACAACATAGTGGGCCGAAGGGCCTGTACTGTGCAGTAATGTTCTGTGTTCTAATGTAACATTGACACTTACTTTTAAGTATTTTTCTGAAGATTTCTCTGTCTAAATCCTTCAGCTGTTTCACCATCAGCTCCACTTCCAGTGGCGTCCGGGCTCCAAGGAAACGACTCCTGTGCGACATGCTGGAGAAAGCGAAACAAAAACACATGAAGTAAGATCACTGTATAGTAATCTATTTTATTTATTCATTTTAAAAATTTATTTACAGATATAGTGAGGACAGGCCCTTCCACCCTTCGAGTCGTACCGTCTAGTAACCCACCTATTTAACACTAGTCTGATTTACTGTGACCAATTAACCAACTACCCGGTACGTCTTTCGTCTGTGGGAGGAAACCAGAGCATCTGAAGGAAACACATCTCCTCATGGGAAGGACATACAAACTTCCTACCGACACACATAAAATGCTGGAGGAACTTGGCTCTGAACTCTGTCCTGAGCTGTAAAAGTGTCAGGCTAACCGGTACGTTACCATGGTGCCCTTCAGTCGAAAAACATAGTGATGGGAAGGGGAGTTATATTGGCCATGCGGCTTCTCAAAGTCAAAGTAAGTTTAGTATCAAAGTTCACCATGTACAACCCTGAGATTCATTTTATTTATTTATTGACAAACAGCCCTCTCCAGCCCTTCAAACCGTGCCTGCCCAGCAATCCCCCAATTGAATCTTAGCCTAATCACAAGACAATTTACAAGGATCATTAACCTGCCTACTGGTATGCCTTTCGACGTGGGAGGAAACTGGGGCACCTGGAGGTATCCCATGCAGTAATAGGGAGAAGATACAGACTCCTAATGGCAGCGGTGGGAATTATTGAACACGGAAACATCGAGAAATACAGTGAAACGCGGAGCAATGCAGTTCAAGGATGTGCCGGGGGCAGCCCACAAATGTCAGCACACTTCCAGCACTGACATAGCATGTCCACAACTTCCTAACCCTAACCTGTATGTCTTTGGAATGTGGGAGGAAACTGGAGCAACTGGACACTTACGCAGTTACGTGGAGAATGTACTCCTCCCGGACAGCGGCAGGAACTGAACTCTGATTGCTGGTACTGGAAAGCATTACAGTAGCCGCCATACTACTGTGCTGTCCTAATCTGCATCAACACCATTTGACACAGTGCCTAGTGTGTTTACCACACCAAAATCTATCAACCTGTGATCATCCTAAAGTTCTCAAAAAGATTACCACTGTGCCATTCATCTTCATGAGAATCAACAAAACCTATCATTATTTAATACTTCTAACTTTACCTGCTTCCAAGCAGATTCATTCAACTTGATTCAAATTTGTGTTACAAGCCTTTTTCAACAAATTGCTATTTTACTTTAAGTGATTGGTTTTTACAGCAATTCTACATCCTGACAAGTGAGTTAATTGGATGCTCACTGCACCAGAAGGACCTGTTACCGTGTTGTACCTCTAAATAAGATATAAAAATGGAAAGAAAGTTTGTATGAGTGAGGCTTTACATAATCAATCAACACAGCTGTTCAATTGTCCTTCACTGTCCAACGACACCAGGTCTTCAGTAACACAGAGATTCTGCAGATTGGTATAACACAGCCTTGAAAATATTCACGTGGTTGACCATATGATAGGTCTAAGGGCTAAGGTGTTGTAAGAATACTTTAACAATTTTCATCAATATGTGCCGTGTCATATGACGTAGGCAATCATGGTCTAAGACCAGGATTGTTCTTGGCAAAGCTTTCTACAAAAGTGATTTGCCATTGCTTTCTTCTGGGCAATGCCTTTACAAGATGGGTGACCCCAGCCATTATCAGTACTCTTCAATGATATCCTGCATGGTGTCAGTGGTCACGTAGCCAGGACTTGTGATACACATCAGCTGCTCATACCACCTGCTCTCATGGCTTCATGTGACCCTGATCGGGAAGGGGGGCTAAGCAGGTGCTACATTTTACCCAAGGGTGACCTGCAGGCTAGTGGAAGGAATGTGTCTTCCACCTCCTTTGGTCAAGATGCATCTCCAGCCCACCACCCAATTATAGCATTACAGAAAAATCCATGCTGAGTTACCGTGACCTCAGAAAGAAAAATGACTTGCGTGAATCTCAGAATATGGAATTACAGCCAAAGATTTTCTTGCTCTCCCACTGTTTTTGTTACTTGCTCTGAGTTAGTGGGTGTCTCTGGCAAACTGGTGTTTACTATCTCTCGGCAGTTACCCCCCAGGTTGGTACTAAGCCTTCTTCTTAACTAGGTTCCAGAAAGTTGTTGACAGGAAAGTTCCACCGGACTGACTCGGGAACAATGATGGAAAGGAGATGGACCCAGGACAAGCCCTCTTCTCACTGTTACCATCAGGTAGGAGGTACAGAAGCCTGAAGGCACACACTCAGCGATTCAGGAACAGCTTCTTCCCCTCTGCCATCCGATTCCTAAAAGGATACTGCATCCATGAACACTACCTCAATACTTTTTAATTTCTGTGTTTGTACTCCTTATCTAATTTAACTATTTAATATATGTGTGCATTGTAATTACACTACTGCCGCAGTGATGGGCAGTGACCGAGCAGGCGCATGAGCAATCTCGTTAGAGCTCTCTCAGCCCAGTATGGCAGTGTTTATTTGCTTCGGTGCATTCTCAGTTTTTGACGTGAGATAGGGAGCTGTTGATAGTTGGTGAGCGCTGTGTTGCACGGAGGGGAGGACGGCAGGCTGATGAGGAGCATCGAGTGCGTTTTCCAAACATTGAATGGACTCGCCCAACTTGGGCCTCGCCCTCCTGAATTACCTCCAAATTCCCTTTAAGCGCCGCCGATTGACTTCTGGGTGTGAACAAACTCTACCAATGTAGTAGAAAATTGGAGGGAAATTTTCATTCTGAAGAAGGAATTTTGACATGCCGTGATTCAATTGCTAGCCTGCCGCTTTGCTGTTGTTGTAAACATTGCAAAAGGTGCATTGTGTAGGTTAGAGGTATTTGTGAAGTTTTTGTGATTTTGTTTAGTTATTTATTATCCACTCTTATTATGCAACAACGGACACACATAAAAAAAGCCCACCTTTACATTGAGAGCTACTTATCAATGGGTTTTACATGGACTGGTGATGCAAGTTGTCCGAATCCATTGAGCCTCGTCTGTGACAAACAATGTACAAATGCAGCAAAATTGAAGAGACACTTCACTACACATCATGGCCATATGACACGCAAAAGTGCTGATTATTTTCAACAGCTATTGGAATTACCACAGAGGAAAGATTTTGTTAATAAAGTCACAGTCAGTAAAAATATTCAGGAGCAAGCTACTTAGTAGAATTTATTACCCAGAAAAGAAAAAAACCACACAGTTGGTGAGAACCTGATAAGGCCAACGTGTAAAATTATAGTGGGAGAAAAAAGCTAGGATAAGATGCAATGGGAAAAATTGAAAAGGTTTCACTCTCAAACAGTGTAAGTTGATATATTGATGACATGTCTCATGATGCTGAAGAGGTTTTGTGTGATAAACTGAAAAACAACAGTTTCTCTGTCCAGGTTGATGAGTATACAGATTTCACCAATAAATGTCATGTTGTAGCATTTGTAAGATTTGTAAATGATAGTGAAATTCAAGAAAACTTTTTCTGTTGCAAAGAGCTGCCCAAATCAAGAAAAGCCCAAGATATACTTAATGTTTGGTCTTCATACCTAGAAATAAAAGACCTGTCTTAGAGGAACTGTGTTGGCGTCTGTGCTGACGGTGCCCCATCAATGTTTGGCTCCGTGAGAGGATTTGTTTCTCTTGTAAAAAAAATCCTGACATTGCCACAACACACTGCATCAACAGTGCAAATTAATTTTCATGTTGTAAACAGTATTAATTTAAATAAATTTACAACCTAATTAAATCTACTCAGCCTACCTTTAGAAAAAATAAAACATAAAAATTAAATTTGGCTTAAGCCAGTTGCTTAACAGAAATTTGTTATGTTTGCCGTATTAGTTTTTAAAATATATGAAAGGGAAAGAAAGAAATTAATTTCAAGAAATGTAAGCTAAGCTTAACTACCTGTTTTTTCATGAAAGGTTGGCTACAAATTCATTTTCTACTTAAAAAAGCATTGACAATTATTTTGGATTATTATATCTACAATGTACTGATCACGCTAATGTACCATGAGCTGTAGATATAATAACTTTTAAGCAGGGGTTCCATAAAACCTGAAAATTATTTCAAGGGTTCTTCCGGGTCAAAACGATTGAGAAAGGCTGCTTTACAGCGACAGACATAATATCTGGGTTTGATGGCTGCTGCGGTCTGTAGGGAGTTTATACATTCTCCCTGTGACCACGTGGGTTCCCTCCATTTGCCCCTTTCCTCCCACATTCCAAAAGCATATGAATTCAGGTTAGTAAGTTGTGAACCTGCTACATTGGTGCTGGAAGCGCGGCGACATTTGCTGGTTGCCCCAGTACATCCTTGCTGATTTGATATGATGCAAAAATCACACTATATGTTTCGATGTACGTGACAAATAGAGTTAATCTCTCTTCAAGCTCCGTTCCCCCGGCGCGCTTGCTTTATCAAATATCGAAGTCAAAGTCGGGTTTACTGTCAGCTGCGCGAGTGCTTTTATGCTCAGGTGTAATGAGGAACTTACCTGAAGCAGCATCTCAGGCACCGAGCATTCACAAGAAAACCATAAATTAGACAAAATAGTGCTGTTGAGTGATTTTTTTGTAAAATTTCAGTGCTTATTCCAAATCTAAATGCTCCTCCCCTCTCATAGTTCACACTTATACTTTAGCAACAGCACAAACATGAAGGTATTACCACTGCTTGGTACAGGAGGTGGGAGAAAGCAGGTCACCCTCCACCAAGGAGCCTCTTACATCAGTGACACCACCCCAAAATTATTTTGATCGCTGTCAATTGATCATTAAAAATTTCACCAGTGAGTCTGAAAGATTCTCGAAGCGCTGGTGAGACCCAGCAATGCCTGACTGGCAGCAAACAAGCCTACTAACTACTCTATTAATGACACTTTTTCTGGACAATGATCACTGCAATCAATAGCCTGTAACTTCTCTTTTGGAGTTGTGACTTTGAACTACCTGTATAAGCTGGTGTGTTGCCGCGTGGCCAAATGGTTAAGGCGTTCGTCTAGTTCGAGCCTTGGATGAATTAACCACACATTGCTCTGCAGCGACACCGGTGCCAAGCTGTATGGGTCCTAATGCCCTTCCCTTGGACACCATCGGTGGCGTGGAGAGGGGAAACTTGCAGCTTGGGGAACTGCCGGTCTCCCATACAACACTGCCCAGGCCTGTGCCCTGGAAACTTTCCAAGCTGCAAATCCATGGTCTATCGAGACTAACGGAGGCCTACCTACCTACCTACCTACAACCTGGCATTTTTCAAAGGTCCAATCTAATGTCAAAGAAATGTGTACAATATACATCCTGAAATGCTTTTTCTTTGCATTTTTGCAGAGACTGGAGTCTCTGGTTGTGGTGTGGTGGGTACAGGCCGAATCCAGGCAGCCGTTTGGCCATGCTGGAGTGGACTTGAGACTGAATCGAAGTGACAGGGCCAGGGGTCCAAGAACAAAAAACGAGCCGACTGGGCCAGATTGCAAAGGTCAGGATGTCAGGGCCGGAAGCGACAGGCGGGCCAATGTATAACTCGCTGCTGCAACAGGTTTACTCACCTCTGTCCTGACGCGTGGCGTGCAACTATCGGGATCCAAGACTGGCTACAGTGACAAGCAAGCTTCGTGAACTTTAGTCCTGGGTGTTATTTGTTTACTTTTTATTGTTAACATGATTTGTTCTTTTTTTCTGCACATTGGGTGTTTAATGATCCTTTTTAATGGGTTCTATTGGATTTTTGGCTGCCTACAAGAAGATGAATCTCAGGGTTGTATATAGTACATGTACTTTGATAATAAATGTACTTTGAACAGACTCTTCCCTCGTAGAGCTGTCACTTTCCACTCCTGACTTTATGGACTCTGTCTCATAGCAATACCACGACCACTTAGACAAGACAAACCCCTTCACCAGAGGCGCTACCCCACCCTGGATTATTTTGTGTTCTAATCATGCTTTTTTATATACATCATGTTCACATTATGTTTTCTTATGAATGCTCACTTGAAAAATTGGGAGAATGAAGATCATATTGCTCCTAAGCATGCAGAAAACCTACAGCACAATACAGGCCCTTCGGCCCACAATGCTGTGCCGAACATGTGCTTATTTAGAAATTACCTCGGGTTAAGTTGATGTACAGCTGTGTCAGTTGTACTGGAATGGCCACGCACATGTCGCAGCCAAGTGAAGAACAGGAGCAGGATTGTACTAACCATCAGTCTGGGCACTCTCCCTCCAATTAATCAAATACAGCCCGTACCTTCAGCACTTCAATCAGCTGTCATGCAGCAACATGCAAACTAATTCATGCAAATACAACTAATTTAAATGGTAAACTCAATTCTGAAACATCCATTACATAACATATTTAATACTATCAACACAAAACAGACAACATTCCCGCTTAGATCCATGCAGCAGCTAATAGCCAACTGGAAAAGTGTTAGCATGCAATTATCATTAAATTTTCCAAGTACTTAAACAAAATGTATTAGCAAAAAGACAATTTATGCACTTCATCTGTATAATAATTTTATCCAAGTGTTTAAGCCCATTGTTACAACATTAAGATATCATTCTATACAATCCAATTTAATTCTACTGTTAATAAAGTGTATTAACACAGGAGGCTAAATTTTGCAGAATTTTTATGTCAAAGTTCTCCTTGCATTTAGCAGCAATATTTTGGGAATTGTCAGAGGTTTTAAACTTTGCCTTCAATGCTGCCTCAAAAGCAAATGATAAAAAAGGCATTATATTTCCATTATCAAAGTTTAAGTTGGACAACTGCTGTTTACCCCATCGAGCCATGAAATTATCTCTATGTACTGCACTGCAATTAATGACAGATGTACACTTGGGGTCTTTGCTAGCTTATACCTGCACTGAGTTGGCCGGATATACTGGGTCAGATTCTGCAGACCAACAGGACCAACTGAGCTAGATCCCCAGTTGCTGCATCTTCCTGCAGAACAACAGGTGGTGACAGCTAGCCCAATAAATTATTAACAGGGACTGCACAGTGATGCTGCAAATTAAAGAGGCTCATTCCAGGCAAGCCAAAACCTGGTGTTGGGAAGCCAGCTGAAGCACACATTTAGTTACTACCTCACATTCCATCACCCTCCTGTACTCTCCATCTTGCCCACTCCAACCACCTCAAACCTTGGTCACATGACCTAAACCAAATACCCTCCATACCAATCTCAGAGCCCCGTCCTGCTCTATGCACCACCCTCTCACCACTGATCACAGACCTTCTTACACTCAAAACAGACCTGCACATATGCCCTCCTTTTCAGATCCACAACCAAACCCTATGGCTGGCCTCTCTCTTGCCGGCGACCCTCCAGACGGCAATGGGTTTACCTTCTCTCTGCACCAATGCAGCGCACGTGGAAAAGGCCTTCGTTCACGTCAAGCCAACACCAGTTTTGCAGGAATGTGTTGTGTACACACTGGTTGTGCTGCTACACATCACGCAGTGATTCAGGAAACAATTTATTGGTGAAGGGTCTCGGCCTGAAACGTCGACTGTTTACTCTTTTTCATAGATGCTGCCTGGCCTGCTGAGTTCCTCCAGCATTTTGAGTGGGCTGTTTGGATTTCCAGCATCTGCAGATTTCCTCTAGTTTATTGTTGTAGCTTTAAAAACATCCAATTTCGCCTTCAGTCTGTCAGTAAAACCTGCCAATCAAACTATGGACTGTATTTATGCATAAAATTTTCAGCTGTCAAATCCTGTCTGTGTTTAACCAGAGGGAAATGATAATTAATCCCAATTATGCTTCTCAAAATATTAGTACTGATTAATATTGCTAGCTGTTTAGCAGAAGTGAAGCCAGAAATCCAGTCTCGTAGTACCAGATACTTGCCCACATTTCTGGGCCCAGGCCCATTCTGACGTCTAAAACCAGAGGGCATGCATTTAAAGTGAGAGTGGACAGTTGGAAGATGTGCAAATCAGAATAGTTTTATTTAAAAACGCAGAGGCTGGTGGGTGCCTGGAATGCATCGGTAAGGGTGGCAGTGGAAGCAGATTCAACAGGGACATTCTTAGATAGGCACATGAAGGTGCTGGAAATGGAGGGATGTGGACATTGTGTAGAGGGAAGGGATTAGTTTACTTGGGCATCTGATTACTAATTTAATTGGGGTGGCACAAATATGGGACGAAGGACCGGTTCCTGTGCTGTAATGTTCCATGGGCCATGTTCAATCCATCTTCAACTTCCGGTTTAAAATGGTGCTGGTGAGACACAGCGACACCTTACTGGCAGCAAACAACCCTACTAAATATTCTATTAATCACACTTTTTCCGAACAAGGATCACTGGAATCAATGGCCTGTAACTTCCCTTTCTGGGTTGCATTTTTGAACAGCCTGTATGACCTGGCATTTTTGCAGTGTGAACTGGAGTCTTGAAGGTGCGGTAAGGTTGCGGCATTGCGGGTACAGGCCAAATCGAGGCGGCTGGGCCCGGACCCGAGAATGAGGAACGAACTAATGATTGGCCATTGCTGGAGCGGAAATGGAGCTGAATCAAAGTGGCAGGGTCCGGCCTGAGAGCAAGGAATGAGCTGATATCTGGGCACTGGGCCAGATTGAAAACGTCCGTTGTGGGCTGAATCAGGGCAGCGGGGCCAGCCCGAGAGCAAGGAACGAGTTGATGTTTGGCTTTTGCTGGAGCAAAAATGGGGCCAAGTCGAAGCTGCAGTAACAAGGTCAAAATGCAAGAAGGATGTTTGAACAAATTAAGTGCTGAACCAGATTGAAAAGATCAGGTTGTGAACTATAGTTCTGAGTGTTATTTGTTTACTTTTTATTGTTGCATGATTTAGTCTTTTTCTCACACAATGGGTGTTTGACGGTCTCTTTTGCAATGGGTTTCTTGGGTTTCTTTGTCTTGTGACTGCCTATAAGACTAATCACAAGGTTGTACATAGTGTAAATACTTTGATAATAAATGTACTTTGAACTTTGAAAATTACAAGACTTCAAATGCTGGAATTCTGGAACAACATGCACAATATGCAGGTAAACTGGAAAAATCAGGTCAGTGCAGGATTCCAGGAGGGGGTATTTCCAGAGTGTCAATGAGATGGATTTTTAGAGCAGTTCGTGGCTGGGCCCTCAAGGGAATCAGCGATTCAGGATTGGGTGTTGTGCAATGAACCAGAATTTATTAGGGACTTGAAGGAAAAAGAATCCTTGGGGGCCAGTGATCATAATAGGATCGAATTCACCTTGAAGTTTGAGAAGGAGAATATAAAGTCAGATGTAAAAGTATTACAGTGGAGTAAAGGGAATTACAACAACATGAAAAAGGGGTTGGCCAGAACTGTTTGGAAAAGAACACTGGCAGGGATGAATGCAGAGCACCTATGGCTAGAATTTCTGGAAGCAATTTGGAAGGCACAGGATATATACATCTCAAAAAGGAAAAAGTATTCTGAAGAAAAGATGACACAATCATAGCTAACAAGAGAAGTCAAAGCCAGCATAAAAGCCAAAAAGATAGAGCAAAGATTAGTGGGAAGTTAGAAGATTGGGAAGCTTTTCAAAACCAACAGAAGGCAACCAACAAGTCATAAAGAAGGTAAAGGTGGGATACGAAAGTAAGTTAGCCAATAATATTAAAGAGGATACCAGAAGTTTCTCCAGATACATAAGGTGTAGAAGAGTGGCAAGAGTGGATATTGGACCGCTGGAAAATAATGCTGAAGTGGAAGTAATGGGAGACAATGAAATGGTGGATGAACTGAGTAAGTACTTTACACCAGTCTTCACTGTGGAAGACATTAGCAGTATGGTGGAAGTTCCAAGTGTCAGGAGTCATGAAACGTGGGAAGTTATCATTATTAGAGAGAAAGATATTGGAAAACTGAAAGGTCAAAGTCTCCTGTACCAGATAGTGTACACCCCAGGGTTCTGAAAGAAATGGCTGAAGAGATTGTGGAGGCATTTATAATGATCTTTCAAGAATCACTGGAATCGTCCTGGAAGGCAGCAAAATTGCAAATGTCACACCACTCTTCAAAAAGAGAGGCAGAAGAAAGGAGAATCAGTGTTGTGTACTTGGGTTTTCAGAAGGCTTTTGACAAGGTGTTACACGTGAGGCTGCTTAATAAGCTATCAGTCCATGGTATTACAGGAAATATTCTAGCATGGATAAAGCAGTAGCAGATTGGCAGGAAACAGAGTGGGAATAAATAGAGCCTTTTCTGTTTGGCTGCCAGTGTTCCACAGGGGTTTGTGTTAGGACCAATTTACATTATATGTCAATGATTTGGATGATATAATTGATGGCTTTGTTGCAATGTTTGCAGACGATATGAAGATAGGTGAAGGGGCAGATAGTTTTGAAAAAGTAGAGAGGCAACAGGACTTAAACTAGGAGAATGGGCAAAGAAATAGCAGATAGTGTTGGTAAGTGTACAGTCATGCACTTTGGTGGAATGAAAAGGTTGACTATTTTATAAGTGAAGAGAAAATGCAAAAAACTGAAACACAAAGGAACTTGGAAGTACTTGTGCAGGATTCCCTAAAGGTTAATTTGAAGGTTGAGTCTGTGGTAAGGAAGGCAAATGTGACACTAGCACTGATTTCAAGAGGACTAGAATATAAAAGCAAGGATATAATGTTGGGACTTTATAAAGCACTGGTGAGGCCTCACTTGGAGTATTGTGAGCAGTTTTGGGTGCCCGTCTTAGAAAGGACGTGCTGAAACTGAAGACGGTTCAAAAGAGGTTCAAGAAAATGATTCCAGGATTGATTGGGTTGTCATTGAAGATCGTTTGATTACTCTGGGCCTGTATTCACTAGAATTTAAAAGAATGAGGGGTGACTTCATTGAAACCTAATCAATGGTGCATGGCCTTGATAGAGTGGAAGTGGAGATGATATTTCCTATAATGGAAGAGTCTAGGACCAGAGGACACAACCTCAGAATAGAGGGGCGTTCTTTTAGAATGCAGATTAGGAGGAATTTCTTTAGCCAGAGAGTGGTGTAACTGTGGAATTCTTTGCCACAAAGCAGCTGTAGAGACCAAGTCTTTATGTATATTTAGACAGAGGTTGCTAGATTCTTGATTGGTCAGGGCATGAAGGGATATTGGGGAGAATTATTGAGGACATTGGGGCTGAGAGCAAAATTGGATCAGCCATGATGAAACGGCAGAGCAGACTCGAAGGACCAAATTGCCTAATTCTGCTCCTATATCTTATGGTCTTATAAATTATGCTGCCTGATCCGCTGAGTTCTTCCGGTATTTTGTGGGCGAAACAACTAATATTAAGAAGGTGGGCCGCGATGATCGCATTGAAGTGCAGAATAGGTTGCAGTAACTGACGGGTATGAAGCCCTTTGAGATCCGTCCAAGTCACAGTAATGATGAAAGTTCACCTCATCTACAAAGGAGGCAGTTTGACGGTAGTCGTAATTTACAGCACATTCACTATCCTCCTCTTTCTGGAGACCGGGCCTTCCAACAACAATGAAAAACAGCTGTCACTTTGCACACAGCAAATTCCCGGAGAACGAGAAGCTGTCAGAGCGGCCCCTCGGCCTGAGGCTGTGCTCCAACCATGCCCCCACCCTCGGGGAGCTGGACTGCATCTTACCCCACCCCCCAAAACCTCGCAACTCAACGGGAAATCACGGTACTCCCTCGCCTACCTGGTCCTTCTCCACAATCCCGCACAAACAGCACCACTTCCGCCCCTCAACCTGTCCCAACTTCCGTCCTGCCCAAGATGCATTTCCGCCACGCAATCTATCCCATTTCCGCCCTGTTGTCAAACTCACTTCCGCCCCTCTCTTGCGTAATTTCCACCCTTTTTCCAACTGGTTGGAAGCATTCCTGCTGGCAATGTTTAATGCAATTCTGTATATTTCATTTGTAAAATTGGGAGTTGAAGGGGTTGCTGGTTAAATGTGTATTGTTTCTGTCAAATATTTTCTGCATAAAATATTTCATTTTGGCAGCTCTGATTGAAATATAGTGGATTCTGGTTAATTAGGCCATCTGTTAATCAGGACAGCTGCTTATTTGGGACAACTCCTAAAAGACAAAAACAGATTGAGGAGATAGCCAGGATTTTTGTTGTTTATTTGGAACACTATGGCACTTAATTGTGGCAGGAGTCTGTATCCGAACAGGTTCTGAATGGCGTCAGTTACATGCACTTGTGTGACCATTAGGCACTAGACCTTAGAGCAAACTGTTTTTGAATAGTTTCTGTTCAAAAAGCAGCGATTTTTGTCATTGATGGTTGGTGAGAAATAAGCAGTAGGACAATTCAGAATTGTTTTGTTCATTGTGGCTTGGAGGTGCCAGAAATGGCCTTCATCTGGCAGAACTTGTCTTCACTCGTAATAATTTCTCATTCAGCTCTTCCCACTTCCTTCAAACGAAAGGAGTAGCTATGGGCACTTGCATGGGTCCCAACTATGCCTGCCTTTGTGCCAGTGTATTGGAACAGTCTATGTTCCAAGCCTACACTGATATCGCTCCCCAACTTTTCATGCACTACATTGACGACTATATTGGTGCTGCTTCCAGCACCTATGCAAAGCTTGTCAACTTCATCAAATTTGCCTCACTCTTTCACCCTGCCCTCAAATTTACCTGCTCCATTTTGAACAATTCCCCCTCCTTTCTCAATCTCTCTGTCTCTATCTCTGGAGACAGCTTATCTACTGATGTCTATTATAAACCCACTGACTCTCAGAGCTACCTTCCCACCTTGTTACTTGTAAATATGCCATCACCTTCTCTCAATTCCTCCGGTTCTGCCACATCTGCTCTTTGGATGAGGCTTTTCATTCTAGAACTGAGGAGATGTCCTCCTTCTTCTGTTACGTAACCTCGTAACCAGGTAACTTACCAGCAAAGATAGCGGGATCAGCTGAGTCGGATGCTACTATTTTCAAACGTTTTATTCAAAAAGGGGCACAAACGTATGGTTAATACAAAACATTCAGATCATATACATCGTCAAAACTCAATCTAAAACACCGGTGTAATAATAATCAATCAGAAATAAGCTCTATAGTTGTCTAGGGGGTAATACTGAGTCCAATTGAAATATAAAGAGTCACTCAGAAGGCTGCAGGCTTTTCCCTGTTGGGAACCGCTGGGGTTTCACGTTGTGGAGAGAGAGAGATGGTTGAGAAAGGATAAACACTTGCCCGTTGTCTTTACAGAGCAAATCCTTGGAATCAGGGGAGCAGGCTTCCCCATTGTTAGTTAAAAGCGGTCTTCTGTTGGTTCTAGCCACAGATTCAAAATTTGGAATCTAACGCACGTGGCTTCCTTCAAAATGGCTTCCCGCTCCCACGGGAATCGGTATCGTGCTTCCTTGGTGTCTCCTTGGTGCGTCTGAGGGTTGTCCCCCCCTCAGACCCTCCTTTATACTTCTTCACGGGATCGCAGGTGTCAATCAGGTTGCAGGTGATGCGATCTCTTTCTCAACCAGCCCACTTTGCCCGAGGGCTTTTCACGTGGTCTCCATGAGACACTAGTCAATGTCGCCTTTATTCTGCTTCTCGGGAGAACGTGGTCTTCCGCACGTCTCTCTCTCTCTCTCCCATTTCCTGTGTCTATTCAGCACGTCTCTCCCCCTCTTGGGTCAGTTGACCCCCTCCCCTTGACTAGGGCTCTTGCGATTCTCACAAAGGAGGGGGCCGAGGTCATAACACTTCAAAGAAAAGGGCTTCCCTTCCTCCACCATTAGTGCTGCCCTCAACCACATCTCTTCCATTTCGCGCATGTCTGCCCTCAACCCATCCTTCTGCCACACTACCAGAGATAGGATTCCTCTTGTCCTCACCTACCACCCCTCCCATTCTGCATCCAGCACGTAATTCTCCACAACCTCTGCCATATCCAACCGGATCCCACCATCAAACACATCTTTCCCTCTCTCTCACTTTCTGCTTTCCACAGGGATCACTGCCTATGTGACTTCCTTGTCCATTCGTCCCTTCCCACTGATCTCCCTCCTGACACTTCTCCTTGCAAGGATCCCTGTCCCTACAACTCTTTGCTCACTACCATTCAGGGCCCCAAACAGTCCTGCCAGGTGAGGTGTCACTTCCCCTGTGAATCTGCTGGGATCATTTAATGCATCCAGTGCTCCCAGCGTGGCCTCCTGTATATTGGTGAGACCCAACGTAGATTGGGAGACCGCTTTGCTGAGCAGCTACGCTCCGTCCGCTAGAAGCAGGGTCTCCTGGTGGCCACCCATTTCAATTCTACTTCCCATAAAATTCCAACATGTCATTCCATGGCTTCCTCCACAGCCATGATGAAGCCACACACAGGTTGGAGGAGCAACACCTTGTATTCCATCTGGGTACCCTCCAACCTGACAGCACGAACAGCAATTTCTTGAACTTCTGGTAATGCCCCCCCCCCCACATCTCTTTCACTATCCCCTCTCTCACATTACCTCCTTACCTGCCCTTCACCTCTCTCTGGTGCTCCTCCCCTTTTACTTTCTGCCATGGCTTGTCCTCTCCTATCAGACTCCCCTTTCTCCAGCTCTGTATCTCTTTTGCTAATCAACTTTCCAGCTCGTTACTTCACCACTCCTCCTCTCCTGGTTTCACCTATTACCCTGTGTTTCTTCCTCCTCTCCCCCGCCCCCCCAAACTTCTTACTCTGACTCCACATCTTTTCCCCCAGTCCTAATGAAAGGTCTCGGCCCAAAATATCGGCTGTTTACACTTTTCCGTGTGTGCTGCCTGGCCTGCTGAGTTCCTCCAGCATTGTGTGTGTTGCAACCCTTTCTCCCTTCCTCACTGCTGTCACCAGGCAGAAGGTACAAGTGGCTCAGGACTCACATCACCAGGTTCAAGAACAGTAACTATCCCACACCTATCAGACTCTTGAACAAATGTGGATAACTACACTCATTCTATTTCTGGTGTTCCCACAACCAATGGTCTCACATTAAAGACTTTTTATCCTGTTATTTCATGCTCCCGTTATTTATTGCTATTTATTTATATTTGAATTTACACAGTTTGTTGTTCACTGGTCCTGTTTACAGTTACTGTTCTATAGATTTGCTATGTATACCCGCATGAAAAAGAATCTCAGGGTTGTAAGTGGTGACATGTGTGGACTCTGATAATAAAACTTTCTTTGAACTTTTGAACTTTGAACTTCTCCAAGGGCAATAGTTGTCATTAGACTATTATCAAAAGGTCTGCACTATGGACTCCGGGACATGAATTTGGTCCCTCCAAACAAAGCCGGGAAGGACTAACAAACTCCTTATAGGTGGTGGCAGAATTGAAATTGGGCTGCTGGCACTATAACACCATGAAGCTAACCCCTACCCTACCATCCTGCCCAACGTGTATCTTGCTTCGTCACACACGCTAGGCCTCATATGGAGCCAGTGATCATTAATGGAGAATGTGTGGAGCAGGTTAAGACCTACAAGTATCTGGGAGTACAGTTAGACGAGAAGCTAGACTGGACTGCCAACACAGATGCCTTGTGCAGGAAGGCACAGAGTCGACTGTACTTCCTAAGAAGGTTGGCGTCATTCAATGTCTGTAGTGAGATGCTGAACATGTTCTATAGGTCAGTTGTGGAGAGCGCCCTCTTCTTTGTAGTGGCGTGTTGGGGAGGAAGCATTAAGAAGAGGGACGCCTCACGTCTTAATAAGCTGGTAAGGAAGGCGGGCTCTGTCGTGGGCAAAGTACTGGAGAGTTTAACATCGGTAGCTGAGCGAAGGGCGCTGAGTAGGCTACGGTCAATTATGGATAACTCTGAACATCCTCTACATAGCACCATCCAGAGACAGAGAAGCAGTTTCAGCGACAGGTTACTATCGATGCAATGCTCCTCAGACAGGATGAAGAGGTCAATACTCCCCAATGCCATTAGGCTTTACAATTCTACCGCCAGGACTTAAGAACTTTTTAAAAGCTATTATTAATGCTTTTTGAGATAGTGATTTAGATGCATATCATATTTTTTACTGTGTTAAGTATTGTATGTAATTAGTTTTGCTACAACAAGTGTATGGGACATTGGAAAAAAAGTTGAATTTCCCCATGGGGATGAATAAAGTATCTATCTATCTATCTATCTATCTATCTATCTAATTGCTCCTCTTCGTGTGCCTGGGGTTCAGAAACAAAGTACTTCTCAGTTGCTTGTTTTCTTTATTCACAGAATCCAGACTCCCTTCCAAGGAACAACACACACAAAATGCTGGTAGAACACAGCAGGCCAGGCAGCATCTGTAGGGAGAAGCGCTACCGATGTTTCGGGCCGAGACCCTTCGTCAGGACTAACTGAAAGGAAAGATAGTAAGAGGAATCCTTTCGGTTAGTCCTGACGAAGGGTCTCGGCCCGAAACATCGGTAGCGCTTCTCCCTACAGATGCTGCCTGGCCTGCTGTGTTCTACCAGCATTTTGTGTGTGTTGTTGTTTGAATTTGCAGCATCTGCAGATTTCCTTGTGTTTTCCCTTCCAAGGACCCCATCTAAACTTCTTGCTGCCCCAAAAGTAGTCAGCACAATCATAGATCCCACCCACCCTGACATTGCCTCTTCTCGCTCTTCCCATCGTGCACAGAATAGAAAAGCCTGAAAGCATATACCACCAGACTCAAGAACAGTTTATACCCCACTGTTATAAGACTACTGAACCGAGTACAAAACGATTGGCTCTCAGACTCACAGTCTTCCTTTCAGCTTGTTGTCTGCCTGCACAGAAACTGGAACACTTTATTCTGCATATTATTGTTTTCCCGTGCACTACCTCAATGCACTGATCTGATGAAATGATCTGTATGGATGGCATGCAAAACTGAGTTTACCACTTTACCAACACAAACCAATTTAATCTCTTAAAACAGAAAGCCTGGCATTTCTGTTAGTCCCCCAGCAAAGTATCTGAAGTATCCTTGAAGTGCAATGTCATGTAGTAAAAACAGCTTTGGGAGGTTGTATGTGTTGGGCACTGCACGTAATGCGGATGTCACTGGGAGTTACTGCAGTCACTGTGGAATTAATGAGAGTCACCAGGTGTTACTGGGGTGTTGGGATCAATAGGTGCCCTTGGGGATTGCTGGGAAACACTGGGAGTCACGGGGAATTACTGGCAGTCACTGGAGATTCACCAGGTGTCACCAAGTATCACAGGGTGTCACAGAGGAATTACCATGTTCCATGGGGAAATCACTGGGAATCTTTATGAAATCATTAGGAGTTACTGGGGAATCTTTGGGAATCACTATGGAGGCACTGGGGAACCTTTGAGCATCACTCTGGATTCTTTTAGAATCTCTGGGAGTCACTGGGAACTCTTTAGGAATCACTGGAAGGCACTGGGGAATCTTTGGGACTTCAACCAGAGGTCATGGGTTAAGGGTGAAAGGTTTAAGGGGAACATGAGGGGGAACCCCTTTACTCAGAGGGTAGTGAGAATGTGGAACAAGCTGCCGGCACAAGTGGTGCATGTGAGCTCAGTTTCAACGGTTGGATGTGCAATGGACGGTAGTGGTATGGAGGACTATGGTCCCAGTGCAACTTATAGCATTTTTATGTATTGCACTTTACTGCCCAGTGATACTAAACCTGATTCTGACATTAACATTTGTCCAATAAACATTGTATCTCTGAAAAAAAAGATGCAACTAGGCAGTTCAAGTGTTTTGGCACGGACTAAATGGGCCAAAGGGCCAGTTTCTGGGCTGTACTTTTCTATGACTAAGAAGTCACTGGGGATCACGAGAAGTTATTGGGAATCTTTGAGTCACCAGTGAATCTTTAGGGATCTTGAGGAGTTACTGGGGATCTTTGAGAGTCACCAGTGAATCTTTAGGGATCCTGAGGAGTTACTGGGGATCTTTGAGAGTCACCAGTGAATCTTTAGGGATCCTGAGGAGTTACTGGGGATCTTTGAGAGTCACCAGTGAATCTTTAGGGATCCTGAGGAGTTACTGGGGATCTTTGAGAGTCACCAGTGAATCTTTAGGGATCCTGAGGAGTTACTGGGGATCTTTGAGAGTCACTAGTGAATCTTTAGGGATCCCGAGGAGCTACTGGGCATCACTAGGAAGTCACAGGGAAACCTTTGGGAATCACTGGGGAACTTCCCTGTTGTTGGCACAGGGAGGCCGCTGCTGCCCCCTGTGGCTGGTCGGAGAGCGGCAGCGGAAGTGAGGTCAGCGGCGGGACGGAGGCAGAGGGACGCGTCGCGGAGCCGCGGTGGCGGCGGCAGCGGGTGAGTCCGGGGAGGGAGTGATACCCGGAGGGGGATCCCGGGCCGCATCAGTCCCCGTTCCCGGGAGCATGTGAATGTCAAGCCGTCGTGGTTCTGCCCCCTATCCCGGCGCCGGGTCCTGTGGGCGGTGGGAACCTTGGTCTCTGGTTCCGGGCCCTAGCCCTAGACCCGGCACGCAGCGGGTGGGGAGATCCGTTCCTCTATTCCCTGCGGTGATGGGCCCATCCAAGCTCCAAGTCCTAAGGGTGGTGGGATCTCTGTATTTCTGTCTTGGGTGGTAGAAGTAGAGACCCTGTTCCGTTCTCCCTCCCCCCCCCCCCCCACGGGCTGCAGCTCCTGCCCGGAATCCGTGTGCATGATGGTACCTTCGTACTTGCTCCCCCCCGGTCCTAGGTTCACGTTATGTCGCAGGGGATGACGGGGACACGGTCTCAGTCTTAGCACTGGCCCTTAGCCCCGGATCCTGTGGGAAGTGACACCTCTGTACCTCAATCTCTGTGGGTGGTCCTCACTCTCTATCCCTTCTGGGTCTAGTTTCTGTCGGTGGCGACACCTTTGTACCTCAGTCTGTGTGGGTGGTCCTCAGTCACTGTCTCCTCACATCCCAGATTCTGTTGGTCGTGGGACTGCAGTCTCTGTCCCCTTGGGTCATGCTCCTCTGTGTGGTGACATTCCTCTACCTCAGTCCCTGTGGGTGGTGGGTTTGCTGTCTCTGTCCCCTTGGGTCAAGTTCCTGTTCATGGTGGCAACTCTCTACCTCAGTCTGACTTCACTCCACCCCCCCCTCCCCCAAGCCCCAGGACTTCCTAGGTGATGAAATCTTAGTTCCTTTCTTACCCCACTCCCCTCACTCCTCGTTTCCCTGCAAGTGGTGGGACCTTGGTCTCTCTCATCCCCTCCCACAGCAGGTCCATGTGAGAGCTTTAATTTTTATTTAGAGATACAGTGTGACTTTGCTTCAGTTGCTATCTAAATGCTTTGCTCTGTGCCACTTGGTGTTCACTGTTCTTATTTTTTATAAAAATTTGCTGTTGTACAACTGAGATCTTACAAAAAAACTCTCTGTTTTATCTGTATAAGTTCTTTGAAAGAGCCATGCAATTGGTTGCCTCTTTACTTTCAATTATTGTAACAGTGCAACTCAGGGACAGACCCTTGTGTTTTGTGTTGGCAGCAAACACAATGCCAAACTAATCTAAATCTCTGATGCTTATAACTGATCGATATCCTTCCATTCCTGGATTGTTCGTGCATTTAACAGCCTCTTAAACACTACTTGTAAACACGAGATTCTGCAGATGCTGCAAATCTTGAGCAACGCACACAATATGCTGGCGGAACTCAGCAGGTCAGGCAGACTCTGGAGAGAGATAAACAGTCAACGTTTTGGGTTGAGACCCTTCATCAGGAAAGGGGGAGAAGCAGAATAACAAGGCAGAGGGAAAGGGAGTTGTACAAGCTGGCAGGTACTGCCCCCTTCCTTTCAGTCCTGATAAATGATCTCAGCCTAAAACGTCGACTGTTTATTCCCTTCTATAGAGTCTGCCTGACCTGCTGAGTTCCTTCAGCATTTTGTGTGTGTTGCTCTTAAAGCACCATTGTTGTGTTTGTTTTTGGTACCACCCCTGACAGTCCATTTAAGACACCCACCACTCTGAAAACACCTTGCCCTGAGTTTCTTCCCCCAGTCCCTGCCCCAGGATGGTGACTCACTTTCCCCAGGGCTTACAGCCAGTTCTTAGGTCGTGCTCAGCTGCTTGGTCACCTCTAAACATCATCCGAAGGAGGTGAGCTGAATGCAAGGTGGTGTGGGTGGCACCTGCTGGCAGCCTTGACTCAGAGCAGCTTTGCCTGCCTACTCCTCGTCCCTGAGTCAGCTGCTCGTGTTAATCCAGGGAACACACGCTCAAGGGGCTGACTCAGGCAGCCTCTACTCTGATTCCACAAACAAGGCATGTGAATTTTCATGATCCAGGCTTCAGTCCGTGGTAATACATGGGGAATGCTGCGTTGCTGGGAGCTGCTGATATGATGAGATGTTTTTACCAGGTCCCCTGAAATGGTCTCCTGATGTTTTATTAATGCAAAGCACAGTAGCATAGCGGTGAGTGTAATGCTTTATTGTTTATTTACTTAGAGATAGTCCTTCTGGCCTGACGAGCTGCACACCCCAGTAACATAAATATTTAACCTTCAGCCTAATTTACAGTGGACCAATTAAGCTTTGGACTGTGGGAGGAAACTGGAACACCCAGAGGAAACTCTCACACATACAGGAAAACCATACAAGCTTTCTTACAGAAAACACAGGAATTGGGACTCCGAACTCTGACCCCTTAAACTATCATTGCATAATGCTAGCTATTACATGACATTGGCACCTGGCAGCACTAGCGATCAATAGCCTGGGGTTCAATTCATGCTTCTGTCTGTAAGGGATTTGTACGTTCTCCCCATGATGACGTGGGTTTCCTCCTATTGCTCTGGTTTCCTTCCACAAAGGTGTACCAGTTAGTAAGTTATGGACCATGCTATGTTGGTGCTGGAAGTGTGGCGATATTTGTGAGCTGCCCCCAGCACATCTTTAGACTGTTGGTTGTTGACATGAATGATGCATCTTGCCTTGTGTTTCCATGTGCATGAGAGAACTCTAGCTGGTGATTTTTTCCTAAGGTAACCTGGCTTATACTCAAATCTCAAGAATTCAAAACTTCTAAATTTACCACTGTGAGCTTCCAGTATGTAAAAGGCACTTCTGCTATGCCAGTTACAGAGATGTATTTTTATAAACAAGTTTCCTGGAATTAATTTTATTTATTTTCATTTATTTGTTTTATTTAGAGATCCTTGCAAAACAGGCCCTTCAGCCCATTGAGCTGTGCTGTCCAGCAAACTACCAATTTAATCCTTGCCTAATTATGGGGCAATTTACTTACTGCCTATTAAGCCACTGGCATTTCGGGCAGCAAAGAATGTCGTCCATCTCTGGTGGTGTTCAGGGCTTCCTTCATCATGTCAGTGGTTCAGTTTTCACTACTGTCAGTCAAGCAAGTTTTGAGGCTCAGGAATACTGTCACACTCATAAGTAGAAGGATTCTTCATTGCTGTTTCCATAACAGTATTGTTTTACCAGTCAGCGTTGTTAGCTCTGAGCTGTGGGTGGCCTCTAAACTGTGACCTGTTTGGCATGGGGGACCTTGTCAAGAGCCAAAGCGTAAAGCCCTGACTCTAGCCAACATAGCTCTCCGGGTCACTGAGGCACACAAGCCTCCAAACCCTATGACAAGATTGTGGTCCACTTGGAGGAGGGACAATTTGCAATGACTGATTAACCTACTAACTAGTGAATCCTTGGACTGTGTGAGGAAACTGGAGCACCCAGAGGAAACCCACATCTTTGTGGGGAAGACATACAAACTCCTTTCAGAGGACGCTGGAATAGAACTCCAATCTCCAATGCCCTGAGCTGTAATAATGTCGCACTAACCACTGTGCTACCGTGGCACCCTTAATTTTGGAAGCTGTGATCAAATTTTTGTTCTTGCACTTAATTGCACTAAGAATGTCACTTTTTGGGATCATTTGAGTCCCTGTGTGACTAATTCACATTGAAACAGTTTGCTGTTTCTTTGAATTTATGCTGTGAGAAAAAGTCACCGTAAAACTAATGTTTTCCTGATTGCATTTTTTTTGATTCTCTGGTTAAAGTTACAGCAAAGTTCAGATAAAAGGGATCGGTGTAGATAAGTACACGGAGGGGCAAAGGGCTTGTTTATCTGCTGGTGACAAGTTGAAGCTCAGTTCAATTAATAGTCTGAGGTTTGTGTTTCCTTGGTCCTTGATTGTTCCTACTGTCCTATATTTGGGCAAGTTCTTAGGGGACTGTCAGGGCATTCAGTGCTGTTAGCTTTTGGTTTGTATCTGTGGGGGAATTGTCACACTGCCAAGAATATCTTCTGCTTTCCAAAGTGTTGCAGAAAAGGCTGAATTAAACGTGGGATAAATGTGTGCCAATATATACAGTGGAAGATGTGATGTGCAAGTTACTATGGTAGGTGGGAGGTAGGTTTCCATCCAGTTTTCACCTAGATGGGGCAGCATGGTAGTGTAACGGTTAGCTGTAAAGTTGGAGTTCAGTTCCCCCCTACCCCCTCCCCGTTGCCTGTAAGGAGTTTGTGTGTTTTCCCTGAGACTGTTTGAGGTTGCTCCCGTTTCCTCCCACGTTTCAAAGGCATACGGCAAGAGTTAGTCAGTTGTGGGCAAGTTACATCAGCATGGCAACATTTGCAGGCTGCCTCGCACAATCCTGACTGATTTAATTTGACCGAACTACACATTTCACTCCATGTTTTGACATGCAAGTGAAAGATAAAACTAATCCTTATAATTTTTTATTTAATTCAGAGATAGAGTGCAGAACCGGCCCTTTGGGTTGTGCCATCCAGCAGCCCACCAATTTAACCCAAGCTTTATCATGGGACAGTTTACAATGACCAATTAACCTACTAACAACATACAAACTTCCTTACAGAGAACAGCGGAATTGGACTCTGATGCCCCAAGCTGTTACAGTGTAATGCCATGATAATTAGCTTACAGTAACAGTACATTACAAACACAAGTTAACAAACTTAAGCAACACACACAAAATGCTGGTGGAATGCAGCAAGCCAGGCAGCATCTATAGGGAGAAGCGCTGTCGACATTTCGGGCTGAGACCCTTCGTCAGGACTAACTGAAAGGAAAGATAGAGATTTGAAAGTAGGAGGGGGAGGGTAAAATGCAAAATGATAGAAGACCGGAGGGGGTGGGGTGAAGCTGAGAGCTGGAAAGGTGATTAGCAAAAGGGATACACAGCTGGAGAAGGGAAAGGATCATGGGACAGGAGGCCTAGGGAGAACCAGAGGGAGATGGAGAACAGGCAGAGTGATGGGCAGAGAGGAAAAAAAAGGAGGGGGGAAAAAAACTAAATATATCAGGGATGGGGTAAGAAGGGGAAGAGGGGCATTAACGGAAGTTAGAGAAGTCAATGTTCATGCCATCAGGCTGGAGGCTACCCAGCCGGTATATAAGGTGTTGTTACTCCAACCTGAGTGTGGCTTCATCTTGACAGTAGAGGAGGCCATGGATAGACATATCAGAATGGGAATGGAACGTGGAATTAAAATGTGTGGCCACTGGGAGATCCTGCTTTCTCTGGCGAACAGAGCATAGGTGTTCAGCGAAACGGTCTTCCAGTCTGCGCAGGTCTCACCAATATATAAAAGGCCACACCGGGAGCACCGGACGCAGTATACCACACCAGCCGACTCACAGGTGAAGTGTCGCCTCACCTGGAAGGACTGTCTGGGGCCCTGAATGGTGGTGAGGGAGGAAGTGTAAGGGCAGGTGTAGCAAGGGATGGGGGATGAATGGACAATGGAGTTGCGTAGGGAGCGATCCCTGCGGAAAGCAGAAAGAGGCGGGGAGGGAAAAATGTGCTTTGTAGTGGGATCTCGTTGGAGGTGGCGGAAGTTACGGAGAATTATAAGTTGGATCCGGAGGCTGGTGGGGTGGTAGGTAACAAACTTGAAATAACATAAAATAAGCAAGTCACTGAAAGCAGGTGATCTAACTTCTGATCCAAGCTGAAGCTTTTATTTGTACATGGCTGGCCTGGTTGAATTTCTGCCCCATTAGGACTCTCAAGACGTTAATCATGGCAATGGTCGTGTCCAGGGGAGATGTTTAGACACTCACTGATTCAGTCTAAATTTCCTAGCTATGATGGGAGCTGAACTTGGTCTCTGTACAATGATCCAGTTGTATACTGTCCTACCTATGGTCATGTTCAGAATCAGAATCGGGTTTATTATCACTGGCATGTGTCATGAAATTTGTTAACTTAGCAGCAGCAGTTCAATGTAACACACAATATAAAAGAAAAAAGTAATAATAAATAATATTAAATAAGTAAAGCAATTGCTGTATGCATATATTGAATAGATTAAAATTGTGCTAAAAAACAAATAATATAAAAAAATGAGGTAGTGTTCAAGGGTTCAATGTCCATTTAGGAATTGGATGGCGGGGGAAGAAGCTGTTCCTGAATCGCTGAGTGTGTGCCTTCAGGCTATTGTACGTCCTACCTGATGGTAACAGTGAGAAAAGGACATGCTCTGGGTGCTGGAGGTTCTTAATAATGGATGCTGCGTTTCTGAGACACTTGCTTGAAGATGTCTTGGGTACTTTAGGCTAGTATGGATGTAATGTTAAAATTGTACAAGGCATTGGTAAGGCCAAATTTGGAATATTGTGTACAGTTCTGGTCACCGAATTATAGGAAAGATATCAATAAATTAGAGAGAGTGCAGAGACGATTTACTAGGATGTTACCTGGGTTTCAGCACTTAAGTTACAGAGAAAGGTTGAACAAGTTAGGTCTCTATTCATTGGAGCGTAGAAGGTTGAGGGGGGATTTGATCGAGGTATTTAAAATTTTGAGAGGGATAGATAGAGTTGACGTGAATAGGCTGTTTCCATTGAGAGTAGGGGAGATTCAAGCGAGAGGACATGATTTGAGAGTTAGGGGGCAAAAGTTTAAGGGAAACACGAGGGGGTATTTCTTTACTCAGAGAGTGATAGCTGTGTGGAATGAGCTTCCTGTAGAAGTAGTAGAGGCTAGTTCAGTTGTGTCATTTAAGGTAAAATTGGATAGGTATATGGACAGGAAAGGAGTGGAGGGTTATGGGCTGAGTGCGGGTAGGTGGGACTAGGTGAGATTAAGAATTCGGCACGGACTAGAAGGGCCGGAATGGCCTGTTTCCGTGCTATGATTGTTATATGGTTATATATGGAGCTGACTAGATTTACAACCCTCTGCAGCTTCTTTCGGTCCTGTGCAGTAGCCCCCCCCCTCCCCCGCCCCAATATCTGTCAGAATGCTCTCCACGGTACATCTATAGAAGTTTTTGAGTGTATTTGTTGACATACCCAATCTCTTCAAACTCCTAATGAAATATAGTTGCTGTCTTGCTTTCTTGTTGTTCTAAAGGACCTGTTTCTGTGCTGAATCTACCCTCATGTCATTAGTGGCGATTGTCGTGGTTTCTGGTGCCCCACAAGCAACCAGGAGATGCAGAATATTCTTCAAGAAGGGTTAAACTTTAATTTGCAAATCAAAGCTGAGACAGTCATTGAGCTAGTCGCTGATTGCCCACCGATCCTTGTACATAGCATTTTTTATAGCAATCTCCTGGTTTAGTTGCATTAGCATATCCAATCTGTCTACAGTTGCGTATCACAAGTACATCCGCCACTATTGTTTCTACCCATTGACTTAATCATGTTCTAATCTACATCTCTTAGCTACCTCTCATTAACACACCATTGTCTTCTACATTCTTAAGATTCCATTCTCCTACTAAATTGGATACATGCATAGCAAATAGCAAGCTCAAAACTGACTACATAGTTTTGGTTACACAGCAAACAATGCAACTTTTATACTCCAATATATCCCCCCTTTGAGACCCATAGGGTCTCACACAGAGAAAGAAGACTAAGAGTCTGCGCACAAAAGCCCTAATAAATTCAAACACTTATTCCCAAATCTTGGGTTAAACTATAATTTTCTGCGCCAAGACCTCAAAAGTATTCTCTCCCTGTTACCCTGGTATTCTCTCCCTGTTACCCTGGGCCGCTGAGCCAAAAACCTGTCCCTTTGTACCTGAGACAGGGAAAAAAAACTCACAAGCCCTTACAATCTACTCCCACACTGTTGTTTTGCTCTTGTTCATCCTGCAGGTGTTGTAGGCTGTAACGATACATTTTTGGTGTTTCTTTCTCCACTAAGCTTGCTTCAGTAATTGCCTCGAGCATCGGAAATTGGTTGCAGCACGCACTACAAGAGACTTGAGACAAGGAAGAAAACAGCACAGCACAAGTGCACAGCTCAACAATACAATACTGACAGTTATTGCCATTTTAGTCAGCCATGCTCCCCATCCTCCGAGTCTACTTTCTAACCAGTCAAATAACTGCTGTCCAGACCCTGCATTCTGTTTAACTTCCTTTCTTAGACTTTCCAACTTATACATTGCCTTAGTAAACGATCCTTCTGGACTAGTGTTATTTGGTATAAAAGTACAGCACTTCTCTCCAAACATCACACAAACTCCTCCTTTTTCTGCCAACAGCCAGTCCAATGCTTGTCTATTCTGCCACGCCATTTTGCTAGTTGCATCTAACTGTTCTCCCAAGGCCTCCAATGCATCATTGGTGTAGTTGATGAATCTTTGCTGATTGTAATATATATAATTTATCCATTCAACATTCTTAATAGTTCCTATCAAGGGTAGAAATGTTTTGAAGCCTGCAGCAATCTCATTTCTCGCCTTAAATTCGTTAGGTCGGTAACTCATCAATGCTAACAGTAAAGCATCGACCCAATTAAGTTTAGTGTCTGCACAAATTTTGTTCAGTTTGGCTTTCAGGGTTCCATTAATTCTCTCTACCATGCCCTGCAACTGAGGGTGGTATACACATCCAAGTCTTTGCTTTATCCTCAGCGCTTGTAGTACCAATTTGACCACTTTCTGGATAAAAGCTGAACCATTGTCTGAGCTAACTTCTGTAGGTATTGCAAACCTTGAGATCACTTCACTTGTCAGAAATTTTACCACTGTCTTTGCCCCTTGATCTCTTGAAGGTACCGCCTCCACCCATCTGCTAAATCGATCGATTACTACCAGCATGTATCTTTTCCCTCTCACTGTCTTTATCATGTCTACGTTATCGATCACTAGATGTTTAAATGGTCCTTCAGGTACAGGAATGTGTCCTATTGGGGTTGTAATTCCCTTCCGAACATTATTCTGTGCCCATACCTTGCACTGTGACAAGACAAAGTCCACTGAAGCCTGTAAATAAGGTGACCAAAAACCATCCTTCTTTATTTTCTTTATCACTTCCCCCCTTGCACAATGGTCAATCCCATGCGCTTCTGAAATCAGAATCATCAGTAGAGGGGTGGGTGCTACCAACAAACTGTTTTCCATGCTCCACAAGACTTCCGGGTTCTGCTTGGCCCCCCTTCGTCTCCACATTGTCTGTTCTGCCAAAGTTGCCTTACCTTGTATTTCAATTAGGTCTTCTACCACAGGTTCTGGAGCTAGGCTTACCTGGGGGGCAATGACAGCTGATGTACATCCAGACGCTTTTCTGGCTGCCTTGTCCGCAGCTTGATTTCCCTTTGTTATTACATCATTTCCCTTTTTATGTGCCTGGCATTTTACTATAGCCAATGCTTTAGGTTTCATCATGGCTTTTATTAAGTCTAGAATTCGCTGACAATGTTGTATGGGATCTCCACTACTTTTTTAAAAACCTCTCTGTTTCCACACTGCCCTGAACAAATGGCATACTCCATGAGCATATGCCAAATCAGTATAGATGTCTACTTTCTCACCTTCCATCATTTCACACGCAGTTGTCAGGGCTTTGATTTCCACTAGTTGGGCGGAACACGGTTGGGGACAGGACTCTATCCTAATAATCTTATAGCTCGACTGATCCTGCTGCACTACTGAGAACCCTGCATGATTTCCATCATAATCCCTATAACGAGCCATCTACGAACAGAACCTTTTTATCTGCATCCTCTAGTGGTTCTGACCGTAAATTTGCTCTCAATTTGGCAAATGCCTTCATCTTCCCTACACAATCATGGGGTTCTCCTTCATAACCCAAAGGGACAAAATCGGCTATATTACTGGTAGTGCATCTCTGTATAGTTATGTCAGGAAATGTCAATAGCATCTGATACGCTGCTATCCTGGCTGGCGTCAGCACAAATTTCCCTCTTTCCAGCAATTCTGCTACTTTGTGGTGTGTGTACAGAGTCACAGGATAGCCCAGGGTTACAGATGATGCCTTTTCATATGCATAGTACAGCGCCGCCAATCCCTGATAACAGGGTGGATACCCCTGAGCCACCTCATCTAGTCTCATACTGTAGTATGCTATCGGCTGCTTTGCTTTTCCTGTGCCTGTCTCTTGTGTTAGAACCGCTGTGACATAACCCTCCTGTCAGTTGGATACATACAAATGAAAAACCTTCTCTTTGTCAGGCAAAGCTAATGCTGGTGCTGGCTGCAATTCCTGCTTAATAGTATTGAAAGCTATCTCCGCCTCTCCATTCCACTGCTTTTTCCTTCTCATATTGTCTTTTTTCCTCCTCATTATCCCAAACTTGTACTTCTCCCTGCATGTTTACTGTTCCCGTCAGCAGGAGGCACTGCTTAGGGGTTCCTTCCTCATTATAGGGAGGGGGTCTTTCTGCTTCTTTCACGTCCGGGTACGGAGCTGAAGCCAGCTCCTCACTGTACCTTCCTCTCTCTCTAACAGGCAGTTTCTCCAGCACCTTAGTGTCTTCCTCGCTTGTAATCAATATTCTACCTGTCCTCCTCAGCCTTTCTCCCTCAGTTCTGAAGAGTTTTAGCACTTCCATTTCTCGTTCTCTTTTTTGCCCTCTTTTCTTAGATTTATCTTTTGCTTTGTAATTTTTAATTAGTGCCTCCATTTCTTCGCACAAGCTTACATCAAACGTTCCTTCTCTTGGTCATTTTGTGACCAGGTTTTTGGTTCTCTTTTCCCATTTTTCTGAAGTTTTTGTGATCTCATATTTATTTACTGGGATTTTTTGCTCAGAATCTCTACTGCCGTTCCTTTACCTGTCATGTTGTTCTCACTTTTTAAGGTATTTCAGAGATTCACAGTTCGTTTACTGGATAATATTATTTACTCTAATTCTATGCCTAGTCTGTCGTCTATCTACCAGCGCTTTAAACTATATATTGGACTGTCCTTGTTTCCTATTCTGTTCTGCCCGTACAGACCTCTATTCAGAGCGGTATCCACAGAACTTTCTCTTTGCACCTCGTCTATTCAGACCCTTATCTCTTAAGGTGGTATCCACAAGAATTTTCTCTATTTTCCTTTCCCTGCCCATTCAGACCTTCGTTTCATATGAAGCGGTATCCACAGGGATTTTCTCTATTTTTCCTTTCCCTGCCCGTTCAGACCTTCGTTTCATACGAAGCGGTATCCACAGAAATTTTCTCTATTTTCTTTTCCCTGCCCGTTCAGACCTTCATTTCATACGAAGCGGTATCCACAGGGATTTTCTCTATTTTCCCTTTCCCTGCCCGTTCAGACCTCTGTTTTATACGAAGCGGTATCCACAGGGACTTACCAACACCACGTGGAATTTTTCTTCACTTAACTTATTAGCTTATTTGTACTTACCCTCACTGCAGTGTTCTTGATCAATCCTCTGAGCCTCCTGTTAACCCCCAATTCTGCCAGGTTCTTTGGACCAGAGAGACCCTTCGGCAGTGGTTCCACACTTCTGAGACTCCCAAAACCAACAGAATTCTTAGTCCAAATTGTCGCAAAAAGCGCTTACCTTTTGTTTGGGTGCACCCTTAATTCTGTTAGCCTTGTGGGGGTCCCTAGAGGACTGGGAAGCGTCCCCAATCTGCCATTTTCTTTCCGCGGGTCTCTTTCCGGTCCTGTCAAGGTCGCCAATTTTGTCGTGGTTTCTCGTGCCCCACAAACGACCAGGAGACGCAGAAGATTCTTCAAGAAGGGTTAAACTTTAATTTGCAAATCAAAGCTGAGACAGTCATTGAGCTAGTCGCTGATTGTTCCACCGATCCTTGTACATGGCATTTTTTATAGCAATCTCCTGGTTTAGTTGCATTAGCATATCCAATCGGTCTACAGTTGCGTATCACAAGTACATCCGCCACTATTGTTTCTACCCATTGACTTAATCATGTTCTAATCTACATCTCTTAGCTAGCCTCTCATTAACACACCATTATCTTCTACATTCTTAAGATTTCATTCTGCTACTAAATTGGATACATGCATAGCAAATAGCAAACTCAAAGCTGACTACATAGTTTTGGTTACACAGCAAGCAATGCAACTTTTATACTCCAATACGATCATATTACAACATCATTTCTTCCCTGCCCTCTTGATTATTTGGCTGCCCTTGCATTGATTGCACCACACCACTGAAGACTGTTTTTGATTCAGTAAGGCATAGTACCTTTCCGGCAGCGCAGTAATGTAGCGATTTACAGACTGGGGTTCAATTCCCACCATAGTCTGTTGGTATGTTCTCCCCTTATGAGTTCCTTGGAGCTTCAGCTGGCATTTCTGTAGGTTTGGGTTTTTACAGGATGGGGCTGCTAGCTCCAGAACCAATCCTCTTTTTGCAGCCAAGCTTGAGAACATCCATGGCACAGTTTTGTTTAAAAATAATTAACTTTATTTGTTACCTGTACATTGAAACAGGTAGTAAAATGTCTTACAAAGAGCAGTGGGAATCCATAAAGACATAAGACATCAGAGCAGAATTCAGCCATTCAGCCCAACGAGTCTGCTGTTGCTATTCTATCTTGGCTGATTAATTATCCTTCTCAACTTCATTCTCCTGCCTTCTCTCCATAACCTTTGACACTAACTAATCAGCAACTTCTCAACCTCTGTCAGCTTTAATACCCAATGACTTGACCTCCACAGCTGTCCATGGCAATTAATTCACCACCTGGCTAAAGAAATTCCATCTCACCTCTGTTCTAAATGGACATCCCTCTATTCTGAGGCTGTGCCCTCTAGTCGTAGACTCCCCCACTGTAGGAAACATCTTCTCCACGTTCACTCTATCTAGGCCTTTAAATATTAGGTAGGTTTCAATGAGATTTCCCCCTAAATATTAGGTAGGTTTCAATGAGATTTCCCCCTCCATTCTTCTAAACTCTAGTGAGTACAGGTAGAACCCTGGCTGGTGTTTGCTAGTGCTGTAAAACAATTGCGCTAACTGCTACTCTACTGTGCCACTCCTCTGCATCACTGTACCACTACACTGTCTGTTAAAACCTTCTTTCTTTGACAGGTTTTATACCCGCACATCAATTATTTAACAAAAAATGTCGGATGATTTGTACGGCAAGTTCCTGGCACCGGATGAGCCATTTCCCTTGATACCCCAGAGGGGGCACACCAGTGATGTTGCCAGTCTTGATGTCAGTGACTTTGGATGCCAACTTTCATCGTGCCATAGAACTGACCCACTGCACAGACTCCACACCAACAGGTAGGTAACAGCAGTCTGACCATATTCTATAACCTTTGGTTTTGTTGGCACTGAGAATTGGAGTCATGACTTGATACCTGTTAAAGTGTTAAAACTTGTGGGGTGTGCAGAGGGAATGAATTTCAGCAGGGAACATAGACTCATCTACACTTTGTATTCACACTAAAGCTATTTCTGTAAGTTACTTAATATTGTGATAAATAAATCTCTCTGGGTGCCATTTCACAAATGTATTTATTCACATCTGCTGGGCCCTGAAAACGCACATTAGCGATTTAAAAGAAAAGTTTGCAGAGTAAAAATATCAACAATTATTTGGCTTCTGTCCCATTTACTGAATTGGTGCTACATTAAGGTATGTCCAGCTCAAATATTGTATGAATTGTGGACTTAATTTACGTAAGTCCACAAAGTCCCTTCCAACTCTTTGATCTACACCGCTCAGCAATCCCTTATTTAGCTTTAGTCTAATCATGGGTCAATTACAATGATCTATTAATTTGCTAACTGCTACGTTTTTGGATTGAGAGGAAAGCAGAGCATCCAAGGAGACCCTCGCATTCTGCAGGGAGACGTGCAGTCTCCTTACAGATGAATCTGGAACTAAACTCTGAGCTCTGCCTGGAGCTGTGAAAGGGTTGAACTAACCGCTACACTACCATGGTGCCCTATGGCCCAGTTAACAAATTTTATATTGACCTTCTGCCAGCGGATTGTGTTGTCAATCTACCTTAAATCTGGGCATGTGTTGTTCTGGCTTCAGAAATCTTATGAAGTTGTTGGTTTGGAGGGTCTTGGGTTCTGGAATAAAGACAGAGATTTGCTGATTATGCTGCCTCTTGTGTTTTTAGTTCTGATTGTTCTCATTGAAGAAGATGTGGGTTGAATTTGCTTATGAGAGAAGATGCAACTTTGAAAGACTGTGGAATGTATACTCAGTGGCCACATTATTAGGTGCCTCCTTTATCTAATAAAGTGGCCGATGAGTGTATGTTCATGGTCTTCTGCTGTTTACCCCATCCACTTCAAGATTTGAAATCTGTGTTCAGAGATGCTCCTCTGCACACCATTTGAGTTACTGTTGCCTTCCTATCAGCTTGAACCAATCTGGCCATTCTCCTCTGACTTCTCTCATTACCAGGGTGCTTTCATCCACAGAACTGCTACTCATTGGATGTTTTTCACACCATTTTCTACAAGCTCTAGAAACCGTTGGTGTGAAAACCCCAGGAGATCAGAGGTTTTGGGAGATACTCAAACCGCTCATGGTTAAAGTCACTCAGATCATATTTTTTTCCCTATTCTGATATTTGATCTGAACAACATCTGACCATGTCTGCAGGCTTTTATGCACTGAGTGCTACCACATGATTGGCTGATTAGATATTTGTATTAACAAGATGTACAGGTGTGCCTAATGAAGTGGCCACTGAGTGTGTGTTTCAAATGCAGAACGACTGAAATGTTAACTCTTTTTAATTCTCCACAGATGCTGCTGGGCCTGCTGAGTACTTGCAGCATTCCCAGTTTGTGTCCCAACAGATCAGTGCCTATCCCGTCTTTCCTTTTTGTCCCAATGTGAATATTTCTGCATTTATCCGTCCATTCATTCTGTTTTCTCTTCAATTCTTTTAAGAGGTCTTTTAAGAGACCTTTGGATAGGTACATGGAGCTTAGAAAAATAGACGGCTATGGGTAACCCTGGTAACTTCTAAGGTAGGGACATGTTCAGCACAACTTTGTGGGCCGAAGGACCTGTATTGTGCTGTAGGTTTTCTGTGTTTCTAGTTCAAAGGTGGCCTCTGAGTGTATATTCCTCTGATTGTTGTACAGGCACTTGAATGGAGTATTTGTGAATGGAGTGTGTTGTTCAATTTTTGCATCTTCTGGCATTGCCTTTTGTCAGGGGTTGGCAAACCTTGCAAGTAGAAACAAGACAAAGGAACCCAGTGTGAACTAGATGCCTTTTCTAGAGCACTACTGTGATCACACCTGGCTGAGGAACATAGTCTACACTTCTTTGGTGGTGCTTAACTGGGCTGCCAAAACGGAGACATCGTTGAGTTTTTTTGGCCATGGAATCTACATTGTTGGACCAGGACAGTCTATTGTTGATGTCTTTGTGGATTGTCGTCATGGAGAAGCTTGTGTGGTCCTGAGATCCCGAGAGCGATGCCGTCTGGAGCTATGCTCCTGGTCGGGGCACCCGTGGCGGTAAAGTCGAGGGTGAGTTCCCTGACAAAAGAACAATCCAACCGAGACCTCAACGGTGGAACAGGCGGACGAAGTTACTTCGAACTCAACACCTGTGAAGGCAGGTGAAGGCTGCAACAAATCCATCAGCTCCAATCGTCATGGTTTCCATGCCATTGGAATCAGTTGGTTGACTTGTGAAGTATCCTGTGCTTCTTGGAGTGCAAAATCAAGTACACGTTAAACAAATACACACAGGCGTCTTCACTGTGGGCCACATCTTGATTGGACTCATAAGCCACTTGAGAACCCATAAATAGATCAACGGAACAAAGACCATCATCCTTGACCTTGAGGGATAGCCATGACAACGGCAACGATGGATAGTTAAATGTTCGTTACTAGAAACCTGAAGCTCTAGCACTCTCGACCTCAACAGTGTTGATGTTCACAGGAGCAAATTCACCCCCCCTCCCCACACCTCCTCCCTTTCTTGACCAGCTCTTTGTTGTCATGATAATATGCTACTACGTTCTCTGTCTGCTTTCGGCACTCCAACTCATCATTATTTGAGACCCGGCACACTACAGTGGTATCTTCTGCAAACTTGTAGATGGAGTTAGAGCAAAACCTGGCCATGCAGGTGTGAGTGTACACAACAAAATCGCTGTTTTGTTTATACAATTTTCATTTGTTGTGTTTTTTGGTGGGAGTGTTTCTGATTATTATCCTTACAATATGATGAAATTCTCCCTGTCAGCAAGCTTCTCACCAGAGGAAATAAACATTTTTTTAACCACACTGTAAAGTCTTAATTCATGTTAAGTACCTCACTTGATTAATTCATAAGCTATACTTATTGTGCTCCAGGCAAGATGGCACCAGTGAACAGCACTTCCTCAGGCGACATTTTCCAGATGGTCACCAAAATTGTCTATTTCACTTCTTCTGCATCTTTTTTTCATTTTAAATGTGTTTCTGGTACCGATAGAGCCTGCAATTTACAATTTGAAAATCGATTGAGTAATCTAGAGCTTTGCTGCCTCCGAGAAAATTCCAGGTCATGAGCAGCCTCAAGACGAAGAAACTTAGAGACAGGGCACAAGCCCATGATTGACTCCACTTCTCAGTGATTAAAGCATTGAGGAAAATTGAAATATCGAGGTGAATGCGGAAGGCTGAAAGTGTTCAGCGCTGACTACCTGCCTCTCACTCGCTGCTCCCGAGGGAAGACCTTTGCTTTTGAGTTCTCTCTCTCTCTCTCTCTCTCTCAATGCTGTTGGAGGATGTTACCAAAGTTCTATGATTTATGGATTGCGCTGTGGACTGTAGTTAAAATTGGACTCTTTCAGTTTTATATTTTTATATTCTGTGTTTTCACCCATTCTTTCTTGTTGCCTTTTGCATGATTTGTTTTTTATGCGGTTAGGTTGAGGTTTGGTGTTATTGTTGACGTATGTAAAATTTGTTTTTATGTGGGGGGGGGTTGAGTTTTGATGTTCTTGTTGATATTGGTGCAATTTGTTTTTTATGTGGGGGTGTTGAGATTTGATCTTGTTGATGTTTGTGCAGTTTGTTTTATGTGGAGGGGTTGAGGTTTGATGTTCTTGTTGATGTGCAATTTGTTTTTTAAGTGGGGGGTTGAGGTTTGATGTTCTTGTTGATGTATGTAAAATTTTTTTATGTGGGGGGTGTTAAGGTTTGATGTTCACTTTCACAGGATTAGTTTTTTTTTGTGCATGGGAGTGGGGTTGATGTTTTATTTGAACGGCTCTAAGGTTTTCTTTGTTTTGTGGCTACCTGGACAATACGAATCTCGGAGTTGTATACTGCTTACATCGATAATAAATGTACCTTTAAACCTTTGAAGCCTCAACACACACAAAATGCTGGTGGAACACAGCAGGCCAGGCAGCATCTATAGGGAGAAGCGCTGTCGACGTTTCGGGCCAAGACCCTTCGTCAGGACTAACCGAAAGGAAAGATAGTAAGAGATTTGAAAGTAGTGGGGGGAGGGGAAAATGCGAAATGATAGGAGAAGACCGGAGGGGGTGGGATGAAGCTAAGAGCTGGAAAGGTGATTGGCGAAAGTGATACAGGACTGGAGAAGGGAAAGGATCATGGGACGGGAGGCCTCAGGAGAAAGAAAGGGGGGAAGCACCAGAGGGAGATGGAGAACAGGCAAACAACTAAATATGTCAGGGATGGGGTAAGAAGGGGAGGAGGGGCATTAACGGAAGTTAGAGAAGTCAATGTTCATGCCATCAGGTTGGAGGCTACCCAGCCGGTATATAAGGTGTTGTTCCTCCAACCTGAGTATGGAGTTTGCAGGATCTCCCAGTGGCCACACATTTTAATTCTACGTCCCATTCCCATTCTGATATGTCTATCCATGGCCTCCTCTCCTGTCAAGATGAAGCCACACTCAAGTTGGAGGAACAACACCTTATATACCGTCTGGGTAGCCTCCAACCTGATGGCATGAACATTGACTTCTCTAACTTCCATTAATGCCCCTCCTCCCCTTCTTACCCCATCCCTGACATATTTAGTTGTTTGCCTGTTCTCCATCTCCCTCTGGTGCTCCCCCCCTTTCTTTCTCCTGAGGCCTCCCGTCCCATGATCCTTTCCCTTCTCCAGTCCTGTATCACTTTCGCCAATCACCTTTCCAGCTTTTAGCTTCATCCCACCCCCTCCGGTCTTCTCCTATCATTTCACATTTCCCTCTCCCCCCACTACTTTCAAATCTCTTACTATCTTTCCTTCCGGTTAGTCCTGACGAAGGGTCTCAGCCCGAAACGTCGACAGCGCTTCTCCCTGTAGATGCTGCCGGCCTGCTGTGTTCCACCAGCATTTTGTGTGTGTTGTTGTTTGAATTTCCAGCATCTGCAGATTTCCTTGTGCATAACCTTTGAAGCCTGTTTGGTCCAATGTGACCATAAGAAACAGGGGAATTAGGCCATTTGGCCCATCAAATTTGCTCTGCCATTCAATCATGGCTGACATATTATCCCCCTCAACCCATTCTCCCACCTTCTCCTTGTAACCTTTGATGACCTGTCTAACAAGAACGTGTCATGATGTCTTGATGTTATTCCTAGTAGTATAATCTTAGCCCTGCACTGAGGTGCTGCACCCCTACTTTACCAAGTCTTTCCTTCCTGATGTGTTTTCCAGTCTCCTTGGGAAAAAAAGCAAGACTCATTAATACATTCAATGTTGTTGTTTCTTTCTGCTTTTTTAAATATAATTTGTGGTGTCTCTCAGACTCACACATTCAATTTTGTATATTTGGGCATTTTAAAAATAATTCCTGTTTGTGGTGTCCCTGAGACTTCTGGGACTCATCAATAGATTTGATTTTTTTTGTTTTTTTAGTATAATTTCTCTATGTGGTATCTGTAAGACCCATTAACACATTAAATTTTGTATCTTTGTACTTTTAATAATTTCTGCTTGTGGTGTCTGAGTTCACATCTTCTTGCCATTTAGTTTCTCAGGTGGATAACCTCACCTTACCCTAACCATCACAGGTTTGACCACGTTCCTCTCCCATCTGTCCTGTATGTTGTGACACCTAAACTTGGAGGTGTTCTCTAGGGTACCAGAAGTATGATCAGCCAGTGGCAGGTGAATATAAGATGCAGTTTGTACCAGTTTTTTTGCTTCCTCTGACAGTGATGCTGTTGCCTGAATTAGTAAGTCCGAATAGATCACTGCAGCACATAGTTACACAGCTCACACTTCTAGCCCCACACTGTCACTGATCTTGCAGTGGATTGAGCTGAGAATAGCAAAGCATAATCATACAGCACAGAAGTAATCCCTTCATCTCACCAAGTCCACCCTGATCATTAGGTGTTTCCACGAATCCTGCATTAATTATAAACACAGGAGATTATGCAGATGCTGGAAATCGAGAGTAACATGTACAAAATGCTGAAGGAACCCAGCATCTATGTAGGGAAATAAACAGTCGATGTTTTGATTCGACGCCCTTTATCTAGGGAAGGGTTAGATTGATTATGGGGTAGGTTAAAGGGTCACGTTAGGCCTGAACTGTACTGTAATGTTCTGTGCTCTACCTACACATTAGGGACAATTTGCCCACTAAACTACTAACCAGCACATCTTTTGGGATGTGTGAAGGAAAAGAAAGTGCCACGGAATAACAAAGCTACTTCGGATGCTGCGATAGTTTGCACAACGCTATTACAGCTCAAGGTGTTGGTGTTTGGAGTTCAGTTCTGGTGTCCTCTTAAAGAGGTTTGTGTGTTCTTCTTGTGACTGTGCATTTCCTCTGGGTGCTCTGGTTTCCTTCCACAGTCCAAAGACATACCAGTCAGTAGGTTAACTGGTCCTGAGATTAAGCTAGGGTTAAATAGGTGGTTTGCTGGGTGGTGGGGGTCGTTGGGCCGGAAGGTCCTGTTCCATGCTGTATTTCTATATAAATAAATAAATAAATAGCTCCTGAAGACAACCACACACTCAGTGAGAATGCTGCTGTCTGTGTGGAGTTTGCACACCCATGCCTCAAACACATGACCTTCATTTTACCTTCCCAATATGGTGTCCAAGCAATTTCCAGATCCTCCAGAATCCAGTGAGAACTGGGTTTTGTTCTTGCTGTGAATATGAAGGGGAGGGAGAAAACAGATTACATTTGGAGTAACATGGAAAACAAATTCCTCTTCTGTCATTCGCACATTTCTATCCTAGTATTTCCCCTTGTCTGGAGCCGAAACAGTTGATTTTATTTAGAGATACAGTGCGGAACAGGCGCTTCCGAACCATTGAATCATGCCACTCAGTAACTTGTCTGTAGGTCACTGGCCTAATCACAGGACAATTTACAATGAGCAATTGATCTACTAACTGGTACATCTTTGGACTGTGGAGGGAAACTAGAGCACCTGAAGAAAACCCACACAGTCACAGGGAGAACATACAAACTCCTTACAGATGTCACTGGAATTGAACACTGAACTCCAGAACATCCCAAGCTGTAACAGCAGTGCACTAATCACTTTGCTCTCATGCAGGTTCATGTATTTGAGGGACTTTTATAAGCACCATCAGATCTCTGAACGCACAGCTAACCAACCCATGAACATTATCTCACTATTTTTGCTCACTATGTGCACTATTTAATACATATATATTCATTTATAGTCTGTTTTTATATATTACTGCTGAAATTTATGAAACAGCAACTTTCATGACGTATGCCAGTGTCATTAAACTTGATTCTGAATTATATCGGAAGTATTAATATGTACTAATACTTCACAGAAAATTTTAGAAGTATTTTGTTTGTTTGCAGATGGAATTTGACTTCCTGTGGAACGAGCGTTGCCAGCTCCGAATGCAGTGAGGAGCTCTTTTCCTCAGTTTCCTGTGGAGATCAGGAGGACTGCTACTCTCTGCTGGATGATCAGGAATTCACTCAGAATGCATCCTTTGACCTCTTTCCAGAGGGTAGTGTCTGCAGTGATGTGTCTTCCTCGATCAGTACCTATTGGGATTGGTCGGACAGTGAATTTGAGTGGCAGGTGAGCCTAAACAATTTTATGTCTGCAGTTTTAGCATTAACCGTGTTTTCCATATGACACAGGAGCAGAATTAGGCAATTTAGCCCATCCAATCTGCTCCACCGTTCCATCATGTTTGATTATTAACTCTCTCAACCCCATTCTCCTACCTTCTCGTCATAATCTTTGACACCCTGACTAACCAAGAATCTATCAACTTCTGCTTTAAATATCGATAACTTGGCCTGCACATCTGTCTGTGACAATAAATTCCACAGATTCTCCACACTCTGACTGAATAAATTCCTCCTCATCTCTGTTCTGAAGGGATGCCCTTTTATTCTGTGGCTATGCCTTCTGGTCCACTGTCAGAAACATCATCTCCATGTCCACGTTATCTAAGCCTTTCAGTATTTGATAGGTTTCAATAAGATCCCCCCCCATTTCAATCTTTTAAACATCAGTGAGTACAGACACAACACAGCATGCTTTTTGTCATGCGTCGTTTTCCTTCAAAGAACACTAATTGTTTTTGCTCTCACCACTTAAAGAGATCATTCTTCTCAGTTCCATATTTAATCCCTTTTTGAAAGTTATATTTCTGTTTCCAAAGTTCAAAATAAATTTTATTGTCAAAGTACATATGTCACCATATACAAGCCTCGGATTCATTTTCTGGTGGGCATACTCTATAAATCTATAGTATAATAACCATAACAATCACTGAAAGACAACCCAACTAGGGCGTTTAGCCAGAGTGCAGAAGACAACAAACTGGCAAACACAAAAAGAAGAAATAATAATAATAAATAAATTTGCGATAAATATCGAGAACGTGAGATGAAGAGTTCTTTAAAGTGAGTCTGTTGGTTGTGAGAACATTTCAGTGATGGAGCAAGTGACACAATTTACTCCAAATCTTTGCTTATTACATAAAATATCTCTTTTCGTTCTTTTGCTTCTGTTCATTAATGCCCAATCTTTTGATCAAAGGATGCAGTTTCTTTTTGCTTATTCTATTAAATTTAAGTATGACTCTAGTCAGAGAATTATACAGCACAGAAACAGGCCCTTTGGCCTAATTTATCCATGCTGGACAAGATGTTCACCTCAGCTATTCTCATTTGCTCACATTTGGCTTTTGTCCCTCTAAACCTGGGGTCCACAGACCCCTTGGTTAATAGTAGGCGTCCACAGCATAAAAAGCAAGTGACCTTCATTTAATCTTCCCGAGATGGTGTCCGAGCAATTCCCGGATCCTCCAGAATCCAGTGAGAACTGGGTTTGGTGCTTGCTGTGACTGAAGGAGAGGGCAAAAACAGGCATTTAGAGTTACATGGAAAAGGAATTCTTCTTTGGTCATTGCAACCTGCTCTAAACTTTGCACCTGTACAAATGTCTTTTAATTGTAATTGAACCTGCCTCTAATGTTGTGATTAATTATGCTAAATTGCAGGAAGGTAGGAAATATAGCCATTTCTTGGCCACATGACTATCGTAACTCAGTGAGAAATCTGCATCTTCAAATAATGGGTGAAAAATAATATTGACTTTGTTCTTTCTTGGCAAATAAATGTTCTGTGTGTAGCAAATTGTCAGTTTTCAACACTAACCATTGAGTAAATTTCTGTAAAGTGCTCAAAGTTTTTCAGGTAGAGATAGAGAGGACAGCCAGTGACTGTTTTCCACAGCAGACTTGTCTAATATGTGAGCTCATCATTTTAAGATGTTTGAAGGAAAATGTCAAAGGTTGTTTTTGTTTACACAGAGATTGCAATGCACTATCAGGGGTGGTAGTCTAGGCAGATAAGTCAGGGAGATTTAGGAGACTCTTAGATAGGCACATGGATGAATGTAAAATGGAAGACTCTGGGAGTTCGGCATTAGATTGAAGCATTAGGTTAAAAGGCCGGGGTAATATTGTGGGCCTACTGTGCAGTAATGTCCTATGTTCAATAACATTTATTGCTGTGAAAGTTAACATGTTTCTGGAGAGAAGACATATATTGACTGTGTCTTACCTATCTGGGGTTAGGTATTAATTACAATTGTGTAGTTGGGCTTAAAATGCATTACAGTTAACACATTTACTGATCTTAAACATGTTGTTGTCACGTTGTTCAGGTCAGTGTTTTGAATCTACCTTTTATTGGTTCGTTCTTAACATTTACTGATTCTTTTGCAGCTGGCTAGCAGTGATTTTGCCAGTGGAAGTGATGTCTTGTCTGATGTGGTTCCCAGCGTCACTAGTTCTCCGTGCCCCGTTCTAAAGAGAAGAAGTAAGCAGCACAGAAGTTTGGATGAGCTTCCGTGGAGTGCAATGACCAATGACGAGCAGGTACTTGGCCTTTGGTTTCACATCTTCTGTGGGATGATTGAGCAATCATTAACATAACCGAGTTAGCATAGTGGTTACATTAGAGAGATTAGCTTTGTCAAATGTACATTGAAACACTGAAACCTACAATGAAATATGTCATTTATGTCAATGACCAACATAGCTGGAGGATGTGCTGGGGACAGTCTGCAACTGTCACCATGCTTCTGGTGCCATCATTGCATGCCCACACCTTGCTAGCTCTAACCTGTACTCTGGAATGTGGCAGGAAATCGGAGACCTGGAGGAACCCAGACTGTCACAAAGAAAATGTGTAAACCCCTTACTGACCCTGGAGGGAATGGAAGTCTGTCACTGAACACTGTAATAGCGTCGCGTTAACTGCTACACTATCATGCTGCCCAACATTACCTGGTTTGCAATTCAGATGTTTTGGAGGTAATGATCAGCAACACAAGTTCAAGTCTTGCCACTGTTGTCTTTTTAAGGATAAACATAGCCATGTACCCAAGGGAAGAGGCTTGCCATCTCTGGCCTATGTTTGACTTGTTAAGTATTCTCTGAAATACCTGAACAAGACATTCAGTCTTGTTGGTCACATACAAGCTGGTCACATACCACAAATGTTTTGTTTATGATTGATTCACTATATAATGCACCATTTACTAATTATAAGACCATAAGATATAGGAGCAGAATTAGGCCATTTAGTCTGCTCTGCTATTTCATCATGGCTGATCCGATTTTCTTCTCACCTTCAATCTCCTGACTTCTCCTTGTATCCCTTCATGTTCTGACCAATCAAAAATCTATCAACCTTAAATATACATAAAGACTTGGCCTCCACCACTGCTTGTGGTAAAAAAAATTCCACAGATATACCACTCTGGCTAAAGAAGTTAGTCCTCATCTCTTTTTTAAAAGGCACCACTCAATTCTGAGGCTGTGAACGTTGGTCTTAGACACTCCCACCATAGGAAACATTCTCTCCACATCCACTGTATTGCTGCCTTTCACCATTTGATAGGTTTCAATGAGGTCACCCCTCATTGTTCTGAATTCTAGTGAGTATAGGCCCAGAGCATTCAGACACAGCATGTCATGACAAGACATTCAATCCTGGAATCATTTTTATGAACCTTCTCTGAACCCTCTTCTAAGAGGCCTAAAACTGCTCACGGTATTCCAAGTGAGCCCTCATCAATGCTTTATAAAGTTTCAACATTACAAGCTTGCTTTTATATTTTAATCCTCTTGAAATGGATGCTAACATTGCATTTGCCTTCCTCACCACTCAACCTACAAATTAACCTTAGGAAATCCTGCACAGGGACTTACAAGTTCCTTTGCACCTGTTTTTTGTATTTTATCTCCATTTAGAAAATAGTCAACCCTTTCATTTCTTCTACCAAAGTGCATAATGATACACATCCCAACACTGTATTTCATCCGCCATTTATTTGCCCATTCTCCTAATCTGTCTTAAGTCCTTTTGTATCTGAAGAAAGTTTTGGTATTCTCTTTAATATTATTGGCTAACTTACTTTTGTATTCCATCTTTACTTTCTAACAACTTTTTTTAGTTGCCTTTAGTTGATTTTTAAAAACTTTCCAATCTTCTAACTTCCCATTAATCTTTGCTCTATTTTATGCCCTGTCCAAAGCTTTTACGTTGGCTTTGACTTCCTTTGTGTCATCTTTCCTTTAAAATGCTTCTTCCTTTTTGGGATGTATATATCCTGTGCCTTCCGAATTGCTTCCAGAAATTCCAGCCTCTGCTCTGCTGTCATCTCTGCCAGTGTTCTTTTCCAATCAATTCTGGCCAACTCCTTTACCATGTCTCTGTAATTCCCTTTACTCCACAGTAATACTGGTACATATGAATTTAGCTCCTCCTCAAATTTCAGGGTGAATTCAGTCATATGACCACTGCCCCCTAAGGATTCTTTTACCTTCAGGTCTCTAAAAAATTCTGGTTCATTGCACAACACCCAGTTCAGAATAGCTGATCCCTTATTGGGCTCAACCATGAGCTGCTCTAAAAAGCCATCTTGTAGGCACTAGAAATTCCCCCTTCTGTAATCCAGTATCAATCTGATTTTCCCAATCTGCTTGCATATTGAAGGCCCCCATGACCATTGTCACATTGCCCTTTTAGCGTGCATTTTCTATCTCCTGTTGTAATTTGTAGACCATGTTCTTACTACTGTTTGGGGGTATGTATACAATTCCTATCAGGGTTTTTTACCCTTGCAGTTCCTTAGTTCTATCCACAATGATTCAATACCTTCCGACCCTCTGTCACCTCTCAAATGATTTGATTTCACTTTTTTTAACTAACGGAGCAATGCTGAGCCCTCTGCCTTCCTGCCCATCCTTTCATTACAATGTGTGTCCTTGGACATTAAGTTCCCAGCTATAATATTTCAGCCATGATTCAGCGATGCTCACAACATCATGCCTGCCAACCTGCAACTGTGTTGCAAGTTTATCTACCTTATTCTGTATACTGCGCACATTCAGGTACAACACCTTCAGTCCTGTATTCACCCTTTTCAATTTTATTGCACCATGCTCAACCTTTTCATTCCTAACTTTATCTGAGGTTTTGCCAACATCTGTCTCCTTAACCTCTCTACTAACCAGTCTGGCTCTCTGGTACCCATCCCCCTGCAACTCAAGTTTAAACCCCACCGTGCAACATTAATAAACCTTCCTGCTAAGATATTCGACCCCGTCCAGTTCACATGCAAACCGTCCCTCCTGTACAAGTCCCACCTTCCCTGGAAGAAAGCCCAATGATCCAAAGATCTTATGCCTTCCCTCCTACACTAACTCCTTAGCCACACATTAAACTGTATAATCTTCCTAGTTCTGGCCTCACTATCCTGTGACACTGGTAGCAATCCTGACTTCACAACCCTGAAGGACCTGCCCTTGAACTTAGCACCTAACTTCCTGAACTCCCTGTGCAGAACCTTATCACTTGTCCTATCCATGTCATTGGTGCCTATGTGGACCACGATTTTTGGCTGTTCACTGTTACGTACCCCGTAACTGGGTCACTTACCAGCAAAGATAGAGAGGTCCGTTGAAGTCTGATGGTACTATTTTTAAAAGTTTTTATTTATAAAGGGGCACAAAAATAAGGTTAATACAAACATTCAGATAATATACGTCGTCAATACTCAATCTAAAGCGCGGGTATAGTAATAATCATCAATAAGAAGTAGCTCTATTGTTTGTCTAGGGGTAATATATTGTCCTTTGGAAATACGAAAGTCACTCAGTTCCTGCAAGCTTCTGGGTTGTGGCGACCGCTGGGTTTTCACTTGTTGGAAAGAGAGAGATTTGTGAGAAAAGAAACTTGCCCGGGTCTTTTGGTGAGGTCGATCCGTTGAGTTGGGGGAGTTGGTTCCCCGTTGTTAGTTCAAGAAAATCGTTTCTGTGATACCCGCCACCGGCTTCCAGGCAACGGGAACCGAACGCACGTGGCTTCCTTCAAATGGCTGCCCGCTATTACGGGATCGCTAGTGTCTGAGGGGCCGTCTCTACAGCCCCTCTTTTATCTGGACTCACGGGGTCTCAGATGTCAATCAGGTTGGGATGATGCAATCTCTCCCCGTCACCCAGCCCACATTGCCCTGAGGGCTTGCACGTAGCCCAGTCCCCAATCCACAAAGGTGTCTCCAAGAGACAATGGCCGTTATCAATGGCTTTGTCTTGCTGAGGGGCCAGGACACATTCCAAAACCTTGAGGATTCTCACTCATTTCCTGGGACCAAGACCCGAATTAATAGCGATCTTGCGATTCTCAAGAAGCAGGGGGCTGCGATCATAACATCACCCACCCACTTAAGAATGTTGAAGTCTTGATCTGAGATATCCCAGATCCTGGCACCCAGTAGGCAGCATACCATCCGGGAATCTTGTTCTCGCCCACAGAACCTCCTGTCCATTCCCCTAACTAATGAATCCCCTATCACCACAGCGTGCCTCTTCTTCCCCTTCCCTTATGAGGAAGTGATATCCAAAGTGATATACCTGTTGTTGAGGATGACCACACAGGGGCACTCTGCACTGGCTCCTTAACCCCTTTTCCCTTCCTGACTGTCACCCAGTTTTCTGTGTCCTGCACCTTGGGTGTAACTACCTCTCTACATGTCCTCTCCATCACCCCTTCAGTCTTCTGACTCATCCAGAGTTCATCAAGTTCCAGCTCCAGCTTCTTAACCCGGTTTGTTAGAAGCTGCAGCTGGATGTAGTTCTCGCAGTTGTAGTGGTGAGAGCCACTGGAGGTCTCCTTGCTTTCCCAAATCCTGCAAGAGGAGCATTGCACTATTCTGCCTGTGGTCTCTGCTGTCTTAGCTGAGCAGATGTAAAAAAGAAAAGGACAAAACTTGGAGCTTTTCTTTCTTTTGCTTCAAGCCTCTCTTCAATGAAGCCTCGAAGTGCTAAAGCTGTATGACCACCACTTTGTCCACTCAGTCGAAGGCCGATACACTGTCCCGCCTTCCTTTAATTTGTGCTTTCTAATCAATCCCAAACACTGATTGGCCACTGGTCAAAGCTCTGTTGCACTGCTGCAAACCACTCCTGATTGGTTCTGATTGAAGTCCCCTCTTCTCCAAACTTCTGAAGTCTAGATTGGCTGCTTTTATGTACTGGTTTGAGCCAGTTGTGCTTCAATCTGGTAGATAGTTAGTATTAACAGTGTAAACTGTAACAAAAGCAGTGTTAGTAACCTATTGTCATTCATAGGTTCCCCCCCCTAAAGATATATATTGTATGACAGTGTTATAGAGTTTAGAGCATGGAAATGGGACCTTCGATCTCACACTGCTACGATCGGAAGTTCCCACCTGCTTCAATTATACCAGTGCCCAAGAAGAGTTGTGTGAGCTGCCTTAATGACTATCGTCCAGTAGCACTCATATCTACGGCGATGAAATGCTTTGAGATGTTGGTCATGGCTAGAATCATCTCCTGCCTCCGCAAGGACCTGGACCCATTGCAATTCACCTGCGACCACAATAAGTCCATGATAAACATAATCTCAATTGCTTTTAACGCGACCTTAGGTCACCTGGACAATGCAACCAATACAATACAAATACTGTATTGTCAGCAAACAATTGATACTAGAGCGTACATTCAGGATGCTGTTGTTGATGATAGCTCAGCATTTAACACCATCATTCCTACAATCCTGATCAAAAAGCTACAAAACCTAAGCCCCTGTATCTCCCTCTGCAATTGGATCCCCGACTTCCTAACTGGAAGGCCCTAATGTGTGGTGATTGCTACTAACATCTCCTCACTGATGATCAATACTGGTTTACTTCGGGGATGTTCGCTTAGCCCACTGCTCTGATCTCTCAACACCCATGATTATGTGGCTAGACACAGCTCTAATGCCATGTATAAATTTGCTGATGTTACAACTATTGTTGCCAGAATTTCAGATGGAGATGCGGGGGTGCACAGGAGCGAGATAGACCAGCTAGTGGAGTGGTGTTGCAGCAACAACCTTGCATTTAACATCAGTAAGACCAAAGAGCTGGTAGTGGACTTCAGAAAGGGTAAGATGAGGGAACATGTTCCAATCCTAATGCAGGGATCAGAATTGGAGAGAGTGAGCAATTTCAAGTTCCTGAGTGTGAATACCCCTGATCCTGGTCCCAACACATTGATGCAGCTATAAAGAAGGCAAAGCAGTAGCTATACTTCATCAGGAGTTTGAGGAGATTTGGTTTGTCACCTAAAACACTCAAAAACTGTTACAGGTGTACTGTGGAATCCATTCTGACTGTGTCATGATCTGGTATGGGTGGGGGGAGGAGTGGATACTGTACAGAATCGAAAGAAGCTACAGAAAGTTGTTAGATTAGTCAGCTCCATCATGGATACTAGCCAAAGTAGTAACCAAGACATCTTCAAGGAGTGGTGCCTCAGAATGGTGATGTCAATTATTAAGGACCCTCATCACCCAGGGCATGCCCTCTTCGGCAAGAAGGGTTTCAGCCCGAAACGTCGACTGTTTTTTTTCCATAGATGCTGCCCGGCCTGCTGAGTTCCTTCAGCATTTTGTGTGTGTTGATTGGATTTCCTGCATCTGCAGATTTTCTCTTGTTTGTGACATGCTCTCTTCTCACTGTTATCAGCACAGCACAGGATGGTCAGGGTGGTCAGCAGCACAGGAGCGCCGCAGGGAACCGTACTCTCTCCGGTCCTGTTCACCCTGTACACATCAGACTTCCAATATAACTCGGAGTCCTGCCACGTGCAGAAGTTCGCTGATGACACGGCCATAGTGGGGTGTGTCAGGAATGGACAGGAGGAGGAGTATAGGAAACTGATACAGGACTTTGTGATATGGTGCAACTCAAACTACCTGCGTTTCAATATCACCAAGACCAAGGAGATGGTGGTGGACTTTAGGAGATCTAGGCCTCATATGGAGCCAGTGATCATTAATGGAGAATGTGTGGAGCAGGTTAAGACCTACAAGTATCTGGGAGTACAGTTAGACGAGAAGCTAGACTGGACTGCCAACACAGATGCCTTGTGCAGGAAGGCACAGAGTCGACTGTACTTCCTTAGAAGGTTGGCGTCATTCAATGTCTGTAGTGAGATGCTGAAGTTGTTCTATAGGTCAGTTGTGGAGAGCGCCCTCTTCTTTGTGGTGGCGTGTTGGGGAGGAAGCATTAAGAAGAGGGACGCCTCACGTCTTAATAAGCTGGTAAGGAAGGCGGGCTCTGTCGTGGGCAAAGTACTGGAGAGTTTAACATCGGTAGCTGAGCGAAGGGCGCTGAGTAGGCTACGGTCAATTATGGAAAACTCTGAACATCCTCTACATAGCACCATCCAGAGACAGAGAAGCAGTTTCAGCGACAGGTTACTATCGATGCAATGCTCCTCAGACAGGATGAAGAGATCAATACTCCCCAATGCCATTAGGCTTTACAATTCGACCGCCAGGACTTAAGAACTTTTTAAAAGCTATTATTAATGCTTTTTGAGATAGTGATTTAGATGCATATCATATTTTTTTACTGAGTTAAGTATTGTATGTAATTAGTTTTGCTACAACAAGTGTATGGGACATTGGAAAAAAAGTTGAATTTCCCCATGGGGATGAATAAAGTATCTATCTATCTCTATCTATCTATCTATCAGGAAGGAGGTACAGAAGCCTGAAGACACACACACATTCAGTGATTCAGGAATAGCTTCTTCCCCTCTGCCATCCAAATTCTAAATGGACATTGAAACTGAACACTGCCTCACTTTTTTATTACATCTGTTTTTGCACTATTTTTATTTTAACTATTTAATATACATATATATACTTGCTGTAACTCATCTATTTGTTTGCTTTCTGTATTTACCATTTATTGCCTAGTTCTGCTGTCGCTAGGTTAACCAATTTCACGATATATGTTGGTGATATTAAACCTGATTCTGATAGTGTTGAAGATATTTTACTTGACGCGTGGCCAACTGATTAAGGAGTTGATCTAGTGATCTGAAGGTTGCTAGTTCGAGCCTCAGCTAAGGCAGCGTGCTGTGTCCTTGAGCAAAGCACTTAACTACACATTGCTCTGTGACGACACTGGTGCCAAGCTGTATCGGCCCTTGCCCTTCCCTTGGACAACATCGGTGGCGTGGAGAGGGGAGACTTGCAGCATGGGCAACTGCCGGTCTCCCATACAACACTGCCCAGGCCTGTACCCTGGAAACTTTCCAAGGGGCAAATCCATGGTCTCTCGAGACTAATGGATGCCTGTATATCTTACTTGAAATTTTGACTGCTCATTTCCCTCCTGACCTCCTGAGTTCCTCCAGCTTTTTTTTGTGAGGTCATGTCTGTGCGCGTGCATGTGGTTGTGTGGGTGTGGTCGTGGTCTTGCAGCTTAACTTGTCCATGTGGCCAAGGTCTGTACTAGTCCTGTAATATGTTCACCTTTGAAATGACTTGGATCCGATAAGTTAAAATTTAAAAGATGATGATGATGGCTGTTCCTTCACTTGAGAAGATCAGGAGGGAAGAAGGGTCCTCAGGAGCGACAGCACAATTGTTGGTGACTGTAGAGACCAATTCTGCAGACTCTGGAGCAGTAGGGACATGTGAACAGCTGTGATGTGGTGCTTGGGTAGTAACAAAATAAAAGATATCCTGTTTAGTGGGATGGGGAAGAGCATAGTGCTAAAATATTCCATTATTTGATCATTTGAATAAAGCCATGCCAATAACAATATTCATATGTACAAGGGCAGTGTTGACTGTGCAATATATAAAGAAGTCTATCAAATTTTATAGTAAAATCGATTACCTCTCAGTGTCTTGAAGATTGCAGTTTAATCTGTTTAAATTTGTATTTGAGGAATAATGTTTCCCACAAGTTTCAATTTGAATTGTGTTTGTAAGGTCAATTTTTTACTCATGCAAATAATACTGCCCCAGGCAAACAAGAATTAAAGTTAAATAATTTATAACACTAAAGTTTTTATAAGATTCTGATAGAGCTTTAAATTGATACCCACGCAATCCCACACAATTATGGTAAAAATGGCAATCACTTTGCATACTTGTAGAATTCTTCCTTCCTTAAAGGAAACCTGATGGATTTTTATGCTGTTTGTATGATCTCAGAGTTGTACTTTTCAATATTAAAAACCATAATATTCCTTGGAAAAAGCATAACAATTAATACTGTAAGTTGTGGGACTGAGGTCAGAGCAATCTGCCCACTGTACAGCTGAACATTTAATCCTTCAATCCATATCACAGTTTTATGAAAACAACAATATGATTGTCTTCACAACTATTTGCAGTGTCAGTACACAGAAAGTGCTGGTGGAACTAACATTAGGTAATATAGCAGATAGCATATGAGGAACATTTGATGGCCCTGTACTCACTGAAGATTAGAAGAATGAAGGGGATATCCTCTGCCATCAATTTCTGAAAGTACATTGAACCCATGAACATTACCTCACATTTTTTTTCTCTTTTTGCACTAATTATTTAATTTAACTTTATATGTAAACTGTAAATTACAGTAAATATATATACTTACTGTAATTTACAGTTTTTATTTTCTGTATTGCAAAGTACTGTTGCTCCATAACAGCAAAATTTCACATCATATGCTGATTCTGTTCTCATTAAAACCTATAAAATATTGAAAGACCTAGACAGAGTGGACTGGAAAGATTTTCCCAATAGTGGGGGAATCTAGGACCAGAGGGTACAACCTCAGAATACAAGTATGCCCCTTTGGAACAGAGATGAGGAGGAATTTCTTTAGTCAGAGGGTCTGTGGAATTCATTGCCACAGGCAGCTGTGGAGACTAAGTCACTGAGTACATTTGAAGTAGAGGTTGATAGTTTCATGTTTAGTAAGGACGTCACAGGGAGAAGGCAGGAAAATGGGGTTGAGAGGGATAATAAATCAGCCATGATTGGAATGGGCTGAATGGTCTAATTATGCTCTTTTGTCTGATGCTCTTATGGACATGAAATTTGCTGTTTTGTGGCAGCAATACAGTGCAACATTGTAAAATTACTATATAATAAATAGACAGTGCAAATAAAAAGGAATAACAAGGGTTTACGGACATTCGGAAATCAGATGGCAGAGAAGGAACTGTTCCTAAACATTGTGTGCCAGCCTTCGGCCTCCTGTACCTCCTCCTTGACAGTGGTAATGAGAAGCGGGTGTGTAACAGATAGTGAGGGTCCCTAATAATAGATGTTGCCTTCTTGAGGCACAGACTCTTGAAGCTGTCCCCCATAGTGGGGAGGGTTGTTCCCATAATGAAGCTGACTTAATTTCCAACTCACTGCAGCTCCCTTACGATTTGGTGCATTGGAAGCTCCACTCTAGGCTGTGATACACCCAGTCAGAATGCTTGCCACTGTACATTTGTTGAAGTTTGCAAGAATTTTTGATGATATATCAATCTCCTGAAACTCATAGTGAAGTAGAGCTGCTAGTGTGTGTTCTCCTAACTTCCTCTTCCTGATCCACAATTGTAAGGAAAATTAAACTGTAAAACGAAAATCTTATACTCTATTTGGTTGCATTAATAATATTAAGGGGTATAATATGTTCATTTACTTGTTAGTGTCAACTTGCTTGCTATTTCTTCTTGTTTCAGGTTGAATACATTGAGTACTTGAGTCGTAAAGTTAGTACAGAAATGGGACTCCGGGAGCAACTTGACATTATTAAAATCATTGACCCAAATGCTCAGATTTCACCCACAGATAGTGAATTTATAATTGAACTCAACTGTCTGACGGATGAAAAGTTAAAACAGGTAAATCTCAATATGTAATGGAAGCTGTGTATTTCCCTGAAGATGTGACTGACGTGGTTACTTTTCACTGTATAATGACGACAGAAACGTAATCTGCATTTATTTCTGTTTGTTTTTTTAAATTCCATGCACATTTAGAGATTGAGATTAGCTTTATTTATCACGTACACAAAATGTACAATATAATGCGTAGTTGGCGTCAACAGCCACCATTGCCCGAGGGTGTGCTCAGGGCTGTTCCCAGATGTCGCCATACGTCCAGTTCTAAAATAGTGTGCCCATAACTCACTAATCCTAACTCGTATGTCTTTGGAATGTGGGAAGAAACCAGAGCACCCAGAGGAAACCAACACTAACACAGGGAGAACATACTGTGCAAACTCTTACAGACGGTGGCGGGAATTGAACCCTGATCTTCTGCTTGCTGGCACTGTAAAGTATTATTCTAACTGCTTTGCTAGCATAAAATATAAAACATAGAACAGTACCACACAGTGCCAGTCCTTTGGCCCACGATGTTGTGCTGACCATTTTATCTGCTCTAAGATCAATATAATCCTTCCCTCCACATAGCCCTCCATTTTTTTTGACCACCTGATCGACGTGCCTATCTGAGTTTCTTCAATCTCCCTAATATATCTACCACCACCTCTGGAAGCACATTCCACACATTGTCCACTCTCTTTTTAAAAATCTTCCCTCTGACACTACCCTATACTGTCCTCCAGTCACCTTAAAATGATTTCCCCTCATATTAGCTGTTGTGATAATAGCTCAAGCAATTCCTTCAAAATCCTTACTCTAGGAGAGAGATCACAATTTGTGCATTATGTGTCGTACAATTCTATAAATAGAACTGTACAGCACAGTAAAGGCCCTTTGACCCACCATGTTGTGCTGACCCTTAAAAAGTACTCTCAAGATCAATCTAACCCTTGCTTCCCACATAGCTCTCATTTCTCTGTCATCCATGTGCCTATCTCAGAGTCTCTTAAATGTCCTCAAAGTACCTGCCTTGCTACTGTGCTGTGTTCGTGTTGATACCATATATGTTGAGCGCAGTGTGAGTGATCAGCCCATTTAATGCGTTGTGTCCTATTTAGGTAAGGAATTACATTAAAGAGCATGGTGCCCGCCAGCGATCCGTGCGTGAAAGCTGGAGAAGGGGTAGTTACGCCGGCTGTGGGGTCGGCGGTCTGAGTGGAGCCAGCAGCAGCAGTGGGAGCCTGGTAAGTTCAGCAAGCAGCAGCGGATCCAGCGGCAGCAACTCCGCGTCAGCATCAAGCGCCAACATGAGCCGAGCTCACAGTGACAGTAACCTGTCCACCAGTGCTGCTGACAGGATAAGAGACTCGAAGGTAAGAGACCATTCTTTAAAAACAGTTGTATTTACTGTCGTTGTAAGGTTCAGTTAGTTATATTATTCTCGTGCCCAACACCCAGACTCCCCTAATATTTAGGGGTGCATTCTCTGAACTATGAGTTAAACGTCATATTTCAGTATGTTTTTCTTGCTGTGCTAAATTTCCTAGCAATGTACTCCAGCTTTTCAACCATAAGACAAAAGAGCAGAATTAGGCCATTTGGCCCATCTGATCTGCTGTGCCAATTGATCCTTCGCAACTTCATTCTCCTTCCTTCTCCTCGTAACCTTTGACACCCTTACTAATCAAGAAGTTTTCAACTATAAATCTCCTCAATGACTAGGCCTCCACTCCTACTCATCCCTGTTCTAAAGGTTTGTCCTTGTATTCTGAGGCTGTACCACTGATCTTAATCTCTCCCACTGCAGGAAACATCCTCTCCATATATACTCTATCAATATTTGATTGGTTTTAATAAGATCCTCCTCAGTCTTCTAAACTCTAGTGAGTACAGGCACAGAGCCATCAGATGTTCCTAAATATTAGCTGCTATATTATCACTCAGAGCAGTACAGATCAGGAGCAGACCCTTTGGCCAATGGTGTCTGTGCCAAGCACAAATCCAAGTAAATGTAAATTTCTTCTGGTTACTAAGACAAGGCAGGACAATTAGATTTTAAAGGAAAATAAATCAGCCATGATCAAATAGTAGAGCAGAATTGATAGGCTGAATGGCCTTATCCTGCTCCAATGTTTTATGGTCATACATGATCCTGCTTCATCCATTCTCTCTATATTCATGTCTAATAGCAGCTTCCACTACTCCCCCGGCAACCTGTCTCAGACACCTACCACTCAGTGTAAAAAAAAATTGCTCACATCTCCTTTAAACATCCTCCCCACATCTCCCATCCCCTCCCTCACCTTAAGTGAGTGTCCTCTAGTACTTGACATTTGTACCCTGGGGATTAGATTCTGCTTACCCCATCAGTGTTTCTCAGAATTTTATAATCTTCCATCAGGTCCACTCAGCCTCAGAGAACACAACATAAGTTTGCTGAACCTCTGCTTGTAGCTTTTGCCCTGTAATCCAGGCAGCATCTGAATTATGCTCTTCTGCACCCTCTCTCAAAACTTCCATTCATGGGGCAGCCAGAGTTGCACAAAAAGTCTGAATAAGACTAAATGAAGATTTGTGTGCAGTTTTTAGATCTGTTACTACCAATAAGCTCAGTTTTCTGGATATTTTGGGAAATTTGCAAGTCTTTAAAGTGTATAGATGTGACAATTAGTAACTTTCCTTCTACTGTTTTCCCTCTCACTCTCTCTCATGCTCTGTCTCTCTCGCCGTCATCCCCATTCTCTCTTCCCCCTCCCACCCCACCCTGAATGGTTTGGCAGAAGCGATCCAAACAGCGTAAACTGCAACAGAAAGCAATGCGTAAGCGCCAGCTGAAAGAGCAGCGCCAGGCAAGGAAAGAAAGATTGAGCGGCCTTTTCCTGAACGAGGAAGTGCTCTCCGTGAAGGTGGCTGAGGAAGACCACGAAGGAGACGTGGACATATTAATGTGACCAAATGTAAAATAGCAATATAGAATTTTAAATATAGTAGATTATGTAACCGGTGGAAAATCTGGAGCTGAAAGTAGAGACAGAAGCTAAAAGGGGCTGATTTCTGTTTACAATTTAACATTGTGTACTTTATTTTGTGTTTTCAAAACAACTTGGTAATTATTACAGCTGCTGAAACACTAATTTGTATAGAAAATGTTAAGTGTAGTTCAGTCTGTAAGATATCCAAATGACCTGGCAACAAGCAGTATGCTTTTGAAATCTTATATATTCCTATAACACTAACGTGTGCACTATTTTAGTAGAAATATATTTCATTTTTTGTGCTTTACTGTGGTATTTGAAATATTGCCTGTGGACTGTATATATAGATATTATATATCAGGATATTTCATGTTTTCTTACAAATATTGTTCAAATCCAATGAAATTTGGAAATTTGACGACATTTGTCAATGACTCACTAGTGCTTTATTACCTGAATTGCCAAAATGCATGATTAACCCTGTCAAATTTTGCCATATTTTATTGAAATATCCGTTGCATTCTGGTTACACATTTTATCTAAATTGGATCAGTTTGCAAGAATTAGGAAACTAATTATTTATAGGGATAAAACACACCTTTTTTATATTAATAGAACTGACTTGGATAATAGAATTGTGTTTTAAAAATGAGGCTGCTTTCTCCAGAAGCAAGATTTTGGTTCTGTCATGACTATTGATCTTTATTGTAAGCAGTGAATAGAATTCAGAGTTGCTTCTTGTAAAAACAAAATGCTGGTATTTATTGCAGAACTGTTTGTTGTGCTTAATATTTTGGAAACCACCAGCACTCTGGGCTATTGTTCAGACACTGGAGTGACACTCATAAGCAATGTTCTCTCTAATTTTTTTAACAGCTGCACAGACTAACCATTGCTCTAAGCAGGAAAATTTACATGGCCTGAAAACTGTGTGATTCTTTAAATAGTTTCTTTTATAATATTCATACTATGAATATTTAAAGTGAAAATTGAAAAATAGCATTTTGCTTATTAATTGAAATAACAAAGAACATCTTTCACATTTCGTAAACTTTTTCTAGCTGCATCCAATTCCAGCTGTGCGGCAACAAAGGCGATGCACAGGGAGCGTTTTAGTTACCGCGCGGCTGTGCACCTGCACAGCTTAGAGGGAACAGTGCTCATAAGTCTCAACTTCAATGTCTCCTGATTGCATTTGGGATGATGCCACCAGAGCGGCTGAAAATGGAGACTCTATTTGTGAACCTAGCAGCAAAATACGAGGGATCGCATAGGTTTTCTGCGAAGATTACTTCATTCCTCTCCACCTCCAGTGGGATGCAGCTTTCCCCCTATCTTCACTACATTAGGGTATGAGCAGCAGTATAAAATGGAGAGGGGAAATAGCTTAATGTCCTTTTGTGTACAGTACTTATGATATCACAGGTCAGTATATATTCTCTGCAGTACTCTACATGCAAGGACCACACTGAGTGGATGTACTTGTGCATAAAGTAATTGAAAATTGCTTGCTTTCATGTGTGAAGAAAAAAAACGCAGAAGCATTTGTGACCCACGTTGGATTTTAATTTAACTGAGCTTCCATGAGCAAAGATTTGTGGTCTTTTCTGCCTTTTGGTTTACCCTCCACTGCACAGTTAAAATATTGCCTCATAGCTTTTGTTGCAAATTACTGATACTTGTTGAATCTAAACAAGATGACTGGATAGTCAGATGCAAAATTTACATTAAAAGAGTAGTATGATTTTGGATGTGAATTTGTACTGTGACTTATTGAGTAGTTGAATTATGTAAAATTCAAACTTCTGTTACTTTGTCTTTGGGTTCATTGTCTCAGGTTTCTGGATAATTCTTGAGTTTGAAGGCTGGGCTAAGAGCTAAGTGTGTGTTATGTATAAACACAAGTGATTCTGCAGATGCTGCAAATGTTGAGCAACACAAAATGCAGGGGGATCTCAGCAGGTCAGGCAGCATCTTTGGAGAATAAACAAGTAATGTTTTGGGCAGAGAGATTTTATCAGGACTAAGAAGACTAGAATAAGAAGGTGGGGGGTGGGGGAGAGGAAGGAGTACAAGCTGACAGATGATAGGTGAAACATGGTGGGGGGTAGGGAAGGAGGGATGAACAAAGAAACTGGGAGGTGATAGGTAAAAGTGGTAAGGGGCTGAAGAAGGGATTTGATAGGAGAGGACTATGGACCATGGAAGAAAGGGGAGGAGGAGAGGCACTGGAGTGAGGTGATGAGCAGGTGAGAGGGGGATCGGAATAGGGAATGTAAAATGGAGAGGGGGGGGAGAAATTAGTGGAAGTCAGACATCTATGTTCATTCCTGGCACTTAATCCTTACCAATCTATGTTACGTTGGTTGATGTTTTTGTCAAAACACTTGAATGCTGTTGGTACCCCAGCTTCAACCACTCACGCAGTGGATTCCAGGTACTTGCCACTCTGGGTGAAGAAGCTTCCCCTCTATTTTCTCCCTTGCCTGCTAAGTCAATGCCCTTTATTTTTATCTCCCTCTGATATGGGGGAAAAGTTTCCTATTGTCATTCATACCCTTTATAATTTACATATCTTAGTCAAGTCCCAGTTAAACCTCTTCTGCCTGAAGGAGAACAGTTCTGATCACCTACCTACAAGAAATGTATCAATAAGATCAAAAGGGTGCAGAGAAAATTTACAGGGATGTTATAGAACAAGAGCACAACAAGCAACAAAACAATCCCCTTCCTTCCCTCCCACCCACACATGGACAGACCTCCAACTACAATCCCAGGACAGGCCTCCAAGCTTCAGCCATCAGGCTCCAAATTCCAGCATTCCAATTGCCCTCTAGACCAGCTGGTGAGATAGCAAAATGTTCTCTGAGTCTGGATGATCGGAAAACTAACAAAGAAATACTCCATCTGCCCCAAGACACTACCGATGGGCTTCTGTATGCCCGCAACAGAGTTGGAGGACTATGTTTAGCAAAATAGGAGGCCAAGATTCCAATAGCAGTCATCAGGAAAAGCCAGCCACTTGAGCACTCAGAGGCCAGAATTATAAAGAACTCGGTCCATTTGACCAAAGAAAATAACCAGGCCGCAATTGATAAGGTGCTGAGTGAGATTACAGACAGCAACACCAACCAGAGGGCATCTGAATTGAATGAGTACGTCCAAGGGTCCATGAATGGACAGGCCCCTGCATCTTGAACTTATCTTGGCCCATTTTTGTATGTTTTGCACATTAATTTTATTTTGGAACATTGCTGCTTATGAAAAGTAATTAGGTTTCTACTTATGAGAAGGTGCATTGAAAGAAGCAGTGGGTGGATGAGGCTGAATGGATCATTCTATAAAGGGCTGTCCTAGGCTCTGGCCTCCCTCCACACCTGAATAATTCTATTATTTTAAATCCAGAATTGCACTGGTGCACTGCCGTTCCAATCCCATCAAAGAATTTCTTCTGAAGTCAGGCTAGAATTTTTAATAAACCCTGAACAACTTATAAATCCTAATTTCTTGAAGATAATCATCTTGGTAAACAAAGTATGAGTGTAATAGTCTAATATTCACCCACACCACAGTAACAATGGTGATAACTTACCCACTCTCCATCTTCCACACTGTAAGATATTTTGAGATGCTTGGAGAAGCTTTCATAATTGTAACACTGAACTCGGAAGGCAGATGCCCAAAGATTCCGATTTTGAGGACGAAGAATCACAAAGTGATTTATGAAGGGGATTTTGTCAGGTTTGAGCTATAGTGTAGAAAGTCAAAGTTGAGATTATTGTAATATGCACAAGTACATTTATGCACAGGTGAGATGAAAAACTCAGCAGTTTCAGAAGATAAACATAAATTATACCCAATTTTTACAGGAAAACACAATAAGAACAAGTATTATTTTAGTACAAGGGGCAGAAACACCGGATCATTCAATCCAATGATTTAGCACTCTGCAGTGCCCAGAGAGCATCCTTGTGGAAAAGACCAGAGAGCGGGATCCGAAAAGGGCTGAGAACATGAGCAGACCCATGGAGATGACCAGAGATGGGTTGTAGGGTCATGAGCAACTCTAATTCGAAGCTTCAAGGTAGACTGAAGAATTGAGGTGAATGCGGAGGGATCAGTGGAGGCCACTGGGGCGAGGACTGTCTGCAGCCGGGTCAGCAGCATTTGCGTTCAGACCTGGTGTGACGGTTACTCTTCATGAAAGGACTGAGTTTGTGCGGCTGCTCTCTCCTCGGATGCTGATGGGAAGATGTTTTTGCTATTGTGAGATTTTTGTGATTATTGGACTGTATATTGTTCTTCAGTTTTTTGGTGTTTTCTTCTAGCAGATTTGTGGGTGGATGATCTGTTAGCTTTTTTTTCCCGCGTGTGAGGGGGTGTTGAGGGTTCCGATGCTGTTCTTTTCCGTGAGTAAGGGTGTCTGGGATTTGATGTTATTTTTGCTGTTTTTTTGTGGGGGCGGTCAGGGATTTGATGTTATAGTTGCTGTTTTTCTCTGTGAGGGAGGCGGTGGGAAATTTTGCGGTTCGTGAGTTTTGTTTCTTTTTCTTTTTCATGCTGGTGGGGGGGGGCCTTGATGCCTTCTTTCAATATCACCTATGGTTTTTGCTGTATTTCATCTGGGGAAGACGAATATCAGAGTTGTACATGCATATTTTGACAATAAAATGAACCTTTGGAAAAAGGTCCATTTTTTTTTAATGCAAATTGATCAAATGGTCACACATTTGCTAAACTATAGGGATTTGGGCTGACAGTCTGGTTCACAAATTGAATGGTTGAAAGGAAGTAGCTGTTCTTCAACCTGGTGGTGCAGGACTTCTAGCTTCTGTATATTCTATTATCCCCTCAAATTTAATCAATAAGCTTCAAGACCTAGGTCTCAATAACTCTTTGTGAAATTGGATCCTCAATCTCCTCACTTGAACAGACCTCAGTTAGTTTGGATTAGCAACATCTCCTCACAATATCCATCAGCACAAGGCTGTGTGCTTAGCCCCTGCTCTGGCTTTATACTTACAGTCTGACTGTGAGGCTAAGCTCAGCTCAGCTCCAATGCCATATTTAAGTTTGCTGATGACACCACTGTCATTGGCTGAACCAAAGGTGGTGACACATCAGCATATGGGAGGGAGACTGAAAATCTGAGTGGTGCCACAACAACTTCTTACTTGATGTCAGCAAGACCAAGTAACTGATTATTGGTTTTAGAAGGAGAAAACTAGAGGTCCATGAGTCAATCCTCATCACAGGATCAGAGGTGTTTCTTTGTTTCATGGCTGCCTGTGGAAAGATGAATCTCAGGGTTGTATATTGCATTCATATTTTGATAATAAGTGTACTTTGAATCTTCGAACAGGCCACAGGTTTGTGCCTTCCAAGAATATATTAATGTCATAAAGTCAAAGACTACAGTCAACATTTAGGTCTAGATACATGAGAGACTGCAGATGCTGGAAATCTCAAAGCTCAGAGTAAATTTATTATCAAAAACCAATAGATTACCTTCAAATTCAATTTTTGCAGGCATTTACAGGAAAAAATATAATAGAATTTAATAAACAGACCTACAAACAGCCAATGTGCAAAAGAAGACAACTGCAAATAAAAGTACTGAGATCATGAGTTTTAAAGTCCTTGGAAGTGTGTTTATTGGTTGTAGAATCAATTGAGAGCAGTGGTTATTGAAGTTACCTGTGCTGGTTCAGGAGCTTGATGGTTGCTGGTAATAACTGTTCCTGACAGTTAACTGAAAGCAGGGCAAAACTGGCAATGGAGTTTTGTTTTGTAGGCAGCTCGCAGGAAACCTGGAGAAAGACACAAAAAAAACTGGAGGAACCCAGCAGGTCAGGCAGCATCTATGGAGGGAAATGAACAGTTAGTGTTTCAGACTTAGACCCATCATCAGGGCTGGAGACAAAGAGGGAAGATAACTAGCTGCTGTTCCACCCATTCCCCATCCCTTCCCATCTTTTTATACCTGCTTTCTCCCTTCTTTGTTTCCAGCTCTGATGAAGGGTCATGACCAGATACACTGACTCTTCATTTCCCTCCACTGACATTATCTGACCTGCTGAGTTCCTCCAGCTCTTTTGCACCATTAGGTTTAGAGGGATGAGCTGACTGGTTTTCTGCTGGTATTGTTTTGAAGAAGCACTATTGATCTGAAATATTAACTCTCGTTCTCAGTCCATGGAAGCTGGCTGACCTCACAGGTATTACCAGCAAGCTCTGATTTTATTCTCCAAATAAATCATAACTATCGCGATGTTTTGTGAATTATAACATTTAATCACTGTAGAACATCGAGCCAAATAATAACAAAGATAGCAGCACCATGGTGGTGATGTTCTAGGATGTTAATCTGTTTTATGTCAGTTTAAGAATATAAAATAAGATTTTAAGAAAAGGCCAGCAGACCTTGAGATATAGGAGCCGAATTAGGCATTTTGGCTTACTGACTCTGTTCCACCATTCAAACATTGCTCATTTTCAACCCCATTCTTCCACCTTCTCCCCCTTACAATTAGCCCCCTTACCAATCAATCTTTGCCTTAAATCTATCCCTTGACATGGCCTCCACACCCTTCTGTAGCAACAGATTTGACAGATTCACTACTCTCTGGGTGAAGATGTTCCTGCTCATCTCCATTTTAAAGGGATGTCCTTTTTATTCTGAAGCTGTGCTTTCTGATCCTCAACTTCTATTAATGGAAAGAGCCTCTCCATCTCCAATCTATTCAGGCCTTTCAGTATTCCAAAAGATTTCAATAAGCTTCCCCTCCCTTCTTTCTGAACTCCATTGTGTACAAATTTATAGATATGAAATGCTCTCAAAGGTTAAGCCTTTCATTTCTGGGATCATTTTGTAAAAATTTTGCCCTCAGATTTATTCTTGGACACCCAGAATCTGTGAAATGAGACGCCAATGTTCTCCTTGCTTAAGATGAATACAAATGGTTAACTCTAAACATGGGAGATTCTGTAAGTGCTGGAAATCTAGATCAACAGACACAGAATGCTAGAGGAACTCAGCAGGTCGGGAAGCATCATTGGAGAGGAATAAAGAGTCAACATTTTGGGCAGAGACCCTTCATCGGGGGAAGTGGTAGTCAGGTAAGAGGGGGACCAGAGTGGGGAATGGGAGAAATGGTTAACTCTGATAGCCAATGATTTCTAATTTCCTGTAAATACAGAAAATTTGCAAAAGTTACAACAGCCACTCTTGTTCATTTTATGAAATAACAAATAAAACTGTTTCACACCCAGTGAGTTTAAACAGAATCTAAATCGGAAGTAATTGATCACAGCCTCAGACTTTCCAATCACACTGATATATATTTTTAAGCTGTAGGCGTCTGGACGATTACGATTATTTGTAGGAATATGTCACTTCTGTTGACACTCTTACTCATTGCTGAAGAAGCTCAGCATTCGATCTGATTTGTTAATTACCTCTTGGTTTTATCTCTGTTGTAACAACACATTAAGCCTACTCGTGTGTGATATTAATCTGAAATATTGGCTGATAAAGCGGGAATCATTTCCAAGGATCGCCAAATTGGGCTTTCATCACCCTTGCAAATATATTGGTTGATGTGTTATTTTCACCACATCTGTTGATAGATTCAATATGCAGAAACGTGCCCTTCGAATTGCCGTAATCTGTCATAAGAACATATGTGTATTTGCACAGTGCAGCGAAAGTGCTCGGATATGGATCGTAATTTAGTTTTGCTTTGTTGCACATGAATTTCCTGTGTACTTTGATGATTTATGTTTAGATTTGCAGAATAGAAATGGCATTAGCTTGAATAAATCCATTATTCCTTCGAGTCCTGATAATCTGATTGTTTTGTAATGGAAGCATGGCTTTTGTATGTAACTTGGTAACATTAATTTTTGACCAGTTTTTATGAAACTGGAACCTCTGACTCACCTGCTAATAGTACCATTATCCAATGCCATTTTTTTCCACATTTGTTTAATTGAATTGACACAGTATAGTCGATATCAAATTGGCATGTATTATTTAAAAGACCAGAAATCTCCCTGGCATTATTCCTATTATTACTGTGATGCTTATAAACGTACTTTTATAAATGATAAGACTTTGGTATGATGCCACTGTTTTCAGTATGTTAAAGAGGCTGTCAGTTGGTTAAGGTTGACCTTGGATGTTGCATCCTAGCTGTATGCAAGCCAGGGCAGTACAATAAGGAGAGAAAACTGTTGCCCATGCAGCAAGCTCCCCCACTCCACGCAGCTGATGAATTCAAAGGAACGGCAGAGACTGATACAGCTTGGCACCAGTGGCATTGCAGGAGTTGCCAGTCAGTGTCAAACACAACGTATGGCAGTGTTAGGGACTCCGGCTCCAGACCTCTCCTCATAGTGCTGTCTTGGCTTCTATGAGGCAATTTCTCTGATGTGCTGTATCAAGGGAAGCCATGGTTGCCATGGCCAGCTCTATAATCAATCTCTTGGCCTGTACTCCTCTTTCACTGAGTCATTGCATTTTAACATATTAGCTCCTGAACTTTTCCTCACCCCCTTTCTCCAACGAACCCAAATCCTCAACTCCCATCCCTTAAAATAGCCTCCCATCCAATGACATTTCTGGCAGCCACCATAAATATAGGCCCCTGCCACCTCAGACGTTCTCTGCTCTCAACCCTCGTAATCGGCAGAAGATACAAATGCCTAAAAGCACAAATCACCAATTCCGTAAGATTGTCATTGCCGGGCTAGGTAGTGGGGAATAAGCTCTCACTACCTATTAAATGCTCCCAAAGGCATGTGTTTCAAATAGCCTCTGACAACCAAGTCCAGCTCCTGCCCTTCATGTATGGCTTAGCTACTAAGCCCAATGGAAGCGTTTCTACTGATAGAAGGGACAGTTACTGATGCCTTAAAACCAGTTGCTTTAGGCAAATGTGGCTCATCAGCTCTCTTAGAAGAAGGAAAGCTCTGACCTGAAAGCTTCATTGCCTTGCATCCATACCCACTCATGGGGAAGGCTTCGGGAGTAAACTCTGAGGGAAAATTCTGGAGCTGGAGTCCCTAAGGCAGTCCTACGTTGAGTCCCACACTGACTGACAACTCCTGCAATGCTGCTGGTGCCAAACTGTATCACTCTTTTCTGCTTCCTTGGATTCATCAGCTGCGTCGCAAGGGGAAGCCTGATGTTTGGGCAATAGGTTGTTCTCCATATCATATTAACCTGGCTTGTATCATGCTTGTGTATAACATAGATAGCTAGATCACAATATGCATGGTTGAATGCCAACATGCCGCTAAGTTCTTGACCTCTTATAAGACAGGATGTGCTCTTGATCTACCAGTCTATCTTGTCATGGTCCTTGCACCTTCCTGTACTTCCTATGTAACTATATTCCGTACTTTCTGATTCTCCTTTGTTCTATTGCTTTCCTATTATAGTACCTTAATTAACTGATGTATGCAGGCAATGCGGTCTTGTTGAAGCTTCTCAGCCTGAAACATCGACTGTTTATTCCTTTCCATAGATTCTGCCTGACCTGCCAAGTTCCTCCAGCATTTTGTGTGTGTTGCTCTGGATTTCCAGAATCTGCAGCATCTCTTGTGTTTAAAGTTTTTCACTGCGCCTCAGTACGTGTGACAGTCCACACTCACTAAATGCTGATACCCCTGCTTCCAAACCTGCTCCAAGTCTATGAGCCATGTCCATCACTGAATCTGATGTTGGCCTCATGTGTAAGTCATAACAGTTGGTCTTTTGCCATCTTTAATAAAATGGCTTAGCATAAGAGAAAAATATCTTATAGGAACGGGTCTCCACTTGTAATATGGAATTCAAAGGGGGAAAAAAGGGAAAATCATGATCTGTACAGTTTTAATGTCATAGAGACATAAAACTATACCATATGGATACAGGCTCATCAGTCTAACTTGTCCATGTTAAGCAAATTAATCTACTTGGGCTTGGCCCACATTCCTCTGAACCTTACCCATCCATTGACCTGTCCAACTGCCCTGTAAGTATTGTAAATGTACCCACTTCTACCACTTCCGCTGGCAGCTCATTCAATATACTCACTGCCCTCTGAATGAAAATGTTGCCTTTCAGGCCCTGTTTAAATCTTTTTTCTCCAGAACATCGAACAGTACAGAACAATGGAGGCCCTTCAGTCCACAATGTTGTGCCGAACTTTTAACCTACACCAAGATCAAATCTGATCCTTTCTTCCCGCATGGCCTGCCATTTCTATTTCATCTATGGGTCTATCTTAGAGTCTCTTAAATACCCCTGATGTATCTGCCTCTACCTCCACCCCTGCTATGTGTTCCACACACCCAACATTCTCTGTATAAAAAAAACTACCTCAGCCATCCCCCCATACTAGTTTTAGATGCCCCTTGAGAAGAGAATGTGACCATTTACCCAATCTATGCCCATTCTGATTTTAATGAACCTAAACACAGTCATTATAATGACCACAGCCTCCTTTGCTGCAGGGAAAAGAAACAGCTCAAGCCTTCCTCTCATGATCTTCTTGCCAACTGGAGGAGCACCGATATTTCAGAGGGAGAAGATTCGTCCTTTGACTGCCTGGTCCCTACACTCCTCCATGTACTGCTTGGATCATGCAGTCATATAACACAGAAGCAGGTCCTTCCGCTCAACCCATCCATGTGGACCAGGCTGTTCATCCAAGTTCATCTGCCACAGGCGGAACTTCCCAGTGACCAAGGATTTTGATTCCAGTTCCCATTCCCATTCCAGCGTGTTGACACACGGCCTCCTCTTTTGCCAAGATGAGGCCACCCTCAGGGTGGAGGAGCAACACCTTATGTTCGGTCTACATACCCTCTAACCTGAAAGCATGTGTATTGATTTCTCAATACTGGAAACAAATTCCTTCTCCGCTCCCCTTTCCTCTGTTCCCCACTCTGACATTTTGCTTCCTCTCAACTGACTTACTTCCCCCTTGGTTCCCTCCTCCTTCCCTTTCTCCTATTGTCCGCTCTCCTCTCCTTTTGGATACTTTCTTCACCAGCCCTTGGCCTTTCCCGCCCATCTGGCTTCACCTATCACCTTCCAGCTAACTTCTTTTCCCTACACCCTCCTTTTCGTTCTGGCATCTTCCTCCTTCTTTTCCAGTCCTGAGGAAGGGTCTCGGCCTGAAACGTTGACTGTTTACTTTTTTTCCACAGATGCTGCCTGACCTGCTGACTTGCTCCTGTGTTCTGTGTGTGTTGCTGTCTTCATCCGAGTTAGTCCCATTTGCTTGTGTTTGACCCATTTCCTTCTAATTTCTTTCTTATCTATGTCCAGATGTATTTTAAAGATTGTCAATAGACAATAGGTGCAGAAGTAGACCAGTCGGCCCTTCGAGCCTGCACCGCCATTCTGAGATCATGGCTGATCATCTACTATCAATACCCGGTTTCTGCCTTGTGCCCATATCCCTTGATTCCCCTATCCATAAGATACCTATCTAGCTCCTTCTTGAAAGCATCCAGAGAATTGGCCTCCACTGCCTTCCGAGGCAGTGCATTCCAGACCCCCACAACTCTCTGGGAGAAGAAGTTTTTCCTTAACTCTGTCCTAAATGACCTACCCCTTATTCTCAAACCATGCCCTCTGGTACTGGACTGTCCCAGCATCTGGAACATATTTCCTGCCTCTATCTTGTCCAATCCCTTAATAATCTTATATGTTGCAATCAGATCCCCTCTCAATCTCCTTAATTCCAGCGTGTACAAGCCCAGTCTCTCTAACCTCTCTGCGTAAGACAGTCCGGACATCCCAGGAATTAACCTTGTGAATCTACGCTGCACTTCCTCTATAGCCAGGATGTCCTTCCTTAACCCTGGAGACCAAAACTGCACACAATACTCCAGGTGTGGTCTCACCAGGGCCCTGTACAAATGCAAAAGGATTTCCTTGCTCTTGTACTCAATTCCCTTTGTAATAAAGGCCAACATTCCATTAGCCTTCTTCACTGCCTGCTGCACTTGCTCATTCACCTTCAGTGACTGATGAACAAGTACTCCTAGATCTCTTTGTATTACTCCCTTACCTAACTCTACACCGTTCAGATAATAATCTGCCTTCCTGTTCTTACTCCTAAAGTGGATAACCTCACACTTATTCACATTAAACGCCATCTGCCAAGTATCTGCCCACTCACCCAGTCTATCCAAGTCACCCTGAATTCTCCTAACACCCTCATCACGTCACACTGCCACCCAGCTTAGTATCATCAGCAAATTTGCTGATGTTATTCTCAATGCCTTCATCTAAATCGTTGATGTAAATTGTAAACAGCTGTGGTCCCAATACCGAGCCCTGTGGCACCCCACTAGTCACCACCTGCCATTCTGAGAAATACCCATTCACTGTTACCCTTTGCTTTCTATCTGCCAACCAGTTTTCTATCCATGTCAATGTCTTCCCCCCAATGCCATGAGCTCTGATTTTACCCACCAATCTCCTATGTAGGACCTTATCAAATGCCTCCTGAAAATTGAGGTACACTACATCCACTGGATCTCCCTTGTCTAACTTCCTGGTTACATCCTCAAAAAACTCCAATAGATTAGTCAAGCATGATTTGCCCTTGGTAAATCCATGCTGGCTCGGCCCAATCCTATCTCTGGTATCTAGATATGCCACTATTTCATCTTTAATAATGTACTCTAGCATCTTCCCCACTACTGATGTTAGGCTGACAGGACGATAGTTCTCTGTTTTCTCCCTCCCTCTCTTAAAAAGTGGGATAACATTAGCCATTCTCCAATCCTCAGGAACTGATCCTGTATCTAAGGAACATTGGAAAATGATTACCAATGCATCCGCAATTTCCAGGGCCACCTCCTTTAGTACCCTAGGGTGCAGACCATCTGGACCTGGGGATTTGTCAGCCATCAGTCCCATCAGTCTACTCATCACCGTTTCCTTCCTAATGTCAAACTGTTGTCATTGTACTTGCCTCAAATGCTCCCTCTGGTAACTCGTTCCATATACAGATCACCATCCGTGTGAAAAGAATGCCCCTCCAGTTTCTCTCACCTTAAACCTATTCTTCTAGTTCTTGTTTATTAGAACTAGGGTTGGTAGATAACTTGGTCACATGGGTGCAATGGGGCAGTGCAGGCTCAGTGAGATAGAGGCCTGTTATCATGTTCTATCTCAAAATAAAATAACTCAGTCCTTTTCTGTATTCTTTGAAAATTGAAAAACATTTTTGCAAAAGCAGGGTGGACCTACACGAGTCTGTCATGGTTTTATACACCTCTATCAGATCATTTCTCAGCTTCCTATTCTCCAAGGATTTAAGTCCTAGCCTGTTCAGTCTCTCCCTACCAGGGTGGCATTGGTAGAGTAACGGTTAACGTAATGTCATTACAGCGCCAGTGATCTGGGTTCAATTCCCGCCACTATCTGTAAGGAGTGTGCATGTTCTCCCCATGATTCTGTGTGTTTCCTCTGGGTGATCTGGCTTCCTCACACGTTTCAAAGAAATGCGGGTTAGTAGGTTAATTGGTCACGGGTGCAATTTTCAGGCATTGGCTTTTTGGGACACAAGCCTGTTTCTGTTCTGTATCTCTAAGTAAAATAACAGTCCCTCAAATCCTAGCAACATCCTTGTAAATCTTTCCCGTACTCCTTAAAGTTGACTAATATCTTTCCAAAAGCAGATGACAGTTTCTCTCTCTAACTTCAAACTGAACTCTGACATGGGTTGCTGGTGTCATGGTGGTGTAGCGGTTAACTATTACAGCTCAGGGTATTTCAGAGTTCAGAGTTCAACTCCACCTCTGTTCTGTAAGGAGATTCTGCATTCTCCCTGTGGAATGTGTGTGTTTTCTCCAGGTGCTCCGGTTTCCTCCCACAGTCCAGAGATTAATTGGTTATTGGAAATGGTCCTGTGATTAGATTAGGGTTAATTAGGGGTGTCGGGGGGGCGGGGGTTGCTGGGGTGGTGTGGTTTGAAGAGCGGGAAGATCCTACTCCGTGCTGTATCGCTAAATAAAAAAAATAAAGCTTTTTGTTATTTGTACTCAATCTTGTCATCAAATTTTAACTGATGACAATCTCTTGTGACACTCCTTGATATACTTGTGCGAGAAGAAAACTATGCTACCTTTTATTGCCAGTAATAAAACATTAATTTCTTGTATGTGTGTGAAGAAATCCCCTAATTATAGGTAAGCAGGGCTGGCTTTAACCGAGTGCCTCTGGATTAGTTCTTTCTGCACTTCATCTGCCATGTCTCTCTGTTTGTTTAGGAAGCCTGTGACTGGATACCTTTATTGTTGGTGTTAATCCAGATCCTCGCTCTGACCACTAGGGGGCATGTGTGAGCTGAATAAAAATAGTTTGATTTTGGGCATTTTCACTCTGTTCCTGACAGACTGAGATTGGTAAATGTGGCCTCCAGAGAAAACAGAAATAAGAATGTCAGAAATGGCTGGAGCTTGAATTCAAAAGCATACCCACTTTGTAGCCACTTGCAGTCCTAAATAATATCGTCAAAACATCCGCTTAAAATGTGCATGAACACATGAGATTCTGCAGATACTGGCAATCCAGCACAACTCACACAAAATGCTGGAGGAACTCAGCGGGTCAGTCAGCATCTATGGAAATGAACAAAGAGTTGAAGTTGACCCTTCATTCTGATGTTGACTGTTTATTCATTTCTAAAGATGCTGCCTGAACCACTGAGTTCCTCCAGCATTGTGTGTGCACTATGGTTAAAAGGCACGGTTTGTTTTAACATTATTTGGATGGCCTTTCTGCATTTCTAACATTTCAATGGAAATTAAACTTTATTGATAATTAAAGAGCTTTCAGTTTGTGAAAAGAATTGTATAAATGTTCAGTATTAGTTTTCCCAGTCCTTCTGCAGCCATGTGCTTCAAGTTCAAGTTTATTGTCCTCTTGCTATATTCAACCAAACCAAACTATGTTCCTCTGGACCACAGTACACCCACAGCAGGTAGTTTGTCTTTGTTGGTCTCCCCTCTCACTGTGAAAGGGTGTCACCTCCCTGTTCCTCATGGGGGGAGAGAGAGAGCGAGCCTGTGGTATGTGGAGTTGTCCAGTGAATAATTTTTTTTGTTACACTGCCGATCGTGGTTTTTCTTTCAGGGTTTTGCTATTGCTTGCTTGGTGAGTGGAGGGTGGCAGTACAACATGGAGAGCAAGCTGTTACTTGTGAAACAGGCTCCTCCTCTCCACACAGCTGATGAATCGAAAGGAACGGTAGAGACCGACACAGCTTGTCACCAGCAGCATCGCGGGAAGTTGCCAGTCAGCATTTTGCTCAATGTAGAACCGTCATAAGGACTCCAGCTTCGGATATTTCCTCAGGGTTTACTGCCGAAGCCTTCCCCATGAGTGGGTACAGCCGCAAGGCAGTGAATGTTTGAGATCAGAGTTTTCCTTCTAGATGAGCTGCCAACCACAGCTGATGAGCTCCATCTGCCCGAAGTGTTTGATTTTACAGCCTAGCGAAGAAAGCATGTTTAATGAAGAGAGGTTAACGAGCTAGGACTTTTCTCTTTGAGTAAAGCAGGATGGGAAATGACTTAATAGAAGACAGTTGGGAGAATTAATTGGAAGTGCCTTTTTATCTGGCAAGTGCATGTCAGGCATGTGGAGGGTATTTAATTGCACAGAGTACAGGAAAGGTATGTTCCTGTTAGAAGGGAGGACAGGGATGTCCAGAGATGTGATGAATTTAGTCAAGAAAAAAAAGTATGTAAAGCTTCGGAAGTCAGGATTATAAAGAAGCCGGAAAAGAACTCAAGAATGGAATTAGGAAAACCAGAAGGGGCCAAGAAAAGCCCTTGGCAAATAAGATTAATGTGAATCCCAAGGCATTTGAGACATACATCAGGAGCAAGAGGATAGGACCACTCAAGGATAAAGAGAGGAACATTCCTTGAATGTGGAGAATGTGGATGGGGTCCTTAATGAGTATTTTACTTCAGTACAATTGCCAAGGAAAAGGACATGGAGGAACAGGAGATAAGTGCCAGTGCATAAATATATTAGGGCATTTAGAGGTCAAGGAGGAGGAAGTGTTGGGTTTCCTAATGAGTATTAAGGTAAATAAGGCCCTAGGGCCTGATGAGATTTGTCCCAGGTTATTAAGGGAGGCAAGAGGTGAGATTGCTAGGCCCTTGACGAGTATTTTCATGTCCTCTCTTGGCACAGGTGAGGTCCTGGAGGACTGGCGAGTGGCTAATGTTGTACCTCTATTTAAGAAAGGAACTATAGACCGGTGAGTCTCATGTCGGTTGTAGTGAAATTGCTGGAGAAAATTCTTAGAGATAGGATAAATGAGCATTTGGAAACCCATGGCTTAATTAGGGAGAGCCAGCATGGGTTTGTGTAGGGCTGGTCGTGCCTTACCAAATTAATTGAGTCGTTTGATAAGGTGATGAGAGAGATTGATGAAGGTAGAGCAGTGGATGTTGTCGACATGGACTTTAGTAAGGTGTTTATATAGTCTGACATGGGAGGCTAATCCAGAAGATTAGGATGCATGGGGAGCCCACTGAATTGGCTGCTTGTGAATTGGATTCGGAACTGGCTTGTGCATAGAAGAGAGACAAGTGGTTGAAAGAACTTATTCAAGCTGGAGGTCTGTAATAAGTGGTGTTCCACAGGGATCTGTGCTAGAACCTCTACTGTTTGTAATGTATATGAATGACCAGGATGAAAATGTAGATCGGTGGATTAGTAAGTTTTTGGATGATACCAAGATTGGTGGATTTGTGGATAGTGTAGAAGACTGGCAAAGAATACAGCACAATATACAACAGTAGCAGAAATGGTCAGAGAAATGGCACCTGGAGTTTAAGCCAGATAAATGTGAGGTGTTGCAACTTGGGAGGGCAAATGCAAGGAGACTGTACACTGTTAAGGGCAAGATCCTTAATAGTGTTGCTGAGCAGGTGTCCAAGTTCATAGCCGATTGAAAACGGCTACACAAGCCGATAAGGTGGTTAGGAAGGCTAATGCAATGCTTGCTTTTATTAGCATTAAGTTCAAAAGTCAAGAGGATATGTTGCAACTTTATAGAACTCTGAAGCAACACACATAAAATGCTGGAGGAACGCAGCAGACCAGGCAGCGTCTAGTCAATATTTTGGGCCAAGACCCTTCATCGGGACTGGAAAGGAAGAGGAGAAGTCAGGGTAAGAATGTGGCAGGAGGAGAGGAAGAAATACTAGGTGGTATGTGATAGGTGAAACTGGGTGAAGTAAGGAACTGGGAAGATGTTTGGTGAAAGAGATGAAGGCCGGTTGGAGAAGGAGGAATCTGATAGGAGAGGAGAAAAGACCATGGAAGGAAATGAAGGAGGAGGAGCACCAGAGGGAGGTGAGGGGCAGATAATGTGAGGGGGTAACTGGAATGGAGAATGGTGTAGGAAGGTGGGAGGGAGGCAGTTACCAGGTACGAGAAATTTGATGTTCATGCCATTAGTTAGGAAGCTACCCAGACGGAATATAAGGTGTTGCTCCTCCAGCCTGAGTGTGGCTTCATTGCAACAGTAGAGGAGGACATGGACTGACATGCCGGAATAGGAATGGAAAGTCGAATTGAAATGGGTGGCTACTGGGTGATCCCCCTTTTTCTGGCGGATGGAGCATAGGTGCTCAGCATCCGCAGATTTTCATGTATTTGGTGCAGAACTCTGGTTAGGGCACATCTGGAGTATTGCATACAGGTCTGGTCGCCCCGCTATAGGAAGGATGTTGAGGTTTTGGAGAGGGTGCAGAAGACGTTTACCAGAACGGTGCCTGGTTTAGAGGGCATGTGGTATCATGAGAGGCTGGACAAACTTGGGTTGTTTTTTTTTAGGAGCGGCAGAAGATGAGGGGAGATCTGGTAGAGGTTTATAAGGTTAAAGAGGCATAGATAGAGTAGACAGAGAGTATCAGTTTCTCGGAGTAGAAATGTCTCATACCAGATGGCATGCATTGAATGTGAGAGGGAGTAGGTTCAAAAGGGATGTGAGGGGTAAGTTTTTTACTTGGAGAATTGTGGATGCCTGGAATGCACTGCCTGGTATGGTGGTGAAGACAAATACATCAGAGACTTTTAAGAGATGTTTAGATAGACACATGAATATGAGGAAGGTGGAGGGATATGGATGTGTGTAAGTAGGAGGGATTGGTTGTCGGGTGTTTGCTGATTTACTTTGTGGCTGGTTCAGCACAACATTGAGGGCCGAAGGGCCTTTTCCTGTGCAGTACTGTTCTATGTTCTATGTAGAAGTGTATAAGATTATGAGAGGCAATGAGAGAGTGGACAGCTAGTGCCTTTTCTCCTGGACAGCAATCGCCAGTATCAGAGGACATCGGAGGGAAGTTTAGGGGAGATTTTGGAGAGAGAATTTTTACACAGAGAGTGGTGAGTGTGGAACACCCACCCAAGGGTGATGGCAGAGGAAGATACATTAGGGACATTTAAGTGTCTCTTTGATAGGTACATGGATGAGTGAAAAATGGAGAGCTATGGGCTGTGTAGGCAGCAAAGATTAACTTGCTTTATATGGGTTACTAATCAAAATTAGTACAGCAACGTGGATCAAAGAAATCATACTGTGCTGTACCATTCGATGTTCTATGTTTAACTCTGTATAGTCTGAGATTATCCCCCTCGACCCGATGTGGCTGCGTAATCAGTAACTTCTGAGCAGTGTAACGTGCAGAATTATCCACGGCATCTTACATTCACAACTCCCCAGTCAGGTTTACATTCATTATTTGTCATTCTCATAAACAACAATTACATTTACAGTTCAGGTGTACTGTTATTGAGTCTTAGCTGCAGCTTCTGAAAGACAGGCCTGTTACAATTGCCTTTAATATTGCATTATGCCTTCTACTTGTCAAAACACTGGTTTGATTAATTAACCCTATTTGTTTTGCTCACACAAATATCTCACACACAGTGTTGAACGTTTCTTATGGCAGGTTAATGACATTTCACTCTAAACAGTCAAATTCACCATTTGCAAGGAACCAGATTGTACTGACAATTAATATACATTGAGTGTTCACTTATGAAGGCAAAATTATTTTAACATCCTCAGCTGATCAAATGAATATTTTTTTAAAAATGTCATTGGACATGGGTGTTGTTAGCAATAATCAACTCTTTCTATTCACTATAGTTGCCCTGAGAACTGTGCAGTGTAGCAGTTAGCAATCGCTTTACAGTGGGGTTTAATTCCCTCTGCTATCTGTAAAGAGGTTGCATGTTCTCCCTGTGTTGTATGGGCTTCCTCCGGGTGCTCCAGTTTCCTCGCATATTCCAAAGACATAAGGGTTAGAGTTGGTAGTTGTGGACATGCAATGTCAGCATAGACACTTGTCAGCACAGCCCTTGCTGATTTGATTTGACACAGCTAGAGTAAGGACAGACAAGAGAAAGTATACAAAGCATGACAGACTTTCTTTGTTGCACTTTTATTCATTGTATCCTTTAATTAATAACTGAAATCAACTGTATGTGAGTTTTTGATTTTCATTCTAAATATTCATAGTACGCACTTAACAGAAAACGAACTTTTAAAGTGCCATGCAGTTTTCAGAACATGTAAAGATTTCCTGCTCAGAGCTACAGTTGGTCCATGCAGCTGCAAAAAAATCAGAGAGAATGTTGTGGGGAAAATATATGAGGAAATTGGAAGAGTTGATGTTAACATGGGAAGATGAAGATGAGATTAGTATAGGAATAGTGTAAATGGGTGGATGATCATCAGCACGGGACAAGTGGGGCAAAGGGCCTGTTTCTACGCTCTGTGTCTCCATAAACAGTTTAGAGTGGTCAAGTCTAGCAGATTACATTATCTGATTTGATTGTTATATTTTGAATGTTATCTTTGAATATACACAGTATACAGAATAAGGTAGATGATCCTGTAGCGCAGTTAGAAATTGGCAGAGTCCGGGATGAAAGAAGATCACAGTTGGGAGCTTAACATGAAGGATACACATCATATCAAAAGGACAGGCAGCTGGGCAGAGGGAGCGGGGTGGCTGTGTTGGCAAAAAGTGAAATCAAATCCTTAGAAGGTGTAGAATCCTTGTGGGCAGAGTTAAGAAACTGTAAAGGGTGAAAGGACGCTGATGGAAGTTATATATGCACAGGCCTCCAAAGAGTAACCAGGATGAAGGGTACAAATTACAACAGAAGACAGAAAAAGCATGGCAAGAGGGCAAAGTTACAATGGTCTTGGGGAATTTCAATATGCAGGTAGATTGGGAAATTTAGGATGGATCTGGATCCAAGTGAAGGAATTTGCAGAATGACATGGAGAGGAATATTGGAGGAGTCTGGGACTGGGGGGCAAATCCTCAGAAAACAAGAATGTCCCTTAAGAACAGAGATGTCACAGACGGTACTGGGGTCAAAGAGATTGTCTTGAGTAAGAGCATCAAAAGCTACAGAGAGAAGGCAGGATAATGGGGCTGAGAGGGAAAGTAAATCAGTCTTGATCGAATGGTGGAGTAGACTCGATGGGCCAAATGGCCTAATTCTGTTCTTATGTCTTATGGTCTTACCCTTTCAGAATTACTTGTTCAAGTATATGAACTATCAAACCTGAAAAAGTAAAAGTAAGACTAAGATCTTATATGTTAACTCTTTCATTCTTGGGAGCATTTTCATGAACCTCCTCTGGACTCTCTCCAATGCCAGCAAATCCTTTATTACATAAGGGGCCCATTATGCTATATCCATTAACCAGTACATACATAAACCACTGGTGTCAAAATGGTTGTTGTGATGTGTCTAGTGTGGTAGTGTAGTGGCTAGTGCTTGTTGCTCTTCCTTCCAGCTTCCACTGCTGGCTAGCAGTCTTGAGAAAAGGAGAGCTGAATGTTTACGTCTTTCCCTGCCAGTACATAACCTCTCCTACAGGAAGCCTCCTTGCTGGCAATACAGAGATTGAACTCCTTTGTGATTCAGGCTGGACTACAGAGGACAGGGAGGAGGTCTGGCCCCTGCACACGTACTACACAGACCCACTGGTGTGTGGACACGCCCTGGTGCTCATGAACCAGAGCCCCAGCTATGGGTAAATAGCTCCACTGCCCTGTGGGAGTATGGGAGTAAACCCAGACAGTAGATCCAGAGTGAAGCCCCTAATGGTTGTCATTCAATATCCTTCTGGCAGCTCCTGCAGCCAAGCTGATGCCAAATGTATTGCTTCATATGCTTTCCTTTAGACTACACTGGTGAGGCCGAGAGGGGGATCTTGTCAACGGGGCATCTCAGAATCTCCATACCTTCCACCCAGGCCTGTGATGATGATGATCATCACCCATTGTCCTTTGAGACAGACGCATGACAACCAACATTAATAGAATGATGTTCTCCTAAGGGGTTGTTAATTGGTAGGTCATCAGGTGGGTGTAGAGGCCATTACGGGATCTACATTAAATTTTTTGGTGTTAGATATTAATTTCTTTAAATCCTTACAACAAGTAGAGGTATAGAGATATAAGATAAAGTGTGCCACTTTTTTTGATCAAGTCCTCCACTGGTTGGGGTCAACCATGGATGTTGCGTCCTAGCTGTCAAAATCGATACGCAAGACGGGGCAGTACGATATAGCCAGCAGCTGTTCCCCATGCAGCGGGCTCCCCGTCTCCACACAGTCAATGAATCCAAGGAACGGCACAGACTAGTCATCGTTGAACATATGACTTCCTCAGGGACTCCAACTCTGGATTTTCCTGGTGGTTTGTGATCAGAGTTTTCCTTCTAGTGAATTACCAACCATAGCTGATGAGCCCCATCTGCCTGAAGCGACTGGTTTTAAGGCGCCAAAAACCCAATTTTGCCCCTTCACCTGTCAGTCAAAACAGTTCCATTGGGCTTAGTAGTAAGCCACCCGTGAAGGCCAGGAGCTGGATAAAGTTGTCGGAGACTACATGAGATGCACGCCATTTAATAAGTAGTGAGAGCTTATCCCCACTACCTCCCCCGAATATAACAACATTCAGCAACCTTTTTAGATTTTGACTAACAGCTGATAGTTACAAATAGTTCATTGGTTGAAACTTGTAAAAGTGTAACAAGGCCATAAAGAAAAAGAAGAATCCCTAGGGAGATTTGATAAGTAGGGAAACTGTATCTGGAAGCAAGGAATAGTAAGAATACATAAGAGACACCTGGGCAGGTACTTCAGGAAGCAAGGCATAGCGAGATAACTTAAGATGAATTTGTCCAAGCTCGGCCAAGAGTGCATTCATAAGCTCGTCCCAATTGCCTGCATTTGGCCCATTTCTCTCAAGCTTTTGCTAAAGTTTATTGTCATGGACATACATACACAGGGTAGAAATGCCATGACAATTAGCATTCCTGTGCGGCCTCCTCTACACTGATGAGACATGACATAGATTGAGGGACCAGCTCCTTTGTTCTGTCCGTCACAAAAGGCGGGATTTCCTGGTGGCCACCATTGTTAATTTGACTTCCCATTCCCATTGAGTCCACGGTATGAGCATCAGTTTTGCAAATTTCCAGTAATTTCTTCCCCTTTCCCCTTCTCTCATTTTCCATTCCCTGTTCTGGCTCCCCTCTTACTCCTTCTCTTCTCCTTTCCTGCGAATCACCTCCCTCTGGCACTCCACCTCCTTCCCTCTCTCCCATGATCCACTGTACTCTCCTATCAGAATCCTTCTTCTTCAGCCATTTGCCTCTTCTACCTATCATCTCCCAGCTTCTTACTTCATCCACCTTCCTCAACCCAACTTCCCTGTCGCCTGGTCTCACCTATCACCTGGCCGTTTACACACCTCCTTATTCTCACTTCTGCCCTCCCTTCCTTTCCAGTCCTGATGAAGGGTCTTGGCTGGAAATGTTGACTGTTTATTTCTCTCTGTATATGTTGCCTGACTTGTTGAGCTCCACCAGCACTTTGTGCATGTTTCTTAAAACTTCCAACATCTGTTGAGTCTCTTGTGTGTATAAAAATGAGCTTTCTTGCAGCAGCAGCAGCACAGTCAATTACAAACATAATGAACGTAACTGTAAGTTAACGAAGGCTCTAAGGCTGTTTGCCTTTTAAGCATTGTAATTATACTCTCCCCTACCACATCCTCTGGTCACGAATCCCACCCCCCACCACACTCTGTGAAAAACTTGTCTCTCAGGCCCACTTGGAGTATTTTTAATGGAGAGGTAATTAGATCATTGATAATTAAAGGGATGAAAGTGTAACCAAGATAGGCAGGAATACAGAGTCAAAGGTACAATCGTGTTAGTCATTGATAATAAATTCAGTGAAAATAATTAAAACATGATTATGAATTAAAACAAATAAAACAATGTAATTTTGCATGTGGCATAGAAGGAGATAATTTTAGTTGATTAAAGTCTATGCTGGTTCACGGAAACATCAAGTTCCCATGAATATTATCTGTGAACTAGACCCATGAAGATTCCCATGAAATATTCACATAAACATCCCCTGTAAACTATTCTCATCACATCACCATTCGTCTACCCCCTGATTCTAGCCCTTACACACTGGGAGCGATTTACCTCCCATAACCACATGCCTTTCGGATGTGGGAGGAAACTGGAACTCTTGAGGGAAACCCACACAGTCACAATAGATCATGCAAACTTCACACAGTCAGCACTATAGATTAGGATTGAACCAGGGTCACTGGGGTCACTGTGCTGGTCCAATTTCACTTAGTAAAGATAGGCAATCTTATTCAAATCTAAATGCACCCTTTCTAGTTGGAAAAAAATCAGTGGGTCCAGAGATGAAAATATCATAATGAACAGATGCTTCTTATGAGGGAAGGTTGAATGAGCTAAGACTTTTCTCTTTGGAGTGACGGAGGATGCGAGATGACTTGATAGAGGTGTACAAGATGATAAAAAGGCATAGATCGTGTAGACAGAGGCTTTTTTCCAAGGTGGAAATGGCTTATATGAGAGGATATAATTTTAAGAGGCTTAGAAGAAGATGTCACAGAATGTCAGAGATAGTTTTTATGCACAGAGAACGATGGGTGCAAGGACACGCTGCCAGGGGTGGTGGTAGAGGCAGATACATTTGGGACGTTTAAGAGGCTCTTAGAGAGGCATATGGATAATGGAAAATTGGAGGGCTATGTAGGAGGGAAGGGTTAGATTGTTCTTAGAGGAGGTTAAAAGGTCAGCACAACTCTGTGTGTGCTGTAATGTTCTATGTTCTCTAAGAACCCGAACACTTGAGGAGCAGCTTCTTCCCCTGAGCCATCGTGTACACTGCCTCACAATTTTATTTATTTCTCTCTTTTTGCACAACACACATACACACATACACACACACACACACACACATATCTCATTGTAATTTATATTTTTTTCATTATGTGTTGCAGTATACTGCTGCCGCAGAACAACACATTTCACAACATATACTGGTGATATTAAACCTAATTCTGGACCTGATCTTAATTCTGAACTGACTCCAAGCTGTATTTTGTACTGCCTGCCTGAAGGAAGGTCATCAAATCAACAGTAGCTTTCCATAGAGGAAATAGGTGGGCACTGGAGACAGCATAGCTGTGGGAAAAGCTTAGAGAAAAGTAGATCAAACTGGATCACTCTTCGAAGAAGCATGCAAGCACAAGAACATAGAATATAGAACATAGAACTACACAGCACACTACAGGCTGAGGTCCACAATGTTGTGCCAACTTTTCGCCTATTCTGAGATCAATCTAAACCTTCCTTCCCATGTAGTCTATATATGTGCCTATCTAGGAGTCTCTTAAATGTCCCTAATGAATCTGTCTCTACCATCATCCCTGGCAGGGTGTACCACGCACCACCACTCTGTGTTAAAAAAAAACTATTTCTGACATCTCCCGGCCAATACTTTTCTCCTAACATCTTAAATTTATGCACCTTTATATTAGCCATTTCCACACTGGGAAAAAGTCTCTGGCTGTCCACTCAATCTATGCCTATTTTCATTGTGTATACTCTTCTACCAAGTCACTTCTGCTCCAAAGAGAAAAGGCCTAGCTCACTCAACCAATCCTCAGCAGACAGGCAGCATCCTGGTAAATCTCCTCTGCACCCTCTCTAAAACTTCCATATGCTTCCTATAATGAGGGGACCAGAAATTAATATAGTGCTCTAAGATTCAGGATTGTTTAATGTCATTTCCAGTACACAAGTGTAAAGGAGAACAAAACAACTGTTACGCCAGATCTGATGTAGCACAAAAAAACCCCACAATAAGATAAAGAGCACATTTATTAAAAAAACACAATAAATATCAATACACAAGATAGCTTATATACACACTGGACTGTAGATTGATTCTATGTCCAGAAAGTGACTCTAGACAGAGGAGTGTCTGTACAAAAGGTGACTCTGACAAGAAATGATAAAGTAGTGGTGGTTGAGGGTGCAGAGGAGTGGGTTAGTGGTTGGAGGTGTTGATCAGCTTTACTGCTTGGGGAAAGTAACTGCTTTTGACTCTGGTGGTTCTGGCATGGGTGTTCCATGGCCTCCTCCCTAATGGGAGTGGGGCAAACAGTCCATGAGCAGGGTGGTTGGGATCCTTCATAATATAACTGGCCCATTTCTCACACCCATCTGTATTCATGTCCTTGATGGTGGGTAGGTTGGTGCTGGTGATGCATAGGGTAGTTCTGAAACCCGTTGTAGAGGCTTTATGTTCGGGGCTGAATGGCCTGCTGTTGACGAAGTATAGCCTGCAGCTGCTGTGAATCTCTCGCAATATACAATGGGTTAACGTCTGGTGACTAAGCCCTGAAGTACGGATGTTTGATCTCCAAGATGAAATATGAGGATTTGTTGCAGATTCTCCTAATTGTAATAAATTAATTTAAACATTACAGAATAAGTTGTCTTTCTGATTGTTAGTATCAATTTTACATTTTGTTCAGACAAAGCAAATAAAGATTGTTTGTTCATTGGTCCAGCAGCCTTTGACTTCTGTTTCTTCTAAAAATTGATGATACGGTAAAAGGAGTAAGTATTTATCTAGCTGTAATTCAGGTCACCATGGTGTTCTACAAATTGCTGCAATTATGTTCACCAGATAAGTTGCTGCTGGCAACAGCAAAAACTAATAATATTGGTTTGAACTGAGGGTCAACGCATTGAATAGCGATAGTCTCTATTAATCAGATGTGCTGGATGGAAATACATTTCTATGATTCAGTGAAAATCCTGAATTTATATACAGCAGTGCATTTTGTGATCAACAGTGTTAAAAGCAGTGATAATGTCACAAATAAGCCACAATGTACAACTTGCCTTTATATGCATTCATATGTCATATCCAAAGCTTATATCATAATACAATAATAAGTATTTTCATCGCCTATATTCTCCATCTGTTTCTTTGTTTACCTTAAACATGTAATCTTGTGTTTGCTAAGTTGTGTGGATCAACAACTTATTTCCTAATCTGAGGGAAAAATGCATATATTTACCACAAAATGATCAAGATATTCAAGGTTTGTAATCATTTTGTTTCTTTTTAATCATAAGAACAAAAGTGTGCTGTTTATTTTGAATCCTCCTTTCTATTTCTTCCTGAACAAATCACGGGTTGTTGGAGAAGGAGGATTGGTCCGTCTCTTAAATAGGTTAATGGACGTTCTCAGTGTAATTAGTCTCCCAGCAGCTGGCATTTTCAAACACTCCAGAGAGACATCTTTCTCTCAGCAGTTGGTCCTATCTTCCCAATGACCAACAGAACAAAAAAAAGGCACTTGCCTTTTTGGAATCATGAACAGACTTGAGAGCAAATAAAAGTCAGAGATTTATGTTTTGATCTGTTTGCTGGCCTGAAATTGTAACTATGGAGAGATTTGCTTCACCATTTGTTTTAGCTATTGTTTTGCTCAGCATTTTGTTGTCTGAGGTTTAGACTGTTGGATGTTCCCTCAAAGAAAAGAAACACTTTCGTCTCCAAAAGGTTAAGATGATTTTTCGAATTAGTGGGGTAAAATAGATCTTAAAGAGTTAAAGCTTGATTCACAGCCTGGACACGATCAATAAACCAGGGGGGTGGAATCTAATAAGAAGGAAAACAATGGGATTCAGTTGCACCAAGTTCTTGGGAAAAGTTATAAGGGGAATATTGCATTGCCTGTCTGCAACTGATTGTGTGAAAATTGCCAACAGAAAGAAGTTTGAAGAGACTACAAGAGACTTGAGCAAACTCTGTCAATTCTGAGCCTTCATCACCTAGCAACAAAAGTAAATAATTTCTTATTTACTGAGCTTTTCAGCACTTTCTTCACTTATTAAAATTCTTTTGGAAAGAATTGACCTTTTGAAGGCTGGACTGAGATCTATCCGTAACTCAATCCCTGTGAAACGACTGCAAAAACTGTTTTCACTTAATGGAGATCTGAATTTAATAACATTTTGATTTCTCTTCCTGCACTGAGTGCTGCTTTTTCCAGATGAGGTATGATGACATCTAAAAGAAGTAATGCACAGATGAGAAGCAACAATCTGAGTCAAAGTGTTTGACAGCGTCATGAAGTGTCTCTGAGTAATTTAGATGTATCTGTAGTAGTCAGAAGGACGTTGCAGTGGAACTGAGATCCAATGAACAGTACTGTGCAAAAGTCTTAGGCACACACACACACACACACACACACACACACACACACACACACACACACACACACACACACACACACACACACACACACACACACACACACACACACACACACACACACACACACACACACACACACACACACACACCTACCTTTTGCACAGAACTGTAGTAATTTTATGTGTTGCACTGTACAGCCACAAAATAAAACATGACATTTGTGAGTGATGATGAACCTGATTCTGATATGGGTCTCTTTTGAGGGCTGGGAGTGGGAAAGGGGCAGGGAGAGGGGAATCATGAATGCAAGAGATTCTGCAGATGCTGGAAATCCAAAGCAATACACACAAAATGCTGGAGGAACTCAGCAGGCCTGATGAAGTCTTGATGAAGAGTCTCAGCTCAAAGTGTCGATTATTAACTCTTTTCCGTAGATGTTGCCTGGCCTGCTGAGTTCCTCCAGCATTCTGTGTGTGTTGCAGAGGGGAATTATAGTTGGGAAAAGGGGAAGGGAGAGAGGAAGGAGTAGGAAGCAACAGAGAGACATTCTGTAATGAGCAATAAGCCAATTATGTGAAATCAAATGACTTTACCTGATGTCACAGGGTTGGCTGTGTCTGCATCCACGTCACCCTCCCACCCCCACCCCGGCACTACTTCTCTGCCACCAGTCCCACACCGCTCCACTCTCACTATTCCCAACATCCTTTGCTCCCGCCAGATTTACAAGCTTGCTCTCCGCTTCACATACAGTACTTTTGCACATTTCTGTATGTCATCAGATAGTTGGTCCACCGGTAATACAAGTGCAGAAACTTGTGATAAGATGTAATGTGGCCTCATAGCAGTCAAGTACATTCAGTGGCCACTTTATTGGGTACCTCCTGTTTATGGTCTTCTGTTGCTGTAGCCCATCTACTTCAAGCTTTGACATGTGTATTCAGAGACACTATTCTGCACACCACTGTTGTAATGCGTGCAACACACACAAAATGCTGGTGGAACGCAGCAGGCCAGACAGCATCTATAGGAAGAAATACTGTCGATGTTTCGGGCCGAGACCCTTTGTCAGGATTTCGTGAATCCTGAAATTGGCTGATTAGATATTTACATTAATGAGCAGGTATACTGGTGCATCCAAAAAAGTGGGAACTGAGTGTTTATTAAAATGTAAAGTATTATGGGGATACAACATAATTATTTCTTTAAAAGATAGCACTCCTCTTTTTAAGTATGTTAAAAATTAAGATGGAAGGGCTAGATCTCATTTGATAATGTGGAATTGCCACTGTGTTGCTGTCAAAACACATTCAATCCTATTCTTCTGTGTGAGGAGTCCCGACTCTGCTGTCAGATTTTGGGGTAATTAAATATATCAGATAGCTCAGTTGTGAAGTTCCTTATGGAGTTCATCAGCGGATCTGCCGTGCTGGGAGTTCCAGCAATTGGTTCAGTATGTCACCAAGGATTCTACAGAAGTACCGTGGAGAACATTCTCACTAGTGGCATAATCATTCGGTATGGAGGGGCCACTGCACAGGATTGGAAAAAAGCTACAGAAAATTGTAAACTCAGCCAGCTCCATCATGGGCACTAGACTTCCCAGCATCCAGGACAGCTTCAAAAGGTGATGCCTCAGAAAGGCAGCATCCGTCATTAAGGACCCCTATCACCCAGGACATGCCCCCTTCTATGGCCACCATCAGGGAGGAGATACAGGAGCCTGAAGACACACATTCAATGTTTTAGAAATAGATTTCTGAGCAGACAATGAACCCCTGAACACTACCTCACAACTTTTTCGCACTTTTTGCACTACTTATCTAATTTAATTTTTATATACTTGCTGTGATTTATTGTTATGCATTGCAATGTACCGGTGCTGTAAAACTACAAATTTCATGACAGAAACCAATCCAATATGTCCCACTTCTCATTCCCATTCCAATATGTCAAACCATGGCCTCGTCTACTGTCACGATGAGGCCACACTCAGGTTGGAGGAGCAACACCTTTTATTCTGTCTGGGCAGCCTCCAATCTGATGGCATGAGCATCGATTTCTCGAACTTCCAGTAACTGTGATACCCCCCCCCCCCAGAACCTTCTCCTTTACCAGTTCCCATCCCCTTTTTCCCTCTCTCACCTATCTCCTTGCCTGCCCGCTGCCTCCCTCTGGTGCTGCTCCCCTTTTTCTTCCTTCCATGGCCTTCTATCCCCACCTGTCAGACTCCCCTTCTCCAGTTATGTATCTCTTTCACCAATCATCTTCCCAGCTATTTACTTCACCCCTCCCCCTACCGGTTTCACCTATCATCTTGTGTTTCTCTATCCCCTCCCCCATCTTTTAAATCTGCTCCTCATCTTTTTCACTCCAGTCCTGCCGATGGGTCTCGGCCCAAAATGTCGACTGTACTTTCTTCCATGGATGCTGCCTGGCCTGCTGAGTTCCTCCAGCATTTTGTGTGTGTTGCTCGGATTCCCAGCATCTGCAGATTCTCTCTTGTCTGCCAGTGATATTAAACCTGATTCTGATTCTAATCCAGGGGTCTTTTCCTAGGATGCGGCTGGTGCACAGATTCCAAGACCCCATTGATTTCAAAGAGTATTGCAGGGCACTTCCTTCATTATTTAGGTTTAGTTTAATGTCATTAATTAACTGAGAGACACGGGAGACTTCAGATGCTGGGATCCGAAGCAACAAGCAATCTGCTGGAGGAACTCTGTGAGCTAAGTTAAATCTGTGGTGAGGACGGAATTGTTGCCATTTTGGGTGGAGATGGTCCCAACACAAGGTTTTGACTAGCAGTGTTGACAATCCCTTTCCCACCACCCCCCCCCCACCGACGCTGCTTGACCTGCTGAGTTCTGCTTGTTGCTCTGTACTTTCAGATTCTTTTCATTAACATTGCCACTGAACAAACAAATCATCACATTGTATATTCTATGATGATTTTCTTCAGATTTCAGAGATTGGGAGAGGGGTTTCTCATCCACCTTACTAAATTGTGGAGCTGATGCAAGGAGGTTGAATAGTCAGTTCCTGCTTCTCCGTCTCCTCTTGTCACCAACTTGGAGCTATCTCCCCTCAAAACCCGGATCAATTGTAATTTCATAAAAGAACTGGTGAAAATGTTTTGAAAAAGGAAACATTTAATGGGCTTTGGGAAAGCAGCGGGGTGTGGAGTTTATATGTCAGCTGATAGAATCATGGAATCATAGAGCAATACAGCATGGATACTGGCCCTTTGGTCCAACAAGTTTGTACTAACCACAGTGCACACATAGTTGGCCCCAATTTCCTGTGCTTGGTCTACATCTCTCGCACCTCTCCATGTTCTGTACCTATCTAAGTGGTTTTCAAATTGCTTTAACCACTTCTTCTGGCTGCTTGTTCCATTTACTTATCTCCCTCTGTGTGAAAAAGTTGCCCCTCAGATTCCCTTTAAATCTTTTCCCTCTCACCCTAAACTTTTGCCCCCTTATATTTGGACTCCACTAGCCTGGAGTGGCGGGATAGAGATACGTCTCTATCAAAGAAGGTGTAAGGTGCTCCTTCCCTCTGATAGCCTTCAGCACCTGCTTAATCCCGTTCACCCCGATCAGGGTCACGTGAAGCCATGGGAGCAGGTGGTGGATGGTTGTATGAGCAACTGGTGCATATCACAAGTCTTGGTTATGCGATCACTGACGCCAGGCAGACAATCTCTGACAAGTATTCGTAATGGCTGATGTCACCCATCTTGTAAAGACACTGCCCAGAAGAAGGCAATTGCAAACCACTTCTGTAGAAAAATTTGCCAAGAACAATCAGGGTCATAGAAAGACCATGATCATACACATTATATGACATGCCACATTATGAACAAACCTGGAGAAAAGACTATTACCTGTATGCCCCTCGTATGGTAGCACAATGGTTAGCAAAACTCCAATACAGTACCAAGAACCTGGGTTCAATTCCCACTGCTGTCTGTAAGGAGCTTTTACATTCTCCCTGTAAGCATGTGGGTTTCCTCTGGGTGCTCCAGTTTCCTCCCATATTCCAAAGACTACAGGTTGATAGGTTAATTGGTCACATGGGAGTAATTGGGAGCCAAGGGTTCTATGGCCAGATGGGTCAGTTACCATGCTATATCTCACAATAAAATAAATATAAAAATAATAATTTTGAATGGCAGAATATTTCACTGAATATTTGTTAGGAATTTCAAGCTCCATTAATGGGTAGTTCTGAGAATTAGCTTTGACTTTTACTGGAAAATATCCAAAGGAATCAGGCTGATGTGTATCTATCCATTAAAGCAAAATGGCAATAGTATTTGTATTTACTTCTCATGCTCCACAGAAACTAGAATTAGAGCAGATGAATTGCAAATCTACAATATGCAAGCTACAGAAGGTATTCAACAACCAAGTGTAGATCAGTGAAGGGAATATCAATAAGCTTTAAATATTTACCAGGAAAGTTGATGAAGGCAAAGTAGTGGATGTTCTCTACATGGATTTTAGCAAGGACTTTGACAAAGTCCCACATGGGAGGTTGGTCAAGAAGACTCATCTACATTCCTTTTACATTATATATCAATGATTTGGATGATGGAATTGATGGACTTGTTGCACAGTTTGCAGACGATATGAAGATAGGTGGAGGGGCAGGTAGTTTTGAGGAAATAGAGAGGCTAGAGAAGGACTAGCCTCGTGCTTTGGTAGAAGAAATTAAAGGGTTAACTATTTTCTAAATGGAAAGAAAATACAGAGATCTGAGGTGCAAAGGGACTTGAAAGTCCTTGTGCATGATTCCCCAATGGTTAACTTGCAGGTCGAGTCTGTGGTGAATAAGGCAAATGCGATGTTAACATTCATTTCAAGGGGACTAGCATCTCTAAAAGTAAGGATGTAATGTTGGTGATGTAATGTTGAGGCCTCACTTGGAGTACTGTGAATAGTTTTGTGCCCCTTCTCTAAGAAAGGATGTGTTGAAACTGGAGAGGGTTCAAAGGAGATTCATGAAAATGATTCCAGGATTGAATGATTTGTCATATGATGGCTCTGGGCCTGTATTCACTAGAATTCAGAAGAATGAGGGATGACCTCTTTGAGACCTATCAAGTGGTGAAAGGCCAAGAACGGATTGGATGTGAAGAGGTTTCCTATGTTGGGAGAGTCTAAGAGTTGAGGCAGCTGTGGAGGCCAAGTCTTTATGTATATATAGGGCAGAGGTTGACAGATTGTTGATGAGGGATAAAGGCAGCAGATTGGGGCTGAGAGGAAGATTAGGTGGAGAAGACTCGATGGGCCAAATGGCCTAATTCTGCTCCTATATCTTATGGTGTTACGATCTTATGTACATCGAAGCATACAGTGAAATGCATTGTTTTACGTCAACAATCAACAGAGTCCAGGGACGTGCTGGGGACAGACCACAAAGTGTTGCCAATCTTCCAGCACCAACATTGCTTGCCCACAACTTATTAACCTTAATACTAACCTCTACAGTAATGTGCAAAAGTCTGAGGCGCACACACACACACACCCCCCTCCCCCCCACAAGGTGCCTAAGACTTTTGCACAGTATTGCATATTATATCTTCTCAATTACCAAATAACACTTAATACTAATGAGCTAATACAAAGGAAGCACTTTTAACTCTGTTTCCCAACCACCTTACTATTTTAACCAATACAGTATACAGTATTTTGCAAAAGTCTTGGGCACTCTACTATACTGTATATAGGTGCCTCAGAATTATATTTTTGCCATGTGGGAGGAAACTGGAGCACCTAGACAGAACCCACATGGTCACAAGGAGAACATATAAACTTCTTATAGACGGTGGCGGGAACTGAACCTTGAATGGTCATCGCTTAGACTGTAAAGCATTGTGCAAACTGCTACGTTACTGTGTCACCCTATCACATCACCATCAAATATCCCTAAATTGACAACTTACCTCTAAATGGCTTAAGGATTTAATTTCAAAGAGTAAAGCATCTTTAGTGTGTCCCTGTTTAAACAAAAGTGTAGTGCATCTTTCTAATGGCTTAAAACAGTATTAACAGAACTAGAGCAAAGACAGGGAGGTGGGGGAAGAGTGTTGCACTGAGGTTAGAGGCTTCAATGAGTTGGTTTAGATATGAATGAATTGCTTCAACATTCACCCTCAGTGTATTAGAACCAAATAGGTGTAATGTTAGACTACAGGGAGCGATGAACACCGCCAGTTCCAGCATTATTACATTTCTATTTCGATTTGCACGTTTTGTCTTTGTTTTTCATAATTTTTTCATAGTTTTTCATGTTCTCCTAGTTTTTCATAAATTCTATTGTATTTCTTTAATTTCCTGTAAATGCCGGTAAGGAACTAAATCTCCAGATAGTATATGGTGGCATACACTTTGATAATAAACTCACTTTGACTCCTCACTATCGAGGGTATCTGCAAGAGGTGGTGTCTCAGGAAGGTGACTTCCATCACACCATCTGGGCTAAGCGCTCTTCACTGTTCCCTCTGAGCTGCGTGGGTGCGTGGCTGCGTAGTAACTGAAATGCTCGCACCCATGTAGCCTTTGTTGCTGCACAGCTGGAATTTTCTTTTATCTAAAGTGCAGGCCCTGTACAAATTTCCTGCATAGAGCAATGGTTGATCAGCACGGCTGTAAAATAAAACAGAGGGAATATTGCCCTCTTCTCAATGCCGCCATCGTGCTGGAACACAGGAAACTGAAGCCCCACAGCTCAAGGTTCAACAATAGCTTCTTCTCCGCTGCCATCAGGTTGGGTGAACTGACCTGAAAAACTCTTAACTCTACCTCTGTTTGCCCCTTAACTCACACAGTGGTGGTATGATAAATGTCGCTTATTATTTCATGTAAATTATGTATAATTTATGTTAATCTATGTTTATGTAAATGATGTTTATCATGTTTATAATATACTGTGCTGCTGCTGCAAAGAGCTAATTTTCATGCCATTTATACCTGGCTATGTTTGCCCATGACAATAAATTGCATCACTGCATCGCTGCATTGTACTCTGCCTCTGAAATACATTTTGTTGAACTCAGTGGAAGTGAATTTCAGAGTCATAGCGTTAATGTTGACTTAGCTAAGAAGCTAAGTTGTGTAGGGAGCAGCACGACAGCACAATGCTTTACAGTGCACGCAATCAGAGTTCAATTCCTACCACTGTCCGTAAGGACTTTGTACCTTCTCCCTGTGACGCGTGTGTTACGTCTAATAACTGAATTGCACCGACCTTATTTCTTACATCCCTCACATATGTGAGGAGTAAAAATCTTTGTGTTATGTCTCCGTCAGAATGTGCAAATTATAGTAATTTGTAATAAATAGTTTGTACAGTAAGATATATAATGCATCAGTCAATATAGCTTAGAAATACAGTTGTGTCAGCGTGAATTAATCAGTCTAATGGCCTGGTGGAAAAAGCTGTCCTGGAGCCTGTTGGTCCTGGCTTTAATGCTGTGGTACCGTTTCCTGAATGGAATCAGCTGGAACAGTTTGTGGTTGGGGTGACTTGGGTCCCCAATGATCCTTAGGGACCTTTTTACACACCTGTCACTTTAAATATAACCATATAACAATTACAGCATGGAAGCAGGCCATCTCGGCCCTTCTAGTCCGTGCCGACACTCACACTCACCTAGTCCCACTGGCCCGCACTCAGCCCATAACTCCATTCCTTTCCTGTCCATATACCTATCTAATTTTACTTTAAATGACAATACCGAACCTGCTTCTACCACTTCTACTGGAAGCTCATTCCACACAGCTACCACTCTCTGAGTAAAGAAATTCCCCCTCCTGTTACCCTTAAACTTTTGCCCCCTAACTCTCAATTTATGTCCTCTTGTTTGAATCTCCCCTACTCTCAATGGAAAAAGCCAATCCATGTCAACTCGATCTTCCCCCTCATTATTTTAAATACCTCTATCAAGTCCCCCCTCAACCTTCTACACTCAAAAGAATAAAGACCTAACTTGTTCAGCCTTTCCCTGTAACTTAGGTGCTGAAACCCAGGTAACATTCTAGTGCAACACTAGTGAATCTGCAGATGCTGGAAATAAATAAAAACACAAAATGCTGGCAGAACTCAGCAGGCCAGACAGCATCTATGGGAGGAGGTAGTGACGACGTTTCGGCCCGAAACGTCATCACTACCTCCTCCCATAGATGCTGTCTGGCCTGCTGAGTTCTGCCAGCATTTTGTGTTTTTATTAACATTCTAGTAAATCTTCTCTGTACTCTTTCTATTTTGTTGATATCTTTCCTATAATTCAGTGACCAGAACTGTACACAATACACCAAATTCGGCCTTACCAATGCCTTGTATAATTTTAACATTACATCCCAACTCCTATACTCAATGCTCTGATTTATAAAGGCCAGCATACCAAAAGCTTTCTTCACCACCCTATCCACATGAGATTCCACCTTCAGGGAACTATGCACCATTATTCCTAGATCACTCTGTTCTATTGCATTCTTCAATGCCCTACCATTTACCATGTATGTCCTATTTGGATTATTCCTACCAAAATGTAGCACCTCACACTTATCAGCATTAAACTCCATCTGCCGTCATTTAGCCCACTCTTCTAACTGGCCTAAATCTCTCTGCAAGCTTTGAAAACCTACTTCATTATCCACAGTGCCACCTACCTTAGTATCATCTGCATACTTACTAATCCAATTTACCACCCCATCATCCAGATCATTAATGTATATGACAAACAACATTGGACCCAGTACAGATCCCTGAGGCACACCACTAGTCACTGGCCTCCAACCTGACAAACAGTTATCCACCACTACTCTCTGGCATCTCCCATCCAGCTACTGTTGAATCCATTTTACTACTTCAACATTAATACCTAACGATTGAATCTTCCTAACTAACCTTCCATGCAGAACCTTGTCAAAGGCCTTACTGAAGTCCATATAGACAACATCCACTGCTTTGCCCTCGTCAACTTTCCTCGTAACCTCTTCAAAAAATTCAATAAGAGTTGTCAAACATGACCTTCCACGCTCAAATCCATGCTGACTATTCCTAATCAGACCCTGTCTATCCAGATAATTATATATACCATCTCTAAGAATACTTTCCATTGTGTTGAATGTAAATGTCTTGAATAGTGGAAAGTTCACATCCACAGATACACTGGGCTGTCCGAACCAGTCTCTGCAGAGTCCTGCAGTTGAGTACAGTTCCCATACCAGGCAGTGATACAGCCAGTCCAGATGTTCTCAATTGTGCCCCTGCAGAAAGTTTTGTAACTTTAAAACATTAAACTAATTCAAAGGTAGACATGGGAGTCTGAAAATGCAGGTCTAACTTTGTGTTTACTTTAAATGAGGCACGCTCGTATCACGTGGTAGTGTGATGACATATGTAATTCATGTATTTATACATATCAAAGGTTCAAAGGTTGAATTTAATGTCAGAGAAATGTATACTATATATTTCCTGAAATGCAATTTCTTCGCAAAATCCACAAAAACAGAGAAGTGCCCCAAATAATGAACGACAGTTAAATGTGAGAATGCCAAAGTCCCCCCCCCTCAGTTCCCCCCTCCCATGTGAAAGTGGCAGGAAAGAACGATTTCCCCTCCCTACACCAGCAAAAAAAAGAGTGTGCATCGGTAGTTGTAGTCATACTATGTTAGTGCTGGAAACATGGTGATCATTGTGGGATGCCCCATAATGAATCATTTAAACGAACAAAAATGCTTAATCAAGTAGTATATACAAGATTACTCAAATATTACTGAAACATTAAATACACAATTTTTTTTTGGGTGCTCTGGTTGCTTCTCATATTTCAAGGACATATGATTTAGTAAAGGATAGTAAGTTGTGGGCATGTAATGTTGGTGCTGGAAGCATGGCAACATTTGTGGGCTCCTCCCAGTGCATCCTTGGACTGACTTGGTTTATGTACGTGTGACAAATAAAGCTTATCTTTAATTTTTGTGCATGTTTGTGCATTGACTAGGGATGTATCCAGCTTCATTGGAGTCACAGCAGGCGTGTCCATGTTGCGACCTATCCACAGCTCACCAACAACCCTGTAACTCTGGTGGGTGTACAGGAGACGAAGAAAGACCAAACTCTCTTACACTCTAGATGCCGGAGTAAAGGTTGGCACAGTAGCATTACCAGTTAGTGTAACGCTCTGCAGTGCCAGCAATCAAGGCTCAATTCTCACCGCTGTTTTAGGAGTTTGTTCCTCCCGTGACTGTGTGGGCTTCCTGTGGGTACAGCAGATCCCTCCCACATTCCACAAAATGTATGGGTCAGGTTATACAGGTATTGGTCATACTGTGTTAGTGCTGGAAACAGAGCAATCATCGCGGGCTGCCCCCAGAGCACCCTTGGGCTGTGTTTGTTATTCACGCAATTTTTTTTGTGTGACTGTGTGTTTACTGGCATCTTATACAGTATGTGTGATATATGTGCCTTGATCGGTGTTTCACTGTTGGCACTGTATTTCACACACTGGCCGCAGAGGAGTGCTGCTTCGTTTGGTGGGTATTCATGTATGGCTGAATGATAATGAAACGTGGACTTGAACTTGACATGTTTCCCTGTATGTTCCGAAGTTTTGATGTACGTGTGACAAATACAGCAAGTACGTCCATGCTGTGACCCACCACAACTCACCAATAACCCATAATCCTGTGGGCACATTGAAGTGGACGAACCACCGACATCACCTACGCTACAGATGTAGGAGTACAGATGCAAAATAAGGATCCATGGAGGTAGTTTCATGGCAGAGACCTGTCCCCATGTTATGTGCGACCATACAGTTTCGAGAACCTGGCGACTGGAAAGAGGGGGAAAAAACACCTATTTACCAAAAGTGGAAGACTGCATGTTAATTTGTTGCAAAGATAACACACAATTTTTCTTTGCAATAAGAGAATCTGGGGGTAATTAAGAGCCTTTCAGATGGAAATTAGTGCATTCATGTTAGCATTAAGACAGCCCATTTACTCACTAATTGGTCTTTAAACTGTTCACTCTTGGAATAAATCACTTTTCATAATCTCACTCAAGTGCATTTTTCAAAATCACAGCTCTCTGAGCAAAGATAATTAAAATCAAGCCCTTTTCAGAGACAAGTGACATTGTAGTGCACGTAATTGAAATTAATGCAATAGTGTGGATAAATGGCGTCATGTGACAGGCACTTGTAATTTTTCTGGTTGCAGGGATGCCTCAGCAGAAAAAACAACAATTGTGACATCAAGAAATTACTTAAACTGTGACCATTACAGCTGTTTGCTGATAAAGATCTCAAGTATTCTGGTGTTTCCAACACTGCTCAATCAGGCTAATGGAAGCTCACAATAGACAGGAGTTTCCCAGACTTCCCTAACCTCAAAGAATGGTGGTTATCTGTTGTTTCCAACTATGACTGGAGACCTGTGCGGGAGAGTTTTTAAAGTGGATAAGCCATTGTACAGGGCATTTCCACTCTCTCGACCTCACAAGTCCAGGTCCGGTGGTATGAGTAGATATTACAAACTGGGGACTTTCTTGGTTGCAGTGGCTGACCATGACTTTTCCTGTGCCTTGTCTACTCTTTGCTCTTCATGTTGCAGAACCACCTTCATGGCCGTTGGATCTTGCCGTTGATCTCATCTGCCCAGTCTGCCTGAGCTGACTTTGTATGCTAGGACAGGCATGTCCTTTCTCATCGAGGTCCAGGGCCCACCTGTGGCCGTTGTCACATGCAAACGGCTACTTGGATCCACAGGTGAGAGTTGAGTGTTCGGCGGGGTCCAGAGGTGAGTGAATGGACACAACAAGCCCCTTCTCCAGAGGTGATACCTCTCCCTGGACACCACATACACCCCTAAACTAGAACACATTCATATAAATAAAACATTTTTGGCTATTATCACCACCTCCACAACCGTTGGCTGAATCTGTGCTTAATACAAAAGCAAATGTGAAATCTTATTGAAATTTCCTACAAATTCATTCATCCAGAATCAGAGTCAGGTTTATTATCACTGACAAACATTGTGGAATGTATTGTTTTGCAACAGCAGTACAGTGCAATATATATTTAAAGATTACTATAAGTTTCAAATAAGAAATTAAAGCCCCAAAGGTCAATCAGAAGTCTGGAATTCAAAGCCCAAGTTCCTGAAGCCTGGAGACGGGAGACTAGAGGCCCAGTAAAAATACCTCTCTTTTATTATTTCTGCTTTTACACTAATTTTAATTGAATTATTTTATATATATATGTACTAACCTGATTTGGGTTCAGATTCTGATTCCGAAGTTGGAGGACTGTACGTTCATGTAGTTGAGTGGGGGGTGGGGTGAGGTGGGGGGGGGGGCAAAGGGGATTTGTTTTCTTCTTCTTCTAATTAAGCCCATCACCCGTCACCCCTACTGTAGCAAGGGCTGCTGACAGTAACTCACCAGTGACCCAAGTCCAGGGCTGTTGGGAGATTGATCAGCCCTATGGCTTCTGCTTTCACCAAACAGCTTCTTAACTCTTCCAGGCGAAGATCCTTCCTCTCCCAGGGATGAGGTCTTTGGCACTTCTGCAGTTCGGGCTTTTACAGGATGGGGTTGCTAGCTGCATGGCCAAACCTCGTCCTTTTGCAGCTGGGGCCGGGCTTGGGACCGTCCAGGGTGGAGTTATTTGTATGGGGGTTGTTGCCTTGTTGCTTGTTGTGTTCGGTGTTGTTCTGCTGGACGTGGTGGGCATGCTATGTTGGTGCCGGAATGTGTGGCGACACTTGTGGGCTGCCCCCAGCACATTGTTAGGTTGCGTTGGTTGTTATCACAAACGCTGCATTTTACTGTATGTTCTGATGTACGCGATAAATAATTGAACCTGAATATGAATCCGAATAATTAAAAAATAAGTAAGAAGTGCAAAAAGAGAGAAAAAATAGTGAGGTAGTGTTCAGAGGTTCACGGACTGCTCAGAAATCTAATGGTGGAGAGAAGGAAGCTGTTTCTGAAACATGCTTTTAGACTCCTGTGCCTCCTCGCCGATGGTAGTAATGAGAAGAGGGCATGTCCTGGATGAGGATGCTGTTCATAAATCTAAGACAACCTCAAGAGGTGACTGATACTTAAAGTGTAAATAGCTCGGTTATTTAAAACAGTGCCGAAAACCCTGTTGTTATTTCAAAGTCTGAACACGTGCTACTGATCATCGGTAATGTACCTTATATTGACTCAGCAGGTACCAACTCTCTCACACATGTGACATCTCAGAAAAAGCCCATAGATAGAAAGTCATGACCTCATTTCTTGCATGATCAACGTTATCCATTATTGCAAGCTATTCAGAAAATAGTTTCCAGCACTGTAAACTGGAGCTATTAAAAGTAATAGAATCACCGTAAGAACAAAGCAATTCTTTGATTGTACCACTCTGATGAGATTCCAGGAAAGGTTGTATAGGGTTTCACTTTCACTGAATTACCTCAAAGATGTTGGACAGGTGTCATTTCCTGCTGAGGAAGAACAGCTGGACAGTGAATGGTGGATCTTGCCTGATTTCCTTGCTCTTTGTTGAGGGGTATTGATCAAAGGACCTGTCCTGCCGAAAGCTGTAAAAGCTGTAAGTGATTTTCAATAGTTTTAAAACAGAACTGAAAATCTATTAACACTGTAATACCAGAATCAGAATCAGGTTTACTACCACTGAGTTATATGGCATGAAATATTTTGTTTTGTGTCAGCAGACAGTGCATAAAGAACTTACAAAAAATAAATAAATAGTGCCAATATAAAATAAATAATGAGGTCATGTTCATGGATAGTTGAGAATGGTGATGGTGGATGGAAGAAGATATGAAATGTTTTAGTGATCTGTCAAGAGAGCACAGAGGTTATTTAATGTATGGACAATCAAAACATCACAAAATGCTTTAAAGTCAAGTAACTTAAAATGTAACATTCCTTCCCTTTTACCTTCTGATCTTTGGCCCTGTCTTGAAATCATACCTTGATCTGCGACATGCAATGGCTATGATGGAGTCATAGTATCATAGAGTACTCCAGTGCAGAAACAGGCCCATCGGCCCATCTAGTCCATGCTGAACTCTTACTCCACCTACTCCTATTGACCTGTAACTGCACCATAGCCCTCCATACCCCTCCCATCCATGTACTTATCCAAACTTCTCTTAACTGTTGCAATCGAGCCCACATCCTCCAGTTCTGCTGGCAGCACGTACCAAGCTCACAGCACTCTCTGAGTGAAGAAATTCCCTCTGAGATTCCCTTTCACCCTTAACCTATAGTTCTAATCTCACCCATCCTCTGTGGAAAAAAACTGTTTGCATTTGCCCTCTCTATATCCCTCCATCAAATCTCCCCTCATTCTCCTACACTCCAGGGAGTACAATCATTCACTACAACTCAGCTCCTCAAGTCCCGGCAACATCCTTGTAAATTTTCTCTGCACTCTATCAGTCTTATTGATACTTTTCCTGTAGGTAGCTGACTGGAATTGCACACGATACTCCAAATTTGGCCTCACCAGCATCCCTTACAACTTCAACATAACATCTCAATTCCTGTACTCAATACTTTTATTTATTTATTTCTCTGTCTATCTACTGAGATACGGTGTGGAATAAATACTTTCGGCCCTTTGAGCCGTACCGCCTAGCAATCCCCCAAATTAATCCTAGTCTAATCACAGGACAATTAGCAGTGACCAATTAACCAACCAACCAGTACCTCTTTACACTGTGGGAGGAAACCGGAGCACCTGGAGGAAATCCACACAGTCAGCTGGAGAAGATAGAAACTCCTTACAGGCAGCAGGTGGAATTGAACCCAGGTCATTGATACCGTGTAGCTTTGTGCTACCATTACCATGCCACCCCAACTTATAAAGGCCAATGTGCCAAAAACGATTGTTATGAACCTACCTGCTGAACCGCGTCTATGCCCACCTGGATAAGCCGGCGAGCACTGTGAGGGTCATGTTTTTTGACTTCTCCAGTGCGTTCAACACCATCCGCCCTGCTCTGCTGGGTGAGAAGCTGACAGTGATGCAGGTGGATGCTTCCCGGGTGTCATGGATTATTGATTACCTGACTGGCAGACCACAGTACGTGCGCTTGCAACACTGTGTGTCAGACAGAGTGGTCAGCAGCACTGGGGCTCCACAGGGGACTGTCCTGTCTCCCTTTCTCTTCACCATCTACACCTCGGACTTCAGCTACAACACAGAGTCTTGTCATCTTCAGAAGTTTTCTGATGACTCTGCCATAGTTGGGTGCATCAGCAAGGGAGATGAGGCTGAGTACAGGGCTACGGTGGGAAACTTTGTCACATGGTGTGAGCAGAATCATCTGCAGCTTAATGTGAAAAGACTAAGGAGCTGGTGGTGGACCTGAGGAGGGCTAAGGCACCGGTGACCCTATTTCCATCCAAGGGGTCAGTGTGGATGTAGTGGAGGATTACAAATACCTGGGGATACGAATTGATAATAAACTGGACTGGTCAAAGAACACTGAGGCTGTCTACAAGAAGGGGCAGAGCCGTCTCTATTTCCTGAGGAGACTGAGGTCCTTTAACATCTGCCAGACGATGCTGAGGATGTTCTACGAGTCTGTGGTGGCCAGTGCTATCATGTTTGCTGTTGTGTGCTGGGGCAGCAGGCTGAGGGTAGCAGACACCAACAGAATCAACAAACTCATTCGTAAGGCCAGTGATGTTGTGGGGGTGGAATTGGACTCTCTGACGGTGGTGTCTGAAAAGAGGATGCTGTCCAAGTTGCATGCCATCTTGGACAATGACTCCCATCCACTCCATAATGTACTGGTCAGGAACAGGAGTGCATTCGGCCAGAGACTCATTCCACCGAGATGCAACACTGAGCGACATAGGAAGTCATTCCTACCTGTGGCCATCAAACTCTACAACTCCTCCCTCGGAGTGTCAGACACCCTGAGCCAATAGGCTGGTCCTGGACTTATTTCCACTTGGCATGATTAACTTATTATTTAATTATTTATGGTTTTATATTGATATATTTCTTCACTAATCTTGGTGCGGCTGTAACGAAACCCAATTTCCCTCGGGATCAATAAAGTATGTCTGTCTGTCCACTAATGATGTCACTAGAGGGAGGGACAGTTTCAGTTTTCAGAGCCCTGTGTTTGACTATTTCTGCCATCTAACACAGAAATGGCCAGGACTTTACTACTGCTGAAATCACAAGACAGAGGAACTGAATCAGGCCTATGCCTTATGTCTTTTGGTTGTGGAAGAAGGCAAGAAAGTTAAGACTTTATTCAGTAGCACATTGGAGACTACGGGGTGACCTTATAGAGGGAGAAAATCACAATTGTCTTAGACAGGATAAATATACTTAGACTATTTACCAGCAGAAAGGAATCAAAAACTAGAGAGCATAGATTTAAGGTGAGAGGTGAAAGATTTAAAAGGAACCTGACTGGCAACCTCTTCTCGCTGAGGATGGTCCGCACGTGGAATGAGCTGCCAGAGGAAGTGGTTGAGGACAGTACAATAGCAACATTTCAAGACACTTAGGTACACAGATAGGAATTGGAAATCTGAAGAATGAGGGGTGATCTCATTGAACCCTTTTGAATGTTGAAAGGCCTCGACAGAGTGGATGTGGAGAGGAAGTCTCCTATGGTGGAGGAATCTAGGACCAGAGGACACAGCCTCAGAATAAATAGTGGGATGTCCACTAAGAACAGAGATAAGGTGGAATTTCTCTAGCCAGAGAGCGGTGAGTCTGTGGAATTTGTTGCTACAGATGATGTGGAGGCCAAGTCATTGGGTATATATTTTTAAATTTTGAGACATAGCATGGAATAGGCCCTTCTGGATCTTCGAGCTGCATTGCCAAACAACCCCCGATTTAACCCTAGCCCAATCACAGGACGATTCTGAGTTTTTGAGTCTGGTGGTCCTGGTGTAGATGCTAAGTAGTCTCCTCCCTGGTCGGAGGGGGACAAACAGTCCATGAGCAGGGTGGGTGGGATCCTTTATGATGTTATTGGCCCTCTTCTGGCACCCGTCTCTATATACCATATGTGGACGATGGTGGGAGGCTAGTGTCGGTGAAATGATGGGCAGGCTTGACTACCCATTGTCAATTACTCCCAGGATAAATGAAACACCGTAATCTCTGAACAATTTTGAACTCTGAAGTGAGAAGTTCACGTTTGTTTAAAAATAAATGACATTCTTTTACGTTTTGTGTCTAAATAAATGCATAAAAATATTATGAATGAGCAAAGAGATGTTTATGGAAATACTTAAAGGTTCAATATGATTGTTAAATGTCATTTAATGTCACAATAATAAAAAATAACAGAATACCAGCAAAAATTCATTTTTTTAGGGAAATCAGATGGTGTAGATTTTGTCATTTAATTTAATTGTGTTGCTCTTTCTGCTTTCTTGAATGCCATTCATCCATAATAATCGCTAGGCTGTTATGACTGATTGTCACTTACACGGAAACGTGGGGTTTCTGGTATTGAATTCACAAGAATCACAGCCCCTGGTCCTGCCAACGAGCTGTTTCAATGGATGCTTTTGACCTCTGACAGGGGCTTAGTGCCGTCAGTAAAGCACCTGCGACTCGTTCTTCTTTATACTTTGTAATCTTTCTTCCAGCCAGTGCACACTCACAGACTGCTTTGAGACTGAGCAATCCAACCGGCCACGTTTCCTCCTTGCCGGTAATCACCTTCATTCAAGTGGATATAAATCCTTGGTAGTCCTGCCTTCATACTCAGTTTAATTAATTTTTATTTTCATTTTGAGATATAGCACGGTTACAAGCCCTTTCAGCCCAAGAAACCTGCACCACCCAATTAACTTACTAACCTGTACGTCTTTGGAGTGTGATAGGAAACCGGAGAACCCGGAGGAGAACGATACAGTCACAGGGAAAATGCACAAGTTCTGTATGGAGAGCTGTGGGTTGTGAACCCTGGTCGCTGGTGTTGTAATACTGTTGCACTAACCACGATGCTACTGGGCTGTGATTTGTATTGGTTTTATAGATTGTCACCAATCAGCTCAAGTCAAGTCACTTTTTATTGTCATTTCAACCATAACTGCTGGTACAGTACACGGTAAAAAAGAAACAATGCTTTTCAGGACCATGGTGCTACATGAAGCAACACAAAACTACACTGAACTACTTGAAAACAGCACAGAAAAGAAAACTACACTAGACTACAGACCTACCCAGGACTGCATAAAGTGCACAGAACAGTGCAGGCATTACAATAAATAATAAACAAGACAATTGGCACAGTAGAGGGCAGTAAGTTGGTGTCAGTCCAGACTCTGGGTATTGACGAGTCTGATAGCTTGGGGAAAGAAACTGTTACATAGTCTGGTCGTGAGATCCCAAATGCTCCGGTGCCTTTTCCCAGATGGCAGGAGGGAGAAGAGTTTGTATGAGGGGTGCAAGGGGTCCTTCATAATGCTGTTTCCTTTGCGGATGCAGCGTGTATGATAAATGTCCTTGATGGCGGGAAGAGAGACCCCGATGATCTTCTCAGCTGACCTCACTATCCGCTGCAGGGTCTTGTGATCCGAGATGGTGCAATTTCTGAACCAGGCAGTGATGCAGCTGCTCAGGATGCTCTCAATACAACCCCTGTAGAATGTGATGAGGATGGGGGTGGGAGATGGACTTTCCTCAGCCTTCACAGAAAGTAGAGATGCTGCTGGACTTTCTTTGCTATGGAGCTGGTGTTGACGGACCAGGTGAGATTCTCCGCCAGGTGAACACCAAGAAATTTGGTGCTCTTAATTATCTCTACCGAGGAGCCATCGATGTTCAGCGGGGAGTGGTCGCTCCATGCCCTCCTGAAGTCAACAACCATCTCTTTTGTTTTGTTCACATTCAGAGACAGGTTGTTGGCTTGCACCAGTCCATTAGCCACTGCACCTCCCCTCTGTAAGCTAACTTGTCGTTCTTGCTGATGAGACCCACCACGGTCGTGTCATCAGCGAACTTGATGATGTGGTTTGAGCTGTCTGTTGCAGCACAGTCATGGGTCAGCAGAGTGAACAGCAGTGGACTGAGCACACAGCCCTGGGAGGCCCCCGTGCTCAGTGTGATGGTGTTGGAAATGCTGCCTCCGATCCGGACTGACTGAGATCTCCCAGTCAGGAAGTCTAGGATCCAGTTGCAGAGGGAGGTGTTCAGGCCCAGTAGGCTCAGCTTTCCAATCAGTTTCTGAGGGATGATTGTGTTGAATGCTGAATTGAAGTCTATGAACAGCATTCGAACGTACGTGTCTTTGTTGTCCAGGTGGGTTAGGGCCAGGTGGAGGGTGATGGCAATGGTGTCGTCTGTTGAGCAGTTGGGATGGTACACAAACTGCAGGGGGTCCAGTGAGGGGGGCAGCAGGGTCTTGATGTGCCTCATGACGAGCCTCTCGAAACACTTCATGATAATGGATGTGAGTGCAACGGGACGGTAGTCATTGAGGCAGGACACTGAAAGACTTCTTCGGCACGGGGACGATGGTGGCGGCCTTGAAGCACATTGGAATAGTGGTGTTGCTCAGGGAGATGTTGAAGATGTCAATGAGAGCATCTGCTAGCTGGTCTTCACATCCTCTAAGCACTCTACCAGGAATATTGTCTGGTCCAGCTACCTTCCATGGGTTGACCCTGCACAGGGTTCTTCTCACATTGGCCACAGTGGACTTCCTCGCTGCCACATCATTTTCTGCCTCAAAACAAGTGTAGAAATTATTCAGTGCAGTGTACCTTCCTCAACCACTTCCTTTGGCAGCTTGTTCCACACATGTACCACTTACTGTGTGAAAAGTTTGCCTCTTGGGTTCCTGTTAAAAATGCTTCCCCTGAAAGAGTTCAGGCTCATTTGATCTACCGAGATGATTCCTACCAACTTATTTTGGCTTCTTCCCCCTTCCTTTCCAGTCCTCATGAAGGGTCTCAGTCCAAAATGTCAACTGTTAATTCCTCTCCATAGATGCTGCCTGACCTGCTGAGTTCGTGTGTGTTATTCTGGATTTCTAACATCCACAGAATCTCCTGTGTTTATGATTTTCTACAAAAATTAAGTCTAATACAAGCATCGTACCAGCACAAAATTGTCTAAAGCATCCAATCACAAACAATAGAGAATCTACAGGTGCTGGAAATCCAAGCAACGTACACAAAATACTGGAGGAACTCAGCAGGCCAGGCAGCATCTATGGAAAAGAGTACAGTCGATGTTTCTGGCCGAGTCCTTTTGGCAGGACTGGGTTGAAATTTGTTTGAATTTAACACAAAATATCATAATGACTGCAAATCTGAACGATCAAAATGACCTCAACCCTACCTGAAATCTGATTTGTCACTGCCTCTTTGATCATGCTCCCCCACCCCACTGCCCTCTACTGCAGGTGCTGATAAATGTTCCTAACAATTTATATAGTGTAGTAACATGTTTAGTTTCACAATGGTTGGCTCAAAGGCACTGCCTGTAAAGGAAAAAAACAATTTTGAGTGGGATTGGTAACAGCCTTGTTGGGCCAAAGGCTTGGTTTCTCTGCTGTATCTCTCTAGGACAATTTGATAATGTGTGTGGAGGTTTAAGTTACTGTGAATATAAATGCATTTACTGAAACTTACATTCAATAGTTTCCATGTATTTAAAAGTGTTTTAGCTTTTTCCCTGAATGAGGTAAAGCTAGATTTAAAGAAATTTAAATTCTACTTCAAGCCTATAACTGACCAAAAGAAGCTTATTCACAGAGCCACACAATGACAGATTCTGATTTCTATTATGATGGTAGGTCATGACTCAATATTTTATCTTTCATTCATTCACTTAAATTTCTTGGGTCTTTCTCCGTGCCAATTGTTTTTGCCTTATTAAGAAGATGCATGTGTGTAAGCTGAAGCTTCGTCGTGCTTCGAACATCAAGAATTCTGCTCCTTCTCTCTGTCCTGGCAGTGACTTCCATTTGTTTTAAGAACAGTGGGTGCTCAAGTACATCAAGAGTCAATAGACAAGATAATTGAAATAAATACACTGAGACAATTCTGTCTGAACAATATCACAGAATGGTTATTACTGTTCTATCTTTTTGCTTTGGTGAAAATTGTTTATTTTATTTAAAGATCCAGGCCCTCCCAGTACAACGAATTGCACTGCCCAGCAACCAACCTATTTTTATTTATGTGTTGAGACAGCACAGAATAGGCCCTTCCAGCCCTTCGAGATGTGCCGCCCACCAATTCCCTGATTTAATCCTAGCCTAATTACAGGACCATTTACGATGACCAATTAACCTGCCAACTGGTATGTCTATGTACTGTGGGAGGAAACCCATACAGTCACAAGGAGAACATACATACTTCTTATAGACAGCAGTAGGAAATGAACCCGGGTCACTGGTACTGTAAAGTGTACGCTGGCTTAATTATAGGACAATTTACAATGGCCAATTAGCCTAGTGACCCTTTTCTTTGGACAGTGGGAGGAAACCAGAGTACCCAGAGGAAACCCACACAGCTCATGGGAACGTCGTAGGAACTTCTAACAGAGGAGGCCGGAATTGAACTCGCAACTCCAGTGCCCCAAGCTGTAATAGTGTCAGCATTTTATTTTTTTTATTTGCATTTATTAAGTTACATTGCAAAGATCAAATGCTCACCTTCCGAGAAATCAGACGCCTAACCTGGTTCATTACCCAATGGATCCAGTATGACTTCCACTCTAGTTTCCTGTCTACATACAATCATCATCATTATATGCCATGTCATACGATGTGGGTGATCATGGTCTTTTCTCTACCCATGACCACGATTGTTCTTGGCAAGTTTTTCTACAGAAGTGGTTTGCCTTCTGGGCGGTGTCCTTACAAGACGGGTGACTCCAGCGATGATCATTACTCTTCAGAGATTGTCTGCCTAACATCAGTGGTCGCATAACCAGGACTTGTGATATGCACCAGCTGCTCATACGACCATCCACCACCTGCTCCCGTGGCTTCAGGTGACCCTGATCAGGGGGGGCTACAGCTTGCCAAAGGGTGACCCGCAGGCTAGCGGAGGGAAGGAGCGCGTTACTTTTCCTTTGGTAGAGACGTATCCCACCCCACTACCTGAGTACGTATAGTACATGGATGATAGAAAAATGAAGGGCTGCTGTACATTGGAGGGAAGGAGTGGTTGATCTTAAAGTAAATTGAAGGTTGGCATAACATCTCAGGCCAAAGAGCCTGTACTGTGCTGTAGTGTTCCATGTTCTAAAACTATGATTACCCTTGGAATATTGCTCAATTCATGCAAATTCATCTCTTGTTAAAAAATAAGAAAAATTTGAACTGTTAACTGTTCCTCTTTCCTCAGGTGCTGCCCGACCTGTTGAGTGTTACAATAGCCTTTCCTGTTTTTACTTCAGATTTTCATCATCAACAGGGTGGTTGAAATTTAAAATAATCTATTGAATACGTACACAACGCTGGAAGAACTCAGCAGGTCAGGCAGCATCCGTGAGAAAAGAGTAGCCAACGTTTCGGGCCAAGACCCTTCATCAGGAATGGGGGGGAAGAGAGGGCTGAAGCCCAGTAATAGAGATAGGGGAGGGAGTAGGGCCTAGAGGCGCCAGGTGGAGAACCAATCAGAGGAAAGATAAAGGGGGGAGGGGGAGGGGATAAGCATGAAAGAACTGTAGGCACTTATCCCTGCAAGCACAAATGCTACACCTGTCCCCACACCTCCCCCCTTACCACCATTCTGGGCTCCAGACAGTCCTTCCAGGTGAGGCAACACTTCACCTGCGAGTCTGCTGGAGTCGTCTATTGCATCCGGTGCTCCCGGTGCGGCCTCCTCTACATCGGCGAGACCCGACGCAGATTGGGGGACCGCTTCATCAAGCACCTACGCTCCGTCCGTCACAATAGACAGGACCTCCCGGTTGCCACCCACTTCAACTCTGCCTCTCATTCCCATCTAGATATGTCCATACATGGCCTCCTCTACTGCCATGATGAGGCGAAACTCAGGTTGGAGGAGCAACACCTCATCTACCGTCTGGGTAGCCTCCAGCCTGGTGGTATGAACATTGAATTCTCCAATTTCCGGTAATTCCCTCCCCCTCCCCCTTCCCCTATCCCAGGTCCCTCTCTGCCTCTCTGCCCTTTCAACTTTCTGCTTCTTTATCTCTACAGTTCTTTCATGCTTATCCCCTCCCCCTCCCCCCTTTATCTTTCCTCTGATTGGTTTTCCACCTGGCGCCTCTAGGCCCTACCCCCTCCCCTATCTCTATTACTGGGCTTCGGCCCTCTCTCCCCGCCCCCATTCCTGATGAAGGGTCTCGGCCCGAAACGTTGGCTACTCTTTTCTCACGGATGCTGCCTGACCTGCTGAGTTCTTCCAGCGTTGTGTACGTATTCTTTGATCCACAGCATCTGCAGTTGTATTTTTGTGTAAAATAATCTATTGATCTGTTTCTGTAGCTTCGGAAGTCACTACCTAGACATGATCTAATCTATCACACCTGTCTTTCAACAAAACTGTTAGCTAGCTATTCTCAGTCCATCAATATACGATGCCAGTTCATCAATGCCTTAATGTATCCATCTATTCTATTATATTTCTATCTATCCATTCATATCTTTTTAGACCTTAAGACCATACAATTTTGGAGCAGAATTAGGCCATTTGCCCATCGAGTCTGCTCTATTAGTGCATCATGGCAGATTTATTATCCCTTACAACCCCTTTCTCCTGCCTTTCTCCCGTAACCTTTGACACCCTTACTAATTAAGAACCAGTGTCATCGCAGAGCAATGTGTGGTTAAGTGCCTTGCTCAAGGACACAACATGCTGCCTTATCTGAGGCTTGAACTAGCAACCTTCAGATCACTAGACCACCACCTTAAACACTTGGCCATGAGCCAACACAAGAACCTATCAACCTCTGCTTTAAATATAGCCAATGACTTGGCAATGAATTCCTCAGATTCACCAGCCTCTGGCTAAAGAAATTCCTCCTCATTTCCATTTTAAATGGCTTCTTTATATTCTGACGCTGCACCCTTTGGACCTAGACTGCCCTATTATAGGAAACATCCTTTCCACATCCACTCTTCATAGGTCTTCCATTATTTGACAGGTTCAGTGAGATTCCCACTCATTCTTCTAAACACCAGCGAGGACAGGGCTAGAGCCATCAAACGCTCTTCATACATTGACCCTTTCTTTCCAGGGATTATTTTCATGAACCTCCTCTAGACGCCCCCCAACGCCAACACATCCTTTTTTTTTAGATAAAAGGCCCAAAACATATCACATTATTCCAAATGCAATCTGACCAATGCCTTATAAAGCCTCAGCATTACATCATTGCATTTATATTCCAGATATTTCTCCATTTATCCTTCCCTCTATCCATTTCTCTATGCACAAGTCCCTACATCTATTAACCCCATGATTGTCTGTTGTATCCAAAGATGACCATTAGATCTGTGCAGTTCTTCTGTTGTATCATTGAGGAAACTCCATGAAGAAACCTGTGCAGGAGAGTTTTTAAAGAGGAAAAGTCATTCCACTGTGGTAATTCCACTCTCTCGACCCAGAAGTCTGGATCTAGTGGTCTGAGTAGTCATCACAGCTAGGGCTGTCCTTGGTTGTAGCGGATAAACATGACTTCTGTGCCTTATCACGCCCTTTGCTCTCACATGGACTGTTGCAGAACCACCTTCCTAGTTGCTAAATCTCCCTGTTGATCTCACTTGCCCCGTCCACATGACAGGAACAGTTACTGCCCTATAACCATCCGGCTTCTGAATTGGCAAGGGTAACTTCACTCACCTCAACTTTGAACGACCTACAGACTCACTTTCATGGACTCTACAACTTCTGTTCTCAGTATTATTTGTTTTTTAAATTTGTGCAATTTGTCTTTTCTGTGCAATGGTTGATTGATTGTAGTTTTCCAAAACTGATGAATTTCTAGGTTGTAGATGGTGCTATATATGTACTTCAATAATGAATTTATTTGACTTGGACTTTGGTCTTTTTCCAGAAAGGTTGCTGGCCTGCAGTTCCTTAACTTGTCCTCACAGCCTTTCTTAAAAAAGGTTCAGCATTAGCTATTCTCCATATCTGTCCCCACAGTAAATACAGAGGATAGAGATTCATTAAAGACCTTGCCCATCTGCTGTGGATGAACACATAGATGGCCACACTGATCTTTATGAGGACTCACTCTCTCCCTAGTGACTCTTTTGTTCTTAATATACTTTTAGAATTAGTTTTTGTTCTTCACCCAGAGGGAGTAAATCTTTGGAGCTCTCTATTAATGTTGGCTGTAGAAGCTCTTTTTTCCTAAATAGATTAAAGGTAGAGATGGTTTGATTTTGGACTATAAACAAAATTGTGGGATATGGGCTAGAATGGCAACATGGTGTGGAGATACAGCATCAACCATTGAATGGTGGAGCAACCAAGTGGGGCCAAATGAGTTCCTCCTGTGTCTACATTTGAATGGTACTACGTTGTTACCAATATGTGGAGAAATCATTTCCTTTTGGCCATTGAAGGAACTTAAGGAAAATTTGAGCCAGCTGAATTGGAAAGCAATTCAGAAACACAAGGATCAACAGGGAAATCACTCCAGAAGAAGACCAAAATCAATGTCAATTTACTATCAAGGGATATAAATATCACCATGTACTCGGTTTAGAAGAATGATGTTTTGAAGAAACTAAAAAAAACCAAAAGAATTCATGAAAGATATACATAAAAAGACTGGAAAAAGGGTGAATCATAAACATGAGAATTTCTGCAGATACTGGAAATCCAAAGCAACACACACAAAATGCTGGAGGACTCTGCAGATCAGGTAGCATTCATGGAAATGAACAAACTCTCAACATTTTGTGACTCTTCAGGGGGAGGAAAAAGCAATATGTAAAAGAGAACAAATTGTGCAAAAATAAAAAAAAGTACTGAGATCATGAGTTGTAGAGCTCTTGAAAGTAAATCTGTAGGTTGTGGAATCAATTCGGTGTTGAGGTGAGTGAAATTATCTACACTGCAATAACTGTTTCTGAATCTTGTGGTGTGGGACTGGACTAAGGCTTCTGTACATCCTGCCTGATGGTGGTGGTGAGAAGGGAGCATGGGCTGGATGGTGGAGGGTTCAGACTGAGACTGGTAGATTTTAGCTGGGTCAGGAAATCAAGTGGTGCAGAGCGCAGGTGGGTATTGAACAAGGTTAATAAATATCAACCACAGTCCAAATGAAAAGTGGAGCAAAAATGCTGAATTATTTTTTTCTGTCAAACACATGGATTTTAGACATTCCCTTTTCTTCTCTCTCCTATCAGGCAGAAGATACAAAAGCTTGAAGGCATGTACAAACAGGTTCAAGGACAGGCTGTATCCCACTGTTATAAGAGCATTCAACCGTTTCCTATTGCTGTAAGATGGATTCTTGACCTCACAATCTATCTTGTACGTTCTTGCCCCTCAGTGTCTGCCTGCACTGTACTTTGATATGATTTGATGCAAATGTCAGTTCACTGTATATTTTGATGTATAGTAGTGTGCAAAAATCTTGGACACACACACACACACACACACACACACACACACACACACACACACACATATATGTATAGCTTGGGTGTGTCAGACTGCTGCATAGTACTGTATTTGTCAATGTGGAGCAGAGAGCGAGTTTTAAATTTTGCAGGAGCAAAGGATGTTGGGAATAGTGATGGTGGAGTGCCGCAGGGGGGGTGTGGGACAGGTGGCAGAGAAGGAGCGCCAGGGGTGGGGTGGTGGCGTGGGGGCAGACACACCCAGCCCCGAGAAACCAGGTAAGGTCATTTGATCAGTACAGACTGTCTCTCTGATGGTTCCTGCTCTCTGCCCTCTCCCTTCCCCTTTTCCCAACCATGATTCCCCTTCTCCCTCCCCCCCTTCCCACTCTCAGCCCACAATAAAAACCCATATCAGAATCAGGTTTATCATCACTCACATATGTCAAGCCATTTGTTTTTTTTTGCGTCAGCGGTACAACGCAATATATAAAATTACTACAGCTCTGTGCAAAAGTCTCCAGCACCCCAGCTATATGTATACATATAGTATACCTAATACTTTTGCACAGTACTGCTAAACAGAAATGAATACTTAGCTTGGTATTAGCTCAGTAGTATTATGCAGAACTCTGTGTATATATATATATATAAATGTGCCTAAGACTTTGGTACAGTACTGTACATGTGACAAAAAAACAAATTTAAAATCTTTTAACATTTTAAATCACTGTAACACTATATTCTGTATCTGTTACTGATTTTCCTTCCATGCACTGATGTAATGTAATGATCTCTTTGGATGGCATGTAAAAATGAGTTTTTCACGCTGCCTCTGTTCATGTAAACCTCAAACAAAACAATTCAATCCTGTTGATTTTGGTTCAGTTTATTTTGTTATCTCTTTGATAGTTTTTTTTCTTTTAGAAATATTTTTAATAACCACAAGAGATTCTGTGGATGCTGGAAATCCGGAGCAAAGCACACAAAATGCTGGAGGAACTCAGCAAGTCAGGCAGCATCTATGGAGGAAAATACGTCCCCACGTCAGGACTGATTTTAATAATTTTCTTTTGCATTTGCAGAACTACTGCTGGAAGTGGTTTGGGTGGGGGCGTTCAGAGAATGGATTTTAAAACATCTTTCTTCAAGCGGGGCTTCTCTGGTGTTAATACGTCTATTATCAAAATTAGTGTTCAGCCAACTGGGAAAAAAATGAGCCATTAAAGATGTTATGACTGAGCAAATTGACATCAACCACATCTTAACACACAATGCATTAGCCAAAGGACACCAATGAATGAGGCATTCTCTGACAACCCAGTCAATTTGTCACCCATGTGCATTCAGGAATGTGTCCAACCACTGAATGCAGGACTTAAACAAATAAATAAATTGCAATTTTATCTTTGTTGATTGCGCATATTGTAAATGCTGAGGATGTTGTTAGTATAAGTTAAGTGGTGCAAGGTGCAATTTGCTGATAGCTAATTTCTTTTGGTCACGGAATCACCTGTGTCAAAGTCAGCTCCTGCGGTGCAGACAAATAGAAATATCAGGAGAGAGATGGAGCATGAGAATATTGCAGGGGAGAAGGGACTAGCAAAGTGCACCTAAGTAGGGTGTCTGTTACAGAAATGTGGTATCGAGGATGCTAAATATTTGAGTTATGTTTTGCATTTTGTGTAACTTAATTATATCTGATTTACAATCCCAGCCGCTGTCGTGCTGCACAAAGTAATCTTCCTAAAGTTCAAAGAATATACAGGACAAACAGTCGGAGCCTTTTTTTTCCTAAGTCAGATTTGAGGTTGACATTGTGTGATTTAAGTCCATTATTTTAAAAGGACTGTGTACGTCTTAGTGTTGGGCTGAGTTATTTCACAATGGAAATCAAAAACTGAAGGTAACAGTAAGTTATGAATTACAAACCTCTGTTGGTCGGAGTTGTCCACAGATGGTGTATCCTAGCCGTCGAAGTCCATACGCAGGCCAGAGCAGCACGATATGGAGAGCAAGCTGATGCCATGCCGCAGGCTTTCCTCACCCCACGCAGCTGCCGAATCCAAAGAAATGGCAGAGATTGATACAGTTCGGCACCGACAGCTTTGCAGGTGTAGCCAGTCAGCATTAAACTCAACATAGGACTGCTTTAGGGACTCCAGCTCGGGATTTACTCCTGAGGTCTTCCCCATAAGTGGGTGTTGCCGTAAGCCAGCAGAGATTTGAGATCAGAGATTTTTTTCTCCTAGATGAGCTGTCAACAATGGCTGACCAGCCAATTCAGCTCAGAATGACTGGTTTTAAGGTGCCAGTACCCCACCTTTACCCCTTCTCCTGTCAGTAGAAATGGTTCTGCCAGGCTTAGAGTCTGAGCCCCACATGAAGGCCTGGAGCTGGACTTATCTGCCAGAAGCTATTTGAGTCACACGCCATTGGGAGCACTTAATAGGCAGAGGGAATTCCTCCTCCCCACCCGGCTATGATAACCTTAAGGAATCTTAGATTAGAAAAACAAGTGTAAATCGCTGCCATTCAGGTAAAATCTTCCCGTCTCCCCAAATGATACCTGAAAGCCCCATGAGGAAACTTTCAGCTCTTTCGTCCCACAAACACTGTTCACTTGCGCTTGCGAAGCAAGTGGTGAGAACACCTGAACACACTATCCATGTTCACTTACGGACAGCCAGATACTGTAGCTTTTCTGTGCCATAGTCTTCTTTGGTGAGATATTTATCAAGAGTGCTAGGTACACAGGGCCCTCAGCATTGTCACTGATCCCTCCCATCTGTCCAGCAATGTCTTTGACTCCTCCCCCCCCCACCCCACCATCGGTCATTTCAACAAAGACTGTTAGGCTGGGAGACAGCTTCTTTTCCCAGCCCATAAGATCACTGAACCCCCTGCTACTACCCAGGTCTCGTCACACATGAAGCGGCAGTGGCATTATACTGTTTAATTTTTAACTTCTGCCATAAATGCGCTTTATTATTTGTTAATTTATTTGTGCTAATATTGTTTTAAGCATGTCTGTGAGTTATAGGTACTGTGTCATGGTCCTTGGTGGAGGAACATTGTTTCGTTTGATGGTATACATATAAACGTATGTTTATATGACAATAAACTGAACTTGAACTTGAAATTGAAAATATTGACCTGCAAAGTTGTTTGAATTAACTTCTTGAGAGTAAGGGATCCACCTGCAGTAGCATATCCCATCCAACTGCAACACGGCATGTTGTGGCAACGGGAAGTAAAGGGCGAGAGGGACTTTGGCATGGAAAATCTCAGAAGGTCAAGCAGCCTCTGTAGAGAGAGAAAGAGAGTTAATGTTAAACACACCCTCTAATTCTTTTTACAGCTGCTCGGACCAACCATTGCTTTGAGCAGGAAATGTTTACACGGTCTGATAGCTGCCCGGCGCTTTAATAGAACATTATATAAAAGAAAATCCCAGCAACACGGCAACAAAGGCTATGTGTGTGGGAGTATTTCAGTTATCGCACGGCTGCACACTCACACAGCTCAGAGGGAACAGTGTTAATGTTTCAGGTCAAGGACCTCTCAACTGGGGAAAGTTAGAAATCAAACATGTTGTAGTTTTTGAAAACCATCAGATGAACCAGATAAATGAGACAAGAAGAGGAAAAGGACTTCTTGAAGATAAGCAGTCCCGGAGAGAAATGGTGGTCCACTGACAATAATCAACAAACTAAAATCTGTGAGTGCTGGGAATCTGGAACAAGAACAGAAGATGCTGGAGCAAGCAGGGAATATTGATCTGATCTGTCTCAAGGTAGGCACAGACTGGGGGCTGGGAATGGGCTGAGACAGATGGTATTGAAGGGATATGGAACATAGAATGGTACAGTGCGGTACAGGCCCTTCAACTCTTGATCTTGTGATGATGTTTTAACCTACTTCAAGATCAATCTAACTGTCCCCTCCATTTTTTCATGTAGGGTAGACTATCAGGGTGGAAAGGGTGTCATGATAGCGTAGTGGTTAGCATTACACTACTGCAGCTCGGGGTGTTAGAGTTTGGAGTTCAATTCTGATATCATCTGTAAGGAGTCTGTACATCCTCCCCATGGACTGTGTGGGTTTTCTCCAAGTGCTCTGGTTTCCTCCCACAGTCCAGTGACGTACTGGTTGGTAGGTTAATTGTTCATTGTAAATTATCCCATGATTAGGCTAGGGCTAAACTAGGTGTTGCTGGGTGGCATGGCGCAAAGGGCAGGAAGGGCCTATTCCACGTTGTATAAAACAAATGTTCAGGATTCAACTTGAACCATTGTTGGGCAAAGTTATAGACACTTGTTCATTACAGGAGCAGAAGGTGACACCATAGTCTATCAAGCTTTGATTAGATAAGATGTTAGTGGATCCTGAAAGGAAAGTGTGGATTTGCACAGGCAGCACGGAAATGTAGCAGTTCATGCCACACTTCACAGCACCAGTTGTAAGATCAAGGTTCCATTCACATCACTGCCCGGAAGAAGTTTGTACGTTCTCCCCGTGACTGCGTGGGCTTCCGTCAAGTGCTCTGGTTTCCTCCCACGGTTAGGCTTAGTGAGATGTGGGCTAAGTTGGTGCCGGAAGCGTGGTGACACTTGTGGGCTGCCCAGCACAATCCTCGCTGATCTGATTTTACTGTTTTTTTGAAGTACGTGTGACAAATATTAATAATTAAAGCAGCAAATGGTGGAAATGTTCTGCAGGCCAGGCAGCAGAGTTTAAGTTTTAGATCAAAGACAATAATCTTCAACCTGAAACTTTCATTCTGTTTCTCTTCCCAACAAATGCTGCCTGACCTGCTGAGACTTCCCCAAAGATTGACGGCATTTTTAGATTTTGTTTATTTTGTTATGGAGTGTGGAGTTGGTCCTTCCAGCCCTTTGAGCCACGTTTCCCCAGCAACCCCTTGACAAACCCGTTTGACCCTAACTGAATCATGGGACAATTTACAATGACCAATTAACCTTCCAGCTGCAACCTTTTTGGACTGTGGGAGGAAACTGGAGCACCCAGAGAAAACCCATGCATTTCACTGGAAGGATGTTCAGAGACTCCTGATGGAACAGCATTGGAACTGAACTACAAACTCAGAGAACACTCTGAGCTGTTATAGCCTCATGCTAACTGCTAAGCTACCTTGTTGATTTATATTGTACCTGTTTTGGCCATGGACTTAACCAAAGGACTGCCTATATAATGTTTAAAATACGTCAACTAATTTGTGAAAAGTGTTGTTTCATCATTAGCAGTATACAAATTGAATACATTCAGTGGCCACTTTATTAGGTACACCTGTACACCTGTCCGCTAATGCAAATATCTGATTAGTCTATCATGCGGCAGTAGTTCAATGTTTAAAGGCATGCAGACATGTTCAAGACTTTCAGTTGTTCCTCAGACCAAACATCAGAAATGCTGTCTAAGTTACTTTGACTGTGGAATGATTGTTGGGTCAGACAGGGTGGTTTGAAATCTCAGAAACGGTTGATCTCCTGGGATTTTCACACACAACAGTCTCTAGAGTTTACAGAGAATAGTGTGAAAACAAAAAAACATCCAGTGAGCGGCTTGTTAATGAGAGAGGTCGGAGGAGAGTGGTCTGACTGGTTCAAGCTGACAGGAAGGCGACAGTAACTCAAATACACAGGCATTACAACAGTGATGTGCAGAGGAGCGTCTCAGAACTCACAGTATGTCAAACCTTGAAGTGGATGGGCCACAACATCAGACTGCACCAGGTTCTAATGAAGTGGCCATTGAGTGGATTCCCTCAACGTGATGTTGACTGCTGGATAATCTTTTAGGCCCTCCGTTGATTGTGGTCAACTACTAATGTTGCATTCCAGTTGTCTACGTTGTTGGTGACAACGTACAGACAGGGCAGTACGATATAGGGAGCAAGGGGTTCCCGTGCAGCAAGCTCCCCTCTCCATGGAGCTGATGAATCCAAAGGAACGGCAGAGACCGATACATTTGGCACCAGTGGTGTCGCAGGAGTTGCCAGTCAAGGTTGAGCTCAACATAGGTCTGCCTTAGGGACTCCAGCTTCAGAATCTTACCTCAGAGTTCACTGCTGAAGCCTTCCCCATGGGCGGGTACAACCGCAAGGCAGCAGAGATCAGAGTTTTCCTTCTCCTACATGAGCTGCCAACCACAGCTGAAAAGCCCCATTTGCTCGGAACGACTTGATTTAAGGCATCAGTAACCCACCTTTGCCCTTCTCCTGTCAATAGAAACAGTTCTACCAGGCTTAGTAGCTAAGCTACATGTGAAGGCCAGGAGCTGGATTTGGTTGTCAGAGGCTATTTGAGATGCATGTCCTTGGGAGCATTTAATAGCTAGTGGGAGCATATCCCCATGATTCCCCCTGGCTATGACAACCTTAAGGAACCGACTGCTGGATAACTATTGGCACTAACACCATGTTCCTTTGATATATTGCAATGGGATGTTTTGTGGTTTATCTGACAGAGAAGAAGTGACCTTGGTTTAACATCTCATAAGCTGTCGACCAGAAGAGAAACAGCTGATAGGCTTTTGAAATGTTATTCCATTGTATAATCTGGCAGGAAACATCATCTGTACAGCCCAAGAAATGAGGAAATTAACAGATTCTTCTTTCAGTCCCGTGTTCTGAGCATGACCCCTCTCCTCTCGCTATTTATTGTTGACTGAATCACAAAGCTGCACTTTAAAAGCTCAACATAAAACCTAACATTAGTATTCAAATTATATTCACACCTCTCGGAAAACGTTCCTCCGTGATTCCAATAGAATTACTCAGGGAATTAATTTTAGGGAGAAAAAAAATCCGATTTTAAGACAAGAGCAATTTATATTAACATGGAAGGAAATTCAAAGCTGTAATCAAGTGAAACTTGCAATCTGATTGGCAGTGATTTAATGATTTGCTTACTGCTATCGTTCTGGGGGCAATTTGACTCCATTCATGTATCTGAATGTGTCTGGCTGCTGCTGTAGGTTCATTCCTGGAATTAAAAACGCCTTGTATTGATCTAGCAGGTGCAGATAAATTTGGCTTTAGTCCAGTGTATAAAAAACACAATGGGGGTTCTTTTTATGGTGATCTGCATTCAAATTTATAGCCTATTTTCAATAACTGTTGCTTTTGTTTAACAAGTTGCCAAAAGAAAAGGGGCTTCTTCATTAATCTGCTCTGAAAAGAGCCATGACTCCCAATGATATACTTCTAAACATTAAATTCTGCTCGAATGCATCTCAGTAACTGGGACTCCAGGATAGCTTGCTGAGACTTAAACTTCAATGGACACCTGGTCTCAATTACTTGCACTTAAATGTTCTTACTACCAGTAAGGTGAATCTGGACCATAAACTATCCATGGACGTTAGGACCTTAAGACATAGGAGCATGAATTAGGCCATTCAGCCCATTAAGTCTGCACTGCAATTCCATCATGGCTGATTTATTATCCCTCTCAATCTTATTGTCCTGCCCTCTCCCAGTTACATTTGGTGCGCTTTTTACTCAAGAAACTATCAACTCCTACTTTAAATATATTCAGTGACTTTGCATGCACAGCCGACTGCATTGAATTCCAGAGTCGCTACTTTCCACCTCTGTTCTAAAGCCATGTCCTTCTATTCTGAAGTTTTGGCCTCTGGTGCTAGAAACCCCCTACTGTAGGAAACATCTTCTCCACGTCCACTCTACCTAGGCCTTCCAATGTTCAATAAGTTTGAATGAGATCTCCCCCTCGTTCTTCTAAACTCCAGCAAGTAGAGGTAATGGGTGGAACTTGGGTTATATTGTACGGTTGCTGGTTTTTCAAAGGGGTGGCATGTTAGCATTTCACAGAGCCAGTGATCAAGGTACAAATCCCAAAGCTAATTGGAACGAGTGTGTACGTTTTCCTCGTGACCACTCCAGGTTTCCTCCCACATCCTAAAGATGTACGTTAATAAGATGTAACATGCTATGTTGGTGTCCGAAACTTGGCAAAAATTGCAGGCTGTTCTCAGTTGGTTATTGATGCAGAACACGCATTTCACTGTAAGTTTCAATGGTTCTATTTATTTGTGACAAATAAAACTAATCTTTATCTTAAGACCCTTCCTGGGGTTAGGCCTGTGCTGGGAGGAGTTGATCTAAGGGTGTGGAAGTGTTGCTTGGATTTTGATAATTAACCAGCACAGCAGAATTAGACACAGATAGTCATCAATTGGTGCAAATCACCTCAAATGTTTAACAAGCAACTGTAAAGCAAAAGTAAAAAAACGTCTGTTCAGAATTGGAATTGGATCGTAATCAGAATTAGAATCAAAATCAGAATAAGAATTAGAATCAGGTTTAATATCACTGACATAAAAAGTCTTGTGTGTGTGTATAGATATATATATATATATATATATACACCTAGCTAGGGTGCCTAAGACTTATGCACAGTGCTGTATTGTCATCGTGGAGTGGAGAGTGAGTTTGTAAATCTGGTGGGAGCAAAGGATATTGACAATGGTCAATGGTGAGGGTGGAGTGCTGCAGGAGGGGTGTGGGACAAGTGGCAGAGAAGGAGTGCCAGGGTCAGGGAGTTGGCTCGGGTACAGACACACCCAGCCCTGAGACACCAGGCAAAGTCATTTGATTCCAATCAATCTATTTATTGTTCATTACAGAATTTCTCTCTGGTGCTTCCCGCTCCCTCCCCTCTCCTTTCCCCTTTTCCCAACCGTGATCCCCCTCTCCCTGCCCCCTTCCCACTCTCCGTCCACAACAGAGACCCAGATCAGAATCAGGTTTATCATCACTCACATCTGTCATGAAATTTGTTGTGCGGCAGCAACGCATTGCAACAGATAATAAAAAATGATAGATTGCAATGCAAGCTATATGTAAGAAAAACATTAAATGTGTGCAAGAAGTGAGGAAAAATAGTGAAGCTTTATTCATGGGTTGGTTGGTCAGTTTAGTGAAAGTGTTGTGGAGTCAGCAATTTACAGTGTGGAATAGGCCAGTCAGTGCAACTGGTCCATGCTGACTGAGATCCCCCCTCAGCCTGTGCCCTTTTCCTATAATTGGCCCATATCCATTGAAACATTAGCAACACACACAAAATGCTGGAGGAACTCAGCAGGCCAGGTACCATCTATGGAAAAGAATAAATAGTCGATGTTTTGGGCTGAGACCCTTCATCAGGACTGCTCTCATCCATCAAAACATTTCCTATCCACGTCCAAGTACCTTATACAGTAACTCAAAGTTTAAAGTAAATTTATTATCAATATACCTACAATGTACGTCACCATATACTGATCTGAGATTCATTTTCTTGCAGGCATTCACAGTTAGTACAAAGGAATACAATAGAATCGATGAAAAACCACACACCAAGATGGATGAACAACCAATGTGCATAAGAAGGCAGATTGTGCAAATGCACAAAAACCAAACAATAATAAATAAATTATAAACAACACAGAGGGTATGAGTCCCTGCATGTGAATCTGTAGATTGTGGAATCAGTTCAGTGTTGATGTAAGTGAAGTTGTCCACTCTGGTTTAGGAGCCTGATGGTTGAAGGGTAATAACTGTTCCTGAATAAATACCTGCTTCAGCGGATTCTGTGTACTGACTGCCCTCCAGGTGAATAAGCTGCACCTCAGTTCCCAATTAATAGAGTCATAGAGAAACACAACACAGAAACAGGCCTTTTGGCCCATTTAGTCTATGCTGACCTATTAATCTGCTTAGTCCCATCCAGGACCATAGCCCTCCATACCCCTTCCACTCATTTGCCTATCCAAATTTCTCTAATGTTGAAATTGAAGCCGAATCCATCATCCACGCCAGCAGCTCATTCCAAACTCTCACCACCCTCTGAGTGAAGAAATTCCCCCTCATGTTCCCCTTAAACATTTTAACTTTCGCCTTCAAACCATGACCTCTTGTTCTAGTTTCACTCAATCTCAGTGGGAAATGCCTGCTTACCCTATCTCTACCTCTTATAATTTTGTAAATCTCTATCAAATCTCCCCTCATTCTCCTAAACTCCAGTGAATAAAGTCTGAACTAAATCACTCCTCTCACACTTAAACTCCTGCCTGTTTTTTATTCCCCAACTTTGGTAAGATGATCTTACAGCTTAAAGCAGAAAGTAAATTAATTATCAAGTTATGTACATGTCATCATGACATATGATCAATGACCTTTGATCTTTAACAATGATCTTTCAAGAATCGATAGATTCTGGCATTGTACCGGATGACTGGAAAATTGCAAATGTTACTCCGCTATTTAAGAAGGGTGGGAGGCAGCAGAAAGGAAACTATAGACCTGTTAGCTTGACATCAGTGGTTTGGAAGTCATTGGAATTGATTGTTAGGGATGAGTTTACAAAATACCTGGAGGCACATGACAAGATAGGTCAAAGCCAGCATGGTTCCCTGAAAGGAAAATCCTTCCTAACTAACCTACTATAATTTTTTGAGGAAATTACAAGCAGGGTAGACAAAGGAGATGTAGTAGATGTGCTGTACTTGGATTTTCAGAAGGCCTTTCACAAGGTGCCGCACATGAGGCTGCTTAGCAAGTTAAGAGGCCATGGAATTACAGGGGAGTTAATAGCATGGCTGGAGCATTGGCTGATCAGCAGAAGATAGAGAATGGAAATAAAGGGATCCATTTCTGGCTGGCTGCTGGTTTCCAGTGGAATTCCACAGGGGTCGGTGTTGGGACCGCTGCTTTTTATGATGTATGTCAACGGTTTGGACTATGGGATTAATAGTTTTGTGGCTAAATTTACTAATGATACAAAGATAGGTGGAGGAATGGGTAGTATTGAGGAAACAGAGAGCCTGCAGAGAGACCCAGATAGTTGAGGGGAATGGGCAAAGAAGTGGCAAATGAAATACAATGTTGGAAAGTGTATTGTCATGCATTTTATTGGAAGAAATAAATGGACAGACTACTATGTAGATAGGGAGAGAATTCAAAATGCAGAGATTCAAAGGGACTTGGAAGTCCTTGTTCAGGATACCCTAAAGGTTAGCCTCCAGGTTGAGTTGGTGGTGAAGAAGGTGAATGCAATGTTGGCATTCATTTCTAGAGGTATAGAATACAAGAGCAGGGATGTGATGTTGAGGCTCTGTAAGGCACTCACGAGACTGCACTTGGAGTATTGTGTGCAGTTTTTGGATCCTTATTTTAGAAAGGATATACTGACATTGGAAAGGGTTCAGAGAAGATTCATGAGAATGATTCCAGGAATGGAAATTTTACCATATAAGAAACATCTGGCAGCTCTTAGGCTGTATTCCCTGGAGTTCAGGAAAATGAGGGGGGAATCTCATAGAAACATTCCAAATGTTAGAAGGCCTGAACAGATTAGATATGGCAAAGTTATTTCCCATGGTAGGGGAGTCTGGAACAAGAGGGCAGGACTTCAATGTGGAGAAATTACTTTAGTCAGAGGGTGGTAAATCTGTGGAATTTGTTGCCACGAGTGGCCATGGAAACCAAGTCATTGGTGCATTGAAGGCAGAGATAGATAGGTTCTTGATAAGCCAGGGCATCAAAAGATATGGGGAGAAGGGAGGGGAGTGGGGATGACTGGAAGAATTGGATCAGCCCATGACTAAATTGTGGAGCAGACTTGATGGGCCGAATGGCTGACTTCTGCTCCTATATCTTATAGTCTTATATGTTCATTTTCTTGTGGCCATTCACAGTAGAACAAAGAAACACAATAGAATCAATGATAAACTATTCACAAACAAAAGCAGACTATAGGATTGCTTCAAGTTGGTGGACTGGGATGTTAACTTACTTTATTTTCCATATTCCCTGCCTGATCGATTTGAGTTTCCCCGACACCTTCTCTTTCTCCTTACTCCTATTTAGCAACTTGCCTGGAGCCTGAGGAAGGTTTATCGGAGAGAACAAGCAAAGCTAATGTGTTTTCATGAGAGCCAATAATTGCTGGTTAGAGATAGCGAGGAATTGATGGCACATAAACGATAAAGTAATGAGTTTTGTTGTGCTGCATTGTTTTGTCTGTGAGTTTCAAAACTGAAGTGCTTTAAAGCAGAACTCAGCAAATCAAAGTCCTTGTTGAATGTGTGACAAGAACGTAACTATCGCAGTCTCAACACTATCAGTGGTTATTATCTCTACAATAAATGACTATTTTTATTGGTCAAATTTCTAGGAAGAGCAGAGCAGACAACCTCTTGAACGATGGTCCAATCATTTCTCACCTGCTTTTCCTGACCTGCAACCTCTAACAAATCTCAAGAAAGGGTTTAAAAATTGAAATATTTTCAGAACTGTACAGTTGTTACTTGTGAGGAATCTAAATCTGATTGTACTTGTGGAATTTTAGAAGAACTATCCATGATGAAATGAACAGGGAGTTGCTTGGGGATGACATGGACCAGTATTAGTTACAGTGAAGTCTTTGTAGTGGGCAAATTGATTTTATTGTTATTTCAGATATTTCCTTCAGGAAGGGAATATCCATTGTCAAAGGCCCCCACCATCTGGGCCATGCCATCTTCTCACAGCTACCTCCACCTGGAGGTACAGGATCCTGATGTCTCACACCATCAGGTTCAAGAACAGCTTCTTCCCTTCAACCACTTGGCTCCTGAATCAATCTGTACTTCTCTAATTTTGTCCTCAGTACCACAATGTCATGATCACATTCTCACTCTCTTCTCGCTGCTGCCATCAGGAAGGAGGCACAGGAGCCCCAGGACTCACACCACCAACTTCAGGAACAGTTATTATTCCTCAACCATCAGGCTCTTAAACCAAAGGGGGTAACTTCACTCAACTGCATTTGCCCCATCACTGAATTGTTCCCACAACCTGTGGACTCATTTTCAAGGACTCTTCATCTCATGTTCTCAATATTTATTGTTTATCTATTATTTTTTTTTTGTATTTGCACAGTTTGTTGTCTTTTTCACACTGGTTGAATGCCCAAGTTGGTGCGGTCTTTAATTGATTCTGTTATGGTTATTATTCTATGGATTTATTGAGTATGCCCACAAGAAAATGAATCTCAGGGTTGTTTATGGTGACATATATGTACTTTGATAATAAACTTAGTTTGATCATTTTGCATTACAATGGACTCTATTTGTGACCTTTCCATATAATTTTCTGTTTAATTTATGATTTTTGTGTCATTGTTATCTTTCTGATGTTATATGTCTGTGATGCTGCTGCATACATGGACTTGTATACTGCATATGACAATAAACTTGACTTTGACATTAACTTAACGGTAAACTTTATTTTTTTAAAGGTAAAGTTAATCACACGTTGAAACATTGGAACATACAGTGTAATGCATCATTTTTACGTCAAATCAAATCAGTGAGGATTGTGCTGTGCAGCCCACAAGGGTTACCACGCTTCCAGCATTAACATAGTATGCCCACAGTTTACTAACCCTTATCCACATTTTTGGAATGTGGGGGGAAATCAGAGCACCCAGAGGAAACTCTCACTGTCAAGGTGAGGACGTATAAACTTACAGATGGTGGCCGGAATTGAATCCCAATTGACTTCAACGTTCGTCGTTCTTGAAAGCAGACATACAATCACCTAACACTCATTACCTTGTCACCTGCTGAACTCTCTGGGTAACTATGAAGTCCAGATACTGCGTTCTGCCTCATTTCATTGGTGGAGTACATTCCAACAGTTCAAGAAGAGTTGATACCCTACAACCAGTGTGGATAACTTCACTCATCTCAACACTGAACTGATTCCACAACCTGTGAACTCTCTTTCAAGGACTCCACCACTCATGTCTCATTATTTATTTATTACTAAAGCCTGCAAGAAAATTAATCTCGGGTCTATTCACAATATCGGACAATATCTCAGCCATCAGTATTTTTCACAGTGATTAAGAATCGAGAGAGAAATAGCTATGTATCCATGCTTCACACGTCATGATTTGGATAATTCCTTTCACAGAAGTTGATGTATTTTGGCTATGAGTTGGAGTCTTCAAGACTGAAATTGATAGATTGGTTTGATACATCAAAAGTTATGACTCAAACAGTAGTGGAAGAAGTTAAGGAGCAGAACAGCTTTGTCCTGCTGCTACAGGCTCTTGAATGGACTTTCTGTATTTTAAAACAGACCTCACGATCTGCCTTGACATAACCCTTACATCTTATTGTCAACCTGCACTGCTCTTCATCTTTCAGCCTTTACTGTACCACCATATTGGCATTCTGTTATTGGGTCTGGAGGAGGTTCGCAAGGACGGTCTCGGAATGAAAAGGTTAGCATACAGTCTGAGGAGTGTCTAATGTCTCTGGGCCTGTAATCACTAGAGTTTAGAAGAATGGCAGGTGGGGGGGAGGGGGGGATCCCATTGAAATGTATTGAATACTGAAAGGCCTAGATAGAGTGGATGTGGAGAGGATGTTTCCTATAGTGTGGGCATCCAGGACAAGAGGATATAGCCTCAGAATAGAAGCACATCCCTTTAGAATAGAGAACAGGAGGGATTTATTTATGCAGAAGGTGGTAAATCTGTGGAATTCATTGCCACAGACTGCTGTGGAGACCAAGTCTTTGGGTATATTAGAAGTAGAGCTTGACAGGTTTTTGATTAGTAAGCATGTCAAAGATTATGGAGAGAAGGCAGGGGAAAGGGGTGGAGTGGGATAATAAATCTGCCATGATGGAATGGTGGGCAGACTTAATGGGTCAAATGGCTTAATTTTGCTCTTATGTCTGATGGTCTTGTGGCCTTTCCCTTTGCGCTAGCTCAAAGTACTTTGCAATGATCTGTGTGGATAGCTTGCAAAATGAAGATTTTCACTGAGTCTTGGTGTATTTGACATAGATGAACAATACCAAGACCAAATCATGCCATACATAATTACACTGAGGGAGTAGAAAGAAAACTGAATGAAGAATACTGTGTTAAAGAGGAAGCACAGTACAGGCAGACATGTAAAAGGGCTATGATGAGGTAGACTGGAAGATCAAGAGTTCATTCTTTAATATATGAAAAGTTAATTCAATAGTCTAATAACAGCAGATGGAATGTCTCCTTGAGTACTCTCAGACTTTTGCATCTTCTGTCCGATAAGAGAGAGAAGAGACAGGAGTCAGAGTGATTCTTGATTACACTAATTACTTTTGCTCCTCACACATCCTGAGTCATGCATCATTCTAATCAGGTGTATATTGCACAACAGGTTTACCAACAGTGGATTGAACTCTCGTGGTTCCATTCTCAATCATATTTTGGGAACACGTTCACTGCATGGACTGTAGTCATTCCAAAAGAAAGCCAGTGGCCACCTACTCAAAGCCAATCCATGATGGACAATAAATGGTAGTTATATTACTCATTCTGAGATATTTGATTTTCAGGATTTGGTTTGCCCCAATCCAGTGACTGAAATATTGCAGAATAATGGTAGCTCGGGTTGGTTATTTGGACGATCGCCAAGCTTGGCAAAATGTTTGCAGGCATTTCAGCTCCAATTGAGAACCAAAATGTGTGCAAACATTTAGCCGAGTTCGATGATCAAACAAACTTCCAATCCAGTGATTCTTTAATGCAAAATATCTTCTATGAATCTCTAACTGTGCATCTTCCATATCATATCAGAAAAGCAGAAAAAACTGTAATCTTGGCTTTTAAAAATATTTTAATAAAGTTCAAAGTTCAAAAAAATTTGTTATGGAAGTACATGTATAATCACCATACTGAGATTAATTTTCTTGCAGGTCATCACAGTAAATACAAGAAGCTCAATCAAATCAATGAAAGACTGCACACAACAGGTTGGACCACAACTAATGTGCAAATGACTACAAACTGTGTGAGTACAAAAAGAAAGGAAAAAATAAATAATAAAAATAAATACAGTAAATATAATCAATAAGTATCGAGAACATGAGATGAAGAGTCCTTGAAAACGAGTCCATAGATTCTGAGAACAGTTCAGTGATGGGGTAAGTGAAGTTGAGTGAAGTCATCCCCTCTGGTTCAGGAGCCTGATGATGTCAGTAGCAAGAATTTTAAATAGGTCTTTTTATTCTCTGTGAACTAGAGATTTACAATTAAAGATCAACTAAAAAAATTGTAGACAATGATGAGGAATTGATTCACTGTTCTTAAAACCACTTCTTAATGTTGAATTTAAAGCTACTTCTTGGGTTCATCTGTGTAGTTCCAATTTTGGAATAATTTTATATTCATTTTGTATGCAATCAGCTGATTAAAACTGAAAGGATGTTATCAGAAATGAATTGAGACTCTTTTAAAAATATAACATAGAAGTAGGTCCAAAACAGCTGACATGCTAAATTAGTATTCCTACATGCATCTATTACAGAAGATACTGGTGGCTTTATTCGGATCTGAAAAAATAAATTTGGCTGGTTATATCATGGAGCAGCCATTCTTGCAGAGTAGTTTCAATAGATTGCTAACAAGAGATAACAACCAGAAGATGATACAGATCCAAAGGGCATCAGGTTACACACACCTGTCCTCATCGAGGGATCAGCAGTTCCTGGGTGTCATCATCTCTGAAAATCTATCTTATAACCATATAACAATTACAGCATGGAAACAGGCCATCTTGGCCCTTCTAGGCCGTGCCGAATGCTTACTCTCACTGAGTCCCACTGACCCGCACTCAACCCATAACCCTTTATTCCTTTCCTGTCCATATACCTATCCAATTTTACTTTAAATGACAATACCAAACCTGCCTCTACCACTTCTACTGGAAGCTCATTCCACACAGCTACCACTCTCTGAGTAAAGAAATTCCCCCTCGTGTTACCCCTAAACTTTTGCCCCCTAACTCTCAATTCATGTCCTCTTGTTTGAATCTCCCGTACTCTCAATAGAAAAAGCCTATCCACGTCAACTCTATCTATCCCCCTCATAATTTTAAATACCTCTATCAAGTCCCCCCTCAACCTTCTACGCTCCAAAGAATAAAGAATAAAGACCTAACTTGTTCAATCTTTCCCTGTAACTTAGGTGCTGAAACCCAGGTAACATTCTGGTAAATCTTCTCTGTACTCTCTCTATTTTGTTGACATCTTTCCTATAATTTGGTGACCACAATACTCCAGATTTGGCCTTACCAATCTTATCTTGGGCCCAACATATTGATACAATTGCAAAGAAGGCACAACAAACTGGAATCAATGAGGGATGCTTGACAGCTGTCACAGGGTTTGAACGCTATCACCTCCTATAAAGCTAAATCAGGTAATATGGGGGGCAGAGAGGCTTTGCTTCCAGATGAGCTCAATGCCTTCTATGCTCGGTTGACCATCAGAACATGGAGGAACCATCGCTACCTCCCACATCTCCTGATGATCCTGTGATCTCAGTATCTGAAGCTGATGCATGGATTGCTTTCAGGAGGGTGAATCCAAGGAAAGCATCCAGACTGGGCAGAGTACCTGGCCGTGTACTACAGACCTGTGCTGACCAACTGTTTGCTTTCTTTTGCACTACTCATTTAATTCTATATTGTGGCGACCCACTTTCTGTGCAGGCGAACCGGCTCACAAATAGCCAACGCGCAGGGGGAGACTTTAGTAATGTACCTCTGACGTCATTTCCACCCGGAGGGGGCGGGCGCTAGGGATTAAATGCCAGCGCCGCGAAGTTTGAATAAATTAGTCTCCAAACGACTTACCGACTGCGTATCATTATTTCAGCGCTGTGTGTAGTACATCGCTACAATATATACCTAATTGTAATTAATCATTTTATTTTATTATGTATTCCACTGTACTGTTGCCACAAAACAACAAATTTCATCACATTCAGTATGAAAGTGATACTAAATCTGATTCTGATTCTAATTCTGTTGGAGCATCGGCACAAAATCTTTCTAGCATAACGAGAGAATTAAAGAATACAGGATAATTCCATTTGGAATGGGAAAGAAGCTGATATTGTCACTATTCGATAATGTAAGGCTTGCCAATTCAGTCATTCACCAGGGATCAACACATATAAAGTGTTGGAGGAACTCAGCAAATTAGGCAGCATCCATGGAGGGAAAAATACAGTCCCCTTAAATCAGCTTGCCTTCAGAGTGTTAACTCTTTGTCTGTGACCTCCCCCTTGTCCTTACTGCCATGGGTGACTGATGCACCATCAATAACTCACTCTGAGACGTAAAAGCGAGGTATCGGCTTTTATTGACTGGAAGAAGGAACAAGCAGTGAGTGACCACCATACTACATCCTGGAGACAGAGAGGCCGGGCTCAGACCTCCATCACCTTTATACTGGGGTCTGTGGGAGGAGCCACAGGAGCAGTCATCAGGGGGCATGTCCAGACTGGTATATGTAGTTCACCACAGTGACCCTACCAGGAGCTCAGCTGCAGACAGCATCACTCTCAGGATGTCAAGAACTCACAAGACCCTGTGCCTTGAAAAGGTGACGATCCTCAGAGAGGTTGCTAAAAATAAAATACTACAGTGTATACTTGGATGTGAGTCTCTGCAAGTCCACGGGGGATGTTGGAGCCCAACGTCTGCAAATCGGCGGACCTGCTGGAGGCCGAAGACTGTGTGTATGTGTGTGGGTGGGAGGGAGGAATGAGGCTTGATTTGCCACTTGTTGTGTTCTATGTTGTCCTGCTGAGCAGTGTGGCATACTATGATGGTGCCAGAATGCGTGGTACACTTGCAGGCTGCCCCATCACATCCTTAGGTCGTGGTGGTTGTTCCTGTAAATGACACATTTCATTTTATGTTTCGACGTACATGTGATAAATAAATGAATCGGAATCTGAGATGCACTCCCACTCGGTTGTAACACAATCAAGAAAACTCTGTCTCCTGAATATGTTGCCCGAGCTCATCCAAGAAGGTGGCATCGGTCCTTCAGGGCCCTCACCGTTCGGGGACTTGCCTCCTTCTTATTGCTAACATTGAGATGGAGGTGTAGAAGCCTGAAGACACACACTCAATGATTCAAGAACAGCTGCCATCAGATTTCCGAATGGATGACGAACTTTGAACACAGCCTCGTTATTCCCCTTGTTTACACTATATACATTTATTGGTACAATTTATGTTAATTTTATGCCTTTGCACTGCCCTGCTGCTTGAAAACAACACATTTCACATCATATGTTCCCTTTTGAACAGAGATGAGGAGGAATTTCTTCATACAAGTGGTGAATCTGTGGAATTCATTGCTACAGATGTTTGTGGAGGCCAACTCATTGGGTATATTTAATGTGGAAATTGGCAGATTCAAAGGTTACAGGGAGAAGACAGGAGAATGGGGGTGAGAGGGATAATAAATCATCCACAATGGAATGCTGGAGCTGCCTTGATGGGCCAGATGGCCTAATACTGCTAATACTAATAATGCTAATACATAATAATGTATTATGGTTTTACAGACAGCATCTATCCTGCCATTATGAGATTATTGAATGGTCCCCAGGAACAAAAGATGGACTTTTATCTCACAGTCTTTCTTGTTTTGATCCTGCAACTGGCTGTCTACCTGCACAGCACTTCCTCTATAACTGTAACACTTTTTTCCTGCATTCTGCTTAGTGCTTTTCTCTTGTGCTACCTCAGTGCGCCGGAATGACGAAATGATCCGTACGGGTGTCGTGCAAAGAAGTTTTTCATTGTGTCTCAGTACAATACTAAACCAATTTGCCAATCGAGTTTGAGGGGAAAGTGTGCATACATATTAAATACATTAATATTAATCATGGGGCATTTCAACAGCAATTCTATTAATTAGACAGAAAAGCTGAATAAAGGTGGCATAGAGATGAAGTACAATCAATGCAAAACTCACTTCTAACCGAATATTAAAGAGTTCAATACAGAAGAATTGGATCTCGGGATTGGATCGAATCAGAGCAAAAAAGAGAAGAATACATAAACAAATAAAGAATAAATGGGGCAACACAGCAGCATACTGGACAACACAACGGTTTATAGCGCCAGTAACTAGGGTTCAATTCCCATCAGTGTCTGTAATGAGCCTGTACATTCTCTCCTGTAACTGCATGGGTTTCCTCTGGGTGCTCCAGTTTCCTTCCACATCCTGAAGATGTACAGGTTAGTAAGTTAATTGGTCAACACACACAATGCTGGAGGAACTCAGTGGGCCAGGCAGTGTCTATAGAAAAAAGTACAGTTGGCGTTCTCTTGTTTGTGATTAGGTTAATTGGTCACATGTAATAGGGCAGTGTGGACTCTTTGGGCCGGAAGGGCCTGTAACTGTGCTGTATCTCTAAGTAAATAAAAAATAATTAAAAGGTATAATAAATACACAGGTATAGAACATAGAACATAGTACAGGACAGTACAGGCCCTTCAGCCCACAATGTTGTGCCGACCCTCAAACCCTGCCTCCCATATAACCCCCCACCTTAAATTCCTCCATATACCTGTCTAACAGTCTCTTAAATTTCACTAGTGTATCTGCCTCCACCACTGACTCAGGCAGTGCATTCCACACACCAATCACTCTCTGTGTAAAAAACCTTCTTCTAATATCCCCCTTGAACTTCCCTCCCCTTACCTTAAAGCCATGTCCTCTTGTATAGGTGCATCTTAACATTTTATTAACAGTTTCTTCTGCTTTGCCAGCAAATCTCTGAATGGACAATGAACCAACCCTTGAACACTTCTTCTTAAGCCTGTCGCCCCTACAGGGGGTGTTGGCCACTGACTCCAGCTCACCAGGGTCCATGTCCTGGGCTGGTCTTTCACCTGGATGATAGAGGGTTGATCGCCTCTGTGGTTTCCATGGATTTTTGACTTTCACCACATGACTTCATATAGTACATCTTCTAGACAAAGGTACTTGCTCTCCCAGAGATGAGGTCTTTGGAGCTTCTGCTGCTGTTTCTATAGTTCTGGATTTTTTATGGGATGGGGTTGTCAGTCCGATGTCTAACCCTTCTTTCACAGACAGGCTTGGGACCATCTATGGTGGAGTTAACCCATGAACACGGCCTCATTATTTTTGCTCTCTATGTGCCTACTTATTTAATTTAGCATGTTTACTATACATACATATTTCTCATTGTGTACATTCTTATTGTAATTTATAGTCTTTTACGTCCTGCACTGTACTGCTGCCACAAAACAACACATTTCACAACATATTTCAATGATAATAAAGCTGATTCTGATTCTGAATTGACTATAAAGCAAGGAGGTTAAAAATAAAGTGAACAAGAAATAAGAGCAATATTGGCTCCGCACCCAGACAGGAAATCTTTGAACTAGCAGAAATTCAACCTCCGACAAGAAGTTTAAGTTGAATGCAGCTAATTGTAAGCATCACCAAGAGGTGTATGTTGTGCAAGATCAGTTGATGAAGAATAGGTACTGCATGATCAGTTAATGTGAATTCATAAGGTGACAAAAAAAGTAAAATGCAAGTGAGCCATTTGAATATTGGAGTTAGACAGTTCTGTGAAAGCTAATTTTAACACTATTATTTTCATACATTTCTGTCTGGCACCTTGTGCGTGGGTCTGCATTATTCCAATGCTTCATTTACCCAATTCAGATCGTAACTGCTAGCGCTGCAGGTGGAGCGTTTAAAATAATTATCTCTCCTATAAACGCTTTATCCCATGATAACAGCTCTGATTCCTTTGAGGTCCCACTAATACAGCTGCAAGGGCAAACTAACATGTTGTAAATACATAAATAGACGTGGAATTGGAAGAGGACAATGATCATTGTGGCAATTTAGACAGTGTTCATGAATATTGCATTAGAGATTATTTTACGGCAAAAGCATCTTTAATCAATTCATTGTGCAACATATCAAGGTTTTATTTAGAGAGATGGAAATTAAAATTTTTATTTTTTTTCAATTGATTACACAATTATAGATAATGGGTCTGATTTTCCTCTCTTCGGTGCTAGCTTTGATTTTGTTGGGAGGTTAGTCGCCTGACTTTCAACAGAGCACAAAAGGGCTAATTAATTTCCCATCCCATCACCGCAGCAGTCAAATGTAAAACCCTGCCACTTGCTTCTGATAGGCACTGTACATCTCACAGTCAGGCAGGAGAAATGGGGAAGTTTCATTTTTTTTTATTAGCGTTTTCTTCTTTCGGTTAGACTGCACTTAAGAGTATTGTAAGCAGTTTTGTGCCCCTTATCTGTGAAAGGAGGTGCTTGCATTGGAGAGGGTCTAAAAGAGGTTCACGAGAATAATCCCGGGAATGACAGGGTTAAAATATGAGGGGCTTTTGATGGCTCTGGGCCTGTACTCACTGGAGTTTAGAAGAATTGGGGTGTGGGGATATCTCATTGAAAACTACTGAATAATAAAAAGGCCTAGACAGAGTGGATGTGGACTGGATGTTTCCTGTAGTGGAGAAGTCTAGGTCCAGAGGGCACAGCCTCAGAATAAAGGGACGTCCCTTTAGAACAAAGATGAGGAGCAATTCCTTTAGCTAGAGCATGGCGAATCTGTGAAATTCATTGTCATAGAGAGCTGTGGAGGCCAATTCAATGGGTATATTTGAAGCAAAGGTTGTTAGGTTCTTGATTAGTAAGGATGTTGATTGTTAAGGGCAGATTGTGCCTAACAAGCCTGATAGAGTTCTTTGAGGAGGTGACCAGGCATATAGATGAGGGTAGTGCAGTGGATGTGATCTACATTAATTTTAGTAAGGCATTTGACAAGGTTCCACACGGTAGGCTTATTCAGAAAGTCAGAAGGCATGGGATCCAGGGAAGTTTGGCTAGGTGGATTCAGAATTGGCTTGCCTGCAGAAGGCAGAGAGTCGTGGTGGAGGGAGTACATTCAGATTGGAGGGTTGTGACTAGTGGTGTCCCACAAGGATCTGTTCTGGGACCTGTACTTTTTGTGAATTTTATTAATGACCTGGATGTGGGGGTAGAAGGGTGGGTTGGCAAGTTTGCAGATGACACAAAAGTTGGTGGTGTTGTAGATAGTGTAGAGGATTGTCGAAGATTGCAGAGAGACATTGATAGGATGCAGAAGTGGGCTGAGAAGTGGCAGATGGAGTTCAACCCAGAGAAGTGTGAGGTGGTAGATTTTGGAAGGACAAACTCCAAGGCAGAGTACAAAGTAAATGGCAGGATACTTGGTAGTGTAGAGGAGCAGAGGGATCTGGGGGATACACGTCCACAGATTCCTGAAAGTTGCCTCACAGGTAGATAGGGTAATTAAGAAAGCTTATGGGGTGTTAGCTTTCATAAGTCGAGGGATAGAGTTTAAGAGACGCGATGTAATGATGCAGCTCTATAAAACTCTGGTTAGGCCACACTTGGAGTACTGTGTCCACTTCTGGTCGCCTCAGTATAGGAAGGATGTGGAAGCATTGGAAAGGGTACAGAGGAGATTTACCAAGATGCTGCCTGGTTTAGAGAGTATGGATTATGATCAGAGATTAAGGGAGCTAGGGCTTTACTCTTTGGAGAGAAGGAGGATGAGAGGAGACATGATAGAGGTGTACAAGATATTAAGAGGAATAGACAGAGTGGACAGCCAGCGTCTCTTCCCCAGGGCACCACTGCTCAGTACAAGAGGACATGGCTTTAAGGTAAGGGGAGGGAAGTTCAAGGGGGATATTAGAGGAAGGTTTTTCACTCAGAGAGTGGTTGGTGTGTGGAATGCACTGCCTGAGTCAGTGGTGGAGGCAGATACACTAGTGAAGTTTAAGAGACTACTAGACAGGTATATGGAGGAATTTAAGGTGGGGGGTTATATGGGAGGCAGGGTTTGAGGGTCAGCACAACATTGTGGGCCAAAGGGCCTGTAATGAGCTGTACTGTTCTATGTTCTATGTTATGGGAGAAGGCGGGAAATAGTAAATCAACCATGATGGAATGGTGGAGCAGACTTGATGGGCTGCATGGCCTAATTCTCCTCCTATATTTTATGGTCTTGACATATATTAAAATACTGCTGCTGAAACATTTGTAGCGTACACTGCCCTGTTTATCATGGGCAAGGCATTTGCCACCACTGACCTGACAGTAATTACAGGAGACAGTAGAGGAGACTCAAAGTTGCTGCACAAGTCAGAAGGTATATGGTGCACTGACCTTCATCTGTCAGGGGATTGAGTTCAAGGCCCACAGGTATTGTTGTGGCTCCAGAAAACCCTAGCTAGACCACACTTGGAATATTCTGTTCAGTTCTGGTCACTTCATTGTGGAAGCTTGAGAGAGGGTGCAAAAAAGATTTACCAGGATGCTGCCTGGTTTAGAGAGCGTGTTTAATGAGGAAAAGTTGAGGGAGCTAGGGCTTTTCTCTTTGGATCAAAGGAGGATGAGAAGTGACTTGATTGAGGTGTACAGGATGATAAGATACACAGATCAAGTAGATAGCTAGTGACTTTTTCCATGAGTGGAAATGGTTAATACAAGGGGGCATAATTTTAAGGTATTTGGGGAAAGTATAGGGGGGATGTCAGAGGTAGTTTTTTTTTGCACAAAGAGTGGTTGGGTGTGTGGTGGTCAGGGTGGTGGTGAAGGCAGATACATTAGGGACACTTAGGAGACTCTAAAATAGGCACATGGATGATAGAAAATGGAAGGCTGTGTAGGAATGAAGGGTTAGATTGATTGTAGAGTAGGTAAAAGTTCAACACAACATTTTGGGCCGAGGGGCCTATACTGTACTGTAATGTTCCATTTCTATGTTCTATGAAATACCACCTCAGGAAGGTATCTATCATCAGGAATCTCTACTCATAGGAGTCACTGTTGTCTTGCTAATACCGCCAGATGTGAGGTACAAAAGCCTAAAGACCCACACCAACAGGTTCAGGAACAACTACTTTCTAACACTTGCCAAGTTCTTGAACTGATCTGCCAAACCTTAACCCTTTCTTGGCAATGGAACACTACAGACCATGACTTGTACTGCCATGGACTGTCTCTGATTGTGCTTCTTTTGTGTACTGATGTCTTTCATTGCACAGTTAATTTTTTCTCTTCACGGCCCATTGGAGAGTCATAGAACATTACAGAACAGAAACAGCACCTTCAGCCCACCTAGTCAATGCCTCCAACACTTCAACTGGACCCTCATTCTCACGACCCTCTGAGTGAAAAAGATCCCCCTCATGTTCCCATTAAACATTTTACCTTTCACCCTTAAGCCATGACCTCTAGTTCTAGTTTCTCCCAACCTCAGTGGAAAACGCCTGCTTGCATTTACCCTATCTATACCCTTCATAATTGTGTGCAGCTTTGTCAAATCTCCCCTCATTCTCCTACAGTCCAGGAAAAAAAGTCCTAACCACTTCAACCTTTCCCTATAACTGAGATCTTCAAGTCCTGGCAACATATGTGTAACTTTTCTCTGCACTCTTTCAGTCTTATTGATATCTTTCCTGTAGGTAGCTGACCAGATTGTACACAATACTCCAAATCAGGCCTCAGCAACATCTTATGAAACTTCACCATAATATCCCACCTCCTGTACTCAATATTTTTATTTATGAAGGCCAACATAGCAAAATCTTTCTTTGTGACCTTTTCTACCTGTGGTGCCACTTTCAAGAAATTATGGATTCCTGTGTCCTACCACACTCTTCAGTGCCGTATCACTGACCACATACATTAAGTTCTACTCTGGTCTTTCCTCCCAAAGTGCAACACCTTACACTTCTCTGAATTAAATTCCATCTGTCATTTTTCAACCCATTTTTCCTCTCCATACAATAAACTTTCTTTCCGGATCAAAATATTTAATACCAGAGGGCATGGATTTAAGGTGAGGGAAGTAAGTTGAAAGGAGATGTGTGGAGCAAGTTGTTTAAACACACAGAGTGCTAGGTGCCTAGAATGTGCTGACTGACATGGTAACAGAGGAAAATATGATAGAGGCATATAAGACAGGCACATGAAAATGCATGAAATTGAAGGAAGTTGACATTGTGCAGGTAGAAGAAGTGAGTTTAGTTAGAATTTAGATTAGCTGTATGTGTCAATTGTACATTAAACGGAGCAGTAAATTGCATTGTTCTGCGTCAATAACCAACACAGTCTGAGGACTGTAATGGGGCCAGTCTGTAAGTGTTGCCACGCTTCTGGTGCCAATGCAGCATGCCTGCAACTCACTACCCTATACCTATAAGTTATGTTTTGTAAATCTGGGAACTAATTGTAAGAAAAACATGGGAGCCAGAGAATACTTGTTATCCCACAAGAGTAAAATATCCTTTACATCTTTCCTGACAAGAGGGTGGGTGGGAAGGGGGGAGGGTCTCTTTGCTCGGCAGGTGAGAGTTGTGGCTGTGACACAATCTCATGTTCTGGGGCCTCCTCCATGGTGGTTGTAGGAGTTCACTCTAAGACTGCAGGAAGAGTTCTGACAACTCTGGACACCTTTCTCCTCTATTAATTAACTCTGCTCTCCTCAGCTGATCTCTAGATGACATTAGACACTATCTCCACTGTGTAGGGCAATGGTCCAGTCCTGTCCATAATTTTTCCAAGTACCCACTTTTGATCACCGCTGTAGTCCTTCACCAGAACTGCTTGGCCAGGAGCAAAAGATCAAACTTCATTGTTTGATGAGTGCTCAGTTTGCCTTCGCTATTTGTCCTGAATATTCCTTCTGAGATTGGCTTTCAGGAGATCCAAGCATGAGTGCAAGGGGCTCTTCGACTCTTCATTCCTCTCCAGAGATCCTGCAGAATTCCTCCAGCGTTTCATATGTGTTACTCTGGATTTGCAGCACTTGCAGAATCTCTAGTATCTCTGGAGATACTCTTGTGTCACAGATAGAATATGTGAAGATCCAACCCCATGAGTTTGGAGTTCAGTTCTGACATCCCCTCTCAACAAATTACTTCCCATGTGCACATGCATTTCCTGTGGCAGCTCCAGTTTCCTCCCTCAGTCTAGGGAGTACTGATTAATAGGTTAATTGATCATTGTAAATTTTGCTGTGATTTGTCTAGGGTTAGGTTGGTCATTTGCTGGATGGAAAAGCTCAAAGGGCCGAAGGGGCCTATTCCACACTGTATCTCCAAATAACAATAAAAACTCTTCAACTACAATTTCCAAAGCATGTTCAGCAATTAAGAAAATCTATCAATTCAGAATTTAGAATAAGAAATTAATTTTCATTTACATTTTTAGTTCCTATGAGTAAGCAAGCACTTAAACTGCAAAATAGCACTTACATCCCATAGGGCAAGGGTAGAATTAATGATGAGTGAAAGAAATTGCACATCATTGACATAATCTAGTGACAGGCAACATTAGATCATCTCATTCGACCACCTCAGTAGAGGTAAGCACATTGAGATTCTGGGCTCTGAATCAGAACTTTCTATAATTCTGCAAAATCAAAGGTAAAATACAAATCTGCATGTACGGGGTACTTATGCACAGGAAATGACATTAAATACTGCTTAACCTTTGAGAAATCCTGAAAAAATTCATTGCTTTTTTTGAGACTGCAGTCACTCAATGTCATAGGCAGGAAATAAAGATTAAAGGTTAGCTTGATTTGTCACTACATCGAAACATTCAGAACAATGTGTTGCTTGTGTCAACAACCAGCTCAGTCTGAGCATATGCCTACATGTTCAGACACCAAAATACATGCCCACAACTAACCCAAACCCATTTATCTTTGGAGTGTAGAAGAAAACTGGAACACCCAGAGGAAACTTACATGGTAACTGGGAGAATATACAAACCTCTACAGACAACAATGGAAATTGAATCTCAATCACGATGACTAGCGCTACAAAGAACTATGCTAAACACTATGCTTCCATCTCTATTCCCTTAAGCCCATCACCCCTACAGAGGCATAGGCCACCAACAGAAGTTCACTAGAGTCCTCTCTCCTTGGCTGAGAGAAGGTTGGTTGGCCCTGTGATTTCTTCTTTCACCACATGACTTCATATGTCTTCAAGGTGAAGATCCATCCTCTCCCAGGACTGAGGGACTTGGAGCTTTTGTTGACCCTTCTGTAGCTCTGGGCTTTTAAGGGTTGGGGTTGCTAGCTCCATGCCCAATCCTCCTCCTTTCACAGCTGGGCTTGGGACCCTCCATAGTAGAGTTACTAATCTACCATGCCACGTATTTAATATATGTGTCTTGCATAATTATGTTCAATAGAAAATAAATAATGGCAATTCATTTCCTCAAAGTAGCAGCAATGTGGTAATTGGTTCTAATAATGTTGTCTGGTGGATACACATCAGTTGGAAGGCTTCTTGGATGAAGCAGTATTCTATTTTTAAGGTCAATTGATCTCAAAGACTGTAAAGTGTCATTAGAATAACAGAACACTACAACCCAGAAGCAGGCCCTTTGGCCCATCTAGTCTGTGCTGAACCATTAATCTGCCTATTCCCATTGACCTGTACCTGGACCATATTCCTCCATACACCTATCCAAATTTCTGTTATCTGTTGAAATCAACCCCACATTCACCACTTGCACTGGCAGTCCGTTCCACACTCTCATCACCCTCTGAGTGAAGAAGTTACCCCTCATGTACTGCTTAAACATTCCACCTGTCACACTTAATCCATGATCTCTAGTTATAGTCTCTGTTGTGTCCATGCACAACTACATATCAATTAAATAAAAGCATACGTGTGGAAGATGGCTTTAACTGGTGTATTCACATTGCAGCAAGAGAGAGAGCACAATGTGCATGCATAGACAACAGATCAACACATAGTGCTAAGCGGGGGAGTCGTTGCTCTAAAAGAAATAGATCCATACATTACACTTCCTTCCTCTTTAGATAAATGCAACATAAAACTGCGTATGTACGATTTCCCGTTCATAAATCCATATTCCAAATAAACATGCTTTCACAATAACAGTCTGAAACAATTTCACAGTTCTAAAGTTCAGTCTTTTGGGTGGCACTCTGTATCTTTCAGGATAGAGCCTCTGGGCCTGTGGAGTGGCATCAGGTTTGGTAGGTGTCTTGTCTAAGACAATGTTCTCGGTTTCCGGTGTCTTATTTCTGTCAGTGACATCATTACTGAGAGATAAGTCCGGTGACTGTAATGTGTCCATCTTGTTGGATGTAATTGATTCAAGTGTGTTCTTCGGTTGAGCATCCAGCATCTGGTCAGCATGACATCTCCATGTCTGATCTTCAACATCCATTGTGTACATCAGTGTTCCAGCTCTCGTAGCTGTCTTACCAGGTGTCGTCACTTATCTTCGCGATAATCACGTACTGTCCAATCTCAAAGCTCCTTGCTGCTTCCCTTGGCAACTGACTGAACTGTTTATTCTGCACTTCCCTCCGGAGGTCTGGTTTCAGGAGGTCTATGCAAGATCTCAGATTGCTGCTCATGAATAGCTTTGCAGGTTTTGATTTGTTGTCACATGAACAGAGCTCCGATACACAAAAAGGAAATTGTCCACCTTGTGGCTGTAGAGGAACGTCCTCCATGTCCATCGCTTTAATGGATTTCTTGAATGTTTGGATAAACCTTTCAGCTCACTCATTCATTGCTGGGTTGTGAGGAGCTGACTTAAAATGTCATGCCATTTTTCTTCATGAATAGTCAGAATTCTTCTGATGTGTATTATGGTCTGTTGTCACTCACAACTTGTTCTGGTAAACCGTTTCTGGCAAAGGTAGTCCTTGTGGAGTGGAGACAGTCTTTTCTGATGTGATTGACTTCATTGGAATGACCTCCAGCCATTTCAAATGAGCATCCACAGTAATCAGAAACATGGAGTCCATGAGTGGCCCAGCAAAGTCAGTATGTGCTCTTTGCCATGGTGAAGATGGCCATTCCCATGGGTGTAACAGTGCCTGGGAGGGTGCTTTTAAAATTTTTTGACAGCCCAAATAGCTTTAGGCTGTCTTCGATCTGTTTAACTATTCCATTCTGATACACCTTCTCATTAGCTTTAAGCAGTTGTGACAGCCTCTGGTTTGTGCTACCATTTGGGCTGCCATTGCCTGTCGATGCCTCACTGAGAGCTTTGGCTGTGTGCTAATCTAGTTGGATTTTTCTTAGCCATTCACATCCGAAAATTGCTGGCCCACTTTTCAATACATAAAGCTCTAACTACTGTGTTTGTCCTCTATGTGTCATATTTACCTTCACTTTGTGTTTGGGAGACACTTTTTCACCTGTGTAGGTCTTTAGCATCACTGAGGTCTTCTCTAATGGTATCTTAGAAAACAGTTTGTTGTAGTCAGCCTCTGAAATTATATTCAAAGCTGACCCTGTGTCAGTTCCATTTTCAGTTTTACACCAGATACATCTATTGTGATCTGTATAATTTTGTGATCTGCTTCAGTAATACTATGCAATTCTCGGCAATGACAGCTCGCCTTTGTACAGGCAGAGACTGAAAACTGCAGACTGATTAGAAAGGCTGGCTCTGTTATAGGAGCCAAACCGGACACACTGGAGGCTGTGGTAGAACGAAGGATGCTCCAGAAAATCCTGGCAATTCTGGACAAAGTTTCTCGCCCTCTGCATGCCGCTTTAGCTGAACAGAGGAGGATTTTCAGTTGTAGACTAAGACAACTGCACTTCTCCAAAGAGCTGATTGTGGACTCCAGCAAGGGTAAGATGAGGAACATGAACCAATCCTCATAAAGGGATCAGAAATGGAGAGAGTGAGCAATTTCAAGTTCCTGGGTGTCAATATCTCTGACGATCTAACCTGGTCCCAACATATCGATGCACCTATAATGAAGGCAAGACAGTGGCTGTATTTCATTAGGAGTTTGAGGAGATTTGGTTTTTCACCTAAAGCACTCGAAGACTTCTACAGATGTATCATGGAGAGCATTAAGACAGGCTGCATCACTGTTTGGTATGGGGGGTGCGGTTACCATGCAGGACTGAAAGAAGCTACAGAAAGTTGTAAAATTAGTCAGCTCCATCCTGAGTGCCTCTGTAGTATCCAAGACATCTTCAAGGAGTGGTGCCTTAGAAAGGCAGCATCCATTATTAAGGACGCACATCACCCAGGACATGCCCTCTTCTCAATGTTACCATCAGGTAGGAGGTACAGAAGCCTGAAGGCACACACTCAGAGATTCAGGAACAGCTTCTACCCCTCTGCCATCCAATTCCTAAATGGATATTGAACCCATGAACACTACCTCATTTTTTTTTACTATTTCTACTTTTGCACGACTATATTTCATTTAACTATTTAATATACTATTTAATATTTAGTGCCTATAAAAAGTATTCACCCCCTTTGGAAGATTTCATGTTTTATTGTTATACAACATCACAGTGGATTTTGGCTTTTTTTGAACTGATCAACAGAAAAAGATTTTTTCACATCAAGTAAAATCAAATTGCTACAAGGAGATCTAAATTAAATTACAAATATAAAACACAAAATAATTGATTGCATTAAGTATTCACCCCCTTTAATATGAGACACCAAATCATCACTGGTGTAGTCAATTAGTTTCAGAAGTCACGTAATTAGTATTGTGGCAAAAGCTACACCATAAAGACGAAAGAGCACTTGGAGCAACTCCATGAAAAGGGGTTGAAAACCACAGGTCAGGAGATGGGTATAAGAAAATTTCCAAGGTACTGAATATCCCTTGGAGTACAGTTAAGTCAATCATCAAGTGAGGGAGGCCACCAAGAGACCCATGACAACTTGGGAGGGTTTACAAGCTTCGGTGGCTGAGATGGGAGAGACTGCACATACAACAACTGTTGCCCGGGTGCTTCACCAGTCACAGCTTTATGGGAGAGTGGCAAAGAGAAAGCCACTGTTGAAAAAGACTCACATGAAATCTTGGATAGAGTTTGCCAGAAGGCATGTGGGAGACTCTGAAGAGGTTCTATATCTGATGAGACCAAAATTGAGCTTTTAGGCCACCAGACTAGATGCTATGTTTATCATAAACCAAACCCCACACATCATCAAAAACACACCATGCCTACTCTGAAGGATGGTGGTGGCTGCATCATGCTGTGGGGATGCTTCAACTGCAGCAGGCCCGGAAGGCTTGTGAGGGTAGAGGGTAAAATGAATGAAGCAAAATACCATGGAAATCCTGATGTAGTCTGCAAGAGAACTGTGATTTGGGAGAAGATATTTGTTTCAGCAAGACAGTGATCCCTATCACCAGCCAAAGCTACACAGGGAATGGCTTAAAAGGAACAAACATGATGACCTGGAGTTGCCAAGTCAGATCTACCCACATAGACTCAATCAAGGCTGTAATTGCTGTCAAAGTTGCATTTGACTTGAACGGGTCAAATAATTATGCAATCAATTATTTTGTGTTTTATATTTGTAATTAATTTAGAGCACTTTGTTTTCACTTTGACATGGAAGTCTTTTTTCTGTTGATCAGTGTCAAAAAAAAATTAAACCCACTTTGATTCAATGTTGTAAAACAATAAAACATGAAAACTTCCAAGGGATGGTGAACACTTTCTATAGGCACCTACAGAAATATAGGTATCCAATTTAACAAATTTCATGACATACGTTGGTGATATTAAACCTGATTCTGACCTTCCAGGCCATCAACAGATGATATAGAAGATGATCAGATGATAACTATATCTGCATGAAGTGCACTGAACTGCAGCACCTTAGAGACCATGTTAAGGAACTGGAGCTGCGTATCGAAGACCTTCGGCTCATACAGAAGAACGAGGAGGTGATAAATAGGAGGTACAGGGAAGTAGTCACCTTAAGTTGCAGGAGGCAACTACCTGGGTGACTGCCAGAGAGGGAAAGGGAATAGACAGTCAGTGCGGAGTATCCAATAGCCGTTCCTCTCAATTAATATACAGCTTAGGATACTGTTAAGAAGGACAACCTTTCGAGGGGGGAACTGTGGCCACTGAGTCTGGCACTCTGATTCAGTAGTGACAGGGGATTCCATAGTTAGAGAAATAGACGTGAAATTCTGTGGATGTGAAAGAGACACCTAGTGACATAGGATTGGAAAATGTAGAATCCTTTGGTAGAGTTAAGAAACTGCAAGGATAAAAAGACCCTGATGGGAGTTATATACAGGTGTCCAGGTAGCCAGGATGTGGACTATACATTTTAACAGAAGATGGAAAAGGCATGTAAAAAAAGTCAAGTTCCTATAGTCATAGTGGATTTCAATATGCATGTAGATTGGGAAAATCAGGTTGGTGCAGGTTCCCAAGAGCAGGAATTTGAAGAATGCCTATGAGATGATTTTTAGAGCAGCTTATGGTCGAGCCACTAGGGGATCAGATAGTCTGGATTAGGGAGCTTCAAGCAGTGATCATAATATGATAGAATTCACTCTGCAGTTTGATAAAGAGAAAGTAAAAACAGATGTATTATTACAGTGGAGTAAAGAGAATTACAAAGGCACGAGAGGAGGAGCTGGCCAAAGCTGATTAGAAAGGGACTCTAGCCAGGGATGGCAGAACAGTAATGACTGGAGTTTCTGGGTGTAATTTGGACAGCACAGGATAGGTACTTCCCAAGGATGATGTATTCTAAAGGGAGGATGAATCAACTGTGTCTAACAAGCAAAGTAAAAGAAAGCATAAGAGGAAAAGTTAGGGCATATAATATAGCAAAAGTTAATGGGAAGCTTTAAAAAACCAACAGAAGGCAACTAAAAAGAAGCCATAAAGAAAGACATGATGAAATATGAAGGATATAAAAGACGATGCAAGAAGTTTCTTCAGTTATATAAAGTATGAAAGACAGGCAAGAGTAGATATCAGACCTCTAGAAAAGATGCTGGAGTGGTAGTAGTGGGGTATGAAGAAATGGCTTACAAAACTTAATAATGGTGTCTCCACTGGGGAAGACACTAGCAGAATGCCAGAAATGCAATAGTATCAGGGAGTGGAAGTGAGTGCAGTTGTTATTACTAGGGAGAAGGGTGTTTATGAGGCTGAAAGATGTTAAGGTAGATAAGACACCTGGGCCAGGTGGACTACACCCCAAGGTTCTGAAACAGGATGCTGAAGAGATTGAGGCATTATTATTAATAATCTTTCAAGATTCACAAGATTCTGTAATGGTTATTGGGGGTGGGCTAGACAGTTGCAAAAGTCACCCTACTGTTTATAGAAGTGAGGGAGTCAAAAGAAAGGAAATTATATGGGTCAGTTAGCCTCACTTTAGTTGTTGTAAAGATGTTGGAGTCTATTAGTAAGGATGAGGTTTCGGGGTACTTGGAGACACATGACAAAATAGCCAAAGTCTGCATGGTTTCCTTAAGGGAACATCTTGCCTGAAAAATATGTTGAAATTCTCTGAGGAAATAACAAGCAGGATAGACAAAGGAGAAATGGTGGATTTCCAGAAGGTCTATGGCAAGGTACCACATATCAAGCTGCTTAACAAAATAAAAGCCATTGTATTACAAAAAAAGATACTAGCATGGATACAAGATTGGCTGACAGACAAGAGGCAAAGACTGGCAATAAAGGGGGACTTTTCTGGCTGGCTGCCTGTGACTAGTGGTATTCTGCAGGGATGGGCGTTAGGATTGCTTCTTTTCATGTTATGTGTCAATCATTTGGATGATAGAATTGATGACTTTGTGGCCAAGTATGTGGATGATATGAAGATAGATGGAGGGGCAGGTAGCGTTGAGGGAGTAGGGTGTCTGCAGAAGGAGTTAGACAGATTGAGAGAATGGTCATGTACTTTGGTAGAAGGAATAAAGGCATGGACTATTTTCTAAATGTGGGAGGAAAAAGATCAGAGGTGCAAAGGGACCTGGGTGTCCTTATGTAGGATTCCCTAAAAGTTAACTTGCAGGTTAAGTCGGTGGTAAAGAAGGCAAATGCAATGTTAGCATTCATTTCAACAAGACTAGAATACAAAAGCTACAATGTAATGCTGGGTGTTTACAAGGCATTTTTCAGATGGCACTTGGAATATTGTGAGCAGTTTTGAGCCCCTATTCTAAGAAAATGTATGCTGGCATTCGAGAGGGTCCAAAGGAGGTTCAAGAGAATTATTTCAGGAATGAAAGGATTAATAGATGAGGAGCATTATTTGATGGCTGGTCCTGTACTGGCTGGTGTTTAGAAGAATAAGAGGGAAGCTCATTGAAACTTAGTAAATACTGAAAGGCCTAGATAATGTTTCCAATAGACCAGAGCGCACAGCCTCAGAATAGTGGGATGTCCATTTAGAACAGAGATGAAGAAATATTCCTTAGTCAGAAGGTGGTGAATCTGTGGAATTGTCAGTGATAGCTATTCAGGCCAAAGTCATTGGGTATATTAAAGATGGAGGTAGATAGAATCCTAGTTAATCAGGGTGTCAATTGTTACAAGGGGAAGGCAGGAGAATGAGGTTGTGGTGCATGATAAATCAGCTATGATGGAATGGTAGAGAAGAATTGATGGACCAAATGGCCTACTACTGCTCCTATGCCTTATAGTCTTAAAAGGAAGGCCATTTTCAAAGAAAATGCCTACCAATATTTTTGTAAAGGTTAAACATGGATGATTGATTGGCATCTCCCTAGATTGAGGGGTTTAGATGAGGAAGAGTTTGTTCGGTGTGTTCAGGAAGGTTTCTTGACACAATATGTAGATAAGCCTACAAGAGGAGAGGCTGTACTTGATCTGGTATTGGGAAATGAACCTGGTCAGGTGTCAGGTCTCTCAGTGGGAGAGCATTTTGGAGATGGTGATCACAATTCTATCTCCTTTACCATAGCATTGGAGAGGGATAGGAACAGACAAGTTAGGGAAGCGTTTAATTGGAGTAAGGGGAACTATGAGGCTATCAGTCTGGAACTTGGAAGCATAAGTTGGAAACAGATGTTCTCAGGGAAACATACCAAAGAAATGTGGCAAATGTTCAGGGGATAATTGCGTGGGGTCCTGAGTAGTTACATTCCAATGAAACATGGAAAGGATGGTACGATACAAGATCTGTGGTGCACAAAGGCTGTTGTAAATCTAGTCAAGAAGAAGAGCTTACGAAAGGTTCAAAAAACTAGGTAACGATATGAATCTAGGAGATTATAAGGCTTGCAGGAAGGAGTTTAAGAATGAAATTAGGAGAGCCAGAAGGGGTCATGAGAAGGCCTTGGCGAACAGGATTAAGGAAAATCCCAAGGGATTCTACAAGTATGTGAAGATCAAGAGGATAAGACGTGAGAGAATAGAACCAATCAAGTGTGACAATGGAAAAGTGTGTATGGAACTGGAGGAAATAGTGGAGGCACTTAATTAATAATTTGCTTCAGTATTCTTTAAGGAAAAGGATCTTGGCAGTTGTAGGGATGACTTGCAGTGGACTGAAAAGCTTGAGAATGTAGATATTAAGAAAGAAGATGCACTGGAGCTTTTGGAAAGCATCAAGTTGGATAAGTCACCGGGACTGAATGGGATGTACCCCAGGCTACTGTGGGCAGCGAGGGAAGAGATTGGCAATGATCTTTACATCATCAATGAGGATGGGAGAGGTTCCGGAGCATTGGAGGGTTGCAGATGATGTTTCCTTATTCAAGAAAGGGAGTAGAGATATCCCAGGAAATTATAGGCAAGTGAGTCTTACTTCAGTGGTTGGTAGGTTGATGGAGAAGATCCTAAGAGGAAGGACTTATGAACATTTGGAGAGGCATAATATGATTGGGAATAGTCAGCATGGCTTTGTCAAAGACAGGTTGTGCCTTACAAGCCTGATTGAAGTTTTTGAGGATGTGACTAAGCACATTGATGAAGGTACAGCCATAGATGTAGTGTACATGGATTTTAGCAAGGCATTTGATAAGGTACCCTATGCAAGGCTTATTGAGAAAGTAAGGAGGCATGGGATCCAAGGGGTTATTGCTTTGCCGATCGAGAACTGACTTGCCCACAGAAGGCAAAGAGTGGTTGTAGGTGGGCCATATTCTGCATGGAGGTCAGTGACCAGTGGTGTGCCTCAGGGATCTGTTCTGGGACCCCTTCTCTTTGTTATTTTTATAAATGACCTGGATGAGGAAGTGGGGGGATGGGTTAGTAGATTTGCTGATGACACAGAGGTTGGGGGTGTTGTGGATAGTGTTGAGGGCTGTCAGAGGTTACAGCAGGACACTGACAGGATGCAAAACTGGGCTGAGAAGTGGCAGATGGAGTTCAACCCAGTTAAGTGTGAGGTGGTACATTTTGGTAGGTCAAATATGATGGCAGAATATAGTATTAATGGTAAGACTCTTGGCAGTGTGAAGGGATCTTGGGGTCAGAGACATAGGACACTCAAAGCTGCTGCGCAGGTTGACTCTGTGGTTAAGAAGGCGTTTGGTGCATTGGCCTTCATCAATCGTGGGATTGAGTTTAAGAGCCGAGAGGTAATGTTGCAGCTATATAGGACCCTGGTCAGACCCCGCTTGGAGTACTGTGCTCAATTCTGGTCACCTCACTACAGGAAGGATGTGGAAGCCATAGAAAGAGTGCAGAGGAGATTTACAAGGATGTTGCCTGGATGGGGAAGCATGCCTTATGAGAATAGGTTAAGTGAACTCAGCCTTTTCTCCTTGGAGTGACAGAGGATGAGGTGACCCGATGGAGGTGTATAAGATAATGAGAGGCATTGATTGTGTGGATAGTCATAGGCTTTTCCTCAGGGCTGAATTGGCTAGCATGAGAGGGCATGCTTTTAAGGTGCTTGGAAGTAGGTACAGAGCAGATGTCAGGGGTAAGTTTTTTTTTAACTACGCAGAGAGTGGTGAGTGCATGGAATGGGCTGCCAGCGGCAGTGGTGGAGGTGGAAACAATAGGGTCTTTCAAGAGACTCCTGGATGGCTACATGGAGCTTAGAAAAATAGAGGGCCATGGGTAAAGCCTAGGTAGTTCTAAGGTAGGGACATGTTTGGTACAGCTTTGTGGGCCGAAGGGCCTGTATTGTGCTGTAGGTTTTCTATATTTCTATTTCTTTTTACTGGAAAATAATGTAAAGCCAGCTGAAAATAAAGAACTGAAAAAGCCAAACCCTAAATCTGTCAGAACATCAGAGTGAGGGGCTAAGATGTTACTCTCTGTAGATGCTTGAGTGTTTCCATATTATTTTCTGTTTTAGTTTCAGATTTCCAGTATTCCACTGAGGACATCTTCAAAAGACGATGTCATAAGTAGGCAGAATCCATCATTACAGACCCTCTATCACACAGGACATGGCCTCGTCTCATTGCTACCATTAGAGAGGAGGTGCAGGAGCCTGGAGAGAGACACTGAACATTTTAGGACAGCTTCCTCCCCTCCTCCTGCAGATTACTCAATGGTCTCTGAATGCATGTACACTACCTCACCTTCTTGCTCTTTTCTTGCACTAATATTTAGTTTTTTTTAGATTTCTTTTTGTAATGTATGGTAATTTTTAAATGTATTGCTGCCACAAACAAATTTCATGATATATATATCAAATACCTGATTCTGATTCAATGTAAAGAATGACCTCTCATAACCAGCAGTATCATTGACACCATCATTAAATCAACGTTTATTTGTATAAATCTCATGAACCACAAGGGACACATCACTTACTGTTAAAATACTATAATTCTGTTGTACCATTATATAAATTAAATAGATCTTCATCAGTAGTGATCTGTGTACTAAAACTCCTATCTATACAGATACAAGCCCTAAAGAAAGACATCTTTCCCCCCAGAAGCGATATTACAGCCTTGAATGTACATGGCATCTCTTTAACAATGACTTTGGCTTTTTATTAAAAACAATGTTAACAACACAAGGCAGCTCTGCATTAGAGACTTCTAGATGTCAAATGTGACTGAAGATCACAGATGTAAGGGTTTATTAAGTTAAAACAAAGCCTATATAATAGTCTGCCCACCATCCCAGATAAATGGCAATGCAATGTGGCTTGCTATTATCTGGACTCTCCCCCCAAGAGTTTCAATGCATTTGTAAGTAGCAGCCATTTCTTGAGAGGCGCATTTGGGGGTCAGTCTCTTGAGGTGCTTTCTCTTTCGGTATCGGCCTTCTGGCCACCGTACCACAGTACCATTGTTATAGGGCTGCTCGCCTCTTAACAGACCTGTTTGCCTGTATTTGTCAGATTAGGGAGCAAACTGATGGGAGGGCTGTGTGTCGCATGTTCTTTAGCTTTCAGTCTCAGACTGGCGATGCTGCTGGACTTTCTGTCCATGGCTGTCGAATGCGAGTGAGGTGGAAAGACACCGGGGTCCACCGCAGAGACTGAAGGCTTCACAATCAGGGATGTCGCCATCAGAGGATTCATTGTCGTGAAGAACCTGAAAACCACAAACGTAATAAGCTGAAGGAATAAAGCACAATAGATTCTGATCACACCCTCCTCACAGTGTCTAACATTGGACTTTGACAAAGCAAACGAACCTTGCTTATTTTAGAGATTCAGCGCGGATCAGGCCCTTCTGGCCCAATGTGTCACACCACCTCACAATTCACCTATTTAACTCTACCCTAATAACAGAAAATTTATGATGACAAATTTACCTATCGACTGGTAGGTCTTCGGATAATGGGAGGAAACCAGAGCACCCAGAGGAAACTCATACACTCATGGGAAGAATGTACAAATTTTCTTCCACAGGATGTTGGAATTAAACTTCCAACTCCAGAATGCCCTGAGCTGTAATAGCATTGCTCTAACCGCTACGATACCTTGGTGTCTCTAGTTGGTGAATGTACTGTAAAGTATTAAGAGTCTGGTGATTGATCTGGAGGTATATAAAATCATGAAGACCACAGATAAGGCCATGATGTCATGGCACATTTCAAAACATGATATGAGATCTTTGGCCCAATTTCCAGTGTTGTCCCAAATCCATCTAAGTCCCACCCCTTCATAAATCTAACCAAGTGTGTCTTAAATGATGTCATTGTACCTGCCTTAATCACTTCCCCTGGCAGCTGGTTCCATATACTTACCACTTGAAAAAGTTGCAAAACTGATCCACATGCAGCCTCACTGACAGCTTACTGTACTGTCCAACTCCTATATTCAATGCTATGAAACATGAACTCCTTCTCCCAGCACAGGGGAGTCTATAATCAGAGGTATCAGCTGTACCTAATAAAGTCGCCACTGAGTGAATGTTCGTGGTCTTTTGCTGCTGTAGCCCTTCCACTTCAAGGCTGTGCATTCAGAGATGCTCTTCTGCACACCACCCAGTGTAATGTGCAGTTACTTGAGTTACTGTCACCTTCCAGTCAGTTTGAATCAGTCTGGCCATTCTCCTCTGACCTCTCTCATTAACAAAGTGTTTTCACCCGCAGAACTACCACTCACTAGATGATATTTGTTTTTTGCCCCAGTCTCTGTAAACCCCAGAGACTGTTGTGCTTGAGAACCCCAGGAGATCAGCAGTTTCCAAGATACTCAACCACATGTCTTTCACCAACAATCATTCCACCACGGTCAAAGTCACTTAGATCACATTTCTTCCCCATTCTGATGTTTGTTCTGAAGAACTCTTGACATGTCCGTATGCTTTTATGCATTGAGTTGCAGCCACGTGATTGGCTGATCAGATATTTACATAACAAATAGGTGTGTCTAATAAAGTAGCCATGCAGTGTACAGTAGGGTAACAGGTCCTTTTGTCCCAATGAACCTAGGCAATCCATTTACACCCATGTGTCTAATTAACCTGCTTACCCAAATGTCTTTGGAAACCAAAGCACCTGGAAAAAAAAAACCCACATGGTCACATGGAGAATGTACACTCTCCTTACAGACAGAGGTGGAATTGATCTCTGGTTGAGGGTGCTGTAATAGCATTACGCCAACCACTGTGCTACTGTACCTGTCTACATTTAGGCATGTACGAGGGTAGGAAAGGATTAGCGAGATGTGGGCCAAACACAGGCAAGTGGGATGAGCTGAGGTAGGCATCTTGTTTGGCATGGATAAGATGGTCTGAAGGGTCTGTTTCCCTATAACTTTATAGTGCCAGTCACTCATGTTCAGCACTTGGAGATGAAATGTTTTGCCCTCTCCACATGGTTGCCCACTGACCTGTTAATTACCATCCAATTTCTTCCTTAAAATCAAGAACAAAAAATTTAATAAAATGATAGGGATAAAAACAATTATTGCAGAAGATGAGTTATTAACCTTTCATTTCTTATAAATCAAACTTTTGCTCAGATGTGAATACAATTTATGGCGATGATAAAGCATTTGATGTCGACAAAATATTTCTTGTGTTTGTAAACACAAGAGATTCTGCAGATGTTGGAAATCCAGAGTAACACACACAACACACAAAATGCTGGAGGAACTCAGCACGTAAGGCAACATTTATGGAAAGGAAGAAAGAGCTGATGTTTCAGGCTACGACCTTTCATCAGGACTGGAAAGGAAGGGAGAAGAAGCCAGAATAAGAAGGCGAGGAGGATAAGAAGGAGTTCAAGTTCCAAGGAAGAACACATAGCTGTGATAGTGAGATTGGGTGAGCACATGGTCAAAGAGTTGGAGAGAAGCAGAGATCACAGAAGGGGCATAGTGAGAAAGGGTCTCACTGAATTAATGTCAAAGAGAAGATTTAAGCTTCTTCAGGGTAGGCATACCTCAAACAGACTTCACAGTGGAGCAGCAAATCATGAACACAAGACATTGCGCAAATGCTGGAAATCTGAGCAACAAACACAAAATGCTGGAGGAACTCAATAGGTTAGGCAGCATTTATGGAAAGGAATAAACTGTCAATGTTTTGGGCTGAGAACAGTACTGATGAAGTGTTTTGGCTAGAAACATTGACTGTTTATTAATTTTCAAAGATGCTGCCTGACCTGCTGAGTTCCTCCAGCATTTTCTGCATTTGCAAAAACAGATTTGGCTACATTACTTAACTCGACATAAAATATTTTGCAATTATTGGATGTTGATCAGTAGATCAAGCTGTCCTGCTTTACTTCTGCTGAACCATTCCCGTTGTTACAAAATATATGAACCCAAGCCAAGCACTCTGAATTGCTGAGATTTTGTTCCTCACTGGGAAGAACAGCAATGGATATACTCCGGACTGGAGTAAAATTCTGAGATGACCTGGATATTGTTTGTTCTGCAATCTGACTAAACTTTCCTTGAGGGACAATTACCCTTTGAAATGTGATTGGTATGTGAAACTACTTTTACAAACCATTTCAGGGTGCCCGGGTAGAGTATTGGTTAATGTGATGCTACTAAGTTCAGGTCTTTCAGGGTTTGGAGGTTAATTCCGGTGCCATCTGTAAGGAGTTTGTACATTCTCTCCGCAAACTGTGTGGGTTTCCTCCAGGTACTCCAGTTTCCTCCCTAAGTCCAGACGTACCAATTAGTAGGCTAATTGTACTGTGATTAGGTTACAGTTAAATCAGTAGGTTAACAGGCAGTGCTGGAAGGACCGGTTCCACACTGTATCTCTAAATTAGTAAAGTAAGTACACCCACAAGTAGTATAATTTGCAAATTTTGTGCTGTAGAATTTACAGAGAATATAACAGAAAGCTACAAAAAAAAAAGACATACTGTACCTTGTTTCATTAACAGGGAAGAAAACCTTTAAGATGGAGGTGGGCTGTATTTGAGTAATACAAATTATTTAGATAATTATAGACTAATACCACTACCATACTTCCATATTACTAATGGTTACATTAGTCATGTCTCCCCAAACAGATCCTTTACCCCCCCAGTTGAAGGAAGGTCAGCGAGCTCCTGGTGGGCAAAGGAAATGTTTCAAAAGATAACATCAAGATCAGCCTCAAGAAATTCAACATTACATCTGAAACCTGGGAAGACATTGCACTCAATAGATACACCTGGAGGAAATCTGTTCAAAAGAGAGCTGCACTACATGAGAGCGAACTCTGTTGTGCCACAGAAAAAGGAGACTGAACAACCAGAAGACCCAAACACTATCCACATGCAACACTTACTCTTTTCCACATTGCACCAGAATATGCGAGTCCCAGAACTGTCTCTACAGCCACCTGAGGACTCACCAACTGACAACCCCCAAGGAGAAGATCATATTCAACTCAAATAATCAGACTACCAAGTTACTTAATAGAAAGTAATTAATTGAAATTACTACCATACTTTCTAGATAGCAAACAGTTATCTAGTAGGCATAGAGATTTGACTGTGCATCACAATTGGGCATAAAAAAACAAATAATTAATTTACAAAAAGAGGAAATTTGCCCTTTTTCAATGAGTTGTTATTTATTGGACTGAAGACCCTGCTTTGGGCAGTAACAGACTCGGTAAAGTACTGGTGTTATTCATGGAACCATAACAACAGAGAGAGAGCTTAAATGACTCATGGGGTCTTTGCCACTTCTCTGTAGGACAATGCCCTCTTGAGGCTCTCCACTGGTTGGTTTGACTATCGATTTTAAGTCCTAGCTGTCTATGTATATGAAAACCAATATGCAAGCCAAGACAGTACGGTATAGATAGATAGATACTTTATTCATCCCCATGGGGAAATTCAACTTTTTTTCCAATGTCCCATACACTTGTTGTAGCAAAACTAATTACATACAATGGAGAGCAACCTGCTGCCCACATAGCAGGCTCCCTTTCCACATGCAGCTGATGAATCCAAAGGTATGGCAGAGACCGATATCGTATGGCACCAGTGGCACTGCAGGAGTTGACAGTTAGCATTGAACTCAACTCAGTGTAGGACTGCATTAGGGACTCCAACTGGAATTTCCTCAGGGTTTATTCTCGAAGCCTTCCCCAAGGCAGTGGAGGTTTGAGATCAGTTTTCCTTCTCCTAGATGAACTGCCAACCACAGCTGATGATCCCTATTTGCCCGAAGCAACTGGTTTTAAGGTGCCAGTTACCCGCCTTTGTCCTTTCTGTCAGTAGAATAGTTTCATGAGGATTAGTAGCTAAATCAGACATGAAGGTCTGGAGCTAGATTTAGGAGTCAGAGGCTATTTGAGATGCACACCATTGGCAGCACTTAGTAAGTAGTGGGAGCTCATCATCACTACCCCTCCTAGCCAGAACAACCTTAAGGTCAAATTATCTGTCTGCATCCCCATCTTCCATCCACTTTCCTTTGAAAGCCCTGGCATAATCAAAGTAATTTAAATCGGAGTTCAAGAGTAATGTTTTCATTTCAATAATAATAATGATGATGATAATAATAATGTCAGCATTAAGATTTCTATCAACTGCAGTTTTTCTTCGATTAAAGAAAGAGCAAGAAAGAAATTAAATATTGGGGCTTTGAAAGCTATCACTCCATTTCCACCTGCCAATTTCTCGAAGCATGGGTTACTTTGAATGCATTTTCAGTGTAATTTTAACCACATCCTAACAGGCTTCCATTAATCTAAAGATATATTCTGTCATTAATTGCAAAAGTACTGTATATTTGACTCAATCAATAAATAAAACATCAAGGGCATATATACAGAAAGGTGCCAAAGAAAGGTCAATAACATCTTGAAGGGTCCCACCTACCATGCTCATGGACTGCTTGTCCCAATCCTTTTAGGGTGGTGACAGTGTAGCAAATACGTCAGGACCACCAGACTCAGAAACTGTTATTTTCCCCAGGCAGCAAGGCTGATCAATACCTTCACCTACTAACCAACCCCTTCACACCCATAACTGTCACTACTTTATTGTTTCCTGTCAGTTACCTTATATACAAACTCAAATACTCCTATGTTGAACATCACTTAATGGACTTATAATCAATATGTATAAGCAATCTTATGTATTGAAATGTGTGTCTTCTACTGTGTTCTTTATGTTATTGTGTACGTGTGTTTTTTTTGTGTGCTACATCAGATCCAGAGTAACAATTATTTCATTTGGCTATACACTTGTATCACTGAAAATGGCATTAAAATATTCTGAAAGACTCTAAAGAGGGGTTATTAATTGAAACATGGCGATATTGTACCCACATCTTCAACATAAGACAACAGATGCAGTAGCTATGATCCAGCCTTGAATTACTTTTGTTGAATTTTAATGGACACTAATGGTAAATGTTGGGATTTCACGCAATTTTGAATGGGAACATGCAGAACCCATGTCACGTGCTCATCTTAACTCTGACGCCGAGATAATAATGCCTTTATTAGTGCTTTATAAGGTATTGCTCAGACCGCACTTGGAATGTTGTGAGCAGTTTTCAGTTGAGTTTTGGACTAAGATTGGATGTGTCGCCATTAAAAAGGGTTCAGAGGAAGTTCATGAGAAAAATTCCAGGAATTAAAAGGTTAACATATGGAGAGCGTTTGATGACTCTGGGTGTGTACTCGCTGGAGTTTGAAAGAAAGAGGCAGGATCTCATTGAAACCTATCGAATACTGAAAGGCCTAGATAGACTGGATATGGAGAGGATACCTCCATGGAGTGGGTGAGTCTAGGACCACAGGGCACAGCCTCAGACAAGAGGGGCGTCAATTTAGAACAGAAATGAGGGGGAATTTCTTTAGCCAGAGGGTGGTGAATCCGTGGAATTCATTGCCACAGCTGCTTGTGGAGGCCAAGTCATTGGGGATATTTGAAGTGGAGGTTGATAGGTTTTTGGTTAAAGACATCAATGTTACCGGGAGGAAGTAGGAAAATGAGGTTGAGAGGGAAAATAAATCAGCTATGATGGTATGGCGGAGCAGACTCGAGAAGTTGAATGGGTCAATTCTGCTCCCGTGCCTTATGGTACTTTGTTATAAACAACGGAGTAATGTTTATCCAGTGTTTGCCTTAGAGGGAAAAAACCTGCATTATTTGCATGTTAAATTAAGAACGTACTTTATAAACACAACGGTCTAACATCGAACAGTCATGACAATTAGTGTTTAAAATGTGAGAACGGATCCCGAGGTGTTTATACCAACCTTCCAAAATGTGGGTTGAGTAAGGGGTGTCTGAAGAAAGTGGTCCCGATGAAGGTGCTGATTCCTAGCTGGGCTGCTGAACTGTAGGCGTTGGTGCCTGTCGCCGCGGAGAGAGCAGGGATGGATGATGACCTCCAACTCGACTCCAAGCCAGTGGACTGGGCCAATGGCACGTCCAGGTAGAGCCCAAGCGGGCTGGTCAGAGACAAGCTGTGCGGATGGCTCAAGCTTCCCGCCTTCTCACGCTTCCTCCACTTGGCTCTGCGGTTTTGGAACCACACCTAGCACGGAACAGCGGGGTAAGAGCGTCCAATTAATCAAAGCTAGCCAAGAAACTGTGCACCCCAAGCAAGACCACAACCATTCAACCACAACCTGGATGCATTTCCAATCATTGTCGAGTATTGGCAATGAACTGGTCTTCATTGTACGTCACTAAAGCATTAAAAAGGTAGATTCTGGATGAAATGATTAAGAAAGCGCTAAATATTCCCTGTGGAGAATCAAAATAAACAAAAAAAAATCATAATAAAACTGAAAATGTTGCAAACACTGAGAGGGTCAGTGAGTGTGGAGCAGGGTTTCCGGTCGATAACTCCTCATTAGACTCAACAACAGTTTCTTGATAAACAAACACAAAATGCTGGAGGACCTCAGCAGGTCAGGAGGCAAGGATTAAACAGTCGACGTTTCTGGCTGAGATCCCGCAAGAGGACTATTTTTTTCTCTTCACAGACGACCTGCTAAATGGTTCCTGAATTTTCAGCCTGTTTAACGATTTCCAGTATCTGCATTTTATTTTCATCAACTTTTAAATGGGGTTATTTATTTTAAAATAATTAACTTGTGATTGGCTGAATTATTTGTACCATGATAAATTCTAATTAATGTCCCGGTGTACATAACCTAAGATTTAAGATTATTGCCAAATTTTTCTTTAGTGCTTCCAAAGAACTCCCCATCCGCTGGTGCTTCATGCCATTGCGAGGATATTCCAACCCAGATTACACAGGCGTGCGATCCCCAACACTGAAGTTCTCTTCAACACAAAACGAAATGAAATTTCGAAGGTAGACGCAAACGCCGCGGGTCATCTCAATTCTTAATCGAGGTGCCCATTCCTGAAATCAGCGAGAATTTTAGGTTATCCAAGATGTTAAACATCTCCAGCGATTTATTTGAAATTAGCGTTTGTTTGAATTGTTGCTACATTTCCGGAGGGCAGATGCGCTCTCTGGGCAGGTCTTCAGTCGGGAGCCTTACACGAAGGATGACTGTTCAGACATTAGGTTATTTCTAAGTGTAGAATTTTAACACGATATGTCTGAAATTAAACGTCTCGGTACGTGGGTGTAACAACAATTACAGAACGCCCGAACGAACTTGACAGTTATCGATACTTATCCTTGTGGATGAATTAATTCCATCTCTCAGCGTTTTTAAAAAAAAGTTTCTTCCCCTCTGCCATCAGATTTCTGAACGGACAATGAACTTATAAACACTACCTCATTTCCTCTCTTTTCGCACAACTTAATCTATATCGTATTGTAATTTATAGCGTTACATTATGTATTGCACTGTACTGCTGGCGCATGACATATGCCAGTGATATTAAACCTGATTCTGCGATAATCGTTACGATATGGTAAAAAGTGTTTCACCAAACAAGGGGGTATGACAAGAAAACCTGATTCTTAAACAAAAATATAGTCTTATAGTGTTATAACTAGATTTATTTTAATGTTTTAATTATTTATTTGCGATAAGGCGAAAATCGTTGAAATTCTCATTTGCCCAGCAAGGCGAGGGGTTATGTTTTAATTAAATAAACTTGTCCAGACAGCCCAGTGCCGGTGTTGCTGTACGCCAGATGGTTTCTGTTCCCGGACACTCCCCAGAGCCTTTTGTAACTTCATCACTCCCTGGAGATCTGAAAGTGAGTGGATTATTTACTGAATGTAGACGATTTAACTTTGGTCTGCATCGTACTTCACGAGTTGCCGCAGAATGGTGAAAATGTGACTTAACCTGACGGAACAAATGGATGTTTAAATTCTATGGTTTAAAACTGGTTTCATTTTCTCCCTAACTCCCTCACGAAGATTTCTCCGATTTAGATGTTTACAACGCGGTGTACAATCTGAAGATTTAACGAGCACGTCGAATATCGTCTAAGGCCCATTCCACACGCCGTTATATCTGCAGGAGCAAATTAACGCAATTTTGCATCTGTCACTGGTTCCGAGATTTAACCCTGCCATGCCAAATTAAAGGATTAGGAACACACACCTGGACCCGTGCTTCGGTTAAATCGAGTCGCATTGCCAGGTCTTCCCTGCGAAGAAACACAACATTATTATCCACTTTTACATTGTAGACACAGCACTGCAATGTCCAGCTGACCTTAAATTAAACTGACTAGCCCAGTGCTTTCGCCAGTTTCTTGGCTCAGATTCCCTACACGGGCAGAATATTCATATCGTATCAGAAAACGGGTGGTGAACATTTATTTGTTTATATTTTAAAACAGCGAATATATATATATATATATATATAACAGTCGATGTATATAACAAAGTAACTTCACTTAAAAATGTTTCAATTTGGACACTTAATCCGTTACATGTCACCATGACTCCATCAAAACGGTAATATAGTCTCGGGAATGAATCACGCGGGAGAGATTTTTAAAAAATGTAGTGTATTTTTAATCATGCTTTTATGTTAACTGCAGCCTACTTTTTAAGCGATTTAGAAATTACCTCTCAATCTGGAAGGCTCAATTTTGTTTTGCTGTATATTTTTGTAAGAGATTTATAAACTTTCTTTTGTGTAGTTTTCCATTGAATTTCTTTCTTCTATGATACCCGCAGCATGAAAATGTAGTATTTGGTGATGTATATACTTTGATAATAAACTTTGAACTTTGATTCAAAAATTACCTCTTATTTTGTGAGACACAAATTATGTTATTGTAAGAGACTTACAAACCTTAGCGAGAACTTTTATACGGGCTGAATTTTAATCAACCCGTTTTGAAAATTCTTACTCATTTTCTTGTGATGTGGTTTGGTTTAATGTGGAGCCGGAGTTAATTAACTTTGGTTCTTTCAGGAGCCGCTGGGAGAGCAGAGGCGAGGGCTACTGGTATTGCGGGTGACGGCAGTCGCCTACAGTTTCCTGCGCTGAGCTCCAGTTACCTTGTGAAGACATCGGGGTAGTGGGTTTTCCGGAAAGCTCTCTCCAACTCCTCCAGCTGAAAGTTAGTGAAGGTAGTTCTGTAGCGACGCTGCTTCCGTTTGAAAGACCCGTCCTCCTGTTCACTAACGCAAGGGAAGTACTGAAGATTGGTGCTTTCCCCGACACACTCCCTCTGATCCGCGACTTCTTTCGACCTCTCCTCATCAGCTCCCGTTCCCAGTGACTGGCTTTCCGAGACATTTTCTCTCTCCCCACAAGTCTTCGCACCCCGTTCCCCTAACATCGAAGGTAAAGCGTTTTCCACCGGTGGTAAAAGCTTCACATCGCCCCGTCGCTCCCCCTGTGCCGGCACGGGGCTGGGATCGGTTTTCGTTTCGCTCGAAGGAAATTCATCGCCCTTGACTGCCCCTCGTCCCGAGCGTGTGTGTTGAAGCCAACCCCGTTCTTGGTTCCTGATGCCTGCCGAATGATCTCAAGAAAAACAATAAAACTTAATCATAATAATTTACCTAAGTTAATTCCATACAATTGCAAAAAAGTAATTTGCGTAAACATTTTAACTATGTGGCGTGTTTTTCCCTTTTTTAAGCACTGCTGTTTTAGAAATATTAATTATATAATACAAAGAACAGTATTTTATTCCGGCAATTCTTAACAAACGTATGGACAGAATTATTTTGTTTGTGAGCGGGGAGGTCAGGAAGGCTTGTTCGGTAGGAAGCCCTACCAACTTACCCGCATTTTCCTCGATTTCCCCCTGGAGGTTTCTGACGCCAGGTGAGTGAGCATCTCCCCGTTTGACAGGCCGGCTGGTGCGCCCCAAGATACTGTCAATGAGATAGGAAGAGAGCAGAGGAAAAGGCTGAGGTTTCTCAGTAACGGCGGCATCCAAGCTCCCTGGACAAGGCGGCGAGCTGTTCCCCTGAGTTTGCATGGCGCTCCCGCTTCTCTGCAAATGTCAGAAGACCAACTTTTCCCCCCGAAAGCATCAACATGTCTAACGAGCGCATTAATGACGCTCTGCAATTTGTGCGCGCACCACTTTAAGTAAACATCTCCAGCCACACTTCCCATTGGTACATAGTGTGACCAGCGAGATATCATTACATAACCCAAAATCTGCGATGGATCTCTCCTTTGCAGAGACCTTAATATAAATCTACTAACTGACACGATGAGTTTCATCGGACACGTTTTGGCTCAGAATCAGAATTAAGTTTAATACCACTGACGTATGCCGAAATTTATGGTTTCGTGGCAGCAGTACATTCTTAAAAAGATTTAATTTATACTTATTTCAATTTATATGTAGCGCAAAAATAGTGACGGCGATCTACATTGACATTAGCTTTATGCCTGGTAAAATTACATCTTTCCGTGTATGTTTTAAAAATTTAAGTGCAGTTATCAACCATTCTGAAAATGACACCTAATGTTAGCGCAGTCACTTTACAGCGCCAGCGAGCATCGGTCGGGGTTCGATTCCCGCCGCTGTCTATAGGGAATTTGTATCTTCTCCTCGGAACCGTGTGGGTTTCCTCCGGGCGCTCAGGCTTCCTCCCAGATTCCAAAGGGTTAGTTGTGGACATGCCATGTAGGCGCCTGCAGCCCACTGTTACTACACCGCACTATAAACACTTTAAATGTTCTGTTTATATTGTAAATACATTCCCGTATTTATGTCCATTTTATTCCATATCCGTAAGTTAACCTCCAACTTTATTAGCTTTTTTATTTGCATATAATTCTTAATTTTGTATACAACTTCTTATACTTTATAATAGCTGAATGTCTTTTTGTTGTGTGTTGTGCCCTGACCAACACTCTACAGCAAATTCATAACACATTTAAATGTAAGAGGTGAATAAATCTGATCCTTAAATATCCTTATGAAAATATTGACGCAGAGATCAAGTACGAAGTTACCATGTACATACAATAGATCCTCCAGATGCCGGAAATCTTGAGGAACTCGGCATGTCATGTAGTATCTATGGAGGGGAATAACAGTCAATGATTTGGACATTGATTAAAATGAGGGGAAGGAATCTGAGGGGAATGTTCTTTGCACAGGGGGTAATGCATATCTAGAACGTGCTGTCAGAGGAAGCTGTATGAAGTAAGCACACTTACAATATTTGAAAGACATTTGGAAAGGTACATGAAGAGTAAAGTTTCAGAGGGATTTCAAAGTCCAAAGTTCAATGTAACTTTATCAAAGTACTATCCATTTCCATACACTACCTTGAGATTCATATTAGTATATTGGGTGCTAGAGTAACATAGCAGTTAGCATGATGCTATTTCACCTCGGGGTGTCAGAAACTGGATTTCATTTTCGGTACTGCCTGTAAGGAGTTTGTACGTTCTGCCCATGAACTATGTAAGTTTTCTCTGGGTACTCTGATTTCCTCCCATCTACCTTAAGATTCATTTACCCCCAGGTATTTACAATAAAAAAAATTTAAAAAACTCAGCTTATTAGTATATGGTGTGACCGGACAGGACTATATTCCAAGAAAGTGTCACAGTCCCGATTGTTAATTCCCTTTCTTGCCCCTAATCTCCTTTGATTATGCTTTGATTCCAATCATTAATTTCCCATTTACTGCTAATTCGCTCGATGACAGCACACTTGGTCTCCATCAAGAACTGCAGTATAAGATCCCTGGCATCACAACCACTGGTTGCCAGTTCATTGGTCAATTCCCGTGTGATAACTTCATTTCCCGATTGCTTAAAACCGTTAGTTCTAAATTCAGCTCCAGTTTCAAGATAATCCATGAAAACCGTTTCCATGCCAAGACTCCATATCAGAGCTCCGTATCAAGATTCCTCCTGTTTGCTGTTCAACATTCACACCTGCGCCAGCATCCCAACTCAATATCTGTACCTGTGTCCTGCACTTGGGTTCTCCTCAGTTGCTCCTATTGGAGCAGACACGAACTGGCCACAATGAACCCAGTGGACACGAATCCCCTGCAACAAGCCCTTGCCAGCCAGGGCAATCAGATGCTCCGGGATATCATGGGGAACCTCCGTTCCCTGTCAGTGAATGTAAAAAAGGTCAGTGAACATACGGGCCCAGTTCACTGAGTATCCACTCATCTTACCCCATCCACTCCGGGAACTCTGTCTGACCAGCCCGGACAGCTTGTAGTGGCAACGCCCTACGTGTCGACAACACAACCACTAAGAGAGCCACACGTACCTGAACCAGAACCCTACGCCGGGGATCTGGGGAAGTGCCAGGCCTTTCTGCTGCAATGCTACTTGGTATTTGAGCAGCAGTCATCCACGTACGCCATGGACAGATCAAAGATAGCTTACATCATGGGGTTGTTGCGAGGAAGTGTCTTAGCGTGGGCCACCACGATTTGGGATAATCAGCCAGAGACCTGCACTTCATTCCCTACCTTCATCTCAGAAATGAGGAAGATTTCTGACCATCCTGTCTATGGTAAAGATGCTGCTATGCAACTACTCACCCTCCATCAGGGCTCCCGCAGTGTTTCCAAATACTCTGTGGAGTTCTGGATGCTAGCAGCCGACTCGGGGTGGAATGATGAGGTACACCAGGATGTATTTTGGCAAGGCCTCTGTGACATGGTAAAGGATGAGTTGGCGGCAAGGGATGACACTAACAGCCTGGATTCATTGATCTCCCTAGCTACCAGGCTGGACAACCGACTCTGAGAACGTCAAAGGGAGAGGACTGGTCGTCCTTCGCCTTCGGTCACCCCACGGCACACTTTACCTTCTTCTCCCAGCCCTAGCCTCTCCCCTCCTCCTGCTCCTAGAATAGCTCCTGGTTCGGCCGTTTCCACCACCCCAGGAGAGGAACCAATGCAGCTGGGATGGAACCGTCTTTCTCCCACAGAGCGACTCCGGAGATTAAGAGCAGGGGATTGTCTCTATTGCGGTCAGTCTGGCCATTTTCATGGTACCTGTTCCTTTCGGCCAAAGAGGGAGGGCTCACCAGTAGAAAGGGGGATGCTGGTGAGTCAGACAACATTCCCTTCTGTCCCCCAAACTCGAGTGCAGATCCAAGCTACCACTAACAGTCCCTGTCTCTGTCCGCCTTGGTGGACTCCAGTGCCGAGGAAAATCTGTTGGATGAAGACATAGTTTTCCAGGGCGGAATTCCTCGGGAGCTGTTGAGTAACCCTCTGGAAGCCCGGGCACTGGACAGAAGACTTCTGGCCCATGTCACTCACTGTACTCCTCCACTGTCATTGATTCTCTCTGGGAACCATCGGGAAGAGGTACAATTTAACCTAATTTCCTCTCCTCAAGCTCCTATAGTTCTTGGGTACCCCTGGTTAAGCCGCCATAATCCCCACATTGATTGGTCCACCTGGAAGATAGCCAGCTGAAGTTTGTTTTGTCACTCCTCTTCTCTACGGTTGGCCCTTTCCTTTGTAAAAGATGAGAGAAAAGATGGCGGTGCGACACAGCGCGCAGCGGCCACCCTGAGATGAATATCCGTTATCTGTCAAGTAGGAAGCCTTGTACAATCCTGATTTGATGGAGACGGACGTGAGAAGCACGGAGGAACACCTGGTGAAACTTCCAAAATGCCTGTTTCGCTGCCGCTGCTACTGTGCGATCGAAAAATCTCTGGAGAGGAAGGCCCCAAATCCTCGGCTTTGCCTGTTGCTTGGCGGCCGGGGTTGGGGTCGAAGCGCTCGGCAGAGATGGTGCTTGGTGTCAGAGGACTGGTCGGAGGCTCGAAGTTTTCGGACGGACTCAGAGTTGGCTGTGGTCGGGTGTTTCCAGGGTGCTGCATTGGCAAATTTGCGGCGCCGGAGGTTCATGGCAGGCAGAGTTTTTCTTCCTTCTACCGTCTGCGTGAGATGATGGGCTGTCGAGACTTTGAGACTTTTTTTTTTAACCATGCCCATGGTCTGCTCTTTTATCAAATTACAGTATTGTTTTGCACTGTTGTAACTATATGTTATAATTATGTGGTTTCTGTCATTTAGTCTTGGTCTGTTCTTGTGTTTCTGTGATATCATACTGGAGGAACATTGTATCATTTCTTAATGCATGCATTACTAAATGACAATAAACAAGGACTGAGTGTCCTCCTAATCTAATAATCTAAATCTAAAAGCCACCGTGACCTCGTCTGCCACTGAACCCCCCGACTTGTCCAGGGTTCCAGCAGAGTACCATGACCTAGGACAAGTGTTTAGAAAGCAATGGGCCCTTTCCCTGCCTGCACACCGACCATATGATTGTGCTATTGACCTTCTTCCCGGAGCTCCTCTATCCACCAGACAGCTGTATAACTTGTCCCGACCAGAGAGGGAAGCAATGGAGGGTTACATCAGATGTAGGGTTGAATCTCTCACGGCGGGCATTATACGACCCTCATCCTCCCCAGTGGGTGCAGGGTTCTTCTTTGTGGAGAAGAAGGATGGTTCACTGTGTCCCTGCATTGACTACTGAGGCCTAAATAATATAACCCAAAAGAACAAGTATCCACTGCCCCTCATAAATTCTGCTTTCGAATTACTTCACGGAGCCACCATCTTCTCCAAGTTGGACCCACGAAGTGCCTACCATCTGGTCAGAATAAGGGAGGGAGATGAGTGGAAAACAGCATTCAATACTCCTCTAGGCCACTTCGAATACCTGGTCATGCCATTTGGCCTCACCAATGCCCTCGCCGTCTTCCAAGCCCATATTAACAATGTCCTAAGAGACTTTATTAACTGTTTTGTGTTTGTTTATCTGGATGACATCCTATTCTTCTTCAGCAGTTTCCAGGAACACACCCATCATGTCTGTCAGGTTCTACAGAGGCTTCGGGAGAACAAATTATTTATTAAAGCTGAGAAGTGTGAGTTCCATGTCCCCTCAGTCAGCTTCTTAAGGTACATCATCGAGAGAGGGTGAGTGAGAGTGGATCCCGAGAAGATCCAGGCGGTGGCGGAGAGGCCAAGACCCATGACATGCAAGCAACTCCAACGATTTCTGGGGTTTGCGAACTTCTATCGCCAGTTCATCAGGGATTATAGTTGGGTGGCAGCACCCCTTATTCAACTTACCTCACCTATGACCCCTTTTCATTGGGACCCCGAAGCTGACTCAATGTTCTCGGAGCTGAAGAGGCGTTTCACATCCGCTCCGATCCTAGACCAACCAGACCCCTCTTATCAGTTCATTGTGGAGGTCGACGCCTCTGACTCTGGGGTGGGAACGTTCCTCTCCCAACGTTCAGGCCCTGATCAGAAACTTCATCCCTGTGCCTTCTTTTCTTGCCAGCTGTCCCCTGCCGAACGAAATTATGATGTAGGGAATCGGGAGTTACTGGCGGTCAAACTTGCTTTGGAGGAGTGGAGGCACTGGTTGGAGGGGGTGGAACATCCATTTATTGTCTGGACTGATCACAAGAATCTTGAATATATCCAAACTGCCAAACACCTGAATTCCTGCCAAGCCTGTTGGGCATTATTTTTTGGCTGTTCAGGTTTACACTCACCTATTGTCCGGGGTCCAAGAACGTGAAGCCCAATGCTCTCTGCCGTCAATATATTTCCAAGGAGGGCCTTCCCAACCCCGAGACCATTCTTCCACCATCCTGTGTGGTGACTGCCCTCACCTGAGAGATCGAGGCCATAGTCAAAGAGGCCCAATGGGCCCAACCTGACCCAGGCAACAGACCCTCCAATTGCCTTTTTGTGCCTGATTCCATTCAATCTCAGGTTCTCCAGTGGGGTCACATGTCTCGTTTTGCCTGCCATCCCAGGATTGATCGGATGCTGTCCCTTCTGAAGAGGCACTTCTGGTGGCCCACCATGGATGTTGATACCTGTTCCTTTGTCTCTGCCTGTTCTGTTTGTACCTAAGGAAAAGCCTCCCACCGACCACCTGCTGGATTGCTTTGTCCCATTCCTATTCCTAGCCGTCCTTGGTCTCACATAGCACTGGATTTTGTTATGGGACAACCCCCTTCATATAGGAACACTGCCATACTCACCGTGGTGGACCGCTTCTCCAAAGCTGTGCACTTCGTAGCCATTCCTAAATTTCCTACAGCTTGGGAAACAGCTGATCATCACGTCTTCCACCTTCATGGGATTCCTTCAGACATTATTTCTGACCGGGGTCCCCAATTCATCTCTCAAGTCTGGAGATCTTTTTGTCAAGCCCTTGGTGCCTCAGTAAGTCTGTTGTCTGGCTATCATCCACAGATGAACGGTCAAGCAGAATGGGCTAACCAGGATTTGGAAGCAGCACTGCGCTGGAGCACCCATCTCGCTTGGGTAGAGTATGCCCACAACTTCCTTGTCAGCACCGCCACCGGAAGCTCTCCCTTTGAATGCTCCCTCGGTTACCAATCCCCTCTGTTCTCCACTCATGAAGAGGACATTGCTGTGCCTCTGTTCAGGCCCATCTCCACCAGTGCCACAAGATCTGGGAAGACACACGCACGGCCCTGCTCTGCTCAGCCGACCGTAACCAGAGGATTGCCAATCGCCATCGGATTCCTGCACCTGATTATCAACCTGGGCAGAAAATTTGGCTCTCTTCTAAAGACATCCCCTTCAAGAACGAGCCCAAGAAACTCGCCCCTCGCTTCCTGGGACCTTTCGGATTGAGAGTATTATCAATCCCAAGACGGTCCGACTCGAACTGCCTAGATCTATGCACGTCCATCCTACATTCCATGTTTCCCAATTGAAGCCGGTATCTGTAAGCCCTTTGTGCCCTCCAGCCGAACCTCTTCCACTCACCTGGATCATCAATAGCCACCCGGCGTACACTGTCCGGCGATTACTAGATGTACGCTGCCGAGGCAGATTGGGAAGGAAACGACCCGGAGGAACACTCCTGGATTCCCCGCTCTTTCATTCTGGACCCTTCCCTCATCTGGGATTTCCATTGGGACCATCCAGACAAGCCTGGTGAATTGCCTGGAGGCTCCCTTCGGGGGGGGGGGGTATTGTCATGGTCCCAATTGTTAATTCCCCATCTTGCCCCTATTTGATTCCAATCGTTAATCTCCCATTTACTGCTAATTCGCTTGATGACAGCACACCTGGTCTCCATCAAGAACTGCAGAATAAGAAACACTGCGTCACAACCACTGGTTGCCAGTTCGTTAGTTACGTCTGTGTGACAACTTCGTTTCCCGACCACTTAGAACCATTAGTTCTAAGTTCAGCTCCAGTTTCCAGATATTCCATGAAAACCCAGTCTCTGTGTCAAGACTCCATATCATAGCTCTGTGTCAAGATTCCTCCTGTTTGCTGTTTAACGTTCACGTCTGTGCAAGCATCCCAAATCAATCTCCGTGCCTGTGTCCTGCACTTGGGTTCTCCTCAGTCCCTCCGTGCAACAGAAAGTAGTGTTGGAGATCTGGCTTCCCCTGCAAATTAACCATGCTCTTGGTGACATGGGCAGGTTCAAGGGCTTACCTGACCCACTCCTGTTCCGAATTCTCACGCTCTGGAATCTGCTTAAGTGTTGTGTGGAAGACCATAGATAAGATTCTGAATGTTCATTAACTTTGATGGAACTTAAGATGGATAAAGCAATAACAGAAGGAATTTAATCCTGAAAAATGTGAGTTGATGCATTTTATCAGATCTAATTATACTACGAAATACATAATTGTCGAACTCATGGAAGTACTGTGTCACAACCACGGAATCGGCAACACAGCAAATTTGGCAATTGTGCTCATGAATATGCACGTGTCAGCTAATTATTATTTCATTGTGATAGTATTTAACTCCATTCATTCTGTCACAGCATGTCGAGACTTAAGGCTGATTTATACTTGTGCGTCACATCGACGCCGTAGGTAATGCGTACCCTATGCCGTACCTACGCTGTAGGGTGACTTGCACCTCTCCAGGAAAGCTACTCACGCGTTGCGGCAACGCAGACCGCAACAACTGTGATTGGTCCATTTGGTAGCATCGTATTTCCTCCTATGCATTTCCGGTTGCTTTTTCTCTGCCATGTCTGTAGGCTGTGCGTACACGGATGCAAAATCGATCAACCAAATTATCAAATCTACCTGCCGACATGCGAAAATGTTTGAAATGCATTTCCTCGTCCATGTCTCTCTCGAAGAAACTCAACACAGTGACACAGAAATCACACTGCCAACTAGCTTTTTGGCGCACACCAACGCATGCTCCCTACGGCGTAGAACGGTGAATAAGTGAAAATCAGGGTTACGGCACAGGTTGCGGCGTAGCCCGTACGCACAAGTATAAATCAGCCTTTAGACACAGCTACGCTTCGCTGCCTGCTTGCATTCCGCCTTGCCTGAGAAGCTGGACTGTCGAGTCAACTGACTTTGAAGTCTAGCGGTATTTGTTTTATTCTTAGTTGTTCTTTTCAGCCACAGTGTAGGCTTCATTTTCCATTTGAGTTTTAGTTAACGGCCCTGTTTGGCCTAGCATTCATTGTTTTCTCTTTAACAGTGTTTGCATTAAAGTCTGTGAACTATCGACCTGTTTCAGTGTCTCTCACTCTGCACTTGGGCCATATTTTAACCTGGTGACATACTGAGGAACAAAAGATCTTATACATGTCCAAGGGTCCTTGAAAATACCAGTACAGGCAATATAAGGAGAGCATTCTGAGTAGCTGTACCATTGCCTGGTATGGAGTCTCCTATGCATTAGATCAAAAAAGGCTGCAGAGGGCAGTAGGGACAGCCAGCTCCATCACATGCACACAATTGTTGAGGACGTCTTCACGAAGCAGTGCCTCAAGAAGACTGTATCCATGATGAAGGACCCTTACCATCCAGGACACACCCCCTTCTCATTACTACCATTGTGGAGGAAGAGGCTGAAGCTCATATTCAATGTCTTAGAAACAGCTTCCTCTCCTCTGCCATCATATTTCAGAAGTCTATGAACCCCTGAACACCACATAACCATTCCTCCTTTGCACTATTTATTTTTGTGACTTATAGTAACTTCAGTGTCTTGCACAGTATTGAAAAATAATAAATTTCATGACATACATCAGTGATAGTAAACGTGATTCTGTTTCTGAAGTCTGATTCTATACAGGCATATAGGATACTATCTGGGGGCATAATGTCAGAACAGGATGGCTCATGTCACACATTGGGTAGTAACAGTCAACTACCATGTAGAGTTCTATTCATGATAGGATATATTACTTCCTAATGAAAGAAGTCATTCTGCCAACTGGCTTCACATGCAAAATCTCCTACAAGCTTCTGTCTCAACCCTCCCAACCTCCCTATACCCCTTTGTCACCTCCACCCATCACTGCCCAGCTTCTGGACTATATCCACTCTATCTGCCTATCAGCCTCCCCTAATCTGGTTCCACCTATCACCTTCTAGGCATTATCTCACCCTTCCCTCAAAGTTTCAAAGTACATTTATTAACAAAGTATGTATACAGTATACAACCTTGAGATTTGTCCTTCTGCAGGCAGTCACAGTAACAAACAAACACCATGGAACCCATTTAAAGAAAGCATCAAACACCCAACATAAAAAAAGGAATAAAGCACGGAAACAGCAAAAAAGCGAGCAAATAACAGAGGATAACTACAGGATCCCTGAGAGGATACAGGAGTGACAGCCACTGTGACAGTTCAAAATGCCTTGATCAAATTGCATTAAAAGCATAACCGGACTTCCAGTAAGATGGCGATCATTTAGCTGCTCCGAACTTTTGTTCCGTTACTGTCGCTACCTTTGCACTAAATGTCTCCATTTTATAAAGCTTAGATAGGAATTATTTCGGTATCTCTTACTTGCCTGTGAATATATCTAACCTACAATGTCTAGCAAGAGTTCTAAATCCGGGAGAAAAGAAACTACGACTTCGTCGGGCGTGACGATGGAGGCGCTTGCAAATCTCCGAGACAAAATCTTAAAGGAAATTAAAACCGCTTTCAAACAGTTAGAAGACAAACTGGATCGGATCAACGATAAAGTGGACAAACATGCTGAACACTTATCTTGCATCGATTCGACTTCTGAAGCTTTAGAAAGTCGGGTTCGATACTTGGAGACTCTCTGTTCCAGCTTAGAGGAAAAATCTAATAAACTTCTTTCCAAAATGGTGGATCTCGAAAATCGCAGCAAACGCTGCAACATCAGAATTCTGGGATTACCAGAGGCAACTGAGAAGGGGTCAACCGTGAAGTTTTTCGCTGAGTTTCTCTGTGAGATATTCGGGAAGGATCTGCTTCCAAACCCGCCCGAGCTCGAACGGGCACACAGAGTTAACGCCCCTCCCAGAATTCTGGGATCCCGTCCACGACCAGTAGTCTTGTGTTTCCATCAATACCAGGTAAAACACAGTCTGATTGTGGAGGCACGTCGCAGAGGTTCTTTTTCTTTCCAGGATACAACCATTCGCTTTGTGGAAGATTTTGCACCCCAGACTTTAAAGATGCGCGCTGAGTATAAAGGTGTAATGAAAGTGCTTTTTGATCGTGGTTTCAAACCTTCCTTTCGTAATCTTGCTGACCTAAGAATCAAGTTTAATACCGGGGAATTCAAGTGGTTCAAATCAGCGAGGGAAGCCCAAGCGTTTGTGGCAAGTCTTCTGGCTATCCAGTCATCTTCGGAATCTGATCGGACTTCCTAAAATGGTGGATAAGTACTCCTCGTAGTAAAATTACTTTCTCTGGACTCGGAATTCACTTGAATCACTCAGACATTATTCACTGAAACTCTAAAGGCTGTTGACAATCTCTCCCGGGATTTGGTGTGTGTGTACTCTATTTTCACCTCTGTATAACTTTACCTACAGAGTTCTACAACTAAATCTAACTTGTTTTGGAGGTTTGAAGTCTTTAGTGAAGGCCTCCCTGTTTGTCAGTTCACAGTTCAACTGCTGATTTATTTTTCCTCTGTTTTAAATACTTATTTATTTTATCTTTTTCTTTTCTTCACCCCCTTTTTTTTCCATTCTCTGAATGTTTTTTTCTCCCTTCTTGGTAAACGGTTGATAAATACTCGTCTTGAATTTACAATTTTCCCCTTCCTCTTTTTTTTCTTTTTCCTTCTTACCTTTTTTTTTCCTTTCTCTTACTTTATCCTTCTATAATATTTCGCGGGTAGATTAGCTTTGGTTTTCTTCCGATTTTCTCTGTATTAAGTTGTATATCTCGGCAGAAGGTGTTCTAATCTGTAGTTATGTTTCCTAGTGCATAAACTAGTTACTGTTTGTTATAGCATTTATACGGAACAGCTGTCAATGACACAGATCTGGAAGTTGTATTTGGGTTAATTTCTTTGGTAGAGCTAGCTACTTGTTTTGGTAGCCGTCTAGTTTTGGGTTGTGTGGATGGGGTGGGTTTTCCAGTTCCAACATTTCTTTATTCTTTAGGACATGTTTATATTTTGACCTTACGAATCTATGTTTACATCTCTGCTCTTGTACCGCTTGATTTTTTATATGCCTGCTGCCTTTTATGCATTAGTAATTGATAATGGCTAGTGCACTTAAATTTGTGAGCTGGAATGTAAAGGGACTGAACCACCCTGTTAAAAGGAGGAAGGTATTCTCACATATTAAACAACTCAAAGCTGACATTGCTTTCCTCCAAGAAACTCATATTCGTTCATTATTCGCTCTTCTTTGTGGTGGCGTGTTGGGGAGGAAGCATTAAGAAGAGGGACGCCTCACGTCTTAATAAGCTGGTAAGGAAGGCGGGCTCTGTCGTGGGCAAAGTACTGGAGGGTTTAACATCGGTAGCTGAGCGAAGGGCGCTGAGTAGGCTACGGTCAATTATGGATAACTCTGAACATCCTCTACATAGCACCATCCAGAGACAGAGAAGCAGTTTCAGCGACAGGTTACTATCGATGCAATGCTCCTCAGACAGGATGAAGAGGTCAATACTCCCCAATGCCATTAGGCTTTACAATTCTACCGCCAGGACTTAAGAACTTTTTAAAAGCTATTATTAATGCTTTTTGAGATAGTGATTTAGATGCATATCATATTTTTTACTGAGTTAAGTATTGTATGTAATTAGTTTTGCTACAACAAGTGTATGGGACATTGGAAAAAAAGTTGAATTTCCCCATGGGGATGAATAAAGTATCTATCTATCTATCATTATTCAGTTCTCAATTCGGATTTAAAGTTCCATAAGATCTGGGGGCCTTTTATCGAGTACTTTCATAACCTTTCTCTTGACTAGGGTTTTTTTTTTCTTTTTGGTCCCTTGCTTTCAGCTCCCTTTCTTTTCTGGGAGTAGGCATTATTATCCTCTGTTGCTAAGTGTATTCACAGTCTGGGAGTTTGACTGTCCGGACTTATACTCTCTATATTGTGTGGTGGTTGGTCTGGAATTGTTGTTTTTTTTTTCTTGTGTTGTGGGGTTTGGGGAGGACACTAAGCTCACTTGTCTTTAATTTAGGTGCTTTTTTGTTAAATTCTCTTCCTCTGTAGCATATTGATATTGTATGCTTAACCTTGCTCTGTATTAATGCTCCTCATTGGGATTTGGGGTTTTTAATTTTGTAAAATGTTTTGAAAAACTAAAAAAATAAAAAAAAAGCATAACCAGAATAAAAAAGAAAAAGAATAACCAGAAACACAGGGAACATGAACCATAGAGTTGCCCAAAAATGAGTCAAAAACCATAGAGTGCTTTCAGAGTTCAATTCCAGTGTAAATTAAAAATCAAACTGTAAAGTCCTCTGAAAACAGTCCCAAACCCACGAGCCCTGCCACCAAGGTGAGCAAAGTTGCACCCTTCCCCAGCACCAGCGAGATGTAGACCAGTCAAACACAAGCTGACAGCATTGAAAACCCGCTCGTCTTCTGCTCTCATTTGATTTCAATCTTACTCGACACTTTAATCAGCAAGGAGTAATGGAGCTGACCATGGGTTCACATTCTGCCATTAAGAAACAAGGGCCACACACTCCACTCCCAACCTGCCGAATTCTCCAGGAGATGCCCGTCAGATCGCTCAATGGGCCCAAAATATGGCAACAAGATGGAAATTACAGGGTGCGATCAATCGCAATTCAAGAGAAGAAGCATACTTGAAAGAAGAAGAAAACATAGAAATAGTTTTGTGAGCTGTCTGCAAGATGTCACCATTGGTCATGTTGATCACTGGTGCCATCTTGTCTTGCCTCTCACTTCTAGATGCTGGCTCTTTTCCCTCAACACTCTCAATCCCGATGCAGTGTCTCAACCTGAAGCATTGATCATTATTTTGCTTCCACAGATACTGTCTGAGCCAGAGTTCTTCCAACAGTTTGCTTCTCGCTCCATATTCCAGCATCCGTAGTCTCTTGTGTTCTCGTAGGAAGGAGGTAATTGCATTGGAGAGGATTCAGAGGAGGTTCAAAGTTATTATTCTAAATACATACTGTACATGTCACCATATACAACAGAGATTCATCCACCTCAGACTTATCTGGGTTGAACTCAATCTGTCACTTCTCAGCCCAGTTTTTCATCCTACCAATGTCCCACTGTAACCTGACAGCCCTCAACACTATCCAGAACACCCCCAACCTTTGTGTCATCAGCAAATTTACTAACCCATCCCCCCACTTCCTCATCCAGGTCATTTATAAAAATAACAAAGTAGGGATCCCAGAACAGATCCGTTGGGCACACCACTGGTCACTGGCCTCCATGCAGAATATGACCCCTCTACAACTACTCTTTGCCTTCTGTGGGCAGCCAGTTCTAGATCCACAAAGCAAGGTCCCCTTGGATCCCATCCTTACTTTCTCAATAAGCCTTGCATGGGGTATTTTGTCAAATGCGTTGCTGAAATCCATATACACTACATCTCTTCTTTGTCGGTTGTCTATCGGAATCCAATGACAACGTCCACACCTTTAACTGAGAGATTTTTGATGATGATACAGTCCTATCCTGGACCCACAAGTTCTATTATAGATGGGACATGCATATATGGTACTGGTGGTGGTAGTGATGGCAACCACAGCTGCATTTCTCCTGGCTCTCTTGTTCTTTCCATCTCCAGAATACGAACCCCGTCCCTACACAGCTGTCGCCAAGTGTTACGGTCAACAGCAACATCCTCCAGGTCCTCAGGTCTGATCTTGCACTTCCTTAAAGCATTCTTCATCTGATCCTTATAGCGCTTCTTCAGCCCTCCAGCTGAGGGTTGACCATGGAATAGCTAGCTGTATAACACTCCGTGGGGCAGCTGACAAGGGGGCATCCTTATCACATGCTCCAGCCACTACAGCTGACACTGGGTGATCACGGACTCAATACTTCTGCAGTTGGTCTTTACAAGTATTTCAGTGTGAGGCACTCACTCACAACAAGTAATTCTCAGGATGCGCTGAAGGCAGCTTATGTGGAAGTGCTCCAAGGACTTGATGTGATGGCTGTAGGTTATCTAAGCTTCACAGCTATAAAGGAGGGTGGTGACACAGACAGCTTGGTATACAGCGATCTTTGTGGAGGGATGAAGGCTCCTGTTCTGAAAGACTCTACACCGAAGTCTTCTAAAGGCAGCTGACACCTGTTTAATGCAGCTCTGGATGTCGTTGTCAATGCCGCTATCCTCAGAGAGAATGCTCCCCAGATATTTGAAAGATGGCACTGCTGACAGCTTTTCATCACCAACAGTGAAGGCAGGTAGGGTGGGTGGGACACTGGTACTCCATTGGCAAACCACTTCTGTCTTGGTGGTATTGACTGTCAACCCCATCCCTGCTGTACGCTCTCACCACCACAGCAAGGACAGTCTGAAGATCCTCCAGAGTATGGGCCACAAGAGCACAGTCATCTGCATTCTGCAGTTCCAGGACTGGCTCTCTATGGAGTTTGGTGATTACGTGGAGCCTCCTGATGTTAAAGAGGTTGCCAGCTGATCTGATGTCCACTGCTGTGGTAAACTATGTATACCTGTCTGGACATGCCCCTCTGCTGACTGCTCCTGTGGCTCCTCTCACAGACCCCTGTATAAAGGCGATTGGGGCACTGCTCCTCTCTCAGTCTCCGAGATGTCGTGCTCCCTTTTTCCTGCTAATAAAAGCCTATCGTTCACAACCAGTCTCCGAGAGTTATTGAGGGTGCATCAACTGCCACACTGCTGCTGTCCTCAAACTCGTTGTGGAGAAGCTTGGTAACACACAAGAGGAAGATGTTAAAGAGCACTGGTGCTAGCATACACCCCTGCCTCACACCGGTGCATACAAAGAAGGGCTTGGACTCTTGTCCTCCTATGGTCACCCGAGCAGTCATCCCATCATGGAACTGGCAAAGGACATTAACAAATTGTGGGCAAGCTCCATATGAAAGTGTGTCCCCCCCTTGCGGCTGCAAAAACCCAATAAAAAGCGGCTAAATTGCAACCCCCTGAGGAACACAGAAACAAGAAGTGAGTTTTGACGCATCCTAGCTGAGAAACTAAGGGAGCTGGAACCTTGTCTGAGTTCAGAAAATGCCATGGAACAATAGTGGACGTATATCAGCTCTGCGCTCTATGAGACAGCAGCCCAATCCATCGGCCATAAGAGCCGAAACCACCAAGACTGGTTTGACGATAACTCAGATACCATTCACAACTTGCTTAAGGACATGCACAAAGCACACAAGGCAACTTTAGATAACCCTTCATCCATCAGCATCACGCAGCATTGGCAGGCAGCTCAGAGGAAAGTGCAAAAGGCAATAAGGGCCATACAAAATGAGTGGTGGACTGAAAAGTCAAATGAAATCCAGTCCTTTGCCGATAATAATGACATGCATAATTTTTTACAATGCTGTCAAAACCATCTACGGCCCAATAAATCGATGCATTACTCCCCTGAAAACAGCAGATGGTCTAACACTTCTGAAGAATCAGAACACAATTCTGCTGAGCATTTTAACACTCTGCTTAATCAGGACTCTGATGCAGACCACACCATCCTGGATGAACTGCTTGAACTTCCTCCTATCCACAACCTTCCAGGAGGTTCTATTAGATGTCCATTCCCTTAAGAACAATAAGTCCCCTGGCACTGACAATATCCCCGCTGAGTTATTGAAGAACAGAGGGTACACGGGTATGCGCACTCTCTACCAGTACATCACCAAGGCCTGGACTGATGAGAACATCCCACAGCAATGGAGAAATCCAAACATCGTTGTCATTGATAAGAACAAGGGTGACAAGGCCATCTGCAGCAGTAGTAGGGGCATAATCGCTCCTTTCTGTTGCTGGAAAGGTCCTCGCTAAGGTGCTGCTTCAGAGACTCATCAGCAACATCACTGAGTCAGTGCTGCCTGAATCACAATGTGGATTTAGGAAGAACAGGAGCATACTCGACATGATCTTCACAGCCCGGCAGCTTCAGGAAAAGTGTCAGGAGCAATATCAAAACCTGTTTATGGCCTTTGTCGACCTCGCCAAAGCATTCGATGCTGCAAAAAGAGCTCTTATGGGTTGTACTCCTCAGTGTTGGCTGTCCCAACAGTGTATCTATTGATCTACCTTCATCAACGTGTTTAGTCACATCCCCAAAAAATTCAATCAGGCTCTTAAGGCTCACTGGTCTATAATTTCTATTCCTTTTCTTAAATAAGGGAACAACATCTGCAACATCTCATCCAGTCCCAGAGACTTATCCAACTTGATGCTCCCCAAAAGCTCCAGAACATCCTCTTTCTTAGTGTCTCTATGCTCAAGGTGTTTCAATCAGATATGTTACCCCTACAATCACCAAGATCCTTTTCTTTAGTGAATACTGAAGCAACGTATTCATTAAGTACCTCTACTATCTCCTCCAGTTCCATACACACTTTTCCATTGTCACACTTAATTGGTCCTATTCTCTCACATCTTATCCCCTTGCTCTTCACATATGGGAGGAAAGAGAAGAAAGAATTTCCGGGATTGGTGGGGTCTTTGATTCTGTTGATTGCTTTACCAAGCAGCAAGAATTGCAGACAAAGTCCATTGAGGGAAAGCTGGTTTTCATGATGTGATTAAACATGTCCACAACTCTATAAATGTTTTACATGGGGGGGGGGGCACACAGACAGATTTACTCTGCACCATCTGCCATTCAAAGTTCAAAGTAAATTTATTACCTAAGTACATATGTGTCACCATATACAACCAATACACAATCATTTTCTTGGGGGCATACTCAATAATTCCATAATGGAATAATAACCATAATAGAATCAATGTAAGATGGCAACAACTTGAGCATTCAACTAGTGTGCAAAAGACCAACTGTGCAAATACAAAAAGAAAGAAATGATAATTAATAAATAAACAATAAATACTGATAATCTGAGATGAAAAGTACTTGAAAGTGAGACACAGGTTGTGGGATCATTTGAATGATGGAGTGAGTGAAGTTGAGGGAGTTATCCCTTCCAGTTCAAGAGTCTAATGGCTGAGGGGTAAGAACTATTCCTGAACCTGGTGGTGCGAGATCTGGAATAGTGATTACCCCTCAACCATCGGGTTCTTGAATTAACGTGGCTAACTTCACTTCCAGAGTTTGATGATGCCCTTGATTTGTTTGACGGTCAGAGAACAGCGAAGCTGTTGATCAGTGGTGATGACAACAGAAATTTTACAACCCATTTAATTTCACAGATTGCAAGATTAGCCCTTGCTGGCAACTAGCCAGCTGTGAAGTGGAATGACTGCAAAGTTCAAAATAAATTTATTATCCAAATATGTATGTCAAGTCTGCCGTGCTTTCTGTGTAATGACACTTTACAGTGATCTCAAGACACCTTGAGGTCTTTAATGATACCTCAACTGACTTTAAAGATAGGATACTGCTTCATCCAAGAAGCCTTCTGATTGATGTGTATCTACCAGAAAACATCATTAGAACCAATTATCACATTACTGCTCCTTTGAGAAAATTATTTGCTATATTTACTTTTCTATTAAATATAATTACGTGGCAGATGTTTATTAAATATGCGGTATAGCAATTCTGCCATGGATGCTCCCAAGCCCTGCTGCGAAAGGAGAAGGGTTGGGTATGAGGCTAGCAGCCACAGCAGAGAGATACAGAAATGTGAATAGCTATCAACACTGGGACAGCAGAGATCTGATAAGCTGCTGACAGTGGTCTAAGAGAAAACAAGCAAACTATACCTTGACGAGCTTTCTAAACATGGACAATTTGAAAATACACGCTCCATCAGTAAGGTGAAAGCAATTAAGTGGTGGAAATATTTTCTAAAGGTACATAAACATTGGACTATATAAGTACAGTATATTAAACATATTGAAAGGTGCAATTGAGCTAACATAAATATCTGGGAAATCAACAAGCAAAGAAAATAGATCATAGTGCAATAAAGGGAAAACTTATCACAGAATTTACTTAAAGGCTAAAGAAAATCTGCTAAGCCGAGCTCAATAGTAAAAATATAGCATAAGGCAATGAACCCTTTTTGCTACACCCATATTAACATATTCTTTGTTCATAATATCTTGTCCTGATCTGATCAAAAATACAGAATAAAAGACAAATTCAAGATAATAAATGCAGAAAATAACTAGATAAATCAGAAACAATCCAACACATTACAGCATCCAGCAGTGGGTAAAGTCAATAGGTACAATCAAGAAGCAAACATCAAATCAATAAAGTCATGTGTTAAAATACAAACTCATAAAAGGCTCCGTACATTATAAATACAAGACTGATCCAGTTGTAGAGTAGGGGCCTACAAAAAATATATTATGACTGATCCATTGCTACATTGGAGAATCCATACACACACTCCTGATGTAATATTACAGAGTAAGTGTGCAAGAACAACCTAATTCTTAGATATAGACATTCCAAACACTCATAACGTACAGTAATAAGGGAAAGCACCAAAAATATGCTGAATTATAAGAAGAAATTGAAAGACTGAGGAACATGAACTCTCTATACATTTTCTCAATAGTAATATGTACAGCTGGTTTCATCCCAAAGTTACTACACCATGGCATTAAACAATTAGGCCTATGCAGTATTATTTATGTCAATATCAAGAAAGCCACAATACTAAAAACAAACAGAATACTCCAAAAGTACTTACCCATTGAAAAATGAATGTGCTTGGCTATGTCCCTACCTCAGGTTTTACCAGCTTGAACAGAGAAAAAAATAAACTACAATAACAATAATAGTAATGAATAATGATCAATGAAATGAGAACACCAAAATGGCAGAAGATATTAATGAAACAAAATTGAAAACTTAAGAAATAGCCCGCCTAATAGAGTATAAAATGGATAACCTGAGCAAGAAAGTTGAGAGATAAGCAAGGAAATATTGAACAAATGTATGGACCATATAAGATATGATCAGCATTACAAAAGCATTGTAGAATTTATAGATGCACTAAAACAAAAAGTTGATGCATACAACACCAGACTAAATAGATACATGAAATGCACCAGATATAGAAAACAGAATTATCAGTCCAGGAACAATGAAAAAGGGTTATACAGAATATTTAAACTAAATTCGATACACCAAAATTTTACCAGCCTTAGCACAAAATTACCAACAAACTCAGAGATAACGAACTTTTGGTCTAACATCTGGCCAAACAGGATGATGATCAATCAACGAGCAAGCTGAATTAGGGAAGAGAAAGAATGCACTCACACAATTTAAGATATACAAACACTTGAAATTACAATGGTAGGCTAAAAGCAGTAATAAAAAATACACACAACTGGAAAAGTACTGGCAGTGATAATATTCATAATTAATGGTATAAAAAATTCACATGCCTTCAACTGTACCTATTGATACATATCAACAATTTGCTTAAAAATCCTGGAAAAGTGCTCAAAGTTTTGAAAGGTAAAACAATATTTTAACTGAAGGAAAAATCCCAAATGACTCTTCAAAATTTCATCTCATTACTTTTTTTTTACAAACTACTTATAAAATTGTAACATGCATCTTGCAACTAATAACCACTTACTTAGATAACCACAATATACTTACAGAAGGGGCAGAAAGGATGCTGTAAAGGTATGAAAGGACGTAAAGACCAACTGATAATAGGTTCTGTAATTCTAAATCAAGCCTGGTGGAAAAGCATTTGATTCAGTCCCACATTCATGGTTAACAGAAGATATTAAAAAATATAAACTACACACACTACTTGTGAAACTCTCACAATATCTGATGAAGCACTGGCATACTATTAAAAACCCTATCTTTTAACAACCTAAAAAGAACAACCACTGTTATCAAAATAAGTTATTTTTCAGGTTGATTCTCAATGGCTTTGTCTAGCTTTCAACCTGCTCTCTAATTTACTGAATTGGATGAAAATAAAGTATCAAACTAGAGAGAAGCAAACAAATTATACCTGAACACCCATGGACGATTTTAAATTGTATGCTCCTTTATCAGTAAAGCTGAAGCAATTATACAAATAGTCGAAATATTCTCTAAACATAAAAACATGAATTTAGGACTATATAAATGCAGCATATTAAAGATAAAGGAAGTTGCAATAGAATATAAAACAGCAGCAGGATACAATACAACCGGTGGATGAATATTAAACATGTAAGTGTCTGAGATATCAAGAACCACAGAGAACAGTGCAATAAAGTGAAACATTTTGACAGAAGTTACTTCAAAGCTTAAGAAAATCTGCCAAACAGAGCTCAATAATAAAAATATAACAAAGACAATAAACACTTTTGTTATACCCATACTGATGCATTATTTTGGCATAATATCTTTGTCCAAAATCAAACTGGAAAATTTACAAAGAACTGAAATGACAAATTTTAGAAAATACGATTCAAACTTGAATGTAATTAGATTAAAACTACCAGGTGCACAAAGAGGAATAGGTAGAACAGTTATTAAATAAATTTTCACAAGTCACATAAAACTTCTAAGAATATACATTCCTCAACGACAACAGGATTCAGTGTGCATATGTAATTCTGATAAAAGGTACGCACCACTAAACTTAAATAAAAGCATGATGCAGAAAAATGAAGAAATTATTGATTTGTTTGCTCACACAGGCACAATCAAGTAGCAAATATCAACCAATAGAATCATGTGTTAAAATACAAACTCATGAAAGGCCCCTTACCTTACTATAAATACACAACCAATCCAGTGGTAGGGTCAGAGTCCGACAAATTATATTACAACTGGTCCATTATTACATTGGAGAATTCATAACAACCATCCCAATGTTATATTAAAGAATAAAGAAGCAAGAACAACAAACTTAATAAAGCCATTTCAAACAATGAAAGGATACTGCAATGATATGAATGGACATAACGACCAACAGATAATAGATGCTGCAATTCTAAATCAAGCTCTGTGGTAAAGCATATGTTTAGGTCCCATATATAAGTTTAACAGAAGTTGTTAAGGGGACTATAAGTTCCTGGTCTTGCCCTTCGGCCTCACAAATGTGCCAACAGTTTTCCAGACCTTTATAAACAATGTGCTCAGGGATGCTTTCCATAAGTATGCCTTTGTCTACCTGGATGATATCCTAATCCTCCTGAAGTCCATGGAGCAGCATATCACTTATGTAGGGATATCTTAAGGAGGCTTCTACATCATGGACTTTATGTCAAGCTGGAGAAAACAGAATTTCACGTAACCACCATTTCATTTTTGTGTTTTATTGTCTCCATAAGGCCATAAGACAAAGGAGCAGAATTAGTCCATTTGGTCCATCAAGTCTGTTCCACCATTCAATCATGGCTGATCCTTTACTCCTCTCCTCAGCTCCACTTCGCAGCTTTCTCCCCGTAATCTTTGATGCCCTGTCCAATCAAGAACTTATTAAGCACTGCCTTAAATACACCCAATGACCTGGCCTCCACAGCTTTTTGTGGTAATAAATTCCACAAATTCAACACCGTTTGGCTAAAGAAATTTCTTCGCATCTCTGTTTTAAATATTCACCCCTCTAATCTGAGGCTGTGCCCTCTTGTTCTTCGAGATTCTCCAAGGTGTGAGAGTATTCTTGAAGCTAGACTTATGGACTAATACTCCCATGGGAGAGTCCATTTGTTCGAGATGGATTTTGAGTGACATTTAGAAAGTGGTGTGTGCTTTCATGCAGATTGAAGGTCTAGTATGAGAGTTAAAGAAAATTGCAAGATGAGCTCCAACTTCTGTAAAAATATGACTCTTTAACTCTGATGGGCCCTTTTGTTTCTTTCCTTTCTTTTCTTTCATAACTGTTTGGTTAAGTTTATACTTTCTCTATAATTGTATGCAGTGTACTATCTGTTATTTCTTGCCAATGGCCGATTGCAGGAGGCAGTAAATCACACAGTATTTACACAAACAAAGAGATTCCAACCTTATGGGTTTGGCAGAACCAAAGTTGTATGCACCCTGGATGTATGGAGCCTGTGAAAGGTGGGTTCCTCGCCATGGAGACCAGTGACTGCTAGTGAGGCGCTAATGAGCCACATTTCCAGAGACACCTGCAGATATAGAAAACTGTATTACCAGTTCAGGAACAATGAAAAAGGTTTATACAGGATATTTACAATAAAATCGATGTACCAAAATTTTACCAACCAAGCTCAGAATTACCAACAAACACGGAGATAATGAACTTTTGGTTTAATATCTTTTCAAACAGGGTGAAGCACAATTAAGGAGCAAGATGGACGAGGGAGGAAAAATAATACTCACACAATTTAAGACAGGCAAGCACCTAAAGTTACAATGGATATGCAAAAAAGTTATAAAAAAAATACCCAAAGCTGGAAAAGAACCAGCAGCAATGATATTCATAATGATTGGTATAAAAAACTTACTTGCCTTCATCTATACATAATACATATCAAGAATTTTCTTAAGAATCCTTAAAAAGTGCTCGAATTTTTGACGGAAGTAAAAACACATCTCTTACTGAAGGAGAAGTAACAAATGTCCCATCAAAATATCGTCCTATCACTTGTTTACAAACTGCATATAAAATTGTAACATCATGCATTTCACAACTAATCAACACTCACTTAGATAACCACAATATACTTACGAAGAGCAATATACTTACTTAAGTATATAACAATACTTAATACTTGCAGTACTTAACAATATACTTACTTAAGATGCTGTAAGTGTATGAAAGGATGTAAAGACCAACTGATAATAGATACTATAATTTGATATCAAGTCCAGCAGAAAAGCATTTGATTCAGTCCCACATTCATGGTTAACAGAAGCTTTTATATATATATATTGATATCCACAGTTATCAAAATAAAATTAAAAGCGTTTTTCAGAGTGTTACGTACCCCGTAACTCGGTGTCTAACCAGCAGAGAAAGAAGAATCCGTTGGAGTCTGGTGGTACCAAACTAAAGGTGTTTATTAATAAAAATAAGCAAAACCATATCAATAATGCAAATATACATATAAAACCAGTTAGCAGTAATAAACCTAAAAGTGTAGGAATAATAATAATAATAAGCAATAATAAACAAGCTCTATCGATGACTAGGGGTAAATGAATTGTCATAGAAAAGTATAAAGTTCAGTTCAGTTCATGATTGCTGATGTAGTTATGGTTGTTGTATTGTAATCGTTGGAGAGAGAGAGAGAGCAAGAGAAAGCGAGCGAGAGAGATGTAACAGCTACAGTAGCCAAACCTTCCTTTGCTTTCTTAATCCGTTGTATCGTTGTTATGGTGGTCATTCAGTTATGACCCCTCTGGTCTTCAGCCAGACCGTTCTTCTGTGGTGGACTCGTCACTCTGGCTTGAGTGGATGCACACACGTCCCCACTGGCCCTGCTGTAACATTGAGTTTTACTGACCGATCTCCTGGTTCAGTCTCCAAAGCCCCCACCTTTCTTGTGGGTTCCAACATTCAATCAGTGTCCACTGGCGTGTCTGGAGGGTGTCTCTCCAGACCTGTCTTTTTATCCCTACCAACGGGGACTCAGCTATCCATCAATCCTGAATGACCATGTCCATCAAATCAGGCCACTCCTTCAGTCCACTGAGGAATGTTTATGAGCAAACTATTGTCTTTGCAGCGAAACAGTAAGTAATTCAAAAAGGAGTCACAATACAGTTAATCAGCAATTTCCCCCTCTCTTATCTGTCGAAGATGTTCTTGCCTGTTTATCGTCTCTTTCTCATGGTCAGCATAGCAACAGTAATATTTCGTGTTTCTCGGGGGGGGGGGGGATGGTTAACTCTGTACCCCATTGTCCATCAGGTCTGTTCATCACTCATAACAAGAGTGATTCTCTATGCCCACTATGGCGTCTAGCTTTAAACCTGCTCTCTAATTTACTGAATCAGATGAAAATAGGGTATCAAACCAGAGAGAAGCAAATGAGTTATACTTTTAACACAGCTTCTTTTCCTGGATGATTTGAAAATACACGCTCCTTCTTCAGTAAAGTGAAAGCAATTAACTCAAACAATAGAACTATTTTCTAAAGATATAAACATAAATTTTAGACTACTTAAGTGCAGTACATTAAACATATAGAAAGGTGCAATTGAGCTAATAGAATATAAAACAGAGCAGCAATATATAAAACAACCAATGGAAGAATATGAACCATAAGTATTCGGGAAATCAACAAGAAAATAGTGTGTAATAAAATTCATTGTATAATAAAAAAAACTTAACGACAGAATTTACTTCAAGGCTGATGAAAATCTGACAAACAGAGCTGAATAGTAAAAATATTACAAAGGCAATATACACTTAAGCTATACCCACATCAATGTATTCCTTTGGCATAAAATCTTGGCTTGAATCCAAACTGGAAAATTTACAAAGAAAAGAAAGAATTGAAACGGCAAATTTTATTTAGAAAACACTATGTAAAAATGAACATACTCAGATTAGCACTACCAAAAGGGTCAGCAGGAGACGCTCATGGAGTGAGCACTGTTTCAGATTCGCTCCATAACCTTTACTTTTTTTAACCTATGATCACCCTTATTTAACTTATTTTTACCTACACCAAAAGATTCTTGTTACTTTTTTGGACTTATCTTTAAGACTTTATTGTGAATTTTTGAAGAAAGGAATACAGAAATGGCTCTTAGATCTAAAGGGCGAGAACACGGGAAGGATTTTAACGGTAACGGAAAGAAGACGACTAATCCTAAGGGCACTGAATTGACTTATGAAATGTTATTGGAGGTTTTAAATCAAAAATTTGAAGAACAACGACAAATTTTTAAACAAGATATAAAGGCTTTTCAAAATTATATGGATAAGACGGACTCAGTAGTTAACCAGCAGCAAGTTCTAATCGCAACTCTGCAAGAAGACGCTTGGAAGCGAGATTTGATAATTGAAAAATTGGAGCAGAACTTACTTTCGATGATTAAACAGGTGGAAACACTTAAAACTAAGAGTGTCGACTTTGAGAATCGGTCCAGAAGACAGAACCTACGCATACTTGGTCTCCCGGAAGGTATTCAACAAGGGGACCCCTCGAAGTACTTTGCTCAACTTTTGAAGGATGCGTTCCCTTCTGTATTCCCAGCCAGTCCTCCGTTACTCGATCGTGCACACAGAATTAAGCGTCGATCATCAAGCGCTTCAGCTAAACCACCGGTTGTAATTGTCCGATTTCACTATGTGCATGTTAAAGAGCAACTGATTCGTGTGGCTCGGCGTGTAGGGATGGTCAAATTTCAAGATGTCAATTTTCGTTTAGTAGAAGACTTTAGTCCAGAAGTAATGAAGGCAAGGCTTCTTTTTAAACCTCTGATGTCTGAATGTTATGAGAAAAATCTAAAACCTGTGCTCTTATACCCAGCAAAGTTCAGAATATCGCCTCCGAATGCACCAAGGCGAGTTTTCCTTTCTATATCTGAAGCGAGAAGCTTTCTGGATGAGAACTTCCCTACTGCTACGGACACTCATTCCAAATAAATGAGTGATTTTGATTGTGCAAGATGGTTTTTATTTCCAAAACTAGACTTTGTTTCTGGCTATTGGTGTAGGTTTACTCTATATTTTATACTCTAGTTAAAGTTTTTTTTTCTCGACATGCTGATCTTTTTATTTTACTTACTTCAACCACTGTACTTTATCTTTGGTCATTATTATTAATCCTTCAAAGGTGAATTTTCTTTTGTTAAGATGGCGGTTTCTTCTCTAAAATATTTTTGGCTTTTTTTTTTGATTTCGCCATTTTATTTTCTCTCGTCTTCTTCCTATAATGCATCTCTTATCATAGTTTAATTTTTTTTTTACTTTGTTTGGGTTTTAACCCGATTTATAAGTTACTAGTGATTATACTCTTTTTGTTTTTTTTACTACCAATTATAGTAAGTGGTTTGGTTTTTGTATAGTGATTATTATTTCTTTAGAGTTTGGGGGGATCTTTTTTTTGTATCCTTTATATACGGAGTTGTCTTCTGCTGATATGGGGGTAGATTTAGTTTCATTTTTCCTTTTTCCCAGCCTATCCCTTGCTGGGGTAGTTTTGTTTTTTCCTCTTGGGTGGGGGGGGTGGGAGGTCTTTTTCTGTTTCTTATGTTTCTTTTATCACTTTTTTTTAGCTTTTTCATTTGGGCTGATTTTAAACTACAAAAATGTCCACGATGTCGTCACTTCCGGGTCCTCCCCTTATTTTTGTTCCTCTTCCGGGTGCATGAGTTCATAATCTGGTTAACCCTTTATATACCAAAGGGTTGATTTCAGAAATATGGCTCAGACCATTAATTTTGTCTCTTGGAATACTAATGGCTTAAACCATCCGATTAAACGGAAAAAGATTTACAAAGTATTCCAAAGACTTAATGCTCATATTATTTTTGCACAAGAAACTCATGTGAGGAAAGAGGACAATTATCGCTTTGGGGTCAACAGTATCATTCGAATTCGAATGCCAAAGTAAAGGGAGTTTCAATTTTTATTGACTTCTCTATTGCATTTGTCCAACATGATATCTTTTCGGATCCAAATGGTAGATTTTTGTTAATTACTGGCTTACTTTTTAACAAAAAGGTTGCTATGGTTAATGTTTATGCTCCAAATGTGGATTGTCCCGATTTTTTAAAGTCCTTATTTACTTCTCTACCTAATCTAAATGAATATGTTAATAATGGGTAGTGACTTTAATTGTTGTTTAAATCCTCTGATGGACAAATCTATATCTACTCAGACTTTACCTAATAAGTCGGCCACTTGTATTAACTCTTTTTTGACTGATAATGGAATTTTTGATATTTGGAGATTTCGGCATTCTAAGGACAAAGAGTTTTCATTTTTCTCACATGTTTATCATTCCTACTCGAGAATTGATTATTTTTTTATTGACTCTTGTTTTATTTCATCGGTAATTGGTTGCAATTATGATATTATAGCCATCTCTGACCATGCTCCATTAAAACTTTCTATTAAATTTATGGATACAGCTTCTAGTGCTAGACAATGGCGGTTTGATTCTACCTTACTGCAAGATCCGGATTTTATTAAATTTATGAAGGAACAGATCGATTTCTTCTTTTCAACTAATTCCATGGATGATATTTCTTGCGGAACACTTTGGGACACTTTTAAAGCATATATGCGTAGACAGATTATCTCCTACTCTGTTGGTCTGAGAAAACGCATCAAGAAGGAAACTCTTTTGTTGGTTGATAAAATTAAAGAGATTGACAAGAAATATTTGATTACTCCTAGTAAGGAGCTTTACAAACAAAGGGTTGAACTTCAAACAGAACATAATTTATTACTTACATCTTTGATTGAAAATCAATTAATGAAAACCAGATCTGATTTTTATATACATAGTGATAAATTGGGTAAACTGTTAGCTAGTCAATTGAAGAATGCTTTGGTTAAACGTCAAATTACTAAGATCCGTCAGCAGAATGGGGATCTGACAGTTAATCATGATGAGATAAACAAATCATTTCAAGATTTTTATACCTCCCTGTATCATTCCGAATTCCCTCATGATCGCAATACCATGTGTGATTTTCTTGGGAAATTGAATTTTCCAAAATTATCAGCAGATGATCTTTCAATATTAGATACTCCTATTACGGATGCAGAAATTAAAGGGGTTATTTCCTCTATGAATTCTGGGAAAGCACCAGGTCCAGATGGGTATACAGTAGAATTTTTTAAATGTTTTTCCGCTACTCTTTCTCCTTGGTTATGCAGGGTTTTTGAAGAAGCAATTAGATTGGGCAATTTGCCACAAACTTTTTATAGAGCTTCCATTTCTTTAATATTGAAGAAAGATAAAGACCCTACTGACTGTGCATCCTATAGACCAATATCTTTATTGAATGTAGATTCCAAGATCTTTTCCAAGTTACTGGCATCCAAGCTGGAGAAGGTATTACCCCAAATTATTTCGGAAGATCAAACCGGTTTTATTAAAAATCGCTATTCTTTTTTCAATGTTAGGAGATTATTGAATATTGTTTATACTCCTTCACATAGCACTTCAGAATGTGTCATTTCATTAGATGCGGAGAAAGCATTTGATAGAGTTGAATGGCCATACTTATTTAATGTGCTTGAGAAGTTTAATTTTAGTCCGACATTCATTTCCTGGATTAAACTGATATATCATACTCCAGTAGCCTTGGTGCTTACTAACAATCAAAGATCTCCCTTTTTTCGTTTATTTCGGGGTACTAGACAAGGCTGTCCTCTTAGTCCATTATTGTTTGATATTGCTTTAGAACCCTTGACAATTGCTACCAGAGAATCACAGAACATTTTTGGCACTAATCGTGGGACAGATATACATAAGTTATCATTATATGCAGATGATTTATTATTATTTATTTCTGATCCTGAGAAATCCATTCCTGCAGTTTTATCATTGTTGGCTCAATTTAGTGATTTTTCCGGGTATAAATTAAATCTTAATAAGAGTGAATTGTTTCCTTTAAATAGACAGGTTCCAATTTATGGAAATTTACCTTTTAAATTAGTTAATGAGTCTTTTATTTATTTAGGGATTAAAATCACAAAAAACTATAAAGACTAATTTAAGGTTAATTTTTTACCCTTAATCGATCAGATTAAATGTTTGTTTACTAAGTGGTCACCACTATCTTTATCTCTGATAGGTCGGATTAATGCTATTAAGATGGTTATTTTACCGAAGTTTTTATATATAGTTCAAGCGGTACCTATTTTTATTCCGAAATCTTTCTTTGCTAATGTTGATTCAAAAATTTCCTCATATATATAGCAGAATAAAAATCCTAGGTTAGGTAAAATTTATTTACAGAAGGCAAGGAAGGAAGGTGGATTGGCATTGCCTAATTTTAGATTTTATTATTGGGCAGTTAATATCTGATACTTGATATGTTGGTTAAAGGATTGGGATATATCTTTTAGCCCTCATTGGGTGAACCTGGAAATTAAATCTGTACAAGGATTTGCATTGGGTTCTATTTTGGGGACTTCTCTTCCCTTTGCTCTCTCTAAATTGCCGAAACGAATTGATAACCCGATAGTTAAACATACTTTACGTATATGGTTTCAATTTCGGAAATTTTTTGGGTTGACTCAGTTTGTTTTAAATATTCCTATTGTATCCAATTGCTTTTTTTTACCCTTCTATTATAGACCAAGCTTATTCAGCTTGGAAGACTAAAGGATTACTACGATTTTCCGATTTATTTTTGGATAATTGTTTTATGTCTTTTGAGCAAGTATCTAATAAATATAATTTTTTTTAGATATTTACAGATTAGGAATTTCTTAAATACTGTACTTCCTACTTTTCCAAATTTGGTGTCTTCAGGTATTTTGGAGAATTTGTTTGAACTAAATCCTTTACAGGAAGGGCTTATATCAAAACTTTACAATATAATTATGAAGATACGTTCAGAGCCCTTTTATAAGACTGAAAATGATTGGGAAAGAGAACTTAACCTTACTATCCCTATTGAGAATTGGGATAAAATTCTTCAATTAGTTAATACATCATCGATATGTGCTAAACATTCATTAATACAGTTTAAAGTTGTGCACAGGGCTCATATGCCCAAGGATAAATTGGCTCGTTTTTATTCCTATATAAATCCTATTTGTGACAGATGTCATTCTGAGATAGCGTCTTTAACTCATATGTTCTGGTGGTGTCCGCTTTTGAAAAAATATTGGAAAGATATTTTTGATATTATTTCTGTGGTATTGAACATTGATTTACAACCACATCCTATTACTGCAATTTTTGGTTTACCAATGATGGACTCACTTCATTTATCCTCTTCCGCTTGTCGAATGGTTGCATTTCTTACATTAATGGCTAGAAGATCTATTTTGTTGAATTGGAAAGAAATTAATCCTCCTACCGTATTTCATTGGTTTTCTCAAACTATGTTATGTCTAAATTTAGAAAAAATTAGAAGTGCTGTATTTGATACTTCTATTAAATTTGAAAAGATATGGAGACCATTTATTCAATATTTTCATATGATGTAATATGACCCTGTTCCAAGCCTATTTGTTTTTCCAGTTTCGATTTTATATATGTTGAGAGGATCGGAGTTGAAGACACTGATGATTTTGTATTTTTGTGAGATATTATAAACAGCCCTTTTTTTCTTTTTCTCTTTTTTCTTTTTTTTTCTTTATTAGTTATTAGATTAGTTTTCTTTTGCATAATTTTTTTTTCTTTTTTCTGTTTTTTTAATATATACTATGATATACCTAGGTTTGCCTTGTTTATTTGTATATTGTATCGTTCATGATTTGGGAATACTCATTTATACTGTAATCATTGCTTATGCATTCTTTCATGTTTAGTTGAAATGTGTATGTTTGTAATCCCATTATCTTTGTATTAATTTTATTTTGTTGACACTAATAACAATAATAAAAAGATTAGCACTACCAAGGTTAGGAGAAGGAAGAGGAATAACACAAAGAATTTATACAACAATCAGATAAAACTTCTAAGGATGTATTATCATCAACAAAAACACGATTCAGCACTTCATGTGTGAATATGTATTTCTGATAAGTTGTACACACCACAAAACTTAAATGAAAGCACAACCCAGACAAATAAAGAAATTATCATCACCGAAGAAAAAGTAAACAAATGGAAGAACACGATTCTCAATGGAAGAGATCTGAGCTGACTAGATGTTGACAAGGAAGTGCCGAAAGCCTGGCTCAGATTTGGAGACCTCTTCCCTGAAATAGAGGCTTCCATCTTGCAGTACAAGACCAAGTTGTTAACACAAAAAAACTGATCAAAAATGTATTAGAAAAGACCAACAAATGCCAGATGATGAAATGCAGAAAATGCTAAAAGAAACCTAAAACAGTTCAACATACTGCATTATCCTGCAGTTTATCTCAATCTGATTACTTACACAGGAAGAATCAATTAGCCAACATCAATCACCAAAATCATGCCTTAAGATACAAACTCATAAAAGATACTCACTATAAATACGTGACTGATCTAGTTTCAGAATAAGTCGTTCAAATTATGACTGATCCATTTTTACATAGGACAATCCTTCCTGATATAATATTAAAGAATAAACAAGGAAGAATATATTGCTTAATAGACATAGCCTTTGCAAACACTCTTGGCATTTACAGTAACAAGGGAAAAATACCAGAAATATTAAGTAAAAGGAAATTCAAAGACTATGGAATATACATTTTATACATTTTCCCAAAAGTAATATCTACAACTGGCTTCATCCTAAATTCACCACACAATAGCATTAAACAATTAGGGCTATACACTATAAAAGGTATTTAAACTAAATTCAATGCACATTAAATTTTACAAACCCAGCACAGAATAACCAACAAACTCAGAGATAATGAACCTTAGGTGTAATATCTGGTCAAACAGGGCTTTGCACAATTAAGAAGCATGCTGGATAACGGAGGAGAAAGAACAAGTTCCCACAATTTAAGACATGCAAACACCTTAACTTACAATGGATATGCTAAAAGCAGTCATAAAAAACTCACAACTGGAAAAGTACTGGCAGTGATAAAATTCATAATTATTCATATAAAAATTTACTTGCTTCATCCATACCCATTGATACATGTAATACCTCATAGGCCTGATTTTGTTCTCACAAATCAATGAATATGTTGTTAAAAAAAGATCACTCCCTACTTGTACTTTGTTTTCTCCTTTCACTTGTTCTTTCTTTCCTCTCTTTTGTATAAGTGTATACCTCAGATAAACATTAAGTTGAGATTTGTGGCAAATATGACGATATGATATATATGTATAGTATCTGAAGTACATCTTATGCAAATGTTTGTTTGATGATGAACTTCAATAAAATATAAATTACCAAAAAAAAAATCCTGAATAAGTGCCTGAATTAAAACATCTTTAGGCATTGTACCTTAAAGAGAAATCACAGATGAACAATCAAAATATCATCCTAATTCTTGTTTAAAAATATATAAAAAATTATAACATTGTGCATCTTCAAATAATCACTACTCATTTAGATAATGACAATATACTTACAGAAGAGCTGAAAGACTGCTACAAGTGTATGAAAGGATGTAAAAACAATGATAATTGACTTTGTAACACTAAATCAAGTCTGGAGGAAAAGCAGATATCTTTCATGTTATATTGACTATCAAAAATCATTTGATTCTGTCCCACACTCATGTTTTATATATAAACTGCATCCAATATTTATGAAATTCCTACAAGCATTGAACTAAGATTCTGACAATGAAGCATTGGCTTACTATAATTAACCTATCTATTAGCAATGATAAAAGTATAACCGCCTTTAACAAAATAAACAGACATTTTCCAAGGTGACTCATCAAGTCCACTCTGGTTTTGTCTAGCTTTAAATTCACTGCCTAATTTACCGAATCAGACAAAGACAGGGTCTTAAATCAGAGACAACAAAATGAACTATACCTTGACACAGCTTTTAGACATGGACGAGTTGAAAATATATGCTCCTTCTTCAATACAGCAAAAGCAACTAATTCAAAAAGTAGAACTATATTCTACAGATAGAAACATGAATTTTGGACTACATAAAACAGTACATTAAATGCATCAAAAGGTGTATTAGATCTAATAAAATATAAAACAGAGCAGCAGGATACAATATAACCAATGAATGCATATGAAACACAAGTACAGTATCTGGAATACCAAAAAGACATGAAATTTTATCAAATCGCCATAAAAGGAAAACTTTTAAAAGAATTTACTGTACATCAAGGCTTTAGAAAATCTGCCAGAGCTCAATACTATTTCCTAGAAACTGAGGGGTCCCTTCAGGCAATACAGGACCTCACTAAAAAATGATCAAAAATACATAATAAAAACCAACAAATTCAAGATGGTAAATGCAGAAACACCAAGAGACACCAGAAGCAAATCAACACATTACAGGCTTCTGCATCAGTTTCACTCAATCTGATTACTTAATCAACTGGTAAACATCATTCACCAAAATCTTGCTTTATAATATAAATTCATAAAATACACCATACCTGATCATCAATGCAAGCCTGATCAGTTTTAGAGTCAGAGTCCTACAAGTTATGTTACAACCGATCCATTATTACAGATAGGACAATCCATAGTAACAGTCTAGATATAATATTACAGGATAAACAAGCAAAAGCAATTTACCTGTAACCATACCAGACACACACAACACAAGAAAATCAGCAAGTGAAAAACACCAGAAATATGCTGAATTAAAAGAGGAAGTTGAAAGAGTATGGAATATGAACATTGTCCCGACAGTAATATTTAGAACTGGTATCATCCCAAAATCACTACACAATGGCATTAAACAATTAGGCATATACAGCATTATTCATGTCAATCTTGAGAAAGGCATAATAATATGCACCACTAGAATAATTGAAATTAATGTTCTTAACAATTTGAGAAATTAGTGTGCTTGTCTATGCCTGTACCTCAGATTTTTCAAGTCTGAGCTGAGAAAATAATAAAAATACAACAATAATAATACTAATGAATAATCAGTAATGAAATGAGAACACCAAAATTGTAGAAAAGATACTGGAACAAAATCGAAAGTTTAGGAGCACAAATAGCCCAACAAATGGAGCGTAAAATGTATAATCTGAGCACTACAGTTACGAGAAAAGCTGAGGAAATATTAAGGAAATACAAAATCCATACAAGATATGATCAACCTCACAGAAACACTATAGAATTTACAGATACTGTAAAACAAAAGCTTGGTGCATGCAAAGCCAGACTAAATAGATATATGAATTGTGCCAAACATAGAAAACAGAATTATCAGTTCAGAAACTATGACAAAGTTTTATACAGGACATTGAAATTACGTTTGATGCATCAAAGTGTTACCAACTCTAGCACAGAAGTAACAACTAACAGAGTTAATGGACTTTTGGTCTAATATCTGCTCAAACAAGGCAATGCACAATCAAAAGCAAGCTGGATTAGGAAAGAAGAAAAGCACACTTTTAAGTGATGCAAACATCTGAAGTTAAAGTCGTTACACAGAAGAAATATTCTCAATTGGAAAAGTACTAGCAGTGATATCATTCATAATTATTGGTCTAAAAATGTATTTGCTTTCATTTGTACCTATTGACATATTTACAATTTTTAAAAATCCTGATGAAGTACAATAGGTCACCGCTCATGCTTACAGAAAAGCAGAAGGAATGCTGTACGAGTATGACAGGATGAAAAAGAACAACTGATGACAGATTTTGTAATTCTAAATCAAGCATGGCAGAAAAGCAAAAAATCTTAAGCATTTGATTCTGTCCCATACTGATTAGATTAATAATACCAGGTACACAAGTTAAAAAAAAAAGGAGTAAGAGAGATAAAAAAATTACACAAATCAGATAAAACTTCTAAGGATGTATTTATTAATCAATGAAAACAGGATTCAGTGTTCCACATGTGCATATGTAATTCTGATAAGAAGACACCACTAAACTTAAACTAAAGCACAGCCTAGAAAAATGAAGAAGTTATCACCACAGAAGAAAAATTAAATCAAAGGAAGAACATGACCCGACATGGAAGAGATCCCCATGATCTGAGCAGTCTGGATGTTGACAAAGAAATGTCAAACTCCTGGCTCAGTGTTGGAGACCTCTTCCCAGAAACAGAGGGCTTCCTTCTGGGAATACAGGACCAGGTGGTTAACAGAATCAGAATCATGAACAATTATCATAAATACTTAATAAAAGACCAAGAAATTAATATGATATATGCAGAAAATGTCAAAAAACCAAAACAAACAAATTCAACTTACAGTAGGATCTTGCAGCAGTTTAATGCAATCTGATTACTTAAATAGGCATAATCAAGTAGCAAACATCAATAACCAAGATCATACTTTAAAATATAAACTCTAAATGGCCGCATAATTTAATATAAATACAAGACTGATCCAGTCATAGCATCAATTATATCATGACTGATGCATTATTACATCTAAGAATCCATAATAACTGTCCCAATGCAATATTAATGAGTAAACAAGCAAGAACTTACCTAATCGATGTAGCCACTCCAAATAACACAATGCACAGCAATAACGGACAAACACCAAAAATGTACTGAGTTAACAGATGAAATTGAAAATCAATGGAACATGAACAGTGTATATATATATATATATATATATATATATATATACATACATATATACACATATATATTACAATAATACTGTATCTACAATTGGTTTCATCAAAAAGTCACTACACATTAAATGATTAGGCCTATACAGCATTACTTCTGTAAATATTGAGGCATCTACAATACTCAATACCATGAGAACAGTCCAAAAGTACTTACCAATTGAGAAATGAGAGTGCTTGACTATGCTCATACCTCAGGTTTTACCAACTTGTGCAGCGAAAAAATAAAAATACAATAACAGTAATAGTAATGAATAATGATCAATGAAATAAGAACACCAAAATCGCAGAAGACATTAACAGAAGAAAATTGAATATTTGAGAGCACAAATAACCCACCTAATGAAGAATAAAAGGATAACATGAGCAAGAAAGTTAAGAGATAAACTAAGGAAATATAAAGTCCACACAAGATCAGCATTACAAAAAGCATTGTAGAGTTTACAGATATACTAAAACAAAATGTTGATACATTCAAAGCCATTCTGAATGGATACATGAAATGCTCCAGATGTAGAAGAAAGTATTAGCGGTTCAGGAAGGAAGGTTTAAACAGGATATTTAAACTAAATTCAATGTACCAAAATTTTACCAACCTTTGCACAAGAATTACCAGCCAGCTCAGAGATTGAACTTATGGTCTAATATCTGGTCAAACAGGGCGATGCAGAATTAAGGAGCAACCTGGATTAGCGAGGAAGAACACACTCACACAATTTTAGACGGGCAAACACCTGAAGTTAAAATGGATATGCTAAAAGTGGTTATAAAAAATACCCACAACAGGAAAAGTACCATATTCATAATTATTGGTATAAAAATATAATTACTTTCATCAGTAACTATCGATATGACAACAATTTTGTTAAAAATCCTGAAGGAGTGCCCGATGTTTTGACAGAAGGTAGAATGGTATGTTACCTCAACGAGAAATCCCAAAAGACTCAAAATACTCTCCTAATGCTTTTGTATTTTACAAACTATATATAAAATTGTAACATAATGCATCTTGCAGCTAAGCACCACTCACTTAGAAAATATTAATATACTTACAGAGGAGTTGAAATTGCTGTGATCGGGTGAAAAGACGTAAAGACTACATTCCTTTGGATTCTGTAATTCTAAGTCAAGCCCAGCAGAAAAGCACTTGTTTAGGTCCCACATTCATGGTTAATAAAAGCTCTTAATATGCATAAAGTACACTCAATAACTGTGGAATTCTTATGACATCTGATGAAGCATTGCATACTACAAAAACACTGTCTATTAACTACACTATCAAAATAAAATGAGGCATTTTTCAGGTTGATTCTCTAACCCACTATGGCTTTGTCTGGGTTTCAACCCACACTCTGATTTGCTGAATCAGATGATAATAGAGTATCAAATCAGAGAGAACAAAACAAATTATATCTTAGCACACCTTCTATATCTGGACGATGTGAAATTGTATGCTCCTTCATTAGTAAAGCTAAGGAAATTAATTAAAATAGTAGAAATATTTTCTAAAGATATAATCTTGAATTTGGGACTAGATAAGTTCAGTACATTGAAAATAAAGAAAGTTGTAATAAAGCCCATAGAATATAAAACAAAGCAACAGGATACAAGTGGTGGATGAATATTACACATATAAGTAAAAACATAGAAAATACTTCATAATGCGATAAAGGGAAAACGTTTGATAGAAATTACTTTGGCTTCAGAAAATCAGCCAGAGCTCAATAGTAATAATATAACAAAAGCAATAAACACCTTTGCGATACCCATATTGACGTACTCTTTCGGAGTAATATCTTGGTCTAAATCCAATCTAGAAAATTTACAAGGAAAAGAAAGAACTGAAATAACAAATTTTAGAAAACACAAAATGAACACAAGCATGCTTAGTTTAATATTAGCAGGTACAGAAGGAGGAAGAGGAATAACGGGCATAAAAAATTTACACAACAGTCAGATAAACCTTCTAAGGATACATTTTCATCAACAAAAACAGGATTCAACACTCATTTGTACAAATATAATTCTGATCAGAAGTACACACACCTGAACTTGAATGCAAGCACAATCCAGAAAAATGAAAAATAATTCAGTGCAGAAGAAAAAGTTAACAAATGGAAGAGCATGATCCTCCATGGAAAGCATCTCCATGATCTGAGCATACTAGATGTTGACAAGGAAGCGAAGGCTTGGCTCAGAGTTGGAGACCTCTTCCCAGAAACAGAGGGCTTCCATCTAGGAATAAAGGACCAGGTTGTTAATACAAAAAATGATCAAAGATAAATAATAAAATACCAACAAATTGAAGATGATAAATGCAGAAAATGCCTAGAGAATCCAGAAAAAAATCCAACATATTAGAGTATCCTACAGCAGTTTAACTGAATATAAATACTCATATAGGGAGAATCGAGAAGCAAACATCAGTCACCAAAATCATGCTTTAAAATACAAACTCAAAGGCACCATAAATAAAAGACTGATCCAGTTGTAGAATCAAAGTCCTACAAATTGTGTTATGACTGATCCATTATTACATAGGAGAATCCATAATAAGTGTCCTGATATAATATGAAAGAATAAGCAATAACAACTTACTTAATAGATATAGCCATTCCAAAGACACATAATGTACAGTAATGAGAAAAACACTAAAAATATACTGAACTAAGAGGAAATCAAAAGACTATGGAATATGAAGTGTATACATTGTCCCAGCAGTAATAGTAATAGTAAATAGTTTCATCCCAAAGTTACTACACAATGGCATTAAACAAAAGGCCTACACAGCATCTTAATGTAAATCTCTAGAAAGCTGCAATACAAAATACCACTCGAATAGTTAGTAAGTTCTTACCAATTAAGGAATGAGTATAGTTGGCTATGCCTCTACCTTAGGTTTTACCAACTTGAGCAGAGAAAAATTTAAAATACAAATACAACAGTAATAATAAATAATGATCAATGAAACGAGAACACCAAAATGGCAGAAGACATTAGTAAAACAAACTCGAAAACTTAAGAGCAGAAATAACTCACCTAATGGTGTATAAAATGGTTAAACCAAAGAAAAGAGTTAAGAGATAAGCTAAAGAAATTCTAACACCTGAAAAGGGTTTGAAATGATGTAAAGTATAACTTTTAGTAGATTCGGCAATTCTAAATCAAGTCCAGAGGAAATGCAGAAACCTTTCATGCTGTTATATTGATGACCGAAAATCACTTGATTCTGTCCCACACTCATTTTGAATGGAAGCTCTTAATATATATGAACGGCACCCAAAATTTGTGAAAATCCAACAACAAGCGTTGTGTTAAGATTCCAACAATGAATCATTGGCATATTATATATAATCACTCCATGTATTAACAATAAAATAACATGCAACCACCTTTGTCTAACTTTAAACTCATTGCCTAACTTACTGAATCAGAAGAGGGAAGGGTATCAAATCAGAGACAACAAAAACTAGACCTTGACACAGCTTCTAGACATGGACAAATTGAAAATATATGCTCCTTTGTGGCGGTCCGCACACACGGGACTCGAACCGCCATCGGGAGCCGCAGGCAGATGCACAGCCCACTCGGGGCGGACCTTCCAGGGACGGTCTGACGTCACATCCGCCCCGCTGGTCGCAGGGACCCATGAGAGGGGAGATTTAAGCACGCAAGTTTGAATCAGTAAAGTCATTCCGAGTTCAGCTCTCTCTGCCTCCGTGTGTTCCTTTCGTAGCGCTTTGCACTCGACTACATTGGTGACCCTGACGTTCCAAACGGCATCTGGAACCAGCGACTCTGCAACCAGCCATGAATCCGAGAATTCACACAGCGCGGTCTCTCTGAAGCTTCCAACTTTCTGGGCCACTCGGCCCCACGTTTGGTTTGAGCAGGCTGAGGCCCAGTTCAATACCAGAGACATTACAGCCGACACTACACGGTATTACTACGTGGTCAGCGTGCTCGACCAGGAGATGGCAGGCTGGATCATTGACTTCCTATGCCAGCCACCAATGGAGGACAGGTACACTAAGCTTAAGGTGCTCCTGATCTCTACATTCGGACTTTCCTGCTGCAAACAGGCCGCAAGGCTCCTACACATGGACAGCCTGGGCGACCACACGCCATCCCAGCTCATGAATGATATGCTGGCGCTCATGGACGGCCATAAGCTGTGCCCTTTTATTTGAACAGTTGTTCCTCGAGCAAATTCCAGAGGACATTCACCTCCTCCTTGCGAGTGAGGATTTCAGCGACCCACGCAGGGTCGTGGCTAAAGAAGACATCCTTTGGCAGAGCAAGCAACGTGGAGCAGCCTCCATGGGCCTAGCCACGATCGCACGCCCCAAAGCCAAGGCCCCGCAACCGACGCCGCCAAGACCCACAGGGGGAAAAGACAAAAGTTCGGAACAATGGTGTTTCTATCACCAAAGATGGGGCTCAGGCGTGTGCTGTTGCCATCCACCATGTGCTTTTCCGGGAAACGCCGGGGCCAGCCGTCGCTAATGGCTATGATGGTTGGCCTTCAAGACAGCCTCCTGTACCTCTGGGAATGACACTCCGGGCGGTGCTTCCTGGTAGACACCAGGGCTGAAGTCAGCGTACTCCCCCACTCAAACATGGACACTCGTAACGCGGTCCCAGGCCCTGAACTCACCGCCGCAAATGGCACCAGTATTCAGATGTACGGCCTGCGAACTATTGCACTGCATTTCCGGTCCAGCTGTTTCACTTGGACTTTCACATTGACAGCGGTGTCACAGCCACTGCTAGGGGCAGACTTCCTACGAGCCAACTGCCTCCTGGTCGACTTGAAAGGCTGGCGTTTGGTCCACGCCGAGACGTTCCAGACTTTCCAGCTCGGACAAGCCAAGCTACCGGCCCTCCACCTGGATTCCGTGACCCTCTCGGGTAATGAATTCGCCAGGGTGTTGGCGGAATTCCCCTCCATTGTCACCCCGCAGTTCTCCATGGCCGACCCCAAGCACGGCGTGCAGCACCACATCCCCACGCAAAGACTGCTGTTGCACGCCCGAGCTCGCAGGCTCCCACCCAACAAGCTCCACCTCCTCGCCAAGGAGGAGTTCCGTAAGATGGAACAGCTGGGAATCGTACGCCACTCAGACAGCCTGTGGGCATCACCGCTGCATATGGTGCCCAAATCTGCAGGAGGATGGAGGCCCTGCGGAGACTACAGAAGACTCAAAGACACCACAACCGCCAACAGATACCCGGTACCCCACATGCAGGACTTCACAGCGAACCTGCACGGAGCGACCATCTTCTCCAAAATCGACCTGGTCAGGGGATATCATCAGATCCCAGTGCACCCCGACGACGTGCCCAAGACAGCCCTCATCACCCCGTTTGGCTTGTTCGAATTTCTGAGGATGGCTTTTGGTTTCAAGAATGCAGCCCAAACTTTCTAAAGGCTCATGGAGCAAACACGAGGAAATCTGCAGATGCTGGAAATTCAAACAACAACACACACAAAATGCTGATGGAACACAGCAGGCCAGGCAGCATCTATAGGGAGAAGCACTGTCGACGTTTCGGGCCGAGACCCTTCGTCAGCACTAACTGAAAGGAAAGAAAGTAAGAGATTTGAAAGTAGTGGGGGGAGGGGGAAATGTGAAATGATAGGAGAAGACTGGAGGGGGTGGGATGAAGCTAAGAGTTGGAAAGGAAACAACACCTTATATACCGGCTAGGTTAGCCTCCAACCCGATGGCATGAACATTGACTTCCCTAACTTCCGTTAATGCCCCTCCTCCCCTTCTTACCCCATCCCTGACATATTTAGTTGTTTGCCTGTTCTTCATCTCCCTCTGGTGCTTCCCCTCCTCTTTCTTTCTCCCGAGGCCTCCTGTCCCATGATTCTTTCCCTTCTCCAGCTCTGTATCACTTTCGCCAATCACCTTTCCAGCTCTTAGCTTCATCCCACCCCCTCCGGTCTTCTCCTATCATTTTGCATTTCCCCCTCCCCCCACTACTTCCAAATCTCTTACTATCTTTCCTTTCGGTTAGTCCTGACGAAGGGTCTCGGCCCGAAACGTCAACAGTGCTTCTCCCTATAGATGCTGCCTGGCCTGTTGTGTTCCACCAGCATTTTGTGTGTAAAGGCTCATGGACTCTGGGATGCAGCCTGGATTTCGTTTTCATTTACTTAGCCGATATCCTGGTGGCCAGCAGTTCTCACAAAGAGCATGTGGCACATTTGCGCCAGCTCTGCCAACGCCTGAGTGACCACGGATTGGCAATCAATCCGGCGAAGTGCCAGTTTGGGCTGACGGAAATCGACTTCTTGGGCCACAGCGTCAACTGACATGGCGCAGTTCCCCTACTGGACAAGGTCCAGGCCATCCGCCAGTTCTCCAAGCCCAGCACGGTCAAGGGCCTGAAGGAGTTCGTAGGGATGGTCAACTTTTATCATCGGTTCGTGCCGGCAGTGGCCAGCATTATGAGACCCTTGTTCCGCCTGATGGCCGGCAAGGCCAGAGGAGTGGCATGGGATGCGGAGTCCACGGAGGCGCTTGAGCAGACCAAGGAGGCGTTGGCGAAGGCGGCCCTCCTAGTGCACCCGATGTACCCACGGCACTCACAGTCGACGCTTCCGACACGGCAGTTGGCGGAGTCCTGGAGCAGCTCGTTGAGGACCAGTGGCAACCACTCACTTTCTTCAGCAGGCACCTATGGCCACCAGGGGTGAAGTACAGCGCCTTCGACAGAGAGTTGCTAGCGCTCTACCTGGCTGTCGGGCACTTCTGGTACTTCCTTGAGGGAAGGGAGTTCACCGTGTATACGGACCACAAGCCCTTCACCTTTGCACTGGCCAAGGTACCGGTCTCATGGTTGGCTTGGCAGCAGAGGCACCCGTCCTTTATTTCAGAATTCACCACGGATGTCTCCCACATTGCAGGGAAGAACAACGTCGTTGCCGACACACTGTCTTGCCCCTGCCTCCACTCAGTAGGTATATCGTCCACAGGAACAGACTACGCAGCACTGACGGAAGCACAACGGTTGGACACCGAGATCTTGGCTTACCACACCGCCGTTTCGGGGCTCCAGTTGGAGGACGTCTCCATTAGCCCGGCAGCGGATCGACTCCTGTGTGACGTGTCTACCGGCAAACCCCAACTTGTGGTACCAGCGGCACTGAGGCACCGGGTGTTCGATGCGCTGCACGACCTGGCCCACCCGTCCATCATGTTGGTAGTGGACAGATTTGTCTGGCACGGTTTGCGCGAACAGGTCAGACACTGGACCAGGACCTGCGTACACTGCCAGACTGCCGAAGTCCAGTGGCATGTGAAGGCTCCCCTCCAGCAGTTCCAGCCGAAACAAAGGAGGTTCCAACACATCCATGTGGACATCGTCAGCCCCCTGCCAGTCTCCTGGGGCGCCAGGTATATTTTTACCATGGTAGACAGGTTCACCAGTTGGCCGGAAACCACACCGCTCGCAGACATGCCCACTGAGTCCTGCGCCAGGGTGCTCATTGCCAACTGGATTGCCAGGTTCGGCCTCCCAACGGACATACGGACATCACCTCCAACAGAGGGGCGCAGTTCATGTCTGGTTTGTGGACAGCACTGGCGCAGCTCCTGGGCACCCAGCTGCATCACACCACAGCATACCATCCCCAGTCCAACAGATTGGTAGAGCGATTCCACTGGCTTCTCAAGTTGGCAATGATGGCGCGCCTCAGGGGTCCCAACTGGACAGACAAGCTTCCCTGGGTCCTACTGGGCATCTGCACAGCCCCCAAGGAGGACCTGGGCACCTCCTCAGCAGAACTGCTCTACGGCGCCCCCCGATGGTCCTGGGCGAGTTCATACCAGAGGCCCGAGGTTCGGACGAAACTCCAGCAGCAGAGCTAACAAGGCTGCGGGACAAGGTAGGGATCCTTAGCACCGGTCCCAACCTCCAGGCATGGTCCCATGCCATCCTTCACCCCTAAAGACCTCTGAGACTGTGAGGCAACACGAGTGAATCTGCAGATGCTGGAAATAAATAAAAACGCAAAATACTGGCAGAACTCAGCAGGCCAGACAGCATCTATCTGGACAGCACTCCTGATGAAGGGTTTCCGCCTGAAATGTTGTCACTACCTCCTCCCATAGATGCTGTCTGGCCTGCTGAGTTCTGCCAGCATTTTGCGTTTTTATCTGAGAGTGTGAGTATGTTTTTCAGGGTCATGCACAGGTCACCTCTACAGCAGCTGTACGAGGGACGCTTCATGGTGATCCGGCACATCGGATCCACGTGTGTCATGGAGGTGGGTGGCCGGGAAGAGACTTTTACAGTGGACCGCCTCAAACCGGCACACTTGGACATAGAGCAACCAGTGAGAGTATCCGCACCAGGCCGGCAAGGCCGGCCACCCAGGCAAGCCACACAGACTGGGAGCTCCACTCCCCCGATGGACGTTTCTGGGGGAGGGGGGCGGGTGGTGTTGCGGTCCACACACACGGGACTCGAACAGCCATCGGGAGCCGCAGGCAGAAGCATGGCCCACTCAGGGTTGACCTTCTGGGGACGGTCTGACGTCACGTCCGCCCCGCTGGTCGCAGGGACCCATAGGAGGGGAGATTTATATGCGCGAGTTTGAATCAGTAAAGTCATTCCGAGTTCAGCTCTCTGCCTCTTGTGTGTTCCTTTCATAGCGCTTTGCGCGCGACTACACCTTCTTCAATACAGCAAAAGCAATTAATTCAAATAGTCGTATATTCTAAAGATAGAAACATGAACTTCGGACTCCATAAAACAGTATATTAAATATATCGAAAGGTGTATTAGATCTAATAAAATATAAAACAGAGCAGCAGGATACAATACAACCAGTGAATGAATATGAAAGACAAGCACAGCATCTGGAATACCAAAAAGCAATGAAATTTGATCAAATCACCTTAAAAAGTAAAACTTTTAAAAGAATTTACTGTACATCAATGCTTTGCAAAATCTGCCAGAGCTCAATACTACTTCCTAGAAAACGAGGGTTTCCTTCAGGCAATACAGGACTTAACTAAAAAATGATCAAAAATACATAATAAAAGACCAACAAATTCAAGACAGTAAATGCAGAAACACCAAGAGACACCAGAAGCAAATCAACACATTACAGGCTTCTGCATCAGTTTCACTCAATCTGATTACTTAATCAACTGGTAAACATCATTCACCAAAATCTTGCTTTATAATATTAACTCATAAATCTCAACGTACCTGATTATCAATGCAAGGCTGATCAGTTTTAGAGTCAGTGTCCTACAAGTTATATTACAACCAATCCATTATTACAGATAAGACAATCCATAATAACAGTCTAGATATATTACAGGATAAACAAGCAAAAGCAACTTACCTGTAGCCATACCAGACCCACATAACACAAGAAAATCAGGAAGTGAAAAACACCAGAGATATGCTGTATTAAAAGAGGAAGTTGAAAAATTATGGAATATGAACAGGGTACACATTGTCCCAACAGTAATATTTAGAACAATATCATCTCAAAATCACTACACAATGGCATTAAACAATTAGGCATATACAGCATTATTCATGTCAATCTTGAGAAAGCCACAATAAGCACCACTAGAATAATTGAAATTAATGTTCTTAACAATTTGAGAAATTAGTGTGCTTCTCTATGCCTGTATCTCAGATTTTTCAAGTCTGAGCTGAGAAAATAATAAAAATACAATAATAATAGTAATGAATAATCAGAATGAATTGAGAATACAAAAATTGTAGAAAAGATAGTGAAACAAAATCGAAAGCTTAAGAGCAGAAATAGCCCAACAATGGAGCGTAGAATGTATAATCTGAGCACTACAGTTACGAGAAAAGCTGAGGAAATACTAAGGAAATATAAAATCCATACAAGATATGATCAACCTCACAGAAACACTGTAGAATTTATAGATACTGTAAAACAAAAGCATGGTGCATGCAAAGCCAGACTAAATAGATATATGAATTGTGCCAAACATAGAAAACAGAATTATCAGTTCAGAAACTATGACAAAGTTTTATACAGGACATTGAAATTACATTTGATGTCTCGAAGTGTTACCAACTCTAGCACAGAAGTAACAACTAACAGAGTTAATGGACTTTTGGTCTAATATCTGCTCAAACAAGGCAATGCACAATCAAAAGCAAGCTGGATTAGGAAAGAAGAAAAGCACACTTTTAAGTGATGCAAACATCTGAAGTTAAAGTCGTTACACAGAAGAAATATTCTCAATTGGAAAAGTACTAGCAGTGATATCATTCATAATTATTGGTCTAAAAATGTATTTGCCTTCATTTGTACCTATTGACATATTTACAATTTTTAAAAATCCTGATGAAGTACAATAGGTCACCGCTCATGCTTACAGAAAAGCAGAAGGAATGCTGTACGAGTATGACAGGATGAAAAAGAACAACTGATGACAGATTTTGTAATTCTAAATCAAGCATGGCAGAAAAGCAAAAACCTTTCACGTTGTTATGACTATCCAAAATCATTTGATTCTGTCTCATACTGATGCTTAATAGAGGCTATTAATAATATATATAAACTACACCCAAAATTGTGGAATTCCTACAACATCTGATGAAGTATTGGCATAGTATAACTTAATTCCATTTCTCATTCTCATATGTCAATCTGTGGTGTCCTCTACTGTTGTGATGAGGCCACACTCAGGTTGGAGGAGGAACACCTTACATTCCAGCTGAGTAGCCTCCAACCTGAGGGCATGAACATCAATTTCTCGAACTTCTGATAATGGCCACCACTCCACCCTCCCAACCCCTTCCCTCTCACTTTTTCCCTCTCTCCCCCCTCATCTCCTTGCCTGCCCATCGCCTCTCTCTGGTGCTCCTCCCCCTTGTCTGCACAATGATGACTGGACTTGACCAAAACCTCAAGGATATCGAAGATGCACGATAAACAGCGGTCATTAACAATGAGCTACTAAGGCTCAAGGTAGATATAGCTGCCCTACAAGAAACACGTTTGGTGGATTCAGGTACACTGAAAGAAAAGGACTACACATTCTTTTGGCAGGGAAAGAACCAAGACGAGCCCCACGAGCATGGAGTGGGCTTTGCCGTTAGGAACTCCTTGTTGCAAATGGTGGAGCCACAAGAAAATGGATCAGAACGACTCATGACTCTCCGCCTACACACCAGTCATGGCCCAGTATCTGTTGTCAGTGTGTATGCCCCTACCTTGAACTCCACCTCTGAGGCAAACGAATGTTCTACGACAAATTAGAAACTGTTGTCAGGAATATCCCCAGTGATGAGCACCTCGTACTCCTTGGTGACTTCAACGCCAGAGTGGGAGCCGATAACGATTCCTGGCCATCTTGTCCAGGCCACTTTGGAATTGGAAAAATAAATGACAATGGACAACGTTTCCTGGAGTTCTGCTCCTATCACGGCCTGTGTGTAACTAACTCCTACTTTCAGATGAAGTTGCAGTACAAGATCTCATGGCGACATCCACGATCTAAACACTGGCACCAACTAGACATGATCAACACCAGGCGCTCTTTCATCAACTCTGTACTAATCACCCACTCATACCACAGTGCAGACTGCAATACAGATCATGTTTTAGTATGCTGCAAGATCAAACTACGTCAGAAAAAAATCCACCACTCCAAACAAACTGGAAAACCTCGCATCAACACAACAGAGATGAAACCATCAGAAAAGGTTGATCAGTTTGCCAAGTCAGTACAGGGTGCTATGACTACCTCCTCACAAGGAGATACTGCAACAGAACAATGGTCATACCTTCACGACACCAGCCACAAATCAGCACTCTTTATCTTTGGAAGAAAGACCATAAAGAGCAGTGAGAGGTTTGAGGCAAAGTGCAACATCACGACTTCTGTCATCGAAGCCAAGTGTGCAGCTCTCACAGAGTACAAGTGCTCACCATCCGACCAAACACTCTAGGCTCTTCGAGCTGCTAGAAGCAAAGTGCATCAGACTGCAAGGCAGTGTGCAAATGAGTACTGGCTCCAGCTCAGTGAGGACATTCAGACAGCAGCTGTGACAGGCAACATCAGATCGATGTATGATGGTACCAAGGAGGCCCTTGGCCCATCGCAGAGCAAGACAGCACCCCTGAAGTCATCCAGCGGTGAAATAATCAATGATAAAAGCAAGCTGATGGAATGCTGGGTAGAACACTACTCTGAGTTCTACTCGAGGGAAAATGTTGTTGTTAGCTCAGCCATTGATGCCATCAATTGTCTACCACTCATGGATGAACTCGACTCTGTACCAACCATTGAGGACCTCAGCAAGGCAATTGACAGTCTGGCCCCAGGGAAAGCTCCTCGCAATGATGGGATTCCTCCAGACCTGATCAACGCTGCAAGAGCTCACTCCTCCAACCTTTACACAAGGTCCTCTGTTAGTGATGGAAGGAAGGAGCCGTACCACGGGATATGCGCAACTCCAAAATCGACACTTTGTACAAGAACAAGGGTGATAGGTGCGACTGCAACAACTATAGGGGTAGCTCCCTCCTGAGTCTACCCTGAGTTCCAATGTGGTTTTCGTGCAAAGGAGGTCAACTGTCGACATGATTTTCTCACTCTGTCAACTCCAGGAGAAGTGCAGGGAACAACAGAAACCCCTCTGTGTCAATTTCATTAATTTGACCAAGGCATTCGACCTTGTCAGCAGGGATGGGCTCTTTCAGGTTCTCCATAGGATCGGCTGTCCCCCGAAACTCCAAAGTAGCATTAACTCATTCCACGATGACATGAGGGCTACTGTTCAGTATGATGGCAGCTCATCAGAACCCTTTGCTATTCTCAGCGGAGTCAAACAAGGATGCATGTTGGCCCCAACATTATTCGGCATCTTCTTCTCGATGCTATTGAAGCACACGTTTGGGATGTTGACAGAAGGCATCTACAAGCACACTAGGTCTGATGGGCGGCTCTTCAACCCTGCGCACCTGAGAGCAAGAACAAAGGTGCGAATGATCTTAATATGTGACGTGCTCTTTGCCGATGATGCTGCTATAACCTTGCACATCAAACAGCAACTACAAACTCTCATGGACTGCTTCTCTAAGGGATGCAAGGACTTCGGGCTTACCATCAGCCTAAAGAAAACAAATGTCCTTGCCTGGAACACAGTGGAGACACCAGTTATTACCCATTGACAATTAGAATTTAGAAGTGGTCCACGAGTTCACATACTTGGGGTCGACCATTAGCGACACTCTCTCCCTCTATGCTGAAATCAATAGGCATATTGGCAAAGCAACATCAATCCTTGCTTGACTCTTCTTGCGGGTCTGGGAGAATCTGAAACTCACTACAAAGACCAAGACTGCCTTGTACAATTCATGCGTTATCAGCACCCTCCAGTATGGTAGCGAGACTTGAACTATCTACTCCAAACAGGAGAGGAAACTCAATAGTTTTCACCTGTGCAGCCTTTGCCGCATCCTTGGCATCACCTGGAGAGACAAAGTCTCAAACTCTGAAGTCCTCTCCCAAGCTGGACTTCCCACAATGTTCACGCTTTTAAGACAATGCAGACTGCGCTGGCTGGGTCACGTATGTCGTATGAAGGATGGTAGACTGCCAAAGGACATCCTCTACAGAGAACTAGCAACAGGTAAGAGTTGGTATACCCCAGCTCCGCTTCAAGGCTCTCTGCAGGCACGACATGTAGGCCTTAAAAATCAACACAGAGAGCTGGGAGGATACAACAGATGACCGCAACAAATGGCTAGGTACTCTTCAGCAACACCTAGAGCAAGGTGAAAGAGTGATCCTGAGTCAGTTTAAGGAGCGGAGAGCTGAACGGAGAGCACAGTGGTCAGCGGACAACAAGTCCATGACACCCTACACATGCAGCAACTGTGGCAGAGCCTACCATTCCAGGATCGGCCTCAATAGCCACAGTCGATGCTGCTCAACAAACCAGTGACTACCAGAGGCGCAGTACCCATGGTAGACCACGACCGACGGAGGCCACAAAAAAAAAACATGTTCTCTAATTTATTAAAGTGGATGAGAAAAGGTTATCAAATCAGAGACAACCAAACAAATTATACCTTGACACAACTACTATACGTGGACAAATCTGATCTGGAAAATTTACAAAGAAAACTAAGAACTAACAAATCTTAGAAAAAATTATGGACACTCCAATGCACTCAGATTAAGAGTACCTAAGACAGTGGGAGGAAGAGGAATAACAGACATATAAATACTTCACAGAACAGTTATATAAAGCTTTAGAATATATTTTCATCAACAAAACAAGTGGTCAGCACTCCATCTGAACATATGTTATTCTGGTAAGTACAGCATAAAACATAAATGAATGCATGACCCAGAAACATGAAATTAAAGGTCAAAGTTCAAAGTAAAATTTACATGTCACCACATACAACCCCGAGATTCTTTATCTGCGGGCGTACTTAGTAAATCTATAGAACAGTAACTGTAAACAAGATCAATGGGCAACAAACAGCAAATGCAAATATAAATAAATGGTAATAAATAATGTGCATGAAATAACAAGGTAAAAAAGAGTCATTAATGAGTGTAGTTATCCCCTTTTGTACAAGAGCCTGATGGTTGAGGGGTTGTATCTGTTCTTGAACCTGGTGATGCGGTCCTGAGACATTTGTACCTTCTATAATTCCAAACACAGATAAGATACAGTACAATAACATCAAAAAATACCAAAAATTATGCTAAATTAAAAGAGGAAATTGAAAGACTGCAGAACATAAACATGTATACATTGTCCCAACAGTAATAACTACAACTGTCTACAATTATCTACAATTGCAAGGCCATAACACAATAGCATTAAACAATTAGTCCGACACAGCATTATTTAGGTCAATCTGCAGAAAGCCACAATACAAAACATGATTAAAATAATCCAAAAGTTCCTATTAATTAAAAATTGAGTGTGCTTGGATTTACCCATGGTTCAGTTTTTAACAGTTTGAGCTGGGAAAAAGTAAAAATACAACAATAATAATTATAGTAATGAATAATGAACTATGAAATGAGAATACCAAAATGGCAGAAGACATTAAGAAACAAAATTGAAACCTTAAGCGCAGAAGTAGTCATGTAAATGGATTATCCCAGCAAGAAAGTTAAGTGAAAAGCAGAAAAGCTAAGGAAATACTTAAGCAGTATGAAATCCATACAAGACACACTAAAGCCAGACTAAACAGATACATTAAATGCACTAGAGTAAGAAAACAATTCTGGAACAATGAAGAAGGTTTATACAGGATATTTAAATTAAATTTGACACTTCAAAATGTCACCAACCCTAGCAGAGAATTACCACCAAACAGATTATGAACTTTTGGTCTAATATCTGGTCAAACAGGATGACATACAATCAAGGAGTAACCTGCATAAGGGTGGAAGAGAACTCACTCACACAATTTAAGACATGCAAACAACTGAAGTTACAATGGATGTGCTAATGGTAGTTACAAAAATTTCCCACAACTTGAAAAGTATCAGCAGTAATAATATTAATAATTATTGGTATATATTTTTTCTTGCCTTCATACGTACCTATTGATACATACCAACAATTTTCTTAAATATCCTGAAAGAGTGCCTGAATTTTTGACAGGAGGTAAAACACAGTGCCTATAAGAAGTATTCACTGCCCACCCCTCTGCCTTTGGAAGTTTTCATGTTTTATTGTTTTACAACATTGAATCATAGTGGATTTCTTTGTTTTTTTTTACACTGACCAACAGAAAAGACTCAGGTGTCAAATTTAAAACAAATTTCACAAATTGGTCTAAATTTATTACATCTATTAAACACAAAATAATTGATTGCATAATTTCTCACTCCCTTCAAGTCAGTATTTAGTAGATGCACCTTTGGTAGCAATTACAGCCTTGAGTCTGTGTGGATAGGTCTCAATCAGCTTTGCATATCTGGACACCACAATTTTTTCCTTATTCTTCTATACAAAACTACTCAAGCCCTGTCAGATTGCATGGGGATTGTGAGTGGACAGGAATTTTTAAGTCCAGCCACAAATTCTCAATTGGATTGAGGTCTAGACTCTGACTTGGCCACTCCAGGACATTAACTTTGTAGTTTTAAAGCCATTCCTGTGTAGCTTTATGTTCGGGGTCATTGTCTTGCTTAAAAACAAATCTTCTCCCAAGTTGCAGTTCTCTTGTATACTGAATCAGGTTTTCCTCCAGGATTTCCCTGTACTTTGCTGCATTCATTTTACCCTCTACCTTCACAAGCCTTCTAGTACCTGCCGCAGTGAAGCATCCCCACAGAATGATGCAGGCACCACCATGCTTCGCAGTAGGGATGTTGCTTTTTTGATAATATGTAGTGTTTGGCTTACACCAAACATAGCATTTAGTCTGATGGCCAACAAGCTCAATTTTGGTTTCATCTGACCATAGAACCTCCTTCCAGCTGACTTCAGTTTCCTACATGCCTTCTGGTAAACTCTAGCTGCGAGTTCATGTGTTTTTTTTCCCCCAACAGTGGCTTTCTCTTTGCCACTCTCTCAAAGCTGTGACTGACAAAGCACCCAGGCAACAGCTGATGTATGTGCAGTCTCTTCCATCTCAGCCACTGAAGCTTGTAACACCTCCAGAGTTGTCATAGGTCTCTTGGTGTCCTCCCTCACTAGTCTCTTCTTGCATGGTCACAGTTTGCAAGGCAGATTTACAGCTGTGCAATATTCTTTCCATTTCTTGATAATTGACTAAATCGTACTTCAAGGGATATTCAGTGACTTGGAAATTTTCTTGTATCCATCTCCTGACTTGTACTTTTCAATAACCTTTTCATGGAGTTGCTTGAAGAGTTACAGAAGAGTTGAAAGAAAGCTGTAAGGGTATGAAAGATTGTAAAGGACACTGATAATAGATTCTGCAATTTTACATCAAGCCTGACAGAAAGTCAGAAATCTTTCATGCAGTTGTATTGACTACCAAAAAGCATTTGATTTGGTCCCACATTCATAGTTAATGGAAGCTCTTAATATATGTAAACTACACCCAACAAATGTGAAACTCTTAGAACATCTGATGAAGCACTGGCATACCATAATCACCCTATTAATGACCAAAAAAAAACCCTCCATTATGAAAATAAATCAGTGTTTATACCAGGGTGACTACCTAAGCCCACCATGGTTTTGTCTAGTTTTAACCTCGCTGTCTAATTTACCGAATTGAATGAAAATTCAGAGACAACAAGGAAACCATACCTCAACATCATCCATGTATAGGTGGGTCATGTTTCATAACTTCAAAGCATTAAACTAATTCAAAGCAAGTCACGGTATTACAAAATATGTTCTGGCTTTGAGTTTACTTTTTGTGCGACATACATGTATCATGTGGAAGAGTAATGATGTATGCAATTCATATATTTATACATATAACCTGTAATGAACTATTTAAAGGGACAATAATGCTTAATAAATTAACATATTTGCTGGGGGAGGGCGGAGGGAGAGAGGAAGGAGAGGAATTTCTGGCTAAGAAATTTCTTCACATCTGTTTTTAATGGACGGCCCTCTATTCTGAGGCTGTGTCTTCTTGTCCTAGACTGCCCCGCAATGGGAAACATCCTTTCCACATCTATCATGTCTAGGTAGGCATTTCAACATTCAAATGGTTTCAATGAGATCCTCCCTCATCCTTCTAAATTCCAGCAAGTACAGACTTAGAGCTATCAAACTTGCCTCATTTTTAATGCCTCAGAATCATCCCTGTGGAACTCCTTTGAATCCTCTCCAATGCCAGCACATCTTTTCTTAGATGAGGAGCACAAACTGTTCACAATATTCAAGATGAGGCCTCACCAGTGCCTTATGATGCCTCAGCATCACACCCTTACTTGTATTCTAGACTTCTTGAAATGAATGGTTAGGCGAGCATCCTGCTTGTGTCTAAATTGGGTATTCAAACCAGGGAATATGGACTGTCTCTTGAGGCTGAGAAATGCAGCGCCATCCAGATATTTGGTAAGTGTGAGATGACGTTGTACTTTGGCAGGCAGAAGTTCCGCTGGAAGTTTTTGTCGGCGGTGGTGTCTACACCCCTGCTGGGGACCAGCTTCCTCTGCACCAACAGCCTTCTCGTTGATGTCCAGAATTGTTGCCTTGTCAATGCAGAGACTTTCTACTCCCTCTCCAGCACACTCAGTGCCAACGACACTTCAAAGCTGTCCAGTGCCTTTTCTGCCTGACAACTTCCTCTGCATCCTCACTGAGTTCACAGACCTCAGCCTACCGTCTCCTCCTCCATCACTAAACATGGGGTGGAGTACCAAATACTCACCACTGGCCTGCCCGTTCATGCCTACACCAAGTGCCTCGACCCAGAGAAGCTAGCCATCACCAAGGCTGAGTTTGACGCCATGGAGCATCTGGGCATCGTCAGACAGTCCAACAGTACATGGACTTGCCCTCTCCACATTGTGCAAAAAGTGAGGGGGGGAGGTGGGTGGCATCCATGTGGCCATTACCGCTGCCTCAATGATGTCACGACCCATGACCGATACAATCCTGTACATCCACAATTTCTCTGCTCACCTGGCAAGGAAAATGATCTTCGCCAAGGTGGAACTCATTCGCAGTTATCACCAGGTCCCTATCCACCTGAGTGACATTCCTAAAACCACTGTTATTACACTGTTTGGTTTGTTGCTTTGAATGCCATTCGGCCTGAAGAACATGGCCCGGACCTGTTAGCACTTCATGGACAGTGTTCTTGGGAATTTACCTTTCCTGTTTGCTTACTTAGATGACATTTTGGTAGCCCGCTCTCCAAGGAACAAACATCTCTTACACTTGAGAAACCTTTTTGAATGCCTTTGTCAGCATGGTCTTATCGCCAACCTGGTAAAGTGCCAGTTTGGACTGTCCGTGGTCGAGTTCATCAGAAACCACGTCAGTGCATTGGGGGCAGGTCCCCTGCTGGTTAAACTTGGGGCCATTAAGCGCTTTCCTTGGTCAGTCACAGTTTTGTCCCCAAAGCGGCTCAGATCACGCACCCTCACTATGAGGCCCTTAAGGGCAAAGTGGCCAAGCACGTCGTGGATTGGACAGAGGAAAGGTCCAAGGTGTTATCGGGCACAAAGGAAGTATTTTCTAATGCAAAATTGCTGGCGCACCCCCTACCAGATCGCTCTCACCACAGACACGTCGGATTTCCCAGGCAGCATGAGGCAGTTGGTCAACGGTGTTTGGCAGCCTTTTACCCTTTTTAGCCATCAGCTTTGCCCCTGTGAGTGCAAGAACAGTACATTCGATGTGAGATTCTCGGCAGTGCGGCATTTTCATTTTCTCCTAAAGGGCCGTCTATTACAGCTTTTGTGGATCATAAGCCTCTAACATTCGCCATGGCCAAGGTCTCTGAACCTTGGTCCGCTCAACAGCAGTGCCATCTTTCTTTTATTTCAGAGTTCACCATGGATATCCAGCACGTCGTTGGAAGCGTAACCCCGTGGCTGACTGCCTTTCCCGTCCCTCACCGGTGCTGTCCATTTGGGTGTGCACTACGCTTAGAAAGCGGCAGACCAGGTTTCGGACCCCAGCGTGCAGGCACTGCATTTGGCAGATACAAGGTTGAAATTGGTGGATGCTGCTTTCGGTGACAGTGGCATTTCGCTACTGTGTGATCTGTCGACTAGGGCAACCCAGGCCGGTTGTACCAGTGGCGCGTTTTTGATGTGGTTCATAGGTTTTCTCACCCAGGCTGGAGGGCATTGCAGAAACTAGTGACAGAAAAGTCTGTGTGACCTAGTCAGGGACCAGGTTAGTGCTTGTTTGGCGTGTCAACGTATGAAGGTGCATTGACACGCCAAGGTTCCTTTCATGGTTCCTCAGCGGCGTTTCAACCACATGCATGTGGATTTGGTTGACCTGTTGCTCTTGTCCTGCAGGTTTACTTACCTCCTCACCATTATTAATATAATGATACATTGGCTGGGGACAGTGTCGCTGTCATCCATTTCAGCCATGAAGATGGTGTGAGCGTTCGTAGGCTCGTGATTGCTTGGTTCGATGACCTGTCGCATATCTCTTCAGAGTGAGGGATGCAGTTTACGTCCAAGCTTTGGTGTGTGGTTGCCCATGATCTGGTGGTCAAACTGCACTGGACCACAGCCTATCACCCTTAGGCCAATGGTCTGTGTGAGCATTTCCATCGTTTAATGAGAGCGGCTCATGCATCCCTCCATGATGGTTGTTGGGTGATCAGACTGCTCTGGGTCATGTTGGGCCCCACAGAGGGGCCAGCTTCCCACCTCCAGACCTTCTGACATTGACTGTTCTTCCTCCCCAGCACCTGCCCGTGAAGGCAGGAGTAGGTTCAGCCAAGTTTTGCAGGTCCCTGTTTGTTTGAGTTTGTCCGCCAGGGTGAATTGTGGGGTGCATGTGTAGGGACTCCTTAATTTCATTAGGCACAATTCACCCAGAATGTTAAGGGTTAAGTTCATCATGCAAGTTATATGCTCTGTTGTACATTATTATGTTTTGGGGGTTTTTCTTTTATATATTTTTTGGCAGGTTCAATAAAATGTATATTGGAAGTAATTACACGTACTTATTTTTGTCAGCACTCCTACAACATTTTCCCAACCACTGAAGTTAGGCTAACTGGTTTATAATTTCCTTTCTGCTGCCTTCCTCCTTTCTTAAAGAGTGGAGTGACATTTGCAATTTTTCTGTCCTCCAGAACCATGCCAGAATACAATGATTTTTGAAAGATCATTACTAATGCCTCCACAATCTCTACAGCTCCCTCTTTCAGAACCCTAGGGTGCAGTTCATCTCGTCTGGGTGACTTATGTATCTTTAGGTCTTTCAGCTTTTTGAGCACTTTCTCCTTTGTAATAGTAACTGCACTCATTTCACTTCCCTCACACCCCTCAACATCTGGCACACTGCCAGTGTCTTCCGCAGTGAAGACCAATGCAAAATACACACTTAGTTCATCTCCCATTTCCTTGTCCCTCATTATAATTTCTCCAGCCTCATTTTTTAGTGGTCCTATATCCATTCTTATCTCTTTTATTTATTTATTTATTTATTTATTTTTACATACTTGAAAAAGCTTTTACTATCCACTTTGATATGGCTTGCTAGCTTGCTTTCATATTTCATCTTTTCCCTCCTAATGATTCTTAGTTTCTCTCACAAAATGCTGGAGGAATTCAACAGGCCAGGCAGCATTTAGGAAAAGAGTACAGTTGATGTTCCGGGCTGAGACCTTAACTGTACTCTTCTCCTAGATACTGCCTGGCCTGCTGGGTTCCTCCAGCGTTGTTTGTATTTGTGTAGATTTTCTCTTCAGGGTTTTGGCAGCATTTTGTGTGCGTTGCTCTGATTTGCAGCAAGCACCTGCAGATTTTCTCTTTTTATTTGTTTTTAGTCGCTCTCTGTAGGTTTTTAAAAGCTTCCCATCCCAATCCTCTCTTTTCGCACTAATATTTACTTTGTTGTCTGCCCTCTCTTTTGTTTTTACGTTAGCTTTGACTTCCCTTGTTGGCCATGGCTGTACTATTTTGCCATTTGAGCATTTCTTTGTTTTTGGAATATATCTGACCTGCACCTTCTTCATTTTTCCCCAAAACTCATGCTATCGTCTCCTTCCATTTTGGCCAACTCGTCTCGCATACCACTGTAATTTCCTTTACTCCACTAAAATACTATTACGTCAGATCTGATCTTTCCTCTTGGCTTCTTAACCCACCTCATCGGACGAATCCTCTGCTTTCATATCTCCATTGACTTCCTTCTTTTTTGCCTTCCATTCATCCAGCTGGGATTTGGTTTTGTATCAAAGTTCATGAACTTCCTGAACTCTCTTCCAGCTTTTTGCAAGTAACTACCTAATTAACATGTCAGAAGCTTTCTCAGGTATGTTGCCTCAAAAACTGTTGCAGTCAGACCACTGCTTTTGTCACTTTCACAGTTACTTCTTTGGTTGAATATGCTTTCCAATGAGAGGCACAGTAGTTGGCACTAACACTGATTTGCCCTCCGACTGACAATGGTTCATGGTGTACAGCATGGAGACAGTTGTGACAACATACAGTACCATTCTATCATTCTTAATTCACATTCAGTTGGCTTCATTTCAGGGGATGTGGCACTGGAACACAGGAAGAGACGTAGCTCTGCAGACAGTGAGCACTCTTCGTCACAATGCATCTGAAATTCATCAATCTCATCTTACCTTACCAACCAAACAGACATTATTGAGGATGCATAAATTAGTCACAAAGGTGCCCAACAGTTCCCCTTGACTCATGGCATGGAATGAGTTCATGCAATTTAACAGTTGGTAAGTCAAGTATACCCTCTCAACTTTCTCTACAGATCTATGGAACACAGATCACACAACAGTATAACACTGGCTGGAACCAAATGGTGAAATATATCCAAGGAGTGAACCTGCCAACCCTGAGGATTCCTCTTGAGGTGTTCAAAGTGACCTCAACTTCATATGAGTGGTCAAGAATCATCTTTGGGGTTTATGAGACCTTACATGATTGGTCAATCGCACTAACTGGAATAGTATAAAGGTAGTTTGGCTGAACACCAGCTCTATCCCAACTAACATTCAGATTCCAATCTGAATGCTTGTCAACTTAACCTTCACTGTTGTGATCGTCTTCATCTTTGCCTCGCTGCTCCTTTGCATGCCACTATCATTCCATCTGCAAGCTCTCAAGAAAAACAGAAACTACTTTGACATTATTACACATGGGGACTCAAGGCTTTTGCTGTCACAACTCGAACCAGAAATTTCAACTCTTGCTAAAAACCATCAAGCTCAAGGATCATGTGGATAGTGAAGCTAATGTACAGCGCATAAGTACTGTGTAAGCTAGGTTTAAAGACAAACACAAATTTAAAGCAGAATCATTTTTCTCACATTAGCATATGGTAGACTTGTTTTTACACTATGGGGGCGCTGGAAAGTATATTGTGCCTAAGAGGGCCGTTGACAAGTATGACAGTGTTTGGGGGAATGTATCAGGCTAAAAAAGTTTGGGAAACAGCACATTACACCATACAAGATATGATCAACCTAACAAACTATTGTAGAATTTATAGATACACTAAAACAAATGCCTGGTGCATACAAAGCCAGATTTATAGATACAGGAAATTCAGCAAAGGACACAGAATTATTGAATTAGCAAATTAGGAACAATGAAAATGGTTTATACAGGATGGTGAAACTAAATTTGACACATCAAAATATCACCAACCCTTGCCCAGGATTACCAATAAACACAGAGATAATGAACTGTGGCGAGCATTTGGTCCCAAACGGCAGACAAGGAAGTTCATTAACTCAGCAACAACCAGGTCATTACACACTTCAAACCACCTAGTACTGTGCCCCCTTCCAGCTCTGCTTCCCTCCCTGACGAGCTCAATTACTTTTACACTCGCTTTGACAGAGAGAACAAGGAGGTCACCCTCAAAGCGGATCTCCCGACTGGTGAACTGACTCTCTCACTTTCCACCTTTGATGCTTGCGCCACCCTGAGCAGGGTGAATGTATGGAAGGCAGCTGGTCTGGATGAAATACCTGGCCGCTGTCACCGTCGCTTGTCCCTGGTTCAGCTGTGTTGTGTTGGGCTGCTGCAGGTGTGCTGCACTGCTGCAGGCCGCTGTGAAACCCACGGTGGTTGATGCGCCCACTGGGTCCGCTACCTGGAGCTGTCCTGCCTGACAGCCATAGCTTCAGTACCGAGGTAGAGTGTTGCACCCTTACACATCCACATGGGCTCCCCAACTGGACAGCAGGTTCAGGCCAATGATGCAGGACGCATGGCTGTCAGCGAGCTACACCTTGTGTTCCACTGTGTTTTTCCCCTTATGCCTCCTCTTCCCTCGCATTGCCACACAGTCGCCGGTGACTGTAGCCAGCTGGACTGCCGTTGTTGTCCACGTAGTCAGGGATGGGTGGTCAATGTTGGGAAGGACATGATAGTGGGGGTTGACCCTGTATCCACCATCTGATGCCCTCCACATAGAGTCCACGTATAAGCCTTCCTCCTCACCCAAACTGCCCACCTGGGGGGGGGGGGGGAAGAGGGAAGACAACGGACAGATTCTGCTTTCAGGGGCTAAAGTTGCTTCTACCCTCTCCACCTTGGCCAGCGATGATGGTGATGTCAGACGAACGTGCTGCCGAAGGCACTCCAGCATCAGCGCCTTCACAAAGGCGTGGAGGGCGAGCTCTTCCTGGGCAACGGGAGGGAACTCGGGATAGCCACGCTGAGCACAGTGGTTGAGATCTGCTGCAAGCATCCCAAATTTTTCTCCCAAATGGCACTGTCTGCTGCACAGTTCTTCTCTCATTGCTTATGCCAATGGCCTCTGCTCGAAATGTTGCTCCAGTACTACTGTGAGGGTCCTGTAGTCATGGTGCTCTGCTGGTGCTAGATCGAGGACGGCCCGCAGGGCATCACCCTCCAGTGACAGGTCAAGGTGCACCGCTGTCTCAGTGGGGCTCCACCCGTTGTGCCATGCAACAAGTTTGACTTGTGCCAAGAAAGGTTGCAGCTGGCTGGTACTGTTGTATCTGGGGAGCTTCAGGGAGGACCCGAGGCGCAAATCATCGAGGCCCTTTGGACTTCCTCTTGCTCCATATGCCATGGTGCCCATCCTTCCATAGCTACGGCGTCTTGGGTTCCCTGGTGAGGGTTGCAATAGAGGTGAGAGTTGCGATCCACCAAGTCTCCCGGATTGGGGAACCTGGGTACTCTCACTCTGTCAGGGCTCCCTGGGAAGGCACGATGCTCGGTTTCCCAGGTCCTCCCTCTGCGTCTCATCTTCACAAGCTTCACCTGTGGGTGCAGGGGAGGTATACTGCTCACTCCCTCGTCTTATTCCCTGGGTCTTAGGACACTCTATCCTATGTCGTAGTTTTTCAATCTCGTCACCGATGTCACATCCAATTCTTGTCACCAATGTAGCAAGCATTTGGTCCATGATGACAGATGAGAAAGCTTGCTAACTCAACAACTGTTTTATTGTGATAGACACAAAACAGCCCAGGCACCATGATCCAGAGAGTGAAACTGACCTGTCCCATTCAGACGGGGGAGGTGACCATCACACACCCCGGTTACAGTTTGGGTGACCCACAAATACACAAGCAAATAACTGTATAACCCAGGCTGAAATGTAACAAAAATGAACCTGAACTTCCCACCATAATCCCACAAAAGCATTTTAACACAAACAATAAACTGCGCTGTTCATTAGAAATGCACGGGCAGGCTATTGACCACGCCCCTGCCCACCTGCTCCCCCCCTCCAGGGGGCATTGCAGAACTTATGGTCTAACATCTGATCATGAAGCAAGCAGGATTAGAGTGGAATACGAACTCACATGATTGAAGACATGCAAACACCTTAAGCTACAATGGATGGGCTAAAATCAGTTAAAATACCCACAACTGGAAAAGTACCAGCAGTGATAATATTCATAATTATTGGTAGAAAATAATTACTTGCTTCATCCATACATCTTGATACATATCAACAATTTTCTTTAAAATCCTGAAAAAGTGCCAGAGGTTTGCACAGAAGGTAAAGCAGTATCTTACCTAAAGGAGAAATCACAGATCATTCTTCAAAATCCTACTACTTTCTTTTAACAAACTATACATAAAATATTAATATCATTTATTTATATGGGAAAAATTTGTGAGCGTTCGCAGACCCAAAAACCTACCAAATCATGCTAATTAACACATAAAACATAAAATAACAGTAACATATAGTAAAAGCAGGAACGATATGATAAATACACAGCCTATATAAAGTAGAAACATTTTTCTGCAATCATTGCAGCACTGTTCAATGTAGCAAAAATCTCACGCAAGCGAAGTGCTCTTGGCAGAAACACTCTCTCCAGTAACCTTTAAGCTATGAAGTTGCCAAATCATATCAAATAACACATAAAAATACACAGCCTATACAAAGTAGAAATAATGTATGTACAGTCTAGCATCACTTACCGGAATCAGGAAGACAGCGAGCACACTGATGATGGTGTGTTATGTTGAGTCGTTGGGAGTTTGGGGTGGTGGGAGGTAGAGGAGACTGGAGTGTCATCTCATCATCGTCTGTTTCCATCAGGGCAGGCAGGTCATCTTCTTCTACGTCTGCCTGCCTCGATGTCAAAGGTCGAGGTTCATCGTCCGCTGTGGAAGGCTTGAAAAACAACAGTATGCTTGACTGCTTAGCCTCGTGCATTTTTCTATCATATAATTCTTTGTAAGCACTCAAACCATCCTGTAAATATGCCCTAAATCTACGTACCTTTTCAAAATTAAAGTCATATTTTTCTGCAATCATTGCAGCGTTGTCAATCACAGGCCAAATCTCACACAATTGCTTCACGTTTAGTTCCCGGATGACTTCATTTTCACTACTGTGATCGGTTTCGATTGTTATCCTTTCCTCTTGCAATTGCATCAGCTCTTCATCTGTCAGTTCTTGGTCATTGGATGCCAAAACCTCTTCAATATCATCTTCGTCAACTTCCACAAACCCAGCCTCCTTAGCCAAATTCACTATGTCCTTACTTCGTTCACCATGATCGAAACACTTAATTATGTCTGGTTCTACGCTAAGTGTACACCCTTACGAGCTCTTTTAGGCTTTTCCAATACCTTAGAACTCATCTTGTTAACAGATGCACAAAATGAATCAATATAAAGCACAGATGCTCACAGGCACATGTTTACGTAATGCCAGCCAGAAATCAGTTCCGGGGGAGGCTGTGCCTTTTTTCGCGCGCTGCCTTTTTTTGAAACAGTGAAAACACCTTCTGTTCGAGTCAAGTCATCATTTTCTATTGCCATTTTGACCATTACTGCTGGTACAGTACACAGTAAAAATGAGACGTTTTCCAGGGTGCTACATGAAACAGTACAGAAACTACACTGAACTATGTAAAAGGTAACACAGAAAAAAAAACTACACTAAACTACAGACCTAGCCAGGACTGCATAAAGTGCACAAAACAATGCAGGCATTACAATAAATAATAAACAAGACAATTGGCACAGTAGAGGGCAGTAAGTTGGTGTCAGTCCAGGCTCTGGGTATTGAGGAGTCTGATAGCTTGGGGGAAGAAACTGTTACATAGTCTGGTCATGAGAGCCCAAATGCTTCGGTACCTTTTCCCAGATGGCAGGAGGGAGAAGAGTCTATAATGAGGGGTGCATGGGGTCCTTCATAATGCTGTTTGCTTTGCGTATGCAGCGTGTAGTGTAAATGTCAGTAATGGCGGGAAGAGAGACCTCGATGATCTTCTCAGCTGACCTCACTATCCGCTGCAGGGTCTTGCGATCCGAGATGGTGCAATTTCCAAACTAGGCAGTGATGCAGTTGCACAGGATGCTCTCAATACAACCCCTATAGAATGTGATGAGGATGGGGGGTGGGAGATGGACTATCCTCAGTCTTTGCAGAAAGTAGACACACTGCTGGGCTTTCTTTGCTATGGAGCTGGTGTTGAGGGACCAGGTGAGATTCTCCCTCAGGTGAACACCAAGAAATCTGGTGCTCTTAATGATCTCTATCAAGGAGTCGTCGATGTTCAGCAGGGAGTGGTCGTTCCGTGCCCTTCTGAAGTCAACAACCATCTCTTTTGTTTTGTTCACATTCAGGGACAGGTTGTTGGCTCTGGACCAATCCGTTAGCCGCTGCACCTCCTCTCTGTAAGCTGACTCATCGTTCTTGCTTATGAGACCCACCACAGTCGTGTCATCGGCAAACTTGATGTGGTTCGAGCTGTGTGTTGCAGCACAGTCGTGGGTCAGCAGAGTGAACAGCAGTGGACTGAGCACACTCGTGCTCAGTGTGATGGTGTTGGAGATGCTGCCTCCGATCCAGACTGACTGAGGTCTCACAGTCAGGAAGTCTAGTATACATTTGCAGAGGGAAGTGTTCAGGCCCAGTAGGCTCAGCTTTCCAATCAGTTTCTAAAGGATGATTGTGTTGAATGCTGAAGTCCATGAACAGCATTCGAACGTACGTGTCTTTTTTGTCCAGGTGGGTTAGGGCCAGGTTGACGGTAATGGCAATGGCATTGTCTCTTGAGCGGTTGGGATGGTACACAAACTGCAGGGGGTCCAGTGAGGGGGGCAGCAGGGTTTTGATGTGCCTCATGACGAGTCTCTCCAAACATTTCATGATGATGGATGTGAGTGCAACGGGACGGTAGTCATTTAGGCAGGACGTTGAAGACTTCTTTGGCTCGGGAACGATGGTGACGGCCTTGAAGCACGTTGGAACGGTGGCGTTGCTCAGGGAGATGTTGAAGATGTCAGTGAGAACATCTACTAGCTGGTCTGCACATCCTCTGAGCACTCTACCAGGAATATTGTCTGGTCCAGCAGACTTCCATGGGTTGACCCTGCAAAGGGTTCTTCTCACATTGGCCATGGTGAGACACAGCACCTGATCATTTTTTTTTAGGAGGGGTGGACTTCCTTGCCACCACGTCATTTTCCGCCTCAAAACAAGTGTAGAACTTATTCAGCGCATCTGGGAGGGAGGATTCAACTGCACAGTCAGGTGATGTTGTCCTGCAGTTGGTGATGGCCTGAATGCCCTTCCACATGTGCTGCGTGTCGCTGCTGTCCTGAAAGTGGCTGTAGATTCACTGGGCGTGTGCACGCTTTGCCCCTCTGACGGCCCGGGGACAGTTTGGTCCTTGGGGCTGACATGTCGCCTGCTCTGAAGGCGAAATCTCGATCGCATGCACCTCCGCTGTCATTCACAGCTTCTGGTTAGTGCGTGTAGTGATAGTCTTGGACACAGTGACATCGTTGATGCACTTGCTGATGCAGCTTGTCATTGATGCCGAGTACTCCTCTAAGTTGGCAGAGTCGCCATTGTTTACAGCCTCCCTGAACATGTGCCTGTCAGTGCACTCAAAGCTGTCTTGAAGAGCAGAGATAGCTCTTGTTGGCCATGTTTTCACCCGCTTCAGAACTGGTCTGAAGCGCCTCACGAGCAGTCAGTATGTTGGGATTAGCATAACAGAGATGTGGTCTGAGTAACTGAGGTGCGGGCAGGGCTCCGCACGGTATGTGTCAGGAATGTTTGTGTAAACCGGGTCCAACACGTTCTCCCCCCTCATTGCAAAGTCCACATACTGATGAAATTTGGGGAGCACTGACTTAAGGTTTGTGTGGTTAAAATCTCAGGCGACAGTAACCAGTCCATCAGGGTGTGCTTCCTGCAGTTCGCTGATAGCCCCATACAGTTCACAGAATGCCTCCTTAGCATTAGCGCTGGGGGGGGGGGGAATGTACACACTATGAGGACAGTGGTGAATTCCCATGGTAAATAAAATGGTCTGCATCTGACAGTGACAAACTCCACTAGTGATGAGCAGTATCTGGAAACCAGCAAAGAATTCTTGCACCATTCCGTATTGATGTTAGCACAGACACTACTGCAAGTCTTACAGGAAAGAGCTGTGTCCCTGTCCACTCGAAACAAGGCGAGCCCGTCCAGCTGAATGGCAGCGTCCAAAATTCCATCAGTGAGCCACGTCTCTGTGAAAACAAACGCACGGCAGACTCTGTACTCCCGCCAAGTACTTCGATGGAGTCGGATGTAGTCCAATTTATTGTCCAGGGAGCTGACATTGCAGAGCAGAATGGACAGGAGAGCTGGCCAGCTAGGGTTTGCTTTTTGCCTGGCACGGACCCCTACCCGCCTGCCTTGCTTCCGCTTCCTCGCACATCGCTTAAGACATCTCCATCTCCGGCCACCTGCATCAGGCGACTCCAAGGACTGCAGGCCCGATCCCCTCAGCAAGCCAAGGTCGCATAATTTAACCAGCAGAAAACCAGCAAAAACAGGTGACCAATACAGGTCTTTCGTAACAGCGATGTGTCGTAAAGCGAATGTTCAAAAAATGGGGGACACCTGTATTATAAAACCCTATCTATGAATAGTCGAAAGAGAACAACCACTGTTATCAAAATAAAATGAGGCATTTTTCATGGTGTTTCACTAAGCCCACTATGGCTTTGTCTAGCTTTCAACCTGTGTGGTGAACTACATATACTTGTCTGGACTGCTCCTGTGGCTCCTCCCACAGACCCCTGCTGACTGCTTCTGTGGCTCCTCCCACAGACCCCTGTATAAAGGCGATTGAGGCCTGATGCCCGGCCTCATTCTCCTCCAGGATGTAGTGTTGTTCATTCTTCCCGTCAATAAAAGCCGATACCTCGCTTCTTACATCTCAGAATGAGTTATTGATGGTGCATCAACCTGCTCTCTAATTCACTGAATTGGATTAAAATAGGGTACCAAATAGACTCCTGGATAGGTACATGGAGCTTAGAAAAAGCAGAGGGCTATGGGTAACTCTAAGTAATTTCTAAGTACATATTTGGCACAGTATTGTAGGCTGAAGGGCCTGTATTGTGCTGTAGGTTTTCTTTGTTTCTAGGTTTCAAATCAGACAGAAGCAAAAAATTACACCGTAACACACCTTCAGTATGTGCATGATTTGAAAATTTATGCTCCTTCATCAGTAAAGCTAAAGCAATTAATTCAAATAGAATTTTTTTCAAAAGATAGAAACATGAACTTGGGACTAAATAAGTTCAGTTCATTAAAGATAAAGAAAGATGCAAAAGAACTAATAGAATATAAAACAGAACAGCACGATACAATACAGCCTGTGGATGAGTATCAAACATATTAACTATCAGGGATATCAACAAGCAAAGAAAATACATCACAGTGTGAGAAAAGGAAATTTTTTAAATGAGCTTACTTCCAGGCTGAAGAAAATCAGCCAAACTATGCTCAATATTAAAAATATAACAAAGGCAATAATCACTTCTGCTGTGCCCGTTTTGATGAATTCTTTTGGCATAATATCTTGGTCCAAAACCAAACTAGAAAATTTACAAAGTAAGAAATGAAATGACAAATTTAGAATACACTATGTAGACTTGAATCTAATTATATTAACACTATCAGATAGTGGAGGAAGAGGAATAACAGACATTAAAACATTACATAAGTCAGATAAAACTTCAAAGGATATAATTATCACCACAGAAAAAAATATTAAACCAAGGGAAGAACAAGACCCTCCATGGAAGAGATCACCATCTGTATAAACTAGATGTTGACAAAGAAGCTTCAGAAAACCTGGCTCAGCATCGGAGACCTCTTCCCAGAAACAATGGGGATTTTTCTGGCAATACAGGACCAAGTGGTTAATGTGAAAAATGATCAAAAATACATAACAAACCAATGAGTTCAAGATGATAAATGCAGAAAATGACAAGAGAAATGAGATGCAACCAAACACGTTACAGGATGCTGCAGAAGTTCAGCTCAATCTGATTACCATCACAGACACGATCAAGTGGCAAACATGATTCACCAAAATATTGTTTAAAAATTTAAAGACACCATACCTTACTATAAGCACAAGCCCGATCCAGTTTTAGAATCAGACTCCTACAAATTATGTTATGAATGATTCATTATTACAGATAGTATAATTCATAATAACCACCTGGATATAATATTACAGAATAAACAAGGAAGAACACCTTACTCAATAGTATAACCATTCCAAACGGACATAACATGGAAAAAATAACTAGTAAAAAACACCAGAAATATGCTGAATTCAAAGAAAAATCTGAAAGACTATGGAACATGAAAAGGGTATACATTATCCCAAAAGTATTATCTACAACTGGTATTACCCCAAATTCATGATTGGATAGTAATAAACAATTAGGTCTACACAACAATACTTAACCTGGTAAAGTGCCAGTTTGGACTGTCCATGGTCGATTTAATCAGAAACCCCATCAATGCATTGGGGATAGATCCCCTGCTAGTTAAAGTTGAGGCTATTAAGCGCTTTCCTTGGTCAGTCACTGTTTTCTCCCCAAGCGGCTCAGATCATGCACCCTCTCTGAGGCCCTTAAGGGCAAAGTAGCCAAGCACATCGTGGATTGGACAGAGGAAAAGTCCAAGGTGTTATCGGGCACTAAGGAGGTATTGTCTAATACAACATTCCTGGCGCACCCCCTACCAGACGTGCCGATCGCTCTGACCACAGTCGCGTCGGATTGCCTGGTTGGGATGGTGCGTGAGCAGTTGGTCAACAGTGTTTGTCAGCCTCTTGCCTTTTTTAGCCATCAGCTTTGCCCCTGCGAGCGCAAGAACAGTACGTTTGACTGTGAAATTCTCGGCCCGTACTTGGTAGTGCGGCATTTTAGGCCATCCATTTACAGCTTTGTGGATCAGAAGACCCTAACATTCGCGATGGCCAAGGTCTCTGAACCTTGGTCTGCTCGACAGCAGTGCCATCTTTCTTTTATTTCACAGTTCACCATGGACATCAGCCTTTCCCATCCCTCACTGGTGCTGTCCATTTGCGTGTGCACTCCGCTCAGATAGCTGCAGACCAGGTTTCAGACCCGAGTGTGCAGGCACTGCATTCGGCAGATACAGAGTTGAAATTGGTGGACGTTGCTTTCGGTGACAGCAGCATTCAGCTACTGTGTGATCTGTCGACAGGGTAACCCAGGCCGGTTGTGCCAGTGGCGTGTTTTTGATGTGAAACTAGTGACAGAAAAGTCTGTGTGGCCAGGTCAGGGACTGGGCTAGTGCTTGTTTGATCGGTCAATGTACGAAGGTATATCAACACGCCAAAATTCCTTGTACGGTCCCTGAGCGGAGTTTCGACCACATGAATGTGGATTTGATTGACCTACTACTCTCATCCCGCAGGATTACTTACCTCTTCACCATTATTAATAGAATGACATGTTGGCTGGGGGCTGTGCCGCTGTCATCCATTTCAGCTACAGAGGTTGTGTGAGTGTTTGTAGGCTTGTGGATTACTTGGTCCGGCATCCTGTCGGATATCTCTTCAGAGTGAGGAACACAGTTTACATCCAAACTTAGGTATGTGGTTGCCCGTAATCTGGGGGTCAAACTGCACTGGACCACAGATAGCATCCTCCGGCCAATGGTCTGTGTGAGCATTTCTGTTTAATGAGAGCCACTCATGCATCCCTCCATGATGGTTGCTGGGTGAACAGACGGCTGTGGATCATGTTGGGCCTCAGGATGGCCCCTAAGGCAGACTTTCAGTCCTCTTCTGCAGAATTCGTTTTCGGGCAACCTCTGCGGGTGTCGGGAGAGTTCATCCTGTGGTCCACTACGCAGCAGGAGCTGGCTTTTTATGAACAGCACCAGAACTTTTGCTACAGTGCCCATGACACAGCATGGCCTGCCACAGACACACCTGTTGCCTTTCTGTAGGCAGCTAAATATATGTTTGCGCATCATGATGGACAGAGAGTTCCCCTGTGGCAGCCTTATGATGGCCTGTTCCTTGTGTTGAAAGTGGGGGATAAGTTTTTTAAGATGGACTTTGTAGGTATCCCAGACAGTGTTTTCTGTACATCATCTTAAACCTGCCCATTTGGACCTGGCCTCTCCACTGGAAGTAGCACAGCCCCCAAGGAGGGGTCAGCTTCCTACCTCCAGACCTTCTGACATTGACTGTTAGGAGTAGGTTCAGCCAAGTTTTGTAGGACCCTGTTTGTTTGACTTTGTCAGCTAAGGTGAATTCTGGGGTGCATGTGTAGGGACTCCTTAATTTCATTAGGCACAATTCACCCAGAATGTTAAGGGTTAAGTTAACCATGCAAGTTATATGTTTTACATTATGTTTTGGGGGTTTTTGTTTGCTCTTATGTATTTTTGGCAGGTTCAATAAAGTGTACATTAGAAGTAATTACACTCGTGCTTATTTTTGTCAACGTTCCTACAACATCTTCCCAACCACTGAGGTTAGGGTAACTGGTTTATAATTTCCTTTCTGCTGCCTTCCTCCTTTCTTAAAGAGTGGAGTGACATTTGCAATTTTTCTGTCCTCCAGAACCATGCCAGAATCCAATTATCTTTGAAAGATCATTACTAATGCCTCCACAATCTCTAAAGCTACCTCTTTCAGAACTCTAGGATACAGTTCATCTCATCTGGGTGACTTATGTACCTTTAGGTCTTTCAGCTTTTTGAGCACTTTCTCCCTTGTAATAGTAACTGCACTCATTTCACTTCCCTCACACCCTTCAACATCTGGCACACTGCCATTTTCTTCAGCAGTGAAGACTGATGCAAAATACTCACTTAGTTCAGCTGCCGTCTCCTTCTCCCTTGCTATAATTTTGCCGGACTCAGTTTTTAGTGGTCCTATGATGGACTTTTACCGCTGCGCCATTGAGAGCATACTCACCAAATGCATCTCAGTGTGGTATGGCAATTGTCCATATCAGACCGCAAGGCACTCCAGCATGTGGTGCAAACTGCCCAGCAGATTATCAGCACCCAATTGCCCACCATTGAGAATATTTACTATAAACGTTGCCTAGTCAGGGTGAAAAGCATTATCAAGGATGCATCTTACCCTAACTGTGGACTTTTTGTTCTCCTCCCATCCGGTAGGCACTACAGCAGCCTCCACTCCCGCACCAGCAGGTACAGGAAGAGCTTCTTCCCTGAGGCTGTGACCCTGCTGAACCTCACATTACAGCACTAAGCAGTTTTGCACCCATATTGTACTGTCTTAGTACTTTTCTATTGGTGTGCTGTAGCACTTACTTTTTGTTCGCAGTTATTTTGTAAATAACACTAGTCTTTGCATTTCTGGTTAGATGCTAACTGCATTTCATTTGGCTTTGTATCTGTACTCGGCACAATGACAATAAAGTTGAAACTAATCTAATCTAATCTTATTGCGATAAACATGAAACATACTCGGGACTAAGACCTGGAGAGTGAACCTAACCAGTCTCATACAAATGGGGGAGGTGACCACCACACACCCTGGTTATGGTTATGGTGACCCACAAAACCTCAAGCATATAACTGCACAGGATTGTTCACCTGCTCGCTGCACAACTGCTCATGGTCCATCGTGGGCAGGTTGTCACTGGCAGTCACCATCGCTTGCTCCCGGTTCAGCTGTGTTGTGCTGGACTGCTGCAGGCCGCTGTGAAACCCACCGTGATGCTGCCCCCACTGGGTCCGCTTCCTGGAGCTGTCCTGCCAGACAGCCATAGCTTCAGCACTGAGGTAGTGTTGCACCCTACACATCCACATAGGACAGCAGGTTCAGAACAATGATGCAGGACTCTCGTCTGTCAGCGAGCTACACCTCGTGTTCCACTGTGTTTTTCTCCTATGCCTCCTCTTTCCTCATGTTGCCGCACAGTTGCCGGTGACTGTAGCCAGCTGGACTGCTGTTGTTGTCCACCCAGTCAGGGATGGCTGGTCAATGTTGGGAAGGACAACATGATAGTGAGGGTTGACTCTGTATCCACCATCTGATGCCCTCCATCATTCAGTCCATGTATAAGCCTTCCTCCTCACCCAAACGGCCCATCTGGGAGGAGGGTGCGACATTGGACAGATTCTGCCAGAGGAGTTAGGCGGCACTGTCCGCTCGGCGTTTCCCCGATGGCTGCACTGGGCTGTTTTTGTGGCGCTGGTGTGGGGCAGTCCCGGTTCAAATGACCTGCTTCACTGCACTGGTAGCAGGGATCGTTTCGCGGCCCACAGTGGTCAAATGTCTCAAAAGGCTCCTTTGTCAGTTTTCTCTTCACCCTCGGTAACACAAGCCTAGGCTCATGGCAATGCTGGAACACTTTTAGGGGCTAAAGTTGCTTCCGCCCTCTCCATCTTGGCCAGCGATGATGGTGATGTCAGGCGAATATACTGCGAAAGGCGTTCCAGCATCAGCGCCTTTACAAAGGCATGGAGGGCGAGCTCTTCCTGGACCACGGGAGGGAACTCGGGATAGCCACGCTGAGCACAGTGGTTGAGATCTGCTGCAAGCATCCCCAAGTTTTCTCCCAAACGGCGCTGTCTGCTGCACAGTTCTTCTCTCTTTGCTTCTGCCAATGGCCTCTGCTCGCAATGCTGCTCCAGTACCACTATGAGGGTCATGTAGTCATGGTGCTCTGCCGGTGCTAGGTCGAGGATGGCCCGCGGGTCATCTCACTCCAGTGACAGGTCAAGGTGCACAGCCGTCTCGGTGGGGCTCCACCTGTTGTGCCATGCAACAAGTTTGACTTGTGCCAAGAAAAGATGCAGCTGGCTGGTACTGTTGTATCTGGGGAGCTTCAGGGAGGACCTGAGGCGCAAATCATCGAGGCCCTTTGGACTTCCTCTTGCTCCATATGCCATGGTGCCCATCCTTCCATAGCTACGGAGTCTTGGGTTCCCTGGTGTGGGTTGCAACAGAGGCGAGAGTTGCGATCCACCAAGTCTCCCGGATTGGGGAACCTGGGTACTCTCACTCTGTCAGGGCTCCCTGGGAAGGCATGATGCTCGGTTCCCAGGTCCTCCCTCTGCATCTCATTTTCACAAGCTCCACCTGTGGGTGCAGGGGAGGTATACTGCTCACTCCCTCGTCTTATTCCCTGGGTCTTAGGACACTCTATCCTATGTCATAGATTTTCAATCTCATCACCGATCTCACATCCCATTCTTGTCACCAGTGTAGCAAGTATTTGGTCCATAATGACAGATGAGGAAGCTTGCTAACTCAACAACTGTTTTATTGTGATAAACACAAAACAGCCCAGGTACCGTGTCCCGGAGAGTGAATTTCACTTGTCTCATTCAGATAGGGGAGGCAACCAGCACACACCCCGGTTACAGTTTGGGTGACTCACAAATACACAGGCAAATAACTGTATAACCCAAGCTAAAATGTAACAAAAATGAACTTGAACTTCCCACCATAATCCCACAAAAGCCTCTTAACACAAGAACAATAAACTGAGCTGTTTATTAGAAATGCGGGGGGGGGGGTCTGCTGACCATGCCCCTGCCCCTCTGCTCCCCCCCCCAGGGGTCATTACACAACTTGTGGTCTAACATCTGATCACAGAGCAAGCAAGTTTAGGGTGGAAAACAAACTCACTCACATGATTGATGACATGCAAACTCATTAAGCTACAATGAATGGGCTAATAGTAGTTAAAAAAAATATCCACAACTGGAGAAGTACCGGCAGTGATAATATTCATAATTATTGGTAGAAAATTATTACTTGCTTCATACATACATTTTGATACATATCAACAATTTTCTTTAAAATCCTGAAAAATGCCAGAGGTTTTGACAGAAGATAAAGCAGTATCTTATGTAAAGAAGAAATCACAAATCATTTTTCAAAATCCTTTTACACCCTATCCTCCTTATATGCGCGGGATATGTTCCTCGCAGTCAACACATAATGTGAAATCGCATAAAGTGAATAATTATTTAACTGGAGAAAATAGAGATGTGTTCCAGAGGGTTTCCTAAGTATGTTTTATCTATAATTTATTTACACTTTCATAGCAATACGACACAAAAGCAGTACCACACGGCACATTCATATAATATTTCATCAATTTAAGGTAATATTCAATGTAATAACTCATAGAAAGTTAACATACTAGGGTGTACAGTACTCACCAACAGTGGCAGGTGTGTTCGTTCCGGGAGATGAGTGGTTGTTGTGGTGTCGGGCAGCTTTACGTGGATAAGGTGCATGGATGGTTGTGGTTGTCAGGATCATATCAAGCACAGCGAGGGGTGAAGGAAGACTCACAGAACTCTTAGAACTGCCGGTACTGGTTTGAAGAAAGTGGTGAGGGTTGTTTGCTTGGCAGCATTCTGCTTTTCAGCATAAATTTGCTTGTAAGGAAGAAGGGTTGACGGCAGGGAACAATTGAAACGCTGACTTCGTTCTAAACTTGGGTCCATGTACATTGCCATTTGTGCCAAGTGTTTCGACTTTCACCATTCCCTCACCGTTAGTAACCTCCCGGGATTTTTAAAATCATCTGTTGCTTGCAGCATCTGAGAGATAGATCGCCGTAAAAAAAAAAATACGCTTTGAATGTGGATCACATCTTGGTTGAGTGTTTGAATCAGCGATGTTGTGTTAGGCGGCAGGAAACACACTGTTATGTTAGGATGAATGCTGTCCAAATGTTTAGGATGGGCTGGCGCATTGTCAAGCAACAAAAGAACTTTAAAGGCAAGATTCTGTTCCTGGCAGTAGCGCCCCAGAGCTGTGTTACCTTCACCTGATGCTGTGCTGTTTATAATTTCCAACTTTTTTTCCAAGTGTTAAAGCGGTTCTCTGCCGCTCGGCTGATGGCCCAGGACATGACATCGGATGCTCAGGAGGCATAGTTAAATATTTCAAGCACAAAATTACTGCACCGTAGGTAAAACCAACAAAATTTTAAGAGCGCAAGATCGCACATTCACACCTTGCCAAAACCAATGCAAGACTGGTGGGAGTGAGACTGTGAGGCGCGCGCACTTGACTTGTATTGGCGGGAAAGCAGTGCTCCTCGCTTTAACTGTGACTCATGGGCGCATATAAGGAGACATTGGTAAAAATAGGTTCCTCGTATAACTATAAATCCACATACTCTGAAGACTCATAACAAGGACAGGGTGTACTTTTTTTGAAACAAACTATACAGAAAATTGTAATATCATGTATCTTGCACCTATCACCACTCACTTAGGTAACCACAATATACTTCAGTAGAGCTGAAAGAATGCTGCAAGGGTATGCAAGTTTGGTAAGCACATCTGAATATTTCTACATCAAGAATCTTGCTGAAGGGTTTTGGTCCGAAAATATTTTCATAGATGCTGACTGGCCTGCTGAGTTCCTGCAGCATTATCTGTGTGTTGCTTGTATTTCCAGCACTTGAGCATTTTCGCTTGTTTGTTATTTTACATCAAGCCTGGCAGAAAGCCAGAGATCTTTCATGCTGTTGCATTGACTATTATAATTTATAACTTATAATACTATTATAAATTACTATAAATTGTACATTGCACATTTAGATGGGCGCGTAATATGATTTTTACATCTCATGTATAGGAAGGACATAAGTAATAAAGTCAATTCAATTCAAAAAGTATTTGATTTCCTCCCACATTCATGGTTAATGGAAGCTCTTAATATATATAAACTACACGCAATATTTGTCAAATTCTCAAAACATCTGATGAAGCATTGACATACAGGTTTCCCCCCGCTATCTGAAGGTAGAGCGTTCCAATGAAACAGTTCGTAAGTCGGAATGTCATAAAATGAAGTAGTAATTACTATTTATTTATATGGGAAAAATTTGTGAGCGTTCGCAAACCCAAAAAATAACCTACCAAATCATGCCAACACATAAAACCTAAAATAACAGTAACATATAGTAAAAGCAGGAACGATATGATAAATACACAGCCTATATAAAGTAGAAACATTTTTCTGCAATCATTGCAGCACTGTCCAATGTAGCGAAAATCTCACGCAAGCAAAGCGCTCTCAGCAGAAACGCTCTCTCCAATAACCTTTAAGCTATGAAGCTGCCAAATCATACCAAATAACACATAAAAATACACAGCCTATATAAATTAGAAATAACGTATGTACAGTCTAGCATCACTTACCGGAATCAGGAAGACGGCGAGCACACTGATGATGGTGTGTTAGGCTGAGTCGTTGGAGGTTGGGGTGGTGGGAAGTAGAGGAGACTGGGGTGTCATCTCATTGTCGTCTGTTTCCATCAGGGCAGGCAGGTCATCTTCTTCTGTCTGCCTGCCTCGATGTCGAAGGTCGAGGTTTGTCGTCTGCTGTGGCTGATGTGGAAGGCTTGAAAAACAACAGTATGCTTGACTGCTTAGCCTCGTGCATTTTTCTATCATACAATTCTTTGTAAGCACTCAAACCATCCTACAAATATGCCCTAAACCTATGTACGTTTTCAAAATTAAGGTCATACTTTTCTGCAATCATTGCAGCGCTGTCAATCACAGCAAAATCTCACACAATTGCTTCACATTTAGTTCCTGGATGACTTCACTTTCGCTACTGCATTCGGATTTGATTGTTATCCTTTCCTCTTGCAATTGCATCAGCTGTTCATCTGTCAGTTCTTGATCATGGGGTGCCAAAACCTCTTCAATATCATCTTCGTCAACTTCCACAAACCCAGCCTCCTTAGCCAAACTCACTATGTCCTTACTTGGTTCACCACAATCGAAACACTTAATTATGTCTGGTTCTACGCTAAGTGTACACCCTTACGAGCTCTTTTAGGCTTTTCTGATACCTTAGAACTCATTTTGTTATCGGATGAACAAAATGAATCAATATAAAGCACAGATGCTCACAGGCACGTGTTAACACAATGCCGGCTAGAAATCAGTTTCAGGGGAGGCTGTGACTTTTTTCGCGTGCTGCCTTTTTTCAAAACAGTGAAAACATCTTCTGTTCAAGTCAAGTCAAGTCACTTTTTATTGTTGTTTCGACCATAACTACTGGTACAGTACACAGCAAAATTGAGACAATGTTTTTCAGGACCATGGTGCTACATGAAACAGTACAAAAACTACACTGAACTATGTAAAAGACAACTCAGAAAAAAACTAGACTATAGACCTACGCATGGCTGCATAAAGTGCACAAAACAGTGCAGGCATTACAATAAATAATAAACAAGACAATTGGCACAGTAGAGGGCAGTAAGTTGGTGTCAGTCCAGACTCTAGGTATTGAGGAGTCTGATAGCTTGGGGGAAGAAACTGTTACATAGTCTGGTCGTGAGAGCCCGAATGCTTCGGTGCCTTTTCCCAGATGGCAGGAGGGAGAAGAGTTTGTATGAGGGGTGCGTGGGGTCCTTCATAATGCTGTTTGTTATTCAGATGCAGTGTGCAGTGTAAATGTCCGTAATGGTGGGAAGAGAGACCCCGATGATCTTCTCAGCTGACCTCACTATCCGCTGCAGGGTCTTGCGATCCGAGATGGTGCAATTTCCGAACCAGGCAGTGATGCAGTTGCTCAGGATGCTCTCAATACAACCCCTATAGAATGTAATAAGAATGGGGGGTGGGAGATGGACTTTCCTCAGTCTTCGCAGAAAGTAGAGATGCTGCTAGGCTTTCTTTGCTATGGAGCTGGTGTTGAGGGACCAGGTGAGATTCTGTGCCAGGTGAACACCAAGAAATTTGGAGCTCTTAACGATCTCTTGATGTTCAGTGGGGAGTGGTCCCTCCGTGCCCTCCTGAAGTCAACAACCATCTCTTGTTTTGTTCACATTCAGGGACAGGTTGTTGGCTCTGCACCAGTCTGTTAGCCGCTGCACCACCTCTCTGTAATCTAACTCGTCGTTCTTGCTGATGAGACCCACCACGGTCATGTCATTGGCGAACTTGATGATGTGATTCGTGCTGTGTGTTGCAGCACAGTCATGGGTCAGCAGAGTGAACAGCAGTGGACTGAGCACACTCGTGTTCAGTGTGATGGTATTGGAGATGCTGCCTCCGATCCGGACTGACTGAGGTCTCCCAGTCAGGAAGTCCAGAATCCAGTTGCAGAGGGAAGTGTTCAGGGCCAGTAGGCTCAGCTTTCCAATCAATTCCTGAAGGATGATTGCGTTAAATGCTGAACTGAAGTCCATGAACAGCATTTGAACGTATGTGTCTTTTTTGTCCCGGTGGGTTCGAGCCAGGTGGAGGGTGATGGCAATGGCATCGTCTATTGAGCGGTTGGGATATTACGCAAACTGCAGGGTGTCCAGTGAGGGGGGCAACAGGGTCTTGATGTGCCTCATGACAAGTCTCTCGAAACACTTCTTGATGATGGATGTGAGTGCAACAGAATGGTAGTCATTTAGGCAGGACACTGAAGACTTCTTCAGCACGGGAACGATGGTGGCAGCCTTTAAGCACATTGGAACGGTGGCGCTGTTCAGGGAGATGTTGAAGATGTCAGTAAGAACATCTATTAAGCTGGTCTGCACATCCTCTGAGCACTCTACCAGGAATATTGTCTGGTCCAGCAGTCTTCCATGGGTTGACCCTGCACAGGGTTCTTCTCACATTGGCCACGGTGAGACACAGCACCTGGTCATTTTTTTTTTTTAAGGAGGGGTGGACATCCTTGCCACCACGTCATTTTCCACCTCAAAACGAACATAGAAGTTTTTCAGCGCATCTGGGAGGGAGGCATCACCTGCACATTCACGTGATGTTGTCCTGTAGTTGATGTCCTGAATGCCCTTCCACATGCGCCGCTTGTCGGCGCTGTCCTGGAAGTGGGTGTGCATTCACTGGGCGTGTGCACACTTTGCGTCTCTGATGGCCCAGGACAGTTTGGTCCTTAGGGCTGCCTTGTCGCCTGCTCTGAAGGTGGAGTCACAGGTCCTCAGCAGCGCACACACTTCCGCTGTTATCCACTGTTTCTGGTTAGTGCGCGTAGTGATGGTCTTGGACACAGTGACGTTGTCGATGCAATTGCTGATGTAGTTAGTTACTAATGCCATGTACTCCTCTAAATTAGTAGAGTCGCCATTGGTTGCAGCCTCCCTGAACATGTGCCAGTCAGTGTGCTCAAAGCAGTCTTGAAGAGCAGAGATGGCTCCTGCTGGCCAGGTTTTCACCTGCTTCAGAACTGGGTCTGGAGCATCTGACAAGCGGTTTGTATGCTGGGATTAGCATAACAGAGATGTGACCTGCGTAACCGAGGTGGGGGCGGGGCTCTGCCCAGCACGCATCAGGAATGTTTGTGTAAATCGGGTCCAACACATTCTCCTCCCTCATTGCAAAGTCCACATACTGATGAAATTTGGGGAGCACTGACTTAAGGTTCGCGTGGTTAAAATCTCCGGTGACAATAAACAGTCCATCAGGGTGTGCGTTCTGCAGTTCGCTGATAGCCCCATACAGTTCACAGAGTGCCTCCTTAGCATTAGCGCTGGGCGGGAATGTAGACACTGGCTATGAGGACAGTGGTGAATTCCCGTGGTAAATAAAATGGTCTGCATCTGACAGTGACAAACTCCACTAGCGATGAGCAGCACAGAGTTCTTGCACCATTCCGTATTGATGTAAACTCACAAGCCAGCATCACGGGTCTTACCAGAAAGAGCTGCGTCGCTGTCCACTCGAAACAAGGCAAGCCAGTCCAGCTGAATGGCGGAGTCCAAAATTCCATCAGTGAGCCACTTCTCTGTGAAAACATACGCACAGCGGACTTTGTACTCCCGCCAAGTATTTTGATGGAGTCGGATGTAGTCCAATTTATTGTCCAGGGAGCTGACATTGCAGAGCAGAATGGACAGGACAGCTGGCCAGCTAGGGTTTGCTTTTTGCCTGGCACGGACCCCTACCCGCCTGCCTTGCTTCCGCTTCCTCGCACATCGCTTAAGACATCTCCACCTCCGGCCACCTGCATCAGGCGACTCCAAGGACTGCAGGCCCGATCCCCTCAGCAAGCCAAGGTCGCATAATTTAACCAGCAGAAAACCAGCAAAAACAGGTGACCAATACAGGTCTTTCGTAACAGCGATGTGTCGTAAAGCGAATGTTCAAAAAATGGGGGACACCTGTATTATAAAACCCTATCTATGAACAGTTGAAAGAGAACAACCACTGTTATCAAAATAAAATGAGGCATTTTTCATGGTGTTTCACTAAGCCCACTATGGCTTTGTCTAGCTTTCAACCTGCTCTCTAATTCACTGAATTGGATTAAAATAGGGTACCAAATAGACTCCTGGATAGGTACATGGAGCTTAGAAAAAGCAGAGGGCTATGGGTAACTCTAAGTAATTTCTAAGTACATATTTGGCACAGTATTGTAGGCTGAAGGGCCTGTATTGTGCTGTAGGTTTTCTTTGTTTCTAGGTTTCAAATCAGACAGAAGCAAAAAATTACACCGTAACACACCTTCAGTATGTGCATGATTTGAAAATTTATGCTCCTTCATCAGTAAAGCTAAAGCAATTAATTCAAATAGAATTTTTTTCAAAAGATAGAAACATGAACTTGGGACTAAATAAGTTCAGTACATTAAAGATAAAGAAAGATGCAAAAGAACTAATAGAATATAAAACAGAACAGCACGATACAATACAACCTGTGGATGAGTATCAAACATATTAACTATCAGGGATATCAACAAGCAAAGAAAATACATCACAGTGTGAGAAAAGGAGATTTTTTAAATGAACTTACTTCCAGGCTGAAGAAAATCAGCCAAACTATGCTCAATATTAAAAATATAACAAAGGCAATAATCACTTCTGCTGTGCCCGTTTTGATGAATTCTTTTGGCATATCTTGGTCCAAAACCAAACTAGAAAATTTACAAAGTAAGAAATGAAATGACAAATTTAGAATACACTATGTAGACTTGAATCTAATTATATTAACACTATCAGATAGTGGAGGAAGAGGAATAACAGACATTAAAAAATTACATAAGTTAGATAAAACTTCAAAGGATATAATTATCACCACAGAAAAAATATTAAACCAAGGGAAGAACAAGACCCTCCATGGAAGAGATCACCATCTGTATAAACTAGATGTTGACAAGGAAGCTTCAGAAAACCTGGCTCAGAGTTGGAGACCTCTTCCCAGAAACAAAGGGCATTGTTCTGGCAATACAGGACCAAGTGGTTAACGTGAAAAATGATCAAAAATACATTAAAAACCAACGAGTTCAAGATGAAAAATGCAGGGGGGACGTCACGTGATGACATAGGATCGAGACGCTGGAACCCAGCTCTCCCGTAAAAAGTTAATAAATTAATGTTTAAATGAAGAAAAGTTAGTCAATACTTTCTAAAAGTTACTTATAAACTACTCCGGATTGTGTCAAGCTATGCCTCAAAGAAAGAAGATGAAGAAAACTAATACCGGGAAGACTACGCAAGTTGGAACAGGAACAAGGCCCACGTCTACCGAGGAACCGCGGTCTCAGGTACATTACACCACCAGCGATACGGAACAGGAAACTGCAGCAACATCGGCCATTTCTAAAGGAAAAGACCATCGTGAACTGCGCAAATGCGAAGGATGGAGCATGCGCAAACGGGAGCAACAAGAACTACAAAGCCCAGCTACCACTGCAACTGAAAGTGATAGCGAATCGGAGGGAGAGTCAGATTTTCCGGAAAGATCAGACGAAGAGGGAGATAAAAGTTCTTCTGGAAATATAGAAAAGACTTTGAGGCAAATAATGCGTAAATTAGACACATTAAAAGTAATTAAAAGTAATCAAAAAGTACTCAAAAAATGACAAATATGGAGATTATGCTTGATAAAATGACAAAGACAGGAAAAAATGGAAAAGAGAATTATGGACTTGGAAATTAAAACGGAAGACATGGTTGAAAGAATGGACAAAATGGAAAATGAAAATACTGCTTGGACATCAGAAAGAACAATTTATGGAAAAAATTGATAAGCTTGAAAATTTCAGTAGACAAAATAATATTAAAATTGTTGGACTTAAAGAAGATATAGAAGGAGAAGATCCAATAAATTTTTTTCAAAAATGGATCCCTGAAAAATTGGAAATGGAAAGAGAAATTCCAGTCGAGATTGAAAGGGCTCATAGATCCTTAAGGTCAAGACCTCGAGCTGATCAAAACCCACGATCAATTTTGATAAAATGCTCAAGATACCAAGACAAAGAAAAGATCCTGAAGGCGGCTGCCCAAAGTGCCAAAAATAGAAATGGGCCATTGATGATAGAAGGGAAACCAGTTCTTTTTTATCCTGATATAAGTTACAACCTGTTGAAGAGAAAGAAGGAATTTAACCCAGCGAAAAAAGCCTTATGGGAAAAGGGTTATAAATTTACAATGCGTCATCCAGCAACACTGATAATTTTTTTGGAGGAGGGAAAATTTTTTTTTTCCGATTATCGAAAAGCGGAGGAGTTCGTACAATAACTTTCATCTATTGGCTAATTACACATAGAGGCTTCCAAACGTAATGGATTAAAGATGAAGATAGAGTCAACGAACAGAAGTGATGGACATTTATGGATATTATAGAAGAGAAAAGCAAAATTTTAGAAACACTAAATGAGAATAGTATTTTTTTTCTCTTCTTATACATATACTTTTTTATGTTGCGGGGGGGGGCTGGGGAGCTTTGGATTGGTTACTACGGGATTCACGTGTGTAATCATGGCGGTTGCCATGACCTGTACAACAGAGGGGGGTAATGTTGTGTTTTTTTCCCACAACATTAGTAGGGGGGTATTTTGTTTTTTTCTTTATATTCTATTTTTCTTCTATCTTTTTGCCTGGATGATTGGTGGGGACACACATAGCAACATGGAGATTTTTATAAAGATTTCCCAGGATACCACGAAAGTTGAAAGATTAGGTATTATTATAGATTGGAGTAATATAATTAAAAAAAAGACTAATCTGCTTAATTTTTTAAGTTTTAATGTTAATGGGTTTAATGGGCCAGTAAAAAGAAAAAGAATTTTAACATATTAAAAAAATGAAAACAGATATAGCTTTTTTACAAGAAACTCATTTAACAGACATAGAACATCAGAAATTAAAAAGAGACTGGGTTGGAAATGTTATTGCAGCTTCATTTAATTCAAAGGCGAGAGCAGTTGCAATTTTGGTTAACAAAAATTTACCAATTAAAATACAAAACGTATTAATTGATTCGGCGGGGAGATATCTAATTATACACTGTCAAATTTTTTCAGAACTATGGACCCTTATGAACATTTATGCACCAAATGAAAATGATGTAAAATTCATACAGGAGGTCTTTTTGAATTTGGCTAACGTACATGATAAAATATTAATAGGTGGAGATTTTAATTTTTGTCTAGATCCAGTTTTAGATAGATCAACAAAGGTTGTTACAAAATCAAAAGCAGTAAAATTAACTCTATCATTGATGAAAGACTTAAATTTGATTGATATATGGAGAAGAATTAATCCAAAAGAAAGAGATTATTCATTTTATTCAAATAGAGATAAAACATATTCAAGGATAGATTTTTTCCTATTATCAATGAATATTCAAGATAGAGTAAAAAATGTGGTATATAAAGGAAGAATATTGTCAGATCATTCTCCTTTAATAATGACAATGATAATGATAGATAAAGAGGAATCAATTTATAGGTGGAGATTTAATTCAATATTATTAAAACATCAAGATTTTTGTGATTTTATGAAAAAACAGATTCAGTTCTTTTTAGATATAAATTCACATTCAGTTGATGATAAATTTATAGTGTGCGAAGCAATGAAGGCATACTTGAGAGGTCAGATAATAAGTTATACTTCTAAAATTAAGAAGGAATATATGATAGAAATAGATCAATTGGAAAAAGAGATTACAAAATTAGAAAAAGAATCCCAAAGAAATATGACAGAAGAAAAACAAAGACAACTTATTAACAAGAAGTTACAATATAATATGCTCCAAACATATCGAACAGAAAAAGCAATTATGAGAACTAAACAAAGATATTATGAACTAGGTGAAAGATCACATAAGGTTCTTGCATGGCAGTTAAAAACAGACCAGACTTCTAAAACAATAAATGCAATTCGAACAAGAGTAAATAAAATTACTTATAAACCTTTAGAAATTAATGAAGCTTTTAAGAATTTTTATTTGAGTTGTATAAATTAGAAACACAAAATGACAATGTCAAGATAGAAAGGTTTTTATCACAAATAACTCTTCCAAAATTAAATACGGAAGAACAGAAGGGATTAGATATGCCTTTTACATTGAAAGAGGTCGAAGAAGCCCTAGGATCACTTCAAAGTAATAAATCTCCAGGAGAAGATGGTTTTCCGCCTGAATTCTATAAAAAGTTTAAAGATGTATTAATTCCTCCTTTTATGGAGTTAATACACCAAGAGGAAAGAACGCATAAACTTCCAGAATCTTTTTCGACAGCTATTTTAATAGTATTGCCAAAAAAAGATAGAGATCTTTTAAAGCCAACATCATATAGACCTATTTCTTTATTAAACACTGATTATAAAATAATAGCAAAAATCTTATCTAATAGATTATCTAAATGCTTATCAAAATTAGTACATATGGATCAAACAGGATTTATTAAAAATAGACAATCAGCAGATAATGTAACTCGCTTATTTAGTATAATTCATTTAGCGCAGAAGAGGGAGGAAATGAGCGTGGCAGTTGCTTTAGATGCAGAAAAAGCATTTGATAGATTGGAATGGGATTTTTTATTTAAGGTATTGGAAAAATATGGATTAGGAGTATCTTTTATAAAATGGATTAAAACCTTAAATACTAATCCCAAAGCTAAAGTAGTGACAAACGGTCAAATTTCAACACCATTTCAGTTAACAAGGTCAACTAGGCAAGGTCGTCCATTATCACCTGCTTTATTTGTGTTGGCGATAGAGCCATTAGCTGAATTGATTAGAATGGACCCAGATATTAAGGGTTTCAGAGTTAATCAGGAAGAATACAAGATTAACTTATTTGCTGATGATGTTCTGCTTTATCTAACAAACCCATTGCACTCGTTGCGTAAATTATCCTATAGATTAGAAGAATATGGGAAAATATCAGGTTATAAAATAAATTGGGATAAAAGTGAAATTTTACCTCTTACTAAAGGAGATTATAATCAATGTCGATTAATAACCCAATTTCGATGGCCGGCAAATGGTATAAAATATTTAGGTATAAGAGTTGATAATGACATAAAGAACTTATACAAATTAAATTATTTACCACTATTGAAAAAAATTCAAGAAGATCTTGATAAATGGATGGTATTACCAATAACATTAGTAGGTAGAGTAAATACCATAAAAATGAATATATTCCCTAGATTACAATACTTATTTCAATCACTACCAATACAATTACCCCAGAAGTTTTTTCAACAGCTGAATAAATATGTGAGGAAGTTTCTTTGGAAAGGTAAGATGTCAAGAATATCATTGGAAAAATTGACATGGAAATTTGAGCTAGGAGGGTTACAACTTACAAATTTTAAGAATTATTATAAAGCAAATCAACTTAGATTTATTGCATCTTTTTTTGAGAAAGATAAAACGGCATGGATTAGAATAGAACTAGATAAAATAGGAGAAAACATACCAGAAGACTTTATATATAAATGGGAATCTAAATGGATACGGGAAAAGAAAGAATCTCCTATATTAAAACATTTGATTGATTTATGGAATAAGATAAATGTTGACAATGAGACAAAGAAATCCTTATTAGCAAAGAGATCTTTAATTCAAAATAGACTTATTCCTTTTACAATGGATAATCAACTTTTATATAATTGGTTTTAAAAAGGGATTAGATATATAGGAGATTGTTTTGAAGGAGGTATATTAATGCCATTCGATCAATTAAAGAATAAATATAAAGTATCAAACAACACTCTTTTTTGTTACTTTCAACTAAGGGCTTATTTAAGAGAAAAGTTAGGTCAAACAATGTTATTACCGAAACCCAATGAAATAGAAACTTTAATTCAAAAAGGAAAGATTAAAAAATTTATCTCTTGTATGTATAATTTGATTCAAAAACAGGCAATTAAACAAGGAGTCCATAAGTCAAGACAAAAATGGGAAAGTGATTTGAATATTAAAATAGAAGAAAAAAATTGGTCAAGACTATGTCTTGAGAGTATGACAAATACAATAAACGTCCGATTAAGATTAGTGCAATACAATTTTTTACATCAACTATATATTACACCACAAAAAATAAATAAATTAAACCCAAATTTATCTGATCAGTGTTTCCGATGTAACCAAGAAATTGGTACTTTTTTACATTCTACTTGGTCTTGTTCTAAAATTCAAACTTTTTGGACAAATTTAAGAGTTTTATTGGAACAAATTATTGGAATACAACTTCCACATAATCCAATATTACTTTTACTAGGTGATATTGAAGGGATAAAACTGATATCCAAATTGAATAAATATCAGAAAGAATTTATAAAAATTGCATTGGCAGTAGCCAAAAAAGCTATTGCAGTTACTTGGAAATCGGATACATATTTAAGTATAGATTGTTGGAAGAAATTTATGGCTGTATTCCACTTGAAAAAATTACTTATAATTTAAGAGATAAATATGAAACATTTTTGAAAATTTGGCATCCTATTTACAAAAGACAGGATTAAATATATAGGTGCTCCGAAGATGAAATAATTGGTTACTTGGGGAAAGAAATAAATATATATACTAAAGTTATTACAAACTCCATGGAGCATGTGGGGATCTTCCAATATCCAGGCATTCCTTTTTTTTCTTTCTTTCTTCTTTTTTTCAATAGGGATGTTAGGGGGGAGGGGTTAAGGGGAGGGGGGATGGGTAACACATTTTCTTTTTCACACACTTTTATTCTGTAACTATTTGAAAACACAATAAAAAAAGTTTAAACAAAAATGATAAATGCAGAAAATGACAGGAGAAATTAGATGCAACCAAACACGTTACAGGATGCTGCAGAAGTTCAGCTCAATCTGTTACGTATTCAGGCAACAATAAATACAGATGAGTTAGGCAAGGGTTTTTATAACAAATAACAGGTTTATTAAACACTGAAAACAAACCCCCTCAAAAGTAAACAAACTCAAACGTAACCGGAACTCAGCTGCTGTGCGGCAGATTCACAGTTCTTAATAGCGCTGTATGTTCAAACAGTTCTTAAAGCGGTATTGAAAAAAAAACAGTTCTTTAAAGCGGTATGCCGAAAAAAAACCAGTTCTTTAAAGCGGTATGCCGAAAGTTCAAAAGCTCACAGTCCATTTAAAAGGAGAGACTTTTTAAAGCGATTTAAATTCTCTTCCACGTCGTTGTCCTTCCCCAGCGTCGAACTTTCCCACGAAGAATTTTATAAAACGTAATGGTTTAATGGCACTAACCTCTTCTTCCACACTATTCTCAATCTCCCGCTATCCCAGCGGAGATTAACACGAGAACAGTCAACGAAATCCTTCTGAATGAGGATCAAACAAGGTCGAACTTTCCACCATCGAAAATCGATTCTCCTCGATTTTATCTTCCAAACTTTTCTTCACTCTCCACCAGCAAAGAAACCACTGGCAATGACCTTTTAAACTTTAGGCATTATATAAAATTTCATTTTTCAACTAAACTGCGTCATCACATTAAATCACGCAGGGACATGAAGTCAGCTTGGCAAATCCCGCCACGAACTGCCCCACCTGACAGGGTGGGTCTTCCTTTTATACCCTGTAAAAAAAACCCTGTCACATGACCTCTACTGGCGGGAAAATGACATCACTCCACCATCACAAGATCATTACCTCAAGTCCAGTATAACTTCAACCCCAGACACGTGACAAGGGTACCACCGTCACGTGTCACGGGTACGTAACAAATCTGATTACCATCACAGACACGATCAAGTGGCAAACATGATTCACCAAAATATTGTTTAAAAATTTAAAGACACCATACCTTACTATAAACACAAGCCCGATCCAGTTTTAGAATCAGACTCCTACAAATTATGTTATGAATGATTCATTATTACAGATAGTATAATTCATAATAACCACCTGGATATAATATTACAGAATAAACAAGGAAGAACACCTTACTCAATAGGTATAGCCATTCCAAACAGACATAACATGGAGAAAATAATGAGTAAAAAAACCCGGAAATATGCTGAATTCAAAGAAAAATCTGAAAGACTATGGAACAAGAAAAGGGTGTACATTATCCCGGCAGTATTATCTACAACTGGTATTACCCCAAATTCATGATTGGATAGCAATAAACAATTAGGCCGCCACAACAATACTTAACCTGGTAAAGTGCCAGTTTGGACGGTCCATGGTCGATTTCATCAGAAACCACATCAATGCATTGGGGATAGATCCCCTGCTAGTTAAAGTTGAGGCTATTAAGCGCTTTCCTTGGTCAGTCACTGTTTTCTCCCCAAGGCGGCTCAGATCATGCACCCTCTCTGAGGCCCTTAAGGGCAAAGTAGCCAAGCACGTCGTGGATTGGACAGAGGAAAGGTCCAAGGTGTTATCGGGCACTAAGGAGGTATTGTCTAATACAACATTCCTGGCGCATCCCCTACTAGATGTGCCAATCGCTCTCACCATAGATGCATCGGATTGCTTGGTTGGGGTGGTGCGTGAGCAGTTTGTCAACGGTGTTTGTCAGCCTCTTGCCTTTTTTAGCCATCAGCTTTGCTCCTGCGAGCGCAAGAACAGTACGTTCGACTGTGAGATTCTTGGCCTGTACTTGGCAGTGCGGCATTTTCATTTTCTCCTAAAGGGGTCCATTTACAGCTTTTCTGGATCATAAGCCCCTAAGATTCGCCATGGCCAAGGTCTCTGAACCTTGGTCCGCTTGGCAGCAGTGCCATCTTTCTTTTATTTCAGAGTTCACCAGGGACATCAGCCTTTCCCGTCCCTCACCGGTGCAGTCCATTTGGGTGTGCACTACACTCAGATAGCAGCAGACCAGGTTTCCGACCCGAGCGTGCAGGCACTGCATTGTGATCTGTCAACAGGGCAACCCAGGCCGGTTGTGCCAGTGGCACGTTTTTGATGTGGTCCATAAGCTTTCTCACCTGGGCTGGAGGCCATCGCAGAAACTAGTGACAGAAAAGTCTGTGTGGCCCAGTCAGGGACTGGGCTAGTGCTTGTTTGATCTGTCAACGTACGAAGGTGTTTCAACATGCCAAGATTCCTTGTACGGTCCCTGAGCGGCATTTCGACCACGATTGTGGATTTGGTTGACCTGTTGCCCTCATCCCACGGGTTTATTTACCTCTTCACCATTATTAATAGAATGACATGTTGGATGGGGGCAGTGCCGTTGTCATACATTTCAGCCACAGAAGTGGTGTGAGCGTTCATAGGCTCGTGGACTACTTGGTTCGGCATCCTGTCGGATATCTCTTCAGAGTGAGGGACACAGTTTACATCCAAGCTTTGGTGTGTGGTTGCACGTGATCTGGGGGTCAAACTGCACTGGACCACAAATAGCACCCTCAGGCCAATGGTCTGTGTGAGCATTTCCACCGTTTAATGAGAGCCACTCATGCATCCCTCCATGATGGTTGCTGGGTGAACCATGGGTCATGTTGGGCCTCAGGATGACCTCTAAGGAGGACCTTCAGTCCTTTTCTGCAGAGCTCGTTTTCAGGCAACTTCTGCAGGTGTCGGGAGAGTTTAACCTGTGGTTCACTTCGCAGCAACAGTTGGCTTTTTATGGACAGCGTCAAAACTTTTGCTACAGTGCCCATGACACAGCATGGCCTGCCACAGACACACCTGTTGCCTTTCTGCAGGAGGTGAAATACTTGTATATGTTTGTGCATCATGATGGACATAGAGACAGCCTTATGATGGCCTGTTCCTTCTGTTCAAAGTGGGGGAACAGTTGTTTATGATGGACTTTGTAGGTATCCCAGACAGTGTTTCATCTTAAACCTGCACATTTGGACCTGGCCTCCCCAGTGGAAGTAGCACAGCCCCCATGGAGGGGCCAGCTTCCCACCTCCAGACCTTCTGAAATTGACTGTTCCTTCCTCCCTGGCACCTGCCTGTGAAGGCAGGAGTAGGTTCAGCCAAGTTTTGTGGGACCCTGTTTGTTTGACTCTGTCCGCTAGGGTGAATTCTGAGGGTGCAACTATAGGGACTGCTTAATTTCGTTAGGTACAATTCCCCCAGAATGTTAAGGATTAAGTTCACCATGCAAGTTATATGTTGTACATTATTGTTTTGGGGGTAGGTTTTTTTCTCATATATATATATTTGGCAGGTATAAAGTGTATATTGGAAGTAATTACACTTGGGCTCATTTTTGTCAGCACTCCTACAACATCTTCCCAACCACTGAGGTTAGGGTAACTGGTTTATAATTTCCTTTCTGCTGCCTTCCTCCTTTCTTAATGAGTGGAGTGACATTTGCAATTTTCCAGTCCTCCAGAACCATGCCAGAATCCAATGATCTTTGAAAGATTATTACTCATACCTTCAAAACCTCTACAGCTACCTCTTTCAGAACCTAGGGCGCAGTTCATCTCATCTGGGTGACTTATGTACCTTTAGGTCTTTCAGCTTTTTGAGCATTTTCTCCCTTGCAATAGTAACTGCACTCATTTCACTTCCCTCACACCTTTCAACATCTGGCACACTGCCATTGTTTTCCTTAGTGAAGACCGATGCAAAATACTCAGTTCATCTGCCATCTCCTTGTCCCTTGTTATAATTTCGCCAGACTCAGTTTTTAGTGGTCCTATGATGGACTTTTACCGCTGTACCATTGAGCGCATACTCACCAAATACATCTCAGTGTGGTATGGCACTTGTCCCGTATCAGACCGCAAAGCACTCCAGCGTGTGGTGAAAACTACCCAGCGGATTCTCGGCACCCAATGGCCCACCGTTGAGAACATCTACCATAAATGTTGCCTGGGCAGGGCGAAAACCATTATCAAGGATGCATCTCACCTTAACCGTGGACTGTTTACTCTCCTCCTATCTGGTAGGTGCTACAGGAGCCTCCACTCCTACACCAGCAGGCACAGGAAGAGCTTCTTCCCTGATGCTGTGCCCCTGCTGAAACTCACATTACAGCGCTAAGCAGTATTGCACCCATATTTTACTGTATCAGTACCTCTATATTTGTGTGCTGTAGCACTTACTTTTTGTTCGCAGTTATTTTGTAAATAACAGTAGTCTTTGCATTTCTGGTTAGATGCTAACTGCATTTCATTTGGCTTTGTATCTGTACTTGGCACAATGAAATAAAGTTGAACCTAATCTAATCTTATTGCGATAAACATGAAACAGACTGGGGACTAAGACCTGGAGAATGAACCTAACCAGTCTCATACAAATGGGGGAGATGACCACCACACACCCTGGTTATGGTTACGGTGACCCACAAAACCTCAAGCATATAACTGCACAGGATTGTTCACCTGCTCGCTGCACAACTGCTCATGGTCCATTGCGGGGATGTTGTCACTGGCTGTCACCTTCGCTTGCTCCCGATTCAGCTGTGTTGTGTTGGGCTGCTGCAGGTGCTGCAGGTCGCTGTGAAACCCACGGTGGTGCTGCCCCCACTGGGTCCGCTTCCTGGAACTGTCCTGCCAGACAGCCATAGCTTCAGCACTGAGGTACAGTGTTGCACCCTACACATCCACATGGGCTCCCTTCGGGACAGCAGTTCAGGGCAATGATGCAGGACTCTCGTCTGTCAGCGAGCCACACCTCGTGCTCCACTGTGTTCTTTTTATGCCTCCTCTTCCCTCATGTTGCCGCACAGTCGCCGGTGACTGTGGCCAGCTGGACTGCCGTCATTGTTCACCCAGTCAGGGATGGCTGGTCAATGTTAGGAAGGACATGATAGTAAGGGTTGTCCCTGTATCCACCATCTGATGCCCTCCACATGCAGTCCACATACAAGTCTTCCTCCTCATCCAAACGGCCCACCTTGGGGGGGGGGGGGGAAGAGACGACAATGGACAGATTCTGCCAGAGGAGTTGGGCGGCACTGTCCACTCGGCATTTCCCAATCACTGCACTGGGCTCTGGCATGGTGCTGGTGTGGGGCAGTCCCGGTCCAAATGACCTGCCTCACTGCACCGGTAGCAGAGATCGTTTCGTGGGCCGCGGTGGGGACGACGCGGTGTTGGTCAAATGTCTCACAGGCTCCTCTTGGTCAGTTTCCTCTTCAACCTCGGTGACACAAGCCCAAGCTCATGGTGATGCTGAAACATTTTTAGGGGCTAAAGTTGCTTCTGCCCTCTCCGCCTTAGCCAGTGATGATGGTGATGTCAGGCGAATATACTGCAAAAGGCGTTCTGGCATCAGCGCTTTTACAAAGGCGTGGAGGGTTAGCTCTTCCTGGGCCACAGGATGAAACTCAGGGTAGCCATGCCGAGCACAGTGGTTGAGATCTGCTGCAAGCGTCCCCAAGTCTTCTCCCAAATGGCGCTGTCTGCTGCACAGTTCTTCTCTCATTGCTTCTGCCAATGGCCTCTGCTCGAAATGCTGCTCCAGTAACACTATGAGGGTCCTGTAGTCATGGTGCTCTGCCGATGCTAGGTCGAGGACGGCTCACAGGGCATCTCCCTCCAGTGCCAGGTCAAGGTGCACCGCTGTCTTGGTGGGGCTCCACCCATTGTGCCATGCAACAAGTTTGACTTGTGCCAAGTAAGGTTGCAGGTGGCTGGTACTGTTGTATCTGGGGAGCTTCAGGGAGGACCTGAGGGGCAAATCAACGAGGCTCTTTGGACTTCCTTTGCTCCATATGCCATGGTGCCCATCCTTCCATGGCTACAGCGTCTTGGGTTCCCTGGTGAGGGTCGCAATGGAGGCGAGTGTGACAGTCCGCCATGTCCCCTGGGGGGAACCAGGGTACTCTAACTCTGTCGGGGGCTCCCTGGGAAGGCATGATATTCAGTTCACAGGTCTTCCCTCTGGGTCTCATCTTCACAAGCTTGATCCATGGGTGCAGGGGAGGTATACTGCTTGCTCCCTCGTCTTATTCCCCGGGTCTTAAGACACTCTATCCTACGTCGTCGATTTTCAATCTCGTCGCCAATCTCACATCCCACTCCTGACACCAATGTGGCAAGCTTGTGGTCCATAATGACAGACAAGGAAGTTCGTTAACTCAGCAACTGTTTTATTGTGATAAACACAAAACAGCCCAGGCACCAGGACCCGGAGAGTGAACCTCACCCATCTTATTCAGATGGGGGAGGTGACCATTACACACCCTGGTTACAGTTTGGGTGACCCACAAATAAACAAGCAAATAACTGTATAACCTAAGTTGAAATGTAACAAAAATGAACCTGAACTTCCCACCATAATCCCACAAAAGCATTTTAACACAAGAACAATAAACTGTGCTGTTCATTAGAAACGCAGTGGTGGGCTATTGACCACGCCCCCACCCCCTCCCTCCCCGGGAGCAATACAGAATTTATGGTCTAACATCTGATCATGGAGCAAGCATGACTAAGGTGGAAAATGAACTCACTCACATGATTGAAGACATGCAAACAGCTTAAGCTACAATAGATGGGCTCAAAGCAGTTTAAAAACATACCCACAACTCGAAAAGTACTGGCAGTGATAATATTCATAATTATTGGTAGAAAATAATTATTTGCTTCATCCATACATTTTGACACATATCAACAATTTTCTTTAAAATCCTGAAAAAGTACCAGAGATTTTCACAGAAGGTAAAGCAGTATCTTACGTAAAGGAGAAATCACAAATCATTCTTCAAAATCCTATTACTTTCTTTTAACAAACTAAACATAAAATATTAATATCATCTATCTTGCACCTATCACCACTCACTTAGATAACCACAATATACTTCAGAAGAGCTGAAAGAATGCTGCAAGGGTATGCAAGTTTGATGCTGACTGGCCTGCTGAGTTCCTACAGCATTATCTGTGTGTTGCTTGGATTTCCAACACCTGAGCATTTTCTCTTGTTTGTAATGTTACATCAAGCCTGGCAGAAAGCCAGAAATCTTTCATGCTGTTGCATTGACTATTATAATTTATAAAACTTATAATACTATTATAAATTACTATAAATTGTACATTGCACATTTAGATGGAGACGTAACGTGAAGATTTTTACACCTCATGTAAAAGAAGGACGTAAGTAATAAAGTCAATTCAATATAGATTTGCTCCCACATTCATGGTTAACGGAAGTTCGTGTGTGTGTGTGTGTGTGTGTGTGTGTGTGTGTGTGTGTGTGTGTGTGTGTGTGTGTGTGTGTGTGTGTGTGTGTGTGTGTGTGTGTGTGTGTGTGTGTGTGTGTGTGTGTGTACCCAATAATTGTCAAATTCTCAAAACATTTGATGAAGCATTGACATACAGGTTTTCTGCACTATCCGAAGGTAGAGAGTTTCTATAAAATGGTTCGTAAGCCCGAAAGTCGTAAAGTGAAGAAGCAATTACCATTTATTTATAATGGGAAAAATTTGTGAGCGTTCACAGACCCAAAAAATAACCTACCAAATCATGCTAACACATAAAAACCTAAAATAACAGTAAAAGCAGGAATGATATGATAAATACACAGCCTATATAAAGTAGAAAAACCTTTCTACAATCATTGCAGCACTGTCCACCTTAGCGAAAATCGCACGCAAGCCCTCTCGGTAGAAACACACAGCGCAAGCGCTCTTGGCAGAAACTCTGTCCAGTAAACTTTAAGCTTTGAAGCTGCCAAATTATACCAAATAACACATAAAAAATACACAGCCTATATAAAGTAGAAATAATGTATGTACAGTGTAGTATCACTTACCGGAATCGAGAAGACAGTGAGCACACTAATGATGGTGTGTTAGGCGGAGTCGTCGGAGGTTGGTGGGCAGTAGAGGAGACTGGGGTGTCATCTCATCATCGTCTGTTTCCATCAAGGCAGGCAGGTCATCATCTTCTATGTTTGCCTGCCTTGATGTCGAAGGTTGAGTTTCGTCCTCTGCTGTGGCTGATGTGGAAGGTTTGAAAAACGACAGTATGCTTGACTGCTTAGCCTTGCGCATTTTTCTATCATACAATTCTTTGTAAGCACTCAAACCATCCTACAAATATGCCCTAAACCTACGTACCTTTTCAAAATTAAAGTCATACTTTTCTGCAATCATTGCAGCGTTGTCAATCGCAGTGAAAATCTCATGCAAATGCTTCACGTTTAGTTCCTGGACAACTTCACTTCCACGACTGCATTCGGTTTCGATTGTTATCCTTTCCTCTTGCAACTGCATCAGCTCTTCATCTGTCAGTTCTTGGTCATGGGATGCCAAAACCTCTTCAACATCATCTTCGTCAACTTCCACAAACACAGGTTCCTTAGCCAAACTCACTATGTCCTTACTTCGTTCACCACAATTGAAACACTTAATGTCTAGTTCTACACTAAGTGTAACACCCTTACAAGCTCTTTTAGGCTTTTCCGATACCTTAGAACTTAGGAACAAAATAAATCGACATAAAGCACAGATGCTCACAGGCACATGGTTAAGCAATGCCGGCTAGAAATCAGTGCTGGGGGAGGCTCTGCCTTTTTTCGCGTGCTGCCTTTTTTTTCTAACTGTGAAAACACCTTCTGTTCAAGTCAAGTCATTTTTTATTGTCATTCTGACCATAACTGCTGGTACAGTACACAATAAAAATGAGACAGAGTTTGTATGAGGGGTGTGTGGGGTCCCTCATATTGCTGTTTGCTTTGCGGATGCAGCGTGTAGTGTAAATGTCCGTAATGGCAAGAAGAGAGACCTCGATGATCTTCTCAGCTGACCTCACTATCCACTGCAAGGTTTTCTGATCCGAGATGGTGCAATTTCCGAACCTGGCAGTGATGCAGCTGCTCAGGATGCTCTCAATACAACCCCTGTAGAATGTGATGAGGATGGGGTGTGGGAGATGGACTTTCCTCAGCCTTCGCAGAAAGTAGAGACGCTGCTGGGCTTTCTTTGCTATGGAGCTGGTATTGAGGGACCAAGTGAGATTCTCTGCCAGGTGAACACCAAGAAATTTGGTGCTTTTAACGATCTCTACCGAGGAGCCGTCAATGTTCAATGGGGAGTCGTCGCTCTGTGCCCTCCTGAAGTCAACAACCATCTCTTTTGTTTTGTTCACATTCAGGGACAGGTTGTTGGCTCTGCACCAGTCCATTAGCTGTTATACCTCCTCTCTGTAATCTGACTCGTCATTCTTGCTGATGAGACCCACCACAGTCGTGTCATCAGCGAGCTTGATCATGTGGTTTGAGCTGTGTGTTGCAGTACAGTCGTGGGTCAGCAGAGTGAACAGTGGACTGAGCATACAGCCCAGGGGTGTTGGAGATGCTGCTCCCGATCCGGACTGTCTGAGGTCTCCCAGTCATGAAGTCTAGTATCCAGTTGCAGAGGGAGGTGTTCAGGCCCAGTAGGCTCAACTTTCCAATCAGTTTCTGAGGGATGACTGTGTTGAATGTTGAACTGAAATCTATGCACAGCATTTGGGTGTACGTGTCTTTTTTGTCCAGGTGGGTTAGGGCCAGGTGGAGGGTGATGGCAATGGCATCGTCTGTTGAGTGGTTGGGATGGTACGCAAACTGCAGGGGGTCCAGTGAGGGGGGCAGCAGGGTCTTGATGTGCTTCATGACGAGCCTCTCGAAACACTTCAGGATAATGGATGTGAGTGCAACATTTAGTCATTTAGGCAGGACATTGAAGACTTCTTCGGAACAGGGGCAATGGTGGCTGCCTTGAAGCATGTTGGAACAGTGGTGCTGCTCAGGGAGACGTTGAAGATGTCAGTGAGAACATCTGCTAGCTGGTCTGCACATTCTCTAAGCACTCTACCAGGAATATTGTCTGGTCCAGCAGACTTCCATGGGTTGACCCTGCACAGCGTTCTTCTCACATCGGCCATGGTGAAACACAGCACCTGGTCATTTGTAGGAGGGGTCTCCTACAGACCTTCAGGTCATTCCTCGCCACCATGTCATTTTCTGCCTCAAAACGAGCGTAGAAGTTATTCAGCGCATCTGGGAGGGAGGCATCACCTGCACAGTCAAGTGATGTTGTCCTGTAGTTGGTGATGTCCTGAATGCCCTTCCACAGGCACCGCAAACCTGGAAGTGGCTGTGGATTCACTGGGTGTGTGCACGCTTTGCCCCTCTGATGGCCTAGGACAGTTTGAGCCTTACTGTTGTTAGAGCTGCCTTGTCGCCTGCTCTGATTCTCGAGTCCTCAGCAGCGCACACCCCCCCCCCGCTGTCATCCACTGCTTCTGGTTAGCGCGTGTGGTGGTGGTCTTGGATACAGTGACGTTGTCGATGCACTTGCTGATGTAGCTAGTCACTGATGCCGTGTACTCCTCTAAGTTGGTAGAGTTGCTATCAGTTGCAGCCTTCCTGAACATGTCAGTCAGTGTGCTCAAAGCAGTCTTGAAGAGCAGAGAAGGCTCCTGCTGGTCAGGTTTTCACCTGCTTCAGAACTGGTCTGCAGCACTTGACGAGCGGTCTGCATGCTGGGATTAGCATAAAGAGATGTGGTTTGAGTAATCGAGGTGGGGGCAGGGCTCCGCCCGGTACGCTACAGGGATGTTTGTGTAAATTAGGTCCAACATGTTCTCTTCCCTCGTTGCAAAGTCCACATAGTCTTCCCTCCTTATCCGTGAATTCCACATGCGTGAGTTCAACCAACCGCGAATCACGAAAGCCCAATAGTGCTCTTCCAGCACTTGTTGTTCGAGCATGTACAGACTTTTTCTCGTCATTATTTCTTAAACATTGCAGTATAACAACTATTTTACATAGCATTTACATTGTATTAGGTATTACAAGTAATCTAGAGATGATTTAAAGTATACAGGAGGATGTGTGTGGGTTATCATGGATCAGGATTGAAAAAAAATTGGAAGTTCTCTTACTAAGTAAGTCCGAACAGGTACATCCGGTATTATTTAGCGTCATTTAGTCAAACATTTGTCTTAGTATATAGTATATATTTTACCTTTCTATACATATAAAACACCTAAGAACATATGTTTTAGCGCCGGGCTCGGGAACAGAAGTTCCCGAGTTCGATCCAGTGAGAGACTGCCATTGAGTGCACTCTCCACTGTGCCAGGTTGATGTGGAGGATCCAAAACCCAATAATTAAACCACTGCATTGCTTAGTAATAATTGTAGCTTTCCTTGGGGCAGAGCCTTTCTCACTTTATCCTTTAAAATTGTTCCGATCGTTGACCGACATAGCCCAACGCTTTTCCAATGACCGATGGCGTTTCACCCCTTTCCAATCGCTTTATTATTTACACTTTATTTTCAATCGTGATCGAGACTGCTGGTATGGGCTGCATGCACGAACAATGTGCTCAATGTCTTCATCAATTTTCAGCCACCAAATGTAATTCCTGGCTAGAGCCTTCAATAGGTTTCTATAGGTATATTTAATGTCAGAGAAATATATACAATACACATCCTGGAATTCTTTGTCTTCACAAACATTCACAAAACAGAGAAGTGCCTTAAAGAATGAATGCAGCAAGGCAACAACTCCCCCAACCCCCAAGAGCAAAAAGCATCAGCACCCTCCTCTGAGCACTCAAGTGTGCAGCAAAGCATCAATAAATACAGACTTGCAGTATCCCAAAAACTACTTGTTCACCTGATAATTCGATATACCCTTGGCTCTCTCTCCCTAAACATAGAAAAAAAGATTTTCATTGTTTCACAGCGAGAGGGAAGACATAACAAACAACTCACCGATTTACAATGTTAAAAGTCTGTTATGTCGCTTTTTCTGAGCACTGTCCCTAGAGAGTTGGCACTAAAAAGGCACAGCTCTCCAGGCACGCAACCCCTGGCAGCAAACCCGCCTTTGCCAATGTTCCGTGTTCTCCTGCGACGCTTCAGTCAGGAGCTCCAGCCTAGAATCAGCACCATGAAATCACAGAACCCTGAAGGCACGCTCGTCTTCCAGGTTGCATCCTTGGGATATCAAAAAGCAGCTGGCCGTGAAGCCCTGAGAGTGGGTCCCATTCTGCAAAGAACTGAAGTCTGGGTGTAGCTCCAGGTCAGGGTCTTCAAAAGAAACCCCCACACCCTGAAAAGGAGAAAAAAAATCAAATATAGGAATAAAGCTGTTTCTGAAGATGCAAGCAAAGGACTTGCCGTTTAGCACCATCTTAACTTTGCCCCGCAACTGATAACGGATTCTATAATTGTAAATGAAAAGAATCGAAGTATATTTATTATCAAAGTATATATGCAGTAGACAACACGGATTCATCTTCTCCACAGACAGGCATGAATCAAAGAAAGAAAGCCATGGAACCCCTTCAAAGAAATAAGAATGATCAAATCCCTCTCATACACAAAACAAATCACACAAATGGCAACAAGAAAATGAGGAAAAACAGAGCCCATAAAACAAAATCAAAGAATCCATATTCAGATCAACTCAGTGTTCTTTATCTGTAGGCTGCTCCGATTAAAAAACGCCCAAAAATGGTGGTTGTCTCTCGGGGTCCGAGGAAGACTCAACATTGTGCAGCATCTGTGGATACGCATGTGGCTTCGGAGGTCGAAAGCCGAAGTACACATACGGTTGCAGGCTGGACATGGAATGGAGGTTGTTAGAACAGGTGTATACACAGCTTTGAGGCATTGGTCTCGGCCTGCTGCAAGGCACTGATTTCGGTCATCCTCGAAGTCAGATGCAGCTTTTCTGATCAGGGTGCACCACGCAGCCTTGTCGGCTGCGGACTCCTCAAGTTGTCGACGCTGGAAGTCTGCCATTTGATGTATGATTTCAAATTTTCTTTGAATCTTTTTTTGGGGCGGCCCTGATTGCAACTGCCATACTCAAGCTCACCATAGATCAGCTGACTGGGGATTCTTGTTTCACACATGTGGATTACATGGCCGTCCAGCATAGCTGGACATGGAGGTTCCTTGCCTCAATGCTTGTGCTGTTGGCTCTGTCAAGGACTTCCTGGTTGGTAATTCGGTCCTGACATCGCATCATCATAATCGACCGCAGAGAGCGCATGTGAAACTGCTCCAGCTGTTTGATGTACCTGTGGTACAGGGTCCAGGTTTTGCAGCCGTACAGGACAGAGGCGAGAACCACAGCCTTGTACACCTTGAGCTTGGTTGAAAGCTGAATGTCCTTGCGCTCCAGAACTTTGACAGAGTTTCCCGAGTGCCTGGCTGGCTTTCTGGATCCTTGCTATGATCTCTTTGTCAAGGGATCCGTCACTGGAGATGGAGCTTCCTAGATACTTGAAGCTCTCCACGCTCCTCAGGACACTGCCGTCGATGGTGATGCATGGCTGAGGAGGGTGACTGCTTGGTGCAGGTTGTAGGAGAACTTCTGTCTTACCGAGGCTGACTGTCAGGCCGAACAGCTTTGAGGCTGCGGAGAACTTGTCGACAATTGTCTGCAGTTGGTTCTCCTGGTGGGCCATGAGGGCACAGTCATCAGCAAACAGGGTTTCAGTGATGAGCCTCCTCAACGCTTTGGTCTTTGCAGCAAGGCGTCTCAGGTCAAACATCGATCCGTCTAGGCGATATCTATGATCCACAGCGCGTTTCTGTTGACTGTGTTAAACACCTTCGTCAGATCAATGAAGACAGAGCGTAATGTCATGTTCTGTTCCAGGCACTTCTCCTCTATCTGTCTCACTACAAAGATCATGTCGGCATTGCAACTCGGGAAGAAAAAGGAGCAACCATAAAACAGAAATGTGGACTACAGTCCAATCCACAAACCACATCGATTAAACCTTGTTCTAGCACCATCTTCCAACAGCACGGAGAAGAGAGAAAGAGCGATCATTCCCTTGCAATGGCCTTACCTCAGGAGCAGTGAGCGAGGTGGAGTGAGAGACCATCCCACAGAGCCACCCTGCTCCAGCAGTAGCGAGCAAGAAGCTGGTAGACAGCGCGGAACACTCACTTGTCTTCCACACTTATCTCAAAGCTCTTGATCTTCCTTGTTGCTTTAATCAGCGAGATTGACAAGAAATGGAGTTGATCATGGGCTTGCACTTGGTCTCTAAGCTTCTTGGCCCCGAGGCAGCATGCCTCCCGGAACTCAAGAGACAGCAAGGCGCAAGATCATTCACTTGGCATAAGTGGATAATTTGAAATGATACACGCCATCAGAAAAGCTGAAGCAATTAATACAACTAGTAGAGCTAATTTCTAAAGATATAAACATTGACTTTGGACTAGATAAGTGCAGAACATTAAAGATAAAGAAAGGTACAATAGAGCCAGTAGAATATAAAACAGAGCAGCAGGATACAATACCACCAGTGGATGAATATGAAACATACAAGTAACTGTGATATAAACATGCAAAGAAAATAAATCATAGTGCAATAACATGAAAACATTCAGAAGAATTTACTTCAAGACTTAAGAAAATCTGCCAAACAGAGCTCAATAGTAAAAATATAACAAAAGCAGTAAACATTTTTGCTATATACATATTAAAGTATTTTGGTATTCTATCAAAAATACAAACAAGTTAGCGAAAGTACAAAATAAAGGATCAACAAATTCAAATGATAGATGCAGAAAATGCCAAGAGTAACTTGAAACAATCCAGTATATTACAGGAACTTGTAGCACTTGAACTCAATCTGTTTACTTACAAAGGCACAGACAGTCAAGTAGCAAACATCAGTCACCAAAATCATGATTTAAAACACGAACTCATAAAAGACATCATGCCATAATCAAAATACAAGACTGATCCAGTTGTAGAATCAGAGTCCAACAAATAATTTTGCAACTGATCCATTATTACATCGGAGAATACATGATAACACTTCCAGTATAATATTAAAGAATAAACATGCAAGAACAACTTACTTAATAGATATGGCCATTCCAAATTAACATAATCTACAGTAATAAAGGAAAAGCAGCAGAAATATGCTGAATTAAAAGAAATTGAATAATGTATACATTTTCCCAACAGTAATATCCACAACAGATTTCATCTCAGTTACTTCACAGTGACATTAAATGATTAGGCTTATACAGCATTATATATGAGGGGTGATTGATAAGTTTGTGGCCTAAGGTAGAAGGAGTCAATTTTAGAAAACCTAGCACATTTATTTTTCAACATACTCCCCTCTTACATTTACACACTTAGTCCAGTGATCGTGGAGCATACAGATCTTGGACTTCCAGAAAGTGTCCACAGCAGGGGTGATTGATAATTTCCTGGCCTAAGATAGGAGATGAGTTATACAACTCACAACTTCAAACTTACTGCATAATCACCCTATCAATCACCCATCTGCAGACACTTTCTGGAGGTCCAAGATCCGTATGCTCCACGACCAGTGGACTGAGTGTGTAAATGTAGGAGGGGACTGTGTTGAAAAATAAATGTGCTAGGTTTTCTAAAATTGACTCCTACCTTAGGCCACAAACTTATCAATCAGCCCTCGTATGTAAATCTCGAGAAATCCACAATACTAAATACCACTAGAATAATCCGAAAGTACTTACCAAGTACCGTTGGAGCCTGTGCTTACATATTGGTGGCGCGTTTTCGGGCTGTTCGAGCGAAATGTTGCTTTGCTGTCTCTGAGAGTGCTCAGTGAGGAAGCTAACAGCCTTGAGGCCAAGAAGCCTAGAGATGGGGTGCAAGCTGATAACCAATTCCATTTCTCACTGATCTCACTGATTAAAGCACTGAGGAAGACTGAAAATCTAGACATGAGATTAGAGGGTGAGCAAGTGGTCAGCACCGTTATCAGCCTCTCGCTTGCTGCTTCCAAAGCAAGCTCCCTGCATTCGAAAGGTCTCTCTCCCTTTTGGTTGATGCTGCTAGAGATTCAGCTGGAGTCCTGGATCTTGGGCGAGGATAATGGACACTGTTTGTAGATTGGACTCTGTAGTTCATTTTATGATTTGTTTCTGCTTTCTGGCTCCTCTTTTTTTTGTTGCTATTTTGGGCTGAACTGATTGAAATTCCTGGACACTTTCAATTTAGGTGTTTTATATTCTGTGCTTTTCGCTCTTCTTTTTGCCATTTCTGAAATTTGTTCTTCTTGGCATGTTCCGGAAGGGGAAGGGTTTGATGTCTTTCATTGAATGGGTTCCATGGTTTTCTTTGTTTTGTGGCTGTCTGCGGGATGATGAATCTCGGGCTTGTATACTACATACACTCTTAGAAATGAATCTTGAAAAAGTATTGGCATACTATAACCATCAGCATCATGTGCATGTCATGATCTGGGCGAACATGGACTTAAGCATAACTGTTCTTAGCAAATTTGTTGAAGTAGTGGTTTGCCACTGCTTTCTTCCTCTGGACAGTATCTTTGCCAGATGGGTGACCCCAGCCAATATAACTATTCTTCAAAGGTTGTCTGCCTCATGTCAATGGTCGCATAACCAGTACTTATGATATACAGCAGTTGCTCATACAACCATCTACCACCTGCTTCAATTGCTTCACGTGACCTTGATCGGGGGGCTAAGCAGGTGCTACAGTTTGTCCAAGGGTTACCTGAAAGCTAGCACCTTACACATTCTTTCGTAGAGACATGTTTCCACTATGCCACCCTAATACTATAATCTTCCTATCTATAAACAGCCAAAAGAACAAACACCATCATCAAAATAAACTGAGGTATTTTCCAGGGTGACTCTCTAAGCCCCCTATGGGTTTTGTCTACGTTTGAACTAGCTCTATATCTTTTTTTACTGAATCAGACAAACTAGGGTGTCAAATCACAGTCAACCGAACAATTGATACCTTGATAAACTTTCTAAAAATGGATGATTTGAAATTATAGGCTAATTCATCAGTAAAGTTAAAGCAATTAATTCAAATGGTAGAAATATTTTCTAAGGACATAAGCATAAACTTTGGACTAGGTAAGTGCAGAACATTAAACATAGAGAAAGGTGCAATATTGCTAGTGGAATATAAAACAGAGCAGCAGGATACAATACAACCGGTAGATGAATGTGAAACATACTAGTTGGGATATCAAAAAGCAACAAAAACAGATCAGTGTGTGATAAAGGTAAAACTTTTGACAGAATTTACTTAAAAGCTTAAGAAAATATGCCAAACAGAGCTCAAAATACAACAAAGGCAATAACACTTTTGCTATAGCTATACTAACATTGTCTTTTGGTAAAATATCATGGTCTGAATCCAATGTGGAAAATATATAAAGAAAGAAGTGAGATGATAAATTTTAGAAAGCACTCTGTTAATACCAACATAATTAGATTGACACTACCAGGTACAGGAGGAGGAACAGGAATAACAGACATTAAAAAAATAATAGTCAGATAAAACTTCTAAGGATGTATTTTCATCAACAAAAACAGGATTCTGTACTACACATGAGCATATGTAATTCTGATAAGTACACACCACTAAACTTAAATGGAAGCACAACCCACAAAAATGAAGATATTATCACCACAGAAGAAAAAGTAAACCAAAGGAAAAAGGCAATCCAACATGGAAGACATCTGAAAACTTGGGAAAAACAACATATATCAGTAAAAATGCAAGCCTGATCCAGTTTTAGACTCAGTATCCTGCAAATTATTTTACGACTGATTATTAAAGATGGAACAATTCAATCTAGATATAATATTAAGGAATAAATAAGAATAACGTACTCAATAGACATAGCCATTCCAAACACACAATAAGTGAAAAACACAGGAAATATGCTGAATTAAGAGAGAATATTGAAATCTTAGGGAACATGAACAGTGTATACGTTGTCCAAACAGTAATATCTAAAACTGCTATCATTCCAACATTACCACACAATAGCATTGACCAATTAGTCCACACAGCTTTATTTATATAAATCTCTAGTGGGCCATAATACTTAACAGCACCGTAATTGTTTGAAAGTTCTTATCAATTGTGAAATGAGTGGGCTGGGCTATGCCTGTATCTTAGGTTTTACCACCTTGAGCTGAGAAAAAATAAAAATACAATAATTGTAATAATAGTAACGAATAATGAAAAATGAAATTTGATTGTGAAACAAAATTGAAATCTTGAGAACAGAAATGGCCCACCTCATGGAGTATAAAATGGATAACCTGAGCAAGAAATTTAAGAGAAAAGCTTGGGAAATAGAACGCCCATAGAAGAAGCAATCAACCTAACAAAAGCATTACAGAATTTATGGAGACACTGAAACAAGAACTTGATTCATACAAAGCCAGACTAAATAATTACAAATGACGTCCGGTAGAAAAGCTTCTGATTCGGACCCACCTTCATGGTTAATAGAAGCTCTTAATATATAGACTATATGTAATAATTGTGAAATTCTTATCACATGTGATGAAGCATTGGCCTTCTGTAATCACCCTATTAACAACCAAAAAACAACAACCACTGTGAGCAAAATCAAACCAGACATTTTCCAGGGTGGGCTTCTCCAAGCCCCGTCTGCTTTCATTTAATGTTAAGCCTGCTCTCTAACTGACTGAGTTGGATGAAAATAGGGTATCAAATCAGAGCTGACCCAATGAATTATAACTTGACACACCTTCTAAAAACTGACATTTCCTCCTCAAAAAAGCTAATGCAATTAATTCAAATAGTGGAACTATTTTCTAAAGATAAAAACATTAACTTTGTACATAAACATAAAGAACGGTGCAGTAGAGCTTGTACAGTACAAAATGAGGCAGCAGAATACAACACAACAGAAGGATAAAAATTAAAATGCAAGTATCTGGAATATCAACAAGCAAATAAAATAGATCTAAGAAAGGGAACAGTTTTAAAGAGGATTTACTTCAAGACCATTAGAAAATGTGCCAAACAGAGCTCAGTAGTAAAAATATAACAAAGGCAATAAACACTTTTGCTATACCCATATTAACATAGTCTTTTGGCAAAATATTTTGGTCTGAATCAGATCTGGAAAATTTATAAAGAAATAAAAGAATCAAAATGACAAATTTAAGAAAGTATTATGTCCACTCAAACACATAGTTTAATACTACCTATGATGGAAGGAAGTAGAATTTACACAACAGCTAAAACTTCTAAGGAGATAATGTATCTTCATCAATGAAAACGGGAGTCAGCATTCCATAAGAGCTATGTAATTATGATAATTACACACTGCTAAAATGAAAGCACAACCCAGAACAATGAAGAAAATATCACTAAAGGTAGAAAAAAAATTATCAAATGGAAGCGCATGACCCTCTTTGAAAGACATCCAAATCTAAGAGGACTACATTTTGACAGGGAAGTGTTGAATGCCTGGCTAAGCCCAGGCCCTTTTCCGGGACATTGGCTGTTCATAATTATTGGTATAAAAAATTACTATTGGTATAAAAAAAATCAACAATATTCTTGAAAATCCTGAAAAAGTACCCAAATTTTTGACTGAAATTAAAATATATCTTTTATTAAAAGGAAAAATCACAATGTATCAAAATTTCATCCTATTACTTGTTTATAAATTATATATAAAATAATAACATGCATCTCAAAACCAATCATCAATCACATAGATAACCACAATATACTCACAGATGAGCTAATAGGATATTGCAAGGATATGAAAGAATGTAAAGACCAACCGATAGATTCTGTAATTCCAAATCAATCCCTGTGGAAAAGCATTTGGTTCGGTACAGTCTTGGTTTTGTAGAAACTTCGTATTTAGAAATAGCTTATATATAAACTACACCCAACAACTGTCAAATTTTAACATCTGATGAAGCATTGGCAGACTATATTTACCAAGCTATTAACAACCAAAAAGAATAACCACCATTACCAAAATAGAATGAGGCATTTTCCAGGCTGCCTCTTAATTCCACGAACTTTAAACCCACTGTCTAATTTACTGAATTGGATGAGAGTATCAAATCAGAGACAACAAAACAAATTATACATAGTCACACCTTCTATATGTGGATGATTTGAAATTGTATGCTCCTTCAGCAGTAAGGCTAAAGCAATTAATCCAAATTGTAGAACTATTTTCTGAAGAGACAAACATGAACTTTGGATGAGATAAGTGCAGCACATTAAACATAAATAAGGGAATAATATAGCTAGCAGAATATAAAAAAGACCATCAGGATACAGTACAATCAATGGATCAATATGAAACCTATAAGTATCTGGGATATCAACATGCAAGGAAAATAGATCACAGTGCAATAAAGGGAACACTTTTGACAGAATTTACTTCCAGGGTTCAGAAAATCTGTCAAGCAGAGTCCAATAGTATAAGTATAACAAATGCAATAAATACTTTCACTATACCTACATTAACATATTTCTTTGGAATAACAACTTGGTGTGAATCAAGTCTGGAAATTTACAAAATTAAGAACTGAAATGACAAATTTTAGAAAACATTATGTAGACTCAAAAAATATAGTTAGATTAACACTACCAAGGACAGGAGGAGGAATAACAGACATTAAAAAAATTACACTACAGTAAAATAAAACTTCTACAGATATATTTTCATTAACAAAAACAGGAGTTAGCACTCCATGTGAGCATGTGTAATTCTGATAAGTACACACCACTAAACTTAAATGAAAGTACAACACAGAAAAATTAAGAAATTATCACTAAACGAGAAAAAGTCATGGAGGATGACCCTCCATGAAAGACATTCCCACTAGCTGTGCAGACTCGATGTTGACAAGGAAGTGTCAAATGCCTGGCAGAGGCTTGGAGTCCTCTTCTTAGAAACAGAATGGCTCCTTTTTGCAACACAGAAACTGGTGGCTAACACAAAAGAATTCAAAAATACATAAGACCAACAAATTCAAGATGATAAATGCAGAGATGCTAAGCAAAACCAGAATCCAACTCTCTGAAGAAACCTGCAGTAATGATATTGTTAGTGCATTTGGATTGGGAATCTGGAAGGACAGAGGTGAGATACTCCTATTTAGATGTAGTGCAAATGATCTGATAATAACAAACACATAGTTCAATCAGCTTGAAGCCCAGTTTGGTATCACAATTAAATAGGCTACATCACAATCAGCAACCGCTTCAGGAATGCTGTGCAATAGTCCAAGGCATATCCAAGTGCGGACTTTGAGAGTGAACACATTCCAGTGATATGTAAGCAGAAGGTTACACTAAATCAAAGGATAATATCAAATTAGACCTAGCTTCCCTTAAAAAATAGGATTGGAGTCTTAAAGATGATATTACAAACTATCCTTTCTTACACAATAAGCAAGAACAATTTATTTAATAGATATAGCCACTGCAAACACATATAAATCAAGAACTGAAAAACACCAGAATTAAGAGAGCAAAATTGAAAGACTATGTAACAGGAACAGGGTATACTTTTCCTAACAGAAATATTTGCAACATGTTTCACCCCAAAGACACTACACAACAGCATTAAACAACTAGGCCAACAAAGCATAATTTATGTAGATCTCCAGAAAGTCACAATACTAAAGAACACTCAAAATGTTCAAAGATTCATACTAATTGAGAAATGAATATGCTTGGTGATGCATGTACTTCAGGTTTCACCAGACCGATTCAAGATAAAATGAAAATACTACAAAAATAAATAGTAATGAATAATGAAATGAGAACACCAATACAGAAATCATTAAGAAACAAAATTGTAACCTTGAGAGCAGAAATAGCCAACTTAATACATTAGAAAATGAATAATCTGAACAAGAAAGTTCAGAGAAAACCTAAGGAAATGCTTGGGAAATATAAGGTGTATATTTCTACATACATTGAAACAAAAACTTAATGCATTGAAAGCCAGACTAAATAGATACATGAACTGTGCCATGTAAAAAAGCAGAATTATCAGTTTAAGAACAATGAAAAAGATTATACATGATACTGAAATTAAATTTGACACACCAAAATATCAAGGATTTACAACCAATCTCAAAGATAATGAACTTTTATCTAATTTCTGATCAAACAGGACAATGCACAATTAAGAAGCAAACTGGATAAAGGAGGAAAAGGAAGCACATATACAACTTAAGACAGGCAAACACATGAATTTACAATAAATATACTAAAAGCAGTCATGAAAAATACCCACAACTGGTAAAGTACTGGCAGTGATAACTTTCATGAATATTGGAATAAGAGTCAGCAGGAGACGCTCATGGAGTGAGCACTGTTTCAGATTCACTCCATAACCTTTACTTTTTTTAACCTATGATCACCCTTATTTAACTTATTTTTACCTACACCAAAAGATTCTTGCTACTTTTTTGGACTTACCTTTAAGAGTTTATTGTGAATTTTTGAAGAAATGGCTCTTAGATCTAAAGTGCGAGAAACTGGGAAAAATCCTAACGGAAACGGAAAAAAGCAGATTGATCCTAAATGTACTGAATTGACTTATGAAATGTTATTGGAGGTCTTAAATGAAAAATCTGAAGAACAACGACTAATTTTTAAACAAGATATAAAGGCTTTTCAAGATTATATGGATAAGACGAATTCAGTAGTTAACCAGCAGCAAGTTCTAATCGCAACTGCAAGAAGACGCTCGGAAACGAGATTTGATAATTGAAAAACTGGAGCAGAACTTACTTTTGGCGATTAAACAAGTGGAAACACTTAAAGCCAAGAGTGTCGACTTTGAGAATCGGTCCAGAAGACAGAACCTACGCATACTTGGTCTCCCGGAAGGTATTGAACAAGGGGACCCCTCGAAGTACTTTGCTCAACTTTTAAAGGATGCGTTCCCTTCTGTATTTCCAGACAGTCCTCCGTTACTCGATCGCGCTCACAGAATTATGCGTCGATCAACAAGTGCTTCAGCTAAACCACCGGTTGTAATTGTCCGATTTTACTATGTGCACGTTAAAGAGCAACTTATTCGTGTGGCTCAGCGTGCAGGGATGGTCAAATCTCAAGATCACAACTTCCGTTTAGTAGAAGATTTTAGTCCAGAAGTAATGAAGGCAAGGCTTCTGTTTAAACCTCTGATGTCTGAATGTTATGAGAAAAATCTAAAACCTGCGCTCTTATACCCTGCGAAGCTCAGAATATCGCCTCCGAATGCTCCACGGCAGGTCTTTTTCTCTACATCTGAAGCGAGAAGATTTCTGAATGAGAACTTCCCTACTGCTACGGATTCTCATTCCTAATAAATGAGTGATTTTGATCGTGCAAGATGGTTTTTATTTCCAAAACCAGATTTTGTTTTTGGCTATTGGTGTAGGTTTACTTTATATTTTATACTCTAGTTAAAGTTTTTTTTGACTTACTAATCTTGTTATTTTACTTACTTCAACCACTGTTCTTTATCTTTGGTTATTATTATTAATCCTTTGAAGGTGAATTTGTTTTTACTAAGATGGCGGTTTCTTCTCTAAAATATTTTTTTTTGATTTCGCCATTTTTTTTATCTCTCGTCTTCTTCCTATAATGCATCTCTTATCATAGTTTAAATTTTTTTTAGTTTGTTTGGGTTTTAACCCGATTTATAAGTTACTAGTGATTATACTCTGTTTGTTTTTTTTTTACGATTAATTATATTAAGAAGTTTGGCTTTAGTATAGTGATTATTATTTCTTTAGAGTTTGGGGGGATCTTTTTTTATCCTTTATATACGGAGTTGTCTTCTGCTGATATAGGGGTAGAGTTAGTTTCATTTTTCCTTTTTCCCAGCCTATCCCTGGCTGGGATGGTCTTTTTTCTTCTTGGGTGGGGGGTGGGAGGTCTTTTTCTAAATCTTATGGTTCTTATACTAGTTATTTTTGGTTTTTTCATTTGGGCTGATTTTAAACTACAAAAATGTCCGCTATGTTGTCACTTCCGGGCCCGCCCCTTATTTTTGTTCCTCTTCCGGGTGCATGAGTTCATAATCTGGTTAACCCTTTATATACCAAAGGGTTGATTTCAGAAATATGGCTCAGACTATTAATTTTGTCTCTTGGAATACTAATGGCTTAAACCATCCGATTAAACGGAAAAAGATTTACAAAGTATTCCAAAGACTTAATGCTCATATTATTTTTGTACAAGAAACTCATGTGAGGAAAGAGGATAATTATCACTTTTTTAGGTTTTGGAGAGGTCAACAGTATCATTCGAATTCGAATGCCAAAGTAAAGGGAGTTTCAATTTTTATTGACTCCTCTATTGCATTTGTCTAACATGATATCTTTTCAAATCCGAATGGTAGATTTCTGTTAATTACTGGCTTACTTTTTAACAAAAAGGTTGCTATGGTTAATGTTTATACTCCAAATGTGGATTGTCCCGATTTTTTAAAGTCCTTATTTACTTCTTTACCTAATATAAATGAATGTAAGTTAATAACGGGTGGTGACTTTAATTGTTGTTTAAATCCTTTGATGGACAAATCTATATCTACTCAGACTTTACCTAATAAGTCGGCCACTTGTATTAACTCTTTTTTGACTGATAATGGAATTTTTGATATTTGGAGATTTCGGCATTCTATGGACAAAGAGTTTTCATTTTTCTCACGTTTATCATTCCTACTCGAGAATTGATTATTTTTTTATTGACTCTTGTTTTATTCCATCTGTAATTGGTTGTAATTATGATATTATAACCATCTCTGACCATGCTCCATTAAAACTTTCTATTAAATTTACGGATACAGCTTCTAGTGTTAGACAATGGCGATCTGATTCTACCTTACTGCAAGATCCGGATTTTATTAAATTTATGAAGGAACAGATCGATTTCTTCTTTTCAACTAATTCCATGGATGATATTTCTTGCGGAACACTTTGGGACACTTTTAAAGCATATATACGTGGACAGATTATCTCCTACTCTGTTGGTCTGAGAAAACGCATCAAGAAGGAAACTCTTTTGTTGGTTGATAAAATTAAAGAGATTGTCAAGAAATATTTGATTACTCCTAGCAAGGAGCTTTACAAACAAAGGGTTGAACTTCAAACGGAACATAGTTTATTACTTACATCTTGGATTGAAAATCAATTAATGAAAACCAGATCTGATTTTTATATACATAGTGATAAATCGGGTAAACTGTTAGCTAGTCAATTGAAGAATGCTTTGGTTAAACGTCAAATTACTAAGATCCATCAGCAGAATGGGGATCTGACAGTTAACCATGATGAGATAAATAAATCATTTCAAGATTTTTATACCTCCCTGTATCATTCCGAATTCCCTAATGATCGTAATACCATGTGTGATTTTCTTGGGAAATTGAATTTTCCAGAATTATCATCAGATGATCTTTCAATATTAGATACTCCTATTACGGATGCAGAAATTAAAGGGGTTATTTCCTCTATGAATTCTGGGAAAGCACCAGGTCCAGATGGGTATACAGTAGAATTTTTTTTAATGTTTTTCCGCTACTCTTTCTCCTTGGTTATGCAGGGTTTTTGAAGAAGCAATTAGATTGGGCAATCTGCCACAATCTTTTTATAGAGCTTCCATTTCTTTAATACTGAAGAAAGATAAAGACCCTACTGACTGTGCATCCTATAGACCAATATCTTTATTGAATGTAGATTCCAAGATCTTTTCCAAGTTACTGGCATCCAGGCTGGAGAAGGTATTACCCCAAATTATTTCGGAAGATCAAACTGGTTTTATTAAAAATCGCTATTCTTTTTTCAATGTTAGGAGATTATTGAATATTGTTTATATTCCTTCACATAGCACTTCAGAATGTGTTATTTCATTAGATGCGGAGAAAGCATTTGATAGAGTTGAATGGCCATACTTATTTAATGTGCTTGAGAAGTTTAATTTTAGTCCGACATTTATTTCCTGGATTAAACTGATGTATCATACTCCAGTATCCTCGGTACTTACTAACAATCAAAGATCTCCCTTTTTTCGTTTATTTCGGGGTACTAGACAAGGCTGTCCTCTTAGTCCATTATTATTTGATATTGCTTTAGAACCCTTGGCAATTGCTATCAGAGAATCACAGAACATTTTTGGCATTAATCGTGGGACAGATATACATAAGTTATTATATGCAGATGATTTATTATTATTTATTTCTGATCCTGAGAAATCCATTCCTACAGTTTTATCATTGTTGGTTCAATTTAGTGATTTTTCCAGGTATAAGTTAAATCTTAATAAGAGTGAATTGTTTCCTTTAAATAGACAGGTTCCAATTTATAGAAATTTACCTTTTAAATTAGTTAATGACTCTTTTATTTACTTGGGGATTAAAATCACAAAAAACTATAAAGACTTATTTAAGGTTAATTTTTTACCCTTAATTGATCAAATTAAATGTTTGTTTACTAAATGGTCACCACTATCTTTATCTCTGATAGGTCGGATTAATGCTATTAAGATGGTTATTTTACCCAAGTTTTTATATATATTTCAAGCGGTACCAATTTTTATTCCGAAATCTTTTTTTGCTAATGTTGATTCAAAAATTTCCTCATATATATGGCAGAATAAAAATCCTACGTTAGGTAAAATATATTTACAGAATGCAAAGAAGGAAGGTGGATTGGCATTGCCTAATTTTAGATTTTATTATTGGGCAGTTAATATCTAATATTTGATATGTTGGTTAAAGGATTGGGATATATCTTTTGGCCCTCATTGAGTGAACTTGGAAATTAAATCTGTACAAGGATTTGCATTGGGTTCTATTTTAGGGACTTCTCTTCCCTTTGCTCTTTCTAAATTGCCGAAACGAATTGACAACCCGATAGTTAAACATACTTTACGTATATGGTTTCAATTTTGGAATTTTTTTGGGTTGACTCGTTTGTTTTAAATATTCCTATTGTATCCAATTGCTTTTTTTTACCCTTCTATTATAGACCAAGCTTATTCAGCTTGGAAGACTAAAGGATTATTACGATTTTCCAATTTATTTTTGGATAATTGTTTTATGTCTTTTGAGCAATTATCTAATAAATATAATTTGCCTAGATTTCATTTTTTTTAGATATTTACAGATTAGAAATTTCTTCAATACTGTACTTCCTACTTTTCCAAATTTTGTGTCTTCAGGTATTTTGGAGAATTTGTTTGAACTAAATCCTTTACAGAAAGGGCTAATATCAAAACACTACAATATAATTATGAAGATACGTTCAGAGCCCTTTTATAAGACTAAAAATGATTGGGAAAGAGAACTTAACCTTATTATCCCTATTGAGAATTGGGATAAAATTCTGCAATTAGTTAATACATCATCTATATGTGCTAAACATTCATTAATACAGTTTAAAGTTGTGCACAGGGCTCATATGTCCAAGGATAAATTGGCTCATTTTTATTCCTATATAAATCCTATTTGTGACAGATGTCATTCTGAGATAGCATCTTTAACTCATATGCTTTGGTCATGTCTGCTTTTGAAAAAATATTGGAAAGATATTTTTGATATTATTTCTACGGTATTGAACATTGATTTACAACCTCATCCTATTACTGCAATTTTTGGTTTACCAATGATGGACTCACTCCATTTATCCTCTTCCGCTTGTCGAATGATTGCATTTCTTACATTAATGGCTAGAAGATCTATTTCGTTGAATTGGAAAGAAATTAATCCTCCTACCGTATTTCATTGGTTTTCTCAAACTATGTTATGTTTAAATTTAATTAGAAGTGTTATATTTGATACTTCTATTAAATTTGAAAAGATATGGAGACCATTTATTCAATATTTTCATATGATGTAATATGACCCTGTTCCAAGCCTATTTGTTTTTCCAGTTTTGATTGTATATATGTTGAGAGGATCGGAGTTGACGACACTGATGATTTTCTATTGTTGTGAGATATTATAAACAGCCCTTTTTTTCTAGTTTTTCTTTTTCTCTTTTTTCTTTTTTCCCTCTATTAGTTATTAGATTAGTTTTTTTGCATAATTTTTTTTGTTTTTTCTGTTTAAAAAAAAATATATATTACGATATACCTAGGTTTGACTTGTTTATTTGTATATTGTATCGTTCATGATTTGGGAATACTCATTTATACTGTAATCATTGCTTATGTATTCTCTCATGTTTAGTTGGAAAGTGTATGTTTGTAATCTCATTATGTATCATTTTATTTTGTTGATATAACAATAAAAAGATTGAAAAAGAAAGATTATTGGAATAAAAAAAATACTTGCATTCATCTGTACCTATTAATATCAACAAATTTCTTTAAAATCCTGAAAAAGTTCCCAAATTTTGACATAAGATAACCAAAACAAATCAAAATAAAGCCAGTCATTTTCTGGTGTGACTCTCCAAGACCACCATGCTTTTGTCTAGTTTAAATGTCACTCTCTAATTTACCGAATTGGATGAAAATAGGGCATCAAATCAGAAACAACCAAATGAATTATACCATGATACACCTCTGTACATGCATGATTTTAAATTGTATATAACAAACATAAAGGTGCAATAGAGCTGGTAGAATACGAATCACAGCAGCAGGATACAATACAACGGATGGATGAATATGAAACATACAAGTATCTGGGATATCAACAAGCAAAACAAACTAATCATACTGCGGAAAACTTTTGACAGAGTTTACTTCAAGGCTTAAGAAAATCTGCCAAACAGCTCAATAGTAAAATTATAACAAATGCAATATAGTCTCATCTCCACTATACATCTATCGAAGTTGGTCAATTTTAAATTTTAAAAATTCTAAGGAATATTTTAATCAATGAACAGGATTCTGCACACCACACTAGCATATAATTCTGATAAGTACACATGACTCAACTTAAATGAAAGCACAAACCAGAAAAATGAAGAAATTATCACTACAGAAGAAAAAGTTAAATGGAAGACCATGACTCACCATGGAAGAAATCCCGACGATCTTAGCAGACTAGATGTTGCAAAGGTTACTTTGAATGCCTGATTCAGAATTGGAATCATCTTGCATGAAACAAAGGAGTTGCTTCTGACAATACAGGACCAGGTGATAAACACGAAAATCAATAATGTATAATAAAGCCTAACAAATTCAAGATAGTAAATGTAGAAAATGTCAAGAGAAACGAGAAACAATCTAACACATTACAGGATCCCGCAGCTGTTTAACTCAATTGGATTATTTACACAGGCGCAATCAAGTGGCAATCTTCATTCAACAAAATCTTGCTTTAAAATTTAAATTCAGAAAATCCACCATGCGTTAGTATAAATTTAAGCCTGATCCAGTTTCAGAGTCAGTGACCTGTAAATAATATTACAACCGATCCATTATTACAGTCCGTACTAACAGTATGGATATAATATTACAGGATAAAGAAGCAAGAACAACTTACTTAATGGATATAGCCATTCCAAACACACAATAATAAATGAAAAAACACCAGATGTATGCTGCATTAAAAGAAGTAATTGAAACACTAAGGGAAATGAATAGGGTATCCAACCAGTAATATCTATAACCGGTATCATCCCAAAGTCACTACAAATAGCACTTAAGAAGTCTGATACAGCATTATTGATGTAGATCTCCTGAAAAATCACATTAAACAACACTAGAAAAGTCAGAAGGTTCTTACCAATGTGTTTGGTGATGCACATACCTCAGGTTTCATCACCTTGAACTAAAAATAAAATTACAATGAAATTAATTGTAATGAATAATGAAATGAGAACACCAAGATGGCAAAAGACATTAAGTACAATTGAAAGCTCAACAGCAGAAATAGCCTCCCTAATCGATTATAAATTGGATAACCTCAGCAACAAAGATAAGAGAAGAGCTGAGGAAATATAAAGGAAATGCAAGGTCCATACGATCAACCTAACAGTATTACAGATACACACAAAAACAAAAGCTCGGTGCATACAAAGTCAGACTAAATGTTGCAGACAAAGAACATAGAATTATCAGTTCAGGAGTAATAAAAAAGGTTATGCAGGATATTGAAACTAAATTTGATGCACCAAAAACCCTAGTACAAAATTACCACCAACCATAGAGGTAATGAAATTTTGGTGTAACATCTTGTCAAACAAGCTGGAATAGGTAATATAATGCACTCACACAATTTAAGACATACAAACAATTGAAGTTACAATGGATATGTAAAAAGCGGTCACAAAAAATACTCACAACTGGAAAAGTAATGGCAGTGATAATATTCATCATTATTGGTATAAAAATTTACTTGCTTTTGTACATACCTATTGATCAATACCAACAATTTTCTTAAAAATCCTGAAAAAATTTTGACTGAAGGCAAAATATATTTCTTATCTAAAGAATAACAAATGATGCATAAAAATATTGTCCTCTTACTTGTTTACAAACTATATATAAAATTGTAACATTATGCATCTTGTAATCATCACTCACTTAGATAACCACAATATACTTAAAGAACTGAAAGAATGCTGGAAGGGCATGGCAATTGTAAATAACAACTGATAATAGATTCTGTAATTCCAAAATCTTATTTAAGAAAAATAAGTGTAATGACAAATTTTAGAAAACATTATGTATACGTGTACTTTGATTAACACTACCAAAAAGGAAGAGGAATAATATAGATTAAAGTTTTACATAAGTTATATAAAATTTCTAAGGATATATATTTTCAGCAATGAAAACAGGATTCACCACTACATGTGAGCATATGCAATTCTAATAGGAAGCACACACAGCTAAGCTTAAGTTAAAGCACAACCCAGAAACATCTGAGCAGACTAGATATCAGGAAAAAAAGTGTCAAAGGCCTGGCTCAAACTGAGGGACATCTTCCAAGAAACAGAGGAGTCCTTCTGGCAATGCAGGACCGGGTGGTTAATACAAAAAAAATCAAAGATACAGAATAAAAATCCAACAAATTCAGGACAGCAAATGCAGAATATGCCAAGAGAAATGAGACACAATCCAACATATTACAGGATCCTTCAGCAGCTTAACTAAGTCTGATTACTTGCACAACAACAAGAAAAGGTCAATCATCATTCATCAAAATCTTGTTTTAAAATATAAACTAATAAAGTCATCTTACCTTCACAGAAATATATGTCTACTGGAGTTTTAGAATAAAGATCTACAAATTATACTTCAACTGATCCATTATTACAGATAGGACAAACCATAGCAACCATCTGAATGTAACATTTCAGGATAAAGAAGCAAGACCAACTTACTTAATAGATATAGCCAATCCAAACGTATGCAACATAATGAAATCAATGTGGGGGAAAGAAATAGAAATATGCTCAACTATAAGAGAAATTTGAAACACTATGGAACCTAAGCAGGATATACATTGTACAAATAGTAAAATCTACAACAGGTATCATCCCAAATTCATTACACAAAAGCACATCTCCATATAATAACACAGAATACACAGGCAAGAATAACTTATTTAATAGATATAGCCATTCCAAAGACATATTACAGAACAAACAAGAACAGCTTACTTAATAGATATAATCATTCCAAACACATGCAATACATAATCAATAAGTGAAAAAAAACAGAAATATGCTGAATTAAAAGATAATATTGAAAGACTATGGAATATGAACAGGGTATTATATTATCACAATAGTAATATCTAAAGCTGGTATCATCCCAGAGATACTGCAAAAAGCATTAAACTGTTCACTACACAACAATATTTATGTAAATCTCCAGAGAGCCACAATACTAAAAACCACTGGGATAGTCTGAAAGTTGTTACCAAGTGAGAACTGAGTATGCTTGACTATGTCTGTACCTCTGCCTTTACCAGCTTGAGCTCAGGAGAAATAAAATCACAATATTAATAATTGCAATGAATAATGAAATGAGAAAACCAAAATGGCAGAAGAGATTAAGAAAAAAAAATTGAAACCTTAAGAGCATCAAAAGCCCATCTAATGGAATGTAGATAACTGAGGCAAGAAATTTAGGAGAGAATCTAAGGAAATATATGGTCCGTACAAGATATGACCAACCCAACATGAACAACCTAACCTGTACAAGATATGATCAACCCAACATGAGCACTGTAGAAGGAATAGATACACTAAAACAAAAGCTTGGTGCACACAAATCCAGACTAAGTGAATTGTGTCAAACAAAGAAAACAGAATAATCAGTTCAGGGACAATGAAAAAGGTTTATACAGGATATTGAAACTAAATTTGATGCATCAAAATGTTAACAATACGAGCACAGAATTAACAACAAATGCAGAGAGAATGATCTTTTGGTCAAACAGAATGATGCACAATCAAGAAGCATGCTGGATTAGGGAGGAAGAAGACCATGCAGACAAAATTTAAGACAGGCAAACACCTGAAGTTACAATGGATATGCTAAAAGTGGTTATAAAAATGCCCACAACTGGAAAAGTACTAGCAATAATATTCATAATTAATGGTATAAAAAATTACTTGCCTTTATAGCACCTATTGATACATATCAACAATTTTCTACAAAAAAACTCCTGAAAAAGTGTCAAACTTTTGACAGAAGGTAAAACATATTTCTTACCGAAAGGAGAATTAATTCACATATGTAACAAAGTTTTGTTCTATCACTTGTTTACAAATGATATATAAAAGAATAACATCATGCATATTGCAACTAATAATCACTCAGATAATCACAATATACTTACAGAAGAGCAGAAAGGATGCTATAAGGATATGAAAGGTGTAAAAAGCAACTGATAATGGATTCTGTAATTCTAAATCAAGCTCGGTGGTTAAGAAGATATCTTTGATGTTGCTATAATGGCAACCAAAAAAGCATGTGATTCTTTCCCACACTGATAGTTAATACAAGCTCTTAATATGTATAAACTACACCCAATACTTGTGAAATTCCTACAACAGCAGCTGAATCACTGGCATAATCTAATCACCCTATTAACAGAACAAAAATAAACAGGCATTTTGCAGCGTGATTCTCTCTCACTATGGCTTTGCCTAGCTTTAAACTCACTAAATTTACTGAATCAAACAAAAATAAGGTATCAAATCAGAGAAACCAAAGAAACTATACCTTGGCACACATTCTATTCATCGATGATTTGAAAATATACACTGCTTCATCAGTAAAGCTAAAGCAATTAATTTTAATTGCAGAAGAATTTTCTAAACAAAAACCATGAACATTGGACTGGATAAGTGCAAAACATTAAATGTAAAGGAAGGTGCAACAGAGCTCCTCAAATATTAAACAGAGCATCAGAATACAATATAACCAATGGATATCTGGGAAATCAACAAGGTAAAAAAATAGATCATACTGCAATGAAAGGAAACCCTTCAAATTCTAATTTTAATTCAAGTTTTAACAAATTCTTCCAAACACAGTTCAATACAAAAAAAAAACAAAGGCAATAAATATGGACCTATATGGACATATTCTTTTGACATGATATCTTGGACCGAAACATCTGAAAAATTTACTAAGAAAAATAAGAACTGAAATGACAAATTAAGAAATAATACTATGTACACTTGAAAGCACCAGGATTAACACTACAAAGTACAGAATTAGGAAAAGCAGATGAAAGATTTAATCAGCAGTTAGCTAACAATTCTAAGCATATATTTTAATTAATGAAACAGGATGCGAGCGGATGTAATTCTGACAAGAAATACACAACACTAAACTTAAATGAAAGCACAACCCAGAAAGATGAATTATCACTATAGAAGAAAAAGTAAAACAATAAAAGACCATTACTCACCATTGAAGAAATCCCCATAATTTGAGCAGACTAGATGTTGGAAAGGATGCGTGGAATGCCTGGCACAGTATTTGAGACCTCTTTGTGCTTTCTTTTGGCAAAAAAAAACAAAATAAAACACAAACTAATTCAAGATGGTATACACAGAAAATACCAAAAAGAAATCAGAAACAATCCAATACATTGCAGCATCCTGCAGCAGTTTGTCTCAAACTGCTTACTAACACTGCCACAATGAAGTGGCAAACTTCATTCACCAAAATCTTGCTTTAAAATATAAACTCAGAAAATACAACATACCTTCATATAAATGCAAGCCTGATCCTGTTTTAGAGTCAGCGTCCTATAAATTATATTACAACTCATCCATTATTACAGATGGAACAATATATAATAACTGTCTGGATACAATATTGCAAGATAAACAAGCAAGAACAACTTATTTAATAGTTATAGCAATTCCAGACACATGTAGTGTACCAAAATCAAGAAGTGAAAAACACCAGTAACATGGTGAATTAAAAGAGGATATTGTAACACTATCAGTACCTCCAGTTGAACTCTGCCTTTTTGTGTGTTCCCCCCCCCCCCCCCCCCAGCTGTCAGTCTGTGGGTTTGTATTGCCATGTGCTCCTGTCACCACTCCTGCTCTGCTCTGGCCCCTGTATTACTGTTTCTCATTATTCTCTGTATTGCTGCCACCTGTGTCTCATTGTGCTCCACCTATCATTTTCCTCTCTGTTTATTGCTCAGTGTATTTCAGTCCTGTGTTTTCACTTGTTTGTTGCCAGATTGTACCAGTGAATTTTCCTGAGCCTTTTCAGCATTCACATCTGTACTTTGTCTGAATAGCAACTCTGCCTGTTTTCCTGATTCTGGGTTTTGGATATTGCTGGATGTTTTGATCTCTGCCTGAACTTTGAAGCCGACTTTGTTGCCCCCCCGCCCCCCGGATTTGCTACTCAGTAAATATCACAGTGCGCACAGTACATGGTCTGCAATTGGGTCCCTGCTTCACTGTCCTGACAAACACAAAGGAATATGAACGGTATATACATTGTCGAAATAGTAATATATACAACCAGCATCATCCCAACATTACCACACAACAGCATTAAAGAATTAGGCCTGCATAGCATTATTAATATAAATCTCCAGAGATCCACAAAACTCAACACTACTATGATAGTCCAAAAGTTCTTACCAATTGAGCTATTCCTGTACCTCAGCTTCTGAGAAAAAGAATACAGTATTAATAATCGTAATGAATAATGAGAACACCAAAACAGCAGAAGATTATGAAACAGAATTGAAATCTTAAGAGAAGAGATAAGATGCTTAATGGAGTATAACATAGTTAAGTTGAGTAAGAAATTTAAGAGAAAAGCTTAGGAAATATAAGGTCCATACAAGTTACAATCAACTTAACAAAATCATTGTAGAATTTATAGATACACTTAAAAAAAAGAGTTTGGTTCATACAAAGTCAGACAAAATAGAAACATGAAATGCAGCAGACAATAAAAACAGAATTATAATTTCAGGAACAATGTAAAAGTTTTATGCAGGATATTAAAACTAACTATAATGCACAAAATGTCACCAATCCTACCAGAATTACTGACAAACACAGAGATAATGAACTTTTTGTCTAATACCTAGTCAAACTGGAGACATATAATCAAGAAGCAAGCTGGAATAAGGAGGAAAAAGAAAATACTCACACAGTTTAAGATATACAAACACCTGACATTACGATGGGTATAAATAACAAATGGAAAACTATCACAATGACAATATGCATTATTATTTGTAAAAAAAAACATTGATACATATGAACAATTCTCTTAAAATTACTGAAAAGTGCCTGAGTTTTGACAGATGGTAAAATACATTTCTTAGAGAAGGAGAAATCACAAATGTCCCATCAAAATATCGTTCTATTACTTGTTTACAAATTATATATAAAATTGTAACATCATGCATCTCGCAACAGATCACCACTCACTTATATAGCCACAATATACTTACACAAGAGCTGAAAGGATGCTGTAAGGATATGAAAGAATGTAAGACCAACAAATGATAGATTCTGCAATTCCGTATCAGCCTGGTGGTTCGAATCCCCCACTTTTGGTATTTAGAAGCTCTTAGTATATGAACTACACCCAATAATTGCCAAATTATTACACCATCTGAAGAAGCACTGGCATACTACAATCGCCCTATCTGCTAACAACAAAAAAGAACAACCACCATTATCAAAATAAAACAAGGCATTCTCCAAGGTGATAAACACAGAAAATGCCAAGAGAAAACAGAAACAATCCAGCATATTACAGAATCCTGCAGCAGTTTAACTCAATCTGATTTCTTGCACAGGCACAATCAAGAAGTGAACATCATTAAACAAAATTTTGCTTTAAAATATAAACTCATAAAAGACAGCATACCTTACCGTACCAGAAAAACAGGTATGATTTGTGGAGGGCTGTTCCAAGGACGAAGAGGCAATTTTGAACGAGGTTGGAGGCGACATCGGATGCATGGCAACTCTGGCAGTTTGCAAGACATTACTTCCTACAAAGTGAAACCCAATAGCATGAATGGCAGCAATACATCACTACCAGATGAACTCAATGCCTTCTATGCACACTTTGAAAGGGAGAACACAACTATAGCTGTGAAGATCCCTGCTGCACCTGATGACCCTGTGATCTCTGTCTCAGAGGCCGATGTTGAGCTGTCTTTAAAAAGAGTAAACACTCGCAAGGCGGAAGGTCCCAATGGAGTACCTGGTAAGGCTCTGAAAACCTGTGTCAACCAACTGGTGGCAGTATTCAAGGCTATTTTCAACCTCTCACTGCTACGGATGGAAACTCCCACTTGCTTCAAAAAGGCAACAATTATACCAGTGCCTAAGAAGAATAATGTGAGCTGCTTTAATGATTATCGCCCGGTAGCACTCACATCGACAGTGATGAAATGCTTTGAGAGGTTGGTCATGACTAGACTGAACTTCTGCTTCAGCAAGGACCTGGGCCCATTCCAATTTGCCTATCGCCACAATAGGTCAATGGCAGACAATCTTAATGGCTCTTCACATGGCTTTAGACCACCTGGACAACACAAACACCTATGCCAGGATGCAGTTCATCGACTATAGCTCAGCATTTAATACCATCATTCACACAATTGAGAAACAGTAGAACCTGGGCCTCTGTGCCTCCCTCTGAAACTGGATCCTTGACTTCCTAACCGGAAGACCACAATCTGTGTGGATTGGTGACAACATATCCTCCTCGCTGATGATCAACACTGGTGTACCTCAGGGGTGTGTGCTTAGCCCACTGCTCTACCTTCTATATACACATGACTAGGCATAGCTCAAATACCATCTATAAATTTCCTGATGGTACAACCACTGTCGGTAAAATCTCAGATAGTGACGCGAGAGTGTACAGGAGTGAGATATGCCAATTAGTGGAGCGGTGTCACAGCATCAACCTGGCACTCAACATCAATAAGACGAAAGAGCTGGTTGTGGAATTCAGGAAGGGTAAGACGAAGGAACTCATACCAATCATCGTAGAAGGATCAGAAGTGGAGAAGTGAGCAATTTTAAGTTCCTGGATGTCAAGATCTCTGAGGATCTAACCTGGTTCCAACATATTGATGTAGTTATAAAGAAGGCAAGACAGCAGCTATACTGTACTTCATTAGGAATTTGAAGATAGGCAGGCTTCATCACTCCTGATGAAGGGTTTCGGCCCTAAACGTCGTCACTACCCCCCCTCCATAGATGCTGTCTGGCCTGCTGAGATCTGCCAGCATTTTGTATTTTTATTCATTAGGAATTTGATGAGATTTGGCATGTCAACAAATACCCTTCAAAATGTCTATAGTTGTACTGTGGAGAGCATTCTGACAGGCTGCATCACTGTATGGTATGGGGGGGGGGAACCGAAAAAAGCTGCAGAGGGTTGCAAGTCCAGTCAGCTCCATCATGGGCACTAGCCTACAAGTACCCAGGGCAAAGTATCTCAGGGAGCCGTGTCTTAGAAAGGTAGCATCCATTATTAAGGACCTCCAGGACCCAGGGCATGCCCTTTTCTCACTGTTACCATCAGGTAGTAGATACAGAAGCCTAAAAGCACACACTCAGCGATTCAGGAATAGCTTGATACCCTCTGCCATCTGATTCCTAAATGGACATTGAACCCTTGGACACTACTTCACTTTTAAAAAAATATACGGTATTTCTGTTTTTTTGCACGTTTTTAAAATCTAGTCAATATAGGTTTACTGTAATTTATTTATTATTTTTTTCTCTATATTATGTATTGCATTGAACTGCTGCTGCTAAGTTAACAAATTTCATATTAATAATGATATGTCTTGGTCCTGTCTGGAAATTCCCCATTACCTCCAAGACGGCCTTTAATACATCTCTGGGCCACTTAGTCATGCCGTTTGGCCTCACCAATGCTCCCGCCGTTTTTTCAAGCCCTAGTCACTTGCACTTTTCCGCCCTCACAAATAACTGGAGGGACTTTATCAACCGCTTCATTCGTTTACTTCGATGATATCTTAATATTAACAGCCCCCAGGAACACGTTCACCCTGTCCGTCTAGTCCTCCAGAGACTTTGCGAAAACCAGTTATTTGTGAGGGCAGGAAAAGTGCAAGTTCCACGTTCCTTCAGTCAGCTTCCTGAGAGGGAGCAGCTGAGGGCAGCTCCGGGCGGTGGAAGAACGGCCTAGGCCCACGACCCGCAAACAACTTCAGCGGTTCCTGGGGTTTGCGAACTTCTACCGCCGATTTATCAGGGACTATAGCCGAGTGGCGGCCCCCCTTACCTCGCCTACCACACCGTTTTGTTAGAAGCTGACTCGGCGTTCACCAGCCTGAGGAGGCGGTTCACATCCTGGTCCATCCGGACCCTTCCCGCCAATTCATCGTCGAGGTGGACGCCTCTGACTTCGGGAAAGGACCAGTCCTGTCCCAACGATCAAGTTCAGACGAACAGCTGCACTCTTGTGCCTTCTATTCCCGCTGAGCGGAATCGGGAACTATGGGCGGTCAAACCAGCATTGGAAGAATGGAGGCACTGGCTGGAGGGGGCGGAACACCCGTTTATTGTGTGGACTGATCATAAAAACCTGGGATATATTCAGACCGCCAGACATTTGAAGTCCTGCCAGGCCCGTTGGGCGTTATTTTTTTTTACGATTCAAGTTTTCCCTCACGTACCGTACAGGGTCCAAGAATGGCAAGCCGGACGCGCTCTCCCGCCAATACGACTCCAAGGAGGACACTTCCAGCCCAGAGACTAACCTCCCACCATCCGGCGTGGTGGCAACCCTCACTTGGGAGATCGAGGCTAAGGTAAAGGACGCCCAACCCTGACCCCGGTGGTCGCCTGTATGTGCCCGATTTTGTCAGGTCTCAGGTTGCCAGTGGGGGCACACGTCTCGGTTCGCCGACCACCCCGGGAGCGATCGGACCCTGGCTCTCCCATCGGCCACCGACGGTCTCTACCTGTCCCTGGTCACACACACACATCGCTCTAGACCTTGTCACCGGTCTACCCCCTTCCCGCGGGAACACCACTGTCCACACCGTGGTAGACCGGTCCTCCAAGACGGCGCACTTTGTAGCCCTCCCGCCCAGGAAACCGCAGACCTCCTCGTCCGCCACGTCTTCCGCCTCCACGGAATCCCCGCGGACACCGTCTCCGATCGGGGCCCCCAGTTCGTCTCGCAGGTATGGAAGGCCTTGCATCGGTCAGCCTTGTCATCCGGCTTCCACCCCCAGACGAACGGACACACAGAACGGGTCAATCAGGACTTAGAGGCGACGGACGCTACGTTGTGTAACGGCAAACAAGCCGTCGACCTGGAGCGACCACCTACCGTGGGTTGAGTACGCCCACAACTCTCTGGTGAGTTCTGCCATTGGGAGGGTCTCCCTTGGGTACCAACCTCCCGCTCTTCCCCCGCAAGAGGAGAAGATTGCGGTACCGTTTCTTCAGGACCATATCGATCGGTGTCTTAAGGTTTGGGGCATGCGCGGCCCTACTCAGAGAAATACTAAGTACACTGCAGATGCTGTGGTCAAATTCACACGTACAACAAGCTGGAGGAACTCAGCAGGTCAGGCAGCATCCGTGGAAACGAGCAGTCAACTGAAGAGGGAGGGGGCAGGGGCCCTATAAAGAAGGTGGGGGCTGCTGAGTGTCAGGTTAAAAACCAATCAGAGGAAAGATCAAGGGGTGGGGGAGGGGAAGCAAGGAGGGGATAGGCAGGAGAGGTGAAGACTGACATTGGACTCTGAGGCCTGAGTACCGACCTGGGCAGATGGTGTGGCTCTCATCCAAGGACATCCCGCTCAAAAACGATCCGAGGAAGCTCACCCCTCGCTTCCTGGGACCGTTCAAGGTCGAAAGGGTCATCAATCCCACAGCAATCCAGCTTAAACTCCTGAAGTCTATGCACATCCACCCTACATTTCACGTCTCTCAAGTAAAACCAGTTCCCGTCAGCCCCTTGTGTCCTCCAACCAAAACCTCTCCACCTGCCCGGATCATCGACAACCATCCGGCATACACCATCCGGTGGCTACTAGATGTGCGCCGTCAGGGCAGGGACCTCCATGACCTAGTCGACTGGAAAGGTACAGCCCAGAAGAGTGTTCCTGGGTTCCCTGCTCCTTCATCCTGGACCCCTCTCTCATCTAAGACTTCCATCGGGACCCTAGGGACAAGCCTGGAGGATCACCTGAGGCTCCCGTTGTGGGGGCGGGGTACTATCATGGTCCCGTCTGGCAATTCCCCATTACCTCTTTAATTGAGCCTTAAATCCCCTTGCCTGATTTCCAATCGTTCCCAATTCAGCAAATTACACACACACCTGCTTCCCATCAGTAAATGCAGGATAAAAACCCTGGAATCACAACAAGGAACTGCCAGTTCGTCAGTCAGCTCTTGTATGAGTAACCTCGTTTCATGGTTATTTGGGACTGTCAGTTCTAAGTTCTGCATTGTCTCCTGTATTCTCTACGTTAAACTTGTCTCTCTATAAAGACTCTCCTGGATACCGGCTCTCTGTTCACAGTGGTGCTAACGCCTAACGACTCTGCCTCTGTGCCTGTGTCCTGCACCTGGGTTCGTCCCCAGCCACGTCCTTGCAACAAATAAACCTGATTCTGATTCAAGCTGTTCCAGTTTTAGAATCTGAGTACACCAGATTGTATTATGACCGATCCGTTATAACAAAGGACGATCCACAATAACAGTCCTGATACAATAATACACAATGGACAGGCAAGAACAGCCATTCCAAAAACACAGAAATCAAGAAGTGAAAAACTCCAGAAATATAAGACCATAAGATATAGGAGCAGAATTAGGTCTCTTGGCCCGTCGAGTCTGCTCCACCATTTCATCATTTTTCCTCTCAGACCCAATCTCTACCTCCCCCCCCCCCCACTCTGCCATAACTCTTCATTCCCTGACCAATCAAGAATCTATCAACTTCTGCCTTAAATGTACATAAAGACTTGGCCTCCAGAGCTGCCTGTGGCAACGAATTCTGCAAATTCACCACTCTTTCTAAAAGAAATTTCTCATCTTCATCATAAAGTAAGATGTTAAGATGGTGTCCTCTAGTCTTAGACTCTCCCACCATAGGAAATATCCTCTCCACATCCGCTCTCTCAAGACCTGTCACCATTAGTTCACCTCCACTGAACCCTTTCCAGTTTCAGAATGTCCTTTCAAAGACAAGGGGACCAAAACTGCTCTCAATTCTCTAAGCGGGGCCTCACCAGTGCTTTATAAAGTCTCAACATTACAACCTTATTTTTATATTCTAGTCTTCTTTAAATGAATGCGAACATTGCATTTGCCTTCCTCACCACAGACTCAGCCTGCAAATTAACATTTAGGGAATCCTGCACAAGGACTGCCAAGTCCCTTTCCAGCTCAGTTTTTTTTTGTATTTTTCTCTATTTAGAATAATCTATCCCTAAATTTTTTCTACCAAAGTGCATGACCATACACTTCCCGACACTGTATTCCCTCTGCCACTTCTTTGTCCTTTCTTCTAATCTGTCTATGTCCTTCTGCAGTCTCTCCACTTTCTCAAAATTACCTGCCCCTCCACCTATCTTCATGTTGTCTGTAAACTTTGGAACAAACCCATCAATTTCATCATGCAAATCATTGACATATAATGTAAAAAGAATCGGTCCCAACACATACCCCTGTGAAACACCACTGGTCACTGGCAGCCAACCAAAAAAGGTTCCGTTTATTCCCACACTTTGCCCCCTGCCAATCAGCCACTACCTTATCTATGCTAGAATCATTCCTGTAATACCATGGGCTCGTATCTTCATAAGAACCTCATGTATAGCACCTTGTCAAAGGCCTTCTGAAAATCCAAGGATACAACATCAACCGATTCTCCTTTGCCTATTGTGCTTGTTATTTCTTCAAAGAATTCCAACAGATTTGTCAGGCAAGATTTTCCCTTAAAAAAACCATGTTACTTCAGCCTATTTTATCATATGCTTCAAAGTACCCCGAAACCACATCCTTAACAATTAACTCCAACATGCTCCCAACTACTGAGGTCAGACTAACTGGGCTATAATTTCCTTTCTTCAGTCTTTCTCCCTTCTTGAAGAGAATTTGCAATTTTCCAGTCTTTCGGAACCATTCCAAAATCTAGTGATTCTTGAAACATCATTATTAATGCCTCCAGAATCTTGTCAGCCACCTCTTTTACAACCCGGAGGTCTACACCATCTGGTACAGATGACCTATCTACCTTCAGACCTTTCAGTTTCCCAAGAACCTTCTCTACAGTAGTAGTATCTTCACATACTTCATGACTCCTGACACCTGGATTTTCCACCATTCTGCTAGTGTCTTCGACAGTGAAGACTGATGCGAAAAACTTATTCAGTTCATCCACCATTGTTTTCTAGCAGTCCAATATCCACTCACGCCTCTCCTTTACATTTTAGGTACTGAAGAAACTTCTGCTATCCTCTTTTTAATATTACTGGCAAGCTGACATTCATATTCCACCTTTACCTTCTTAAAAAATTTTTATTTGCCTTCTGTTGGTTTTTAAAAGCTTCCCAATCCTCCAACTTCACACTAATTTCTGCTCTATTATACTCTTAATTTTTGCTCTTTGGCTTTTATGTTGGCTTTGTATTGTCTTGTTAGCCATGGTTGTGCCATCTTGCCTTTAGAATACTTCTTCCTCTTTGGGATGTATATATCCTGTGCTTCCAAATCACTCCCAGAAATTCCACTCATTGCTGCTTTGACATAATTCCTGCCAGGGTTAATTTCTAATCAATTCTGGCTAACTCCTCTTTCATGCCTCTGTAATTCTAATACATCTGACTTTAGCTTTTCCCTCTCAAATTTTGGCAGTGATACCAGCAGTGATAATACTCATGATTATTGTTATAAAAATTACCGGTACTTGCCTTCATCCATACCTTTTGATACAATTTTCTTAAAAATCCTGAAAATGTGTCCAAATTTTTTGACAGAAGGTAAACATATATCTTACCTGAAAGAGAAATCATAGAAATATAGAAAATGGGTGCAGGAGTAGGCCATTCGGCCCTTCGAGTCTGCACCGCCATTCAGTATGATCATGGCTGATCATCCAACTCAGAACCCTGTACCTGCTTTCTCTCCATACCCCCTGATCCCTTTAGCCACAAGGGCCATATCTAACTTCCTCTTAAATATAGCCAATGAACCGGCCTCAACTGTTTCCTGTGGCAGAGAATTCCACAGATTCACCACTCTCTGTGGGAAGAAGTTTTTCCTCATCTCGGTCCTAAAAGGCTTTCCCTTTATCCTTAAACTGTGACCCCTCATTCTGGGCTTCCCCAACATTGGAAACAATCTTCCTGCATCTAGCCTTTCCAATCCCTTTAGAATTTTATACGTTTCAATAAGATCCCCACTCAATCTTCTAAATTCTAGTGAGTATAAGCCTAGTTGATCCAGTCTTTCTTCATATGAAAGTCCTGCCATCCCAGGAATCAATCTGGTCAAACCTTCTCTACTCCCTCAATGGCAAGAATGTCTTTCCTCAGATTAGGGGACCAAAACTGCACACAATATTCTAGGTGCGGTCTCACCAAGGCCTTGTACAACTGCAGTAGAACCTCCCTGCTCCTGTACTCAAATCCTTTTGCTATGAATGCCAACATACCATTTGCCTTTTTCACCGCCTGTTGTACCTGCATGCCCACCTTCAATGACTGGTGTACAATGACACCCAGGTCTCGTTGCATCTCCCCTTTTCCTAATCGGCCACCATTCAGATAATAATCTGTTTTCCTGTTCTTGCAACCAAAGTGGATAACCTCACATTTATCCACATTAAATTGCACCTGCCATGAATTTGCCCACTCACCTAACCTATCCAAGTCACCCTACATCCTCTTAGCATCCTCCTCACAGCTAACACCGCCACCCAGCTTCATGTCATCCGCAAACTTGGAGATGCTGCATTTAATTCCCTCGTCTATATCATTAATATATTTTGTAAACAACTGGGGTCCCAGCACTGAGCCTTACGGTACCCCACTAGTCACTGCTAATCACAAATGACCCATCAAATATTACTCTGTTACTTGTTTACAAATATGTAATATATATAAAATTGTAACATCATGCATCTTCTAATTAATCACCACTCACTTAGACAACCATAATATACTTACAGAAGAGCAGAAAGGATGTAAATACCACCTGAAATGGATTCTGTATTTCTAAATCACACTCGGCATAAAAGTATTTGATACAGTTCCACAGTTATGGTTTACATACATATATGCACACAAATATTATATATAGTAAAAATATACATATACACACACAACACCCATAACTTGTGCAATTCCTACAACATCTGATGATGCATTAGCATACTACAATCACCTAACCCCATAAAGTTTAGCTTCTGCAATTTACTGAATCAGATGAAAATAGGGTATCAAATCAGAGAACCAAACTAATTATACATTGACACACACACTCTATATATGGGCAATTTGAAATTGTACACTCCATCAGTAAAGCTAAAGCAATTAAATCAAATAGTTGAACTATTTTCAAAATATATAAACATGAACTTTAAACTAGATAAATTCAAAACATTAAACATTGAAGAAAAGTACAATATATCTAGTAGAATATAAAAAGAGCAGCAGGATACAATACAACTGATGGATGAATATGAAACATACAAATAACTAGGATATCAACAAGCCAAGAAATTAGAACAACCTAACACATTAAATGATTCTGCAGCAGATTAATATCATCTGATTACTTACACAGGCACAATCAAGTGGCAAACATCATTCACCAAAATTTTGCTTTAAAATATAAACTCATACTTCTCTTTCAATAAAAGCCTGATCCTGCTTTTGAATCAGAATCCTACAAACTATATTACAACCATACCATTATTGCATACCATAATCCATAATAACCATCCAAATATAATATTTAATAAAAAAGCAAGAACAACTTACTTAATGGATATAACCATTTGAAACATACGTAATGTGCAGAAATAAATTACCAGAAACATGCTCAATTATGAGATGAAATTGAAAGCTTATGGAACATCAACAGGCTATATCTTGTCACAATAATAGCTACAACCAGTATCATCCCAAATTCACTACATAATAGCATTAAACAATTAGGCCTACTCAGCAAAATTTCTGTAAATCTCCAGAACGCCACAATACTAAACACCACTAGAATACTCTGAAAGGGTTTTAGCAATCGTGAAATTAATATGCTTGGCTATGCTTGTCCCCCAGGCTTTACCCGCCTGAGCTGAGAAAAAACAAAAATACAATAATCATTAAAATAATGAATAATGTAATGAGAACACCAAAATGGCAGATGTCATTAAGAAACAAAATTAAAACCTTAAGAGCATAAATAACCCAACTGATGGGAGTATAAGGTGGGTAACCCAAGCAAGAAAGTTAAGAGAAAATCTAATGAAATATAAGGTTCATACAAGATATGATCAGCTTTACAAATGCATTAAATTATAAATACCCTAAAACAAAAATAGGGTGCATACAAAGCTAGACTAAAGCACCAGACAAAGAAAACAGAATTATCAGTTCATGGACAATGAAAAATGTTCATGGAGAATATTGAAACCAAATTTGATGCACCAAAATGACACCAATCCTAGCACAGAATTACCAACAAACTCAGAGATAATGAACTTCTGGTATATTATCTGGTCAAACAGGGTGATGCACAATCAAGGAGCTAGCTGGATTAAAGATGAAGAAGAACACACACAATTTTAAGACATGGAATCACCTGAAGTTACAATGGATATGCTATAAGTGGTCAAAATAAAATCCTAACTGGAAAAGTACCAGCAGTGATAATATTGTTAATAAAATAATTAGTATAAAAATTTACTTGCCTTCGTCTGTGCCTATTAAAACATATCAAAAATATTTTTAAAAAATCTTGGATAGGTGCCTGAATTTTTGACAGAAAAATTCATCAAAACTCTTCTGTTAATCAGAAATCACAAATGACTCATCAAAATACCCCCTTTTATTTGTTTACAAACTGTATGTAAAAATGTTATATGATACATTTCACACCTAAGACACCACTCACTTAGATAACCTCAATATAATTACAGAAAAGCTGAATGGATGATGTCAGTGTATGAGATGATGTAAGGGTATGAAAGGATGTAAAAACCAACCGATAATAGATTAAGACCATAAGATATAGGAGCAAAGTTAGGCCATTTAGCTCATCGAGTCTGCTCTGCCATTTCATCATGGCTGATCTATTTTATCAACTCTGCCCCAATCTCCTGCCTTCCCCCTTCTGCCCAGACCAATCAAGAATCTGTCAACCTCTGCCTCATACAACAGCTTGGCTTCTACAGCTGCCTGTGGGAATGAATTCCACAGATTCACCACACTCTAGCTAAAGAAACTACTCTTCATCTTCATTATAAAAGGATGCCCCTCTATTCTGAGGCTGTGTCCTCCGGTTTTAGACACTCCCACCATAGGAAACATTCTCTCCACATCCACTCTATCAAGGCCATTCACCTTTCGATTGGTTTCAGTGATCACCCCTCCTTCTTCTGAATTCCAGTGAATACAGGGCCAGAGCTATCAAACACACTTCATATGACAAGCCGTTTAATCCTCGAATAATTTTTGTAAGCCTCCTTTGCACCCTCTCCAGTTTCAGCACATCCTGATTTACACCTTATAAACTACACCAAGTAATTGTCAAATTCTTACATCTGATAAATCATTGTTATACAATACTATCCTATATACTAACAACTAAAATCGAACAATCACAGTTATCAAAATAAAACAAGGCATTTTCCAGCCTGATTCTCTAAACCCATTATGGTCATATCTAGCTTTATATCTGCTCTCTGCTAAATCAGATGAAAATAGCATATAAAATCAAAGATAACCAAACCAGTTATACTTTCACACCTTCTAGACATGGATGATTTGAAATTGTACACTCCTTCATCAGCAAAGTAGGGCAATTATTTCAAACAGTTGAACTATTTTCTAAAGATATAAAAATGAGCTCTGCAGCCGATAAGTGCAGAGCATTAAACAGAAAGAAAGGTGTAAATGAACTAGTGGAATATAAGACAGAGCAGCAGGATACAATACAACTGACGGATGAATATGAAACATATAAGTAACTGTGATATCAACAAGCAAAGAAAATAGATCAAAGCGCGTTAAAGGGAAAAGTTTTGACAGGACTTACTGCAAAGCTTAAAAAATCTGGCAATCAGAGCTCATTAGTAAAAGTATAACAAAGCAGGATACAATACAACCAATGGATGAATATGAAATATAAAATTAACTATGGTGTCAACAAGCGAAGAAATTCTGCCAAGCAGAGCTCAGTAGCAAAAACACAACAAAGGCAATAAACAAACATGAGGAAATCTGCAGATGCTGGAAATTCAAACAACACACACAAAATGCTGGTGGAACACAGCAGGCCAGGCAGCATCTATAGGGAGAAGCGCCTTCGACGTTTCAGGCCGAGACCCTTCGTCAGGACTAACCGAAAGGAAAGATAGTAAGAGATTTGAAAGTAGTGGGGGGAGGGGGAAATGAGAAATGATGGGAGAAGACCAGAGGGGGTGGGATGAAGCTAAGAGCTGGAAAGGTGATTGGCAAAAGTGATAAAGAGCTGGAGAAGGGGAAGGATCATGGGACGGGAGGCCTCGGGAGAAAGAAAGGGGGGGGGGGAACACCAGAGGGAGATGGAGAACAGGCAAACAGCTAAATATGTCAGGGATGGGGTAAGAAGAGGAGGAGGGGCATTAACGGAAGTTAGAGAAGTCAATGTTCATAGAAGGCAGTAAACATTTTGGCATAATATCTTGGTTTGAATCTCATCTGGACAATTTAAAAAGAAGATAGGAAGTGAAATGACAAATTTTAAAGCTTGTGCATATAAACCAGACTAAAGAGTGTCTAAACTGTGCCAGGAAAAGAAAACAGAATTATCAGTCCCGGAACAGTGAAGAAGTTTTATATAGGATATTGAAACTAATTACAATACACAAAGTGTTACCAACCATAGCATAGAATTACTAACAAACAAAGAACTTTTGGTCTAATGTCTGGTCAAACAGGGTGACGCACAATCAAGGAGCAAGCTGGATTAGGGAGGCGAAAGAACACAATACACAATTTAAGACATGTAGACGCCTAAATTTACAACAATATGCTAAAAGTGTTTTAAAAAAAAACCCACAAACTGGAAAATTTCTGGCAGTGATAATATTCAAAATTATTGATATAAAAACTTTCTTACCTTTATCCGTACCTGTTGATACCTATCAACAATTTTCTTCAAAATCCTGAAAAAAATGCCTGAATTTTTCAAAGAAGGAAAAAAGTCACTTACCTGAAGGAGCCATCACAAATGACCTATCAAAATATCATCCTATTACTTGCTGACGAACTACCACTATCAAAAGAAAACAAGGCATTTTCCAATGTGATTCTCTAAGCTCACTAACAAATTCTTTAACTTTAAACCCGCTTTTTAACCCACTGAATCAAATGAAAATAGGGTATCATATCAGAGACAACCAAACTAGTTATACCTTGATACACTTTCTATGTGTGGATGATTTGAAATTGTACAAAAAAATTCAGTAATAAGTGGAAAACATCAGAAATATGCTGAATTAAAAGAAGAAATTGGAAGATTATGGAACATTAATAGAGTATACAATGTCCTAAAGTAATATTTACAACTGGTATCATCCTAAAGTCACTGCACAATAGCATTAAATAATTAGGCCTATGCAGCATTTTATGTAAATCTCCAGAATACCACGATAGTATACACCACTAAAATAGTCCAATAGCTCTTCCCAATTGAGAAGTGAGTGTGATTCGTTATGCATGTAATTCAGATTTTACTAGCTTGAGCTGAAAAAAACTACAATAATATGAGTAATTTATAATGAATAATACAATGGGAACACCAAAATGGCAGAAGACATGATGAAACAAAATTGAAACCTTGAGCAGAAAAAGCCCACCTAAAGGTTTATAAAATGGATATCCCAAGCAAGAAAATTAAGAAAAAAGCTAAGGAAATATCAGGTCCATACAAGATATGATCAGCCTAACATAATTTTGTAGAATTTATAGATACACTAAAACAAAAGCTTGATGCACACAAAGCCAGACTAAATAGATGCATAAAATGTGGCAGACAAAATCCACAATATTGTCAGTTCAGGAATAATGACAAAGGTTTTTATAGGACATTGAAACTGAATTCATTGCACCAAAATGTCACCAGCCCTAACACAGGATTATCAACAAACACACAGAGATAATGAAATTTTGGTCTAATACCTCATCAAAAGCTGAATTATGGAGGAAAAAGAGAGCGCACAATTTAGGACATGCAAACACCTGAATTTACAATGATATACTGAAAGCATTTAAAAAATACCCAATAGTGGAAAAGTACTGACAGTGATAATATTGTTAATTATTGGTATAAAAGCATTACTTGTCTTCATCTGTACCTATTAAGACATATCAAACATTATCTTAAAATCCTGAATAAGTTCCTGAACTTTTGACAGAAGGAAAAATATATCTCTTACATTCATCAGAAATCACAAATGATGCATCAAAGTATCCTCCTATTACCCATTTACAGACTAAATATGAAATTGTAATACTATGCATCTTGCACCTAATCAGCGCTCACTTAGATAACCACAATATACTTACAGAAGAGCTGAAAGGCTGTCGTAAGTGTATGAAAGGATGTAAACACCAACTGATAATAGATTCTGTAATTCCAATTCAAGACCAGCAAAAAAACATTTGATTCAGTGCCATACTCATGGTTAGTAAAAGTTCTTAATATTTATAAACTACACCCAATAATTGTCAAATTCTTACACCTGTTGAATCATTGCTATGCTAAAAATATTAACAACCAAAACACAGCAACAACCGTGATCAATATAAAATGAGGTATTTTCCAGGGTGATTCTCTAAGCCCACTATGGTTTTGTCTAGCTTTAAACCTACTCTTTACTTTGTTGAATGAAATGAGAAAAGGACATCAAATCAAAGAAAACCAAACCAATTATACCTTGACTCACCTTACAGACATGAATGATTTGAAATTGTACAATACTGCATCAGCAAAGCAAAAGCAATTAATTCAAATAGTAGAATTATTTCTAAAAGATATAAAAATGAACTTTGGATATGCATTGAACATTAAATACAAAGAAAGGTGCAAATGAGCTGGTAAAATACAAAGCAGGATACAATACAACTGACGGATTGAAGTTGGAGACCATTTCCCAGAAACAGAGAGGTTCCTTCTTCCAATACAGGAACATGTGGTTAACCCCAAAAAAAAATCAAAAATGTATAATAAAAGACTAACAAATTCAAGATGGTAAATGCAGAAAAAAAAGAAACCAGAAACAGGCCAACACATGACAGGATCCTGCAGCAGTTTAACTTAGCCTGATAACTTACAGAGGCACAATCAAGGAGCAACCATACATTCACCAAAAACTTGCTTTAAAGTATAAACTAATGAAAAACACCATATCCTACTATAAATACAAGCCCAGTCAAGTATTAGAATCAGAATCCTACAAAGTATATCACGACCAATCCATTGTTACACAGGACAATCAATAATAACTGTCCCAATATAATATTACAGAATGAAAAAGCAAGAGCAACTTACATACTGGATATAGCCATTAGAAACACACATAACGTATAATAGTAAGTGAAGAACACTAGAAATATGGCAAATTTATCAAGGAAATTGAAAGACAATGGAACATGAATAGGGTATACATTGTCTCGATTGTAATATCTACAACTGGTATCATTCCAAAGTCACTACTTAATAGCATTAAACAATTAGTTCTACGCAGCATTATTTATGTAAATTTCCAGAAAGCCACTATAACAAACACCACTAGAATAGTCCTAACGTTCTTACCACTTGAGAAATTACGGTGCTTGGCTAAGCACATTCCTCAGCTTTCACCAGCTTGAGCCAAGAAAAAAACTGCAACAATAATAATAAGAGTAATGAATAATAAATAATGAAATGAGAACACCACCATGGCATAAGAGATTAGGAAACCAATTTGAAACTTTAAAAGCAGCACTAGCCCTCCTGATAGAATATTAAATTGAGATCCTAAGCACGAAATTTAAGAGAAAAGCTAAGGAACAATGTGGCCCATACAAGATATGATCAACTTAACATGAGCACTGTTGAATTTATAGATACACTGAACCAAAAGCTCGTGCATACAATTGCAGATTAAGTAGATACTTAAAATGCACCTGCAAAGAAAACAGAATTATCAATTCAGGAACAGTGAAAAAGTTTTACACAGGATATTGTAACTAACTACAAGGCACCTAAATTTAAAATGGTATGCGAAAAGTGGTTTTAAAAACCTCATAATTATTGGTATAAAAAATTAACTTACCTTCATTCGTACCTGTTTTGTACCTATCAACAGTTTCCTTCAAAATCATGAAAATAAAGCCCGAATTTTTCACAGAAGATAAAAAAACTCTTAACTGAAGGCCAAATCACAAAGCACCCATCAATATATCGTCCTATTCCTTGTTTACTAATTATATATGAATTCGTTACATACATTTCACAACTAATCACCACTCAGACAACCACAATATATTTACAGAAGATGCTGTAAGAGCATGAAGAGGATGTAAAAAAATGATAATTCTAAAACAAACCCGGCATAACAGCATTGACTCAGTTCCTCACTAATGGTTAGAAGCTCTTAATCTATATACAGTATAAACTAACCCAATAATTGTTAAATTCCTACTGCATCTGATGAAGCATTAGTGTAATTTATCCCGTGGGTTTGCACGGCCGGTAGCGTGAGGCGGGAGGCGTTGGGTAGCGGTTAAAATAAACAGATACGTCACTTGTTTACCTGTATGTCGACATAGAGAGGGGATGAGCTGAGGGAGCGAATATTTTGCGTTGTCCTCTCGTCTTTGTTCGAACTTGATCCAATTTCTTTTACATGAATTACGGAGGAGACGAATGATTTTGTTGTTGCTTTGCAATACGGGATGAACACCTACTTCTTCAAATTCAGTTAGAAGGGAATCATACAGAGGGATACTCCCTCACTTCCACTCTTCTGTGATTTTAGTTTGTTTTCAAGTTGTCGCTGCTCTTTAAGAACAGAAGTAGCCCGCCAAGTGGACGATAAAGAAACGAGAACACCAAAATGGCAGATGGGATTAAGAAACAAAATTGAAACATTAATAGAAGAAATAGCCCGCCAAATTGAATGTGAATTTGATAATCTGAGCATGAAAGTGAAGATCCATACCAAATACGACCAACCAAACAAAAGCATTGTGGAATTAATAGCTTAGTGCATACAACATAGATGCATGAAATACGCCAAAGAAAACAGAATTAACATTTCAGCAACACTGATAAAAGTTTATACGGGACATTGAAACTAAACTCGACGCACCAAAACTTTACCAACCCTAGCGGAGAATTACCGACAGACACATAGATAATAAAGTTTTGGTCGAGTATCTGGTGAGACAGCGCGGCGACAATCAAGGGGCAGGCTGGGTTAGAGAGGAAAAAGAACGTACTCACAATTTAAGACGTACAAAACCTGAAATTACAATGGATATGTTTAAAGCGGTTAAATTAAAAAAAAACACCCAGAACTGTAAAAGTACAGCTGTGATAACATTCATAGTTCTTGGTTAAATAAGTTGCTTGCTTTCATCCGTACTTACTGATATATATCAACAATTTGTTTAAAAACCCTGAAAAAGAGCCTGAAATGTTGACAGAAGGTAAAACAGATCTCTTACCAAAGGAAAAATCACAATGATCAATCAAAATATCGTCCTATTGCTTGTTTACAAACTTTATATGAAATTTCAATATCATGCATGTCGCATCTAATCACCTCTCACTGAGATGACTACTATACACTAAGAGCTGAAGGGATGCCGTAAGGGTATGAAATGATATAAATTCCAACTTATAACAGATTCTGTAATTCTAAATCAAGCCCGGCGGAAAAGCAGAAATCATTCATGTCGCTATATTGACTACCAAAAACCATTTTGGTTCTGTCCCACACTCGTGGTTAATATAAGCTCTTAATATATATAAACTACATCCAATACTTGTGAAATCTCTGCAACATCTGACGAAGCACTGGCGTAATACAATCATCACCATTATCATTATATGCCGTACCGTATGACGTGGGTGATAATGCTCTTGACCATGAATTTTTTTGGGGGCTATTTTTATCTACAGAAGTTGTTTGCCATTGCCGCCTTCTTCTGGGCAATGTCTCTACAGCTCGGGTGACTCAATCCAATATCAATACTCGTTAGAGAGTGTCTGCCTGGCGTCAGTGGTCGCATAGCCAGGACTTTGTGAGATGCCCCAACCGCTCAGATGACCATCCACCACCTGCTCCCATGGCTTCACGGATCCCTGATTTTTTTGGGGGAGGGGGTGGGAAAGTAGGTGCTTACTTGTGATCTGCGGCCTATCGGAGCCTTACACCTCCTTTGGTAGGGAGGTATCTCCGCCAAACCACCATAATATTATGATCACCCTAACTACTAACAGCCAAAAAAAAAACAACCATTGTTATTAAAAAAAATCTGAGAAATGGACAAGCAAAGAGAATAGATTATAGTGCAATGAAGGAAAACCCTTGGACAGAACTTACTTCAAGGTTTAAGAATATCTGTCAAACAGAACTCAATGGTAAAAATAAATAAATATTGCTTTTGTTTTATGTTATACCCACATTACCGTATTGTATTGGCTTAATATATTGCACCGGATCCGATCTGGAAAATATAGAAAGAAAAATAAGGGCTGTAATGACAAATTTTAGAAAGTATAGCGTCCAGACGAAAGCACTGAGATTAACATTAACTGGGATAGAAGGAGGAAGAGGAACACCAGACAAAAAATACAAAACATTCAGAAAAAGACGTCTAAGAATATACTTTCATCAACCGTAACAGAATTCAGCGCTCCACGTGAACATATCCAATTCTGATAAGAAGTACACACCACTAAACTTAAATAAAAAGCAACACATCGAAAACTAAAGGAATTATCACTACGGAAGAGAAAGTTAACCAATGGAAGAGCATGACTCTTCATGGAAGACATTCCCACGATCTGAGCAGACTAGATGTCGACAAGGAAGCGTAGAACATCCTGGTTCAGAGTTGGAAACCACTTCCCAGAAACAGAGGTGGCAACACAGGAACAGGTGGTTGACACACACAGTTATCCAAAATACACGGAAAGCCCAACAAATACAAGATAACATATGCAGAAGAATCCAAAGAAAACCAGAAACAATCCAACACATGACTGGGCCACGCAACAATTTAACTCAATCTGATTTCTTACGCAGGTAAAATCGAGTGGCAAACATCACTCACTAAAATTTGCTGTAACATATAAACTCATAAAAGACAACTACCTTACTAAAAAAATACAAGCTTGATCCAGATTTTGAATCAAAGATTTATAAATTATACAAGTGTAAGAACCATTGTTACGTAGGACAATCCACCCTAACCGTCCCGGTATTATGTCATCATCATGTCATATGACGTGGGCGTTCATGGTCTATCATCTGTCTTTAATCTGAGAAGTTCTAATCAGCTCTTCAAAACTCTTGCCTGTCACCCCCTTGATGTTACTCATGAACGTCAAGCGAATCGACCGTGATTTGTTTTCTATCAGTTTTTCATCGCAACTGCAAGTTCGAGCTTTTTTTTTTACCCCCCCCCCCCCCCTCAGTACATAAGAACATAAGAAATCGGAGCAGGAGTAGGCCAGCCGGCCCATGGAGCCTGCCCGGCCATTCAATAAGATCATGGCTGATCTGTCCGTAAACTCAGCTCCATTTACCTGCCTTTTCCCCATAACCCTTAATTCCCGTACATATCCCGGAAATTTCGGCTGGCGTTTCCTGGTTGATTACATCAGCTCTTATTCCAGTTTTTCACAATACTTCCTCATTTGTTACCCTGTCCTTCCACGATATTTTCATAGAAACATAGAAAATAGGTGCAGGAGTAGGCCATTCGGCCCTTCGAGCCTGCACCGCCATTCAGTATGATCATGGCTGATCATCCAACTCAGAACCCTGTACTTGTTTTCTCTCCATACCCCCGATCCCTTTAGCCATGAGCAGCTTCGGGTCTTTCCACCTTCTAATTTGAAATCGTCCAACTTACGCTTTCATATATTAGTGTGGAATAAACCTGCACCGCAACACTGAGTTTCGTACCCATAGAAATTATATTATTCTTTAGTATCTTGTTCAAACGCTCGAATTTGCATTTAGCAATCCCAGTCCATCTTCTAATTTCAACACCAGCCCTACCGTCAGATGTTATCGTGATCCCACAATTAAGTAATTGTCCTTCTATGTTTGTTTGTTTCGTTACTCACTTTCAGTTGGCATTTCTGTATTTCTTTCTTTGTAACAACCATACGTCCAGTCTGGTAGTTGACAGCGAATCCGCTCTTTGCACTTTCTTTAACGACTTCAGTGTTTCTTCGAGCTTCTGGTTAGAAGCGGGTATCAGCAGTGTGTTGCTGCATAACATAGGTTGTTCAAATCCTGCCAATAATACTGTTAATTTCTCTTAGAATTTTCTCGCTATAAAGGTTGGATATGTCGGGCAAGAGAACACAACGTTGACTCCCCTCTTAATCTGGACAGTATCACTTGTCTCACTTTCAACTCTCATTCCTGCTCGTTGTTCCCAATCCCAATACAAATTTCTGATGATTCAGATATCTTTTTCATCAAAATCCAAGTGCTGAGGAATTTGTATAAACTCTTCATGTCTCACCTTTTCAAAATCGTTGGGATAATCGATGAAACATAGATATAGGTCATTCTGGACCTCTATGACGCGCTCACAAATCATTCTCGGGATGGAGATTGCATTTCCAGTTCCGCTATCTTCAATCAAGCCGCACTGCTTTTGTGCGATCTCCCGTTTCATGCTTTTTTCTTGCCCTCATCATGGTGATGCGTAACCGGACTTACACAACATGACTCATCAAGTTAGTTGTGCGGTGTAACTTACACTCAATCACGCTGTTATTTTTCCGGCAGTGCAGAAAGTACTGACTTGCTCATTTGTCCTCGGGTGTTTCCCCGCTATCATACACCTCATTCAGCAAATCTGTCAAATTTTCAATCCTGAAATCTCCCTGCGCTCAAATCATTTCTATAGCAATGCCATATGGTCGTAATGTCTTATTCTTTTTCTCATTTTCCCCTCTGCTACTTTAACTTCCGATTTAATAACTGGGCCGTCCACGTTCTTAGCAATTATTGGTTTCTCTCCTCTGGTATCTTCAAACAAGTCGGCAATGTATTCAGACAATGTAGGCAGTGTATCTGTTTCTTCCATGAGCATCGATCAATCTTTCATCTTCAAACACCCTTAATAATAAGGATTGGTACCCGTAAATGTCCGTACCTTCTACTGCACATCACCAGAGTTTTTCAGTTTCCTTTCCTCTTCGCATACTTCATTTATCCATTGCTATTTCGCTTCCCAACATTTTCTCTTGATTTCTTTGTTCAAAGTTTGAAATTTGCCGCTGTTCTTTGGCGTGATTTTTGGCTTTCTCTCATTAGATCCTGAATTTCATTTCTTACCCATTTTTTTTTCTTCTATCACTTCATGAGACGCATCCACCGGTACCATTTTAAATTTCAACCAGCTTGGTATGTCCTCCACTGTCAGAGCTTCAAATCTGTTCTTCACTGCTATAGCGTACTTCATCCTTATAGCCGGATCTTTCGAGGAAGCCAGATATAATTTGGTATTACCCTTAGACTTCTTTACCCGTCTAAGTTTACCCGTCAGCTTAGATATTACTGGAACATGTCACTCTCACAGTCCGCTCCTGGATATGCTTTGGACTGTTGCATGGTATTTCTGAAACGCTTGCTGATTGTGATGTAGTCTATTTGATTGTGATACCGATCTTGTGGGCTTCTTCATATCCAAAACCTTCTTATGTGCTGCTTGAACCACGTGTCTGTTATTATCAGATCATTACCACCACACCAAGCTAGGAATATCTCGTAGCTGTCCTTCCTGTTCCCAACCAAATAGAGTTATAGAGAAATACAGTGAATAAACAGGCCCTTTGGCCCATCTAGACCATGCCAAAAACAGTTAAACTGCCTACTCCCTTGGACCTATACCAGGACCATAGCATTCCATACTCTATTATCCATAAACCTATCCAAACTTTGCTTAAAGTTTGAAATCGATCTGATATGCACCACTTGTGCTGGCAGCTCATTCCACACTATCACGACCCCCAAGGTGAAGAACTTTCCCCTCGTGATTCCTTACAATTTTCACCTTTCACCCTTAAGCCATGACCTCTGGCTGCAGTCCTACCCAACCTCAGTGGAACAGCATGCTTGCATTTACCCTGTTAATACCCCTCATTATTTTGTATACCCCTATCAAATCTTCTCTCAGTCTTCAATGTTCTAAGGAATAACATCCTATCCTGTTTTCTTGTTTATAACTCAGGTCCTCCAGACCCAGCAACATCCTTGTAAATTTTCTCTGTACTGTTTCAATCTTAACTAAATCTTTCCTCTGGGTAGGTGACCAAAATTGCACACAAAACTCCAAAATTGTCCTCAACAACATCTAATGCAACCTCAACATAATGAATAAACTATTCTCAGGCTTCCAGCCAGGTACAGGTATTGGTTTTAACCTACTTTTCCATGACAAACTGCTACTATCTTCAGGGATGATGCCTAAGCATGTCTGGTCTGATGGTATATATACCCCCATTGTCCATCCCTCCTGATTGGTTAGTCCTCATCCAATTGAATTGTAAACAAGGTGAGATAGAGGAATCCTGATTGAATGAGGACTAACCAATCAGGAGGGACAGATGATGGGGAATATAGATGACTGGACTAGACACGCTTAGGCATCATCCACAATGAAGGTAATCAAAACATCAGTTAAAATCGATACTTGTACCCAGCTGTAAATCCAAAAAGAATTTATTTGTCATATACACCGGGAAAGTACTAGATTCTTTTTTTTTAACTTCAACATATCATCCCATCTCCTGTACTTAATACATTGATATATAAAGACCAATGAGCCAAAAGCTTTCTTTATGACCCTATCTACCTGTGATGCCACTTCCATCAAATTAAGGACCTGTATTCCCATATCCCTTAGTTCTACCACACTCCTCAGTGCCCTATCATTCACTTTGTAAGACCTACCTTAGCAGTCTTTGCACTTGTCTGCCACTAGTCACTGGTCTCCAGTCAGAGAAGCAAGTCTCTACCACCGACTCTGGCTTCTCCCACAAAGCCAATGTCTAATCCAATTTACTACCTTGTCTTGAATGCCGAGCTGCTGAACCTTCTTGACTATCCTCCCATGTGGGACCTTGTCAAATGCTTTGCTGAACTCCATGTGGAGACCATCCAATGCCTTGCCTTCATCCACTTCCCTGTTAACTTCCTCAAAAAACTCTATAAGAGTGGTTAGATATAACCTACCATGCACAAAGCCATGCTGACTATCCTTAATCAATCCATGTCTATCCAAATAATTATAAATCCGGTCCCTTAGAATACCTTCCAATAACTTTCCTACAGCTGATGTCAGAGTCTAATTTCCTGGTTTATGTTTAGGGCCTTTCTTTAACAGCAGAACAACATTGGCTATCCTCCAATCCTCTGGTATCTCTCTTGTCACTGAGGATGATTTAAATATCCCTGCTAGAGACCTGACAATTTCTGCACTTGCCTCACATAGAGTCCAAGGGAACACCTTGTCAGGCCCTGGGGATTTATCCACCCTCATTTGCCTCAGGATTGCAAACAATTTATCCTCCATAATCTGTACAGGGTCCATGAAATTGATGCTACTTTGACTCACTTCTATAGACTCTGTATCTCATCTCCTGAGTAAATACAGATGCAAAAAAAATATTTAAAATCTCTCCCATCTATTTTGGCTCCACACATGGATTACCAATTCTGATCTTCCAGAGCAAGATCAATTTTGGCCCTTGCAAATCTTTTGCTCTTAACATATCTATAGAATCCCTTCGGATTCTTCCTCACCTTGTCTGCTAGAGCAACGTCATGTTTTCTTTTAACCCTCCTAATTTCCTCTTGCATTTTGTATACTCCATAAGCATTTCATTTGTTCCTACCTGCCTATACTTGCTATGTACCTCCTATTTTGCTCTTAACCAGGGTTGCAAGATCTCTTGAAAACCAAAGTTCCCTACACTTGTTCTCGTTACCTTTTATTCTGACAGGCACATACAAGCTTTGTACACTCAAAATTTCACTTTTGAAGGCCTCCTACTTACATGCACACCTTTGCCAGAAAACAGCCTGTCTCAGTCCACTCTTGCCAGTTCATTTTTGATATGAAGGGGGAGCTAAGGTGTTGCCAGTGGGAGGCTTCTTCAAGCTTATCTATGCAACAACATTAAATTCTTCTCCTTAATGTATTTTTTTCCCTTTTTCAAGGTGGATGGGTTTCTGTCAGAGAATGTGATCTGCAGCTGCATTTAAACTATGGTTCTTTATGGTGGTGGTTCCTGCTGCTGGATTTCACTGTGTGGCGGTTTACGATATCCCCAGGATTTAGCCTGAAAGATGCACACCTCCAGGGTGGGGCCCTACAGCCTTGTGGATGATCCGATTCCATGCCAGTGTCGTTGACAGAGGTGTTGCAGGAGAACAGAACATTGTGACAGCTGATGCGGCTGTTGAGGCCTCTGTAGTCTCTCTCTCTCTCTTTTTCTTGATGGTGGGGTAAATTTTGCTGCCAATTCTCAATTTGGAGAAACTTGGAATAAAAGTGAGGCGGCAGACTGCAACCCGGACTGTCTTGTTGGTCTCCCCTCTTGCTGTGGAAAAGGTGACACCTCTCTGTTCCTTGTTAGTGAGGGTGGGAGCCTATGGCATGTTGAATTGTCAGGTGAATGATAGTTTTTGTTGAACTGCTGATCATGGTCTCTTTTCTGGGGCTTTGCTATTGTTTGTTGGTGGGTGGTGGGCGCTGATGCTTCCTGCTGAAATAAGTGGTGCAGAGGGAGGGACCGAGTCGATGCTTTGCTGCTGCTTGTGTGTGGCAGGGGCAGAGAGGGCGTTGAGGTTCTAATGTCTTCTGTCATTCATTCTTGGGGGTTCTCTTCTGTTTTCATGAATAGACAATAGACAGTAGGTGCATGAGTAGGCCATTCGGCCCTTCTAGCCAGCACCGCCATTCACTGTGATCATGGCTGATCATACACAATCAGTACCCCGTTCCTACCCTCTCCCCATATCCCTTGACCCCACTATCTATAAGAGCTCTATCTAACTCTCTCTTGAATGCATCCAGAGACTTGGCCTCCACTGCCTTCTGGGGCAGAGCATTCCACATATCCACCACTCTCTGGGTGAAAAAGTTTTTCCGCATCTCTGTTCTAAATGGCCTACCCCTTATTCTTAAACTGTGGCCTCTAGTTCTGGACTCACCCATCAGCGGGAACATGCTTCCTGCCTCCAGTGTGTTCAATCCCTTAATAATCTTATATTTTTCAATCAGATCCCCTCTCATGTCTGCAAAGAGTAAGAATTTCAGGTTGTATATATTCTCTAATATTCAATGGGAGCATTGATACCATTAAAATTGACCTTTCTCCAACTTGGAATCTCAACCAGAGGACCCATCTTTTTGCATATTTACTTTAAAGCTAATGGCCTTATGATGATGAGATGCAAAGTGTTCCCCTACACCAACTTCTGTCATTTGCCACGTCCACCCTAATGGCAGAACAAGTGTCACACACTCGCTCATTGGGACTTCTATGAAATTATTAAGGAAACTTTCTTGAATGCAGTTGACAAACTCTAGTCCTTTTACAGTTTGTGAGTACCGGTCAATATGTGGAAGTTAAAATCTTCCACTATAACAACCTCATGTTTCTTGCAACGGCTAGTGATCTCTCTGCAAATGTCTTCCTCTAAATCCATTGGACTGTTGGTGATCTGTAATATAGCCCTATTAACATGGTCATACCTTTCTTATTTTTCAGTTCCACCCATAACACCTCACTGGGTGAGTTCTCCAGCCTGTTCTGATGGAGCACTGCCATGACATTTTCCCTAACTAGTAATGCCACCACTGTTCCTTGAATTCCTTCCACTCTGTCAGGTCTAAAACAATGGAATTCCAGAATATTGAGCTGTCAGTTCTGCCTCACCTGCAACCAAGTCTCAATGAAGGCTACAATATCATAATCCACGTGTTGATCCATGCCCTGAACTCATCTGCCTTTCGTACAATACTTTTTGCATTGAAATATACGCAGCTCAGGACACTAGTCGCACCTTTTGTTTCCTGACTTTGTCTCCACTACCTCTCTACTAACTGTTCTGGCACTCTGGTTCCCATCCCTCTGCAACTCTTGTTTAAGCACCAATGTGCAGCAACAGCTCACCTTCCTGCCTGAATATTAGTCCCCCTCCAGTTCAGGTGCAAACTGTCTCTTCTCTATAGGTCCCAACTTCCCTGGATGAAAGTCCAATGATCCAAAAATCTTATGCCCTCCCTCGTACGCCAACTCCTTAACTAAGTGTTAAACAGAATGGTTCTAGTTCTGGCCTCAATAGCAAGTGGCAGAGTAGCAATCCTGAGATCACAACCCTGGAGGTCCAGCTCTTTAACTTAGCACCTAACTCCCTGAACTACCTTTGCAGAACCTCATCACTCATCCTACCTATATCATTGGTACCTACATGGACTATGACTTCTGGCTGTTCACCCTCCTACTTGAGAATGCTGAGGGTTTGATCTGAGATGTCCTGGACCCTGGGATGCAGAAGGCAACATACCATCCAGGGATCTCGTTCTTTTTCACAGAACCTCTTTTCTGTTCCCTTAACTAACAAATCCCATATCACCACAGCTTGCCTCTATCCCCTTTCCTTCTGAGTCACAGAGCCAGACTTAGTGCCAGAGATGTGACTCCTGTGACTTTCCTCTGCTAGGTCATCTCCCCAATAGTATCCAAAGTGATATTCCTGTTGTTGAGGGGGATGGCCACAAGGGTACTCTGCACTGGCTTCCTTAACCTCTTTCCCCATCCTGGCTGTCAGCCAGTTTCCTGTTATCTGCACTTTGGGTGTAGCTACCTCTCTCTATGACGTATCTATCAAGCCCACCGTCTCCTGAATGATCCGATGTTCATCTAGTCCCAGCTCCAACTCCTTAACGCGGATTGATAGAAGCTACAGCTGGATGTGCTTCTCACAGTTGTAATTGTCGGGGTCTCTGGAGGTCTCCCTGCCTTCCCACATCCTGCAAGAGGAGCATTCCGCTATTTTGCCTGGCATCTCTACTGTTCTAACTGAGAAATTGTAAAGAAGAGGGGATAAAAGCCATTACCTACATCTTTTTGTTTTTGCTTTCTCTGACTGAAACTCTCCTTGTTGAATCTTTGAAGAGCTAAAGCCTCGAAATTTTCACTCTGTCTAGAATGGCCGCTGGCATGAAAGCCTCTCCTCTTGCCCCTGCCTTACTTTAATTTGTTCTTTCTAATCAATTCCAAATGCTGATTAGCTGCTGCTGAAAGCTCGAAACAAAACTGCTGTGAGTCGCTGCTTTTAATAGTCAATCTGAGTGAATTACGTCTTCTCAAGCTTCCAATCTCTCTGAGTGGTGGCATATTAAAAACTACCACGACTTGCTGCCTTTAATACCCGATTAGCAAACCTGAGTGAATTACATACTCTCTAGCTTCTGATCTCTCTGATTGGTTGCTGGTCAAAGCTCCAAAAAAACTGCCGCAAGCTGCTGTCTTCTATAGTCGATCAGAAAACCCGAGTGAATTATGTCTTCTGATGCACCATCAATAACTCTCGGAGACGGGAGGTGAACGATAGGCTTTTATTAGCAGCAAAAGGGACCACAACATCTTGGAGACTGAGAGAGGGAGCAGTGCCTCCAATCGCCTTTATACAGGGGTCTGTGGGAGGAGCCACAGGAGAAGTCAGCAGAGGGGCATGTCCAGACAGGTATACATAGTTTACCACATCTTCTCAAGCTTCTGATCTCTCTGAATCATTGTCCAACTTGATAATTCATATCCTCTATCACCATACAATATCTTGTGATCTGTAGAGGCACTTTGCTTCTTGCAAGATATCATAAAAACTTTATTTTTTTTTCAAATATCTGTCAGTGTAAAAGTAATTCTGAATTAGTAGTATATACAATATAAGGGATCCACAACAATAAGAAATTGGCTGATTTTGATTAGCCAATTATTGATTTTTTTACCATTCTCCACCTCTGGATCATTCTTTTTATCTCTGCTGCTTCTCAGCCCTTGGCGAACTCTGTTTGCCTCTGTAATATGACTGACTGTTAAAGTATTAAAAAGTAAAATCAAAAGGAAAGCCAATAAAGGTGTAGTGATGGTGTTAAACAACTGGTATGCTTTCCATGCTTGGAGAGTAACAAAATCCATTTTGAAAATGAATAAAAAAATAAAAAAAACTTTCTATATCTTCTCCACCACTTATGGTTATTGGAGAACATGCCAGTTATTATTGAAACATTCATAGTTTGCCTTTGGAGGTTCACCAGCAAGATTCTGTCCAATAATGTCCAGTATCCCATAAGGCTTTTGGTTCTTTCAACATCTAATATTGTTCTCACATCTCATAGCTGCTTATCACCATCTGAATAGATCAGTTTGTATTTATCACAATACAAACAAGCAGTCCCTTTTCACCTTGTCTCACACAGTCCCATGATGTTGACTTTCTAACGTTCCAATTCTTGCCTCATGTTTTCTGGCTTGATGAAGAGTTCTCAAATTACATTTTGCTATTCTGATGTTATCACTGTTGTGGACAGTATCCTGATGTCGGTCAGTCTCAGCTGTCATACAAGAGTGTCTCTATCAAGTGAGAGATCATTGTCTGTGGGAAGACTCCCTTCGCGCTGCTGTTCCTATTCTTTCCTCTATCCATGACTATGATTATTCTTGGCAGTCTTTTCTACAAAAGTTGTTTGTCATTACCTTCTTCTAGGCAGTGTCTTTACAAGCAGGGTGACCCCAGCCATTATCAATACTCTTCAGAGATTGTCTGCCTGGTGTCAGTGGTCGCATAACCAGGACTTTGATATGCACCAGCTGCTCATATAACCATCCACCACCTGCTCCCATGGTTTCACATAACCCAAAGTGGGGAGGAGGAGTTGTCTAAACAGGCGCTACACCTTGCCCAAAGATAACCTGCAGTTTAGTGGCGGGAAGGAGCACGTTACACCTCCTTTGGTAGAGACAGATCACCACCCTGCCACCCTCGATATAATACTACAGAATAAACAATCAATATTAACTTAATAGACATAGCCATACACATAACCTACAGAAACTATAGTGGTAGTCCTTCAGATTGGAAGAAGACACGCTGTTGTGCAGTTCATCTGTGAACACGGAGGTGGCTCGGCAGTCCCAGTCTGGAAGCGCAGAGTCTAGCACGATGGGGGCACTGGAAGTCCATTGTTGTAATAATTGTGGCTGCTGTTCTGTGTCGCCGCTCATGGTTATCCATCAGTTTTTGGCAGCGCCTGTCTTCAAAACGTGTAGGCTTCATAGCACAGGGCTTGCCAGCGGGTTCTGTCAGCAGCCACATCTTCTAGTTCCCTTGGCTGGATGTCACAGTAGCATGGGGCTTCCTTCATAGTGTCTTTGTAGCGCTTGCGTGGACAACCTTAAGGTCTCTTTCTGATCTCCATTCACCATAGAGCAGCTGGTGAGGCATATGGTGGTCATCCATTCTGATGACGTGTCCCACCCACCGCATCTGGGCTCTGATGATCAGGGACTCAGTGCTGGTGGACTTCGCACGATCCAAGACCTCCAGGTTGGAGACATGGTCTTGCCAATGAATGCCAAGGATGGAGCGGAGGGTACGCATGTGAAATTTCTCCAGTTGTTTGATGTGTCATCGGTACAGAGTCCAGGTCTCACGTCCATATAGGAGAGAAGGGATGACCACAGCTCTGTACACTTTCAGCTTTGTGGAGATGCGGACATTGTGTTGATTGAGCACTCTGGTACGCAGCCTCCCCAGAGCCTGGCTGGCCTTGCTGATCCTGGAGTCAATTTCTTTGTCCAAAGACCCATCACTCGAGATGATGCTTCCCAAGTATTTGAAGCTGTTTACATTTGTCAGCTGGATATCGTCAACAGTGATTTTTGGTTCTATGTGGTTGGTGTTTGGCACGGGCTGGTGAAGTACTTCACCCTTGTTCAGGCTGATAGTCAGGCCAATGGATGTAGCAGCGTCTGAGAATTTGTTCAGCATCAACTGTAGATCACTGTCTTTGTGCGCCAGGAGCGCACAGTCATCAGCAAAGAGGGTTTCTTGAATGACTGTGTGGAGGCACTTCGTCCGAGCATTCAAGCAGCGAAGGTCAAAGGGAGAGTCGTCCAATCAGTACCTGATGTACACTCGCTCCTTCAGACCTTGGACAGCACGTGACAACGTGCAGGTGAGGAACAGATTGAACAGGACTGGGGCTAGTACACAGCCCTGCTTCACCCCAATGGAAATGGCAAATGCAGCTGACATATCACCACTGCAAAGGAGCTGTCCTGTCATTCCCTCATGGGGAAGCTGAATTATCTTCACAAAATTCCTCAGGCATCTGTAGTGTATCAGGATGGTCCAGAGAGCCTCCCTGTTTACAGTGTCAAATGCCTTTGTCAGGTCAATGAAGACAGAGAAAGAGGCTTGTTCTGCTCAATGCACTTCTCCTGGACTTGCCTCACGGCAAATATCATGTCTACTGTACTCCGTTCTGGCCGAAAGCCACACTGCACCTCTGAGAGGTTCCTTTCCGAGACAGTGACAAGTCTGTTCAGGAGAATGTGGGCAAAAATCTTGCCTGCAATGGACAGCAGTGAGATACCGCTGTAGTTTCCACAGTCTGATTTGCTTCCCTTGATTTTGTAGAGAGCCATGATGCGGGCATCGCGGAAGTCGTCAGGCATCTCCTCTGTGACCTAGCTGTCTTCCAGGATGTCTTGGAACGCCTGTAAGGCACTTGGGCCTAATGCTTTGAAGATCTCGGCAGGAATGCCATCCTGCTCTGTTGCTTTATCTGAGTTCATCTGCGAGATTGCTTTCTTGATCTCATCAGTAGAGGGTGCTAGGTCCAGGTCATCCAGGACTGGCTGCTGAGGGATCTGTTGTAAAACATCAGGATCAACTGTGGACGGCCTATTGAGTAGGTAGGAAAAGTGTTCAGCCCAGCGTTTTTTCAGTCCTTCCTGGTTTTTGATCAGGCTCAACCCGTCAGACGACAGCAAGGGGGAGCATCCTGATTTAGAAGGACCATAAACGGACTTTATGGCGCTGAAGAACTCTCTGGTGGCATGCAGGTCTGCATAGCCTTCCACCTGCTCAGCCTTTCTCTGCCACCACTCATCCTGCACTTCTCACATTTCCACCTGTACTTTGGACTGCAGGTGTTTAAACTTGTCCTTCTTTGAGAAGGATGACGGGTCATTCTGTCAGTCTAAATAGGCCTTGTTCTTGGCTTGAAGGGCTGCTGAAATAGTCGCGTGGTTTTCGTCAAACCAGTCTTGATGCGCTCGGGTTTTCAGTCCGTGTACAGTTGTTGCAGTCTGCATGATAACATCTTTGAACAGGTTCCCACAAGTGGTGAATTGCCGGAGAGTTTTTCATTAAGCACATCTTGAAAATATTGGACCTGACCTGGGTCTTGCAGTCTGCCGATGTTGAATGCCACTCCGACAGTGTGTGGTTGCTTACGATCAAAGGGGCTCTGTTCAGGTTGAAGACCAACTGAACCAGCCTGTGGTCTGTCCAACTCTCAACACCTCACATGGTCCGGCTGATGGTGATGTCTTGAAAGTCACACTGGCATACTATGACATAGTCGAGTAGGTGCCAGTGTTTGGACCTGGGATGCATCCAGGTTGTTTTGTACTAGTTTGCAAGTCTGAACATTGTGTTGTTGATGCACAGGTTGTGCTCGGCACACTTGCTCAGAAGCAGCAGGCCATTACTGTTTAGTGTTCCCACCCCACATCTCCCAAGGACTCCGTCCCAGTTGTCACTGTCTGTCCCCACCCTAGCGTTGAAGTCGCCCAAGATGATGAATTTGTCGCTGACGGAGGTTGTCTGAATAGTCTGGGCGAGGTCCTCATAGAAACTTTCCTTGTCTTCGTCTGGACCCATGAGGGTTGGTGCATAGACACTGACAATGGTGATATACCGGTACTTGCTGAGAGGAAAGTGGAACTTCATGATACGTTCATTTATTCCAGTGGGTAGAGGAGGGATGTTCTTCAGCAGAGCAGTTTCGTCTGCAAAACCTACTCCGTGGATCCTGTATTCAGTCTGTGGTTTCCCTTCCCAAAGGAACGTCTATCCACTCACTGCTTCCTGTAATGAACCCTTGTCTGCAAGCCTGGTCTCACTGAGTGCAGTGATGTCAATGCGATAACGGTGAAGTTCGGCTGCTATGAGTGCTGTTCGTTTTTCAGGCCTTGTCACCTTGTCTCTATCCAGCAAAGTGCAGGCGTTCTAGGCTCCAAAGATGAGTTTTCTTTGATTTGTTTTTCTTGATTAATGTCAACTGCTAAGGAGATGATCCACCAGCCGCGGTTAGCTAGCCAGATGTTGTTGTGGGGCAGGCAATGTTTAGGGTACCTTTACTAGCCCCCTCCCTCATGTGAGTGTGGGCAGTGCTGTCCTAAAAAGGGCTGCCCAGTCGCCCTGGCTGCTGCTGGACGTCTCTGCTGCCCCGGGTACAGAGACGAACGGCCACTGGTCCAAAGGCGGCCTACATGCAGGTTTTGTGACTACAACTGCCAGTGGTCATCTCCAGCTGTTGCTTTGCCACTCCCCCATCGCCGCAGGGCTTGTCGAGTTGAGTTTGGACTGAGATGAATCGCACAACAGAAACCTGTGCGTGATGGAGTTTTAAGTGGAACGGCCGTTGCACAGGGCGATCCCACTCTCTCGGCAGAAGAGACCCTGATCCAGTGGCACAGACACCTGCTACGGCTGGAGACCTTTCCTGCTGCAGTCGATGACCAACTTTCTTGTTGTGTTCTTAGTGCTCCACCATGCCTGCTGGCCTGCCTTCTTGACCGTTAGACCATTAATGGGTCTCCTCTGCTCAATCTACCAGGGTCAGACTACACACACTGGGATAGACAGATCTCCTACCTCACCGAGGGTCGAAGACCCATCGGTTACCCTCACCTGGTTTGGCCCGTCTGCTGAGACGGTTTACCAGGTTGTGGCCGCTGCGTGTATTACAGCTACTTGGAGCCACAGGTGAGAGCTGAGCAGCAGGTGGGGACCAAAGGTGGACGAGCTGTCATAAAAAGGGGCACGGCAGGCCCCCCCACCAGAGGTGCTACCCCTCCCTAGACACCCCATGCACCCCAGAAATTAATAAGTGAATATCACCAGGAATATACTAAATTCAGAGGAAATTGAAAGACTATGGAACATTTTCCAATATTAATATCTACAACTGGTATCATCCCAAACTCACTACACAGTAGCTAGAGGAGCCTTGTATCCGTTTTCTGTTTGACTGTACTGTATTTTGTGTTGCACACTTTATTATGGGTAATTTGTCACTTGTGCTGTGGCATGATAGAAGCAAATTCATACTTCATCTTAGTTGGTTCATTTTAGTCTTGTTAAGAGTTAGAGACAACCGGGGAATCACATATTTTTGTTGAGCACTTAGTGTGCTTTCATTTATTTCTAAATTTGCCTTAAGATCTTTCATCTTTGCTGGTTTCATAATAAAGAACTGACATATTTTTTTGACTGGGAATTTAGTTATTTCCCAAAGTCCGTCATACAGTGTCAACTCCTGTACTCAGTCTCCCAGCAGTTTTGGTTTGTTTTCAAGTTACTACTGCATTTTGTCGATAAAAATTGTTATACCAAATGAACATGAGTCCACAGCAAAGAATTGCCTTGGACCTGTTGGTGGAACTGGAACAGCTTGCGGTAGGATTATTTGTGACCTTTTGTTGACTCATGCTGTGTGTTTGTGGTTTCAACAGTTTTGAATGGTCAGTGCTGCCTGTCCACTGGGGACTGTTGTTTGATTGTGTGATGTTTGCCTGAGGATCTGTCGCTTTCTTTTATTGAACTGCTGAAATATTGTTCTGGTTGATGATGTTTTGAATTAAATGTTGTATGTTTGGTCTGGCTTAAGAGCTATAGATGCATGGATAGTTTGTTTGTTGTCCATGTTTATTGAATGGAATATCACTGGTGCGTTTTGTAAATGTGCTCTGGGCGAACAAAGAGTGGCACAGTAAGGAGACAGTAACATGAGTGAGCAGTCCGGCTGTATTTCTTCAAAAAGATCCAGCAACTCAATACTTGAAGAAATACAGGCAGACTGCTCACTAAGAGGCTTTGATTATGTGACAAAAGCTCAAATATTTTGGTCACATCGTGAGAAGACAGGATTCCTTGGAGAAGTCTCTCATGTTAGGTAAAACCGAAGGTATAAGAAGGAGAGGATGACAGAGGCTACGATGGATAGATAATATTACTCAAACCTCCATGAGGTAGTTCAGAGTGTTTACTCTCAGTCTGCACTAATGGGGCACTCTGAACCTACGTCATATTCCACAGCCCCAAGTGCTCAAAGGGGCATTCACTTACAACATGGAAACATTCTTGTTTTAGATTGATAGACGTCAGAATAATATTATTGATATTATGTCAAAGCAACATGAAATAACAACCTTAATTGCACAACAGCAGTACATTTTATCTTTGCCTAAAAGAGAGATTGATGACAATCCATTGCAGTATCAATAATTCATGAAGGCTTTTGAAAACTGTGTTAAAGGCAAGACTGACAGCCAGAGTGACTGCCTCTATTTCTTTGAAGAGTACACCAGGGGTCACCCTGGAGAACTTGTCAGAAGTTACCTGCATGCCAATCCTAAGAAAGGATATGTGAAGACTAAGGCTTTGGTATAGAAACACTTTGGCAATGAACAGAAAATTAATTGCCTACATGCAAAAGGATCTTTCTTGGGACCTATCAAATCTGAAGACATGAAAGTTTGTCAAGTCTGCAGTCTTTTTCTTAAAGGCTGTTGTAATGCCACGGAAGAAGTGCAGTACATGTGTGAGTTGGACATGCCTGCTAATATATTGATTGTTGTAAAGAAACTGCCCCATATGCTTGGGAATGAATGGAGAACAGTGGTCTGTGAACTGCAAGAAAGGTACAACCATGGTACAATCTGCTGACATTGTTGATTTTATTGAAAGGCAAGTAAAGATTGCTGTAGATTTGGTGGTTGATAATATACAGGATGCTCCATCACCTGCAATAAGCAAAGGTGTGAATAAAACTCAGTCACAACTTCATTGTAAGGCTAAAAAAACAGCTTTGCTACTACTGTAGCCACCCTAAGAAGTAAAGCTAAAATTGAACCTGGAACTAATGGAAGGGACACACACAAAATGCTGGTAAAACACAGCAGCCTAGGCAGCATCTATAGGGAGAAGCGCTGTCAACGTTTTGGGCCGAGACACTTTGTCAGGACTATTAATGGAAGGTTAATGGTCCTGTCGACCTAAAGGGTTTGTCTGTTCTGTGAGGGTAAACAAGCATTGGATTTTTGCTCTCAGCTGGTGAAAAGGGATCATAGGGAGAAGATTGCCATCCTAAAGTAAAATGGTGTCTTCTTCGGCTGCCTGTGTACAGGGCCCATCAGCAAGGTGTACAGTGGAAGGACCCCAACGCACTTCATATTCACTCTGATGAAAAGAGTGGAGAATCTAAGCAAGCTGTGAAAGAATCAGACGTGGCAGTAAGTGGTCTCCTTGGAGAAAGGACACAGATATTCCCTTACACACCATGGGTCAAGAGAAGGTTGTGATTGATTCAGGATCGAAGTGGCTGACTTAGATGGTGAAAACTATTGTGAACCACCTAACACCTGCACGTAGGAATCTGCGCCTGTCCATGGAGGGAACACTCCATGTCAGGGGATCTGCAGGGATGGTCTCACTGGAAATATGTCCACTTGCTTGAGATTGATTTGGAAATTGAGACAAATGTGCCTGAAGCATTGGAGCCATTGCAGTGTTACTGATGGATCTTATGCAATGGATCAGTGGTGGATTGGACTGTGAAAGGAGACATTGGTGATGGGGGAGACTGCGCTCAGCCTGAGCTGACAGTTGATAGGATCTTCGTTTTGAACTTGGAATCAGCTTTGGCAGCATCAGTTCCAGGCAGACTTCCCTGAATGCAGTCAACATGAACAGTCTGGTTTGTCAAGAGAGCTGGCTGTGAATCCTGCAAAGCTGGTGGATGACAACACTCAGATGGGTTTACCTTTGAGAAAGAAGGAAGTCAACTTGCCAGCTAACAGGAAGATTGCAGAACAGTGTGATTGAAATCTAAGAGGTTTAAGAAGGATTTGTCATTTCACACTGACTACATTGCTTTCATGAAGGATGTCATCTCCAGAAGTTTTGCTGAAAGAGTGCCAGCAGAGGATCTGGAACAGAGTGACAGGAGAGTCTGGTATACTCCACATCATGGTGCTTACCACTGCATAAAAGGGGAAACTTTGTGTTGTGTTTGACTGTGGGGTGACTTTTCAGGGAACATCACTAATGCTCAGCTTTTATAGGGACCTCATCATACTAGCTCACTGATTAGAGTCATAATCAGACTCAGAATAGGACCAGCAGTGGATCAATGTTTGATCAGGTTAATGTACCAGCATAAACGGTGGATCTGCTGAGGTTTCTGTGGGATAACGAAGAACAGTTCAGCTCTAAGACAAGGTTTTACATGGCTTCTATGCTGATGACTTCCTTGTGTCAGTGATTCCTGGGGAAGAAGCGGTGTCTCTTTATCATAACCTTGTACCCATTTGTACTAAGGGCGGCTTTCATCTCACAAAGTGGATGAGCAACATATGGTATATGTTAGCTGTGATACCAGAAGAGCAAAGAGCGCAAAACATGAAGGATTTGGATTTGGATCAAGATATACCTTTAGTAGAAACAGTACAGGCTGTGCCATGGTGTATTCAGTCTGATACTTTCAAGTTTAAGATCATGATCTAAGATAGACCGCTCACCAGAAGGGGTATCCTCTACATAGTTAGTTTCATCTGTGATCCTTTAGGAACCTTGAGTCTGCTGGTACTATCTTTTAAGGAGATCCTACAAGATCTATATAAAAAAAGACCTTGGCTGGGATGACACTCTACCAACATGTTCATGAGTGGACAAGCTGGCTGGAAGAACTCTGCCAGCTGGAACACTTCAAGGCTGCTAGATGATTGAAACCCTTGGATTTTGGAGAAGTTACTGCTCCACAGTTACACCACTTTACAGACATAAGCGAAGCTGGTCATGGAGCAGTGACCTACCTATCGTGGCACAACAAGCGTTCTCAGATGCACAGTGCTTCTATCATAGGAAAATCTGGGGTATCTGCATTGAAGCTAGTTTCCATCCCTTGCATGGAGCTTACTGCTGCTACGATAGTGAGCCAATTGGACACACTGTGGAGGAAGGCGTTGCACATACAGCTTCATGTTTCAGTCCTTTGGACTGATCGCACTTCTAGAAAAACATAGAGAACCTACAGCACAATACAGACCCTTCAGCTCACAAAGTTGTGCCGGACATGTCGCTACCTTAGAAATTGCTAGGCTTACCCAGAGCCTTCTATTTTTCTAAGCTCCATGTACCTATCCAAAAGTCTCTTAAAAGATCCTATCGTATCTGCCTCCACCACCGTTGCCGGCAGCCCGTTCCACACACTCATCACCCTCTGAGTAAAAAACTTACCCCTGACATCTTCTCTGTACCTACTCCCCAGCAACTTAAACCTGTGTCCTCTTGTGACAACCATTTCAGCCCAGGGAAAAAGCCTCTGACGATTTACATAATCAATGTCTCTCATCATCTGATACACCTCTATCAGGTCACCTGTCATCCTCCGTTGCTCCAAGGAGTAAAGGCTGAGTTCACTCAACCTGTTTTCAAAAGTCATGCTCCCCAATCCAGGCAACATTCTTGTAAATCTCCTCTGCAGCCTTTCTATGGTTTCCACATCCTTCCTGTAGTGAGGCGACCAGAACTGAGCACAGTACACTGTGCTGAAGTATATCAAGAACGAAACTTCCACTTCTGAACCTTCGTTGTAAACAGAGCTTCAGAAATTCTTACGGTCTCAGGCATCATTTTGAGACATGTTCATCAAGAGATGGAACATCATGGCCGTAACCACATGTTATCCATGTTGCATCAAAAGTACTGGATTCCCGGTGCTAGAACAGCTATAGGAATTCTTTTGTCTAAGTGCGTAGTTTGTCAATGGTTGCATGCAGCTTCAGGATGCCAACACATGGCAGATTTCCTTCTGCATAGGGTCTCTCCAGAAGAAACTCCATTTACAAGTGTAGGAGTCGATTACTTTAAACCTTTTGAGGTGAAGAGCAGAAGGAAGACCATGAAGAGGTATGGGGGCATATTTATCTCTCTAGCTATATGAATGGTTCGTATTGAAGTGGCATCTTCTTTGGACGCAGATTCCATAAAACCATAAGATATAGGAGGCATTCAGCCCATCGAGTCTGCCCCACCATTCAATCATGGGATGATCCAATTCGTCATGTCATCCCTACTCCCCTGCCTTCTCCCCATACCCTGGCTAATCAATTACAAATTCCTTAGTTATACTTCTGTTATCCTTAGTTATACTTCTGTTATAACAGATTGCTTAGTTAATGCACGTCAACGCTTTATTGCAAGACGAGGACAAGTTTGTGAACTGCCCTCTGATAATGTGAGAAACTTTGTAGGAGCCGAGCATGAGTTACGAGAAGCCCTTGAGGAGTGAAATCATTCACGGATCAGTTATATCCTTCTTCAGAAAGGAATTAAGTGGATTTTTAAGCCCCCTGCTTGTTCACATTATGGGAAAATGTGAGAGAGATTAATCAGATTTGTGTAAAAGGTCCTCAATTCCACCATGAAGGTACTGAATCTTGTTGAAGGGGGTTTCACAGAGTCCTTTGCAAAGTAAAGACTTTTATCAGTGGTCATCCAATTACTAAGGTATCCTCTGATCCTAATGATTTGGAAACACTAACACCCAACTATCTGTTATTTCTGAACACCTCACCATCCTTACCACCAGGAGAGTTCCAAAAAGGAGATATTTATAATTGTCATAGATGAAAGCAAATCCAAAGCATGTCAAGCTTGTTTTGGAAATGGTGGGTAAAGGAGTATTTATCACAGCTACAAGAATGTCAGAAATGATCGAGTATAACATGCAATTTCTTCCCAGGAGATATTGTGCTTATAGTTGATGATACAGCATCTCGAAATTCGTGGATTGTAGGAAGAGTCGTTCAAGTCTTTCCAGACAGAAGAGGATTTGTGTAGCAGGTGCACATCAGGAACAAGACCAGCTGTCTAGACAGGCCTACAACCTGTAAAACACACCTTTTCTCTGAAGGAGAAATCACAAATGACCCATTAAAATATTGTCCTGTCACTTGTTAACAAACTATATAAAATTCTGTTGAAATATGTTGTTTTTTAATGTTTTTAACAAAGCTTTTAGTAAAACTAGAATTGTTTTTATAAACAAGCGCATAGGTTATAGTTTTCACAATATGTGGCGTTTGTCTCCGCCTGCTGGTATAAAATCGGTATAGCAGTCACTTAACAGTTTACCTCCTTTTCATTTTTCATCGGTTAAGTTATAGCACATAACACACCTGCTGTGACTGTGTATCCTTAATTAGTCCTTTGCTTATCCGAGAAATTTGCCTTAGCTCAGTACAAATGTGACAGTTTCTTCAAAAATCACCAGCTTTTCTCTGTCTTTTGCCTTAGGTTTCTTCTCTTTCGATCATGTGTTCTGTACTGTTTTATGATAAAACTTTAAATAAGCGATTGTAAAGCAACAAGTTTTCCACTCATTCATGGACTCCTAAAAGAAACTGCAGATTGAAAAATTACCAGATCACACAACTGTAACACCATGCATCTTGCAACTGATCACCACTCACTTAGATAATTAGAATATCAGTACAGAAGAGATGAAAGGATGCGGTAAGGGTATGAAAGGATGTAAAGAAGAACTGATATTAGATTTTGTAATTCTAAATCAAGCCCGGTGAAAAAGCATTTGATTCTGTCCCACATTCATGGTTAATGGAAGCTGTTAATGCATATAAACTACACCAAATACTGGTCAAATTCTTATAAAATCTGATGAAGCATTGGTGTACTATAATATTCCTATCTATTCACAACCAAAAATGATCAGCCACCATTATCAACAGTAAATGAAGCATTTTCTAGGATGATTCTCTAAGCCCACTTTGGTTTTGCTTAGCTTTCAACCCACTCTCTAACTTACTGAATTGGATGAAAATAGAGTATCATATCAAAGACAACTAAACAAGTTATACCTCGACACACCTTCTATACGTGGATGGTTTGAAATTGCACTCTCCGTTCATGTTAACTCCAAAAACGCATTTGATTGTGTCCTACACTGATGGTTAATAGAAGCTCTTATTATATATAACTATACACAATACTTGTGAAATTCCTACAACATCTGATATTGCATTGGTGTACTACAGTCACCCTATCAATTAACAATCAAAGAAAGTAACCATTGTTATCAAAATAAACCGAAGCATTTTCCAGGGTGATATACTCCAGACCACTTTGGTTTAAACCCAATCACTAATTTACTGAATCAGGCAAAATAGGGAATCAGATCGGAGACAACCAATCAAATTATTCCTTGACACACATTCTATATATGGACGATTTGAAATTGTACACTCCTTCATCAGTAAAGCTAAAACAATTAGTACAAATAGTGGAACTGCTTCCTAAAGATATAAACATGAGCTTAGGACTAGACAAGTGCAGAACATTAAACATGAAAAAAGTTGCAATAGTGCTGCAGAATACAATCCAACTGATGGATGAATATGAAACAGATAAATATCTAGGATATTAAAAAGCAAAGAAAATAGATCATAGTGTGATAAAGGGAAAACTTGCAACAGAAGTGCTTAAGATAATCTGCCCAACAGAGATCAATAGTAAAAATATAACAACGACAATAAACACTTCCACTATACCAATATTAATGTGGTCCTTTGGCATAATACCTTATTCTGAAACCAATCTGGAAAATTTACAAAGAAGAATAAGAACTGAAATGACAAATTTCAGAAAAGAATATGTACACTCGAACACACTTAGATTAAAACTACCTGAGATGGAAGCAGGAAGATGAATAATAGACATAAAATATTTACAGAACAGTCAGATAAATCTTCTCAGAATATACTTTCATTAATGAAGGCTAAACTTAAATGAAATCACAACCCAGAAAAATAAAGAAAAAGTTAATCAAGGGAACAGCATAACCCTCCCCCCTCCCCCCATGGAAGACATCCCCATGATCTGAGCAGACAAGATACTTTCAAGGAAATGTCGACTGCCTAAATCATAGTTGGACACCCCTTCCCAAAAACAGAGGAGTTCTTTGTGGCAATATTTGACCGGTGGCTAACACAAAATATTAAAATCAAAATATGTAACAAAAAAACCAACAAATTCAAAATGATAAATAATAGAAATGCCAAGAGAATCCAGAAACAATCTAAAACATTATAGATCCTTTAGCTGTTTAACTCAATCTGATCACTTACACAGGCACCATCAAGTGGCAAACGTCATTCACCAAAATTTGGCTTTAAAATGTAAATTCATAAAAGACAGCATACCTTACTATAAATACAAGCCTGATCCAGCTTTAGAGCCCATGTCTTGCAAATTATATTATGACTGAGCAATTATTACAGATAGGACAATCCATAATATATCCATAATCTGGATATAATAAAACAGGATTAACAAGTAAGAATAACTTATTTAATAGATATCGCCATTCCAAACACACATAACTTATAGAAATCAATGTGACACGTAACTTATAGAAATCAAGCACCAGAAATATGCTGAATTAAAAGAGGAAGCTGCAAGACTATAAAATATGAACAGGGTATACATTGTCCCAATAGTAATATCCACAACTGGTATCATCCCATTGTCACGACAGGCAACAGCATTAAGTGTTATTTATGTAAATCTCCAGAAAGCCACAATACTAAACACCACTATAATAATCCAAAAGTTCTTACCAATTGAGAAATGACTGTGCTTGGTTATGCCTGTACCTCAGGTTTCACCACTTTGAACTGAGAAAAATAAAAATATAACAATATTAGCAACAGTAATGAATATTGAATAATGAAATGAGAACATCAAAATAGATGAGATCAAGAAACTCATCTTCTTGATATTTATTGCTTTTTTATTATTAAAGCTTCTTTCTTTTTTGTACTTGCACAGTTTGTTGTCTTTTGCACACTGGTGTTCAACACTATGGTGCGGTCTTTCATTGATTCTATTATGGTGTTGGATTCATTGAGTATGCCTGCTATAAAACAAATCCAAGTCTTGGATATGGTAACGTATATTTACTTTGCCTATAAATTTACTTTGAACTTTGAAATAATACTTGAGTTAAGTAAATAATACTGAGACTTATACAAATTATAAGGAAAGTTTCCAGAGCTGCAGGGACCCAAATAAATAATGGGAATAAGTACATAATGGTTTTACAATCACATTACATAATAGGAATCCCACCAGTGACAGTGATACCAAACCATAACATATGGGTATGTATTTTGCAGGCATAGCTGACGAGGTAGACAATTAAAAATCTATGTGAATGTGAAAATGCAAATAACACTGTTAAAACAAATACAGAGAAACATCTGCAATTCAGATCCATAATACGCTCTGGGGATACAGTTCGGTGGGAAACAAAATAATCGCAATTGGCAGTCTAGTTACTCAATTTTACACACAGCTGTTTGTAGACCCCTCCACAAAACGTTCTGTTGCTGCAAGAATACAAAGCACTGTGCAGCATGCATCATCTTCAAAGTGTTTGAAGTGAGGCAGCATAGTTTTCAAGTGATTGGAGGAAAGTTTATGTGCTGAACTGGCTGCGTGGCTTACTTTTGGAGTCTTCACTTCATGTTGTATCGATTGCTCATCTTTCTTATTGTTTGCATGATTTGTTCATTCTTTTTCGCATGTTGGATGTTTGACTTTCATTAAGGCATAGGTTTTTATATGAATTCCAATGTATTTCTTTGTTTTGTGTTTTAGAAGATGAATAGCAAAGATGTATATGATATACATACTGTAATAATAAATGTACTTTGTACTTTTTGTACTTTCTATAAGGGGATGCCAGAAGTAAGTTTTTTTACACAGAGATGGCGGATTGTGGAATACCCCGCCAGGAGTGGTGGTAGAGGCAGATACATTAGGGCATTTACAGTATGACACTCATGGTGATAGAAAATGGAGAGCTCGCTGGGGCGGAAGGGTTAGGTTATAAGGTTGGTACAACACCATGGGTCTAAATATAGAGAATTTACTTTGACATGGTGGCTTCAACCCCAAAGTACTTCACAGCCAAAGAAACAAAGACAGCTAAAACAGGGATCATAGAAACAGAGGAGACTGCAAGTGATGGGATCTGGAGCAAAAGATAACCTAGTGGAGGCAAAGGGATAGCCAGATGTGTACCTGTTACAGGGGTAATAGAGTAGGTGTTAATCAGGGTCAGTAGGGGTAAAAGTTAGAAAGGTGGCGTAGTTTGGCAGTCAGCTCCTGAGATTTGGATCTTGGTAACTGTAGGTACAGATATTAAAAGCAGAGCAGAGTAAATGGTAATCCATTATCAGCAAAATTCAAAGTTCATCAAAGGAAACTCGGCTTTAAAGGGTAGATTACCCGGGCTGGAGTCTGTGTCACCAGTGTCTTATACAACTTTAACATAACATCCCAACTCCTGTACTTAGTACTTTGACTTATGAAGCCCAGTGCATCAAGAGCTTTCTTTGAGACCCTATCTACCTGTGACACCACCATCAAGGAATTATGGATCTGCATTCCCAGATCCCTCTGTTCTACTGCTCTCCTTAGTGCTCTACCACTCACTGTGTATGTCCTACCCTGGCTTGTCTTCCCAAATGTCAACACCTCACAACTTCTCCATATTAAATCACATTTGCCACGTTTCTGCTCTCTTTAGGACTCTATCTACCCATGTATATTATCATTCTGTAATGTAGATCCATTTCCAATCAAAGCAATATGCCAACACCTTCTGATGAAGGGTCCCTACAAAACAGTTATATATGTACTAATTATTACTAAGATTAAAAAAAATTAAATCGATCACGTCCCATACCAGAGAATGAAAAGGTATAGCATGTACTTACCCCAAAAGCTCCATAAACAACTCATACAGCAGATACTTCAAAATTGCCTATTGAGTAATCGGTGAAACTTTAATATTTTATTCAGTAGGCTTAACTTTAAGGTTTTTAATTTACTCCCATCTCTACTGAGGAGAGTAGATTCTCAGTGATTGAGATTTTTCAGGAAAAATTATCAGCTTTGCTGGAAAGCGAAGGGAGGGATTTAAATCTAATTTATACATTTCACTCATAACTTCTCGATATTTCTTTCTTTCGGCAAAGATTTCGGGAGGATAATCTTCAACTATACGAATCTGTGTTGAATTAAAGAATAATTTCCATTTCTTTCTGGCTTCTCGAAGAATAGCTTCTTTAGTCGTATAATAATGCAAAGAAAGTACAACTGCTCGAGGACGTAATTCCTCTGAACTATTACTATGAATAGATTTTTGCAAAGGCTAAACGTACCTCAAATTTCGATTCAAGATGCTGATATGTTAGATGCACCTATTAAGCAAGAGGAGATAGCCAAGGCTATATCCTCTATGCAATTAGGTAAAGCTCCGGGACCTGATGGTTATGCAGTAGAATTTTACAAGGCCTTTCATGAAATGCTTATACCACATCTTCATCAAACATTCACTGACTCTACATCCTCTGGGAATCTTCCTAAAACTTTTTATGAAGCACTAATTTCATTGATTCCAACAAAAAGGAAAAGACCCACTGGAATGTGTATCCTATAGACCTATTTCTTTACTGAATGTAGATTTTAAAATCTTCTCTAAGATTCTAGCAAATAGGCTTGAGAGTATCTTGCCTAATGTTATCTCAAACGATCAAACAGGATTTATTAAAAATAGGTACTCACATTTTAATATTCAAAGATTATTAAATATCATTTATTCCCCCCCAGCCAAAGAATCTGAATGTATTGTATCTTTGGATGCAGAGAAAGCCTTTGATAGGGTGGAGTGGCCTTATCTATTCCAGGTTTTGAAGAGGTTCAATTTTGGTCCAGGATTTATTTCCTGGATTAAATTGATTTATCATGCCCCGGTAGCTGCGGTTTTAACTAATAATCAAAAGTCTCCTTATTTTAGATTATATAGAGGTACCCGTCAGGGTTGTCCCCTTAGTCCTTTATTATTTAATCTGACTTTAGAACCACTTGCTATTGTTCTTAGGGATTCTAATTCTGTGCAGGGTATTAGGAGAGGGGATAAATTACATAAGGTTTCGTTATGTGCGGATGATTTATTAGTTTACATTTCAAATCCTAAGAAATCTATTCCTTCTATGTTATCTATATTTATGGAATTTGGTACTTTTTCTGGATATAAATTTAATTTACATAAAAGTGAATTATTTCCTAATAATAATTATTTGGATTATTATGATCAAATACCTTTTAATATTGCCAAAAACCATTTTACTTACCTTGGTATCAAAACTACAAAAAATTTTGAAGACCTATATAGGTATAATTTCTTCCCTTTAGTTGGATATACTCAACAGGCGCTTTCTAAATGGTCGCCTATGTCGATGTCATTGATAGGTCGAATAAATGCTATCAAAATGGTTATTCTACCAAAATTTTTATATATATATTTCAAGCAGTTCCCTCTTTTGTTCCAAAAACATTTTTTGATAAAATAGATTCTCTGAGTTTGTCTTATGTTTGGAATAATAAAAGCTCTAGAGTGAATAAACTTTTATTGCAAAAATCAAAAAAAGATGGAGGACTGGCTTTACCAAACTTTAGATTTTATTATTGGGCAATTAATATTCATTATATTACTTTTTGGATTTATGATATAGATGACCAAGATCACCCTTCATAGTTACAGTTGGAGGAAAATTCAGTAATGGGGTTTTCGTTAGCTTCTTTATTAGGAGCTCCTCTTCCGTTTTCGCTCTCCAGAATAGGTAGACAAGCTCTTAACCCTATTGTTAAACATACTTTAAAAATTTGGTTTCAATTTTGTAGATTTTTTGAATTAAATGATCTTTTACTTTCTAGTAATATTTATTCTAATTTCTTTTTTAAACCATCAACTTTGGATAAGGCTTTTGTAACATGGAAAATTAAGGGAATAAAAACTTTTTAAAATATGTTTTTACAAGACTGTTTAATGTCTTTTTCACAGTTAATGGATAAATATGATATCTCTAATACACATTTTTTCAGGTATTTACAGTTTAGGAATTTTTTACGTGATTTTTTACCAAATTACCCCCTGGCCTGCTCTTTAAATTTGGCTTATGTTATTTTTCAGTTTAAACTTTTTCAAAAATGATTAATAGCTATCATTTATAAACAGTTAATGAATGCTCGCATGTTGCCTAATGATAGGGTTCAACGCCCCTGGGAAGTAGAACTTCAACATTCACTCTCAGATAATCAATGGAATAAAATTTATTATTTAGTCAATAATTCATCTATCTGCGCATGCCATATCTTAATTCAGTTTAAGATAGTACACAGGGCCCATATGTCCAAAGATAAATTGGCACATATTTTTCCTAATATAAGCTCTATTTGTGACAGATGTAACGCAGAAGTGGCTACTCTAAATCATATGTTTTGGTCATGTGTAAGTTTAAATAATTTTTGGAGGGATGTGTTTGGAATATTATCTAAAGTTATAGATATGGATGTTCAACCTAATCCACTTACAGCAATTTTTGGGATTATTCCAGAGGAAGCAAGCAAAGTGTCTGCTTCCACCCAACATGTGATAGCTTTTTCAACTTTACTGGCTAGGAGAGCTATTTTGCTACACTGGAAAGAATCTAACCCACCTACTGTTTTCTATTGGCTCTCCTCCATTATGTCATGTCTAAGCTTGGAGAAAATTAGAAGCCGGACATTTGATATATCCTTTTATTTTGAACAAGTCTGGCGACCCTTTATTCAATATTTTCACATGATTTAATTTATTTTTATTTATTTATTTTTCTTTATTCTCCTTGGGGAAAATCCTTATCCATGAAGGTTTGGAGATGACCAGAAGGATGTGTTCTTTTTTCTCTGTCTTTTTTTTTTCTAATTTTATCCTCAATTGGACTGCCCAATCTTTCTTTTTCTTTCCTTTTTTTTCTTTCTTTTTTTTGTTTCAGTTTAGTTAGTGGTTTTTTTTTCCTTTATCAATAAAATTTCCAATTTTTTTTAATGATTGCTATGAGGTATTTTTCTTGACCATTGTATATATAACAGCATAATATTTTACCTATTTGATTTTGACATTATATACTTTCTGTTTTTTTACTATTGCTGTTTATATGTCTTTTATATTATCTACTTGTTAAACTCCTCTTCCGATTTGTACATACTTTATTTGAAAATCAATAAAAAAAGATTGAAAATGAAAAAATGAAGGGTCTTGGCCCAAATCATCAGCTGTTTATTCATTTCCATAGATGCTAGAGTTCCTCCAGAATCTTGTGTGTTACACCAACATAATATTTACAAGATAGAGGCAGGAAATATGTTCCAGATGCTGGGAGAGTGCAGTACCAGAGGGCATGGTTTGAGAATAAGGGGTAGGTCATTTAGGACAGAGTTAAGGAAAAACTTCTTCTCCCAGAGAGTTGTGGGGGTCTGGAATGCACTGCCTCGGAAGGTAGTGGAGGCCATTTCTCAGGCTCAAAGGGCCGAATGGTCTACTTCTGCACCTATTGTCTATTGTCTATAATATGTATTTTCGCTCATCTGCACCATCTTGTGGTCACAGTGAAATGACAATAGGAAATTTCAGTCTTTCAATCTTTTTTTTATGATTGCTATGAAGTTTTTTTTCTTGACCATTGTATATATAACAGCATAATATTTTACCTATTTGATTTTGACATTATATACTTTCTGTTTTTTTACTATTGCTGTTTATATGTCTTTTATATTATCTACTTGCTAAACTCCTCTTCTGATTTGTATATTCTTTATTTGAAAATCAATAAAAAAAAGATTGAAAATGAAAAAAATGAAGGGTCTTGGCCCAAATCATCAGCTGTTTATTCATTTCCATAGATGCTAGAGTTCCTCCAGCATCTTGTGTGTTACACCAACGTAATATGTATTTTCGCTCATCTGCATCATCTTGTGGTCACAGTGAAATGACAATAGGAAATTTCAGTGGCACTGACCTGACTTCCTCAGAGCACAGCACACATACTCAGGATCAAGAAAACTATCACCGTGCTGCTGCTGGTTTCAACATTCTGACCCAACCCAGCACCAGTAATGAAGGCAACGCACACAGAAAGCTGGAGGAACTGAGCGGGCCTGGCTGTATCTATGGAAACAAGTACAGTCAACATTTTGGGCCTGCAGAAGGGTCTCATTCCTAAACATCAACTGTACTCTTTTCCATAGCTGCTGACTGGCCTGCTGAATTCCTCCAGCATTTTGTGTGTGTTGCTTGGATTTCCAGCATCTGCAGTTTCTCTTGTTTGAGACGAGTAATGAGGCACTTGATTAGCTGTCTTGGGTCACCTCTCACCAGCTCCCTTCAGTGCGACAGACAACTATGTGTAATCGGCGGCAACTTTCTGAGATATACCTGTACATCTGCCTGTTAATGCAAATATCTAACCAGCTAATCACGTGACAGCAACTCAATACACATAAGCATCCAGGCATGGTCAAAAGGTTCAGACCAAACATCAGAATGGAGAAGAAATGTGATCCAAATATCCTTGATCTTGGAATGATTATTTGTGCCAGATAGGATGGTGTGAGTATCTCAGAAACTGCTGATCCCCTGGGATTTTCACGCATAACAGTCTCTAGACTAGAGAATGGTGCGAGAAACAAAAAAAAATATAGTGAACAGCAGGCCTGTGGACTGATTCAAGCTGACAGTTAGGCAACAGTAACTCAAAAAACCATGGTTACAACAGTGATGTGCAGAAGAGCAGCCCTGAATGCACAACGTGTCGAACCTTGCAGTGGATGGGCTACAGCAGAAGAAGACCACGAACATACACTCAGTGGCCACATTATTAGGTACAACGGGTATCACATAAAATGGCTACTGAGGGTTTGTGATGGTGAAGGCATAGTGGAATCATTTGTCAGATCTGACCCATATGATGCCAGTATAATGTGCAAAGTATCTAGGAAGTATCAAAATAAAGATTGTAAGTAGAGTGTACGCTTCTAGAATAGGGATGATTTGAGTTTAGAGGAATTGGTGGCTCACAGCAAAGATGGAAAGTGTCCCGAGAGCAAACTCTGGACAAGAGAAAGCTGGATCTCTTCCCTTGCAAATACTCTGGGCTTAATATCACTGATTGCGTTTCCCAGTCTGAGTCTGACAGGCATTCGGGTGGGCAAATTAGGCTGAGGTGCAGCTAGGGGCTGCACAGAAGCTTTGACCAGTGGCCAATATGGACATTGGAAGTTTTGAGAGGTGGGGATTTCAATCAGGTCCATTGCCCAAGGTTAAAAGGCAGCAACGGGTCAGTACAATGAATGCCACAGGCAGATATGGAAACAAAGCCTTCATGTATATTTAAGGCGGAGGTTAATAGCTTCTTGATTGGTGAGGGCATGAAGAGATTTGGTGAAAAGGCAGGAGATTGGAGCTAAGAGGAAAATTGGATCAGCCATGATGAAATGGCAGAGGAGACTCGATGGCCAAATGGCCTAATTCTGCTCCTATATCTTGCGGTCTTATGTTAATGGTCAGTGACATGCTATTATGGCACCAGCGACCCAGATTCAATTCTGCTGTTGTCTGTAAGAAGGTTGCACATTCTCCCCATGACTGAATGGGTTTCCTCCAGGTGCTCTGGTTTTCTCCCACATTCCAAACATATATGGGTTTGTAGGTTATTTGATCACATGGGTGTAGACTCATTGGGCCAGAAGGGCCTGTTACCACACTCTGTACCTAAATAAAATCTAGGCTGAATAGTCTACTTCTTCTAAAAACTGAGGACTATCAAATATTGAAAGGCCTAGATAGAGTGACGATTAATAGATGTTTCCAATCTTGCAGGAGTCTTGGACTAGAGGACAGCCTCAGATTACAAGATTGTCCGTTTAGAATAGAGATGATGAAGAATTTCTTTAGCCAGAAGGCGGTGAAGACATTACCACAGATGGCTGTGGAGGTCAAGTCATTGGGTATATTTAAAATGGTGGTTGATAGCTTCATGATTATTAAGGGGGCCAAAGGTTACAGAGAGAAAGCAGGAAAATAGGGTTGAAAAGGAAAATAAATCAGCCATCATGGAATGGCGGAACAGACTCAATGGGCTGAATGGCCTAAGTCTGCTTCCATGTCTTATGGTCTTCTGGTCTTTTGAGGTATAGAAGCAGAAACAGACTACATAGCCCTTTAGCTGTTCACTGTTTCAGTGTTCAATTAATTGTGCTGAACATAGTTGTTACTTTCATTCCCATTTACCTGTCTGTAACCCACAACCGTTGATCCTCTGAAAGCTGAAGACTTTCAGATTTCCTCCATTTGTAGCTCTTAACTGATTTTCAGTGATGAACTTGGCTGTTTGCAGCTTTGGGGAGACATGACGAGGAAAGGTGACGAGGCAGTCAAATGCTGAGTGGAACTTAGGGCAAGGAGCACGTTTTGGGAGAGTTTGAAGGCAACATCTCTTGAGTTTTGTTCCTGTTGTTTTAGAACCTTCTGATGTCATCTGCCCAACAAGCTGGGGATATTAATATCTATCATCAGCAAACTTGGATATAGATTACATTCCATCCTTCAAGTCACATCATGAAAAATGTGGGCCCAGGACATAATACAGGAGTGTATCAAAATCAAAATCATACAGTATATCATACTTGCCATATACCTAAGAACATACATGTATAGACAGGTGCAATAAAAACTCATGCAGTAGCATCACAGGCACAGAGTATCAAATACACAACAATCGCAGGATAAACATAAAGTTTACATTATTTATTTAGTGAGATACAGCATGGATAAGCCCTGCTGACCCTTCGAGCCCAGCAATCCCCTGACTTAACCCTAGTCTAAACATAGATTAGTTTACAATGACCAATTAACCTACCAGCCGGTACATCTGTGGAATGTAGGAGGAAGCCAGAGCACCCGGGGGAAACCTACACCGTCACAGGGAGAATGTACAAACTCCTTTCTGGCAGCAGCCCAAAATGAACCCGGGTTGCTGGTACTGTAAAACATTGTGCAAACCACTACACAATTGTTCAAAAACACAAATAGCTGGCAATTAGATTTAAAAAATTAGGACAAAGCCCATGTTAATGCAAAGAGGCCAAAGTGATCACAATGTGGCTATACTGAGATTGATTAAATTTTGCAGGTCTTGAACCTGGTGGTGTGGGACATCATGCTTCTGTATCTCTTCCTACTTGCATCAGTCTCTCTTGTATCATTTTCTATCAGTAACTTTACATACAGATACCTCTGTGTCTAGTGTCACTTTATGGACGTACAATCAATCTATATATAAAAGATATCTTATGTATTTATATTTACTGTTTTTAAAATATGTTTGTGTTTTTTAATGTTATTCTGTTTTTTTGTTCTGCATCAGATCCAGAGTAACAATTATTTTAACACTTGTGTATTAGAAATTACATTAAACAATCTTGAATCTTGACTGCAGCCAATCAAAGTTCATTCCCTTTATCCTTACTCAAGGTCTCCCACCTTCCATTTAAGTACCACAAATGGAAAAACCAGCAAGAGACGTGTAGTAGGCAACATCCCACAGGGTGCCATTGACTTTCAGAGGTTTACTGGGTCAAGCTATGAGCATTTATCTCTTATAGGTCAAGGATCTGATTGAGTACTTGGCTATGACTACCACAACAACATAAAGATTCTAGCTATGTTATTGGACAATCAAACACAGGTCTCCTAAAACTTATCTTGGTTCCACCAACACCCAGAACATGAGTAGTAAGCACTTATAACTTAGAATTTCCAATTGAACACTGCCTTCTCAAACAGTAGCTTAAGATTTTTATTTCCTGATTGACATGCCAATTGGTAATAAAGTTAAGGATAAGGCATCACACGCATATGAAAAACATCCCTTAAAGAGAAGTAATTTTCCAGTTGGAGTGAGAACTGCATGAAATAACAACCTCCTCAGGCTTGTCCTGGGGTTTGAAGCCTGTCTGAGTGTGTATGGGTGCGTGGGAGGGTGTTAAAGAGGCCTGTTTTGTCCTTGTTGTCTATTTGTTGTTGTGGTTGCTGCTTCTGTTGTTCTACTGAGCATTGTGGGCATGCTATGTTGGTGTCAGATTGTGTGTGGTGACACTGGCAGCTGTCCCACCTGAACATCCTTATGTTGTGTTGGTTGTTAATACAAGCAACACATTTCACTGTATATTTTTGATGTACATGTGATAGGTAAATAAATTTAGCCCTTAGCTTTGTCAATGATCTCTTCCATCCATCCAACAATCTCTTTGTCCGTATTATCAACCAGGGGATACCATAGTATTAGGTCAAAAACTGTTAGGATGGAAAACAGCTTCTTCCCCCAGGCTGTAAAACGATTGAACTCCCTGCCACCTCCCTGGTCTCATCACATATGAAGCACCAGCAGCGTTATACTGCTCACTTGTTAACTTTATTACTTGTTAATTTCTTTGTGATAATGTTACTTGATGTGTTGCGTGTGGGTTATATGTACTGAGTTGTGTAACTTGGTCCGGAGGAACATTGTTTTCTTTGGCAGTATACATGTAAATAGTTGAAAGGCAATAAACTTAAACTTGAACTTGAACTTGAAAATATTGACCTGCAAAGGTATTTGAGTTAACTTCCTGAGAGTAAGGAAACCTCCTGCAGTAGTTCATCCCATCTGAATGCATGGTAGGAGGACACTTAACCCCTCTTACCCCGCCCCAACTATGACATCCTCATCCTTAAGGAACCAAGGTAGGCGGAGCCTAATCCCCACTAACCCCTCCCCCAGCTATGACATCATCCTTAAGGAACCAAGGTAGGCGGAGCCTTATCCCCACTAACCCCGCCCCCAGCTATGGCATTCTCATCCTCAAGGAACCAAGGTAGGATGAGACTTATCCCCACTAACCCCCCCCTCCCCCCCCCCCCCCCCCCCCCGCTAGTTCTGATAGTATTGCTAAATTCGATCCTGGAGATTTATAATGAAAGAGAGCTAAGCTGATATGACTGGTGCCTAAATTGGATTTAACATTTCGCCTTTGCTCTTTCTGAGCAGTTTTTCCTGGGCTGGATAATGTGCTGGTTGGTTATCAGGATTCACAATCCTTGTTCAATTTTTTTGTTTGTCATATAAGGCAATCAGGTCAGCTTTGCTGTCAAGTGAAAAACAATTTACTTTTTTTGATGATACTTACTGTCAAACTACATAAAAACAATAGATAGATAGATAGATAGATACTTTATTCATCCCATGGGGAAATTCAACTTTTTTCCAATGTCCCATACATAGGACAAACTACTTTCAACTATGAAAAAGGAGATAGTCATTCATTGAATCATGTCTACACAAAGAGCCCCAATGGAATTATGTAATTGATCAGTTCATCCAAATGTGTTTAGATAATGAATACATTGGTTATTGAATCATGGACAATACTAATGGACTTTAAGCACTGTTAGAAGATAAGCAACTCAGTGGAAGACTTTTAAGTCTGCCTGAAACTTGCTGGTCTTCCAGCCCAGTGTGATGTCCTGAAGGAAATGCTGCTGACTGACACATTCTGGGCTGCAGTCTATTCTCCTCTAATCTCTTTCATTAAATAGATTTGGTCCTTAGCTTTTTTAGTGGTTGAGAGTTAAAAACTATTGCAGAACTTGGTGGTGTGAGTTCTGAGGCTCCTATACATTCTTTGTGATGGGCAGCGGCAAGAAGAGAGCATGACCTGGGTGGTGGGGGTCCCTGATGATGGATGCTGCTTTCCTTAGGCAACCCTCCACGCGGATGTGTTCAATGGACGGGAGGGCTTTACCCACGATGGACAAGGCTGTATCCATTACATTTTGTAGGATTTTCCACTTAAGGACCAGGCGGTGATGTAGCCAGTCAATACACCGTCCACCACACATCTATAGAAGTTTGTTAAAGTTAGCTACAAGTGCAAACTAATTTAGTATATATCCCCAGGATAAGAAAGCCATATTTAATTAGGAGCTCAGCTTCTATGGAAGAGAATAAATAGTTAATGTTTCAGGCTAAGACTCTTCTTCAGGAATTGAAATCTAGGCTAATACTCTGGTACAGAGAGAGTACTGCGCTGTTGGTCTTAATAATGCGTTCAACAGTTCTGATGAAGGATCTCAGGCCAAAACATTGTTCATTCCTCTCTGTAGATGCTGTCTGACCCGTTGAGTTCCTCCAGCATTCTGTCAATGTTGATCAAGATTTCCAGCTATACTTGTGTTTAATCCAGTTTTGTCCAGAGCTACAACATTCTATCTGGAAATAATTTTGGAAATGACTTATGAAGAACTTTATGAAATGTCACATACGGACACTATGCTGATGGAATAATAAATCCTGCTCAATCTCTCATGCAGTAGATAATTTGAATTTGTGAGTCATCCATTTGTCAGAGATTAGCACTTTGAAACAGCGTTTGATATCGAATAAACAAAACTCTGGCTTCATTGCGATTTCCAAACTAAGAAAGAAGGAGACCTTTGACTTAGTCTGACCACAGGTGTTGGCAGGAGAGATGCATTCTCTGGTAACAAATGGGATCCTTGAACTGTTGAACCAGTGAGCGCATCTACATGGAGCACTGTCGTAGGAAAGCAGCATCCATCATCAAGGGCCCTCACCATCCAGGCCGCACTCCTATCTCTCTGCTTCCATCAGGAAAGAGTTACAGGGGCCTCAGAACTCTCACTCACAGGTTCAAGAACAGACTGTACCCCTCAGCCATCAGGCTTCTGAACCCGGGAAGTAACTTCATTCCCCCAACTCCGAACTGTTCCCAAAGCTGAGGACTCACTTTCAATGACTCTTTATCTCATGATCTTGATATTTATTGCTTATTTATTTATCATTATTATTTGTGTTTTTCTTGTATTTACTGTGAATGCCTGCAAGAAAATGAATCTCAGGGTTGTATATGGTGACATATATGTACTTTGGTAATAAATTTACTTTGAACTGTGAGGGAAAGGTGTCTCAATGGGTTGGGAGAACCAATCAGAAAGGGAGTGATCAGGAGCAATGGGCGTTCAGAGGGAGGAAGGTAGACTGGTTAAATTGGTAGATTAGCTTATTATTGTCACATGTACTGAGTTATCGTGAAAGACTTGTTTTACATGCCAACCATACAAATTATTTCATCACATCAGTACATCAAAGCAATCCAAGGGAAACACAACAACAAGATGTAAAATATTATGTTAGAGTTACAGAGAATGTGCAATGCAGGTAGATAATAATGTTGGAGGACTATGTATGTGTAGGTAGGAGGGAGGAATGTGGATTTGTTTGGCTGTTTTTGCTTTGTTGTTTGCTGTGTTCAGTTTTTTTTCCTGCTGAACGTTGTGGGCATTCTGTGTTGGCACCAGAATGTGTTGGGACACTTATATTAGTGGGCTGCCCCAGCACATTGTTATGTTGTGATAGTTGCTCATGTAAATGGCGCGGTTCACAGTATGTTTCAATGTACATGCCATTAATTAAAATGAATCTGAATCTGATCTGCAGGGCCATAACAAGGAGCTATCTTATCATACAAGAGGTCCATTCAGGAGTCCAGTAATAGTGGAGTGGAAGCTGTCCTGGAGCCTGATGGTACATTATTTCAGGCTTTTGAACCTTCTGCCTGATGGGAGAAGTTAGAAGAGAGATTTCTGGGGTGGGTAGGGACTTGGATTATATTTTCTGCTTTACTAAGGCAGTAGGAACTGAGTCTATGGAGAGAAACACAGTTTCCATGAAATGCCGAGCTATGTCCACAGCCCTCTGCAATTTCATGCAGTCACGTGCAGAACAGTCGCCAACCCATAGAGAAACATAGAAAACCTACAGCACATTACAAGCCCTTCAGCACACAAAACTGTGCCGAACATGTCCTTACCTTAGAAATTACCTAGGGTTACCCATAGCCGTCTATTTTTCTGAGCTCCACGTACCTGTCCAGGAGTCTCTTTTCCGCCTCCACCACCATGGATGGCAGCCCATTCCACACACTCACCACTCTCTGCGTAAAAAACTTACCCCTGTCATCTCCTCTGTTCCTCCTTCCAAGCACCTTAAAACTGTGTCCTCTTGTGCTAGCCATTTCAGCCCTGGGAAAAAGCCTCTGACTATCCACACGATCAATGCCTCTCATTATCTCTATCAAGTCACTTCTCATCCTCCGTCACTCCAAGGAAAAAAGGCCAAGTTCACTCAACCTATTCTCATAAGGCATGCTCTCCAATTCAGGCACCATCTTTGTAAATCTCTATGGTTTCCACATCCTTCCTATAGTAAGGCGACCAGAACTGAGCACAGTATTCTAAGTGGGGTTTGATCAGGGTCCTATGTAGCTGCAACATTACCTCTCGGCTCTTAAAACTCAATCCCACAATTGATGAAGGCCAATGCACCGTATACTTTCTTAACCACAGAGTCAACCTGCGCAGCAGCTTCGAGTGTCCTATGGACTCAGACCCCAAGAGCCCTCTGATCCTCCACACTGCCAAGAGTCTTACCATTAATACTATATTCTGCCATCATATTTGCCCTACCAAAATGAACTACCTCACACTTATCTGGGTTGAACTCCATCTGCCACTTCTCAGTCCAGTTTTGCATCCTATCAACGTCCCGTTGTAACCTCTGACAGCCCTTCACACGATTCAAAACACCTCCAACCTTTGTGTCATCAGTAAATTTACTAACCCATCCCTCCACTTCTTCATTCAGGTCATTTATAAAAATCACTAAGAGAAGGGGTCCCTAAACAGATCCCTGAGGCACTCCACTATTCACTGACCTCCATGTAGAATATAACCCATCTACAACCACTCTTTGCCTTCTGTGGGCAGCCAGTTCTGGATCCACAAAGCAATGTCCCCTTGGATCTCATGCCTCCTTACTTTCACAATAAGCTTTGCATGGGGTGCCTTGTCAAATGCCTTGCTGAAATCCATGTACACTACATCTACTGCTCTTCCTTCATCAATGTGTTTAGTCAGATCCTCAAAAAATTCAATCAGGCTCGTAAGGCACGACTTGCCTTTTACAAAGCCAAGCTGACTATTCCTAATCATATTATGCCTCTCCAAATGTTCATAAATACTACCTCTCAGGATCTTCTCCATCAACTTACCAACCACTGAAATAAGACTCACTGGTCTATAATTTCCTGGGCTATCTCTCCTCCCTTTCTTGAATAATGGAACAACATCCATAACCCTCCAATCCTCCAGAACCTCTTTGATGATGCAAAGATCATTGCCAGAGGCTCAGTAACCTCCTCCCTTGCCTCCCACAGTAACCTGGGGTATATCTCGTCTGGTCCTGGTGACTTATCCAGCTTGATGCTTTCCAAAAGCTCCAGCACATCCTCTTTCTTAATATCTACATATCAAGCTTTTCAGTCCACTGTAAGTCATCCCTATAATCGCTGAGATCCTTTCCCGTAGTGAATACTGAAGCAAAGTACTCATTAAGTACCTCTACTATCTCCACCGGTTCCATACACACTTTTCCACTGTCACACTTGATTCTCTCATGTCTTATCCTCTTGCTCTTCACATGCTTCTAGAACGCCTTGGGGTTTTCCTTAATCCTGCCCGTCAAGGCCTTCTCATGGCCCCTTTTGGCTCTCCTAATTTCATTCTTAAGCTTATTCCTGCTAGACTTATAATCTTCTAAACCTCTATCATTACCTAGTTTTTTGAACCTTTCGTAAGCTTTTCTTTACTTCTTGACTAGATTTACAACAGCCTTTGTACAGCACGGTTCCTGTACCCTTCCATCCTTTTCCTGTCGCATTGGGATGCACCTATGCCGAACTCCATGCAAATATCCCCTGAACATTTGTTGCATTTCTTCCATACATTTGCCTGAAAACATCTGTTCACAATTTATGCTTCCAAGTTCCTGCCTGATAGCCTCGTATTTCCCCTTACTCCAATTAAATGCTTTTCTAACTTGTCTGTTCCTATCCCTCTCCAATACTATGGTAAAGGAGATAGAATTGTGATCACTACCTCCAAAGTGCTCTCCCACCGAGAGATCTGACACCTGACCAGGTTCATTTCCCAATACCAGATCAAATACAGCCTTTCCTCTTGTAGGCTTATCTACACATTGTGTCAAGAAACCTTCCTGAACACACCTAACAAACTCCACCCCATAAAAACCCCTCACCTTAGGGACATGCCAATTGATATTTGGGAAATTAAAATCTCCCACCAAAAGAACCCTGTTATAATTACACCTTTCAGGAATCTGTTTCCCTGTCTGCTCCTTGATGTCCCTGTTACTATTGGGTGGTCTATAAAAAACACCCAGTAAAGTTATTGACCCCTTCCTGTTCCTAACTTCCACTCACAGAGACTCCGTAGACAATTCCTCCATGTCTTCCTCCTTTTCTGCCGCCGTGACACTATCTCTGATCAGCAGTGCCACACCCCCACCTCTTTTGCCTCCCTCCCTGTCCTTTATGAAACATCTAAAGCCTGGCACTCAAAGTAACCATTTCTACCCCTGAGCTATCCAAGTCTCTGTAATGGCCACAACATCATAGCTCCAAGTACTGACCATGCTCTAAGCTTATGTGGTTTGTTCATAATACTTCTTACATTAAAATAGACACACCTCAAACCATCGGTCTGAGCCCTTCTCTATCACCTGCCTATCCTCCTTCTCGCACTGTCTCCAAGCTTTCTCTATTTGTGAATCAACTGTCTCTTCCTCCGTCTCTTCAGTTTGGTTCCCACCCCCCAGTAATCTTAGTTTAAACTCTTCCCAATAGCCTTAGCAAACCTCCCCGCCAGGATATTGGTCCCCCTGGATTTCAAGTGCAATCTGTCCTTTTTGTACAGGTCACTTCTACCCTAAAAGAGGTCCCAATGATCCAGAAATCTGAATCCCTGCCCCCTGCTCCAATCTCTCAGCCACACATTTATCCTTGATTTCATTCTACTCCTAAACTCACTGTCACGTGGCACAGGCAGTAATCCCGAAATTACTACCTTTGTGGTCCTGCTTCTCAACTTCCTTTCTAACTCCCTGTAGACGGTTTTCAGGACCTCCTCCCTTTTCCTGCCTATGTCGTTGGTACCAATATGTACCACAACCTCTGGCTGTTCTCCTTCCCACTTCAGGATATCGGGGACATGATCAGAAACATCTTGGACCCTGGCCTCCTGGGAGGCATACTACCATCTGTGTTTCTTTCCTGCGTCCACAGAATTGCCTGTCTGACCCCCTGACTCCTGCCCTTCCCTCTCCTGACTGTTACCCACTTATCTGTCTCCCAGACCCTGGTGTGACTACCTGCCTATAGCTCCTACCTATCACCTCCTCACTTTCCCTGACCAGACGAATGTCATCGAGCTGCATTTCCAGTTCCCTAACACGGTCCCTAAGGAGCTGCAGCTCAGCACACCTGGTGCAGATGTGGCCGTCTGGGAGGCTGAGAGTCCTCATTACCTCCTACATCTGACACTGAGCACAGAACACCGGCCTCACACACATACTTCCTGTCTGTATTCTACACAAGTAACATACCTCACCTTAACCCATTATCACCAAAGCCTTCCTACTCTGTCTCCCTCTACTCCGTCGCCCGCTCTATAAAGCTGTCTCCTTTTAAACTCTTCTTGCTGTTCTCACTGGCTGGCATCCACACGCTTGCACAGTCATGCCCTAATCAAACCGCTGAAGAATTAACTGTCTCCCTTTTAAACTCTTTTTCACTGTTTTCACCGGCTGACGACCACGCGCTTGTGCAGTCGTGCCCTGATCCATGATATATTTGGATCAGATGTTTTCTATGGTGCATTGATAGAAATTGGTGAATGTCAACAGGGACGTGCCAAATTTCCTCAGCCTCCTGAGGAAGTAAAGACATTTGTGAACTTCAGTAAATAAGCAGGCCCTTCTGTCCATTTAGTGCTAGCCAAGCTGTTATTCTCCCTTGTCCTATCAACCCGTAACTGGACCATGGCCCTCCACCAACTCCCCCCACCCCCATCCATGTACTTATCCAAACTTCTTTTCGATGTTGCAATCAAACTTGCATCCGGCACTTCCGTTGGAAGCTCATTCACCACTTGTCCCTCCTTCTGACTGAAGAAGTCCCCACTCAGGTTCCCCTTAAACATTTCACCTTTCACCCTTAACCTGTGACCTCTAGTTCTAGTCTCACCCACCCTCAGCGGACAAAGCCTCTTGCATTTGTCCGACCTGTACTCCTCATTGTTTTGAATGCCTCTATCAAATATCCCCTCCTTCTCCGAGTCAAGTTCAAGTTTGTTGCCATTCAGTCATGTCATAGATATTTATACAGCTGAACGAAACAACGTCCACATGCAGCACATTAGGTAACGTTAGCAGAGAAAAAAGTACACTGTGCATGTACAAATTGATGTAAAGTGCATATATGACATGTCATTAAATAGACAACTGTATTACTGTTACTGACGTGTCATAAATAATGTGTACTGAGTGGTAGCAAGGTGATGGGAAGCCTCACAGTCTGAGAAAAGAAGCTGTTACCCAGCCTAACAGTTCTAACAGGTTCTTCAACCTCCCCCTATAACTCAGGTCCTTATGTGCCAACAACATCGCTTTCTTGGCTGTGCCATCTACTTATTACTTAAAAAAAATGAGTAGTGATCAGTAGCCTATCAGCTCCGTGAGGTTGGGAGGAGGAAGAATGGTGAAGAGTTCTGGAGGAAGGCTGTCAATCAGCAGAGAGAGTTCAGTGTCCAGGTTTCACGCAGAGGATATTGCATTGCACAGGATTGCTCCGAGTGCTTTTTATTGATTTGTCTTGTCTGCCAGTAGTTCCTTGATGTATAATTTTAATCTCAGTAAGATATTGGCAGAGCGAGCCGTCAATGCCTTAGAGACGTGTGACAGAATTAGCAGAGGGCAATTGCTATTCTAACTGAGTAAATCTAGTTGTTTCCTTTCTGTTTACTGGGAGTTTACACATCAATATCATCTGCATTTCAGGAGATGCTTAATTAATTCAATGAATTGATGCCGGATTAATGAGTTCAACACTGCAACTAAATTCAAAGCAGAAAGCCAAGTGATTCTGCAGATGCTGGAAATCCAAAGTAACCATTTCTGTAAACCTTAGAGACTATCTTGCGTGAAAATCCCAGGAGATCAGAAGTTTCTGAGATACTCAGACCGCCCTGTCAGGCACCAACAATCATTCCATGGTCGAAGTCACTGAGATCACATTTCTTCCCTGTTCTGATGTTTGGTCAGAACAACAACTGAACCTCTTGACCATGCCTGAATGCTCTTATGCATTGAGTTGCTGCCACATGATTGACTGACTAGATCTTTGCCTTAATCAGCAGGTGTACAGGTGTACCTATAGAGTGGCCCCTGTGTGTACAACACGGTAACAGGCTCTTCCGGCCTGGTGAGCACATGTAAACTGATGACCTAATAAAGTGGTCCCTGAATGTAAACAGAGAGAAATAAACACAAGAGATTCTGTAGATGATGGAAATCCCGAGTAACACACATAGAATGCATGATGAACTCAGCAGGTAAGGCAGCATCTGTGCAAAGGACAATGTTTGGGGCCGAGACCCTCCATCAGGACCTCTCCATTCTCCATCATGACCTGTGGAGTCCCTGCAGCAGGCAGAGAGAAATTCTGTGCTCGTAAAGTCATCGAGTCTATGATTCAGCATCGAAGAAGGCTCTTCAGCCCACCAATTCTCTGATGGTCATCAAGCACTCATTTATACTATCCCTCTCTAATTTCCCCCCCCTTGTCGGGAGACTGGTTCCACTTGGAAAGGAAGGACTCCCAAAAAACAAACACAAATTGCCAGAGGAAGTCAACAAGTCAAGCAGCACCTACAGAGAATCTTAATGCAGAGTCTCCCCCCCCTTTCTCTTCACAGATGCTGCCCGACCTGCACAGTTACTCCAGCTGTTTGTTTCTTCCTCTTTCCAATATTTTTATTAGTTTCAACACAGAAGAATACAGATTACAATAAATTATATATAAAAGGTCAAAAAAGATAAAAGAAAACTAACAGTTACATTATATCTGTTCATAATAACAATCTCAATACCCTGTATTCATGTAAGTTAATCAATAGCTATATTGAACTATACTAATTTATTACAGCAAAAAAGAATCTAACCCATACCAAGACCGAAGCTGTTTATTTAGGAGAAAAGAAGGTAAAATACCTTCTCATATAATAAAAATTAATAATAGCCAACATCTGAATTTAAACAATGAGTTGAAGGTTTTGAAAATACTTCAGAAAAAGTCCCCACAATGTTAGAAAGTCTCGACGCGATTCAGAAATTGAACAATGAATCTTCTCTAAATCTAAGCATGACATAATGTCACATAACCACTGAGCACGAATAGGAGGAAAAACATCTTTCCATTTAAACAAAAGTGCCCTCCTAGCTATAAGAGAGCTAAAGGCCAAAATATGTAAATCAGATGCCTTCAGTTTAATATCTTTTCCTGCAACAATACCAAACAGGGCCGTCAGAGGGTTAGGCTTAAAATTGACTTTAAAAAGTAAGGAAAAAGTTTGAAAAACTTCCTTCCAATATTTTTCAAGATTCTTCCTCTGGATTCCAGCATCTGCAGCCTCTTGTGTCACAGCTGAATTTACTGTCCTCACTCACATTAGGTTTATCTAGGTTATTGATTATCTTTCAAATAACTTTGTGAGACACTTGGTTCAAATGCAAACAAGGACAGTGAGAAAAACTACCCTGATCAGCAACTCTCATGCTCCATAAGTAAATAATTTAAAACTCATAATTGAGGGTTTGCCTTTCACGCAAGGGGTTAAAATAGAAGCAGTGATAGTTGAAGTTTATAAGATGATCAGGCATAAAATAGACGGCTGGCATCTTTTTCCCAGGGTTGAAATGTCTGATACCAAAGGGCTTTTTAGAGGAGAGGTGTGGGGCAAGTCTTGTTACACAGACAGTGGTGGGTGCCTGGATTGTCCTGTCAGGCGAGGCAGTAGAGGCAAGTATGATAGAAATGCTTAAAAGGCTCTTAGACAGGCACATGAATATTCAAAAAGTTCAAAGTTCAAAGAAAATTTCTCATCAAAGTACATATATAACGCCATGTACTACTCCGAAATTCACTTTCTTGCAAGCATTCACAGTAAATACCAAGAAACACAACAAAATCAGTGAAACACCACACACAACAAAGACAGACAAACAACCAGAGTGCAAAGGGCAACAAACCTCCAAATACAAAAAGGAAAAAAAGAATACAGGTGTTCCCCCCACCCCCCGCAAAGGTAGAGCGTTCCTATGAAACCGTTCTTAAGCCAAAATGGCATAAAGCCATTAATTTACATGGGAAAATTTTTGTAAAAGCGAAAATCTTCTTTGCAATGTGAAAACAGGTTACTAATGTAGGTCTTTTGTAAAAGCGAAGCGACGTAAAGCGAACATTCGTAAAGCGGGGGTCACCTGTAATAGTAAATAAATAAGTAATTAGTATTGATGATTTCATTGAAGGGAAGGGCTTTACCTGTGATAGACTGGGCTGTACCACTCCCAGATTCCTTATTACTTCTTAGCTCATTGAGTGATTCCCCTCACCAAATCATGTTTATCATCTGTTTCTGGAGCTCCCTATCCTGAAAGATAGCAGAATGCATGCTGGCCTTCATCAGGCAGTGTATTGGATTTAGGAATAGGAACATTATGTTGTAATTATTTAAATTGTTGGTGAGGTCCCACTTGGAGTGATTGTGTAGTTTTGGTCACTATGTTCCAACAAAGACTTTGTCGAGCTGAAGAGGGTGCAGAAGAGATTTATGAGGAGGTGACCCGGATTAGAGGGCATGAACTATAGGGAGAGGTTGGCCACACTGGATCTTTATTCCGTAGAGTGCAAGAGAGTGAGGGAGCGACCTGATAGAAGATTGTATAATCATGAGCAGTATGGACAAGGTCTTTTCTCCAGGGTTCTGGCGTCCAAAACCAGATATCGCAGATACAAGAGAGAAGAGAGAGATTTAAAGTGAAGTTATTTTCCTGACTCTGAAGGTAGAGAGCACCTGGTTCCTTGTAGTTGTTACAGCTGGGGGTGGTAATGGGGATAAGCTCCCACTACCCGTTAAATGCTCCCATTGACCTGCCCCTCAATGAGCCTCTGACAACTAAGTCCAGTTCCTGGCCTTCACATGTAGCTTAGCTACTAAGCCCGGCAGAATTGTTTCTACTGCCTGAAGGGGCAAAGGCGGGTTACTGGTGCCCTAAAAACCAGTCGCTTCATGCAGATGGGGCTCATCAGCCATGGTTGGCAGCTCATCTAAGAGAAGGAGAACTCTGATCTCCAACCTCCCCTGCCCTGTGGCTATACCCACTCATGGGGAAGGCTTTGGGGGTGAATCCTGAGGGAAAAACCCAGAGTTCCTCAGGCAGTCCTATGTTGAGTTCAATGCTGACTGGCAACTCCTGCGATGCTGCTGGTGCAAAACTGTATCAGTCTCTGCTGTTCCTTTGGGTTCATCAGATGCTTGGAGAGGGGAGCTCGCTACATGGGCACCAGCTTCCTTTCCATATCGCACTGCCCAGGCTTACGTTTCCAGATTGCTAGACACAACATCCATGGTTGACCCTGATGGATGTAGGCCTCACCATGTAACGAGCTGCCTGAGGAAGAATGATGGGTACCTCATTGAAACCTATCGAATATTGAAAGGCCTCAATAAAGTGGACGTGGAGGAGATGTTTCCCAACACTGGGGGAGTCTAGGACCTGACGACACAGCCTTAGAATAGAAGGATATCTATTTAGAACAGAGGTGAGTTAAAACCTCTTTAGCCAGAGGGTGGTGAATCTGTGGAATTTGTTGTCACAAACATCTGTGCAAGCCAAGTCATTGGGTATGTTGAAGGTAGAGGTTGATAGGTCCTTGATTAGTCATGCCATGAAAGGTTATGGGCAGAAGGCAGGAGAATGGGATTAAGATAACAAATCAGCTATTTTTGATTCGTTAGATTCTATCATTTTGTCCTATCTATGGAAGGGCAAATGTTCTAGGCTTAATAAAGCCTACCTTCAAAAATCCAAAAAAGTAGGCGGTATGGCTTTACCTAACTTCCGTTCATATTATTGGGCAGCCAATATTTGCTGTCTTACTTTTTGGTCCTTCTTTCATAATCAGTCTGACTGCCCAAAATGGGTGGGAATGAAGTTGAACTCTACTAAGGATCTCTCCATTTCTGCACTTCTTGGATCTGCACTTCCCTGTCTCTTGCCTAGTGTTACGGATTCAGCAACAATAAATATATGAGTGAGGCAGGGGTTTTTATAACAAATAACACATTTATTAAAACTGAAAAACAAACCCCCAAAAGTAAACAAACCACTCACGTAACTGGAAATCAGCTGCAGTACGGCAGCTTAAACAGTTCTTAAAGCAATGAAGCTTAAACAGTTCTTAAAGCGATGAAGCTTAAACAGTTCTTAAAGCGATGTTGCAAAAACAGTTCTTCAAAGTAGTATTGCAAAAGTTCAAAATGCTTACAGTCCATTTAAGGGAGAGACTTTTTAAGATGATTTAAATTCTCTTTCACGTCGTCTTGCTTCGGTTCCCAGTCGAACTACTTTTCCCATGAAGAATTTAGGAAGATGAAGAATGAAACGGCTTAAAGGCACTGACCTTTCCCTTACAAAACTGTACTCAATCCTTTCTGCTGTTCACAGGGATTAACACGAGCACAGTCAACGAATTCCTTCCGAATGAGGATCAAACAAGGTTGAACCTGTTTCACCGTCGAAATCAACTTTCCTCGATCTTTTAACTCCCGAACTCCGATCTTCACTCTCCACTGATTCTCAACTAGCAGTATTATAAAGAAACTGCTGGCAATGACCTTTTAAACTTTAGGCATTAAATAAAACTCCATCTTTCAACTAAACTGCGTCATAACATTAGATCACGCAGTGGCATGAAGTCAACATGGCAAATCCAGCCACGAACTGCCCCTCCTCACAGAGAGGGGTCCTCCTTTTATACCCTGTAAAAAAAACCTGTCACATGACCTCTACTGGTGGGAAAATGACGTCACTCCACCATCACAAGATGATTACCTCAAGTCCAGTATAGCTTCAACACCTGTCACGTGACAAGTACACCACTGTCACGTGTCATGGGTACGTAACACTAGACTAATTGTTAATCCTCTTATTAGACATACTCTGAGAATATGTGCTCAGTTCAGAAAATATAATGGCCTTTATGGTTTCCCTCTCTCTAGTCCTATCTCACACAATCATCTTTTCCTACCTTCTATGAAAGACTCAACATTTCATGATTGGTACAGAAAGGGCAATAGGTGCTTTGAAGATCTTTTCATAGATAATGGTTTTGCAACTTTTCAACAACTCTCTGTAAAGTTTAACCTACCTAATACTCATTTCTTTAGGTACCTTCAAATTAGACATTTCATTAACCCTTTATTATCTAATTTTCCTGAGATGCCCGAGGAAAACGTTGTGGACCTGTTTCTTTGTATTAATCCATTGGGTAAAGGCTTAGTATTTTCTATTCATGATAGGTTAGTGACCTTGAGGCATGCCCCCGTTGATAAAATTAGAACTGCCTGGGAGCATGATTTAAATATTTCTTTATCTGATGCGGTTTGGGATTCAATTCTTAGGTCAGTTAATTCAACCTCTTTGTGTGCTCGTCACTGTCTTTTACTGTTTAAGGTTGTACATAGGGCTCACATGTCTAAAACTAAATTGATGCGGTTTTACCCTGACATTAGTCCTGTTTGTGACAAGTGTAAAGGGGGCGAGGCTCCTCTTATTCATATGTTCTGGGCTTGTCCTAGTCTAGAGAAATTCTGGAGAGAAGTCTTTTTATCTTTATCCCATATTCTTAATTGCCACTTAGAACCTAATCCCCTGATTGCCCTTTTTGGTACCTTCGGTGAGGCAGACATGCACTTGAATCTGACTAAACATCGAACACTATCTTTTGCCTTTCTTTTGGCTAGACGCTTAGTTCTCCTCAGGTGGAGAGATGTTGCCCCACCCACTCATGCTCAATGGCTTAATGATATTATGTCCTGTTTAGACCTTGAAAAAATTCATTATTCATTTCTCAATTCGGACATAGAGTTTCATAAGGTGTGGGGAGCTTTTCTCGAATACTTTCATAACTCCTCTTTAGATTAAGTTTATTCTTTTTTTGTACCACAATCCTCCTACTTTCAGCTTTTCTTTCTGTAAATTTTTTGGTTTCTTTTTGATGGGAATGACATTATAGTTTTGATAGTAGGCATTATGATGTTTTAATATATATATATATTTACAGCTCTGTGGGGTTGAACACTCCGATTAATTTATCCTTTTTACATATTGTAATTGTTGGCCTGGAGTTTTGTTGTGGGAGGGTGGGGAGGATACTAAATTTATACGATTTTATTTTGGGTGCTGTTTCCTTATTGTTATGATTTATATATTTGATACATTTATTTTACACTGTATTAATCTTCATTTTGTAGTTGGGTTTTTTGCTTGTAGTTGTTTTGTAGAAATGGATAAAAATTAATTTAAAAAATCAGCCATGATAGAATGGTGGAGCAGACTCGATGGTCAGCATGGATTAGTTGGGCCATAGGGTCTGTTTCTATGCTGTGTGACTCTATGACTTGTTGAATGGAGAACCTAAAGTAGTGGATATGGCCTAGTGCATCATGGCAATTCCTCCCCACAACTGAGCACTGTAATTGCTCTATTATGGATTTATTAAGTATGCCTGCAAAAATGTATCTCGGGGTTGTAGATGGTGCTATCTGATAATAAATTTACTTTGAACTTTCAACTCTAATGTAGATCATTCAGGGTGTTAAAGGAGGAAGTAGAGACGTTGTGGAATGATCGGAAAATTGAGGCCTATGTGAAAGTTTAGCAGAAGGGATTAAGCTTGGAGGAGGTAACTATGACTATGTTGAATGGTTGGACAGGCTTGAGGAGTGAAAGAACAGATATGGAATAAAATATACAATAATGCATAAATACCAGCATGTACTTACCATATAAACAGTGCTATAAGTGTGGTTTATAGTGTTTACAGCGCAATGCAGTAATGGGAGTAATAGATAGAAGGGGGTGGGGGTGCTAACTCGAGTGGTTGATCAGATTAACTCCCTGGAGAAGAAATTTAAAAAACGGTGCAAAGGTTTTGTTTCAACAGCCCTATAGTGCTTTCCAGAGCGGAGCTTTTGGAAAAGGCATTTTGCTGGGTGGGTAGAGGCGGCAATAATTTTCCCTGCTCATTTCTTTGTCCTGACCAGATGCAAGTCCTGCAGTGATGGTAGACTGCAGTCAATGACATTTTATCTGACCTGACCGTTTGTTTCTGTGTATTGCGAGAGGATGCTGCACCAGACCAGGCAGTAATGGCTGACGTGAGGATGATAGCAGTGTAGAGCTGCACCAGTGTGTTCTGGGGAAGATGGAGTTTTACCAATCACCCCAAGAAATGCAGCCTCCACTGAGTCTTTTTTGTTAATGTTTTCAGACTAAGAATTTCAGGATGTCTATTGTATACATTTCTCTGACATTAAATGTACCGACTGAACCTAATGAAGGAGATCTGGCTCTCCAATATGCAGTCCTGTGAAATAGCAGTGCCCAGCAATCTGAATGTTGAGACAATGCTAATGGCGTTGAAGATAGAGAGGAAACACATTTCTCCTGAAGTCAATATCCATCTGCACAGTTTGGAGGACGTGAGGCTCCACGTTGTTGTGATTGCAGCAGGACACTTGCTTGCTGACATCCTGTTGGTACTTGGATTTGTCACCTTCGGTGATTAGTCCAACGACAATGGTGATTGCCGCACACTCTGTCAGTTTAATGGATGATCACTGGAGACACAGTCATTTGTGTGGAGAGAAAAATCGGTGAGGGGAGAGTCCGAACCCTTGAGGCACGCAAATTTTTTCATCTTAACTACATTTTGACCACCTGAAATGTACTGCGCTGGCAATGAAATGTCTTTGAAAGTCTGGAGACATGAAATGTGCTATCAAAATTCAAGTAATTTAATTCTTATGATATTGTCTGAGTTTCTCATTGACATTGATGATCAGTGAAATATTAGGAAAGAAAGATTAGCTTTATTTGTCACAGGCTATGCCCTGTTCTCATTGCTACCATCAGGGACGAGGTACAGGAGCCTGAAAGCACACACTCAACAATTCAGGAACAGCTTCTTACTCTCTGCCATCTGATTTCTGAAAGAACATTGAACCCAAGAACACTACCTCATGACTTTTGAATTTCAATCTTTGCACTACTTATTTAAGTTAACTATTTTATAAATACTTACTGTATTTCATAATTCTTTTCTATTATTATATACTGCATTGTCCCACTGCTGCAAAAACAAAAATTTCATGATGTATGCCAGTAATATTAAATCTGATTCTGACATGTACATCAAAAACATCAAAACATACAGAGAAATATATCATTTGTGTCTACAACCAACACAGTACGAGGATGTGCTGGGTCCAGCCCAGAAGTATTACCGTACGTCCAGCGCCAGCATAGCATACCCACAACTTACTGACCCTAGCCCACACGTCTCTGGAATGAGGAGAAACCGGAGCACTCAGAGGAAAGCCACGCGGCCACTGGGAGAACGTACAAACTCCTAACAGACTGCGGCGCGAATTGAACTTCCATTGTTGATCGCTGGTGCTGTAAATCATTTGCACAGCCCACAGAGAAGTGATATTCATCACAGCTGAAATGTTTAAGGGGAGCATAAGGGGAAACTTCTTTACTCAAGGAGGGTGGAAGTTTAAAATAAGCTGCCAGCAGAAGTGCTGGAACCAGGTTTTATTTCAACATTTAAGCGAAGTTTGGGTAAGTACATGGATGGGAGGGGAATGGAAGGCTATGGTTCAGGTGCACGTTGATAGGATTAGGCAGAATAATAGGTTGGCCCGGACTAGACGGGCCAAAGGGCCTGAATCTGTGTGGTAGTGCTATATAATATGACCTGTTTCTGTGCTTTATGATACTGAAACAATAATGCAATTGGAGTCATAGGGCAACAGGCCCTTCTGACCATCAAACCTCCAGGTTTTGAAGAAGTGGTGACCATTAATGTTCTCCTTAATTTATTTGTGACATCATTAATAAATGACCATCAGGAGAAATCGTCACATCCCAGTTGTCATTAACAATGCAATAGTTGCTATGCCCGCAGCTTCCAGTAATGTCCACAAGGTGGCAGCATACGCTCACATTGCTGACACCACATCGTCGATTTGGGCTCGTTGCAATCCCGAAATCTTAAAGCAATTCGCCAAAAAGTGTTTTGTTTTTTAAAGCTTATCAATAAACTAGGTTGACACTATAATCCATGCCTGACAGGTCATCCCTTTAAGTGATTTTTCTTGGTGTGTTATTGAAACTGAGTTACTGAATTGTGCATTTTTGTTTCAGAATAATCCTTGTCACTGCCTTGTACTGCCAGGTTCAGCATCTGGGAACAATTGTTCAAGATTCAAAATTATTCGAGATTGCTTAATGTCACTTCCAGTAAATCAATGTAAAAGAGGCTGAAATAATTGGTACTCTGAATCTGACGGAGCACAAAAAAAAGAACACAATAAATGTAAATACATAAAAAAGCTTGCTTATATATATGTCCATAATATGATGCTGGGCCCAGGACTGTCTGTATTTGAGGTGACTGATAGGAAATAATAAAGCACTCAGTGGAGGTGCTGATCAGCCTTACTGTTTGGGGAACCCTGTAACTGTTTTTGCGTCTGTTAGTCCTGTCGTGGACACTACGTAGTCTCCCCGATGGGAGTGGGACAAACAGTCCATGAGCAGAGTGGGTGGATCCTTCCTGATATTGCTGGCCTTTTTCTGGCACCTTTGTGTACGTATGTAGTATGTATGTGGGTAGTGATCTGTTGGGCAGTTTGACAACATGTTGTAGACCCTTCCTATCTGTCGCAGAGAGATTTTCTTACCATGTGAAGATGCAGCTTGTCAGGACGTTCTCTACTGCACACCTGTAGAATGATGTGAGTATGGGATGTTCAAAATCCAGCTCGCTTCAGCCTTCTCAGAAAGTAGGGGCTTTCCTCGCCAACGAATGAGATCTCTGTGTAACATTAACAATGTTGAAACGTCCATTTTATTGACATCAACACTAAACACATTCAGTCCGATACTCTGGGTGCTGCTCGTGTTTTTCTTCAGACTTGGCTATCATGAAGCCACCCAGTACAGTGAAATAATGTTATTTTGCATGGCAACCATTTCATCACATTGGTGCATCGAGGTAGTTGTTAGGGTCCGGTCCGGAGCCCGCCTTCCAGGTCTTGCTCCGGTCTGCGGACTCCGGACTCCGGGGCCTTGCAGCCAGCCCTCCTGTCACCCAGAGCCATTGGATCATCTGGGCTTAAGGAGGTACACCTATTAGGGAGCAGGTGTTTATAAGGGGCTCGGGGACTGAGCCTAGTTGGGGGGTCGTCCTGCTCCGAAGCTGGTTTAACCTGCTCTGTACCTGGTTTGTCTGCTTTGTAACCTGCTCTGCCCTGGTTGCCGGCCTGCTCTGTATCCTGTTCTGCCCTGGTTTGCTCCTGCTCTGTATCCTGTTCTGCCCTGGTTTACTCCTGCTCGGAATCCTGTTCTGCCCTGGTTTGCTCTTGCTCGGAATCCTGTTCTGCCCTGGTTTACTCCTGCTCGGAATCCTGTTCTGCCCTGGTTTACTCCTGCTCGGAATCCTGTTCTGCCCTGGTTTGCTCTTGCTCGGAATCCTGTTCTGCCCTGGTTTGCTCCTGCTCGGAATCCTGTTCTGCCCTGGTTTGCTCCTGCTCGGAATCCTGTTCTGCCCTGGTTTGCTCCTGCTCGGAATCCTGTTCTGCCCTGGTTTGCTCTTGCTCGGAATCCTGTTCTGCCCTGGTTTGCTCCTGCTCGGAATCCTGTTCTGCCCTGGTTTGCTCCTGCTCGGAATCCTGTTCTGCCCTGGTTTACTCCTGCTTGGAATCCTGTTCTGCCCTGGTTTGCTCCTGCTCGGAATCCTGTTCTGCCCTGGTTTGCTCCTGCTCGGAATCCTGTTCTGCCCTGGTTTGCTCTTGCTCGGAATCCTGTTCTGCCCTGGTTTGCTCCTGCTCGGAATCCTGTTCTGCCCTGGTTTGCTCCTGCTCAGAATCCTGTTCTGCCCTGGTTTGCTCTTGCTCGGAATCCTGTTCTGCCCTGGTTTGCTCCTGCTCGGAATCCTGTTCTGCCCTGTGATGCACCATCAATAACTCACGCTGAGACTTAGGAAGTGAGATATCGGCTTTTATTGACTGGAAGAATAAACAGCACTACATCCTGGGGAAAATGAGGGAGAGCAGCAGCCCACAGTCGCCTTTATACAGGGGTCTGTGGGAGGAGCCACAGGAGCAGTCAGACAGGTATATCTAGTTCACCACACCCTGGTTGCTGGCCTGCTCTGTATCTGTTCTGTCTGGTTGGTCTTGTTTTCCTGTTTCTCTCGTGTGTGCTGGTCCTGCTGTTCCACCTTATTCGCTTTGCCCGTGCTGTCACGCTTTCGGTTGCCTTTCCCAATTTACCGGTGTATCACGGTAGTCCTGCTGCTCACCCTGGACCCAGCTCCGGTCTGTTCCCTTGCCTCCGTCGGGTAAGCCAGGCCGTCGCTGTTACCCCTCAGGTGGTTCTGTCCCTTCCTGTCCCTTGCCTCCGCCGGGGAAGCCAGGTTGTCTGCCATTGCCTGGCAGGGGGGGGGGGGGGGGGTGGTGTCCGCGCCTCGCCCAGGCCTCTGTGTTTCTGCCTGGGAGGCGGCCTTGCCCAGGATACATGCGGCCCGCCCTGAGGACTCCGAACCTTTCCACCCCTTGCTCCCTACAGGTTGTGCCCGCACCTGCCCAGGTGTTCCGCGTCTTGCCCAGGTCTCCGTGTTCCTGCCTGGGAGGTGGCCCTGCCCAGGAGTTATGCGCCCGCCCCAGGGGGCCCTTCTGCCCTGCCTGAACTCTGGGATCCTCCTGTCTGCCACGAACTCTGGGATCCTGCTCTGCCTCGCCTGAACTCTGGGATCCTCCTGCCTTGCCTGACCTCGGGGATCCAGCCCCGCCTGCATTACCCCTTACACGCCATGGCATCCCCGTCCTGTCCTACCCCTAGTACTTCAGTGCCTGCGTCCTGCATTTGGGTCCATTCCTTGTCCGCTCGTGGCAGTAGTAAAAGGGAAAATCAGTAACAGAATGAAGAAATCTCATGTTAGAGTTACAGAGAATGGCAGTGCAGACTGACAATATGGCATAAAAAGGAGATTGTCAGGTCAAGAATCCATTTTAACACACAAAAGATCCATTGCATAGTCTGACAATTTGAGCCTTGTGGTAGGTGCTTTCAGACATTCGTATCTTCTGTCCAGTGGGAGAGAGAATGTCCGGGGAGGTGGGGTCTTTGAATACATTGGCTGCCTAACCAAGGCAGTGGGAATGTGGACAAAGACTATGAAGGGAAGACTGTTCCATGATAAACTGAGCCACGTCCACAATTCCCCACAGATTCTTGTGGTCTAAGTCAGCACCAGGTTGTGACGCATCCGGACAGGATCAACATCAGAGTCAGGTTGCTAAAACGTTGAATATTTGTTTTCAGGCTTCTGTACCTCTTCCCTAATGGTAGCATTAATGGTAGAAGATGGCATGTCCTGGATGGTGAGGACCCTCAGTGATGGATGCCACCTTCTTGTGGCATGGCATTTTCATGTCTCGATGCTGGGGAGGCTAGTGTCCAAGATGGACCCAGCTGAGTCTACAACCCTCTGCAACTTTTTCTGATCCTGTGTATTGGCACTCCCACACCAGTTAGAATATTCTCCACCGTACGTCTATAGAAATTTGCTGATGCACCAAATTTCCTCAGGCTCCTAATGAAATAAATATAGCTGCTATCGTGCTTTCTTTGTAAATTGCATCGATATGTTCAACAGGATGCTCTCTATGGTACATCAAAAAAAAATGTGAGTGTCAATGAGAACATGCTGAATTGCTTTAACTTCCTGAGAAAGTAGAGGTATTGCTGTGCTTTCTTGGCCCCGATGTCTTCCCATTGCCTTCCAATGACTAGATTCCTCCAGGATTTAGGTATGCAGGTTGTGCTGATGTCTTGCTTGGGTCCAGCATGGTTGGAGATTCTCCTCAGATGAAGAGAGAAGCTGAGGCTCCATTTTTCTGTTCCTTCGGCTTGCCATGACCACTTGCACAGCAATGCCACCAAACAAGAACTGAGGCTCTTTTAAGGCCTTGCTCAGGCTGCACGGGGAGTACTGTGAACAGTTTCGGGCACCTTGTCTCAGAAATGATGTGGTGGCTTTGAAGAGGGTCCAGAGAAGGTTCATGAGATGATCCCAGGAACGAAAGGGTTAATGTATGAAGAAAGTTTGATGGCTCTGGGACTGTACTTTGCTGAAGCTTAGAAGTACAAGGAGGAATTTCATTGAAACCTATCAAATGTTGAAAGGCCCAGATAGAGTGTTCATGGAGAGGATGTTTCCTACAGTGAAGAATCTAGGACAAGAGGACACATTCTCAGAATAGAAGGACATCCCTTTAGAACAGAGATGAGGAAGAATTTCTTTAACCAGAGGGTGATAAATCAGTAGAATTCTGCTGTGGAGGCCAAGCCTTTCAGTATAGTTAAAGCGGAGGTTGATAGGATTTTGATTAGTAAGGGTGTCATATGTGACAGGGAGAAGGCTGGAGACTGGGGTTGAGAGGGAATGATGGAATGGCGGAGGAGACTCAGTGGGCCAGTTGGCCTAATTCTGCTCCTATATCTCATGGTCATATGGACAACATTGTCTTCTGTCTGGTGAAGTCAGACATTATCAACAGGACATTTCAGCTCAGGGCTGTTTGTGGAAACTTGCTGAGCCACAGTCCTGTGATTCTGTTGCGGTTTACAGTGTCATTGTGAAGTCAAGTCAAGGTTATCGTCGTGTCCGCGTCCGTACTGCAGCACAGTAGCGTGGCGTACAGAGCACTGGCTGTATGACTGGGGTTTGATTCCTGTTGCTATCTGTAAGTTCTCCCTGTGACTGTGGATTTCCTTCGGGTGCACCGGTTTCGGTCCACACTCCAATGGCGTACGGGTTAAGGTTAGTGCGTGGTAGCACGCTATGTTGCCACCGGAAGTGTGGTGACACTTGCGGGCTGCCCGGCACAATGCTCAGTGATTTGATTTGACAAGAGCAATGCAGTTTGCTGTGTGTTTCAACGTGCAGGGGGCAAATAAAGCTAATCTTTACCCTACGGCTACAATGAAATCTTGTTTGCAGCAGCAACACAGGCACTTTGCACAGACAATACACAGAATATAAATCATACCGTGCTGTAATGAGACTACTAAATGGTTCCCTAGTACAATAAGATGGACTCTTGAGTTTACAATTTACCTCATTATGATCTTGCATCTTATCATTTACCTGCATTACACTTTCTCTGTAGCTGTTATACTTTATTCTGCATTGTTATTGTTTCACCTTATTCTACCTTAATGCATGGTGTAATGATTTGAACAGTATGAAGAATATACAAGACCAGCTCTTCACTGCATCAAAGCATCACACACAAAATGCTGAAAGAACTCAGCAGGTCAGGCAGCATCTATGGAAATGAATTGCAGATAAAATTATACCACGCAGTGAAAATAACTGTGGAAGAGCAAGAAACTGCAAAATAAAGAGAGACAATCTGAGACAAGTCAAGGTAGTGGAAGATTGGTCTGTAGGGTTCTGTTGCTGGGGTAGGGGCAAGGTGGAGCTGAATGGTTTCTGAACCTGATGGTTGTAGGGAAGTAACTCTTCCTGATCCTAGTGATGTGGGACTTCAGGCTTCTATTTGTGGGAATGGGACCCGCTGTCAGGGCCTCAGGACCGGCTGCTTTTTGATATCCCAAGGACGCGGCCTGGAAGGAGAGCACGCCTTTGGGGTTCTGGACTTCCGTGGCTCTGGAGATATGCCGATTCTAGGTCAGTGCCTCTGAGTGGAACGTCACGGGAGAACACGGAACATCAGGAGCAGCGGGTTCGCTGCCGGGGGTTGTGTGTCCGGAGAGCTGCACCTTTTTTGGTGCCGACTCTCTGGGCGCAGATAACAGACTTGTGACATTGTAGGTCAGCGAGTTGTTTGTTATATCTGCCCTCTCACTGTGAAATGGAAACATCTCTTTTTCCTGTATTAGGGAGAGAGAGCCTGTGGTAGGTCAAATTACCGGGTGAACGAGTAGTTTTTGGGGTACTGCAAGTCTGTGTCTTTATTGGTGCTTTGCTGCTCGTTTGAGTGCTCGCTGGAGGGTGCTGATGCTTTTTTGTTGGTGGGGGTGGAGGGGGGTCGTTGACTTGCTGCTGCTTGTGCGTGGGGGGGAGCTGAGGGGGGGCTTTGGGGTTCTAACGTTTTAACTGTCATTCATTCTTTGGGGCGCTTCTCTGTTTTCGTGGATGTCTGTGAAGAAAAAGCATTTCAGGATGTGTATTGTATGCATTTCTCTGACATGAAATGTACCTGTTGAAACTTGTTGAAACCTGTAGCTCATGCCTGATGGTAACAGCAAGGAGAGGGCATGACCCGGATGGTGAATATCTTTGAAGATAGTTGTCCACTCTTTAGGTAGCACCTGCTGTAGAGGCTGTCTATAGCGGGGACCGGGTTTTCCCATGATGGACTGAGCTGAGTCCACCATGGCCTGTAGACTCTGCATTCCTCCACATTTAGAATTACTGTAGCAGTTCATAATTCAGCCAGTCAGGACCCTGTGAACAGTGCCTCTGCACACATTTATTAGTGTATCTGGTGACATGTTGAATCGCAGAACATAGAATATTACAGCACATGATGTTGTGCTGATCTTTCAGCCTACTCTAAGGTTAATCTCATCTTATGTAGCCCTCCATTTTTCTATCATCTATGTGCCTATGTAAAAGTTCCTTAAATATCCCTAATATCTGCCTCTACCACCACCCTTGCCAGGGCGTTCCATACACTCACCACTCTCTGCATAAGAAAAACTTAACTCTGACATCCCCATTATGTTTTCCTCCAATCTCCTTAAATCTATTCCCCCTCATACTAGCCATTTCCACCCTGGGCAACAGTCTTTAGCTGTCCACTCATTCTATGCCTCTTGTCAGCTTGTGTGGCTCTATCAAATCATCCCTCATCCTCTCTCGCACTAGAAAGAAAAGCCCCAGCTCACTCAACCTATCACCATGGCATCCTCTCTAATGCGTCTAGTGTATTCATCTTGATTCTCTCTCCACAGCTGATGCGTAACCTACTGAGTATTTCTGGTATTTTTTGCAACAATTTAAAGCTTTCTGAAACATCTGTCTTTGGATTTCCTCAAGTACAAAACTTCAGGCATTTAGGATAAAGATATTGGAAAAAATTGCACCTTAACCTGCTCCTAAGAAGCAAAATAATAGAAGTTCAATTATTATGGACACACTCTCTATGGCCATTTCATTAAATACAGGAGTGGAATCCAATGTGATCTTCTTCTGTTGTAGCCCATTCACTTCAATGTTCGACATGTTGTGCATTCAGAGATGCTTCTCTGCACACTACTGTTGTAATACATGTTTATTTGAGTTATTGTAACCCTCCTGTTTGCTTGAATCAGTGTGGCCATTCTCCTCTGACCTCTCTCATTTTATGCCCACAGAACTGCTACTCACTGGGCGTTTTTTATTTTTCACACCATTCTCTGTAAAATCTAGAGACTGTCATGCGTGAAAATCCTGGAGGTCAACAGTTTCTGAGATACTCAAACCACCCTGTCTGGCACCAACAATCACTCCACGATTAAAGTCACTTAGATCACATCGCTTCCATATTCTGAAGTTTGGTCTGAACAACATTGAACTACTTGACCATGTCTGCATGCTTTCATGCATTGAGTTTCTGCCACATGATTGCTGATTAAATATTTGCTTTAACGAGCAGGTGTACAAGTGTATCTAATAAAGTGGCCACTGAGTGTATATTCATATGCCCCTTAAATAGATATCAAAATCACTTGTGTAATGCACCATTTTGCTGGGAATTATAAACAGCAGCCCAATCTTTCTTTTACAACCTAATGATATCACAATCATTCTGTGGCATGACTCGTAATGCCTATAAGTGCAGCCAGTAAATCCCTCTCATCGAGCGGCTTGGAAAAGGGGAGTATTGAGGAGCCAGACGGTGAGTGGGTCGGATAGCAAATGAGTAATTATGATGGGCTTACCTTCTGCTTGTGAATATTTTCGGTAAATTATGAACATTAGAAGAGCTAAAGACAGCCCTCCAGATTAAAGAACGTTACACCATGCCTGCCTAATGACCCCTTTGCGTGTTTTGCAGAACAGTGTCTTCTTGCAATGATTTTTCTGCCTTGGCCATTAGAAACCAATTTTTTCAACCGCTAGTGAGAATAATTGGGAAGATTTCTCCTCCTTCTGGTGGTAGATAAATGACAATCAGGAAATTGATTGGAACGGCTGAATTATCACGTCCAGTAGAAGATTAAAAGCCTTCAGGAGAATGTCTCATGAGTGCTGATATAGGACACAGAAAGCCCTTCATGCTGCTAAGTCTTTGAGAATGCCAATTCCGGTATATTGCAGGGGGCTCTCCCGGGTAACAAACGCTCTGCCTTCTCCTTTCCTATTGAAGGGTCTTAACCCGAAATATTGTCTGTTCATTTCTGTCCATAGCTGCTGCCTGACCCACTGAGTCATAGCTTTATAGAGTCATAGATCACTACAGCAGAAAAACAGACTCTTCAGCCGTCCAGTCCATGACCAACTTTTCTGCTGTCCCTTTGCATCAAACTGCCCCTGAACCATAACCTTCAATACCTCCCCCATTCCTGTTCTTATCCAAACTTCTCTTAAATGTCGAAATCAAACCACTGGCAGCTCATTCCACATTATCACTTCTTTGTTCTGAGTGAAGAAGCTCCCCCCCATATTCCCCTTAAATATTTCACCTTCCATCCTTAACCCATATAACCTTTAGTTTCAGTCTCAGCTCGGTGGAAAAAAGCCTGCTTGCATTTACCATGTCTATACCCATCAGAATTTTGATACTTCTTGTGTGTTGCTCCGGATTACTAAGTCTCTCTGTTTTTTTTATCCCTTGTTTGATCTAAATAAAAGATCAGGGCTTTATTGGCTGTTGACAGATTTTTATCAGGCCACCACAGAAAGCATTCTAAGGTTGGTGTGGCAACTGATATGCACGTGACCACAGGAAACTGCAGAGAGTTGTGGACACCGTTCAGCACATCACAGAGACCAGCCTCCTGTCCATGGATTCTGTCAACACTTCTCGCTGCCTCAGTAAAACAGCTGGAATAATTAAAGACTCCACCCACCCTCTCCTCTGGCATTGGGCAGAAGATCCAAAAGCTTCAAAGCACGTACCACCAAGCTCAAGAACAGCTTCTATCCACTGTTATCTGACTCTCGATTGGACCTCGTTAGATAAGATGGGCCTCTCCATTTACCTCATTATGATCTTGGTCTTCACTGTTCACCTGCACTGCAGTTTATTGGCCGTGCTTTAAACTTTACTCTGCCTTGCTATTGTTTTACCTTATTCTAGCTCACTGCTCTGAGTAGTGTTTTGACCTGCAGGAACAGAATAGAATGCAAAGGGTAGAACAGTGGTTATATTTACAGCACAAGAGGTAGGAATGGGGTTCGATTCCCACCACTGCCTTTAAGGAGTTTGAATGTTCGCCCCATGACTATTTGGGTTTCCTCCGGGTGTTCCAGTTTCTGCCCACATTCCAAAGATGTGCAGGTTAGGGTTAGAGAGTTGTGGGCATCCTCTGTCAGTGCCAGAAGCATGTTGACACTTGCACAATCCTCGCTGATTTGATTTGACACAAAGATGCATTCATTGTATATTCCAACGTACATGTGACAAATAAAGCTAATCTTTCTACAAACCTTTTCACTGTATCTTGGTATATGGGACAGTAATACCATACGAATACCACATTGAAATAGTTACTTCAGTTCAAAAGTACTTCATTGGCTGTGATAATTGGGGTGATGTGAAAGTTGTTACAGACATGAATGCTCTCTTCATTAACAGAAGATTCATGTCATTAATTACCATTTGCAGTTTCCTGTGGTGAGGTTAATTCTGTAAAGGAATAGCTTATGGAAAATGAAGGGAAGATAGGTGGCGAGCTGCCATTTCTGTTTGAAGATCTGTTAGCATTGACGAAACTTGCGTCAGCACTCGCTGACTCAAGTGACACATTTCACTGTCTGTTTCAATGTGCACGTGTCAAATAAAGCTAACATACACACAAGGTCAGGTGGCATTTATAGAAAGGAATAAATAATCAATGTTACAGGTTGAGACTCTTCTTCAGGACTGGAAAGGACAGGAGAAGAAGCCAGAATAAGAAGGTGGGGGAGGAGAAGGAGTACAAGCTGGAAGGTGATAGGTGAAACCAGATGGTTGGGGAGGAGGGGATGAGGTAAGAAGATAAGAAGTGATAGGTGGAAAAAGTAAATGGCTGGAGAAGAAGGCATCCGATTGGAGAGGAGAGTGGATCATGGGAGAGGGTGTGATGATAGGTAGGTGAGGAGAAGAGAAGAGGTAAGGGGGCCAGAGTGGGGAATTGAATAAGTAAAGCTAATCTTATTTTTTTTCTTTTGCTGCTTTCCAAAAGCAATGGACAAAGAGAGGTAGAGCGCTATGACACAGTGATACCCATTAGTGGTACTCGTGCAATGTTCCCTGAATGGCGAATACCTGTGCGTAATTTTGTCCAAGTTCAAGTTCAAGGTCAAGATTATTGTCATTCAACCATACACATGTATACCGCTAAACGAAACAACATTCCTCCAGACCAAGGTGTAGAACCAGGGCATACTGTATAACACACACACACACAACACATAAAGTAATATTACCACAAATAAATTAACAACCAATAAGGTGCACTTTCAGCAAATGATAAAAAGTAAACAGTATAACACTAATGGTGCTTCATACGTGATGAAACCTGGGTGGTGGCTGGGAGTTCAGTAATATTACAGCCTGGGGGTAGAAGATGTTTCCCATTCTAACAGTTTTTGCACTAATGCTATGGTAGCTCCTGTCTTAAGATAGGGGATCAAAGAGATTGTTGGGCAGATGGGAAGAATCATTGGCAATGTTAAGGGCCCTGCATACACAGCGCTCTGTATAAATATCACAGATGGATGAAAGAGGGACCCCAATGTTCCTCTCAGGATACATGGGGAGGCTGATGCATTGGTTAGGGTTCAGTCGCATGGAATGCAAGATGACTGGGGATCCTTCCCTTCTGCAGCCTTCCTCCGCCTTCACTGTCATCACCTTCCGCCAGCTCCACCGTTGAGGCCTTGGTTGGATCTCTCATTGTCTGGACCTTCCAACTTGACCTAAGCTCCAGTCAGCATCACTCTTGCAGTCTCAGGAACTCACAAGCCTCTCCACATGACAAAGTGATGATCCTCGTAGATGAGTATTTAGTCAAGCTGGTATCTCACAGCTTTAGTAACCTCGGTTCTGTGCTGACGCCTCACGCTCTTTGTGGTGAGTTTACGAGTCTTCCAGTGACTGTGTAAGCTATACACAGCTTGGTAGGTCAATTCACTGATGTAAATTGCCACCTATGGATAGAGTCTGGGATGGGGCAAGAGAAACTGTGAAAAATATATGGAGAATAAAATGGGTTAGAGTCCAGTTAGTATAAGTGGATAACTGATGGTCAACGTGGATACAGAGAATGAAAGAGCCTGTGTTTGTGCTGTATCTTCTCTCACTGAGTATTGTAAGGGGTTTTGGGCCCGCTATCTAAGAAAGGATAAGCTGAGTTTGGACAGGCTCCAGAGGAGATTCACGGAAACGATCCCAGGAATGACAGGGTTAACGGATGAAAGCAGTTTGATGGTTTTGGGCCTGTACTCACTGGAGTTCAGAAGAACAAGGGAGAATCTCATCGAAACCTATCGAATATTGAAAGGACTAGATAGAGAGGATGTGAAGAGGATATTTCCTATCGTGAGGAGTCTAGGACCAGAGGGCAGAGCCTCAGAATAGAGGGATGTCTTTTTTAGGACAGAGATGAGGAGGAATTTCTTTAGTCAGAATGCGGTGAATTCATTGCCACAGAAGGCCGTGGAGGCCAAGTTATATTTAAAGCAGAGGTTCATAGGTTTTTGATTAGTAAGTTTGTCAGAGGTTACAGGGAGATAGCAGGAGAAAGGGGTTGGGAGGGATAATAAATCAGCCATAATGGAATGGCAGAGTAGATTTGAAGGGGTGAATGGCCTAATTCTACTCCTGTGTCTTATGGTCAAGTACTTCAAGTACCTGGGTTCAAGAGTGATGAGTTTGGAAAAGGACATAAAGATACGGAAGGCACTGGCGTGGAGGGCTATGAATGGCATGAAGGAAATCTGGAGGTCGAACCTGACCAGAGGGCTCAAAAAGAGGATCTTCATAGCGGTCATAGAGTCCATTCTCACGTACGGATGCTAGATGTAGACACTCACCAAGACCATGCGAAAGTCACTAGATGGTTGCTATACACGAATGCTCCAGATGGCTCTTGATGTGAGTTGGCAACAGCATGTGACAAACGTCGAGCTCTATGATGACCTACCAGTACTAAAATCGAGGTGAGAAGACTGCAACTAGCGGGGCCCTGTCTACGTCACCCTGAGCTACCTGCCAGCCTAGTCATCACATGGGAGCCCAAGCATGGGAGAATGAACCCTGGGCGCCCTCCCAAGACTATGGTCAACACGCTCCTAGAAGATAGCGGTGGGGCTAATGAAGATGAACGGAACACACTGATGAGGGAGAGGGAGGAGTGAAGAGTCCGTCATCATGCCCGACGCCGGCACCCTAGGCCTGAGTCGATGTAGTAGTAGTCTTATGGTCTTATAACACCATGGCTTTGGAACTATGGAACATCTTTTCCGTAAAATTTAGCAGATCAGCTGCAATATTGATACCTCTCTTTTCTGTACTGCCTAAAATCAGGAGCTGTGTTTCAAAAGAAGGGGTTGCCCAATCGTGGCAGGGGTGAAGAGAAGTTTCTTCACCCATACGGTGGGGAAGTCTTGTAGTTCTCTGCCCAGGAGCATAGCGGAAGCTCAGTCACTGAATGTATTCAAGAAAAAGAGTGGTAGATTTATTTAGTTAGTGATACACTGCAGAGTAGGCCCTTCTGGCCCTTCAAGCAACCTCACAACCCCGATTAACCCTAACCTGATCACGGGACAATTTACAATGATCACTTAACCTGTACATACAAAATGCTGGAGGAACTCAGCAGGTCAGGCAGCATCTATGGAAATGAATGTACAGTCAATGCCTTGGGCTGAGACCCTTCTTCAGGACTGAGAAGGAAGGGGAAGATGCCAGAATAAACAGGTGGGAGGAGGGGAAGGAGGCGAGCTGGAAGGTGGTGGGTGGGAGATGTCAAGGGCTGAAGAAGAAGGAATCTGATAGGAGAAGCGAGTGGACGTCAGGAGAAACAGAAGGAGGAGGGGACGCAGGGAGAAGTAATAGGTGGGTGAGATGAGGCAAAAGGTCAGAGGGGGAATAGAGAGGAGGGGGTGAAATTGTTTACTTTGTTTACTCGATATTCATGCCATTAGGTTGAAGGCTGCCCAGATGGAATTTAAGGTGTTGCTCCTCCACTCTGAGGGTGGCCTCATCTTGGCACAAGAGGAGGCCATGGACCAATACATCAGAATGGGAATGGGAATTGATAGATAGATAGATACTTTATTCATCCCCATGGGGAAATTCAACTTTTTTTTTCCCAATGTCCCATACACTTGTTGTAGCAAAACTAATAACATACAATACTTAACTCAGTAAAAAATATGATATGCATCTAAATCACTATCTCAAAAAGCATTAATAATAGCTTTTAAAAAGTTCTTAAGTCCTGGCGGTTGAATTGTAAAGCCTAATGGCATTGGGGAGTATTGACCTCTTCATCCTGTCTGAGGAGCATTGCATCGATAGTAACCTGTCGCTGAAACTGCTTCTCTGTCTCTGGATGGTGCTATGTAGAGGATGTTCAGAGTTTTCCATAATTGACCGTAGCCTACTCAGTGCCCTTCGCTCAGCTACCGATGTTAAACTCTCCAGTACTTTGCCCACGACAGAGCCCGCCTTCCTTACCAGCTTATTAAGACGTGAGGCGTCCCTCTTCTTAATGCTTCCTCCCCAACACGCCACCACAAAGAAGAGGGCGCTCTCCACAACTGACCTATAGAACATCTTCAGCATCTCACTACAGACATTGAATGACGCCAACCTTCTAAGGAAGTACAGTCGACTCTGTGCCTTCCTGCACAAGGCATCTGTGTTGGCAGTCCAGTCTAGCTTCTCGTCTAACTGTACTCCCAGATACTTGTAGGTCTTAACCTGCTCCACACATTCTCCATTAATGATCACTGGCTCCATATGAGGCCTAGATCTCCTAAAGTCCACCACCATCTCCTTGGTCTTGGTGATATTGAGACGCAGGTAGTTTGAGTTGCACCATATCACAAAGTCCTGTATCAGTTTCCTATACTCCTCCTCCTGTCCATTCCTGACACACCCCACTATGGCCGTGTCATCAGCGAACTTCTGCACATGGCAGGACTCCGAGTTATATTGGAAGTCTGATGTGTACAGGGTGAACAGGACCGGAGAGAGTACGGTTCCCTGCGGCGCTCCTGTGCTGCTGACCACCGTGTCAGACCTACAGTCTCCCAACCGCACATACTGAGGTCTATCTGTCAAGTAGTCCACTATCCAATCCACCATGTGAGAGTCTACTCCCATCTCCGTTAGTTTGTGCCTTAAGATCTTGGGCTGGATGGTGTTAAAGGCACTAGAGAAGTCAAGGAATGTAATCCTCACAGCACAACTGGCCCCATCTAGGTGAAAGAGTGATTTGTGCAGCAAATACATGATAGCATCCTCCACTCCCACCTTCTCCTTATACGCAAACTGAAGAGGATCCTGGGCGTGCCTGGTTTGTGGCCTCAGATTCTGTATTATCAGCCGCTCCATGGTCTTCATCACGTGCGACGTCAAGGCAACAGGTCTGAAGTCATTCAACTCCTTTGGTTGTGGTTTCTTCGGTACCGGGACAATACAGGATGTTTTCCACTGTCTGGGTACTCTTCTCTGCTCCAGGCTCATGTTGAAGATGCGCTGTAGTGGTTCTCCCAGCTCAGTCGCACAGGCCCTCAGTAATCGTGGGGAAACTCCATCCGGTCCAGCCGCCTTGCTGGTACAGATCTTCCTCAGTTGACCTTCCACCTGTGCAGCCGTAATCCTGGGCATGGGCAAGGTCTCCTGTGAGTGGCTATTTTCCTGTGAGGGAAGTAAGCCTGGTGTGGATTTCTGCGGTGAGGATGAGATTGAGCTGTCGAACCTGTTGAAGAAGTTGTTCAGCTGGTTCGCTTTCTCCACATCTCCACTTATGTTTGCCCCCCGCTTTGCACCGCATCCGGTGATGATCTTCATCCCATCCCACACCTCCTTCATGCTTTTTTTCTGCAGCTTTTGTTCTAGCTTCCTCCTATACTGCTCCTTTGCCCCCCTTATCTGTACTCTGAGTTCCTTCTGAACTCTTTTAAGCTCCAACCGATCACCATCTTTAAAGGCCCTCTTCTTCTGGTTTAGGAGGCCTTTGATGTGACTAGTGATCCAGGGCTTATTATTGGGATAGCAGCGAACAGTTCTAACAGGGACAATGGCATCCACACAAAAGTTAATATAGTCCGTTGTGCATTCAGTGACCTCCTCAACGCCCCCACAGAGCCCCCCTTGCAGTACATCCCAGTTAGTAGTACCGAAGCAGTCTCTCAGGGCCTGTTCAGCTTCAGGAGTCCACTTCCTAAAAGAGCGTGTGGTAGTGGGATGCCTCATCACAATTGATTTATATCTGGGCTGTAACAAAACCAGGTTGTGATCAGCTTTCCCCAATGAAGGCAGTGGGGATGCACTATATGCCTCCTCTACGTTTGCATACAGTAGGTCAATAGTCCTATTACCCCTGGTGTAGCAATCCATGTACTGGGAGAAAGCAGGTAGTGTCTTGTCCAAAGTCACATGGTTGAAGTCCCCTGTAATTATCACCAGTGCCTCAGGGTGCTGTGTCTGAAGCCTAGCAACAGCGGAGCTGATGACGTCACACGCTACCGTTGCGTCGGCATGCGGCGGGACATACACATTCACCACAATGACGCTTGCGAATTCTCGAGGCAGGTAATATGGCCTCATACTCACGGCGATCAGCTCAATATCTCTTTCACAAACGGAGATCTTTGTACTCACATGCCCGGGGTTACACCATCTTACGTTAATGTAGACAGTGAGTCCCCCTCCTTTCTTCTTCCCACACTTTTTGGCATCTCTGTCAAATCTTACCGTAGTAAAACCAGGTAATTCTACATTTACATCCGGGATGTTAGCCGTCAGCCATGTTTCGGAAAAACACATTAAACTGCATTCCTTGTATGCTTTAACATTCCTTACTAATGAGGCTAGCTCATCCAATTTATTTGGCAGCATTTAATTGGAATTAAAACGTTTGTCCATTGGGAAGCCCCACTTGTGGCAGATGCTGTGGAGGTGCTTGATGAAGTGGTCCACCAATTTACAATGGGTCTCACAAATGTAGAGGAGGCTGCATCGGTGATAATGATAGTGATGGAGTATTTTTGGCCTGGAGGAAGAAACCAGAGCTCCTGATGAAAACCAAAGCATTCCACAGGGAAGACGTACAGAGGAGTCCTACAGAACAGCACTGGAACTGAACTCTGAACTCTGAGCTGGAAGAGCATCATGCTGACCACTATGTTACCGTGGCGATTATTGGGTATCAAATGAATCAAAGTGGGGGAAGGTTACTGCAGAAATCTGGTGGTGATGAAAAACACGTGCTACCATTTTACTGAACTTTAGAACAGAAATGAGGTACAAAGAGGCCAACTCCAATTTCTGGCTCTTATTGATCCTTCTCTAAGAGAAGTAACTCTCAAATAAATAGCAGTATCTGGGTACAATGATGTAGCAAGAGTTATATTCTTAAGTGTCTGCAATCTGCAAGCACACTCAGTGGCCACTTTATTAGGTACACCTGTACACCTGCTCGTTTTGCAAATATCTAATCAACCAATCATGTGGCAGCAACTCAATGCATAAAAGCATGCTAACATGGTCAAGAGGCTGTTTCTTTGATAACATATACTGGTGGGGAACCAATGTTCCATTCAGAGAAATGTTAGGTTCTATGCAGTTGGATTGTCCATTTCATTGAATGTGGGAGTGAGTTAATTCTGATCACCCCTGTAAAGGAAGGATGTAGGTGCTTTGGAAAATGTACAGAAGAGGTTTACCAAGGTGCTGCTTGGATTAAAGAGTGTAAGCTCTAAGAAGTTGGACACATTTTATTTTCTCTGAAGCAACAGAGGCTGAGGAGAGACCAGACTGAAGTTTATCAAATTATGAGACACATAGATAGGGATGGCAGGATCTGTGCTTCAGGGTAGAAATGTCAAAGCATGCAGACCCAACTTCACCTGGTTGCAACTTCATTAGATGCCTAATAATGTTGCCACTGACTATATATTTGTGATATTCTGCAGCTGTAGCCCATCCAATCTACTTCAAGATCAATGTGTTGTGCATTCAGAGATGCTTTTCAGTACACCACTCTTATAACATGTGGTTATTTGAGTTATTATTATCTTCCTGTCAGCTTGAACCAGTCTGGCCATTATTCTCTGACCTCTCTCATTAACAAGGTGTTTTCGCCCAAAGAACTGATGCTCATGGATGTTTTCTTTTTGTTTTTGCACCATTTTCTGTAAACTCTAGAGACTGTTGTGCATGAAAATCCCAGGAGATCAGTAGTTTCTGAGATACTCAATCACAACCACCCTCCCCCACTGCCCCCCCCCAATTTGGCACCAACAATCTATCCATAGTCACATTCACTTAGATCACATTTCTTCCCCCATTCTGATGCTTGGTTTGAACAACAACTGAAGCTCTTGACCATAGCTGCATGCTTTTGTGCTGCCACATAATTGGCTAATTAGATATTTGCATTAACAAGCAGGTGTACAAGTGTACATAAATAAAACGTCCACTGAGTGTATGTCCTTTAGGATTTGACATTTCTGCCTTGGGACAAAGATTCTGCCACCCCTATCTATGTTTCTCATAATCTTACAAACTTTAGTCAGCTTTTCCCTTAGCCTCAGCTGCTTCAGAGAAAACAAAATTTGTCTTACTTCCCCTTATAGTTTGTTCCTTTTATTTCAAGCAGCACCTTGGTAAGCATCTTCTCGACCCTTTCCAAAGCCTCCACACCCTTGCTTGCATTGGGGCGGCCAGAATTATCTCACTCCCACACTGAATGAAATGGACACTCCTCTGTATAGAACCTAATGTCTCTCTGAAAGGAACATTGCGTCTCTATCAGGATATTTTATCTGAGAAATTTTCATCGTTCTCTCCAAGTACTCACAGAATGGAGAACAGGTTAACACAGAACAGTCCCTTCTACCTGTAATGTTGTGTCAATCCTTAAACTTACTCCAAAATCAATCTAACCCTTCCGTTCCACACAGCCTTCCATTTTTCTTCCATCCATGTGCCTATCTAAAAGTCTCGTAAATGTCCTTAATGTACCCACCTTTATCAATACCCATAGTAGCGCATTCCATGCACATACTCTCTGTGTAAAACACCTACCTCTGACAAACCTCTTCCATGTTTTCCTCCAATCACCATAAAGTTATTTTATTTTTCTTTATCTTTAGAGTGTGGAGTAAGCCCTTCTGGCTTTCAAGCCATGCCATCCATAGCAACACCACAACCCGGGTTAACCCTAACCTAATCACAGGACGATTTACGATGACCAATTAACCTATCCGCTACGTCTTTGGACTGTGGGAGGAAACCAGATCACCTGAGTAAAACCCACCCATTGCCCACTGGTATTAGCCATTTCCACCCTGGGGAAAAGCATTCTCTGGCCATCCACTCGATCAATGCCTCTTATCATTTTACATACATCAATCAAGCCGCCTCTCGTCATCCTGCACTCTGAAGATAATAGCCTTAGTTCACCTAACTTATCTTCATAAGACATGCTTTCAGGCAGCATTTTATAAACCTACATTTGATGTCTCCCCTATACTTTCCTCCAATCACTTTAATATCATGCCCTCTGATATGAGCTATTTTTGTCTTGGGTAATGGGGTGGCACAGCTGTGTAGTGGTGACCACAGTGTTTTATAGTACAGGTCACCTGGATTCATTTCCCACCTCTCTTCGTAAGGGGCATGAATGTTCTTCACCTGACCACGTGGATTTCCTCCAGGTGCTCTGGTTTCCTCTCACAGTCAAAAGACGAATCGGTGGTAGGTTACATGGTCATTGTAAATTGTCCCATGATTAAACTTGGATTAAATTAGGGGATTGCTGGGTGACATGGGTGGAAGGGCTGTAAGGGCCTATTCTGCACTGTATCCCAGTAAATAGAAAATAAAGAAGTCTCTGGCTGTCCACTCGATCTCTATCTCATATCTCTGGCAAGTCACCTCTCATTCTCCTTAGCTTTTATATATCACACATTTTCTCCATTAGACTATGTAGATTTTTAGAGGGAGGTGAAACAATTGCTGATAATTACTCAGTTCTAACCTGCAGCAGACGGCCTGGGAACATTGCTGGATTGTGGTTGGCCACAGCTGACAGCTCTGATGGGAAGTGCCATGGGAAGGGAGGGAGATCATGGGTTTACACAGGGACAGGGAGGCCGGAACGCTGAGACAGATGGTGTTGAGTCTGTCTCTACCCTTGGAGCTGGAATCATGCAGGATCCAATGATAAAACTCAGTCTGCCTCCCAGTCCTCAGAAAATGCATCTGAGGACTGTATCTCCGACCTTACACCAAAGGAAGGCTGGCAATGGATTTCAACCCCATTGCTTTTTATTTGTGTGTTGCCAGGTCAGAATTTCCCTATTATTCCTTTGCATTCTATTTTAACCCTTGCTTGTGGCATAAGTTACTCGATTATATTACTGCACAGTTTATCAGGCACACTATTACTCCCCCCCCCACCCCATCTTGTCAATCATTTTACTACAAAAACACAAGAGGTTCTGCAGATGCTAGAAATCCAGAGCAACACACACAGAATGCTGGAAGCACTAAGCAGGTCAGGCAGCATCTATGGAGAGGAATGAACAGTCAACATTTCAGGCCAAGGCCCTTCATCAAGAACTTCATCAGGACAGGCAATAAAGGGAGAGGAATATACATCTTATTTTAAAGTGATTGATTGTCAGCATACATGTTGAGGTATTAAAAGATTAGAATATTCGAAGTACATTTATTGTCAAAGTATGTACACTGAACACAACTCTGAGATTCATCTTCCTGCAGGTAGCCACAAAACAAAGAAAGACCATGGAACCTGCTCAAGGAAATATCAAATACCCAAAGTGTGGAAAAAAAGAACAAATTGTGCAAAGGGCAAAGCGAACGAACAACACAGAACATCAAACCAGTAGCATTCAGTTTCTGCTAATGGAGTAGTTGCAAGGGGAAAAGCAGTTGGAGATTGAGGTTAGGTGCTTGTAGGACACCAAGACACGAAAGATAATCGCTGGGAAATGGAATGAGAAGCTATTGTAGCCATGCAAGGATCAATAAGAATGGGGTTGAGAGAGTAAGAAGTCATAAATCATAGAACATAGAATAGTACAGCATAGTACAGGGCCTTCAGCTCAAGACATTGTGCTGACCTATGTAAACTGACTCCATGATTAATCTAATGCTTCGCTCCCATATACCATATAACCCTCCATTTTCTTACATCCATGTGCCTATCTCCTGGCGCCCCTGGCAGGACATTGCTGGCACTTACTGTTGGTGTAAAAGATCTACCTGTTACATCTCCTCTGAACTTTCCTCCACCCGCCTCAAACTGATTTCCTCTGGTACTGGGCATCGCTCTCCAGGGAAAAAAGGTCTACTTATACCCTTCATAACCTTATACTACACCTCTAAAAAGTTGCTTCTTATTGGATCAAGGAGAGCTTATAAAGTTTTATGTGGGTGGGGAAAGGTTTGACGGGGGAATAGGGATCAGATAAGTTCAGGGTTGACATCGTCATAAGACATAGATGAAGTTATCTGATTAACAAGAGATTTAAAGAGGGAAACACAAGCAGAAGGAATATAAAAGCTGTTCATTCTAGTGAAGACATGCTGCTGCCGAGTTAGTGAGAGAAACCAGCATTAGCTTATTTGGACAGTGTGATAGTGATGGAACTAATTAATTGAATGAAACGGACACAGGAACATTTGGAGTGAACATAATATCATCAGACCAGACTGGACTTCATGACTGGAGGCAATTAATATTCAGTGACTTTTCATCCTTCACCCTGTGGATTCTAAGCCAGGACTGCATTGGTGAAGTCCTCTGGCTGACACCATAGGCTTAAGCTGAAAGATTCATACCATTGAGAACATCAATGCACCCCTCATACAATCTCTTCTCCCTCCTGCCGTCTGGGAAAAGGCTCCGAAGCATTCAGGCTCTTACGACCAGACCATGTAACAGTTTCTTCCCCCAAGCTATCAGGCTCCTCAATACCTGAAGCCTGGACTGACACCTTGCCCTACTGTCCTGTTTATTATTTATTGTAATGTCTGCACTGTTTTTGTGCACTTTATGCAGTCCAGTGTAGGTCTGTAGTATAGCTTTCTCTGTGTTTTTTTTATTACGTAGTTCAGTCTAGTTTTTTGTACTGTGTCATGTAAACCATGGCCCTGAAAAACGTTGTCTCATTTTTACTATGCACTGTACCAGCAGTTATGGTCGAAATAACAATAAAAGTTGACTTGACTTGACTTGACTTGACTTGATCTACCATAAACGCTGCCTGAGCAGGGCGAAAAGCATTATCAAGGATGCATCTCACCCTAACCATGGACTTTTTACTCTCCTCCCATCCGGTAGGCGCTACAGGAGCCTCTGCTCCTGCACCAGCAGGCACAGGAAGAGCTTCTTCCCTGAGGCTGTGACCATGCTGAACCTCACATCACAGCACTAAGCAGTATTGCACCCATATTGTACTATCTCAGTACTTTTCTATTGGTGTGCTGCAGCACTTACTTTTTACTCACAGTTATTTTGTAAATAACACTATTCTTTGCATTTCTGGTTAGATGCTAACTGCATTTCATGGGCTTTGTATCTGTACTCGGCACAATGACAGTAAAGTTGAATCTAATCTAATCTAAATCTTAAAACTATAAATCCATCAGTTTCCCACTTTTAAACCATGCATTTGCAAATTGTGAGGCTCTCGAAGGCTAGATAACATTTTCTTGCTTGTAGGTGACTGTTTATTCCTCTCCATAGATGCTACCTGACCTGCTGAGTTCCTCCAGCAGTTTGTATGTGCTGGTCTGGATTTCCAGCATCTGCAGAATCTCTTGCGATTGTGACTTTGCATTTTAATTGTACATGTTACATTTCCATGAGTTTTACAAAGCTCTTCCTATTTTACAAAACCCTGTGCCATGGTTTCGTAGTGGTTAGTGCAATGCTATTACACCTCAGGTTGTCTGTTCTCCCCGTGACAGCAATGGTTTCCTCTGGGTGCTCTTGTTTCCTCCCACAGTCCAAGCACGTACCAGTTAGTGGGTTAATTGGTCATTGTAAAATTGTCATGTGATTAGGTTAGTGTTAAATAGTTGGGTTGCTGGGCGGCATGTCTGGTTGGACTAGAAGTGTCTGTTCTGTGCAGTATCTCTAAATATAAATAAATAAAACAAAATTTCCTGGGGATGTCAACCCTTCTGTCTCCTTGGGTCTACATTTGGTGCCCTAAAGTTCAATATTTCAGTAGCATTTCCATAATTGGCACAACTTACAGTGTCATTTAGAAGGCACGGTATTGCCTCACTCTTCCAGTAACCTTGTTCAATCCTGACGTCCAGTCTGTCTGTTCAGAATTTGAACCCAATTTCTTGTTTTCTGGTATCCTGGTTCAGCATGTAAATACAATTACAAAGAAAGCACAGCAGCATCTTTACTTCCTTAAGAGTTTGTAGAGATTCAACATGACAGCTAAAACTTTGACAAACTTCTATAGATGTGTGGTGAAGAGTATATTGACTGGCTGCATCACAGCCCTGGTATGGAAACATGAATGCCCTTGAATGGTTACTGCCTAGTCTATCATAGGTTAAAGCTCTCCTAACCATTGAGCATATCTACATGAAATACTGTCTCAGGAAAGCACCATCCATCATCTAGGACCCCCACCTCCCAGATCATGCTCTTTTCTTGCTGCTGTCATCAGGAAGAAGGTCGAAGAGCTTCAGGACTCACACCACCATGTTCAGGAACAGTTAGTACCCCTCAATCATCAGGCTCTTGAACTACTCCCTGAACTATTCCCATAACTAATGGACTCACTTTCAATGACTCTTCATTCACATTCTCCATATTTGTTGTTTATTTATTTATTGTTATTAATTCTTCTTTTTGTATTTTAACAGTTTGTTGTCCTTTGCACTCTGGTTGAATGCTCTACTTGGGACGTCCTTCATTGGTTTGGTTACAGTTATTATTCTATGAATTTATTGAGTATGCCCACAAGAAAAAGAATCTCAGGGATGTATACGGTGACCTATATGTATTTGATAATAAATTTATTTTGAACTTGGGAATGATTGGAGGGTTGGTGAACATTGGTGAGGGGGTGAGGTAGCTGCTGATTACGGAGATACGGTACCACTGTTGGCAGCTGGATGCCTATGTGGGGTTTGAGTTTGGTGCTGTGTAGTGAATCCATAGTGGCCTGAAGAGTGACCCAATGTGATTAGTCCTAGGAAAATGTGGCATAATACCTTCTGCTCAATGTGCTTCCATAGAGCCCCTGCAAGGAAGCTGACAAAATGGTCAATATATAGAAATCCCATCATCTAACACAGGTTGGGAAGCACCTGCTTGGATTCTAATGGAAAATGACAAGGATAAGTCTGTTAATGCAATTCACTCTGTGGCAAGTACATCTTCAATTTTGTATTACAACGCAGGGGATTGAGTTCAAGAGTCACGAGGTAGCGTTGCAACTCAATAAAACCCTGCTTAAACCACGCTTGGAATATTGTCTTCCGATCTGGTCACCTCACTGTAATAAGGATGTAAACGTGCTGGGGATGGTGCAGAGGAAATTTACCGGGATGCTGCCGGGATTAGAGAGCATGTCTTATGAGGATAGTTTGAGTGAACTAGGGGTTTCCTCTTCATAGCAAAGGTGGATGAGAGGTGATTTGACAAGATGATAAGAGGATAGTTCATGTTGATAGCCAAGGCAACAATGGTTATTATGAGGAGGCATAATTTTGAGGTAATTGGAGGAAAGTATAGGGAGGATGTCAGAGGTAAGTTTTTACACAGAGAATAGTGGATGCATAGAATGCCTTATCAGATGTGTTGGTAGAAGCAGATATATTAGGGGAATTTAAGAAACTCTTAGATAGGCATATAGACGATAGAGAAGTAGAGGGTTATGTGGGTGGGAAAGGTTAGATTGATCTCGATGCAGGTTAAGTGGTTGGCACAACATTGTGCGCTGAAGGGCCTGTACTGAGCTGTAACGTTCTATGTTATGTGTTCTAAAGTGGATAGTGTGCAATCTAATTTCTTGGCTCATTATTTTGCCCATCAATCTAATTCATTAGCATGAATGTTAGGCATACTCATGAGCTTTTTAAATAATTTATGATCAAATATTTGTCCTTAAATTATTCTAGATATTATTCGCTTGTTACGTGAATGCTTCTCTTCACTCCAGAGCCTTTAGCTGACGAATAGTTTTTCAAACATTAATCAACTTCTGTTATCGATGACTTCCATTGTTGCTCCTTCCTGTAGGAGAGATGAGTTCGTACAGAGGCAATTTGCCAAACATGTCTTCAGTGGCCACTTTATTAGATAAACCTGTACACCTGCTCATTAATGCAAATATATAATCAAGGTTGGTGAGCATTGGTGAGGGGGTGAAGTAGCTGCTGATTACGGAGATACGGTACCACTGTTGGCAGCTGGATGCCTATGTGGGGTTTGAGTTTGGTGCTGTGTAGTGAATCCATAGTGGCCTGAGGAGTGATCCAATGTGATTAGTCCTAAGAAAATGTGGCTTAATACCTTCTGCTCAATGTACTTCCATAGAGCCCCTGCAGGGAAGCTGATGAAATGGTCAATATGTTGAAATCCCATCATCTAACACAGGATGGGAAGCACCCGCTTGGATTCTAATGGAAAATGACAGGGAAAAGTCTGTTAATGCAATTCACTCTGTGGCAAGTACATCTTCAATTTTGTATTGCAACGCAGGGGATTGTGTTCAAGAGTCACGAGGTAGTGTTGCAACTCGATAAAACCCTGTTTAAACTACGCTTGGAATATTGTCTTCCGATCTGGTCACCTCACTGTAATAAGGATGTAAACGTTCTGGGGATGGTGCAGAGGAAATTTACCGGGATGCTGCCGGGATAAGAGAGCATGTCTTATGAGGATAGTTTGAGTGAACTAGGGCTTTCCTCTTCATAGCAAAGGTGGACACTTTATTAGATAAACCTGTACACCTGCTCATTAATGCAAATATATAATCAGCCAATCATATCACAACAATTCAATGCATAAAAGCATGCAGACATGATTTGAGTATCTAAGAAACTGCAGATCTTCTGGAATTTTCATGCACAACGGCCTCTAGAATTTCCAGAGAACGGTGCGAGAAACAAAAAAAAAAATCCATTGAGTGGTAGTTATGGAGTGAAAATGCTTTGTTCATTTCATTGCTTGTCACACCAGACAGTCAGCCATTCTTGTCTGACGCGTAGTGTCAGGACCGGTCTCCTTTCGGATTAACAGGGTCACGGTATGAACGTTCCTGACTTGATCCATGTTTTTTATGAGGCCGAGTGGCTAGCTTGGCACTCAACACCTGCCACGGATGGAAAGCGAGCCCAGGGGTGGGGGGGGGGGGGCATCTGGGTTCAAACTTGGGAGCCTTCGATTCCAAAGTCTGGCGCTGATGCCACTGAGCCACTTAATGCTTTGTTAATGAGAGAGGTCAGAGGAGAATGGCCAGACTGGTTCAAGTTGCCAGGAAGGTAACAGTAACTCAAATAACCATACATTACAACAGTGGTGTGCAGAAGAGCATCTCTAAATGCACAACACATCGAATCTTGAAATGGATGGGCTGCAGCCACGGGGAACAAGAACATACTGTACCTAATAAAGTGGCCACTGAATGCGCAGGCAGATGGAGCTGTTAGCATTGAGAGTGAATCCTTTCACCGAATAATTCCACGCTTTCTATGAACACAATATTGAGTTCCCTGATAATATGTATATTCCGACTGCGTTTGCTCAGGCTGTATCAGCAAAAACAGAAATGCAGGTAACCCTTTCATCAGAGCATGTTGTGGGTCTTATATTTGACTGTCACATTCCTGTACCCCTTACACTTGAGTATGCTGCCTTCTCACAGCTATCATCAGGCAGGAGGTACAAAAGCCTGAAGTCCCACACCACCAGGTTCAAAGGAGGTACTTCCCTTCAACCATACGGTTCATGAACCAAATGACAAAACATCACAGTTTAACAACACTCAGAGCACTTTGATCACTTTGTACTTAAATAGACTTTTTTGTTCTAATTGTGTTTCCTAATGTTAATTTATATATGCTTATTCTTATGGATTATGTTTATATGGTGTTATATGGCTGTGATGTTGCAAGAACTGATTGAATATTGAAAGGCCTAGCCAGAGTGGACATGGAGAGGATGTTTCCTCTAGTGGGAGAGTCTAGGGCCAGAGGGTGCAACTTCAGAGTACAAGGACGTCCCTTTAGAACAGAGATAAGGAGGAATTTCTTTAGCCAGGGGGTGGTGAATGTGTGGAATTCATTGTCACAGGTGTCATTTGTCATTAAATATAGATGCCTATATTTAAGGTAGAGGTTGATAGCAAAGGTTAATTTGTAAGGGCATCAAAGGTTACAGGGCAAAGACAGCAGAATGGGGTTGAGAGGGATAATAAGCCAGCCATGATGGAATGACAATGCAGATCTGACTGTAAAAATGGCTCCTATGTCTTATGGTTTTATGGTCTTATAGCAAGTAAGTTTTTCATTGCACCTGTGCATGTGACAATAAGCTTGAATTTGAATTTGTCTTTTTCTACACTGGATTTGATTAGGATTTCTTCAATCTGCAGCATTTTATTCCATCCTAGGGATTGCAAATAACACGGGTATATGTTCATCTTAGCCACACAGAGGTACAATTCGGCTGGCATGAATGTTACTGCTACACTAACAGTTAATTCAGTTGTTCTTGAGTTTCTTTACGAGAGGTACGCATGTCCAGCCGGAGGGACAGGGATTAAGAAGCTGACTACCAGGTGACATTGACAGGTGAGTGTTCTTGTTCACTGATCAGTGCAAGAAAAATACCTTCATTGAGATGTTGTACTTGGCAGCCAAGATTTACGGGATGTCGAACCAACATGCAACTGCACCAGTGAGGTAAGCCAAGAGCCCCTGTAATGACCTGGGCTTGAGTTTCTAGTTAGCACACCACTTCTGGGGTGTAACACTGGGAATGTCAAAGTTGGATAAATTTAGTATCTGCTGTAAGAGGTATCTTGAACAGTAGGGCTAAACCCTTGGAATATCTCAGTCAGGGATCTAGTTCAGGTTGAATGAAGCTTTCTCAAAATTAGCCTCGACCTTCCCCACACAGGGCTCTTCACTGTTGATTGGGACAATCGATGGGGAATTAAGTGCAAGTTTACAGGAATAAGGAAAATCTTATCTGCATGCATCGCAGATTGGTACGGCAACAACTCTGCACATTGCTGCAAGAAACTGAAGAGAGGTTGTGGACACAGTTTCTGTGAAGCTGTGAAAAGGCAAAGTACTTCATCTTTCATTTATTTTACAAGCAAGTATGTCACATCCACTTTTGAATGATCATCAGCCTGACGTGTTCACTCCTGTTTCTCTCTCCACGGATCCTGCCAGATCTCCATGGATCATACATTATCTGGCAACTGCACTCGTGTAATTAAAAAGCATCTAGGCAATGTCCAACTCCTCTGTTACATTGATGACTGTATTGATGCCATTTCATACATCCATGCTGAGCTCATCAATTTCATTACCTTTATCAGTAACTTCCACCCTTCCCTTAAATTCACTTGGTCCGTTTTTGATACCTCCCTCCTTTTTTTGATTTCTCTGTCTCCACCTCTGGAGCCAAACTGTCAACTGACATTTTTTTTTATAAACCTACAGATTCCCACAGTTATCTTGACTCTACCTCTTCCCACTTTATCTCCTGTACAAATGCCATTCCCTTTTTGGGCCCCATATCTCAGAAAGGACATGTTGTCATTGGAGAGTGTCCAGAGGAGGTTCATGAGGATGATTCCAGGAATGAAGGGGTTAACAATACGAGAAGTGTTTGGCAGCTTTGGGCCTGTACTTACTGGAATTTAGAAAAATGCAGGGGATCTCATTGAAACCTACAGAATGTTGAAATGACTAGACAGGGTGTGTGGAGAGGATGTATCCTCTAGTGGGGGTATCCAGAGCTTGAGGGCACAGCATCAAAACTGAGGGGCAACCTTTTAGAACAGAGGTAAGGAGAATTTTTTTTTAGCCAGAGAGTAGTGAAGTGAATCTGTGGAATGCTTTGCCAGAGACTGCAGTGGAGGCCAAGTCCGTGGGTATATTTAAGGTGGAAGTAGATAACTTCCTGATTGCTCAGGGCATCAAAGGATATTGGGTGCAAGTTGAATAGGGAGTTAACATTGGCATGTGGCAAAGGTAATGTCGCAGTAGTTATGGGGGATTTCAACATGCAGGTGAACTGGGAGAATCAGGTTGGTGCTGGACCACAGGATAGGGAGTTTGTAGAGTGCCTACGGGATGCATTCTTAGAACAGCTTGTAGGAGAGCCGACCAGGGACAAGGCTATTCTGGATTTAGTGTTATGCAATGAACAGGATTTGATAAGTGATCTTGCAGTAAAGGAGCCATTAGGAGGTAGTGATCATAATATGATAAGTTTTTATCTGCAATTTGAGAAGGAAAAGGGCAGCTCGGAGGTGTCAGTGTTGCAGTTGAATAGGGGAAACTATGGAGCCATGAGGGAGGAGCTGGCCAAAGTTGACTGGATGGATATCCTAGCAGAAAAGACAGTGGAACAGCAATGGCAGGTATTCTTGGGAATAATGCACAAGGTGCAAAATCAGTTCATCCCCCGGAGAAGGAAGGATTCAAAGGGGGGAAAGGGGCCACAGTGGTTGACAAAGGAAGTCAGAGATTGCATAGCATTAAAAAAAAGGAAGTATGACAGAGCTAAGGTGAGTGGGAGGACAGATGATTGGGAAGTTTTTAAGGAACAACAGAACTTAACTAAAAAGGCAATACAGGGAGAAAAAATGAGGTACAAACGCAAGCTAGCCAGGAATATAAAGAAAGATAGCAAAAGCTTTTTTAGGTATGTGAAGAGAAAGAAGATAGTTAAGAACAATGTTGGGCCCTTGAAGAATGAATTGGGTGAAATTGTTATGGGAAACAGAGAAATGGCAGAAGAATTTAATGAGTACTTTAGATCTGTCTTCACTAAGGAAGACACAAGCAATCTCCCAGATGTATGGATGGGCCAAGGACATAGGGTAACAGAGGAAATGAAACAGATTGACATTAGGAAGGAAACGGTGATGCGTAGACTGATGGGACTGAAGGCTGACAAATCCCCAGGTCCAGATGGTCTGCATCCTAGGGTACTAAAGGAGGTGGCCCTGGAAATTGCGGATGCATTGGTAATCATTTTCCAATGTTACTTAGATTCAGGATCAGTTCCTGAGGATTGGAGAATGGCTAATGTTATCCCACTTTTTAAGAAAGGAGGGAGGGAGAAAACAGAGAACTATCGTCCTGTCAGCCTGACATCGGTGGTGGGGAAGATGCTAGAGTCCATTATTAAGGATGAAATAGTGGCATATCTAGATAGCAGTGATAGGATTGGGCTGAGCCAGCATGGATTTACCAAGGGTCAATCATGCTTGACTAATCTGTTGGAGTTTTTCGAGGATGTAACCAGGAAGTTAGATGGGGGAGATCCAGTGGATGTAGTGTGCCTCAATTTTCAGAAGGCATTTGATAAGGTCCCACATAGGAGATTGGTGGGTAAAATCAAAGCTCAGGGCATCGGGGGGAAGACATTGACATGGATAGAAAACTGGTTGGCAGATAGAAAGCAAAGGGTAGCGGTCAATGGGTGTTTCTCGGAATGGCAGGTGGTGACTAGTGGGGTGCCACAGGGCTCGGTATTGGGACCACAGCTGTTTACAATTTACATCAACGATTTAGATGAAGGCATTGAGAATAACATCAGCAAATTTGCTGATGATACTAAACTGGGTGGCAGTGTGACTGTGATGAGGATGTTAGGAGAATTCAGGGTGACTTGGATAGGCTGAGTGAGTGGGCAGATACTTGGCAGATGACGTTTAATGTGAATAAGTGTGAGGTTATCCACTTTGGGAGTAAGAACAGGAAGGCAGATTATTATCTGAACAGTGTAGATTTAGGTAAGGGAGAAATACAAAGAGATCTAGGAGTCCTTGTTCATCAGTCACTGAAGGTGAATGAGCAAGTGCAGCAGGCAGTGAAGAAGGCTAATGGAATGTTGGCCTTTGTTACAAAGGGAATTGAGTACAAGAGCAAGGAAATCCTCTTGCATTTGTACAGAGCCCTGGTGAGACCACACCTGGAGTATTGTGTACAGGTTTGGTCTCCAGGGTTAAGGAAGGACATCCTGGCTGTAGAGGAAGTGCAGCATAGATTCATGAGGTTAATTCCTGGGATGACTGGACTGTCTTACGCAGAGAGGTTAGAGAGACTGGGCTTGTACACGCTGGAATTAAGGAGATTGAGAGGGGATCTGATTGAAACATATAAGATTATTAAGGGATTGGACAAGATAGAGGCAAGAAATATGTTCCAGATGCTGGGAGAGTCCAGTACCAGAGGGCATGGTTTGAGAATAAGGGGTAGGTCATTTAGGACAGAGTTAAGGAAAAACTTATTCTCCCAGAGAGTTCTGGGGGTCTGGAATGCACTGCCTCGGAAGGTAGTGGAGGCCAATTCTCTGGATGCTTTCAAGAAGGAGCTAGATAGGTATCTTATGGATAGGGGAATCAAGGGATATGGGGACAAGGCAGGAACCGGGTATTGATAGTAGATGATCAGCCATGATCTCAGAATGGCGGTGCAGGCTCGAAGGGCTGAATGGTCTACTTCTGCACCTATTGTCTATTGTCTATTGTCTATTGATATTGTGAGAAGCCAGATGTATGGGGTTGAGCAGGATCAGGGATCACCTATGATGGAATGGCGGAGCAACTCAATGTCTTATGGTTTTTATCAGTTCCTTCACCTCTGCCACATCTGTTCCCAGGATACAGCTTTCCTTTCCAGGACATCAGAGATGTCCTCCTTCCTCAAAGCACAAGGTTCCCCTTCCTCCATTTTTGATGCTGCCCTCATCTGCATCTCCTCCATTCCCTGGACATCTGCACTCACCCCATCTTCCTGCCGCCTTAACAATGATAGAGTTCCTCTTGTCCCTACCTACACAGCATGTCTCCACATCCAATACCTCCCTCCTTCCACTTTCTGCAGGGATCGCTCCCTCTGCAATTCCCTTGTCCATTCATCTCTCCCCACTAATCTCTCTCATGACATTTATCCCTGCAAGCACCCCAGGTGTTACACCTCCTCCCTCATCTCCTTTCAGGGACCCAAACAGTCTTTCCTGATAAGGCAACACTTCACCTGACAATCTGCTGAGATTGTCTATTGTGTCCAGTGCTTCTAATGCAGCCTCCTCTATATTGGTGAGACTTGTTGTAAATTAGGGACTGCTCTGTCGAGCACCTCTGCTCCATCCACCAAAAACAGAACATCCTGGTGGCCAAACATATTAATTCTGATTTCCATTCCCGTTCTGAAATGATGGTCCATGGCCTCTTGGGCCAAGATGAGGCCACCCTCAGGGTGGACAAGAAACACCCTAAATTCCGTCTGGGTAGCCTCCAACCTCATGGCATGAACATCAATTCCTCCTTCCAGTAAGATTATTTTCCCTCCCCCTCCCCTCTTCTGTTATTCCCCACTCTGGCCTTTTGCCTCATCTCACCTGCCTATCACTTCCCCATGGGTTCCCTCCTCCTTCCCTTTCTCCTATGGTCTACTCTCCTCTCTATCAGATTCCTTCTTCTCCAGCCATTTGCCTTTCCTAGCCACCTGGCTTCACCTATCACCTCTCGCTATCCTCCTTCCCCACCTGCCTCCTAACTATTTTATTCTGGCATCTTCCCCCTTCCTTTCCAGTCTTGAAGAAGAGTCTCGGCTCAAAATGTTGACTGTTTATTCAGTTCCATAGATACTGCTTGACATGCTGAGTTGCTCTGGCATTCTGTGTGTGTGTTGCCCAGGCAATCCACAGCAGCCAATGCCAACAATATTTGACATTGAACAATATTGGACATTAAGTAAGATTAGCAGGAGCTTGGTCATGGAAGTAAGTTTCCAAGGGAGCATTAAAGGAGGAGAAATAAGTTGAGAGAGTAAGGTAAGAACAGGGAATATTGGAAATGCTCAGCAGATCAGGCAGCATCTATGGAAGTTGAAGTAGTTAACATTTCAGGTCTTGGATCCCTTGTCAGAACTACTCATCTCTTTGATAAAAGATATTGCTCCTGCAACTGTTTTTCTTTTCTGAAATAATGCCTGACTTCCAACCACTTCCAGCAATTTTCTCTTCATTTCAAATATCAGATGTCCTGCATTTGCAGTTTTTTTTTTGACTTTTCATCTCAAGTTCAAGTTCAAATTCAGTTTATTGTCATGCAATTGTCCATATGTATACTGTTAAATGAAACAATGTTCCTCCAGAACAAGATGGACAACACAGTCCATATAAGTCACAAACACAACACATAAAGTAACATTACTACTTGTAAATTAGCAAATAATAAGGTGCATTTATGCCAAAAGTTAGAAAGTAACCGGTAACTTTACAGGTGCTTCATGCGTAATAAGATCTGGGGTGGTGGCAAAGAGTTCATTCGTTTTATGGCCTGGAGGAAGAAGCTGTTTCCCATCCTACTAGTCCTTGTCCTCTTGTTCCCATCCTATCAGATCCATTTTCAGGCTACTGCTCTGCAAGAAAATGCAGAGAGTTCTGGACATTGCTCAGCACATCACAGAAACCAGCCTGCCCTCTATGGGCTCACACAAAACGCTGGAGGAACTCAGCAGGCCAAGCAGTCTTTATGGAAAAGAGTATAGTCAATGTTTCGGGCCAAGACCCTACAGCAGGACTACTACACTTCTCGCTGCCTCAGTAAAGCAGCCAAAATAATCAAAGACCCCACCCACCATGGACATTCTCTCTTCTCCCCTCTCCCATCAGGCAGAAGATTCAAACACCTGAAAGCACTTACTGCCAGGCTCAAGGACAGCTTCTTGTTCACATTTAGAACGCTATTAAATAATTCCAGAGTATAATAAAATAGATTCTTGATCTCACTTCTATCTTGTTATGATCTTGCACTATATTGTTTACTTGTTTGGCAATTTCTCTGGAGCTGTTATAATTTATTTTGCACTCTGTTATTGTTTTACCTTGATACTTTACCTCAAGATACACTTTTCATTGTATTTCAGTACATGTCGCAACAACAAACCAATTCCTATTCCAAAAGCTTTAAAGAGTCGTCACCTTTCTGTGAGCGAAGCAACAAATCCACCAAACTTAGAATTGCAACACACACAAAATGCTGGTGGAACGCAGCAGGCCAGGCAGCATCTATAGGGAGAAGCACTGTCGACATTTCGGGCTGAGACCCTTCGTCAGGACTAACTGAAAGGAAAGATAGTAAGAGATTTGAAAGTAGGAGGGGGAGGGGGAAATGTGAAATGATAGGAGAAGACCGGAGGGGGTGGGATGAAGCTGAGAGCTGGAAAAGTGATTGGCAAAAGGGATACAGAGCTGGAGAAGGGAAAGGATCATGGGATGGGAGGCCTAGGGAGAAAGAAAGGGGAAGGGGAGCACCAGAGGGAGATGGAGAACAGGCAGAGTGATGGGCAGAGAGAGAGAAAAAAAAGAGGAGGGGAAAAGAAAAACTAAATATATCAAGGATGGGGTAAGAAGGGGAGGAGGGGCATTAATGGAAGTTAGAGAAGTCAATGTTCATGCCATCAGGTTGGAGGCTACCCAGACGGTATATAAGGTGTTGTTCCTCCAACTTGAGTATGGCTTCATCTTGACGGGAGAGAAGGCCCTGGATAGACATATCAGAATGGGAATGTGACGTGGAATTAAAATGTGTGGCCACTGGGAGATTCTGTTTTCTCTGGCGGACAGAGCGTAGGTGTTCAGCGAAACGGTCTCCCAGTCTGCGTCAGGTCTCACCAATATATAAAAGGCCACTCCGGGAGCACCGGACGCAGTATACCACACCAGCCGACTCACAGGTGAGGTGTCGCCTCACCTGGAAGGACTGTCTGGGGTCTGTTACGACTTTGGCCAAAATTTCTGTCTTCTTATTTATCTTATTTAGATATACAGTGCATAATAGGCCCTTCTTCAAGCCGCGCTGCTAGAAACCCACTGATTTAACTCTAACCTAATCATGGGACAATTGACAAAGGCCTATTAACTACTAACCAGCACAACCTATCATTGGACTGTGGAAGGAAACCAGAGCACCCAGAGGAAACCCATGCATTCCACAGGGAGGACGTATGCACTTTGCAGAAGACACCAGGATTGAACTCTGAACTCTGATGCCTTAAGCTGTAAGAGCATCATGCTAACCACAAAGCTACCGTGGTGCTCTGTCCTCGTATCGCTTCCCACTCCAGGAGCTTACCAGTGTGCTTCTGACTTGGCATTGCAATGGGCTCCGATGGCTACTGCTCCAGTTTTGGGCATCAGGTTTTAAGCTGATCTGTTCTGTCGTCGAGACCATACCCTGTAACCTCACAATCTACTTCATTATAACTTCCTTATTGTCTATCAGCACTGCACTGTCTCTGTAACTGTAATCACCATTATGTGCCATGTTGTGTGATATAGGTGATCATGCTCTTTGACCATGATTGTTCTTGGCAATTTTTTCTATGGAAGTCGTTTGCTATTGACTTCTTCTGGACGGTGTCTTTACAAAACGAGTAACCCCAGCCATTATCAATACTCTTCAGAGGTTGTCTGACAGGCATCACTGGTCGCATAACCAGGAATTGTGTTATGCACCGGCTGCTCATATGATCATTCACCACCTGCTTCCATGGCTTCACGTCACCCTGATCGGGGGATGGGGGGCCTAAGCAGATGCTACACCTTGCCCAAGGGTGACCTGCAGACTAGTGGAGGAGAGGAGTGCCTTACACCTCCTTTGGTAGAGACATATCTCCACTCCTACATCCAGTACCTGTAATATATGTAATAATTCCAGCATCTGCAGATTCCCTCGTGTTGTCTGTAATACTTGTATTGTTTTACCTTGTACTACCTCAATGCACTGTTGTAATGAATTGATCTGTATGAACAGTATGTAAGGTGAGTTTTTCCACTGCAATTTGGTACACGTGACAATGATAAAGCAATTTACTCATTTACTTTTCAATCTCAGCTCAGCCAGTACAATTGATGTTGAATGCTAAATCTCCACAGAGCAGATTAGAGAAAGGGGCAGATTTATTTTAGCAAAATATTGGACCATAATACCATAAGACCTAAGATATAGGAGCAGAAGTAGGCCATTTGGCCCATCAAGACTGTTCTGACATTCAATCATGGACTGATCCAATTCTTCCAGTCATCCCCACTCCCCTGCCTTCTCCCCAGAAAGTATCCTGGTGGAAATTCAAGAAAATAAAGTGCAAAGTCAATGCTTTGGCAGAAATCCCTCATCATTCCTGATCTGGTGTGTTCCACCAGCATTTTGTGTGCTACTCTGGATTTCCAGCATCCGCGAAATCCCTTGTGTTTTATGTAAAGTTTAAACTGGCTACACAGAATAGATTTGCAGTTTCTGCTAAACATTTTACATTAAACCCAGCTGTCACAGCTAGATGGGTGGTGAAAAATGTTTTTGGCATACTGGCCTTCATTAGTTAAGGAATTGACTATTGAAATTGCAACATTAATTAATTAGTGGTTATGTGTTTCTGAAGCCGCATTTGGAATATTGGAAACACAAGGAATATTGTGTTCAGATTGGGTCACCCTGCTATAGGAATGAATGCAGAGGAGATTTGTTAGGGTGTTGCCAGACTCAATGGAATGAGTTAAGGAGAGAAGTGGAGGAGATTGAGACTTTACTTATTGAAATGTAGAAGAATGAGGGGTGATCTTTCAGAGGTGTATGAGATCATGAGGGGTACAGGTAGGGTGCATGCACACTGTCTTTTCCCAGGATTTTCCAATACAGAACTATAGAGAATAGATTGAAGGTGAGAGGAGAGAGATTTATTAGGAGCATGAGGAGCAATGTATTCACCCAGACAGTGGATGTATATGGAACAGAGGAAGTGGATGAGTCAGGTATATTAACATTTTAAAAGTACTTGGACAGGTACATACATGAATAGGAAATAGTTAGAGGGATGTGGGCCAAATGTTTACTGGCAAGAGAAAATCTGCAGATGCTGGAAATGCAAAGCAACACACACAAAGTGGCGGAAGAACTCAGCAGGCCAGACAGCATCTTTGGAAAAGAGTCAACAGTCGACGTTTCATGCCAAGGCCCTTCATCAGGGCTGGATGTTCCCAGGACTGTACTTTCTTTGTGGCTGTTACCCATTTATTCTGCATTGTTGGGTGGCGCAGTAGTGTAGCAGTTAGTGTAATGCTTTACGGTAGTGGTGCTCATCCTTTTTCTGCTTGTGGTTCACCTGTGACTTTTGTTTACCTCTGTGTCCCCACCCTCCATATTCTCTGTTAGTTGCTGAAGTTTCTTTTTGTTCAACTGTACTATTCATTCTAATATACAGTCATTATTTATGTTTTAACAGGTTATAGGTTAAATATAATGTTACAAGTGTATACTGTTTGAAAAATAAAATGCTTTCAAAGTTCTGAGTAGGATACATTATAATATTAATAAACCAGCAATGAAAAAGCACTTAATATTGTTACAGTGGGTATTTAGTGAGATCCTTGCCCCTGATGCAAATTAGCGAGTTTTGAATATCTGGTTGCAAGTTGGTTAAAGCTAGTCAAATATCAAGGGGTACCAGGGATAGAAACCATCAAGATGGCACCAGTGTACAACACTCCCTTGTTCGACATCTTCCAGGTAGCTCACAAAAATGTCTTTTTCACCTTTTAACATCTGTTTTTCAACTTAAATGTGTCTCTGGGACTGTTAGAGCCCGTGATTTACAGTTTGGAGATTGTTTAAGTGATCCAGTGCTTTGCTGTCTCGGAGAAGATTGTGGGAAGCCAGAGTGTACTCAGACAGCCTCGATGCAAAGAAACTTTGAAACCCAGCTTTCACAGCGAACCAATATTCGACCCCATTTCACCACTTAAAACATCAGTATGCACTGATTAAAGCATCAAGGAAGATTGAGACATCGAGGTGAATGTGATAGGCAAGCAAGAGTTTCAGTGCTATCTGCCTGCCTTTTGATTACTGCCAGAGAATGAATCTGTGAGCGGCCTATCACTGTGAGGCTCGCTGTGGCAGCTGGGTAGGTCTCTCTGCCTCATGTGGTGTCCCTCTCCCTCGATGTATGTCAGAGATATCATAGGATGGTATCGTGGTTCTGCATTTGTGGATTGGACTATTGCACTTAAGGACTTTTCAGATTTATGGTTTTTATATTTTGTGTTTTTTAATCAGCTGTTCCTTTTTTGTTTTGTTGTTGGAGGGGAGGTTGGTGTTCTATTGTGTTCTGTGAGCTTTTTTAGAGGGGAAGGGGTTGTTTTTAGGGATCAATGTTCCTGTTCCATCTTGTGTTTGGGGAGGGGTTGATAATTGGGATGCTGTTCTTTTGTGTGTGAGGGGGTGAAGGTGAGTTTGATCTTTCTCTCTGAACTGATTTTCATGTCCTTTCTTTGTTTCATGGCAATCTGGAGAAGACAAATCTCAGAGTTGTATATGGATACCTGCTTAGATATTAAATGGACCTCTGAACCTTTGAACCACTTTTCACAATATCACGATGGTTAGGTGCTTTTGATAGCAGGTGAAGAGCTTGAATAAAATCACCTTCAACTTGATAGGAGATGGGAAATCCAAGTTAAGCCAACTTTACCTTCTCCCAGAGCTGTGGAAACTTATTTTGTATATCAGTAGTTATCCAGAAATTTTGCATTTGAGAAAATTAGTAAATGTTGAAGAATTATAATGTACAATCTCATGTAAATGTAAGAAAGTCTGCAGATGCTGGAAATCCAAAGCAACACATACAAAATCTTGGAGGAATTCAGCAGGTCAGACATCATCTATGAAACTGTTTCGGGCTAAGACTTTTCTTCAGGACTGAGAAGGAATGGGGAAGATTCCAGAATAAGAAGGTGGGGGGAGGGGGAAAGGCTAGCTAGAAGGTGATAGGTGAAGCCAGGTGGGTGGGAAAGGTCAAAGTCTGGAGAAGAAGGAATCTCATTGGAGAGGCTTGGAGTGTATGAATGGTAAATTGTGCGTGGTCATGCAGGAGCAGAAAAAACATTTAATGTGCCACATCTCTCCCCCAAATTCTGAACTATTTGATGCCTCATTTGCATTATTTAGCATATTTTCCCATTAATTTCATTCAGGATTCCAATCAAACTACCGTATATGTATTCATTATTTTTTTATTTATATATTTTAGTAATATTTAATTTAAAACTGGAAACTGATCATCAATCATTCAGTGGCCCCCAGTTTCTTGTTGTTTTACTTGTGGCCCCTGTGAAATTTGGCATGGCCCCTGTGGTGGTCATATAGCCCATGTTGCGAACCACTGCTTTACAGTGCAAGTGACCAGGATTAGGGTTCAATTCCTGCGGTGGCTGTAAAATGTTTACATGCTCTCTGGGTGTGTTTCCTTCGGACTCTCCAGTTTCCTTCCACATCCCAAAAGACATGTGAACAGGTTAAGGTTAGTAAGTTGTGGGCAGGCTATGTTTCTGCCAGAAGCATGGGAACATTCGCGGGTGCCCCAAACACATATTTGGACTGTGTGGTCATTGATGAAAACAAAGCATTTCACTGCAACACATGCAAAACGCTGGAGGAGCTTAGCAGGCCAGACAGCATTCAGGGAAGAGAGTAAACAGTCTACGTTCGGGCTGAGACCGTTCTTCAGGATTGAGAAGGAAAGGGGGAGATGCCTGAATTAAAGATGAGGGAGGGGAAAGAGGCTAGCTGGTAGGTGATAGGTGAAGCCAGCTGAGCAGGAAAGGTGAAGGGCTGGAGAAGAAAGTGATAGGAGAAGAGAATGGATAATAGGAGGAGGGGAAGGAGGAGGGGACCCAGGGTGAGAAGACGTACAAGATCAGAGTGGGGAGTATTTCACTCTGTTTCAATGTTTCAATGCACATGTGACGAATAAAACTAATCTTTAAAAATGGGACTAGTTTAGTAGGGGATTTTGGCCAGCATGAACAAATTGGGCTGAAGGTCCTGCTTCCATGGCATATGACCCAATGACCCTCAATCTTCACCCACTCATAAGAGAGGTTTGTTAGACAGAGGCTTTATAGAACCAGCAGATGTAGGATTTAGTTATAGCTCCATCATAATATTCAATGTGAAGCACCGCTTTATAAAAGCAAGGATGTAATGCTGAGGCTTTATAAGGCATTATTCAGAATACACTTGAAGTATTGTGAGCAATTTTGAGCCCCTTATCTAAGAAAGGATGTGCTGGCATTGGAGGGGGTTCAGATAAGGTTTACGAGATTGATCCCTGAAACATAAGGGTTAACATATGAGGAGCATTTGATGGCTCTGGACCTGTACTCACTAGAATTTTAGAAGAATAAAGGGGAGATCTCATTGAAAACCTATCAAATATTGAAAGGCCTCAGTAGAGTGGACGTGGAGACATTGTTTCCTATAGTAGGGGAGTTCAGGACCAGAAGGCGCAGCCTCTGAATAGAAGAAGATCCCTTTAGAATAGAGATGAAGAGGAATTTCTTTAGACAGAGAATGGCGAATCTGTGGAATTCATTGCCATAGATAGCTGTGGAGGCCAAGTCATTGGGTATATTTAAAGTGGAGGTTTATAGGTACTGGATTATTAAGTGTGTAAAAGGTTATGGGAAGAAGGCAGGAGAATGGAGTTGAGTGGAATAATAAATCAGCCATGATAGAATGGCTGAGAAGGCTGATGGGCTGAATAGCCTAATTCTGCTCCTACGTCTTATGGTCTTAACTAATAAGCAGAATAGTGAACCTCTTGTTTTTCTAATCTACATCTGCATCATTATTCATCCCCAAAACCATCTCATTCAAAGGGTTTGGTTCAAATAAGAAATGTGTTGCCACAATATAATAGGGAAGCTGAATTTATAATTCATTTTACAAGGAGTTCAAAGTTAAAGTTCAAAGTAAATTTATTATAAAAATACATACATATGTCACCATATACAACCCTGACATTCAGTTTGTTGCAGGCAGGCAAAAAAAGACAAACAATGTAAATACAAGCAACACAAATATAATAATAATAAGAAGAATAAATAAGATGCAAGTTCATGAGCATTTCATATATTGTGAAATGTTTTGGGGAGAAGGCGGGAGAGAGGAGTTGAGAAGGAAATGGATCAGTCATAATCAAACGGTGGAGCAGACTTAATGGCCTCAATTCTGCTCCTATGACTTCTGGTCTAATATTGAGAACATGAGTTGTAGAGTCCTTGAAAGTGAAGGTTAAAGAATCAGTTCAGTGTTGAGACGAATGAAGTCATCCACATTGGTTCAACAGCCTGATGGTTGAAGGGTAATAACTGTTCCTGAACCTGGTGGTGTGGGGTCTAAAGCTCCTGTGTCTCCTTCCCAATGGCAACAGCGAGAAGTGAGGAGATCAATATGAAAAGAGAAATATTAAGTTATATTAAGATCTAGTCACAGAATCTGTCCAGCACTGACTTAGCCTGCCGTATGAGCTTTTGATAAGTTGAGGTAGTGGTTGAAATATAATGAAATATTATAAAATGGAATATATAATGTATTCTATATTGTTTCATATTAAAAATTGTATGGTAAAATTGCTTTTCTCCGATTTTGACAAAGTGTACACCGATGAAATATTGCCCATACTGTAAGTTTCAGTATGATTAAAGAATAAATCAATGTTCCATGCATAATACTCTGCCTGTATTTCCATAGCTTTGGAAATTGTTCCACTATTAAAAAGTTAACACCATTGCTACATTTGGAGTGTTTCACAAGAATTACAAGCCTTGTTTATTATGCCATAAAACATCTCCAGAGTCCAGCTTAGAGACTCCATGCATTTCTTATAAATGTGACCCAACAAGGGGACAATTCCCTGATGCTGCAAAATTTGGTACGTTGTTAATAGGTTATTGATTGGTATGGCATTTGTGACTGGAGATGATTCATGTAGCTGACAATTAGCCATCGTAATGTACCCCTGTTGCAATATGCTTCCTGTCACAAAATATTAAACAATCCAAAATCCTTTACCAGGTGCACCTGCTAGATGTTGCAACTGCCTGTTAGCGATGAATTACTTCTAGTTTTGTGCTGTGAGCTAAGGTTTATTAGGGGGGTGGATTGACATTGCCAGAACTCATCGTCTCTAACCTTCACAAGCATTACAAGTTCTCCCATCCAGGCTGGCACTTCTGAAACATGACCTGCTCGTGAATTCACATGGAATGCTATCTTACAATTTTATTCCTCTATGTGAAATTTTCCTCGTTTTAATAAAATATTGCTACCCATTTATGTCTTACAAAATGTGTAATGGTGCAATTATTTTTTTCTGTGTTGTACTTCACAATTACAATATTGTGAAACTATATTCCTACCTACCCAGGTCATCTAACTACAATGTCTGAACTGAGAATGTAATGACATAGGGTTGCAAATATTCCATTTAATTATTTCTTCTTTGGCTGAATTTTAACATTCAGTATGTTGTCTTTATGCATAACAATTTAACAAAAGTTGCCTCTGATTGTTAAAAGTTAGCCCACAAGGAGGAACAGTTCAAAGAACGCATTAACTGTCCATTTTGGAGCAGAGGCAGGCTGTCCAGCCCCTTGAACCTGTTCTGTCTTTTAGTTAGATAATGGCTGATATGGAACATAGACCACAGAACAGTCCAGCATAGGAACAGGCCCTTCGACCCATAATGCTGTTCTGAACCAATTCAATTAATACTCAAATGGTCAACTAAACTAATCTCTTCAGCCTACACAATGTCTATATCCTTCCATTTCCCTCACATTCATGTTTCTGTCTAAACTCTTCCTAAAAGTCCCTCATGTATCTGCCTCTACCACCACCCCAGATGTCACATTCTAGGCACCCATGACTCTGTGTAAAAAGCTTGTTCCTCACATCTCCATTGAACTTACGCCCTCTCAACTTAAACGCATGCCCTCTGGTTTGAGAAGTTTCAACCACGGGAAAAATGTCTGTCTACACCATTTATGCCTCTCATAATTTTATAAACCTCAATCAACTTTCCCCACAGCCCCACTGTTTCAGAGAAAACAACCCAAGTTTGTCCAATCTCTCGTGATAGCACATACCCTCTAATCAAGGCAGCATCCTAGTAAACCTCTTCTGCACCCTCTCCAAAGCCTTGGGATGCTTGCTATAATGGTATGACCAGAACTGTATCCAATAGTCCAGATATGGTCTAACTAGAGTGTTATCATGTAACTTTACATGTATTGTAATGCTATTTTGATTCCCGAGCTGCTGGGAGCCTACTTATAGTACATGGGACATAGAACAGTTCAGCACTGGACAGGGTATTCAGCCCATGATGTTGTGCCAATCTGGATGCCAATTTATACTTCAATCTTACAGCTTCAAATTTCTGGATATCTTTATCTCAAGGCATCTATTCTGGGATGCAATTACAAAGAAAGCTTACCAGCAGTTCTGCTTCATTGGGTGTCAGAGGAGATTTGGTATCCTACCAAAGACTCTTGCAAATTTTTGTGGAGAGCATTCTGGCTGTTTGCACTACAGACTAGTACAAAGCCTCTGATGCACAGGTTCACCAGAGGCTGTAAAGGGTTGTAGAGCCATCCACCTCCATCATTGGCACAACCTTCCCCACCACTGAGGACATCTCCAACAGCTGGTGACTCAAGAAGGTAGCATCCATTCTTAAGGACCCCAAGCAGTAAAGCTGATCAGCACTTCCCCCACCACACCCTTCCACCACCACTACTTTATCATTTCCTGTCAGAGTCACCTTATGTACAGACACTCCTCTGCCTAGTGTCACTTTATTGACTTACAATCAATCAATGTATATAAGCTAGGTTATGTATATTTATTGTGTTTTTAATTTTTTTTATGTTTTTTTGTGCTGCATTAGATCTGGAGTAACAATTATTTCGTTCTCCTTTACACTTGTGTACTGGAAATGACAATAAGCAATCTTGAACCATCCAGCACATGCCTTCTTTTCATTGCCACTATTGGGAACATTTTTCCCATTATTGAAGTGTCTCAGGCCAGAGGGCATTCATTTAAGGTGAGACGGCATGATTTCAATGGAGATGTGAGGGACAAGTTTTTTACATAGAGTAACAAAATTCCTTCTAAATTCAGAAACAGAATCATGATCAGAAACAGGTTTATTATCATCGCCATACACTCTGTGGCCACTTTATTAGATACATCTGTACTCCTACGTGTTAATACAAATATCTAATCAGCCAATCAAGTGGCAGCAACTCAATACATTAAAGCATACAGGCATAATCAAAAGGCTCAGTTGTTGTTCAGAGAAGATATCAGAATGTAATTTAAATGACCTTGACCATGAAATGATTGCTGGTGCCAGATGGGGTGGCCTGAGTATATCAGAAACTGCTGATCTCCTGGTATTTTCATGCACAATAGCCTCTAGAATTTACAATAATGGTATGAAAAACAAACTAAAAAAATCCAATGTGTGGCTGTTCTGTGGTTTAAAACACCTTGTTAATGAGAGCGGTCAGAATAGAATGAAAAAGCTGGTTCAAGCTGACAGGAATGCGACGGTAATTCAAATAACCACAGGATACAACAGCGGTGTGCAGTAAAATGTCTCTGAATGCACAGCATGTCAAACCTTAAAGTGGATGGGCTACAGCAGTGGAGGACCACAAACATACACTCAGTGGCCACCTAATTATGTACAGGCGACACCCAATAACGTGGCCACTGAGTGCATGTTGTGAAATTTGTTGTTTTGTGGCAGCAGTGGAGTGCCATATATAAAAGTTACTGTAAGCTATAATAAGAAATATGTATCCACATAAATCAGTAGGGCAAAAAGAGAGCAAATAGTGAGGTAGCTCACATGAGTCCTCTCTAATGGTAATAACAAGAAGAGGGCATGTCCTGGACATTGAAGGTCCTTAGTGATAGATGCCACCTTCTTGAGATATCGACGATTGAGGAGGGTTGTGCCCATTATGGGGACTGGCTGAGCGGCTTTTGATCCAGTGTACTAGAGCCTCTCAACCAGGTGGTGATGCAACCAGTCGGGATGCTCTCCACGGTACATCTGTAGAAAGTCTTTGGTGACATCTCAAATCTCTTCAACCTCCCAATGACACATAGCCTTCTTCCTGATTGCATTAATATATTGGGCATGGGATCACTGTGAATTTAATAGAAATGCTCTCACATAATTATTAATTTTATAACATATCGTATTTTTTAAAAGAATTGTTGTCCTTAAATTCAAAATGTGTGCTGGGGTCATTTCTTATTGCTTCACACTTATTCCACACAGCCGGAGCTTTAAAAGTTTTTGAATTTAATTTACAATTTAGAATTTAATTTAATGTTCTCAGTGTAACTGCCTCAGCAAGACATCACTTTATGAAATGGTTTACAAGAATCCTATTGTTTATCTTGGGAACAGGTTGTCATGCATATTAATGAGGCCCAGGTGTTGATGGCATGCTGAGTCTATTTCTGGCGATACTGCTTAGCCATCTAATGGCCCTCACACAAGTATTTATGATAGGAAGTATTAGAAAACCAAAATACAGCTCTTCAAAGGACGAAGTTAAAAAGGAGCGACAACATTTTTTGTCCATGTGCCAATAGCTGTCCAGTTTGCTGAACTCAATGGCGGCACAATAGCGTAGCGGTTAGCACAATCACTTTACAGCTTCAGAGATCACCGATTGGGTTTCAGTGTTAAATTCCCACCACTCTCTGCAAGGAGATTGTACATTTCCCCTGTGAATGTGTGTGTTTCTTCCATGTGCTCTGGATTCCTCCCACATTCCAAAGACATATGGTTAGGGAGAGTGAGTTACGGGCATTCTATGTTGATGTCAGAACCGTTGTGACACTTGCAGTCTCCAGCACAATCCTTGCTGATTTGACACAAGTGATGCATTTCACTGTATGTTTTGTTGTTTCAATGTATATGTGAGAAATAAAACTAAAACTATATTTCTAAACTTGTTTTTGTACAGGAGTTATCTGAAGTAAGATACAAGTGAGGTACCAGCTGCTGGGTCAAATAACAGTGAATGTATTTCACTAAGGGACAAATTGATTAGGGAGGTAATAAGCTGCTATTTTACAAAATAACATGGAATATTGAACATAGAGACAGGGAAGTTATGGTAGGGTACAGGAACCGTGGTGTACAAAGGCTGTATTAAATCTAGTAAAGAAGAAAAGAAAAGCTTACAAGAGGTTCAGAGAGCTAGGTAATGTTAGAGAACTAGAAGATTATAAGGCTAGTAGGAAGGAGCTTAAGAAGGAAATTAGGAGAGCCAGAAGGGGCCATGAGAAGGCCTTGGCAGGCAGGATTAAGGAAAACCCCAAGGCATTTTATAAGTACGTGAAGAGCAAGAGGATAATATGTGAAAGAATAGGACCTATCAAGTGTGACAGTGGGAAAGTGTATGGAATGGGAGGAAATATCAGAGGTACTTAATGAATACTTTACTTCAGTATTCACCATGGAAAAGGGTTTTGGTGATTGTAGTGATGACTTGCAGCAGACTGAAAAGCTTGAGCATGTAGATATTAAGAAAGAGGATGTGCTGGAGCTTTTGGAAAGCATCAAGTTGGATAAGTCGCCGGGACCAGATGAGATGTACCCCAGGCTACTGTGGGAGGCGAGGGAGGAGATTTCTGAGCCTCTGGCGATGATTTTTGCATCATCAATGGGGATGGGAGAGGTTCTGGAGGGTTGTGGATGTTGTTCCTTTATTCAAGAAAGGGAGTAGAGATAGCCCAGGAAATTATAGACCATTGAGTCTTACTTCAGTGGTTGGTAAGTTGATGGAAAAGATCCTGAGAGGGAGCATTTATGAACATTTGGAGAGGCATAATATGATTAGGAATAGTCAGCATGGCTTTGTCAAGGGCAGGTCGTGCCTTACGAGTCTGATTGAATTTGTTGAGGATGTGACTAAACATGCTGACAAAGGTAGAGCAGTGGATGTAGTGTATATGGATTTCAGCAAGGGATTTGATAAGGCACCCCATGCATGGCTTATTGAGAAAGTAAGAAGGCATGGGATCCAAGGGGACCTTGCTTTGTGGATCCAGAAAGAAGGCAAAGAGCAGTTGTAGACGGGTCATATTCTGTATGGAGTTCGGTGACCAGTGGAGTGTCTCAGGGATCTGTTCTGGGACCCTTACTCTTTGTGAATTTTATAAATGACCTGGATGAGGAATTGAAGGGATGGGTTAGTAAGTTTGCTGATGACACAAAGGTTGGAGGGATTGTGGATAGTGTGGAGGGCTGTCAGAGGTTACAGCAGGACATTGATAGGATGCAAAACTGGGCTGAGAAGTGGCAGCTGGAGTTCAACCCAGAAAAGTGTGAAATGGTTCATTTTGGTAGGTCAAATATGATGGCAGAATATAGTATTAATGGTACGACTCTTGGCAGTGTGGAGGATCAGAGAGATCTTGGGGTCCGAGTCCATAGGACACTCAAGGCTGCTGCACAGGTTGACTGTGGTTAAGAAGGCATATGGTGCGTTGGCCTTCGTCAATCATGGGATTGGGTTTAGGAGCCGAGAGGTAATGTTGCAGCTATATAGGACCCTGGTCAGACCCCACTTCGAGTACTGTGCTCAGTTCTGATAGCCTCACTACAGGCAGGATATGGAAACCATAGAAAGGGTGCAGAGGAGATTTACAATGATATTGCCTGGATTGGTGAGCATGCCTTATGAGAATAGGTTGAGTGAACTTGGCCTTTGCTCCTTGGAGCGACGGAGGATGAGAGGTGACCTGATAGAGGTGTATAAGATGATGAGAGGCATTGATCGTGTGGATAGTCAGAGGCTTTTTCCCAGGGCTGAAATGACTAGCATAAGAGGGCACAGTTTTAAGGTGCTTGGAAGAAGGTATAGAGGAGATGTCAGGGGTAAGTTTTTTACGCAGAGAGTGGTGAGTGCGTGAAATGGGCTGCCAGCAACGGTGGTGGAGGCGGATACGATAGGGTCTTTTAAGAGACTTTTGGATAGGTACATGGAGCTTAGAAAAATAGAGGGCTATAGGTAAGCCTAGTAACTTCTAAGGTAGGAACATGTTCGGCACATCTTTGTGGGCTGAAGGGCCTGTATTGTGTTGTAGGTTTTCTATGTTTCTATAGAGCTTTACAATACAGGACAGGCACTTGAGCCTATGTTACTGTGTTGATCATTTAACCTATGCTAAGATCAATTCCAGATCAGTGAATCATCGATGGTTTCCGGGATCAGAGTTCCAGGCATGAGGGCTAATGACCTGCTAGGTATGCAAGTTGGCGAGACTGGAGTCAGAATCAAAATCAGGATCAGGTGTATTATCACCGGCATGTGTTGCAAAATTTGTTAACTTAGCAGCAGCAGTCAATAATAGTAATAAATAAAATAAGTAAATCAATTACAGGAAACTTATATTGAATAGATCAAAAATTGTGCAAAAACAGATATAATATACACTAAAGTAGTGAGGTAGTGTTCATGGGTTCAATGTCCATTTAGGAATCGGATGGCAGAGGGGTAGAAGCTGTTCCTGAATCACTGAGTGTGTGCCTTCAGGCTTCTGTATCTCCTACCTGATGGTAACAGTGAGAAAAGGGCATGCCCTGGGTGCTGGAGGTCCTTAATAATGGACGCTGCCTTTCTGAGACACCGCTCCTTAAAGATGTTCTCGGCACTTCGAAGGCTAGTACCCAAGATGGAGTCGACTAAATTTACGACCCTCTGCAGCTCCTTTCAGTCCTGTGTGGTAGCCCTGCTATACCAGACAGTGATGCAGCCTATCAGAATGCTCTCCATGGTACATCTATAGAAGTTTTTGAGTGTATTTGTTGACATACCAAATCTCTTCAAATTCATAATGAAGTATAGTCACTGTCTTGTCTTCTTTATAGCTGCATCAATATATTGGGACCAGCTTAGTTCCTCAGAGATCTTGAGACCCAAGAACTTGAAACTGGTCACCCTCTCCACATCTGATCCCTCTATCAGGATTGGTATGTGTTCCTTCGTCTTACTTTTCCTGAAGTTTACAATCAGCTCTTTCGTTTTACTGACATTGAGTGTAAGGTTGTTGCTGCAACACCATTCCACTAATTGGCATACCTCACTCCTGTCCACCCTCTCATCTCCATCTGAGATTCTACCAACAATGGTTGTATCATCAGTAAATTTATAGATGGTATTTGAGCTATGCTTGGCCACACAGTCATGGGTCAGGTCCTTGCTGAAGCAGAAGTTCAATCTAGTCATGACCAAACTCTCAAAGCATTTCATCACTGTCGATGTGAGTGCTACTAGGCAATAGTCATTAAGGCAGCTCGCATTATTCTTCTTAGGCACTGGTATAATTGTTGCCTTTTTGAAGCAAGTGGGAATTTCCTCCCATAGCAGTCAGAGGTTGAAAATGTCCTTGAATAAACTTGCCAGTTGGTTGGCAAGTTTTCAGAGCCTTACCAGGTATTCCATTGGGGTCTTCCACCTTGCAAGGGTTCACTCTCTTTAAAGACAGCCCAACATTGGCCTCTGCGACAGTGATTCCATTGTCACCAGATGCAGCAGGGATCTTCACAGCTGTAGTTATATTCTCCCTTTCAAAGGGGGCATAGAAGGTGTTGAGTTAATCTGGTAGTGAAGCTATTCATGCTATTGGGTTTCACTTTGTAGGAAGAAATATCTTGCAAACCCTGCCAGAGTTGTTGTATGTCCAATGTCACCTCCAACCTCATTCAAAATTGTCTTTTTGCCCTTGAAATAGACCTCTGAAAATCATACCTGGTTTTCTAGTACAGGCCTGGGTCCCCAGACTTGAATACCACAGATCTAGCCTTCAGCAGACGATGTACCTCCTGGTTAATCTACGGCTTTTGGTTTGGGAATGTACAGTAAGTCTTTGTGGCCACACACTCATCCACACAGGTTTTAATGAAGTTGGTTACAACTGCAGCATACTCATCCAGGTTTGAAGATGAATCTCTGAATATGGTCTAGTCCACCAATTGTAAGTGCTCCTGTGCTTCCCTTGTCCATACCTTCTTGGTCCTCACTACTGGTGCTGCAGTCTTCAGTCTCTGCCTATACTCAGGGAGTAGAAGTACAGTCAGGTGATCAGACTTCCCAAAGTGAGGGCATGGAATAGCACGGTAGGCATTCTTGATGGTGGTGTAGCAATGATCCAATGTGTTGTTTCCTCTGGTATTGCAAGTGATCTGTTGATGGTAGTTGCTTAGTGATTTTTTCAGACAGGCATGATATAAATCCCCATAAATGATGGTGAAGGCATTAGAGTGTGCTGTTTACTGCATGCTGATCCCATTGCTCAGATAATCTAAAGCCTGATTGACATGGACCTGAGGTGGAATGTATACCACTACCAAAGTGATCACAGAAATCTCCCATGGTAGGTAAAATGGACAGCACTTAATTGCAAGATATTCCAGGTCTGGTGAGCAGAATTGGGACAGCACTGCTATATTTGTGCATCAAGACTATGTGTTCAGGGTCCTGGTCATCAGAGAGTCTGGAATTCGGTTTTCTCAACCAGGGTTCTCAATTGTCAACATCAGGAAGCCCTGGATCGAAGCTTGAAGGTCGATCAGAAGTCAGGAAGTCGAGGCCTGATGGCCAATGCACTGAGTCTGTGAGTTCCCTGCAACTTGATTGAAGATCTATCTACCATTTGCATGTCACATCTCCTGCAAAATAGTCAAATGAATTAAGAAAGGTTCTGAATGATGCCACAGCTGTGTTCAAGGATGGCGTTGGAAAACTCAAGCATATCAAGGGTAAAATAGTGTTAAATGAAAATGCCACACCTGCGTTTTACAAAACCCATCTGGTTCCTTATACTATATGTGATAAAGTAGCCGGTGAGCTAGATCACATGGAGGCTGAAGGAATTTTTCTCCAAGTTTGAGTGATGCTCTTGGGCAATGGCAGTGGTTCCAGTAGCTAAGAAGAATGAATCTGTCAGGATCTGAAAGTAGATCAATGCCCTCTGCCCAGGATAGAGGATAGCTTTGCAATTTTTGGGGGGCGGGGGGGGGTGCGGGAACACTTCAGCAAAGTGGACTTAGTTGAGGCCTATCCACAGATGGTGATGGAAGAAGAGTCCAAAGTTTTTCTCAACATAAACCCTCACAAAGGGCTTTGTCATTATATTAGATTTATTTTTGGAGAAACATCCACTCCTGTACTCCAGCAGAAAGTGATAGACCAGGTACTAGAAGGCTGTCCAGGCACTCAGTATAACCTGGATGATATAATTGTTATGAGTAAGAATGATAAGGAATGTCTTCATAATATCAAGACAGTGTTCAAAAGATTAGAAGGTTATAGGCTCAGAGCACAATGTAACTAGTGTGATTTCTTTAAACCAAGCATCACCTACTGTAACGTTCTCGCTCGGGTGTAACGTAACGCCGAGTTAAACGTTGAGATAAACCGTTGTCAATGAAAACAAGGTCGCAGTAAGATTAACCATTTACTGTTCACTCTTCACATTAATGTATGGTGAAAACTGTTGATAAAACAATACAAGATTGGTACAGTATTTGTTTCCTTCTAAATATCACATTTACATCGTGAATACTTGCAAAGGTAAAACTACAATAACTACATTACATTAAAGTGCAGCATACAGTCAGAATCTACCTGCTCCATTGACTGCTTTAAATACACTTCATCACAAACTATCCCAACTCTTTAACTAACGGAAACATAAACCTTATCGACCGTCGTTACTTTTAACAGAATCGGCGTTAACATTTTAACTCAACATATCGATTATCTAATGACTTACAGCATTGCTTTCACTGTGTTTCTGGTGCGTAGAGAAAACTAACTAGTGCTGTGGCACCACATGTGAGCAACCCCCACCCTTGCGTTTATCCCAAACCGGTATTTTCCCACAAGACGTGGCGAAACCGGATGTGACATCATCACAGCCGCGATATATTACAGACAAATGAATTTACTTAAACAATCCTAACTTTAACTAAAAAATGCTAACAAATTACTAAGTGAAAATATTATAAACTAAATAACTGCCATAAAGGCAGCACACTCCCTGCTTGACCTTCGTAAGGTCACAATGAACATAATACAAAACTTCAGTCTCTAAATCAGTCATTAGGTAGAAGTAGAATGACTTCTGTAACTGGCCTTTGGTAAATTTTCACATCGCCTTGGTCGGTAGTTTTCAACTCGACTTTCCTGACATGTCCATCCCTACTAGGGAATGTGGCAGTGATTCTGGCCATTGGCCAGCAGTTGCAGGCGATCTGCTTGTCCCTGAGCAGGACTAAATCTCCAACTTGAAGGTTCCTGCGGGGTTCTGTCCACTTTTGTCTGTGTTGCAACAAAGGTAGATATTCCTGTCTCCAACGAGACCAGAACCGATTTGCCAGGGCCTGGACCTGTCTCCTTTGCTTTGTGTACAGATCCTTATCAGAGAAGTCCCCTGGTGGAGGGGCAGCTCCTGCCTTCTGCATAAGGAGCATTGATGGTGAGAGTATGAAGGGGTTTTCCAGGTCAGAAGACACGGGTAGGAGTGGTCGTGCATTTATAATGGCTGTGACCTCTGCCATTAGTGTGCACAGTACCTCGTGGGTCGATCGGGTGTGTTGCTGCATCTCAGGCTTCCTGTTCAGGGTTTCTTGCAAGGACGTGAACCACTTGACTGCCTGCTCTTTGTTGTTTGGCAAGGACTGGCGTGGTTCTTTGAAAGGTAGTGGGGCGACCCCACTATTTGCTTTGTCTCTGAAGACCTTGGTGTCCTCTGTTTTTAAGAAGATGGCGTCTTGAGCCGATGGAGCAATTTTATTATCACGCTCCGTTTGAGCGAAGACTGACTGACCCAGCGTCTCGTCAGTTACTTTGCGCTTGTTAAAGCCTTGTTGTGCTTCCTGGATGCACATGGAACTTGTGCGGGGTTGAAGAATCGAATGGCGGCTACTCTCTAGCACATTGAGAGGTCGAGGAACAGCATTTAAAACATATTCTTTTCTCCTTGAGAAGGGCCTTCCTCTCTTCAAGGGGATTTTCCCTAAACGTTCTGCATTTCTTGAGGGGGTGGGGTTTGTTATGCAATGGACAATTCTTTCTAGGGTTGTTGTTAGTTGTAAAGACTTCAGTCTTAAACACTGAGACTGGTTTAATAATGTTGAAATTATTCGGAGAGGATTTATCTGGCTTGGTGTAAATTGTACTGCTTCCTGGACCTATGAGGCTAGGATCATTTCGCTTCTTCGCCTCCTTGCACACAAACCTAGTGAAATACTCGAAGGGAGGAAATCGACCTCTGTGTTCTTCCTTGTACTCTGAGGCAACAGACAACCACCTGTCCTGCAGCCCAAATGGAAGTTTGTCCACGAGTTGTCTAATCCCGGTTGGAGTGTCTAGGTATACTAGACCAGCTGAGTAGCCATCTTCTTTGGCGCCTTGAATCTCCATGAGTAAATCTCTGAATTCTCTTAGCTTAGTGTGGTCCTTGGCTGACACCTTAGGAAAATTTCCCAAACGTTGGCATAGCGCCGCTTCAATAATTTCGGGGGCCCCATAGCCCTCCTGAAGTCTCTCCCATGCTTTCTTCAATGCTAGCTCGGGTTTGTTGATGTACACTGAACGTATGCGTCTCACCTGTTCGCATGATTCTTTTCCCAGCCATTTTGCCATAAGATCCAACTTCTGGGTTGCTCTGAGCTGGACTCCATCGATAGCGTTGGTGAATGTGGAGTACCATGCACAGTAATTTTCAGGTTTATCGTCGAACTGGTATAGTCCTGAAGTGACGAGATCCCGTTGTGCTAAATACCGTGCTACGGGTTTGGCTGCAAGTGGCATGCGGGCTGGGGAAATATGTTGGCGCGTATATGACTGAGGGCGTACATTTGTTGTGGAATTTGATGTCCTGAATTCGACCCTTGCCTCTCTTCTCCCCAAATCTGGTAAGTTTGGTGTCGAGAAGTACTGGTCATGAGCCCTTTCATTCCTGGATTCATCGCGGAGTTGCGAGGGTAAATTGTCTTCCTCGGATGGACGTGATGCAGTCTGGCCTCTCTGAGACTCCTCGTGAAGTGGGACGTTATTGAATAAGTAAGGAGAGGAAGAAAGAGTCTTCCATTCTATTTGAGATTGGACATAGTCGCTTGTGCGTTCCAATCTGATCTTTTCTGAAGTAGATCTTCCGTCAACCCGATCATGCCATTCTTCAGCATCTTCTCTTAACTCTGCTTCCACCCTGGCGGCTGCCGCTTCTCGTTCTAGCTTCAGCACTTCTAACTTTGCCTCTACCCTTTTTCTTTCCAACTCATTCTCGGCTTCTCTGGCAGCCTTTTTCCTCTTGTTTTCGGCTACTCTCCTCTGGTTTTCGGCTTCTCTGGCAGCCTCTTCCTTCTGGTTTTTGGCTTTTCTGGCAGCCTCTTCCTTTTGGTTTTCGGCTTCTCTGGCAGCCGCTTCCATTCTTATTTCTACTTCTTGTTTGGCAAAGTGCGCTCGCACATTGGCGGCTTCTGCTTTAGCTCTTGCTTGGGTGGCCTTACTTGATACCCTACTGCCCCTGTCGCAGGATGGCAACGACTTTGGCAATGACTTGATGCTGGACCGAGTTGCCATTGCTGCACTTGAAACACCTGATAATGCCGCTTTTTCACTGTAACGTTCTCGCTCGGGTGTAACGTAACGCCGAGTTAAACGTCAAGATAAACCGTAGTCAATGAAAACAAGGTCGCAGTAAGATTAACCATTTACTGTTCACTCTTCACATTAACGTATGGTGAAAACTGTTGATAAAACAATACAAGATTGGTACTGTGTTTGTTTCCTTCTAAATATCACATTTACATCGTGAATACTTGCAAAGGTAAAACTGCAATAACTACATTACATTAAAGTGCAGCATATAATCAGAATATACCTGCTCCATTGACTGCTTTAAATACACTTCAACACAAACTATCCCGACTCTTTAACTAACGGAAACATAAACCTTATCGACCGTCGTTACTTTTAACAGAATCGGCGTTAACATTTTAACTCAACATATCGATTATCTAATGACTTACAGCGTTGCTTTCACTGTGTTTCTGGTGCGTAGAGAAAACTAACTAGCGCTGTGGCGCCACATGTGAGCGACCCCCACCCTTGCGTTTATCCCAAACCGGTATTTTCCCACAAGACACGGCAAAACCGGATGTGACGTCATTGTAGCCGCGATATATTACAGACAAATGAATTTACTTAAACAATCCTAACTTTAACTAAAAAATGCTAACAAATTACTAAGCGAAAATATTATAAACTAAATAACTGCCATAAAGGCAGCACACCTACTGTGGTCACATCATTGACGCACAAAAAAATTACACAAGTGTGCTGAGAAATTTCAAGCAGTGGTGGATGCCCCAAGACTAAAAGAGGTGTCACAGTTGTTGTCCTTTTTTGGATTTGTCAATTACTATTCCTGGTTCCTGTCAAACCTGGCTACTGTGCTCTGCCCCTTGAACTCATTACTGAAGCTTGGGAAGAAATTGCAATGGACAAAGCAGAGTGCGGTGGCTTTCCAAAAGACAAAGGAAGTGGTGATATCAGGCACCGTACTCACACATTATGATCCACATTGTCTAGGGAAGTTTGCCTGTGACACCATGCCTAATGGTATTGGTGTAGTCATGACACATGGTGTAAGTCAGAAACAACTGAAATCATGAAGAACTGAAAAAGGGTCTTGGTCTGAAACATCGACTATTTACTCTTTTCCATAGAAGCTGCCTGGCCTGCTGAGTTTCTGGTTTCTGGCCTGCTGCAGAAAATAAATTATGCCCAGTTTTCCAGATAGGTCTTGAGTCTGGTCATGTAATGCCCTATTAAAGGTTTTACTGCTAATGTTGTAGGGTATTTCATTGAATGGTCTTTCTGTAGTTTCAGCTATTGTTGGAATGAGGGCCATCCAATCAGGAGAGTGGAATGGCGAAAATGTTGCGGTGAAGGCTGGGGAGCGGTTCTGTGACTGACACTGGTGGGGGATCTTTGTCTTTGTTTGGTGGGAGATGAAGAGAGAAGACGATGGAGAGAATCGGTCGTAGGATTCGATCTGGTGGGGAAACGCGATTCGATGGAGCCCAGGCGTGGAAGTCTGCCAAGGCTCGGTGAATATGGCTTTAAGAAGATTTGAGTTCCATCTAGCTCACATTTTACTGTTTCATTACAATGGGCCTTTTTGATTCTCTTTTGTTTCTTTTCTTTACTAACTCTTCGGTTAAATTAACATCCACAAATATACTTCATAATTATATGCAGTATACAAGCTGGTATTTTATGCTGACTGGCCATTGCAGGGCAGTAAATCAGACAGCATTCATGCAAACTGGGGCCTAGGTGGAAGAGACATCACAGCCCCACGGATCTGGTGGGACCAAAGTCAGATAGGCCCTAGATGCACGAAGCTAGAGAAAGGAGGGTTCTTGCCGCTGGATCCACTGGCTGCTAGCAAGGGGCTAACAAGCTGCCTTTCCAGAGATGCCCAGTAAAAGGGGGTTTGACATATTACATCTGCACCATACCACCCAGCTACAAATGGTTTGGTGGAAAGATTTGTCCAGAGTCCAAAGGACACACTGCAAGCAATATCAGCAGAGCACTCTACACCGATACTGAATCAGAAGCGCACCAATTTCATTCCTGCATATTGCAGTGTTGAATACTTCACAACCAACAATTTACCTGTTATGCCGGGTTATCCCTTGTGCTGGTGCTTGGATCGCCAAAAAGAAACACTCTCCGAAGGAGTATGCAGGACCAACAGTGGAGCCAAATTGAGGCTCCTCAGACAAGGAGATTCCATGTTTCACTACTGTACAAGCAGTCCTGGTGAGGCACTACAGAGGAGATCGAAGGTGGGGACTCAGAAAGATTGAGGACCACTCTCCTGCACAGTGGAGATTGCATCTGATGTCATCTGGCGACGACACATCAATCAGTTGAGGAGAGCAGAGTCAGTTGTTAGAGAAGAAAGGTGACCAGAGCTGTCAGAATACTTCCGTCTAGTCCCAGCAGCAACTCCTGCGACCACCATGGAAGAGGCCCCACAACCCGGGATTGTTTCACAGCTACAAGTCTCACCCACAAAGCTGAGTGACTCCCTTGTCAGCAAAGGCATTGTCCCACAAGAGTAACAAATCCTTTGCAGTGATTATATCTTTGGGTCTAAATGGAACAATTTGAAATTTACTATGCTGTGGATGTGTATCTAGTAGCTGTATTATATAGTATCCTGTGTATCCTGTATGTATATATAGAGAGCAATATGTCACATATATGTGTTAAGTGTATTTTATATTGAGTTGCAGTTTATAGATATGCAGGGAGGAGTATTGAGTATTTAATATTTTAGTAATATCTGAATATTATTGTGTGTGGATATACATATTGTTCCAAAACATAACGCGGACCAATAGCAAACACTGAATTTGGGAAGTTAAGGGGTGGAGGAGAAAGGAGAGCGTTATTCTGCAAACTTTACCTCCGAATCAATGAAGCCCATGTGTTGACAGCACCCGGTTATACCGTTCAGCCAGCTAATGGCCTTCAAACAAGTATTTATAATAGGAATTAGGAAACCAAAATTCAGCTCTTCAAAGGATAAAGTTGAAAGCAGCTGAACATTTTTGTATGTGCTGTTAGCTGTTCTGGAGGTCATGCTCCAATGGCCAGACCCCGAATCTTGGAGAACACTGGGAAAATCAAAGACCAATGTCTGTGAATCCCTGAGTCCACTGGAAGCTGTAGGCCAGAGGATGGAGATGGTCTGTTTTGGGGTTGGATGACTGTTTATGTCGATGTTTGGGTGCTTGGAAGAGAGGAACAGGGCTTGTTTTGCTGTTTTTGTTATGTTACTTGTTGTGTTCTGTGTTATTCTACCAAACATTATGGGCCTGCTACGTTGGTGCCAGAATGTGTGATGACACTTGTTTTGTAGCCTGGGGAAAAATACACACGCAGGACAACAAATACTTTTTCGGGTCTTTAATTCCTTTGTATGTTTTAGATGTTTTAAAGCATAAAGAGGGCACCGACATAAAAACGACAAAATGAATTTAAAAAAACAGCTCCCGCTGTTACAATCGCAGCTTAATTTCAGACCACACCATTGTTATGTATGCAGTACGAAAGTAACTAAACAAAATATACAAAACCAATACGGTAATGGCAATTCTTAAAAAAAATACAAACAACACTAGAGTGCCACCAACCCTATACCTTATACACAACATCAAAAACATGAATAAATACATCTCAACTTAATTAAGAGATACACTCACGTTGGCACACATGTGCTTAACTTCCAGGCACATATAGGCTAGACCATGAAATGTGTTCTCCTTGCTCATGCTACGTGAACAGAGATTAACACATTCACGTTACTCTGTTACATTCACATTCAGTCATGAAACAATAAAGAAAGACAAAAATAAACTTTTACAAAAACTTTTACAATATATTGCCTTGTAATTAAATTACTAAAAAGACTAACCTAGCAGGCAAATAAGGAAATTTGTACAACCGCGCTATTCCAGCGCTGATCAATTTACTCGTGAAAATCTAAAACATCCACACGTGAAACATGTCAAATTACCGATATTCTAGATTTACAAGCATAAATAAATTTACATGGATATTATCAGATATTATTCACCTTTCCTCACCAAACCTGGGAAAAGCACTCAAACATCGCTCTCTGTAGAACATGTTAACTCTTTGTTCTACTCCACCCATGCAAAATTACATCACCATTTTCTCTTAAAGGCACAGGCAGCTGTTTTAGCATTACTCAGGTGAATACATAAGTGCACTTTAATAATAAAAAAGAGATATTCAATGGTCACCTGGTTACACATGAGAGCTGTCTCCTCATCACATCCTTGGGTTATATCAGCTGTTAATGTGGAGCCAATCAATCATGGCTCTTTAATGGGCTGAATGGCCTAAATCTACAGACTTGTGGTCCAAGGGGCATAGGGAAGAGATGTGTCACAAGTAAGCCATGACGTAAAACACAAAATGGCTTTCTTCTGCTTTGAAATAAACATCTTTCTGGCTTTAATAATGACATTATTTTTGAAAAAGAAAAGAGCTAGTGAAGGACAATAACAGTTCCCTCATTTCAGTGATTAGTTGAATAGTCTACATCTACAAGGAGTGGCTGTCACAAGTGAGTAATATCCATCATCAAAGACCCTTACCATCCAGAAATTGCTCTCTTCTTACTGCTGCTATCAGGAAGGAGGTACAGGAGCCTTAGGACTCACACAACCAGGTTCAGGAACACTTATTACCCTGCAACCATTAGGCTCCCGAACCAGCTTGGGTAACATCACTCACCTCAACTCTGAATTGATTCCACAACCTACAGACTCAATTTCAACGACTCTACATCTCACATTCTCAGTATTATTAATTTACTTATTTATTGCTTGTTATTATTACTTTTTTGTATTTGCAGTTCGCCTTTTGCACATTGGTTGTGTTTGTTTGAAGTTTTTCATTGATTCTATTGCACTTCTTTGTTCCACAGTGAATACCCGCAAGAAAATGAATCTTAGAGTAGTATATGATGACATAAAGTATAGAAACATAGAAAACCTACAGCACAATACAGGCCCTTTGGCCCACAAAGCTATGCCGAACATGTCCTTACCTTAGAAATTACCTAGGGTTACCCATAGCCCTCTATTTTTCTAAGCTCCATGTATCCATCCAGGAGTCTCTTGAAAGACCCTACCATTTCCACCTCCACTGGCAGCCCATTCCACACACTCACCACTCCCTGCGTAAAATACTTACCCCTGACATCTCCTCTGTACCTACTTCCAAGCACCTTAAAACTGTGCCCTCTCATGCTAGCCATTTCAGCCCTGGGAAAAAGTCTCTGACTATCCGCACGATCAATGCCTCTCATTATCTTGTACACCTCTATAGGTCACCTCTCATCCTCCACTGCTCCAAGGAGATATGTGTGCTTTGACTTTGAACTTTGACCTTTGAAAAGTTAATTACCTTTATACTATTGCCAGGCAACAAAAGCAGTGCATGTAACTCAAAGTTTAGTTCTTAGAACTTCCTTTTCCTTCACATGCAAATGATTTGCTTTTGAATATTCTGCATTTTGTAACACATCACTGAGTGAATGCCAATTGATCATCCAAACCCTGAAAGCTGTTGAGAGTATTAAAATTAAAACTAAAACTTGCCCTAGGCTTTCATGACTCTTAACATAGGCAATCCAGTTTCCTTTCCCTTCACAGCATTGTGGGAATGATGCAAACACAAACCCATGCTCCCCTTCACTGATAACAAAATAGATTTTTAAAAACATATTTTTAGCTGATTGTACTGATTTTCTCAGTAAAAAATACTGGGCAGACCTTATAAATAAAAGAGTTTTAGCAATGGCATCTGTACATAAAATGCAGGACAGTTAAACTTACAGGATTAATAAATCTTGCAGTTGCTGGTTGATAAGATAGTATTCCCTGCAAAGGACCAGCGACCAAATCATGCATTTGGCTGCTCTAATGGCAAGCACAGTCCAGGTAAGGACAACCTGGATTAACGCAGACCTGCTGTAAGTCTAGAGCTTACTGTGTGACAGATGCCACCTTTGTTTCCCGTCAGCTGGCGCTGGCAACAGATCAGAGACCACATTCCTTTGAATGGGAATTCCCAATCTGGGAGAAAGATTAGTCATTTATTTTTAATTAATTCAATGATTTTGATATTTAAAGATTAGCTTAATTTGTCACATGTACATTGAAACATGCAGTGAAATGCCTCGATTGCGTCAAATCAAATCAACGAGGATTTTGCTGTGGGTAGCCTGCAAGTGTCATCGTGCTTCTGGTGTCAACATAGAATGCCCACAACTCACTAACCCTAACTTGCACACCTTGGGAATGTAGGAAGTAACTGGACTACCCTGAGTGAACTCATACAGTCATAGAGAGAAAAGTTATGAAAACAAATAAATAATGCAAACTATAGTGAGATATATTTATCAGTGTTTGAAATTGTTTCCATAATTTTTTCAATCTGTAGAATGGTATGGTAGCATAACAATATTGTAGTGCCGTCGTACCGAGTTCCATTCCATCACTGTCTGCAAGGAGTTAGTATGTTCTTCCCGTGACCACATGTGTTTTCCTCAGGTGCTCTGCTTTCCTCCCACATTCCAAAGACATACAGGTTAGGAGATCAATTGATCACATGGGTCTAATTCGGGGCACGGCTCTTTGACCCATAAGACCTGTTACTGTGCTGTATCTCTAAATAGTTAATTACCATTTAACAGTTTTTAAATGTCTCTGAAACGCAGAGGTATTTTATTTAAAAATAGACAACTGGTATGGATGTTTCCTGCTTTGGTAAGAAACAAAGCTTACCCCAGTTGGAGCTTGTCAGGGTGTTCAGGGTTTTGCAGTTCAGCCACAGAGTCCTAGTCACCACTAACATCCCACTATGCTTGCTGGACCCCTCCCAGGTCTGGTGTACCAGCTCTTTGCTCCTTGCCATCTGGACGAGGCAAATAGAATGTATGGAGAGATTGAGCTGCAGGATGCAACCAGCTTGATTTGGCCCTTCATCTCCTTAACTCCCTATTGAACATTGTGAAGGATGTTATGTTTGGCATTTAATCATGATAGTATTCTTTCGAAGACAGGATAAACCGTTCAGAACTAGTTTTCAATTGTTAGCTGCCGATCAGTATTTCTGGTAAAAGTGAAAGCTTTGAGTTGTGGATTATCATTTTTTTCAAGATTTGAAAAGTTGGGGATTTCAGAAAATTGCCAATGCTTTAATTCCACTGCTCTTCAGTGGAATTAAAGGCCAGCAGTATCATACAGTATTTGAGGATCCTATCATCATACTGTGTTAAAAGTCAATTGTTTCAATTGCTTCTGATTGTTTTGTAGTAACCCAAAGACCATACTAGTTAAAGGTTACAGGTCATTTTCCTAAAGGATTGTAGTGAGCCCAGTGCTTTTTAGTAAAAACCTCATGGTCACCAATTCAGTTGATGGCTTTTACTGAACGTTTATAGAATTACTTGAACAAAGAATATTACAACATGGTACAGGCCCTTTGGACCACCATGTTACGCCACTTTAACCTATCCCCTCCCACATAGCCCTCTATTTTTCTTTCATCCATGTGTCTAACAAAATATTCCTTAATTGTCCCTAATGTGTCTGTCTCTACAGCCACCCCGCCAGCATGTTTCACACACTCGCTAATCTCTGTGTAAGAAAACTTATCTCTGACATCACCCCCCCCATACTTTCCTCCAAGCATCTTAAAATTATGTCCATTTGTGCAAGCCATTTTTGCCCTGGGAAAAGGTTTCTGATAGTGTATTCTATCTAAATATCTCCTGACCTTCTACACTGCCATCCTCCTCCTTCATTCCAAAGAGAAACGTGCTATCTCACTCAACTTGTCTTCATAAAATATCCTCTATAATCCAGATAGCATTGTGATGAATCTCCTCTGCTTCCATATCCTTGCTATAATAAAATGACCAGAGTGGAACACAATACTCCAAGTGTGGACTAACCAGGCTTTTATAAAGCTGTAATTTACCTCACAGCTCTTGAACTCAATCTCCCAGCCAGTGAAGGCCAGCACACCATATGCCTTCTTAACTGGATGGAAGGCACCTTAGATGGAAAGGCAAAGCAGGCTCAATGGACTGAATGGCCTAATTCTGCTCCTATGTCTTAGGGTCTTATCTCTTAATCACCCTGTAACTTAAACCAAAAAGTTGATTATTGTCTACAGTCCTGGGTAGGTCTGTAGTCTAGTGTAGTTTTTTTCTGTGTTGTTTTTACATAGTTTAGTGTAGTTTTTGTACTGTTTCATGCAGCACTATGGTCCTGAAAAACATTTTCTCGTTTTTACTGTGTACTGTACCAGCAGTCATGGTCAAAATGACAATAAAAAGTGACTTGACTTAACTTGACTTGACTTGCGGAAGAGGAAACCAGGGGTCTATGAACCAGTCCTCATCAGGGGATCAGAGGTTGAGAGGGTCAGCAAATTGCCATTTATCATTTCATTATCATTTCAGTGGATCTATTCTGGGTCCAGCACATAAGGGCCATTACAAAGAAGGCACAGCAGCATCTATACTATCTTAGAAGCTTACAAAGAATCAGAATGTCATCTAAAACTTTGATAAACTTCGACAGACACATGGTGGAGAGTAAAATGACTGGTTGCATCAGAGCATGGAAGCAATAATGCCCTTGAATGGAAAAGCATAGAAAAATTAATGGATACAGTCCAGTCCATCACAGGTAAAGCCCTTCCCACCAGAGAGCACATCTACATGGAGCATTGACACAGGAAAGCAGCATCCATCATCAAGGATCCTACCATCTAGGTCATGCTTTCATCTCACTACTGCAGTGCATTTAAAATTTCAGTAATATTTGAGTGTGGATGAGTGAGTCCAGGGCTGGACAACCTGCTCACTTAAGGAAGGTGAAGCATCTCCCATAGCTTCTCCTTTCCAGGTGTAGTGATCTCTGTGGGACCATTGTTTGGCTTACCATGCTGGAAGTCACTCACATATGGCTTCTCCTACACTACTGTGCCTATATCAATGCCTTCACATGGAGCCCCTGTCCTTACTGAATTTGCTATGTCATGGCATGACCAATTGTCCAACGGTATAACTGAATGGGTAGGCTGGGCTCATTAGGAGAAGGGTAAGTCTAATTCCAAACTCGGCTAGATGGGGCTCTGCAGTCTGTCTAGGAGAAGGAAAACTCTGACACTCAACTTATAGCCTTGCGGTCACCACAGCCATTGCAGCTCACTGTGCCATTGTGGAACATCCCCCTGCCTCACACAACAATCCACACTACAAACCTAGGTGGGAAATAAGTGGCCTCTACGGTCTCCAACAATTGTGCTGTGGCTCCTGAGGACTCTTCTTCCCTCCTGATCTTCACAAGCAAAGAACCAGCCATAAATACTTGAGTAATATTGTAAACATATTGTTTGGTTAAGCATTCTTCATTGCTTACATATTCATGAAGGGTTATATGTATGTACAAAGTACGTGAATGGCATATGGCATTACGCCTCCACATCAAAAGTGAGTGCCTCACTAAAGTACAACAAAGTAGATATGTTTTCCCAAGCTTCTGTGTTTTTCTTCTGATTAATTTCTGTAGTTACCAAACACAACAATGGTGACAAGTTAACTTTAAAACAAATTTGAGATGACTACCTACCTGTTGGAATGCAGCATGTTTTTCTTCAGATGAGGAGACATTCAAGTAAAAAAAAAAGTACAACACATATTTCTTCAGAAGGGACAGACGGTCGAGCTAAAAAGAAGGCAGAAAACAGGCATAATTCATGGGTTCATAAACAGTGAGTATGGGGTGATAGGTGCTTCGATTGCATAATAGATAACTCAATGTTGTACACTGAATGAATTGAGCAGTGTTTTAAAGTGGAATAGCTAATAGGAGATGAGTGCCAGTTTTGCTGACTGCAATAGGTGGTAAAACAGTTTTCTTTCAAATTTTACTTTTCCAACCAAACCAGCCAAAATAAGATTTGCTGATATCATGAATAGAATGCGGGAACATTTAGAACCAAAACCATTGTTGATTGCAGAATATTTTAGGTTTCATAAGCAGTATCAAAAAGAAGGGGAGTGAATTGCTGAATTGAACAGATTGTCCAAGCATTATTTGTTCAGTAATGGACTTAATAATGCACTGAGAGATGCACTGTAGAATATTACAAGAAAGCATTCAAAAATAACTCCTAAATGAAGCGCAGGTCTCATTTAAAAGAGCAATTGAATTTGCTGTATCAATGGAAACAATGTTAAGAGTCACAACTGAGTTGCAGCCAGGAATGAAACTGAATATTAAAAAAACTTGCAATGTAAAAACAGAAGTGTGCCTGTCCTACCAAATTACATTACCGTTGTGGCAGGAGCTCACGTACACCAGCTCAATGCAAGTTTAAAGGTGAAACTTGTAGACACGTACAAAGAACATGTTGGGCAGAGAGATAAATGGACTGCAGATGGAAGAGAAAAAGATAAAACATCATGTTGCAGTTTCAAAAAGAGCTCTAATCTATATGCTTTTGATGAAAAGACTGATAATGATGTGAATGACACCAGACTGAGAAGCCCTGAGATTTACAATGTGAAAACTAACATGAGACAAGCAATACAGCTGACACCAAGAGTGAACGGCAAATTAATTAAAATGGAATTGGAGACTGGATCAATTGTTTCAGTCATTCCACAAAGCGAGTGTCAGAGGCATTTCAAAGATACTGAAGATATCCAACTAAGATCTTATAATGGAGAAATGATAACTCCTGTGGGAATGACATTCATAACAGTGAAATACAACAACCAACAAGCCACATTGAGACAGCTACAACTTGATTGGAGATCCATCAACATATGCATGCTACATCTCCTGCAAGAGAGTCAATTGAAGTTAATTAAGAAAGCTACTGAAAGATGCCAGTACAATTTTCAAGGATAGAATTAGAAAACTCAAAGATATCAAGGGTAAAATTGTGATAAATGGAAATGCCACACCCAGCTTTTACAAAGCCCGTCCAGTTCCTTATACCATTCATGATGAAATAGCCAGTGAGGTAGATTGCATGGAGACTGAAGGAATTCTTTCCAAGTTTGAGTGGAGTCCATGGCAATGCGAGTGGTTCCAGTATCCAAGAAGGATGGATGTGTCAGGATTTGAGGTGATATTAATGTTACCATCAACCTGGTATTGAATGTAGATGAATATCCTCTGCCCATGATAGAAAATATCTTTGCAAACCTTTCTGGAGGGAAACACTTTAGCAAAGCAGACTAAGCTGAGGCCTATCTACAGATGGAGATGGAAGAAGAGTCCGAAGTGTTTTTCATCATAAGCACTCACAAATGGTTTTATCACTATAATAGGCTTATTTTTGGAGTAGCACCTGCACCTGCGCTCTAGCAGAAAGTAATAGACCAGGTGCTGCAAGGCTGCCCATGTAACTCGGTGTTACCTGGATGACATCATTATTACCACTAAGAATGACAAGCAACATCTCCAAAATCTCAAGACCTTGGTTTGTTAAAATGATGAGAAGATTATGGGCTCAGAGCATAATGTGACAAGTGTGAATTCTTTAAAACAGTGACAAGGATTACACAAATGTGCTATGAACATTCAGAGTTGGATGTTCTAAGGTCACAGGACACGTCACTGTTCTGGTCCTTTTTAGGATTTGTCAATCACTATAACAGGTTCCTGCCAAATCTGGATACTATGTTCTCCCCCTTGAACTCATCAGGAAGAAATGGCAATGGACAAAGCAGTGGCTTTCCCAAGGATGGAGGAAGTGGAGATGTCAGACACTACACTCTCACATTATGATCCACATCATCCATTGAAGCTGGCCTGTGATGCTTTGCCTAATGGTATGGGTGCCGTCATGGCACATGTTATGAGTGATGGAAGAGAGCTCCTCATAAGCTTGCAATCATGTTTCCTTAACACTGCAGAGAAAAATTATGCAGAGATTGACAAAGAGGTCTTGAGTCTGGATTGGGGTGTAAAATGTTTCAACTAGTACTTGTATGGGAGAGAGTTTACCCTCATTGCTGATCATCAACCACTAGTGTCCATTTTCAATCCACAGAAGGGTGTTCCACTAACAGCAGCGGCATAAGTGCAGTGATGGGCTCCGTTTCTCGGAGGACACAATTGCAAGATTGAATTCAAAAGGAATACTAAACATGGAAATGCTGATGATTGTTCCGTTTACCCTTGGAAAAGGAGATACCTGGAATATTTACAAATGAGGACACTGCTCTTGATGAATCCTCTCTAATGCAAATCAAAACTCTTCATATTATGGCAGAGATTATCCAAAAGGAAACCAGAAAAGACCCCACACTGTCTCAAATGGTTGGAATACGTAGCAGAAATTCCAATTCCCACGTTTTTACCAGTGCTGTGATGAACTTGCCTTTGGCAGAGGTTGCCTTCAGTGGAGATTGAGAGTTGTACTGGAGGAGATACATGTCAGTTATCTAAGCATGGTCAAAATGAAAGTGCAGATTTGAAGCTTTGTCTGGTGGCCTGGGATGGATCAGCAGACTGAGCTGCTTGCCACTTACTGTTTGTGACGTCAATACCTCCAGAGGACAGGTGTCCAAAACTGTCAGAACCACTTCCTGCGGTCGCCGAGTCAAGTCCTACAATCACTATGGAAGTAAGCTCCAGAACCTGAGATTGTTTCACAGCCACAAATCTGACCTGCCAAGGTGTTAAGGCGTTAGCCTACAGTTAAGACATTATCCCACAAGAGTAAGAATCTTCCACAGTGATTAAATATTTAGGCCTGAATGGGAGTAATTGAAAATTACTATGCTGTGAATGTCAATAATCTAGCTGTATTATGTAGTATACAGTGGACAATATGTTACATACTTGTGTTGAGATGTATTCTGTATTGAGTTATAATTAAGCAGGGAGAAGAGTTATGTGTTTAATATTTGAGTAATATTGTGCATTTATTGTTTGATTAAGCATTCTTTGTTGTTTACATAATTCATTACAGGTTATAAATAGTAAGTATGTAAATGGCATACGTCATTACAGACCATGTCATATATCAACGCCTCACAAAATTAAAATGAAGTACACAGGATTTTCCACGCTCCTGTGTTTTTGTTTTGATTAATTTCTGGAGTTAACAAAACATAGTAGCTACTACCAACTGGAAGGAGGCACAGGAGCCTTAGGTCCCACACCACCAGGTTCAGGAACAGTTATTATCCCTCAGAACTAATGCTCTTGAACCACAGGGGATAACTTCACTTAACTTCACTCACCCAAATACTGAACTCTATATTCTATGGACTCACTTTCAAGGATTCTTCTCCTTATGTTCTCGATATTTTATTGTTTATTTGTTTATATTTTTATTTTGTTTTTTATTGGTTCTTTGCTCATCTTTGCTATGTACACTTTTTCATTGATTCTATTGTGTTTCCTTGTATTTACTATGAATGCCTGCAAGAAATAAATCTCAGGGTAGTATATGTACTTTGATAATAAATTTGCCTTAAACATTGAACTTAATAGCATCTTTGGGGCATCTATGTATTTGGACCCCAATTTCCCTCTGTCCTCCACACTGCTAAGAATTCTCGCATGATCCATGTTTAGTGAAAGATATCAGGGGACATTTGTTATCCTCCTGAATTTGTCCATGAGCAGATTGAATGAGACCTCTTCCTTCTGGCCCAGCAGATGGTGCTGTCCTTGAGTACATCGTACCTGGCCAGAGTCCATCAATGCCACTTCTGCAAGTTTTAATTGGTCTCCACCCTCAGCAACACTGTGCTGGAGGTGGCTTAAGACATTGATGTTTCTTTGTGTCAAGATCTGCTTCACAAAATCCCTCCTGAAGAGCATTGTTCTAATTTAAAGATTAGTCCTACTCTTCTACTTCACGGGGAATGCATTCACCGTTTGTAAATACTTAATCAAATGTTTCCTTCAGTCATTGACAATCCATTTGTATAAAATAAAAGCTTTAACATTAGCAAATGCAAATATCACAGCACATGTCTCCAAGGAAACAATACTGGACATAACCCAGGGTAGAACTATGAGACATGAACTCCATTTAAACAGGTATGATTTAGAGATTATACAGTTCTCACCATGCTGTTCTCCAATAACAGCACTTCCTCTGTGGTAATTATTTTAAGATAGAATATACAATCTAAGCTTATGTTAGATTTCTTAAATTATTCACTACTGTAGGAACTTCTGTCTCTCTGCTCCAATACTCGCTGGAAAAGTTCAAAGGAAACTGCTTCAGGGATCATAACAGAAATTCCTAACACATTGGAAAATTTCCAAATTGATTTGGAAACATTTCCATGAACACTGCGATCTCCAACACAGCTAGTAGAAGATTGGGGCAAAGTATTAGAATGTTGCTTTTCTATGATGAAGGAACATGTTTAAATTGGCTTAATGGGCCAGACGTGTACTTTGACAAAAGGACCTGCTGTTTATTGGAACGAAGGTGGTAGAAATGTTGGTGATCAGTGTCTGGGGTTGATGGTTGTGGGATGAAGGTAGTAGAAGTGTTGGAGATCAGTGACTGGGGTTGATGGTTATGGGGATCTTTGGTGGAGAACATTCTAACTGAGTGCATCGCTGTCTGGTATGGAGGGGCCACTGGACAGGACTGGAAAAAGGTTACAAGGGTTCTAAAGTCAACCAACTCCATCATGGGCAATAGCCTCCCCAGCATTGAGGAAACCTTAAAAAGGCAATGCCTCAAAAAGGTGGCATCTGTCATTAAGGACCCCCCAGCACCTGGACAACCCTCTTCTCATTACTACCATCAGAGAGGAGTGAGAGGAGCCTGAAGACACACATTCAACATTTTGGGAACAATTTCTTCCCCTTCTCCATCAGATTTTCGAATAGACAATGGACCCGTGAACACTTCTTCACTACTACTGATAGGTTCTTCATTAGTAATGGTGCCGAATGTTATGGGAAGAAGCAGGAGAATGGTATTGAGAGCAATAATAAATTGAATGGTGGAGTAGATCTGATGGTTGGAATAGCCTAATATGTCATGGTTTTCACAATTTCTGTTCTCTTGTTGCATTAGTTATTTAATTTAATGTTAAAATATATTTCTAATTATAAAATATATTTATTATGTATTGTGCTATACTGCTGTCACAGAATAACATATGTCAATGATAATGATCCCGAGTCCAATTCTGATTCCATTCTTTGGACTCTGTTTATACTTCTCACTGCCTCAGCAAAGCCCCCAACATAATCAGAAAATCCCACCCATCTCCGACATTCTCTCTTCTCCCCTTTCCCATTGGGCAGAAGGTGCAAACGCCTGAAAGCATGTATTGGTAGGCTCATGGAGAACTTCTACCCCACTTTTATCAGACTCTTGAATGGTTTCCTAGTATAAGGTAGACACTGGACCTCTCAATCTACCTTGTTACGATCTTGTACCTTCTCACTTACCTACACTGCACCTTCTCTATAGCTGTTACACTTTATTCTGCCTCAGTGATTTGATCAGTATGAACAGTAATCTCAACAAGTTTTTCACTGTTTCTTGGTATAAGTGACAATAATGAACCAATTCCAATTTCAGTACCAAACCAATTCCAATTCCATTTCTAATTCCAATTCCTAGCTGGGAGGTTGCTAATTAGGCAGGGGTATGTTCACTGAACACTTATGGCTGGATAAACCTAGAAGGGGAAATTTTTCATCACATGAAATAGGACTGGGGTCTGTGATTGGGATGGAACATACTTCTCCTTTCCTCCCTCATGGAATAAATGTAACAGAACTTTAGTAATAAAGAAAACAGAAAATGCAAGAAAGTGAGCGGGCCAGACAGCACTGGTAGATGTGGAAAGAGTTAACGTTTAAGGTCTTGGAACCTTTGTCAGAACTTGGAAAACACAACCCTTGGCAACAAATGATTAAGGAATACTAGAGATTAAATATTATATTTATATGTCACATATACATTGAAACATACAGTGAAATGTGTTATTTATGTCAACAACCAACACAGTCTGCATATGTGCTGATGTGTTAGGACAGTCTGCATGCTTCTGGTGCCAACATAGCATGCCCACACTTCATTAATCCTAATCTGAATGTGTTTCAAAAGTGGGAGGAAACTGGAATAGCCAGAGGAAAGCTCTCTGTAACCCTGTAGCCAGCTGTCATGGAGTTTGTCTTTACAGACAGCATCAGGAATTGAACTCTGATCATTGATTGCTGATGCTGTAATGCGTTACATGAACCATAACACAACCCTCTTGCCAGTCTCGCAATGGGTCTCAGATGTGACAGGGTAACTTTCCATTTTTCGCAGCTATTGTCTGACCTGCTGGGTTCTTCCAACATTTTCTCTTTTCACTTGCAGCTTCTTGTCAGATATTCAGAAACCTTTATCATTTAAAAAAAAATTGCACTGGAAATGATTTTTGTTCTTTGCAGGCTCCAAGGGATGAGAAATTCTTTCAAAGAGCTAGCAGATTTACAATGGACTGAATGGCCTCCTTCAGCTGAAGAAATTATTGCAACAGACAAGGGCAAGAGTTGAGAAGCTCGCGTGACTATACTCTAGCAATGTTTATTCATAGGAAGGTAAGTTGAGCCAGGTTTCAAATGCTGAAACCAGATTCTAATTCCAGGTGGCAACGTGCCTTAGCTCGCCAACCTGTGCATCTTCTCCCCCTCTCTGATCCTGTACTTTGGTTCACCTCCAGGATATCACAAGCAGCCCAGAAAACAATTATGCTGCCAGGAATTGGACATCTGTCTCCTGCATCCAGGAAGGAGCTGGCCATGCCAAGAGCCGGCCAACCATCTCCCTGCCCCAGCATGAGCTGATCTCCTCTACTTAGAGCAACCCCAGTAGTTCTGCAGGTTTGTCTGAACGATGAAGTGTAGTGTAATGCATCGTTTCTTCCCTCAAATTCTGCAGCTTGAACACCAGTTAAAAACCGCAGTGGCAGCTGCTATTAGCTTGAAACACTTGGAAGTTAAATCGGAAAGCTAATGCTAAGCTATCTCGTTTTGACAGCTTCTGCAGTTCACCTTGTGGGATGCTGAAGGAGCTCCTGCCCAGTATAGAAGGAGGATTAGTCAGGGTAATGGTTGTTCAGTTCCGAATACCTGACGATAGCTGAATAAATACAGTCTGCCAGCAGAGTTAATTACAGCTTCCATCGTGATAAAAATTGCTGTCCAAATTCTTATTAGCCTTTTTTTTGAGATGAGATCCAGGACACTTGTACAGAACTCAAGAGCTAAAAGCACAGTCCACGGTTTATTTTGATCACTGAGTTTTCAGTTCTTACTGCTGTTTGCAGTTTTCACAATATGATATCAGATGTCACATCTCTCCTTAGCAATTTTCTATATTTAAGACGTTTGGAAAGACTCTAATGGTAAGACATGGTTGAAACTGAATATATTCCATTGCCTTGAAATTTTCATGAGGTTCCAAAAACCATGAGAAAGATGGATTGATAATAAAAATAATTCCAGCCCTTTAAAAAAAATATTTTAACTGTCTGATAACTGTGTTGCATGTGGAATTCAGGCTTGTCAGCTTCCTCTATTAAACGCTGCTGTAGAAACATAGAAAAACTACAGCACAATACAGGCCCTTTGGCCCACAATGCTGTGCTGAAGACTTTAGAAATTACCTAGGGTTACCCATAGCCCTCTATTTTTCTAAGCTCCATGTACCTATCCAGGAGACTCTTAAAAGACCCTATCGTATCTGCCTCCACCAAAGTCACCGGCAGCCCACTCCACGCACTCACCACTCTGCATTAAAAAAACTTACTGCTGACATCTCCTCTGTACCTACTTCCAAGCACCTTAAAACTGTGCCTTCTCATGTTAGCCATTTCAGCCCTGGGGAAAAGCCTCTGACTATCCACACAATCAATGCCTCTCATCATCTTATACACGTCTTAAGCTGTAGTCAGCGAACAAAGAAAAAAATACATAAAACCTGCACACAGTGGCCAGTTTATTAGTACCTTCTGTACCTAATAAAGTGCTCACTGAGTACGTTCATGGTCTTCTGCTGCGGAAACCCTCCACTTCAAGGTTCAATGTGTTGTGTTTTCAGAGATGTTCTTCTGCACACCACTGTTGTAGTGCGTGGCTATTTGAGTTACTGTCTCCTTCCTGTCAGCATAAACCAGTCTGACCATTCTCTTCTGAATTCTCTCATTAACAAGATGTTTACGCCACCAAACTGCCGGTCAATGGATGTTTTCTGTTTGCTGCACCATTCCCTGTAAACACAAGAGAAAATTGTAGGAGATCGGCAGTTTCTGAGATAATCAAACCACCCTATCTGGCACTAACAGTCATTCCACAGTCAAAGTCACTCAGCTCATATTTCTTCCCCATTCTGATGTTTGGCCTGAACAACAACTGAACCTCTTGGCCATGTCGGCATGTTTTTATGCATTGAGCTGCTGCCAGCTATTTGGCTGATTAGACATTTGCATTAACAAGCAGTTGTACAAGTGTACCTAACAAAGTGGCCATTGAGTGTAGAACTTAAACTAAAGAATAGTACAATGCAAGAAAAGGTTCTTTGGCTCATGATGTCTGCCACGATGCAGAATTAAACCAGAATTAAACCCATGCAGAAGAGAATTAAATCTCTTCTGTCTGCTCGTGACCCTCTTCCCTCCATTCCCTATATGTTCATGTGTCTATCTAACAACTTCTTAAAAACTACAATTGTATCTGCCTTCACCACTCTTCCTGGCTGCAGTTGGAGGCAGCCACCACTCTGTGTAATAAAAACCTGGCCCACACATCTTCTTCGATTGATGCCCGCATCAGATGTAATTGTTGAGTGATAGAGTTGTAAAGCATGAAAGCAGCCCTTCAGACCATCTCGTCTGGGTCAGATTTGTTGGTTATCTGAGCCAATGGCCTTTCCCTGCATTTGGCCTATATTTCACTAGTCCTCTCCTATCCATCTAAACCTTTCCTTACCAGACATTAAAGGTTAGGAGGAAACTAAACAGAAGTATTTGTATATATGAATTAAGTTCTCAATATTTATTGCTTATTTATTATTATATTATAATGCATGATCTATTTCTTTTGGAAAATGACTCCCCGCAGCACTGTGTATTGATCTGTTGTCTGCACATGCGCATTGAACTGTTGTGTACACATGCGCATTGCTCTCTCTCTCGTTCTCTCACTGCAATATGAACACACCAGTTAAAGCCACATACGGCATGCAAGCCTTTAATGAATTGATATGCACTGGCAAAGACACAAAACACTGATGACGAGTATGAACCTGAACTTCAGAAAATATCACGAAGTGTACTCGACAGTTACGGGACGAAAAAGCGAGAGGAAGGAGTTAAACAGTATGGAGCGCAGATGCTAACAAAGGGAGATGTGAGTACAGCATAGTACACAGTGAAAGATGCAACTAGCAAAGTGAAAGTGAAAATAACATGATGATGGCTTCACTCGGGAAAATTGATGAATTTGATAGTGCCAGTGAAGGCTGGGAGTCTTATATCAAGAGGGTTGATCTGTATTGTAAGGCGAACGATGTGATTGAGCAAAAAAAAGCCTCTATGCTTATTAGCTCCATGGTTGCAAGAATGTACAGTCTCTTAACAACTTAGTAACCCCTGAAAAACCAGCATGCAAGATGTTCAATGAAATTGTTACAATTTTACAAAATTACTTGAGCCCTAAACTGCTGGTAATAGCTGAGAGATTTAGATTTTGCAAAAGGAACCAGTTAAATCATCAAAGCATTTCTGAATACTGTGCAGAACTGCGCAATCTTTCCCAGTACTGTGACTTTAGAGATGGACTTTCTGATGCATTAAGAGGCAGACTTGTATATGACATGAGTAGTCAAAGCACTCAAAAGAGGATAACACCTCTGATTGGTTTTTAACCTGGCACCTACCAGCCTTCTCCTTCCCACCCTCCTCCCACCTTCTTTATAGGCCCCCTGCCCCCTCCCTCTTCAGTCCTGACGAAGGGTCTCGGCCCGAAACATTGACCGTTCGTTTCCACGGATGCTGCCCGACATGCTGAGTTCCTCCAGCGTGTTGTACGTGTTGACTCAAAAGAGGTTACTGGCAGAAAGAGACCTAACCTTAGAATGGGTGTTAGTCATGGCAATATCATTAGAGACTGCAGCAAAGGATGCAGCAGAACTACAGTAAAGAAGGTTAGAATGTGAAATGCACAAAATATCCCTGAATGGTGCAAAAAGCCAACAACGTCATCAATGTGGTAAATCCTCCCATGATGCAAATGACTGTTGGTTCAAAGGCAAAGTTTGCAGAAAATATCACAGACAAGTTCACGTAGAGAGAGTGTGCAAGTCTGAGAAAAAACATACTGAATGAAAATTTTCAAACTCAAAACCAAGAAAATGCTTAAAGTGACCCAATGTGAAACAGAATCAGACAGCGCAGCATCTGACAAAAGTGAACCGTCATGCCTAAAACTGCTTGTATAACTGAAAAAGGTCACAAAAACATATGGATCACAATAGATGTGTCTGGTGTAAAACTGAAAATGGAACTGGGAACTGGGTCAGCTTTGTCTATAATTTCAGAGGCTGACTACAACAGACTCTTTTCCAAGATACCATTTGAGAAGACCTCAGTGATGCTAAAGACCTACACAGGTGAAAAAGTGTCTCCCAAAGGCAAACTGAAAGTAAATGTGACACATGGAGGCCAAATGCAGCAGTTAAACCTTTATTCGTCGAGAAGTGGAGGACCAGTACTTTTTGTACGTGAATGGTTGAGAAAAATCCGAGACTGGCACACAATCAAAGCCCTCAATGTCTCATCAGCAGGCAACAGCAGCCCAAGTATTAGACCAGAGACTGTCAAAGCTGCTTAATGCTAATGAGAAGGTGTTTGAGAAGGGTATTGGCAAACTAAAAGGCATGAAGACTAGAATTGAACCAAGTGAAGCAGCAACACTAAAATTCCATAAAGCGTATACAGTGTCTTATCCACTACTTCCTAAAGTGGATACTGAACTTCAAAGCTTGAAGGCATCTGGCAGTCTATTCAAGGTTGAGTGGAATGATTGGGCTGTGCCCATTGTCCTGGTGATCAAGAAAGGGAAGACCAGAGCAGTTTGCATATGTGGGAATTTCAAACTGAGCATCAACCCAGAGCTGCACATTGTGCAGCATCCATTGCCATTTTTGCATCTTTGGCAGGTGGGAAGAGGTTTTCAAAGATAGACTTGTCACAATCCTATCTGCAAATGGAAATTGAGGAGTCGAGCAGGAAGTTCCTCACAATCAACACTCACAAAGGATAATCATGAGCTGGCCTTCCTTGACTGGTGAACTCACTGACCTTTGACAATGTTGGGTCATTCCTTGAGCTCCTTTGTATTTCCAAATTCTGTTACTGGCAACTGGTCCAGTATAAATCCAGTATAAATATCTCACCTTTGGCGTCACACCAGCTCCAGCAATTTGGCAAAGAGCAATGGACCAAGTGTTCCAAAATATCCCAGAAATACAGTGTTAGCTTGATGACATCATTTTGACTGGCATGAATAATGAAGAGCACCTCCAGAACTTTGATAAATTGCTTACCAGGCTGAGAGAATATGGTCTGTGCACAAAGACAGAGAAATGTGAGTTTTTCAAGAATGAAATCTCATATTGTGGACATGTCATTGACAAGTATGGTTTACATAAGTCACAAGAGAAGATTGCAGTGGTGCCACAAGCACCCAAACAGGAAAATGGGTCACAGCTTTGGTCATAACTGGGCCTTGTAAACATTTATCACTGGTTTGTCCCAAACATTGCTTCAGTGCTGCACCCATTGAATGCACTATTACAGAGTGGAACAAAGTGGGAATCGTCAGAAAGTTGTGAAAGAGCGTTGAAGGAAAGAAGGAGATTAATAACATCAGATGAAGTGCCCATCCATTATGACCCATTGCTAATCATCTGACTGGCATTCAATGCCTTGCCTTATGGCATTGGTGCCGTTTCGTCACACATTATGAAGGATGGATCTGAACGTCTGATTGCGTTTACTTCAAAATCACTGATAAGCACAGAATGTAACTATGCACAGATCGACTGAGAGGCCCTTAGTCTAGAATAGGAATAAAGAAGTCCCACTATACCTCAACAGACAAAAGTTCAGAATCAAAATCAGAATCAGGTTTATTATCACCGGCATGTGTCCTGAAATTTAACTTAGCGGCAGCAGTTCAATGCAATACATATTATAGAAGAGGAAGAAAAATAAATAATAATAAATGAGTAAATCAATTAAAGTATATATATATCAAATAGATTAAAGATCATGCAAAACAGAAATAATATACATTGAAAAATGGAGGTTGTGTTCACAGGTTCAATGTCCATTTAGGAATCGGATGGCGGATGTGAAGAAGCTGTTTCTGAATTGCTAAATGTGTGTCTTCAGGCTTCTTTACCTCCTACTTGATGGTAACAGTGAGAAAAGGACATGCCCTGCGTGCTGAAGGTATTTAATAACAGATGCTGCCTTTCTGAGACACTGCTCCTTGAAGATGTCCTGGGTACTTTGTAAGCTAGTACTGTACCCAAGATGGAGGCGACTAAATTTACAACCCTCTGCTGCTTCTTTTGGTCCTGTACAGTAACTCTTCGCCCCCATATCAGACAGTGATGCAGCCTGTCGGAACGCTTTCCACGGTACATCTATAGAAGTTTTTGAGTGTACTAAATCTCTTCAAACATCTCTTCGAGCAGGTAAGTGGACATGAGGCTAGGTTTAGACAAGCAGGTAAGTGGACATGAGGCTAGGTTTAGATCAGCCATGTGATCTCCTGGACCAGTTTTCAATAGCCTGGATGGGTCGGAGAGGAATTTTCCAGATTTTTTCTCCTCAATTGGCAACTCGGTTTTTTTTCCCCGGGTGATCACATGGGTTTGGGTGGGATGAATAATAAAATAAAATGGGCGGCATGGTGCCCTGTTGGTTGGCACTGTTGCCTTGTGGGATTCGGTGAAAACTAGAGTTAAGATTGGATCAGCCATGATCTTGTTGAATGGCGGAGCAGGCTTGAGGGGCTGATTGGCCTACTCCTGCTCCTATCTCTTATGTTCTATCTCTTATGTTAAACTCCTAATGAAGTATAGTTGCTGTCTTGCCTTATTTATAACTGCATTGATACGTTGGGACCAGGTTAGATCCTCAGAGATCTTGACACCCAAGAACTTGAAACTGCTCACTCTCTCCACATCTGATCCCTCTATGAGGATTGGTATGTGTTCTTTAGTCTCACCCGCCCTGAAGTCCATAATCTGCTCTTTTATCTTACTGACGTTGTTGCTACGACAGGACTCTACTAGTTGGCATATCTCGCTCCCGTACTCCCTCTTGTCTCCATCTGAGATTCTATCAACAATGGTTGCATCATCAGCAAATTTATAGATGGTGTTTGAGCTATGCCTAGCCACATAGTTTATGCTCGTGACAGATCACCAGCCCCTAGTGTCCATTTTCAACCCCAGGAAAGGAATTCTAGTGATGACTGCTACCCGGTTACAACATTGCTCATGGTTCCTAGGAGCCCACTCTAATGGCATAGAATTCAAGGGTACCAAGCAACACAGCAATGCTGATGGCTTGTCATGTCTTCCACTGTTGGCAACCGAAGAAGAAAAGTCTTCATACTGTGACTCAACAGAAGTGTTCCACACTGTATTGGTGGACCAGTTGCCAGTAACAGAATTTGGAAATACAAAGGAGATCAAGGAATGACCCAACATTGTCAAAGGTCAGTGAGTTCACCAGTCAAGGAAGGCCAGCTCATGATAATCCTATGTTTTCAGAGTTCTCACTGAGAGGAGTCTAACTGTTGGTATGTCAAAGAACGTTGATGTGTGGATTTCATGTTATGGTTCCCTCTAAACTGTGCACCAGAGTGTTAGAAAATCTGCTTGAAGGACACCTGGGTACAATCAAGATGAGGAGTTCCGCACAGTGGTATGTGTGGTGGTCAAGAGCAGATGAACAGATTGAATGCTTGAACAAAAGCTGTCCGGGATGCCAAAAAGTTCAAAATGCACACCATATGCACTGTTACACACATGGGAGTGGCCGTCTTCAGCACATTGACTTTGCTGGGCCATTCATACACTGCATGTTTCAGATTGCTGTGGGTCCTCATTCAAAGTGGCCGGATGTTATACCAATGAAGTCAACCACCTCAGCAAACCTGTCTCCGCTCTGAGGACTATCTTCACCAGAAATGGCTTACCAGAACATTTTTTGAGTGACAATGGACCACAATACACGTCAGAAGAATTCCAACTGTTCATGGCATCAGATGTTTCAAGTCGTGAAGTTAGTTATGGACCATTATTGTGAAAGCATGTTTTATTTGGAATATGGTTTGTGAAATGGAAGTTGCATGTTTTGTACATATATAGTTCTAGCTTATATTATTTGAAAGCGGGAAGAAGCGTAACATATAGATCTACTTCTTTTAGAGCAATGACTCCCTGTAACACTATGTATTGATCTGTTGTCTACCCATGCGCATTGTTCTCTCTTGCTGTCTCTCTCTCGCTGCAATGTGAATACATTAGTTAAAGCCACCTCCCACGTGTGTGCTTTTTATTTAAAAGCAAAGGCTCAACAATTATGATTTTAATATTTGCAGTTTCTTGTCTTTTGCACGTTAGTTGTTTGTCTTGAACTCAGTCTTTCATTGATTCTATTTGTTTCTTTGTATTTACTGTGAATGCCCACAAGAAAATAAATCTCAGGGTAGTAGTATATGATGGCATTTGCAGTACGTACTATGGATATAAATTTACTTTGAACTTTAAATTATAAAATAGAATTGTAAAACTGAGAACAGAGGAGACCATTCAGCCCATTAATTACATGCCAGCTCCTTGCACACTGATACATTCATTTCCACTATCCTATTCTTTTACCTAGACAAGTAAATTATTTTGATGTAGTATCAATTGAATTCCTTTGTGAAAACTCCTGCAGGAGTGAGCAGTAGACTATTGCGGCTTTCTAGTTAATAAAGAAATTTTGTTCTCACTTGTAGTTTTGAAGTACCACCTTGAGCCTGTGTCACATGGGATGGGATAACAGTTAAGGCAATCATTTTGCATCATCTGCCTGAAAGATTAGGTTTTGATCCCTGCCACTGCCTGTAAGGAGTTTGTACTCGTGATTGGATTAGACCCAGAGAAACTATTGTTTCATTTTCCTTACACTTGTGCACTGGAAATAACATTAAACAATCTTGAATACAGGAAATGGAAAATGGCATTTAAGTAGGATTAGAGTAAAGTCAAGGTTGATGGTCAGTGTAGATTCAATAACCTATTTCTTTTCATCATGACAAATGATCATCGCACCTGATGATATCAGGACAAAGAACTGATTGTGGACTTCAGGAAGGGGAAGGCTTTTATTGAGGGTCAGCAATGGAATGGGTGAACAGTTTCAAGTTCCTGGCTGTCAACAATTTTGAAGACTTATCCTGGACCCAACATATTGATGTAATTATGAAGAAGGCATGACAGCAGCCATACTTCATTTGGAGTTTGAGGAGATCTGGTGTGAAGTCAAAGTCCCTAGCAAATTTCTACAGATGTACCGTAGAGTGCATTTCGACTGATTGCGCCACTGTCTAGTATGGAGGAAGCACTTCGCATCTCTGATGGGAAAGACTTGCAGAGGGATGAAAAACTCAGCCAGCTCCTTCATTGGCACTGCCTCCCCAGCAATGATGGCAATTTCAAAAGGCAATCCCTCAGAAAGGTGGCGTTCATCATTAAGGACCCCCACCACCAAGGATGTACTCTCTTCTCATTGCTACTATCAAAGAGGAAGTACAGGAGCCTGAAGACATACACTCAACATTTTAGGAGCAGCTTTCTCCCCTCTGAGGTGAGATTTATAAATGGACAATGAACCCCCCAAACACTTCCTCAGTATTTTTGTTATCCTTTTGCACTAATCTTTTTATATGTATTTCTTATTATAATTGTAGAATATTTTATGTATTAGAGTGCACTGCTGTCCATAAAACAACAAATTTCATGACATACTGTATATTAGTGATAATAAACCTGATTCTCATTCTGAATCTGATGCTTCATTCCATAACAGATGTCTGTCCGATGAGAGAGGGAAGAAGAGAGAATGACTGGGAAGGGAGTCATTCCGTCATTGCATTGCTTAAGATGGCTGCTTTCAGAAACAGCAGAAGGTGTAGACAGAGCAATGGAAAGGGCGGAGGTTTCTATGATGGACCGGGCTGCGTTCACAACTCTGCAATTTCTTGTGGTCTAAGTATGAGAACACATGTCATCTGTCACTGCCCCGACTGAACAGCGGCAAGTTTCATCACTCCAATCCCACGGAATTTCAATAGCAGCCACTGTCCTTTTAAGACTCAGATTTCCAGTTATTGCCTGCTACGTTCCTTCATGGAAAGTCTGTACCAAAAGGCCCGCTGAACACTCAGTGCTCAGTCACAGGAGTTCCATTTCTAGTATTGTCTGTTTAGCTTTTGTTTGTGTAGTCTTGTTTATTTTGAATCTGAGTCATTTCTAGAACTTACTCTGCACTCGGGTTCAGCGCCATTCATAGCTCTCTTGTTACACCATCAGGCTCAAGGACATCTTCTCTCCTTCAGTTACAAGGCCATTAGTCAGACCTCTTACATGATAATGAACTTTTGATCTCCTGCTGTACCTTGTCATGACCCCATACTTCATTTTGTCTACCTGCACTGCACTTCCTTTATACAGTCTTAGGCATGTATATATAGCTAGGGTACCTAAGACTTTTGTCACAGTACTGTATTTTGGTTAAGATTGGAAGGTGTTTGGGAAACAGAAATATAAGTACTTATCCTTGTATCAGCTCAGTAGTGTTAACTGTTACTTGGAACTGGAAAGACTTAACATACAGTACTGTGCAAGTGTCTTAGGCACACTAGCTATATATATATACACGCCTAAAATATTGCACAGTACTTGTAACTGTAACATTATATTCTGCATTCTGTTTTTTGATTTCCTTTTGTTCTATCTCAATGGAATAAGAATTGGTTTATTATTATCACTTGTACTGAGGAAGAGTGAGAAGTTTGTCTTGCATGCTGTTTATACAGATCAGATCATTACACAGTGCCTCGAGACAGAACAAGGTAAAACAGTAACAATACAGTGCTTCAGCTGCAGAGAGAGTACAGTGCAGGTTAATAATAAAGTGCAGATCATTACAAGGTAGATTGTGAGTTTAAGAGTCCATCTTATCATATCAGGGGACCATCTAGTAGTCTCATAACAGTAGAAAGTTCAAAATACATTTGTTACCAAAGTATGTATACCATAGTCAACCCTGAAGCTGGAGCTCAAGCCTAGAGTTTGGGGTCCCATTATCGGTTTGTCCGAAGGATGCTAACAAAGATCAAAGCCCAAAGGTTGATCAAAAGTCCAACGATTGGAGACTGGAGGCCTGTGTTGCATTTGGAGGACTGTTTGTGTGTGTGGGCGGGCAGGAGGGAGGAAGGGTTTATTTTACTGTTGTGGTTTTGTTGCTCATTCTGTTCTATGTCGTTCTGCTAAGCATTGTGAGTATTCTATGTTGGTGCTGGAATGTGTGGTGACACATGCAGGCGTGTTGATTGTTAATGTAAGCCACGCACTTCACTATATGTTTCCATATACATATGATAAATAAATGTGTATCTGAAACTGTCCTTTAGCCTGTTTGCATGTGCTTTATGTATGGAATGATTTATGCACAGATAAAGTACAGTGCAAAGGTCTGAAGTGCTTTAGATTTTTGATATGCTTTCTGATGATACGGCCTCTACAGACCCCTGATCTCAAGGACATCGAAGTTGTCTGGGATTACCTGGAGAGAATGAAGCTGATTTTCTTATAAAGTTGCCAAGATGGTGTACCTAAGAGAATTAATGCAGTTTTAAAGGCAAAGAGAGATCACACCAAAACATTTGATTTAGTTTTTATACTGTTTACTGCCCTTTATAGTAATTTTTTTAATGTTTAGAAATGTCTCATTTCATTACTTTTGAAAACATCTTTGCTCTACAGAATTTTTTTACATGTGCCTAAGACTTTTGCACAGTATTGTAAGTTAATGCATGAAATGATCTGTCTGAATGGCAAACACGTTTTTTCACTGTAACTAGGTATATGTGACATTAGTAAACCAATTACCAGTTACTAAGTACCAATTACTGAATGATCCTTAACTCAGCATTAAACACACATCTCTTTATTCTTTACTATCCAAAAATCTATTAACCTCTGTCTACATCTGACTCCCCACAGTGCTCTTGTGAAGAGAATTCCAACCTTCACTAAACACAAGTGAAGTAATTTTGTCTCATCTAAGACCTGAGTCACTGTCTTACAGATCTGAGATTATGACTACAGATTCGAGACTCTCAGGCTGTCAGGAGTGGAGGATGCTATCACGTATTTGTTGCACAAATCACTCTCTTACCTAGATGGGGTCAGTTGTGCTGTGAGGATTACATTCCTTGACTTCTCTAGTGCCTTTAACACCATCCAGCCCAAGATCTTAAGGCACAAACTAACGGAGATGGGAGTAGACTCTCACAAGGTGGATTGGATAGTGGACTACTTGACAGATAGACCTCAGTATGTGCGGTTGGGAGACTGTAGGTCTGACACGGTGGTCAGCAGCACAGGAGCGCCGCAGGGAACCGTACTCTCTCCGGTCCTGTTCACCCTGTACACATCAGACTTCCAATATAACTCGGAGTCCTGCCATGTGCAGAAGTTCGCTGATGACACGGCCATAGTGGGGTGTGTCAGGAATGGACAGGAGGAGGAGTATAGGAAACTGATACAGGACTTTGTGATATGGTGCAACTCAAACTACCTGCGTCTCAATATCACCAAGACCAAGGAGATGGTGGTGGACTTTAGGAGATCTAGGCCTCATATGGAGCCAGTGATCATTAATGGAGAATGTGTGGAGCAGGTTAAGACCTACAAGTATCTGGGAGTACAGTTAGACGAGAAGCTAGACTGGACTGCCAACACAGATGCCTTGTGCAGGAAGGCACAGAGTCGAATGTACTTCCTAAGAAGGTTGGCGTCATTCAATGTCTGTAGTGAGATGCTGAAGATGTTCTATAGGTCAGTTGTGGAGAGCGCCCTCTTCTTTGTGGTGGCATGTTGGGGAGGAAGCATTAAGAAGAGGGACGCCTCACGTCTTAATAAGCTGGTAAGGAAGGCGGGCTCTGTCGTGGGCAAAGTACTGGAGAGTTTAACATCGGTAGCTGAGCGAAGGGCGCTGAGTAGGCTACGGTCAATTATGGATAACTCTGAACATCCTCTACATAGCACCATCCAGAGATAGAGAAGCAGTTTCAGCGACAGGTTACTATCGATGCAATGCTCCTCAGACAGGATGAAGAGGTCAATACTCCCCAATGCCATTAGGCTTTACAATTCTACCGCCAGGACTTAAGAACTTTTTAAAAGCTATTATTAATGCTTTTTGAGATAGTGATTTAGATGCATATCATATTTTTTACTGAGTTAAGTATTGTATGTAATTAGTTTTGCTACAACAAGTGTATGGGACATTGGAAAAAAAGTTGAATTTCCCCATGGGGATGAATAAAGTATCTATCTATCTATCTATCTATCTATCTATCTATCTATCTATCTATCTATCTATCTATCTATCTATCTATCTATCTATCTATCTACCTAACCTTGTATCTACCCTGTTAAGCCCTGTAAGAATTTTCAATATTCAGGTTCAGATTTATTTATTTATAACATATACATCAAAATGTGCAATGCCACTTGTGTTAACAACCAATGCAACCTAAGGATGTGCTGGGGCAGACCCAAAGTGTTGCCACTCGTTCTGGCACCAACGTAATATGCCTATCATGTTCAGTAGAGTACCATAAGTGAAAACAACAGTTACTCAACAACAACAACAGAAACACAGGCCCCTTTCCTCCTTCCCACCCACCCGCAGACAGGCCTCCAACACCAGGACAGGCTGCCTCTGGGCTTCCAGCCTTCAGTGAACACGTGAACTCGCAGACGCCGGGCTTCCAACTTCCCCAGTGGATTTGCAGACTTACGGACACAAGGCCTTGGCCATTGGGCGTTGCCCTCTGGACACACAGAGACTCTGTTGTCATTCAGGCATCCATCTTCAGTATCGAACCAGGGACCCGCCGATGATGGGACCTGACCTCCGTGCCCCAATCACCTCTCATCCTACTACACTCCCGTGAGTACAGACCCAGTCCGCCAGAGTTCAGGCATTAAAGAGAAAACACAATTTCAAGTCCTCACAGCAACCCGGAATGAACATAGAACATAGAACACACCAGATCAAAAAAGCCCTTCGGCCCATGATGTTGTGCCAAACTTTCAACCTACTTTAAGATCAGTCTAACCCTTCCTTTCCACATAACCATCTATTTTTTCTATCATGCATGTGCCTGTATCTCGTAAATGTCCCTAATATATCTGCTTCTACTTCCACCTCTGGCAGTGTGTTACATGCACTCACCATTCTCAGAGTAAAAAAAACCTACTTCTGACAGCCCCCTTATACTTCCTTTCAATCACTTTAAAATTTTGCTCTCTCATTTCTGCCCTGGGAAAAAGTCTCTGGTTGTCCACTCGAACTATGCCTCTTAGCATCTTGTACACCTCTATGAAATTGTTTCTCATCCTCCTTTGTACCAAAGAGAAAAGCTCTAGCTCATTTAACCTATCCTCATAAGACATAGTCTCTACTCCAGGCAGAGCCCTAGTAACTCTGCTCCGCAACGTCTCAAAGGCTTTCATATCCTCCCTTCAATGAGGCGGTCAGAATTCAACACAATGGTGATCTTTCAATATGTGGGCCAATGGGGATTTATTAATAATTCGTCGAGCACAGCGTTTATTAAAGACCATGATGTTAGTAGTTTATTAACGATTATCAGAAACACAGTACTGGTTTGGGCATGAAATCACTTCATGGTATTTATTTATTAAAAGACGAGACATACATGGACTATTATTTTGCAGTAATCAGCTGGAGAGAACGACTGATTAAATTTTGAATGATAGACCATCCATGCAGTGCTCTAGGCATCGTGAATGATTTGATCATCGATGCTACTGCAGCTCAAATAGAATAAAGTAATCCCATTAATTCCAATGCAGAGATAGGATGAGAGTAATTTTATTTCTGGTAAGTTTGGATTACTTTGGTTAGCTATTCAAATTTCTCACACAAACTTAATAAAACCTTTTGGTTTTTAGTTATTCCTGTATAGATGGTAATTTCATGAACGTGTGTGTGTATGTGTGTGTTTGTGTGAGCATGTGTGTGTGAATGAATATGCATGTGTGAGTGTGTGTGTGTGTGTGTGTGTGTGTGTGTGTATGTGTATGTTTATAAGTGAGTGTGTGCACACGTGTGCGTTTAGGAGTGAATGTGTGTGTGTGTGTGTGTGTGTGGGTGTGTGTTTATAAGTGTGTGGGTGTGTGTTTATAAGTGTGTGTATGTGTTTGTGTTTGTGTGTATGTTTACTCTATCTATGTGTAACACTTACCCAACAGGCTGGTATATGTCTAGGGGGAAAGGAGATCCAGCCACTCACCAACCCCACCTCCCGTACACGCAGGTGCTGTGGGAATCAAGTTTATGCCTCGCGCACGCACACAGTATCAAACACACACCAGATACCATTATGGAATACACTTTAAAGATTTTACTAAAACTAAAAGAGTACTATGCAATACAGTATATATGAAGGAAAAGAAAATAAAGTAAAAGGCGCCAACTTATCAAAGTTCAGTCAGTTTAGTGCACATCGTTGGAGCTCAACCAATGAACCATTCGACCCCTCGTCACTTTCCTCCGACCTCTATAACCTTGCACCTGGGACCACCCCGGTGGTCGACCGAGCAGTGCAGCGCACGTCCACCTTCCTCGGCATCTCCTTCCCGCCTCCCCTGAAAAGACCACAAAACCCCCAAGCTCCCAGCCTCACAAGACAAAATAACATTCCCCATTGGTTAAAAAATGAATACAATCCCAATATCAGCAAGTCCAAAGCTAAACAACTGCGAGAGAAAACACTTATCAAACATAAAAGCATTCCTACTCTAGCAAACCAAAGAAGCCATTTTGATTAACATTCACAGTACATTGTACATATGTGTGTTTGAATGTATATACTGTACATGATATTCTTCCCACTGTCACTGGAAAGTACACCCTTATCTACCCTGGACCAAAACTCTGTACTTCCTTCCCAAACCCCCTCTGCCTCTTTCTACTCCTTTGCATCTCCTTAAAACACACAACTTTTTTGAAGCTTCCAAATATGCTGGTGCATATCACAGTCCTGGTTATGCGACCACTGATGCCAGGCAGACAGTCTCTGAGGTGTATTGATAATGGCTGGGATCACCTGTCTTGTAAAAGCACTGCCCAGAAGAAGGCAATTACAAGCCATTTCTGTAGAATTTGCCAAGAACAATCATGGGCATAGACTATGCCATGCCCACAATCGTCTACGTCATACAATACAACACGTTATGATGATGAACTCCTCTCTATCTCTATCTCTCTCTCTCTCTCTCTCTCTCTCACACACACACTCAGCCGGATAAGGGCAGTAGTTTTCCTTTTGTCTGGTGAACGTTAATGAACCAAGTGGAGATTTCCACCAATCCAGTAGTATTATGGTTCTGTTACTGAGATCAGATTTTCCCCAAAATTGCAAATTATTTGAATTATCTTAATTTAAATTCCCCATCACCCAGCATTCAAACTTTTGTCTCTACACCAAAGGTTCTGGATTCTGGCTTCTAGTCCTGTACCTTAAAAACTAGGTATTGTGTATTGAATATTTCAGTAATGTTAGAGTAATCTTGGAAATATATTGTTTTATCAAGCATTCTTTGTTGTTTATTTAATTCATTGCAGTTTATTTGTACAAATATGTGAATTGGATATGTCATGACACTACCACATGATATGTGTACATCTTGCTTAAAGAACAAACTTAAGACTGGCATCTTATGGCTCTCTTGTTTTCCTTTGAATTAGGTTAATGTATTGAAACTACAAAACGTAACACTAGGCTATCCTGCTTCTTTGCTGAGGTAAAAGTTGATAATTAAACACTTATCACCTCCATGGTTTCACTGTTAAAACAAGAGCATCTGGCAAAGGGCAGCAAGAGCAGTGCAGCTGGTAGAGTTGCTGCCTCACAGCTCACAGTGACCATGTATGAAGAGCGTTTGATGGCTCTGGGTCTGTACTCACTGGAGCTTAGAAAACTGCTGGGGGTATTCATTGAAACCTCTGGAATACTGAAAGGCTTAGACAGAGTGGACGTGGACAGTTTTCTTCCTGTTGTGGGAGAGTCTAGGACCAGAGGGCACATCCACAGGATAGGATGTCCCTTTAGAATAGAGATGAAGAGAAATTTCTTCAGCTAGAGTGCAGTAAATTCATTCCTGCAGATGGCTGTAGAGGCCAAGCTATTGGGTATATTTAAAGCAGGTTTTTGATTAGTAAGGGCATCAAAGTGTATGAGGAGATGGCAGGAGAATGGAGTTCAGAGAGATAATAAATCAGTCATGATGGAATTGTGGAGCAGACTCAATGGGCTGAATGGCCTAATTCTGCTCCTACGTCTTATGGTTTATGGTCTCAATGCCTGAAGCTGAAGTGCTGTGTGTATGGAGTTTGCACGTTCTCCCTGTGAGTTTCCTCGGGATGGTTTGGCTTCCTCTAACATCCCAAAGACATGAGGATTGGTATGCTAACTAGCTACTATAAGTTGTCCCAAGAGTGTAGACTGTTGGGAGCAGCAATTAGTCTAGCGGTTAGCATAATGCTTTACAGCATCACCGATTGGGGTTCATTTCCTGCCGGTGTCTGCAAGAAGTTAGTACATTTTCCCTATGACCGTGCAGGTTTCCTCTGGGTGCTCTAGTTTCCTCTCACATTCCAAAGACAAATGGGTTATATGTTAGTAAACTGTGGGCATGTTATGTTGGTGTTGGAAGTATGATGATACATGCAGGCTGCCCCCAGCACATCCTCAGACTGAGATGGTCATTGACACAAATGATGCTGTAGCAACTACTTGAAAACAAACTATAAGTAGCTAGGAAGCGAAGTGAGGGAACATTGCACAGTATGATGTGCTTCCAACTAACTGAATTCCAAGTTGAAAAAGTACACTTAATCCTTTATTACAAACCAGTTTAATCTCACCCCCTCCCAGTGTAGAGTGCCCTCCTGCTTCAAAACATCCACCATTGTCCCTGTACCAAAAAAGACCAAGAAAACATGTCTGAACAACTGGCTTCCTGCCGCACTCACCTCAATAATAAGCAAATGCTTTGAGAGACTGGTCAAGGATTACATCTGTAGCATGCTATTGTACATATTGTACATACTATTTATTACAAATTACTATAAATTGCACAATGCACATTTAGATGGAGACATAATGTAAAGATTTTTACTTCTCATGTACGTGAAAGGTGTAAGTAATAAAGTCAATTCAATTCAATTCAACAAAAAAATTGCTTGCATCCTTCATAATTCATGTAAAAGCAAGTGGATCAAATAAAGTCAAAGACAAGCAGTCAAAGATGAGCTGTCAATGAAAAATACTCACCCCCTCTCTATGCTGTTAAATGAGTGAACAGGTGACTATATTTGTTTTATTTTAACAGCCATGTAGTGCTGCATGCCACCCGCTAACCACCACCCAAACCCACATAACAAATTACTTTAGCCCAGAGTAAGGATGCATAACACAAATACAATACAGACAGACAATAAATAGATACATGGCTGTTACAGATATACTTCACTGTGCGTTTCAATGTTCCAATACATATGCGACAAAGAAAGGTAATTCTTTCGTTTAGATTTTTTTGTAGAATCTCAGGATGGGAGTTACTGTCAAAATCAATGTTGAGTTTTTGTCATTGGTGCAATGTAAAACTCAAGCAGTATCACAAGCACATACCATCTGATAAGCAGTATTGTCAAGAAAATTAACATAAATTAAACATAAGATATACACAATTTTTATACAAGTTCAGCATGAATAGAACTAAAATAAAGGCAATTTTAGTGACAGGGGATCAAAGAAGTCACATGGTTGGCCAGACTGAAGTTGTGATTAGGGTTCTGCTGGTTGGTTCATGGTATCCAATTGCAGTATTGCGATTGGGTTTCTGGATCCCACTCTTAGGAGAGTTGAATTATTGCATAGGATTTCCATTCCCAATGTCCCTTTGGATAACTTGGGCCAGAAGAATGGATATGTTGTCATTAAAGATGCAGTAAAACACTTGCCTCAGCTTCAGTCATCCATTTGTACGGTCAAAACATCTGTCATCAGCTACCCATGAACTATGGACTGCTGGTTGTTCCTGGTGGTGTTTAGTTCCAATGAACCAAAGTTCAAAATAAATTTATTATCAAAGTACATATATGGCTATCCTATACTACCTTGAGATTCGTTTTCATGTCAGAATTTACAGGATAAAAAAGAATTTGTGAAAGCTATACACAAACAGAGACTGGCAAACAACTAAAGAGCAAAAGAAGACAAACTGTGCAAATCAGAAGTATAATGCTGAGAACATCAGTTGGAAAGATCCCTTGAAAGTGAGTCTGCATAATCAGTTCAGAGTTGTGGTGATTGAAGTTCTCCACGGTGGTTCAAGAGCCTGATGGTTGTAGGGTAATAATATATACTGAACTTGGTGATGTGGGACCTACTTCTTCGATCAAGCCACACTCAGGTTGGAGGTGTAACATTAATCTGTTGTCTACACATACGTATTGATCTGTTTTCTCGCTGCAATGTGAGTGAACCAGTTAAAGCCATACTTTTATTTTAATTAATATGAAGTTGTACAAACACAACAAATTGATGATGACTATGAACCTGAATTTTAGAGAATATCTCCAACTGCACTGACAGTTATGGGACAATTACGGGACAAGACAGTGAGAGGAAAGAGTTAAACAGTTCTGAGAAGGCTGTTATGGATGATAACAAAGGGAAATGTGGGTTACTGCATAGAACATGGTAAAAGACACACAGCTAGCAAAGTTAAAGTGAGAATAACGTGCTGCTGACTTTAGTTGGGAAAGTTGACGAATTTGATCATGGTAATGAAGGCTGGGAGTTACATATTGAGAAGATTGAACTGTATTGCAATATGAACAACATGGATGATGAACTGAAAGCTGCCATGCTTCTTAGCTTAATGGGAGTAAAATTACAGCCTCTAATGCAACCTGGTAAGCCCTGCAAAGCCAGCAAGCAAGATATTTGACAAAATTGTTCTAGTTTTACAAAATCACTTGAGCCCTAAACCGCTGTTAATAGCTGAGAGTTTAGATTTCACGAAAGGAACCAGTCAAATTACGAAAGCATTTCTGAATACATTGCAGAACTGTGCAAAGCTTCCCAGTACTATGACTTTTAGAGGTGGTCTTTCTGATACATTAAAAAGCAGACTTGTATGTGGTATGCATAGTCAAATAACTCAAAAGAGGCTACTGGCAGAAAGAGACTTAACCTTAGAACAAGCATTGGCCATAGCAATATCATTAGAGACTGCAGCAAAGGATGCAGCGGAACTATAGAAAAGGAGGTTAGAATGTGAAATGCACAAAATGTCCCTGAATGGTGGAAAAAGCCGACAATATTAACAATGTGGCAAATCCTTCTTAGTTCAAAGAAAATGTTTGCAGAAAGAGTCAGAGTAAAGGTCACATAGAGAGAGGGTGCAAAGCAGTCAAAAAGCACAACTAAAGAGAAAAACCACACCGAGTGAAAAGTTTCAAACACAAAACTAAGCAAATGTATGAAGTGACTGAATATGAAACAGAATCAGAGGACACAGAGTCTGACGAAGGTGAGCTGTCATGCCTAGAACTGCACAATATGACTGAAACAGATCACAAAATCATTTGGATCACAATAAATGTGTCTGGGGTAAAACTAAAATGGAGCTGGATTAGGGTTAGCTTTGTCCATAATTTCAGAGGCTGACTACGACAGACTGTTTACTAGCTATAAATGAGAGAGGACCTTAGTGATGTCAAAGACCTACACAGGTGAAAAGGCATCTCCCAAAGGCAAACTGAAAGCGGATGAGCTGTATGGAGGCCAAACACAGCAGTCAGAGCTTTATATGTTGAAAAGTGGAGGGCCAGCACTTTTCGTACATGAATGTTTCATAAAAATCCAACTAGACTGGTGCACAATCAAAGCTCTCAATGTGACTTCAACAGGCAACTGCAGCCCAAATGGTAACACTAACCTGAGACTGTCATAACTCAGGTCATACTTGGGCATTGTAAAATACTACCACCAGTTTTTCCCAAATATTGCTCAGTGCTGCTCCCATTGAATGCGCTGTTGCAAGGGTAAAGTGGGAATGGTTAGAAAGATGAAAAAGAGCATTCAAGGAAACAAAGAGACTAATAACATCAGATGAACTGCTCAAGCATTATGACCCATCGCTGTCCATCTGACTGGTGTGCGATGCATCCCCTTCTGACATTTGTGCCATTTTGTCACACACTATGAAAGATGGATCTGAAAATCCAATTATGTTTGCTTCAAGATCATGGATGAGCACAGAATGCAACTATGCACAGATTGACCGAGGGGTCCTTAGACTTTTATGGGGAATAAAGTTGTTCCATGGCTACCTCTGCAGACAAAAGTTTACGCAAGTGACAGATCACCAGCCCCTTGTGTCCATTTTCAATCCCAGGAAGGGAATTTGCCTGATATCTGCTATCTGGTTACAATGTTTAGCACTGTTCCTAGGAGCCTACTCTTATGACATAGAGTTCAAGGGTACCAAACAACACAGTTAGCTCATGGCTTTTCATGTCTTCCGCTGTTGGCAACTGAAGAAGAAAAGTCTTTATACTGTGACCCAGCAGAAGTGTTCCACACAATGCTGGCAGACCAGTTGCTGGTAACAAATTTGGAAATACCAAAAGAAACACGGAATGACCCGATTTTGTCAAAACTCTATGACATCATCATCCAAGGATGGCCATCTCATGGTAGCCCTGGGTTGCCAAAGTTCTCAGCGAGACAAGACCGACTCTTGGTATGTCAAATAACATTGATGTGTGGATTCCATGTTGTGGTTCCCTCTAAGCTCTGCGCCAGAGCATTAGAGAATCTACATGAAGGACTCCTGGGTACAGTCAAGATGAAGAGTCTTGCCCGGAGCTAAGTGTGGTGGCCGTGAATAGATTGACAGATTGAAGACTTGACCAAAAGCTGTTTGGGATGCCAAAAAGTTCAAAATGCCCCCTCTCAGATAGTGTTACACCTGTGAGATTGACCGTCTTCACCATGACATGCATATTGATCTGTTCTCTCTCTCTCTTTGCAATTTGAATACACCAGTTATAGCCATCTCCCAGAGATGTGCTTTTATTTAATTGATATGTAATTGTACAGACACCACAGGATGAGCAACACCTCATATTCTGTCCGCGTAGCTTTCGAACTGTTGGTATAAACATTGATTTATCTAACCACTGGTAGTTTTCCTGCCCTCCCACTTTTCTATTTTTCCAATATCCATTCTGGTTCCTCTCTCACCCATCTTCTCCTCACCTACCTATCATTTCCTTTTGGTGCCCCTCCAACTTCCCTTTCTATCATGGTCCATTCTTCTCTCATATCAGATTCCTTCTACTTTAATCTACTTCACCTATTGTCTCTCAGCTTCTCATTTCATTCCCCTTCCCCCCCCCCCCCCAACCTGTCTTCACATCTCAATTGTCAACTTGTACTCCTTCTCCTGTCCCCACCTTCTCATTGTGGCTTCTTCCCTCTTCCTTTCTAGTCCTGAAGAATGGTCTCAGCCTAAAATATTGTCTGTTTATTCCCCTCCGTAGATGCTGCCTGACCTGCTGATTTCCTCCAGCATTTTGTGTGTTGCTCAGGAGAGGAGAGGGAAGGGCACGAGTCAGATGCTAGACTCCTTGTGGCTATTCCGCTTAACAATAAGTACACCTGTTGAGTGTTTGAGTACTGTTGGGGGGGGGGGGGGCGACGGCCTACCTGGGGGAAGCAACAGTGGACACACCTCTGGCACAAGTATGTGAAGAGCAAGAAGATAAGACTTAAGAGAATAGGACCAATCAAGTGTGACACACATTGATGAAGGTAGAGTAGTAGATGTAGTGCATATGGATTTCAGCAAGGCATTTGATAAGGTACCCCATGCAGGGTTTATTGAGAAAATAAGGAGGCATGGGATCCAAGGGAACATTGCTTTGTGGATCCAGAACTGGCTTGCCTACAGAGGGCAAAAAGTGGTTGCAGATGAGTCATATTCTGGATGGAGGTTGGTGACCAGTGGTGTGCCTCAGAGATCTGTTCTGGGACCCCTACTCTTAGTGATTTTTATAAATGACCTGGATGAGGAAATGGAGGGATGAGTTAGTAAATTTGCCAATGACACAAAGTTTGGGGTGTTGTAGATAGCGTGGAGGGCTGTCAGAGGTTACAGAGGGACATTGATCAGATGCAAAACTGGGCTGAGAAGTGGCAGATGGAGTTCAACCCAGATAAGTGTGAAGTGGTTCATTTTGGTAAGTCAAATATGATGCAAGAATATAGTGTTAATGGTAAGACTCTTGGCAGTGTGGAGGATCAGAGGGATCCTGTGGTCTGAGTCCATAGGTCACTCAAAGCTTTTGTGCAGGTTGACTCTGTGGTTAAGAAGGCATACGGTGTATTGGCCTTCATCAATCTTGGGATTTAGTTTAGGAGCCGAAAGGTAATGTTGCAGCTATATAGGACCCTGGTCAGACCCCACTTGGAGTACTGTGCTCAGTTCTGGTCGTCTCACTACAGGAAGGATGTGGAAACCATAGAAAGGGTGCAGAGGGGATTTACAAGGATGTTGCCTGGATTGGAGAGCATGCCTTTTGAGAATAGGTTGAGTGAACACAGCTTTTTCTGTTTGGAGTGACAGAGGATGAGAGGTGACCTGATAGAGATGTACAAGACGATGAGAGGCTTTGATCGTGTGGATAGTCAGAGGCTTTTTCCCAGGGCTGAAATGGCTGGCACGAGAGGGAACAGTGTCAAGGTGCTTGGAAGTAGGCACAGAGGAGATGTTAGGGGTAAATTTTTTACACAGAGAGTGGTGAATGCATGGAATGGGCTGACAGCGACGGTGGTGGAGGCAGATATGCTAGGGTCTTTTAAGAGGCTCCTGGACAGGTACATGGAGCTCAGAAAAATAGAGGGCTATGGATAACCCTAGGTAATTTCTAAGTTAAGGACATGTTCAGCACAGCTTTGTGGGCTGAAGGGCCTGTATTGTGCTGTAGGTTTTCTATGTTCCTATGTTCTAATAGGACAGATTGTAAGGCAGAATTTCTGGACTTTGGGTTTTTGTGTAAAACTTTTAATAACAATTCATAACTTCTGCAATATCTCTGGTTGATTGACATACCGGTCCTGAGTGCTTTTATTTATCTATCTATCTATCTTTCTATTTATTTATTATTTATTATCTATTTATCCAGCCATTTATTTATTTACTTTTTATTCATGTATGTATGTATGATTGTATTTAGCCATACAGTGTGGCCCTCCGAGCCATGCAGCCAGCAACCTACCCATTTAACCCTGATCACATGACAATTTTCAATGACCAGTTAGCTACTAACCGGTACATCTTTGGAATGTAAGAGGAAGCTGGAGCACCCGGACAAAACCCATGTGCTTACGTGGAGGACATATAAACTCCTTACAGATAATGTCGGAATTGAACTCCGAACTCCAATGTCCTGAGCAGTAATAGTGTCATACTAATCACTATGGAACTGTGCTCTTAGATGGTGTTTTTCCTCTTTGAGTGGCAAAGGATCTGCGATTGCCATGAATTAATGAAGATACTGCATTTTTTTTTTAGTAGGTCTTGGGAGCATCCTTGAAGCATTTTTGCTCATTGTGACACAGTTCAGAATAGATGATAAGGAAGTATCCCATCCAGATTTATCATGGCAACTACTCAGCCCAAGGCCACAAGAAATTGCTAAGAGTTGTGAACGCAACTCAGTCCATTACGCAAACCGAACTCCCCTCCATTGACGCCATCCCTCTGCCTCAGAACAGTGGTCAACATGATCAAGCACTGATTCTACCCTCATCATTCTCGCTTTTTCCATCTCCCATCAGACAGAATACACAATAATTTGAGAGCAGGTGTCACCATCCTTGAGGACAGATTCTATCCCTCCTGAACAGACCTCTCTTGCTAAAAGATTACCCAGGCCATGCTCTCTCCTCATTACTGCCATCCGGAAGGAGATACAGGAGCCTTAGGTCCTACCTGACCTGGTTCCGGAACAGCTAATACCCTTCAACCCACAGGCTCCTGATCCAACCTGGATAACTTCACCCAGCTCATGATGAACTGATTCCACAACCTATGGACTCACTTTCAAGCACTCTACAATTCCTATTCTCAGTATTATTTATTTATAAATCTATTTATCCACCTGTTAGTAAATGTCAACTATTAAAATGGGCCCAAAGGATCATTAGGGACCCAAGTCCCCCCAATCACAATCTGTTCCCGCTGCTACCATCCAGGAATGGTACTGCAGCCTAAAAGTCAGGACTAACAGGCTCCGGGACAGCTTCTTCCACCAGGCCGTCAGACTGATTAACATGCTGATTTGAGTGTATTTCTATGTTACGTTGAATGTTCTATTTATTATAAATTATTATGAATTACTATGATTGCACATTGCACATTTAGATGGAGACATAACATAAAGATTTTTACTTCTCATGTATGTGAAGGATGTAAGAAATAAAGTCAATTCAATTCAATTCAATATTTAATCATTTCTATAGATGCTGCCTGATCTGCTGAGTTCCTCCACAAGTTTGTGGGTGTTGCTTAAACATCTGTTTATTTGTTTTTTTTTGCAGATTGCCTTCTTTCGCACCTTGAATATTTGTCAGTCTTCACTTGTGTGTAGTTTTTCATTGATTGTATTGTATATTTTTATTCTACTGTGAATGCTCAAGAGAGAGTGAATCTCAGGGTAGTATATGGTGACATACACTCACTTTGATAGTAAATTTACTTCAAACTTTGAAATTTCTTCATCCCCCAGTCTATCTCATTGTGGCCCTTGCCCTTGATGTGTCTACCTGCACTGCACTTTCTCTGTAATGACAACACTTCATCCTGCATTCTGTCTATTTTCAAAATTTCAATTTACTTCTGTAAGGAATGAACTGTCTTGATGACATGCAACCACTGTAACTCAGTACATGTGACAATCATAAACCAAGAAGGAAATCGCACTGATAGGTACCAGTGACAGAGACATGGCCAATTAGAGTTTATGAAAGCAAACATTCCATTTTTATTACCTTACAAGGCAACATTTTTTGTATCAGCTGTTGCACTCCACTGAGTGGAGTCAATGAATTCAAGCCAGGTATAAACCTGCTGTGAGACCAGTAGGAAGCCTTCCGAGCATAATTCCCTGGGAAACTGCCGGAAGCTGGTTCTTCATGAAGAGTCAAATGTCACAGTGCAAATCACCAGTGACAATCTTTGAAGATCAGTGGGAATTTTGTGTTTGCCTGGAAATAAACAGTTCTAACTGAATTACACAAGGAAATGTTGGCAGTCGTACATACAACTCTAGGCCTAAGTATTTAATGTTAGCACTCTGTGTGAGATAGGAGATGTTCAGTTAACATCAAATTTGGAGATATGGTTAGAATTACAATTACAGAGAGAGAAGCAAACTTCTGAAGGCTACTAATATCGTTTATTACATCAAACATTGAAACAAAAACAGTAAAGCAGAAGAACAGACCTTTCGGTCCATGATGCTATGCAGAATTAATTAAGCAAGTAATTAAATGCTTAACTAAACACACTCCATTCTTCGCACATTCTGCGCACATTCTTCGCACACTCTTTGCACATTCATGTACTATCCAAAAGCTTTTTAAATACCTCTCTATGTAAAATAAACTTGCTCTGCACAACTCTCAACTTTCAACCCTGTGAGATAGATAGCAGCTGTCTAAAAATCTCTGTCTCTCGTGATCCTGTAAACGTCTGCCAGGTCTCCCCTCAGCATTCACTGCTCCAGGGATATTAGCAGCACAAGATTAATGTATTGAATCAAATAGCTTTCTATCTTCAAAATAATCATAACGGAAAATATTTCACCCCAGGAAGAGATTAAACTCAGACTATCTGATCCTTGGCTATTCAAGTATTTTTAAATATGAAGGATGACATTGCAGAGGTTTATAAAATTATGTGGGACAAAATAAGATAGTAAGTGGGGTTAAGAACTAGATGGCACAGGTCAAAGTTTATAGGGAGAGTCTAAAAGGAGATCTGAGGGATAAGGTTTGTTACACTGAAGGTAGTGAATATCTGGAATCAGCTCAAACAAGGTGGTGGATGTTGATACAATTACAATGCATAATTAGTGTTTGAACATGCACTTGTATGAGAAAGTGTAGAGGGATAGAGGACCTAATGCAGACTAATGGGATTATCATATATAGGCATTGTTGTCGGCATGGGAGAGACAGGCAGAGATGTCCTGTTTTGTGCTGCGTATCTCTATGATGCCATCTAAAAATTCAGACCGTTGACTCACTGTGTCAGCCAATGAGACGATGAGAAGATTAATAACGGGTGTTATGGCAGGTCTTACAAAAATGTTTACAGAAATGAAAAAAGTACTGAGCAAAAGTAAAAAAGATTTTGGAAGAGATTAGTTCTTCATTATTAAACTGAGCACGCATACATTAGCAGATCCTCTTTTTGTACAGAATTTTGGTTCCAATGGCTTCAATAGAAATCCAGACCTTTGATTAGACTTTCCAAGATGTGTTCCATACAGAGAAACTGCTGTACTGCTAGAAGTCCTGATGACGTGTCTCAGCCCGAAATGTCAACTGTTTACTCTGTTCCATAGATGCTGCCTGGCCTGCTGAGTTCCTCCAGCATTTTGTGTGTGTTGTTATGAGTGATGAACAGATCCGATGAATAATGGGGTGCAGAGTTACCCCTCCTCCCTCCCTGAGAACCATGAACTATTGCTGTTGCTATGCTGCTCATGATAGAGAGAGACAAAACACAGGCAAGAACATTTGCTACAGATAAGAGGGGGAGAGAGACTGTTGATTAACTGTATTATGACTCTTCCTGGATTATTTACTTTCTACTACAAGGACTGTACTTGGCTCATTAACATTCCTCAGGAGATAGCAGGAGTGGCCTGATTTGATGGACACGGTCATTCAGAGTTGATGGATAGCTGAGACCCCGTGAGTGGGGATAAAAAGACAGGTCTGGAGAGACACCCTTCAGACACACCAGTGGACACTGACTCAGTGTTGGGAACCCACAGAAAGGTGGGGGCTTCGGAGACCGAACCAGGAGATCGGTCAGTAAAGCTCACAGTGTTACAGCAGGGCCGGTGGGGACTTGTGTTTGTGTCCACTCATGCCAGAGTGACGAGTCCACCACAGAAGAACGGTCTAGCTGAAGACCAGAGGGGTCATAACTGAATGACCGCAACGCTACAACAGATTAAGAAAACAATGGAAGGTTTGGCTGTTGTAGTTGTTACCTCTCACTCGCTCTCTCTCTCTCCAATGATTTCAATACAACAACCTTAACTACTTCAGCATTTATGAACTGAACTCTATACTTTCCCATGACAATTCATTTACCCCTAGACATCAATAGAGCTTGTTTATTATTGATTATTATTATTCCTACACTTTTAGGTTTATTACTGCTAACTTGTTTTATATGTATATTTACATTTTTGATATTGTATTGTGTAGTTTACTAATAAACACCTTTAGTATGGTACCACCAGACTCCAACGGATACTTCTTTCTCTGCTGGTCAGGCACCCAGTTACGGGGTACGTAACAGTATTGCTTTGGATCTCCAGCATCTGAAGATCTTCTCGTGTTTGGGATGATAGAGGCGCTCTCCTGCTAATGACAGGCAAATCAGTTTCCTCAGGTGCATGTAAAAGGTCATGAAGTACAGTTCTGAAGAAGAGCAGTGACTCTCTCCTCAAAGCCTTGGTTGACGGATATCACTTAACCAAAGTCATGACCATTAGATATTGCTTCTTGTGGAAGCTTGAACCTGTGAATAGTCTGCTGTGTTTTCTGAAATAGACTGGTGTTATAAAACAAAATATCTTATCTAAATCATGAAAGATATAGAACTCTGCAAAGGAACATGGACATCTTAGTGCATGGTAAAACATTCATAAAAACTAGAACAAGTAATTCAGTAAGCAAGCAGGATATTATAGTTTATTCTTAGAGTTTAGTACAGAATTGTTACCAAGAGGGCATGACAACAGTTATATTTCATTAGGAGTCTGAGGGGTTTCGGTATGTCACCAAAGACACTCTCAAATTTCTACAGATCTACCGTGGAGAGCAGTCTAACTGGCTGCACAGCCATCTGGTCTGGGAAGGAGATACTGCACAAGATCAAAATAATCTGCAGAAAGTTGTAAACTCAATCAGTTCCATCATGGGCACTAGCCTCTCCAGCATCCAGGACATCTTCAAGGAGCAATGCCTTGGAAAGGCAAAATCCATCATTATGGACCCCTCATCGGCCAGGACATGCACTCTTCTCATTGCTGCCATCAGGGAGGAGGTAGAGAAGCCTAAAGGCCTACACTCAGCGATTCAGGAACAGCTTTGTCTCCACTGACATCCGATTTCTGAATGGACATTAAGCCTATGAACACTACTTCACTACTTTTATTTCTCTCTTTTTCCAATACTTATATAACTTAACTTTTTAAGTATATGTATTAAGAGATGATGGCGCCTAACAGCGACTAACACCTATTGTGAGTAGGTTGTCTTATGACAGATTGGACAGACTTGGTTTGTATTCGCTGGAGTTCAAAACAATGAGAGAGGACTTGAATGAAAGATATAATATGGTGATGTGGGAGGATGTGGGGGAGATACAGAAGCCTGAAGGCAGACACTCAGTGAATTAGCAACAGCTTCTTCCCCTCTGCCATCTGACTTCTGAATGGACATTGAACCCATGAACACTATTTCACTTCTTTAATTATTTCTGTTTTTGCCCTACTACTTAATGTACAAATATACTTACTGTAATTTATTATTGTTTTCTGTATTCATCATGTATAGCTTTGTACTGCTGCTGCTAAGTTAACCAATTCACAACATATGCCAAGTATGTTAAACCTGATTCTGACCCTAATAATGTTTCCAACTTTTCTTTCTGTGGATGAATTTGGATTTGGGCGATATTGTCAAAAGATAACATATCATAAGGTAATAGAAGCAAGAATAATTCCACTGGACCCTTCAAATCTGCTCAGTAATTCAAAATGATCATTTTCACTCTTGAGCCAGTTCTCCATATCTATCAGCTTCATGGTAAACCTCATCTGCCTCCTCTCCAGAGCATCCATATCCTTCTTTAAGGGGTCAACCATTAATGAATGAAATATGAACTGCAATATGTCTCCCTTTAGATAACAGTCTGCCTTGAGGTTTTTCTTATCATGACCTTACACTTTCCCACATTAAAGTCTATTTGCCTGGTTTTCATCCACTCGCCTAACCTGTCCATGCTCTGTTGCAGAGTCCGAATATCCTCTTTGCAACCTGTCATCCCAACTATTTCCACATTGTTGCCAAACTTGGATATCTTGCACTCTGCTTCTTCACCCTGCATAAATACAGTGAAACTCAATAATCTGCAATTTGGATATTCAGACATTCCACTCATTTGGCATTTGGTTCACTAGGTACTGATGACCACACAGTGGTACCCCAGTTCCCACAATCCCTTTAATACAACAAAATGATGTTTCCACATCTCCTTTCCAAACATTGGGACCCTGATTTCCATAATCCCCAGAAAATAATTTTGTTCCATTTCCCATGCTTCATAGAAACATATTAGATTCAATTTTCCTTCATACTGGTTGAAGAGAAGTAGTTGTCTGTGTCTGACACCAAGTTCAAAACCAGTGACCTCCCTTCAGATATTCAGTTCTTGACCCAACCTGCACCAAAGTCAAAGCAAATTTATTACCAAAGTACCAATACAGTAGGTTATCATATACTACCTTGAGATTCATTTTCTTGCAGGAATGAGAAAAACAGTAGAATTCATGAAAAACTATATATAAGCAATAACTCCACTATGGACAATCTCAAGCCTGGCTGTGAAAGGAGGAGAGTTCAGCATGGAATGATCAACCCCATCCCATAAGAACCCAGAGCTACTGAAACAGAAGCTCCAAAGACCTCATCCCTGGGAGAGGAAAGGTCTTTGCCTCGAAGATGTATGAAGTTATGTGGCGAAAGCAGAAGCCATAGGGCTGATCAAACTTCAGCCTAGGACAGAGGGCTCTGGCAAGCTGCTATTGGCAGCCTATGCCCCAGTAGGGGTGATGACAAGAAGAAGAAGGAGAAGGAGGAGAAGAAGGAGGAGGAGAAGGAGAATCATCTTTGCAAGTGACTTTGTAGATTGTGGAATCTGTTCAGAGTAGTGGTGTGTGAAATAATCCACGCTGGTTCGAAAGCCTGATGGTTGAAGAGTAATAACTGTTCCTGAACCTGGTGGCATGGGACCTAAGGCCTGAGGAATTCCTGCCCAATGATAATAGTAAGAAGAGGGTTGTGCCTGAATCTCTGTTCCACCACTTTGCATTACAATTTACTTTTTGATTTTAATTATGTTCTTTCTTGCATAATTGTGTACAATTTATGTTTTATACATGTTTTTCTTTTGTGAATGTTGTGTCCCTAATGCTGTGTGTCTGTGATACAGCTTACAAATTTTTCATTGCACCTTTGCACGTACTTGTGCGTGCGTGTTTAGCTTACTGGAAAATAATTTATTCTGTTGTACATCATCTAAAAAAATCAAATAATTTTAATAAAAATCCGACAGTCCAGAGAATCTGCCAGTCTGATACCATCAAAGTCCCAAATATGTTGGATTGACAACAGAGTTCTGTTGTATCAGACCATAAGACCACAAGACATAGGACCAGAATCAGGCCATTCGGCCCATCGAGTTTGCTCCGCCATTCCACCATTACCGATTTATTTTCTCTCTCAACCCCATTCACCTGTCTTCTCCCTGTAAACTTAGGTTCTTGATTAGCAAGTGCATCAATCAGCCTCCACTTTAAATACACCCAGTGTCTTGGCCTCCACAGCAATGAGTTCCACAGATTCACCACCCTGAGTTATCGAATAAATGAGGCCCAAGAATAGATCTTTAGGACATGCCACAAGTTACATCCTTCCAGGATGGGAATAGTCAGTTGTGTTTCAACTATCTACCTTCAATGTGATAACGAATCACACTTCTCCCAATACCATGTGCGCCAACACTCCGTGGACCAGCCTTTTTTATATGGCACATCGACAAATGCTGTCTGGAAGTCCAGATCTACTGCATCTGCAGATTTCCCTCATTCATTTGACTCTGTTCAATACATCCTTAAAGAACTATTTTGTGAAACCTGATCTACCTTTCATAAAACCACATGGGCTTGGTTTAATTACATTATTTTTCTCTAAATGAATTGCTGCTTCTTCCATAATTATCGACTCCAACATCTTGCCAACAACAGATGTTAGGCTAATAAGCCTATAGTTACTCACCTTATTTTCTACTTCTCTTCATGAACAAGGGAGTTACAATTGCCGTTTTCCAATCTGTTGATGTTCTTCTGGAACTCAGTAAGTTTAGCAAAACTTCAACCAACAGCTATCGCTGCAGTTAGTTCCTTTAAAGCCCTTGGGCACTGACTGCATTGTTCCATTGCTTTGTTGTTTGTAATTGGGATTGTTACAAATTCTTCCATATCATTTGAAACAAATCCATTTTTTCATTCTTGATTATTTGATATTTGCTGTATCATCAACCATAAAGACTGACACAGCAAAATTACCATTTCCTTAGAACATATAACATAGAATATTACAGCATAGTACAGGCCCTTTGGCCCACCATGTTGTGCCAACCATTTTTTGAAACCTATCAAATATCAACAGGTCTAGATAGAGTAGACTTGGAGGGGATATTTCCTGTCGTGGCTAGTCTAGGGCGAGAGAGCACAGTCTCAGAATACACAGACAGAGATTAGGAGGGATTTCTTCAGCCTAAGGGTGGTGAACCTGTGGAATTTGTTACCACAGAAGGCTGTGAAAGTCAAGTCTTTGGGTATATTTAAAGTGAGGCTGATGGGTTCTTGATTAGTAAGGGCATCAAAAATTATAGGGGAAAGGCAGGAGAATGGGGATGAGGAGGATAATAAATCAGACGTGATGGAATGGCCAGCAAACTCAGTGGGCTGAATGGCTTAATTCTGCTCTTGTGCCATATGGTCTTTAACTTCTTCAAGATCAATCTAATACTTCCCTTCAATATAGCCCTCCATTTCTGTTTCATCCACATGCTAATGTAAGAGACTCTTAAATGTCCCTAATCTGCCTGCTTCTACCACCACTCCTGGCAGTACATGACATGCACCCTCCAGTTTCTGCATAAAGAAACTTACCTCTGGCGTCCTTCCCACCAACATACATTCCTCCAAATACCTTATGACTGTGCCCCCTTGTAGTAGCCATTTGCACCCTGGGATAGTTTCTTGCTGTCCACTCTATTTATGCTTCTTATTAACTTGTACACTTTTATCAACTCACCACTTATCCTTCTCCACTCCAAGGAGAAAAGCCCTAGCTTCCTCAACCTATCCATATCAGATATGCTCTCTAATCCAGGCAACAACCTAGTGACAAACAAGAGAGATTCTGCAGATGCTGGAAATCCAAGCAACACAAACAAAATGCCGGAGGAGCTTGGCAGGCCAGGCAGCATCTAAGGAAAAAAGTACAGTTGATATTTTGGGCCAAAATCCTTCAGCAGGATTAGTGAATCTCCTCTCACCCTCTGCAGAGCTTCCATACCCTCCCTAGAATGAGGTGAACATCTTCCAACTTCTTCCTTTCCCAGTTGTAAATTCCCAGTCTCATCCTTATCCTGGCTACCCTCTTCCTCTATCGAATCTCTGCCAGGACAGAGATGCGTCATCTTTTTCTCTGTTTCTCAAGAGGATGATTAGTATTTGGGTTGGTCTTTGAATATTTTAAGGACAAAGTTGGCATGGCATGGCATCCAAGCTGGAGTCAGTGCTGCCTCACAGTGTTTGTTCGGCAGAAGACAAGCTGAATTCCGTCTGACTGCAGATTGCTGCAACATTAGATTGCGTTAGATTCCGGATCGGGAGTCTGTGGCTGAAACCAAAAAGGAAAACCGTTTGAACTAACAACCGGGATTTTCTTCGTAAAGACGACGGGCAAGTGTTCCTTCTTTCTCACCACTCACTCTCTCTCTCCAACACATGAAATGCCAGCGGTTCCCAAATGGAAAGCCTGAAAATTTATGAGTGACTTTTATATTCCATTGGACTCAGTATTCCCCTAGACAATGATAGAGCTTATTTCTGATTGATTATTACTATACCTGTGCTTTAGATTGAGTTTTGACGATGTATATGATCTGAATGTTTTGTATTAACCATACGTTTGTGCCCCTTTATAAATAAAACGTTTGAAAATAGTACCATCAGACTCCAGCGGACCTCTCTATCTTTGCTGGTAAGTCACCCGGTTACTGGGAACGTAACAATATGCATACTATGAATATTTAGACTGAAAATTGAAAAATCACACACTTTTGATTTTTTTTATTAATTGAAGAGTATAATGAAATACAATACAACAAAGAAAATCTTTCATGTTTCATAAGCATTTTCTAGCCTTGTCCATTTTCAGCTGCGTGGCAACAAAGGCTATGTGCACGGGAGCATTTCAGTAACTGCGCGGTTGCACAGCTTAGAGGGAATAGTGTTAATAAGTATTTTCTGATCCTGGCCTAATCTTAAACCTGTTAAGAAACATTATGTGAGACTAGTTACCTAATTTGTCAGAAAGAAGTGTGCTAGCACATCCCACGATACCTTATACATATCCTGCGAGAGTTTACTGATCTTCAGGGTTTAACAAGACATATGGGCAAATAGCTATCTTTGGCACTGATAATACCAAGTGCATAATATAAGCTGGGAAGACTCAGCTCCATTGAACTCCTCTGACTTTTTCCAGCTTTATGATAGAACTAATTCCCTGAGAGTATTCACCAAATCCATTTCAGAGCCAATTAGGCAGATGTGAGGCTGTGTGGAACTTGTTCACATCTAAATATCCAGCCTAGCCTCGCAAGCAATTGTTCTACTCGATATAAATCTACGAACACACTGTATTTTAGCAATGAACACACAAAAGACTAGATGCACTTAAGGCAAATTTTGATTATATGTGTCAAAATGGAGACTAATAGCAAATATGATTTGTTTTAATGTGGATTAAAGTGCATTTAGGGATTGCATTTGAACTGCCGACTTTTTTGTGCATACTTAAGACTTCATTGAAGTTTGTTTTCAACAATCTGCATTCACAGTATATTAACTTAGAAGACAGCCGCAGCAGATCATGCCAATTATGAAGTCGAAAGCATCGAGAGGGACAAGTAGAGTCCGAAGTAGTGGGCGTCCCGGGTTTGTCTTGCTAATGGATCTCAGAGAGGAGGTGGTTAAACATAGAATAGTACAGCACATTACAGGCCCTTCGACCCACAATGTTGTGCCGACCCTCAATCCCTGCCTCCCATATAACCCCCCACCTTAAATTCCTCCATATACCTGCCTAGTAGTCTCTTAAACTTCACTAGTGTATCTGCCTCCACCACTGACTCAGGCAGTGCATTCCACGCACCAACCACTCTCTGAGTGAAAAACCTTCCTCTAATATCCCTCTTGAACTTCCCTCTCCCTACCTTAAAGCCATGTCCTCTTGTACTGAGCAGTGGTGCCCTGGGCAAGAGGCACTGGCTGTCCAATCTGTCTATTCCTCTTAATATCTTGTACACCTCTGTCATGTCTGCTCTCGTCCTCCTTCTCTCCAAAGAGTAAAACCCTAGCTCCCTTAATCTCTGATCATAATCCATACTCTCCAAACCAGGCAGCATCCTGGTAAATCTCCTCTGTACCCTTTCCAATGTTTCCACATCCTTCCTATAGTGAGGCAACCAGAACTGGACACAGTACTCCAAGTGTGGCCTAACTAGAGTTTTATAGAGCTGCATCATTACATCGCGTCTCTTAAACTCTATCCCTCAACTTATGAAAGCTAACACCCCATAAGCTTTCTTAACTACCCTATCTACCTGTGAGGCAACTTTCAGGGATCTGTGGACATGTACCCCCAGATCCCTCTGCTTCTCCACACTACCAAGTATCCTGCCATTTACTTTGTACTCTGCCTTGGAGTTTGTCCTTCCAAAGTGTACCACCTCACACTAAGGATTAGCTTTATTTGACACATGTATAATCAAAACATCGAGACATGCAGTGGGGTGCATCATTTGTATCAATAATCAACGCAGTTTGAAGATGTGCTGGGAGCAGCCTGCCATCATTGGCTCATTTCCATCTTCAACATAGCATGCCCACAACTTACTAACCCTAACCTGTATGCCTTTCGAATGTAGGCACAAACCGGAGAACCCAGACGAAAGTGTACCAACTCCTTTCAGGCAAGTGTGGGAATTGAACTTCGACTGTTGGCAGCGTACAGCGTTAAACTAACCCCTATGCCACTGTGCATTCGCTGTGTGTGACTGAGAGACTAAGGTTAGAAGCAGATGAGGGAAGATTGTCATGGGAACCAGAAGTCTAATGTTCAGTGTGATACAGAGGGAGATGTATGAGGTACTTGTGTGGGTGGACTGCAGTAACCCCAACACCACTTCTGTTCGTCATGGGCCAAAGGGCCAGCACTGTGCCATGCTGTTCTATATTCTATTAAGACTTACTGATATTCCTCGACTTGATGAGTTCCTCCAGTACATTGTTTGTAAGTTAAACCATGCTCTATTACAGTACCTTCCATTGTCCAGTCTAACTTGCCTTAAATATTAGATCATGGAAACTGGGAATATGAATCCTAACAGCAATTGTTTTGCAGCCTAGAACAGCTAATCATCACAGTGAAATCAGTGCCACAACATTCAGGCAGTATAAAATACACAAGATCTGTTTCAGCTTGGACTGCTGAAGTCACATTGATTCAGATACACAACTTATAGAACAATACAACACAGTACAGGCCCTTCCGCCCACAATGTTGCGCCAACCCTTAAACCCTGCCTCGCGTATAACACCCCACCTTAAGTTCCTCCATATACCTGTCCAGTAGTCTCTTAAATTTCACTAGTGTATCTGCCTCCACCACTGACTTGGGCAGTGCATTCCACGCAACTGATTAAAGAGTGGCCACAATTAATATTAAATTGTCTCAAGGTAGAATTACTTGGATGCTTAGAAGTATCATTGAAGAAGAAATGTGAAATATTAATTCAGTTAAATGAGATAGTCAAAGTCAATGTAAATTTAATATTAAACTACATTCTGTATATGTCTCCATTTTCTTTCAGGCAGTTCAAATTCAAGTTCAAGTTTAATAATCATTCACCCATACATGAATAGAGCCAAATGAAACCATGCTGCTCCAGGGCCAAGGTGCAAAACACATTACCAACAGCACACAGCACACTACACATAGAATATAGCACAAGTAGTTTCCAAAAAAAAACATACAGTCCCAAAATGAAAAACATAACATAGTCCAGGTCCCCATGTGGCATGACGAGATTGATGCAAGTTGTCCTGGTCTAGCTTGTTCTTCCAATGACTGAACACCAGAGGGCAGCACTGGGCAAGCACGTTATTTACAGGAAAATAAAGGATTACAATAGAATTTATGAAAATTATGAAAATAAAAAAGAAGACTGTAACAACAATGTAAAAAGGAAGGGATATAGTGCAAATAAAAAAATAAATAAAAATACTGAGTCCGTGAAAGTGAGTCTGTAGGTTGTGGAATCAGTTCAGAATTGGTTTAGGAGCCTGATAGTTGTATGGCAATAATTGTTCTGACCTGGTGGTGTGGGGCCTAAGGCTCCTGTACCTTTTGCGCAATGGTAGTAGAAGAGAGCATGGCCTGGATTGTGAGGGCCCTTGTTGATTGATGATGCTTTCCTAAGGCAGTGGTCCTAGTAAATGTGCTCAATGGTGGAAATAGCGTTGCCTTTGATAGACTGGGCTGCATCCACCACTCTCTCTTGACTTCTCCATTTCTGAGCATCGGTGCTTCCAAACCAGACCCAGATGCAACCAATCAGAGTGATCACCTTCACGGGAAAATTTGCAGATGTTGGAAATCCAAGAGTACACACAAAATGCTGGAGGAACTTGGCAGGTCAGGCAGCATCCATGGAAAAGAGTGAACAGTCAACATTTTTGGGCCGAGACCCCTCATCAGGACTAGAAAAAAAGATGCAAAGTCAGAACAGGAAGGTGTGAAGAGGGGAGGAAGAAGTGCAAGGTGGTAGGTGATAAAGTGAAACTGGGAAAGGGAGAGTAAAGAGCCAGGAAGTTGATTGGTGAAAGAAATAAAAAAAAGCTGGAGTAGGGGGAATCTGATAGGAGAGGGGAGAAGTCCATGGAAGAAAGGAAAGGGGAAGGAGCACCAGGAGGGAGGTGATAGGCAGATAAGGAGATAAGAGAGGGAAGCAGGAATGGGGAATGGTGAAGGAGGCAGGCTGGAGTCAATTACCAGACTTTGCCATAACTAATCTGTTCAGGCCTTTTAATATTTGGAATGTTTCTATGAGATCCCTCCCCCCATTCTCCTGAACTCCAGGGAATATAGCCCAAGAGGTGCCAGACATTCCTCATATGGTAACCCTTTCATTCCTGGAATCATTTTTGTGAATCTTCTCTGAACCCTCTCCAATGTCAGTATATTCTTTCTAAAATAAGGAGTCCCAAACTGCACACAAGATTCTAAGTGTGGTCTCACGAGTGCTTTATAGAGCCTCAACATCACATCCCTTCTCTTATATTCCATATCTCTAAAAATGAATGCCCACATTGCATTCACACTCTCTATTTTCTGCCAATCAACCAGTGTTCCACCATGCTGGTAACTTCCCTGTAATTCCATGGGCTTTTATCTTGCTAAGCAGACTCATGTGCAGCACCTTGTCAAAGGCCTTCTGAAAATCCAAGCACACCACATCTACTGCATCTCCTTTGTCTACCCTGCCTGTAATTTCCTCACAAAATTGCAGTAGGTTAGTCAGGCAGGATTTTCCTTTCAGGAAGCCATGCTGGCTTTGACCTATCTTGTCATGTGCCTTCAGGTACTCTGTAAGGGGAAGAGTCAGGTACCAGAGAGTATCCTGTGGCTGTACCCATTGACAATAAGTACTCCTGTTTGAGTACTGTTGAGGGGGGACAGCCTACCTGGGGGAAGCAACAGTGGCCGTGCCTCTGGCACAGAAGGGTAGGGAAGGAAGAGGAAGGCAGTAGTGGTAGGGGACTCTATAGTCAGGGGGTCAGACAGGCGATTCTGTGGACGCAGGAAAGAAACTTGGATTGTAGTTTGCCTCCCAGGTGCCAGGGTCCGGGATGTTTCTGATTGTATCCAAGATATCCTGAGGTGGGAGGGAGAACAGCCAGAGGTCGTGGTACATATTGGTACCAATGACATAGGTAGGAAAAGGGGAGAGGTCCTGAAAGAAGACTACAGGGAGTTAGGAAGGAAGTTGAGAATCAGGACCTGAAAGGTAATAATCTCGGGATTACTGCCTGTACCACGCGACAGTGAGAATAGGAATAGGATGAGGTGGAGGATAAATGCGTGGCTGTGGGAATGGAGCAGGGGGCAGGGATTCAGATTTCTGGATCATTGGGACCTCTTTTGGGGCGGGTGTGACCTGTACAAAAAGGAAAAGTTACACTTGAATCCCAGGGGGACCAATATCCTGGCGGGCAGGTTTTATAGAGCTGCTGGGGAGGGTTTAAACTAGTTCGGCAGGGGGGTGGGAATCAGAATGTGAGTGCAGGGATTAAGGTAGAGGGACAAGGGCATGACGTTAAGAGTTCTGAGTTGATGAGGAAGGACAGGCAGGGGACGAAACATAATTGTAGACAGTTAAAGGGGTTAAAATGTGTCTATTTCAATGCTAGGAGTATTAGGAACAAGGAGGATGAACTTAGAGCATGGGTTTGTACGTGGAACTATGATGTTGTGGCCGTTACTGAAACTTGGTTGGAGGACGGACAGGATTGGCTGATGTAGGTCCCGGGATTCAGGTGTTTTAAAAGGAATAGGATGGGAGGTAGAAAGTGGGGGGGGGGCGGGGGTAGTGACATTGCTGGTCAGGGATAGTATCACAGCTATAGAAAGGGAGGATGCTGCAGAGGGAGCGTTCACTGAGTCGGTCTGGGTGGAAGTTAGAAATAGGAAGGGATCGGTCACTGTGCTGGGAGTAGTCTATAGGCCCCCAATTAGCCCTTGGGACACCGAGGAGCAGGTAAGTAGCCAGATTTTAGAATGGTGCACAAAATACAGGGTAGTAGTTATGGGTGATTTCAACTTCCCTCATATTGACTGGCACCTCCTGAGTGCAAGGGGGATAGATGGGGCTGAATTTGTCAGGTGTGTTCAAGAAGGATTCCTGACACAGTATGTGGATGGGCCGATGAAAGGAGAGGCTATACTGGATCTAGTTCTGGGTAATGAACCTGGTCAGGTGACAGACCTCTTGGTGGGGGAGCATTTTGGTAAGAGTGACCACAACTCCCTTAGCTTCAGCATAGCTATGGAAAGCGATAAAATCAGACGAAATGGTAAAATGGGGATGGGCTGACTTTGAAGGGATGAGGCAGGAACTAGCGAGAGTAAATTGGAAACAGATGTTCAAAGGGGAAAGCACAGAAGTAATGTGAGAGAAGTTTAGGGACCACTTGAGCTGGGTTCAGGATAGGTTTGTCTCACTGAGGCAAGGAAAAAATTGTAGGAAAAGGGAACCGTGACTGACAAAACACATGAGGCAACTCATCAAGAGGAAAAAGGAAGCATATGTTAGATATAAGAAGCAGGAAGTAGGAGGGACTCATGAGAAATATAGGGTAGCCAGGAAGGAGCTAAAAAAGGACTTAGGAGAGCTCGAAGGGGGCATAAGAAGGCCTTGGCATGTAGGATTAAGGAGAACCCCAAGGCGTTCTATGCGTATGTGAAGAATAGGAGGATGACGAGAATGAAGGTGGGACAGCTAAAGGATAAAGAGGGCAACATGTGCCTGGAGGTGGAGGAGGTTGGGGAGGTCCTAAGTGAATACTTTGCTTCAGTATTCACAAGTGAAAAGGATCTTGATCAGAGTGAGGTCAAAATAGATCAGGCCTGTTTGCTGGACAATGTGGATTACGGAAGAAGTGCTGGATCTTCTTAAAAACATCAACATTGATAAATCCCCAGGGCCGGATATGATACACCCCAGGTTGTTGTGGGAATTGAGAGAAGAGATCGCTGGAGCATTAGCTATGATCTTTGAATCCTCTTTGGCTACAGGGGAAGTGCCGGAGGACTGGAGAATGGGAAATGTAGATCCCTTGTTTAAAAAAGATAATAGGGAGAAACCTGGGAACTATAGACCAGTGAGTCTTATGTTGGTGGTCTGCAATCTACTGGAAAGGATTCTTAAGGATAGGATCTACAAGTATTTGGAGAAGTACAGTCTACTCATGGATAGTCAACGTGACTTTGTGAAGGGAAGATCGTGCCTCACGAGCCTGATTGAGTTTTTTGAAGAGGTAACAAAAGAAATTGATGAGGGTAGGGCAGTGGATGTGGTCTACATGGACTTTAGCAAGGCATTTGACAAGGTCCCTCATGAGAGACTCATCCAGAAAGTCATGAGGCATGGGATCAGTGGAACCTTGGCTGTTTGGATAAAAAATTGGCTTAAGGGAAGAAAGCAGAGGGTAGTTGTGAAAGGAAAATATTCTGCCTGGAGGTTGGTGACTAGTGGAGTGCCGCAGGGATCTGTCCTGGGACCCCTGCTATTTGTGATTTTTATATATGACCTGGATGTAGAGGCGGAAGGATGGGTGAGTAAGTTTGCGGATGACACGAAGATTGGAGGAGTTGTGGATGGAGCTGCAGGTTGTCGAAGGTTACATGAGGATATAGACAGGCTGCAGAGTTGGGCAGAAAAATCACAGATGGAGTTCAATCCGGATAAGTGTGAGGTGATGCATTTTGGAAGGACAAACCAGAAGACTGAGTACAGGATTAATGGTCAGTTACTTAAGAGTGTGGATGAACAAAGGGACCTTGGGGTTCAAATCCATACATCCCTCAAGATCGCTGCACAGGTTGATAGGGTAGTTAAGAAGGCCTATGGGATGCTAGGTTTCATTAACAGGGGGATTGAGTTCAAGAGTGGAGAGGTCATGTTGCAACTCTACAAATCTCTGGTGAGACTGCACTTAGAGTATTGTGTTCAATTCTAGTCACCTCATTGTAGGAAGGATGTGGAAGCTATGGCGAAGGTGCAGAGGAGATTTACCAGGATGTTGCCTGGTTTGGAGAACAAGATTATGAGAGACATAGATAGGGTGGATGGTCAGTACCTGTTTTCCAGGGTACCAATAGCAAACACTAGAGGGCATATATACAAAATTAAGGGAGGGAAGTTTAGGGGAGACATCAGGGGTAAGTTTTTTTTACACAGAGGGTTGTGAGTGCCTGGAATGAATTGCCAGGGATGGTGGTGGAGGCTAAAACATTAGGGCTATTTAAGAGCCTCTTGGACAGGCACATGGATGAAAGAAAAATAGAGGGTTATGGGGTTGTGTGGGTTTAGTACTTTTTTAAGGATTATATGGGTTGCCACAACATGGAGGGCTGAAGGGCCTGTACTGTGCTGTAATGCTCTATGGTTCTATGGTTCTAACAGTCGATTTCAACAACTTCTCTGTTGTAATTTTCACTGCACATATTTCACTTCCCTGACACTCTTGAGTGTCCGGTATACTGCAGATGTCTTCCACTGTGAAGACTGATGCAAAATATGCATTCAGTTCCTCTGCCATCTCTGTTTCTCTCATTACAATATCTCCAGCGTCATTTTCTATTGGTCCTATATCTACCCTCAACTCTTTTACCCTTTATATCCTTAAAAAAAGCTTTTAGTATCTTCTTTGATATTAGTCGCCAGCTTCCTTTCATAATTCATCTTTTCCTTCCTAATGACCTTCTTAGTTTCCTTCTGCAAGTTTTTAAAAGCTTCCCAATCCTCTTTCCAATTACTTGTGACCAAGGATAAATTTTTGTTCTTAACTATTTAATAATGGGTTTAAAATTTAAAATTATACATTTCCATAATTCTATCCTAATGCTGTTATCCCCGTCTTCATATTCCTTGATCACCTCTTCTTCGTATCACTGTTGACTCACACCAACTTTTATTGATGAACCATAGACAACTTTCTGTCAGCATGCATCGCAGCTTGGTAGCAACGCTGTTCTTTCCTGTGACTTCAAGAACAGCACAGAGTCATGGACACAACTCAGCACATCACAGAAACCAGCCTCCCCTCCATGGACTCTGTCTACACATCTCACTTTCTCAGTAAAGCAGCCAGCATAATCAAGGGCCCCTCCCACTCTGGATGTTTTCTCTTCTCAACCCCTCCCATTGAGAAGAAGATATTTTACCTTGAAAGAATGTACTTCTTCCACTTTTGACAATTGAACAGTTCTCTAGTACAATAAAGTGGATTCTTGACCTCAGGATATACCACATTATGGCCTTGTACCATGCAGTATGTCTGTAGTGTGCTTTCTCCGTAGCATTTTGCACTCTGTTCTTGCATTATGCTGGCTTTACCTCAATGCGCTGATGTAATGAAGTGACCTGTATGGATGGCATGTAAAACACTTTTATCACTGTACCTCAGTGTATAATAAACCAAAATACCTCCAGGGATGTCTGCTGCTCTACTCTCTATATACACATGACTGTGTGGCTAGGCATAGCTCAAGCACCATCTATAAATTTGCTGACGATACAGCCATCTCAGGTGGTGATGAGAGGGCGTACAGGAGTGAGATATGCCAACTAGTGGAGTGGTGCCACAGCAACAACCTGGCACTCAATGTCAGTAAGACGAAAGAGCTGATTGTGGACTTTAGGAAGGGTAAAACGAAGGAACACATACCAATCCTCATAGAGGGATCAGAAGTGGAGAGAATGAGCAGTTTCAAGATCTGTGAGGATCTCACCTGGTCCCAACATATCGATGTAGTTATAGGAGTTTGAAGAGATTTAGCATGTCAACAAATACAGTCAAAAACTTATATAGTTGAACTGTGGAGAGCATTCTGACAGGCTGCATTACTGTCTGATATGGAGGGGTTACTGCACAGGATTGTAAGAGGCTGCAGAGGATCATAAATTTAGTCAGCTCCATCTTGGGTTCTGGCCTACAAAGTACCCAGGATGTCTTAGGGAGCGGTGTCTCAGAAAGGCAGCGTCCATTATTAAGGACCTCCAGCACCCAGGGCATGCCCTTTCCTCACTGTTACCATCAGGAAGGAGGTACAGAAGCCTGAAGGCACACTCTCAGCGATTCAGGAACAGCTTCTTCCCCTCTGCCATCCAATTCCTAAATGGATATTGAATCTTTGGACACTACCTCACTTTTTAAAAAATATACAGTATTTCAGTTTTTGCACATTTTAAAAGAATCTATTCAATATATGTAATTGATTAACTTGTTTATTTATTAATATTTTAATTATTATTTTTTAACTTCTCTGCTAGATTATATATTGCATTGAACTACTGCTGGTAAGTTAACAAAATTCATGTCACATGCCAGTATTAATAAACCTGGTTCTGATTCTGATCACTTCCTCTGGATTTAACACAAAATGAACTTTTACTGCTACTCCACACACCCGCAGTGACCTATTCACCAAATTGCCATCAGGGAGACGTTACAAGTCAGTCACCACCGGGACTACACGTCATCTCCGAAACTTCTTTCCTGTAGCTGTCCAGCTTCTGAACAAAACTTACTCAGGTGTGATACCCTAACTGTCCCTGCACAACATCCATTAAATTATCTTTCCTGCTCTTCTTGTTCTGTTCATATGTTCACATTTATTTAAGTTTGAATACTGATGTATATCTATGAAGGTTTAAAAGATAATGAGAAAATGTCTTTGAAGGTTCTCAGTCAACCAGGTCATTGTATAACAAGCAATGCTAAACAAGGCAACTGGACTTGCTGTGTTCTCCAGAAGATGTTTTACCACTTATCCAAGAGGCTGCTTCAGTTCAAATCCATGGTGATTTGTTTTCTGATTTAGAAACTTTGTGAGTCATTTAAAGGTATAGCAATCACAGGAGGGTCATTAAAAGTCGTAGAGGTAATGAGAGGATTATTAGTCTTATCTTTGCATGAATGGAGGTGTGAACTGTTGTGGAACTGTGTGTAGGGTAGAGATGTTAGGACGGCATTGGACATCACCACCTATCAGCTACTTACAATAGTTCACACCTCCATTCATGCAAAGCCTAATGACCCTCTCAGTATCTCTATAACTTTTAATGACTCTCATGTGATTGCTATATCTTTAAACGACTAACCAAGTTTCTAAACCAGAAAGTAACCACCATGGATTTGAACTGAAGAAGCCTCTCCGATAAGTGGCAAAGTGTCTTTAGATAACACAGCAAATCCAGTTGCCTTGAAATATTATAGCTTGATATTTGATTATTGATGTTTGTGCATGTGACCATTCTGCTAATTGTTGATTGCTCATGGCTGTTTGCACTTTAAATTGTTGGTTGCTTTGTATTGTCTGTTATGGTATTGTCCTGTTTCTTATGCTTGGCACCAAATCACAATCAGTTATGGTAGGTTTCAGATACAGGCAATAAAGTAATTCTTAGTGACACGTACAACACACTAGATGAACTCAGCAGGTCGGGCAGCATCCGTGGAAATGAGCAGTCAACGTTTTGGGCCGAGACCCTTCATCAGGACTGAAGAGGGAGGGGCAGGGGCCCTATAAAGAAGGTGGGGGGAGAGTGGGAAGGAGAAGGCTGGTAGGTGCCAGGTGAAAATCCAGTAAGAGGAAAGATCAAGGGGCGGGGGAGGGGAAGCAGGGAGGGGATAGGCAGGAGAGCTGAAGAAGGAATGTAAGGGGAAAGCACTATGGGTAGTAGAAGAAAGCGGAATCATGAGAGGGGTGATAGGCAGCTGCAGGAGGAGGCAGAGTGAAACTGGGATGGGGGAAGGGAGAGGGAGGGAATTACTGGAAGTTGGAGAATTCAATGTTCATGCCAAGGGGCTGGAGACTACCCAGACGGTATATGAGGTGTTGCTCCTCCAACCTGAGTTTGGCCTCATCATGGCAGTAGAGGAGGCCATGTATGGCCATATCCGATTGGGAATGTGAAGCAGAGTTGAAATGGGTGGCAACCGGGAGATCCTGTCTGTTCTGGCAGATGGAGCGTAGGTGCTCGAAGCAGTCCCCCAATCTACGCCTGGTGTCGCCGATGTAGAGGAGGCCGCACCGGGAGCACCGGATGCAATAGATGACCCCAACAGACTCACAAGTGAAGTGTTGCCTTACCTGGAAGGACTGTCTATGAGTCTGTGGTGGCCAGTGCTATCATGTTTGCTGTTGGGTGTTGGGGAAGCAGGCTGAGGGTAGCAGACACCAACAGAATCAACAAACTCATTCACAAGGCCAGTGATGTTGTGGGGGTGGAACTGGACTCTCTGATGGTGGTGTCTGAAAAGAGGATGCTGTCCAAGTTGCATGCCATCTTGGACAATATCTCCCATCCACTCCATAATGTACTGGTTAGGCACAGGAGTACATTCAGCCAGAGACTCATTCCACCAAGATGCAACACTGAGCGTCATAGGAAGTCATTCCTGCCAGTGGCCATCAAACTTTACAACTCCTCCCTCGGAGTGTCAGACACTCTGAGCCAATAGGCTGGTCCTAGACTTATTTCCACTTGGCATAATTTACTTATTATCATTTAATTATTTTTGGTTTTATTTTGCTATACTTCTACTCTATTCTTGGTTGGTGCAACTGTAACAAAACCCAATTTCCCTCGGGATCAATAAAGTATGTCTGTCTGTCTGTTTGGGTCCCTGAATGGTGGTAAGAGAGGAGGTGTAGGGACAGATGTAGCAGTTACGCTTGCAGGGATAAGTGCCAGGTGGGAGATCTGTGGGGAGGGACGTGTGGACCAGGGAGTCGCGGAGGGAACAATCCCTGCGGAAAGTGGAGAGGGGTAGAGAGGGAAAGATCTGCTTAGTGGTAGGGTCCTGTTGAAGGTGGCGGAAGTTGCAGAGGACAATGTGCTGGATCCGGAGGCTGGTGGGATGGTAGGTGAGGACAAGGGGAACTCGGTTCCTGTTGTGGTGACAGGAGGGTGGGGTGAGGGCCGAAGTTCGGGAAATGGAGGAGATGCGGGTGAGGACATCATTGATGAAGGGAAACCACAATCCTTAAAGAAAGAGGACATTTCAGATGTCCTGGAACGGAAAGCCTCATCCTGGGAGCAGATGCGGCGGAGATGGAGGAACTGGGAATAGGGAATAGCATTTTTGCATTTGGCAGGGTGGGAAGAGGTATAGTCGAGGTAGTTATGAGAGTCAGTGGGTTTATAGAAGATGTCAGTGGATGGAGACCGAGAGATTGCGAAAGGGGAGAGAAGCGTCCGAGATGGACCAAGTGAACTTGAGAGCTGGGTGGAAGTTAGAGGTAAAGTCGATGAAATTGACGAGCTCAGCATGGGCGCAGGAAGCAGCACCAATGTAGTCGTCAATGTATCGATGGAAAAGTTGGGGAGCAGTACCAGTATAGATTTGGAGCATAGACTGCTCCACATAACCAACGAAGAGGCAGGCATAGCTGGGGCCCATGGGAGTGCCCATAGCTACACCTTGGTCTGAAGAAAGTGGGAAGAGCCAAAAGAGAAGTTGTTAAGTGTGAATCCAAGTGATTAAGTGAAAGTAATTCTGATTCTGTTTCCATGCATCTCCCATCATGCAGCCTATGTTGCTCCTAATGCCAGCACAAGTGGAAGGACCATGCTGGTCTCATTCCCCATCCCTATCCAGTTTGGATGTCACTTTACCGCTCTGCCCAGTCTCTCCCATTGACCTTCACATTCTGTTTGAAACTTCATTCACAGCGCACAGAATGTGTGCTTACACTTGTGGGCTTCCCACAGCAGCTCCTCAGATGAGGTTGGCAGATTAGACATTTCACTTTATGTTTTGATGTACGCACGATTAATAAACACATCAAAATAAGATCTAAAACAAAGTTTGCAGTCATCGTACCATCTCTGCTAACATATCCTGTGCTTGGTCCTTTGTAAAGCATCTTGGAACACCGCCCTGTGCAATGTTTGTGGCTGTTGTCCAGAACAGCTTGTAGCCTGGAATAAATGGTCCCATGTCAATTGATACATTTTGTTGCTGTCCAATAATTCAGTTAAATCGCTGTCCTCTATCCTTGTCACTCACTTTGAATTTACAGCATCAGGAAATACTCATCACTGGGACAGTGAGTTGTTTACCATTTACGTACTGTTGTGTGTTTATTGTTTAACTGCATGCATTTTGAATGTATTTTTAAGAACTGTATTTATTTCTGTTAATAAATATGTAACCGGGGGTTGTATATTTATTAACATTTGTGGTAATATTTTGTTTAATGTGCCATGTGTGATAAGTGTTTTGTGCTCCAGAACAATGTTCTCTCCTTTTGTTTTATATACAGTACAGTCAGATGAAAATAAACTTGAACTTGATTGTTCAATTCAATGATCTTTGACGGTTTTTATATTCCATACAACCTCCTCCCACCTCTTTATCCCTCTTGATCAGTATATTCTCTGTTCATTTCTCTGTCATCTGCTTGTGTGGCTTCCTCTCAAGTGTGTTGTTGATATCCTCACGAGCAATGGTGAAAAAAAAGATTCAGAATTTGAGAAATATTCTTTGATCTGCAAACATCATAAAGGACCCCTGCCATCCAGGCCATGCTCTCTTCTTCCTACTGTCATTGGGCAGGAGCCTTAAGTCACACCCCATCAGTTTCAGGAACTGTTCAGGAGCCAGCGTGATAACTTCACCTCAACACCGAACAGATTTCATAACCTACAAACTCACTTTCAAGGACTTTACAACTCATGTTCAGAGTATTATTTGCTTACTATTTATTTATTATTATTATTATTATTATTGTTATTTGTTTTTTCATATTTCCACAGTTTGTCTTCTTTTGCACATTGGTTTGCCAGTCTTTATGTGTAGTTTTTCATTGTATTGTACTGTACTGTGTATTCTACTGTGAATGCCTGCAAGAAAATTAATCTCAGGCTTGAATATGGTGACATATAAGTACTTCAAAAATAAACTTACTTTGAAATTTGAACTTTAATTATCACTTTACCTATTTAGTGGGTACGGGAGACATATATTTCTACTTTGCTCAAAAACAGGTAATTAGAAATAGAAATTCTGTATAGTAGCGTTAACCCACCCACCCACCACCCACCTTTCCCCCTCACCTGGCTTCACCTATCACCTGCCAGCATGTACTCATTCCCCTCACATCCACCTTATTTTGGCTTTGCCTTTTGTCTTTCCAGTCCTAATGAAGGGTTTTGGCCAGAAATGTCAATTGTTTATTCTTCTCCATTGATGCTGACTGACCTGCTGAGTTCCTCCAGCAGTTTGTATGTGTTGCTCTGGATTTCCAGCATCTACAGAATCTCTAGTGTTTACCATTAGCTTAAAACTTCATCAGTTTCTCTCTCTCCACAGCCATGGAACTACAGGCTGGTGAAACTAATATCAGTGGTGGGAAAATTACTGGAGGGGACTTTGAAAGGGAATGTCTATCTGCATTTGGTGAGGCAAGGACCAATTAGAGATCGTCTGCATTACTTCATACATGGAATTAGAACCTTACGAATTTAAGTGAGTTTTTTTGATGAGGTAGTCAAGAGGATTGATGTGTGCAGGACAGTGGACATAATCTACATGGAATTTAATAAACCCCTTGTCCCTCAAGGTAGTTTGATTGAGAAGGTTAGATTCAGTGTAATGGTGATCCAAGTTTATAAATTCACGAAAGCCATAGATAAGGTGGATGGTCAAGGTTTTCTTTTGTTGTTGAGGGGTCTAAAATTAAAGTGCATAGGTTTAAAGAGAGAGAAATAGATATACAGGGGCAGGTTTTTCCAGACAGAAGATGATGGAGGTGATATCAGATGTACAGCAACTCTGGCAGGGACTGCAAGCCATTACTTCCTACAAAGTGAAACCCAATAGCATGAATGGCAGCGATGCTTCACTACCAGAGGAACTCAATGCCTTCTATGCCCACTTTGAAAGGGAGAATGCAACTTCAGCTGTCAAGATCCCTGCTGCACCTACTGACCCTGTGATCTCTGTCTCAGAGGCCAATGTTAGACTTTCTTTAAAGAGAGTGAACCCTCGTAAGGCTGAAGGTCCTGATGGAGTACCGGGTAAGGCTCTGAAAACTAGTGGGCGTATTCAAGGACATTTTCAGCCTCTCACTGCTACGGGTAGAAGTTTCCACTTGCTTCAAAAAGGCAACAATTATACCAGTGCCAAAGAAGAATAATGTGAGCTGCCTTAATGACTATCACCCAGTAGCACTCACATCGACAGTGATGAAATGCTTTGAGAGGCTGTTCATGACGAGACTGAACTCCTGCCTCAGCAAGGACCTGGACACATTGCAATTTGCCTACTGCCACAATAGGTCAAAAGCAGACACAGTCTCAGTGGCTCTCCACATGGCTTTAGACCACTTGGACAACACAAACAACTATATGATGATGCTGTTCATCGACTATAGCTCAGCATTTAATATCATCATTCCCACAATCCCGATTGAGAAGTTGTAGAACCTAGGCCTCTGTACCTCCCTCTGTAATTGGATCCTCGACTTCCTAACTGGAAGACCACAATCTGTGTTCATTGGTGATAACATATCCTCCTCACTGATGATCAACATCAGCGCACCTCAGGGGTGTGTGCATAGCCCACTGCTCTACTCGCCGTATACACATGACTGTGTGGCTAGGCATAGCTCAAATACCATTTACAAATTTGCTGATGATACAACCGTTGTTGGTAGAATCCCAGGAGGTGATGAGAGGGTGTACAGGAGTGAGATATGCCAACTAGCGGAATGGTGCCACAGCAACAATCTGGCACTCAAAGTCAGTAAGATGAAAGAGCTGATTGTGGACTTCAGAAAGGGTAAGACAAAGGAATTCATACCAATCCTCATAAAGGGATCAGAAGTGGAGAGAGTGAGCAGCTTCAAGTTCCTGGGTGTCAAGATCTCTGAGGATCTAACCTGATCCCAACACGTTGATGTAGTCATAAAGAAGGCAAGACAGCTGTTATACTTTATTAGGAGTTTGAAGAGATTTGGCATGTCAACCAATACACTTGAAATCTTCTATAGTTGTACCGTGGAGAGCATTCTGACAGGCTGCATCACTGTCTGGTATGGAGGGGCTACTGCACAGGACTGAAAGAAGCTGCAGAAGGTTGTAAATCTAGTCAGCTGCATCCTGCGCACTAACCTACAAAGTATCCAGAACATCTTTAGGGAGCGGTGTCTCAGAAAGGCAGTGTCCATTATTAACATCCTCCAGCACCCAGGGCATGCCCTTTTCTCACTCTTTTACATCAGGTAGGAGATACAGAAGCCTGAAGGCACACACTCGGAGATTCAGGAACAGCTTCTTCCCCTCTGCCATCCAATTCCTAAATGGACATTGAAGCTTGGGACACTGCCTCACTTTCTTAAATATACAATATTTCTGTTTTTGCAGGTTAAAAAGATCTTTTTAATATACATAATTGATTTACTTGTTTATTTCTTAAGTTTTATTTGATTTATTATTATTATTATTTTCTTTCTCTGCTAGATTACATATTGAATTGAACTGCTGCTGCTAAGTTAACAAATTTCACGTCACATGCCATTGATAATACGCCTGATTCTGATGGATATGTAGATGAAACAAGCTACCTCTACATTGTAGAGGCAGGTACAATTACTACAAAAATTGATAGGCATGTCGATCAGAAAGGCCTAGAGAGATATGGGCCAAATGTGGGCAAGTGGGACTAGCTCAGGAAAGCCCCTAGGTCCATATGGATGAGTTGAGCTGAAGAGCCTGTTTCCATGGAGACTGCAGATGGTGGAATCTGAAGCAACACACAAGATGCAGGAGGAACTCAGGCAGTCAAAGTTCAAAGGATTTATTATCGAAGTCTGTTTAAAGTACCATATACAACCCTGAGACTGGCTTTCTTGCAAGCATACTGAATAAATCCAAGCATCATAATAGAATTATTGAAAGACTGCACCTGACAGGATGGAAAAATAACCGATGTGCAAAATACATTAAACTGTGCAAATACAAAAGAAAAAATAAGAAATAGTAATAATAATATATATTAATATACAATAAATACTAACAACATGAGATGAAGAATACTTGAAAGTGGGTTCATAGGTTGTGGGAACATACCAGTGATGGAACAAATTAAATTGAGTGGCTATTCCCCTCTGGTTCAAGAACCTGATGGTTTAGAGATAATAAATCTTCCTGAACCTGGTGGTTTCTGGTCTGAGTCTCCTGTACCTTCCACCTGATGGCCACAGTGAGAAGGGAGCATCACCTAGGTGATCGAAATTCTTGATAATAGATACTGTTTTCCAGTGACAGCGCTCCACGTAGATGTGCTCAATCATGGAGAGGGCTTTACCTGTGATGGACTGAATTGTATTCACTACTTTTTGTAGGATTTTCCATTCTTGGGCATTGGTGTCCCATACCAGGCCATGATGCAACTAGCCAATATAATCTCCACCACATATCTATAAAAACTTGTCAAAATCTAAGCAAGTAGAGACACTACTGTGCTTTAGATAGATAGATAGATAGATAGATAGATACTTTATTCATCCCCATGGGGAAATTCAACTTTTTTCCAATGTCCCATACACTTGTTGTAGCAAAACTAATTACATACAATACTTAACTCAGTAAAAAAATATGATATGCATCTAAATCACTATCTCAAAAAGCATTAATAATAACTTTTAAAAAGTTCTTAAGTCCTGGCGGTAGAATTGTAAAGCCTACTGGCATTGGGGAGTATTGACCTCTTCATCCTGTCTGAGGAGCATTGCATCGATAGTAACCTGTCGCTGAAACTGCTTCTCTATCTCTGGATGGTGCTATGTAGAGGATGTTCAGAGTTATCCATAATTGACCGTAGCCTACTCAGCGCCCTTCGCTCAGCTACCGATGTTAAACTCTCCAGTACTTTGCCCACGACAGAGCCCGCCTTCCTTACCAGCTTATTAAGACGTGAGGCGTCCCTCTTCTTAATGCTTCCTCCCCAACACGCCACCACAAAGAAGAAGGCGCTCTCCACAACTGACCTATAGAACATCTTCAGCATCTCACTACAGACATTGAATGACGCCAACCTTCTTAGGAAGTACAGTCGACTCTGTGCCTTCCTGCACAAGGCATCTGTGTTGGCAGTCCAGTCTAGCTTCTCGTCTAACTGTACTCCCAGATACTTGTAGGTCTTAACCTGCTCCACACATTCTCCATTAATGATCACTGGCTCCATATGAGGCCTAGATCTCCTAAAGTCCGTTTGGACCCCGGACAGATCGTCTGAAATGATTACACCAAGGAATTTAAAGTTACTGACCCTCTCCACCTCTGATTCCCCCAAGGAGGACTGGGTCATGGAGCTCTGGATTCCTCCTCTTGAAGTCAATAATCAGCTCTCTGGCCTTGCTGACATTGAATAAGAGGATGTTTTGGCACCACTCAGCCACATTTTCACTCTGCCACCTATATGTTGATTCAGCCAACAGCAGTGGTGTCATCAGCAAACTTAAATATGGCATTGGACCTGTTTTTGGCCTCACAGTCATTAGTATAAAGCGAATAGAGCAGTCAGCTAAGCACATAGCCTTGTGGTGAACTACAGAGAGTTTATCATGAAACTAACGGCTCCACCTTTTGCTTTCTTCGAATCAGCAGTTCAGTTCATCTTGTGCATCAAGAAGCCTTCAGGTCTTATCAGTGCATCAGGATTGTCTGGAGTGAGCCATGTCTCTGTGAAACAGAGAATGCACCAATTCCTCATTCCCTTCCGATACAGCAATCTTGCCCTTAGGTCCTCAGTCTTGTTCTCCAGCAACCGTACATTTGCTAACAAGATGCTGTGTGTTTCGGTGTTTCAGCCTGCCTTGGTGTCCCTCCCCCTGCCTTGCTTCTGGCCATGGCAATGAACCTTTGTCAGATTAAAGGTGCCATACCTGCATGATTGAGAGTGGAGTCTGCCAAGCTCTTCAGAAGATCGTAAAATCTGTAGTTCATTTAGATGGTTTTAAAGTGCGTAGTGTAAAGGGAAATTACATACTGAAGATTGCAGATGGCAAATATTTCAAAGGAAGAATATTTAGAAGTTTTATAAGCAGCCCACAGAACGTTGCCGTGGTTCACCAGTGCCATCTTGTCTGCGGCATCTAGGGAGGGAAATGGACAATCAAAGACTTGGATCAAGCTTCGTCATCTGGGCTGATAGATAAAAGGGGTGCTAGCCAGTAGCAAAAGGTAGTAAGGCTAGAACTGATGGATCCAGGTGAGGGGGGGGGGGTAATAAGCAGATGAAGGAGGGAAGTGAGGAAATAGTGATAGAAGCTAGGAGGAGACATCTGGAGGAAATGAAGAGCTGCAGAAGTTATCAAATGACTGGCAAGTAAGGCGGAGCATAAAATCAAATGAAGGAAATGGGGATAAAGAAGAACGAGGTGCTTCCGTAGTACAGTGGTTAGCACAGTGCTATTACAGCTCAGGCCATTGAGGTTCAGAGTTCAATTCTAGTGTCCTCTGTAAGAAAATTTGTACGTTATTCCCATGCGTACGCATGAGATTCCTCTGGATGTTTCTGTTTCCTCGCGCAGTTCCAAGACGTACTGGTTAGTAGGCTAATGACCATTGGAAATTGTCCTGTGATTAGCCTAGGGTTAAATCAGTGGGTTGCTGGGCGGTATGCTTGGTAGGCTGGTAGGGACTGTTTTGCACTGTAGCTCTCTAAATAAATAATAAATGAAAGGGAAAATTAGCTGGGCAGTGGTATAGTGGCATCAAGGTGTTTGGTCCCAAGTTTGAATCTGGCTGTTTCCTTGCTTGCTTTCCATCTGTGCTGGGTTGAGCGTTGAGCTAGAAATTTGCCCTTGTTAAAAAACAATCAAAGTAACACTGAAATGATAAAAAAAATGTTAGCTGATGTGTCACAAGGCGAGAAAGGAACAGCAACAAAAAGAAAAAGGAGGCTATGCAATTATAATATAGACACTCAAGAGACTCTTGGATTGGGAAATGAATGTGCAGGAAATGGAAGGATATTGACATTGTGTGAGCAGAGATAAATAGATTGCTTGGGCATTTGGTTACTAATTTAATGAATTTGAGTTGAAATGCCTATTCCGCTTCTATATTGTTCTATGTTCTATGTCCTAGGCTTGATGTTCTATGTTCTATGCTCTATCTCAGATATCATGGAGCAGAAAGCCATGATGTATCACTCTATGACTTTCTGAATTTACATCAATTCTTGCCCCCCTGCTGAGTGTTTCCTGTATTCTTTGTGTGAATTTTTGCTTTTTAATTTTGTTTTGGAATTAAGTCCAATTCTCTCTATGAATTAGGTTCCCGCATTGTGTTAAAACCTTCTGTACTGTAAACTTTTAGATATAAATAAATGTGCGACTTCTATGAGCGGTGGTGAGAATACGGATTATTCATAGAGACAACTGTAATTGATTTATTTTGAAGAAAATTATGGGTGATTCTGTGGTAAAAGAATTTGAAAAGAATTTTTCATGTGCTCTGAAAGTTTATGCACCAACCATTGAAAAGATTAGTGAAAACTATAGTGAATATATTGGGCTCTGAAATTTTTATGGACAAACTATTGAAAGATTAATAGCACTCAGTGAATGAGAGCTACCTCAAAGATAATCTGACCTTGCTTTATTCTTAGCCTACCATCAACATATTGTCATAAAAGCCCATCTGGCTTACTCATGTCCTTCAATGAGATATTTGATATCTTCAACCATTTTGACCTACTGTGGCTCCACTCCCAAAACAATGCAGAAGTTTGTGCTTCAAATCATAGAGTATTACAGCACAGGAATAGGCCCTTTGACCTATCTAGACCATGCTAAGTTATTAGTCTGTCAAGTCCCATTGATCTGCACCCGGATTACAGCCCTCCTATGCTTGCCTACATTACACCTATCGAAATTTCTTGTAAGTGTTGAATCAACTCCAAATCTACTACTTCTACTGGCAGCTTGTTCCACACTCTCACCATCTTCTCAGTGAAGAGCATCCTCTTCATGTTTCCCTTAAATATTTCACACTTCACCCTTAACCCATGACCTCTAGTTGTAGTCCCAGTCAACCTCAGTGGAAAGGGCCTGGTTACATTTGCTCAATGAATGGGCTCATAATTTAGTACATCTATCAAATCTCCTCTCATTCTCCTACACCCCTGGGAATAAAGTCCTAACCTATTCAACCTTTCCTTATAACTCAAGCCCTCAAGTCCTTGCAACATTCTTATAAATTTTCTCTGTACTCTTTCAATCTTTCAAATCCATTTTGCACAGAACTTAACTTATTCAGCCTATTGAGTCCACGGCAACACACACAGTCCTGAAGAAGGGTCTCAGCCCCAAATATTGACTCATTATTCCTCTCCATTCTGTTGAATTCCTCTAGCATTTTGTGTGTGTTGCCTTGGATTTCCAGCATCTTCATATTTCCTCGTGTTTGTCTATTGAGTCCATGTTGGCTTTCAGTACAACAGTCCCATCAGACTGATTCCTTTCTTATTTTTGTAATTTTGCAATTTTGAACATAGAACGCAGAATATAGAATACAGAGCACAGAACAAAGAACATGGAACATAGGACAGTGCAGCACAGGAAGAGGCCTTTGGCCCATTATGTTGTGCTGAAACAATTAAATTAATAATCAAATGGCCAATTAAACTAATCTCTTCTGCCTACACAACATCCGTATCCTTCCATTTTCTTCACATTCTTGTGTCTATCTAAATGTCTCTTCAAAGTCCCTAAAGAATCTGCCTCTAGCACCACCTTAGGCAGTACTCTCTGTGTAAATAAAAAAGACCCTCAGATCTCCTTTGAAGTTACCTCATCTCATCTTGAATGCATGCCCTCTGGTATAAGACATTTCAACCCTTGGAAAAAGATATTGCCTGTCTACTCTATCTATGCCTCTCATGATCTTATAAACCTCTGTCTGATCCCTCTCAGCCTCCACTGCTCCAGAGAAAACAACCCAAGTTTGTCCGAACGCTCATTGTAGCACATGACCTCTAATCCAGGCAGCATCCTTTTAAGCCTCTTCCTTCTCCATCAACATCCCTTTGATTCTTTTTACCATTTACCCTCACACCAGGGGCAATTTAGAGTGACTTATTAATCTGTGGGTCAAATGATCATTTGGGGAAACCCATGCAGTCACAGGGAGAACATGCAAGTTCTACTCAGCATGAGGATAGGATTGAAGGTAGGCTGCCGTGGCTATGTCAGCAGCATTCACAGCCACATCACCTTATTGCATCCATAAGACCATAAAATATAGCAGTAATATTAGGCCATTTGGCCCATCGAGTCTGCCCAAAGTTTCATCATTGCTGATCCATTTTTTTTCTCTCAGCCCCTGATCCCTTCATGACTTAACCAATCGAGAGTCTATCAATCTCTGCCTTAGGTATACATAAAGACTTGGCCTCCACAGCTGCCTGTGGCAATGAATTCCAAAGATTCACCAATCTCTGGCTAAAGACATTCCTCCTCATCTCTGTTCTAAAAGGACACCCTTCTATTCTGAGGCCATGTCCTCTGGTCCCAGACTCTCCCAGCATAGGAAACATTCTCTCTACATCCACTCTATCAAGATCTTTCACTATTCGATGGGTTTCAATGAGGCCCAATTCTTCTGAATTCTAGTGAATAGAGGCCCAAAGCCATCAAACGCTCTTCATGTGACAAGCTATTCATTCCTGTAATCATTTTCATGAACCTTATTTGAACCCTCTCCAGTGTCAGCATGTCCTTTCTAAGATAAGAGCCCCAAAACTGCTCACAGTACTTCAAGTGAGGCCTCACCAGTGCTTTATACAGCCTCAACATTACATCCTTGTGTTTATATTTTAGTCTTCTTGAAATGAATGCTAACATTGCATTTATCTTCCTCACCACAGACACAAACTGAAAGTTAACCTTTAGGGAATCTTGCATAAGGACTCCCAAGCCCCTTTGTGCCTCAGATTTATGAATTTTCTCTCCATTTAGAAAATTGCCAACTCTTTCATTTCTTCTACTGAAATGTATGACTATGCACTTCCCAACACTGTATTTCATCTGCCAGCACTTTGCCCATTCTTCTAATCTGTCTAAGTCTTTCTGTAGCCTCTCTACTTCCTCAAAATTATCTATCCCGCCATCTATCTTCATATTGTCTGCAAACTTTGCAACGAAGTCATCAATACCATCATCCAAATCATTGACGTAGAATGTAAAAAGAAGCAGTCCCAACACACACCCCTGTGGAACATCACTACTCACCTGTAGCCAAACAGAAAAGGCTCCCTTTATTCCCACTCTTTGACTCCTGCCAATCAGCCTCTGATTTATCCATGCTAGTATCTTTCCTGTAACACCATGGGCTCTTAACTTGTAAAGTAGCCTCATGTGTAGCACCTTGTCAAAGGCCTTCTGAAAATCCAAGTACACAACATCAACCGATTCTCCTTTGTCTATCCTACTTATTATTTCTTCAAAGAATTCCAACAGTACTTACTTACTTGAGTACTGCTGGGGGGAGGGGTGGGTAACGGCCTACCTGGGGGAAGCAACTGTGGGTCAGAAGGGTAGGGAAAGGAAGAGGATGGCAGCAGTAATAGGGGCCTCCATAGTTAGAGGGTCAGACAGACGATTCTGTAGACGCAGGAAAGAAAAACGAATGGTAGTTTGCCTCCCAGGTGCCAGGGTCCGGGATATTTCTGATCGCATCCATGATATCCTGAAGTGGGAAGGAGAACAGCCAGAGGTCATGGTACATATTGGTACCAACGACATAGGTAGGAAAAGGGAGGAAGTCATGAAAGCAGACTTCAGGGAGTTAGGAAGGAAGTTGAGAAGCAGGGACTACAAAAGTAGAAATCTCGGGATTACAATCTGTACCATGTGACAGTGAGAATAGGAATAGAATGAGGTGGAGGATGAATGCGTGGCTGAGGGATTGGAGCAGGGGTCAGCGATTCAGATTTCTGGATCATTAGGACCTCCTTTGGGGTAGGTGTGACCTGTACAAAAATGTTGGGTTGCACTTGAATCCCGGGGGACCAATATCCTGGTGGGGAGTTTTGCTAAGGCTATTGGGGAAAGTTTGAACTAGGATTGCTGGGGGATTGGAACCGAACTGAAGAGATGGAAGAAGAGGCGGTTGGCTCACAAATAGAGAAAGCTTGGAGACAGTGCGAGAGGTAGCATAGGCAGGTGACAGAGAAGGGATGCGCTCAGACCGATGGATTGAGATGTGTCTATTTTAATGCAAGAAGTATTATGAACAAAGTGGATGAGGTTAGAGCATGGATCAGTACTTGGAGCTAAGATGTTGTGGCCATTACAGAGACTTGGATGGCTCAGGGGCAGGAATGGTTATTTCAAGTGTCAGGCTTTATATATTTCAGAAAGGACAGGGAGGGAGGCAAAAGAGGTGGGGGCATGGCATTGCTGATCAGAGATAGAGTCATGGCTGCAGAAAAGAGGAAGTCATGGAGGGATTGTCTATGGAGTCTCTGTGGGTGGAAATTAGGAACAGGAAGGGGTCAATAATTCTACTGGGTGGTTTTTATAGACCACCCAATAGTAACAGGGACATTGAGGAGCAGATAGGGAGAAAGATTCCGGTAAGGTGTAGTAATAACAGGGTTGCTGTGGTGGGAGATTTTAATTTCCCAATTATTGATTGTCATGTACCTAGAGTGAGAGGTTTAGATGGGATGGAGTTTGTTAGGTATATTCAGGAAGGTTTCTTTACACAATATGTAGATAAACCTACAAGAGGAGAGGCTGTATTTGATCTGGTATTGGGAAATGAACCTGGTCAGGTGTCAGATATCACAGTGGGAGAGCATTTTGGAGATAATGATCACAATTCTATCTCCTTTACCATAGCATTGGAGAGTGATAGGAACAGACAAGTTAGGAAAGCATTTAATTGGAGTAAGGGGAAATATGAAGCTATCAGGCAGGAACTTGGAAGCATAAATTGGAAACAGATGTTCTCAGGGAAATGTATGGAAGAAATGTGACAAATGTTCAGGGTGTGGCGACCCACTTTCTGCGCAGGCGATTCAGCTCACAAATAGCCAGCGCACGGGTAGAGACTTTGGTAATGTACCTCTGACATCATTTCCGCCCGGAGAGGGCAGGCGCTAGGGATTAAATGCCAGCGCCGCAAAGTTTGAATAAACTAGTCTCGAAACGGCTTACCGACTGCATGTCGTTATTTCAGCACTGTGTGTAGCACATCGCTACAAGGGCATATTTGCGTGGGGTTCTGCATAAGTACATTCCAGTTAGACAGGGAAAGGATGGTAGTGTACAAGAACTGTGGTGTATAATGGGTGTTGTAAATCTAGTCAAAAAGAAAAGAAAAACTTACGAAAGATTCAAAAAACTAGGTAATGATAGAGATCGAGAAGATTATAAGACTAGCAGGAAGGAGCTTAAGAATAAAATTAGAAAAGCCAGAAGGGGTCATGAGAAGGCCTTGGCAGACAGGATTAAGGAAAACCCCAAGGCATTCTACAAGTATGTGAAAAGCAAGAGGATAAGATGTGACAGTGGAAAAGTGTGTATGGAACTGGAAGAGATAGAAGAGGTACTTAGTGAATACTTTGCTTCAATACAGCACGCACTATGGAAAAGGATCTTGGTGATTGTAGGGATGACTTCTAGCAGACTGAAAATCTTGAGCATGTAGATATTAAGGAAGAGGATGAGGATGTGCCAGAGCTTTTGGAAAGCATCAAGTTGGATTAATCACCGGGACAAGACAAGATATAACTCAGGTTACTGTGGGAGGCAAGGGAGGAGATTGCTGAGCCTCTGGCAATGATATTTGTATCATCAATGGTGACGGGAGAGGTTCTGGAGGATTGGAGGGTTGCGGATCTCGTTCCGTTATTCAAGAAAGGGAGTAGAAATTATAGACCAGTGAGTCTTAATTTAGTGGTTGGTAAGTTGATGGAGAAGATCCTGAGAGGCAAGATTTATGAACACTTGGAGAGGCATAATATGATTAGGAATATTAGAAAAACAAGATTTTTATTGGTATTACAGATGCAACAATATGTTAATAAGACACTTAAAAATGTAACCAAGGCAAATACATGCTTGATAGAGCTCTTTAGAAAAGCATATAATTCAGATAATGGTAGTAGAATAATTTCAAGCATGTATAAGGGGTTATGAAATCTTAAAACACATTCGACTTCATACATTAAAACAAAATGGGAGAAGGAAGGAGGGATAATTATATCTGAGGAAGAATGGACAACAATATGGGGATATCAATGGAAGTGTACCAGTTCACAGAAATGGAGGGAGTTTGGATGGAAAAACTTGATAAGATATTTTATTACACCCTCTCAGAAATCCCATTATGATAGTGGAGGCAGAAATGATAGGGTCTTTTAAGAGACTCTTGGATGGCTACATGAAGCTTTGAAAAATAGAAGGCTATGGGTAACCTTAGGTAATTTCTAAGGTAAGGACATATTCAGCACAGCTTTGTGGACCAAAGGGCCTGTATTGTGCTGTAGGTTTTCTGTGTTTCTATGTTAGATTTGTCAGGCAAGATGTTCCCTTGAGGAAACCAGCTAACTATGGCCTATTTTATCATGTGCTTCCAAATACACCAAAACTACAACCTTAATCAATTCCAACATCTTCTCAACCACTCAGGTAAGACTAATTGGCCTACAATTTCCTTTCTTCTGTCTCTCTCCCTTCTTGAAGAGTGGAGTGACATTTGCAATTTTCCATTCTTCTGAAACCATTTCAGAATCTGGTGATTCTTGAAAGATCATTACTAATGTCTCCACAATCTCGTCAGCTACCTCTTTTAGAACCATGGGGTTTACACCATCAGGTCCAGATGACCTATCTACCTTCAGACCTTACAGTTTCCCAAGAACCTTCTCTCTAATTATGGTAACTTCACAAACTTCTGACTCCTGACATTCTGGAACTTCCACCATACTGCTGGTGTCTTCCACAGTGAAGACAGATACAAAATACTTATTCAGTTCATCCATCATTCTCTTGTCCCCAGTTACTACCTCTCCAGCATCACTTCTCCAGTGGGTCTGGTATCCACTCTAGCCTCTCTTTTACAGTTTATGTATCTGTAGAAACTTTAATATTATTGGATAGTTTATTTTCATATTCCATCTTTTTCCTTCTTAATTACTTTTTTAGTCTGTTTCTTATAGAAGTCCAGAATTCTACAGCTGTAACATTCTGACAAGTTGCATCACCACCCAGTATGAATGGGCCACTGAACAGGATCGAAAAGTGCTGCTGAGAATTAAAAACTTAGCTGGCTGCATCATGGAACTTCTCTCTGCAGAATAAAGGACATCTTCAAAAGGCAGTGTCTAACATTAAGGACACCCATCACACAGGACATACCCACGTCATATTGCTAACCAGGAAAGTTGATGAAGGCAAGGCAGTTCGATTTTGTGCAATTTTGGTCACCTGCCTGCAGGAAAGCTGTAAAAGAGTTTGAATGGGTATAGGGAAAATTTACCAGGATTTTGCCGGGACTGGGAGACCTGAGTTATCAAGAAAGGTTGAATAGGTTCAGACTTTATCCCTTGGAACTTAGAAGACAGAGGGGAGATTTGATAGAGTCATAGAAAATTCTGAGGGGCATAGATTAGGGAAATATAAGCAGGCTTTTTCCACCAAGGTTAGGTGGGACTACAAAGAGGTTATGGTTTAAGGGTGAAAGGTGAAATATTTAAGAGGAACATGAGGGGAAACTTCTTTACTTAGAGAGTGGTGAGAGTGTGGAATGAGCTGCCAGCATAAGTAGCGTATGCAAGCTGGATTTTAACATTTAAGAGAAGTTTGGACAGGTACATGGATGGTAAGGGGATGGAGGGCTATGATCCATGTGCGGGTTGATGGGAGTAAGCAGTTTAAATGGTTCGACATGGACTAGATGGGCTGAAGGCCCTGTTTCTGTGCTGTACTTTTCTATGACTATGGCTCTATGACTCTATCAAGGTGGTGGCACAGGAGCCTGAAGATGCTCACTCTTCCCCGCCACCATCAGATCTCTGAATGGACAATGAACTCCTATTTTTTTTCACAAACAAGAGAATATCAGCAGATGTTGGAAATCCAAGCAAAATTCCTGATCAATGCTTTGGTCTGTTCTGTACCACAGTAGTGCAGTAGTTACGAGAAGTTGTTGAAGCTTGGGGCATCGGACTTTGGAGATCAATTCCAATGCTATCTGTAAGAAGTGTGTACGTCCTTCCTGTGAGTGCATGGGTTTCCTCCCAGGTTCCAAAAAAGTAGTGGTTAGTAGGTTAAGTAGACACTGCAAATTGTCCTGTCGTTAGGCTAGGGCTAAATAGTTGGGTTGCTAGGCAGTGCAGCTCATTAGGCCAGAAGGGCTGTTTCACACGGTATCTCTAAATAAATTTTAAAAAAATCATTTCAGAAATCTAGTGTTCCTAAAATGTTGAAAAACTATTATTTTAATATAATTTGAATTTTAATATAAACTACTGTTTGCAAATACAAACATCACATCTGAATGTTAGAGATAATTATGGATACAAGTCAATTTTAAAACACTGAGTGATGCTGATCTATATTCTACTTAACTTTCCTGACCCTACGGCAACCCTACCATTCTTTCATCAAAAATCAATTAAACTTTGATCAGCAGGAGTTAAATTTGTATATTGAGAATCAGACTTTAAAGGCACAGCACAATAATGCATGGTGATTTACAACAAACAGCCCATGTGCAGTGAGTAATTCTGTAAGAGATTTACCATTAATAGATTATAAATATGACATTATTATGCATTTAGTTTGTTACAAATGTGATGCATCATTAAAATATTTCATGCTTCTGGCAAAGAGGTAAAACCAATTTGTTGACTTATTAAAAACAACATTTGAACAAAATGATGAATTCCTATTGGCATACTATTAGCACATATAAGATTCAAAGTTATTTGCTTTCTGAAAAGAGTTTAGATACATTTATTAACTTCCCTTGTAAAGAAACATACAATGACAACTATTGTTGCCAATAATCACACACATAAAATAACAATCAATATTAATAGTCGGCTGTGTACTTATGGTGATGCTTGGGAGTATATACTCAGTGGCCACTTTATTAGGTACACTGATTAACCTGCTCGTTAATGCAAATATCTATTCAGCCAATCATGTGGCAGCTAGTCAATGAATAAAAGTATGCAGATATGGTCAAGAGGATCAGTGTTGTTCAGACCAAACATCAGAAGGTTGACAAATTCTGATCTAAGTGACTTTGACTGTGGAATGATTGTTGGTGCCAGATGGGGTGGTTTGAGTATCTGCTAATCTCCTAATGTTTACAGTCAATGGCACAAAAAAACAAACAAAAAATATTCAGTGAGTGGTAGTTCTGTGGGTGATCATGCGTGTTACTGAGAGAGGTCAGGGGAGAATGGCCAGACTGATTCAAACTGACAGGAAGGTGAGAGTAACTCAGATAAACACACATTACAACAGTGGTGTGTAAAAGAGCAAGTCTGATTGCACAACACGTCGAACCTTGAAGTGGATGGGCTTCAGCAGCAGAAGATCATGAACATAAATTCAGTGGCCAATTTATTAGGTACAGGAGGTACATATATCTTCCATATTCATACATCTAACTTCATTTTATATAATCTTTATTCTTTATAATTGTTACATATTATTTTTTGTTGCATGTTATTCAAGCACACAACAAACCTATAGTATGTGTAAGCCCCTGCTGAGTAACCTTCCCTTTAAGGTGTGCACGTGCACACATCTTTTGCTATTAGCGCACAAAAGGTTGACACTCTCTACTTCGTTGGCATGTTAAGTATATTTCACGTTCGTACACAATCACATTTCCTTTTCCAGTTTCTGATGCTGACAGAGTTGACAACGTGGAGTTTGTGATAATTTGTCTGCAGATTTTAGAACTGGATTATTTGTACTGCTTTATTGAAGAAATTATTGATTCACTAGGTTGAATTTCAAAGAAGCAAAAGGTGTGAAGTGCAAAAGAACTGCTAGTTCCTATGTCAAGATGCTGTTCATCAACTATAGAAACGCATTTAACACCATCATTCCCACAATCCTGATTGATAAGTTACAGAACCTGGGTCTCTGTGCCTCTCTCTGAAATTGGATCCTCGATTTCCTAACCGTAAGACTACAATCTGTGTGATGATATCTCCTCCTTGCTGATGATCAACACTGGTGCACCTCAGGGGTGTGTGCTTAGCCCACTGCTCTACTCTCTCTATACCCATGACTGTGTGGCTAGGCATAACTCAAATCCATTGATAAATTTGCTGATAATATGACCATTGTTGGTAGAGTCTCAGATAGAGACAAAAGGGCGTACAGGAGCGAGATATACCAGCTAGTGGAGTGGTGTCACAGCAACAGACTTGCACTCAACATCAGTAAGATGAAAGAGTTGATTGTGGATGTCAGGAAGGGTAAAACAAAGGAACACATACCAATAGAGGGATCAGAACTGGAGAGAGTAAGCAGTTGTTTCAGGTTCCTGGGTGTCAGGATCTCTGAGGATCTAACCTGGTCCCAACATATCGATGCAGTTATAACAAAGGCAAGACAGCTACTGTACTTCATTAGGAGTTTGAAGAGATTTAGTATGTCAATAAAAACACTCAAAAACTTCTGTAGATGTACTGTGGAGAGCATTCTTAGAGGCTGCATCACTGTCTGGTATGGAGGGGTTACTGCACAGAACCGAAATAAGCTGCAGAGGGTTGTAAATTTAGTGGGCTCCATCTTAGCAGCTAGCATACAAAGTACCCAGGACATCTTCAAGGAGCGGTGCCTCGGAAAAGCAGTGTACATTATTAAGGACCTCCAGCACCCAGGGCATGTCCTTTTCTCACTGTTACCATCAGGTAGGAGATACAGAAGCCTGAAGGCACACACTCAGCGATTCAGGAACAGCTTCTTCCCCTCTGCCATCCGATTCCTAAATGGACATTGAACCCATGAACATTACCTTAGTTTTTCAATATATATTATTTCTGTTTTTGCACAATTTTTAATCTATTCAATATACACATACATATACTGTAATTGATTTATTTATTGACTTTTACATTTTTCTTCTATATTATGCATTGAACTGCTGCTACTAAGTTAACAAATTTCATGACACATGTCAGTGCTAATAAACCTGATTCTGATTCTGATTCTGGCTTAAGGGAACAGTGGAAACAGCCACACCAAAAGCTCATGAGGTCAGGAATTTGCAGTTCTGAGAAATAGTTCTGTGCAATACAGAAACTGTTGTTACTTGCGTGTATAGTTGCAATGCAAAAGTTGCTGAAGAACTTGCAAATGGTAAGCAGTGCAGTGATATTTGGAAACTTGATGTTTTAAAGCATTATTTAGTAAGTAAATCACTTTTGCGTGGCCTGTCAAAGTTCCAGGACAAATATTCTTCATTACCACTAGGGGTTTGCTACATATGTTTTGAGAGAGTGCAGATGAATGAGTGCAAAAGGAGATCAAAGTTCTTATTGACAATGCTTTGCTAGCTGTTAAAATAAATGCCTCTATATATAAAATTCAGGGCGCACATGTTAATGGGCAAAAATTTGCAATGCACATGATTTTTGCACTCACTGGTCATTACAAATTGGAAGGAACATTACTACTGAGGATTGATAAGGCATTGGTCAGACCTTACCTGGAGTATTGTGAGCAGGTAAGACCATAAGATATGGAGCAGAAGTAGGGCATTTGGCCCATTGAGTCTGTTTTGCCATTCAATCATGGGCTGATCCAATTCTTCCAGTCATCCCCACTCCCCTGCCTTCACCCCATACTCTTTGATGCCCTGGCTAATCATGAACCTATCTATCTCTGCCTTAAATACACCCAGTGGCTTGGCCTCATCAGCCACTCATGGCAACAAATTCCACAGATTTACCACCCTCTGACTAAAGTAATTTCTCCACATCACTGTTCTAAATGGACGTCCTTCAATCCTGAAGTTGTTCCCTTTTGTCCTAGACTCCCCTACCATGGGAAATAACTTTGCCATATCTGATCTGTTCAGGCCTTTTAACATTCAGAATATTCCTATGGGATCCTCCTCATTCTCCTGAACTCCAGGGAATATAGTCCAAGACATGCCAGATGTTCCTCATATGGTAACCCATCCTGTGTAAGTCTGTAGTCTAGTGTAGCTTTCTCTGTGTTGTTTTTTTATTATGTAGTTCAGTCTAGTTTTTTTGTACTGTGTCATGTAACACCATGGTCCTGAAAAACGTTGTCTCATTTTTACTATGCATTGTACCAGCAGTTATGACAATAAAAGTGACTTGACTTGACTTGACTTTCCTGGAATCATTCTCGTGAATCTTCTCTGAACCTTCTCCAATGTTAGTATATTCTTTCTAAAATAAGGAGCCCAAAACTGCACACAATACTCCAATGTTAGTATATTCTTTCTAAAATAAGGAGCCCAAAACTGTACACAATACTCCACGTGTGGTCTCATGAGTGCCTTATAGAGCCTCAACATCACATCCCTGCTCTTATATTCTATACCTCTAGAAATGAATGCCAACATTGCATTCGCCTTCTTCACCACCGACTCAACCTGAAGGTTTAACCTTAGGGTATCCTGCACAAGGACTCCCAAGTCCCTTTGCATCTCTGCATTTTGAATTCACTCCCCATCTAAATAATAGTCAGTCTATTTATTTCTTCCACCAAAGTGCATGGCCATACACTTTCCAACATTATATTTCATTTGCCACTTCTTTTCCCATTCCTTTAAACTATCTAAGTCTCTCTGTTTCCTCAACACTACCCGTTCCTCCACCTATCATTGTATCAACGTCAAATTTAGCCACAAATTCATTAATCCCATAGTCCAAATCATTGACATACATTGTAAAAAGCAGTGGTCCCAACACTGACCCCTGTGAAACTCCTCTGGTAACTGGCATCCAGCCAGAATAGGATCCCTTTATTCCCACTTTCTGTTTGCTGTCGATCAGCCAATGCTCCCCTCATGCCAGTAACGCCCCTGTAATTCCTTGGGCTCTTATCTTTCTAAACAGCTTCATGTGCGGCACCTTGTCAAAGGCTCTCTGAAAATCCATGTACAGCACATCCACTGCATCTCCTTTCTCTACCCTGCTTGTAATTTCCTTGAAAATTGCAGTAGGTTTGCCAGGCAGGATTTTCCTTTCAGGAAACCATGCTGGCTTTGGCCTATCTTGTCATGTGCCTCCAGGTACTCCATAATCTCATTCTGAACAATCTATTCCAACGACTTCCCAACAGCTGATGTCAGGCTACCAGGTCTATAGTTTCCTTTCTGCTGCCTCCCACCCTTCTTAAATAGTTTTGGTTCCCTACCTAGGAAAGGATTTGCTGACATTGGAAAAGGTTCAGAGGAGGTTCACAAGAATGATCCCAGGTATGAAGGGTTAATGTATGAGGAGCATTTGATGGTTCTGGGCCTGTACTTGCTGAAGTTATAAGAATGAGGGGATATCTAATTGCAAACTATTGAATATTGAATGGCCTACATAGAGTGGATGTGGAGAGGATGTTTCCTTTAGTGGGGGAGTCTCGGAACATAGAACACAGACTCAGAATAGGAGGACGTCTCTTTAGGACAAGGCATAATTTCTTAGGCCACTGGGTGGTGAATCTATGGAATTCATTGCCAAAGATGGCTGTGAAGACCAAGTCACTTGGCATATTTAATACAGAGGTTGTTTGGTTCTTGATTAGTAATGGTGTTTAAAGATACATGGAGAACTCAGGGGAATGGGGTTGAGAGAGTTAATAAATCAGCCATAATGGGATGGCAGAGCAGACTCAATGGGCCAAATGGCCTAATTCTGATCCTATTTCTTATGGTCTTATGAATGTATATTTCAAATAAATTTGATTATTGAACGTGTCACCCAAAAGATGATAGCAATGATTTGCAGCACTATTCCAGTGTATTGGCCTAAATTTTGTGGGCAAACCTTTGGGAAAGGCATGACCAAGCATCTATCTAATTTGGAATGCCATCCACTAAGTAGTGGATGACAAAATACTTGAAAGTATTTCCCAGCACATTACTAGGTTTGTTGGTAATTGCTTTACTTTGGATAAATAGCAAAAAATCAATGAGTACTTCAAATGGTGTAAAGAGAATTGATTCAGGATTATTCCCTGTGGAATCCCATTGAGTCAGGATTGATTCCTGTGGAGTCCAACAGTTGTTGCTCAGACTAAAGTGATAATGAGTTAAGGAAAAGCATACTCTAGAAATATGAAATAAAAACAGAAATTTGGAATTTCCACTTACTGTACTCTTCTGGAACTTTCTGAGGTATTAAATTCTTGACATCAGAATTAATTTTTAGCTTTTCTTCTCAACTTTATTTCAATTCACCTCATTATGCAATTGATTCTGGATTTAGCATAACCAGAAGAGATTCTGTGGATGCTGGAAATCTATATGCTTTACATAATGCTTGAAGAACTCGGTAGGTCAGGCAGCATCGATGGAGAAGAATAAACAATCAATGTTTTGGTGCCAGTGGCACCCAACCACAGTGGAAAATGCCTGCTTGCATTTACCACATTACTGTCCTTCATTGGTCTGAATTCCTCTGTCAAATCGCCCCTCATTCTCTTATTCCTGTAACTCAAGTCGTCAGGTCAAGTCAAGTCAACTTTTATTGTCATTTCGACCATAACTGCTTGCACAGTGCATAGTAAAATGAGACAACATTTTTCAGGACCATGGTTTACATGACACAGTACAAAAAAACTAGACTGAACTACGTAATAATAAAAAAACACAGAGAAAACTATACTAGACTACAGACCTACACTGGACTGCATAAAGTACACAAAAGAGTATCGGTATTACAATAAATAATAAACAGGACAGTAGGGCAAAGTGTCAGTCCAGGCTTCAGGTATTGAGGAGTCTGATAGCTTGGGGGAAGAAACTGTTATATAGTCTGGTCGTAAGAGCCCGAATGCTTCGGAGCCTTTTCCCAGATGGCAGGAGGGAGAAGAGATTGTATGATGGGTGCATGGGGTCCTCAGGTCCTGGCAAGATCCTTGAACATTTTCGCTGCACTCTTGCAATCTTAGTGGTACCTTCTCTGTAGGTAGGTGATGTGAATTGCACACATTACTCCAAATTAGACCTCACCGATATTTTATAAAATACCAACTTCTGTACTCTCCGCTGCATCTAATCCCAGGATGAGGCTTTCTTTTCCAGGGCATCAGAGATGTGAGATGCGAGCGTCCTCACTCGCATCTCAGAATCAGAATTAGGTTTGTTATCACTGGCATGTGTCTTGATATTTGTTAACTTAGCAGCAGCACTTCAATGCATTACGTAATACAGAAGAAAAAAATATAATAAATAAATAAGTAAACCAATTACAGTACAGGTACATGTATATTGAATAGATTAAAAACCATGCAAAAATTTGGAGATAATATATATTAAAAAAAGTAAGGTAGTGTTCAAGAGTTCAATGTCCATTTAGGAATTGGATGGTAGAGGGGAAGAAGCTGTTCCTGAATCGCTGAGTGTGTGCCTTCAGGCTTCTGTACCTCCTTCCTGATGGCAGCAGTTAAAAAAAGGACATGCCCTGGGTGCTGGAGATCCTTAATAATGGACGCTGCCTTTCTGAAACACCGCTCCTTGAAGATGTCCTGAGTACTTTGTATGCTAGTACTCAAGATGGAGCCGACTAAATTTACAACCCTCTGCAGTTTCTTTCGGTCCAGTGCAGTAGCCCCCCCACACCCCCCCCCCCCCATATGCGGCAGTGATGCAACCTCTCAGAATGCTCTCCATGGTACATCCATGGAAGATTTTGAGGGTATTTGTTGACATTCCAAATCTCTTCAAACTCCCATAGTTGCTGTCTTGCCTTCTTTTTAACTGCATTGAACTGGAACTTGAAACAGCTGACTCTCTCCACTTCTGATCCCTCCATGAGAATTGGTATGTGTTCCTTCATCTTACCATTCCTGAAGTCCACAATCAACTCTTTCATTTTACTGACGTTGAGTGCCAGGTTGTTACTGTAACACCATTCCATTGGTTGACATATCTCACTCCTGTATGCCCTCTTGTCACCATCTGATATTCTGCCAACAATGGTTGTATCATTAGCAAATTTATAGATGGTATTTGAGTTATGCTTAGCCACACAGTCATGGGTATAGAGAGAGTAGAGCAGTGGGCTAAGCACACACCTCAGAGGTGTACTAGTGTTGATTGTCAGTGAGGAGGATATATTATCACCAATCCGCACAGATTGTGGTCTTCCGGTTAGGAAGTTGAGGATCCAATTGCAGAGGGAGGTACAGAGACCCGGGTTCTGTAACTTCTCAGTCAGAATTGTGGGAATGATGGTATTAAATGCTGAGCTATAGTCGATGAACAGCATCATGATATAGGTGTTTGTGTTGTCCAAGTGGTCTAAAGCCGTGTGCAGAGCCACTGAGATTGTGTCTGCTATTGACCTATTGTGGCAATAGGCAAATTGCAATGGGTCCAAGTCCTTGCTGAGGCAGGAGTTCAGTCTAGTCATGACCAACCTCTCAAAGCATTTCATCACTGTCGATGTGAGTGTTATTGGATGATAGTCATCAAGGCAGCCCATCTTATTCTTCTTAGACACTGGTGTAATTGTTGCCTTTTTAAAGTAAGTGGGAAATTCTGCCTGTAGCAGTGAGAGGTAGAAAATGTTTTTGAATACTCTCGCCAGTTGGTTGGCACAGGTTTTCAGAGCCTTACCTGGTACTCCATCGGGACCTTCTACCTTGCGAGGGTCACTCTCTTTAAAGACAGCCTAACATTAGCCTCTGAGACAAAGATCACAGGGTCATCAGGTGCATCAGGGAACTTCACAGCTGTAGTTATATTCTCACTTTCAAAGCGAACATAGGAGGCATTGAGTTCATCTGGTAGTGAAGTATCGTTGCCATTCATGCTATCTGGTTTCGCTTTGTAGGAAGTAATGTCTTGCAAACCTTGCCAGAGTAGTCGTACATCCAATGTCGCCTCTAATCTCATTTGACATTGACTCTTCGCCCTTGAAGTAGTCCCCTGCAAATCATACCTGGTTTTCACGTATGGTCCTGGGTCACCAGACTTGAAAACCACAGATCTAGCATTCAGCAGAGGACGTACCTCCTGGTTCACCCACGGCTTTTGGTTTGGGAATGTACAGTAAGTCTTTGTAGGCACACAGTCATCCACAAAGGTTTCAATGAAGTCAGTAACAACTGCAGCATACTCATCCAGATCTCTTCCTTTTCCTGAACATCCATGCTCACCTCATCTCCTTTCCGCCTTAACAGTGATAAGAGTTCTTCTTGTCCTTACCTGCAACTTTCACCATCTCCAGAAGGATCCTACCACCAAAGATATCTTTATCTCCCCCCTCTCTCCACTTTCAGCAGGGATCACTCCCTCCTTGGTTCCCTTGTCCATCTGTCTCTCCCCAGGAATATCCCCCTTGCACGAGGCCAAAGTGCTACACCTACCCATTTACCTTCTCCCTCACCTTCAATCAGGGCCCCAAACTGTCCTTCCAGGTGAGGCAATTCTTCACCAGCGGATCTCTGCCATCGTCTATTATGTCAGGTGCTCCCGAAGTGGGTTCCTCTGCATTGGTGAAACCCATTGAAAATTGTGCAACTGGCTATCAAGTAGCTCTGCTCCATCCGCCAGAGGTGAAACTTTCCAGTGACCAAACATTTTAATTCTGATTCCCCTTCCCATTCTGACACGTCGGTCCATGGTTATACCCATGACTGTGTGGCTAGGCGCAGTCCAAGTGCCATCTATAAATTTGCTGACAATGCAATTATTGTTTGCAGAATTTGAAATGGTGATGAGAAGGTGTACAGGAGCAAGACAGATCAGATGGTTGAGTGATACTGCAGCAACAACCTTGCACTTAACATCAGTACGACAAAAGAACTGACTGTGGACTTCAAAAAGAGTAGGGTGAGAGAACGCACACCAGTCCTTATTTAGGGTTCAGAACTGGATAGGGTGAGCAGTTTCAAGTTCCTGAGTGTCAACATGACTGAGGGTCTATCCGGAGCCCATCATATAGATGCAGTTACAAAGAAGGCATGACAATGACTATATATCATTAGGAGTTTGAGGAGATTTGGTATGTCACCAACAAAGATACTCACAAATTTCTACAAATGTACTGTGGAGAACATTCTAAATGGCTGCACCACCATCAGGTATGGGGGGGGGGGGGGACTGCACAGGACTGAAATAAGCTGCAGAAAGTTGTAAACACAGTCAGCTCCATCATGGGCACTAACCTCACCAGTATCCAAGACATCTTCAAGGAGTGTTGCCTCAAAAAGGCGCATCCGTCATTAAGGACTCCCCATCAGCCAGGACATTTCCTCTTCTCATTGCTGCCATCAAGAAAGAGCTCCAGGAGCCTGAAGGCACACACTCAACAGCTTCTTCCCCTCTGACATCTGATTTCTGAATGGACGTTAAACCTCTGAATACTACCTCACTACTTTTTAATTTCTATTTTGCACTACCAATTGAATTTAACTACTTAATATATATATATATATTTACTGTAATTCATGATGTTTACTATTATTAAATATTGTATTGCACTGCTGCCGCAAAGACAACAAATTTCACAAGATATGCTGGTGATTCTGATTCTGATAGCTGAAGCAAGGTGGGTGAAAAAGTTCAAGGCCTGGGGAGGAAGGAATCTGAGAGGAAAGGAGGGTGGACCATGGGAGAAAAGGAAGGAGGAGGGAAACCAGGGAGAAGTGATAGGCAGATGAGAAGAGGTAGAAGTGAGAGTGGGGACTAGAAGAAGTGGGGGAGGGATTTTTTAAATATTAGTTCAAGTCCTTGAGTGGCATGGCGCAAAGATTGATAGTGCATGGGATGTTGTCATGGAGCCATGTTTCTGTGAGAAGAAGCACGTAGCAGTTACTCATCACGCTCCAGTGCAGCTGCAGATAAAGGTAATCCAGCTTGTCTTTGACAGAGTAGCACTGACAGAAGGGTCCAGCCCTCAACCTAGCTGCGCCTGTTCGCTCTCCCACACAACCTCAAGTACCTCCTCCCTGGGTGGGTGCAACAGGCCATGGCACGAGGGCCTGGTCCACAAACAACCGAGGTTATGCAGCTCCCCTGCTATCGATCTTGTCAGTAAACAAAGCTTGCAGTACCCTACTTTATCAATGTATGACATGGCCTTGTGATCACAAGGAAAATATGCAAGACAAGTCTAATATGAATGTGTATTATAAAAACATAGATAAAATTATAATTGTGTTTTTATTTTTTTTAGCTGGTTTCATGAATGAAATTGCTAACAAGCCCATTTCCGATTATCATAGTGAAGACCACTCCTGATACACATTTCATGGATATTGACTCAGACCGCTTGGATTTCCTCTGTGTGCTCTGATTTCCACCCACATTCCAAAGACGTATCGTTAAGGTTAGTCAGTTGTGGGCATGCTATGTTGGTGCCAAAATCACAGAAACACTTGTGGGCTGCTTCAACACAGCCTTAGTCTGTGTTGGTCATTGGTTATTGACAGAAACAATGTTTTGATGTACATGTGACAAATGAAGCAGATCTTTATCTTTATCTTTATCTTTATTATCTCTGGCTTGGAGGTCATACAGCTGCCTATAATCCTCCCAATATTGAATGTTTATGATGTAGAAATCAATTGGAAAAACGATTCTGTTGATACCCCCACTACTCTGTTCTTCTCCAATTTCTTTTTCCTGTTAATTCTACAACACAATGATTAAAGCATCAAGCAAGATTGAAATCAATGAGGACATGAGGAAGGTGGGTGGATGTTCAGCAGCATCTGCCTGTGTTTGACCAGTCTCCCTCTCCCTCTCACTCGATGCTGCCGGAGGATAGTGCCAAAGTCTTAGATGTTGGGCATAATTTAATTGACACTGTTTGTGGATTGTGCTCCAATGTTCATGTTATATGTACCGTAGATGTCGGATTATAAGCCGCTACTTTTTTCCCACATTTTGAACAGCTTTGAAAACTGCGGCCTTTACTACGGTGCGGCTAATGCATGATTTTTTTTCATGCCGCCAAAAACATTTTGCCTCGTAACAGTAGACCAATAAAATTGATGAGTAGTTCACAGAGGTCCAACGAAATTGTACGATAAATCAAGCGCACTTTCACAATTAAATTATTGTAAATCAGTCATTTGTACTCACCCTCATCAACATGGAAAACACTCGAAGAAAAGCATTGTGCTGCCTTTATGGCAGTTATTTAGTTTATAATATTTTTGCTTAGTAATTCATTTGTTAGTATTTTCTAGTTAAAGTTAGAAGTGTTTTAAGTATATTTGTTTTCTGTACTAAATCCCGGGATGCTATGATGTCACATCCGGTTTCGCCGCATCTTGTGGGAAATATCGGTTTGCGATAAACGGGAAGGTGGGGGGCGAGCGGCATTAGACCCGAGCAAAACGCAGCTTTTAAGTTAAAGGCGATCAATAACTTTTCCTGGTAGGCTGCAGTATATATATTTTTTACCAGTCGTTAGGAGATATTGGAATGTTGTTCAGTAAAAAAGTATACGCAACGTAATTTGTGTGTTACCGATACGTATGTATATTTAAAAGTAGCCGCGTTACAGGCACGGTTCGAAAAAAAGCATTTGCAATATGTATTTGTTTATGATACCATATGGATTTAATTAAAAGTTAAAAAATCCTCACGTGTAATATCTTTCTGTGTAAATATCTCATATTACAACGTGGGACACCTGCGGCCTAAAATCCAGTGCGGCTTGTACAAGTACAAAATTGATTTTCTTTCTAAAATTAGAGCCAGCGGCTTTTAATCAGGTGCGCTCTGTAGTGCGAAATCTACGGTACTTCAGGTTTGTGGTTACTCCTTTTTTAATTGCTATTTTGTGTAATTTGTATCAGGGTGGACTGGCTTTGTGGCCTGCAGTCAACAAATGATACAGTGCGACATTGAAATGATCTGAACTGAACTGAACATTACTGAACTGTTTCAATGACTCTGTAGTTTGATGTGCTTTCACTCTTTTTGTTGTTGTGATTTGTTCTTTATTTTGCATGTTGGGTGTTTGATGTTTCCTTTGAATGGGTTCCATTGTGTTCCTTTGTTCTGTGGTTGCCTGTGGGAAGACGAATGTCAAGGTTGTATACTGTATACATTGCTAACAAATGTACTTTGAATCTTTGAAAAACTTGGAGGAAGCCAACGGCTATGGTGGATGTGGGTTCAATTTCAACATCTAAGAGAAGTTTGGATAACCACATGGATGGGAGGGGTATGGAGCGCTATGGTCCAGGTGAAATTGATGGGACTAGGCAGAATAATAGTTCAGTATGGACTAGAAGGGCCAATGTATCACTTCGGTGCTGATGTGCACAATGACTCAATGGCTAAGAATTAATGACCTTTCCTTATCTTTGAACTGCAGAAAATTGAAGAGAATTTACCCTAAATCCAGCCTCCTTTCCTTCCTTGGGGAATTAGTAGCAGTCCCTTGCTGCACTAAGAAATTCTCAAATTAAGTGCAAAAACTTGCTGCATGGATATATGGGCCATGTTTAACATCTGTTCTCTGCCAATGTACCAAAATATTACTGCATCAAGTCATCAGCGGAGAGTGGTTGCTCCGTGCCCTCCTGAAGTCAACAACCATCTCTTTTGTTTTGTTCACATTCAGAGGCAGGTTGTTGGCTCTACACCAGTCCGTTAGCCGGTGCACCTCCTCTCTGTAAGCTGACTCGTCGTTCTTGCTGATGAGACCCACCACGGTCGTGTCATCGGCGAACTTGATGATGTGGTTCGAGCTGTGTGTTGCAGCACAGTCGTGGGTCAGCAGAGTGAACAGCAGTGGACTGAGCACACAGCCCTGGGGGCCCCCGTGCTTAGTGTGATGGTGTTGGAGATGCTGCTTCCGATCCGGATTGACTGAGGTTTCCCAGTCAAGAAGTCTAGGATCCAGTTGCAGAGGGAAGAGTTCAGGCCCAGTAGGCTTAGCTTTCCGATCAGTTTCTGATGGATGATTGTGTCGAATGCTGAACTGAAGTTTATGAACAGCATTCAAACATATGTGTCTTTTTTGTCCAGGTGGGTACATCAATTCAGATGTAGTGTCAACCTTTTAAGTTATTTAAATATCAATCTAACCCTTCCCTGCACATGGTCTTCCAGTTTTCCTTCATCCATGTGCTTATCTGAAGAAATTTAGAAATATTAGACAGAGGGGTCACATGGTATTTTGTTACAATTTAGCCATGAACTCCAGTGACGACTGAACCAATCTCAACATGCTAATTGTTTGATTCTGTTCTTCTATGTGAATTTCAATCACCCTTTCCTTTTGCAACTATTCTGTTCACCAGTCATTTCTTCTTATCTGGGGACAACTTTTCTCTTTTTTCATATCTGAGGTGAGTGTCCTCCAAGAGGACCACAACCTTGTCATGATTTGGAGACTTGATGACGCTAGGAGTTATGCTGGCTGGTGTCAAGGTCTTGTGCTTTGGTTCTTGGCAGGATCACCCATACCAGACAAGAGTGGTCTACTGGTCCTTCAGTATCTGGGTTTCAGATCAGGGCTGGTCAAATAAAACTGTTATAGAAACAGCAATGAAGAATCCTTCTACATCTGAGTGTGACAGTACTCCTGAGTCTCCGCTCTGGACTTTCAAGGCTGACAGCATTGAAAACTGAGAGGAAACTACTGGCATGATGAAGGAAGCCCTACTGGCAAGGACAGACAAAGATGGAAGTCCCTCATTGCAGCAGGTCTAATTGTCAGTAAGTAAGGAAGATGAGTGTGGACAAGAGATGACTGTGGTGTACTATATTCTATGTTCAAACACAGAATTACTTCATCAGTTGATCAGGAAGAAATAACGTTATCTAACAGTATATTTACAACGTGCTTCATTTTATATCATGTAAAATTTAAAAAAGCACATAAATTGCTGAAACAAACAGTGGATCAGGCAGCATCTGTGGAAGAGAAAAATGTATATGCATTTCAGGTGAAAGATCCTTTATCAGAATTGGGAAGGAGAGGTAAGGAAATAGAGATCACAATGGGAGGAATGGTTAGGACAGAGGTTAGGTAATGCACAGAGTGCTGGAGGAACTCAGCAGGTCAGGCAGCATCTATGGAGAAGAATAAATAGTTGACATTTTTAGCTGAGGCCCTTCATCAGGACCCAAAAGGAAGGGAGAAGAAAGAAGAATAGGAAGGTAAGAGGAGGGGAAGGCGTACAAGTTAGAAGATGATAGGTGAAGCCAGGTGAGGGGGATGATATGTAGCTGTGGGAAGTGGAATGGAATGAGAAACTGACAGGTGGAAAAGGCTGAAGAAAATTTAATCTGATAGAAAAGGAGAGTGGACCATGGAAGAAAGAGGAGGAGGGGCATCAGAAGGAGGTGGTGGGCAGGTGAGTAAAAGAGAAGGGGAAAGTGGGGACCAAGAATTGGGAATGGAAAAGTAAGAAGAGGGGTAGGGGCAAATTAGTAGAGTGAGCGTTCATTACGTCAGGTTGGAGGCTACCCAGATGGAATATGAGGTGTTGCTCCTCCAATCTGTGAATGCCCTCAGAGTGGCAGTAGAGATGGTCAGAGTGGGTGTGGGAAGTAGAATTAAAGCGGATCACCACCAGGGAAACCCTGAAGACTCAGTGAAGTTGTTCAACAAAGCAATTCCCAATATACGTGGTGAGACCAGGTGAAATGTTAATGAGGCAGTGAGAGGATGATTACGCATTGTTATTTTTGTTTGATATTGCTGGTAGCAGGGCTAAAGGGTATGCCCAGCTAGTCAGTTGATACGTCGATTTTCATAAAGTTTTGCATAAAAAAGCATTTGATGGACGATGTGGGAATAATAGCAGGGATGTTCCAATGGGCATTATTCTAACATGTGTCATCTCATTTTTAAACTCTTGATTAATCCAAAAATAAAGTGGATTTCATTCAATTTTTAAAAGCATGTTACTGTGTGCCCAATACTTGCAGTTAAAAATGGAAGTGTGGCTTAATCAGTAGCTTACTATTTACATTGGTAAGTAAATTTCTTCTAATTGGATGACAGCTTGTAGGATGGATGAAATACAGTGAAATATGGTGGAAATGCAGGTGTTTATAGAAAAAACACACAAGTGAAATGTTATCCAGAGATATCTTATGAAGAATAATTGTTGATCTGGGAGAATATTACAAAGATACCTTAGATATTTCCGGCTTAATAGCTGGAAATGTTATCAATGAAATGCTATCAATTCTTGTCTTATCCAGGAAGAATTACAGCAAACTAGAAAAGAAATGTTTAAGGTCTCCACATTTTTGTGTTAAGATTTTTATAACATCAGCGATATCCATTAAACCCTGCATAGCAGCTATTTATTACTCAAAATTGACAGAACTATTGAAGGATTTTAATCTGAAAAAGAGATCTTATACTGTCAATGTTCTGTGTCAAACTTAATACATTTTGACGCATCATAATTCCGAAACAGGGACATGTTTGGTGATGCCTTGGGCGATATTTATACCCTGACAGTAGAAATTACTTTTCCATGCATGTGACTGTTCAAAAAGAAATTGAGATAAAGTAACTGTGGTTGATGACATTTCAGTTTCTAGATAATGAAGGCCTAAAATTCAGAAGGAGTCTGCCCCAATGCTCTTTAGACAAGCTACCTGAAAGCAGAATTATTCTTACCTGTATCAGCATAGACCTGTTACAGTGCATGCACTCAGCAGTACTCACTCAGCTTTGCTTGCAAAGGAATTTCATCTAGTGGGATTTTCTCAACATTCTTAGAGCAATGTGAAATGGCATCAAGGCCATTGTATTCGGAATAGAGTTCCTGATGGAACGTTTTCCTGCAAAGGAAGTGTCATCACAGGTAGGTTGGGTGGTGAAGAAAGCCTTCATTGCCTTACATCAGCCAGGCCATTGAGTATAGAAGTTAGGATGCATATTGCAGTTGTAAGAGACTACTGAATAATGTGCTCAGTTTTGATTACCCAGCAAAAGCAATGATGCTATTAAGCTGGAAAGACTGCAGAAGATGGTCCCAGTGCAGGTTGATGGGAGTAGGCAGTTTAAATGCTTTTAGTATGGACTATTTCAGGCTAAAGTGCCTGTTTTTTGTGCTGTACTTCTCTATGTCTCTAAAAGATCCATGAGGGTGTTACGTGGATTGAAAGACTGAAATACTGAGCGAGATTGAGCAGGCTAGGACCTTATTGATTTGAGCACAGGAGAGTAAAGTGTGATCAAGAGAATCTAGACAGTTTGGGTCTATCTTCTTCAGAGGCTAGAAGAAAGCGACGTGACCTTATGCATATTGTATATAATTTCCCAAGGTGACTTGACAGAGCAACTATTTTCAGTAGTGGAGGAGTCACAAACAAGGGGACATAGCTGTAAAGGGTTATGCTAGCCTTTATGCCACCATGATAAGAAATAACAAATAGAGTCCCTGTTCTATTCACTTGGGACTGTGTCCCCCAGATGAACTCAGAGATTGTAGCAGGAAGACAATTAACTGAGCTACTTTAAGGCTAAGAAGAACAACTTGCCTAAGTGTAACAAATCACCCTGGCTCTCAAAGCCTCTCTAGCCTTGAAACCTTTACATGTGACAGGGATAAATACGATGACACAAAATTGCACGATTGAATTGAATTGAGTGATGGTGACAAGAAACGTACAGATTTTGTACTGAGCAGTTTAAGAGCTGAAGGATTGCGGGTTGACCCACTTATGACATGTAGAGCCTTAGATCATGGGCTGTGATGTTAAAAATGAAAGACAAACTCATTCTGACATAGATCAGTTCAGATGAGCCCAGTATAACAGCAAAACACATAAGTAGAAATATCAAAAGCTCCATGCACCTCTGAGATCTGAAGAAAGATTTTTTTTTTGCAATCTACTGCAAATTCTGTAAGAAAACTCAGATAGAATTAGTCCTATTCTGGATTATCTATTGTGGACATGATATTTATCTTGTACAGTTCTTTTGAGCTGAAGCAGGTAGTCTGTGAAAGCCTTTTGACATATTGGCAGTTATATATCTCTCTGTGCTTGTCTTTGCCTGAACAAAGTGCTCTTACTGAATTACAGAATATTTTGCCAGCCCTTGAAAGCTGTGTGACATGTCGCTTGAATCCACTAGGAGTTTCTATTTGGAAATCTCTCAAGCACAAATAGTATTGAGTGTAAGATGTGGACTGAAAAATATCAAGGGAGTCAGAAGGATAATCATTTTCTCATTGGAACTTTCAGTAAGAGGGAAGGCAAGGTCTGCATTACAATCAAAGACTAAAATCCCACACCAATTATTGGAGGACACATATTCATATTTAACGTGGGAAGCCTATGTTTGTTATCAATGATTATCTACTTTGTCATTAGATTCAATTCTGCTGCCTTCACTTGAGAAGTGATTAAAAAAAAAACCTGAGAAACTGTTTCAACAATTTATGAAAGATTCTGGTTATTAAAATGTTATGCTTTCCTGAATGAGGTGTAACTGGGTGCTTAATAGTGCATTAAGCTATCATCAACCCCTAATAAACTCACTGGCCCTAAGAGAACTACGTCTATGTGTGCGCATTGTCATTCCTCAGGTAACTATGTCATATATCTTAAGATCCTTAAAAGAATAATTTCTGAACAACATTCACGATGCTTCTGCTCCCATCTCAAAATTAGAGATTGTTATGAGCCTCATTTATCACCCCTGAAAATATTCTTAAAATAATATTAAAAAAGTGATCTTTTCTGATGAAGGGTCTTGGGTCCGCAACATTGATTGTTTATTCCCCTCCACTCAGGCTGCCTGATTTGCTGATTTCCTCGAGCTTTTAGTGTGTGTTACTCTGGATTTCCAGCAACTGCAGATTTCTTGTGTTCATGATTATTACTTGCTCGATTGCAATGGTCTCATTGAGTCACGGGAAAAAAATGCAAAGAAATAGGTCAATCAGCTCAGCTTGTCTACAATTCCCAGCTAAGATAGTCACATATCTGAGAATTAGGCCCTATTAATGTACTTGTCAAAATGCCTATTAAATGTTATTATTGCACTAAACCATTGCTTGTGGTTTATTCCATATATCCTCATTATCTATGTGAAGAAGTTGCCCCCCCCCCCCCCAGACTCTTTTTAAACTTTTCTTTCTCACCTTAAGCCTGTATCCTCTGGTTTTTAATTCCATTTCTCTGGGAAAAGTAGGCTGTGTGAATTCACCTTTTCTATGGCCTTTGGATTGCATGCAGCTCTATTAGAAAATAGAGGTGCAGAATAGAACAGAACTGAATGGGCTTCCTGACATTGTGCCTTACTCCATGATCGATCTAACCCTTCACTCCTACACAACCCATCAACCTTCATTAAGGATATTAGTTAATCTCCATTCAGAGAACACGGGAACCCCTCAGTCACCTACATTACAAGGAATAAAGTCTCAGCCTACCCACCATCTTCCTGTAACCCAAACCCTCAAATTTTGGCGGCATACACACAAACGTTCCATTGAATTAACTGATGCCTTTCCTAAAGCAGGGTAAGCAATCATAAGACCATAAGATCTAGGAGCAGAATCAGGCCACTCAGCCCATCAAGTCTACTCTGACATTCCATCATAGCTGATTTATTATCCCTCTCAATCCAATTCTTCTACCTTATCCTCATATCCTTTTATGACCTTACTAATCAAGAAACTATGAACCTCTGCTTTAAATATACCCAACTTGTCCTTCTCAGCTAACTGTGGCATGAATTCCACAGATTCACCACCCTCTGGCTTAAGAAATTACTCCTCATCTTTGTTTCCAAAGGACATCTTTGTATTCTGAAACTGCACCCTCTGTTCCTAGAATCCTCCGCTGTTGCAAACATCCTGTCCACGTTCACTCTATCTAGGATTTCAACATTCGATAGGTTTCAATGAGATCAGTCCTCATTTTCATAAACAGCAGTATCTGCCCAGAGATTTTGAATGCTCTTCATCCCTTAATCCTTTCATTCCAGGGGTCACACATCTACTGTACACAATGCCCCACATGAGGTCCCACCAATGTCTTGTACCACTGCTGGCTGTGAGAATTCTTATTTCTGATTGGTTGTTCAACTCTGTATGATGATGTCATTGTTAGAAGATGTTGTAAGACCCCTTTGATTGATGTATGACAGCAAGTGATATCAGGAAAGGTGACAGGCATGATTTAATCCTTGTGACCAACTTTTCAGAGATCAGTGGAAAATACCATTTACTTACAGAAAGGTTGAATAGGTTTGGACTTTATTCCCTAGAAAGTGGAAGACTGAGGGGAAATCTGATCAAAGTATACAAATTTATGAGGGGTATAGATCGGGGAAATGCAAGCAGGCTTTTTCCTCTAAGGTTTAGTAAGATTAGAATTAGAAGCCATGGGTTCATGACTTTTTTAAATATTTCACTTCTGACTTTAAACCTAAGACTTAATTCCCTGGAGCATAGGAGATGAAAGGAGATTTGATTTTGATATACAAAATTATGAGGGGTATAGATAAGATGCAAGCAGGCTTCTTCCACTGAGGTTGGGTGAGAGAAGAAACATAGGTTAAGGGTGAAAAATGAAATGCATAAGAGGAACATGAGGGAGAACGTCTTCACTCAGAGGGCGATGAGAGTGTGGAATGAGCTGCCATTGGAAGTGATGGATCTGAGATCGCTTTCAGCATTTTAGAGAAATTTTGATAGGTACATGGATGAGATGGGTATGGAGGGCTATGGTCCGGGTGGAGGTCAATGGAACTGGGCAGATAATGGTTCAGCATGGACTAGTTTCAGACTAGGTCCGAAAGGCCTGTTTCAGTGCTGTGGTTTTCCATTACTCTCTTATTCAATGACTTGCTATTGACATAAAATCCAGCCAATTATAAAACAAAGAATTATAGTGTGATTGATATTTACTGCCCAGGGCCCTTTGGGCCTTTTTGCCAAGCTCATGTCTCTAACACAGCAGCTGACACTTCCAGGGTTCAAAAAGTTGTTTCTGAATAAGTTGAACTCCAAACCATTATTTCTTGCTCAGCTTCTTGTAAACAAGAACCGGCCTTCAGTTCTTTCGGTAATTTGCAAGCAATAATCAATCTGAGGTTAAAAGGGCAGCTTTGCAAACAAACAGTACTGTCTATAGAGCACAGGCTGCTTGTCCACAGCACAAGGCTGGCTGCCCAGGAGGTGTGAGTTGTAATAGTGTCTGAAGAGTTTTATCTGAATTTTAATGTGTATCACTAAAAATAAATGAATTGTGTTTAATCCACTTTGTTATTTGGAAATATCTCCTTCTTGGTAGGGAGGGGCCCCCACCGCTCAGGAATAGGTATTAACAGCTAAACGTGCTGAGGGGGATAAACAGGGATGTGATCTAGCCTTTGAAGAGTAGACGACTACAGTGTAATCTCTCTATAGTGAGGGTCCCCATAAGTATGTCTGTCAGGTAGGGCTTAAGATCTTCATTTGAGTTCAGAACTTCATGGTCAGCAAACCCAGTTCCATCACATTACAATGAAGTATTTTGATGAATATGTCAGAAATGCAGAGGCTGTACAGTGTACAGCAAGCTCTCAAAGAAGGCGATAGTCTGTTTCAATAATTTTGGATTTAAGTTGTACATAGGGTAAAATCCAAGGGTTAAAATTAGTCATTAGTAATAAATGCTGGCCTAGAAAACAATGCTCTTTCATCAAATGAGAGCTTCTTAAGGAAACACAATAACTTCAGATCTCATTTAAATAGAATCAGGCTTAAGATCTTATTTGAGTTCAGAACTTCACAGAGCACAAACCCAATACCATCACAATAGAGTCACATCAGTGCCGAACTTTCAATGTCTACAGAGGAAATACTGTATGAGTCAGGACTGATGACAGTAATGAAAAATTTTGTCACAAGTGGGCAACTCCAAAAAGACAATAGAGAAAGAAAAAAAGTGTTCAAACTTTAATTGCAACTTGAGGGACAAGAAAATCCCGCATTTAACTTCTCAAAATCGGATAATCTATCTAACTTTGTTACAAGTATCACCACATCACCAGAAGTAGCAGATTCCCTTTGGAGATCCTTGTCAGAGTTGCTATGGAAACATTCATAAAAGACAGAGCAAATAAAAATCGTATCAGATGCTTTGAATCTTTCTCGCCAGTTGAGATTATATTTTTGCATAAAGGGACAAATGTAAATTAAAGTAAATGAATAAAAATAAAACATTATTAATGCAGAAAATGGTTTTGGTTGGTCTTGAACTGTGTGTGTGAACAGTTTGTCCTCGTGAGCTCTTTCTAGCACCATTGTCCTTCGCTCATTCAGACTGAGCCTTGAGGAAAGTGTGTTTATGACCAAGCTGAAAAGAGATCTGGAAATTAAAGTCAATTCTCCCACAATAATTGCTATGGCAACAGTCTATGTCTTTGATGACAAGGCTGACATTTGGATGTGAGAAAACTTCATTGGCAAGACATTCAGCAAGCTTATTTTAGCATGTAACACAATATCAGAGGCCATTTTATTAAACTATTATGTAAGAGTTTGTGGGAGTCATACACAACAGTTTAACTTTATGGAATGTTTTAGGAAATCACTTCAAGATTCATGGCCAATTTATTCCAAGTTGTAGTTTTAAGACAGACCTGCTATGCACTTTTTACCAATGTAGTTTGATTTTTGGATTGAATTTTAATTTCAATTGTTTTTAAGAGCACCCAAATATGAAAGCCTAAAAAAAACTTTTGATTGGGTCCATTCACACCACAATTAATTATTCTGTACCAGGCTTGTTGATTAGATAAATTTCACACAGAAATATCAGGTCTTTACCATTTTAAAGATGCATATTTATAAGTAGATTCACTGCTATAATGAAGTTTGATGTTTTAAACAACTGAGAGGCCTTTTCTGAGTTTCTGCATAAGAAATGGGAAGAGAGACAGACAGACTGAATAAATATAATTGCAAAGAAGTGCAGGAGAATAGAAGGACAGTTAACCTATTAAATGCACTGAAAATATGAAACAAGAGGCTGGGGGGCTGATCTATGCTTGTTGTTTCCTGATGTGATGTCTTATACTGATGGTTCCTGAACAACAGAGTAGAGTGTTGGCTTGACTCCATGCTTCACTAGGAGTGATTTACAATCTTGGTCATTCACTCACAATGAGTGAGAAAGCCAGAGAGCAAGGAAATCTTAGCAGTTCCCACTGGCTGATAACTGCGGTGAATGCTGTCTGCTGGCTCTGCCACTCAGACAATGATGTGTTGTGGAGGGTCACAGCCCAAAGCGAAATACATTTAGCAGAAAGATCTGGTGAAATTTTAGAGCTACTGAATTTTTTCATTTAAACTTTCAGCTAATTGAGAGTTCAAAGTAAAATTTATTATCAGAGTACATATATGCCACAATATACAACCCTGAGAATCTTTTCCTCATGGGAGTACTCAGCAAATCTATAGAATAGCCAATATAAACAGGATCAATGAAAGAGCAAGAGCACAGAAGACAACAAACTGTTGAAATGCAACTATAAATAGTAATAGACAATGAGACCATGAAATAACAAGATAAAGAGTCCTTTAAAAAAGATCATTGATTGTGGGAACCAATATAATTTTCCTCTTTTATTCAAGAGTCTGATGGCTGAGCAGTAGTAACTGTTCTTGAACCCAGTGGTGCGAGTCCTGAGGCACTTGTACCTTCTGCCTGATGGCAGCAGTGAAAATAGATCATGGCCTGGGTACTGAGGATCTTTGATGATGGATGCTGCTTTCCTACAACAACATTTCATGTAGATATGCTTAATGGCTGGGAGGGCTTTACCTGTGATGTACTGTCAAATCCACTACCTTTTGTAAGATTCAAGATTATTTAATTTCATTTGCAGTATACAAGTGTAAATGAGAAAAAAAAGGAGAACAAAATAATTGTTGCTCTGGCTCTGATGCAGCATGGGATAAAACACAATAAGATATAGAACACAATAATAAAAACACAATAAGTATAAATACATAAGATACTTAAATACATAGATTGATTGTACGTCCACAAAATGATGCTAGGCACAGGGATGTCTATACATAAGGTGACTCTGACAGGAAATGATAAAGTAGTGATGATTGAGGGTGTGGAGGGGTGATTAGTGAGTCGAGGTGTTGATCAACATCACTGCTGAAAAAAGTAACTGTTTTTGAGTCTGGTGGTCTCTGGTGATGTGGTTGCTATGTAGCTGCCTCCCTGTTGGGAAGTGGGACAAACAGTCCATGAGTGGAGGGGGTGGGATAATTCATGATGTTACTGGCCATTTTCTAGCACTCTTCTGTCTATAGGCCATTGATGGCGGGTAGGATCTTTGTGAACTTAAATATTGTTCTGCTGTTCAATTTTGGCAAAGCGGAAGCTGAGTTTATTGTCATCTGTACAAATCCATGTACGCACAGGTGCAACGAAAACCTTGTGTGCTGTAGCATCATGGGCACGTAACTGTTACATTCTCAGCCTCTTCTGCTCTAAGGAAAACAGACACACCCTGCTGTCATGGTGTGCACTGACAGATGACTGAACCCAGGTGCGCAGGAAGTTTATTCATAGGAATCGCCACAGAACATCGGTGACTCGACCATGCAACACCAAGCAATGAAGCATTCTTGAAAAACAAGGACCCGCGATCAGCATTAATTGGGAGTCCGCTTTAAATAATCAATAGACAATAGACAATAGGTGCAGAAGTAGACCATTTGGCCCTTCGAGCCTGCACCGCCATTCTGAGATCATGGCTGATCATCTACTATCAATACCCGGGTTCCTGCCTTGTCCCCATATCCCTTGATTCCCCTATCCATAAGATACCTATCTAGCTCCTTCTTGAAAGCATCCAGAGAATTGGCCTCCACTACCTTCCGAGGCCTTCTGGGAGAAGAAGTTTTTCCTTAACTCTGTCCTAAATGACCTACCCCTTATTCTCAAACCATGCACTCTGGTACTGGACTCTCCCAGCATCTGGAACATATTTCCTGCCTCTATCTTGTCCAATCCCTTAATAATCTTATATGTTGCAATCAGATCCCCTCTCAATCTCCTTAATTCCAGCGTGTACAAGCCCAGTCTCTCTAACCTCTCTGCGTAAGACAGTCCAGACATCCCAGGAATTAACCTTGTGAATCTACGCTGCACTTCCTCTATAGCCAGGATGTCCTTCCTTAACCCTGGAGACCAAAACTGTACACAATACTCCAGGTGTGGTCTCCCCCAGGGCCCTGTACAAATGCAAAAGGATTTCCTTGCTCTTGTACTCAATTCCCTTTGTAATAAAGGCCTAATGATCACAGTATGCGGAAAACCCATGCCATTAAAAATGAACTTGACAAGATTAAACAGAAAGCACAAGAGCTTAACAGTTGCAGGTAAGCCAACAATGAACAAATACAGAAACACAGGCCCGCAGGGTTCATGACAGCCCCCTCTCTCTCTCCCCCCCTCTCTCCCTCTCTCTCTCCCTCTCTCTCTATCTCTCTCTCTCCCCCTCTCTCCACCCCTCGCTTTCCCCCTCTCTCCCCCTCTCTCTCCCCCTCTCTCTCCCCTCTCTCTCTCTCTCATTCTCTTTCTCTCTCTCTCTTTCTCCCTCTCCCCCCACTGCCCCTCTACCTCTCCCAATTTCTCTCCCTGATATATAGAATAGATCTCATACAAGAGGGCTTGCATTTAAGCTGATGTAGGTAGTTTCAACGGAGATGTATGGAGTAAGTTTTTTACAGAGAGAGTGGTGCTCTGCCTGGGATGGTTTGGAGGCAAATATGATAGTTATTCCAGAGGCTCTTTGATAGGCTCATGAATGAGCAGGACATGGAAGAATCTGTGGACATATGGGATTAATTCAGTTGTGCATTTGATTACTAATTTAACTAGTGTGGTACAACATTGTAGGCAGAAAGGCATGTTCCTGTTCTATATACCTTCGCTCTTTCTTTCTCTCTCTCTTACATTCTCCCTCTTTCCCCCAATTTCCCCCACTGTCTTTATCTTCTTCTATCCCTCTCTCCCTCTCTCCCTTCTCTCACCCACTATTTCTCTCACTCCCTCTCACTCTCTATCTCTTTCACTCACTCTCTCTTTTCCCATAGTAAAATATTCAGTAACTCAAACTAACAGTAAGGGTCTTTATTGAATAAAAGCTTTTAGTAAAGGCAAGCATTCTTTTAGTGTGCCTTTCTCCACAGACACAGCTCTAGGCAAGTCCCACACTGAAAGCCTGTTTGGCAATAGAGAAAATTGTTAGCAGAGGGATACGAGCCTTAAAGTGGTACATTCTTAGAAGAGCAGTGATTGTCATTTGACATGTTATGGCATCATTGGCCCTTTGCAATAAATAAAAACTCAGCACAATTCTTCAGATTACAGTTGACAAAAAGCTTTCAGTATATGGTAGCTGAAGTGGAACATAACAGTTATCTTACAGGACCGTTTCATGGAAGGAATTATGGTAGATGAGATTTAGAATATAAGACCATAAAACTATAAGAAAGAGGAGCAGAATTAGGCCATATGGCCCATTGAGTTTGCCCCACCATTTCATCATGGCTGATCCAATTTTCCTCTCAGCCCCAATCTCCTGGCTTCTCCCCGTATCCCTTCATGTCCTGACCAGTCAAGAATCTATCAACCAGTGCCTAAATATACATAAAGACTTGGTCTCCACAGCTGCCTGTGGCAAAGAATTCTATAGATTCACCACTCACTGGCTAAAGAAATTTCTCCTTATCTCTGATCTAAAAGGACACCCCTCTATTCTGAGGTTTTATCCTCTAGTCTTAGACTTTCCCACCACAGAAAACATCCTCTGCACATCCACTCTATCTAGGTCTTTCATCATTCGACAGGTTTCAATGAGGTCACCTCTCATTCTTTTGAATTCTGGTGAATACAGTCCCAAAGCCATCAAATGCTCTTTGTATGTCAAGCCATTTGACCATGGTATCATTTTCGTGAACCTCCTTTGAACTTCCTCCAGTTTCAGCACATCCTTTTCAACATAAGGGGCCCAAGCTGCTCACAATGCTCCACGTATTGTGAAACATAGAACAGTACAGTACAGGGATACACCCTTTGGCTCATGGTGTCTGCACCGAATACAGTATTAAACTAACTCACTCTCATGTCTGAATATGGTCCAAATCCTTCTACTCCCTGCGGACTGATCTGCCTAACATCCTCTCAGACATCTCTATCGTATCTGTGTTTGCCCCCACCCCAGACAGCCCAGCCATGGCCCTCACCACTCTCTGTGTAAAAAATCTCACCCCACTCATCTCCTTTAAACTTTCTCCCTTCACCTTAAATCCATGTCTTTTAGTTTTTGATATTTCTCCCCTGAGGATAAAAAGTTCTGACTGTTTAATGTAAAGGATTGTGTGGTAATAGATTTGACAGAAAAGTGAAGAAACACAATTTGAAGTAAATGTTGACACAGAGACAGCCAAAGTGATGGAGGAATTTAACATGTTTGGCAGAACCTAAGAAGAGAAATTACAAAAGTCTAAGTAAATTTATGACCAAACTACGTATATATCACCTTGGGATTCATATTTTTCAGACTTTTACAGGAAAATAAAGAGCTACAATAGAATTTATGAAAAACTATACATAAACAAAGACTGACAAACAACCAATGTGCAAAAGAAGACAATTTGTGCAAATAAAAATAAATAATACTGAGAACATAAGTTGTAGAGTCCTTGAAAGTGAGTTTGTAGGTTGTGGAATCAGTTCAGAGTTTTAAAGTTATTCACCATGTTTCAGGAGCTTGATCTTTGTAGAAAAATAGATGTTCCTGAGCCTGGCACTGTGGAATCTGAGGTTCTTGTACCTCCTACCCAAGGGTAGTATTTGAGAAGAGAGCACGGTGGGGATCCTGATAATGGATGCTGCTTTCTTGTGACAGCACTCCATGTGAATGTGCACAATGGTGGGGAGGGCTTTGCTTGTGATGGACTTGCTTGTATCCATCACCTTCTTAAACTTTTCCATTCCTGCACATTGGTGTTTCTAAAGCTAAGAAATTAGGCAAAACATGACAAAATGCAGGAAAGGTGCCCTTGACCTGAAGCACTAGCTCTATTTCTCTTTCCACACGTATATCTAACCTGCACATGAAAGATTCTGAAAATGCGGGAAAACTTAAACAGCACACACTAAATGATGGATGAACTCAGAAAATCAGGCAGCATCTATGGAAGGGAATAAGAAGACAACATTTCAGGCTGAAACCTTTCATCCTTCCGTAGAAGGAAGGGGCAGAACCCAGAATAAGAAGGTGGCGTGGGGTGTGAGGAGTATAAGCTGGCAGGTGATCGGTGAGACCAGGTGAGGAGGAAGTAAGAAACTGGAAGGTGATAGGTGGAAATGATGAAGAGCTGAGGAAGAAGGAATCTAATGGGAGAGGACAGTGGACCATGGAAGAAACAGAAGATGGAGGGGTGAGAGGGGAATCAGAATGGAGAATGGAAAGAGAGAGGGGGGAGAAATTACTGGAACTCATTCTCCCATAATTTTGGAAAGGAATTGGATAGATACTTCAGGGATAAAACAATACAGGGCTACAAACTGAGAGCAGATGAAAGGAATAGTCTTGATCCACTTACAAGGAGATGGCATGGTAACATAGCTGCTGCTGCCTTATACCTCCAATGACCAAGACTGGATCCTGATGTCGAATGCCATCTGTGTGGAGTCTGGTCATTCTATCTGTGATGGTGATGGCCTTCCCTCAGCTGTTCTGTGTCTCCTTCACATCTTGAAACATGCTGATGTGTTAAAAGGCTCATCTAAGTTACTCCTGGTTTAAGGGATTGGCAAGAAAATTAGAGAGAAATTTAATGGATATGTGGACATGTGCACTACATACAGATATGGTGTCCCTGCTGTAAGAAAAAAACATCATTAAACTGGAAAGGGTGCAAAGAAGATATACAAGGATGCTGCCAGGATTAGAGGGGCTGAGTTCCAGGAAGTGTTTGGGATGCTAGGACTTTATTCTTTGGAATTTAAGAGATTGAGGTGTAACCTTATAGAAGTGTATAAAATCACGATGGGCATAGGGTAGTGTAAATGCACACAGTATTTTTCTCAGGGAAGGGGAACTAAAATCTAGAGGGTACAAGTTTAAGTGAGAGGGAAAAGATTTTCAAAGGGACCTTGAGTGGGGCATTAATTTTTCTCATTGAGGACGGTGCATATATAGAACAAGCTGCCAGGTATTGGTTGAAGCAGGTATGATAACAAAACTTAAAACTTAAAAAAAAAACGCTAGGATAAAACTTAAAAAGCACTAGGATAAGTTCATACTACATAGATAGGAATGATTTAGAGCAGGGGTTCCCAACCTGTAGTCCATGGATCCCTCATTAATGGTAGGGGTCCAAGGCATAAAAAAGAGTAGGAATCCCTGATTTAGAGGGAAGTGTCCCAAACACAGGCATAGGAATCAGCATAGTTAACATGGATAAGTTTGGCCGAAAGGCCTTTTCCTGTTGTTTTACTCTGTGACCTAGAAGAGACTTGATGGGCTTGAATGGCTTTCTTCTGTATCATCGTGTGTAATTTGCTGCCTTGGTGAACTAAACGGCCTCTTTCTGTGCAGTATGTTCCGACAATTTTCTTCATTATGGGTTTTCACAGAAGTCTCTTCATTTGAGTATTAATCATTTTGTGTTGAAGTTGTGCTGAGATGGTTTGGACATACATTTAATTAGATTTCATTACTGGTGTGATCCATAAGAATTTCTGCTTAATTCATTCCTGTAGCCTAATGCCTTTGTTCACACTTTATTTTTAAGCTTCATTTCATTAGCAGCTGACAATATTGATTTTTAATAGGCTTAAATTCAAAGCAACTAAAATAACCCTTTTTTGCAAATTTTGTTTGGATTATAGGTTTAAGTCAAAAGTTATTTAGTTTATCATCTTGGAACTAGCCAAGAGGATGCTTAGAACTATGTGTACAACCATTCCTGTAAACCAAGCAGCTTGGGAGCAGCTCTAGAATTATGGGGTTCTCTTGTCTTGTTTCCAGAAGACCATAAGACGTAAGAGCAGAATTAGGCTATTTGGCCCACTGAGTCTGCTGCTCCATTCAACCATGGCTTGTTTATTTTGCCCCTCAACCACGTTCTTTTGCCTTTTCCCTGTAACCTTTGGCACCTTTATTAATTAAGAACCTATCAACCTCTGCCTTATATGTAACAAATGACTTAGCCTGCACAGCCGTTTATGGCAATCAATTCTACAGATTCACCACCATCTGGCTAAAGAAGTTTCTCCTCATCTCTGCTCTAAAGGGATGTCCTTTTATTCTGAGGCTGTACCCTCTGGTCCTGGACTCTCCCACTATTGGAAACATCCTTTCTATGTCCACTCTATCTCGGTCTTTCAGTATTAATATTTCCTCTGTAAAGAAAAAGTTTGAGCTGTCAGTGAAGCCAGCATTGATACTATGGAATAAATTTATGTATGTTGGAATATGTAAGAAATGTTGAAGTGACTGCTGGTTCTGCTCATAACACTTTTAATCTTTCATTCAATGTATGTATCATCTCTGAGAAGACAATCTCCTAAATCTTCCCCGTTCCCATTAGCCTCACATTCCCTATATTCAACAAGATTCTCCCATAGTTTACTATCCTCTCCAATCAGATTCCTTCTTCTTCGGGTTTTACTTTATCCACATATCACATTACTTACTTCATATCATTAGAACAGTTCAGCAGAGGAAAAGGCCCTTCAGTTCACAATGTCAGTGTCAGACATACAGTAATGCTAAATTAACTAAATCTCTTCACCCTACATCTGATCCACATCCCTCTATTTTCTGCATATATATGCATCAATCTAAAACCTCTTAAATACCACAACTGTACCTTCTTCCAGCACAATTCTTGGTAGACCCATTCCGGACATTTATGACTCTGTGTGTAAACTTACCTTGCACATCTCCTTTAAACTATCCCCCACCCACCAATACAAAACATGCCCTTCTGTATTTGACATTTCTGCCTGAGGAAAAATTCTGATTACCTGCCCCATCAATACTTCTCATAATTTTATAAAATTCCATCGGGTCTTCTTTCAACCTCCAATGATCTAGAGCGGGGTCAGTGGTAGAAAGGGTGAGCAACTTCAACTTACTGGCCATCAATCTGTCAGAGGACCAATCTTGGGCTCTTCACATTGATGCAATCATGAAAAAAGTACCCCAGCAGCTATACTTCATTATGAGTTTGAGGAGATTTGGTATGTTACCAAATAACTCTTGCAAATTTTTACAGCTGTACCATGGAGAGCATTCTTGCTGGTTGCAAAGCCACCAGGTATGGAGGCTCCAATGTGTAGGATTGAGAAAAGCTGCGGAGGGTTATAGCTTCATCCAACTCCATCATGGGCACAAGCCTTCCCACCATATTGGTAAGACAAGAAGGCAACATCCATCATTAAGGACATTCACCATCCAGGACATGACCTAAAGTTCAAAGTTCATAGTAAAATTTATTATCAGAATACATATATGTCACCACATACAACCCAGAGATTCTTTTTCCTGTGAGCATACTCAGCAAATCCCTAGACTAGTAACTGTTATCAGGATCAATGAAAGAGCAAGAGCATAGAAGACAACAAACTATTGAAATAAATAAATATCAGTAAATAATAAGAGCATGAAATAACAAGATAAAGAGTCCTTAAAGTAAGATCATTGTTCGTGTGAACATCTCAACAGATGTGTGTAATTATCCTTCTTTGCTCAAGAGCCTGATGGTTGAGGGGTCATTACTGTCCATGAATGGGGTGTGAGTCTTGAGGCACTTGTACCTTATGCCTGATGGCAGCAGCAAGAAAAGAGCTTGGCCTAGGTGGTGAGGAGCTTTGATGATGGATGCTACTTTCCGACAACAACATTTCATGTAGATGTGCTCTATGGTTGGGAGGGTTTTATCCATGATGTACTGAGCAAAATCCACTACCATTTGTGGATTTTCCACTCAATGTCCTGGTGTTCCCATACCAGGCCATAATATAGCATGTCAGTACACTTTCCACCACATATCTATAGAAGTTTGTCAAGGTTTTTGATGAGATATGTCGAATCACCCTAGCCTTCTAAGGACATAGAGGCCCTGTCATGTTTTCTTTGCAAATACATTTCTATGATGGGTCCAGGACAGTGTCACAACATTGGATTCGGCAGTGCAGCAGATACAGGAATTGTGCTCGTAAATATGCATGTGTCAGCTAATTATTATTTCATTGTGATGGTATTTAACTCCATTCATTTTGTTGCAGTGCTTGTCAAGACTTGAGCAAAGTACAGCAACATTTCGCTGCTTGCTTGCATTCGGCCTTGCCTGAGAAATTGGAATGTTGAGCCAACTGACGCTGAAGTCTAGCGATATTCATTTTATATTTAGTTATTTCTTTCAGCTGCAGGGTTGGCTTCATTTTCCATTTGAGAGTTTTAGTCAATAGCCCTGTTTGGCCTAGCGTTTATTCTTTTCTTTTCCCTCTAACTGTTCATATTAAAGTCTGTGAACTATCGACCCATTTCGGTGTCTCTCGCTCTGCACTTGGGCCATATCTGAACGGACTGACAGGCAGGTGCTCTGAGACAGTGACACTCAAGAATTTAAAGTAACTGACCCTCTCCACCTTTGCTCCTCTAATGAGGACTGGCTCATGGACTGGTTTCCCTCTGCTGAAGTTTACAGTCAGTTCCTTGCTCTTGCTGACATTGAGTTGTTATGATAATACTCAGCCAAATTTTCAATTTCCTTCCTGGATGTTGATTCATCACCATCTTTGATACAGCCCATGTGGTGATACCACGTGCAATGACGTGCCAGTACCTGATTGGAGATCACTGAGCATGCGGGGGGTTTGCCAGAATGTTCCAGCATGTGGCGGATTTAAGATGTGCTTGTTTATTTCTGTAAATGAAAGTTCTCTAATTCTTCCAGAATATGATTCTGAATTGTTAACCCATGTTTAAATAGAAGTAACATAACATGGTGTCTGAAGTGCTTTTGGAAGAATAATACTGGAGAATCAAGAATCAAGAATCAAAGATAATCGGGAAAAAAAGAAGAAAAAATTTTGAACAGTAATCAGTGAAATGGAAGGTTTACAACCCCCACAAAAACTGCAGCTGCCTGGGAATGTAGCTGAGAAGTGCAGGATATTCAAGCAACAATTTGAACTGTACTTATAACCATAAAACCATATAACAATTACAGCACGTAAACAGGCCATCTCGGCCGTTCTGGTCCATGCCGAATGCTTACTCTCACCTAGTCCCACTGGCCCGCACCTAGCCCATAACCCTCCATTTCTTTCCTGTCCATATACCTATCCAATTTTACTTTAAATGTCAATACCGAACCTGCCTCTACCACTTCTACTGGAAGCTCGTTCCACACAGCTACCACTCTCTGAGTGAAGAAATTCCTGTTAGTGTTACCCCTAAACTTTTGCCCCTTAACTCTCAACTCATGTCTTCTTGTTTGAATCTCCCCTACTCTCAATGGAAAAAGCCTATCCACGTCAACTCTATCTATCCCCCTCATAATTTTAAATACCTCTATCAAGCCCCCCCAACCTTCTACGCTCCAAAGAATAAAGACCTAACTTGTTCAAACTTTCCCTGTAACTTAGGTGTGGAAACCCAGGTAACATTCTAGTAAATCTTCTCTGTATTATTTTTATTTTGTTGATATCTTTCCTATAATTTGGTGACCAGAACTGTGCACAATACTCCAAATTTGGCCTTACCAATGCCTTGTACAATTTTAACATTACAGCCCAACTCCTATACTCAATGCTCTGATTTATAAAGGCCAGCATACCAAAAGCTTTCTTCACCACCCTATCCACGTGAGCTTCCACCTTCAGGGAACTCAGCAATTGATTATGAAAAAAAATCGGACAAAACTAAAGCGGAGTTTTTGCTCCATGTAATTGGAAATGACGCAGTAGAGGTATACAATAATTTTGGCTTTGAAGATGGAGATAATTTCAATTTAATGTCGATAATGGACAGATTTGAAGTATTTTGTATACCTAAGCATAATTTAACGTATAAGCGATTTAAATTCTTCACATGTATGCAGAGGACTACTGAAACAATTGATCAGTATGCTACTGAGTTAAGAAAGCGTAGAAGAACGTGTGAGCTTGGATTGCTCGCACACTGTCTTATTAAAGATAGACTGGTTTGTGGCATTCGAGATAATGCTCTGAGAGAAAAAGCCGAGCACGAGCAAGATATAAATTTTGAACAAGCTTTTGTGCTCTACAAAGAGCATCTACAATGCTTTATAAATCAGAGCATTGAGTATAGGAGTTGGGATGTAATGTTAAAATTGTACAAGGCATTGGTGAGGGCAAATTTGGAGTATTGTGTACAGTTCTGTGGCTGAATTATAGGAAAGATGTCAACAAATTAGAGAGAGTACAGAGGAGATTTACCAGAACGTTACCTGGGTTTCAGCACCTAAGTTACAGAGAAAGGTTGAACAAGTTAGGTCTTTATTCTTTGGAACGTAGAAGGCTGAAGGGGGACTTGATAGAGGTATTTAAAATTATGAGGGGGATAGATAGAGTTGACATGGATAGGCTTTTTCCATTGAGAGTAGGGGGAGATTCAAACAAGAGGACATGAGTTGAGAGTTAAGGGGCAAAAGTTTAGGAGTAACACGAACAGGAACTTCTTCACTCAGAGAGTGGTAGCTGTGTGGAATGAGCTTCCAGTAGAAGTGGTAGAGGCAGGTTCGATATTGTCATTTAAAAAAAAAATTGGATAGGTATACGGACAGGAAAGAAATGGAGATTTATGGGCTGAGTGCAGGTCGGTGGGATTAGGTGAGAGTAAGCGTTCAGCACGGATTAGAAGGGCCGAGATGGCCTGTTTTCGTGCTGTAATTGTTATATGGTTATATATTTACAAAGCTTCTGAGACCATAATGAAGCAGGCTGAAGAGCTTTTTGTTGAAAACTACAATGTAAATGCAGAAAAAAGAGTGAATATATTAAGAAATATAATAATACATCGACAAAACCGATGGAGAGCAAAACAGCATTTGAAAAAAAAAGTCATTTGATCACTGTGTGCGGGAACACAGTCCAAATCAGTGTTTTGCATATGGCTAAATTTGCTACAACTGTGGTAAGATTAATCATTTTTCATGCCGTTGTAGAAGCAGAAAGAAGGAAAATGAAATGAAACAAGTAAATGCTGTGATTGAAGATGAACGTGAAGAATTTTATATAGATGCGCTTGTGCAGTAAGACTGGAAGAGGTTACTTCAATGCAAGTGATAATGAAAGAGACACTGAGAGACTATGAGATTCAGTCTAATCACCATCTAGAGCAAGAACACTAATAGTGGGCACAGTATAAACAAGAATTGAAAGCACAAGAGAAGGAATTGAGAAGTTTTATTGAAATGATGAAGTCTCGGCATAAAAAAGAGATTATACAGTTAATGAATGAATTAGATGAAGAAAAGAAGATTCACTTTTAATTACAAAAGGAAGTGGAAGGAATTAGGAAAGATGCTGAGGAGGATAGTGTGAACTGCTTACCTGAAATTCCAGATTCTAACTAGGAGACATGTGAGAGTATCCAAAAAGTTTAACTGAGATACATGAAGAAAAGCTTAAAGCAGAGAAGAAGAAAAAGAAGAAGCACAAGAAGGGTCATGGCTCAGATAGTGAAGAGCCAACTTCAGAGTTTCAGTTAGCTGATATAGATTTGTTTATTGGTTAATGTTATTATTTGTTTTTCTTTTTAAGGAAAAGAAGATATGATTCTTCAGAGATTCAGTTAACTGATGCAGACAAGACAAAATGTGTAAATAATAACAAGGAAACATAAGATCTGTGTGTACCATTTAGAAGGTCTAACCCACAGAGAAACTGATTGAGACTTGTTGAATTCTTTATTTATTTTGATTAACGTTGTTAATTGTTTTTTCTTTTTAAGGAAGGGAAGGTGTGGTGATATCACATGCAATGACGTGCCAGTTCCTGACTGGAGAGCACTGAGCATGCATGTGGTTTCAGTATGTGGTGGGGTTAAGGGGTGTTTGTTTATTTCTGTAAATAAAAGTTCTCTAATTCTTCCAGAATATGATTCTTAATTGTAACCCACTGTATGTTTAAATAGAAGTAACATAACAGCCCACAACAGTGGTGTCATCAGCAAACTTTATTATGGTGTTGGACCTCTTCTCATTGTTGCCACCAGGAAGGAGGTGCAAGAACCTGAAGACCTGAACACAACATTTTAGAAACAGCTTATTCCTCTCAACCAACAGGTTTTTGAAAAGTCCATGAACACTACCTCATTATTCCTCTTTTGAACTATTTATTGATGCATAATGTATGGTATATTTTTCATATCTTGCACTCTACTGGCGCTTAGACACAACAAATTTCATGACACATTCCTACCTTGTTCGGTAATAAGTTGAAACATCTCTCGCAGCTGTTACAACTAGTAGTCTTTTTTTGTTAAGTCTCTACTAGCTTTGCACAATTAGCTGGAGCGAGATTTTCCCATTTCTCCTTGCAAAATCGCCCAATTTGCACCAGGTGTTTGGGGAGTGGTGGTGGAGAGCAATCTTGAGATTCTGTCAGAGATGTTTGATAGGGTTAAGATCAGTCCTCTGACTAGGGCACTCAAAGACATCAATTGTCTTCATTTGATGCCAGTCCATGGTAGCTCTGTCAGTGTGCTTTGGGTCGTTGTCCTGCTGAAAGACAAATTTCATTCCCTGTTTAAGTCTTCAGGCAGAGGGTAGCAGGTTTTTATCCAGGATCTCTCTGTATTTAGCAGCATTCATCTTCGCATCAGTTCTGACCAGATTTCCAATTCCTGATGATGAAAAGTATCTCCAAAGTATGATGTTACCTCCATCACACTTTATAGTAGAGATGTTGTTTCCTGGCTGATTTATGCCACAAGTACCATTGTGTCGAGGCCAAAAAGTTCCACTTCAATCTCCTCTGACAACTAGACCCTTTCCACATCTTTACAGTATCTTCTAAGTCACACTTTGAAAGTCTTTACAGGCAAAGATAAACTTTTATTTTCTTCTGTCCTGATGTACCATGCCATGTGCCTCTGCAACCAAAACATCATTCTTCATAACTTCTGCCATTTCCAAAGGGATCCTCCCACCAAACACATCTTTACTTTCCCCCACCCCATCTCTGCTTTCTGAAGGGATCTCCATGATCCCCTTTTCCATTTATCCCTCCCAACTAATGTCCCTCCTGGCACTTATCCCTGCAAGTGGCCCAAGTACTACACCTGCCCATTCTCCTCCTCCTTCGCCTCCACTCAGGACCTGAAACAGTCATTCCAGTTGAGGCAATACTCCACATGCAGATAGTCTGGGGTCATCTATTGTATTTAGTACTCCCGATGCAGCCTCCTCTGCATTGATAAGGCCTGTTGTAATTCAGGGGACCATTTGTTGAGCACCTCTGCTCATCCACAAAAGGCGGAACTTCCCGTTGTACTGACGTTTTAATTCTGATTCTGATTCCTATTTTGACATGTCAGTCCATGGCCTCCTCTTGTGCCATGATGAGGCCAACCTAATCATGCAGGAGAAACACCTTATATTCTGCTTTGGTTGCCTCCAAGCTGATGGCATGATTATTAATTTTTCCTTTCAGTAAAAATATTTCCCTTCCCCTCCCTCTTCTTCTGTTTCCCACTCTGGTGTCTTATTTCTTCCCTACCTGTCTATCCAACCCCCTCCCCCCCCCCCCCCCGGGTCCTCTCCTCCTTCCCTTTCTCCTATCATCCACTCTCCTCTTCTATCAGATTCCTTCCTCTCCAGCCCTTTACCTTTCCCACTCACATGTGTCCTCTTCCTCCTCCCACCTTTTATTCAGGCATCTCTCCCCTTCCTTTTCAGTCCTGAAGAACTGTCTTGGCCTGATAGGTTGACTGCTCATTTGTTTCCATGGATGCTGCTTGACCTGCTGTGTTCCTCCAGCATTTTGTGTGTGTTGCCCGGGTTGTAATATTCATTTATGTAACCAAAGGGTTGGAGGGCTGAATACTTTTTCAAGGCTCTGTATGTAGGTGAGAATAAACCTGACTCTCATACTGAAACGACACAAGCTTGCCCAACCTGCAGGTTGGCTGGTGGTGCAGTGAGATCAGCGCCGGGCTTGAGAATGGAGGTTCCTGAGTTCAATCCAGTGACAGACCGCTCCTGAGTGCACTTTCTATCCGTGCCGGGTTGATGTCGAGCTTGCAACTCGGCCTCGTAAAAAAAAACAGTGCCACCTCCAGTTTAAATTCCCACGCGGAATATTGTGAAGGATCAAATACCCAAAAAAAACTCTCCATATAGCTCTAGACAGTTTTCTGGTAAACATCATCTAAAGCATTTCCTAAGCCTTCACATCCTTCCTGTAATAGGGGGATTAGAGTTCTATATGCTTTACTCCGTCCAAATTTTAAATTCCTTACTTTTATTCTCAGCACCCCAACAATTGAAAGTAAGCATGCTTCACACTTTCTTTGTCACTTTATCTACTTATGTGGCCTCTCACAGAATCAGAATCAGAATTAGGTTTAATTGCTGCCATCAGGGACGAGGTACAGGAGCCTCAGTGATTCAGGAACAACTTTTTCCTCTCTGCCATTCCTAAATGGACATTGAACCTATGAACACGACCTAACTCTTGTTTTTTCCTTATTCTGCACTACTTTTTAAATGTAACTATATATATAAATACTATATATATATTTGCTGTAATTAACAGTTTTTATTATTATGTATTGCAATGTACTGCTGTCACATAACAACAATTTTTGTGACGTATGTTGGTGATATCAACCCTGCTTCTGACATCACTGGCATATCTTGTGAATTTGTTGTTTTGCGGCAGCAGTATATTGCAATATATTATACTTGAATTTTCAGAAGACCTTTGACAAGGTGTCACACATGAGGCTGCTTAACAAGCTACGAGTCCATGGTATTACAGGAAAAATCCTAGCATGGATAAGGTAATGGCTAATTGGCAGGAGACAAAGAGTGTGAATAAAAGGGGCCTTTTCTGGCTGACTGCCGGTGACTAGTGGTGTTCCACAGGGGTCTGTGTTGGGACCAAATCTTTTTTACATTACATGTTAATGATTTGTATGATGGTATTGATGGCTTTGTTGCAAAGTTTGTAGACTATATAAAGAAAGGTGGAGGGGCAGGTAGTTGGGGAAGTAGAGAGGCTACAAAAGGACTTAGAAAGGACAGGAGAATGGGTAAAGAAATGGCAGATGGAATACAGTGCCTGGAAGTCTATGGTCATGCATTTTGGTAGAAGAAATGAAAGGGTTGACTATTTGCTAAATGGAGAGAATATACAAAAAAACTGAGGTGCAAAGGGACTTGGGAGTCCTTGGACAGGATAGGGGCAGTTTTGAGCCCCTATCTTAGAAAGGATGTGCTGAAACTGGAGGGGGTTCAAAGGGGATTCATGAAGATGATTCCAAGATTGAATGGCCTGTCATGTGAAGAGCGTTCGATGGCTCTTGGCTTGTATTCACAAGAATTCAGAAGAATGAGGGGTGAGCTCATTGAAGCCTATCAAATGATAAAAGACCTAGATAGAGTAGATGTGGAGAGGATGTTTCCTATGGTGAGCATGTCTAAGATTAGAGGACACAACCTCAGAATAGAGGGTGTCTTTTTAGAACAGAAATGAGGAGGAATTTGTTTAGCCAGAGACTGCTGAATCTGTGAAATTCTTTCCACAGGCAGCTGTGGATTCCAAGTCTTTATCTACATTTAAGGCAGAGGTTGATAGGTTCTTGATTGGTCAGGGCGTGAAGGGGTACAGAGAGAAGGCAGGAGATTGTGGCTAAGGGGAAAATTAGATCAGCCATGATGAAATTGTGGAGCAGATTCGATGGGCTAAATGGCCCAATTCTGTTCCTATACCTTATGGTTTTATAATAATTAAAAACTATAAATTACAATAAAATATATATATATATAAAATTAAAAAGAAGTAAGTCATACAAAAAGAGAGGGGGAGAAAAAGAAAAAATAGTGAGATAATGTACATGGGATCATTGTCCATTCAGAAATCTGATGGAAGAAGAGAAGAAGCTGTTCCTGAAATGTTGAGAGTGTGTCTTCATGCTTCTGTATCTCTGTGATGATAGCAATGAGAAGAGGGCTTCATGGAGGGTGCCCTTAATGACGGATGCCACGATTTTGAGGCATCGCCTTTTGAAGATGTCCTTGATGTTGAGGAGGCTAATGTCTAGGATGGAACTGGTTGAGTTAAAACTTTCTGATCCTGTGAAGTGGACCTTCCACATCAGACAGTGATGCAACCAGTTAGCATGCTCTCCATGGTTCAGCTGTAAAAATTTGCGAGTCTTTGGTGACATATCATGTCTCTCAGAGGGCGATGGATTTAGACCACAAGATCTTTCTATACATCAGTGCTGTTATGGGTCTTGCCATTAACAACATACTTTTTCCTCCCATTAGTGGTAGATGTTACATCATCATAAAAAGGAAACTTTTCAAAACTAGACTCTAAAATGCTTGGAATTTTTTGAGTTCAGGACAGACAGAACAAAAAAGGTAAATCTCTACTGTGGTAAAAGTTAAATGGTTAAATTTAATTATTTTTAAAAATATGTTCAGAGAATGACTTAATGTTATTCTGTTGAAACCAATTACTTTTACTTTATTGCTGAATTCAACTCCACTTTTGCTTTTAATTAAAATATCAGGCATGTAATAACATGGCACAAATTGAAAATTATGCTGAGTAACGCAATAAATGGTGGAGGAACTCAGCAGGTCTGGTGGCAGCTGTGGAGGAGAATAAACAGTTGATGTTTCAGTCTCAGGCTCTTCATCAGTACTGGAAAGGAAGGAGGAAGAAGCCAGAATAAAAAGGTGGCAGGAGGGGAAAGAATACAAGCTGGCAGGTAATTGGAAAAGTCAGCTGAGGGGAAGGTTGATTGGTGGTGGGGTGGGGGTGGGGAATGAAGTAAGAAGCTGGGAACTGATAGGTGGAAGAGGTTGAAGAAGAAGGAATCTGACAGGAGGGGGTTGTGGACCAGGGGAGAAAGGGAAGGAAGAGGTGCTCCAGAGAAAGATGATGGGCAGTTGAGGAGAAGAAAAGAGCTAAGAGGGCAGCTGGAGTGTGGAATGGAAAAAGAGAAAAGTGGGAGGGGAAGTAATTGAAGTTCATGCCGTCAGGTTGGGGCTCCCCAAAAGTAATATGAGGTTTTATGTGGTGTTTACATTTGTGGCACTGATGCATAAAAGTACAGATACTCATTAATCCTCAGTGTCTCTTGTAGCTTTGATAATGTGATAAAAATGTAACATAAGAAAATGTTCACTCAGAGTTCCGATTCAATTAAGTTGAAATTTAACTGTGTTCTGAATGTGGGATGATTTGTGACACCCAAAGTAATTGTTACCTTGATTTTTTACGACAGGACCACTGGATTCCCAAGTGGAGATGAAGTTCTTAAAAGTTTTGATGGGCTCTGATAGATTCTGAATGTTACGAGGTTGTATAAGGTATTGGTGAGGCTGAATTTGGAGTATTGTGTGCAGTTTTGGTCACCTAATTACAGGAAGGATATTGATAGATGTATATAAAATTATGATGGGTATAGATAGAGTGAATGCAAGCAGGCTTTTTCCACTGAGGATAGGGGAGGAAAAAAACCAGAGGACATGGGTTAAGGGTAAAGGGGGCAAAGTTTAAAGGGAACATTAGGGGAGGCTTCTTCACACAGAGAGTGGTGGGAGTGTGGAATGAGCTGCCAGATGAAGTGGATAAAATGCAGGCTCACTCTTAACATTTTAAGAAAAATTTGGATATCTACATGGATGAGAGGGGTATGGAGGGATATGGTCCAGGTGCAGGTCAGTGGGACTAGGCAGAAAAATGGTTTGGCACAGCCAAGAAGGGCTGAAGGGCCTGTTTCTGTGCTGTAATGTTCTATGGTTCTCTGATTATTGAGAATGGAGTGATAGAATTTAGAAAAGCATTCAGTCTTAGGGCTGAGAGGAGCAGAATTTCTTCACTCATGGTTTGTGAGTCTTTGGGATGGTTCTTGAGAATGTGTTGGTGAGCTTACTTGGTGAACTGCAGACCAAGTGATTCCACTGTGCAGTTAGGATAGATGTTCCAGCATTTAGACCCAGACTCCATGAGGTCAAATGTCCATGGGCGTTGGGTTAACAACTGCAGTCAATGATGAGCTGTAATTGAACTGAAAGTTAGATTTCACTTGTGAAGTGTCACAAACCCTGGGTTAGTGATAATTGACGATAAGACCATAAAATATACAAGCAGAATTCGGCTATTTGGCCCATCAAGTCTGTTTTACCATTCAGTCAAGGCTGCCGTATTATTCCTTTCAACCTCAATCTCTCCATAACCTTTGTCATCCTTACTAATCAAGAACCTATCAACCTCCATTTTAAATATATCCAATGAATTGGCCTCCACAGTCAGCTGTTGCAATGAATTCCACAGAAGCACCACCCTCTGGTTAAAGAAATTACTCCACATCTCTGTTATGAAGGGACATCCTTCTATTCTGAGGGTGTGTCCTCTGATCCTAAACTTACGCACTTTTGGAAGCATCCTCTGTATGTCCACTTTATCTAGATAGCAATATTTGATAGATATCAATGTGATTCCCCCTCATTCATTTAAACTGCAATGAGGTCAAGCCCAGAGCCAACAAATGCTCCTCTTGGACAATGTTTGCTACATTTAGCAAAAGTGCTTGTCCCACTATCATTGCTTGGCCATGATTATAAAACAATTTCCAGCATCCACATAGCTTGTTGCCTGTTATCAAACGGTGATGAACACTTAATTAAGGAGCTTCACTCCTTCCTTATTCTGCCTCCTGAGTTGCTGTGGTCTTACTTGTCCAGAAACTTCTCAGTATTCAGCTGTCCAGTTGCACTGAGCCATCTCACTGGGGTCTGGAAATGGAGGGTCCTTGCCAGTGCAAAAGATAGGAAATTCCATGCTTCCAGAGATTCATGTCTCCAGTGATCAGGTTCTTAGCAACTGAGTAATCAGGGAATGATTTCACTGATCTCAACACAGTTGAAAACAAAAAAAAAAACAGAGAGAAAATCTGATCACGAAATTGTACATTCTAGCCTGAGGTGGGATAATAGACAATAGACAATAGACAATAGGTGCAGAAGTAGACCATTCAGCCCTTTGAGCCTGTACCGCCATTCTGAGATCATGGCTGATCATCTACTATCAATACCCAGTTCCTGCCTTGTCCCCATATCCTTTGATTCCCTTATCCATAAGATACCTATCTAGCTCCTTCTTGAAAGCATCCAGAGAATTGGCCTCCACTGCCTTCGAGGCAGTGCATTCCAGACCCCCACACCTCCCTGGGAGAAGAAGTTTTTCCTTAACTCTGTCCGAAATGACCTACTCCTTATTCTCAAACCATGCCCTCTGGTACTGGACTCTCCCAGCATCTGGAACATATTTCCTGCCTCTATCTTGAACAATCCCTTAATAATCTTATAAGTTGCAATCTGATCCCCTCTCAATCTCCTTAGTTCCAGCATGTACAAGCCCAGTCTCTCTAACCTCTCTGCGTAAGACAGCCCAGACATCCCAGGAATTAACCTCGTGAATCTACACTGCACTTCCTCTATAGCCAGGATGTCCTTCCTTAACCCTGGAGACCAAAACTGTACACAATACTCCAGGTGTGGTCTCACCAGGGCCCTGTACAAATGCAAAAGGATTTCCTTGCTCTTGTACTCAATTCCCTTTGTAATAAAGGCCAACATTCCATTAGCCTTCTTCACAGCCTGCTGCACTTGCTCATTCACCTTCAGTGACTGATGAACAAGGACTCCTAGATCTCTAATCTAGAGGAACTTGGTTGAGCACAGTCAGGCTATTCAGCTTTTGTTTGTATTATATTCCTGTCTAATCATTCCAATCATAAGTACACAAAGGTAGTAGAAAGGAAAGAAAAAACAGAATACAGAATATAGTTGGACACAAAAACAAAGAGCAACTGTAATCCTGAAATTCAACTGACCCCAGGTCTCCAATCATAGGACTCATTTACCTCTGAACTCTGACCCCAGGACTGGCTGACCTGGCTCTCATTCTTGGGGTGCTGCAGACCTCAGACGCTAGACCACCATCCTTGAGAACTCCAACTTCGGAGTGCTCCTATCTGTGACCTCCGCTTCCTTCCCCTAACCCTTCTTTTATATCCCCTGAATTCTCACTCCCCTTATCCCTATTGCTACCCCTAATGTGGCCCCATGCTGTCCTCAAAAACTAATCCTATGATCCTATAAAACTATGTCTGAGCCATACACCCAAGGCCAAAGTATATTCTTAAAAAGCAAGGTGAATGGTCAATTGAATTTGGAGTTGTGGTTCTAACCAATAATGCATGGTCTTTTTGCATAGTAGACTAGAGGGTCCAAATGACTAACTTAGTTTTAAATATGAATGAATGTTTTAAAAAAATGCTCAGTAATGTGAGCAGTCATATAGCTTTGATTGAACTCTGATCTGAACAGACTTAAGTTAAAATTAATTTTGCAAGCAACTAATACAGAAACTATCAATACGTACTGCATAAGCCATGACAGCTGACCTAAACCAATTTAGATTGGTAATAGATTACAGTGGAGATGAAAATGGCAGAGCCAAGTGTCAGCTTCTCAGATCAGCCAAGGGCATAGGAGTTGCAAATATATATTCCACCAGCTGCAAGGTGATTTTCATTTTCAATTTATTTTCAATTAAAAAAAACTTTCTTCAAGCAAAAGTCTTCATCTTAAATGTAGTGTGTTCAATATTCTCGACAAAATGGAAAAGCTATTCATCAAAGAGAAGGGCAGTTTTCAAAGAAAATGCCGACCAATATTTTTATAAAGTTTAAACTTGGATGATTTCCTTTAAATGGAAAATAATGCAAAATGAAATTAAAATCCAGAACTGAAAAAGGCCAAACCCCAAATCTGTCAGAAAGTCAGAGTGAAGATTAAGATATTACTCTCTCTGTAGATGCTATCTGAAGTGTTTCCTGATTTCTGCAGATGTTCGTACCATGGAGAGTATTCTGACTGGCTACATCTCTGCCTGGTATGGAGGTTCCAAAGCTCAGGATTGGACAGTTGTATATTCAGCTCTCTTCGTCAGGGGCGCTATCGATGACATCTTCAAAAGGCAATGTCTCAAGAATGTGGCAAACATTATTAAGGACACTGATCATCTAGAACATGACCTCTTCTCATTAAAACCATCAGGGAGGTGGTACTGGAGCTTGAAGACACGTACTCAACATTTTAAGAACAGCTTCTTCCCTTCTGCCATCAGATTTATGAACCCATCAACACTACCTCATTTTTTGTTCTCTTTTTGCACTAATTTAATTAATATATATGTACCTTTCTTATTGTAATTTATAATGTTTTTATGTATTACAAAATACTGCTGCTTCAAAACCACAAATTCCACATGCTAGTACTAATAAAACAGATTCTGACATCCTCTGCGAATTGTGACCATCGATTGCATTTCGGTAAATGACCATATGAGTGTAATTACCTGGTGTATTGTGAGCAGTTTTTTAAAATTTTAATTTATTTCAACGACACAGTGAAGCACACCACCCCAACAAACACTGACAAACCCAATTAACCCTAATCTAATTACGAAACAATTTACCCTGAACAATGAATCTACCTGATATGTCTTTGAACTGTGGGAGGTAACCTGAGCTCCCGGGGAAACTCCCACATTCCACGGTGAGGACGTACAGAGACCCTTACAAAATGGCACCTGAATTGAACTCTGAACTTCAGAAAGCTCAGAGCTGCAATAGCATCGAGCTAACCGCTACGCTACCGTAGTGCCACCTCACCTCCTATCTAAGAAAGGATGTGCTGGCATTGGAGAGAGTCCAGAGGAATTTCATAATAATTACTCCAGAAATTAAAGGGTAAAGTTTGAGGAGTGTTTGATGGCTCTGGGTCTGTAATCTCTGGAGTTTAGAAGAATGAGGGGGGGATCTCTTTGAAACCTATTGACTATTAATAGAGTGGTCATGGAGAGGATGTTTCCTCTAGTGTGGGAAGTCTAGGATTATAGGTCACAGCATCAGATTACAAGGACATCTCTTTATAACAAAAATGAGGAGAAATTGCTTTAGCTAGAAGCTGGTGAATCTGTGGAATTCATTGCTACAAACAGCCACGGAAGCCAATTCATTGGGTATATTTAAAGAGAAGGGTGATAGGTTCTTGATTAGTGAGAGTGTCAGAGGTTACAAAGAGAAAGCAGGAGAATGGAGTAGAGAACAATAATAAATCAGCCATGGTTGAATGGTAGTACAGGCCTGATAGGACAAATGGCCTAATTCTGCTCTTATGTCTTATTGTCTTATGGTTTTATAATCTGTATCTCCACCCAAACTGATTCTAATTCAACAATACACCATTATTTGCTGAGCCAAGATTACCTCTTACAATTGCATGAATGTCATCCCTTAAGGATGAAGAATCTGCAATGAACTTTATTCACCACATACATTTATATGTATTCAGAATTTGCAACAAAAAACAACATTCAAACATTATAAGGAACAAAGAATCATATAAAAACAAATTCACAGGTTAATGTATTAATATGGAATAAAACGAGTATAAGTACATTAATGCCATTATGTATTCACAATGTAATCAGCGTTATAAAAATTGCTTTAAAGTGTTAACAGTGCAGTGACTGAGGTAATAGATAGAACAGGGTGGGGGTGGATAATTAGAATGGTTGATCAGATTAACTGCCTGGGGGAGGAAACTTTAAAGATGATTTGAAGATCCGGAATCCTGCAGTGATGGTATACTGCAGACAATGGCCTTTCTGCTGTCCTGAGAGTTTTCCGTAGTTTTTGTATATTATGAGAAGATACTTCAACAAACAAGACAGTAATGGCTAACGTGACAATGCTCTCTGTGATACAGAATTATACCAGTATGTTCTGGCAAAGATGGATTCTGACCAACTTCCACAAGCCTTTCTGTAACAAAGGAGATATGGTTCTCCCACCGGAGGTCCTGAATGTTAAAACAGTGCTAACTATAAAGTTCAATTATGAGTGCATGGCAAGGACCCATTTTTGCACTCATTAATAGTGCTAAACCCACCTTTTTTTCCTTTATTACTGTTGTTTCTGAATATTTAGTTCCCAGTTTTGGTTACTGAAAAAACTGCATTTCTGTAATGAGTTAGATGATATCCACTGCTAAGTACTTGGTATTTCATTTACAATTTTGCAGATGGAACAACAACATCAATAATTGCTTACTTACTTAATTAAGCCTGTCACCCCTACTGGGCCACAGGCCGCTGACAGCAGCTCCCCAGAGTCCTCTGTACTGGGCCAGACTTCCAAGTTGACCCCAGGAGTATCCCATCTTCAAACATCCCCTCCCAGGGGTGAGGTTTTTGGAGCTATTGTTGGCATTTCTGTAGCACTGTGTTTTTATGGGATGAAATTGCTAGCTGCATGCCTAATACCCTCCCAGGGGTGAGGTCTTTGGAACTTCTGATGGTGTTTCTGTCATTCTGGAGTTTTATGGGATTTTTACAGTTTGTGTCTTTCTTTTTATGGGAAGACATTGATAGTCCCATGCCTAACTCTTCTGACAACCCACAATTGTCTAGACTATAACATTTCTCACCCTGCCTCCTGTAAAAATGACATTTCTTTTTCTCATTTCTTTTGGCTCCACTGCAGTTTCTCCTAGGACGAAGCTTTACTTTCCACAACTTCACTTCTTCAAAGACCGTGCTTTCCCTTCCTCCACCATTGATGTGGCTCTCACATGCACATGCCAGACATCTCTGCTCACCCCATCTTCCCACCACCTTAATAGGGATAGAGTTCCTCTTGTCCTTACCTACCACCTATGAGCTTCTGCATCCAACACATCATTCTTCACAACTTCTGCCATCTTCAACAGGATCCTACCACTAAACACATCTTACCTCTTCCCCATTCTAATCTTTCCATGGGAATCACACCCTCCATGATTTCTTGGTCCATTCCTCTTTCCCCATTACTCTCCCTCTCAGCACTTTTCCCTGCAAGTGACAGAAGTGCTACACCTGCCGGTTCACTTTTCTCACCTGTATTCAGGGCCCCAGGCAGTCCTTCCAGGTGAGGCAACATCTCACCTGTGAACCTGTTGGGGTCTTCTACTCTATCTGGTTCTCCCGATGTGGCGAGACCCAGTGTAGATTGGGGGGCCACTTTGTTGAGCACTTCCACATCCACAAAAAGTGGATTTCCCAGTGGCCAACCATTCTAATTCTGTTCTCCATTGCTGTTCTGACATATTGGTCCTTGGCCTCCTCTTCTGCCATGATGAGGCCACTCTCAGGTTGGAGGAGCAAGAATTCATATTACGCCTAGGTAGCCTCCAGCCTGATGACCTGAACATTAATTTCTCGACGTTATGGTACTTTTCCCTCTCCCAATTCCCACTTCTTCAGCTCCCCATTCTGGCCTCTTACCTCTTCTCCTCACCCATTATTACCTCTCCTTGGTGTCCCTTGTCCTTCTCCTATGGTCCACTCTCCTCTCCTAACAGGCCCTTACTCTTTCCACCTATCACCTCCCAGCTTCTTACCCACCCAGTTAGCTTCACCTATCACCTTCCAGCTTGTTCTCCTTCCCTTAAACCCACCTTCTTATTCTGGCATCTCGCCTCTTCCTTTCCAGTCCTGATGAAGCATCTTTACTAAAACATTTCTACAGATGCTACCTGACTTATTGACTTACTCCAGCATTTTGTGTGTGTTGCTCTGGATTTCCAGCATATGCAGAATGTCTTGTGATCACAGCTGACAATCACTATTTTTTACTTCAGAAGATTTGTAATGGCATTCAGCAAGATGAGACATCAGACGTCCGAGTCAGTGAGACCTGGGCTGAAGTGAGGTGGTCAGAGGCATGAAAGTGGCCTGTACTGGGATTGGAGGCCCAAGGTTGAAAGGTCAAGAGATCAAGGAGTCCCAATCCACCCCCACAACATCACTGGCCTTACGAATGAGTTTGTTGATTCTGTTGGTGTCTGCTACCCTCAGCCTGCTGCCCCAACACCCAACAGCAAACATGATAGCACTGGCCACCACAGACTCGTAGAACATCCTCAGCATCATCCAGCAGATGTTAAAGGACCTCAGTCTCCTCAGGAAGTAGAGACGGCTCTGACCCTTCTTGTAGACAGCCTCAGTGTTCTTCGACCAGTCCAGTTTATTGTCAATTTGTATCCCCAGGTATTTTTAATCCTCCACCATGTCCACACTGACCCCTTGGATGGAAACAGGATACGGTGTAGGAACAGGTATTTTTTGCTGTTGTGTCTGTCTTTCTGTATGTGGGCTGCTTGTTGTCCTGCTGAATACCTTGGGCATGTTATGTTGGTGCTAGAAACATGACGACATTGCGGGCTGCCTTCAGCACATTCTCCGAGTGTGTTGGTTGTTAATGTAAATGATGCACTTCACTGTATGTTTTGATATATATACTAATAAATAATAATTAAAATATATAGATAGAGAGAGAGAGAGAGAGACAGACAGACAGACAGAGAGCACTCTAGGGTGCTTAAGACTTTTGCACAGTATTGTAGTAATTTTATGTATTGCACTGTACTGCTGCTGTGAAAAAATAACATATTTCATTACATTTGTCAGTGATGTTAAACATGATTTTGATTTGACACAATGACTCTAAAGCACCATGATACCACGACTCAATGACACCATGACACTGTGACTCTTCTAGAATAATGGAATATCTCCCAGTGCACTGATGGCCATGAGAATGACCTGATTCTGAATCAACATACCTGATCCTATTGGGGAGTGAGAGTGGGAAGGGGGCAGGGAGATGGGAATCATGGTTGAGAAAAAGGGAAGGGAGAAGGAAGGAAGCAGGAAGCACCAGAGATACATTATGTAACGATCAATAAACCAATTGTTTGGAATCAAATGATCTTGCCTGGTGTCTCAGGATTGTGTGTCTGCATCTGCATTACTTCCTGCCCTGGCACTCTTTCTCTGCCACCTGCCCCATGCCCCTCCCATAGCATTTGACCCTTGTCATTCCTAACATCCTTCGCTCCTGCCAGATTTTCAAACTGGCTGTCTGCTCCATGTTGACAAATACAATACTGAGCAAAGGCTTTAGGCACCCTAGCTGTACATATATGCTTAATAATTTGCATAGTACTGTAGTCTAATATAATTTAATATTATTGATCATTACAAGAAGGGTATTTTTTTCTTTGTATATCTCAATGATATGATTAATCAACAACAATAATGGAGTTTCTTAATGGCACTAGGACTCTACAACATCATGATACTGTGATTCTACATAAATAATTGAATATTTCTACAACACTGTGATTCTACAACACAATGGCACTATGATTCAATGACACTTTGACTCAATGACTCTATGACTCTACAATGATAATGGAATATAAAGAGGGTTTGATGGCACTGGGCCTGTTCTTACTGTAATTCAGAAGAATGAGGGGTGACCTTATTGAAACCTATTGAATGTTGAAAGGCCTCGATAGAGTGGATGTGAAGAGGATGTTTCCTCTATTAGAGGAGTCTAGGACCAGAGGACACAGCCTCAGAATGGAGAGGTGTCCTTTGAGAATAGAGATGAGGAGCAATTTCTTTAGCCAAAGAACGGTGAATCTGTGGAATTCATTGCCACAGACTGCCGAGGAGGCCAAGTCATTGGATATATTTAAGACAGAGGTTGATATATTCTTGATTAGTCAGGACATGAAGGGCAAGATTGAAAGGAGATTGGGGCTGAGAGGAAAAATGGATCAGCCATGGTGAAATAGAGGTGTAGTCTCAATGGGCTGAATGGCCTAATTCTGCTTCGATGTCATATGGTCTTATAGGGTATCTCCCAGTGCACTGAGAGCCATTGGGAACTCTTTGTTTATAAATTTTATGTATGAAGTCTTTATTACAAGCCATGGTAATTATTCTTGTTTTCATTATTCTCTAATCTTTTGCTTTTAATGGATCCAATGTGATGGACAGTGTTTATCTTTACCTTAAGTCAACCATGACTGACCTGTCATGTGAAGTATCAATGACACTAATGCCAATTTTTCAAAGTATTTCTTCAGATTAGCTCCTATTGGCATACCAGCTACATGAGAGAAAACCTCAGCAGGATTATGGAGGGATTAGCCATTTCAGTTTGAATAAGTTGCCTTGAAGGTATTGCAAATTGTGAAGCTCAATATCACTTAATAGTTTTATAAGGCATTGTTCTATGTTGTAAAGAGGTCTTATTGAAGCTTTATACACTCCCTCGACCAACACAAGATTGATGGGGTGAGGATGATGGTGGTAGAACTGCATAAATTTGAATCACTCACCGATTACTGATATCTGACCTCTTGTAACAAAACCAAGTGATTAGATCTTTGCATTGGTGAATTCATAATAATAGTAAATTATGGCATTTTGTTTTGGTTAACGTATATGGAAAAGCTGGGTTAGCAACTGCCATATTTAAAAAATCATGGCTATGCTTAATAAATAAAAAGAGTTTAAAGTAATTTTTTTAAAAATTCAAGTGCATATGTATCGGCATAATACTACCTTGAGATTCACTTTCTTACAGATGTTCACAATTGAAAATACAAAATACAATAGAATCAATGAAGAACCTACACACAAAGACTGACGAACAATAAATCCACAAAAGAATGCAAACTGCAAATAAAAATATGTAAATACATTGATAGATTGATAAATAAATAAAACAGTGAAAATGACTTTAGAGTCCTTGAAAGGGAGTCCATAGATTATGCAATCAGTTATCAGTTGAGGTGAATGAAGTTGAGAATGTTGGTTCAGGAGCCTAATGGTTGAAGGGTAATAATGTCTCCTGACCTGGTGGTGTGGGGCTCTTGTACCTCCTTCTTGATGGCAGCAACGAGAAAAGAGTATGTCCTGAATATCAGGGTCCAAAATTGCTGACAATATGATGATGTTGCATTAATTTTCATTTTTATACCAATTTTAAGATTGATCAGTGCTTGTTGAAAACAGAGGAGGGTAATGTGGGGTTATGCACTTGGGTAGAAGAATATAGGTGCCAACTATTTTCTAAATGGGGAAAGAATTCAGAATTCAGAGGTACAAGACTTGAGAACCCTAGCTCCGAATTCCCTTAAGGCTAACTTGCAGGATGAGTCCGAAGGCAAATGCAATTTTATAGCGTATGGCTGATGGAGTACCACGTTGGTAAAGATGCGAGGTAAACTGCTTTGTAATGAAGATTAGAAGATCGGATTATAAAGTAAGTGGTGGAAGATTGCAGCCTGCTGTTGTGCAGTGGGATCTGGGACTGTTGGTGCGTGAATTACAAAATGCTGATCTGCAGTTGCAACAGGTTACCAGGAAGGGAAATGGGGATTGAATTAAAGAGCAGGGAGGTTATGCTGCAACTGTACAAAGTATTGGTGAGGTTGAATCTGAATTATTGCATACATTTCCGGACTCCATTATTGGGGAAAGATAAATTGGATCTTGAAGCTATGCAGAGGAGGTTCAGCAGGTTGACTTCAGAGAAGAAGACATTAGCTTAAGGAGCATTTGAGTCACCTGCCACTATGCTTTTTGGAATTCAGATGAATAAGAAAGGATCTTATAGAAAAATACATTCATTAGTCACTTCATTAGTTACAGCCGTTCACTTGCTCATTAAAGCAAATATCTAATCAGCCTATCATGTGGCAGCAACTCAATGCATAAAAACATGCAGACATGGTCAAGTGGTTCAGTTCTTCAGAGCAAACAGCAGAATGGAGACGAAATATGATCTAAGTGACTTTGTAGTGATATTACTGATTTTGCCACTGGGTGGTTTGAGTATGTTAGAAGCTGCTGATCATGCGCAATGGTCACTAGAGTTTACAGAAAAACAGAAAAATTCCAGTGAGCAGCAGTTCTCTGGACAAAAATGCCCTTTTTATTGAAAGAGGTCAGAGGAGAATGGCTCGATTGGTGCAGGCTGACAGGAAAGCAACAGTAACTCAACTATCCACGCATTACAACAGTGATGTGCAGAAGAACATCTTTGAATGTACAATGCATCGTACATTGAAGTGGATGGGCTACAGCAGCAGAAGACCATGAACATACACTAGGTGGCCATTTTATTAGTTACAGGAGTACCTAATGAAGAGGGCACTGAGTGTATAAAATTATGAAAGATATAGATAAGATATAGACAGGTAAGCTTTTTTTCTTCAGTTAAGTGAGACTAGAATGAGGGGGCACAGTCTCAAGATTTGGGGGAATAGATTTAGGATGGAGAATTGCTTTTCTAAAGGAGTAGTGTATCTATGGAATTCTCTGCCAGGGAAGCAGTGGAGGCTACCTTACTAAATACATTTAAGACACAGTTAGATTTTTGTACAATGGGAATACGAAAAAGGCAGGTAGGTGGAGTTGAGTCCATGTCCAAATCAGGTGTGATCTTGTTGAACAGTGGGAAGGCTTGATTGGCCAGATGACCTTCTCCTGCAGCTATTTCTCATATTCATATGTTCTTAATTCCTTGTAGTTGGAATCAAACCAAAATATACGAGACACTGGTGAGACGACGCTTGAAGTGTGGTAAATAATTTTGATCACCATGTTACAAGAAGGACAGTACTAACCTGGAAAGAATGCAGAGAAGATTTTGTTTTTTTATGATGCAACATGGTAACACATCTTCTGGCTCAATGAGCCTGCACCTCTGAATTACAATCATCTGAGAATTAACCCAATAAACCGCACAATTTTGGAATGTGGGGGGAAACCACAGCATGTGGAGGAAACTCGTGGTTATGGGGAAAACATATAAACTCATTACAGATGCTGTGGGAATCGAACCCCAGTCACTGGCACTGTAAGGCAATGTGGATTACCTTGTCGGCCCATAGCATCCCCATTTGTGAGGATGCCGTCAGGATTTGAGGCTTAAGTTGAAGCAGGTTAAAGAGCTGGAACTTTATTCCAGGGACCATAAGAGATTGAGTGGTGACCTTATAGAAGTGAGTAAAATCCTGATGGGTATACATCAAGGGGAACTAAACACCACTGGAGGACATCAGTTTAAAGTGAGTGTGGAAAGATTTATAAGGTGCCTGAGGGGCAAATTCTGCATGCAGATGGTGTGTGTATATGAAATGAGTTTCCAGAAGAAATGGTTGAGACAGGAAGAATCATAAAATTTGAGACATTTGGACAAGTGCATGGATAAGAGGAGTTTAGAGGGATATAGGGCAAACATGGGCAGATGAGACGACCTAGGTGGGCACGATTGTCGGCAAGAATGGGTTGGGCTGAAGAGCCTCTTTCCATGTTGTATTGTTCTATGACACTCGGTTTCCAGTTCCTTTCTCGATTATGCAAACACACTAACAGCTAAGTCCTAGCCAATTTGGGTGGGGTGCTTGCCAAAGAATTTCGACTCAGGAGTTCAATTGATCGAGGGTCAATTCTTACTGCTACATGTAAGGAGTCTATACATTTTCCCATGACAGCATGGGCTTCCCCCTGGAGCTATGGTTTCCTCCCACATTGCAAAGATGTACGGGTTTGGGTTAGTAAATTGTGGGCATATTACGTTGGTGCTGGAAGCATGGTGTCACTTATAGGCTGTCCCCAGCATATCCTTGGACTGTTTTGGTCATTGATGCATTGGAAGCATTTCACTGTAGGTTTTGATGTGCATGTGACAAATAAAACTGCTGACTGTAAATCATTTGAATGACCACACACTTTCTGTCTCCCTAAATCTCCCCTCAACCTCAGACTTTGTTGGTTGCTGAGGCAAATGATGCATTTCACTGCATATTTCAATGCTCTGGTGTACATGTGACAAATAAAGGTGATCTTTTATCTTTTAATCTAGTCTGTAAGAAACTTTCTAGTTTGTAATACAACTGATATAATTTTGGAAGCCTATTTTATAGGGCATCATGATGGACTGAATTATCTCATCCTGTGGCATATTATTTCATGAAATTATATATTATGTGTCAAAGGATGATTTTGTAATGAAGCATATTTTTTTCTGATATTTGTGTTTAGTTCTGGGAAACTCATAATAGAGGTATAATAGAAAACTGTGATATTTCATTACAAATTTCTAACATGTCTCTTCTCAAATACTTATTTGAGGTGATGCACCTTGACATGCAAATATCATTTCATTAAGGATAGAAATTTAGAGATAACACTGGAATATATCTTATTCATTTGAGTTAACAGTATCACGCTAATATATCATCTTGCTACCACATTATTTAACACATTATTTAAAGTAAATATGAATTTAATATTGAAATGTTCTAATCAAGATCACTGGGGAAAATTGTTCATGTGGTGGTGTGAATGCATCCTTGGAAGAAGAAAATTGCACATTAATTCCTCAGCAAATCAGGCAACATCTATGGAAGGGTATAAACAGCTGACGTTGTTTATTCCTCTCCACAATCTCGTGTGTTTGTGATTTGGCATTTTACCTTACTGCACTGTGTAATGATTTGATTTGGATGAACAGTATGCAAGACAAACTTCATTGCTTGAACATGTTCAGGAAAAAAATCATAGAATATAAAACATAAAATGCAAAATATAGAACAGTACTGTATATTCAATGTCTGCAGTGAGATGCTGATGATGTTCTATAGGTCAGTTGTTGAGAGCGCCCTCTTCTTTGTGGTGGCGTGTTGGGGAGGAAGCATTAAGAAGAAGGACGCCTCACGTCTTAATAAGCTGATAAGGAAGGCGGGCTCTGTCGTGGGCAAAGTACTGGAGAGTTTAACATCGGTAGCTGAGCGAAGGGCGCTGAGTAGGCTACGGTCAATTATGGAAAACCCTGAACATCCTCTACATAGCACCATCCAGAGACAGAGAAGCAGTTTCAGCGACAGGTTACTGTCGATGCAATGCTCCTCAGACAGGATGAAGAGGTCAATACTCCCCAATGCCATTAGGCTTTACAATTCAACTGCCAGGACTTAAGAACTTTTTTTTTTTTTTTTTTTTTTTAAAGCTATTATTAATGCTTTTTGAGTTAGTGATTTAGATGCATATCATATTATTACTGAGTTAAGTATTGTATGTAAGGAGTTTTTGCTACAACAAGTGTATGGGACATTGGAAAAAATGTTGAATTTCCCCATGGGGATGAATAAAGTATCTATCTATCTATCTATCTATCTATCTATCTATCTATCTATCTAGTACAGGCCTTCAGCTCACCATGTTGTACCAACTAGTCCTGATGAAGGGTCCTGGCCTGAAATATGACTCTGCTCCTTTCCAACTATTCTTCCTGAACTGCTGAGTTCCTCCAGCATTTTGTGTGTGAGTTGGGCTTGAATTCCAGCACCTGCAGAATCTCTTGTGTTGCTTTAGCCCAACTGCTTTAGTGTGGCAGACGTTGAGATGGGTTTCAGCTCTCCATCCAGATGATGGTTCATTTTCATGGGCCTGGATATTGCAATACCAGTGTGTTCTGTTACTGCAAAAAGTTTTTGAATGGAGGTCAGCCATTGTGGGAAGCAGCCTCCCCTCCATGGATTCAGTCTTTATTTCTGGCTGCTTTAGTAAAGCAGCCAACATTATCAAAGAACCCACCCCCCACCCTAGACAATCTCTTTTCTCCCCATCTCATTGGGTAGAGGATACAAAAAATTGAAAACGCATACTACCAGTCTCAAGGATAGCTTCTATCCCACTGAGAGAACCACTATGCGACAAAGATGAACTTTCATCCTCACAATCTACCAAATCATTTCCCTTGCACCCTTGTTGTTTACCTCAACTGAACTTTTTTCCATAACTGTAACTGTAGCATTATATTCTGCATTCTGTCATCCCACTGCCTCAAAATACTTTTAAATGAGCTGTATGGGTGGCTTGCAAAACTAAGCTTTCACTGTGGCTTGGTATATGTGACAACACCAATGCCAATATTACTCTCCTGAGTTCACCTCTCCTGAATTGTGAAGGCCGCTCTTGCTGAGTTAAGAATTTCAAATGCAAGCAGCAAGCCCATCAACTGTGCCTCGGACTTGAGTGAATGGACAGGGTGAGGTAGATGAACAGAACAAGCTTTGCCGGAGTAGTTCCTGAGAAGCCCCGCCCCTCACTTTGCCAGCTGTCTAAACTCTCAACATTTTCCCAGTTCTTCTGAATATCTGAGCCAAACATACGCACTTCAAAACTATCGAAAATACAATCAGTTTTAAGAATTTTATAAGAAAATACTTTTAAGTAATTAAAAGTAGAACACAAATATAGCAGAATATAGTATTGGCAGAATATAGTATTATTAGTATTGATGGTAAGACTTTGGCAGTGTGGAGGAGCAGAGGGATCTTGGGGTCCAAGTCCAGAGGACGCTCAAAGCAGCAACGCAGGTTGACTCTGTGGTTAAGAAGGCATACGGTGTATTGGCCTTCATTAATCGTGGAATTGAATTTAAGAGCTGAGAGGTAATGTTGCAGCTATGTAGGACCCTGGTCAGACCCCACTTGGAGTATCGTGTTCGGTTCTGGTCGCCTTACTACAGGAAGGACGTGGAAGCCATAGAAAGGGTGCAGAGGAGATTTACAAGGATGTTGCCTGGATTGGGGAGCATACATTCTGAGAATAAGTTGAGTGAACTGGGCCTTTTCTCCTTGGAGTGACAGAGGATGAGAGGTGACCTGATAGAGGTGTATAAGATGATGAGAGGCATTGATTGTGTGGATAGTCAGAGGCTTTTTGCCAGGGCTGAAATGGTTTCCACAGGAGGACACAGGTTTAAGGTGCTGGGGAGTAGGTACAGAGGAGATGTCAGGGGTAAGTTTTTACTCAGAGATTGGTGAGTGCGTTCAATGAGCTGCCGGCAATGGTGGTGGAGGCGGATATGATAGGGTCTTTTAAGAGACTTTTGGATAGGTACACTAACATCCATCATCATGAATTGTGTCAAGAAGCTCGTCAGGAGGAGGAGTATAGGAAACTGATACAGGACTTTGTGATATGGTGCAACTCAAACTACCTGCGTCTCAATATCACCAAGACCAAGGAGATGGTGGTGGACTTTAGGAGATCTAGGCCTCATATGGAGCCAGTGATCATTAATGGAGAATGTGTGGAGCAGGTTAAGACCTACAAGTATCTGGGAGTACAGTTAGACGAGAAGCTTGACTGGACTGCCAACACAGATGCCTTGTGCAGGAAGGCACAGAGTCGAATGAACTTCCTAAGAAGGTTGGCGTCATTCAATGTCTGTAGTGAGATGCTGAAGATGTTCTATAGGTCAGTTGTGGAGAGCGCCCTCTTCTTTGTGGTGGCGTGTTGGGGAGGAAGCATTAAGAAGAGGGACGCCTCACGTCTTAATAAGCTGGTAAGGAAGGCGGGCTCTGTCGTGGGCAAAGTACTGGAGAGTTTAACATCGGTAGCTGAGCGAAGGGCGCTGAGTAGGCTACGGTCAATTATGGATAACCCTGAACATCCTCTACATAGCACCATCCAGAGACAGAGAAGCAGTTTCAGCGACAGGTTACTGTCGATGCAATGCTCCTCAGACAGGATGAAGAGGTCAATACTCCCCAATGCCATTAGGCTTTACAATTCAACTGCCAGGACTTAAGAACTTTTTTTTTTTTTTTTTTTTTTAAAGCTATTATTAATGCTTTTTGAGTTAGTGATTTAGATGCATATCATATTATTACTGAGTTAAGTATTGTATGTAAGGAGTTTTTGCTACAACAAGTGTATGGGACATTGGAAAAAATGTTGAATTTCCCCATGGGGATGAATAAAGTATCTATCTATCTATCTATCTATCTATCTATCTATCTATCTATCTAGTACAGGCCTTCAGCTCACCATGTTGTACCAACTAGTCCTGATGAAGGGTCCTGGCCTGAAATATGACTCTGCTCCTTTCCAACTATTCTTCCTGAACTGCTGAGTTCCTCCAGCATTTTGTGTGTGAGTTGGGCTTGAATTCCAGCACCTGCAGAATCTCTTGTGTTGCTTTAGCCCAACTGCTTTAGTGTGGCAGACGTTGAGATGGGTTTCAGCTCTCCATCCAGATGATGGTTCATTTTCATGGGCCTGGATATTGCAATACCAGTGTGTTCTGTTACTGCAAAAAGTTTTTGAATGGAGGTCAGCCATTGTGGGAAGCAGCCTCCCCTCCATGGATTCAGTCTTTATTTCTGGCTGCTTTAGTAAAGCAGCCAACATTATCAAAGAACCCACCCCCCACCCTAGACAATCTCTTTTCTCCCCATCTCATTGGGTAGAGGATACAAAAAATTGAAAACGCATACTACCAGTCTCAAGGATAGCTTCTATCCCACTGAGAGAACCACTATGCGACAAAGATGAACTTTCATCCTCACAATCTACCAAATCATTTCCCTTGCACCCTTGTTGTTTACCTCAACTGAACTTTTTTCCATAACTGTAACTGTAGCATTATATTCTGCATTCTGTCATCCCACTGCCTCAAAATACTTTTAAATGAGCTGTATGGGTGGCTTGCAAAACTAAGCTTTCACTGTGGCTTGGTATATGTGACAACACCAATGCCAATATTACTCTCCTGAGTTCACCTCTCCTGAATTGTGAAGGCCGCTCTTGCTGAGTTAAGAATTTCAAATGCAAGCAGCAAGCCCATCAACTGTGCCTCGGACTTGAGTGAATGGACAGGGTGAGGTAGATGAACAGAACAAGCTTTGCCGGAGTAGTTCCTGAGAAGCCCCGCCCCTCACTTTGCCAGCTGTCTAAACTCTCAACATTTTCCCAGTTCTTCTGAATATCTGAGCCAAACATACGCACTTCAAAACTATCGAAAATACAATCAGTTTTAAGAATTTTATAAGAAAATACTTTTAAGTAATTAAAAGTAGAACACAAATATAGCAGAATATAGTATTGGCAGAATATAGTATTATTAGTATTGATGGTAAGACTTTGGCAGTGTGGAGGAGCAGAGGGATCTTGGGGTCCAAGTCCAGAGGACGCTCAAAGCAGCAACGCAGGTTGACTCTGTGGTTAAGAAGGCATACGGTGTATTGGCCTTCATTAATCGTGGAATTGAATTTAAGAGCTGAGAGGTAATGTTGCAGCTATGTAGGACCCTGGTCAGACCCCACTTGGAGTATCGTGTTCGGTTCTGGTCGCCTTACTACAGGAAGGACGTGGAAGCCATAGAAAGGGTGCAGAGGAGATTTACAAGGATGTTGCCTGGATTGGGGAGCATACATTCTGAGAATAAGTTGAGTGAACTGGGCCTTTTCTCCTTGGAGTGACAGAGGATGAGAGGTGACCTGATAGAGGTGTATAAGATGATGAGAGGCATTGATTGTGTGGATAGTCAGAGGCTTTTTGCCAGGGCTGAAATGGTTTCCACAGGAGGACACAGGTTTAAGGTGCTGGGGAGTAGGTACAGAGGAGATGTCAGGGGTAAGTTTTTACTCAGAGATTGGTGAGTGCGTTCAATGAGCTGCCGGCAATGGTGGTGGAGGCGGATATGATAGGGTCTTTTAAGAGACTTTTGGATAGGTACACTAACATCCATCATCATGAATTGTGTCAAGAAGCTCGTCAGGAGGAGGAGTATAGGAAACTGATACAGGACTTTGTGATATGGTGCAACTCAAACTACCTGCGTCTCAATATCACCAAGACCAAGGAGATGGTGGTGGACTTTAGGAGATCTAGGCCTCATATGGAGCCAGTGATCATTAATGGAGAATGTGTGGAGCAGGTTAAGACCTACAAGTATCTGGGAGTACAGTTAGACGAGAAGCTTGACTGGACTGCCAACACAGATGCCTTGTGCAGGAAGGCACAGAGTCGAATGAACTTCCTAAGAAGGTTGGCGTCATTCAATGTCTGTAGTGAGATGCTGAAGATGTTCTATAGGTCAGTTGTGGAGAGCGCCCTCTTCTTTGTGGTGGCGTGTTGGGGAGGAAGCATTAAGAAGAGGGACGCCTCACGTCTTAATAAGCTGGTAAGGAAGGCGGGCTCTGTCGTGGGCAAAGTACTGGAGAGTTTAACATCGGTAGCTGAGCGAAGGGCGCTGAGTAGGCTACGGTCAATTATGGATAACTCTGAACATCCTCTACATAGCACCATACAGAGACAGAGAAGCAGTTTCAGTGACAGGTTACTATCGATGCAATGCTCCTCAGACAGGATGAAGAGGTCAATACTCCCCAATGCCATTAGGCTTTACAATTCAACCGCCAGGACTTAAGAACTTTTTAAAAGCTATTATTAATGCTTTTTGAGATGGTGATTTAGATGCATATCATATTTTTTTTACTAAGTTAAGTATTGTATGTAATTAGTTTTGCTACAACAAGTGTATGGGACATTGGAAAAAAAGTTGAATTTCCCCATGGGGATGAATAAAGTATCTATCTATCTATCTATCTATCTATCTATCTATCATGAGGCACATCAAGACCCTGCTGCCCCCCTCACTGGACCCCCTGCAGTTTGTGTACAGTCTCAACCGCTCAACAGACGATGCCATTGCCATCACCCTCCACCTGGCCCCAACCCACCTGGACAAAAAAGACGCATACGTTTGGATGCTGTTCATAGACTTCAGTTCAGCATTCAACACAATCATCCCTCAGAAACTGACTGGAAAACTGAGCCTACTGGGCCTGAACACCTCCCTCTGCAACTGGATACTAGACTTCCTGACTGTGAGACCTCAGTCAGTCTGGATCGGGAGCAGCATCTTCAACACCATCACACTGAGCACGGGGGGCCCCCAGGGCTGTGTGCTCAGTCCACTGCTGTTCACTCTGCTGACCCATGACTGTGCTGCAACACACAGCTCGAACCACATCATCAAGTTCGCCGATGACACAACCGTGGTGGGTCTCATCAGCAAGAACGATGAGTCAGCATACAGAGAGGAGGTGCAGCGGCTAACGGACTGGTGCAGAGCCAACAACCTGTCTCTTAATGTGAACAAAACAAAAGAGATGGTTGTTGACTTCAGGAGGGCATGAAGTGACCACTCTCTGCTGAACATTGACGGCTCCTCAGTAGAGATCGTTAAGAGCACCAAATTTCTTGGTGTTCACCTGGCAGAGAATCTCACCTGGTCTCTCAATACCAGCTCCATAGCAAAGAAAGCCCAGCAGCGTCTATTTTCTGCGAAGGCTGAGGAAAGTCCATCTCCCACCCCCCCATCCCCATCACATTCTACGGGGGTTGTATTGAGAACATCCTAAGCAGCTGCATCACTGCCTGGTTTGGAAATTGCACCATCTCGGATTGCAAGACCCTGCAGCGGATAGTGAGGTCAGCTGAGAAGATCTTTGGGGTCTCTCTTCCCGCCATCATGGACATTTACACTACATGCTGCATCCGCAAAGGAAACAGCAATATGAAGGACCCCACGCACCCCTCATACAAACTCCTCTCCCTCCTACCATCTAAGAAAAGGCACCGAAGCATTCAGGCTGTCACGACCAGACTATGTAGCAGTTTCTTCCCCCAAACTATCAGACTCCTCAATACCCAGAGTCTGGACTGACACCTTACTCCCCTATTGTCCTGTTTATTATTTATTGTAATGCCTGCACTGTTTTGTGCACTTTATGCAGTCCTGGGTAGGTCTGTAGTCTAGTGTAGTTTTTTTCTGTGTTGTTTTTTACGTAGTTCAGTCTAGTTTTTTGTACTGTGTCATGTAACACCATGGTCCTGAAAAACGTTGTCTCATTTTTACTATGTACTGTACATAGCAGTTATGGTCGAAATGACAATAAAAGTGACTTGACTTGACTTGACTTGATGGAGCTTAGAAAAATAGAATGCTATGGGTAAGCCTAGTAATTTCTAAGGTCGGGACATGTTCGGCACAACTTTGTTGGCCGAAGGGCCTGTATTGTGCTGTAGGTTTTCTATGTTTCTACAAATAGTTGCACAACTTCGTCTTCTTTTAACCTTATTTTTCTCTTTCTTATCCACAGCTATGCAATCCAGATTCAAATACTCTGCACCATGCCACACCTAGAACAAGACCTGAAAGCAGATACTAGAGCACAGATATCGGCAAATTCCAACTCTGCAGCTGGGGACATGTAGCTGGGATCTATCGTCTGGAATTGGGCAGAGGGATCAAGTACTCTTACCTTTGAAGAGTATCCCAAAACAAATCATGACTAACCAAGAGATATAATAGCCGTTGTGTGCATACATTAGAGCAGGAGACAGCAAAGTCCTGTGAATTCTATACAATTTGTGGCTACTTCAATTGCATCACACTATCATGTTATCTTGTAATGCAGTGGTGAATGACTGAAAATAAATGGGTTCTAAAGTTAGGTATTGCACTGGACAATCTATCTGCTGGAGATGGCTTTGTTCTGCTATCCAAGCTTGTGTCACATATTGTCACTGTGAATGTTGCAGGCAAATTTATCTCTGCTGAGAATCTGATGCTTTCAGTAGTTGTTTTAGCATATCTCCTTCCATTATTGCTCCTCAATAAAGAAGCTATGTTGAGGCAATATTAACTGATTCTTGTCCTATCAGCCCTGATTAATGGTTCAACTACCCTGTGTACTGTCATACTTCTGCAAACAGAAATTTTTACAACAGTCGAAAGTTTTTCTTGTGTCCAGTCCGATTTCAGGATCTCTTCATTGGATAGCTGTTATTTCTGAATAATGCTGACATGTTCGCAACAGCTGTCTCACTTTTAATTTGTCTTTGGTTTAGATTAACTGGGCTTTTTCATCATCTCACTAAATTTGTGGGAAAAGTTGAGATTTTTTTTTGCTTCCACAGAGGTAATTTTGTCTCAGTGAAGGCATTTTTAACAAAGAGTGCACCTTTTAGTGTATCCCAAACCTGGGAAATGTATTGCAGCTATTCACATTATCTGCATCCCTCATGACTTTATAAACCTCCTTCAGGTCATTCTGCAGCCTCTTATGCTCCAAGACAAATTTCCATTCAGTCTTTCTTTATAGCTTAGACTCTCCAGTCCTGGTAATATCCTTGTAACTCATGTTTTTGTAGCTTTTTCAGTTTAATTACATTCTGTGATGTATGTAATAATCCAAATATTATCTCAGAATGTGGGACAGTACAGCACAGGTCCTTCAGCGCACAATGCTGTGTGGACCTTTTAACCTACTTCAAGCTCAGTCTAACACTTCCCAGAGCGAAGGGCGCTGAGTAGGCTACGGTCAATCATGGAAAACCTTGAACATCCACTGCATAGCACCATCCAGAGACAGAGAAGCAGTTTCAGTGACAGGCTGCTTTCGATGCAATGCTCCTCAGACAGGATGAAGAGATCATTACTCCCCAATGCCATTCAGCTTTACAATTCAACCGCCAGGGGCAAGATATGTTAAAGTGCCGGGGTTAGGACTGAGCTTAAGTTACCATTCAATGTATTTTAGTAAACTATTTAAGAACTTTTTAAAAGCTATTTATTAATGTTTTTTTGAGAGGGTGATTTTAGATGCATATCATATTTATACTGAGTTAAGTATTGTATGTAATTAGTTTTGCTACAATAAGTGTATGGGACACTGGAAAAAATGTTGAATTTCTCCATGGGGATGAATAAAGTATCTATCTATCTATCTATTTTTCTATCATTCGCATTATCAACAGCACACCAGCAGAAACATGACGTTTCACCTCCTGCATACGATATCTTGACCCTGGGAATGCCAAACACCAAGAAAGCACACCAATGCCTCTACTTTCTCAGAAGGCTCGGGAAATTCAACAAGTTTTTGTTGACCTTTACCAGTTTTTAACAGATGCACCATAGAATACATCCTATCAGGATGCATTAAAGTTTGGTTTGGCAGCTGTTCTGTCCAGGACTGCAAGAGCTCAGACCATCACAAACACTTCCCCTCCAAGGACTCTTTCTTCAATCCTTGCTGCCTCAGAAAGCAATCCAAGACCCCTCACAGGCATTCTCTCGTTTCCCTCCTTTCCTCGGGTAGAAGATACAAAGGCTGAAAGCACATACCACCAGACTCAAGGGTGGCTTCTGCCTACTGTTCTAAGACCCTTGAACAGACCTGCTGTACATAAAAGAACAACTCTTGACTTCACAAATTACTTCATCATGGTCTTTGCACGTTATTGTCTGACCACACTGCACTTTCTCTGTAACTGTAACAACTGCATTCTGCTATTGCTTTTCCCTTCTACTACCTTGAAGCACCTACATCTTGAAATAGGTGGAATGAGCAACTCAGTTTTTCACTACATCTCCGTACATATGACAAATCTAGTGCCAATATTCTTTCTTCACCACCCTGAATATCTGATCATAACACGTAGGAGTAGAGTGAACCCACTTGGTCCATTGAGTCTGTTGTTCACCATTCCATCATGGCTGATTTACTAGCCTTCTCAGTACCATTCTGCTGCCTTCTCCCTGTAAACTTTGATGCCTTTACTGAAATATGTTGCTACATTCATGAAGCATTCTTCTTAATGCTGTGGGAGATATATGCCATTGAATTAATGTGGTCTTCACAAGGCAAGCCAACATTTAATTGTCTATTTTTAGTTTCCCTTGAGAAAGTGGTGAGATGCCTTATTGAATCACTGTAGTCCATAAAGTGTGGGTGTCCTAGGCAATGAGTTTTTGATAGAATTAGATATTAGAATGAACGACAATGATTGCCAGAAAGTAATGTAGGAAATCTATCCTCCTTTCTTTGATGGTATTGTGAGTGACGACATAAGATCTATGGAGCAGAATGTTGAGTCAATTCTGGGTAGAGATTAAGAATAGTAAAGGGAAAAAAATCACTAGTGGGAGTTGTCTATAGGCCACCTAATAAAAATGTTGCAGTGGCAGATGCGATTAACCAAGAAATAACTGAGGCTTGTAAGAACGGAACAATAATTGTCATGGGGGATTTTAACTTCCACATAGATTGGGTGAATCAGGTTGGTCAAGGAAGTCTTGAGGCAGACTTTATAGAATGCATCCGTGATGGCTTTCTTGAGCAGCATGTTAGTGAACCTACAAGGGAAAATGCTATCTTAAATCTAGTCCTGTGCAATGAGACAGGTAAGATTAATGATCTTGTAGTCAGGGATCCTCTTGGAAAGATTGATTATAGTATGATTGAATTTCACATACAGATGGAGAATGAAATAGATCTAAAACTAGTGCATTATGCTTGAACAAGGGAGACTACAACAGGATGAAGGAGGAGTTGGCTAATGTGGATTGGGAGCACAGGCTATTTGGTAGGACAGTTGAGGAACAGTGGGATACTTTCAAAGAGATTTTTCACAGTGTTCAACAAAAGTATATTCCAGTCAAAAGTAAGGACAGTAAGTGTGGGGAGAGCCAGCCTTGGATAACTATGGAAATAAAAAATAGCATCAAATTAAAAGTTCGTGTACAAAGTCACAAGGAGTTGTGGGAGACTGGAGGATTGGGAAAACTTTAAAAAGCAACAATGAACAACTAAACAATAAATAAGGAAAAGGAAGATAGAGTATGAAAGTAAATTAGCACAAAATATAAAAACAGATAGCAAAAGTTTCAATAAATATATAAAGTGGAAGAGAGTGGCTAAAGTCAACGTAGGTCCCTTGGAAGACGAGAAGGGGAAATTGATATTGGGTGATAAGGAAATGGCTGAGGCATTGAACGTCTATTTTGTGTCGGTCTTCACGTTGGGGGACACGTCTAATATGCCAAAGAATGATGTTATGGATGAAATGGGAAGTGAGGACCTCGATAAAATCACTGTCACTAAAGAGATAGTGATGAGCAAACTAGAGGGCCTGAAGGTAGATAAGACCCTTGGTCCTGATGGGATGCATCCCAGGGTGCTGAGGGAATTGGCAGAGGTTATAGTAGATGTGCTGGTAATCATTTACCAAAATTCTCTGGACTCTGGGCAGGACCTGGTGGATTGGAGGCAGCAAATGTCACACCACTTTTTAATAAAGGATGTAAGCAAATGATTGGCAACTATAGGTCAGTTAGCTTAACATGTGTAGTTGGGAAAATGCTTGAAGTTGTCATTAAGGAAGAAATAGTAAAACATTTAGAAAGGAGTGGTTCCATTAGACAGATGCAGCATGGATTCAGAAAGGGCAGGTCATGCTTGACACACTTACTGGAGTTCTTTGAGGACATAATGAGTGCAGTGGATAGAGGGGAACAGGTGGATGTTGTATACTTGGATTTCCAGAAGGCGTTCGATAAGGTGCCACACAAGAGACTTATAAATAAGATACAGATACATGGAGTCGGAGGAAGTGTATTTGCACGGATAGTGAATTGGTTAACCAACTGAAGGCAGAGAGTTGGTATAAACAGGTGTTTCTCCGGTTGGCAGTCAGTGGTGAGTGGGGTGTCGCAGGGGTCAGTGCTGGGCCCGCAGCTGTTTACCACTTACATTGATGATTTGGAAGAGGGGACTGAGTGTAGCATAGCAACATTTGCTGATGACATTAAACTCAGTGGAAAAGCAAATTGTACAGAGGATGTGGAGAGTCAGCAGAGGGATATAGATAGGTTAAGTGAGTGGGGCAAGGTCTGGCAGATGGAATACAACGTTGGTAAGTGCGAGATTATCCACTTTAGAAGGAATAATAGAAGAGCTGATTATTATTTAAATGGTGAAAGATTGCAGCATGCTGTTGTGCAGAGGGACTTGGGAGTGTTTGTTCATGAATCGCAAAAAGTTGGCCTGCAAATACAACATGTTATTAAGAAGGCAAACGGAATGTTGGCTTTCATTGCTAGAGGGATTGAATTCAAGAGCAAGGAGGTCATGCTGCAACTATACAGGATGCTGGTGAGGCCGCACCTGGAATACTGTGTCCAGTTCTGGTCTCCATAATTGAGGAAGGATATACTGGTTTTGGAGGCGGTGCAGAGGAGGTTCACCAGGTTGATTCCAGAGATGAAGGGGTTAATCTATGAGGAGAGGTTGAGTCGCCTGGGACTATACTCTCTGGAATTCAGAAGAATGAGAGGGGATCTTATAGAAACATACAAACTTTTGAAAGAGATAGATAAGATAGAAATAAGAAAGTTGTTTCCATTAGTAGATGAGACTAAACTAGGGGACATGCTTCAAGATACAGGGGAGAAGATTTAGGATGGAGATGAGGAGAAACTGTTTTGCCCAGAGGGTGGTGAATCTGTGGAATTCTCTGCCCAGGGAAGCAGTTGAAGCTTCTTCACTAAATATATTTAAGATACAGTTACATAGATTTTTACATAGTTGGGGAATTAAGGGTTATAGGGAAAAGGCAGGTAGATGGAGCTGAGCTTACGGACTGATCAGCCATGATCTTATTGAATGGTGGGGCAGACTCGATGGGCCGGATGGCCTACTCCTGCTCCTATTTCTTATGTTCTTATGTATAAATTTGATGTAAAAATAAATGCCTTTATTGATGCAGTTGTTTTGTTTTAGCATTAAAGCTACACATTGTAAAGTTTTATGGGAAGATTACATGGAGAAGATCTATTTCCCCAACATTTTCTCTGTATTCAGACAACACATTTGGTCACCTAACCATATCATACCCTATTTAGTCTAGATCAGGAGTTCCCAACATGGGGTCTATGTATTTGTCCATGGCTTAAAAGAGGTTGGGAACCCTTGGGTCTACATGGAGGAGCTAAATGTAAATCAACAAATAAAATCTACATCAATAGTCTAAGTAAAGGCCCAGCAATTGTGAAAAACTATTTTCATCTTGACTTCAAATAAATGGTAATGTAGAAAGGATTTTTAACACTATCTTTCAAATTCTGCATTGACAAATCAGTATACCTGTCAGCATAATGTTACAAACAGTAATATTCCAGAGTTTTGCAACACTATAAAGACGGATTTGTCACACTGCCGTCTGACTGAATGCACGTTTTTCCCACATTGTGCTATTCAGACTGCAGAGATGATAATTCTAACAATTACACACTTATATCTTTCTCTCTTTCAAAGGCTATTATGATCCTGCGTTTACCTGGTTAGATGTTCCATGTCACTGCAACCTCCTGCATCATATCCGATCTGTTCCTTAATGTTGGCATTGGTGTTGGTTTATTGGCTTATTATTGCCACTTGCATTAAGATACTTTGAAAAGCCTGTCTTCCATGCTGTTCGTACAGACGAAATCATTACACTGTACTTTGAGCTAGAATGAGGTAAAACAATAGCAATGTAGAATAAAGTGTACAAGCTACTGAAGATGTTCAGTGCGAGTAAACAATGAAATGCAAGATCGTAATGGAATGGCAGTGTAGCAGTTGGCGTAATGAGGCCACAACCTCAGCCTCAGTTCAGCACAGAGTGGAGAAGTGTTGTGGAATTTACAAACACGAAACCTGGAGCCGCCAGAGGAGGCCACATCCTCAATGTCAGTGCAGTGAAGAGTGAAGTAAAAGTTGCCTCTGTTCCTAACTCCCTACCTTCTTAAGTATAACAGATTGCTTAGTTTGTTGAGAAAAAATAACAGTCTAATCCAGCCCATTATAATTGCAATCAAAAGTGTTTAATTTTTGTTTTGTCACTGATATTAACCAAAAGAGTAATGACTACTCTGGAATATTTACAGTGATAATTCTCACTAACCATCTATGATGAGAATAGCTCCCACAAGGATGCATATTTCAGCAATGAACTAAGTGGATGAAAGTAACAAATCTTGGAAAAATGAAAGATCAATTTACTGTTTCTAGATTACTGATGCACACCCACTTCACTTCAGAGGATAACTAACATCACTCAATTTTGATTGCCGTTATAATGGGCTAGATTATACGGTCATTTTTCTCAATAATAGTGGTCAGATCAAATAACAGTGCAGCCCTGCCGTGTTTAATGGATGAGTCTACATTAATTCAGGGATTTACAAAACTCAGAACAGCAAGATCCACACAGTGGCTACTTTATTAGGTACACCTGCTCATTAATACAAATGTCTAATCAGCCCATCATATGGGAACAGCTCAATGCATAAAAGCTTGCAGACATGGTCAAGAGGCTCAGTTGCCATTCAGACCAAACATCAGAATGGAGAAGGAATGTGGACAAAGTGCCTTTGACCGTGAAATGGATTGTTGGTGCCAGACAGGGTGGTTTGATCATCTCAGAAACTGCTGATCTCCTGGGATTTTCATGCACAACAGTCTCTACAGTTTACAAAGAATGGTGTGGGAAACAGGAAAGGACATGCAATGAGCAACAGTTCTATGGTGAAAACACCTTGATATTGAGAATAGCTAGACTGGTTCAAACTGACAGGAAGGCAGCAGTAAGCCAGATAATCACATGTTATATCAGTGGTGTGCAGAAGAGCATCTCGGAATGCTCACTTCAAAATTTGAAGTGGATGGGCTGTAGGAGTGTTTGTTATTCCATTTGACCAAACTCGGCACCACAGTGAAGCCGCTGGTGGAGATGCTATCTTACAATTCCGGCATCCAATAAGACCATAGGGCCATAAGACTTAATAGTTGAATTAGGCTACTCAGCCCATCGAGTCTGCTCCGCCAATTGATTATGGCTGCTTTATTTTCCCTTTATGGCTTCAAATGTCAAAAACTGGGTCATGAGTCCACAATCTTTGTGGTGCCAAAGTGAGTTCTTTGTCCATTACTCACTGGTTTAAATAAATTCAGAGAGTATCAGTTATTCACGTCCATGTTCATACTGTTACTTATTTTGAGATACAGCACAGTAACAAGTCCCTTTGGCTGAACAATCCTGATAGAACACTGTAACATTATGAAAGGCAGAGACAGAGTAGGCTGTAAGGACCTTTCTCCTAGAATAAAAATGCAGAACATTAGAGAGCATAGCTTAATTTTAATAAAAACCTTCTCACTCTCCAAACTCTATACTCTGAGTCTGCTGAATTTATTCGGAGATATAGCACAATTATAGGTCCTTCTGGCCCAACAAGCCCACCCCACCCTATGAAATCCGCATTCAAGTTCAAGTTTATTGTCATCTAACTGTGCAAATATACGAACAAATGAAACAATCTTCATCTGACCATGGTGCACCACACAACTTATATCACACATAGCACATAAAACAAAATATTACCATAAATGTTAATAAAATATTATTCAAAATGCATGTAGTGAGCAGCACAGGTAAATGGTAAACAGTACAATGAACAGTTTCCTAGTGATGAGACTTTGGTGGTGGCAGGGTATTCATTAGTCTCACAGCCTGAGGGAGGAAGCTGTTACCCAGTCTGGCAGTCCTAGTATGCTTCTGTACCTCCTTCCTGATGGCTGTGGCATGGGCGATGGGGATCCTCAATTATGCTTCAGGCCTTTCACCTCCAACAATCCCAGTAAATGTCCGAAATAGTGTGAGGGACACACCAGTGATCCACTCAAGTGGATTTTACTATCCTCTGTTTCTGTATCACACAATAATGCAGCCAAACAGGATACTCTGATGTTTTTAGCTTTTAGAATGGGGACAGGGAGCCTTGCATGCCTAAATCTCCTCAGAATATGTAGACACAACTGTGCCTTCTTGGCTAATAAGGAGGTGTTGTGGGTCCAGGTTAGATTTTATGTTATGTGCACACCAAGGAACTTCGTGCTCTTCACTCTCTCCACAGCAGAGCCATTGATGTGCAATGGAGATAGGTTGATCTGTGCCTTTCTGAAGTCCATGATAATCTCTTGTCCTTATTGAGATTCAGGTCATGGCTCTTGCAGCACTTGACAAGCCTCTCTCCCTCCTGTCTGTATGTCAGCTGATCACTGTTGCTGATGAGGTCATCACCAGCGGACTTGATGTGATTTCAGTTGGATCTGGCAATGCAGCCGTGAGTCAGCGGTGTGAGCTGCAGCAGGCTGAACACACAGCCCTGGGGGGCACCAGTGCTCAACGTGACGGAGCTTGAGATGTTGCAGCCAACTTAGATTGACAGGGTCTTTCTGTCAAAAAGTACTGAGAGGAATGTTGAGTCCCAATGAGGACAGTTTACCTACCAACCTCTGTGTTAAATGGCGAGCTGAAGTTGGTGAACAAAATTCTGGCGTACAAGGTATTGTTTTCGAGGTGGGACAGGACTGAGTGGATGGCCGAGGCTATGGCATCATCAGTAGACCTGTTTCAGCAGTAGGTGAACTGGAAAGGGTCCAATGTAGCTGGAGGTTGGATTTTATAGGATCAATTACCAGCCGTTCAAAGCACTTCATGATTGTTGAAGTCAGTATCACTGAGTGGTAATCATTTAGGCCAGTTACCTTGGGTACTCTTGGGCACTAGAATGCTGCCTTGAAGCCTTCAGGGACAGTGGACTGTTACAGAGAGATATTAAAGATGTTCATTACGATCTCTGCTACATGGATGCACAGCCTCTCAGCAGCTGACCAGATATATTGTTTGGTCCGACAGCTTTGCGTGGATTTACCCTAGCTAGGATCCTCCGCACCTTGGCAGCAGTCAGACAGGGTGTCTGTTCCTCAGGGTGAGAGTGAGCTTTTCTTGATGACATGTCATTCAATGGCTCAAATCATGCAGAGAGGGCACTCAGCTTATCAGGAAGGGAGGTGTCACTGTCTTTGACGTGCAGGGTGGACTTGTAACCAGTTATCGTTTATATACCTTGTCACATGCACCACATATCCCTGGTGTCTCAAAGGATCCATGAATTTTTTGTGTATATACACGGTTTGCCTTCCTGATGGCATAGGAGAGCATGGCTGTTTGAGTCGTCCTGTCACTGATCTGAAGGTTCCGATCCCTAACTAATGCAGGAACCTGTGCAGTCAGCTATGGTTTCTGGTTTACCCTGGTAGTGTAGTGTTTAATCACGGTAGCATCCTCAAAGTGTTTTCCAATGTAACCCGTCACTGATCCCACATGTTCATAAGTATTGATGTGTTGATGACTGGTAGACACCTTCCTGAATATGCTCCAATCTGTGCTTTCACTGTGACCAATTAATCTACAAACCCATGCAGTATGTCTTTGAAATGTGGGAGCAAACCGGATCCACTGGATAAATCCATGTGGTCATTGGGAGAACATATTAACCCCATTCAGAAAGCAGTGGAATTGGACCTGTGTTGCTGGTGCTGTAATAGTGTTACACTAAACGCTATGCAACTGTGCAGACTTGTATAACAAGAGCAGACTTAGGCCATTTGGCCCATCACGTCATCTTCACTATTCAAACAAGTTGATTTATTATCCCTCTCAAATCCATTCTCCAGCCTTCTCCCCGTAGCCTTTGATGCCCTTACTAATCAAGAACCTATCAACTTCTGCTTTAAATATACCCATTGACTTGGCATCCACAACCGTTTGTGGCAATGAATTCTACATACAGTATTCACCACACTCTGGTTACAAAAATTCTTCCTCAACTCTTTTCTAAATTGATGTCCTTGTATTCTAAGCCTGTGTCCCCGGTCATAGATTCTCCCATTGTAGGAAACATCCCCTTCACGTCCACTCTATCTAGGCCTTTAAATATTCAATAGGCTTCAATGAGATCCCCTTTCATTCTTCTAAACTCCAGTGGGTACAGGCTCAGATCCATCAAACATTCCTCATATATTAAATCTTTCATTTCTTGGATCATTCTTGTGAATAAACCTCCTCTAGACCTTCTCCAACGTCAGCACATCCTTTATTAAATAAATAGCCCAAAACTGTTCACAATACTTAAAGCTTCAGGTGAATTATGATATTGGACTAGAACACAGGAGTCTGTGAGGTTGATGTCAATGTTTTCTGTACAATAACCCACAATGTGTGATCATTACAGACTACATAAATGGCAAAGCTACAATTCACACTGAAGAGCTGATTTGCACTGCCCCAAGTTGCAAGGTTGAAAATATTCTCAACGTGTTTGAACCCTTCCCTAACAATCTGGTAACTTGTAGGCTGACAGTATTCTCTGCTCTAAACTGGCAGATAATCAGAGAATCTATCTTGTTTGCAAGCTTTTGATTCCTGAGCAGAGTATTTTGAAATATAACAAGTGAATAATGAGCAGAAGATTTCTATATTCAGTGCTCTTGCTTGCAATTAACATTGAAAATAAATCTCTCAAATGTCCACTGTCCCATTGTTGTGATGTCATCTTCATTTGCCCATAACTGAAGAGTGTTTTATACAGCCGCGATTATTCCTAAAAGATTTAATTAACTGTATGCAGATTGCTGTGCATTGTGGACAGATTTTCTGCTAGTTGTATTATGTTGGAAGTACTCCCAGAGAAAGCACGTGGTAGGGGAGTGTGGGTGGTCTTTGATGGGTTTAGAAGATGAAGAATCCCTGTTTTCTTTCCCTGTAATTAACTTGCTATTAACAATATCAGAGCAATTCACAGCAGCGCAATACCTCATGACATTACTAATAAATGACCAGAGATCTAATTCTCATTGATCTTGAACTGATTTAAGTGATTTGAGTGAAGCTTTATACTCATTGCAAAGTATTTTATTTTCCCAAATACCTTTCAGTGCTTTATTCAATGAAATGTAGTCTTCAGGTTATCATCCTAAAAGTCCTGAGCTCTGGCATTGGAAAATTTTTCTCCCTAAGGCTGCTATGTCATTTGGACAAGATAATTAAAAATGCAACCCAAAGGTGAGGTTTCACAGATCCCTACCCAGCTAATTCTATTTGCAGACTGAAATGAAAACTTCGCAAGAGACTTGAACCCATTGGAAGGTCACGAGGAACTACAATAGCTCATGGAATAAAAGTTATTTGCAGTCTGACAGTGGAGCATTTGAGATCGAAGACTTGTTCCCTATACTATGCTGAACTACCTCAACAGAAAGTTTTGAGAGCAATGCAATTATCCACAGTTCACCTCAAGAATGATCAATAAGACAAAAGGTCATAACCCTGGTTTTTGTGTTGATCTGTACACTCGTACTAATCACAGTGGAGGGCTGAAAATGAGTACTTTTTTGTTTATGTAGCTCTCGTAACCCAGGTTTAATCCTGACCTCTGATGCTGTCTATGTATAAGGGTGGCACAGTACCATATTAGCTAACATAATGCTTTAAAGTGTCAGTGATCAAGGTTCAATTCCAGCTGCTGAATGGAAGGAGCTTATACGTTCTCCCTGTGACTGCGTGCGTTTCTTCTGGGTGCTTCATTTTCCTCCCATGTTCCAAAAAAAAAGATGTACAGGTTAGTAAGAGATACTGTCAATGAAAAACGACTCTAGGGACCTGACTTTAAGAGATTATGCCTTTATTCAGCATGATATCACGGACAGCTTTCAGAAATATGCAAGGCTCTGAGTTACAGAGTAATTTCGGCATATATTTGATAAGTTGGCACCTTTTACTTTATTTTCTTTTCCTTCATATATACTGTATTGCATAGTACTCTTTTAGTTTTAGTAAAATCTTTAAAGTGTATTCCATAACGGTATCTGGTGTGAGTTTGATATTGTGTGTGTGCGCGCGGCATAAACTTGATTCTCACAGCACCTGTGTGTACGAGAGGTGGGGCTGGCGAGTGGCTGGATCTCCTTTTCCCCTAGACATATGCTAGCCTGTTGGGTAAGTGTTACACAAATATACACAAATACTAGCATATGAGTGTATCTGTTACACGAGCAAACATATGTGACCAGGAGCAAGTGGGTACATCAATTATACAAGATATTTTTAATCATTAACCACTCAAGTGACTAACTCATACGAGTGTGTGTTTCTCTTTTCGGCCATCTGCACTCAGTGCTGCATCCTGATTATGAAAGACTATCTGCCCTCTGCAGGTCTAAGTTTAGGACATTGGGTTACAAAAGTTCATTGGGTTTCTAAGTTCAAATGGAAAAATACAAGTTAGCTACTTAGTTCATTAACTCTTTCGCTGATCCTTCTACTACAGTTAGCAAATTGTGGGCATACTATATTGGCTCTAGGAACATGGCGACACTTGTGTCCAAACCAAGCACATTGGCCATTGGCGATGCATTTCACTGTATGTTTTGATGTGTTGATGTACATGTGACAAATAAAGCTAATCTTCGTATCTTTTTGTGGAATATAATTGATCTCCTGTGACCGCATGTGTTTCCTCCAGCTGCTCTGGGTTCCTACTACATCTCAAAGACTTTTAATAGTTTGACAGAAAACTGTAAATTGCTCATTGTGTAGGAGGGTGGCAGTGTCAAGAGGAGTGAAGTTAATGGGAGTGAGTCATAGAGTGAAAGAAAAGTACAGCACAGTAATAGGCCCTTCAGCCCAACTAGTGCATGCTGAACTAATTAAACTGCCTTGTCCCATTAACCTGCACCTGGACCATAGCCCTCCTTTGCTTAATCGCTATCAAAACTTATCCAAACTTTGCTTAAACATTAAAGTCGACCACACTTGCACCATTTTCACTGGCAGCTCGTTACACACTCTCACGACCCTCAGAGTGAAAAGGTTTCTTCTTGTGTTCCCATTAAACTTTTCACCCTTCATCCTTAAGCCATGACCTGTATTTGTAGTCCTACCCAACCTCTGTGAAAAAAGCTTTCCTGCGTCTACCCCATCTATACCCCTCATAACTTCATTTTTTTATTTTATTGAGATAGAGCATGGACTAGGCCTTTCCAGTCCTTCGAGCCATGTCACCCAGCAACCTCCATTTTAATTCTAGCTTAATCATGCAAAAAATTACAATGAGCAATTAACCTGGTAATCGGTACATCTTTGGACTGCAGGAGGAAACCAGAGCACCCCGAGGAACCTATGCAGTCATGGGGAGAACATACAAACTCCTTAAAGGCAGTGGGAGGGAATTTAATCTGGGTCACCTGTATTGTAAAGTGTTGTACTAACAACTATGCTACTGTGCCACCCTTTATCTTTGTATACGTCTATCAAATCTCTCCTCAATTTTCTACGTTCCAAGGAATAAAATCATAACCTATTCAACCTTCCCTTACAACTCAATTCCCCCAGTCCCGGCAACATCTTTGTAAATTAGCTTTCTTTGTCACATGTACGTACATCAAAACATACAGTGATATGCAGTTTTTTGCACCAACGTCCAAAACAGTCTAAGATGTGCAGGGGGTAGCCCACATTTGTCACATGCTTCTGCCCCCCTCCATAATTTACATATCCTAACTTGTACATCTTTGAAATGTGGGAGAAGACCGGAGCACATGCAGTCACTGGGGGAATCTTCCAATATTCCTGTAGACAGTGGTGGGTATTGAAACCTGATTATATAGCTGACAATACATACAGGATGTTGAAGGAACTTAGCCAACCAGGCAGCATCTATGGAAAAGAGTAAACAGTCAGCATTTTGAGCTGAGACTCTCTATCAGAACTGAAATGTAAACTGTTTACTCTTTTCCAAAGATGCTGCCTGCCCTGCTGAGTTCCTCCAGGATTTTGTTTATGTTGCTTAGATTTCCAGCAGCTGCAGATTTTTTCTTGATCATATAGCTGGTGTTGTAATGCGTTTGCACTAACCACTGTGCTATCGTGTCACTGTAACCCGCAGTTCTGTACTGAGGGTGTGTTACTGTACCTGAGAACTGTCCTTCAAAAACAGAATCTTAAACCCAGAGGTATTGAAGGGCCCCTTGTTACAAAGAAAAGGGCAGTTATGCATGGTGTACAATACAAACCATATCTTTATCGCATCAAGTTTCATGACATATGCCAGTGATATTAAACCTGACTCTGATTCAGATTCTGACAAGTTAGATGATCTGCAATTTGGTGGACCTGGCAATGAATAGATTGACTTCAGTGGGAATTGCAGTCAGGAGACCACAAGCATTGTTGAGGGTCCCTACATAGAACATAGAACAAAGAAATCAAAGCACATTACAGGCCCTTTGGCCCATATGTTGTGCCGACCATGTAATCCACTCTAGAAACTGCCTAGGATTACCCTACCACATAGTCCTATAGTTTTTGAAGCTCCATGTACCTATCTAAGAGTCTCTTAAAAGACCCTATTGTATCCACCTCCACCACCATCACTGGCAGTGCATTCCACGCACCCACCACTCTCTGTGTAAAAACCTACCTCTGACGTTCCCCTTGTATCTACTTCCAAGCATCTTAAAACTATGTCCCGTCATGTTAGTCATTTCAGTCCTAGGAAAAAGCCTCTGACTATCCACACAATCGATGCATCTCATCATCTTGTACACCTCTGTCAGGTCACCTCTCATCCTCTGTCGCTCGAAGGAGAAAAGGCCGAGTTCGCTCAATCTATTCTCTTAAGCAACACTGATCGCAACATCCTCGTAAATCTCCTCTGCACTCTTTCTATAGAATCCATATCCTTCCAGTAGTGAGGTTACCAGAACTGAACAGAGTGTTCTTTACCACCCATCCCACCATCTCTTTTACCCGCTACTGTCAGGAAAGAGGTACAGGAGCATCAAGACTTGAATGTAACAATATCTTCTCCCAGGCTCTTTTTGAGGACCTGTGTTGGTCAAGGTTGACCATGGGTGTTACGTCCCAGCTGTCTATGTGGTATGCAGGCCAGGGCAGTATGATTTGAAGAGCAAGTTGTTGCCCTGTAGCAGGTAACCCCTTTCCACACAGCTGTTGAATCCAAAGGAGAAGCAGAGACTGATATAGTTCACATCAGCGGTGTTGCAGGAACTGCCAGTCAGCATTGAACTTAATGTAGGATGGCATTAGGGACTCTTTCAGATTTTTCCTTGGGGTTTATTTCCAAAGTCTTCCCCATGAGTGGGTATAGCTGCAAGGCAGTGGGGTTTGAGATCAGAGTTTTCCTTCTCCTAGATGAGGTGTGAACCATGGCTGATGGGTCCCATTTGCCCAAAGCGACTGGGTTTAAGGCACCACTGACTCGCCTTTGCCCTTCCTTCTGAGTAGCTAATGCACATGAGAAGGCCAGGTGCTGGACTTGGTTGTTGGAGGCTATTTGAGATGCATGCCATTGGAGCCATTTACAGTAATAGGCGTTGGGAGCTTATCCCCATTACCACTGCTCCCCCCCTCCAGCTATAACAACCCAGGCTGTGCGTCTGATGAACACTCTACCACCACCAAAGTTTTGTCACTAGGACAGCGAGCTGTTTACTGTTTACCTATGCTGTGCATCACACATGCATTCTGAATTATAGTTCACTGTTATTTGTGGTAATATTTTGTTTTACATGCTGTCTGTGATATATATATTGTGGATGCACCATGGTCTGGAGGTATATTGTTTCATCTTGTTGTCTATGTATAACATACACGGTTAGATGACATTGAACCTGACCCTGAAGCTGAACTTGTATAGACCATAAGATACAGGAGCAGAATTTGGCCATTCATCCTATCCAGTCTCCTCCACCATTTCATCATGGCTGCTTTAATATCTCTCTCAGCATCATTCTCTTGCCTTCTCCACATATCCTTTAACACCGCTACTAATTAAGAATCTGCCAACCTCTGCTTCAAATATACCCAATGAATTGGCTTCTGCAACCATCTATGGTAATGGATTCAACAGATTAATTGCCCTCTGGCAAAGAAACTCCTCATTCTCTCTGTTCTAAATAGGCATCCCTCTATTCTGAGTCTATGCCCTTTGGTCCTAGTCACGCCTTCTACAGGAAACATCCTACCCAAATCCACTCCATTCTGACCTTTCAATATTCAATAGGGTTCCATGAGATCTCTTCTCATTATTCTGAACTTCAGTGAGTACAGGCCCAAAGCCATCAAACACTCCTCGTGGGTTAACCCTTTCATTCCTGGAATCATTTTTGTGAACCTCCAATGCTAGCACATCCTTTCTTAGATAAGGGGTCAAAAACTGTTCACAGGACTCCAAGTCTGGTCTGAGCAAAGCCTCAGAAAACCTCAGATTACATCCTTGCTTTTATATCCTAGTCCTCTTGAATAAATTTCATGTAAAAATCTATATGGGTGTAATACCTTCACTTCACAATAAACCCTCGATGGGCTATAAAGTTTTTTTTGTTTTAATGGTATGAGCAGTGTAATACTGTGGTTGAAATGACTGGGAATTAAATATCCAAGGATGTTAGGTAATATGAGGAAGGATATACTGCCTTTGAAGGCAGTGCAGAGGAGGTTCACCAGGTTGATTCCAGAGATGAAGGGGTTAACCTATGAGGAGAGATTGAGTCACCTGGGACCATACTCTCTGGAATTCAGAAGAATGAGAGGGGATCTTACAGAAACATACAACATTTTGAAAGGGATAGATAAGATAGAAATAGGAAAGATGTTTCCATTGTTAGGTGGGAATAGAACTACGGGACATTGCCTCAAGATTCAGGGGAGAAGTTTTAGGACGGAGATGAGGAGAAACTGTTTTTCCCAGAGGGTGGTGAATCTGTGGAATTCTCTGCCCAGGGAAGCAGTTGAGGCTTCTTCACTAAATATATTTAAGGTACAGTTAGATAAGTTTTTACATAGTAAGGGAATTAAGGGTTATGAAGGAAAAGGCAGGTAGATAGAGCTGAGTTTACAGATAGATCAGCCAAGATCTTATTGAATGGCAGAGTAGGCTCGATGGGCTGGATGGCCTACTCCTGCTCCTATTTCTTATGTTCTTATGCCCATCCAACAGCAAATCTGTGTGTTCCAGATGATGGAATCAGGGACAAGCACTATTCTTGTTCTGAAAGCATTGGGAATACATCATGACTCCGATACTCCGGCTGCCTGTTTTACTCTGAGGCATACATTTCCCAGTCTCACAAAGCGCTGGTAACAAAACAGATGACTGTGATTCCAGATGGTTTGCACCTGCATTTGCTTCATGTGACTCACGCTGCAGTGATCTTGTCATGATGCAAATGTAAAATGGACTTCAGTTTCAATGAATGAGCGTCTGTGGAAAAGAAGTTCCCGAGCTTATAATGGGTGAATCGTGCTTGGCAACAAACCCCGCACTGATTCACACCCGACTGACCACTTATTAGAGAATCTGGCATGATTCGTGATTTTCCAGTGATTAATTTTAGCTATCTAAATTGGGCATATTGACCTTGGTGCCTTGCTCTCTGTGTTAGGAGCCCCACTTCAAGATGTACCTGATATAGCTTATGTTCTTCCAGCTAAAAAAAGAACCTGTATTTATACAACATCTTTCATGACATCAGGTGGTCCCAGAAACTTTACAGCCAACAAAGTAGCTTTAGAAAGTATATTTAGAAGTATTGTTGGCAGCCCACAGAATGATGCCATGGTTCACCATTGCCATCAGAGCCATATTTATTTATTACTATTGTTATTTCTTTCTTTTTGTATTTGCACAATTTGTTGTTTTTTGCACACTGGTTTAACACCCGAGTTGTTTCAGTCTTTCATTGATTGCGTTATGGTTATTATTCTTTGGATTTATTGAGAATGTCTACAAGAAAAAACCAGTCAGCCAGTGACATGGAGGCATTCGCATTAGACTTTGAGGCAAGTGGTCTCGGGTTCGAATCTGGCCAGCTGCTTGCACATTTTACATCCACGCGGGGTTAAGCATTGAGCCTCATTAAAACAGACAGACATGTTAAAGAAATGGCAAGGTTGCCGCCCAATGCCCCACAAGGCTTGGAAAGGAACATCAGTCAACCACAAGAAAATAAACCTCAGAGTAGTACTCGGTGACATGTACGTACTCTGATGATAAATTTACTCTGAAGCTTTGACCTTTCAGGAAGTTTAGCTTCAGTAGTGTGACATAGGAAAGGTGACAATATAATTTGTGGACAAGAGCAAAATAATTTAGTGTTTTTCTTCAGGGAAAGAGACTAAAAACAAAGCATAGTGCCATAGTGTTGTGGTGAACTACATATACCTGTCTGGACACACCCCTCTGCTGACTGCTCCTGTGGCTCCTCCCACAGACCCCTGTATAAAGGCAATTGGAGGCACTGCTCCTCCCTCAGTCTCCAGGATGTTGTGTGGTGGTCTCTTGCTGCTAATCGTGGTCTCTTGCAGCTAATAAAAGCCGATCGTTCGCCTCCTGTCTCTGAGAGTTATTGATGGTGCATCAAGTGTCATACAGTCAGAGAACAATACAGCACAGAAACAGGCCTATGGCCCATCTAGTCCATGCTGAACTATTACAAATGCCTAGTCCCATCAACCTATACTCAGCCCTCCAAAAACATTCTGACTGCTCTCCCAATAGTTCTCCACAACCAAGCTTTTTGCTGCCTTCCTTTACATCAGTTCTGTTGAAGGATCTTTGAGCTGAAACATTAACACTGCTATATAATAGATGACGCCTGAACTGAAATTTGGATGAGAAATGAGGCATTGCTGGGTCAGGAGAGGCTGCAGGTCAGTGAGCAGTGAACTATTGGGTAAACAGGACAATGTGCATAATAGGATAAGGGAAAAATAATGTGAATAGAGTTATAGAGTCATAGAGAACTACAACACATAAACAGGCCTCTCAACCCATCCAATCTGTACTGAACTGTTATTCTGCCTAGTTCCACTATTCTGTACCTGAACCATGGCACTCCATACCCCTCCCATCTATGTACTTATCTGTGGTAAACTACATATACCTGTCTGGGCATGCCCCTCTGCTGACTGCTCCTGTGACTCCTCCCATAGACCCCTGTATAAAGGTGATTGGAGGCACTGCTCCCCCCTCAGTCTCCGAGATGCTGTGCTCTGTTTTGCTGCCTATTGTTCGCCTCCTTTCTCCGAGAGTTATTGATGGTGCATCATTATCCAAACTGCTTTTAAGTGTTGCAATCAAACCCAAATGGACAACTTCCACTAGCAGTTTGTTCCACACTCTGACCATCCTCTGAGTGATGATGTTTCCCCTCATATTCCTCTTAAGCATTTCATTTTTCACACCTAACCTATTATCTCTAGTTTCCATTCTCACCCAACCTCAGTGGAAAAAGCCTGCTTGCATTTACTCTACCTCTACCCCTCATAATTTTGTATACCTTCTTTCGTCCTCCTGTGCTCCAGGGAATAAAGTCTTAGTTTTAAAGAGAGAAGTGAAATATCTAAAAAGGTCATGAGCGGCAACTTCTTCACACAGAGGCTGGTGAAAAGAGCAGCCAGATCAAGTAATTGATTCAGATTCAGATTCATTTGTTTATCAAGTGTATATCAACACATACAGTGAAATGCATCATTTACATTAACAACCAAAACACCCCGGGACGTGTCGAAGGCAGCCTGCAAGTGTCTCAAAACAGCACAGAACACAATAAAACAGAATGTAACAATTACAGCAAAACAAACCCTGTTCTTCCACCCCATTTACCTATCCAATTGCACATATGCACAGTCCTCCAAACCCAGGACAGGCTTCGGCCTCCAGTCTGGTGGATTCACAAACAGTAGACATTTGACTTCCCCAGTGGACTCACATACTCAAGACTCTGGTCATTGGGCCTTGACTTCTGAACTTCCGATTGATCTTCAGGCTTCAATCTGGACTTCCATTTGACCTTCGGGCTTTGAACTTCAGTACCAATGCAAGGCTTGCTGATAAAGACGAATGGATACCAAGGGTGAGTAACCAAACTCCAGGCCTCGAACTGAAGCAGACACATTGGAGTATTTAAAGAAATTTGGATACATACATTGGACAGGAAATATTTTGCGGTAGATGAGACACACATGGGCAAATAGGATGGATTTCAGGACATCATGATCAGCATGGATGAAGGACTTGTTTCCAGGCTGTATTACTCTATGACTGTAAGATAATAACTAAATAATATCTTGTTATTCCTGTTTGATGGATGAATACCAGGCAAGTAGATATTCCTGTGAGAGTTGTCCAGGCCTTTGATGAAACTCTTGTCTCTGGAATGGATGGTCTACTGAGCTACAACATTGCTTGATTTAATCTTCTTGCTAATGACATTGAAAAGAAGGTGCAGGAGCCTTAGGTCCCACATCTCCAGGTTCACTCACCTCACACTGAACTGATTCCACAACCTATGGACTCACCTTCAATGACTCTACAACTCATGTTCATATAGCTAATAAATTTCTTTATTATTTGCCTAATTTGTCTTCTTTAGCACATTGGTTGTTTGGCACTCTCTGTATAGTTTTGCACTGATTCTATTGTTTTTTTTTTGTTTTCCTGTTAATGCCTTCAAGAAATTTACTTTTGCACAGTACTGTATTTGTCAACATGGAGCAGAGAGCAAGTTTGTAAATCTGGTGGGAGCAAAGAATGTTGGGAATGATGTGCGTGGAGCACTGCAGATGGGATATAGGACAGATGGCAGAGAAGAGGTGCATACACACCGAGACCTAAGACACCAGGCAAGGTGATTATTACAGAATGTCTCTCTAGTACTCGCTGCTCCCTCCCCTCTCCTTTCCCTTTTTCCCTGCCATGATTCCCCTCTCCCTGCCCCCTTCCCACTGACAGTCCACAATAGAGATGTATATCAGAATCAGGTTTATCTTAGTTCACATGTATTGATTTTTTTTCAGCGGCAGTACAATGCAATACATAAAATTACTACAAGAAAAAAGCATTAGGCACCCTGGCTCTATATATGTGACTTTTGCACAGTACTGTATGTAAAAATACAACAGATTCTGCAGACGCTGGAAATCAAGAGAAACACACACAAAATGCTGGAGGAACTCAGCAGGTCAGGTAGCATCTATGGAGGGGAATTTACCATTAATGTTTTGGGCCAAAACCCTTCACCAGGACATACATAAATCTTTGTTCATTGAGCTGTTTCTAAGTATTGAATAATCTGAAATATTCCCCATGCATCTTCTTCAGATTTTGAATAAAATAATATTTCCCATCAAGGAGCATTAGCATTGTTAATGTAACACAGGTGAGAAATCCAGAGAAGATTAAAAATGGAAATATATTTTAGAAGGATTAGTGAAGTAATAATATAGCAAGAATAAAGGATCAAGTGATGCTGATCACCTTTACTTTGGGAGCTGGAATTTAATCTCACCCAAATAATGGGATAATATCATTGACTTCCTCTCAGAGTACTGAATGAAATGAAGTTCAATTGGCCAGTGTCATATTAAAAGCAAATAGTCTGAAGATCTGCCATGGAATGGTAACTTGGCACATGAAGAAAAACATTGTTCTCTTACCACCTTCTAGGTATCCTCCTTCCCCTCCCCCTACCTTTTTATTTTGGCATCCGCCTTCTTCCTTTTCAGTCCTGAAGAAGGGTCTCGATCCAAAACATCGACTATTTATTCACTTCCACGGATGCTGCCCAACCTGCTGAAATCCTCCAATATTTTGTGTGTGTCGCTTTGGATTTCCAGCATCTGCAGACTTCCCCATGTTTATACTAGTGGCAATGTTTCTGTGAATTGGGGTTGCAGTTGGAGAGGAGCATCATTCCATGTAGGGATAGTATATGACGACATAGGGATATTCCTGTCAGCCCCAGTGGACTGAGTGGATGAGGTCTAGTGAGAACCAATGGCCAGGAAGGTGGTTCTGCAACGCTCCATGGAGAGTGAAGGACATGACAAGCTTCAGAAGACATCATGATCATCCACTGCAACCATCAAAGACCCCAGTTTGTGAAGCTTGTTCGTATCACTGGACCTGGACTTCTGAGGTTGAGTAAGTGGAACTGCCCCAGTGCAACAGCTTTTTCATTTTAAAAACTCTCCTGCACAGGTCTCCTGTCACAGATTAGTCACGACAGACACCCACCATATGTAATTTGATAATAAATTTAGTTCCAATTTTGAACTTTATTGGAAAATCAGAGAATCCTAGAATTACTGTGGCAAAGAGTGGATTGCCTGGTCAAGTCAAGTCACTTTTTTATTGTCATTTCGACCATAACTGCTGGTACAGTACACAGTAAAAATGAGACAGCGTTTTTCAGGACCATGGTGCTATATGAAACAATACAAAAGCTACACTGAACTACATAAAACCACACAAAAACTACACTAGACTACAGACCTACCCAGGACTGCATAAAGTGCACAAAACAGTGCAGGCATTACAATAAATAATAAACAAGACAATAGGCACAGTAGAGGTCAGTAAGTTGGTGTCAGTCCAGACTCTGGGTATTGAGGAGTCTGATGGCTTGGGGGAAGAAACTGTTACATAGTCTGGTCGTGAGAGCCTGAATGCTTTGGTGCTTTTTCCCAGATGGCAGGAGGGAGAAGAGTTTGTATGAGGGGTGCGTGGGATCCTTCAAAATGCTGTTTGCTTTGCCAATGCAGCGTGTAGTGTAAATGGCGGGAAGAGAGACCCCGATCATCTTCTCAGCTGACCTCACTATCTGCTGCAGGGTCCTGCGATCCGAGATGGTGCAATTTCCGAACCAGGCAGTGATGCAGCTGCTCAGGATGCTCTCAATACAACCTCTGTAAAGTGTCAGTCTATTCTGGATTCTGATAAAACAACTGTTTCCTGTCGAGAAGGTGCCAAGCTGCAATGGTCACGGCTCAGACTGAGTTGTATTTTACGCTGGTAGGGATAGTGAGGTGGCAGGTTGGGGAATTAAGAGAAAGGCTAGGGTTTGGGGGCAGGGATAAGGAGCGTTCAAAGCCAGCAGCAGTAAATAAGGAGTCAGGGGCAGCAGCCGGAATCCAGGTCAGAGAGCTCTGTGGTAGAAGGTCAGTGACCCCCATGGACAAGTCATGGGTCAACAGGCACTAAGACCAGCAATCCCGGTGATCAGTGACTGAGAGCACCGAGTGCAGTGGACAAGGACTGGTGATCTCCGCACAGGTTGTCAAGCCCTTCCAGCCTGGCGAGGGCCCAGGGTTGAAGGTCTGAGTAAGTCTGGAGTTGGAAGCCTAGTGTTAAAAGCCTGTGATTGGTGGATCCTGGGATTTCTGCTGAAAGGGGAAGCCTGAAAGTCAAAAAACAAAGTTGGCAAGTCTGGAAGTTGAGGCCCAATGACTGTGAGTCTGTGAGTCCAGGCCAGGGACTGGAGGCTGGCAGCCTGTCCTGGGGTGGGAAGATTGTCTCTGTGTGTGAGTTAGGGAGAAAGAGGCTTGTTTTGTTGTTGTTGTTTTGTTTTGTTGCTGTTCTGTTGTTGTTGTTGTTGCTGCTTGTATTGTTCTGCTGAACATGTTGTGCATGTGATGTTGGTGCCAGAATGTGTGGGGACACTTGCAGGCTGCCCCCAGCACATCCTTAGTTTGTGTGGGTTGTTAACACAAACAACACCTTTCACGGTATGTTTCAATGTACACAGAATAAATGAATCCAAATCTGAACAATCAGGTCAGTACTCTTACCCAAGAAATTCTGCGGATACTGGAGCAATACACACAAAATGCTGGGGGAACTCAGCAGGTCAGGCAGCATTGATGGAGAGGAAAGGACAGTCATCATTTTGGGCCAAATCTCTTCATCAAAACTGGAAAGGAAGAGGGTAGAATCCAGACGAAACTTCTTTTACCCAGTTCCTTGTCCATGGTACTGCAAGTTATCCTCTCTCATCTGCCTATTCAGTTGTCATCTGACCAGAAATTCTCTCCATTCTATTCACTATCTGCAACATTAAAAATATTTTCTTATTAGTTTACTCCAGTTTTGGAGAAAGGTCACTTACATGAAACATTAACCCTGTTTGTCCTGCACAGATGCTGCCTGACCTATAGAGTATTTTCAGGAATTCCCAGTTTTGTTCCTTGTTGAAGGCATTGTTTGATTCTGCTTCCTTCGTTCATTCGATAATGGGTCCCAAATTAGAACTACTCAGTGTGAAGAAGATAATATGTATAATTAAATAGGAAGTGTAAATAGAGTGCAAGAATAGTGAGCTAGTGTTCACGGGTTCATTGTCCATTCAGAAATCCGGTGATGGAGGGGAAGAATTTGTTCCTAAAAGGTTGAATGTGTGAATTCAGGCTCCTGTACCTTCTCCTTGATGGTAGCAATGAGAATAGGGCACATCCTGGGTGATGGATGCAGCCGTTTTGAGGAACCACACTTCGAAGGTATCCTTGATATAACCATATAACATGCTTGATGCTGGAGAGGCTTTTTCCCAAGATGGAGCCGGCTGAGTTTGCAACCTTTTGCAACTTTTTCCAATCCTTCATTTCATTTTAAAATCGTTTTTATTAATTATTACTGAAGATTAATAAAAAAATATATTAAGTCAATATGTCATTATATACAATAAGGAATTAAATTAGCAAATAACTGATTAACAAAGTTAAGCAATATATCAATAATAATAAGAAAAAATAAGGTGTTAAGAATATTTTTTGAAAGAAAAAGAAGGAAAAAAAAAGAACCCCTACTAACTAAAAAACCCTACTAACTGAAAAAAACCAAAAACCAAAAAAAAGCCCATTGGGAAGACAACCCCAGAACTATACATCATATAAGCTTCCATTAAAAAAAATCAATCCGCCAACTCAAATCCATTTGAAGAAAAATCGGAAGGAAACCGTATTAATTAACTCAAATCAGATGATAGTAGCGGGCGAATGAACCCCACCTTTTCTCAAAATCAAATCGAGGATCAAAAGTTCGACTTCTGATTTTCTCCAAACTCTAAAGTTTTAAAAATTAATTTACAACCTAGTAAATTGAGTTTTATTTGGTATAATCCCTCAATATATTCATGGTATTTGTCCATCAGACCAATATGTAATTGCATTTGTCACATTATTGGCCAGAAAGGCTATTTTGTTGAAATGGAAAGATGCTTCTGCTCCTACTTTGATACAATGGTTCTCTCAGGTGATGCTATGTCTTAGTTTGGAGCTGTTTCCAATCCTGTGCAGTGGCCCCTCCATACCAGACGGTGATGCAACCAGTGAGAGTGCTCTCCATGGTACATCTGTAGAAATATTTTCTTTGTCTGCCTTGATAAAAATATGGAAAATAAAAATAGGTATATTTCCCATTACAAGGTACCTTGCCTGTATTTTTAAATATAAAAAAAATAAACCAAACATAAAAAGAGGCAGTTAATGACGGGCAGGGATTGAAATAAAGCTGAGTTTTGATGTGTAAACTTCAAGGCAAATGTGTTTCCTAATGTTTCTGACAGCAGCTGGCTCTTCAGCTCACAGAATAATCTGGTGAAATAGCAGCACTGTCATACTTAACTACAGCGGGGATCAGAGACAGGTAATATTCTGTACTTCTTGGAGAGTTCCCAGCATTTGGCTGGTGAAGAGGGAAGATACAGCAACAGCGGAGCTAAGTTCACAATCATTGTTGGTTGTGTCACTTAACTAAGTTCTTGCTAAGCCTGTACGTACGTACTTATCTGTCTACGTACTTCTTTAAAGATACAGTGCAGAACAGGGCCTTCCGGTTGCACAGCAACCCACCTATTTAACACTAGCCTAATCACAGGACAATATACCATGACCAATTAACCTACTAACCGGTCGGTATGTCTTTGACTGTGGGGGGAAGCCAGAGCACCCAGAGGAAACCCATGCGGTCACTGGTTCAATGTACAAACTCCTTACAAACAGTGCTGGAATGAACTCTGAAGCCCTAAGCTCTAATACCTTCAAGATACTTGAAGATTAAAGATTATCTTTATTAGAAACATGTACATCGAAACATTGATACATACAGTTAAATGGGTTGTTCGCATCAACAGCCTCGATTTTGCTGTTTTGCTGTTGTTGTGTTTGGTGTTGTTCTACTGAGCATTGTGGGCATGCTGTGTTGGTACCAAAATGTGTCACAATAGTTGCAGTTCCCCTTGGTGTGTTGGTTGTTAACACAAACAACATATTACATGCAACACAACAAAAATGCTGGTGGAACGCAGCAGGCCAGACAGCATCTATAGGAAGAAGTACAGTCAACATTTTGGGCTGAGACCCTTCGTCAGGACTAACTGAGAGAAGAGATAGTAAGAGATTTGAAAGTGGGAGGGGGAGGGGAAAATCCAAAAAGATTGGAAAAGATAGGAGGGGGAGGGATGAAGCTAAGAGCTGGAGAAGGGAGAGGATCATAGGATGGGAGGCCTAGAGAGAGAGAAAGGGGGAGGGCAGCACCAGAGGAAGATGGAGAACAGGCAAGGAGTGATTGTGAGAGGGACAGAGAGAGAAAAGAGAGAGAGAAGAAAAAAGTAAAAAAAGGGAAAAACAACAAACAAACAAATAAATAAATAAACAAACTGACAGACAAACAAACAAACAAACAAATAAATAAATAAATAAGGGATGGGGCAAGAAAGGGAGGAAGGGCATTAACGGAAGTTAGAGAAATCGATGTTCATGCCATCAGGTTGGAGGCTACCCAGCCGGTATATAAGGTGTTGTTCCTCCAACCTGAGTGTGGCTTCATCTTGACAGTAGAGGAGGCCATGGATAGACATATCAGAATGGGAATGTGACGTGGAATTAAAATATGTGGCCACTGGGAGATCCTGCTTTCTCTGGCAGCCAGAGCATAGGTGTTCAGCGAAACGGTCTCCCAGTCTGTGTCGGGTCTCACCAATATATAAAAGGCCACACCGGGAGCACCGGACGCAGTATACCACACCAGCCGACTCACAGGTGAAGCGTCGCCTCACCTGGAAGGACTGTCTGGGGCCCTGAATGGTGGTGAGCGAGGAAGTGAAAGGGCAAGTGTAGCACTTTTTCCGCTTACAAGGATAAGTGCCGGGAGGGAGATCGGTGGGAAGTTATGGAGGGGACGAATGGACAAGGGAGTCACGTAGAGAGCGATCCCTGCGGAAAGCAGAAAGGGGGGAAGGGAAAGATGCATTTGGTGGTGGGATCCCGTTGGAGGTGGCGGAAGTTATAGAGGATTATTTCATTATATGTTTTGATGTTCATGCAATGAATAAATCCCAATCTGAAACAGTCAACAACATGGCAGCCCGCAAGTGCCATGCTTTCGACACCAATCCCATATGCCCACAACTTCCTACCCTGTATATTTTTGAAAAGCGGGAGGAAACTGGAGAACTTGGAGAAAGCACATGGCATGGAGAGAGCATACAAACTCCATACAGGCAGCCACAAGAATTGAATGCGGATCAGTGATTGCTAATGCTGGTGCAGTGTTGTGCTAGCCACAATACTAGCGTACAACCTTCACGTGGACCTACACTTAATCCATATCACTGTTCTTATGCCTCTCCAGATTGCTGGAACAATAACTGCCCTGTGAACAAATATGTCCCAGCACCCAGCTATTTTGTGTCAACTTTTTTTTTATAAAGGTAAATTAAAGAAGATGAGGCAACTCTCAGGTTAGAGGAGAAACATCTCATATTCCATTTGAGTAGCCTACAATCTGATGGCATGAACATCCCTAAAATCCAGTAATTTCTTCCCCTTCTCCTTTCTCCCTTTTCCCATTCCCTATTCTGGCTCCCCTCTAACCACTTCTTTTCGTCTCACCTGCTGAGAACCTCCCTCTGATGCTCCTCTGCCTTCCTTTTCTTCCATGTTCCACTGTCCACGCCAATCAGATTTCAACTTCTTCAGCCCTTTACCTTTTCTACCTATCACCTCCCAGCTTCCCACTTTATCCCCTCCTCTTCCCCAGCCTTCCACCTACTCCTTCAGCTGGTTTCACCAGTCACCTTTCAGTTTGTATTCCTTCCCCTCTCCATTCCACATTCTTATTCTGGCTTCTTCCTCCTTCCATTCCAGTCGTGATGAAGTATCTCAGCCTGTAATGTTGACTGCTTATTCCTCTTCATAGATATTGCCTGACCTGCTGAGTTCCTCCAGTATTTTGTGTATGCTCCTCTAAATCAGGGGCTGCCAACCTTTATTATGCCATGGACCCTACCATTAACCAAGGGCTCTGTGGACTCCAGGTTGGAAACTCCTGCTCTAGATAAAATAAGAAAATTGTCCAACAAGCAATCTACTGGAAGAACCTCAAGGGCCAAGCAGGATTTCTGGGAGGAAAGGAATTGCAGATGCTTCAGGCTGGACCAGCGGCTGTATTTCATTTGAATTTTGAAGAGATTTGGTATGTCACCAAAAACACTTGCAATTTTCTACAGGTGTATTGTGGAGAGGGGCACTGCACAGCATCGAAGTAAGGTGCAGAAAGTTGTAAACTTAGTCAGCTCCATCTTGGATACTAGCCTCCAAAGCATCCAGGACATCTTCGAGGAGAGATGCCTCAAAAAGCCGGCATGCATCCTTAAGCAACCCTATCACTCAGTTCATTCCCTCTTCTCATTGTTACCATCAGGGAGGAGGTACAGGAACCTGGAGGCACTCACTCAATGATCAGGAACAGCTCCTTCCCCTCTGCCACTATATTTCTGAATGGCCGTTCAAGTTCATGTTCAAGTACACTTATTGTTAAAGAATATATAAATTATACAACCTTGAGATTTGTTTTCTTCCAGATAGCCACAAAGCAAGAAGACCAAAAGAACCCAATTAAAATAAAAAGACTAAGAGTAAGAATAAAGAAAATAAATCATGCAAACAATTGAAGTGAGCAGCAACATTCCGAACCAACATTGAGTCCTCAAGATCCGAACTCCGGAGCAGCCTCAAGTTAGCCCAAAGCCTCACATCAGTTCACCATATGACTGGGCTTAGAGCACTGCAGACAGGACAGTTTACATAGCCTCAGTACCATGGAGAGAGGACTAACCATCAAACCCCTGAACAATTCCTCACTACCTTTTTTGCAGTTCTTATTTTAATGTATTACAATGTACTAATGCCACATAACAAACAAATTTCAAGACCCATGCCAATGATATTAAATCTGCTTTTGATTCCTGATTCTGGAACCCTGCATCAGGCCTTAAGAGACTGCAGAGGCTGGGATATGGAGCAGCAAACAATCTGCTTCTGACCAGAAACAGCAACATCTCCTCTCATTCCACAGATCCTACTCAAGCTACTGAGTTTTTCCAGTAGATTGTTTTCTTTGCTCTGCACACCTTAATTGCAAAAAGGGTGACACAAAGTAATTAGGTATCGGGGCATTTTTGTTCCTAAGGCAGTGTTATTGTTCCAGCAAGCTAGACGGTCTCAGGAGAGACATGAGAACAGGGAGGTGGATTAAGTGCAGGTGCAAGTGAAGGTGGCACAATAGCATTCCGGTTAGAGCATGCTGTACAGTGCTAGAGATCACTGATTGGAGTTCGATTCTCGCCGCTGTCTGCAAGGAGGCGGTACGCTTTCTCTGTGCTATGTGTTTCCTTCAGGTGCTCCAGTTTCCACATACTTTCCAATGATGTACAGGTTAGGGTGGCAGTCTCTTGCACATTACCTGCAAAATACTTGTGAAGTTGCATGTAAAGAGTGGTGTTCATTTTTAGGCTATCCTCTTGAAGGGCCAGCATAGACACATTGGGTTGACTTTTATTATGCATAATATGATCAAATGTTTTTCATCTTTTCATATTTTAAATGGAAGGAAAAGAAATTCTGATGATTGTACTGTATTTCCAATTTATTCCACCGTAAAAGAGCTGTCACCTTTTAATGCCTGCTTTGAATTAGCATTCATCGTGGCAACAATATTCTATGAGATTTCATTACAAGTTGAAAGAATTTGGATTTTCATTCCATGTGTACATTTCCCACCCTCCAGCTGTCAGCAGGATCTTAAATAGCCATCTTAGGAAGGATCAAAAACATTAGTAAAACCTTCTGATGTTTGGACATGGTAGTCAATATCTGCTGGGATATGACTGCCGTTAAGGCAGTATAGGTGCAAATTAAGTTCTTTCTTCTGTGATCAGTTTTGACAAGGAGATAAGAGAACCTCCATTAAGAAAAAGACTGAGTTTATTAATTGCAGAATATTTTTTAAAATTTAATTGTATTGAATATTTTTGGAAAAGCTTTTGCCTTGAAGTATGTGGAAGAAATATGATTAAATGGAGTTGAGAAATCCAATAGATCAGTTATGATTTAACCAAATTACTTGAATCAGCTGAAAGATTTGAATGGTTTAGTTCTGTTGGTCACCTGCTGTTTTGTTCAACGTTCAAAGTTGAAAGTAAATTTATTACCAAAATATGTACATGTCACTATGTACATCCCGTAAATAGAACATAGAACATTATAACCCACAGTGCAGGTCCTTTGGCCCATGATATTGTGCTGATCTTTTAATCTACTCTTAGGTCAATTTAAATCTTCTCTTCCACATAGCTCTCCATTTGTCGTTCATCTATGTGTCTGTTTCTTAAATGTTCCTAATATATCTGCTTCAACCACTACCACAGGAAGGGAATTCCACACACCCACCACTCAGTGTAAAAATCCTACTTCTGTCATCTCCCCTATAATTTTCTCCAATCATCTTAAAATTATGTGCCCTGGTATTAGCCATTTCCAGTACGGCTGTCCACTTGATCTATGCCTCATATCATCTTGCAAACCTCTATCAAGTTGCCTCTCATCCTCCTTCTGTCCAAAGGGAAATGCGCTAGCTCACTCAGATTATCCTCATAAGACATACAGATATGAAAGAACATTGAAAGAGTGATGGGTTGAGTTTTTGAGACTGAGGAGTTACAGATATCTTCTGCCAGGTGGGAACGGGCATTTCACATGCTGTTGTAATGTGAGTATTATTAAAAGTAAGTTAATACTAATCGGGAAGCTGTTGGTAACAAGAGGCAGGATCCGGGGTTGGCGGGGTCTTTACTGCCGCTCTTTTTACTCCCAGTATGCATTGTATATAGTTCCTCCACCCATGCCGCTCGAGGTACCCGGAAGCCTCTGTGTTGTAAATATCATTTGCCGTCCTAGATAAAGATGCTCTTTTGGCCATCAAGTTGTCGAGTGGTCCTTTTGTAAAGCGGAAGTTACCACATATTTTTGGCGATGAGGTAAACTGGTTTTGTGGATGGGTCGGCCCTGTTTTCGATCAGGTACTGTGAGTGTTCGAGGAGCCTTGTGTTCGGATGGCTACATTCGGAACGGTCAGTGTGTTCGACGAGCAAATCGAGGAGTGGCCGGAGTACGAGGAAAGGTTGGGCCACTTTTTCTGTGCTAATGGAATTACTGAGGAGGCTAAGAAGCGCTCTATTCTCCTGAGTGTGTGTGGGGCAAAGACGTACAAGCTGATACGGAACTTAGCTACACTGCGGAAACCAGGAGAAATTCCATACGACGAACTGGTCAAGCTCGTGGGGAACCACCACAATCCGAAGCCTTCGGTGATAGTTCAACGGTTCAAGTTTCACCGCCATGTCCGGAAGCCAGGTCAGTCTGTGGGTGCTTTTGTGGCCAAGCTTCGGCAGCTGTCGGAGCATTGCGATTTTGGAGCCATGTTGGATGACATGCTCCGTGATAGATTAGTATGTGGCATTAATAATGACACCATACGACGCCGCTTGTTGGGGGAAACCCCACTGTTGACTTTCAAGACAGCCCTAGGGATTGCCCAAGGCATGGAGATGGCTGCTGATAATGCCAAGGATATACAGAAAGGATATGGGGGGTCGCAGTCGGTGATAGTGCTCCAAGTCAGGAGGGAGACTGGTAGACACAAAATGCGGGTGGAATGTTTTCGGTGTGGAGGAACGCACTATGCAAATGTTTGTAAATTCAAAGATACTGTCTGCCATGGTTGTAGCAAGAAGGAATATTTAGTTAAGAAGTGCAGGAGCATAAAGGGTAAGGTTAAGCCTGGGCAGGGGAAAGCTCAACAGACTCAGGCAGCCACACACCACCTGGGAGAAGCAGACGGAGAGGCAGCGTGTGCCTACAACATGTTTGGGGTGGAAACAGATGAGGGACCACCTGAACCATATTATGCCACAGTCACTGTCAAGGGAAAGGACATTAAGTTCAAGATTGATTCAGTGGCTACTGCATCGGTCATTAGTGAAGAGACCTACAGGAGGACACGAGAATCCAACCTGCCTCCCATCAGACCATCTAAGCTCCAACTCAGGACCTATACGGGGCAGCCCATTCCTCATTTAGGGGTGTTATATGTGGATATTTCGGCCGGGGGCCAGAAGGCTGAAGCCAGGCTGGTAATAGCTAAGGGCAGTGGGCCCAGTCTTTTGGGCCGTGATTGGCTTCGCAAAATCCGGCTCGACTGGCATGAAATTAAGTATACACGCATGACGGAGGACATTCTGCAGTGGTATTGTGACGTTTTCAGGTACAAGCTGGGCACACTGAAGGGCGTGACTGTGGAACTCTATGTCGACCCTGAGGCCACACCATGTTTTTTTAAGCCCAGGTTGGTGCCCTATGCCATGAAAGGCAAAGTCGAGGCGGAGCTGGTACATTACAGGGGCTGGGCATCACTGAGCCCGTCCAGTTTTCAAGGTGGGCGGCTCCTATTGTTCCAGTTTTGAAGGCAGATAAAACGGTGAGGATATGTGGGGACTACAAGCTTATGGTGAATCAGGTCTCTAAGCTGGAGGAGTACCCATTGCCACAGGTGGATGACCTGTTTGCGACCCTGTCGGGGGGGTAAGCTGTTCACAAAGCTGGACATGAGCCACACCTACCAATAGCTGCTGCTCAACGAGGATTCAAAGGAGTACGTCACCATCAATACGCACAAGGGATTATTCAAATACAATTGCCTGGTGTTTGGAGTGGCGTCTAGCCCCGCCATTTTCCAAAGGACAATGGACTCTTTGCTGCAGGGGATTCCGCATGTAGCAGTGTATCTTGATGATATTTTGATCACGGCAGCCACGGAGGGGGAGCATCTGGCTAACTTAGAACAGGAGCTAAAGAGGCTCTCAGACGCAGGGCTGCGGTTGAAATGCGGAAAATGTGTGTTCCTGGCTCCGAGTATGACCTACCTGGGACACAAGATTACAGCTGAGGGGCTTTGCCCAGTGGAGGAGAAGTTGTGGAAGGAGAGGAACTGAGACCTTATGCCAAACGCAACACCGAACTGAGTCTGCAGGATGGTTGCATTTTCTGGGGGGGTGAGGATCATCGTGCCTCCCCCTGGCCATTCACAGATTGTGGAGGAAATTCATGAGACTTACCCAGGGGTGTCTCGAATGAAAAGCCTTGCAAGATCCTATGTCTGGTGGCCAAGAATGGATCAGGATATGGAGAACAAGGTAAAAACATGCACGCAATGTCAGATCAATCAGAACATGCCACCACCAGGTCCTTTGCACCCATGGGAGTGACCAGTCTACCCCTGGTCTAGGCTACATTTGGACTTTGCTGGCCCCTTTATGGGACAGATGTTTCTTGTAACGGTAGATGCACATTCCAAATGGATCGAAGCTCACATCATGAGCAACATCACAGCCCCCTCAACCATAGACAACCTCAGGCAAGTGTTTGCAGTCCACGGGTTGCCTGACACTCTGGTCACTGATAATGGCCCGACGTTCACCAGTGAGCTGTTCAGTGAGTTCATGCGGCAGAATGGCATTCGTCACATTCGGACGGCCCCTTTCCACCCAGCCTCAAATGGTTTGGCTGAGCGGGCTGTTCAGTCAGTGAAGGAAGGCCTGAAGCAGATAACAGGGAACTCTCTTAGTACCAGGCTTTCACGTTTCCTGTTTAAATACCGCCTCACTGCACAGACTACGACTGCATGCACTCAAGCAGAGATGCTGATGGGGCGTAGGCCTAAGTCAAGATTGGACCTGCTGTGCCTGGACATGAAGGAAAAAGTGGAGGGAAAGCAGGAAAAGCAGAAGGAGGGACATGATCAACACGCGTGAGAGAGACAGTTAGAACCGGATGACAACGTCTATGTGAGAAACTTCAGCAGTAATAATAATCAGCAATGGCTACCTGGGGTTATTCTTAAGCAGAGTGGTCCAGTCTCCTACTGGGGAAGCATGTCCACCAGTGACCTTGCTAGAGGGAGACACACTGGCAGAGGGGTCAGAGTCCCCTGAAGAGGATGGACATTCTCACGCGGACACACAGACCCCTCTCATGCCCCAACACCAGATCCACCCAAAACATCCTCACCAGCGGTGCCTGCTGGATCACCGGGGGTAGTGCGTAGATCGCAGCGCCCTCGCAAACCTCCTGACAGACTGAATCTTTGATTGGTTAGTTTCTTTTGTTGTTAGATTGAATGTTGAATTTGCCATGTTTTTTTTAGGTGTTTTTGTATTGGTAACCTGTTGCTAACAATAACACTGTTTTTATTTCCCAGTTCTTCTATATTTGGGGAATGTTGGATTTTAAAGGGGGAGAAGTGTTGTAATGTGAGTATTATTAAAAGTAAGTTAATACTAATCGGGAAGCTGTTGGTAATGAGAGGTGGGATCCGGGGTTGGCGGGGTCTTTACTTCCGCTCTTTTTACTCCCAGTATGCATCGTATATGGTTCCTCCACCCATGCCTCACGAGGTGCCTGGAAGCCTCTGTGTTGTAAATATCATTTGCCGTTCCAGATAAAGATGCTCTTTTGGCCATCAAGTTGTCGAGTGGTCTTTTTGTAAAGTAGAAGTTACCACACATGCCTTCTCTCCCCTCATCCCAACCTAAGCAGAGCAGGGTGCGCTAAACAGATTCATTCACGCACTGAGTCAGTGAGATATCCACTCTTCCCATGCCTTAACATTCTCCTATCACTGCTGTTTCTCTGACTCTCTGCCACATTCAGCAGTTGCAGCTTCCAACTTGATGGCATGAATATTTTGAGTTCTCTGACTTCTGGTATTTTCTCCCCATTCCTCTTTCTCTCCTTTTTCTTTTCCCCACTCTGTCTTTCCTCTTATCCCCTTTTCCTCACCTGGCTCTCACCTCCCTCTGGTGCCTCTCCTCCTTCTCTTTCTCCCATAGTCCTCTCTCCTCTCTTAACAGATTCCTTCTTCAGCCCTTTATCTCTTGCACCTTTCACCTCTCAGCATCTCACTTCATTCATTTCCCCCTCCCCAGCCACCGACCTTCTCCCTCATCTTCCAGCTTGCACTCCTTCCCTCCACTTTCTTATTCCGGCTTCTTCCCCCTGCCTTTCCAGTCCTGACGAAAGGCCTTGACCCAAAATGTCATCTCTATTCCTCTCCAGAGATGCTGCCTGACCTGCTGAGTTCCTCCATCATTTTGTGTGAGTTACTGCTGTTGTCATTTCAGACTTATGAACAAGATATGAATTGTTCTCAGGAATGAAACACTGTCGTAACCTAGGAACAGGCTGTGGAATAGAAGTGAAAGAAAGTCTAAATGATCCCCTAAAGGGATAGATTACATGAGTTGCTCTCAGTGTTCTGAATTGCTCTTTCAATGTTGCCTTCTCTGGGAGGGTAAAGTTCAAGTGCATTCACTGCAAACCGTTTGTTACGTATTCATGTATATATTGACCTTTATGGGTTTCTGTCAAGCTTCTCGGTGTGTTACATAGTGAATGTGATGTAAGGGAGCACTCTGGGAGTAGATGATTTACAAGTTGCATGTTTGTTCCACACCTCTCTGTCTCTCAAGTATGTTACTTACACCACTTGGCTTCCCACATTGCCACAAACAACACTTTTGACATCAGCTAAGTTCTTAGCAAATTTTTAATCAATCTTTCTCTCAAAGAAAACATTATTTGTGACTCTACAATACAAGAACAAAATCATTTGAATTTGTTTTAAATTATGATTTACTTGTATAGTTTTGTCAATTTGCTGCGTATTACTGCAGCTTAGTTTGGGCTTTTACCACAGATTAACAGAGCAACTTCTGCTTTCTGCTGTTCTCCTGAAAGAGTAATTTTCATTTTTTAAATGCTCTCCTAACTTTGTGATTAACAACAAACACAACAAGTAATTTCATTGATGTCAAGCTTATCACTTGTCCCACAGTGCTTCATCAGATCGTTCAAAAATTGGCACCATGCCAGCTATGGAGCAGACAATTACAAGTTGGTCTAATACTTTGAAGCATCTTAAAGAGATGTGGAGCAGCAGAGAGGTTTGGAGTTGGAATTCCAGAGCTTAGGTCCTGCACCACTAAAAGCGCTACCTATAATGGTGGAGAGATGAAAATTGGGAATGTTCAAGAGATCAGAACTGGAGGAATATACTGTAGGTAAATCAGTCTTGTAAACTAAACCACTTCTGTTTTTACATGATCCATATCTCTTCATTCCTTGCAAACTCAGGAGTCTATCTAACAGTCTACAGTCTGGAGGGAGAACAGCCAGAGGACGTGGTACATATTGGTACAAATGACTTAGGTAGGAAAAGAGAAGAGGTCCTGAAAATTGAATGAGGTGGAGGATAAATGTGTGGCTGAGAGATTGGAGTAGGGGGCAGGGATTCAGATTTCTGGATCATTGGGACCTCTTTTGGGGCAGGTATGACCTGTACAAAAAGGACAGGTTGCACTTGAATCCCAGAGGGACCAATATTCTGGTGGGGGGGTGGTTTCAAAGGCTACTGGGGAGAGGTTAAACTAGAATTGCTGGGGGGTGGGAACCGAACTGAATAGACGGGGGAAGAGGTGGTTGGCTCATCAATAGAGAAAGCTTGGAGACAGTGTGAGAGGGAGGATAGGCAGGTGATAGAGAAGGGACGCGCTCAGACCGAAGGTTTGAGATGTGTCTATTTTAATGCAAGGAGTATTGTGAACAAAGCTGATGAGCTTAGAGTGTGGATCAGCACTTGGAGATATGATGTGGTGGCCATTACAGAGACTTGGATGGCTCAGCGATAGAAATGGTTACTTCAAGAGTCGGATTTTTGATGTTTCAGAAAGGACAGGGAGAGAGGCAAAAGAGGTAGAGGCATGGCATTATTAATCAGAGATAGTGTCACGGCTGCAGAAAAGGAGGATGTCATGGAGGGATCGTTTACGGAGTCTCTGTGGGTGGAGGTTAGGAACAGGAAGGGGTCAATAACTTTACTGAGTGCTTTTTATAGGCCACCCAATAGTAACAGGGTTATCGAGGAGCAGATAGGGAAACAGATCCTGGAAAGGTGTAATAATAACAGAGTTGCCATTATGGGTGATGCACCATCAATAACTCTCTCTGAGACGTGAAGGTGAGATATTGGCTTTTATTGACTGGAAGAAAGAACAAGCAGTAGTTGACCACCATACTACATCCTGGAAACTGAGGGCCGGGCTCAGGCCTCCATCACCTTTATACCGGGGTCTGTGGGAGGAGCCGCAGGAGCAGTCAGCAGGGGGCGTGTCCAGACAGGTATATGTAGTTCACCACATTCACCCCCCCTTTGTTTTAAAAGAGAGTCCCCATGGGGCGAAGTTTCTTACAAGTATATTTACAGGTTAAGTCTATCAGGTGGTCGAATCTGTTGCTGCGATCTATGTAGCACCGGCTGTGATTGCACAGGTGCCGGTGGTGATTGCACCGGAGATGGTGGTTGTGCTGGTTCCGGCCTAACTGGAGGTGTCAGCCCACTAGGCGTCAGTGATCCCTCACGCGTGTGCGAGGCACCTGGTATATGCGCGTACGAGACACCTGGTATAGGAGTGTCGTGAGGAGTCTGTGTAGGGCTCAGTGTGCGCGGTGTCACCTCAGGTACAGGGTTCATAGTTACCGTGGAGTGTTCGGGGTAGTGGTCTGCTGCTCCTGCGGGTGCCAGGTCGCTGACGGAGACCGTGTCCTCCCACCCATCAGGTAAGACCACGTAAGCATACTGGGGGTTCGCATGTAGAAGGTGAACCCTCTCGACCAGCGGGGAGTATTTATTGCTCCTCACATGTTTCCGGAGCAGCACTGGCCCTGGGGACATCATCCAAGCTGGTAGGGTGGTCCCAGTGGCAGACTTCCTGGGAAAAGAGAATAGGCACTCGTGAGGGGTGGCATTGGTGGACATACATAACAGGGAGCGGATAGAGTGGAGTGCCTCAGGGAGGACCTCCTGCCATCGAGAGACCGGCATCCCTTTTGACTTAAGGGCTAAAAGTGTGGCCTTCCACACTGTGGCATTCTCCCTCTCCACCTGTCCATTTCCCCGGGGATTACAACTCGTGGTCCGACTAGTAGCAATGCCCCTAGCCAGCAGGTACCGGCGCAACTCGTCACTCATAAAGGAGGACCCTCTATCACTGTGGATATAGCAGGGATATCCGAACAGAGTGAAGAGCTGGCGCAGGGCTTTTATGACGGACGTGGTAGTGGTGTCGGGGCAGGGGATGGCAAAGGGGAACCGCGAGTACTCATCGATAATGTTGAGAAAGTAGACATTGCGGTCGGTGGAGGGAAGGGGGCCCTTAAAGTCAACACTCAGTCGCTCAAAGGGGCAGGTGGCCTTGATAAGTTGCGCCTTTTCAGGACGGTAGAAGTGCGGTTTGCACTCAGCGCAGACTTGGCAGTCAGTCCCTGGTCGTCGTCCTGATGTCCTCAAGGGAGTACGGCAGGTTCCGGGCTTTCACGAAATGGTAAAATCGGGTGAACCCCGGATGGTAAAGATGTGCATGGAGGGCGTATAGCTGGTCGAGCTGTGCGCTGGCACACGCTCCCTGGGATAGGGCATCAGGGGGCTCATTGAGCCTTCCAGGCCGGTACAGGATATCATAGTTGTAGGTGGAGAGTTCTATTCTCCACCGCAAAATTTTATCATTTTTGATTTTGCCCCGCTGTTGGTTGCTGAACATGAACGCAACTGAGCGCTGGTCGGTCAGCAAGGTGAACCTTTTGCCGGCGAGATAGTGCCTCCAGTGCCTAATAGCTTCCACTATGGCCTGGGCTTCTTTCTCCACCGTGGAGTCCCGAATTTCAGGGCCTTGCAGGGTACGAGAAAAGAATGCTACTGGTCTGCCTTCCTGATTGAGGGTAGCAGCCAGCGCGAAATTGGAGGCGTCACTCTCTACTTGGGAGGGAATGGTCTCATCCACCGCATGCGTCGTTGCTTTGGCAATGTCCCCTTTAATGCGGCTGAAGGCTGCGCGGGCCTCGGCTGAGAGGGGAAATGTGGTGGACTTGACCAGGGGGTGGGCCTTGTCTGCGTAATGGGGGACCCATTGGGCGTAATAGGACAAGAAGCCCAGGCACCGTCTGAGGGTTTTGAGGGTGGTGGGAAGAGGGAGTTCTAACAGGGGGCGCATACGGTCGGGATCAGGGCCAATGACCCCGTTTTCCACGACATACCCAAGGATAGTGAGTCGGGTGGTTCCGAACACACACTTGTCCCTATTATAAGTAAGGTTCAGGGCTTTGGCCACTTGGAAAAATCATTGGAGGTTGGTGTTGTGATCCGGCCTGTCGTGACCACAGATGGTGATGTTATCCAGATAGGGAAATGTGGCCTTCAGTTGGCACTGGTCCACCATCCGGTCCATTTCCCTCTGGAAGACCGAGACACCATCTGTGACACCGAATGGGACGCACAGGAAGTGATAGAGCCTGCCGCCCGCCTCGAAGGCGGTGTAGGGGCGGTCCTCTGGGCGGATGGGGAGCTGGTGATAAGCGGATTTCAGATCTATTGTCGAGTACACCTTGTACTGAGCTATCAGGTTGACCATATCCGCGATGCGGGGTAGGGAGTACGCGTCAAGCTGCGTGAACCTATTGATGGTTTGACTATAGTCCACGACCATCCTATTTTTCTGCCCGGTCCGAACAACAACCACTTGGGCCCTCCAAGGGCTTATGCTTGGCTCAATGATCCCCTCCCTGAGCAGCCGCTGCACCTCTGACTGAATGAAGGCCCTGTCACCCGCGCTGTACCTCCTGCTTTTAGTTGCCACAGGTTTACAGTCGGGGGTCAGGTTGGCGAACAGCGGTGGGGGAGGGATCTTGTGGGTGGAGAGGCTGCAAGTGGTGTCAGTAGCGCAGCTGTCGGCATGGTGCTGGGTGGGACGTGTGGTTCGGTGTGTGTGTGTGGTCAGTAGTGGGGTATATGGCAAAGTCCCACAAAACTGAGGATTCCTGACAGTGAGTGGTGGGAGGGGCCCATCATATGCCATAGTCACACTTTCGAGGTGGTTCTGAAAGTCCAGCCCCAATAGCACAGGCGCGCACAGTTGAGGCATGACCAAAGTCCCGATATTTTGTGTCCTGCACCACCAATGTCGCTACACAACCCACCCGGATGTCTGTGGAATACGAGCCAGAAGCCAAGGTGATCCTCTGATTTACCGGCCGTGTCACGAGTCCACAGCGTTGCACTGTGTCCGGGTCAACAAAACTCTCAGTGCTGCCCGTGTCAAACAGGCAGCTAGTCCTGTGCCCCTCCACCAGGATGTCCATCATTGACCTTACAAGCTGGTGTGGGGCACTTTGGTCGAGGGTTACGGAGGCCAGAGTTGAACTGCCGTCTTGGTGTCCGGTAAGCACCGGTGGGTAGGGGGCGGGGCATGTTGGCGCCGACAAAGATGGCGGCCCCCATCCGGGCAGGCAAGATGGCGGCCCCCATGCCTCACACGCAGCGCTGCCCAACCCCGCTCGTGGTTTAGACTTACAGGCCTTGGCAAAATGGCCCTTCTTCCCGCAGCTGGAGCAGGTCGCTTCTAGGGCCGGGCAGCGTTTTCGGGGGTGATTTTCGAGTCCGCAGAAGTAACACTGTGCGGGCTTGCGACTGGCAGCAGCTGTGGTCGGGTTCGGGGAGTTAATGGAATCGCGACTGGCAGCGGCGTTGGCGAATTCGCTTGCGGGAACCGGCGGCAGCGGGGTCTGAGATGTCCACGGAACTGGCGGGGAATTGCGCGACTGGACAGCGTCAGAGTTGTGCAGAGCAGCCTCCAGTGTGTCGGCCGTCTCGATCGCCAAGCGTAAGGTAAGATCGGCATTTTCCAGCAGCCGCTGGCGCACGTACACTGACCTGATCCCTGTAACAAAGGCGTCTCGTACCAAGAGCTCCGCATGCTGATCCACCATGAGAGTTTTGCAGTCGCAAATTTGCACGAGTGTCTGTAGGGCTCGGAGAAACTCAGCGCTCGATTCTCCAGGCCGTTGTCATCGCGTAGCTAAGCGATGTCTTGCATAGATGGTGTTCACCGGCCGCAGGTACTGTCTTTTGAGGGCGTCCAGTGCCCCTTGGTAGGTCGACAGGCCTCTGATAAGTGAGTAAACTTTCGGGGTGACCCTCGAGAGGAGAATTCGGTGCATAACAGCGGGTTCAGTTGCACTAACCTCCTCCAAGTATGATTGGAAGCATGCAAACCAGAGTTCAAAGGCAAGAGCTGCTTCAGGGGCTTGGGGGTCCAAATCCAATCTTTCCGGATGTAAAATGCTTTCCATGTTTTAAAACTTCCAGTCAATAAAATTGATGCACCATCAATAACTCTCTGTGAGACGTGAAGGCGAGATATCGGCTTTTATTGACTGGAAGAAAGAACAAGCAGTAGTTGACCACCATACTACATCCTGGAGACTGAGGGCCGGGCTCAGGCCTCAATCGCCTTTATACTGGGGTCTGTGGGAGTAGCCACAGGAGCAGTCAGCAGGGGGGCGTGTCCAGACAGGTATATGTAGTTCACCACAATGGGAGATTTTAATTTCCCAAATATCGATTGGCATCTCCCTAGAGCAAGGGGTTTAGATGGAGTGGAGTTTGTTAAGTGTGTTCAGGAAGGTTTCTTGGCACAATATGTAGATAAGCCTACAAGAGGAGAGACTGTACTTGATTTGGTATTGGGAAATTAACCTGGTCAGGTGTCAGATCTCACAGTGGGAGAGCATTTTGGAGATAGTGATCATAATTCTATCTCCTTGACAATAGCATTAGAGAGAGATAGGAACAGACAAGTTAGAAAAGCGTTTAATTGGAGTAAGGGGAATTATGAGGCTATTAGGCAGGAAATTGGAAGCTTAAATTAGAAACAGATGTTCTCAGGGAAAAGTACAGAAGAAATGTGGCAAATATTCAGGGGATATTTGGGTGGACTTCCGTATAGGTATGTTCCAATGAGACAGGGAAGTTATGGTAGGGTTCAAGAACTGTAGTGTACAAAGGCTGTAATAAATCTAGTCAAGAAGAAAAGAAAAGCTTACAAAAGGTTCAGAGAGCTAGGTAATGTTAGAGATCCAGAAGATTATACAGTTACTAGGAAGGAGCTTAAGATGGAAATTAGGAGAGCCAGAGGATAAGACATGAAAGAATAGGACCTAACAAGTGTGACAGTGGGAAAGTGTTTACGAAACCGGAGGAAATAGCAGAGGTACTTAATGAAGACTTTACTTCAGTATTCACTCTGGAAAAGGATCTTAGTGATTATAGTGATGACTTGCAGCAGACTGAAAAGCTTGAGCATGTAGATATTAAGAAAGAGGATGTGCTGGAGCTTTTGGAAAGCATCAAGTTGGGTAAGTTGGTGGGACCAGACAAAAGGAACCCCAGGCTAACGTGAGAGGCAAGGGAGGTGATTGTTGAGCCTCTGACGATGATCTTTGCATCATCAATGGGGACAGGGGAGGCTCTGGAGAATTGTGGATGTTGTTCCATTATTCAAGAAAGGGGGTAGAGATAGTCCAGGAAATTATAGGCCGGTGAGTCTTACTTCAGTGGTTGGTAATTTGATGGAAAAGATCCTGAGAGGCAGGATTTATGAACATTTGGAGAGGTATAATATTATTAGGAGTAGTCAGCATGGCTTTGTAAAGGGCAGTTCATGCCTTATGAGCTTGATTGAATTTTTTGAGGATGTGACTAAACACATTGATGAAGGAAGAGCAGTAGATATAGTGTATATGGATTTCACCAAGGCATTTGATCAGGTACCCCATACAAGGCTTACTGAGAAAGTAAGGAGGCATGGGAACCAAGAGGGCATTGCTTTGTGGATCCAGAACTGGCTTGCCCAGAGAAGGCAAAGAGTGATTGTAGAAGGGTCATATTCTGCATGGAGGTCAGTCACCAGTGGAATGTCTCAGGGATCTGTTTTGAGACTCTTACTCTTTGAAATTTTTATAAAGGACCTGGATGAAGAAGTGGAGGGATGGGTTAGTTAGTTTGCTGATGACACAAAGATTGGAGGTGTTGTGGATGATATGGAGGGCTGTCAGATGTTACAGCGGGACATTGATAGGATGCAAAACTGGACTGAGAAGTGGCAGATGGAGTTCAACCAGGGTAAGTGTGAAGTGATTCATTTTGATAGGTCAAATATGATGGCAGAATGTAGTATTAATGGTAACACACTTGGCAGTGTGGAGGATCAGAGGGATCTTGGGCTCCGAGTCCGTAGAACACTCAAAGAAGCTGCACAGGTTCACTCTGCAGTTAAGAAGGCGTTTGGTGAATTGGCCTTCATCAATGGTGGAATTGAATTTAGGAGCCGAGAGGTAATGTTGCAGCTATATAGGACCCTGGTCAGACCCCACTTGGAGTACTGTGCTCAATTCTGGTTGCCTTACTACAGGAAGGATGTGGAAGCCATAGAAAGGGTGCAGAGGAGATTTACAAGGATGTTGCCTGGATTGGGGAGCATGCCTTATGAGAATAGGTTGAGTGAACTCAGTCTTTTCTCCTTGGAGCGAAGGAGTATAAGAGGTGACCTGATAGAGGTGTACAAGATGATGAGAGGCATTGATCGTGTGGATAGTCAGAGGCTTTTTCCCAGGGCTGAAATGGTTGCAACAAGAGGACACACATTTAAGGTGCTGGGGAGTAGGTACAGAGGAGATGTCAGGGGTAAGTTGTTTTTCTCAGAGAGTGGTGAGTGCGTGGAATGGGCTGCCAGCAATAGTGGTGGATGCGGATATGGCAGGATTTTTTATGAGGCTTTTAGATAGGTATATGGAACTTAGTAAAATAGAGGGGTATATGTAAGCCTAGTAATTTCTAAGGTAGGGACATGTATGGCACAAATTTGTGGGCCAAAGGGCCTGTATTGTGTTGTAGTTGTTCTATGTTTCTATGTAAATTGGGGACTGATGTTCTCTGTGAAAGGTATTGAAGAAATGTAGCAAATATTCAGGGGATATTTGTGTGGAGTTTTGCATAGGTACATTTCAGGGAAGTTATGGTAGGGTACAGGAACCGTGGTGTACAAAGGCTGTAATAAATCTAGTCAAGAAGAAAAGCAAAGCTTACAAATGGTTCAGAGAGTTAGGTAATGTTAGAGATAGAGAAGATTATAAGGGTAACAGGAAGGAGCTTAAATAGGAAATTAGGAGAGCCAGAAGGGGGCATGAGAAGGTTTTGGCGGGCAGGATTAAGGACAACCCCAAGGCATTCTACAAGTATGTGAAGAGAAAGAGGATAAGACCTGACAGAATAGGACCTATCAAGTGTGACAGTGGGAAAGTCTGTATGGAACCAGAGGAAATAGCAGGAGTACTTAATGAATACTTTACTTCAGTATTCACTATGGAAAAGGATCTTGGTGATTGTAGTGATGACTTGCAGCAGACTGAAAAGCTTGAGCATGTAGATATTAAGAAACAGGATGTGCTGGAGCTTTTGGAAAGTTGGATAAGTCACCAGGACTGGATGAGATATATCCCATCCTACTGTGGGAGGCGAGGGAGGAGATTGCTGAGCCTCTGGCGATGATCTTTGCATCATCAATGGGGACGGGAGAGACCTAGTCAGACTTCACTTGGAGTACTGTTCTAAGTTCTGGTCGCCTCACAACAGGAAGGATGTGGAAGCCGTAGAAAGGGTGTAGAGGAGATTTGCAAGGATGCTGCCTGGATTGGGGAGCATGCCTTATGAGAATAGGCTGAGTGAACTCGGCCTTTTCTCCTTGGAGTGACAGAGGATGAGAGGTGACTTGTTAGAGGTGTATAAGATGATGAGAAGCATTGATCGCATGGATAGTCAGAGGTTTTTTCCTAGGTCTGAAATGGTTGCCACAAAAGGACACAGGTTTAAGGTGCTGGGGAGTAGGTACAGAGGAGATGTCAGGGGTAAGTTTTTTACTCAGAGTGGTGAGTGCGTGGAATGGGTTGCCGGCAACGGTGGTGGAGGCAGATACGAAAGTGTTTTTTAAGAGACTTTTGGATAGGTACATGGAGCTTAGAAAAATAGAGGGCTATGGGGGAGTCTAGTAACTTCTAAGGGAGGGTCATGTTCGGAACAGCTTTGTGGGCCAAAGGGCCTGTATTGTGCTGTAGGTTTTCTCTGTTTCTATGTTTTCAGGCTGAAACCCTTATTCCTCTCTGGCCTTGTCCCCCTTCCTTTCTAGTCTCTATAAAACACCATTATTGTACCCATTTCCAGGACCAACCCCTGGTAGCCTGTTTCAGATACCCACTGCTGTGTATTGAATATTTCTGTAATGTGCCAGCCGGTCGTGTAGCGGCTTCAGCACTGGCAGATGGGCCTGAGTTTGAGTCTGGCCAGGTCCCAGCAGTATCAACGGAGAAGAAAGACCTGGCAATTTACTTCCATATCTTGCCACGAAAGCCTTATAGACCACTCCATTATCCATAGGGTCGCCACGAGTCCACAGTGACTCAACAACAACAACAATACTCGAGTAATCCTGTAAATATTTTGTTTGATTAAGCGTTCTTTGTTGTTTTTTGTATGTAAAATATGTGAATTCCATATGTCTTTATGTTACAGTGTGATATGAGCGTGCATCACTTAAATTAAAGAACAAATTTAAGGCTAGCATCTCTCAACTCTCTTGTTTTCCTTTTAACTGGTTTAATGATTTGGAGTTACAAAGCATAGCACCCACCACCCTTTGTGGAAAGAAACTTGGCCACCCATTTCCCCCTTAAATGCATGCCCCTTAGTACTGTATTTGACATTTTTGCCCTGGGAAAGAGATTCTGACATCTACCCTAACTATGTCTTTCATAATTTTCCTTTCAGCATCCAGATTTGCAGGGAAAAGAGCCAAAGTTTTTCCAGCCTCTTCCTTGAGTTCATATCCTTTAATCCAGGCAGCATCCCAATAAGCTGCTTCAACATCCTTTCCAAAGCTTTCATTTTCTTCCTGTTATAGGGTGACCAGAAATACAAGAAATATCTTCAAATATCTTCAAGTGTTTGTACAACTACATCTCGATTTTCTCACTATCATAGTAATGAAAATCTGCAGATGTTTGAAAACTTGAGTCACACACATAAAATGCTGAAGGATGTCAGCAAGTCAAAAAGAAACTATGGAAATGGATAAACAGTTGGCATTTCATGCAGAAAGCTTTATCTTCTCTGGCTTTGTTCCCCATCCTTTCCAGGGTGAAAGGTCTTAGCCTGAAACATCAACTGTTTATTCTTCTCAATAGATGCTGCCTGAACTGCTGAGTTCCTCCAGCCATTTGTGTGTGTTACTTCCAATTTCCAGCATCTGCAGAATCTCTTTGCTTGAGGAGCAGTTGAGCTAAGATGGGGAGTAGATGAATGATATGAAATTAAAATGATGGAAGTGAAAGAGATGATGGAAAATGGTGGATCATGTACTTCCTTATGACCCTTGGATTTCATGCTGGCTCTGAGAACAATCCCATCCTGAACTAGATTGATGGGGTGGATGTGTCATCGAAAGCTCAACTCAAAATCAACTACAAAACCAAGAACGTGAACAATCGTGGAGAGCAGTGAGAGGGATCAAAATGAGGAATTTTGCTGTGTGCAAATTGCCTGCCTTGGCTCCTTCATTGAACAGGAAGCCATTCTTTAGTAATAGATTGTCCTGAGGTTGTGAAAGCCATTTTATAAATACAAGACCTGAACAGCTCAGTCAGGCAACTTGATTGGTATGGGTGAGTTGGGCTGAAGGGCTTGCTCTCTGTACTTTTCCTATTTATTTAGAGATACACCACTGTAACAAGCACATCATCCCAACACACCTCTGCTGTCCTATTATAAACATGTGACAAATTAACCTACAATCTGGTATATCTTTCAACTGTGGGAAGAAACCAGAGCATCCAGTGGAAACCCTTTGCTGCCGGGGTAAAAATACAAACTACTTACAGGCAGTGTTGGGAGTTGAACCTGGGTTGTTGGCGCTACAGAGCATTATGTTACCATGCATCGCTAGATTCGTGTTCACTGCAAGTATCTCTGTTCAGCAATCCAGTCAATTTTTGACTTCATCTCAAGTTCAAGTTAATTGTCATTTGACCATACACATGTATACAGCTAAACAGAACATCTTTCCTCTGGGAGCAAAGTGAAAAACACAGTACATACAGCGTATAAAATAATATTAACACGATAATATTAACAGATAATAAAAATATCTGTGCCCTAAATTTGCAATGTAATATCATGTTTGCACCTGTAATGTCATGTGCTAAAATCATTATCATATGGATACCACTTGATCACAACTGATACATTCTGTACCATTGGACAGGTTCAGAAGCCTGGAGTCCCACACCACCAGGTTCAGTAACCCCTTTTTCCCTTCATAGGTTTTACCAACCTGTACAACCCTAACCATTGCAGTTTAGCAACACTATTGCCAGTTTAACCACTTTGTACTAATAGTGTTTGCTTGTAAAAATTGAGTATAATTTAAGTTTACTTTGTGTTTTTGTTTTGTGAATGCTGTTTATAAGATGCTATGTGTTTGTGATGCTGCTGCAAAAGGTTTTCATTGCACCTCTGCATACATATACTTGTACATGTGACAATCTGGACCAGGTGGTGTACACCGCAGAGATCTGAAAAGGGTGGCTGAAGAGATCGTGGAGGTTGGCGTCATTCAATGTCTGTAGTGCGATGCTGAAGATGTTCTATAGGTCAGTTGTGGAGAGCGCCCTCTTCTTTGTGGTGGCGTGTTGGGGAGGCAGCATTAAGAAGAGGGACGCCTCACGTCTTAATAAGCTGGTAAGGAAGGCGGGCTCTGTCGTGGGCAAAGTACTGGAGAGTATAACATCGGTAGCTGAGCGAAGGGCGCTGAGTAGGCTACGGTCAATTATGGAAAACCCTGAACATCCTCTACATAGCACCATCCAGAGACAGAGAAGCAGTTTCAGCGACAGGTTGCTATCGATGCAATGCTCCTCAGACAGGATGAAGAGGTCAATACTCCCCAATGCCATTAGGCTTTACAATTCAACCGCCAGGAGTAAGATATGTTAAAGTGCCGGGGTTGATTGTATTTAATGTATCTAAGTAAACTACTTAAGAACTTTTTAAAAGCTATTATTAATGATGTTTGGGAGAGTGATTTAGATGCATATCATATTTTTACTGAGTTAAGTATTGTATGTAATTAGTTTTGCTAAAACAAGTGTATGGGACATTGGAAAAAATGTTGAATTTCCCCATAGGGATGAATAAAGTATCTATCTATCTATCTATCTATTAGTAACGATCTTTCAAGAATCACTAGATTCTGGAATGGTTCTGGAAGACAGGAAAATTGCAAATGTCACTCTACACTTCAAGAAGAGAGAGAGGCAGAAGAAAGTAAACTATAGGCCAGCTAGTCTGACTTCAGTGATTGGGAAGATATTGGAGTCTATTATTAAGGATGAGGTCTCAGGGTACTTGGAGACACATGATACAATAGGCCATAGTCAGCATAGTTTCCTAAGGGAATATCTTGCCTGACAAACCTGTTGGAATTCTTTGAAGGAATAACAAGCAAGATAGACAAAGGCGAATCAGTTGATGTTGTGTACTTGGACTTTCAAAAGGGTTTTGCAAGGTGCCACATGAGGCTGCTTAACAAGCTACATCCATGGTATTGCATGAAAGATTCTAGCTTGGATAAAGAAGTGGCTGACTGGCAGCAGACAAAGAGTGGGAGTAAAGGGAGACTTTTTCTGACTGGTTGCCAGTGACTAATGGTGTTTCACAGGGGTCTGTTGGGACTGATTCTTTTTACGTTATATGTCAATCATTTGGTGATGGAATTGATGGCTTTGTTGCAAAACTTGCAGACAATATGAAGCTAGATTGAGGGGCAAGTAGTTTTGAGGATGTAGGGAGATTACAGAGGGAGAGACACATTGGAAGAATGGACAAAGAAGTGACAGATAGAATACAGTGTTGAAAAGACTGTAAGTCGTAGGAACAGAATTAGACCATTCAGCCCATCAAACCTGCTCCACTATTCCATCATGGCTGATTTATTATCCCTCTTAACACCATTTTCCTGCTTTCTCCCCATAACATTTGACACCATTAATAATTAAGAAACTAGCAACCTCCGCTTTAAATATACCCAATGACTTGGCCTCCGCAGGTTCACTACCCTCTGACTAAAAAAATTCCTCCTCATCTCTGTTCTAAACGGACATCCTTCAATTCTAAGGCTATGACCCTCTCATCCTAGACCCCCCCACCCAATTATAGCAATCATCTTCTCCACACCCACTCACTCTCAGTCTTTAATTATTTGATAGGTTTCAAAGAGTTTCTCCCTCATTTGTCTAAATTCCAACAAGTACAGGCTCAATCTTATACCAAGTCTCAACTTCAAGCAAACATCCAACAAAGACTCCCTAGCAGAAATTCATCTCCTGTCTTATTTTATATTTCCCATTTATATTTCATTTATAGAATTCAAGTTCAAGTTTGCTTAATTATCTTGCAGCCAAACAGATGAATACAGACAAACAAAACAGGGTTCCTGCTGTGTAAGGTGCAAAAACAGTATTAACAGTCATACAAAGCACATAGCACATATAATTATGTTAGCAGAAAGACATGCAGTTAAAAAAATATAAAAAATAATAATAATACAACCCCAGTCCCTGATTGTCCTGGCCTATAGGTTGATGATGAATGGATGTTGTCCTGGAGCCATGTTTCTGCAAGAACAGCCCACTGCAGTTCCATATCTCATGCAAATGCAGGTGCAGATGAACATAATCCAGCTTGTCTCCCACTGAATGAACACTAGAGGGCAGCACTGATGGCTGCATTAGTTCTTTACTTACTCATCCCGGAAAGCCAAATCAATAAAAAATGGACAATTAACAAGGCAATAAAAGATGAGTTGGCTTTCCTAAAATTTATTCAAATTTAGAGCTTTCAAATTCTTTATTAAAGACACTGTTTGGGAGTAATGGAAGTCCAAAAATAAGCACTGGCTAATGTGTATCTAGTAAATCCTCATGACATCTGTAAAGATTTAAAAAGCCTACTCAATATCAGACTATCACTAACAAAGACAGCAATTAATGAAGTCAATGAAATGAAGTTTTGGAATCAAAGTGCAATTCAGTCAATTCTACAGTCAGTGGCCACTTTATTAGGTACACCTGTACACTGGTTCATTAATGCAAATATCTAATTAGCCAATCATGTGGCTTCAATTCAATGCATAAAAGCAAGCTGTATATTGATATGGTCAAGAGGTTCAGTTGTTATGCACACCAAATGTCAGAATGGAGAAGCAAAGTGATTTCAGCATCTTTGACTGTGGAATGATTGTTGGTGTCAGATGGGGTGGTTTGAGTATCTCAGAATCTGTTGATCTCCTGGGAGTTTCATGCACAACAGTCTCTAGAGTTTATAGACAATGGAGCAAAAAACAAAAAAAAAAATCCAATGAGTGGCAGATCTGAGGGTGAAAATACATTGTTAATGAGAGAGGTCAGAGGTGACTGGTTCAAACTGACAGGAAGGTGACAGTAATTTGAATATCCATGTGTAACAACAGTGGTGTGCAGAAGAGCATCTCTGAATGCACAGCATGTCACATCTTGAAGTGGATGTGCTACAGCAGCAGAGCACCACAAGAATACACTCAGTGTTTGGTACCTCCTGAACAAGTACCTAAAAAACTGACCACTGACTGTGTGTTGTGTACTCAAGCAGGAATTCATACCCCAAAAGGTTTAAGTTTTATCTTTTGCACTAAAGTTCATGGAATCTGCTGGACAATAATCCAACCATCTTAAATCTCCCTTTGGAAACTACTTTCCTGTTATTAGCTTCGCTATCACATTAATCAAAAAGCAAACCTTTCTGGATTGTTAGTCTTCTCACAATGTTACCCAAAACAATGCACCATACCTTGTCTCTGATTGTTTGTGCACTGTGAAAATTAAAGATGGTTTTTACAGTTTGCTGTTGTATGGCCCTACATAGAAACTAAAGAAGATTAGATATCGTATGTCTTTAGTAAAGTCAAGTTAAGTAGATTTTCATATGCACAAGTATGGTAAGATACAGGTACAATAAAAAACTGGTTTGCAGCAGCATCACAGGATGTAAGTTCAGAAAACACAGATTATTTGTGTGTTATACAAGGAAGAAAAACAGTGAAAAATACTTCACAAGACAAGGCATTAGTTCAAACAAATAGTACAGCCAATGACAAGTTTATAAATATATAAGGTCCATGTTAAGGTAGGGTTAGATGTGGGCAGGTTGGTTCAAAACCCTAATGGTTGTAGGATCAAAAGAAGCTGCAGAGGGTCGTGGACTCAGGCAGCTCCATCACAGGCACACGGATATCTCCAAAACACAGTCTGTCAAGAAGAAAGCATCCACAATTAAGGACTCTTATCATCCAGGAGAGGCACTTTTCTCATTACTACCATCAACAAGGAGATACAGGACTCATGAAGACCCACACTTCATGTTTTAGAAACAGCTTCTTCCCCTCCGCCATTGGATTTCAGAAAAGTCCATAAACCTATGAATACTACATCACTATTCCTCTTTTGCAATATTTATTTATTTACTTACTGATTGTAATGTATAGTGATTTTTATGTGTAACACTGCACTACCACTGCAAAACAACAAATTTCATGACAATGTCAGTGATATTAAATCTGATTCTGATTCTGATTCGAATTCTGAATTGAGCTGTTCCTGAACCTGGTGGTATGGGACCTGCACTCAGATGCCACTTTATTAGATACAGGAATAAAATGACCAGAGTGTATGTTCATGGTCTTCTGCTCCTATAGCCCACCCACTTCAAGATTTGATGTCTTGTGTGTTCAGCACACCACTGTTACAAAGCATGGTTATTTGAGTTATTGTTGCCTTCCTGGCAGCTTGAACCATCCTGGTCTTTCTCCTCTGACACTCTCAGTAACAAAGAGTTTTGTCCCACAGTACAGCTACTCACTGGATGAATTTTGTTTTTCACACCATTCTCTATAAACTCTAGAGATGGTTTGCCCACTCCTCCAACGCCCGCTCTATAAGGTGCCTCCTTTTAAACTCTTCTCGCTGTTCTCACTGGCTGACGTCCATGTGCTTGCGCAGTTGTTCCCCTAACAAACTGCTGAACGTGTGGATAGTCAGAGGCTTTATCCCAGGGCTGAAATGGCTAGCATGAGAGGGCACAGTTTTAAGGTGCTTGGAAGTAGGTACAGAGGAGATGTCAGGGGTAGGTTTTTTATGCAGAGTGGTGAGTGTGTGGAATGGGCTGCCGGCAACATTGGTGGAGGCAGATTCGATAGGCTCTTTTAAAAGACTCCTGGACAGGTACACGGAGCTCAGAAAAATAGACGGCTATAGGTAACCCTAGGTAATTACTAAGGTAAGGACATGTTCAGCACAGCTTTGTGAGCTGAAGGGCCTGTATTGTGCTGTAGGTTTTCTATGTTTCTCTGTTAGATTTGTCAGGCAAGATATTCCCTTAAGGAAACCATGCTGACTATGGTATATGCATCAGACACAAATTTTTATCACTTAATCTATTTGAGGGTCTTTTTTTTAGCCATGTTATTTGAAATACATTGAATTGTGGATGTCTGCATTTAGAACATAGAAGATAAAAAAGTATACCACAGGAACAGGCCCTTCAGCCTCAATGTCTGCACCAAATACAACATGAAATACAGTAGATTAATTTCCTCTGCCTATATACAATCTGCATCTCTCTATTCCTCGCATATGTATGTGTTTATGTAAGAATGCATTAAATGCATTATCATATATGCTTCAACCACTCTCCCTGGTGACCCATTCTATGTACCTATCACTCTCTGTGTAAAAATCTTGCCTCACATATCTCTTTTAAACATATTTCCTCTTTCCTTAAATGCATGTCATTTGATATTTGACATTTCTACTCCTGGAATAAAGAACCTGACTGCTTACTCTATCTATGCCTCTTATAATCTTCTGACCTTGTATCAGAAGTTTGCCAATGTCTTCAATTGAACTGTTTGTTCTATTGAAATCAAATGTTCAATTCTTCCACCTTGAAGAATGTTGAATTGCCAATCTTCAGGCCAGGTAGATAAATAGGAGTGCAGAACTACTTCCAGATCTCTGTTTTTCTTTTCATTTCCAATTGTATCGCAGGCAACAATCCAGGCCATCTGGTCTAGTTGACTTCTCTACCAAAATTCTGCTACATCTTTTCAGAACATTGTCAGTTCATATCAAGTGCTCAATCACTATTTCCAACATCACTTGTAAAACTCAGTGAACAATATTTAATCAATGTTCAGTATCTCATTACTCAAAGGCATCAATATAACTAGGTTATAAACAAGTGAAACAAAATGAAGGACATTAGCAAGTCAGCGAACAGTGATTCTGTTTTCATGAATGGTTACAATGAAGATCTTTACAAACTGAAGCCATAAATATTTAGCAAACCAAGCCCATGAGTAACATTTGGTTAATTATAGCAAAAGTGCATTTAACAAAATCTTCTAACATTCCCAAAATAGAAAGAAGGCAAACAGTGGGAACAAAGCCGACCTCTTCCGGTTGGCAGCCGGTGACAAGTGGTGTGCTGCAGAGTCAAAGTTAGGCCTGTTACTTTTCACGTTATATGTTAATGATCTGGATGATGGAATTGATAGCCTTGTGGCCAAGTTTGTGGTTGATACAAAGATAGGTGATGGGGCAGAAAATGTTGAGGAAGCAGGAAGTCTGTTGAAGGACAGATTAGGAGAAAGGGCAAAACTGGCAGATGTAATAGAGTGTTGGGAAGTGTCTGGTCATGTACTTTGGTAGAAGAAATAAAGGCATTGATTATTTTCTAAATGGCGAGTAAATTCAGAAATCAGAGGTGCAAAAATCCTTGGGAGTCCTCGTGCATGATTCCTTAAAGGTTAACTTACAGGTTGAGTTAGTGGTAAGGAAGTTCAATGTTAGCATTGCTTTCAAGAGGACTAGAATATACAAGCCAAGTTTAATGCTGAGGCTTTAAAAGGTGTTTGTCAGAGAACATTGTGAGCTGTTTGGACTTCATATCTAAGAAAGGATATGCTGGCATTGGAGAGGGTCCAAAACAGGTTTACAAGAATGAACTCAATGTTCATGCCTTATATTCCGTCTGGGTAGCCTCCAACCTGGTGGCATGAACATTGATTTCTCTAACTTCCGTTAGTGCCCCTCCTCCCCTTCTTACCCCATCCCTTATTTATTTATTATTTCCCCCCTTTTTTCTCTCTTTTTTCTCTCTCTGTTCCTCTCACAATCACTCCTTGCCTGCTCTCCACCTTCCTCTGGTGCTCCCCTCCCCCTTTCTTTCTCCCTAGGCCTCCTGTCCCATGATCCTCTCCCTTCTCCGGCTCTGTATCCCTTTTGCCAATCAACTTTCCAGCTCTTAGCTTCACCCCTCCCCCTCCTGTCTTCTCCTATCATTTCAGATCGCCCCCTCCCCCTCCCACTTTCAAATCTCTTACTATCTCTTCTTTCAGTTAGTCCTGATGAAGGGTCTCGGCCCGAAACATCAACTGTACTTCTTCCTATAGATGCTGCCTGGCCTGCTGCATTCCTGATGCACCATCAATAACTCTCTCTGAGACGTGAAGGCGAGATATCAGCTTTTATTGACTGGAAGAAAGAACAAGCAGTAGTTGACCATCCTACTACATCCTGGAGACTCAGGGCCGGGCTCAGGCCTCAATCGCCTTTATACCGGGGTCTGTGGGAGGAGCCACGGTCAGTGGGAGAGGACACAGGAGTAGTCAGCAGGGGGTGTGTCCAGACAGGTACATGTAGTTCACCACAATTCCACAAGCATTTTGCGTGTGTTGCTTGAATTTCCAGCATCTGCAGATATCCTCCTGTTTACAGGAATGATCCCAAGAATGAAAAAGTTATCGTATAAGCATTTAGTGGCTCTAGGCCTGTACTCACTGGAGTTTAGAAGAATGAGGGGGATCTGATTGAAACATACTAAATACTTAAAGGCCAAGATTGAGTGGTTGTGGAGCGGATGTTATAGGGGCATGAGAGAGGAGCCTGCCCACTTGGATTGGAGGGGGATACTGGCAGGGATGATGGCAGAACTGAGATGGCTGAAGCTTATGGGAATAGATCACAAGGCGCTGGATAGATATGTCCCACAGAAGAAATTCTCAAATGGCAGAGCTAGTCGATCATGGCTGACAAGGAAAGTTAAAGACTGCATAAAAGCCAAGGAAAGGACATATAAGACAGCAAAAATGAGTGGGAAGTTGGATGCTAAAAAAGCTATAAGAAGGGAAAAGATGAAATATGAGGGCAAACTAGCTGATAATATAAAGCAGGATATTAAAAGATTTCAGTTATATAAATAATAAAAGGGAGGTGAGAGTTAATATTGCATCATTGGAAAATTATGTTGGTGAGGCAGTAATGGGGAACAAAGAAATGGCAGATGAACTTAAAAAGTACTTTGCATCAGTCTTTAATGTGGATGACACTAGCCCTATACCGGAGGTCCATGAGTATCAGGAAGCAGGAGTGAGTTCCATTGCTATTACAAAGGAAAAAGTGCTCGGCAAACTCAAAGGTCTTAAGGTGGATAAGTCACCTGGACCAGATGGACTACATCCCAGAGACCTGAAAGAGGTTGCTGAAGAGATAATGGATGAATTGGTCATGAGCATTCAAGAATCACTCTATTCTGGCATGGTCCTGGAGGACTGGAAAATTGCAAATGTTACTCCACTCTTTACGAAGGGAGGAAGACAAAAGAGAGGAAAGTATAGGCCAGTTAGTCTAACCTCAGTGGTTGGGAACGTGTTGGAGTCCATTATTAAGGATGAGGTTTTGGGGTTCTTGGAGACTAATGATAAAATAAGTGAGCATGGTTTCTGCAAAGGGAAATCTTGCCTGATGAATCTGTCAGAAATCTTCAAGGAAGTAACAAGCAGGGTGGACAAAAGAGAGCCAGTGGAAGCCATTTACTTGGATTTACAGAAGGCATTTGATAAGGTACCTCACATGGGGATGCTTAACAAGATAAAATCCTGTGGTGTTACAGGAAATATACTGGCATAGACACAAGAACAGCTGAGAGGCAGGAGACAGCCAGAGGGAATGAAGGGAGCCTTTTCTAGTTGGTTGTCAGTGATTAGTGGTGTTCCTCAAGGGTCAGTACTGTGACTGCTAATTTTCACATTGTTTGTCAATGATTTAGATGGTGGAATTGATGGTTTTGTGTTAAAGTCTGAGGATGATACGATTGTAGGTAGTGCTGTGGAAGCAATATGATTGCAGAAGGACTTAGAAAAATGGGCAAAAAAGTGACAGATGGAATACAATGTTGGGAAATGTATGATAATTTATTTTGGTAAAAGGAACAATAGTGTAGATTATTATCTAAATGGGGTGAAAATTCAAACATCACAATTGCAAAGGGATTTAGGAGTCCTCATGCAAGACTCCCAGAAGTTTAATTTACAGGTTGAGTCTGTGCTAGAGAAGGCAAATGCACTCTTGACATTTATTTCAAGGGGAATAGAATATTAAAAAACTAGGAGATAATGCTGAAGCTTTATGAGCCATTAGTCAGGTCGCATTTGGAGTATTGCCAATAGTTTTTGGCCCCGTACCTCAGAGAGGATGTATTGTCATAGGAGAGAGTACAGAGAAGGTTTATAAAGATGATTCCGGGAATGAAGGGGTTAACATGTGAGTTGCATCTGGCAGTTTTGGGCCTGTACTCATTGGAATTTAGAAGAATGCGTGGGAATCTCATTGAAATCTACTGAATGTTGAAAGGACTAGATAGGGTGGATGTAGAGAGGATGTTTCCTCTGGTGGGTGTATCCAAAACTAGAGGGCACAGCCTCAAAATTGAGGGGTGGCCCTTTAGAACAGAAGTAAGGAGGAATTCTTTTAGACAAAGAGTGGTGAATCTGTGGAACGCTCTGCCACAGGCTGTGGTGGAGGCCAAGTCTGTGGATATATTTAAAGTGGAAGTTGATAGATTCCTGATTGTTTGGGGCATCAATGGATGTGGTGTGAGGGCAGGTGTATGGAGTTGAATGGGATCTGGGATCAGCCATGATGTAATAGTAGAGTTGACTTGATGGGCTGAATGGCCTTATTCTGCTCCTATGTCTTATGGTCTTATGGGGTTATGGATGAACCCTATAGTGGGGGAGACTAGGACCAGAGGGCGAAGCATCAGAATAGATGGATGGCACTTTAGAACAGAGATGAAGAGGAATTCCTTTAGCGAGAGTGTGGTAAATCTGTGGAATTCATTGCCATAAAGTCACTAATCTCCACAGTCAGCTCCAGCCCTCCATGATCACTTCCCAAATTTGGTTCTGTTAATTTTTGCTAATTGTAATTATCCCATCAGTGAAGACTAATATTTCTGTCGTCAAGTCCCTGTGCTTTGGAATTCCCTCCTAAAACATTCTGGTGCCTCTCCCAATAGTTCTCTACAACCAAGCTTTTGGCTGCTTTCCCTTACATCAGTTCTGCTGAAGGATCTTTCAGCTGAAACATTAACACTGCTTCTCTTTAATGGATGATGCCTGACCTGAAATTTGGATGGGAAATGAGGCATTGCTGGGTCAGGAGAGAGTGCAGGTCAGTGAGCAGTGAACTATTAGGTAAACAGGACAATGTGCATAATAGGATAAGGGAAAAATAGAGTGAATAGAGTTATAGAGTCACAGAGTACTACAACACATAAACAGGCCTTTCAACCCATCCAATCTGTACTAAACTATTATTCTGCCTAGTTCCACCATCCTGTACCCAGACCATGGCTCTCCATACCCCTCCCATCCATGTACTTGTCAAAATTCTCTTAAATGTTGAAATCAAACCCATATCCACCACCTCTGCTAGCAGCTAGTTCCACACTCACACCAGTCTTGTGAAGAAGCTCCCTGTCATGTTCTCCTTAAATATTTCACCTTTCACCCTTAACCTAAGACTTCAGTTATGTCTCACCCAGTATCAGTGTATAAAACCTGCTGGCTTTTACCCCATCTATACTCCTTATAATTTTGTCTGCCTCTATCAAATCTCCCCTCATTCTCCTATGCTCCAGAGAATGAAGTCCTAACCTATTCAACCTTTCCCTATAACTCTGGTCCTCAAGTCCCTGCAACATCCTATCATGCTGCAAGTCCGGAGATAGAAGCCTGAAGGCCGAAGTCTGAAATTAGCAGCCTGAAGAGGACAAGGCGGCCCAGCTCACCAGGATCATAGTCTGGAAGTAGAGGCTCGTAGTTTAAAACCTGTGATCGGCAAGACCTGGAGTGAAGTCAGAAATTGGAGGCCCAATGTCTGAGAGTCTGGGTCCAAGGACTGGAGGCTTGGAGGTTGTCTGTCCTGGGGTTGGAGGCCAGCTTTTCTTTCAAAGTTTTCAAAGGTATATTTAGTGTCAGAAAAATCTATAAAATATACATCCTGCAATTCTTTTACTCCTCAACTATCCACAAAAACAGAGCTGTGCCCCAAAGAATGAATGGGTTAAATGTTAGAACCCAAAGCCCCCCCCATCTCCCCCCTTCCCATGAGTAAGCAGCAACATAGTGATGATCTTCTCTCCTTCACCAGCAAAAAATGCACCGGCATCCCCCTCCGAGCACTCAAGATGCAGCAAAGTACCAATAAAAACACAGACTTGCAGTACTACAAAGACTACTCGTTCACCCGATAATTCAACATACCACAGGCTCTCTCTGTGTCTCTCCCTAATAAGGGAAAAGGGATGTCTCCATTTCACAGTGAGAGGGAAGACATAACGAACAACTCGCTGACTTACGATGTTAAAAGTCCGTTGCATGACTTTTTCCGAGCTCTGTGCCCAAAGAACTCAGGTTTCTGGGCACACAGCCAGCTCGCTGCTTTCGATCTTCCGTCTCCCACAATGCACCAGGCAGCGGCACTGACCCCAAGTCCGCCTGCCTCCAGAGCCACAAAATCCCAAAACTCCGAAGGCTCATTAATCTTCTAGGGTGTGTCCTTGGTATATTGAGTAACAGCCAGTCGTGAAACCTCGAGAGCGGATCCCATTCGCACAAAGAACTGAAGTCAGAGTGTAACTCCAGGTCAGGGTCTTCAAAAGAACCCTGAAAAGCAAAAATAGAGATATTAAAGCTAGAAATAGAGCTGTTTCTGAAGATTCAAGCAAAGGAGTTGCCATTAGGTGCTATCGTCTCCTAAACTCCACCTTTTGTGCATGTTTTGCGGTTATTACTTGTGTTGTTCTACTGAAGATTGTGGGCACACTATGTTGGTGGCAGGATGTGTGGCAACATTTGTGGGCCGCCCCCAGGACATCCTTTGGGTGTGTTGGTTGTTTATGCAAACGATGCATTTCACTGTGTGTTTTGATGCACACCTGATCTATGAATCTGAATCTCAATCGAAACCTAAGGAGTTTACAAATTCCTGAGTCCTGAAGAAGGGTCTTGGCCCAAAATGTTGGCTGTTCAGTCATTTCCATAGATGCTGCCTGATCTGCTGAGTTCCTCCTGCATTTTGTGTGTGTTGCTTCATGACCCAATAATGCTGGGAAAGCTCCCTAGTTTAAAAAGTTGTTTTTCTCTCTCCACACTGATAAAGTTCCCCTTCTCATAAAAAGGCCACATTTGAAACTCACTCTTAATAATGAATTATGTAACTTGATTGATGAAATTACAATTAGGAACCAGATTTAACTATGTTGCTACAATTATCTCGACAAAACAGGGATGATTTTTATGTTACAAAGGTTGATCTATGTTCACATTCACAGTCCATCATGAGAAGTCGCCCGAAGTAAATTGTTCATTAGCTTTCCCTCTCTAAAAATACCCAGTTGATTAATTATGATCCTCTGGCCTCATATTACTTAATTGGCCTGGAAGTTGTGGGTAATATCATAATGCTTTCTTTGGAATCCAAAATGCCTTTTGATTTCAACTTCAAAAAGTAATCGTGGAGGGCTGAAGCTGTGATGGACTGGGATGGCAAATATAAAAATGATTTAAAAACAATTTACTCTTGGCTCTGGGGAAAAGTGCAGATTAACTGTAAAGGTATGCAGGCAGTGAAGTTCAGTTCTGGTCAGAAAGCAATAATGAGCAATCTGCTTGACTGGAGTTAAAATTCACGCTGAGAAATGAACAATTAATCAGATTACAATTCAGACAAAAGCTTGGAAGGTTTCAATGACCAAAATCCTAAAAATCAGAAGAATACCAGTACAGAGGCTTAGTATTTAACATACCAAGCAAACATTTAAATTCTTCAATAATTGATCTAGAAACACGAGTTCAAATCCTTCCATTACAAGTGATTAAATAAATTTGAATAAAATGCTAATCTCAGTAAAAGTTATGAAACTATTGGATTATGCTTTAAAAACCATAAACTTCTAAAACTGTTTCTTTGGTCAAGGATGAATTGTATACATTCTATTTCTGTGTATTCTCAATAGTCCTTCAGTTTCAGGGGCAGTTGTTGTACTGCAGCCTTCAAAGATTCAAAGTTTCAAAGTACATTTACTATCAAAGTATATATGCAGTATACATCTCTGAGATTTGTCTTCCCCACAGACAGCCATGAAACAAAGAAAACCATGGAACCTGTTCAACAAGAAACAACAATCCCTCCTCACCTCACATAGAATGAAAACAAATCGTGTAAACGACAACAGAAAATTTGAGCGAAAAGCACAGAATATAATACACAGCCAGTGGGATGAGTTACAGGGCAATAGAGGTGTGGTGCAGTTAACAAAGAAAGAAACAAATACTGGACTGAAAATGTTATATTTGAATGCACGCAGCATAAGAAATAAAATGGACAATCTTGAAATTCAGCTACAGATTGGCAAGTATACGTTGTGGCCATCTCTGAAACTTGGCTAAAGGATGGCTGCCATTGGGAGCTGGATGTCCAAGGATATACGGTGTATCAGAAAGATAGGTTAGTGGGCAGAGGGGGTGGTGTGTTCCTATGTATAAAAAGTAATATTAAATCATTAGAAAGGGATGACATAGGTGTAGGGTCTCTATGAGTTGAGTTAAGAAATAGCAAGGGAAAAAGGACTCTAATGACAGTTGTACACAGGCCTCCAAACAGCAGCCAGGTTGAGGATTACAAATTCCAGCAGGAGATAGAACAGATGTGTCAGAAGAGCAATGTCATGATAATCGTTCGAGATTTTAACATGAAGGTGGATTGGGAAAACCAGGCCAGTATTGGACCTCAGGGGAGAGAACTTGTAGAATGTCTAAGGAATGGCTTTTGAGAACAGCTTGTTGTTGAGCCCACTAGGGGATCGGCTGTGCTGGATTGGGTGTTGTGCAATGATCCAGAGGTGATAAAAGAGCTAAGGAACCCTTAAGGAACAGTGATCACAATATGATTGAGATCACTTTGAAATTTGAGAAGGAGAAACTAAATTCCAATGTGTTGGTATTTCAGTGGAATAAAGGAAGTTACAATGGCATGAGAAGGGAACTCACCAAATACGACTGGAAAGGGACACTAGCAGGAAGGACAGCAGAGCAGCAATGGCTGGAGGTTCTGCAAAAAATGAGGGAAGTTCAAGACAGATATATACCAAATAAGAAAAAAATTTTGAATGGAAGAAGGACACCATCGTGGCTGACAAGTGAAGTCAGAGCCAAAGTAAACGCAAAAGAGAGGGCATACAAGGAAGCCAAAGCTAGTGGGAAGATAGAGGATTGGGAAGCTTTTAAAAACTTGCAGAAGGAAACTAAGAAGGTCATTAGGAAAGAAAAGATGAATTATGGAAGGAAGCTGGAGACTAATATCAAAGAAGATACTAAAAGCTTTTTTAAGTATATACACAGTAAAAGAGGGTTGAGGGTAGATATAGGACCAATAGAAAATGACGCTGGAGATATCATAACAAGAGACGCAGAGATGGCAGAGGAACTGAATGCGTATTTGCATCAGTCTTCACAGTGGAAGACATCTGCAGTATACAGGACAGTCAAAAGTGTCAGGGAAGTGTGAAGTGTGCAGTGAAAATTACGACTGAGGAGGTGCTCAGGAAGATTAATGGTCTGAGAGTGGCTAAATCTCCTGGACCTGATGGAATGCACCCTTGTGTTCTGAAGGAAGTAGCTGGAGAGATTGCAGAGGCATTAACAATGATCTTTCAAGAATTGATAGATGCTGGCATTGTACCGGATGACTGGAAAATTGCAAGTGTTACTCCGCTATTTAAGAAGGGTGGGAATTTGACAGCAGAAAGAAAACTATAGACCTGTTAGCCTGACATCAATGGTTAGGAAGTTGTTGGAATCGATTGTTAGGGATGTGATTACAGAATACCTGGAGGCACATGACATGATAGGCCAAAGCCAGCATGGTTTCCTGAAAGGAAAATCCTGCCAGACTAACCTACTGCAAGTTTTTGAGGGAATTACAAGCAGGGTAGAGAAAGGAGATGCAGTAGATGTAGTGTACTTGGATTTTCAGAAGGCCTTTGACAAGGTGACACACATGAGGCTGCTTAGCAAGATAAGAGTCCATGGAATTACAGGGAAGTTACCAGCATGGGTGGAGCATTGGCTGATCGGCAGAAAACAGAGAGTGGGAATAAAGGGATCCTATTCTGGCTGGCTGCCCGTTACCAGTGGAGTTCCATGGGGGTCAGTGTTGGGACTGCTGCTTTTTACAACGTACGTTAATAATTTTGACTATGAGATTAATGGATTTGTGGCTAACATTTGACATTGATACAAAAATAGGTGGAAGAACGGGTAGTGTTGAGGAAACAGAGTGTCTGCAGAGAGACTTAGATAGTTCAGGGGAATGGGCAAAGAAGTAGAAAATGAAATACAATTTTGGGAATTGTATGGTCATGCACTTTGGTGGAAGAAATAAACTGGCAGACTATTATTTAGATGGGGAGAGAATTCAAAATCCAGAGATGCAAAGGGTCTTGGGAGTCCTTGTGCAGGATACCCTAAAGGTTAACCTCCAAGTTGGGTCAATTGTGAAGAAATGTGATGTTGGCATTCATTTCTAGAGGTATAGAATATAAGTGCAGGGATGTGATGTTGAGGCTCTATAAGGCACTTGTGAGACCACACTTGGAGTACTGTGTGCAGATTTGGGCTCCTTATTTTAGAAAGGATATATTGACATTGGAGAGGGTTCAGAGAAGATTCACATGAATGATTCCGGGAATGAAAGGATTACAGTATGAGGAACATCTGGCAGCTCTTGGGCTGTATTCCTTAGAGTTCAGGAGAATGAGGGACGATCTCAAAGGAACATTCTGAATGTTAAAAGGCCTGAACAGATTAGATATGGCAAAGTTATTTCCCATGTAGAGGAGTCTAGGACAAGAGGGCACAACTTCAGGATTGAAGGACATCCATTTAGATCAGAGATGCAGAGAAATTACTTTAGTCAGAGGGTGGTAAATCTGTGGAATTTGTTTCCACGAGCGGCTGTGGGTACATTTAAGGCAGAGATAGATAGGTTCTTGATTAGCCGGGCATCAAAGGTTATGGGAAGAAGACAGGGGAGTGGGATGACAGGAAAAATTGTACCAGCCCATGACTGACTGGTAGAGCAGACTCGATGGGCCGAATAGCCTACTTCTGCTCCTACATTTTATGATCTTATAATACACAAACCAAAAAAGTCCAGGCATAATCCAGTTCATCTCAGTGTTCAATATTTGCAGTCCACCCCTGATTCAAAATTGCACAAAATAGCAACAGAACAGAAGTGACCAGAAACCAGAAACACATTATAAAGTGAACCACAGAGTCCAATCCACAAACCACTTCGATTACACCTTGCTCAAGACCCAGGACTCCACCATTATCCTCTGACAGCTTCGAGGGAGAGAGAGAGACAGACCATTATAACACAGGGACCTTCCTTTGGGAGCAGCCAGTGAGAATGGGAGGGGGAGTGGATAGATAGATAGAGAGAGAGAGAGAGAGAGAGAGAGAGAGAGAGAGAGAGAGAGAGAGAGAGAGAGAGAGAGAGAGAGAGAGAGAGAGAGAGAGAGAGAGAGAGAGAGAGAGAGAGAGAGAGAGAGAGAGAGAGAGAGATTGAGAGATTTAATCAGTGAGAATAAAGAGAAATGGAGTCAATCATATGCTCATGTCCTGCCTGCAGGCTTCTTGATCTCAAGGCTATGCACTTTACCTGGAGTCCCTTAATTGGCCTGAGAACACACGGCAAAAATGTAGATCACAGTAGTAGAACCACATTTGAATGGGAAAAAAATGACGTTAAAGAGGTGTAAGAAGTAGTTTCAAGAACCATCTGAATGTTGTCGCCATTCATTGCGTTGTTTGCTGGCACCATCTTCTTCTGGATAACTTCACTCACTTCAACACTGATTCCAAAAACTATGAACCCACATTCAAGGAGTCTACATCTTATGTTCTCAGTATTATTATTTATTATTATTATTGCTCGATTTAATTTTTTTCTCATCTCAATCTGTTAAAACCTAAGTTATGGACTTAACCAAGGACACTCATTCATCAATTGCTAAGAACTTTCAGACTATTCTAGTGGTGTTTAGTATTGTGACTTTCTGAAGATTTACAGAAATATTGCAGTATAGATCTAATTGTTTAATGCTATTACGTAGTGACATTGGGATAATATCAGTTGGAGATATTACTATTAGGACAATGTATACCTTGTTCATGTTCCATAGTCTTTCAATTTCCACATTTAATTCAAAATATTTTTAGTTTCTTCACTTATTGATTGCTTTATATTCTGTGTGCTTGGAATGGATATTTATTAAGTTAGTAGTTCTTTCTTGTTTATCCAGTAATGTTATATCTGGATGATTATTATGGATTGTCCTAGCTGTAATAATGGATTAGTTGTAACATAATTTGCACAACTCTGACTCTATTACTATATCGGGCTTGTATTTATAGTAAGATATCGTGCCTTTTACAAAGAAACATAGGAAACCTACAGCACAATACAGGCACTTCTGCCCACGATACTGTGCCGAACATGTACTATCTAAAGAAATTACCTAGTGTTACCCATAGCCCTCTATTTTTCTAAGCTCCATGTATCTATCCAAGAGTCTCTTAAAAGACCCTATTGTATCCACTTCTTTGAACTTTAAACTTCAGCCCGAAGCTTGGTCCACACACTTTTCTCAACTTTGTGATTAATGGAGTGTGTGTGTGTTCTCCATAGCTCAAGATTTCCACAAGTCAGTCGGCATGTTACATTATTTTGATAAGAAACCTTGAGAACATCCTTGAAGCATTTTTGTTCCTGTAGATCTCCTTGTCCAGCGGTGATCAGAGCTGAGTATATCTGTGGGAGTCTGGTGTGAGGCAGGCAGACAATGTGATGAATATGACTATAGCCTCTTCTGGACCATTTCTTATTCCAGCACATCTCTTCTGAGAGATGAGACTCAAAAGTGCTCACAAGATTCCAGATGCAGTCTGACCTACGTTTTACAAAGCCTCAGCAGTACATTAAGACACAGACTCTACACGTGCTGAAAATTCAGAGCAATACACAAAAAATGCTGGAGGAACTCAGCTGGTCAGGCAGTATCTATGGGAAGGGATATACTTTCGATGTTTTGGGCCGAGACCTCATGAAGAGTTCTGATGAAGAGTCTCCACCTGAAATATTGATGGTATATTTCTTTCCATAAATGCTGCCTGACCTGTTGAGTTCTTCCAGCAAATTTTATGTTTGCTTGGTTATTATGTTATTACAAGCCAGGGAGCTGGATACTATTCAATCTTCAATTAGAATACTTAACTGAAATTATTAATTAATAATTTTTCAAAGGAAAATTGTTAAACTGTTTTATTATTGTCAATGTACTGAGGAACAGTGAAAATCTTTATTTTCCATGTCATCCATAGGGATTATTTCATTATATTTGTGCATTGAGGTAGTACAAGGGAAATCAGAATGCAGCATATAGTGTTACAGTTACAGAGTAAGTGCAGTGCAGGCAAGATCATTATGAAGTAGATTATTAGGTCAAGAGTCCATCCTATCATACAAACAAGCTGGTCATTGGCTTCAGAAAGGGGGACATTGCACACCCCCCCACCTACATCAACAATATTGAGGTTGAGAGAGTTGAGAGGTTCAAGTTCCTAGGTGTGAACACCACCAAAAGCCTGTCCTGTTCCAACCATGTTGGTGTCATGGCCATGAAAACTCACCAATGCCTCTACTTTCTCAGGAGTCTGAGGAAATTCAGCCTGTCCCCGTCAATTCTTACCAATTTTTATCAATATACCATAGAAAACATTCTACTGGATGTATAGTGACTGGGTATGGCATCTGTTCTGGAAATGACTGCAAGAAACTGAAGAGAGTTGTGGATATAGTTCATCACATCACAGGAACTTACCTCCACTATAGGACTCAGTCTGTACTTCTTCCTGCCTAAGTAAAGCAGCCAGCATGATCAAATACCCTTCCTAGACATTCTCTCTTCTCCTCTCTCCCGTTGACAGAAGACCCTGAAAGCACATACCACCAGCAGCTGCTCTCCTGCTACAATCAGGTGCTTGAAAGTACAACAAAATGGACTCTTGGCTTTACAATCTACCTCATTATGATCTTGTACTTTATCTTTTGCCTGCACCGTACTTTTCAGTAGCTTTTACAATTTAATTTGTATTGCTATTGTTTGAGCTTATTCTGTGCTCTGTGCAATGATTTGATCTGTATGAATAGTATGCAAGACGAACTTCCCACTGCATCACAATAATAAATCAAAACCAATTGGTGACAGTTCAACAATCTACAAACTGCAGAACAGAAACCATCCTTGGCTCTTGTACCTTCTGTGCAATGGAAGGTGGGAGAAAGAGGAAGTCTGTTGTGGGAGGGATCTTTGATTATGTTGACTGCTTTATTGAGGCAGACTGAAGACCATAGTAGATTCATGGTAAATTGTAGAACCTGTACTACAAATCCATTTAATTTATTTTGTAAATATTTCACTTGTTGCCAGATTTTACATATGAGGGGTGATTGATAAGTTCGTGGCCTAAGGTAGAAGGAGTCAATTTTAGAAATCCTAGCACATTTATTTTTCAACATAGTCCCCTCCTACATGTACACACTTAGTCTAGCGGTTGTGGAGCAAAAGGATCTTGGACCTCCAGAAAGTGATTGATATGTTTGTGGCCTAAGGTAGAAGGAGATTGATGCACCGTCAATAACTCTCGGAGACGTGAGCTGAGATAGGTTTTTATTAGCTGGAAGAAAGCACAGTCAGCAGCGTCAGCAGCCAGAGCCCACCACACAACATCCTGGAGACTGAGGGAGGAGCAGTGCCTCCAATTGCCTTTATACAGGGGTCTGTGGGAGGAGCCACAGGAGCAGTCAGCAGAGGGGACGTGTCCAGACAGGTAAATGTAGTTCACCACAGAGATGAGTTATTAATTTCAAACTTTCTGCATAATCACTCAAAGAGTTGACCTGCGTGTGCATGTAATGAGAGCTGTATATATAACTCATCTCCTTCTACCTTAGGCCACAAACTATCAATCACCCCTCGTATACTTTGCCCTTTGTCAGCATTTCTGTTTCTGAGACTTTACCATTGGACACTGATACTAAAGAGTCTTCAACCAACTAAAGTGATTTATAAGTGCAGAAGAAACATGACATCGAAGAGCGTGTGAGATCAGTGTTATTTGGGACAATAGAAGAATTAACTAGGAATAGCAAATTAGATAAAGATAATCCCACTGCAATGAATATTGTATAAATATCTCTGCAATCAATGCAGAGAGAGAGAATAAGGTGCTCATCTCAAGAGAGCTAAATGCATCGTGATACTTCTTAGTCAATGCACAATATCATGTCTGTACTTTCAATAAAATTGATTGATTTCCATGAAAACAGACCTGCTGACTGCCAATTCTGAGTATAACTTCATTGCATTGGGCAGGAAGAGATTGATTTACACCTTGGAGGCACAGCTGGCCAGTTATAAGGAGTTGCATTTGACTGGCTTATCTGTACTTCCAAACTGTAAAGTCTAGCTGTGATACAACTTATTGTCTGCCAGTTCTAAAGGCTGTGGATCTATAGCACAACCATCTGGGATCAAAAAGAAAACAACATAGCTTACAAGAAGAAAATTCATCACTGCCTCATCTTCTGAGCAGAGCATCTTGCCAAAATTGGCCACTTGGGGATATTTATTTTACAACAGGATTCTGTTATATGGAGAGGTAAGCAAAAGCTGCCACTATTCTCTCTGGAGCTCTGGTCTAGGTGAGCAAGGAGAATTAATTCAAGTGTTAAAAATGATAACTGAGTTTTAAAAAAAGTTGGTAGAGAGAAAAGCACAGGTAGGGGAGGGGGTAGAAGGCCCTGACAGTAAACCAGAAGCAGATTCGGAAATAGTTTTAATATGACTGGAGTATGTCATGAAATTTGTTGCTTTGTGGCAGCAGTACAGTGCAATACATAAAAACCTATGATTTTGTTACTAACCCGAACTTGTGCATCTTTGCACTGTGGGGGGGGGGGGGTACCAGAGCACCTGGAAGAAACCCTGGACTCACAGGGGCAATGTACACAGCCCTTACAAACAAACAAAGGGAGGAATTGAATCCCTATCTTACAGCTGGCACTGCAACACTTCATGCCAACCACAACACTAGTCTGGTGCCCTGGTTTATTACAGGGATTATGAAACAACAGATCAATATTTCCAAGACATGATGTTGCTTGACTTGGAGGAGCCTAACAAGATTGTGGTGCATTCACACATCTCATGCTCCTGTCTGTTCATGTAGGATTGAATTTAAGAGCAGGGAGGTTATACTGCAAATGTATAGGGTACTGGTGAGGCTGCTTCTGAAATATGCATTCAGTTCTGGTCTATTTTCTTGAGGAAGGATATACTGGCTTTGGAGGCAGTGCAGAGGAGGTTCATCAGGTTGACTCCAGAGATGAGGGGGTTAGACAACGAGGAGAGATTGAGTTGCCTGGGAGTGTAATCGCTGGAATTCAGAAGGATGAGAGGAGATCTTGTAGAAACATATAAAATTATGAAAGGGATAGCTAAGAGGCAGTAAAGTTGTTTTCACTGGTAGGTGAGGCTAGAACTAGGAGACATAGCCTCAAGATTTGGGGGAGTAAATTTTGGGCAGAGATGAGGAAGAACTGCTTTTCCCAAAGAGTGGTGAATCTGTGGAATTCTCTGCCCAATGAAGCAGTGGATGCTACCTCAGTAAATATATTTAAGACAAGGTTGGATAGATTTTTGCATTGTAGGGGATTTATGGGTTATGGGGAAAAGGCAGGTTGGTGGACGTGAGTCCATGGTTAGACCAGCCATGATCTTATTGAATGACAGAGCAAGTTCGATGGGCCAGATGGCCGACTCCTGCTCCTGTTTCTTATGCTCTTATGTTCTTATGTTACAGAACTGGCCATGTTTAATGTACCAGATATCAGCAAGTTCCAAGATTCTCACTATAAATGAAGTGAGGAACCAACTATGATGGTAACAAAGGAACAGTGATTGAAAAAAGAAAATCTACAGATGCACAACAGGAACATGAATCAGAATCAGGTTTAATATCAAGTCAAGTCAAGTCAACTTTTATTGTCATTTCGACCATAACTGCTGGCACAGTGCATAGTAAAATGAGACAACGTTTTTCAGGACCATGGTGTTACATGACACAGTACAAAAACTAGACTGAACTATGTAAAAAACACAGAGAAAGCTATACTAGACTACAGACCTACACTGGACTGCACAAAGTGAACAAAAACAGTATCGGCATTACAATAAATAATAAACAGGACAGTAGGGCAAGGTGTCAGTCCAGGCTTCGGGTATTGAGGAGTCTGATAGCTTGGGGGAAGAAACTGTTATATAGTCTGGTCGTAAGAGCCTGAATGCTTCAGAGCCTTTTCCCAGATGGCAGGAGGGAGAAGAGATTGTATGATGGGTGCATGGGGTCCTTCATAATGCTGTTTCCTTTGCGGATGCAGCATGTAGTGTAAATGTCCGTGATGGCGGGAAGAGAGACTCCGATGATCACTGGCATAGGTCATGAAATTTGTTGCTATGTGGCAGCAGTGCTAATAAAAATTGTAAATTACAGTAAGTATATAAATTAAATTAAATTAATAAATAAATAGTGCAAAAATGAGTAACAAAAAGTAGTCAGGTAGTGTTCATGGGTTCAATGACCATTCAGCCATCTGATGGAAGAGGGGTAAAGCCTATTCCTGAATCATTGAGTACATACTTTCAGGCTCTTGTACCTTCTCCCTGATGGTAGCAATGAGAAGAAGGCAGGTTCTGGGTGATGGGGTCCTGGATGCTGCCTTTTTGAGGCATCACTCCTTGAAGATGTCCTGGATGTTGGGGAATTTTAGTACCCATGATGGAGATTACAGAGCACACGATGTTCTCCAGCTTACTTTGATCCTGTGTAGTAGCCCCCCCCCCCATAACAGATGATGATACAGACAGTTAGAATGCTCTCCATGGTACACCTGTAGAAATTTGCGAGTGTCCTTGGAGAGATACCAAATCTTGGTGACATATCAAACTCCTAATGGAATCTAGCAACTGTGATAGATGATGGGACGGTGTCCTGGAGTGTTGCATGGATAAGTGCAGCTACAACAATATTAAAGAATCACAGCTAAAGTACCAGGTTCATTTGCTAGCACTTATCCAATAGCTTGACTATTCACTCCTTTCAACAGATTCAGATATAGTTATCACGTGTACATGGAAACATACAGTGAATTGTTATTTTTGTAATTTTTTTTATTGAAGTTCATCATCAAACAAACATTTCCATGAGATGTATTTCAGACATTGTGCATATATATCATATAATCATATATATCACAAGTCTCCACAAAGTATTTATCTGGGGTATACATTTATAGAAAAGAGTGGAAAGAAAAAACAAGCAAAAGGAAAGAACTATGTCCAAATAAGGAGTGATCTTTTTTTTTACAACTGATTCATTGATTTGTGAGAATAAAATCAGGCCTATGAGGCATTATGTAGTTAAACCATTTTCCCCAGTATGAATCAAATTGTTCCAACTTATGATTAACAGATGCTGTTATCTTCTCCATTTTGTAAATGTCCATTGTAATTTCCATCCACGTATTTAAAGTTGGGCTCTCCTGTGATAACCATTTCCTAGTAAGAGTCTTTTTACCAGCCACCAACAGTATATTCATTAAATATTTATCTCTTTTCAACCGTTCTTGAGGTATATATCCAAAATATATGGTCTTACTCTCCAAAGGTATTTCACATTTAAAGATGTCTTGTAGGGCATTGTGTATCCCCCTCCAATAGTTTTTGATAACAGGGCAGTCCCAAAAAATATGATAATGATTTGCATTTTGATTTCCACAATTTCTCCAGCAAACAGGGAGGTTACTATTGGTTAACGACCAACACACTCGAAGATGCGCTGGGACCAGCCCACAAGTGTCGCCACACGTTCCAGTGCCCATAATGCTCTGGAGAAAAACACAAGCAACAACAACAAAACAAAACAAGATGACAACAAAAAGAAGTAATTGAGTACATTTCAATTGGGGGTTGATAAGTTCTTGATTAGTCAGGGCATCAAAGGTTATGCAGAGAAGGCAGGAAAATGGGAATGAGAGGGATAATAAGTCAGCCTTGATGGAATAGCAGAGCAGACATGATGGGCCAAATGGCCTAATTCTGCTTCTATGTCTTTTGGTCTTATGGTCTTAAATATACCCAATAACTTGGCCTCCACAGCAGTCTGTTGCAATGAATTCCACAGAAACACCATCTTCTGGTAAAGAAATTCCTCTTCATCTCTGTTCTAAAGGGACGTCCCTCTATTCTGAGTTTCTTCCACTACAGGAAACATCCTCTCTACATCCACTCTCTCTGGACTAGTATTCCTGAGTCCCTGCCCAGGACCAGCAGTAGTGAAAACTGAGAGGAAGCTGCTAGCATGATTAAAGAAGCCCTGAACACCACTGGACAGACAGAGATGGGGGACATATAATGCTGCGATAAGCACCAGTGGTGTAAACAGGTAGTAAGTAAGTAGCATATGTATAAAGGTGATTATATAAAAATTATAATCAAGCATAAGTAAGTTACACAGATACAAGCAAAATATCAATTCCATACCTGAATCCAACAATCAGTTCCTGCTGGACACTCAACTCAGTCCTCGCTCACTGACTGGAAATATGTACCATGTTGTACTCTCACATTAGTTAAGTCTAAGGCTACTGTGAACAGTCTATCTTATGGAAAGGCTGAACATTCAATGTAACTACATGCCAAATGCTGGAGGAACTCAGCAAATTGGCCAACATCTGTGAGGGGAGATGGGCAGTCATCATGTTGAGTTGAGACCCTTCATCTATCCCAACATGCCTTATTCAGCTCCATGCACCACCTCTCTGTCCTATCAGATTCCATCATCAGTAGCCCGATGCAACAGACACAAAATGCTGGAGGCAGCATCTATGGAAAAGAGTAAACAGTTGATGTGTTGGGCCAAGAACCTTCAACAGGACTAGAAAAAAATGGGAAGGGGGGGAGGGGAGGAAGAAGTACAAGGTGGTAGGTGATAAGTGAAACCTGAAGAGGTGATAGGGTCAAGTAAAGAGCTGGGAAGTTGATTGGTGAAATATAAAGTGCTGGAGAAGGGGAAATCTGATAGGAGAGGGTAGGATGTCATGAAAGGAAGGGAATGGAAGGAACATCAGAGTGAGGTCTTGGGCAGGTAAGGGGATAAGGTGAGCGAGGGAAACAGGAATGGAGAATGGAAAAGTGGGATGGGGGCAATTACCAGAAGTTCGAGAAATTAACGTTCGTGCCATCAGGTTGGAGGCTACCCAGATGGAATATAAGGTGTTGCTTCTTCAACTTAGTGTAAGCTCATTGTAGCAGTAGAGGAGGCCATGGACTGACCTGTAGCCTTTGTTGTCTCCACCTGTTATCGCTCAGCCTCTTCCACTATTTCCATTCTTTCATCCACCAGTCCAGAATAAGAGTCTCAACCCAAAACATCGACTGTCCATATTCCTCCACCAATGCCATCCAACCCATTGGGTGTCTCTAGGATTTGGTTTGTTGTTCCAGATTCCAGCATCAGCTTTCTCTTGTGTCTCCTTTTAACAGTCAATGTTCTCTGGTAAATTGCAAATTGTTCTTCAAGCAATTTCCTCAGACTTTTTGAGCTTGACATCCTACCTTGAAAGAGTCTCTTCCTGTTTAATTACCCACGGGGTTAGGAGTATAATATCACAGACCCTCCTGAAATGACTTTTGTTGCTTACATCTTAAAGAATTTCAAATGTGCTGCCTGAGCAATATCCTTGAACACAGCTATGAGTCAGAGTAGATATGAACTACACCTACTCACTGCCCTCTCTGGTTTGAACATGTTAGAATAGAGGTCAGTCCATACCTAGGGGTTAGCAGAAAGTCAGGTTATAAACTTTGATTATTTTTCATAAACACAAAAGATTCTGCAGATGCTGGAAATCTTGAACAATACACACAAAATGCTGGAGGAACTTTCGAGTCAAACAGCATTTGTGGACGGAATGAACAGCCAACGTGTCTGATTGAGATCCTTTATTCAGGAGGTTTTCAAATCAGCATGGACATGCTGGGTCAAAAGGCTTGTTTTCTAAGCTCTGTAGCTCACAATAAATTAAAGATTTTTAACCCCTTTAGGTTCAAAAGGAGAATCAAAAGAATTAAAACCAGCATACATCACTTTGATAATATTTGCAAACCTGTGTTTGCTTGTTGCCTATTACTTCAGTAAATAATGCAAATAATATATGAAGAATAAAACTGTACATCATCTACTTGTGAATGAGGACATTAGAAATTCATCACTGCTTTTTAACTGTATATTTATCCAGTGGATAAATTTTGAAATATATTACTATTCCTCATCCTTTAATTGTACCATTCCAAAATCCAAGTACTTCTATACTCCCAGTTTACACAATACGGTACAGAAGTCTAAAGCACATCTATATAGCTACAGTGCCCAAGAGTTTTGCATAGTACTTTATTGGTCAACATTGAGCGGAAAGTGAACTTGTAAATCTGGCAGCAGCAAAGGATGTTGGGAATAGTGAGGGAGGGGACAGGTGGCAGAGAAGGAGTGCCAGGGCTCGGGGGGCGGGGTGGTGTGGGTGAAGACTCACCCAGCCTTAAGACACCAGACAAGGTCATTTGATTCCAAACAATTGGTTTATTGATCATTACAGAGTGTCTCTCTGCTGCTTCCCACTCCCTCCCTTGTCCCTTACCCTTTTCTCAAACATTATTCCCCTCGCCCTGGCTCCTTCCCTCTCTCAATTCACAATAGAGACCCATATCAGAATCAGGTTTTTCATCAGTCACATATACATGAAATTTTATTTTTTTAAGGCAACAATATATAATTACTACTGTGCTGTGCAAAAGTCTTTTACATATATAGATATGTGCCTAAGACTTTTGCACAGTACTGTATAAAGCAAAGTTTTTCATTGTGCCTTGATACCCACAACAATAGTATCTAGCTAAAGCTACCAATTACTTCAAGGATACTTATGTTTTGAGATCATTCATGTGACTTTCCATCACCAGTGACTTGGATAATGGTCACATGTTCTGTAAGACAGCTGCCCCATGGGGTAGTGGCATCAACACCAGATTTCGAAGCAAAATGGTCCTGAGTTTGAAGCTGGTTGGTTCCTTGCACACTTTCCATCCATGCTGGTTAAGTGTTATAAAAAAAAATAGATAAATGCTAAGCACACGGCAAAAATGCTGCCCAGTGCACCACAAGGCATGAAAAGGAACAACAATCCAATAAGATGGTGTATATTCGACATCTCTTAGATCCCAGATATCTCCCCATTCCATCAATTTTATACCTCCTATAAATAAGGGGTTCCCAGCTTTTTATATGCCATGAGCCCCTACCATTAACCAAGGGGTCCGTGGATCCCACGTTATAAACCCCCTGCTATAAATTGTTTTCCAGTTTCATAATATGACATATGATATTTTTGATCAAGCTTTTCTTAAAGCTGGTTGATATCTTGCAGCACCTTTTGTAATCCAACTGCTTTTGTCACTTTATTAAAAAGAAAGAATAGAATGAATTTAAGAGTCCAAAGGCTAAATTTGTCACGAAAGAGAAATATCCAGCTAAAGCTACAAAGCAAAACAAATTTCAATGGAAAAGATCAGCTGCAGGCTTTTCAAACACAAGCTGCATGTCAACCAAGAGGTGTGTGTACGATTATTTTATTCTTTTGTCTACTTTTCAACTTTTAAAACTCACACATATTTTGCATTTATTCTACTATTGTTAGAACATCTTGGTTGGGTAGCGGTTAGCGCAACATTTTACAGTACCAGGGTTCAATCCAACCACTGCCTGTAAGGATTTTTACATTCTCTCCATGACCGCATGGGTTTCTTCCACAGTCCAAAGATGTACTGGTTGGGATGTTATTTGGTCATTGTAAATTGTCCCATGATTAGCCTAGGGCTAAATTGGAGGTTGCTGAGCAGTGTGGCTTGAAGGGCCAGAAAGGCCTATTTCACACTATATCTCAACACATAAATACATCAGAAACCATAATTAATATTATTTTTTACTTAGGGAAACAGGATAGCCTCATTAAAGAAAACAATATTTAAATTCACACCCCAGTTATTTTCAAACTATTCCCAAAATACCACATCTAAATTCACAATTGCCAATTTTAAATAGATGTAATCCGATAACTGGAATTACAGACCCTTACATAATTCAAGCAGTAAATGGAATTTCACATGGCCATTTTCAAATTCAGTTACTACCCTTCAACCATCAGGCTCTTCAAAAAAAGGGGATAACTATACTCATTCTATTCCTGGTGTTCCCACAGCCAATGGTCTCACCTAAAGGACTCGTTATCTTGTTATTTTATGCTCTTGTTATTTATTGCAGTTTATTTATATTTGCATTTGCACAGTTTGTTGTTCATTAATCCTGTTTACAGTTACTGTTCTATAGATTTGCTAAGTATGCCTGCAGGAAAAAGAATCTCAGGATTGTATGTGGTGACATGTATGCACTCTGATAATAAATTTCACTTTGAGTTTTGAACTTCATGTTTTCCAATATTAAGATTATAAGTGAAAACATGAAAAACTACCACAGGAAGACAAACCTAGTAAACTATGACTTGGATTTCTATCTTTGGCTGTCTTTTGGGTAGTCAGAAAACTGATAAAAACTGAATGAGCTGGAGAAAGCTCTCATTCATTCACTTTTATTTTAAATGTGCAAAGTAACGTTCAAAGCTGATGACAGTTTCTCTTGGTTTGAAAACCCATTTTCTCTATGAAGAACTAATCCTGAAGTTCCCAGGAAATTTACAGCTGCATCTCATCCAAAGCAAAATGTGCCTCAAGGATTGAATTAAAAAAATAAAAACTTTTTCAGCTGAATGAAAATTTAAAAAAAAAACAAGGTGGCAATAGATTAACAGTTTTCAATTCTGACCAGAACCACAACTGATAAACATAAACAGCAACAGCTATTAAAGACTTGTTTTCAGGAAAGTAATGTTCAAGTGAAAAATTAGGCACTTTAACACAACCTGAATCTGAGTTCTGCTCGCTGATAGATTTTCATGTTAAATCATTCTTTGATTGATTGTTAAAGTGCCTATTAAACTTAATTTCATATGTTCTCTGTAACCTGGTGAGTATCACCACTCTCCATTTGTATTTTTTTTGATTATCTGGCATGTCCATCATCAAGAAGCCCCACCACCCAGGCCATGTTCTTTTCTCATTGTTACCAGTGGGAAGGAGGTACTGGAGCCTTGGGTTCAGAAACAATTATTACCCTTCAGCCAGCAGGTTCCTGAACCAGCATGGTTAATGTCACTTACCTCAACTCTGAAGTTTTCTCTAAACATGACCTATGGACTCACTTTCAAAGACTCTACAGCTCATGTTCTCAGCACTATTCATTTATTATTATTATTAGCAGATTTTTTTTGTATTTGCACAGTTTGTCTTCTTTTGCACATTGGTTGCTTATCAGTCTTTGTGTGTAGTTCTCATTGATTCTATTCAGAATGCCTGCAAGAAAATGGCAGCAAAGATCCCACGATAACATAGCATTTAGCACAATGCTACTACACCTCAGGACGTTGGAGTTCAGGGTTAATTTTTGATACTGTTGCAAGGAGTTTGCACATCCTTCCTGTGAGCGTGTAGGCTTCCTCTGGGGTGCTACGGTTTCCGAATCAGTAGGTTAATTGGTCACTGTGAATTGTCCTGTGATTTGGCTAGTTTTAAATAAGCGGTTTGCTGGGCAGTATGGCTCATTGTACCAGAAGGGCCTGTTCCACACTAAATCTTTGAATGAATGGACAATCAAGTAAGTACATAAATACAATATATTTCATGGTAGTATTTGGTGACATACACACTTTGATAACAAATTTACTTTGAACTCTAAAGTGACTAGTTCCTGCTAGAGTCTCTATCCTACTTACACAAGCATTGCTCAAATATTTAAATAGGCCATTTGGCCCTTTGGGGAATGCAGAATCCTATTGGAGTGATTCCATCGGTCTAACTGCTACTCTGCGGGCATACCGCCCATTCATTTTCACATACCCAGCAACTCTCTTTTTTTTGTTGAGAATCAAAAATAACCACTGACGCTGGGAAATTAAAAAATGCAGAAATACTGGAAACACTCAGCAAATCAGACAGCGCAAAGAGAAGTTTACATTTCAGGTTGAAGAGTCTTTGTCAGAAATGTTAGCCCCCTTTCCCTTTACAGAAATTCTGCCCCGCTTGTAGAATGTTCTCTTCATTTTCTGGTTATAATCCCCCTTTTGATTGGTTACCTATTGTAATGGATAACATAGACTAGCTAATTAATCAGTCAGCATGCCTGTGGGATGTGGGAGGGATCCAGATCACCCAAGGGAAATACACCTTGGCACACAATTACACATACAGTAGCTCCTTGAAACTATCAAGGAGCAGCACAACATGCTGTACCATATATTCTCCCTGTTTTTGCTGAGAAACTACCTCCTGCTGAGCAGCAATTGGCCCTTTTCGTTGCACTCTTTTCTAATTGAATATTGCCTCCTTTCCTATGCTTTTCTGATGTTGTAACTTGCTCACCAACAATCATTTCCTCCTTCTTCAGTCCCAACTGCCACATTATCATCTTCTCTTACTCTATTGTCTTAAAGCCTTCCATGTTTTGAAAAGAGGATTTATTGACTTACAAGTATCATCACAGCTACTCCCCTTCAACCATTTAGTTCTCAAACCAATCGGCACAACACTATCACTGCAGTTTAGCAACACTATGACCACTTTGATCACTTAGCACTCAAATAGACTGTTTTTGTTCTAAGTGTATTCTTTCTTGTAAAAGGCTGTATTATTTATGTTTTTCTTGTGAATGCAGCTTTTATAAATGTTCTATCTCTGTGATGCTGCTGTAGTAAGCTTTTCATAACACTCGTGTATATGTGCACTTGAATGTATGGCAATAAACTCGACTTTGGCTTTAACTTCAAACCTCTGTCTAAGTGCCTCTTAAGTTGACCGTTGTCCTTTCACTACAATTCTGACACCATGTTCAGGCACTTAACAGGCCTCACAAATCTTTTTTAAACTTCCCTCTCCATCTTAAGCCTGTAACTATAAGATATAGGAGCAGAATTAGGCCATTTGTCCTGTTGAGACTGCTCTGCTAATCACTCATGGCTGATTTATTTTTTTCCTCCCTCATTCTCCCTGTTGCCTTAAGCTGTGTACCAATCAATGTTCTGTAGTATTTGACACTTCCACCCTGGGACAAATACTTTGACTCTGTACCCTGATTATGGAACATAGAGCACAACAGCACTGTACAAAGTAAGGTTATTATCAAAGTACATATATGTCACCATATCCTACCCTGAGATTCATTTTCTTCCAGTCATACACAATAAATTCAATAACCATAATAGAATCAATGAAAGAACACACCAACAGGGCAGACAGCCAGTCACCTTAATGTTATGTCTCGAAGGAATTGTTATTGACTGTATCACTCAATAACACTACTTCAACCTCTTTTATTCCTGCAATTATTCAAAATTCAATGTTCAAAGTAAATTTATTATCAAAGTACATATATATGTCACCATATGTAATACCGACATTCATTTCCGCGCAGTGCAGTCACACTAAATCCAAGAAACACAATAGAATCACTGACAGACCCCATCCAACATGACGGACAAACAGCCAAGAGGCAACAAACTGTACAAATGCAAAAGAGATAGAAAAATAATAAGCAATGTGTATCGAGGAGATGAGGTGAAGAATCTTTGAAAGTGAGCTGATAGATTATGGGAACAGTTCAGTGATGAGGCTAGTGAAGTTGAGTGAAGTTATCCCCTTTGGTTCAAGAGCCTGTTGATGGAAGATGAGTAATAATTGTTCCTGAACCTGGTGATGTGGATCCTGAGCCTCCTGTGCCTTCTTCCTGATGGTGGCAGTGAGAAGAGAGCATGGCTACTGTGGTGAGAGGCCTCGATGATGGATTCTGCTTTCCACGACAGCACTCCTTGTAGAAATGCTCATCTGTGGGAAGAGCTTTAACATTGAATTGAACATTGTCTATATTGACTCCAAAACATTAAGAATGGAATCCAACATTGCTCCAAGATGGTCTCACCAGGGTTCTGGGCAGTTGTAAACAAGATTTCTTACAATAGGGGACAAACCTTCCATTTTGCCATCTTGCTTACTGTTGTGTAACCACACTAACTTTCTGAGTTTCATGTACTAGAATATCAACATCATACTGAATATCAAGTGAGTTTAAATAATATTCTGTCTATAGTTTTACTGTTCTCAGTGTGAAAAATATTTTCTGCAATCATTTAACGGATTTAAGAGTATTGCATTTTAAACCAGTGGTATTTTAGGACATGCAGCAATTGAGGAAATAATGAGCAGCTTCTTTCTGGAGTGATTTGTAGATCATTTACTTTTATAATACTTCTGTGTCAGTGTTAGGTGTAGTTCTTAGATATAGAATAGCGGAGAGCTGGGGTTTAGAAGCATGTTCTAACCATGAGCACCAGCTACCAATATACTTATCCTGTTTGCATACAATGAACGGAGAGAGCGGAGTCAATAGCTGTGTGTTGATAAATACTCCCTGTACAGACCACTGCTTCAAGAGTATATTCCAACCTGCCTGCATATAAGTGAATCACACGGTTGCATATGGTGACATGCACATATTTTGATAATAAATTTACTTTGTTGTTGTTCCTTGTTTGATGCTCAGAGCAAGGATGAAAAGCATGCAAGGAGACAGGCAGATGCGGACCCGGGACCACTTACCTCGAAGGCTGGTGTGGATGCCGTTACACCACCAGACGGTTTAAGTGGAGATGTGGAGAAAGCGAACCAGCTGAACAACTTCTTCAACAGGTTCGACAGCTCAATCTCATCCTCACCGCAGAAATCCACACCAGGCTTACTTCCCTCACAGGAAAATAGCCACTCACAGGAGACCTTGCCCACGCCCAGGATTACGGCTGCACAGGTGGAAGGTCAACTGAGGAAGATCTGTACCAGCAAGGCGGCTGGACCGGATGGAGTTTCCCCACGATTACTGAGGGCCTGTGCGACTGAGCTGGGAGAACCACTACAGCGCATCTTCAACATGAGCCTGGAGCAGAGAAGAGTACCCAGACAGTGGAAAACATCCTGTATTGTCCTGGTACCGAAGAAACCACAACCAAAGGAGTTGAATGACTTCAGACCTGTTGCCTTGACGTCGCACGTGATGAAGACCATGGAGCGGCTGATAATACAGAATCTGAGGCCACAAACCAGGCACGCCCAGGATCCTCTTCAGTTTGCGTATAAGGAGAAGGTGGGAGTGGAGGATGCTATCACGTATTTGCTGCACAAATCACTCTCTCACCTAGATGGGGTCAGTTGTGCTGTGAGGATTACATTCCTTGACTTCTATAGTGCCTTTAACACCATCCAGCCCAAGATCTTAAGGCACAAACTAACGGAGATGGGAGTAGACTCTCACATGGTGGATTGGATAGTGGACTACTTGACAGATAGACCTCAGTATGTGCGGTTGGGAGACTGTAGGTCTGACACGGTGGTAAGCAGCACAGGGGCGCCGCAGGGAACCGTACTCTCTCCGGTCCTGTTCACCCTGTACACATCAGACTTCCAATATAACTCGGAGTCCTGCCATGTGCAGAAGTTCGCTGATGACACGGCCATAGTGGGGTGTGTCAGGAATGGACAGGAGGAGGAGTATAGGAAACTGATACAGGACTTTGTGATATGGTGCAACTCAAACTACCTGCGTCTCAATATCACCAAGACCAAGGAGATGGTGGTGGACTTTAGGAGATCTAGGCCTCATATGGAGCCAGTGATCATTAATGGAGAATGTGTGGAGCAGGTTAAGACCTACAAGTATCTGGGAGTACAGTTAGATGAGAAGCTAGACTGGACTGCCAACACAGATGCCTTGTGCAGGAAGGCACAGAGTCGACTGTACTTCCTAAGAAGGTTGGCGTCATTCAATGTCTGTAGTGAGATGCTGAAGATGTTCTATAGGTCAGTTGTGGAGAGCGCCCTCTTCTTTGTGGTGGCGTGTTGGGGAGGAAGCATTAAGAAGAGGGACGCCTCACGTCTTAATAAGCTGGTAAGGAAGGCGGGCTCTGTTGTGGGCAAAGTACTGGAGAGTTTAACATCGGTAGCTGAGCGAAGGGCGCTGAGTAGGCTACGGTCAATTATGGATAACTCTGAACATCCTCTACATAGCACCATCCAGAGACAGAGAAGCAGTTTCAGCGACAGGTTACTATCGATGCAATGCTCCTCAGACAGGATGAAGAGGTCAATACTCCCCAATGCCATTAGGCTTTACAATTCTACCGCCAGGACTTAGAACTTTTTAAAAGCTATTATTAATGCTTTTTGAGATAGTGATTTAGATGCATATCATATTTTTTTTTACTGAGTTAAGTATTGTATGTAGTTAGTTTTGCTACAACAAGTGTATGGGACATTGGAAAAAAGTTGAATTTCCCCATGGGGATGAATAAAGTATCTATCTATCTATCTATCTATCTATCTTAAATTTACTTTGAACTTTGGTAAAATGTTATGAACTAACTTGCTCAAGTCTACTAGGACACTTGACAAAAATAAAAGTGTAAGACACTAAGAAGTTAGGCTAGTTGGTCAATTGAGTCTGCTCCACCATAAAATCATAGCTGATATTTTTTCCAACTTCATTCTATCATCTTCGCCTTTTCCAATCAAGAACCTATTAAACCCTGGTTGCTGTTTCTGTAATAGTATTATACTATCAGCTACGCTGTCTTGTAAAGGGCTGAAGAAGTAGGAATCTGATAACAGAGGGTAGGACACAGGGGGTGGCTCACGAAAGGCTTGATGCGGGACACATGGAAGGTGGGATGGATGTGGCGGAGAGTGGAGCGGAGCTTGAGACAGGCGACAGCAGGGCTGATGACTTTAACAATGGGAAAGGGGCCGATGAAGTGGGGGGGGGGGGTTGCAAGCTTGCGGGAATCCACCTTGAGGGGGAGGTCTTGGGTTGAAAGCCACACACGCTGTCCCTGGTGGTAATGTGGGGCTTTGGAGCGATGGTGGTCAGCTTGACGCTTGATCCTAACAGAGGCATGGAAAATGGCAGAGCGAGTGAGCCTCCACATCCGCTGGCAATGACGTATGAATGCCTCAGCAGATGGAAAGCCAGCATTTCCCTCCTGGGCAGGAATCAGTGGAGGTTGGTAGCCAAGGCAGCACTTAAAGGGAGACAGACCAGTGGATGAAGACGGATGAGAGTTTATGGTGCACTTGGCCCAGTGTAGCTGCTGACTCCACGCAGAGGGGTTCTGGGAGACCAGACACCACAATACTGTCTCTAGCTGTTTGTTGGCCCACTCGGTCTGTGGGTGGAATCCTGAAGACTGACTCACAGAGGCAACAAGAAGATTACAGAATGCCATTCAGAAGCTGGATGTGAATTGAGAGCTCCTGTCTGATGCAACATCTACAGGTAAACCATGTAATTTAAAAACATGCAGTACTAGTAATTTGACTGTTTCTGAGTTCTTGCCTTGAGCACAGACGGAGCAGGCTGAGATGAAGTTGCGGATGTCATCTCCCATGGAGGGCTACCAGAACCACCGACTGATGAAGGCCTGAGTACGCTCGGTTCCAGGGTGAAAGGATAACCGGGAAGAATGACCCCTCTGCAATATGTGTGAGTGGACAGAGCTGGGAACATAAACACGGTTAGTGGGGCATTGACTAGGGGCTGCCTCCCTCTATTGAACAGCTCACACCATGGCTTCAATGTCCCATTGCGCTGCACCCATGAGACAGCGAGCAGGAAGATGACCTCCGGTACCTCAGGGGTCTCAAAGGAGGGAAATCTTCAGGAGAGGGCATCAGGTTTTTCATTCTTGGAACCGGGGTGGAAGGACAGGGTAAAATTGAATCTTGAGAAAAACAGGGACCAATGAGCTTGACGGGAGTTGAGACGCTTGGCCGTATGGATATATTCCAGATTCTTGTGCTAAGTCCAGACTAAGAATGGCACCTTGGCTCCCTCTAGCCGATGCCTCCACTCCTCCAGAGCCAGCATCACAGCCAGCAGCTCCCGGTTTCCGACATCGTAATTCCGCTCTGTGGGAGCGAGGCGGTGAGAGAAGGTGGCGCAGGGGTGGACCTTCTCATCCTTGGCCGAGCGCTGAGAGAGAACAGCCCCTACATCAATATCAGATGCATCCACCTTCCTCCGCAATGAACTGCCGGTCGGTGTCAAGTTGAATCAGGATGGGGGCAGAGGTGAAATGTTCCTTCAGGACAGAGAATGCTTTCTCAGCAGCCAGGGACCAGGAGAATCTGACAGCCGATGAGGTAAGAGCAGTGAGTGGTGCAGCCGGTGTACTGTGATTTCTGGTGAAGCGGCGATAGAAGTTAGCAAAGCCCAAGAAGCATTGCAACTCCCAATGAGTTGAAGGTTGGGTCCATTCGACCACCACCTTGACCTTCCGTTGGTCCATCTGAATGGAATCAACTGGAATTACATACCCCAGGAAGGAGACAGTATTGCAATGAAACTCACATTTCTCAGCCTTCACAAGGAGCTGGTTCTCCAGAAGGTGCTGGAGAACTCTGCAGATGTGACCTGTGTGTTCAGCAAGGGACTTAGAAAAAAAAAGATTAAAATGTTATCGAAATAAACAAAAACAAATTGGTTCAGCATGTCCCTGAGAATGTCATTTACTAGGGCTTGGAGGACAGCGGGGACATTGGTGAGATCGAGTGGCATGACCAGATACTCATAATGGCTGAGGCGGTGTTGAAGACCATCTTCCACTCGTCCCCTTCGCAGATGTGGACAAGATGGTAGACATTACGGAGATCAAGCTTGGTGAAAATTGAAGCTCCTCGCAGTAGTTCAAATGCTGAGGTCTTGAGCAGAAGAGGGTAATGGTTCTTAACAGTGACTCCATTCAGTCTCCGGTAATCAACGCATGGACATAAGGAGCCGTACTTCTTTTCAACAAAGAAAAAGCCGGCTCCAGCAGGGGATGAAGAGATTGGATGATGTCTGCAGCCAGAGACCCTTGAGTGTTCTTACTCATGGCTTCTGTTTGAGGTATGGACAGGGAATACAGACAGCCCTTTGGGGAAGATGTGCCAGGCAAGAGGACAATGGCGCAACCATACGGATGATGGCCCGGGACTTGCTAAACACAGCCTTGAGGTACATGTATTCAGGAGGGATGGCACTAAGGTCCGGAAATTTCCTCGGGGGGATCTGAACTTGAAGAAAAGGGGATCTGAGCGTGGTGGAGGCAGTGGGAGTGACAGAATGGGCTCCAGCCTACAATCTTGTGACTGAGCCAGTCAATGTGGGTTGTGTTGAACTAACCAGGGATGGCCCAGGACAATGGGAGCTTAAGGAGAGTCAATAACATAAAGGGTTAACTGTTCATGATGGTTGCCGGATAAACTGAGAGTCACTGGGGCCGTGACATGGGTGATGTTAGCCAGTCTCTGACCGTTCAAGACATTGGCCATCAATGGTGACTGAAGAGCAGACGTGGGTAACCCCCACTGGGCAGCCAAGCCGGAATCAATAAAACACTCCTCTGCACTGGAATCGATCAAGATGGAAATTGCTCGCCATTGGACGTCCCACTCCAGAGAAGCAGGTATGAGGGTGAGTGGCGTTGAGGAGGGCTGGACAGGAGGTACTCCTCCTCCTACTGGTGAGCACTTGGCTTTTACTGGGCAGGTGGAGATGAAGTGGTCTGGTTGGTCACAGTACACACAGGAACGGGTGCTGATTCTCCTTTGTCTTTCAGTCAGCATCAGGCGGGTACAGTCAACCTTCATAGCTTTGGGCTCTGGATCAAAAGTTGTAGATGGGAGAAAATGGCAGGACAATGTAGACTGATGAGGAGCTTGGAACTCACCCAGTGCCCCCAGGGACTCCCTGAACCCCTCCCTCTGCGGCACTACTGAAGGCGAACATCAATACAGATGTATTGATATCCACCAAGGCTTCAAAGGTGGCAGGAAGGGCCTGGGTAACCAGCTCACCTTTATGTCTTCGGAGAGGCCATTCAGGAAGGTGTCATACTGTGCCTCTGAGTTCTAGCCACTGGAGGTGGCTAGATCCGGAACTCTATGGCGTAATCTGACACAGATCGTAAACTGACCCTGGTGCATGTGCAGCATCTTACAGGCAGCCTCTCTCCCATGTTCGGAGCAATCAAACACTTTTCTCATCTCCTCAGAAAATAACTGAAAACTGGTGCAGAGAGGTGAGCCTGCCTCCCAGGCAGCTGTTCCCCATTCTCTCGCCCGACCAGACAGTTGGCTGATGATGTACGCCACCTTAGCTTGAACAGTCGGAAAGGTTGTAGGTTGTAATTCAAAAATGAGAGTGCACTGGGAAAGAAAAGAGCAGCAGTACTGGGCTCACCTGAGTACTTTTCTAGAGGAGGCAAACAGGGCTCTTGGACTGGAGGAGTAAAAGAGAACGCAGAGGGTGGGGCAGAAGATGCAGTCGCAGAATGTTAATGGGCGCACAGGGACAGCTGGAGTGACTGAGTCCGGGCCACAAGATTGGCTACATTGGCAGAAGCCCAGCATCACTCCCTGTTGTTCCAGGACAGCTCTCAGATGACTGGGGTCTGCTGGATCCATTCTGGCCAGATTATACTGTCAGGACGCTGAAGCAGGGACCCAATCACAGACCAAGTACTGTGCACAACGTGATATTTACTGAGTAGCAAATCCAGAGGGGCAACAAAGTCAGCATCAAAGTTCAGGCAGAGATCAAAAATTCCAGGGAAATCAAAAAAACCAGAATTGGGAGACAGGCAGAGTTGCTATTCGAACAGATAGAGTTCAGATACAAATGCTGGAAAAGCTCAGGAAAATTCATTGGCACAATCTGGCAACAAATAGGTGAAAACATAAGACTAAAATTCACTGAGCAATAAACAGAGAGGTAGATGATAGGTGGAGCACAATGAGAAAGAAGTGGCTGCAAAACAGGTAATAACGAGAAACATGTGAGAGGTGGAGCACTCAGTAATACAGGGGCCAGAGTAGAGCAGAAGTGGGGACAAAAGACCTTTTGGTGGCGCAAGATGGCAGTGCAACGCAGCAGCCACTTCGGAATGAATATCTGTAATCTGTCAAGTAGGATGTCATGTACAATCCTGATTTGATGGAGACGGACGGGTGAAGCACGGAGGAACATCTAGTGAAACTTTTGAAATGCCTGTTTTGCTGCCACTGCTACAGTGCAATTGGAAAATCTCCAGGAGGAAGGCCCCGAATCCTTGGCTTTGCCTGTTGCTTGGCGGCCGGGGTCAGGGTCGAAGCGCTCGGCAGAGATGGTGTTCGGTGTCGGAGGACTGGTCGGAGTTTCGAAGTTTTCGGACGGACTCAGAGTTGGCTGTGGACGGGTGCTTCCAGGGGGCTGTATCAGCAAGGTTGCGGCGCTAGAGGTTCATGGCAGGAAGAGTTTTTCTTCCTTCTACCGACTGTGTGAGATGATGGGCTATCGGGGACTTTGAGACTTTATTTTACCATGCTCATGGACTGCTCTTCTATCAAATTACGGTATTGTTTTGCACTGTTGTAACTATATGTTAAATTATGTGGTTTTTGTCAGTTAGTCTTTTATCAATTATGGCATTGTCTACACTGCTGTAACTAAATGTTATAATTATGTGATTTTTGTCAGATTTTATCAATTATAGTATTGTCTGCACTGTTGCACTAAATGTTAACTATAACTGTGTGGTCTTGTGTAGGTTTTTGGTTTGTTGGGTGGTAGTGCTGGTCTCTTGACTTGGTGTGTCTGGGTAGTCTTGTTTTGTCTGATGGGTTTGGAGTTCCTTTCCGGGGAACGTGCTAAGATGGTAGCGTGATATTGATACGCAGCAGCCTCTCCGGACTCTGGATTAGGGATTACTAAATGTTATGTGGTTTTTCTTGTGTGGTCTGTTTTGTCGTATGCTTTTTTTGTGATATCATTCCGGAGGAACGTTGTCTCATTTTTTAACTGCATTGCATTTGTGGTTTCTAAATGACAGTAAGCCGAATCTGAATCTGAATCTGAAGAGCACATGGCAATACAAAACCACAGACTGATGGCTGGGGGAAACACACAAAAAGACAAAGTTCAACTGGAGGTACTGACAGAATACCTGTTTTTATTGTTTTTTAAAATATCCAAACACAAGAATGTTTAAGCTTATGGAAAAAGCTGTAACGCCAGCTCATTTTGCATCCAACGGTAGCTTTCTGTGTGCTTGTGAAGCTGTCAGCAAAATCTTGTAGTGAAATATTTTTGTATGTTTGTTAATGCAAATGTCTAATCAGCCAATTATGTGGCAGCAACTCAATGCATAAAAGCATGCAGACGTGGTCAAGAGGTTCAATTGTTGTTCAGACCAAACGTCAGAATGGGGAAGAAATGTGATCTCAATTACTTTGACCATGGAGTATTTGTTGGTGCCAGGTGGGGCGGTTTGAGTATCATAGAAACTGCGGATCTCCTGGGATTTTAACACACAACAGCTTAAAGAGAATAGTGCGAAAACCGAAAGATGTCCAGTGAGCAGCAGTTCTGTGGGAAAAATGCCCTGTTAATGAAAGAGGCCAGTGGAGAATTGCCAGACTGGTTCAGTCTGAAAGGAAGGTGACAGTAACACAAGTAATCATATGTTATGGCACTGGCATGCAGATTAGCATCTCTGAATGCATAACACATTAAAACTTGAAGTGGATGGCTATCAGTAGTAGAAGACCATGAACATACACTGAGTGGCACCTACAGGAGGTACCTAATAAAGTGGCCACTGAGCATGTGTATCTATATATTCATTTCCTTTGGTACTCACAAATATTTATTAAGCTCAAATTATATTCTCTTTGAATCCGTAGAGAGTAAAAAGATCATTGAAACAACAATTTTTTAAAGTCAAGACAACAAAAAAGATATCTCACAGTCAGTCTGACTATTGAAGGGACTCATTTACTAAATTTAAACCATGCACGTGCTGCAGTTATGCTATGTTCATTTATTTCATCTATGAGGTGTTACCCCACTTATGACAAGCTAACACATCTGCACTAAACCATATGTTGTATACAAATTTCCCCTGGGTGCTTTCCCTGTATCTTGGGGATAAATTCTAGAATATATAAAGAGATCATCAATTTATGAGGACTGCATACTGTGAACGGGCATTAAGCTATCCATATGTTTATTATTTAGGCATTAGTTTACTTCTGTTTATCAAATTCCAAATCTAAACCTTGTTTAATTAAGTGCTCCTAGCATGCATTGATCTGAATTTCAGAAATGGCAAGGAAAGTATTGGATAGACTTTTTAAAATTGGTCTCTGCACTGAAATGGTTTTTGTTGAAGCAGCCATTAAATTGTCATTGCCAATCTATTTTTGTCTTAATGCAGAAGGATAATTATTCTTTCATTGACTCTAATAGCAGCATGCATTACTTCACAAATATTTTGCACTGAATCTCATTTTACTAAACTAATTTTTTTGATTGTCTGGATTATGGATTTGAGTAGGTACAATTGAGTGACATTTTCTTTGCTAATTATTTATGCAGTGTTATGGATGGGATCAGAATCAGGTTTATTATCACTGTCTTATATGACATGAAATTTGATGTTTTATGGCAGCAGAGCAGTGAAAAGGCCATGGGACCACAAGTTGCAGGAGCAAAATTAGGCCATTTGGCCCATCGAGTCTGCTCCACCATTTCATCATGTCTGATCCATTTCCCTCTCAGCCCCACTCTCTTGCCTTCTCCCCGTATCCCTTCATGCCCTGACCCATTAAGAGTCTCCACAGCTGCTTGTGGCAATGAATTCCACAGATTCACTACTCTCTGACTAAAGAGAATGGTTCAGAATTCAGATGACAGAGGGGAAGAAGCTGTTCCTGAGTTGTTGAAGGGAAATACAAATGAGGACCCATGTTCAATAGTATCTTCCGAACAGAGAAATGCCATTTGCTTCAAAGAAGAACATTGTGTTGAATTTGACATGAGATATCGCAGTTGCAGTGATCCTCTGAGAGCTCAAAGTCAGCCTTTCACAAAACAAATTCAAACATAATGTGTTGCGATATTTTACAAAATTGACAGAAAAAGATAAAAAGTCTCCAGCTTACAGGAGTCCATTCTCAATGCTGATACGGGGTCTCAAACTGAAATGTTGATGAACCTCTTGCCTCCACAGGTACTGCCTGACAGATTGAGTTCTTCCAGTAGTTAATTTTTTGTTTGCTTCACATTCCAACATCTGCAGTCTCTTGTGTTTCTATGACAATTACAGACTTGTCACAACAATTATTTAATCTTTATTGTGATATATATATGGAATATATCTTGCCAACAGCCGTTGTCTCTGAGGGTTAAGTACTGTAATGCAGAAGTCGAATTAGTGAGAGGAGACCGAATGCTGTTAATTGCAACATTCTACAATGGCACTGTTCCCTCTCAGTGAAATATCCTTTACAATTTCAGCTCCCCTCTGTTTCTCTGTCTCCTCCTGGTCTATTTAGATCCTCCTACACACACTGACCCATCTCCTGTCTGACTCACCCTATTTCTTTCCCCTCCTTGACTACTCCATCTGCCCCTCACCCACACATTCCTCACACAGGGTTCCTGCCCCCTGCTGTTCCCATCTGCCTTCCCACCTCCCTTATTTGGTTCCATGCACCATCCTCCTTTCATATCAGATTCCACCATCTGCAGCCTGTCGTTGCCTCCAACTATCATCACCAAGTCTTTGTCACTTGTACCACCATTCCTGAGGAAACACTGGATTGTGTGTAGAGAGAGAGAGAGAGAGTTTAAATAAAGTGAGCAGGGGCAGACAGCACATTTTGTATGCCACAGTTCCTGAGGAGACACTGGATTACAGAGATAGTGAGTGAGAGTTTAAAAAAAGTGAACAGGAGCAGTAAGCACATTTTGTGTGCCACAGTTTCCGAGGAGACATTGGATTGCTCGGAGGGAGATTTTTAAAAAACTGAGTGGGAACAGTCAGCTCATTTTTGCAAGCCGCAGCTCCTGAATAGATATTGCGCATCCTTAGTCACTTGGCAAGATCCAATACAAGGAAGTTAAGTTTAAGAGGAGCAGCCATTGTGGGAGTGGCTATTGTGTGAATGGGCCTATGCTAGAGTGGGGAGTTGAGGCTTTGGCTCATCAAAGCCTCAGTGAGAAGGGGCTAGGCTGTGGGTAGCTTTTTTTTGGTTACTTATTCTTTCTTTATTTCTTATTGCACATTTAGAGCAGTGGAAATGCCAGACAGGATACTGGAGTGCTCATCTTGTGGGATGTGGGAAGGCAGGAAGACGTTCAGTGTCCCTGGTGACGACCTCTGTAAGAAGGGAATCCAGCTGTAGCTTCGGACAGACAGTGATAAGGAGTTGAAGCTAGAACTGGATGAATTTGGAATCATTCGGGAAGCTGAGGGGTTGATAGATAGGTCATAAAGGAAGGTAATTGCACCCAAGGTCACACAGGGTGACTGTCAGAAGGGGGATCAGGGGATAGGCAGCCAGCGCACAGCACCCCTTGTGGTGGTTCCCTTCAACAGCAGATACAACACTTTGGATACTGTTGGGGAGTGGGGATGACCTAGCAGAGGACAGCCTCAGCGGTAAAGTCCCTGACACTGAGGTAAGCTCTGTTGCACAACAGGAAGTAGGGAGAAGAAGTGAGCCGTGGTGATAGGGGATTTGTTGGTTAGGGGGAGCAGAAAGCAAGTTCTGCGGCTGAGAACAAGATTCCTGGATGGTTTGTTGCCTCCAGGGTGCCAAGGTCAGTGACTTCTCGAACTGAGTTCACAGCATTCTGAAGTAGGAGAGCAAACAGCAAAGATCATGGTCCACGTCATTGGCCATGACATGAGTAGGTCGGGTGACAAGATCCTACAAAGTGAGTTCAGGGAGTTAGGTGCTGTTAGAGGACAGAACCTCCAGGGTTACGACTTCAGGATTGCTACCCAAGCTAATGAGGCCAGATATCGGAAGATCATACATTCTAAAATGTGGTTGAGGAATTGGTGCAGGGAGAAGGGTTTCACATATTTGGATAATTGGGCTCTCTTCCAGGGAAGATGGGCCCTGTCCAGAATGGAAGGTTTGCACCTGAACTGGGGGGGCACTAATATCCTAGGGGGGAGGTTTGCTAGTGCCGCACTGGCAAACCTTCCAGTAAGGTTTGCCTCTGTTACTTGCCTGTTTCATTCCCTAATAGGAGACCTAGTATTATCCTCTCTTTAGTTGCTACTTCTATGTAGTGATTAAGAAAACTTTCTTGAACACATTTGACAATCTCTCCTATCCAGCCCTTTTACAGTATGCGAGTCCCAGTCGGGAAGGGGGTTATGGTTTCAACTAGAGTTGCAGGGGAATGTGAACCAGATTGCAAGATCAGATAGAGAAGAGGTTGTGGAGCTGACATAGAAATCACATTGTAACCATTAAGTGAGGCTTGGTTGCAGGGGGGTGGGGGGTGCAGGACTGGAAGCTCAATGCTCCGCAGTTCTGTTGTCTTAGATGTGATAGGGCAGGCATGATTAAAGGTGGAGGGGTGCCATTAAGAGTCAGGGAAAATGTCACAGCAGTGCTCAGTCAGGACAGACTGGAGAGCTCGATTAGTGAGTCTTTATGGGTAGAACTGAGGAATATGGTATGACCACATTACTGGGATTATATTATAGACCACTCAACAGTCTGCAGGATCTAGAGAAGTAAATCTGTAGAGAGATCACAGACTGTTGCAAGCAACATAGGGTTGTGATAGTAGATGAATTTAGCTTTCCAAATATTGACTAGTATTCTCAGTCAAGGGTGGGGTGGGGAAGACTTTGTCCAATGTGCTTCCTTAATCAGTACAAAGAAGTCCCAACTAGACAGTGTGTGATACTGGGTCTCCTATTAGGAAATGTAACTGGGCAGGTGGTAGAAGTTGGAGTAAGTGAACACTTCTCATCCAGTGATCATGATGGCATTAGTTTCAAGATAATTATGGAAAAGTCGATGTCTGTGCTTGGGGCTGAGATTCTAAATTGGAGAAAGATCAACTTTGACAGTATCAGAAAGGCTCTGGCAAATGTGGATTGGGACAGGTTGTTCTCTGGCGTGAGTGTACTTGCTAAGTAGGAGGCCTTCAAAGTAAAATTTTGAGAGTGCAGAATTTGTATGTTCCAGTCAGTATAAAATACAAGGATAACATGTTTAGGGAACATTGGTTTTCAAGAGTTATTGCGGCTTTTGTTAAGAAAAAGTAGGAGGTGATTAGCAGGTATAGGCAGGAAGGAACAAAAGAGGTACTTATGGAGTTTAAGAAATGCAAGAGAACACTTAAAGAAATCAGGAAGACTAAATGAAGGCATGAAGTTGATCTAGCAGACAAGCTAAAGGAGAATCCCAAGGTCTTCTACAGATACATTCAGAGTAAAATGATTGGAAGGGGCAAAGTGGGTCCTCTGGAAGATCAGAGTAGTAGTGTATGCATGAAGATAAGAGATGGGGGAGATCTTAAATAGATATTTAGCAACTGCATTTACTTGGAAGGCAGACCCAGAGTCCAGAGAAATGAGGCAAAGCAGCAGCAAGGTCATCACAGTGGTGACTAGCATTGTTTAATTGAGACATACAAAAAAGCTGGATGAACTCAGCAGGTCGGGCAGCATCGGTTGAAAGGAGCAATCAACGTTTCGGGTTGAGACCCTTCGTCAGGACTAAAGAAGGAGGGGGCAGGGGCCCTATAAAGAAGGTGGGGGGAGGGTGGAAAACCAATCAGAGGAAAGACCAAGGGGTGGGGGAGGGGAAGCAGGGAGGGGATAGGCAGGAGAGGTGAAGGAGGAATCTAAGGAGAAGCACTATGGGTAGTAGAAGAAGGCAGAGTCATGAGAGGTGATAGGCAGCTAGAAGAGGAGACAGAGTGGTGGGATGGGGGAAGGGAGAGGGAGGGAATTACCGGAAGTTGAAGAATTCAATGTTCATACCAAGGGGCTGGAGACTACCCAGATGGTAGATGCGATGTTGTTCCTCCAACCGAAGTTTGGCCTCATCATGGCTCTCATGACTCTGCCTTCTTCTACTACCCATAGTGCTTTCCCCTTACATTCCTTCTTCACCTCTCCTGCCTATCCCCTCCCTGCTTCCCCTCCCCCACCCCTTGATCCTTCCTCTGATTGGTTTCCACCCTCCCCCCCACCTTCTTTATAGGGCCCCTGCCCCCTCCTTCTTTAGTCCTGACGAAGGGTCTCAACCCGAAACGTTGACTGCTCCTTTCAACGGATGCTGCCCAACCTGCTGAGTTCATCCAGCTTTTTTGTACGTCTTGATTTGACCACAGCATCTGCAGTGCACTTTGTGTTTATTGTTTAATTGAGTAGTTGGATTGGTGATCTCTTAAACCCAATGCATTTGATTGTTTGCACAATAACAGCACAGAAATTTTAGGAAAAGCCAAATTGCTGGAGGAACTCTGGGTCAAACAGCATCTTTGGAAAGAAAGGAATGATCAATATTTCAGGTCAAGGCATTGCAGCAGGACTGAGAGGGGAGGTAGGCAGTACAAAGAGGAGAAAGAGGAGGAGTGAGACAGGGGGTGGGAGATGACTGGTGAGCCAATAAGTGGTGAAGTGTGATGGACAGGTGGATCGAAGTGGTAGAGAGGCAGGGGAGGTTTTGGGAGACAGCTATGTGGACAATAGGTAGAAGAAGACAATGTAAAAAAGAAGTCCCCAGTCTATTTCCCTCTATAGATTGACGATTAGCTTTATTTGTAACATGTACATCGAAACATACAGTGAAATACAGCATCAATTGTGCCAGGCTGCCTGCAAATGAGCCAAGCTTCTGGCATCAACATAGCATGCCCACAGCTTACTAACCCTCAGTGTACATCCTTGTAATGTGAGAGGAAACACACAGGGTCAAAGATTCAAAGTACATTTATTATCAGAACATGCTTGCAGTACAGAATTCTGAGATTCGTCTTCCCCATAGACAGCCACAAAATAAGGAAAACCATGGAATCCATTCAAAGATAAACAGCAAACCCATTCCCCTGCACAAAAAAGACAAATCACGTAAACAGCAACAAATATAAGATTTCAAAAAAGGACATAATATAAAACACAAAATTGAAGGCATATTTCCATTCAGCTCAGTGTTTGGTATCTGTAAATCACCACAATTCAAAGTCACACAAAATGGCACCAAAACAAAATGAGCAACCAGAGAGCAGAAGCACATCATAATGTGAAGTACAGAGTCCAATCCACAAATCAGGCTGATTAAACCTTACCCAAACACTCTGGCACCATCTTCCAACAGCTCTGAGGGAAAGAGAGACCATCTCAATGTAGGGACCTTCCTCCAGCAGCAGCAAGTGAAAGCCTGGAGACAATGAATGCTAAGTTTTTTACACAGAGAGCTGTGGGTGCCTGGAAAGCATTGCTTTCAATCAGATACAATAAGGTGTTTAAGAGTTCCTCAGGTAGCACATCAATGTGGAGGATATGGATATTGTGCAGGCAGGAGGGATTCGTTTAGTTAGCTGCTAATTACTAGTCTTTTCAAACTTGAAAACTTGTAGACCACTTTCCTGACCTTGGCAGCATTCTCTCCTCAAAGGCATACTTCGATTCAGAGATCAACAGCCACCTGAGTATTCCTAGTGGAGCCGATGGAGGATTAAAGAAAAATCTTTGAAGGTCATGACCTACAGGTCCAAACAAAACTTTTGGCCATCATCCTTCCTACATGACTATATGGAGCTGATCACAGGCCACCTACAGTAGACAACTGAAAGCCCTAGAACAATACCACCAAAGAGCTTGACAAAAGATTTTGAGGACAAATGCAGTAACACCAGTGTACTGGAGGAGGCCAACATGAACATCTCCACATGAAAAAACAACCCCAATGGATAAGTCATGTTACCCCAAACAACTCATTTACTCCCAGCTGAAGAAAGGTCAAGGAGCCCCTGGAGGACAAGCAAATGCTTCAATGATAGCATCAAAATCAGCCAGCTAAACTTCCACAATGCATATAAAAACTGGGAAGACACTGCACTCTAGAGATACCCCGGAGGAAATCTGTTCAAGAGGGAGCTTCACTACTTGTGAACGATCTCCGCTGTGTCACAGAGAACAAGTGGCTTCTACAAAAAGAGAGACTGAACAACCAAAAGACCCAACGACTAATCACAGCCACCACTTACTCTTGCTCAAACTGCACAAGAACATATAGATCTCGGACCAGCCTCTACAGCCACTTGAGGACCAACCAATAGACAGCTCCTTAGGGGAACATCATACTCAATGACTAGTTTATTTAATTTGATGTAACATTCTGGGCTGAAGGTCCTGTTCCTGGCTGAACTGTTCTATGTTCTATGTTTAAACCTGGCCTGACCCAAAGTTAGTCGATGATGAGTAGCTCTCTGACCAAAGTTATTAGTTTTCCTCTCCTGCTTTTCTATGCCAAATTTCATTCCACTATGATTGTGTTTCTCTCAAACTGAACACATTCATTATCCAGAATAGCCTGAGGAGCTTTTCAAACTGGTACATGAGATCCAAGAAGATCAGCCAAAATGCTCCGAACATCTCACAATTCTACTCAACATGTAGGGGAACATTTTGGTTTTAGCTTGATCTCATACAGAATACGGTAATTCCAGCAATCTCCCCTTTAATTCATATTGAAAAATCCTTTCGCTTGGCACTGTCTAATTGTAAATTCTCACATCATTAACTTTGACACAATGACACAATCACCAGTGGATGTTAAGAAATTGCCAACAGTTCATTAATTAGCAAATGAAAGTATTATGTTTGGTTCCTCATGTTTCACAGAATGAGTACATCTACATGGAGCACTGCCACAAGAAAGCAGCATCTATCATCAAGGACCTATCATCCAGCCTGTGCTCTATTCTTATTACAACACAAACAAAATGCTGGAGGAACTCAGAAGGCCAGGAAGCATCTATGGAAAAGAATAACTAGTCGACATTTTAGGCTGAGACCCTTCAGAAGAAGGATTTCAGCCCAAAATGTCAACTGCTTACTCTTTTCCATAGGTGTTGTCTGGCATGTTCAGTTCCTCAGCATTTTGTGTGTGTTGTAATAAGATTAGAGCACGAAGAGGGTCCAGAAGAGGTTCACAAGGAAGATTCCAGGAATGAAAGGGTTATCAATGGAGGGGTGTTTGATGGCTCTGAGTCTGTACTTGCTGGAATTCAGAAGGATCAGGGGGAATCTTACTGAAATGCTGACCCAACTAGGCAGAGTAGATGTGGAAAGGAAACACAAAGTACACTGCAGATACTGTGGTCAAATCAACACATTCAAAAGCTGGATGAACTCAGCAGGTCGGGCAGCATCAGTTGAAATGAGCAGTCAACATTTCCGGCCGACACCCTTCGTCAGGACTGAAGAAGGAGGGGGCAGGGGCCTTATAAAAAAGGTGGTGGGAGGGTGGAAGGTGCCAGGTGAAAAAGCAGTAAGAGGAAAGATCAAGGGGTGGGGGAGGAGAAGCAGGGAGGGGATAGGCAGGAGAGGTGAAGAAGGAATGTAAGGGGAAAGCACTATGGGTAGCAAAAGAAGGCAGAATCATGAGAGAGGTGATAGGCAGCTAGAAGAGGAGGCAGAGTGAAAGTGGGATGGTGGAAGGGAGAGGGAGGGAATTACCGGAAGTTGGAGAATTCGATGTTCATACCAAGAGGCTGGAGACTACCCAGACGGTATATGAGGTGTTGCTCCTCCAACCTGAGTTTGGCCTCATCATGGCAGTAGAGGAGGCCATGTATGGACATATCTGAATGGGAATGTGAAGAAGAGTTGATGTGGGTGGCAACCAGGAGATCCTGTCTGTTGTGGCAGACGGAGCAGAGGTGCTTGACGAAGCAGTCCCCCAATCTACGCCGGGTGTCGCCGATGTAGAGGAGGCCGCATCGGGAGCACTGGATGCAATAGATTACCCCAACAGACTCGCAAGTGAAGTGTTGCCTCACCTGGAAAGACTGTTTGGGGCCCTGAATGGTGGTAAGAACGGAGGTGTAGGGACAGGTGTAGTACTTACCCCTTGATCTTTCCTCTGATTGGTTTTTCACCTGGCAGCTTTCACCCTCCCCCCACCTTCTTTATAGGTCCCCTGCCCCCTCCTTCTTCAGTCCTGACGAAGGGTCTCGGCCGGAAACGTTGACTGCTCATTTCAACCGATGCTGCCCGACCTGCTGAGTTCATCCAGCTTTTGAGATGTGGAAAGGATGTTTCCCATGGTGGGAGAGTCTAGGACAAGAGGGCAGACCTTCAGGATAGAGGAGCACCCTTTCAAAACAGAGATGAGGAGAAATTTCTTTAGCCAAAGGGTGGTGAATTTGTGGAATTTGTTGCCACATGCAGCTGTGGAGGCCAGGTTGTTGGGTGTATTTAATCAGAGATTGACAGGTTTTTGATTGAACATGGCATTAAAGGTTATGGGGAGAAGGCCAAGAACTGGGGTTGAGGAGGAGAAAATAAACAAAGAATCAGCTGTGATTGAATGGCGGAGCAGACTCGATGGGCCAGATGGCCTAATTCTGCTCCTATGTCTTATGGACTTATTCATTTTATATGCACATTTTATCCTTTGCACATTGGTTGGTTGTCACTCTTTGTGTATATGTTTTGACAAATTCTATTGTGATGAGTAAAGTTCATTAAATGTTATTGTATTTATTTATTTTCCTGTAAATGCCGGCACGAAAATGAGTATCTATATAACATACACATACTTTGATAATCAATTTACTTTGACTTTGACTTTGAATTTTAGATGTTGAAACATGATCTCTGTAGAAGTTAGTTACAGGCACTGGGACAGGAGCAATTTTCAGATTTGCCATCTGTTGCCAATGTTGGAAAAGTGATCGTGTAACAGATGATGCAGGCACTGTAACAGGTGAGAAATACACAAACAATGCACAGAAAAAGAATACACTATTGGCTTAGCCCAATCATCCTCACTCTCACCGGATCCACTATGTCTTAGTGTGTGTAGGAGATGTGGGTCAGTCACAGAAACCTAGAGTTATGTTTCAGGCATATGCCTGGCCATTAAGCAGCCAAGGATCTATCACCACAACAAGATTGTAGAAATACTATGTGCAAAGGGTGCCTCAGCTGGTTTTACAGCTTTTAGGAAGCAGAAGTTTACAGATTTGCCTGGATTCCAGATGTTGTTTTCATTAAAGACAGTAAAGGAGCTGTGGTGGATGTTTTGGTCAGATTTGACAACAATACTGGATCACCTGCTGCCATGTTTTTCTGGAAAGACAAATAAATATTACTCAAACACGAGGAAATCTGCAGATGCTGGAAATTCAAGCAACACACACAAAATGCTGGCGGAACACAGCAGGCCAGGCAGCATCTATAGGGAGAAGCCTATAGATGCTGCCTGGCCTGCTGCATCCCACCAGCATTTTGTGTGTGTTAAATAAATATTACTGTCTTGACACAATTTTAAAGGATGATTCGAAAACGGCACGGGTTGATTCTTTGTTGAAAATGGAAGAAGTGATGATTGGGAGGTATAGCCTGATGTTCAGAAGAAAATCGAATAATGAAGAGGCCTGTGTAAGAACATCTCAAGATGAATGAACATTGCTGAGTTTCCCATCTCTTGATTTATGAAGACTCAAGAGGCTGTAGATACTGGAATCTAGAGTTAACTAAAAACAAACTGCTGGAGGAACTCGATGAGTTAAGCAGCATCTGTGAGGGGAAGGAATAGTCAATGTTTCAGGTTAAGAATTCAAGTCAGATCTGCTCAGTATCAGAAAGGGAGTGGGAATGGTGAAGACCCAGCAAGAGTTGGAGATGGGTCAAGGCCTGGGTTTAGAATAGGATGAAGAGGATAATGGGAAGTGGGCTACTGACATGGACAATGACAAGATTCAAGATACAGTAGTTTATTGTAATTTCCTGTACACAAGGGCAAAGGAGAATGAAATAATTGTTCCTCTGGATCTGATGCAGCACAAGAAAGATAAAAAAACACAATAGCAATAATAATAAAGCACAATAAATGTAAATAGATTGATATACATATGTAGACTGAAAATAGATTGATTGTATGTCCATAAAGTGACACTAGTCACAGGAGTGTCTGTACATAAGGTGACTGATTGGAAATAATGAAGTAGTGGTGGTTGGGGGTTTGGAGGGTGGGTTAGTGGTTAATCAGCCTTAATGTCTGGGGAAAATCACTGTTTTTGAGTCTGGTAGTCCTGGCATGGATGCTTCATAGCCTCCTCGCTGATGGGAGTGGAACAAACAGTCCTTGAGCGGAGTGGCTGTGATCCTTCAAAATGTTACTGACCCTATATTTTTATAGAGGGAAGATTACATGCAGAATTAAATGGAAAGAGAATAAAGAAGAAATAGAATGTGGATTATAGAGTTACAGTTACAGAGAAAGTGCAGCGCAGGCAGGCAAGTAACCTGCAAACACATGATGAGGTAGATGGGGAGATCAAGATTCATTTGTAGTGTGTGAGAAGTTTGTTCAAGTGTTCTATAACATGTGGGAATGAGGATGACTTGAGCTTGGTGGGATATGATTCCAAGATTTTATGACATCCAGCTGAAGGAAGAGGGGAGAAGAGAGAATGTCCGGGGTGGAAGGAGACTTCCATTATGTTTGCTGCTTATTATTGGTTGATTATGTTAGAGAGCTTTTAAGAGAAGTTTAGATAAGTACATGGAGGGCTTTGGTCTAGGTTCAGCTTGACAGAATAATAGTTTGGCATGGGCTAGATGGACCAAAGGACCGTTTCTGTACTGTAATGCTCTATGATTTGCTGAGTCAATCCCTAAAGGCATTTGACAACTAGTCAAGCAAGCAAGGACCAAGAAGGAACAATCACAGTTATTTTGTTGGAATGTTTGAATTAAATGCACCTTTCTCTGAAGAGATTTGGATACGTGATTTCCACACTCTGTCGCCACTTTACAAGGTACACCTGAACACCTGCTCATTAATGCAAATATCTAAACAGCCAATCATGTGGCAGCAGCTCAATGCATAAAAGCATGCAGCCATGGCCAGGAGGTTCAATTGTTGTTCAGACTAAACATCAGAATGGGGAAGGAAGGTGATCAAAGTGACTTTGACCATAGAATGATTGTCCATGCCGGATGGGTGGCTTGAGTGTCTCAGAAAATGCTGATCTGTTGAGTTTTTCGTGGACAACTGTCTCCAGAATTTACAGAGAACTTTGCAAAAAACACAAAAAAAATCCAGTGAGTCACAGTTCTGTGGGCGAAAATGCCTTGCTAATGAGAGCAAGGAGAATGGCCAGACTGGTTCAAGCTGACAGGAAGGTGACAGTAACTCAAATAACCACATGTTACAACAGTGGTGAGCATCTTTGATTGAACATTGAAGTGGAAAGGTTACAGCAGCAGAAAATCATGAACATACACTCAGTGATCACTTTATTAGGTACAGGAAGTACCTAATAAAGCGGCCATTGAGTGTTCATTGCTGCATTAGCAACTTGGCCAGAAGGCTTGAATGTTCATTAGTTGGAGAATCTTGAGTAGACTGAACAAAATATGATTTTGCTTTGTGATTCAATCCTATTGCTGCAGAGGGGTTTCTGCATCTGAGAGAATACAAAACAAAAATAAAAGACAAAAACCTCCAGGTAGTGATCACAATGGATATTTTGAAGACTGGGCTGAAACAAAATTGAGTGCAGATACACCCTCATTTGATATGCCAGCTATTGGTTTTGCTGAGTATGTTACTTCTGATAACATGTATCCCTCCGATCCAAGCTTAAAGAACATGTCTGTAAACTGAGAGAAGTACTGAAGTTCTTTTTTACCCCTGTCAGGGTTCTTTTGAAGACCCTGACCTGGAGTTACACGCAGGCTTCGGTTCTTTGCGGGAATGGGACCCGTTCTCGGGGTTCCATGACTGGCCATTATTCGACATGCCAAGGGTTTGGCCTGAGAGTCTCGATCGTGTTCGGAAGCCTAACATCTCAGGGTTCTGGAGATGGGTGGATCGAGGGTCGGTGTCACAGCCAGAGACTTGTGTGTCGTCGGGGAGGCCAGAATATCTTTTGCTGTGGGCCCAAAGACATGAGGTCTTTGCAATCTTCGGACACAGAGCTCGAAAAAAGTGACAAAATGGACTTTCAGCAATGTAAACCGGCGGGTTGTTACTATGTCTCCCGTTCATGTGAAAATGGGGGACACCTCCCACTCCCTTGCCAGGGAGAGAGAGAACATGTGGTTTGTCAAATGTCAGATGAAATGCAAAGCCTTTTGGGTAACTTTGGTCTGTGTCTTTGCTATTGCTTAGCACAAACTTGGGCTTGGTAATGGTACTGATGTGCTTTTTTTGCTGGGCACTTCTCTGTTTTCGTGGATGTTTGCAAAGAAAAAGCATTTCAGAATGCATATTGTATACATTACTCTGACATTAAATTTGACCTTTGAACCTTTGAAATAAACACACAATCAATGACGAATGACCAATGCTCAAATTAAGACAATCTGTGCAAATACTACTTCTACTATTAATAATAAATAAGTTAATAAGTAATACTGAGAACATAAGTTGTAGAGTCCTTTAAGTGAATCCATAGTTTGTGCAATCCGTTAAGAGTTAAGGTGAGTGAAGTTATCCATACTGGTTCAGGAGCTGAATGTTTGAAGGGTAATAGGTATCACCTGTTCCTGAAACTGGTAGTGTGGGACCTAAGGCAAAGTAGATGTGTTCAATGGTGGGGAGGACTTTTCCTGAGATATATGCTCCATTTTTGCTGGCTTTTCCATTCCTGGGCTTCGGTGTCTCAATATCAGGTTTAGTTAGGCACAGCAAAACAAAGTCAATGAAAGGAAAATGGCACTTCTCAATTTAACCTGTCATGACAATTATGGCTTAATTGGCTGCCTCTGAATCAAAAATCTGTTGGTCCATGCCTCATTCCAGGAGCATGAGCAAGTAAGATAAACAAATATTGCAGTGCGATAGCTTGAAAGAGAATCACACAGTATCAGAAGATGCTGCAGTGGGTTGTAGACCCCACCAGCTTCATCAAGGGCTCAAACCATAAGACCATAAGATCGTAAGATATAGGAGCAGTATTAGGCCATTTTGGCCCATCAAGTCTGCTCCGCTATTCAATCATAGCTGATTTACTTTCCCTCTCTACCCCATTTTCCTGTCTTCGCCTATAACCTTTGATACCTTGCTAATCAAGAATCTGTCAACCTCTGCCTTCAATATACCTCCATGACTGTAATGATTTGACCTTCATTGCCAGCTGTGGCAATGAATACCACAGTTTCACCACCCTCTGGCTAAACAAATTGTTCCTCATCTCTGTTCCAAACGTCCTTCTGTTCTGAGGATGTGCCAGATTGATAAACTATTGGAAACATCCTCCATACATCCAGTCTATCTAGGCCTTTCACCCTCCCAACCATTGAGGACATCTTCAAAAGGTGGTGCTTCACTAAGGACCCACACTACCTGGGACATGCTCTCATGGAACAAATTTCATGATGTGATAATAAATCTGATTTTGATCTGACACTGAGACAAAGGTTTCAGGTCCCATCTCACTTCTCAAATCACTTTTTCAAAGACAAGTAAGAGAAGTATTTGTGGTGACCTGCTCAGTTCCTGATTTGATATTATGGATCGGAATACCTCATCACTGCTTGTGTGAGATTGCAGTGTATAACTTGATGCTATGGTTCTTACAGTACAATGGTGATGATACATGGAAAAGTACATTAGTGGATAAAAATCACTTTGGATCTCTCTCAGGTTATGAAGGCACTTCACAAATAGATATTTTTCATTATGTAAAGGTATTATATCAGAACATTTCTGCCATCCAAAATGCACTCTGTGTCCACTTTATTAGGTATATCGGTATATCTGCTCATTAATGCAAATATACAGTCAGCCAATCATGTGACGGCAACTCAATACATGCCAACCTGGTCAAGAGGTTCACTTGTCAATCAGACCAAACATCAGAATGGGGAAGAAATGTGATCTAAGTGTCTTTGACCCTGGAATGATTGTTGGTTCCAGGTGGGGTATTTGGATTAACTCAGAAACTGCTGATCTCCTGGAATTTTCATGCGCAATAGTCTCTAAAGTTTGCAGAGAATGGTGCAAAAAGCAAACAAAAAAAGGCCCAGTGAGTGGAGTTCTGTGAGCAAAAACACTGTTAATGAGAGAAGTCAGAGAGGAGAACGGCCGGACAGGTCCAAGCTGACAGGAAGGCGACAGTAACTCAAATAACCACACATTACAACAGTGGTGGGTAGAAGAGCACAGCACATTGGACCTTGAAGTGGATGGGCTACAGCAGCAGAAGACCACAAACACACACTCACTTAGCCTCTTTATTAGATACAGGAGGGACAGGAAGTGGCTACTGAGTGTAATTCCCAAAATTATAGCCAAAACAATGACTATGTTTAGATAATGCATCGACAAAATATGCAACATTCCAGAGATCATAAGGGAACTGCAATGCCAAGTCAGAGTGAAACTTTTGATGGTTTATTTGGAAGCTCAGATGAGGAAAGTGGATTGGAAAAAATGTAAGAAAGTGGAATCACACTTCCATTTGAACTGCTGTTGAGGAGCTGGGAAAATCCTTCCTTAAACAACCTTTCAATCTGCCCAACTGAAGAAGAGAAAAAAAAAGAGCCTGAAAAGTGATAAACAACATGTAGCAAAGGAAGAAGCCTTCACAAACGCCCACGTGTGTGTTAAAAATGAAGCAAGCAAAATAACAGGATATTTATTACTGAGTTTAGCTGCTCTATTATAACTCTTAAGGAAGACTGCAACCACTGAAGTAGATGATGCTTTTAATTTCAAACATGATCTTGAGGGATATATTTTAATTTGTATCAAATGCCGATTATTTTAAAGAGATCTGCTGCCACAGTTACCAGATTCTCTTAGCCTTTGCTAACCCTCTTGTGATGAATTTTGACCTGCTGAGATGAGCAGCTTTGGAGAATTGTCTTAGCATTTTAATGACTTCAGCTCACACTCTCTGACACTGCAAAACCCCTCTATTAAAGCATTATAGTGAGTCACTTGTCAGAGGCAGCTTCATTACTGTAATTGTAATGCCATCTGACTAACCTGAGCCATGAAAACGCTTAAACAAAAATAGTTCAAAGATTTTGTATGATCCCTGATCTCACTTCTCTTACTTTGTCTTCCTCCTGGAATGATTTTTTTGTAGACAAGGACATTTCTCGGTATCTTCTTTATGAAGTGTATACGATTAGGGAATTGACTCACTGTGGCCCCTTCTTCTGTCACCTCTCCTCATTTTGATACATTATGTACTCGAATTTATCACCCTGCGACCATCAGGCTCTTGAACTGGTGTGGATAACTTCCTTCAACACTATTGTGAATTTATTCTACAACTTTCAAGGACTCCATACAACTCATGTTTTCACTGTTTTTTAATTTGCACAGATTGTCTTCTTTTGGCTATTTGTCAGTCTTTTTCTATGTATAGTTTTTCATAAATTCTATTATATCTCTTTGCTTTTCTCTCTAAATACCCACAGGAAGATGAAACTCAAGGTAGTATATGGTAACAAACAGTAGATGTAATTTGATGATAAATTTATTTTGAACTTTGAATCAGCCAACCAGCTTCACAGATGGATTATGCCAGCTTGATTTGGTTAAAGACTTCTTTGGGATTTCAAGACCATAGTTCGAATCACTTTTAGGATTTAAGAACCTGATCTGCATTGGTAACCCTCAGAGACAATGAGTCTGATAATTTTATTGGCATTCTCCTGCTGTGCAAGTCTTATCAGATTTTGGTAATCTTTTCTTTGGTAGGAGCATATCAAGATGACCTAGATCATAAAGTGCATCATAGAATTACATCTCTTCACAAACCTTCACCACCCTTCCTCCATCTCTACTTGTGTTATCCAATCTCTCATTACATACATGGACAATCCTCCAACTCCAGCGCAGGCCTCCGGGCATCCAGTCTCCACTTTTTCACATTGGGTTTCGACTTCTGGACTTCCAACTTACCTTCGGGCTTTGACCTCAATATTGACTGCTTGTTATAAAGACATATAGTTCCCAAACTTCAAGCTCAAACTCCAGGCATGTAAACTCACCGGACCTCAGGCCTCATGCTCGCTTAGTCATCTAAAACTGGACCCACCAATGTCAGACAGCCCAGCTTCCACCCATTCACTTTGGACTTCATGGATACTATCAGAACTTTTTATTTTGTTTTTTTTCCCCCAAGGTTTTACTTAACTTTATTCCCAGGCCCTGCCTCCATGCTGTAGTGGACTGGAAGATCCTGTAGCAACTGCAAATTGAGGTATCAAAATATTAATGTAAATTTATTATTGAAAGAAATATATGTTATCATATACTAACCTGAAATCAGAATTAGAATCAGAATCGGGTTTATTATCACCGGCATGTGACGTGATGTTTGTTAACTTCGCTGAGCAGCAGCAGTTCAATGCAATCCATAATCTAGCAGAGAGAGAAAAAAAATAAACAAGTAAATCAATTACATATATTGAATAGATTTTAAAAACATGCAAAAACAGAAATACTGTATATTAAAAAGTGAGGTAGTATCCAAAGGTTCAATGTCCATTTAGGAATCGAATGGCAGAGGGGAAGAAGCTGTTCCTGAATCGCTGAGTGTGTGCCTTCAGGCTTCTGTATCTCCTACCTGATGGTAACAGTGAGAAAAGGACATAATGGATGCTGCCTTTCTGAGACACTGCTCCTTAAAGATGTTGTGTGTGCTTTGTAGGCTAGTACTCAAGATAGAGCTGACTAGATTTATAACCTTCTGCAGCTTCTTTCAGTCCTGTGCAGTAACCCCTCCATACCAGACAGTGATGCAGCCTGTCAGAATGCTCTCCATGGTACAACTATAGAAATTTTTGAGTGTATTTGTTGAAATGCTAAATCTCTTCAAACTCCTAATAAAGTATAGCCGCTGTCTTGCCTTCTTTATAACTATATGGATATGTTGGGATCAGGTTAGATCCTCAGAGATTCAGACACCCAGGAACTTGAAGCTGCTCACTCTCTCCACTTCTGATCCCGCTATGAGGATTGGTGTGTGTTCCTTCATCTTATCCTTCCTGAAGTCCACTGTCAGCTATTTTACCTAACTGAAGTTGAGTACCAGGTTGTTCCTGTGACACCATTCCACTAGTTGGCATACCTCACTCCTGAATGCCCTCTTGCCACCACCTGAGATTCTACCAACAATGGTCATATCATAGGCAATTTATTGATGGTATTTGAGCTATGCCTAACCACATAGGCATGGGCATAGAGAGAGTAGAGCAGTGGGATAAGCACACAGCCCTGAGGTGTACCAGTGTTGATTGTCAGCGAAGAGGATATTTTATCACTAATCCGCTCAGATTGTGGTCTTCTAGTTAGGAAGTCAAGGATCCAATTGCAGAGGGAGGCACAGAGGCCCAGGTTCTGTAACTTCTTCTTCAGGATTGTGGGAACGATGGTATTAAATGCTGAGCTATGGTCGATGAACAGCATCCTGACATAGGTGTTTGTGTTGTCTAGGTGGTCTAAAGTTGGGTGAAGAGCTATTGAGATTGCATCTGCCGTTGACTGATTGTGGCAGTAGGCAAATTGCAATGGGTCCAGGTCCTTGCTGAGGCAGGAGTTCAGTCTAGTCGTGACCAACCTCTCAAAGCATTTCATCACTGTAGATGTGAGTGCTACTAGGTGATAGTCACTCAGTGATAAGGCAGCCCTCATTATTCTTCTTAGGCTCTGGTATAATTCTTGCCTTTTTGAAGCAGTTAGGAACTTCTATCCATAGCAATTAGAGATTGAAAATATCCTTGAATACTCCTGCTAATTGGTTGGCACAGGTTTTCAGAGCCTTACCAGGTACTCTATCGGGACCTTCTGCCTTGCGAGGGTTCACTCTCTTTAAAGATAACCTAACATTGGTCTCTGAGACAGAGATCACAGGGTCATCAGGTGCAGCAGGGATCTTCACAGCTGTAGTTATATTCTCCCTTTCAAAGCAGGCATAGAAGATGCTGAGTTCATCTGGTGGTGAAGCATCGCTGCCATTCATACTATTGGGTTTCGCTTTGCAGGAAATTATGTCTTGCAGACCCTGCCAGAGTTGCCGTGCATCTGATGTCACCTCCAACCTCATTCAAAATTGTCTCTTCGCCCTTGAAATAGCCCTTTGCAAATCATACCTGGTTTTCTGGTACAGGCCTGGGTCGCCAGACTTGAATGCCATAGATCTAGCCTTCAGCAGACGACGTACCTCCTGGTTCATCCATAGCTTTTGGTTTGGGAATGTACAGTAAGACTTTGTGGGCACACACTCATCCACACAGGTTTTAATGAAGTCAGTAACAACTGCAGCATACTCATCCAGGTTCAAAGATGAATCCATGAATACAGTCCAGTCCACTGATTCAAAGCAGTTCTGTAGGTGCTTCTGTGCTTCCCGTGTCCATACCTTCTTGGTCCTCACTGCTGGTGCTGCAGTCTTCAGTCTCTGCCTATACTCAGGGAGTAGAAGTACAGCCAGGTGATCAGGCTTCCCGAAGTGAGGGTGTGGAATAGCAGGGTAGGCATTCTTGATGGTGGTGTAGCAATGGTCCAGTGTGTTGTTTCCTGTGTTATTGCAAGTGATCTGTGAATCACAGTAGTACAAAGAAATATAATAGCATCAATGAAAATCACAAACATAAAGACTGTGATGCTGGAGGTCCAGAGCAACCTAATGGCTAGTCCAGGGGTCAATACTGAGGAGTGTGGTAAGGCGGAGAGGCAGAGTGAAGTCAAGATAGCACTAGAAGGCGACTCCTTTGCTTGCATCTTCAGAAACAGCTCTATTCCTATCTTTGATATTTTTTTCCTCTTCACGGTCCCTTTGAAGACCCTGGCCTGGAGATACACTCTGACTTTGGTTCTTTGTCGGAATGGGGCCCGCTCTCAACCCTCATGACTGGCCACTTTCTGATACCCCAAGGACGCGGGAGAACACGGAACATTGGAGCAGCGGGTTCGCTGCCAGGGGTTGTACATCCGGGGAGCCGAGCCTTTATGGTGCCAACTCTCTGGGCGCAGAGCTCAGAAAAAGCGACGCAACAGACTTTTAACATCATAAATCAGCAAGTTGTTTGTCATGTCTCCCTTTTCTCTGTGAAATGGGTCACCTCTTTTTCCTGTATTAGGGAGAGAGAGCTGCAGTATGTCGAATTACTGTGTGAACGAGTAGTCTTTGGGGTACTGCAAGTCTGTGTCTTTATTGATGCTTTGCTGCACGTTTGAGTGCTCAGTGGGGTTGCTGATGCTTTTGTGCTGGTGGGGGTGGGGGGGGTCATTACCTTGCTGCTGCTTGTGCATGGGAGGGGGGAGCTGGGGGGTGCTTTGGGGTTTTAACATTTTAACTCTCTTTCATTCTGTGGGGCACTCCTCTGTGGATGTTTGCAAAGAAAAAGAATTTCAGGATGTATATTGTATACATCTCTCTGACCTTAAATGTGCCAAAGGGATCTGGGGATACAGGTCCATAATCATTGAAAGTGGCAGCACAGGTAGGTAGGGTCATAAAGAAAGCTTTTGGCATATTGGCCTTCATAAATTGAAGGTGGATATTATATTAAAGATGTCCAAGATGCTGGTGAGGCCTACTTTGGAGTATTGTGTGCAGTTTTGGATACCTACCTACAGGAAAAATGTAAATGAGGTTGAAAGAGTACAAAGAAAATTTACAAGGATGTTGCTGGGTCTGGAAGACCTGAGTTATATGGAAAGATTGAATAGGTTAGGACTTAATTCCTTAGAACATAGAAGATTGAGAGAAGATTTGATAAAGGTATACAAAATTATGAGGTGTATAGACAGGGTAAATAGAAGCAGGCTTTTTCCACTGAGGTAGAGTGGGACAACAACTAGAAGTCATGGGTTAAGGATGAAAGGTGAAAAATTTAAGTGGAATGTGAGGGGAAACTTCTTCATTCAGAGGGTTGTGAAAACATGGAATGAGCTGCCAGCACAAGTGGTGCACATAAGCTTGATTTCAACATCTAAGAGAAGTTTGGATAGCTACATGGATGGGAGGGGTATGGAGGGCTGTGGTCCTGATGCAGGTCAATGGGAAGAAGCAGTTTAAACAGTTTTGGCACAGACTAGAAGGGTGGAATAGCCTATTACTTCTCTATGACTCAATAACACACACAGAACACTGGAGGAACTCAGCAGCTCAGGCAGTATCTATGGAAAAGTGTAAACAGTTGATGTTTCAGGCTAAGACACTTCTTCACGACTGGCAATCAATGAAAAACTATATACAAATATGGACAACCAATGGGCAAATAAAAAAAATGTTCAACTACAAGTAATAAATAAATAATATTTGTGAACATGAGTTGTACTCCCTTTTCACCTATGACTGTGTTCCTGTACGTGGTTCTAACTGCATAATTAAGTTCGCAGATGACACCATGGTGGTTGGCCTGATCGGAGGGGATAACGAGATGGCCTACAGGGACGAGGTCCAGCACTTGGCCACGTGGTGTGCCGACAACAAACTGGCCCTTAACACCCAGAATTTCCAAGGAGATCATTGTGGACGTCAGACATGCTAGGAGCCACACTCACGTCCCCATCTACATCAATGGAGCTGTAGTGGAGTGTGTATCAAGCTTCAAATTCCTTGGTGTCTGCATTTCCGAGGATCTCACCTGGTCTCTGAACTCTATCCTGATCAAAAAGGCGCAAAAGCGCCTTTGTTTCCTGTGGAGCATCAAGAAAGCTCACCTCTGTCCCAGGATACTGATGGACTTTTACCGCTGTACCATTGAGAGCATACTCACCAAATGCATCTCAGTGTGGTATGGCAATTGTCCCGTTTCGGACCGCAAAGCACTCCAGCGTCTGGTAAAAACTGCCCAGCGGTTTATCGGCACCCAACTGCCCACCTTTGAGAACATCTACCATAAACATTGCCTGGGCAGGGCAAAAAGCATTATCGAGGATGCATATCACCCTAACCACGGACTTTTTACTCTCCTCCCATCTGGTAGACGCTACAGGAGCCTCCGGTCCTGCACCAGCAGGCACAGGAAGAGCTTCTTCGATGAGGCTGTTACCCTGATGAACCTCACATCACAGCGCTAAGCAGTATTGCACCCATATTGTACTGTCTCAGTACTTTTATATTTGTGTGCTGTAGCACTTACTTTTTACTCGCAGTTATTTTGTAAATAACACTATTCTTTTCATCTCTGGTTAGATGCTAACTGCATTTCATTTGGCTTTGTATCTGTACTCGGCACAATGACAATAAAGTTGAATCTAGTCTAATCTAGAGTGCTTGAAAGTGAGTCCATAGGTTGTGGAACCAGTTCAGTGTTGAAGTGAGTGAAGTTATCCACCCTGGTTAAGGAGCTTGATGGTTGAAGGGTAATAACTGTTACTGGACCTGGTACTGTGGAACCTAAGGCTTCTGTACCTCCATCTCAATGGCTGCCATGAGAAGGGAGCAAGAGCTGGATGGTGGAGGTCGTTGATGGTAGATGCTGCTTACTTGTGGCACTGCTTTTTGCCGATGTGCTCTTTAGTGACAGCAAGATAGAGAAGTGTAATGACATTGTGTTTGCTGACTGTGAAGTTCGAAAATGAAACAAAGACCTTGAGCTCTATCAGATATGGATAGTTACCAGTAGACTCACTAAAGGGAGGTTTTACAGTAACTACTCAATCTTCAAAAGCTAGTTCACTTCTCAGTTTATTCTCCACGGCGACTTTAGCTGCCAATACTGACTATTTGAGCAGTGGGTCCCCCTCCCCCCCCGCTACCAAATAGGAGATAATTTCAGCTAACAAAGTAGTTTAAGCTCAATTCATTTAACTCCAGACATTACTCCCAGAGGATTTTCTATCTTAAAAAAATTCCAAATTACAAACAATTTCTAAAACACAAAGGATTTCTAAAACACGAGTACAATTCCTGTAAGCTAAAAAGACATACCAACGATGCAGATGAATGAATCATCTGTCAAAGAAATCGAAAGCAGAGGAAAGGATTCTGGCTATCCCATCTTTTTTGTCATTCTTCTTCATGTTCTTTAACCATTCCTAATAAGCCTGAACTTCTCTCTACATTTATACTGTTTCATGCCACTTGGGTATCTTCATACATATATGATATATTTTAGATACCCTTTCTACACTTCTTGGAGTCACAGTTCCCAGATTTCCACAATTAAAGCTTTAAAGTTATCTCTTTGAGTATACAAACTTGCCAACTTCTAACAGATCAGTCATTTGATACGCTAAATAATATCCATCTAGTCTGCAAGCTTTCTTGAATTAAATAGTCTGGCCAGTTTATCGGTTTGAAACAACCCAATTAAATAACCCATTGTTTTACTCTGCAACTCTTGAGAAGTCAGTCCAGGTGCTGTGACCCTCCATCCTGCTTTCTATAAACAATGCATCTATTTACAAAACTGTGCTTTCAACTTCAAACTGATTATTGCAGGAATTTTAATGGGACCAAACTATGAACAAACAGACAGAGTGGCCATGGGATTGCCCTTGTCACCGGCTATTGCTGATTTCTACTTTGAGGAGAAGGCTCTGAGTTCTTTGCCCTTATGTCCCAAATGCTTCTTCGGATATGTCAATGACACCTTTGTAGTGTTGCCTCATGGACTCCAGGCACTCCAACAGTTAAATGACCAACTGAACAGTATACATCCAGATGTTCAATTTATGATGGAGATGGAGAAGTATGGTTGCCTCCCATTCCTAGACATTCTAATACAACATGGCACCTGTCAGAAACCCTCTCACATGGACTTATATATCAACAATACCAGCCACTATCATTTCTCCCAATGTAGAGCGGTTCTTTCTACTTTGATTAATCATACAAAAACTATTTCGGACTCCCGGAGGAAATAAGATGATAATGCACAATGCTCCAACAGAATAGCTACAAGGTGAATGAAATCAATCAGTCCCATAAAAGGGCAAATGGAAAAACCAGGAAACCTAATAACGAGAAGGAACCCATAGCTACCAACTATCTTCCTTATATTTCCATGGTTTCTGGAAGGATTGCCAGGATCCTATAGAAATACTGGATTAATAGCATACACAAACACATAAGGAAGCTTAATTAGAGCTAACGCAGGTCAAAGATGACCTGGGACTCAGTCATTCAGCTGGGCTTTACAGGATTCCCCGTGAATGCGGAGCAGTATATATTGGCAGATATGATGCACATTGGAAACCTGCATCAAGGAGCACAGGAGGTATATCCTTTTGGGCTGCAGGGAGAAATCAGCAGTGGCAGAACTTTCCATTCACTATGACCATAGGACTAACTTTGACGGGACTAAACTAGTATGCTGTGCCAGTGGCTTTTGGGACTGTCTGGTGAAGGAAGCCATTGAAATAAAAATACAGGAAGAGAATTTTAACAAAGATGAAGGTCTTGCTCTGAGTAAGAACTGGAATTCGATTGTAAACGTGGTGGGAGAGCAGAAACCTGATTGGATGAGGACTAACCAATCAGGAATGAAGGACTACGAGGGTTATAAATGCCACCAAACTAGACATGCCCAGACATCATCCCTGATGAAGATGGCAGAGTTTGTCATTGAAATATTGGTTATAATTGATACCTGCACCCAGCTGAAAGCCAGTAAAGTGTTTATTCTTCAGACAATGTCTGTCTGGTGTCAGTGGCCGCATAACTAGGACTTGTAAGATGTACCAGCTATTCAGATGAATATCCACTATCTTCACCCATGGCTTCATGTGGCCCCAATTGGGGTGGGGGGCTAAGCAGGTGCTACACATTGCCCAAGGGTGACCTGCAAGCTAATGGAGGAAAGAGCACCTTACAACCTTTGATAAAGACTTATCTCCACCCACAGCATAGCTCAGTCCATCACTAAATCTAGCCTCCCCTCAATGGAATCTCACTGCCTTGGGAATGCTACCTACATAATCAAAGAACACTCTCACACTGGTTATTCTCTCTTCTCTTTACTTCATTGGGCAGAAGATACAAAAGCTTAAAAAGCCACACTAGCAGGCTCAAGAACAGCTTCTATCCTGCTGCTATAACATTCTAATGGACTTATGGTGTCATAATGATGAACCCTTGATCTCTCAATTTACCTCTAAGTGGCCCTTGCATCTTAGTGTCTCTGGTATGGTCGTGCAGCAGTTAGTGCAAAACTTTACAGATTGCCAGGAATGAATCAATTCCACAAGCTGTTTTTAAGGAATTTGTAGGTTCTCTCTGTGACTGTCATGGGTTTCCTCCAGGTACTCCGCTTTACTCCCACATTCCAAAGATGTGCAGTTAGTTTTCGTAAGTTGTGGGCATGCTATGTTAGCGACACTGCCTCTAGATTATCTCTGATGCAAGCAAAGCATTTGACTGTATGTTTTTATATACTTGTGACAAATAAAGCTAATCTTTCTCTTTTATCTCTGCTGTGCTTTCTCTGCAGCAGTGACTATAACACAATATATGCATTTCGTTATGTGCCTTTTACTAAAAGGACCTGTGGATAACTTGGTTAGTGACATCAGTGGAGCTGCCACTGAGCTGAAGTATCTGATAAGTTTTCGATAAAAGTTGGCAAATCCCAGGAATCATTAGATCTGCTTCACAATGAATGGCAGTGGCCAATCTCCGATTGTCTGCATTTTACTAGTGTCCATCTTGAGATTGCCATTAGAGATGATGAAGCCCAATAGTGATTATGTGAAATTCAGACCTCCAGCTTTACGTAAAGTCCATGATTCAGAAGTCTCTTTAGGATATCTCTGACATGAGGGTTGTGCATCTCCATGGACTTCAAGAAAATTAGGAAGTCATCCAAGTAGACAAAGCCATACTTAACGGAGAGCAACCTGGAGCACATCATTTATAAAGGCCTGGGAAACTGCTGGCACATCCACAAGGCTGAAGGACATGACCAGGTACTCATGGTGCCCTGTCAGTGTGTTGAATGCCATCTTTCACCCATCACCTCCTTAATGCGAACGAGGTTGTATGCACTCTGCAAGTCCAGCTTCGAGAATACACTTGCCCCTTGGAGAATCTCAAAAGAAATATTCGTAAGTCGAAGAGGATAACCATTCTTGATGGATATATGATTCAGCCTTCTATAATCAATGCAAGGCCACAGAGTCCCATCCTTCTTCTGTCCAAAGCCGGCGCCAGCTGGAGAGATGGAGAGCCGAATGAATCCCAGGGCAAGAGCCTCCTTAAGATACTCCTCTACAGCATTTCTCTCCAGGCCTGAGAGCGTGTATAATCGATACCATGGAGGACACATTCCAGACAGTGGATCTATTGCACAGTCATAGGTTCAGTGCGGTGGAAGAGTTGAGGCCTTTCCCTTACTGAAGACCTCTTCCTAATCCTTATAGATGGAAGGGATTTCTGCAGGTTTGTGTGCTGCATGGATTCCCAAACTTTCCTCTGAGGATGACTTCTGAGACTCTGTCAGTGGCGGGGGGGGGGGGGTGATTCAACACACCCCAGAGTCTCCCCCATAGGTCCACAAGAGTGTTTAGTGAAAGCAGAAGCCTTGTCCGAATCCTTGTCCATTTCCTCAAACATCAGCAGCAAAGAGCAACAAATGGTCCTTGTGCTCCGGGACTAGGCTGCAAGGATCTCTTAGTATCTTCCGCTGAGATGGGACCTGGAAACTGGAGTGCTTAGGCTTAGCTGCTGGAGTTCCATACTGCTTGGATGCCTCTTTGGTTTGCTCCTGATCTAGAGGTCTCATTCCAGTGTACCCCTGACTGGACTGGGTTGTAAGTCACACAGGCCTATTGGTGGATCCACCTTGAAGGGAGATCTGGGTTTCCTGAAGGCTACAGATTATGCTGCGACAGCCAAGGGTACCTAAAGATCATGGGTATGAGTGGTGAGTCAATAATGTAGAAACTAATGTCTTCCACATGATCCACTATCCTCATCTGCAATGTCAGATTCAGATTCCAATTCAGATTCCATTTAATGTCATTTAAAAACCACAAATGTCTGTTGCTGGATCTGCCGAGAACCTAACAGGTGGCCATCCAAGACATTTGCAGGCAAGAACTTACTCAATTCTCACAGTGGCATGCTGAGCTCAAGTCTAGGAAATTTCCCCATTCCAGAATCTGAAAAAGCATCCATCTCTGGTCAGTTCATACCCAAGAGATCTCCGCCCTCAGTGTGACAGAAAAAATCCGTGAGGTTGGGGTGGTGGCTGCTACTGTCACAGTCCTCCCAACACCAGACTGTCTGAACAGTTCTCCCAACACCTCCAGCTTCGAACATTCACCCCGCAGGTGAACTGCTTCCCCACAGTAGAGGCAACAACCTCAACTCTGACACCGGACCCTCTCATCAACAGAGATTCTTATGCGGTCAGTTTGCATGGGCTTGACAGGATCCTGAGCAGGAGGAGGGCTGATCATAGTCTGAGATCTCTTGATGTAATTCCTCTTACACTCTGCTAGACGATAATCTAGGTGAATGGATTGGGCTCCCCATTCCAGTCACTCTCTTAGACCAAGGTCCTAAATTCAATCACATAGTCAGCTGCTGACCTTCCACCCTGTTGAATCTTCATCAGGCCGTCTGAGACTTGGCTGACTCTGGCGGAGTGATGGAACACCTTCCTCATGGTGGCCATAAATTCCTCCAAATCCAAGCAATTCTCCGACCTGCATTCCCGATGCATGGTGGCCCAAGCCAGGGCTCTTCCAGCCAGAGGAGAAATAATGAAGATCACCTAACGGGAATAGGAATGGCTGGAGTTCAAACACTAATGAGCATTGGATGAGAAAGCCGTGGCAAGAACCCAGGTCACCGTCAAATTTCTCCAGGGTCAGAAGATGGACTGGCTCTGCAGAATGACTGACAGCCTCACTTGAGCGACTTTGCCTTCCCTCCTGCAATAGTTGACACATGGCAATCTGGAGGTCATGTTTCTCCCCGCTGTGTCTTGAAATTTTCTCGCTGTGGCTGGCCACAGCTGACGAAAGCTCCAATACCCCACTGGATCCATATTAACTCAGTCATACTGTGATGAGAGTCCTTGATGAGAATGGCTTGGACCCAGATGCTGGAGTATCTAAGGGTAGGCCCAAGACATGGTTTCAAACTGGATCGAGAATCTGAGCACAAAAGAAACACCAGACAAAATCACAAGTAGGCTTCCAATTGACCACCGAACCTCAGTTCAGGCGTTCCTCAAATGTTCAATCCTTTGTGCCCAAGACACGATTGCCAAATAGCAGGACTGTCTTGAATCTTTAAAGGGGCTGCACCAGCTATCCATACGCTGGGGAGTTACAGCTTCAAAACCTCAAAATCTGCTGTGGACGAGTGCATGTCGTAACATAAACTATGAGTGGCAAGCAAAACATCTTTTCAAGATACAAAATCAAGATTGTTTAATGTCATTTCCAGTACACAGATATAAAGGAGAACAAAATACACGTTACTCCAGAGCCAATGCAGCACCGAATAAAACACAGTAAGATAATGAAAATCACAGTAAACATAAATACATAAACACGATAAAATCTGCAGATGCTTGAAATCCAAACAACACACATGAAGTGCTGGAGGAACTCAGCAGGTCAGGCAGCATCCACGGAAGAGAGTAAACCGTCAAACTATCAGGCCGAAACCCTTTTTCAGGACTGGAAAGTAATGGTGAAGATGTCAGAATGAACAGGTGGGCGGAAGAGAAGAAGGATAGCTAGAAGGTGATAGGTGAAACCAGATGGGTGGGAAGGGCAAAAGGGCTGGAGAAGAAGGAATCTGACAGGAGAGGAGAGTGGAACATAGGAGAATGGGAAGGAGGAGGGAATTCAAGGGAAGGTGATAGGCAGTTGAGAAGAGGCAAGAGGCCAGAATCAGGAATAGAAGAAGAAGGGAGGGGCAGGGATTTTTTTTACAAGAAGGAGATACTGGTATTCATGCCATTATGTTGGAGGCTACCCAGATGGAATATAAGGTGTTGCTCCTCCACTTTGAGGGTGACCTCTCGTAGCACAAGAGGAGGCCATGGACTAACATGTTGGAACAGGAATAGGAATCGGAATTAAAATGTTTGGTCACTGGAAAGTTCCAGTTTTAACAGTTGAAGTGGAGATGCTTGACGAAGTGGTGCCCAGTTTACGACGGGGTCTCTCCAATGTAGAGGAGGCTCTGTTGGAAGCACAGAACACAATAGATAACCCCATAAAATTCACAGGTGAAGTGTTGCCTCACCTGGAAATACATAAGAGAGCTTATATACATTGATTGTATGACCATAAAGGTATGCTAGGCATAGGGGTATCCATACAGAAAGTGACTCTGACAGGAAATGATAAAGTAGTGGCGGTGGGGGTGTGAAGGGTTGGGTTAGCTTTCCTTCTTAGGGAAAGTAATTGTTTCTGAGTCTGGTGGTCCTGATCTCCTCCCTGATAGATTTTCACCATATCTGAGTACTTGTGATAAAAATAAACCAATTACCAATCACCTTAACTAATGAGCTGAATTTAACCTCCCTGCACAATTGGGCGGTAACCTTGCCATTTCTTTAGCGTTTGTCAGTTTTATGAGGCTGTGTTGCTAGTTCAATGCTCAACTCAGCATGAGTACAACTGAATGAGCTGAATGCTTAAAAAAAGAGAATTTGTGCCTCATAACGCTCTTCACAATGAATTTAACGTTGGAAATTTTCCTAATTATTTTCATTGAAACACTCAAGCAGAGAAAATTTTTCTCTCAACATTGTCTAATTTAGCTCTTACTTTAAAATGCAACAACATACGAGGAATTTCATTCAAGCTCACATTGATCTCAGTGAAATTACATCAAACTAAGTGTGAAATGGGAAGCCTATCTCTCCCATCAGCTTCTCCGCACAAGGGTTGGATTAAAGTAATTTCTCCTTCACTTGCACTCACCTCTTTGACTAAACTGGAAACTGCATCGTTGGTATGATTTTTTTATTGGCCGAAAATCAATTTTGGAAACTGCTAATTTCAGCCTAATGAATCTTAAGGTAATAAAGTTTTATTTGGTCATATCAATGGCTCTGTCAATTTAAATCCTGTGCTTTCTATCTAATTGTGCTGAAAGGTTGAAATAAGGTGATTGGAATTTGGAGAAGACCATCATGGATTAGTTGATTTGAATGGTCTGGTTGTCTGCTGAATCTGTGGCAAAAACCACACTGATTTTTGCAAAGCTATGAGTTTACTTCAGTTAATCCAAGATGATCGATGACAATAGTGGTAGAGGCATCACTGAAATAAATTACTCTCAGTAGCCACTTTATTTGGCACCTACTATACTTGATAAAGTGGCCATCGACTGTACGGTCCTGGTCTTCTGCTGCTGTCGCCCATCCACTTTTAGGTTCAATGCATTGTGCATTCAAAGATGCTCTTCTGCACACCATGTGTGGTTATTTGAGTTACTGTTGCCTTCCTGTCAGCTTGAACCAGTCTGGTCATTCTCCTCTGGCACTTTCACCCACAGAATGGCTGCTTAGTGGATTTTTTTTGTTCTTCACTCCATTCTCTGTAATCTCTAGAGTTATGCATGAAAATCAAGAAAGGGAACTGTTTCTGAGATACTCAAACAACCCTGTCTGGCACCAACAATTATTCCATGGCCAAAGTCACTTAGGTTTCATCCTTCATCATTCTGACGTTTGGTCTGAACAACAACTGAACCTCTTGACCGTGCCTGCATGCTTTCATGCATTGAGTCACTGTCACATGATTGACTAATTAGATATTTGCATTAACGAGCAGGAGTACAGTTGTACTTAATAAAGTGACCACTGGCAGTATATAATCCTTTTGCACAGTGAGGATCCGACTCACTGCCAGAGACCATCTCAGAGTTGTTATTTGTATTAAACTCCATGAACTTCCTGCACCATCGATGTAGCCACTGGAGGTGAAATTATATTTCAGTGTTACCAGCTGTGAAATTTTACACCAGACTATTATTTGAGTCATGTATCACTCCGGGTTTATAACCATCAGAAATCAATAAAAAAAGATTATGAAAAGTAAATGTTATTAAATAGGAAAGGAGAGAAGTTGGTAACTGCAAGCTCCTGCAGCAGATTGTGAGGGCTACTGAGAGAATCAATAGGGTGCCCCGTCCTGAACATATAACAGAAGCTCTGCGTTTGCAGAGACCTCAGTGTGGCTGTGGACCCCCTCCTAACTGTCCTACAATATCTTTTACTTCTTACCATCAGGCAAAAGGTACCACAGAGTAAATACAAGGAATGTTAGGCTGGATAACAGCTTCTTTCCCCAGGCTGTGAGAATTCTGAACACCCTGCTCCCACCTAGCACATATCATTCCTGACAGCGCCAGTAGCATTATACTGTTGTATATTTAACTACATGCCATATATGCACTTTATGTCAGCTTGTATATCTATAGAATTTTTTAATATAGTTGGCGTTAACTTTATTTTATGTGCTGTATACAATATACGTGTTTTATACCCTGGTCCCAGAGGAACATTGTTTCCTTTAGTTGTATACACATGTACGGTTGAATAACAATAAACTTTAACTTGATCTTGAACCTAAAATTCTTCTTCTCACTATAGCAAGTTCACTTCTGAAATGTGTTGTCTTTTATTTCCTTATCCCTAAAATCCTCAAGCACATTTATATATTTCAAGTAATCAAAAAGCTGTCTTCCATTTCCCTTGAGTGAAGAAACGGGTTTCTTTGCTCAAATTACTTTCTACCATTTCATTCCCCGCCACCCCTTTATTTGGACTATCCCGTATTTATACCAGCAGTTCAATGTTTTAAAATCTTGGTTAATTTCTGCTTGAATCTCCATGGTAACCAGACTTATTTAGGCCCTCTGCTTGAGTCTAACCCTCACAAAATGCTGGTCATCCTTGGCAAGTCGGGCAGCATCTATGGAAAGGAATAAACAGTCACCATTTCATGCTGAGACCCTTCATCAGGCCTGATCAGAATCTCTTATGATGATGAATGCAATCCTATCAATTTAGTGCTTGGTTTATCCAAAGTCTATGCACGTTACACACAGACACACGTGCACGCAAGAGGTTCTGCAGATGCTAGAAATCTTAAGCAACACAAATAAAATGCTGGGGGAATTCACCAGGTCAGGCAGCATCTATGGAAGGAAATAAACAGTCAATTTTTTGTTGGCCAAGATCCTTCATAAGGATACATTACATACAGTGGGAATACACAGTGTTCCAAAAATGGTTGAACCAACTCATTTCATAGTTGGCATAGTATTATACAGTGCACTATACCTCTCCATATTAGCTTTTCTGATAATTTTGATTATGTTGACGTGTGTATATGCACCTGATCTCTCTTTATTCATCATCCTAGTGCTTTCAAAGTGAACACCCACCTGTTATTCTTTCATCCAACACTCAACAGTTCAAACAATATCGCCCATGTTTTTGCTCACTCATTTAATTGACCCATGGCCCCTTTTCAATTTGCAGCTTGCTTTATTTCTAAACTTTGCACATTTCTATTGTCTGAAATATACATATTCACTTCAGTCCATGCATCCAGAATTATTTATACATAGTTCAAAGGCAGGGTGAGTGGCGTGACATATTCCTGTGTAACCTTATCTCACCTACCTCCCACCTCCCTCCCATGCATTGCCCTGTCTGTGACCTCACAGAGAATCTGGCTCCATATCTCACTTTCAGCAAGTGAACGCCCATACTGAACCTCATCAGGTTCCTTCTGGGAATCCGTTCACAGCACATCCATTGACTAAACTCAATCCAACAGATCAGTATTCAGAGAAAAGACTCTAGAGAGTATATGATTCTGTAATGACAATATTTTACAACTCATTCTTTTTTCTTCTCTGATTCAGCAGCAAGAGGTATCGGTAAGCAAAGGAGGCACTATACCCATATAAGAAATTGCTTTATCAGCGTTATATAAAAGTATTAATACAGAAAGAAAAAAATAATCCTTAAGAAAGAAATAAAAGAGGCAAAGTCACACCACACAATATACTTCAGGGGGAACCACAGATGCCCAATAGCTAATCCTCTCTCTCTCCCCCCCCCCCCCCCCACTCGTCTTCTGTCTGTCCGTCCCTCTACCTCCAGCTCATTGCATTGGTTGTGACACAGTTTAAGAGAAGATTCCCACTCGCACACAGGAGTATAAACAAGAGAAATCTGCAGATGCTAGAAATCCAAGCAACACACACAAGATGCTAAAGGAACTCAGCTGTCCAGGCAGCAGCTTTAGAAAGGAGTATAGTCGATGTTTCAGGCCGGGATCCTTCATCAGGACTGAAAAAAAGGATGAGGTCAAAGCAAGAAGTTTGGGGGAAGGGAGGAAGAACCATGAGATGGTAGAACTCTTTTCTCACTGTTACCATCAGGTAGGAGAACAGAAGCCTGAAGGCACACACTCAGTGATTCAGGAACAGCTTCTACCCCTCTGCTATCCGATTCCTAAATGGACTTTGAAGCTTTGGATACTATCTCACTTTTTAATATGCAGTATTTCTGTTTTTGCACGTTCTTAAAAAAACATCTATTTAATATATGTAATTGATTTACTTGTTTATTTATTATGTTTTATTTTATTTATTATTATTAATTTTCTCTCTCTGCTAGACTATGTATTGCATTGAACTGTTGCTGCTAAGTTAACAAATTTCACGTCACATGCCAGTGATAATAAACCTGATCTTCCTCCCCTCCCTCCATCTTTTTGTATTTAAAAAGGGAGGAGGACAAAAGAGAGGAAATTATAGGGAAATCTTGCCTGACAAGTCTGTTAGAGTTCTTGGATGAATTAACAAACAGGGTGGACAGAGGGGAGGCAGTGAATGTCAATTACAAATGTTCGTACTTAGATTTTCAGAAGGCATTTGATAAAGTGCCTCACATGAGGCTGCTTAACAGATAAAATCCTATGGTGTTCCAGGAAATATACCGCATCAGTAAAGGAATGGCTAACAGGCAGGAGGCAGTGAGTGGAAATAAAGGGGGCCTTTTTTAGTTGGCTGCCAGTGACTGTGGTGTTCCTCACGGGTTAGTATTGGGATCGCTACTTTTTGCATTGTTTATCACTGATTTAGAGAGTGGAATTGATGGCTTTGTGGCAAAGTTTGTGGATGATACAAAGATAGGTGGAGGGGTAGGTAGTGCTGAGGAAGCACTGCAATTGCAGTAGGACTTAGACAAATTGGAAGAATGGGCAAAAATTGGCAGATGGAATAAGTGCTGGGAAATGTATGAAAATCATTTTGTAAAAGGAACAATATTGCAGACTATTATCTAAATGGGGAGAAAATCCAAACATCAGAGGTATAAAGGGATTTAGAAGTCCTTGTGCAAGACTCCCAGAAGGTTAATTCACAGTTAAGTCTGTGGTAAAGAAGGCAAATGCAATGTTGGCATTTATTTCAAGGAGAAGGATATTCAATTGTGTAAGGTAAGGGAAACTAGTAGGGTAGTTATGGAAACTATGATGATTAAAGAAGAGGAAGTACTAGAGCTTTTAAAAAATATGAAGGTGGGTAAGTCTCCGGATCCTGACAGGATATTCCCTAGGAACTTGAGGGAAGTTAGTGTAGAAAAAGCAGGGGCTCTGACAGAAATATTTCAAATGTCGTTAGAAACGGGGTTGGTGCCGGAGGATTGGTGTATTTCTCATGTGGTTCCATTGTTTAAAAAGGGTTCTAAGAGTAAACCTAACAATTATCGACCTGTAAGTTTGACGTCAGTGGTGGGTAAATTAATGGAAAGTATTCTTAGAGATGGTATATTTAATTATCTGGATAGACAGGGTCTGATTAGGAGCAGTCAACATGGATTTGTGCGTGGAAGGTCATGTTTGACATATCTTATTGAACTTTTTGAAGAGGTTACGAGGAAAGTTGATGAGGGTAAAGCAATGGATGTTGTCTATATGGACTTCAGTAAGGCCTTTGACAAGGTTCCACACGGAAGGTTAGTTAGGAAGGTTCAATTGTTAGCTATTAATATTGAAGTAGTAAAATGGATTCAATAGTGGCTGGATGGGAGATGCCAGAGAGTAGTGGTGGATAACTGTTTGTCAGGTTGGAGGCCGGTGACTAGTGGTGTGCCTCAGGGATCTGTACTGGGTCCAATGTTGTTTGTCATATACATTAATGATCTGGATGATGGGGTGGTAAATTGGATTAGTAAGTATGCAGATGATACTAAGATAGGTGACGTGTGGATAATGAAGTAGGTTTTCAAAGCTTGCAGAGAGATTTAGGCCAGTTAGAAGAGTGGGCTGAAAGATGGCAGATGAAGTTTAATGCTGATAAGCGTGAGGTGCTACATTTTGGTAGGACTAATCAAAATAGGACATACATGGTAAGTGGTAGGGCATTGAGGAATGCAGTAGAACAGAGTGATCTAGAAATAATGGTGCATAGTTCCCTGAATGTGGAATCTCATGTGGATAGGGTGGTGAAGAAAGCTTTTGGTATGCTGGCCTTTATAAATCAGAGCATTGAGTATAGGAGTTGGGATGTAATGTTAAAATTGTACAAGGGATTGGTGAGGCCAATTTTGGAGTATTGTGTACAGTTCTGGTCACTGAATTATAGGAGAGATGTCAACAAAGTAGAGAGAGTACAGTGGAGATTTACTAGAATGTTACCTGGGTGTCAGCACCTAAGTTACAGAGTAAGGTTGAGCAAGTTAGGTCTTTATTCTTTGTAGCGTAGAAAGTTGAGGGGGGACTTGATAGAGGTATTTAAAATTATGAGGGGGATAAATAGAGTTGACGTGGATAGGCTTTTTCAATTGAGAGTAGGGGAGATTCAAACAAGAGGACATGAGTTGAGAGTTAAGGGGCAAAAGTTTAGGGGTAACACGAGGGGGAACTTCTTTACTCAGAGAGTGGTAGCTGTGTGGAAAGAGCTTCCAGTAGAATTGATAGAGGCAGGTTCGATTTTGTCATTTAAAAAAAAATTTGGATAGGTACATGGACAGGAAAGGAATGGAGGGTTATGGGCTGAGTACAGGTCGGTGCGACTAGGTGAGATTAAGCGCTCGGCACAGACTAGAAGGGCTGAGATGGCCTGTTTCCATGCTGTAATTGTTATATGGTTATATGGGGAATACAATATAAAAGCAAGGAGATAATGCTGAGTTTTTATAAGACACTAGTCAGGCTGCACTTGGAGTATTGTCAACAGTTTTGGACTCCTTATCTCAGAAAGGATATATTGTCATTGGCAAGAGTCCAGAGGAGGTTCACAAGGATGATTCCGGGAATGAAGGGACATACGAGGAGTATTTGGCAGCTTTGGGCCTGTATTCACTGGAAGTTAGAAGAATGCAGGTGGATCTCATTGAAACCTGCCAAATGTTGAAAGGACTAGATAAGGTGGATGTGGAGAGGACGATTCCTCTGGGGGGGGGGGGGGTGTATCCAGAACTAGAGGGCAGAGCCTCAAAATTGATGGGTGACCTCCTAGAACAATGGTAAGAAGGAATGTTTCTTAGCCAAAGGGTAGTGAATCTGTGGAATGCTCTGCCACAGACTGCGGTGAAGGCCAGTCTGTGGGTATTTTCAAAGCAGAAGTTGATAGACTCCTGATTGGTCAGGGCATCAAGGGATATGGTGTGAGGGCAGGTGTATGGGGTTGCTTGGGATCTCAGATCAGCCATGATAAAATGGTGAAGTGGGCGCGATGGACTGAATGGCCTAACTCTGCTTCCTTATCTTATGGTCTTATTATCTTATGGACTGTTTACTCTTTTCCACAGATTCTGTATGGCCTCCTAAGATCCTCCAGCATTTTGTGTGTGCTGCACACGCAGGAATTGCCCATTTTTGCACCCTTCAAGAACTCTTCAAAAATCTAACATTGTGGCGACCCACTTCCCAGCGCACTCGAACTGGCTCACAAAGCGGCGTGCACCGGCATTGAGGCCTGTCGCAAAGAGGGCGCCAAGCCTGCTTCACCAGCAAGAGGAAAAGCCCGTGCGCGGGACGGGTCTGTGAATACGTGCCCCCTACAGCATTCCCGCCCGGGGAGGGCGGGATCAGGAAGGCTTTAAAGAGAGGCCGCGAAGTTTGAATAAATCTCTTTGCAACTGCAGCTCACCGACTCCGTGTCGTTATTTCAGCGCTGCATGTAGCACACCGCTACAATTGGTAATGACAATGAACGACGCCACATCTGTTCATGCAGTTTCGTTAAAACTGCCAAGCTTCTGGACGCTGCAACCTCACCTATGGTTCCAGCAAGCAGAAGCCCAATTTCCATTCGGCAGATAACCTCGGATGCCACATGTTACTACTACGTGGTGAGCTCCCTCGACCAGGAAATAGCAGCCCAGGTTGAGGAGTTCATACAGTCGCCCCCAGCGGACGGCAAATACACAGAATTTAAAGCCTTGCTCATAAGGACTTTCGGACTCTCACGGCGCGAGCGAGCTGCCCGCTTACTGCACCTGGATGGTTTGGGAGACCAGCCGCCGTCAGCTTTGATGAACGAGATGCTGTCCCTGTCCGGAGGTCACAAGCCTTGCCTCATGTTTGAGCAGGCATTCCTGGAGCAGCTGCCCGAGAACATACGCCTGCTGCTATCCGACGCGGATTTCAGCGACCCCCAGAAGGTGGCGGCCCGGGCGGACGTGCTGTGGAAAGCCAAGAAGGAGAGTGGGGCGTCCGTTGCACAGATCACCAGGCCATGCTCCCAGCAGCAAACCAGACCAGGCCCGGCCGCAGAGCCCGCTAACCCCAGAGGCAGGGGTGAGGAGACCAACAAACAATGGTGCTTTTACCACCAGCGGTGGGGCGCAGAAGCCCGCCACTGTAGCCCGCCCTGCAAGTTCCTGGGAAACGCCAGGGCCAGCCACCGCTGATGGCTACGACAGCTGGCCATCAGGATACCCTCCTGTATGTCTGGGACAAGCGGTCGGGACGCCGTTTTTTGGTCGACACCGGAGCCGAGATCAGCGTCTTACCTCCGACGAGTTATGACACCCGCAACAGAGCACTGGGTCCCACCCTGAGGGCTGCGAACGGCAGCACAGTAAGGGCCTACGGCACCCGTCAGGTGCAGCTACAGTTCGGCTCCAGCCAGTTCACGTGGGAATTCACACTGGCCGCCGTAGCCCAACCGCTCCTGGGAGCGGATTTTTTGCGGGCTCACAGCCTACTGGTCGACCTGCCAAGGAAGAGACTGGTCCATGCCGAGACCTTTCAAACTTTCTCCCTGGGTGAAGCCCAGTTGCCGGCCCCACACCTAGACTCCATCACGCTGTCCGACAATGACTTCACCAGAGTCCTGGCGGATTTCCCATCGGTTCTGGCACCGCAGTTCACGGCAGCCATGCCCAGACACGGCGTACAGCACCACATCTCAACACAAGGACCACCCCTCCACACCCATGCTCGAAGGCTTCCCCCGGACAAGCTCCAACTGGTGAAGGAGGATTTCAAGAGGATGGAGGAATTGGGGATTATACTGCGGTCCGACAGCCCATGGGCCTCCCCCCTGCACATGGTGCCCAAAGCAACAGTGGGCTGGAGATCATGTGGCAACTACCACAGACTGAACGAGGCTACAACACCGGACCGCTACCCTGTGCCGCACATTCAGGACTTGGCAGCAAACCTGCACGGCGCATGGATCTTCTCCAAGGTAGACCTCGTCCGAGTGTACCATCAAATCCCGATGCATCCGGACGACGTCCCCAAAATGGCACTCATCACCCCTTTCGGCCTTTTCGAGTTCCTCCATATGCCGTTTGGCCTAAAGAATGCCGCACAGACGTTTCAGCGGTTAATGGACGCGGTGGGATGTGACCTGGACTTCGCTTTCATCTATTTAGACAACATCCTCATAGCCAGCAGCAGTCGTCAGGAGCATCTGTCCCACCTCTGTCAACTCTACGCCCGACTGAGTAAATGCGGCCTGACAATCAACCCGGCCAAATGCCAGTTCGGGCTCGACACCATCGACTTCCTGGGCCACAGGATTACTAAAGACGGGGCAACCCCTCTGCTCGCCAAGGTAGATGCGGTCTGCCATTTCCCCCGACCCAACACAATCAAAGGCCTTCAGGAATTTGTGGGTATGGTGAATTTCTACCACCTCTTCCTCCCTTCAGCTGCCCGAATCATGCGCCCCCGTTCGCTCTGATGTCGGGTAAGGGCAAGGACATTACCTGGGATGAGGAGTCCGCCGCCGCTTTCATTAAAATGAAAGAAGCCTTAGCAAACGCCGCTATGCTAGTGCACCCCAGAATGGACGTCCCTACCGCCCTCACAGTGGACGCATCTAACACGGCAGTCGGTGGGGTGCTGGAACAACTCATCGAGGGTCGCTGGCAACCCCTGGCATTTTTCAGCCAACACCTACGACAACCCAAGCTCAAATACAGTGCTTTCAACCGGGAACTGTTGGCGCTATACCTAGCAATCCGGCATTTCAGGTAGATAGATAGATAGATAGATAGATACTTTATTCATCCCCAAGGGGAAATTCAATGTTCCTCCAGTATGATATCACATAAACACAAGACAGACCAAGACTAACTGACCAAAAAAAATCACATAATTATAACATACAGTTACAACAGTGCAAAGCAATACCATAATTTGATAAGAGCAGACCATGGGCACGGTAAAAAAAAAGTCTCAAAGTCCCAGATAGCCCGTCATCTCACGCAGATGGCAGAAGGAAGAAACCTCCAACGTGGCAAAACTTCCCGATGCAGCCTCTGGAAGCACCCGAGCACAGCCAACTGTGAGTCCGTCCGAAAACTTCCGACAACTTCGTGCCTCCGACCAGCCCTCCGACACCGAGCACCGAGCACCATCTCTGCCGAGTGCTTCAACCCCGGCTCCGGCCACCAAGCAACAGGAAAAGCCGAGGATTCGGGGCCTTCCTCTCTGGAGATCTCTCCGATCGCTCAGTAGCAGCGTCAGCAGCACAGGCATGTCAGAAGTTTCGCCAGATGTTCCTCCGTGCTTCACACATCCGTCTCAATCAAATCAGGATTGTGCACGGCCCCTACTTACAGATAACGGATATTCCTTACTGGAGTGGCCGCTGCGCCCTGCGTCGTCGCGCCGCCATCTTGATGTACTTCTTAGAAGGTAGGCCTTACACCGCATTCACGGACCACAAACCTCTTACCTTTGCGTTCACAAAAACATCCAAACCCTGGTCGTCCCGCCAGCAGTGACATCTGTCCTTCATCTTCAAATACACGACGGATGTCCGGCATGTCTCGGGAAAGGACAATGTCGTGGCGGATGCCCTCTCCCGCCCTAACATCCAAGCCCTGTCCCAGGGGGTAGACTATGAAGCACTGGCGGAGGCGCAGCAGGCAGACGAGGAGATCCCTAGTTACAGGACTGCAGTCTCCGGTTTGCAGCTCCAGGACCTCCCCGTAGGCCCAGGTGAGAGGACCCTACTCTGTGACGTCACCACCGGCCAACCCCGCCCCATCGTCCCGGCAGCCTTGCGGCAGCACATTTTCAACTCCATTCACAACTTAGCGCACCCCTCCATCAGGTCAACCATCTGGATGGTGGCCAACAGGTTCGTTTGGCACGGACTCCGCAAGCAGGTCAGTGAATGGGCCAGAGCGTGCATGCACTGCCAAACAGCCAAGGTGCAGCGGCACACCAAAGCTCTGCCGCAGCAGTTCCACCCCACCCGCTGGCGTTTCGACCACATTCATGTGGATATCATAGGCCCCCTGCCAGTGTCGTGTGGAGCGCGGCACCTCCTGACTATCGTGGACCAGTTCACAAGATGGCCAGAGGTGGTCCCGCTCGCTGACACCACCTCTGAATCTTGCGCCCGGGCACTGATTGCCACCTGGTATCTCGCTTTGGTGTACCAGACAGAGGCGTCCAGTTCACCTCCAGCCTGTGGTCAGCTATGGCCAGCCTTTTGGGGACACAGCTGCACCACACAACTGCCTACCACCCACAGTCGAATGGACTAGTGGAGCGTTTCCACCGTCACCTGAAGTTGGCTCTCATGGCCTGCCTCAAAGGGCCTAACTGGGCGGACGAGCTTCCCTGGGTCCTGCTCGGAATCTGCACGGTGCCCAAAGACGATCTGCACGCTTCATCGGCCGAGTTGGTGTACGGCGCACCCCTGGTCGTTCCAGGAGAGTTCATACCGCCCCAAGGGGGCAAGAGGAAGAACCCGCAGCAGTCCTGGGCAGACTACACGAGAGGCTCGGTAACCTGGCCCCCATACCCACTTCGCAGCATGGGCAGAACCCGACCTGCGTACCCAAAGACCTGCAAAACTGTAAGTTCGTTTTTGTACAACGGGGCGGACATCGGGCACCACTACAGTGGCCCTACGAGGGGCCATTTACGGTGATCAGAAACAACGGGTCCACATTCATGCTGGACATTGGGGGGAAAGAGGAGGTTTTCACGGTGGACCGACTCAAACCGGCCCATATGGACTTGGCGCAGCCGGTCGAGATTCAGGCACCGCGGCACAGAGGCAGACCTCCCAAACAGGGTCCGACCCAGACTGTGGACATTGGGGGGTGTATCGCCGGTTCTGGGGGGGGGGGTTATGTGGCGACCCACTTCCCAGCGCACTTGAACCGGCTCACAAAGTGGCGTGCACCGGCATTGAGGCCGGTCGCAAAAAGGGCGCCAAGCCTGCTTCACCAGCAAGGGGAAAAGCCCGCGTGCGGGACGGGACTGTGAATACGCGCCCCCTACAGCATTCCCGCCTGGGGAGGGCAGGATCAGGAGGGCTTTAAAGCGAGGCCGTGAAGTTTGAATAAATCTCTTTGCAACTGCAGCTCACCGACTCCGTGTCATTATTTCAGCGCTGCGTGTAGCACACCGCTACAACATAACATTTACCCAGTCTTTTCCAAGCAAACGTATTTTTCTCCATTATCTATGCTCAAGGCTATAGACTAGTACTCACACTAACTTTTCAAAACATTAATGTAACTGTTTCCCTTGTACTTACTCAAAACATTCTCACATTCCAGACCAATGCCATTTTGTCTTACAAACTTCCATTTTGTGTTGCTCATTTTAGCATATAACAAGGAGTTTCTTTCCTCGCACATTCACAGTAACATTACGATGTGGAAATCTGGAATAGTCATAGACCATTCTATCGGGTCTGTCTATCATCTTCATTTAACTGCATTACCTCCGTTCTTCTCAATGGTTTCAGGTAACAAGTGGTTATCAATCACAGCAGCTATAATAATTCTGGGCAAAAAGTTGCAAATGCACATAAACATTTGATGACACAAATGTCTGCAGATGCTGCAACAGACAAGCTGCTGTAGGAACCCAGTGAGCCAAGCAGGATCTATGGAAGCAAAGTGGATAGATGATGTTTGATTTCAGACCCTTTCAAGTCCAGACGGAATATGGAACATGGAAGGGTACAGCACAGGAATGAGCACTTCAGTCCATCATATTGCACGAGTTAAACGCCAGGCCTGACGCATTCAAAAGGTAGGGTATTGGGACCAGAGACAAGGGTTGAGATGGTTCTGCTTTCTGCTGTCCAATGTTTACTCTGTTCTGCGCCACACCGAGGCTGAAGCTGTGGCCTGCCCCGAGCTCCATGTCTGTGGGTTCAGCGACATTTCCTCCATCCCGTGTCACGCTGTAGCCTGCTTCGGCTGCTCCGGGCTCGATGTTTGTGGAAACAGCAACATTTCCTCCATTCTGTGATGAACTGTGGCTGTGGCCTTGGCCTGCTCCGGCTGCTCCAGGCTTCATGTCTGAGGACTCACTTTCATTCTAAACGCTTTCTTTCATCGTATGCCCAATTTGTTTTTTCTCTTTCTCTACATTGGGTGTTTGTCAATCTTATTTAAGTGGGTTGTTTTGGGTTTCTTTGTTTTGTGGCTGCCTGTAAGGAAACAAATCTCAAGGTTTATAATGTATGCATCTTTGATAATAAATGTACTTTGAACTTTGAACTAATTAAGGTGATGACACTAAATGTCTTCTGTTCGCAGATGATCTTGCTCAGTACCTTCATCTGCTTATTTAAGAGACTCTTACATAAAAGCACTTTCAATGCCCCCATTTTATCTGCCTCCTCTACCATCCCTGGCAGCACACTTTGGGCAAGTTGTGCAGAAAAAGGATGTAAATGGAAAAAAGGATATGGAGCAGTTGGTGGGTGATGGAATTGTCTTGAATATCCATCTTGGTCAGCATGGACATAAATGGCCCAAATGGCCTTTTTACAACGCTGTGCAACTCTATCACTCTATTTTATTTGTTCCTTCACATTACAGTCTGTGCACCAGTCATCTCTTTTTCAAGTGAGAAGCTGGCAGTGGATAGGTTAACACGGTAAAGGGCAGAAGAAGAAGAAATCTGACAGAAGATGACAGCGGACCACGGGAGAAAGGGGAGGAGGAGGGTCGTCAGAGAAAAGCTATGGGCAGACAAAAAGGGGTGAGAAGGGAATCAGAATAAGGAATGGAAATAGCCAGGAGGGGGGAAAATTTACTGGAAATTTGAGAAATTGATGTTCATGCCATCAGGTAGGAGGCTACCCAGACTGAAGATTGGGTGTTACTCCTCCAATGTGAATTTGGCATCATTTTGTCAGTAGAAGAGGTCATGGACTGACATGTCAGAATGGGAATAGGAAATCAAATTGAAGTGGGTGACCACTGGGAAATCCTGTCTTTTTGTGGCAGATGGAGTGAAGGTGCTCGACAAAGCAGTCCCCCAATCTACACTGGATCTCTGTAGTGTAGTGGAGACTGCGTAAAGAGCACCAGATGCAGTAGATGACCACAACAGACTTGCAGATGAAGGTTCGCTTCACCTGGGAGCTCTCACATAACACTTCAGACTGTGTGGCAGCGTGAATTCATAACAGACAGATAATTGTGACCATAAACTGAAAGTGTATTTAGAGCTCTAATCCACAGGATAAAAAGCAGGAATAATAGTGATAGCAACACACACAAAATAATGGAGGAACTCAGCAGGCCAGGCAGCATCTAGGAAAAGAATACAGTTGACCTTTTGGCCCGAAACATCAACTGTACTCTTTTCCTTGATGCTGCCTGGCTTGCTGAGTTCCTGCAGCATTTTGTTGTGTTGCTCAGATTTCCCAGCATCTGCAGATTTTCTCTTGTTAATAATTATGTTTAGTTTTATAACCATCAGATAGGAACATCCAGGGCATCTAAGATGGAGAAAATCATTGCTTTACTGAGGAAAGTCTATAATTAACGTTCATTTGCTACAGGACAAGTAGAAAAAAAAACTTATGACAGCTTGTGTCTATGAATTATATTTAATTGAGTGTCTGTATCTTCTCACAAGGGAGAAAAAAAATCATCTGTCACAAAATGATATTATGTGTACCATCATAAAACTGATAAAGAAAGATCCAATTGCATCTCAGTCCACCTGATACTCAGTGTATCTGATTTTGTGATGATTTTAATGAGGCTGCATTTCCAAGTCATTAAAATGCAAACTTATTATAATCAGGCTTGTGCCAAATTGCAGGAGTCCATGCGAAGTCCCTCCTGTCTTCACTGGGCATTGTGCTTGGCCATTTACCCTACATTTAATTTATTTTTCTCAGGAGCTGAATTAAACATCTTTGCAGCAATTTCTCTTTTTGGGTTTGCAGTTAGTGAGCTGTGCTTACTTTTAAAATGGCAAATAGCTCCAAAAAGTGGCACAACACAAACGAGTACATTTATCCCATTGTTCCTTCTTGGTGATGTCATGACCAAGCGAGCTCACCAATGCCTTTACTTCCTCAGGAGTCTTGGTAATTCATGCCCCCATTGCCAATTTTTATCAATGCATTCTGTCTGGATGTATGACAGCATAGACATGCATGTGCCTGCGAGAAACTGCAGCGAGTTGTGGACACAGATCAGCACACCACAGACAACAGCCTCCCATCTACACTTCTCGCTGCCTCAGTAAAGCAGCCAGCATCATCGAGGACCCCAGCCACCCTGCAACATGCTCTTCTCTCCCCCCTCCTACCAGGCAGAAGATAACAACATTTTGAAAGCAGTCAAGGCTCAAGGACAGCATCTGTCCACTTGAAAGGATTTCTTGCATGATACAATGGACGATCTATTTCGTTATGATCTTGCACTTCACCAGGACTGCACTCTTGCAGTAGCTTTTATACTTCATTCTGTATAGTTATTGTCTTATTTCCATCTATCACAATGCACTTAGTAATTGTTAAATCTATATGAACAGTATGAAAGACAGGCTTTTCACCGTACCTTGGTACACGACAATATAAACCAATAACCAGTACCACTATCAGCATATCACTAGACACCTTGATCATAACCAAGCACCTGGCATTGCTTTGGACTGGATTAAAAACACTCCAACGCACCTTTGAGGACCCTGATCTGCAGGTTTACAGACCGAGTGCTGGTTGGTGTCAGTAATTTGCAGTTGTCTAGACTGGTTGCTATAGTGGCTTTGTAAGTAAAGCACCTGCCTCAGAATCAGTGACCTCTGGTGCTGTCTGTGTCGAGTTTGCATGTTCTCCATGTGCCTGCAAGTGTTTACCCAGGGTGATTTAGTTTTGTTTTATATCTCAAAGACGAGCTGGTTGGGTGGTTAATCCGCAAATGAAGAATTACCTCTTGTGTGGTGGTTCAAAGTTCAATGTACATTTATTATTAAAGTATGTATACATTATACAATCATGAAATTGGTCCCCTTAAAGGCTGCCACAAGACAAGAAACCCAAAAGAACCATTAAAAAAGACTGATAAACACCGCGTGTGCAGAGAAGAAAAAAAAAGAATCGTTTAAATAAACAGCACTTAGAACTAAAGTGAGTCTTCAGACATGACACCCAGAGCAGGCCCACAGCCTCACCCTCAGTTCAGCACACAGCAAAGTAAACGTTGCAGAGCCTGCAAACACGAAGCATGAAGCAGCCTGGTAGATAGGTGGGAGGGGGCAGACTGCACACCTTGTGGGGAAATAAGGATGTTGTGTCGATTAACACATGCACAATGAAGGGGAACTTGGAAAGTCAGGCAGCTAATATGGAAAGGAATAATCAGTCAATGTTTTGGGCCCAAAATCCTTCACCAGGTCCCCTCCTGCCTTTTAAATGCCGTTTAAACCCTACACTGCTTATTCTTAGTAGAGCAGTGCACACAAAATGCTGGACGAAATCAGCAGATCATGCAGCATCTACGGAAGGGAATAAAGAGTTGAGGTTTCAAGCCAAGACCCTTTATCGGAACTCAGATAGAAAGTGTCTTGGTAATTGTGGCTGATTGTCAGACTTGATGAAGGGTCTCAGTCCAAAACATTGACTGTCATCAAAAACATGTATTTAAAATATGAACAATTTAAAATCGATTATATTTGAAATACTTATCTGGGCTGCTAGCAATTGATGTCAGTAAAGTTAGTTTCTTGGTGTACTGCATATGGTTGTAATTATAGCTCTGTGTGCCTTCAACAATTTATTTCCAACTTTCAGAATATTCTACTGTGGGAAATGTTTACACACTTCAGTTGAACACTGATTCACCATCCCTGGCGATGACAAGGATAAAGGATAGTTAATACCGTGTGATAGTAGTAGTGCGATCACTTGAGTCGAGTATGATGCTCTGCTAAGGGTTTTCCTTAATGTAGAACACCTGTGTGTGACTTTGTTTAGCGTGGGGAGGCTGATGCATGCACAGTCACCAGATGGTCCTTGACAGATCAGGTCAGGGTCCAGTGGCATGGAATGCAAGACGACTAGGGACCCTTCGCTGCTGCAGCTTTTTTCCACCTTCACTGCCGTTGTGATATGTCATCATCTGCCACCACCTCCAGCTCAGAGGTTTTGCTTGGATCGTCCTCTGTTTGGAACCTCACCCTTGACCTTAATGTCATGGGTGACCCTACCAGGAGCTAAATGCCAGATGACTAAAATCCATACAGCTTTGCACTCTGACCTCTTAGGGACTCATAAGCCTTTCCATCACGACAGGGTGACGATCCTCAGAGCAGAATAGCCTGTAGCGGAGCAGGCAATCACAGTAGAATTCCTGGATTCCTGCACTAAGTTGTGCTTTTGCATATTCAGGACTTTCTGTTAGTTTTGCAGTTTTTTTGATGTTAAGTACTAAGTGTTTCACCACAGTGCTCAATGCAATGATTCAATCTGTATGAACAATATGCAAGACAAGCTTCTCACTCTATCCCAACACATGTGACAATAATAAACCAATTTCAGTTCCAATTCCAGTTCTAATTATTGGACTCACAAGAACTGCTTCCACAATCTGCATAGGAGATGGACTCAACTTTACAAATGAAGCACAACACAGCACAAGCCTTTCATATTGCAGGATGCATCCAATCATCTCAGGTTGTCTGGCAAGCATGCATCTAATAAAGAAGTGACATATTATCTGCTTGTAGCAACAAAGATAAATCTACATTTATATTATGCCATTAATGGACCAAAATGTTTGAAGGAACATTCACGAGGGAGCTGGCATAAGAACGCATATTTCATATTGAGTGTGTGAAATCAGGAGAAATGAGAAAAACACTGATCAAAGAAGTTCAGCTTACACATCATTTTAAAGGAGGACAAAAATTTGTAATTTTAGAGAGGAAATCCCAGAGACTAAGGTCAAGGTAGCTGAACCCTACTGTTAAGAGTTTATTGAGCAGTCCCCTGGTACAAGATGGAGACTTGACCTTACAGTCTATCATGTCATGGTCTTTCACCTTATTGTTTGCTTGTGCTGCATTTTCTCTGTAACTGTAACACTCTATTCTCATTCTGTTATTGTTTTCCTTTGTATTATCTAAATGTGCTATTGAATTTGAATGACCTGTACTGTTGGCATGCTCAGGAGCAAAGGAGAGTGATAGGTCACCTGACAGACATGTGCAAAATGGAAGAGGCATAGATCAAGCGGACAACCAGAAACTTTACCCCAGGCAGAAATGGCTAATATGAGGGAGCGCAACTTTCAGGTGATTGGAGTAAAGTATAGGGGGGAGTGTCACAGATATGTGGTGTGTGTGTGTGTGTGTGTGTGTGTGTGTGTGTGTGTGTGTGTGTGTGTGTGTGTGTGTGTGTGTGTGTGTGTGTGTGTGTGTGTGTGTGTGTGTGTGTGTGTGTGTCCATCGCAATTAAAATCCTGGAGGTGACTGAGGAGTCCAAGGAGTATCTCCCACACGTGGGGCCAGTGTGTGAGGGTGCTGTAGTCGAGGTGCCTGCTGCTTGTTCTTTCTACTCATGTCTTTTCCTTTCTGCTTCAGTGTTGTGATTCATTTCAGCTTTGGTGACACCGTTATTGAGAAGGCTGTGCCAGGATGAGCGACTCAGGGCTGCGTGTTCCCAAGAAGTGTGATCGATCTCAAAGGCTTTGAGCGTGTCCTTGAATGGTTTTCACTGAACACCACGAGACCGCCTCCTTGTGGACAGTTCCCCAAAGTACAACTGCTTGGGGATGGGATCGCCTGACATCCTGACAACATGGCCTGCCCATCTAACTTGAAGATATGTCAGTCGTGTGTGGACGGTGACCATGTCTGCTGCAGACAGCACTTCCGTGTCAGGAATTCTGTCTTGCCAATTGATATTCATGATCTTCCCTTGGCATGACAAGTGGAAGTGGTTCAGTCTCATATACACAGTCCACATGTTGCATGCATAGAGGAGGGTGGGGGGTAGAATGTCAGCACAGCAGACTTTCAGATTGATTTTCAGAGTAACTCCCCTTCGCTCTCAGACAGTGTCATGCAATCGCCCAAAATTGGCACCAGCCTTGGCGACCTCGTCATCAATGTAAACTCTTCTTGAGAGGGTGCTGCCAAGATACTTGAACTTGTCAATTGCCTGGAGCTGCTGGCCATTCAACAAGATGGATGGCTCCATATACGGTTGATCTGGGGATGCTTGGTGCATGACTTCTGTCTTCTTGGTGCTGATGGTAAGACCGAAGTTGTCACATGCTGTGGAAAATTTGTTGATGATGTCCTGCATGTTAGACTCAGAGTTTGCATTATGAGTGTAGCCATCAGAGAATAGGAAGTCTCTCAGTGGCGTCTCTTTGACCTTAGCAACGGCTTGAAGCCTGCACCGGTTGAACAGCTTTCCATCCATCCTGGATTCGATGTGGATTCCAGGATACTGCCCCGGAATGCATCAGTCAACATCGCACTGAACATCATACTAAAGAGGGTGGGCACCGGCATGCATCCCTACTTGACCCAGTTTGTGACTAAGAAAGCAACATAACAGTCACCATCATCGAATACACGGGGTGACATCCCAAAATGTAACTGCTTGACCATGAGTCTGCCACAGCAACCAAATTTCACCATCACCTTTCATAATCCCTCTCAGCTCATGGTGTCACATGCCTTGGTAAGATAGACAAAGGAAGTGTAGAACTGTCTGTTCTGCTCCTGGCATTTTTCCTGGAGTTGTCTTTCAGCAAAGGTCATGTCGGTATTTCCTCCTCCTTTCCTGAAGCTGCACTAACTTTCTGGGAGATAACATCATTCCAGATGAGCACTTAGTCTGTCTATCAGAACTCCGGCTAAGATTGTCCCAGTTACTGAGAGCAAAGGGATGCCTCTGTGGTTGTTGCATGCTTGACAGTTTGCTTTTTCTCTTGTACAGGTGTACAATAGATTCATCTTTCACTTCTTCTGGAATCTGATCCTTCTCCCAGAAGGACTGGAAGAGCTCCGTCAGTTTGCTGGTGATGCATGGAACACCAGTTTTGTAGACCTCCACTGGTATAGCATCTGCTCCAGGGACCTTGCCACTTGACAACTGGCCTTTTGCTTTCTTGACTTCCTCTTCTTGGGTGAGAGAGTCCATCTTGTGGTTGATGTTTACTTGATTGAGACAATCAATTGCTTCCTCATTTTTGGTGGATGGAATGTTCAGCACAGATCCAAAACTCTCTGCCCATCTGTCCAGAATTTTTTTCTTCTCAGTGATGAGTATGATGCCATCTGCACCGAGAAGCTGCAGTGTCCCAGAAGGCTCAGGGCTGTACAGTATTTAGATAGCAGCGAAGAATTTCTTTGAGTTATATCTATCGGCATAGCCCTGAATCTTGCCAGCCCTTTTGCAGAACCAAGAATATTGCATCTTTCTGAGCTTGGATTGAGCTATTCTGTGCTTATTGGCAAATGCTGTCTTCATGGAGATGCAGGAAGGATCATTCTGATAGGCTCTGTGTAGCCTGTGCTTTTCCTGTAGGAGACCTTTAATCTCCTCATTATTCTTGTCTAACCAGTCTTGGTTCTTCCCTGTTGTATGGTTGAGGACCTCAAAAGAGGCAGAGTGAACACAGTCTCCGAAAGTAGGCCAGTCTTCTCCAAGATGAATATTGGCGAGCTGTGACTGTAGGCTTTTAACCAGGTAGTCTGCAGTAGTACCCGATTTCAGCTTGCTGACATTGAGCTTCTTGGCAAATCTCCCTGAGCGTGGATGTCGTTTCAGTTGGATGTGGACATTAAGTTTGCAAACAAGCAGACAATGGTCTGTCTAGCAGTTTGTGCCACACAGGCTTTGGTCACTCTGAAGCATCTTCTGGTGATGACATAGTCAATCAGATGCTAGTGCATAGAGTGAAGATACATCCAAGAGGTCTTGTTATGGTTTGGCGGGTGGAAGAGCGTGTTGGTGATGGTCAGGTCATGCATGACACAGGTTTTCAGAAGAAGCAGCCCGGTGCTGTTGTATTTACCTACTGGGGTAGTGGTAGAGGCAAATACATACTCTTAGCTAGGCACACAGAAGATAGAAAAATGAAGGGCTCTCTAGGAGGGAAAGGTTAGATTGAACTTAGAGTTGGTTAAAATGCTGGCACAACATCATGGGCTGAAGGGCCTGTACTATGCTGTAATGTCCTCTGGTCTATGTAAGAAAAAAGTTACTGTAATACCGTGAAACGTGATAAAAATTAATGAATTTACCAATTTAAATTTTTCAAATTGAGTGTGGTGGACCAAACAAAATCAGGAATCTACAGGGAGGGAATGATGGATCTTGAGGTGTTGTAGGATTAGGGAGCATAATGGATAGAGAGGTGCAAATCACAAGAAGTTATCTGAAAGCAAGGATAAGGATTTTAACTTTGAGATGTTAGCAAACCAGGAACCAGAGTGGATCAGTGAAGGAGCTTGCATGCGAACATTGTTGGAAACTCGACTTGGGGTCGAGGGGGAGCTTGCTCTCCATATCGTACTGCCTAGGCTAGACAGCTAGACAGCTTTAACGCAACATCCATGGTCGACTCTGACCAATGGAGGCTTCAGTCACTTCATCCAAAAATTCAGACAAGTTAGTTCAAGATTAAAGATTCACGGTTGTTTCATGTTATTTCTAGTACACAAGTGTAAAAGGAGAACAAAATAATTGTTACCCGAGATCCAATGCAGCATGTAAAGAAAACATACTAAGATAAAGAACACAATAATAAAAACCACAATAAGTATACTGTAACTGTATAAGATAGCAAACACATGAACATACAAATTAAGCACAAAAGTAATCCACTCAGTACTTCAAGCCTGTTCTTCATTTATTAAAATCTCATCCAGTCTTTACTTTTAACAAATCTGAATTGGATTTCCTTATTAATCCACTCTTGTGGAACAATTTTATCCCTGGTTATTGCTTTAGAAAAAGTGGGAACAGATTTGGAAGCTGAAATTGTTAAGTCTTGTAACTTAAAAACATTAAACCAATTCAAAAGAAGACACGGGAGTCTGGGAAAATAGGTCTAACTTCATGTTTACTTTATGTGAGGCGTGCACATATCATGTGGTAGCATGATGACGTATGCAGTTCACAGATTTATGAATTATTTCAATTGAACAAGAATGCTTAATTGACACTTACAAGATGACTCAAATAAATCTGAAATTTTAAATACATAACATATATCGTAAGTCAGTATGTTGCAATGATGTTGAGATTAAAGATGGAAATTTTAAAGAAAATAACACTAATTTTTGTTATCTTGCATTGTCAGACTTTTCTTAATATGTGCAGCCTTGATGTAGAATCTGTTTTCCAGAGATTAAAAATGTAATAAGATAAGGGCTGCATCCCAACTCTTCAGGAATGTCAACATCAAAGGTGAAAATTAAGTCACTGTGAATCACCAAATTCCTGAATAGCTATAAGCAATTAAACTGAATTCTTAATACTTGTGCTATCAGTATTTGAATGATGAGTCTTGATGCAAAACAGTTGGAAACAAATGGAGAATGCACAACCCAACCTACTTGGATATAATCTTATTAAGTACCGAAGTAATTTTTGGGCTATTTTACACAGTGTGTTGAGGAGCATTAGTGTCTTTTTTGTTTATGTCATGTTGGAATGGATGCCCTTTTCTCATTACGATCATCAGGGAGGAGGTACAGGAGCCTCAACGTTTTAAGAACAGCTTTTTCCCCTCTGCCATCAGATTTCTGAACAGTCCATGACCCATGAACACTGCCTCACTATTTTGCTCTCATTTTCTTAACTTTTTAAATATTTCTTTTTGTATCTTAGAAGATAGAACATAGAACAATACAGGCCCTTCAGCTCGTGATGTTGCTCTTACTTTTTAACCTTTCCTCCCTCGTAGCCCTCTATTTTTCAATCATCCATGTGCTTATCTAAGATTCTCTTAAATGTTCCTAATGTATCTTCCTCTACCATTGCCACTGGTGACATGTTCCAAGTACCCACTGCTCTCAGTGTAAAAAGCCTACCTCAGACATTCCCCCTATACTTCACTCCAATCAACTTAAAATTATGCTTATACAGGTAGTAATTTTTATATATTGCACTGTACTGCTGCTAGAAAAATAACAAATTTTATGATGTATGGCAGAGATGATAAATGTGATTCTGATTCTGATTCTGGCATTGCTGATCGGTGACCTTTTAGAACAGAGGTAATGAGGATTTTTTTTTAGCCAGAGAGTAGTGTATCTGTGGAATGGTCTGCCACAGACTACCGTTGAGGCCAAGTCCATAGGTATATTTAAGATGGAAGTTGATAGTTTCCTGATAGGTCAGGGCATCAAAAAATATGGCGAGAAGGCAGGTCTATGGGGTTGAGTGGGATCCAGGATCTGCCATGATGGAATGGCGGAATAGACTTGGGCTGAATGGCCAAATTCTGCTCCTATGTCTTATGGTAATTTGTGCACTTCCGTCAGATTATATTGTTCATTATTGTCTTGATGTGTTCAGTCTTTGGTTTGGCCCCAGTGTATATCAGAACAAAGTTGAACTCAGTGGAAATCCATCTTTGAGCACTGCAAGAAGCCCTAGAGATCCTTACTGGTGAAGACAAGTCCTGACAAAGGGTCTTGGCTCAAAACATCGATTCTTATTTTGTTCCATAGATGCTACCTGACCTGCTGAGTTCTTCTAGCCTTTTGTGTGCATATTAATTTTCCAGAAGCTTGTTTCCATATTGGTTGTGGTGTGTTTCATCTTGAAGGTTACATTGGTGTCATTAGCACACATTAAATTCCCACTACAAGTGATTAGAGGTAATAAGTTAAGATATTGACCGGCAAGCCATGCTAATTTAGAACCCAGAACATAGAACATGGAAGAACTTGGAACATAGAACTTAGAAAACTGAAGCAAAGTACAGGCCCTTTGGCCCACAACCTTTTAACCAACTCCAATATTAATCAAACCCTTCCCTCTCACATAGACCGATCATCCATGTGCCTATCCAAGAGTTCCTGAAATGCCACTAATCTATCTGCCTCAGTCATGACACCAGGTATCACGTTCCATGCACTCAAAACTCTCTGTATAGAAGAATGTACCTCTGACACCCCCCTACACTTCCCTCCAATCTCCTTAAAATTATGCCCCTAGTATGAGCCATTTCTGGCCTGAGAAAAAGTCTCTGGCTGTCTGCTTAATCTCTACCTCATCATTCTGCACACCTCTATCAAGTCCTCTGTCATCCTCCCTTGTTCCAAAGAGAAAACCCAAGTTTGTTCAACCTATTCTCATAAGACATCACAATTAAGAGAAAATCTGCATATGCTAGAAATCCAAAGCAACACATACAAAATGCTAGAGGAACTCAGCAGGCCAGGTAGCATCTATGGAAAAGACTAAACAGTCAATGTTTCAGGCCAAGACCCTTCATCAGAATTGAAGTGAGGCTTGAATTGGAGAGAGGACTGTTAAAGTTGAGACTGTTAATGTCTCATTGGCAGTTAGCGATAAAAAGATGCAGAGCAGGATATCCCAGAAGAGGAGGAAGGTTGACAATGGGAGAAGGGGTCATTGGTGTGGGCTGGAGAGTCCTTGCCAAAGCTGTAGGCATGGAAGAAGAGTTTGGTGTCATGGTGGGTGTGGAACTCATTGAGATGCGGGTGCAGGGGGCCAAAGCTGAGGCCCTTAATGAGGATAGAACGAATGAGAGGGGAAGGTTGAAAGGAATTGTTAAGACCTGGCTTGGATGAGAGCTGGGATCAGAGGGATGAAAATGGTTGGTAGTGTCTGGGGAGAGAGGAAAATGGAGGCTCCAAGGATGCAAGAGTTGACAGTGGGGCCTGAGAGACACAGGATTTCAGAGTGCTGGTGGGGAAAGAGAAGTCTTGGCCTGGAGGTGTTGTCAGTCAGGACCCCAGCTGAAGCCAGAGTTAGAGCTTGCGCAATTAGCAGTTTTAAGGTGTCTGGAGTTGTAGGGATTGGCATTGATGGTGGTGGAGTCCAGGTCTGAATCCACTGGGGATCATTGGAATTGGTGTTGCTGATGGCAGAGCCACTGGTATTGAGGTGTCCAGAGCTGTCGGGGCCAGGGATGGATATGGAGGGGTCTGTAATCCGATGGCTTGGAGATCTAAGCACGAGGTATCAGGAGTCGCGGTATGGGGGCTTCCAGGGCCTCTGAGGTTGGAGATGGTGGGGTCTTCATTCTGGAGATGGGTGATCTTCTGATGCTTGCTGGATGCAAGGAAGGCAAAGAATCAACAGTTAAAGCATGGATCTGATGAAAGATAAAGTATGAGACAAGTCCATTGTACATGGAGGAGAATCCTGGAGCTGCGGCGGCATCTGGGATAGGGACACCAGGTACCTCCTCATGGCGGTAAGAATGGCATGTAGAAAGCGGAGAAAGAAGCAACAACTGAATGTGAGTGCCTGGTGTCCTTGGTGAGTCCAAACCGAGAAACCTGAAAATGGATCTGGCAGTGAAGACAATTTCTGAGGAAGGATACATGGCTGTGGTAATGAGTCTGGGTGAGCACATGGCTGAAGAGTCACAAGGTAGCAGAGATCACAGGGCAGAGCAGTAAGCGAAGGTTTCACTGAATTCCCACGAAACTTCTTCAGGGTAGCTTCCCTTGAATAGACTTCATAGTGGAGTAGCAAATCACGAACACAAGAAAATATGCGGGTGCTAGAAATCCAAAGCAAAACACACAAGATGCTGGAGGAACTCGGTAGGTCAGGCAGCATCTATGGAAAAGAGTAAACAGTCGATGTTTTGGGCCGAGACCCTTCATCAGCATTTTGTGTTTCATAAGACATAGTCGCTAATCCAGGCAACATCTGCACCCTTTTTGAAGATTTCTACATCCTTTCTATAATGAGGTGAGCAGAACTGAACACACTCCTCCAAGTGTGGTCTATCCATGATTAGACCACACTTGGAGCATTACCTCACAGCTTCTGTTGAACTCACTTTTACTCATAAATGCCCTCATAGTGGTAGACCCAGTTGGTCAGCATCTCTGCCTTGCAACTTGAGAATAAGTGTAAACATTTTGGCAGTGGGCCCAGTAACCTACGCAAAACATTGTCTTCTTCCTTAGAATGATCCACAGAAGATCTCATCAGAGTTCCCTGCCTCAGTTTCCGCACTCTCGCTATCTAGCCCTTCAGTAACGAGGTGCTTGCACCAACTCTTGGTAGCAGGTCCCTCATACTCAATGCCTCAACAAATTTAGATTGCAGCCCTGCACTAGCTTATAAGGTGGCATGGTAGGAGAGCAATGAGCATAACAGCGCCAGTGATCAGCTGATGGAAGTTTAATATCTGCTGCTCTTTGCAAGAATTTTGTACATTCTCACCATGACCTCCGGGTGCCCCTGTTTCCCCCTACATTCCAAAAATATATGGGTTAGGGTTAGTGGGTTCTGGGCATGCTATGTTGGCACCAGAACCATGATTATCTTTTATCTTTATTTTTTTCAGTGTTTACTTGTGGGCACATCAGTGGTTGGATTGTGTTGGTCATTGACGCAAACAATACCTTTCATGGTGTGTTTCAATGTACAATTGGCAAATAAAGCTAATCTCTGCTATTGGGTGCAAGGGTATTGATGCATGTCCACCAAAGGAGGTGTAAGGTGCTCTTCCCCTCCACTAACCTGCATGTCACGCTTAGGTAAACAATGGAGGGATTCTGCAGGAGGTGTTGGGCACTGTTGCCATCCACTCGACATTTCCCGATGACTGCACTGGGCTGGAGGTAGCTATGCTGAGCACAGTGGCGGAGATCTGCCGCAAATGCCCCCAGGCTTTCTCCTGCATGGCCCCGCCTGCTGCCCAATTATTCCCTCACTGCTTCCTCCAATGGCTTCTGTCTGAAGTGCTACTCCAGTGTCACTACAAGGGCCCTGTAGCCACGCTGCTCAGCTGGCGTAAGCTCAAGGAGGGCCCGCAGGGTATTCCCCCACCAGCACCAGGGCATGGCGCATTGCCATCTGGGTGGGGCTCCACCCGTTTCCCCAAGCAGCAGATTTCTCTTGTACCCGGTAAGGCTCCAGCCATCTGGTGCCATTGTATCTGGGTGGGGCTCCACCCGTTTCCCCAAGCAGCAGATTTGTCTTGTACCCGGTAAGGCTCCAGCCATCTGGTGCCATTGTATCTGGGTGGGGCTCCACCCGTTTCCCCAAGCAGCTGATTTGTCTTGTACCCGGTAAGGCTCCAGCCATCTGGTGACATTGTATCTGGGTGGGGCTCCACCCGTTTCCCCAAGCAGCTGATTTGTCTTGTACCCGGTAAGGCTCCAGCCATCTGGTGCCATTGTATCTGGGTGGGGCTCCACCCGTTTCCCCAAGCAGCTGATTTGTCTTGTACCCGGTAAGGCTCCAGCCATCTGGTGCCATTGTATCTGGGTGGGGCTCCACCCGTTTCCCCAAGCAGCAGATTTGTCTTGTACCCGGTAAGGCTCCAGCCATCTGGTGCCATTGTATCTGGGTGGGGCTCCACCCGTTTCCCCAAGCAGCTGATTTGTCTTGTACCCGGTAAGGCTCCAGCCATCTGGTGACATTGTATCTGGGTGGGGCTCCACCCGTTTCCCCAAGCAGCTGATTTGTCTTGTACCCGGTAAGGCTCCAGCCATCTGGTGCCATTGTATCTGGGTGGGGCTCCACCCGTTTCCCCAAGCAGCTGATTTGTCTTGTACCCGGTAAGGCTCCAGCCATCTGGTGACATTGTATCTGGGTGGGGCTCCACCCGTTTCCCCAAGCAGCTGATTTGTCTTGTACCCGGTAAGGCTCCAGCCATCTGGTGCCATTGTATCTGGGTGGGGCTCCACCCGTTTCCCCAAGCAGCTGATTTGTCTTGTACCCGGTAAGGCTCCAGCCATCTGGTGCCATTGTATCTGGGTGGGGCTCCACCCGTTTCCCCAAGCAGCAGATTTGTCTTGTACCCGGTAAGGCTCCAGCCATCTGGTGCCATTGTATCTGGGTGGGGCTCCACCCGTTTCCCCAGGCAGCTGATTTGTCTTGTACCCGGTAAGGCTCCAGCCATCTGGTGACATTGTATCTGGGTGGGGCTCCACCCGTTTCCCCAAGCAGCTGATTTGTCTTGTACCCGGTAAGGCTCCAGCCATCTGGTGCCATTGTATCTGGGTGGGGCTCCACCCGTTTCCCCAAGCAGCAGATTTGTCTTATACCCGGTAAGGCTCCAGCCATCTGGTGCCATTGTATCTGAGTGGGGCTCCACCCGTTTCCCCAAGCAGCAGATTTGTCTTGTACCCGGTAAGGCTCCAGCCATCTGGTGCCATTGTATCTGGGTGGGGCTTGAGGCATTCACTGCTGAGGTTCCTAGACAATAGACAATAGACAATAGACAGTAGGTGCAGGAGTAGGCCATTCGGCCCTTCTAGCCGGTACCCCCATTCACTGTGATCATGGCTGATCATACACAATCAGTACCCCGTTCCTGCCCTCTCCCCATATCCCTTGACCCTGCTATCTATAAGAGCTCTATCTAACACTCTCTTGAATGCATCCAGAGACATGGCCTCCACTGCCTTCTGGGGCAGAGCATTCCACATATCCACCACTCTCTGGGTGAAAAAGTTTTTCCGCATCACTGTTCTAAATGGCCTACCCCTTATTCTTAAACTGTAGCCTCCAGTTCTGGACTCACCCATCAGCAGCAACATGCTTCCTGCCTCCAGTGTGTCCAATCTCTTAATAATCTTATATGTTTCAATCAGATCCCCTCTCATCCTTCTAAATTCCAGTGTATACAAGCCCAGTCGCTCCAATCTTTCAACATATGACAGTCCTGCCATTCCGGGAATTAACCTTGTGAACCTACACTGCACTCCCTCAATAGCAAGAATGTCCTTCCTCAAATTTGGAGACCAAAACTGCACACTATACTCCAGGTGGGGTCTCACCAGGGCCCTGCACAGCTGCAGAAGGACCTCTTTACTCCTATACTCAATTCCTCTTGTTATAAAGGCCAGCATGCCATTAGCTTTCTTCACTGCCTGCTGTACCTGCATGCTTGCTTTCATTGACTGTTGTACAAGAACACCTAGATCTCGTTGTACTTCCCCTTTTCCTAACTTGACTCCATTTAGATAGTAATCTGCCTTCCTGTTCTTGTCACCAAAGTGGAAAACCTCACATTTATCCACATTAAACTGCAGCATTGGTAGCGCCTGACATGTTGCCCGTCCTCCCATAACTGCTGCATCGTGGGTTCCCCACTGTGGGTCATGAAGGAGATGGATGGTGTGCTCCACTGTGTCCCCCGAGGTGGGGAGCCTGGGTATGCTCACCCTATCGGGGTTTCCTGGGAAGGCAGGATACTCAGTTCCCAGGTTCACGCTGTGGATCAGTGTCCCGCCTTTGGGGGCCCAGGAATACGGGGAAGGCATACAACTCTGTCCCTTGACTTATTCCCTGAGCCTTAAGGCGCTCCATCCGACATCGCAGCTCTTCAATATCGCTATCAATTTCCAAACCCACTCCTGACACCAAAGTGACGAGCATTTGGGCCATAATGACAGATGAGCAAGCTCATTTAATTTAACAACCATTTTTATTGTGATAAACACAAAAACAGACCGGACACTATGAACAGGGAGGGAACCCACTTAGAGTCATACAGATGCACGGCGGAGGTAATTATCACCACCCGGTTACAGTCAGTGATATCCACAAACACACATGCAAATAACTGTATAACCCAAGATAAAATTTAACAATAAATGAACTTGAGCAACCCACCATAATCCCACAAAAACATTTTAAAGCAAGAGCAATAAATAGCACTGTCCACTAGGAATGCTAGAGCAGGCTGTCCCTCTCTCCCAGAGCAATACAGTATTGTAGTTACAGAGAAAGCAGAATGCCGATAGACACAGACAAATCATGTACACACAAGAGAATCTGCAGATAGTAAACTTCAGAGAGTCTGCAGATGCTGCAAATCCAACGCAACACACAGAAAATGCTGGAGGAACTCGGCAGATCAGACAGCATCTATTGGAGTGAATAGAGAATCGACGTTTCAGGCCAAGACCCTTCTTCAGGATTCAGAAGGAAGGGGGAAGATGCTGAGGTAAAAAACTGGAAGGTGATAGGTGAAGCCCAGAGGGTACAATAGGCGTCAAGCACTGGAGAAGAAGGAACCTGATAAGAGAGGAGAATTTTCCATGAGAGAAAGGGAATGAGGAGGGGATCCAGAGGGAAGTAATAGGCAGTTGAGAAGAGGACAAAGGTCAGAGTGGGGAGTAGAGGAAGTGGGGAAGTGGAACTTGTTTACCGGAAGGAGAAATCGATATTCATGCCATCAGGTTGGAAACTACCCAGACAGAATATAATGTATTACTCGTCTACCCTGAAGGTGGCCTCATCTTGGAGGCCATGGTCCAACATGTCGGAGCTGGAATGGGAATTGGAATTAACGTGCTTGGCCACTGGGAAGTCCTTCTTGTGGAGGATGGAGCGGAGGTGCTCGACGAAGCGAGCAATGTAGAGATGGTCGCATCGGGAGCACTAGACACAACAGGCGAGCCCAGCAAGTTTCCACCAGTGTTGTCTTACCTGGGACCCTGAATGGAGGTGAGAGAGGAGGTGAATGGGCAGGTGCTGGAAATCTTGAGCAACACACACAATGCTGGAGGAAGTTAGCAGATCAGGCAAGATCTATGAGTTTAGATTCCTTCTTAGCCATTTATCTCTTCCACCTATCACTTTTCAGTTTCTCACTTCATCCCCTCTTTCCCCCACCCACCATCCTCTCACCTGCCAGCTTGTTCTCTTTCTCCTCTCCCCAGCTTCTTACTCTGACTTCTTCCTCCCTTCCCCTTCCAGTCCTGATGAAGGGTGTCAGACCAAAGTATCGACTACATATTCCACTCCATAGAAGCTGCCTGACTTGCTGAGTTCCTCAAGCATTTTGTGTGTGTGTTGTTAGACAAATTATTTTCTTGCTTGAGGCTTACAGCAATAATAAATGTGTTCAGATGAAGTGAAACATGGGTGTGAATTCAGCCTGATTGTGATTGTTTGTAGCTGAGTAACAGAGAAAGTAATTTCATATATAAGCTTGAGTAGTCCATTTGGCCCTTCTTGCTTGTTCTACCATTCAATAAGGTCATGGATGATCTTTTACCTCTGTGCCCCTTTCCTGCACTAACCTCCATACTGATACCCACAAAATCAAGAGATCTATCACAAAGTCACAAGTCATAGAGCAAACAGCATAGATACAGGCCCTTCAGCCCTATGTGTCTGTGCTAACCATGGTGCACTAGTCCTACTTTCCTGCGTTTAAAGAGGTTTTCTTTGTCATATGTATTTTGAGACATACACTCATACAGTGAAATGCATCATTTGCACCAAATCAAATCAATGAAGATTGTTCTGGGGGCAGTCTGCAAACATTGTCATGCTTCTGGCATCCATACAGCATGCTTGCAACTTACTAACCTGAACCCTGACTGTACGCCTAAGGAATATAGGTGTCTGGAACACCCAAAGGAAAACCACGTGGTCACAGGGAGAATAGAGGTGAGGAGGAATTTCTTTAGCCAGAGGGTAGTGAGTCTACAGAATTCATTGTCACAGACGGCTGTGGAGACCAGGTCACTGAGTATACTTAAAGCAGAGTTTGATAGGTTCTTGGTTAGTTGTCAACAAAGGTTACGGGGAGAAGGAAGAACAATGGTATTGAGAAAGATAGCCTTGATGGGATAGCAGAGCAGACTTGATGGGCCAAAAGGCCTAATTCTGCTCCTATGTTTTCTGCTCTTATGATTTAAAAATATGTCTAATGTTTCTGAGCTGAAAAATAATCTTATTTTTTGTTAAATTAAATAACATATTGTGCTTTGTAATAGATTCACCCCAATTCATCACAGATCCCAAAATTTCATTCTTTGAATTTTTTACCAGCAACTTTTTTTTCCAAAATAGCTGGTCTTGAGGGAAACATCCAATTATTTAAAGTAACTGTGCACTCGAGTTCATAGTGTTTGCTAATGTACACCCACCTTCCCCTGAGATTCTATTAACTGTTAATTCTTGCTCCTGCTTCTGTTTCTCCTTGTATTCTTTACATTGTCTATTTGGCACTCATTCTCGCAATGCAGATTCCCTCTGTAAATACCTCATCCTCATCACCTTTCTTAATGTCTTCTTAGTTCTTCTAAGTGGTCCAGTGTGAAATCACCTTATACCACCAAGTCATAAACGATCAAGGAAAGAGGTATTGTGGTAATGAAAATGAAGGTTTCTCTTGGTATTTCATTTGTGTTATGATAAAAGAGTTAAACATCTTATATAACACTGTGCACATACACACATGTAACCTGGCTGCCTCAGACTTTTGCACAGTACTGCAGTAATTTTATGCATTGCTCTGTAGTGGTGCCGCAAAAAAAGACAATTTTCATGGCATTTGTCAGTGATGATAAACCTGATTCTGATATGGGACTCTTTTGTGGATTCAGAGTGGGAAGGGGGTTGGGAAAGGGAAATAATGCTTGGGGAAAAGGGGAATGGAGAGGGGAGGAAGCGGGAGACACCAGTGAGACATTCTGTAATGATCAATAAATCAATTGTTTGGAATCAAATGACCTTGCCTGGTGTCTCAGGGCTGGGTGTGTCTACACCCGCCCCGGCACTCCTTCTCTGCCACCTGACCCGCACCCCTCCCATGGCGCTCCACCCTCACCATTCCCAACATCCTTTGCTCCAGCCAGATACAGAAACTCGCTCTCTGCTACACATTGACAAACGGAGTACTGTGCAAAATTCTTAGGCATCCTACTTATATGTATGCGCCTCAGACTTTACCACAGTACTGTAGGTTTGATGATCTCTGAACTGCTGGACATGACTGCTATCACGCCAATGTTTGCATCCCTGCTGTCTCCCCCATAAGCTGGACAGTTCTCGTTTTTTAATAAGACCGGCACAAAAGCTGGAGCCATTATTCATGCAGTCCAGTTCCAAAATGACAATGTTGAATTATCATTGGCATCAGAAGCTGCTGTAGGAACATTGATGTTATAAATTGTGACATACCGCATGTATGGCTATTATTTCTGGCATTATGTACTGTTGGAATACAACATACCATCAAAGTGTTAGAACACGTGTTTCTTGTTTACTTCACCCTCACATGAATTGCCACATGTTTACTTATGCTACACAATTTGGAGCTGTGGTTCGGGGTGTAGAAAGCATTGACCATCTGCTCACTGTGGTAATACTGCTGGGTTTTACAGTCTGGGATAATCCAGTTGATTTTTTTTACTAGATTGAAGTCTTACTGTACTCTTCATCTAGTGCCTCATAAGAAATAAAAATGGCCTGCGTTTGATGAAAGTGAAAATCTCCACAGCTGTGTAGCAGTTTGTACATTATTACAACTCAGGGTGTCAGAGGTCTGAGTTCGTTTCCGGAGCCGTCTGTAAGGAGTTTGTAATGCATGGGTCTCCGCCAGGCGCTCTGGTTTCCTCCCACATCCAGAGATGTACTGGTGATTGTAAATTATCCTGTGATTAGACTAGGGTTAAATAGGTGGGTTGCTGGGCAGTGAGGCTCGTTGGGCCAAAAGAGCCTGTTCTGCACTTACAGCCTCCTTACAGACAGTGGCAAAATTGAACTCTTGATTGAATTAGAATTAGAATTTATTCAGATCTTTCATCCATCCCACACCATGAAGAAGTGAAAATCTTTGCATATGGCTCTGTTGCAATGTACAGATGTGAATTTATAAGTGTAATGGCTTGACAAAAGAAGCTGTCCCGTAGCCTGTTGGTCCTGAATTTAATGTTGCAGTAGCATATGCCAGACGGAAGCTACTAAATGGTTTACGGTTGGAGTGACTGGTGTCCCTGATGATGTTCCAGGCCTTCTTTCTGCACCTGCTGCTGTAAATGTCTTCAATGGAGGGAAGATCACATCCATAGAAGCACTGGGCTGTCCGTACCACTCTCTGCAGTGTCCAGCGATCAAGGTTCATGCAGTTCCCATACCAGGCGTGATACAGCCAGTCAGGATGCTCTCATTGGTGTCCCTATAAAAGCTTTTGAGGATTTGGGGGCTCATGCCAAATTTCTACAGTCGCCTGAGGTGGAAGAGACACTGTTGTGTTTTTTTTTGCCACACAGATGGTATGTACAGTCCAATTGAGATCTTCGGTGGTGTGTACACCGAGGAACTTGAAACTACTCACCCTCTCAACTGCAGACCCATTTATGTTGCTCGGGGCGAGCTTGCCTCCGTTCCTCCTGTAATCCACAATAAGCTCTTCTGTTTTTTGGACATTGAGGGAAAGGTTATCTTGTCACCACTGTGTCAGGGCATCAACCTCTCCTCCGTAGGCTGTCTCATCACTGCTAGAAATAAAGCCGATCAAAGTCGTGTCATCTGAAAATTTGATCAGTAGGTTGGAGCTGTGTGTGGCAGCACAGTCATGGGTGTAAAGGGAGTAGTGGCGAGGGAACCCAGGACACAACGCTGGAGGCACCTGTGTTGAGGGTCAGAGGGGCAGAGGTGAGGGACCCCAGTGATTGGTGATCGCTGGCACTGTAAACCAATAACACTAAGCCCTTTACTACCATGGCAACCACAACCCGCCATTTGACCCATATTCCTTCAAGATCCTCCTTTCCATTTCCCTTACCAAGTGTTCCTTGAGTGATACCTACCCCAAGCACTTCCTCTGGTAGCTCGTTCTACATACTCACCACCCTCTTTGTGAATATAAATCTGTCTCATTCTTTAATATGCATAATAGAGCCTCTTCAGGCTTCTGGTCCAAAGATTCACTGCCTTTAATGTGAAGACATTTCTTCTTTTCTTTGTCCTGAGTAAACAACCTTGTTTCTAAACATCTCTGGTTTGGGACACGTGAATCCTACCTCTGCCAGGCTCCATCAGAAATGTGTATGCTTTGTTTGTTCCTGAAGCTGGTCATGCAGGTGGTGGGGCTTGTCATTTGAAAGAGGACTTCCCCTTGCCCCAGGTGAGCTCATGGAATCTCAAGTCATGTTGAGATTTTTGTCATGTGTACAATTACAGTGAGCTATGTGTGCAAAGAACAACTTGCTTGCAGCAGTGGCATTGGAAACATGGAAGCACAGACAACAGACTATAAATTATCCTCTAAGTACTACACACTGTGCAGATGTCTTAGGTGCATATAGATGCTAGGGTGCCTGAGACTTCTGCACAGTACTGCAGTAAGTTCATGTATTGCGCTGTATTGCTGCCACAATAAGCAACAAATCTGATGGCGTATATAAATCATGATCAAACTGATTCTGATATGGGTTTTTATTGCGGATTGAGAGTGGGAAGAGGGCAGGGAGAGGGGACTCATGGTTGGGAAAAGGGGAAGGGAGGAGGGGATGGAGCAAGAAGTGCCAAAGGGCTGAAATGATTAATATGGTGTCAGGGTAGAGGGTGTCTGCATACGTGCCACCCTCACCCCTGGCACTTCTTCTCTGCCAGCTGTCCCTCACCCCTCTTGCAACACCCCACCCTCGCCATTCCAACATCCTTTGCTCCCACCAGATTTACAAATTTGCTCTCCGTCCCACGTTGACACATACAGTACCATGCATAAATTAAACAAACAGCGAAGAGAGGAAAAAGGGACAATGCAAAACAAGACGCTGGTGCAAAGTAAACCCAAAATCAGAGACATGCCCATATTAGTGCAAGAGATGATCAAAGGGGTTCCATTGCTGAGATGTGATTGGGGGGGGGGGGGGGGGAGATCAGAACAAGAACCCCATGGTTGTAGGAAAGCATCTCTTCCTGAACCTGGTGGTGTGGGAATTCAGGCCGGATGGTAAAAACAATCCATCCAGGGCTTTGGAGATTAACCTGTGCCCTGCTGAGTTTATATCGGAAAGATCCGCTCGTATTCCACAGTCACTAGACTTCCTATTTATTTTATTCACATATCTACAGATACAGCATGGACCAGGCTCTTTGCCCATCTGCCCAGAAACCCATCTCACCTCATCTGAGGACAATTTACAATGACCAACTAACCTACTAACCAGGATGTCTTTGGACTGTGGGAGGAAACTGGAGGACCTGGAGGAAACTATGTTTTCAAGGACAGAGCAGACAAACTTTTTACCGGCAATGTCAGAATTGAACTCCAAACTCTGATGCCCCATCATGCACGTTGCCGGTGAAAAAACATTTTGTATCTCCTCTACCACAGGTCTTGTCTTGTCTTGTCCATACTGCACTAACTGCCACCCCTGGTCTATAAACGCGCAGGAGCAGTGTGTGGTTAAGTGTCTTGCTCAAGGACACACAAAGCCCATAGCCTAAACCACTTGGCCACACGCCAACACATAGTACATAGAACATAGAATATAGAACATTATAGGACATTACAGGTTATTTAACCCACAATGTTGTGCTGATTTTTTAACCTATTCTAAGATCAATCTAACCCTCTCCTCCCACATAGGCCTCCATTTTTCTTTCATTCATGTTTCTATTTGAGTTTCTTAAAATCTCCCTAATGTCTCTGCCAGCATGTTCCATGCATTCACCACTCTCTGTGTATAAAACCTACCTCTGACATCCCCTATACTTTCTTTCAATCACATTAATGTTATTCCCCCTGTGTTAGTTATTTCCATCCTGAAATCTTATCTCTTACCTTCTTTCACCCCAAAGAGAAAAGCCCTAGCTCGCTCTTCCTGTCTTCATATATCATGCTCTCTAATTCAGACAGAATCCTGGTAAATCTCCTCTGTGCCCTCTCTAAAGCTTCCACAGCCTTCTTAGACTGAAGTGACCAGAATGAACACAATACTCTGAGTGTGGTCTATCCAGAGTTTTAGCATATCTTGTGGCTCTTGAGCTCAATCCCAAGAACAATGTCGGAAATCCTTGCAGCATTTTCTTCACCTTTCAGCAGCATAATTTATAGTCTCACTGCTCAGCTTTCATTGGAGGCAAACTCCAGCCACAATGCACAACCCCTTTAAAGAAGACCTCACTGAAACCTATCAAATTTTGAAAAGCCCAGATAGAATGGACATGGAGAGCATGTTTCCTATAGTGGGGGAGTCTATGACCCGAGGGCACAATATCAGAATAGAGAGATATCCCTTTAGAACAGAAATAAGGAAGCCATATTTTAGAAAGAGAATTATGAACCTGTTGAATTTATTACAACAGTTGGCTGTGGAAACCAGATATATATATAAAGTGGAGATTGATAGGTTCTTGACTGGTAAGGGCATCAGATTTCACTGGGAGAATGGGGATCAGAGAGAAAATAACTCGGCAATGATGGAATGGCAGAGCCAACGCAATAGGCTGAATGGCCTAATTCAGCTTCAACATTTTATGGAGAGGAGCGATAATTAAACTCAGGCCATCCTCTTGCTTGATACCAGCCGCTTGCAAGTACAGCCTGTTAGCACTAGTTGGATGCTACCATCACAAACAGCAGGCGACATAACATTGGAGAGTTGGCCACATGAATGAGCCTGAGTTAATTGTGCCTCATAATTACCTTGCCAATTTTTATCTATCATCTGTGGCCTCTCTCTTTTACTCGTATCTAACCTGCTTCCTATACCTTGTCAAGCTTTCCACTAAATTACATATTTCATGCAAGATATCCAGATGCTCCTTTCAAACTATTCAGGTGCAGACAATTTTTCTACATCCTGCTTGCTTCCCAGTAAGATGAAACTAGATTTCACTTTAGCAGACCTGACAGCTTTGAGGCATGAGCTCGATTAGTTTATTAGATATTCTCTATCTTGTCCCAAATAGAAAAAAAAAACATAACTACAAATGTAGGAATGCAATGAGGTTATTTTTCAACATAATGGTAATTGCGCAAGGTTATTTTGTGACTCCTCTTTGCTTTATTACAGCAAGAAATTGCCGTGGAGGAATTATATCTTGGCATTTGTTTTATTGTGAACTTGTAAGAAAATAAATAGATTCCAAATTTAATTTCCTTTTCTTTGAATTTTCATTCTGGCTGCACTCCCATGTAATTCTGGAGTTCTGTAGAATGCATGCAGTTCCAGCATATATTGACGCACCAGGGAAGACTTCTTATCTGAAGGCATTGTGGCTTGATATGGCAGCCGCTCTGCCCATGACTGCAAGAAACTGCAGAGATTTGTGGACACAGATGAACACATCACTGAAACCAGCCTCTCCTTCATGGACTCCATTTACACTTCTCTCTGCCTCAGTAAAGCAGACAACATAATGAAAGATCCCACCCAACCTGCACATTCTCCCTTTTCCCTCCTCCCATTAGGCAAAGTTACAAAAGCCTGAAAGCATGTACCACCAGGCTCGAGGACAGTTTCTTCTCTGTGGTTGTAAGAATATTGAATGCTCCCCTTAGTATGACGAGATGAACTCTGCATAATCTAACTTGTTGTGACCTGCACTGCACCTTGGCTGTAGCTAAAGCATTATTCTGAATTCTGTTATTGTTTTCCCTTGTACTACCTCAATGCACTATGTTAATGGTCTGATCTGTATGAACAGTATGCAAGACAGGATTTTCACTGTACCTCGGTACATGTGTCAATGATAAATCAATTGTCCAATTTACTCAATAATTTCAATTTAAAGTCAGAGAAATGAATACAATATACATCTTGAAATTCCTTTCCTTCTGTACTCGACTGTAGTGACCTTGTTTGAAAGATAAAGTCAACGTAAATTTATTATCACGGTATGTATATACTTATTGAGATACAGCGCAGAACAGACCCTTCCAACCCTTCAAGCCATGAGCCCAGCAACCCCCGATTTAACCCTAACGTAATCATGGGACACCATACAATGACCAATTAACCTTGGTACCTCTTTGAATAGCGGGAGGAAACTGGAGCCCTTGTGTTAAACGCACACTGTCACGGGTAGAAAGTTCATACTCCTTACAGAGAGGAGTGGAAATTCAACTTGGGTCACTGCTACTGTAAAGCGTTGTGCTAACCACCCCAGTATCATCATATACTACCATCAGATTAATTTTCATTCCAAGATGACGTTGCACTAGTGGCAAATTGTTCAAGTAGTTCCTATAGTTTTATCATTTTTACTGTTTTTCATCTAATTTTATGTTATTTTTATGCTTTGTTGTGTGTCATTCTGGATTATTGTGTACCTGAATCATTTGTAATGGCTACCTTATGTTGGGAGTGAAGGTTGGGCAAAGATTGTGCTTATTCCAGGGACCAGGTAATTGAAACATAGAAACATAGAAAACCTACAGCACAATACAGGCCCTTCAGCCCACAAAGTTGTGCCGAACATGTCCCTAACTTAGAAATTACTAGGCTTACCCATAGCCCTCTATTTTTCTAAGCTCCATGTACCTATCCAAAAGTCTCTTAAAAGACCCTATCGTATCCGCCTCCACCACTGTAGCCGGCAGTCCATTCCACGCACTCACCACTCTCTGAGTAAAAAACTTACCCCTGACATCTCTTTTGTACTTACTCCCCTGCACCTTAAACCTGTGTCCTCTTGTGGAGCTATGCAAACCTACAGTACTGCCGAAGCATGGCCCGGCATCCCACGGGAGCTTAGGAGACGACACTGGGGCTGCAGGTCCAGAGCAAAGGTTAAGTCTAAGAGGAGGAAATATCAACCTTCTATCCCCATAATCATCATGGGAAATGTGAAGTCTCTGGGCAATAAGATGGATAAGCTTGATGCACTGATTAAAACCCAGAGGGAATATCGGGTGCAGTGTTTTGTGCTTAACTGAGACCTGGCTACACATGCAGTTTCTGGACCATGGTGCTACCATACCCGGCTTCAGGACCCTCCGAGCGGTCGCACTGAGTGGTAAGAAGAAGGGAGGAAGGATTGCAGTGTTTGTGAATGAACGGTAGTGTAATTCAGGACATGTTACGGTAAAGGAACTTTAATGTAGACTGGACATCGAGCTCTTAGCCATTGGGATATGCCCATATTATTTGCTTGGGAATTTCCAACCACCGTTTCAGCTGCTGACGCAAATGTAGCATGTGATGCTTTTCTTCTGACCACTGCTAGAATACAAACTCAATATCCCGATGCCTTTGTGGCTGTTACTGGGGATTTTAATCATGCTTCTCTCGAGGAAACAATGCCAACTTTTTGTCAGTACGTCCGCTGCCCTACACAGGACAATAGAACACTGGACCTTCTGCGTGCGAATGTGAAGAACGCATACAGTGCCGCTGCCCTTCCCACGCTTGGCAGATCTGATCACAGCCTGGTCCTGCTGCACACAGGTATGTGTCTTTTGTCCAGTGACAGCCTGTATCAACAAGGATTGTATGGAGGTGGACTCAGGTTGTTACTGAGGCACCGTGTGAATGCTCTGAGAGGACGGTCTGGGATGTGTTATGTGAGCCACACCTGGGGGACTTTAACAAAATGACTGATTGTATCACAGACCATATCAAATTCTGTGAGGACATCATCTTGCCAGCCGGGACTGTACGTTGCTTCCCCATCAACAAGCCCTGGAACACCGGTGACCTGAAATAACTTTTGAATATGAAGAAGAAGGCCTTCAGGTCTGGGGAAAGATAAGTACTGAGGTGAGTACAGAGTGAGCTGAGGGTAAGGCCGAGGGAGTGCAACGAATCCTACAAGAGGAGGCTGGAGTGCAAGCTCCCGCAGAATAGCACAAGGGATGTGTGGTCAGATCACTGGCTTCAAGGATAAGGAAAGGAAGATCGAGGGCTGCCTGGATAGGGCCAATGAACTGAATTTGTTTTTCAACAGCATGGGACCTCCTGCTGTCCCCTCCCCCACTTGCCCAAACCACACACCCTCCTTGTCCCTGAAGCCTTCTTGCTCCACCCCTCCCTCCCCTCTGGTGAGTGCTAGTGTTCCAAACCCCCAAACTTTGGACTCTCTTGCCTGTATGGGGATGACCACCCTGGCCCGCCTGACTGTGACTGCAGGTCAGGGAAAGAGGTAGCTGGAGAGACTACATCAAGGCAAGACCGCTGGACCTGACGGTTTCAGCCCCAGGGTACTGAAGGCCTGCGGCAGCTGCCTGGTATTTTGCAACACCTTTACAATCTGAGTCTGAGTCAGGAAAAGATAGGGGTGCTGTGGAAGACTTCCTGCTTGGTTCCTGTACCAAATAAGGCAACTCCATCTGAACTTAATGACTACAGACCATTATCCTCACATCTCATGTGATGAAGGTTTTGGAGAGGATGGTCCTGACTTACCTGGGACCCAGGTGAGATCTTCATTGGACCCTCTACAGTCTGCCGACCAACCTCATGTGGGAGTGGATGATGCTGTCATTTACCTGCTGCCAAGAGCTCACTCCCACCTGGGTGATGCAGGTGGCATTGTGAGAATCGCGTTCTTCGATTTCTCTAGTGCCTTCAATACAACCCAGCCACTTCTTCTGAGCCAGAAGCTGCAAAGGGTGGGTGTAGACAAAGCCTCTATCTCCTGGATTGCTGACTACCTGACAGACAGACCCCAGTTTGTATGGCTGGGTAGTTCTCATCCTGAGATGGTGGTGAGCGGCACTGGAGCGGCACACGGGACCATCCTGTGCCTCCGTTTCTGTTCACACTGTACACCTCAGACCTCCAGTACAAATCTGATTCTTGTCACCTGCAGAAGCTCTCTGATGACATTGCGGTGGTTGGGCAGGAGTCGGAGTAAGGAGGTCTGGTGGACAAGTTTGTGGAGTGGTGTGGGAGGAATCATCTGCTCCTCTCCACCACTAACTCAAAAGAGTCCCAGTTGTAACTAAGGATGGATCCAGCCTTTTTGGTGTTTATTTAGTCTTTTTGCATCACCAGCACCGATGCTGCTCCCCTCACATAAAGCGGCAAAGAAGACCACACTCGCTACAACAGACCAGTTGTATCTCCAACATCCTGCTGCACGCATTGGAGGATCTCAGCTTCCTTAGAAAATAAGAGTCTGCTCACCCCCCCCCCTTCCTGTGAACAGATTTGGGGCTGGTTTTCCAGTCAAGTCTGTTGTCGAGGTGAACGCCCAAGTGTTTGTACTCCTCCACCACCGCAGCTTCTTCTCCCAGAATGTATACAGGACTCGTCACAGTCCTCTACCTCCTAAAATCAATCACCATCTCCCTGGTTTTAGCCACATTTGCTGCCTGCATGGAATTCTGACTCCAGAACCTGCCGACAACTCGTTGACACTGGGACCAAGCAAAACTGGAATTGTGAGATACAATTGTAAGAAATTGATCTCGTTTTGTCCCTTTTCTCTCCTCTCCTGATCTTCCCAATTCCTCCTATCAGAATCAGGTTTCTTACTGTGGACGAATGTGAAATTTGTTGTCTTGTGGCAGCAGTAGACTGCAGCACATTAAGAGAAATACTTCAATTTACAATAAGCAACATAAAAAACTAAAGAAGTAGTGCAAAAAGGGAGCAAAGTTGTGAGGTCGTGTTCACGGGCTCTTGGTCAGTTCAGAAATCTGATGGCATTGGAGAAGGAGCTGTTCCTAAGGTGAGTGTTTTCAGCCTGCTATACCTCCTCCCTGATAGAAGAAATGAAAAGAGGGCGTGTCCTAGTTGGTGGGGTTGGCATGGTAGCTTTACAGTATAGGTGACCCAAGTTCAATTCCCACCACTGCCTGTAAGGAGTTTGTATGTTCTCACCTTGAACATGTGGGTTTCCTCTGGGTACTAGGATTAGGCTAGAGTTAAATCGGGAGTTACTGGAAGGCGCAGCTCAAGGGGCCAGAAGGCCCTGTTCCGCACTGCATCTCAATAAATAAATTAATAGATTATGGATACCGACTTCTTGAGGCTTTGGTTATTGAAGATGTCCTCGATAATTGGGGGGGGCAACTCCACATGATGGAGTTGGCTGAGTTTACAGCCCTCTGCCGGTAGACTCATTCCAGCTGCCATCAGTTATTTCTTTCCCCTCCTCTACCCACTCCATTTAACCATCATCCTTACACTCTTCCCACAGGTTCCTTCCTGTACCCTCCGTAACACCCCTCAACGATTCCATGTCCCACCTTCCTGTCCTATTAGATTGCATCACCTTCAGCCTCCATCTCACACCTGTTGCAACTTCCTCTCATCCTTCCTCCATCACCTTCTCTTCACCTGCATTCACTTATCACCTGCCAGCTCTTGTTCCATTCCCTTTTTATACAGACTATCGCCCCACTTTGGGTGGCAGGGTGCAGATACGTCTCTACCGAAGGAGGTGTAAGATGCTTCATCCCTCTGCTAGTCTGCAGGTCACCCTTGGGCAAGGTGTTGCACCTGCTTTGCCTTCCAATCAGGGTCTCATGAAGCCATGAGACTAGGTGGTGGATGGTCATATGAGTAGCTGGTGTATATCACAGTCCTGGCTATGTGACCACTGACACCAGTCTCTGAAGAGTATTGATAATGGCTGGGGCCACCCATCTTGAAAAGACACTGCCCAGAAGAAGGCAATGGCAAGCCACTTATATCGAAAGATTTGCCAAGAACAATCATGGTCTTGGATAGATCATGATCGCCTATGTCGTATGACATGGTACATAATGAAGATGATGATCACCCTTATGCCTTTCTGTTTAGAAGAAGCATCCTACCTAAGGTTTTCCAGTATCTTGTTTCTTGCTTCGAATTTCAGACTCCTGCGCCTACTGAAAGAAAAGCAAGACTAGAAATTGGGGTAACACACAAAATGCTGGAGGAAGTTAGCAAGTTCGGCAGCATCTATGGAGGAGAATAAACTGTCAATATTTTGGGCCCAAAACATCAATTGTTTATTCCCCTCTATAGATGCTGCCTCACCTACTGAGTTGCTCCAACATTTTGTGTGTGTGTGGCTCTGGATTTTCAGCATCTGTATAATCTCTGCTGTTTAGAAATTGGTACTTTGATAGTTCGCGCTACGCTATTACAGCTCAGGCCATTGGAGTTCAGAGTTCAGTCCTGGTATCCTCTGTAAGGAGTCTGAATACCCTTCTTGTGGAATTCGTGAGATTTCTCCGGGTATTCTAGTTTCATCCAAAACTCCAAATTCATGCTTATTCATTCAGGTTAATCAGTCATTATAAATTGTCCTGTGATTAGACTCAGGGTTAAATCGGGGGTTGCTAGTGCTGCATCTTGAAGGCCTGGAGGGGTCTATTCTGTGCTGTATCTCTAAATAAATAAAAATATTAAAATATTAGGGTTGCTGTTTGTACAGGAGGAGGTTTCCCGTTTTATACTTGAAGAGAATACCAGCTTCATGTTCCTAGGCAGTAACATATCAGCTGTCCTGTCCTGTACTCCCCCACTATGGGAAACATCCTCTCCACTTCCACTCCATCCAGGCCTTTCAATATTCAATAGGTATAGCAACACCATGACCATATTGATCACTTCACAGCACAATAGACTTTGTTGTTGTTCTGATTATATGCTTTATTGTAAAACGTTGTATAATTTACATTGTCAATTTATCCTTTTCTTGTGAATATTGCTAATATGATGCTTTGTGCCTGTGATGCAGCTGCAAGTAAGCTTTTCATTGCATTTGTGTGCATGTCCTTGTGCATATGACAATAATCTTGACTTTGACTTTGACGGTAGATTTGAACAAAGGAATGGCAGATCACGAGGAGAGAGAACTATAAAAGCATCAGCCAACGTTAGGGCCGGGGGTGGTGATGCAGAGAACAACATTTTCAATTAGTGAAGTTTTGGTACAGTTATTTGCCACGATGCCAGATGATGCATTCAGAAGTGATTATGAACTTGCAATTGTGTTTTGCAACAGGAAGCAGAGGGATGATAAATATGGCAGATTGTCATTGGATAGCAACCAATTTTCCTCTGCACTGCTGACTCTGTATCTTCACTTGCTCGAAAAATGGGGATGATACTTTAAACTTGTCATTGGATTATGAATTTTGGGAACTGCCAATTGCACAGGATGGCACTTAAAGAGCTACAGAATCATAGAGGCATACTGTATGGAAACAGACCTTTCAGCCCCACTAATCCATGCTAATCAAGACGTTCCAAACAAGTCCTATTAACCATCTAAATCTTTCTAATCCATGCACTGTCTAATTGTCTTTTAAAAGCTGTTTTTGTACTTGCCTCAAAAACTTCCTCCAGCATATACATACCACCATCTGTGTACAAAAGTTGTTGCCCAAGTTCTTCTTAAATCTTTCCCCTCATGCTTAAAATCCCTTCTAGTTCTTTATTCTCTGACCTTGGGAAGAAAAGACTGTGTGCAGACTGTTTTCAACCTCTCACTGCTACAGGCAGAAGTTCCCACTTGCTTTAAAAAATCAACAATCATACCAGTGCCTATGAAGAATAATGTGGGATGCCTTAATGACCGTCGCCCTGTTGCACTCACATCGACGGTGATGAAATGCTTTGAGAGATTGATTATGACTAGTCTGAACTCCTGCCTCAGCAAGGACCTGGACCCACTGTAATTTGCCTATCGCCACAATAGTTCAATGACAGAATCTGCTGCAGCAACAACCTGGCACTCAACGTCAGTAAGATGAAAGAGCTGATTCTGGAATTCAGGAAAAGAAAGATGAAAGAACACATACCAATCTTCATAGAGGGATCAGAAGTGGAGAGAGTGAGCAGCTTCAAGTTCCTGGGTGTCAAGATCTCTGATTATCTAACCTGGTCCCAACACATTGATGTAGTCATAAAGAAGGCAAGACAGCAGCTATACTTTATTAGGAGTTTGAAGCGGTTTGGCATGTCAACAAATACATTCAAAAACTTCTATAGTTGTACCATGGAGAGCATTCTGACAGGCTGCATCACTGTCTGGTATGGAGGGGCTACTGCACAAGACCAAAAGAAGCTGCAGAAGTTTGTAAATCTAGTCAGCTCCATCTTGGGCACTAGCCTGCAAAGTACCCAGGACATCTTTAGGGAGCGGTGTCTCAGAAAGGCAGCGTCCATTATTAAAGACTTCCAGCACCCAGGGCATGCACTTTTCTCACTGTTACCATCAGGTAGGAGGTATAGAAGCCTAAAGGCACACACTCAGCGACTCAGGTAGAATTAGTAGATGCAGCCAGTTAGAATGCTCTCCACAGTGCACCTGTAGAAATTTTTGAGTGTTTTTGGAGATGTACCAAATCTTTTCAAACTCTAAATGAAATATAACAGCTGCCTTCTTAGCAGCTTCATTGATATATTGGGGCCCAGGTTAGATCCTCAGAGATATTGACACATAGGAACTTGAAATTGCTCATGCTTGCCACTTCTGATCCCTCCATGAGGACTGGTTCATGTGCCCTTGTCATACCTTTTCTCAAGTCCACAATCAGCTCTTTGGTCTTACTGAAGTTGAGTGCAAGGTTGTTGCTGCGATACCACTCAACTAGCTGGCATAACTGGTTAGTAGGTTAATTGTTTATTGTAAATAGTCCTATGATCAGGCTGACATTAAATAGGTGGATTGCTGGACAGCACAGCTCATTGGGCCAGGAAGGTCTGTTTGACGCTGTATTTCCAAATAAATTTTAAAAAAAATAACCTCAATCCCTCAAGTTCTGACAAAATCTCTGAAAATCATTTCCACGCTCTTTCCAGTTTAATAACATTTTTCCTGTAGTAGAGGGCAACTGAATGCAATACTTGAAATGTGGCCTCACCAACAAGTGACAACTGCACCATGACCTCCTGACTTTTCTACTCGATGCCCTGACTTAGGAAGCCAGCATGCCAAAAACCTTCTTCATCATCTTCATTAAGTGTCAACTGCCATTCCACTTTCAGTGAACTATGCACTTGTACTCTGAGATCCCTCTGTTTTAAACTCAAGATTGCTATTGGCTGGTGAAGATCATCAGGTCTTTAGCAGTACATGCAAATTCCTGGAGGAACTCAGCAAGTCAGACAGTATCCATAGGGGAAAGTAAACAAGCAGCAAATCATAGACACAGGAGATCCCGCAGATGCCGGAAATCTGGAGAATTAGTCCTTCTTGGTAGCCCACGTTGATTCACCTATTCCAGAAGAATCTACGCATTAATTCCCTCATATTGCAGCCACACTTCCACTCCCACCTTTGTCCTTCATTAGTACTGTTTTGCCTCGAAAGTTTTTATGCTATTGGACAATTTGTAGTCAAGAAACTCAAATCACAGGCAGAAAAATATTGACATTCACACCATGAATATTTGGAATCTTAAAATTTGTCACATTTTTGACTTTGCCTCTTTCTAATCAAACTGTAGTGCAAAATGTTTGTCTCTCCACAGTTGCTTTCTCCATCAGTATTGGCAATGAACCTTTCCATTCCACAATCTCTTTGACTTATTATTGTCAGGCAGAAGGTACCGCAGTATAAGAACAAGAACTGTTAGGCTCAGTAACTGCTTCTTCCCCCAGGCTGTGAGTCTTCTGAACACCCTGCTACCACCCAGTACATATTATTCATGACAGCACCAGCAGCATTGGATGGTTGGATGTTTAACTATATGTTGTATATGCACTTTAGGTCAACTTGTGCTGTATATCTACAGATTTTCTTTATTATCTGTTAAATTACTTTAGGTACTGTATGTAATATATGTACAGTGTTTTGCATCGTCATTTCAGATGAATGTTAAAGGAGCCAGCAGCAGTGGGGACAGAAAGAAAACATAAAAATCTATGAAATCTAAATAGAAATGGTTAAATCAGAGTGATATTACAATGCAAACCAAAGTAATAAGATAAATTCAAAACCAATTTTTCAGTTGAAAGAAGATGTAAATGTTTAATCTTATTACAAATTGGAAGAATCTGGTGACCTTTAACATCTCATAGAATTTGTATAATGGCCCATGTATGCCGTTTGGAAGGATATAAGCTTACTGAAAAACAAAAAAGAAACACCAAACTTTCTTGTACTGGATATGGCAATGAGTACCTAATCTTAAATCTCCAGGAGCTATCCAGGATTTGGAAATTGGAATTGGAATTGGTTTATTATTGATATGTGTACCAAGTGAAAAATGTCTTGCATTAGTGTTCATGTGGATCAAATCATTACACAGTGTATTGGGATAGTACAAGGTAAAACTATAACAGAATGCAGAATACAGTGTAACAGCTACAGAGAAAGTGCAGTGCAGGCAGACAATAAGGTGCAAGGTCATATTGAAGTAAATCAGAGTCATGGAGTCATAGAAAAGAACAGGCCCTTTGGCCCATCTATTCTGTGCCAAACTCTTTAAACTGCCTACTTCCATCGACCTGCACCAAGACCATAGCCCTTCATACCCCTACCATCTATGTACCTATCCTAACTTCTTTTAAATGTTGAAATCAAGCTAACATATACCACTTGTGCTAGCAGCTCGTTCCACACTCTCACAACCCTCTGAGTGATGAAGATTCCCCTCATGTTCCCCTTAAACTTTCGACCTTTCTCCCTTAACCCATGATCTCTGGCTGTAGTCCCACCCAACCTCAGTGAAAAAAGCCTGCTTGCATTTACCCTCATAATTTTGTATACCTCCATCAAATCTTGGCCTCTTGATTGTGAGTTCAAGAGTCTGACTTAGTCGAAAAATATTCAATAATTTTATAACAGTGGAGTAGGTGCTGTCCTTGAGACCAGTGGTGACGAAGGGTCTCAGCCCGAAACATTGACTGCTCATTTCAACGGATGCTGCCTGACCTGCTGAGTTCATCCAGCTTGTTTGTATGTGTTGGTCCAGGATTTGCCTGGTGGGAGGGGGGAGAAGAGAGAATGTTCAGTAAAATCAATTTTAAATATTGTAGCGCTTCCCAGAAACATTTGTTCACTGCTGCCAGAGGAATTGAACAATTTACTGAATTTCTACAGCAACTTAGTTTTCCAGGACTTATCTGTTACCCCCTCCCTCTCCCCTCTGCCTCATTCTCTCTCTCTGAACTTTCTCCTTATATTGAGTGCTGCATAATTAATATGTAAAAGCCAACAAAACTCCCTGCTTCATATCCTAGAGGGATTTTGGGAGAAGAATAATCACCCTGCATTTCATGCTTTCAAAGCAAATGAGCTGGACTGTCAAAGGTTCAATTTAGATCAAGAAGCCGAGCAAAAATGCTGAGGTTGTTTGAAAGTATGACATGCTGGATTATTAGGAACAGTAAAAGTAACTTAGATCTGTGTAGTTCCTCTTGCTGTGCAAAAGAAGCTAAAGATGTTGAAAGAAAAGATGAGTTAGGAAGGTGATAATAGAACATAGAACATCGTGCTAGGAATAGGTTCTTCGCCTCCGCATCAGATTTCTGAACGGACAATGAACACCACCTCATTACTTTTATTCTCCTGCTGCACAGCATGTGTGGGAGATATGGGAATTTTGGTGCATTCCCTTCAAAATTAAGTACACTGCTTTAGATACTATTGAGGAGGTGAGCTACCAGGAGAAAAAAACAGTGACTGGGTCTCTGTCATGAAGTCCAACTTTGTGCCTCAGAGGGAAGGGGGTCAACAGGAGTGATAGGGGATTCCTTAGTTAAAGGAACATCAGAAGATTCTGTGGACTTGAAAGAGACACCAATATGGTATGTCGTTTCCCAGCTGCTCGGTTCAAGCTTGTGCCAGATCCAGTCCACAGTATTCTAAAGGGGAGAGTGAGTAGCTGCAAGTTGTACTGGTATCAATACAAAAGGGAGTCCTGAAGAAAGAATATAGGGAATTATGTAGATAGCTGAAAAGCAGGACCTCCAGAGTAGTAATCTCTGGAATATTGCCAGTGCCATGCGCCAGTGAAGGCAAGAGCACAATGATTTGGCAGATGAATGTGTGTCTGAGGAATTGGTGCAGGGGACAGGGTTTCAGATTTCTGGACCATTGGGATATCAACTAGGATGACATGTACAAGAAGGAAGCATTACATCTGAACCTGAGGGGGATCAATTTGTGGGGAGGGTATAAATTAATTTGGCAGGAGAATGGAAACCAGAGTGATAGGGCTGAGGATGGGGCAGTTGGTATACAAGTAGATGCAGTGTGTAGTGAAACTGTCAGAGAGGCCAGACAGATGTTAAGGTAAAACTGCTGTCAGTAAGATTAATTGAAGTGCATTATGGGGGCAAAATGGTGATGAATACACAACTGAAGGTGTTATGTTTGAATACATGCAGTATATGGAATAAGGTATATGATTTTGCAGTGCAGTTACAGATTGAGAGCTTAACATCTAAGGATACACATTGCATTAAAAGAGCAGGTAGGTAGGGTGAGGGAGTGAAGAGATTGTGGAGGCATTAGTTAACAACTTTCAAGAATCACTGAATTCTGGAATGGTTGGGAAGATGTCAATGGTTGGGAAGATGGAATGGGATATCAACAGAATCTCCCCTTAAGGAAAACATGCTGAGTTTGACCTGTTGAATTACGGTATGTGCTTCAATCATAATATGCAGCAGCCTCTACGGACTCCGGATTGGGGATTGCCAAATGTTACGTGGATTTTCTGGTGTAGTCTGTTTTGTCATATGCTTTTGTGATATCATTCTGGGGGAACGTTGTCTCATTTTTTAACTGCATTGCATTTGTGGTTTCTAAATGACAATAAACTGAATCTGAATCTGAAACCGTTTATTTATTTCCATAGATTATGCATGACTTGCTGAGTTCCTCCAGCATTTAGTGAATGTTGATAAAAAGGGTCTTTTCTGGTTGGTTGCTGATGACTAGCTGTGTTCTGCAAGTCGAGCCAAGTCAAGTCAAGTCAAGTCACTTTTTATTGTCATTTCGACCATAACTGCTGGTACAGTACACAGTAAAAATGAAACAATGTTTTCAGGACCATGGCACTACATGAACAATACAAAAACTACACTGAACTATGTAAAAGCAGAGGTCACTGTAAGGACTGCTTCTTTTCATGTCATATGTCATGTGGATGAGGATCTGATGGCTTTGTGGACAGGTTTGCAGCCAATACGAACATAGGGGGAGGGGCAGGGAGTGCTGAGGAAGCAGAGAGTCTGCAGAAGGACTTAGACAGATTAGGAAAATGGGCAAAGAAGTTGCAGATGGAATATAGTGTAGGAAAGTATATGGTCATGCACTTTGGTGGAAGGAATAAAGGTATAGATTATTTCTAAATGGGGAGCAAATTCAAAGATAAGAGATGCAAATGGATTTGAAAATTCTTGTGCAAGATTCTCTGTAGGTTAACTTGTAGGTTGAGTCAATGGCAGGGAAGGCAAATGGGGTTGGGAGAATGGGGTTGAGAAGGAAATTAAATTGGTCATGTCGGAATAGTAGAGACTTGATGGGCCAAATGGTTTAGTTCTCCTCCTTTGCCTTATGGCCTTATGGTTTTATGGCAAAACCTTTATCACTACCTCAGTATAGCAATGCTCTGAATCTTATCACTTTGCAATACAATGGACAGTTTTGTTCTAATTCTTTTCTTTTTATAAAATTTATGCATGATTAATAGTTACCTTTTGAATGCTGTGTCTCTAATGTCATGTGCCCTTGATGTTGCTTCAGGCTTTTCATCACGACTTTGCATACATGTATTTATGCATATGACAATAAATTCAACTTGACTTGACCCTTCTTCACTGAATCCATACCCCATTCTGTTGAGAATGACCAATGTTAAAGAAGCCATAGGCAACCAACCTTTGCTTCTCAATGGGAGTCCACAACCTAAAGTTGCAGGTCCCGATGCAGGGTCTTGACTGGAAACATCAATAATTCTTCCCTCAGCCCCACCCCCACAGATGCTGCTTGACCGGCTTAGTTCCTTCTGTTCCTTAGATTCTGTGTTGCTGCACATTCCAGCCTCCTTCTGAAGTGGCAGAAGTCTTGTGCATAGCTATGACAGTGAAAGAGGCAAAATTGCATTCTTGGAAACGCAGAGTGTTTGGACAATGACATCTTCACCCTGAGTGATTTAAGCTGAGCAGCAGATGGCCTGTTCAAAAGACAAAGTGGTGGATATACAAGTAGGGTATCATGGTGGTGCACTCACTGACAAACAGCTCCTGGAGACAGTGTTTGACTCTGACCTCACACATTGTTGGTGTGGAGTTTGCATACTTTCCTCTTGACTGCTTTGAACATGTATGGAAGGTTTAATTAGCTACTGTAAATTACCTTATAGTGCAAAAGAATAAAATCAACTTGAGAGAAAACAAGAGGCAAGTCTACGAGGAATGCTACTGAGAAAAAATTGGATTGATATGATTCCTCTTCTAGGAGCTAAAGAGGAATTGATGGGCTGAAAGGCCACCCTCTGTGGTGTTATATGGCTGTGAACATCATCTCCTCTGGAGGTGAAAACTTTTGTATTTACACAGTTTGTCCTCCTTTATAAACTGTTTATTTGTCAGTTGTTGTTTGTGTGTAGTTTTTCATTGATTCTACTGTATCTCTTTGTCCTACTGTGAATGCTCACAAGAAAAATGAATCTCAGGGTAGTATACGGTGGCATATATGTACTTTGATAATAACTCCACTTTGAACTTTGAACTTTAAACTTTGGAAGAGGAAGTCTCTTTATGATGGTACGCTCTAGTTGTCAGCACACATGCCCCAGCTGTGGAAGCATGGAATAATTACTTCTTATGCTGTAGGATTAATAAAAACCAACACCATTTAAGTTATCCTTCAAATGTCTATTCTCTTGTCACTTTTTGGAATTTTGATGACAATTGATTAGGATGGAAACAGAAAACTTGATCATCTGTGACCTGACAATGCAGCGTCCTTTCATTATCAACTCATTTGTTGTCAGGCATCTTAGCTAAAATGAACGTACAGAACTTGCTATGGATTCAGAAATAACTTCCAAAGAATCAATCCTTTCACACTTAAGGTGATTGCAAATGATACTACTACCTGCAGATAATTCCAATATCGGAGTTAAAACCAATATTGGGCAGAGTGAGTGTTATTGAAGATGAAAATTGTAAACTGCAAGAAAATTGATCCTGGAGATCATTATAGGCTGATCCAATGGACAAAGGTATCTCAAATTCCACTAAATCCAGAGTATTAGTAAATAATACATCTGGAAAGGGCGAACATAGAGAAAAAAAACTTGATAAAATATTAAATATTACAGATGTTTGGAGTGTAAATCTGTAGATCCTTGAAGGCAAGAAGTATTGGTATTAGACAACACAAAAGGCAATTCTGGAGGAACTGCAAGTCCGACAGTATGTATGGAGATGGATAAACAGTTAATCTTCTGGGCTAAGGTCCTTCATCAGAAATGGAAAGGAAGGGGGCCGAAGCCATAATGAGTACCAATTGGAATTGGTATTGGTTTATTATGAAACATGTATCAAGATACAGTGAATAGCTTGTCTTACATATTGTTTATACAGATCAAATCATTACATAGTGCACTGAGGTAGAATAAGGTAAAACAATACCAATACAGAGTAAAGTGTAACAGCTACAAAAGAGTACAGTGAGGTGGGTAATAAAGTCCAAGTTCAGAGTGAGTTAGATTATGATACCAAGAGACCATCTTATCATACAAAGTCCATTCAGAAGTCTGATAGCAGTGGGATAAAAGCTGTCCTTGAGCTGGGTAGTATGTGTTTTCAGGGTCTTGTATGTTCTGTCCAGTGGCTAAGGGGAGAAGAGAGAATTTCCATTGTGGGCGGGTCTTTAATTATGTTGGCTGCTTTACTAAGGCAGCGAAAACTATAGACAGAGTCCATAGAGGAGAGGCTGGTTTTTGTGATGTGCTGGGTTACCTACAACTTTTGGTTATGTGCGGAGCTGTTGCCATACTGAGCCATTGTATATCCAGATGATAGATATTCTGCAGATGTTGTAAACCCTGCGTAACCCTCACAAAGTGCTGGAGGAACTCAGCAAGTCAGGCAGCATCTATGGAAAGGAACAAACAGTCGACATCTCAGGCCAAGACCCTTCTTCAAGACTGGAAAGGAAGGGGGAAGAAGCCAAAATTTGAAGGTGGGGGAGGGGCAGGAGTAGAATCTAAAAGGTGATAGGTGAAGGGGTGAAGTTGATGGAGCAGGGAGCATGATATGAGAAACTGAAATGCGAGAGGTGGAAAAAACAAAGGGCTGAAAAAGAAGGAATCCGATAGGAGAGAACAGTGAACCAAAGGACAAAGAGAAAGGAGGAGGGACAGCAGAGGAAAGTGATAGGCAGCTGAGAAGAGAAGGAGTAAGAGGGGAGCCAATAAAGGGAATGGACAAAGAGACAAGGGGGAGGGGGGAAAGTTACAGAAGTTAGAGAATTCGATGTTCATGCTGTCAGGCTGGATGCTACCCTCACAGAATATAAGGTGTTGCTCCTCCAACCTGAGAGTGGCCTCATCGTAGCAATAGAGGAGGCCATGGGCCAACATGTTGGAATGGTAAAGGATCTAGATAGAATGCTTTCAATAAAAATTGATAAGGGTTGACAGGGATATGTCAAATTTCTTTAGCCTCCTGAAGAAATAGAAGCATTGGTGAGTTTTCTTGGCCATGCTATCTATGTGGTTGGACCAAGACAGGCTATTGGTGATGTTAACACTGAGGAACTTGAAGCACTCAACCCTCTCAACCTCAACACATGTGCACCGCTTCATTATCTGAAGTCAATAGAACATAGAACATAGAATAGTACAGCACATTACAGGCCCTTTGGCCCACAATGTTATGCCAACCCTCAAACCCTGCCTCCCATATAACCCCCCACCTTAAATTCCTCCATATACCTGTCTAGTAGTCTCTTAAACTTCACTAGTGCATCTGCCTCCACCACTGACTCAGGCAGTACATTCCACGCACCAACCACTCTCTGAGTGAAAAACCTTCCTCTAATATCCCCCTTGAACTTCCCTCCCCTTACCTTAAAGCCATGTCCTCTTGTACTGAGCAGTGGTGCCCTGGGGAAGAGGCGCTGGCTGTCCACTCTGTCTATTCCTCTGACTAGCTCTTTTCTTAAGATAACATTGAGGGAAAGCTGTTGTCATGACACCATGTCAGCAAGCTCTCTACTTCCTTTCTGTACTCTGACTCATCCTATTTGTGATACGGCCCACCTTGTTGGTATCATCATTGCAGATTGAGTTAGAACAAAAGAAAATAGCCATATCTATTTTTGTTGAATTTAAATGAGATTTAAACTCAGCCTATTAGCACAGCAGTTAGCACATTGCTATTATAGTGCCAACATCAGGTCAGGGTTCAATTCCCATTACTGTGTGTAAGGTGTTCGTATTTTCTCCCATGGCCACGTGGGTTTCCTTCAGGTGCTCTGGTATGCTCCACATTCCAAAGGTGTATGGTTTGGTTATGCTGGTGTCAGAATTATGGTGACACTTGTAGGATTCCAGCTCACTTATTGTTTATTTGATTTGACGCAAACAGAGCATTTCACTGCATGTCTCACTGAGACAAATACAGATAATCGATGAATTTGACAAACTTCTTCAGGCGTACGTAGGAGGCATTCTCATTGGAATGGAAATCCAATACACAGGAATGAAAGGCTTCAGAGGGTGGTGAATTTAGCCATTTTCATCACAGTACAGTTTCCCACCATCAAGGACACCTGCAAGGAGCGATGTCTCAGGAAGGCGACATCCAGCATCAGGCTCCTATCTGAGCCATGTGGACATCAGGCAGGAGGTACAGGAGACTAAAAGCTCACAGCCCAGAGCTCAGCTTCATTTTCACTGCCACCGGCATTAGAATCAGAATCAGGTTTATTATCACCGCCTTACACATGTGAAATTAGTTGTTTGTAGCAGCGCTACAGTGCAAAGACATAAAATTACAAAATAAATAGTGCAAAGAAAAGGAATAATGAGGTGGTGTTCATGGGTTCATAGACCATTCAAAAATGTCAGGGTGTAGGGGAAAAGCTATTTCTGAATCACTGAGTGTGTATTTTCATGCTCATGTACCTCCTCACTGATGGTAGTAATGAGAAGACAACATGTCTCAGATGATGAGGGTCCTTAATGATAGATGGCAACTTCTTGAGTCATCATAAGGTATCATATTCCATACAGTTATGGTGGGCCTGTGCTGTACTATTCTACACTCTATATTCTATGTTTCTATTCAGGCTAGTGTGGATCTGCTGGGATGAATAACTGCCATAAATGTCTGTGAATTCTATCATAAAAGGCATGCAGTCACCTGGTTTAAATCCTGTGATTGTTGCCTTGTGAAAGTAAAGTACTTAACTTTATATAAGACCTCATTGTACCTTAGACCCAGTAAAATATATGCTAGAACCAGCACAGTTTTAATGTAGAAAATGCCGCCAATATTTACAAAGCAAGCTCTCACAAACAACTGCAAAAAGAAAAGTGCTGAAAAACTCATCAGGTCAAACAGCAACAACAGAGGCAAACTGTTGAGACCTTTCCATTAGGACTGCAATCAATTACATCTCCCACAAAAAAAAAATCTATTTTAACAATATCTATTTTGGGACAAATATTGGGAAGAACTTTCTTATAATACGCGGAGTGATTGATAAGTTCGTGGCCTAAGGTAGTTTAATTTTAGAAATTTTAGAAAACCTAGCACATTTATTTTTCACCCTCCCCTAGTATTGCCACCATGTCCTCGTGGACCTCTTTGGGTGATAAGCCCCTTGAGACCGAGGTAGCAGATGACTGCTCGATGGCCGATGTTGTCCATTTTCTCAGACAGTGCTTACTTGCAATTTTCAATTATCTGAATCAGAAATACCACAAAAGTTATTAACTTCAAACTTTCTGCATAGTCACTCAAAGAGTTGACCTGCATGTCCATGTAATGAGAGCTGTAGAATTCATCTCCTTCTACCTTAGTCCACAAACTTATCAATCACCCCTGCTGTGAACCACTTCTGGAGGTCCAAGACACCGACTTCTACAAAGAAGGGATCGGTATGCTCCACGACCGCTGGACTAAGTGTGTAAATGTAGGAGGGGATGCAATCCTTTCATTGAAAAATAAATGTGCTAGGTTTTCTAAAATTGACTCCTTCTACCATAACCCACGAACTTACCAATCACCCCTGGTACATCATTATCATAGAGTAATTCACCATTGAACTATGATCTTCAGCCCATCTGGTCCATGCTGACCATGAAGCTTATCTAACCTACTCACATTTGCTTGCATTTGACCCATACTCTTCAAAGCCATTCCAATCTATATCTCAGTCTGACAGTCTTCCAGAAGTTGTTTATGCCTTAATTACTTCCTCTGGCAACTTATACATGTATGTTCCACTTTCTATGTGAAAAGCTTGATCCTCAAGTTCATAAATAAAGAAAGTTAAAAAAAAATAAAGAACATGTTCCTATTAAGTACTTCCACTCTTATGTTATACCTATGCCTTCTTGTTCTGGATGCCCCTAGCCCAGAAAGGAAGACTGAATGCATTTATAGAACATAGAATAGTACAGCACAATACAGGCTCTCCAGCCCACAATATTACCTGCTTACTATGTTAAGAGCCCGTGGTATTACAGGAAAGTTACAAACATGGTTAGAGCATTGGCTAATTGGAAGGAGGTAGCGAGTTGGAATAAAAAGATCCTTGTCTGGTTGGCTGCCAGTGTTCTAGTAGTGTTAAAGGATTTTGATGATGGAATAGATGGCTTTATTGCCAAGCTTGCAGATTACACGAAGATTGATGGAGGGGCAGGTGGTGTTGAGGAAACAGGTAGGACGCAGAAGGACTTAGACAGGTTAGGAGAATAGGTAAGAAAGTGGCAAATGAAATACGAGATTGGAAAATGCATGGTCGTGCACTTTGGTAGTAGAAATAAATGTGCAGATTATCTTCTAAACGGGGAGAAAATCCAAAAATATGAGATACAAAGGGACTTGGGAGTCCTTCTGCAGAACACCCTAAAGGTTAACTTACAGGTTGAGTCGGTGGTGAGGAAGGCAAATGCCATGTTAGCATTCATTTCAAGAAGTCTAGAATACAAGAGCAGGGATGTGATGCTGAGGCTTTATAAGGCACTTGTGAGGCCTCACCTTGAGTATTGTGACAGTTTTGGGCTCCTAAGCCTACAAGAGTTGTGCTGGCATTGGAGAGGGTCCAGAGGAGATTCTCAAGGATGATTCCAGGAATGGAAGGGTTATCATACAAGGAATGTTTGATGACTCTGGATCTGTATTCACTGGAATTTAGAAGGATGAGGGAGAATCTCACTGAAACCTTCCAAATGTTGAAAGGCCTAGACAGAGTAGATGTGGAAAGGATGTTTCCCTTGGTGGGAGAGTCTAGGACAAGAGAGCACAGCCTCAGGACAGAGGGACTCCATTCAAAACAGAGATGCGGAGAAATTTCTCTAGCCAGAGGGTGGTGAATTTGTGGGCTTTGTTGCCACATGCATCTGTGGGGCCAGGTCATTGGATGTATTTAAGGCAGAGATTGATAGGTTCTTGATTGGACGTAGCATCAAAGATTATGGGTAGAAGGCCAGGAAATGAGATTGAGGAGGAGAAAAAAAAGGATCAGCTGTGATTGAATGGCGGAACAGACTCGATGGGCCAGTAGGCCTAATCTACTCCTATGTCTTATAGTCTTACGGTCTTATGATATTTTGCCAAACTTTTAATTTACTCTAATGTCAATCTAACGCTTGCCACCTGCATAGCTCTTCATGCACCCACCACTCTCTGTGTAGAAAGCCTACATCTAACATCCCTCCCTATCCTTTCCCTCAATCACTGTAAAATTATGTCCTCTCATATTCACCAATTCCATCCTGGGAAGAAGTCTCTGGCTGTCCACTTGATCTATGCCTCTTATCATCTTGTACATCTCTATCAAGTCACCTCACATCATCCTTCGCTCCAAAGAGAAAAGCCCTACCTTGCTCAAGCTATCCTCAGAAGACATGCTCTGTAGTCCAGGCAGCATTCTGGTAAGTATCATTTCCACCCTCTCTAAAGCTTTCCCATCCTTCTTATAATAAGGCGAATGGAAATGAACACAATACCAGTGAACATGTTCACTCTATCTAGGTTCCACATGAACTTATGCACCTCTATGAGATCACATATCAGTCTCCGATGCTTCAAGGAATAAAAGTCCAACCCTATTCCACCCTTCCTCTGACTCAGTCCCTCGAGTCCTGGCATAATGCTGTGGGATGTTTGAACAGGTTCCTCTTCACTGAGATTTCCACAGTGCCTCTCTCAGTCAAGATTTTGTGGCTGACTGACTCAAAGACAAGGAGACTGCCAATTAGATTCCTGTGGATTTCTTTCTACTTGCACAGTGGAATAGATAGCAGACATTTCATAGACCAGAGTCATATCTGCAATATTGTCAGGAAATGGTATGTGTAAAAATGAAAAAGAAACTGCCCTGGAATAAGTACAAGCTAATATTGCAGATAATCTATTTTCTCTGAACTAATTTCAAGGATGGTAACACATCCATTTGTCATGATCTGCTTCAAATGGCTCTGGTCCAAGTGATGTTTGACCACTTCTTTTTCTAAAAAGCAAATCCTAGTGCACTGATGCAAGACTAAACCAATCCCTGACCATGTTTACCCACTCAACATGAAGTAAATCCAGAACTTTCACATGTACAAACAAAGACACCCCAAAACCATTCTGGAAATTCAAGCAGCGCGGAAACAGCAACAGAGCTCAGTCTTGCTGAGGTTCCTGACCACTTTCCAGGGAAATGTCCTCTGAGATCCCACTGTGTGTTTGACCCAAATTAAGGATTTTTAAATCCCTTGATTTTAGTAGTTTTGTGGAGAAGAAAGCATTTTTTATTTTACTTTTAGATTCAGAAGATTAACAAATCCTTCTGGTGCAATGAACCCGTTCCGCTATTTACACTTGTGTGACCAATGAACCTACTAACCCACGCATCTTTGAAACTTGGGAAGGAAACCCAAGCATCTGGAGAAACCCACACAGTCATGGGGAGAACGTACAAACTCCCTACAGGCAGTGGTGGAAATGAGCCTGTTTGTTGGTACTGTAACAGCATTATGCTAATGGCTGCACTATTGTGCCAAGTTATTTGGGATATTGTTAATGCTTGAAACTATTTCCACCTCTTTTTAAATTAAAAAAAATCAAACTTTTTAAGTGATTTGTCACATTTTTAGAGACTTACAGAAAAATTTATATTAACCCCCCACCCCCCAGGTTTGACAGACAACAAAGCTGGGGAGGAACTCTGATACTGGTCAAATTTTCCAGGAGGATTTTAGGGATGGAGATTCTTCATGGCACAGTTTGAAAGTTTTGTTCCTGCTGAGTATAGAAGGTAGTAAGATAGACATTCTAAATTAGTCAGGTAAGCACAGGACTGGGATGAACACAAACAAACAATACAAGCTATAAGCCATGGCCGCAAATATTTGTTCCTTATGTCAGCAATACTTATTAATGCTGTGCCTATTTGGGGCATGATAATGGATGGAAATGTGTCATGCTAGTTTTGTAAACAATGGAACTACCCAGAATACTTCCATGTCTTTTTTTTTAATGAAATCAGGGATTTTGCAGGATGGGAAATTGGCTTTTCTGGGTATCATAATCTCAGAGGGTCTATCCTGTGCATGAAACATTGTTGGAATTACAAAGAGGGCATGCCAGTGGCTGTATTTCATTAGGGGTTTGAAGAGATTTGGTATGTCGCCAAAGACTCCAGCAAATTTCTACAAATGTACCATGGAGAGAATTCTGTCTGGTTGCATCACCTGTCTGGTCTGATGGTTCTAATGCAAAAACTTGCAAGAGGCTGCAGAGTATTTTAGGCACAACGCTCCTTGCCTAATAAGCTGCTTCACTACATGATATGGAAAGTGCACTGTGGCTGACAGGAGAACTTTCCAATGCATAGTCAGAATTTCCCAGTGCACCACAGGCACCAGCCTACCTGCCATCAAGGATGTATATACAGAAAGATGCCAGAAAAGGACCAGAGGTATCATGAAGGATGCCACCCGTTCTGCTGATGGACTGTTTGTCCAACTCCCATCAGGGAGGAGGCTATGTAGTATTCACGCCAGGACTCATAAATAGTTATTTTCCCCAAACAGTAAGGCTGATCAACACCTTCATCCTTATGTAGAGACATTCTTGTGCTGAGTGTCAATTTATGGAACATACAATCAATCTAGGTATATAAGCTATCTTATGTATTTATATTTGTTGAGTTTTTATTATTATCTTATTTATCTTATTGTGCTGTTTTGAGCTGCATTAGATCCAAAGTAGCAATTATATCATCTCCTTTGCAATTATGTGCTGGAAATGACATTAAACAATCCTGAATCTAGAACACTACAGCACAGTAGAGGCCCTTCAGCCCACAATGTGCTGCTCACCTTTTAATCAACTCTAAGATCAATCTAATCCTTCCCTCCTAAATAGTCATTTTTTCTGTAATCCACTTGACTATTTAAGAGCTTCTTAAGTGTCACTAATGTTTCTGCCTCTACCCCTAGCAGCACATACCACACACCTACCACTTAACTCCAATATCGTTCCCTATGCTTTCCTTCAAACACCTTAAAGTGATGGCCCCTGATATTTGCCATTTGCCCCCCCCCCCCCAGGAAAAAGTCTCTGGCTGTTCACTCAATCTATGCAATTCGGCTTGTCTCTGTACAGCTCAGCAGTGGAACTGAGTGTTTTCTGCATGTATTTTCAAGGATTGAAAAACTTCTCCAGATGCTCAAGAAGCCCACCGATGTGATATTTAGAAACCTGCCCAACACAGAAAGGTAAGAGTGCAAGAATTGTGTTGCATAGGGAATTACTGTGATTGTTTTTATCTACCTCTCAGAACATAGTATATGCTGATAATTTTATAAAATATTGGTATTAATAGATATTAGGGTTGCCATGGTAGCATAGTGATTAATCCAATGCTGTTACAGCTCTTGGGGGGTGGGGGTTGAAGTTCAATGTTCTATTCCTGCACCTTCTGTAAGAATGATGTTCCTTTTGTGTGTGTGTGTGGGTTTTCTCTGGGTGCTTCAGTTTCCTCCCACAGTCCAAAGACGTGACAACTCCTTGGTTATTAAGTAAATCGTCCTGTGATTAGGCTGAGGTTAAACTTCTGGGCTGCTGGGCTGTTGGGCCAGGAGGGATTTTCTGTTCTGTATCTTTAAATAAAAATAAAAAAAATATATAATAATTTAAATATTTGTTAATATTGTATTCCTATATGATGAGAACACCACTTATTGTTCTTTCCTTGAAAGGTTTGAGGTTAACGAACTTCTTATTGCTTTGCTGCTTGGTGGAAATTAATTCAATGAGTGAAAGTTGATATTGAAATAATTCAGGTAAGTACTGAAATACGGGGATAAATACAGGGCTCATAGAACAGTACAGCATAGTACAGGCCTTTCGGACCACAATGTTGGACTAATCATTTAACTTATGCTAAGAACAATCTAACCCTCCCACCCCCACATAGCCCTGACATTTTTCTGTCATCCACTTGGCTATCTAACAGATTCTTAAATGCCCCTAATGTATCTGACACTACCACCACACAAGAGGTCAAAGTTAAGTGCAGCTGAGCATGTTTAATACACGTAGAACATAGAACATCACAGCAGAGTACAGGTCCTTTGACCCACTATGTTGTGCCAGCCTTCTAGCTTACTCTATGATCTATCTACCATGGGTTCCCAACTGTTTTTTTGCCATGGACCCCTATCATTAACCGAGGGTTCCATGGACCCTAGGTTGGGAACCCTTGATCCAATCCTTCCCTTACCCATAATGCTCCATGCCTGAGCTCTTTTCAATAGCCATTGTGGGCACATGCATTGAAATGCCTCTTATGTTACACAATATCATATGTGGATATCCATTGGAGATTTATGGTGATACTTTCAAAGTTCTCGTTAAGCATGTCCATCTCTGACAAGGCAGAGGGGTTTCAGATCACAAAGAAAAGAAAGCATTCATGTCAATCCAGCATTCCGACAGTACCAGAGTGGAGGAGCAGTCATGTTTCAAGACCAGGTTTAAATTAAAGACCTATGACCCAGCTGTGATAGTTCAACCTACTGACCCCCAGCTTGACTCCAGTTGGAACTTTTCAGAAAGGAACTCATCAAGAATTTCGAGTTGGCTCTTTCTTCTTTTCTCTTTCAACAACATTGCATTGTTGACCACAAGCTCAAAAGAACATGTTCTTGACTGTTGCTTTGGGATAATCCTCAACTGTGAAATGACCTATGGAAGTGCAAGTTTCACTTTCTTTCTCTCTGATACCATACATTGAGGTCAAGATAGTCATCGATTTACCTGGGTCTTCATTGAATCAGAATCTGGGTTAATATCACTGACATTTGTCATGGAAATTTTTGTTTTGTGCCAGCAGTATGATGTAATACATAAAACATACAATAAATCATAATAAGAGATATTTATTATTAGAATAAAAATATAATAAGAAATTTCTTTATATATAAAATATACCTGTAAAAAAGTAGAGCAAAAAAAGAGCAATAATCGAGGTGGTGCTCATGAGTAGCGTCATTGTCTGTTCAGAAATCTGATGGTGGAGGAAAAGGAGTTGTTCCAAAAATGTTAACTATGCGTCTCAGACTCCTGTACCTCCTCTCTGATGGTACAAATGAGAAGAGGGCATGTCTTGCATACTGAGCATCCTTAATGATTAAGGCCACTGTTTTGAGGCATCACTTTTGGAAGATGCCCTTGATAGTGGGTAGATTTATGCCCATGATGGAGCTGTGGTATTGAAATCATAAAAAATAATTACTTAAACATTTTGCAATATCTGGCAACAAGTATGAAGCCTGGAAGTAAACCACCAGCCGTAACAGATTGCAATGCTTGAATAGAAATTGCCAAATTATTAATAACACTTCAAATTTCAAACAAGCTTGGCATTACTGTAGGAAAAATCTGACTGGTGTAAAGAAAAGGCCAAGGAATTTTGATTGAATTCTGATCTTAAAGTGCCTCAGGCGTTGTCTTTCTGTGGAAATGAAGGAATTTCTGACTGTCCTGCGAATCGGTCTTTGCACCTTCTGATCAGTATCCCCATCATTAAATCCCATGCAGCTCCTGCTGAATTAATTACTAGAGTGGAATGTGTTTTCATTTTGGCTTTTTATAATCCTCTGGTTGCAACAAGTCCTGATTTCAATTAGAATAAATGTCATCAATGTTTAATGTTGAAATCTCTAATTGAAAATGGCAAATAAATTTATGTGCAAGGTGGGCCTTGTCAGAGAGTGAGTGCATTGAGCTGGCAGCAAGAATTCCACACAAAGTCACTCACCAACAAAATAGCATCAATCTGACTGCATGAAAAGACTAGGGGCATATGCTAAACAGATCCAAGGATTTTACCAAATATTAATAGAGTATAAACATAAACATAAGAGATTCTGCAGGTGTTGAAAATATAGAGTAACCCACGCACAAAATGCTGGAGGAGATCAGGCAGCATTTATTGAGATGATTCTGGCTTCTACTCATCTCTTTTCCAGTCCTGATGAAGGGTCTTGGTGCTAAATGTCAATTATTTATTCCTCTCCATAGATGCAGCCTGACCAGCTGAGTTCCTCCAGCATTTTATGTGTATTGCTCTAGACACGAGTATAAACAGCAAGGAAACAGGCCCATCAGCCCAACTTGCCCATGCTGACTAAATTTTCTATCTGATCTGGTCCTGTTTGCTTGCATTGGGCCCATGTTCTTCTAAGCCTTTCCTATGCATGTCCTTCAATTGTACACAGCTCAATAGCTTCTTCTGGCAGTATGATCCAGATACCCACTGCTCTCTGTGTGAAAAAGGTCCTTTTTTAATCTTTGCCCTCTCAGCATAAACCTATGTGCTTTTTATTTAGACTTCCCTTCTCTGGGAGAAAGACTGAGATACTTCACCTTTACCTATGACATCCATAAAGTGAGAAACCTCTATAAAACTATCCCTCAGCTTCCATACTCCATACGAAGGTCACAGCCTATCCGGCAACTTCTTTTAGGATTAAATCAGGACTTGCTGGCCCTGTGGCTCGAAAGGCTGGAAAAACTATTCCACACTGTATCTTTAAAGAATCTAATAAATAAATAAACTCAAGCCATTTAATCTTAGCAACATCCTCATGAATCTTACTCATGTTCTTTCCAAGTTAATGATATTCTTCCCAGTGAACAAAACTGCACAGAGTTTTCCAAGTATAGTTTCACTAATGACTTGTACAGTTGTAACACACGCAAAGTACTGGAGGAACGCAAGAGGTCAGGCATCATCTATAAAAAAGAGAAAAATGTTGACATTTCGGGTCGAGACCCTACTGTTGTAACATTCCCTCCTAATTCTTGTACTCAGTGCCCTGTCTGACAAAGGCAAGCTTACCTAATATCTTTTTTTGTTAGCTTATCTAACCATGTCTCCACTTTCATGAAATCATGTACTGTACCTGCATAAAATGCTGGAGGATATCAGTGGGCCAGGCAACATCTATAGAAACGAGTAGACAGTCAACGTTTCGGGCAGAGACCCTTCATCAGGACTGGAGGAATCTTTTTCTGCAGTCCTGATGAAGGGTCTCAGCCCAAAACGTCAGCTGTACTCTTTTCCATAGATGCTGCCTAGCCTGCTGAGTTCCTCCAGCATTTTGTGAGTGCTGCTTTGATTTCCAGCATCTGCAGATGTACCTACATCGTTAGTTTTTTTTTGTTTGTAACGCTCTGCAGGGCCTTACCATTTACTGTGTAAGATCTAACCTAGTTTACTTTACCCAAATGCAAGAAATGAGAGAAAAGGAGGGATATGTAGGAAGCAAGGGTTGTCCTGGACCCAGCACGTAAGTGCAACTATGAAGAAACCTTGGCATTGCCTCAGCTTCCTTTGGCATGAGATTTAAAACTTTGATAAACTTCTATAGATGTGTACTGGAGGATGTATTGACTGGCTGCTTCGCAGTCTGATGTGGAAGCACCAATACTCTTGAATGGAAATTCCTACAAAAAATAGTGGATACAACTCAGTCCATCACAGGTAAAGCCTTTGAGCACATCTACATGAAATATTGTTGCAGGAAAGCAGCATCCATCATCAGGAATCCCTACCACCCAGGACATGCTCTCTTCTCATTGCTGCCATCAGCAAGAAGGTATGGGAGACTCAGGACTCACATCACCAGGTTAAGAAACAGTTAATACCCTTAAACCATCAGGCTCTTGAACCAAATAGGGTAACTTCACTCAACTTCACTTGCCCCAATCATTGAAAGATTCCAACAACCTATGGATTCACTTTCAAGGGCTCTTCATCTCATGTTCTCAATATCTAATGCTTATTTATTTATTATTATCATTTCTTTCTTTTTGTATTTCCACAGTTTGTTGTCTTTTGCACAGTGGTTGAATGCCCAAGTTGTTGCGGTCTTCCATTGATTCTATTATGATTATTATTTTATTATGGATTTATTGATTATGCCCACAATAAATTTAATCTCAGGGTTGTTGTATATGGTGATATATATGTACTTAGATGCCAAATTTTACTTTGAACTTTGATCGATTTAGAATAGATTAAAAAGTCAGCACAACATAGTGGGTCAAAGGACCTGTACTGTGTTATACTGTTCTATGTGAATTCCATTGCCATTTTTCAGCCAACTATCCCGTTGAGCTAGAAATGTTTAGAAAAATATAATTTACTAATATTGAATTTCTGTGTGTTTGTGTTTGCTTGTGTGTCTTTTGTGTATATGCACGTATCTGTGTCTACTGATGTGTGTATCTGTATGTGTGAGCATACAGTATGTAACACACACAAAATTTTGGTGGAACGCAGCAGGCCAGGCAGCATCTATAGGGAGAAGCACTGTCGATGTTTCGGGCTGAGACCCTTTGTCAGGACTGTCCTGATGAAGGGTCTCGGCCCGAAACGTCGACAGTGCTTCTTCCTATAGATGCTGCCTGGCCTGCTGTGTTCCACCAGCATTTTGTGTGCGTTGCTTGAATTTTCAGCATCTGTAGATTTCCTCGTGTTTGCATACAGTATATACCTGCTCATACTTATATAATTCTGCATATGTGTGTCTCCATGTCTGCTTATATGTGTGTATGAGTGTCTGTACTTTGCACTCAGTTTGCACTTGTGTGTGAGTGAGAGCGAGAGAAAGACCCTGACCCCACCTTGCTTTGCTATTGTTTCTGCTGTCATCCTATTGCTTGTTTATTTCTGTGTTGTTCTACTGAGAATTGTAATGCTATATTGCCACCGGAAAGTGTGACAACAGTTGCAGGCTGCCCCTAGCATACCCTTGGGTGTGTGGGTTGCTAATACAAGCACTGTGTTTCACTGTATGTTTCCATGTACATCTGCAAAATAAATTTGAATCTTGATTCAAGTTGGAACAGGAGAGATAAAGATTGTTTCCCTTCCTCTCCCCCTCAGGTCACTAATGAACGTCAATAAAAGATATTCACGAGCAAGTACAAAAGGGACATCAGGAATCTGGGTGAAATATATGATGCTGAGGTTTCTACCACAGAAGTATAGCACAGATGCCTCTGGAAAAAAAACAAGAAGGAGGACATGTCAGATGATTGGGATAAAGAGAGATAGAAGAAATGTTGTGCAAAGTTCAAATAAGAGCATGGTCCAGCTGAGCCAAAATGCTGTAACTCGTTTGTAATGTTATGCACTCTGTTTCTTTGAGGAGCCTACTGAAGCCAAAAGCTAGGAACGAGACCTGATGCCTACTTAATGTGAAGTTCATATTGCAGTCACCTTAGTAGCATTTCCATGCCTTTCACTCTGTGTTTATTGAGGTCTGACCATTTAGTATTAGATTTGCTCTGTCTCAGGATAGTTGTCACATCAAATGCCTAATGTGCATTTGGAGACTGTGGCTGCATGCCATGCTGCAACTAACAACAACTGATTTAAAACCTGTGCTGGAACTTGGCTATTTCGCTTGAGGAAAATCGTATGCTTTCATGTCCTCAGACTTGGAGATGTTTTGCATAATGAGAATTGTTTTTTTCAGGCTTTGATAGTATTCTTTACATTTGTCGTCATCCTCACAAAGTAAATAATTATGGAACAAGGAACATTGTGGTCTGGTGGAGAACTACTGCATTCTATTTGAGTTCAAAAATCATATTTTTCATGGGGTTAGGTGGCAGAAACATATTGAGGTGTATATGTTTTATGTGAAAAAACACTTCAATAAAAGAATAATGAATTAGTTGTATGGACATTCTTTTCAGTTTGAGGTGCCACACTCAAGGTGTCAGCTAAAAATACTGCTCATTTTTTTTTCCACAGAAACCTAATCTGCAGGTGAAGCCAGCAGGTTAAAAAGACAAGTTATATTTTGACCATGATGTCAAGTGGATTTGACTACAGAGGCATTATTACTACCTCTCAACCTTCAGGCTCATGAACCAAAGGGGATAACTTCACTCAACTTCACTTCATCATTGAAATGTTCTCTCAACCAATGGATTCTCTTTCAAAGACTCTTAATCTCATGTTCTCAATATTTGTTGCTTATTTACTTACAACTTTTATTTCTTGTTTTGTATTTGCACAATTTGTAGTCTTCTGACTTTGGTTGAACGCCTTAGTTGGACAGTCTTCCATTCATTCTATTATGGTTATTATTCTATAGATTTATTGAGTATGTCCACAATAAAATAAATCTCAGGGTTGTATATGGTGACATATATGTACTTTGAACTTTGGATGTCTTGAGAACATTTTACACGTTCTAGTTGGTGTGAGAGGATGTGATGGCATTGGAGAAGGTTCAGAGGAGTTTCCTGAGAATGATCCTGGGAATGAAAGATTTAATGAATGAAGACCTTTTAATGACTTTAGACCTGTACTCACTAGAGTTTTAAAAAAATGAAGGGGGATCACATTGAAACCAATCAAGTAATGAAAGTCCTAGATAAGGTGAACTTTGAGAGGATGTTCCCTATAGTGGGAGAATCTAGGATCAGAGGGCACAGCCTCAGAATACAAATACACCAAATGACTTGGCCTCCACAGCCAAGAACATCTCTTTAGAACAGAGATGAGATACAATGTCTTTAGCCAGATGGTGGTGAATCTGTGGAACTCATTGCCATGGACAGCTGTGGATGCCAAGTTATCAGGTATATTTAAAGTGGCAATTGTTAGATTCTTGATTCATCATGGTGTCAAAGGTTACAGGGAGAAGGCAGGAAAACGGGGCTGATGGACCAAATAGCCTAATTATGCTCCTATGTCTTATGGAAAGGATTCTCCATTAGTAGGAGTTTCTTGGGTCTGAAGGCAGGACTTCAGAATAAAGGGATATCCCTTTAAAACTGAGATGCGGAGGAATTTCATCTGCAAGATGTTGGTGAATCTATGGAATTCATTGCCACAGAATGGTGTGGAGGCCAGGTCAAAGGGTATACTTAAGGCAGAGGTTAATACTTCCTTGATTGGTAAGGTGGTTAAGCGTTATGGGGAGAACAGGAGAATAGACTTAAAATAGATCTCTTTTGATTGAATGATGGAGTAAACTCGATGTGCTGAATGGCCTAATGCTGATTTTATGGTCTCATGGGTCTTGATGAAACCTTATCTGGAGTTCTGTGTATGATTTGGGTCTCTTTACCCAAAATACTGAGGGTATAATTACCACAGAGGGAAAACAATGAAGATTCATCAGACTGGCTCCAGGGATGGTGGGATTGTCATGTGAGAAGAAATTAGAACAAAGAACATAGACTGTAACAGCACAGTACAGGCCCTTCAGCCCACAATGTTGTGCCAAACTTTTAACCTACCGTAAGATGAATCTAACCCTTCTCTCCTAGACAGCCCTCCATTTCTACCATCTCTAAAAGTGCCTTAAATGTCCCTAATGTATCTGCTCTTCCACAATCCGTGGCAGGCCATTCCACATGCTCACAGCTCTCTGTAAAAGCTTACCTCTGACATCTCCATTATGCTTTCCTCCAATCACCTTAAATCTATACCCTCTCATATTAGGCACTTCTGTGTTGGAAAAGTCTCTGGCTGCCTACTCTATCTATAGAACATAGAGCACAGAACATAAAACATAGAACAAAGAACGCTACAGCACAGTATATATTAATCTTGGAGTAAATTAAAAAGTGGCCATGATATTGTGCCCACCTTTTAACCTACTCTAACATCAATCTATCCCTAACCGTTCTCTCCTACATAGCCTTCTATTCCTCTAGCATCCATGGAAGACTATGTAGGAGGGAGCATTAAATTGATCTTAAAATTAAGTTGATAAAATCTGTATTTACTGGAGCTTGGAAAAATAATATAACTGAAAATGACTATATTCTGACAAGCTGTATATGAGGGGAATCTTTTCCCTGACTTGGGTGTCTCAGGTAATAGAATAAGAGGTTTAGTGTCAAATGAGGAGAACTGTTTTCTTCCAGAAGGTGATGAACCTCTGGAATTTTCTATCATAGAACAGATTAGAGGCAAAGCCAAAGAATATTTTTGAGATGAAAATAAACATACACTCAGTGGCCTCTTTGTTAGGTACCCCCTGTTCTTAATAAAGTGGCCACTGAGTATATGTTCATAGTCTTCTGCTGCTTGTAGCCCATCCACTTAAAGGTCTGACATATTGTACATTCAGAGATGCTCTTCTGCACACCACTGTTGTAATTCAGTTAACTCTCTCCTTTCTGTTAACTTGAACCAGTCTGGGATTCTCCTCTGCCTTCTCGCATTAACAAGGTGTTTTCACTCACAGAACTGTCACTGAACAGATGATTTTTAAAAATATTTTGTGCAGCATTCTCTCTCAATTCTAGAGATAATTGTGTATGGAAGTCCTAGGAGATCTGCAGTTTCTGAGATACTCAAACCACCCCATTTGGCACCAAAAATCATTCGATGGCCAAAATCAATTGGATCACATTTCTTCCCTATTCAGTTGCTTTTTAGTCTGAACAACTGAACCTCTTGATCATTTCTGCATGTTTTTATCGATTGAGTTGCTGCCACATGAATGGCTGATTATATATTTGCATTAATGAGCAGGTGTACAGGTGTACCTAATAAAGTGACCACTGGGTGTACTTCTCGATAAGGCAGAGGGAATAGAAAGGTATAGCAATGAGATGAGGTGAAGAGGATCACTCAAAGACCTGTACATAGTGTGAAATCACCAACTGGTCAACTGGCTTAGAAAGTCATCTCTGTCCATACTTCGCAATTATTTGCAATTCTGTGCAGGAAAGTGTTCTCTTTCCGTGCAAACCCTTGTACATCTGATTGATATAAGTAATGAACTTGCATAGAAATTATTATTCACAGAATTGTGATATCTTATTCACAAATCAAAATATCTCAGGGAGTTGGGGCCAAGTTACAGAAACAGGGAGAAGACAGGCCATAGCAGAATTGGCAGACATAGATATAAGCTTTAAGTCGGTAATTTTGTTTAACTAGCAGTCCATAGACCATAAGAACATGTTTCTACAGTTGTCAGAACCTACAGGTTTACAAATCTATTCAACAGTGGATGATCCTTCTCATGTGAATTCCGGGTGATCTTTACAATAAGGCTGAACAGGCGAGTGGTATGAAAGGTGAGACTTCCTTAATCAAGAATCACCAGCAGGATATTTCCTCTTTTGTCATACAACTGCACCCAATATCTATTAACAATTATCAGTACGAGATCTTGCACATAAACTACACCCCAAGTACATTCAACAAAAATCTACCCACTTTCTTTGCCCCCACCAAGCTTACGCTAACATGTCAATATATATTCACAAATAATAGATGGAATCAAATATGATTGAAATACTGTCAATGAGTCTGTGAGCCCAGAGGTTTGGATCAATGCACAATATTCAGAATACTCCAGATGGAGTTCAAACCCAAAAAGTGTGAAGTGATTCATTTTGGAAGGTTGAATTTGAAGGCAGAGTACAGAGTTAATGGCAGGATATTTCACAGTGCGGAGGAACAGAGAGACCTTGGGGTCCAAGTCCATAGATCCCTTGAAGTTGCCATGCAAATTGGTGGCATGGTTAAGAAGGCATATAGTGTGTTGACCTTCATTAGTCCTGAGGATTTAATTCAAGAGCCTGGAGTTAGACCACATTTGGACTATTGTGTTCAGTTCTGCTCATTTCATTACAAGAAGGATATGGAAGTTTTAGAAAACAGGCACAGGAAATTTACCAGAATGCTTCCTCGATTAGTTGGCATATCTTATAAAGATAGGGCTTTTCTCTTTGGAGTGAAGAAGGATGAGAGGTATACAGGATGATAAGAGGCATACTGTAGATTGAGTGGATAGCCAGAGATTTTTTCCCAGGATGGAAATGGGTAACACAAGGGGGTATAATTTTAAGGTGAAATGTGGATAGTTAGCGGGATTGTTAATGATAAGTTCTTTACACACAGAGTTTTGAGTGTGTGGAATGCATTGACAGAGATGGTGATACAGGCAAATACATTAGGGATGGGTAAGACAAGGAGACATGAACCAATCCCCACAAAAGAAGCAGAGAGGTGAGCATGAACACTTTCAAGTTCTTGGGTGTCAATATTTCTGAGGATCTAACATGGTCCCAACATAGCGATGCAGCTATGAGGAAGGCATGACAGTGGCTGTATTTCATGAGTTTGAGGAGATTTGGTTTGTCACCTAAAGCACTCAAAAACTTTTCTAGATGTACCTTGGGGAGCATTCTGACAGGCTGCATAACTGTCTGGTATGAAGGAGGGCGGTGTGCGACTGCAAAGGACCAAAAGAAGCTACAGAAAGCTGTAAAATTTTTCAGCTCCATCTTGGGTACTAGCCTCTGTAGTATCCAAGACATCTTCAAAGAGTGGTGTCTCAGAAAGGCAGCGTCCATTATTAAAACCCCCCATCACCCAATGCATGTCCTCTTCTCATTATTATCATCAGGTAGGAGGTACTGAAGCCTGAAGGCACACACTCAGTGATTTAGTAACAGCTTCTTCCTCTTTGCCATCCAATTCCTAAATGGACATTGAACCCAAGAACACCACCTCACTTCTTTTTTTTAAATATATATAAGTTCTATTTTTGTATTTTTGTAATTCATTCATATACATATATATACTTACTGTAATTAATTTACTTAGTTTATTTTCTTTCTATATTATCATGTATTATTGCATTGAACCGCTGTTGCTAAATTAACAAATTTCACGACACATGCCGGTGATAATAAACCTGATTCTGATTCTGAGTCTGACATTTAAAAACCTTAGATATACACATGGATGATAGAAAAATGAAGGACTATATGAGTTAGTTTGATCTTAGAGCAGGATAAAAGGTTAGCACAACAGCATAGGCTGAAGGGCCGGTACTCTCTGCTGTAATATTCTATGTTCAATGTTCATTTCATTAGTGACAGTTTTGCATGACCTCAAATTTTCTGAGCAAGAATGACAGAAGCCTTCTAGAAGAATATTAGAATCATGAACTCCAGAGGTAAAAGAAATCTGTATGAAGGTTTCAATGACAATTAGAATGAGACATATCCAGAAATTGTTGCATATATGGGGATGGAAATAATTGGTCTCTGTGACAGAGTGTATATGCGATCAGAAAGTAATTTGAACTTAAATATCAAAGTTAAAATCAATGCAAATTTATTATCAAAGCATAGTACATACATACATCTTACCAGATATCTTCCAGTCAAGTTAGCAACAGCTTACAATGATCCCTCAGTCGACATCTTCCGGATAGCACATGGAAATGTCTATTTTACTTATTTTACGTATGTTTTTCATATTAAATATGTTTCTGGAACTGTTAGAGCCTGTATTTTTCAGTCTGGGGATTGGCTGTGTGATCTAGTGATTGATGTGGCCTGATGATAGAAGAGGATGGTGGGGTATGCTGCTTTCTTGTGTCAGTGCTCCTTGTAGATGTGTTCAATGGTGGAAAGGACTTTCCCTGCGATGGACTGGGATGATTCCACCACTTTCTGTAGACTTTACTATTCCTGGGGATTGGTTCTAATATGATACTCAGTTTATGAACAGCTTGTTTCAGATTCAGGTGGGACAATGTTTGATGGTGAGAAAATAAGATTTTTTTTGACAATGTAGGAACAGTGTAAGTGTTGAGACAGGTGCTGCTGAGTTAAAGAATGTGGAAGAATGTTGTTTTTCCACCCTGTTCATTTATTGGTTTGGAGAGAACAAAGTCTCTTGATACTTGGTATCAGCTGTGAATATAGGCATTTACATAATGAGATGGCTGCATTAAATAAATATTCATGGTTGATTATAATTTAATACTGAACAGGAAATAATTCCACTTTTGCTTGCATAATGTAAGATACTCTAGACTGTGTGCTAATTGCGAAGTTGGTACGTTTCCAAAGATCATCATGCTACCTATTATTATATTTTCATCTTGCAAAGATTTAATTGCCTGACAAAGACATTTTGATCTGAAATTGAAAATTCTAGCTATTTGATCAATAGAGGAATAAATGCAGTATTGCTGGGCATGCACGGTGGTGAAATTGGACTTGGAACCTCTGCATTTTATGAACAGATGTTCTGAAGTCAGCCGGACTCGATATCGATAAAGGGGCTGTTGGACATATGTCTGCTGGAAGAATGCCATGGAGTTGGATCAGGATTTCAATCAGATTGTAAAATTAATTTGACAACACTCCTAACGCTTTTGAGATCCAAACTTGATCATGTGGTTTTCACTAACATTCCTCTATCCAGTACACATTCTTGGTGCAATATATTGGAAGCTCAGTGGAAATGAGTAGCCTCACAGAACTTATAGACCATAAGACATAGAAGCAGAGTTAGGCCATTTGGTCTGTCATGTCTGCTCTGGCATTCCACCATGACTGATTTATTATCCCTAACAACTGTATTCTCCTGCTTTCTTCCCAAAACCTTTGACACATTAACTAATTAAGGACCTATCAACCTCCACTTTCAATATACCCAATGACTTGGCCTCCACAGCTCTCTGTGGCAATGAATTCCACAGTTTCACCGGCCTCTGGCTAAAGAAATTCGGTCTCATTTCTGTTCTAAATGGATGTCCTTCTATTCTGAGGCTGTTCCCTCTGGTCACTGACTCATCCACTATAGGGAACATTCTCTCCATATCTTCTCTATCCCAAAACTTTCAATATTCGATAGGTTTTCAATGACATCCCCCATCATTCTTCTAAACTCCAGTGAGTACAGGCCCAGAGCCATCCTCATACGTTAACCCTTTCATTCTCAGAGTCATTCTCATGAATGTTCTCTGGGTTCTCTCCACTGCCATTACATCTTTTCTTAGATATGGGGCCCAAAAATGCTGGCAATACTCTTAAGTGTTGGTCTGACCAATACTGTATAAAGTTTCAACATCTTTTATGCTGGAAATAGGCACAAATGCAAGAATGAGCAGCTGGACTCTTTCCACCGAGGTGGGGTAAGACAAGAAATAGAGGCCATAGGTTAAGGATGAAAGATGAAATATTTAAGGAGAACTGGAGGTCATAGTTTAAGAGTGAATGATGACATATTTAAGAGGAGTCTGAGAGGGAAGTCTTCACTCAAAGGTGGGTAAGGGTGTAGAACAAGCTGCTTGTGGAAGTGCTGGATGTGGTTTTAGTTTCAACACTTAAGAGCAGTTTGGATAAGTATATGAATGGGAGGGGTATGGAAGGCAATGGTTGATGGGACTAGGCAGAATTATAGATTAGTTGGGCCATAGGGACTTTTTCTGTGCTGGAGTTCTCTATGACTCTCTGATTCTAGAATACAGAACAAACAATGGAAGAGGGAGGAAGAGAAAATGGATGCAAACTCTCCGCAAAAGGTCAAACGTACCCACTTTGGCTGAGATACAAATCTATGCTTCTGCACTTTTTTGTTTCACAACACTTTTGTTTCAGAAGATCAGGACAAATTGCAATCACAAGACAAACCCTGGAGCTGGGCAAGAACTGTATTGCCACTGGCTAAGAAGCTCTTTGAGTTGCTGATGACAGAAGAACTCTCAGATGCACTTACATTGGAATTAGTTTTTGGAATGGTTTCATGTATTGTACCAAGATAGATAAAAACCTGAGTCCTGACGAAGGGTCTCGACCCGAAACATTGACCACTTTTTTCAACAGATGCTGCCCGACCTGCTGAGTTCATCCAGCTTTTTTGTATGTCTATTTAAAAACCTTGTCCTGCATATTATTCATGCAAATCAATTGATTATACAGTGTGCTGACTTACATACTGCCCATTGTGCCACTGGTGTTCAGGGCAGCGATGAAGGGCCTCCATCTCTGTCTAGTCTTGGCAACCATGCAAGTTCTGGATGGAGACTCAGGAATATCATCACTCACAGATGTAGAAGGATTGATTCTTCAATGTTGTTTCTATAACAGCTTTGTTTTACCATTCAGGGTTCTTAGCTCCGACTTGGAGTAACGTGGGTGCATTTAAGGCAGAAATAGATAAGTTCTTGATTAGCCAAAGCATCAAAGGGTATGGGGAGAAGGCAGGGGAGTGGGGGTGACTGGAAGAGTTGGATCAGCCCATGATTGAATGGCGGAGCAGACTCGATGGGTCGAATGGCCTACTTCTGTTCCTATATCTTATGTTCTTATGGTCTTATAACCGCTCAACCTGGAGGACAGCTTAGTCCACTCTTAGTCCAGCTTTTACCCTTTGATCTGTCTAGCAAGGATGGCCCTACCAAAAGCCAAAGCACTAAGCCCTAACTCCAGCCAGCATAGCTCTCCAGATCATTGAGGTATGCAAGCCTGCGAACAACAGCGAGGTTGTGGTCCTCTTGGAGAACAGTGCATTGAGGTAGAACAACATTTATCTTTCATTTTTGCGCTATTTATTTATTTTCACAACTAAAGTTACTCCTTAGCCTTTTTCATATCAGAGAAAATAAAACAACAATGTCATTGCTGTGACATTCCATTCCATAAAACATAGTGGTGAATCTTCTTTGTACTCTGTCTAGTGCAATCATATTTTTCCCACAGTGTAGTAACTCATCAATTCAGTACGGCCTAACTAAGGGTAAATGTAGCGGTATCATAACACAATCAGAATCAGATTTAACATATGCCATAAAGTTTGTTGTTGTGCAGTAGCAGTATAGTGCAATATATCAAATATTCTAACAATTATAATCAGAAATATGATTTGTATGTAAAAATCTAATAAAGTAAGTAGTGCTGAAAGAGCTCAAAAATAGTGAGGTAATGTTTATTGGTTCAAGGAGCATTCAGAAATCTGATGGCAGAGGGAAAGAAGCTATTTGTAAAATGCTGAATCTGTGTCTTCAGTCTCCTGTACCTCGTCTTTGATGGTAAGAGGTACTAGAGCTTGCCTTTGTTGCTTTTGTAGAATTACCCTGCTGAATGAAAGCAATTATCTGGTATGCCTTACTAACCACTGCATACATCCATGCTGTTGCTTTCAGGGATCCTTAGACTTATAGATTAAGGTACCTCGATCTCTCAGTATTTCCTAGACTCCGACCGCACACTGTGTATGTCATCACCTTATTGATCCTCCCATATGTTTCAGAATAAAATTCCATCTGATGTTTCTGTGCTCATTTTGTCAACTCAGCAACTTTATTCTGCGGCTAATGGCTATTTTCTTCATGGTCAGAAGCACTATCAATATTCACGTCAGCTTGACAATCATGCCTCCGACTGTTGCATTGAGATTGCTAACCCAAGCAACAAACAAAAAGATCCTAGAGCTGACCCCTGTGGTTACCCACTGACCAGAGGTTTCTAATCACAAAAACAATCCACCGGCATCAATTCCCCTTCTCTCATCACCTTGGTCAAATTTGTATCCAATTGGACCAATTTCCCATGTGGGACGTTCAGATCAGATCCATTTATATATTGCATGCATATTGAAACATATGACAGCATGAATGAGAAGCCAGGTTGGTGTGTTGCTTCCCAGGTGCTTTGGTCCAGGATGTCTCAGAGGGGCTGCAGTGGCCAGAGGGTGAGTGGCCAGAGATATTGGTGCACGTTGGCACCAATGACGTAGATAAAAAGGGGGAAGATGTCCTATGCAATGAATAAAGTGAGCTGGGGAAAAAACTGAAGAGCAGGACCTTCAAGGTAGTCATCACTAGATTATTCCCAGTGCCACATGCTAGTAAGAGCAAGAACAGGATGATGGTACAGGTGAATATGAGGCTGAGGAAGTGGTGCAGGGGCAGGGTTTCAGATGTCTGGGTCATTGGGATTTGTTCTGGGGAAGGTATGTACAAAAAGATCGGGTTACACCTGAACCCAAGGCGGACCAATATCATTGTGTGCAGGTTTGCACGTGCTGTTTGGGAGGGTTTATACTAATTGGTTAGGGGATTGGAACCCAAGTGATAAGGCTGAGGATGGGGCAGTTGGTATACAAGTAGATGCAGTGCATAGTGAGACTGTGTGGAAGAACAGGCAGATGATAGGGCAAAATTGCAGTCAGTGGCATGATTTAAAATGCGACAAGGGACCAAATTCAAAAAATGGTCATGAATCCAGGACTGAGGGTGTTATATTTGAATGCACACAGTATATAGAACGAAGTAGATGGTCTTGCAGCACAGTTAGAGATTGGCAGGTATGATGTTATGGGCATCACTGAGACACGGCCAAAAGAAGATTATAGCTGGGAGCTTAGCATCCAAAAGAATAAGCAGGTAAGCAGAGTTAGTGGGTATAAAATGAAATCAAATACTTAGAAAGAGGTGACATAGGATCGGAAGAAGTAGAGTACTTGTGGGTAGAGTTAAGAAATGGCAAGGGTAAAAAGATCCTGAAGGGAGTTAAATACAGGCTCCAAGCAGTAGACAAGATGTGGGATATAAATTTCGAGGAAATAGAAAAGGCATGTAATAAGGGCAAAGTTACGATGGTCATAGGGAATTTCAATATACAGGTAGATTAGGAAAATCAAGTTGTTGCTGGATCCAAAGTGAGGGAATTTGAAGCATGCGTACAAGTGAACTTTTTAGAGCAGCTTGTGGTTGAGCCCACTAGGTGAAAGGCAATTCTGGATTGTGAGTTGTGTAATGAACCAGATTGGATTAAGGAGCTTAAATTAAAGGAGCCCTGAAAGCCAGATATATCAGTATTACAGTAGAGTAAAGAGAATTATGGAGGCGTGAGAGGGGACCTGGCCAAAGTTGACTGGAAGGGAACACTAGCAAGGATGACGAGACAGCAGCAATGGGTGGAGTTTCTGTGGGCAATTCTGTCAGAAAAATGCAGGGTAGATACATCCTAAAGATGAAGAAGTATTCTAAAGAGAGGATGAGACAGCCATGAATGACAAGGGAATTCAAAGACAGGATAAAACAAAAGAGAGAGCATGTAATATCGCAAAAGTTAGTTGGAAAGTCAAGGATTGGGAAGCTGTTAAAAACCAACAGAAAGCAACAAAAAAAAACCATAAGGAAAGAAAAAATAAAATATGAAGGTAAGCTAGCCAAAAATATCAAGGAGGATACCAAAACTGTTTTCTATTATCTCAAGAGTAAAAGAGAGGTGAGAGTGTATATTGGAACACTGGAAAATGATACTGAATAGATAGTAATGGGGGACAAAGAAACTTAATAAGTTTTTTGCATCAGTTTTCACTGTAGAAGACATTAGCAGCATGCCAGAAGTTCGGGAGTGTCAGAGGGCAGAAGTGAGTGCAGTTGCTATTACTAAGGAGAAGGTGATTGTGAAACTGAAAGGTCTGTAGGTAGGTAACTCACCTGGACCATATGGACTACAAACTAGGATTCTGATAGAGATGGTTGAACAGATTATAGAGGCATTTGTAATGATCTTTCAAGAAGCACTAGATTCCGGAATGGTTCTGGAGGACTGGAAAATTGCAAATGCCACTACACACTTTTAGACCGGAGGAAGACAAAAGAAAACAAATTATAGACCAGTTAACATGAGGAAATCTGCAGATGCTGGAAATTCAAACAACACAAACAAAATGCTGGTGGAAAACAACAGGCCAGGCAGCATCTATAGGGAGAAGCACTGTCGAAGTTTCAGGCCGACACCCTTCGTCAGGAAGGCCAGTTAGCCTGACTGCAGTAGTTGGGAAGACATTGGAATCCCTTATTAAGAATGAGGTTTCGGGGTACTTGGAGACTCATGACAAAGTAGGCCAAAGTCAGCATGGTTTCCCTAAGGGGAAATCTTGCCTGACAAATCTGTTGAAATTCTTTGAGGAATTAACAAGCAGGGTGGATAAAACAGAGGCAGCGAATGTTGTTTACTTGGATTTTCAGAAGGCCTTTGACAAGGTGCTACACGTGAAGCTGCTTAGCATTATAAGAGCCCATGGTATTACAGGAAAGGGCAAAGAAGTAGCAGATGGAATATAGTGTAGGTAAGTGGATGGTCATGTACTTGGATAGAAGGAATAAAAATGTAAACTACTTTCTAAAACAGGGATAAAAATTCAAAAATCAGGGGTGCAAAGGGACTTGGGAGTCCTTGTTCTGGATGCCCTAAAGGTTAATCGCAGCTTGAGTCAGTGGTAAGGAAGGCAAATACAATGTTAGTATTCATTTTGAGAGAACTACAACATAAGAGCAAGAATGTAATGTTGAAGCTTTGTTAGATATTGGTCATACCACACTTAGAGTATTTGGGGCCCTTATCTAAGAAAAGATATGCTGGCATTGGAGAGAGTCCAGAGGAAGTTCATGAAAATGATTCTGGGAATGAAAGGGTTAATGTATGAGAACCATTTGATGGTGTATCTCATTGAAGACTATCAAACATTGAAATTACTAGACAAAGAGATGTTTCCTATAGTGAGTGAGTCTAGGATCAGAGGGTTCAACGTCAAAATAGAGGAGTGTCAACTTAGAGTAGAAAGGAATTTCTTCAGTCAGAGCAGGTGAATCTGTGGAAGTCATTGCCAAGTCACGCAGAATTTTTTAGCAGAACTTGATAGATCTTAGTTCGTCATGGCGTTAAAACAGGAGAATAGGGTTGAAAGGATTAGTAAATCAGCCATGATAGAATGGTGGAGAAGGCTCGATGGGCCAAGTGGCCTTATTTTCCTTCTCTGTCTTCTTGTCTAAATGTGTTATAAACACAAAAGATCTGCAAATGCTGGATATATGCTAACAAAATGCTGGAGAAACTCAGCAGGTTAGGCCACATCTATGAAAGAAATAAATGATGAAGGGTCTTGGCCTGAAGCATTAACTGTATATTCATCTCCAAACATGCTGCATGACCTGCTTAGTTCCTCCAGCATTTTGTGAGTGAAATGTGTCACCTACATTAACAACCAATACAACCTAAGGATATTCTAGTGTAGACCTCCAAGTGTCACCACACATTCCCGTGGAAACATAGCATAGAAACATAGAAAACCTACAGCACAATACAGGCCCTTTGGCCCTTAAAGTTGTGCCGAACATGTCCCTACCTTAGAAATTACTAGGGTTACCTATAGCCCTCTATTTTTCTAAGCTCCATGAACCTATCTAAAAGTCTCTTAAAAGACCCTATTGTACCTGCCTCCACCACCGTTGCCAGTTGCCCATTTCATACACTCACCACTCTCTGAGTAAAAAACTTACCACTGACATCTCCTCTGTACCTACTCCCCAGCATCTTAAACCTGTGTCCTCTTGTGGCAACCATTTTAGCCCTGTGAAAAAGCCTCTGACTAGCCACACAATCAATGCCTCTCATCATCTTGTACACCTCTATCAGGTCACCTCTCATACTCCTTCACTCCATGGAGAAAAGGCCGAGTTCACTCAACCTATTCTCATAAGGCATGCTCCCCAATCTAGGCAACATCCTTGTAAATCTCCTCTGCACCCTTTCTATGGCTTCCACATCCTTCCTGTAGTAAGGCGACCAGAACTGAGCACAGTACTCCAAGTGGGGTCTGACCAGGGTCATATATAGCTGTAACATTACCTCTCGGCTCCTAAATTCAATTCCACAATTGATGAAGGCCAATACATCGTGCGCCTTCTTAGCCACAGAGTCAACCTGCACAGCTGCTTTGAGCGTCCTATGGACTCAGACCCCAAGATCCCTCTAATTCTCCACGTTGCCAATGGTCTTACCATTAATACTATATACTGCCATCATATTTGACCTACCACTTCACACATCTGGGTTGAACTTCATCTGCCACTTCTCAGCCCAGTTTTGCATCCTATCAATGTCCCACTGTAACATCTGACAGCCTCCCACACTATTCACAACACCTCCAAACTTTGTGTCATCAGCAAATATATAAACCTATCCCTCCACTTCCTCATTAGGTCGTTTATAAAAATCATGAAGAGTTAGGGTTCCAGAACAGATCCCTGAGGCACACCATTGGTGACCGACCTCCATGCAGAATATGACCCGTCTACAACCACTCTTTGCCTTCTGTGGGCAAGCCAGTTCTGGATTCACAAGCCAATGTCCCCTTGGATGCTATGCCTCTTTACTTTCTCAATAAGCCTTGCATGGGATACCTTATCAAATGTCTTGCTGAAATCCATATACATTACATCTACTGCTCTTCCTTCATCAATGCGTTTAGCCGCATCCTCAAAAAATTCAATCAGGCTCATAAGGCATGACCTGCCTTTGACAAAGCCATGCTGACTATTCCTAATCATATCATACCTCTCCAAATGTTCATAATTCCTGCCTCTCAGGATCTTCTCCATCAAAGTACCAACCACTGAAGTAAGACTCACTGGTCTATAATTTCTTGGGCTATCTCTACTCCCTTTCTTGAATAGAGGAACAACATCCGCAACCTTCCATTCCTCTGCAACCTCTCACATCCCCATTGATGATGCAAAGATCATCACCAGAGGCTCAGCAATCTCCTCACTCACCTCCCACAGTAGCCTGAGGTACATCTCATCCAGTCCCGGTGACTTATCCAACTTGATGCTTTCCAAAAACTCCAGCACATCCTCTTTCTTAATATCTACATGCTCAAGCTTTTCAGTCTGCTGTAAGTCATCGCTACAATTATCAAGATCCTTTTCCATAGTGAATACTGAAGTAAATTATTCATTAAGTACCTCTGCTCTTTCCTCTGGTTCCATACACACTTTCCCACTGTCACACTTGATAGGTCCTATTCTTTCACGTCTTATCCTTTTGCTCTTCACATACTTGTAGAATCCCTTGGGGTTTTCCTTAATCCTGCCCACCAAGGCCTACTCATGGCCCCTTATGGCTCTCCTAATTTCCTCATAATTCCCCTTACTCCAATTAAACGCTTTCCTAACTTGTCTGTTCCTATCCCTCTCTAACTCTCCAATTCTATTGTAAAGGAGATAGAATTATTATCACTAACTCCAAAATGCTCTCCCACTGGGTGATCTGACACCTGACCAGGTTCATTTCCCAATACCAAAATCAAATACAGCCTCTCCTCTTGTAGGCTCATCTATATATTGTGTCAAGAAATCTTCCTGAACACACATAACAAACTCCACCCCATCTAAACCACTTGCTCTAGGAAGATGCCAATCATTATTTGGAAAATTAAAATCTCCCATCATGACAGCTCTGTTATTATTACACCTTTCCAGGATCTGCTTCCCTATCTGCTCCTCGATATCCCTGTTACTAGTGTGTGGCCTATAACAAACACCTAGTAAAGTTATTGACCCCTTCCTGTTCCTAGCCTCCACCCACAGAGACGCCGTAGACAATCCCTCCATGGCGTCCACCTTTTCTGCAGCCATGACACTATCTCTGATCAACAGTGCCATGCCCCCATCTCTTTTGCCTCCCTCCCTGTCCTTTCTGAAACATCTAAAACCCAGCACTTGAAGTAATCATTCCTGTCCCTGAGCCATCCAAGTCTCTGTAATGGCCATCACATCATAACTCCAAGTCCTGATCCACACTCTAAGCTCATCTGCTTTGTTCACAATACTCCTTGCATCAAAATAGACACATCTCAAACCGTCCATCTGAGCGTGTCCCTTCTCTATCACCTGCCTATCCTCCTCTCGCACTGCCCACCATGTTCGCAGAATAACATGAGCAACAGCAACAACAACAGAACAGTAACCAAACAGCCACAGCAAAACAGGCCTGGTACCTCCATTCATCACACACAATCATCTCAGGATATCCCATCTGCAAGCCTTCAGTCTGCATTGGATTTGTGTACTCTCAGATTTTGGGCCTTCAACTACCTCAGTGGGTTTGCAACCTGGAAGACCCAGGGCTTTGACTGACTGGTCTTGACTTCTGGACTTTTGAACAACTTTGGGCTTCAATCTTCAGTATTGATCCCAGAACATGCTGATGACAATGTATGCAGTTCCTGGATGAGGACCCTGAACTGTAGTCCTCGAACACCAGACTATCCAATGACTGGGATGCCAAACCTTGTTAAAGGCTTTATTGAGATTCACATGATTTACATCAACCACATATCATCATTGACATAATTAGTTATTACCTCAAAATTTCAATTAAGGTAGTCAGGTCATATCTCCCTTAGTAAAGCCACACTGACAATCTTTAATTATTCCCTTCATCTCCAATGCAGATTAATTCTGTCACTCAGAATTCTTTCTATAATTTCTCTATTACAAATATGAGACTCACATGCCTATATTTACCAGGTTTATCCCTCTCCACCTCTTGACTAAAATACCTCATCAGCTGTACTTCATTCATTTGACATCTCTTCTGTGGCCCGAGAAGAATGTTAAATCTGACAGGAGTTTTAGTAATCTCCCCTTTGCCTCCATTAAGAGCTTGGAAAACTTCTCATCAAGACCCATCAACTTTTTCACATTTGCATCCAAGACAATGACAAATTCATTCTCCATTTCAATGAAAGCCTGTTCTCGAATTCTACTTTCCTGAGTACTAGAACTACAATACACACAAGTGGTAGGTGCCTGGAATATTCTGGCAGATGCAGTGGTAGAAACCAGGACTGTACAAACACTTCCAAGGAATGAACAGGCAAGGAACAAAGGGATGCAGTCCACATGCAGGCAGATGGTATTAATTTAGTTTGACATCATGGTTAGCACACACATTGTGGGATAAAAGCCCTATCCTGGCCCGACAGGTTACTGTCGATGCAATGCTCCTCAGACAGGATGAAGAGGTCAATACTCCCCAATGCCATTAGGCTTTACAATTCAACTGCCAGGACTTAAGAACTTTTTTAAAGCTATTATTAATGCTTTTTGAGTTAGTGATTTAGATGCATATCATATTATTACTGAGTTAAGTATTGTATGTAATGAGTTTTTGCTACAACAAGTGTATGGGACATTGGAAAAAATGTTGAATTTCCCCATGGGGATGAATAAAGTATCTATCTATCTATCTATCTATCTATCTATCTATTGCCTCTTCTTTGCAACTATGTTTGATAGAGCACAGGTGTGGATCAGTAACAGCACAGTATAGACCCTTCAGCCCATGGTTTGCTGACTCTAAGATCAATCTAACTCTTCCGTGCTACATAGCCCTCCATTGCTCTATCATCTATCTGCCTATCTAAGAGTTTCTTAAATGCCCCTATTACATCTGCCTCTGCCACCAGCCCGGCAGAGCATTCCATGCACCCATCACTCTCTGAGTAAATTATCCGGTAAATTAAGACCATAAGATATAGGAGCAGAAGTAGGCCATACGACCCATCGAGTCTGCTCTGCCATTCAATCATGAGCTGATCCAATTCTTCCAGTCATCCCTACTCCCTTGCCTTCATCCGATAACCATTGAAGCCCTGGCTAATCAAGAAGCTATCTATCGTTGCCTTAAGTGCACCAGTGACTTGGCCTCCACAGCCAGTCGTGGCAACAAATTCCTCAGATTTAACACCCCCTGACTGAAGTAATTTCTCCACATCTCTGTTCTAAATAGATGTTCTTCAATCCTGAAGTCGTGCCCTCTTGTCCTAGACTCCTCTACCATGGGAAATAACTTTGCCAAATAAATTGAGCAAGTATCTGAGCAGGTAGCTCCTACTCTAACTCGAGGCAATATTCCATTCAATTCAATTAAAGTTTAATGATCTTTCAACCATATATTAATACACAGTGTTACTCCGGAGCCAAGATACAAAACACGGTACCAACAGTCGCATACTGCACATAGCCCATACGAGATGGCAAGCACATTAAAGATATCAGTAAAATATAGCCTCATTAAAAAAAAATAGTCCAGACCCCGAGTCCATCAATGCCACAGAAATCCGCGGCCGACCACAATACAGCTAGTCTTTTGCCGAGCAAACACTGGGAGGCAGCTTAGACGTCTTGCCACAGTGCCACTGATGGAGCACACCAGCTTCAATGCCTCTCTCCAGATGGCGCTGCAGCTGGAGGCCTAGTCCTCCCAACTGAGGCCCCGCAGCTCCTCCACCATCCACCCCTGCTGTCCGCTAATAAATCAGTGAATCAGATTTGCAGCACTCCACAGTAACAAAGTCCAAAGGGGTCCTATGAACATTGTTATTTCATCGATGTTTATTTATAAAAGTTACGCTGAACTTATTCTACCACCTTTACAGGCAGTATATTCTACATCATTTTCTATGAAACAATTTTGTATTACAACATCAGAATCGTCGATGAAAGCTGAATACAAAAACAAAGCTCCCTTTTAAAGATTTTGATACAAGAAGGATTGTTTGATAATTATGGGACTGCTGCTGCTTTTTGAAAACCCCCATCGGAGCCAATATGGTACATGGGAGGTGTTCCACAAATCTAAGATCTAAATAGAATAATCGTAATGGGTGGATGCTGCAACTATTTGGTTTTTCTTGAACAAATGGACCCAAACTCTGTAGTTCCTTCAAAACCCACTTTATTGTTAATACAAAGAAGAAATAGAGAGTTGCGAGAAATGCTTTATATTGTACACTATCGTTTGTATATCACTAATAGGTAGGGCTAACTTAAGCAACCCCTAGTAGTCTACACCGCAGAATATCCTTGGTGTCAGTTCTGCTGCTCGGCTCAAAGGTGGAACCCAGGCGAGTGGTCTGCACAAGAAGAAACTTGCCCACCTTTATAGCTCTATCGCCACCTCCCAGTCTAGCTGGAAGGGGCTAGGCATCCAATCGGATGCCTACACAACCCCAGCTTAGCTAATCCAAGTCCTGGTCACGTATTAAGCCAACATACATCCTCCACACCTGCAAGAACCTAGGTTGATATGACATTCAACAATCAGCCTCTGCCTCCCCAGGGACATTTCATCCTATTAAGCTTACAATCAAACAATGTTAAAAAACATTTTTAGAAACAAAGTAATTGTCGCTTTTACGCAAATCAGCACTTTTAGCTTGTTCTCAGGCTTGTTATCCGGTATACCAGGGTCATATATTGTCATCCCCTTATTTAATATGAAGGGTCAATCAGCCCAATAACGTAACAGGCCCACAAATTTCTAATTGTTAACCATTTCTTTACCGTATCCATTTTCATACCCACTCACTCTACCCATACACTTACCTATACAGGTGGCAGGTAGCATAGTGGTTAACACATTTGATTTATAGCACCAGCAATTCCAAGTGGGATTTGATTCCGGTTGCTGTCTGTAAGGAGTTTGAACATGAATGTGTGGGTTTCCTCTGGGTGTTCTAGTCTCTTCTCACATTTCAAACAACTATGGTTACAGTTCAGGTTAGCAAGTTGTGGACATGGTATGTTGGTACCCGTGTTTGGTGACATTTGTGGGCTGCTCCCCTGCATAATCCTTGCTGACACAAATGATGCATTTCACTGTATGTTTTAAAGTACATGTAACAAATAAAGCTAATCTTTAAATATGTTCTTCATGTGGTCTGGAAACCAAAAGCAACAGCAGCATGGACAAATTGATCTGAAGGGCATGTTTCCTTCTGTATTCTTCTGTTGTCTTTCCATGTAATAACTGAAATGTAGCTACCAGCCTTCTAAAGAGAAGAACAGTTTTCATTATTTATTCCATTTAAGAACTTGAATACTTTCATTTAATGTCAACACACTCTTCTCCACTCAAAGGAGAACAATCTCTGCTTCTGTTCGTCTCTACAGAAGTGAAGTCACTCATTGCTTGTGAAATTTTTATCAGAAGTTCTTGACATCTTTTATAATGTGCAGTCACCATTGAAATAGCGTTCTGCAGCAAAGACTTTGAATCACTACCTTGCTTTGCATCAGAAGTACACAGAATTAAATAACACATAACCAAGCTTGCAACAGCAAACTGTCTTAATAACATTACTGTAGCACTGAGCTTTAAGGAAAGAGGACTGCTGCCCAATTTAACAGAGCAGAGAAATTGCAGTAACTGTTGATTTCCCTTCTTTCATGGTTGGTATCAACAATCAGGGCACCAGTTCCTATAGCTACCCCAAACTTGTTGCAAATGTTTTTCTCTCTGATTCTACTTTGAAACGTCCTTAAGGTCATTTTTCTTCTTATCTTCAGCAGTTCATTATTTTCTAATTTAATGACTCACTTTATGAGTGCAGATGTTCACTGCCTACAGTATTAGAAATTAAACAATCTCTCTCCTTTTCTCTAGCGCCCTTCAAGTCCAATTTGTAAATGGAAAAAGGTTATACAAGCAAATAAAATAGTTCATTTGGCTCAACTTAACAGAGAATGCATACAGTATACAACCTGAAATTCTTACTCTTCACAGAGACATCACGAAATGAGAACCCCAAAGAATGAATGAAAGTGACTTCAGAGCCACAGAGCCTTCCTGCACCTGCCCCGACTTGCAACAGCAGAAGCAATGACCCCTCCACCCCCAACCCCCCACCCCACCATGGAAACAATAGCAGAAGCCCCAAAAGAGACATTGATCTAGAACCCAACAAAAACTACAGTCCATAACTCAGCACTTTGGTATCCCATTTTATAATGTGACAAGTTTTCCAATTTATATGGTATTTCAGAAATGAAAGGAGTAGAGGAAATCCTGAGATGCTGGAAGCACTCAGCATGTAAGTCAGCATCTGAGGAAAGAGTTAATGTTTTGGTCAAAGATCCTTCACCAGAACCTTCAAAGGTTTGAAGGTTTGAAGTTCAAAGTAAATTTATTATTGAAATTTACATTATGTCATCGCATACAACCCTGAGATTCATTTTCTTGTGGGAATTTTCAATAAGTCCATAGAATAATAACCATAGCAGTATCAATGAAAGACCGCACCAGCTTGGGCGTACCACCAGTGTGCAAACAACAACAAACTGGGCAAATATAAAAATAAAGAAATAATTATAAATAAATAAGCAATAAATATCAAGAACATGAGGTGAAGGTGGTATTTAATATTTCAAAAATATTTGAGTCATTTTGTATATATATTGGTTGATTAAGCATTCTTGTTTGGTTAAATAATTAATTACAGGTTATATGCATAAATACATTAATTGCAAACATCATCATGCTACCATATGATACTTGTGCGCTTTGCTAAAAGTAAAGACGAAGTTACACCCACATTTTGGAACTCTGTGTCTCCTTTGAATAAATTTAATATTTTGAAGTTACAAAACATAATAGAAGAGTCCTTGAAAGTGGGAACATTTCAGTGATAGGGCAAGTGAAGTTGTCCCCTTTGGTTCAAAAGCCTGATGGTTGGGGGCGGGGGGCGCAGTTCAAAATTCAAGAATCAAGTTGATTTGTCACATGTACATTGAAACAGGAAATACTGGGTGTATTGGGGGCAGCCTGCAATTGTCACCACACATTCCTGCACCAGCATAGCATGCCCATAAACGCTTGGCAAATCAACAATAAAAATACAAAAAAAAGCAACAGACTACAATGGCAAAACAAGGCCTATTACTCCCTCCCACCTACGCACATACACAGTCTTTTGAACTCAGGACAGGTTACCAACTCCAGCCTCCAGCAGATGCAGATTCAGTTCTCCAGGGTTAGGGCTTTGACCTCCACAGTAACTGGCTTTCCCTTTCTATTGATGATGTTCGACCTGCTCAACATTTCCAGCATTTCTTCATTTTGTTCTGTCAAACAAGTGGTCCCACATTATGGGAATGTAGGTTTGCATTTCTAGAAGGTGGGCTGTATTGTGAATTTCATTAAACTGAAGCCGTGTCATCTGTGTTTGTGCCAAGAAACACCAGCCGATAAAAGGAAATAATGTATAAAATTATTAGCTATATTGATATAAATTCCAATAGAACAAATTTTATTCTGTATCCCCAGTTCTTGGGTAGTGATAGATGAATTCCATAATTCCATAAATTCAAAGATACAATGTTTCATTTATTATCAAAGTACATAACTCTGAGATTCTTCTTTTCCAGATAGTTTCACAATATCAAAACCAAGAAAAAAAAGAACAGCAACATGGTCATCAACCCCCAAACCACTCCCCTGCATGAAAAGCAACAAGAACGTTGGCCATAATCTTCTATTAAATTTCTGGAACCTCAATGGCTGTATAGCTCCTAAAACAGTACAGCACTAAAACAGGCCCTGCAGCCTATGTTGTTGTGCCGACCTTTCAATCCACTCTAGGATCAATTAACCCTTCCCTCCCAAATACCACTCTATTTTGTAAAATCCATGTGCATATCCATTAGAATCTTAAATGTCCCTAATATATCTACATCTACCATGGGTATCACCTGCACCTGAATTTATTTTCTCGTATGTTTGCACCAGGATCTTCCTGCTGCTCTGTATTCATGCCAGCAGATGATCAGATGATTACTTAAAGATAAATTGGGCCATCATAGATGTTGGTTCAGTAAGTCTGAGTGAGAATCTGAGGATATGGTGCCTTGTGGGAAGTGTGTTGAATTGGGCTCTTTGATGTTGTGAAACTATCTCAGCAAATATTCTCCCGAAGAAGAGTAAGATGCATGTACTAAAATTAAATATATATGAATTAAAATGCATGGAGTATTTTTAAATATTCTGGGATATTGTAGCTTATGACACTTGACTGACAGCCCAGAGGTTAGAAAAGCACGATCAGAATTATGTTTATTATCATGCAATTCAGCAGGTCAGGCGGCAACTGTGAAAATGAATAAGCAGTCAGCATTTCAGGCCGAGACCCTTCATCAGGAATCCTATGGAAATGAATCAATTGTTGACATTTGGGCTGAAATCCTTCATCAGGAGTGCTATGGAAATGTGTAGAGTAACGTAATTGGGAAAAATGTACATAATTCACAACTATTGACATTGAGTTGGGATTCTGATTTAAAGGCTGGTTTGGTCTGATGTCATGAAGTTATTACATAAAGTGTTTTGGAGTTCAATAAAATGAGTCACAGGTCTTGAAAAACTTGAAACACCTTACATTATTTTATTTGCAAAAACCGACATTGGTGGAAACCTACAAATGAATAAACAGTTGACGTTTCGGGCCAAGATCCTATGGAAATGAATAAACAGCCGAAGTTTCAGGCCAAGACCCTTCATCAGGAGTCCTATAGAAATAAAAAAGCAGTTGATGTTTCATCAGGAGTCCTAATGAATGGTCTTGGCCAGAAGCATCGGCTGTATATTCCTTTCCGTAAGACATAGGAGCAGAATTAGGCCATTTGCCCATCGACTTTGCTTCGCCAGTTCATCATGGCTGATCTAATATTCCTCACAGCCCCAGTCTCCTGCCTTCTCTCCATTTCCCTTCATGCCCTGACCAGTCAAGAATCCGTCAACTTCTGCCTTAAATATTCATAATTATTTGGCCTCCACTGCTGCCTTTGACAAAGAATTTCATAGTTTCACCACACTCTGGCTAAAGAAACCTCTCCTCATCTCCAGTCTAAAAAGATGCCCCTCTATTCAGAGGCTGTGTCATCTGGTCCTAGACTCTCCCACCATAGGAAACATCCTCTCTACATCCACCCTATCAAGGCCTTTCACCATTCGATAGGTTATAATGATTCCATACCCTGTTCACTTTCAAGAACTCTAGAACTCAGTATTACTTAACTCTTTGTTTATTGATTATTATTATTTGTATCTGCCTAGTTCATTACAGACAATGCCCTTCCCCCAATTGAGCACGTTAACAAGAAACACTGCCACAAGACAGCAGCATCCCTCATCAAGGACCCCCACCATCCAGGTTAAGTTCCCTGCTCACTTCTACCATCAGGAAGGAGGTATAGGAACCTTGGGTCCTACACCAGCAGATTCAGGAGCAGTTATTACCCTTCATCTATCAGGTTCCTGAACCAGCATGAATAACTTCACACACCTCAGCACTGAATTGACTCCATAGCATATGGACTCACTTTCAATGACTCTACAACTCATGTCCTCAGTTTGATTTATTTATCTTTTATTCTTATTTGCACAGTTTGTCTCCTTTTGCGCATTGGTTGTTAGTCTTAGTGTGTAATTTTTTATTTGTTTTGTTGTATTTCTTTGTTCTGCTGGGAATACCTGCAAGCAAATGAATCTCAGGGTAGTATATGGTGACATATAGATATTTTGATAATAAACATGATGAACTTTGAACTTTCTACCTTATCTATGCACCTCCCATCTTTATAACCCTCTATAAGCCTCCTATAAAAATCAAGCAGAGGAGGAAAAGCAAGTGAAACTTTAAAGGAATCAAGTAAGCAGGGTCTGAAGGGCGCCTACCGGGGTTTAATTAAGAAAAAGGATTGGATGACAGAGAAAATTAATGTAGTCTGCATGAGAGATGATGATCTGTCAGCTTCCAAGCAGTACCTTGCATTCTTCCCATTACTGTGTGCAGAGTATCCCCTATTGCTTGCCAAGGATCGTCATGGTGAATTTAACACAAGCATAAAAGGAAGAAAATTAACTACTTGACTGAGCTCCTTAAAAGATATCTGTAAAGATATCTGTTGCAATATGATTTATGTTATTCAATCATGGTGTGTGTGCATGAGAGAGGAATGAGGCTTATTTTATTATTGATGTTTTGACATTTGGTAGGTTCCATTTTGTTGGCCTTTGTGTTGTTCTGCTAAGCATTGTGGGCATGCTGTGTTAGCACTGGAATGTGTGGCAACAATTGCAGGCTGGCCCCAGCACAGCCTTGGGTGTTTTGGTTATTAACACAAATTACACAAATCTCTGTATGCCTTGATGTACATGTGATAAATAAATCTGAATCTGAATCTGGAATCGAGTTGAGTTTTATTTTATTTTTGTTTTTTAACTTTAGAGATTCCGCTTGGAGCAGGCCTTTCTGGCCCAACGAGCTCACGCTACCCACTTACACCCATGAGACCAATTAACCAACAAACCGATCGATCATTGGAATGTAGCAGGAAACGGGAGGACCAGGAGGAAACCCAAGCCAGGAGGACCAAGGAGCAAGTATAAATCCTTACAGACAACAATGGGTATTGATCCCAGGTTGCTGGCACTTTATTAATGTTATGTTAACTACTACACTACCATGCCTCCCACAAGTTGTCATATGCACGTATACACATATGCACAGATACAAAGAAACACTTGCAGCACTATTATAGGCACATAGAATTATATAAACAGCATTCACAAGAAAACCAAATTAAACATTATTTATACACTATTTGTGTATAAATGCACAAATATTTATGCAATTAAAGTCAAAAGTTACCTTTGAGCTTAAGGTAAAAGAACACTTAGGAGGCAGTGATCACAAAATGATTGAGTTCAACTTGAAATTTGATCGGGAGAAAGTAGTCTGATTTGGCAGTATTTCAGTGGAGTAAAGGAAATTACAGTGGTATGAGAGAGGAGTTGCCTAATCCTAATCCTAAGAACTTTCTACATGGGCACAATTGAGAGCATCCTGACTGGCTGCATTACTGCCTGGTATGGGAACTGCAGTACCCTCAATCACAGGACACTGCAGATTGTGGTGCGGACAGCCCAGCGCATCTATAAATATGAACTTCCCACTATTCAGGATATTTACAAGGACATGTGTATAAAAAGGACCCAAAGGGTCATTGGGGAAATGGTACCGCAGCATAAAAGCCAGGACCAACAGGCTCCGGGATAGCTTCTTCAAACAGGCCATCAGACTGATTAACTCATGCTGATACAATTGTATTTCTATGTTATTTTGACTGTCCTGTTGTACATACTATTGATTATAAATTAGTATAAAGTGCACATTTCACATCCAGACAGAGACATAATGTAAAGATTTTTACTCCTCATGTGTATGAAGGTTGTAAGTAATAAAGTCAGTTCAATTCAATTCAATTCAAGTAAATGGTTGCTTGAACTCGGCCTTTTCTCCTTGGAATGATGGAGGGTGAGGGGTGACCTGATAGAGGTGTATAAGATGATGAGAGGCATTGATCATGTGGATAGTCAGAGGCTATTTCCCAGGGCTGAAATGGTTGCCACAAGAGGACAGGTTTAAACTGCTGGGGAATAGGCACAGAGGAGATGTCAGGGGTAAGTTTTTTACTCAGAGAGTGGTTTGGATGTTTCCCCAAGTGGGGGAGTCTAGGACAAGTGTGCACAGACTCAGGATAGAGGGGTATCCATTTAAAACAAAGATGCAAAGAAATTTCTTTTAGCCAGAGGGTGGTGAATTTGTGGAATTTGTTACCACAGGCAGCTGTAGAGGCCAGGTCGTTGGGTGTATTTAAAGCAGAGTCTTGATAGGTTCTTGATTGGACACGGCATCAAAGGTTACAGGAAGAAGGCCAGGCAGTGGGGCTGAGGAGGGGAAGAACCGATCTGTCATGGTTGAATGGCAGAGCAGTCTCGATAGGCCTAATGGCCTATTTCTGTACCTATATCTTATTATCTTTATAGCGGCATCAATATGTTGTGACCAGGTTAGATTCTTTTACAGGAGGGAGCACAATAAAAAAAAAGACAATGTCCATTGTGGCACAATGTAATCATAGTGTTGCTATAATGAAGTAGTGCTTTTGTTGTTTGTCAAGAACTTAATGCTTGAAAGGAGGTAACTCTCCATACCCCTCCCATTTATATATTTATCCAAACTTCTCTTAAACGTTGCAATCAGTCCTTCACCGATCACTTGGACTGGCAGCTCGTTCCACACTCTCACCACCCTCTGAAGAAGCTCCTCTCAATTTCCCCTTAGTATTTTACCTTTTGCCCTTAACCTATGATCTCAAGTTCCATTCTCTTTCACCTTTAGTGGAAAAAATGCAAAAGGAACTCTGCTGATATTTACAAAAGCAATACATGAGCAAAATGCTGGAGGAACTCAGCAGGTCACAGCATCTATGGAAAAGAGTAAGCAGTGAACATTTCTAGCTGTGACCTTTCTTTAGAATACAAAATATTTAAAAAAGATATCTACTAGAAAACTCAATTACATCTCCATACTTTATCCAGTGTGTATTCCTTGACTCTCTCTTTCTCTAACTCCTCCTCTGTCTCTATCTCTGTCCCTATCCCTATCTCTCTGTGTCTCTGTGTCTCTCCCTCTGTCCCCATCCCCACCTCTATCCCTAAATCTCTGCAGCTCTTGTGACTCAGTCAGAGTAGTTGCCATTCCAAATCAGAATGTACCTGGATAGGATAGTTTCTGTGGTGCAAAATCCTACAGAAACTTAGCAAAGCTACATTGGTTTTGTATTCCATTACCCTTGCCAATTGCCAATATCATATTTACCTTCTTAATTGGTTGTTATATTTCAATGTTGACTTTCTTTGTCCTTTATATAAGGATACTGAGATAGTCATGAACTCCAACATTGATTAGTATTACATTATTTAAATATGTTTTCTCTTCTTCATACCTGTGCTAAACCCACACATAGTCAACATCAATAGTTAGGCTGGACTTCTAGTTATTCTGTTGGGGGATAATGCCAACACTGGGATTAGGCTTTCTGAAGAGAAGGTTGTAGTAGAGAATGAAAATATAAAATAATAAATCTGCAATTGACATAGGTAGGAGCAGAATCTACAGTACATACTTGTGATGCTGTTGTAAAGGAGCTTTTAGACCATAACACCATAAGACATACTGCAGGAGCAGAAATAGGTCATTGGCCTATCAAGTCTCTCCACCATTCAATCGTGGCTGATTTATAATCCTTCTCAATCCCATTCTCCTGCCTTCTCTACGTAACCTTTGATGCCTCACTAATCAAGAACCTCTAAATATATCTAGAGATACTGGAGTAACATCTATAAATACCAGAAACACTCAGTCTGTCAGAAGTCATCTATGGAGAGAGGTACAAAGTCAAGGACTTGAAATGTTGACTTTATTTTCTTACCTGAGACACTTCCTTATTTGTAATGAGCTTCCAACATTTTATGCTGTATTCTGGACACTTTCCATTTCCAAAAGACAGTGAAGTTTCTGTAACTGTGGTGGTTTACTTGACTAAAAGAAAATTAATTAGAGGAAGCAATATTTAAAGCAGCAGTTCTGTTTTGAATGCTTACAAAGCAATTTCCTTTTAAAATGTAATTGCCATTTTCAAATAATATCATGAAAATGCCTCTGTTTATTCTTCTAAGTTTATTGATTCTTAAAACTTGTTGATGTACATTTTAAAGGGACTCTATGTTACCCCTAAGCAAGGAATCCCATTGATTATTAGTCAGGTTGTCTTGTAAACATATAGTTTTGACAAAACAACTACTGAAAAACAATGACCCACGGGACCGCGAATGCTGGCTAACTCACATATTTCTTGCACCTCTTTTGCGTGTAGCTAATGAGATATAGAAACATAGAAAACCTACAGCACAATACAGGCACTTCAGCACACAAAGTTGCGCTGAACATGTCCCTACCTTAGAAATTACTAGGCTTACCTATAGCCCTCTATTTTTCTAAGCTCCATGTACCTATCCAAAAGTCTCTTAAAAGACCCTATCGTATCTGCCTCCACCACTGTTGCCAGCAGCCCATTCCACGCACTCACCACTCTCTGAGTAAAAAACTTACTCATGACATCTCCTCTGTACCTACTCCCCAGCACCTTAAACCCGTGTCCTCTTGTGGCAACCATTTCAGTCCTGGGAAAAAGCCTCTGACTATCCACATGATCAATGTCTTTCATCATGTTATACACCTCTATCAGGTCACCTCTCATCCTCTGTCACTCCAAGGAGAAAAGGTTGAGTTCACTCATATGGTGATGTTATTTTATCCAACTACTTCAGAAATTAACAGGAAAGACAGATATGAATTAATATTGCAAATCCAGGACTTACAAAATGTTTTGTGACTGATGATGTCTAGTCCATCACAGGAAAAGCCTTCCCAGCCATTGAACGTATCTTCAAGGAGCACTGCCACAAGAAAGTAGCATCCATCATCAAAGACCCCCACCATCCAGGCCATGCTGCCTTCTCACTATTACCATTGGGCAGAAGGTTCAGAAGCCTTAGGTACCATATCAGCAGGTTCAAGAATAATCATTACCCTTCAACCATCAGCTTCCTCAACTAATGTGGATAACTTCACTCACCTCACTCTGAACTTTTTCCACAACCTATGGACTCAATTTCAAGGACTCTACAAATTACATTCTCAGTACTATTTATTTATTATCAATTTTGAATATGCACAATTTGCTTTGCACATTTGCGTGCAGTTTTCACAGATTCTATTATATTTCTTTCTTCTACTGTGAATGTCTGGAAGAAAATGAAGCAGAGTAGTATGTGGTGACATCTACATACTTTGACAATAAATTAACTTTGAACTTTGAACTTCTGAATGTGCTTTAGATGTGTTGTCCTGTAGAACATGAAAAGTGACAGCCACTCTGCATACTGCAAGGTCCCACAAAGAGCTTGATAATCAAAGTGATAAATATCATCCAAGACATTGGAGATCGTTCATCATTTGAATCAATAACTCTGCTTCTCTATTTACAGATGCTGTTTGGCCTGGTGAAAGTTTTATTATAAATGTTATCAATCACAGTGCTGAAATATTCTGTTCCTCCCCCAACTCTGCCATCCCAAAGTCCTCCTAAAGGCACAATCATAACAGGTTTACAACATTCAAAGTAAAGTTCAAAGTAAATTTATTATCAAAATACATATACTAACTTAAGATTCATTTTTCTTGCAGGCATTCACAGTAGAACAAAGACTAATAGAATCAATGAAAAACTACACACAAACGCAGACAAACAACCAATGTGCAACAAAGACAAATTTTGCAAATATAAAATAACTACGTAAATAAATAACACTGAGAACATGAGTTGTGGAGTCCTTGAAAGTGAATCAGTACAGAGTAAGTTGAGTGAAATTATCCATGCTGGTTCAGGAGCCTGATTGACGAGGGTCACTGTGTTCTTGAACCTGGTGGTGTGGGACCTACAACTCCTGTACCTCCTTCCCGAATGCTGCAGTGAAAAGAGAACCTGGCCTGGATGGCAGGGGTCCTTGATGGTGGATACTACTTTCTTGTGAAGTGTGCCTTGTAGGCATGCTCAGTGGTGGGAAGGGTATTGTTTCAGAGGGACTGGACTATATCAATTCTTTTTTGTAGGCTTTCCTGTCACTGAGCATTGATGTTTCTATACCAGCCCATTTCATTTCCACAATATTGTATGAAAAATAATGTTTCCTGGAATTAGTCTTCTCCAACTTGGCTCTGAATTAAAGATGGAGTCCTTCCTGGATCACCCATAAATGGAATACTTTCTCTCCACCAATCTTACCAATTCTATTGATCAACACAAACAAAATGCTGGAGGAACTTATTGGGTCAGGCAGCATCCATGGTGCGAAATGAACAGCAGAAGTTTCAAATTGAACCCTTTCATCAAACTGAGCATTTTCAACAGGACTGGAAACAAAGAGGGCAGAAGCCAGAACAAAAGGGTGACTGGGGTTAGTGGGGTGGAGAGGGGCACGAGCTTGTGGGTGATAGGGAAATCCAGGTGATGGGGCATGGTAGGCAGATGGGGGAGGGAGAAAGGTAGGAATGATATAAGAAGCAGGGAGGCAGTAGGTTGAAGTAGTGAAGGGCTAAAGAATATTGAATATGATACACGAAGACAGCAGAATATGGAATAAAGGGGTGGTGGTGGGGAGCAAGAGGGAGGACAATGAAGGTGGGGAGGGGAAAGAAAAGTGGCAAAGCAGAGAGGTAAAGAAAAAAACAAAACAAAATGGGGGGGGGGTGTACAGCTAGGGGAGTGGTCCCTGCAAGTTAGAGAAATCAGTGCTGATACTGCCACATTGGAAATTGCAGAACATGAGGTATTCTTCCTCTTCCTTTCCAGTCTTCATGAAGGGACTCAGCCTGAATGCCTATTGCTTGCCTTGCTGAGTTCCTCCAGCATATTGGGTGAGTACTCCACATTTCCAGTATTTGCAGAGCCTCTTACAATGCCATTGACCACCATTATTCATCTCCATCAGAGCAACACAGTGACTCAGCTAGACAAGCCGTTGTCTCACTGCTCCGGTGATCCGGGTTCCATCCTGACCTCTGGGTGGTTTTGTGTGGTCTTTGCACATTTCCTAATGGCATTTCCATGGGCTTCTTCCAGGTATTCCAGATTGCTTCAACATCCCAAAGACCTGTGGGTTGGTGGGTTATTTATCTCTGGTGCATGAGTGAATGGTAGAATCTTCTGAGAGCATAGTGAAAATAAAATGGTATTTGTACAATTTTGCAAATAGATGCATGAAGTTCAGCTGTTTGAAGAGCCTGATTCCATGCTATATAACTCTATGACTTAACGTCGTGCAGAGGTTGAGTTGGGTTGGGTTAATTAGGGTGGAGACAAGAGTGTCATGAACCTTTCAGACCAGCAAGGGGCGCTGCATAGTGTAGGTCTCAGTGCACCTGAACATCATTTATATGACTTTATTAGAGTTGTTTAATGACAACTTTTATCATTAAGCTGTCACTGTGTTTCTCATGATGCTCATCATGTTAATATGGTTTCCTTATGTTTCTCGTTTTTAACTGATTCGTTTTTGATTTCATTTCACGTGGGATTCCTGTGTTGTATGATCTATTTAAGGTTATTCTGGGCCAGCAATCATCAATGAGTACTAGATTCATTCTGTGTGAACTATCATTCTCTATGCTCAAGTCCCGACTAAGCAAGCTCTAAGTTTTTATCATTTCTTATATTATTCTCCGAATAAGTCTTCACCGTTAATTTCTACTATCAAGTCTTGAGTTTACTCCACACCTGGCTCCATTCGTCTGAAGATCATTACATACAGGGAGAGAAAGACTCCTCTTAAGTCACTTAAATCATAAGAGAACATAAATCTTCTCCTGAAAGAAGTTATCTGAAAGAGAACTAGGTTTAAGATCACTGATGTATCCTGTATGCAATGAAATTTGTTGGGTTGCAGTAACAGTATAGAATTACTATCAATTCCAATAAGAAATACAAATAAAAATTAAGTTAAATAGGGAATGCAAGAAGAGACAAAAATAGTGAGGTGGCATTCATGGGTTCATTGTCCGCTCAGAAATCTGATGGAGGAGGGAAGAAATAGTTCCTAAAACATTGAGTGTGTGTCTTCAGGATCCTCTACCTCCTCTTTGATGGTTCTAATAACAAGAAGGCATGTTCTGGGTGATGTGGGTCCTTAATGATGGCTTTAGATGCACTGCCTTTTGGTGATGTCCTTGATGGAGCAGTCTGAGTTGCAGCTCTTTTTCAATCCTGTGCACTGGCTACTATATAGCAGATGGTAATGCAACCAGTTAAAATGTTCTCCAAGGTACAAATGCAGAAATTTTCTGGAGGCTTTGGTGACATGTAGTACCAAATCTCCTCAAACTCCTAATGAAATATTGGTGCTGATGTGGCTCTTCAAGGTAAATGAGAAAATTTCGTAACTTAATCTAGAAGGCTCGGGAATTTCTGTGCTGCCTTGTCCTTTTACTTGAAAACCTAAAGTGGCCCTTACCCTTTATCAGCCCCTCCACTCCAGCTGGTGCCTCCTCCACTATGAAATATTAGCCAACCAAATCAAAGGAAATATATGTTTAGCGTAGGTTTAAAGGAATGTGCTTCCCCTAGTCAACTTCCACTTTTCCTTGTGTAATCCTTTAATGCATTCTTCTATTGATGGAGTCTTAGAGTCATAGAATTATATAGCAAAAAAGAGGCCCTTTGGCCCATCTGTTCCAAAGTGACCAAACAACCCATTCAAGCTAGTCCCATTTGCCAGCATTTAGCCCATTTCATTCTAACCATTCCTACCCATGTACCCACTCAACTGTCTTAAAAGTTGCTTATGTACCTGCCTCAATGTCTTTCTCCAGCAGCTCACTCTACATACTGTACATACCACTTTCTGTGTAAAATAAATGCCCCTCAAGTTCTGATGAAATCCATACCTTCTCACCTTAAACCTAAACTCTTAAGTTATTTATTCCCCAACCTTGGCACGGAGATGGCAGTACATGCATGCATCTATGCTCCTTGTGACTTTACACACCTCTGTAAGTTCACATCTCAGCCTTCTACACTCCAAGGAATTAATTCACAGGCTGCCCAATTTCTTCCTAAGACTCTGTCACTCAAGTGTCAGTTATAACCTTGTATATCTATTTTGCACTCTTCCTGGTTCCATCACATCTTTCCTATAGCAGAGTGATCAATCAGTGTGGTTTCATTAGTGTCTTGTAGAACCATACTGTGACCTCTCAACTTCTGTGCTCAGTTCCTTTGTGTTTCCTTTGTGTTCCAATGTGTTTCTACCTATGTATAATTCTGTGATCTGTATGAACAGTATGCAAGACAAGATGTTCACTGTATCTTGGCACGAGTAACTATAATAAGCCAATACCAATACAATGTTCCTTTCAAATTGTCTATTACTTTTCTTAAATAAAACCTGTAATGAAATTCATATTCTAGATATTCTCTGGTAAGTTTCTCTGGAATTTCTTTTATGACGATGACAAACTGTGATATTTACCGACATGAATTCTAATCATCCCTGTCAAGTAATACGATTAGAATTCAGTGGAACATCTTCTTTCCATCTATACATCAAAAATCTTGTTTTTCCTAAGGCCTCAACCAGGTTATCCCTTTTTTTTAGATAAAGGGGAACCAATATTTCCAAACCTTTCTGTACTGGCATCATTCCAATAAATCTGTTTTGCTCTTCCCTCAATATCCTTTTGATATTATGGAAACCAGAAGTATTCACAGTATACTGACAGTAGGCTGACTGATGTTCAAATTCTATCCTCCAGAATTGAATTTTTTTGCTTCATTTCTGCAGCTTTATTAAACTGACACTATTCCAAACTTTCTCATGAGAACTTTGCTAGGCAAACGGAAGTGTAGATTCAAGGACTCCTCTAGGAAATGTAATGTCCCCACTGAGTCCTGGAAACCTCTGGCCCAGGAGGATACCATTGAACATCTCAGGGGCCATGCATCCCAAATTACAGAAGGAGTGGACTACTTCATACACTTCCCACTTGCCCATTCCATTTGATTAAAGATTAGCTTTAGTTGTCACATGTATGTTGAAATATATAGTAAAGTGTGCCATTTGCATCAACAAACAACACAGTCCGAGGGTGTGCTGGAGGGCAGGAGGCAGCCCACAAGTGTTACCATGTGCCAACATGACATGCCCTCAATTTAATAACCCCCAACCCGTACGGCTTTAAAATGTGGGAGCAAACCAGAGCACCTGGAGGACACCCATATGGTCATGGGGAAAACATACAATCTCCTTACAGACAGCAACAGGAGTTGTATCCGGTCGCTGGCACTATTAAGCATTGTGCTAGCTTCTGTGTTACCATGTCACCCTTGCCTGCTCCATCTGTGGAATATTTCTCATCTGGGAAAATCCACAAAATAGGAATGAAGGAAAATCATATCAAGTTGTGCTTATTGTCATGTGCACAAGTATGCTGAGATACAGGTACAATGTTTCATAGGAGCATAAAAATAGACACCATTTAGAAGATAAATTGTACAAAAATTATACCAGACAAGATAAAAGACTAGGCAAAACAAGGGACTAGTGTTAAAATAAAACAGATGTGGTAGTGCAGAAAGTGGCCCGTTGTGCTCCTTGGAGGTAGGGTTAGGGCTGTTCAGGTCAGTTCCAGAACTTGTGGTTGTTGGAAAGTAGCTGTTCCTGAACATGAATATTTACATTGTGAACTTTCCAAGTCTACAGAAAGTGGTGGATACAGCCCAGTCCATCACAGGCAAAGCCTTTCCTGCCATTAAGCGCATTTATGTGGAGCACTACCACAAGAAAGTAACATCTATCATTAAGGACCATCAACATCCAGGCTAAGCTCTCTTCTCACTACTACCATTGGGCAGGAAGTACAGGAGCCTTAAGCCCAACACCACAAGGTTCAGGAACAGTTATTATCTTACAATCATCAGGCTCCTGAACCAGCATGGATAACTTCACATACTTCAAGTCAATTCAAGTCAAGTCACTTTTAATTGTCATTTCGACCATAACTGCTGGTACAGTATACAATAAAAATGAGACAACATTTTTCAGGACAATGGTGCTACATGAAACAATACAAAACCTACACTGAACTATGTAAAACCACACAAAAACTGCACTAGACTACAGACCTACCCAGGACTGCATAACTTGCACAAAACAGTGCAGGCATTATAATAAATAATAAACAAGACAATAGGCACAGTAGAGGGCAGTAAGTTGGTGTCAGTCCAGACTCTGGGTATTGAGGAGTCTGATGGCTTGGGGGAAGAAACTGTTACATAGTCTGGTCGTGAGAGCCCAAATGCTTCGGTGCCTTTTCCTAGATAGCAGGAGGGAGAAGAGTTTGTATGAGGGGTGCGTGGGGTCCTTCAGAATGCTGTTTGCTTTGCGGATGCAGCGTGTGGTGTAACTGTCTGTAATGGCGGGAAGAGAGACCCCGATGATCTTCTCAGCTGACCTCGCTATCTCCTGCAGGGTCTTGCGATCCGAGATGGTGCAATTTCAAAACCAGGCAGTGATGCAGCTGCTCAGGGTGCTCTCAATACAACCTCTGTAGAGTGTGATGAGGATGGGGGGGTGGGAGATGGACTTTCCTCAGACTTCGCAGAAAGTAGAGATGCTGCTGGGCTTTCTTTGCTATGGTGCTGGTGTTGAGTGACCAGGTGAGATTCTCTGCCAGGTGAACACTAAGAAACTTGGTGCTCTTGACGACCTCTACCGAGGAGCTGTCGATGTTCAACAGAGAGTGGTCGCTCTGTGCCCTACTGAAGTCAATAACCATCTCAACAACACACACAAAATGCTGGTGGAACACAGCAGGCCAGGCAGCATCTATAAGGAGAAGCACTGTCGACGTTTCAGGCTGAGACCCTTTGTCAGGACTAACTGAAAGGAAAGATAGTAAGAGATTTTAAAGTAGTGGGGGAAGGGGGGAAATACAAAATGATAGGAGAAGACCGGAGGGGGTGGGATGAAGCTAAGAGCTGGAAAGGTGATTGGCGAAAGTGATACACAGCTGGAGAAGGGAAAGGATCATGGGACGGGAGGCCTCGGGAGAAAGAAAGGGGGAGGGGGTGGAAGCACCAGAGGGAGATGGAGAACAGGCAGAGTGATGGGCAGAGAGAGAAAAAAAGACGAACAAACAACTAAATATGTCAGGGATGGGGTAAGAAGGGGAGGAGGGGCATTAACAGAAGTTAGAGAAGTCAATGTTCATGCCATCAGGTTGGAGGCTACCCAGCCGGTATATAAGGTGTTGTTCCTCCAACCTGAGTTTGGATTCATTTTGACAGTAGAGGAGGCCATGGATAGACATATCAGAATGGGAATGGGACGTGGAATTAAAATGTGTGGCCACTGGGAGATCCTGCTTTCTCTTAACTTTCAATAACCATATCTTTAGTTTAGTTCACATTCAGAGACAGGTTGTTGGCTCTGCACCAGCCCGTTAGCCGCTGCACCTCCTCTCTGTATGCTGACTCGTCGTTCTTGCTGATGAGACCCACCACGGCCGTGTCATCAGCGAACTTGATGATGTGGTTTGATACCGATCTTCAATACTGAAGGGTTCCACAACATATAGACTCACTTTATTTATTAATCTTTTATTATTATTTGCATGATTTGTCTTCTTTTGCATACTGGTTGTTTGTCAGTCTTTGTTATTTATAGTTTTCATGAATTCTATCATATTTCTTTATTTTCCTGTAAATGCCTGCAAGAAAATGAATCTCAAGGGTGTATATGGTGATTAGTATACACAGTATGTACTTTGATAATACATTTACTTTGATTTTGGTGGTGTGGCCTACTTACTGTATCTCCTGACTGCTGGCAGTATTCAGAAGAGGGCATGGCCTAGAAGGAGCACCTTGATGATACATGCTGTCTTCTTTAGGCAGTAGTTCCTGAAGGTTCTGTCAGCAGTGGGGATGGTTGTGCCAGTGATAAACCTGGCTGTGTCCACTACCCTCTGCAGCCGCTTCTGTTAAAAATGTACACAGGGATTGGCATAGCAGCTAAGATGTATTCAAACATGCAGCTGTAGAATTTTGTTAAGAGTATCTGGCAACATGCCAAATTATTTTCGATCCCATGGGACAGCCTGAGAGGAAAACAAAGAAAAATAAATTGTATAACTGCTTTTTTTTTGCAGTTTGCAGTTTGGATATCTGAATCTCACTGATTCCTCTGTTCTGCTATCCCCAGTTAAGATAATTACTGTTCACAGACCATGAAACCTTCCTATTCTTTGTCCCAAAATGCACTACCTTACACTTATTGACATTGATCTACCAATTACGTACCCATTTTGAATTAATAAATTTACATCTAGCAAGCTATATCTTGCTTGCACAGCATTATAATTTGTACTTAGCTACTCAAGTTTTCCATTATAATTGTCTGTCAGTCAAAGGATTTAGTATTAAATTGAACCCAATGTAGAACTGGTGGTAGTGGTGACTTACAGGCTGGTACTTAACTTAATAAATATTTACACACACTTCAAAGCCTTAAAAACACTGAACAGTTTGAATCATTCACTGTATTAGTTATAGATGCATTGTTAGCCTCTTTTAACATAAACTGCTTCCCTGTAGCATAACCATTGACAAAACACTTTACTGTATCAGCGATCATGATTGGGGTTCAATTCCTTCTGCTGTCTGTAATGATTGTATACATTTTTCCTGTGATTGTGTGGGTTTCCTCACACATCCCAAAAGATGTACGGGCTAGGGTTGGTACATTGTGGGCATCTATGTTTGCACCGGACCAGTGGTGACACTTGCAGGCTGTCCCTAACACACCCTTGGACTTTGTTGGTCGTTATTGCAAAATGATGCATTTCACTGTACGTTTTGATGTTTTAATGTACATGTGACAAGCAAGCTAATCCTTCAAAACTGAGTGACGTTGAGTTAGCTGTATTTGAACTCCTGCCTAAGTCAAAGATGCAGGGGAAGGAGAGTGAGCGTGTGCCGATCTACATTTGGAGTATCAGTGGTGAGGTGTGTCAGCAGCTTTAAGTTCCGGGGCATCAGCAAAGACACTTTCATAAGGAAGGCGTGCCAGCTTCTTTACTTTCTTAGGTTAAGGAGGTTCAACATATCAGTAACCAACTTCTACATAGAGTACAGTATTGTGCAAAAATCTTAGATACTTATATATTACTTACGGTGCCTAAGACTTTTGCAAGTACTGCATTGGTCAACGTGGTGCAGAGAGTGAGTTTGTAAATCTGGGAGGAGCAAAGAATGTTGGGAACTATGAGGGTGGAATGCCATGGGAAGGGTGTGGGACAGGTGGCAGAGAAGGAGTGCCAGGGTGGTGTGCGGTGCCAATGCAGAGAAACCCAGCACTGAAACACCAGGCAAGATCATTTGATTCCAAATAATCAGTTTATTGATAATTACAGAATGTCTCTCTGGTGCTTCCCACTCCCTTCCTTTTCCCAACCATGATTCCCCTTTCCCACTCTCAGTCCACAATAAAGACCCATATCAGAATCAGGTTTATCATCACTCACATATATCAAGAGATTTGTTTTTTTTTGCAGCAGCAGCTCTACAGTGCAATACATAAAATTACAACAGTACTGTGGAAAAGTCTTAGGCACCTTAGGTATATATATGCCCCAAGATTTCTGCAGAGTACTCTATTATTGAACTTACCTTGACAGGTTGCATCATTGTCTGGTACAGTAATCCAAATGCACAGGAATATGGGAAGCTGCAGGGAGTTGTGTAGACAACACATTGCTGTCACTCCTCAAGTCAAGTCAAGTCAGTTTTTATTGTAATTTTGACCACAACTGTTAGTACAGTACACAGTAAAAATGAGACAATGTTTTTCAGGACCATGGTGCTACATGAAACAATACAAAACCTACACTGAACTACATAAAACCACACAAAAAATACGCTAGACCACAGACCTACCCAGGACTGCATAAAGTGCACAAAACAGTGCAGGCATAATAAACAAGACAATAGGCACAGTAGAGGGCAGTAAATTGGTGTCAGTCCAGACTCTGGGTATTGAGGAGTCTGATGGCTTGGGGGAAGAAACTGTTACATAGTCTGGTCGTGAGAGCCTGAATGCTTCGGTGCCTTTTCCCAGACGGCAGGAAGGAGAAGAGTTTGTATGAGGGGTGTGTGGGGTCCATCATAATGCTGTTTGCTTTGTGAATGCAGCGTATAGTGTAAATGTCCATAATGGCAAAAGAGAGACCCCGATGATCTTCTCAGCTGACCTCACTATCCGCTGCAGGATCTTGTGATCTGAGATGGTGCAATTTCCGAACCAGGCAGTGATGCAGCTGCTCAGGGTGCTCTCTATACAACCCCTGTAGAATGTGATGAGGATGGAGGGGTGGGAGATGGACTTCCCTCAGCCTTCGGAGAAAGTAGAGATGCTGCTGAGCTTTCTTTGCTATGGAGCTGGTGTTGAGGGACCAGATTAGATGCCTCATCAAACCACTAGAAGTATTTATTTATTTATTGAGAAAAGGTCCTTCTGGCCTTTTGAGGGTAATTCTTTGGACTGTGGAGGAAACCAGCACAGTCATGAGGAGAATGTATAAACACTAAACAGGCAGCGAGGGAAATTGAACCCAGGTCGCCTGTATTGCAAAGCATTCTGCTAACCACTATGCTATCCTGCTGCCCAATCTCCATGAAGAGCTACCTAAAGAAAGATGAATAATAGTTTTATTTGTCACATGTGCATTGAAACATGGAAACATACGGTGAAACATATATACATTGTTTGTGCTAAAGGTGCGCTGGAAGCAGCCCGCAAATGTCACCAACATAACATCCCATAACTTCCTTACCCTAACCCATTCACCTCTGGAATGCGGAAGGAAATTGGAACACCCAGTGTGATTATGCTGGCTGCTTTACGGAGGCAGTGAGAATTACAGACAGAGTCCATAGAGAAGAGGCTGGTTCCTGTGATATACCTCTCTGCAATTTTTTGCGGTCACATCCAAAACAGTTACCATATCATGTATCCTTTGAAAGAAATTACTTTCAGTGCTTTACTTGTGATGAATCCAAGATCAGACAAACTGACAGACATACTTTATTGATCCCGAGGGAAATTGGGTTTCGTTACAGCCGTGCCAACCAAGAATAGTGTAGAAAAATAGCAATATAAAACCATAAATAATTAAATAATAATAAGTTAGTCATGCCAAGTGGAAAAAAGTCCAGGACCAGCCTATTGGCTCAGGGTGTCTGACACTCCGAGGGAGGAGTTGTAAAGTTTGATGGCCACAGGCAGGAATGACTTCCTATGACGCTCAGTGTTACATTTCGGTGGAATGACTCTCTGGCTGAATGTACCCCCGTGCCTAACCAGTACATTATGGAGTGGATGGGAGTCATTGTCCAAGATGGCATGCAACTTGGACAGCATCCTCTTTTCAGACACCACTGTCAGATCATCTTAAATGTGCATAATTCTTCAAAGCTCTCAAAATATTATGTACAATGTAATAAACCACCTATTCGACTAAAATCCATGCAGGACAATAAATAAATTAAAGACCTCACGAGTGAATCTGCAGATGCTGGAAATAAATAAAAGCACCAAATGCTAGCAAAACTCAGCAGGCCAGACAGCATCTATGGGAGGAGGTAGTAACGGTGTTTCGGGCCGAAAAGGAGGGCACTCCTGATGAAAGGTTTCAGCCCTTCTGAAACTTTCTGCCAGCATTTGGTGTTTTTATTTAAATTAAAGACCTGTTTTATTTCAGGCACTTAATTAGCAGACAACCTCTGGAGAAAAGTACAGTAGACATTTTGCCATGATTTCATAAATGATTAGTTACGAGGAAGCCTTCCCTTATAGGAACCTCTACTGTTCATAGTTTTAGTAAATATAGCCAGGCTGACAGAAAACCAGGCTGAAAAGTTGGTCAAAGGTTTCAAACGTTTCAGAGGTACATTTAATGTCAAAGAAATGTGTACAATATATAACCTGAAATACCTTTTCTTTGCAAGCATCCATAAAAACAGAGGGGTGCCCCAAAGAATGAATGACAGTTAAATGTTAGAACCCCAAAGCAACCCCCCAGCTCCCCCCTCTCACGCACAAGCAGCAGCAAGGAAATGACCCCTCCCCCTCTCCAACCAGCAAAAAAGCATTGGCACCCATCGCCGAGCACTTAATCATGCAGCTTTGCATCAGTAAAGACAAGACTTGCAATACCCCAAAGACTACTTGTTCACCTGGTAATTCAATGTACCACAGGCTCTCTCTCTCTCTCTCTCTCTCCCCCTAATAAGGGAAAAAGAGGTGTTCCCATTTCACAGCGAGAGGGGAGACATAACAAAGAACTCGCTGATTTGAATGTGCTCTCAGTGGTGGGAAGTGCTTTTCTTGTACTCAACTAGGCTATATCCAGCATATCAATCTTTTCCATTTTTGATCATTAGTGTTTCCACATCAGTTAAGGCATTCGTCTAGTGATCTGAAGGTCGCTAGTTCGAGCCTTGGCTGAGGATGTGTATGTGTCCTTGAGCAAGGCACTTAAACACACATTGCTCTGTGACGACACCGGTGCCAAGCTGTATGGGTCCTAATGACCTTCCCTTGGACAACATCGGTGGCGTGGAGAGGGGAGACTTGCAGCTTGGGCAACTGCCAGTCTTCCATCAAAAAAAACCTTGCCCGGGCTTGTGCCCTGGAAACTTTCCAAGGCAGAAATCCATGGTCTATCGAGACTAACGGAGGCCTAAACACACCAGGCCGTGATGCAACCAAATGGATGATTTTTACAGTAGCTTGTTGTTGAGCCCACAAGGGGAGCAGCTATTCTGGATTGTACCCTGGAATTTGAGAAGGAAAAGCTATGAGTATTACAGTGCAGTAAAGGGAATTACAGAGGCAGGAGAGAGGAGTTGATCAGAATTGACTGGGAAAGAACACTGGCAGGGATGACGGCAGAGCATCAATGGCTGGAAATTCTAAAAGCAATTTGGAAGGCACAGGATACATACATCCCAAAGAGGAAGAATTATTCTAAAGGCAAGATAACACAACCATGGCCAAAAAGAGAAGTCAAAGTGAACATAAAAGCCAAAGAGAGGGCATATATTAGTGAGAAGATTGAGGATTGGGAAGCTTTTAAAATCCAACAGAAGGCAACTGAAAACGTCATTAAGAAGACAAAACTGAAACATGAAAGTAAGCTAGCCTATAACGTTACACAGGTTACTACAAGTTTCTTCAGATACATGAAGTGTAAAAGAGAGGCAAGAGTGGATATTGGACTGCTGGATAACAACACCGGAGAGGTAGTTGGGGGGGGGGGGGTGGTGATAAGGAAATAGCAGAGGGACTGAATTAGTATTTTGCATCACTCTTCACTGTGGAAGACATTAGCAGGATGGTGTACATTCCCAGTGTCAGGAGTCATGAAATGTATGAAATTACCATTTCTAGAGGAAGGTTCTTAGGAAACTGAAAGGTCTGAAGGTAGATAAATCACCTGGACCAGATGGAGTATACCCCATGGTTCTGAAAGAGGTGGCAGAAGAGACTGTGGAGGCACCAGTCATGATCTTTCAAGAATTACTAGATTCTGGAATGGTTCCAGAAGACTGGAGAATTGCAAATGTCACTCCATTCTTCAAGAAGGAAGAGAGAAAGAAGAAAAAAAATAGGCCAGTTAGTCTGACCTCAGTGGTTGGGAAGATGTTGGAATCAAGTATTAAGGATGAGGTCCCAGGATACTTGGAGGCACATGATAAAATAGGCCATAGTCAGCATGGTTTCCTCAAGGGAAAATCCTCCCTAACAAATCTGTTGGAAATTTTTGAAAAAATAACAAGCAGAATTGGCAAGGGAGAATCAGTTGAGTATTATGTACTGTATTTGGATTTGAAGAAGGTCTTTGACAAGATGCCACACATGAGGCTTCTTAACAAGCTATGAGCCCATGGTGTTACAGTAAGAATTCTAGCATGGATAGAGCAGTGGTGATTGGCAGGAGGGAAAGAGTGAGAATAAAGGGAGCTATTTCTGGTTCACTGCCGCTGACTAGTGGGGTTCCACAGGGGTCTGCGTTGGGACCGATTCTTTTTATGTTATGATGTCTTTTTATGAAGTCCTTGTTGCAAAGTTTGCAGATGATATGAAGATAGGTGTAGGGGCAGGAAGTTATGAGAAAATACTGAGGCTGCAGAAGATTTAGACAAATTAGGAGAATGGGCAAAGAAGTGGCAGATGGTATATGGTGTCTAGAAGTGTATGATCATGCACTTTGGTAGAAGAAATGAAAGAGTTGACTATTTTCTAAAAGGAGCAAAAATACAAAAAAAACTGAGGTGCAAAGGGACTTGGAGTTCTTGTGCAAGATTCCCTACAGGTTAATTTGCAGGTTGAATCTGTGGTGTGAAGGCAAATGCAATGTTAGCATTCACTTCCAGAGGACCAGAATATAAAAGCAAGGATGTAATGTTGAGAATTCATAAAACACAGGTGAGGCCTCAGTTGAAGTACTGTGAGCAGTTTGGTCCCCTTATCTTAGAAAGAATGTTCTGAAACCAGAGACAGTTCAAAGGGAGTTCACGAAAATAATTCCAGGATCGAATGGCTTGTCATATGAAGAGTGTTTGATGGCTCTGGGCCTGTATTTACTTGAATTCAGAAGAATGAAGGGTGATCTCAGTGAAACCTATTGAATGGTGAAAGGCCTTGATAGAGTGGATGTGGAGAGGATGTTTCCTATGATGGGAGTGTCGAAGATCAGATGACACAGTCTCAGAATGGAGGGACCTACTTTTAGAATGGACATGAGGAATTTCTTTAGCCAGAGAGTAGTGAATATGTGGAATTCTTTGCCACAGGCAGCTATTGCAAGTCTTTATGTGTATTTAAGGCAGAGATTGTTAGATTCCTGATTAGCCAGTGCATAAAAGGATACGGGGAGAAAGCAGGAGATTGGGGCTGAGAGGAAAATTGGATCTGCCATGATGAAATGGAGGAGAAGTAACAAGCAGTGTGGACAAAGGAGAGGCAGTGGACGTCATTTACTTGGATTTTCAGAAGGTGTTTGATAAGGTGCCACACATAAAGCTGCTTAACAAGGTAAAATTTATGCTGTTACAGGAAGGATACTGGCTTGGATAGCAGAATGGCTGACAGGCAGGAAGCAGCAACTGGAAATAAAAGGGACCTTTTCCAGTCGTGTGCCGGTGATTAGTGGTGTTCCTCAGGGTTCAGTATTGGGATTGTTGTTTTTCACATCATTTGTCAGTGATTTAGATAATGGAATTGATGGCTTTGTGACAAAGTTTGCAGATGATACAAAGGTAGGTGGAGAGATAGGTAGTGCTGAGGAAGCAATGTGATTGCAGAGGAACTTAGACAAATTGGAAGAATGGGCAAAAAAGTGGCAGGAATATAGTGTTGGAAATGTATGATAATGTATTTTGGTAAAAGGAACAATAGTGTGGACTATTATCAAAATGGGGAAAAGGTTCAAACATCGGAGATGCAGAGGGACTTAGGCGTTCCTGTACAAGATTCCCAGAATGTTAATTTATAGGTTGAGTCTGTGTAATATTGCCATTTATTTCAAGGGGAATAGAATATAAAAACAAGGAGACAATGTTGACCCTTTATAAGACACTAGACAGGCTGCACTTGGAGTATTGTCAATAGATTTGGTCCCAAAATCTCAGAAAGGATGTGTTGTCATTGGAGAGAGTCCAGAGATGGTTCATGAAGATGATCCCGGGAATGAACAGATTAATATATAAAGAGCACTTGGGCCTGTATTCACTGGAAGTATCCAGAACTCTAGGGCACAGCCTCAAACTTAAGTGGCAACCCTTTAGAACAAAAGTAAGGAGGATTTTTTCTAACCAGACAGTAGTCAGTCTGTGGATGCTCTGCCACAAACTGCAGTGGAGGCCAAATCCGTGTGTATACTTTAGGCAAAAGTTAATTGTTTCGCAATCAATCAGGACATCAAAGGAAGGCAGGTGTGTGGGATTGAGTAGGATCCAGGATTAGCTATGGTGGAATTGCAAAGCAGACTTGAATGGCCTAATTCTATTCCAATTTCGTATGGATTTATTAGCCAGGTCTTGATGGGCCTAAAGACCTAATTCTGCTCCTATATTTTATGCTCTTATGGCCTTATATTTTTAATGTCTTCAACCTATAAACGGAAATGAAATATTGATAAAAAATTAATTGTTTGTGACGTCCTGGACCCAGGTGACTTCCCAACCAACTGAGTTGAGGTTGATTTCATTTTTATGTCTCACTTTCCTGAATAGCTTGAAAACATCAATAAAGACATCCAGCAATAAACAATCTGCTTTACTCAGTAGTTCAAACTCAAACTCAAACTCAGTAGTTTGAGCAGCAACTGTGGGGTATAAGAATCATGCAGGTTCCAGAACCAGCATGAAAATCTTCACTCACATCAATGCTGAATTGGCTCCACAATCTATAGACTCTCTGTCAATGTCTCTGCCACTCACATTCTCAGAATAATGTATTTACTTTTTTCTTATCCTTTGCTCAATTTGTCTTCTTTTGCACATTTGTTATTTGCCAGTGTTTATGTATTTATAGTTCTCCTTCCATTCTATTGTATTTCTTTATTTTTCTGTATACAGTGCCTATAAAAAATATTTACCCCCTTAGAAGTTTTCATGTTCAATTGTTTTACAACATTCACAATGGATTTAATTTGGCTTTTTTTTTTACACTGATCAACAGAAACAGACTTCTTTTGTGTCAAAGTGATCTAAATTAATTACAAATATAAAACATAAATAATTGATTGTATTATTATTCACTTCTTTAATGGTTGTGGCATCTGTCAGTCTCGAGAGACCATGGATCTGCACCTGGAGTTTCCAGGGTGCAGGCCTGGGCAGGGTTGTATGGGAGACTGGCAGTTGCCCAAGCTGCAGGCCTTCCCCTCTCCATGCCACCGATGTTGTCCAAGGGAAGGGCACTAGGACCCATGCAGCTTGGCACCGGTGACGTCACAGAGCAATGTGTTGTTAAGTGCCTTGCTCAAGGATACAACATGCTGCCTCAGCTGAGGCTCGAACCAGTGACCTTCAGGTTACTAGTCTGATGCTTTGCCCACTAGGCCACGCACCAACACACTCCTTTAATATGAAACACCAAATCATCACTGGAGAAGTCAATTGGTTTTAGAAGTCACATAGTTAGTTAAATGGAGATCTGATTTTGGAGAACTTGTGCAGTCAAGTTGTTTCAATTGATTGTAGTAAAATTACACATGTATCCTGGCAGAAACTACACCACGACGACAAAAAAACACTCTAATCAACTCTGTGAAAAGGTTATTAAGAAGTGCAAGTTAGGAAATTGATGCAAGAAAATTTCCATATTCTACTTCCATCCTTTTTGTGTGTTAAGACTTTGTAATGAGGAAAATTGCTCCTAAAGTCAAATAGAATCAGAGTAATTCATTTTCAAATGATTGAAACTTGTATATTATTGTCACATGTACTAAGATAGTGAAAAGTTTGTCTTGTATACTGTTTATGTAGATCAAATCATTACACAATGCTTTCAGCTAGAGTCATGTAAAGAAATAACAATGCGGAATACAGTGTAACATCTATAGAAAGTTGGGGGTAAGAAGAGGAGTTTACTTAAAAACTAATTAATAAGTATGGTCCTCGGCCTGAAACGTCGACTGTACTTCTTCCTATAGATGCTGCCTGGCCTGCTGCGTTCCACCAGCATTTTGTGTGTGTTGCTTGAACTTCTAGCATCTGCAGATTTCCTCATGTAAAGTGTATTGAAAATGATCAGAATGGCAGGCTGGGCTGCAGCATTTGATGTTCAGGTTTTGATACGGAAGTATATTGATTAAAGATTAATTAGCTTTTATATTTGTCACATGTAATTGAACCATACTGCAAAATGTCATTTGCATCAACAACTAACACAGTCCAAGGGTGTGCTGGGAATGACTCAGGTGCCAAGATGGCAAGCCCTTGCAACTTACTAACCCTAAGTCCTACACCTTTGTAATGCGGAAGGAAATCAGAGCACTCAGAGGAGACCCAAGCGTTCATGTGGAGAATATACAAACTCCTTACACATCGGCGTAGGAATTGAACCCTGGCCTTCTGATTGCTGGCTCTGTGAAGTGTTTATACTAACGACTGCACTATTGTAAGATCATTATAGCATTATAGCATTTCTTTGCTGCAACCAATATTGATGTTGAAAATAAACAGTGGTCAATGCTAATTAGTGTAGTGGGAGAGGCAACATACAACTTAATCAAAAACTTGCTCAGCCCAGAGAAATCTACAGATTAAAAAGGTGGATTTGCAGAAGGGTCATTTTGATCGAATGTCAAATGAGGTTGTACGAAGATACGATGGTTAAAATATCCTGATGGAAGTAGCTAAATCTATCACAAGACTAGTATGATGACAACTCACTCTCTTAGATGCTAAGAGACATGTTAGTGTGTAGAATCAATGGTGATTCCATTCAGAGGTACTTATTAAAGATCATGGATAAATCAGACCATTAAGAATTAATTGAAAATCATCCAAGCAATGGGAATAGGAAGTACAGTCACACAGAACTTATATGGGAGACTGTTTGTTCCATGTAACAACATGCAGGGGAGACAAATGGAAAATGCTGCTGAGAGTTACGGACTCATTTAGATCCATCATGGGCACTATCTTCAAAACGTGATGTCTCAAGATGGTGGCATCGATCCTAAAGGACCCTTACCATCTTGGACATACCATCACTCATTATTACCATCAGCAAGGAGGTATGGGAGCCTAAAGTTGCACACTCAACTTTTCAGGAACAGCTACTTCCCCTCCACCATCAGATTTCTGAATGGCCCATGAACAGTACCCCAGAATCTGAATTGGGTTTATTATCATAGGCATATGTCATGAAATTTGTTGTTTTGTGGCAGCAGTACATTGCATTACATAATAATAAATCTATAAATTATAATAAGTATTTTTGAAAAAAAATAAATTAAAAAAGTAGCACAGAAAGAGAGCAAAAACCAAAATATTGAGGTATGTACATGGGTCCATTGTCCATTCAGAAATCTGATGGGGGTGGGGAAGAAGCTGTTTCTAAATGTTGAGTGTGTGTCTTCTGGGCATAAACTGTGTGATAGTGTCCTCAATAATGGATACTGTCTTTTTGATGCTTGTCCTTTTCATCAATATATTGCTCTCTTTCTACACTTCTTTAATATATTCTTATTGTAATGTCCTGGTTTTTATGTATTGCATTGTACTGCTGCTGCAGAACAACATATTTCACAATATACATATGGCAGTGATAATAATCCAGGTCTGGTTCCGAACCATATTATCATGAAGCAAATCAAAAATCATTTTAAATAAGTAAATAAAATGTTACCATTGCAGAGGGAAGCATGCCATCTGAATGCTGCTTCAGGCAAGGAAGGTATCCCAAAACCTGGCTTAAAAGACCACAATACTAGAACAAGTCATGCACACAGATGGGGGAGAAAATAAGTAAGGTTATCAAAGGTTTTATTTCATTGCCTTTCCACAGAGGAAGTGAGGGAAACTGTAATACAGGGGAAGTGTTCACAATGTTTAATAAAGAAGTGTTGACTTAATAAAAGTGGAACCACTGTTTGTTGCCATGGAAGTGAATGCCTGGGATGTGAGGTTAGAGATTTACGCAGGGCGCAGTGTTACAACCTGTGAACTTGAAAGAATCTGCAGTTTTCCCTGTAACATATGACGATGAAGGTGATCTAATAGAGGTAGATATAATTGTGAAGATAGTGCGATCACTTGAGGTGAGTATAACATTCTCCCAACAGGCTATTCCCTTCATGGAGAATGGTTTTGCGTGACTTTGTTTACGATGGGAAGGCTGATGCATGGGCAGTCACCACACAGTCCTCAACAGACTGAAGTTAGGGTCCAGTGGCGTGGCATCCAAGATGATTGGAGATCCTTCACTGCCATTATGATGTGTTATCATTTTCTGCCAGCTTAACTATTGAGATGTGTTGGCATGTGGCCAAATGGTTAAGGCGTTGGTCTAGTGATCTGAAGGTTGCTAGTTCGAGCCTCAGTTAAGACAGCGCATTGTGTCCTTGAGCAAGGCATTTAACCGCACATTGCTCTGCGACAACACCGGTGCCAAGCTGTATCAGTCCTTGCCTTTCCCTTGGACAACATCGGTGGCGTGGAGAGGGGAGACTTGCAGCATGGGCAACTGCTGGTCTCCCATACCAACCTGCCCAGGCCTGCGCCCTGGCAACCTTTCAAGACACAAATCCATTGTCTCTCAAGATGCCTAATTATTGAGATGTTCTTTGGATCGTTCTTGTCTGGAACCTCCCCCTTGACCTTACAGCTTGGGTGACCCTACCAGGAGCTAAACTCCAGATGGCATTGCTCTCTGGATCTCAAGAACTCACAAGCCTCTCCACAACAACAAGGTAGATAATAAAAATATTTTGCTCATGATTACCACAGGAAAGGGGGGCAGAGATTTAAAATGGTTTGGTGGGAATCTGAGAGGGTAATTCTTTACAGAGGTGTTGGTTGGAAACTGAGATGCACTATCTATAGATGCGGTGGAGGTGCTGTAGGAACATTCACATCTTTTAAGAAGTGTCTAAACAAGTACTCATAGTATCATAGAGTGGTACAGCACAGAAACAGTCCCTTTAGTCCATCGAGTTCATGCCAACATTTTGCCCATCTATAAAAGTCTTATTTTCCCACATTAGGATTGTACCATTCCTTGCCTATTTAAGTGAAAGTTGGACTTGCTGGCATGATCAAAGGTCAAAGGTAAAAGTAAATACATTATCAAAGTATGCATATGTCACCATGTATTAACATATGGTGGAACTACCATATGGTGAATTACTGTGCAAAAGTCTTAGGTACATGTATATAGCTAGGGTGCCTAAGACTCTTGCACAGTTCTATCGTAACTCTATAAATTGCTGCTACAAAAAAAAAAACAAATTTCCTGACACTTTTAAGGATAATAAACAATTTTCTGATATGGGTCTCTATTGTGGACTGAGGGCAGGGAGAAGAGAATCATGGTTGGGAAAAGGGGAAGGAATAGGAAAGGGAATGAAAAGCATCAGAGAGACATTCTGTATTGTTCAATAAACCAATTGTTTGGAATTAAATAATCTTGTCTAGTATATTAGGAATGGATGTGTCTGCACTTGTGCCAACCCCTCCCCACTCCTGCCCCTGGCATTTCTTCTCTGCCACCAGTCCCACACCTCTCTCATTGCATTCCACCCTCGTCATTCCTAACATCCTTTCATTCCACCACATTTACAAACGCGTTTTTTGCTTCACATTGACAGATACAGTGTTGTGCAAAAGTCTTGGATACCTAAGCTATATGTTTGTCCCCAAGACTTTTGCACATTACTGTAAGCTACCAAATACCATATGCACAACGATTAAGTGAAATGCCAAAGAGATCTTACAACAGTTGTGAAGCATTAGCAGTTACTGCAGTCTTTGATCCAAGCCTGTAGGGAAGAGTCTGGCTGGAAGATTTCCCCTGGACTGAAGGAACACAGAACAGAGAACAACGCTGCACTGTGGCTCACATTACCTGTGTTTCTGGCTGCTGGATACTCATCTTTTGCTATCTCGCGTGATTTGATTGGGCCACTTGGCTCTGTTGCTTGCAGCCAATGAATGCCACGGCACTAAACTGGACTGCACTCAACATTCCTAGACCATTTCGAAAACTTTGCGGTTTGATGTTTAATATTCTGTACGTTTGTCACTTGCTTTTTGTTGTTTGCGCATTTTGTTCTTCTCCTTTTGCCTGTTGGATGTTTGATGTTTTCGTTGCACAGGTTCCACAGTGTTCCTTTGTTTCATGTCTGTTTGTGGGCGGATGCCTCAAGTATACATATTTTTGATAACAAATGTACAGTACTTTGAGGCTTTGGATTCGACAATTGTGGCCAAATTACACTAAATATATTTGCCTGCACATGATCCACATCCATTCATTCCCTGCATGTTTCTGGGCATACCTAAATGACTCTTTAACATCTCTGTTGTGTCTCCATTCATCAGCATTCCTGGCAATGCATTCTAGACATTTACCAGTCTCTGTGTTCAATAAATAAATAAATAAATTAGATAAAAAAAACTAAAATATTTAAATAAGCAAAATAAAATAAAAATTTAAAAACTTGCTCCATTTGTCTCCTTTAAACTTTCCTGCTTGGAAAACATTCATTGTGCTGAAAACAATGAGGCTGTAACATTAAATGAGGAGCAAGAGGTTGAACTAGACATAATGGAAGAAAATAAACTGTTTTAAAGCATGAAGTTTAACCTCAGCTTCTTTAAGAAGGCATTGGTGAAACACAGTGGTGCCTTGCTGCCAGCAAACAAAACTACTAATTAATCTATTAATTACACTTATCCTGGAAAAAAAATCATTGCAATCAATTGAGTGTAACTTCCCTTTCAGTGTTGAGCTGTTTTACTGCTGGAATTAACTGGCATTTTTGTGGTGTGAACAGAAGCCTTGAAGTCACAGGACAGTGGCGGCATGGTGTGCTGAGGACCAGGAATGAGCCAATGTTTGGCCATTTCTGTAACAGACTTAGAACCAACTCAAAATGGCATAACTGAGAAGAGGTGAGGCAGATTTGAGGTGGTGGGGTCCAGGCTCAAGAGTGATGTTTGGCTGATTTACATACTAAGTCAGATCGGAAAAGTCACATATGGACCGAATCAAGGCGGTGGGTTTGGGCCGGAGAGTGCATTGGAGCAACAGGGCCCAGATACAAGAGTGAGGAGTGAGCCGATATTTGGCCGATTTTGGCACCAGGCCAGGCTATAAAGGTCAGCTTGTCAGGATCATAGGCAAGCTATGGACTGGGGTTCACTTGGCTGCTCAGCAAGGTTTACTCGTCTCTGAGCTGAACCTGCAACTAATAGGCTCCTGGACCATCTGCAGCGTTAACTGGCTTTGTGGCTACAAACTCACATTCGAGAACTTTAATTCTGAATGTTATTTGCTTACTTACTCCTGTTTACACAATTTTTTTTTACACACAGTGGATGTTTGATGGTCTTTTTTAAGTAAGTTCTATTTGGTTTCTGTGTTTTAAGTACATTTACTATCTATGCTATATAATGTATACCTTCTTAGATAATAAATATACTTTGAACTTTGAACAAAAATGATTCTTGTAGATGCTGGAAATCCAGAGCAATACACAGAAAATGCTAGAGGAACTCAGCAGGTTTGATAGTATCTATATGGAAGAAAATAAACAGTCAATGTTTCAGGCTGAGACCCTTCTTCAGCCTCCTCTTTTCCTGCTAATTAGTGCAGTGGAGATCCACAATATAGCTAAATCAAAAACTTGCTCAGCTGAAAAAAAATCTACAGATAAAATTGTAAAGAAATGGTGGATTTGCAGAAGAATTACTTTAGTGCAAAGCTATATGAGATTTTGCAAAGATTTAAGTTTGATTGATGGTTAAAATATCCTGATGGAAGTAGCTGAATCTATGATTGAGAAGTTATCACAAGACTGTTATGATAATAACACACTCTCTCAGATGCTAAGAGACATGTTAGTGTGTGGAATCAATAGGGATTTCATTCTGAGGTACTTATTAAAGATCATTGGTAAACCTGACCCTTAAGAATTCATTGAAAATCATCCCAAGCGACAGGAATGGCAAGTACAGTATAGGTGTGCTTAACTCGTATGGGAGTCTGGCTGCCCCATGTAACAATGTGCTGGGGATACAAATGGGAAAAGCTGCAGAGCATTGTAGACTCATCCAGCTCTCTCGGGGGCACATCTAGTTAGTATATAACAAGTAGGGTGTTCTCCCCTGGAGATGGGGAACTGCGACTGCTTTTATGCTGGGGCAGCAGGGGACTGGTCTTCACGAGAGAACCAAACAGGCATTTTGACACTCAATTCAACGGTCAAAATAGGTAAAATCTCCAGTCATTAACACCTAAAACTATCCTTTTAAAAATTGCTACTAAGAGGCTTAGGCACATAATTTAGGACTAACTCTGCACACAGTGAATTTCAAGGGAGTACTCACTTTTATTCATGGTAGCACATTGTGATACTTTTTAAAAGAAATTGAATGCAAATCATCTTTGAACAGAAGACTACAATGCATCCATTGTTAATTCCCAAACTATGAATTCTTGTTAAAAATGGTATAGAGAAGTGTACAATAGCACATAGATTAATAATTTAGGGGAGTGTCTAATGACACATAGATATAAATTCAGATCCCACAAGAGCAAGTAGTGAATTTGAATTGTTAATTAGATAATTACTTCTCATGCATTAAGTACTGGAACAGAATTACTGGATTGTTATAAATCCCACATGGTTCACTGATTTCATGTATGGAAACCCTCTCTCCTAACTTGTGATTCCATATCCTCAGCAACATGGGCAACACTAACAAATCACTTGATTCAGGTGCAATTAGCTATGGGTGCTAAATCCTGGCACCAGTGTCAGACATATATTTACTGTCTGACACAGTGTGTAGACAAAGTCCAATCCCACACGACTGGTGAGGCATTCTTAACTTCTACGGTTTACAAATAGCTGTCTGCTGTCCCTTGTGGTTGGCCAGAACTTGTGCTTCATGTTTTTGCTGTAATTTTGGCTTTTTTGCACGTTATTTTTTTCCCACCATTGGCAACAATGCCCTCTCTCTCCAATCTCTAAGCTCTGCAATTCTATCCTTAAATCTCTCTATCTTTCCACCCCTCCCTTTCTCTAAGTGCTTGTTCACCTCTCCTATTTCTTCTGGAGTTCAGTACCCTTTACATTTACATGATTATTCTCCTGGGGCATGCCTTCTTTTATGGTGAATTGGTAAATTAGTTTATTATTGCCATATGTATCGAGGGATAGTGGAAAAACTTTGTTTTGCATGCCATCCGTACAGATAACTTAATTACAACAATACATTAAGACACTACAAGGGAACACAATTACAGACTGCAGCATAGAGTGTTATAGTACAAAGAAAATGCAATGCAGGCAGCCCTTCCCACCACTGAGCACATCTACATGAAACATTGATGCAGGAAAGCAGCATCCATCACCAGGAACACCCGTCACCCAGGATACGCTCTCTTCTCACTACTGCCAATAGGAAGAAAGTACACGAGCCTTGGGACACTCATCACCAAGTTCAGGAACAGTTAATTGCCCCTCAACCATCAGGCTCTTGAACCAGATGAAGTAACTTCACTCAACTTCACTTGCTCCATCATTGAAATAATTCCACAACCTGTAGACTCAATTTCAAGGACTTTTTATCTCATGCTCTTGATGTATTGCTTCATTATTATTATTATTATTATTATTATTATTATTATTATTATTATTATTATTATTATTATTATTATTATTATTATTTATTTATTTATTTTTGCATTTGCACAGTTTGTTGTCTTTTACACCTTGGTTGAACACCCAGGTTGGTGCAGTCTTTTATTGATTCTGATTTGCTTATTATTCAATGGATTTATTGAGTATGTCTGCAAGAAAATAAATCATAGGATTGTATATGGTGGCATATATATACTTTGATGATAAATATACTTTGAACTTTTTAAATAAAGTGCAAGTCCATAACAAGATAGATTATTTTGCATACTGTTATTGTGTTCCCTTATATCCTCTCTACACCCATGACTATGTGGCTAGGCATAGCTCAAATGCCACCTATAAATTTGTTGATGATACAACCATTGTTGATAGAATTTCAAGTGGTGATGTAAGGGTGTACAGGAGTGAGATATACCAGCTAGTTGAGTGGAGTTGCAGCAACAACCTTGCACTCAACGTCAGTAAGACCAAAGAACTGATTGTGGACTTCAGGAAGGGAACACAAACCAATCCTCATAGACAGATCAGAAGTAGAGAGAGTGAGAAATTCCAAGTTCCTTGCTGTCAATATCTCTGAGGACCTAAGTTGGATGCAACATTGTGATGCAGCTACAAAGAAGGCAAGACATCAGCTATATTTCATTAGGAGTTTCAGAAAATTTGGTTTGCCAACTAAAACACTTGAAAATTTCTACACATGTAAGCATTCTGACTGGCTGTGACACCCTCTGGTATGGGAGAGGGGGGCAACTGCACAAGATCAAAGTAAATTGCAGAAACTTGTAAAATTAGTCAGCTCCATTGTGGCTACCAGCCTCTATAGTATCCAAGACATCTTCAAGGAGTGGTGCCTTAAGAAGGCAGCGGACATTATTAAACATCCCCACCATCCGGGACATGCCCTCGTCACGCTGTTGCCATCAGGAACGAGGTACAGAAGCCTGAATGCACACACTCAGTGATTCAGGAACAGATTCTTCCCCTCTGCCATCCGATTACTAAATGGACATTGAACCCATAAACACCACCTCACTACTTTTTTATTTCTGTTTTTTTGCACTGCTTATTTTAAACTTTGTTTAATAGACATATATAGACATTTCATTGTAGTGCTGCTGCAAATTTCATGATATATGCAGGTGATATTAAAGCTGATTCTGATTGTGAGGTCAGGAGTCTATCTTGCTATGCTAGGGGGATTATGTAATAATTTTATAACATCAGGATAGAAGCCCTCCTTGAGCTTAGTGGTATGCACTTTCAAGCTGTTGTACCTTCTACCCAATGTGAGGGGAGAGAAGGTAAGATTCAGGATGGGTGGGGTATGTGATTCTACTGGCTGCTTTACTGAGGCAGCAAGAAGTGTAGATGGAGTACATGGAGGGGATGTGGGTTTCCATGATATGCTGAGCTGGATCCACGTCTCTCTGCAGTCTCTTGTATTCTTACATAGTGCATTTTCCATATCAAGATGTGATGCATTCAGAAGGGATGCTTTCTAGGATCAAAGATCTATTTTATTCACCATATATTTACATGTACTGTGAATCTGCTGTGGTATGTTGGTCAGAGTATGACATGCAACAAACAAACAATAATAAAGAATAAAGTTCTATATAAAAAATATATAAATTATGCTGTATATACATAAGTGTTGGCGCGTGGCCTAGTGGGCAAGGCATCAGACTAGTAACCTGAAGGTCACTGATTTGAGCCTCAGCTGAAGCAGCATGTTTGCATCCTTGAGCAAGGCACTTAACAACACATTGCTCTGTGACATCACCGGTGCCAAGCTGCATGGGTCCTAGTGCCCTTCCCTTGGACAACATCGGTGGCGTGGAGAGGGGAAGGCTTGCAGCTTGGGCAACTGCTGGTCTCCCATACAACCCTGCCCAGGCCTGCGCCCTGGAAACTCCAGGCGCAGATCCATGGTCTCTCAAGACCGACAGATGCCACCAATATACATAAGAAAAGCTAGTAAGTTTAGAGGTCAAAATATGGATACAGAATAAAGTGTTCACAAATTTAAAAACACCACATATCTACAAGGTAAACAGCATTATATAAAGTAGTTTAAGTACAGCGAAGGGTGTGAGGGGAAATTACTAGATAGATAGAGGTGGGGGATAACTAGAATGGTTGATCAGATTAACTGTTCAGAGAAAGAAACTTTTAAGATGGTGTGAGATTTTTGTTTTTGTTGTCCTAAAGTGCTTTCTAGACAGGAGTTTTAGGATGCACCAAGCTGTTGCTTTAGCCAAAGATAAGAAGCAGGTTACGGAGACACAAGAGACTGCCTATTCTGGATTCTGGAAGAAAGGGTCAGGGAGCATCTGCAGAGGAAAATGGACAGTTGATGCTTAGGCTTGGGACTCTCCATCTGGACTGAAAAAGCAGAGAGGAGGTGACCAGAGTAAGGAGGTGAGAGAGTGCGGTGGAGTACGAGCTGGCAGGTTATGGGTGGATTCAGATGAGGAGCGGTGAATGGCAGATAGAAGGAGGGAGATTGGGAATAGCAAAAAGAAGCTGGGAAGTGAGAAGTGGAGGCAGCAAAGGGCTGCAGATGGTGGAAATTGACAGGAAGAGAATCTTTTGTTTGATATCCCTATAGCATTTTCCAAATAGGATACTTTCTTCAGTACGTCAATAAAAATTGGTGATCAATGCAAGCTGCTGAGACTAGCGTGCGTGGTTCATTTGCCTTGACTCTCATGCTGCCTGCTTTACTTGAACAAAGCTTCCCTCCCTTGCTTCTCAGTGAGGATTCCATTAGTCACTTGCAGTTAGAGACACAAGCAGAAAATGGTGAAAATACTCAATACGGCAGTCAGCATCCACGAGGGGAAGCTGAGGTGTTACGTCACTTGATGAATATCTCTGTATGTTTTAGTATCCAGTTTTATTCCAGTATATTATTTAGATGCCAAGATCTCTTTTTAAGCTCCATGATGGCAATGATTTTATAATTAGGGGATCAAAAGAAGGATGAGAGTATACAGTGTGAGAGAGTTCTTCAATTCCCAGTCATTTCTTCTGCAACATTGTTGACAAATTTGAGAGGCCTAGACAGTATGGACTAGATAGTAGGATGTTTCCTATTGGGAAGGGGTCTAGGATCAAAAGGTACAACCTCCGTATGCAAGAGTGTCCCTTTAGATCAGAAATAAGGAGGAATTTCTTCAGCCAGTGTGGTGAATCTGTGGAATTCATTGCCATATACAACCGTGGAGGCCAAGTCACTGGGTATAGTTAAAATAGAGGTTGATAGGTTCTTGATTGGTAAGGACATCGGAAAAAGGCAGGAGAATGGGGTTGATTGGGAAAATCAGTATTCATAGCACAACAGTTCCCAACAGCAATTCCCCTCCCCCCTCCACTGTCCATCAGTCTTGTTCCACTCCATCCCCCCCATCTTTATACACTGGCCACCTCCCTTAAGGTAAGGATGTCTTAGGTCCCACACCACCAGGTTCAGGAATATTTATTACCCTACAACAATCCTGAATCAATGTGGATAATTTCAATCACCATTATTCTGAACTGATTCTACGACCTACAGACTCACTTTCAAGGACAGTTACAACTCATTTTCTCAGTGTAACTTGTTATTAGCATTTTGTCCTCTTTTGCGCATTTTGTTTATATTTTTGTTTATGTGTGGATTTTCATAAATTCTATTGTATTACACTTTTCCCTGTAAATGCTTGCAAGAAAATGAATCTCAAGGCAGTATAAGGTAACATACAATACAATGCAAAACTCTTAGGCACAGATATATGTAGCAAGGAAGTCTAATACTTTGCACAGTACATAGAGCGGAGAGCGAGTTTCTAAATCTTTCAGGAGTGAAGGTCATTTGGAATGGTGGGGACGGAGCACCACAGGAGGGGGATGGAACAGGTGGCACAGGAGGAGTGCGGGGTCAGGGGATGATACGGGTGCAGCCACATCCAGCTCTGACACATAGAGCAAAGTAATTTGATATCAAACTATTGGTTTATTGATCATTACAGAATGTGTCTCTGATGCTTCCCATTCCCCTCCACTCTGCCTTCTGCTTTTCCCAACTATGATTCCTCTCTCCCTGCAGCCCCTGAGGGCTGCATACTGTCCCCTCATTTACTCCCTTTATACCCATGACTGTATCACCACCCACAGCTCCAATCTGCTAATTAAATTTGCTGACGACATTACATTGATTGGCCTTATCTCAAACAATAACAAGGTGGCCTACAGTCTCTTAGTCTCCCTGAGTCTCTCCAGTAATTTCTGTTACACCAGGATTCCAGTATCAGAGGTCTCTCATTGCCTCCATGATCTAAACAATTGGGTTTAGAGATTTGCTGGAGGATCTGATAGAAGTGGAGTGGAAGAGTGATTTGGCTACACCTTTAATGGCCACTTCCAATAGTCACCTCTGTGAGAGAGAGAGAGAGAGAGAGAGAGAGAGAGAGAGAGAGAGAGAGAGAGAGAGAGAGAGAGAGAGAGAGAGAGAGAGAGAGAGAGAGAGAGAGAGAGAGAGAGAGAGAGAGAGAGAGAGAGAGATCTCCCTCAAGAGGCAACGATATTATTCAGAGACCATACTCTTAACATTGAAACAATAATGTTTGTGGTTATACAGATGAATCAAATATGTAGAACATTATTTATTTAGTTAGTGAGTTTATTTAGAGATACAGTATAGGACAAGCCCTTTCAGCCCAATGAACCACACAGTCCAACATCACTCCTATTTATCACTCGCCTTCCATATTTGAGTGCGACGGTATTCCTGAGTCTCCACCCAGGACTTGCATGGCTGACAGTAGCAAAAATCAAGAAGAAGCTATTGAGATGATGAAGGGAGCACTGACCACTGCAAGTAATGCTGGACCTGCATTGCTGCCCTAAACACCATTGGCATAATGGGCAGTAAATAAGGAATCAAAGGGAAATTTGCAAAGACCAGCTAACCGGTACATTTTTAGACTGTAGGAAGAAACCAGGGCACCTGAAAGCAACCCACAGGCAGAGGGAAAGGATGTACATACTCCTTACCAGAATTGAATTCCAGCCCCAAATTGTAATAGCATTGCACTAAATGCCATGGCGCCATGGTGCCCCAATAATTGATTGACTATCTGCAACCCCTCCCCAGAATCTTCATCTTGCTGTATCCAACCTCAGCCAGATGGAAACATTTTAACTTGAAAATCAATTTTTAAATTTTGTTACTCATCATTTCATTTGACTGAGTTAGTACTTTATTTTTTAAACTTTATTAATATTCACGCTGTAATGCAATTATATTCCACTCGCCCTCATTCATCACTGTCACCAGTTCATTCTCTGCCGATTCAACAGCACCACAGCTCATGTGAAGAACATTGGCAGACTATCCTTGTAACTCACCCAATACCCTGCACATTAATTATCAGTAGAATTGGAACAGTGTCTCTGTTGTCATATTTTACAGAAGGGTATCAGGATATTACCTTACAGTTTTCCTCGTGGGGTTTTAAAAATTTGACATGTGGATAAATATTAGTTTCTCTATTGTTCTGAGACAATTCAGATTAAGATTATTCCTGTTTAATTAGAATGGTAAACAATGGAAAACAAATTTGGAGTCTAATTTGGAGGGAATATTATGTGCAGTTCTGATCACCGACCTACAGGAAAGATATATAAATAAGATTGAAAGAGTACAGAGAAAGTTTACGAAGATGTTGCCAGATTTGAGGATCTGAGTTATAGGTAAAGTTTGAGTAGGTTAGGAATTTAGGAGTTTAGGAGTATGAGGGGAGATTGATAGAGGTATTCAAAATGATGAGGGGTTTAGATAGGGTAAATACAGGCAGGTTTTTTCTGCTGAGGTTGGACAAGTCTAGAACTAGAGGTCATAGATTAGGGTGTAAGATGCAATATTTAAGGGAAACCAAAGGGTAGCCTTTTTCACTCAGTGTGGTGTTAGTGTGGAATAAGCTGCCAGAAAAAGTGTTGGACGCAGTTTTGATTTCAATATTTAAGAGAAATTTAGTTAGGTACATGGATTGAGGGGAATGGAGGGCTATAGTGCAGGTGCAGATCTAGGCAGAGTAACAACGGTTTGGCATTTACTAGGTGGGCCAAGGGGCCTGTTTATGTGCTGTTGTGTTCTATGACTCTATGAATATAAATGCTTGTGGACTTGCTGGAGAATGGAAATTGGTGGATAATTGAAAGTTTCAAAATTCAAGTCTTTGCACCAAGATATGGGTGTGAAGCTGTGCGAACAGCAAAGTTCAAACTGGTCCTAAGTTAAGCATTTTCTTAGATCCACACCAAATTGTTGTAAGAAGTGATGAAGTTTCTCCAGTATTTTGTGTGTGTTGCTCAGAAAGTTAAAGGTGTAAAGATTCAGTCAGATATATAGCGTGGGAAAGGCCATTCAGTCCTGTTGTCTCATGCTGACCATGATGGGCCGAGTTGGGTCAGCATGACAGCATAGCGATTGGTATAACTCTTTTGGATTATTGGAGCACCAGCAACCCAGGTTTACTTCTGCTACTGTTTGCATGGAGTTTATACAGTACTGTGTAAAAGTCTTAGGCATATGCAGAGCTAGGATGCCAAAGACTTTTTCACAGTGCTGTGTATTGAATAAAAAGAAAGGCTGTCGGGAAACAGAAATAAGAGTACTTAGCTTTAGACTAACTCAGTTGTATTAGGTGCTATTTGGTAGCTGGAAGTACATATACGGTACTGTGTTAAAATCTTAGGCATCCTAAGATGTATGTGCCTAAGACTTTTGCACAGTAATGTACTTTCTCCCACGACCACATGGGTTTCCTCCCAGTGCTCCAGTTTCCTCCCATATTATAAAGATGTACGGTTTGGCAGATTAATTGACTGTAATTGTATGGCACAGACTCATTGGGCCAGAAGGACCTGTTACCGTGCTGTAACTATAAATATATATCTTTTTAAAGTCCAGATTCCTCCAGTAACCAATAATTAAAAACAAACTGAATGTCCACATGGAACCAATTTCATAAGACCTTTTCTGTACACAAGTTATGTTTTGTTGTATTCCATATTGTTCCAGTGAACATTACAGGAATCCTGTGTTGGTGCCATAATTTGGCAACATTTGCAGGCTGCCCCTGGAACATCCTTTTGTATATGGGTTATTAACACAAATAACACATTTCGCTGTATGTTTTGATGTACATGTGATAATTGAGTCTGAATATAACTTAAAATGTGCATCTGCATGCTGTGAAATGGAGAAATAATTTAAGATTTATAACAGCATTTAGAAACCATTGGGTGCCTAAAATTAATTGGGTTCTTCCCCAATAAATGTTGAAAGAACAACACGGGTATCCATCCATTATGAACATATTCCTCTATATCTGGTCTCTTGCTATCCTTGATGCGATGGTCGATGGGTATATTTTTTTCTGGGGTTAGATTTGCTGCAGACCTGTCCTCTCCTACTTAAAAACTCTCCTTCTCTTCATTCAGGAGACAAAGATTTCAGTCAGAAAGCCACTCAGTATTGTGAGTTTCTTTTGAACTGGTGACAGCAATCAGAATTGCCACTATTTTTCTCTGAATGTGGAACTAAAATGTGTTGTGCTGGATGGTTTATTACATTGAAAGTTTAAAAGAAGTCAAAGCTGAATTTATTGCCATATACATAAGTACATTTATGCACAGATGAAATGAAAGATTTACTTGCAGCATCACAGGCAAATGGCATCATGTAAGTGGCATTCACAAGCAGAAATATAAATTAAATGTAAATTATACACAATTTTTACCAGAAAGAATACAATTAAATACAAAATTGTCCATTTAAGTGTAAAGTGATCAAAGTGGTCATGGTGTTGCTAAACTGCAGTGATTAGGGATGTAAACATAAGAGATTCTGCAGATGCTGGAAATCCAGGGCAACACATACAAAATGCTGGAGGAGCTCAGCAGGTCAGGCAGCATCTACTAAAAGTAGTAATACTGGACAACATTGTTTTTTTCTTTCCAAAAGTGTTTCTTCCTCAGAATTTTTTTTTTGTTTATGAGGGTCTGCTTGAAGCTGAAGAAATATAATTTCAGACTATTTTATCATGTATAAATTCAGAGAAACAAAAAAATTAACTTTTATTGAATATGTGTTTAATTGCATAAGAGTGCTGATGCTTTGCAATAGTTCAGCTAAGTTAAGTGTTTTGTTGATGATTTTCAGTTGTACTTGGTGACTGAGGATTCTTGCTTAAATGTCTAAAAATAATTAGCCAGCATTGATGGATTCCAGTTGCCCTGATACCATTTCACCAAAATGACAATGTCCTGGTGAAACCTTTCACCATGCTTGTCACTGACAGTGGCAAGATTTGCCAGGGAAGAAGTCTAAATGGGAATGCAGAAAATTAATCTTTAGTAACATGTTGCATTTAATGGTTTTGTGTGCTTGAAGCACGTTGTCAACCAGATGCACATAGTTTGGTGTTCCGTAGTTGCCAAGAAAACTTTCAATAATATCCTTGAATGCCTTCTATTCAGTTTTCTTCAGTCCCACTAGATGTTCTTTGAATTGCCTGTCGTTGATGACCTGTTTAATTTGTGGACCAACAAAAATGCCTTCCTTAACCTTGAAATCAACGAGTCCAACTTGAATTGGGATTTATATAACAAATATAGGCAATTTAAAAAAGGTGCATGGTATGGAAATTTCATGGTGATTTTCATGATCAAAAATCCATAAGATACACCCAAAAGTATTGAGGAAGCAAAATCTTTGTTGTCCGGTTTAAGCAGTCAACGTATTGAGCACAGACCCTTCATCAGGACTAGAAATGGCAACTGTTTATTCACCCAACCGGCTAGGTTCCTCCAGCATTTTGTGAGAGGTTACATTTTACTGGTCAGTTCAAGAACTGAATGGTTGAAGGGAAGACGCTGTTCTTGAACCTGGTGGTGTGAGACTTCAGGCTTCTGTACCCATGCCTGATGGTAGCTGCGAGAGCATGGTGCAACCCAGATGGTGGGGATCTTTGATGACGGATGCTGCCTTCTTGAGTCTGCACCTCCTGTGGATACTGCTGAAGGTGGGGAGGGATGTGCTTCTAGTTTTAATGTTGCTCTTTCTTTCTTGTCAGTGTTTCAAATGTTACATACATACACTGCTGTTCAAAAGTCTCAGGCACATTTATATAGCTAGGGTGCCTAAGACTTCTACACAGTATTGTATATTATGTCTTGCCAGTTGCCAAATAACACTTAATACTACTGAGCTAATACAAAGCCAAGTACTCTTACTTCTGTTTCTGAATCACCTTCCTATTCTAATCAATATATTGTACTGAACAAAAGTATTAAGCACGCAAGCTATAGATATATATTGTGCCTGAGACCTTTGCACTGTACTGTAGAAATCCATTTGGTCAGCTTTTCTGATTTGTTAAGTCCTGCAACTCTCCCACACACCACCTTCACATCTCAACTAATTCAAAACCACTATTTTTAGTTATGCCTGGCGTTGACCCTCTTGCCTGTTCTTTGAATGAAAGCAGAAGTATAGAACTTCATCAATGGAACTGGATATTGGATGAGAGGATAGATTGAGTGAACAGCAGAGACTTTTTTCCCAGGGTGGAAAAAACTAATATGAGGGGGCATCATTTTAAGGTGATTGGTGAAAAGTATCATGGGATGATACTGTTTTATACTCTTTTTCACACAGAGTGGTGGGTGTGTGGAACTCTAGTGCTAGAGTTAGACATATATCTTACTGTAGCTACACAGATTTAAAGATTCAAAGAACAGTTATTATCAAAGGATGCATGCAGTACGCAATGCTGAAATTTGTCTTCCCACAAACAGCCACGAAACAAAGAAATACTGTAGAATCTGTTCAAAGAAAACATCAAACACCCAGAGCATAAAAATAATGAACAAATCGCACAAATGGCAAAAAAGAAATGATGGAAAAAAACAAAATGTAGGACATCAAACGACAGGGTAATTGAACAGTCAAGGAAAGTTCAGTTTTGTTCAATATAGTGCTGTCATTTATTGACTGCTGGCCGCGGGGCCAGTCCACCCTGATCAAAATCTCACTAAATAGTAATAGGAAAATGAGTAGCCAGAGAAACAGCATAGGATGAATTAGAGTCTAATCCACAAACTGGGTCGATCAAACTTTGCCTAAAACCCAGTATCGAGCAAGAGGGAGAGAGAGAGCAGTCAAATGCAAACACTTTCCTCCGGATCTGCAAGCAAGACCAAAAAGAGAGACCGGTCACACACAGAGAAATAGAGGACTATTTAGGAGGGAGGCATTAGATTGTTCTTGGAGTAGGTTAGAAGGTCAGCCCACATCATGGGCCGAAGGTCCAGTACTTTGCTGTAATGCTCTGTGTTCTATGTCCTACTGGGAAAGCAATACCATGGATAACAGCTACTGCAGCAGCAGAGTATCCTTTGTCTATAGTCTTCAAGAAACATATCAAACAGTGGTGAGGAGGGACTTAGAAATTTAGTTCTAATCTGACCAGGATTAGAGTAGGACCAGCAGGAAAATGAGAACCTAGAACCTAGAACCAAGAAGTTAGAACATTATAACACAGCACAGGCCCTTTGGCCAACAAAGTTGTGCTGACTTTTTAAATTACTCCGAGATCAATCTGACCCTTCCCTCTCATGTAGCTGTCCATTTTTCTATCATGCATGTGACTACCTATGAGTCTCTGAAACGTTCCTAACAAATGAGCCTCTACCACTGCCACTGGCAGCACGTTGCTTGCTGCCAGCACTCTGTGTAAAACACCTACCTCTGACACCCCTCTTGTATTTTCCTCCAGTCACCTTAAAATTATGCCTTCTGGTATTAGTTATTTCCTCTCTGGGGAGAAAATCTTTGGCTGTTCACTTGATCAATGTCTCCTATCATCTTGCACGCCTTATCAAGTCACCTCTTCCTCCTACGTTCCAAAGAGAAAAGCCCTTGCTCACTCAACCTTTCCTTATAAGTCCAGGCAGAATACTGGTAAATCTACTCTGCACCCTCTCTAAAGTTTTCAGACCCTTCCTATAATGAGACAACCAAAAATGAACACTATATAACCAGATGACTAGGCCTGAACACAATAAACTTATGTCCTCACATGGTCTTGGACATAGGAACATACAGCACAGATACAGTTGTGGTCTGGATTTCCACAACATCCAGGGTGTTGTTTCTGTATGCTTCATGCCACCTGCCTATCATTACAATAAAGACACAAAATCAGCAAACACTCAACAGGTCAGACAGCATCTGTGGTAAAAGCAGAAGAATTAAGCTTTCAAGTCTGAGTCCCTTTGTCAGGGGTTTGACAAATAACCTTTGACTTGAAAGGTTAATTCCTTTTCTGTTTCTACTGTCAAGCCTGCTGAACCTTTATTGCATTTTCTGTTTAAACATCAGATTTATATATCTGCAGTACTTTTAAACTTTACATTCAGGTTTATTGTCATTCAACAGTATACAGTACTGTGCAAAAGTCTTGAGTTTATGGCATGCACTTTTCCCATTGTTACCATCAGGTAGGAGGTACAGAAGTCTAAAGGCACACACTCAGCAATTCAGGAACAGCTTCTTCCCCTCTGCCATTTGATTCCTAAATGGACATTGAATCTATAAACGCTACCTCACTTTTTAATATATATTATTTCTGTTTTCTGCATGATTTTTAATCTATTCAATATACAAATATTGTCTTGTTCTTGTCCACACTGCACCAACCGCTGCCACTGGGCTATAAACGTGCAGGAGCAGTGTGTGGTTAAGTGCCTTGCTCAAGGACACACACGCTGTTGAGGCTCGAACTAATGACCTTCAGATCACCAGCCCAAAGCCTTAACCACTTGACCACTTGATTTGCTTATTTATTTATTAATATTTTTTCTTCTTCTTCTTCTATATTATGTAATAAACCTGATTCTGATTCTGATATATGTGTGTTTGTATGTATATGTATATGTATAATCTTATATATAATATATAATTAGATAATATATGATTATATATAATATAATATACTACACATACATACATACATACATACATATACATATATACACACACACACACACACATACATGTAAAGACATTTGCTCAGTACTGTATTTGTCAATGTGGAGCAGAGAGTGAGTTTGTTAATCTGTCAGGAGCAAAGAGTGTAGGAATGGTGAGGGTGGAGCAGTGGAGCATCGTAGGAAGAGTGTGGGGCAGGTGACAGAGAAGGAGTGTCAGGGGCGCGGGTTAATGCATGAGTGGACACACCCAACGCTGAGACACCAGGCAAGGTCATTTGATTCCAAACAGTTTGTTTATTAATCATTACAGAATATCTCTCTGATACTTCCTGCTCACTCCCCTCTTTTCCCAACCGCGATTCCTCTCTCCCTGCCCCCTTCCCACTCAGTCCACAATGGAGACCCAGATCAGAATCAGGTTCGGATATGGCACAAGTGCGGAGTGAGAGACACTGAAGCAGGTCGATAGTTTACAGACTTTAATACAAACAGTGTTAAAGGGAAAATAAAACAATAACGCTAGGTCAAACAGAGCTGTTAAGTAAAACTCTCAAAAGAAAAACAAAGCCTACACGGTGGCTGAAAAGAACATTTAAACATGAAACGAATACCACTAGTCTTCAGAATTGAAAGAGCAATATCTCAGGGAAGGCCGAATGCAAAACTGCAGCAAAACATTACTATGTTCAGTCCAAGTCTCGACAAGCACTATGACAACAGGTATGGAATTAAATACCATCACGATTAAATAATAGTCAACTGACACGTACAAATTCACAAGCGTAATTGTCGTATCTACTGTACTGCTGAATCCATAGTTGTGACAGGGCCCCCCTCTCTTGGTGCAGCCCCTGGGGCACCATAGACCTGTGTCCACCAGAAGTCCTGGATCAGCAACTTGTCCAAGATGTCCTTTGCCTGGATCCAAATATGTTCTTCTGGGTCATACACTTCCCAGTCCACAAGGTTCTGGACCTTACCACGTACCCAGCGAGATGCCAGGAGGCACCACACGGTATGGTCAAGGGAACCATCTACCTCTGGAGGGGCTGGGTGGATAGGTGGATCTGGCCGGTTCCCAAAGGTTGACCATCCAGCGCCTTGACGTTGATCTTTTCTCTCAATTCTTGAGTTGGAACTCCCCATCTTTGAGCGAGAGAGATGTCCATAAGATTCCCGGCCACACCGGAGTCAATAAACACCTTAAGTTCATGGGTCTGAGACCTCCACGACAAGGAAGCTGCGAGCATTACAGAATTAGGGGAAACTGACTGAAGAGTGAACCAACCCGTCCCCTCACTGCTGATGGGTATTCTCTTTTACTGGACACTTGGAACATGCCACCCAGAAGTGGCCTGGATCACCACAGTGGAGGTCGGAACCTCTTGTCTGGTGCCACTCTCATTCCTCCTGAGACAGGCACATGTCCCTCACTTGCATCGGCTCCTCCGTGGGCTGGGTGCTGGGTGGTGAGGGAGTGGGAGAGGGCGAGGAAAGATGGTGATCAATGAGGGAGGGGGAGAGGGCAAGGAAAGATGGTGATCTGGCAGCGCATGGGAAGTTTGAAACATTCTTTCCCTGTGCCACTCAGTTATCTGGTCGCCAACTTGAATAGCCAGATTAATTGGGTCATCCAGACTATCCTACTTGAATCAGACAGCGATCTCATGCTGGACCCTTGCGTTCAGTCCACGTTGGAAGGCGATGATGAGAGACTCTTATTCCATCCCGTCGCTACTGCAAGGGTACAGAACTTGACTGCATAGGCTCTCACCATTCCTCTGCCTTGGCACAGGTCCAACAGTCAGTGGGCAGCCTTTTGAACCCGTACTGGAAGATCAGAAATTCTCCTTAACTCCACCATGAAATGTCAGAACGAATGGGCTGTGGGGTATCCTTGCTCCTGTAAAGTGTTGAGTAGGCTGAGTGGAGGCCCATCAAGAAGACTGACTATCCACACCAATTTTCGCACATCATCACCAAAGCAACCAGACTGGGCTTGGAATGTCAACTCGCATTGGGTAATAAAATTCCTGCAACCAGCAGGTTCACCGGAATATCTGCCTGGTGGTGGAATACTTGGTTCCTGGACGGTCGTGGGAGTCAGCTCTGGTCCGGGCGCGGGAGCGGGGGCATTAGTAGCAGAGATCATCAGAGGAGCAGCAGAAAAGGAGGATCTGCGAGATGCTGGGAGTGGGACTGAGGCGGCCTGAAGCTGCTGAATTGAGCTGGCGAGAACGTTAGTGGCTGTCAGCTGATGCTGGCTGTTTGTGGACGGCAGCCGTGAGTGCAGAGATCACAGACACCTGAGTCCTATTGTCTGTGGTGAGCTGTTGAACAGTTGCAGCTAGAGACAATACCTGTCCCTCCAAGTGAGACTGGGCTTGTCGTCACGAGGTTATCTGTTTCATTGCCTCCGTAACTTCACTGAGAACAGATTCCATTGCCTGTAGCTTGCCTCCTACCTGACCAATGAATCTCACGGCCAAGGTCAGCTGCTCTCTCTCTGCTGGGTCCATCTTTGTTGGTCGAGACTTGCTGTTACTAGGTTTGGATATGGCCGAAGTGCGGAGTGAGAGGCACTGAAGCAGGTCGATAGTTCACAGACTTTAATATGAACAGTGTTAAAGGGAAAATAAAACAATTAACAGGGCCGTAAACTAAAACTCTCAAAAGGAAAACAAAGCCTACACTTCAGCTGAAAAGAACATTTAAATATTAAACGAATACTGCTCGCCTACAGACTTGAAAGTCCAATATCTCAGGGAAGGCTGAATGCAAAACAGCAGCGAAGTGTAGCTATGCTCTGTCCAAGTATCGACAAGCACTATGATGACAAGTATGGAGTTAAATACTATCACAATTAAATAATAATTAGCTGACACGTGCAAATTCACAAGCGCAAGTGCCGTATCTACTCCGCTGCCAAATCCATCATGTAACTCGTACACAAGGCAAAAGTAATAGTAGCATAAATAAATTTAACATTTTGCTTAAAGTGCATTTACAAAACAAATTAAAAAGTAAACAGTGTGATTTTAGTGGCGCTTCATAAGTGATGAGACCTGGGAGGTGGCAGGGAATTTAGTAGTCTCACAATCTGGGGAAGAAGCCTTTTATTCCAATTTTCTAAATCTGTTTTTATGTAGAACAGGACCCAGAGTATGAAATTCTGCAACAAAGCCGATAATGGTCTATTTGGTAAGGTCCTGAGAAGCATTCGACAGTGCCAATCGTAAATCCTATGGACACGTACAAACAAGTTGGATGAACTCAGCAGGTCGGGCAGCATCCATTGAAAGGAGCAGTCAACGTTTCGGGCCAAGACCCTTCATCAGGACTAAAGAAGGAGGGGGCAGGGGCCCTATAAAGAAAGTGGGGGGAGGGTGGAAGGTGCCAGGTGAAAAACCAACCAGAGGAAAGACCAAGGGGTGGGGGAGGGGAAGCAGGGAGGGTAAAGGCAGGAGAGGTGAAGAAGGAATATAAGGGGAAAGCACTGTGGGTAGTAGAAGAAGGCAGAATCATGAGAGTTGGAGAATTCGTTGTTCATACCAAGGGACTGGAGACTACCCAGACAGTAGATGAGGTGTTGCTCCTCCAACCTGAGTTTGGCCTCATCATGGCAGTAGAGGAGGCCATGTATGGACATATCCGAATGGGAATGTCAAGCAGAGTTGAAGTGGTGGCAACCGGCCATACATGGCCTCCTCTGCTGCCATGATGAGGCTAAACTCAGGTTGGAGGAGCAACACCTCATATACCGTCTGGGTAGTCTCCAGCGCCTTGGGATGGACATCGAATTCTCCAGCTTCCGGTAATTTCCTTCCTCTCCCTTCCCCCATCCCACTTTCACTCTGCCTCCTCTTCTAGCTGCCTATCACCTCTCATGATTCTGCCTTCTTCTACTACCCATAGTGCTTTCCCCTTACATTCCTTCTTCACCTCTCCTGCCTATCCCCTCCCTGCTTCTCCTCCCCCACCCCTTGATCTTTCCTCTGATTGGTTTTTCACCTGGCACCTTCCACCCTCCCCCCACCTTCTTTATAGGGCCCCTGCCCCCTCCTTCTTCAGTCCTGATAAAGGGTCTCGGCCCGAAACATTGACTGCTCATTTCAACCGATGCTGCCCGACCTGCTGAGTTCATCCAGCTTGTTTGTACGTGTTGATTTGACCACAGCATCTGCAGTGTACTTTGTGGTTGTAAATCCTATGGAACAGTTTTGCCAGCTGGCAAAGCCGCTTCCAAGGCCAGTCTAGTTTTCAAAGCCATCAAAGGGCTTGAGCACGAATGAATCATTGAACTAATAAAAATTTCAATGAGATATTAAAATATCATCAGCAAAATTAAAAATTAAAGCACATAAATCAATTAAATACATTTAAATTAACTTAATTAAAGCACAAAATATAAATTATCTGAAATATCTCTCTCCCTCACAATGGTTACCCTCCACTAAAATAGATAGTATAGCCAGACTTGTTACAGGTGCAACCTTGTACAGGTCAGTGGTAGGTATCCCTGCGTAACTGCCAGCAAAGTGCAAAGGTTTGCTTTAAACCTCAGGTCTTTAGAGTGGATGTACAGTCAGGGTGGCAGCTGTGATTAGATATATTAAAGTTCTGGACCTCCTTATTCATTTCCCAGAAACTGCAGGATCTTTAGAGGAAATTTTTGGCCAGTGCAACAGCAAAGACATTATGCTCCAGCGTAAACCATGTTCAAAGTGCATTAATATCGAAGTATGTACACTATATATAACCTCGAGATTCATCTCCATACAATCGAATCCATTAAGAAAGAAAATGTGCTGTGAAAAATGAATCCTCCAGGTAAGGAATATTATAGAAAAATAACTAACCCACTGTACTTCTGCAAACATTGATAAACTTGATTTGACTTGAGATCATTGCATGAAGCTCAGTGTTCCTTAAAAATGTAAAAAATAGAAAGCGGAGTAAGTCAATTGGCCTTTGAGACTGCACCATCATTCACTAAGATCATGTCTGATCTTTTCAAAGACAAAGTAAGTTTATTATGCAAGTACATATAGGCCACCAAACACTACTTTGAGGTTCATTTACTTGCAGGCATATACAGGAAGGCAAAGAAATACAATAGAATTATGAAAAACAACACATAAACAAAGACTGAAAACAACCAATATTTGAAAGAAGACAAATCCTGTAAATAATAAATAAATGAGCAAACAAATACATTCAGAAACACACACTCTCTCTCTCTCTCTCTCTCTCTCTCGATGTGTGGTGTGCATGTGTATCTTTCCCTCAATCTCAAGTCCTTGACCAGAGGCCTGGGAGCTTGAGGGATCGGCACAGTATCCTTGCTGTTCCTAGTAGTGCGCCTCTTCTGGACTGAGATCTCAGATGTTCTTCCTGGGATTTATTGGAGCCACTCTCCCAGTCCAGGTGTCATGACTCCAAGTGCTCCGATCACCACTGGGATTACTCTGGCTTTAACCTTCCACATCCTTCTTATCTGCTTGTTCAAGCCCTGGTATTTCTCCAGCTTCTCATATTCTTTCTTCCTGATGTTACTGTCATTCAGGATTGCCATATCTATTACTACTGATTTCTCCTGTTCCTTGTCCAGTATTACTATGTCTGGTTCATTAGCCAGTACCTACTTGTCAATCTGTATTTGGAGTCCCACGGGATTTTCGTTCTGTCATTCTCCACTACCATCTTACGTGTTTCCCATTTGGATTTGGGAGTGTCCAATCCATTCTCAGTGCAGATATTCCTGTACATAATTCCTGCAACTTGGTTGTGCCCATCAGTGTATGCTGAGTCTGCCTCCACATCTTGCACCCTGCTACTGTGTGCTGGATGATTTCAACCAATTCCGTGCACAATCTGCATTTGGGTCTTGTCTGGTGTGATGGACCCCTGCTTCTCTTGCTCATGCTCAGCGCCTGTTCTTGTGCAGCCATGAGCAGCTCCTCAGTGCTCTCCTTCAGCCCTGCCATTCCCAGCCATTGGTAGGACTTTCTTATGTCAGCCACCTCTGATATCTGGCAATGGTTCATCCCGTGCTTTGGCTTGTCCTGTCATGGCCCCTTCCATTTCCATAACCCCTGCCTGCTGTCTGAGGTGTTCTCTTAGCAGGTCATCTTTAGGGGCAATCTTCCGGATATATTCATGGATGTTACATATTTCTTCCAGGGCTGTGGCCTTGACACTTCCTAGACTCCGTCCACCTTTATTCTGGCAGTTATACAGTTGCTCGACATTGGACTTTGGATGGAATCCTCCATGTATTGTTAGTAGTTTCCGGGTCTTGATGTCAGCAGCTTCCAGTTCGTTCCTTGGCCAGCACACTACTGCGGCTGGGTATCTGATGACTGGTAGGGCGAAAGTGTTGAGGGTTCTGATCTTGTTCTTCCCATTCAGCTGACTTTTTAGGACCTGTCCCACTCTTTGGAGGTACTTGGATGTTGCACCCTTTCTTGTATCCTCATCGTGGCTTCCCTGCACCTGCAGGATCCCCAGGTATGTCTAGCTGTCCTATGCATCTGGTATGTGGCCTTCAGGTAAATCGACTCCTTCAGCTTTGTTGAGTTTCCCTCTTTTTATGACCACCCAAAAGCACTTTTCCAGTCCAAATAATATCCCAAAGTCTCTGTTGTACACCCTTGTCAGGTGGATTAGTGAGTCAACCTCTCTTTCATTTTTGGCACACAGCATGATGTCATCCATGTACAGGAAGTGACTGATGGTCACTCCACTCTTTAACCTGTACCCATATCCACTCTCTGAGATGATCTAGTTGAGGGTGTTCAAGCCTATGCAAAAAAGCAGTGGGGATAGTACATCACCCTGGTATATTACACATCTGATGGTCACTTGGTGCTGTTGGCTTTGAGTTAACTTCTAGCATATATGTATGTACAGTATATGTATACATGTATGATGGTGTGGAATGAGATTGAGAAAATGGTGGATCACTTCACTCATCTCAGCTCTGAAGTGATTCCACAACCTACCGACTCAGATATATGTCAGTTTGCATCTTGAGTATATTTGGTGATTCTGCCCCCATCTTTCTCCAGAGGAGAGAATTTCAAAGATTCACAGCTTTCGGAGAGACGAAATTCCATCTCATCGCTGCATTAAATGGGCAATCCCTTTCATGAAATTATGCCCTCTGGTTATACATAGATACCCAGTCAAAGAACCTCCCTCAACAGAATGTTGTAAGTTTCAAAGAGATTGACAATCATTCTTGTATGCACCAATCAGCATATGTCCAACTTTCTTCATATGTCAAATTCTTCATCTTGGGACTGAGCCTTGCGAACCATTCCGCAGAAGCAACGATACATCGAAGTTAAGAGCAGGAATTGTCTGATTTTTCAGACTTAATACACTGTTTCAGTGACTAAAGAAATCAAGATGGTGCCGAGCTATAGACTTCCATTAAGGTTAGAAACATAGAAACATAGAAAATAGGTGCAGGAGTAGGCCATTCGGCCCTTCGAGCCTGCACGGCCATTCAGTATGATCATGGCTGATCATCCAACTCAGAACCCTGTACCTGCTTTCTCTCCATACCCCCAATCCCTTTAGCCACAAGGGCCATATCTAACTTCCTCTTAAATATAGCCAATGAACTGGCCTCAACTGTTTCCTGTGGCAGAGAATTCCACAGATTCACCACTCTCTGTGTGAAGAAGTTTTTCCTCATCTCGGTCCTAAAAGGCTTCCCCTTTATACTTAAACTGTGACCCCTCGTTCTGGACTTCCCCAACATCGGAAACAATCGTCCTGCATCTAGCCTGTCCAATCCCTTTAGAATTTTATACGTTTCAATAAGATCCCCCCTCAATCTTCTAAATTCAGGTTGCAATTGAGTTCTAGTTGTTTTTATGTTAGTGTGTTCTTGGTGTGTTCTTTGTGGGTTTGTGAGAATGGTGTTGGGGACAGAAAGGGATGTTAAGGGTCAGGTTAGACTTTTAGTGACCTGGAGGTGGGGAGGATTAGAGGAAAGGCTGGAGTCTTAAGTCTCCGCTCCACGTTCAAGGTCGACAACGCAGACGTGGGGCATCCACAGGCCGGCTGGGATGTCCTACTGGTTGCTGGGGAAACAGATAACATAAATGAATACCAGTGGCTCCCACAGAGTCGGCGAGGTGTCAGTGGGTTCCAGACTCAGAGATCTGTGGGGACAGGAAGAACAAGGTCCAATGACCACCCCCACCCCCTCCCCCAGGTTCTGGAATCAATGAAAGGCCATATGTTGGGTCAAAGCTAAAGATCAAATCAGAAGTTTGGAAGTTGAGACCCATTGGCTGGAGTCCCAGTTTGCAAATCTCTGCAATCTTGTGTGATGGGAGGGTGAAGCAGGGGGCTTCGGGGTTCTGAGATTCCTATCATTTATTTTATAAGGGTCTCTTGTTTTGTGAACGTCTACGAAAAGTGTAAATTTCAGTTTCTATACTGTAAACATTCTCTTATATTAAATTGAACCATTTGAAGTCCACTGGGGAAGTCGAAGTGCTACAATCTGTGTGGCAGACTCTAAATCCGAGTCTTAATCTGAAGCCGGAGACCAAAGACGAATTGTCTTGGGGTTAGAGGACTATGTACGCGTGTGGGTGGACAGAGGGAGGACGCAGCCCGTTTTGCTGTTGTTGTTTTGTTGCTTGTCGTGTTCCGTTTTGCTCTGCTGAGCTTTGCGGCATGCTACGTTGGCTTTGGAATGTGAAGTGACACTTGCGGGCTCCTACCGCACAGCTTTTCACCCAAATGATGCATTTCACTGTGTTTTGATGCACAGATGATAAATAAACTTGAATCTTGAATCTTATGCCAAATATCCCTTCATCACCTTAGCCATTAGAGTCCTTTTCACTTCCTTCTTGAGTATATATGATGATTTGGCCTCAGCAGTCCTCAATGTAGAGAATTTCAGAGATGCATCCTTTTTAGACCATAATTGGAATATTCAGGGGGTGTGTGGGGTGACCAAGGAGAAGCAGCTGTACTGCTAAATGGGCTTGTCACGTCCAGTCTGGGGCAGTTCACTCACCTTCAGTCCCCAACGAATACTCATCCCTCAGCTGTGGCTTCAAGTAACTATTTGCATGTGACAATGGGCCTCATAACCTCCTGATATTTTCATACACGTTTGTCTCTACAGTTTACAGAGAATGGTGCAAAAAAAAACAAAGCATCCAGTGAGTGCCAGTTCATGGGTGAAATGCCTGGTTAATGAGTGGGGTCAGAGGAGAATGGCCAGACTGGTTCAAACTGACAGGAAGGTGACAGTAACTCACATAACCACATGTTATAACAGTGGTGTGCAGAAGAGCATCTCTGAATGCACAACACGTTGAACATTTTATGTGGATAGGCTATGGCAGTAGAAGATCATGAAAATACACACAGTGGCCACTTCATTAGGTAGCTCCTGTACCTATAAAATGGCCCCTGACTGTAACTATAACTCTTTATAAGCTCTTGGTGCTTTTCTGTCTATTTGCTGTCTCTGTCTCATTAGCAAACTTAATTACTTAATAGATACTTGACACTCAAATTAATTTCAGAGATTTGGATTAAAATTAACTCAGACAATTAATTTAATCAATGTTCAAGTTCAAATTTCAAAGTAAATATATTATCAAAGTACATATATGTCATCATAGACAGCGGTGAGATTTGTTTTCTTGCAGACATACACAGTAAATCCAAAAAAGTACAATAGAATCAGTGAAATACCGCATCTAACAGGACGGAAAACAACCAACAGGCAAAAGACAACAAAGAGTGAAAATACTAAAATAAATTATAACAATAATAAATAAATAAGCAATAAGTATTGAGAATACTGAGAATTCTTAAAATCGAGTATACTGTGGGAGCAGTGGGGTGAGTGACATTATACCCCCAGTTCAAAAGCCCGATGGTTGAGGGGTAATAACCGTTCCTGAATTTAGCTGTGTGGGTCCCGAGGCTCCTGTACTTTTCTAATGGCAGCAGCGAGAAGAGAGCATAGCCTGGTTGGTGTGGGTACTTGATGATGGATGCTTCTTTCCTGCGACATGTAGAAATTGTTAAACCAATAACTAGCAGTTCCAAAACAGAAAAAAAAAATGCTCCCTCATTTAAAGCCTGAGCAACAGTGGGTTAATCTGTCCATATTCATGGTACCTTCCTCAAAGGAAGCAGGACTGACGGGTCATACCACCAACATCCTTCCAACTGCCATGGGGTTATTAGCAAAGTGCCACACTAACATAGCAGTTAGCGTATCACGATTACAGCTCGGGGCATTCCGGAGTTCAGAGTTCAATTCTGGTGCTGTCTGTAAGGAGTTTGTACATTCTTGTCATGAATGCGTAGGTTTCTTCCAGATGCTCTGGTTTCATCCCACAGTCCAAAGACCTACTGGTTAGTAGGTGAAGTGGCCACTGTAAATTGTCCCATTAGGCTACTGTTAAATAGGTGGGTTGCCAAGCTCGATAGGTCGCAAGGGCCTGTTCCACACTGTATCCGTAAATAAAATAAAATAAATAAAGAGAATTTGTGGAGGATGGTGCAACAGAGGAAGCAGCCGAGGTTTCTAAAGAGGAGTGTGCATGGAGGGTGATCTTCATCTGTGGAGTGAACTCATGACAAGAAATCACCAAAGAAATGGAAATTCTGGGATCCAGATACATCCAAATGTCTCTTCTACATGTAAGCAGAACTACGCTGATCAAACATTCCTCACTTTATCAGGAAGATCTTTCCCAACTTCCACATTGCCATGGTGATCAAAGGGCCCCATAGTCAAGTCACAGTAAAGCCTGTCTGTAGGAAGCTTGATCCAATATTACTGAGTGTGGGAGTCTCCCTGACTTCCACTTGCATAGATTTGTACTCAGTGACGTGCTGAGAGGTGATTTCTGAATTGATTAAAATAATGGTTAAAGGTTGTGCTTTCCATTCCCTGACTGAGGAATTTTTCAGTGTGATTCATTGGTTGTTATAGCCGGGAGTGGTGGTGGGAATGAGCTTCCACTACCTATTAAATGCTTCTAATGGTGTGCATCTCAAATAGGCTCCGATGACGTAGTCCAGCTCCAGGCCTTCAAGTGTGGCTTAGTTACTAAGCCTGGTGGAACTGTTTATACTGACAGGAGGGGTAAAGGTGGGTTAATGGCGCCTTAAAACCAGTTGCTTCAGGCAGATGGGGTTCATCAGCTGTGGTTGGCAACTCATCTGGGAGAAGAAAATGTCTGATCTCTAACATTCACTTCCTTACAGCTATAACCACTCGTGAGGAAGGCTTTGGGAGAAAGACCTGAGGAAAAATCTGAAGCTGGAGTCTCTGAGGCAGTCCTACATTGAGTTCAACATTGACTCCTGTAATGCCGCTGTCACCAAACTGTTTCAGCTTCTGCCATTTATTTGGATTTATCAGCCGTGTGGAGAGGGAAAGCCTGCTACTTGGCCTACAGATTCCTCTTCATATCGTACTGGCTTGCATATTGTGTAGTCAGCTGGCCCACAATATTCATAGTCGACCTTGACCAATCAACAGCCTCTGATTCACTGGTCAGAGTGCTGGTTAATAAAATTTTTAGATACGGGAGCAGAATTAGGCCATTTGGCCCATCATCTGCTCCACCATTCCATTTTGGCTGATTTATTAACCTTCTTAACCTCATTCAGAATCAGAATCAAGTTTAATATCATTGGCATATTCCATGAAATTTGTTGTTTTGAAGCAGCAGCACATTGCAATACATAATAATAAAATTATGAATTATAATACAAAGTATATATAGAATATTTTAATTAAATTAAATAAGTAGTGCAAAAAAAAGGGAAAAAATACTGAAGTAGTGTTCATGGGCTTCTGCCTTCTCCCTGTAACCTTTAAAGTCCTTACTAATCAAGAACATGTCAAACTCTGCTTTAAACATACCAAATGACTCGTCCTCCACAGCCGTTCTGTGGTAATGAATACCACAAATTCTCCATCCTCTGGCTAAAATACCTCTGCTCCTCTCTGTTCTAAAGGGACGTCCTTTTATTCTGAGGCTGTACCCTTTTGTCCTAGACTCACCTACCATAGAAAACATCCACTCCACGTCCAGTCCCATCTAGGTCTTTCAATATCCAACAGGCTTTAATGAGTTCCCCCCCCCCCCCCCATGTTCTTCTAAATTCTTGAGAACACAGGCCCAGAGCCATCAAATGCTACTCATACTTTAACTCTTACATTCCTGGGATAATTCTTGAGAACCACCTCTGGACTCTCCTAGCTAAGGGGTCCAAAACTGCTCCCAATGCTTCAAGTGCAGTCTGACCAGTGTTTTATAAAGCCTCAGCATTACATCCTTGCTTTTTCATTCCAGCCCTCTCGAAATAATTACTAACATTGCATTTGCCTTCTTTACCACTGACCATACTGCAAGTTAGCCTTTAGGGAATCCTCCCAAGTATACAACATCATTGTTGCTGGGTACTGCAGTCTGCTTTGAAATTAAACCTTTTGGCAACGGTACTTTAAAAACAGAAGTCCACCCCACATAGCTGGCTGGAAGTTTATGGGTGGCTTCTTTTGACAGCCAATGCCTCCAGCTTGCTATTGTACACACATTTGAGCTCAATGGGAACAATCAAAAGGACAAGTTGGATCGTGATATGTTTATTTATAAGTGACTGTAACAGTGAGCGTGATGTCCTCCTGGTGACAGACTTTAGTAACTTCTCTTGGAGCTGCTGCAGGAAGGAACGTGCTGGCAGATTGGGTCTTGCAAACCGCACAAAATGTCCCACAACTTTACAAAATGTACTGCCAGTAAACTCATCAAAACCGTGTGACATGTTCCTTTTTTAATTTTAGAGAGTATATTTCTGCTCAGTGCTGGGACAGTTTGTTGCTGCAGGCAACCTGTTTTGCTGCTGGGATTAATCTATATACAGAACAACCATTTTTTAAAATCATCACAAGGATTAATCACAAAGATATCCAAGCTGTGCAATGTCTGAAATTTTAAGTAATCTTATATCTCAGGAAATAAGACATTTTAATGCAGAAATTGACTGCAGCAGTACCAACCTGACCAAAGTTTTAGAAGAGCGATAAGGAGAATTAATTATGGTGATGTGGTAAATGTAATGTCAAGATTTTCAAGAAAGCCTTTGAAAAGATATCCCATAATGATTGAATGATTAATTGGTTGTCCATCTTATAAAATGATGACACATTTGTACAACACTCACAAAATGCTGGAGGAACTCAGCAGGCCAGGCAGCATCTATGGAAAAGAGTACAGTTGACGTTTCAGGCTGAAGGGTTTTGGCATGAAACGTTGACTATACTTCTTTCCATAAATGCTGCGTAGCCTGCTGAGTTCCTCCAGCATGTTGTGCCTTTTGCTCGGATTTCCAGCATCTACAGATTTTCTATTGTTTATGACAGATTTGTGCACCTTTTTAGATGATGTGAACTACATGAAGAAACCTGTGCGGGAGAGATTTTAAAGTGGAAAAGACATTGAACTGGGGCAGTTCCACTCTATCGACTCCAGAAGTCCTGCTCCAGTACTACGAGCAATTGTCATAAATGGTGTCTTCCTCAGATGACCATGACATCTTCTATGCCTTGTCATGCCCTTCGCTCTCAACAAAGTGTTGCAGAACTGCCTTTCCAGCCACTGTTGATCTCATCTGAGCAGTCTGCCAGGGCTTTGCACATTAGGACAGGAATGTCCCTATCTCACCAGGGTATGAAGTCTGTTGGTCAGCCTCACATTGTTTAGCCCCTCCATCAAAGAAATTTATCAAGGACCAGCCGCTGTCGTATGCAAGCAGCTACTTAGATCAAGCTGAGTGTCCACCGGGTACCCAAAGGTAAGTGAGCTGTACCAGACTAGACACAACAAGCCCCTTCAGCAGAAGTGGATGCTCATATGCCCTAATCCCATAAAAGACATGAACAACATTCAAAGGTTCACTTATTATCAAAGTATGTATCCATATACAACTCTGAGGTTCTACTTCTCCAGACAGCCATGAAACAAGGAAAGAACATAAAAGTTGTTTGGAGAGAATCAAACCTGCTCTTCCACAAAAAAAAGGACAGCAACCCCATCATCGGCTTCCAAACTCTGCTCCTCCTGCACAAAACAGAACAAGAACGTCATCACTTAAAGCCCCTTTCCCCTGCACAAAAAAGTAACAGAATGCAATAAGAACATTCGCTCCCAAACCCCTTCCCTTGCACAAAATGGAATGAGAATATCAATCCCCCAAGCCCTCTCCCTCTGCACAAGACAGAACAAGAGCATCATCCCTTAAACCCCTTTTCCCCACACAAAAAAAACTAACATTCTACAACAAGAACATCTTACCCCATCCCCGCACAACAAAATAGAAAGGAATGGATGAAAAACACGGAATATAAAAACCACAAGACTGAAAAAGTCCACATTCCATGAACGCAACAGTCCAATCTATAAATGCAGAACCACAGTAACATCCTCCTTCATCATCAAGAGAGAGAGACATCACATGAGTGCAGAGGCCTCCCAGCCTGCCACAGCGAAAGGCACTCACAGACCCCTTCTCCGGCAGCAATCAAAAGGCAGGCAGTTGATGCAGAACGCTCACTCGCCTTCTGCATTGGCTTCAATGATTCAATCTTCCTCAATGCTTTTAATAGACACTTTAACCGATGAAATGGAGTCGAATATCAGCTGGTGCCCCGTCTCTAAGTTTCTTCGCATTGACTTCATCCAGGTCTGTGCTTGTTTCCTGGAATCTTCTTGAAGACAATGAAGCACTGGATCACTTAAATTATCTCCAGACTATATATCGCAGACTCTAAAGTTCTAGGGACATACTTAAGATTTTTTTAAAATAGACATAAAATAAGTAAAATAGACATTTTTATTGGCTATCTGGAAGATTTTGACCAAGGGAACATCTTACGCTGTTGCCATCTTGACCAAAAGTTGAGAATGCGGAGGATTATTGCCAGCTGAAAAGCAATGGGAGTAAAAGGTATCAGTTTTTACTGTTTTTATGGGAGTAAAAGGTATCAGTAAAAGAGTAAAAGTTCAGAGGTGTAGAAGATGAGTAATGTTGGTTCACAAGGATCAAAATTGGTACCACTGTTCTCCACAACTTATAAAACTGATCTCAGATTTTGAAGTTAAGAGCACAATTTCTAGGTTTTCTATGATATCAGACTTGGGGATGGGTAGTCATTATTGATAAGCTACTGAGAAGAATCACAACAAGTTATAGAAAGATGATAATAAATTTACAGATGAGCTACAAACAGTTAAGTGTAAAGTAATACATTTTGGAAGGAAAGGTAGGGATGGGTCCCATTACTTGTAGCCAGTAAGTTTAATTAGAGTAAAGGGAAAATGTACTCTCTGAATGCAAATATACTGATTTCTAAAAGATGTGATGTGGATTAGGAAAGCTAGAAAGCAAGTGAACCAGACACCAAGATGTGAATAAAAAGTACATAATGCATAACCTCTATCAAACCTTAAATCTCACTTGAAGTATTGTGTTTAGCTCTGGTCGTCCCATGATAAAGAGTGTATGAAGAATTATAGTTTTTTACAGGAATTCAAGGGAATATATATCAGAGAAGGATGGGAAGGATGAATAACCTGTGTCTCTTTTCTCCTGAGGAAAGAAAGTTAAGTAGAGACCTAACAGAGATCTTTTAACATGATGAATCGTTTTGATGGAGTGGATACAGAGTAAATGTTACTATTTGTGGGGAAGGACCATAAAAGAGGCCATCAATCTAATGCAGGCAGAAATCTAATGAGGAATTGAGATGAAACTTCTCTACCCAGAGAATTGATGGAATGAGGGATTTACTACCATAATGAGAGACTGAGGAAAACAGGTACATGTCATGGAAGCTGGATAAACAAATGAAGAAGATAGAAGAGAGGGTTCCACATTAGGGGTACCGATTATGGATGGCTTGAGTATCCTAAGAGTAGTACAACCAGGACCCCCACCCACCCAGGACATTCTCTCTTCTCATTAGGGAGGAGGTACAGGAGCCTCAAGATACACACTCAATATTTTACGAACAGCTTCTTCCCTTCCACCAGCAGATTTCTGAATGGACAATGAACCCACGAAAACTACCTCACTATCTTTGCTCTCTTCTTACACTAGCTAATTTTTAAAAATATATACAGTAATTCTTACTATAATTTATTGTATATTTTATGTATTGTACTGTACAGCTGCCAGAAAATTACAAAGTTAACAATATAATTAATTGGATTCTGATTGTCATTCTGATTCTGACTCAGTGCAGTGGAGCAGGGTTTTTCACATGTAGGCTAGCAAATCAGTTTCACACAAACCCAGTTAATAAATTATAGCCAGACATCCAAAAAACGTGCATTGAACATCACTGTGCAGGGCTGCCATTCCAGTTCTGAGTGAGAATATGATATTTTACCTTAGAAAGAGCTCAAAGACTAAAGCATTAAATCACAGGTGGGAAGGTCTGGGAGGGGGAAGGAAAGAGTTGGCATAGGGCGTGGATCTCTGTTAGGAATTGTTGGCCGGTGATATCTGCACCGAACTTCAGGTCGAGTGGTCCTAGGTGTGATTCTTGCCAGCTCCTTGCACACTTTCCATCCATACTGGGTTGAGTGTCGAGCTAGCAACTCCGCCTTGTTAAACAGACAAACACTGGAGCAACTGCAAAGTTGCCATCTGATGTGCTAACAGGCATGGGGAGGAGCTCTATTGGAAAGAGTACTGGTAGTCTGGGAAGACTTTCTCAGAAGTATGTCCTGTGGAGCATGCCATATTCTGATTGCCGAAAGTCGCTTCTGTTCTGATTGGTTAGTTTAGAAACATCAGCTGTTTTTCCCATTGGATAACAGCCTAGTGCCCATTTTCAAATATCCTGGGTATATGAAATAGCATGTGAAAGGGGTTTGCTCTCTTCTTCCTTTGTTTAAGGCGAAGATGCACGTGATGATTAAGAAGGTATACTTTACATGAACTTTTAACTAAGTATGTTTGTTGAATCTATATATGATGAATATTCAGCTTTGTATTGTCTGTACCTTGATGAACATGAAATGTTGGTTGAATTTTTACTGTTTGTAAATAAATGATTAATATACCTATTCAGAAGAAGGTGCTTTCTGTGTCACTTGCCAGACCTACTACCCTGATTCAACATTACAGAGTGATAGAAGAAACCAACAATAAATTCATTTATAAATCAATAAACGTCCTTGAGTATTCCACATGCATACCTTTACATATGTAACAACTGTATCATTTATCCTTCTGAACTCAACCCTTTGGATTTAGGGCTGAAGATTTCATTTTTCTCAGTCCCACTTCAAACATTCAGAGAGCTGTTTATAATGTATGCAAATATCGGGAGATAACTGAGATTCATTTCAAATATACTGTAGCTTCATTTGAATATTGTAAGTCCTGCAGTTTTAGAAGCTTTGATTTAAGCAGTTGCCATGTGCACAGTCTTGTGAACACAAACTGCAAAGTAGCAGCTTTGGATCAGTGCAATGCACCAAGGATTATATTCCACTCTTTCCACTCCTCACCCTCAATCAAAGGAAAATGTCATTCCTGTAGTTCTTTTCCAGACATAAGAATATTACACACAGAAGCAGAATTAGGCCACTCAGCCCATTGAGTCTTTCTGTCATTCAATCATGGCTGATTTATTATCCCTCTCAACTCCATTCCTCTGCCTTCTCCTGTAACCTTTATTAAGAACTTATCGACCTCTGCTTCAAATATACCGAATGAATTGCTCTTTACTGATGTCAACTGATTCATCACCCTGTGGGTAAAGAAATTCCTCCTCACCTCTGTTCTAAAGGGATGTCCTTGTATTCTGAGGCTGTGCCCTCTGGTCATTCTCATGAACCTCCTCTAGACCCTTTCCAAGGACAGCACATCCTTTCTCAGATAAGAGATCATATTGCTTAAAATACTACATGTGCAAGTACATCATTTTACTCCTATGTTTAAATTGCTTTGTACTTTAGAAAAAAATGTGCCAAAACAATGTTGTTGACACAGATGGCCGTGGAAGCCAAGCAACTGAGTATATTTAAAGCATAGGTTGATAGGTTCTTGATTAGTAATGATGTCAAAGATTATGGAGAGAAGGCAGGTGAATGGGGTTGAGAGGGACAATAAATCATCTATGGTGGAGGAGAATCAATGGACCAATTGGCCTAATTCTGCTCCTCCGTCTCATGGCCTTAAGGTATATTATTGTCTCTCTTAGAGAGTTTTAGCTCTGCATGTATGAAAAGGAATAGAAGTTGATCGACATATATAATAAAGTTTATTTGTGCTCTGCACTCTAGCAACAGCATTTGCTGTGGGAATGCACCTCACTCAGTTCCTCATTAGCAGACAGAGTGTTGATTTTCTCAAGAATAACCTAATCACTGCTCCAGATTAATTATATTTTCCAGAACGCTTTGCTTGGTTCAGAAGTGTTTTCACACTTCATTTCGGGATCCTATCATTTGCAACAGGTTGAGAGGTGGGATAAAATGCCTTTTAAAGAAAGCATATCAATTGCTTAGTGCTACTGCAAGATTCTCGCCGCTACCTCTAAGAGTTTATACATTCTCCCCATGTCCTCTTGCGTTTCTTTCAAGTTCTCTGGTTTCTCCCACAGTCCAAAGCCTTATGGGTTAGGGTTGGTAAGCTGTGGGTATGCTATGTCAGTGCTGGAAACGTGGTAAAACTTGTGGGTTGCCCCCAGGACTGTGTTGGTCGTTGACACAAATGATGCATTTCATTGCATGTTTCGGAGTAAGTGTGACTAATAAAGCTAATCTCTTTAAATTGTTAGAAAGAATAATTTGTACAAAAACATAAAATCCTGAAAATTCTGTGATGGTGAGGCAGCTTTTGTGGAGGAGGAAATAAAGTCCATTAACCTTTTATCAGCATTTTTGTGTTTCCACACTAACCAACGATCTGCTGGAGGAACTCATCAGGTTGAGTAGCATCTGTTGGACACAAGAATTGTTGATTTTTGGCTCAAAACCCTGCATGAGGTCTTCAGATTTTCAGCACTTAGTTATTTTTGCAGTCCTAATGCAGTATTTCAACTGGAAATTCAAAAAATCATCCTCCACACCACGACCCCCCCCCCCCCCCCCCCAGGCAGATGTTGCTCTGCCCACTGAGTTCGTCAGGTCGATCATTTGTTGCATCTGCAGTGTCCTAGAATACTACAACCCAGAAACATGCCCTTTGGCCCATCAAGTCTGTGTCAGACTCTCTTATGGCTGCATTTTTTCTTTGTGAGTCAATAATTATTAAAATGGTAACTTTCTCATTCTCAGGGCAACCCAGACCATCCACAGTCGACTAAATACCCCTGAGGCGTATCTTGTGACATAATGTTGGAAATGTTTCAGTGAATTAGGGTGCAGCATGATCCTGTGGTACATTGAATGGGTGTAAGGAGGTAATATTTTAATATCTATTCTGATTAAGAACACAAGTAATCTTCACACACCTTGGAACCATTCCACTATTCAAAAATATCATGTTTTTTTAATCAAAATAAACTTTATTCATAATAAAAATACGAGAATAAACTTGGCAATGCTTTTTTTATTCTTTGCATATATATTCAGTGCTTTCAGTACTCTTCTATTATATTCCTACTTATCAATCAGAAGCATTTCTGCCACTCATGCGCCCCAACCCCTCTCTCGGGTGGTACACAACTACAATTATTTGTTTACTTATTTATTGAGATACAGCACAAAACAAGCCCTTCTGGGTTTTTGAACTATGTCATTCTCAAATCCCTTGATTTACTCCTAGTCTAATCGCAAGAAAATTTACGGTGACTAATTAAGCTAGCAACCGGTACGTCTTTAGACTGTGGGAGGAAGCCAGAGCACCCGGAGGAAAACCAAGCAGGCATGGGGAGAATGTACTAACTCCTCACAGACAGTGGCGGTATTTGAACACAGCGCTAACCACTATGCTAAGGACTTCTCTCAACTCAGCCCTCCCTCTCAGTAGCAGAAGAACAATATGCTCTGCTCCCTCCCCAACTAGCACATGTGGTGGCTGCATCAGGCTTCAGGATGTCCCTCAGTACTCATTCCCACAGCCTGGAGTGTGCCAGTCGGCAGCATTTATCCACAGACACCTCAATGTACTGACAGACCAAACACTTCTGGGGAGACCAGGGGGCATCTTTCACTGGGTTGATGTTCTACCAGCAACACTTGATATCCATCTCCGAGAACAGCCCACAGATCAGAGAGTCCACTGTCATCCAGATGACTGGTGATATCGGCCCTTGCGCCTTTCTCCTCACCTCTTTGCCAACCCACAGTCCGCAAAGAGGTGAGCTCCCACCTCCTGCTCGCTGCAGCCAACCTGCGGGCAGTGCGTGCTGGGAGTGATACTCCAAGCACGCAGAAAGGATCTGACTGGCTTGGTCCCTCTCACTGCCAGCCAGGTGAGGCATTGGTGCCTGTCGGTGGGGTCTGGTGATGTGGTATTAGTTCAGGGAACCACCCCACTCTATCCATCTCTGTAGTGTTTACAGGATGTGCCATGTTGACCACTGCCTGATGGAGTTGAGGTCAAGGGTGATCATCTGGAAGAACTTTTCCATGAGACACAGGTAGTATGGCAACACCCAGCTGACCGGAACCGTGGTTGTCTTTCTTCCACAACATTCATAAGCATGGATCCCTATGAATTCCAAATTCAATTCTACTAGCCCCACCTTTAAAAGATCTTCTCATCTTATAATAAATCATATTCCATCACTTGTGTCTGACAAAATGTCCAAAGTACACATCGCCCTATAAATGATGTACAGGATACAGACTGGACAAATCAATTACATAATTAAAGAGTGATACACATTCAAATTTCAAAGTTCAAAGTAGATTTATTATCAAAGGATACATATTTCAGTATATACTACCCTGAGATTCATTTCATGGTCATAGAAAAGTGCAGCACATCTAGTCGATGCAGAACCATTTAAACTGCCTACACCCATCGACCTGCACTGGGACCAAAACCCTCCATATCCCTACCATCCATGTACCTATACAAACTTCCCTAAAGCGTTGAAATCAAGTTCACATGTACCACTCTCATGACCCTCTGAGTGAAGAAGTTTCTCCTCATGTTCCCTTTGAACTTTTCACCTTACATCCTTAATCCATGACCTCTAGTTGTAGTCCCACCCAACCACAATGGAAAAAACCCGCTTGCATTTACCCTATCTATACCCCTCATAGTTTTGTATACCTCTATTGAATCTCCTCTCAATATTTTACGTTCTAAGGAATAAAGTCCTAACCTTCCCTTATAATTCAGGACCTCCAGACCTGGTAACATCCATTTAAATTTCCTCTATAGTCTTTCAATCTTATTGATATCTTTCCTTGCAGCCATTCTCATTAGAACAAAGAAATACAATAGAATCAATGCAAAGCTACACACAAAGACTGGCATACAATCAATGTGGAAAAGAAGACTGTGCAAATGCATAAAAAACAGACATAATAGTACAATAAATAAATAAATAATACTGAGAACATGAGCTGTAGAATCTTTGAAAGTGAGCCGACAGGTTTTGGAATAAGTTCATGGTTGAGGTGAGTGAAGTAAAGTTAAATTCAATTGTGTTGTGGACAAGTTAGATGATAATTTGGTCATAATACTTGATAATTTGGTGATAAACCAGGTCACAATTTTCAATAGATTTATCAATCAGGTTTATACTTTCGTTAAAAATGTAAAATGACAGTCCATCCTTTAAAATGTTGAAGAAATTGAATCCTTGACTGAATCTTACTCTGTGGCCACTTTATCAGGTACACCTGTGCAGCTGCTCATTAATATAAGGATCTAATCAGCCAAACATCTGGCTGTAACTTAATGCATAAAAGTATGCAGATGTGGTCAAGGGGTTTATTTGTTATTCAGACCAAACATCAGAATGGGGAAGAAATGTGTTCTAGGTGACTTTTACAGTGGTTGTTATTCAAACAAGAGGACATGATTTGAGAGTTAGGGGGCAAAAGTTTAAGGGTAACACGAGGGGGAATTTCTTTACTCAGAGAGTGGTAGCTGTGTGGAATGAGCTTCCAGTAGAAGTGGTAGAGGCAGGTTCGGTATTGTCATTTAAAGTAAATTTGGAAAGGAATGGAGGGTTATGGGCTGAGTGCGGGCCGGTGGGACTAGGTGAGAGTAAGCGTCGGCACGGACTAGAAGGGCCGAGATGGCCTGTTTCCGTGCTGTAATTGTTATATGGTTATATGGTGTCAAATGGAGTGGTTTGAGTACCTCAGAAACTGCTGATCTCCTGGGATTTTCAAGCAAAACAATCTCTGAAGTTTACCGCTACCTCTTTCAAACCCTAAGGTGCAATTCAGCTGGTCTGGGTGACATATATACCCTTAGGCCTGTACCCTTATGTACCCACAGCTTTCTGAGCACCTCCTCTTCTCTCACACCCTCCAACATCTGGCGCATTGCTAGTGTCTTCCACAGTGAAGACTGATGTGTAATACTCATTTAGTTCATCTGCCATCTCCCTGTCCACTGTTATTATTTCTCCGGCCTCATTTTCTGCTGGTCCTCTGTTCATTCTCATCTCTCTTTTATTGTTTACATACTTGAAAAAGCTTTTACTATCCACCTTTAAATGGTTTGCCAGCTTGCTTTCATATTTAATCATTTCCTTCCTAATTATTCTTTTAGTTGTTCTCTGTAGGTTTTTAAAAACTTCCCAATCCTCTATCCTTCCACTAAATTCTGCTTTGTTGTCGGCCCACTCTTTTGTTTTTGATTTGATTTCCCTTGTAGCCACAGTTGCATTATTTTGTCACTTGAGTATTTTTTTATTTTTGGAATCATCTATCCTGCACCTTCCTTATTTTTCCCAGAAACTCGGCTGACATCCATGCCAGCAGCTCCTTCTAATTTACTTTGGCCAACTCCTCTCTCATACCATTGTAACTTCTTTACTCCACTGAAATACTGCTACATCAGACTTTCTCCTTACCAAATTTCAAGTTGAACTCAATCATATTGTGATCACTGCCTCCCAAGGTTCTTTAACCTTAAGGTCCCTAATTACTCCGGGTTCAGTACATAACACTCAATCCAGTATAGCTGTTCCCCTAGACCTCAAGCATACACTCAGTGGCCACTTTATTAGGTATCGGAGGTTCCTAATAAAGTGGCCACTGAGTGAACTTTGATTTTATAGTCTACTCAGGCTGGAATTAAATCTGCTGTACAGCAGACTTTGCCAGCTGGTATTATCAAGATACCCTCAAAATGAGTGTGAAAGAAAGGCTGGTCCAAAGCCATTCGGAAGACAAAACTGTCCATAGTTATGATTGAGTTGGGAAAGTTGAGCGTGCTTACTTTTAAAAAAAGTCCTTTGTTCCTTGAAAATACCTTTTCAATTGGTTGCTAGGTGAAACTTTAACTTCCCCAGGACTACGAAAGCCTTTTAGCATTTAAGTTGATGACTTATAAGAAAGGATTAACGAGCTATTTTCCAAAAACAAGCAGAGACAAACCATATTACTGAAATAAATATATCACATTCCTCACTAATTACATTTTCTGCATTTATTATCAAAGAGAGTCTGGAATGCCAAAGTTCAACTGGAAAAAATATGAAAGTAGGTTATCTGATTTAAATCAAAATCAATGTGTTTTTGGTGTTAAATGAACTTGGACACAAACTCGCATTACTTACCAAAGAACATAATGCCCTCTGTTCCATTTTGATTTTGTCTGGTCACATTTGATTACACAACAGCGCTTCCAACTTACTGTAATTATAGATGACTGACAGATGTCGGTGATGATGGTACTCTCTTTACAAACATCTGCGGTACTGATCGATAATTGCCAAGCACCCAGGGAATAAAAGGCTCATGTTTTTTGTAGAGAAATAATAAACAAGCTTTGATTGTTGGCATCAATACAAATTGGCTTTGTTACTCTTAATAAGGAACTAATCACGGAGCAAACTAAAGTCACATTGAATGATTGAATCCCTTGGACTAGGCTATGAACAGAGATAACAAACTTTGGTAATCACATGGTCCTGCTTTGCTTGATTTTTATTATTGCTTTTTAACACATCTCAGATGCATTCTTTATGATCAGGCGCCATGGCAGCATAGCAGTTAGACGGATGCTATTACAGCTCAAGGCAACGGAGTTCAGGGTTCAATCCTGGTGTCTTCTATAAGGAGTTTGTACATCCTCCCCGTGGAATGTGTGGGTTTCCACTGGGTGCTCTGGTTTCCTCCCATATTGTAAAGATGTACCAGTTAGAAGGCTAATTGGTTACTGAAAATTGTCTCATGATGAAGCTAGGGTTAAATCGGGGGTTGTGGGGTTGCCGGTGGTGCGTGTCGAAGTGCTGGATTCTGCACTGTATCTCTAAACAAATAGGTAAACTGTACTTATGAGTTGCACTCAGCAGAAGCTTCAATAGTTTTTTAGTTTTTGAATTAGCTATACTTGGGTGAAATACTGTGGAGAAAAAGACATTCTGCTGTCTCTCCCAACAGGATGCCTTGTTCTTCAGTACTGAAAATTTGTTGCTTTTACAATAATCCATGTTAGCTCCCTGGATGACCTTTACCAGTGAAACCAACGTGCCAAATCTGTTATAAATTTTGAAACCACGTTGTGCAGAAATCATGTTAAAACTGTCCAGCTACAAATTAGTCTGTGGTCAGCAGAGAGGAAAGACTAAGATTTCTTTTTCTTTGCATTGAGTAGGCACTATTATATCAGAGGTTGAGTTGGAAGTAGAATGCAATGGGAGGTGAACAGCAGCAACTTAATCTGCAAAGTCTCAGTAATTAAATCTTAGGATACCAGAAAGGGATAATTTCTCTCTCAAAATGCAATGTATAGTGGATAACCATGAACTGCAAATGGTGGGCAGAAAATTAAACCCAGGGCATCAGGACAGCAAAATTACCTATTGTCACCATTCTAGCTTGCACTCTATGCAGTCCATTTTACTAGTAGAAATACTTACCTTTCATTCTAATTACACAGAAGGAAGCTATTCGGCCCATTATGTACAGGCTGGCCCCAGTTATAGGGAGGTATACTTGTTCACTGACAAAACATCAAGGTCATGTCACATATGAATTTTCTGAACCATCACTTGCTATTTCTCCAGTAAAACCAAAACATACTTAGTCCCAATTCGCAAAAGCATTAAATCGAGCATTTTTTTGTATTGTAGCTACATTCAGTGGCCACTGGGTGTATATTTGTGGTCTTCTCCTGCCGTAGTGAATCCACTTCAAGGTTTAACATGTTGTTCATTCAGAGGTGTTCTTAACTGCACATCACTGTTGTGGTGCATGGTTATTCGAGTTACTGCAACCTTTCTGGCAGCTTGAACTAGTCTGGCCATTTTTTTCTGACCTCTTATTATCAAGGCATATTCACCTACAGAACTGCCACTCACTGAATTGTATTATTTCACACCATTCTCAACAAATTGAGATTGTCATGCATGAAAATCCCAGGAGATCAGTAGTTTCTGAGATACTCTAACCACACCATCTGGAACCAACAATGATTCCATGGTAAAAACCACTTAGGTCACATCTCTTTCCTATGCTGATGTTTGATCTAAACAACAACTGAACCTCTTGATGATTTCTGCATGCTTTTAGGCATGCTCATGATTCGCTGATTAGATATTTGTGTTAACAATCAGGTGTATCGAATAATGTAATCTCTGAGTGTATGATTTTATTACTGATGAAGCCTTGGATGCTCTCAAGCCTGCACAGGTAGACACCTCCCAGTTTCCACCCAGCTAACAGGACCCTCCTGCAACTTATTTCCAACTCATCACCTGCAGCCTATTTAAACTCAGCTCTCTTCCACAATATTAGTTCACCCATTGAATCAGCCAGCTTTGACCAATCGCTCCCAGCCTTCAGTTTTCTTTTTCTCTTGTTGTGCTAAGCAACTGCTCTCTCTTGTTTAGTGGCCGTACAGGGCTTGTAATTTTGCAGTTGATTATTCAAGTTATCAAGCTGTAGTAAATCAAAGCAACTGGACTTGCTGTGTTGTCTGGAAGTCGTTTTGCCAGTCAGCCAAGAAGCTTCTTCAGTTCTGATCCATGCTGGGTAGTCTTCCGGCTTACGAACTCTGTGAGTTGTTTAAAGGTATAGTAATCTCATGCGGTCATTTAGAGTTGTAGAGGTAATGAGGGGGTCATTCGTCTTATATTTGCATGAATGGAGATGTGAACTGTTGTGGAGACATCAGGGTAAAGATGTTAGGACTGCATTGTAAGTAGCTGATAGGTGGAGTCATACCCCATCCCCTCTGCTCAGGGATGGGTTTTCCAGTTTACAAAGATGGTTTCTTTAACCCCTCTTTCAAACTACTTGACCTCCCTGTTCAAAATGTGTGCATTGTTATCATCAATCCCTTATCCATTAGGTGTGGCGATAAAGCTGATTCTTAACCTTAGGTATTAGCCCTCCTATGTTGGGCCATCTGCTTGTGAAGTAGTTGTTTTGTCTTGCTGATATATACAGACCTGTACAGATCTCATTGCATTGGACAGGAGGTCCAACATAAGAGGACAGGTGGTTTGAAAGAGGGGTTAAAGAAGATAGCTTTGTCAATCTATCAGCTAAGCCAAAGAGAGGGCATCTAACAGAGCAAAGATTAGTGGGAAGTTAGAGAAGTCAGAGGATTGGAAAGCTTTTAAAAACCATCAGAAGGCAACTAAAAAAAGTTACTAAGAAGGTAAAGATGAAATATGTGTAGCCCCCTGGTAAGCCTCAGGCTCGCTCAGCTAGCTTCCGTCTAGGGGAAGCAGCCTTCAGCCCCGCCAAACTGGGTAATCAGCTTGTGTAGACACAGTGCGATGTCCCCACCAAGCCCAATAACAGACAGTACACCATATGCGATTAAATGATTGCACTTTATAGATCTTACTGGAGCTATGTACTTAATAGAGATACAATATAAAAGGAAAAGTAAAAGGCGCCAAACTTATCAAAGTCCAACCACTTCATGCACAACCATTGGAGCTCAGTTAACAAAGTCTTCTTGCCACCATTCGATCCCCTCCAACCTCCTCGACCCGCTGCCTGGGACCAACAATGGTGGTCGATCAAACGCTCCAGACAAATCTGTCCTCGTCTCCTCTCCTCACCAAAAGCCCTGGGCCTGGGACCCCCGCTTGGGGTCCATTCCGTCGCCCAGCTTACAACATCGCGTCTTCTCCCTCTAACCTCCTCGCGCCGTCTCCCCCAAAGCTCACCCAACACTAGCTTACAGACCCACAAGAAAGAATAACCTCTATCCCAATTGGTTGACAACAGAATACAATTCTCATTATCAGTAATTATAACTCAAACAAGCTGCAAGAAAAAGCACTCTCTCACGAGTTAGCATAACAAAGAAGCATTTTTACTTTTAACAAAGAAGCCATTTTGATTACATACACAGTAACATAAAAGAAGAAACCCCTTGCATATGAAAGTACCTAGCCAATAATATTAAAGAGAATACCAGACGTTTCTTCAGATACACAAAGTGTAAAAGAGACGTGAGAATGGATATCAAACTGCTGAAAAGCAATGCTGGAAAGGTAGGAATAGAGGTCAAGGAAATAGTGGGAAACTGAAAAAGTATTTTGCATCAGTTTTCATTGTAGAAGACACTAGCAGTATGATGGTAATTCTGTGTGTCAGGGGTCATGAACTATGTGAAGTTACCATTACTAGGGAGAATGTTCTTGGGAATTTGAAAAGTCAGAAGGTAAATAAATCACCTGGACCAGATTGCGAAGGCATTAGTAATGATGTTTCAAGAATCACTGGTCTCTTGAATAGTTCCGGAATATTGGAAGATTGCAAATGTCACCCAACTCAGTGGATGAAGAGAAGGCAGTGGATGTTGTCTACATGGACTTCAGAAAGGCCTTTGACAAAGTCCCGCATGGGAGGTTAGTTAGGAAGACTCAGTCACTAGGTATACATGGTGAGGTAGTAAATTGGATTAGACATTGACTCAACGGGAGAATTCAGAGAGTGGTAGTGGAGGATTGCTTCTCTGAGTGGAGGCTTGTGACTAGCGGTGTTCCAAAGGGATCATTGCTGGGTCTATTGTTATTTGTCATCTATATCAATGATCTGTATGATAATGTGGTAAATTGGATCAGTAAATTTGCTGATGATACAAAGATTGGAGGTGTAGTGGACAGTGAGGATGGTTTTCAAAGCTTGCAGAGGGATTTGGACCAGCAGGAAAAATGGGCTGAAAATGGCAGATGGAGTTCAATACAAACAAGTGTGAGGTATTGCACTTTGGAAGGAAAAAACAAGGTAGAACATACAAGGTAAATGGTAGGGCACTGAGGAGTGCAGTAGAATAGAGGGATCAGGGAATACAGATACAAAGTTCCCTAAAGGTGGCATCACAGGTAGATAGGGTAGTAAAGAGAGCTTTTGGTACATTGGCCTTTATAAATCAAAGTATTGAGTATAAGAGTTGGAATGTTATGGTGAGGATGTATAAGGCATTGGTGAGGCCGAATTTGGAGTATTGTGTGCAGTTTTGGTCACAAAATTACAGGAAGGATATTAATAAGGTTGAAAGAATGCAGAGAAGGTTTACAAGGATGTTGCCGGGACTTGAGAAACTGAGTTACAGAGAAAGGTTGAATAGGTTAGGACTTCATTCCTTGGAGCATAGAAAAATGAGGGGAGATTTGACAGAGGTACATAAAATTATGATGGGTATAGATAGAGTGAATGCAAGCAGGCTTTTTCCACTGAGGCTAGGGGAGAAAAAAAGCCAGACGACATGGGTTAAGGGTGAAGGGGGAAAAGTTTAAAGGGAGCATTAAGGGGGGCTTCTTCACACAGTGGGTGGTGGGAGTGTGGAATGAGCTGCCAGATGAAGTGGTAAATGCAGGCTCACTTTTAACATTTAAGAAAATCTTGGACAGCTACATGGATGAGAGGAGTATGGAAGGATATGGTCCAGGTGCAGGTCAGTGGGACTAGGCAGAAAAATGGTTTGGCATAACCAAGAAGGGCCAAAAGGCCTGTTTCTGTGCTGTAATGTTCTACGGTTCTATGGTTCTAAGAAGGAGGAGAAGTGGAAGAAAGGAAACTATAGGCCAGTTCATCTGACCTCAGTGGTTAGGAAGAGGTTGGAGTCGATTATTAAGGATAAATTGTCAAGATACTTGGAGGCACATGATAAAATAAGCCATAGTCAGCATGCTATCCTCAAGGGAAAATCTGACAATTCTGTTGGAATTCTTTGAAGAAATAACAAGCAGGATCGACAAATGAGAATCATTTAATGTTGAATACTTGAATTTTCAGAAGGCCTTTGACAAGTTACCACACATGAGGCTGCTTAACAAGATACGGACCCATGGTATTACAGGAGAGATTCTAGCATGGATAATGCAATACCTGATGGCAGGAGGCAAAGAGTGGGAATAAAGGGGGCCTTTTCTGGTTGGCTGTCAGTGACTAGTGGTGTTCCACAGATGTCTATATTGGGACTTGTTCATTATACATTATAATTCACTGATTTATATTATGGAATTGATGGCTTTGTTGCAAGTTTGCAAAGTATATGATGATATAGAGGGGGAGGTCATTTTCAGGAAGTAGAAAGGTTACAGAAGAATTTAGACAGATTAAGAGAATGGGCAAAAAAATAACAGATGGAATACATTGATGGAAGTGCACGGTCATGCACTTCGGTAGAAGAAATGAAAGGTTTGACTGTTTTCTACATGGAGATAAAATGCGTAGGGATTTGGGAGTCCTTGTGCACGAATCCTTACAGGTTAATTTGCAGGTTGAGTCTGTGGTGTGAAGGCAAATGCAATATTAGCATTCATTTCAAGAGGACTAGAATATAAAAGCAAGGATGTAATGTTAAGTATTTATAAAGCACTGGTGAGGCCTCACTTGGGGTATTGTGAGCAGGTTTGGGCTCCTAATCTTAGAAATTATGTGCTGAAACTGGAGAGGGTTCAAAGGAGTTTCAAGAAAATAATTCCAGGATTGAATGGCTTGTCATATGAAGAGCACTTGATGGCTCTGGACCGATATTCACTAGAATTCAGAAGAATGAAGAATGAACTATTTGAAACCTATCAAATGGTGAAAGATCTTGATAGAGCAGATGTGAAGAGGATGTTTTCTGTAGTGGACATGTCTAAGACCAGATGACACAGCATCAGAATAAAGGGATGTCCTTTTAGAATGGAAATGAGGAGGAATTTCTTTCGCCAGAAGTAGTGAATTTGAGGAATTCTTTACCACAGGCAGCTGTGGAGGCCAAGTCTTTATATATATATATAATTTAAGGCAGAAATTGATAGATTCTTGTTTGTTCAGAGGATGAAGGGATATGGGGGGGGGGGGAGGCATACAGATTCAGATTCAGATTCAGTTTATTGTCATTTAGAAACCACAAATGCAATGCAGTTAAAAAATGAGACAACGTTCTCCAGAATGATATCACAAAAAAGCACACGACAAAACAGACCACACAAGTAAAACCACATAACGTTGGTAATCCCCAATCCAGAGTCCGGAGAGGCTGCTGTGTATCGATATCGCACTACCCTCTTAGCACATTCCCCGGAAAGGAACTCCAAACCCATCAGACAAAACAAGACTACCCAGACACACCAAGTCAAGAGTCCAGCACTACCACCCAACAAACCAAAAACCTAAACAAAACCACATAGTTATAGTTAACATTTAGTTGCAACAGTGCAGACAATACCATAATTGATAAAAGACTAACTGACAAAAACCACATAATTATAACATATAGTTCCAACAGAGCAAAGCAATACCGTAATCTGATAAAGAGCAGACCATGGCATGGTAAAAAGTCTCAAAGTCCCGACAGCCCATCATCTCATGCAGACAGTTAGAAGGAAGAAAAACTGAGATTGGAGCTGGGGAAAAAAATTGCATCAGCCATGATGAAATGGCGGAGCAGACTTGATAGGCCAAATAGCCTAATTCTGTTCCTATATCTAATGGTCTTATGGTCTCTGCTGCTCTACGATTGGGTCAAGCATCCTCCAGATTTCTTGACAGATAATAATTATTATACTTTTCTGTGTGGTCTGTGGATAACGTAACTTGAATTATCAACATAAGAGGCAAGTGTCACGGTCCATATTTTGCATTTCTTCAAGAAAATGGATATTAGAGTCACAGTCATAGATCACTACAATACTGAAATAGTCCCTTCATTCTATCTAGACCACATCTTACTATTATTGTACCTAGTCCTATCAACCTGCACCTGGATCAAAGCCCTCCATACCCTTCCCATCCATGTAGCCATCTAAATTTCTCTAGTAATTTGGAGCTACTTATTTGTAATATGAACATGTGATTGGATGTTTACCTATACATGAGCTCGCTGAGTGAAAGATGTGGAATACTATTTGCAGAGAAACCTTGGGTCTAGAAGTATTGCCACTGGGAGTATTTAAAATGGGAACCTCTGGCAGATTAAATAAGTACTTGGAGTTGAAACTGACAGAATGCAGAAGGAAGGAAGCACGGCAGTGATATTATGTCTATACTTTCCTTTGGAGAGCCTCAAGAGTCAGGAGCCAAATTACACTCTCTTGGGTTGTAAATCTCTGAGATTCAATAAAAGATGGAATAAAACGTCATTCTTTATCTCTCTCCATGGGTCAAGAAATGGTCAAAACAACTCTAAAATAAACTTGTGGCCTTTTGCCCGATTTTTGTCAAAGAAAAATACAAATTTTTGTCTCAGCATTTTATTGCCTGGCCAGCTGCTTATTTAGGTGGAACCAGATGCATCACAACTTTAAGCTCCTATTCGATGTGAAGCTTATTTGTCAACCGACACTGCACTTCCTCTGCAAAGTCAAAATCGAATTCAGAGTTCAAGTTCAAGTTTATTGTCATCTGACTGTACATATGCACAACAAAATGAAACAACTTTCCTTTGGACCACAATGCACCCGCAAAACATATATCACACGTGACACATAAAACAAAATATTACCACAAATAAGTTAATAAAATATCATTCAAAGTACATGCGGTGTTCAGCACAGGTAAACAGTAAACATTAAACAGCTCATTGTTCAAGTAATGAGACCTCGGTGGTAGCAGGGTATTCATTAGTCTCACAGCTTGAGGGAAGAAGCTGTTACCCAGTCTGGCAGTTCTAGTCCTGTATGTCCTTCCTGATGGTAGTGGGTCAAAGAGATTGTCGGATGGGTGGGAGGGATCCTCAACAATGCTTCAAGCCCTTCTTATACAATGCTCCAGTAAATGTCACAGGTAGGACTTCATTCCCTGGAGCGTAGAAGAATGAGGGGAGATTTGATAGAGGTATATAAAATTATGATGGGTATAGATAGAGTGAATGTAAGCAGGCTTTTTCCACTGAGGCCAGGGGGAGAAAAAAACCCAGACAACATGGCAACATGGGTTAAGGGTGAAAGGGGAAAAGTTTAAAGGGAACATTTGGGGGGGGGGTGGCTTCTTCACACAGGGAGTGGTTGGAGTGCGGAATGAGCTGCCAGATGAAGTGGTAAATGTGGGCTTACTTTGTCACAATATGGGGGGGGCAAGGGTGCTGGAGGAGGACCCAAATGCAGGACACAACTACGTTTCGTAAGGTTAACTAAATAGAGTTTATTACTATTTACAAGGAGAGCCGTGATGCAAGGATAGAACAGAGAGAAATCAAGGAGAGCAAAGAGGAAGCGGGAATAGGCATAATGGACGAGGACTCAGGCCCGGGACTAGACTGGGACTCAGGGTCTGGGGGCTAGGACTTGGAGCTCAGGGATCAGAGCCAGGACTCGGAACATGGACCTCGGAGCTTGATACTTGATACTGGAATCTTGGAGCCAGGACTTGATACGTGGAACACCAGAGCCAGGACATGAGCACAGGAACACAGAACACAGAGCCAGGACCCCTCCTTGGGGACAGGGCGTAGGGCAGGGGCTTTACACAGAGTCAGGACCCCTCCCTGGGGACAGGACATAGGGCCGGGACTCATACATGGAATACAAACGACAGTCCACTCGAGTAGCAGCAAACAGCGTGCCTACTAAGTGGGATACAAGACGACAAAACAACGACAGTCCATTTGAGTAGCGGCAAATGGCCTGCCTACTTAGTTGGATGCAAGACCACACAATGGCCGGTACTATAATTGGGCCCAAGTTTGCTCCAAGCAGCAGGTGCTCTTGACTCACCCTGGCGGATTAACCTTGCCCAGACCCGCACTGGCAAGGGAAGGCGGCTTGCTGGCACTTGCTTCGGGAGGAGTCTTGGCTTGCTCTGGCAAGAAACTTAGTTGGCTCCGGCTAGATGACTTTGGCTCGCATTAGCTTCGGTGACCTCGCTAACGCTCTCGCCCTGAACAGCTGAAGCCAGAGACTTATAAACTGCCGGTTCGGTCGAGAGTAAATTGCTTTTAATCACCAAGCCCGAGGGACACAGGAAAACCGGGAATTAAAGGGAAACAAGGAGTCAACGATCCAGATCGTAACACAACCTAGGTAAATTTAAAGGGAACCCAATCTGGACCATGACACACTTTTAATATTTAAGAAAAACTTGGACAGGTACATGGGTGAGAGGTGTATGGAGGGATATGGTCCAGGTGCAGGTCAGTGGGATGAGGCAGAAAAATGGTTTGGCACAGCCAAGAAGGGCCAAAAGGCCTGTTTCTGTGCTGTAATGTTCTATGGTTCTATAAGGGGGTGGAAGATCTCAGTGATTCTCTCAGGAGCCTCCCTGCCACATGCACAGGAACCTGTATGCACAGGTGTAATGAAAAATTTACTTGCAGCACCATCGCAGGAACATAGAAACAATTAAGCAGCAGCACCTTGCAGAATGAAGTGGAACATCATAACGAGGTAGATTGTGAGGCCAAGAGTCCACCTTATTGCACACAAGGTCCATTTAAAAGTCTGTGGGACAGAAGATCTCCTTGAGCCTGGTTTAACATGCTTTCAGGGTTTTGTGTTTCCTACCACCTGGGGGAGGGCAGAAGAGAGAACGTCTGGAGTGGGTGGGTCTATGATTTGCAAGTTGCTTTATGAGGTAGTGAGAAGTACAGACAAAGTCCATGGAAGGGAGGCTACTTCCTGTGATGAGCCGGGCTATATCCAGGACTCTCCACACCAGCTTGCAGTCATGGGCAGGGCCGGCCAATCGATATCTATCGGAATGCTCCAGCAGCTGAGCCTCAGTGACTTGCTTGTTGATCACCACTTGTGCCTGAGTCTGTGTTGCATATGCATTTTCCAGGCCCCAAGAGTCCTTTTACCCAGCCAATATCATCACAAAGACTGAGTCCTGCATCGACAAAAGCCCAGGACAACTGGAGGAGACACACATCTATAATGGTTGTTTCAGCTGTGACAGGGGTGCAGGAATGGAGTCTGGGCAGAAGACAAATCTGTGTTGATTTAAACCCCTGATTCATAGCAATAACTTACTTCAAAATCTCATCATCACCTTTTAGGCATTCATGTGAAAGGTTGCCTAGGGATACGAGCTTGTTTCCCTGTCCCAGATCTCAGAAAGAATGACCCAGTTAATCACCAGGCCGCACTTTTTCCCTATTATTGTTACCCTTTTCAAATATTTTTGCCATCTCCTTCCTGAAGTTATTCTTGAATCTTCCTCCACCAGCTGTTCAGTTTATGCATTCCAATTCATAAGAACTTGATGCCCAAAATAATTTTCTCACGTCATCTCTATTCTTTAGGACACTTTTAGGTTACCTTAAATGAGATCCGAGGATTGAAAATCAAGGAAGGAGGGGAGGAGAGTCTGCTGTTGTACTGAGAAACAGGAGACTGAGGATGGTGGAGAAAAGGAAGCTCTGATGGATGATCTGCCGAGAGGCTGGGGCATAGAACACCACTGAGGAAATGTGGAATACATTGGAACATAGAACAGTACAGAAGAGGAACCGGCCCTTCAGTCCTCAATTTTTCAAAGAACAGCCCTTCATAGAACATAGAACAGAATAGCACAGTACAGACACTAACCTACACCAAGGTCAAATCTAACCCTACCCACTCGCAGAGTCCTCCATTTTAATTTTTATCCATGGGTCTATCTGAGAGTCTCTCAAATACCTCTTATGTATCTGCCAGCATGCTGCCTCTATCCTGGCAGCATGTTCCACACACTCACTACTCTCTGTGTAAGAAAAACTACCTCAGACATCCCCCCTGTACCGTCCTCCAATCACCTTAAATAAATGTGCTCTCATATTAGCTGTTGGCACACTTAGGAAAAACGGTGCTGGCTTCCACTCTATCCATGCCTCTTAACATCTTATACATCTTCCTTCACTCCAAGGGGAAATGTCCTAGCCTGCTCAATCCATTCCCATAAGACATGCTGTTCAATCTAAGCAACATCCTGGTAAATATCCTCTCCACCTTCTATAAAGATTCCACATCCTTCCTATAATGAAGGAACCAGAACTGAACACAATATTCCAAGTGAGGTCTAACCAGTGTTTTATAGAGATGCAATATTATCTTGTGACGTTTTGAACTTAATCACTTGACTAATGAAGGCCAGCACAAAAAATAACTTCTTAAACACCCTGTCAACTTGCAAAGCAAGTTTTTTTAATCAAATGAATAAAGCTAATACCATCTAATCCCATTTGGCTGTATATTGTCTAAATATCTCCATTCTCTGCATATTCACTGGCCTCTCAAATACTTCTATTGTATCTGCCTCCACCACACCCTGGCAATGCATTCCAGGCACCCACCACTTTGTAAAAAATTGCCCTACAGACTTCCTTTGAAGTGTCCCCTCTCACCATAAATGCATACCCTCTCATAGGAGGGGTGATTGATAAGTTCATGGCCTAAGGTAGAAGGAGTCAATTTTAGAAAACCTAGCACATTTATTTTTCTTACATTCATACACTGAGTCCAGCGGTCGTGGAGCATATGGATCCCTTCTTTGTAGAAGTCGGTATCTTGGACCTCCAGAAGTGGTCCACAGCATGAGGTGATTGATGTTTGTGGCCTAAGGTGAGTTATTAACGTCAAACTTTCTGCATAATCACTCAAAGAGTTGAACTGCGTGTGCATGTAATGAGAGCTGTATAACTCATCTCCTTCTACCTTAGGCCACAAACTTATCAATCACCCCGCTGTGGACCACTTCTACAAAGAAGGGATCTGTATGCTCCACAACTGCTGGACTAAATGTGTAAATGTAAGAGGGGACTATGTTGAAAAATAAATGTGCTAGATTTTCTAAAATTGACTCCTTCTATCTCAGGCCACGAATATATCAATCACCCCTCATATTAGGCATTTCAAGTCTAGGAAAAAGATCCAAGTTATCTACACTGCTTATGCTTGTCTTAATCTTATAACCTCTTGAACTCTGCCACTTTAGACAAAACAGCACTGGTTCATACAAATACTTCCTTATAACACATGCCCTCTAATCCAGGCAGCTTCCTAGTAAACCTCTTCAGCAGCTGCACCAAAGCCTTGATATCCTTCCTGTAATGGGGTGACCAGAAGTGAACACAATACTCTCAATGCAACCTAGCCTGAGTTTTATAAAGTGCAGCGTAACTTTCTGACTCTTGAAATCAATGCTTCAATTAATGAAGGTAAACATGCTGTACCCCTTTACCACCCTACTGACTTAAGTAGCCACTTTCAGGAAGTTGTGGACTTGAATCCAGGATTCCTCTGCATGTCAACACCATTAAGGATTTTGCCATTGATGGAGAACATAACTTTTACATTTGATCTTGCAGACCTCCGCCCTCCCACTTTAAAGGAACAGTTGGGAAGTACTGCAAATTTTTAGAAAAAAAAAATTCAACCTACTATATCATGGTCCTTGCACTTTATTTGTCCACCTACATTGTATTTTCTTTGTAATTGTCTTCTGCCTTCTGCTTTTTGTCTTACTATCTAAAACAATAGTGCATAATTTTAAGGTTGATTGGAGGAATGTGAAAGGGATATGTCAGAGGTAGGCTTTTTATGCAGAGAGTGGTGAGTGGTGCTAAGGATGGTGGCAGAGGCAAGTACATTAGGGACATCTAAGAAATTCTTAGATGGACACATAGGTGATAGAAAAATGGAGGGCTATGTTAAAGGGAAATGTTAGATTGAACTTACGGTAGGTTATAAAGTTGGCAGAACATTGTGAGTCGAAGGGCCTGCACTGTGCTATAATCTCCTCTGTGTTCTATGTACTATGTTCTACCTTAACAAAATTATATAGATTCGTAAATTGGTTTATTAATGTCATGTGTACTAAGGTATAGTGACATACTTTGTTGTACATGCCATCCATGCAGATCATTTCATTACAACAGAGTACTGAGGTAACACAAGGGAAAACAGAAACAGAATACAGAACAGAGTGTTACAGTGTAGTATATCCAGACACTATTGTACAAAGCATAACCAGGTAGACTGGGAGAGCAAGGGTTTAACTTATCATATGAGGGAACAGTTCAATAGTTTTATAACAGGACAACAGAAGCATCCTTGAACTGGGTGTTATGTGGTATCAGTCTTTTGGCGGGGGTGGGTGGCAAAGAGGGAATAACCAGTGGGGTGGGGGCGGGTGGTAATCTTGATTATATTGGCTGTTTCATGAAATCTCTCTGGATGGCATATAAAACAAATGCTTTTCACAGTATCTCAGAACATATGACAATAATAAACTAACATCAATTCCAATTAAAAACAAAAAATTAGATTTAATTGTATTTATTTATCACATATACGTGGAACAGAAATGGCAAGATTTGCAGTTCCCTGATCCCACTCAGAACTCCAGATAGTGTGAAACACAGAGAAATCCTTTCCATTTATCTGAGGTGTTTGGGTTGATGTGGTCAATTCTTCCAGCCTGTGGGAGTTCCCTTGTTCATTGTGCATAATACATTCAGTGGCCATTTTATTAAGTACACCTCCTCGATAGTGTAAATATCTAATCAGCCAATCATGTATCAGAAATTCAATGCATAGCAAACATGCGGACATGATCAAAGAGGTTAAACCTTTGTTCAGACCAACATCAGAATTGGAAAGAAAAATGACCGTGAAATGATTGTTGGTGCCAGATGGGTTGATTTGAGTATCTCAGAAACTGCTGATCTCCTGGGATTTTCATGCACAACGGTCTCTAGAGTTCACAGAGAATGGTGCGAAAAACAAAACAAAACAACATCCCGTGAGCAGTAGTTCTGTGATTAAAAATATTTTGTTAATGGGAGAGTCAAGGAGAGATACTAGACTGGTCCAAGCTGACAGGAAGGTGACAGTAACTCAATAACCACTCATTGCAACTGTGGTGTGCAGAAGAGCATCTCTGAACACACAACAGAAGATTCCTAATAAAGTGGCCATGAGTGCATAAATATTATTATACACAGTGAAGCATATCCCTTTGATAATAGTTACTTTCCCAAAGAGTAAGACTGATCAACATCTCCCCCACTAACTCCACCACTACTTTATTACTTCCCAACAGTCACCTTATGTACAGCCTAGCTTCACTTTATGGACATACAATCAATCTACTGTCATTATATAAGCTATCTTACATATTTATATGGGGCGTAGGATGGAGATATGTCTCTACCAAAGGAGATATAGGTGCTCCTTCCCTATGCTAGCCTGAAGGTCATCCTTGGGCAAGGCGTAGCACCTGCTTAGCCCCTGATCAAGGTCACATGAAGCCATTGAGCAGATAGTAGATGGTTGTATGAGCAGCTGGTGCATATCACAAGTCCTGGTTATGCAACCACTGACATCAGGCAGACAATCTCTGAAGAATATTGATAATGGCTAGGGTCACCCGTCTTGTAAAGACACTGTCAGAAGAAGGCAAGAGCAAATCACTTCTGTAGTAAAATTTGCCAATTACAATCATGGTCATAGACAATGGTGGCCCACGCCATACAACATGCCACATAATGATGATGATATATAAGATCGTGAACCTAGCCCAGCGCATCACACAAACCAATCTTCCATCCTTGGACTCACTTTACACCACACGCTGTTGGAGCAGTGCTGCCAGGATAATCAAGGATAAGTCCCACCCAGCCAACACAATTTTTGTCCCACTTCCCTCTGGGAGAAGGTTCAGGAGCATGAAGATATGTACGGCCAGATTTGGGAACAGCTGCTTTCCAGCTGTGATAAGACTGCCGAACAGATCCTGACCTGGATCTGGGCCGTACCTTCAAAATATCTGGACCTGACTTGCACTACCGTACTTTCCCTTTTCTATTTTCTAATTATGATTTATAATTTATATTTTTATTATACTTACTTTGATTTGTACTTCAGGGAGTGCGAAGCGCAGAATCAAATATCGTTGTGATGATTGTACACTCTAATATCAATTGTTTGGTGACAATAAAGTATTTGTATTTGTATTGTATTGTACTTAAATTATCATTATGTTCTTTATATTTTATGGGTTTTTTGTGCTGCATCAGATCCAGCATAACAGTTATGTCATTCTCCTTAAACCTGTGTACTGGAAAGTACATTAAATAAACTTGATTTCTGTTGATTTCCTTTGAATAATACCACTCTACAAATCCTGTTTCATGAGCCAAATATTTATCTACAGGGTTACTCAGTCGACCAAAGCAGGGAGGTTTTGTTTGATTCTTTCTGAGATAATTAAGGAATGGGAGTGAATATCATGCTGAGTAATTGTTATATCTTGAAACATCTGGAGGTGAAATTGGCTGTTCCCAACTTGCCATTTATTTTGCTGTGCAAAATGAGCTGGGTCCTGCAACACACACAAAATGCTGGAGGAACTCAGCAGGTCCACCAGCCTTCGTGTCCAGCACATAATCTGAAACTTCCGCTACCTCCAATGGGATCCCACCACCAAGCACATCTTATCCTGACCCCAATTTCTGCTTTCTGCAGGTATCTCTCCTTAAGCAACTCCCTTGTCCATTCGCCCCTCCCCACTGATCTCCCTCCTGGCACTTATCCTTGCAAGTGGAACAAGTGCTACACCTGCCCCTACACCTCCTCTCTCACCACGATTCAGGGCCCTAAACAGTCCTTTCAGGTGAAGTGATACTTCACCTGCGAGCCTGTTGGAGTCATATACTGTGTTTGGTGCTCCCAATGTGGCTTCCTGTATACTGTATCAGTGAGACCCGATGTAGATTGGGAAATCATTTTGCAAGCACCTACACTCTGTCCACCAGAAAAAGCAGGATCTCCCAGTATCCATCCATTTTAATTCCACTTCCCATTCCCATTCCAATATGGCCATTCTTGGCCTCCTCTGCTCTCATGATGAGGCCACACTTAGGTTGGAGGAAAACACCTTATATTTCATTTGGGTAGCCTCCAACCCGATGGCATGAACATTGATTTCTCAAACTTCTGGTAATGCCCCCTACTCTTCCTTCCTTCACCATTTCCATCCCCTTTTCCCTCTCTCATCTTAACTCCTTGCCACCAATCGCCTCCTTCTGGTGCTCCTTCACCTCCTTTCCTTTCTTTCATGGCCTTCTGTCTCTTTCACCAATCGATTTCCCAGCTCTTTACTTCAGTCCTCCCCCTCCAGGTTTTACCTATCACCTTGAGTTTCCCTCCCCATTCCCCTACTTTTTAAATCTACTCCTCGGTGTTTTTCTCCAGTTCTGCTGAAGGGTTTCGGCTAGAAACATCAACTGTACTCCTTTCCTAGATGCTGCCTGGCCTGCTGAGTTTCTCCAGCAATTTGTGTGTGTTGCTCAGATTTCCAGCATCTGCAGATTTTCTCTTGTTTGTGATTAGATCCTGCAACAGAACAACATGAAAAGTAAAAATCAGGCATCTCTACAAGCAGTAACTTATCTTAACGTACTGTACATGAAAAGGTCATTGAAGATGCTACACCTTCCTTGTCTGATTGTGTTTTTGCCAGTGCTTTGTTATTGTACAACTGGTAGCCTGACAGAGTACTGTTCATCTCAAGATGGTGCGTGTCTGTGGCGTAGTGTGTATTGTAACGGTGCATTCGGCCGAATCATAGAACACCTACGCTAAGCACCTGAAAGCCCTGGAACAATACCACCAAAGATTCTTATGAAAGATTTTGAAGATCAGCACTAACACCAGTGTTCTGGAGGAGACCAATACGAACAGCAACTCCAATGGATTGGTCATGTCATCCAGAATCCTAACTCACATCTCCCCAAACTCTCCTTTACTCCCAGTTGAAGAAAGATCAGCGAGTCCCTGACGGGCAAAGGAAATGCTTCAAAGATAACATCACGATCAGCCTGAAGAAATTCAACATTACCTCTAAAGCCATTGCACTCAATAGGTGCATCTGGAGGAAATCTGATGAAGAGGAAGAATGATCCCTGTGCTGCAGAAAACAGAAAGGAGAAACTGAACAAACAGAAGGCACAAACACTAACCACAGCCCCCACTTACTTTAGCCCACACTGCACTAGAATATGTGGATCCCAGATCAGCCTCCATAGACACCTAAGGACCCATTAATAGACAACCCCTTAGGAGAGCATCATACTTGGCTCGAGTGATCGCACTGGTATTACACTGAGTAAAAACCTCACAAGAATGAGGGGTGACTTTATAGAGGCATGTAAGATCCTTGGGAGACTCTCAGGGTAGATGCTGGATGCTTTCATTAGTGACAGAACCACAGGCAAGGGGACATGCTTCCAAGATAAGGGGCTGGCCAGCCATTTCAATTTCACTTCCTATTCTTATTGGAACATATCAGTCCATGGCCTCCTCTATTGCCATGATGAGACCACACTCATCTTGGAGGAGTATCACTTCATATTCCATCTCAGCAGCTTACAGCTTGGATGCACGAACATTGATTACTCTAATTTCTGGTCATTTCTCCCCTCCCCTTTTTCCATTTCCCATCCGGCTACCCTCTCATCCCTTCTCTTCTCCTCACCTGCCCACTACCTCCCTCTGGTGCTTCTTATCCTTGTCAATTGTCCTCTCGTATCAGAATTCCCCCATCCCCCAGGACATACCCACTTCTCAATGTTCGCATCAATAGACAAGGGTCCATCATTAAGGATCCTCATCATCAGGGACATGCCCTGCTCTCATTGCTACCATGAGGGAGGAGGTACTGGAGCTTGAAGATACACACTCAATGATTCAGCTCTGTGCCAACATCTTAGTCATCCTAGGGATATGTGCCTAAAACTTTTTCACAGTGATGTATATACAGTAATTTATAGTTTCTTTAATGTGTTGCACAACAAATTTCACAACCTATGCCAGTAATATTAAACCTGATTCTGATTCTGATTCTCTCTTCTTCAATCCTTTATCTCTTCTCCCTTTAAAGTGCTGCAATTTACTGAGGAATGCTGTAAATGATTCTGGGATTCATTTCACAGCAGGTTGAGTTTACCCATCAGTTCACTCAACTGGCAGTTTTTTTTAAGCCTTTACAGTTCATGGATAAAATGAGCACAGACACTTCTAAGTTACAAGCGACAAAAGCCATGCTATCTGTTCAAATCTCACTGCATGATATTAATGACAAATACAATTGGTGCATCCAGGTGCCCACTGGTTTTGAATACATTAACTCATTCCTTTACAATATAACGTCAATCATTGTTCTTTGAACACATTCTTTTTAAGAGCTCTTGTACAGAATGTAGGATACTGTTTTCGAGAGGGTGATTTAATTTACCCAGCATATTAGCTAATTACATGTATACTATTTTACAAAGAAGCATACATATGGAAGGAAAGTTGACATAGAACATATGGGGCAGTGTGGCAGTTAGCGTAGCATTGGTACAATGCCAGTGACATAAGAACATAAGAAATAGGAACAGGAGTAGGCCATCTGATCTGTCGAGCCTGCTCCATCATTCAATAAAATCATGGCTGATCTGACCATTTACTCAATTCCACCTCCCTGCCTTTTCCCCCATAACACTTAATTCCCCTACTATGCAAAGATCTATCCAACCTTGTCTTAAATATATTTACTGAGGTAGCCTCCATTGCTTCATTGGGCAGAGAATTCTACAGATTCACCACTCTGTGGGAAAAAAACAGTTCAAGTAAGGAGACCAGAACTGTACACAGTACTTCAGGTGTGGCCTCACCAGTACCCTACACAGTTGCAGCATAAACTCCCTGATCTTAAATTTAATCTCTTTAGCAATAAAGGCCGACATTCCATTTGCCTTCTTGATAGCCTGCTGCATTTTCAAACCAACCTTTTGTGATTCATGTACCAGCACTCCCAAGTCCTTCTCTATAGCTGCATGCTGTAATTTCTTACCATTTAAATAATAATCTGCTCTTTCATTTTTCCTTCCAAAGTGAAAGGCCTTGAATTTACTAACATTGTACTCCATCTGCAAGACCCTTGCCCACTTATTTAGCCTATCTGTATCTCTCTGCGGACTCCGTATCTTCAGCACAATTTGCTTTTCCACTCAATTTAGTATCATCAGCAAACTTAGATACACTACACTTGGTCCCCTCTTCCAGATTGTTAATGTATATCGTGAATAGTTGCTGACCCAGTACCAAACCCTACGGCACACTATTCACCACTGATTGCCAACTAGAGTAACACCCATGTATCCCAACTCTCTGCTTTCTATTAGTTAACCAATCCTCTATCCATGCTAATATATCACCCCCAACTCTATACATCCTTATCTTATGGATAAGTCTTTTATGTGGCACTTTATTGAGCACCTTCTAAAAATCCAAGAAAATAACGTCCATATGTTCCCCTCTATCCACTGTGCTCATTATATCCTCAAAGAACTCCAGTAAGTTTGTCAAACAGGACCTGCCTTTGTTGAATCCATGCTGCATTTGCCTGAGGGATCCATTTCTTACGAGATGCCTCGCTATTTCTTCTTTAATGAGAGCTTGAAGCTTTTTCCCAACTTCGGCCTACATCCTTTTTTGAACAGTGGCATGATATTCGCCATCTTCCAATCTGCTGAACGTGCTCAAACTCCAGAGAATTTTGGTAAATCTTCACCAAAGCCTCTACTATAACTTCTGCCATTTCTTTCAGTAACCCTAGGATCCATTCCATCAGGAGTAGTGGACTTATCTATCTTCAGGCCCAGAAGTTTGCTCAGCACAACTCTTTAGTTATAGATAATGCATTGAGGTCCTCACCTCCCATCGCATCCATAACATCTCTAATTGACCGAGGTTCAATTTCTGTCGCTGTCAGTAAGGAATTTATACATTCTCCCAGTAAATGCATTGATTTTCTCAGGGTGCTCTGGTTTCCTCCTACATTCCAAAGTTATGTGGTTTAGTTAGTTAATTGATCACTAGGATGCAATTAGGTGGTGAGGCTCGTTGGGCCAGAAGAACTGTTACCATGCTGTATCTCTAAAAAAGGAATAACCATGTACCCCCACTGATTCCCAGTCTCTGTCCTTTGTTATCTGTCAATCAAAGAGTGAGAACTTCATGGTAAGGGACTCAGGTATGATCTGGCAGCTCAGTTGTTCTTGCTTGTTCTATCTGTAGATCTTGTTCTTGCGTCCAAATGCAATAAAGTTGAAAGCAAAACAAAACAGTGTTTCAGTTTTCCAGTCACATGATCTCAGGCTCAAGGAAACATCAAATTCCAATCTAAAAAGTATATAAATTATTTCTTTCTCCTGTGAACATTGCTGCTTTCCAAATACATTTTGAGTTGAAAGGAATAAATGTGTAAGTCTCCCAAATCTCCAGAAGTGCTATGGTTAGCTGTAACACTGGGCTTATTTGAAATACCTCAGCATTATGTAAAACAGCCATGAATATAGATCATTAAGAACAAAACAGAAGTGGCTGGGGAACAATAATGATGTTGCTTCCTGCTTGTCCTTGAGAGACTTACACTGATACAGCTGGTGAATCTAGTTGCAAGCTTAACAAGCTGTCAATCATCTCACCAGCAGGGATCATCAGTATTTGGTGAGATAGCCCAGGGCTACTTGGCCTCACCAATCAAGAGGCTAGTGTTGGTAAAGCACTTATCCCAGTGCTTTGGGCAGGGGAATGGTGAACACAAGAAATTTACTAGTCACTGAGAGAGCTGGATTGGGAGGTCTCATGGTGTGTAGCTCTAGTCTAGAAGGTCCAATTCTACTATTTCAAAGTAGGAGATCTCTCCCCATTGCCCTAGCCAATTTTATAAGTCAATCAATAATCCAAAAATTGATAGTCTGTTAACTATTACAATGCTCTTTGATAACAAGAAGCAACTCAATGCATAAAAGAATGAAGACATGGTCAAGAGGTTCATTTGTTGTTTAGACCAAACATCAGAATGGGGAAGAAATGTGATTTAAGTAACTTTGACTGTGGAATGATTGTTGGTGCTGAACAGGGTAGTTTGTGACACAATCATGGATTCAGCAGCATAGCAGATCTGACAATTGAGCTTGTGAATATGCACATGTCAGCTAATTATTATTTCATTGGTAGTATTTAACTCCATTCATTCCATTGTAGTACTTGTCGAGACTTGAACCCAGGATAGAGCACAGCAACGCTTCACTGCCTGTTTGCTTTCAGCCTTGCCTGAGAAATTGGACTTTCGAATTAACTGATTCTGAAGACTAGTGGTATTCGTTTAATGTTTAGATTTTCTTTTCAGCTGCAGTGTAGGTTTCATTTCCCATTTTAGAGTTTTATTTAACGGCCCTATTTGGCCTAGCATCTATTGTTTATTTTCCCTTTGACACAGTTCACATTAAAGTTCGTGAACTATCGACCTGCTTCAGTGTCTCTCTCTCAGCACTTGGGCCGTATCCAAACCTAGTGACAGTTTGAGTATGTCGGAAACCGCCGATCTCCTGGGATTTCCATGCACAATAGTCTTCTAAGAGTTTACAGAGAATGGTGTGAAAAATAAAAAAAATCCAGTGAGTGGTGGCTCTGTGGGTGAAAATGAGAGAGGTCAGAGGAGAATGGCCAGACTGGTCCAAGGAGTAACTTAAATAACCAAGTGCAACAACAATGCATGCAAAAGAGCACAATACGTCAAACCTTAAAATGGATGAGCTACAGCAGCAGAAGACATGAAAATACTTCCAGTTTTTTAGTACAGAAGGTACCTAATAAAATGGCACTGAGTATATGGACACCAGTGAAGATGCTGATGTACTTGCGAACAGACATATAGCCTGTGTACACATCAAGGGTTCGCGCACATGCGTTATCTCACAGTCCACAAAATCCTTTTCTCTATCCAGCACATCTTGGACTCTATTCTTACCACTCACTTTGCCCTATTTATACTGGCCATTTCATCTCTCCACTCTCAGTCATGGTACAGCCTTTTAAGCCCAAATGTCAACCCTCCCTTTCCCCACAACAAATGCTGCTCACCCTGCGGACTTCCTCCCGCACATCGTTTATCCTCTCTGCCACAGACTGACCGTTCTTACCTCTGCCATTGTTATAAAACCAGAAGCCCACGTGCATCTCCACCTTGCTGATGGTGGCATACCACTGACAGTCTTCATCGACACTCCGTTGTGTGTAGTCAGAATCAGAGTCAGGTTTAATATCACTGGCATATATCATGAAATGTGTTGTTTTACAGAAGCAACACATTACGATACACAATAACAATGACTATAAATTACAATGAGAAGTGTATACCGTATTAAAAAAATAAATTAAATAATTAATGCAAAAAGAGAGGAAAAATACTGAGGTATTTTGCATTCAAAAATCTGATGGCAGAGGGAAAGAATCTTTTCCTGAAATGTTGAGTGTGCGTCGTCAAGCTTCAGCTTGGTAACAATGAGAAAAAGGCACGTCCTGGGTGGTAGGGGTTCTTAATGATGGATGCCGCCTTTTTGAGCCATCGCCTTTTGAAAGCATCCTGGCTGCTGGGGAGGCTAGTGCCCATGAAGATGCTGGCAGAGTTTGCAACCTTCTAAAGCTTTTTCAAATGCTGTGCAGTGGTTCTGCCACACCAGACTGTGATGTAACCGGATAAATGCTGTTAGATATGGGTAACAGATAGATATGGGAGGCATCCGATGTACACGACAAAACATCCTGATTCTGTCATTTTGTGCAGCCTCAGAATCAGAATCAGTTTTATTATTACTGATAGATGTTGTGAAACTTGTTGTTTTGGGGCAGCAGTGTGACACAATTCATGAAAATCCCTATGAATTACAATAAAAAAATAAATAAATAGTGCAAAAAGAGAGCAACATTGTGAGGTAGTCTTCACGTGCTCATGGACCATTTAGAAGTCTAATGATGGAGGGGAAGAACCTGTTCATGATACATTGAATGTGTATTTTCAGGCTCCTATACCTACTCCCTGATGATAGTAAAAAAAAAGGCATTTCCTGGATGATGGGGGTCCTTAATGATAGAATCCACCTTCTTGAGGCATCGCATTTTGAAGGTACCTACGATGGTGGGGAGACTAGTGATCATGATGGAGTTGGCTGAGTTTACAACCCCCTGCAGTTTTATCTGATTCTGTGCAATGGAGCCTCTCTACCAGATGGTAATGCAACCGGTTAGAATGTGCTCCATAGTACATCTGCAGAAATCTGTTGATCTTTGATGACCATGAGACCATAAGACATAAGAGCAGAATTAGGCCATTCAGCCCATTTAGTCAGCTTCAAGTAAATTATGGCTCTAAATCTCCCTCAATCCCATTCTCCTGCCTTCTTCATGTAATCCTTGACACACCTACTAAACAAGAAACTATCAACCTCTGCTTTCAATATACTTAATGGCCTGGTCTCCACAGCTGTCTGTGGCAATGAATTCCACAGACTCACCACATTCTGGTTAAAGGAATTCCTCCTCATCGATGTTCTAAAGGAACATCCTGCTATTCTGAGATTGTACCCTCTAGTCCCAGACTCACCACTATAAGAAACATCCTTTCCCACTTCCACTCTATCTAGTCCTTTCAATATTCATAAACACAAGAGGAGTGGATCAAAGGAGAAAAGGAAGGAAGAGGAGATCCCGGAGAAGCAATAGGCAGGTGAGAAGAAATAAAAAGTCAAATTGGGATGAGAGAATAGGAGACCGAATAATTGTTAGTTTCAGTCAGATCCCCCCTTCAATCTCTAAACTCCATTGAGTACAGGCCCAGTGACATCAAACGCTCCTCATACATTAACCCTTTCATTCCCGGGATCATTCCTGTGAACATCCTCTGAACCCTGTTCACAATACCCCAAGTCCGGTCTGACTAATGCCTTATAAGACCTCAGCACTACGTCCTTGCTTTTATATTCTAGCCTTCTCAAAATGAAAGTTAAATTTTGATTTGTCTTCCTTATTTCCAACTCAACTTGCAAGTTAACCTTTAGGAAATCCTGCACAGGGACTCCCAAGTTCATTTGCAACTCTGATTTCTGAATTTTTTCCCTGTTTAGAAAATAGTCTCTGCTGAATTTTATCCCAGTTTTGAAAATAGGCTATGCATACATCATAACAAATCTTTTAAAACTCCCAATGTTGCTGTTGTGTCTTCTTCATAACTACATCAATATGTTGGGCTCAGGGCTGACCTTTTGAGATGTTGACAACAAGCAACCTGAAGCTCCTCATTCTTTCCAGCACTGAATGTTCAATGAAAACTGTTCTGTGTTCCTTCAACTTCCCCTTCCTGAAGTCCACAATCAGTTCCTTGGTCTTGCTTACGTTGAGTGAAAGGTTCTTTCCTGTGACTGTACTCAACTATCCAATCTATCTCACTCCTGAACACCAACTTTGTGATCATCACGTGGCCAGAGACAGCCCACAAGTGTCGCAAATACTTGGGTCCTCATGTCTCCTTTTGGTCCTCTACCTTCATTCTTCAGCCGTCAGGCTTCTACCTGTGAGTCAGTGTGCTCTGGACTTTGACCTTCAGCTTTGACCCTGGACTTTGCCAGCCCCAGGATTTACCGATCGTGGGTTTGACCTTGGAGCCTAAACATCCGGACTTGCATGGATCTTATTTGATCTCTGGGCCTCAAGTTCTGCACTTGCATGAACCTCATTTTTTTTTTGTTTCTCATAACATTTTATTTAGAGCATCCTCTTCTTTATTTTTGCTTGGCTTTGTGAGCATACCTGTGTGGGTGCAGTAAGCTTGGTTTACAGCAGATCTACTTGACTATATGCAGTATACCCTGATATTCCAGCCCAGCTGAGACAGAACATATTTTCATAACTTTTCAACAATATGTCAAGGTGCAACTTTGAAGGGTAGAAGCTGAAAACATTCTTCCAATCTGTTTGGCTTTTCTCAGCTTTTCTTCCCTATTAATGTTGGCCTATTTTCATAGGTACTAGAAATTCTGCAGATTTTGGAGATCCAGAATAATACACACAAAAAGCTGGAGGAGCTCAGCAGGTCAGGCATCATCTATAGCGAGGAATAAAGAGATGACAGCTCAGGACAAAACCCTTCATCAGGACTGGCCGAGACTATCAATTCTTTATTCCTCTCCATAAATGCTGCCTGACCTGTTGAGATGCTCCAGCATTTCAAGCTTGAAGTTCAATTTTATTGTCATTATACATGTATACTGCCAAATGAAGCAACATTCCTTCAGACCAGGGTGCACAACGCAGTACATATAACTCACATACAACAGTAATTACACAACAAATTAATAAGTAATAATATATATTCCAAAAGATGGACATTTAGTATAAAGTGCATTTATACACAAGCTAAAAAGTAAACAGTATAACGCTACTGCTGCATCATACATGATAACACTTGAGTGGTGACAGGGAGTTCAGTAGACTCATGGCCTAGAGGACCAAGCCATTTTCCATCCTAACATTTCTCATGCTGTTACTACAATACCTCTTGCCTGATGGTAGGGTATCAAAGTGATTGTGGGATTGGTAGGAAGGACCCTTGACAATGCTAAGTGGCTTGTGTACACAGTAATCTCGATAAGTATCTTGGATGGGTGGAAGAAAGACCCCAGTGATCTACTCAGCAGTCCTCACAATCTTCTGTATGGTCTTTTAGCTAAATGCCTTGCGATGGTGATGCAGCTGATCAGGGCACTCTCAATGGTGCTCTTGAAAAAACTGGTTAGAATTTTGTGTGTGTTATCCTATTTTCATAGTTTGTAACACTACATTGAGCAATCGTTGGGGGTTTTCAGTTTATCACTGCATCTCTTGAACAGCATCTGCCTCAGGTTGTTAGATTAATTACCTTCACTCATTAAACAAACTGAATGCAATATTCTCAATTCATATGTCAATGCTCTAGTTATTAATTCACACCTTCACTGAGAAATGTGTTACTTCCATGACTGCTGATAGCACGGGTATTGTATGTCTCTAATTTCTCATCATCTACTTGAACAGTCAAATGATTCAGACCTCCTTAGTGGAAGAGTTCTTCCACCGTTGACCAGAAGTCCATCAGATGATGGTCAGCACAGAAGGCACTGCACACTTTGCAGGGCAGGAGCACAATGGATTCTGTAGGTTTTGTCTGCAGGAAGGCAAAAGAATGGGGCTGAAAGGGATAATTCAGCCTCAGCGAAGGCTCTGTGAGTCAGACCACGGTCAAGAGTCCTGCCAAGATTGAGAGGCTAAATCCCATGGAAAAGCATCTCAAAACACTTCACGGGTGTATTTTTGTTAAGGAGGACACTTAGAGCACAGAAATAGGCATTTCAGTCCAATTGGTCTATGTAGACCAAGATGCCTATCTAAGCTAGTCCTATCTGTCTTCGTTTGGCCCATGTCTCTCTAACCCAGGATATCCCAGTTTGGGGTCCATGGATCCTTGCTTAATGGTATTGGTCCCTGGGATTAAAAAACTTGGGACCCCCTGTTGTAAGTCTTTCCTATCCCTGACACATGAAAGATCCTGCTGCATTGTGTATAAAATACATTGGTTTGGTGGGACACTAAATGCAAAGGAAAACATACAATGCTCGTATTGTATCTTTGCATATATTCATCTGACTAAACCTAAACGTCTTGAGAGCAACATACACAAAATGCTGGAGAAACTCTGCAGGTCAGGCAGCATCTATGGAAATGAATGATCATTCGACATTTTGGACTGAGACCATGGCCTCCTCATGTGCCAAGGTGAGGCCACCCTCAGGGGGGAGGAGCAACAAATTATATTTCATTTGGGATCCTCTAAGCTGATGATATGAATATTGATAATTCCCACCCATCTGGCTTCACCTATCACCTTCTAGCTAGCCTCCTTCCCATCCCCCCTCCTTTTTATTCTGGCATCATCCCCCTTCCTTCTCAGACCTGAAGAAGGGTCTCAGGCCAAAACATTGACTGTTTATTCATTTCTGCAGATGCTGCCTGACCTTCTGAGTTCCTCCAGAATTTTGTGTTTGTTGCTTTGGATTTTCAGCATCCACAGACTTTCTCGTGTTTACGATTTGACACACATAATGTTGGAGAATTTCAACAGGTCAGGCAGCATCTATAGAAGTGAATGAACAGTCAATGTTTCAGACCAAGACGCTTCATTAGGACTGGAAAGGGAGGGAGAGGAGGCAGAATGAGAAGTTGGGGGGTAGGAGAACAAGCTGGCAGGTGATAGGTGAAACTAGTGAGGGAAGGAGATGAGAAGCTGGGAGGTGATAGTTGGAAAAGGTAAAGAGCAGATTTTATATGTCTACAACTATTCTTGAAATAAATAAAAATACTTTCTTTCATTCCAGCCTAGCCCTGAAGTTGCTTTTTCAGTTTGCCTTAGTCTTTTCAGATCTCCAGGGTGTCAAAGTGTGTTGTTTCTATTGATGACTGAAACAGTTTGTGTTCTAAACCAACAAGTCCCTAGTGAGAGACCACCATTGTAATTCCAGCAATCAACCGAGCCTATCTGACTGTACAAAAAATTGTGGAGGAACTCAGTAGATCAGGCAGCATCTATGGAGGGGAATGAACAGCCAATGTTAGGACTCCAGCATGTGTAAAACCTTTTCCATTCATGAAGCCCAGTCAATCAAGTTCATTGTCATTTAACTATACACATGTATACAGTCAAATGAGATAAAGTTTCTCCAAACCAGGGTGTAAAGCACTGTAGTATACATTACACACGTAACACAGAGTAACTTATGAAAGTAAGGAAGGCATCTACAGATGGATTACATATAAATAAACAAACTACAGTGCATAAATAAAATATTGTAAGATACAGAACAGATTAGTCAGGGACACTTTGACACAGGGAGTTCAGAAGCCTAATGGCCCGAGGGAAGAAGCTGTTTCCCATCCTGACCATTCTTGATTTTAAGCATCGTAATCTCCTGCCTGATGGTAGAAAGTCAAAGAGGATGCTGGATGGATGGGTGGGATCCTTAAAAATACTCAGGGCCCTGCGTACACTCCTGTTATGTGTCCCCGAGACCCCTATGATTCTCTCAGCTGTTCTCACAATCCTTTGTCTGACTACCATGTTTCACATACAGTTTTGTACTTTCCACCTTGCATCATTCTCTGGTTGTGGACTGCTGCTGTACCAGTGACTTGTGATGGATTAAACCCTCTAGCATTTTTTAAATACTATTTCCATCAATAACATTTTGCATGCAAATTTAATTGAGAGGCTTCACATCTCTACACCTTTGACTGAATTCTTTCATCTGCCAGTCCACACATAACTATCTCAAAAGGCATCAAGAAGATGTTACTTAATGAACCAGCATACTCATTAATTGTCTCCACTTGCTTCTGGCTCCTTGCCCCATACTTATTGCTTTCAGCTATTTCTAATGGGTTTTGGATTAAAGTAATCAACCAGTTTCTGTAGAACATCTTTAAACAAGACATCTTTCTCTCTGCATGGTAGATGAAGATTTATCGGTGTGCCATATGTTTCTGACCAAACTCTTTTTAACACTCACATATCACATTGTTTTAGGCTCTTGAGATGCTGCTGCTGAATTCAATCACCAGGGTATTGTTAGCTTTAAAAGAAACATGCCTATTTATTCAATAAATGAGCTGGATGTCCTTGAGCCCATTCATACAGAGCAAGGCTCCTTAAAAGTGCGGAGTCAGGGAGCCTATTGTCCCTCTCCCATTCAGTAGTGTGAGCAACAGTCCAGTGATGAGTCAGTGCTAATGTCACTTACATCTCAGGTTTACTGTGTTATGAGCTCTTGTAATGTGTATGTGGGCTTGCGATCATGAAATTCCATGTGAGTGCACATTGCAAAATATCAGCCTTAAAGTATAAGAATGTTGCATGGTTGTTGTCTGTTGTCTTGTGTTTTGTTGTTGAGTATTGCTGCTGTTTGTGTTGTTCTGCTGAATATTGTGGGCAGGTTATGTTGGTGGCAGAATGCAGGCGACACTTGGGTGTGTTGGTTGTTAACGCATATGATGCATTTCACTGAACGTTTTGATGTACATGTGACAAGCAAATCTAAATCTGATCTGCTATATGCAAGACAGAGACCGATAGATCTTTTAAGTGTCAATAGAAACAAAGAGTATGAGATAAGTGCAGGACTGGGACTCACTTGCTTACTTAAGGCTATTACCCCGCCAGAACATAATAGAGTACGCTGCTGTCGAAATAAACAATGCTGCGGACTGTAAAATCAAAACAGCAAACTGTTGGTCTCCCTCTTGCTGTGACAGGAGTGATACCTCTCGCTCCCTTGTTTGTGACAGAGAGAGAGAGAGAGAGAGAGAGCCTCTGGCATGTTGGACTGCTGGGATGAATAATGGTTTTTGATGGACTTCAGATCGTGGCATCTTCAGGGGTTTTGTTATTCCTTTCATGGCAGGCGGTGAAGGGGCTGATGCATTTTGCTGAGGCAAGTGGGAGAGAGGAGAGGTTGATGCTTTTGCTGCTGCTTGTGCGTAGGAGGGGTAGGGGTCTTTGGGCTTCCCGTCGTTCATTCTTTGGGTTTTTTTCTTGCTTCAAGGATGTCTGCGGAGAGTAAGAATCACAGGATGTATACTGTATACATTCTGGGATATTAAATGGAACCATTAAGCCATTGAACCATTAAGCTATTGGGGCATAGACTGTTGACAGCAGCTCACCAGAGTGCTTCATCTTGAGTCAGACTTTCAAGTTGTCCCTAGGTGTAGCCTATTGTCAAAGATTCTTCCTCTCCCAGAGATGAGGTCTTTGGAGCTTCTGCTGGCATTTCTAATGCACTGGATCTTTACGGGATGGTGTAGCTTGCCCCACACATTCTCCATTTGCAGCTGGGCTTGGGACCATCCATGGCGGAGTTGCAGGAACGTGAGATTGAGCTAAAAGATCATTTACAACCTTACTGAGAAAATGGATGGCGTACACCACCTTGTATTTCTTATTTGCTTACATTTTTTTTTGCAATTGTACAGAATTGTAAAAACTCTGACAACATGATGCCAATATTATTATGACAAAGGACAAAGACAGCTACAGGGCACAGGGTGGATCAATGCAAACTGCCCATTGACCTTAAATTGCTTTAGAATGATCTACCACAGAGCAGGGTACCATTTAAATTCAAGTGTCTACCTGACCATCCTCCTTTTTCCTTGTCAGTAGCATCATATTGGAATGTGAAACAGACACAAGAGGTCATATACCTCTACGTTTAATTCACTTGTTCATTCTTCACAAGATATTGAAGAAAACAGTTCAGGAATAACTTGGAGGGCAGTTTATAAAATGCAGCAGCTGACAAGTACTTCATTACACGATGGAGAGAAAGTGAGCTGAGATATTTATTTTCTTATCACTGAATCAGACGGATACAGCACATGAGAAAAGAACTCTGCCATAATACCTTTGAAATGCAATCTAATTAGCCTGGCTTCCCACTTCTTTCTCAACATATTTCTGCAATTACTTGTCCTCCCAGTGTTCATCCACTTTCCTCATAAATCTGCACCTATGCCGTTTTCAGACAAGGATAGTTAAAGAAAGTATGAGAATAAACATTATCTACTAGAGAAAAATAAATAATATACAGATCTGTGCAAAAGTTTTAGGTGTGTATATATAGCAAGGGTGCCCAAGACTTTTAAACAGTACTGTAAGCTATTTTTATATGCTTTCCTGTGTGGGTTAATTTTGATTTGATTTGCAGCACACAGTGAAAAGACATCCATCTCCATCCTCTCTTTATTTAACCTTGAAACAGCAATATCTGTGAGTTATCAAATTTCACAGCATATGCCAGTGATATTAAACCTGTTTCTGATTCTTAAGTTTTTGTTAATATTGGTAAACATTTAATAGATATAGTACTGTGCAGAAGTCTTAGGCACTCTAGCTATACAAAGGCATGTACCTAAGACTTTTGCACAGTAATTTGAAAGGGAGACAATTGGAAAAATATACAACAGTGAAAAGGTTCCATTCTAATTTTCTTTCTCTTTAAGTTTTTTGTTTAGGGATACAGCTTTTAAAATTTTGTTATGTATGTTAACGTACATACTGGCTGGAGGTAGATGGGACTAAGTAGAAGATCAGGTGAGCATGGACCAAATGGGACGAGGGACCTGTTTCGATGCTTTAATGCTTTATGACACTTTGACAGTCTTATAGTGTGGCACGGTCACTTAGCAGCTAGCACGACGCTATTACAGCGCCAGCAATTGGGTTTCAATTCCCCCTGCTGTCTGTAAGGACTGTGACTGTGTGGGTTTTTCCCTGGTGCTCCAGTGTCCTCCCACATTCCAAAGATGCATGCTTCAGAGTGAGTATGGTGTGGGCATGATGTGCTGGCGCCGGAGGCATGGTAACATATGCAGGCTGCCCGCAGCATACACTCACACTGAATTGGTCAACGATGCAAATGACACGTTTCACTCATGTTCAAGTTCAGTTTATTGTCATTCAACCATACACATATACATATATCACCAAACAAATGAATGTTCCCCTGAACCAAGGTGCAAAACACAATACGTATAACACACACATAACACATCAAATAATATTACCACTAGCAAGTCAATGAATAATAAGGTGCATTAATGATACAAGTTTAAAAGTAAACTGTATAATGCTACTGATGCTTGATGCATGATGAGACCTGGATAATGGCAAGAGTTCTGTAGTCTTATAGCCTGGGAGAAGAAGCTGCTTCCCATCTTAACAGTTCATGTCCCAGTGCTATGGTATCTTCTGGATGATGGTAGTGGGTCAAAGAGATTGCTGGACGGATGGGAGAGATCATTGACAATGCTAAAGGCCCTACCTTTTGCAGCACTCCTGATAAATATCTCTGAGGGTGGAAGGGAAACTCCGATGGCCCTCTCAGTTGCCCTTGCAATTCTTTGTAGGGACATGTGGTCAGACGCTTTGCAATTCTCATGCCAGACAGTAACACAACTGGCCAGAATATTCTCGATGGTTATCCTGTAAAAATTGGTTAGAATGGGAGTCTGGGGGTGAATCACAGGAAGTGTAGACACTGCTATGCTTTCTTGACCAAAGAGCTGGTGTTGAGGGACCAGGTAAGATCATACATTATGTGCAAACCCAGAAAATTGGTGCTCCTAACCCTTTCCACGTAGGAGCTGTGTGTGGTCAGGAGTGGTCAGCCTGCAACTTCCCAAAGTCCACAATCATCTCTTTGGTCTTGTCCACATTGAGAATCAAGTTGTGCTCACACCATTCTAAATGCTGCTCTACTTTCTCTCTGCATGCTGTGTCACCATCATTGTTGATTAATGTTTCAAAATATGTTTTTGTGACAAATAAAGTTAATCTTTAAATCTTTAGTGGTCTCACCACTGTCTGACAGTCAACACTGAACCAAAAGTGTATGAGTGTGACATGTCACCCTAATGGTGTGTGATGAGTGATGTAACAATACTTCTGCTGTTTCTGGCTGTTACAGCAAGATAATAATCATGTTACGTCAGTCTGAAGCTTCAAAGGAATTTTACTGGACCTACTGACAATCTGATGATCAATGTTTTCTTGGCTGATACATCCTCGTCATTGGTGGAGGAGTCATATTTTAAAAATAACTAAATATGCTGAATGTGTCAAATATTGCAATAGCCTTCGGCAAAGGTTTATTACCGGTGAGGACAGGAGGAAGTATACTTGTATCTTCAGGCATAGCCTTGTGGCAGAATAGATCTAATTGGTACTGCCTCACACTCAGTGTCGTTCCCTGTAACTGCACATGTAAGAGTACCTATTGCAGCTGGTCCAACGTGGTTTCAACCAGGTCCCGGATTTAGAAGTGATTATAAGAGCAAGAAGGCAGGAAAAGGCTATCAGGATACTTTGCCATTCACTAAGATCACAGCTCATCATCTAAGAATGAAAATCGAAAACAACTGAAGATGCTGGAAATCTGAAGCAGAAACGGAAGATGCTGGAACTGGGGAGTGGAGAAGGTTAGGCAAAATTTGTGGAAATAGAAATCGAGTTAATGGTTCCAGTTGAAGAATGGACCTCCAACAGTCCACCTACGTGAGGCAATGCTTCACAACAGGTGAAACGCGGTGTAGATTAGGGGACTGCTTTGTCAAGCAGCTTTGCTCCGTCTGCAACAAGCAGGGTATCCTGGAGTCAATCCCCAATCCTATTTCAACATATCAGTCCATGGCTTCCTCTACTGCCAAGATGAGGCCACTCTCAGGCTGAAAGTGAAACATCTCATATTCTAACTGGGTAGCCTCAAACCCGATGACATGAACATCGATTTCTTTAACTCCCTGTTAGTTGCTCACCTCTCCCTATTCTCTTTTCTTCCATTCCCCATTCTGCCTCCGCTGTTAACTTTTCTCGTCACCTCACCCACCTATTGCTTCTCTCTGGTGCCCCTCCTCCTTCCCTTTCTCCCATGGTCCACTCTTCCCTCCTATCAGATTCCTTCTTCTTTAGCCCTTTAAATCTTCCACCTAAATCCTCCCAATCTCTCATTCCTCTCCCCTCCCCCACTCACCTATCACTTGCCAACTTGTGTATTTTCACCACTCATGACACCCCCCCCCCCCACTATCTTATTCTGGCCTCTTTCCTTTTCCTTTCCAGTCCTGATGAAGGGACTCAGCCCAAAATGCCAACTGTTTATTCCCCACAATAGATACTGCCTGACCAGCAGAACTCCTCCAACATTCTGTGTATTTTACACTGGCTTTCCAGCATTTACAGACTCTCTTGTGTTCAAGTTGAAGATGTAGTCCAAACTGGGGAAGGCAAAAAAAAAAACCAAGTTAATTGTAAGTTGAAGGGAAGGTAGGAGAAGAAATGTCGAGGACAAGGAGTATATTTGTAATGGGATTGAAATCTTGGTCTGAGTTTCTCTCTCAAACTTAGATTGATTATGGTCTTCCCCCAGTACATCCTTAGATTGTGCTGGTTGTTAACACAAATGTTTTGATGTACATATGATAAATAAATGAATTTGTATCAGAATATGAATCTCTATCTGGTCCCCATAATGTTTAACACTACTGCAGGACAAAAATCTATGTATCCCCGTTATATTTTCTGGACTTCTAGTCATAAGCATAGAAATATAATATTTTATTATGAAGTGTCCTGAGGCTCAAGTACCCCATCCTCTTCTCATAGCTACATAGGACAAAAGGTACAGAAGAACAAAATCCCACATCAACAGATTCGTGAATAGCTACTTCTCTTCAGTCATTCAATTCTTGAACCAACTGGCACCCAAACTGATAGGGTGTACTATTTGGCCCAAGTGTGGAGAGAGAGACATGCTGAAGAGGATAAACAGTTCACTGCCTTTAACAGGAACTGCACAGAAAATAAGGGGGAAATAAAACAATAAACGCTAGGCCAACAGGGCCATTAACTAGAACTGTCAGACGTGTGCTAGTGCCGATACAGGGCTTTGGTTGCAGTAGCTTAATACTAAATATAATGCCACTCCTAAACAGTTTCAAGCTTAGCAGTAATCTTCATTTCTGAAACCAAGACAATGGTAAGTAGGGAATGTAGATGTTACTCTGTTTTCGGTCAAGTCTCGAAAAGACTGGAATGAGAGGAAGGATGTTAAATACCAACACAACGAAACACTAATTGGCTGGAATGTGCATACCCACGAGAGTGATTGACAAACTCATCTCTTGCCCCATGACAATGTCCGCGATTGTGACAGAATCCTAATCTCAGTATAGCAACACTACAACCAGTTTGAGTACCACATTAAAAAGGATTGTCTTAAAATTAATGTGCATTTTCTTGCAAAAATTGTGCTTTTATAGCTAATTGAAGTTTTTCCTTTGACAGATTCGTATCTGATGCTCTGTGCCTATGGTCCTGATGCGGTTAAGTTTTTATTGCATCTGTGCAAACGTATACATCCAGATTTCCAGCATCTGCAGTCACTTGCACCTCCATTGTGCATTCATGTACGTGTGCACATGACAATAAACTCTGACTTGGGTTGCTAGACTATGCTGTCCCCAACTGAGTGAGGTATTTTCAAGGAGAAAGTGGTGAGCTCATATATGACACGCTCAAAATGCCGGAGGAACTCAGCAAGTCATGTAGCATCAGCGTAATGAACGAACAGTCGATGTCTCACACTAAGATACTTTATGAGGACTAAGAATATTTTATCCTCAATACCACCCTTACCAGTTGGATACACTGTTGTCTAACACTAAAGCATGGGATAACTTACACTCAGGGGCCACTTTATTAGGCACCTCCTGTAGCTAATAAGTGGCCACTGACTGTATGTTCATGGTCTTCTGTTGCTGTATCCCATCAGCTTCAGGGCGTTGTACATTCAGAGATGCTCTTCTGCACACCACTGTTACAACACATGTTTATCCGAGTTACTGTCACCTTCCTGTCAGCTTGAAACAGTCTGTCCATTCTCCTCTGACCTCTGTCATTAACAAGGCATTCTCACACATAGGACCACTGTTCACAGGATCATGTGAAAATCCCAAGAGATGGGCACATTTTGAGATACTTTAACCACCCCATCTGGCACCAACAGTCATTCCACAGTCCAGGTTACTTACAACACATTTCTTCCTCATTCTGATGTTTGGTCTGAACAATAACTGAACCTCATGATGTGTCTGCATGTTTTCATGTATTGAGTTTCTGCCACTTGACTGGCTGATCCAATATTTGTATTAACAGGCAGGTGTACAGCTGTATCTAATGAAGTGCTCACTGAGTGTACACAGTCCACACTGAGTGCAAGACAAAGGAAAATGGAACGCAAGGCTGCAGTTATAGATTGCATTCTACCAGAGGAGACAAGATAGGAGGGAATGTTAAATTATGTGCAACATATATATCTAAATGAAATCTGTCACATGCCAACTGGCCCAGCTGTAAACAAAGTTAACATCTATCTGCTCTCTGATCCCCTGCTGGTTGAAATTTCAGTCTCATCTCTACATCTCACAGCTTGGTGCAGTTTTAATTAAGAGCTGTTCAGTGTAGAGTATTCATGCCCCACAATCAGAAACACTGTACTCCCAGAAGTGACCAGATTTCTGCAAAGCCAGAGCCATACAATATTTCACCCTGCCCTCACATTCATCAGAAATGAAATCACTGCCCATTATATTCAGGACTTACCAAACTCCATGATAAATTTTCTCCAGTCTTCGATAGTTCCCCCCATGACCTCTTAACTTTCCTCTTTGCCTGCCTATTGCCCCCAACTGGTGCTGCTCCTCCTTCTCCTTTCTCCCATGGTCTGTTCTCCTTTCCTACCAGTTTGGTGTGGGCCCCCAGATTCTAAGAACTTTCCACAGGGGCACAATTGAGAGCATCCTGACTGGCTGCATCACTGCCTGGTATGGGAACTGTACTTCCCTCAATCGCAGGACTCTGCAGAGAGTGGTGCGGGCAGCCCAGCCCATCTGTAGATGTGAACTTTCAGGCAGTGATGCAACATAGTGCATCTGTAGAAATCTGCTACTCTTTTGTGATGTACCAAATTTCCTCAAACTCCTAATGAAATATTGCTACTGGTGTGCCTTCTTCAATATTGCATCAATATATTAGGCCCAGGATAGACTTTCAGAGATGTTAACACCCAAGGTCTTGAAGCTTCTCACTCTTTCCACTACTGACCCCTCAATGAGGACTGGTGTAGCTTCTCCCGATTTCCCCCTCCTGAAGTCCACAATCTGTTCCTTGGTCTTATTGACATTAAGTGCAAGATTGATGTGATATCACTCAACTAGCCAATCTATTTCACTCCTGTATGCCTCTTCATCACCCTCTGGATTTTGCTAACATAAGTTGTGTCATAGGCAAATTTATAGATGGAGTTCAAGCTGTGCCTAGCCACATGGTTATGAGATTTGAGAGAGTAGAGCAGTGGGCTAAGCATGCATCCTTAAGGTGCACCTGTGTTGATTGCACATATTGTGTTGTGTTATGGAATGTTGTGTAGAGGAAACAGTTCCATAAGACTATAAACTATAACATATACACTACATCTACTACTCTACCTTCATCAACGTGTTTAGTCACATCCTCAAAAAAATCAATCAGGCTCATAAGGCACAACCAGCCTTTGACAAAGCCATGCTGACTATTCCTGATCATATTATATCTCTCCAAATGTTCATAAATCCTGCCTCTCAGGATCTTCTCCGTCAGTTTACCAACCACTGAAATAAGGCTACCTGATCTATAATTTCCTGGGCTATTTCTACTCTCTTTCTTGAATAAGGGAACAACATCTGCAACCCTCCAATCCTCCAGAACCTCGCCCATCCCCATTGATGATGCAAAGATCATTGCCAGAGGCACAGCAACCTCCTCCCTCGCCTCATACATCTTATCTGGTCCCAGAAACGTATCAAATTTGATGCTTTCCAAAAGCTCCAGCACGTCCACTTTCTTAATGTTTATATGCTGAAGCTTTTCAATCCACTCTAAGTCATCCCTACAATCTTACAATCACCAAGATCCTTTTCCATAGTGAATACTGAAGCAAAGTATTCATTAAGTATCTCTGCTATCTCCTCCGGTTCCTTACACACTTTTTCAATGTCACACTTGATTGATCCTATTCTCTCATATCTTATCCTCTTGATCTTCACATACTTGTAGAATGCCTTGGGGTTTTCCTTAATCCTGTTCACCAAGGCCTACCCATGTCCCCTTCTGGCTCTCCTAATTTCATTCTTAAACTCCTTCCTGCTAGCCTTATAATCTTCTAGATTGCTATCATTACCTAGTTTTGTGAACCTTTTGTAAACTTTTCTTCTTGACTGGATTTTCAACAGCCTTTGTACACCACAGTTCCTGTACCCTACCATCCTTTCCCTATCTCATTGGAATGTACCTATGCAGAACGCCACGCAAATGTCCCCTGAACATTTGCCACATTTCTGACATACATTTCCCTGAGCACATCTTTTCGCAACGTATGCTTCCAAGTTCCAGCCTGATAGCTTCATATTTCCCCTTACTCCAATTAAACGCTTTTCTAACTTGTCTTTTCCTATCCCTCTCCAATGCTATGGTAAAGGAGAGAGAATTGTGATCACTATCTCCAAAATGCTCTCCCACTGTGAGATCTGACACCTGACCAGGTTCATTTCCCAATACCAGATCAAGTACAGCCTCTCCTCTTGTAGGCTTATCTACACATTGTGTCAAGAAATCTTCCTGAACACACCTAACAAACTCCACCCCATCTAAACTCCTTGCTCTAGGAAGATGCCAATCGTTATTTGGAAAATTAAAATCTCCCACCACAACAACCCTGTTATTATTACACCTTTCCAGAATCTGTCTCCCTATCTGCTCCACGATATACCTGTTTCTATTGGGTGGTCTATAAAATAACCCAGTAGTGTTATTGACTCCCTCCTGTTTCTAACTTCCAGCCACAGAGTCCATGACTTCCTCCTTTTCTGCTGCCATGACACTATACCTGATACAGATCTCTATAATAATAAAAAAAATTACTGAGAATATATAGTACATTGTAGAATCCTCTAAAGTGAGTCTGTAGGTTGTGGAATTAGTTCAGAGATGCGGTGTGTGAAATTATCCATGCCAATACAGCAGCCTGATGTTTTCAGGGTATTAACTGTTCCTGAACCTGGTGGTGTGGGTTCTAATGTTCCTGTACCTCCTTTCCAACAGCAGTGGTGAATAAAGAACATGGCCTGGATGGAGGGGGCCCTTGATGATGGACTGAACTGAGAGTGATTGATGTGCCAACAAATTGACATCTTAACTCAAAAGTGAATGGTCGAGGCAAAGACGCAAGCAGCAGCAGTGCAGAGATGCCACTGTGACGTTTTACACTTTCACACAAAGAGCAAGGGTTCACTCAGCTTTGTACGGCAGTTACTGCGGAGCTATAGAAATACACAGCAGAACAGGAACAGTAAACTGTATTATTTATATATAATACATACACAGGAAGTCTCAGAAGAGATGAAAAGGAAAGAAATATATTCAATTCATGGCAATCTGAAATTGGAACTGAAAAAGCTGAAAATACACAATGGCGTCATCAACAACTGTGAAGTGAAAAGAGGATTCTGATGTGTCTGTGAAGTTTGGCTGAACAATGCAAATGATTTAAAATGTTTGTTTTGCCTCTGCTGTTCAAAGAGGGAGAAAAGAATAGGCTGAATAACTGCCGGTCTGTGGGCTGACACCTGTTCTTATACATGTTGTTGGAAAAGTCTTCTGAGGGGCAACACAAATCAGCACTTAGAAGGGGAACTGATTAATTAATCAGTTTTAAATGGCATGGCAATTTTAAATGGAGGCTTTGCCTGACTAACTTCTGTGAATGTTTTTTTGATGATAACCTGGAAACTTTTTCACCTATCATCTCTCAGCTTCTTACTTCACCCTTCTCTTCCACCCACCTCTCCACCACCTATCATCTTCTAGCTTGTAGCTCTCCTCTTCCCCCTACCTTCGTATTCTGTCCTCTTCCCCCTTCCTTTCCAGTCCTGATGAAAGATCTCAGATGAAATGTTGATTCTTTTTTCCTCTCCATTGATGTTGCCTGACCTGCTGTTCTTTCAGCATCTTGTGTGTGTTGCTTTGGATTTCCAGCATCTTCAGAATCTCTTGTGTTTGTAACTTGGAGACTTAATGGACTACAGCACTGGGAACGTATCAAAGTAGCAAGGCCCTGGTCTAAGAATGAGGAACAACCTGAGGTTTAGAGTATTTAAGTGCCAGGCCAGATTGAAAGGGTCAGGGTATTGGGGCTGGAGGCAAGGGATGGGCTTATTCAGCTTGCTGCCCCATGAGGCTTACTTGTCTCTGAACTGAACTGAGGGTGTGGCCTGCAGCTAACGGGCTCCTGGATCAGCTGCGGCACTAACTGGCTGTGGACTCAATTTAATGAACTTCAGTTCTGAATGTTTGTTACTTACTTTTATTGTTTGCACTCTTTTTTTTGCATATTGGGTGTTTGTCTTCTTTTTGTAATGGGTTATATTGGGTTTCTTTGTTTTTTAGCTTCCTGTAAGGAGATGAATCTCAAGGTTGTATAATGTATACCTACTTTGTTAATAAATGTACTTTGTAGTATAGGTGTAGTATGTATAATGTTTGACTACAACCCGTATAGCAGATTGATAGAGAAAGTGAAGACCATTTGGTTCAAGGAAAATTGGCAAATAGATGAAAAGTTGTTTCAGTGTATGAAAGCAGGTAATATTGTCAATGCAAACTTTACCATTGCAAAGGTTGTATGTAGTGGGATTCCACATATCTTAGTACCAGGCCCCTTGTTCTTGGTAGTATGTAAATGGTTTGATCTTAAATCTAGAGGTCAAAATTAGAAAAGTTGTTGAATGCATGAAAATTTGCAATATACTGTAATTTGAGATCTGAAAAATTCCAGTGACCCCAATTCAATTCATCATGACAGATCTACTGTCATGATGAAATGCGAATGGTTCCTTTCCTCCTACGGATGCTGCTTGTCCTGATAATTTTCTCCAGAAGATTGTTTGTTGCTCTAGGGACCATGAAGTATTTGTCCACAAATCCCTGAAAGCAGCAGAAAGTGAGTGAGTAATATGTGACATCTGTCTTCATTGGGAGAGGCACTGGATGCAAGAGCAGGGTGTTCATACTGATACAGTACAAAACATTAATTGGCACAGTCTGTATGACATCGGAGCAAAAAAAAATAGGCCATTTGGCCCAACAAGCCTTTTCCACGATTCTATCACAGCTGACTTATTTTCCCTCTCAACCCATTCTCCGGCCTTTCTGTGTGTAACTTTTGACACCCTTAATATTCAAGAATCTATCAACCTCTGCTTTAAGTATGCCCAAAAAATTACTTGGCCTCCTCAGCCATCTGTGGCAATCAATTCCACAGATTCACCACCCTCTGGCTAAAGAAATTCCTCCTTGTCTCTGTTCTAAAGGGAGATCCTTCTATTCTGAGGCTGCTCCCTCTGGTCCAAGACTCTTCCACAATGTTCACCATTAGAAGGCAAAAATAGATTAAGATGGGAATTCTGGGCAGAAATTCACAAAGGCAACACAGCTTGCATTATAAACTCTATTGAATTCTTAATATATCTACAAATTTGTAACTTCTTCAATTATTTTATACCTACAAGAAGCAAACGTGTTCATGCAATTCTGCTGATCACACCACAGGAAGAACATGATAACCATAGAAACAGTCCGGAGGAGGTTCATGAGAAGCTTGCTTGATCTGGAGAATTATAGATATGAAGAGAGACAGGCTAGACAGGGATTGATCTTGAGTCATAGAGTCCTAGAGCACTACAGTACTGAAACATGCCCTTCAACCCATCTAGTCCATGCTGAACTATTATTCTGCCAAGTCCCATTGACCTGCACATGGACTATAGCCCTCCATACACCTCAAATACATGCACTTATCCAAACTTCTTTGAAATGTTGAAATAAAATCCACATCCACCTCCTGCACTGGAAATTTGTTCCACACTCTCACCACTCCCTGAGAGACAAAGCTGCCCCCCATCTTCAAAATAAACATTTCACCTTTCACCCTTAACCCATTCCCTCCAGTTATAGTCTCTTCTAGTTTTCTTTGTAACAAATGGGAGGGTTAATAAAAGTATAGAGGATTATTAGCAGAGGGGAAAGTCATTAAATAACTGAAGTCCATCATCAAGGATTCCCACCACCCAGGACATGCTTTCTTCTCACTGCTGCGTCAGGGCTCATACTACCAAGTTCAGGAACAGTTACTACCCCTCAACAATCATGTTCTTGAACCAAGGAGGATAATTTCACTCAACTTCACTTGCCCATCATTGAAATGTTCCCACAACCAATGGACTCATTTTCAATTACTCTTCATCTCATATTCTTGATATTTATTTCTTATTTATTTATTATTATAATTTCTTTCTTTTTGTATTTGTACAGTTTATTATCTTCTGCACACTGGTTGAATACTATGTTGGTGCAGTCTTTCATTGATTTTGTTATAGTTATTATTTCTTTATGAATTTATTGAGTATACCTACAAGAAATTGAATCTTGGTGTCGTATATGGTGACATAATGTACTTTGATAATAAATTTACTTTGAAATTTGAACTTTCAGTGGCCATAAATCTAATTAATACAAAGATCATAGAGATTCGGAAAATACATCTTTGACTCAGCAAATGTTTGGAACTTGGAACCCATGGACTGAAAGAGTGTTGGATTCGGAGGCCCCCAACATATTTTATTAATCTAAATGAGCATCTGAAAAGTCATGTTAGACCAGCATGGTTATAAAAGGCTGAGAGGCCTACTCCTGTGCTATAAATGTCTATGATTCTTTTCTCTCAGCTACACATCAGGTGGTAGAACTGCAATTTATTGTACATTCCTCATTATGTTTGTCAGGCATAGTCTTGTACCACAGCATTGCACAAAATGCTGGAGGAACTCAGCAGGTCAGGCAGCATCTATAGAAAGGAGTAATCAGTCAAAGGTTTCAGGCCAAGGCCCTTCATCAGGACTGAAGAGGAAGGAAAAAGAAGCCCGAATATGAAAGTGAAGGGAGGGGAGAAGACTTAAACCTTTTCTGGGTAAACCAACCTCACAGAAACTTTACAGTGGAGCAGCAATCATAACCACAAGAGGTTCTGCAGATGCTGGAAATCCAGAACAACACACTGCTGGAGGAACTCAGCAGGTCAGGCAGCATCTGTAAACAGATGAGATTTTAATCTGAGACTCTACATCAGGAGTGGAAAAGAAGGGGAAGAAGCCAGAATAATAAGATGGGGATAGGCTTGTCATAAGTCACCACAGTCCACACAGCGAAGGTACTGCCAAAACAGTGCAATTGTGTCTACATCAGGTCAGTGTGTGACATGAAGGATGTGATTTTGGACTTCAGGAAGGAAAAGTCAGGAACACACACGAAGTGGCATGATAGTATAATGGTAAATGCAACGGGGTTCAATCCCTGCCGCATTCTGTTTGTATGTTCTCCCCATGAAAGTGTAGGTTTCCTCTGGGTGCTCCTGTTTCCTCACACGTTAGGATTAAGGTTAGGGTTAGTAAGTTGTAGGCATGCTATGTTGGTGCCAAAAGTATGGTGACACTTGCGTGCTGCCCCCGCACAATTCTTAGACTGTATTAGTTGTTACCACAGATCATGTATTTCACTGTATGTTTTGATATTTCAATGTATATGCGCCAAATAAAGCTATTCTTTAATCATTAATGTTCATTAAGAGACCAGCACAATGGAAACTGTGAGTAGAATCAAGTTCGTTATGTCAACATCGCAGAAGATCTATCCTGGGACCATCATATTGATGCAATCATGGGATTGATTTAGTCACACTAGCAACTAAATTTTATTAGTACATTGAGGACATTAGAAATGTATGTCAGCAAATTCTAGCACATTTCTACAGATGTACCATGGAGAGCATTCTGACTATTTGCATCACCGCCTGGTATGGAGGATTCAATGCACAGGATCATAAATGTTGTGAAGAATTGAAGACTCAGCCAGCTCCATTTTGGGTAGTAGCCTCCACATGGCTGAGGATATCTTCAAAAGGGTGTGCCTCATGAAGTCGTGATCCATCACTGGTGACCCCAACTACCTAGGACATGTCCTTTTCTCATTATTACCATCGGAGAGGAGATAGAGGAGACTGAAAATGCACTTTTGTTGTTTTAGGACCAGTTTCTTCTTCTCTGCCAGCAGATTTTTGAATGATCCATAAACCTATGAACACTACCTCATAATTTACTTTCTTTTTGCACAACTTAAATCTATTAGAGGCCATTATGATTTTAAAAAGATTTGATAACATGGAAAGGGTATTTTCTTAATTTTAGAGACACAACATGATAACAGGCCCTTCTGGCCAAGGGAACCTGTGTTGTTAAATTACACCGATTAACCTTCTTAGGAATGTGGGAGGAAACCGGAGTCCCCAGAGGAAATCGATGTGAACATGGGGAGAATTTACAAACTCCTTACAGACAGCAAAGGAATTGAATTTGGATTGCTGGTGCCTTAATAGAACTGCTCTGCTACCATGCAGCCAAAACTCCATACAGATAGCAGAGTGAATCAAACCCTAAACATAATGCAATGCATATTTCCACTAGCTGCCATAAGTTCACCTGCAGAACTGTGGTTTTATTCAAATTCCCATGATTGACAACAGGAGATTGTGAAGGCAGGACGGAAAGCACCACTCACATTTTCTGACCTTAATTCCTGAAATTTCAATATATCATTTAAATCAGCTTGATGCATTTCATTAGAATATTCTTGAAGAAGAAATGGAATAAATAAGGAATTAAGAAATAAAACAAGTCAAAAATGTCTGAAAAATTCACTGTGCTGGGTTTTACAGGAGGTAGTGCTCCCCAGGAGAGAGAAAAGAAGCTACACAACAGTTGTGTGGGCAGCCAGTAGTCCTGCTCTCTCTGATTAATGCAATGATTCACATATTAATATTTTAATGGCACCCCAAAAGTAAAAGTATAAATTGTTTGGTAGCAATTTTGCTGTCAATGATTTAACACAAATTGCATTATTGGACAAAAACCAGAAAGATTTTGCCCAGGAGCCAAATCTTGCTGTCAGTGGATTCAGTGTATCTAGCAGTAAATCTGCAGTATAAGCACTTAAGTGATAGTGTATAATGTTCCCCTGCTGTTTGGTAATAATTCAGCCATACATTTCAACATTATTCTGTGAGGATGAAGTCACTAACAAGCCAGTAACATGCGGGAATGGAAATCCATATATTGCTACTTAGGGTAACCCGTACGATACTTCAACTCTGCTAAGCCTGGCTGCGAATAGAGGAGGATTAGGCATGGAAGTAGCAATCCCATCCTGTAAAAACCCAGCACTACAGAAACGCTAGCAGAAGCTCCAAAGTCCTCATCCCTGGGAGAGGAAGGATACACCAAGAAGATGGCTACACCTGGAAAATCTTGAAAGACTGACCGAGGACAAAGGACTCTGGTGGGCTACTTTCGATGGCCCATGCCCCAGCAGTGGTGCTGGGCTTAAGAAAAAGAAAGTGTATCACTTCCTTTTGTTCCTCAACAGGTCCTGAGGTCAAAAGGCTAATAGTGGTGGGTCCTGGGGTCGAAGTTCAGAGTTTGAAGCCCCAAGTTTGATGAGTTCAGAGGTCATAGCCCAGAGGTTGAAGCCTGAGGTTAGCGATTTCAGAGGTCAAACCCCAAAGTGGGCAAGTCTGGGGCCTCCATCTGGAGGGCAGAAACCCAGAGCTGATTTGTCCTGGAGATGGAGGCTCGTCTGTGTGGGTGGGAAGGGGGGAACGGAAAAGAAGTTTATTTTGCCGTTGTTGCTTGTTGTATGTTGGCTGTGTGTTGCTCTGCTCAACGTTGTGAGCATAGTATGTTGGAACTTCAATGTGTGAAAACACTTGTGGGTTGTCCCCAACATATCCTCAGATTGTGTAGCTTGTTAACTCCAATGGTGCATTTCATGATATGTTTTGATGTACTTGTGATTAATAAATAAATCTAATCTAATCTCCCATGGCCCCTCCCAACCACCTCTGGAAAAATTTCTATACATCCAATCCTTGCCTTCTGTAGTTCTGACGATTTCCATGACCCCAGTATTGGTGACCCTGAGTTTGTAATTCCCTTTCTAAAATGTTCTGTAAGTGAAATGGAATTAAGTGCACTTTTAACCTATCATTTGTGCCTGAATGTCAAATATGACTTATTAATGTTTACATTGACATTTTTGGGATGCGGTATGAATTGAGAATATTACTTCCATCAATGCTTAAATATGCAACTAAACATTTGATTATATTAAATTAGTGGCTACTTTATGATGTATACCTGTACACCTGCTTGTTAATGCAAACATTTAATTAGCCAATCATGTGCCAGCAAGTCAATACATCATCAAATGCAGACATGGTCAAAGGGTTCAGTTCAACTGCCACTAAACCTTACAAGAAGAGATTCTGTTGTTGTTCAAACAAAATATCAAGATGAGGAAGATATGTGATCTAAGAGACTTTGATTGTTGTGGTGAACTAGATATACCTGTCTGACTGCTCCTGTGGCTCCTCCCACAGACCCCTGTATAAAGGCGACTGTGGTCTGCTGCTCTCCCTCATTTTCCCAGGATGTAGTGTTGTTCTTCCAGTCAATAAAAGCCGATATCTCACTTCCTAAGTCTCAGCGTGAGTTATTGATGGTGCATCAATTGTTAAACGACAAACACGAGAAAATCTGCAAATACCAGAAATCCAAAGCAAGACATACAAAATGTAAGAGGAAAACAAAAGGTCATGCAGCACCTATGGAAATGAATAAACAGTCCACATTTCGGGCCAAGACTTCTCACCTTTTTTTCCAGTTCGGATGAAGGGTCTCAACTTGAAACAATGACTGTTTTTTCACTCCACAGGCGCTGCCTGACTTGCTGAGTTCCTCCAGCATTTTGTGTGTTTGACTGTGGAATGATGGTTACTGCCAGACAGGATAGTTTGTATATGTCAGAAACTGCTCATCTCCAGATATTTTCATGCACAAAAATCTGTAAAATTTGCAGAGAATGGTGTGAAAAACATCCAGTGAGCAGCAATTTTGTGGGCAAAAATGCCTTGTTAATGAGAGAGGTCAGAAGAGATTGGCCAGACTGGGTCAAGCTGACAGGAACTCAAATAACCATGTGTTACAACAATAGTGTGCGGAAGAGCGTCTCTGATCTCACAGCACATTAAACCTTGAAGTGTAATGGGCTACAGCAGCAGAATACCACGAATGTTCACTCAGTAGCCACTTTATTAGGTATAGGAAATACCGAATAAAGTGTCCACTCAGTGTATCTTGCTATGTTTTATTTAAATTTTACTTATTTATTTATTTCAGTAGTGATATAACACAAAGCAGGCCCTTCCAATCCTTCAACCCTCACCACACTAGCAACCCCACAACCCCTATTAACCGGAACCTCATCACAGGACAATTTACAATATGCAATTAATCTACATGGTATATGTGTAACTCTCGCTTCGGCTAGATAGCCCCCGGCCCGACCAAACTTAAGAAGTCTCATTTGGGTGGATGCTGCGTAATGTGTCCTCTGTTACAAATCAATACCCCAAAATAACAAACAGTACACAATATGCGATTAAGTGATTGAGCTTTATAATTCTTACTTTGACTATATGGTTAGTAAAGAAACCAAAAAAAGGAAAAAGTGGGCCCAATCTTATGAAACAGTTTGTTGTGCAATGCTGGAGCTCACTGATAAGCCGATCGACATCATCGACCTCCTCCGATCATCACTGCCCTTCGGACCCTCGCTCCACGTCCACCTCGCCCGGCAGTCTACCAACTCTCTCCATTTGCATCTTCTAGCCTCATCTCTCCCCGGCAAAAGACCGAAAAAATCTCTCTTCCAGCTCACAAAAAAGAATATCAGCATTTCAAACCCCATTATCGCTAGTCATAACCCAAACATTGCTGCTACAAAGAAACCCTTACATTATCAGTGAAATCTTACAGCATGTTATACAACAGTGAAGCCCTCCAGCATGTTGCACTCCCCCCCCACCAAATTTGGTCATGTTCTTATGACATTGAGATAATTCACCAACCCTTCCTGCAAAACACAAAGCCCAATCCAGGTGCAAAAGGCAGTGACATAGCTCCCCAACACAGTAGGGTTCACACTCTGTTCCCCTGGTGCTACATAGGCCAGCTTATCTGGTGGTCTCCTAATTCTCTGAGACCTCTACACCCCTTCATCTAGCACTTCAGGTTCTGACACTACTGGGGATACTTCCGGTCTACCTGGTGAGGCCTCCCCCGACCTATTACTTGTGCCCACCTGTAACTCAGAGCCCTCTATCCCATGGCCAAACCCCATCTCCTCCCCTGCAGAGTCCTGCTGCAACCCAGACTGCCCACAGATAGCACGCCCCCCCACTTCACCTGTCTCAATGGGAGAAGGGCCAGGAGTCTCTTCCTCAATCACTGGGGAGTTAGCGAAAGGCAGCATGTACCACACATCCAGGTCCTCATCCTCTGAATCAGTACCCCTCTCAGGGGTGGGGGCCGGCCTAACCTTGCCTGCTGGGAGCCCAGTAGTCGCCACGCATTTCGGAAGAGTCCTCTTACTAGGTGTAGGCTGCAAGTCAAGCTCTGGATCTACCTGCACCTCTTATCCTAGGGGCAGCAGGTGGTTCCGATGGAGAACCTTGACAGGTCCATTCCCATCCTCTGGTTTCACCCACAAAACTGGTAGGTCTGGCATCTGACTCTCCACCACAATGGGCATAGCCGCCCAGTGGTCAGCCAACTTGTGCTTTCCAGGTAGCTCCAAATTCCTCATGAGGACTCTGTCTCCTGGTAGGAGTTGGGAGAACCTCACCTTTTGATCATACCTCCTCTTATTCCCTTAATTCTGCTGGGCAGCTGCGACCCCAGCTAATTCATAAGCCCTTTTCAGTTCTCTTCTCATATCAGACACATACTTCAGATAAGTCTTCGGTGGTAAGTCACCCTCGTCAGTCCCAAACCAACTGTCAATGGGCAACCTTGCCTCGCGCCCAAACATCAGATATTGTGTACAATTATAACTGTGAACCAGATGCCCAATATATTGACTCCACCTGCTCTTTTTGTTGATCTCCAGGGTCCAGAGCATGTCTAGCAAGGTCTGGTTAAACATCTCTGGCTGGGGATCACCCCGTGGGTGATAGGTTGTAATCTTTGACTTCTCGTCTCCAAGCATGCCCAGTAACTCACGGATGAGTCTGCTCTTGAAATCCTGTCCCTGATCACTATGTATCCGGCCGGGAAGGCCATAATAAATGAAATACTTCTCCCATAACATCTTTGCCACTGTAGACACTCTCTGGTCCTTGGTAGGAAAAGCCTGAGCATATCTGGTGTAGTGGTCCGTGATGACTAAGACATTTGTTGTGTTGCTGACATCGGGTTCTATTGACAGGAAATCCATGCACACCAGGTCCAGGGACCCCGCACTCTGCACGTGGGATAAGGGAGCTGCTCGCATAAGCGGTGTCTTCTGCCTTATGCATCGAATGCATGACTAGCAGTATTCTTTGACCTCCGACTTCATTCAGGGTCAGTAAAACCCAGTCTCTGAGCAATCCATAGGTCTTTTCCACCCCCAAATGTCCAGAATCATCATGAAGTGATTTCAATGTCATCCTCCGATACTTTTCAGGCAGAACCAGCTGGCAACAGTGGAGCTGGTCTGGGGGGTGACGTGACCCGGTATAAGATTTGGTTCTTCAACTCCAGCTAAGGCCATTGTTGTAGTGATGGAGGCACCGACACATGTTTCATCCTCTCCGCCTGAGCCATTTCTCCCTTTTCGACCGCTGCCCAAGTGGTACCAATGCCCGGATCATCTCGCCTAGCAGCAGCCACTTCCCCAGAACTCGATTCCGACCCCTGATTTGTCTTCAGAGCAGTCAGGTTACAATAAACTTGAGCGATGGCGTCATCAGAAGCCCCCAATTGATCCACCACTTGCTTCTGCCCCTCCTTTTCCTCTGCCTTCACAGTGACGGCAAGCTAACACAGGGCCTTCACCCCCAGGGCAGGAACCCTGTCCCACTCCTCGTCCCTCACTGCACCCGTCGGGACAAAGCATCAGCATCAATGTTCCTGCTTTTCTGCCGGTACTTCAGGCTGAAATCATAGGCAGACAACGCCGCCAACCACCGATGGCCTGTGGCATCCAGTTTCGCTGAGGTCAGGATATCAGTTAGGGCATTGTTGTCTGTCCTCACCTCAAACCTGGCCCTGTAGAGGTAGTCACTCTGCTTATCCATCACCGCCCATTTTAGCACCAGAAATTCCAACTTGTGTGTGGGATAGTTTTTCTCGATGGGTGACAGCATCCAGTTGACAAACACAACGGGCCTCAACCCAGAGCCCTGATCCTGATACAGGATGCCCCCTAAACCCTCTCGGCCGGCATCCATGTGCAGTACATAAGGTAATTGGGGGTCCACAAAAGCCAGCACTGGCGCCTGGGTCAGCAGCTCCTTCAGAGACTGAAAGGCATCTTCACATTTTGCATCCCACCTCAGTCCAAAGGGCTCCAACTGGCTAAGATACCCTCCATCCTCCTGTCCTTTCTTCCCCCTCCCTTTCTTCCCGAAGGGAGGGTAACCGCACAGAAGCTAATTCAAAGGGTGACTCACTTTTGCGTAGCCTTTCACAAACCTCTGATAGTAACCACTGAACCCAAGGAACAAGCACAGAGCACTCACAGTCTGGGGTCTTGGCCAAGTGGTAACTGCCTCCGTAGCTGGGTCCGTAGCTACCCCATCCCATAAGACTATGTGCCCAACATAGCTAACAGACGCTTGGCGGAACTGGCACTTGTCCAGGGTAAGTTTTAACCCTTCAGCTTTTAGGCAGCCCAGCACCTCGCATGATGTTCTTCCAAGATGGATCCAAATACTACGAGGTCATTCAGATATACCAATACTGCAAGCAAGTTCACATCCCTCACCGTCTTCTCCATGACCCGCTGGAAAGCTACAGGAGCTCCTGAGATGCCCTGGGGCATCCTTTCGAACTGGAAAAATCCCAGGGGACATATAAATGCCATTTTCTCATTGTCAGCCTCACTCATAGGGATCTGGTAATATCCACTCCTCAAGTCCAGCACACTGAACTACTTCACACCACTCAGGCAGGCCAGTCCATCTTCAATCCTCGGGACAGTATACTGGTCAGGGATGGTACGCTTGTTCAGAGTCCTATAGTCCACACATATCCATACCTTCCGATTCTTCTTTCGGGTCACTACTACCAGGGGCTCATAGGGGCTTCAGGACTCGAACCACTATGCTACCATGGTACCCAATTTTCTTTCCTTCAGAGTGAGGATAATTTATTTCCAGTCCAGTTATGTGGGTAGCTTGGTGATTGATGAAGCCAATTTGAAATTTACAGACCCTGGCAGAGGTAGGACACGAGATGTCTCATAGATCAGATAGGTGGTTTAGGAGGTAGTGTTCTCCCCAACTATTTTTGTTGGGTTTCTGTGTGCTTCCATTAAATGTACTCCAGATTCTCAATGCTGTCTTACTCCACCTTGAATTGCCACAGCCAAGGGTTCCTCAGAGTTGGTTGGGATTGTTGCTAATTAAATACTTGTTACTCATATATGGATTACCATCCATATAAGTAATTTATTTATAGATTACAGAAAAGAAAGTGTTTGCTATCTTGAGACAAATTAGGGCATATAAATCCCCAGTGCCTGACAAGGTGTTTATTTGGACCTGTGGTGGGCTGTGCAGAAATTGTAGGGGACCTGGCAGAGATACTTAAAACATTTTTTTTTCAAAAAAACCCTAAGATTATACAAGGATTTTATATGCTGCTATTCCTGACATTGGTGGTGGTTAAATTAGACAATAAGACCATTCAAAGCAGAATTAGGCCATTCGACCATTGAGTCTACTCCACCAGTCCATCACGGCTGAAACACTGGACAACAAATTGTTTCAAAAGTGTTGCTTCCTCAGAATTCTTTTTTTTGTTTATGATAGCCTGCTTGAAGATGAACACAAATATAATTTCAGACTATTTGTATCATGTAGGAATTTGTAGAAACAACAAATTAACTTTTATTGAATATAATGTGTTTAGTTGCATAATGATGCTGCTGCTTTGATATTTTGTTAATGATTTTCATTGGTACCCAGTGTCTGAGGCTTCTTGCTTAAGTGTCCAAGATTAATTCATCAGCATTGATAGATCCCAGTTACCCTGGTATCTTTTCTCCATGACCACAATGTCCTTTCACCTTTCACCATTCTCATCACGAGCAGCATCCAGTTTGCAGGGAAGAAGTCTAAATGGGAATGCAGAAAATGAATCATTAGTGACATGTTGCAATTCACGGTTTTATATGCTTGAAGCAGGCTTTCAACCAGCCGCATGTAGTTTGGTGCACCGTAGATGCCGAGAAAAATTTCAGCAACTTCCTTGAATGCCTTCCATGTGATTTTCTCCAGTCCCAGTAGAAATTCTTCAAATTGCCTGTCTGATTTGTGGACCAACAAAAATGTTTTCCATAATTTTGGCATCAGTTATTCTAGGAAGCATCTGTCTCAAATATCAAAATGCTTCATGGAAATTTTTGTGCCTGGTGATAGCAAATTCCATCCTTACAGTGCTGAACCCAATAATTATTACTAAAACCTGTCCTGCCATGCAGCAGCCGCGCTGCCTAAGCCTGCCTGGACAAGATAGGAAACTTTACAGCTTACATTGTAGGCAACATTTAAATTGGCTTGAATTATGAATTGAAATATAAACATAAGTTTATTTAAAAAATGGTGCATGATAGGGAAATTTCATCGTGATTTTCATGATCAGTAACCCAAGATTCATAAGATACACCTAAAGGTATTCAGGAAGCAAAATCTTTGTTGTCCAGTGTTTTCCCCCTCAACCCCATTCTCCTGCCCTATCTCTTTGAATACATTCTACATTATTGAATGTATTCAAAGATCTCATATACAGTATATAAGTATTGGTTGTATATTTATCGATGAGTGAAAACACCCAGACAATGACTTTCCCTTACAACTCTCTTCTTTAGAAATCTCAATTGATTTGAAAGACCGTAAGGTTTACCATAGTTTCAAATAATCACTTAACACTAGTTTCACTACTCAATATATACCAGCACAATGCTTTAGTCTACTTTTCATCTTCCATAACCCTTATGTACACTCACGTCTGCATGGCCAGGTTCTGCTCTAACTCCATGTGCAATTTTGTAGAAGATACCACCGTAGTGTGCCAGGTCTCGAATAATGATAAGTTGGAGTGCAGAAAGGAGATACAATGCTGAGTAGCATGCTATCATATCAATCTTTCCCTTAATGTCAGCAAAACCAAAAAACTGATCATTGCCCTCAGGAAGGGGATGGTGCAAATGCTCCTATCTACATCAACCTTGTTGAAGTTGAGTGGGATGGGAGCTTAATTTCCTAGGATTGAACATCACCAGCGTCCTGTGTTGGTCCAAATCTTAGAATCCAGTCAAGAAAACTCACCAATGCCTCTATTTTATCAGAAGACTAAAGAGAATTTTGTCATGACCTTGTCAACCCCTATCAATTTTCACTGATTCACCACAAAAATTATTCTGTGGGGATACATAGTAGCTTGGTATGGTAACTGCTTGACACATGACCACAAGAAACTGCAGAACTGTGGACATAGCTTAGCCATTCATAGAAATTAGCCTGTCCTCCATGAACTCTGTCTATACTTCTTGCTGCCTCAGTAGAGCTGTCAGAATATTCAAAGACCCCACCCACTCAAAATATTCTCTGCTCATGGCTATTCCATTGGGCAGATAATACAAGAGTATGAAAGCACGTACCATCAGGCTCATGGACAGCTTCTACCCTGCTGTTATAAAACTATTAACTATTTCCTAATATGAAAAGATGGACTCCTGACCTCACAATCTGCCTTACTGCTTACTTGCACTGCACTTTCTCCGCAGTTGTTTGTCCATATTCTACATCATTATTGCTTTATCTTTTATGACCATAATGCACGGTCAATAACAGTCTGCAAAACAAACTATTCACTGTATATTAAAGACAAGAGATTCTGCAAATGCTGGAAATCTGGAGTTACACACAAAATCCTGGAGGAGCTGAGCAGGAGGGAAAGGAGTATCTTAATCTATGTGTCAATAATAAACCAATTTCAATTCCATTTACAGGCCATAACCTTATATTTAGATGTTACATTTGATGATCCTGGTGGGATTGAATCTTGGTGAGTTCTTCTTTGATTCTCTGACTCGGGCTTTTCTTCTTCACTGGTTACTGCTGCTGGTCTCATCGGGCAACTTTATGCATATTTCATGACATACTTTGCAAACATTATTTAGTTCTTTATTGCATTTACACACTTAAATGCGATTCGTATCAGTATGAGCATAGTGACAATAGAAACATAGATACATAGAAAACCTACAGCACAATACAGGCCCTTCATCCCACAATGCTGTGCCGAACATGTACTTAATTTAGAAGTTACCTAGGGTTACCCATAGCCGTCAATTTTTTCTAAGCTCCATGTACCTATGCAAGAGTCTCTTAAGAGAGCCTATTGTATCCGCCTCCACCACCATCACTGGCAGCCCATACCACGCACTCACCACTCTCTGTGTAAAAAACTTACCCCTGACATCTTGTCTGTATCTCATACCAAGCACCTCAAACTGTGCCCTCTCGTGCAAGCCATTTCAGCCCTGGGAAAAAACCTCTGACTATCCACATGATCAATGCTTCTCATCATCTTATTCAACTCCATCAGGTCATCTCTCATCCTCCGTCACTCCAAGGAAAAAAGGCTGAGTTCACTCAACCTATTCTGATAAAGCATGCTCCCCAATCCAGGCAACATTCTTGTAAAGCCCCTCTCCACCCTTTCTATGGTTTCAACAACTTTCCCATAGTGAGGTGACTAGAACTGACCACAGTACTCCAAATGGGGTCTGACGAGGGTCCTATATAGTTGCAACATTATCTCTCGGCTCCTAAACTCAATCCCACGATTGATGAAGACCAATGTACACCTTCTTAACCAGATTCAACCTCCGCAGCAGCTTTGAGTGGTCTATGGACTTGGACCCCAAGATCCCTCTGATCACCAGATCCCGCCTTCTCACCATAACCTTTGATGCCCTGACTATTCAGATACCTATCAATCTCTGCCTTAAATACACCCAATGACTTGGTCTCCACTGCTGCCCATGGCAACAAATTCCATAGATTCACCACCCTCTGGCTAAAAAAAAATTTTGGCATCTCTGTTCTGAATGGGTGTCCTTCAATCCTCAAGTCATGCCTTCTCGTACTAGACTCCCCCATCATGGGAAACAACTTTGCCACATCCACACTGTCCATGCCTTTCAACATTCGAAATGTTTCTATGAAGTTCCCTCTCATTCTTCTAAACTGCAAGGAGTACAGTCCAAGAGCGGTTCCTCATATGTTAACCCTCTCATTCCTGGAATCATTCTAGTAAATCTTCTCTGAATCCTCTCCAATGTCAGCACATCCTTTTTTAAATAAGAAGCCCAACTTATCCAGGTTGAACTCCATCTGCCACTTCTCAGCCCAGTTTTGCATCCTATCAATGTCCCGATGTAACCTCTGACAGCCCACAACACTATCCACAACACCCCCAACCTTTGTGCCATCGGCAAATTTACTAACCTATCCCTCCGCTTCATCCAGGTCATTTTTAAAAATCACGAAGAGAAGGAGTCCCAGAACAGATCCTTGAGGCAGCCCATTGGTCACTGATCTCTACGCAGAATATGACCTGTCTACGACAACTGTTTGCCTTCTGTGGACAAGCCAGTTCTGGATCCACAAAGCAAGGTCTCCATGGGTCCCATGCCTCCTTACTTTCTCAATAAGTCTTGCATGGGGTACCTTATCAAATGCCTTGTTGAAATCCATCTACACTGCATCTACTGCTCAGCCTTCATCAATGTGTTTAGTCACATCCTCAAAAACTTCACTTCGGCTCGCAAGGCATGACCAGCCTTTTACAAAGCCATGATGACTATTCCTAATCATATTATGCCTCTCCAAATGTTCATAAATCCTGCTTCTCAATATCTTTTCCATTAACTTACCAACTACTGAAGTAAGACTCACTGGTCTATAATTTCTGGGGTTATCTCTACTCCTTTTCTTGAATAAGGGAACAACATCTGCAACCCTCCAATCCTCTGGAACCTCTCCTGTCCCCATTGATGATGCAAAGACCATTGCCAGACTCTCAGCAATCTCATCCCTTGCCTCCGACAGTAGCCTGGAGTACATCTCATCCAATCCCGGAGACTTACACAACTTGATGCTTTCCAAAAGCTCCAGCACATCATTTTTCTTAATGTCTATATGCTCAAGCTTTTCAATCCACTGTAAGTCATCCCTACAATCACTAAGATCCTTTTCATAGTGAATACTGAAGCAAAGTGTTCAATAAGTACCTCTGCTATCTCCTCCAGCTCCATACAGACTTTTCCATTGTCACACTTAATTGGTCCTATTCTCTCACGTCTTATCCTCTTGCTCTTCACATACTTGCAGAATGCCTTTTGGTTTTCTTTAATACTGCTCGCCAAAGCCTTCACATAGCCCCTTCTGGCTCTCCTAATTTCATTCTTAAGTTCCTTCCTGCTAACCTTATAATCTTCTAGGTCTCTATCATTAACTAGCATTTTCAACCTTTTGTAACCTGTTCTATTCTTCTTGAATAGATTTACAACAGCCTTTGTACAGCACGGTTCCTGTACCCTACCATCCTTTCCCTGTCTCATTGGAACATACCTATGCAGAATGCCACTCAAATATCTGCCTGAACATTTGCCACATTTTTGTCGTACATTTCCCTGAGAACATCTGTTTCCAATTTATGCTTCCAAGTTCCTGCCTGATAGTTTCATGTTACCTCTTACTCCAATTAAATGCTTTTCTAACTTGTCTGTTCCTACCCCTCTCCAATGCGATAGGATTGTGATCACTATCTCCAAAATGCTCTCCCACTGAGAGACTTGACACCTGACCAGGTTCATTTCCCAATACCAAATCAAGTACAGCCTCTCCTCTTATAGACTTATCTACATATTGTGTCTGGAAACCTTCCTGAATACACCTAACAAACTCCACCCCATGTAAACCCGTTGTTCTAGGGAGATGCCAAACAATATTTCGGAAATTAAAATCACCCACCACAACAACTCTATTATTATCACAGCTTTCCAGAATCTGTCAACCTATCTGCTCCTCGATGTCCCTGCTACTATTGGGTACTCTCACCTAGTCCCACCGACCTGCACTCAGTCCATAACCCTCCATTCCTTTCCTGTCCATATACCTATCCAATTTTTTTCTTAAATGACAATATCGAACCTGCCTCTACCACTTCTACTGGAAGCTCATTCCACACAGCTACCACTCTCTGAGTAAAGAAATTCCCCCTCGTGTTACCCCTAAACTTTTGCCCCTTAAGTCTCAACTCATGTCCTCTTATTTGAATCTCCCCTACTCTCAATGGAAAAAGCCTATCTGCATCAACTCTATCTATCCCCCTCATAATTTTAAATACCTCTATCAAGTCCCCCCTCAACCTTCTACGCTCCAAAGAATAAAGACCTATCTTGCTCAACCTCTCTCTGTAATTTAGGTGCTGAAACCCAAGTAACGTTCTGGTAAATCTCCTCTGTTGACATCTTTCCTATAATTCGGTGACCAGAACTGTACACAATGCTCCAAATTTGGCCTCACCAATATCTTGTACAATTTTAACATTACATCCCAACTCCTATACTCAAAGCTCTTATTTATAAAGGCCAGCATACCAAAAGCTTTCTTCACCACCCTATCCACATGAGAGTCCGCCTTCAGGGAACAATGAACCATTATTCATAGATCACTCTTTTCTACTGCATTCCTCAATGCCCTACCATTTACCATGTATGTCCTATTTTGATTAGTCCTACCAAAATGTAGCACCTCACACTTATTAGCATTAAACTCCATCTGCCATCTTTCAGCCCACTCTTTTAATTGGCCTAAATCTCTCTGCAAGCTTTGAAAACCTACTTCATTATCCGCAACGCCACTTATCTTAGTATCATCTGCGTACTTACTAATCCAATTTACCACCCCATCATCCAGATCATTAATGTATATGACAAACAACATTGGACCCAGTACAGATCCCTGAGGCACACCTCTAGGCATGGCCTCCAACCTCACAAACAGTTATCCACCACTACTCTCTGGCATCTCCCGTCCAGCCACTGTTGAATCCATTTTACTACTTCAATATTAATACCTAACGATTGAACCTTCCTAACTAACCTTCCATGTGGAACCTTGTCAAAGGCCTTACTGAAGTCCATATAGACAACACGAGTGAATCTGCATATGCTGGAAATAAATAAAAACACAAAATGCTGGCAGAACTCAGCAGGCCAGACAGCATCTATGGGAGGAGGTAGTGACGATGTTTCGGGCTGAAACCCTTCATTTCCTAATGAAAGGTTTTGGCCCGAAACGTCATCACTACCTCCTCCCATAGATGCTGTCTGGCCTGCTGAGTTCTGCCAGCATTTTGTGTTTTTATCCATATAGACAACATCCACTGCTTTACCCTCATCAACTTTCCTAGTAACCTCTTCAAAAAATTCAGTAAGATTTGTCAACCATGACCTTCCACGCACAAATCCATGTTGACTGTTCCTAATCAGACCCTGTCTATCCAGATAATTATATATATCCACGTCAACTCTATCTATCCCGCTCATAATTTTAAACACCTCTATCAAGTCCCCCTCAACCTTCTACACTCCAAAGAATAAAGCATTCTAAGTAACTTAGGTTGCCATTCTACAATAATTTTATCTATTTGTTTCCTAAATTACCAGAATGTTTACCTGAGATTTATGATCTGCCAAAATATAAATTTCCACAGGATGAAAGGTCGCAAGATTGGATAGTCCACGGGGCTCTATAACTTTCTCAGTGATCTCAGCTGAGCCACACCAGGTATTGATTACATGAGCTTCCCTCACTGAGCCCCTTTATTCTGTGATTTCTAATATCTCTACCTGGACAGCTGAGTACTCACCTAAAATATGATGGGATACTTGATATCCTCAGCTGTTACAGGGTTTTATACCATATCAAGAAGGCTTTGAGAATATAGTTGAGTCATTTCCTTTGTCAATTTGATACTCAGCTACCATGACAGAATTTGGAATAGAGCATCTATTCTGGTCTGTTAGTGTTGAGCACATGAGTACTTATCTGTCCATTGAAGCTGAATGAATCCAATTAGGGGACTCAGCCTCAGTCCTGCAGATTTTGATTGGAGACAGTGTGGTGATGTTGAGTCATTTACCCTGCCAAAAACTTTTTGAGAATTTTGTAGAAGCAATATACCACTTTTGTGAGTTAAGAACAATATCATGGCTGTTCAGTAAACAATGAGCCTTGAACCCGGTTTGAGGTATTGATCTTCAAACACTGTTGTCTTTAAAGTGAAGCTAATGGACCAATGATGGCAGTGAATTTCACCACCAGTGTCGACTGTCATGGAGGCTTGGCACCCGAGATAAGGGAGAAGGTTTCCATTATTTTCTCGGAATTGCTGTGGAATTTTATTAAACGGCATGTTACAGCATTTCTGCTTTTGAAATGGTAAGCGCAAGGCTCATTCTTTTATTCACTTCATTGAATGAATTCAAACTTTGAATGTGGTTTATACTTCTTGTAGTTTAGAAAAATGAGGGCTGACCTTATTCCATTGACAGATTTTGAAATACTTTCTCAATTGAGAGTGCCACAGACAAGAGGATATACAGGCAGCTACAAAATAAAGGAGTGTTCATTTAAAAGTGAAGTATGTTGAAATTTCACCTCTCAAAGAGGAGTGAGTCTCTAGAATTCTCTGTTCCCAAGGGCAATGGAAATCGGATCACTAGAGACACTTGAGAGGATAGATAAATATTTGAAAGATTGAGGAATTGAAGGTTTTGAAGAACTGGCACAGAAGAGTTGAGAACAGTGCAGATCATCCCTGATCATAACAAGTGGCAGAACTGGCTAAAAGGCCAAATGGCCTACCTCTGCTCCTATTTTCTTGTGTTCTTGACTACTGAAAGTGCACAAACACAAATACCCACAGCATATGGCACAGTTAATTATTCAGAATGCTATACGCTGCTGGCTCAGCATATAGCATTCTGAATAATTAACTGAAATAAGCATGTTACTTGTGCATTTTAGGAATGTAAAGTATGAACATTTTAAACTGTGCATAAAGGGAGAATGAAAAAATCTTGTTTAACTGATGTCTTGAAGGGAAATGACGCTGAATGGGTATAAAAAATGACAACTTATTAACTGAAAATTCTTGCTTGATGGCCATGAGCCACTGACTGCTGTCCAAGGTTCTGATATGGAATCTATTGACAGAGGTGGAATCAGCCTAAATTAAACTCCTAAGACACTGGATACCTGAAACCAAACTAGGAAACACTGGAATTTCATAGCTGGTCAGAATTCAACTTCAAGGAATGAAATTGGTTTAAAATTTTAGATTAATGAACTTCCATCAAAATTAGGTAAAGATGGAAATGAAACAAGTTTAAATTGCATCAAAAAGGTCTGTGTTATAGTTGTCAAGTTATACAGCATAGATATAGACTCTTCAAACCAACTCATTCATGCTGACCAAGTTCTTAACTGTGTTAGTCTCATTTGCCTGCATTGTGCCCATACACCTCTTTTCTAGTTAAATAATGTCCATTTGCTGTTTAAATGTTACAGTTGTAACCAACTCTACCAGTTCCCATGACAACTTGTTTTGTATACTCACCACACTCTGGGTAAAAAAGCTGCATTTCAAAATCAATTCTAAATTATTCCCATTTCACTTTAATCATGTGCCCTCTAGTTTTGGACTCCTCTCAGTCCCAGAGGCTGCCCTTCAGGGGAAGCAGTCCCAGTCTTTTCAGCTTCTCCTTAAAACCCAAGCCCTGCAGAATGGCAGGGTCAGTAGAGATTCACTCAGCCAACACAATTTGGTTTCCATTAACGAAGCAAAAAAATAATAATTCCAAGCAATAGATTTTCATTTTGGGAAGGTTTGGTTCTTCCAGAGAAAATTTTAGTAATGTCATCAAGGTACACAAAAGTAAATTCAAATTTTACTCTAGGCCACTGATTCTGAAAATGATTTTTATTTTTAGAATTTTCAAGCAGTCTTTTAAGCACTATCCTTTATTTTTCTAATGCCTTTTAGATATTAATAAAATAGAGAATAATCATATTTCCAAAAGCTTTCGAAGGTATTGCTTGAGGGGAAAATCACAACAGCTAGTATGAGTGGGCACAAGTTTAAGGTGATTGGAGGAAAGTAGAGGGGAGAAGTTTCTTTGCTGAAAGTGGTGAGTGTGTGAATCACCCAGCTAGCTGTGGAGGCAGATAAATAAGGACACTTAAGGAATTCTTAGATAAGCACATGGATAATAGAAAAATGAAGGGCTATGGTGGAGGGAAGGGATAGATTGATCATAGAGTGAGTTATGAGGTTTGCCCAACATTGTGGGCCGAAGACCCTGTATGTTATGCAGTGGTCTATGTTCTATCATTCATGCAAAGCAGCGAAGGTGAAGGTAATTGATCTATAACTGGAGAATTAATAGCCTATGGTTTAATAGACTGGATCTCTTTCTGAGAACTACTAACACTTAGTTATTTAATGCCTACCACTGCATCCCTTACCTGTCCCTTGGGCAATCTGACCACCTGGCTCTGCACATAGACAGGGGTGGGTGGCAGCAGCTGAGGAGATATTTGAGATTGCTTCCAGTCAGTAGACTGGACTGAGTTCAAGGATTTGACAGCAGACCAAAATGAATGTGCCGTAATCATCGCTGTCTTCATAAGGACATGAATGGGAGAGTGTATATCCACAAAAACATTCTGTGTCTTACCCAGTCAGAAGCCTTGGAGGAATGAACCAGATAACGGCTGTAACTGTGGTGTTTAGGGCTGATGACCCAAAGTTATATAAGAAGTGACCTCCAGAGGATCACTAGAGCATCAAAAGGCAATTTTGGGCTCAATTGGAATCACACGATGAATGCTCGACAGCTTTGTTAGGGCTTGCGCAATAGAACTTCACAGTACTTACATTAACCATAATTACTTTGAGAGTAACACATACAAAATGCTGGAGGAGCTCAGCAGGTCAGGTAGCATCTATGGAAAAGAATAAACATTTTTGGGCCAAGACACTTCATCAGCATTTTGTATGTGTTACTCTGGATATCCAGCATCTGCAGAATCTCTTGTGGTTATAAATTAATTTGAGAGGTTGGCTATGACATGAATCAACTCCTGCCTCAGAGATGACCTGGATCCACTCCAATTTGCCTACAGCCACAACAAGTCAACAACAGATGTGATTTCTCTGGCTCTTCCTTCTGCTTTGGACCATCCTCACAAAAGGAACTCATACATCAGTCTTCAGTTCATCAACTGCAGTTTGGCATTCAACACAATTATCCCATCCAAACTCATTATTAAGCATCAAGATCTCAGCCCCAAAGCCCCCCACTTCAAATTGACACTCATGAGCACATTCCTCCCTGTCATAGATAGTATCTAAGGTAGGGCTTCCCAGCCTGCGGTCCACAGACCCCCGTTTAACAATTTTGCTGGATGACATAAAAAAGGTTGGAAACCCTCATCTCGGATACACTACTTCAAGAAGGCAACCCCTATCAGCAATGATTCCCACCATCCAGGCCATGCCATCTTCTCGCAGGAAGTATAGAAGCTTGAAGTCCCACACCATCAGGTTCAAGAAGATTGATTTCCCTTCAAACATTCAGTTCATGGACCAACTGGCGAAGCTCTAATAGACAATAGACAGTAGGAGCAGGAGTAAGCCATTTGGCCCTTCTAGCCAGCACCGCCATTCACTGTGATCATGGCTGATCATACACAATCAGTACCTCTCCCCATATGCCTTGACCCTGCTATCTATAAGAGCTCTATCTAACTCTGCAGCTCTATCTAATCACCGCAGTTTAGTAACACTAGAACCAGATTGACAGCATTGCACTAAAACCAACTTGAATTTATTTTGTTTTAATAGTGGGATTTTTGGAAAATTGTGTATGATTAATGTTTAACTCGTGATTTTTGTGAATGCTGCTTATGTGATTCTACATGACTGTGAAGCTGCAGCAAATAAGCTTTGTATTGCAATTGTGCATGCGACACTAAACTTGACTTTGATTTTGGTATAAACCAGGCTAAGTTCCAGATTCCTGGTATGTTTTTAGGATACAGAAGTCTAGTATTTGCTAATGGGTTCAGAATACCTGAACAGAATCAGAATCAAGTTTAAAATCACTGGCATATGTCAAGACATTTGTTGCTATGCCTCAGTTTGTTTTACTGTTTGATTCCATATGGAGCCCAGGATTGGCAACCAATCTTACTGGAATTACTCAGCATTATCACTGGTGAACTGCTTAGACATTAAGACCATGAGGAGCACTAGGTCATTCGAGCTATTAAGGCTGCTCTGACATTCAATCATGGCTAATTTATTTTCCCTCAACTCCTGTCTTGTTCCCTAATTCCATAACCTCTGACAACCTCAGTAATCAAGAATATATCAAACTCGGTTTTAAATATATCCAATGACTTGATCTCCACTGCCAGCCATGGCAAAGAGTTCCACAGATTCACCACCCCCTGGCTAAATAAATCTCTCCTTTTCTCTGTTCTAAAAGAATATCCTTGTAATCTGAGGCCCTGCCCTCTGGTCCTAGACTCTCACGCTATTGGAAGCATGCTCTGTACATCCATTCTCTTTTGGTCTTTGAATATTTCAATGAGATATTGCTCACTCTTCTAAACTCCAGAGAATATAGGCTCAGAGCCATCAAATGTTACTCATACGTTAACTTATATTGGTATTATTGGGATCATTCTTGTGAAACTCCTCTGGATCCTCTCCAATACCAGCACACCCATTTCAGATATGGGGATTAAAAATGCTCACCAGTACTCCAGATGTGGTCTGACAAATGCCTAATCAAGCCTTAATTCAAATCTAAAACTAAGCATGAGAAATTACCAATTATAGGTCAAAAAGGAGGATTTTTCTTTAATGTTTTAATTATATATGTGGTAGGCCACAAAAGACTCTCACAAATTTCTACAAGTGTAGCGTGGAAAGCATTCTAATTGGTTACATCACAATCTGGTATGGATTGGCTACTGCACAGGATCAGAGAAAGCAGCAGAAAGTCATAAACTCAACCAGTTCTGTTATAAGCATTAGCCTGCCCATCATCAAGGACACCTTCAAAAGACATCGACCTGCGTGTGGCCTCATCTTGATGGTAGAGGAGGCCATGGACAGACATGTCGGAGTGGGAGTGGTCTGTGGAATTGAAGTGTGTGGCCACAGGGAGATCCCGCCACTGCTGGAGGACCGAGCACCGGTGTTCGGCGAAACGGTCTCCCAGACTGCGGCGGGTCTCAGACACGCAGGTCGATGGAGCAATACCTTTTCTCCCACCTAGGTAGCCTCCTACCTGCCAGCATGAACATCCAACTCACAGACCTCCGTTGATACCCCTGCCCCCCCTTACCCCCATCCCTATCTATTATTTTAGTCTGGTTCTCTTTCTCTCTCTTTTCCCCCCTCACTATAATCTCCCCCCAGCCCTACCTTTCTTTCTCTTCTATTTCCCATAATTCTCCAACTTCCCCCTAGCCCATTTCCCTTCAGCCTATCACTTCCTAGCTTTCTACTTTATCCCTCCCCCCACTTCTTATCCCCCTCGACCATCCCATGTTACTTCACTCCTGATGAAGGGTTTCAGCCCGAAACGTCGTCACTACCTCCTCCCATAGATGCTGTCTGGCCTGCTGAGTTCTGCCAGCATTTTGTGTTTTTATACCTTTCTTATTCCTCAGTTCTACCCATAACGTCTCACTAGATGATTTCTCCAATCTGTCCCGAATGAGCTCTGCCGAGACATTTTCCCTGACTTCTAATACCATGCCGCTTTAATCCCTCCCACTGTTTAAAAAAACAGAATCACGGAATATTGAGTTGCTAGTCCTGCCCCTCTTGCAAACAAGTCTCACTAGTGGCTACAATGGCATAATTCCACATGCTGATCCACGTCCTAAGCTTATCTATCTTTCTTACAATACTCCATGCTTAGACATATATGCAGCTCAGAGTATTAGTCCCACCATGCTCGACCTTTTGATTCCTTGACTTTATATACAGGTTTAACAGCATCTTTCTCCACAACCACCTCACTATCTGCTCTGACACTGTGGTTCCCATCCACTTGCAACTCTAATTTAAGCACCCTGTGCAGCATTAGTTCATTCACGCTCTTTTATTAGTTCCCCCTCCAGTTCAGGTGCAAGTCATCCCTTCTGTACAAATCCCAACTTCCCTGGAAGAGAGCCCAGTGATCCAAACATCTGAATCTCTCCCTCTTGCACTTACTCCTTATACATATGTTAAACTGTATGAACTTTCTTTTTCCAGCCCCACTAACAAATGGCATCCGTAGCAATCCTGAGGTCAAAACCCCTTGAGGTCCTGTCCTTTAACTTAGTACCTAACTCCCTGAACTCACTTTGCAGGTCCTCATCACCCATCCTACCAATATCAGTGGTACCAACATGGACCACAACCTCTGGCTGCTCACCCTTCCACTTAAGAATGCTGTGGACTCCATCTCAGACATCCCAGACCCTGGCACCTAGGAGGAAACAAACCATCTGGCAATCTTGTTCTCATCCACGGAACCCCCTTCTGCTCCCTTAACAAACAAATCCCTTATTACTACAGATTGTCTCTCCTCCCCCTTCCCTTCTGAGCTGCAGAGCCTGACTGAGTGCCAGAAACTTGATTGTTGTGATTGTCCTCTGCTAGGTCATCTCGGCAAACCCTCTCCACCAACAGCATCTAAAGCAGTGTACCTACTGCTGAGGGGAATGACCACAGGTGTACTCTGCATTCACTCTCTTTCTCCCTTTCCCTCTCCTGATGTTCACCCAGTTACATGTGTCCTGTGCCTTGGGTGCAACTACTATACCTCCCTGGATAACCTGTCAACTCCCCAGCCTCTCAAATGACCTAGAGATTATCTAGTTTCAGCTCCAACCGCTTAACACAGTCTGATAGAAGATGCAGCTGGCTGTACTTCTTGCAAGTATAGTCATCAGTGACACTGGAGATCTCCCTGCCTTTCCACATCCTGCAATAGGAGCATTCCAGTATCCTGTCTGGATTCCTTACTGCTCTAAGCATGCAGTAAGAAAGAATTAAAGAATAGATAATGATTAAAAAGCCTACCTACAGCCTTCGCCTCTCTTTGCTGAAGCCTCAGTGAGCCAAAGTGTCAACTCCACAATCTAACACTGGCCCACTCAATCAAATGCCACTCCCACAATGGACGCTCTGCTTTAACCTGACTTATTTTTGTTGTTCCTTGCCAAGTGCCTAATCAGAATCAGATGTGCAAACCAGTGTCTCCTTAGGAACCGTGGCACACAAAAGGTTGCAACTGCCCCTGCAATTTACTATTATATACTCTAAACATTTGAAGAGGTAATAAAACTTATTTCTTTTCCTGCTGACAAAATGGCGGTAACCCGGGGGTAAGCAAAGGGGGGGACTTGTTCAAAGCTCTGATGGACGTTGGTCCCACCAAGCCATATTGATGGAGTGCTTCAGGAAAACATGATTTCACCTCCATACCTGGCTAGGAGAACACGGACAGCCAGGCATTGGTGAAATTTGTTGCCTTGTGGCAGCAGTACAGTGTGATATGTTGAAATACTACAAAAAGTTACAATAAGAAATATTAAAAAAATAGGCAGCATAAAAGAAAGAAAGTAGTGAGGTAGTGTCACGGTCTGGTCCGTTGACTCCTCATTTCTGTTAATTGCCTTTTCCCCATGTTCTACCGGGCTCCGTGATTCTCATCTGAGCCGACAGCATAAGTACTCCGGCTTACATTTACTCAAGGTGGGACCATCACCTCAGCCAGAGTAGCAATGTATGTTCCGGGCCGCCGAGAGTTCTTGACCGTTATCTAAGTCTCCAGGGCTGTGCGGCAATGCTCATTCCGGGCCGCCAAGAATAGGGACCATCTTCCGAGCCAAGACACGAATTGTCTGTTGTCATTTGGTTTTGTTGTCTCACGTCCAGCTGAGGGTTTCTGGCCGTTTGCCGCTCCTCCGAGCCAAGATACGAGTCGTCTGTCTTTGTATGGTGTTGTCATCTCCATGTCCAAGTCCAAGCTCCGTGTCATTGTTCAAGTTCCGAGCCCCGGCTCTGTGTCCAGGTTCTGAGTCCCGGTTCCAAGTCCAAGACCAAGCTCCATGACCAAGCTCCAGGTCCAGGTTCCTCCAGTTTGCTGTCCAAAGTTCACGAGCAAGAAAGCATCTAATCCTCGTTCTCCGGTCTTCCTTGCAACCATTAATAAACACACTTCTGTGTCTGTATTCTGCACTTGGGTCCGCTCCAGCCTTTCATTGCAACAGGTAGTGATGATGCGTCCTAAAGAAGACTCTCAACCCAAAACACCAACTGTATACTCTTCTCCATAGATGCTGGTTCCTCCAGTATTTTGTGTGTGTTGCTTGGATATCCAAGATCTGCAGATTTTCTTGTGCTAGTGTTAATGTGTTTTTGGTGCATTAAGAAATCTGATGCTGGAGGATTAGAAGCTGTTCCTGAAACACTAAGTATGTGTTTTTATTCTTCTTTACTTCCTTCTGGGTGGCAGTAATGAACAGAGGGTATGTCCTGGATGGTGAGTGTCCTTCATGATGGAATCTGTCTTTCTGAGGCATTGCTTTGGCATATGGCCTTGATGGTGGGGAGAGTTGTGCCCATGATGGAGCTGTCTGAGTCTACAACCCTCTGCAGCATTTTTCCAGCTCTGTGCATTGGCGCCTCTGTACCAGACAGCGGTGCAACTAGTCAAAATGCTGTCTACAATACAACTGTAGAAATTTGCTCAACTCTTCTGTGGCATATCACAATTACCTCAAACCCCTCATGAAATATAGCCACTGGCATTCAGCAACTGGAGAAACTTAGTGGGTCAGACTGCATCTGTGGAGGGAAATAATTGGTCAGGGTCCAGATGCACTTTTCATTTTAGTTTAGATCAGTAGCATCGGCACAATTTTATTTGTGAATGAATTGCGTGCTTGTACTTTATTGAGTGGTGGCTTATGTATGTTTCTATTGCTTCTTCCACAGCAGGTCCTGTGGTATATTAGCAGCCTGACAAATGCAATTAAACATGATGGTGAATGTTCATAACTGCCTTGTTGTGCTATCAGGCTCTTTAGTGCAATTGTTTCAAGACCACTGCATTATTAATAGCACATCAATTATCATGTCCAGAAATTTGTCTTTATAACAGTTTGCTTTTGATAAAAGACTGTTATTCTTCTAAGTAAGGATGATATGAGAAAGCTTCATGCCTGCTGTATTTGAGCAGATGGAGGGTAACAGATCTGATGTATTGCATAAAATATCCCAATTACTATTTCTTAATTGTTCTCCATCCAAATATTTGTGGCTTCTAAATCCAAAGGACTTCAATCCATTTTTTTGCAAACGGATCCATTTGGCAAGCTACAGTAAAAATAACATCTCTTTGATGTTTGAACAGAGAGCTTGGTTCAAGAGTGTGATTAAATATGTCACAGTAAGAGTTATGTTCATAGCATGATCTACGATTATAGCAAATTTAAAAATAAAATGTACTGCTGGAACCCTGTTTCGAAAATACCCTAAGAAACTGTCGGTAGTTTGTCACACATCTCAACAGCTGTCATGCAATTCATCTATTTAGCAGTTTGATTAGTGCATGCATTTTAATTTAAATCTTGTTTAAAGGGAACCTAAGCCAATATTTTCAATTTTTTATAAGTATAGGATGAGACAGCTTGTAAAATATTTAGTTGTGCTTGTAATAATTAAATTGAATCATAGCCAACTGAACAGAAAATCAGCATCTGGAGCCTAATGTAGTGAGCCGTTACTACAGGACTCTTGATCTCTTATGAATAATGTCCTATTTAAAAATAGTATAGCAAGTCGCCTCTTATCGATAAGTTCAACGTTCGTCCAGCAGTGATCGAGTCATAGAGCCATACATCACAGAACAGGGCATTTGACCTTTCCCCCTCCCCATCCACATGTAGTCTCAAGTATCCAACACCAGATACATCGTCCTTAATACCTTGGTCAAGCGCTTAACAAGAAATAACAATTTTTCAAAGGTTCAAAAAGGGTTCAAAGGTTCATTTATTATCAAAGTATACAACTCTGAAATTCTTCTTCTCCAGATAGCCACGAAACCAAAAAAGAAAAGAATGGAAGCTTGATCATCAATCTCCAAATCACTCCTCCCCTCACAACAAAAAAGAACAAAAATGGAACAGTCACATCGACCCCCAAATCCCACTCCCCCACACAAAAAAACCCAGAAGATTGTGCAAAAAATAGGTATAGTGCAGTTCAAGTCCACACCCAGAATGCAGAAAACCTGGGTAACATTCTCTAGGCACAGCCATAGGCCTTTCCCTCTCTGGCAGTACAGTGATCCCCCAGCGATCAAAAGGCAGGCATCTTCTGCATTCGCCTCGATGTTTCAATCTCCCTTGTCACTTTTATTGGTGAACAATGGAAGCTTTAATCAGAGAAATGGAGTCAAATGTCTGCTTGTGCACCATCCCGCAACCTGCTCACCACGAGGTGCACGCACAAATTTATATTCCCCTAGTCAGAGTGTAGGCCTCTGTTGCCTTCTCAAGTAGTGCAATCCAAATTTCAAACACCCTCTAGGTGAAAATAACTTCCATATATCCCTCTAAAGCTCTTAATCCTGATCTTAAATGTGACAGAGCACAACAGCACAGAATAAGGACTTTTGGCCCAAACAGTCAGCGCCTACCTGGTCTTCTGCCTAGTCCCATCTATCTGCATCCAGGCCTTAGCTCTCTCATCTGTGTACCTATCCAAATTCCTCTTAAATGTCACAATTGGACACATCCCTTGGCAGCTGGTTGAACATCACACCAACTTTTGATTAAAGAAGTTCACCCTCAGATTCCCCACAATGTGCCAAAAGCTCTTTATAACCCTGTTTAGCTGTGATGCCATTTTCAAGGAATTATGGATCTGCATTCTCAGCTTCCTTTGTTCAACCATTCTCCCCATAGCCCTAATAGTCATTGTATAAGTTTTATCCTGGTTTGTTCTCCCACAGTGCCACACCTGAAATTTGTCAACATTCAAATCCTATCTGTCATTTTCAGCCCAATTCCCTATACAATCTAACTCACCTTGCGAGCTTTGAGAGCCTTCTTTGCTGTCCACTACAACCCAGTCTGGGTGTCATATGTCCTCTGGGTATAATCACCTCTGTTAATGAAAAAGATTGCTACTATCTATCTGATGTATGTCCCTCATAACTTTGATAGTTTGATCTGATCCTTTTTCAGCCTCTTCTGTACAGGTCTATCCAGCCTCTCTTTATGACTGTGACTCCAGATCCCAGATAACTCCCTTTATGAATCTCAGCTGTATCTTTTTCATTTTGAAAGGTTTCTTCAAGTTACTGAGTGGGTGACTCAAATATTTACATCACAATGCATTATTATATTTACTCTAGTCAGCCATTCTGGACATTTTCTCTTTTCCCCTTTTCCTGGACATTTTCTTGGGCAAAAGATAACAAAGCCTGAAGGACGTACCAACAGGCTCAAGGATAGCTTCTATTCTGCCGTTACCTGACTTGAATGGATCTCCTGCATGACAAGGTGGACTCTTCACCTCATCATCTCCCTCATTCTGATCTTACACCTTAATGTCTACCTGCTCTGCACTTTCTTTGTAGGTTTTACACATCATTCTGCATTGTTCTTGTTCTAACTCCTTCTACCTCAAGGCACTGTGTAATGATTTGATCTGAATGAACAGTATTAAAGACAAATGTTTCACCATATCCTGATGCACATGACAATAATAAACCAATACCAACACCTATAATAATCAAACATTTTGTTTGGTTGCATCAGACAATAACGTTTTCATTTCCTTTGTTTTGTGTTCCTATTAACATCTTGACTCAATAACTTCAAAGATTTAATTCTGAATCTGGATGTGATATGAACTATGAATATAAAAGATGAAATAACGGCACATTTGGATAGCAGTAACAGGATCGGTCTGAGTCAGCATGGAGTTACGAAAGGGAAATCATGCTTGACTAATCTTCTGGATTTTTTTGAGGATGTAACTATGAAAATGGACAAGGGAGAACCAGTGGATGTAGTGCACCTGGACTTTCAGAAAGCCTTTGATAAGGTCCCACATAGAAGATTAGTGGGCAAAATTAGAGCACATGGTATTGGGGGTAGGGTACTAACATAGATGGAAAATTGGTTGGCAGACAGGAAACGATGAGTAGGGATTAACGGGTCCTTTTCAGAATGGCAGGCAGTGACTAGTGGGGTACCCTAAGGCTCGGTGCTGGGACCGCAGCTATTTACAATATACATTAATGATTTAGATGAAGGGATTAAAAGTAACATTAGCAAATTTGCAGAGGACACAAAGCTGGGTGGTAGTGTAAAATATGAGGAGGATGTTAGGAGAATGCAGGGGGACTTGGACAGGTTGGGTGAGTGGGCAGACGCATGGCAGATGCAACTTAATATGGATAAATGTGAGGTTATCCACTTTGGTAACAAGAACAGGAAGGCAGATTACTATCTGAATGGTGTCAAGTTAGGAAAAGGGGAAGTACAATGAGATTTAGGTGTTCTTGTACATCAGTCACTGAAAGTAAGCATGCAGGTACAGCAGGCAGTGAAGAAAGCTAATGGCATGTTGGGCTTCATAACAAGGGGAGTTGAGTATAGGAGTAAAGAGGTCCTTCTGCAGTTGTACAGGGCCTTGGTGAGACCACACCTGGAGTATTGTGTTCAGTTTTGGTCTCCAAACTTGAGGAAGGACATTCTTGCTATTGAGGGAGTGCAGCGTAGGTTCACGAGGTTGATTCCCGGGATGGCGGGACTGTCATACGTTGAAAGATTGGAGTGACTGGGCTTGTATACACTGGCACTTAGAAGGATGAGAGGGGATCTGATTGGAACATATAAGATTATTAAGGGATTGGACACGCGAGAGGCAGGAAGCAATTTCCCGATGTTGGGGGAGTCCAGAACCAGAGGACACAGTTTAAGAATAAGGGGTAGGTCATTTAGAACAGAGGCATTGAGGAAAAACTTTTTCACCCAGAGAGTTGTGGATCTATGGAATACTCTGCCTCAGAAGGCAGTGGAGGCCAATTTTCCAGATGCTTTCAAGAAAGAGTTGGATAGAGCTCTTAAAGATAATGGAGTCAAGGGATATGATGAGAAGGCAGCAACGGATTACTGATTGTGGATGATCAGCCATGATCACATTGAATAGTTGTGCTGGCTCAAAGGGCCAAATGGCCTACTCCTGCACCTATTGTCTGTTGTCTATTGAAATGGATGCATGGTAGAATTATATCCTATGAATCAGATAGTTGTGGGCTTAAATATTATTCCAAGTTGCACATAGAGATCAATTTTATCCTAACTCATTTGGGGAAGAGCAATCATAATTTGATGGGATTATCTTACTCAGAAACTATTTGGTCTGCGAATAGTTTTCTAAAGTTAAATAAACTCAGTTGTAAACATATGAAGGCAGAATTATCTAAACTGACAAGAAAAATAGATTCAGTATTAAGATAGCTAATATACAATGGCACTTTCACCAGGAATAGAATGGAAGGGGAAAGAAACCAGAATAAGAAAGTGGTGAAGTTAAAATTACAGAAATTTGGAGAAATTGAAGTTCATACCATTAGGTTGGTGGCTACCAACACAGAATATGATGTGGTTCTCCTCCAACCTGAGAGTGGCCTCATTGTGGCAGTAGAGGAGCCCATGGACCAACATGCCAGAATGGGAATGGGGATAAGAACTAAAATAATAGGCCACCGTGAAATCCTGCTTTTTGCGGTTGGAGTAAATGTGCCCAACAAAGCAGACCTCAATCTTTGTTGGGTCTCACCAATGTAGATGCAACTGCACTGAAAGCTCCAGATACAGAAAACTAACAACTTAAAGGCATGAACATTGCTTTCTATAACTTACAGTGCTTTTCCCTCTGTGCCTTCCCTCTTCTTCCATTCCCCACTCTGGTTCCCTTCTCACTTTTCCTCTTCTTGTCACCTTCCTATAACTTCATCTTGGTGCCCCTCCTCACCCACTTTCTGCCATAGTCAACTCTCCTCTCCTATCAGATTTCTTCTTCTCCAGCTCTTTAGCTTTCCCACATATCATCACCCTGCCTCTGACTTCCTTCCCCACTCACCTGGTTTCACATTCCAGCGTATAATCCTTCCCCTCCCCTCGTGTACTTATTCTGCATTCTTCCCTCTTCCATTCCAGTCCAGATGAAAGGTCTCGGCCCAAAACATCAAATATTTATTCATTTCCATAGATGTTACTTGACACGCCGAGCTCCTCCGGCATTTTGTGTGTGTTGCTTGGATTTCCAGCATCTGCAGAGTCTCTCATGTTTATGATTTGCTCCCCTTCACTGACTATCTACACTTCCTGCTGCTTTGGGAGAAGCAGCTAATATAATCAAGGCAGACAGAAGATACAAAAAATTAAGAGCATTTACTATCAGCTTCAAAGACAGTTTCTATCCCTTTGTTATCAGATTCATTGTTGGACTATTCATATACTCTTGATCTCCTAATCTACTTCATTGTGAGCCTGCACTTTATTCGTCTAGCTGCACTGCACGGCACTTTTTCTGCAACTGTAACACTGTATTCTGCATTCTGATTTTTTAAACTACCTAAATCTACTAATATAAGTTATTTATTTATTTAGAGATACTGTATGGAGTAGGCCTTTCTGGCCCTTCGAGCCATGCTGCCCAGCAACCCCCGACAAAACATAAAACATAGAAGATAGAATAATACAGCACAGTACAGGCCCTTCGGCCCACAATGTTGTGCCGACCCTTAGACCCTGCCTCCCATATAACCCCCCACCTTAAATTCCTCCATATACCTGTCTAGTAGTCTCTTAAACTTCACTAGTGTATCTGCCTCCACCACTGACTCAGGCAGTGCACTCCACGCACCAACCACTCTCTGAGTAAAAAACCTTCCTCTAATATCCCCCTTGAACTTCCCTCCCCTCACCTTAAAGCCAGGTCCTCTTGTACTGAGCAGTGATGCCCTGAGGAAGAGGCACTGGCTGTCCACTCTATCTATGCCTCTTAATATCTTGTATACCCCTATCAATGTCTCCTCTCATCCTCCTTCTCCCCAAAGAGTAAAGCCCTAGCTCCCTTAATCTCTGATCATAATCCATACTCTCTAAACCAGGCAGCATCCTGGTAAATCTCCTCTGTACCCTTTCCAATGCTTCCACATCCTTCCTATAGTGAGGTGACCAGAAGTGGACACAGTACTCCAAGTGTGGCCTAACCAGAGTTTTATAGAGCTGCATCATTACCCCATGACTCTTAAACTCTATCCCTTGACTTAGGAAAGCTAACACTCCATAAGCTTTCTTAACTACCCTATCTACCTGTGAGGCAACTTTCAGGGATCTGTGGACATGTACCCTCAGATCCCTCTGCTCCTCCACACTCCCAAGTATCCTGTCATTTACTTTGTACTCTGCCTTGGAGCTTGTCCTTCCAAAGTGTACCACCTCACACTTCTCCGGGTTGAACTCCATCTGTCACTTCTCAGCCCACTTCTGCATCCTATCAATGTCTCTCTGCAACCTTCGACAATCCTCTACACTATCCACAACACCACCAACTTTTGTGTCATCTGCAAACTTGCCAACCCACCCTTCTACCCCCACATCCAGGTCGTTAATAAAAATCACAAAAAGTAGAGGTCCCAGAACAGATCCTTGTGGGACACCACTAGTCACAACCCTCCAATCCGAATGTACTCCCTCCACCACAACCCTCTGCTTTCTGCAGGCAAGCCAATTCTGAATCCACCTGGCCAAACTTCCCTGGATCCCATGCCTTCTGACTTTCTGAATAAGCCTACCATGTGGTACCTTGTCAAATTACCATGTAGATCACATCCACTGCACTACCCTCATCTATATGCATGGTCACCTCCTCAAAGAACTCTATCAGGCTTGTTAGACACAATCTACCCTTCACAAAACCATGCTGACTGTCCCTGATCAGACCATGATTCTCCAAAAGCCCATAGATTCTATCTCGAAGAATCTTTTCCAACAGCTTTCCCACCACAGATGTAAGGCTCACTAGTCTATAATTACCTGGACTATCTCTACTACCTTTTTTTCCTTTTTTGTACAAGGGGACAACAGTTGCCTCCCTCCAATTCTCTGGTACCATTCCTGTGGACAACGAGGACATAAAGTTCCTAGCCAGAGGCTCAGCAATCTCTTCCCTTGCCTTATGGAGCAATCTGGGGAATATTCCGTCAGGCCCCTGGGACTTATCTGTCCTAATGTATTTTAACAACTCCAACACCTCCTCTCCCTTAATATCAACATGCTCCAGAACATCAACCTCACTCATGTTGGCCTCACCATCATCAAGTTCCCTCTCATTGGTGAATACCAGAGAGAAGTATTCTTTGAGGACCTCGCTCACTTTCACAGCCTCCAAGCACATCTTTCCACCTTTATCTCTAATTGGTCCTATCTTCACTCCTGTCAACCTTTTGTTCTTCACATAATTGAAGAATGCCTTATCGTTTTCCTTTACCCTACTCACCAAGGCCTTCTCATGTTCCCTTCTTGCTCTCCTCAACCCCTTCTTAAGCTCCTTTCTTGCTACACTATTTTGCTCAATAGACTCACTTGATCCTTGCTTCCTATACCTCATGTATAGTGCCATCTTCCATTTGACGAGGTTCTCCACCTCACTAACATCCTGCAAAAGATCCCTAAACATCAACCACATGTCCATAGTATATTTCCCTGCAAAAAACATCATCCCAATTCACATCCGCAAGTTCTAGCCTTATAGCCTCATAATTTGCCCTTCCCCAATTAAAAATTTTCCTGTCCTCTCTGATTCTATCCTTTCCAATGATAATGTTAAAGGCCAGGGAGCTGACTAACCCTCACTCAATCACAGGACAATTTATAATGACCAATTAACCTACACAGACTGTGGAGGAAAGCAGTAGAGCAGCTGGAGGAAACCCATGAATTCCATGAGGAGGAAATCCTTACACAGTAGCTGAAATCTGAACTATGATGCCCCAAGCTGTAATAATATCGCTCTAAACATGATGCTACCATGTCTCCCAATAATACTGTGTGATGATATGTCTGGATGGCATTCAAACATAAACTTTTCACTGCATCTTGGTGCATGTGACAACAATAAACTAATATCAACACCAGTAAATTCGAGCAACTTTGTCATGGATGAACTCTGGATCATTCAGGAGGCTGACGGGTGATAGACAGGACATATAGAGGAAATGGCTAACAAACTAAATAAGTATTTTGCATCCGTCTTCACTGTGGAAGACACTAGCAGGATGATGGAAGTTCCAGTTGTCAGGGTACATAAAGTGTGTGAAGCTATCATAACTAGACAGAAGGTTCTCGGAAAACTGAAAGGTCTGAAGGTAGACAAGTGACTGCACCAGATGGTGTATAACCCAGAGTTCCAAAAGAGATGGCTAAAGAGATCATGGAGGCATTAGTAATGAATTTTCAAGAATCATTAACACCTGGAATGGTTCTGGAAGACTGAAAATTTGCACTCCACTCTTCAAAAAGAGAGAGAGGCAGAAGAAAGGAAACTACAGACCAGTTAGTCTGACCTCAATGGTTGGTAAGATGTTGGAGTTGATTATTAAGGATGAGGTCTCAGGGTATTTCAGATAAATTTGTTGGAATTCTTAGATGACATAACAAGCGGGATAGATAAAGGAGAATTAGTTGATGTTGTGTATTTTTATTTTCAGAAGGTGCCACACATGAGACTGCTTAATAATCTTTGAGCCCATGGTATTACAGGAAAGATGCTAACATGGATAAAGTAGAGGCTGATTAGGCAGGAGACGAAGAATGTGAATAAAGGGAGCCATCTCTGGCTGGCGCAGATAACTAGTGGTATTCCATGTGGATCTATGCAGGCACCGATTCTTTTTTACATTATATGTCAATGGTTTGGATGATCGATTTGATGGTTTCATTGCAAAGTTTGCAGACAATATGAAAATCAGTAGAATCTTAGGTAGTTTTCAGGAAGTAGAGAGATTACAGAAGGGCTTAAACAGATTAAGAAAATGGGCAAAGAAATGGCAGATAGAATCAGTGTTGGGAAGTCTATGGTCATGCACTTTGGTAGACGAAATTAAAGGGTTGTCTATTGTAACCCTCAGGTTCAGCCAGCATGCGTTTGTCCAGGGGAAGATAGCCTCCTGCCCAGCCAAACTGAGAAATCTCAGTTATGTGGATGCTGCATGATGTGTTGCCCAGTTACAAACCCATACTGCAAAGTATCAGACAGTACACCATATGCAATTGAGCTTTATAATTCTTAATCTGACTATAGGGTTAGTAAAGAAAGTAAAAAGAAAAAGGGCCCATTTTAATGAAACGGTCTAATGTGCATGTTGGAGCTCACAGTTGTCCATCCATTGACCTACTCCGAGCATCATCAACTCATGAACCCTTGCTCCCAGTCCACTTCGTCCTGCGGTCTACTGATTCTCTCCACTCGTGTCTTCTCTCCTCATCTGTTGCAGACAAAAAGCCTGCAAATACCTTCTCTCAGACACACAAGAAGAGGCAACATGCCTCTCATTGGATGGCGCATATTCCATGCCCCTATTATCTCTAGTCATAACCCAAATTGCTACAGAGAAACCATTACATTAGCAGTGAAACCTTGCACAGCGTTACACTATTTTCTAAATGGAGAAAAAATACAAAAAACTGAGGTGCAAAGGGACTTGGGAGACCTCGTGCAGGATTCCCTAAAGGTTAATTTTCAGGTTGAGTCTGTGGTGAGGAGGGCAAATGCAATGTTAGCATTCATTTCATGAGGAATAGAATATGAAAACAAGGCTATAATGTTGATAGTTTATAAAGCACTAGTGAGGCCTCAGTTGGTGTATTGTGAGCAATTTTTGGTCCCCTTATCTTAGAAAGGATGTGCTGAAATTAGAGAGGGTTCAAAGGAAGTTCATAAAAGTGATTCCAGGATTGAATGGCTTATAGTGTGAAGAGCGTTTGATGGCTCTGGGACTGTATTCACTAGAATTCAGACGAATGAGTAGTAACCTCATTGATATCTATCGACTGGTGAAAGGCCTTGGTGATGGATGTGGAGAGGATTTTTCCTATGGTGGGAGAGTCCAAAATCAGAGGACACAATCTCAGAATAGAGTGGTGTTCTTTTAGCCAAAGAGTGGTGAATCCATGGAATTCGTTGCCATGGGCACCTTTGGAGGTCATGTCTTTATGTATATTTAAGGCAGGGTTAATAAATTCTTGATTGGTCATGACCAATCAAGGGAGAAGGCAGGAGATTGGTGCTGAGAGGAAAATTGGATCGGCTATGATGAAATGACCGAGCAGACATAATGTGCTAAATGGCCCAATTGTGCTTCGATAATTATCTTACCTTATTTTGTGAAATCTGGACTTGAGAGATTTAAAAGATGAAAGTCATGTTTCCTGGAACTTGTTTTATTTCTCTTTCCCCGTCGTTAAATATCCCTCTCACATTAAATTTTTTACAAGTGACATTTCAGTATCCAGTGTTTGGAAAAAATATATATCTAACATTTTAGCAACTTCAAGTAGTACCAAATGATATACACCAGGAGATGATTCATAAACCCCTCATCGGTTTAACTTATTCAATCGAAGCTTGCATGATTTATTTTTAACAGGTATATTATATTAAAGAGTAGGTTGTTACACTCATGACCCTTGTATGTAGATAGAGACATGATAAACACAAGAGATTCTTCAGATGCTCTAAATCCAAAGCAACACATACAAAATTCTGGAGAAACTCAGCAAGTCAGGCATTATCTATGGAAATGAATACGCAGTTTTGGGCTGAAACACTTCATCAAACTCAATGGGCCAAATGGCTTAATTCTGCTCCCATATCTTACGGTCTTACGGCAAGGAAGGGGGAAGAAAACCAGAATAAGAAATTGGAGTTAGAGGAAGGAGTACAGGATAGAAAGTGATAGGTGGGTGGGGGAGTGGTGATGAAGTAAGAAGCAATTAGTAGAAAAGGTCAAGTGCTAGAGAAGGAGGAATCTGATAGGAGAGGAGAATGTATCATGAGCAAAAGGGAAGGAGAAGGGGCATTCAGGTGAAGTGATAGGCAGGTGTGGAGAAGAGGAGAGGTAAGAGGGGAGCTACAGTGGAGTATAAAAGGAGAGGGAAAGGAGGGAGGTGGTGAAATTACTGGAACTTACACCAATCGATGTTCATGTCTCTTCATGAGAATAGAAGGGGGTGAGAGGGGAACCAGAATGGAGTATGGAAAAAGAGAGAAAGGTTAGCGCAGAGACATAACTTGAAGTTCATGTCATCAGGTTGGAGGCTACGCTGATGGCATATGAGGTGTTGCTCCTCCAACCTGAGAGTGGCCTCATCATGGAAGTAGAGGAGGCCATGGGCCACTGTCTATTATAAGTATCCAGTGCAGATTTAGCTTTAGTATCTGATGTTTTTTTTTCAGTCCTGGTGAAGGATTTCAGCCAGAAAAATCAACTGTTTATTCACTTCCAAAGTGCGGTTCCTCCAGTACTTTTTGTGTGTGTTGCTCTGAATTTCCATCATCTGCAGAATCTCTTGTGTTTATGATAAGTTCTTCATAGAATTCATGATGAAGGCTCTGGCATAGTTGTACATATTTGGGAGAACAACCCTTAAGATATCACTGTGCATATTTTCACCCATTTACAATAAAAGGAAACAAAATTACATTTCTGTGGATTCTTGCAAACCTTTGAGAACATCTCAATTTTTGTTTTCACTAATTAGTCTCTTTTGTGGTGTAGTCCCTGTTTTGGTGTCAGAAGTGCACTCAGTGGCCACTTTATTACATACACAAGGTAAAATTATCAGTTTAATACATAGCAAAGGAGTTGGTGTAGGAGGGAGAGCATAAGATTTTTGGATCATTGGGCTCTTTTCTAGTAAATGTGGGACGTGTGCAGAAGGGACAGTTTGCACCTCAGCTGGAGGGGGAGTAATATCCTAGCAGGAAGACATGTTATAATGCTGCATGGTGGGGGTTAAACTTGAGTTGCTGGGGGATGGGAAATAGGGTGCCTGAACAGTTAGTGGAGAGGTTGTGGTGCAAACCTCAGACAAAGTTAGGAATCAAAATGTTGAGTATGGAGCAACCAGCGTCCTGAGCTGTTTATATTTTAATGAAAGGAATATTGTAGGAACGGTAGGTGACAATGCTGAAGATGAGGTAGATGGTTTACAAACAGAGGCTATGTGTTGTGAGGAGAGGCTGTTGATAGGGTAAAATTGCAGTAAACAGGGTGAGTTGCAAAGTAAAAAATGGACTAAATCGAAAAGGGTGAATACAGAACTGAAGGTGTTATATTTGAATGTGTGCAATATACGGAGTAAGTTAGATGAACTTGCAGCACAGTTGCAGATTGGCAGGTATGGTGTGTCACATACCCCGTGACGGGTTAAAGAACCAGCAGAAATGGAAAACACATTGGAGTCTGGTATTGCTATAAACTAATAGTGTTTATTAGTAACTACGCAATACAGTTCTATAAATGCAGATATATCAAACAGGTTAGCAATGATTTATATATATATATACACACACACATACAGACATAAGTGTGGAAATAGGAACAAAACTAGGCTCTTTCAAGCCCAGGGGTGAATGGATACAGTCTTACGATGATGAAGAGAGTTCAGTTCAGTTCGAGGTAGTTAGTTGAGTAACGTTGGAGAGAGAAAGAGGTGAGCTGATGCTGTCGATCTTCCCGTTGTCTTCTGAAATCCCCATTGTCCTCCGAAATCCTGTTGAAGTCACCGACTATGACTATAACACGTACGACCGTTCTTCAGTGATGGAATTATCACCCAGGCGAGGGTGGACACACAAATAATTCCCCACCAGTCGCACCTTTTCACACTGCGAGAGCCACCAATCGCTTTCCCTGAATCGATCCTCCAGAAACCCTACCTTCCTGCGGGTGCAACAAATCTCGTTTGGTGTCCAAAAATGTATCTCTCTCTGTGTAACAGTGGACCTGGTTTTTAACTCCACATGTTGGACACTGGCTGTTCATCAACCTGCTCTGCCCTCCTCTCTCTGTAAGAACTGTTACAAGCAGGCAAGTGTCCTTGTGGAAAGGTAAACAACTTGCAGAGAAACCAGAACATCAATCTTTCGAGCAGTTTCTGTCTCTCTCTCTTTCACGGCGTTGGATGCCTCCCTCTCTCTCTTAATAGCAGCACCGTTCATAGGGTCAATTCTGGACCCCATCACAAACTAGGGTTACCCGTGACAGGTATTATAGGCATCACTGAATAAAGTCTGAAAGAAGATTATAGCTGGGGGCTTAATGTCTAAGGATCAAAAGGGCAGGCAGGAAGGCAGCAATGCTCTATTGGTAAAAACTGAAATCAAATCAGTAAGAAGAAGTGACATAGGGTCAGGAGGTGTTGAAACTTTGTGGATAGAGCTGAGGAAATGCAAGGGTAAAAAGACCCTGATGGGAGTTGTATACAGACCCCCAAACATTAGTAAGGATGTGGACTACAAATTACAACAGTAGATAGAAAATGCAGTGGCTAACAAGACAAGTCAAGCCAGCATAAAAGCCAAAGAGAGGGCATATAATAGAGCAAAATTTTAATGGGAAGTTAAAGGATTGTTAAGCTTTGAAAAACCAGAGTCATTAAGAAGGTAAAGATTGAGTGCAAAAGTAAGCTAGCCAATAATTTTAAAGGGGATATCAAAAGTTTCTTCAGATACACTAGATGTAAAAATGATGAGAGTGGATATTGGAATGCTGGAAAACTCTGCTGGAGAGGTAGTAATAGGAACAAGGAAATAGCTGACGAATTGAGTAAGTATTTTGCATCAGTCTTCACTGTGGAAGACTCTAGCAGTATGCTGGGAGGTTCAGGTGTTAGGGGTCATAAAGTGTGTGAAGTTACCATTAGTAGAGAGAAGGTTCTTGGGAAACAGAAAGGTCTGAAGGTAGATAAGTCAACTGGGTCACATAGTATACACCTCAGAGTTCTGAAAGAGGTGGCTGGGGAAATTGTAGAGGCGTTAGTAATGATCTTTCAAGAATCAGAAGATTTTGGAATGGTTCCAGAAGACTGGAAATTTGCAAAAGTCACTCCACTCTTCATGAAGGAACAGAGGCAAAAGAAAGGAAAATATAGGCCAGTGAGTCTGACTTCAGTGGATGGAAAAATGTTGATTATCAAGGATGAGGTCTCAGGGTATTTGGAAGCACGTGATAAAATAGGCAGAAATCAGCATAGTTTCTTCAAGGGAAAACCTTGCATAGCAAATCTGTTGGAATTCTTTGAAGAAACAACAAGCAGGATACACAAAGGAGATCAGTTAATGTGCACTTGGATTTTCAGAAGGCCTTTGACAAGGTGCCACACATGAGGCTGCTTAACAAGCTACAAGCCAATAGTATTATAAGAAAGATTCTAGCATGAATAAAATGGATGAAGCTGTAGCTGATTAGCAGGAGAGAAAGAGTGGGAATAAAGGCAGCTTTTTCTGGTTTCTGCTGGTGACTAGTGGTGTTCCACAGGTGTTTGTGCTGGCACCAATTCTCTTTAAGTTATATGTTAATGATTTGGATAATGGAATTGATGATTTTGTTGCAAAGTTTGAAGATGATACGAAGATAGGTGGAGGGGCAGGGAGTTTTGAGGAAGTAGAGAGGCTAGAGAAGGACTCAGACAGATTAGGAAAATGGGCAATGAAGTGTTAGATGGAATATACTGTTGGGAAATAAGTGGTCGTGCACTTTGGTAAAAGAAATGAAAAGGTTGACTGTTTTCTAAATAGAGAGAAAATACAAAAGCAAATGGAATGTTAACATTTATTTCAAGAGAACTAGAACATGGAAGCAAGGATGTAATGTTGAGACTTCATAAAGCATTAGTGAGCCCTCATTTGGAATATTGTGAGCAGTTTTGGACTCCTTACCTGAGAAAAGATGTGCTCAAACTGGAGAAGGTTCAAAGAATATTCACAAAAATGATTCCAGGATTGAATTGCTTTCATATGAGGAGTGCTTGCTGGCTCTGGGTCTGTATTCACTAGAAATCAAAAGAATGAGGGGTGATCTAATTGATACCTACTGAGTAGTGAAAGGCCTTGATAGAGTGGATATGGAGAGGATGTTTCCAATGGTGCAAGAGTCTAAGACCAGAGGACACAGACTCAGAACAGAGGGGTGTCCTTTTAGAATGGAGATGAGGAGGAATTTCTTTAGGTAGAGAGTGCTGAATCTGTGGAATTCTTCGCTGCAAGCAGCTAAGGATTTCGAATCTTTATGTACATTTAAGGCAGAGTTTGATAGATTATTGATTGGTGAGTGCCTACAGGAATATGGAGAGAAGGCAGAAAATTGGGGCTGAAAGGAAAATTGGATCAGTCATGATAAAATGGTGGGGCAGGCTCAAAGGGCCAAATGGCCTAATTTTGCTCCTATATCTTATAGTCTTATGTTCTCATACATTATAAAGTTCCCTTAAAGTGTAAGTGGAAAAGAGACCTTTAAAAAAATCTCAAATCTTTTTGTTGGCTTTCAAGGTAGTTTATCGTGACATATATTATACATACTTTGATAGTAAATTTACTCTGACCTTTGAACTTTCCAGGTCAGCCAAGGATATGAAGACAGTATTTTTCACTCATGGGACAAGAACTGCACCAACTACTTTTTGGGCGTTCAGCCAAGAACTATGAGTCAGTTAGTTAAAATGCAGTGCGCTTATAAAGTAATTCTTAACAGAGAGTCAGCCGTGTCAATGGTTGTGCACTAAGCGCTTTAAGTAATTAATAAAAGGATCTAGCTAAGAGTCTAGGAAAAATCTGAAATAAAATCAACTCAAAAAGCTTCAGCATACACTCTCCTTTATCCCATTCTTTCCAAATTACAAAACTGTTTCCTTTTGGTCTCTTGATCGTTCAACACCCAAGTTCCCTGCTTATTTTAGAACCACTGCTCCCACAGTGTTTCTATACTGAAAGCTCTCAATTACCTAGATAGAATGTAAACCCTTTAAGGAGAGTTTCAGATCATAGATCTTCCCCCCCCCCCTCCCCCACTCCACCCGCACCCACTGGCTCTGACTGAAGCACTCTTGCCTTCAGTTAGTACATAATGCTTTCTAACCTCGCTTCAGGACTGAACTAAACTCAAGAGTCTCTGGAAATGCTGGAAATCAATGTTTCAGGCTGTGAACCTTCATCAGGACTAAAATAGAATAGAAAGGACCCTGATCCTGATGAATGGTCTGGGCCCAAAACTTCAAATCTTTATTCCAAACCATAGATGCTACCTCATTTGCTGAGTTCCTCCAGCATTTTGGTTGTTACATCAGGACAGAGCTCTTGCCCTACAATTCTGTACTGCTGGAGGTGTTACCTTCAGAAGGAGATGTGGAATAGAATCCTTGCCAATCTATAAAAATCCTACCTATTTTCATGAATTTTATGGGTGTTCTCTGAGGTACTCTGTCCAGTAACAATCTCTCTTCCAACTCTGTTGAAACTATCTGGTTATTATCTTGCTAATTGATGAACTCCATTGTACTTAGAGTTGTTGCTACCCTTTCTACAGTATAGCAGAGCCGATCCTTCAATAGCAAAGTTCAATTCATTGGAAGACATTTAGATAGGTACATGGAGAGCATCTTTGGAGAGGAATAAACATTGATGTTCAGCTTGAGATCCTTCATTAAGACTACAAAGGAGAAGAGTAGAAGCCAGAATAAGAAGGAGGAGAAGGTGTACCGTCTGACAAATGATAGGGTGAGACTAGGTTGGAGGAGAGAGGGAGAGATGAAGTAAGAAGCTGAGAGGTAACAGGTGGAAAATGTAAAAGTCTGAAGAAGATGGAATCTGCCTCCATCCATTCCAGTCCTGTTGAAGGGTCTCGGCCCAAGAAAGATTCTAGGATTGAATGGCTTATCATATGAAGAGTGTTTGATGTATCTGGGCCTATATTCGCTGAAATTCAGAGGAATGAGGGCGACCTCATTGAAACCTATTGAATGGTCAAAGGTCTTGATAGAGTGGATGTGGAGAGGATGTTTTCTATGGTGGGAGAATCTAAGACCACAGGACACAACCTCCGAATAGTGGGGCGTCCTTTTAGATCAGAGAAGAAGAGTTAACTCTTTAGCCAGAGAGTGGTGAATCTGTGGAATTCATTGCTACAGTCAGCGGTGGAGGCCAAGTCCTTATGAATACTTAGGCATGGGTTGATAGATTGTTGACTAGTCATGGCATGAAGGGATACGGAGAGAAGGCAGGAGATTGGTGCTGATAGGAAAATTGGATCAGCCATGATGAAATGGCAAAATAGACTCGACTGGCCAAATGGCCTAATTCTTCTATATCTAATGGTCTTATGGTCTAAAACATCAGTTATTTATTACTCCCCCCCCCCCCACATAGATGCTGCCTGTTGTGCTGACTTCCTCCAGTACTTTGATTGTGTTGCTCAAGATTTCCATCTCTGCAGAATCTCTTGGGTTTATGTGGTGAATGAATGGGAATTGTTTGGAGGGACAAACATTGGGAAATGGGACAAGCTGAAGTACACAATTTGGCCAACATGGATAGGTTGGGCCAAAGGGCCTACTTCCCTGCTGTGTAACTCTATGACTTCACCTTAAAACACATTGGACAACACAAACACTACACCAGGATGCTGTTCATCAACTATAACTCAGCATTTAATACCATCATTCCCACAATCCTGATTGAGAATTTACAGAACCTGGGCCTCTGTACCTCCCTCTGCAATTGGATCCTCAGCTTCCTAACCAGAAGACAAAAATCTGTGCAGATTGGTGATAACATATCCTCCTCACTGACGATCAACACTGGTGCACCTCAGGAGTGTGTGCTTAGCCCACTTCTCCACTCTCTATATACACATGACTATGAGGCTAGGCATAGCTCAGATACCTTCTACAAATTTGTTGATGATACAACCATTGTTGGTAGAATCTCAGGTGGTGACAAGAGGGAGTACAGCAGTGAGATATGTGAATTAGTAGAATGGTGCCTCAGCATCAACCTGGCACTCAATGTCAGTAAGACGAAAGAGCTGGTTGTGGACTTCAGGAAGGGTAAGACGAAGGAACACATGCCAATCCTCATAGAGGGATCAGAAGTGGAGAGAGTGAGCAGCTTCAAATTCCTGGGTGTCAAGATCTCTGAGGATCCAACCTGGTCCCAACATATTGATGTAGTTATAAAGAAGGCAAGACAGCGGCTATAGTTCATTAGGAGTTTGAAGAGATTTGGCATGTCAACAAATACACTCAAAAACTTCTATAGGTGTACCGTGAAGAACATAATGACAGGCTGCATCAATGTCTGGTATGGGGGGCTACTGCACAGGACCAAAGGAAGCTGCAGAGGGTTGTAAATCTAGTCAGCTCCATCTTGGGTACTAACTTAAAGTACCCAGGACATCTTCAGGGAGCGGTGTCTCAGAAAGGCAGCATCCATTATTAAGGTCCTCCAGCACCCAGGGCATGCCCTTTTCTCACTGTTACCATCAGGTAGGAGGTACAGAAGCTTGAAAGCACAAACTCAGCGATTCTGCAACAGCTTCTTCCACTGTGCCATCCGATTCCTAAATGGACATTGAACTCTTGGACATTACCTCACTTTTAAAAAATAGAATATTTCTGTTTTTTGCCTGTTTTTAATCTATTCAATATACGTATAATGTAATTGATTTACGTATTGATTTATTATTTTTTAAAAATTTTTTTCTCTGCTAGATTATGTATTGCATTGAACTGCTGCTGCTAAGTCACATCACATGGTGGTGAAAATAAACTGATTCTGATTCTGAATGATATGAGTGTAAAATGCTGCAGAAATACAGTCTTTATTTTTTATAGTTTCAATGATATTACATTCTTTTTTGCAAAGAGAATCGAATTTTCAAGATGATGTTGAGCTGCAATTCCCGTTGAGGCCACGGCTTAGACTTTGTTACTTGTTTTAGATTTTTTTTTTTGGGTTCATAGTTTGTAGGGATGTTTTTGGGGACAGAGAGGGGATTGTAGGATGAGATCACATCCTTAGGTGCGATGAGCTGAATGGCCTAATTTTGACACTATGTTATAGGAGGTTGCTTGGTTCTTCATTAGTAAGGATGTCAAAGGTTACAGGGATCAGGCAGGAGGCTAGGGTTGTGAAGGATAATAAATCAGCCATGATGGAATAGTGAAACAAACTGGATGGGCCCAAGGGCCTAATTCTGCTTCTATGTCTTATGTTGTTGCTTGTTGAAGCAAAAGACACATTTTGCTCTATGTTCTGACATATATGTGATAAATAAATCAAAATCTGAAATAATCTGCTTGCAAAATTTATCGCCAACTTCCTCCTATCACTCTCCGGAATCTTCCCAACATTCCCAACCCTGTCTGACCTGAAGATCTCCCTGCTACTCTACTGTTTTATAAACAATTCTTGTCAGCAGGAACTCAAGAAATGCAGCTACAATCTGCGCAAGCCATGAAGGCAACACAGGAACAAAATTCGGTCTCAGTTCTCCACCAACAATATACATAGCTTATGGCAAGGTCTGCACACCATCGCAGACTTCAAAGCTAAATGCAGTGGAGTTTCCAACATTGCTGCCTCTCTCCCAGACGAGTTAAATCCTTTTTACACTCGATTCGATGTAGCCAGCACTGATGAGCCCCTGAGGAGATCTACAGCTGATCCGACCTGTGTCTTGGTCATCTCTGAGGCCAAAGTACGCAGGTGTTTCTGATGAGCAGACAGTCGCAAAGCTGCAGGATCGGACGGCATCCCAGGGCAGGTACTCAGGATGTGCGTGGCACAACTGGCAGGTGTGTTTACAAACATTTTTAATCTCTCCCTCTCCCAGTGTAGAGTGCCCTCCTGCTTCAAAACATCCACCATACTTCCAGTATCTAAAAAGACCAAGGTAGCATGTCTGAACGACTGGCGTCCTGTCGCACTCATCTCAATGATAAGCAAATGTTTTGAGAGGCTGGTAAGGACTACATCTGCAGTGTGCTACCACCTACACTGGACCCTGTACAATTCACCCACCGACACAACCAATAGACAGATGATGCAATAGCCACAGCTCTACCCACCGTCCTTACACATCTGGTGAAGAGGAATCTTATATGAGAATGTTCTTTTTGGATTACAGTCCAGCATTCAACACCATAATTCCCTCCAGGCTCGACATGATGCTCAGAGACCTCAGACTTCACCCTGCCTTGTGTAGCTGGATCCTGGACTTCTTGTCAGTTCACCAGCAGGTGGTACGAGTGGGGTCCGTCACCTCTGTCCCTCTGACCCTCAACACAGTTGCCCCACAGGGCTGTGTACTAAGTCCCCTCCTTTACTCTCTGTATACTCGACAGTAATTAGATGACTGTCACCACCCACAGCTCCAATCTGCTAATTAAATTTGCTGAAGACACAACACTGATTGGCCTAATCTCAGATAATAATGAGGCAGCCTACAGAGAAGAAATCATCAGCTTGATACAGCGATATCAAGAAAACAACCTTTCCTCAATGTCGCAAAAACAAAGTTGCCGGTTGTGGACTACAGGAGGAATGGAGACAGGGTAGTCCCTATTGACATCAATGGATCTGGTGTTGAGAGGGTGAACAGTTTTAAGTTCCTCGACATAAACATCACTGGGGATCTCATGTGATCTATACGTACCGGCTGTGTGATGAAAAATGCCCAACAGCTCCTCTTTCACCTCAGACGGTTGAAGAAGTTTGGTTTGGGCCCCAAATCCTAAGAGATTTCTATAGGGGCACAATTGAGAGCATCCTGACTGGCTGCATTACTGCCTGGTATGGGAACTGTACTTCGCTCAATCACAGGACTCTGCAGAGAGTGGTGTGGACAGCCCAGTGCATCTGTATATGTGAACTACCCACTATTTAGGACATTTACAAAGGCAGATGTGTAAAAACAGCCCGAAGGATCATTGGGGACCTGAGTCACCCCAACCACAAACTGTTCCAGCTGCTACCATCTGGGAAACTGTACTGCAACATAAAAGCCAGGACCAATAGGCTCTGGGACAGCTTCTTCCACCAGGCCATCAGACTGTTTAACTCATGCTGACACAACTGTATTTCTATGTTATATTGACTATCCTGTTGTACATACTATTAATTACTATAAATTGCACATTGCACTTTTAGACAGAGACGTAACGTAAAGAATTTTACTTCTCATGTATATGAAGGATGCCAGTAATAAAGTCAATTCAAATTCAAAAACCAAATAAATAAGTCTTACAAGCTGCTGGACTGCACCACAGAGGTGTGTGAGATGTGCAAAACAAAAAAACCCACAAATGCCAGCAAAAATAAAACCACATCCAATGAATTAAGGAAGCAGAGTATAGCTGGTAAATACCGCATGTGTCATCAGTATTGAAGAAATGCTTAGTCTCTTCATATGCAATATATTGAAGTTCTGCCCTGCAACTTTAATGAACACATTCACACTGCATTATTGTCTTTACTGTTTTATGCAGAGCTAAATCCATTCATAATAAAGAGATTACCAGTTCTGTGAAGAAGCATGCATGGAATTTCAGCTTCTGAATTGTGTTTTTCATCTACTGCCTACTTGTTCACCTCCCAGTTACACAATACAGCTCAAAACTTATCGACATTGTCGTGACACAGCAGATAGAGCTGCTACCTTACCACTCTATCCTGACTTCTGGTGCTGCCTGCATGGAGATTGTACACTCAATGGCCACTTTATTATATCAGAGACTATGACTGTGGAATGGTAGTTGGTGCCAGATGGGGTGGTTTGAGTATCTCAGAAACTGCTGATTTTTTAGGATCTTCACACATTACAGCCTCTAGTGTTTACGGAGAATGGTGTGTGAAACAAAAAAAATCCATTGAGTGGCAGTTCTGTGAGTGAACATGCTTTGTTAATCAGTGAGTAGTCAGAGGAGAATGGCCAGATTGGTTCAAGTGGACTGGAAGGTGACAGTAACTCAAACAACCATGCGTTACAGCAATAGTGTGCAGAAGAGCATCTCTGAATAAGCAATGCATTGTATCATGAAGTAGATGGGCTGTAGCAGCAGAAGACCATGAACAAAAAGAAATACATTAGTGGACACTTTATTAGATGCCTCCTGTACCAAATAAAGTAGTCTCTGAGTGTACATCTTCTTTGTGACTGAACAAGATTCCTGCGGGCTCACAGTTTCTTTGCACATCACAAAAATGTGTATGTTGGTAGCTTAATTGTCTCTACTGTATCGATGAGCGATGGGATATGAGAGGAGTTATTGGGGGATATTGGAAGAATAGAATGAGTTGGTCTAGAATTAACTGGTGCTGAATGGAAAATGTGGACTCAGTGAGCAAAGGATCTCTTTCCATGCTTAGTCTATGACCATGCCAGCATATAGGAGGGAGATTGAAAATCTGTCTGAGTGGTGCTATAACAACAATCTCTCACTCAATATCAGCAAGGCCAAGGAGATGATTATTGACTTCAGGAGGAGGAAAACAGAAGTCCATGAGCCAGTCTCATTGGGGGATTAGAGGTGGAGAGGGTCAGCTATTTAAAATTCATTAGTATTATCATTTCAGAAGATCTGTCTTGGGCCCAGGATGTAAGTGTCATTACAAAGAAAGCACGGCAGTGCCTCTGATTTTTTTTTTGAAGTTTACTAAGATTCAGCATTACATCTAAAACTTTGAAAAATGTCTGTAGATGTGTGGTGGAGGGTATATTGACTGGTTGCATTATGGCCTGGTATGGAAACACAAATGCTCTTGTACAGAAAAACCTAGAAAATGTAGTGGATATAGTCCAGTCCATCATGGGTAAAATGCCTCCCATCATTGAGCACATCTATATGGGGCCTCATTGCAGGAAAGCAGCATCCATCATCAGGGAACCCCACCACCCAGGTTAGGCTCTCTCTATTCATTGCTGCCAACAGGAAGAAGATACAGGAGCCTCAGGACTCACACCAGCAGGTTCAGGAACAGATATTATTCCTCAAACATTTAGCTCTTGAACCAGAGCCAGTAAGGCATTTTCAGAAAGGCATGTGATAAGGTTCCCCATGCAAGGCTCATTCATAAAGTAATGAAGCATGGGATCCAAGGAGACCTTGCTTTGTGGATCCAGAACTGGCTTGCCCACAGAAGGCAAAGTGTGGTTGTGGATGGTTCATATTCTACATGGAGGATGGTGACTAATGATGTTCCGCAGGGATCTGTTCTGGATCCCCTCCTCTTTGTGATTTTTATAAATGACATGGCTGATGATAAGAGTGGGTTAGTAAGTTTGCTGATTATACAAAAGTTGGGGGTGTTGTGGATAGTCTGGAAGATTGTCAAAGGTTACAGTGGAGCATCGATAGGATGCAGAACTGGGCTGAGAAGTGGCAGATGGAGTTCAACCCAAATAAGTGTGAAGTTGTTCATTTAGGAGGGTCAGATTTGAAGACAGAATATAATATTATATGTAAGACTTTTGCCTACGTGGAGGAACAGTGAGATCTTGGGATCCATGCCCATGGGACACTCAAAGCTGCTGTGCTGGTTGACAGTGTTGTTAAGAAAGTGTATGGTGTGTTGGTCTTCATCAGCCATGGGTTTAAGTTCAAGAGCTTTGAGGTAATGATACAGCTATATAAGACCTTAGTTAGACCCCACTTGGAGTACTGTGTTCAGTTCTGGTCACCTCATCACAGGAAGGATGTGGATTCTATAGAGAAAGTGCAGAGGAGATTTACAAGGATGTGATGTGTGCCTGGATTGGAGAGCGTGCCTTATGAGAATAGGTTGAGTGAACTTGGCCTTTTCTCCTTGGAGTGACTGAAGGTGAGAGGTGACCTGATAGAGGTATATTAGACAATGAGATGCATTGTTTGTGTGAATAGCCAAAGGTTTCTTCCTAGGGCTGAAGTGGATAACATGAGGGGGCATAGTTTTAAGGTGCTTGGAAGTAGGTAAAAGGAGGATGTCAGATGTAAGTTTTTCACACAGAGAGTGGTGGGTGTTTGAAATGCACTGCTAGCAAAGGTGGTGGAGGCAGATACAATAGGGTCTTTTAAGAAAATCTTCGAAAGGTACATGGAGGTTAGACAAATAGGGGGCTATGCAGTAGGGAAATTCTAGGCAGTTTCTAGAGTAGGTTACATAGTTGGCACAATATTGTGGGCCGAAGGGCCTGTAATGTGCTGTAGATTTCTTTGTGTTTATGTTCTATATTCAGAGTGGATAACTTCATTCAACTTCACTCGCCTCACCACTGAACTGCTCCCACTGAAATAGACTCACTTTCAAAGACTCTTCATCTCATGTACTTGAATTTTTTGTTTTTCTTATCAAAAAATATACACCTTGATAATAAATTTACTTTGAACATTGAAGTTTGAATATCTTTCACTCACTGCTTTGATATTCAATTTGTGAATGTCAATCGAAGTGCACAAAAGTGGCCACATCTCATAGTCGCAGTTGCTTTATTGAGCAATTGCTCTATTTCGGAAAATCTCTGCAAGATTCTTTTATCGATGTAAATGCTCTTAGCGTGCTCTAGACAAGAAATACTATGCTACCTTGAGATTTATTTTCTTGCAGGCATTTACAGGAAAAAAGAACTATAATAGACAATAGACAATAGACAATAGGTGCAGGTGTAGGCCATTCGGCCCTTCTAGCCAGCACCGCCATTCACTGTGATCATGGCTGGTCATACACAATCAGTACCCTGTTCCTGCCCTCTCCCCATATCCCTTGACCCTGCTATCTATAAGAGCTCTATCTAACTCTCTCTTGAATGCATCCAGAGACTTGGCCTCCACTGCCTTCTGGGGTAGAGCGTTCCACATATCCACCACTCTCTGGGTGAAAAAGTTTTTCCGCATCTCTGTTCTAAATGGCCTACCCCTTATTCTTAAACTGTGGCCTTTAGTTCTGGACTCACTCATCAGCGGGGACATGCTTCCTGCCTCCAGTGTGTCCAATCCCTTAATAATCTTATATGTTTCAATCAGATCCCCTCTCATCCTAAATTCCAGTGTATACAAGCCTAGTCGCTCCAATCTTTCAACATATGACAGTCCCGCCATTCCGGGAATTAACCTTGTGAACCTACACTGCACTCCCTCAATAGCAAGAGTGTCCTTCCTCAAATTTGGAGACCAAAATTGCACACAATACTCCAGGTGGGGTCTCACCAGGGCCCTGTACAGCTGCAGAAGGACCTATTTACTCCTATACTCAATTCCTCTTGTTATAAAAGCCAGCATGCCGTTAGCTTTCTTCACTGCCTGCTGTACCTGCATGCTTGCTTTCATTGACTGATGTACAAGAACACCTAGATCTCGTTGTACTTCCCCTTTTCCTAACTTGATTCCATTCTGATAGTAATCTGCCTTCCTATTCTTGCCACCAAAGTGGATAACCTCACATTTATCCACATTAAACTGCATCTGCCATGCATCTGCCCACTCACCCAACCTGTCCAAGTCACCCTGCATTCTCATAACATCCTCCTGACATTTCACACTGCCACCCAGCTTTGTGTCATCAGCAAATTTGCTAATGTTACTTGTAATCCCTTCATCTAAATCATTAATATATATTGTAAACAGCTGCGGTCCCAGCACCGAACTTTGCGGTACCCCACCGGTCACAGCCTGCCATTCCGAAAGGGACCCGTTAATCACTACTCTTTGTTTCCTGTCAGCCAGCCAATTTTCAATCCATGTCAGTACTCTGCCCCCAATACCATGTGCCCTAATTTTGCCCACTAATCTCCTATGTGGGACTTTATCAAAAGCTTTCTGGAAGTCCAGGTACACTACATCCACTGGCTCTCCCTTGTCCATTTTCATAGTTACATCCTCAAAAAACTCCAGAAGATTAGTCAAGCATGATTTTCCCTTCATAAATCCATGCTGACTCGGACTGATCCTTCTACTGCTATCCAAATGTGTCGTAATTTCCTCTTTTATAATTGACTCCAGCATCTTTCCCACCACTGACGTCAGGCGAACCGGTCTATAATTCCCTGTTTTCTCTCTCCCTCCTTTCTTGATAAGTGGGACAACATTAGGCACCCTCCAATCAGCAGGAACTGTTCCTGAATCTATAGAACATTGGAAAATGATTACCAATGCATCCACGATTTCTAGAGCCACCTCTTTAAGTGCCCTGGGATGCAGACCATCAGGTCCCGGGGACTTAACAGCCTTCAGACTCAACAGTCTATCCAACATCGTTTCTTGCCTAATATTCTCGCCTGTTGCCGCAGAAACCCCTTTCCGTACCTCTTACTATGGAGTCCCCTACTACCACGGCTCTTCCTGATGTCTGACTCCTCGGCTCTGCTTCTGCACCAATTTTCGTCTCGCCGACCTGGCAGTATCTCAGACTGGCAGTATCTTCTGTCCTGACAGCTTCCAAGAGGGTGAACCTGTTTACGAGAGGTACATCCCCTGGGGTCTCCTGTACTTCAAGCATCCTTTCCTTCCTCATCGTCGCCCCCTTTCTCTCTTCTGGTATCCTCGTTGTAACGACCTCATTGTAGGTCCTGTCCAGAAAACCTTCATTTTCGCGGATAAACCTGAGGTCATCCAGTTCTTCCTTCAAAGCTGCAACATTTTCCTTCAGAAGCTGAATCTGGACACACATTCCACAGCTGTAGCAGTCGGGGGCACCATCAGTGTCCCTGACCTCCCACATCATGCACATAGCACACTGAATCAGCTTAGCGGTCATGTCTTCACCCTCTGCAATTGTGCCTGGCGTAGTCTCCCTGCCGAAGACTCTCGAGCCAAAGACTAGCACTTTTCACACCAGGCACTTCCCTCGACCAGGCCGCTTCCCGACACAATAGATAGATACAGTTAATAGAATGCTATGAGAGACTATGTGTAAACAGACAAAGGTGGTTAAACAACCAATTTTCAAAAGAAAATAAACTGCACATAAAAGAAATAATGAAAGCATGAGTGGCAAAGAGTCTTTGAAAGTAAGTAAACAGGTTGTAGGATCACTTCAGAGTAGTGGTGAATGAAGTTGTCCACACAATGGTTCAGGAAACAAATCATGGAATGTAAATGTCTGCATAACTTCTATACTGGTTAGACCTGTTCAAAATGCATTGCTGTTTATTGTTGGTATTTGTGGCTGGTAACTCCAGTTGAGTAAATCCATTGAGATATAGGTTCAAAAGACAGAATACTAGAAGGACACAATGATTCTAGCAGTATCCATGGAACCAAAGGCTGTCTCCCTTTACATCCATACTGTAGAATGTTCCCAGTATCTGCTTCTTGTTCCAGATTTGAGTCTCAATGGTCAACGTACAGGTTCACCTTGGATGCACAGTAACTGCACCGGCAGACAGTATGCAATACCCACCGCTGTCGGTAAGGATTTTGCAGATTCTCCCCATGACCACGTAGGTTTCACTGGGTGCTCTGGTTTCTCCCAAATTCCAAAGACATACAGGCTAGGGTTAGTCAGTTGTGGGCTTGTTACATTGGCATTGGAAGCACGGCAACATCAGTGGGCTGTCCCCAGCATATCCTCTGACTGTGTTGGAAATTGACGCATGTAGCGATGTACTACATACAGAGCTAGAGACAATGTCACTAGGTTGGTAAGTCGTTTCGAGACTAGTTTATTCAAACTTCGCGGCGCTGGCATTTAATCCCTAGCGCCCGCCCTCTCCGGGTGGAAATGATGTCAGAGATGCATTACCAAAGTCTCCCCCTGCGCGCTGGCTATTTGTGAGCCGGTTCGCCTGCACAGAAAGTGGGTCGCCACATAACCCTCCCACCCCAGAACCAGCGATACACCCCCCAATGTCCACAGTCTGGATCAGCCTCTGTTTGGGAGGTCTGCCACTGCGCCGCGGTGCCTGAACCTCGACCGGCTGCGCCAAGTCCACATGGGCTGGTTTGAGTTGGTCCACCGTGAAAACCTCCTCTTTCCCCCCAATGTCCAGAACGTACGTGGACCCGTTGTTGTTGATCACCTTGAATGGCCCCTCGTACGGCCGCTGCAGCGGTGCCCGGTGTCTGCCCCTTCGTACAAAACACAAACTTACAGTCCTGCAGGTCTTTGGGTACATGGGTCGGGGTCCGTCCATGCTGTGAAGTCTGTACGGGGGCCAGGTTGCCGAGCCTTTCGCGTAGTCTGTCCAGGACTGCTGCGGGTTCTTCCTCTTGCCCCCTAGGAGCTGGTATGAACTCTCCTGGGATGGCCAGGGGTGCGCCGTACACCAACTCGGCTGACGAGGCGTGCAGATCCTCTTTGGGCGCTGTACGAATTCCAAGCAGGACCCAGGGAAGCTCGTCCACCCAGTTAGGTCCTCTCAGGTGGGCCATGAGAGCCGACTTCAAGTGACGGTGGAAGCGTTCCACTAGTCCGTTCGACTGTGGGTGGTAGGCAGTTGTGTGGTGCAGCTGCGTTCCCAACAGGCTGGCCACAGCTGACCACAGGCTGGAGATGAACTGGACGCCTCTGTCAGAGGTAATGTGGGCCGGTACTCCGAAGCGTGCTACCCAGGTTGCAATCAGTGCTCGGGCGCAGGAATCGGCAGATGTGTCAGTGAGCGGGACCGCCTCTGGCCACCTCATGAACCAGTCTACCATAGTTAGGAGGTACCGCGCTCCTCGGGACACTGGTTGGGGGCCCACAATATCCACATGAATGTGGTCGAACCTCCTGTGGGTGGGTTCGAACTGCTGTGGTGGGGCTTTAGTGTGCCGCTGCACCTTGGCTGTTTGGCACTGCGCGCACGTTCTGGCCTATTCACTGACCTGCTTGTGAAGTCCGTGCCATGTGAACTTGCTGGAGACCAGTCGGACGGTTGTCCTGATAGATGGGTGCGCCAAACCATGTATGGAGTCTAAAACTCGCCGCCTCCAGGCTGCCGGGACGATGGGGTGAGGTTGGCCAGTAGCCATGTCGCACAGGAGGGTCCTCTCACCTGGGCCTACGAGAAAGTCCTGCAGCTGCAAACCCGAGACTGAGGTCCTGTAGCTGGGCATCTCGTTGTCAGCCTGCTGCGCCTCTGCCAGTGCTGCATAGTCCACCCCCAGGGACAGGGCCTGGACAGCTGGTCTAGAGAGTGCGTCTGCCACGAAGTTGTCCTTTCAGAGACATGCTGGATGTCCATCGTGTACTCGGAGATGTAGGACAGATGTTGCTGCTGGCGAGCAGACCAGGGATCGGACACCTTTGTGAATGCGAAGGTCAACGGTTTGAGGTCCGTGAACGTGGTGAACGGCCTGCCTTCTAAGAAGTACCTGAAATGCCAGATTGCCAGATACAGTGCAACAGCTCCCGGTCAAAAGCACTGTACTTGAGTTTGGGTGGTCGTAGGTGCTTGCTGAAGAATGCCAGGGGTTGCCAGCGCCCCTCGATGAGTTGCCCTTGCACCCCACCGACTGCTGTATCGGATGCGTCCACCGTGAGTGCGGTCGGAACATCCGTTCTGGGGTGCACCAGCATCGTGGCATCTGCCAAGGCTTCCTTGGCTTTAACAAAAGCAGCTGAGGCCTCCTCATCCCAAGTAATGTCCTTGCCTTTACCCGACATCAGGGTGTACAAAGGGTGCATGATAAGGGCTGCTGAGGGGAGGAAACGGTGGTAGAAGTTCCCCATACCAATGAACTCCTGCAGGCCTTTGACCGTGTTGAGCCGGGCAAAGTGGCAGATCACGTCTACCTTGGCGGGCAGAGGTGTTGCCCCATCTTTGGTAATCCTGTAGCCCAGGAAGTCGCTGGTATCGTGACCGAACTGGCATTTGGCCAGGTTGATCGTGAGGCCGAAATCACTCAGGCGGGAGTAGAGCTGGCGGAGGTGGGACAGATGCTCCTGACGACTACAGCTGGCTATAAGGATGTCGTCCAAATAGATGAACGCAAAGTCCAAGTTGCGTCCCACCGCATCCATTAGCCACTGGAACGTCTGTGCGGCATTCTTCAGGCCGAACGGCATTCGGAGGAACTCGAACAGGCTGAACGGGGTGATGAGTGCTGTTTTGGGGATGTCTTCAGGGTGCACCGGGATTTGATGGTATCCCCGGACGAGGTCTACTTTGGAAAATATTCTTGCCCCGTGCAGGTTTGCTGCAAAGTCCTGTATGTACGGCACGGGGTAGCGGTCTGGAGTTGTAGCCTCGTACAGTCTGCAGTAGTCGCCGCATGGTCTCCAACCCCCAGCTGCTTTGGGCACCATGTGCAGGGGGGAGGCCCATGGGCTGTCGGACCTCCGTACGATCCCCAATTCCTCCATCCTCTTGAACTCCTCCTTCACCAGGCGGAGCTTTTCCGGGGGAGCCTTCATGCGTGGGCGTGGAGAGGTGGTCCCTGGGTCGGGTTGTGGTGCTGTACCCCGTGTCTGGGCATGGCTGCCGTGAACTGCGGTGCCAGAATCAATGGAAAGTCCACCAGGATTCTGGTGAAGTCGTTGTCCAACAGCGTGATGGAGTCCAGGTGTGGGGCCGGCAACTTGGCTTCACCCAGGGAGAGCGTCTGGAAAGTCTCGGCATGTACCAGTCTTTTCCCTTGCAAGTCGACCAGCAGGCTGTGAACTCGCAAAAAGTCCATCCCCAGGAGTGGTTGGGCCACGGCGGCCAGTGTGAAGTCCACGTGAACCGGCTAGCGCCAAACTGCAGCTGCACTGTGCGGGTGCCGTAGGTCCGTATCGTGCTGCCGTTTGCGGCCCTCAGGGTGGGTTTTGGCTTCCTGTTGCGGATGTCGTACCCCGTCAGGGGCAAGACGCTAATTTTCGCTCCGGTGTTGACCAAGAAGCGGCGTCCCGACTGTTTGTCCCAGACGGACAAGAGGCTGTCCTGGTGTCCAGCCACCATAGTCATTAGCGGTAGCTGGTCCTGGCCCTGGCCCTTGCAGGGCGGGCGACAACGGCGGGCTTTTGTGCCCCACTGCTGGTGGTAGAAACACCACTGTTCACTGTCCTCCTCACTCCTGCCTCTGTGTTGTGTGCGCCCCCCTGCCGGGCCTGGACTGGTCCGCTGTTGGGCACGTGACCTGGTAACCTGACCGACGGACGCCACGCTCTCCCTCTTGGCTTTCCACAGCACGTCTGCCCGGGCTGCCACCTTCCGGGGGGTCGCTGAAATCTGCGTCAGCCAGCAGCAGATGTATGTCCTCAGGCAGTTGCTCTAGGAACGCTTGCTCGAACAAGAATACCCTCAGAATACCTTCTAATAACTTTCCCACTACTGATTCAGCCTCCAAGAGGACCACAACCTTGTCATGGTTTGGAGGCTTGCGTGCTTTAATGACCTGGTGAGCTATATTGGCTGGAGTCAGGGCTTTCTGCTTGGGCTCTTGGTAGGGTCAGCCATGTTATACAGGTCAAAGGGTAAGAGTGGTCCACCAGTCCTCCAGGTTTGGGGATTCAGCTCAGGGCTAACTACCTCGACTGCCGAAACAAAATTGTTACGGAAACAGCAATGAAGAATCCTTCTACATCTGAGAGCTATGGTCTCCACCCAGGACTTGCATGACTGACAGTCATGAAAACCGAGAGGAAGCTACTGCCATGATGAAGGAAGCCCTGAACACCATCAGAGATGGAAGACTTTCATGTCTGCCCTAAATGCCAGTGGTGTAACAAGCAGAAACTCTACTGAGCTATAATTTTCTGATTTTTTTTTTAGCCTTTTTTGAACAAAGGAATAACATTGGCTATCCTCTAATCCTTCGGTACCTGTCACTAAGGATGATTTAAATAGGGCCCTAGCAATTCCTGCACTTGCCTCCTGCAGGGTCTGAGAGAACACTCCTTCAGGCCCTGGGGATAACATTGGCTATCCTCTGATCCTCCAGTACCTGTCACTAAGGATGATTTAAATATCTCTGCTAGGGCCCTGGCAATTCCTGCACTTGCCTCCTGCAGGGTCTGAGAGAACACCTTTTCAGGCCCTGGGGATTTATCCACCCTAATTTGCCTCAAGACAGCAAACACCTCCTCCTCTGTAAGCTGTATAGAGTCCATGAAGTGGATGGCACTTTGCATCACTTCTATAGACCCTGTATTTATCTCCTGAGTAAACAGAAATGCAAAAAATTCATTTAAGATCTCCCACATCTGCTTTGGCTCCACACATGGATTCCCATTCTGGTTTTCCAGAGGACCAATTTTGTCCCTGACAATTCTTTTGCTCTTAACATATCCATAGATCTCTTCTCCCTCCTGCTGTTTGGGAAAAGGCACCGAAGCATTCCAGCTTTCACGACCAGATTATGTAACAGTTTCTTCCCCCAAGCCATCAGACTCCTTAATACCCAGAGCCTGGACTGAGACCTTGCCCTATTGTCCTGTTTATTATTTATTGTAATGCCTGCACCTTTTTGTGCATTTTATGCAGTCCTGGGTAGGTCTGTAGTCTAGTGTAGTTGCTGTGTGTTTTTTTTTTCTCTGTGTTTTTTTTTTACATAGTTCAGTCTAGTTTTTGTACTGTGTCATGTAACACCATGGTCCTGAAAAACGTTGTCTCATTTTTACTATGTTCTGTACCAGCAGTTATGGTCGAAATGACAATAAAGGTGACTTGACTTGACTAGATGTCTTTAGGATTCTCCTCTAGCTTGTCTGCTAGAGCAACCTTATTCCTTCTTTTAGTTCTCCTTAATTATTTCTTTTTGTATTTCTTACACTCGTCAAGTACCTCGTTTGTTCCTACCTGCCTATACCTGCTATGCATCTCCTAGTTTTCTTAACCAGGGCCTCAATATCTCTCAAACACCAAGATTCCTTAAACTTGTTATCCTTTCCTTTTATTCTGAAAGGCACATACAAGCTTTATACTCTCAAAATTTCACCTTTTGATGGCCTCCCACTTACCAAGTACACCTTTGCTAGGAAGCGAACTGTCCCAATCCACTCTTCTCAGATCCTTTCTGATCCCATCAAAATTGACCTTTCTCCAATTTAGAATCTCAACCCAAGGACCAGACCTATCCTTTTCCATAATTACCTTGAAACTAATGGCATAATGATCACTAGCTATTTAGTTAATTATTTCATATCTAGTTCAAGTTGTTTGGCTGAAGGGCTTGTTCCTGTGCTGTACCATTCTACGTTTGTTCAAACAGTGAAGAGAGACATGGTAACATTTAGAATATAGACATATAACAAAGAACATAGAACAGTACAGCACAGGAACTGGCCCTTCAGCCCATAACATTGTGCCAAACCAAATAAATTAGTGTTACGGATTCAAGCAACAATAAATATATGAGTTAGGCAGGGGTTTTTATAACCAATAACACATTTATTCACTGAAAACAAACACCCCCAAAAAGTAAACAAATCACTAACGTAACCGGAAATCAGCTGCTGTGCGGCAGCTTAAACAGTTCTTAAAGCGATGTTGCAAAAACAGTTCTTCAAAGTAGTATTGCAAAAGTTCAAAATGCTTACAGTCCATTTAAGGGAGAGACTTTTTAAGACGATTTAAATTTTCTTTCATGTCGTGTTGCTTCGGTTCCCAAATCGAACTTTTCCCACAAAGAATTTTACGGGGATGGACAAATGAAATGGCTTAAAGGCACTGACCTTTCCTTTACAGAACTGTTCCCAATCCTTTCTGCTATTTCACAGGGATTAACATGAGAACAGTCAACAAATTCCTTCCGAATAAGGATCAAACAAGGTCAAACCTGTTGCACTGTCAAAATCGATTCTCCTCGATCTTTTAACTCCCGAACTCTGATCTTCACTCTCCACTGATTCTCAACTAGCAGTGTTATAAAGAAACTGCTGGCAATGACCTTTTAAACTTTAGGCATTAGATAAAACTTCATCTTTCAACTAAACTGAGTCATAACATTAAATCACACAGTGGCATGAAGTCAACATGGCAAATCCAGCCACGAACTGCTCCTCCTCACAGGGAGGGGTCCTCCTTCTATACCCTGTAAAAAAAACTGTCACATGACCTCTACTGGCGGGAAAATGACATCACTCCACCATCACAAGACCATTACCTCAAGTCCAATATAGCTTCAAACCCAGTCACGTGACAAGGGTACCACTGTCAAGTTTCACGGGTATGTAACACCTCCCTCCAAAAAAAAAATTTTGTCTGTCAAGAACAAAAATTTTAACAATTATTTACAAGAAAAACAAATGTATAAATGTTATAACATACACAATATACAATACAATATCATCATATATCATCTTACAATACAGTAGGAGTGTTATAATTGTAAAAAAAAACACTCCATAAAAAAAATTACATTGTACATTCAACATCGAGATAGACAATCAGCAACCACATTATCTTTACCTTTAATATGAGTTATCACAATATTGTACTCTTGTAACATCAAACTCCAATTTAATAACCTTCTGTTTTTGTTTTTCATCTTACTCAGAAACACTAACGGATTATGATCAGTGTAAACAATAAGTGGTTTTTGAGTTGTACCAACATATACCTCAAAATATTCTAAAGCTAAAACAAGAGATAACAATTCCTTCTCTATTGTCGAATAGTTTCTTTGATGCTTATTAAATTTCTTAGAAAAGTAAGCTACTGGATGATCAACCTCATCACCCTCATTCCTTTGCATTAATACTGCTCCTGCAGCCTCATCACTAGCATCTACAGCTAATGAAAAAGGTTTTTCAAAGTCAGGTGCCTTAAGCACAGGTTGTTGACATATCATTGTTTTCAATTTTTCAAATGCTTCTTGACAAGGCACTGTCCACACAAACTTCACATTCTTCTGCAAAAGGTTAGTTAATGGCAGGGCAACATTAGCAAAATTCTTACAAAATTTTCGATAATATCCTACCATTCCCAAGAATCTTCTGAGAGTTTTTTTCCCCATTGGAGTGGGAATCTCTAAAATTGCCCGAACTTTTGCCTGAACAGGAGCTACCTTACCTTGACCCACAACATAACCAAGGTAAGTCACAGTGGCATGTCCAAATTCACTCTTAGCTAAATTAATAGTTAAGATAGCTTTTGAAAGCCTTTCAAACAATTTCTCCACCGCAATAATGTGTGCTTCCCAAGTATCATTTCCTGTCACTAAATCATCAATATAAGCATCAGTATCTTTCAATCCCTGAATCACAGAGTTAATCATCCTCTGGAAAGTACCTGGGGCATTCTTCATCCCAAATGGAAGAACATTATATTCATATAACCCAGATGGAGTTACAAATGCAGAAATCTCTCTACCTCTGTCCGTTAATGGAACACACCAATACTCTTTCAATAAATCAATCTTTGTAAGGAACTTTGCTTTTCCAACTTTATCTACACAATCATCTACTCTAGGAATTGGATATGCATCTGTTTTCGTTACAGCATTCACCTTCCTATAGTCTGTACAAAACCTAATACTACCATCTGGTTTTGGCATCATAACACAGGGTGAACTCCAATTCGAGTTAGAATACCTAATAATATTATTCTCTAACATATATTTAATTTCTTTCTCAGCAAGCTCACATTTTTCTATGTTCATCTTATATGGGTGTTGTTTAATAGGTTTGGCATCTCCAAAATCTACATCATGTGAAGCTATAGTAGTCCTTCTCGGAACATCTGGAAACAAATCCTTATATTTAAAAATTAATTCCTTCATCTGCTGTTTTTGCTTTAGCTGTAAATGTGCTAATTTCTCATCAATATTTTCCAGAATGGTTGAATTTGGTAACCTAACAGAAACAATGTTGGATTTAGAATGAAATTCAGATGAATCATCTATCATGTTCCTCGTTAAATCAAACTCATTCTCACTAACCACAACAGTCACAGTATCAGATTGTTTCCCAAAATATGGTTTAATTGTATTTATATGGCAAAGTTGTGTTGAACTTCTACGATCTGGAGTTTTTATCACGTAATCCACATCATTGACTTTAGACACAATTTCATAAGGACCATGAAATCTAGCTTGTAAAGGATTCGTTTGCACTGGGAAAAGAACCAACACCTTATCTCCAGGCTTAAACATCCTCATCCTAGCTTCTTTATCATACCAAATTTTCATTTTCTCCTGAGCCAATTTTAAATTTTCCTTGGCTAAGCTACAAGCTTTATGTAACCTGTCCTTAAATTTCAACACATAGTCCAACAAATTAGTGTGTATTTCCTTACTAATCCACTGTTCTTTCAATAAAGCTAAAGGTCCTCTAACTCTATGCCCAAATACAAGTTCAAATGGACTGAAACCTAAAGATTCTTGTACCGATTCCCTTACTGCAAATAAAAGTAAGTTTATACCCTCATCCCAATCACTTTCATTTTCCACACAGTATGTCCTAATCATATTCTTGAGGGTAGAATGAAACCTCTCCAAGGCACCTTGCGACTCTGGATGGTATGCAGACGAAGTTATTTGCTTAGCTCCCAATTTATAAACTATCTGTTGAAACAATCCAGACATAAAATTACTGCCTTGATCAGTTTGTATTTCCTTAAGTAATCCAAAATAAGTAAAGAATTTTATAAGAGCCTTTGTCACAGTTTTAGCTTTTATATTCCTAAGTGGTACTGCTTCTGGAAACCTAGACGAAGTACACATGATAGTCAACAAGTACTGATAACCAGTTTTTGTCTTTGGTAATGGACCAACACAATCTATAATAACTTTAGAAAATGGTTCACCAAATGCTGGAATAGGTTGTAATGGAGCCACTGGTGTAACTTGATTTGGTTTATCCACAATTTGACAAGTATGGCACGTTTTACAAAACAACGCCACATCTTTTCTTAGACCAGGCCAGTAAAAATGTTTTAAAATCTTGTCCACAGTTTTCCTTACCCCTTGATGTCCACCTAAAGGCACACTATGAGCTAAAGTCAAAATCTCATTTCGATAAACTTTAGGGACAACTACCTGGTAAACAATATTCCATTCCTCACTTGCAGGAATTGTAGGTGATCTCCACTTCCTTATCAGCACTCCTTTTTCCAAGTAATATCCTACTGGCACCTTCTCAATTTCACTATCTAGTAGAGCTTGTTCCCTTAATTTTATAATTTCAGGGTCCCTATTCTGCTCTGCTATCATCTCCTTCCGAGACAGAGATAAATCTTCATAGTCAGACTTACTCCAAGAATCCTGTTCAAACAACTAAGGTAAGAAAGTCTCTGACACATCCTCAAAACTCAAATCCTGAGTTGAACCGTCATGAGTAACAACCTCATTCTGCGCATCAATCTTTTTAGCCATAGTTCTAGTCACAACACAGGAAGAATCTGTGTTAGAATTCATCTCTGGTTCCTCTGACTGCATTGTCAAATGCACTTCAGGAGAAACTTGTCCACCTGCCAAGTCATTACCTAACAATAAAGAAATATCCTTCACAGGTAAGCTATGTTGTAATCCTACTTTAACAAATCCTGTAACTAACCCTGACTTTAAAATTACTTTATGCAAATATACAAGCATAAAATCACTCCCAACACCTCTTATATAATTTACCTCACCAGTATCAGACTCTTCATTAAACTTCAATACACTGTCTAACATCAGTGATTGAGAAGCTCCAGTATCCCTAAGGATTTTTATTGGCACCAGAGTAGATCCTTCTTTCAAGGATACAACCCCTTCAGTTATAAAATGATCATATCCCTTTTTAACTTGGTCAGACTCTAACAAAACCTCATTTGTGTTTATCGAACCCTGTAATTTTACAGGTGCTTCAGTATGTTGCACACAAGCATCTGGAACTGCTTCCTTCTCTTTCTTTTTCAATCTGAAACAGTTAGCTATTACATGGCCAGGTTTCTTACAATAGTTACAAATAAGACCAAACTGTCTTTCCTTCACAGGTTTTCCTTCCTCCTTACCTTTCTCATTAACATCTGATTTAATTTCTGATTTACCTTGAGTCTCCATGTTATTTTTCCTCTTAAAAATTCTGCCCTGAGGAAATTTATTCTTATGGATTAAAACATACTCATCAGCTAATCTAGCAGAATCCTGCAATGTATCAGTATCCCTCTCATTTAAGTAGGTCCTTACTTCAACAGGGATGCTTCTTTTAAATTCCTCCATTAAAATCAGCTCTTTCAATGTATCATAGTCCTCATTTACATTTTTAGAAGAAACCTATCTCTCAAAACACACAGCTTTATCATAGGCAAATTCCACATACGTTTTTTCCACAGACTTCTTCAAACTTCTAAATCTTTCTCTATACGCTTCTGGGACTAATTCAATTGATTTTAAAATATGCTTTTTCACAATATCATAATCAAGTGCTTGCACAGCAGTTAAAGCTGTATAAACTTGTTGTGCTTTGCCTTTAATTACACTCTGTAACAACACTGACCATTTATCTTTCGGCCACTCTGAAATCTGAGCAATCGTTTCAAAATGTTGGAAATATCTTTCCACTTCTGTTTCACTAAATGGTGGGACCAATTTAATTTCTTGACTAGCAACAAACGGTTTTCAAGAACCAAAAGACTGATTCCCAGACCTTAATTCCGTCATTGCATATTCAAAATCCCTTTTTTTCTGATCAGCTTCTAACCTACAACGCTCCAATTCTGCTTTACTTTGTTCCAACTTCATTTTTTCAATTTGCAACTGCATCTCTATATTACTTATTGGAAACAACTCTAAAATCGATTCATCAAAATCACCCGAATCCACATAGTGTGATGTGATTTTTCTCTGTATTAGAGCCTTTGATGTAGACTTCAAAATACCTTTAAGTTGCAATCTACTAGCTATCTCAGACACCTCAGTTTTTTTCCCCTTCGCTAACAACTCCGTATCTGGCGAAGCCAGAAACTCATCAATATTCATTGTTACCGAATACCACTCACAAGCCAATCAAACAAAAGAATCGAGTATTCCCCTTTTCCAAAACACCGGTTCAAAATTTAACAAGCATTTAAACTCAAATGATCCAATCCGGACGCAGCCCCCATATTTATGTTACGGATTCAAGCAACAATAAATATATGAGTTAGGCAGGGGTTTTTATAACCAATAACACATTTATTCACTGAAAACAAACCCCCCCCAAAAGTAAACAAATCACTAATGTAACTGGAAATCAGCTGCTGTGCGGCAGCTTAAACAGTTCTTAAAGCGATGTTGCAAAAACAGTTCTTCAAAGTAGTATTGCAAAAGTTCAAAATGCTCACAGTCCATTTAAGGGAGAGACTTTTTAAGATGATTTAAATTCTCTTTCACGTCGTGTTGTTTCGGTTCCCAAATCAAACTTTTCCCACAAAGAATTTACATAGATGGACAAATGAAATGGCTTAAAGGCACTGACCTTTCCTTTACAGAACTGTTTCCAATGCTTTCTGCTATTTCACAGGGATTAACACGAGAACAGTCAACAAATTCCTTCCGAATAAGGATCAAACAAGGTCGAACCTGTTGCACCGTCGAAATCAATTCTCCTCGATCTTCTAACTCCCGAACTCCGATCTTCACTCTCCACTGATTCTCAACTAGCTGTGTTATAAAGAAACTGCTGGCAATGACCTTTTAAGATGTAGGCATTAGATAAAACTTCATCTTTCAACTAAACTGAGTCATAACATTAAATCACACAGTGGCATGAAGTCAACATGGCAAATCCAGCCACGAACTGCCCCTCCTCACAGGGAGGGGTCCTCCTTTTATACCCTGTAAAAAAAACCTGTCACATGACCTCTACTGGCGGGAAAATGACATCACTCCACCATCACAAGACCATTACCTCAAGTCCAGTATAGCTTCAACCCCAGTCACGTGACAAGGGTACCACTGTCACATGTCACGGGTACATAACATTAGTAATCAAATAGCCAACTAAACTAATCCCCTCTGCCTACAGAATGTCCCTGTCATTCCATTTTCCTCACATTCATGTGCCTATCTGAATGTCATTTCCTCATCTATCTATCTTTACCAGCACCCTAGGCAACACATTCCAAGTACCCATAACCCTTGTGTAAAAAACTTGTTTCTCACATCTTCTTTGAAATTACCCCCTCTCAACTTAAGTGCATGCTCTCTGTTATTATTTATTTCAACCCTGAGGAAAGGATACTGTCTGTGTACTCTATTTATGCCTCTCATAATCTTATAAACCTCTTTCAGATCTCCTCTCAGCCTCTGCCAATCCAGAAGATACTACCCAAGTTTGTCTCTTGTTATAGCATATGCCCTCTAATCCATGCAGCACCCTGTTAAGCCTCTTTTACACCCTCTTTAAAACCTCAACATCCTTTTTATAAAGGGGCGACCTGAACTTTATGCAATACTCCAGATGTAGCCTAACTAGAGTTTTATTAAACTGCAAGATAACTTACTGAGTTTTGAACTCAGTGCCTCAAGTAATAAAGGCGAGCATGCCATATGCCTTCAACCATCCTATCAACCTGCATAGCCACTTTCAGAGAGCTATGAACTTGGACCCCAAGATCCCTCTGCTCATCAACACTATTAAGGTCTAGCCCTTAACAGTGTACTGCCTCTTTACATTTAACATGTCAAGGTACAACGCTTCATATTTGGCTGGGTTAAACTTCATGTTTTTATTGCTTTGCCCATATGTGCAATAGCTGTTTCTAATTAACTCTCCCTAGTTCCTGCTCAAAACTCTGGTAGTTTGCCCTGCTGCAGTTTAATACTCTTTTGCAAGTTCCATGTATATTCTTATCAAGAGCTATCTTAAATCTTAAAGAGCTGTGGTCACTGTTACCTAGCTGTTTACTTACTGAAAGGTCAGTCACCTGGCCACGCTCATTACACATCACCAGACCCAGTGCAAACCTCCCTTGCATTGGACTATCTACATATTGATTTAAGAGACCCTCCTGGATACACCTAACAAATTCTGCCCTATCTTAGCCACCTTCACTAAGAAGCTTTCCATTTATATTAGGGAAGTTGTTGTCACCCCAAACAAACAACTCTGTAAAGTTGTAATACAATCTCATCAGAGTGATTGTCTATTTTTAAGTTCTACCCACATAGCCTCAGTGAACAAGCCCTCCATTATGTCCCCTCTGTGTGAAGCTGCGATACTGTCCCTGATTAGCAGTGAACTCCCTCAGCTCCTTCAACTCCATCTCTACTTTTCTAAAACATCAAGGCACTGGGACATTAAGCACCTATTCCTGACCCTTTCTCAATCAAGCCCTGTAATGACCATAACATCATAGATCCATGTACTAATCTATGCTCTAAGTTGATCGCCTTTACCCATAATACTTCAAGCATTAAAATGCATTCATGTCAAACTATTTGTTCTATCATATCTATAACTTTTCTCCTGCCTGTTTTGATTGGACCGGAGATCTACCTTCCCCTACATCCCTCCACTTTCTCAACGGGGATCACTGAAGCTTGTATAAGTGACCTAAAGAGGAACTCACATTTTTTATTTGACAGTGATTGAGATGGATGCTAGCGATCAGTATCTTTCATGCAGTTGATTTTTGATAAAATGAATACCAAATGACCTAAGTCTCACACCACCAGGTTCAGGTACAGTTATTACCCTTCAACCATCAGGCTCCTGAACCTCACCTCAATACTGAACTGATTTCACAACCTATGGATCCACTTCAAGAACTCTACAACTCACCTTCTCAGTATTACTTATTTATTTATTTTTCATTGTCACTTGTTTTTTGTATTTGCATAGTTAGTCTTTTTTTGTTCCTTGGTTGTTAGTCAGTCTTTGTGAGTGCAGTTTTGCACTGGATCTATTGTATTTCTTTGTTCCATTGTGAATGCCTGCAAGAAAGTGGATCCCAGGGTAGAATATTGCGACACATATGTACTTGGTTTATAAATTTAGTTTGAACTGTGAAGTTTGAAATGACTAATAATAGTGCTAGTTCATTTAGAGTTTTAGGGAAATTCTTTGGTTGATTACTGGAACGTAAGACTGTTCCTGCTCGGTACCACTATAGGTGTGCCACACTCACCTACAATACAGTTGACAATTTAAATTCCACATGGAATAAAGTTACCCTGCCAGTTTTTCTGAATGTGCTCCCTTGCTTGCTTTGAGCCCGTGTTCTGACACAATTAAGATGTTGTTAAACAATATATTGCAGTATCAAAATTCTGATGTGCTCAAAATTAAACTTGCAGCAAGATCAATAATTTGTTCTATTTGAACACAGTACAGGACTATTGAGTTAATAGCATACTGTGAAAGAACACAAATTTATTTGATAACAGAACATGCAATTACCATTTAAATGAGTAATCTAACACAAATTTTGCCTCCTTTCTTTGTTATATGCCCTTTCGAAACTATTGGGTTGACTGAAATAAGTTTCAAATGTTTAATCCTGAATTTGTGATTGAATATTTTATTGCATGTTGTTCAGAGAGGAAAACCAAATATAGATGCTATGACTAGTTTTGCTTGCCAACGTAAGAAAAAATTTGATTCATGTATTGCATTTAGCAGTGTTACTCCTTCTGGGTCTGGTGTCAGTTGATGTGAAAGAATGAATTGTCAGGTTTTGAACTTACAAGAGTTATTTTCAGAGTTCCTAATGGCAGAGGGTTTTCAAAGTGGCTATATAGATTAAAATAATAGCCATAAATTCAGGTGCAATGACAATAAATGTTAGATGATTGGTGTTCTTTTCCTAGACTTGCTCCTTTGTGGAACCAATTCTTCCATAAGCAGCAGTAAGTGGAAATTGGTACGAAATCTGGAGACATTTTTAAACAGAATAAGCATATACATTCCAGAAGTTTTTAATTTAATATTGAATGAGTGATCTGTAATGCTGCTTCTCCATAATCACATGCACTTATCGGGTTCTTCACACCTTCACTATCTCATTCAAACACATGCATTTATGGTAAAATTGGAACTACATTCTAAGTGTCAGCAAAATCCACATTTCTGCTCTGCTGCAAAAATAATTATTGTACAGTATACCAAAGCACAGATAAAACTGCAAAATGCGTAAAATATTACAGGGCAGATATTAGATTTCTCACCCATTTTTGGATGTAAAATAAGAAAAATAAGTACCAATTTTGGGAACCCATGTACTATTTCAGTGGATAATGGACAGTTGAAAAATATCTATACTAAAATTGTACTGGAGCTTCTGACAGTTAATCACAGCATTCAATGAAATAAAGGGCTTAATGGCTGCTTAAGGACTTCAAAGTTCAAAGTAAGTTTATTATTAAAGTATGTAACCCTCAGGTTCTGTCAGCAGCATAAGTCTAGGGAAGACAATCTCTGGCCCCACCAGAGGTATGAGATTGAGGTGTATCCTGTTTATGTGGATGCTGCATGATCTGTTACCCTGTTACAAATCAGTACCACAAAATAACAGACAGTACACCATATGCAATTAAACGATTTAGCTTTATAATTCTTAATTTGACTAAAGGGTTAGTAAAGTAAAACAAAAAGAAAAGGGCCCATTTTAATGAAACTGTCTAATGTGCACAAGTTGGAGCTCACAGTTTCCCTTCCATTGGTCCTCCATCAATTTCCCCGGGCTTCGTCGACTCCCAGCCCCACTCCAAGTCCACTCCATCCTGGTGTCTAGGACCTCTCCTTTCTGACAACTTCTCTCTTCATCTTCCACCAAACAAAAGACCCAAGTCACCTCAGTCTCAGGTACACAACAAGAAAAAAAAAACACTCCCTTCATTGATTGGCACACGTCCCCAAACCCCTGTTATCTCTAGCCATAACCCAAACCCTGCTACTACAGGAAAAACCATTACATTAGCAGTGAAACCTTTCCCAAGATGTTACATACAAGTTGAACAAAGTTAACCCCACTGGTTCTGGAGCCTGATAGTTGAGGGGTAATTACTGTTCCTGAACCTGGTGGTGTGAGTCCTGACGCTCCTGTACCTGCTTCCTGAAGGCAGGAGTGTGAAGAGAACATGGCTTTGGTGGCGGTGGCCCATGAGGATAGATGCTGCTTTCCTATGGCCGGGCTCCATGTAGATGTGCTCAGTGGAGAGACAGATAAATACTTTATTGATCCCAAAGAAAATTGCAGTGTCGCAGTAACATTACAAGTGTCCAGATTAAATATTAGAAGAGAAGTAAGAAAGAATAAAAAAATGTTACCTCAGTCTAACAGGAGGGAGTTAATCACTTTCTGGCTATAGGTTGACTCATTATAGAGCCTAATTGCTGAGGGTAAGAATGACCTCATATAGCGCTCTTTCGAGCAGCATATTTGTTTTAGTCTATTACTAAAAGTGCTCCTCTGTTCAGCCAAGGTGGTATGCAGAGGGTGAGAACCATTGTCCAGAATTGCCAGAGTTTTCCATTGGGTCCTTTGTTCTACCACAGCCTCCAGTGTGTCCAGTTTGACTCCTATAACCAGCCTTTCTAATCAATTTATTGAACCTGTTGGCATCACCCATGTTGATGCCATTGCCCCAGCACATCACCACATAGAAGATTGTACAGGTGACCACAGACTGATAGAACATGTGAAGGAGAGGCCTGCATATTGCAGAGAACCTCAGTCTCCTCAAGAAGTGGAGGTGACTCTGGCCCTTCTCTACACAGCCTCTATGTTGGTGCTCCAGTCGTGTCTATGATCCAGGTGCACCCCAGATAATTGTAGGTCCTCATCATATCCACGTCCTCACCTTCAATAGGAACAGGGAGTTGTGCAGGATTAGTCTTCTTAAGGTCCATCACCATCTCCTTTGTCTTACTAATGTTGAGCTGCAGATGATTCAGCTTGCACCATTTAACAAAGTCTTCTATCAGGGTCACATATTCATCCTCCCCTCCTCCCTTTATACACCCAACTATTGCTGAGTCATCAGAGAATTTCTGCAGATGGCATGACAGTGTTGCATCTGAAGTCCAAGGTATGCAGGGTAAACAGGAAGGGAGCCAGTACAGTCCCCTGTGGGCCCTAGTGCTGCATATAGCCATGTCTGACACGCAGTTCTGAAAACGCTCACATTGTGGTCAGACAGTGGTAGTCCATTATCCAGGATGCAATGGAAGTGCCAACCTGCATTGAACAGAGCTTTTCCCCAGCCGTGAAGGCTGTATGGTATTGAACACGCTTGAGAAATCAAAAAAACAGGATCTTCATAGTGCTGCCCTGATTATCCAAATGGGAGTAGGCTCTGCTCAGCAGGTAGATGACAGCATCGTTGACTCCTGGTAGGCCAGCTGCAGGACCACTTGAGCACATCTACATGGAGCACTTATGTAGGACGTTGAACATCAGAAACCAGATCATTTTCAGTCCTTACCATGATGCCCTTAAAAGGTGAGTTTTAAACAGTGGCAAGGTAGAATAGAAATTGCGTAATGCTATTATGGTGCCGTTGGCCCGGGTTCAATTTGGCCACTGTCTGTAAGGAGTTTGTGCGTTCACCCCATGACCATATGGGTTTGCTTTGAGTGCCCTGGTTTCCTCCCACATAAAGATTTATGGATTAGTAGGTTAAATGGGTGCAAATGGACAATGCTGGCTCAAAGGGCTAGAATGGCCTGTTACCATGCTGTATCTCTAAATGAATAACTGAACAATGAAGTTATATTATGAAGTCAAGAGGAGCAGAGGAATTCTTTCAATTCAATTGCACCCTAGAAGTCCTGTCAGTACTCCTGCCCTCTTGCACATTTTTCAGACTGTTGAGGTATGCAAAGCAGCGTTGCATTCCAAGGGTACATCTCCGATAGAGACTTTCACATCTCAGGTCATCACAAAGTATTTTAAGTCAATGAGTATTATCACTGTTACTATGTAGGAAGCACAAAGAGCTCCCCAAAGCACTCATAATAATTATGTGGTCAGTTTTGTAGATATTAGCTCAGAGATACTGTGACATTGGCCCCTAGACAATACAATAATGTTTTACGATCTCATCTGGAATCTGGTTTATTATCACTGTCCTGTATGATAGGAAATATGTAGTTTGGTATCAACAGTATGGCGCAAAGACACAAATTTATTATGAAGTACAAAATAAATGAATAGTGCAAGATAAAAGGAATGATTAAGCAGTGTTCATAGGTTCATAGATCATACAGAAATCTGATGGCGGAGGGAAAGAAGCTGTTCCTCAATCACTGAGAGTGGGCCTCTCGGCTCCTGTGGCTCCTCTTAGATGGTATTAAAGAGAAGGAGTCATTCCTGGATGGTGTAAGTTCTTAGTAATGGATGCCCCCTTCATGAGATGCCACCTTTTCAAGGTGTCCTTGATGATGGGGAGACTTGAGCCCATGATGGGGATAGCAGAGTCTACAACTCTCTGCAGCATCTTGCAATCCTGTGCATTGGAATCTCCATACTAGGCTGTGATACAGCCAATCGGAATGATCTCCACCAGACTTTTTTAGAAATTTATAAAAATGTTTATGACATACCAAATATTCCAACTTTTTCTTCCTGAATTGTATAATCAATTCCTTAGTCTTGCTGATATTAAGTGCGAAGTTGTTGCTGAGCCACAACTCAACCAGCTGATCTATCTCACACCTATAAACCTCCTTATTGGCATCTGATATTTTATCAACGAATATGTCATCACTTGTAAATTTACAATTGATCTTTTACCACCACCTGAGAGGACAGTCAGGGTTTTTCTTGCATTGAGTATCTGGTTGAGTGATGCCGAAACAACAGCCTCTGACTCAACTTCAGAAAAACCAACAAGCTGATTATTGACTACTGAAGGAAGAAGCTGGAGGTCCATGAGCCAGTCTTCAATAGCGGAATGGAGGTTGAGAGGATCCGTAGCTTTAAATTCCTTGGAGTCATCATATTAGAGAATCTGTCCTCTGACTAGCGCATTTCTAATCCCAAAGAAGGTATGATAGCTCCTCTACCTCCTTAGAAGTTTGTGTAGATTCCGCATATTACCAAAAACTTTGATGAACTTCTATAGATGCACAGTGCAGAGTATCTTAACAGGTTGCATCACAGCATTGTATGAAATCACCAATCTCCAGGATTGGAAAGGATCTACAGAAATTGGTGGATACAGCCCAGTCCATCACAAGTCAAGCCCTCCCCATCACTGAGTGCATTTATATGGAGCATTACCACAAGGAAGGAGCATCCATCACCAAAGACTCCACCATCAAAGCCATGCCTTCTTATCTCAACTACCATCAGGTAGGAGATACAGAAACCTTAGGTCCCAAACAACCACATTTAGCAGCAGTTATTACCCTGCAACCATCAAGTTCCTGAACTGATGAGGATAACTTCACTTACCACATCTCTGAACTGACTTGATGGACTACATGTTCACTTTCAAGGACTCTTTACAACTCATGTACTCAGTATTCTTTTTTTATTTGCACAGTTTGACTTCTTTTGCACGTTGATTACTTGTCAGTCTTTGTCTATTTTTTTGTAAATTTCTATTGTATTTCTTTTCCGCTGTAAATGCCTGCAAGGTAGTATATGGTAACATATAAAGTTCAAAGTTGAAAGTACATTTATTATCAAATATGTATACATTATACAACCTTGAGATTTGTCTCCTTTACAGGCAGCCACAAAACAAAGAAACCCAAAGGGACCCATGAGAAGAAGTCTAACAAATGTCCCATTTGCAGAGAGAAAAGAAATTGCGCCAACAATAAAAGTATGCAAATAGCATTTAGAATGAAAGTGAGTCCTCAAGTCAGGAAGCCTGGAGCAGCTGGAGAAGGCCAACAGCCTCAGCCTCAATGCAGTGAAGAGTAGAGTAATCGTCAGGGAGCAGCGAGCAGAACCAGCCCAACCCTTGCCTCTGGTCCCGACACCCTGCCCTTTCAATCCACCTAGGCCAGTGTTTAAATTGACCAAACGTTGGGATGTTTCTCAATCTAAGACCTGGGCTACATCACATCAATTTGCTCTGGCCTGGACCCTACCTTTATATTCCGGCCCGTACCCAACCTTTCCAAAATTGCCCTGGCGCTCAGATCCATCAAACCTCACTCTCAGTTTGGGTGGACAGGCCCTGAATCTCCTCTGCTCTGCGAGCCCCAACTTCATCTCAAACATGCGTCAGTTTCACTCCAACTTTGCCTCACACCCAGCTGCTTCAACTCTCAACTCAGCCTCACCTTCACTCACTCTTCATTGTTTGTGGTGAGCATTTACCGTAATTTTTTACAAAAAGCATGCTCCCCCCACTTCTTATCCCCCTTCGACCATCCTATGTTACCTCCCTCCACTTCTTATCCCCCTTCGACCATCCTATGTTACCTCCCTCCACTTCTTGTCCCCCTTCGACCATCCTATGTTACTTCACTCCTGATGAAGGGTTTTGGCCCGAAACGTTGTTATTACCTCCTCCCATAGATGCTGTCTGGCCTGCTGAGTTCTGCCAGCATTTTGTGTTTTTTACTAATAAAGTATTTAGTTGTACTTCTTGCTTTGAAAACCACCAGTAAAATGCCATTCACCCTCAGCAGAGCTATCTTAATTCAGAAGTATATGTACTTTGATTATAAATTTACTTTGAACTTTGAAGTATGGAGCCACTGCATTCCCTCATACAGAACAAGCATATCAAACACGATGCTTGGCTTCAGGTCTCCGGTGTGAGAATTATATACAGTCTTATGAAGATACAAATTAGGAGCAGGAGAAGGCTATTTTGGCTTTCAGACTTGCTTCTGGCTCTGCCACCTCCTATGTTAAATCCCCAGGGCAAATTTTATTCAGATCAGAGCCTCAGTTTGAAGCCTTGAGCATTTTCCTGCCTGTAGCACTTTCAAATGTAAACCGAAACGGAAAACAGGCCTTGGTTAGTGTGTTGCAGACAGCGATTTCACCTTAAGGATTTCAAGCAATACATGGGCTCATCAGCAAGGGTCAACATCTAATGATTCTGACAAACATAAAAGTGCAAATTGGTGAAAACATTGTTAGTGATATTAAATTAATCTCCAACGGAGACCCTTTCACAGTGCATACATCCACTTAACCTCAGCGTCTTTCTCCATAATGCCCGGGAGATCATTTCTAAGTTGTTTGATTGTTAAGATTATTAATGAAAGAGATGTTGATAGTGTTGATAAAGAGAAATGTGGTTCACTTGCAAGAAGGTCAATAACCAAAGAACACGGATTTAGCGTAATTGCTGTAGTGCTTGGGGGAGTTGAGGAGAATCACTTTCATATAGTGAGTTTTTTTATGATTTAAGTGCACTGCCTGAAACAGCAGAGAAAGTAGAGCCAATAGTAACATTATTAATATGCATGTGTAAGGGGAAAATGTGCAGGGCTATGGGGAAATAGTGTTAAAATGGGTCAAATTAGATACTGTCTCAAAGAGCTTTTTGATTGTATTCATTTCCAGGGTCTGGGAATCAGAGGTGAATTCCCATTGCCACTTGCTGTAGTGGTAGTGTGCTGCCTTCTTGAGTTCCTGTAGTCATCGTGGTAAAGATGGTGTTGGTTAGAGAGTTCTAGGATCTAGTCCCTGTGAAGATGAAAGACTAGAAATATGTTTCCTAGTCATGAAACAACATACTAATAGCTGGAGGAACTCAGCCTGTCAGGCAGCATCTATAAAGGGAAATGGACAATCAACCTTTCAGTTAAGACTGGAACAGTATCACTACAGCATCTGATGACCCTGTGATCTCTGTCTCAGAGACCAGCATAAGAACATCCTTTGACAGAGTGAACACTCGCAACATGCCAAACCCCAAATGCATACTGAAAGCCTGCACTGACCAACTGACTGGGGTATTTGGGGATATCTTCAGCTTCTCACTGCTGCGGTCAAAGGCTCCCATCTGCTTCAAAAGGGCTTCAATCATATCAGTGCCCAAGAAGAGCAGGGCAAGACGTTATTGCCAGCTAGCACTCATACTTACTGTGATAAAATGCTTTGAGAGGTTGCATATGGCTAGAATTAACTCCTGCCTGAGCAAGGACCTGCACTCATTGTCATTAACCTACTGCCACAACAGGTCCACAGCAGATGCAATGTAGACAGCAAAGGCTTTCCACTTGACCTTGGATCACCTGGCCACCAACAATACCTATGTCAGTCTGCTGTTTATCAATTACTGCTTGGCATTCTAGCCCATCATCCCCAGAGTACTAATTAGCAAGCTTCAAAACCTGGGCCTCTGTACCTCACTCTACATCTAGATTCCTGACTTCCTCACCAGGAGACAGACCACAGCCAGTGTGGACTGGTGATAACATTGTCTTCTCACAGACAATCAACACTGGCTCACTTCAAAGTTTCACAAGATCACAAGACAAAGGAGCAGAAGTAGGCCATTCGGCCCATCAAGTCTACTCCCCCCACTCCACCATGAGCTAAACTATTCTCCCATCTAGTTCCAATTTCCGGCTTTTTCCCCATATCCCTTGATACCCTGACTAATTAAATACCTATCAATCTCCTCCTTAAACACCCTCAATGATTGGGCCTCCACAGCTGTATGTGGCAACGAATTCCATAAATCCATGACCCTCTGGCTAAAAAAATTTCTCCTCATCTCTGTTTTAAATGGGTACCCTCTAATTCTAAGACTGTGACCTCTTGTCCTGGCATCACCCACCAACAGAAACAGCCTTTCCACATCTACTGTGTCCAACTCTTTCAAAATTCGAAATGTTTCTATGAGATCCTCTCTCATTCTACTATACTCTGATGAATACAGTCCAAGAACCGACAAACATTCTTCATATGTTAGCCCTTGCATTCCAGGAATCGTCCTCGTAAATCAGCTCTGAACTCTCTCCAACATCAGTACATCCCTTCAAAGATAGGGGGCCCAAAACCGTATACAGTATTCCAAATGAGGTCTCACCAGTGCCCCATAGAGCCTCATCAACACTTCCTTACTCTTATACACTATTCCTCTTGAAATGAATGCCAACATAGCATTCGCTTTCCTTACTGCCGATCCAACCTGGTGGTTAACCTTTAGGGTATCCTGCATGAGGACCCCCAAGTCCCTTGGCACTTCCAATTTTTGAATTTTCTCCCCATCTAAATAATAATCTGCCCGATTTTTTCTTCTTCCAAAATGTACAACCGTTCATTTCTCAACATTGTATCTCATCTGCCATTTCTTTGCCCACATGTTTAGTCCATTGCTCAACTCTCTCTACACTCGTGACTGTGTGGCTAGACACAGCTTGAATGGCATCTACAACGTTTGTATAAATTTTCTGATAACATTAATGTTGTTGGCAGAATCTCAGATGCCAACAAGGAGTCATACAGGAACGAAATATATCGACTGGTCAAGTGTTGTCACAATAACAACCTTGACAATGTCAGCGAAATCAAAGAAGTAATTGTAGACTTCAGGAAGGGGAAGTCGAGAGAACACACACCAGTTCTCATTGAGGGGTCAACAGTGCCATCACCAAAAACTCTAGCAAATTTTCTACAGATTTACTGTGGAGAGCATTCTGACTCAATGCATCACCATCTGGGTGGGGATGTGGGGGGGGGGGGGCACTGCACAGGATCGTAGAAGGCTTCAGACTGTGGCAGAATCAGCCAGCTCCATTGTGGGCATAAACTTCCCTACAATCGTGTTGCTTTTTCTTGTCTCGTATTGAGATGCAGTGAAAAACTTGTTTTGCATACTGGTTGTGCAGATCAAATCATTGCACAGTACATTGAGGTAGAACAAGACAAAGAAATAACAATGCAGAATAAAGTGTAACAGCTATGGACAAAATGCAGTGCAGGTAAAGAGTAAAGTGCAAGATCATAATGTGGTAGTTTGTGAGGCCAAGAATTCATTTTATTGGCCTAGGGAACTATTTAGTTGTCCTAATACAGCCTGGTGGTAGCTGCTTCCAGATTTTTGTATCTTCTGCCTGATGGAAGAGAGAAGAGAGAGTGACCAGAGTTGAGGGGTGAAGAGGTCTTTGATTATTCTGGCTACTTTACTGAGGCAAGGAGAAGGTTGGTTTCCTTGTTATGCTGAGCTGTGGCCACAACTCTGCAGTTTACTCTGGTCACGTGCAGAGCAGTTGCCATAACAAGCTGTTATGCATCCAGATAGGATGCATTTTATCGTGCATCGATAAAAATCGGTAAGGGTCAATGGTGACATGTCAAATTTCTTTAGCTTCCTGAGGGAGTAGAAGCAATGGTGAGAATCATCATTTGGAAATCATCACAAGGTAAATCTTTGGAACTCACTTCACAACAGCACTGCGACAAGACCTTTACCATACGGATTGAACGGTTTAAGAAGGCAGCTCTCCCCAACCTTCTTAAGGTAATTTCAGAATAGGTAATAAATGCCAGCCTTGGCAGTGACACCCACATTGGGGAAAATGAATAAAATATCAAGGTTAATAACAGCAATCCTACTTTAACAACTCCAGCATTTTAGTTCTGTCTCCCTCACATTACAGGGTATAGTAAGTATCTCAGATGTCTCTTCACTGTGCCACCCACATTCTGTATTTAAAAAGGCAAAGAGATTTCCCAACCATAAGTAAACAGAAAAGTAGGATGTAACGGTTAATCACTGTTCTTTGTAATGGTGTTGTCTGTAAAAAGAAAGCTGATGCAAATCGTGTCACTCTGAGCAGCTGGAATTGAAAGGACAAAGAACAAAGCTGTCACTTAGTGCAGCCTGAATGTTTTCTTAGAGATTCCTCAGATAACATCGTGCTGCTGGAGGAATGCCATTTTTGCCTGAGATCGTCCTTCCGCCATGGTGAAATCATGTACAGCTCTGGTCAAAAGAAAATTGAAATCCATGACTGATTTATTCCCAGTTCTGTCATATTTTTGAAACAATTCCCCATCCGGTCTTCCTTCCTATTTATACCGTTTGTCATAATTCCTGGTCAAAGACTATTAATGCTGCTGTTTGCGCGAAGGTTGCTGTCAGTTGCCTTATTATCCTGTTATGTCTGGGAGTGGTTTATTCGGGAGAGGGTGTGGGGAGGAACATCATTCTGTGTCAAATTTAGCCACAGAGAGAGCCTGGTGTAAAAGAGAGCCATCTGGAAGCAGAGATGCACAGATGCTGTCACAGAGCTTAAGCAAGAGAGAATGTAGAAACAGTGTGACAGCCTGTAGTTTTAGTTTGATTAACTCCTGAGGTAACTTCAGATTTTTCCTGACACGTTTGTGATCAGGTTCAGGAACAGTTATTACCTCTCAATCACCAGGCTACTGAACCAGAGATGATAACTTAATTCACCCCAACACTAAAATGTTCCCACAAACTATGGATTCACTTTCAAGGATTAGATAGATAGATAGATAGATAGATAGATACTTTATTCATCCCCATGGGGAAATTCAACTTTTTTTCCAATGTCCCATACACTTGTTGTAGCAAAACTAATTACATACAATACTTAACTCAGTAAAAAATATGATATGCATCTAAATCACTATCTCAAAAAGCATTAGTAATAGCTTTTAAAAAGTTCTTAAGTCCTGGTGGTAGAATTGTAAAGCCTAATGGCATTGGGGAGTATTGACCTCTTCATCCTGTCTGAGGAGCATTGCATCGATAGTAACCTGTCACTGAAACTGCTTCTCTGTCTCTGGATGGTGCTATGTAGAGGATGTTCAGAGTTATCCATAATTGACCGTAGCCTACTCAGCGCCCTTCGCTCAGCTACCGATGTTAAACTCTCCAGTACTTTGCCCACAACAGAGCCCGCCTTCCTTACCAGCTTATTAAGACGTGAGGCGTCCCTCTTCTTAATGCTTCCTCCCCAACACGCCACCACAAAGAAGAGGGCGCTCTCCACAACTGACCTATAGAACATCTTCAGCATCTCACTACAGACATTGAATGACGCCAACCTTCTTAGGAAGTACAGTCGACTCTGTGCCTTCCTGCACAAGGCATCTGTGTTGGCAGTCCAGTCTAGCTTCTCGTCTAACTGTACTCCCAGATACTTGTAGGTCTTAACCTGCTCCACACATTCTCCATTAATGATCACTGGCTCCATATGAGGCCTAGATCTCCTAAAGTCCACCACCATCTCCTTGGTCTTGGTGATATTGAGACGCAGGTAGTTTGAGTTGCACCATATCACAAAGTCCTGTATCAGTTTCCTATACTCCTCCTCCTGTCCATTCCTGACACACCCCACTATGGCCGTGTCATCAGCGAACTTCTGCACATGGCAGGACTCCGAGTTATATTGGAAGTCTGATGTGTACAGGGTGAACAGGACCGGAGAGAGTACGGTTCCCTGCGGCGCCCCTGTGCTGCTGACCACCGTGTCAGACCTACAGTCTCCCAACCGCACATACTGAGGTCTATCTGTCAAGTAGTCCACTATCCAATCCACCATGTGAGAGTCTACTCCCATCTCCGTTAGTTTGTGCCTTAAGATCTTGGGCTGGATGGTGTTAAAGGCACTAGAGAATTCAAGGAATGTAATCCTCACAGCACAACTGACCCCCTCTAGGTGAGAGAGTGATTTGTGCAGCAAATACGTGATAGCATCCTCCACTCCCACCTTCTCCTTATACGCAAACTGAAGAGGATCCTGGGCGTGCCTGGTTTGTGGCCTCAGATTCTGTATTATCAGCCGCTCCATGGTCTCCATAACATGCGACGTCAAGGCAACAGGTCTGAAGTCATTCAACTCCTTTGGTTGTGGTTTCTTCGGTACCCGGGACAATACAGGATGTTTTCCACTGTCTGGGTACACTTCTCTGCTCCAGGCTCATGTTGAAGATGCGCTGTAGTGGTTCTCCCAGCTCAGTCTCACAGGCCCTCAGTAATCGTGGGGAAACTCCATCCGGTCCAGCCGCCTTGCTGGTACAGATCTTCCTCAGTTGACCTTCCACCTGTGCAGCCGTAATCCTGGGTGTGGGCAAGGTCTCCTGTGAGTGGCTATTTTCCTGTGAGGGAAGTAAGCCTGGTGTGGATTTCTGCGGTGAGGATGAGATTGAGCTGTCGAACCTGTTGAAGAAGTTGTTCAGCTCATGTTATTCTACAACTCATGTTATCAATATTATTTATTGCTTATTTATCCATTATTATTTTGTTTTTCTTGTATTTGTACAATTTATTGTCTTTTGCACATATGTCCACCTTTCTTTGTGTGTAGTTTTTCATTGATTCTATTGCGTTTCTTTGTATTTATTGAGAATGCCTGCAAGAAAATGAACCTCAGGGTATAATGATGGCATATATGCTCTTTGATAATAAATGTACTTTGAACCTGGCGTACCAACTTTGGGGAAGTTTGGGGATCAAAGTCCATCTAGAGATATATGCACCAACGTGGTGATTGTGTGTTATATTCTGCTTCCTGAATGCAGATGCACTGACCTCAGTAAGACCCATGGTGGAAATAGAATTAACAGGTCAAATGCTATTAAATTGCTTCACTATAATTGAATAAGTTCAATTTTCTGTCCCAATTTAAAGTTGCTGTTAATCCTTCTCGTTCCTTCTTCAGTCCTTTATCTATTCCACCAGTCCCCTCCCAGCTTCTCACTTCATCCACTCTCTTGCCCCCTCACCTAGCCTCACCGATCACCTCGTAGCCTTAATTCTAACCCTCCCCGCCATCTTATTCTGGCTTCATTCGCTTTCCTTTCCAGTCCTGATGAAGGGTATTGGCCTGAAATATCCACTCTTTATTCCTCTCCATAGATGCTACCTCACCTTCTGAGTTCCTTCAGCACTTTGTATGTGCTACTTTTTAATTCCCCTTGTCTCACACAGCAAACAAAGATGAAAAAGTTTATAGCAAACTGCAAACATACACTCAATTGCCACTTCATTATATACACCTGTACACCTGCTCATTAATACAAATATCTAATCAGCCATTCATGTGGCAGCAACTCAATGCATAAAAGCGTACAGAAATGGTCAAGAGGTTCAGTTGTTGTTCAGACCAAACATCAGAATGGGAAGAAATGTGATCTAAATGACTTTGACTGTGGTATGATTGTTGATGCCAGACAACGTGGTTTGAATATCTCAGAAATGGCTGACCTCCTGGGATTTTCATGCACAACAGTCTATCGAGAATGTGAGATACAAAAAAAACATCCAGTGAGCAGCAGTTCTTTTGGGCAAAAACACATTGTTAATGAGAGCAATCAGAGGGAAATGGCCAGACCGGTTCAAGCTGACAAGAAGACAACAGTATCTCAAATAATTTTATGTTACAGCAGTGGTGTGCAAAAGTGCATCTTGAATGCACAACTTGTTGAAGCTTGAAGTAGATGGCCTACGGCAACAGAAGACCATACTTGGTTAGCTCCACTCTTGTACTTAATAAAATGGCCACTGAGTGTATTCAATATAAAGACATTTTCATATCCTGCCTTCAAGCTTCTTTAAATAAAACTTTATTCCCGTGATTGCATTTTTGGTACTAAATTTATTACCGTATCTTTAATGATTTTGTAGATTCGCTGACAGTTATATCAGATCAGCGACAATATACTTCTCCTTGTACGTGACAATTGATATGGTACACTCAACAGACCCTTCCAGCCCCACTGTCACTCAGCCTCCTCATATTAAGTACAGCTTGAGCACAGCAAACTCTCACAGCTTGAGTCTGTCTCAAAGTTCCTCCGGAATCCTAATTTCTATCTGTCAGATAGCCCATAGGATCCAGAAAATTGAAATTCCTGGAACACATCAGAATCAGATTTATTATCACTGACATATGTCATGAAATGTATTGTTTTTTGGCAGCAGTATGGTGTAAGACATTAAAAAGCTATAAGTTACAACAAAAAAATAACAATTAGTGCAAAAGAGGAATAGTGAAGTGTTGCTCATTGGCTCATGGACCATTCAGAAACTAGTGGGAGAGGGGAAGAAGCTGTTACTAAAACATTCAGTGTGGGTCCACAGACTCCTATACCTCCTCTCTGATGGTATTAATGAGAAAAGGACATGTCCTGAATAGTGACAGTCTTTAATTAAGGATGCTGCCTTCTCGAGCCACTACCTTTTGAAGATGTCCTCAATGGTGGGAGGCTTGTGACTGCAATGGAGCTGGCTAAATCTACAACTCTTTGAAGCCTCTTTTGATCCTGTGCTTTGGTACCCCCATATTAGGTGGTGATGCAACCAGCGAGAACGGTCTCCACGCTACAGATGCAGACATTTGCCACAGAGTTCTTGCTGACATACCAAATCTCCTCAAACTCCTAATATAACCATATAACCATATAACAATTACAGCATGGAAACAGGCCATCTCAGCCCTACTAGTCCGTGCCGAATGCTTACTCTCACCTAGTCCCACTAGCCCGCACTCCGCCCATAACCCTCTATTCCTTTCCTGTCCATATACCTATCCAATTTTACTTTAAATGACAATACCGAACCTGCCTCTACCACTTCTACTGGAAGCTCATTCCACACAGCTACCACTCTCTGAGTAAAGAAATTCCCCCTCGTGTTACCCTTAAACATTTGCCCCCTAACTCTCATGTCCTCTTGTTTGAATCTCCCCTACTCTCAATGTAAAAAGCCTAAACATGTCAACTCTATCTCCCTCATAATTTTAAATACCTCTATCAAGTCCCCCCTCAACCTTCTACGCTCCAAAGAATAAAGACCTAACTTGTTCAACCTTTCCCTGTAAGTTAGGTGCTGAAACCCAGGTAACATTCTAGTAAATCTTCTCTGTACTCTCTCTATTTTGTAGACATCTTTCCTATGTTGCCTTGACGTCGCACGTGATGAAGACCATGGAGCGGCTGATAATACAGAATCTGAGGCCACAAACCAGGCATGCCCGGGATCCTCTTCAGTTTGCGTATAAGGAGAAGGTGGGAGTGGAGGATGCTATCACGTATTTGCTGCACAAATCCCTCTCTCACCCAGATGGGGTCAGTGGTGCTGTGAGGATTACATTCCTGGACTTCTCTAGTGCCTTTAACACCATCCAGCCCAAGATCTTAAGGCACAAACTAACGGAGATGGGAGTAGACTCTCACATGGTGGATTGGATAGTGGACTACTTGACAGATAGACCTCAGTATGTGCGGTTGGGAGACTGTAGGTCTGACACGGTGGTCAGCAGCACAGGAGCGCCACAGGGGACCGTGCTCTCTCCGGTCCTGTTCACCCTGTACACATCGGACTTCCAATATAACTCAGAGTCCTGCCATGTGCAGAAGTTCGCTGATGACACGGCCATAGTGGGGTGTGTCAGGAATGGACAGCAGGAGGAGTATAGGAAACTGATACAGGACTTTGTGATATGGTGCAACTCAAACTACCTGCGTCTCAATATCACCAAGACCAAGGAGATGGTGGTGGACTTTAGGAGATCTAGGCCTCATATGGAGCCAGTGATCATTAATGGAGAATGTGTGGAGCAGGTTAAGACCTACAAGTATCTGGGAGTACAGTTAGACGAGAAGCTAGACTGGACTGCCAACACAGATGCCTTGTGCAGGAAGGCACAAAGTCGACTGTACTTCCTTAGAAGGTTGGCGTCATTCAATGTCTGTAGTGAGATGCTGAAGATGTTCTATAGGTCAGTTGTGGAGAGCGCCCTCTTCTTTGCGGTGGCGTGTTGGGGAGGAAGCATTAAGAAGAGGGACGCCTCACGTCTTAATAAGCTGGTAAGGAAGGCGGGCTCTGTCGTGGGCAAAGTACTGGAGAGTTTAACATCGGTAGCTGAGCGAAGGGCGCTGAGTAGGCTACGGTCAATTATGGAAAACTCTGAACATCCTCTACATAGCACCATCCAGAGACAGAGAAGCAGTTTCAGCGACAGGTTACTATCGATGCAATGCTCCTCAGACAGGATGAAGAGATCAATACTCCCCAATGCCATTAGGCTTTACAATTCAACCGCCAGGACTTAAGAACTTTTTAAAAGCTATTATTAATGCTTTTTGAGATAGTGATTTAGATGCATATCATATTTTTTACTGAGTTAAGTATTGTATGTAATTAGTTTTGCTACAACAAGTGTATGGGACATTGGAAAAAAAGTTGAATTTCCCCATGGGGATGAATAAAGTATCTATCTATCTATCTATCTATCTATCTATCTATCTATCTATCTATCTATCTATCTATCTATCTATCTATCTATCTATCTATCTATAATTCAGTGACCAGAACTGTACACAATACTCCAAATTCAGCCTTACCAATGCCTTGTACAATTTTAACATTACATCTCAACTCCTATACTCAAAGCTCTGATTTATAAAGGCCAACATACCAAAAGATTTCTTCACCACCCTATCCACATGAGATTCCATCTTCAGGGAACTATGCACCATTATTCCTAGATCACTCTGTTCTACTGCATTCTTCAATGCCCTACCACTTACCATGTATGTCCTATTTGGATTATTCCTACCAAAATGTAGCACCTCACACTTATCAGCATTAAACTCCATCTGCCATCATTCAGCCCACTCTTCTAACTGGCCTAAATCTCTCTGCAAGCTTTGAAAACCTACTTCATTATCCACAACGCCACCTACCTTAGTATCATCTGCATACTTACTAATCCAATTTACCACCCCATCATCCAGATCATTAATGTAAATGACAAACAACATTGGACCCAGTATAGATCCCTGAGGCACACCACTAGTCACCGGCCTCCAACCTGACAAACAGTTATCCACCACTACTCTCTGGCATCTCCCATCCAGCCACTGTTGAATCCATTTTACTACTTCAATATTAATACCTAACGATTGAACCTTCCTAACTAACCTTCCATGTGGAACATTGTCAAAGGCCTTACTGAAATCCATATAGACAACATCCACTGCTTTACCCTCTTCAACTTTCCTCATAAGCTCTTCAAAAAATTCAATAAGATTTGTCAAACATGACCTTCCACACACAAATCCATGCTGACTGTTCCTAATCAGACCCTGTCTATCCAGATAATTATATATACCATCTCTAAGAATACTTTCCATTAATTTACCCACCACTGACGTCAAACTGACAGGCCTATAATTGCTAGGTTTACTCTTAGAACCCTTTTAAAACAATGGAACCACATGAGCAATATGCCAATCCTCCGGCAGCATCCCTGTTTCTAATGTCATTTGAAATATTTCTGTCAGAGCCCCTGCTATTTCTACACTAACTTCCCTCAAGGTCCTAGGGAATATCCTGTCAGGATCCGGAGATTTATCCACTTTTATATTCCTTAAAAGCGCCAGTACTTCCTCCTCTTTAATCGTCATAGTTTCCATAACTGCCCTACTTGTTTCCCTTACCTTACACAATTCAATATCCTTCTCCTTAGTGAATACCGAAGAAAAGAAATTATTCAAAATCTCCCCCAACTCTTTCGGCTCCACACATAGCTGTCCACTCTGATTCTCTAAGGGACCAATTTTATCCCTCACTATCCTTTTGCTATTAATATAACTGTAGAAACCCTTTGGATTTATTTTCCCCTTACTTGCCAAAGCAACCTCGTATCTTCTTTTGAAGTAGAATGAAGTATGAAGTAGAACTGCCGGTGTGCCTTCATTATGATTGCATCAATGTGTTATCACATCATAGGAATACAATGATATATACCATAGCTGAGATTTACATCCATTTGATTATTTACTTTTATTGAGAAATACAGCTCGGAACTGGCCCTTCCAACTCAACAAGCTACAGTACTCAGCAACCTACCTATTTAACACTAGCCTAATCACAGAACAATTTACAATGAACAATTAACCTACTAATCCATACGTCTTTGGACTGTGGGAGGAAACCAGAGCATCTGGTGGAAACCCATGCAGTTCATGGGGAGACCTCCAAAAGGACCATATCTTGTGATGGTTTGGAGGCTTGCATGCCTCATTGGTCCAGAGGGTTATGTAGGCTGGGGTCACGACCTTGTGCTTTGGCTCCTGGTAGGGTCACGCATGCCAAACAGGTCAAAGGGTAGAGGCCAGACTAAGAATGGCACTGGTCCTCCAGGGTTGGAGGTTCAGCTCAGGGCTAACAACCCTGACTGGTCAAACAAAACTGTTACAGAATCAGCAATGACAAATCCTTCTACATCTGGCCAAGCAGAGAGGGAGATGGAGGACCCATCACCCTAAACGCCAGCAGGCATAACAGACAGTAAGTAGCCAGGGGAAGAATGTACAAATTCCTTGCAGATGACACTGGAATTGAACTCTGAACTCCTGAATGACCCGAGCTGGAATAGTTCCATGCAAACTGCTACGTTATTGTGGCATCTTGTATCTAAGTTCCCTCTTTCCTGAATGTTGTTACTCCACAGGAAGAAATGGAAACGGAACCCATCTCAGTGATGTTGAGAAGTAAATATAGGGCAGGAAAATGTTGGTCTACTGAAGTACATATGGATAGTTGATGTCAAGATGTATGAAAGAAACAAAAGCTTTATTTCACTTTAACCAGTTGGACATGATTTTTCACTCATTCATAAAATAGTGTATTTGATGTTTTAAAGACTGTGTTTTTAAAAACAATACAGTGGATTCCATTTAATGGGCCATCAGTTAATCGAAGCTGTCGCTTATTTGGGACAACTCTTAAAGAACAAAAACTAACCAAGAAAATAGTTAGGATTCCCTTCATTTATTTAGACACCATTCCACTTAATTGGAGCAGGAGATGTGTTAAACGATTTCTAACTAGCATCCGTCTGCGTACTTGTATGACCATTAGGCATTACCCAGGGCTTAAACTGAATCATTTTTAAATAGTGTCAGTTTCATGTGCTTGTGTTACAGTACAATTTGGGTCGACGGATTCTGATTCAAAAAGCAATGATTTTTGATAACACTGGACAACAAAGATCGTATTTCCTGAATACTTCTGGGTGCATCTTATAGAATTCAGGCTGCTGATCATCAAAATCGCCTTATTTCCTTATCATGCACCAGTTTTTTGGAATTGCTGATATTTGTTATTTCAAGTCATAATTCAAGACAGAATAAATGATGCCAAGATTAAGGAAGGCATTTTTGTTGGTCCACAAATCAAGCAGATCATCAATGATAGACAAGTCGAAAAACTTCTAGCTGGATCAGAGAAAATCACATGCAAAGCATTCAGGGGTGTGGCTGAAAATTTTCTTGGTAACTACAGAGCACCAAACTATGTGCAACTAGTTGACAACGTGCTTCAAGCATACAAATCCATGAAGTGCAACATGTCACTAAAGATTCATTTTCTGCATTCCCATTTAGACATCTTCCCTGCAAGTCTTGGCGCTGTCAGTGATGAGCATGATGAAAGGTTTCACCAGGACATTGCAGTCATGGAGAAATGGTATTAGGGCCACTGGAATCTATCAATGCTGTCTGATTATTGCTGGACACTTAAGCAAGAAGCCTCAGACACTGAGTACAAACAAAAATCATCAATAAAACATTTTTAGCTTAGTTGAACAATTGCAAAATGTTAGCACTGTTATGCAATTAAATGCATTATATTCAATAAAAGTTAATCTCTCATTTCTTCTAGCTCCTACATGATACAAGTAATCTGAAATTATATTTGTGTTCAGCGTCAAGCAGTCTATCATAAACAAATAAAAATTCTGAGGAAGAAACACTTTGAAAGAAATTATTGTTCAGTGTAATTTTGAATTTTGTTTTTTTAAAATTTTGGACCCTTGCCAAGATACCACGAAAAGTTTTGACATTAGCTAAAAAATTACCCTACTGGCAGTGTACACTGGATGAATTCCTGCATCGATAGCTATTAGGAACTAACACAGTTTTATAGTACTGTAGTACCATTGGTAGTGTTCTAATTTGTTCTGTATTTCATTCAAATGCATAAGTTGGTACCATTAAATGTTTGTTTGTCTCTTTTTATATATGTCATGAAAATTCAGTTAATTGTTGTGCTGTTTAATAGGGCCAAAACACATTGGTCCCGATGTGTTCCAATTAACCGGAATAAGAACATAAAACTTTAAGACATAGGAGCAGAATTAGGCCATCACCCCATCGAGTCTGCTCCACCATTTTATCATGGCTGATCCTGGATCCCACTCAACCCCATACATCTGCCTCCTGCCATATCCTTCGATGCCCTGACTGATCAGGTAATTATCAACTTTTGCCTTAAATGTACCCATGGACTTGGCCTCCACTGCAGTCTGTGCAGAGCATTCCACAGATTTGCTACTCTCTGGTAAAAAAAAATCCTCCCTATCTCTGTTCTAAAGTGTCGCCCCTCGGTTTTGAGGCTGTGCACTCTAATTCTGGATACCCCCACCATAGGAAACATAGGTCCGAGAGAGACTACGTCAGGCCCAGGGATTTATCTACCCTTATTCGCTGTAAGCGCTTCCTCCTCTTTAACCCCTATATGTTCCATGACACTACCTCTTGTTTCCCATCCTTCGATATATGCTCTGCCAGTTTCCTGAGTAAATACTGATGCAAAAAAAGCTGTTTAAGATCTCCCCTATCTCTTGAGGCTCCACACATTGAAGGTCACTCTGATCTTCTAGAGGACCAATTTTGTCCCTTACTATCCTTTTACTCTTAATATACTTGTAGAAACCCTTTGGGTTTACCTTCACATTATCTGCCAAAGCAACCTCATGTTTTCTTTTTGCCTTCCTGATTTCTTTCTTTAGTATTTTCTTACATTTTCTATACTCTTCAAGTACCTCATTTGTTCCTTGTTGACTATACCTGCTATACACCTCTTTCTTTTTCTTAACCAGATCGCCAATATCCCTTGAAAACCAAGGTTCCCTATGCCTGTTAACTTTGCCTTTAATCCTGGCAGGAACATGCAAACTCTGCACTCTCAAAATTTTGCCTTTGATGGCCTTCCACTTACTGAACACATCCTTGCCAGAAAACAACTTAGTCCAATCAACTCTTCCTAGATCCTTTCTCATTTCCACAAAATTGCCCTTCTCCAATTTAGAACCTCAACTCGAGGACCAGACCCATCCTTATCCATAATTAACCTGAAACTATTGACATTATGGTCACTGGATCCAAAATGCCTACACATACTTCTGTCACCTCGCCTGTCTGGTTCCCTAATAGGAGATCATAGTCTCTCGTAGGTACCTCTATATATTGATTTAGAAAACTTTCCTGAACACATTTGACAAACTCCAAGCCATCTAGCCCTTTCACAGTGTGGGAGTCCCAGTCAATATGTGGAAAGTTAAAATCCCCTACTATTACAACTTTCTGTTTCTTACATCAGTCTGCTCCAATTCTTTCTGACTATTGGGCAGTCTATAATACACCCCTATTAGTGTGGTCACACCTTTCCCATTCCTCAGCTCTTCCCATATGGTCTCTGTAGACAAGCCCTCTGGGCTGTCCTGTCTATGCACAGCTGTGATATTTTCACTGACTAGTAATGCCACTCCTCCCCCTTTCATCCCTCCCCCTCTATCATGTCTGAAACCACGGAACCCGGAACATTCAGCAGCCAGTCCTGCCCCTCTTGCAACCAAGTCTCACTAATAGCAATAATGTTGTAATCCCACATGCCAATCCATGCCCTAAACTCATCTGCCTTACCTACAATACTCCTTGCATTGAAATAGATGCACCTGAGAACATTTCTATCACATACGAACCTTTGATTTCTGTGTATACATGCAGTCCTCAATGACCTTTATCCTCCTCCACCTCACTATCTGCTCTAACACTCTGGCTTCCCTCCCCCTGCAAATCTAGTTTAAACCCCCCTGGAGCAGCACTAGCAAATCTACCCGCAAGGATGTTAGTCCCCCTCCAGTTCAGGTGTAAAGTGTCCCGTTGAAACAGGTCCCACTTCCCCTGGAACAAAGCCCAATTGTCCAGAAACATGAAGCCCTCCCTCCTGCACCATCCCCTTAGCCACATATTTAGCCGCATTATCTTCCTATTTCTAGCCTCACTAGCATGCGGCAGGGGTAGCAATCCTGAGATTGCAACCCTGGAGGTCCTGTCCTTCAACTTTGCACCTTACTGCCTAAACTCTTTTTGTAGGACCTCCTCCTCCTTCCCATTCACATCACTAGTGCCTGCATGGACCATGACATCTGGCCACTCACCCTCCCTCCTGAGAATACTTAGAACACGATCAGAGATACCTAGAACACGATCCAGTCCCTGGCAGCAGGAAGGCAACAGACCATCTGGGATTCTCTATCTCTCCCACAGAACCTCTTATCTGTCTCCCTAACTATCGAACCCCCTATCACTAATGCTCTCCTCTTTTCCCTCCTTCCTTTCTGAGCTGAGGGTCTGGGCTCGGTGCCAGAGACACGACCACTACAACTTGTCCCTGGTAGGTCGTCCCCACCAACAGTATCCAAAATGGCGTGCTTATTGTTGATGGGAACGGCCACAGAGACAAGAATATTCTATTCTCCTTGAAATAAATGCCAACATTGCATTTGCCTTCTTTACCACAGACTCAACCTGTAAATTAACCTTCTGGGAGTTTTGCAAGAAGATTCCTAAGTCTCTTTGCACCTCTGATGTTTGAACATTCTCCCCATTTAGATAATAGTCAGCACTATTGTTCATTTTACCAAAATATATTATCATACATTTCCCAACACTGTATTCCATCTGCCACTTTTTTGCCCATTCTTCCAATTTGTTGAAGTCCTTCTGCAATTGCATTGCTTCCTCAGCACTACCTACCCCTCCACCTATTTTCGTATCATCTGCAAACTTTGCTACAAAGCCATCAATTCCATTATCTAAATTATTGACAAACAATGTGAAAAGCGGTGGTCCCAATACTGACCCCTGAGGAACACCACCAGTCACCAGCACCCAACCAGAAAATGCCCCTTTTACTCCCACTCGTTGCTTCCTGCCTGTCAGCCATTCCACTATCCATGTCAGTATCTTACCGGTAACGCTTTTGGATTTTATCTTGTTAAGTAGCCTCATGTGTAGCACTTTATCAAATGCTTTCGAAAATCCAAGTAAATGACATCCACTGCCTCTTCTTTGTCCACCCTGCTTGTTACTTCCTCAATGAACTCTAACAGATTTGTCAGGCAAGATTTTGCTTCATAGAAACCATGCTGACTTTGACTTATTTTATCATTAGTCTCCAAGTACCTCAAAACCTCATCCTTAATAATGGACTCCAACACTTTCCCAACCGCTGAGGTTAGGCTATCTGGCCTATCATCACCTTTCTTTTGCCTTCCTCTCTCCCTAAGGAGGAAAGAATCTCAAACTAACTTGTAGTAAAGTTAATAAACTATCAGCCAGGTTTCAGGTTAGCTGTTGAATATGGTTATTGTCTGGTACTTTTATCATTTGTTTATTTTCTGGGCAACCATTGACACAAAGATATGAGTTTGAATCTCAGCCTGGCTATTCAGGAACTGAAATTTAAATAAAAGATAGAACATAGAACAGTACAACACAGCCATTCTGCCCACAATGTTGTGCTGAGTTTTTAACCTACTCTACGTCAATCTATCCATTCTCAGAATCAGAATCAGGTTTATTATCACCAGCATGTGACGTGAAATTTTTTAACTTAGCAGCAGCAGTTCAATGCAATACATAATCTAGCAGAGAAAAAATATAATAAATAAAATAATGATAATAATAATAAATAAACAAGTAAATCAATTACATATATTGTATAGATTAAAACGTGCAAAAACAGAAATACAGTATATTTTTTTAAAAAGTGAGTTAGTGTCCAAAGATTCAACATCCATTTCAGAATCGGATGGCAGGGGGGAAAAAGCTGTTCCTGAATCACTGAGTGTGTGCCTTCAGCCTTCTGTATCTCCTACCTGATGGTAACAGTGAGAAAAGGACATGCCCTGGGTGCTGGAGGTCCTTAATAATGGATGCAGCCTTTCTTAGACAACACTCCCGGAAGATGTCCTGGGTACTTTGTAGGCGAGCACACAAGTTAGAGCTGACTAGATTTACAACCTACTGCAGCTCCTTTCAGTCCTGTGCAGTAGCCCCTCCATACCAGACAGTGATGCAATCTGTCAGAATGCTCTCCACGGTACAACTATAGAAGTTTTAGAGTGTATTCATTGACATGACAAATCTCTTCAAACTCCTAATAAACTATAGCGGCTGCCTTGTCTTCTTTGTAAATATATCAAGTTGGGACAAGATTAGATCCTCAGAGATCTTGACACCCAGGAACTTGAAGCTGCTCACTCTCTGTACTTCTGATCCCTCTATGAGGATTGGTATGTGCTCCTTCATCTTACCCTTCCTGAAGTCCACAATCAACTCTTTTGTCTTACTGAAGTTGAGTGCCAGGTTGTTGCTGTGACACCATTCCACTAATTGGCATATCTCATTCCTGTTCGCCTTCTCGTCACCACCTGAGATTCTACCAGCAATTGTTGTATTGTCAGCAAATCTATAAATGGTATTTGAGCTATGCTTAGCTACACAGTCATGTATATATAGAGAGTGGAGAAGTGGGCTAAGCACATACCCCTGAGGTGCACCAATGTTGATCATCAGCAAGGAGGATATGTTATCACCAATCCGCACTGATTGTGGTCTTCCAGTTAGGAAGCTGAAGATCCAATTGCAGAGGGAGGTACAGAGACCCAGGTTCTGTAACTTCTCAATCAGGTTTGTGGGAATGATGGTACTAAGTGCTGAGCTATAGTCGATGAACAACATCCTGACGTAAGTGTTTGTGTTCTCCAGGTGGTCTAAAGCTGCGTGGAAAGCCATGACTTATTGTGGCGATAGGCAAATTGCAATGACTCCAGGTCCTTGCTGAGGCAGGAGTTCAGTCTAGTCAAGAGCAACTTCTCAAGGCATTTCATCACTGTCGATGTGATTGCTACCGAGTGAGAGTCATTAAGGCAGCCCATATTATTCTTCTTAGGCACTGATGTAACTGTTAACTTTTTGAAGCAAGTGGGAACTTCTGCCCATAGCAGTGAGAGGTTGAAAATGTCCTTGAATACTCCCACTAGTTGGTTGGCACAGGTTTTCAGAGCCTTACCAGGTACTTTATTGGGACCTTCTGCCTTACGAGGGTTCACTCTCATTAAAGACAGAAATTGTCCTCTGAGACAGAAATCACAGGGTTATCAGGTGCAGCAGGGATGTTTACAGCTGTAGTTGTGTTTTCCCTTTCAAAGCTTCCACAGAAGCCTGCCATTTTTCTTTCATTCATGAGCCATTTCATTCATGTGAAATATTATCCACGTTTATTTAAAAATAAATTAGGATTTTTTGCAAAAGGTTGTCAAATAGTTGAACCAGATATTACTGACTTGTCATAATATCCATGTGTTCTTCAGGAACAGACATCAACCATTATCATTTGATTTGGCCTCAGTGAGATTCCAGACTCTTAATTGTCTTCTCAGATCAGAGCAATTTGGAATGGACCAGGACAGCTAAGGATTATGGGGATAAAGTAGGGTTGAAAAATCCACCATGACCCAATGGTGAAGCAAACTCAAATTGCCTAATTCTACTAATATATCTTATGATCTAATGGACAGTAAATGCTGCCATTGCTGATGGTGCCCACTTCCCATGCTGAAAGAATTTAGAAAGTCCTCAAGTACGGACTTTGCCCTTAGCGAGCTACAACTTCAGTTCACGGGCTCGATTCAACTGAGATGCAGACAGGCCAATCTACAGAGGAAAAGAAAGTATAGTAAAGTAATTTTATTATCAAAATATTAATGCAGTATGTTACCTTATACTATCCTGAGATTCATTTCCTTGCATTCACTATAGGACAATGAAATACAGCAGAATCAATGAACAAGCTACACACAAAGACTGATGCAATCTGTGCAAGTAAAATAAATAGGTACGTACATACAATGTATATAAGTATAGTAGACACAGTACATGCATACTGACAACGTGAGTTGTTGAATCTTGTAAATGAGTACATTGGCTGCAAAATCAGTTCAGAGTTGAGGTGAGTGTCGTTATCCGTGCTAGCTTACTGCCTTAGCAGTCTGCAGGGATCTGGCACATCATCAAAAATCTTGACAAACTTCGGTAGATGTGGAAACAGTACTGACTGGCTGCATTACAGCCTGGTATGTGAACACTCATGCCTTTGAGCAGAAAATCCTGAAAAAGGCAGTGGATACAGCCCAGTACATCAAGGGTAATGCCTTCCCAACTGTTGAGCACATCCACGTGAAACATTGCAGAGTCCATCATCAAAGTTCCTCACCACCCAGATGATGTGCTTTTCTTGCTGCTGCAAGGTAGAAGTGCCTCAGGACTCACATCACCAGGTTCGAGAACAGTTACTAGCTCTCAGCCATCAGGCTCCTGAACAAAAGAGGGTGACTACACTCATTCTACTTCTGATTCCCACAATCAATGGTCTCACTTTAAGGCATCTTTACCTCATTATTTAATGCTCTCGTTATTTATTGCCATTTATTAATTTGTCATTTGCACAGTTTGTTGTTCCATTGATCTTTTTTACAGCTATTGTTCTATAGATTTGCTAAGTATGTCCGCAGGAAAAAGAATCTCTCAGGGTTGTATATGGTGACATGTATGTAGATTGAAAATAAATTTTGCTTTAAATGTTTAAATTTGGTTCAGGAGCCTGATGGTTGAGGGTTAATAACTGTTCTTGATCCTGGTGGTGTGAGTCCTGAGGCTCCTGTACCTTCTTCCCAATGGCTGCAGTGAATGGACTAGGTGGTGGGAATCTTTGATGAGTGTTGTATTCTTGTGGCAGTGCTCCTTATAGGTGTGCTCCTTATAGGTGTGCTCAGTGGTAGGGAGGGATTTGCCAGTGAAGATTCCTGTCTGTGCCTGTGAACATTTTCAATAATTCATGACATGAGTCATGATTATTGGTACAGAATTATACATGGAACATAAGTGTATTTTACACAAGGTCTAATAACATTTAGAGAATCTGATATGTACATCAATTTAATTATCTGCATTAATTATCATCAGAGGATGGAATGGTAGTGTAGCAGTAGGCACAATATCTATACAGCACCAGCAACCACTGATCAGAATTCAATTCCCTTTGTTGTCTGTAAAGAGCTTAAACATTCTCTTCACAACCACATGGGCTTCCTCTGGGTGCTCCAGGTTCTTCCCACATTCCAAAGATGTACAGATTACAGCTGGTGAGATGTGCGCATGTTATGTTGGCACCAGAAGCATGGCAATAATCATGGGCTGTCCCCAATATGGTCTGTGTTGGTCATTGACACAAATGATGCATTTTACTGTATGTTTTGATGTACATGTGACAAATCTCTAATTATAATTTTGGAATTATATTTTAATTTCCAATCTCTCCATTAGACATCCTACCTAACCTGTAAGTACGCACGGCTGTTAACATTCAAAGATCTATGAATTTGATGTTAATATTGGTGGCAGTTACACCACTTGCCTTGCCCTGTGCTCTGGAATTCCCTTTGTAAATTTCTCCACCTTTCTCATCTGTTTAGCAGCTTCTATGTATGTCTTTGGTGTTGATTTCATTATTGGTATTATAAAGTCAGCCAATAACAGAGGAAAATATAGATTTTATTTATTGCAGTCACTAAAATCGGATGACATCAAAAGTATCAGTCTCTTCTATAAATTTCCCAAACTCAATAGTAGCTACTTATAACATTGTTTCCAATTGCAATAGCAAGTTCACATCTAATTAGTTCTTCAAGTTCAGGACCAAGTTCGAGAGTAATTGCCATTCAACCATACATACTGTATGAATATAGCCTTTTTGAGATAGTGATTTAGATGCATATCATATTTTTTACTGAGTTAAGTATTGTATGTAATTAGTTTTGCTACAACAAGTGTATGGGACATTGGAAAAAAAAAGTTGAATTTCCCCATGGGGATGAATAAAGTATCTATCTATCTATCTAACAAAACAGTATTCCTCCAAGGCCAAGGTGGGAAATACATTAACAACAATCACATAGTGCACATATATGTAATTACAATAGCAAAAAAACATATAGTCACATAAACGAATGATATACCCCAAGTTGCTGAGTGTCACGGCCTGCGGATTGATGGGGCATAGCATGTTTCATGACTCTGGGCTTCTGCTAACTGGAATTCAGAAGAATGAAGAGTGATCTCATTCAAAACCTATTGAATGTTGAAAGACCTCAAAAGAGTGGATGTGGAGAGGATGATTCCAATGGTTGGTGGACTAGGACCCTAAGGACACAGCTTCAGAATAGAGGGACATCTATTTAGAATAGAGATGAGGAGGTATTTCTTTAGCTGGAGAGTATTGAATCTGTGGAATTCATTGCCACAGATGACTGTGGAGGTCAAGTCATTGGGTATATTTAAAGCAAGTGTTGATACATTCCTGATCAGTCAGGGCACGAAGGGCTACGGGGAGAAGGCAGGCAATTTAGACTGAGAGGGAAATGATGAAATGGTGGAGCAGACTCAATGGGCCAAGTGTCCTTATTCTGGTCCTACATCTTATGGTCTTACGGGCTGATCTTGTCCTGGAGCCATGTTTCTGCAAGAACATGCACACAGCAGTCCTCATCATGCGTTAATGCAGCTGCAGAAAATACAGCAATTATTTCTTTCAATATTTTAAATTTGTTTTCTAGATCTGTGTGCCAATGCAAGATCAGAATTTATATCATTTTCAAATTCCCTTTGAGAAGGTAGTGCTGAGCTGACTTTTAGAACCGCTGCAGTCTGGTACTCCTCAATATGATTGGTTGGATGAGTCACTCACCACAGGATACCAAGCCTCTGACTGGCTCTTGTAGCCATGGTAATTCTGTGGCTCTTCCAGCTGAGTTTCTGGCCAATGGGAACTCCTGGGATCTTAATGACGAGAGTCTTGGCGATGCTAACATTTGAGAATATTAAGAGTTTGTGTCGAATGTGATTATTGCTTGGCACTCTTGTGTTTGGATTTGGAATTGGAATTAGTTTATTATTATCTTGTACATTGAGAAGCTTTTCATACAGATCAATTCATTGTACAGAGCACTGAAGTAGTAGAAAGTAAAGCAATAACAGAATGCAGAATATGGTTTAATGGATACAGAGAAGGTAGAGTGTAGCTTGACAACAAGGTGCAAGGTCGTAATGATGCAGGTCAATCTTGTAATAGAGAACCATTCAATAGACTTAGAACAGTAGAGTAGAAGTTGCCCTTGAGCCTGATGGTACTTGCTTTCAGGCTTTTGTATCTTCTGCCTGATGGAAGGAGAAGAAGAGAGAATGTCAGGGTGGGAGGGGTCTTTGATTGCATTGACAACCTTACCAAAGCAGTGAGAAGAGTCATTGGAGTGGAGGCTGGTTTCTCTGATGCACTGAGCTGTGTCCACAAGTCTCTGTAGTTCCTTGCAGTCATGGACAGAGCAGTTACCATACCAGGCTGTGATGTATTTGTTTAGGATGCACCAATAAAATTTAGTAAGGGTCAACTTATTTTGTGGATATTATCTTCTAGGAGAAAATTTAGATTACTAAGTTAGCTGCTACCAACACAAAATTCAGCTGCTCACTTTACAATTACCCTGAAGGCTCACATCTTATCACATTGCAAACGTGGCTGTAGGATACAGACACACTTTCAAACAGCTTCAGAGGGACTTCTGCAGAGCTGTAGTTGTTGCAGGATTTAACACAGTGTTTAGGACCAGATCAATCTTGGTGGAATTTTCAAATTCATCCTCCCCATATTGATCCACATAAGGCATACGTGTCTTCCTGAAATGAATTCTTTACTCTAGACCTGATAAATTCCAACCCTTAGGAATCCACATCCCATTCTGCACTGCAGTCCACTTACCCAACATTTCTCAAAGTCAACATTTAAAAGCACATAGCGTCAGGATTTCTATTACTATTTCACTTTATTCTGCATTCCATTTTTGTTTTATCTTGTACCACCACAATGGACAGTGTAATGACTTGATCTGTATGGAGGGTATGCAAAACAAGTTTTTCACTGTATTTCAGCACACATGACAATAATAAACCAATTTACCAATTTAAAGTACATGTATGCACAGGTGCAATAAAAAACTTCCTTGACATAAATGACACATTCACTTTATGTTTGAATGTTTTGATGTGCAGTACACGTGACAATTTTTTTTATTATGCATTCTTTATCTTTGGGTGGCAGGATGGAGATATGTTTCTACCAAAGGAGGTGTAAGGTACTCCATCCTTCCGCTAATCTGCAGGTCAAAGTGTAGCACCGGCTTAACCCCTCAATCAGAGTCATGCGAAGCCATGGGAGAAGGTGGTAGATGGTCATATGAGCAGCTTGTACATATCAAAAGTTCTGCTTATGCAACACTGATGCCAGGCAGACAATCTCTGGAGTTTATGGATATTGGTTGGGGTCACATGTCTTGTAAAGACACTGCCCAGAAGAAGGCAATGACAAGCCAATTCTGTTGAAAAACATTGCCAGAAACAATCTTGAACATGGACAGATGAAAGACCATGATTGTCCACGACAAACGGCACGACACGTAAAAATGATGATGATAATCTCTATCTTACTGTGTTTCTTTTGGTGCTGCATCGAATCCACAGCAACAACTATTTTGTTTTCCTTTACACTCGTGTACTGGAAATGATGTTAAACAAACTCTAAAGGTAATCTTTATATCACGGGCACATAGAATCAAATACACACATTCACAAGAAAATCATAACTGAACAACATAAATTATACAAAATTATATAGAAAGGACACAATTTGAACAAGACACGTCTATTGTGGTACCGGGTGGTCTAAGTGAACAAGGCTCTGTGATATTGATGTAGTAATCAGGGTTGTGCCAATTGGTTCAAAAACCAAATGATTGAAGAGAAGTAGCAGTTGTCAAACTTGTTGGTGTGGTACTTCAGGCTTCTGTATCTCTTGGTCCAGTGCTGGGTATCCTTGATGATCGATGTTACCTCCTTGATGATCTCCATTGTTTCCCTTCAAGAATATAACTCACTATTTAATGGCAGAGCATCCCTGTTCACTCTCTCCCAGCATTATATCCATTTCTACCCTCGTCAGTGTTCCAGCTGTGTCCATTTATGACCCCCTTTTAAACCCCCATTACTGTTGTGAACTTACTTTGATTCAGAGGTACAGCGCAGAATAGGCCCTTCAGCCCAAAGGGCCACACCACCCGACAACCCATCTAGCCTAATCATAGGAAAATTTACAACAACCGATTAACCTTCTTAAGTGGTACACCTTTGGATTGTGGTAGGAAACCAGAGCACCTGGAGGAAACACCCTGTGTTCACATGGAGAGTGTACAAACTCCTTACAGTGCACTCTAGAATTGATTTCCGAAGTCTGAAGCCCCAGGCTGTAGTAGTACCATGCTAACTGCTATGTACTGTGGAGTAGTGTATTCTTTATTTATTCTGGGACTGAAGACAGCAGGTTGCCTTATCGCTCACAGTCATGCATTAACATGTGAAAAGATGAAACCAGGTGCCTGAAGGCCGGAGTCCATGTCCACTAGAAACTGAACTGAAATCCTGTCTTGGGTTTAAAGGACTGTATATGTGCATAAGTGGGATGGAGGAACAGGTTTGTGTTTGTCTGTTGTTTGTTGCTTGTTGAGTTCTGTGTTCTGTGGGCATGCTATATTGGCACTATAATATGTTACAAAACATGTAGGCTGCCTCCAGCACACCCTTGGGGCATTGGGTGTTGGGCCCTCAAGACACAACTGACTCGTTTACTGTATTTTTCAATGTACACATAAGTAAACCTGAATCTTAAATGTAATACTGTCTATTTACTCTTCCATTGGATGAACCACTGTGAATCCACCAATTTAGGCAGAAGGTGATACGAGTGGATAATCTTTCACAGATAAATCAGCTGCTTCAGTCCCAGAACAGAACAATTTTGGGCACTATATCTAAGAAACAATGTGCTAGCTTTGAAGAGAGTCCCAAGGAGGTTTACAAGAATGATCCCAGGAATGAAGGGCTTAAGCAATGAGGAGTGTTGAATGGCTTTGGGCCCGTACCCACTGGAGTTTGGAAGAATCAGGGAGGATCTCATTGAAACCTATTGAATATTGAAAGGCCTAGATAGAGGGACATGGAGAGGACATTTTCAATAGTGGGAGAGTCCAGGACCAGAGGGCAGATTCTCAGAATAAAAGGATCTCACTTTAGAACAGAGATGAGGAGAAATTTCTTTAGCCAGAGAGTGGTGAATCTGTGGAATTCATTGCCGCAGAGAGCTGTGGAAGCCAAGTCATTGGGTATATTTAAGTTGGAAATTGATAGTTTCTCAATTAATAAGGCATCATAGGTGGTGTTGTGCTTTTTTTGCAATTATATTTATATGATAGGTCCAGGTCCTCTGAGATAGTGACACCCTCTACACCTCTGATCCTCCAATGTTACTGGCTCATGGGCCTCTGCTTTCTCTCTCCTGAAGTCTACAATCAGTTCTTGGTCAAATCAACATTGAGTGAGAGGTTATTGTTATTTTTGGCTAAATTTTCAATCTCCCTCCTGTATGCTGATTCATCACCACCTTTGGTACAGCCCACAATAGTGGTGTCATCAGCAAACTTGTATATGGTGTTGGAGTTAGCCACACAGTCATAGGTATAAAATGAGTAGAGCAGGGGGCTAAGCACACATCTCTGTGCTGATGGAGATTGTGGAGGAGATGTTTTTGCTAATCCGAACTGACTGGGGTCTACCAGTGAGGAAATCCAGAATTCAATTGCACAAGGGAGTATTGAGGCCCAGGTCTTGGAATTTACTGATTAGTTTTGAGAGACTGATGGTATTAAATGCTGAGCTGTAATCAATAAAGAGTACTTTGATGTGTGCATCTCTGCCATCCGGATGTTCCAGCGTTGTGTGAAGAGCCAAGGTGATGGCATCTGTTGTGGACCTGTTGCTTCAGTAAGTGAATTGAGCGGATCCAAGTTACCACTCAGAGGGGAGCTGATATGCTTCAACACCAGCCTCTCAAAACACTTCATCACAGTGGATGTAAACACCACTGGATGATAGTCATGTGGACAGGTTCTCATGCTCTTCTTGAGCACCGGTATGGTTGAAGCCTGCTTAAAGCAGGTGGGTACAACACACTACCAGAGAGGTTGAAGGTATCTGTGAGTACACCAGCCAGTTGGCCAGCATTGCTCTTCAGTAGTTGGCCAGGTACTCTGTCTGGACTGGATTGTTTCCTTAGCTCCACTCTCTTGAAGGGAGCCCACATGTCATCTTCTGATACTTAGACCAAAGGATCACCAGGAGACATGGGGTTAATGATGGTTCCTTCTGATCTGGCTCTCGGCAAATTCTGGATTTCATTGTTCTTCCGGGGCTTCTGATTGGGGTGAATCTTGAATGATTTTGTGGGGACACAATCATCTACAGCTGTTATGACCCTGGTGCAGTTATTCAAGTCCTCAGATGAGTTCTTGAACATGGCCCAGTCCATGGCAATCCTTTAACCATACCTCTGCCTCTCATGACCATCTCTTGATCTCAGGTGCCTTGTTCTTTACTCTGTGTCTGTCTGCAAGTAGTAGGAGTTCAGCCAAATGATCAGACTTGCCTTAATTCAGACTTGGGAAGGAATGATAGGCATAGTATAGCAATAGTCTAGTGTTTTTGGACCTCTGATGCAACAGATTACATGCTGGTGATACAGTTGAAGTCAGAAGTTTACATATACCTTAGCCAAATACATTTAACCTCAGTTTTTCACAATTCCTGACATTTAATCCTAGAAAACATTCCCTGTCTTAGGTCAGTTGGGATCACTACTTTATTTTAAGAATGTGAAATGTCAGAACAATAGCAGAGAGAATGATTTATTTCAGCTTTTATTTCCTTCATCACTTATCCAGTGGGTCAGAAGTTTACATATGCTTTGTTAGTATTTGGTAGCATTGCCTTTAAATTGTTTAACTTGGGTCAAATGTTTTCAGTAGCCTTCCACAAGCTTCTCACAGTAAGTTGTTGGAATTTTGTTCCACTCCTCCAGACAGAACTGGTGTAACTGAGTCAGGTTTGTAGTCCTCCTTGCTCACACACGCTTTTTCAGTTCTGCCACAAAATGTCAATCGGATTGAGGTCATAAAATGATGTCAAGTCTGGTTCATCCTTGGGAGCAATTTCCAAACCCCTGAAGGTACCACGTTCATCTGTACAAACATTAGTACACAAGTATAAACACAGAGGGACCACGCAGCCGTCATACCGCTCAGGAAGGAGACACATTCTGTCTCCTAGAGATGAACGTACTTTGGTGCGAAAAGTGCAAATCAATCCCAGAACAACAGCAAAGGACCTTGGGAAGATGCTGGAGGAAACAGGTAGACAAGTATCTATATCCACAGTAAAACGAGTCCTATATCGACATAACCTGAAAGGCTGCTCAGCAAGGAAGAAACCACTGCTCCAAAACCGCCATAAAAAAAAACAAACTACAGTTTGAAAGTGCACATGAGGACAAAGATCTTACTTTCTGGAGAAATGTCCTCTGATCTGATGAAACAAAAATTAAACTGTTCGGCCATCGTTATGTTTGGAGGTAAAAGGGTGAGACTTGCAAGCCAAAGAACACCATCTCGACTGTGAAGCGGGGGGGGGGGTGGCAGCATCATGTTGTGGGGGTGTTTTGCTGCAGGAGGGACTGGAGCACTTCACAAAATAGATGGAATCATGAGGAAGGAAAATTATGTGGATATATTGAAGCAACATCTCAAGACATCAGCCAGGAAGTTAAAGCTCGGTCGCAAATGGGTCCTCCAAATGGACAATGACCCCAAGCATATCTCCAAAGTTGTGGCAAAATTGCTTAAGGACAACAAAGTCAAGGTATTGGAGTGGCTATCACAAAATTCTGACCTCATTCCAATAGAAAATTTGTGGCCGGAACTGAAAAAGCGTGTGTGAGCAAGGAGGACTACAAACCTGACTCAGTTCCACCAGTTCTGTCTGGGGGAATGGAACAAAATTCCAGCAACTTACTGTGAGAAGCTTGTGGAAGTCTATCCAAAACATTTGACACAAGTTATACAATTTAAAGGCAATGCTACCAAATACTAACAAAGTATATGTAAACTTCTGACCCACTGGGAAAGTGATGAAAGAGATAAAAGCTGAAATAAATCATTCTCTCTACTATTATTCTGACAACTTACATTCTTAAAATAAATTAGTGATCCTAACTGACCTAATACAGGGAGTGTTTTCTAGAATTAAATGTCAGGAATTGTGAAAAACTGAGTTTAAATGTATTTGGCTAAGGTATATGTAAACTTCTGACTTCAACTGTAAGTGAGCAAGGTTTCCTTCAAACAGGCCTGGACTATAATTTGAGATATGTCAGAATGGGCTGTCTCTTGCTTGCAGTTGTCTAAACAAAATCGGGAAAGTAGATAGTACAATTCTTTCTATAGATGTATAATGGAGATAATACTGACTGGCTGCATCACAGCTTTGTATGGAAACACCAAGGCCTTTGAATAGAAATTCTTACAGCAGATAATGGATTCGGCCCAGTACATCACAGGTAAAGCCTTCCCAAGGATTGAGCACATCTACATGAAACAATTTCATACGAAAGCAACATCCATCATCAGAAATCCCCACCACCAAAGTCATGGTCTCTTCTTGCTGCTGCCATCAGGTATAAGGTACAAGAGATTCAGAACACCCACCACCGGGTTCAAGAACAGTTACTACTCTTCAACCATAAGTCTCTTGAATAGCTACACTCATTTACCCCATCACTGAAATGTTCCTACAACTAATGATCTCATTTTAAGGACTCTTTGTCTCATTATCTCATTCTAATTATTTATTGCTTTTTATTTATATTTGCCTTTGCATAATCTGTTGTCTACTGCACTCTGGTTGATCTTTCATTGATCCTGTTATAATTACTATTCTATAGATTTGTTGAGTATTGCCACAGGAAAATGAATGTCAGTGTTGTATACAGTGACATATATGTACTTTGATAATAAAATTTACTTTTAACATTGAACATTGGATTTTATAAGAACAGAAGATTTATCAAAATAAGAATGAAAATTAGGTCTAATATCACTGGCACACAGTATGCCATACTCACTGGAATTTAGAAGATTGAGGGGGGGATCTTATTGAAACCTATAAAATTCTAAAGGGATTGGACAGGCTAGATGCAGGAAGATTGTTTCCAATGTTGGAGAATTCCAGAACGAGGGGTCACAGTTTAAGGATAAAGGGGAAGCCTTTTAGGACCGAGATGAGGAAAAACTTCTTCACACAGACAGTGGTGAATCTATGGAATTCTCTGCCACAGGGAACAGTTGAGGCCGGTTCATTGGCTATATTTAAAAGGAAGTTAGATATGGCCCTTGTGGCTAAAGGGATCAGGGGGTATGGAGAGAAAGCAGGTACAGGGTTCTGAGTTGGATGATCAACCATGATCATACTGAATGGCGGCACAGGCTCGAAGGGCCGAATGGCTACTCCTGCACCTATTTTCTATGTTTCTATGTCATAAAATATGTTGATTTACGGCAGCAATATAGTGCAATACTTAAAGGATCGTCTAAATTACAATAAGAAATATAAAATATATATTCAAAAAAAATTAAATAAGTAGTGAAAAAAGTGATCCAAAACATAGTGAGATAGTGTTCGTGGGTTAGTTCATTGACTATCAAAAATCTGATAGTGGAAGGGAAGACACTATTCTTAAAATGTTGAGCATGTGTCTTGAGGTTCTTGTCAGCCTTCTCTTATGGGAACAATGAGCAGAGGGTATGTCCTGGGTGGTGAAGGTCCTTCATGATGTGGGTCATTTTTGAGGCATTACCTCACAAAGATTTATGGGGAAATATGAGGCTATCAGTCAGGAGCTTGGAAGCATAAATTGGAAACAGATGTTCTCAGGGAAATGTACAGAAGAAATGTGGCAAATGTTCAGGGGATATTTACATGGGGTTCTGGGTAGGTACGTTCCAATGAGATATGGAAAGGATGGTAGGGTACAAGAACTGTGGTGTACAAAGGCTGTTGTAAATTTAGTCAAGAAGAAAAGAAGAGTTTACGAAAGATTCAAAAAACTAGGTAATGATAGGAATCCAGAAGATTATAAAGCTAGCAGTAAGGAGTTTAAGAATGAAATTAGGAGAGCCAGAAGGGGCCATGAGAAGGCCTTGGTGGACAAGATTAAGGAAAACCTCAAGGCATTCTACAAGTATATGAAGAGCAAGAAGGTAAGACATGAGAGAATAGGGCCAATCAAGTGTGACAGTGGAAAAGTGTATATGGAACACTTTGCTTCAGTATACACTACGGAAAAGGATCTTGGAGATTGTAGGGATGACTGGCAGTGGAGTGAAAAGCTTGAGCATGTAGATATTAAGGAAGAGGATGTGTTGGAGCTTTTGGAAAGCATCGAGTTAGATAAGTCACTGGGACTAGACTGGACATACCCAGGCTACTATGGGAAGCGAGTGAGGAGATTGTTGAGCCTCTGGCAATGATCTTTCATCATCAATGAGGACGGGAGAGGTTTCAGAGGATTGGAAGGTTGTAGATGTTGTTCAATAAAGGAAGTAGGGATAGAGCAGGAAATTAAAGGCCAGTGAGTCTTACTTCAGTGGTTGGTAAGCTGATGGAGAAGATCCTGAGAGGCAGGATTTATGAACATTTGGAGAGGCATAACAAGATTAGGAACAGTCAGCATAGCTTTGTCAAAGGCAGGTCATGCCTTAGGAGCCTGATTGAGAAAATAAGGAGACATGGGATCCAAGGGGACATTGCTTTGTGGATCCAGTACTGGCTTGCCCACAGAAGGCAAAGAGTGGTTGTAGATGGGTCATATTCTGTATGAAGGCCAGTGATCAGTGGTGTGCCTCAGGGATCTCTTCTGGGACCCCTACTGTTTGTGATTTTTATAAATGACCTGGATGAGGAAGTGGAGTGATGGGTTAGTAACTTTGCTGATGACAGAAAGGTTGGGGGGTGTTGTGGATAGTGTGGAGGGCTGTCAGAGTTTACTATGGGGCATTGATAGGATGCAAAACTGGGCTGAGAAGCGGCAGATGGAGTTCTGCCAGATAAGTATGAAGTGGTTATTTTGGTAGGTCAAATTTGATTGCAAAGTATAGCGTTAATGGTAGGACTCTTGGCAGTGTGGAGGATCAGAGGGCTCTTGGGGTTTGAGTCTATAGGACACTCAAAGCTACTCCGCAGGTTGACTCTGTGGTTAAGAAGGCGTACAATGCATTGGCCTTCATCAATCATGGAATTGAGTTTAAGAGCCGAGAGGTAATGTTGCAACTATATAGGACCCTGGTCAGACCCTACTTGGAGTACTGTGCTCAGTTCTGGTCTCCTCACTACAGGAAGGACGTGGAAGCCTTAGAAAGGGTGCAGAGGAGATTTACAAGGATGTTGCCTGGACTGAGGAGCATGCCTTATGAGAATAGGTTGAGTGAAATTGGCCTTTTCTCCTTGGAATGATGAAGGATGAGAGGTGACCTGATAGAGGTGTACAAGATAATGAGAGGTATTGATTGTGTGGATAGTCAGAGGCTTTTCCGCAGGGCTGAAATGGCTAGCACTAGAGGACATAGTTTTAAGGTGCTTGGAAGTAGGTATAAGGGAGATGTCAGGGGTAAGATTTTTACGCAGAGAGCGGTGAGTGCGTGGAATGGACTGCCAGCAGCAGTGGTGGAGACGGGAACGATAGGGTCTTTTAAGAGACTCCTGGATGGCTACATGGAGCTTAGAAAAATAGAGGGCTATGGGTAAAACCTAGGTAGTTCTAAGGTAGGGACGTGTTCGGCACAGCTTTGTGGGCTGAAGGGCCTGTATTGTGCTGTGGGTTTTCTATGTTTTTCTATTATTTCCTTTGTGCTGGATAGGCTGGTGTCCATTATGCAGCTGGTTGAGTTTGCAACCTTCATCAAGCTTTTCTGATGTGTGAATTGCACCTCCATACCAGATGGTGATGCAATGAGAATAATGCTAGTCAGATCTGAAGCCTACTCCAGATTCAACAAGAATGTGGCTGATCTTCTCTCTTCTCCCCTTTCCCTCCTTTCACCCCAGACCTTCTCTCTTCTCCCTCTGGGCACAGATACAAAAGCCTGAAAGCACATATCACCAAGATCAAGAAGACCTTCTATCCTGCTATAATAAGACAATTAAGTAGTTCCCAAATACAATAAGATGAATGCTTAACCTTAGAATTTACTTATCGTCAGTATTATTTACTATACTGCACTTGCACTGCAGGTGTAAAACTTCATCCTCCTTCATTGCTATAAGACAATAGAATGGCTCCCAGTGCAATAAGATATTCAAATACCCTCAGTATGCAAGTGATGAACATTACATCCTCCATGAATGAACATTCAAGTAACTGCAGATGCTGGAAATTTGACGTAAAAACTAAATATGCTGAAAATACTCAGTTGGTCTGCCAATATCATATTTTTTTTGATATGAAATACAAGTTTGAGTGGAACTTCAAAAAAAAAGTTACTTTGAAGTGAGCAATTCCTTCCTTTTGTCAAGTAACTCAGTTAAGAAGGTTGTCTGTGTTTCTTTTTGCAATAATGTTTAATTTGCATCGCCTTCCTTACTGTCTGGTATAATTTGTGGAGAACTTTGGTGTGTTGTTGTCTGAATCTGTGTTTAATTATTTTATTTAGCGATACAGCACAGAGCAGGTGATTCTGACCCTTCAAGCCATGCCGCCCCAGCGAACCCATATACCCCAATTAAACCCAACCTAACCGCTAATCACTGCATAATTTGCAAAGATCAATTAACCTACCCGGTAGTTTTTGTGCTGTTGGAGGAAACCCGAGAACCTTGGGAAACCCATGTATTCTACAGGGAGGATGTACAGAGATTCCTTACAGATATTGCTGGAATTGAACTCCAAACTCTAAAATGGTCTGAGGTGTAATAGCATTACACTAACCACTGTGCTAACGTGGCACACATAAGCTGCTGCAAGTGAGTTTATCATTGTATCTAGAAACTCACCATACCTGTGCACAAGACAATAAACTCCCCCTGACTTGAACCTTGGCTTCTTTTCCATTCCAACACTGGAAATCTAAAAATAATATCATTTGAATTACTATTTTATACAGCGTTGTATCATTGTTTTCTGACCTGTAATTCGTGTTTAAGACTGCCACTGTATATCAGACCTTTTATTTTAATGTTTAAAAAAAGATATTCTGTAGTAAAAACGCTTGGAATTTGCTCTAGATAATTTTCGGTCTCTGAAGTAACAGTGATTCATAGACATATTATTCCCCCTGGTGACTACTTAAGAGGAAGTCAATAGTGCCAATCACAATAATTTTACAAGAGAAAGGAAAAGTTTAATCATAGCCCAGTGTATTTTAGTTACAGTTAGACGTCATTTAGATTTGCTGTTAAATGAGAGCATAAGGCAACTTGTGGTTTTGCAGCAGAACTGCTTCCTCTAACAAGGTGTCTGTGGTGGGAAGGATTGGCTTGTAACTGTCAAAAAAGTTGGCTCTTATCATTATAAAATATGTTTTATGGAAGTATTGCTCAAAAGATTCAGCTCAATGCAAAAATATAAGTAGAATGCAGTCAGAGAACAGTGGTGTGGGTTTGTGGAATGAGGTCAGATCTAAAGGCCTGGGCTAGTAGAATATGGAGCATAGAACAGTACAGCACAGGACAAGGCTGTTTAGTCTATGATATTGCACCAAAGTAATGAAGATAGAACATAGATCATAGAAAATTACAGCACAGTACAGGCCCTTAGGCCCATAATATTGTGCCAACCTTTTAACCTACTCTAAGATAAATCTAACCCTACATTCTCTACACAGCCCTTTATTTTACCTATCTATGTGCCTATCTAAAAATTTCTTAAATGCCTCTAATGTATCTGCTAAATAATGACACTTAATCCCTTCTGCCTGGACATGAAACATATCCCCCCATTCTCTCCATATTCATACACCGACCTGAAAGCCGCTTAAAGACCACGATCATACTTGCCTCCACCACAACACTTAGCAGCGCATTCTAGCCACCTGACCACCTTACGTAAAACAATATTTCTTTTGAACTTCCCCCGCACAGTTTAAATGTATGTTATCTAGCATTTGGCATTTCTACCCTGGGATAAAGATTCTTACCATCTACCCTATCTCTGCCTCTAAGAATTTTATGAACTTCAGACAACTCCCTCCCTTCTCAGCATCTGATGCTCCATAGAAATTCATTTAAATTTGTCCAAACTCGCCTTATAGCTCATATCCTCTAATGCGTTGGAGAACATGAATTCAAAGGCAACAGATGAATTTAAAATGACTTGGCTAAAGATCAAGAATAGAAAGAAATTGTGTCCATTATGTCACCAGGCCATTCTAAGAATCTGACTGGTTCACTGATGTTCTTCAGGGAAGGATGCTTGCTAACCATACCTTTCCTTTCTGCAAATAACCTTAGATACAGTGCAAGGTCACCATCAACAATGGCAATATCTTGATGGCTCTCCCACCAGTCATCTACACCAAGGTCAATTAAGGAGGTATGGTAGCATAGTGGTTAGCAGAATGCTTTACAGTACAGCTGATCCAAGTTCAATTCCAGCTACCTCCTGCAAGGTATTTGTACGAGGGCTAATTGATAAGCTTGTGGCCTAAGGTAGAAGGAGATGAGTTATTAACTTCAAACTTTCTGCATAATCACTCAAAGAGTTGACCTGCATGTCCATGTAACAAGAGCTGTATAACTCATCCCCTTCTACCTTAGGCCACCAACTTATCAATCACCCCTGCTGTGGACACTTTCTAGAGGTCCAAGATCCATATGCTCCATGACCGCTGGACTGTGTGTGTAAATGTAGGAGTGGACTATGTTGAAAAATAATTGTACCAGGTTTTCTAAAATGGACTCCTTCCACCTTAGGCCATGAACATATCAATCACCCCTCGTATGTTCTCCCCATGATTGCTTTGGTTTCCTCCCACAGTCTAAAGATGTAGTGGTCAGTAGGTTAATTGATCATTGTAAATTGTAAAAAGGATTAGATCAGGGCCGTGTTGCTCAAAGAAGCAGAAGGACCTATTCCGAGCTGTATCTCAATAAATAAAATAAATTAATTAATTAACCAACTGATCAGCAAGTTTTTGGATGAAACTGGAGCACCCAGGGGAAACTCACACTGTCACAGAGAGAATGTCCGAACTCCACACAGATGGCACTGAATCCGTGAAGGCAGCTATGTTACCTAGAGTGCCACAACAGTCGTACACCTTTGGGCTATGGGAGGAAACGGAAGCGCTCAGAGGAAACCCACACGGTGATGAGGAAAACGTGCCAACTCCTTACAGACAGTGGCAGGAACTAACCCCAGGTTGCTGGAACTGTAAGCTGCTGTGCTAACCACGATGCTATTTTGTACATCTATGGAATAGTTTATCATTATCTGTTAATATTATGTAACCCTCTCACTGAGCTCGTGCACTGACTTGGCTCGCTAGCTGACTCTGCTAACAGCCGTGTGACCCAGCAGTGAGAAGGACACCTTTCATAAGCAATACACATATAGGGTCAGTGTGATTTGGGGTTCAACCAAACAGGAACATTGGGACTTTCTGATAAAAGGAAACTTGATTTCAGTGAATGCTCTGTAAATACTGTCCAAACACAATTATCAATAGCCCAGAAATGACAGGTCGCATAAAATTGTAACGAAAGCATATTTACCAATTCCCAACTTTATCAAACAATTAACAGAGAAAGAAAAAGAAAGATAAAAGGACCCACATCAGCTGGACCAGTCTAAATGTGCACATAAACGTTGGAGCTCATCGCTGCAGTAGCTGGGTGTATCACTTTATTCATGGCGCTGAATTCTCATCACCAACCACACATAAAACTTCCCTTCTTGGAATTCTCTAGCTCACAAAGCGCTCCTTGCAATAGGTTCAACCCTTCAGATGGGATCTTACAAGCATTTTATCTGTTATTCTTCCCTCCGCATCTCCTCCCAAAAGGCTCCAAGCCAGACTACTGCCCTTCAGAAAATTCGTCCCACCCAGCTCTTGAGAATATCCCATTGCATCCCACTCCTGACTGGCTGACACAGCATTCATAAGTTAGACAACATGGCAGCTTTTCTTTAGCTGGAGCCAAACCACTCTTGCCAGCAGGACACACTGCTTTTACAGAAAACTGCTGAAATCAACTACCTCACAGCATAGTAGTATAAATCTTAACCAGGGCATTACAATTATTTTATGTGCTGTATGTGATACATGCACTCTGTTTTTCAGCTTGGTTCCAAAGGAATATTATTTTGTTTAATTGTATACATGTGTACGGTTGAGTGACAATAAACTTGAACTTGAACTATCTCTTCTTTCACAAGCCTTCTATTCTTCATAAGTCCATAAGACATAGGAGCAGAAGTAGGCCATTGGCCTATCAATCTGGTCAATCATTTCATTGTGCTGATTCATCTTCCTCCTCGATCTTCCTTCTCATTTCTTCTCCTTCTTCCTCTATCACTCCACTCCTGTCTCCATTGACATTTTGTCCTCTCCTTCACTTGTCCTGCTGAAGTTCTGCCTTCTCTTAATGCATGCACAGATGAAAGCATTTGAGCTACATGAAAAGTCAAATAATAATGACCATAACATCAACAAAATTAATAATAATGTTGATTAAATTTAGCAGTGTCCCTTGCTAGACCAAGCCTACATCACTGATACTTTTGCAGTGGATATAAAACCTGACCAAAATGATACTATGTCCAGCTGGCATAAAGTCAAAAAGACATCTAATTATTTTGAAGAACAAAGTTACATAATTTAAGAAGGAGATTTCTTTCATTTGCTGTTCAGGCATTTTGACAAGGATACCTGTTAATGAATCCTATGAAAATATGAAATCAAAATATTTGAATTTAAAAGTAACAATAATTTCTGTCATTTTACACAAAAAAACCATCAGAAAAGAGCATATTTGAAATGGTGAATATTTCCAGAACATTTTATTGAAGAATAACAACAATACTGCAGTTCACGTAACACGATCAAATCTATGTCGACCTCCTGAAGAATAAAATTGAATGCATCCTTATAATAAACAATACTTTCTCCCCTCTTCAAAGAATATCACTAAACCTCCACATCAAACATGATGAGCACTGGACTGTGATCCATTGCTAAGAGAAAACAATTTAAACCAAGAAATCTCTTAAATAAGTGAACTGATCTTCTGTAATATTGGTCACAGACAATAAAAATTTGTATCTCTTCCTGTAACCTTCTCACTTTCACAAACTGTGGTATGGTTCTGTTGGTTTTTCTGTTGTTGATTTTAAAAGAAGTTAGATACCCGAGGCTTGAACCCACATTCACTTGATGTAGATAAAATGGAATCAAACATTATGATATACAAACATAGAAAAAGTTATGAAGGGTATAGATAGGGTAAATGCACGTAGGTTTTTTCCACTGAGGATGGGTGAGACTAGAACTAGAGGTCATGCGTTAAGGGTGAAAAGTGATATACTTAAGGGGAAAATGAACGGGGTCTTCTTCATTCAGAGAGTGGTGAGAGTGTTGAATAAGCTGCTAGTGGAAGTGGTGGATGTGGGTTCAATTTCAACGTTTAGAATCAGACTTAGGTTTATTATCACTGGCATGTGACATGAAATGTGTTAACTTAGCAGCAGCAGTTCAATGCAATACATAATATAGACGAAGAAGAAAATAAATAAATAAATCACAGTATATGTATATTGAATAGATAAAAATTGTGCAAAAAACAGAAACAATATATATTTAAAAAGTGAGGTAGTGTTCATGGATTCAAAGCCCATTTAGGGATTGGATGGCAGAGGAGAAGAAGCTGTTTCTGAATCGCTGAGTGTGTGCCTTCAGGCTTCTGTACCTCCTACCTGATGGTAACAGTGAGGAAAGGGCATGCCCTGGGTGCTGGAGGTCCTTAATAATGGACCTGAGACACCGCTCCTTGAAGATGTCCTGGGTACTTTGTAGGTTAGTACCCAAGATGACACCGACTATAAATTGAGAAATTTGGATGGATATGTGGATGGGAGGAGAATGGAGAGCTATGGTCTGTGTGCAGGTTGATGGGACTAGGCGTAATAATAGGTCAGCATGGACTAGATGGGCTGAACAACCTGTTTCTGTGCTATACTGCTCTATGACTCTAAACTATCAATGGTCAATGAACAAAGTACAAATGTATTGTCTGGAATATGCAGTGAAGGTCCTGCTGAAGGGCCTCGGCCTGAAATGTCAACTGTACTTTTTTCCATAGATGCTGCCTGGCCTGCTGAGTTCTTCCAGCATTTTGAATATGATATTTCACCATCTGCATTAAAGGTGACCACAACCTTGTCATAGGGTTTGGAGACTTGCATGCTTTAATGATCCATAGAGCTATATTGGCTAGAGTCAGGGCCTTGTGCTTTTGCTCTTGATAGGGTCACCCGTGGCAAACAGGTTAAAAGGTAAAGGCCAGACTAAGCGTGGTCCACCAGTCCTCCAGGTTTGGGGGTTCAGCTCAGGGGGGAGGGGAAGGGGATTAGCTAAGAGGTTACAGTTGAAGCCAGGTAGTTAGGAAAGATAAAGGGCTGGAGAACAAAGAAGAGTGCAAAGAAGATTTATGAGAATTTTGCCAGGACTCGAGGATCTGAGATATAGGGAAAGGATGGGCAGGCTATAACTTTATTCCTTAGAGCATAGAAGACAGAAGGGGTGTATAAAATCATGAGGGGCATAGATAGGGTAATGCACATGGTTGTTTTTTCTCCCAGGAAATGAGAATCAAAAAAATGGAGAGTGTAGTTTTATATTAAGGAAAAAATTTAAAATAGACCTAATATGAAATTGGTTTGTTTACAACAGCAGTGCAGCCCAATACATCTAAGATTACTGTAAAACAATAGGAAATATATATTTTAAAACATAGCACAGAATGATAAGAAAATAGTAAGGTAGCGTTCATCGATCATTCAGAAATCTGTAGGTGGAAGAGAAGAAGCTGTTCCCAAAATGTTGATTGTGTGTCATCAGGCTCCTGTACTTCTTCACTGATTGTGGTAATGAGAAGAGGTATGTGCTGTATGGTGAAAGTCCTCAATGAAGGTCCGTAACGATGGACCCTTGCCAATTAGTATGAACATTGAAATTTGCAATGTACATCTTGTGTTTCCTTACCTTCACCCTGTTCTTCTGAATCACATCCAGTCCTGCCATTTTTGTCCTAACTCCTAAAAAAATTTCCAAACCCCGTCAGTCATTTTGGTCCCTTCTCCCCCCCTGGTTCCATGCATCCATGACTAACACACATCAGCCACCTGTACTTCCTTCCCCCATCTTTTAGCACATACCCTTCATCATAACAGTTCCACTATCACCCATCAAATTCTACCACTGGAGGCCACTCTGTTCCTGATAATCACCCTCTTGCCTGTTTCCGTCTTCACCTCCTCTCTCCACTTCTGGCTCCATCGACCTATCATCCTTCCCCTCCACCCCATCCTGCTTGGACTGCTAATCCTCTACTCACCACTACCTCTCTCCTCTTTAAATTGGCAATCTTCCCTCTTCAACCTCTGCATGGTATTGATGAAAAACATTGAAATGTCTGCTCTTCCCCCACCCTTACCTTGCCAATCCATTGAGTTCCTCCTGCAAATTCCTTCTTGCTTTAGATGCACTCAAGTGTATTAAGTTGGGTGGCTAGTCATGGTGGTCTAGAAATCTGGAGGTTAAAGCAAAAGTTATTTCATGGTTCAAAGACCACACAGAGATTAAAAATTAGCTTTATTTGTCACTTGAGGGTGCACATTAGCATAACGTTATTACAGCTTTCGTGACCCAAGTTCATTTCCTATCACTGCCTGTAAGAACGGCGTGGATTTCTCCATGCGCTACGATTTACTCCCACATTCCAAAGACGTACTGGTTAGAAGGTTGATAGTCATATGGGTGTAACAGGATGAAGCAGGCTCATTGGGCCAAAAAGGCATGTTATTGTGCTGTTTCTCTAAATAAATAAATATGTTCTGTGTATCAAAACATACCATTAAATATGTCTACACAATGTATAGATCTTTCTATTTTCTGCACATTCATGTTCATATTTAACTGTCTTTTAAAAATCCCTAATGTTCCTGCCTACCACCTCCCCAAGCAGCGCATTCCAGGCACCCAGCTGGCCAGGAATAAACGTTAAGTAGCTCACAAAACTACATTGTCATAAAAAGTGCTAATAAATTGATTTCATCCTCTTTATTGACAAGTAAAGTAAATGACTCCATATTCACTTTGGCTGTTTCTGTATAACTTGATTTTGTTTGTGGATATAATAGAAAATAAGTCACAAATTGTCAACAATGATGTTTCTTCCAAGCTGCTGTGAAGCCAGTTATATAACTAAATAAAATTTAGATCATTCAGCTGTGAAATACATAATATTTTTCAGTTACGACATAGTGACAAGAGGAGAAAGCCATTTTCACCATGCAGACCATGGTGATAATAAATTGTAGCCTTGAAAAATGGAAGGGCAATTGACAAAGATATAAGACAGAACATGATCTCATAGTATTACAGTACATCTAAGTCACCATATACAACCCTACAATTCATTTTCTTGTGGGAATACTCAATAAATCCATAGAATAATAACCATAACAGTATTAATTAAAGACTGCACCATCTTGGGTGTTCAACCAGTGTGCAAAAGACAACAAAGTGCAAATACAAAAAAGAAATAATAATACTACGACTACCAATAAATAAGCAATTAATATCAAGAACATGAATTGATGAGTCTTTGAAAGTGAGTTCATAGGTTGTAGGAACATTTCAATGATGGGGTAAGTGAAGTTGAGTGAAGGTATACCCTTTAGATCAAGAGCCTGATGGTTGAGGGTAATAGCTGTTCCTGAACCTGGTGGTGTGAGTCCTGAGGCTCATGTACCTTCTTACTGATGGCAGCAGTGAGAAGAGAGCATGGCCTAGGTGGTGGGGGTCCCTGATGGTGGATGCTGCTTTCCTGCTAGAGCGTTTCATGTAGATGTTCTCAGTGGAGGGGAGAGCTTTACCTATGATGGACTGGACCATATCCACTACTTGTAAGATTTCTGTTCAAGGACATTGGTGTTTCCATTCCAGACTGTGATGCAGCCAGTCATTATACTCTCCACTACACATCTATAAGAGTTTGTCTAAGTTTTAGATGCCATGCAGAATCTTTGTAAACTCCTAAGGAAGTAGAGGTGCTGTCGTGCTTTCTTCGCAATTGAAGAAAGTGCTGGGGACAGGACAAGTCTTTTGAAATAAGAACACAGGAATTTGAAGTTGCTGACCATCTCCACCTCTGATCCTCCAATAAAGACTGGATCATGGACCTCTGGTTTTCTTCTCCTGAAGGCAATAATCAGCTCCTTGGTCTTGCTGACATTGAGTAAAAGGTTGTTGTTATGGCACCACTCAGCCAGGTCTCAATCCTAGCCTTCCATGAGACTGAAAAATATAATTCAAGCTATATCAAAAACATGTCTATGTATAGTTTTTTTGCATAAATTCTCTTTAGGTACCACCTGTAGCTAATAAAGTGGCCATTGAATGCATTATATGTTCATGGTCTTCTGCTGCTATAGCCCATCCACTTCAAGGTTCAGTGTGTTTTGCATTCAGAGACACACTTCTGCACATCACTGTTGTAACATGTGGTAATTTGAGTTACTAGTAGCTTCCTATCAGCTTAAACCAGTCTGGACCTCCTCCTCTGATTGTGTGTGCCAGGTGGAGTGGTTTGAAGAAATCTGCTATCTCCTGTGATTTTCACATACAACTCTCTCGAGTTTGCAGAAAATTGTGCAAAAAAGCAGGAAGAGCCACCCAATGAATGGCAGTTCCGTGGTCAAATATGCCATATTAATGAGAAAGGTCAGAGGAGAATGGCCAGAATGGTTCAAGCTGACAGGAGGTGACAGTAACTTGAATAACCACGTGAGAGAACAGCAGTGTGCAGAAGAGCATCTTTGAATGAACAACACATCGAACATTGAAGTGAATGAGCTACAGCAGCAGAAGACCATGAACATACACCCAGTGGCCACTTTATTAGGTACAGGATGTACCTAAAAGATTGGCCAATGAGTGTATATCACATATATTTTGAAGTATTTTCTGTATACAGCAGGAAAGAGGTAGGTCAGTGAGAATGATATTTCAACATACTTGCCTAGGTAAAGTTAGTCTGTGTTGCTTTAAATGACCTTCTCAAATAAATGCCTTCTCATGCCAGTGAATGCCCATGTTAATTGGTCTGTACAAAAGCCTGAAACTCAACAAAATGCTGTTTGGAATCTCAGACTACACCATATAAATTTTCATGATTAGGATAAGAGCCGGAAAACACTAACACTAAGGGAATCAATAATGAGTCTTTGAAACAACACTGGCGGGAATACTTTTCTCCTCCCGAGTGTATATCCAGCGGTGTGTATTGAAGAGAAGCACTGACTGGATCAGTGGGCACCAAAATGGCAGTACTCACATCAAATATGCATTGAACATTTAATTGCTGGCATGACTCTCATTTGGCATAGCTCTACCCACCACTGAGCTCACCTGCAAGGAGCACTGCCATAAGAAAGCAGCGTCCATCATCAAGGACCCTCACCATTCAGGCCATTTTCTCTTCTTGCTGCTGCCATCAGAAAAGAGGTCCCACACCACCAGTTTCAGGAATAGCTATTACTCTTCAATCATTCGACTCCTGAACTGGGTTAGATAAGAATGCCCACAAGACAATGAACCTCAGGGTGACGTATATGTACCTTGTGAGTAAATTTACATTGAACTTTATCTTCACTCACCTCAACTTAAAATAGATTCCAGAGCCTCTGCACTCGTTTTCATGGACTCTATGACATGTTCTCAGTAGTATTTATTTATTTGTCTATTTTGTATTTGCATGGTTTGTCTTCTTTTGCACATTGGTTGTTAGTCAGTCTTTGTGTTTAGTTTTTCATTGATTCTGTTGTATTTCTTTGTTTTAGTGTAAACTGTTGTTTTTCCTTTCCACACCTTATGGTGCACTGGGTAGCAACCTTGCCATTACTTTAGCGTTGTTTTTTACCTGAGGCTGAGTTGCCAGCTCGACACTCGTCCCAGCACAGATCGAATGAGCTGGCGGGATTTGAACCAGGGGCTACTCACCTCAGTGTCAAGTACAGATGCCACTACAACTCTGGCTAGCTTCTATTGTGAATGCCCGCAAGAAAATTAATCTCAAGGTGATATTTATGCACTTCGACAATAAATTTATTTTGAACATTGTCTTCCCTACTCTTCATACCTCAAGCAGCTTTCATGTGTACACTCCATTTCCTTCCTCCGTGGTGTCTGATGTTAGTTGTACATCCCAGAATGCTGCCTGTAACATTGAAGCTATGAATATGACCAGACTCATTTATTTCTGCACACACAAAATGTTGCAAAAACTCAGCAGGTCAGGCAGCATCTATGGGGAAGAATATGCAGTTGGCATTATTTCAGGGACACCGGCAGCATCTATGGAGAGGTATATGCAGATGATGTTATTTCCAGGGAACGTTAAAGTCTGAAAACATCTTTGAGTGATCTTTATTTTTCTAATTAATGAATTACTGAGCTGACCACAACTGCATTGAAATTTGCTCAAAATAGTGCACAAAGCAATAATGAAAATCAGTGTTCACCTCCCAAATATGCAAGGGCCCCTATGAATGAAATTTAATTACATATTGCCAGCAAGATTCAAAGTCACAATGAGCTGGAAACTTATTCCATTTTCATTATTTAGAAGTCAAGTTTCAATGTTCCTGGAAATTAGATTAAGTAAAGGCAAAAATGAAGGAAGGTTTTGTCATTGTGCTTTACTTCAAAAGAAATGTATAATTACACATACATTTTAAAGTTGATATTAGCAAGGAACAAAAAAAAAGTTAAGCAAAAAATGCATTTCTAAGATTTTGGCAGTGATTTATTAGTGAGTGAACTGAATTCAGCTAATGCATCAGTACAAACAATTCAGTGAAGGTATTTGATCAACCTGTGGTTGTGTTGCTGGACAAACAGTTCAAATACCAAAATTAATAATCTAGAAATATGCATTCCTGTTCCACCGTGTCAGCTTTGAAATTCAAATTGAGCTCAACTGAAAAAAAAATCTAGGTTAAAAAAATAACATTAGTATTGGTGACCTCGCAATGTCCATTCCTACCTCTCGGTGGTGAGGGGTGGAAACGGGTAAGGCCGGCGAACAGGGCTCTGATGAAGCCGCGCATGTCAATCCCCTGTACAGTGCATACAATGGATTACAGCAACATTGATGAACTCCAACCTTACCATCGACTTCGGACGATGGAAGCGCGAGGTCACCAGTGGTCTTAGCCCCACTGGGAGCTAAGGTCCCGAGAAGAAGAATTAGTGTTGGTGATTATGAAACCGTGAATGACTTCAAAGACTCGTCTGATAAAAGTTGTTCCGCTATGTGGCCACTGAGTATACTTCTTCACTGAGGGATTTCTTCCCTGACCCGAAAGGGATGAGGAGCTTGCGTATTGACATGGGGTTCATACGATGTGCGCACTCACGCTAGAGGAACCAGGGGAGCTCGCGGAGGGAACTGGCCGAATATTAGTAAGTCAACACAAAGTGAAGAGTACATCAAAGCAGTTTTCCTCTGCAGATCTTCCTCAATAAGCCCTCCAGCTTTGGGATTCGTAAAGCGAAAATACACTCGGAGGCCACTTAATTAGGTACTGAGTGTTTGCTTGTGGTCTTCTGCTGCAGTAGCCCGTCCACGTCAACGTTCCACGCCTTATACGTTCAGAAATGTACCTCTGCACTCCACTGTTATATCGTGAGTTACTGTCGCCTTCCTATCAGCTGGAACCAGAGCGGCCATTCTCCTCTGGCCTCTCTCATTAACAAGTCGTTTTCACCCACAGAACTGCTGCTCACTGGATTTTTTAAAAAAAAAATGTTTGCGCCATTCTCTGTGAACTGTGTTGTGCATGAAAATCCCAAGGGGATCCAGAGTTTCTGAGATAATCAAACCACCCCGTCTAGTACTAACACGGTAGAAGTCAGTTAAATCAGTCCCCCCAATTTTGATGTTTGATCTAGACAACAACCAAATCTCTCGACCGTGTCTTCCTACAGATATTCCGCAATGAATAGCCACTACATGATTGGCTGATTAGATGTTTGTGTTAACGTACAGGTGTACCTAATGAAGTGGCCGCGGAGTGTAATTTCTGGCCTTGACGACCGCTTCCTGTCTACGATGTGCGTTTTCGCCAACTGCGAAAAAAGGGCAAGCCCGTTGATTGTTAAGTCTCTATAGTGACTGAGTATTAATTACTATTACCAACTGCCTTGTCATGTCCTGCAGATGCGGTAGCACCAACGACTGACTCCCTTCAAAACAAAAAAAAACTTCAAAGCACAATTCCAATCTCTTCCCGAAACGACTTAATTTGAACTCAGCCACTCCGGGCGCTTTGCAAATTAACGCCTCCTGGGTGTCATTTAATTTCACGCGGCGCTCATTAATTTTCTCGATTTAGGAGACTTGTTATCGCTTCACGTGAGAAAGTTGAACGGGGCTACTTTCCCGGTGATTACAGAAGAAGATCATGTGGAGCGGCTTAATGTAGGGGGTCTGAAAAAGTCGATTGCTGAGGACCTCGTCCATCAATATAATTTTCATATATAGAGTATTTGAAGATCCTGTTGTCCAAGTACGACCTGCTAGAAGCGTTGGTGCAATTTACACGATACGAAGCCGACCCAGTCCTACGCTAATCCCACTAGGCGGCAGTAACGGCGTGGGGAATATTGTTGGGGGATCGCACAGGGAGCCGAAAGTGTTGTATAATGCACGATTATTTATTAAAAATATCCATTATTAAAAACATCTGGTGGTTGTTCGTCGGGTTTCTGGGTGTGATTCGATGGGGAGCGTGAGGGGGTGGGGTATAGGGAGAAATTGTAAAAGTATGTTAGTGGGGGGATGCTGTACCATCCTAAGAGCCCTGCGCTCTTAACTGCAAATGACAAGAGCGCGAGTTTAGGACGCTCTCGCTTCCAGCTTGCCACAGTGTTTTTTTGCGCAGAAATAGTGGGGAGTATCTGTGAGCTCTGTAGACTCCAGTGGTTAACAGGAGAGAAGCAGCTTGGATCTTGGACGCCTCTTTTGGAGAATTTCAGCATCAGGACGGAGTCGAGCGACAGTTTCCCCCCCCCCAAAAAGCGTCAGTCAGTTGCAAGGTTCGGGTTGCTTCCTGCGGTCTACCCTGGCTCGTAGCTAAGAAAAGGCTTGTCAATCAACTGGAACTGCGCCGGCAGCAGCTGATCTGTGCATTCGCGAATCCAGGAGACGGGCTAAAACCGCCCGGCTTCCTCAAGATGAGGAGACTCAAACGAGGGATCTGAATTGCTTCTTTTTCTCCTGTGCGTGGCGGCTTTTTTTTTGGAGGGGGGGAAGAGGATGGATTTTGCAGGATTGATCAATGCAAGCACTTATTGATTCAAGGACTCCTGAGTGTATGTGCGAGAGAGAGAGAGGGATCCGCGCTCTGGGGGAAACACTCGCCCAAGATGAACTGATTTGAGGAGAATCCAGCCATAATACGGAGGGGGAACCGGATCCGAGGAATGTCCTTCGCACATACGCCGCCGTCGCCGCCTTCACACCGGGGGGACGCAGCCTGCCCACAGAATCGTCCGGTGAACCCCGGGAATTGACCCAGCTTGGCGGACGGACGTGCATATTTCAACCCGCAACACCTCCGCACTTGAAATTCCTGGGAAACCGGTAAGGCGCCCACGTGCTGACAACCAGCCATTAGCCTAACTTCACCTTCATAGCGTGTTATTATATAAAAAAAACCCACCAGTACGGAATTTATTAAACATCACGGGCAGAACTAAAAACAAACGGGTTACTTTGTAGTAAATTCAATAAAGCACATCCACTAACAAACTTTAACGTTTAGATAAGTGAAGTTTTTTTTTACTGAATCCGGCTCTGGTTTAGAGGGAACTTCGCTGTCCGAATGGTGCTCGAAGTATTCCGCGTGTAAGTCCATTGATCCATAATGTGCATGACCCGCTGGAAAGTGCTTAGATGTATAAACCAGACCCTCTTCGCTATAAGGGGCGTATCTTCGATAAGATATATCTCCAACTCGAATCAAAGAAACTGTGGTCGTTTGCAAATATTAACTTGCTTGGGGAAACTTATTTGTGGATTTCGTGTTAAAATTGCAGAGCAAGTTGAGAAAGCGTGTCTCTTATTTAAATTGCACGGGTGCTGGTTACACTGGACTGGACTTGGAATATTGTGCTTAGTTTTGTTCAGACTGCTATGGGGAAAGGTGCCATTAATCTGGAAAGAGTGTAGATAAGATTTACGAGGATGTAACCAGGACTCCAGGGGCTGGATTATAAAAGAGAGGCTGGACGGGGTAAGACTTCATAGTTTCTCATTCTCCTTCATTTCAAGCTAGCTTGTTGAGGTGTATAAAATTATTACTTGTACAGAAAGGAAGAATTGCAGTCTCCGCACCCCCCCCCCCCACTCATGAATATGAGCATGTTTACTGCGAGTGGGGAGAGATTTAGGAGACTTGAAGGATAGTGGTTGAGGAAATGACTGAGGCATGTAAAATTCCATCATTTAAAAGACACGGGGTACGTGAATCCTGATGAAGGGTCTCGGCCCGAAACGCCGGCTGTTTATTCCTCTACTGCCTGACCTGCTGAGTTCCTCCATCATTTTGTTGTGTTTCCCTGGATTTGCAGTATCTCTTGTGTTTAGGCACATGCAGGGCTGCTTAACCTTTTCAATGCCACGGGCCCCCAGCATTAACCGAGGGGTCAGTGAACGCCAGGCTGGGAACCCCTGGAGGAACAGAGATGAAACGGGATTAGCCTAGATTGGAGGAGCTGGGCCAAAGGAGCTGTGCCTGTGCCGTGTAACTCTAATTTAGAATGTACATGGGAGAATGAGTGAAGACTTGATAGAGTTGTACAAAATTGAGGGCGTGAATGCAAAAGCAGGTTTTCCCCCACTGAGGCAGGGTGAGACTAGAACTAGAGGTCATGGGTTAAACGTGAAAGGTGAAATGCTTAAGGAAACTTGAAGAGAACTTCACTGTGGAACGATCTGCCAGCGGTAGTGGTGGCTATGTGTTCGATTTCAAGCATTTAAGAGAAATTTGGATCGGTACACACATGAGAGGGGGATGGAGGGCAATGGTCCGGGTATAAATCGAAGGGACTAAATACGGACTAGACGGGCCGAATGACATGTTTCTGCGCTGTACTGTTATATAATTATTTAACCTTGCCCCTGTTCTCCATAAAGAATGAAGATGAACGTTGGGCATCAGCATGGATAACGCGCTTTCAACGACACTTCACTAGCCAGTTAGCAAGGCTGCCTGTTCTAGATTGATTTATGCAGTAAAGGAACAAGCAGTTCTAAACCCAGTCGGCTGAAGCAGCCTTTCCCTGTCACTCTCAACACCCAACATCATCTGTAATGCTAAAACAGCAAATGGAAGCGAAGCACTTCGGCAGACGTCTACACAAGTAATTAAGCACAACGGGGAACAATTTTGGGTTATTACTTATAATGTGCTCTCAGCCTTTGCGTTTAGGCACAACTCTCACTTAACGAGAAGGTGGGCAAACTTGGGCTGTTTTCTCTGGGGCGCTGGGGGGGGGGGGTGTGTGGTGGGTATGATTGAGCTTTATATGATTGAGAGGCATAGTTAGCGCAGAGACAAAGTATCCTTTTCCCAGGTTGAAATATCCAGTATCAAAGTACGCACCTTTGAAGTGAGGGGAAAGTGCCTTTTTACACAGAGTGAGGGATGCCTGGGCTGGTGGGAGAGGCATGCACGTTAGGTAGTTGTAAGAGGCGTTTAGATAGACACGTGGTCTTAAGCCCCAACACTCCTACAGAGTGCACAGGCCGCCAACAGCAGCTCGCCAGAGTTATCCGTCCTGGGCCAGTCTGGTGCTCCTAGAGGACCAGAAGTTTGATCGGCCCTGTCGCTTCCAAGGACTTCAGCTTTCACCACACGACTTCATGCTTCCTTTTGAAGCGAAGGTCCTTCCTCTCCCAGGGAGTTGGAACTTCTGTTGGTGTTTCTGGGTTTTTACAGGATGGGATTGTTAGCCCCGTGGACAAACTTCCTCCTTTCACAGCCGGGCTTGGGACCACCCGCGGTGGAGTTGGATAGGCACGTGGATATGCGGAAAATGGATGAATGTGTGGACAGAAGAGATTTGTTTACTTGGTTATTTGATTACTAATTTGGTTTCATGCAGCATTGTAGGTCGAAAAGCCTGTTTAATTGTTTTCTAGTGATGCAACTGACAGTCTGCGGTTTGGGAAAATTAAGCGGGGGTGGGGGGGTGCAATATGCAGTGGCTGAGTTGATTTTGCAAGTTGTTCATCTCCGGAGTGCTCAAACTACTATCACAGTCCCGAGATGCCCATTTGTAGAGCAGGTGGATGCGGGTCCGCCCGAGAGCATTTCACGCTCCGAAGACGTGATGAATTTGAGTCTCTGTCGTAATAATTCCCATAGTACTTAATTATGACTGTGAACAACTATTTGCTTCTACTAATTATTCAAGGAAGGCCGTGTGTGTTTTTTTTTTCCTATGTGAAATGGTGATAATCGGCATGAACACCCACCCACCACACCTTCTGGAAATCCTTTTGGAGATCGTTTCGTTGGAAATTTTATAAAATCGGGATTTCGGTTTAACGGGAATAGATTAGATTGGAGATGTTGGGCCGAAGTGGCTATTTCTGTGCCATGTGACTCTAATTTGAAAAGTATTATGTAACTAAACCCCTGCCTCTCCATCAAGAATGAAGACAGCCGTGCAAATTTAAAGTAAATTTATCATCAAAGTACGTATGTCACCATTCATTTTCTTGTGGGCATTCTCAGTAAATACAAAGAAACATAGACTCTTTGAAAACCCACACATAAGACGGAGAAACGACCCATGCGCAAACACAACAAAATAATATAAATAATAAATAAATATCGAGAACTTGAGATGAAGAATCCTTGAAAGTGTGTCCATAGGTTGCGGAAACAGTTCAGTGATGGAGTGAGTGTAGTTATTCCTTTTGGTTCAAGAGCCTGATGGTTGAGGGAATAATAGGCGTTCACCAACCTGGTGGTGTGGGTTCTGAGGCTCCCGTCCCTCTTTCCTGATTCAGTAGCAAGAAGAGAGCATGTCCTGGGTGTTGGGCGCCCTTGATGGATGCTGATATCCTGCGATACCGCTCCCAATAGTTATGTTCAGAGTTGGGAAGGGCTTTACCTGTGATGGTTAACGTTCTCCTGGGAGTTGAGTTCAGTCACTGTCGCAATAAAACTTGCTCAGGCTCCTTGCTCCGCCTACAATTAAGTTCCTTCTTCAACATCGTGCTTGTGGTCCTTTTCATTATTACCTGTCGATCGGTTACGTTGATGGGATTCAGATCTCCGGTATGTCAGGCTGATTAAAGGCTCCAGTACACCCATCTGCAACACTTCACATCGCCTGGCAGCCACAGCGATGACTAATTGAGCTCGTCAGCACAGCATGCAGCAGCCAAGACGAAGGCGTTTATGATTGCGATGCCACAGACTGGGGCCTTGTTCTGTCGCTCGAAGTACCAATGGCCCAAGAGTGGCCTTTAACCTAGGGTGCTGCTGGATGACGGCTTGCGGGAAGTGAGTATGCATCCACGCCAGGACCACCAGACTTCCCCCAAGCTGTCAGGCAGATCAGCACCTCCACCCAGCCCTCCAACCTTTACCACCCCTACTTTATCATTTCCTGTCAGAGTCGCCTTCTGTATGGTTGATACTTGTATACCTTAGCGTCACTTGATGAACACATAAATACCGTATGTACATCAATACATAAAATAATGTGTATAGGCTAAACTTATGTTTTAATACTCTGCTTTATTTTTACGCTTATTGTGTTTATTATGCTGTATCGGATCCGGAGTAACAATTCCGTTTTCCTTTACATTTTGTGTTCTGACGAATGACGAAATCTTGCATCTTTGGGACATTTCTCGTAACGGTTGGCAACAAGATCATTGCAGGATGTACGCTGGGAATAAGAGGGTAAAACAGTGTTGTCGGGGCAAGCAGGGTTCCGGTGTTGTACGTGGAGCAGTTTTTCTCCGCTGTCACTGGGCCGAGGAGGGAGGGAGTAACAGATGGGCTGCCATCAATATTTTTCAGTTTGGCGTCAGTTCCAGTTAATGATTGAAGTTCAATTTCCACATTGAACTACATATGCGGTGTACACGATGTGTTTTGAGGTCTCTCGTCCCCAGCACGGTGTCAGCATCGATTGTTTGGGGCTTTAAAACAATAATTTAGCGGTACAGCGCGGTATCAGGTCCCTCCGGCCCCACAAGCCCGCGGCACCCAATTACACCCATGTGGCCATTTGACCCACTATTCCGTTCCTTTTTAAACTGCACTACATCAGAAGCAGGTTTAATATCACTGGCATTTTGTTGTGTCATTTGTTGTTTTGCGCCAGCTGTACATAAAACTATATCATAAAACACGAAATTACAATAAGAATATATCTTAAAATCAAATAACTAAGTCGTGCAAAAAGAGAGCAGTGTTCATGGGTTCATTTTCCATTCAGAAATTCAATGGCAGAGAGGGAAAAATAACTGTTTCTGAAACTTTGTGCATGTGTCTTCAGGCTCCTGTACCTGCTCCCTCCTGGTAGCAATGAGTAGAGGGCATGTCCTGGGGGAATGGGAGCCCTTAATGATGATGCTGACTCCTTGAAGTTATCCTGGATGCTGGAAAGGCTGGTGCCCATGATGAAGTTGGAGGTGGTACACACAGTTCTTAAAGCTAAACTTGTATGACCAAAATCAAACAATTTAAGTTAGTGGGACTTTTGATTGTTTCCTTAACTTTTTAAGAGATACATCACGGTAACAGAACCTTTAGCCCAAACAGCCTAATGCTGCCCAATTACACCCATGTGACCAATTATTCCATGAACCATTTTAGAATTTTGAAGTATTTGGAATGTGGGAGGAAAGCACATCACCGGGAGGGAATCCACACATTGATTGGGAGAAGGTACAGACTCCTTACAGACTGTGGCAGGAATTGAACTCAGTTCACTGGCATTATATTACCATTATTCTAAATGCTACACAGCCATGCTTCCTGGTAGTTTTCTTTGGCGGTCATTTGGGGGAAATGTGAAGGGTATGTCAACAGGAAAAGGAGTGTAATTACTATCAAAATACAGTAAGAGCCACTTTATCAGATACCTTCTGTACCTAATTAAATGTTCACTGAGTTTGTGTTCATGGCCTACTGCTGTAGCCCATCCACTTCAAGGTTTGATGTATTGTGCATTCAGAGATGTTCTTCTGCACACTACTGTTGTAATGTATGGTTATTTGAGTTACTGTTGCCTTCCTGTCAGTTTGAACCAGTCTGGACATTCTCCCCAGACCTCTCACATTAGCAAGGCATTTTAGCCCACAGAATTGCTGCTCACTGGATGTTCTTGTTGTTTTCTGTATAATTTTCTGTAAATTTTAGAGACTGTTGTACATGACAATCCCAGGAGTTCAGCAGTTTATTGATACTCCAACCACCCTGTTTGACACTAACACTCATTCCATGGTCAGTGTCACTTAGATCATATTTTTCTATTCTGATGTTTGGTCTGAACAACAACTGAACCTCTTGACTATGTCTGCATGCTTTAAAGCATTGAGTTGCTGTCATATGATTGGCTGATTAGATATTTGCATTAATGAGCAGGTGTACAGGTGTACCAAAAAAAAGAGGCCATTGGAATAAGTTACCTGCTGGAAGAACTCAGCAGGTTGAGCAGCAACTCTGGTAGAAAACGATTGTTGACTGGAATGTTGATAATTCATTTCCTTCCCATAGATGCTGCTTGACCCTCTGAGTTTTTCCACCAGAATCATTATTTGTTAGGAAACCAATTGTGTTCTCGCAAAAGCATGTTGAAATCTTGTACTTTCGCCTGAGGGAAGAGGGTCTCAGTGTAATGCATCGTCTGACAGGTCAGAATGAGAATCAGATGTTTTTATCACTGAGGTGTTATGAAATGTGTTGTTTTGTGGCAGCAGTACAGTGCAAGGCATGAAAAGTACTACAAGTTACAAGACGAAATTAAAGAAAACAAGTTGAGCAAAATAATGAAGCGGTGCTAATGGACACATGACTATTGAGAGATATGATGACAGAGGGGAAGAACTTTCTTTCTTGAAATATTAAGTTTGTTCTCTGGTTCCTATACAACCTCTCTCGTGGTAGCAATTAGAGGAAGGCACGGCGAGGATCTTTAATGATGGGTGCCACTTTCTTGAGGAATTGACTTTTGGAGAGGTTGCTTCTGGTGATAGAGCTGACTAAATCTACAACCCTCTGAAGCGGGTTGTATCTACAAATCTACAACCCTTCAGAATGCTCTCCACTTTCTGAAGACTTTGACATATCAATTGCCCTCAAACTCCAAATGAAGTACGGGTAATACAACCACAAGCCATTAGCGGGTCATTTGCTGTAAACCAGAAAACTGCAGAGGCTGGAAATCTGAAATGTAACCAGAAAACTGAGAACAGAAGTTTCGGCAGAACCTGTCTGTGAAATATCAAATACGAACAGAAGTGCAGGAAGCAGTGGTGCCGCAACACACAGAAACGCTGGAGGGCTCAGCAGGTCAGACAGCATCTAAGAAAGCGAATGAACAGTGAAGGTTTCATGCTGAGACCCTTCATCTGGACTCTTGATTCCTGATGAATGGCAGAGCAATTAGTGCTGTCACTGTACAGCTACCATGAGCTGGGCTCAGTCTTATTCTTGGGTACTCTCTGTGTGGAGCGAAACCAGGGTAATGCTTTGGCTCAAAAACCCTTCACTAGAACTGGAGAACTGAGAGCAAAAAGGTTGGCTCAAAATTGCTAAATAAAAGGTGAATCAAAGATGCTAAAATTCTTTTCTATAAAGTTAATTAGCTTTCTCAGCTTTCCAATTCTGCTGAAAGGTCAAAGTCAAACTAAATGTATTATCAAAGTACTTGTATGTCACTATCTAGACCTTGAGATTCATTTTCTTGCAGGCATTTCAAAGGGTTCAAAGGTTCATTTATTATCAAAGTATATATGCAGTATACAACTCTGTGATTCTTTTTCTCCTGGTAGCCAAGAAACCAAGAAAAGGCATGGAGGTCAGTTCAGGGAGAAACAGCAAACACCTATGCCTTGCACAAAAAAAGAACAACAACATGATCATCAACAGCCAAACCCCCCTCCTCTACACAAAATGCAACAGGAACATCATCCTTCAAATACTCTTCTCCCCATACAAAAAACTAGCAAAAATGCAGCATGATCATCAAATCCCAAACCCTCCTCCCCCTCCCCCCACATAAAATAATGAGACTGAACTGGTGAAAACACAATGTAAAAAATTATAATATTAAAAAGAAGTCCTTGGTCTAAAGTCAATTCCATATCCATATTCGTATCCGAAATGCAGAAAACCTCGGTAACAACCTCTGGGGGACGGTGACAGGTCACTCGGACTCATCTCACTAGCAGCAGAGTGGTCAGAGGGCAGGCAGTCAACTCTTGCCCTCTACATTTGCCTCGATGTTTCATTCTCCCTTGTCACTTTAACTGGTGAACAATGGAAGCTTTAATCGGTAAGATGGAGTTGAACGCTGGCTCACACCCTACCCAGCAGCCTCCTTGCCTCGAGGCTTGTGCTTGCCGCCTCCCAGAAACTTCTCAGGCACAGCAAAGTGCTGGATCACCCAATCAAACTCCAAACTGCAAATCGCAGGCTCTAACAGTTCCAGAAGCACATTCCAGATGAAAAGTAGATGTAAAAGACGAGAAATAAATAGTTTCATGGTCTACCAAGGGAGTGTTGTACGCAGGTGCCATCTTGACCAGACGGTCATTTCATGTAAGGTGGGCATTTACAGGAAAATAAAGAAATGCAATAGAATTTATGTTTTACAAAAATACATGACATTGACAAAGAAACAATATGCAAAAAAATGACAAATTGTGCAATATGTACATAAATAATACAGAGAACATGATTTTCTAGATCCCTTGAATGTGAGTCAGTAGGTTGTGGAGTCAGAGTTGTAATGAGTGAAGTTGTCCATGCTGGCTCAGGAAGCTGATGGTTATAGAGTTATAATAACTGTTCCTGATCTTGGTTGTGTGGGAGCTCTCTTTTCAGGTATTTAACCTGATACTGTTTATTCTTTTTCTTGTGTCTTAGGGATACATTCAGCTTATAAAGTCTATGCTGGCCCTTAGAGCATCCCTATCCTTGCCTCTGTCCAAACTCACTGGTTTCCATCTAACCCATGTATTCCACTCTACCATCCTTCAACACACGAGGTAATCCATGGATAACAATGAAATTATTGACCAGAATTGATTGTGATGTGGGACTAGGAGAAACCCATGCAGCTGCAGCAAGAATATGCATACTCCAAGATGGGATTGAGTCTGGGTTGCTAGAACTGTGTACTAACAATGCTGATTGCTGTGGAACTGTGCTATTGTTTCATGTGTTTTTGTTTGTTTTTCACATGGTGTATTGTATCCAATGCAGTATCAACCCAGGAACATTGTCAAGGAAAATTTGACACTATGCCACAACAAAGGGATTTTGGGGTCCAATTCAGAGCTCCCTGAATGTGGCAACACTATTAGATAGGGGAAAAAGGCATATGACATTTGTATTCATCATTTGAGTCCTGAAGCCAACTTGCACAGTACTGTAGTCATTTTTTTTGTATTGCACTATACTGCTGTCACAAAAAAATCAAACAAATTTCATGAAATATGTGAGTGATGATAAACCAGATTCTGATATGGGTCACTGTTGTGGACTGAGAGTGGGAAGGGGGTTGGGGAAAGGGGAAGGGAGAGAGGAGGGAGCTTGAAGCACCAGAGAGACATTCTATGATGATCAACAAGCCAGATGCTTGGAATCAAGTAACCTTGCCTGATGTCTCAGGGCTGGGTGAATCTGCACCTGTGTTCCCACTCCCCATCCGGCACTGCTTCTCTGCCACCTGTCCCACACTTCTCCCATGGCACCCCAGTTTGTCATTTGCAACATCCTTTGCTCCTATCAGATTCACAAACTCGCTCTCTACTGCATGTTGACAAATACAGTACTGTGCAAAAGCCTTGGGCATCCTAGCTATTTGTAGGCCACATTGGAGTATTGTGTACAGTTCTGTTCACCCTATTAGGGGAAGGATGTGAAGAATTTGGAGAGGGTGCAAAAGAAGTTCAGCAGGATGCCGCCTGGATTAGAGGGTATGAGCTATAAGGAGAGGATGGTTAAACCTGGATTTTCTTTTCCTCTGGAGAGTTGGAAGCTGAGCGGAGGCTTGATAGAAGTTTATAAAACTATGAACGGCATAGATAGGGTAGACTGTCAGAATCTATTTCACTGGATAGAAATGCCAAATACTAGAGTGAATAGCCTTGAGGGGAAAACAAAATTTTAGAGGAGGTGTGTGGGGCAAGGTTTTTTAAATGGAGATGTGTAGGTGCACACTGCTAGGGATGGCAATGAAAGCAGATACAAATGGTAGTGTTTAAGAGCCTTTTAAATTGGCATAAGTGATTTGGGTCTTGTGCAGACAAAGAATTAGTTTACTATAGTTTCCATATATTGTGCAAATTATGTTTCAAATTTCAAAATAAATTTATTATCAACATACATATATGTTACAATATACTACCCTGAGATACATTTTCTTGGGGATATTCGGTAAATATAAAGAAACAATATGAACAATGAAGAAGACTGCACATAAATACAGAAACCAATATGCAAAAGACAACAAATAGTGTAAACATAATAATAATAAATATTGAGAACATGAGTTGTGTAGTGCTTGAAAGTGAGTCCATTGGTTATGGAATCAGTTCAGTGTTGGGTGAGTGAAGTTATCCACTCTGGTTCAGGGGTAAAGGGGTGATGACTGTTGCTGAACCTGGTGGTGTGGGACCCAAGACTCCCATGTCTGTTTCCTGATGGCAGCAGCAAGAAGAGAGTCTGGCCTGGATGATGGGCACCCTCGATGATGGATGTTGCTTTCCTGTGACAGCACACCTTGTAGTATATCTAGTTCACTATAGGTAGATATTTGTATAGCTACCTAAAGTGAACAATGTAAAAGTGTGACTTTTCACCCTTGCACCTGCTGGAGGGAATTGGCTTGAATCAATGAAGGCTGCTCCGCAGCTGTGGTAGGGCTTGAGTGCTATCACCTCTTCACAAGTGAAATCAAGTGCCGTAGATCCAAACTGGGCCTTGCTTCAATGCCCTCTATGCTTGTTTTGATTGTCAAAATATGGAGGTACCCCAATGATCCTGTGATTTCAGTCTCTGAGGACAACATGAGAGCATCCTTCAGGAAGGTGAATCCACAGTAAACTTCTGGCCCAGATGGTCAAATAATAAAGACCTGTGTTGACCAACTGGCTGGAGTGTTTACTGAGACATTTAAACTCTTGGTTGATCAGTTTGAGGTAACAGCCTTCTCCAAGCAGGCTTCAATTATACCGGTGCCTGTGAAGAACATGATAAGCTGCCTCAATGAGTATTATTCAGTAGCACTTGCATGCACAGTGATGAAGTGTTTTGAGAGGCTGGTGTTGAAATATTTCAACTCTTGCCTGAGAAGTGACTTCATTTATCCTACTGGCACAACAGGTCCACAGCAGATGCCATCTCACAGCTCTTCACTCAACCCTGGAACATCTGGACAGCAAAGACTGATACATCAGGATGCCCTTTATTGACTACAGCTCGGCATTCAATATTATCATTCCCTCAAAACTAATCAATAAGTTTCAAGACCTTGGCCTAAATACCTCCTTGTGCAATTGGATCCTGGATTTCCTCTGTTGCAGACCCCGGTCAGTTCAGAATGGCAACAGTATCCCCTCCATGATTTCCATCAGCACTGTTTTACCACAAGGCTGTGTGCTTAAATCCCTGCTCTACTCACTTTATTCTTATGACTGTGTGGCTAAGCACAGCTCTGTGCCATATTTAAATGTGCTGATGAAATCAGTGTCAAGGGCCAAATCAAAGGTGGTGAATGATCAGCATGTAGAAAGCCTGGCTGAGTGGTGCCATAATAACAAACTTAAATTCAATGTCAGCAAGACCAAGGGGCTTATTATTGACTTCAGGAGGAGGAAACTGGAGGTCCATTTGCCTGCCCTCATTGGTGGAGAGGATCAGCAACTTTAAATTCCTCAGTGTTATCATTTTAGAGGACCAATCCTGCGTCCAGCACAAAAGTGCATTATGAAGAAAGCGCAACAGCACCTCTACTTCCTTAGGAGTTTGTGAAGATTTGGCATGACATCTAAAACTTTGGAAAAACTTCTATAGTTGTTTGGCACAGAGTATATTGACTGGTTGCATCACAGCCTACTTTGGAAACACCAATGCCTTTGAATGAGAAATCCTACTAAAACTAATGGGTACAGCCCGGTCTAGCATGGTTAAAGCCCTCCCCACCATCGAGCATGTCTACGTGGGGTGCTGTCTCAGCAAAGCGGCATCCATCATCAGGGACCCTCACCATCTAAGTCATGCTGCTGCCATCAGGAAGAAGGGACAGGAGCCTTAAGATTCACACCATCAGTTCCAAGAACAGTTATTATCCCTCAACCATCAGGCTCCTGAACCAGAGTGAACTTCACTCACCCCATCACTGAACTGTTCCTGCAACCTACGGCCTCACTTTCAAGGACTCTTCATCTCATATTCTATTTATTGCTTATTTATTTATTATTATTGTTGTTAGTATTATTATTATTTATCACTACTATTTTTCTCTCTCTTGTATTGCATAGTTGTCTTTTGCACACTGGCTGAAAGGCCAAGTTAGTGCGGTCTTTCATTGATTCTGTTATAGTTATTGGATTTATTATGTCCGCAAGAAAGTGAATCTCAGGGTTGTACATGCTGGCGTATTTGTACTTGGATAATAAAGTTATTTTACTTTACTATTATAGAGGACAAATAGTCCTTAGTTAAGGTGATTTTATTGTCATCAACTATTGAGCAAGTCTCTGTAACAAAACAAAAATCTGTCCTGTTTGACAGTTTCCTATCAGATATTGGAGAGTGCCTCATATCAGGAAGAACAGCTGTTGCCTGTCTTATTAAAACATCAAAGTTAAAGCAGATTATTGTTCACAGTGTTGTGATCTTCTATAAAATTCACCTATGCAACCAGGAATTAGCATGTCTTTGAACACCACATGAGGAACTCCTTGATTTAACCACAAAGATAATCCTTATCAGTTTAAAGAGCTTTCAACTTTCCTCTCATCCTTGGTCTCTCTGGAGTTTCATAAAACCTTCTACTTTTGATCACCTGTACTAACATCCTGGTGACCCAGTTGACAGATTTGTGAGTTGCTTTGGAATTTTTCTCTGCATTTAACATCCATCTCAGTCCTGATTTTTCTTACATCCATAACAAAACATAGTTGATGGAGAATTGCTCTCCTTTGCCATCTTTATGCATTAAAATTTCATGCACCATATGTTTTATTATTGAAACAAATATCTGCAAATAACATAAATCCATGCTAAATTATAGAGGCAAAGTTTTTATGTTTTTCTATTTTATTTAGAGATACAGCAAGGAACAGGGCCTTCTGGCCCAATGAACCCACCAATTTAACCCTACTCTAATCACGGGGCAATTTACCATGATCAATTAACCTAATGACTGGTGTGTCTTTGGACTATAGGAGGCAACTGGAGCACCTGGAGAAACCTACATGGTCAAGGGGAGAATATACAAACTCCTTACAGGCGCCACAGGGATTGAACTCTGAACTTCGATGTCCTGAGCTGTAATACTGCTGTGCTAACTGCTATGCTACTGTGGTATTCTTGTACTTACATTCATGGACTTCTGCTCTATAAATGTTGTCTTTTTCTCTTCCTTGAAAGAAATTTAATTTGTTTTGAGTAGAGTAGAGAAAGATGGGTGTTTTAAAATGTGTCCTACATGCTCCCTTTAGGATGTGCTAAGGTGTTTAAAGCACCTCTGAAGTGTAGTCATTTCTATTGTGCAGGAAATGAAGTAGCTGTTAAACATGCAACTAATTGTCACCAATAAGGTGAGAGTTAGGAGCAGACCATATTGCACCTTCAGTAAGATCAAGGCTTCAAAATATTTGAAACCTCTGCTTCCAACGCACATATTGAAAGGCCCAGATAGAGTGGAACTGATGTTTCCAATGGTGGGAGAGTCTGGGATCAGAGTGCAAGGACATCCCTGTAGAATAGGAACTAGCATTGGAGCAGGTACTGTTGATAAAACAAGGAGTCTGCAGAAGAACTTAGCCAGTTCAAGAGAATGGGCAAAGAAGTGGCAGATGAAATGCAGTGATGAAATACAATTCCACTTCCCATACCCCTTCCAATATGTCTATCCATGGCCTCCCGCACATAGGTAGGGGAAACAACACCTTATATTCCCTTCTGGGTAGCCTCCAACCTGATGGCATGAACAACAATTTCTTGAACTTCCAGTAATGCTCCCTCCTTCACCATTCCCCATCCCCTTTGCCCTCTCTCACTTATCTCATTGCATGCCCATTGCCTCCCACTGGTGCCACTTCCCCCTTTCCTTTCTTCCATGGCCTTCTGTCCTCTTCTGGCAGACTCCCCCTTCATCAGTTCTGTACCTCTATTACCAATCAACTTCCCAGCTCTTCATCCCTTCCGCTTCAGGTTTTACCTATCACTTTGTGTGTACTCTCCCCTTCCCCCCCTCCTTTTAAATCTACTCCTCTGCTTTTTATCTCCAGTCCTGCCAAAGGTCCTCAGCCCAAAATGTTGACTGTACTCTTTTCCACAGATGCTGAGTTCCTACAGCATTTGTATGTGTTGCTTGGACTTCCAGCATCTGCAGATTTTTTCTTGTTTGTAATTGAAATACAGTGTATAGTCATCCACTTTGGTAGAAGGAATAAAAGCATAGACTTTTTTAAATGGGGAACAAATTCAGAAATTAGAGGCACTAAGGACTTGGAAGTCTATGTGCAGGATTCCCTAAAGGTTAATTTGCAGGTTGAATCGGTCATAAAAAGACTGTTAGCATTCATTTAGAGATAAATAGAATATAAAAGCAAGGATGTGATGCTGAGGCTTTGAAAAGCATTGGTCAGACCCATAAGCAGTTTAACCTCTGATCTAAGAAGGGTTGTGCCTCACTAAGAAGGTAGGCCCTTACTACTCAAGAACCTATCTGCTTTGAATATACCCAATGCCTTGGCCTCCACAGCTGCCTGTGGTAATAAATCCACAGTTTTACCACCCTCTAGCTAAAGAAATTCTTCCTCTGCTTAGTTCTAAAGGGACAACCAATACCCTCTGGACCTGGACTCCCCCACTATAAGAAGCATCCTCTCTGTGTCCATTCTATATGGGCCTTTCATTATTCTGTAGTTTTCAATGAGCTCACACACCTCATTCTTCTAAACTCTGTCATTTGCTCCTCAGGCATTAAACTTTTCATTTCCAGGATCATTCTTGTGAACCACCTATGGACCCTCTCCAACGTCAGCACAACCTTTCTTAGATAAGGGGCCCAAAATTGATTCATATTAAACTTCAGACTTATTTTTCACATGCAGCTGTACATGTACAGAATGATGGCTGGAGATGCATCTCTACCAAAGGAGGTCTAAAGTGCTCCTTCACTCCACTAGCCTGAACGTTACCTTGGACAAGGTGTAGCACCTGCTTAGATCCCGGTCAGGGCAGGGTCACATGAAGCTATGGGAGTAGGTGATATGAGCAGCTGGCATAACACAAGACCTGATTATGTGACCACTGCCTTAGATGATCTCTGGAGAGTATTGATAATGGCTGGGGTCACCTGTCTTATAACCATATAACAATTACAGCATGGAAACAGGCCATCTTGGCCCTTCTAGTCCGTGCTGAATGCTTACTCTCACCTAATCCCACTGATCCGCACTCAGCCCATAACCCTCCATTCCTTTCCTGTCCATATACCTATCCAATTTTGCTTTAAATTACATTACCAAACCTGCCTCTACCACTGCTACTGGAAGCTCATTCCACACAGCTACCACTCTCTGAGAAAAGAAATTCCCCGTCATGTTACCCTTAAACTTTTGCCCCCAAGTCTCAACTCATGTCCTCTTGTTTGAATCTCCCCTACTCTCAATGGAAAAAGCCTATCCACGTCAATTCTATCTATCCCCCACATAATTTTAAATACATTTATCAAGTCCCCCCTCAACCTTCTACGCTCCAAAGTATAAAGACCTAACTTGTTCAATCTTTCCCTGTAACTTAGGTGCTGAAACCCAGGTAACATTCTAGTTAATCTCCTCTGTACTCTCTCTATTTTGTTGATATCTTTCCTATAATTTGGTGACCAGAACTGTACACAATACTCCAAATTCAGCCTTACCAATGCCTTGTACAATTTTAACATTACATCCCAACTCCTATACTCAATGCTCTGATTTATAAAGGCCACCATACCAAAAGCTTTCTTCACCACCCTATCCACATGAGATTCCACCTTCAGGGAACTATGCACCATTATTCCTAGATCACTCTGTTCTACTGCATTCTTCAATGCCCTACCATTTACCATCTATGTCCTATTTTGATTAGTCCTACCAAAATGTAGCACCTCACACTTATCAGCATTAAACTCCATCTGCCATCTTTCAGCCCACTCTTCTAACTGGCCTATATCTCTCTGCAGACTTTGAAAACCTACTTCATTATCCACAACGCCACCTACCTTAGTATCATCTGCATACTTACTAATCCAATTTACCACCCCATCATCCAGATCATTAATGTATATGACAAACAACATTGGACCCAGTACAGATCCCTGAGGCTCACCACTAGTCACTGGCCTCCAACCTGACAAACAGTTATCCACCACTACTCTCTGGCATCTCCCATCCAACCACTGTTGAATCCATTTTACTACTTCAATATTAATACCTAACGATTGAATCTTCCTAACTAACCTTCTGTGCGAACCCTGTCAAAGGCCTTACTGAAATCCATATAGACAACATCCACTGCTTTACCCTCTTCAACTTTCCTCGTAACTTCTTCAAAAAATTCAATAAGATTTGTCAAACATGACCTTCCATGCACAAATCCATGTTGACTGTTCCTAATCAGACCATGTCTATCCAAATAATTATATATACCATCTCTAAGAATACTTTTCATTAATTTACCCAGCACTGATGTCAAACTGACAGGCCTATAATTGCTAGGTTTAGTCTTAGAACCCTTTTTAAACAATGGAACCACATGAGCAATACGCCAATCCTCTGGCACCATCCCCGTTTCTAATGTCATTTGAAATATTTCTGTCAGAGCCCCTGCTATTTCTACACTAACTTCCCTCAAGGTCCTAGGGAATATCCTGTCAGGACCTGGAGATTTATCCACTTTTATATTCCTTAAGAGTGCCAGTACTTGCTCCTCTTTAATCATCATAGTTTCCAGAACTTCCCTACTTGTTTTCCTTACCTTACACAATTCAATATCCTTCTTAGTGAATACCGAAGAAAAGAAATTGTTCAAAATCGCCCCCACCTCTTTCGGCTCCACACACAGCTGTCCACTCTGATTCTCTAAGGGGCCAATTTTATCCCTCACTATCCTTTTGCTATTAATATAACTGTAGAAACCCTTTGGATTTATTTTCACCTTACTTGCCAAAGCAACCTCTTCTTTTATCTTTTCTAATTTCTTTCTTAAGATTCTTCTTACAATCTTTATATTCCTCGAGCACCTCATTTACTCCATGCTGCCTATATTTATTGTAGATATTTCTCTTTTTCCTAACCAAGTTTCCAATATCCCTTGAAAACCATGGCTCTCTCAAACTTTTAACCTTTCCTTTCAACCTAACAGGAACATAAAGATTCTGTACCCTCAAAATTTCACCTTTAAATGACTGCCATTTCTCTATTACATCCTTCCCATAAAACAAATTATCCCAAATCCACTCCTTCTAAATCCTTTCACATCACCTCAAAGTTAGCCTTTCTCCAATCAAATATCTCAACCCTGGGTCCAGTCCTATCCTTCTCCATAATTATATTGAAAATAATGGCATTGTGGTCACTGGACCCAATGTGCTCCCCAACACATACCTCCGTCACCTGACCTATTTCATTCCCTAACAGAAGATCCAACACTGCCCCTTCTCTAGTTGATATCTCTGTGTTCTCTGACAAGACTCTGACAGTGTCTTGTTAAGACACTGCTCAGAAGAAGGCAATGGCCAGCCACTTCTATAGGAACATTTGCTATGAACAGTCATGGTCATGAGACCACGATTGACTACATCATTAGACACAGCACATGATGATAATGTACATCAAAACACAGAGTTAGATGTATCACTTGCATAAACAATGAACACAACCTTAGGATGTGCTGGGGGAAGTTTGCAAATAACGCCACACTGACAGGGACCAACATATCATGCCCACGTGTTTGGGAGAGCAACAACAGCAACAAAATAAAACACTAACAGCTAAAACAATCTTTCACTTTCACTCTCGCTCACCTTCAACCCCACGACAGGCTTCTAGCCTCCAGTACACTTGTAGACTTACTGCCACACTGACGCAGCAGTCGTGACTTCTGAGCTCAGGATGTATTAGCCGTATTGAATGGTATTAGAAGCACAGTCATTTTTTCCTTCATTGCAGTTGTTGTTGAGGATTCCATGGGGCAGTGCCAGGTAGAACACTTCAGTCTTCCCTCTCAGTACGTGATAATGAGGAAACATTGTGTGCAAAGAGGCAATCGTGTTTCAAGATTTGTTCTTGCATTTGTTTAGAAGTGCCTAGTATAATGCCAATTGACTGTTCTTTTAAACTACCCACAAAGTGCATGCTTATGCTGCTGTGAAAATGAGTCTTGTAGCAGCTCCACCAATAGCAGAATTCTTGCAAAATGAACAAAATGCAAAGCTTTTTATCCCGAGTAACCATATGCTGGGACCAAGGCTGAACATGTTTATTTCAGGCCTTAAGACAATAATATCCATGAAATAACTGTGAATCTGGAATTATCAAGAAGATAACCATTATATGTGCATAAATTTGTGTCCATTTATAAGAGGCACAGCAGCATAGCGGTTAGTATAACGCTATTCCAGCACCAGCAGCCCGGGTTCAATTCCACCTCTGACTGTGAGGAGTTCGTATGTTCTCCTCATGACTGCTTGGTTTTCCTCCGGATGCCCTGGTTTCCTCCCACATTCAAAGATGTACTGGTTAGTAGGTTAATTGGTCATATGAGTCTAATTGGGTGGTGCAGGGTCTTTTGGCCTGAAGAGCCTGTTACTGTACTGTATTACCTAAAATGCTATCCATGAAATAACTGGGAGTCTGAAATTAACATGAAGATAGCCTCAAAAAGTCCATAAGCTAGAGACCAGAAAATATCAAGATCCATAACAATGCTTCAAGATGGAGATATGGGAGATCTATGTGCAACCTAAGCATTAAGATGAAATAGATTCCTTTAAAAAATCTCACTAAAATGTTGAAAAAATTATTTTTATTTGGCACATATGCATTGGAACACCATTGTTTTGCATTGTTTGCATCAACGACCAACACCATCCGAGGAGGTGATGGGGGGGGGGAGCCCGTGTGCATCACCATGCTTCGAGTGCCAACATAGTATGCCCACAGCTCTCAAGCCCTAACCCTATCTGTATGTCTCTGCAATGTGGGAGGAAAGCAGGTTACTTGAAGGAAATCCCATGCAGAAATGGGGAGAGTGTATAAACTCCTTACAGACAGCGGTGGGTATTAAACTCTGAATCTGCAGCAGCTTGATGTTTTCTAGGTTCATGGTTATATCCTTGTTTCTAATTAACTCAATAAATTCAGCAAATGATGATCCAATGTCATTTACAATTCATTAACTGCATGCGATAACCTGAAGCTGAGCATAGGCTGTCTCAGGGTTACAGACAGATTCCATTTTTATAAACATACGTTAGTTGATTTTGTCCATAAGTCAGAAAATACACATTACTTGATATGGTCACAACTCCACAATATTGCAAAGAATGGGCATCAAATGCACATAAGACGGACTTAAAAGAAAAAGAAAAATTAGTAAAGTGGACAGAGAGGAGAAACAAGAATGTTGTTTGTAGGAACTGATATATCACAGGAGCTCATATGTATAGGTGTCTATAGATGGAGCATACCTTGATGCCAGGACAGCTTCAATACTGTGAAACTGGTGTGATGTAATTAGGAAATTCCAAGGTTCTTTACATTCATTGAAGAGTGTAGTCACTGTTAGAAAAGTGTCTGCCATTTAAACAATATGCTCCCACTAACAGCAGTAGAATGACTAGATAAGCAATTTTAGTAAGGATCAGATGGAGAAAATAATGGGCAGGGTAGTGGGTTCCTTACTTTGTAAGTCAAGAAATATTTTATCTATGCCTAGGAGGCCAACTTGTCTGATCTAAAAGATGTCTGATAGTCCAGGACACTCTAATGTCAGCCAAGTCTCTTCTACTTGACTGAATAGAAAAAACTCATTTCTACTATGTTAAACATAAAATCTCAGTGGGATGTAGAAATGATGGTGCAGTAATAGCATCTGAATATTAGAAGAGACTATAGAAACATTTTCTCTCTTCCCCAGTGGCTTATTGAAGTATAGAGCAAAGATATTACCAGTTCTATTTGGAGGAATTGAGAGAACGGAAATGTAATATTCAAGGAAGTGCCTTCAGTCAAAGTTCAAAGTAAATTTATTATCAAAGTACATATATGTAACCATATATTACCCAACGAATCATTTTCTTGCAGGCATTCACTGTAAATGGAAAGAACACAGTAGAATCATTGGGAAATCACACACAACAAAGATGGGCAAACAACCAATATGCAAAGGAGAACAAACTGCAAACACATAACAAAGTAATAATAATAAATAAATAAGCAATAAATATCAAAAGCATGATATTTTTTGTAACTTTAAAACTTTAAACTAATTCAAAGGAAGACATGGGTGATCAAAATGCGAATGTAACTTCAAGTTTACTTTAAGGAATATGTGCCCATATCACATGGTAACATAAATGATGTATGCAATTCAGGTATTTATACATATAACCTGAAATGAATTATTTAAATGAATAGGAAATCTTAATTAACCTATATATACACACACAAGATTACTCAAAGACTATTGAAATATTAAATGCATAATATGCTTAGCTATGATCTCCAACTCAATAGAGAATGCATCTCAACTGCAGACACGGTATATTATATAATACTGCTACTATATGCAGCTATTTATGCAAATTAAATTTTAAATTCTCCCACTTAGGCCTAAAGATTTAATCGCGGTGAAGGGTTTCTTACTCTTGTGGGATAACATCTTTCCTGACAAAGGGGATCACTCTGCTTGGCAGCTGAGACTTGTGGTTGTGAAACAATCTCAGGTTCTGGGGTCTCTTCTGGTGGTAGGAGTTGTCTCTGAGACTGCAGGAAGTGGTTTTAACATCTATGGACACCCTTTGTCATGTCTTTTCTAGTTTATGCATCATGATCCAGGGAAGGTGCATTTAGGTCACGGGAGTATTTCTCATTAGTCCTTCTATTGCTCTCTATACAATCTCATCTCTCCTCTGTCTGCATCCACAATGTCATCTGATGTGTCTTTAGTTTTTTACCTTAACATAGAATAGTACAGCACATTACAGGCCCCTCGGCCCACAATGTTGTGCCGACCCTCAAACCCTGCCTCCCATATATCCCCCCACTTTAAATTCCTCCATATACCTGTCTAGTAGTCTTTTAAACTTCACTAGTTTATCTGCCTCCACCACTGACTCAGGCAGTGCATTTCATGCACCAACCACTCTCTGAGTGAAAAACCTTCCTCTAATATCCCTCTTGAACTCTTGAACTTCCCTCCCCTTACCTTAAAGCCATGTCCTCTTGTACTGAGCAGTGGTGCCCTGGGGAAGAGGCGCTGGCTGTCCACTCTGTCTATTCCTCTTAATATCTTGTATACCTCTATCATGTCTCCTCTCATCCTCCTCCTCTCCAGAGAGTAAAGCCCTAGCTCCCTTAATCTCTGATCATAATCTATACTCTCTAAATCAGGCAGCATCCTGGTAAATCTCCTCTGTACCCTTTCCAATGCTTCCACATCCTTCCTATAGTGAGGCAACCAGAACTGGACACAGTACTCCAAGTGTGGCCTAACCAGAGTTTTATAGAGCTGCATCATTACATTGCGTCTCTTAAACTCTATCCCTCTACTTATGAAAGCTAACACCACATAAGCTTTCTTAACTACCCTATCTACCTGTGAGGTAACTTTCAGGGATCTGTGGACATGTACCTTCAGATCCCTCTGCTCCTCCACACTACCAAGCATCCTGTCATTTACTTTGTACTCTGCCTTGGAGTTTGTCCTTCCAAAGTGTACCACCTTCCACTTCTCCAGGTTGAACTCCATCTGCCACTTCTCAGCCCACTCCTGCATCCTATCAATGTCTCTCTGCAATCTTTGACAATCCTCTACACTATCTACAGCACCACCAGCCTTTGTGACATCTGCAAACTTGCCAACCCACCCTTCTACCCCCACATCCAGGTCGTTAATAAAAATCACAAAAAGTAGAGGTCCCAGAACAGATCCTTGTGGGACACCACTAGTCACAACCCTCCAATCTGAATGTACTCACTCCACCACAGCCTTCTGCAGGCAAGCCAATTCTGAATCCACCTGGCCAAACTTCCCTGGATCCCATGCCTTCTGACTTTCTGAATAAGCCTACCGTGTGGAACCTTGTCAAATGCCTTACTAAAATCCATGTAGATCACATCCACTGCACTACCCTCATCTATATGCCTGGTCACCTCCTCAAAGAACTCTATCAGGCTTGTTAGGCATGATCTGCCCTTTCCAAAGCCATGCTGACTGTCCCTGATCAGACCATGATTCTCTAAATGCCCATAGATCCTATCTCTAAGAATCTTTTCCAACAGCTTTCCCACCACAGACGTAAGGCTCACTGGTCTATAACTACCCGGACTATCTTCATTGAGTTCTTTCTTTCTAGCCTTCCATTCATCCAGCTGGGCTTTGGTCTTTGTGTCTACTTTTACAAACAGCTTTTTGCTTCGCACTTGAAGTTTATGCAATAACCTTACTGCACACAGAGCAGATCCTGGTTCTTTATACTCACAAAAGCTGAATGCTTGCAACTTTTCTGAAGCTCCTTGAAGTCTCTTCCAGCTTAAAACAATGCCATATTTTGCATATTTTTGCCTGATTAACATATCAGAAGGTTTCTCAGATATGTTGCCACTGAAAACTTTTGTAGTCGGGCCACTGCTTTTGCCACTTTCGCATTTCCTCTGGGCAGCTTGGTCCTTCCTTGGTCCAATATGCTTTCCAATCAGAGGCACAGAGATTGGCACCAACACTTGTTTGTCCTCTGTTGGGCAATTGTTCATGGTGATCAGCATGGAGACAGTTGTGGCATCATCCATTAATTTTCTTAACTTGCTTTCAAATGGGTTCATTGCAGGGGCTGTGGCATGGTGGATGGATCACCAAATAAGTTGTAGTTGTCCCAGCCAGTAAAACCCTCACAATTCTGGTCCTTCTGATTTTACCACATACAAGCCCAATGAGGCTTGTTAATTGTTATATGTTACGAATATCATTTCCACAGAAGCTATTTTTTTTCTCCAGTTCTCAGTTGGATATCTGTAGGCTTCAGTTCAGTATCTTTGAACAGTTGAGCCAGAGTCATTTTAGTTAATTTGCAGTTCACTTCTCGTATAAGCCATATTACTTGTCTATTGATGGTTTTCAGATTGTAACTCTCAAGGCTACACAATCTCATCATTACCAGAGTTTTTATCAGCGGTATGCAGATTGGTGCCCTTTTTGAAACTGCAACTTCAGTTTTTAGCTTTTTCTCTTCCCTGAGTAGTCCATTTATTTTTGTCTGTTGTTTGTGAGCCTCTGCCACAACGATAACACAATCTGTTGGACCAGCTGGTTTCTGTTTATACACTGCATTTTTGTTCATGCTCACTTTCATTCCTGATTTCAGCGCAGTGGCACCTCCGTCTGCTGTATCCATTGAAACAGTAATTTCAACTGCTTCTTTAAATGCAAGTTGTGCTTCAGTTAGGAGCTGATTTAAAATGTTTTCTTCTGAGATTCCACAAACTAGATAACCTCTTAGTGCATCCTTAAGCCCATTACTGAACTAGCAATGCTCAGGCAATTTCTTCAATTCAGCCACATCTGCTGAAATAGACTCCAGTTTGTTTTGATTCTGCTGATGAAACCTAAAGCATTTTGCAATCATCAGTGGCTTTGGTTCCAAATGTTCCTGCATTACTTTTACAATAGCAACAAAGCTCAATTCTGCTGGTATGGTTGGAGCAGTTAAACTTCAAAGTAAACTGTGCGCCTTTAAACCCAATGCACTTCGCAAAATTGGCACTCACTTCTCATTGACAATTTCATTTGCTTCAAGATATTATTCAAATAGCTCAGTATACATGAGCCAATTACCCATTGCGTAATCAAACTCATCAATCGTTCCAATGTAACCAGCTATTTCTGATTTTTTTAAATGATTATTATCACCGAGTTCTCTCTCTTTATGAATCCTGAATTCTTCTGTTTATGGTCTTTTTGAAAGAATACAACATTTCTGCATGTGATGGGCAGCGTATTTTACTCATCATGTATTTCTTTTATTTTGAACATTTTGCTGCACTTGAATAGATTTGCTTTAAAAATACCTTATTGCCATTGTTATGTTTTGTAACTTTAATACATTAAACTGATTCAAAGGAAGACACAGGAGTCTGAAATGTGGGTCTAAATTCGAGGTTACTTAAAGCAAGATTTGTATACATCACATAGTAGCATGATGACATGTGTGATTCACATATTTATACATATAACCTGTAGTGAATTATTTAAACAAACAAGAAATCATTATCTAAACAGATGGATAGATGGCATCCGTTAGTCTTGTGAGACTATGGGTCTGTGCCTGGAAAGTCTTGCTTCAGCCTCTCCAGGGCGCAGGCCTGGGCAAGGTTGTATGGAAGGCTGGCAGTTGCCCAAGCAGCAAGTCTCCCCTCTCCATGCCACCGACGTTGTCCAAGGGAAGGGCAAGGGCTGATACAGCTTGGCACCAGTGGCGTAGCGGGAGTTGCCAGAACGAGGTTGAAAGCAACATTGGACTGCCTTAGGTACTCCAGCTCTGGATTTGTCCTCAGGGTTTACTTCCGAAGCCTTTCCCATGGGTGGGTATGGCCGCAAGGCAGCGGAGGTTTGAAATCAGAGTTTTCCCTCTCTTAGGTGGTCTGCCTTCCCAGGCGGACGAGCTCCACCTACCCGTATATACACACACATACACGTATATAGCAAATATATATATGTGTGTGTGTGTGTGTGTGTGTGTGTGTGTGTGTGTGTGTGTGTGTGTGTGTGTGTGTGTGTGTGTGTGTGTGTGTGTGTGTGTGTGTGTGTATCTACAAGATTACTTAAATATTATTGAAATAACAAATACACATGAGTTGGAGAATCCTTGAAAGTGAGACAGGTTGTGGAAACGGTTCACTGTTGAGGAGAGTGTATTTATCTCCTTTGGTTCAACAGCTTGATGGGTGAGGGATAATAATGGTTCCTGACCTGGTGGTGTGAGCCCTGAGGCTCCTATACCTCTTTCCTGATAGCATCAATCAGAACTGTTAACACTATTTCTTTCTACATTGATGCTGTCTGACCTGCTGAGTGTTTCCAGCATTTTCTGTTTTTAAAAGTTTACACACTTAATTTCTTCAGATACTTAAAGTGCAAAAGGAGAGGTGAAAGTGGATATCATACCAGTGGAAAATGAAGCAGGTGAGGTAGTAATGGGGGACAATGAAATAGGTCACAGACTGAATAAGTATTTTGCATCATTTTTCACTGCAGAAGACACTAGCAGTATGGTGGAAGTTCCACGTGGCAGGGGGAGCTAAGTGTGTGACATTACCATTACTAGAGAGAACGTCCTTGGAAAACTGAAAGGTCTGAAGGTAGATAAGTCACCTGGATCAAGTGGTATAACCCCACGGTTCTGAAAGAGGTGGCTGAAGACTGTGGAGACATTAGTAACGATCTTTCAATAATCACTAGATTCTGGAATGGTTCCAGAAGACTAGAAAAAGCAACTGTCACTCCACTCATCAAGAATGGAAAGAGGCACAAGAAAGGAAACCAGAGGCCAGTTAGTTGAGAAGATGTTGGAGTTTATTATTAAGGATGAGGTCTCGGTACGTGGAGCCACATGGTTAAATAGGCCATAGTCAGCATAGTTTCCTCAAGGGAAAATCTTGTCTGACAAATCTGTTGGAATACTGCAGGATAGACAAAGGAGAATCGGTTGATGTGTATTTGGATTTTCAGAAGGCCTTTGTCAAGGTGCCACAGATGAGGCTGCTTAACAAGCTACAAGCCCGTGGTATTAGAGAAATGATTCTAGCATGGATAAAGCAGTGAATGATTGGCAGGAGGCAAAGAGTGGGAATAAAGGAAGCCTTTTCTGGCTGGCTGCTGGTGACTAGAGATGTTCCACAAAGGCCTGTGTTGGGACTGATTTTTACGTTATATGTCAGTGATCTGCATGATAGAATTGATGGCTTCATTCCAAAGTTTACAGATGGTATGAAGATAGGTGTGGAACAGATAGTTCTGAAGAAATAGAGAAGCTACAGAAGGACTTAGACAGATTAGGAGAATAGATGAAGATATAGCAGATGGAATACAGTGTCGGGAAGTGTATGGTCCATGCACTTTGATGGAAGAAATGAAAGCATTGAATATTTTCTAAATGGGGAGAAAATACAAAAAAAAACTAATGTGCAAAGGGATTTGGGAGTCCTTGTGCGGGATTCCCTAAAGGTTAATTTGCAGGTTGAGACTGTGTTGAGGAAGACAAATGCAATGTTAGTATTCATTTCAAGAGGACTAGAATATAAAAGCATGAAGCTAATGTTGAGATTTTATAAAGTACTGGAGAGGCCTCACTTGAAGTATTGTGAGCAGTTTTGGGCCCTTTATCTTAGAAAGGATGTGCTGAAACTGGAGAGGGTTCAAATGATTCCAGGATTGAATGGCTTGTCATATGAAGAGCGTTTGCTGGCTCTGGGCATGTATTCACTGGAGTTTAGAAGAATGAAAGGTGACCTCAGTGAAATCTGTCAAATGGTGAAAGGTCTTGATAAAGAGGATGTGGAGAGGATATTTCCTCTGGTGGGAGAGTCTGAGACCAGATGACACAATCTCAGAATAGAGGGGCATCCTTTTAGAACAGAGATGAGGAGGGATTTCTTTAGCCAGAGAGTGATGAATCTATGGAATTCTTTGCCATAGGCAACTGTGGAAACCAAGTCTTTATGTATATTTAAGGCAGGGTTTAAGGCAGAGGTTGTTAGTTTCTTGACTGGTCAGGGCATGAAGGGATATGGGGAGAAGGCAGGAGATTGGGGCTGAGAGGAAAATTGGCTCAGCCACGATGAAATATCAGAGCAGTCTCGATGGACCAAATGGCCTAATTCTGCTGCTATGTCTTATGGTCTTAATTTGCTAATAATCCTTTGAACTATTCAATTAAACAATATATTATAATTTTGTTGTGATTGTTAATAGTATCAAACAATTTCCTGTTCTGTGGATTCAAGGATGGATTTCTGTGATTGAATGTCAAGATTCAGATTTATTTATCATATGCACATTGAAACATAGAGTGAGATGTGTCAGTTTTGTTAACAACCAACACCCCCATGGATGTACTGGGGTCACACACAGTATTGTTGCACATTCCAACACCAACATAGCATATCCACAATGTTCCACAGAACAAAACAAGCAGCAAGGCCAACAGAACAGATCATGACAGCACAGCAAGCAAAACAAGGTCCTGCCCACACTTGCACCCATCCACTGCGCGTGTGTACACACACACACACACACACACACACACACACACACACACACACACACACACACACACACACACACACACACACACACACACACACACACACACACACACACACACACACCTCCCCCACCCCCCAGGACACACTGCCTGGAGAACCCGTGGGTCCAGATCCTCAAACACACAGACATTAGTCCTCTAACCTCCAGTCTCTAGCTCAGACTCACATACTTGACCTCCAGGCCTTTACCTCTGGACTTCAATGTTTGGCTTTCCCCTCTGCCAACCTGTAAGTACTGACTCCAAGACTCACCTACCAAGGGTTTCACCTTTGGTCCACAGCCCAGGACTTGCTGGTCACATGTTTGACCTTTGAGTCTTAATGTCCATACTCACATGGATCACTGACCCCCAATGACCTGGCTGGTCATTTTTTCACATCACTCCCGACTCGGGACTCAACAACCCACTTAAAGTGACATTTAAGCCATGGTATAATTTTAAATTCATTTCAGATGATACAAAACTAATAAGCATTTCAGAGAATAATAGAAAGTATGGATTCCCAATGACTAAGAATGGAAAAGCCTGCAAAAGTGTAGCTGAAGCTAAGTCAATAACTATTGAGTGCATCTGTAGGCAGCTCCACCACAGGAAAGCAGTATCCATCATCAAGGACCCCATCATCGTGTGTGTGTGTGTGTATACACACACACCATGGAACGATCAGGTTCCTGAACCAGTGTGGATAACTTCACTCACCTCAACGCTGAAATGATCATTGAAGACGACCCATGGACTTGCTTTCACAACTCCTGCTCTCAACATTATTTGTTTGAGGTGAGGCTTCACTTGGAGTTTTGTGAGCAGTTCCCGGCCCCTGATCTAACAAAGGATGTGTTGACATTGGGGAGGGATCAAATGAGGTTCATGAAAATGATTCCAGGAATAAAAAGCTTATCATATGAGGAATGTTTGATGGCTCTGGGCCTGTACTCACTGGAATTCAGAAGAGTGGTGGGGTGATGGCGGATCTCATAGAAAGCTATCAAAAGTTGAAATGCTTCGATAGAGTGGATGTGCAGAGAGTGTGTATTTTTTCATTGACATTGTGTTTGTTCTACTGTGAATGCCTGCAAGAAAATGAATCTCAAGGTAGCATATGGTGAGATAAACTTACTTTGTAATAAATTTATTTTGAAGCTTAAACTTTGAAGAGTTTGTAGCCACATCAAGATTTTAAATTCAATTTGGAAGAGACAAAACTAATAAATAACAAAGAGAATGCTAGCGGGTATGGTGAAATGGATAAATATGGTGGATACAGAAAGTGGGATTGACCTACTTTAGTGGGAAGAAATAAGAAAGGGGATATGAAACAAATGGAGCAACAATGGAGCAGACATCTGAAAAAGGGACCTGAGGGAACCAGGCATCTGTAAACACATTCCTGAAAGTGGAGAGGTGGTTTCAAAATAAAATTGAAGCAGATGTAAGTATAAAAACAAGAATGTTATGTATTCCCTTTATAAAGTAGTGAATAGATCTTGGCTAGTGTTATGTGTTTGCTTCTGTGGGTGGCGTTCTAGGAAGGATGCCAACACTTGGAAATGGTGCAGAAGGCTGGTACCAATCTTCAGTCACATGAAGCTGGGGTTTGTTCTCCGCAGGGCAGCGAAAGTTAGACGGAGCTAAAACAGAATAGGCCTGAAATATTCAGCAGGTCAAAGAAAATTCACAGAGAAAGAAAGAATCAAGATCAGGTTCATTATTACTGACATACTGCATGTCATGAAATTTGTTGTTTTGCAGCAGAGGTACAGTGGAACACAAAATATACTATAAATTACAATGAGAAGTATATACTAGTGTGTGTGTGTGTGTGTGTGTGTGTATACACACACACAAACATACCACAGACCCTCTCTGACACACACACAAACATACCACAGACTCTCTCTCACACACACACACACACACACACACACACACACACACACACACACACACACACACACACACACACACACACACACACACACACACACACACACACACACACACACACACACACACACACACACACACACACACACACACACACACACACAGCCCCGAGACACCAGGCAAGGTCATTTGATTCCAAACAGTTGGTTTATTGACCATTACAGAATGTCTCCCTGGGTGTTTCCCGCTTCCTCCCCTCTCCCTTTCCCTTTTCCCAACCGTGATTCCCCTCTCCCTGCCCCCTTCACACACTTCATCTGCAATTGAGATGCATATCAGAATCGGATTTATCGTCATTCATGTGTCATGACACTTGTTTTTTTTTGTGGCAGCAGTACAGTGCAATACAAAAAATCACTACAGTACTGTGCAAAAGTCTTCAGCATGCTAGATATATAGCCTTGATTTTTTTTTGAGCTAATCTACAAAGCATTGTGTATCATGCCAAATCAAAAGAAAAATTCCAAAATCTATCAACAATTAAATAAAAATTAAAACCCAAAACTGTGAAACAAAAAAGTATTCATCCCCTTTGTAATTACTAGGCTAACTTTCCTCAGTAGCAATGATTACCTTACAAACTCACCCAATTTGTTGATGTTAGAAAATCAAGTCAAGTCAAGTTTATTGTCATTTTGACCATAAACTGCTGGTACGGTACACAGTAAAAACTAAACAACATTCCTCCAGGACCCTGATGCTACATGAAACAACACACAACTACACTAGACTACGTGAGACAGCACAAGGCTACACTAGACTATATAAAACAACATAAAAACTGCACTAGACTACAGACCTGCACAGAACTACATAAAGTGCACAAAACAGTGCAGGGCAGTACAATAATTAATAAACAAGACAATAGGCACAGTAGAGGACGAATTACAATATAATAATGATGTACATGGCAGTCTAGACTCTGAGTATGGAGGAGTCTGATGGTTTTGGGGGAAGAAACTGATGAAAAAAATTGAAGGATCATCTCTTTTCAATGGATTCATTAGATATCAATTCCCCCTCTCTCTGTAAGGTCCAACAGTATGGTTCATTTTCAACAGACCAAACCAAAATGAAGACAAAAGAGCATTCAAGACAACTCAATGAAATGACAATAGAGAAGCACAAATCTGAGAGGCACTGTACATACCTTGGAGCTTAGTGCAGTCCAGTGTGGAAAAAACATGAAACCACAGCCACACAGACTAGTTCAGTCCATCCCTCTAAACTTAGATGCTGGAGAAGAATGGCAGTTGTGAGAAGAGACTACTGTTATGTGAACAATCACTCTGAGAGAACTGCAGAAGTCAGTGGCTACAACTGGAGCTGATGTTCATGGCTCCACAATCTCCAAGGCCTTGCACAAAGAGTGCATTTATGGAACAATGGCAAGGAAGAAGCCTCGGCTAACAAAAAATATTCCTGCTCATAAAGACTTTGCAGAGCCTCACTGGGAAGATTTGTAAAGACTGGAAGAAGGTCTTGTGGTTGGATGAGATTAAAATGGAACTTTTTGACCTCAACACTAAGCAGTACATGTGATGTAAATCTAATACTGTGCATCAGCCAGGTAACACCATTCCTACTGTAAAGTATGGTGAAGGTAGCATTGTAGAATGGGGATGCCTTTTAGCAGCAGAGACTAGAAATCTGGTCAGGATTGATGAGAAGATGAATCCTGCTAAATACAAAGAGACCTTGGATAAAAAACCTGCTAGCCTCACCCAGAAAGCTTAAACTGGGGAGGAAGTTTGTCTTTCAACAGGGCAGCAACCCAAAGCACACTGCCAGAGCAATCATGGGGTGACTTCAAATGAAGAAAATTGATGTTCTTGAGAGGCCCAGTCAGAGTCCTGACCTTAACCCAATCGAATATCTCTAGCAAGAACTCAAGAATGCTCTCCACCTCCACTCTCCAACAAATCTGGTACAGTTTGTGCAGTTCTGCAAGGAGAAATGGGCCAATCTCGCTCCATCACATTTTGCAAAGCTAGTAGAGACTTATCCAAAAAGACTGCTGGCTGCAATAGCTGTGAGGGGTGGTTCAACTAAGTACTGAGCATAGAGGGAAGAATACTTTTAAACTGCCACTGAATTTTTAGTTTTTTAAGTTTTCCAATTTTCCATTTTTTGGGATCTACTGTGACAAAAGGAGCATGTGATTTACAAATAAAAATTCTCAGTTAAATTGATCAAAATCCCAGGTTGTATGTGAACATTACTATGTGTGTGGATTATATATATTTTTATATATAATATAACTCAGATTTTTGCACAGTATTATAAATATATAGAGGCAGTGTTGGTAGCGTTCAATAGTTGGTTCATGGACCGTTCTAAAATCTGATGGTGGAGCGAAAGAAGCCATTCGTAACATGTTGAATGTATTATTGTCAGACACATGTATCCCTGGATCTCCTCCTTGCTGGTAGTAATAAGAAGAGTTCCTGCTTTAGGTGATGGTGGTAGGGGGGTTCCTTAATGATGGATGATGCCTTTTTGAGGCATCAGCTACTGAAGATGGTAACATATTCCAGTTGATGAAAGGTGGTTGAATTGGGAGTTTTGTTTCTGTTCTCTCTCGATACTAATGCAGCCTGAACTATTAATCATTTGTTGATGAAGAGTTGAAGATCTATGTTAATACACATGTCACTGCCAACGTGCATATCTTATCAGCTTTGTCACAAAAAGTAATGTTAGTTCAGCAGGTTACACACTATCCATAAGGAATTGGTTCATTATTGTCAAATCTACCAAGACAGTGAAAAGTTTGACTTGCATACTGTTTCTGCAGTATCAAGTCAGTGCATTCATCTAGACACACAGTACACAGGCTACAGTGCGCTGTGCACTCAGCTAGAAGAATGTAAAACAAAAACAAAGCAGAATAAAATGTATTAGACCAGACATAGGAGCAGAATTAGGCTATTTGGCACATTGAATCTGCTCCTCCATTCCTTCACAGCTGATTTATTATCCCTCTCAACCCCATTCTCCTGCCTGTTCCCCATAACTGTTGACACCCTGACTAATCAAGAACCTATCAACCTCCGCTTTAAATATACTCAGTGATTTGGCCTCCACAGCTATCAGTGGCAATGAATTCCACAGATTCACCACTCTCTGGATTAAAAAAAATCATCCTCATTTCTGTTATAAATGGATGTCCCTTTATTCTGAGGCTGTGCCCTCAGTCCTAGCTACTGAAAAAAGTGATGTGCAGGTAAACGATGAAGTGCAAGGTCATAAAGTTCAAAGTAAATTTATTATCAAAATACATATATGTCAACCATGTCCAACCTGAGATTAATTTTCTTGTAGGCATACTCAACAAATCTACAGAATAGTAACTATAACAAAATCAATAAAAGTCCACCCATCTGGGATGTTCAACCAGAGTGTAGAAGACAACAAACTGCGAAAATGTAAAAAGAAAAACAATAGTACAATTAAATAAACAATAAATATTGAGGATATGAGATGAGAGTTCGTGAAAGTGAATCCATAGGTTGTGGGGGCTGTTCATTGTTGGAGTGAGTGCATTTATCCCCTCTGATTCAAAAGCCTGATAGTTGAGGGCTAATAACTGTTCCTGAATCTGGTGGTGTGGGTCCTGAGGCTCCTGTACCTCTTGCTGATGGCAGCAGTGAGAAGAGAGCATGTCCTGACTGATTCGGTTCCCTGATGGTGGATGTGGTTTTCCTGTGACATCCTTTCACACAGATGTGCTCAATAGTTGAGTGGTATTTCCCATGATGGACTGGGCCGTATCCACTACCTTTTGTTGGATTTTCTGTTCAAGGGCATTGAACTTTCCATACCAGGCTGTGATATTTTCATTACATGTCTGTAGAAGTTTGTCAAAGTTTCAGATGTCATGCCAAGTCTTTGCAAGTTCCTAAGGAAGTAGAGGCACTGCTGCACTTTCTTCATAATTGCACTTATGTGCTGGGCCCAGGACAGGTCCTCTGAAATAGTAAAGCCAATGAGGACTGGTTCATGGACCTCTGGTTTCCTTCTCCTGAAGTCAAAATTCAGCTCTTCGGTCTTGCTGACATTGAGTAAGAGTTTGTTGTTATGATACCACATAGCCAGATTTTCAATTTCCCACCTATATGCTGATTCCTCACCACCTTTGATTCGGCCTACGGCAGGTGTGTCATCAGCAAACATGAATATGGCATTGGAGTTGTGCTTAGCTTCAGAGTCATAAGTGTAAAGTGAATAGAGCAGGGGACTAAGCACACAGCCTTGTGGTGCATCATTGCTGATGGAGATTGTGGAAGAGATGTTGTTGACAACCCAAACTGGCTGGAGTCTACAAGTTTTGGAAATCCAGGATTCAATAGCACAAGGATATATTGAGGCCAAAGTCTTGGAGCATATTGATTAGTTTTGAGTGGATGATGATATTGATTATTGAGTTGTAGTCGATAAAGTGCATCCTGATGTATGCAGCTTTGCTGTCCAGATGTTCTAGGGTTGAGTGAAAAGCCAACCCTGGTATCTGCTGTGGACCTGTTGATTTGGTAGGCACATTGGAGCAGATCCAAGTGACTTCTCAGGCTGGAATTGATGTGTTTCATCAGCAACCTCTCAAAGCATCTCATTGCTGTGGATGTAAATGCTACTGGGTGATGGTCATTAAGTTAGACACTAGGCTCTTCTTGAGCACCGTTGTTATTGAAGATTGTTTGAAGAAGGTGTGACCTGCACACTGCCGAAGTGGGAGGTTGAAGATCTCTGTGAATGCACCAGCCAGCTGATCAGTACAGGTCTTTAGTACATGGCCAGCTACCCTGTCCGGCTCGGATACTTTCCCCAGGTTCACCCTTCTGAAGGCAGCTTGCATGTTGGCTTCAAAGACTGAAATCATAGGATGATCGGGGGACGTGGGAGTTCATGATGGTTCCTTCATGTTTTGCTGATCAAAGCAAGGATAAAAGGCACTTAGCTCATCTGGAAATGAAGCCCTACTGCCTCCCATGTTGCTAAATTTAACTTCAGATGAGCTGATAGTATTCAAGCCCTGCCACAACTGTCAAGCATCCTTTGTTGATTCAGGCTTGGTCTGGAATTGCTATACTGCCTGCGAGATGGCTTTCTGTTGATTGTACCTGAACCTCCTGTAACTTTGTTGCTCACCAGACTTGAATGCTTCTGATCATCCAGAGCTGCTGATCGAATTGAATTGACTTTATTACTTACATCCGTCATATACATGAGTAAAAATCTTTATGTTACATCTCCATCTAAATGTGCAAAGTGCTATTTATAGTAATTTATAATAAATAGTATGTACAACAGGTCAGACAATATAACATACAAATAAAATTTTATCAGCATGAATTAATCAGTCTGATGGCCTGGGGAAGACTCTGAATGTTTTCTCAGTCTCAGCTTGTTCTCAGTTGTTTTAATAACGTCTGTTGCAACCACGGTGTATTCATTCAGATCCCTAGATGAGAGCTTGAACATGGCCCATTCCACTGACTCGAAGCAATCCCCTAGTCGCTTCTCTGCCTCCTGCAACCAGCTCTTTGTTGTACTAATCTCTGGGGCTTTGCTCTTTAGCCTCAACCTGTGTGCAGGTTGGAGAAGGACAGCCAAGTGATTTGATTTACCAAAATGTTGTCTGGGCATGGAGCAGTAGGCGTTCCTTATCTTAGTAATACAGCAGTCTAGTATGTTGGGGCTGCTGGTGCTACAAGCTGTATGCTGATGGTAATTGGGCAGAGTTTTCTTCAAACAAGCCAGGTTGAAGTCTTCAACTATGATTTGAAATAACAAGGTAAATTTTGCAGTCAAGCTCCATCTTACCATACGAGAAACTGATAACAATATTATAGAAGCTATCCTTGAGCCTGGTGGTACAACCTTTCAGGCAAATTCAGCCATCATTGCACATTGTATGGGCATTGGTTTGTTAGTGTCATATGCACCAAGATGCAGTGAAAAGCTTGTCTTGCATACTATTTATACAGATCAAATCATTTCAGGATGCAAGACAATTTTTAAATGTATCTTGGTACATATGACAATTATAAAACCAATAGCAATACATTATGGATAGTGTGTAATATCCTAAACCAATATTCCTCTTTGTGATATGCATATTGGCAGTGACAATTATCTTCAACTCTTCATCATGAATTAATGACAAGTAATTGATTGATTAATGTCATTAATGTGGATAACTGTTTGTAAATGGACACCTAACTTTCTAAGGCAAGATTCAATAGTGAAGTATTTCAAAACTGAACTACACTTTGTGGCCACTTTATTAGACAGTTCATGTGCGTTCATGGTCTACTTCTGCTGTAATCCATCACTTCGGGGTTTAACATGTTGTGCATTCAGAGATACTCTTCTGCACATCACTGTTGTAACACGTAGTTATTTGAGTTACTGGCACCTACCTGTCAGCGTGAACGATTTGGCCATTCTATTATGATCTCTCTCATTAACAAGGCGTTTTCACACACAGAACTACCAACAATTGGATCACTCTTCTTCCCCATTCTGATTTTGGTCTGAACACCAACTGAACCTCTTGACAATGTCTGCATGCTTTTATGCATTGAATTGCTACCAGACTGACTGACTAGCTATTTTCAATATTACCAGGTGTACCTAATAAAAAAGCCACTGAGTGTATTTTATAGTTTGTTGCTATGGTGATATTTAAATTACAATTTGCATCTGTGAGGCCTTTATGTTTTTTTTCAATAATACCTTTTGTACAGATTGCAAACTAAACATTAGCATAAGTGCTGACAGAGGACTTAAATCCAAAAACAAGCTTTATGCAGAATCAATTTCCTACTGTAATATTCTTGCTGTGTTTTAGTTATACAGGAAACCCCTGTGTCAAGGCTGTTTTGGTTACAGAAATTTTCCCCCACAGAATTCAGAAATTACTATAAAAAATCTGAGATGTGGAATAAAATTTGTTGTTAAGGAATTTATGGGGCAGATTGTGGTGGGGGGGGGGGGGTGGGGGGAGGTGGGGATGGATGTAAACAAAATGTCCTGAGGGAGAGACCTGAAGTACTCCTGCAGCAATATTGTGGCGCTGGATTGTGCTAGTAGAAGTTTTTCCTGATTTAATCACTTTAATTTAATTTTAATTTAATTTAGAGATGCATCATGGTAACAGGCCCTTTGGGCCGACTGAGTCCGTGCTGCCTAATGGCAAAACAGATGACCAATTAACCTACTAACCCATTCATTTTTGGAATGTGGGAGGAAACCAGAGCACCCAGAGGAAAGCCTCACGGTTATGGAAAATTGAACATGGATCACCGGTGCTTTAATAATATTACACTAACTGCAAAGCTATCATACTATCCTATTTTAAAGTGCTCTTTAATGCTGCCCTCAGTCCAGTACTGGTAAGGACCTCACCTTTGCCATTTACCTCCTTTGTGTCCATGTTTGGCTGTAATGATGCCTGGGATCATGTGTACTTGATAATCAGAAATGGGTGTGGCCTCCTCTTGTGTCAAGATGAGGTGACCCTCAGGCTGGAGGAGCAACGTCTTAAATTTCGTCTGAGTACCCTCCAACCTGATGGCATAAATACTGAATTCTCCACCGCTTCCCCCACCCCGCTCCTCTATTCCCCGCTCTGACTTTCTAACTCTTCTCACCTGCCTATTACTTCTCCCTGGATCCCTTCCTCCTTCCCTTTCTCCTGTTAGCCACTCTCCTCTCCTGTCAGATTCTTCCTCCTCCAGCCCTTGACCTTTTCCACCCACTTAGCTTCACCTACCACCTTTCAGCGAGCCTCTTCCCCTCCCCTCGACCTTTTTATTCTGCCATCTTCCCCTTTCCTGAAGAAGGATCTCAACCTGAAACATCAACTGTTTATTCAATTCCAGAGATGTTGCCTGACCTGCTGAATTCCTCTATGTACGATTTTGTGTGTCTAGTTAAATGGTCATTGTAAATTGCCTGTGATTAGGTTAGTGTTAATTGTGATTGCTGCTCCTGCTTCCCTTTCACACATGGTCCATGCTCTTTTCCTATCAGATTCCTTCTTCTCCAGCCCTTGACCTTTTCCACCTATTACCTACCATCTTCTTACCTCATGCGCCTCCCCCATCCACGGCTTTACCTACCACCTTCTAGCTTGTCCTCCTTCCCCTGCTCCCACCTTATTGTTCTGGTTTCTTCCCCCTTCCTTTCTAGTTCTGGTAAAGGGTCTCGGCCTGAAAAGTTGATTGTTTACTCTTTTCCATAGATACTGCCTGACCTGCTGAGTCCTCCAGGATTCTCTGTGTGTTGCCTAGATTCAGGTATAATGTCACTAGCATTTGTCATGAAACTTGTTGTATTGTGCCAGTAGTACATTGCAATACATGGTTGGCCCCCATCTGTCTCAAAGGACAATGGGAGATGATGATCATTATTACAAGCCTGGGTGGCAGGTATGAAGATCCTAAGCTGCCCAGTCATCAAGATCTCCCTCTCGGCCTCACCAGCGTAGTCCAAAGGAAAGCTTATGAACCAATATGTTTATCACCAACTTGGCTGAAGGAGCTGCCGGAAGGATGTTCAATTACGTCCAGCCACCTTAGGGGCTCCACTCCAGATTTGCTGTCTGGGTTTACTCCCGTAGCCTTAGTCTCTCCTGAGGCTGCCCACAGGGCCGTGAGATTATTTACCCATAGCTGGGGCTCTGGTTCATGAGCACCAGGGCATGTCCACACACCAGTGGGCCTGCATACTATGTGTGCAGGGGCCAGACCTCCTCCCTGTCCTCTATAGTTCAGTCTAAGTCTGAAAGGAGTACATAATAATAATAAATAACCTAAATTTAAAATAGGAGGTATGGATCAAAGAAATTAAATAACATAAGTAGTGCAAGAAGGGAGTATGGAAAGAGTGAGGCAGTATTCATGGGTTCATTGTTCATTCAGAATCTGATGGCAGAGCAGATGAAGTTGTTCCTGAGATGTTGAGTGTGCCTTCAGGCTCCTGTACCTTCTCTTTGATGGTAGCAATGAAAACAGAGCATGTCCTGGGTGATGTGGGTCCTTACTGATGAATCAGTCAGCGAATCATCAGTGTGTGCAGTTTGATATGAATATTAGATGACATCTCCATCACTTCACCCATAATTGAAACAGAACTGATTTGACAGTGATATTTTGGATTACATTTGACCTGATTTTTTTTTGTGTGGAAAAGGCATAACTGGGCAATTTTCCATATTGTTAGGCAGATGCCAACATTGTAAATTTTACTGCAGCAGCTTAGCTGGAGGCACAGCTACTTCTGCAGCACATGTGGAGTGATTCAAGTTGGCTGAAGATGGACTTGTACGATGGTGCGAATCACAGCAGGCGGCTGAGATGAATCATTCACCTGTCACTTCACCTGTCACTGGGGAATATTGCAAATGTTTCTGCCTTGGTTTTATACTTGGGCATCATCATAGAATTATCATGCGATTGGAAATCTGCAAGTAGAAACTATAAATCTAATCTATATTTTTTATCAGTAGGTTTTATTAGGTATATTTAATGTCAGAGAGGTGTATACGATATACATCCTGAAATTTCTTTCCTTCACAAACATCCATGAAATGAGTGACAGTTGAATGTTAGAACCCCAAAGCCCCCCCAGCTCCCCCCTCCCATGCATAAGCAGCAGCAAGACAATGATCCTCCCCACTCCCCACCAACAAAACAGCATCACACCCCTCACCGAGCACCCAAGCCAGCATCAATAAAGACACAGACTTGCAGTACCCCAAAGATTACTCGTTCACCCGGTAATTCAACATACCACAGACTGACTCTCCCTCTCCCTCTCCCCCTCCCTCTCCCCCTCCCTCTCCCCCTCCCTCTCCCCCTCCCTCTCCCCCTCCCTCTCCCCCTCCCCCTCCCCCTCCCCCTCCCCATCTCCCCCTCCCTCCCCATTTCACAGCGAGAGGGGAGACATAAACAACTCACTGATTTATGGTGTTAAAAGTCTGTTGTGTCGCTTCTTCCAGGCTCTGTGCCCAAAGAACTCGGGTGTCTGGGCACACAGCCAGCAGCCAGCTCACTGCTTTCGATCTTCCGTCACCCATGACTCACCAGTCGGTGGCACCAGTTTTGAGTTCGCCAGTCTCCAGAGCCACGAAAAATCTAGCCTTCCAGGCCATGTCCTTGGCATATCGAAAAGCGGCCGGTCTTCAAAGGAACCCTGAAAAGGAAAAAAAAGAGATATTAAAGATAGAAGTAGAGCTGTTTCCGAAGATGCAAGCAAAGGAGTCGCCGTTAGGCACCATTAACCTAAGCTCCACAATAATAGTATCTCTCAGTATCACTCATACACTCAGTGGCTACTTCATTAGGTACTTCCTCTATTAATGAAGTGGTTACTGAGTTTATATTTGTGGTCTTCTACTGCTGTAGCCCATTTAGTTCAAGGTTCAACGTGTTCTGCGTTCAGAGATGCTCTTTGGACACCACTGTTGTAATCCATGATTATTTGAGTTACTGTCTCCTTCCTGTTGGCCTGATGCAGTCTGGCCATTCTCCTCTGACCATTCTCATTAACAAGGTTTTTTTCCACCTGCAGAACTACCACTCAGTATATGTATTTTGTTTTTCAAACCGTTCTCCGTGAACTCTGGAGTCCTGATGATGGGTCTCTACCTGATGCATCAACTGTTAACTCTTTTCCATAGATGCTACCTAGCCTGCAGAGTTCATCCAGCATTTTGTGTGTGTTACTTGAATTTCCAGCATCTGCAGATTTTCTTGTGTTTGTGAAACTTTAGAGACTGTTTTGCATGAAAATCCCAGGTGATCAGCAATTTTTGAGAAACCCAAACCCACCCCACCTGGCGCTAACAATCATTCCACGGTCAAAGTCACTTAGATCACCCATTATGCTGTTTTGTCTAAACAACAATTGAACCTTTTGACCATGTGTAACATGCTGTAAGGTTTCACTGCCAAGGCTGATGTAATGGCTTCCATGTAATGTTCCACTGTTAAGGTAGTTGTTTCTCTGCAGCAGTAATGTTTGTGTTATGACTAGAGAGAGCAGGGCTTTGGAATGCCGAGACTATCCAATGGGAGAAATGTTGTTCTTTGTGTGTCTGGGAGGCGGGTTTTTCGCGGTCTTTCGTTGGGCAGTGATGGAGAGAGAGGATGGGAATGGAGAGAGTTGGAAGACCACCGGACGAAGTGGGCTGAGGAGCGAGGGTCTGAGGGCTGGCTACACTTGGAGGTCGACGGGAACAAATGAACAGACAGTGAGCTCCAACAATGTATAATAGACTGTTTCATGAGAATGGACCCTTTTCTTTTTTTGTTTCTTTATTAACCATATAGCCAGATGAAGAATTATAAAGGTCAATCATTTAATTGCATATGGTGTCCTGTTGGATATTTTGATGTGCGGATTTGTAACCGGGCAACACATCATGCAGCATCCACACAAAAGATATTTCTCAGTTTGGTGGGGCCAGAAGTTGTTTTCCCCTAGTGGAACATGTGCTGGCTGAGTTTGGGGTTTACAATTGTCGGGGCTCATCCGGGATTGATTCCGTTGGATACTGTGTGTTTGCCCTGAGCATTGAACCAGTGGGTTGTGTGTTTAAGTCTCTGCTGGTATGGATGCTGCTGGGGTGGAGTAGTGGTGTGCTTCCATGGGGTTACCGGTAACTAAGGCATGCATGTTGAGTGGGGTGGATATTTGTACCCTGAATGAATTGTTGGAGAGGGAGGTCAACTTCAAGTGGGGTATGCCCCTGGTGCATTTGTTCCTCATGATTGTAATGTCTAGTCTCCCTGTGAAACAAGCCGGGGAGAAACTGTTGGAGAAAAGGGGAAGGTTGACAGCGGTGGTTACCGCTTGGCCAAGACCCCAGACTGTGAGCACTCTGCATTCATTCCTCAGGTTCTGTGATATATGCTGCCTTTTGCTAACTCCCCATTGATTGAGGAAGAGACATCCGGACCTTCTCCAATTGTAGATGAGGGGGTGCGGAGGTCTCAGAGAATTAGGAGATCCCCAGTTAGGCTGGCCTAAGTAGCACCAGGGGAACAGTATGTGACCACTACTGTGTTGGAGAGCTACGTCACTGCCTTTTACACCTAGATTGGGCTTTGTGTTTTGCAGGAAGGGCTGGCGAATTATCTCAACATCATGAGCACGTGACTAAATTCAGGGGGGGGGGAGAGTGTAACACGCTTTAAGGTTTCACTGCTAAGGCTAATGTAATGGGGTCTATGTAGTGTTCCACTGCTAAGGTAATGGTTTTTCTGTAGCAGCAATGTTTGTGTTACGACTAGAGATAACAGGGTTTTGGAATGCCAAAATGCTCCCAGGGACTATCCAGTGGGAGAAATGTTATTCCTTCTTGTGTGTCTGGGAGCCGGGTTTTTCGCAGTCTTTCATTGGGGAGTGATGGAGAGAGAGGACGTGAATGGAGAGAGTCAGAACACTATCGGATGGAGTGGACTGAGGAGCGAGGGTCCAAGGGCCGGCTACGCTGGGAGGTCGAAGGGAACAAATGAACAGACAGTGAGCTCCAACAATGTATAATAGACTGTTTCATGAGAATGGACCCTTTTCTTTTTTTGTTTCTTTATTAACCATATAGTCAAATAAAGAATTATAAAGGTCAATCATTTAATAGCATATGGTGTCCTGTTGGATATTTTGCGGTGTGAATTTGTAACCGGGCAGCACATCACGCAGCATCCGCACAAAAGATATTTCTCAGTTTGGCGGGGCCAGAAGTTGTTTTCCCCTAGTCGAACATGTGCTGGCTGAGCTTGGGGTTTACAATTGTGGGGGCTCATCTGGGATTGATTCTGCTGGATGCTGAGTGTTTGCCCTGAGCATTAAACCAGTGGGTTGTGTGTTTAAATTTGTGTTGGTATGGATGCTGCTGGGGTGGAGTAGCAGTGCACTTCTGTGGGGTTACCGGTCACTAAGGCATGCGTGCTGAGTGGGGTGGATATTTGTACCCTGAATTAATTGTTAATTCAATTTTTGAGTATGGTTAAAGCTATTGGCAAAGTTGAAATTATAGCGCTAAGTTTTGATAAAATAGTGGCGCAGACCTCTCAGTTTGCTAGTTGAGTGGCAGTGCTCTGATGACATAAAGCGACAGAGACTGGTTGAAATTTGAATGGTTGGGCCGCTGACGTTTTGAGAGCCGTCAGGTTGCAGTCTCCTGTAGTGACAGCTGTCAATTATCTGCGAGCACTGGACAATGCTTTTGGCCTGACGCGAATGGAGCGTGTCGTAAGTCCGCTGGATGGAGTGGGGCGAGGGTCTGAGGGCCGGTTACGCTTGGAGGTCGACGGGAACAAATGAACGAATAGTGAGCTCCAATGATGCATGATAGACTTTTCCCTTAAAGTGGGCCCTTTTACTTTTTATTTTCTTTACTAACCCTCTATCCAGATTAAGATTTGTAAAGTAATCATTTAATTGCATATTGTGTACTGTTTGATATTTTGCACTGTGGATTTGTAACCGGGCATCACATCACGTAGCATCCACACAAACAGGATTTCTCAGTCTGCTGGGACCAGAAGTTGTTTTCTCCTAGACGAATATGTGCTGGCCGAGCCTGAGGTTTACACATGTCTGTATGCTGTTACGCATTAAGTTGCTATCACATGATTAGCTAGTTAGATATTTACATTAATAAGCAGGTGTACAAGTGTATCTAATAAAGTGGCTACTGAGTGTATTTAAACCTAATTAGAATCAATATACAAAGTTTACCATCTCCAATCTTTGTTTCCCTGTTATATTTTGTTCACAAGAGAAAATATTGCTTGAATACTTGTTCACCTTCTTGCATCTGGCAAGGAATAAAATGAACTTTGCTTCCAAATTTTGAGCATTGCCAAACTGACGTAAGGGATTTTACTGACCAATCATACTTTCAGAGTGTAATATATTGTAAATGTATCCAAATCAGTGTAATTAAGAATTGTAAAGTTTTGAATTGAAATAGGTCAGGAGTAAAGGTGCTCGTCCCTTTAAACTTGACATTCCATTTATTAGTTCATGATGGTCTGTAACTAGGTTCACTGTTCTGTCCTTCACCAATGACAATCTGATCTAAAGTTTGAAGATTAGCTTTATTTGTCACATGTACAATAGAGTGTCAATGACCAACACAATCTGAGGATGTGCTGGGGGCAGCCTGCAAGTACTGCCATACTTCCAGGGCCAACGTAGCAAGCCCACAATTTCTAACCCTTACCCTAAGAAGGATGTCTCAATGGAATGAGATGAGGAGATATATTTAAAGTGGAGGCTGATAGGTTCTTCAGTAATAAGGGTTATGAAGGAGATACAGGAGAATGGGGTTGAGAGGGGTAATAAATCAGCCATGATTAAATGACAGCGCAGACTCATTGGGTGGAATGGCCTAATTCTGTTCCTATGTTGTAGTCTTTTGGTGTAAAGTGGGAAGAAATTGGAGTACCCTAAGGAAAACTACATGGTCACTGGGAGAAGATACAATTTCTTTACAGAAAGCAGCGGAATTGAACCTGGGATGTTGGTGTTAAACTAACTACTACATGACCATGTTCAAATTCATGAGGATCTGCCGGTGGATGTTTTTTACACAGCCTTTAATAAAGCATCCAACAAGATTCCTCAGAGTGGGTTGTTTCAGAAAATGGGATCCACTGTGAATTAACAGATTTCATTCAAGATTGGCTTGTTTACAGAAGACAGTGGGTACGTGTGAGGAGTGTTAATCTGGCTGGAGGTCTGTGCACAGTGATGTTTATACGTATCAGTGCTGGGACCTCTGCAACACCACCTGGTATAGAGGGGCCACTGCACAGAATTGTAAAAAGCTTCAGAGGATTGTAAACTCCATTATGGGTGCCAGCCTGCTCACCATCGAGGACACCTTTACAAAGTGATGACTCAAGAAAGTGGTATCCATCATTAAGGAACCCCACCAGCCAGAGCATGTGCTCCTCACATAACTCCCATTGGAGAGGGGCCTGAAAATATGCAGTCAACATTTTAGGAACAGCTTCTGACCTTCCACGATTCGATGTCTGAACGGACAGTGAGCCATGAACACTACCTCACTATTTCTGCTTTCTTTTCTATCTCTTGTCTCTAATCTGCATCTCACAAAACATAAAAATGTTTATGCGACCATTGATGCCAGGCAGACAATCACTGAAGAATATTGATAATGGTTGGAGCCACCCATTTTATAAAGACACTGGCCAGAAGAAGGCCTTGGCAAACTACTTCTGTAGAAACATTTGCCAAGAGCAATCATGATCACGAGACCGCGATCATCTACTTCATATGACACAGCACATAATGATGATGGTGATACACTCTTATTGTAGTTTATAGTAAATTTTATGTATTACTCTGTACTGGTGCTCCAAAACAACACATTTCACAACATATGTCAGATATGTCAATGATAATAAGCCTGATTTTAATTCTGATAGTGATCTTTCTTATTTATGATATATTTAAATGGTTTGGATAAACTTGTAAGTGGGCTGCTTAAGTTTGAAGACAGCACAGAGATTGAAGTAGTTGTGGATAGTGAGGAGGATTGTCAGCAGGATATACATCCCTTGGAAATATGGATAGAGAAATGACAGGTGGCAGTTAATCTGGGTAAACTGATGGGGTGCATTGTGTGAGGTCAGATGCAATGGAATGGCCAGGCTAACACTGAGAAACTTAGAAACTCCCAGATACCTAAATAAACTTATGTAATCTTTTAAACATAGAAATTAGTTTAGCACAGGCTCTTCAGCTCATCGTGTTTGCCAACCTTTGAACCAACTCTAACATCAAACAAATTGTTCTCTCCATTATAGCCCTCCATTTATTTTTCAACTATGTGCTTATCTAAGAATTCCTTAAATGTCCCTAATGTCCCCAATTGCCTCTTTCACAACCCCTGACAGGGCATTCCATGCAGCAACCACTCTCTGTGTATAAAAAAACATACCTCTGACATCCCTTCTGTAATTTCCTCCAGTCACTTTAAAATTATGCTCCCTCATATTAGTCATTTTTGAATTGAATTGACTATATTACTTACATCCTTCATATACATGAAGAGTAAAAATCTTTACATAACATCACTGTCTGAATGTGCAATTTATAGTAATTTGTAGTAAGTAGTATCTACAACAGGACAGTCAATATTGCATTGTATCAACTTGAATTAAGCAGTCTGATGGACTGGTGGAAGAAGCTATCCCAGAACCTGTTGATCCTGGCTTTTATGCTGTGAACCTTTTCCCTGATGGTAGCAGCTGGAACAGTTTGTGGTTGGGGTGACTTGGATCCCCAGTGATCCTTCAAGCCCTTTTTTATGCACCAGTCTTGGTAAACGTCCTGAATAGTGGGAAGTTCACATCTACAGATGTGCTGGGCTGTCTGCACCACTCTCTGCAGAGTCCTGCGATTGAGGGAGGTACAGTTCCCATACCAGGCAGTGATGCTGCCAGTCATTTCCGCCCTGGGAAAAGGTTTCTGTCTATCCACTCAATCCATGCCTCTAAACATCTTATACATTATTAATCACCCTCCTGAGTTTTTATGCCATGGTTCAGAATGCCCCATAATATTCCAATCGATGGTCAACTAGAACATACAGCCGTACAGCATATACAGTAGAGTGCAGGCCCTTTTGCCCACGATGCTGTGCCAACCTTCCAGCCTACACCATACACTTTCGTAGCCACTCTCTGTCTTAACAATCCTCCATTGGAAGAATGGTGATCCATCTATAACCAGCCTTTGCTCTTACAAAAATTCCAAATTAAAATACTGTTTTATGAAAAGGGGAAAATAAAGGTCCTAGAACTATATCATAAAATTTAATCATTGAAGATTATTTTAAACTAGTTAAAGCTGCTATTTGTGTCTTACAAGACCACATTCTGATATCAAAATCTTCTTCCATCATATTTAAATGTTTCTTGTGCTTCCCAAGACGAGGTGTTGACTGCTTGTGTGAAGTACCCCTGCAACTGTCACAAATTTTTACTGCTGACATGATTTTATTGTGGAACGCAATTTACTGAGTTAGATCATCTCACCATTTGCAACTCTGGGATTATTTGCAACACGTGTGGTAGAATTCTCTGGAATAGTGATGCTGAGTGCAAATAATTGCACCAGCGAATGCAACTGTCTAGGACAATATTTTGTGTTAAACACGATCACTTTAATCAAATCAAGTCAAGTCACTTTTATTATCATTTCGACCATAACTGCTGGTACAGTACATAGTAAAAATGAGACAATGTTTTTTCAGGACCATGGTAATACATGGCTCAGTACAAAAACAAGACTGAACTATGTAAAAAAACAACACAGAAAAAATACTACACTAGACTACAGACCTACCCAGGACTGCATAAAGTGCACAAAACAGTGCAGGCATTACAATAAATAATAAACAAGACAGTAAGGTGTCAGTCCAGGCTGTGGGTATTGAGGAGTCTGATAGCCTGGGGGAAGAAACTGTTACATAGTCTGGTCGTGAGAGCCCAAATGCTTTGGTGCCTTTTCCCAGATGGCAGGAGGGAGAAGAGTTTGTATGAGGGGTGTGTGGGGTCCTTCATAATGCTGTTTGCTTTGCGGATGCAGCGTGTAGTGTAAATGTCCATGATGGCAGGAAGAGAGACCCTGATGATCTTCTCAGCTGACCTTACTATCCGCTGCAGGGTCTTGCAATCCGAGACGGTGCAACTTCCGAACCAGACAGTGATACAGCTGCTCAGGATACTCTCAATACAAACCCCAGAATGTGATGAGGGTGGGGCGTGGGAGATGGACTTTCCTCAGCCTTCGCAGAAAGTAGAGACACCGCTGGGCTTTCTTTGCTATAGAGCTGGTATTGAGGGATCAGGTGAGATTCTCCACCAGGTGAACACCAAGAAATTTGGTGCTTTTAATGATCTCTACAAAGGAGCCATCGATGTTCAGCGGGGAGTGGTCACTCCGTGCCCCCCTGAAGTCAACAACCATCTCTTTTGTTTTGTTCACGTTCAGAGACAGGTTGTTGATTCTGCACCAGTCCGTTAGCCGCTGCACCTCCTCTCTGTATGCTGACTAATCGTTCTTGCTGATGATACCCACCACGGTCAATAGACAATAGACAGTAGGTGCAGGAGTAGGCCATTTGGCCCTTCTAGCCAGTACAGCCATTCACTGTGATCATGGCTGATCATACACAATCAGTACCCTGTTCCTGCCCTCTCCCCATATCCCTTGACCCTGCTATCTATAAGAGCTCTATCTAACTCTCTCTTGAATGCATCCAGAGACTTGGCCTCCACTGCCTTCTGGGGTAGAGCATTCCACATATCCACCACTCTCTGGATATGTCATGGCATCGGCAAACTTGATGATGTGGTTCGAGCTCAGTGAGATGGCGTTGGAGATGCTGCCTCCGATCCGGACTGACTGAGGTCTCCCAGTCAGGAAGTCTAGGATCCAGTTGCAGAGGGAGGTGTTCAGGCCCAGTAGGCTCAGCTTTCCAATCAGTTTCTGAGGGATGATTGTGTTGAATGCTGAACTGAAATCTATGCACAACATTCGAACGTACGTGTCTTTTTTGTCCAGGTGGGTTAGGGCCAGGTGGAGGGTGATGGCAATGGCGTCGTCTGTTGAGCGGTTGGGATGGTACAAATCATCACCTGGTATGGAAACACCAATACCCATAAATGTAAAATCCTTGAAGAAGTGATGGATACAGCCTGGTTCAACACAGAAAAAAGCCCTCCCTACCATTGAGCACATCTACAAGGAACACTACCACTAGAAATCACCATCCCTCATCAAGAATCCCTCACCATCCAGGTCATGCGCTTCTTGCTTGGTCTTTTAAGAGGCTGTTAGATAGGTACAAGGAGCTTAGCATTAGGGAAATTCCAGACAGTTTTTAGAGTAGCTTCCATGGTCAGCACAACATTATGGGTCAAAGGGCCTGTAATGTGCTGTAAATTTCTATGTTTTATGCTGCTATCTCTAGGAAGGAAGTACAGGAGCTTTAGGCCCCAACCCAACACATTTAGGGACAGTTATTACCCTACAACTATCAGGCTCCTGAACCAGCAAGGATGACTTCACTCTCCTCAACACAGAATTAATTTCACAACCTATGGACTCATTTTAAAGGACTCGACAACTCAAGTTCTCAGTATTATTTATTACTTATTTCTTCCTCTTATTTATATCATTATTTACGTCCTTTTTGTATTTGTGTCCAGTTTGTCTTCTTTTGCACATTGGTTGTTTATCCATCTTTGTGTGCAGTTTTTCACTGATTCCGTTGTATTTCTTTGTATCTATGGCGAATGCCTGCAGAAAAATGAATCTTGGTGGCATTTCATAAGATATAGGTACTTTGATAATAAATTTATCCTGAAATGAAGACTACCTAATGTGTTTCTCCCAAAGTCTACTTGTAGTGTAATTTCTCTGTAATTAGAAGCATTAGTCCAAGATTTTGTATTATAATGATTAGGAAAATATGGATTTTTTGTCAGTTTTGTAAAGTAGTGTAGAAATGTTATCTCACTGATCCTTGGGCAGTACTTTCACCCTTGATTAAATACTCTGTATATACAAAGTCAGTTTTTAGTTTGCAAATTACAAGTGCCCAATTATAGAAATAAAAAGAAATATGCATTATCTGTAATAGTATCCAGCCAAAGTTTATGCCCCAAGAACAATTTCCCAGTAATTCTGTGCTGAAATATATTTTAATTAGAACATTGAACATAGTACAGCATGGTACAGACCCTCTGGCCATAATGTTGTGTTGACCTTTTAACCTACTGTAAGATCATTCTAACCCTTCCCTCGAATATAACCCTCTATTTTTCTGTAATCCTTATACCTATCTAAGAGGCTCTTTAATGTTCCGAATGTATCTGTCGCTACCTCCACCCCTGGCCGCACATTCCACGCACTCACCACTCTCTGTTTTTTGGAAAAACAACTTACCCCTGACATCCGCTTTACTTTCCTCATAATCCCCTTAAACTTATACCCTCTCATATAGTCAGTTCTGCCCTCTGGCTATCCACTTGTTCTATGCCTCTTATTGTCATTTCCAGGGCACAAGTGTAAAGGAGAACAAAATAATTGCTACTCTAGATCTGATACAATGCAAATAAAAAGAAAATGAGGATAATAATAAATTATCATCATTATGTGCTGTGTCATGACATGGGTGATCATAGTCTATGTCCACGATTGTTCTTGGCAAGTTCTTCTACAGAAGTGGTTTGCCATTGCCCTCTTATGAGCAGTTTCTTTAAAGTTGGTTGACCACAGCCATTATCAATACTCTTCCGAGATTGTCTGCCTGGCATCAGTGGTTGCATAACCAGGACTGTGATATGCACCAGTTGTTCATACAACCATCCACCACCTGCTCCCATGGCTTTACATGACCCTGATCGGGAGGGGGGGGGGCTAAGCAGGTGGTGCACCTTTCCCAAGGGTGACCTGCAGGTTAGCAGAGGGAAGGGGCACCTTGCACCACGTTTGGTAGAGACATATCTCCACCCACCATCAATTTAAATACAATTAATCTCTATACATAAGATATCTTATGTATGTCCATAAAGTGACACCAGGCACAGGAGTGTCTTACATAAGATGAATCTGACAGGAAATGATAAAGTAGTGATGGTTGGGGTTGTGGAAGGGTGGGTGGAGGTGTTGTGCCTTTCTATTTGGGGAAGTTTTAAATCTGGTGGTCCGGGTATGGATGCTGTGTAGCTTCCTCCCTAATGGGAGTGGGACAAACAGTCCATGAGCATCTTGTACAATATTTGTGCACTTCAATTAGTAGATGCACCTGAAGAGTATACAAGTTGAAGTTCGATTTAAAACTATAAAGATCCTCTGCTCTTTGGATATTTTTCTGATATTAAAATCTTCTCCCACCATAATTAAATATTTCTCATGTCTCTGCAGACATCCTTGCTTGAGCTACCTCTGAAATTAGTATAAGGTTTCACTCCTGAGTTGATTGCATTGGGAAAACACAGAGCTGTAACACTGGGATCATTGTGCTCTTCATTTCAATTCCCGTCATCCTCCTTGTGCTTCTGTCACACTTGCACATTCTCATCCTTGCCTTCAATCACTTCTATGATCTGCAATTCTCTATTTCCTAGAATCAGGTTTATTATCACTGGCATATGTTGTGAAATGTGTTGTATTGTGGCAGCAGTACATGAAGAATTACCATAGCTTACAAAAATTTTACAAAACAGTTACAACTCTGCAACTCATGTTTCTCAGTAAAATTTATTTTTTATTTGCACAATTTGTCTTATTTTGCACATTGGTTGTTTGTCAGTCTTTGTTTATGGCTTTTCATAGATTCTATTGTATTTCTGTATTTTCTTGTAAATGCTTACAAGAAAATTAATCTCAAGGTAGAATATGGTAACATATAGGTTCTTGGATAATAAATATACTTTGACTTTGGAAAATAAATAACCAGTACAGAAATGGAATAGAGAGGGAGTGTTCACGGACTATTAATTAATCTGATGGTGGAGAGGAAGTAGATGTTCCTAAAATACTAAGTGTGGGTCTTCAGGCTCCTATAGCTCCCTCTGAGCTTTCTCCCATCTCAGCAACCATCCTAAGAAAGCACACTTGTCTAGTTCTGGTCAACGTTTCATCTTCTGTCCATTTCTTTGCTCTTTGATGGCAATGCCTTCACTTTTTGTGATACATAGGTCTGGAATTGCCTCCCTAAGTGTCTTTATCCTTTTACCTCTGTGATTTATTTATTTATTGAGATACAGGGTGGAATTGGTCCTTCCGGCCCTTTGAGACACGCCACCCAGTAACCCTGACTTAATCCTAGCTGAATCATGGGGCAATTAATAATGACCAATTAAACCTACCAACCTCTTTAGACTGTGCATCCAGAAAAACCCACACAGTCATGGGGGGAATGTATAAGCTTCTTACAGTCAGTGGCAGGAATTGAACCTGCGGCTCCTATACTGTAAGGCATTGTGCTACCATGCTGCCTGTGTGATGGTGTTGAATGGTAGTATAGCGGTTAACGTAATGCTGTTGCAGCTCCAGCTGCCCAGACTCAAATCTGCTGCTTTCTATAAGGAGTTTGTATGTTTCCTCTGGGTGCCCCAGTTTCCCCCCACAGTTCAAAGACATGCAGTTAATTGTCACATGAGTGTACAGACTTGTTGGGCTGAAGGGCCTGTTACCATGGTATATCTCAAAAAAAAAGGTAAGAAAGCACTCAAGAGACCCACTGTCTTAAATTGTTTGTTTTCTGTAGTACAAGTTTAGCTTTAACATCTGTGTGTACCCATGTAGTTGCTGAGGCTTTATAAGGCATTGGCCAGACAACACTTGGAGTACTGTAAGAAGTTCTGTGATCCTTATCTAAGAGAAGATGTGCTGGCATTGGAGATGTTCCAGAGGAAGCTTGTGTGAATGATTCCAGGAATGAAAGGATTAATGTATAAGAAGTGTTTGATGGCTCTGGGCTTGTACTCAATGGAGTTAAGAAGGATCGGGGGAGTGGTATCTCATTGAAATCTATTGCATATTGAAAGGCTTAGAGTGGATGTGGAAAGGATATTTCTCATAGCGGGAGATTGTAGGGCCAGAAGGCACAGCTTCAGAATTGAGGGCCATCTATTTAGAATAGAGTTGAGGAGGAATTTTTTTAGCCAGAGGGCAGTGAATCTGTGTAATTTATTGCCACAGATAGCTATGGAGGCCGAGTCATTAGGTATATTTTAAGCGGAGGTTGAAAAATTCTTGATTATTAAGGTTGTCAAAGGTTACAGGGAAAAAGCAGGAGAATGGGGTTCAGAGGGTTAATAAATTGGCCACAATGGAATAGTGGAGCATTCTTGATGGGCCAAGTGGCCTAACACTGCTCCTGTGTCTTATGGTCTGTATATAATGTTATCACTGCCCCTGCTATTAATTGATGAGTATCCACATTAAAGACTGCTTCAATGGAAACCTAAACTTTGATACTTAGCAAATTAAACCTAATCAAAGAGCCTCTAGAGAACATGGTTTCAAATCTGATTTGATGCTGTCCCTATAAACAGCTTTCATACTTTGCTCTGGAGGTACTGCATGTAAATCACTGCATTTTGGCAAGTATTGGGTAGGTCATATGGAGTACTAGTTGTTGGATTCAAAGCTGTAATGTTTGCATCTTCATCATGATAGAAGTTACCTAATAAATGCATAGAATAAGACAATGATGGATGGTATTAATTAGTTACTTAATTACTTTAATAAACAGTGTGATAGGACGTAAACAATACCATCTCTGTGTGTGACTAATTTGCAAGGCAAGGTGTTCTGTGCAGATGACTCTGTGTACTTGGATTGTCTTTGATCCATGTGAAATTTGAAATACCTAGGTTAGTGCTGGGGGATAAACACAAATCTATCACCTTCCCCTCCCCCCATCTACTTCTGGCATCTTCCCCCTTCTTTTCTCCTCCTGATGAAGGGTCTCAGCCCATTTCCATAGATGCTGCCTGACCTGCTGAGTTTCTCCAGCATTCTGTGTGTGTTGCTCTGGATTTCCAGCATCTGCAGAATCTCTTGTGTTTTCCATTTCATTACATTCACCTTTGTTCAGAGAACACAGAAAAATGTAGTCACAGTGAAGAGCATTGCTATGAATCCTAGGGTGAATGTAAAGTCTGTTAGAAGCATCTATTTAAATTTAAAGTACAGTAGAATAGCCTTTCTGCTTTTCTCTCCCTGTGGTTGCTGCCTGGACTGCTGAACATTTGATAGAACAGCAAAGGATTTTCAGCCCACAATATCTACGATGCCCAGTCAACAAAGATTGAAATCAATGAGGATGAAAGAGGAAGACAAGCAGGTGTTCAGTGCAGTCTGCTTACATGTGACCTCCCTCTCCCTCTTCCCCCTCCCGTCTGATGCTGCTGGAAGAAGGGAGAGGTCTCTGCTGCCAGAGGATGTTACCGGAATCTTGCGTTTTGGGCAAAGTTTAACCATCACAGTTTGTGAATTGGACTCTGCAGTTCGTGTTGTGTATTTGTGGTTTCAGATTACTCCTTTTTACAGCTGTCTTGTGTGAGTTTGACTGGTGCAGACTGGCTCTGCGGCCTGCAGTCAATGAATGACACAGTGCTTACTTGAACTGCACTGAACTAAACTGAACACTCCTAAACTGTTCCAAGGACTCTGTAGTTTGATTTTTAATACTCTGTCTGTTTTTCTCTCTTTCTTTTTGCCTTTTGCAACATTTGTTCTTTTTTTGTTCATTGGATGTTTGATGTTTTCTTTGATCAGATTCCAAGGTGTTTCTTTGTTTGGTGGTTGTCTGTAGGAAGAAGAATGTCAGAGTTGTATACTGCATACATACTTTGATATTAAATCTTTGAACTAAACCAATGAGCTGGGATGTTGTCTACACCCCTCCATTCCCTACATGTTCATATGCCCATCCAAATTAATCTTAAACATTGCTTTCATATCTGCATCTACCATCACTTTGGGCAACATGTCCCAGGCACCTATCAGATAAAGATTAGCTTTATTTGTCACATGTACATCAAAACATTCAGTAAACTGTGTCATTTGTGTCAATAGCCAATAGTCAGAATTGTGATGGGAACAGCCTGCAAGCATCACCATGCCTTTGGCATCAATGCAACACTTTTACAGCACCAGAAAACTGGGTCCAATTCCCACCGATGTCTGTAAGGAGTTCATACATTTCTCCATCACCGCGCAGGTTCCCTCTGTGTGTTCCAGTTTTGTTCCACATTCCAAAGCTTGCGAGTTAGTAGGTTAATGGGAGTAATTGGGTGGCATGGGCTAGTTGGGCAGGAAGGGCCTGTTGCCATGCTGTATCTCTAAATGGAATACTTTTAAAACTTTCTAATCCTAACCTGTATGGCTTTGGAATCTGGGGGGATCCGGAGCACCCAAAAGAACCCGGTGCAGGAACAGGGAGAACATACTAACTCCATACAGACAGCGGCAAGAATCAAGCCCAGACTGGGAATCACTGGATCTGTAAATGGATTTTGCTAACTACTGCACTACCATGCAGTCACTAGGGACTCTGGGTAAATAGTCAGTTCTGAGGTCCCATTGGTGGGACTGAAGCTCCATAGTACCACTTGATGCTCATTCAGTCGTTCTCATTCTTTTCAGTGTACGGATTGTGTGTTCTCCCCGCAACTACGTGAGATTCTACTGGGTTCTCTGATTTTCTTCCACAGCCAGAGATGAGCAGGTCCAAAGGTCTATTGGCCACTGGAAAATGCCCCGAGTATGTAAGTGAGTCTGGGTGGTGGGGCAGAGATATGTCCCAATGAAAAGTCATGAAAGGCGCTCCTTCCCTCCACTAACCTGCAGAATTTTACCAGTCACCACATCCGCTTCTGAGCCTTCTTGTAAATGAAGAAGATATGATTCTCACACAAGAAGTCCTGTGAAATAATGATCCCAGGAATCTGAATGTTGAAACGGTGTTAACTGTAGAGTTGCTGATGATGAGTGAGTGGAGAGGAGACTAATTTCTCCTGAATTCCATATGTATTTCATTCCTATTTTTCGCATATGCCTGCATTTGGCCCATATCCCTCTAAACCTTTCCCATCCATGTACCTGCCCCAGGTTCGGTTTGGAAGGTAATATAGAACATCTTCTGTTAAAGGGAATGATTAGAGCTGAAAGGTGAACTGGTTGACCTAGTCTCAAAGGGGGAATGATGAAAACTAAGCTGTGTTCATGTAGGTTCTTGTATGGCTCATGGGTCAAAGTGGCTGAGTATTTAAATTCTATGAAAGGCCAGAAAATTGAAATCCCAATTATTTTCTTTAATCATGGTTAAAGAAGCAGTCACAAGTCTTTTTTTAAAATATATTGCCTCCCTTTTTTCTTAAATTCCTTAAATAGAAGGTAATTTATTAATAGAAGCAGTAATATTTAATAAAATTATGGCTCATCTGCCTAATTGCTGCCTAATCTGATGACCTTTCCTCCCTGTTCCTATCAAGAATCTAATTACCTTTACTTTAAAATATTCAATATCTCTGTTTCCAATGTCTTTTGAAGAGGAGAGTTCCAAAGACGTTATCATCTGAAAGACAAAAAACATAGAACATAGAACAGTACAGTACAGAAATAGGCCATTCAGCCCACAATGTTGTGCTGAACCAATTAAAAAGCAAATCAAAAACATCCAACCACTAATCCCTCCTACCTACACCACATCCATATCCCTCCATCTTCCTTATATCCAAGTGCCTATCCAAATGTTTCTTAAAAACCTCATGTATTTGCTTATACCATTGTATCAGGCAGCACATTCCAGGCATCCATGACTCTCTGAGTGAAAAACTGACCCTCACATCCCCCTTGAACCTACTTCCTCTCACCTTTAATACATGCCTTCTGGTATTAGATATTTCAACCCTGAGAAACGTATGCTCTCTGTCCACTCTATCTATGCCTCTCAAAATCTTGTCGACCTCTACCTCAGCTTCCCAATATTCCAGAGAAAGCAGCCCAAGTTTATCCAGCCTCTAGTGATTGCACATGCCCTCTAAATCAGGCAGCGTGTTGGTAAACCTCTTCTGCACTCTCTCCAAAGCCTCAACATCCTTCCTATAGTGAGGCAACCAGAATTATAAGTAATGCTCCAGATGTGGTCTAATGAGTTTTATAAAGTTGCAACATAACCTCCTGCCTTTCGAATTCAATAGCTCGCCAAATCAAAACACGAATTCCATAAGCCTTCTTAACCGCCTTATCAACCTGTGTGCCACTCTCAAGGAGCTATGAACTTGGATCCCAAGATCTCTCTGCTCAGCAACACTCTTAAGGATCCTGCCCTTTAACAATGTACTATTAGCATTTGCATTTTCAGCCCTTACCTGCAACGGATCTACAGTATATCACCACTGTATTCTTTGCTAGTCTTCTGCACCATCCATAACTCCACCAATCTTGTTATTATCTGCAAATTTACTAACCTACCCACCTACATTTTCACCCTGGTCATTTATGTACATCACAAGCAACAGAGGTCCTAGCACAGTTCCCTTTGGAGCTCCACTAATTACAGACCTCCATCTCGAATGATCCCTTCAACCACCACCCTCTGCCTTCTGTGCAGAAGCCAGTTCTGAATCCAGACAGTCAATTTATTACGGATCCCATCTTCTGGATTAGTCTCCCATGAGGAACTTTGTCAAACACCATGTAGACAACCGGCCACTGCCATACATTCATCAATCTCTCTCATCACCTTGTCAAAAAACTCAGTCAAATTGTTAAGACACAATCTGCCCCACACAAAGTCATGCTGGCACTCCCTGATTAGCCCATGGGTTTCCAAATGATCATATATCCTATCCCTAAGAATTTTCAGCAGCAATTTCCCTACAACTGATGTGATACTTACTGGTCTTCTCCGAACTCCCAGAATCAAAATCAGAATCAGGTTTATTATCACTGTCATACGTACACTGGAGTGGAACCCAGTGTGGTGTTCTGCTGCTGTAGCCCATCCACTTCAAAGTTTGGTGTGTTGTGCATTCAGAGGTGCTCTTCTGCACACCACAGTTGTAATGTGTGGCTATTTGAGTTCTGTCACTTTCCTGTCAGTTTGAGTTAATCTAGCCATTCTCCTCTGATCTCACTCATTAACAAGGCATTTTCACCCACAGAACTGCAGCTTGCTGGATTTGTTTTTTTTTTGCACCAGTCTCTGTAAACTCGACAGACTGTTGTCTGTGAAAATCTCAGGAGATCAGCAATTTCTGTGACGCTCAAACCGCCCCGTATGGCACCAACAGACATTCCATGGTCAAAGTCCCTTAGATCACACTTCTTTACCATTTGGTCTAAACAAAAACTGAACCTCTTGACCATGTCTGCATGCTTTTTATGCATTGCATGTCTGCCACGAGATTGGTTGAATAGATATTACATTACCGAGCAGGTGTACAGTTATACCTAATAAAGTGGCCACTGAGTGTATGTCATGAAATTTGCTTTGTGGCAACAGTGCAGTGCAATATATAAAATATACTATAAATTACAATAAAATATATACATATAAAAATGTATAAATAAGTAGTGCAGAAAAACACGTGAGATAGTGTTCATGGACTATTTAGAGATCTGATGACAGAGGGAAAGAATCTGTCCTTCAGACATTCAGTGTGTGTCTTCAAACTCCCGTATATTCTCTCTGATTGCAATAATGATGAGACGGCATGTCCTGCGTGGTGTGGATCTTCATGATGCATGCTACCTTCTTGAGGCACTGTCTATTGAAGATATCCTCAATTGTAGTCAAGATACCTCCAATACTTCATTGGAGAGTTTACCAAAAACTCCATCTGCACATTTCTGGGAGGAAGACCCTCCACTGGTCCTTGTTGACCATGGTTGGTGCATCCTAATTACATCAAAATGCAAGCTAGTGCAGCATGATATGGAGAACAAGTTCTTCGCCCATACTACAGGCTCCCCTTGGCCATGCAGCCAAAGAATCGGAATCAGAACCACTTTATTGCCAGTATGTGAAACATACCAGAATTGATTGTTGTTCAGTGACAAGCAGAAAACACAGGACAGTACCATAAAGACAACACAATAGCAACCAACAATTTACATGACAATAGTGCAAACAGCCATGAGCAATCAACAATTAGCAGAATGGTCACATGTACAAATGTCAGTAATCAACCTTAAATAAATGTGAACATATGAACAGACTAAATAATTCTCACCAGGACAAAGAGACTAGGAAAGCCCATTAAATGGATGTTGTGTAGGGATAGTTAGGGTATTGCGCCTGAGTGAGTTCTTTTGAGAAGATGGATGCCTACAAGCAAGATGCTCCAACAAACTGTATCAGTCTTTGCCATCCTAAGGATCGGCAGAGGCCGATGCGGTTTGACACCAATGGTATTGCAGGAGTTGCCACTAAATTTAACATCAGACTGCCTTACACTCCAGCTCCAGATTTTTCTTTGAGGTTTTCTCCTGAAGCTTTCCTCATGAGTTGGTATAGCTGCAAGGCAGAGAAGGCCCAAGATCAGAGTTTTCCTTCTCCTAGATGAACTGCCAACCATGGCTGACGAGCTCCATCTGCCCAAATTGTCAGGTTTTAAGGCACCAGTAACCGGCCTTTGCCCCTTCTCTTGTCGGTAGAAACTTTTCCACTGGGCTTAGTTGCTAAGCCACACGTGAAAGCCAGGAGCTGGACTTGGACGTCAGAGGCTATTTGAGACATATGCCATTGAGAGCTTTTAATAGGTTGTGGAAGCTTATTCCCACAACTCCTCCCCACAGCTCTGACAACTTTAAGGAACCTACCCTTTTCTAGCTGTCATCTGAATGAGAATTAGAATGTTAACACACATTGCAATGATCTCTTATCGGCATTCCGGATTTTTTTCCTTCCAAGACCCAATGGTAAAAATCACACCTCCAAAGTTGGAAGTTGGAGATGGGCACACAGCTCAGTTAGTGTTCTGCTGAAGTACCGGGGAGCCCTGTGCTCTCAGCAGTGCAGCCCTTCTGCTGAGCTCTGCCTGATGGATGAGATCATACCGAAGCAATTCTCCAGTGTAACCTTACTCAGAGAATTGTGTTCATTTCTGGTCACCTCATTATAGGAAGGATGCAGAAGCTGGAGGGATAGTTCTGCAGAAGATTTTCGGTCTCAATTGACCATTACCTACTGTTGTAACTATATTCCCGCATTTGAAATTCTCCCATTAGTGGAAATCATTAGACCATAAGATATAGTAGATTGAGGCAATTTGGCCCTTTGAATATGCTCCACCATTTAATCATGGATGGTCCAATTTTCCTCTTGGTGTCTATCTCCTGCATGTTCCCTATATCCCTTCATGCCCTGATTAATCAAGTATCTATCAACTTCTGCCTTAAATACTCAAAAACTTGGCCTCCACAGCCCCTGAATTCGACAGATTCACCACCCATTGGCCTAAGAAATTCCTCCTCCTCTCAGTTCTAAATTGACATCCCTCCATACACTAAGGGATTCACAGTTGACCTTCCTGTCTACCTCATCGTGCCTCTTACATTTTGTCTGCCCACACTGTACTCTCTCCGTAACTGTATTTATTTTACTTATTTAGAGATACAGCGCAGTAACAGGCCCATCTAGCCCAAGGGGACCGCACTGCCCAGTGACCAATTAACTGACCAACCCTTAGATGTTTGGAATGCAGGAGGAAAGCGGAGCACGCATAGGAAGCCCACACGATGATTTGGAGAATGTAGACTCCTAACAGACGGTGCCAGAATTTAGCTCCGAACTTCCACGTCCTGAGCTGTGGTAAAGTCACGCTAAACTGCTACACTACAGTGGCCTAGTTGTGTCGATCCACACCTGGACCATACCCCTCTACATACTATCCAAACTTCTCTAAAGTGTTACAAGTGAGCTCAAATCCTCCACTTCCAGTGGCAGCTGGTACCAGGTACATACCAGCCTCTGAGTAAAGAAATTGCTCTTCAGACTCCCCTTAAATATTTCACTTTTCACTGTTAACCCATGACCTCTATTTCTAGTCTCACCCAACCCAATTTGAGAATTCCACAGATTCACTACTCTCTGGGGAAAAGCCGTTCATCCTAAACCTTTTCCTATGAATGTATTGGTCATGTCCCCTGCTTCTAGTGTCACTTAGCAGTGAAACCATCTTTCCTAACTCTATCTTATCGAACATTTTGTAATCTTGTATGATCCTTTCTCATTCTGCTGAATAACAATTCTGCCGGCAGCTTGTTCCATACTCGCACCACGATCAAAGATCCCCCTCAGATTCCCCTTAAATATTTCATCTTTCTCCCTTAACCGATGACCTCTAGTTGAAGCCTTACCCAGCCACAGTGGAAAAAAGCCTGCTTGCATTCACTCTATCTATACCCCTCATAAATGTGTATGCCTCCATCCACATTCATTCAGTATTGGTGTCAACAAGACACCGATACCTAATGATCTGCTTTTAGTCTCTGCACTTTAAAGCTCAGAGAGGTTTGACCGAGGACACGACAGCAACAGCTTTTCCACTTCCACTGAGTGAACGCCCAGCTGAGGTCTCAGGGTACTCCTAGTCCAACAGGAGGGCTCAGTGGGGCAAACATGAGAGAAGGAGGGAGGGAGGGGGATGAGGACTGGATAGCAGCAGCTCGCAGTAGGGCAGGAAGGGTTGGAGTCTGCAGCACTGGCACTTGGGGAGGCCTCAGTGGGGGTGAACACAAAGGATAGAGGGAGGGGATGGCAGCTGGATAGAGGCAGCACGCAGAAAGAAAGGAAGGGTTGGAGTCTGCATTGCTGGTGTTCAGTGAGACTGAGAAACCTCACATTGTTTACATTATTTTATCTACTAGGAACCTTGTGTTTCAGAAAAGAAACACTCCTCCTCCTTCTAGTCTCCAAGTAATGTACAGTACTGTGCAAAGGTCTTAGGCACATACGTATAGCTAGGGAGGCTAAGACTTTTGCTCAGTGTTGTATTTGTCAATGTGGAGCAGGGAGTGTGGTTCTAAATCTGGTGGGAGCAAATGATGTTGGAGCGCCAAGGGAAGGGTGTGGAATAGGCGGCTGAGAAGGAGTGGAGGGGGGAGTGGTGCGAGTGCAGACGCACCCAGCTCTGAGATACCAGGCAAGGTCATTTGATTACAAGCAATAGGTTTATTGATCATGACAAAATATCTCACTGGTGCTTCCCGCTCCCTCCCCCTCCCTTCCCCTTTTCCGAACCATGATTCCTCTCTTTCTGCCCCTTTCCCACTCTCACTCCACAATAGAGACCTGTATCAGAATCAGGTTTATCATCACTTACATATGTCATGAAATTTGCTTTTTTTTTGAGGCAGCAGTAAGTGCAATACATAAAATTACTACAGTACTGTGCAGAAGTTTTCCACAGTACTGTAAATCTAATTTCTTTATCTGATAGTGATAGGACAATAGGGAACCAGAGAAAGAAGGTAACTCACTTTCTGTGGCAAGATTTACTGAAGCTTTTAAATGTAAAAGTTTTGAATTTTTTTAAAGCACATGTACCAGACTAGGTAACAGCTTCCTCCTCAGGCTGTGTGAGTAATGAATACCCTGCCAACACCAAGGGCTCGTCACCAGGACAACACGCTGTTTACTGTACTGTTTGCTGTTTGTTTATCTGTGCTGTGCTTTGCCACAAGTATTTTGAATTGTATTTTATTAACTTGTTTATAGTATAATATTTTGGTTTATGTGCTGTGTGTGATACATGTTGTGTAGGTGCACCATGGACCAGAGGAACGTTTTGTTTGATTGTATACATGTACAGTCAGATGACAATAACCTTGGACTTGAGTTTTTCCTTTAATACTTAATTTATGTTTCATTTTTTACAGTTTTGAAGTGAATTTGAATGTATGTAAACATCAAGGGAGATCTAATAACAGTAACAGCTGGCAAAGCTTGAGAGACTGAGGACAGAACTTTTCTGGTGGGCAAAGCTATTGTATCAGTGTGGCATTTATGTCAGGAGAGGCATTGTGTGGCCTGATTCTCATTGATGGGTGTATGCAGGGCTCCCACTTGGCTCTGTGCCCCGACCACACTGGAAAAGACTACAGGCAATCACGGTGCCTCTTGCTACATGGACACTGACTTTTCTGGTAATAGGGTCAAGGGGGAACAGTTAAGAGACTTTTAGATAGGCACATGGATGGATGAAAAATGGACGACTCTGTGGGAGGGAAGGATTAAAATGATCTTGCAGTAGGTAAAAGGGTTCCACAAAATCATGGGCAAAAGGACCTGTGTCATTCTCTACTGTTCGATGTTCTTTTTAAAAAATAAGTACAAAAACTATTTCAGAGATGAGAAAATGAGCTTGTTTCCAGCCTTAAAGTCAACATTAATTCTCCAACCAAGAAAACAGATAATCTAGCCCCTATTCATTTTGGTGTTCATTGCGGGATCTTGCAGCAAATTTACTGTTGTGTCAAACTATGTTACATCAGATATAATACTTCTACATATGATAATCAGTAAGGATAGGCAGCACCACATCTGCTGTGATTATTCTAAACACAGGTACTCCACAAAGTTCCTTCTGCGGCCCCCTGCTTTACTCCCTGTACACTCATCACTGCATGGCCCAGTTCAGCTCCAACTCCATCTAACAAGTTTTCAGGTGATATCACCTTAATGGTCCACATCTGAAATAATGATGAGTCAAAGTAGAGGAAGGAGACAGAGAGCTCGGTTGCATGGTGTCCTGACAACAAGCTTCCCTCAGTGTCAATGAAACAAAAGAGCTAGCTATTGACTTCAGGAAGAGGGATGGTGCTGCTGTCCACAACAACAGTGTTGAGGTTGAGAGGACTGAGAGTTGCATTTTGAACATCACCAATAGTCTGACCTGGTCCAACCACATTAGCGTCACAGTCAAGAAAGCTCGCCAACCTCTTTAATTCCTCCGGAGGCTAAAGAAATTCGGCATGTCCTCATCAACTCTTACCAGCTTTTATTGATGCACCATTGTAAGCGTTCTGTCTGGATGAATGACGTTTTGGCATGGCAGCTGGACTCTTTGTAACCATGGAAAACTGCAAAGAGTTGTGGACACAGCTCAGCACATCACAGGAACCAGCCTCCCCCCAAAGACTGTCTACACTTTCTGCTGCCTTAATAAAGCAGCCAACTCATCAATTTCCGACCCAGCCTGGACATTCTCTTTGCTCTCCGCTCACATTGAGCAGAAGATACAAATGCCTGAAAGCACATACCCCCAGACTCAAGGAAAGCTTCTATCCTGCTGTTATCAGACTCTTGTATGATAAGAAGGACTCTTGACCTCACAAACTACCTTGTTATGATCTTGAACTTTATCGTTTATTTGCACTGTACAATTCAGTAGCTTTTACACTCTATTCTGCACTGTTATTGTCTTATTCTAGCTCAATGCACTGTGTAGTGATCTGATCTGTATAAACAATATGCGTGACAAACTTTTCACTGTCATAAGCGCAAGAGATTCTACAGATGCTGAAAGTCTTAAGCAACACACAAAATGTTGCAACAACTCAGCAGGTCAGGCAGAATCTACTGAGGGGAGTAAACAGTCAACGTTTCAGGCCGAGTCCTGATGATGAGTATTGGCTTGAAACACTGACTGCTTATTCCCTCCATAGATACTGCCTGACCTGCTGAGTTCCTCCAGTGTTTTGTGTATGTTACTCAAGCTTTTCCCTGTACCTTGGTACATGTAACAATAATATACTAGTACCAACTGTACTTTGTTGAGTGTGATTTTCTTTAACTTTGACACATCATATTATCTCGATAGGTCCACATAAATGCAAATTGCTTCTCAATCAAAATGGAAATGGGCTTGAGTTCTTTTCTGGATAATAACTGTATTTTACTCATTCACCAATCATGTAGCTTTTACGATCTTTGCTGATATTTTAGTTTGAGTAATAGGTATGTCCTAGATTTCTGGTTGTAATGACAATGAAACTGTAAGTGTACACTGTCCTTACACTGGGAAGGAGATGTCAGTGTAGGATTTTTCTCTGTGGGTAATTGAACAGTGAAATGCTAAAGTCACATATCCTTCTGAAGCTGCAATTGTCCTGTAACTTAGTTCAATGAAAATGCTTGAATTGATTTAAAAAAAACTTTACAGTACAATCAGCATGAACTGTTTTTGGTCCAAAGTTTTTGGTCCTGTATTGTACTGCATTTGTAATAAAGCATTTAATTGCAGTCTCAGAAACACCCCCCCTCCCCCATTCAGCATATCTACAAAGGTTGCTGCCACAAGAAAGCTGCACCCATCATCAAGGACACCCACCATCCAAGCCATGCTCTCTTCTCACGACTGCCATCAGGAAGGAGGTAAAGGAGCCTTGGTGCCCACGCCACCAGATTCAGGAGCAGTTATTACCTTCAACCATCAGGCTCCTGAACCAATGTGGATAACTTCAGTCACAACAGTGAATACAGCTCACTTTCAAAGACCCTACAACTCATGTTTTATATTTTATTTAGAGATACAGTATGGTGACAGGCCCAATGAAACTGTGACACCCCATCAGACCCATGTAACCAATTAACCTATTAACCAGTACATCTTTGCAACATGGGAGGCAACCAGGGCAACCGGAGGAAGCCTACCCAGTCATGGGGAGAATAAACAGACTTCTTTCAGACAGCCACAGAATTCCCATGCTCGGACAGTGGTGGGAATTGAACTCCCAATGTGATCAGTGGTGCTGTAAAGCGTTACACTACCTGCTATGTTATTGTGGATTGCTTTATGATTATATTTACTATTACCTTATATACTCATACCTCAGTGAGCTTCACATGAGCAGGGAATTCCATTATACCCCAGCATACATGACAATAAGCTGATCTAAATCTGATAATGATTCAGGAATTAGGCTGGACTACAGCCACTCTTTACTTTTTAGCTAGACCACAGACATAACCTTCCTTCCCTTTTCCAGTTCCTGTTCTACATTATACATTTACAGTTAAAACTATTGTCCAAAACTAAAAACAAGTGCTCCAAGCAAAGTTCTCAGGACACTTTAGAGTCCTTTAGACTGAATTTTGGATCAATGTACCATCTCCCCCAAGCCTCGATTGGAAAAAAAAAGTCTGAAGTAAAAGTTCAAAGTACATTTATTATCAAAGTATGTATACAGTTGGCCCTCCTTATCCGCGGGTTCCGCATGCGCGGATTCAACTAACCGTTGATTGGAAAAACCCGTAAGTTGACATTGTTCGTCTCGCGTCTCGTTCGTTTGCTACTTGTGTTGTGAGCGAGAGGAAGGATTTTAAGGCTAGTAAGGGATGACTGGCTAGCTATGTAAAGCTCTTGAGCCTAAAAATCTTAAAGATCACGGGAAAATCAGAATCGGCTGATGCCGAGGCGACATCAGCGTTCCCAGAAGAGCTACGATGGTTGCGTCTGTACTGAACATGTACAGACTTTTTTCTTGTCATTATTCCCTAAACAATACAGTATAACAACTATTTACATAGCATGCACATTGTATTAGGTATTATAAGTAATCTAGAGATGATTTAAAGTATACGGGAGGATGAGCATAGGTTATATGCACATATATGCTATGCCATTTTACATAAGGGACTTGAGCATCCGCATTTTTTTTGTATCCGTGGGGGGGGACCCGGAGTCAATCCCCCGCGGATAAGGAGGGCCGACTGTACATTATACAACCTTGAGATTTGTCACCTTACAGGCAGCCACAAAAAAACAGAAACCCGAAAGAACTCATCAAAGATGACCGTCAAACCCCCAAGGTGCAGAGAGAGAAAAAAAAAACAATTTGTGCAGCAATAAAAGCAAGCTAGTAACATCCAGAACTGAAGTCCACTAAAGAGATTCCGTCCAAAGACACAAAGCCACAGACCCTCAGTTGAAGTTGAAACTGCATGTAGGTGGCCTAAAAGACTACCTTTGCTAAGATCCAATTAATGTCACAACCCTACTTCATAAGCATAAGTTAAAGCCTGTTTTACAAATGTAATATACTTTGACAAGACATGAAAGACTGGGAGCAGCTCATGGCATTTGGTCTAATTGGGAAGTCAAGGCAGCTGAGGAGGGCTACAGAGCCTGTGTAATGGCATATTGTTTCGTAACTTCAGCTGTTTGAAAATCGGACAAATTTTCTGAAATGTAATTAAATTCTTTAAAGAAAAAGATCGTAAGTGGCAATTACCAACTCTACAGCATGACAGCAGCAATACAATTCATTTAACTTGTATTAACACTCAAAAGAACCTCCAATCCTTCAGAAGTGAAACAGAATCAGATCAAAATAATAAATCCAAGGATGTGACATATTAATCATGCACCATCTATCACTGTATTACTCAATCTTCTCAACTGCTTTGAAGAGACGGCTGAGTAGTGTAACAGTTACTACACCATCAGCAACCTGTACTCAATTCCTGCCGCAGTCTGTGATGATTTTGTATGTTCTCCCCATGAAAGTGTGTCTCTCCTCTAGGTGCTCTGGTTTCCTCCCACATTCCAAAGACGTATGAGTTGGTAGGTTAGTTGGCAAAATAGATATAATTAGGTGACATAGGCCTTTTACTGTGCTAAATCTATGAATAAATACATTAAATTACAGTGAGTTGTCCCAGGTAGGGGGAGGCTGTTACTATGCTGTGCCACTGAATAAAATGCCCATCACTCTGTGGAAAAGTGGTAAGTGGAGTTAATCAAAGCAATATGTGTGCATTATTTTAGAGACATAAGATGCAGATGCTAGAATCTGGAGCAGCAATCTTCTGGAGAAACTCCACAGATAGAGCAGAATCTGTGGGGAGACGTCTCGTGATGAGTCATGCATTAGGACTGAGAGGGGGGATGGACAGTACAGAGAGGGAAAGAGGAAGGGTAAGGCAGGAGCCTCAGCTGTTTAGTGGACTGAGAAAGGGTGAAAGATGACGGGCAGGTTTCAACAGGTGTAAGTCATTTATTAAACACTGAACTAGATGGCTTTCTACTTGGAAGAATGACTTATTGGAAAAAAAAGTATGCAATTTAAAGTCCAAATACTGCAGATGCTGTAAAGCTGAAATCCAACATGGAAATTGCACAGTGTGTTTAATACCTGGAACTCACAGCCAGAGGAAGAGATGGAATCAGATAAAACCACCGTGCTTAAGGGATGTTTAGACAGACACTTTTGGAAGACAAGGCTTGGAGGATACGGCGCTGATGTGGGCAAATTGGATTAGTGTAGCTGTACAAAAAAGCTGGCATGGATGCAATGTGCAGAAAGGATTTTTTGTGCTTTTGGCTCTGAAACTCCTTCTCTCCATAGATATTGATGGACTAGTTGACTATGTTCAGTGCTACTTCCTCAATTTCATTCGGGCTGTAGTTACTGAAGAGGATGAAATTAACTAATGAAAATTTCAGTATTACTTTAATCTTAGGGTTGTGTACTGCACACATACTTTGATAATAAATGTACTTTGAACTTACTGATGAATATTAATGTTAAGTTTAGATCAGACAGTGGAAGAAAAAAATAACTGAGCCTTGTAAACTATGAGTTACTTTGAATTAAGAGTTCAGAAAGGTCAATAACCAGCAAAAGCATCAGATGGAACAGAGATCTTAATTGCATGACCAAGTTGGTGCGGTCTTTCATTGATTCTATTATGGTTATTTATTGTATTATGGATTTATTGAGTTACACCCACAGGAAACTCATAGTTATATAGTTAGACCACGCTTGGAATATTGCCAACAGTTTTGGGCTCCATATCTCAGGCAGGATATGTTGTCACTGGAGAGAACCCAGAGGAGATTCACAAGGATGATTCCGGGAATGAAGGGAATAACACTTAAGGAGCGTTTGGCAGCTTTGGGCCTGTACTCACTGGAATTTAGAAGAATGCGGGGGGATTTCATTGAAATCAACTAAATGTTGAAAGGACTAGATAAGCTGGATGTGGAGAGGATGTTTCCTGTGGTGGGGGTGTCCAGAGCTAGAGGGCACAGCCTCAAATTTGAGGGGTGATCTTTTAGGACAGAGATAACGAGGGATTTTTTTTAGCCAAAGAGTGGTGAATCTGTGGAATGCTCTGCCACAGACTGCGGTGGAGGTCAAGTCCGTGAGTATATTTACAGCGGAAGTTGATAGTTCCTTGATTGGTCAGGGCATCAAAGGATAGGGTGAGAAGGCAGGTGTATGGGATTGAGTGGGATCCAGGATCAGCCATGATGGAATGACAGAGCAGACTTGATGAGCTGAATGGTCTAATTTTGCTGCTATGTTTTATGGTCTCTTACATGGTGATATACTGTAAATGTACTTTGATAATAAACTTATTTTTGACCTTTTTTTGAATAAAATTGATTTGTATGATTGGCTTGTAAAAAGTAAATAAATATATCCTGGAACTTTCATCTTAAAGCTGCATAAAATAGTGTAGTTGAATGTTGCCGCACAGCAGTAAGGAGGAGATGTGTATATATTTCTTGCATGTCTTAATAGCTGTTTGAAAATTTGGTTCTAACCTTTCTGCAGTACTTTTGTCTGTTTTTGTGCTTTTCTTTTTGTTCTGCATTAAGCATTAACAGAAGGGCATCACCTACAACTCTTCTCTCCAGCTGCTGACTGACATCCTGAGTATTTTCAGCATTCTTTTTTGTTTCAGCTTTTCAGTAATTGCGGTGTTGTAGAGTTATACAGCATTGAAATGGGGCCCTCGGCCCAACTGTTCCATACCAACCAACACATACACACAATGCTGAGGAGCTCAGCAGATCGGGCAACATCTATGGCATATATGTCAAACTCAAGGCCCGCGGGCCAAATCCAGCCCGCGGTGGAATTATCTTTGGCCCGCGAGATAATATCTAATTACTATTAAAGCTGGCCCCAGTAATCGAAGCGCCTATGGCGTATGATATGGCTAATGCTGAGTTTATTCAGGCACCAGGTTTTCAGGGTTTTTAGTGTTTATTCGGCAGTCTTGCTCGGCAGTCTTCTTCATAAGAAACGGAATTTGTAAAGTGAAACACTTTGTAGTTATAGCAGAGACTGAGACACATGAGAGCAGGCTGAAAAAACGGAGGCAACGAAAGCTGCATTCACACGCGTCTGACTGATCCGGCCCGCATGAAGCTGCATTTTGCTCAATCCGGCCCGTGACCTAAGATGAGTTTGACACCCCTGATCTATGGAAATGAATATACAGTTGACATTTTGACTGAGACCAGTTTCAGGTCTGGAAAGGAAAGGGGAAGATGCCCCAATAAAAGGTGTGGGGGGTGGGGTGGCAGTGGAGGGTAGGAGAATGCATAGCTAGAAGGTGAAAAAGTGAAGCCAGGTGAGTGGGAAAGGTAAAGGGCTGGAGAAGATGGAACCTGATAGGAGAGGAGAGTGGACCGTAGGAGAAATGGAAGAAGGTAGGACACTGAGGAGAGGTGATAAGCAGGTGAAGAGGTGAGAGGATAGAGTGGGGAATAGAAGAAGAGAGAAGGTGAAGGGATATTTTTTACTTGAAGGAGAAATCAATCTTCATGCCATCAGGTTGGAGGCTACCTAAATGGAACATGAGGGTTGCTCCTCCATCCTGAGAGTAGCCTGGTCATGGCAGAAGTGGAAGCCATGGATTGACATGTTGGACCTGGAATGGGGACCAGAGTTAAAATGGTTGGCCACCAGGAAATTCTGCTTTTGCTGGACGAACAGGGATGCTCGGCAAAGCGGTTCCCACAATTTACATCAGGTCTCAAAACCTTAGAGGAGGCAAGATCAGGAGCAGTGGATACAAGAGATGACCCCAGAAGATTCACAGGTGAAGAGTTGCCTCGCTTGGGTAGCCTATCTGGGGCACTGAATGGAGGAGAGGAATGAAGTAAATAGGCAGGTGTAGCATATCTGTCACTTGCAAGATATGTGCCAGGAGATCTTTCATTTTCCCATGTTTTTGGCCCATACTCCTCTAAACCAGGGTTTCCCAAAGTAAGGTCCATATATTAGTGGTATTGGTCCAAGGCATATATAAGGTTGTGAACTTCTGCTCCTATTCATGTACCTGTCCAAGTGTCTTGTACATGTTTCTCCATTGTCTAACAGTAGTTCATATATTCTTGCATTAACTGCATGAGTTTCCTCCTGTTGCTCCAGTTTCCTCCCACATTCCAAAGATAGACTGGTTAGTAGGTCAATTAAACACATGGGTGTATTTAGGCATTGTGTGCTTGTTGGGCCGGAAGGGTCTGTTACCTGGTTGTATCACTAAATAAAATTCTAAACGTTTTTTTTAAAAAAAAGTTCCTATTGTACCTGCCTTGACTACTTCCTCTGCCACTTTGTGCCAAGAGTCTTGTACTGAGCACCATTAGGGTGGAGAATGTTCCCTCCACTCTTACCCATATGCACCCCACCCCACCGCAGGTTCTGATTAAATTTCTTTCCTCTCACTTTGAGCATATGTTCCCAAGTTCTTGATTCCCAGCCCCCCCCCAGGAAAAAGACTGTGTGCATTCACATCATCCATCCTCCTCTTGATTTTATACACCTCTAAAAGATTTCCCCCTCCCACTCTTCTACGCCTCAGCAAATAAAATCCTACCCTGCTCAATCTCTCTCTCTAACTCAGTCCCTCAAGTTCTGGCAACAGCCTCGTAAATATCCTCTGCACTTTCTCCAGATTAATAGCACCGTTCCTGCAGCAGACAAGTTTCTTTTTAGTTCTTTCACATGTAAAACAACCCTCATTTATATAAAAAATAATAATTACAGTGAAAGAATTAATATTTAATCTTATTCTGCGTTGACTGCAATAACCATCTCTGAGCAAAATCCAGACATTGAACATTCTGCCTACCATTATTTTGGTCCTGTCTAGTTTTTAATTGCCCATTAGCTGGACACAGGCAAAACACATGAGGCATTGTCGTGTAGCAGTTAGCACAAGGTTTTACAGTGCAGGTGATCAAAGTTCAATTTCCGCCACTGCTAGTAAGGAGATTGTACTTTCTCCCTGTGACTGTGTGGGTTTCTTCTGTGTGCTCTGGTTTCCTCACACAGTCCAAAGACGTACCAATTGGTAGGTTAATTGGTTATTATAAATTATCCTGTGATGAGGCTTGGATTAAGTTGAGGGTTGCTGGCGACACAGTTTGAAGGGCTAGAAGGGCCTACTCCACACTGTATCTCAATAAATAAAATTTAATTTTCTTTTGTCTACAACATGTTGATAAGAAATGTGTTCCATGAATTTGTCAGCTGGTTGTTGGGATGAAAAGCTGAGCTGGCTGTTTAAGTCAGCTGTGAATAACTGGTTCTTCAAAGGAATATGATAAAGAAGGACTATCACACATCATTGTCACATACTATTAATTTTTCATCAATCAGTTCCAGTTGATTAATAGTTTGCTTAACTAAATATAAATTAACCACAGTATTATTCTTTTTGTCAAAAATAAAAATGCAAATTCCATGGAGGAAATTATGAAGAGAAGGTTTGCCATATATAATGCATAAAGATGAAATGTTTAAGGGTTTTCTCACAGATAATTCTTGTCCAACTTTTGATGAATTATGTAGAGGGAAAGAGAGATGGATCGAGAGAAAGTCTCTGCTACAAGTCTACTTAAATGCTGAGGAAGCTGTTGATAGAGCTGAGTACTTGCAGTGAACCTGGTGAATCTCAGGGCAGTATATGGTGACATATCTAAAATGCTGGTGGAACGCAGCGGGCCAGGCAGCATCTATAGGAAGAAGTACAGTTGATGTTTCAGGTTGAGACCCTTCGTCAGGCCTAATAGAAAAAAGAGATAGTAAGAGATTTGAAAGTGTGAGGGGGAGGGGATTCCCGAAATGATAGAAGACAGGAGGAGGAGGGATGAAGCTAAGAGCTGGGAAGTTGATTGGCAAAAGGGATACAAGGCTGGAGAAGGGGGAGTATCATAGGATGGAAAGCCTTGGAAGAAAGAGAGGGGGGAGGGGAGCACCAGAGGAAGATGGAGAACAGGCAAGGAGTTATTGTGAGGGGGGAAAGAGAGAGAAAAAATAGGGATGGGGTAAGAAGGGGAGGAAAGGCATTAATAGAAGTTAGAGAAATCAATAGAGAAAACATGAACATTGAAATGCATATTGATATATGCACTTTTTTGTCAACTTGTACATTGGCACAATATTTTTCTATCTGTTAATATTATTTTATGTGTTGTATATGATAGATGTTCCCCAAGGAACATTGTTTTGTTTAGCCATATACATATGTAAAGTTAAATGACAATAAACTTGAATTTCAACTTGAACTTGAAATGTTACAGACTAGTGGGGTTATTGAAAACCAATTAAAGACCTTTGACAGTCAAATGTATTTATTTGTCACATATACATCAAAACATTCAGTGAAATGTGTCGTTTGCATTAACAACCAATATGAAATGCCAGATGTTAAAGCTGAAGTGGGGAGATGGAAGACCAGAGAATTTAAGAAGGTGGGGTTAGGTAGGATGAGCAAGACCCAATGTTTATGAAAAAGAAAAAAGGAAAAATTGAGTTTATTGTCATTTGCACAAGTACGTGTCTGCACAAGTGCAATGAAAAACTTGCTTGCAAGCAAGTAGCATCAGATAAGCAGTATCCACAAGAAAATATCTAATTTAAGCATAAAATATGCACACAGGAAATGCTGGAGGAGCTCAGCAGGTCAGGTAGCATCGATGGAAAGGAAAAATACAGCTGGCATTTTGGGCCAATGCCCTTCATGAGGACTGGAAAGGAAGAGGGCAGAAGCCCGAATAAGTAGATGGGAGGAAAGGAAGGAGCACTACCTGGTAGGTGAAAGAAGAATAATTAGAACATAAAAAAGAACAAAGTTAATCTTAGTACAGAGTAGTCAGTGTTAATAGTTTTGCTGAACTGTAATCATTAACATTTGGCTGGTTGGTTCAAGAATTGAATGGTTGAAGTGAAGTAGCTGTTCTTGAATCTGGTGGTGTGGGGCTTCAGGCTTTAGTACTTCCTGCCTGATGTTAGCGTCAAGAAGATGGCATGAACCGACTGATGAGTACTGCATAGATTCTAACAAGACTTCCAACTGTGTCCCCACATGGCAGACAGGCAAATATTTGAATGCTGTTCCAGGGAAGAGGATTCAATGGTTTGGCACTTGGTTGATGTGCTTCACAGATCTATCTGCTGTGCCTTCACACCAGGTCATGGGCCTTCGAGACTTTTCTACTGCGTGGGACCCTGTTGGAAGTTTCGCTTCAATCTATGTAGGCACCATCAATCAAGTGTCAGCTTTATTCACCATCTACATTTCTGTGTATTAGGAATTTGCTGTGGTGTGTTGATGCAACATATAACTGAAAACAACATTCAACATATAAAGAATCAAGAATTAAATTTTAAAAAAGTTTAAGTTTTAAAGTACAAATATGGTCTAAAATTTGCATAAATAATAATATGTATTTACAATGTAAACAACATTATAAAAGGTGGCTTGAAGTGTTTACGGTGTAGTGACTGAGGTGGAAAGGGTTGGGGTGAGAACTAGAATGAGTGATTACATGAAATGCCAGTGGGAAGAAACTTCTATGATATGTGAAATTTTTTTGTTGTTTTAATAGCCTTAAAGTGCTTTTCAGAAGGGTTTATTTTTTGGAAAGGACAGATTGCTGGGTGGGTAATGTCTACAATGATTTTCCTGCCCACTACTTTGTCCTAGACATGCAAGTCCAGCAGTGCTGGTAGACAATAGCCAAGGAGCTTTTCTACTGTCCTGACAGTTCCCTGTAATTTTCGTATATTGTGACACAGAGTCATCTTCGTTGTATGCACTCCCCCTCCCTGCACTCTCCTGCTTTCGTTTACCTCATCTTCAGCATTAAAAGCTTCTGGGATACTTTGAAAACAAAGAGCAAGAAGAACCTAACGCCAATAAAAGGAGACAAAATATTCTGGTTGCGAGAAACTGCATACTTTAAAGTAATGCACTAGATCAGTGTTTTGAATAATATAAGATTCTTTCTCTTGGAGCAGTGGGCTCTGCGGCAGTTCTGTAACATGCCTTCCATCATCGAACCCAATCCCCTCCCCGAGGACAATATTATTAGAGCAGTACAGACCTCTTTTTACTTCACTCAGCTGTGTCTGCATTTGGCGTGCTTTTATTTTGTTTTAAAGTGTCCCTCAGATTGATGTCGTTTTGAATGCTGTGCTGTTTTACCTTGGGAGATGCTCATTAATTTCAATGAACTGTCCACTGTGAGAGTGTTATTGGAGCTGCTAAAATCAGCTTTAGTTTCTCAGGGGTTTTTTTTTGTGTTGCTTTCTCTTTGGAAGCAAACTCTGTTTAATATTGTAACAGCAGTGCACAGTTACAATCTTCTTTAATGTGGCTCAAAATAAGTTCCAAGGGATTTCGCAGGAACGTTGCAAAATGAATTTGTGAAAATTTGGTATGTCACCTAAAACAATCACAAGTATCTACCAATCTACCATGCTGAGCATCCTAACCAGCTGGGTCACCATTTGGTAGTGGAGGGGTGGGGGGGCAGGAGTTGCCTCTGCTACCCAGGATCAAATAAGTAGCAGAGAGTGGAAAAATTAATCAGCTCCATCATGGACTCTGTCCAGGACATCTTCAATGAGCGGTGCCTTAAAAAGGCAGTGTCCATCATAAAGAACCCCCACCACCCAGGACATGCCTTGTTCTCATCAAGAAGGAGGTACAGAAGTCAGAAGGTACACACTCAGCAATTCAGGAGCAGCTTCTTCCTCTCTGCCATCAAGTTTCTGAATGGACATGAGCACTACCTCACTACTGTTATTTTTCACTACTTATTTAATTTAACTATTTTTTAATATTTTTTTTAATGTAATTCACTGTGATTTTTTTGTCTGTAATTATGTGTTGCATTGTATTTCTGCCACAAAGTTAACAAATTTCACGACCTATGCTTGTGATATTAAGCCTGATTCTGATTTTAATATTTGTCACTGACCCCTGTAAAGAGATATTGGAAGAAAAGTTACATAGAAGCATAGAAATCCTGCAGCACCATACAGGACCTTCGACCCACAAAGTTGTGCCGAACATGTCCCTACCTTAGAAATTGCTAGGCTTACCCATAGCCCTCCATTTTTCTAAGCTCCATGTACCTATCCAAAAGTCTTTTAAAAGATCCTATCGTACCCACCTCCACCACCATTGCCAGCAGCCCATTCCATGCACTCATCACTCTCTGAGTAAAAAACTTACCCCTGGCATTTCCTCTATACCTACTCCCAAGCACCTTAAACCTGTATCCTTTTGTGGCAACCATTTCAGCCCTGGGAAAAAGACTCTGACTATCCACACAATCAATGCCTCTCATCATCTTATACACCTTTGAAAATAAAAAACAAAAATCAGATAACAGGAACCGGAAATAACAACAGAAAATGCTGAAACACTGAACAGGTCAAGCAGTATCTGTGCAGAGAAACATTATTAATGTTTCAACTTAAAGATCCTTCATCAAAATTAATCTTACTTGTCAACCTAAAATACTAACTGTGTTTGCATTTCTATCAATGTTACCTGATCTAGTGAGTGCTTCTAGAATTTTCTGTTTTCAGTGGAACAAAAGCTTGTTCAATGAGGTAGATTTTTACAGAGCACCTGTTCGCTGAAGTTCCATATTAGTTAGCAGTTTCCCCCAGATTGTAGAAATTGTCCAAACCCTTTGAAGTAAAAAAAAAATGATGGGGGGATATCCGACAGGATGTGAGTTTGTGTGGCATCATACTGGAGGCTGGGATGAAAAATCTTGGGACAAAATTTAACCAAAAATATGGTTTCAGTAGCACACATAAAATTCTGGAGGAAATTAGTGGGATAGACAGCAGCTATCATCATCATTATGTGCCGTGGTGTATGATCATAAGACAATAAGATGCAAGAACAGAATTGGGCCATTTGACCCATCAAGGCTGCTCACCATTTCACGAGGCTGATCCATTTCCCTCTCAGCCCCATTCTCCTGCCTTTCCCCCACATCCCGTCGTGCCCAGGCTGATTGAAAATCTGTCAACATCTGCCTTAAATATACTCATTGACTTGGCCTCCTCAGTCACTGATGATGACAAATTCACTACTCTCCAGCTAAAGAAAACCCTCATCTCCGTTCTAACTGGATGCCCCTGTATTCTGAGCCTTTCTCCTCTGGTCCTAGACTCCCCCACCATTGGAAACAGTCTCTCCCCATCCAGTCTATTGGGACATTTCAATATTTGATAAGTTTCAATGTGATCCCCCATTCATTTTTCTAAGTTCTAGTAAGTGCAGACCCGCAGTTATCAAATGCTTCTCATATGATAAACCTTTCAGTCCCAGAATAATTTTCATGACATGGGCAATCATGGTCTTCTGTCTGTCTTTAATCTGCTTATTCTTTTCTCTATCCATCACTCTGATTGTCCTTGTTGTGTCTGTGCACAACTAAATAATTAAATAAAATTAATTAAACCAATTAAATAAAAGTACACACGTGGGTAATGGCTTTAGGTGGTGTATTCATATTGCAATGAGTGAAAGAGAAAGAACAACCCGCATGCACAGATCCATATGTAGTGCTAAGGGAGGTGGGGTCTGTGCTCTAAAAGAAATAGATCCATACATTACACTTACTCCCCATTGAGACTAATGCAACATAAATCTGTATATGTACGAAACATTCAATTTCCCTTTCATAAACCCATATTCCAAATAAACATGCTTTCACAATAACATTCCATAACTAACTTCGCAGTTCTGAAAGTTCAGTCTTTTCCGTGGCACTCAGCTTCTTTCAAGATGGTGCCTTTGTGCCTGTGCAATGGCACCAGGTTTAGCAGGTACCTTGTCAATGATAACGATCTAGTCGGGCTGCTGGGCCTGTGGAGTGGCATCAGGTTTGGTAGGTGTATTGTCTAAGACAGCGTTCTCAGTTCCCAGTGTCAGTGACACCATTATTGAGAAGTAAGTCCGGTGACTGTAATGTGTCCGTCTTGTTGGATGCAATCGACTCAGGTGTGTTCTTCTGTTGAGCATCCAGTATCTGGTCCAAATGATGTCTCCATGTCTGATCTCCAATGTGTACATCAGTGGTCCAGTTCTTGTAGTTATCCTACAGGGTGTCCACTTGTCTTCTCGGTAATCAGCTGTTAGGACTTTCTATCCACTCTTGAAGCTGCTTCACTTTTTAACTGGCTAAACTGTTATTCTGTACTTCCCTCTAGAAGTCTGGTTCCTGAAGATCTATGGGAGATCTTAGGTTCCTGTTCATGAACAGCATTACAGGTGTTTGATTTGTTGGTTGCATGAACTGAGTTCTGATGCACAAGAAGGAAATTGTCCACCTTGTGCTGTAGGGGAACGTCTTCCTTGTCTATTGCTTTTCCTGGTGTTCACCTGGCGGAGAATCTCACCTGGTCCCTCAACACCAGCTCCATAGCCAAGAAAGCCCAGCAGCGTCTCCACATTCTGTGAAGGCTGAGGAAAGTCCATCTCCCACCCCCCATCCTCACCACATTCTACAGGGGTTGTATTGAGAGCTGCATCACTGCCTGGTTCGGAAATTGCACTATCTCGGATTGCAAGACCCTTCAGTGGATAGTGAGGTCAGCTGAGAAGATCATTGGGGTCTCTCTTCCTGCCATTACAGACATTTACACCACACGCTGCATCCGCAAAGCAAACAGCATTATGAAAGACCCCATGCACCACTCATACAAACTTTTCTCCTTCCTGCCATCTGGCAAAAGGTACTGAAGCATTTGGGCTCTTACAGCCAGACTGTGCAACAGTTTCTTCCCCCAAGCCATAAGACTCCTCAATACCCAGAGTCTAGACTGACATATATGTCATTTATTATTATATTGAAATTTGTCCTCTATTGTGTCTATTGTCTTGTTTATTATTTATTTATTAGTTATTGTACTGCCCTGCACTATTTAGTGCACTTTATGTAGTCTTGTGTAGGTCTGTAGTCTAGTGTAGTTTTTGTGTTATTTTACGTAGTTTAGTGTAGCCTTGTGCTGTCTCACATAGTCTAATGTAGTTTTATGTTGTTTTATGTAGCACCAGGGTCCTGGAGGAACGTTGTTTCATTTTTACTGTGTACTGTATCAGCAGTTTATGGTTGAAATGACAATAAAAAGCGACTTGACTTGACTTAATGGACTTCTTGAAGGTTTGGAAAAACCTTTCAACTAACCCATTTTTTTGCTGGGTGGTGAAGAGCTAACTTGAAATGTCTGATGTCATTTTTCTCATGAATAGTTGAAATTCTTCTGATGTGTGTGGTGGTCTGTTGTCACTCATAATTTGCTCTGTTAGGCTGTTTCTGGCCATGGTAGTCCTCAGGACAGAGACAGTCTTTGCTGATGTGATTGACTTCATTGGTATAACCTCTGGCCACTTTGAATGAGCATCCACAGCAATCAGAACCATGGAGTCCATGAATGGCCCAGTAAAGTCAATATGCATTCTTTGCCAAGGTTAAGATGGCCACTCCCATGGATGTACCATTGCCAGTGGGGGTGCATTTTGAACTTTTTGGCATCTCAAACAGCTTTTGGCCAGGTCTTCAATCTGTTTACCTATTTCCAGCCACCACACGTAGCACTGATGGAAACTCTTCCTCTTGACTGTACGCAGGTGTCCTTCATGCAGAATTTCTAACACTCTGGTGTGCAGTTTAGAGGGATCCACAACTCGAGATTCACATATGAGCATTCTTTGACATAATGACAGTTGGTTTTGTCTCACTGCGAACTCTGGAAACATCGGGTTACCATGAGCTGGCTCCCTTTGCATAGTGAGTTCATAGACTTTTGACAATATCAGGTCATTTCTTGTTTCCCTTTATATTTTGGAATTAGTTACCAGCAACTTGTCCACCAATGGGTCACAGTATGAAGACTTTTCTTCTTCAGTTGCCAATAGTGGAAGATATGACAAGCCATCAGCACTGCTGCGTTGTTTGGTACCCTTGAACTCTATGTCGTAAGAGTGGGCTCGTTGGAACAGTAACCAGCATTGTAACCAGATAGCAGATATCACAGGAATTCCCTTCCTGGGATTGAAAATGGGCAGAAGGGGCTGGTGATCTGTCACTAGCGTAAACTTTTGTCCATAGAAATAGTGGTGGAACTTCTTTATTCCCCATACTAGACTAAGGTCCTCTCAGTCGATCTGTGCATTGTTGTGTTCTTCACTCCTTTATGAAGCAAATGTAATCAGGCATTCAGATCCCTCTTTCATGATGTGTGACAAAACACCTCCAATGCCATAAAGGGATGCTTCGTATACCAGTTTGATGGGCAGCGATGGGTCTAATAGGTGAGCAGCTTATCAGGTGTGATTAGTCTTTTTGTTTCCTAGAATGCTTTTTCACATCTTTCTGACCATTCACACTTTGCTCCTGTCTGTAACAACGGACTGTCGCAATGTTTAGGAGAAGCCGGTGGTAGTTGTTTACAATGCCCAAGTATGACCTGAGTTGTGACACATTTTCCAGTTTGGGTGCTTGTAGCACTACTTCAGTCTTCTCTTGTGACTTATGTAAGCCATATTTGTCAATGACATGTCTACAATATGAGATTCCATTCTTCAAAAAACTCTCATTTCTCTCTCATTTCGTGCAGACCATACTCACTCAGCCTGGTAAGCACTTTACCAAGGTTCTGGAGGTGCTCCTCATCATATTTGCCAATCACAATGATGCCATCAAGATAACATTGTGTTCCTGGGATATTTTGGAGCACTTGGTTCATTGCTCTTTGCCAAATTGCTGGAGCTGATACGACACCAAAGACAAGACTGTAAAAGCCCCTGTGAGTGTTGATTGTCAGAAATTCTTGCTTGACTCCTCAATCTCCTTTTGCAGATAGGCTTCTGAGAAGTCAATCTTTGAAAACCTCTCCCTGCCTTGCAAAGATATCTACTATTCATGGCCAGTATACTGCACAATGCACAACACTGGGTTGATGCTCACCTTGAAATCCGCACATATATGTACGGTTTCGGTCTTCCCTTTCCTGATTACCAGGATGACCCGATCGCTCCACTCAACCTTGGAGAGAATTCCAGATGTTAGCAATCCTTGCAGTTCAGCATCCACTTTAGGATGTAGCACGTAAGGCACTGTATGCACTTTATGGAATCCTAGTGTTGTTGTTTCATCCAGTTCAGTTCTGGCCTTAATGCCTTTCAGTTTACCAATCCCCTTCTCAAACACCTTTCCATTAGCATTAAGCAGCTGTTCCAGTCTCTGTTAGTGCTACCATTTGGGCTGCCATTGCCACAGAGAGCTTTAATTGAGTACCAGTCTGGTTGGATTTTTCTCAGCCATTCATGTCCAAAAAGTACTGGCCCTCCACTTTTCGATACATTAACATCCATCCATGGTCTCCTTCACTGTTGTGATAAAGCCACACTAAGGTTGGAGGAACAACACCTTGTATTCCATTTGGGTCGCCTCCAACCTGATGGCATGAACATCAATTTCTCAAACTTCCTGTAGCGCCTTCCCCCTTCAACATTTCCTATCCCTTTTCCTTCTCTCATATTATCTCCTTGACCATCCATCACCTACCCTTGGTGCTCCTCTGAAGCGCCCATCCCCCACTTCATTCTATCTTCCATGGCCTTTTGTCTCTTTCACCAATCAACTTCTTAGCTCTTTGCTTCATCACTCCCCCCTCCAGGAATGACCTATTGCTTGTTGTTTCTCTCTCCCCTCCCCCCACCTTTCTAATCTACTCCTCAGCTTTTTTTCTTCAGTCCTGCAAAAGTGCTTTGGCCCGAAATGTTGACTGTGCTTTTTTCCATAGATGCTGCCTGGCCTGCTGAGTTCCTCCAGCATTTTGTGTATAAAGCTCTAACTGTTGTGTTTGGTCTCCATACGTCACATTTACTTTTCAGTTTGCCTTTGGGAGACACGGTTTCACCTGGGTAAGTCTTTAGCATCACTGAGTTCTTCTCTAATGGTATTTTAGAAAACAATTTGTTGTCATCAGCCTCTGGAATTACGGACAAAGCTGACCTTATATCCAGCTTCATTTCCAGATTTTCACCGGATATGTCTATTGTAATCCAGAAAATGTTGTGATCTGCTTCAGTGATACTATGCAGTTTTAGGCATGAGACATCACCTTTGTCAGACTCTCTGTTGTCTGATTCTGTTTTACATTCAGTAACTTTATGCATTTGTTTAGTTTTGTGTTTGAGATTTTTCACTTGGCTGTGCTTTATGCCTGCCTTGCTCACTCTCTCTATGTGACCTTCTCTGTGACTCTTTCTGCACACTTTTTCTTTGAACCAGCAGTCATTTGCATCATTGGAGGATTTGCCACATCAATACCATTTTTGGTTTTTTGCACCTTTCAGGGACATTTTGTGAATTTTACATTCTAACCTTTTCTGTAGTTCTGCTGTATCCTTTGCTGCAGTCACAATCAAATGTCGCAATGGTCTATGCCCATTCAAAGGATGGGTCACTTTCGGACAGTAGCTTCTGTTGAGTGCTTTGTTGATGCTTACTTAATGCATCTGTAAAGTCATGATACTGGGAAAGTTTGCGCAGTTTCACAAAGTATTCCAAAAGGATTTCATCTTTTGATTAATGCAACATACACAAAATGCTGGTGGAGCGCAGCAGACCAGGCAGCATCTATAGGAAGAATTACCCTTCGTCAGGACTCGGCCCAAAATGTCGCCTGTACTTCTTCCTATAGATGCTGCCTGGCCTGCTGCGTTCCACCACCATTTTGTGTGTGTTGCTTGAATTTCCAGCATCTGCAGATTTCCTCGTGTTTTCATCTTTTGATTGGTTCCTTCTGAAAAATCTAGATCTCCCGGCTATTACCAGTGGTTTAGGGCTCAAATGACTTTGTAAAACTGTAACAATTTCAGTTCTGGTTGCCTCATTACAGGAAGGATTTGGATGCTATCGAGAGTGTGAAGAGGAGATTTGCAAGGAAGTTGCCTGGATCGAGAGCTTGCCTTATGAGAATAGGTCGTGAACTCGGCCTTTTCCCCTTTGAGTGATGGAGGATGAGGGGTGACCTGATAGAAGTGCATAAGATGATGAGAGGCATTGATCATGTGGATAGCCAGAGGCTTTTGTCCAGGGATGAAATATCTAACACAAGGGGACATAGTTTTCAATTGCTTGGAATGAGGTACAAGAGGGATGTCAGAGGTAAGTTCTTCACAAGGAGAGTGGAGGTTGCGTGGAATGCACTGCTAGTGAAGGTGGTAGAGGTGGATAAAGTAGGGTCTTTTAAGAGCCTCTTAGATAGGTACATGGAGCTTAGAAAAATAGAGGGCTATTCGGTAGGGAAATTCTAGGCAGTTTCTAGAGTAGGTTACATGGTTGGCACAACATTCTGGGCCGAAGGGCATGTAATGTGCTGTAGATTTTCTATGTTCTATGTTCTCTGTACTAATTTGCGTAAGAAATTGTACATTCTTGGGCCCATTAAGCTAAGAATGTAGGAGCTTTCTTTTGCTCCTCTGCATTATTAACATTACAATACAGTTCAACCCTCTTGATATACGACCCCTAGCCTTCATTAGCGCTATCAAATTTGTCAAACTTTACTGACTGAAGCTATCGCCGTATTATTTTCACCTTAAATTCAATGCATCGTCCACTGTTACTCACACATTTGTTAGCATCTGTGGTGCCCTTCTCGTGTCTAACTTCTACTGTTTCATCCCGTAACTGTTGGTGCAGTTCATTATGTACTCTGACATGGAGGCTCGTACTCATCTACAATTTGTTGAGTCTGTGCACAACTATGTATCGATTAAATGAAAGCACGGATGCAAGAGATGGCTTTAATTGATGCATTCATATTGCAACATGAGAAAGAGAGAGAGAGAGAACAATGTGCGTGTGTAGTCAACAACACATGTTCAGACAACAGATCAATACATAGAATACATAGTGCTAGGCAAGGGGGTTATTGGTCTAAACAAATTAGTTGCATACATTACAATTCTTAGTAAATTTTCCTTCAGAAATGGTTTGCCATTTCCTACTTCTTTGTAGAAGTCAAAGTCTTCTACAAGAAGACGTTGTAGTCTTCTACAAAGAAAATTTGTGAAGTGCCTTTACAAGAAGGGTGACCCCAGCCATTATCAATACCCTTTAGAGATTATCTGCCTGGCATCAGTGGTCACATAACCAAGACTTGTGATATCCACTAGTTGCTCCCATGGCTTCACATGACCCTGATCGGGTGGATTTGGGGGGGGGGGGGCGGCTAAGCAGGTACTGCACCTTGCCTAATTGTGACCTGCAGGCTAACGGAGGGGAGGAGCACTTACACCTCTCCAGCGCACCATCCTGCAGCATGTATGGAGAGGAATAAAGAGTTGAAGTTTTGTCTAAAGCATTTCTTCAGAGCTGGAAAAGAATGGGGAAGAAGTCAGAATAAGAAGGTGGAAGGAAGTGAAGGGGAACAAGCTGGAATCTCCATATTGTTTGTGAACTTCATTCATTGTCTTAATGCGAGTTGTACAAGAGACAATACATAACAATCCAGTCGCTAGGATTTCACCATCCCCAAACCAAAATGGAATGAATTCCTTTAAGATGTGTGTTATTTTCTTTTCTAAAAATGTGAAAATAAAAATATTGATTGTGAGCTCAAGGTAAGTTTTGTAGGAAAGCTATTTTGCTAATTGTGCACAATATATGCCTGTCTGGAGTAATATGTGCTGAAATCGGGTCTGATGGCATTTAGCTGACAAGTAATCTCAACAAACTGTCTATTGCTGAATTGCTAAAGTGTAGTTCTACAGATGGTGAGAAGTTTGCAGAGTATTTCTAGCATCCTTTTATCATAGAACATATGTCCCACATTACATAACAGTGGAAATGTATTACATACTAAATGGCAACTTACCCTGATAACTAACATTTCTGCTACCTTTTTCAAAGCAACTCCTCCTACCCTCAGTTCTAGGCTATGATACTGTCATTTGCTAAACAGATGTTCTCCACCTGCTCTTCAGCCCCTGTCACTTTTCAGTCATGTTCCCACTTCAACCTGCAGTCTGATAGTTGTGACCTCTTGGGCAATTGCTGGATGTTTGCTTCTTCATTCATGAGGTGACATGGTCGTTTAGCAGTTAGTGCAAACTCATTATGGCACAGCCATAAGGGTTCTATTCTTGCTGCTGTCTGTAAGGAGTTTGTATTTTCTCACTGTGATTGGGTGGGTTTCTTCCAGGCCCTCTGGTTTCCTCTCACAGTCCAAAGACATACAGGCATACAGGTTACGATTGGTAATTTATAGACAGGCAATGTTAGCACTGGAAGCATGGAGACAGTTGTAAGCTGCCCCCAGCACACTCTCGGTCTTTGTTGGTTGTTGATGGCCAATTATATATTTCTCAGCATGTTCCTCTTTTTATCTTCCCACTCCACAGTGCAGCCCATCTCCTTGAGAACATGTGAGAAATGTCACATCAGACCCTTAGTTCCACTAGAGGCCGTCCGTTGGTTGGGGTTGACTATCGGGGTTATTTCCTTGCCATCTACGTGATATGCAAGCTTACTATGCCAGCCTGGGCAATATGATATGGAGAGCAAGCTATTGCCTGTGCAGGAGGCTCCACCTCTCCACACAGCTGATGACCCAAAGGAATGGAAAAGACCGATACAGTTTGGCAGTATCGGTTGCATTGAGTTGCCAGTCAGCATTGAACTCAATAGAGAACTACCTTAGGGAGTTCAGCTCAGGATTTTTCCCTTGGGGATTACTCCTGAAGCCTGCCCCATGAGTGGGTGCAGCCACAAGGCCATTGAGGTTTGTGTTCAGAGTTTTCCTTCTAGATGAGCTGCCAACCACTGCTGACAAGCCCGATCTGCCTGAAGCAACTAATTTTAAAGCGCCAGTAATCTGCCTTTGCCCATTCTCCTGTCAGAAGAAATGGTTCCACTGGGCTTAGTAGCTAAACCACAGTTGAAGACCAGGAGCTGGATTTGGTTGTCACAGGCTACTTGACATGCAAGCTATTATGAGCATTTTATAGGTAATAGGGGCTTACTCTGCTATTCTCCTGGCTATGACAACCTTAAGGAACCTTTCTGTCATTCACATGCAGTAAATAATGCAAGTAGGATCTTTGGCCCATCAAGTTCATACTGATTATGAATTTCCTATTTTGATTAATCCTATTAAAATTTAACATTTATAAGAACGTTGCCTGGACGAGGACCTGAATTATAGGGAAAGGTTGAATAGATTTGGACTTTATTCCCCGGGAAGTCAGAAAATGAGGGGAGATTTGATAAAGCGATAGAAAGATATGAGGGGTAAAGGTAAGGTAAATGCAAGCAGACATTTTTCACTGAGCTTTGTGATACCAGAACTGAAGGTCATAGTTTAAGGTGAAAGGTGAAATATTTAAGGGGAACCTGAGCGAGGAGCTTCTTCGTTCAGAGGGTGATGCGCGTATGGAATGAGGTGCTAGTGGAAGTGGTCGTTGTATGTTTGATTGCAATGCTTAAGAGAGATCAGGGTAAAGTACATTGATGGGAGGGGTATGGAGAATCATGGTCTAGTTGGGACGAGGCAGAATAGCTGTTTGGCATGAACTAGATGGGCTGAAAGGCCTGCTTACATGCTGTAGTACTTTATGACTCTATAAGTCCTGATGCAGGTTTCCAAACTGAAATGTTAGTAATTCCTTTCTTTCCACAGATGTCTCTCAACCTGCTCAGTCCTCCAGCAGACTGCTTGTTACTTTAGATTCTGGCATCTGCAGCCTTTCCTGTCTCCTCTTCATTCTACTAACTGTCCCATAAATGCCTGATAGGTATCATTCTTTAGCATGCCACAGTTTTGACTTCAAAACTATTTCACCCTCCCAGAGCTTTGCGATCAAAATTGCTAAAGAATTATTAGTAGATTTTAGATAAATACAAGAGATACTGCAGATGCTGGAAATCCAGAGTAACACAGACAAAATGCTGGAGAAACTCAACAGGTCAGGCTGCATCTGTGGAGAGGAATAAGTACTGGATTTTTCAGGCTGAGATTTTTCATCAGGAAAAGTGATTTAGAGTTTTTTTAAAAATTTAAAACATGTGGGTTATGGACTCATCATTGCAAAGGCTGGTGCTTTTTTGATGGAGAGAGCTATTACAGTACAATGAATCTGACTGCATAGTAGTAATCACATAGTAGAAATAATCACACAGTGAGAGATATTAAAGAAGTTACTTTAGAAATAGAGCTGCAATTTTTTTTTTGTTAGCAATTACAAATCTCTGGTGCAAAGTCTACATTTGTTTGATACATAGAGTCTTTCAGTGTAGAAACAGGCCCTTGAGACTACCCTGTCCAAGTAACTATCAGGCATCCGTCTATAATAATTCCATTTACCAGCTGTCTGTGATTCAGGTACCTTCGGCATGTCATCAAAAATCTCGGCAAATTTCTGCAGATGTGTAGTGGAAAGTGCACTGACTGGCTACATTACCGCCCACTAGGGGAACACCAAAGTCTTTGAGCGGAAAATCCTACAAAAGATCATGGATTTGGCCCAGTACATCACGGATAAAGCCCTCCCAACCACTGAGCATGTCTACATGAAACGCTGCCATAGAAAAGCAGCATCCATCATCAGAGATCCTCACCACCCAGGCCGTGCGCTTGCTGCCATCAGGGAGAAGGTACAAGGGCATCAGGACTCGTACCACCAGGTTCAAGAACAGTTACTACCATCGGGCTCTTGAACAACAGCAGCTAACTACATTCATTTAAGGGTTCTTTTATCTTGTTATTTCATGCTTGCTATTTATCGCTATTTATTTATATCTGCATTTGCACAGTTTGTTGTCCATTGATCTTGTTTACAGTTTCTGTTCTATAGATTTTCTAAGTATGCCCACTGAAAAAGAATCTCAGGGTTGTATGTGGTGACATGTATGTACACTGAAAATAAATTGTACTTTGAACTTTGATCTTGACAGTTAAATGTGAGAGCTCCGAAATCCACCCCTCCTTAGGCTGTGAGTTCCAGATTTCAAGCACACTGGATGTGGGGGAAAAGCCTTCTTTATATCCCCTCTCCTTACCTTAAACCCATACTATTGGGCTGTAGCTGCCATTGCAGTGGGGACAGGTTTACTGCTTCTGTGGGAATGTCCTCAAAAAGTTGGCATTCATGATTAAGGGCACCCATCATCCAGGACATGCCCTCTTCTCATTGTTAACTTCACGGAGGAGGTACAGGAGCCTGAAGACATACACTGAACAATCCAGGAACAGCTTCTTCCCCTCTACCATCAGATTTCTGAATGGATAATGAGCCCATGTAAACTTCCTCACTTTTTTCATTTTTTTTGCTCTCTTTTTGCACTACTATAGATATATATACATTTTTATAATTTATTTTTTTAACATTATGTATTGAAATGTACTGCTACAGCAAAACAACTATTTTCACTATTTAAAATTTCATGCCAATTCTGATTCTAACTACCCTATCTAACACATTCAGTTGATGTGCAGGATTAGTCATGAGGAATCGTATTCTTGACTTGCTTTGACTGATTGATTCTTCCAGAGGATATCTGGAGATACCGGCCTGTTAGATAGGCTGCTGCACAGGTCATTGTAGTTGGAGGTAGGTCAGTCATCGTACAGTGCAACCACGTAGCATGCAACCAAGACCCATCACGACTCGGGGAACTGGATGGTCTTACCAGGATACTGAATTCTTAGAAAGGCTTCCCTAACTTTGGTGAATTCCATCGCTAATCAAGTTGCCCTGCTGCTGTGAGCTTGACAGCACACAATCTGTTACCTCTCCAATTCTTGAGACTCAGTTGGAATCTGCTAAGTGTAAACCTCATTAGAGATGAAAGGATGCCTTGTGTCAATTTCAGAATCAGGTTTAATATCACTAGCATACATATGTCATGAAAAATGTTGTTTTGCGACAGCAGCAATACATAAAATACTATAAATTACAATAAAACATATACAATAAATAAAATAATAATGCAAAAAGAGCAAAGCAATGAAAAAATAGTGAGGTTGTTTACATAGGTTCATTGCCCATTCAGAAATCTAATAGCGGTGGGGAAAAAAGCTGTTACTAAACCGTTGAGTGTGTGTCCTCAGACTCCTGTACCTTGATAGAAAAGAATTGCACTGAGGGGAGGGCATGTCCTGGATGATGAGGGTCCTTAATGATGGACTCTGCCTTTTTAAGGCATCACCTTTTTGAAGATGTCCTCAGTGCTGGGGAGGCTAGAGTCCGTGATAGAGCTGCCCAAATTTGCAATGTTCTACAATTCCATACCAGATGGCAATGCAACCAGTTAGAATGCTATCCAAGACATCTGTAGAAATGTGTGAGAGTCTTTGATGACATACCAAGTCTCCTCAAATATAGCTATTTCCTTGTCTTCTTTGTAATTAAATCAATTATGTTGGGGCTAGACCAGATCTTCAGAGATGTTGACATCCAGGAATTTAAACATGTAGCTATGAAAAGGATCTTATTCTTAAGTTTGCACTGTAAGAAGTTCTTACTTGTATGTGGATCCTGAAATAACCTGCATTTTTGTTTACATATGATCTTTGAGTATCCCACCATTGAGTGTATTTACATCCCATTACTGAGTACATTTCCATGGAGCACTGCAACAAGACAGCAGCATCTATCATCGAAGAGCCCCACCATCCAAGCCATTCTCTCTGCTCGCGACTACCATAGGGCAGGAGGTGCAGAGGCCCTGGGTTCCACACCACTAGGTTCAGGAACAGTTATTACCCTGCAATCATCAGCTTCCAGAACCAGCGTGGATAACTTCACTCACCACAACACTGAACCTACAGACTCACTTTCAAGGACTCTTTTACAACTCATTTTCTCAATATCATTTTTTAAAATTTGCACTATTTGGCTTATTTTGCACGTTTTTGTTTGTCAGTCCTTGTTAGTAAAAAGAGTTTCTCATAGATACTATTGTGTATCTTTATTTTTCCTGTAAATGCCTGCAAGAAAATGAATCTCATGGTGGTACACTACATAATAATATATATGTACTTTGATAATAAATTTACTTTGAACTCTACTTTGATCTTTGACAGTCCCTTGGGATAAAGGATGTCCCCCCCCCACCCCCGGCTACTGTGTCCAAAGGGGGCATCAGATTTGTGCAGAGATAAGCAAATTGTGGTTGGGTAGCTTCTGAGGCAGACAACTTCATCCACCTTTTTAATGCTTTCTGACTAAAGAAGGCCAGTGAAAGTTTGATCTTGTTTTACCTATTTTATGTATTGACTAATACTTTTACACCTACTTCCACTGCACAGGTTGATATGGTGGTAAAGAAAGTCTTTGGCATAATTAACATCATCATTATCATTTTATGTGCTATGCCTATAACCATGATTGTTCTTGACAAATTTTTCTACAGAAATTGTTTTCATCACCTTCTTCTGGGAGGCTTCTTCACAAGAACTCACAACTCTAGTGCTCTGAGCTGTAATAGTATCAGCATTTTGGTCTTTTTTATTTGCATTCACTTAGTTACATTACAAAGATCAAATGCTCACCATCCAAGAGATCTGACCCCAAACCTGGTTCATTACCTAGTAACAGATCCAGTACGGCCTCCACTCTAGTTCCCTGCCAACATACAGTTATCATCATTACATAACGTGTCGTATGATGTGGGCCATCATGGTCATTTCTCTATCTATGACCATGATTGTTCTTGGCAAATAATTATATAGAAGTGATTTGTTATTGCCTTCTTCTGGGCTGAGTCCTTACAAGATGGGTAACCTCAGGCACTTTCAGAGATTGTCCGCCTGGCTTCAACGACCAGTATTTGTTATATACAGCAGCAGGTCATATGACCATTCACCATCTGCTCCCATGGCTTCATGTGACCCTGATCGGTGAGGCTAAGCAGGTGCTACACTTTGCCCAAAGGTAACCTGCAAGCCAGCAGAGGGAATGAACACCTTAGACTTCCTTTGGTAGAGATGTAACCCTGTCACCTGGGATGCTTGCCTTTATTAGTTGAGATATTAAGGTCAAAGGTCAGGAAGTTATAAAACTCTAGTTAGGTTGCATTTTGAGTATTGTACTCAGTTCTGGTGACTACATTTTTAGAAGAAGTTGGAGGCTTTGGAGAGTGTGCAAAAGAAGTTTACAAAGATGCTGCTTGGATTAGAGAGCATAAGGACAAACTTGGGTTGTTTTCTTTGAAGCAGCAAGGGCTGAGGGGAGATCTGAGAGGGGTTTAGAAACTTATGAGAGGTATAGGTAGAGTAGGCAGCCAGTATCTGTTTAACATGAGAGGGTGTAAGTTCAAAGGAGATGTACAGGACAACTTCATTCTCGCATAGAGTGGTGGGTCCCTGGAGTGCATTGCCTGGGTGGTAGTGAAGGCAGATACAACAGAGTTCTTCAAGGGGTTCATGAATTTGGAGGAGATGGAAGAATTCGGATGTTGTTCAGACAGAAGGAATCCTGTGTGCCTCACGATGCAACAATTCTCCAGTGTAAATATATTTTAATCGTCTCTTCAATCTTAAATGATGCTGCCCCACTGTTCTATTCTATTTTTCTTATAACCTTCCGCTTAACCTATTTTTGTGCAATAAGCTCTCTGCTTCTGGCTATCCCAATTGTACACTGTCTCTTACGGCTTTTGTAATTAGAATAGAGCATCTTTAAAGAAAAGCCACACGTTTTTCCAACACAGTCTTTGTTGTGCATTTATCATTTCTCCCTACTATCCTTTCTTTTGCAAGATATCCAAAACTTAAAACTCCTACTTTAAGATGGCAAATGGAGAATTTGAAAATGAAATATTACACTTTCTCAGGCATGTATTTTGTATGATCACTGACCTGGAACAGCCAGCAAACTTTTGTTAATTAAAAAGAAAATCGCTTATAAAAATGCCAAAAGCACTTGGGAACAAATGATTTTGCTCTATCACGATCAGTTGTGTTTATCACACCTTTTCAGTAACTAGCTTACAGAACATATAACTCAATTTTGTGGGCAACATTTCAGGGGGCAATTATTTGTAGGTTCTACTGAGACACTTAGTGATAATGTTTGAAGTAAATTTATCGTTCAGGTATGTATATGTCACCATATACTACCCTGAGATTCATTTTCTTGCAGGCATTCACAGTAGCTATAAAGAAGCACAATAGTCAATGAAAAACTACACACGAGCAATGATGAATAAACAACCAATGTGCATAAGAAGACACACTTAGCAATTATAAAATAAAATAAATAATATATCAATAAGTAATAAATAAAAGTAATAAATCATGTTCAGAACATCATTTGTAAAGTCCTTAAAAGTGAGTCTATAGATTGTAGAATATTTCAGCATTCAGGTGAGTGAAGTTATCCATGCTAGTTCAGTAGCCTGATGGTTGAGGGATAATAATTGTTCCTGAACCCTGTGGTGAGTGAACTAAGGCTTCTGTATCTCCTTCCTGATAGCAGCAGTGAGAAGAGAGCATGGGCTAGATGGTGGGATTCTTGATGATGGGTGCTATTTTTCTGTGACAGTGCTCCTTGTGTATTTTCTCAATGATGAGGAAAGATTTGCCTGTGATGGACTAGGATGTATTCACTACTTTTTGTAACCAAATAAGATGGTGACATTTTAATATTCAAAAATTAAGGTCTTACCACAGAAAGCAAGTTAATCAAGCTTTTCTTCACAAGTCCCATCAAACCACCAGTAGTTGCAAATAGAATTCCTAGAGAAAAAATTGGCAAAAAATACATGTGTTTCAGTTGAAATCTAACTGAAGAGAAAACACAAAGTACACTGCAGATGCTGTGGTCAAATCAAGACGTACAAAAAAGCTGGATGAACTCAGCAAGTCAGGCAGCATCCGTTGAAAGGAGCAGTCAACATTTCGGGTCAGGACGAATGGTCTTGACCTGAAATGTTGACTGCTCCTTTCAACGGATGCTGCCCAACCTGCTGAGTTCATCCAGCTGTTTTGTACTAACTGAAGAGAATTTGTCACTGCCTTGTTTTCTAAATCTTTAAGTTCTTTTATTCAATAAATAATGGTGCTCTTAAGATGTTAGCTTTTGCATAATCCCCCTCAGCTAAGAGGAAGCATTTCAATTCTTTTATGTGAGCTAAAATGTATACTTATTTAAATTTTTGAGGGTTTGAATAGATGTTTTGGGACCATTTCATCACTGCATCGTGAAAGCTGATTAATTTTAGATGATAAATTTTTAAATGTTAAGGGTTTCTTTTTAAACTGCATAAGCTCTGACATCTAATCGTACCATTTTTGTTTCAGCAGCGAAAGGAACCAAAACATGAACATTCAGATCACTTTGGTGGCTCTTACTTATTTCTCTGTCAGTGAAAGTTTGAAGACTGTGTCTAAAAGAAATCTAGGTAAGTCAGAATGCCTTTTTAAATATTGCTCTGTTCCTTTTGATCTACCCATTGCTATTGAGGAGTTAGTTACATGCCAGAAACCACATTCTTTTATTCAATTAATTTTTAATGCAGCTTTCAAGCTATATTCAGTTAAATGCTGATTTTATTCATAATTGTAAGCCAACCTCATATGTTATTGGAATTTTTTAAACTGTTTTCCAAAATAACGTTAGCGCAGTCTGATTAACCCTCATCTGTAATTGAGCCTGCAAAACTAGACTTCTTATAATCGTCTTTGAAATTTAATCAACAATTTTGATAATTTTATTGCCACTGTGCTTCCAATTATTCTTTGTTCTTCTACTTTTAATTGTAACTTTGATGTGATTTGAAAGTCATTCAATGAAGATTCCATAGACAGCCAAAAGAAATATGACAGCTACCTTTTAGAGCTCTAAGTGTATGAAATTATTAGTTCTCTGCACAGATGTTGTATAGCATCTGTTCTGTACAAAGACATCAAATGCATATAATGAGAATTGCACAGGTTTCAATAAGTAAGAGGACTGTTTAGTGGTTGCATGTTTTGATGTATTCCAGGATGTTCTTGGTAAACAAACAGATATTTAAAACCACAAATTCCCTTAAAAATAAAGACTTAAAGGATTCCAAAATAAGCAATGTCTCAATTTCAAGAAGAAAAATGGAGACTTGGGATCTTCTTTTGACTATTACAATAATTTCTTCCTAGTATGTGGAAATCTTTTTTTCCTAACTAAAAAGATCACTGTTGCTTTGTATTTAGAACATAATACTGATGTAGTGGGAGACAACTTTTGTAAAACAAAAGCTGTAGTGTAGATCAGATGGGTCAAATAGCCTGAAGCTGTTTGTTAACATTTAAGCAAATATGGAAAACTGTGATCATGTCTATACAATGGATTCAGATTAACTGGACCATTGTTTAATTGGGGCAGCTGCTTATCTTGGACAACTCTTAGAGAGCAAAAATAATCGAACTAATAGCTGGGAATCTTTTGATTTCTTAGAGGCACTATGCCACTTAATTGGGACAGGAGACCGTTGGTGAAAATTTCTAACCTGCGTCAGTTTCGTGTGTTTGTGTGGCCATTAGACACTGCACCATGCTTAAAGCAAGCTGTTTATAAATGGTGTATGTTTGTGTTTTAACAGCAGTGATTTTTTTCACTAGTAGTTGGTGAGAAATAAGCAGAAAAACAGTTCAGCACTGTTCTGCTCACTGCAGTTTCAAGTTTGCAGGCTTGGAGGTGCCAGAAATGGCTGGGAGAGAAAGCAAAGCAATATTGCTACTTTAACAAGTTAGGACTTGTGAAGTGTTTGAAGTTAGACAATCATCTAGAATGTCACAATGAAAATGAAGACTTGGAGGATGCAATCATTGAAAGCATTATTTGAAGTCAGTCCATTATCTGCACTAGGTGCCTGCCCTGATTTTGTTCATTTACGGTAAATCAAAAAAACACAGCAGCATACATTGGATGAATTCTGCCGTCAATAACTATAGAAACTAATACAAAACTTTATAGTATTGTAGTAGTGATCCAATACTTTCTGTATTTCATTTAAGTACATATTTTGTTACTCAGTTAAATGGTAGTTTGTCTTTTTTTATACTATTTTAACTATTTCATGAAACTTCAACTAACTGTGGCAGCCACTTAATGGGTCAAAATGCACTGGTCCTGATGTGTCCCAATTAACCAAAATCCATTATATTGCTATCTGTTGCAAGAATAAAGAACACACTATATTGAAATTTTACCATTTCTTGACTCTTATAATCTGATATTTAGATCAATTGGGTCTATCTTATAAGCATCAGTGATGTATGACCTGCTAATCTTGTTTGATCAACTTTGGATTAAAATGATTATACCTATCAGATCTTCTGTGTTTTGTCTGGAGAGCTCTATTAGTCTCAATAGTTTTATAAGTCCTCGTGTATCGATGCATCATTCAATTATCCCTGACTCTGTCAAGCACTATTGACTCTTTGCTGTAATCAGTAAGAGAGGTGTTTCCATAACAATCGATAGCAAGCAAAGCAGATTTTGAACAGCTTTAAGCTCCCATTGCTCTTAGTCAGTTTACAAGATGTAAAGTCAGGCAGATTCTCAACCAAAATAGAAACCCTAAGTTTCCTTGTTCTGTGCAAATACAGAGGGAGTTTTAATCTTTCAGTTGTTTAACTTTTTATTAACTAAAACCATTACACAAATATGTCCATGTTCATTTCTGTTAACAATGATATGTATTTTTACTTTAATGAAATTATATAAAAATCAGAGAAGAATACAGTACAGGAACAGGCCTGTCTGCCACAGTGTCTACACCAATCATAATATCATCTCTCTGCACATGGTCTGTAGCTCTCAATTGTGTGCCTGTTCATGAGTCTGCCTAAGTGCTTCAAATATCTACCATGGCAGTGCATTCCAGGCACCTACTCCTCTGTATTTAAAAAAAAGAAATCCTGCCTCATAAACCTTTTTTAAACTTTCTGCCCTCTCACCTGAAGCCTAAGACCTCTTTTCCACTCTGAAAATGGATTTTGTCCATCTACATCAAGTGTGCCTCTCATAATTTTATATATTTTTACTCTGATATTCCAGAGAAAACAACACACACTTGTCAAACCTCTTGTATTAGCTAATACCCTCCCAATCCATTTAATATCCTTGTGAAACACTTCTGCACCCTCTCCAAGCCCTCCACGTCATTCCTCCATTTAACCAACCAGAACTACACATAATGTGGCATAACCAAAGTTTCATACTATTACAAAATAGTTTTCCAACTATGATTACTTAAGCCCCGACTGCTGAAGGCAAGCATGCCAGGCATCTACTTTACCACCCTATCCACTCATGTTACCATTTTCACAGTTATGGACTAGTACCACAATGTTCCTAAGGTTCTTTAAATTTGCTGTATAAGTTTTCCTTGTGTTTGACCTCCAAAAATGCATCACCTCACACTTGACTGGGTTAAATTCCAACTGTAATTTCTTCACCTCAAAGTTTCCAAATGATTTGTATTGTAGTGTAAATTTTGGCAGCTTTCCTCTCTAAGTAGAACTCTACCAATTTTCACATCATCTACAAACTTACTAATTAGATCACCTACGTTTTCATTTCTAAATATATAGTACTTGCAAAAGTCTTAGGTACATACATATAAGACTTTTGGACAGTACTGTATATATCATAAGCAGAGATCCCAGGAGTGATCCTTGTGAAAAGCATCTAGTCATAAATCTCCAGTTAGAAAAGCACCCATCTACCACTACCTCTGTCACTTAAGACCATGTCAATTTTGTATCCAATTTCTCAACAGGCTATGAGTCCCATTTGTCTTAATCTTCCAAGCCAGTTAACCAGGAGAGACCTTGTCAAATGCTTTACTGAAGTCTATGTAGACAGCATCCACTCCCTTACACCCATCAATCATTTCTGTCATCTCCTCAAGAAAAAATTTCACTCAAGTTTGTGAGACTGGAACACCCTCACCCAAAACCAGGCTGACTTTTCCTAATAGGTCCATGCTTTTCAAATGTGATATATACACATTGAGTTGCATTATCAAGAAAATCTGCTTTGACAGTTCAATATTTCAGATTTTTAGAAAAATTGCAGTGTATTAAAACATCTGTTACACAGCATCCGTGTTAAAATGTTTGTATTTTTAAGAGAGGGAGCTTGTCACAATTTGATTAAAGTGCCCAAGAATGAGTTTATCACAAAATAATAAGTATTTTAAATTACAGTATTATCCATCTGTCATGAATATGCAGATTTTAATTACTGAAAATAATTTCTTAACAATATACACAGATACTTTCAACAGTTGTCAGTCCTTGGTATTTTTTAAACCTCATTTGAATTATAATGATTTCTCTACAACACTTAAGAAAAGAATCAGCTTGGTTTTGATGCTGTTTTAAATATCTGCAAACATTATAATGTTTGACTGAAGAGTCTCTGGCACATCACTTGATCAATGCCTCTTATCATCTTGTACTCCTATATCAAGTCACAAATTCAGATATGTAAACAAATTCAGGTACTTTCGTCACTGCTCTGAGGTTAGGATTAACACACATGAAATAATAACCATAAAATATTTATAGAATACTTTTCATAAAGACGATGTACTTCAAAAGTCTCATCCTCCTTCACTTCAAAGAGAAACACCCCAGTTATCTATTGTTGTGTATTATCAGGCTGGAAAGATTCAGCCGTGGAGAAGTCCATTCTGCATCAGTTTAACAACATGAGCAGAATAATTGTTGGTCATCTATTGATAACATCATTCAAGCATACTCTCACCAAAGGCAATTGTGAAGATTGAAGGGAAATTAATGATAGGAATATAGGTGCAATCAAAGTACGTCCAAACACACAGAAGTACACTTGTACACCTGCACATTAAGGCAAATATCTAATCAGCCAATCATGTGGAAGCAACTCAATTCATTAATGCATTGAGACTTGGTAAAGAGGTTTAGTTGATGTTCAGACCAAACATGAGAATGGAGAAGAAGTATGATCTAAGTGACTTTGACCAGGAAATGATAGTTGGTGTCAGGCAGGGTAGTCTGAGTAATTTAGAAACTGTTAATCTCCTGGGATTTTCATACATAACAGTTTCTAGAATTCATAGAGAATGGTGCAAGAAAGATCCAGTGTGTGGCTTTTCCCTAGGTAAAACACATTGTTAATGAGAGAGATTGGTGGATAATGGCCAGACTGACTCAAACAGATTGGAAGGCGACAGTAACTCAATCATATTACATCATAACTGGTGTATAAAAGAGCATATCTGAATGCACAACATGTCAAACCATGATGTGGATTGGCATTAGAGATGTTGGTGTATCTAAAAGGCATGCCTAATAAAGTGGCTACTGAGTGTACTTTGCAGAAATGGAATCTCTTTCTGTGGTAATTATACTCCTCAGAATGATCAAATGATCTGTAAAACATTTCTTTCAATAGGTCCACATGACTAAGCTTTGGCTCATTTTCTTGCTGCCCACCTTGTAAAAATGATGCAGTGTATCAATACCTTAATCAGAAAAGTAATTGATTTTATTCAAACTTAAGATACATTTTTGCTCTATGATAAATAATGTACAAAGCTCTGCAGATGCAGTTAAAAAGTACTCTGGGGATATTAAGGGGATTGAATTAAGTGAATAAATCCCTTGTCTGCACTTGAATATTCTGTGGTTTAAGGTTATACACAAACATGATCATGCTTAATTACTAACATTCTTGAGTTAAAAAGAAAAAGATTTGCAATAACAAGAGAACAATTTAAGATAATGGCGAAAAACTCTGGTTATCAGTCTAGTACATTAAGGATTCTTTGAGCGCCTAATCAATTTACATTAAGCGTCTAAGCAACACATACAAAATGCAAGAGGAACTCAGCAGGCCAGGCAACATCTATGGAAAGGAATAAACAATCAATGTTTCAATCAAGACCCTTCGTCGGGACTCTTGCACCCCCTAAACTAAATGCCCACATGGAGAGAGCAGAGTGTAATCACTAAACACATAGTGCTGTACAGTTTTGCTATTTAAGATATTTTGAAATTGAATGAAAGATTAAGAAGTTTTCAGAACATTAAAGTGGCTTTATCAATAAGATTAAGCAAGCCAAGTCCAGTTTATTTTCATCTGACTATAGGTATGTACAACCAAATGAAACAATGGTACACCCACAATACGCATGTCACACCCAGCATTGAAAACAAAATATTTCCATAAGTATGGTAGTGAAATATTATTCAAAATGCATATAGTGTGCAGAATAGGTAAAGACTAAGCAGCTCTCTGTCCCAGTGACAAGACTTCGGTGGTGACAGGGTATTCATTAGACTCATAGCCTGATACCCAGTCTGGCAGTCCCAGTCCTGATGCTCCTGTATCTCCTTCCTGATGGTAGTCAGTCAAAGAGATTATCAGATGAGTGGGAGAGATCTTCAAGAATGCTTTGGGCCTTCCATTGACACCACTCATGGTAAGTGACACAAATGGGCAGAAGGAGATACTGACGATCCTCTCAGTAGTTTTTACTATTCTCCGCAGGGTCCTGCAGTCTGAGGCCCTGCTGCTTCCATTACACACAATAATGCAGACAGACAGGACCCTCCTGCAGCAAGTTTTTATAAGCCTTGCATGCCTCACTCTTCTCAGAAGTGTAGATGTGTTGTGTCTTCTTGCGTAATGAGGAGGTATCGTGGGTCTGTAGGTTTTCGCAAATAAAACAAAGTGAGGCAATTTATTTTTATTAAAACCCATAACACATTTTATTGAACTCCAAAACTTGCACACAAAAAAGTGCCCTAAAAATCTTTACAGAATAACATCACCACATCAGACCAGTCTCTTACAGTGAAACCCCAACTCAAATGTCAGAGGTTGTAAATTATGTACATTTCCACCAATTGCGTTATGCTACAGGTCCAGGTTAGTTTGTCCATTATGTGCACACCAAGAATCTATCTACTCTTCAGTGATGGATCAAGTGCCTCTACCTTTTCAGATGTTTGCAAAGATTCAGTACGTCACCAAAAACTTCGGCAAAGTTCAATAGATAACGCATTGAAGAGTGTTCTAACCTGTCGCATCACGGCCTTGTATGGAAATACCAATGCGCAGGAATGAAAAAAAGATGACAGAATGTGGTGGCTACAGCTCCGCCCAACACAGGAAAAGGAGCATCCATCATTGAAGACCCCCACCATCCAGGCTCTGATCTTGTCTTGCTACTACTATTGGAGAGGAGGTATAAAAGCTTTAGGTCCCACACAGCCAGGTTCATGAACAGTTGTTATCTGTCAAGCTTCTGAATCTACAAAGAGAACATAATTCACCACTAATCACGACTGATTCTATGACCTACAGACTTATTTTGAAGGACTCTTTGTAACTCATGATCTAATTATTTTTTTATTTGCACAGTTTGTCTTTTTTGCACATTGCTTGTTTGACAGTCTTTGATTATATATGGTCTGCCATAAATTTTTTCTGTAATATTTTCCCTGTAAATGCCTGCAAGAAAATGAATCACAAGGTATTCTATGGCAACATGTACGTACTGCGATAATAAATTTTCTTTTAACTTTGAAAATGGGCCATTATTTCATTGCTGAAGTGATCATACAGCTCAAACGGCAAGTGAGACTCGTCGTTAACGTTTATTTTAGAAAATGAATTTATCAGGATTAAATCTGTGCAAGACAATGTCCTGCCTAGTAACATGTCTAATGGTTATTCGTCTTTACATCACGTCTGTACAGAGTGGCTACTTTATTAGGCACACCTGTACACCTCACACTGCAAATATCTAATCAGCCAATCGTGAAAGCAGCAACTCAATGCATAAAACCGTGCACGCAGGGGTGCAGACGTTCAGAACAAAGAGCAGAATGTGGAAGAAATGTGTTCTAAGTGACTGTGACTGTGGAAAGATTTCTGGTGCCAGACAAACCACCACAAACAGGGTGGTTTGAGTATCTTAGTAACTGCTGACCATTTAACCAGAGTTTTATAGAGCTGCAGCATCACCTCATACTGTATTACGGGGCATGATCTAATTCAGTAGCAGAATGCACATAAGGGCCTGTCCTAAGTGTTAGTTGGGGTGAGTGCCACTGGGGTATTTAAAGAGGAGGTGAAAGAGGGGGAAAAGGTCAACAGGAAGTGAAGCAAAGGTGAGTTGAAGGTAGCTGAAGGGAGGCTTGAGTGGTGCATAAAGACATTCTATTTGTATGTTCCATATAATAACGTCACCACTTTATGTGAAATATTTATAAATGCTGTGTTTGTCCGTAGTATCAACACTGACAGGCAATATGAGTTTTTAAAATCAAAAAGCCATTGCATCGGGGCATTTCCACTCTCTCGTCCTCAAAAGTTCAGGTCCGGTGGTACAAATAGCCAAGACAAATGAGGTTGCAATGGATGGCCATGATTTCCTCTGCACCTTGTCATGACCTTCAATCTCCATGGTGCTTTGGAGGAGCACCTTCTTGATGATTGATTCTCACTGTTTACCTCATCCACCCAGTCTGTCGGAGCTGTCTTTGCATGCTCGGGCAGACATGTCCTTATCTAACAGAGGTATGAGGCCTGCTGACAACCCTCAACTGGCCGTCCACCTGTTGGAGCAGTGTTGCATCCACAAAGCTACTTGGAGCCACAGGTGAGAGTTGAGTGTCCAGTAGGGTCCAAAGGTGAGTGAGCTGACCCCATTTAGACATGACCAAGTTCAAAGTAAATTTATTATGAAAATACATATATGTCACATATATGAGATTTGTTTTCTTGTGGGCATACATATAATGTTCAAAAAACACAATTGAATCCACAAAAGGACGCACCTGGCAGGATGGACAGACAGTCAGTATGCAAAAAAGAACAAACTGTGCAAATGTAAGAGGGGAGAAGGAAAGAGCCCCATCACTAGAGGTGCTCCCCCCTCCCTGGACAACCTAGACAGCCCTGTACAAAGTGTACTATCTTACAAAATGAGAACTGAAATTGGTGTCCTTTAATGCTTCTTCGGCAGCCCGGGAAATTAACTTTGTGTTACTAGACTAGCAATAGTATTTATATTAATTAATACAGTGCCTATAAAAAATATACACTTCCCTTCAAAGTTTTCATGTTTTATTGTTTTACAGCTTTGAATCACAGTACATTTATTTTGGTTTTTTTGACACTGGTCAACAGAACAAGACTCTTTATTGTCAAGGTGAAAGCAGATCTTTACAAAGGGATCTAAATTTATTAAAAATGTACAACACTAAATAAATGATTGCATAAGTATTTCCCTCCCCTTAATATTACACACCAATTAATCACTATTGCAGCCAATTGGTTTTAGAAGTCACATAATTAGTTAAATGGAGATCTGTTTCTGGAGACCTGTGTGCAGTCAAGGTGTTTCAGTTGATTGTAGTAAAAATACACCTGTATCTGGAAGTTTCATTATGTGGTGAGTCAGTATCCTGGTAAAAACTACATCATCAAGGCAAAAGAATAGTCCAAGCAGCTCTCTGAAAATGTTTTTGAAAAGCCCAAGTCAGTAGACGGATGCAAGAAAATTCCCAAGTCACTGAATATCCCTTGGAGTACAGTTAAGTTAATCATCAAGAAAGAATGTGGCACAACTATATATTTGACTAGTGCAGGCCATCCTCAAAAACTGAGAGACCATGCAAGAAGGGGACTGGTGAGAGAGGCCACCAAGAGACCTATGACAAATCTGGAGGAGTTACAAGCTTCCGTGGCTGAGATGGGAGAGACTGTGCATACAACAACTGTTGCCTCAGTGCTTTACCAGTCGCAGCTTTATGGGAGAGTGGCAAAGAGGAAGCCACTGTTGGAAAAAACTCACATGAAATCTCAGCTGCAGTTTGCAAAAAGGTATGTGGGAGACTGAAGTCAGCTGGAAGGTTCTATGGTCTGATTAAATCAAAATTGAGCTTTTTGGCCATCAGACTAAATGCTATGTTTGGCGTAAACTAAACACTGCACATCATCAAAAACACACCATCCCTATTGTGAAGCACGGTGGTGGCTGTATCATGCTGTGGGGATGCTTCTCTGCATCAGGCCCTGGAAGGCTTGTGAGGGTAGAGGGTAAAAAGAATGCAGCAAAATACAGGGAAATCCTGGAGGAAAACTTGCAAGCGAACTGCGACTTGGAAAAAAGTTTGTTTTCCAGCAAGACAATGGCCCCAAGCAGAAATCCAAAGCTACACAGGAACGGGTTAAAAACAACAAAGTTAATGTCCTGAACAGGCCAAGTTAGAGTCCAGACCTCATTCAATTGCGAATTTATGGCCGAACTTGAAAAAGACTGTTCTCTCATGATCCCCTTGCAATCTTACAGAGCTTGAACAGTTTTGTAAAGAAGAATGGGGAAAAATTGTATTGTACAAGTGTGAAAAGTTGATAGAGTCCTATCCACACAGACTCCAGGCTGTACTTGCTGCAAAAGGCACATCTATTAACTACTGACTTGAAGGGGGTGAACACATATGCAATCAATTATTTTGTGTTTTATATTTGTAATTAATTTAGATCACTTTGTAGAGATCCATTTTCACTTTGATACAAAAGCCCTTTTCTGTTGATCAATGTCAAAAAAGCCAAATTAAATCCACTTTGAATTAATGCTGTAAAATAATAAAACATGAAAACTTCCAAAGGGGGTGAATATTTCTTATGGACACTGTGTATATTTGTCCTCATTATTCCTTTTTGCACTTTATTTTCTCATTTATTGTAATATTACATCTTGGTACACTTCTGCTGCAAAACAGCTACCTTCACATCATATAAGACAATGATAATAATATTAATTTCAGTTTCTAATTTGTATTGTTTTCTTTTTGTTATTTTTTAAGTGTAGAGGATTGATTAGAACCTGTAATCACGCCATTTAAAAGATGAAGTGCTCTAGTACCAGAATTCAACAAACATGTTTTGGGACTAATCAGATAATGCCTTATTGGACTTAGCTGCACCAATTGTTGACTGAAACCACTTCTTGATGCCCTGTAATCCTTCCAGCAATTAATAGAAATCTTTCCCCTCTTTGCTAAAGGAAATGAGCTCTTTCTGTTTTCTCAGTGTGGGATTCAGTTAAAACTCCTTGTTTTTCTAAATAAGTTAGTACAGCTTGTCAGTCATGTTCCTTATCTATAAACCTGGTAACGTCCTCATCAATCTCTTTCTGCTTCTCCAATGCCACAAGAAAAGTGCTGGTTAGAAATGTGGAATTAGGCATGCCTTTGATTGATTTGACTTTCTGTAATTGTCTGGATAATGAACCTCTCCTTAAGGAGGAAATTAGAAGATATATTCTGGAAGTACTCATTCTGCCTCTTTGGAAGGACCGGAGGCAGCCTTTCTGTGTGTGTGAGTGGTAGGGTAGGAAAGGGCTTATTTGATGTTGTTGCTGTTGCTGATTCAGATTCAGATTTATTTATTTATCAGATGTACATTCAAACATACATTGATATGTGTTGTTTATGTTAACAACCAACACACCCAAAGGTGTTCCGTGGGCAGCCCACAAGTGTTGCCACACATTCTAGCGCCAACATAACGTGCCCACAATGTTCTAACATACAAGCAACAATAACAACTGCTGAACACTGTGGACATGCTATACCGGCAGTGGAATGTGTGTCGGTACTTGTGGTCTGCCCCACTATATCCTTGGGTGTGTTGATTGTTAATGCAAATGACATATTTTGCTCTATGTTTTGATATACATGTAACTGCATCTGAATTATGTCACCACTGATCTCAACACAAACTGCAATCGTTACCTTTTCTTCTAATCTCTACTCTGGCCTCTTACTTCCTCTCCTCACCTGCCTATCACCTCCTCATGGTGGCCCTCCTCCTTCTCTTTCTCCCATGGTCCACACCCTGTGTTATCAGATTCCTTCCTCTTTAGCCTGTTACCTTTTCCATCTATCACCTTTCAACTTCTTACTTCATACCCCCTCTCCCACCCACCTGGTTTCAACTATCACCTTCTAGCTTGTCCTCCTTCCCCTCCCCCACCTTCTTACCCTGGCACCTTCTCCCTTCCTTTCCAGTCCTGATGAAGAGTCAATGTCCAAATCATCGACTGCTTATTCATTTCCGTACATGCTGCCCGACCTGCTGAGTTCCTCCAGCATATTGTGTGTGTTGCTCTGGATTTCCAGCATCTGCAGAATCTCTTGTATTTGCAGTTTAACTTTAATTAATTTCCCTTGAAATCCTTAACCAATGAAGGCCTATTGATCTCTGGCCTGAGAGCCCCAATGCGCCAGTATCTATTGTCACTGTGGGAGAGAGGGAAATCTCAATGAGGACACTTCCTGAATGAAATCATTCTCCACAGGCATCCTCGTAATGTATCATTTTAGATGTAATGTATTCTTTGGCTTGGTGCCAAACTTCCAGCTTTTCGTAAAATCAGAATTATATTACATAATGACACCGGAAAACATCACCCACAATGATAACTATTATAGTACAATTGTTGCATAAATTTGTATTATATCCTCAGTCTGGTTTTCACTACCCTAGTTTGATGAGCTAATTAACAGATACCTTCACATTTTTCATCAAAGCTGCATTTTCTGGCAACTTATCTCAAACATTCCCTTTTATTATTAAAGCATGGCAGTGTTTCACAGTTTTGGCAGAATTTTAGGGTGACCCAAATAATTAGTGTTGGAGTACCTTCTTTCTGCAAATGAGAGGGTGATGCTCTTGGAATCGTTCACTCAAACTGGCCATGTCTGAATGAATGGTGAATGTTTTAAAAAAAAAATTTAATAAAGTATACTGCCATGTTCTAGTCTACCTTGAGTTTTGTTGGAAAGAGCTAATGCATTGTCTGAACTTAGAGGGGGCATGTTAGTATGGTGGTTAGAGTAATGTTATTACAGAGCCAGTGACCCAGTGTCAACTTCTGCCGCTTCCTGTAAAGAGTTTGTACATGCTCTCTGTGACGTGGGCAGCTTCCTCCAGGAGCTTCAGTTTCCTTCAACGTTCCAAAGGTGAGTGAGTTAGTAGGTTAATTAGTCACGTGGGCTGGAAGGGTCTGTTACCACCCTGTATCTCTAAGTAGAAAAATAAGCTTGAAGATGGCGCAGTCATTGGAACGTTGTCTATTTCGATGGAATGGAAGCAAGTTGCAGCCCATCATGTCAATACTAACAAAATAAATGTATTTTAGGCGAATCACACTTCCCAGCTCCTGAATGAATGTTTTGCAAGTTACTGGTATTCATTAAGGTGTGGTGAAGGGTTCTATCTAATCATCTTTTAACGTTAGTATTTCTTTTTGTACAACTTCAGACAGTACAGCAAATATTTCACTATTCTGCTATTTCTGCCCTCATTTTTGTATTTATTGTTATATACCAGTGTCAGACTGGCACACTGCTCCATCACACAAAGTAAACCAGGTGAGTGTAGCCAGCAGCCTCATAGTGAAATAGGGACATGCCTGTCCTAGCATGCGTAGCCAGCTCCAGCGGACTGGGTGGATGAGATCTACAGCGTGATCCAGCGACCAGGAAGGTGGTTGTGCTTCATGAAGGGCAAAGGGAATGACAAAGTACGGAAGAAGTCGTGTTCATCCTCTGCAGCCCCAGTTGTGATGACTATGCATACCACTGGACCTGAACTTCTGAGGTGGAGGAAGTGGAACTGCCACAATACAATGGCTTTTCCACCTTATAAACTCTCCTGCACAGTTTTTCTGTCATCATCAGATACAATGGACAACCACCATAGTGTTTATACTGTGAACATCATACAAGCATGAAATTTTGTTGCATCCTGGTGTATGTGGCAAAAAAACCTAATCTAAACAGATTTAGAACTCTGGCACTTGTTGACTCAAATTATTATTTTCTCTTGCCCTTTCCTAATCCCACCAATTAATTTATTTCTATCCTCCCTGCTTGCTGGGGGATGAGATGGTCTTTGTTTTGCCTGGTCTAGACTCTGCATAGTCTTATGCAGATTAGTTAAAAGTTCTTACCTTTCCTCCAAAGTAACAACTCAGCCTAGCCAGCCGGCCTGAAATTCTCCAGCCATTGAAATGTCTTCATAAATCCTTTCTGCATTCTCTCTGGAGTAATTATTCCGTCCCCACCATTGAGTACATTTACAGAAACCAACGATGTTACAAAAACAAGCATTTTGTCTGGTCTGCTACTGTCAAGGATTATTGGGCACACACCTCAAGGTCTTCCTGAACTTCTCACGTCCCAGTCCACCAGTTATTGTATACTCTTTTCACAAATGCTCTATGTTGCATTTCTTAGGATTGAAGTCCACGTGCCACCACTGGCCCCTGCTCACCAGTCCTTCAGATATCTTTTTGCAGTCTAGTCATCTTCATTGGCAACCCACATACTTTACACATCAATGCATTAAATTTGGCTCCTGAAGTGCCACAGAATGAGGATATTTACATGGAGTTCTGCCGCAAGAAAGCAGCGTCCATCATTAAGTACCCTCACCATCCAGGCCATGGTCTCTTCTCAATACTACCATCGGGAATGAGGTACAGAAACTTTGAGTACAACTCTACCAGGTTCAAGAACAGTTATTACCTAACAACTGAACGGACATGGATAACTTCATTCATCACTACTCTGAATTGATTCTATAATCTATTGATTCACTTTTTACAACTCATGTTCTCAGTATTATTTTTTATTTCCATAGTTTGTCTTCTTTTGCACATTGATCGGTTGTCAGTCTTTGTCAGTTAATGTATCATATTTGTAAAACTCTATTGTATTTCTTTCTTTTTCCCTGTAGATACCTGAATGGAAATGAATCTTGGGGTAGCCTACTGTACATACTTAGATAGTAAATTTACCTTGAACTTTGTGGTCTGGTAACTAGAACTGTACGTAGTACACTGGCATTGGCCTGATTACTGTTTCAGAGTCATTGAGGGTTGCACCACAGAAACAGGCCATTTGGCCCTACTCATCCATGCTAAGCAGCATGCCCATCTAAGCTAGTCCAATTTGTCTGCATTTGACTTATCTCCCTTCGATCTGCTCCTGTCCCTGCACCTGTCCCAATATCTTTTACATGTTGTTATTGTACCTGCCGCAATCACTTTTGGCTGTTACTTCCATCTGGGCATCAGCCTCCATGTGAAGAAGCTTTGTACAGTTCTTGCAAGATCTAACAGATACAGAATTCTATTCTTGACCAATAAGGATAAATTCAAATTCAGGTTCTGATTTATTTATTACACATACATCAAAACATGCAGTAAAAAAGTGTCATTTTTGTTCATAACTAACACACCCAAGGGGGTGCAAGGGGCAACCCATAAGTGTTGCCACACATTTTGGCACCAACATAGCATGCCCACCATGTTCAGAAGAACAACACAGGTAACACACCAACAGAACAAAACAAGACAACAACAGCAAAAGAAGCCCTTTTAAAAACACCCTTCCATTCATCCACCCCACCCTCCCTCTCTCTCTCGCGCATGCGCACACGCACACGCACACACACATTTGTGAGAATAAAATCAGGCCTATGAGGCATTATGTAGTTAAACCATTTTCCCAGTGTGAATCAAATTGTTCCAGCTTATGATTAACAGATGCTGTTATCTTCTCCATTTTGTAAATGTCCATTGTAATTTCAATTGTAAACACATTCAACTTCATACATTAAAACAAAATGGGAGAAGGAAGGAGGGATAATTATATCTGAGGAAGAATGGACAATAATATGGAGGTATCAATGGAAGTGTACCAGTTTGGAGGGAGTTTGGATGGAAAAACTTGATAAAATATTTTATTACACCCTCTCAGAAATCCCATTATGATAGTAACCTCCCTGTTTGCTGGAGAAATTGTGGAAATCAAAATGCAAATCATTATCATATTTTTTGGGACTGCCCTGTTATCAAAAACTATTGGAGGGGGATACACAATGCCCTACAAGACATCTTTAAATGTGAAATACCCTTGGAGAGTAAGACCATATATTTTGGATATATACCTCAAGAATGGTTGAAAAGAGATAAATATTTAATGAACATACCATTGGTGGCTGGTAAAGACTCTTACTAGGAAATGGTTATCACAGGAGAGCCCAAAATTTAAATGCATGGATGGAATGGTTTTTCTTCGCAGACATACATGAAAACAGAGGAGTGCCCCAAAGAATTCAATGACCATTAAATGTTGGAAGCCCAAAGTACTGCCCCCCCCCAGCTCCCCTTCCCTGCACTTAAGTGGCAGCAAGCAACGATTCCCCCTCCTCCCACCAGCAAAAAAAAAGCACCGGCACCCACCACCAAGCACTCAAGCGTCCAGCAAAGCGACAGCAAAGACTACTTGTTCATCCGGTATTCAACATACCACATCTCTTCCAAATAAGGGAGAAAAAGATGTCTCCGTTTCACAGCGAGAGGGGAGATATAACAAACATCTGGCTGGTTTACGATGTTAAAAGTACGTTGCGTCGCTTTTTCTGAGCTCTGTGTCCAAAGAACTCAGGTCTCTGGGCAGATAGCCATAGATCCTCCGACTCCCATGGCACACCGATCTCCTGCCAGGACACCGACCTTCGATCTGCCCGTCTCCAGAGCCACGAAATCTTGGGCCTCTCAAGGTGAGCGAAGCTCTTAGGCCGTGCTCTTGGCATGTCAAGTAACGGCCAGTTGTGAAACGCCGAGAGCAGCTTCCATTCCCACAAACAACCAAAGTCAGCGTGCAACTCCAAGTCGGGGGTCTTCAAAAGAACCCTGAAGGGAAAAATAAAGATATTAAAGATGGAAATAGAACTGTTTCTGAAGATGCGAGCAAAGGAGTCGCCGGTTAGCGTCATCATGACTAAGCTCTGCCCTCCATTCTCCATGTTTATTGTCACATGTATCAATGTACAGTAAGAGGCTTGTCTTGCTTAATGGTCATACAAATAAAAACCTACCTTAATTGTCTGCTCTGCTACTGTCAAGGATTTCCGGACACACACCTCAAGGTATCCCAGAACTTCTCATGTCCCAGTCCACCAGTTATTGTATACACTTTGCACAAATGCTTTATGCCACAATTCTTAGGATTGAAGTCCACGTGCCACCACTGGCCCCTGCTCACCAGTCCTTCAGATATCTTTTGCAGTCTAGTCATCTTCATTGGCAACCCACATGTCATTATCAGAAAACTTGTAATAGTGTTCATTGCATGTTCTAAATCATCGATGTGTAATATCAGAATCAGAATCAGAATCAGACTTTAATCGCCAAGTACCTATGCACATACAAGGAATTTACTTCCGGCAGATGTTGTCTCTCTGCTCATAACAATAATAATGATAAATATAAATGAAAATATAGATTATACATACAGGTAGTGCAATCCAAGTAATAGTTAGCCGACAGTTAACCGGCAGTTAACTGTTCAGCAAAGTGACCGCAGTAGGGAAAAAAACTTCTCCAGTGCCTATTAGTCTTAGTCTGGAGGGATATGAAAAGAAAGGACTGAATTGTGGGTTCTATGGAACCCCACTGCATACAGCCATACAGTCACTAAAATTCCCATGGGCCACTGGCTTTTGTTTTAATCCAATGTCTCCTTCTCTTTCGAGATCAATGTGCCATGTCAGCCTTTCAGGGTTTGGGTGCAGGATCCTCTGAGAATATATGAAAACTACAGCAAAATATCAGGACAGCTGGAAAGGTCATGGCCCACAGTCTACCATCACTGCCGGACTTGTGCGCATCCAAGACAAAGAAGTGGGCAGGAAAATCATTGTGGACACGACCCACGCAGAATCAAAATCAGGTTTAATATTATTGGCATGTGTTATGAAATCTGTTGTTTTTGCAGCAGCAGTACATTGCAATAAATATTAATAATAAATATTAATAAAAACTGAATTACAATAAATATATGCATATTCATATTTATATTAAACAGTTAAATTACATAAGTAGTGCAAAAGAGTGTTGAGGTAGTGTTCATAGTTTGAATGTCCATTCAGAAATCTGATGGTAGAGGGAAAATCTGAACTGAAAGGGGAAATCATTCTTTTACTCACTGAGTGTGTGCCTTCAGGCTCCTGTATCTCCTCCCTGATGGTAGCAGTGAGAAGAGGACATGTCCTGCGTGATGTTGGATGACGCTTTTTTGAGACATTGCTCCTTGAAAGCGTCCATGATGCTGGGGAGGCTAGTGTCCATGATGGAGCTTATTGTTCATTACTTTATGAAGTTTCTTTCAGTCCAGTGCAGAAGAGCCCTCATAACAGATGGTGATGTGGCTAGTTAGAATGATCTCCATGGTACATCTGTAGAAATTTTCAAATGTCTTTGGTGACATACCAAATCTCCTCGAAGTCCTAATGAAATTAAATTGACTTTATTTCTTACACCCTTCACATATGTGAGGCATAAAAATCTTTAGGTTACGTCTCATTTATAATAATCAGAAACCGATGGACAGCCGAAGAAGAAGAATAAATAAACAGAGCAGTCAATGTAACATAGAAATACACTCAAATCAGCGTGAGTTAATCAGTCTGATGGTCTGGTGGAAGAAGCTCTCCCAGAGCCTGTCAGTACTGGCTTTGATGCTGCGGTACCATTTCCCGGATGGAAGCAGCTGGAATAGATTGTGGTTGGGGTGACTCGGGTCCCCAATGATCTTTTGGGCCCTTTTTTTTACACCTTTGTAAATTTCCTGAATTATGGGAAATTCACAACTACAGATGCACTGGGCTGTCGCCCCACTCTCTGCAGAGCCCTGTGATTAAGGGAGGTACAGTTCCCATACCAGGCAGTGATGCAGCCAGTCAGGATGCTCTCAACTATGCCCTGTAGAAAGGTTTTAGGATTTGGGGGCCCATACCAAATTTTCTCAATCATCTAAGGTGAAGTAGACATTGTTGTGCCTTTTCACTATACAGCTGGTGTGTACAGACCACGTGAGGTGCTTGGTGATGTGGATGCCGAGGAACTTGAAGCTGTTTACCCTCTCAACCTCAGATCCATTGATATCAATATGGCTTAGCCTGTTTCCATTCCTCCTGTAATCCACAGTCACTGTCAAGCCTACTTTGTAACTGCATCAATATATTGGGCCCAGGATAGATCCTTAGAGATGTTGACAGCCAGGAACTTGAATTTGCTCACTCTTTCCACTTTTGATCCCTTTATGAGACGTAGTGTGCAACCTGCCTTTTCCAAAACCTCCTTTCTGGAAAGTGCTATTAAAAGAAAAACTTTATGCCACTTTATGACATAAGAATTGAAGGTGTAGAATCTCTATGGGTTGAGTTAAGAAATGGCAAGGGTAAAAGGACCCTAATGGCAGTTGTATACAGGCCTCCAAACAGCAGCCCGGATATGGATTACAAATTACAGCAGGAGATAGAAAAGGCGTGTCAGAAAGGCAATGTCATGATAATCATTGGGGATTTTAACATGAAAGTGGATTGCGCAAACCAGGTCAGTACTAGACCTCAAGAGAGAGAATTTGTAGAATGTCTACGAGATGGCTTTTTAGAACAGCTTGTTGTTGAGCCCACTAAGGAATCGGTTTGTGCAGGACTGGGTGTTGTGCAATGACCCAGAGGTGATAAGAGAGCTTAAGGTTAAGGAACCCTTATGGAAGAGTGATCACAATATGATCGAGTTCACATTGAAATTTGAGAGGGAAAAAATAAAATCCAATGTGTCACTATTTTCAGTGGAATAAAGGAAATTACAATGGCATGAGAGGGGAACTGGCTGAAGTTGACTGGAAAGGGATATTTCCAGGAAGGTCAGCAGAGCAGCAATGGCTGGAGTTTCTGTGAAAATTGAGGGAAGTGCAAGACAGATATATTCCAAATTAGAAGACATTTTCAAAGAGAAGGCCACTTCTGTGGCTGACAAGTGAAGTCAGTGCCAAAGTAAAAGTAAAAGAGAGGGCATACAAGGAAGCCAGAGCTAGTGGGAAGACAGAGGATTGAGAAGCTTTTAAAAACTTGTAGAAGGAAACTATGAGTGTCATTAGAAAGGAAAAGGTGAATTATGAAAGGAAACAAGTGACTAATATCAAAGAAGATACTGAAAGCTTTTTTAATTATATAAAGGGTAAAAGAGAGTCGAGGGTAGACATAAGACAAATACAAAATGATGCTGCAGATAATGTAATAAGAGATGCAGAGATGGCAGAGAAACAGAATGTGTATTATGCATCAGTCTTCACAGTGGAAAACGTCTGCAGTATATTGGACATTCAAGAGTGTCAGGGAAGTGAAGTTTGTGCAGTGAAAATTACAACTGAAGAAGTGCTCAGGAAGCTTAATGGTCTGAGGGTTGATAAATCTCCTGGACCTGACGGAATGTACCTTTGGGTTCTGAAGGAACTAACTGGAGAGATTGTGGAGGCATTAACAATTTTCTTTCAAGAATCAATAGATTCTGACATTGTACCGGATGACTGGAAAATTGAAAATGTTACTCTTCTATTTAAAATGGGTGGGAGGCAGCAGAAAGGAAACTATAGACCTGTTAGCCTGACATCAGTGGTTGGGAAGTTGTTGGAATCGATTGTTAGGGATGAGATTACAGAGTACTTGGAGGCACATGACAAGAAAGTCCAAAGCCAGCATGGTTTCCTGAAAGGAAAATCCTGCCTGACAAGCCTACTTCAATTCTTTGAGGAATTTACAAGTAGGGTAGACAAAAGAGATGCAGTAGATGTGGTGTACTTGGATTTTCAGAAAGCCTTTGACAAGGTGCCGCACATGAGGCTGCTTAGCAAGAAAAGAGCCCATGGAATTACAAGTATGTTACTATCATGGTTGGAGCATTGGCCGATCGGCAGGAAACAGAGAGTGGGAATAAAGGAATCCTATTCTGGCTGGCTGCCAGTTACCAGTGGATTTCCACAGGGGTTGGGACCACTGTTTTTTACGATATATGTCAATGATTTGGACTACGGTGTTATTGGATTTGTGTCTAAATTTGCCGATGATACAAAGATAGGTGGAGGAGCAGGTAGTGTTGAGGAAACAGAGAGCCTGCAGAGAGACTTAGATAGTTTAAGGAAATAGGCAAAGAAGTGGCAAATGAAATACAATGTTGGAAAGCATATGGTCATGCACTTTGGTGGAAGAAATAAATGGGCAGACTATTATTTAGATGGGGAGAGAATTCAAAATGCAGAGATGCAAAGGGACATGGGAGCCCTTGTGAAAGATACCCTAAAGGTTAAACTCCAGTTTGAGTCAGTTGTGAAGAAAGGAAATGCAATGTTGGCATTCATTTCTAGAGGTATAGAATATAAGAGCAGGGATGTGATGTTGAGGCTCTATAAGGCACCTGTGAGACCACACGGAGTATTGTGTGCTGTTTTGGGCTCCTTGTTTTAGAAAGGAGATACTGAAATTGGAGAGGGTTCAGAGAAGATTCACAAGAATGATTCCAGGAATGAAAGGGTTACCGTATGAGGATCATCTGGCAGCTCTTGTGCTATATTGCCTGGAGTTCAGGAGAATGAGGGAGGATCTCATAGAAACAGTCTGAATGTTAAAAAGCCTAAACAGGTTAGATATGGCAAAGTTATTTCCCATTGTAGGGGATTCTAGGACAACAGGGTACGACTTCAGGTTGAAAGGACATCCATTTAGAACTGAGATGCGGAGAAATGACTTTAGTCAGAGGGTGGTAAATCTGTAGAATTTGTTGCCACCAGGAGCTGTGGAGGCCAAGTCATTGGGTGTATTTAAGGCAGAGATAGATAGGTGCTTCATTAGCCAGGGCATAAAAGGGTATGGGGTGAAGGAAGTGGTGTGGGGATGACAAGAAGAATTGGATCACCCCATGATTGAATGGTGGAGCAGACTCGATGGGCTGAATGGCCTACTTCTGCTCCTAAATCTTATGGTCTTATGGTCTTAAAAGTTCCTTTCCCCAAGCAGTTAATCTGATCAACCATTTCATTTAACCACTATCGATTTTTCTCATCAGTGCACTGTACTGTAAGCACTTTTAAACCACTTTTTATAATACTGGTTACAATGTAAATGCACGCTGGTGCTTATGTATTTATGCACATTTTATTCCCTATCCATTTTTAAATTCTAACTTTAATTTTCAGTTAATTCTTAATTCTTTACAACTGCTGAATGTTGTTTTTTTCTGCTATGTATCACACCCTGACACCACACCACATCAAAGTCTAATACATACAAATGTACACCCATTGGCCACATTATTAAATACCTCCTCTACCTAATAAAATGGCCACTGATTGTATGTTCATTGTCTTCTAATGCTATAGCCCAGCTATTTCAATGTTCAAGGCTTTGTGCATTCAAAGATGTTCTGCACATTAACTGTTGTAATGCATAGTTATTTCAGTTACTGTTACTTTCCTGTTAGTTTAAACCAGTCTGGCCATTCTCCTTTGAACTCTCTCATTAACAAGGCATTTTTGTCCACATGTCTGCCACTCACTGGATGGTTTTTGTTTTTCACACCATCTATGTAAATGCTAGAGAATATTGTGCATGAAACTCCCAGGAGATCTGCAGTTTTGTGATACTCAAACCACCCCATCTAGCACCAACAGTCAGTCCATAGTCAAAGTTTTTAAATCACTTAGGTCAGTTTCTTCCCCATTCTGATGCTTTGTTTGAACAGCAACTGAACCTCTTGACCCTGTCTTCATGCTTTTATGCATTGAGTTGCTGCCACATGATTGGCTGATTATATATTTGCATTAAATAAGTTGGTTTTCCTTATAAAGTGGCCACAGAGTGTATATGGTGAATAAAATTGATCCTTTATCCTTGATATGAATTGTTTTACTGAAATCCATGTTTACCATATCCAGTGTTAGATACAGTGCTTTATGTCCTTGACTGTGTGGCTAGATATAACTCAAATGCCATCTATAAATTTGCTGATGATACATCCATTGTTGGTAGGATCTCAGATGGAAATGAGATATACCAGCTGGTTGAGTGGTGGCACAACAACAACCTTGCATTCAACACCAGTAAGACCAAAGAGATGATAGTGGATTTCAGGAAGGGTAAGACGAGGGAGTATGAACCAATACTCACAGAGGGATCAGAGGTGGAGAGAGTGAGCAATAGAAAATTCCTGGGTGTCAGGATCTCTGTGAATCTAACCTGGTCCCAGCATATTGATGCAGCCATAAAGAAGGCAAGACAGTGGCTATATTTCATTAGGAGTTTGAGGAGCTTTGGTTTGCCACCTAAAACTCTCAAAAATCTCTACAGATGCACCATAGAGAGCATTCTATGAAACACTGTCTGGTGTGCAGGGGCTACTGAACAGGTTCGAAAGAAACTACAAAAAGTTGTAAAGTCAGTCAGCTCCATCTTGGGAACTAGCCTCTGTAGTACCCAAGACATCTTCAAGGAGCAGTACCTCAGTAAGGTGGCGTCCATTATTAAGGACCCCCATCACCCAAGAACATGACCTCCTCACGTTGCTACCATCAGGAAGATGGTACAGAAGCCTAACGGCACATACTCAGCGATTCAGGAACAGCTTCTTCCCCTTTGCCATCTGATTCCTAAATGGACACTGAACCCATGGTCTTAAAGAAAGGGGCATCAATGCGGACAACTTTATTATCGTGATAACAAGCAATCTCCCAGCCGGCACAAGAATTACTGCAGTACAAAATTATAACTAACATGTAATTGAAGCAAAAAATCACACCTCCAAATTTTTCTAAGCAGAGTCAAATCAAGGCTGGTGTAGTGTGTTTGATTGAAATTCTTTTAAAGAATATTCAGTTTCATTTTCTTTTCTGTAGCAATCATGGGTTATGCCGCCATGGTACAATAGAGATATTCACAGCAGCCTTTTTGCCTGTGAGCAATTCTGCAATTCTCAAAATGGAAAACTCTGCAAAATGGAAAATTTTGTTTACAAAACATTACTCCCCATTTTGATTCTAATTTAATGCATATTATTTTCTCTGAAATTTCCGTGTGCTAGGTAAAATTTTGAGGGTTTATAATTCTGTGCATTCCCCAGAATATCTGTTAGTTTTCAGATGCACTTTACAAGGAGCTTCTAAAGAGTAGAAATGGAGTGGATTTCATTATGTTACACATTAGATGGAAATAATAACCTGAACTACTGTATTATTATAGAGTTGGAGATCTGTCTGTGTTTGTGGTGGGTGTAATGTTAAGTGCTGAGGTAATGGTTTTTCTGTAGCCATGATGTTTGGGTTATAACTACTGATAACGGGTGGCTAACCAATGGGGAGAAATGCTATTCTTTCTTGTATGTCTGGGAGCAGGGTTTTCACGGGCTTTCGGTCGAGGAGAGTGAAGAGGAAGGATGAGTGCAGAGAGTGCTCGGTAATCACTGGATGGCGTAAACAGGAATTCGAGGGTGGGTGGGGGAAGACTGGCTGGGTTGTTTTTATTTTGTTTGGTTGTTGTTTTGTTGTTGATCTGCTGTTATTGTGCGCATGCTATGTTGCTGCTGGAATCCATTGGCAACACTTGCAGGGTGTCCCTTCATGTTCTTTGGTGTGTTGATTGTCAGCATAAATAACATATTTCACTAGATATATCCACATCATTATCATCATCATTATGGTGTAGGTGATCATGCTCTTTCCATGTTCATGATTGTCCTTGGCAAATTTTTCAACCAAAGTGGTTTACCATTGCCTCCTTCCAGACAGTGGCTTTACAAGACGGGTGACTCCAGCATTATCAATACTCATCGGAGATTGTCTGCCTGGTGTCAGTATTTATGTAACCAGGACTTGTGATATGCACTGGCTGGTCATATGACCATCCATCACCTGCTCCCAGGGTTTCACATGACCCTAATCTGGAGGCTAAGCAGGTGCTAAACCTTGCCCAGGAGTGACCTGCAGGCCAGCAGAGGGAAGGAGCGCCTTACACCTCCTTTGATAGAGACATAGCTTCACTTTGCCGCCCAATATTCCCGTCTACATGTGATAAATAAATCTGAATCAGTTTAATTTCTTGCAGGCATTCACAGCAGAGAAGAGAAATGCAATATAATTGTAGCCCACCTGGCTTGCTGCTCACGTTCATTTAGGGGAATCAGCTTTCGGCCCCGCCAAACAGGGTATTCAAGTTTGGGTGGTTGCTGTGTAATGTACCCCAATACAAACCCCCAACGCAAAATATCAGACAGTACACAACATGCGATTAAATGATTACACTTTATATCTCTTACTTTGCTATGTGGTTAGTAGAGAAACAAAATATAAAAGAAAAAGGCACCACTTCTATTAAATAGTTCATGCCCAAAAATCGTTGGAGCTCACACCTCAGGTATTCCTCCATAAACGACCTCCGCTGAAATGTTGCCGACCTCCGGACCCTCGAATTCCTGCATATAGCATCCAGTGATTACCGAGCACTCTCCGCACTTGTCCTTCCTCTTCACTCTCCTCGACCGAAAGCCCGCGAAAACCCCGCTCCCAGACATACAAGAAAGAATAACATTTCTCCCCATTGGTTAGCCACCCGTTATTAGTAGTTATAGCCTGAACATCGCGGCTATAGAAAAACCATTACCTCAGCACTTAACATTACAGAGAAACCATTACATTAGCCTTAGCAGTTAAAAGTACAGAGAAGCAATTAGATAATTAAAGATAAGCTCCACACAGTCAAAGACTGACAAATGCCAAATGTGCAAAAGAAGACAAGCTCCGCAGATATGAAAAAAAACACTAAATAAATAAGTAAATAAGCACACATTCATTGTGTCAACAGAGATATTGCTGGGACTCATGCTCCTGAGTTATAGGGAAAGTTTGAATAGTTTAAGATGTTATTCCATATAGCACAGAGAATGAGGGGGAGATTTGAGAGGTGTACAAAATTATGAAGTGTATAGATAGGGTAAACGCAAGCAGGTTTTTCCACTGATGTTGGGTGAAGCTAGAAATAGATTGACGGGTTAAGGGTGAAAGGTGAAATGTTTAATGGGAACCTGGTGGGGAGCCTATTCACTCAAAGGGTGTGGAACAGGCTGCCAGTGAAGTGGTAAATGTGAGTTCGATTTCACCAATTATGATTTACGCCAAGGTTCAAAATAAATTTATTGTCAAACTATGTATACAGAACACAACTCTGAGATTCATCCGTCTGCCCGCAGGCAGTTATGAGAGAAAGGGAACACCATGGAACACGCTCAAGAAAACACCAAACACACAATCCGTGAAAAAAAGAACAAATTGTGCAAATGGTAATGTGCAAGTGGAACACATAGAATATCAAACATCAAACCAGGGGACCAGCAGTATTCAGTTTAGTTCAGTTCAGTGTCACGCCACTAGTTCGCTGCGGGATGGGTATATGGATGGGAGAGGTATGGAGGGCTATGGTTTGAGGGAAATAGGTAGGGTAATGGACTAGGTGTGCTGACAGGCCTGTTTTTGAGCTGTAGTGTTCCATATTTCTATGACTAGTCATTCCTCAACACAAATCTTAAGCAGATCTTCTTGTTTCCAGGTTTAATACTGGAAAGACCCCATTGTTTGCTCTATCTTAGGACTTCTAACTCCAACATTACAGTGAAAGGGCATAATGTCGGGTCACGTGAATGCTTGGCCATGATCAATGTGTTGTTATTGTGTCAGAGCACCATCAATACTCACTCTGCTTGCCATCAATCAATATCTTTGTTAAGCAATCCGTTCTTCTCCAGTAGTTTTGTTTCAAGGCTTCCTAATCTCTAGACAAACTTATTGAGCACAATTTTCCCAATCAATTCTTTGGTTGTGGAAGATCCTGTACGTGTATGGAGTGTACGTACCGGTTGTGGGTGTATGGAGATGTGTGATCTTCTCTGGGCAGTTTCAGGGTTCCATCCTTGTCCCCTACTCATATTTATAAATTGGTGCGTGGGAGACTGAAGAGTGCTCTCATAGTAATGTGTAAAATCGTGAGGAGCATGGATAGGATGAATGCAGTATTTTCCCCAGGCAAAGGGAAAGAAAAACATAGGGAGATTGGGGAAAAATTTAAAAGGAACCTGAAAAACAACTTCTTCATGAAGAGGTTGTGTGCATAAGGAACAAACTGCCAGAGGAGGTGGTTGAACATGTGAAAGATATTCAGACAGTATATGCATAGAAAATACATATACAGTAATACATAGTTCCTTGCGGACATTTTGTCGTCAATCTGTACAATTCATCGTCAACTTCGACCAGACCTCCACTCCACGCTCAAAGTCCAGTGACTTGGATGTTGGGTGTCCCAGACTGGTGGCTTCCGGGATCAGATGTTCGTGTGAGTAGGAGGCATGAAGAATGGTCAGCGGGTGAGCCTGGAGCTTGGCTAGTAATCATCTAGTCTGTGGATGTACACTGAAGATCGAAGCCCAAGGGTTGACTGGACTTTGAAGCCTGATGACTGGGAATAGGGGGTTGGAGACTGGAGGCCTGAATTGGAGTTGGAGGAGAGTGAGTGAGTGAGTGAGTGAGTGTGTGTGTGTGTGTGTGTGTGTGTGTGTGTGTGTGTGTGTGTGTGTGTGTGTGTGTGTGTGTGTGTGTGTGTGTGTGTGTGTGTGTGTGTGTGTGTGTGTGTGTGATGGAGGGGGAGGGGGGAAAGGGACTTGATTTGGTTTTGTTGTTCTGTTGCTTGTTGTGTTCGGTATTGTTCTAGTAAGCGTTGTGGGCATGCTGTGATGGTTCCAGAATGTGTGGTGACACTTATGGGCTGCCTCTCCACTTTCTTTGGTGTGTTGGTTGACACATTTCACTGTATATTTCCATGTACATGTGATAAATCTGAATCGGAATCAGAGTAAGACACAGAGTGCCAGAGAAACTCTGATGAAACGTCTTGGCCTGAAATGTAAGCTCTTTATTCCCCTCCCGTATCTTCTTATTCTGTCATCTTTCCCCTTCCTTTCAAATCCTAATGAAGGATCTCTGTTTATTCGTTTCCATAGTTGCTACCTGACCTGCTGAGTTTCTCCAGCATTTTGTGTGTGTTGCTCTGCATTTCCAGCATCCACAGAATCTTTTGTGTCCATGAATCAGAATCAGACTTTTTCATGAAGAACTGGAGGGAAATGCTTTTTTTTCTTAGAATAGTCAATGGTAAAGAGCAATTTGTAGCAATGCCAATGTTAGTTCTGATGGTAAGCCACTGATAATAAGCTTGGGCTAAACATAGCTCCACATCAATTTTATTGCATTTAAATTTTGCACTAGTACTTTTAAGTTTGGCTTGATGCCTGCATGAAATAATGTGACCCTAGGACTTAAACACCATCAGCAACACTTTGGCAACATAATGGTGTACTAAGAAGCTGATTATTTGGGAAACTTGCACATTCAGATGGAGCTGATACTCTAATTGCAATGCTAATCTATGTCACTGATCACAGCTGTAGGAACTGAAAAATATGCAAAGTAAGGCAATATTAGCATATCAAAGGAGTCATCAAAGGTTCTAATCTAATTTATATTTTAATGTTCAGATTTTACCGAGTAACTGATCCTATCAAAATTACATCTTGTTCAGATTGATCATTCAAAGTACGTATAATGTGCATTTTCTGTTTTTTGTATGAATAATTAAAGTTGAAAAAAGCAGCATAAACATATCACTGTGGCATATGACTGGGTAAGAAAATCTAACCCACCTCCAAGTAAATAGAGTTTTATTTTCTCTCGGTCAGTTTGTTAAGGCTTCGCGGTTGATTGCCTTGAATTCAGCTTCCCTCTTCAGGATTAGAATGTAATCACTTCACAACCTGGAGCACGGATTATACCAGGATTAAAATCTGAATACAGTTATTACAGTTTCACTTGTAATGCGTTTGCCTTTTTCCGTAATGAGGCAAAATGGGAATCCCTTATTAGCAGAGGCGTATTTGCTGAATAGGGTTTTGTGTACAGGTTTTAGAGAAAAGAGAAAATAATTTTATTACACAAGATTTCCACTTGGCTACAGATTTCCCTGGCAATATTGTTACATCCTTTAATCTTAAGAAGTGAATTTTAATGTTACAGACAGCAACTTAACTGCATTTGATTGTGGTATTTTCTCAATGTTTGGTTGCATTTTAAATTTATTGAACTTTTACAGCTTAATCCAACGGACTGGGGATTCATTGGTGGATCAGACAAATTTTGATGGTGTCCATAGCCAGTCCTTTATATTCATATCTCATGCAAGACAAAAAGAGACCACTTTTGTAGGTACACCTGTACACCTGCTTGTTAATATAAATATATAATCAGTCAGTCGTGTGCAGCAACTCAATGCAAAAAAGCACACAGACAGGGTCAAGAGGTTCATTTGTTGTTCGGACTAAACATCAGAATGGGAAAGAAACGTAATCAGAATCAAGTTTATTATCATTGGCACATGTTGTGAAATTTGTTAACTTAGCAGCTGCAGTGCCATGCAATGCATGATAATATAGAGAGAAAAAAAGTAAATCAATTACAGTAAGTATACTGTGTGTGTATATATATAAAAAATAGATTAAAATGGTACAAAAGCAGAAGCAAAATATATTTTTTAAAAATCTAAGTGACTTTAACCACAGAATGATTGTTGGTACTAAATGGGGTTGTTTGAATATCTCAGAAATTGCTGATCTCTTGGGATTGTTATGCATAAAAGTCTCTAGAAAGAATGTTGTGAAAAAACAAAACAATCATCCAGTGAGCAGCATTTCTGTGGGCAAAATGCCCTGTTAATGTGAGAGGTCAGAGGAGAATGGTGAGACTGGTTCAGGCGACAGTAACACAAATAACCAGGCATTACGACAGTGGTGTGCGGTAGAACATCTCTGAATGCACAACATGTTGAACCTTGATGGGATGGGCTACAGTGGCAGAAGACTAGAAATGTACACTCAGAGGCCACTTGATCAGGTACACGAGGTAAATAAAGTGGTCACAGAGTGTACTTCTACCCAGTATACACTAAAATAGAGCAATTTGGTATTGTTAAAATCTGATCATTTGGTCACATCAACACTTTGGCTATCCATTTGTTTCCCTTATTTTGGAAATGGCTTATATTTCTGTTCAACATCCCATCTCCCCATCAGAGAAAACTGAAATGTAATTTCCAGATTTTTCCTATTTTGGAAATCTTTTCAATATCATCCTTTTTTGTAAACTCTCTGTGCTCCTGGCGTTTCCCCTAGATAGTGTGTCATTTTTAGTATTCTTGTTGTTACACAGTAGAACCATATATTGGTGAAATATTTAAGTTTATCTTGTGTCCGCCTTCTCAGGTTCTGCTCTTTTAAATAGCTGAGTAATTCTCCACGGCTTTATTTCTCATGAAGATGGTTATTTGTGAACGGAATAACTTTTGATCTTTTTGTGCCGTTACTCTCTGCTTGCACATATCTCAGAAAGGACCTGTTGTCAATGGGGAAAGTCCAGAGGAGGTTCACGAGGATGATTCCGGGACTGAAGGGTTAGCATATGAGGAGCGTTGGACAGCTTTGGGCCTCTACTCACTGGAATTCAGAAGAATGCATGGGGATCTGATTGAAACTTACTGAATGTTGAAAGGACTAAATAAGGTGGATGTGGAGAGGATGTTTCCTATGGTGGGGGTATCCAGAACTAGAGAGCATAGTCTCAAAATTGAGAGATGACCTTTTAGATCAGAAATAGGGAGGAATTCTTTTACCCATAGAGTAGTGAATCTGTGAAATGCTCTGCCACAGATTGTCCCTGCGTATATTTAAGGCAGAAGTTGATCGTTTCCTGATCAGTCAGGGCATCAAAGCCTATGGAGAGAAGGCACGTGTATGGGGTTGAATGGGATCCGTATTCAGCCATGATGGAATGGCGAAGCAGACTAGATGGGCGGAACGGCCTAATTCTTTTCCTATGTCTTTGGTCTCTTATGGTCTTACTCACTCCACTGTTCTGCAGTGTCCCCTCTGCAGATATTGCCAAGGGTTCATATGATCGGTCCAGAGAGGCTTTGTAAGAAGTGAGTTTCAATGGCTTTGTGTTTGGGAGTTTATAAACTGTCCACTTTTATAGCTTGAAAAAGTGGGAAGCATAATGCTTTCTTAACTTCCTCATTGGCGTCTTGTTGATGTGGAACCAAGCCATACAGTAGGAAATGTAAAATATTTATATCTATGAATACAGCATCCGGTTTATATAAATAACGCTTATTAGCTGAACAACTTAGTCCTGTGGGAGAGCCTTCTTGCATTTATTCCATCTATATCTATATAGATATATATATATATAATAAGTCATGCAAAAAGAGTGCAAAAATAATGAAGTAGTTCTCCTACTCTCCAGGGAAAACAGTCTTAACCTATTCAATATTTCCCGAAAACTCAGGTCTTCAAGAACCAGTAACATCCTTCCTTGTAAATTTTCTCTATACTATTTCAATCTTATTGATATCTTTCCTGTAGGTAGGTGACCAGAATTGCAAACGGTACTCTGAATTGGGTCTCACTAAAGTCTTGTACAATTTCAACATAACACTTCAACTCCTGTACTTAATACTTTGATTTATGAATGCCAATGTGCCAAAAGCTTTCTTTATGATCCTATCTACTGTGACACCACTTTCAAGAATAATAGAACTGTATTCCCAGATCCCTCAGTTCTACTGCACTCACTGTGTAAATCCTATCACAAACAAGAGAAAATCTGCAGATTGTGGAAATCCAAGCAGTGCGCAGAAAATACTGGAGGAACTCAGCTGGCCAGGCAGCATCTATGGAAAAGAGTACCAATGATGTTTTGGGACAAGACCCTTCATCAGGACTGGAGAAAATAAAAGATGAGGACTCAGAATAAGAATGTGGGAGGGGCAAGGCAGGAAGAAACACAAGGTGTCAGGTGAAGCTGGGGAGGGGTGAAGTTAAGAGCTGGGAAGTTGATTGGTGAAAGAGATACAGGGCTGGAGAAGGGGGAATCTGATAGGAGAGGACAGAAGGCAAGGAAGGAGAAGGAGGACCAGAGGGAGGTGATGGGCAGGTAAGGAGATAAGGTGAGAGAGGGAAATGGGAATGGGGAATGGTGAAGGAGAGGGGGTGGAGCATTAGTGGAAGTTCGTTCATGCCATCCTATCCTGATTTGTCCTCCCAAAGTGCAACACCCCACACTTGTCTACATTAAATTCCATCTACAAATGGAAACAATAGGATCATATAATTCCAAACTACTCTGTGACCACTTTATTAGGCATTCAGAGATGCTCCTTTGCACACCACTGTTGTAACAAATGATTATTTGAGCTACTGTCGCCTTCCTGTCAGCTTGAACTAGTCTGGCCATTCTCCTCTGAACTCTCTCATTAACAAGGCATTTTTGCCCACAGATCTGCCATTCACTGGATTTTTTTTTGTTTTTCACACCATTTTTAAACTCATTGTGCATGAAATTCCTAGGAGATCAGCAATTTCTGGAATCCTCAAACTAACCCTTCTAATACCAACAGTCATTCCACAATTGAAGTCACTTAGATCACATTTCTTCCCTATTCTGATGTTTGTTCTGAACAATAACTGAACCTCTTGACAATGTCTGCATGTTTTTAGGCATTGAGTTGCTGCCACATAATTGGCTGATTAGATATTTGCATTAACGAGCAGGTGCAGAGGGGTATCTAATAAAGTGGCCACTGAATGTTTTTCGACGTAAGACAAAATAAAGAAACACCAGCAAGAAAATACTGTGTGTGTCAGCAAGAAAATGAATTTTAGGGTTGTATATAGTGGCATATACTGTCTGTACTTTGATAAAAATTTACTTTGAACTTAGAACTGCATTCCTGTGACAGATTATGTGGTTCATCTTGATCATCAGGGACATTGGATGGAGTGGATAGCACCCAGCTACCGGATTAATTTTCATGTCAGGTATGAAACACGCAATGCATATGGCATGCTTTGTGAAGGTTGGTCTGTTGTCACCAGTTTGGAGGTCAGTGGTGGCGTTAGTATGCACTCCCTGCCGCTGGACCCTGACCCTGATCTGTCAAGGACAGTGTGGTGGCTGCCTGATCATCAGATTCCCCTTTTTAACTTAAGTAAAGTCACACACAGACGTTCTCTGTTAAGAGAATAACCCCTCAGGTGAGTACACTACAACATACTTGTACCTTGTTTTGGATTTTCACTACAACTGTGCATCACACAAACCTTGCTCCTCAACCTCCCCGACACCTTATTAAAGACACCAATCTACTCCGAGCTCAGAAAACTGCAAACCGTCATAGCCTTGCCTACTTGTCTTATTTTGTGGAATTTATCTCTGCACATATTCACTCCAGCTATAATTCCCTATTTTTCCTCATTTGTGGATTTGAAGTAATGAACATTTTGTATATTTCAAGAATATTTTATTAGCAGGGTCATTTTTATCTAGATTCTTTATGAACATTGCTAGTGGGCTCAGGCAATAGTGTCAGTACAGCAGGGTTTATTTTGCCAATATTTGTTGATGGAAGCTTCTCTGAGAATGTCATACCATGTCAACATATCATAAATTGCCTCCAATTGCTGGCATTCCTTCGTACCCTCTGTAGTCTTTTCTTTTGATTGCTGTCTCCTTGAGGTCCATTTGCCAAGGCGGTATTGTATGGGCTAACATCTGCGCCGAAGATACTTCTTGCCTCTTGGCTTTGTGTCTCTCTGTAGAAGAAACAGATGGTGCATTATTGGTGTTACAGTTAAATTGTGCTAAGCGCTGCATCCTTGCCAAATTAAAATATGCATTTGTGCTGTATCACTGCCTCTCCCCAGATAATCGTAATACACAGCAGCAATTGCATTCAAAATAGCATAACGTTGTGTTAAATCGGTTGCTCTGCTCTGACCTCTGTCTTCACTTAAATCTTCTTCAATTTCCCTGGAAAGGGTATTTTCGAGCGTTGCTTCACCAGGAAGATTAAGGTCATGGTAGTCTTCATTACAGCTTCTAATGTGTATCCTCATGGTAGCAATGAAGGTAATGCACAGTGATAATCCAACCGTGCTGGCTGCATACACAAAATGCTGGAGGAACTCCGCATGTCAGCCTGTTCCAAATTAGATATTCCATTGCATTTGAACAAACTATAGCTTGGCACGGTAGTGTAGCAGTTAGCGTAACACAATTATAATGCCAGGTACCCGGGTTCAATTCCCACTGCTGTTTGTGCATTTTCTCCATGACCCTGTGGGTTTCCTCTGGGAGCTCCTGCTTCCTTCCACATTTGAAAGATGTAGGGGTTAGGGTTAGTAAATTGTGGGCTTATTATTTCCGTGCCAGAAGTGTAACAACCACTTATCTTTGTGCATCATATTAAATGACATGAAAATTACACGTTAAAAAAGAACTGCAGATACTGGATAGCTGAAATAAAATCACAAAGTGCTGGAAATATTTTCCAGGTCAGGCAGTATCTGTGGAAAGGGAAATGGCGCTAATGTTTCAGGTCAGAGACCCTTTATCAGAATGCATTGGTCTTAACAATTTGTTATTCTTGGGCAGTCTGGTAGTGTGGCAGTTAATGTAATACTATTAAAGTGGCACATCATTACTAGTGAGCAGAAAACCAGAGGAAAAACTGTTTTGATTACATGATGGATGATCCCAATATTAATGGAAACCTTTGTTGCCAAATACTGTATAGTCTGCAGTCAAAGAGTTGTACTGAGCTTTGGAACATAAAAGACAAAAAGGAATGGGAAGCAATTGTTTATTATATGAAGTTGTAGTTGTTGGTGAAGGCACTGTTTCTCATTGTTTGTGTTCTTGTGAAAAAAATATTCATTGGAACATCTTTATGGACAGAATAGCTAGCACTTCAGAAGAAAAAGTCTATGCTTGCTGGCTTTTGTGACAATGATTGAGCAGAAGAGCCTGTCTTGAAGGACACTGCAGGAAGTTACCAGTCAACAAAAGGTGTGGGTGGCACATTCAGAATTTTATTGAATAGCAGAAAGAAAAAAAAAAGCAAAATTAATCAATCATCCTGAGCGTTCACACAGGATAAAGTTGCAGCATCTGGCACCTATCAGAGTGCACACCCTCAGAATGGAAGGGCCTCCCATTACAACAGAGATGAGGATGAATTTCTTTAAGCAGGAGGTAGTAAATCTGTACATTCATTGCCACAGACAGCTGTGGAGGCCACGTCATTGAGTAGGTTTAAAGTACAGGTTGATAGGTTCTTGATTAGTAAGGGCATTAAATATTATGGGGAGAAGGTAGGAGAATGGATTTGAGAGAGATAATAAATCAGCTATGACGGCATGTTGGTGAGGCTCAGTGGGCTGAATAGCCTAATTCTGTTATTATGTCTCAAGGTTTTATGGTCTTATTCTGCACTGGACATTGTAGTGATCAGGTCCTTGCTAAAATATATTTACGTTATTGCAAAATCTTTACTGAAGCAACACAGCAGAGTGATACCAGAGAATGTAATAGTTTTTCTTTCTATTTGACACATTCTTTTATGTACTCAAAGTGTGACACCCCAACACAGCTTTATTGATCCACTTGAAAATGGGCTTATCAACAAAGAATGTCAATTTTTCCTGTGGTTTTCTGCCCGACATTTGGGAAATCAGATCATAAATCACAAGAAGTGACTCGATAAAATGTTCAGCTGTTTCATTAGTTTTCTAGAGAACATCAATCAGTCTCTCTGGAAATTATGTACTTTTTAAAAATATCTTTAAAGATTTTTAAATCATACGGAGTAGGAAACAGTGGAATTTGAAGACCTTCCTCAACATGTTGTCAAACTGCAATGTTAATTCCAATGGCAGAATGTGCTCAACTTTATGTCAGAGACATTACAAGTGAGATTATTTTTAATCTACCATTAAAGTGTGCAGACGTACTGTTTGTTCAGTGGATACAACTTTCACTTGAGTGTTTACGATATGTTTTGTGCTGCTTCAGTTGATTACACTTGGGATACAGAGATACAATCAGCACAGCAGAACAGAAATTGTCAGGCCTCATGTCTTCATTATGACCCGATGGGAAATGAACCACACAGCAAGCTTTAACGGGAGAAATGTGTCATTGTCAGCCAGGGTTGGACACACAAATACAGACAGACACATACACCTCACTCACTGTTCCTCACACTCTCTCTCTCTCACACAGACACACACACACACACACTCACACTCTCTCACATTCACACACACACTCACACTCTCTCTCACATTCACACACACACACACATTGACTCACACCCTTTCACACTCGCACGTGCACACACTCACATTCTTCTTGGCTACCACACAACTAAATAAATTCAGCTAATGCATTTTAGACAAATTTGCTTCACACCCACCCTTGGCCTAACAATCTATAGTTGGATATGATTATTAATATTAACTAACAAAACTAGTGACCACTGATTTTAGTTTTTGCCTATAAAGGGAATGTAATTATGCTGTGATTGACTTGGACAAGGTGCTGAAGAGGTTGATGGGGATGTTGCTGGGACTGGAATATTGAGAACAGAGAATGGATAAGCTTGGGGTTGAACCAATGAAGGCTGAAGGCAAACAGCTGGGGCATGGAACATTATGAGGGATGTGGATAGATTAAATGGAAAGGGGACACAAAGAAAGACTTTGCATGATGCATTTGGTTTATTGCAGTGGAAAATATTCTAACCTTCTGATATGGAGAAAGGACTGCACAGGATCAGAAAAATCAGCAGAGTGTTACAAACACAGCCACCTCCATGATGGGTACTAACCTCTTCAGCATTGAGGACATCTTCAAAGTCGATGCTTCAGAAATGTGGCATCCATCATTATGGACCCCTGTCGCTAAGAGCACACCTTCTTTTCATTGCTTCCATGAGAGAGGAAATACGGGAGACTGAAACACTCTCTGTGTTGTAGGAAAAGCTTCTTCCCCTCAACCATCAGATTTCTGAACAGAAAATAAACTAAGAGCATTTGGCTGCTTTTTCCATTACTTATTTAACATTTTTTAATATTTTAATTATTATTTATGTTATATTTTATGTATTGCATTGTACAGCTGCTACAAAACAAAAAAAATCATGCTATATATTCATGATAATAAATCTGATTCTGATTGAGATTTTGATACTGGTTGGAGCAGTCTAGAGCTCAGTCTGAAGTAGCTGATCACACTGAAAATGCACTTCAACAGCAAAGACCTCTTGAATTTTTGGGCAATTTGTGGAATGTAGAATTTGGCTCTGATGGCTTCTTGTCCAACACTGACACAATGGGCTGAATAGTCTCCTTTGGTGTTGTGTTTATTTTTGTGCAGTCATTTCGATGTGATGTAACCTAAATGCAGGAGTGTTTAGATACACACATAGGTCCAGCTTTGGGTATACTTAAAGCAGAGGTTGATAGGTTCTTGATTAGGAAGATCATCAAATGCTATGAGGAGCAGGCTGGGGAATGGGGTTGAGATAGGTAACAAACCAGCCATGATGGCCTAATTCTGCTCCATGCCTGGTGATCTTCAGCTGAAATCTCTGCTTCAGAACTGCGATAAAGAGTCACCATTTAGGGCCTAGACCCTTCATCAGTCTCAATGAAAGGTCTTGGCCAGAAACATCGACTCTTTATTCCTCTCCATAGTCATACCTGATCTGCTGAGTTCCTACAGCATGTTGTGTGTATTTCTCTGGATTTCCAGTGTCTGCAGAACCTCTTGTGTTCAGGACTGAAGGTGGAAAGGGAAGATGACTAATCTAAAGAGGAGAGGGGGACTGGCAAGACAGCAGCCTGGGGTTGAGGTGATTGGTGAGCCAAGGAGGGCTGAATGATGATGGGTTGGTGGAACCAAGAAGGGAAGGGGAGGAGGGTAGAGCTGGGAATTGCTAGATGAGGATTAAAACAACTGTCAGTGGTGGTGGTGTTAAGTACCGAACTACAGAGCACAAGACTGCTAGGAAAGTACAGAGCTGACTTTCGAACAAGTAAATATTTAGTGACTTTGAGCAATTAGCTGAGGTTTATAGGTTGTCCAGGTGGCACCATTTAAATACTTGCAAAATGCTGGAGTAACTCAGCAGGTCAGGCAGCATCTATAGAGAGGAATAAACAGTCAACATCAAGACTGGAAAGAAAGGGTGAGGAAGCCAGAATAAGAAGGCTGGAGGAGAGGAAAGAGTATAACCTAGCAGGTGACAGATGAAACCAGGTGAGGGGGAAGATAGGTAGGTGGGAGAGGGGATAAAGTTAGAAGCTGGAATGTGATAGTTGGAAAAGGCAAAAGGGCTGAAGAAGGAATTTGATAGGAGAGTGGACTGTAATAGAAAGAGAAGAGGGGGTAGTGGACAGGGGAGGAGAAAAGAAGGGGTGAGACAAAAGCCAGAATGGGGAATGGAAAAAAAAGAGATGGGGGGGGGTAGAAATTACCCAAAGTTAAGAGAAATTGATGTTCATCCATCGGGATGGTGAAGAATTTTGTAAAATTATTTATCTGTCACTTTTTAAAGTTATTTTCCTCACCAAATAAATCTTCTAGCTTCTGGTATACTGATTTTTCACTTTAGATTTCTCAGTGGCTGATTTATTAGTAAATCAGAAATGCAGTTTAAGATTGCAATATGCATCATTGAAACAATGCAGACTTGTGTTGTTTTGTATTGGAACATGTAGCAGGCAAATGATATTGAGCAGCTAGACATTTTGATTACATTTTCCATATATTCCTTGCAGTAGGTAATAAAATCTCATCCAAGTATCTCATTATACTGACTTTTATAATTTTTTGCTGGAATAGGATTTCTAATGGATTTGCATCTGTGAGGTGTCAAGGTTTTGCACTGAGAGGGTAGTGTGTGAAAATTTATATTTCATGAGTTAGTCTCTATCCTCCAGAGCTTTAATAGTTGTGGGAAAGGATCGTCAAGGCAGACTGCATATTGATTAATTAATGTAGTGAAATTGATTTTGGAGTTACTTTGGCAGAAATTGTTGCCAACATTTATAACATAAGCGAAAGGTAGATTTAATTAAGTTGAACCAAAATGGTTTGGGGGCTTCACCCCATTCAATTGCTTTTCAGTGACATCGTCTTCTAAGATTTATACTCCCATGCACTAATTTTTTTGGTTTCTAATGTAAATTAAGATGTAAAAGTTACAAACAAATAGCCATTCTTACAATTAATTCAGATTCAGCTATAGTGTTTGTTCCTATTGTATGTTTGGATTTTATTTAGTTTGCTCTATTCAAATTCTTCAAATAATTTGTAAATCTGGATAATTCACTCAGTGGACACTTCATTAGGTAAAGAAGGAACCCAATAAAGTGGCCACTGAGTGTATGTTCAAACTTCAAAAGTTCAAAGTATATGTATTATCAAAGTACATATATGTCACCATATATATAACTCTGAGATTTATTTTCTTGTGGGCACACTCAATAAATCTATAATAAAATAATAACCATAGTTGAATCAAGGAAAGACCACACCAACTTGGATGTTTGACCAGTGTGCAAAAGACAACAAACTGTGCAAATACAAAAATAAAGAAGTAAATAGTAATAAATACAGTAAATAGCCTATAAATACTGAGAACATGAGATGAAGAGTCCTTGAAAGTGAATCAATTGGTTGTGGGAATATTTCAATCAAGGGTTAGGTGAATTTGCGTGAAGTTGTCCCCATTGGTTTAAGAGCCTGACGGTTGAGAGGTAATAGCCCTTCCTGAACCTGGTAGTGTGAGTGCTGAGGCTTCTGTGCTGTTTTCCTGCTGGCAGCAGTGAGAAAAGAGCATGTCCTGAGTGGTGGGAGTCCCTGATGATGGATGCTGGTTTCTTGCAACAGCATTTCATGTAGGCGTGTCAGTGGTGGGGAGGGCTTTATCTGTGATCAACTGGGCCATATCAAGTGTAACACTTACCCAACAGGCTGGTATATGTCTAGGGGAAAAGGAGATCCAGCCACACACCAGCCCCACCTCCCGTACGCGCAGGTGCTGTGAGAATCGAGTTTATGCCTTGCGCCCGCCCACAGTATCAAACCCACAACAAATACCGTTATGAAATACACTTGAAAGAGTTTACTAAAATTAAAAGAGTATTAGGCAATACAATATATATGCAAGGGAAAAAAACAAAAGGCGCCAACTTATCAAAGTTCAGTCAGTTTAGTGCACATTGTTGGAGCTCAACCATCGAACCATCTGACCCCTCGTCGCTTGCCTCCGACCTCCACGTCTTCGCACCTAGGACCCCCCAGTGGTCTTCCGAGCAGTGCAGTGCACGTCCACCTTCCTCGGCGTCTTCCTCCCGACTCCCCACCAAAAGCCCGCGAAAACCCCTTCCCCACGTGCCCAGCCTCACAAGACAAAATAACATTCCCCATTGGTTAACAAATGAATACAATTACCATATCAGTAAGTATAAAGCAAAACAACTGTGAGAGAAACACTTATCAGACAAAGAAGCATTCCTACTCTTAACAAACCAAAAAAACCCATTTTGAGTAACATACACAGGACATTGTACATTCTCTCCCCACCAGCAAATGTCATGCCCTCATGGCATTACCCGAGTTCCCCAACGCTTCTTGCAACACACAAAACCCAACCCAGGTGCAGAAAACAGTGACATAACTACCCAGAGTAGTAGAAATCACACTCGGTTCTCCTGGTACCACATATGTCAACCGCTCCGGGGGGTGCCTAATTCTCTGAGATCTCCATACCCCTTCTGCCCCACTGGGCTCCCTCTTCACCTGCGAACCCACTGTCTCGGACACCCCAGGTCTACCTGACAGACCCTCACCCCCTTCCTCACGGGGGTCCTCCCTCACCTGAGATCTCTCCGGCTCACGCTCGGGTTCCACCCTCTCTCCCCCCAATGTTGGCTGCCTCTCCATCTGACCCTCAAGACCTTCCCTCCTCTCACCCAACTCAGTATGGGAAGGGCCAGGAGCCTCCTCTTCTGGTACTGGAGCGCCAGCGAATGAGAACAGGGGCCACTCATCTGAGTCGTCCTCTTCCGAATCGGTAGCCATTCCCGGGTGAGGGACCCGTCCCTGCTCTTCAGCAGCGGGCTCTTCCCTTTCTCCGCGCCCTCGCAGAGTCCTTGTACTAGGCGCAACCTCCCACTCTGGCTCCATATCCACCTGCACCGCTTGACCCAGCGGCAGCAGGTGATTCCGATGGAGTACCTTGATAGGCCCTTTCCCATCCTCAGGTTTCACCCGGTAAACTGGCAGGTTCGACATCTGGCTCTCTATTACATAGGGGCTGGCTGCCCATCGATCGGCCAGCTTGTGCTTACCAAGGAGTCCCAAATTCCGTAAAAGGACCCGGTCGCCTGGCAATAATTGAACAAACTTCACCTTTCGATCATACCACATCTTATTCCTCTGATTTTGTTTGGTAGCCGCCGCCTCAGCCAACTCGTATGCCCGCTGTAACTCCCTCTTCATGTCGGACACATACTTTAGATAGGGCTTCCCGGGTAATTCACCCACTTCAACCCCAAAACACAAGTCAATGGGCAACCTCGCTTCCCGCCCGAACATCAGATAATAGGGCGAGTACCCTGTAGCATCATTGCGAGTACAATTGTAACAGTGAACCAATTGTCCAATATGACGACTCCATCTACTTTTCTGCCCAATCTCCAGCATCCCGAGCATATCCAACAGGGTCCTGTTGAACCTCTCTGGCTGAGGATCTCCCTGTGGGTGATAAGGGGTAGTCCTGGATTTCTCAACCCCAATCATAGTCAGTAATTCATGGATAAGGCGGCTCTCAAAGTCCCGCCCCTGATCGCTATGGATTCACCTGGGAAGGCCGTAATGAACAAAATACTTCTCCCATAACACCTTTGCCACTGTCGTCGCCTTCTGATCCATAGTGGGAAATGCCTGAGCATAGCGAGTGTAATGATCGGTGATGACTAAGACATTCGTGGTGTTGCTGGTGTCAGGCTCAATTGACAGGAAATCCATACATACCAGGTCCAGAGGTCCCGCACTCTGCGAGTGCGACAGTGGAGCCGCCGACGCTGGCAGGGTCTTCCTCCAGATGCAACGACTGCAGCCCCTACAGTATTCTTCGACTTCCCCCCTCATCCGGGGCCAGTAGAACCGGTCTTTGAGTAATCCATAGGTCTTTTCCACCCCCAAGTGTCCAGAATCATCATGTAAGGCCTGAAGTACAGCCTGCCGATACTCCTCCGGCAGGACCAGTTGCCAACAACGGGGTTGGTCCGGAGGTGCCATTACCCGGTACAAGATTTGGTTCTTTAACTTTAACCAAGACCACTCCTTCAATAACAGAGACACGAATGGGTGCTTCGCCTTCTCAGCCAATGCCACATTCCCCTTCTCGACCGCTCTCCACACTGTGCCAATGCCCGGGTCATTTTGCTGAGCAGCTGCCACTTCCTCCGGACTCAGTTCCGGCAACTGTTTAGTCCGCAGTGCGGTCAGGTCACAGTAAGCTAGGGGTATGGCGTCGTCAAAAAACCCCAAATGGTCCACGGCTCGTTCCAGCCTCCCTCTTCCCTCGGCCTTCACGGTGATAGCAAACTGACACATCGCCTTCACTCCAGGGGCAGGGACACTCTCCCACTCCTCGCCCTTCTCCTGTTCCCCCGGCTCCCGACGTGACAAAGCATCCGCATCGACATTCTTGCTTCTGGGGCGGTACCTCAGGCTGAAATCATATACCGACAAGGCCGCCAGCCACCGATGTCCTGTGGCATCCAGCTTCGCTGAATCAAAATATAAGTGAGAGGATTGTTATCCGTTCTCACCTCAAACTTGGCTCCGTACAGGTAATCACCCAGCTTGTCCACCACCGCCCACTTCAGTGCCAGGAACTCCAACTTGTGAGTGGGATAGTTTCTCTCCGATGGCGACAAGCTTCGGCTGACAAAGGCTACCGGCCTCAATGCTTTGCCATGCTCCTGGTACAGAACAGCCCCGAGACCCTCTCGACTGGCATCCGTGTGCAGCACATATGGCTTCTGGGGATTGGCAAAAGCCAACACCGGGGCCTGAGTCAGTGCCCTTTTCAAAGATCGGAACGCCTCTTCACATTGATCATCCCATCTCGAGCCAAAAGGTTCCGCCGGGTTCCAGTATCCTCCAGTATCCTGCTTCTGGTCCCCCTTCCTTTTCTTTCCCACCGGGGGATAGCCACACAACAGCTGAGTCAACGGGTGACACACTTTGGCGTATCCTTTCACAAATCGGCGGTAATACCCACAGAACCCCAAAAATGAGCGCAGAGCGCCCACCTTCTGGGGTCTCGGCCACGTGGTCACGGCCTCTATCTTGGTTGGATCAGTAGCCACTCCCTCTTGTGAAATGATATGGCCAATGTAGCTAACCGATGACTTGCAGAACTGGCATTTGTCCAGGGAAAGCTTCAACCCTTCTTCATTAAGCCGGCCCAACACCTTCAACAGCCTCTCCTCATGTTCCTCCAAAGTCGATCCAAACACTATCAAATCGTCCAGATACACCAGCACCTCTAACAGATTTATATCCCCCACAGTTCTCTCCATGAGCCTCTGGATGGTGGCTGGGGCCCCCGATATGCCTTGGGGCATTCGTTCGAACTGAAAGAACCCCAGCGGGCAGATAAAAGCGGTCTTCTCTTTATCGTCCGCACTCATCGGGATCTGGTAATACCCACTTCTTAAATCCAGCACACTGAACCACTTCGCACTGCTCAGGCAGGCCAACACATCCTCGACTCTTGGGACAGTATATTGATCAGGGAAAGTTCGCCGATTCAAAGTCCTGTAGTCCACACACATGCGCACCCTCCCATTCTTCTTCCGTGCCACCACTATTGGGGACGCATAAGGACTTCGGGACTCAGCTATGATTCCGGCCTCCTTCAACTTGCACAAGTGCTGCCGCACGTCCTCAACATCTGCCGGAGCCAGCCGCCGGGATCTCTCTCGGAACGGGGTGTCTTCCGTTACCCAGATGGTGTGGCGAGTGCTTTTGGAGCAGCCAACATCAAACTCGCCCCGAGAAAAAACAGCTTCCATCTTCAGCATCTTCTCCACTAGCCTGCGTTTCCACTCCGGCGACACAGGGGAATCCCCGAAGTTAAAGACTTCAGCGGTCAGCTCCCTTCGATGCTCCGATCCCTCCCCGTTAGGGGTCCTCACTGGTGCGCTAGACGTTACCGTCACTGGGAATAGATGTGCCAGCGGCATTCCCCTCTTAAAGGTGATTTCTCTTGCTGTGGTGTTCCTGACACTTATAGCTATACGCCTCGCATGTACCACCCCTGGTCTCTGCACTTTGGGCCTCACCAGCGCCCCCGCCGGAAATCGTGTCTCCCCTTCAAGATCGTCCGGGGCGTCTACTAACAGGGCTTCGCCCGTCGGCACTCCTGGGAATCTGGGGGTCCCCATCACTAGTGCTACCTCCCCTGGTCGGATCACCTTGGGCCTCGCCTGCATACACCACACCGTCCCTCGTTTACACTCCGGGTCCAGCCCTTGGGAGGCAACCCCTTCTTCGAACACCGCTCGAAACACTGGATGCACCAAGAGGGTTTCCAGAAAGTCTTCCCCCCCTTTCTCCTTACAAGCTCCCAGGAGCCGTCGCACCACAGGGGAGTTAGTCCCCACCAGGAAGGCAGCACCACCGGTTTCCACCAGGTCAGGACACACCAACACCAACGTCTCAATAGCTTCAGACACTTCCACATCGCCCTCCGAGAACTCCAATCTCACCGATAGGTACCCATCATACGGGTAGTCACCCTCGCTCACACCCCAAATCTGCAGTGCGTCAAATGGGGTTACGGGCAAATGCTTTAGATATTGATTGTAGAAAGACCGGTACAATAAGGTCACCTGCGATCCCGTATCAAGAACGGCTTTTGCGTAAACTCCCTCTATCCGTAGACCCACACTGGCACGGGGTCCTACCAGCCCATCCGGAATAGAGGCGTGGGCACCCGGGGGTCTTCCGGCTGATCTCTGGGAACGTGTTCCTCCAGAGGCTCCAGTCCGTTCCCTCACTGAGCCTCTCCTAAGTTTCCCAACACCTCTCCCTTCTTAGTCGCAGGGGGGCTTGTCCTCCGCAGGACTCCTTGTCTCTCACAATCCCACCTAAAGTGCCCCTCCTCTCCACAGCTATAGCACACCCTCGGCCGCCCACAGTCCCACCTGAAATGCCCCTCTTTCCCACAGTTAAAGCACGCTGCCTGCCGCCCCTCCTTTCCCAGGACGGCTCCCGCTCCCAACCGACTGCACTGGTCGCCCCCGGGAGTGGGTACCTCCCCTGTCCTTCCCCTCCAGAGGGGGGTCCCTACTCCCCTGGGGGTTGTCAGTTCTCCACCCAGCCACCACTTCCTGTATCGCTGAGGATCGCTCAGTAGGCCCGCGCCCCTTTTCCACCCCAACGCTCTCTCTTCCTCCCGCACCTTTCTAATCAGTTGCCCGAACAATGGAGGGGGGCCTTTTCTATAAGCCTGCCGGATAGTCCATGCCAACTTGTCCTCCTCCAGAGAGCCACTGAATATCTGACTCATCCTCACGCTAGCCATGTCAGGCGCCTTCACTACCCCCCGGCGCCGCAGCCCCGAGAGCATCCCCTCCATCCGAAATATGTACTCGGAGAGCTTTTCCCCTATCCATTGTTCCAGGCATTGAAACTCTGCTAAAAGCAGCCAGGGTTCCCCTGACAACCCAAACACTCCCTCCAAAACTTCTATACATTCCTCCACTGAGGCCCCAGGCTTCTCAGCTTTCAACTCCCGGACTGTTTTGGCTGTCGAACCCCTCAAACTTCCCACCAATCGCTGCCTCTTCTCCTCCTCCGAGCCTGGCCACTCCTCTAACATCAAAGACGTATGCTCGATCCAGGTCTCATAGTCCACCTCCCCGTCCGGAGTAGGCTTGGCTCTGGAGAACACCCCCAGCTTCAGCCGTGGCCTCTCGGCCAGTCCCACCAGGGAGTTAAGTGCGGCTGCCAGCTCCGAGGCTTCCCCCCCTACCTGGGGGGCGGGGCCTAGTCACGCCTCCCTCCTCCAACCTCCCTTTACTAGTGCCGGGCACCTCTCTGGGGTCCACCTCTAGCTTTAGCTCCTCAGCCTCATCCTCGGAGAGGGTGTGGAGCCCCCACGGCCCCGCCTCCCCCGGAACACTGACCGTCGCCGGCAGTTCCAACGTCCTGACGTCAGCACTCGTACGAACCAACACCCAGCTAGACTCCACCTCTTTACCACACCATTTAGCTACCAATTCTACCTGCCCAATACCTTTTACCAAACTTAAGCCCCGCACTAACGCATCTCCCGAAACTCGAAAATCCACTCCGCTCACTGCACAGGCATACTGCACCGGTACATCTTCCAACTCGCACCAGCTAACAATCTTATCTCTGTCCATCTCCGGTCTGCTGCCTGTGCGATTCCACAGCCCCTGACCATCCAATCCGGGACAAGCACCCCACAAATGTAACACCTACCCAACAGGCTGGTATATGTCTAGGGGTAAAGGAGATCCAGCCACACAACAACCCCACCTCCCGTACACGCAGGTGCTGTGAGAATCGAGTTTATGCCTCGTGCCCGCCCACAGTATCAAACCCACAACAAATACCGTTATGAAATACACTTGAAAGAGTTTACTAAAATTAAAAGAGTATTAGGCAATACAATATATATGCAAGGGAAAAAAACAAAAGGTGCCAACTTATCAAAGTTCAGTCAGTTTAGTGCACATCGTTGGAGCTCAACCATCGAACCATCTGACCCCTCGTCGCTTGCCTCCGACCTCCACGTCTTCGCACCTAGGACCCCCCAGTGGTCTTCCGAGCAGTGCAGTGCACGTCCACCTTCCTCGGCGTCTTCCTCCCGACTCCTCACCAAAAGCCCGCGAAAACCCCTTCCCCACGTGCCCAGCCTCACAAGACAAAATAACATTCCCCATTGGTTAACAAATGAATACAATTACCATATCAGCAAGTATAAAGCAAAACAACTGCGAGAGAAACACTTATCAGACAAAGAAGCATTCCTACTCTTAACAAACCAAAAAAAGCCATTTTGAGTAACATACACAGGACATTGTACACAAGTACTTTTTGTAGGATTTTCCATTCAAAAGCATTGCTGTTTCCATAGCAGGTTGTGATGCAGCCAGTCAATATACTCGCCACTGCACATCTATAGAAGTTTGTCAAAGTTTTAGATGACATGCCAAATTTTCACAAATTCCTAAAGAAATAGAGGTGCTGCTGTGCTTTCTCCATAATTGCACTTATATGCCGGGCCCAGAACAGGTCCTCCAAAATAATAACACTTAGGTTTAGAACTTAAAATTGATTACCCTCTCCATCACTGAAACTCCAATGAAGGCTGGCTCATGGACTTCTGGTTTCCTTCTCTTGAAGTCAACAATCAACTCCTTGGTCTTTCTGACAATGAGGAAGAGGTTGTTGTTTGGCCAGATTTTCTATCTGCCTCCTATGTGCTGATTCATCATTACCTTTGATTTAGCCTATGATAGTGGCGTCATCAACAAACTTGAATATGGCATTGAAGCTATGCTTAGCCACACGGTCACAATATGTTCATTATGTTCATGGTCTTCTGCCACTGTAGCCCATCCACTTCACAGTTCAGTGTGTTGTGCATTCAGAGATGCTCTTCTGCACACCGCTGTTGCAACATGTGGTTATTTGAGTTACTGTCGCCTTCCTGTCAGCTTAAACCAGTCTGGCCATTCTCCTCCTACCTCTCTCATTAACATTTTTGCCCATAGGGCTGCCACTCACTTGATACCTTCTGTTTCTCACACCATTCTCCGTAAGCTCTAGAGACTGTTATGTGTGAAAATCCCAGCAGACCAGTAGTTTCCGAGATACTCAAACCACCCTGTCTGCCACACATAATCATTCTGTATTAAAAAACACAAAATGCTGGCAGAACTCAGCAGGCCAGACAGCATCTATGAGAGGAGGTAATAACGACGTTTTGGGCCGAAACCCTTCGTCAGGAGTGAAGTAACATGGGATGGTCGAGGGGGGATAAGAAGTGTGGGGAGGGATAAAGTAGAGAGCTGGGAAGTGATAGGCTGGAGGGAAATAGGCTGGGGGGAGGTGGAGAATTATGGGAAATAAAAGAGAAAGAAAGGTAGGGCTGGGGGGAGAGATTATAGTGGGGTGGGGGGGGGGAAGAGAGAGAAAGAGAACCAGACTAAAATAATAGATAGGGATGGGGGTAAGGATGGGGGGCAGGGGTATCAATGGAGGTCAATGAGTTGGATGTTCATGCCGGCAGGAAGGAGGCTACCTAGGCGGGAGATAAGGTATTGCTCCATCGACCTGCGTGTGGCCTCATCTTGATGGTAGAGGAGGCCATGGACAGACATGTCGGAGTGGGAGTGGTCTGTGGAATTGAAGTGTGTGGCCACAGGGAGATCCCGCCACTGCTGGAGGACTGAGCGCCGGTGTTCGGCGAAATGGTCTCCCAGCCTGCAGCGGGTCTCCCCAATGTATAAATGGCCACATCAGGAGCACCGGATATAGTATATCACCCCAGTTGGACCGGCACCATCATTACTTCTAGTTTCCAGAGTAAACCGTCTGTATTGCCCACTGGGAACTGAATTTCTTTATTATCTACATATATATTAACACACATTTCACGGTCAAAGTCACTTAGATCACATTTCTTGTTGGTCCAAACAATAACTGAACCTTTTGACTGTGTCTGCATGCTGTTATACATTAAGTTGCTGCCACAGGATTGGCTGATTAGCTATCTGCATTAACAGAAATATGTACCTAATAACATGGTCACAATGTATTTTGTTTCTCGTTTTCCCCCTGAATTTCAAGGAAAAATATTTAGACTCTAAGTATACCTCTGAATATTTAATATTTTCCTTTACATTTTAGAGGTAATTGTAATTAAATTGAATAGTTTTTGATCCTAGAAGTTAATTTGCAATCAATCACAGTTCAAACAAATTCAGAAGTAAGGGGAAAATTTCCCAAACTTCAAGAGCTAAATAATATCTTTTGTGTGGAACATACTGATTCATAGCAATAATGAAAGATTATGAGCTAACAGTGGGAGAGAAAATCAGAGATTTTGATGTTTATAGTCAATGATCTTTCAGTAGAGCTTTGAAAAATAACCAACGGGATGTGTGCTTAGCCCACTGCTCTTCTCTCTCTATACCCATGATAGTGTAGCTAGGCATAGCTCAAACACCATCTATAAATTTGCTGGTGATACAACCATTGTTGGCATAATCTCAGGTGGGTACAAGAAGGGCATACAGGAACGAGATAGCTGAGTGGTGCTGCAGAAACAAGCTTGCACTCATGTCAGTGTCCGGAGAGCTAATTGTGGACTTCAGACAGGGGAAGACTAGGGAACATGAAGCAAACCTCCTATAGGGATCAGAGTGGTGAGAGTGAGCAATTTCAAGTTCTTGGGTGTCAAAATCTCTTGAGGGTCTCACCTGGTTTCAGCATATCAATGCAGCTATAAAGAAGGCAAGAGAGCAGTTATATTTCATTAGGAGTTTGAGGAGATTTGGTTTATCACCTAAAACACTCGAAAACCTCTACAGATGGACCATGGAGAGCACTCTGACTGGTTGGAACAACATCTAGTATGTGCGGGGGGGGGGGGGGGAGGGGGGTTTGCTACTGCACTGGATCAAAGTAAACTGCAGAGAGCGGTAAAATTAATCAGCTCCATCATGGGTTCTAGCCTCCCTAGTATCCAAGACATCTTCAAGGAGCAGTGCCTCAGAAAGATGACATCCATTGTTAAGGCTGCCCACCACTCTGGACATGCCCTCTTCTCATTGTTACCATCAAGATGGAGGTACAGAAGCCTGAAGGCACACACTCAGTGATTCAGGAACAGCTTCCTCCCCATCTGACATACGATTTTTAAATGGACATTGAACTCATGAACACTACCTCTCTTATTTTTAATTGCTGTTTTGCTCTACTTATATTAATTTAAATATTTAATATACATATATATATACTTACTGTAATTGTTTTTTCTATATTTCTCATGTATTGCATTGTACTGCTGCTAAGTTAAGAAATTTCATGACATATACCAGTGATATTAAACATGGTTATCATTCTGAATAAGATGGAGAAGAAAGGTAGGAATAAAAGGGCTATGATTGTTTAATAATACAAGAGTGGTTATTTGAAGAATTGGATAGTGTTGAGAGCAGGGTGTGTAATATGCCCTTTAGAAAGAGACTTCTAGCTCTGTCCAGTGTGTCTGGACTAGTGTATAGTCCCAGGGACAGAGATGTTAGAGTGGACATGGGCGTTATTTGACTGCGCATGAATGTAAAAAGCTGCAGAGTGTAGTGGACTCTGCCCAATGTATCACAGGAACATCACACCTTATCATGAGTAGGATTTAAGGAGGTGCTACATCAAGAAGGCAACATCCATCCCTATCATCTGGTCAATGCCATTTTCTCTCAGCTACCACTAAGCAGGAGGTACAAGCGCTTGAAGTTCCACACCAACAGGTTCAAGAACAGCAACTACTCCTTAACCATTTGGTTCCTGAACCATACAGCAAAACCCTAAACACCACAACAGTTTAGCAACACTCTGACCTCTCCTGAAGGAGGGTCTTGTCCTGAAACATTAATTTCCATGGATGCTGCCTGACCTGCTGAGTTCCTCCAGCATTTTGTGTCTGTTACTATAAAACCATAAGACCGTAAGCCACAGGTGCAGAATTAGGCCATCTGGCCCATCGAGTTTGTTCCACCATTCAATCATGGCTGATCCTTTTTTTTAATCTCCTCCTCAACCCCAGTATCCGGCCTTCTCCCCATAACATTTGATGCCATGTCCAATCAAGAACCTATCAATCTCTGCCTCAAATACCCCCAACAATCTGGTCTCCGCAGCTGCATGTGACGATAAATTCCACAAATTCACCACCCTCTGGCTAAAGAAATTTCTCCCCATCTCTGTTTTGAAAGGGTGCCCCTCTATCCTGAGGCTGTGCCCTCTTGTCCTAGACTGTCCTACCATGGGAAACATCCTTTCCACATCTACTCTGTCTAGGTCTTTCAACATTCAAAAGGTTTCAATGAGGTTCCCCCCCTCATCCTTCTGAATTCCAGCATGTGTAGACCTTCAGCCTCTCATTCCTGGAATCATCCTTGTGAACCTTGTTTGGATCCGCTCCAATGCCAGCACATCTTTTCTAACATGAGGGGCCCAAAACTGTCACAATACTCAAGGTGAGACCTCACCAGTGCCTTATAAAGCCTCAGCATCAGATCCTTGCTCTTGTATTCTAGAGCTCTGGAAATGAGTGCTAACATGGATCACCGACTCAACCTGCAAGTTAACCTCCAGGGTGTACTGCACAAGGACTGCCAAGTCCCTTTGGATCTCAGAATCCTGGATTTTCTCCCCGTTTAGAAAATAATCCGCAAATTTATTTCTACTACCAAAGTGCATGACCATGCATTTTCCAACATTGTATTTCATTTGCCACTTTCTTGCCCATTCTCCTAATCTGTCTAAGTCCTTCTGCATCCTACCTGTTTCCTCAACACTACCTGCCCCTCCACCAATCTTCCTATCATCTGCAAACTTGGCAACAAAGCCATTTTTTATCAATTATGCTATTGTTTGCATTGTTGTAACTATATGTTGTAATTATGTGGTTTTGTGCAGGTCTTGTAGCTTTAGTTTTTGGTCTTGTTTTTGTCTGGTGGATTTGGAGCTCCTTTCCAGGGAATGCGCTAGACGGTAGCGTGATATTAATATGCAGCAGCCTCTCCGGACTCTGGATTGGGGATTGCCAAACGTTACATGGATTTTCTGGTGTAGTCTGTTTTGTCATATGCTTTTTTGATATCATTCTGGGGGAACGTTGTCTCATTTTTTAACTGCATTGCATTTGTGGTTTCTAAATGACAATAAACTGAATCTGAATCTGAATCTATTTCATCATATAAATCATTAAAAGAAGTGGTCCCAACACTGACTCCTGCAGAACACCACTAGTCACTGGCAACCAACCAGTACAGGATCCTTTCATTCCCACTCGTTGCCTCCTACCAATCAGCCAATGCTCTAACCATGTTAGTAACTTCCCTGTAATACCATGGGCTCTTAACTTGGTAAGCAGCCTCATGTGTGGCATCATGTCAAAGGCCTTCTGAAAGTCCAAATAGATAACATCCCCTGCATCCTCTTTATCTATCCTACTTGTAATCTCCTCAAAGAATTCCAACAGTTTCGTCAGGCAGGATTTTCTCGGAAGGAAACCATACTGACTTTGTCCTGTGTCACCAAGTACTCCATCACTTCACCCTTAACAATTAACTCCAACATCTTCCCAACCGCTGAGGTCAGGCTAACTGGTCTATAATTTCCTTTCTGCTGCCTTCCTCCTTTCTTAAAAAGTAAAGTAACATTTGCAATTTTTCAGTCCTCTGGCAGCATGTCAGAGTTCAGTGATGTTTGAAAGATCATTTCTAATGCCACCACAATCTCTAACGCTACCTTTTTCAGAACCCTGGGGTGCGGTTCCTCTGGTCCGGGTGACTTATGTACTTCTAGGTCTTTCAGCTTTTTGAACACCTTCTCTCTTGTAACTGTAACTTCACCCACATCTCTTCTAAACATCAGGTATTCTACTATGACTACTCCGATCGCTTCACTCTAACGTAGACTTTTTTTGTTATAATTGTGTTATCCATTGTAAAAAAAAATGTATAATTTAGTTTAATTTAGTATAACTTGTCCTCCTCTTGCACCAAGATGAGTACACTCTCGGGGTGGAGGAACAATACCTTACATTCCGTCTGAATAGCTTCCAACCTGATGGTATGAATATTGATTTCTCCTTTTTTAAAAAAAATCCCTCCACCTTCCCTCTTCTTCTGTTCATCACTCTGTCCTCTTACCTGCCTATCACCTCTGCCTGGATCCCATCTTCCATCCTTTTCTCTTGAGTTCCACTCTGATCTCCTATCAGATGCCTTCCTCTCCAGCCCTGTATCTTTCCTACCCAGCTGACTTCACCTTTCACCTTATAGCTATGCTTGTATCTCTCCCCACACCTTGTTTATTCAGGCAACTTTCCCCTTCCTTTCCAGTCCTGAAGAAGGGTCTCGGCCCAAAACATGGATGGCTTATTCACTTCCATAGATGCTGCCTCACTTGCTGAGTTCCTCTGGCATTTTGTGTGTGTGTTGTTCCATATAATTTATTTTATGTTTTTCTAGTGATTGCTGCTTATATGATGTTCTGCACTTATGATGCTGCTGAAAGTAAGTTTTTCATTGCACCTGGGCATACGTGGATTTGTGCATTTGACAATAAACTTGACACAGTTGAAAATGCATGTGGCCAAAGATGAGAAGTGTGCTTTCAAAAGGAGGCCTTCTTTAAACAAACAAAAGAAAATGTGCAGATACTGGAAATCAAAGCAACACACACAAAATTCTAGTGGAACTCAGCCGGTCAGGCTGCATCCATGGAAAAGAGTAAACTGTCAACGTTTCAGGCTGATGATGAAGGGTCCTGGCCCAAAGTTACTCTTTACCATAGACACTGCCTGGGTATCTGAGTTCCTCCAGCATTTTGTGGGTGTTGCTCGGCCTTCTGTAGAGCTCACTTTCAGCTGATGCCATTTGACCTTCAATGGATCTTCTGCAATTTCTTCCTTTTATTTCTGACTTCCAACATCAAAGTATTGCCCTCTTGTATTGATAAGGGTCAGAGAGAGACACTTTGAACTTCAGTTTACATACTGAGTGAACAACACACGCATTACATAACAATCATAATGCAACAACAGAGTCTGCATTACATAATAATCTTGAGCAGCAGGCTGAAAGGGAAATGCAGAGTACAGTGTGCAAAGAGAAAGATGCATCTTCAGTTTAAACACAATATATCAGGGGTAGGGGCTAAGCCGCTTAATGCAGAAGTGGTCAAGAAATGCTACTTCACACAGTGATCAATAGAATTATAATCTTGTTTGAGGTGCAGCATTGTGCAAAAGGTAGCTAGATATGGTAATCTGCTTTTGCTTTAGTTATTTAACTTTATGTACCTATACTGATGTGCTGAATAAACCAAATAGGTTTTCCCTTCAGCACTTCATGATTTGTATGTATAACATTGAATTGTTAACTACAATATATTTAGTTCTCTTTCAGTATGTTGATATAGCCAAAATTAAATTGGAAAAGTAAATATGCATTTGCACAGAAGGTCTGTTTTGTGCATTATAGAACATAGAACGATACATTACAATTATTTTATCCTGTCTCCTCCTTATTAAGAGCAAAGAACAAGCATACCCCTGGTGATTCAGTGAAGATTTGTCCAAATATTGAGTGTTGAGTTTAAATTGTGGGTATTCAAGTCATCATGCAAGCCTGGGAGTACATTAGGAGCCTGGTTGTAGTAGCAGCTGTACCAGCATAGGGCGTGTCCACTTGGATCTGGCCCTTTTTAATCTGAAAGATGTGTGGATTTCATTTCAATGGAGAAACAGTGTTCTAGTTACAGTCATAGTCAGAGAGCACAGCAGCAAAGAATCAGGCCCTTTGGCCCATCTAGTGCATGCCAAACTGTTGTTCTGACTAATCCCGTTGATTTGTATCTGGACCATAGCCCTCCATACTCCTCCCACCATATACTTATCCAAAATTCTCTTTACTGTTGCAATCTAACCCACTTCCATCACTTCCAGTGGCAGCTTACTCCACACTCTCACCATCCTCTGAGTGAGGAAGATTCCCTCATGTTCCCCTTAGATATTTCACCTTTCACCCTTTATCCATGATTTTTAGTTCTAGTCTCACCCAACCTCAGTGGAAAAAGCCTGCTTGCATTTATCCTGTTTATACCCCTCATAATTTTGTATTCTTCTATTCCCTGTAGCATAGGAGAATGAGGGGACTTTTGATAAAGTCCTAGACCTTTCCAACCTTTCCCCATAACTCAGATCTTCAAGGCTTGATAACTTTCCTGTTGGTAGGTGACCAGAACTGCAGACAACACTTTTAATTAGGCCTCACCAATGTCTTATACACCTTCAACATAACATCCAAACTCCTGTATTCAATACTGTGATTTAGGAAGGCCAATGTGCCAAAAGCTCTCTTTAAAACCCTATCTACCTGTGATGCTATTTTCATGGAATTCAAAATCTCTACTCTGACCTGACAAAACTCAAATGGAAGTAGACTGTTGACTGAAACCAATAGGACAAAATTACTTCCGATTTATTTGATTAGATAAAATAGAAAAAAAAATCTAACCCCTCCATTTCTTCTTGCTCCCACACATTTTGCAGTTTTTAAAAGTTGCAGTCAATGAAATATTGTGAATATAATTGACAGAACATTTTGTCAATTAACATCCAGACACTTCTGTTCCCTGGGAAGCATCAACTCCAATAAAAGGCCATAACCTTTCTATTATCTCTCAATGGCATTTCCATTGCCAGCTCCCATCCTGTCAACATCCTGGAAAATAAAATTTAGCAGAACTTCAAACAAAATACAGACTTAAATGCCAGTATGACAAGATGGAGTATAAGGCTTTATATCCTGAAGCAGGTGGCTCATTTCCCCAATCAATCTGTTGAATGTCATTAGTCACAGTTCAGGAATGTTCCAGAATACTCTTCTGTTCTCTGGATTCATGCAGTTCCAGTAAGACTTGAAAAACTTGATGTCTTCAAATTTGAAGCAGCGTATCTGACCATCAACTTAAACACAACTTAAAACATTTACCTGTAAGGTGAGTGTACCACAACGGAGGCATGACAACATAACGTTTAATGTTAGCTTTACCACGTCAGCCAACAGAAGCTTGGAGTTCATTTCCTGATGTTTTCTTTAAGGAGCTTGTAAATTCTCATGTGGTGCACATTGGTTTCCTCTGAATGATCTGGTTTCCTCCCACAAAGCATATGGGTTAGAGTCTCAAATTTACCTGGTCCATTTCCAACATCTCCCTTCCCTTTCTCGATCTCTCTGTCTCTATCTCTAGACACAGCTTATCTACTGATGTCTGTTGTAAGCCCACTGACTCTTACAGCTACCAAGGCTATACCTCTTCCCACCTTGTTACTTGTAAAAATGTCATCCTGTTCTCTCAATTCCCCAGTTTCCATCACATCTACTCTCAGGATGAGGCTTTTCATTCTAGAACTAAGAAGATGTCTTCTTCAAAGAAAGGGACTTCCCTTCCTCCACCATCAGTGCTTCCCTCAACCACGTCTCTTTCATTTCACATATGTCTGCACTCAACCCATCCTCCTGCCACCCCACCAAGGATAGAGTTCCTCTTGTCCCCACCTACCACCCCACCAACCTCCCCAATCAGCACATAATTCTCCATCACTTTCGCCATCTCCAGCGAGATCCAACCACCAAGCACATCTCTCCTTCCACACCCCCCCCCCAACATTCTGCTTTCCACAGGGATAACTCCCTATGCAACTCCCTTGTCCATTCATCCCTCCCTTCTGGCATTTTTCCTTGCAAGCAGAACAAGAGCTACACCTGCCCCTACACCTCCTCCCATTCAGATCCCTAGGAGGTTCTTCCAGGTGAGGCAACTGTTCACCTGTGACTCTGTTGGGGTTATCTACTGTATCCAGTACTCCTGGTGTGGCCTCCTGTTTATCGGTGAGACCTGATGCAGATTGGGAGACCGCTTCGACAAGCACCTACCGGAAAATCCTACCAATCTGCTAGAAAAAAGCAGGATCGCCCACGTCCAACCATTTTAATTCCACTTCCCGTTTCCATCCCGACATGTCAGTCCATGGCTTCCTCTACTGTTGTGATGAAGCCACACTCAGATTGGAGGAGCAATACGTTATATTCCGTCTGGGTAGCCTCCAACCTGATGGCATGAACATTGATTTCTCAGACTTCCAGTAATGTTCCCCCTCCCCACCACTACATCATTCCCTATTCCCACTTTTCATCTCTCACCTTATCTCTTTACCTGCCCATCACCCCCCTCTTGTGTTCTCCACCTTTTCTTTATTCCATGACCTCTGTCCTGTCCCATCTGATACCCCACTCTCCAATCACTTTCACCAATCAACTTCCCAGCTCCTTACTTCACCCCTTCCTGCCTCCCGATTTCACCTATCACCTTGTGGGTCTCCCTCCCCTCCCCCACCTTGTTACTCTGCTGATGTCTATTGTAAACCCACTGACTCACACAGCTACCAGGACTATACCTCTCCCCACCCTGTTACTTGTAAACATGTCATCCTCTTCTCTCAATTCCCCAGTATCCAGGTAAATTTGAGGCTCTAACCCATAAGCCTTATGGGAGGAAACCAGATCATTCAGAGGAAACCTACATGCATCTCATGAGAATTTACTTTCTTACTCTGACTCCTCATCTTTTTTTTCCAGTTTTCGGCCTTCTCTGTACTCTTTTCCACAGATGCTGCCTGGCCTGCTGAATTCCTCCAGCATTTTGTGTATGTTACTTGGATTTCCAGCATCTGCAGATTTTCTCTTGTTTGGGTTAGAATAAGTAAATTTTGGGCATACCAGATTGGCGCTGGAAGAACATCCTCAGACTGTGTTGGTTGTTGACACAAATGACACATTTCACTGTATGTTTCAATGTACATATGATAAATAAAGCTAATCTTTATCTTCATGCCCTAAGGTACTGGTCTTAACTCACTGTTGTTTGATGTTCTGAAAGGGCAAATGTACGTTTGTAGATCGTAATGGAAATATTATCTCCAAGTTCTTGTGCAAGTCCTAATTAGACCATCTTATACTACAAAAAGATGCTGATAATCCTCTATCCTGTGCTTTGGAAATCTTGATGTTTCAGCACCTGGCTTACTGGGTGCAGGTATTGAGTTCCTTTCAACACTCTGTGGTATTCATAAGCTGAATACATACATTCTTTTACCGAGGAAAAGGAAATCAAAACCTACAGGCCATGTTTGAAGTGAGAGCGGAAAGATATAAAAGGGGTAATTGTCCTGAGGAGCAATTTCTTCACTCAGGTGGTGATGCGTATTTTGAATGAGCTGCAGCAGCAGCTGTAGTCATTTAGAAAGGCACTTGGATAGGAATTGTTTAGAGTGGGGATTCCCAACCTCTTTTATGCCATGGACCCCTGCTGGTCCCCAGGTTGGGAATCCCTGGTTTCAGGGATATGGGCCAAACACAGGCAAATGGGACATGTTTAGGTGGTACCTTAGTTGGCATTGATGATGATAAATCAGGCATGATGGACTTGCAGAGCGGAGTTGATGGGCTGCATCACCTAATTCTGCTCCTGTGTCCTGTGGAATTAGTTGTGCTGAAGGATTTATTTCACTCTGACACTGAAAGATGATTCAGGCCATTGAGTCTATGCCAGATCTGAGAGAAATCTGATTTTCTCCTCTTACTTCCCTGTGATCTGTTATCCCTCACAGGACCATCACAGGCCCCTGCATCTTCTACCACCCAACATTCCAGGACAATTTACAGTCAGTAAAACCAATTAAAAATTAACAGTAGTGCAGTGGTTAGTGTAACGCTTTTCAGTGCTGGCAATCCTGGTTCAATTCCACCACTGTCCATCAGAAGTTTGCATGGTCTCCCCGGCACTGCACGGGTTTCCTACGGGAACTCCAGTTTTCTCCCGCATTCTGCTTAGGGTTAGTAAGTTGTGGGAATGGTATGTTAGTGCTGGAAGCATGGTGGCATTTGTGGGCTGCCCCCAGCACATCCTCGGACTGTTTTCATCATTGATGCAAGCAGCACATTTCACTTTGTATCTTTATGTAATATGGCCAATAAAGCAAATCTGTAATCTTGATTAGCAAGCACATAGTTTCCATGGGGAATGAAACCAGAACATCCAAAAGAAATCTATACTGGCAGCACCAGAGTTCCTGATCAAATCCCAGTTGCACCACTGTGCCATGTATCTATCTCTTTGTACACTCACTGACCACTTTATTATGTACACCTGTACACCTGCTTGTTAATGCAAATATCTAATCAGCCAATCATGTGGCAGCAACTCAATGCATAAATGCATGCAGACATGCTCAAGAGGTTCAGTTGCTGGTCCGACCAAACATCAGAATGGCAAAAAAATGTGATGCAAGTGACTTTTGCCATGGAATGATTGTTGGTGCCAGATGGGGTGGTTTGAGTATCTCAGAAACTGCTGATCTCCTGGGATTTTCACACACAGCAGTGAAAATGGTTGCATTGGGTTTACAGAGAATAGTGTAAAAAACTAAAGAAAAATCCAGTTCTGCATGTGAAAATGCCTTGGCCAGACTGGTTCAAGTTGACAGAAAGGTGACGGTAATTCAGATAACCATGCATTACAACAGTGGTGTACAGAAGAGCATCTCTGAATGCACAACATATTGCACTTTGAACTGGATGAGCTACAACAAGAGAAGACCACAAACATACACTCATTGGCCACTTTATTAGAGACAGATGGTGTCTAATCAAGTGGCTGCTAAGTGTACGTGTGTATCACGGTGTATGTATTTCCTGCTTACCAACCTTCAGCAGTTGGAAGCAGGTTCTCTTTATCTGCTCCACCTAAACTCATTGTGAGTTCAAGCTTTCCTCTAACTAATCTGATCTTGGCTTTCTCTGCTCTGAGGAGAACAACCTCAGCTTTTTCATTTCATCCACGTAACTCCAATCCCTCAAAACAGAACCAAAATCAAGTTTAATATTACTGGCGTATGTTGTCAAATGTTTTTGTTTTGTGGCAGCAGTACATTGCAATACATAAAAGTAGAAACTATAAATTTACAATAAAAATATATTATGAAATTAAGTTAAGTAAATAGTGCAAATAGATAGCAAAAAATGAAAAGAAAAGTGAGGTAGTGTACTTGTCCATTCAGAAATCTGATGGCAGAGGAGAAGAAACTGTTCCTGAAACACTGAATGTGTGTCTTCAGGCTCCTGTACCTCCTCATCGATGGTTGCATTGAGAACCTGAATCTAACTTCTATTTCTGTCTTAATAAATCCCAAATGTCTACTTGCCCATCTTTAACTGTGGTGCCTCAAATTGATTGCCAGATTCCATTAATGCTATACTGATATAGCACACCATCCTGGCATTTGTAGAAACATTAACAAGACATTTTAAAACTCTATTTGCTGATATTAAGAGCATTACATTCTAAATGACAGCATTCAGATGTTGAACACACAATTTGTAGCGTGCAATGCAGAACTCAAAATACTGCTTTAATTGAGAGTGTGATTATTGGCTCAATTAATTTTCAAAGTGTATGATCTTCACATTTTTAATCAGTTTGCACTGCATTAGAATGTGTTTTCTGTTTGAGGGTGGGGTTGTGAGTGAGGGCATTCGTTGCCTGATCTGCTAATGCAGAACTTCACTCACAGAGCTGATACCCATCTGGATGTATGAATATCCCTTCACATTTTATTCAGCTGTCTTCCCACCTTCCTCTCCAGTCCTGATGAAGGGTCTTGGTCAGAAATGTCATCTGTACTGCCTGATCTGCTGAGATCACCCAATATTCTGTGTGTGTCGTAAGAGAACCACTTGCAATATCTGGGATGTCATCTAAAACTTTGACAAACTTTTATCAAATTGCAGTGGTGAGGGTATTGGCTGGTTGCATCATGGTCTGCTTTGAACACACTATGGCTGTTGAATGGAAAATCCTACTGTCCAGGTCATCATGGGTAGAGCCCATACAATCATTGAGCACAGCTGTATGGAGCACTGTTGAAGAGAAATGGCATCCATCATCAAGGACTTCCACCATCAATGTCAAGCTGTTTTCTCGTTACTGCCGCCAGGAAGAAAGTGAGGTGAGGTAAGGGCCTCCAGTGGTCAGGGTTGACCATCGATACTGTGTCCTCACTGTATAGATACACAAGCCTGGGCAGTACGATATGGAGAGCAAGTTGTTGCCCATGTATGAAGCACCCCTCCTCCATCCATCTGATGAACCCAAAGGAATGGCAGAGACCGATACAGTTTGGTACCAGCCGTGTTACAAGAGTTGCCAGTCAGCATTGAGCTCAATGTAAGACTGCCTTAGGGACTCCAGCTCTGGATTTTTCCTCTGGGTTCACTCCCGAAGCCTTCCCCATAAGTGGGTGTATCTGCAAGGCAGAGGAGGTTTGCGTTCAGAGTTTTCCTTCTCCTAGACGAGATGGCTGACGAGCCCCATCTGCCCGAAGTGGCTGGTTTTATAGCGCAGTAACCGGCCTTTGCCCCTTCTCCTGTCAGTACAAACTGTTCCACCAGGCTTAGTAGCTAAGCCACGCATAAAGGCCAGGACCTGGACCTGGTTGTCAAAAGCTATTTGAGGCGCACATCATTGGGAGCATCTAGTAGGTAGTGGGAGCTTGCCCCATTACCACTTCTGGCTATAACAACCTTAAGGAAGGAAGTACAGGAGCCTTAATTCCCATACCACAAAGTTCAGGAATAGTGATTCCCTCTCAAACATTAGGCTCTTGAACCAAACGGGATAACTTCACTTGATATCACTCATCCACAAACTATGGATTTACATTCAAGGACTCTTGTTCTCATGTTCCCAATACTTATTGTTTGTTTATTTATTATTATTATTATTTTAATTTTATATTTGTGCATCTTGTCGTTGTTTGCACACTTGTTGCTTGTCCTTGTTGGGGAGGTTTTTCACTGAATCTATTGTGTTTCTTTGCATTTACTGTGAATGCCCACAGGAAAATGAATGTCAGGATTATATACGGTGAAATAAACTGTATGTACTCTGCTAATAAATTTACTTTGAACTTTGAAGTATTGATCGGTGCATTTCTAGCCAGCAGTCTGTAGCTTTCAATAAAGCAGAAGTTGAATCTGGCCTGACTACTTTCAAGTCCCTGGTATATTTAAATGTGGTCATACAAACCTTAATGATAGAATGGTCTGTGGATGCTCCTTGCACTTGTCTACACCCAGAGGCTGATCTTGGAGCCAATATTGGCAGCTTGGTGGCATGGCAGCATAGTGGTGAGCATAACGTTTTACAGTGCCAGTGACTGGCAGAACTCCTCGCACATTCCAGAGACATACGGGTTAGGATTACTATACAATATTGGCACTGGAAGCATGGCAATACTAATAGGCTGCTCTCAGACATCTTTGTGTTGACACAAACAATGCATTTCACCGAATGTTTCAATGTATATACGATAAATAAAGCTAATCTTAATCTCATCCACTGGAGGAGAGGACAAGCCTTACACTTTGTATTTAGAAGTCAATTATCCTCCCACTGCTCCACACAACTCTCTGACAATAAATAATCATGGCAAGATACAGTACATGATTGATCAAACACACCATCACCAACAAGCCTTTGGGATTCAAGAAAGGGGCAGTTGAGGATCAAGACCTCAGACCTCCCTGAGGACTCCTGTTCCATCAGTCAGCAGTATTCCCCTGCCTTGCCATTTATTTATTTTTGTTTAGCACAGTAACAGGCCCTTCTGTCCCAACAGGCCCACAACACCAATTACACCCATGTGACAAATTAACCTACTAATCTGTACGTCTCTGGAATATGGGAGGAAACTGGAGCACCCAAAGAAAACCCAAGTTGTTATGGGGAAAACATATAAACTTCTTAGAGGAGAGCAGTGAAATGTGAACCTGGGTTGCTGGTATTATGCTAACTGCTACAGTACTGCGCCTCCTCTATATGGTCCTGAAGCATGGACTATCTGCAGCAGGTAGTTCAAGTTGTAGGAGAGATACAGCCAAAAGTGAAACCAAAAACCCTCCAAACACACTGGAAAGGTAAGCAAGGCGATGTTCATGTCCTTACCCAGGCCATTGGCTCCAGCTCTGAAGTCCTAGTTATACTCAGCCATATTGGGTAGGTCACATCATTCATTTGCCTAACATCTTCCAAAGTTAGCACACTATTTAGTGGATGTGGAGAGGCTATTTCTTACTGTGGGGGAATAGAGGACAATTTTCAGAATAGAAGGACATCTCTTTAGAACAGAGATGAGGGGGGATTTATTTAACCAGAGGATGGTGAATCTGTGAAATTCGTTGCCACTGATGGCTGTTGAGGCCAAGTCACTGGATGCCATCAGGGAGGATGTACAGGAGACTGAAGGCATGCCATCAACAATTCAGGATTAGCTTCCTTCCCTCTGCCATCAGATTTCTGAATGGACATTGACCCCATGTACAATATATCACCAGTTTTTTCTCTTGTCGCACTACTTAATTGATTTAGGTTTTTTAATATATATACTTACTATAATTTACAGTTTTTATTATTATATAGTGCAATATACTGCTGCTACTTAACAACACATTTCACAATGTATGCCGATAATATTAAAACTGATTCTGATTCTGATATATTTAAAGCAGAGGTTAACATGTTTTTGATTAGTAAGGGCTTCAAACGTTTCAGAGAGAAGGCAAGAGAATAGGGTTGAGAGGAATAATAAACAGCCACCAAGGGATAGCAGAGCACTCGGGCTGAGTGGCCCAATTCTGCTCCTATCTCGTTTGGTCTTAAAGCATGCTTTTGTGAGCTCTGGCAAAGCCACAAGGCTCAGGATGGCAAAACTATTTACTTCATCAGCTCTTCTAATCACCTTAAGCATCGCAGTTTGATTTTTCCTTCACCTTCTGCACTATAGAGTATCAATATCCTGACTGTGCCACAGAATACTGATGTTGTTCATTTAATCGCATGCTACAAAATGTATCCACTTTTGATGGGATGTTGCATCAAGTTCTCCTTTGCAGGTGGCCATAAAGTGTCCCAAGGCACTGATTTGAAATAGAGTTGGGGAGTTATCCTCATTTTCGCAATCAATACAGATATCGAGTCACTATCATTTCTTGTGGCGTTGAGGCCCATGAGCCGAGGCCCGTTGTCAGGAGAGAAGTCTGAAGGTCACTGCAAATCCGTCGGGGAAGCTAAAATCTTGTGTCCACTTGGAGTTAAAAGACTGTGTACCTTTTGCGGGTGGGCTGGAGGAACAGAATTTGTTTTGCTGTTGTTTTATTGCTTCATGTGTTCGGAGTTGTTTAGCCAAGCATTTTGGGCATGCTCTGCTGATGCCAGAATGTACGGTGACCCTTGCAGGCTGCCCCCATCACACCTTCAGGTGTGTTGGTTGTCAATGCTAAATAAATATTTCACTGTATGTTTCTATGATAATCTTGAATCTTGCATCTAGTAACTATCACATGCTTATGGGATTTTGCTGTGTATGGATTGGTCATTATGTTTCTCATGTTACAACAGTGACTAAATTTCCAAAATACTTAATTGGCAGGAAACTACTCTGGGACTTTCTGAACTTGGAACAGGCCTTTGGCCCACAGTGTCTGTGCTGAACATAATACTGAAATAATCTACATCTCTTCTGCATGTACATCCCTGTGAATACAACATCGTTACATCTTGGGATGTCACAGTTTGGAGTTCAATTCCGGTGTCCTCTGTAAGAAGCTTATATGTTCTTCTCATGAATGTATGGGTTTCCTCTGGGTCTCTGTTTTTCTCCCACAGTCCAAAGTTGTACTAGTTAATAGGTTAATTGGAACAACTTTGACCCTAGATAGAGTGGATGTGAAAACAATGTTTCCTTTGGTGGGGGAGTCTAGAATCAGAGGGCACAGCCTTAAAATAGAGAAGCATCCATTTTGAACAGAGACAAGAAGGAAATTATTTAACCAGAGGGTGGAGAATCTGTGCAATTCGTTGCCACAAGCAACTGTGGGCGACACATCACTGGGTGCGCATAAGGCGGAGGTTGATATGTTCTCGATTAGTCAGGGTGTGAAAGGTTATGGGGAGAAGGCAGCAGAATGGGGTGAAGAAGGGAAGTGGATCAGCCATGATGAAATGGCGGAGCAGTCTCAATAGGCTGAATTCTGTTCCTATGTCTGATGGTCATTGTAAATTGTCCTGTCATTAGGACTGCAGGACAGTGCTGCTCATTAGACTGGAAGGACCTGTTTCATGTTGTATCCCTAAACAAATAAATAAATAACAAGCAACACATACAAAATGCTGGTGGAACGCAGCAGGCCAGGCAGCATCTATAGGAAGAAGCACTGTCAATGTTTCGGGCCGAGACTCTTCGTCAGGACTTGGCCCGAAGCGTTGACAGTGCTTCTCCCTATAGATGCTGCCTGGCCTGCTGTGTTCCACCAGCATTTTGTATGTGTTGCTTGAATTTCCAGCATCTGCAGATTTCCACGTGTTTGCTAAATAAATAACAATATCATATTCCTAGCAAACAGCTTCTGAGACAGCAGTTTTGTACCTTCTTCTATCACTACTCCCTTGCAGCCCTTTCTATACAAAAACCAAATCTTGTCCTACATATCTCCTCTAAACTTTCCTCATCTCATCTTAAAGAAGGGATTCCCAACTTGTTATACACCAAGGACCAATACCATTAACCAAAGGGCCCATGGACCCCAGTTAAGTCTTTAAGTATTTGACATTTCGACCCCGAGGAAAAAAAAGATTCTGACTTTCCACCTTGTCTCTTTATAAACTTCTGTCATTACCATTACCATTACCATTATACTTTATTGTCACCAAACAATTGATACTAGAGCGTACAATCATCACAGTGATATTTGTTTCCGCAGTTCACGCTCCCAGAAGTACAAATCGAAGTAAATATAATAAAAATTCAAATTATAAATCATAATTAGAAAATAGAAAAGGGAAAGTAAGGTTCTGCAAGTCAGGTCCGGATATTTGGAAGGTACGGCCCAGATCCGGGTCAGGATCTGTTCAGCAGTCTTATCACAGTGGGAAAGAAGCTGTTCCCAAATCTGGCCGTACGTATCTTCATGCTCCTGAACCTTCTCCCGGAGGGAAGTGGGACAAAAAGTGTGTTGGCTGGGTGGGTCTTGTCTTTGATTATCCTGCCAGCACTGCTCCGACAGCGTGCGGTGTAAAGTGAGACCAAGGATGGAAAATTGGCTTGTGTGATGTGCTGGGCTATGTTCACGACCTTCTGCAGCTTCTTCTGGTCTTGGACATGTCTCCCCTCAGACTCGGATGCTCAGAGGAAGTGAATGTGAAAGGTGCTATAGAAATTGCATAAACACAATAGGCTCTGAAGATGAGTAATGCACACAAACTGCTGGAGGAACTCAGCAGTTCAGGCAGCATCCATGGAGGAGAATAAGCAGTCAATGTTTCCAGCCGAGACCCTTCATCAGGACTTGAAAGGAAGGGGGAAGAAGGCAGATTAAGAAGGTGGGGGGAGGGGAAGGAGTGTAAGCTAGAAGGTGATAGCTGAGACCAGGTGGGTAGGGGGATGGAGATGAAGTACGAAGCTGGGAGGTGATAGGTAGAAAGGAAAAGGGCTGAAGAAGAAGGAACCTGATTGGAGAGGAGATTGGACCATGGGAGTAAGGGATGGAGGAGGGGAATTGTTACTTTCTATACCCATGTCTGTAATTAAGATTTGTTGCTCTGTGGAGAAGATACGGCATATTTATTCCTCCATTTCTAATTAAAATCTGTTGGAACGCTAATTTGTTAGGCTTTAAGTGCAAGCAGTTTGTTCTAGGCACTTAATAAAACCACTCTACTTCTTAAATAAATTCCTGTTTGAGAGGTCTAAATCTGTTGGCCATATCGGTGGTTATTCTAAAATCTAATCGCTTAAGGTGGTAATTTTCCACTCTAAATGTTTATTGGGTATAACCTGTGAACGTTGGGCAGTACGGTGTTTATTGCATTGCAGAAGGGATTTTGTACCAATATTTTTGTGTTGGACCTCGTTTATTCTGACATGTCAGTGGGCAGTTAGGGACTAACCAAAGAATGAACAGTATATGTGAGGATTAAATTGCATTGCTTTTACATTTGTCGTTCAACGTCTCAGAATTCAAAGCAATTTTCAGCAATAGAGGCTGGAATGAATGTGTACTAGACTCCTAAATGAACAATGTGATCTCTAAGAAGCTCTTGAAATAACACATATACAATAGTGTCTAATTTCCTTTTGAAATATAGTTTTATCCGGTAATTTTAACTCTACAAAACTTGGAAATTGCAAAATTTTATATTAACGTAATTCCTTACTTAAAATATATTGTACTGTGCAGATATCGTAGGCACATATGTGTAGTTAGGATCCCTTAGACTTTTACATAGTACTATATTTGTTAACGTGGAGCAGAGGGCAAGTTTCTAAATCTGGCAGGAGCAAAGCATGTTGGGAATGGTGAGGGTGGAAGTGTGAGACAGGTGGCAGAGGAGTGCCAGGGATGGGGAGTGACATGGGTTCAGACACACCCATCCCTGAGACACTAGGCAAGGTCATTTGATTCCAAACAATTGGTTTATTGATTATTACAGAATGTCTCTCTGGTGTTTCCCACACCCTCTACTCTTCCTTTCCCTTTTCCCAACCATGATTCCCCTCTCTCTGCCCCCTTCTCACTCTCAGTCCATAATAAACACACCTAGAACATAGAAGTCTGCATTACATTACAGGCTCATTGGCCCACGATGTTCTACCAACCATCTAACCGGTATCAGAATCAGGTTTATCATTATTCACATACGTCATTTTTTTGTGGCAGTACAATACAATGCATAAAATTACGACAGTACTCTGCAAAAGTCTTAGCCTCCCTAGCTATATACATGTGCGTAAGACATTTACACAATATTGTATAGTTTTCACGAAAATGGAGATCTAAATATCATCATAAATCTCCACAACTAGTTAAGTTTATTTCTCACCTCTCTTTTTCTGCAAAAAAAACAAAAATGTTGGAAATATTTAGCAAGTTTGGCGGCATCTGTTGAGATAAAGAGAGTTAATGGTTCATCCTGATGGAGGGTCTAAGACCAAAACGTTGACTGTTTATTCCTCTCTGTAGATGCTGCCTGACCTACTGAGTTCCTCTAGCATTTGAAATGTGCTGCTCTGGGTTTCCAACATCTGTGTTCCAACATCTGATTATTAAATCAACTCCACAGAACATATTTGTTTCTTTCCTGATTTACATTAGTGATCTAGATATTACACACAGTTCTGGTCGCCCCATAATAGGAAGGATGTCTAGGCTTTGGAGAGGGTGCAGAAGAGGTTTACCAGGATGCGGCCTGGACTAGTGGGAATGTGCTATAATGAGATTTTGGACTAACCTGGGTTGTTTACTCTGGACCGGTAGAGAAAAGGGAGATCTAATTGAGGTTTATAAGATTATGAGAGGCATAGGCAATATCTTTTTCCTAGAGTTGAAACGTCTCATGTCATAGGGCAGGTATTTAAGGTCTGAGAGAGGAAGATTTCAAATTTAATGTGTTTTACATTGAGGGTGGTGCATTCGTGGAATGTGCTGCTGGGAGTGGCGGTAGAGGCAGAAACAATGGATGCCATGGTAGCGGAGTGGTCAACATGGCACTATTTCAGCCTGGGGCAATGGAGAGCAGAGTTCAACTCAGGCATCATCTGTAAGGAGTCCGTGCGTCCTCTCCATGAAACACCCGAGTTTTCTCTGAGTGTTCCGGTTTCCTCCCACAGTCCAAAGTTGCACCTGTGGGTGGGTTAATTGATCATTGTAAATTGACCCATGATTAGGCTTGGGTTAAATTGAGAGTTGTTGGGCAGCATGACTCGAAGGGTCGGGAGGGCCTATTCTGCATTGTATCTCAATAAAATAAAATTAGAGACTTTTAAATAGACGCAAGAACGAGAGGAAAGTGGAAGGATATGGATGTTATGTGGGCAACAGAGACTAGTTAGCCATTTGATTACTAATTTATTTGTTTTGGCTTAAGGTTGTGGGGTGAAGGGCCTGTTCCTGCGCTGTATCTGTGCTATGTTCTGTTGCAGTGTTGTTCCACATTTTGTTCTGGAGCAGTCTGAGCCTGAAGTAAAGAGTTTATTATCATGTAAATACTATTAGGTACAGTTAAATGACAAAATTACTGCAGCATCAGAGTGGCGTGTATGGACAAACAACGCACTGAAATAAATTATAAATAAATTGTATAAGACAGTGATGATAAAAAAGACTGCAATGCAAGAGAGCAGTGCAAAAACGAACTCACACAATCAGAGCCTCGGATAAGTTGAAATCTAAATTCTACCTCAGAAAGAATAACAAGGATGCATTAGTAGCTAGCCAAGCATGAATCATTTTTGAGCAAGGAGAGTCCATTTATTTTTGTGCATTATGTTAAATGACATGAAGATTATATTCAAAAACTGCAGATGCTGGATAGCTGAAATATAAACACAACGTGGTGGAACCATTCATCAGGTCAGGTAGTATCTGTGGAAGGAAAACAAAGACAATGTTTCAAATCAGAGACCCTTATCAAAGTAGGAAGGTCTCAATAATTTATTAATTGTGGGCAGCATGGTAGCATAGCGGTTAGAGTAATGCTATTACAGCGCCAGTAACCCGGGTTCAGTTCTGCCGCTGTCTGTGAGGAGTGCGTACCTTCATCCTGTGACTATGTGGATTTCCTTCAGGTGCTCTGGTTAAATGGTCACATGTGTGTAAACAGGCAGAGTGTTCTCATTGGGCCGGAAGGGCCTGTTACTACACTGAATTTACAATTAACATTACATTCTTCTTTTCCAATCCATCCATGTTCTCCCAGCCTATCTCTCTGCAAGTCAACCTTTCTGGTCTTTGGGGCAAACCCCACCGTAGTTGCCCCTCCATTGCTAGCCATGTTCCTGGATGGTACAACCTCGAGCTCTGGAATTCCCTTCCTGAATCCCTCCGCATCTTTTCTCCTCCTAATCTAACTCCATCATTGGGAGTTTTGGGCCAGAGTGAAGACTACAAAATGTAACGTATGGCACTTCTGAAATCGTGAAACAAAAATGAAGCTCTTCCTCTCTGACTAACCCGTGTTTAAATGCAGACTGGAAAGGTTTCCTTTAATGTGCTACTACATAAGCTGCCTTCACCCAGAGAGATAATATGCTAGCATTGTCAGGCACACAACATCTTATTACTTGAAATATTGTGTTTAGATCTGGTTGCTTAATTATCAGAAGGATGTAGAAGCTTTAGAGAGGGTGCAGAGGAGATTTAGCTGGATTAGAGAATATATTTTATGAGGATAGTTTGTTTGAGTGAGGGCTCTTCTCTTTGGTGCTGAGGAGGATGGGTGGCAACTTGATAGAAATGTGTGTGTGGCCTCTGTCGGTCGTGGTCGACCATGGGTACTGCGCCTCTGGTAGTCACCAGGAGTGGCTTCTCCAGGGCGCAAGCCAGGGCAGAGTTGATATGGAGATCCGTCTGTTGCCCATGCAGTGGGTCCCCCCTCTCCATGCTGATGACAGGTCCAAAGGAAAGACAAAGGTCAATACAGTTTGGTGCCAGCAGCATCGCAGGAGTTGGCGTGCCGGTGCTGGGTACAGCAGTCAGCTGCCTTCCGGACTCTGACTCTGGATTTTTCCTCAGGGTATACTCCCAAAACCTTTCCCGTGAGCGGGTATAGCTGCATGGCAGCAGAGGTTTGAAATCGGAGTTTTCCCTCTCCTAGATGAGCTGCCATCTCGGTTAACGAGCCCCATCTGCCCGGTTTTAAAACCAGCTGGTTTTAAGGTGAAATGTGTAACATGATAAGATATCGAGTGGATAGTCTGAGTTGTTTTCCCAGGGTGGAAATGGCAAATACAAGGGGGCATAATTTTAAATTCTGGAAATTATAGGGGAATGTCAGAGGTAAGATTTTTAGACTGTGAGTGCAGGGTGTATGGAACGTCCTGCAGAGACATTAGTGATATTTAAGAAACTTTTAGATAGGCATATGGATGATAGGGAAATGGAGGGTTAGGTAGGAGGGAAGGATGAGATTGATCTTAGAGTCGCTTATAGGATCAGCACAGCATTGTGGGCTGGAACATCTGTACGGTGCTGTAATGTTCTATGAAATCCAATTAGTCTTCTCAGATAAACAAAAAAAAAACTTCCATAGCACTGTTGAAAACAGCATCAAAACCAATCAAAGCTCCTCTTCTAACATGGCCTTAAGAAGATCACCTGTTGAAATGTTGCTGTATGTGATGTCTGCTGTGTCAAAGTGGCTGCTTTAGTATCTTCTCTATGGCAATTATCAGACCTTATTGACTGGCACCCTTAGAAAGGGAAAGGCACAATTTGAATGCAAGCTTTACTGTTTTTTATATATATTTCAGACCTTTTAATCCATAATAATCTTTTCAGAATGTCATCTCACTGATTTTCCATATCACATGAAGAATAACAGGGGCTCGAAGTAAAATGAGTCTCTTGACTGTAATCGATTCCAATTTCTCCTGAAATATTTATCTGCAGTTTTTATATTTAGTCACTTTTGACTAGATTTTAACCCTAAAAATGGATCATTTCAATTCAGGGTTAAGAGTAAATACTAAAATTGCAAAAGTGCAAAAGAATATTGATTCAAGACATGGGCAGCCAATCCAGTTTTAGAAAGTGGTCAAGTGATTTAAATATGTTAATGACACTGGAAGCCTCAGATTTACAAACAAGAGAAAATCTGCAGATGCTGGAACTCCAAGCAAAACACACAATATGCTGAAGGAACTCAGTTGGCCAGGCAGCATCTATGGAAAAGAGTAAAGTCAACGTTTTTGGCCAAGATCCTTCATCAGGACATTTGGGTGGTCTGTACTATAGCCACGTTAATGTGGTCATACCTTTCTTATTTCTCAGCTCCACCCATAATACCTCACTAGTCAAGTTCTCCAGCCTGACCTGCTGTGACATTTTCCCTGATTAGTAACACCACCCCTCCTCCTTTAACCCTGCCCACTCTGACACGTCTAACACAACGGAACCCTGGATCCAAGTCTCACCAATGGCTACATCATAATTCCAGATGTCCTCCCATGCCCTGAGCTCATTTGCCTTTCCTATGATACTTTTTGAGTTGAAATATATGCAGCTCAAGACATTAGTCGCACCATGCTCATCCTTTTGAATTCTGACTTTGTCTGAGATCTTAGCAACATCTGCCTCCACAGCCTCTCCACTAACTGTTCTTGGACACTGGTTCTCATCCCCCTGCAACTCTAAACTCCATTGTGCAGCATCAACAAATCTTCTAGCTATTTGACCCCTTCCAATTTCAGGTGCAAACCGCCGCTTCTCTACAGATCCTACTTTCCCTGGAAGAGAACCAAATGATCCAAAAATATTACGTCCTCCCTTCTACACCAATTCCTTAGCCGTGTATTAAACTGCATTATCTTCCTAGTTCTGACCTCACTAGCATGTGGCATGGGTAGCAACCTGAGATCACAACCCTGGAGATTTTGCCCTTTAACATAGTACCTATCTCCCTAAGCAGACCCTCATCACTCATCTTATCCATGTCATTGGTACCTTCACAGACACGACCTTTGGCTGCTCACCGTCCCACTTAAGAATGTTGAGGACTCAATCTGAGATGTTCCAGACTCTGGCAGCCAGGAGGCAACATACCATCTGGGAATCTCGTTCTCGCCCATAGAACCTCCTGTCCGTTCCCCTACGAATTTCCAATCACCATCGTGCGCCTCTTCTTCCCCCCTTCCCTTCTGAGTCACAGAGGCAGACTCAGTGCCTGAAACCCTAATGCTGTGATTTTCCTCTGTTAGGTCATTCCCCCCTCAACAGTATACAATTGGGTATACCTGTTGTTGAGTGGAATGGCCACACGGGGACTCTGCACTGGCTGTTTAACCCTTTTCCCCTTCCTGACTGTCACCAGTTTCCTGTGTCCTGCACCTTGGGTGTAACCACCTCTCTATATGTCCTATCTCTCACCCCTTCAGCCTCCCGACTGATCCAGAGCTCAACCAGCTCCACTCCGCAACACGGATTGTTAGAAGCTGCAATTGGATGCACTTCTTGCATTTGAGGTCATTAGGGACTCCGGAGGTCTATCTGCCTTCCCACATCTGTCAAGAGGAACATTCAACTACCCTACCTCTACTGTCCTAACTAAGCAGATAGAAAGAAGGAGAGGGAAAAAATACTTTAGCTACAGCTTTTCTTTTTTTTTTGCTTTATCTGGCTGAAGCCTCTCTTCGCTGAAGCTTTGAAGAGGTAAAGCCTCAAAAATTCCACGCTAACTCTGTCCACTCATATGATGGCCACTGCGCTGGCCCCTTCCTTCCTTTAATCTGCTATTGCTAATCAATCCCAAACACCGATTGATCACTGGCCAGAGGTCAACTTACACTGCTGCGATCCAACACTGCCTTTTTCTACTTGGTCTGGGGACCTGATTAAAATACTCCCCCCCCAACCTCTAATGTCCAGATTGGTCACTGATCAGAGCTCAGTTTATCATGGTGGAGATGCTTGGGAGTTCATGATATCTCAAGAGCAATGGGATCTGGTGTCTAGCCACCTGACACTTAGCCTCTGGTAAGGTCACTCATGATGGTAAGGTCGAGTGGGAGGTTCCAGATGAAGAGTGATCCAACCAAGATCTTAACGATGGAGGTGGTGGAAAATGATGACACAACACGACAGCAGTGAATGTGGAGGAGGGCTTCAGCAGTGAAGGGTTCCCAGTTGTCTTGTATTCCATGCCACTGGACACTGATCCCACTCTGTCAAGGACCATGTGGTGACTGCTTATGTATCAGCCTCCCCAAGTTAAACAAAGTCATGCACAGGTGTTCTCCATTAAGGGATCCACCCTAACATCCCAGCTATGTGAATCCCAGATCAGTCTCTACAGCTATCCGAGGACCCACCAACAGACAACTCTTTTGGAGAGCATCATATTCAACTTGAGTGATTCCAGGTACTAGTTGTCCTGTAGACTAGAGTCCACGATGTTGTACCAAACTAATTAAGCTAGTTCACTAAGCTTACCCTTTCTGCCTACACAATGTCCATATCTCTCTATTCATTGCACAGTCATGTGTCTATCTAAGAGTCTCTTCAGGAAACTTGTATCTGCCTCTATGACAACCCCTGGCAGTGCACTTCAGACACCCACCCTCTGTATAAAAAGAAAATTGCTCTACAAATCTCCACTGAACTTAACCCCCTGACCCCTAATATTAGACATTATTTGCTGCTCCAGAGAAAACAAGTCAATCTCTCCATATAGCAGCTGCCCTCGAATGCAGACAACAATATGGTAAACCTGTTCTGCACCCTCTCCAAAGCCTCAACATCTTTCCCATAATGGGCTGATCAGAACTGAATGCAATATTCCAGATGTGACCTAACCAGGGTTTTTATGAAGCGGCAACTTAACTTCCTGACGATTGAACTCTATCCCTCAACTAAAGTATGCCGTATGCCTTCTTTACCCACTATCAACCCATGCAACCGCTTTCAGAGAGCTATGGACTTGGACCCCAAGATCCCTCTGAACATCAACACTGTTGTTTACTACATATGTCTCTTTACGTTTGATCCCCGAGTGCAAAACCTTGCACTTGGCCATATTGAACTCCATCTGCCATTTCTGCGCCCATTGTTGCAAACAAGATTTTCCAGATGCTGCCTAGATTAGAGAGCATATTGCATGAGAATAGTTTGAGAAAGCTAAGGTTTTTGTCTTTGGAGAGAAGGAGGATGAGAAGTGATTTGATAGAGCTGTACAAGATGATACAAAGTGTAGATAGATTGGGCAGTATGAGCCTTTTTTTCTAGGGCAGAAATGGTTAATATGAAAGGGCATAACATTAAGGTGTTTAGGGAAAAGTATACGGAGGATGTCAGAAGTAAGTTTTGACATAGAGAGTGATGGTTGCTAGGGGCAGTGATAGAGGCAGATACTTAAAGGACATTTAAGACACTCATAGTTAGGTACATGTATGAATGAAAAATCGAGGGCTTTGTAGGAGAGAATGATCTTAGGGTCAGCACAATATCATGAACCAAAGAGCCTGTACTATCTGTACTGTTCTACATTCCTTTCTGATCAATATCCTGCCGTGTCCTGTGACAACTTCTGCACTTTCCACAATGCCACCAATCAACACCACCAGCCAACCTATTACACTGAATAATATATTGATTTCTGTATGTTCCAGTGAGGCGTTGGAGTTTTCAATGGAAAATCCTAAAAAAGGTAGTGGATTTGACCCAGTACATCATGGGTAAAGCCGTCCCAACCATTAAGCACATCTACGTGAAACACTGTTGATGGAAAGTAGCACCTATCATCGAGAACCCCACCACCTAGGTCATGCTGCCTTCTCACAGACAGGACTCGCATCACCAGGTTCTAGAACAGTGACTACTTTTCAATTATCAGGCTCTTGAATAAAAGGGAATAACTATACTCACTTGCCTCATCATGGGAATGTTCCTACAGCCAATGATTTCACCCTAAGGACTCTTTATTTCATTATCTCATGTTCTCGTTGTTTATATTTTCATTTGCACAGTCTGTTGCCTTGGGCACTCTAGCTGGTCTTTCACTGACCCTATTATAGTCACTATTTAATAGATTTGCTGAGCATAACCATAAGAAAATGAATCTCAGGGTTATATATGCACTTTGATAATAAAGCTTACTTTGAACTTTGAGTTTCTAGGTACACCAGGTGAATGGCCACAGTGATTAGTACTTCAGTGTCATGTTGTGTCCAAGGTGTTAATAAAGATTAAAAAGATCAGCTTTATTTGTCACATGTAGGTCAAAAGATGCAGTGAAATGCGCCATTTGTGTCAAATCAAATCAGCGAGGATTGTGCTTGGCAGCCTGCAATTGTCATCATGATTCCAGCGCCAGCAAAGCATGCCCAAAACGTAATTCTTTGCAGTGTAGAGAAGGAAGCCGGGGAGAATGTACAAATTCTTTACAGACAGTGGCGGGAGTCAAACCCCGATCTTATGGATGGCACCATAAAGCGTTCCCTTTAACAGCCACACTATCATTTGTTATGTGCCATGTATGCAATGGGCAATCATGGTCTTTCCATGACCATGATTGTTCTTGGCAAAATTTTCTACAGAAGTGGTTTGCCATTGCCGTCTTCATCTGGGTGGTGTCTTTAAAAGGTGGGTGACCCCAGCCATTAGCAATACTCTTCAGAGATTGTCTGACTGGTGTCAGTGGTCGTATAACCAGGACATGTGATATGCATCGACTGCTCATCCGACCTTTCATCACCTGCTCCCACGGCTTCACGTGACCTTGATCAGGGGGACTAAACAGGTGCTACATCTTGCCCAAGGGTGATCTGCAGGCTAGCGGAAGGAAGGAGTAACGCATCTTAGAGGCAGATGCATCTCTACCCCGCCACACTACCATGCTGCCTGTAAAAAAAAACTACATCAGGAGTGGGATATGAACTCACACCTCCAGGGCAAAACAATCTGAATTCCAAAACTAATTGCAGTCTTGTCGGATTTGCTGATGTTGCTGAATTTGAGACAATGATGCAAAGTAAGCACTTGGTAAAAGACACACACACACACACAGAGTATATAAAAAGTTCTGTGGCTGTGTGTTACAAGTTACACAGATTCCCCAAGTGAAAGAGGAAAAGCCACACTTTGTAAGAGAATGACTGAACTGGATCTTTGGAAGTCTAACTGAACTACCGGTATCTTTGGAGTTTAGAAGATTAAACATTGATGTTATTGAAACATATAAGAGCCTTTGAAATATGACAGTGTAGATTTAGAGATACTTCCAGCAGAAGGAGAATATATATATAATAAATTAAATAAGTGGCGTGAAAAGAAATCAAAAGAAAAGAAAAATATAGTGAGGTAGTGTATATGGGTTCATTGTCCATTCAGAAATCTGATGATTAGTGATGATTCCAGGATTAGCAAACATCCTCTTGTAACTGTGTGAATGCAATTCTTAGCTTTTCCAATCTACTCTATTTCTTATACTGAATCTGTGCATTTACTGTTCTGCAAATTATTTTATGATCCATCTTCAGCATGTTCAGAAAGGCTTGATGTTGGCATGATTGGAGTAGAAGTGATTGCTCCTCTTTGCTTACCTCCCCAACTAGCTCCGCACTCCCAGCTCATTGTACCTTACTGGTTTAGAGAGTTTGACCTCTTATTGATTGAGCAGACTTGCTGAACGCTCATTGAGCTGAAACGTTGCCTGGCCTGCTGAGCATTTCTGCTGCTTTCTGCTTTGTGTGTGCTAAAGTGAGCAAGTGAGTGGGAAGCATCAATCTGAACTTGAGAGCTTGAGCTTTACGTGTTGTCAAGACATTTAGGATGTGAAAGGTTTAGAGACGGTGCAGAGATTTGCCAGGATGCCTTCTGGAGTGGAGGACGTGTCTTATGAGCATAGGTTGAACAAGCTAGCACTTTCCTCTTTGAGAAGGAGGAGGATGAGAGGTGTCTTAATAGAGGTCTACAAGAGGATCAAGTTGACAGCTAGAGACTTTTGCCTAGGGCAGCAATGGTGAATACAGGTGGGTATAATTTTAAAGTGATTGGAGGAAGCAACACTTGGGGGAGATTTCAGGGGTAGGTTTTTTACACAGAATGCCCAGTGGTGGTGGTAGAGGCAGATACATTGGGACATTTAAGAGTCTCTTAAATAGGCACGTTAGTTAGCTACTGCCCCTTGTGCTGCTGGCACTCAGAGCATCAGTGAAGGTCCTCCTCCTCTGCCTCTCCATACCATCACACCAATATAGAAGGATTCTTCATTACTATTTCAGTACAAAGTTTTTAACCAGTCGGGGTTGTTAGTCCTGAACTGAACCCCTGAACCCGGTGAACTGGTGCACCACTCTTCGTCTGGCCTCTACCTTCTGATCTGTTTGGCACGGGTGACTCTACCAGGAGCCAAAGCTCAAGGCTCTGAATGTAGGCAACATAGCTCTTTGGCTCATTGAGGCACACAAGCCCCCAAGCCCTACGACAAGGCTGTGGTTCTGTTGGAGAAGATAGGCACATGAATAAAAGAAAGATTGAGGGTTGTGTGGGAGCGAATGTTTAGCTTGATTTTAGAGTAGTCTAAAGGCTTGGCACATGCTGGGCCGATGGGTCATTGTTGTGCTGTAGTGTTCTGTGTTCTAAGACTAAGACATCATCTACATATTACTTCAGGGCATGCATTGGATTTGTGGATTATCCATTAGTTGGAAGAGGACTGTTGTTGAATTCATGTATGCACAGCTAAGTTAACAAGGTCTAGGAAAATGAGTCTTCAATGTTGCACCCTATGGATATTAATTGGTTCAGAAACCTACACTTGACAAGGTTTCCTAGGCTTCAATCTCTCCGTGCAAAGATTTTTTCAGGTTTCTCTTCCTCCCCTGTACGCCTTCACTTAATGAGTCATTACAGTGAATGACAAGACATTCGGTAATTCTTCTGTGCAAACTGCAGTGTAACCACTTCATTACCACTCCTTCCATTTATCATCACCTACTGCGTGTCCAAGTAGTGTATCATAATGCATGCATTATCCTGTGTTTCTCATTTATCTAGCATTCCTGCACAAATCAATTGTGAAAAAGGGAAAGGAAGAGAGAGACAGGCCTGAACGGTTCCCTGTTTAAGCTTTGCACTGTCACTGCTTGTTTTCAGCTCCACTCTGTTTCTCTCCAGTGGCGGAGGATGAAGGAAAATATGATAGAGGTTCATAAGATTATAAGAGGGATAGATAGTGTAGAAATACAGTATCTGTTTCCCAGAGTTGAAATGTCTAGTACCAGAGGGTATGCATTTAAATTGGGAGGGAATAATTTCAAAAGAGATGTGAGGGGCAAGACTTTTACACAGACAGTGGAAAGTGCTGCCTGTAGTGGTGGTAGAGGCAGATACATTAGGGACTTTTAACAGGCGTTTAGAATAGGCACATGTACATATATAATTGTATGGTCGTGTTTTTACTTATAATCTACATGTGCTTTCATATGTGAGGACTGGTCCTCAAAGCCACAGTGTCACTTTGCAAGTGTCATGGGTCACCCAGCAGATGATATCAAAGGGCAGCGGGGCCTGGACTATATATTAGATAGATAGATAGATAGATAGATAGATACTTTATTCATCCCCATGGGGAAATTCAACATTTTTTCCAATGTCCCATACACTTGTTGTAGCAAAACTAATTACATACAATACTTAACTCAGTAAAGATATGATATGCATCTAAATCACTCCCTCAAAAAGCATTAATAATAGCTTTTAAAAAGTTCTTAAGTAGTTTACTTAGATACATTAAATACAATCAACCCCGGCACTTTAACATATCTTACTCCTGGCGGTTGAATTGTAAAGCCTAATGGCATTGGGGAGTATTGACCTCTTCATCCTGTCTGAGGAGCATTGCATCGATAGCAGCCTGTCGCTGAAACTGCTTCTCTGTCTCTGGATGGTGCTATGTAGAGGATGTTCAGAGTTTTCCATAATTGACCGTAGCCTACTCAGCGCCCTTCGCTCAGCTACCGATGTTATACTCTCCAGTACTTTGCCCACGAAAGAGCCCGCCTTCCTTACCAGCTTATTAAGACGTGAGGCGTCCCTCTTCTTAATGCTGCCTCCCCAACACGCCACCACAAAGAAGAGGGCGCTCTCCACAACTGACCTATAGAACATCTTCAGCATCTCACTGCAGACATTGAATGACACCAACCTTCTAAGAAAGTACAGTCGACTCTGTGCCTTCCTGCACAAGGCATCTGTGTTGGCAGTCCAATCTAGCTTCTCGTCTAACTGTACTCCCAGACACTTGTAGGTCTTAACCTGCTCCACACATTCTCCATTAATGATCACTGGCTCCATATGAGGCCTAGATCTCCTAAAGTCCACCACCATCTCCTTGGTCTTGGTGATATTCTGCATTGTTGTATTTTTACTGATGAAACTGATGATTTGTTGACTTGTATGTGAGAGGACCGTGGGGGTGGGGATGTGGTGAGCATATGTGATTGTGATCTTTTGTGTGCATACTGTGTGTGACTGTTGGTAATGTATTTTTGCACCTTGACCCCGTAGTAACACTGTATCATTTGGCTGCATTCATGAGTATCCGTGTGTGGTTAAGTGATGATTAAACTTGAAATGAATTTTTACATGAACGTGAGGAAAATGGAAGGATATGGGCATTTTATAGGCAGAAGGGATTAGATTAGCTGGCCATTTGATGACTAATTTAGTTGGTTTGGCACAAAATTGTGGGCTGAAGGGCCTGTTCCTGTGCTGTACTGTTCTATGTATTTTATCTTGCGTTTCAGTTCATTCTGACTAAGTTCACAGAAAGAAATTTGGCTATTATGTGTTCTATTCCTACTCGTGGTTTTTAAAATTAAATATAAAGCAATTATTTGTGATTTTTTAAAATAAGAATTGTTGACCTTGTACACACGTGCATATCTCACTACCCTTACCATTACAACATCCACATAAGCCTTTCCCCTCCACTGTCCCTCTGCAGATTTTACTCCCCCACACCTCCACCATGCAAGGCCACTTTATACTTACACTCCACATCTCATATCTACACTGATACAGTCACTGTCCTAAGTCGTTACTTTATTTTGGTACGTTTCCACCCTGTGTTTTTGTATAAGACCAGAATTAGGCCATTAGGCCCATCGTGTCTGCTCCATCTTTTCATCATGGCTGATGCATTTCATTCTCAGCCTCAATCTCCTGCCTTGTCCCCGTATCAATTCATGCCCTGACCAATCAAGAATTTGTTAACCTCTGCCTTAAGTGTACATAATGGCTTAGCCTCCATAGCCATCTGTGACAATGAATTCCACAGATTCATCAATCTCTGGCTATAGAAATTCCTCCTCTCTGTTCTAAATGGACATCCCTCTATTCTGAGGCTGTATCCTCACCGTAGGAAGCATACATTCCAAATCTACTCTGTCAAGGCCTTTCAACATTCGATAGGTTTTAATGAGATCTCCTGCCCCCCAGTTATTCTGAATTCCACTGTGTACAGGCCCAGAGCCAAAAAGTATGCCCTGCTGTTACCTACAAGAGTTCCTCTTGCCAAGAGTCACTTTGTCACTTTATCAGTTCATGTCAGAGTCACCTTATGTTCAGATACTTTATGTGCATACAATCAGTCTATGTACATAAGATAATCTTATGCACTGTATATACGGTCACACATAACAGTTAGTTGTAGCATATAAAACAGTGTTTTATAGGATTTCTTATATATTTATATATTTTTTGTTTTTTATATGCTTATTGTGTATGTTTTATACTGCATTGAATCCCAAGTAACAATCATTTTGTTCTCCTTTACATCTACACGGAACACTGTCACAGGAAAGCAGCATCCATTGTCAGCAACCCCCACCAACCAGATCATTGGTTCAAAGGTCCCATTTAATATCAGAGAATGTATACAGTATACAACCTGAATTTCTTACTTTTCACAAAAATCCTCAACACAGAAAAAAACCCCAAAGAATGAATGACAGAAAAACACTAGAACCCTAAACCCCCACCCCCTTTCCCATGCACAAGCAGCAGTAAAGCATCAACTTTCCTCCAACAACCACCCCCCCCCCCGTCTCCCAAATTGTTCCAGCAGGAAGTGGCAGCACCCACCATGCACAGTGCAAGCAATAGCAAAACTACAGTCCATAACCCAGCATTCTGACATGCCTCGAGCTCTCTCTTTCTCACGAACAAGGGAGAGAGAGGTATCATTCCTTCCACAGTGAGATGGGAGGTCAACCTCTCTCTGTTTTGATGTTACAGTCTGCAGCTTTGCTTTTATTTCTGATTCAAGAATCGGCAGCAAACTCTCTCCATCAAGAGAAAGAGAGAGAGCAAGTGATCACTCGACTGCCAAGGCCTCTGACAGCTGCACACGCCATTTCAATGTTTTAATCTTCCACAATGCTTCGGCTGGCAACAGCAGCGAGGAATCGGGACCCAGGCCGCTCCTGGAGCTATTGAAATGCTAGGCTGTTCGGCGAGCTCCAAGAGCAGGAAACCACTGCTGTGAAGAATCGCAGTTAGAGTGCAGCTGTAGATCACGGACTCCAACAGAACCCCAGCCAGCTTGAAAAGGAACAGTGAAAAAAGAAACATTAAAGAGAGGAATTTAAGCTGTTTCACAGATAAACTCGAAGAAGTCACCCTCTGATACCCTCTTAGCTCCTCGAACATTCTGTCAATTTATCATCAAAGTATGCATATGACACTATATACATACCTGAGATTCATTTTCTTGTGTACATTCACAGTAGATACAATAGAATCAATGAAAAACTGCACACAAAGATGGACAAACAACCAATGGCCAAAAGAAGACAAACTGTACTAATAGAAAAAAAAACCCAAATAATTAGGAAATAAAGAAAGAAAGAAAGAAATACTGAGAACATGATTTGTAAGTTGTAGAGTCCTTGAAGTGAGTCTATAGGTTGTGGAACCAGTTTAGCGTTAATAATAATAATACTTATTTATAGATCCACCTTCATGCAGATGATGTAGTTCAAATGCTTTACAATGGGATAAAGTGCAAACATGAAAACAGAATAAAAATAAATAGGAATATAAAAGGCAAAAATATGTTCGTTAAAATCAAGGTTAAATAAATAGATTTTGAGCTGGTGTTTAAAAGTGTCAACTGAGTCTGCATCCCTTATAATTTTAGGTATTGAACTGCAAAGTTTAGAAGTGTAGTTTATAATTCTGTATCTGACCTGTCAATCATCATTTGAGAAAGATTGTTGAAATTTAAGAGACTGGTGGAAGGAGGTCTGAGAGCTCAAGCAGGATAATGAAATGAAAGTGAATCTGTGATGTGTTCAGGTCCCTAGAGTTTTAAGAACAAGTAAGAGAACTATAAAATAATTCAAAAAGATATTGGAAGCCAATACAGACTAGTTAGGATAGGAGTGATATGTTCCCTCAACGTGATTTTGGTTAAAAGTCTAGCAGTCATGTTCTGAATGAGTTGAAGTTTGTCAATTTATTACTTTGGAAGGCCAGTAAAAAAAAGTGCATTGCAGTAATCTAGTCTATTTTTTGTAAAGGTGTGAATTTGTTTTTCAGCATCCATGCAAGGACAAAAACAGATGGACCTTTGCAATATTTCTTAAGTGTAGAAATGTGGCTTTGGTCACTGGCTTTATATGGAATTTAAAATTCAAATCAGAATCAAGGGTAACACCTCATATTATCCTTGATTCAGATTCTGTTGAAGTGAGTGAAGTTATCCATGCTAGTTTAGGAGCCTGAACATTGAAGGGTAATAACTATTCCTGAACCTGGTGGTGTGGGACCTAAGGCTCTTGTACCTCCTTTATGATGGCAATTGCAAGAAGAGAGCATGACCCGGGGTAGTGGAGGTCCTTGATGATGGGTGTTGCTTATTTGTGGTAGCTTTTCTTGTAGACATGCTCAATGATGGGGCTGTTTTTTACTGTGATGGACTGGGGGCTGTATCCATTACTTTTTGTAGCTATTCCATTCATGGGCATTGGTGTTTTCGTACCAGGCGATTATGCAACCAGTCAAGATACTTTACACTGTACATCTATAGAAATTTGTTAAAGTTGTAGATAACATGTTGAATCTATTCAATTTCTAAGAAAGTAGAGCGCTGCTGTGCCTTCTTTGTAATGACACTTAAGTTCTGGTCCCAGGACAGATCCTCTGAAGTAATAACACCACAAAATTAAAGTTGTAAAATTGCAACTATTTGGACTTTTACACTGAATTTTACTTCAGAAATGTGTGCATGTGATTCGGGGATGAAGAAAACGCATCATTGGCCAATTTCGGAACATCACAGAAACATACCGTCCTGTTGGTTGGATCCAGATTCACTCTTTCCAAAAGGGAGTGAACCAAACTCCATCAGAAGAAGATGAGCATGTGGGCAGAGGGAAAGGTTACCTGAGGGCTGGGTCTCCTGTCTATTACTATATACTAACTTGAGATTAATTTTATTTTATGTAGTTACAAGCAAAGAAATACCATAGAATTTTATATAAAAAAGAACTACACATAAACAGACAAAAAAAACAACCAATATGCAAAGAAATACAACATAGAATGTAGAACACTTATGCACAGTACAGGCACTTCAGTCCACAATATTCTGCCAACCATTTAGTATACTCTAAGATCAATCAAACCTTTCCCAAAGTTCAAAGTAAAATTTATTATCAGGGTACGTACATGTCACCTCATACAACCCTGAGATTTTTTTTTTGCTGGCATACTTAGCAAATCTATGGAACAGTAACTGTAGACTGTAAACTTCAAGAACTATGAATTGTAAACAAACTGTGCAAATGTAGATATAAATAAATAGCAATAAATAACAGGCCTGAAATAAAAAATGTATTAGAGTCCTTAAATGAGTGTACCTATCCCTTCTGTTCAAGAGCTTGATGGTTGAGAGTATTAACTGCTCTTGAAGTTGGTGGTGTGAGTACTGAGGCTCTTGTACCTTCTACCTGATAGATAGATAGATAGATAGATAGATACTTTATTCATCCCCATGGGGAAATTCAACTTTTTTCCAATGTCCCATACACTTGTTGTAGCAAAACTAATTACATACAATACTTAACTCAGTAAAAAATATGATATACATCTAAATCACTATCTCAAAAAGCATTAATAATAGCTTTTTAAAAAGTTCTTAAGTCCTGGCGGTAGAATTGTAAAGCCTAATGGCATTGGGGAGTATTGACCTCTTCATCCTGTCTGAGGAGCATTGCATCGATAGTAACCTGTCGCTGAAACTGCTTCTCTGTCTCTGGATGGTGCTATGTAGAGGATGTTCAGAGTTATCCATAATTGATGGCAGCAAGAGAAAAGAGCATGGCCTTGATGGTGAGGATGTTTGATAATGGAGGCTACTTTCCTACAGCAACACTTCACGAAGATATGCTCTGTGGTTGGGGGGGGGGGGGGTGGTTTCGGCTGTGATGAACTTTATTTCCGAATTTACTTCCTTTTGTAGGATTTTCTGCTCAAAGGGATTGGTATTCTCATACCAGGCCATAATACAACCAATAAGTACACTTTCTACCACACATCTATAGAAGTTTGCCAAAGTTTTTGATGACATGCCAATCCTCCACAGACTCCTGAGGAAGTAGAGGTGCTGTCATGCTTTCTTTGCAATAACATAAAGTGTGTCCAGGACAGGTCCTCTGAGGTAGTGATGCCTAGGAATTTAAAGTTACTGGCCCTCTCTGCCTCTGATCTTCCGAGGACCACTGGCTCGTAGACCTCTGGTTTTTCTCTCCTGAAGTCTACAATCAGTTCTTTGGTCTTATTGATGGTGAGAGTGTGTTGTTGTTATACCATTCAGCCAAGTTTTCAGTCTCCCTCCTGTATGCTGGTTCATCACCTCACCTTTGATACAGCCCACCACAGAGATGTCATCAGCAAACTTGTATATGGTGTTGGGGCTGTCATAGGTGTAAAGCGATTAGAGCAGGGGGCCAATGATGGAGATTGTGGAGGAGATGTTTTTGCCAATCTGAACTGAGTGGGGTCTACAAGTGAGGAGATCTGGAATTTAATTGCACAAGGGGGTTCTGAGGCCCAGGTTTTGGAGTTTACTGATTAGAGGGGATGATGCTGTTAAATGCTGAACTGTAATCAATAAGGTGCATCCTGAAGTATGCATCTTTGCTGAGCAGGTTTGTGTGAAGAGCCAACGAGATAGCATCTGCTGTAGATCTGTTGCTTTAGTAGGCGAACTGGAGTGGATCGAAGTCACCATTCAGACACGAGCTGATATGTTTCAACACCAGCCTCTCAAAACACTTCAGCACTGTGGATGTAAGTACCACAGGGCGATAGTCATATAGACAGGTTACCATGATCTTCTTGGGCACCGGAATGATTGAAGGCTGCTTGAAGCAGGTGGGTACCACGTAATGCCAGAGCAAGAGATTGAAGAGATCCATGAATACACCAGCCAGTTAGAAGGCACAGGTCTTCAGTACTCGGTCCAATACTCCATCCGGGCTGCATACTTTCCTTGGGTTCACTCTCTTGAAGGCAGCCTGCACGTTATCTTCAAATACTGACCCCAAAGGGTCATTGGGAGACATGGGGGTACATGATTGTTTCTCCCTGTTCTGGTGGTCAAATGAGCTCATCTGGAAGTGAAGCTTCACTGTCCCCTATATCACAAGATTTAACTTTGTATATGGTGATGGCATTCAAACCCTGCCACAGCTTTCGAGCATTCCTCGTTGATTCCAGTCTAGTCCAGAATCTCCACTTCACCTGAGAGTTGGCTGTCCAGAGAGAGGCCATACCTGAACCTCTTGTAGCAATCTTGATCTCTAGACTTGAATGCTTCTGATCTGGCTCTCGGCAAATTCTGGATTTCATTGTTCACGCAAGGCATCTGATTGGGGTAAATCCTGAATGATTTTGTGGGACACACTCATCCACAACTGTTTTAATAATGTCCGTAACAACCCTGGTGTAGTCATTCAGGTCCTCAGATGAGTTCTCGAACACGGCCCAGTCCAGTGACTCAAAGCAAATCGGTAACTGTTCCTCAGCCTCCTGCAACCACATCTTAGTTGTCTTGATCTCTGGGACTTTGCTTTTTAGGCTCTGTCTGTATGCAAGTAGTAGGAGTACAGCCAAATGATCCGACCTACCAGGTAGGAATGATAGGCCTTCCTTATCGTAGTGTAGCAGTGGTCTAGTGTGTTGGGACCACTGGTGAAACAGGTTACTTACTTGTGATAATTGGGCATGATTTTCTTCAAACAGGCCTAGTTAAAGTCACCAACTATAATTTGAAATGTTTTGGGATGAGCTGTTTCTTGCTTACAGACAGCATTGTGCAGTTTCACGAATTCTTACTTATAATCGGCCGCTGATGGTATGCAAACTGCGGTCTGGATCATGGATGAGAACTCTTGAGGCAAGTAGAATGGGCTACATTTAATCATTAGTTGTTCTAACTCATGGGAACAAGAAGTTGCATAACCCCAGTGTCTTTGGACCAATGAGAATTGTCTGAAAAAGCATACGCCACCTCCTCTTTCCTTGCCAGAATTTGAGGTTTGATCCATTCTGAAAATTGTAAAACCTCCTGGTTGGATAGCTGCATCCAGTGTGTTCACTGTTAACCAAGTCTCGGTGCAACAAACAACTGAGATCGGCCTCATCTGCCTCTGATACAGCAGCCTTGCCCTGAGATCACCAACCTTATTTTCAAGTGACTGTGCATTCACCAACAAGATGCGAGGCAGAGGAAGTCTCATCCCCCTGTGCTTCAGTCTGATTTGAATCCAGCTTCTCCTGCCATGTTTTTGGCCATGGTGTTGACCCTTAAAGGTGCTGCTTTAACTGCTCTTCATTTAACCATCAATCATGAGATCTGAAGATCATTGATGTAGTTTTGTGCTCTGTTGTGAAGAGGAAATTTACATGCTACCGATTGTAGTGAAAGTAGTTTAGAAGGAGTATATTTAAGAGGAAAACATTTACAATTTCCTGCAGCCCGCAGAGAGTCGCTGATATACACTGGCGTTATCTTGTATGCCCTCCTACATGACTCCAAATTTTTCAAATATCTATGTGCCTATCTAGGAGTTTCTTAATTGTTCAAAATAATAATGAGGGCATGAGGTTTATAAAGTACTTGAATTGAGTCTGTAGGATGGAGAATCAGTTCAATGTTGAGGTGAGTGAAGTTATTCACATCGGTTCAGGAACCAGATGGCTATAGGGTCATAACTGATCCTGACCCTGGTGGTGTGTCTCCTGTATGGTGATAGAAGTAAGAAGACAGCATGGTCTAGATGGTGGGAGTTTTTGATAATGGATGCTGCTTTCTTGTGCCAGTGCTCTGTACATACTATTGAAGAGCTTTGTTCAGCCATAAACACTTCAGCTTCTCCTCAGCTAAAATCAAGGTTCTCCATTTTGTTTTTGGCTTTTATTTGTAGATTTATTTCTGAATTGAATCAAATTCTATCCCTGCAAAGAGGTTTCATTTCATTTGAGTTTTGTGAACACTTGTCATTTGGGTGAGACAATATAAGTATGTCAGGCAATTAAGTTGACACGGCACAGAGTGAAACGTTATGTAGCAGCAATTCCACTCTACATAATATAAAATTACATAGGTGAGAAAGAAAAATATTTGCATTTATATTATGCACTTTCTGCCTCTTTCCAAGAAATTCCCAAGTCCTCTACAGCTAATTAAGTACTTTTAAAATGTCATTGCTGTTGAAGTGCACTCAGCACGTTCTAACAAACAGCTCTGTCATTACAACAACATTGTGTTTTATAAGTATTCTGTAAAACATTGAGAATTGTACTGCTCTGTTTTATTAAAATGTTGGGATTTTTTTTTACTCAGACATGTAAACTGCTACTATACCACAAGATTACAGACCAAGTACATGTATATTTCAGTGCAATGAAAATCTTATCTGCAGCGGCATCATAGAGAGGAGAATTTTTTTCTAAAGAACACAATCTGAACAAGCAAAACAGAAGAGATTTTGCAATGCTTGAAATACAAGGTAACACATACAAAGTGCTGGAGGAACACAGCAGGTCAGGCAGCATCTATAGAAGTTAATAAAGTTTCGGCATCTTGGGCTGAGATCCTTCATCAGGACTCAACAGAAGACTAGCAAACAAAACAGAACAAACTGAAGTTCATTTTAGTACAAAGTGATGAAAGTGGCCATAGTGTTGCCAAGCACAATAGCTAGACACGGCTCCAACGCCGTATTCAAGTTCGCTGACGACACCACTGTAGTAGGCCAAAACAAAGGTGGTGACAAATCAGGAGGGAGATTGAAAATCTGGCTGAGTGGTGCCGCAACAATAACCTTTTACTTAATGTCAGCAAGACCAAGGAGCTGATTAATGACTTCAAGAGGAGGAAACTAGAGGTCCATGAGCCAGTCCTCGATGCAGAATCAGAGGCAGAGAGGGCCAGCAGCTTTAAATTCCTGGTGTTATTATTTCGGGGGCTGTCCTGGACCCAGCACATAAGTACAATTATGAAGAAAGCTTGGCAACACCTCTACTTCCTTAGGAGTTCATGAAGATTCAGCCAGACATCTAACACATTGACAAACTTCTATAGATATGTGGTGGGGAGTATATTGACAAGATGCATCACAGCCTGGTATGGAAACACCAATGCCCTTGAATGGAAAATACTGCAAAAAGTAGTGGATGTGGCTCAGTCCGTCATTGGTAAAATCCTCCCCATCATTGAGTACATCTACATGAAGCACTGCTGTAGGATCCATGATCAGGGCCCACCACCACCTGGGTCATGGTGTTATCTATGCTGATTCAAGAGCCTGGTGGTTGAAGGATTATAAGAGATAAAAGATGAAAGATAAAGATTAGCTTTATTTGTCACATGTACATTGAAACATAGCGTGAAGTGTGTCATTTTGCATCAGATCAAATCAATGAAGATTGTGCCAGGCAGCTTGCATGTGTCACATATCCCGCACCAACATAGCATGCCCAAAACTCACTGACCCTAACCCATACGCCTTTGGAATATGGGAGGAAAATGGAGCACATGAAGGAAACCAATGTGGTCATGTGGAGAATGTACAAATTCCTTATAGACAGTGGTAGGAACTGAACCATGAAGTTACAGCTGACTGTTGTAAAGAGTTGTGCTAACTGTCACTCTACCATGTCACCTATATAATGGGACCTACCCAGTGCAGGTCCACAACCAATGCGCTGGCTTGATATTTTTATTGCCTGTATCTCCCGATGCTTTGTACCACCATCCAATTCTCAATACATAAATACAAGATATTTTGAAGATGCAGGAAGTCTAATGCAATACACACAGATCAGGCAGCATCTATGGAGAGGAATAAACAGCAAAACAAGCCCCTTTCCCCCTTTCTAACCATCCACCCATTCACACACACATATGCTGTGATAATTAATTTAATTTGACTTTCCCTTTGACTTGACTTTGCAAGACATTCTCAGATGTTGGAAATCTTGAGCAATGCACACTAATTTCCTGGTTTCCATCAGCTGGTCAGGCAACATCAGTTCAAAGTTGAAAGTAAATTCATTATAAAAGTACATTTATGTCACCATATACTACTCTAAGATTCACTTTCTTGTGGACATTCACAGAAACTACAAAGAAACACAGAGGAGTCAATGAAAAGCAACACACAACCAAGATGGATGAACAACCAATGGACAAAACAGTTGGTGTTTCGATTCAATACCCTATACTTTTGGTTACAACCGTGAGCTTATTTAATGGCAGAATAGGTGCAAGGGATGAATGGCCTACTCTTTTTGCTCATTCTCATATTATTTTTCTGGTGAGAATTAATTATTCAGATTCAGATTCAGATTATTGTCATTTAGAAACCACAAATGCAGTGTAGTTAAAAAATGAGACAACGTTCCTCCAGAATGATATCACAAAAGCACATGACAAAACAGACTACACCAGAAAATCCACATAACATTTGGCAATCCCCAATCCAGAGTCCGAAGAGGCTGCTGTGTATTAATATCGCGCTACCATCTTAGTGCATTCCCCGGAAAGGAGCTCCAAATCCACCAGACAAAACAAGACCAAAAACTAAAGCTACAAGACCTGCACAAAACCACATAGTTACAACAGTTCAAACAATAGCATAATAGATAAAAAAAACAGACCATGAGCACAGTAAAAATAGTCCAAAGATGTTAAAAGACTATAAGTTCGAAATAAACCACCACACAGTTTCCACAAGTCCTCAGGGTCCTGATAGACTCGTCATCTCATGCAGGCGGCAGAAGGGAATACCCCCGCTATGGACTTCCATGGTGCTGGACTCAAACTCGCAGACGCAGCACACAATGAAAGCTCTGTCAAACCCAGCCTCGCAGGCACTGCACACAGTGAAAGTGACCTGACCGCGGCAGACTCCGAATCCGTCGAACCTCCGAGTCTCTGACCATCCCCTCCGGCACAGCTTCTCTGGGCACCATCCTCTGCTGAGCGTATTAAGATGCCCCCGCCAACAGCCACCGGCAACGCGACTCCGATGATTGGGGGCCTGTTCTTCTCAGCAGAGACCCGGACCTCACAGCAGCCCAGCAATGAAGAAGGCCTTCCTGGAGATTTCCAGATGTTCCTCTGTGCTCCCACGTCCGTTTTTCATCAGATTAGGATTGCGCATGGCACCCCGCTTAATAAATAAAACAAATAACATATCAGCTCTGGAGTGGCCGCTGCAAGCCGCGTCGCGCTGTCATCTGGAAGGTCATGAAGTCATGAAGATTTATGATAAAGTCTTGGAGGAATACAGCACAGAAACAGGCCCTTTCCAAATCATTAAATCCACATTGAGTTTTAGTCACCTATTTACACCAGTCGAAGATTAGCCCCTTTCTCTTTGCATTTTAACAACTCCCCCATTGTTGAGTATTTAATATTTCAGTAATATTAGAGTAATATTATAAATATATTATTTGATTAAGTATTCATTGTTGTTTACATAATACATTATGGGCTATATGTCAAAGTACATAAATATCATACGTCATTAACCCACGTGTCATACGTGGGCAACTCGCTTAAACATACGTGAGTTATTGCCAACTCTGTGTTTTCCTTTAATTAGTTTTATGTCTTGAAGTTATAAAAGATAACTGTGACAATGAGGTACTTTCAATGTGATCCTGAGATGACTACCTGCCTGTTGAAGTGCAGCGAGATGTTTGAGTTAAAAGAAGCGCCGCAAGCTTTCTTCGCAAAAGAAGACGTAGAGTTATAAAAGACAGAAAATGGAAAATTCACAGGTTCATAAACAGTGAGATATTCATTAAAAAAAAACAGAACTGGTTGGCTACATCAGAAAGATAGATGTGTTTAATTGCACAAAGGATAACTGGAATACAGGCAGTCCCCGGGCTATGAATGAGTTCCGTTCCTGAGTCCATCTTTAAGTCGGATTTGTACATAAGTCGGAACAGGTACATCCAGTATTATTTAGCGTCAGTTAGTCAAACGTTTGTCTTAGTATACAGTATATATTTTACCTTTCTATGCATAGAAAACACTTAAGAAACATATATATTCCAATAATTAAATCACAGTGTTGCTTAGTAATAATTGTAGCTTTCATCGGGGCAGGGCCTTTCACATGCTCCATTATTCTCACTTTATCAATTATTCTTTAAAATTGTTCCAATCGTTGACTGACTGTAGCCTAATGCTTTTCTAATGACCAATGGTGTTTCACCTCTTTCCAAACGCTATATTATTTTCACTTTATTTTCAATTGTGATCGCTTCCCGTCAATGGAACAGAAACACTGTAAGCAGCGGGTCCCGAGCTCCGCCGGGTCCTAAGGACCACTGTTCTGAATTCCCTGGGTACTAAAGTCCACCGCACTGAGACAGGTTAAATGAGACAAGTGGGGGCTGTGCTGGATTTGGGTATTTGATCCTCTTCAATATTCTGCGGGGGAATTTAAACTGGAGGTGGCAGTGTTTCTTTTACAAGGTAGAGTTGCGAGCTCGATGTTAACCCGGCATGGATGGAGAGCATACTGGGGAGCAGACTGTCACTGGATCGAACTTAGGAACTTCCATTCTCGAGCCTGGCGCTGATCTCACTGCGCCACCGGCCGACCGGAAAAGGGGGGGCGGGGTCAGGATGAATCTTGCTAAGAAAAATTTAAGCCAAATACAAAGTTACACATGCATTACAGTGGCAATGGCAATAACTTAAAATGGCGGACAGCGTCACGATCCGACTTAAAATGGTGGACGGCGTCACGATCCGACTTAAAATTGTGGACGGCGTTGCGATCCAACTTAAAATGGTGGACAGTGTTCTTCTTCCTCGGTTCGTATGTACGAGTTGTTCATAAGTCGGACGTTCATAACTCGGGGACTATCTGTATGTACACTGAGTGAATTGAGCAGTATATTAATGCAAATGAAATAGCCAATGAAAAGTGAGTGCCAGTTTTGCTGAGTGCATTGGGTTTAAAGGCATATAGTTTGTTTAAAAGTTTGACTGTTCCAACCAAACCAGCCTAAATGATCTCTGCTGATATTGTGAACTTCCTGCAGCAGCATTTGTAACCAAAACCATTGTTGATTGCAGAATGCTTTGGGTTTCCTAAGCAGAATCAAAAGGAAGGGCAGTCCAGTTCAACATTCTTGACTGAATTGAAGAGATTGTCAATTCAGTGATGAGCTTAATGATGCACTTAGAGATCATTTAGTTTGTGGAATCGTACAGCAAAGCATTCAGAACAGCTCCTAACTGAAGCACAACTTACATTTGAAAGAGCAATTGAAATTGCCATATCAATGGAAACAGCAGACAAAGATGCAATTGAATTGCATTCAGGAATGACACTGAGTGTGCATGAAACTCCAAAGTCTAAACAGAAATTGGCCTGGTCAGAAAAAAAAACTGTGTTACCATTGTAGCAGGGCTCACATACAGCAGAAAAATGCAGCTTTAAAGACAAAACTTGCAGAAAATGCTACACAGTAGATCACATACAAAGAGTCTGTCAGGCAGACAAAAATAAATGGGCTGCACAAGGAGGAGATAAAGATAAAAACTCACGTTGCAGTTTCAAAATGAGCACTAATCTGTATCTGGTTGATGAAACATTTGATAATGATGAAAGTGACACAGTATCCTTGAGATTTACAATGTGAAACTCATAGTAGACAAGCTATATGGCTTACACCAGAACTGAGCACCAAATTAATTTCAATAGAATTGGACACTGGCTCGGCTGTTTCAGTCATTCCGCAAAAAGAGTTTGAATGGCGTTTAAAGATACTAAACTAAAGCCTGCAGATATTTATCTATTAACTTGTGAGATGACTCCTGTGGGAATGACATTTGTGACAGTGAAATACAACAACCAACAAGGCACATTGAGCTTGTATGTGGTAAAAACTGGAGGGCCAGCATTATGGCAACGTGAGCAACCGAGACAATGACAAATTGATTGGAGATCCCTACACCATTTGCATGCCATATCCTCTGCAGTAAATTCAACTGAAAGTGAATAATGAAAGGCACTGAATGATGCCACAGCAGTGTTCATGGATGGCATTAGAAATATCTAGTGTAAAATAGTGTTAAATCAAAATGCCACACCCATATTTTGCAAGGTCTATTTGGTTCCTTATTACTTACTTACTGCCCTTTATGCAACTGGGCTTTAGGAATGAAGCCATCTCTGTCTGTCCAAATAGTCACACTCAGATGTAGAAGGCTTCTACATTCTCCATTGCTGTTTCTATATCAAATTTATTTTACCACTCATAGTTGTGAGCACGAGCTGACCACTGAACCTGGAGGAAATGGTTCCTTAATACTATCCATGATAATGTATCCAGTGAGCTAGTTCGCAAGGTGGCTGAAAGAATTCTTGCCAAGGTTGAATGGAGCCCGTGTGCAATGCTAGTGGTTCCAGAAGACAAAAACAAAATGGGTCTGTCAAGATCTGTGGTGATTTTAAGCTCTACATCAACCCAGAACAGAAAGTAGTTCAATACCCTGGCCAGGGTAGGAGATAACTTTGCACACCTTCTGGACAAAAACACTTCAGCAAAGGCTTACCTGTAGATGGAGGTGGAAGAAGATCCAAAGTGTTTCTCACCATAAGCACTCACAAGAGGCTTTATTACTATAATAGGCCTATTTTTAGAGTAGCTTCTGCACCTGCACTCTGGCAGAAAGCTATGGACCACGTGCTGCAGGCACTTGGTGTAATCTGGATGAACATTATTGTTACCAATAAGAATGACAAGGAACGTCTTCAAAATCTGAAGACAGTGTAAATTATGCCACAATGTCACAACCAACAACTCAGCAGCTATGCTATTCTGAGTCTGTCCCTTGTGTTCATGCTTGGATCTCCTCAAACCCAGTCTAGGAGAAGCAGCTGAGACAAATTAAAGTCTCCTCAAACAAGAAGGTTCAACGTTTCTCTCCTGGACCAGCAGTTCTGGTGAGGGACTACAGAGCTGATCAAAAGTGGGTAATGGGAAAGATTAGGGACCCTACTGCGTTTGATATCTTATGGAGATGATCCATCAATCAGTTGAGGACAGCAATGTCAATTGTTAAGAAGAAAGGTGGCCAGGACCACTTCCAGCAGTCCCAGAGTCGACTCTTACAATCACCATGGATAGGGCCCCAGAACCTGAGATTGTTTCACAGCCACAAGTCTCACCTGCCAAGCAGAGTGATCCTCCTTGTCAGGAAAGATGTTATCCCACAATCTCACAACAGCAAGAAAGCCTCCACAGTGATTAAATCTTTAGGCCAGAACGGGACAATGTAAACTTTAGTATGCTGTTAATTTCTATATAGTATACTGTAATATACTGTGTGTATGTGTGTGTGTATATATATATATATATATATATATATATATATATACACACACACAAACATACACAGAAAAAGGCCATTTTGTTCTGACATTTCATTATAGAAACATAGAAAACCTACAGCACAATACAGGTCCTTCGGCCCACAAAGTTGTGCCGAACATGTCCTTACCTCAGAAATTACTAGCCTTACCTATAGCCCTCTATTTTTCTAAGCTCCATGTACCTATCCAAAAGACTCTCAAAAGACCCTATCGTATTCACCTCCACCACCGTTGCCGGCAGCCCATTCCATGCACTCACCACTCTCTGATTAGAAACTTACCCCTGACATCTCTGTACCTATTCCCCAACACCTTAAACATGTTCTCTTGGGTCAACCATTTCAGCCCTGGGAAAAAGCCTCTGACCATCCACATGATCAATGCCTCTCATCATCTTATGCACCTCTATCAGGTCACCTCTTATCCTCCATCACTCCAAGGAGAAAAGGCTGAGTTCACTCAACTTATTGCCATGCTCCCCAATCCAGGCAACATCCTTGTAAATCTCCTCTGCACCTTTTCTATGGCTTCCACATCATTCCTGTCGTGAGGTGACTAGAACTGAGCACAGTACTCCAAGTGGGGTCTGACCAGGGTCCTATATAGCTGCAACATTACCTCTTGGCTCCTAAATTCAATTCCACGATTGATGAAGACCAATACACAGTACGCCTTCTTATCCACAGAGTCAACCTGTGCAGCTGCTTTGAGTGTCCTATGGACTCAGACCCCAAGATCCCTCTGACCATTTTCCAAAGCCCCAATCTCCTGCCTTATCCCTGTATCCTTTCACCTCCTGTCTAATCAAGAATCTATCAACTTCTGCTTTAAATATAGCCAATGACTTGACCTCATAACCGCCTGTAAGTATTTCAGTAATATTGTAAATATATTGTTTGATTAGGCATTCTTTGTTGTTTAAATGATGCTTTGGGGGTTATATGTAAAAACATGTAAACAGCACATGTCATCACATCACCATATCATACATCACTTGAAGTAAAACCTACAGTACACAAGTTATTCTGGCTTTTCAATTATTTTCAATTAGTTTTATGCTTTGTAGTTACAAAACCTACCGTTTATATGCACATGAGGGGTCATTTGTAGTTGCCTGTTATGTCTTTGTGATGTCAGATGAAACAGCAGCAGCTGATGGAAACCCACAGAGTCTCAGAAATAACTTTTCCGTGTAGCCTTATATAGGTGTATAAAATTATGAGGGGTATAGACAGGGTGAATGCATGCAGACTTTTTCCCTTGGGAAGAAGAACTAAAATCTAGAAGGCATAAGCTTAAGGTCAGAGGTGAAAGATTTTAAATATATCAAGGGGCAACTTTTACTTAATTGTTTGGTTGTTTATTGAGATGCAGTGTGGAACAGGCCATTCAAGCTGCACTGTCCAGCAATCCCCTAATTTAATCCTAGACTAATCACAGAACAATTTACAATGACCAATTAACATACCATCTGGTACATCTTTGGACTGTGGGAGGAAACTGGAGCACCCGAAGGGAATTCACGCAGTCACAGGGAGAATGTACAAATTCCTTACAGTCTTAGTGCAGAGAGAAGAATGAGCTGACAGAGGAAGTGGTTGAGGCAAGCACCAAAGCAGCATCTCAAAGACATTTGGACAGGTACGGAGATAGAAAAGGTTTAGAGGAACATGTGGCAAACATGGGGAAATCAGACAAGTATCATGATCGGCTTGGGTAAGTTGGGCCAAAGAGCCTGTTTACTCCATGGCTCTATAAACGTGCAAACTCCACACAGACAACACCAGAGAATAGTGGTAAACCCAGGTCTCTGGCACTGTGATGCAGTAGGTTCCTATCTACACTACTATTCTACCCCAAATAATTTATTAATTTTTGGTGTTGATTCCAACTGCAATATATATTTATTGGAACAGTCAAATCAGAATCAGATTTATTATCAAAGATTCTGCTGGTGCTAACCACCACGACAGAGCACAATGGTAGCATAATGGGTGGCACAACGCAATTTCAGCTTGGGGTGTCAGAGTTCAGAGTTCAATTCTGGCATCCTCTGTAAGAAAGTTTGTATGATTTTCTTCCTGTATGTGCATGGGTTTCATCTGAGTGCTTTGGTTTCCTCTCATTGTCCAAAGATGTGAGGAAAAGATGTACCGGTTAGTAGGTTAATTGTTCATTGTAAATTGTCCTCTGCTGTATCTCTAAATAAATAATTAATAAATGAAACACACAGAATGCCGGAGGAGCTCAGCAGCAACTGTGGAGGGAAATGCCTAGACCCTTTATCAGAGTCTGTCCTGATGAAATGTCTCTGTCCAAGAAACCAACTGTTCACTTCCCTCCATAGCTGCTGCCTGATCTGCTGAGTTCCTCCAGCATTTTGTGTGTGTTAATCAAGTTTATTATCACTGAAATAAGATGTGAAATTTGTTGTTTTGTGGCAGCAGAACCAAGATATAAAAAATATATAAAGATATAAAAATTGCAAAAAAATAATTAAGTAACAAATTTACAAATAAAACAAATAACAAGATTGTGTTCTTGGGTTTGAGAATGTGCTTCGTGCTTATTTGAGTTGTCTGAGGGGAAGGAAAAGCAGGGACTGGTCTGAAAGTTGTGGTGGGTAACAACACCAATTGGGTGATGTCAGTAGATGTGATTGTTCCACAGTACTAAGGGAAGCTACATGGCAGCTGGGAGACAGCCGGTTAAATCTTTCACCAGGCCATTGTTTGCTGTGTTACGACTGACAGGGATATCTTCAGAACAGATGGAATAATCAGTCCCGTGCTGATGGAATTCATTCTGACAGATTAATCAAGTGGAAGTATTGAAGGATGAAGATGGCAGTGAACAGTAATCATCTCTCTCCGCTGAGGATTCCATTCTGGTGGTCGGAGACACTGAGTTGGGAGATACAGGGGCACTGCTGGTAGAGCTGCTGCCACAGAGCCCCAGAGACCTGGGTTCGATCCTGACCTCAGGAGTTGCCTGTGTGGAGTTTCTGCAGTGTCGTTGTGACCATATGGGGTTCTTTCCCATAAGTTCCAATTTCCTCCTACATTCCTTAAGGTGTGTGGGTGACCAAGGTTAATTGGCTGCTGTAATTTGCTCCTAGTGTGTAGCTGCGTGATAGTATCTTGGTGGGGGGTGTGAAGGGTTGATCAGAGTGTGGAGAGAATAAAGGGAAAATGAATTAAATTAGAATGTCTGCTTGATGGTGTTGGATCAAGTGATATTGGTGGTTACAGCCATTTTATTAAGTGTTACAAGAGCAAAGAATGAACAAAGAAAAGACAAAGAAAACAGAAATCGTGGTCATCTCATATTCAAAATAGAGTCAACAAAATTTAATTGGTAACAACTAACCTATAAATTCTGAGGCCTCCGTCGGTCAGGGTCAACCATGGATATTGTGTCCTATCTGACTAGATATACGAGCCAGGGCAGTACAACATGGAGGACAAGCTGTTGTCCATAGCACATGCTCCCCCTCACTAGCTTTCTGACGAACCTAAAGGAATGGCAGAGACTGATACAGTTTGGCACCAGTGGCATGAAGTGTGACGCACATGGAAGCTGTACTCCATTTGTGATGTTACTGAGACAAGTGGGCCTACAGCTCCTCTTTGGTAACATACCAAATTTCCTCAAACTCCTAATGATGTATAGCCACCAGTGTACCTCTTCATAACTGGACCACCGTATCAGGCCCAGGGCTGATCTTTTGGGATGCTGACCCACAGGAACTGGAAGCTGCTCATTCTTTCCACTGCTGACTGCTCAGTGAGGATTTGTGCATTTCTAACTTCCTGGCCCACAATCACCTGCAGTACATGTTGAAGCCCCTTCTGCTACAAACTTTGTGCTTAGATGTGGAAGACAGGAGTGTTTATAGAGCCATGGAACGCTACAGCACAGAAACAGGCCCTTCAGTGCATGTAGTCAATGCTAAACTATTATTCTGCCTAGTCTCATTGACCTGCTCCAGGACCATAGTCCTATGTTCCTCTCCCAGCATGTACCTATGCAAATTTCTCTTAAGTGATGAAACCGAACGCACATCCACCACTTCCGCAGGCAGCTCGTTTCACACTCTCACCACCTTCTGAGTGAAGAAGTTTCTCTTCATGTTCCCCTTAAATATTTCACCTTTCACCCTTAACCCATGACCTCTGGTTCTAGTCCCACCCGATCTCAGTGGAAAAAGTCTGCCTGCATTTAGTCCAGCTATACCCCTTGTAATTTTGTATACCTGTATCTAATCTCCACTCGTTCTCCTATGCTCCGGGGAATAAAGTGGGAGGACTGATACTAATGATTCAAAGTTTGCCTCCTCTCCATCTTCTGTCTGGTCAGTGTGCTCACTATCTTTTCCATCACCTGCCTGATTTTGTTTTGGAAGACTATGCCTGTCTGTAATTCTACATATCATTAGAAGGCTTGGGTGCTGAGGCATGTAACCATGAACAGACTGAAGATCTAAAGATCAGCTTTATTTGTCGTAGGTACATTAAAACATTGAAACATACAGTGAAGTACATCATTTGCGTCAAGGATGCATTAGGGGAAGCCCAGAAGTGTTGCCATACTTCCAGCACTAACATCACACTCCAAAGCTGTATATGTTTAGAATGTGGGAGAAAATGAGAGCACGTGGAGCAAACACAAGGAAATCTGCAGATGCTGGAAATTCAAGCAACACACACAAAATGCTGGTGGAACGCAGCAGGCCAGGCAGCATCTATAGGGGTTGAGACGTTTCGGGCCGAGACTTTTCGTCAGGACTAATTGAAAGGAAAGATACTAAGAGATTTGAAAGTAGGAGGGGGAGGGGAAAATGCAAAATGATAGGAGAAGACCGGACGGAGTGGGGTGAAGCTGAGAGCCGGAAAGGTGATTGGCAAAAGGGATACAGAGCTGGAGAAGGGAAAGGATCATGGGACGGGTGGCCTCGGGAGAAAGAAAGGAGGAGGGAAGCACCAGAGGGAGATGGAGAACAAGCAGAGTGATGGGCAGAAAGAGAGAAAAAAAAGAGGAGGGGGGAGAAAAACTAAATATATCAGGGATGGGATAAGAAGGGGAGGAGGGGCATTAACGGAAGTTAGAGAAGTCAATGTTCATGCCATCAGGTTGGAGGCTACCCAGCCGGTATATAAGGTGTATAAGGTATATAAGGTGTAACCTTATATACCGGCTGGGTAACCTCCAACCCGATAGCATATCAGGGATGGGGTAAGAAGGGGAGGAGGGGCATTAACAGAAGTTAGAAAAGTCAATGGGAGAATGTACAAAACTCCTTACAAACCCAATCTTCCAGCTTGAATTGTAGAGTGTTATGCTATTTGCTACACTACTGTGCCGCCCCTGAAGCTGTGGGGTGCATCAGGAGCCAGTTTCCTTTGACACTAGATGTGTTTTCACAGAACTATAATTTGGAAGGAGAAAAGGTGACAAATTTAAATTAACTAGTCCACCTTCCTTATTGGCAATAATGACAGCATATCAGAAGACTATTGTTGAAAACAAGTTACATGAGAAACCAAAAAAAGAATTTCTGTGCTCATTTCACTTTGAATAGTTCTTCTTTACTTCCTCAGCAATGACCTCTTTGAGGCTTGCATAGATTAATGATTCAGAATATTCTCATTCACCCATATCCATCATTATCAATTCCACCTTCCTCACTTTGAGCAGAGTGTTGCATTAACAGAGCCAGCCTGGAAGTGACTGATTACTGTGTTTAGTTGACCTTTTCTGGTCTTCAGTTCGAAGCTGTCACTACTCAAACAGAATTTTTCAAGCATGCTCCGCAGACCTTCGTTAAATAATTCAATTATTCAGAACGCTCATTTGGATATGTAAAGCTGTATACAGAGTGGAGTGATTTTACCAAGAGGATATTCAACAGGTTGGGCAAGATCTGTGGAAAGAAGAACTGTTAATATTTTAGAATTGGTGAAACTCCTTTTCACTCTCCTTAGATGCTGTCTGACCTGCTGAGTGTTTGTAGCATTATCTATTCTCATTTTGTTTCCAAAGTACTCCAGCCCACTGGAGTCAGTCTGTCCTAATCAATAAATGTTCATAAATTTCTGCAGTACTTTCCCAATTCTTATGATGAAATTTTAATTATATTCACAGTGCTGAGACTGAATGCAGCATTGTGATGATTCTTGATTATTAAGGGTTTCAAAGGTTATGGAGACAAGGGTTTGAGAGGGAAGATGAATCAGTGATGATGGAATGGTGAAGCAGAATGGATGGGTTGAATGCCTAAGTCTCTCCTGTTTCTTATGGTCTTATGGTGTTCAGATGGCGAGTGGAAAATATCTTGTCAGTTTTACACCTGTACAAGGAGGTTAAATCGCCCAGGTTAGCAGGTCCCAGAATTGGGGTCCACGTGGACAGGAGGCGCAAGGGCTGATGACCCCCCATGCAGGTGAGTCGATGAGTCCAGAGATCGACGCCTGGAATTTGGGGTCCCAGTTATCTGCGAATCCTGAGGTCAATACCGAAGGTCGAAGATTGGAATTGGAAGGTCCAGAAGTTTGCCCGATGACTGAAGCCCCAAGTCCGAGAGTTTGGGAGTTCAGCTAGGAATTTGGAGTCCCAGTCTCCGTGAGTTCGTGAGTCCACTGGAGGTTGGAGAACTGTTTGTGCTGGTGGCTAGGAGGGCAGAAAGGGGCTTGTTGTGTTGCTTTTGTTCTGTTGTTGCTATTGTTGCTTGTTCTACTGAATATAGTGGTGATGTTGTGTTGTCACTTGTGAGCTGCCTCCAGCACACCCCTAGTTTGAATTAGCTGTTAACACAAATGACACATTTCGCTGTCTGGTTCGATGTACATGTGATCAATAAGTAAATCTAAATCTGAGTTCCAGCAAAACCATCCATGGGAATGGAGACACTCTGATGCAGATCATTAATTTACTGAAGCATATTGCAAGAACCGTCACTCAGAATTTCTTGCAGTTTGCATTCTGGGTGAGATGCTGAGGTCGCGCTTTCAAACGGCCACATTTGCAGTACCGTGTGCAGTCTGGTCACCCTGTGAGAGGGTGGCTGGCATTGAACTGGAAGAGACACAAAGAAGATTTACGAGGTTGTTATGCAAACTGAAGGCTTTGAGTTATCAAGAGAGGCTGGATAGGTTGGAACTTTTTCCCTGGAGCGTAAGAGGCTAAGGGGGTGATTATATTGAGGTTGATTTAAATTGTGAGGGGCATAGATAAGGTGAATATAATCTCAAGGTTAGTGGAGTCCAAAACTGAAGGACACATTTTGAAGTGAGAGGGAAAAGATTAAAAAGAGACTTGAGGGGCAGTTTTTTTTCCCACACAGAAAGTATATAGAATGATAAACATAAGAAAATATGCAGGTGCTGGAAATCTAAAGCAACACACACACGATTCGAGAGGAACTCATCATGTCAGGCAGCATCACGTCCAAGATCACTGGCTTTAAACTTGTGTGAGAACTGGCTGCATTTCCCTCCTTTATATGTAATCACATTGAAGTCCATAGAACTGATTGTGAAAAGTGCGAATAGTGACAGATACTGTCATGCCAGGTTGGTGCAGGCTGAAAATCTATCCCAGAGACACCTATTCTGACACCTCAGATCATCAGTCAGATTAATATCAGCTCAGAGCACTGCGGTTTGTGCTGCTGACTCAAAGCTGCAGGGAACTGAGAAAATCTGAAGTGGAGGTCAGTAGGAATTTGTTTTGTAAAGGTGTCAAAGGTTATGGGAGAAGGCAGGAGATTGGGGTTGAGTGGGATAATAAATCAGCGATGACCAAGTGGTACAGCAGACTTGATAGGGTATATGGATCTAATTCTGTTCCTATTATCTTATGGTCCTATGTTCAAATTCCCATGTGAGTGTGCACATTCTCTCTGTGACTGTAGCTTTCCTCTAGGTTCTCCAGTTTCCTCCTAAATCCCAGAGACATGTCAGTGGATTCACTGACTGCTGGACTGCTGGTAGTGGACAAATCAAACAAAATGGTGACTAGATAAGTCTCGCCACCGTCGAGGATATCTTCTAAAGGCAATGCCTCAAAAGGATGGCATCCATTATTAAGGACACTCATCACCCAGGATATCCTCTTTCCTCATTACCACAGTCAGAGAGAAGGTGCAGGAGCCTGAAGAGATATGCTTCAAGTGTTGGGAACAGCTTCTTCCCATTTGCCTTCAGATTTCTGAATGGACAATTGGACAATTAACCCGTGAACACTACCTCCCTACTTTTGCTCTCTGTTTGCACAACTTATTTAATTTATATATATGAATTTTATCTATATTTCTTATTGTGATTTAAAGCTTTTTATATATTGCACTGTATTGTTGCTACAAAACATCAAATTTCATAATATATGTAAGTGATTTTAAAGCTGATCCTGTGATGTAGGGGTGCAGGGATCAACGAAGAGAGAAAATATAGATTTGATTGAACTCTTGTGAACTGTCATAGACATGATGGGCTGAATGGCCTCATTGTGTGTCATTATAAAATTGTAAACTCTAAAAAAGGCAGGCTGTTGACTTCAAACATTAACTCTAGCATTTTCTTCTGTTGCATAGTTCCTACATCCATAGAATTTGACTTTGATCTTTTATTCTACATCAGGCTAGAAGCCATTCTTGCACTATCATCTTGGAAGCTATCATCTTGAGTTTAGCACATTAATGAATACAGTAGTATTGTTGAAACATTTATGTAGATTCATATTTCAGCAAATGCAGGAAGAGTAAACCTTTTTTGATAAGTGTGTATATTTTCAAACCAAATGAAGAGGCAGTGTAATCGTGAAAATAAGTTGTTGATGTAAGGTTAAATATCATTGTGTTTTGAATTGATTTGAACACAGATAGGGAATAAATGAGGCTGGTGTTCATACCACTGACAAACACTTCAATATATTCACAAACAGGAGAAATCTGCAGATGCTGGAAATCCAAACAGCCCACACAGAAGGCTGAAGGAACTCAGCAGGCCAGGCACCATCTGTGAAAAAGAATAAACAGTCGACATTTTGGGCTGAAGCTTTAATATGGGATTGGATAAAAAGCTCTGATTTTTCACCCAGTCCTGTTGAAGGCAGTCAGCCTGAAAAGTCGACTGTTTACTCTTTTCCGTAGCTGCAGCCTGGCCTGCTGAGTTCCTCCAGTATTTTGTGTGGGTAGCATGTAATTGAAAATTCCTTGTTACTGGGAGAGGTCATTGGAGAATGACCAGAATGGTTCAAGCTGACAGGAAAGTGACAGTAGCTCAAATAACCGTGTGTTACAACAGTGGTGTGCAGAGGAGCATCTCTGAACGCACAACATGTCAAACCTAGAGGTGAATAGGTTACAGCAGCAGAAGACCACAAATACACACTCAGTGGCCACTTTCTTAGACACGGTAGGTACCTTAGAAAGTGGCTACTGAGTGTATACACTAGAGTTAAATGTAGCCACTGCAAAAAAAATGAAGCGTGTCCATTTGCCAAAACATATATGTTCCAAAGTATAGCCCATTTAAAAATAATCTGGATTGTAATCAAATTTGAACACATTAAACATTAATTATAGCTACTGTCAAAGCAGCACAGTGGGAAATGGGAATTAATGGAAGCCACTGAACTGTGGCATATTGGAAAGGTAGAAATCTTATTCCTGAATTGAGAATGACAGTGGGGTGTGATTTATTTAGAGATCCAACACGGAACAAGCCCTTCTGGCCTTTCCGGCCCTTTGAGTCATGCTGCCCCAAAAACTGCTGACAATCCCTGATTTAACCCCAACCTATTTGCGGGCAATTTACAAAGCCAATTAGCCTACCAACTGGTACATCTTTGGACTGTGGGAAGAAACTGGAGCACCCGGAAAAAACTCACGCATTCCATAGGAGGAGGCACAGGCTCCTTTAATTGAGTCAACAATATAGATACAGCAGTCAAAAATACCAGGAGACCTCTCAAAGCATTGGTTAGTCTGAAGATCTGATGGAAGGTCAAAATATTGAAGTGTTGGATTCTGCACATTGCTTCGATTCAGAGTGCAATTTGCCTGTCTGCTGCTGTGACCCTTTGTGGAGAACAGCCTCTCCACACTCAATTTTACATTTATTTGTTTCTCACATGTGCCTCAAAACGTAACATGAAATGTGTTTTCTGTGCTAACGACCAACACACCCAAGTATGCATTGGAGACATCCATGCATTTCTGGCACCAGCATAGCATGCCCACAATACTCAGCCAAACTTCACAAAACACACAAAACAGAACATACCATTAAATAAAAATAGCACAACTAACTCCTTTCTTCTCTCCCACCCACCCACACATGGACAGTCCATCCACTCTAGGCCTCTGGGTCTCCAGAATTCAGCCATCAGGCAAGAACTTCTCGACTTCTAAACAACATTCAGGCTTCAACCTTCATTACCGAGCCCTCAACTCACTGATGACCTCGAACGTCTGAGTATATTGCCTCAAACCAGCCTTTCTATTAATTCTGTCTATATTTTTCTACTGTCTCAGGACAACAGCCCACATAATCACCTCCCACCCTGGTCAGTCTCTCTTCTCTCTGCTACCATCAGGTAGAAGAAAAATAAACTGGAAAACATATGCCGTGCGACTCAAAAATAACTTCTATCCTGCCATAACAAACCCTTGAACAGACTTCTTACAATAACGATGAACTCTTGATACCTCATTCTATCTTGTCCTGGCTCTTACATATTACATGTCTACCAGCACTGCACTTTACTGTAACACTATATTCAGAATGATAGTATAGTGTTCTCTGTCTGCAAAGACCTAAACTCAAACTATTTTAAGCCGTATCCGATATAGATATCTATACATGCACTCACTATAGTGAGGTTATTCTGTGTCTACCTACTGTGTCTCCAAATTTGAGGAAGGACATTCTTGCTATTGAGGGAGTGCAGCGTAGGTTCATGAGGTTGATTCCCGGGATGGCGGGACTATCATATGTTGAAAGATTGGAGCGACTGGGCTTGTATACACTGGAATGTAGAAGGATGAGAGGGGATCTGATCGAAACATATAAGATTATTATGGGATTGGACACGCTTGAGGCAGGAAACATGTTCCTGATGTTGGGGGAGTCCAGAACCAGAGGCCACAGTTTAAGAATAAGGGGTAGGCCATTTAGAACGGAGTTCAGGAAAAACTTTTTCACCCAGAGAGTTGTGGATCTATGGAATGCTCTGCCTCAGAAGGCAGTGGAGGCCAGTTCTCTGGATGCTTTCAAGAAAGAGTTTGATAGAACTCTTAAAGATAGCGGAGTCAAGGGATATGGGGGGAAGGCAGGAACGGGGTACTGATTGTAGTTGATCAGCCATGACCACATTAAATGGCAGTGCTGGCTCGAAGGGCCAAATGGCCTACTCCTGCACCTATTGACTATTGTTTATTTTCAAGGACTAGCTTACTTCCCTGCCTACACCCTGCAGTGAGATTTAAATGCCAAAACCTATTGTTGATGGTGGTGGGGTACATACCAAAGGAGGTGTAGGGCACTCCTTCCCTCTGCGAGCCTGCATGTCACCATTAGGCAAGGTGTAGCACCTGCTTAGCCCCCGATCAGGGTCACATGGAGCCATGGGAGCTGGTGGGGGATGGTCGTATGAGCAGCTAGTGCACATCACAAGTCCTGGTTATGCAACTACTGACTCCAAGCAGACAATCTCTGAAGAGTATTGATAATGGCTGGGGTCACCTGTCTTGTAAAGGCGCTCCCCAGAAGAAAGCAATGGCAAGCCATTCCTGTAGAAAAATTTGCCAATGACAATCATGGAAAGACCATGATAGTCTATGTCATACAACATGGTGCATAACAAACAAATTCACTATTGAGCAGTCAGCAAGCCATCCCTATCAAGGAGGAGATAGTTCCAGCTAACAAAGTAGTTTAAACACAGTTATTTTATTTTTAATCATACTTGTATGAATTCATTAAATAATTTGAACACATATTAACAATCGCAGAGGAATTCTAATTTATAAAAGATTTCTGAACTACGAAAGATTTACAAACTGCAAAGTATTTCCTAACACATGTATAATTCTTTTTTTTTGTAATTTATTTTTTACTAGAAGAACATACAAACAAATTGCAGATGAGAATGTCATCTGTTGCAGAAACCGGTTGATGAATAAATTCTAGTTCTTCTTTCTCTAAATCCATCTTTCTGTTGTTCTCCTTGTTATATCTCATAACTCCCACTCTCCACCCTTTCCATATTTATAGCTATTTTCTACTTGATGAATCAATGGTATTTGATGTTTTACCAATACTTATGTGGGAACAAAGTAATTCACTCAGATGATCTTAAAAACATCCATATGAAATACTATGAGGGCTTACCCCCTGAGTATGCAAACATCCCAACTTTTAACCATGTTTGATGTACTAAGCGACATAACCCTTGTGTTTTGTGTTTGGCTAATGGAGACGAGGCTCAATGCCTCCAACTTCAAACCGATTACTGTTAGCAATTTACATTCAGAACTGGGGACTAGTTCTTGTTTACCACGTAAAGCTGAGCTAAGAATATTTGTTAAAAGTTTAACTTTATGACCAACAACTTTGACCCTTTGGAAAGGTCATGCAGCTGTGCTAGAATGTTGAGTTTAGCAACAAACCTGTCGAACCTTAAAAAGTGAACATCCATCACATCAAAATCAGAATTTGGTTTAATATCAAGACATATGTCAAGAAATTTGATATTTTGCAGCAACAGTGCATTGCCTTACATAAAAATAACTTTAAATTACAATATGAGGTTCATAGACAGGGCAAATGCAAGCAGGCTTTTTCCACTGATGTTGAGTGAGAGGAAAACATGGGTTAATGGTGAAAGGTGAAATATTTAAGGAGAACATGAGGAGGAAACTTCTCCACTCAGAGGGTGGTGAGAGTGTGGAATGAGTTGCCAGTGCAAGTGGTGGATGTGTGTTCAATTTCAACATTTGTGGGAAATTTGTATAGGTCCGTGAATGGGGCAGCTATGGAGGGCAGTTTGATGGAACTTAGGCAGAAAAATAGTTCAACATGGCGTTAGAAAAAAATAATTGGATATGTAGTGCAAAAAGGGAGCAAAAATATTGAGATGTTGTTCATTGGTTGGTTCATTGTTCATTCAGAAATCTGATCATGGAGAGGAAGAAGCTGTCCTAAAAAGTTGAGTGTGTGTCTGCATCCAGTTTTTTAGTTTGTACTACCTTGATGTACTTACTGTAGGTATGGAATGAGGTACCTGAATGGCACACAAACAAGAAAGAAATCTGTACACCATATTTCAGTATATCTGACCATAAAAAGAACACTACACTGCAATGACGCTTCTAGGGATGCCCACACTGAAGAAGTTTAAATCTTCCCTTTGAAGGGAGTTACTACTTTGTACTTCTTCCTCCACTTCCTTCCACATTCTTACTGTGACTTTTTCCCGGTCCTGATGAAGCATCTCAGCCTGAAATGCCAACTGTTTACTCTTTACCATAGAGGCTGACTGGCTGCTGATTCCCTTCAGCATTTTGTGTGTATTGCCAAAGTCTATGCACATAGCAGAGGTCAGGATTGATCCCGAGTCTGGGATGTTTGAGGGAGCAAGTGCACTATAATGCTATTTAACTAATTACTTTTCTGAAGTTTTCAATCTTGGACAAGTAACATGCTGCCCACAATCCAGCAATTACCCTTAAGTCATCTTGATTTATTTGTGTATCAACATTAAGGTACATGTACTGTACATGCTCCTTTAGAATTGCTCACATTAAGTTTTTCTCCTTAGTAACAAGTAGCAGCAAGAGGAACCCAATCAGTTCTTTGTCTTTACTCCACAATTGATCAAGTTCTTAGTCAATTATTAACCTTTGCACTTCTTTGCTGCACAAAGCCTCATGGGTCCTGATGATGAACCTTGACCTGAAGTTTCACCTTTTTATTCATTTCCATGGATGGTGCCTGACCTGCTGAGTTTCTCTAGCATTTTGTTGCTCTGGGTTTCCAGTATCTGCATATATCTTATGCTCTTGATTCCTCTACAATCCTACAGATGCATATCAATAGAACTGCAGTGGCTAGTATAGGATCATGGGGCATGGGAATAAGTCTTAGGGCCCAACTGGTCCATCTGTCCAAGATGCTCCCCCTTAGCTAGTTCCATTTGCCTATGTTTAACCTACATCCCTTACATCAGGGGTTACCAATCTTTTTATGTCATGGACTAATACCATTAAGCAAGGTGAGATGGACCCCAGGCTGAGATCCCCTGCTCTAAATCATTAGGTGGCACGTGGCATGGTGGTTAGCGTAATACTTTACAGTGCCAGTGAGTGGGTTCAGTCCCTGCTGCTGCCTGTAACAAGCTTGTCTGGTGTCCCCAAGAAAATGTGGGCTTCCTTTGTTACCTCCCACATTCTAAAGATGTAAGGTTTAGGATTGTAAGCTGTGGACCTGCTATGTTGGCATGGAAACATGCAAACACTTGTGGGCTGCCCCTGGACATCCTGTGGTTGTTGACACAAACGACATGTTTCACTGTACGTTTCGATGTTTTGATGTTCATGTGACAAATAAAGCAAATCTCTTTAACCTATCTGTGTAACTTTCTGAGTTTCTAGTAAACGTTGTTACTGCACTAGCCTCAAGCAGCACTTGCTCTGGTAGCTTGTTCCTTATCTGCACCCTGTCTGCATGATGAAATTGCCTCTCAGGCTCCTTTAAAGATTTCACACCATGCATCTGTACTTTAAAACCCATTTTCCACACCCCAAATTTTGCTTCAACTCATCACCACGTTGAAAAGTCTGCTTTAATATGGGAGCCTTTCCTGGGGTTGGAAGACTGTCCACGTGTGTTGGAAGGGAGGATAGGTGTTTATTTTGCTGCTGTTTTGTTGCTTCTTGTTGTTCTCTGTGTGCCCTGCAGAGTATTTGGGCATACCATGTTGGCACCAGAATATGTGGCAACACTTGTGGTCTGCCCCAGCAAGGTATAAGACCGTAAGACATAGGAGCAGAATTAGGCCATTCGGGCCATCACATCTGCTCTGCCATTCCATCATGGCTGATTTATTTTCCATCTCAACCCCATTCAAAATTCAAAGTAATTTTATTATCAAAGTACATATATGCCACCACATACTACCCTGAAATTAATTTTCTTGTGGGAATTCACAGTAGATACCAAGAAATACAGTAGAATCTTTGAGAAATGAGACACAAACAAAAATGTACAGAGAACCAACATGCAAAAGAAGATAAACTGTGCAAATACAAATAAATAATATTGAGAGCATTAGTTGTAATGTTCCTGAAAGTGAGATCGTAGATTGTGGAATCCGTTTATTGCTGAGGAGAGTGAAGCTACCCATGCTGGTTCAGGACCCTGATGGTTGAAGGGTAATAACTGTTACTCAACTTGATGGTGTTGTACCTCTTTCCTGATGGAAACAGCTAAGTAGGAGTATGGCCTGGATGGGTGTGGGTCAAGATGGTGAACGCTGCTTTCTTGTGGCAGCGCTCCTTCTAGACGAGCTCAGTAGTGGGAAAGGCTTTTCCTGTCACCAGCTAGGCTATTCTCCTGCCTTTTCCTCTATCACCTTTGATACCCTTCTTAATCAAGAACCTATCTAAATCCACATTAAATATGTCCAATGATCTGGACTCCCCAATCATTTGTGGCAATGAATCCCAAAGATTCACCACCTTCTGACTTAAGAAATGCCTCATCATTTCTGACCCAAAGGAACGTTCTTGTATTCTGAGGCTGTTCCTCTGGTCCTGGACGTCCTACTTTTGGAAGCATGCTCTTCAGGTTAGTTCTACTCAGCCTTTTTGATATTCGATAGTTTTCCATGAGATCGCCCCTCATTTTACTAATCTCCAGGGAATACATCTTAGGTTGTGTTGGTTGTGTATGCAAATGATACATTTCACTGTATGTTTTAAAGTATATGTGATAAATGATTTAATCTGATCTTGAAATCAATTGGATCTTCTTTTGGTCAATTCACTGCCTCTTCATACCTGATTGGAAGAATGGAATGCATTTGGGATATTTTTGTGATAAAAGATTCTCTCTGATAATGCCATGAGTGTGTCTTGGGCAAATAATATATGTTGATTGCATCTTCAAACCTGAGTGATTAAATTTTATGTATAAAACAACATTAATCCTGTTCTATCACCTCAATTTCTCATTCTCAAAATAGGTTTATAGACAATGGTGTCCCTGTGGAACATAATTGGTGATTTTTTTTTAAAATTTTAAGCTCATTATTTTCGCATTAGCTGCCTAATCTCTGTTTTTTAAGTAAATCTGAAGATGGTCATCAGGGGGATTGACGCCTGCTGTTTCTGTTTGGCATAGAAGAAAGTATTCATTGTGTTGTAAATTGATGTTACAGAATTTGAGATCAGCAAATAAAAAAACCAGCACTGATTCAGTTAAATGGATTGGTTTTTGAATGATATTCAGGACCAGCGGGAGGAATGTGGGAGGTCCTGTGTGGAATCTCAGCTCAAGTGGAAATTGGTCTGTTTTGATGTGTTGTCACGAATTCTACATGGTTTTGGCAATTAATTGCAATCTGTTTCTGAACTGTAAACCATAAAGTTGGACGACAGAGCAGTACAAAGTCAATAAAAGAATCATTCATCAATATTAAGCTTTTATGTACTCAGTTCAGATATTGAAGTTCTGCTGGAGAACTTGCATCATTTTCTACATCTCAGAAATTCATGGCTCAAGCAAACAAACGGCGTGCAAGATAATTCCTTGATGCATGGTTTTGTGCAAACAATTCTGTAAACAGAACCTATTTATAAGGCAATGTGGGCAGAATTTCATACCACAATGCAGAGGGTTCACCATGCAATCAGAGCACATCCCTACATCACGACTGAATTTCTGTAATGATGACCAATCAGCTGATTGATAAGTATATAAAGGCCAAGTATTAGGAGGACACACCACAGATGAACAGTGCACTGATGATGTCTCCTCGTATGGTGATGAAACGTTTGCAAATGGATTGTCATGGTCAGAGAACAGCTCAACCCAACAGATCAAGACTTGGTACACTCTAATTTAGAGTCAGGTTATGGCTTTCCACCTCAGTAAAGCCTGTCAAGGAGGCCGCCATGGTCTCCTTCCCCCCCAATGTGTGGCATTTACCAGAAGTGTTGTTCTGATTCTGAAGGATCTGAATTATTGTTGAGGATCCCTACCACCCATCCCACAATGTGTTCACCCACTCGTGCCAGGAAGGAGGTACTGGAGCATCAGGACTAGAACTGCCAGACTGGGTGACAGCTTCTTTCCTCAGACTACGAGGCTAATGAATGCCCTGCCACCACCGAAGTCTCGTCACTAAGACAACGAGCTGTTTACTGTTTAATGCGCTGTTTACTGCTTACCTGCGCTGTACACTTCGCATGCAATTTGAATGATATTTTATTAATTTAGTTGTGATAATATTCTATTTTATGTGCTGTGTGAAATATTTGCATTGTTGGTGCACTGTGTTCAGAAGAAACATTGTTTCTTTTGGTCGTGTATATGTACAGTCAGAAGACAATAAGTTTGCACTTGAACGCATTCTAGGTGTCACACAGAGGTGTATACAGGGGCAGCATGGTAGCTTAGGGCAATGTTATTACAGAGCCCACAGCCAGAGTTCAATCCCTGCTGCTGTTTGTCAGGAGTTTGCACGTTCTCCCTGTGATTGTGCAGGTTTACTCCGGGTGTTCTAGTTTCCTTCCACATTCCAAACATGCAAAGATTAGTAGGTTAATTAGTCACATGGGTGTAATTGGGTGGTGTGGGCCTATTGGCTTGGAAAGGCCTGTTACTGTGCTGGTACCTCTAAATAAAAGATGAAAATAATAAGCAAATGAATAAATAAATACAGCATGTGAACAGGTCCTTTGGCCCACAGATACCCTGCTTTACTAACCCCATTTAATTCTTCCTGCATTCCCATCAAGCCACTCCTAATTCAATCAATAACTGATGCTCTGGCTATCGAGGTCATCCATCGAGCTCATGGCAGAGACTAATTTGATTTTTCAGTTTTGTAGGGATAGCTTTGGGGATAGCGCGAGGAATTCAGAATCAGGTTTATTATCACTGGCATGTTTTGCGAAATTTGTTAACTTAGCAGCAGTAGTTCAATGCAATACGTAATAAAGAAGAAGAAGAAAAAATAATAATAAATAAGTAAATCAATTACAGTATACATATATTGAATAGATTAAAAATAATGCAAAAACAGAAATATATATTAAAAAAGTGAGGTAGTGTTCACAGGTTCAATGTCCATTTAGGAATCGGATGGCGGAGGGGAAGAAGCTGTTCCTGAATCGCTGAGTGTGTGCCTTCAGGCTTCTGTACCTCCTACCTGATGGTAACAGTGAGAAAGGGCATCCCCTGGGTGCTGGGGGTCCTTAATAATAATGGATGCGGCCTTTCTGAGACACCACTCCATGATAATGTCCTTTGTACTTTGTAGTCTAGTACCCAAGATGGAGCCAACTAAATTTACAACCTTCTGGAGCTTCTTTTGGTCCTGTGCAGTAGACCCCCTCCCCCATAACAGACAATAATGCAGCCTGTCAGAATGCTCTCCACAGTATATTTATAGAAGTTTTTGAGTGTATTTGTTGATGTACCAAATCTCTTCCAACTCCTAATGAAGTATAACTGCTGTCTTGCCTTCTTTATAATTACATCGATATGTTGGGACCAGGTTAGATCCTCAGAGATTTTGACACCCAGGAACTTGAAACTGCTCACTCTCTCCACATCTGATCCCTCTATCAGGATTGGTATGTGTTCCTTCATCTTACCCTTCCTGAAGTCCACAATCAGCTCTTTCATCTTACTGACGTTTAGTGCAAGGTTGTGACACCACTCCACCAGTTGACATATCTCACTCCTGTATACACTTTTGTCTCCATCTGAGATTCTATCATCAGCAAATTTATAAATGGTATTTCAGCTATGCCTGGGCACATAGTCATGGGAATAAAGGGAGTAGAGCAGTAGGCTAAGCACATGCCCCTGAGATGCACCAGTGTTGATTATCAGTGAGGAGGAGATGTTATCACCAATCAGCACAGATTGTGGTCTTCCAGTTAGGAAGTTAAGGATCCAATTGCAAAGGGAGGAACAGAGGCCCAGGTTCTGTAACTTTTCAATCAGGCTTGTGGGAATGAGGATATTAAATACTGAGCTTTAGCTGATGAACAGCATCCTGATGTAGGTGTTTGTGTTGTCCAGGTGGCCTAAGGACATGTTAAGAGCCATTGAGATTGCATCTGCCTTTGACTTATTGTGGCGATAGGCAAATTGCAATGAGTCCAGGTCCTTGCTGAGGCAGGGGTTCATCTAGTCATGACCAACCTCTCAAAGCTTTTCATCACTGTAGATGTGAGTGCTACTGGGCAATAGTCATTAAGGCAGCTCACATTATTCTGCCTGATTATTCACTCCTGATGAAGGGCTTTGGCCCAAAATGTCGTCACTACCTCCTCCCATAGTTGCTGTCTGGCCTGCTGAGTTCTGCCAGCATTTTGTGTTTTTATCACATTATTCTTCTTTGATACTGGTATAATTGTTGCCTTTTTGAAGCAAGTGGGAACTTCTGCCCGTAGCAGTGAGAGTTTGAAAATGCCATTAAATACTCCCACTAGTTGGTTGGCACAGGTTTTCAGAGCCTTACCAGGTACTCCATCGGCACCTTCTGCTTTGTGAGGGTTCATCCTCTTTAAGGACAGTCTAACATTGGCCTCTGAGACAGAGATCACGAGGTCACTGGGTGCAGCAAGGATCTTCACAACTGTAGTTATATTCTCCCTTTCAACACAGGCACAGAAGGCGTTGAGTTCATCTGGTAGTGAAACATAGCTGCCATTCATGCTATTGGGTTTTGCTTTGTAGGAAGAAATGTCTTGCAAACCCTACCAGAGTTGTTTTACATCTGATGTCGCCTCAAGCATCATTCAAAATTGCCTCTTCACCCTTGAAATAGTCCCTCGCAAATCATACCTGGTTTTGTGTACAGACTTGGGCGGCCAGACTTGAATGCCACAGATCCAGCCTTCAACAGATGACGTATCTCTTGGGTCATCCACAGCTTTTGGTTTGGGAGTGTACAGTAAGTCTTTGTGGGCACACACTCATCCACACAGGTTTTAATGAAGTTGGTAACAGCTGCAGCATACTCATCCAGGTTCAAAGATGAATCAGGTTATGGGTCAGGTTAGTGTTTAGGGACAATGAGTGAGTGTTAGAAGTCAAGGACAGTAAATGAAGAGTCAGGAGCAGGAGCTGGAGTTCAGTGTCCAGATCGGGGTGCAACATGGTCAGAGGCCAGTGATCCCAATGGTTGGTTTGGCAGGCAATGAGACTAATGATCCACAGGTCAGCAAGTCCTGGGTCAGAGCTTTATTTGGGCAGAAGGCACGATTACCAGTGGTCACCCCCAGTTGGTGAGTCCCTGCCAAGGAGGTCTGTGTATGTCTGAACTTGAGACCCTAATGTCAAGTCCTGTGATCGATGAATCCTGTCTATTTGGAGACCCAATGACTGCAAGTCCAGGCAAGTTCCAGCGTCAAGAACTGGAGTCCTGGAGGTGGCCTGTCCTGGGCTTGGAGGCCTGTCTGTGTATGTGATTGGCTAATTAGATGAATGAGAAAGGGGCTTGCTTTGTTGCTGTGTGTCGCTTGTGTTGTTCTGCTGAGTATTGTGCTGAATATTTGAGAGACTTGTGGGCTGCCTCCGGCACATAATTGGAGGATTGTGTTAGATGTTAACACAAACACATTTTGACTGTACATGTGATACTGTAATTATATGTGCTGTGTGTGACTGTGTTTCTTTTTTTGTTATATTTTTTCTATTTTTATATTTCAAAGATTCAAAGTACATTTATAATCGAAGTATGTATAAATTATACAACCCTGAGATTTGCTTACTTACAGGTACCCACAAAGCAAGAAATCTGAAAGAACCCAATTAAAGAAAAAAAAGAATAAAAATAAAAATAAAAGACCAACACCCGATATGCAAGAGAAAGAAAAAACACGACTCATGTAAACAATTAAAGTGAACATCAACAACAACTTTGCATAGTTTATTGGGTTTTTTCTGCATGATGTCCATTCTGTTGGGTGCAGTCTTTCATTGATTCTATTATGGTTATTTGGATTGATTGAGTATGCCTGCAGGAAAACGATTCTCAGTGTTATACTTTAATAATAAATTTACTTTGAACTTTGAACTTTTTCATCACCAGTATCCACATTGCAAATAGGATATTTGGTATTGCCATCCAGTTTTGATCACATCAGAATAAGTACTGATAGCTCCCACTAGATGCCAATCAATGTTTCAATGCCTTTTATTATTAAGAAAACACAGACAAGCAGTGTCACATAACCACCTCTTCTGTAACTCCATAATTAGTAAAGATACCTCGTGTTGACTGGAAGCCAAGTTAATCATTTTGAATTCCTTCTGCTTTTAAATTAACTACAATCGAAATTTCTCCGTAGTTACGGAAGCAAATAATATAATGGTATTACACCAAATCACTCTGGGCCCTCTCAAAGACATTAATCCTCACAAACATCCAGGATTCCATCCCTGCCAAAAATATAGAACATTTTATTAATCTCATTTTCATTACGTCCATTATGTATCCGGTGTCAAATTGTGTTCGTTGCTTCTGAAAAACCAGCATGATCAGTTCTCCATTATTCTGCCTCTTTACATATAAATTCAGCCTTATTGACTTGATTTTCAGTGCAATATTTATAACAATAAGTAAAATGATTTGACCATGATATTGAAAACTCAGGCGATAACGAAGACAGAGAGTCAGAAGACCAAATATTGAGGTGAAACTATTCTCAATGGCACCAATGCACAAATATTCGTTCAGTGTTAGATGAGTTGTTCGAAGTTCAAAGTTGAAAGTTCAATGTAAATTTATTATCAAAGTTCATATAGGTCATCATATACAATTGTGAGATTCATCTTCTGGTGGGCACACACAATAAATCCACACTAGACTAATAACAATAATAGAATCAGTAGAAGAATGCACCAACTTTGGCATTTAACCAGTGAGAAAAAAAACAACAATCTGTGCAAATGCAAAATAAATAAATAATCCAAAAAATATCGAGAACATGAGATGAAGAGTCATTGAAAGTGAGTCCATAGGTTGTGGGTACAGTTCAGAGATGGACAAGTGAAGCTGAGTGAATTTACCCCCTCTAGTTCAAGAGTCTGATGGTTGAGATGTAATAACTGTCCCTAAACCCGGTGGTGTGAGTTCTGAGTCTCCTGTGCCTTCTCCCTGATGGCAGCAGTAAGAAGAGATAGGGGTCCCATCCCTTGGGTGGTAGTGCAGTTCCCTGATGATGGATACTGCTTTTCTGTGACAACACTGCATGTAAATATGCTCAGTGGTGGGGAGGGCTTTACCCGTAATGGACTGGGAGATATTCACTACATTGTAGGATTTTCCATTAAAGGGCAGTGGTGTATCCATAGCGGACTGTGATGCAGTCAGTCAATATATTCTGCACCACACATGCATTGAAGTTTGTTGAAGTTTTATATGTCATGCTGAATCTTTGCAAACTTCTAAGGAAATAGAAGTGCTGTTGTAGTTTTTTTCATAATTGCACTTACATGCTGAATCTAGGACAGATCCTTTGAAATGATAAAACCAACCCTTTTCACCTCTGAGGACAGGCTCATGGTCCTCCAGTTTCCTCCTGAAGTCAATAGTCAGCTCTTTGGTCTTGCAGACATTGTGTGAGTGTTTGTTGCTGTGGCCCCTCTCGGACAGATTATCATTCTCCCTTCTATATGCTGATTTATCACCACCTTTGATTCGGCCAGTGGCAATCACTGAATCAAAGGCAAAAAAAACCACTTTACAGCGCCAGCTGTAAAATCGGGGTTGGATTCCTGTTGCGGTCTGTAAGGAGTTTGTACGTTTTCTCTGTGACTGCGTGGGATTCTTCTGGGTGCTCTGGTGGCCTCCCACATTTGAAAGATATATGGTTAGGATTATTGGGTTACAGGCTGCCCAACACAACCTTCGCTGATTTGATGCAAGTGATACATTTTACTGTATGTTTCAATGTTTCTATGTAATTCTGACAAATGAAGCTAATCTTAGAATCTTACCTGTTATTTCCTTCTTGGAAAGAATCTGCTGTCCTTACTTGACTGGCTCTTTGACCTGTACAAAAGTGACAGGTTGCACCTGAACTCAAAGGCGACTAGTATTCTTGTGGGCACCTTTATTCGAGCTGTTGGGGAGGGTTTAAACTAAGTTGACAGGGGGTGGAAACCAGAGTGAAGGGACTCAGGATAGGATGGATGGGCTGAGAAGTGGCAGATAGAGTTCAACCCAGGTAAGTGTGAGGTGGTTCATTTTGGTCAGTCAAATATGATGGCCGAAAATAGCATTAATGGCAATGCAATTAGCAATGTGGAGGATCAGAAGGATCTTAGGGTCTGAGTCCATAGGACACTCAAAGCTGCTACACAGCTTGACTCTGTGGTCAAGAAGGCAAATGGTGCATTGGCCTTCATCAATCGTGGGACTGAGTTTAATAGCTGAGAGGTAATGTTGCAGCTATATAGCACCCTGGTCAGACCCCACTTGGAGCACTGTGCTCAATTCTGGTCACTAGAGGAAGGACGTGGAAACCATAGAAAGGGTGCAGGGGAGATTTACAAGGATGTTGCCTAGATTGGGGAGCATGCCTTATGAGAATAGGTTGAGTGAACTCAGCCTTTTCTCCTTGGAGTGACAGAAGTTGACTGATGGAGTGATGGAAGTGTACAAGATAATGAGAGGCATTGATCGTGTGGATAGTCAGAGGCTTTTCCCCAGGGCTGAAATGGCTAGCATGAGAGGGCATATTGTTAAGGTACTTGGAAGTAGGTACAGAGGAGATATCAGGGGTAAGTTTTTTTATGCAGAGAGTGGTGGAATGCATGGAATGGGTGGTGGAGGCAGAAACGATAGGGGCTTTTAAGAGACTCCTGTATAGGTTCATGGCATTTAGAAAAATGGAAGGCTATGGGTAAGCCTAGGTAGTTCTAAGGTAAGGACATGTTTGGCACAGTTTTGTGGGCCGAAGGGCCTGTATTGTGCTGTAGGTTTTCTATGTTTCTATGTAAAAAAAACAAAGATAGCATACAGTCAGACTGTCAAGCAGAGTAGCTGGATGATAGGACAGATTGACAGCCAGCAAGGTGAGTATCAGTGCATTAGGGATGCAGAATCAAAAAGGGAGGCAAATACAGTACTCAGAGTGTTATATCTGAATGCACAGAGTATAAGATATATGGTGGATGATCTAGTTGCAGTGTTACAGATTGTCAGGTATGATATTGTGGCCATTGTGGCTGAAAAATGGTTGTAGTTGGGAGCAGAATGTCCAAAGTTACATGTTGTATCAGAGGGATAGGAAGGTAAGCAGAGAGGGTGACATAGCTCTAGTGGTAAAGACAGGCATCAAATCAGTAAAAAGAAGTGACCTAACATCAGAAGTTGTTGAATCCTTATCAGTTGAGTTAAGAAACTGTGAGGGTAAAAGGATCAAATGGCGGTTATATATGGGCCTCCCAATATTAGGTGTGGTGTGGACCACAATTACAATAGGATACAGAAAAGGCACATCAAAAGGGCATTGTTATGATGGTCATGGAATATTTCAACAAGCAGATTGATTGGGAAAATCAGTTTGGTAATGGAGGTCACGAGAGTGAGTTTGTTGAATGCCTATGGGATAACTTTTTAGAGCAGTTTGTCATTCAGCCTACTAGGGAACCAGCTATAGTGGATTGGGTGCTACGTAATGAACTGGAGGTGATTAGGGAGCTTAAGGTAAAAGAACCCATAGGAGGCAATGATTACAATATGACTGAGTTCAAATTGAAACTTGATAGGGAGAAAGTAAAGTCTGACATAACAGTATCTCAGTGAGTAAAGGAATTTACAGTGGTATGAGAGAGGAGCTGGCCAAAGGAAATTGGAAAGAGATGCTGTAAGTGGTAACAACAGAGCAGCAATGGATTGAGTTTCTGGGAAATATGAGGACAGTGCAGGACAGATGTATTCCAAAAATGAAGAAATACTCAAATGGCAAAATAGTACAACTGTGGCTGACAAGGGAAGTCAAAGCTAATGTAAAAGCAAAAGAGAAGGCCTACAACAAAGCAAAAATTACTGGAAGGATAGAGGATTGGGAATTTTTTTAAAAACCTACAGAGAACAACTTAAAGAAACATTAGGAGGGAAAAGATGAAATATGAAAGCAAGCAATCAAATATTATCAAAGTGGATAGCAAATGCTTTTACAAAAGTGTAAACAATAAAAAAGTATTGAGAGTGGATATAGGACCACTAGAAAATGAGGCAGGAGAAATAATAACAATGGACAAGGAGATGGCAGATGAACTAAATGAGTATTTTGCTTCAGTCTTCACTGTGGAAGACACCAGCAGTGTGCCAGGTGTTGAAGGGTTTGAGGGAAGAGAAGTGAGTGCAGTTACTATTACAACGGAGAAGGTGCTCAAAAAGCTGAAAGACCTGAGGGTATATAAGTCACCTGGACCAGTGGAACTGCACGTTAGGATTTGAAAGAGGTAGCAGTAGAGATTGTGGAGGTATTAGAAATTATCTTTCAAAAATCATTGGACTCTGACATGGTGCCAGAGGACTGGAAAATTGCAAATGCTGCTTCACTCTTTAAAAAAGGAGGAAGGCAGCAGAAAAAAAGTTATAGACAATTTAGTCTGACCTCAGTGGTTGGGAAGATGTTGGAGTCAATTGTTAAGAATGAGTTATGGAGTACTTGGTGACACAGGACAAGACAAAGTCAACATGGTTTCCTTAAGGGAAAATCTTGCCTGACAAACCTGTTGGAATTCTTTAAGAGATTATACATAGGATAGATAAAGGGGATGCAGTGGATGTTGTATATTTGATCTTTCAAAAGGCCTTTAACAAGGTGCCACACATGAGGCTGCTTACCAAGTTATGAGCCCATGGTATTACAGGAACGTTACTGGCATGGTTAGAGCATTGCCTGATTGGTAGGAGTGGGAATAAAAAGATCCTTTTCTGGTAGTCTGCGAGTGACTAGTGGAGTTTCGCAGGGGTCGGTGTTGGGACCACTTTTTTATGCTGTATATCAATGATACAGGTGATGGAATAGATGACTTTGTTGCCAACAACAGGTAGGCTGCAGATGGAACTTAGACAGATTAGGAGAATTGGCAAGAAAGTGGCAGATAAAGTACATGGTCATGCACTTTGGTAGTAGAAATAAATGTGCAGACTATTTTCTAAACAAGGAGAAAATCCAAAAATGTGAGACGTAAATGGACTTGGGAGTCCTTGTGCAGAGCACCCTAAAGGTTAACTTGTAGGTTGAGTCAGTGGTGAGGAAGGCAAATGCAATGTTAGCATTCCTTGTAAAAGGTCGAGAATATAAGAGCAGGGATGTGATGCTGAGGCTTTCTGAGACACTGGTGAGGCCTCACCTTGAGTATTGTGAACAGTTTTGAGCTCCTTGTCTAAGAAAAGGTGTGCTGGCAATCGACAGAGTTCAGAGGAGGTTCACAGGGATGAATCAGGGAATGAAAGGGTTATATGGGGAAAGTTTGATGGCTCTAGGTCTGTGCTCACTTAAATTTAGAAGAATGAGGGGGATCACATTAAAACCTTTCGAATGTTGAAAGGCCTAGATAGAGTAGATGAGGAAAGGATATTTCCCATGGTGGGGGAGTCTAGGACAAGAGGGCGTAGTCTCAACATAGAGGGAGATCATTTAAAAAAGGGATGCGGAAAAATTTCTTTAGCTAGTGCGTGGTAAATTTATGGAATTTGTTACCACAGGCAGTTGTGGATGTCAAGTCAATGGGTGTATTTAAGGCAGAGCTTTAAAAGTTCTTGATTGGCCACAGCTTCAAAGGTTATCAGGAGAAGGCCAGGGAGTGGGGCTGAGGAGGAGAAAAAAGGATCAGCCTTGCGTGAATGGCGGAGCAGCCTCAATAGGCAAAATGGCCTATTTCTGCTCCTATGTCTTATGGTCTTATAGCTGACTCCAGACCCAGAACAATTGAGTGAAACTTGTCTGACTTCTGGCATACAGGACCATCAACTGAGGAGTGATTGGGTTGAAGGAAGTTCACTGCACCTTCGAAGAATCTAATTAAAATGTGAAGAATTCTGACACAGCTTAGGGGAGTGAAGACAGTGTTCGGAGATTCAGGTCCAACCTGAGGAGAAATTTCTTTATAGATGGGGGGTGACATTGTGGCTTTATCTGCTACAGAGGGCTGTAGAGTCCAGGTCAATAAAAATGTTAGAGGTGATCACAAGACCCTGCAGCTGATAGTGAGGTCAGCTGAGAAGATCATCGGGGTCTCTCTTCCCGCCATCATGGACATTTACACTACACGCTGCATTCGCAAAGGAAACAGCATTATGAAGGACCCCATGCACCCCTCATACAATCTCTTCTCCCTCCTGCCGTCTGGGAAAAGGCTCCGAAGCATTCGGGCTCTCACAGCCAGACTATGTAACAGTTTCCTCCCCCAAGCTATCAGACTCCTCAATGCCCAAAGCCTGGACTGACACCTTGCCCTATTGTCCTGCTTATTATTTATTGTAATGCCTGCACTGTTTTTGTGCACTTTATGTAGTCCTGTGTAATCTGTAGTCTAGTGTAACTTTCTCTGTGTTGTTGTTTTTTACGTTGTTCAGTCTAGTTTTTGTACTGTGTCATGTAACACCATGGTCCTGAAAAACATCGTCTCATATTTACTATGTACTGTACCAGCAATTATGGTCGAAATGACAATAAAAGTGAATTGACTTGACTTGATGGATGCAGATCTGGATACAAAGACATCGAGTGGAATGAATGTAACATAGTATTGAGAGAGTTACAAACACAAGAAATTCTGCAGATGCTGGAAATCCAAGCAACACACCCAATGCTGAAGGAACTTAAAAAGCCAGGCAACGTCTACGGAAAAGGTTCGGACCGAGGCCCTTCATGGGGACCTGGGTTGTTGAGTTCCTGCAGCATTTGGTGCATTGTTATTAAGAGACTTGATTGACTATGATCAAACCAAATGATTGATAGGTTTGAAGCACTGAATGCTTCTTGGTGTCTTCAGAAATGACCTATTGAAACATTCTATTCTGTTGCAATTAGAAATAGACATAATTTAGTGATGTATTCTTCCTGAAAAAGGAATAAAATAAAGAAAGCTTTCTAGATTGTATGAATCTTTCATTTTAGACTTGGAACGTTATCGAAGACTACAGGAAGATATGAATGCAGAAATGTTGTTTTCAGTGTTGAAGCTGTTGTAATCACAGGGCAGGAGGTATCTGTCCTGGGCATGGATACATAACACAGTACAGACCCTTTAGCCCATGATGTTTTAAGATCAATCTATCAGTCCCTTCTACATTGCAGTTCATTCTTCTATCATTTATCAGCCTATCAAAAAGTCTCTTAAATGTCCCAAATGTATTTGTCTCTACCACCAAACCTGGTGGTGCGTTCCATGTACCCACCACTCTGTGTGTAAAAAGAACTACTTTCTGATGACCCCCCTTACATATTTCCTTCACTGTTTGAAAAGTAGGATGTTTTGATAAATAACAGCCTAATATTACTATTGCTATTTCTGTACCTTTGTGCCCAGCTTCAGCCAACTCTTTTCATACTCAAATCCATTGTACTTGATGGTTCATCACTGGCAAAGCCCTCTCCACCAATGAGCACATCTCCAAGGAGCACTGCCGCATGAAAGCAGCATCCAATATCACGGACTCCCAATATCCAGACCATGCTCTCTTCTCACTGCTGCCGTCAGGGGGAAGGTGGAGAAGCCTTAGGTCCCACACCACCAGTTTCAGAAACAGTTCTTATTCTTGAACCATCAGCCTCCTGAAACAATGTGGATAACTTCAACTATCTCACCGTCTGAACTGATCTCACAACCTGTGGACTCACTTTCAAGGGCTCGACAACTTGGGTTCTCAGTATTATTTATTTATTTTAATGTGCACACTTTGCCTTCTTTTGCACCTTGGTTCTTTGCCATTCAGTCTTTGGATGTAATTTTTCATTGATTCTCTGTTCTACTGTGAACTACCACTGCTGCCTGCAAGGAGTCTGTACGTTCTCCCTGTGACGGTGTAGGTTTATCTGAGTCCTCCAGTTTCCCCTCACAATCCAAAGACATACTGGTTGATAGGTCAGTTGGACATTGTAATTTGTCCTGTGATTAGGCTAGGGTTAAATTGGGGGTTACTGGGTGGTGTGGCTTGAAGGGTCAGAAGGGCCTATTCTGCACTGTATCTCAATGACAATGAAAATTTTAAAAATAAACCTCAAGGAAGTACATGGTGAAATATGGATACTTTGATAGTAAATCTATTTTGAACTTCAAACTTTGAACTTTGAATTCCTGCAGATGAGGAACAATATACAGCAGGATGCAATGTTATTCTTGTTCCTAATATTATGGTTAAATCCAACATTTTACTGTAATTTTTAATATGGAAATAAATTGAAAGAATTGACTTAATAATAGCTATCAATTTCCAAAGTAAGCAGTTTACTGTTGAGTTACACAGTTGTACTAAATTGAGTGAAAAATTCCAGTGTTTTGCCAGCTGGATGTGATGAAATGAATTGATTAAGTGAGTATAATTAATTTATTATTGTCACAAGGATGCCTTACATCAGGCTGCTGAACAAGGTTAGAGCCTATGGTATTACAGGAAAGATACCAGTGTGGACAGTTCAAATCTGAACTAATTTGACAAACTATGGACTAACTTTCAAAGACTCTCTAACTTGTGTTTTCAGTTTGTTTGTTTATTTACTTAGTTATTTAGATGGTTATCATAGTTCGTCTTCTTTTGGACGTTGGTTGTTTATCGGGCATTCTGTGTAGCTTTTCATTTTCATTGCATTTCTTTGTTTGACTATGAATGCTGAGAAGGAAATGGATCTCAGGGTAGTATATGGTGACTTACTATAAACATAGTTTGATTTATTTTGAACTTTGATGATTTGCTGATCAGCAGATGGTAAAGAGTGGGAATAAAGGGGGTATTTCCTGGTTGGCTGCTGGTGACTAGTGGTGTTCAGCAGGGGCTGGTGTTGCGTTCGCTTCTTTTTTACATCATAGGTTAATGATCTGGATGACAGAATTGATAGCTTTCTGGCCAAGATTGCGGATGGTACAGAGATAGGTGGAGGAACAAATAAGTGTTGAGGAAGGAGGAAGTTTGCAGAAGGACTTGGACAGAATATGGGCAAAGCTGTGGCAGATGGAGTACAGCACAGGTGAATACGGTCATGCACTTCCTATGACGGAATAAAGGTACAGACTACATTCAAAATTGGGTGCAAATTCAGAAATTGGAAGTGCAAAGGAATTTGGGAGTACTAGTGCAGGATTCCTTAAAGGTTAACATGCAGATTGAGTTGGTAGTAAGGGAAGCAAATACAATGTTAGCATTTATTTCGAGAGGTATAGAATGTAAAACCAAGGGTGTAATGCTGAGGTTTAATAAGGCATTGTTCAGGTAGCGTATAGAATATCGCAAGCAGTTTTGCTCCCCTTATCTAAGAAAAATTCTGTTTGTATTGGAGAGGGTCCAGAGGAGGTTTATGCGAATGATCCTAGGAATGAATGAGTTAATGCATCAGGAGCGTATGATGGTTTTGGACATGAACTCACTGCAGTTTAGAAGAAGGAAGAAGATTGAAGCCTGTTGAATATTGAAAAGCCTACATGGAAAGAATGTGGAAAGGATGTTTCCTATAGTGGGTGCATATAGGAATAAGAGGACATCCCTTTAGGACAGAGATAAGGAGGAATTTCTTTAGCCAAGTGCTGATGAATCTGTGGAATTCATTGCCACAGGCAGCTGTGGAGGCCAAGTCATTGGATATACTTAAAGCGGAGGTTGTTAGATTCTTGATTGGTAAAGGTATCAAAGGTTATGGGGATAAGGCAGAAGAGTGGGATTGAGAGGGACAATGATGGAATGGCCTATTTCTACTTCTGTGACTTATGGTCTTAAGTGCCAAAATACAGTGAAAAACTTTGTAATGCATGCCATCCCATTAGTGCATTGAGGCAGTATACAAGGTACAAGCAATAACAGAATGCAGAAAAGGTGTTACCGTTGTAGAAAAAGTTCAGGCAGATATAAAATTGCAAGGCCGTAATGAAAAAGATTGTAAAATTGAGAGCCAATCTCATCGTACAGGGAGTCTGTTCAATAAGCTTATAACAACGGGGTAGCAGCTGTCCTTAAGCCTGGTGGTACGTGCTTTCAGGCTTTTGCATCTGCTGGGTGGGAAGGGGAAAGAAGAGAATGTTCAGGATAGGAAAGGTCTTTGATTATGTAGGCTGCTCTATCAAGGCAGTGAGCGGCATAGAGGAGAGGCTGGCATTTGTGATGTGCTCAGCTCTGTCCACTGCTCTGTGGTTTACTGTCATTGAGCAGAACATTTGCCATTGCAAGCTCTAATACATCTGGATAGGATGCTTTCTGTGATGCACCAATGAAAATTGGTGAGGAATATAGGAACACACCATTGAGGGCACAGTTGAGGAGGGTTTGACTTGTAATATTTCCAGTGGGGTGAAATGGGGACACCTCTTTTTCCCTCATTAGGGAGAGAGAGAGCCTGTAGTATGTTGAATACTGGGTGAATGAGTACTGCAAGATGGTGTCCTTATTGATGCTTTGCTGCACACTTGAGTGCTTGGTGGACGGGGGGGGGGGGGGGATGCTGATGCTTTTTTGCTGGTGGGAGAGGGGGGATCGTTGCTTTCCTGCTGCTTATGCATGGGAGGGGGAGCTGGGGGTGCTTTGGGGTTCTAACGTTTAACTGTCATTCATTCTTTGGGGAACTCCTCTGTTTTTGTGGATGTTTGCAAAGAAAAAGAATATCAGGATGTATATTGTGTGCATTTCTCTACCATTAAATGTAACTATCGAAATCTTATTGATTTCTTTTAAATGGTTGGCATTTTTAACTTTATCTGGCCTCTGTCAATTGTTTGCCAGGAAAATAAACTTGAATTAGAAATTCTAGTGTGTCTGATTAAATAAGCATGACTTTTAAAGAAATCATTGTCAAAGTCTTTCTTTTACCACCACTCCAGTCTCCGCAAATTTAATTTTCAGCCAAGAATGGGGTCGCTGATGGCACAATTTTGTCACTAGGGATTCTGCAAATGCTGGATATTCAGAGAAACAAATACAAAATACAGGAGGAAATGTGCAGGTCAGGCAGCATATATGGAAAGGAATAAACAGTTGATGTTTCAGGCTGAGATGTTTCATCTGAGCTGGAAAGGGAGGGGGAAGAAGCCAGAATAAGAAGGTGGGGGGGGTCAAGGAGTATAAGCTGGCAGGTGATGGGTTAAACCAGATGAGAGGGAAGGTGGGTGGGTGAAGTGGGAGGGGGCATGAAGTGAAAAACTGAGAGGTGATAGATGGAAAAGGAAAAGGGCTGACGAAGAAGAATTTAATAGGAAAGGAGAGTTGACCATAGGATAAAGGGAAGGAAGAAGGGCACCAGAGGTAGATGATGGGAAGCTGAGGAGAAAAGGAAGGTAAGAAGGGAGACAGATTGGGGAATTGAATAAAAGAAAAGGGGAAGCAAGAAACAAATTACATGAAGTTAGAGAAATCGATGTTCATGCCGTCAGGTTGTAGGGTACTCAGACAGAATATGAAGTGTTGCTTCTCTACCAGAAAATGTCCTCATCATGGCTGTAGAAGAGGCCATGGACCAACATTATCAGAATGGGAATGGAAAGTAGAATTTAAATAAGTGACCACCAGGAAATCCTAACTTCTGTAGTGGACAGACTGGAGGTACTCATTGAATTAATTCCCCACTCAATATTGGGTCTCACCGATGTAGAGGAGGCCACACACAGCGCACCAAATGCAGAAAATTATGCTGACTGACTCACAAGTGAAGTACGTGCACTATTTTGACATATTTTAGGATTGAAGGGTTGGAATGATTTTGTGATGTAGTCATGGGTTTGGGTGAGGAAGTTCAGATGGATTGGTGCCTTGCCAAGAATTAAATTTTGGTCTGGGAGGGTCTGGTAGTGATCAGAACCATGGTTTATAGTTGCAGGGGTGAGGAATGGGTATGTACACAGGGGAATGTCACAAGTCAACTGTGGATCAAGGGTAAGTTAATCCAGGAAGTTTCCCATCATATTTCTGGCACTGTGTAAAATTTCCATAACAAATTTGAATTTGCTTCATTGAATTAATGCTATATTTTTAAGCAGGTATATTTTAATTCTTCAGGTATCACCATTGAAGATGTATGGTCCACAAATCTTTCCCTGATAATTTTTATTACTGAATGGTATATTCAAATGAAATCATTTCCTATGAACAAATTTAAAGATTTTAAAGATAAGATTAGTTGTATTTGTCACATGTACAATACTGTGGGAAGTCTTGGGCACATATATTCAGCAAGGGTGCCTAAGACTGTTGCACAGTACCGTACTTCAGCAAGGTGAAAAATAGAGTGAAAAGCAGCATTTGCTTCAACGACCAACAGAGTTCGAGATGTGCTGGGGCAGGGGCAGCCTGGAGGTGAAGCCATGCTTCTCACACTAATATCAGCATGCCCACAACTTACTAACCCTTACTCGCTTGTCTTTGCCGTGTGGAAGGAAAGCAGAGCAGGCAGAATTTGGGTGTTATAACGATCATATGGTAGGAATGTAAATCAATAGACTTCAAACTGTGATTCAAACCTGTTCTGATAACCTGAACCATTAAGTATTTGTTGAGTCACTGCCAATTAAGCCTCATGAAGATTGGTCCATTAGACCTGCTGTTGACCATAATCAGTCCTCGCATTGATAAGGTGTCAACATATCACAGAGCCTTGTTTTTCATACCTGAATTCTAAAGTTCTTTGGGTTGATTGTGCTCATTTTCCTAGATGCCAATCAACAGAATCATTACATTGAAATTGATGTCAATGAGAAGGCAGGAACATTAAAGCATTAGAGTAACAATGTGGCATTGTACTGACTGTTGAAAGGAATGGAGAAAGAAGCTAACAAACTAGAGCTTGTGTAAATGAATTTAATGAACCTAGTTCTGATCCTCATTTGACATGTTTGACAAAAGTACTGTGCAGATAGCACTTTTTTATAAGAACTTTGATGTGTAAAGCTTTTATGCTGATGTTTCCTATTTGGGAGCTCCTTGGGCAATGTTTCATTTTTTTTGATGAGAAAAGAATGTGTTCTCATTACAGAATATCTCTCTAGTGCTTCCTTCTCCCTCCCCTCTCTTTCCTCAACTATGATTCCCCTCTGAATGCCCCTGTCCCACTCTTAGTCCACCATAAAGACCCATATCAGAAATAGGTTTATCATCACTCACATATGTCATGAAATTACTGCAGTACTGTGCAACACATAAAATTCTGTGCAAAAGCCTTAGCACTTAACCTGTATGCAAAACACAAAATTCTGGCAAAACACAAAAATCAGGAGCTCTTGATGAAGGGTTTTGGCCCGAAACGTCGTCACTACCTCCTCCCATAGATGCTGTCTGGCCTGCTGAGTTCTGCCAGCATTTTGTGTTTTGTATTTATTTCCAGCATCTGCAGATTCACTCGTGTAACCTATATACAGTGGCATGCAAAAGTTTGGGCACCAGTGGTCAAAATTTCTGTTACTGTGAATAGCTAAGTGATTAAAAGATGACCTGATTTCCAAAAGGCATAAGGTTAAAGATGACACATTCCTTTAATATTTTAAGCAAGATTACTTTTTTATTTCCATCTTTTACAGTTTCAAAATGACAAAAAAGGAAAAGGGCCCGAAGCAAAACTTTGGGCACCCTGCATGGTCTGTACTTAGTAACACCGCCTTTGGCATGTATCACAGCTTGTAAATGCTTTCTGTAGCCAGCTAAGAGTCTTTCAATTCTTGTTTGGGAGATTTTCACCCATTCTTCCTTGCAAAAAGCTTCTAGTTCTGTGAGATTCTTGGGCTGTCTTGCATGCACTGCTCTTTTGAGGTCTATCCACAGATTTTTGATGACGTTTAGGTCGGGGGACTGTGAGGGCCATGGCAAAACCTTCAGCTTGCGCCTCTTGAGGTAGCCCATTGTGGATTTTGAGGTGCGTTTAGGATCATTATCCTGTTGTAGAAGCCATCCTCTTTTCATCTTCAGCTTTTTTACAGATGGTGTGATGTATGCTTCCAGAATTTGCTGGTATTGAATTGAATTCATTCTTCCCTCTACCAGTGAAATGTTCCCCGTGCCACTGGCTGCAACACAAGCCCAAAGCATGATTGATCCATCCCCATGCTTAACATTTAGAGAGGTGTTCTTTTCATGAAATTCTGCACCCTTTTTTCTCCAAACATTTCTCCAAACTTTTTTCTCATTGCGGTCAAAAAATTCTATTTTAACTTCATCAGTCCACAGGACTTGTTTCCAAAATGCACCAGGCTTGTTTAGATGTTCCTTTGCAAACACCTGATGCTGAATTTTGTGGTGAGGATGCAGGAAAGGGTTTCTTCTGATGACTGTTACATGAAGGTCATATTTGTGCAGGTGTCGCTGCACAGTAGAACAGTGCACCACCACGAAAGAGTCTGCTAAATCTTCCTGAAGGTCTTTTGCAGTCAAATGGGGGTTTTGATTTGCCTTTCTAGCAATCCTGTGAGCTGTTCTCTTGGAAAGTTTTCTTGGTCTTCCAGACCTCAAACTGACCTCCAGCATTCCTGTTAACTGCTATTTCCTAATTACGTTACGAACTGAGGAAACAGCTACCTGAAAATGCTTTGCTATCTTCTTATAGCCTTCTCCTGCTTTGTGGGCATCATTTATTTTAATTTTCAGAGTGCTAGGCAGCTGCTTAGAGGAGTCCATGGCTGTTGATTGTTGAGACAAGGTTTGAGGGGTCAGGGTATTTATAAAGCTTTGAAATTTGCATCACCTGGCCTTCCTTAATGATGACTGTGAACAAGCCATAGCCCCAACAAGCTAATTAAGGTCTGTGTCCTTGGTAAAAGTTATCTGAGAGCTCAAATCTCTTGGGGTGCCCAAACTTTTGCATGGTGCTCCTTTCCTTTTTTCCACTCTAAAATTGTACAAAACAAAAATAATACACTAATCTTGCTTAAAATGTTGAAAAGAATGTATCATGTTTAACTTTATGACTTTTGGAAATCAGTTCATCTTCTACTCACTTGACTATTCACAATAACAGAAATTTTGACTAGGGGTGCCCAAACTTTTGCATGCCACTATATATGTGCCTAAGACAGCACAGTACTGTATATTATTTCTGGAGATTATACCGGGAACCATTAGGTAAGAGAATGGAACCAGATGGGGATGAGACCCTGTAGGTGAAATAAGTGGCTAGTAGGTGGGGGCTGGGCCCTGGACTGCAGGTTGGAAGCCAGATGTCTGAGAGTCTAGTGACTAGAGGCTCAGAGGTGGCTTATCCTGGGGCTGGAGGCCTGTCTGTGTAGGTGTGAAGTAGGTGGGAGGATGGGAAGACTTCACTTTGTTTTTGTCCTGCCAAAAGGTTTTGGCTCAAAACATCAACTGTACTCTTTTCCATAGATGCTGATTGGCCTGCTGAGTTCCTCCATTTTGTGTGTGTTGCTTGAATATCCAACATCTGCAGATTTTCTCTTGTTTTGTTGTTACTGTTGCTGCTTGTGTTGTTGTGTTGAACATTATGAGAATGCTCTGTTTAGCTGGAATGTGCCACAGTACTTGCGGGTTGACCCCAACACATGCTTTAGCGTGTTGGTCTCTAACACAAATGACACATTCAGATTTATGTTTTGATGTACTGTATATGTGATAGATAAGTTTGAATCTGAATCTGGACTGAGGTCTTGAGAAATCTAGAGATAATGTGGAGTAGAGCTAAGAAGAATTGCCCTCATCTCATCCTTGGGCATGTTGGCTATTAATAAAAATGATTTATTTCACTGTATGTTTCGATGTATATGTGGTAAATAAACCTGAATCTGAAATCTCCATCAGGAGGGAGATGAAAATGGGTGATGAGAAGCTGGAAGGAGGATATGATTTTGGAAAGTGATCATCTTCCTTACTTATAGCCTATTACACCAATGGCATTTAGGACAGCAATGAAGTTCCTCCATCTCTGGCGGTGTTCAGGGCTTCCTTCATCATGTCAGTAGCCTCCTCTCAGTTTTCACAGAAATCAGTAATGCAAGTTCTGAGTGGAGACTCAGGAATATCGTCACACTCAGTTGTAGAAGGATTCTTCAATGCTATTTCCGTAATAATTTTGTCTTACCAGTCAGGGTTGTTACCCCCAAACCCGGAGGACCAGGGAATCTCTACCTTTTAATCTTCTTGGCATGGGTGACCCTGCCAAGAGCCAAAACATGAAGGCCTGACTCCAGCCAGAACAGCTCTCGGGATCATCAAAGCCACAAACCTCCAAACAATGACGAGACTCCAGTCCTCTTGGAGGTAATTGCATCTAGATGCTCCATATTCCAGCATTTGCCCTCTCTTGAGTCTCTGTCTATCTGATGTTTGAATGGGGGAGAGGGGGATATGCCTGACTGTGATTAGAAGGTTTAAAACCCATCTGCTTTTGGGTATCAAGCTTCAGGCATTATTTCTGACAAATCATTATATAAAGGGATGTTAATGCCTCTGGTGCTCCCCTCCCGCTTTCTTTCTCCCTAGGCCTCTCGTTCCATAATCCTTTCCCTTCTCCAGCTGTGTATCCCTTTTGCCAATCAACTTTCCAGCTCTTAGCTTCATCCCTCCCCCTCCTGTCTTCTCCTATCATTTCAGATCTCCCCCTCCCCCTCCCACTTTCAAATCTCTTACTATCGCTTCTTTCAGTTAGTCCTGACAAAGGGTCTCGGCCCAAAACGTCAACTGTACTTCTTCCTATAGATACTGCTTGGCCTGTTGCGTTCCACCAGTATTTGGTGTGTGTTGCTTTAATGCCTGTTTAATGCTTTTAGTTGTTATGTTCCGTTCACCTGCTTGACTGTGGTGTGTCCTTAGACTACTTAGCCAGCATATCAACTTACACCAGTATTACCTCTGCCATTAAACACCTGATGACAATTCAATTACTCCTAAGGAAATAGTTTATGGCTTATACATTTGCTGCCCTGACCTTTGATTAGAGCTATTTGTTAAACCAGATATGAGACAGCAGTGGGAAATTGCTATCACAACTGGATACATCAACTGAAATATTTTAACTGGAACTGTGAGATAATTGTGTTTCTGTTGAAACAATTTGTCAAAGCGTATTCAGGCTATGATTTTGACCAGCTTACAATGAAGACTTCAAATTATGAATTCTTCAGTGTGGGCACTTGCACTATTTTGCCATTGGTGGGTATCTTAAGGACTGTTTTTTTTTGGCAGCAAAAAATAATCTTCATATTCAATCTGTTTATTTTTTCTGCCTTGAGTTAAACAAGCTTGTCTCTTCTCAAAATAAGCCAGTAATTCAATGAGCTGCAAAGAACATCAAAAGTCTAGTTTAATTCTTGATCTCCCTGAACTCACTCAGAAATACGACTGTTGGTTATAACTTATTGGTCAGATGGCATTTGGAAGTAATTTTGGGGTCCATATCTAAAAAATAATTTACTGGACTTGGAGAATGAACCCATGAATGAAAAGCTTAATTTCTGAGGAATGTTTGATGTCCGTGGATCTATACTCAATGGAATCCAGAAGGAGTGAGGGGGCAATCTCATTGAAACTCATTGATGTGGAGGGAATGTTTCCTCTAGTGGAAGACTCTAGGATCCAAGAACACCGCTTCAGAATAAAGAGATGATCCTGTAAAACTATGATGAGGAATTTCTTCAGACATTGGGTAATAAATCTGTGGAATTCATTGCAAGAGAGGGCTGTAGAGGCATTCAGTCTATTGAAGGCAGAGATTGATAGGTTCAAGACTGGTAAGTGGTTAATGTTGATAGGAAGAAGGTAGGAGAATAGGGTTAAAAACAATGATTGAATGGTGGAGCATACTCAATAGAATGAATAGCACATCTGCTTCTATATCTTTTGGTCTCTCAGTTTATCTTCTCGATGCCTTTGGACTTGTTTCTTTTATCTACCTGCACCATTCTTTCTCTGCTACTGTAACACTCACTTTTACAAAGTCCACATGAAATTTAGTATCAAAGTACATATATATCAGCATAAAATAATCTGAGATTCATTTTCTTGCGAGCATTCACAATGGAACAGAGAAATACAATAGAATCCTTGAAAAATACACACAAAGACTGACAAACAACCTATGTGGAAAAGGAGACAAACTGTAAAATACAAAAGTAATAAATAAATAATACTGAGAACACAAGTTGTAGAGTCATTAAAAGTGAGTACATAGGTTGTGGAATTAGCTGAGATGAGTGAAATCATCCACACTGGTACAGGAACCTGAAGGTAGAGGGTAATAACCGTTCCTGAACCTGGTGATGTGGGACCTAAAGCTCTTGTACCTCCTTCTTGAGGGCAGCAACGAGAAGAGACCACGGTGTGGATGATGGTGATCCTTGACGATCAGATGTGGCTTCTCGTGTTGGAGCTTCATGAGGAGATGCTCAGTGATGAGGAGGCCTTTTCCAATGTTGGACTGGGCAGTATTCATGACTTTTTCACAGGCTTTCCCATACTTTTGCATTGGTGCTTCCATACCAGCCCATGATGTAACCAATCTGTATATTCTTCACAGCGCATCTATGGAAGATTGTCAAAGGTTTAAATGATATGCTGAATCTGTGCAAAATTCTAAGAAAGTGGAGGCTTTGCCATGCCATCTTTGCAATGACAAGTGCTGGTCCCAAGAGAGATCCTCTGAAATGATAATGGCTGGAATTTAAAGTTACTGTCCCTCTCCACCTCTGATCCCCTAATGAGGACTGGCTCATATACCACTGATTTCTTCTGCCTATAACCAGTAAGCAGCTCTTGTTTTTTTCTGAGGTTGAGTGAGATTTCATCCGACCTTGATGCTTTAATAAATGATCGGTGTGAATGTGTGCAAGCAAAACCCTTTCATTGAATTTTAGTACATGTGACAGTAATAAACCAGCAGCAATACCAATACCGATTTCATCTGCCTTTTGTAATTCAAGTATTTTCAAATGGACCATGCTAAGACCACTAAACTCAAAAACAGTAACTTCCCCAAGTAATAAGGCTGATCAACACCTTCATCTACTAACAATCCACCAACACTATCATTTCCAGAGTCACTTTATGTACAGACTTTCCTGTGCCTAGCATTATTTTATGGATATATATATGTATGTAACCTATGTTATACATTTATAGTTATTGTATTTATTTTATTGTTGTGTTCTTTACTTTCTTGTTATTTTTTGTGCTACATTGGATTCAGAGTACCAATTATTTTGTTCTCTTTTGCACTTCTGTGCTGTAAATGACATTAAACAATATTGAATCTTGAACATAAATTGATTTCAAAAACCTGCATGTAGTTGGCTCAGTTTCCTTACCAATTCTGAGTGGCCTTTCTGGAAAACAAGCATGAGAAGTGAGTTCAATCAGATTCGGTTCAGAAGTCCTTTTCCTCATTCCAATTAATAGTCAGTCAATGCTCTCTCTCTTGGTTTTAAAGAGCTAAGTATGTTCCTTACAGAGCAAAATCAATAAACATCAAGGAAGAGGGGCGATCTTATTGAATGTTGTCAGGTACAGAAAGGCCTGTATAGAATGTATGTGGAGAGCATGTTACCATTAGTAGGTGAGTCTAGAATCCAATGATTCAACCTTAGAATAAAGTAATGCCCTTTAAAACTGAGATGAGGGGGGAATTCTTCAGCCAAAGGATGGTGAATTTGTGAGATTCATTACCAAAAGGCTGTGGATACCAATTCATTGGTTGTATTTCAGACAGCTCTTGATTGGTAAGGATGTAAAGGTTACAGTGAGGAGGTGGAACAATGGGATTGGAAAAAAAGAAGGTATGTTTGAATGGTAGAATGGACTTGATAATTTGAATAGCCTAATTCCCCTGCAACAACTTATTTGCTCTCGTCTTGTCAAGAGCAACTAGGGATGGGCAATTAAATCTGGTTTCATATACTTTGAATGAAAATTTTTTTAAAAATCCATTTCAGGACTGCTCCAGGTTGGGTGCAGAGGAGATAACAAAGACCAGAAAATTGTAGCAACGAGGAAGGATTCTTTTTGTTGTAGTATTGGAGACAGAGGACTTTAAAGAAGTACATAAAATAATGAGAGCTTCGATAGAGCAACAAGGGTAAACCTGTTTCTATTAGCAGAAGGGTCAAAGACCAGTGGTTGTGGAGTTAAAATAATTGGCAGAAGGGATAAAAGGTGAGAACAGGCAATACAGGATGCAAGAAAGAGTGGTAGAGACAGAAATCCTCAACACATTTAAACATTACTCTTTTGGAAGTTCATAGAGTACTACAACAGAGAGCTGGCCTCTTTGGCCTATCTAGTCCATACCAGCCTGATTTTCTGCCTAGTCCCATCTGCCTGCACATAGACTGTAGCCGTCCATACCTCTCCCATCCATATATCTATCCAAGCTTCTTGTAAATGTTACAATTGAAGCTACATTTACCACTTCCATTGGCAGCTCCTTTCACAATCACATCATTCTCTGAGTGAAGAAGTTTCCACTCGAATTCTCCTTCAGTAGTTTGCCTTTCACTCTTAACCTATGACCTGTAGTTCTGGTCTCACACAGCCTGAGGGGAAAAAGCCTGCAAGTATTCTCTTATCAATTCTGCCACCCACTGTAAGGAGTTTGTACGTTCTGCTTGAGATCACATGGTTTTCCTTCAGATGTTCTGGTTTCCTCCCAATTTCCAAAGACGTACAGGTTGGCAAGTTAATTAGTTACTTCTGGGTCATTGGGCAGTGCAGGCTCGTTGGTCAGGAAGGATCTGTAACCATGCTGTATTTCTAATGAACAGTCAATGTTTCGGGTCGAGATCTTTCATCAGGACTTAGCTGCCGCAGGATATGCTGAGTTGCTCCAGCATTTTGTGTGTTGAATAAGTAAATGTTCATGGGTCATTCAGAAATCTGATGGCAGATGGGAAGAAACTGTTCCTGAGTCACTGAGTATCCTTTGGCTCCTGCACCATATGGCACAATCATCACTGACAGATACCGCAGTCTTGAGGTCCTATCCCTTGCAGACATTTTTGATGGTGGACCCCTTTGGGAAGAATTTGTTTGGAATGTGAAAAGTGGAGCAGGGAGGAAATAAAGTGTGACTAATGGTAGGATTTCAATAATGTGAGGAGGATAAGCTACTGAATGTGAAAGCTGGTTGGGAGGAAGATGGATAGGAATTCCAGGATGCATTATTTATGACAACGGTAGCATTACACTATTGTAAATTTATGTAACTATGTCATCTAAGCACTTTGTGTCCACTTGTACATCTGTGGAATATTTTTATTAACTGTTAACATTATTATGTTAATAGAACTTTATCTGTGTATGTGATATATGTACTGTGGTTTGCTCCTTTGTCTCAGTGAAACCTTGTTACTTTTAGCTGTATACGTGTTTGGGTGAATCAATTGAACTTGTAATTAAACTCTCTGGTTCTGGGACTGGATAAAGAGGGTGATTGAGAAATAAGAAGGACACATTGGCTGAAAAGAAAGGAAAACATATAGAAAGGAATCTGAACTCTTGAGTATTTCCATCACTCAGCTTTCATTTCATATTTCCAGAATCTGCAGTATAGTTTTTGTTTTAAAATAAATTATCCCTTCACATTCCCATTCCCATGAACAGGAACTTGTGCAAAACTGTGTCTCAGTTAACAGATACCTCTGGGCTGTTTTGCTGTTGATTTGGTACATCCACAAACCTGCTCGGAACACTAGCTTCCTCCTCCCTGCTGAGGTCTGAACTAGTTCGGATCACAGCACAGTCAGGTGGCGATCCCTCGAGCACAGACTCCCCAAGAGGATATTCCGGATCCTGGATGTTAAAACTTTTATTCACTGCACTGCTTTGATCCCTGGTGTAAATGAGCACTGTCTGCAAATCACAGCTTCAGGTACTGGAGGATGGGAATTCATCTGTAGAGTGATCTTCCACGGACTTTGCATGGGACTGATTGTTTCCCCAGGTAGTCTTCGCAAATCCCAAACGGCACTTCTCCAATCAAATATCACTGGCCATTGACAGCATCTTGCTGGAAGGTTTATTCTGTAGAAATCCACTTGGGAGTTCAACACACTCTCCTTCCCAACTTCTGTTTGCTGATCAGGAATAAATTGGTTGTATTAGATTAATATATCTGGAAAATTTCAGTAAAAAAAACACTAGCTTGCTGTAGCTTTATCTAAACCGTGTAAGTAGCAAATGCTTGCACTGTATAGCCATCTGCTCCTACTCTCTATTTCACAGTGCATAAGTACCATGCTCAGCTGGGACCGAGGTCTCTCAAACAATATCTCATTCAGTTGTGTAAACTGCATCCCGGTTGGGGCCTCTCATACAATGCCTATTTTGATGAAGTCATGTGGGTGTGTGTCTGGATCTTTGCATCCCACTCTCTTCCTTTTGTTAGCTATGCTTTCAAACTAAATTCACTTGTCAGGCTGTGGATAAACACCAGATTGTGTAGCTGTACTCTGCTTCTAAACTGGCATGTTTTACATCCTTATCCATCTGCATATCATCTCCTTTGAGGTTCCTTCACCCTCTTAACACAAAATGGAGAGCTGTGCTTCATAGATCTACCCCTGAAAATTCTTCAGCATGTCCACTTACTCATTGTGCAGCTTCTGACCTCTGATAGGGATGCTGTGATAATTGCTTGGGCAAATATGAGGTGGTCCAGACAGTATCTAATATTTGCTTATAGTAAGTGTTCAGTGCAAATGATGAGTTGATCTTGTTAGACTTGGCCTATGCTTCATTATCATTCCTACCTTAGCACTTCGACAGAATAACCTTTTGCAGCATTGTGCCTCCCAGCAACCTCAAGGCCTTGGAATACCTGAAACTTTAACAGTTTCTCTTTCCTCAGATGCAGCCAGAGCTACATAGTGTGTTCACCATTTTCTATTTTCAAATTTCCAACAGTTTATTGTTTCACTTCCATCACAAGGCCTGGTTGTCCACAGCAACTGGAAGGCCTGATCACTGCTGCAACTGTGTCACAGAGACTAGGCCCTAGCTGTCAGGAATTTAGAAACCAATGAAAAATTCAAGTAGTTAAAGAAACATTAACAAGAATTTAGAAAATAATTACACTAAATTATTCATTGAATGAAAAGTAATTAAAATTTTAAAACTAAATGTCGAAGAAAAACCTTCTAATAAGTCAGTGGCTGCAGTAGATGTGGCAGGTGGTAAGGGGTCAGATGTCCCTCAGGTAGGCCCATTAACAATATTTAAAAGCCACCTAGATAAAAGTACATGTATTGGAGATGAATGTGGGCCAAATGCACTCAGATGGACTAACACACTGGGCAACACAGTCAGCATCATTGAGTTGGATTGAGGGGCCTCTTTTCATGCTGTGTGACTTTATGACTCACCTACCACAGTGCGCAGATAGAGTGGGAGTTTGGACACCTACATACATCTGACCCGCAGTTGGTTCTGTGCTTCTGTACTGCAATGCACAGGAGTGGATTGTGCTGGTACAGCCAACTGGCAGTTCTCACAGGACCCACAGGTGGCCTTATTAAATAAATACAAGAGATCCTGTAGATACTGGAAGTATTAAGCGATATCCTTAAAATTCTGGAGAAACTCAGCAGGTCAGACGCCATTTATGAAGGGGAACACACAGTTGAGATTTTGGGCGGAGACCCTTCATCAGTTTCAGCCTAAAACATTGGCTGTTTATTCCCTTCCATAGATGTGGTTTGACTTGCTGAGTTCCTCCAGGAGTTTGTGTGTGGTGGCCCCTGTCATTTTATTTCCCCTACTTTTTCCCTTAGCTCACTTTGGTTTCACTCTCACCTTGACATTGGTGCAGCCACCTTAGATAATCACTTCCAGTCTTGACCCTTGCTTGCTGCCTTGCTAACAGGCATCTTTTGATTTATTCCGAGAGCAGTGTTTGAATAAACGTTTTCTGTATGTTCTGAAATGCATTTGTTGCATTGTCTGACACTTTTCCCCTCAGATTTGAAGGGTGAAGAAAGCTTGAAACTTTTTTTTTTCAGTTTAAAATCTTTCTGCTAAAATGAGAATGTAATATCAATGTATATGCTTTATCCTTGAAGTAGTGTAATTATTTGAAGAAATTGGATGGTATAATGGATTATCCTTGTTCTTCCAATTGTCTTAAAGCTGATTGAATGATGATTTCCACTGATACAGAAGTGCTGTTGTGAATACATATTGTTTTTCTATTGGTTATTAGATATCCTCAGATAGACTCTGTACAGAAAAGCAGCACTAGACAATGTAATGATGCCAAGAAACCTTCTATAGCCTGCTGGCTGGTGGCGAAACTTTGTTAATTGTTACTGAGTGCAAACAATCTGCTTAAGAATGTAGGACCATGGGAAACAACAGTAGGCATAATCAATCAACTGCTTAAGGTGATTTGATCTTGGCCTCAGGTCCACTTTCTTAACTATTCCCCATTACCCTTGACTTTATTATCTAAAAATAAATCTCAGTCTTGAATAAATTTAGTGACTCAGCACTCCAGGAGAAGATATCCCTTCTTTTTGGATGTTGTTTTCTTCTTTTCCTAGTTTAGGTTTTCCTCACAATGGAAAACATACTTTCTCCATCTAGCTTCAAAGGTTCAAAGGTACAATTTAATGTCAGAGAAATGTATACAATATACATCCTGAAATGCTTTTTCTTCACAGCCATCCACGAAAGCAGAGGAGTGCCCCAAGAATGAACAACAGTTAAATGTTAGAACACGAAACTCTTGTAGTTTTTCTTTCAATAGTCACCTTTTTCAGATTAAACAGGCTGGAAGAAGGCTTTATGTTGAGCATAAATACCAGAATTGCTTTGTTGGGCTGAATAGCCTACTTGTCCAAATTCCCACTATGTCTCCCCTCTTACTTCTCTTCTTCTCACCTGCCCTGGTATTCTTCCTTCTTCACTTTCTCAATTGGTCCACTCTGCTCTCTTATTACATTCTTTCTTCTTCAGCCCTTTACCTTTTCCACCTATCAGCTCCCCTTCCCCTCCCCTCACATTCTTTTTCTGGCTTCTTCACCCTTTCCAGCCCTGATGAAAAGTGTCGGCCAAAAATTTTGACTGTTCATTCCTTTCCATAGAAGCTGCCTGACCTGCTGAGTTCCTCTAGCATTTTGTGTTTGTAACTCTGGATTTCCAGCATCTGAACAATCCCTATGGCCTATTCCTGTAACCCTATTCTTGTATTTTACTCCATCTGATAATTTGGTTGACTGTTTTTAAGGATAAAATATTGTTATGATTAGAGATGTAGGGTTTAGCTTTGCCTATACCAGGCATGTCAAAATTCATGTCAGAACCATTTTATCATTTTCCCTTAGTAGACAAAAGAAAAAAATGATTGATATATTACTTTCAGTAAAACACACATTGTTAAGGAAAATTGCTGGCTATGATGTGACAATATTAGTCCAATTACGCTGCACTCCCAGCTGCAGGATTGAATGTTTCACTTTGAGCAGAATACAATTAGTAAAGTTTCTACACTTTGTAAGATACATGGAGCATCCACTTTAAAATTAACCTGAATATTTTATTTTGTGGAAGTGACAAAATATTTTCTCATTACCACGGTATGAGAGCAGAAAAGCATAATTTAAATCACAGAGAGCCCATAATTATGGCGAACTATGGAAAATATTAACTGAGGTCAATTGTAAATCAAAGTATTGACATTTTCAATTAAGTTTTGTTTTAATATTCTGTATTGCAGCCACTGAGATGGAAAATGGGCGCAACAGGAACAAGGCCTTATGAAAAATACACTTAGTGGCCACTTTATTAGGTACTCCTGTAAACCTGCTCATTTATGCACTTATCTAGGATGTCAATTATGTGGCAGCAACTCAATACATAAACACATGCAGACATGATCAATGTTGTTGTTCAGATCAATCGGGCCAAACATCAGAATGGGAAAGAAATGTGACTGAAGTGGCTTTGACTGTGGAATGATTGTTGGTGACAGACGGGCTGGTTTGAGGATCTCAGAAGTTGCTGAGCTCCTGCGATTTTCACACACAACACTCTCTGGAGTTCACAGAGAATAGTGAGAATAACAAAAACAAAGTGTGCGGCAGTTCTGTGGGTGAAAATGCTTTGTTTATGAGCAAGATCAGAGGAGGATTACAACAGTGGTTCAAGCTGACAGGAAGGTGAACCACGTGTTACAATAGTCATGTGCAGAAGAGTATCTCTAAAAGCACAACACATTGAAGTGGGTGGGCTACAGCAGCAGAAGACCACAAACGTGAACTCATTGGCAACGTTATTAGGTACAAGAGATACCTAATAAAATGACTACTAAGTGTATAATGATAGAAGGATAATTTGGTTATGGTCATGTTGAAAACTCAGAGTCATGCTGTGAGGAAAGAAGCCCTTCAGCCCATCTAGTCACTGTTAACCAGGATTCCTAGTCACATTTGCCTGTGTTAGGCCTGTATCCCTCTACACTTTTCCTATCCAATGTAAATGTTTAAATGCCTTTTAAAAATGTCGTTAATGTACCTGCACTAACCACCGGCAGCTCACTCTGTCTACAGACCACTTCCTGGGTGAAAAAGCTGCTCTTCTGATGCCTATTAAGTATCTGCGTCTCACCTTAAACCTATATCTTCTAATTCTTGATTCCCCAACCTTGGGAAAACGATTGTGTCCACTCAGCCCATCTATGTCTCTTATAATTGTGCATACCTCTATAATAATACCCCTCATCCACCTGCACTCCAATGAAGAGAAAAGTCTCAAACTATTCAAACACTCTTGACAACTCAGTCCTTACTGGCCCAGCATCATCCTTAGAGATCTCCTCTGCCGAGTTGCTTAGAGTTGAGCACCTGAGTTACAGGGAGAGGTTGAATAGATTAGGAATTTATAGGAGAGTGAAGGAAGATTTTATATATACATTTGACATTTTGGGCTGGGACCCTTCATTGGGTCTGGAAAAAAAGATACGATCGGTGTAAGAAGGTGGGGGAGGGGAGGAAGAAGTGCAAGGTGATAGGTGAAACTGGGAGAGTGGGGGTGGGTGAAGTAAAGAGCTGAGAAATTGATTGGTGAAAGAGATAAAGGGCTGGAGAAGGGGGAATCTGATAGGAGAGGGTAGAAGGCCATGAAGAAAGGGAAGGAGGAGGAGGACCGGGGGTGGGGGGGGGGGGGAGGTTGATGAACAGGTAAGAAAAAAGGTGGGAGAGGGAAACCGGAATGATTAAGGGGGGGGGCATTACTGGATTTTTGAGAAATCAATGTTCATGCCATTAGGTTGGAGGCTACCCAGACAAAATATAAGATGTTGTTCCTCCAACTTCAGTGTGGCTTTGTTGTGGCAATACAGGAGTCCATGGACTGATATGCCGGAATGGGAAGCAGAATTGAAGTGTGTGGCTACCAGGAGATACCACTTTATCTCATGAGTGGAGCATAGGTGCTCGGTGAAGCAGTCTCCCAATATACGTCAGGTCTCACCAGATACAGTAGATATTTCGCATCACCTGGAAGGACTGTGTGGGACCCTGAATGGTAATGAGGGAGGAGGTGTAGGCGCAGTTTTAGCACTTGTTCCGCTTGCAAGGGTAAGTGCCAGGATCAATGGGGAGTGGACAAGGGAGTCATGTGGGGAGTGAACCCTGTGGAAAGCAGAAAGTACAGGAAAGGGAAAGATGTTCTTGGTGGTGGGAACCCCTTGGAGACGGTGGAAGTTACGGAGAATTATGTGCTGGACTCGGAGGCTGGTGGGGTGGTAGGTGAGGACAAGAGGAACCCTATCCCTGGTGGGGTGGTGGGAGGATGGGGTGAGAGCAGATGTGCGTGAAAAGTAAGAAATGTGGGTGAGGGCAGCATTGATGGTGGAAGATGGCAGGCCGTTTTCCTTGAAAAAGGAGAACATCTCATTAGTTCTGGAAGCCTCATCCTGACAGCAGACACAGCAGAGACACAGGAACTGCGAGAGTCTCCAGCCCTTTATCTCTTTCACCAATCAACTTCCCAGCTCTTCACTTCACCCACCTCCCCCTCTCCCGTTTTCACCTATCACCTACCACCTTGTACTTCTTCCTCCCCTCTCCCCACCTTCTTGCCCTGACTTCTCATCCTTTTTTCCAGTCCTGATGAAGGGTCTCAGTCCAAAACTCAGTATGGAATATAAAAGCAAGGAAATAATGCTGAGCCTTTATAAAACACTAGTCAGGCCACATTTGGAGTAAGTATTGTCAATAGTTTTGGCTCCGTATCTCAGGAAGTGTGTGTTGTCATTGGAGAGAGTCCAGAGGTGGTTCGCGAGGATGATTCAAAGAATAAAAGGGTTAACATATCTTGGAAATACCTGATTTACACATTTTGGCTTTTATTTCTCTTATAGCTAGGAGGGCGTTGTTGCTTAGGTGGAAGGATGTTGCTCCGCCTCCTCATGCTCAATGGCTAAGCGATGTTATGTCATGCTCAATGGCATCCATCCTTCCAATAGCAGGGTGACTACAAATGTTCCAAATGTGGCTTCATCAACATCTACAAATGCAATGTAGCATCCATCATTGTACTCGATGCCCTGACTGATGAAGGCCAATGTGCCAGAAGTCTAGCATAACTTTTACTCCAGGACTTTTCCATTTCCTCGTGGTATCAACCTATACCTGTGTAGCTCTCTAACCTTCAGCCTTAGTACATAACTTAGAAACAAAGATAGCTGGTCTGTTAGGATGTATCTATGCACATCTTCAGGCTGAGTACTAGTACGCACAATAAATCCTCAAAATATCAGAGTGGACTTGTTGTCTTGTACTTTCTCAAAACATTCCCACATTCCAGACTAACACAATTTATCTTACAAACTTCCATTTTGTATAACACATTTTAGCATATACCAAGGAGGAATCAAATTAAACTCTTTCCTTACAATGGTTGGAAAGCTCATTCTTTGTATCTTCTGTCCAGTAGGAGAGGGGAGAAGAGAGAAGTGAGGGTGGGATTGGACCTTGTTTTCTTTTCAGCTGCTTTCTCGAAGTAGCAGGAAAGCTGATTTACAGGGTGTACTGGCGCGTGTTCACAAGTCTCTACAGTTCCTTGGGGTTTTGGCCAGTAACCACTTCTGTCCAAGCCTTTGCCAGGGGCATCTGTTGCCTGCTTCCAAATTCACTTCCCCCACCCCTACCCACACCTCCAATGAGGGGGAAACTGTCAAAGTCAGAAATCATTGGTTCCTGTTCTTCCGCCTGAGAGAACAAACAACGACAATTTCCATCACTTTGAGATGAGACTAATAGGGTGATAATTAGCCAGATTTATCTATGGCCAGATGGTTCTTGTTGAGAGTCACTACTTTATGTGCTCTTGGAGCAGTGCGAGATCAATCATCGAAGTTTGTGAAAATTGAGAAAAAGAATTGTAGATGCTGCAAACCTAGAATAAAAACAGAATATGCTGGAAATACTCAGCAGTCAGACTGCATCAGTTGGAGGATAAAATGAGGATTTCTAGCATTTTCTCTTTCTGCTCTTTAAAGTTTCAAGAACAGCTACTTTCCTTAATTATTTAGTCCTTGAACCATCAGCAAAACACTAATGACTAAAGTTCAGCAACACTTTGACCATTTTGTCCTCAGTGCACTTTTTTGTTCTAATTGTGTTCTTCCTTCTTTAAAAAAAAGTATATAATTGATGTTTTTCTTGTGAATGTTGCTTACATGATGGTATGTACCAATGGCACAAGTAAGTTTTCATTGCACTTGTGCATGTATCAATGAACTCAACTTTAGAATCAGAATCAGGTTTAATATCTCCAGCATATGTCGTGAGGTTTGTTAACTTAGCAGCAGCAGTACAATGCAGTACATGAAAATATACAGGGAAAAAAAGGTACATTAATTACAGTAAGTATATATGGTCATTAAATAGTTAAATTAAAAATAGTACAAAAACAGAAACAGTAAAAGTGAGATAGTGTTCATGAGTTCAATGTCCATTTAGGAATCTGATGGCAGAGAGGACGAAGCGGTTCCTGAAGTGCTGAGTGTCTGCCTTTAGGCTTCTGTACCTCTATCCTGATGGTAACAATGAGAAAAAGGTATTTCCTAGATCATGGGGGTCCTTACTTAATAAAGCATGCTGTATTTCTGAGGCATCCCTCCTTGAAGGTGCCTTGGATGCTATGGAGGCTAATACCCAAGATGGAGCTGACTAATTTTACATCTTTCTGGAGCTTCTTTTAATCCTGTGCAATAGCCCCCCACCCCCTTACCAGACAGTGATGCAGCCTTTCAGAATGATCTCCATGGTACACCTAGAAACTGAAAAACAAAACTACAGCACAGTACAGGCCCTTTGGTCCACAAAGCTGTGCCGAACATGTACTTTAGAAATTACCTAGGATTACCCATGCACCCTATTTTTCTAAGCTCCATGTACTTATCCAAGAGTCTCTTAAAAGACCCTATCGTATCCACCTCCACCACTGTTGCCGGCAGCCCATTCCACGCACTCACCGCTCTCTGCGTAAAAAACTTACCCCTGACGTCTCCTCTGAACCTACTTCCAAGCACCTTAAAACTGTGTTCTCTGTAGAAGATTTTGACTTTAAAGTTTATCTTTTTCAGATAGCTCTATGGAGAATGCATATGATGTTGATGAGTGATTAATAAACTCATCCTTTCATGACAGTTTTAATGTACAGTGAAAGAACAATTGGAGATGGTCCAGATTTTGAAGACTGTGTCACTACCACATCAGCCCTTATCCTTGAGGCTCTGTGAAACACCTCAATCTTGAGACCAATCCTTATCATTGAGGCTCTGAGGAACACCACAATCCTTATCACTGAGGCTGTGTAGGATGTCAGACCTCCTGTTGTGTAGTGTTTGTGTCATGTTCTGTGGTATGGTCATCGTGGAGCGAAGCCAAATCTTGCCCACAAATAGATAACAAACATTGTCAACTTGTTCACCCCTACTAGTCCTTGCTTGGCCAACTGTCAATAATATCAATGTTTCTGATATTCAAATGTTATTAAAAATTATGCAATTATTTACAATATTGAAGCAACACTTCAATAACATTTAAAAATGTTCCAGTTTAAGATGGCGCAGGTAAAGCTCTGCGACTACTTGTTGGTGGCAATAAAACAAAGGAAACAATTAAATACATTATTAATCATACTTCTTCTGCTAAACAATCACTGCAAACAATAATCTGTAACCTTCCTGTCAGAGTTCAGCTTTTGAACCACCTATATGACCTGACATTTTTGCGGTGTGAACTGAAGTCTCCAAGGTGCAGGATGGTTGTGGCAAAGCATGTACAGGCCAAATCGAGGCTACAGGATCCAGGTCCAAGAGTAGAGAATGACCTAATGTTTGGCCAACTCTGGAGTGGACTTGGAGGCAATTTGCTGCAGCAGAACCGAGACGAGTCGTGGCAGAGCTCGGGTTAGAGAGCGATGAAAGACCTGAGGTTTGATCAATTTTCGTGCTAGGTGAATTGGAAAGGTCAAGTTTGGCCAAATCGAGGCAGTGGGGCTCGGGCCCAAGAGCATATCGTAGTGGCAGGGCCTGGGTCTGAGAGCAAGGAACGACTGAGTTTTAGATTTAAGTGCCAGGCCAGATTGATAACGTCAGGATGTTGGTGCTGGAGGCAAGGGACATGCTAGTTCAGCTCAATGCTCCATGAGATTTACTCGTCTCTGGACTGAACTGAGACCATGGCCTGAAACTAACAGACTTCTGTGGACTCACTTTCGTGAACTTTAGTTCTGAAAACTACTTGCTTACTTTTATTGTTTGCACAATTTGATTTTTTTTTCTCTCTGCACACTGAGTGTTTGACAATTCTCTTTTGTTTTAATGGGTTCTACTGGGTTTCTTTGTTTTGTGGCTGCTAACAAGGAGTCAGATCTCAAGGTTGTATAAAGTATATGTACTTTGATAATAAATGTACTTTGAATGTTGAAAAAAAACAATTAATATAAGTTCCCTTTTACTGACAACTCCTATCATTTTAGTGGAATGGAGAACTCACGGAGGGATATTTAACAGAATTGTTTGTATGAATTCTCATCAGTAATATTTGTTGGTGACCACCCCCCACCATAAATTCATCCTCTCCCTCTAGACTCAACTCTAGAGCACAGTTGAGAAAATTAACACTTTTATCAGCTGTTCTGAATTCTCTGATTGGGCAAAAAATAGTGTTGTAAAGAAAGCTTTTGCCACATTGGCCTGCATAAATCAAAGTATTAAGTACAGGACATGGGACGTTATGTCGAAGTTTTATAAGACATTGGTGAGGCCTAATTTGGAGTACTGTGTTTAGTTTTGGTCCCCTACCTACCCGAAAGATGGAAGTAAGGTTGCAAGAGTACAGCAAAAATTTACAAGGATGTTGCTGTGTCTGTAGGACATGAGTTGTAAGGAAAGATTGAATAGGTTAGGACTTAATTCCTTAGAACATAGAAGATTGAGAGGAGATTTGATAGAGATTTTCAAAATGATTAGGGATTTAGATAGGGTAAAGGCAAGCAGGCTTTTTTCCAGTAAGGTTTGGTGGGACTACAATCAGAGGTCATGGATTAAGAGTGAAAGGTTTAAGGCGTACAGGAGGGAAAACTTCTTCACTCAGAGGGTTGTGAGAGAATGGGATATGAGCTGTCAGAACAGATTGTGTATGCAAGCTTAATTTCAACATTTAAGCGAAGTTTGGTTAAGTATGTGGATGGTTAGGTACTATCCAAGCAGGGTATGGAGGGCTGTGATCCCTGTGCAGTCATTTGGAGTAGGCAGTTTAAATAGTTTCAACGTAGTCCAGAAGGGCCAAAGGGCCTGTTTCTGTCATGTACTTTTCTATGACTCTAAAGCCCAGCTGGTGGTGTAGTGACAGTGAGTCTGGACTTTGAGGTGAGTGGTCTCGGGTTCAAATCCAGCTGGTTCCTTGCAAAATTTCCATTTGTGCTGGGCTGAGCGTTGAGCTAGCAACTTGACCTCGTAACAAAAATGGAGAAATGCTAAAGAAATAGTAAGGTTGCCATCTGATGCACTACAAAGTGTGGAGAGGAACTCAAAAAAGACAAGTTTAAAGAGAACTTCCATCACAGTTAAAAGATTATTGAATGGTTCCTTAGTACGATAAGCTGGATTTTTGAACTCACAATCTACCTTGTTATGTTCTTGCACCTTATTGTCTACCTGCACTGCAGCTTTTACACTCTATTTTGCATTCTGTTATTGTTTTACCTTGCGGTATCTCAATGCACTGTATAATGATCTGATCTGTCTGAACTGTATGCAAGACAAGCTTTTCACTGCACCTTGATACATGTGACAATAATAAACCAATTCTAATTATATTACGACTTCTAATGTTCTTGATAAACCCAAAAATTCCGCCGGCTATTTTGAAGAAATGGAAGTATTTATTCTAGTAATTGCTGATTTTTTTCCTCTTCTTTCTCCATAAAATCCAAGTTGATCTCTCTGGATGATACATTAATTATCCAAAATTAGTCCTCTGCAAAGTGACACAGAATTGGGCAGAATGCCCAAGATTCCTGGACTTAATGCACAAACTATTACGTTCTTACTCACTCACCCTCCTCCCCAAGGGAAAATAGCAGAGTGCAAATTAAATGCCTGTTTTCAAATGTGGAAAGGTTTTCAGAAGTAGTTGTTTCAGATGGAGTCATGTGAACTAATTTCAATTAGACATGACTTTTGCTTTGTGAAGATTGTCAGGAAAGTAGGTGCCAATACCTATTTTTACTGTGATAATCAGTAATTTCAATGACTTGGTGTGTCATCCAAAAGATATCATCAGCTGTTCAGAAACAAGCCATTAACCCCACTTTCAAAGGTCAAATTCATTAATGACTCTCTCTGCCTCCTACTTAAACTCATTTATTTGGTAACAGGTTGTGGTGGCATCATCCATCTCATCTTGGACCACGTATCTCCTTGGCTGTGGTTGCTACCTCAAACAATCCTCAGCGGGAGATGTTCATTCACAATTATCCATCATGGATTATTCTAAGGATATCAGAGGTCAACAGCACTGTTATTTACATTGTCCTGAATATAGTTTACAAGAGTAGAATATTTTATTTGGATTTCTTGCAAGAACACTACAACTCATTTTCTCAATACTATTTATTTAATTACATTATTTTATCTTTATTTATTTATTTATTGATTAAGATACAGCGTAGTACAGGTATAGGTAATTCTAGCCCTTCCAACCATGACACCCAGCAAACCCCCAATTTAACCCTAGCCTAATCAGGTAACAATTTACAACGCCCAAGCAACCTACCAAACAGTGCAACTTTGGCCTGTGGGAGGAAACCAGAGACCTGGAGGAAACCCACCTGATTATGGGGAGAACGTACAATCTCCATACAGACAGTGGTGGGAAATGAACCCAGGTCACTGGCATTTTCTTTGTATTTGCACAGTTTGTCTTCTTTTTGACATTGGTTGTTTGTAACCTTGTTAGTACTTTTTGATTGATTCTTTTTAATTTCTTTGTCCTACTGTGAATACCTGTAAGAAAATGAACCTCAGGGTAGTACACACAGTATATGGTGATATGCATTTTGATAATAAATTTACTTTGAACTTTAAATATTAACATTCTGGAGAAACTAGAACATTACAATTAAACTAGTCCAATGTGCACATAAATGTTAGAGCTCATTTCTGGAGTAGTTGGATGTATTGATTTACTCACATGTAGAACCCAAATTCTGCGTAAAAGATGCCAGCCCCAGTTTGAACTTCCCTTGAAGTCCATCTGGAATGAACTGGCTTTATTAGCCCTTCCTCCTTGGAGCCACTCATCTACGCAAAAATCTTCTTACAACAGGGTCTCGTCTTCAAAAGGCATTTTGCAGCATCTTCCCTTGTACCCCGCTCCACAGCTCCGCCAACAGTCCCCAAACCAGACTACTGTCCTTCACAAGTCTAATCCCACTGAGCTCTCCCGAATCTTCCACTGGGCGGAAAGTTACATTTAGCTGACACAACATTCCTAAATTTGACAGCACAGCTCCTTATCTTCAGCTGAAGCCAAAACATGACTACTGATAGGACATGCTGCTTTTGCAGAAAATTGCTAAAATAAAAATATCTCATAGCATTGCAGTAGAAATCTTAACCAAGGCATTACATATATAATATTATATATATAATAGTTAAATTAAATGATAAGTGCAAATACAGCAAAAAAAAGAGTAGCGATGTCATGTTTATGGACTGAGTGTCAATTCAGAACTTGGATGGCAGAGCAGGAGTTGTTACTGAATTGTTGAGGCTTTGGTACTTCCTTTCTGATGGTAACAATGAGAAGAGGGCATGTCCTGGGTGGTGGAGATCCTTAATGATGGACACCCACCTTTCTGAGGAAAAGCTCCTTAAAGATGTCCTGGAGGCTATGGAGGCTAGTGCCCATGATGGAGCTGACTAATTTTACAACTCTCTGCAGCTTGCTTCAATCCTGTGCAGTAGCCACCCCCCCCCCCCCCCCCCACCCCACCACCCAACCCCATTCTGGAAAGTGATGCAGCCTGTCAGAATGCTTTCCATAGTACATCTGCAGAAATTTGCAGGTGTTTTAGGTAACACACCATATCTCTTCAAACTCCTAATGAAATATAGTCATTATCTTTATAGCTACAATGATACGTTGAGTCCAGGATAGATCCTCAGAGACAGTGATACCCAAGAATTTGAAATTGCTCACTCTATCCACTTCTGATCCCTCTTTGAGGGTTGGTTTGAGTTCTCCCATCTTACCCTTTCTGAAGTCCACCATCAGCTCTTTAGTCTTACTGACGTTAAGAATGCAGCTGCAGAGGGAGGTACAGAAGGCCAGCTTCCGTAGCTTATTGATCATGACTGTCGAAATGATGGTGTTAAACGCTGAGCTGCAGTCAATAAACAGCACTCAGACACAGGAATTTGTATTGTCCAGGTGATCCATGGCTGTGTGGAGAGCCAATGACATCATGTCCACTGTAGACCTAATGTGGTAATAGATAAATTGAATCCTGATCAGCAATTGCTGATGCTGTAATAGTGTTGCACTAACTACTACATGATTGGGCCATCTCTAGATAGTCTAAATATTACGTCTCTAATCTCTTGGTGCAAAGTGAATCATAGTTTCTGTAAAATTGTGACTTTGTTTGAAAAGCAGGCACACTGGATTACTCTGCTGTTCAATGTGAGCAAGACGTTATCACTTGTAAATTAGTGTTTCATATTTAGACATGTTCCAATGATGCAGTGAGGCATCAAAGAAAGAGTTTTAAAGATTGTTCCTAGACTAGACCAGGCCAGGTATCAGAAAACATTTTCTCAGTATTATTTGATTGTTTATTTATTTTTCAAACATACTTGGACAGTTGGTTGGCTTTTACTCATTGCTTGCTTGTCAATCTTTGTGTGTAGTTTTACATTCTATTGTATTTGTATGTTCAACTGTGAATGCCTGCATAAAAATGAATCCCAAGGTAGTATATGGTGATGTACACATACTTTGATTATAAATTTGCTTTGAACTGCTCACATTGTGAAGTGAATCTAAAGTTATGGACCGCCATGAATGTGGAGAAACAGGGGTCTCTGGGCCCCATACCATTGCATTAGTGGTATGGAGCATCAAGAGATATAAAAACACTGGAGGATGGGAGATTTGTAGTAAGATATGGGATTGGGGCTTATGGTGATTTTCAAGTAGGATGTTGGGCTGGGGAAATGAGAGAATGGGGGTTGCGGGCAGACTTTTGTGAAGGAATCTGATAACTCTGGAAAGTAGGTGGGGTGAAGGTGCTGTATTGAGTGACATAATGATAGGGTTTACCTACACAAAGATAGATAACCCTGGTCACCATGACAATAAGCTGTTAGATTTGTGCCCATACAGCCAGGCAGAGTTGGAGTGTACAAGATGTTGGTAAGTTGGTGTGTGAAGTATGGTGTACAGTGTTCATCACCCTGTTATAAGGAAGACATCAAATATTGCAGAAATGATTTACGAGGATGTTGCCAGGTCTCAAGAGCCTGTGTTATAGCTAAAAATTGGGGAAACTAGGACTTATTCCTTAAAGGAGATTGAGGAGTAACTTTATGGAGGTGTATAAAATCATGAGGGGCATATTCGGTACAAGAGTGGAACGCAGTGAGGTCTTTCGCTTCTATAGTCCATCCACTTCAACATTCAACATGTCGTGTATTCAGGGATGCTCTTCTGCATATCATTGTTGTAATATGTTTTTTTATTTCAGTTACTGTCACCTTTCTGTCAGCATGAAACAGTCTGGCCACGTTCACCTGACATCTCTCATTAACAAGATGTTTTTGCTCCCCACTCACTGGACATACTTTTTATTTTTCATATTATTCCCAGTATACTCTAGAGCAGCGGTTTACAACCTGGGATCCATGGGCCCCTTGGTTAATGGTAAAGGCGCATAGCATATAAAAAGTTGGGGACCCTGGTATAGAGACTGTTGGGCATAAAAATCCCAGGAGATTAGCAGTACCTGGGATACTCAAACCATCATGTGGCACCAACAATCTTCCCCCGGCCAAAATCATTGAGATCACATTTTATCTCCATTTTGATGTTTGGTCAGAACAATAACTGAACCTCTTGACCATATCTGCAAGCTTTCATACAATGAGATGCTGCCACATAATTGGCTGATTAGATTTTTTGCATTAACAAGCAGGTGTATGCAGGTGTAGGTGGTGAGAATGGTACAGTATTTTTTCCAGGTAAGGGAACTAAAAACAAGAGGGCAGGGGTTTAAGGTGAGAGGGGAGGACTTAAAAAGAACCTGAGGGTCAACTTCCTTTGCAGAGGATGGTGAGTATGTGGAATGAGCTGTCAGGGAAAGTGGTTGAAGGAAGTACAATAACAACATTTTAAAAAACTTGGGTAAGTGCATGGAAAGGAAATGTTTAAAGTGATGTGACCAAACGGGACTAATATTGGTAGGTACTGTTGGATCTCTGTTTGATTTCTGAACCATAAGGTTCTTCCAGGAGTCAAGAATGATGAGTTGTCTTAATTCTTAAGATTTCAGTTACTTTTAAAGTACAAACAAATATACAAAACACTAAGCAAATTAAAGAAAGAGCTGAGAAATGACGCTAAGAAGTAAGAGATGTTTAAACAATAGAATAAAAATGTCGTTTTTATAGATAAGATAAAGAAAATTCCTCAGATAGTGATAAATGACTTAATAGGCTACATAATGATAACAATTGCGACACATTGGTAATGTCCTAATATTTAGCCAATGAAAAATGAGAACGATGATAAACCATTAGTTTAGCTGCTATACTGCTTTCTGCCAGTGAGTGTGAAAAATAGATGACTTTGTTAAAAGGTACAAATCTTATACTATTATTTTTTTAAAAAATGGTTTCCAACAGTACCATGCTTGGCATGAATGCATTGGGCCAAAGGTCCCGATTCAGTGTTGTGCTGGTTTATGACTTGAGGTGGGCCCTTCAGCCCATCACATCATGCTGGCCATCAAGCCACTACTGCATTGGTCCCCTATGTTGGTTGTTGTTTGGCATCACACACCATTCTTGCAATCTCATTCCATCAAATGCACAGAATGCCCTGATCAAACCTACAGGTGTATGCAATGGGCTTTTGCTAAAATTCAACCACAAAACGCACAGAGTTGAGGATCCACTGAAAAGCATTTCTAGTTAGTTAAAATTAAATTATAGCAGAGGAGCTATTACACTAATAGGTATGAACAGCAGACCATCAAATAATAAAGAAGAGGCAGTTAAATGATCACGCAGGTAGACCGCAGAAAGATACAAGGCTCTGGAGTAATGATAATGGGAATCGGTTTTATTAATATAGAATGGAATAGGAAGTTAAAGGGTAAATTGGAGGAAGTGTGTGTGTACAGAAGAAATTTCCAGCTCATTGCCCTTTTATAAATCTTGGTGCTGCCCTCTTTATGTACCGTATCCAAGGCTCACTCCATGTCAAATCCTTCAGTTACATGCTCCCTGATTCTTTTTATCATCTGGAGATATTTTATCAGAGAGTATGAACTGAAATCAATTAGGACCAAAGTGGTAAGTGACTGGTTGTTCAGCGCCATTGCCTGCATTTCATTGGTCTCCTCCTCTCTCTCAGTAGCTACTTCTGGAGGAAGGAGATGGAGTATTTCTCACGCTGCTGTGGACTGTGGACTCATTTTGGAGGACTCTGTGGCTTATGTTATACGAGTTTCTGATTTCTGGATACTTGTTATTGCTATTTTACACAATTTGATCAGAGCGTTTCAGCGCAGACCAGCTCTGCGGCCTGCAGTCAACGGATACCACAGAACTAAACTGACACTCCTATTCTGTTTCGAGGAATCTACAGTTTGTTGCTTAATATTCTGTGCGTTATTAGCTCGCTTTTTGCCATTTGTGCGATTTGTTCTTTTTTCTGCATGTTGGGTGTTTGATGTTTTCTTTGAACAAGTTCCATGATGCTTCTTTGTTTTGTGGCTGCCTGCGGGGAGGTTGAATCTCAGGGTTGTATACTGTATACATACTTCGATAATATATGTACTTTGAATCACATAGATGTACCAGTCTCTTTTGTATGTGAGAAGATCGTTTGCTCGCACATATTTTCCATCTGTTAGATATGAAAGTATATGTTGCTAAGCAACACACGTAGTGCTGAAGGAACTCAACAGGTCAGACAGCATCTATGGAAAGAAATAAACAGTTGACATTTCGGACCAAATCCCCTCATCAGGGCTGAAACATTGACTGTTTATTCCTCTCCATAGATGCCATCGGATCTGCTGAGTTCCTCCAACACTTTATATGTATTGCTCAAGATTTCCAGCATTTGCAGAATCTCTTGTGTTTATGAATCTATGAAACAGGATAAGAATTACTTTTTTGCCAGTATGTGAAACGCACCAGAATTGATCACGGTTTGTTGCCAAGCATAAAACAGGAAAATATCATAAGAGACAACACAATAGCAAGCAACAATTTGGAAAACAATAGTGCAAACACATGTGAGAAAGCAACAATTAGCAGAATGGTCACAGGCACAAACATCAATAATCAAACTTAAATAAATGTGAACATATAAACAGACTCAATAATTATCAACAGAACAAGGAGAGCAGGAAAGAAGTTGGGCAGGGACGGTCAGGGCGTTACACCTGAGAGAGTTTTGTTGAGAAGCTGGATAGCTACAGGAAAGAGGCTTCGGAGATGATGATTAGTCCTTGTGGTGATGGACTTGTAGCATCTCCCTGAAGGCAATTTGGTGAAGAGATGACTGCTGGGGTGGGTGGAGTCAGCAGTAATTTTTTCAGCTCTTTTCTTTGCTCTGGTGATGAACAGGTCTTTCTCTGTTGGTAGCTGACAGCCAGTGATCTTCACTGACTGGACCACTCACTGCAACCTGGATTTGGAGAGGGAGGAGGCAGCGGGAAACCAAACGATGATAGAGGTGGTCACAGCACTCTCACTGCTGGATGGGTAAAAATTCATCAGGATATGTTGAGTCATTAAATTTCCTAAAAATGTAGAACAATTAATTCTTTTCAAGGGCAATTGGTGATAATCGGTTCTGGTTTGGTAAGATTCAGATGCAGATTTATTTATTTATCATATGTATATTGAAACATACAGTGAAATGCATTGTTTGCGTTAAGAACCATCATCACACAAGGATGTACTGAGGGCAGCCTGCAATGTTGCAACATATTTCAGTGCCAGCATAGCCTGCCTATCATGTTCAGCAGAACAACAACACAAATCTTTTTCCTCTCTCCCACCCACCCACTCATTCACACACACACACACAGACAGGCTGCTGCCGGGGCTCCTGCCTCCAGTGGACTGGCGAGTGACAGGCATCAAGCCTCTGACTTTCTCAGTGGGCTCACAGCCTCACAGACCCATCGTATCACGACTTCTGGACTCGCTGACTTAGACTCAGACTTCACTCATCGACCTTCAGGTTTCAATTTTCAGTATCAACACGGGGATACCGATTTCTTAAATGCATGGTTTTCCTTTCATCAATCCATTCTCACTCTGCCAAATATTAACATACTTTTCCAGATGTTCTGTTATGAAAATCTACATTCAGTTCCAGCAATTCCCCAACTTTTGAAGTAAGACTAACAGATTGGAATTCGGAGACACATGGCTGAATCTGGAACAACAATCAAACTGCTACAGGAACACATCGGCTCAAGCAGTATCTGTGGGGTTGAGGGGGTGTGCCAGCATTTCAGGTCAGAACCCTTCACCAGGATTGAGAGTGAAGAAGGGTGATGGCCAATATATAGAGGAGAAAGGAAGGGGTAAGACAGGAGTCTGAGCTGGACCAATGAAGTTACTCCTTGTTTTCTGTCACTCTTCTTAAGCATGAGGTGACATTTGCTTCTCTCCAACCTCCTGCATGAACCATTCTGGAAACTAGTATTAATTGAGGAATATCATCCACTAATTCTGTAGCCATCTCTTTGAAAACTCAGGGGCAAACCTTATTGGACCCTTGGGATTTATTCTTCAGTACTATATATCCTATAATTTCCTTCAATTTCACATTCTCAGTTGACACGGTTTTGGAATTGGAATTGGTTTATTATTCTCACATGTACTGAGATGCGGTGAAATGCTTGTCATGCAGACTGTTCATACATATCAAATCATCTCTGTTGTTTCAGATCACAAATCATTGTATTTTCTGGTGTATGCATTTTTTTCAACAATGCCAAGCAATTTTGGAGCTCCTTAAATTCACCTACCTACTCTGCAGGACAGAATTCTGCAATTTGAACCTGTCTGCAGTCACAGTATTAGAGAAGCATTAATGTTCAAATTTATCCCTGCATATTAATTTTCTAACAAGTTGAAATGTAGCCTTAGGCTGACCATTTAGAATTAATGTGTGCTTAACCCTAGCCATATGTGTTCCAGTTGGTCTAGTCGCTCCTGTTTCTGTTAATAAGACCATATGTAGCTCAAAGTCCTGACAGTCTGAAATATACATTCAGTGGCCACTTTATTAGGTAAAGGAAGTGCCTAATAAAGTGGCTGGTGAATATATTTTTGTATGTTTATGATTCTCTGTTTTTGTAGCCCATCCATTTCAAGGTTTGAAGTGTTGTGCATCCAGAGATGACCTTCTGCACACCACTGTTCTAACATGTTGCTGTTGCCTTCCTGTCAGCTTGAACCAGTCTGGCCATTCTCCTCTGACCTCATCATTAACAAGGTGTTTTTGCCCACAGAATTTATTTTTCCTTTCTCACACCATACTCTGCAAATTCTACAGACTGTTGTGTGTGAAAACTCCCAGGAGATCAGCAGTATCTGAGATACTCAAACCACCCCATCTGGCACCAACAATCATTCCACAATCAGAGTCACTCAGATCACATTTTTATCCACATTCTGATGTTTGGTCTGAACAACAACTAAACCTCTTGACCGTGTCTGCATGCTTTTATGGACTTAGTTTCTGCCACATGATTGGCTGATTAGATATTTGCATTAACAAGCAAGTGGAGCAGTGTACTAATAAAGTGGCCACAGAGCATATAACAGTATAGTAGCATTTAACAAAATGTTAAATGTGTACCTGGAATCAAACCGGTATGGTGGAATGCCTGTGACTTCTCTGCATTCATATCTTCATGACTCCTCATGGCATAGAGTAGAACAGAGGTAACGAGGTATTTATTTAGCCAGAGAGTAGTGAATCTATGGAATGCTCTGCCACAGACTGCGGTAGAGGCAAAGTCCATGGGTATACTTAAAGCAAAGTTGATCATTTCCTGATCAGCCAGGGCATCAGAGGATATGGCGAGAAGGCAGGTGTGTGAGGTTGAGTGGGATCCAGCATCAACCATCATGGAATGGCAGAGCAGAGTCAATGGGCTGAATGGCCTAATTCTGCTTCCATATCTTATGGTTTTATACTACACTTAAAACATGATTAAAACCCCTCACCATCTAGAACATGCCCTCTTCTCATTGCTACCACTGGGGATGAGGTACAGACTCAGCTTCTTAGCAACAGCTTCTGGCCCTCCACTATCAGATTTCTGAACAGACCAATGAACACTATCTTACTCTTTGCTCTCTTCTTGCACAACTTATTTATTTGTTATATATTTCTCATTGCAGCTTATTTTTTATGTTTTACACTTGATTGCTGCCTCAAAGCAACAAATTTCATGACATACAATACAGTATGTCAGTTGTAACAAACCTGATTCTGTTTTTGAAAAAACAATATTAGACAGGTACATGAATAGGAAAATTTGAGAGCCATAGGGGTGAATGCAGGGAATTGAGAAGAGTTCAATTAGACAGCTTGGTCACAAACATAAGAGATTCTGCTGATGCTGGAAATCTTGAGCTGCTCACATAGAACGCTGGGGGAACTCAGCAAGTCAGGCATCTTCTATGAAGAGGAATAAACAATTGACATTTCAGGTCTCTTGATCAGTATGGATGAGTGGGGCCAGAGGGCCTGTATCCATGCTGGGTAACTTTGACTCATCTTATCAAAACTGTCAGAGCAATCCCTTCCCCTGTAACTTGTACTCTCTCCCAAGCTCCCTCCTCATTCTCCCACTAGACGTATACATAAGGGGCAACTTACACCAGCCAATTAACCTATCATCAAGCACAGTGTTGGGAAGTAGACCTCACCCATCTGTTCAAAGTTATTGTCATTGGAGTGAATGTCTCCTTGAATGTGTCCACACATCTTCACAATGTTGTTGAAGATCTGCCAATGGCTCAGCATTTGAATTGCCAAATTTGTAATCAAGAGATTTGGACTAGCATTCCACAGGCTTGAGTTAAAATCCTTCCAAGGTACTATGAAATTAATATTCACATTAATAATCTGGAAATTTGTGGTGAGAGGTTAAAATGGCTGGTAACCACCATCCAGGCTATGCTGTCTTCTCACTGCTGCCTTCTGGAAGGAGGTACAGGAGTATTAGGTCCTGCACCATCAAGTTCAAGAATGGTTATTACCCTTTAACCATCAGGCTGTGGAGCCAGTGTGGATAACTTCACTCACTGAACTGATTCCACAACCAATAGCTCACTTTCAAGGTCTCCACAACTCATGTTCTCAGTATTATTTATTTATTATTTATTACTTTTTTAGTATTTTCAGTTTGTCTACTTTTGCACGCTGTCTGTTTGTTACTCTTTATTTGTGTGATGCATTCCATTATATTTCTTTATGCTGCTATGAATGCCTCAAGAAAATAAATCTTAATGTAGTATATGGTGACATATATTGTAACAAGAGAACCCATTTGCAGAGTAAAGTTTAGAACTAAGTCAGATGCAGACTCAGACTTGAAATGAACAAGGAGACACAAACAAAATCCAAAGGTGAAATCCCAAACAGTACTAGAAATGAAATTCCTACGATTGAGTACTGAGTGCTCAGCATGACGCCTTTAAGTACAGACCTTCCATGAAGGAATGTGACAGGCAATAATTGGCAGTCTGAGTCTTAAAGAGACAGCAGCAGTAAAACCATACCCTGGGGAATTGGATTGATGAAACTTGGATGTCTGCCACTGTTCAGTCAGCACCATGACAATATATGTACTTTGATAATAAATTTACTTTCAACTTTGAACTTTGAAGCAGAAAACTATTATATTGTCATTACAAACAAATGTGATTTACTAATGTTCTTCAGGAGAGGAAATCTGTTGTCCTTAGCAGTCTATGCCATATCTAGCTCCAGGCCCATGTTGTATTATTAACTTATCTCACCTCTGTTATGGCTTAACAAGTTATCATTTATACCAGTACTTAAATAAGAATCAGGTTTATTAATACTGACATAGTGTGTAGAACATAGAATAACCATATAACATATAACAATTACAGCATGAAAACAGGCCATCTTGGCCCTTCTAGTCCATGCCGAACACTTACTCTCACCTACCTGCACTCAGCCCATAACCCTCCATTCCTTTCCTGTTCATATACCTATCCAATTTTTTTTAAATGACAAAATCAAACCTGCCTCTACCACTTCTACTGGAAGCTCATTCCACACTCTCAGAGTAAAGAAGTTCCCTCTCGTGTTACCCCTAAACTTTTGCCCCTTAACTCTCAACTCATGTCCTCTTGTTTGAATCTCCCTTACTCTCAATGGAAAAAGCCTAACCACGTCAACTCTATCTATCCCCCTCGTAATTTTAAATTCCTCTATCAAGTCCCCCCTCAACCTTCTACGCGCCAAAGAATAAAGACCTAACTTGTTCAACCTTTCTCTGTAACTTAGGTGCTGAAACCCAGGTAACAGTACAGCACAGTACAGGCCCTTCGCCCCACAATGTTGTGCCAACTCTTAAGGGTCGTATGCCATAAAGTTTGTTGTATTGTGGCTGCAGGACATAAAAAAGGCATAAAAATGTGCTAAATAAATAAACAAACAAACAAACAAATAAATAAGCAAATAGTTTAGATAGATGAATAGTGCAGAAGATGAATAATGAGGTAGCCATTTAAACAGAGAAAGAATACAAATTAAATTCCCTCGCCAATGGGAAACCTTTCAGCAGAAAGAATGTGGTTCAAGAAGAGAACACATCACCTTCTCAGGTGTAATTAGGAGGATGCAGTAAATGTTGGCCGTATGGATAGCATCCAGGTTTTGAGAAGAAAGAAACACAATCACACCTAGGTGATTTACCATATTGCAAGTGTTATATAAAGACAACATTTTGGTTTATATAAATTAATGAGTAAAGGTAGTCATAAATTAACATCCACCATCTGAAGGGCAACATTTACTCTTAAGTACCTGGTTATCTTCAAGTGGAATTCTTAAAGATAATAGGATACTTAAATGATTACTATTAATCAACATTGCTTGATCAGCACAAGGAACAATGCAGGCATTAAATGCAGTCCCTATGTGATTATTGTAAAATGCTCAGAGCCAGAATCACTTGCAGCATCTAAGTTTTGCAAGTCTGTTAATTAAAAAAGCCAAAAACCATCCTGCAAGTATCCCTTACCACATTGTAAAATGTTGCCATTTCACAGCAATGCCACAGTTCGGTGAACGTAAAAGATCATGGGATCTTGGGAAGAAAATAGAGCAGGGCTCCAATGGTTTGCCTGCAGTCAGTTTGGGTCTTCATTACAATTTATACTGAAATATTCCTACTCAATACAAAGCCAGTTTTGCTAAGGTTCTGCAGACAAGAAAGGCAAACAAAAAAAAAGGAAAGTAAGAGAGAAAAAGATAGCAAAAAGAATAGAGCAGCATGGCAGTGTTGTGATTAGTGCAACACTTTATAGTGCCATATGAAAGATCAGGGTTTGTTTCCTGTCACTGTCTGTAAGCAGTCTGCACATTCTCCCCTCGTCCACGTCAGTTTCCTCCGCGTGCTTTGGTTTCTTCCGGCATTCCAAAGACGTACAGGTTGTGGCGAATGGGTTGTGGGCATGCCATGCTGCTGTCGGAAGTGTGTGATTTGATTTGACACAAATGATGCATTTCACTGTGTGTTTCGATATTTTGATGTACATGTGACAAAATAAGCTAATCATTTTTTAATCTCTCAATATAATGTACAAGCCCCTAATAGTGGCAGATAATTAATGGGAAAACATTTTGCATAAAATATTTTAGATTAGTAAAATTCTCAGTAAACATAAAAATGATCAAGTGTAAAAGAAATTTAATTGGAGGGAGTGTCTCTATTAGTACTAAGCAAGCAGTGTAATGAGTCTACATGTTGTACTTGTGATGTTCAATCTCATTGACTTCAATAGAATTGAATTTGTGAAATGGAGTGCGATGCATATCCACTTTTACATGGTACATTTCATGTAACTGACACAGGACAAATTTCAAGTCAAGTGTGCAAGCATTTAATTCACTTTATAGTTCACTTTAAGTTTGTTCTCAAAAATGATGTCAAGAATTAGGCAATGTGGCTTTTTTTGAAAAATAACATTGGTAATTGATGAAGCTTAATGTATTCTAAGGCATATTTCTATTACTTTCAACTGTTTTAAGAGATCGTAAGTGTTTCTAAAGAAATGACTATGTTCAGTAAGATTCATTGTCAGAATCAAAATGCAGAATTAATATGTGTTCAGAGCTCACAATATGAATTCTAATGAAGGGATAGTGATAAGGCTGTCAGTGTACCTGACATACTGACATGAAAAATCAATAACTATTTTTTTAAGCTGGTAATAGTTTTCTTTTGGATCATGAGCTTAATTGGTTTTCCCATAAATATTTCAACACCAACAGACGCTCTTTGCCAGTATGAAACCATCACATTAACTTTCAAATTGTTTGCTTAGAGCATTGTTTCTTCCATTTAACATGCTAAAAAGGATTAAATATTGGGCCGGGATGCAGGTAACATTAATTCAGTTGTATGCCTTTGATCTTATGGGAGGCTGCACAGATTGCAGCTTCAGGTTTTGGGATCTGAGTGCAGGTAAATGGTAAAGGGCTTAACTTGGTACAGTATATGTGTTTAGGATTGCCACATGCACAAAGGTACAGTGAAAGACTTACCATAAATTTAGAGATATCGCAGGGTAACAGGCTCCTCCAACCCAATGAGCCTGTTGCACTCAAATTTCACCCATGTGACCAATTAACGAACTAACGTGTACATCTTTGGAATGTGAGAGGAAACCAGAGCACCCAGAGGAACTCACACAGTCACAGGAAGAATGCACAAACTCCTTACACAAAGTGGATGGAATTAAACCCAGGTCACCTATGCTGTAGTACATTGTGCTAACCACTACACTACCATGCTGCCATGATACACTCCATGCCATCCACACAACCAGTACAGGTCATTCCACTACATCAGTCCATCCAATTTGGATAAGGGGCGAATAACAGAAGAATGCAGAATAAAGTATACACAGAACATCGTGTTAAGACTAGAGGTGAAAGTTTTAAGAAGAACCTTAAAGGCATCATATTTTACACAGCAAATGGTGGATAGCTGTCAGAGGAAATGTTGAGGCCAGTACATTAGACACACACACATTACTGTAAAAAAAAAGTCTTAGGCATATATACGTTAATAGCTAGGGTGCCTGAGACTTTTGCACAGTAATGTTTTTATCAACATGGAGCTGATGGTGAGTTTGTAAATCTGGCAGGAGCAAAGGATTTTGCGAAAGGTGAGGATGGAGTGCCATGGGAGGGGTGTGGGACAGTGTCAAAGAAGGAGTTCAGGGGTGGGGGGGGGGGGTGACATGGATGCAGACACACCAAGCCCTGAGACACAAGAACAAGGACATTTGAATCCAGACAATTAGTTTATTGACCATTACAGAATGTTTCTCTGATGCTTCCCACATTCTGCCCTCTTTCTTCCCCTTTTCCCAAGCATGATTCCCCTCTCCTACTCTCGTACCACAGTAGAGACACATTTTAGAACCAAATCTAACATCACTCACATAGGTCATGAAATTTGATTTTTTAAGCAGCAGCAGTACCATGTGATACATAAAGTTACTACAGTACTGTGCAAAAGTCTCAGGCACCCTACCTATAGACACATGCCTAAAACTTTTGCACAGTTTTGTAGAATAAGTATATGGACACGTACATGGCTGGCAAGAGATTAGTGGGATATGGGATTAGCTGGGAAATGGGATTAGCTTGAATGTTGGTCAGCATGGACAAGTGTTGGCTGAATGGCGTTGTTCCATTCTGTACAACTCCATGACTCCATAAAATAGTTAAATTCATTTCATCCCAAGGACAAATCTGGAGTAGTTTTGTTTATTTTGAACTAGCTTGCTGCATGGGGGCAATGTGATGGCCTTTTACAGGTGGCAGTCATTCTGAATGGAAAATACTATCAATATTCTGAATTTGTTCTGTTCCTTGCAATGTTATTTTTTGACTTAGGATACAGCTAGAGTATGGATTGCAATAGCACTGAAACATCAAAGTTCAATGTTCAAGGTAAATTTATTATCTAAGTACATATATGTCACCACATAATACCCTGAAATGTATTTTCTTGCAGGAATTTACAGTAGAACAAAAAAAATAATGGAATTAATGAAAAACTGCACACAAAACTGAAACCAATGTGTAAAAGACAAACTGTGGAAATACTAAAAAATTAATAATAAGTAAATAAATGTTGAGAAACTCCTTGATTTTGTTAGGAGACTTAGTTAAGTAGGTTAGCACATTATTTCCTAGAATATAGAAGAAAGAGTAGAGATTTGATAGTGGTATATAAAATTATGAGGAGTATAGATAGATTAAATGTAAGCAGACTTTTTCAAGCGAGGTTGGGTGAGACTGGCGCTAAAGTTCATGGGTTAAGGGTGAAAGATGAAATGTTTATTATTTATTTATTGGGATACTATGCTGAATAGGCCCTTCCGGCTCTTCGAACCACGCCAGCCAGCAATCCCCTGATTTAATCCCAGCCTAATCATGGGACAATTTACAATGAGCAATTAACCTACAAACCTGAAAGTCTTTGGACTGTGCGTGGAAACCAGACCACCCATAGAAAACTCAGGCAGTCAGGGGCAGAAAGTGCAAACTCCTTACAGTCAGCAGCAGGAATTGAACCTGGGTCACCGGTACTGTGAAGTGTTTTGCTAACCACTACACTACCGTGTTGGCCCATGTTTAAGGGGAACATGAGGGGAGAACTTCTTCACTCAGAGTGTGGTGAGAGTGTGGATCGAACTGCCAGCGGAAGTGCTAGATGCGGACAACACACACAAAATGCTGGAGGAACTCAGCGGGCTAGGCATCATCTGTGGAAAAGAGTACAGTCAACATTTTGGGCTGAAACCCTTCACCAATCCTGTCAAAGATTTTTGGCCTGAAACGTTGACTACTCTTTTCCATAGATGCTGCCTGGCCTGCTGAGTTCCTCCAGCATTTTGTGTGTGTTATTTGGATTTCCAGCATCTGCAGATTTTCTCTGGTTTGTAATGGATGTGGGTTTGATTTCAACATTTAAGAGAGATTTGGACAGGTAGATGGATCTGAGAAATATGGAAGGGAAATGGTCCAGGTGCAGGTCGATGGGACTTGGCAGACTACATGGGCTGAAAGGTCTGTTTCTGTGCTGTAATATTCTATGACTCTAACATGGTTTGTAGGATCCTACAAACTACGATAGTAAAGCATTTACTTCAATTATAGTTAACAAGAACATTCAGTTAATTCCAAGAAGCTGTTACCACTAGGAATCTAATGTTTTATCAGTGTTGTTGTTCACAGCATTTGTTACTTTGACTTTTGTCATTATTTCCATTCCTACCCATTGTATGATTTCCAGAAAAATCTAATAGACAAGTGAATGCTCTTAGCATTACTCCTGTCTCAATGGAGAATCCATGTCAGTTCTCCAGATGCATGGTGCTTGTATCCATAAGTTAAGATGCGTGACACTCATTATTAATTGAAGCCAGTGCTTGTGTCCGACACTCAGTGCTTCATTGCATTAATACACAAATGCATTTCATCACCTACAATGAGCTATCTTAGGTCTGGAGGAACATGTTTCTTTGCAATAATTCTAGATATGCTTCACCTGAATATAAATTGTTGCTTTATTGTAACTGGGGCAATTTTGAAGGAAACACTGCCTTCAGACTATTGAAGCTATTCAAAATGACAAATTGATTTAGTCAGTTTTCATCCCATTATAAGTTATACGTTATTTCATTATACTCATTATAACAGTTATTTCATCTTTGAATGTTCTTCCCACTTTCAATGAACCAATCAAGTTAATTTGTTACAGAAGTAATATGCTGGATGATTACAATTGTACCTTACCTTGAATAGAATAATGACTTGTACAACACATAACTGATGTGCAAATTAACTGCCTGCTTTTGATTTGGAGAATTCTTAGCTACGCATTGACAAAATTGCACTGTTAAAAAACAGAAATTAATAACTTTTGGAATAGGTTTATCAGCCTTTTAATCTGCATGATTAAAATTATGATCTTTTTCATGCTGATGCATATTTCATGCTATTCAGTAGCATGTCTCCAAGTTCCCAATGTTGAAAAGTATTTGAGAAAGGAATCAGAAAGACATTAGCATCTTGTTCAGCTTCACATGGATGGGCTCACCGACCTAGATTTGGTTTGGTTGTAAAATTTTCATTGTGTTTTATCACTGCATCCTTCCGCATCTCTGAAATCTCCAACATGATAATTGTTCAAAAGGTTTGAACTTTTCTTAATCACATTCCATTTTGATTATCCATTGTTAAGGCTGCAGAAGGTGAAAAAGAGGTTTACTGGGATGCTGCCTGGATTAGAGGGCATATGCTATGAGGAGAAGTTGGACAAACCTGCTTTGTTATGTCTGGACTGGTGGAGGCTGAGGGGAGGGGTGAAAGAAGTTTATAGATTATAAGAGACAGAGTAGACAACCAGTATCTTTCTTTCCAGGGATGTTTCATCTAATACTTGAGGAAATGCATTTAAAGTGAAAGGGAGAAAATTCAAAGAGATGCGTGGGGGCAAGTTAGTTTTTGCACAGAATGGTGGGTGCCTGGAATGTGCAGCCAGGGGTGGGGGTTGGGGCAGATATAATAGACGTATTTAAGAGCCTCTTAGATAGGAACATGAATGTGTAAATAATGGAGGGATATGCGCACTGTGTACGCAGAAGTGATTAGTTCAGATAGGTGCTTAATTACTAATATAATTGGTTTGACACAACATCACAGAACCAAAGGGCTTGTTCCTGCATTGTATTGTTCTACATTTTAATTCTGATCTTTTATTCACTTCTGTGTTTCTTGTTCTACCATTGATATCGTCACTTACCAAGACCTCCGTGCATCTCTCCACTTCTCCACCTCTTCGCAGTCCTTTTATCAGGTTTTTGAGCACCAAACCCAGTGAGTCTTGAAATCAATTTTAGTTTGATAATCACTTCCTTACCATTCTTGGATAACTCCTATAGCACCAGAAGAACTCAGCAGGTCAGCAGATGTCTATACGGGGAAGTGGACATTCAGGATTTTGGGTAGAGACTCCTTCATCAGGAACCAAACCTATGACTGTCCATTTCCCTCCATAGTTTCTGCCTGCCCAGATTCAGATTCATTCTTATCAATTTATCAAATGTCTATCAAAACATACAGTGAAATGCATTGTTAGCAACCATTAGCAACCTAAGAATGTACAGTGGGCCACCCACAAATGTCACCAGTGACAACACATTCCAGACTCACTGAGTTCCTCCAGCATTTGGTGTGTTTCTCCAGATTTCCAGCACCAACAGTTAGTCTTCTTGTTCCACTTAACCTCCTTAGGATGTTTCACTACATTTCCAGATGGATTATAATGGAAGTTCCAGTAGTTCTAAAACTCAAACAAAATGAATGGTTATGCTGGCTGAATTGTCACTGAACAAAAGCCTACCAATCTGATTCTTGGCCAACTCTACTAACTGGTATTGCAGATAAATAAATTGTGAGATTTAACATTGCAGTCTGTGCTCTGGCCTGATGGAATTTATTCTATCCATCCATCAATACATTTCTACACATTCTTTTTTAGCCTGCCTCGTTCCTTTCTTATTTTATTTAGATAAATGGCACAGCCCACAAGCCCAAAATACCCATGTGAACAATTAACCTCCTAGTTCATATGTCTTTGTGGGCTGAAGGGCCTGTATTGTGCTGTAGGTTTTCTATGTCTTTAGAATATGGGGAGGAATTTGAAGGAAACACATGCAGTCACAAGGAGAATGTACAAACCCCTTTCCGACTGTGGCAGGAATTCAACCCAGATTGCTGGCATTGTAATAGCATTATGTGAACTGCTATGATACCATGCTACCCCTTTTCTCAGTAATAAAAAGGAATCATCTCATTATTCCATTCAGACACTCCAGTTTTGGCATTCACTGTTACTATCTGTTAATGTTAAAGTGTCAGTCTCAGTTTCAACATTTCACTCACACTGCAGACTCACTTCATGCCTCCTGCCATTTGCTGATGTAACAATTGGGCATTTAAACTCGGGTTATTGTACTTTGTTGACAAATGCCTCTCTGCAGCGGATTTTGAGTAAAGCTTGACAGATGATTAATGAATGTAATTTAGTGGGGTTTATTAAGGTGCTAATTAAGATACTGGTTAGGCAGAAACTTTAGTACTCTAACCTACTTTCTTGTCTTTCCTTAAAGGGTTTTTCCAGTAATGGTCAGAATTAATGTGGCCACTTAGCTATATAGAGTTTGATACTCAAACACGATGAAATCTGCAGATGCTGGAAATTCAAGCAACACACACAAAATGCTGGTGGAACACAGCAGGCCAGGCAGCATCTATAAGGAGAAGCACTGTCGACGTTTCGGGCCGAGACCCTTTGTCAGGACTAACTGAAGGGAGAGATACTAAGAGATTTGAAAGTAGTGGGGGGGAGGGGGAAATGTGAAATGATAGGAGAAGACCGGAGGGGATGGGATGAAGCTAAGAGCTGGAAAGGTGACTGGCGAAAGTGATACAGAGCTGGAGAAGGGAAAGGATCTGAAAGGAAAGATAGTAAGAGATTTGAAAGTAGTGGGGGGAGGGGGAAATGCGAAATGATAAGAGAAGACCGGAGGGGGTCCTTGTAAGTGGAACAAGGGCTCCTTGTAAGCGGAACAAGTGCTACACCTGCCCTTATGCTTCCTCCCTCACCACCATTCAGAGCCCTAGACAGTCCTTCCAGGTGAGGCGACACTTCACCTGTGAGTCAGCTGGTGTGGTATACTGCATCTGGTGCTCCCGGTGTGGCCTTTTATATATTGGTGAGACCCGACACAGACTGGGAGACCGTTTCGCTGAACACCTACGCTCTGTCCGCCAGAGAAAACAGGATCTCCCTGTGGCCACACATTTTAATTCCAAGTCCCATTCCCATTCTGATATGTCTATCCATGGCCTCCTCTACTGTCAAGATGAAGCCACACGGGTTGGAGGAACAACACCTTATATTCCGTCTGTGTAGCCTCCATCCTGATGGCATGAACATTGACTTCTCTAACTTCCGTTAATGCCCCTCCTCCCCTTCTTACCCCATCCCTGACATATTTAGTTGTTTTTTTTCTCTCTCTCTCTCTCTGTCCATCACCCTGCCTGTTCTCCATCTCCCTCTGGTGCTCCTCCCTCCCCCTTTCTTTCTCCTGAGGCCTCCTGTCCCATGATCCTTTCCCTTCTCCAGCTCTGTATCACTTTCGCCAATCACCATTCCAGCTCTTAGCTTCATCCCACCCCCTCCGGTCTTCTCCTATCATTTTGCATTTCCCCCTCCCCCCCACTACTTTCAAATCTCTTAGTGTCTTTCCTTTCAGTTAGTCCTGACGAAGGGTCTCGGCCCGAAACGTCGACAGAGCTTCTCCTTATAGATGCTGCCTGGCCTGCTGTGTTCCACCAGCATTTTGTGTGTGTTGTTAGAGTTTGATACTGTTATCTGCTGGTAACATTAAGTCTGGGCTGGTTTGGGGAAAAATGATGTGTGTAAATTCAGTCAGGAATTTTGAGCTGATTTGTCGTAAATAAATAAAATGTAAAAAATACTGCAGATGCTGGAATGAAGTCATGAAAATAGACAGAAGGACTGGCAGCATCTTTGGAGGAAGAAAGAGAATCAGCTTTTCAGGTTGATGAACTTTCTTTGATGTAGTTTCATAAGTTTTGTTGTAAACTTATCAATAGATGCTGATTTATGTTCCAATATCAATGCGGATGGCGAGGTCCTGTGTCTTACCACGACATTGACATAAATCCAAACCTTAAGGTAGAGCCAACGCAAGTATTATCCAAAAAAAAAATGTGTAAATAAAACAAGAACTCCATCACACTCTTTACCACTGAGGCCATCACCATTCACGTTATGTCCTCTTCTCATTACAACCATAAGGGAGGAGGTACCTGATAACTTGAACTCCAATGTTTTACTAATAACTTCTTCACAAAATTTCTGAACAGTCCATGAAACTTGCCATTCCTCTTTTCACTATCTGTCTATCTTCTGTCATATTTATGACTTATAGTGATTTATTTCTTGTACTGTACTGCTACCTTAAAATCTTCACATTTATCAACAAATACATTATAAATAAATTTCACAACATATGATAATAACCCTGATTCTGATTCTGACATTGAAGCATGCCCCACCTTAGCCAACTGCTAAGTAGGACAAAAAGTTTGAATGTTTCTGAATTTTTCATGTTCAAATCGTATGGGTAATGAAAGAATTAAAACGTCTTAGAACATTAAATGAAATAAGCTTTCACAAATAATTCTGGAGTTTTAAATATTTGACTAAATTCAATGTGGAAAGAGTGAACACCTTACTCCTTCCTGGTAGGTTCTGCTGTGCAAGAGATGTGGGGAAGTTACCACAGTTTTGTGTTTTGCGACTGATCTTGAAAAGGAACCTGACATCAAAGTGCATGTGGAAAATTGCTAGCGGGAATGGAAACATAACTGGTACATACTTCACATGCCCATGGACATCCTACACTTGGTGACAGAGAAACTATTAGAAAGATTCAAAGCACATTAACTATCAAAAAATGTATAAATCAGACACCCTGAAATTTGTCTGCTTACAGGTAGCCAGAAAGCAAGAAACCCCAATAACCCAGTTAAAAAACAACAAAAAACTATTGTGCAGAGAAAGAGAAAAAAGCACATTCACATCATACAAACAACAGAAGCAAGCCAACAGCGTTCCAAACCTGAATGAATCCCAGATCTGCTCACGGAGCAGTTGGAGTAGGCCCAAGCCTTGGTCCCCAGTACAGCACACCAGCTGCCCATGCAGCGAGTCTCCTCTCTCCACGCCACTGATGTTGTCCAAGGGAAGGGCAAGGGCTGATACGGCTTGGCACTAGTGTCATCACAGGAGTTGCCAGAGCGAGGTTGAAGGCAACATCAGACTGCCTTAGGGACTCCAGCTCCGGATTTGTCCTCAGGGTTTACTCCCGAAGCCTTTCCCATGAGTGGGTGTGGCCGCAAGGCAGTGGAGGTTTGAAATCAGAGTTTTACCTCTCTTAGATGGACTGCCTTCCCAGGCTGACGAGCTCCATCTACCTGAATATATATATAAAAATGTTAAATATGTAGTGCAAAAGTGAGAAAAAAGTAACAAGGTAGTGTTCATGAGTTCAATGTCCATTCAGAAATCTGATGACAGAAGGGAGGAAGCTATTCCTGAATTGTTGAGTGTGTGTCTTCAGGCTCCTGTATCCAGGCTTCTGTGTTCAGGATCCTGTACCCAGAAGATCAAGTCCATCACTGATGGGGCAGTAACACACTGGTTAATTTGCAGGGCTGGTAGCCATAATCAGGACCATTGATCCAGAGGCATCAATGGGAATCCCAGGAAAGTAGCTGGGACCTTAAAGCTCAATAATTTAAAAAAAAACTTAGTTTTGAAATTAAAAGGCTGATTATCATGAACATAACTGGGTTAATGTCATTCAGGGACCAAAATCTACCATCCTCCCTGGTTTGCTCTGTACCAGTTTTAAACTGCAGACCAACAACAGGGCTAATTCCAAACTACCCTCTCTGTTGAGACTATTGGCAGCATTAGCGTTAATGTAAACATCTCAAGAATAAATAAATTAAAAAGTGAGGCATCCCACGTTAAGCTGAATACAGACTTGGGTCTATAACAATTTTTTTTTTCAATGCGGTGTTTCTTTCTCTGTCTGATTTTTTTTCTTCAGTCCTTTACTCTTCCACCCATCATCTCCCAGTTTTATTCCCCCTCCCAATATCCCCCTCACCTGGTTTCACCTATCACTTGCCAGCTTGTACTGCTTCCCCTCCCTCCACCTCCTTCTTCTGGTTTCTTTCCCCTTCCTTCCCAGTCCTAAAGAAGGGTCTTGGCCTGAAAAGTGGACTGTTTAGTTCCTTCCACAGATGCTGCCTGACCTGCTGAGTCCCTACAGCACTCCGTGTGCTTTGCTCTGGATTTTCAGTATCTGCAGAATCTCTTGTGCTTTTGAAACTTGACCTTTCCTTGTTAACTGTTAAATATGTGAATATGTAAAAAGCTGGATCTTAATCACTGAACAAGACAAATTTTGTTTTGATTTTGTTCTTTGGGAATTAGGAGAGTTTGAGACTGAATGGAAGAGTTTTCAAATTAAAATGAAGTGAAGTATTATTTTACCTGTGTTACGAAATGCAGTAGTTTTTTTTTTCTTCTCCCGTGTTGAGATTAATGTAATGTACCTTTTGGGAGTCTCTTCACAGCTGTGGGTAACTCTATCAATCTTTCTACTTCAAAACTGTTCTGCATATAAACCAAGTCAAGAAAAGAGCATGAAATGTAGCAGCTGTTTTGTTACTCTTCCAGTGGGTGATCCAGTTCATTTCTCTCCAGAGATTAGTGAAGCTAAAATAGTGGCCGCCGAAAACAGGAACAGGAACCAAGACGTACTATTAACTCACTGCCGTTGCTTCCGACACAGGCTGCAAACCAGCCTCATGCTGTTGGCTAATTTGCGTGATTTCTGTGTGCATCCATTGCGAACTGTGCAGTTCATTATCTGTTCACTTCAGCAGGGGTTTTGTGCTATCTAAAGTTAGCCTGCACCCCTTAAAGGGAAAGTGCACTGCAAATATAATAGACAGAGGAAATATTTTTCCACATGTCCATCTGGACTCTATAACATCTGAGGAATATTTAAGTAAGAGCAAGCGAAGGATTTAGTTTTATCTGTCTTGTCCACTATCAGCCTTAATGGAATGGTGGAGCAGAGTCGATAGTTCAATTCTGCTCATATGTCACATGGTCTTATGGTCACTGTTGCTACCCATGGGTAAGAATATTTCCCCATCTTTAAAAGGCATGATGACCCATCTTTTTGAAGATACAAGGGTTCATATGAATGTATTGTCCAGTTAATTAGTAATTCAGTTGTGTTTTTTGCCTTTCTGTTAGTTGTTTCAAGTCTTACAGGGTGATCAGGTGGTATGGTCAGGTGTCAGAAAGATCAGAAATGCAGACTGTCACTGTTAATGTGAGGGATACGTGATTTAAGTGAGGTCTTATACTGAGACCTTCTTTGCTGCAACAAGTATTATCACCTAATAAGATACTTCAAGATAATCTGCACCCCACAACTAGTACTGTCCCCTTATATATATACACACTCACACAAAGAGGCAGACAGACAGACACACAAAGAGACAGGCTGACAGACAGATACACACACACAAAGTGACAGACAGATACACACACATACAGACAAACAGGCAGACACACACACACACAGAGGCAGACAGACAGACACACAAAGAGACAGGCTGACAGACAGATACAGACACAAAGAGATACAGACACTCTATTCATTGGAGCGTAGAAGGTTGAGGGGGGATTTGATCGAGGTATTTAAAATGTTGAGAGGGATAGATAGAGTTGACGTGAATAGGCTGTTTCCATTGAGAGTAGGGGAGATTCAAACGAGAGGACATGATTTGAGAGTTAGGGGGCAAAAGTTTAAGGGAAACACGAGAGGGTATTTCTTTACTCAGAGAGTGATAGCTGTGTGGAATGAGCTTCCTGTATAAGTAGTAGAGGCCAGTTCAGTTGTGTCATTTAAGGTAAAATTGGATAGGTATATGGACAGGAAAGGAGTGGAGGGTTATGGGCTGAGTGCGGGTAGGTGGGACTAGGTGAGATTAAGAGTTCGGCACAGACTAGGAGGGCCGGAATGGCCTGTTTCCGTGCTGTGATTGTTATATGGTTATATGGTTACACACACACACACACACACACACACACACACACACACACACACACACACACACACACACACACACACACACACACACACACACACACACACACACACACACACACACACACACACACACACACACACACACACACACACACACACCTGCCACATGCCCGTCCTCTTCTACAGCCACCTGGCCCAACGACCCAGTCTCTCACTCCATCCTGGATATTCCACCCCCACCTCCCCCCTCTCAGACAGTGCTTCAAGTGGGATAACACAAAACTAATTCAATGTACATCACCTGCTGAATTCAGGCAAAGTCAGCGAGGATGAAGGAGGCTACCTGTATGCAAAATATGACCTTGTCAGCAGTATATCCCACTCTACTGGGGAGACCATTCCTCATTTCATTGGCTACAGATGTCTCAACCACCTCTAGTGTGGAATCCATCCTCAGTGTTTCTAGATCACAGAGTTCCCCTGTTCTCAGCATTTCAGCATGGCCGTGGAAGTAGAGCCAAGATGTAAGAAGGTAGATCATCATCACATTCCCCAGGACAATTAAGAATGGGCAACAAATGCTGTACTCGCCAGTGGGACAGAACATTGTAGCACAGAAAAGACTCTTTGTCCCACAATGTTCTGCCAACCTTTCCAACCTTCTCTGAGATGAATCTGACCCTTCCCACCTACATAACTCTATTTTTGGTTCATCCATGTGGTTATCTAAGAGTTTTTTAAATGCCTCTAATATATCTATATCTACCATCACCCCTGACAGGGCATTCCACACCCCGCCATTCTCACTGTGAAAAACCTACCCCCCAGATGTTCCTCGAATCAACTTGAAATTATGGCCCTGGTATTAGCTGTTTCTGCTATGGGGAAAAAGTCCTTGGCTGTTCATTTATGCCTCTTCTCATCTTCTATACCTGTAGAAGATGTGTTAAATCTCCTCTCATCCTTCTATGCCCCATGCTTACTGTCATCTGGAATTCACTATCAAAAAGAGATGGCAGGAAAGAGAAACAGTCATCACAGCAAAAAGAAAGTACCTTTGATGTACTGCAGCCTCTAAGGTTAAGTACTAAGAGCAGAAAAGTAGAATGGAGATTAATGGCTGAATGGCCTTCTGCCTTTCAAATTTCCATGATTCTCTGATGGATTAGCTGAAGTAAGACTGTATTGAATACTTCTCCTTGCTCTCACTTGGAAAGTAGATTTGAATTTAAACAAAACAATCACACAAATGTATCCTCCTATCTATTCAGCACTACTTTGCTCCACCATGTAGAAAACTGTCGCCTGTAGCGATTACATAATTGACCAGTTGATGTATTCTTGCTGGTGTTGATTGGCAGAGAAAGGGCCTTCAAGGTAAGTGTATAAATTGGCGAAAAATTTGTAACCCATTTAAACAACTCTCATGAGACATTCAATAGGCTATCTTCAAGCTGTTCGCTATGAGGTTTACTTCTATGGACCTAAATATTATTCAATCCTATTCCGCAAGACCAAACAAGGTTTAAGTAAGGTGGGGAGTCCAACCATCACTGCACTGCAAAAAGATGGGCACCTGCTTTAGGGAGCAGGGTAGTGAAAAGGGAAAATTTAATATCCTTTTCAGTAGAATTGCAAGCAACTCTATCCTTGCTGATCTGATTTGACACAAAAACAATGAATCTCACTGTATGTTTTGACGACTGCCTGAAAGCAGTTTGTACGATTTCCCCGTGGCCACATGGGTTTCCTCCGGGTGTGCCGGTTTCCTCCCACAGTCCAAAGATGTATCACTTGGTAGGGTAATCGGTGATAGTAAATTGTCCTGTGATTAGGCTCAGAGTAAATCAAGGTATTTCTGGACAGCAAGGCTCGAAGGGCCAGAAGGGCCTATTCTGCACTGCATCTCATTAAAAAACAAAGCTGATCTAATCTTTAAAATCTTTAAACTTGTCTTGCTGCTACAAATGAAATCTATTATGACATATGAACCGACCAATGCATCACAGACTTGGGGCACAATGGTAGCAACGTGGTTAGTATAATGTTATCAAAGCTCAGGACGTTCCAGAGTTCCGTTTGTACAATATCCCCGTGACTATGTGAGTTTCCTCTTAATGCTCTGGTTTCCTCCCACATTCCAAAGACATACCGGTTATTAGATTATTTTGTCATTTTAAATTGCCCTGTGTTTAGGTTAGTGTTAAATAGGTGGGTTGCTGGGTGGTGTGACTTGTTGGGCCAGAAAGGTCTGTTCTGCACCAGATCTCTAAATAAATAAATAAATATGGGTGATAATCAACCAGATTGGATTCTGATTCTAGGTGGTGGTAGAGACAGATACATTAGGGAGTTCTAAGAGGCACTTAGATAGACCCATGAATGTGAGGTAAATGGAAGAATATGGACATTGTGTAGGCAGAGGAAATTAGTTTAGTTGGTCATTTGATTACAGGTACTAATTTAATTGGCTTGGCACAACATTGTGAGCCAAAGGGCCTGTTCTTTTATTGTACTGTACTGCTGTATGTTCTATTTACTTTTTACTTCCCTGCCCACCCTTCATATTTATTTCGGACATACGAGGCCTTTCAGCCCTGCTGGCCCTCAGAGGAAACCTGAGCACCAAGAGGCCACAGGTTGAATATGCAAATTCCACAGAGACAGCAGCCAGTCAGGATCAAACTTGAATTCCTAGTGTTGTGAGGCAGAGGCCCCACCAGCTGCCTTTACATTCTATATTGTGATCAGTAAAGGAAGGTATTCCGATCCTCCTCTTAAACTGAAAAGATTCGAGGGTGATAGGTGAAGCCACCCACCTGGCTTCACTTATCCTGTTAGCTTGTCCTCCTTCTCCTTCCTCCAGCTTTTTATTCTTGCATCTTCCCCATTCCGAAAGAATGACCTTGGCTCGAAACGTCAACATTTTATTCACTTCCATAGACGCTGCCTGAGCTGGTGAGTTCCTACAGCATTTTGTGTGTGTTGCTCTAGATTTCTAGCTTCTGCATTACGATTTGATTTATTTCTCATACGTACTTCAGAGCATCAAAACATAAAGTGAAATGCCTTGTCTTGCATCAACATCCAGTACAATCCAAGGATGTGCTGGGGGTAGCCCGGAAGTGTTACCATGCTCCAGTGCCAACATAGCATGCCCACATTTTACCCATCCTAACCTGTATATCTTTATAATGTGGAAGGAAATCTGATCACCCGGAAAAAATCCATGTAATCACAGGGAAAATGCACAAATTCCTTACAGACAACTGTGGAAATTGAACTCTGATCTTCCAGCTGATGCCAGAGAACAATACAACCAACGGTGACATCCCGCAGACAGTTCACAAAACTACTTCTTTACTTCCTTTTTCAAATATGATTCTACCACTAAGCTGCATGCAACTGGAACTTGCCATTTACATTTCGTTGGGCCAATTAAGTGATCTGGTGTTTTTCTGTCTCTGAGAGAGTTTAGTGAACTTGGGAGGGCAGTGTGCACCCTGGATTCTGGAAGATTGGAGAGCTCACGATTAACTCCATTACTTCTCTCCAGCTGAGGTATCGAGCAACGTTGAAGTCGACAAAGATGAAAGCGGAGGATGGCCATTTGTTCGGTGACATCTGCCATTATTTGACTGGTCTTCCTGTTAGCTGCTATTGAAGGACAGGGGGATTTGGCAAGGGGTAGGTACTGGAGTGATAGGGCTGAGGAAGGGGAAAACAGAAATAAATCAAAGATAGCGTGCAACAGAGATTATAGAAAGAACAGGCAGGAGATGAGGCTTAATCAAAGCCAGTAGCATGACTTACAGTGGAATAGAGGCGTGGTGCAGTTAAAACAGAAAGCACCAAATACTGGACTGAGAGTATTGAATTTGAATGCACACAGCACAGGAATAAAATGGACGATCTTGAAATTCAGCTACAGATTGGCAAATATGACGTTGTGGCCATCTCTGAAACTTGGGTAAAGGATGGCTGCCATTGGGAGCTGAACATCCATGGATATGCAGTACATTGGAAAGATAGGTTAGTAGGCAGAGGTGGTGGTGTGGGTCTGTATATAAGAAATAATATTAAATCATTGGAAAGAGATGACAAAGGATTGGAAGGTGTAGAGTCTCTATGGGTTGAGTTATGAATTGGCAAGGGTAAAGGACCCTAATGACACTTGCATACAGGGCTCTGAACAGTAGCCGGGATGTGGATTACAAATTACTGCAGGATATAGAAAAGGCATGTCAGAAAGGTAATGTCATGATAATCATTGGGGATTTTAACATGAAAGTGGATTGGGAAAATCAGGCCAGTACTGGACCTCAAGAGAGAGAATTTGTAAAATGCCTAAGGGATGGCTTTTTAAAACAGCTTGTTTTGAGCCCACTAGGGGATCGGGTGTGCTGGATTGGGTGTTGTGCAATGATCCAGAGCTTAATGTTAAGGAATCCGTAGGGAACAGTGATCACAATAAGATTGAGTTCACTTTGAAACTTGAGAAGGAGAAACTAAATTCCAAAGTGTCGGTACTTCAGTGGAATAAAAGAAATTACAATGGCATGACAGTGGAACTGGCCAAAGATGACTGGAAGGGGACACTAGCAGGAAAGAGCAGAGCAGCAATGGCGAAAAATCAGGGAAGTGCAAGACAGATATATTCCAAATAAGAAGAAATTTTCAAAAGGAAGAAGGACACTACCTTGGCTGACAAGTGAAGTCAGAGCCAAAGTAAACGCAAAAGAGAGGGCATACAAGGAAGCCAAAGCAGTGGGACGATAAAGGATTAGGGAGCTTTTAAAAACTTGCAGAAGGAAACTAAGAAGGTCATTCGGAAGGAAAAGATGAATTAATGAGAAGAAGCTGGCAACTAATATCAAAGAAGATACTAAAGCTTTATTAAGTATATAAAGGGTAAAAGAGAGTTGAGGGTAGATATAGGACCAGTATAAAATGATGCTGGAGCTATTATAATGAGAGACGCAGAGATGGCAGAGGAACTGAATGCGTATTTTGCATCTGTCTTCACAGTGGAAAACATCTGGAGTATACTGGATTTTCAGGAGTGTCAGGGAAATAAAGTATGAGCAATGAAAATTACAACTGAGAAGGTGCTCAGGAAGCTTAATGGTCTGAGGGTGGATAAATCTCCTGGGCCTGATGGAATGCACCCTTGGGTTCTGAAGGAAGTTGCTGGAGAGATTGTGGAGGCATTAACGATGACCTTTCAAGAATTGATAGATTCTGCCATTGTACCAGATGACTGGAAAATTGCAAATGTTACTCCACTATCTAAGAAGGGTGGGAAGCAGCAGAAAGGAAACTATAGACCTGTTAGCTTGACATCAGTGGTTCGGAAGTTGTTGGAATCGATTGTTAGGGAGGACCTGGTGGCATATGACAAGACAGCCCAAAACCAGCATGGTTTCCTGAAAGGAAAATCCTGCCTGACAAACCTATCGCAATTCTTTGAGGAAATTACAAGCAGGGTAGACAAAGGAGATGCAGTAGACGTGGTGTACCTGGATTTTCAGAAGGCCTTTGACAAGGTGCTGCACATGAAGCCGCTTAGCAAGATAAGAGCCCATGGAATTACAGGGAAGTTACCATCATGGGTGGAGCATTGGCTGGTTGGCAGAAAACAGAGTGTGGGAATAAAGGGATCCTATTCTGGCTGACTGCCAGTTGCCAGTGGAGTTCCACAGGGGTCAGTGTTGGAACTGCTGTTTGTTTACGATGTATGTCAATGATTTGGACTACGGTATTAATGGATTTGTGGCCAAATTTGCCGATGATACAAAGATAGGTTGAGGAGTGGGTAGTGTTGAGGAAACAGAGAGCCTGCAAGAGAGACTTAGATAATTTGAGGAAATGGCCAAAGAAGTGGCAAATAAAATACAATGTTGGAAAGTGTATGGTCATGCACTTTGGTGGAAGAAATAAATGGGCAGACTATTATTCAGATGGGGAGGGATTTCAAAATGCAGAGATGCAAAGGGATTTGGGAGTCCTTGTGCAGGATACCCTAAAGGTTAACCTCCAGGTTGTGTCGGTTGCGAAGAAGGCGAATGGAAAGTTGGCATTCATTTATAGAGGTATAGAATATAAAAGCAGGGATGTGATGTTGAGGCTCTATAAGGCATTAGTGAGACCCCACTTGGAATATTGTGTGCAGTTTTGGGCTCCTTATTTTAGAAAGGATATACTGACATTGGAGAGGGTTCAGAGAAGATTCACGAGAATGATTCCAGGAATGAAAGGGTACCGTATGAGGAATGTCTGGCAGCTCTTGGGCTGTATTCCCTGGAGTTCAGGAGAATGAGGGGGAATCTCATAGAAACATTCCAAATGTTAAAAGACCTGAACAGATTAGATATGGCAAAGGTATTTCCCATGGTAGGGGATTCTAGGACAAGAGGGCATGACTTCAGGATTGAAGGACGTCCTTTTAGAAATAAGATGTGTAGAAATTACTTTAGTCAGAGGGTGGTAAATCTGTGGAATTTGTTGCCACAAGCAACTGTAGAGGTCAAGTCATTGGGTGCATTTAATGCAGAGATAGATAGGTTCTTAATTAGCCAGGGCATCAAAAGGTATGGGGTGAAAGCAGGGGAGTGGGGATGACTGGAAGAATTGGATCAGCCCATGATTGAATGGCGGAGCAGATTTGATGTGCTGAATGGCCTACTTCTTCCTATATCTTATGGTCTTCTGTTCTTATAGACAGTTTAGAATTCTTACGATCAACATCACAAGGATTGATTGGCATGTCTGAGGACTCATATTAGGGGACTTTGACATTCATGTTGCTTGTGCTTCTGGATCCTGGTTCCTTTTTGTTGCTGTTTTTAAGCAGTTTGATCATGGAGATTGATACAGACTGGGGTGCTTTGGTGAAGAAAGGTCCTGCAGCGTGACACTGAACTGAACTGAAATGAATACTACTTGACTCCTGGTTTGATGTCGATATCCTATGTGTTGTCTGTTTGCTCTTTGCTGTTAGCACAATTTTTTTTTTCTTTTTTTGTACATTTGGTGTTTTCTTGAACAGATCCCATGGTGTTTCTTTGTTTCTTGGCTACTTGTGGGAGGATAAATCTCACAATTGTATTCTGTATACACACCTTGCCAATTAATTGACTTTGGCCTTGTGAAGTATTGCACTGATCATGCTGTGTCAATGCTACCGTTCTGCCCTGTGCTGAGATGGTCCACTGAAGGGTCGACATGCTTCCGATACCCAGATAGCATGCCCACAATTTACTAACCACTACATCTTTGGAATTAAACTTTGGAAGGAAACTGGAGCAGTCAGAGGAAACGCACACAGTCAAGGAGAAAACGTATAAACTCCTTACAGACAATGGTGGGAATAGAATTTGGACTACAGCAGCTGCAAAGTGTTACACTAACCATTATACTACCGTGTGAGGGGTGGATAGTAAACAATAGTAGTCCAGACAAGGGTTCTCGGCAGGAAATATTGACTGTTTATTTCTCCTCCTAATGTGCTGACTGACTTGTTTCTCCCCCATTTTGTGAGTGTTGCTAAAGATTTCCAGCATCTGCAGACTCTCTTGTATTTACAGTGGAAATAGGGGCTGGGGGGGGGGGAGGTTGGTGGGAGGTGGAAGCAATAATGGGCTGCAGATGATGGAAATTGACAGAAGAGGAAGGTGGAGCATGGATCAAGTGAAGGAGGATGTGGGGGTGATATGAATAATTGGGGGAGGGGCCAAATAGGGGGAGCATGCGAGTGATGGCCAGAGAGAATGGCTGGAGGAGGAATCCAAGATGGCGTCAGTGATGAATGTGACCAACAGTGACATCCTGCAGACGAGTTCACAAAACTACTTCTTCTCCTTCTTCTTTTCAATATGCTTCTACAACTAAACTATGTGTGATTGGAACCCATAAATTACATTTTTGTGATGTGTTTTTGGGCTGACTGAGTGACCTCGTACTTTTGCTGTCTTTGGGGGAGTTCAATGACATTGAGAGTGTGGTTTAGCATAGAGTGTGCAGCCCAATGGCAGAGTGCAAACCCAAGATTGGCTCCGCTACTCATCGCCAATTAACGCATTGAGCAACATCGAAACTGACAAGGTTGAGAGCAGAAGGCATGCTGACCGCTTTTGATCAGTCTCCCTCTCTCTTTCTCTCACTGCTGGAGGAAGGTGCAGGGGTCTTTGGTTTTGGGCAAGATTTTTTTGGCGCGCCTTGTGATTGTGGACTCATTCTTAGAGGACTCTGCAGATGATGTTACGTGTTTCTGTTTCTGGTTACTCTTTTTTACTGCTATTTTGAGTGATTTAATTGGGGCATTTCAGCACAGACTGGTTCTTCAGCCTGCAGTCAATTAATGTTTTCTTTTTTCTCTTGTAATTTTATCCTCAAATGGACTGCCCAGTCTTATTTTTGTTTAGTGGGTTTTTTTCCTCTTATTATATAAAATTTCCAGTCTTTTTTCCTGTATGAATTGCCAAGAGGAGGTTGTGGTTCTTTGTTCATATATAATAGTTCAATATAACATTTACATGACTTTGACAGTATACATTCCTAGTTGTTTTGTATGTTTATGTATTTGATGCAACTTCTCCTCTGATTTGTATTTACTCATTTTTTAAAAAAAAATCTAAAAAAAGATTGAAAATTTAAAAAAAGAAAAATGAATGATAGCGCTAAGCCAAACTGTAAACTTCCAAACAGTTTCAAGAACTCTGTGTGTGTTTTGATGTTTAATATTCTGGGTGTTATTGGCTCACTTTTTGCTGTTTATGTGCGTGGTGTTTGATGTTTTCTTTGATTGCGTTCCATGGTGTTTCTTTGTTTTGTGGCAGCCTGCAGGAAGACAGACCTCAGGGTTGCAGACTGTTTACATGGAGAATAAGTATACTTGGAGAGAGGAAAGGAGCAGAGTGAGGGGGCAGGGTATCTGATATTAGAGAAGTCAATATTCATGTCATACGTTGATAGACGATGACAATGTTGGCCCTCTCGTTTGCATTTAGCTTCAGCCTTGTGGTGGAGACATTTGAAGTCAGGCAGGTCACTGTGGGGATGGGGAGGGGTTATGACCTGGCTTGCCACCAGGAGCTTCAGAAGACCATGGCAGATGGAGTTACTCTATCGCATTTTGTGCATTCAAGAATTTCTACATCTTTGTATCTTTCTTTGCCCTTTCAGCAATCTGTGTATGCATTCAACTTTGCAAAAGTCCCAGAATAAAATATAATTCATATTTCACTGTTCCTAACCTAATAAAGTAAATTCCTAACCACTACCACAGATAATGCGCACTGAAAAGCCCAGTCAGTTTAATACAATAATTACTGCCAAGAAAACAAGTGAATTTCTGCCTCAGATAAATTGTATGACCAATATTTACAACATGTTACTTCAAGCATAATGTCAGCCACAGTGCTTCATTTAGTTAAACCCAGAGTTTAGAGATTTTTTTTTATCCTTTCCCACTCATTTGGCTAATCTTCTGACCTATTCCTGAAAACTTGGATGAGAGGGCCACAATTAAATATCTTGCCTGCAAATGAGCTTCTCACACAGTGCGACACTTCGTCAGTTCTAAGCACAAGAGAGTCTGCAGATGCTGGAGATCCAGAGTAACACACCAGATGCTGGAGGAAATGTGCAGGAGAGACTGCTTCTATGGAGAGGAATAAAGAGTTGGTTTCAATACCCTTCATCAAGACTGGAAAGGAAGGAGAAAGAAGACTTCTTCCCTCTTCCTTTACTATCTTGACACAAAACGTTGACTGTTTATTAATGCTGCCTGATCTGCTGAGTTCTCCTAGCATTTTGTGTGTTACTTCCACAGTTCTGCATTGGAGTGAGAGCTAATTAATCTTAATGGTGCAATTCTATTAAACTAATTTAATGAGATATATCAATGATTTGCAAAGTAGTAAATTGCTTAGTGTAATCAATGTTTTATCAATAAAGTCAAGCTGGATGCAGCCTGGCCATTTCAGTCATAAAACATAGAAGAGCAGAACACAGGAACAAGCTCTTTGGCCCACAATCTCTGTGCTGTAATGACAATTTAAACTGCATATGCTTTATCCTTCCAGACCTACTCTATGGAAGGACTGGCAGCTTCTTAATGTGGCACCTGAACATTTAGCCTTTTGCCTTATCACTCAGGCCTCGAATCGTACTGATCATAAGACATAGGAGAAGGATTATGCCAGTAAACCTATCGTGTCTCCTCTGCCATTTGATCATACTGATTTCCCTCTCAACCCCATTGTCCTGCCTTCACCTCCTTTGACACCCTTAATAATCAAGAACCTATCAAGCTCCGTTTAAAATATATATATATATATATTTACAGATTTGCATGCTCGGTTTAAAGAATTTCCTCCCTATTTCTTTTCAAAATGGATGTCTTGATGCCTTGTATTCTGCAGCTGTGCCCTTTGACCCTCACGCTAATGGAAACATCCTCTGCATGTCCACTCCTTCATAATTCAATATTCTATGGAAATAAAGACTAAGGAAAATATTACCATTTACTGTTTGATGCTGTGATTCGGATTTAGAAAATATAGAAAACCTACAGCACAATACAGGCCCTTTGGCTCACAAAGTTGTGCCAAACATGTCCCTACCTTAGCAATTACTAAGCTTACCCATAGCCCTCTATTTTTCTAAGCTCCATGTACCTATCCAAAAGTCTCTTAAAAGACCCTGTTGTATCCGCCTCCACCACTGTTGCCGGCAGCCCATTCCACGTACTTACCACTCTCTGAGTAAAAAACTTACCCTTGACATCTTCTCTGTATCTACTCCCCAGCATTTTAAACCTGTGTCCTCTTGTGGCAACCATTTCAGCCTTGGGAGAAAGCCTCTGACTATCCACAGGATCAATGCCACTTATCATCTTATACACCTCCATCAGGTGGTATCCTCTCATTCTCCGTTGCTCCAAGTAGAAAAGGCCGAGTTCAATCAGCCTTTTCTCATAAGGCATGCTCCCCAAATCAGGCAACATCCTTGTAAATCTCCTCTGCACCCTTCCACATCCTTCCTATAGTGATGCGACCAGAACTGAGCACAGTACTCCAAGTGGGGTCTGACCAGGGTCCTATATAGCTGCAACATTACCTCTTGGTTCCTAAATTCAATCCCATGATTGATGAAGGCCAATGCACCGTAGGCCTTCTTAACCACAGAGTCAACCTGTGCAGATGCTTTAAGCGTCCTCTGGACTCGGACCCCAAGATCCCTCTGATCCTTCACACTGCCAAGAATCTTACCATTAATACTATATTCTACCATCATATTTGACCTACCAATATCTGGGTTGAACTCCATCTGCCACTTCTCAGCCCAGTTTTGCATCCTATTAATGTCCCGCTGTAACCTGTGACAGCCCTTCATACTATCCACAACACCTCCAACCTTTGTGTCATCATTAAATTTAAAAACACATCTCTCCACTTCCTCATCCTGGTCATTTATAAATATCATGAAGAGTAAGAGTAAAGATCCCTGAGGCACTCTACTGGTCACCAAACTTGATGCAGGATATGACCCGTCTATAACCACTCTTTGCCTTCTGTGGGCAAGCCAGTTCTGGATCCACAAAGCAGTGGCCCCTTGGATCCCATGCCTCCTTACTTTCTCAATAAGCCTTGCATGGGCTACCTTATCAAATGCCTTGCTGAAATCTATATACATTACTTCTACTGCTCTTCCTTCATCAGCGTATTTAGTCACATTCTCAAACAATTCAATCAGGCTCGTAAGCCACGGCCTGCCCTTGACAAAGCCATGCTGACTATTCCTGATCATATTATACCTCTCCAAATGTTCATAAATCCTGCCTCTCAGGATCTTCTCCATCAACTTACCAATCACTGAAGTAAGACTCACTGGTCTATAATTTCCTGGGCTATCTCTACTCACTTTCTTGAATAAAGGAACAACATCCACAATCCTCCAATCCTTTGGAACCTCACCCATCCCCATTGATGATACAAAGATCATCACCAGAGGCTCAGCAATCTCCTCCCTCGCCTTCCCCAGTAGCCTGGGGTACATCTCATCCGGTCCCGGCAACTTAGCCAATGTGATGCTTTCCAAAAGCTCCAGCACATCCTTTCTCTTAAAACCTACATGCTCAAGCTTTTCAGTCTGCTGCAAGTCATCACTACAATCACCAAGATCCTTTTCCATAGTGAATACTGAAGTAAAGTATTCATTAAGTACCTCTGCTATTTCCTCCAGTTCCATACACACTTTCCCACTGTCACACTTGATAGGTCCTATTCTTTCATGTCTTATCCTCTTGTTCTTCACATACTTGTAGAATTCCTTGGGGTTTTCCTTAATCCTGCTCACTAAGGCCTTCTCACGGCCCCTTTTGGCTCTCCTAATTTCCTTTTTAAGATCTTTCCTATTAGCTTTATAGTCTTCTAGATCTCTAATATTACCTAGCTCTCTGAACCTTTTGTAAGCTTTTCTTTTCTTCTTGGCTAGATTTATTACAGCGTTTGTCCACCACGGTTCCTGTACCCTACCATAACTTCCCTGTCTCATTGGAACATACCTATGCAGAACTCCACACAAATATCCCCTGAACATTTGCCACATGGGCTAACATGGGTCCCTCAAAATAAGTATGATTACAAAGATAACCATGATGTCAAAAATCAAATACTAGAAGCTGTGGGTTTAAGGTGAGAGGATTAAAGTTTTTAAAGGAGACTTACAAGGCAAGTTTTTTCTTGATGTTGCGAGTAGTAGGTGCTTGGACTGTGGTACTGGGGGAGGTGTGGAATCAGTCATGTTGTTCAAGATGTATTCAAATGCTTCAGATATATTCAGACAAGCATTTACTTTGTGCAGATTAAGTTTGAATTCTAGTCAGCACAACCATTGTGGGCCAGAGAGCCTGGTCCTCTGCTCCAGGGGTTCCAACCTGGGATCCATGGGTGCCTTGCTTAATTTTATTGGTCCATGGCATAAAATAAGTTGGAAACCCCTGCTCTACTCTATTGTTCTATATCCTACATTCTATTATTCAAATGGCACTGATCCAGCTAGTTTGAATAGTCATGTTTATAGTTAAAACATTGACTAAAGGTTGAAAGTTTCAAAGATTAATTTTACTATCAAAGTATGAATGTAGAAGACAACTCGGAGATTCATCTTTTCCAGATGGCCACAAAATAGAAAATGCAAGGAAGTTGTTGAAAAAAAGTTCCTCCCGCATAAAAAAGAAAAAGAAACAAAACCTCACAAACCCCCAACCCCCAGCCCCCTCCCTCACACAAAAAACAGCAGATCATCCACACAGAAAATAAACAGCAACAATAACATCAAACCCCCAACCCCTTCTCTTTACACAAAAAACTAACAGAGCATCCACACGGAAAAATGCCAACAAGAACATCAACCTCCAAATCCCAGCCCCTCTCTCACACATAAAAACTATCATATCACCCATCTAGAAACCGGCAACAAGTAAGAATGCACTGAAAATTGAAGGAGACCAATATAAACTACGGTCCACACCAATAATCACATAAAATTTAGAATTTCGATAACGTCCTCTGTCAGTATTGAGGAGAGTGACTGCTCAAACACAGACCTTCTGTAGGGAGTGATGCAGCAGTGATTTACTACTTTGGAATTCATTTGCACGTCTCTTCAAATTAGTGTGGAGTAATTAAACCATTAAGATTATATATGTTTATTAACTATCCACAAACCAGCTGTTATAGGTTTGTTTATTCCAGGTGGATTTTGAAAAACATGATTTTTTTTGTCAAATGGCAAATTGCAAAACAGAAGCTTCCAACCCTTCAAGCCACACCACCCAGTATTCCCTCGATTTAACCCTAGACCAATCACGGGACAATTTACAGTGATCAATTAAATACCAACTGGTACGTCTTTGGACTGTGGGAGGAAACTGGAGCATCTGGAGAAAACCTACACAGTCACAGGGAGAACGTAGAATCTCCTTACAGGCAGTGGCGGAAATTGAACCCGTGTTGCTGGTACTGTAAAGTGCTGTGCTAACCACATTCCTCAACTTTGGTTAGTTAGCTGAATTGTTATTAATTAGACGTCAAAGAAGATGGATTATTTTTTGAATTAACACTGCATTCCCAATGATAATATGTATCATAGAACAGCAGGGTATCAGACCCTTCAGTCAATTGAGACCATACTAGCCATTCACCACCTGATGCACTCATCCCATGGTGCTTACATCTTTCAAAATATTAACTCATTATTTTGAATGAGAAAGTGATTAGGAAATTAAATCTTGGGAGTTATCACCTTCTGACAGCCTTATAATGTTTTTTTTAGAGGAATTTACAACCAGACAGTGAAGATTGTTAATGTTCATAATTTCTCACTGATGTTTCGTCATTTCCTGTTGTCTGCTCAGCTGATTTCATGGTGAAATTTTCTTTTATTTCCTTTGACCAGTAAATTCAAAAGGAAACTACTGCATGGGCTAGAAGCCTGGAATTAAAAAAAAAATCATGCAGAAAGTTCGGGATATATTCAGGAGGTCAGGTAGCATTTGTGGACAGAAAAAATATAATTTTATGACTTATCAAAAACGGAAGAAATGTTATTACATTGCCAGTTGAAGTTGGGTACCAGGGCTTTGCTGGCCATTCATTACACTGGACTCTTAAACTCCTCGGAGTTGAAGGACTGCAGTGCAGAAGCATCACCAAGAACATTCTGGAGGCTGCTGAAAAGGTCTTGCGGTGGCTGTGGATCCGGAGGGGGGGATCCGTGGATTAGTGCACCACTTGGACACAAGTCAGGGGCTGATCACCCCTGGCTGGGTCGCCCAGGCGTGGGTGTCTGATGATTAAAGACCCAAAATATCCTATGACTCCGGGTTTATCACTGAAGACGTGTCCAAGTAGCACCAGAAGGTGTATTCTACAACTAACATTCTCTATTTTTATTCCAAATGTAATTTCTAGTGTGCAATACAACTAAAAACCTAGCCTTAAACACTAGATGCTGCAGATGCTGGGAATCTTGAACAACACCTACAAAATGCTGGAGGAGCTGGTCAAGTCTTGCAGCATCAATGGATAGGAATAAATACCAAGTCAATGTTTTAATCAGAGATCTTGACACAAAACATTGACTGTTTATTCCTCTCCATTGATGCTGCCTGGCTTACCTAGTTCCTCCCCAATTTTGTGTGTGTTGCTAAGTCTAATTTGTTTTGTTGGTTTAGTCAGCGTGTATAGGTTTTATGCAAAATTTCTGGATATTGAAGAACAAGGGAGCTGTGCTGCTCGATTCTCCTTTATCACCTCACAAGTACAAGTCCTGATGAAGGGTTTCCATCCTGTACGTCAGCTGTTTATTCACTTCCATAGATGCTGCCTGATCTGCTGAGATCATCCAGCATGTTGTGGGTGTTGCTTTGGATTTTGAGCATCTACAACACTTGTCCAGATATGGCAACAGTTAAAGAACACCTCTCAAACATAGATGGCACCCAAAAGTTCTACAAGGAAAAGGGTCACATACTAAAGAGATTTAGTAAGGTATCTAAAGCTTCATGTGAGGACATGAATATCAGGCATCTTGAGTACAAAATGGAAGTGAATTTGGTGGAGAAATTTGTGGAAGAACTTCCAGAAAACAGATATAGCGTGGTGATAAATGAAAAAGTAATAATAAGATCAGAGACAAAAGGTGGTAGTTTAAGATGGTGATGGACTGGAGAAGGTTATAGTAAGTACAAACACAAGCACTGTGGCTGCATTTGGAGTATTGTGGAAAGGGTAAACCGTCGACATTTCAGGCCGAGACCCTTCTTCAGAACTTGCTGATCATTATGAGTCCTGATGAAGAGTCTCTGTCTGAAACATCGACTGTTTACTCTTTTCCATAGATGCTGCCAGGCCTGCTGAGTTCCTCCAGCATTTTGTGTGTATTGCTTTGATTTCCAGCATCTGCAGATTTTCTCTAGCTTGGAGTACTGTGTTCGGTTTTGGTCACCCTCTTATAGGAAAGATGTTCTTACACCAAAAAGACTTACAAGCACATTGCCAGAACCTGAGTGAATGAGTCATAGGGAGAGTTCAGACAGGATATGACTTCATTCCCTAGACTGTAGGAGACTGAGAGGTGATCAAACAGAAGTGTATAAAATCATGAGGGCACAGATGGGATGAATGCACTCATTCTTTTTCCTGGAGTTGAGAGAAGACAATAGGGCAGAGGTTTAAGAAGAGATGGGAAAGATTTAATAGGAATGTGAAAGGCAATTTTTTTTTAACGTAAAATATGTTATCTATGTGCAAGTGCATGGAGGGTTCGAGATACGTTTCTACCAAAGGGGGTGTCAGGCGCTCCTTCCATCTTCTAGCCTGCAGGTCACCCTCAGGAAAGGTGCAGCACCTGATTAGCATCCCCCTCCCAATCAGCATCACATGAAGCCGTGGGAGCAGGTGGTGGATGGTTGTACAAGCAGCTGGTGCATTTCACAAATCCTTGTTATGCGACCACAAATGCCAGGCGGACGACTTCTAAAGAGTATTGATAATGGTTAGTGTCACCTGTCTTATAAAGACACTGCTCAAAAGAATGCAATGGCAAGGAAATTCTGGAGAATAGCTTGCCAAGAACAATCATGATCATGGAAAGATCAAGGTCACCCACGTCATATGACATGGTACATAGTGAATGAATAACTATGTGCAATGAGCAGTGAGAGGAAGTGGTTTGGGCAGGTACAAAGAGAAATTTAAAGGCACTGGACAGGTATGTGGGTTGGGAAAGTTTAGGAGATTATGAGCCAAATGCTAGAAAATGGGACTTGCTTGGAAGAGTTAACTTGGTCAACATGGACCAGTTGGGCCAAAGGGTTTATATCCATGCTGTGTAACCTCTATGTCCAAGTCTAAAAATATCAGAAGTATTTGCTGACTTTGACTCAGTGATTCCAAGTATCTGAGCAAAGATCAGTTGATGGTGTATTTGGGATACAGAGAGCAGGTTTCCAGACAGCAGAGGATGGTTGATTGAAAGCTGGCTGGGGAGAACAGTTCAATAATTGTTGCCATTTAGTTATTAGTTGTGTGCAAGCGACAAAGACAAAATAAACTCTGGCTGCCATCCATTTCAACTAGATAACCAGCCATCTTAATTTCACCTTGTACTCACTGCATCCCACTTTCCCTTAATTACCTTTACCTTTTGCAGCTCACTCAGACTCCCGCTCCGTTCACCCCTGACCTGCAAATTGCTTTTATGGTTCAACACTTTGAATCAAGGTGAGGCATTGGGTAAATTCTTGATATGGTGTCTTGATTTCCTTCTTGGTGAATTACTCCAGCTATAAATGGAAGCTCTTTGAATCAGAGATAAATTTTTTGAAGTTGTTTTGGAGTTGCAATTTTTATTTTGTGAATCAGAAATTCTGACCCAGTAAACCAAAATTTGAAGGAGTTACTGAATTCATGAGAATAGCAAAAAAAAGATTCTAGAAATAACATGAGAATGGCAAAAAAAGATTCTAGAAATAAATATTTCTCTGAGATATGAAATGTTGTATGCTAACTCCAATTCCCAAACCGAACATTCTGTCTTCTCCCACCTTACTATTGACCATAAGATATAAGAGCAGAATTAGGCCATTTGGCCCATCGAGTCCACTCTGCCTTCCATCATGGCTGATTCATTTCCATCTCTACCCCATTCTCTTGCCTTCTTCCCGTATCCATTCATGCCGGAAATGATCAAGAATCTAGCAACCTCCACTTTAAATATACCCGATGACTTGGCCTCCACAGCTGCTGTGGCAATAAATTCCACAGATTATCCACACTTTGCTCAAAAAATTTCACCTCATATCTATTTTAAATGGATGTCCCTCTATTACGAGGTTGTGCCCTCTGGTCCTAGATCTCCTCAGTAAAAGAAGCATCCTCTCCACATTCACTCTATCTAGGCTTTTCAACATCTGATAGGTTTCAAAGAGACCACCCCCCATTCTTCTAAATCCCAGCAAATACAGGTCTAGAACCATCAAATGCTCCTCTTATAATAACTATTTCATTCCCAAATCTTATGAAACCTGGAAGTATATACCACCTGGTTCAAGGAGAGCATCTATCTCACAATCAAACAGACCTCTCGGATGATAATATTTTTCTTTTCTTAACAATCTACCTCACCATGGCCTTGAATTTTATTGTCAGCCTGCAATGGACTTTCTCTGTAGCTCTAACGCTTTATTTGGCACTTTGTTACTGTTTTTTCCTCTTGTACTACAATGTGATGAAATAATCGGTATTGATGCAATGCAAAATAAAGTTGTACTTGCAGCAATTACTAACCAATTTACCAGAACTTACATTAATGTTCTCCTCTGCAGCCACAAAAACCTGTCTGTGCAGTAGTATTTCTATCTCGTGATTAACTCATTATCAGTTTAGATAATTGAACTATTGTGGTGAACTACATATACCTGTCTGGACTGCTCCTGTGGCTCCTCCCACAGACCCCCTGCTGACTGCTCCTGTGGCTCCTCCCACAGACCCCTGTATAAAGGCAATTGAGACCTGAGCCCGGCCTCATTCTCCAGGATGTAGTGTTGTTCATTCTTCCAGTCAATAAAAGCCGATATCTCGCTTCTTACGTCTCAGAGTGAGTTATTGATGGTGCATCAACTATCAAGTTTTTTTTTTCTCTGCAATACACTCAGTTGCCACTTTTTTAGGTACCACCTATGTTCGTAGTCTTTGCCTGCTGTAGCTCACTCACTTCAAGGTTTGATGTGTTGTGCATTTAGACATGTTCTTCTACACACCACTGTTGTAACACATGGTTAAAATTTGAGTTACTGTCACCTTCCTGTCAGCCTGAACTCGTCTGGCCATTGTCCTTTGACTTCTCTCATTAACAAGGTTTTTTTGCCCACAGAGCTGCCACTTACTAGATTTTTAAAACGTTTTTTTGCACCATTCTCTCGAAACTCCAGAGACTGTTGTGCAGAAAAATCCCAAGAAGGCAGCAGTTTCTGAGATATTCAAATAACCCCATCCTTTACCAGCAATCATTCCATGGTCGAAGTCACTTAGATCACATTTCTTCCCCATTCTGATGTTTTTGCTGAACAGCAACTAAACATTTTGACCATGTCTGCATGCCTTAATGCACTGATACGCTGCTGCGTGGTTGACTGATTAGCTATTTGCATTAATGAGCAGGTGTACCTAATAAAGTGACCAGTGAGCATATATTTGATGTCAAGAAGCCCGATATTGAAATCTCACAACTATATTTGCCTCTGCAATTCCTCCTTGTTTTCTAGACCATAACATATTTAGCTTCCCTTCCAATTGTCATTTTCTGCTTGCTACAGAACCACTTAAGCTCCATCTGCCCTTTCAGTCAAAGCACATCTGTTATTCCACACAAACATAGCTCTCTTAAGATTTAACTGACAGCCTCAGCATTAAGTAAAATTAATGTCCTTCCTAAGTCTGTCACAGCTTTGACTTGCAGGAGCCATTGCATTTGGATTCTTTCAAAGTTTTGCTATTCAGAAAGCACATGGAGGATAGGTAAGCCACTTGAATCTTGTCAAGAACTTGCTCCTGACTACTACCAGATAGAGGAGAGTGTTAGTGAGATGGTTTGATTCTAGGAGAAAAGCAAACTCTGACTTTCTTTCCTATTCCCTACTCCCAGTGGCCAAACATTTTAATTCCCATTCCCATTCCTGTACTGCCATGTCGACCCGTGGCCTCCTCTTGTGCCAAGTTAAGGTCACACTCAGGGTGGAGGAGCAACATCTTATATTCTGTCTGGGTACCCTCCAACCTGGATGGCATGAATATCCATTTCTCCTTCAGGTGAACAAATTCCCCCTCCTCCTCTATTGCCCACTTTGATTTTTTACTTCTTCTCACCTGCCTATTACTTTCCTCAGGTCCCCTCCTCCTTCCCTTTCTCCTATTGTCCACTCTCCTCTCCTATCAGATTCCTTCTTCTTTAGCCCTTGATCTGGCTTCACCTATCACCTTCCAGTTAGCCTCTTTCCCCTCCCCCCACCTTTTTATTCTGCCATTTCCCTCTTCTTTCTCAGTCCTGAAGAAGGGTTTTGGCCTGAACCACCGTTTACTGTTTTCCACAGATGCTGCCTGATCTGCTGAGTTGTTCCAATGTTCTGTGTCTGTTTTTTTTTAAATATGGTATTGCTGTTTTTGCACATTCTTTAAGTCTGTTCAACACATGTAATTGATTTATTTATTTGTTTGTTAGTTATTATTATTTTTTCTCTCTGCTAGATTATGTATTGCATTGAACTACTGCTGCTAAGTTAACAAATTTCACGTCACATGCCGGTGATAATAAACCTGATTCAGATTCTATTGCCTCAGATTTTTATGAAGACTAGGTGGTTCAAATCGACTCTCTCACCTTTACAAAGAAACATTAATTTTTTTTAGCCAAATATTCAATATATAGATCAAATCTTACTGGGAAAATATATTGTTTAATTTGGCCTTGAACAATGGAGCAATTGGAGAGTCAAATACATCATGGGTAGGAAGTCACATATTGGCCAGGTAAGAGCTGCTTTTGTCACAGAATCATAGAGTCAAAGAAACGTACAGCATTGAAACAGGCCCTATGTCCCATCTAGTCTATGCCAAATCATTTAAACTGCTTAGTCCTATCGACCTGCATCCAGAACATAACCTTCCATACACTTCCCATCCAAACCTCTCTTAAACTGTGAAATTACAATAAAATGATAATAATAATAATAATAATTGTTCATCAAGTCCTTCAGGAAATTATAAAATTGCTAGTTTGTTTAGACTGTTCAAAAGTAATGGCCTGCAGTCAATGAATGGTAGCACTGAATTGATCTGAACTAAACTGAATATTCGTAGACTGTTTGGAGGACTCAGCAATTTGATGTTTGATATTTTGTGTGTTAGTTGCTTGTTTTTTGCTTGTTTTTTGCCATTTGTGCGATTTGTTCTTTTTTTTCACTGGTTGGTTGATACTTTCTTTGAATGGGTTACATTGTGTTTTTTTGCTTTGTGGCTGTCTGTGGGAAGTCAATTCTCAGGGTTGTATACTGCATATATACTTTGATAATAAATAAACTTTGCATCTTTGAAACTTTGTAAAGTACATTTCAAAAGGGAAATTATAGGTTGCAGATTGATAATACTTAAGATGAAATAAGTCTGGGGCTTTTGTGAGCTGCCTACAAAACGTCTTCATGTCGTTGATCACTGCATAAGCAACATTTCACCTTTAGCTGTGCCATTGCTTTCAAGAGTTCATTTGCACATTAATTAGCCATTAAACTCAGAACAGAAATTGAGGTGGGAGCTCAACATCTGTATTTATTTAATTGATGTCATGATAATATTAACTTATTCATTTTGTGTTGCAATAATTGTTAATAGAAGACTAGAGGTATTCTTTACCTTTGCTTCATATAGCAAATAATTCAAATTGTTCTCCCTTGTGTAATAACTAATTGCAAAAGATATTCAAATTGTCAACATTATGATTTGATTTCTTGGGTTGCATTTTTTTACTTCAAAACCTCTTTTTCTTTCACTGTTTTCATTTCTTTTCCATCCCGGAATTCTCATAAAGAATTCTTTCTCTTGCTGATTCTTTCTCTGTTGTCAAATATAATTGGTTAATGAAATAGGTTATTGGTTCTGTGGTTTAGTATGATCCCAGATGCTTTCAGTTGCCAAAGCTTAAGCACACATACTACCAACCATTTACAGCTGAGGGTAAATATCCCACTAACACTCCATAAATTGAAGTCCCAGCGCTTCAGAAAATTAGATATGTTTTATTTATATAAAATAAATCTGGGTAGCCTCCAACCAGATGGCATGAATATTGATTTCACCTTCAGATAAAAAAATTCCCCTCTTCTTGTATTCCCCATTCTGACCTCTTAACTCTTCTTGCTTGCCTATCACCTCCCACTGGGTTCCTTTCTCCTATCAGTTTTTCTTCTTCTCCGGTCCTTTATCTTTCCAACCCACATGGCTTTACCTTCTAGCTATCCTCCTTCCCTTCACCCCACCTTTTTATTCTGGCATCTTTCTATCTTTCTTTCCAGTCCTGAAGAAGGGTCTCGGACTGAAACATTGACTATCTATTCTTTTCCTTAGATGCTGCCTGACCTCTGAGCTCCTCCAGCATTTGTGTGTGTTGCTTTGGATTTCCAGCATCTGTAGACTTTCGTATGTTTATTTATTTATCTCCTTATCCATCCCTATCAAAAAAATTGCAATGTACATTATGAATAATTCATTGATTTTTAGTGGGATTGGAATTAGAATTTTTATTGTTACATTAAGTGACAACTGGTGAAAAAAACCTGTCCTTTATGCTGTTCATATAGATCACATAGTGCACTGAGGTAAAACAAGGTCAAATAATAACAACGCAGAGCGGTGATGAAGGGTTTTGGCCTGAAATATCAACTGTTTATTCTCTCCATAAATGCTGCCTGGCCTGCTGAGTCCCTTCAGCCTTCAGAATAAGATGTAATGGCCACAAAGAAAGTGCAGTGCAGATAAACAAATACAGTAGGTTCAAGATCATAACAAGACAGATTGTGACATCCAAGATATCATACTAAGGAAGTATTTAATGATTTTATAACTATTTATTAGTTTTATAAGTGCATCACTCTTCTGTTACCTGAAATATGCCAACCATTTTATACCCACCAAGTTCCTATTCAACAAGGTGATAATGGCTGGAAGTTTTAGTGAAAAGAAAAAAAAACAGAATTGTGCAAATGTGGTTCAGAAATGTAGGCCAGTCAGCTTCTGCAGAGAGAGAAATAGCATTAATACTTCAGTCTGGGAATCTTCATCAGAACAGAGAAAAAGGGAAACAAAGCTAGTTTTCAGTAGCAGAGAAAGTGGGGTGGGATGGGTAGAACAATGGGATAAGGCTCTGTATTGCATTTGAATGGCAGTCCAGAGCAGATGCTCGATCTCCTGCAACAGCACCTGGGCTTAAAACCTTCCGACTCAGAGGCACCACCCACACTGAGACATTTGGCAATAAATACTATTTGCACATAGAACAGAGAATAATACAACACAGAACAGCATTTCAGCCCACGCTGCTTTGCCAAACTTTTAATCTACTGCAAGATCAATTTAACCCTTCCCGCCCACACGCAGCAGCCCCCACCATTCTTATTTCATTCATGTGCTCATCTAAGAATCTCTTAAATGCCCCGAGTGCATCTGCCTCTCCCACCATCCCTGGCAGCCCTTCCAAACACCCACCACTCTCAGTGCAAAACAAACTACCTGTGATATTCTCCAATCAACTTCAAATTCTGCCTTGTTTTTTTAAATTTATGCCTTGATCACGTTGTTTTGTATGTTTTTGTCCGTCATCTGTTTGTATGTGTGTGTGAGTGAGTTTGCTGTGTGCCTGTGTCTCTCCTTAGGTGATTCTCTCTGTATGTGTGATTCAGCATGCCACTGTCTATTCCTATCGATTACAAAGAGAGCCTCTTTTTGTCACTGTATTTACGTGTGTGTGTATATCTGTCTGTCACTGTGTGTGTGTGTGTCTTTGTGAGAGAGAAAGAGAGTACTTAGAGAAAAACTGTTGTTCCCCTTATCATTTACACTAATCCTACACTAATCACATATTTTTCTTCCAATGTTCTCAACAACCTTCTCCAGATTCCACGACATACCTACACACACAGGAAAAGCTGCAGTAGCTACCAACTTTCAGACATTAGGATAATGGAACTATCTGGAGCACCCAGAGGAAACCCACACAGGGAGAACAAGCAAACTCCACCCAGATCTGGGGCACTGCGAGGCATCAACTTCACTAGTGTCTCACGTGTGTACATATCTGTGTTTCTGTACTCACTGGCCAGTTTATTAGATACACCTGTACATCTGCTAGTACTGCAAATATCTAGTCAGCCAATCACGTGGCAGCAATTCAATGCATAGAAACATGCAGACACTCAATTGTTGTTAGACAAAAGATCGGAATGGGGAAGAAATGTGATTTAAGTGACTTCGGCTATGGAATGATTGGAGTGCCAGAGAGGGTAGTTAGATTATCTCAGTACTGCTGATCTCCTGGGATTTTCATGCACAACAGTCTCAAGAGTTTACAGAAAATGGTCCAAAAAAAACCAAAAACCATCCAGTGAGCAGCAGTTCTGTGGGTGAGATTGACTTGTTAATGAGTGAGGTGAGAGGAGAGTGGCCAGACTGGTTCAAGCTGACAGGGGGGTGACAGTAACTCAAAGAACCATGTGTTACAGAAGTGGTGTGCAGAAGAGCATCTCTGAATGCACAACACATCAAACCTTGAAGTGGATGGGCTACAGAAGCAGAAGACCACAAACATACACTCAGGGGCCACTTTAATAGGTACAGGAGGTATCTAATAAAGTGGACACAGAGTATATCTGTTAAGTCAGTTTGTGTATTTTCATCAATTTGTGTGTGTGTAGTTTATTCACATGATCTTAAATCAGTCACTGAATAATTAATTATTATATCTTGAATTTTACATTTCAATTATAATTCCCTTGATAGAGAGCTAAGCAAATACAACTGATGAACAGATAATTTTGCAATGTAAACAGCAGTAGCAATGACTCATGTGGATCTTTAGTGTTCCAAGGGTTTGTAATTACTGTATCACTCTCAGAATCTGAAGCAACCTGTTGTGTTTTAGCAATCCATTTCAGGAATTGTACATGAAAGGTAGCCTCTTACTGCTGTCAAAGTTTTTCATTGCTTATTTCCCCTTCATCCTGTCCCGAGCATCAGGAATTTAGTTGCATAATTCAGCATGATGGAAGCCAGCATAAAATTTCTTTTGATTGGGAACCTGGTCTATAGACTAAATAGATTAATTAACGCCTGGCTGTCAGCCGCAAGGCCTGTCACTAACCACTGTCATCGAGGGGATAATTTGTCACAAGAAAAGATTCAAAAGGAATGTCAGACTCCAGTGCATCATTTCTTAATGAATATAAATGGGATGGACATTGAATATTTCACAGTGAAGTCTTCTGTTCATTATACAGTTGTACATCAGTTATAAAGCATGAATGTGAAGACCTATCATATCATTCAAATTATGCATTGAATGTTTGCTATTCCATTAGTCCTGAATGACACCAGTTATTTGTAGTCAGGTACTTTAATCGCATTGCCTGTTCGCGCTGTTTACAAAATATTACTTCCTGATAGTATAATTTCAATATTTTAGCTTTATATACGCTGGAACAATCCAAGTGGTATTTGATAATTTGACAATAGACCAGTGTCGAGTTATTTGATCTTGGTAAATAATGTAGAGCAGAATTAGGCCACTCAGCCCATTGAGTCTGCCTGCCCATTCGATCATAGCTGCTTTATTTTCCCCCTCGGCCTCATTCTTCAGCTTTCTCCCGCAACCTTTGATGCACTTACAGATCAAGAACCTATCAACCTCCAGTATAAATATACCCAAAGAGTCAGCCTCCTTAGCCATCTCTGGCAATGAATTCCACAAATTCACCACCCTCTAGCTGAAGAAATTTCTCCTCATCTCTGTCTGTTGGGACATCAATCTATTCTGAGACTGATAGATGAATATGAAACATCTGAGATATCATGCAAAGAAAATGGATCATAACCAAATACAGCTCAATAGTAAAATATTAATGTATAATATTCTGGTTTGAAACACATCTGGAAAATTTGCAAAGAAAAATAAGAATCGAAATGACAAATTTTAGAAAACACTGTACACTCAAACACATTTAAATTAACACTACCTGGGACAGAAGGAGGAAGAGAAATAACAGAGTTAAAAAATCAGAATCAGACTTTAATCGCCAAGTACCTATGCACATACAAGGAATTTACTTCCGGCAGATGTTGTCTCTCTGCTCATAACAATAATAATGATAAATATAAATGAAAATATAGATTATACATACAGGTAGTGCAATCCAAGTAATAGTTAGCCGACAGTTAACCGGCAGTTAACTGTTCAGCAAAGTGACCGCAGTAGGGAAAAAACTTCTCCGGTGTCTATTAGTCTTAGTCTGGAGGGATCTGAAGCGCCTACCAGACGGAAGCAGATCAAACAGTCCGTGCGCAGGATGGGAGGAGTCCTTTATGATGTTCCCCGCCCTCTTCTTCAACCTGGAAGAGTACAGGTCCACAATAGAGGACAGGGAGGCTCCAATAATGCGCTCAGCAGTCCTCACTGTGCGCTGTAGTCTGGTTCTATCCTGCTTGGTGGCGGCTCCAAACCACACAATGATGGAGGTGCACAGGACAGACTCAATGACTGCAGTGTAGAACTGCAGCAGCAATTCCTGAGGCAGACCGTATTTCCTCAAGAGCCGCAGGAAATACATCCGCTGCTGGGCCTTCTTCAGGATGGAGCTGATGTTCTGCTCCCACTTCAGATCCAGAGATGGTGGTTCCCAGGAACCTGAAGTTCTCCACGGTGGACACAGGGCTGCTGAGGACTGTGAGGGGAGACATAGCGGGGGGATGTCTCCTGAAATCCACTATCATCTCCTTTGTCTTGAGCGTGTTCAGCTCCAGATTGTTCCGACTGCACCAGAGCGCCAGTTGGTCCACCTGCTGTCGATATGCAGACTCATCACAATTCTGGATGAGTCCGATGACGGTAGTGTCATTTACACAACAGTCAGATAAAACTTCTAAGGATATATTTTCATCAACAAGAACAGGAGTCAGCACTTTATGTGAGCATATGTAATTCTGCTAAGAAGTACACACCACTCAACAAATGGAAGTATAACTGAGAAAAATGAAAAAAAAATATTACTACAGAAAAAAAAGTTAACCAACAGAAGAGCCTGACCATCCACAGAAGATATCCCCACAATCTGAGCCGACTGGGAGTTGACATTAATGTAAACATTAACCTTGCCTTCCTTACTATTGACACTGCTTACAAGTTAACCTTTTACTTGTAGGGGAAACTATGCCCAGAATTGTTTTTTTTTTAAATCAATAGATTTGCGTCAAGGATGTATCGAATGCCTGGCTCAGACTTGGAGACTTCTTCCTAGAAACAGAAGGGTTCCCTCTGCCAATACAGGATCAGGAGGCAAACACAAAAAAAAATCAAAAATACATAATAAAAGATCAGCAAATGCAGAAAATGCTGAGAGAAACCGGAAACAATCCAACACATTACGGACTTCTGCAGTAATTTAACTCAATCTGATTACTTATACAGGCACAATCAGGTGGAAAACATCAATCACAAAAATCTTGCTTTAAAATACAAACTCAGAGAAGATACCATACCTTACTATGAATACAGGTCTGATCCAGTTTTAGAGCCAGAGTCCCACAAATTATGTAATGACCAATTCATCATTACAGATCGGACAATCCTGTAGTGTTCTCGCACAGGTGTAAAAGAACTCTGAACTAAACACCAAGTATAAGAGGTGGTCCCAGTAAGATTAACCGTTTACTGTTCACTCTTCCACATTAACGTATGGTGAAAACTGTTGATAAAACAATACAAAATATATACAGTATTTGTTTCCTTCTTGACATCACACTTACATCATAAATACTTGCAAAAGTAAAACTACAACAACTATATTACATTAAAGTGCAACATACAGTCAGAATCTACCTATGCCATCGACTGGCTTTAAATACACTTCAACACAAACGATCCGCAACTCTTTAAATAACAAAAAACATAAACTTTATCAACCGTCATTACTTTTAACAGAATCAGCATTAACATTTTTAATTCAACATATCGATTATCTCATGAACTTACAGCGTTGCTTCACTAATGTTTCTAGTGCGTAGAAAGAAAACTTTTCTCGCGCTGATCCTCCACACATAAGCCCCCTCCTTCCTGTTTCTCCAAACCGGTATTTTCCTACAAGACGCAGCGAAATCGGGTGTGACGTCATCGCATGCCGCGATATATCACAGACAACGAATTTACTTTAAACAACCTTAACTTTAACTAGAAAACAATAGCAAACGAATTACTAAAGCGAAAATATAATAAACTAAACAAATGCCTTAAAGGAAACATAAATCCATAATAACCATCCGGATATAATATTACAGGATAAACAAGCAAGAACAACTTATTTAATAGACATAGCCAGTCCAAGCACATCTAACATACAGAAAACTATAAGTGAAAAACACAAGAAATATACAGAGGGAAAAGGAGAAATTGAAAGATTGTAGAACAGGAACAGAGTATACATTGCCCCAATAGCAATATCTACAACCGGTATCATCCCAAAACCACTACACAACAGCATTGAACAATTAGGCCTACATGCCAATATTTATGTAAATCTCCAGAAAGCCACAATGCTAAACATGACTAGAATAATCCAAAAGTTCCTAGCAATTGAGAAATGATTCTGCTTGGCTATGCCCATGCCTGGAATTTTACCAGCACAAGCTAAGAATTTTTAAAAAAAAAATAATTATATATAATATAACACTTTCATTCCAGGTTCATTCTTGTAAACCACCTCAGGGACTTCTTCAATGCCAAGGATAAGGATTTAAGATAAGGATCCAAAGGTGATCATAATATTCCAAATGTGGTCCGACCAGTGCCCCAACACTACATCCTTATTTTTATATTCTAGTTCTCTTGAAATTAATATAAACATTACAGTTGCTTTCCTTATTACCAACTCAGCTTACAAATTAACCTTTCATTTGTACAGAAAATCATGCCCAGAATAGCTTCACAAAAAAATCTGTAAACTTTCATATAAATTTCAGCCACATTTGGTTACCTCCAAGCAAAAATATTGGTGCTTCATAGTTCAAATTATAGAAACATAAACACCTGTAGCACAATACAGACCCTTCAGCCCACAATGCTGTGCCAAACATGTACTTACTTTAGAAATTACCTAGGCTTACACATAGCCCTCTATTTTTCTAAGCTCCATGTACTTATTCAGGTGTCTCTTAAAAGACCCCATCGTACCCACCTCCACCGCCATCGCTGGCAGCCCATTCCGCACACTCACCACTTTCTACGTTAAAAAACTTACCCCTGACATCTCCTCTGCACCCACTTCCAAGCACTTCATTTAAAGGTGATGTGAGTACCTCTGGATTATCTGGGATAGTTTATTTCACATAGATGAAACTTACAGGAGGGGAAGTAGGAACTTTATCTGCATTCATTTTGCATCCCTTGGTGAATGTCTGCTGTAGGGAGGGACCAATTTTGAGCAGTTTTGGGACCCTTTTCTAAGAAAGAATGTGCTGGCATTGGAGAGGGTTCAGAGGCGGTTCATGAGAATGATCCCGGGAATGAAAACATATGAAGAGCGTTCAGTGGTTCTCTGACTATACTCTGGGGAGCTTAGAAGAATGGAGTGGGTGGGGGAGGGATCTCATTGAAACCTATCAATATTGAAAGGCCTAGATGGAGTGGGTATTTTCTTTCATGGAGGAGTCTAGGACCAGAGAGCATAAATTTGGAATACAAGGACATCTCTTTAGAAATGAGATGAGGAGGAATTTCTTCATTCAGAGGATGGTGAGTCTGTGGAAATCATTACCACAGCTGACTGTGAAAGCCAAATCATTGGGTATATTTAAAGCTCAGTTTGATAGGGTCTTGATTAGTCAGGGTGTCAAAGATTAAAGAGAGAAGGCAGGAGCTTACATGTAAAATCCCAACCACTGTACGTCTTCCCACCACTGGAAGTCAGTGTAGCTCAGACTGAAGTATCAATACCAGCATCAGTAAGAGCTTTGGGCAGTGGTATTTTGGGGAACTCAAACTATTTCGTTTCCTTTCAGTAAGGAGGCAATTACTGAAGGAAGATGGTGAGTTTGCAGCTAAAAACCTCCCAGTTTGCCCAATGTAGGCAACACGACCCCATGATTTTAACTAAGCGGCAAGGAATCACCCCCTTGTCCGTTTTATCCAAAAGCCACTTTATATCAAAAGAATTACAAATGTTGCTAACCTGAAATAAAAAGAAACTAACTAAAAATGTTGGGATTATCCAACAGGTCAGTCAGCATCTGAGGACGGGGAATAGAGTGAATTATTTCAGATCAGAAACCCTTCAGCTGAACTGAACAATAAAAAAAGAGAAATATTTTTGAGTTAATTGCACTGACAATGAAGTATAATGACCCTCTTACTGCCCTGTTGACTTGGTCTCATCCTTTATACGGATATCCCTTTTGTCCAATCCTTACAATTTTAAAAATGATCTCTTTGGCTCATTTTTCCTATCTCTAATGAAGAGTCATTGACTTGGGAGATTAACTCTGTCTCTCTTTCACAGATGGTGCCTGACCTGCTGAGAATTTACAACATTTTCTCATTTGTTGGCACATTTACACTGCTACATTTGTGTCTTAGGACTTTGAGTGGATCTTATATCAGTGACCTTGAATCAGAGAAGCTGCTGATGCTTCTTGGCACAAGATCTAATGCCACAAAGTGCTGTGGCAGCTGATGTATTTTTCCAGCTTTCCTTGTAGCTGGATTCATCTGGTAACTGCAGGGGTATGAAGACCCACCACTGCGTTGGACCCCTCCTCCTTCCCACTCTTCAAACTTGAGACACTCATTTTGAAAAAGCATCCTCCAGGACGTCCGCCACCTGCCCTCTATTGTTGCGACACCTCCTCAAACGTACAGTTCCAGTGAAGGAAATCATGTATCACTTTGTCATAAACACAAGAGATTCTGCAATATACTGGAAATCCAGACAATGCTGGAGGAAATCAAAGGGTCAAAGGTTCAAAGATTCAAAGTTTCATTTATTATCAAAGTATACAACTCTGAAATTCTTCAGTCCTCTGGGTAGCCATCAAACCAAGAAAGAAAAAGAAAAGTAAAAGCAGCACGATCATCTACACCAATATCCCACATCCCCAAAAGAAAAAGAAAAATGAAACAGGCATATGGACCCCAAAATCCTCCTCCCTCCCCCCCCCTCCCCCCGGTACAGAGAGAAATGAGCAAAACAGTTCAGGCACATTAATTCCCACATCCCTCTTCCCGCACAAAAACCAAGCAAAACGGATCAGGCACATCGATCCTCCAAATATCTCCTCCAGCATTAAAAAAATGAGCAGAACAGACAGGCACATCAACCTCCAAATCTGCACTCTTGCACAAAAGGAACAAGAAGATCAAGCACTAAAACACAGAATATAAACTCTGTAAGACTGAAAAATAGAGTGTATAGGTCAAAGTCCAAAGCCAAAATGCAGAAAAAAATTCTGGACCGGACTCTCTGGGCCCAAATGCAGCGACATTTTCCTTTCGGGTACAGAGCAACTGATCAATAGACAGGCAGGTGGCACTCACTGCAAAGCTTCAATATCCATTGTCGCTTTAAATGGCTAACAATGGGAGCTTTAATTGCTGAAATGGAGCCAAACATCAGTTTGCGCCCAATCTGCAGCCTGCCTATTACAAGGTCCATGCACACTGTCTCCCAGATTCCACTTGGAGACTGAAGAGTGCTGGAGCATCTAAGAGATCTCCAAACTTCCACATTTGCCGATGTTTCAGTGGCCCTCATTGCTTTTTTCAGCAAATAATGAAGCTAGACTCAGCAAAATAGGGTCAAACATCAGCTTGCACATCATCCTGCAGCCTCCTTGCCTCGAGGTTCATTCATGCTGTCTCTGCCTTCTGGAATGTCAGAGATCACAGAGCGCTGAAGCACCCAAATGATCTTCAAAGAGCAAAACACGGGCTGGACAGGAATAAACAAAGTTCAAAGTTCTAAGTAGATTTATTATCAAAGTCCATATATGTCACCATATACAACTCCTAGATTTGTTTTCTTGTGGACAAACTAAGAAACTAAATCTAAGAAATAGAACAGAAGCAATGGAAGACTGCACTGAACAAGACAGACAACTAACATTGCAAAAGACAACAAACTATGCAACTACAAAAGAAAGAAATAATATCAATAAATCAATAAGCAATAAATATCAAGAACATGAGACGAAGAGTCCTTGAAACTGTCCACGGTCTGTACGTGAGGAAATCGAGGATCCAATAGCACAAGGAGGGATTGAGGGCAAGGTCTAGAAGTTTATTCATTAACTGTGAGGGGATGATAGTAATGAATGCCAAGCTGAAGTTTATATAGAGCATCCTGATCAATGTTCCCTCAAATTTGTAATGATCAGTGTGTGCAAAAATCTTGTGCTGTGCAATATTTTGCCCAGTGACAACCACAACATCTGAACATTGAATTTTATATGTAGAAGAGTTCATTTTAGCAGCTAGCAAAACACTGTCAATAAGAACTTTGACCTCCTCTGGGTTTGATTGTTTGCACTCTCATTCATCTGCATTCTCATAAAACATATGTCATGGGCCTGTAGCGGGTAATGAAGGATTTTCTCGCTGGAGTTTTTGCACATTGTCCATATGTGATTTGCTTGCTAAATTACGCTTCAAAAGTCAAGTTTCCAAATATCACTCCACCTCTTTCCACTTGCAAATTCTCCAGCAAATTTTGCATTGCGACAATGCATGCAGATAACACCAGTTTCTGTATTCTACATACAGATTTCGTGTAGCTGCATGTTCCTGACCTCATGAGCTTTTGGTGTAGTAATTTCTACCATTTCATTAAGCCATTCTGCTTTAAATGAACTAACAGTTCTTTTGCACTTCACACACTGTGCTTCTTTGGAATTTAACACAGTGAATCAATAATTTCTTCAATAAAAACTGTATAAATAAGCCATTTCTAAAATCTGCAGACAAATCATCGCAAATTCCACATTGTCAATATTGTCTGCATCAGAAATGGAAAATGAAATGTGATTGAGAAATATACTTAATATGCCGATGAGGTAGAGAGTGACAACCTGTTGTGCGCAGTTTCAATTACTTTGTGTGAAAGTAGCAGAAAAGGGAAAATTGATCATAATGTATGCATCTTTGCTGTCCAGATGTTCCAGGGTTGAGCGACGAACCAATGAATTAGCATCTGTGCCCGTAGGCAAATTGGAGTGGATCAAAGTCGCAAGCAGAAACAGTCGATGTTTCAGGCTGATACCCTTCATCAAGCCCAAAACATCAGTGATTTATTCCCCTCTATAGATGCTGCCTGGCCTGCTGAGTACCTGCAGCATTTTGCATGTTGCTCTAGATTTTGTCTGCACTTCTTGCAATCTCAGTAATTGACCAGACTAATCAAAGACCTATCCACCCTAGACATCCTCTCTTCTTCCCTCTCCTCTCAGGCGGATAAAAAGTCTGAAAGCACATACCACCAGGCTTATCCGACTCTTGAAAAGGTCTCTTTTGGAATTAGGTTCAAAGTATATTTATTATCAAGGTACATATAGATTGGTCAAACAGGCTGGTGGTGTAGTGGCAGCAGTGCTGGACTTCGGGGCGAGAGGTCCTGAGTTCGAATCCGGCCGGCTCCCTTGCACACTCTCCATCTGTGCCTGGGTTGAGTGTCGAGCTAGCAACTCGACCTCGTAAAAAAAAAACCTGGAGAGGGACGGGCTCTGCCAGGTTTCAGATGCTCAAGACACGCTGTACAATGAGCAATCACCAAAAAGATCAGTGCAAAAAGCTTGTCATGACGTCGCCCCGATGACTCCACCAGGAGTTAAGGGCACACACACACACATGTATATAGATTAATATACTGTCTACTGACTTGAGATTCATTTTCTTCCATTGACAGAAAAAATAAATACAATATTATTTTATGAACTATACATGTAACGTTCTCGCTCGGGTGTAACGAAACCCGAGTTAAATGTCGAGGTAAACCGTAGTCAAGGAAAACAAGGTCGCAGTAAGATTAACCATTTACTGTTCACTCTTCACATTAACGTATGGTGAAAACTGTTGATAAAACAATACAAGATTGGTACAGTGTTTGTTTCCTTCTAGATATCACATTTACATCGTGAATACTTGCAAAGGTAAAACTACAATAACTACATTACATTAAAGTGCAGCATACAGTCAGAATCTACCTACTCCATTGACTGCTTTAAATACACTTCAACACAAACTATCCCGACTCTTTAACTAACGAAAACATAAACCTTATCGACCGTCGTTACTTTTAACAGAATCAGCGTTAACATTTTAATTCAACATATCGATTATCTCATGACTTACAGCGTTGCTTTCACTGTGTTTCTGGTGCGTAGAAAACAACCTTACTTACGCTGAACTGGCACATGTGAGTGCCCCCCACCCTTGCGTTTATCCCAAACCGGTATTTTCCCACAAGACGCGGTGAAACCGGATGTGACGTCATCGCATGCCGCGATATATTACAGACAAATGAATTTACTTAAACGATCCTAACTTTAACTAAAAAATGCTAACAAACGAATTACTAAGCGAAAATATTATAAACTAAATAACTGCCATAAAGGCAGCACAATACATAAAGACAAGGACTCACAAACACCAATGTGCAAAAGAAGACAAACTGTGCATATAAAAATAATATTAAAAACATCAGCTAAAGAGTCTTTGAAAGCGAATCTCTAGATAGTAGAATTGGTTGAGAATAGCATTGACTGGTTATCTATAGCCGTTCTGGAGCCTGATATTGATAGGTTAATAACTGATGCACCATCAATAACTCTCTGAGACGTGAGGCGAGATATCGGCTGTTATTGATTGGAAGAAAGAACAAGCAGCAATTGACCACCACACTGCATCCTGGAGATTGAGGGCAGGGCTCAGGCCTCAATCACCTTTATACCGGGGTCTGTGGGAGGAGCCACAGGAGCAGTCAGCAGGGGGCCGTGTCCAGACAGGTATATGTAGTTCACCACAATAACTGTTCCTGAACTTTGTGGTGTGGGACCTAGGGCCTATGTATCTCCTGCCAGATAATAGTAGTTTGGATGGTGGGGTGTCTTTGATGATGGTTTCTGCTTTTTTGTGGCAGTGCTCCATGTAAATGAACTCACTGGTGAGGAGAGCATTGCATGTGATGGACTGGGCTGTATTGACCACTTTCAATAGCCTCACCTTATTATGACCTTGCACCATATGGCTTATTTGCTCTGGACTTTCTCTGTATCTTTTGCACTTTATTCTACAGTGTTAGTGTTTTACGTTGTTCTATCTCAACACACTGTAATGATCTAATCTGTAGGAATGTTATGCAAGACAAACTTTTCACTGTATCTTGGTACCTGTAACAATCGTAAAACAATTCCAATTCCAGAGTGATTCCCTCAACATCTTGGTGTCAGCCTCAGGGTTTACTGAGTCTTGTTGGTCAGAGTCAGGATCAGGCTTAATATCATCAGCATATCTGGCACCAACAATCATTCCGCAGTCAAAGTCACTTAGATCACATTTCTTCCCATTCTGATGTTTGGTCTGAACAACAGAGAGCCTCCTGGCTGCATACTTTTATGCATTGAGTTGCTGCAACATGATTGGCTGATTAGATATTTGGATTAACGAACGGGTATATGGGAAGTACCTAATAAAGTGGCCACTGATTGTATGCTGTGAAATGTGCTGTTTTGTGGTAGCAGTTCAGTGCAATACATACAATGGACTATAAATTGCAATAAGAAATATATATATCACAATATATATGCAAATACTAAATAAGGAAACATGTTGTTACCATCTCTTTCACCCCGAAAAACTGGATCTTTAACCAGTAAAAACAGTTCAGGAGGAATCGAGAACATGCAATCATTAATGTGGAATAGTTGACACCGATGTTGCTTTTCTGTGCTGTACGCTGTGATGCACACCACAGTTGCCTGATTAGCATATGGTGCTTCTTTCCTTGCGTACGTTGGCAAAGTACACTGAGACACCAATTCCCTGAGCAACTCCATTTAAAGGGAATTTGAATCAACACCCAGAAACTTCAATGCTCTGGCTTTGTCACCACATAATAATTCAGCATGGCCTTACATTTCAATCATTTCTTATATTTCAACAAAATTTCAGTGGCAACCAAGTTAGCCAGACACAGCTGTCTTCATGCATGAATCAGTAATAGCCTGGAGCCCGAGAACAGCAGGTGTTCATCAATATGAATTTGTCTTCTTCATTTCCTTATACACATCTGCATTTTATACTTCGTGTCTGTTCGCTCTGAGAAATATCCTGTATAATAATAGTCAACCCGAGCTGTTTTGTCGCATACATATATTGGTGATGCTTAAGTTGCAATCAAGAAGGTGTGATCAGCTTCTTCACCACATAACTTGGACATTAATTAACTTTCCAAAGAGGGGAAGATTACGTCCATTATAATTAAAATATTATCAACCCTTTAGCTGTTTCCTTTATCAGAGGTACTGCCTGATCTGTTGTGTGCGTCCAACACTTTCTGCTTTGTTCTAGACTGCTATTCTGGAATCACACAGTGTGTGGCAATTTGTTTTTCCAATTGCTGTTAGCTTACTAATTTCATGGAGAAGTGAGAGAGGGCCCCCTTGGAGTAAACACCTGCTTCATTATAAATGTTAGAGATTCTGCAGATGCTGGAAATCCAGAGCAACACACATAAAATGCAGGGCAAAATCTTAACAAGGCAGGAGAAGAATAAACAGTCAATGTTTCAGGCTGAGACCTTTCATCAGGACTGGAAGGGAAGGGGGAAGAGGATAGAATAAGAAGGTGGGGGAATGGAAGTACAAGCTGGCAGGAGATAGCAGAGACCAGGTGAGTGGCTAGAGAGGCAGTTGGTGAAGTGAGAAGCTGGGAGGTGATAGGTGGAAAAGGTAAAGTGCTGAAGAAGAAGGCATCTGATAGGAAAGGACAGTGGACCATGAAAGAAAGGGAAAGAAGAGGGTAACCAGAGGAAGGTGATGGGCAGGAAAGGAGAATAGAAGAGGTAAGAGTGTAACCAGAATAGTGAGTGGAAAAAATAGGAGAGAAGATGGAGAAATTGCTGGAAGTTAGAGATATTGATTTCCATGTCATTAGGTTGAAGGCTACCCAAAGAGAACATGAGACATTGCTCCTCCAACCTCAGAGTGGCCACATCATATCAGTATAGGAGGTCATGGACTGACATGTTGGAATGGGAATATGGAGTTGAATTGAAAAAGGTGGACACTGTGAGATTCTATATTTTGTGGCAGAGTGAAGGTGCTTAACACAGCGTTTCTCCAACCTGCGTCAGGTCTCACCTGAATTGGCCGCACCTTGAGCTTCGTGGTAGAATCCTATTGGAGTCGGTTCATTATTTGGGTCCTTCACTGAATCCATTTACAAAGGTTGCACTATGCAAATGTGCAATCCTCAGTACTTGGTAAGTGCCTACTTCAGTATTGTATTAGTTTACTCGCCAGAATAACAATTTGGAATGGACTGGATGGGCGGATGGACCTGATTCCTTGCTGTATGGCTCCATGCCAAGATACAGTGAAAATCTTTTATTAGCATGCCAGCCAGGCAGATCTTACCACCCATAAGTACATCAGGGTGATAAAAACAAAGCAGAAGTACAGAATAGAGTGATGTAGTTACAACCGAAGTTCAAAGCAGGTGAACAAATAAAGTGCAAGAGCACAATGGGAAATCAAGAGTTCATCTTTAGTGTACGAGAGGTCTGTTTAAGAGTCTAAGTAGAAACTCTTCATAAATCTGCTCATATCTGGAAATTTCCAGAGACAGTGATGTCAGTGTGTAAGATTAGTTTGACGCAATCATGGCCAAAATGGGCCTCAACAATTGATAGAGTCATAGAGTTGTACAACACTACAGCACCGTTGGTCCATCCAGTCAAGGCTTAACTATTATTCTGCCCAGTCTTATTGACCTGCACCCAGACCATTGCCTTCAATACCCCTCCCATCCATGTACTTATCCAAATTTCTCTTAAATGTTGAAATCAAATCCACACCTTCCACAACTGCTGATGAAAGATCTCAACCCAAAATGTTGACTGCTCATTACCCTCCATAGATGGTGCCTCATCTGCTGAGTTCCTCCTGCATTTGGTGAGTTACTATATGTTTTTAAGTTTGGGTCAAAGATTTAGCAGCCGCTCTACAGAAACCATCTGGGCCACTGAAAAAGATTGTCAATTACTTCCTGTTTGCTAAAGTATTCATTGGAGTGAACCATTTGCCAATGTTTTCAGATAGTTAGTGAAGCCAGTAGGAAACATTGTGGAAGAAGTACAGCTGGTGATCCAATGCACACCAAAGGGTTTTTCTGCACAGTATAGAATGGGAAGAACCGGCAATATTTTTGATATTGGTCTTTTGTACAAATGACAATTGGACAACTTCTTCATCAAAAACCTAATTTGTTCCTCCAGCATTTTGTGTTTATTGTTCTTTATCAAAAATATGCGGCCCAGTGATTTGTTCAGAAGTTCAGCTCAAGGCATTGGGTCACTGGCCCTAGGAGCAACTGTGGTGAAGCTGAACATATAGTGGATAGAAGGGAGCCACATCTGAACCCAGAGGTCACTGACCAGGTGTCACAGCGTGAGGTGGTGGGAAATAGATTGAAACACCGAAGTCCACAATGGATGGACTTGAATCAGAATCATTATCATGTTTACTATCACTGACATATGCTGTAAAATTTGTTGTTTTGTGGTTATAATACGGTGCAATACATAAAAAATCACATTGCAACAAGAAATATATAACAAGTAGTGCAAGAAGAGAGCAAAGAGTGAGCATAGGTTCATGGACCATTCAGAAATCTGATTGTGGTAGGTAAGAAACTGTTCCTAAAATGTTGTGTGTGCATCTTTAGACTTCTGCACCTCCTCCATCATAAGAACATAAGGAATAGGAGCAGGAATAGACCATCTGACCTGTCATTTAATACGATCATGGTTGATCTGGCCATGAACTCATTACCACCTACTTGCCTTTTTCCCATAACCCTTAATTCCCCTACTGTGCAAAAAAAAATGCTAGCAAAGAGAAGAGGGCATGTCCTGGATTGCCACATTCCTGAGGCATCACCTTTTGAAGATCTGCTCGATGGCGAAGGGGCTAGTGCCTGTGATGGAGCTGGCTGAGTCTACAACCTTCTGCAGCTTTTTACAGACCTGGACATTAGCACCGCCAAACCAGACAGTGATGCAAATGCCCTCCGCAGCCCATCTATAGATTGCTAGATTCTGTGGTGACATACCAAATCTCCTCAAATTCCTGATGAAAAATAGCTGCTGGTATGCCTTCCTCATAACTGCATCAATATTTTGGGCTCAAAAAAGATCTTCAGAGCTGTTGATACCCAGGAACTTGAAGCTGCTTATTTTTCCACTGCTGTCCACTCAATAAGGACTGGTGTATGTTCTCCTAAATTCTCTTTCCTGAAGTCTACAGTCAGTTCCTTGGTTTCAATAGCATTGATTGCAAGATTGCTGTTGCAACACAACTCAACCAAGTAATCTGTCTCAGTACTGTATACCACCTCATCACCAAATGAAATTCTGCCAACAATAGTTGTGTCAGAGAGCAAAAATAGTGAGTCAATGTTTATAGTTCAAGGGTTGATTGATTGCAAATTCCATCATGGGCACCAGCCTCCCCAACATTAAGGACATCTTCAAAAGACGATGCCTCAGAAAGGCTGCATCCATCATTAAGGATCCCCATCACCCAGGACATGCCCTCTTCTTATTCTTATCAGGGAAGGGGTACAGGAGCCTGAAAACATTATACTGTTAATAAGTGTTTGTAAGGTATAAAGCATTGATCCCTCCACATTAACCTTTTGATTTCCTTTGGTATCTTTAAAGTAATTTTCCAACATTAAGCATTTCCTTTCTACTCTGCAACCATCAGGATTTTATAAAGTTGTAGTTCCATTACAGTTTAGTTTCAAATGTATTGACTGTTGCTTCTTGAAAGGACTGAGAGAGGAAGTGAAATAACTGGATATCAAGAAAGAAAATGAAAAAGATGTTTTGGGCAAGTGATTGTAGACTGGGTTTTTCCAATGTTTTCTCCCAGATGACTTTGCCTCTCTATTTCTAGCTTTCTCTTTAAAGCACACCTTAAACCTGTCTCTTAAACTAGGTGGCATCCGTCAGTCTCGAGAGACCATGGATCTGCGCCTGGAGTTTCCAGGGCGCAGGTCTGGGCAGGATTGTATGTGAGACCGGCAGTTGCCCAAGCTGCAGGCCTTCCCCTCTCCACGCCACCGATGTTGTCCAAGGGAAGGGCACTAGGACCCATGCAGCTTGGCACCAGTGACGTCGCAGAGCAATGTGTTGTTAAGTGCCTTGCTCAAGGACACAAACACGCTGCCTCAGCTTAGGCTCGAACCAGTGACCTTCAGGTTACTAGTCTGATGCCTTGCCCACTAGGCCACGCGCCAACACATGCACTAACATGCACAAAATACTGAAGGAACTCAGCAGGTCAGGCTGCATCCATGGACAGGAAAAAAAACTGATATTTCGGGCTGAAAGCCTTTCCACAGTGTCTCTGAGTGTCTTTATTCCTCCAGCATTTTGTGTGTGCCTCTCTGGATTTCCAGCTTCTGCAAAATCTCTTGCATTGTATTACTTTATACTTGATCAAGTTCAATCATTCAGTTTAGGACCCAATCATTTAATCATCCAATCAAGCATCCTATTTTGTTTGACAATCCTCCAGTGATGTGCCTTCTAAGTTATATATTGATGCTTGCTGTTGTCTTCTTATAATAATATTGAAGCACAGATGGTGCTCAATTTAAAACACAAATTTGCAGTCATACCAGTTTCCACTCAAAGTGATTATTTCCTTCACTTTCCATCAGTGCCTATGAAGAAATCAAAAGACCATGAGCAGAATTAGGCCAATTTGGCCCATCGAGTCTGCTCTGCCATTCCATCATGGCTGAATTATTATCCTTCTCAACACCATTTTTCTGCCTTCTCCCTGTAACCTTTGACACCTTTACTAAAGAAGAACTTATTAGCCTCTTCTTTAAACATACCCAGAAACTTGGCATTCAAAGCCAGACATAGCAAAGAATTCTAGAGATTCAAAAGATATTCTGCCTCATTTCTAAAATACCTTAAGACTTGGCCTCCATTGCCATCTGTGGCAATGAATTCCATAGATTCACCACCCTCTGGCTGAAGAAATTCCTCTTCATTTCTGTTCTAAAGGGACGTCCTTCTATCGTGAGACTGTGCAAGACTTCCCCACTATAGGAAACATCCTCTTCACGTCCACTTTTTCTAGGCCTCTCCCTGTTCAATGGGTTTCCTCTCCCTCTAATTCCTCTCCACAAATAGGATCAAATCCTGTCAGAATACTGAACTCTAGATGGAGCAGCAAGGGACCATAGAATGTTTTATTTAGTAAAGAGTTTTATTTAAATTCCTCTGACGTTTTCAGAAATGAGAAAAAGAGCTTCTTGACTCAGTGGATCTTTGAGAAGTGGCAGATTAGATTAATTCAAGTAGGCTTAAAGTGTGTATTTAATAACATGGATGTTGAAAATGATTAAAAGAAGCAGTAACTTTCCAAGTGAAGCATTCCCATGAGTGGCAATTTGTCCATAAAACTGAATAATAACATAGCATTATGTATCCTGGTCAAAGTTATAGAACATAGACCATTACAGCAAGGTACAGGCCCTTTGGCCCGTGGTGTTAAGCCAACCTACTCTAAGATCAATTTAACCTTTCCCTCCTACATAATCCTTCAGTTTTTCTATTATCCATTTGCTTTAAACTGACATACTGACATAGAGCAGAGATTCTTGCAGAGAAAAGATGACTTTGTCAGCTCAAAACCTGCTGCAAATTGAACTCTGATCTTTCACCTGATGGTGGGGGTGGGGTGGTTATTAGCCATGGGTGTTGCATCCTAGCTGTCTGTGTTATGTGTGCAAGCCAGGGTGGTATGATCAAGCTGTTGCCCATGCAGAAGGCTCCCCCTCTCAACACAGCTGATAATCCAAGGGAATACAGTTTGGCACCAGTGGCATCACAGGTGGGGTCAGTCAACATTGAGCTTAAAATAGGACTGCCGTAAGGCCTCCAGCTCTGGATGTTTCCTCGGGGTTTAATCCCAAAGCCTTCCCCATGAGTGAGTATAGCTGCAAGCAGTGGAAGTTTGAGATCAGCGTTTTCTTTCCGCTAGATGGCTGCTGAGTCCCATTTGCTTGAATTTCCTTAGAAAAATTCCAGTGTCAGTTTCAGTGCACCTGTATCCTTGAGCGTGTGTGTGTGTGTGTGTGTGTGTGTGTGTGTGTGTGTGTGTGTGTAATCCACATTTTTACTGTTGTTAACTTGCAGCAAGATGATTTACTTTGCATAATTTTTTCCCATTTTGATGTTTTTTTAAAAACATATATATGATCTCATAAAATGAAGCCTCAGAAAGAAGGCTTGCTGTGTTGTGTTATGGAGTCATGGTATAAGGGTATCCCTGAACTATACTTCCACAACTCTTTCTAGCAATGGATCTGAATAACTTGTCCTATCATTCTCAGTTTGGTTCTTTTACAATTTCATATCTGTACTTCATGGCTGTCAATCGTTCAGTCACTGGAAAAAGTTTAACTTTATTCATCTGTAAAGCCTCTTCATGATCTTGAGCTCCTCTGTTAAAGCTCCTTCTTAATCTCCCAGATCCTAGAAGAACAATCTTTGCTCTTTGGTTTCTCTACAGATTCTTTTAAATCTCACTTGCACCATCTCTAACCTGGATCAGAGTAGCATAAGTGATGAGCTACTGCACGAGGAAACTTGCAATTGAAGATCATGATGAAGCTACATAATTATTGTAAGGACTCAAACTCTCTCCCAGCTGATTCTATCTACAAAAAACACCCTCATATTATCTATTTGGGCTTTCCTTTCCTGCCCTGTCTCACTTTGTCTACCCCTCCACCTGATTCTGTCAGTCCATCATTCCTGCCTTATCTAGTTCCAATGACATGCACTGGCCTCCATTCCCCCCTGACCTTTCCAAACTGCGCCTGGTTCCTTCTGCCTAAATTTTTTCTTTCCTTATTTTTTTTTCCACCTATCTATCCAGATTTAGATTTATTTATCATGTGTATATTGGAATATACAAGAAAATATGTAATTTGCATTAACAACCAAGGATGTGCTGGGGACAGTCTGTAAGTGTCGCTACACATTCTGGCATCAACATACCATATCCACAATGCTCAGCGGACCAACACAGAGCACAATAAGTAACAAACAACAACAGCAAAACAAGCCCCTTTGTTCCCTCATACTCCCCACGCACAAACCTTCAACCCCCGGGAAAAGCTGCTTTCTGCCTCCTGTGGATTCAGATTGGGTCTTTGATTTACCGAACAAATTGGCAGATTCAGGGCACCGGCAATCAGGCCTCGATCTCCAGACCGCCAAACAACCTTCAGGCCTTGATCTTCTGCACAACCTCAGGACTCACTGATCACAGAATACTAGACCTCAAACTCTGGACTTGCCAGTGATGTGACCCCCAAAGGCAGATTACTTTGCACTCTTGATAACACACACAAGATACTGCAGGAACTCAGCAGGCCAGGCGGCATCTAGGGAAAAGAGCACGGTCGATGTTTCAGTCCTGCTGAACAGTCTCGGCCTGAGCATCTGCAGGTTTTCTCTTGTGTGCTCTTTCGATGATATCCTGGGCCTCCTGCCACGTGGGTTCTGCCATGTTTAGCTCAGTTGCTGGGATTTTTGTTTGGGGGGACTTTTGGATGGATTTCTAGTCCCCGATTCCTACGGGGATAGCTGCATGATTCCCACAGAAATTCCTTCACCTCCTACCTTGGACTGGTTAGGCTGCCAGATTTTTGCTGGCTGAGAGGAGCCCAGGTAATCCTAGATGTGTTCTTAACAAACTGTGCTCTTCTCCCTTTCTCCCTTTTTTGCTTTCTCAGCTGCTCCACCCTCCTGAGCTTACGCAGCTGTTTGCTGGTTCGTTCTTTGACACCTTTTTCTTCGTCAGGTGAGCTGTTTTCGAATTGTTTGTTCAGGGTCTTTATCTCGCTTCTCAGGTGGTGAGTCTCCCTTTCCCTCCTGTTTGGTTGCCGTGATGATTTAAGATCCCCTTTCTTCTCCACTGGGCCGAATCACTCTTTAGCAAAGTTGGACACAATGGCTGCAAGGGAGTTGATTTTCCTTTGGACAGGCCCTGCCAATTTCGCTTCCAAGATGCAATCCAGGTCGTTATCAAACTGCTTCCAAGATACATTGTCTGATGGTCTAAGCCATCTGATTTTCTCCTTCTTTGAATGGATTAGGGTCTCAGAGTCGGTACTTACTTGGTCTCTTCTTTGGCATTGGGGCGTCTCTGGTGCGGAGAGATCTTCAGGTCAGTGGGGTGCTTCCTGGCTGGAGTTCTCCATTGTCTCACCAGATGCCGAGTCTGTGCATAGCACTCGAGTCACCTTCATTCCACAGCTGGACCTGCTTTAATGTATCTTGAGGCCATTGATGTTTTTGCAGATTTTGCCGCAATGGCCCTTTGCAATGAATGCCTCCCCTGTCAGTGTTGTTTGCTTGAGTCCTCTCGTTGCCATATTTCCAGTCCTGGCTATTGCTGTTCCGTTAGTCCTTCTGAGTCTCTCATCCTCCCCCTTCCCTCCGAGAGACTCTGGGAGTATTTAGTTGTGTTAACACCATGGGATATAAAGCTATGGTTGAATTCTGATGTATTAACTCAAGGTTCTTTTGAAAGTCAAGGAAGAGGCATAAAACTTGTTGCTTTGTGATCATTTTATGAAGGATTAATAAAACAAAGAGAATTGGAAATTGGGAAAAGCAGAGGTCTAGTAGAGTAAGGGAAAGAAGATGCAAAGATAGCGTGCCAATATATTCAGCAATTTTTATACCATAGATAAGAAACATTCTGTTCAAATTGTAGATCAGAATCAGATTTATTATCACCAGCATATGTCATGAAATTTGTTAATTTGGCAGCAGCAGTTCAATGCAATACATGATAATATAGAAAAAATATATAAATGAGTAAATCAATTACAGTAAATATATATGTATACTGAATAGATCAAATAATGCAATAACAAAAATAATAAGTGTTAAAAATGAGGTGGTGTTTATGGGTTCAATGTCCATTTAGGAATTGTATGGCAGAGGGGAAGAAGCTGGTCCTGAATTGCTCAGTGTGTGCATCCAGGCTTCTCTAAACACAAAGTACCCTGCAAATGCTGTGGTCAAATCAACACGTACAAACAAGCTGGAGGAACTCAGCAGGTCGGGCAGTATCCGTTGAAACGAGCAGTCAACGTTTCGGGCCGAGACCCTTCGTCAGGACAGGCTTCTCTGCCTCTTTCCTGATGGTAACAATGAGATGAGGACATGCCCTGAGAGATGAGGGCCCTTAATAATGCTCCTTGAAGATGTCTTAATCAATCAGATAGCCCCTATTCAAATAATGTGATACCAAGAGAAACTTCCAGAATTATGCAAAGAGCTGTAACCACTAGGGGACACACTGAACAATTGCATATACATACTATACAGTTAAATGTATATAGGTAGTCTTATAAAATACAAACAGACCATTAATATCTGTTTTGCATGGACTGGAGTAGCACCACAATCTCATTATTTTAAGCAGTGACAATAAAGTTCTATTCTGTTCTAATTGTTAAACTGCAAGGAGAATAACAATTGTACAGTCTAATCCAACACAACTGATCCTTTTCACCTCGAAACATCAAGTGAGGAATGGTTCATGGACCTTTGGCTTCTTACTCCTATAGTTAATATGGGTTATATGTGTAACTCCAGAGCCATCAAAAATTGATTCTAACCTGAAAACTTCTAGATAGCCACCCAGTTCCATGGAAATTTCAAAATAATAATAATAAAAATAATAACTTATGTATAGAGATCTCTTCATACAGGCAATGTAGTTCAAAGTGCTTTACAATGGGATAAAATGCCAGTACGAACATAAAATAAAAGATAAAGATAAATATGAAAATAAAACAGAAAAGAGGCTTGTTAAAAGCAAGTTAAATCTATAAATTTTGAGCTGCTGTTTAAAAATGTCAACTGAATCTGCATCTGTTATAGTTTTGGTATTGAATTCCACAATTTAGAAATGTAGTGTAAAAAATATGACCTAGCCATTATCTTTTGAGAGACACACGAGTGAATCTGCAGATGCTGTATCTTTTGAGAGAGATGGTTTAAATTTAAGAGACTGATAGAGGAAGACCTGAAAGCTTGAGCAGGATTATAAAATTAAAGTGATTCTGTAATGTACTCTGGTTACGGTCTAGTGAAAGCTTTAAAAACAAGTAAGAAAACTTCAAAATCAATTCTTAAAGATATTAGAAGCAAATGCAGAGTAGCTAGAAGGGGAAAATACCAATCAGCGGCAGCCTTTTCAGCAATCCCCGCTTTCTGTGACAAGAAAGGTTCTTCCCTAAGTATGGTACCAGAACTAAATGCAGTACTCAGCTGGAGGCCAAAACCAACTCACCTTTGCCCCAGGACCATTCCTCACACACCAGCCCTGACCATAAGACAATAAGCGTAGGAGAAGAATTAGGCCATTTGGCACACATGTTCTGCCATTCCATCATGGCTGATATATTATCCCACACAATACAGTCACCTGACTTCTCTCCATAACCTTTAAAGCCCTTACTGATCAAGAACCTGTCAACTCCTGCTTTAAATATACCCAATGACTTGGTCTCCATGGTTGTCTGTGGCAATTTATTCCACTGATTCACCACCCACTGGCTAAAGAAGTTCCTCCACGTCTCTGTTTTAAAGAGACATCCTTCCATTCTGAGGCTGTGCTCTCTGGTCCTAGACTCCCCTATGATAAGAAACACCCTCTCCAAGTTCAGTCTACTTTCTCCTTTCAATATTCAAGAAGTTTCAGTGAGATCCACTCTCATTCTTCTAAACTTCAGTGACTATAGACCCTGAGCCATCAAACTCTCCTCAGGCATTAAGCCTTTCATTCTCTGCATCCATCTCACCTAGACTATTTTCATACTGCTTCTCCCACCTGGAATATTATTGGGCAGGAAATGAAATATAAAAGCAGAGTATAGTCCTCTTAGGAAAAAGGTGATTCCTCAAAAAGGTGGCATCCATCATCAAGGTCCCCCATTACTCAAGACCTACCATTTTCTCATTCCTACCATCAGCGAGGAGGTACAGGAGCCGAAAGACACACACTCTGCATTTTAGGAACAGCTTCTTGCCCTCCACCAACAGATTTGGAACAGGCAATGAACCAACTCATGAACACTACGTCACTGTTCTCACCCTCTTCTTGCACTACATATTTAATTTAATTTTTTTTAATATTGAAGAGGATGGGCTACAACAGTAGAAGGGCACTAACATACACTCAGTGGCCGCTCTACTAGGAACAAGAATTATCTAATATAGTGGTTACTAAGTGTATTTTGCTTTCTGTTTTAATTTTGTAACAATATAATTATGTACGGCATGATTAGTTTGGATGGCACACAAAACTTTTCACTGTATCTCAGTATGTGTGACAGTATTAAAATAATACCAATAACAATGTCCTGTCATCACAGCTAGTGATTAAACACTTGCTTATAACCTGAAAATTTACATTTCCTTCCCCTCCCAAGAAGTAATTTGACCTGCTAAGACAGCAGAGCAGGACAACATACCATGCACGACCAATCTTCAAATCATGTCACTCAGGGAATGGGCTCCTACTTTTTTTGTGACTGTATGTGCTGTCGTAACTATACCTGCCATGTGTGACTGAATGTATTGTGTTTTGCATCTTGGCCCTAGAGGAATGCTGATTCGTTTAGCTGAATACATGAGTACGGTTGAATGACAATTAAACTTGAACTTGACTTGAACTTGAAGTATTTCCACTCTTTTGTGCCTTTATTCTTTTTTTTTGCTTTCAGCCAATTTCTTAACTATTCCTGGGTTTTGACTTGTCAGTAAAATTTGTCCACTCTGCAATACTTGGAATAATTCTGTGACATTAACTGCTTTAATAGTATCGCACTGTGATTCATTACATCAAGTAAAATTGCACAGCATCTGGAAATTGTATTTCAGGCTTCCACTTATTCCTTTCAAGGGTCTGCAACTTGCAAAGGATGTTCAAAACCATTTTTTTTCTTGGACTTTAGTCTTAATTTAATATTTTGTGCCATTCTCATTCCCATGGTGTATTAATCTTTAAAATGACTGCAATAAGTCATGTAGAATAAGACTGATTTTTTGATTGTACTCAATTATCTTGGGTTCTTCCAAATCCCTTGTTCTATTTCCTTTGTCAATAGCTTCAAAGTAAATTTGGAAATTGTGAACTAGATGGACAATAAAATGGATACATCAGACTGAGGTCTTCAATGAGCTGAAAGACAAAATTCTCACTATAAGCTCAAAAGATTCTGCAGTTGCTGGAAATCCAGGGCAACATACGTAAAATGCTGGAGGAACTCAGCAGGTCAGGCTGCATCTATGAAAATTAATAAACAGTTGCTATTTTGGGGTGAAAACCTTCATTGGGACTCAAAAGGAAGGGGAACCCAGAGAAAGAAAGTAAGGGGAGGGGAAGGACAGAATAGTAGGTGATAGATGAAGTCAACTAGTTGGCGAGGGGTGAGGAAGTGAGAAGCTGGAAGGTGAGGGGTGGAAAAGACAAAAGGCTGGAGAAATCTGATACACGAGGAGAGTGGAAAGGGAAGGAGGAGAGGCACCACAAAGTGGTGATAGGCAGGTGAGGAGAAGAGGTAAGAGGCCAGAGAGGGAATTGAAGAAGATGCAAGGAGAAGGGGAAAAACAGTCCAGGAAGTTGGAGAAATCAATGTTCATACCATCAGATTGGAAGTGACCGAGACGGAATATGAGGTGTTGCTCCTTCAACCTGAGAGTGGCCTCATTGTGGTAGAAGAGGACACAATGGTCCAACATGTTGGAATGGGAATGGGAACAGGAATTAAAGTGATTGGGCACCAGGAAATTGTACTTTTTGCAGATGGATCAGAGGTGCTCACTAAGTTTTTCTCATCAGACTGGTTGCTCCTCCTTAAAGAGAATTCATTGGCTTTAGCTCAGTTTTCAGAGCTTAGAAATTGAAAGCTGCTATGTAAATACGAATTTGTGTTCTGCTTCTATTTTCATTCTCCCCTTTGTTCTTCTTCTACCCTTATTTATCTTTTCATTAACTTGCTCTCTCTTTCTCTATTCTATTTACTTTCTACAAAATGAATAACATTCCAAATTCTTGGCCAGGATGGAACATAATTGTGCACATAATCTTCATCAGCATTTGGAGTCTCTTGTGTCTCCCTAATATAATAATGGTAAACACAAGAGATTCTGCTGATGCTGGAAATCCAGAACAACATATACAAAATGCTGGAGGAACTTAGTAGGCCAGGCAGCATCAATGGAAAGGAATAAACAGTCGATGTTTCAGGCTGGGATCCTTCATTGGGATTGGAAAGGCAGGGGGCTGAAGCCAGGTTAAGATGGGGTGGAGGGCGGGGTCGTGAGGAGAAGGGGAACAAGTTAGAGGAAGGTAGGTGAAACCAGTAGGAAGGAAGAAGAGTGGGTGGCGGAGGGGGAAGGATGAAGTGAAAAGCTGGGAGGCGATAGGTGTAAAAGGTAAAGGGCTGAAGAAGAAGGAATGTGAAAGAGGGCGGCCAAGGGAGAAGAAGGAGTACCTGAGGGAAGTGATGGGCAGGTGAAGAGAAGTGAAGGGGTAAGAGGGGAGCCAGAAAGGGAAATAGAAAAGGAGATTTGGGAATGGGGAAGAAATACTGTTTTTACACTTCAAGATCTAGCTAAATTCATTGACCTGGTACTATTTATCTAGAAGATTATGGAGCAGAAATGCAGATCATGTTTAAAATCTATCTAGATGAACCCTTGAAACAGTAAGGTCACACACTGGGAGCAATAAAGTACGATTCGCCTTGCTAGTTCTTTTTTGACCAACACAAGCAGTCCAGCCAGATGGTCCCCACATGTGCTGTAAATTTCTATGACTGTATGATCTCATAAATCAAATAATTGCTTTTCAAATCATTCAGGAGTTTTACACGTGTATTGACAAGGCTTCAAGGTTATGGTGTTTATTTCATGTCTGCAATATGCTTTAAGCATGAATACACTGTCTGCTCTGCACCTCTGATTAAACAGTATCTATAATGTGATCTGTTTGGACAGGAGAGCCAGGAGATGTGTCTGCTTTGCAGCGACATTGTATGGGTATTGGTCTGTTACTTTTGCATATACTAGGATAAAGTGAAGAGCTTTTATTTGTGTGACATCTAGATAGCTCATTCATAATGAACATACAGTACTGTGCAAAGTCCTAGGCATATATATAACCAGACTTAGTAATACTCTACAAAGAACAGAAGAAATCAATAGTAATAGCTATGGAAATCCTGAATGGCACCAACATCAGAAAAAAGAATATGAGAAGCTGGAGAAATAGCAGGGCTTGAAAGAGCAGATAGAATGATGCGGAAGGTTAAAGCCAGAGTAATCCCAGTCGTGATAGGAGTACTTGGACTGGGAGAGTGCCCCCCCCCCCCCCCACAAATTCTGGGAACAACATCTGAGATCTCGGTCCAGAAGAGCACACTACTAGGAACAGCAAGTATAGTGTGCCAAACCCTCAAGCTCCCAGGCCTCTGAGAGGACCCAAGTTTGAGGGGAAAATGCACCACCCATAAGTGGTGATTAAAAAATTTCTTTAAAATATATAGCGAGATGATTGGAAAACAGAAATAAGAGTGTTTGATAACTGGAAAGATGTAATGTACAGCACTGTGTAAAAGTCTTAGGCACCCTAGCTCTTGATATATAAATACCTAAGACATTTAGACAGTATGGTAGAACATAGAACATCAGAACACTTTGGCCACGACATGTGTCAACTTTTTAACCTACTCTTATCTATTTGTTGCATGAGTACAGAAGGTAGTAAAAAGGAAAATAGAATGCAGTGTATAGTGTTGTAGTTATGGAGAAAGTGCTGAGTAGATAGACAAATACATTGCAAAAGCCATCTTGAGTTGTTTGGGAGATCAAAATTTTTAAAGTTTACCTTTTAGATATGAGAGGGCTATTCAAATGTCTGATGTCCAATGATAAAGTTGTCATTGAACAAGATGGTATGTGTTCTCATCTTTTTGTATCTTCTGCCCAATGGAAGAAGGGAGAAGAGAGAATGGCTGGGATGGGAGGAGTTACATTGGCTCACTTCCACAGGCAGCAGGAAATGTAGACTGAGTCAAAGGAGGGGAGGCTAGTATGTGTGATGAACTGGGTTGTTGTTAACAACACTCTGCAATTTCTTGTCATGGTTAATGGTCGTCTGCTACATTCAGTTTGCGGCAAAAGCTTAGACAGTCAATTTGATTAAAGACATTGAAATGTCTGTCATTCCAAATGCAGTAACCATGCTATCTGAAGCATTCCAAATGATGAAGCAGATGGTGAAATGCCAGTTTCATGATGTTAAGTTCAGTTTATTATTATTGAACTATATACATGTATACCACCAAATGAAACAATGTTCCCCTAGACCAAGGTGCACAACACAGTACATAGAACTCACACAAAACACAAAGTAATATTACCAGAAAAATATAAACAGGTAAACAAATAATGAGGTGTATTGATGACACAAGTTAAAAAATAAACAATATAATGTTACTGATGCTTCAAACATGATGAAACCTGGATGATGGCGGGGATCTCAGTAGTCTCACGGCCTGTGGAAGATGCTGGTTCCTTTCCAAACAGTTCTTGTCCTGATGCTGTAGTACCTCCTGCTGATAGTAGGGAGTCAAAGAGATTGTTGGACAGATGAGAGGGATCGTTGACAATGCTAAGGGCCCTGTACACAGTACTCCTGATAAGTATCTCTGATGGGTGGAAGAGAGATCCCAGTGATCCTGTCAGTCACCCATGCAAACCGTTGTAAGGACTTGTGGTCAGATGCCTTGTAATTCTCAGACCAGATGGTGATGCAGCTGGTCAGGGCACTTGCAATGGTGCTCTTGTACAAACTGGTTAAACTAGATGGTGGGGGGTGGGGGTGGGGTAAGCCTTATTAGCAATCAGAAGTCGCAACCTGAACAGTGATTGTTGGTTGGTTGTGCTTAGCAGGGTGTCTGTCGCATTGAGAAATTACCTTGAATAATGGGCTGCATTAATCTTACCTAACTTGGCAGCAGAACCAACCCACTATTTCAAAGTTTAAAGTTCAAAGTAAATTTATTATCGAAGTAGATATATGCCACCATATATATCCCTGAAATTTGTTTTATTCTGGGCATACTAGTAAATCTAAGAACCATACTAGAATCAGTGGAAGTCTGTGTCCAAAAAGATAGACAATCAATCAATGTGCAAAAGACAATGAATTGTGCAAATTGAAAAATTAAAAAAAAATAAATACATAAGCAATAAGTATTGAGAATATGAAATGAAGAGTCCTTGAAAGTGAATCTCCAGGTTGCGGGGACAATTCATTGATGGGGCAAGTGAAGCTGAATGAGTTATTCCCACTGTCAAAAAGCCTGATGGTTGAGTGATAATAACTGTTCTTGAACCCAGTAGTGTGAGTCCTGAGGCTCCTGTACCTTCTTCCTGATGGCATCAGTGAAAAGAGAACAGGATCCGGTTGTTGGGGTCTCTGAAGATGAATGCTGCTTTCCTGCGATAGCGCTCCAAGTGGATGTGCTCAGTGGTGGGGAGGGCTTTATCCACGATTAACTGGGCCGTATCCACTACTTTTGGGAGGATTTTCTGTTCAGGGGCATTGGTGTTTCCATACCAGGCTGAGATACAACCAGACAATATACCGTCCACACCTATAGAAGTTTGTCAAAGTATTAGAAGTCATACCAAATGTTCGCAAACTTCTAAGGAAGTAGAGGCGCAGCCGTGCTTTCTTCCTAATTGCACATGTTCTGGGCCCAGGACAGATCCTCTGTGATGATGTCACCAGTGAGTTTAAACCTTTGATTCCCCATTGAAGACTGGCTCATTGACCCCCAACTTCCTTTTCCTGAAGTCAACATTCAGTGCATCAGTGTTCTCATATATTATCCAGGCTGATCCACATTAAATGAATATAGTATGTTACTGCACAGTGCAGGGCCTTCGGCCCACAATGCTGGGCTGGCCTTTTAACCTACTGTAAGGTCAATCTAACCCTCCCATCCCACATAGCTCTTCACTTTCCTGTCATCCATGTGCCTATCTAAAAGTTTCTTAAATCTGCTTAAATTAGGGCAGTGGCTGCACATCATGGCTATTCAGGATAGACTTCTGTTGCAATGCTTTCAGATTGTGGAAGCAATTCAACCACACAAACTGAAAGTGTGTAATGCTAAGCAACCGGCATTAGACAGTACTGTGTGAAAGTTTTAAGCACATATACATAGCTACGGTACTTAACACATTTGCACAGCACTGTGTATTGGTTAAAATGGGAAGGTGGTTAGGAAATAGAAATAAGAGTAATACACACAAAATGCTGGAGAAACTCAGCAGGCCAAGGAGCATCAATGGAAAAGAGTACAGTCGACATTTTGGGCTGAGACCCTTCAGCAGGATCGGAGAAAGAAAGATAAGGAGTCAGAGTTAAAAAGGTGGAGGGATGGGAGGGAGAAACACAAGGTGATTGGTGAAACTGAGAGGGGGAGGGTTGAATCTAAGAGCTCAGAAGTTGATTGGTGAAAGAGATACAGGACTGGAGAAGGGGGAATCTGGCCCTCTGGCCAAAGAAATTCCTCCTTATCTCTGTTCAAAATTGACATCCCTCTGTTCTGAGGCTGTGCCCTCTGATCCTATACTCACCCACTATAGGAAACACCTTCCCCACATCCACTCTATCTCGGCCTTTCAACATTTGGTAGGTTTCAGTGAGATACCCCCTCGTTCTTCTAATGTTCTTCCTCGTTTCAGTGAATATAGGCTCAGAGCCTTCAAACACTCCTCATGTGTTAACCCATTCATTCCCAGAACCATTCTCATGAATCTCCCCTGGACCCTTGCTCACTATACTCCGTGTGGTCTGACCAATGCTTTCTAAACTCTGAATATTACATCCTATTCTGTCCTCTGGCAATGAATACTAACATTGCATTTGCCTTCCCTACCACTGACACAGATTCTAAATCAGAGTTATTATTGCTGATTTAGATGCCATGGAGTTTATTGCTTTGTGGCAGCAGTACAGTCCAAAGACATAAAAGGACCATAAATTACAAAAATAAGTTAATAATACTAAACAAGTAATAAATAAGTAGTAATAAATAAATAGGTTGTTCAGAAATCTGATTGTGGAGGAGAGGAAACTGCTTCTGAATCAGTGACTGTAGGTCTTCAGGCTCCTATACTTCCCAATGGCTGTAACAAGAGGAGGGCGCATCACAGATAATGAGGCTCCTTAGTGATGGAGGCCTCCTCGTTGAGAGACCACCTCCTGTAGCTGTCCTCGATGGTGGGAAGGGCTGTGGCTGAGTCTTTCTAGGAGTCTCAACAAACTTTTGCTGGTTACTTCTGTCAAAGATTCTTATTTTCTTGAGGACTGAGTTTGTACAGAAGGTGATTATCATAGAGCTTGTAGAGCAAAAAAGGAAGTCTTGGAGTTATATTGCACATTCCATGATCTCTGATCACTCCAAAATGGATTATGGCAGTGAGTTAATTACCTGGGCAGAAGAGTTTGAAAAAAGAACAAGCAGGTGATGTTCAAAATATTTCTTCATCAAAGATGGTGTACTGCCTCTGTTGATTTCTGTTTTACAACTATTCATCCAGTGCAAATTCTGAAAATGTTGGTGTAGTGATCACGAATGTTGCACCAAGCAGGGTGCTCCAAGCTCAACATCAGATCACCCACAACAGCTTTTATGTTGCGTTACCTCTGGGGGAGGTGGCACCCACCAGGAAATTATGTTGCCTGTTTGTATGCTCAGGGTAAAACAGAGAAAATGCTGGAGGACCCAATCTTGTCCCGAAACATCGACTATTTATTCCTCTCCATAGTTGCTGCCTGACCTGCTGAGTTCTTCCAGCATTTCAAAGTATTTAAAGTACAAAGTACATTTATTATCATTACTCTAGATTTCCAGCTTCTGCAGAATCTCTTGTGTTATATTTGTATCTGTAGAATGCTCAATTCACCTTTACATGGTGATGTGAATGTGAAATCAGTCACTCACAGTCGTGTTCCACGTATTTATCTCCTTTGCCAGTCTAAGTGGACATTTTAGAAGTGGTTTACAGTATTTGATGAATGCAGAATAAAAGGCAGAGGACACACTACAGGACTCAGCATTGAGACCAGTGGAAGGATTTACACGGTGAAAGTAGTGTTTCGCACAGAGACTTTGCCAGCCTTAGTTTATTACCCAAGGCAACGGAAACCCAAATGCTGGTTGCTCCAACACTGTTTGTTACCCCTCATACATCTTAATAAGAGCTACATGCTGTGATCTGGGCTCAAAGTTCAAAGAAAATTTATTATCAAAGTGCATATGTGTGACCATATAGAACCTTAAGATTCATTTTATTGCAGGCTTTCACAGTAAATTCAAAGGAACACAATCAAATTAATGAAAAACCACACACAAGACAGACAAATAACTGATGTGCAAAAGACAACAAACTATGCAAATACAAAAATAAAAAATAAAAATATAATAATAATGAATAAATGAGCAATAAGTATTGGGAACATGAGATGAGAAGTCCTTGAAAGTGAAGCCATAGGGAACAGTTCAGTGATGGGGCAAATGAAGCTGACTGAAGTTATGCTCTCCGGTTCAAGAGCCTGATGGCTGAGAGGTAATAAAAGTTCCTGAACTTTATGGTGTGGGTGCCGAAACTCCTGTACCTCCTTTCTGATGATGCTTTCCTGCATATCAGTCCTTGTGTGTGTGTTGAATGGCGGAGAAGGTTTTGCTTGTGATAGACTAGGCTGTATCCCTTAGTTTTTGTAGGGTTTCCATTCAAGGGCTTTGGTCTTTTCAGACCAGGCTGGGCTGTGATGCAATCCTCTCCACTATGCATCTGCAGAAGTTTGAGATGACACGCTGAATTTTGCAAACTTCTTAGAAAGTAGAGGTGTGGCCGTGCCTTCTTTGTAATGACACTTTCATGCTGGATTCTCTGAAATAGTAACATTGAGGAATTTAAATGTGCAAATCCTTCTCACTTATGATTCCCCTGATAAAGACTGGCTCATGGACCTCAGCTTTCCCCCTCCTATAGTGAATAATCTGCTCTTTGGTTTTGCTGATATTGATATCATAGGCAGACATACCCAATGTATAAATGCCTTGAAAATCTACATATTTTGCAGCAATAGTGCAGTAGTTTAAAGTTCAAGGTTTAAAGTAACATACTGATAATAAGTATTTAACATTTCAAGTCTATTTCAAGCATGACAGATTACATCAATTTAATGACAAAATGATAAACAAGTCTAAATGTAGAAAAAAGATAAAATCTGCAGGTACTGGAAATCAAAGCAACACACACAAAATGCTAGAGGAACTTAGTAGGCCAGGTAGTATTTGTGGAAAGGAGTACAGTGGAAGAGATAAGGAGGAGATAAAGTGAGAGGAAAAATGGGAATGCAGAATGGTGAAGGGGGGCGATTACCAGAAGTTTGAGGAATCAGTGTTCATGTCATCAGGTTGGAGGCTACCCAGACAGAATATAAGGTTCTACGCCTTCAGTCTGCGTGTGGCCTCATTACGACAGTAGAGGAAGCCATGGACTGACATGTTGGAGTGGGAATGGGAAGTGGAATTAAAATGGGTGGCAATGGGATAGCTCACTTTTTCTGGTGGACAGAACGTAGGTGCTTAGCAAAGCGGTCTCCCAATCGATGTCGGGTCTCATCGATATATAGAATCATGGGTGAAGTGCCACCTCAGCTGGAAGGACTGTTTGGGGCCCTGAATGCTAGTGACAGAGCAGGTCTAGGGGGCAGGTGTGGCACTTGTGCCACTTGCAAGGATAAGTTCCAGGAGGGAGATCAGTGGGGATGGACGACTGGACAAGGGAGTTGCATAAACTGGAATGTGGCAGAAGGGGAAGAGGTGCTTGGTGGTGGGAAACTATTGGAGATGGCAGAAGTTACGGAGAATTATGTGCTGGAGGCGGAGGCTGGTGGGGTGGTAGGGTGAGGACAGGAGGAACCCTATCCCTGGTAGGGTTAGGGCAGATGTGAGCAGAATGGAAGAGATGCAGTTGTGGGGGAGGTGGAGAAGGAGTACAAACTCTCAGGTGATAGGGGAAACCAGGTGAGAAGGGTGGTGGATGACTGGGGGTGGTGAGTAAGAAACTGAATAGGGATATGTGGAAATGGAAAAGAACTGAAAAAGGAGGAGTCTACGAGGAGAGGACAGAGAAAGATGGAAGAAAGGGAAGTAGGGGGAACACCAAAAGGAGGTGACAGGCAGGTGAGGAGAAGGGAAGGAATATGAGGGGAAACAGAATGGGGAACAGAAAATGAGAGAAAGGAGATGGGGGGGGGGGTGCTGAGAAATTACTGCTGCCTGACCTGCTGAGTTCCTCCAGCATTTTGTGTGTGTTGCTCAGGGTTTCCAGCACCTGCAGATTTTCTTGTGTTTATGATTGGATAGGAATTTAAACAGCAATGTTCTTAAGGCTGAATGTCCAGGCTTTCAAATTCCTGTATCTTCTCCTATTAGGTAGAAGAGGAAAGGGAATGGCCAGGATAGCTGTTAGCCCTCCTGAAGCAGAACACACCGTGAAGATGTATTTTGTCTTTGGGGAGCCTCTTCCACTGTTACCATGCAGAGTATGCTTTAAATGATCAGTGTGCCAGTGATGCAGCAGCTATGAGCTTTTCAAATGTTTCCCAACAGTCATGTGAGTCCTATATTGACATGTTTAGGTGTGTAAACCATCAATAATGTAGCTTTTAATGTCTTTTTTTGGCTGACTTCACAGTTTTTGTAGGGAATCCAAAGCTAGGACTAAATGTTAGCACTTCAGAAGAAGGTAAAATCCAATTTCTAGGTGTGCGTTTTTCTTTCAAAATGAACAGAGGACAAAGCAATGGTCAGACAGTGCATTTTCAGCCTTCATGCATCATTCTTCGGAGATTGCAAAATTAAATCCAATATAAAGGATCCTGCCACTGTCTCAATGCCCACGTATTCATCATAGAGCTCCAATGATCCAGGTGAAAAATATTTCATGTCAAAATATAAGCATTGTACCACTGCCGGTTCTTGCTCTGTGTTGTTTTGTGGTTGAAAACCACAGTGTCTGCAGTAGCCACCCAGAGGTGGTGATGCCAGAGGCATTGTGGCAGGGTATCGATGCTGGATGAAGGCAGACCTCTCCCGTTTGTGCTGCTCTCCAGTGTTTGCTCGGTGGAAGTCAAGCTGGATTGCCTTTGTCTACAGCTGCCCTTTTTTGAAGGGCGTGATGATCGGACTGTTGCGGACTTGTTCTTGATGACAACATCCCAAACACTTATCACTTTTCAGGGTATGACACTCAGGGACATGGGTTATATTTTTTGTTTAATAGTTCAATTGTTCTATTTGATATTAGAGAAATGTATGCAATATGCATCCTGAAATTCTTGTTCTTCATAGACATTCACGAAAACCCCGAAGAATGAGTGACAGTAAAAACTGTGAGAACCCCAAAGCCCCCCCACTCCCCTCCCACACACAAGCAGCAGCAAAGCATCAACCCTCCCCCACCACCACTTACTTCCGCATAAAAAGCATCAGCACCCTCCACCCACCAAGCAAACAATAGCAAAGCCCCCAAGAAAGACCATGATCTGCAGTACAGCAAAAACTAATCATTCACCCAACAATTCAACATATCACAGGCTCTCTCTCTTGCTAATAAAGGGAAAGAGTTGTTTTCACAGTGAAAACAACTCAATGATTTGCGATGATAAAGTTTCTCGCGTCGCTTTTCTTCTGAGTTCTCTGACTCGAGAATCAGCAACAAACTCTCCCCCACCGACGAGAGAGAGAGAGCACAGTTCACTGAGTACAGAGCCTCTGGCAGCTGATCCACTGTTCCTGATGTACTGTTTTCAGTTGGCGGCACCGGCACAGAGTCAGCTCGTCCACAGGGCTGCAAAGCCTCGGAACCCTGAAGGTGTGCTCAGCTTCTAGGCTGCGTCCTTGGGATTTCGAAAAGTGGCTGGTCGTGAGCCCCTGGGAGCGGGTCCCTCCACCGCAAAGAACCAAATTCTGAGTGTAACTCCAGGTCAGGGTCTCCAACAGAACCCCATCCGCCCCGAAAAGGAAGGAGAGAGACATTAAAGGTAGAAATTAAGCTGTTTCCGCAGATGAGTTTGAAGGAGTTGCTGTTGAGCGCCTTTGTAGCTCTGCCCCATCTGTGTGTGTGACTATTTGTGATGTGGGCGAAACAAATACCAAAACAAACCTCATTCATCTCATATACACACACACACACACACACACACACGCACACGCGCACACGCACACACACGCACACGCACACGCACGCACACGCACACGCACACGCACACGCACACGCACACACACACACACACACACACTCACACACACACACACACACACACACACACACACACACACACACACACACGCACACCCCCCCCCCCCCACCCCAACAAGAGTGTCTATGTCCTTTGGCCTCCAGCAGTTGCAAATTTGGACTCGATGATGTGAGAGGAGACCAGCATGGACAAGATGGGCTGAAGGGCCTGTTTCTGTGCTGTATTTTCCGATGACTATGACAGCCAGATGAAACCCAGGCAGTTGCAGAGAGCATGGAAACTCCACCCAGCCATTATCTGTGGTTGGGATTGAACTGACATCTTGGGCACTGTGAGGCAATGGTTTTATTAGCTACAGCAGAGTGTTGCTTATTTCTTGCAAGGAATGGGCGTACATCCAATATTAGAGGGTCTAATCACTGGTTTCCTGGGGATATGGGAAAAGGGTCCATTTAAACAGACATTCTGAGCTGGAGTCATCAGTATTTTGTGGGCAGTTGGCTGATGTGGTGTTGCTCCATTCCAGGTAAGGCAGTGCACCAGGGACCATTCTTGCTCTCCCACATGGATATGAAAAATCCCATGGTATTATTCATTATAATCATAGAGTCATACAGTTATACAAAGTGAAAAGAGGCTTGAACCCAACTTCAAAGGACACTGCTGTTGTTCTCTGGTGCCATCTTGAAGAGCTTGCTTAGCAACACCACATCAGCCTAATTCCCAAGTTACTTGCCTGAATTAATTGCATTTGCCTGCATTTGTCCCGTATCCCTCTAAACCTCTCCCAAATCTGCCCAAATGTCTTTGTGTTTCTAATCATTCTAATTCTAAACCCCTCTAGCATTTCCTCTGGCAGCTTCTTTCATATACCCACCACCCTCTGTGCCAAAAACCTATCCATCAGGTCCTCTTAAACCTTTACACTCTCACCTTAAATATTTGCCCTGAGAAAATAACTGTTACAGTCTACCCTGTTGCAACCCCTACAAGGGCACCATTCAGCCTTTTCTGTACAAACTACAAAAATGTATTCATAAAATACAGGGATTTACAAGACTTTGAACAATTTCAAATTAAAATATGTTTATTAATATCTAGAAAACATATAATTCCCTGGGGGCCCACCATGCCCAGAAATCCCTAAGTGACCACATATTTCCCTCAGTACCCATAGTGACCACATATTTCATCTGCAAGGACACTCGGGCACAAACGTACTGCAACACTGGAAGAGGGGTAAGCAGTTGGCTCAGGCAAAGCACTCGACTGCCACTCAACTGTACCTGTGTGTGACCATCTTGGAGCAAACTCCCCATTAAAACCCCCGAGTGATCCAATCCCTTCCATACTGAGAGCCTATATATCGGGAGTATGGGGCTGAAGTGCAGCCAAAGCCTCTTCAGATATTTAAACAGGAGCTGAAAACCCTTCAGCCTCCATCTTTCTGGGGAAAACAATGCTAGTCTAACCAATCTCTCCTTATAACTCAGTCCTGCAGTCCTGGCAACATTCATGTGACTTTTCTCTGCTCCGAAAAATTGTGGTTCTGGTCAATATTTATTTTGTAGTCAACAGAGTTTATGCATCCATTATCACAGATAAACTCTATTTGGGATGGCACTGTAGCATAGCTGTTAACATAACGCTATAACAACGCCAGCAATCTGGGTTCAATTCATGCCACTCTCTGTAAGGAGTTTGATCACCTGCCTTGTGACCTCATGGATTTCCTCCAATGCTCTACTTTCCTCCCACATTCATAGAGGTTAGAAGCCTATTACTGTGCTGTAAGTCTCTGAATTATGTTTCTGATATTGCGATCTTCCTGTTCATAAGCTGTTTCCTGTGTAATATACTTGTTTATAAGGCCCTGATAGGGATACATATACAAAGATATACAGAAAGCAAATAGAAAAGTCATTAAGATGGTAAAGATGGAATACAAAGGATAAGTTAGCCAATATATTAAAGAGGATACCAAAAATTCCTTCAGATACATAAAGTGTAAAAGAGAGGCGAGAGTGGATATTGGGCCACTGAGAAACGATGCTGGAGAGGTAGTAATGGGGGACAACGAAATGGTGGACAAACTGAATAAGTATTTTGCATCAGTCTTCATTATGGAAGACACTGGCAATATGGTGGAAGTTCCAGGTGTTAGGGGGCATGAAGTGTGTGGAGTTATCAGAGGTTTCTTGGGAAACTGGAAGGTCTAAATGTAGATAAGTCACCTGGACCAGATGGTGTACTCTCCAGAATTTGAAAGAGATGGCTGAAGAGATTGTGGTGGCATTAGTAATGATCTTTCAAGAATCACTAGTTTTTGGAATGGTACCAGAAGACTGGAAAATTGCAAACATCATTCCACTCTCCAAGAAGGTAGAGATGTAGAAGAAAAGGGAAGTCTGTATAGGGCAGAATGTCTGACCTCAGTGGTTGGGAAGATGTTGGAGTCAATTATTAAGGATGAGGTCTCGAGGTACTTGGAGGCGCATCATAAAATAGGCTGTAGTCAGCATGGTTTCTTCAAGGGCAAATCTGTTGGAATTCTTTGAAGAAATAACAGGCAGGATAGACAAAGCAGAATCACTTGATGTTGAATATTTGGATTTTCAGAAGGCCTTTGACAAGGTGCCGCACATGAGGCTGCTTTACAAGCTACAAGCCCCTGGTATTACAGAAAAGATTCTAACATGGATAAAGCAGTAGTTGATTAGCAAAGTGGCAAAGAGTGGGAATAAAAGCAGCCTTTTCTAGCTGGCTGCTGGTGACTAGTGGTGTTCCTCAGGGTTCTGTATTGGGATTGATTCTTTTTAAGTTATATGTCAATGATTTGGATGATGGAATTGATGGCTTTGTTGCAAGGTTTGCAAACAATATGAAGATAGTTGGAAGGGCAGGTAGTTTTGAGGTGGTAGAGTGGCTACAGAAGGACTTAGACATATTAGGAGAATGGACAAAGAAATGGCAGATGGAATACAATGCTGGGAAGTGTATGGGCATGCACTTCGGTAAAAGAAATGAAAGGGTTGACTATTTTCTAAATGGAGGGAAAATACGAAAAAAATGAGGTGAAAAGAGACTTGGGAGACTTTGTGCAGGATCCCCTAAAGATTAATTTACACATTGAGTCTGTGGTGAGGAAGGCAAATGCAATGTTAGCATTCATTTTTACAAGAATATAAAAGCAAGGATGTAATGTTGAGACTAAAGCACTAATGAGGTCTCACTTAGTGTATTGTAAGCACGTTTGGGGTTCTTACCTTAGAAAGGTTGTGCTGAAACTGGAGAGGTTTCAATAGAGGTTCAGAATCAGGTTTATTATCACCGGCATGTGACGTGAAATTTATTAACTTAGCAGCAGCAGTTCAATGCAATACATATTCTGGCAGAGAGAGAAAAAAGTAATAATACATAAAATTAAACATAATAATAAATAAACAAGTAAATCAATTATGTATATTGAATAGATTAAAAAATGTGCAGAAACAGAAATACTGTATATTAAAAAAGTGAGGTAGTGTTCAAAGAGGGGAAGAAGCTGTTCCTGAATCACTGAGTGTGTGCCTTCAGGCTTTTGTACCTCCTACCTGATGGTAACAGTGAGAAAAGGGCATGCCCTGGGTGCTGGAGGTCCTTAATAATGGAAGCTGCCTTTCTGAATCACTACTCCCTAAACATGTCCTGGGTACTTTGTAGGCTAATGCCCAAGATGGAGCTGACTAGACTTACAACCTTTTGCAGCTTCTTTCGGTCCCGTGCAGTAGCCCCTCCATACCAGACAGTGCTGTATCCTGTCAGAATGCTCTCCATGGCACAGCTATAGAAGTTTTTGAGTATATTTGCTGACATGCCAAATCTCTTAAAGCTCCTAATAAAGTACAGCCACTGTCTTGCCTTCTTTATGACTACATCGATATATTGGGATCAAGTTAGATCCTCAGAGATCTTGACACCCAAGAACTTGAAACTGCTCACTCTCTCCACTTGGGTTCTTTCACCTTACCCTTCCTGAAGTCCGCAATCAGCTCTTAAGACTTACTGATGTTAAGTGCCAGGTTGGAGCTGCGACACCATTCCACCAGTTCACATACTGTACCTCACTCCTGTATGCCCTCTCATCACCACCTTAGATTCTACCTACAATGGTTGTATCGTCAGCAAATTTGTAAATGGGATTTGAGCTATGCCTAGCCACACAGTCATGTGTATATAGAGAGTAGAGCAGTGGGCTAAGCACACACCCCTGAGGTACGCCAGTGTTGATTGTCAGTGAGGAGGATACGTTATCACCAATCCACAGGGACTGTGGTCTTCCAGTTAGGAAGTCGAGGATCCAATTGCAGAAGGAGGTACAGAGACCCAGGTTCTGCAGCTTCTAGATCAGGATTCACAAAAATGATTCCAGGATTGAATGGCTTGTCATATGAACAACATTTGATGGCTCTGGGTTCGTATTCACTAAAGTTCAGAAGAATGAGAGGTGACCTCATTGAAACCTATCGAGTAGTGAAAGGGCTTGATAGAGTGGATGTGGAGAGGATGTTTCCTATGGTGGAACAGTGTAAGACCAGTGGACACAGCCTGAGAATAGAGGGAAATCCTTTTGGAATGGAGATGAGTAGAGATTCTTTAGCCAGAGAGTGGTAAATCTGTGGAATTCTTTGCCACAGGCAGTTATAGAGGCCAAGTCGTAATGTATATTTAAGCAGAAATTTATAGATTCTTGATTGGTCAGGGCGTGAAGGGATACGAGGAGAAGGCAAGAGATTGGGGCTGAGAGGGAAATGGATCAGCCATGATGAAATGGCAGAGCAGATGTGATGGGCCAAATGGCCTAATTCTGCTCCTATATCTTATGGCTTTATGGTCTATACCACTGCTCAAATGCTAATAATTCTTTCTAATGACCACAGTGCATTTATAAAGTGCATTTATTATGAATTTTACAACTCTTTCCAACTCCAAACATCAAACTAGATTTTCATAATGATGATAGTAAATAATTTTAAATGTTTTTTGTTTATATTATGAGGTTATCACTTGCTTTTCACTCAGTTCTAATATTAAAAACTACAATTTGTGTTCCTGGATCCAATATTCGACATTGTCCCCTCATCAGAGCCCATCCTGTTTAAGAAATTAACTTGGAAACTTTATATCTCATTCCCTCCTCCAGCCCACTAATATAGACCCTTTCTAGTAAAGCATTTCTAAACACTCTCCTGAGTTTTTATGCCTGGGTACAAAATGTCCCACATAATATTCCAGTTGGTGGTCAACTAAAACATAGAACACAGAGCAGTACAGTATAGTACAGACACTTTAGTCCACGATGTTGTGCTAACTTTTCAACCTACTTGAAGATCAAGCTAACCTTTCCCTCCAACATAGCCTTCCATTTTCTACCATCTATGTGCCTATCTAAAAGTTTCTTTAATGTTCCTAATGAATCTACCTCTTTTTCCACTCCGAGTGGCATGTTCCTCGCATCTCCCACTCGCTTCATAAAAAACTACCTCTGACATCCTCCCTATACTTTCTGCAAATCACCATAAATTGTACCCTCTCATATTAGTCAATTCTGCCCTGGGAAAGAAAGTGCACTCAGTCTATGCCTCTGATCATCTTGTACAACTATCAAGTCAACTCATATCTTCCTTCACTCCAAACAGAAACGCTCAAACTTGCTCAGCCTATCCCCATAAGACATGCTCTCTAATTGAAACGGCATCCACGTAAATCTCCTCAGCACCCTCTCTAAAGCTTTCACATGCTTTCTATAATGAGACAACAATATTTGAAATCTGGTCTGACCAGTGTTTAAGAGCGTTTCAACATTACCTTATGAATCTTGACCATATAAATGTGTCATTCAGTTGAACGGGTCTCTGCCAGTTATACAGTTCCACAAAAAACTCATCCCATTGATTTTTGAAACATCATTCATTGCATTGTGTTACATGATCTTGCTTCATCACTTGCTTCATCATAAATGGACCTATGTTACCTGCCTCAATTTTCTCAAATGGTAACAGATTCATTCATGTGGTAAAGAATTTTCTCCAGAGTACTCTGGTGGATTTTTTTTAATGATTATATGACAAAAAGTTTTGACCCAAAATGCTGACTGTTTATTCCCCTCCATAGATGCTGCGTGACCTGCTGAGTTCCTCCAGCATTTTACGTGTATTGCTTAAGATATCCAGTATCCGCAGAATCTTTTGAGTTTATGATTTCTTTAGCTATTTCCATTTTCCGCTGGTGGAAACACTTTCTACTTAACCCCATCTAACCTCTTACTATCTGCAACAGAAAAAAACCTCTTTCTGAACAGTTAATCAGTTTGAGAACGAGCCCCAGCCGGTTTAGTTGTTCCTTATCATTCTGTGCAGAGTAACTTGGAGTTGATACCACTTATAATCTTTAGCATTAAACTAATGACCTGGAAAACATCAGTTTAATTTCCACCCTGCAGCTGGGGAATCTAAATTTAGTTAATTACTTAATTCAAACCGGAATAAAACTTAGTTTCAGTAAATCAAGACAGAAAAATATCGAGATGTTACAAAAGCCCATCTGGTTTACAAATGTACTTCGAAGAAGAGCAACTTCAGAGCTGGTCTCATAGCTCCAACCATACCAATACATTATTATTAATTATTAATTGTTCATTGATGGGGGGGGGGAGGAAGCAACTTATTTCCAGTTTAGATTCAGGAGTTGAGTTTATTTATTATATGTACATTGAAGCGTACTGTGAACTGCATTGTTTTTGTGAACAACCAACACACCTGAGGGTGTGCTAGAGGGCTGCCCGCAAGTGTTGCCACACATTCCATTGCCGACATAGCATACCCTTAATGCTCGGCAGTGGCAACACAGAACAAAACAAGCAACAACTCAACACCAAAAGAAGTTTCTTTCATCCCACACATATACACACACAGGCAGGCAGACACACACACAAAGAGAGAGACAGACAGACAGGTAGACACACACACACACACACACACACACACACACACACACACACACACACACACACACACACACACACAAAGAGACAGACAGGCACACCCCCACCCCCACACACAATGAGACAGACACACACACATATACACACACCCCCACATACAAAGAGACAGACACACACACACACATACACACACTCACACTCACACTCACACACACACACCACTACCACCACCACCACCACCCCTCCAGCACTGGGCATTTGGCTGCCTCAGTGGACTTACAGAGGTTCACAAACCCGGGGTTCAGACAGCGGGCTTTGAATTCTGGACTTAATCATGGGGGAGACACATTACATCAAATGTGGAATTGTGAAGATGATGATGAGACACCTTGAACCACTTTAGACTTTGAAGATGGATCACCACCAACTTCTGAAGGTGGTAAATTCCCACTTCTGATGATGAATGGAAGAAAAGAGCCTAAGCTTTTCTTGTACACTAGAGGTGTTAACCATTTCATGCTCTAAGTTCTAAAGGGCTACCCAGCATTTGCTGAAGAGGATGTCATTTCTTTATATGAAAAGAAATATAATTACATTAAATAAGTTACCAAGATCTACAATCTAGGGAAAATTTTTAAAAAAGCAGAATTGCTTTGATTCATTCACTGGAAAGACAGATAACGTAATTGGCAGGTTTCAGATGATTGATACATTTGAGCCGTTGTAACTGTACCCAGCTCAGTAAAATTGAGTAATGGGTTTTGACCTCATGCTATTTCTGAAATTCATTGGAGTTTTAGCATTAGTGCTTCTGCCATTCCATTAGAGGCACAAAGCTTTAATCATAATATGTGGAAGATTCAAATTACAGTGGTAATATTCAATTGAATTTCTGGTGAGGGGTCTGGTCTGGAAGGAACACATTTAGAAGCCCATGAGCACACTTTACTCAGCTTTTATGGCCATGATTTTGTACTGCCAGATAATAATGTGCAGCATGTAACTAGATTTTCAACTGGCACTGTACTATTCTCAAGCTGGGGAAGAGAGAAGGCTACCACAACTTAAAAATCATAATTTGCTTTATTGTAAATAGCCTCAAACGATACCTCATGGAAATACAGCTATTTTAAAAGAGCAAAAATATATGTATAAATATTGAAAATCTGGAAGAAAAACTACAGAGGTTCCTCAGCATTTCTGTTGGAAAGTAACACTGTGGCAAGAACTGGGACATTTCATTTTGATGGCATGTCAGTATTAAAAGCCAGCTTGTGGCTTAGTGGACTTTGGGGTGAAAGCTCCCAAGTTCGAATCCAGCCGGCTCCCGTGAACGCTTTCCATCCGGCTGGGTTGACTGCCGAGCTAGCAACTCGACCTCGTAAAAAAGAAATTGCCTGCTACAGAAACATCAACAGCAAAAAGTTGATGGCCTATGCTCTCTCGTGAGTTGAAAGGCAATTTCTTTCATTCTCTTTTCAGTATTAAAATGAAACTGGTCAATTTGTTTTGTTTTCTCTCCATGGATGCTGCCTGACCTAGAAAAGTATCTCTTGCATTTTCATTGCAACACACACAAAATTGTGGAGGAACTCAACAGATTAGACAGCACCTGTGGAAAGTAATACACAGTGGACGTTTAGGACTAAGACCCTTCAATAGGATTTGCATTTTCAGTGTTAAATTATGTTTTTTTTTAAGTAGGCTTATGCAGATAAACCTATTGTTGAAAAGGAAAATGTGGTTGTAAACTCATAGAAACCAGAAGAAAGCTGTTAAAGCATTAGAAATGGAACAAAAATGAGGGAGATTCAAAGTTTACAGTAAATTTATCATCAAAGTACATATACTATAGTCCACCATATATTACTCTGAGATTCATTTTTTCACAAGTATTTACAGTAGAGAAAAATACAACGAAATTAGTGAAAAATGCACACAAACCAAAGACCGACAAGCAACTATGTGCAAAAGAAGACAAAGTGCCAAAACATAAAAACAAACAAAAATAAATAACGAAATACATAAATGCCTACATACATTCTGAAAGTATGAATTACAGAGCTCTCAAAGGCGAGTCCATAGGTTGTGGAATCATTTCAGTGTTGAGTGAAGTTATCCATTCTGGTTCATGAGCTTGATGGTTGAAGTGTAATAATTGTTCCTGAACCTAGTGTTGGTAGGGCTAGTAGAGAAAGTAGCAGATAAAATAGGGAAAGATGGTTAAATAATACCAGGCACTGCAGTTGGGCAACCAACTGCAGTCGATAATTGAGTGTAGGGAGGATGATCTCTAAGCGAACAACAGTTTTTACTTTGTGGCTGCCTGTAAGGAGACAAATCTCAGGGATGTATATAGTACAAATATTTTGATAATATATGTACTTTGAACTTTGGATACCTCATAGGCAATATCTTAGCCACAAAGGATCTTCATCTGAATTTGAAACATGTTGATGAAGAATGCACTGTGTATGTTAATATTTCATATATTGGGTTGGTGAACATGGTGTCTAGGGAATGGACTGCAACTTCAGAGAAGTTACTTTTTAAAGACAGGTGAAATCGTATTATGTCATCATTTTGTCAGCTGGAACAGTAAATGAACAAAATTTTTGTCTGTAGCTCCAAATTGCGACAGACAGTGAGCTTATTCAAGGGCCTATTTTAGGAACTGCATAAGAGGTCGGTTCACATAGGGAGATGTGGCCAACTGGATTGGAAGCTCCCTAGGCTAATTGTTGTCAGCATTCAGGTTTGTAACTGTCTTGATTTTTACGTTGCTTGTAATCTATATTAATTTCAGGTGAGCGCTTGTCTTTTTATATTGAATCTCATTATAAAACATACAAAACAGAAAGAGACCATTTGTCCTAACCAATGCATGCCAGTATTTATGCTCTACTTTTCTGCCTAACCATCTTCCTCCTCTCTCCACTAAACCCTTCTTTTCCTCATGCAATACTGTACAAAAGTTTTTGGCACATGTAAAAAACATTCTGTAAAGCGAAGATGCTTTCAAACATAATGAAATGAAAAATTTCTAATTATCAAAAAAATTACTATAAAGAGCAGTAAACAGTAAAAAAAAAAGCTAAATCAAATCAATATTTGGTGTGATCACCCTTTGCCCTTAAAATTGCATCAATTCTCTTAGGTATACTGTTGTGCTGTATTTTAAGAAAATCAGCTGGCAGCCTCTTCCAAGCATCTTGGAGAACTTGCGACAGTTCTTCTGCAGACTTTGCCCGTCTTGCTTGTTTCTGTTTCTCCAGGTAATCTCAGACAGTCTCAATAATGTTGAGATCAGGGCTCTGTGGAAGCCATACCATCTGAAACCATATAGAAAATCTAGGGTGCCTAAGACTTTTGCACAGTACTGTACAGTTATTTAGCTTCCCCTTAACTGGTTCTATATTATTCATCTTAACTGTAGCCCTGGTATTGAGTTGCACAGAATTAGTTTTCCATGGGCAAAGAAGTTTCTTAATTATTTCTGGTTGCATGGGTGGCTTTGCCAATTTGTTAGTTGATGACCAATCCAGATTCTGAATCCCACAACGACAGCTGAATAACTGAAATAAATCTGTAACAATAAAAAGTATTACAGAGTCAAAAATCAATGCCAGTTCCTTGACAACAGTAAGCCGTTTCTCTCTCATAAAATGCTCAAGGTTTTATTGTTGCTAGTCCTCCTGATTTTACAAAAGACTTGATTCCAATCTAACGGTCTGAAGAGGCTTACATTTATTCATTTGCTTTTCATTCTCTTTTGCTTTTATCTAGATAGCTAAAGAGAATCTGGACCAATGGTGTCAATGAAGGGTCTCAGTCTAAAATGTTAACTGTTCATTTCCCTCCATGGATTCTGCCTGATTTTCTGAGTTCCTCCAACATTTTGTGTGTGTTCCTTCAGATTTTCAGCACTTGCTGTCTCTCTTGTGTCTCTGTGGGATCTTAGTATATGGGATCATCTCTGGCATTGATTACCATCCCATATTTGCAATTAGATGCTGGTGTTGAATCTTCTCTTTGAACAGCTGTGGTCCTTCTGCTATTGACTATGGTAGCTCTGAGATTGGGACTCAGTGACAGTAAGTGAAGAATGATCTATTATTTAAACATCTCTACAGATCTTTGCCACTGTCTGCCCTATTTCTGGGCTTTAGATTATGGGGGTGATTGATAAGTTTGTGGCCTATGGTAGAAGGAGTCAATTTTAGAAAACCTAGAACATTTATTTTTCCTACTGTTACACACTTAGTCCAGCGGTCGTGGAGCATACGGATCCCTTCTTTGTAGAAGTCGGCGTCTTGGACCTCCAGAAGTGGTCCACAGCATGGGGTGATTGATAAGTTCATGGCCTAAGGTAGAAGGAGTTGAGTTATTAACTTCAAACTTCCTGCATTTTCACTCAAAGACATGAACTGTACGTGCATATAACGAGAGCTGTATAACACATCGCCTTCTAACTTAGGCCATGAACTTATCAATCACCCCTGCTGTGGACCACCTGGAGGTCCAAGACTCTCTCACTACATGCATAGGAAGTTCAACCCTTTGAGTGATTAAGCAGAAAGTTTGAAGTTAATAAGTCATCTCCTTCTACCTTAGGCCATGAACTTATCAATCAACCCTGCTGTGGACCACTTCTACAAAGAATACTCCATGACCACTGGACTAAGTGTGTACATGTAGGAGGCGACTATGTTGAAAAATAAATGTGCTAGTTTTTCTAAAATTGACTCCTTCTACCTTAGGCCATGAACTTATCAATCACCCCTCATATATCTAATTCTGTAACATCCATGTGATAATTTGCACCATTCTTCTGGAATGCTGACTTTGATTCTGATTTCTGGGAATATACCTAGTTTGGATGAGGTATCTCAGACAGCATGGAAACAAAAACCAGAATCAGAATGAAAATCCACACTGGGCTTTGCGGCAGCAGTGCGATACATATGATATACTATAAACTGTGATAGGGCATGGGCTTTATCAGTAAGGAAGACATCTACTCCCGCCCTCTTGCACAGGTGGAGAGCACAGTAGAAGAACTTCCAGTGTGGGTCTCCAGTGCTGCCTCTGTTCATCATGGGTGTGTCATGGTCAGTATAACTCTGTGTAAGGAAGCTTCCTGATTGGTTCTAACATATTGGAGCTCCATTGAATTAAGCCAACTCCATATGCAACCATAAGACGGTGGTGCTCTCAGTCTCCTACTGCTCTTGCCCTTCTGGCAGCATGTCGTTGTGAATTGTGGAGGTGCCATCGGGTCAAGAGCTGTTGTGCATTTTTATTAAAGTCACTACAATAGATTTCAGAGTTAGATTGTAATACAATGATGTGGCGTTTGCTACCAGCAACTGAGAATGATTTTCAAGGTAATGGAACTCGGGCTCAATTACTCTTTGAAAATTGTGTGTAGTTTCAGAATCAGAACTTCAAAAAAGTTCTGGTGGAAGTGCCACCATGAGTAATAAGTGAGAAGGTCCGATGTAAAATAAACTTTGAGCAGGATGGAACATTTTCTTAGATAAAAGGGAACATAAAATCTGCAGGTGCTCAAAATCCAAGGTTAAATGTACAAAATGCTGGAGGGACTCAGCAGGTCAGGCAGCACCTAAGGTAGGGACATGTTTGACACAACTTTGTGGACCGATGGGCCTGTATTGTGCTGTAGGTTTTCTATGTTTCTATGAAATGAATAAGTAGTTGAACTTTCAGCCCAAAAATTGACTGACCTGCAGAGTTCCTCCTGCATTTTGTGTGTTTTGTCATAAAATTACACAGGATGGAGTGGCAATTTTTGAAACTTGATTCCATTCATTTCACTGAAGCTGGATTACAAATACTTACTGTGGCTAATAAAGTGGCTACAGTGTGTATGTTTGTGGTCTTCTTCTGTTGTAGCCCATCAAGGTTCAATGTGGTGTGTGTTCAGAGATGCTTCACTGCACCCGCACAGAAGTGTTGTAACTTGGTTATTTGAGTTACTGTCGCCTTCCTGTCAGCTTGAACCAGTCTGGCCATTCTCCTCTGACTTCTCTCAATGCATTTTTGCCCATAGAACTGCCACTTGCTGGATGTCTTTTTTTGTTTCTCGCACCATTCTCTGTAAACTCTAGAAACTGTTGTCCGTGAAAATTTCAGATTAGCAGTTTCTGAGATACTCAGACCACCCCAACTGTCACCAACAATCATTCTGCAGTCAAAATGACCTGGATCACATTTCTTCCCCATTCTGATGTTTGGTCTGAACAGCAATTCAACCTCTTGATTATGTCTGCATCCATTTATGCATTGAGTTGCTGCCTCATGATTGGCTGATTTTTGAGCAGGTGTAAAGGCATAGCTAATAAAATGGCCTCTGAGTGCACATTGGTAAGCAACAAGGACAGACTTCAGCCTGAGTGGTTTAGTACAGGTGAATGCCAAACCCACACAAAATGGTGGTGGATCTCAAGAGGTTCAAATAAACATGAAGCCTCATTTGAAGATGAAGGATCTCAGCAAGCTGAGACCCTTCATCATGTTGAGACAGAATCTGATGAAGGGTCATGGCCCAAAACATTGATTCTTTTCCTCTCCATAGATGCTGCCTGAACTATTGAGTTCCTTCAGTATTTTGTTTGTTACTTTGAATTTCCGGCATCTGCAGAAACACTTATCTTTATGAATGTTAAATAATTCTGCCGCTGTCTGTATGAAGCTTGTATGTTCTCCCCATGAGCGCATGGGTTTCTTCCGCATATTCCAGTTTCTGCCCACATTCCAAAGATCGAGGTTAGGAGGTTTGTTGGTTACATGGGTGTAGTTGGATGGTGCAGAGTTGTTGGGCCAGAAAAGCCTGTTTCCATGGCCGTGTCTCGAAATAAATAAAAATAAAAGGGTCCCATAGAGAGACCAAATAAAGAACTGGAGAATGCTGAGAACATGGGACGATGCCATGCAGACGTCAGGGTGTTGCATTTTAAGAACAATTTTTTTTTCATATGATGGGAGCATGGTGGCATAGTGGTTACACAGTATTATAGCAGCTCAAAACATTGGAATTTGGAGTTGAATTCTGATGCCATCTGTATGGAGTTTGTTTACTTCTCTGTGTTTTCTCTGAGTGCTCTGGTTTTCTCCCACAATCCAAAAAGGTAACTTTTAGATGGCTATTTGGTCATTATAAATAGTCCTGTGATTGAGTGATTGAGGCCTTGGGTGGTCAGGGTTGACCATGGATGTTGTGTTCCAGCTGTCTAGATATGGAGAGTAAGCTGTTGTCCATGTAGCAAGCTTCCCCTCTCCACACGTCTGATGAACCCAAGGAAATGGCAGAGACAGGTACAGTTTAGTACCAGCAGCACTGCAGGGGTTGCCAGGCAGTGTTTAATTCAACGTAGGACTGCCTTAGGGACTCCAGCCCTGAATTTTTCCCTCAGGTTTACACCCAAAGCCTTCCCCATGAGTAGGTATAGCCACAATTCAGTGGACGTGTGAGATCAGTGTTTTCCTTCTCCTAGATGAGCTGCCAACCACAGCAGACAAGCCCCAACTCTCTGAAGTGACTGGTTTTAAGGCGCCAGTAACCCACCTGTCAGGGGAAGCGGTTCCGCCGGGCTTCGTAGCTAAGCCACACGTGAAGGTGAGGAGCTGGACTTGGTTGTCAGAGGCTACTTGAGGTGCACACCATTGGGAGCATTTAATAGGTTGTGGGAGCTTGACCCCATTATCACCCCTAGCTATAGCGATGTTAAGGAACCAATGTTACTAGGCTAAGGTTAAATAGGTGGATTGCTAGATGGTGTGGCTCATTGTACCAGAAGGACCTGTTCCACGCTGAATCTCTAAATATATACTTGAGTAAATAAGAAGAATGAAATAGAAAGATACAGAAACAAAGTTGGAAGAAAAGATGTGAATATGTTGTGCATGAACCTCACTGTAGATCTTTGGTGCTAACGATTGTACTTCTGGTTTTAGGTTACAGCTAATCCTGCAATATCTATGTGACAGCTTGCACCACTCTTCTGGAACAATGAGTTCAGTTCTCATTTCTGAAAATGTACCTAATTTGAGTGAGGTATCTCAGTATGGAAACTAAAGCCTGACTTATTCCCACTCACAGAATCATATCTTTCTATCAATAAGTCAGAATCCTCCATTTCTCGCAAGGCATGGGTTTTATCATCAGTAAGGAGGACTACTCCCTCCACCCGCCACCAAAGGTGGGAGCACAGTGGAGCAAAATGGCTGACGGGGTGTCTCCAACACTCTGAACCACATTAGATCCTCGTGGTCACTTTAACTGTGTGTAAGGAAGCTTCCTGATTATATCGGAATTATTAACACTTCACTAGATTAAACAAACTCCATACTCAAGAAGCACCAAGAATAGCACAAGCGCAGACTGCCTTCTCCATGTGACGTTCAGTGTTAATCGACATTGACTTGGTAACATCGCTATTCTCTGCTGTTGGATTTGGATGTAGAATTGTTATTTTTCGGGTAGTTTAACTCTCCTATGCTTGCTTGTATTTTTATACAATCACCGATATACATGTAATTGTTCAGTAAATTTTCCAGTAATTACAATACAGTTGGTGCGGGACATTAGCATAGTGATTAGCGTAATAATTTACAATGGCAACGACCGGAAGATTGCGGTTCAGTTCCTGCCACTGTCTAGAAGGAGTTTTAATACACTTCCTACAAACTTCTAAGGATTTTATATGCCTCTATTTAATATAAAGGTGTATAAAATCATGAAAAATATACAGTGGGTGAATGCACACACTATTTTCCCAAGGCTGAGAAATCAAGAACTCAACAACATAAAAAGAATGCAGAATAAAGCGTAACAGCTACAGAGATGTTATTCATTCAGATAGCTATCCTTGGCCTAGTTATCAGAATGAATAGCAACTTTGCTATGTGTAATTCATACAAAAATGTATTTTGTACATTGTGCCCTTTGCTGGATAAGTCCCACTGGCATGGCACAGTGCTGCTGACTGGCGAGCTGCTTCCTGTCTCTGCTGACAGTGCTGAGTTTGCATGTTCTCCGTCACTTTGTGGATATCCACTGGCTCTTCCATTTTACATCCACGCCCCAAAGGCAGTTGAGTTGGTCGGGCAACTGGCCACTGTAAACTGTCCCCAGTGTGCAGGTGAGTAGTCAAATCTGGGCGCAATTGATGGGAACATGGAAGAATAAAATATGACTGGTTTAAATTCAGTGTTTAATAATCAAAGACTGCACTCTGGTTGAATGTCCAAACTGGGTACTCTTTCACTAATTTTGTTATGGTTATTATTCTATAGATTTATTGAGTATACTCACAAGGAAATTAATCTCAAGATTGTATATGATGACAGATATGTATTTTGATCATAAATTTACTTTGAACTTTGAACTTTTGAACTTTGGCACAAACTCAGTGAGACAAAGGACTGGTTTTGTTACCAATGATTCCAGAGCTCCAGGTCTTGAGGGTGCATCAGTCAAATTGAACCACACTATTCTGGATTATGTAGCATGAAGAGAAACATAAAAATGAGTTTTATTGGTCACATGTCTGGTGAAATGTGTTGTTTGTGTCAATGACCAACACAGTTCAGGGATGTGCTGGGGCAGCTGACAAGTGTTGCTTCTGGCAGCAACAGAGCATGCCCACTACTTGCTAACCCTAACCCGTATGCCTTTGAAATGTGAAGGAAACCGGAGTACCCGGAGGAAACCAATGTGGTTATGGAGAGTACTTACAAACTCGGTGGGAATTGAACTATGATCTTACAGCTGGCACTGTAAAGCATTACACTAACGATTATATTACCATGCTGCCCCAACTGTGGATTAACAGCAAAAGAATGGATTAACAGCAGAAGCACCGAAGATAATTTCACTTGTGGTGATATTGAATTTGCTGACCACAAAGTTTTAAATTTAAACAAAAATCTTAAGCCCTATCTGATATAAATAGACACGGTTACCCCCACTAAAGAAAGGTTAAGCTGTAGCTATCTACTTGTTCAAAAACTAGTTCACTCCCCTGTTTATCCTCTACAGTGAGCTTAGCTGCCGGTAATCACTATTTGAGCAGTGGGTCCCCCCATCCTACCAAGGAGATGCTTCCAGCTATCAACATAGTTTCAACACATTTCATTTGTTTTTAGTGATACATGTTGAAATCCAGACAAAACTCAAAAAAACACATTTAAAACTCATGGAAGACTTTTATCTTAAAAAACATTTCTAAATTACAAACAATTTCTAAAACACAAAGGATTTCCAAAGCATCGGTACAATTCCTATATATATGTATATATATGTATACACACACATACACACACAGTACATACTTACTGTAATTCACATATAAACTGTATATACAAACACAAAAAAGTAGTGAGGTAGTATTTGTGGGTTCAATTTCCATTCAGAAATCAGACAGCAAAGGGGAAGAAGCTGTTTTCTTGAATCATTGAATGTGTGCCTTTAGGCTCCTGTACCTCCTCCCTGATGGTAGCAATAAAAAGAGGACGTGTCCAGGGTGATGGTGGTCTTAACGATTGCTCCTTTTTTTAATAAATTTTTTTAATTGCATTTTCAAACGATTGCTCCTTGAAGATGTCCAGGATGTTAGAGAGGCTAGTGCCTATCATGGAGCTGGCTCAGTTTACAACTTTCTTCAGCTTATTTCGATCCTGTGCAGAGCTCCCCCCCCCCCCCCACCCCGTATCATATGGTGATGTAGCCAGTTAGAATGCTGTCCATGTTACATCTGTAGAAATGCTTGAGTACCAAATTTCCTCAAACTCCCAATGAAATATAGCCACTATTGAGCCTTCTTTATAATTGCATTGATATGTTGAGCCCAGGATAGATTCTCAAGGATGTTGACACTCATGAACTTGAAATTGCATGCTCTTTCCACTTCTGATCCCCCTATGAGGGCTGGTGTGTGTTCCCGTGTCTTTCCCTTTCTGAAGTCCACAATTGGCTCTTTGGTCTTACCGACATTATGTGCAAGGTTGCTGCTGCTACACCACTCAACCAGCTGATCTATTTCACTCCTGTACACCTTCTCTTCACCATCTGAAATCTTGCCAACAATAGTTGTGTTGTCAGCAAATTTATAGATTTATAGAATTTATAGATTCTAGTCATCCCATCATTCTGTCATTCTTCTTAATGTTCTTTAACCATTCCTTGTAAGCTGAGATGCTCTCTACATTTATACTGTTTTCCTGCCACTTGGGGGACTTCACATGTATGTGCTATTTTTTCAGATGCTTTTTTACATAAAGAGTCTGAGATTTTCTAGGAGATACAGTTTCAAGGTAATTAATACTGTGAAACTGATTCAATGAGCATATCAACCTTCAAACTACTAACAGATTGATATGCTAAGTGATAGTATCCAGCTGGTCTGCAAGCTTTCTTGAACTAAATAATTTAGCCAGCTTGTCTGGTTTGAAACAAGCCCAATTAAATAACCTAATTGTCTTACACTGCATCTCTTGAGAAGTCAGTCCAGATGCTGTGGTCTGGCATCTTGTGCTTTATAGGCAGTGCTGTTTGTTTCCAAAGCAGTCCTTTTAACTTCAGACTGATTACTGCTTACCATTTCAACTAAGACTGGCTCCCGGTTATGACAAGAAGCTAAACAAAGAATATTAATTGAAAATTTATCTTATTGAAAAAACAACCCTTTGATCTCTGGAAGTTTTAGCTGGTATATTAGAAAGATAAGATTGGCAAAGAATATAGAAAGGTCCATTGGCCATGGGCAGTGATTATCCATCAGACTCTGACTTGCCTCATGCAGTTCCTGCTGTCTTTCTCCAATTTATTTTCAAAACATGATATTTTTAAGAGGTTCTATCAAAGTTTGTTTCAAAAATGTAGGCATCACATTTGGATGATTAAGTCTGTACAGGGTGGCACACCATGGTAGTGATTAGCACACTGCTTTACAGCATCAGATGTAAGTTTGGGGTTCAATTCTTGCCACAGTCTGTAAATGTTTGCATGTTCTCCCTGTGACTATGTAGGTTTCCTCCAGGTACTCTGGTTTCTTCCCACATTCCAAAGACGTACAGTTAGGGTAAGTGAGTTGTGGGCATGCTATGTTGACACCCGAAGCGTGGTACCACTTGCGGGCTGCCCCCGGCACAATTCTTAGACTGTGTTGATTGTTGAAGCAAATGATGCATATCATCATATGTTTCAATGTTTCAATGTACATGTGTCAAATAAAGCTAGTCTTTAATTTCTTTGCTGGTGGCAAAAATATTACAGTCCCAGCTTTCTGAAGGGAAACTAATAGCTAAGATTCAATTTTGGTTAAATTTCTGTTTGAGACAGGCTGTCAGCTCCAGTCCGCTTTGGAGACTTACCTCAATTCAATTTCAATATACAAAATTTTGGAAGTTAGCCAATCTCTGACTGGGTTTTGTACAATTGTTTCCTACAGTACTGTTTTCTACTCCAATGCCCAGATGGTCTCTTTCAATCTATTCTCATAAATTGGTTGGTATTGCTGCCCATTGATACTTTTAATTCTTCCAATGGTTTGTAGGCACATGTCCATTGATTTGTTTCCCTCTTTGGATTTGATTCAGAATTTTAAGATTAAGCAGCAATTAAACTGAGGAAGGAATTTTGTGTTTTTTGGTGAACGGCATTTGTCACACTAACAATAAGCAATATATTTTATGTTAGGTAGAATTTACAGCTCAGAAACAGCACATTTGGCCCAACCATCAGTATTTATGCCCCACTTGAGCCTCCTCCCACTGTATTTCAGTTCATTCTATTGATAGATCAATTGCTCCCTCTGCACTGAAGTATTTTTCTGGTTTACTTTTATGTGAGCAATTGTACCATTTACTTCCCAACTACTCCATATGCTGCAGAGATTATGGTACAGTATCCCAGTTAATACCTTTGGTTTTCAAAATACCTTGTACTTAATTACTCAGCCAGATCAATTTGGTAATGACTGCCTGCCAATTTACTTGAAATCTACAACAGGAAAGGAATGTTGATGAATATGCTAACTAGTACCTTTCTGTCACCGGTAATCAGCTCATTCATTAAGAGTTACAGAGACATAGAGCACCGTAGTGCAGAACCATGATCTCCAGATGATCGAATACATGCTAAATTGTTATTTTGCCTAGTCCTGTCTACCCGCACCTGGATCATAGCCCTCCATACCCCTCCACCAATGCACTTATCCAAACATCTCTTAAAAGTTGGAATCAACTCTGCATCCACCACTTTGTTCCACACACATTCCACCTTTTGCATGAAGAAGATCGCCCTCAGATTTCCCTTAAATATTTCACCTTTCGCCCTTAACTTATGACCTCTATTTCTTATCTCACCAAATCTCAGTGGAAAAATCATGTTTGTATATACCCTAACAAGTTCCCTCTTACTTTTGGATGCCTTTGTCAAATCTTCCCTCATTCTCCTACACTCAAGAGATTAAAGTCTTAATCTATTCAATTTTTCTCTACAACTCAGGCCCTCAAGTCCCAGCAACTCCCTTGTGTAGTTGGTATTCTCCGAAAATCATACAGCTCCAGATCCCATTGTAATCTTGCTCCAAATAAGGACCAATGAAATGAATTTTAGAGATCATGCGAGAGCTTCCTATGATTAAGTCTTATAGATGGGATAGATTGAAAAGATTGGCTTCATTTGTCACATATACATTGAATCATACAGTGAAATGTGTTATAAGCATGAGCAAATCTGCAGATGCTGGAAAATCCAAAAAACACACACACAATAATAGAGGAACTCAGCAAGTCAGGCAGCATCTATGGAAAAGAGTAAACAGTCGATGTTTCGGGCCGAGACCCTTCATCATGATTGGAAAGGAAGGGATAATTAGCTAGTCCAAGAAAGTGGTGGAAGGGAAGGAATTAGTACATGGTAGAACAGGGAGGGGGGGGGGGGTGTTGAAGTCAAGAGTTGGAAGTTGATTAGTGAAAGAGATAAAGGGCTGAAGAAGGGGGAATCTGATAGGACAGGACAGAAGACCATGGAAGGGAAGGAGGAGAACCAGAGGGAGGTGATGGGCAGGTGGGATAAGGCAAGAGAGTGAAACAGGAATGGGAAATGGTGAAGTGGGGGAGGCTATTACTGGAAGTTCTAGAAGTCAATGTTCATGCCATCAAGTTGAAGGCTACCCAAAAGGAATATAAGGTGTTGCTCCTCCAACTTGACTGTGGCCTCATCGTGGCAGTAGAGGAGGCCATGGAATAATATGTTGGAATGTGAGTGGGAAGTAGAATTGAAATGGGAAGCCACCGGGAGATGTAGCTTTTTTTCTGGTGGATGGAATGCAGGTGCTCATCGAAATCTCCTAATCTATGACATCCAGGATGCCACACCAGGAGCACCGGATCACAATCTACATTAGGTCACACCGATATACTGGCTCCCAATCTATGTTGGGTCTACCGAGGTGACACTTCACCTGTGAGTCTGTTGGGCACGTCTATTGTATCCTGTGCTCCCGGTGTGGCCTGTATATTGGTACTCAAACCCATCTCTACAAACCTAAAAAAAACAACAAAAAAAGTTCAGTTGAACTTCATGAAGTGAATGACCTGTTCCTTTTTGGTAGTGTTCTATATTCTGTATAATTCAGTGACCCAAGAATTCTAGTGTCTGATATGCAGTCATTATGCCTTAGACTGTTAATGCATTACTGGACTTGGAATAGCAATAAATTTAGATATAGTGAGTATAAAAAGTATTCAACCCCTTTTGAAGTTTTCATGTTTTATTGGTTTACTACATTGAATCAGGTGGATTTAATTTGGCTTTTCCAACACTGATCAACAGGGAAAAGACTCTTCTGTGTCAAAGTGAAAACAGATCTCCACAAAGTGATCTAAATTAATTCCAAATATAAAACACAAAATAATTGATTGCATAAGTATTCACCCCTTCAAGTCAGTATTTAGTAGATGCACCTTTGGCAGCAATTACAGTCTGGAGTCTGTGTGGATAGGTCTCTATCAGCTTTGCAGATCTGGACATTGCAATTTTTCCACTTTCTTCTTCACAAAACTGCTCAAGCTCTGTCAGATTACATGGGGATCATAAGTGAACAGCCCTTTTTAAGTCCAGCCACAAATTCTGAATTGGATTGAAGTCTGGATTCTGACTGCAGAACATTAAGCTTGTTGTTTTTAAGTCATTCCTGTGTAGCTTTGGCTTTAAGTTTGGGGTCATTGTCTTGCTGGAAAACAAATCTTCTCCAGAGTCACAGTTTTCTTGCAGACTACATTAGGTTTTCCTCCAGGATTTCCCTGTAGTTTCCTGCATTCATTTTACCCTCTACTTTCATAAGTCTTCCAGGGCCTGCTGTAGAGAAGCATCCCTACAGCATGATGCAGCCACCACCCTGCTTCACACTAGGGATGGTGTGTTTTTGAGGATGTGAGGTGTTTGGCTTATGCCAAACATAACATTTAGTCTGATGGCCAAAAAGTTCAATTTTGGTTTTATCAGACCATAGAACCTTCTTCCAGCTGACTTCAGAGTCTCCCACATGCCTTCTGGTAAACTCTAGCTGAGATTTCATATGAGTTTTTTCAACAGTGGCTTTCTCTTTGCCACTGTCCCACAAAGGTGTGACTGGTGAAGCACCTGGGCAACAGTTGTTGTATCACAAACAGAGAAAATCTGCAGATGCTGCAGATCTAAGCAACACACACACAATGCTGGAGATACTCAGGAGGCCAGGCAGCATCTATGGAAAAGTGTACAGTTGATGTTTCAGGCCAAGACCTTTAACAGGACTGATTAAGTGTCTCGACCTGAAACATTGACTGTATTCTTTTTCAACAGTTATTGTATGCATAGTTTCTCCTTTCTCAGCCACTGAAGCTTGTAACTCCTCCAGAGTTGTCATCGGTCTCTTGGTGGCCTCCCTCACAAGTGCCCTTCTTCCATGATCTCTCAGTTTTTGAGGACAGCCTTCTCTAGGCAGATATACAGGTATGCCATATTCTTTTCATTTCTTCAGGATTGATTTAACTGTACACCAATGGATGTTCAGTGACTTGGAAATTTTCTTGTCTCCATCTCCTGACTTGTGTTTTTAATAACCTTTTTGCAGAGTTGCTTGGAGCATTCTTTTGTCTTCATGGTGTAGTTTTTGCCATGATACTGACTCACCAGCAGTTGGACCTTCCAGATACGGGTGTATTTTTGCTACAGTCAATTGAAATAACTTGATGGGATCCAGGTCTCCAAAACCAGCTCTCCGTTTAACTAATCATGTGACATCTAAAACCAATTGGCTGCATCATATTAAAGGGGGTGAATACTTAAGCAATCAATTATTTAGTGTTTTATATTTATAATTAATTTAGTCCACTTTGTGGAGATCTGTTTTCACTTTGACATGAAAGAGTCTTTTTCTGCTGATCAGTGTCAAAAAAGCCAAATTAAATCCACTGTGATTCAATGTTGTAAACCATTAAAGCATGAAAACTTCTGGGAGGGGGGGCGGGTGAATACTGTACATTAGTTTGACAACTGCAGTTTCTTTGATTTTCAAAGTTCAAAGTAGGTTTATTCTTAAAGTATATATGTGTGGCCATATACATGCTGAGATTTATTTTCTTGTGTGCATACTCAATAAATCTAGTAACCATAATGGTATCAATGAAAGACCGCCAAACAAGGACTTTCAACTAGAGTGCAGAAGACAACAAACTGTACAAATACAAGAAGAAAAATAATAATAATAATAAATAAATAGATAGATAGATAGATAGATAAATAAGCAAGCAAGCAAGCAATGGGTATCAAGAGCATGAGATGAAGGGTCCTTGAAAGTGAGTTCATTGGTTGTGGGGCCATTTCACTGATGGGGCAGTTGAAGGTGTCCTTTTTAATTCAAGAGGCTGATGGTTGAGGGGTAATATGTGTTCCTGGACCTGATGGTGTGTGTCCTGAGGCTCCTGTACCTTCTTCCTGTTGGCAGCAGTGAGAACCTGGGTGGCGGGGGTCCCGATGATGAATGCCGCTTTCCCATGAAGATATGCTTATCTTTACCTGTGACGGATTAGGCTGCGTCCACCATTTTTTTTCCACCTTAGGTTAAATTTATTTTGAACTTTGAAGTTACCAGTTTACACGTGCATGTTTCAATCACAGTTTTGTCCTTTCTGAAATGTTTAAGATGTCAGTAAACATGCTGGATGCTTTGTTGTTTGATTTGCTGCCTATTGAGAGTTCTTTAATTTGATTGGCTTCTGAAGCAGCAGAGTGACACACAAATTGTAGGTGCTCTAGATTCCCATCGAGCTGATGCTTGACAGCAGGGTCAGAAAAGACAAAGTTCATTGCACAGAAACTGCCAGAACATTACTGGGAGTTTTCCAGCAAGTCACATTGCATTGAATTCCAAGTTCCAAGCCAATATAGTTACACTGTTTCGGTTTTTATCACAGCTTTATCCTGAAGACACCAGTGTGCAGTTTGCAATGAGTAAAAAAGAAGACCATAACCATAAGACCATAAGATATAGGAGGAGAAGTAGGCATTTGGCCCATTAAGTCTGCAGCATCATTCCATCATGCCTGATTTATTATCCCTCTCAACCCCCAATCTCCTGCCTCTTTCCTGTAATCCTTGATGTGGAGAAGATTGTTTCCTATACTGGGTGAGTCTGGGACAACAGTGCACAGACACGGAATACCAGGAGGTCCATTTATAACAGATATAAGGAGGATTTTTTTTCAGCCAGAGGAGGGTGAATCTGTGGAATTCATTGGCATGGGCGGCTGCGGAGGGCAACTTATTGGGTACAAAATGCAGAGGTCTGTTTGCAATACTTTGACAAAAAGAAATGAATTATGATGATGTCTACATTTGTACATTTTATTTTAACTATTTCTCCTGGCTGAGAACTACATTACTGTGGTAGCCAAATCTTTCCCGCAGAGATTCATGGCATAACAAGTCTTTGTCATTCTGTCACTTCAGTTCAGCATTGTCCTGTTTCCTATCCACTTAGATAAGCCAATTTGGAATTGATGACTGTCAAAAAACAAGCCTATCTTGCAATTTCAGAAGACATTTGGAAGAGCAAGGTTGCAGGCCCATGCAGAAATTGTGATATATCTGACTTGAGATTTGTCACTCTCCCCACAACTTAATGAACCTCTCATACAACACATTTTCATTCTCCATTCTTTACTCATGTGTGTTTCTGAGTTTGAAGTCAAAGCTGAATTCACTAGAGTAAGACAAAATGTTGAATGTGCTTTTGATGTTGGACAAAATGTATAACAGATAAGTGAGAATGAAGCTGCGATAGAGGAAGAGATGCAGTCTGGTTAAGACCTCATTGAGGTGCCATTACCTTGGTTTGAGGTTGGGAAAGGTTAATAGAACATAAAATATTATGTTTTTTTAGTACATAGTACAGACCCTTTAGCCCACAAAGTTGTGCTGACCTTTGAATCTTTTCTAAGACCAATCTAACCACTCCTTCCTATATAGCCCTCATTTTTCTTAATGTATCTGTTTCTTCCACCTGCCTTGGCAAAGCTTTCCACATACCTGCCAGTCTCTGTGTAAAAAATGTACCTCTGATGCCCTCCTTATATCTCTTACAACTGACTTAAAATTAGAGCCTCTGGTATTAAGCATTTCTGCTCTAGTAAAAAGACTCTAGCTATCCTGTCCATTCTATGCCACTTATCATCTTGTACAACTCTGTTAAGTCACTTCTCATCCTGATTCATTCCAAAGAGAAAAGCCTTAGTGGACTCTTAAGCTGTGCCCTCTGATTCAAGCAGTATCCCACTGGTAACTTTATATCGGAAGGAAATAGCAACATGGACAAGAGACTGAGACCTTTAGGAGCAGCAGAGAAGGTGGCATGGGAGCGTACTGGTTGCCACAACGCTTTATAGTACGGTGACCCGGATTCAGTTCCTGCCGCAGCCTGTAAGGAGTGTGCATGTTCTTCCCGTGACCACGTGAGTGCTCCAGCTTCCTCTCACAGTCCAAAGATGTGCAGGTTGATAGGTTCGTTAGTTATTGTAAATTATCCCTCGATTAAACTGGGATTAAATTGGGAGATTGCTGGGTGGCATGGCTCGAAGGGATGGAAAAGCCTACTCCACGCTGTATCTCAATAAAACAACTTAATCAACAGGTCTCAGGGATAAAGAAGTTTGTAACAGAAGTTGATGGGGACTCCTGGATGCTTGGCCTTGGTTAGTAGCAATCAAGGCAAAATATAACAGGGAAATTTGCATGATGCCCTTTCCAAAATTCAGTTCTGTTTGGGCCAGTCACTAAAATGGTATAATTAGACTTGTGACCAAGAATGAATTTGTAGCTAAATGCTATTTCTGTGGCATTAATTCAGAGGAAGGTATTACATGGGGGATGAGAAAATATTGTTCATGATTGTTTAATGTCATTTCCTGTACTCTAGTGTAAAGGAGGATAAAATAATTGTTACTCTGGATCCGATGCAACACAGAAAAACACAGTAAGATAAGATAAAGAACACAATAAATATAAATACTTATATACATAGATTGATTGTATGTCCATAAAGTGATGCTTGGCACAGGAGTGTTTGTGCATAAGGTAATTGACAGGATGTGATAAAGTAGTGGTTGTTGGGGTGTAGAGAGGTGGGTTAGTGGGTGGAGGTGTTGATCAGCCTTACTGCTTGGGGAAGGTAACTGTTTTTGTGTATGGTGGTTCTGCTGTGGATATTACATAGTCTCCTCTTTGATGGCTATTGAAAAACTTTGATTGAATCGCTTGACAGTTAACTTTGGTGTCTTGCTTCACACTGGTAGCTTGAAAGGTAAATTAGTAGTTTTATTGTATTTTTTTATGCAACCACAGACCTTTGACTGTTCCTGTAGTGTTTTTAACTAATCTAAGCAGCATCAAATCTGAGGAGAACAAAATTGTTCTGCTTGGAACAAAGAAGGTGGAAAGAATCAACAGAAGAATACAAGATCATGACTGATTTGGACAGACCTGATAGAGGGAGACTGCACTGATTTGTGATTACGGTACAAGGATATAAAATTCTGGGAAACAACTACAATGGGGATCTGAGAAAAAATTTTCCTTATGCAGAGAATAGTATGATGTAGATCTCACTGAGATAATGGTAGTAGAAAAAAGTAATAGATTTATGGTGTCATAGAACATTGCAGCTCAGAAACAGGCCCTTTGGCCCATCATGGAAAATTATTATTCTGCCTAGTCCCATTGATCTGCACCTGAACTATGGCCCTCCATTCCCCTACCAAACATGTACTTATCCACACTTCTCTTAAGTTTTGTAATCAAACACATATCCACCACTTCAGCTGGCAGCTCTTCTGAATTCCCTTTCATGTTCTCCTTAAATATTTGACCTTTCATCCTTAACCTATGACTTCTAGTTTTGCTCTTATCCAACCTCAGTGGAAAAAGCCTGCCTGCATTTACCTTATCTATATTCCTCATAATTTTGCATACCTCTATCAAATCTCCCCTCATTCTCCTATGCTCGAGGGAATAAAGTCTTAACGTATTTAACCTTTCCTTATAATCACTGCCTACAAAAGGAATTAGATGAAGACTTGAGAGAAAGTAATTTGTAGCACAATGGTAGTAATAAAATTACTCTATAAGGCATAGACTTGTAGGCTAAACGTCTTCCTCTGTGCCAAAACAACCTTGAAATTCTAAATAAAATCACAGTGGTAATTTGTATGAAGGAATATCTCACTTGCCTGAATGAATTTAATTTCAAACACAATCTAAAAGTTTGATGATACAGAGGACAACAGGACCTGTTTGTTTGGCATTCCCTTCATCCATCTCAACCTTCATTTCTTCATGACTGGTTCACCAAGCCTACAATGAGTGCCATCTCCAAAATATGCCACGGTTATATCATTGAGGCTGTTCTGCGAGCACATGGCAAGCTCATTACCTCTACCTCCAAGCACAACAAAAGCAGCAAGTGCATGTAGGAAGCCGTTACAGAATTGCCTCTATTTTGATGGACTTGATTCCAGTAATGAAGTGTGGCATTACTTGACCCTGCAATCAGTTCCAGTGCAGAGGAGTGAAATCTGTGCTGTTTATTGAGTGACTTTTATCCAGTCCCATTTGAGCTTTGGGAAAAGCCATCTTTCACCCATGTGGCTTTAATCCAGGAGTTCCCAACCTTTCCTATGCCAGGGGCCCCTAACATTAATGGAGGGGTCTGTGTACCCCAGGTTGTGAACCCCTGCTGAGGGTTAATGAAAAAAAAACGTGAGGGCTATGAGTGAGGGAAGAGTTAGATTGATTTTAGAGTAGGTTAAAGGGTCAGCACAGCATTGTGGGCCAAAGGGCCTATAGTGTCCTGTACTGCTCTATGTTCTGAAAGGCACTGCAAGCAAAGATTATGTATGAGATGCTGAACTGTTCTGGGGCCATCCATGCTTGAACACACAACCCCAAACCATAAATGCAATTGTGCTGGTATTCATGCTTGACTGTGCACAGTAATCAACAGCTTCCAGCCACACAATTGTGACCGGTTATAGGCTTCTTGTGCAATGTCATCTGTTGTTTGTTAAGAGTCTCTCACTCTATTCCAAAGATTACCATAAAAGATATCGAGATAGGCATCCAGGGAGAGTGTGCCTGTGAAACAATGCCCAGCGTTATGGTAGAGACAAATATGATAAAAACATTCAAGGAGATTTCAGATAGGCCAAGAATGTGTGGAAACTGGATGGATATGGACATTGATATGGACCTGATGACTGGTCTCAGCCCGAAATGTCGACTGTTTATTCCTCTCCACAGATGTTGCCTGACTTGCTGAGGTCCTGCAGCATTTTGTATGTGTTAATCTGGATTTCCAGCATCTGCAGAACCTCTTGTGTTGAGGATATGAGCATTGTGCAGGCAGAAGGGATTAGTTTAGTTGGACGTTTGATTACTAATGTAATTAGTTCGGCACAATATTGTGGGCTGACGGCCTGCTCCTGTGTTATAATATGTTCTATGATTTACACAAAATTACAAGAAGCCTGGACAGGGTAAGTGGGAAAATCAAGGGACACAGATTTATGATATTTGGTGGAAAGATTGAAGAAACATTTACTTCACACTGTGAGAACTGGTGTCTGAAGCCTACTGCCTGAGCAGGATGGAGAAAGCAGAAACATTCACTGTGTTTAGGAATGAATGAATATTTGGAATGTTGTAGCCTATATATTGTGGACCAATGACAGAATTGAGATTAACCTATTGCTGGGTCAGTATTATCATGATGGGCTGAATGGTCTCTTCTTATGCTTATAAAATGCTGGAGGAACTTGGCAGGTTGGGCAACATCTGTGAAGAGGAATAAACAGTCAATACCTTTTGTCGGTTGTCTTTTCCTCCCAATGGATGTCCTCTGACCCGTAGAGTTCCACCAGCATTTTGTGTACATTTCAATGGATTTCCAACATCTGGCGAATATCATAGAGAAATAAAGTCATAGAAAAGTTCAGCCCAGAAGCAGGCCCTTCAGCTCATCTAGACTGTGCCAAACCATGTAAGCTGTCTAGTTGCATCATCCTGCACCTAGACCATTGCCCTCCAAGTGCCTCCCATCTACATACCTATCAAAACTTCTCTTAAATGTTGAAATTGAGCTTGCATGGGCTGGCAGCTCATTTTACACTCCCACCACCCTCTGAGTGAAGAAATTTCCCTTCATGTTCCCTTTCAACTTTTGACCCTTAACCCATGACCTCTAATTGTAGTTCCACCCAACCTGAGTGGAAAACCTTCCAGCTAGCCTCTCCCCAACCCCACTTTAATCTGGCATCTTCCGCTTCCTTCTCAATCCTGAAGAAGGGTCTGTCTCGTCCCGAAACATCAACTGTTTATTCTTTTCCATTGATGCTGCCTGACCTGCTGAATCACACATTCGTCTGTGTTGCTCAGTGGAAAAAGCCTGTTTGCAATGACCCAATCTATACTCTCGTAATTTTGTATGCTTCTATCAAATCTTCCCGCAATCTTCTAAATTCTAATCTAAGGAACAAAGTGCTAACTACTTAATCTTTCCTTACAACTCAGGTCCTGCTGTTTATTAAATTTGTGTTTACGAATTGTTTGGATATCTGTAATTAAGGATCTGATTACCTGATGCCATCCTGAACTCAGTATTTTGGTTTATTATTGTCACATGTACTGCGGTTCAGTGAAAAACATGGTCTGCTTACCTTCTATACAAGTCATTTCTTTACAACAGTGCATTCAATCTATGCAAGGGGCAACAATGACAGAATGCAGCATCAAATATTATAGTTATAGAGAAAGTGCTGTGCAAACAGACAATAAGGTGCAAGGATATGATAAGGTATGTTCTGGGTGGCGGGGTGGAGGTGCATCTCTACCAAAGGAGGTGCAAGATAGTCCTTCCCTCTGCCAGCCTGCAGGTTGCCCTTGGGCAAGCTGCAGCACCTGCTTAGCCCCCCGATTAAGGTCATGTGATGCCATAGGAGCAGGTGGTGGATGGTTGTATGAGCAGCTGGTGGATATCGCAAGTCCTGGTAACCACTGATGCCAGGCAGACAAACTCTGAAAGGTATTGATAACGGCTGGGGTCACCCACCTTGTAAAGACACTGCCCAGAAGAAGGCAATGGCAAACCACTTCTGCAGAAACATTTGGCAAGAACAATCATGGTCAAAAGACCGTGATCGCCTATGTCGTACAACACGGCACGTGATGATGATGATGATGATGTTATGAAGTCAAAGATTTATCTTATCGTACAAGCGGACCGTTCAATAGTGTTACAACAGTGGGATAGAAGCTGTCCTTGAGCCTGGGGCATGTGATTTCAGGCTTTTGTATCTTCTATCTGATTGGAGGGGGGAGAAGAGAAAATGTCCGGGGTTGGAGGGATATTCTAGGAATGTGGATAGTGGCTAGCACAATGCTTTACAGTACCAGTGACCCAAGTTCAATTGCTGTTGCTGCCTGTAAGCAGATTGTACATTCTCACTGTGACTGTCTTGGTTTCCTCCTGCAGTCCAAAATGTACTTGATGGCATCCATCTGTCTCAAAGGACAGTGGAACAAGCCTGGGTGGAAGGCACGGAGATCTTGGGATGCCCAGTCGTCAAGATCCCCCTCTCGTCCTCTCCGGTGTAATCCAGAGGACAGTAAAGCAATGCTTTTGGCACCAGCTTGGCTGCAGGAATTGCCGGAAGGATGACTGGTGATGTCCAGTCGCCTTAGTGGCTCCACTCCGGGTTTGCTCCAGTAGCCTTCATCTCTCACCAGGCCGCCCACAAGGCAGAGGTGCTATTTACCCATAGTTGGGGATCTGGTTGACAAGCACCAGGATTGTGTCCACACGACAGCGGGTCTGCATGCTATGTACTGGTCGGTGAGTTAATTAATTATTGTAAATTCTGTTGTAATTAGGCTAGAAGTAAGATAGGGGGATTGCTGGAGTTGTGGCTTGGAAATTGGAAGGGCATATTCCCTGCTGTATCTCAATAAATAATATCAATAAGTAAATTCTGCTGGCTGCTTTACTGGGAGGTAGAGAGGCTGATTTTCATGACAAAGCATACAACATGTGATTTGTAGATACTTGAGGGATATTTCAAACTCATTTTTTTCCCCTTGTTTCCAATCTGTAACCAAAGAATACATTTTACTGATGTTACTAAACACATTAAACTGCAAACCTATGGATGAAAGATTATTTACTATTGACGTTAATGTAAAAGTAAATTGGGTGAGTGGTAATACATGCTATCAATTCACCGCAAGCTCATTTATGTGCATGAAGCAAAGAACAATTTTTCTTATTCATAAAATGTCATGCAAGAGCAGCATTTATTACTCAGCTTTAATTGCCCTTGAACAGAGTCACTTCCAGGGCCATTTCAGGAGCAGTTAAGAATCAGCCACATTTCTGTGGATCTGGAGTGACACATGTACCGCAGCAGATGAGGTTCAAAGGTCCAATTTAATGTCAGAGAAATGTATACAATATACATCCTGAAATGCTTTTTCTTCGCAAGCATCCACAAAAACAGAGAAGTGCCCCAAAGAATGAACAACAATTGGCAGCTTTTCTGCCTTCTAAGGCATTGGAGAATCAGGTGAATTTTAAACTTTCTTATGGACATATAGAAAGCTAATGTTTATGTGATTACCCATCGGATAGTGAAAGACCTACAGAGGATGGATGTACAAAGGATGATTCCAGTGTTGGTTGAGTCCACGACTGGAGGGCACATCCCCTTGAGTACAAGGACATCCTTTTAGACCAGAGATGAGGAGTCATTTCTTTAGCCTGAGGAATTTATTACCACAGACAGCTGTAGAGGTCAAGTCGTTTAAGCCGGAGGTTGATAAATCCTTGATTAGTCAAGGTGTCAAAGGAAGAAGGCAGGACAATTGGGTTGTGTGGGATAATAAATCAGCCATGATGAAATTGTGGAGCAGACTTGATAGACCAAATAGCCTTGTCCAGCTCCCATGTCTTATGGTCTAATGGTCACCAGATCCTTTCTGTTTAGTAACAATCCAAGTATTATTCCAGTGATATAATGGGTCATATCAGTTTATCATTAATACCTATTACAAAGTCGTACCAGTGCTACACATAAAGAAATAGAACTGGACTTAAGGACAGATACTGTCAAACAAAGACAGATTCAGTTTCAGTTGCAAAGACTCACAGATCAGGTCTTCGGTACATCCACACTGGGGCAGCTGTGTGTTGGCGTGTGGCCAAGTGGTTAAGGCGTTTGTCTTGTAATCTGTAGGTCATTAGTTTGAGCCTTGGCTGAGGCTTGCGTGTGTGTCCTTGAGCAAGGCACTTAACCACACATTGCTCTGCGACGACACCGGTGTCAAGCTGTATGGGTCCTTTTGCCCTTCCCTTGGACAACATTGGTGGCATGGAGAGACTTGCAGCTTGGGCAACTGCCAGTCTTTCATAAACTTTCCAAGGTGCAAATCCATGGTCTATTGAGAATAATGGAGGCCTACACACACTGGGGCAGCATGGTAGCGAAGCAGTTGGTGTAATGCTATTACACCGTGAGAGACCTGTGTTCAATTCCCACCACTGCCCGTAAGGAGTTTGTACGTTCTCCCTGGGAGTGTATGGGTTTCCTCCCACATTCCACAGATGTATGGGGTCGATAGGTTAATTAGTCACATGGGCATAGTTGGGCAGTATAGGTTTGCTGGGCTAGAATGGCCTGTTATTGTACTCATTCACTTTACAAAAAAAAAACTCTGGTAACCCAGCATCTGATTGTGCAACTTATGCCTCATTCATAAGTTTGGCTTTGTGTAGGCTTCTGGCCAGAGCCAAGATGCTGGGCCATGGCAAAGCCCGGACTCTGAGCTGTGGGCTGGGTGTACAGTTGGAGTCAGAGCTGGGCTCCGAAACATCAGGGGTCAGGACGTGGGTGGGTTTGCATTTGGATTGCTTGTAGTCTATCTTCTTGCCAGGATCACTTGAAGACTCATAATGTTGCTGTGAGAAACGTCCTGTAGTCCAGAAAATCCATAGTCCTGCAGCGTGAATATTGAAAAGATGTGGGATTTTCAGAGTCTTCCAGATGGAAAAGGCCGAATGCTAATAATAGAACAGCAGCCAGAATCTCAAAACCAAATTGTCTAAGTTTGAGCATTGAAATGCTTATGATTTGCCTGCTTCCCATAAATTTAGATTGTTAATATAAATTTTAAAATTCCTGCAGTTTTCATTTTTTCCTCTCAATGCATAAATTTTGGTGGCACAGGGTTCTGAAGTGCGGTAGAATCGCAGCTAATTTATCCTCAAAGCTTTGGGATTGAAAGGTTTGCCATTTAAGTGTTATTTTCTGACACATGAAAATTGCAAGCACAGCACCTCTGGAAGGGATAAAGTTCTCAATCAGTGTTACAAGTCTTAAACTATTGCAAGGCACAAAGCAGGAAGATGAAGGCATATCTGAAGCTGCGATTCATCAATGCTGCAAAGACGCTGATCTTTGTATGGTTTTAAAGGATTGTTTATTTAGTAGTGGTTCAGTTAACACATCAATTAATGCACCAGTTCCATCTTAATTACACATTTGACATTTCAGACCCAGGCTTAGCTAATTCTCCCTTGTACAATTAACTCTTGGTGCCCCTGTGTACTTATCAAGAGGCACATCCTTCATCATCATTACAACTGATTGAAAATCACTGCAGAGAAATAAAGACAAGCATTGCATTGCCCTGAATCGAGGCATTGCGGAGTCAAACATTGCTGAGATGAACAGCTCCACCAGCTGAAGTATGAGAGGGCTCACTAAGCAGATAAAAATATGATCCAGTGCCTCCCTCTGAATCTATCACTCAGCATGGATTTTGTTGTCTGTCTTATTCACAGCCTGTGTCACATTCGATTGGGAACTGTCCACAGTCATGTAGTTGTGATATCCACTGAGAGAGAAAACTTCACTGAATGTAAAAGTCTTGCTCATTCTATTCTGTGTTTGTTAAGGCCATAAGATCTGACCATGAAAGATAGAAGCAGAATTAGGCCATTTGGCCCAATGAGTCTGTTGGTGAGCTGAAGTTGATCTTCACTTTCTAGAATATCCTTAATCTATACAATTTCTCTCAACCTCTCTATTCTATATAGCTATCCCAGAAGTTTGACATTTAATATAAGGCGCATTTATGACACGTTGAAAAGTAATCAGTACTAGCACTTCAAAAGTGATGAGATTTGGGTGGTGGTAAGGAGCTCAGTACTCTCACAGTCTCAACAAACAGCACCCAGACATATGTGTTTGCACTGACCAGGTGTTCCAAGACTGTGTGGAGAGCCACTGAGATACTGTTTTCTGTGGACCTATTGTGGCGATAGGCAAATTGTAGTGATCCAGGTCCTTCCTGATACAGGTGTTGATTCTAGACATGACCAACCTCTCAAAGAATTTCATCACCGTAGATATTAGTTCACAAGCATCGTCGCGCTTCCGGTGCCAGCATAGTATGCCCACAACTCACAAGCCCTGACCATGCGTCTTTGGAATGTGGGAGGAAAGTGAAGGGAACTCAAGTGATCAAGGGGAGGATGTACAAACTCCTTACAGACAGTGATGGGAATCGAACCCTGATTGGTAATTGCCGGCACTGTAAAACAAATGCGCTAACCACTACGCTACCACACCTCCCAGAGTACATTGTACCTTGGCCAAGTTTCTTTGTATATTTTCATACTCATGCAACACACACAAAATGCTGGAGGAACTCAGCAGGCCCAGCAACATCTATGGAAAAGAGTAAATAGCCAATGCTTTGAGCTGAAACGTCAACTGTACTTCTTTCCATAGACGCTGCCTGGCCTGCTGAGTTCCTCCAGCATTTTGTGTGTGTTGCTCATATTTCCAGCATCTGCAGATTTTCTCTCATTTGTGATTCTCATATTCATGCTTTTCTGCTTTCCCTCTTGGTTACAAATAGACTCGATGTCAAAGTCGAGTTTATTATCATGTGCACATGGTCACGTACTCGCTAGTATAAGCATCACAGGTATCAGATGAGATGTATTTACACGAAAACTTAAACATTCATAAAATTTAAGATTAATTTTAGCTATTATCTTTAGTATACACATGCACTGATACATACAGTGAAATGTATTGCTTTGTGTCATATGAAATCGGATGGGATCGTGCTGAGAGCCCACAAGTTTTGCCATGCGCGCAGCTCACCAACCCTAACCCATACGTCTTTGGAATGTGGGAGGAAACTGGAGCACCCAGAGGAAACCCACACAGTCACAAGGAGAAAGTACAAACTCCTTAATAAGAGCGGCAGGAATTTAACTTTGATTTTACAGCTGACACTGTAACGGTGTTAAGCTGATAGTTAGGCCACCATGCTGCTCAAGAAAGAACACAATTATAACAAGAAAAAGTCTATTTTAGTGTAACGTCATCAAAGTGCTCATAATGTTAAACAGTTGTGATTAGGGCTTGGCCAGTTGGTTCAAGAACAGTTGAAGAGAAGTATCTGTTCCTGATCTTGGTCCTTTGGGACTTCAGTCTTCAATACCTCCTACCTGCTGCTAGCTGTGAGATGATGGCATGGCCCTGATGGTGGGGATCTTTGATGATAGATGTTCCCTTCTTGAGGAAGCACCTCCTGAAGCTACTATCAATGATAGCTGTACATTCAAACGATTCAAAGGTTTAATTATTAACAAAGTATACAACTTTGAAATTCTTCTTCTCCAGATAGCCACAAAACCAATAAAAAAAAAGAACGGCAACATGATCATCAACTACTCTCCACAAAAAAACAAACAAAAGGGAACACGGGACTCTAAATCCCCCTCTTCCCACACAAAGAAAGTAGCAAAAAAACCACAACAAGAGCATTTATACTCAGACCCCCCTTCCCCACATAAAATGCTACAAGAATACCAAGCCCCCAAATCCCTCTCTCCGCACAGGAAGAAGAGAAAGAACAGGAGAAAAACACAGAATATAAAAATACTATAGGACTGAAAAAAGTCCATAGAACATAGTCAAGTCCATTTCCATATCTATATCAAAACACAGAAAATATCAGTAACATTCTCCAGGCACAGCAGCTGGCCACAGAGGCTCCCCTCTCCGATGGCAGAGCGATCAGAAGGCAGGCAGCCAGCGCTCACCTTCTGCATTTGCCTCGATGTTTCAATCTTCCTCCTCACTTTAATCGGTGAAATGGAGTCAAACATCAGCTTGCCCTATCCCACAGCACCCTCGCCTCCAGGCTTGCATTTGCTGCCTCCCAGAATCGTCTCAGAGACAGCAAAGTGCTGGGTCATTAAACGATCTCCAAACTCCAACAGTTCCAGAAACAAGACAAAAAAAAGATGTAAAAGATGTAAAAGAAATGAAATAAATAATTTCTATCCAGAGGATGTTGACCTTTGGAGCATTGTACACAGGTGCTATCTTAACCAGAATATTTTGATATGGTGATTGTATGTCCTGTGATATGCTAAACTATATTAAATCTTTCGATATTAGAAACTAATCTTAGAAATTAGAAATAGCCTACAGACAAGAGGCAGAAGAGGTAGAGCCTGAGGATTAGTGCTAGGCAAATAGCCTCTTCCTCCACGTCAACAAGACAAAGGAGATGGTTATCATCTTCAGGAGAACTCCCACCCGTCGTTACATCGGTGGCACAACTATGGAAACTGCAAGCAGTTTCAAACTCCTGGGAGTGCACATCTCACATGACCTGTCATAGTCCTAGAGCACATTCTGCACAATCAGGACAGCTCACCTACACCTCTACTTTGTGAGGAGGCTGAAGAGAGTTGGGCTTTGCACATCTGTACTTGAGTCCTTCTACAGATGCACAGCAGAGAGCACCCGAACATGCTACATCACTATATGGTATGGAAGCTCACTGCGGCAGACAGGAAGATTCTGCAACGGGCAGTCAAGCCAGTTAAACACGTCACCGGCACCAGCCAACCCACTGTCAAGAACATACAGTATACAGAGAAGGGTGCTGTAAAAGGTCTAGTGGCATCATGAAGGATCCCACCCACCCTGCTCATGGATCATTTGTCCCATTCCTGTCAGGGAGGAGGCTGCATAGCATCAATGCCTGAACCAACAGACTGAAAAACAGTTATTTTCCCCAAACAGTTATGCTGATCAACACCTCAGCCACTAGCCCACCCTTCCACACTCCAACCACCACTACATTATCAATTCTTGTCAGTGTCCTTATGTACAGACACTCCTGTCTATCTTATCACATAATTAATCTATGTACAGTTTATAAGCTAGCTAATATATTTATATTTATTATGTTTTTTATCTTATTGTGTTTTCTTTTGGAATGTGTCAGATCCAGAGTAACAATTATTTTGTTCTCCTTTACACTCGTGCACTGGAAACAACATTAAATAATCTTGCATCTTAAATTTACTCAATAGGAGTACAAGGGTACAGTTAGAGTCAAATATCATAATCTTACAATGTGAATTATTTTGGGGTGATTCAGTCTGTTTTATTATTTGTGACATATTGCAGGTACCTGTTTGAGACTATAAAGGGGGAATTAAGCTAGCTTTAGTGGATATTGGATTAGGGTGTAAAATTGTAAAAAATTTTTTGTATTTTAATTTTCCTAACCTTGATTGTATTTTTATATATAATACTGTGCAAAATTCTTTGGTATATATATTTAGGGTGGCTAAGACTTTTGTACAGTACTATAATAATGTTATGTTTTGCACTGTACTGCTGCAAAAAAAATCATAACGTATGTGAATGATGGATAAACCTGATTCTGTTGTGGGTCTCTATTGTGGACTGAGAATGGGAAGACAGCAGGAACAGGGTTGGGAAAATAGGAAAGGAGTGGGAAGCACCAGAGAGACATTCTGTAATGACCAATAGATCAATTGGAATCAAATGACCTTGCCTAGTATCTCCAGGCTGGGTGCGTCTGTCTTTGCACCACCCCTGGCCCCTGGCACTCCTTCTCTACCACCTGTCCCACAGCACTCCACCCTCGCCATTCCCAACATCTTTTGCTTCCACTAGATTTTCCACTCTTTGTTGACAAATACAGTACTGTGCAAAAGTCTTGGGCAACCTAGCTATATAAGTGTGTCTAAGACTTTTGCACAGTACTGTACACCTTCCTGATGAAGCGTCTTCATCTGAATTATTGAGTGTTTATTTCTCTCCATGGATGCTGCCTTACCTGCCAAGTTCTGTGTTGTGTGTATGTGTGTGTGTGTTACTTTGAACTTCCAGTATCTGCAGAATTTCTTGTGTTTGCATTTTTATACAACCACCTATATACATGTAATTGTATAATTAACTTTATACATATTATGGTCTAGTTGGTTCGTTATTTTTAGATGCCTCTTAGTTTTTTGTAATTGGTGACCATAACTGCTTTTCCCTTTGTCATTTCTTTGTTCTCTCAACTTCTCTTTCTTTGTTCTTGTAACGTTTGATAAAACGGCCATAAGCAATAAGCTTTGTATCTCATTCTTGACTTCTAAAGAGCCTTTAGAATGCAAAAGCATCAGGATTCAACACAGACCTCAAAATTGACACTTACTGACTTAAACCCGTCACCTCTACTGGGGCACAGGCCGCCAGCAGCAGCTCACTAGAGATGACCCTGAGTGTAACCCTTTATACATCTTCGAGATAAAGATCCTTCCTTTTCCATGTATGAGATCTTTGAAGTTTCTATTGGCATTTCAGTAGCTCTGGGTTTTTAAGTGATAGGGTTGCCTGTCCCATGTCCAATCCTCCTCCTTTCACAGCCAGGCTTGGGACCGTCCATGGTGGAGTTACCTCAGTACTGTGGAAAAAGATAATTCTGCACACATAGATGCTCACCTATAACAGCTCATAACACTTTAGGGAATACACCTAAATCACTTACTGGTAAAAATATAATGCTTCAAAATATTTCAAATATTGGTGCTTCCTGGCACAACATTAATAAACTATCAATTTCAACATCTCTTAAGGGCCTGTCCTGGGCCCAACAGATTGAGGCAATCAGGAAGAAGGTCCTCTAGTGGCTCTACTTTGTTAGGAGTTAAAGGAAATTTGGTATGTCATCAAAGACTCTTGCAATCATTTACAAATGTACAGTGGAGTGCATTCTGACTGGTTGCATTACAGCCTGGCATGGAGCTTCCTAGGCACAGGATCACAAGAGGCTGCAGACCCAGCCAGCTCCATCATGGGTACAATCCTCACCATCATCAATGACATCTTCAAGAGATGATTCCTCAGGAGGTGAGAATCGATCACTAAGGATCCCAGCTGTCTGGACATGACTTCTTCTCATTGCCACCGTCAGAGAATTGTTACGGGAACCTGAAGACACTCACTCAATGATTCAGGAATGGTATCCTCCTCTCTGACATCAGATTTCTAAATGGTTCATGAACGATAGCTCACCGTTCCTTTTCTTTGCACTATTTATATACTCAGTAATTTATAGTAGTTACTGTACGTGTCTTTGTATTGTACTGCTGCAAAACAACAAATTTCACATCATTTTTAGATATTGATAATAGATGTGATTCTGAGTCCAATTCTAACCTGATTCTAAAGTCTAAAATATCTAATTTTATCTTTACTATTGCTGAGACAACTCACCATCATAATGCCCATTTAGGATCAGTACTTTAAAGGAATTAAAATGAAAATGTTCCTCATTGACAAATAATTCATGTTGAATCCATCTCCAATGACCAAACTTTCATGTCCCAACAGAGAATGCTTCCTTGGGATTTGTCATAGAGACCTACAGTATGTTACTTTTCTTCAGTACTCTCATGAACTGAGATTGGCAGTCCCTGGGTTTTTTCCTGGCTGAAATGAATTTGAAAATAATTTCATAAATAGAACTCTGGAGCAAGGCGATGAACTTCAGACAGGGGCGGCCGAGAGGCTAATGTAAGAAGCACTGCATTCACTCAGAATTAATTGTGTAAGAATATGTGACATTTTCTTTGTAAGCAAAGATCAGAATAATTTTAACATTTATAAAGTATAGACAGGCAAAGATCCCTGACACTGATAAAGTGGTATGATTGCACAAACTTGGGTATAAATGGTCCCTTTGATTATACAGCTTTAACCTTGGTAATATATTTGTCGTAGCCATGGTAATTATCAGAAGTACATTTGTGCCCTTTAGATTAGACCTCACTTGAATGCAATGAAGATTGCATGCATTGAATGCTCTTCATTTTCTATTACTGAATTGTATTCTGTTATAATTCAGAATTACAATCAAATTCCCTTTCTTTGCATTCATATTAATTTGACTCTTTCCATGCCTGGACTACCCTTATTGTGAATCAGATGTTAGAAGTCAATTGACTTCCTGTGTGAAATGAATACACTGCCAGGCTACATCCTGATTTATTATATGTAGCACTAAAAGACATGAAAATCTGATACCAACACAAGCTTAGCTTACAAGCAGGAAATGCTAGAAACACTCAACTAGTCAGGCAGCAGCTGTGAAGAGAGAAAGAGAGCTGTCATTTCAGGTTGATGATGTTTCGCCAGAATTGAGAAAGAGAAAACACAAATTAGTTTTAAGTTACAAAGAAGATGCAGGAGAGATGGATAGGACAAAGGGATTTTCTTTGATAGGATTAAAATCATAAGATCAAAGACACTGGAGCAAAATTAGGCCACTATTCTGCTATTAGACTATTAGACTATTCAAGTCTGTTCTGCCATTCCAGCACGAAATAGGCCTTTCTGGCCCTTGAGCCATGGCTCCTAGCAATCCCTAGCAAATTTAATCCTAGCCTAATAATGAAATGATTTACAATAACTAATTAGCCTACCAACTGGTATCTCTTTGGGCATTCTCCTGCCTTTTCTCCATAATGTTTGATGCCCTTACTGATCAAGGACCTATGAATCTCCATTTTAAAAATTCCCACTGACTTCACCTCCAAAGCCATCTGTGACAATAAATTCCATAGATTCACCACGCTCTGGCAGAAATAATTCCTCCTTTGGTATAAAGGGACATTTTTCTATGCTGAGGCTGTGCCCTGTGGTCCTAGTTTCTGCTACTATACGAAACATCCTGTCCACATCCACTCTGTCCAGGCCTTTCAATATTCAAATGGATTCAATAGATTGTCATGAAGGTAGCCATCTGTTTGATATGTAATGCGGAGGTTAGAAAGAGAATAACCACGAACAAAGGAACAGCCATTTGCTGTAAAACAAAATGGAGGCGTGTTGTGAATTGATGTGCAAATGTACTGCATGCTTGTGATCTTATAGAACCATAGAACATTACAGCACAGAAACAGGCCTTTTGGCCCTTCTTGGCTGTGCTGAACCATTTTTCTGCCTAGTCCCACTGACCTACACCTGGACCATATCCCTCCATACACCTCTCATCCATGTACCTGTCCAAGCTTTTCTTAAATGTTAAAAGTGAGCCCGCATTTACCACTTCATTTGGCAGCTCATTCCACACTCTCACCACTCTCTGTGTGAAGAAGACCCCCTAATGTTCCCTATAAACTTTTCCCCCTTCACCCTTAATCCATGTCCTCTGGTGTTTTTCTCCCCTAACCTCGGTGGAAAAAGCCTGCTTACATTCACTCTATCTATTTATATCTAAAATATTCACTTATGTGTCTGCTTATGGAACATTTAACTGGACATCAGTTTGGATGGCTTGGTAGCATAGCAGTTAGCATGGAGGCTGTTAGAAAGGCAGTGATCGGCTTCAATTCTGCTGCTGTCTGCTAGGAGTTTGTACATTCTCCCTGTGACTGTGTAGGTTTCCTCCCACACACCAAAGACACACGGGTCCCTAGGTTAATTGGTCACATGGGTGTAATTGAGCAGCGTGGGTTCACTGGGCCGCAAGAGCCTGCTACTGTCCTGTATCTCTAAATAAAAAAAAATCCTTGTAATAATTGAGCTCTGATATGCAGAAAAATATTCACTTCTGTCATTTTGAGAAGGTCCCCACTGCGTGCAAAAACCTAGTGATTTCTTTTCAAAAGCTGAATAAGTGCAATATTCTTGTGAGAATTTTCAGGAAGCATATGTAGTTATGCAGCTCGAGCCTGTGTTATTTCCTGAAAGACATTGATCTAATTTACAGTCAAATTAAAAAGTGCTGAACATTTCTAACATTTCCCTGCAGAGCTATGTTCCATAGAATGACCACTTATTCACTGAAGTATTGTTTCTGCAAATTAGTTTTGAATTGACATCCCTTCAAACACATAAACTCAGTAGCCACTACATTAGGTACCTCCTATTTCTAATAAAGGGACCACTGAGTGTATGTTCATGGTCTTCTGCTGCTATTGCCCATCCACTTCAAGGTTTGACATGTTATACGTTCAGAGATGTTCTCCTGAACGCCACTGTTGCAATGTGTGGCCTTTTTAGTTACTGTCGCCTCCCTGACAGCTTGAACTGAGGTTTGATGTGTTGTGTTTTCAGACATGCTGTTCTGCACACCACCGTGGTAACGTGGGTATTTGAGTTACTGTCACTTCTAGCACAGTCCGGCCACTGTTCTCTGACCCCTTCTCATTAACAAGGCATTTTCACCCACAGAACTGCCACTCACTCTCTTTTGTGCCTTTCACACTTTTCACTGTAAACACTAAAAACTGTGTGTGAAAATCCCAGGAGATCAGCAGTTTCTGAGATACGCAAAACACCCCGCCCGGCACCAACAATCATTCCACAGTCAAATTCACTTAGATCACATTTCTCCCCCAATCTGATGTTTGGTCTAAACATTTGAATCACTTGACCATGTCTGCATGCTTTTACGCATGGAGTTGCTGCCACATGAATGGCTGACTAGATATTTGCATTCACGAGCAGGTATACAGATGTATCTAATGAAGTGACCACTGAGTGTACAACCAAGTATAACACACACAAGGTACTGGGGGAACTCAGCAAGTCAGGCAGAATTTATGGAGAGCAGTCCTGACGAAGGGTCTCAGTCCAAAACATCATCTGTATATCCTCCTCCATAGATGCCGCCTGAGCTGCTGAGTTCCTGCAGCATTTTGTGTGTTACTCTGGATTTCCAGCATCTGCAGAATCTCTTACAATTATGCAATCCAGTGCTTGAGTGATTGGCAAAATGGATATATTTTTGCTGCTGTGGGGCTATAGGCATTCTCTGTAACCTGAACAGACTGTATTTTTGACTTGTATAGTTACGAGCAGTTTATGTGACCTGTGGAGGACCTATGTGCCGCAAAGATTTGTGTCCCCTTTCATAAGCTGATTATGTGAGAGAAGCTTATGGTGCGTATGAAGGTGTCAAATTTCCAAGTTTACTCAGTGTTTACAAAGCATCAGACAACTCTCACGTTACTTGTCAGCTCATAATCCAGTTGACAAGCTCAATGCTGCGCAGTCAGAGGTGCCAGATTACAGACAAAGCTTCTCTTGGAGATCCTCGGGGATCGTTTAAAGAGGAGCAAGGAGAGCAGAAACCATGCATTCTCCTGGTGGGTTATTGTTCTCAACTAACGCTGCCAAGAACAGAGTATTAATGATTCACTGCACTGTTCTGTGATAGTTATTTATTTATTAGAGATGCTGCACAGAGCAGGGTTGGAAGCATAGTTGTTAGTGCATTGTTTTACAGTGGTAGTGATGCAGGCTCAATTTCTGCCTCCATTTGTAAGGAGTTTGAAAGTTCTCCCCATGACCGCCTGGGTTTCTTCTGGGTGCTCCGGTCTCCTACCTCATTCTGAAGGTGTACAGGTTAGTAGGTAAATTAATTACATATCTGTGATTGGGTAGTAAAAACTCATTGGCCCAGGAGGGCCTGATACCATGCTGTATCTAAATCTAGATCTAACCAGGACTTTCTGACCCAATGAGCCACACTGCACAGTAACCCACCCACTTAACCCGAGCCAAATCACAGGACAATTTACAATAGCCAATTAAGCCACTAACTGGTACATATTTGACTGTGGGAAGAAACCTGTTCACCAGAAGAAAACACATATAATTCAAGGTAAAATATACAAACTCCTTAACGCTGGCAATGGAAATGAACTACGAACTCCAACGTCCAGAGTTATAGCAGAGTTAGGCTACATTAGATCGTCAATTTCAAAAGAAAACTTGCTTTGATAATCACAAGACATTTTGCAGATGCTGAAAATCCAGAGCAGGACACACAAATTCTTGGATGAACTCAGAAGGTCAGGCAGCATCTTCAGAAAGAGATAAAGAGTTGACATTTTGGTCTAAGACCCTTCACTGGGACTGGAAAGGAAGGGGGAAGAAGCCAGATTAAGGAGGCGTGTGCAGGGAAAGGAGTACCAGCTGGCAGGGAGAATGCAGGTAAGTGGGAGAGGGGAAATTAAGTAAGAAGCTGGGAGGAGATAGGTGAAAAAACGTAAGGGGCTGAAGAAGAAGGAATCTCTTGGGGAGGAGAGTGGACCATGGGAGAAGGGAAAGAAGGAGGGACGCCAGAGGGAGATGATAGGCAGTTGAGAAGAAAAGAAGGGGTAAGAGGGGAGCCAGAGTGGAGAATGGATGAAGAGGGAAAATTTTCAGAAGTTAGAGAAATCAACTCCATGGAGCATGTGGGGATCTTCCAATATCCAGGCATTCTATCTTTTTTTTTCTTTCTTTCTTTCTTCTTTTTTTCTATAGGGATGTTAGGGAGGAGGGGTTAAGGGGAGGGGGGATGGGTAATATACATTTTTTTCATACACTTTTATTCTGTAATTACTTGAAAACACAATAAAAAAAGTTTAATAAAAAAAAATGAAGTTAGAGAAATCTTCTCTTATGCTAATGTATCAGACTGCCCTCTAGATGAATCATTTAGGCCATAAGTTAACAAACTGGCATCTACTTACACCTTGGTTAATGGTATGGGACTATGTCATAATAGTGTTGGGAACTCATGATTGAGACAAAGTTGTATGATATGTAGGAAATCATATTTGGTTAAATTATTCACTACAACTTAAAAGAAGTTGGTAAAATGTGCACTATTGAGTATAGTTTCCCGCAAGTATTATTGCCTCTTTATCCTTGGGGAGATGAATGATGGTCACTTACAGGACAATATTGTTTAATTTGTACACGAAGTTCCATAAAGACCTTGGCAGTAGGGACAGCATCAACCATTCCAATAAGAGTGTGAATTATTTAAAGTGAATAGTTTCTAATGAATTTAGAGACCGGAGCTTGGCAGGTCTGAAGGTAGAAGCCTGCAGGTCAAAGACCAAAGCTGGTGAGTCTAGAGATAGAGGCCTTAACGTCAAATCCTTGGGTTGGTTTGTCTGGAGGTCAGAGACCCAATTACTGTGAATCAAGGCCAGGGACTGAAGTTCAGAGGCCTGATATCCGTGTGTTTGAGAGTTCGGGGCCAAGGACTGGAGACCTGGAGGTGGCCTGGCCTGTGGCTGGAGGCCAGTTTGTGTGTGTGAACATGTGGGTGGTAGGGAGGATGGGAAAAGGGACTTGTTGTCTTGTTTCATTCTTGTTGTTGCTGCTACTGCTTGTGTGGTTCTGCTGAACATGGTGGGCCTGCTCTGTTGGCGCCAGAATGTGTGGTAACACTTGGGGGTTGCTCCCAGTAGGTCCTTGACTCTGCACATTTCACTACGTTACAGTATATATGAAATAAGTATGTATGAAACTGATATTTTCATTTAAATATCTCATGTCATTAACCTTGTCAAATATAGAACTAAAATTAATTTTAGTCAAAACTAGCTGTCAAATGCAATGAGTTATTTTCTGATTAATGCAGTTTTAACTGACCAATACATATTGACAAACCTCTACCACACTATTATTGTCATTCTTCTATATCCAGATTTAAGCTGAATTTAAATCAAGGAACTTGGCTATAAAAATTATTGTTTAACCATCCGATGCATGAGCATAAGGTTTGGAATTGGTTCATTATTGTCACCTGTACTAAGATATAATGAAGAGTTTGCCTTGTATAATATTCATACTGATCAAATCAGTACATTGAGCTGAAATAAGGTAAAACAATAACAACATAGAATAAAGTATAACATTTACTGATAAAGTGCAGAGCAGTTAAGTGATAACTTAAAAGTTTATAATGAGGTCAATTTTGAGGCCAAGTGTCTATCTTATCGCATAAGAGGTCTGTTTGGGAAAGACTGAAAGGATTCATCCAGTCTATCCATGGTTGTAGATGTATGTAAGGTTCCACCTTTAGTTCCTTTATGTCATAGATCCATAGAGCATGAAAACAGGCCCAACTGAGTAAAATGTCTATTCAGCCTAATTCCATTTGCCTGCGGTTGGCCAAATTCCTTCCCTCAATTCTAGTATGGGGCTCAACATCATTGACTTTGAAAAAAGGAAATTTTCTGAGACTCTCACTCTTATTCTCTTTTTGAATTAGTTAGTTGAGTTAAACCCATCACCCCTTCTGCTGCATAGGCTCGCCAGAGTCCTCTCTCCTGGGCCAATCTTTCAAATTGTCCACAGGTGTTGCCCATCTTCTGAGATCCTTCTTCGCCCAGGAATGAGGTTCTTGGAGCTCCTGTTGGCATTTTCATAGCTCTGGGTTTTTACGGGATGGGGTTGCTAGACCCATGCCCATCCCTCCCTCTTTTGCAGCCGGGCTTGTGATCATCCATGGCAGAATTATTCTCTTTTTGAGGTCCAATTATATCAGTGTTGAGTGAGAGTAGGATTGTTCATGACAGTGATTGTCACTTTTATTGAACATCCTCTTTTCTCTCCCTGTAAAGCAGAAACCATTAACAATAGCTCTATAGTTGATATCCCAATTTGTAGCACAGAAGATGGCACTTCTTTCAGAGGTGTTCTGAGAGAAATTTAGCAGAAATATCTATAGTGTTGCCTGCTACCTATTGAATAGTGAATTTATTTTCAAAATAACCCAACATTCTAGGTAATTCTTCATTTCTCTTTTCCATTCACGTGATTCTCATTTAATGAAAAATAATGTGAGTTTATACAGACTGCCGCATACTTGACATTATTGCAGAACACAGATAAAATGTATTAAATGACCTTCTCAGCCCAAAGGCATCAAATATTTCAGCAGGCATGTTGGGTAAGTACATGCTAATATTTTTTCATATTATTGTTAGTCTTCACAGTTATACACTTTATGGAAATCTCGAAGGTATGCATTATGTAGGAGTGGATTCTGACTGCATGATGAAAACAGCACATTTTTTCATATTTTATTAATAAATACCCCTGTAAAGAAAATCAGAAAACATTTTAAAATTCATTTGCCAAATTTGAGAGTAGTTTTGAAAAAAGCATAGTCATATTAAGTGAAGTTTTCCAAGTTTAAAAACAAGTATTTTGCACATCATCCTTATGATCTAAAGTAAGGCAAAATTGACAGGATGATACGTAAATGCCAAGAAATATTTTAGAAGTGGTGTGCTACTGTAGCTTCGCGGTTAGCACAACACTATTACAGCTCGGGGGGGATTCAGGTATCAGAGTTCAATTCCGGTGTCCTCTGTAAAGAGTTTGTATGTTCTCCCTGTGACCACATGGGTTTCCTCCGGGTGTGTCAGTTTCCTCCCACAGTCCAGAGATGTACAGGTTAGTAGGTTAATTGGTCATTGTAAATTGTCCTGTGATTAGGCTAGGGTTAAATAGGTCGATGGCACAGCTTATTGGGCCAAAAAGGCCTGTTCGCACTGTACCTCTAAACAAGCAAGGGAACAAACAAATCAATCAACAAATAAATATTTTTAAATTCATTTGCCAAATTTATATGTGGTTTTCAAAATGCTTAGTCATATTAATGTGAACTTCTCAGAGTTTAAAAAACATATATTTTGCACATAATAAATTATTCAAAATCTCTTGTTCTTAATTTACATAAAAACAAGGGTTATAAAATAATGTAAAGCTCTGCTCATTGTCAGGACCATGTAGGTATGCCTGGAAACTTAGTTGAAGTAATTTACTGTCCATGTATTTTACTAACTCACTATTTCCACAACACTACTCAAAGCATTGAATTGAGTGACATTGTTTCCTAGGCAGTTTCTGAAAAAAGCCCTGGAGATCAGCAGCAATACCATGCAATTGTCACTTACAGTGGAATAGATTGTTCTGCAAAAACCGGAACCTGCTTGAGGCATACTCGGATCTTGGGGTCCGAGTCCATAGGACGCTCAAAGCAGCTGCGCAGGTTCACTCTGTAGTTAAGAAGGCATATGGTGTATTGGCCTTCATCAATCATGGAATTGAATTAAGGAGCCGAGAGGTAATGTTGCAGCTATATACCGTAGGACCCTGGTCAGACCCCACTTGGAATACTGTGCTCAGTTCTAGCCGCCTCACTACAGGAAGGATGTGGAAGCCATAGAAAGGGTGCGGAGCAGATTTACAAGGATATTGCCTGAATTGGGGAACGTGCCTTATGAAAACAGGTTGAGTGAACTTGGCCTTTTCTCCTTGGAGCGAAGGAGGATGGGAGGTGACCTGATAGAGGTGTACAAGATGATGAGAGGCATTGATCGTGTGGATAGTCAGAGGCTTTTTCCCAGGGCTGAAATGGCTAGCACGAGAGGGCACAGTTTTAAGATACTTGGAAGTAGGTGCAGAGAAGATGTCAGGGGTACGTTTTTTATGCAGAGAGTGGTGAGTACGTGGAATGGCTGTCGGCAACGGTGGTGGAGGTGGATATGATAGGGTCTTTTAAGAGACTCCTGGATAGGTATATGGAGCTTAGAAAAGTAGGGGTTATGGGTAACCCTAGGTAATTTCCTAAGGTAAGGACATGTTCGGCACAGCTTTGTGGGCCAAAGTGCCTGTATTTGCTGTAGATTTTCTATGTTTCTATCCCCGGCACCATCAAGGACATATATAGAGAAAGGCGCCAGGAAAAGACCAGTAATATCATAAACACAAGAAAGTCTGCAGATGCTGGAAATCCAAAGCAACACCCACAAAATGCTGGAGGAACTCAGTGGGTCAGGTAGCATCCATGAAAATGTATAGACAGCCAATGTTTTGGGTCGAGGTTTTTCTTCAGGACATCACGAACGATAGCTGTAACATCATGAAGGATCCCACTCTCCCTGCACATGCACTGTTTGTCCCACTCCCATCAGGGAGGAGACTATGTGGCATCCACACCAGGACCACCAGACTCAAAAACTGTTACTTTCCCCAAGCAGTAAGGCTGATGAACACCTCCACAACCCCAACCACAGTACTTTGTCAATCACCTTATGTACAGACACTCCTGTGCCTAGTATTACTTTATGGACATACAATCAATTAATGTCTACAAGTTATCTTATGTATTTAGATTTATTGTATTTTTTATTTTACTGCACTTCTTGCACTGCATTGCAACCAGAGTAACAATTATTTCATTCTCCTTTGTATTTGTGTACTGGAAATGACATTAAACAATCTTGAATCACTCAAACTTAATTTCCCTAGCTGCAATGATTGAGATCTCGACTCATAATGCATTTCTCTGAATAATGGTCTCGTGTATTAATCACAATTACAAGTGCCGTCGATCTGCATTTGACTGGTCTCCTTCTCGCTGAGCAGGAGTCTTGATTCCTAGGCTGCAAGGTTCGATTCCCTCGGTGGCTCGGAGCCGTAAACTCACTTTTGGAGAGTCTGTAGTGTGATGATTAATGATTTGTGTGCAACTTGTTTGCCTTTTGTTGTTTGGAAAGTCAATTCATTTTTTTTCTCAGGATAAGACTGTAGGAATCAGGAACTGAATGACATTCAACCCCTTTAGCCTGTACTACCATTCTATAGGATCATTGCTGATTCAACACACTGCAGTTTTCAACAGAAGTGGTTCCCTATTGCATTCCTCTGGACAGCGTCTTTACAAGACGGGTGACCTCAGCCATTATCAATACTCTTTAGAAATTGTCTGCCTGGCATCAGTGGTCACATAACCAGGACTGTGATCTGCACCAACTGCTCAGATGACCATTGGCCACCTGCTCCCATGGCTTCAAGTGACCTTGATCGGGAGGCTAAGCGGATGCTACACCTTGCCCAAAGGTGACTGCAGGCTAGTGGATGTAAGGAATGCCTTACACCTCCTCTTGATAGTGATGCATCTCCACCCAGCCACCCAATCCATCCATGTACCTATCCAAATTTAGCTTAAGTGTTGAAATCAAACCTGCATCTATCACTTCTGCTGGCAGCTCATTCCACACTCGTACCACCCTCTGTGTGAAGAAGTTCTCCTTAAACGTATCACCTTTCACCCTTAACCCATGACCTCCAGCTTTAGTCTCAATGCACAAGTACACATACATACAGGTGCAATGGTAAACTTATTACAGAAGGAGAAATCAATATTCATGCCATCTGGTTGGAGATTATCCAAATGGTATATCAGGTGTTTCTCCACCACCTTGAAGATGGCCTCATCACGGAACAAGAGGAGGCCATGGACCGACATGTCAGAACGGGAATGGAATTGGAATTAAAATGTTTGGCCACCAAGAAGTTCCACTTTTGGTGTTTGGAGCAGTGGTGCTCAACAAAGCTTTCCCCAATTTATGGAGGGTCTCACCAACTTAAAGGGGGCTGCATCGGGAGCACCAGATACAATAGTTAACCCCACCAGATTTGCAGGTGAACTATTTCCTCTCCTGAAAGAACTGTTTGGGCACTGAATGGATGTGAGAGAGAAGGTGAATGAGCAGGTGTCACACCTAGGCTGCTTGCAAGGATAAGTGCCAAGAGGGATACTAGTGGGGAGGGAGGAGGGAATGAATGGAGAAGGGAATCATGGAGGGAGCAATCCTTGTGGGAAGTGGAGACCAGTGAGTGGGGTGATAAAGATATGTTGATGGTAGGAGCCCTTTGGAGAAGGTGGAAGTTGCGGAGAACTATATGTTGGATGTGGAGGCTCACATGGTGGTAGGTAAGGACAAGAGAAACTCTATCACTGTTAAGGTGGTGGGAAGATGGTTGTTCGGGTAATAGAAGAGATGTGGGTGAGGGCAGCATCAATAACGTAGGAGAAGAAACTCCTTTCTTTAAAGGAGGATATCTCTGATATCCTCAAAAGGAAAGCCACATCCTGGGAATGAATGTTGTGGAGGCGAAGAAATTGAGAAATGGGAATTTTACAGGAGACAGGGTGGGAAGAGGTATAGTCAAGGTAACTGTGGGAATCGGTACATTTCTAAATGACATCTGTTGACAGTTTGTCTCCAGAGATGGAGACAGTGAGACCGATAAAATGGAAGGGGTGTCAGAAATGGACCAAGTGAATTTAAGGGCAGGGTAGAAGTTGGAGGCAAAGTTGATGAAATTTATGAGTGCAGCATGGGTGCATGAAGCCACCATGCAGTCATCAATGTAGTGCAGGAAGAGTTGGGGAACATCAGCGGGGAAGGCTTGGAACATGGACCAGCGAAACTGACCAGCTGACTATGTAGCCAGCGAAAAGGCAGGCATAGCTGGGGCCCATCTGAGTACCCATATTAGAAGAAAGAGCACAATTCAAACAATAACCCAGTCAATCAGTGGAAATTGATATAAGTGTTGGAAATATTAAATTGACTGTATAAGCTTCCTTATTTTAGTGAATACCCATAACTAAGCAAAAATCTTGTTGAATTAGTGATAATTTTTAATAACCTTAAAACTTAATCATTGCTATAATTCAGATGTTGGATCGATTATCAATATGAATGAGGGCCAGTGATGTCTGTGCATTCATATTTAATTTGTTATCCATTAAACTGCTTATCTCTGTTTCCATTATAATCCTTAAGTTAAGCATTTAGTGAATTCTCAAGTCATTTATTCCACAAAGGTGTGAAAGCAAGTACTCTGTGAAGGGACTTCATTGTGTTGCCAGGACTTGAAAACTGAGATATAGGGAAAGATTGAATAGGTTATTCTCTGGAACGTGGGGAGATTTGAAAGAAGCATACAAAATTATGACCAGTATAAATAGGGTAAACGGATATTCTGGACATGCTATGTTGGTACAGGCATTTTGCACTGTGGTTGGGTGAGACGAGAACTAGATGTCATAAGTTAAGGGTGAAAGGTGAAATGTTTAAGGGGAACATGAGGGGAAACTTCACTCAGAGGGAGGTGAGGGTGTGGAATGAGCAGTTAGCAGAAGTGGTGAATTGGGCTTCAATTTGAACATTTAAGAGCAATTTGGATAGGCACATGGATGGGTGAGGTATGAAGGACTATGGTGTGGGTGTTGACTGATGGGAGTAGACAGCATAATATTTCAGCACAGATTAGATGGGCTGAAGGGCCTGTTTTGTGCCCTATGACTCTGTGACTAAGAAAGAATTGCACTATATAAAGAGGGCGGTTATAACACAATCCATGGAGGCTTAACAGGGTGGAAGTGGAGATGAAGTTTCCTCTTGTGGAAGAATCTTAAACAAGGGGTCACTGTTCAAATAAAGAAGTTTGCCCATTTGAAATAGAATTGAGATGATTGTTTTTCTCTCTCAGAGGCCTACACGTCTTTTGAACTCTCTTCCACAAATACTTCAGGAAGAGTTTAACCTCAAGGTAAGTAGATTACTGATAAGAAAATGGGGGATAGGTTCAGATTCAGATTCATGCTTATTTATCACGTATACATTGAAACATACAGTGAAACGTGTCATTTGCATTAACACACCCAAAGATGCGGGGTGGATGGTAGTATTGTGACTAGTGTAAGGACTTACAGTGCCAAAGTCATGAGTTCATTTTCTGCCCTGCGTACGTTTTCCCATTTACAGCGTGGGTTTCCTCCAGGTGCTCCGGTTTTCTCCTACAGTCCAAAGATGTATTGGTTAGGTTAATTGGTCACGTGGGCATAATTGGGCAGTGTGGGCTCATTGGGCCAGGAGGGCCTGTTACCTTGTTGTAAATCTAAATAAAAAAAGATCAAATATGCTGGGGTTAGCCCGAAAGTGACGCCACATATTTTGGTGCCAAAACATCATGCCCACAATACTCGGCAGAACAACACAAATCACAACAAGAACAAGAACAAAACAAGACAACAGCAAAACAAACCCCTTCCCCACACTCCCATGCACACAGACTGGCCTCCAATCAAAGTACAAAGTTCAAAGTAAAATTTATTATCAGAGTAGATATATATTGCCACATACAACCCTGAGATTCTGTGCTGAGATCCCAGCATAGGCAACCTCTGCGCATTCAGTCTTTGGCCCCAATTCTAGGATTCGTAACTTCCCGCCACTATCTGTGAGGAGTTTACGTATTCTCGCTGTGTCTGAGTGGGTTCCTCCAGGTGCTCCAGTTTCCTCCCACTGTTTAAAAACCTGCCATTTGGTAGGTTAATTAGCCATTGTAAATTGTCCAGTGATTAGGGTAGGATTAATTTAGGGGTTGCTGGGGAGTGAGGCTCCAAGGGCCTAGTCCATGCTGTATCTAAATAAAAGGCTTTGTCAACCTCCGTTCAGGCCTAGACCAGGACCTCAGGACTCATTGCTCACCTTTGGGCCTCGATTCCGGACCTTCGACCGCAATGACCTGGAGGTGGGGGGGTGTCACTTTTGCTCTTGGCTCCTTCAAATTGCTTACCTCTGGGCTTGTTTCAATCGATCTTCAACCTTCAGGCTCCAACCTGTGGATTTTGACTTTGCTCTACAGACTCTGTTCTGTCTGGGTGGACAAGAATGCAAAGTTGTGCTAAAAATCAGATCAACATCATCTTCTAACATGGTAGTGTAGAATGATAATTTGTATCATATCATGGTGGAATGATCAACAAAATTAAAATGTTAGATTATAGGACTGTTCTATCAAACTCCATAGAAATAATGTACTGAATTACTGGGAAGGTATGACATGATGCAGTGTAATTATAAAGATCATTAAAATGTAAAATATTTTATATGTACATTCAATAGTCACTTTATTAGGCACAGGAGCGGAAACCAGTGTGGTCTTCTGCAGCTATAGCCCATTCACTTGAAGACTGTGCATTCCAAGATGCTTTTCTACACACCACTGTAACTTATATTAGACTACACTGGGTTCCGCTCTTGTACTTAATAAAGTGGCCACAGAGTGTAATTATATTGTAATGTGACATTGTACAAGTTCCCCCTATATCATAGGAGCTTTTCCCAACAACATTTAGCCACCAAAGGAGTATTTAGGGCACCTGTTAGTTCAACGGTTGCTCTAAGGAGGATCTGAAAGGAGGATAATGAGGGACCGAGGCACTGATGTTGAACCATGGAGTGCAGTGGTTTAAGTACAGGCATCTGAAGGCATTTCCAATAGAAGTAAAGTGATTAAAATCCCTAATTTGCATCTGTTCATTGTCAGAGCCAACAATTCAACTTTGATCATCATGCAAAGAATAAGAATGCAATTCCTTGCCAAATGTCACCATATACTAACGAGAGTCATCTTCTTTCAGGCATTTACAGGAAAATGATAAATACCAGAGAATTTATGGAGAAAAACTATATGTAACAAAGACTGGGAAATATGTAATGTGCAAAATAGGACAGATCATGCAAATAAATACATAAAAATGTACATAAATAAAGTTGAGTTGTAGAGCCTATAGCTTATGGAGTCATTTCAGTGTTGAGGTGGGTAAAGTTATCCACACTGGTTCAGGAGCCTGATGGCTGAAAAATGTACCAGAGAAAAAAAACAATTTGTTGTTATTTATTGATTGATTGATTGATTGATTGATTTATTTATTTATTTAGAGATACTTTGCATAACAGGCCTTTCTGGCCCAGCTAGCTGCCCCAGTCAGCAACCCACCTATTTAACCCCAGTCTAATCACAGGACAACTGGCAATAACCAATTAAGCAAAGTACCCAGAAGAAACCACATGCTCTCAAGAAGGATGTAGAAACAGAGGGTGTCAGAATTGAACTCCAAACTCCAATGCACTGAGCCGTAATTGTATCATGCTAACCACTACGCTACTGAGGTGACCAAATGTTATATCCTATATTGCCTATATTTCTTCTTCTCCCCCTGGGCTCTCTCCTTTCCTTTCTCCTGTGGTCCACTCTCCTCTCCTATCAGATTTTGTCCTCTCCAGCTCTTGACCTTTCCCATTCAGCTGGCTTCACCAATCACCTTCTAGCTTGTCCTCCTTCCCCTCCCCCCACCTTCTTGTTCTTGTTTCTTTCCCATTCCTTCTCAGTCCCGGTGAAGAGTCTTGGTCTGAAACGTTGACTGTTTATTCATTTCCACTGATGCTGCCCGACCTGCTGAGTTCTTCCAGCATTTGTGTGTGTTGCTTGAGGAAGGCTGTATTTGCTGGCAAACCTACCTTTTAATTTTTTTTAATATTGTGTTTTTACCCATTTTTTCTTGTTGCCAGTTGATTTAGATTTAGGATTTATTTCTTACATTGTCTCACAACATGAGGGAGTAAAAATCTTTATGTTGTATCTCCATTGCTATGTACAAGCAATAAGGAAGGGAAATGTGGGAGGATATTGCCGAACACTGTATACATAATTGTTTTGTATACATGTCTGTATAGTCAGATATGCAATCAGATCATTGTATATTGATAAATCTGATCGCCTAGTGACAAACACTGTCTAGGGCCTGTTGGTCCTAACCTTAATGCCAGGGTACCATTTGCCAGATGGAAACAGCTGAAACATTTTGTGTTCGGGATGGCTGGAGTCCCTGATGATCCTCCGGGCCCTTTTTTCACACCTGCTGCTGTAAATGTCCTGAACAGAGGAAAGTTAACATCCGCAGCTGTCCGCACCACTCTGCAGTGCCCTGTGATTTAAGGTCATACAGTTGCCCTATCAGGCAGTGATGCAACCAGTCAGGGATCCTCTTGATGGTGCTCTTGTAAAAAGTCCTGAGAATCTGGGGACTCACGCCAAACTTCTTTAGCCGTCTGAGGTGAAAGAGGTGCTGTTGTACTTTTTTCACCACACAGCTGATATGTACAGTCCAGGTGAGATCCTCGATGATGTGTATACTGAGGAACTTAACTACACCCTCTCAACTACAGTCTCATTGATGATAATAGGGGCTAGACTGTCACCGTTCCTCTTGTAATCCACAATCAACTCTTTCGTTCTTGACATTGAGGAAGAAGTTGTTTTCTTGGCATCACGGTGCAATTTGTTAGTTTTTTGTGTGGGGTATGGAATTTGATGTTCTTGCTGTTTGCATAATTTTGTAATTTTGTTTCATGTTGAAGATTATATTGCTGTTTGTGAGATTTTTTTTGTGCGGGGTTGTTAATGCTTTTTCTCTGAACAACTCCCATAGTTTTCTTTATTTTGTGGCTCTCTGGAGAGGACAAATCTCAGAATTGGGTTCTGCAAACACACTTTGATGGGAAATGAAACTTTGAACCTTTGCACTCCTGAGTTAGGTGCACCAGTTTCAGGAGCTGCTCTACTCAAACGCAGGGAAGACGAGAACACCATTCTTGAGCAAATGTTGCCATTTTTCAGTGCTTCTAGTCATTCAGTGTAGTAACTCAAAGCCGTGAGGTGATTGACTGCATCTTACAACACTTCACAAATTGACATTCACTTGTGCTGCTATAGAATAACACTGATTAATACATATTCAGTGTACGGTATTCTGAACCAAAGGTGTCCTTGAGCTGTGTGTGTTCTCTAATGTATTAAAATAAATACATCTTTGCCATGTCTGTTTTTCGAAGTCGAGCTACTACAGTGAAATTGAACATAAGTTATTTTTTGCTTTTATTTTTGCTCTAATTAATATTTTACTGTATCAAGTTATTCTCTCCACTTTGGCCAGCACCAGGGAAGACTTTGTGTGATGTGATCTGAATTAGGGAATGTTATAAAATGTGTTCTGAAATACAGTTCAACATAAAACCAGAAATCAACAGTGAAGAACAGATGCTTATAGCGAAGGTCACATTTTGGACCAATCCCACATACTAAGTAGTTGGTGAACTTTAACTATCATGTCTCCCTCCAGGGATATCTGCATTGTAGATATAATTATCTCCTTAAGAATTTTAGATCTTTGGATTTGGAAATGCAGCATGCTAACAGGGCCTTCCACCCCAATGAACTTGTGTTGCTCAATTGTACTCATGTGATCAATTAACCTACTATCTTGTACATCTCTGGAATATGGGAGGAAACCAGAGCCCCTGGAGGAAACCCACCCAGTCATGGGGAGAACATACAGACACCTTACAGACAGCAGTGGAAAAGCGTTACACTATCCGCTGCTCTGCTGTGCGTAAGAAGCTATGTTCTCACCTTCCTTTATCCAAATTTACCCTTCAGAACTATTTTGATAATTTTAATAAATTCTACTACTGTCAGTAATACTTGAGCTTTTTCTGAACTTTGAGATTTAAACCTTGCTTGAATGAGGAACAATGTATTTGCCACTTCTGGAGTCCTGAAGAAGGGTCTTGGCCCAAGACGTTGGCTATCTATTCATTTATGTAGATGCCCTGCTGAGTTCCTCCAGCATTTTGTGTGTATTGCTGTATATTTGCTATTTAGTCATGCGCTCAGTACTGCCTGTGTGTGACTGATTGAACTCTCATTGAAATTAGTAGACAGAAATTGTTTCCAACCTTATCGTATGTAAGGCTGAATGTGCCCGGTTTTAAAGGTGAAGTGAAAGAGAATACTGAACATGTAAGAGACTATTGCAGAGGCCCTCAACAGTGTGATAAGCAGAGGAATCTTGGGGTCCAAGATCATCGCCTCCTGAAAGTGGATAGACAGGTTTATAAGAAGTCATATGGCATGCTTGCCTTTATTAGATAAGACGTCAATTTCAAAAGTCTGGATGTTATGATGCAGCTTTATAAAACTGTAGTTAGGCTGCATCTGGAATACTGTATACAGTTCATTTCACCCTATTATTAGAACATTAGAAACATTAAAAGGTTTTGACAAGAATAGGCCATTCAGCACAACAAAGCTTGCCAAATTCCTATTCCCACAGTGTGTTGAAATAACTATCAAGTTTAGATTTGAAAGTCTCTTAAGGTTCTACTCTCAACTGCACAACTAGATAGTTTGTTCCATGTGCTCACAACTCACTGTGTAAAGAAACGCTTCCTGATGTTAGTCTGATATCTCCCTTTAACCAGTCTCCACCTTATGGGAAGGATGTTGAGGCTTTGGAGAGGAGGCAGAAGAGGTTTACCAGGATGCTGCTTAGATTACTGGGTATGTGCTATAACAAGAGACTGGACAAACTTTGGTTACGTTCTCTGGAGCTGTGGAACCTGAGGGAAACTTGGTAGAAGTTTATAAGAATATGAGAAGCATAGGTAGAGTAGACAGACAGTAACTTTTTTTCCCCAGACTTGGAATGTCTAATAGCAGAGAGCATGCATTTAAAGTGAGAGGGGGTAACTTCATAGCAGATGCGAGTGGCAAATATCTATACAGAGTGGTGGATGCCTGCAGTGCATTGCCCAGGATGGTAGTAGAGGCAGCTACATAGTAACTGAATGTGAGGAAAATGAAAGGATGTTGGCCTTGATAGGAGAAGGGATAAATTTAATTAGCCATTTGATTACTAATTTAGATGGTTTGGTACAACATTGTGAGCTGAAGGGCCTAACAGGAGAAAATCTGCAGGTGCTAGAAGTTCAAGCAGCACACATAAAATGCTGGAGGAACTCAGCAGACCAGGCAGCATCTATGGAAAAAAGTACAGTTGATGTTTCAGGCTGAGACCCTTCAGCAGGACCGGAAACATCCAAACATCCACTGTACTCTTTTCCATAGATTCTGCCTGGCCTGCTGAGTTCCTCCAGCATTTTGTGTGTGGAGCTGAAGGGCCTGTTCGTATGCTGGACAGTTCTACGTTCTATGTACTATGTGAAAATGACAGCTATTCCCAGATCTAAAATAATTATATTGGAGAATGGATTTTCTTTGAAGATATTGTAACCTACAGTATTTTTTTATGTTTTGCACAGTGCTGACACAAAACAATAAATTTCATGATATGTCAGTGATCATAGAACATAGAAATTATAGCATAGCCCATGATATTATGCCGACGTTCTAGCCTACTCTAGGTTCAAAGTAGTCTTTCCCTCCTGTATATCTCCTAATTGATCTGCTTCTCCCACTACATAATGAGTGTGATTGTAGTTCTGAAGTTTGAGTTTTTAGTATGAATGATTTTTAAAAAAATTCACTGTGGACTTTAAATTATTATATACATTTTGTAATATTTTAAGCAAAGTAAAACTTTGGTTATTCTGCATTTGGATATTGTGTGAAATTCTGGTCACTGACATTACAGAAGTAACGTGAAGGCTTTGGAAATGGTGCAGGAAAGGTTACCAGGATTCTGGCTGGATTTGAGAGTATGAGCTATAGTGGATTGGGAGACTGCTTCTCCGATTACCTACACACCATCTGCCCAAAAAAGCGGGATGTTCCAATGGCCACCCATTTTGATTCCACTTCCCTTTCCGATTCCAGCATGTCCATCCATGGCCTCCTCTACTGTCACAATGAGGCCACATTCAGCTTGGAGGAGCAAAACCTTATATTCTGTCTGGGTATCCTCCAACCTGATGCCATGAACATCGATCATCAATTTCTCAAACTTCCGGTAATGACCTACCCCCTTCTCTATTCCCCATCCCCTTTTCTCTCTCTCTCACCTTATCTCCTTGCCCGCCCATCACCTCCTTCTCCCCGTTTCTCTTTTTCCTGTGGCCCTCTGCCTCTCGTATTAGATTCCCCCTTCTCCAGCCCTGTATCTCTTTCGCCAATCAATTTCCCAGCTCTTTACCACCCCTCCCCCTCCCAGTTTCACCTATCACCTTGCGTTTCTTCTTCTTCTTCCCCCCCCCCTTCATCTTCTAACTCTAACTCCTCATCTTTTTTCCTCCAGTCCTGAAGGGTCTCAGCCCGAAATGTCGACTATACTCTTTTCTATAGATGCTGCCTGGCCTGCTGAGTTCCTCCAGCATTATGTGTGTGTAGCTTGAACTATATGGACAGCTAAGGTTAGATTATCAGGAATGTTGGAGACTGATAGAAGTTTTTAAAATTATGGGAGGTATGGATAGAGGAGACAGTCAGCATTTGTTTACTTACTTACTGCTCATTACGCTGCTGGCATTTAGGGAAGCGATGAAGGTCCTCCATTCAGGGCTTCCTTCATCATGTCTGTGGTTCTTCTCGATTTTCACTACTGTCAGTCATGTAAATTCTGGGTGAAGTCTCAGCAATAGTGTCACACTCAGATGTAGAAGGATCCTTCAGTCTTGTTTCTGCAAGTAGCATTATTTTCCCCTGGTACAAACATCTAGAGGACACACTCTTAAGGAAGGATGGTAAAAGTTAAAAGGAGACATGTGGACCAGATTTTTACATCGAGAATGGGAGTAGTCTGGAACAAGCTTCCAGGGGTGGTTGGGGAAGCTGAAGCGATAGTGGTGTTTAAGAGATTATCAGACGAATGAATATGCAGGGAATGGAAGGATATAGATCAAGGCAGGCAGAAGAGGTTTAGATTAATTTTTTTCTTATTCTCATTGGAGTTAAGAGAGGAGGGACTGCGCAGGCGTGTGACGTCGGGCAGTGAAACGGGGAAGATTTACAAAGGACACAGCCTTAAACAGCCGGCAGCATCGTTTGCGGGCAGTGGGGTGAGCCGGGAGCAGAGTGTAGGCTTAAGGGCTTTGGCTCAACGGGCTTAGGCGGAAGCGGGCGAGGCAAGGTAGGTTTAGGTTTCAGTTTTCCCTGTTATTTGAGGAAAAGGAGGAAAGTATGAGTGTGAGGGCAGCTTGTTGTTCTCGGTGTCGGATGTGGGTCCTGGAATCTCCTAGCCTCCCGGAAGTCCACATCTGGTTAGGAGGGGGAAGGGGAAGAGTCAGGTACTAGAGAGTACCCCAGTGGCTGTACCCCTTGACAATAAGTACTCCTGTTTGAGTACTGTTGGGGGGGGGGACAGCCTACCTGGGGGAAGCAACAGTGTCCGTGCCTCCGGCACAGAGTCTGGCCCTGTAGCTCAGAAGGGTAGGGAAAGGAAGAGGAAGGCAGTAGTAATAGGGGACTCAATAGTTAGAGGGTCAGATAGGCGATTCTGTGAACGCAATCAGAAGATCAGAAGATCCGGATGGTTGTTTGCCTCCCTGGTGCCAGGGTCCAGGATGTTTGGGATTGCATCCAAGATATCCTGAAGTGGGAGGGTGAGAAGCCAGAGGTCGTGGTATATTTAGGTACCAATGACATAGGTAAGAAAAGGGTAGAGTCCTGAAATGAGAATATAGGGAGTTAGGAAGGCAGTTGAGAAGAAGGACCGCAAAGGTAGTAATCTCGGGATTACTGCCTGTGCCATGCAACAATGAGAGTTGGAATGGAATGAGGTGGAGGATAAATCCGTGGCTGAGGGTTTGGAGAAGTGGGCAGGGATTCAAGTTTCTGGATCATTGGGACCTCTTTTGGGGCAGGTGTGAACTGTACAAAAAGGATGGGTTACACTTGAATCCTAGGGGGACCAATATCCTGGTGGGAAGGTTTAATAGAGCTGTTAGGGAGGGTTTAAACTAATTTGGCAGGGGGATGGGAACCAGAATGATGGAATGGAGGAGAGGGAAAACAGAAATAGATCTAAGGTAGTGAGCAGTAAATATGTCAGGAAGGACAGGCAGGTGATGGAGCAAATTTGCAGCCATTGGGATGAGTTCCAGTGCAATCAATGCAAAAAGTACCAAATACTGGACTTAAGGTGTTATACTTAAATGCACGCAGCATAAGGAATAAGGTGAATGATCTTGTTGTACAGTTACAGATTGGCAGGTATGATATTGTGGCCATCACTGAGACGTGGCTAAAGGATGCATGTCTCTGGGAGCTGAACGTCCAAGGATACACGGTGTATCAGAAGGATAGGCAGGTAGGTAGAGGGGGTGGCATGGCTTTAATGGTAAGAAATGATATTAAATCGTTAGAAAGAGTTGACATAGGATCAGAAGGTTCAGAATCTTTATGGGTTGAGCTAAGACATTGCAGGGGTAAAAGAACCCTGATGGCAGTTATCTACAGGCCTCCAAACAGCTGCAGTGATGTGGACTACAAATTACAACAGGGAATAGAAAAGGCTTGCCAGAAGGGCAGTGTTAATGATAATTGTTGGGGATTTTAACATGCGAGTGGATTGGGAAAATCAGGTTGGCACTGGATCTCAAGAGAGAGAATTTGTAGAATGTCTACGAGATGGCTTTTTAGAACAGCTTGTTGTTGAGCCCACTAAGGGATCGGCTGTACTGGATTGGGTATTGTGTAATGAACCAGAGGTGATTAAAGAGATGGAAGTGAAGGAACCCTTAGGAGGCAGTGATCACAACATGATTGAGTTCACTGTGAAATTTGAGAAAGAGAAGCCGAAATCCGATGTATCGGTATTTCAGTGGAGTAAAGGAAATTACAGTGGCATGAGAGAGGAACTGGCCAAAGTCGACTGGAAAGGGACACTAGCGGGAAGGACGGCAGAGCAGCAGTGGCTGGAGTTTATGTGAGAAGTGAGGAAGGTGCAAGACAGATATATTCCAAAGAAGAAGAAATTTTCGAATGGAAAAAGGATGCAACCGTGGCTGACAGGAGAAGTCAAAGCCAAAGTAAAAGCAAAGCAGAGGGCATACAAGGAAGCAAAAATTAGTGGGAAGACAGAGGATTGGGAAGTTTTTAAAAGCTTACAAAAGGAAAACTAAGAAGGTCATTAAGAGGGAAAAGATGAACTATGAAAGGAAGCTAGCAAATAATATCAAAGAGGATACTAAAAGCTTTTTCAAGTATATAAAGAGTAAAAGACAGGTGAGAGTAGATATAGGACATAGAAAAAGATGCTGGAGAAATTGTAATGGGAGATAAGGAGATGGCGGAGGATTTGAACGAGTATTTTGTATCAATCTTCACTGAAGAAGCCATCAGCAATATACTGGACATTCAAGGGTGTCAGGGAAGAGAAATATATGCAGTCACAATTACGACAGCGAAAGCAACAGGACTTGGGAGTCCTCATGCAGGATACCCTTAAGGTTAACCTCCAGGTTGAGTCGCTGGTGAAGAAGGTGAATGCAATATTGGTATTTGTTTCTAGAGGAATAGAGTATAGGGATGTGATGTTGAGGCTCTATAAGGCACTGGTAAGACCTCACTTGGAATACTGTGTGCAGTTTTGGGCTCCTTATTTAAGGAAGGATGTGCTGATGTTGGAGAGGATTCAGAGAAGATTCACTAGAATGATTCTGGGAATGAGGGGGTTAACATATGAGGAACATTTGACTGCTCTTGGACTGTACTTCTTGGAGTTTAGAAGAATGAGGGGGGACCTCATAGAAACATTTCGAATGTTGAAAGGCATGGACAGAGTGGATGTGGCAAAGTTGTTTCCCATGGTGGGGGAGTCTAATACGAGAGGACATGACTTGAGGATTGCAGGACCCCCATTCAGAGCAGAGATGCGAAAATATATATTTAGCCAGAGGGTGGTGAATCTGTGGAATTTGTTGCCACAGGTGGCAGTGGAGGCCAAGTCATTGGGTGTATTTAAGGCAGAGATTGATAGGTATCTGAGTAGTCAGGGCATCAAAGGTTATGGTGAGAAGGCGGGGGAATGGGACTAAAGGGGTGATTGGATCAGCTCATGATGAAATGGTGGAGCAGACTCAATGGGCCGAATGGTCTTAATTTAACACTGTAATCGGTACAAGCATTATGGGCCGAAGGACTTGTTCCTCTGTTGTACTCTTCTACATTCTACGTCCTATGTTATTTGCCCTAGAATTAAAAGAAGTCGACCACTCAGCAATGTGAATAAATTACTTCATGCACCAGCACATTTTTCATCCTTTTCTTTCCTCCTTGCTTGGGTAGGTTAATAATGCAATGGCATTGAATATTGGTCATAAGCCAGTTTAAAGATTCAAATCAGTCATGTTTAATTTTCAGTAAAAAAAAAGATGAGTTTCGATGCTGGAGCATGTCGTGCACTTTGTAACAAGATATCTTGAGAAACACAACCAGTTTTTAAGGTTGTTGTGACCTTTCAATTTGCTGGTCAAACAAGGATACAGATTTTCTTCAGTTGTAAAATATTACCACGGTTATAGCAAGAGCAGCTTAAACTGATCATCTAATACAATACTCAGTTACCTCTGCTAGAGCTGAAAGTCACTTTTCTGTGGAATAGACTGTGAAGTTACAGTGGCCTGTGCTGAATGAATTATTGATGTGTAAGCTTGCACCAGAATGAATGTGCAAGATAAGCTGTCATCATTTACCCAAGTCCTGCTTTTTAACGAACCATCTATAACGTGAATTCCACCTCAGATAAGCCCAAGCTCCCAACATTGCTCCATATATTTAATTATTTATACTTATTTCTCCTTGCAACCTCCCAATATATGCATAATCGTATACTCCTGCTTAATATTTCAGCAATAATCTACTTTGAAGCTTCAATATATTTCTCCTGGAATGCTGGAATGGGTTGGGAGACAAAGAGCTACTCCAGTTGAGTGTGATTAATTAAATTCTCAAATCCTGTCCTTTTGGAACTACCATTAAAGTCAAATAATGATTCTTTTATAAACTCACACAATTTCTTTTCATGATCTTTAGTTCGCTGTGGATTACTATAAAACCATAACACGTGGGAGCAGAATTAGATCATTCAGCCCATCAAATCTGCTCCGTCATTCCATCATGGCTGACTTATTATCCTTTTCAACTCCAATCTCCTGCCTTCTCCCCATAACCTTTAACGTCCTTACTAATCAAAAACCTATCAACCTCCACTTTAGATAAACCAATTACTAGGCCTATACAGCCATCTGTAGCACTGAATTTCACAGATTCACCATCTTCTGGTGAAAGGAACATCCTTCTATTCTGATTTTGTTAAGAACGCTTGTCTGCTCTTATTGTTCAATATGTTAATGTAACATTCAGATGAAAATTATCCAAATTAAATACTCTGCGTTTTGGATATAGGTAAAATGTTGAAGAAGACCACAGTACTATTGATCAATTTCAGTAGTAAACTTAACAGTTAACTTCAATTCTTCCTGTTGGAAGAGAATAGTGTGGAGTAAGTAATAGGAGGCACCACGGTTGTGCAGTGGTTAGCATGTCACTATTACATTTCAGGGTGTTCTCTGTAAGAAAGTTTGTATATTCTTTCCATATGCATATGGGATTCCCGCACATGCTCCAGTTTCATCCCATAGTCCAAAGATGTACTAGTTAGGAGGGTAATTGATCATTATAAATTATCCTGTAATGAGGCTAGTGTTAAATAGATGGGTTGCTGGGTGATGCAACTCGGTGAGCTGTTTTATGTTGTATCTCTAAATAAAATAAAACAAAGTAAAGTAAAATGGAACTGCCCTGTCCTTAGCAATTTCTGGTTTAACAATACCACCTTCACCGATGCTTTAACCATCTGTCAGAAAGTCTTGAAGATGGCAGACAGTCTTCTTTTCCTTTTCAGCTAGATCTTGAAGCTGATGCTAACTTGCTGCCACTCTTGCTCTGGAGTGGCTGCCGAAGTCTTTGTGGAATCCAATGACTGACAAGCAGGGCAGGTTTGGGAGCTACTGATCACCTTCCACTGTTTTGCCTTGGCTTCAGCACACTCACTTTAAAAGGATTTGAGGACTTCAGGACAGTCTCAGCTCTTTCTCCATTCTGAGCTGTCGAGTTTGAAGTTCCGCGAGTCAGGGAGAATGTTACACCTTTTCAAGAAGCTTTCAAATCAACAGATAATGAATCATGGATAAAATGTTTAACCTGCAATGCCCACTGACTGATAGTAAAGCAATAAATGCACTAAACCATCTCAGAATTGGGTTTATTATCACAGGCAGATAAGACCATCAGACCATAAGATATAGGAGCAGAATTAGGCCATTTAATCCTTCGAGACTGATCCACTTTTCCTCTCATCCCCAATCATTTGTTTCCCCCCCCCCACCCCATATACCTTCATGCCCAGACTAATCAACAATCTATCAACCTCTGCCTTAAATATACATTAAAGACTTGGCTTCCAGAGCTGCCTGTGGCAATGAATTCCACAGATTCACCACGCTGTGGCTAAAAACATTCCCCTCCATCTTCATTCTAAAAGAATGTCCCCCTATTCTGTGGTCGTATCCTCTGGTCTTAGACACTCCCATCATAGGAAACATCCTCACCACATCCACTTTCACCATTTGATAGATTTCATTTAGGTAATCACTCATTCTTCTGAATTCCAGAGAATACAAGCCCAAAGCCACCAGGCAGTCTTCATATGACAAGTCCTTTAATCCTGGAATCATTTTGTGAACCTCCTTTGAACCATCTCGAGCTTCAGCACATCCTTTCTAAGATAGGAAGCCCAAAACTGCTCACAATACTTGAAGTGAGGCCTCACTGGTGTTTTATAATGTCTCAACATTACTTCCTTACTTTTATATCCCAGCCCTCTTGAAATGAATGCTAACGTTGCATTTTCCTTCCTCACCATAGACTCAACCTGCAAATTAACCTTTAGGGAATCCTGCACGAGGACTTTCAAATCCCTTTGCACCTCAGATTTTTGTATTTTCTTTCCATTTAGAAAATAGTCAACTCTTTCATTTCTTCTGCCAAACTGCATGACCATACACTACCTGACACTGTATTCCATCTACAACTTCTTCTCCCATTCTCCTGTTCTAAAATTGATTGTTTTAGGGCAGCAGTACTGTGCAATACATAAATGATTACTATAAGTTACAATAATAACTATATAAAAATAAAGGCTATAAAAGCGCAAAATAGTTTTCATGGATTCTTAAATTTTATGGTGCAGGGGAGAAGCTGTTCCTAAAATACTGAGTGTTTGTCTTAAGGCTCCTGTATCTCCTCCCTGATGGCAGTAATCAGAAGACAATATGTCCCTGATAGTGCGGGTCTTCACTGATGAATGCCACAATTGAAGGCACCAATTTTGTAAGATATTTTCAATGGTGAGGAGGTTTGTGCCCTTGACAGAGCTGGCTGAATCTATAACTTTCTGCAGCTTTTTTGATCTTGCCCGTTGGAGCCTCCACACTGGGCACTGATTCCACCAGTCAGAATGCTCTCCAGGTTACATCTGGAGAAATTTTCCAGAATCTGTGGTGACATTCCAAATCTTCTCAAGCTCATAGTGACTCCCAAAGCTGCTATCGAGCCTTCTTCATGGCTGCATGAATGTGTTGGACCCAGATTAGATCCTCTGAGATGTTGAAGCCCAGGAACTAGAAACTGCTCACCCTTTTCACTGCTGACCTTTCAATGAGGAACAGTGTGTATTCTCCCAATTTCCCCTTCTGAGGCCCACAATCAGTTCCTTGGAGGTTCTGATACAGGGTACATTAAAAAGAGGAGATCTACGCTGGTGTCAATGGAATGGATCATCACAATTGAAAACGAAGATAAACCAGAGATTCAAGACTGTTTAAGATTCAAAATCATTTAATGTCATTTCCCATACACAAGTGTTAGGAGAACAAAATAATTGTCACTCCAGATTCAATGCAACGCAAAAAAAACCCACAGAAGATGAAGAACACAAAAAGAACAGTAATACACACACAATAAATATGTATAAATATATAAGATAGCTTATGTTCATAGATTGATTATATGTCCATAAAGTAACACAAGTCTGTGCATAATGTGACTGACGAGAAATAGTATCAACTGTTTATACCCCTCCATAGATGCTGCCTGACCTGTTGAGATCCTCCAGCATATTCTGTGTGTTACGCTACATTTCCAGCATCTGCCAGATATCTTAGTTTCCATTATATTTGTCTGATCCATTCCTCCCCCATTCTCCCTGCAACATAAATCTAACATCTTCACTCACTTCTGATGGAACTTGTTTTCTTTTGCCATAAGAGCTGCATGACCTACTCAGGATCACAAGAGTGTTATATGAGTTGTTCTACAAGTCTGTGGTGGCCAGTGCTATCATGTTTGCTGTTGTGTGCTGGGGCAGCAGGCTGAGGGTAGCAGACACCAACAGAATCAACAAACTCATTTGCAAGGCCAGTGATGTTGTGGGGGTGGAACTGGACTCTCTGACGGTGGTGTCTGAAAAGAGGATGCTGTCCAAGTTGCATGCCATCTTGGACAATGTCTCCCATCCACTCCATAATGTACTGGATAGGCACAGGAGAACATTCAGCCAGAGACTCATTCCACCGAGATGCAACCCTAAGCGTCATAGGAAGTCATTCCTGCCAGTGGCCATCAAACTTTACAACTCCTCCCTTGGAGTGTCAGACACCCTGAGCCAATAGGCTGGTCCTGGACTTATTTCCACTTGGCATAATTTACTTATTATCATTTAATTATTTTTGGTTTTATATTGCTGTATTTCTAAACTATTCTTGGTTGGTGCGACTGTAACGAAACCCAATATCCCTCGGGATCAATAAAGTATGTCTGTCTGTCTGTCTGTTTGTTTACTCCAAGAAAGAAACAGACCAATAAATTGGTAAATGTGTTTCTTTTTGTTACATGCACTGAGGTACAGTGAAAAACTTTGTTTTGCATGCAATCCATACAGATAATTTTGCCACATCAGTATATTGAGGTAATACAAGGGAAAATTGATGATGTCATAGTTACAGAGAACGTGCAATGCAGGCCACACAGTAAAGTGCAAAGCCAAGATGAGATAAATTGTGAGGTCAGTGGGACATTTTATCATACTAGCGGACCATTCAGTAGTCTCATAACAATGGGATTGAAGCTGTTTTTGCTCCTGGTGATATGTGATTGTATCTTCTTCCCAGCGGGAGAGGGTAGAAGAGTGGGTTTGATCCTGAATAACGTTGACTGTTTTACTGAGGCAGATTCCGGGGATGAAAACCTGATTTCCATGATGTAATTAGTTACATTATGTCAATAGCTCATCAATAAAAATTGCTTAGTGTCAATGGGACTGTCCTGAATTTCTTTATCTTCCTAAGGAATTAGAGATGCTGGTGAACTTTCTTGGTCATGGTGTCTACGTGGTTTGACTAGGACAGGCTATTGGTTGTGTTCACTCCTAGGAACTTGAACCTTTCAACCTGCTTGATCTCAGTCTCATTAAAATAGAGAACGACTCCTTTTAGTGAAAACAAAGACAGCTCTTTTGTTTTGCTTACATTGAGAGAATGGTTGTTGTCATGACACTATGACACTTAAGGACCTCCTCCATGCACGCCAAGCCCTCTGATCAGTGCTACATCAGCTAGGACGTACATGAGCCTTAGGTCCCACCAGGTCCAGAAACAGTTATTACTCCTCAACCTTCCTGCTCCTGAACCATAGTGGATAACTTCACACCCCAACACTGAAGGCCTCCCTATCACTGAGTATATCTACATGGAACACTGTCCTGGGGAAGCAGCATCAATCATCAAGGATGTCCACCACTCAGGTCATGCTCTCTTCTCACTGCTGCCATCATGAAGAAGGTACAGAAGACTCAGGACTTTTACCACCAGGTTCAGGAATGGTCATTACCCTTCAGCCATCATGCACTTGAACCAGAGTGGATAACTTCACTCAACTTCACTTGCCACATCACCAAAATATTCCCACAATCTGTGGACTATTCATCTCATGTTCTCAATAGTTATTGCTTATTTATTCTTTTGTATTTGCACATTTATTCCTTTATATTTGCACAGCTTGGTTTTTGCATATTGATTGTTTGTCTGCCCTGTTGGGTGCAAACTTTTGTTGGTTCTGTAATGGTTCTTGGACTCTTTAGGTATTCCCGAAAGGAAATGAATCTCAGGATTGTATATGGAGGCATATATGTACTTTGATAATAAATTTACTTTGAACTTTGAACTGATTCCACAACCTATGGACTCACTTTCAAGGATTTTACAACTCATATTCTCAGTATTCATTGCTTAAATATTTTTTTCCTTTTTTATTCTTTTTTTGTATTTGCACTGTTTGTTGTCTTTTGCACATAGGTTGTCTGCCCATCTTTGTGTGCAGTTTTTCATTGACTCTATTGTGTTTCATTGTTTTTTACTGTGGATGTCTGCAAGAATATGAATCTCAGTGACTTACTGTATCTGTACTTTGACAATAGATTTACTTCCAATGTCACTGTGCTCTCTATCTGTTTCCTGTAGTCTCATGGTTATTTGATATTTCAGTTTGTGGTGGTGTCGTCTGTGAATTCACAGATGGAGTTGCTGCAGAATCTGACTGTACATTTGTGAGTATATCAAGTAAATATTCATTTTGTGGAAGTTGTAATAAATAAATTTGATTGGATGGGATTAAGACAATTGCAGCAATTTGTCAGTGTTTCTAATATTTTGAGCTTTCAGAATAGTGTCCCTTGGTTCACATGCCACAGATTAATGAGCTGTCATCAGTGGCTCATTGATCATGTTGATTCATCGGCTATTCCAACTTATATCGACAATATTATGCTTCATATTCATTTCCAAGCATGAATTAGTCTGGTAAAAGAAAACATTACACATTTGTCATTTGACTTGCTTTCAGGAGGAATGACAGTTCATTATTCTATTGTTATTAACATGGTTCATTACTAAATAATTGGCAATTGTTATTAAAAATCGTGCATTTGCACATGCTTAAAGGTAGTTAGAAGTTTTCTCAAGAATGGTTAATAAGTGAAAAGCTTGTCTTACAATCCAAATGATTAAAAGTGCATTGAGTTAGAATGAGGTAAAGCAATAATAATGCAGAATAAAGTGTAAAAGTTACTGGAAAAGTCCATGGAGAGGAGGCTAGTTTCTATGCTGTGCTGAGTTGTTTCCACAACTCTCAGCAGTTTCTTGCTATTTCGGGCAAAGCAGTTGCTACACCAAACTGTGATGCTTTCTATCAGAATCAGGTCTGTTGTCACTGACATTGGTCATGAAATTTGTTGTTTTCTGACAGCCGTACAGTGCAGGCATAACAAAGTACTGTAAGTGATAATAAAAATTAATACCTCAAAAGAGGAATAGTGAGATAGTGCTCATGAGTTCCTGGACTGTTCAGCAATCTGATGGCAGAGTATGCATCTATAAAAACTGGTGAGGGTCAAATAGAACTTGCCACACTTCTTTAGCACCAGGGAAGAAACTTATACAAATATGCCATTACAGTTATATTTTTATGTTTTAGTATACCTTCTAGATTTTATTTTGATAATTATCTCCTGGACTAAAGCAGTAGGAGTTTGTTATCATGAACTCACTCATCAGAATTGCACAGAATTAAGCAATTAACTTTAGCACACTTCATCCAAGGAGCATGAAAATATATACGCCCAGTAAGTTCTCCTATGCCAAAATTTTCCCTTGATCATAATGTTTTAATCTACTTTCTCTAAAAAGTTAGTGTGATGTTATTACAGTTTGGGACATTCCACAGTTTGGAGTTCAATTCTGGTACCATTCTGTAAAGACTTTTGGGGTTGTGGGCTTGCTGGGATGTTTTGGTTCAAAAGCCAGGTGGGCTTACTCCGTGGGGTATCGCTTAAATAAACAAACAAACAAATAAATAAATAAATAAACCAAACATTAGTTAGATTGCTAATGAGATATTACTAAGTTAGTATAATTAATTTTTTTTGTTAATAGATTGTACTTATTTTAGGCTCCTTATTGATAAGAACTTACCACCTTGCTATAAAATGTTAAGAACATAGCACATCACAGGCCCTTCAGCCCACAAAGTTGTGCCAACCATGTAACCTACTCTACAAACTGCCTGGAATTTCCCTAGCACATAGCCCTTTATTTTCCTAAGATCCATGTACCTATCTAAGAGGCTCTTAAACACCCTATAGTATCCACTTCCACCACCGCTGCCAGCAGAGCATTCCACACACCCACCATTCTCTGTGTGAGAAACTTACCCCTGACATCCCCTCAGTACCTATTTCCAAACACCGTAAAACTATGCCCCCTTGTGTTAGCCACTTCAGCCCTGGGGAAAAAGCCTCTGGCTATCCATATGATCAATGCCTCTCATCGTCTTATACACCTCTATCAGGTAACCTCTTGTCCTCTGTTGCTTCAAGGAGAAAAGGCCAGGTTCACTCAACCTATTCTCATAAGGTATGCTCTCCAATCCAGTCAACAACCATGTAAATCTCCTCTGCACTGTCTCTATGGTATCCACATCCTTCCTGTAGTGAGGCGACCAGGACTGAGCACAGTACTCCAAGTAGGGCCCAGCACTATGGTGAAGGAGATAGAATTGTGGTCATTACCTCCAAAATACTCTCCTACCAAGAGATCTGACACCCAACCAGGTTAATTTCCCAATACCAGATCAAGTGCATCCTCTCCTCTATTTGGCTTATCTATATATTGCATCAGGAAACCTTCCTGAACACACCTAACAAACTCCACCCCATTTAAATCCCCTGTGCTAAGGACATGCCAGTCAATATTAGGAAAGTATAAATTTTCCATCACAACAACCCTCTAATTATTGCACTGTTCCAGAATCTGCCTCCCTATCTGCTCTACAATATCCCTGTTACTATTGAGGTGTACCCAATGGTGTTATTACCCTTTTCCTGTTTCTGACTTCTCCCCACACTGACTCAGTAGACAATCCCTCCATGACTTCCTCCTTTTCTGCAGACGTGACACTATCCCTTCCTCTCTGTTCTTTTTGAAACATCTAAAGCCTGGCACACTCAGCAGCCATTTCTGTTCCTGAGGCATCTAAGTCTCTGTAATGGCCACAACATCATAGTTACACGTATTGATCCACGCTCTAAGTTCATCCGCCTTGTATGTGACACTCTTTGCATTAAAATAGACACATCTCAAACCATCAAGCTGAGTGCATTCTAGCTCTAACATCTGCCTGTCCTTTCTCATAAATTCCCTACAAGCTGTCTCTACTTGTGCTTCAACTTCCCCATCCTCTGCCTCTTCATTTTGGTTCCCACTCTCCTGCAAATCAAGTTTAACCCCTCCCCAACAGCATCGGCAAACCTCTCCACCAGGATATTGGTCCCCCTCGGATTCAAGTACAACCTGTCCTTTTTATACAGGTCAAACCTGCCCCAGAAGAGGTCCCAATGATCCAACAATCTGAATTCCTGCCCCCTACTCCAATCCTTCAGCCACACATTTATCCTCCACCTCATTCTATTCCTATGCTCACTGTCACTTGGCACAGGCAGCAGTCCCGAGATTACTACCTTTGAAATCCTGCTTCTCAACTTCCTTCCTAACTCCCTGTCTTCTGCTTTCGGGACCTCCTCCCTTTTTCCACCTTTGTTGTTGGTACCAGTGTGTACCACAACTTCTGACTGCTCACCCTCCTGTTTCAGGATATTGTGGACTCTCTCAGAAACATCACAAACCTTGGCACCTGGAAGGCAAACTACCATCCTTGTTTCTCTTTCACGCCTATCTGTCCTCCTAACTATAGAGTCCTCTATTACCATATACTCTAAATTCTCTATTACCACTGCTATCCTCTTCCATTCCCTACCCTTCTGAGCCACAGGGCCAGACTCAGTGCCACTATTGCTTCTCCCAGGTAGGTCCCCCTCCAAAGGCACTCAAAATGGAGTACTTATTGTTAAGGGGGACAGCCACAGGGGTACTCTCCACTACCTAACACCCTCCCTGCCCTCCCTGATGGTCACCCACTTATCTGTCACTTGTGGTCCAGGGGTGACTACTTGCCTGTAGCTCCTGTCTATCACCCCTCACTCTCCCTAACAAGCCGAGGTCATCGAGCTGCAGCTCCAGTTCCCCAACTCAGTCTCCGAGGAGCTGCAGCTCGTTGCACCTGGCACAGGTGTGACCATCAGGGAGGCTGGAGCTCTCCCAGACATCCCACAGCTGACACCCAGAACAGAAAACTGGCCTTGTAGTCATACCCACTATTTCTAATGCGCCAAGCCCTGCGAAACACTTCTTTTAAAAACTTTTCTCCCCGACCTGTGTGAAGCTCCCTCTCTCTTTGAATTGATTGGTCCGTTATTAATGCGCCAAGCCGTGCAAAACACTATCCTTTTGAAAACTTTTCTCCCTGACTTGTGCGAATCTCTCTCTCTCTCTGAATCGATTGGTCCGCCGCTATTCTGTGTGATTTCCACAAGAACCATGATGAAAGCTGTGATAATAGAAAAGATTTTACAGAATAAAAGGACATGTATAGGAAAAGTTTGGAGGTATATGGGCAAATGGGACCAGCTTAAATTTGGTTGGCATAGATCAGGTGGGCTGAAGTGCTTGTTTCTATGCTTTATGAGTAATAGTGTCCATTTTAATATTGGGATGAACATGTTGATTAATCATGTTCTGATAACTTACTAAGAACAATATAGTGCTAACTGTGTAAATTTTGACCTCTTTTGATTTCATTGATTTCATCATCTCACTATTATCATCTTATTCTGGTACCCCTTCCTCCTTCCCTTTCTGCCATGGTCTGCTATCCTCTCCTTTCAGATTCCTTCTTCTTCAGCCTTTTAACTCTGCTACCTATCACCTCCCAGCTTCTCATTTCTTCCTCCATCCTCCACCCACCCAGCTTCCCCCTCACCTGGTTTCACCTGTCAGTTGCTAGCTTGTACTCCTTCCTCTTCACCCTCCTTATTCTGGCTTCTTCCCCCTTCTTTTCCAGTCCTGATGAAGGGTCTTAGCCTGTTCATTCCCCTCCATAGATGCTGCCTGACCTGCTGAGTGCCTCCAACATTTTTTGCGTATTGCTCTGGATTTGTAACATCTGCAGAATCTCTCATGTTATGCTTTCATTCTTTCCTCTACATTTCTCTCCAAATTCACAAACTCATCAGACCTTTGTACCTCCCTATCTGCATACTTAATCAAAAGGGAAACTGTCAGCCTGAGTTGAAGCTCTCTCATTAAGCTCTCCCTGTCTCCTGCAATCTCTGACTCTTTACCATCTGGCAGGAGGTTCCATAGCTTAGGACAACAACTGATAGGGTAGGAAATAGTTACATCCCCCAAGCCATGAGACTACTGAACTCACTGCCATCATCCAGGTTTATTCTGCATGAAGCCCCACCAGCGTTATACCTTCGCTTTTCAAATTGGGTCGTAAATGCACCTTATTATTTGTTAATTTACTAGTGGTGATATTATTTTATATGTTGTGTGTGAGTTGTATGTTGTGCACCTTGGTCCAGAGGAACATTGTTTCATTTGGCGGTATACATGTATACGGGTGAATGCCAATAAATTGAGCTTGAACTTGAGATGAAAATTCAGAAAAAAAACCTGCAGATGCTGGAAATCTGAAATGAATAGAAAATTGTTGGAAGTGGTCATTAAGTCAGTCAACATCTCAGAAAGAAAGAAAACAGTTGCAGAACCAGCATCTTTTATCAAAGCAAATGAGTTCTGACAAGGGATCCCAGACCTGAAATGTTAACTACTTCCCTTTCCAAAGATCTGCTGAGCATTTCTAATATTCCCTTTTCTTACCTCACTCTGTCTCAACTTTTTTCTCCTCTTTTAAGGCTCCCTTGGAAACTTTCTTCCATGACCAAGCTCCTGCTAATCTTGCTTAATGTCTAATATGGTTCAATGCCAAATATTGTTGGCATGTGCTGCTATGGATTGCCTAGATGTTTTTTATTACACCAATGATACTACATAAATGCCAGTCATTGCTGGTTTATTACAAATAAAACAGATTGACAAAGCTTGTTCCGAAGCTTGGATTAAAAAAATTATAGCAATAAACAAAATATGATGAGAATTATCTGCCAAGGAACAGACAGATTTTACACAGAAGGATTATCCAAACTCTGAAGTTCTGGAATTAGAAAGAAAAACCTCACATTGTTCCATGACTTATCATGATCTTGGGGGACAGATGTCAAAAAAAGTCCCAACATAAGAGACACTGTTATTGTTGTTTTCTTACTGGATCAATAAGCATTGGTAATCAATCTTCAAGAAGGCTCAATTTGGCTGTGCTGTCTTGCATTGTGTTGAAGATTGGGATTGGGGTGTATGTTTGGAGGAGGGAGATTTTGGGTAAAATATATTCAGAAGGTAGATTAAGGAAACAGCATTCTTACCTAATAATCAGAGAGGAATCAACAAAGGAGGCAGGTGTTTGGGACAGAAGGAAGACAGCATGTCTGGAGATTGGATTGGGGGAAGAGGCATTCCTCTTGAGATTAGCATGGGATGGGATTGCGGGCTAGTGTGGGATTCAGTCTGAGACACCACAGCAGGTTAAAGTGTGTAGGGTCATCAGTGGACTGCTGAGGGCTGAGGCAGTGATCACACTGATTTACTTATCTACGTGTGTCCCAGACCAGCAGTGTTGGATGAAGATCATTTAGTCTTGCCAATGCCCAAGGACATCTGCCTCCAGAGCAATGAGATCCAAATCACTCTTCATTCATCCAAATTAAACACTTCACAAGACACGTCATCATCCTTACAGTCCTGATGTGGTAATCATTCGGGATAACAAGGGTGACCATGGTTGGGAAGTGAATGACCCAGTTACCTATTTAGCATACTGAATCCTGAAATGATCACAAATGGGATTTACTCCTGATTTTCATTTGGAATGAACTGCCAGATGAAGTGGTTGAGGCAGGCACATTAACAACATTTAAAAAACACTGGGACAGATACATGGATAGGAAAAGTTTTATGGGCTAAACACAGGAAAACGCAATTAACTCAAATGGAATGAAGAAATTTGTCCGAAGGGCCTGTTTGCACGCTGTCTGACTCAATGATGATAAACAACAAAGGAACAAGAATATTAAATGCCTGGATTCCTTTACAAAATGGACGCAATTGTGTGGTCAACAGTTTTTGTTGGCAAGCTTATGCCAAAATTTGTCAACTGACTGTTACAACACGCCAACATAAATCAAATGATGAAGAGGATAATTAATATGTATGACTCATAAATAATGGCCATGGCTCATAGAATGAAGATCAAGAGAACATCTTTTGGCCAGATTCCACAGAAATTAAAACTTTTGTTTCAATTTATATTTGCAATTATAAGATCCTTTTATGAAGAATGGCAATACTCATTAAGTTGACTGCGTTTGGTTTAACCTCAGGAGCCATGTTCCACCATTTCAGAGCTATTGAATCTGCCTGTTACTGGATGGGCTAGAACTCTCCCAATCACACCTCTACTCTTCTGACTGTCAGTGGAGGTTCCTAAAGAAAGAAAGTTTCCTCTAGTACTTTGCTGTTGTGAAAGCTTACTGTTCAAGATTCAGGATAGTTTATTGTCATGTGTCAGCACAATGTCCATATGTAAGTTCAATTGGCATTCAGCCATAACTGAATACATATAAATACAGTCTAACAAAATAGCATTCCTCTGGATCTAAGGTGCAAAACACAGTACCAGCAGTTATACACAGCACAAGGCACATATACTCTAGTATATATAGGACTACAAGCCTGAGGAGCAGAATTAAGCCATTCAGCCCATCAAGTCTTCTCTGCCCTTCCATATTCACTGATTTATTATCCTCTCAATCATATTCTCTTGCCTTCTTGGCGTAATATCTATCTTAAATATACCCAAGGACTTGGCCTGCACAACCACCTGTGGCAATGTATTCCAGAGATTCATTACCTTCTGGCTAAGGAAATTTTTCTTCATTTCTGTTCCAAATGGACGTCCTTCTACACTGAGGCTGTGCCCTCTAGTCCTATAGGAAACATCCTCTTCACATCCATTTTATCCAGACCTTTCGATATTCGATAAGTTGCACTGAGATTTCCCCCTTATTCTTCTGAACTACAGCAAGTACAGGCCCACAGCCATTAAAATGCTCCTCAAATGTTAACCCTTTCATTACTGGGATCATTCTGAAACAAAGCCTCAGCATTACTTCCTTGCTTTTGTATTCTGGTTCTCTTGAAATTAATGCTAACATTCCATTTGCCTTCTTTATCACCTACTCAACCTGCAAGTTAAACTTTACAGAATCCTGCACAAGGACTCCCATGTTCCTCTACACCTCTGATTTTTTGAATACTCTCCCCATTTAGAAAATAGTCCATACCTCTATTCCTTCTATCAAGTATACATTATAATTCCATCTGCCACTTCTCTGTCTATCCCCCCTATCTGCCTAAGTCCTTCTGCAGGCACCGTTTCCTTAGCACTACCTGCCCCACCACCTATCTTCGGATCATCCACAAACTTGGCCACAAAGCCATCGATTTCTTCATGTATATCTTTGTAATACAACATGAAAAGAAGTGGTCCCAAACCTGACCCTTGTGGCACACCACTAGTCACTGTCAGCTAACCAGAAAAGGCTGGCTTCATTCCCACACTAGGCCTCCTGCTAGTCAGCCAACCTTCTATCCATGCTGGTACATTTCTGGTAATACGATGGGCTCTTATCTTGTTCAGCAACCTCACGCAGGTCACCTTGTCAAAGGCCTTCTGAAAATCCAAGTAACCAACATCCACTGATTCTCCTTTGTCTATCCTACCTATTACTTCCTCAAAGAATTCCACAAGATTTGTCAGGCATGATTTTACCTTCAGAAAACCATGTTGTCTTTGGCATATTTTATCATGTACCCTGAAACCTCATCATCTCTTCAGACTAAATTCAGACTAACTGGCCTAGAATTTCCTTTCTTCTACCTCCCTCCCTTCTTTAAGAGTGGTGTGACATTTGCAATTTTCCAGTCCTCAGAAAACATTCAGGAATCCAGTGATTTTTGAAAGATTAGTACTAATGCCTCCACAATCTCTTCAGCTATCTCTTTCTGAACCCTTGGTGTAAGATAGCAACTAAACATAGTCACACAGAAAATATGTACGTATATATTGCCCAAGTTCCTGAGTAACGTGCTGTAAGTTAATGGTGCATGAACAAGATGGTTATTGGCAAGAACAAGATGTCTTAAAATGAATGTATGCACACATGCATGCAGTCTAGCTTGTGATTCGACCAACTGAACACTGGGGGTAGCACTGATGGGAGGGAGTGGTCCCAAGCCAGCACGGACATTATGCTACACACCTCCGCTGTGTCCTTAGCAACACACACAAAATGTTGGAGGAACTCAGCAGATCAGGCAAGGGAGAAAAGTCAGAGTAAGAAGGTGGGGGGTGAGGGGGGGGTTAGGTGAGGGAAAAGTACAAGGTGACAGGTGATATGTGAAACCAAGAGAGGGAGTGAAGTAAAAAGCTGGGAAGTTAATTGGTGAAATAAATAAAGGACAGGAGGAGGGGTAATCTGATAGGATAGGGTTGAAGACCATGGAAGAAAAGGAAGAAGGAGGAGCACCAGAGGGAGATGATGGGCAGGTAAGGAGATAAGGTGAGGGAGGGAAACAGGAATATGGAATGGTGAAGAAGTGGGTGGTAATTACCAGAATTTCGAGAAATTGATGTTCATTAGGTTAGGGGCTACCCAGATGGAATATGAGGTGTTGCTCCTCCAACCTGAGTGTGGCCTCATCGTGGCAGTAGAGGAGGCCACGGACTGACTAGTTGGATGGGAGTGGGAAGTAGAATTGAAATGTGAGGCCACCGGGAAATCCCACTTTTTGTGGTGGATGAAGCATTTCCCCAATCTGCATTGGTCTCACTGATATACAGAGGGCTACCCCAGGAGCACTGGATACGACAGGTGACTCCAAGGGTGTAATCGACAAAACCAAGTCATCTCACTATTCCAGCTGATCATTCCATCAACTGAACACTGGAGGGCAGCATTAATGGGAGGGATCAGTCTCTAAGTGGACATGAAAGCCATACTGCACTACTCCCGTTGTCTCCTCGTTGGACTGCTGCAACAGGCAAACCCATAGTTTGAGGCCTTTGGCACTGTTAGTAGAGAGGGTCTGTGGAAGATCATGGTGAAGTATGGATGCCCAAGCCAATTCATCACCATGGTACAGCAATTCCATGATGGCATGCAAGCTAGAGTTCAGGAAAATTGTGAGGTATCCAAGCCCTTTCTCAAACGAGGTCAAGCAGGACTGCGTCTTGTCATCAACACTATTCAATCTGGTGTTTTCCAACATGTTGACTGATGCCTTTAGCAATGGCAAGATTGGCAAATGATTCTGCACTGAAGGGAAACTGTTCAATGCTGGTTCAAAAGATGATATGTACCACTCTGTCGACAAGTTTTTCAAGGTGTCTACCAGCTTTGGGCTACCATCAATACGAAAATAAATTAAGTAATGCATCAGCCATTTCCAGGGAAACCATGCATTGAGCCAAAAATCACAATCAATGGTTAAAGACTCAACCCAGTGAACAAGTTCATGTAACACACACAAAATGCTGGTGGAAAGCAGCAGGCCAGGCAGCATCTATAGGGAGAAGCGCTGTCAACGTTTCGGGCCGAGACCCTTCATCAGGACTAGTTCATGTATCTCAGCAGATGGTGGTGTAAACGGCAGGATTACCAAAGCAAGTGCAGCTTTCAGCAGACTCATGATTTCAGCCATGATCTCAGAATGGCGGTGCAGGCTCGAAGGGCCGAATGGTCTACTTCTGCACCTATTGTCTATTGACTTTATACCAATGTTTGAAACAGACGAGCCATAAGTCTACAGCTGTTTTACACTTGTGAAGCATGAACAGTGTACCAACGGCATGTCACAAAACGGAACCATTTGCACACAGTCCGCCTCAGAAAGCTCCACAGCATTAAGTGGTAAGGCAGAATCCCTGACACTGAGGTACCTACCAATGCAGGCCTGCCCAGTATCTACACCATCCTGATGCAGTTCCATATAAACTCCTAGCTTATATGCCACACCACTGACTGCCAAAGGGACATTATGGCGGACTGCAGAAAGGAAAGCATTCCCGCATAGGCCAAAAGAAACGCTATAAAGTTACTCTGAAAACTTCACTTTGGCATCAGCCCAGACACATGGGAATATGTATTTTCCCAGAATCAGGTCAAATGACACCCCTCCCTCCATAACGGTGCAGTGACACATGAGGCAGAAAGGACAATTGCAGCACAGAGGCTGGACAAGAAAGTCGTAGCCAGCAGCCCGCAAACCACCGTGGCTGTCATCTTTTGTTCACGTTGCCAAAGAATTTTTCGAGGATGGGTTGGCCTCTCCAATCATCTGCATGCCAACTCCTACAAATAGCAGATGACTAAAGTGGTTCTTACCGTTGCACAATGGATGAACAAATGAACAACCTATCAGGAAAAAGCTTTAGGTTTCATACCACCAGGTTCAACATAGATAAATGGTTGGCCAAGCAAGGCATTTGAATTAGTGGCATTCTGTTGTTTTCAGAGGGAAGGTGTATCATTTTGCACCAAAAGACAAGGGCTTTCCTTCCAGACTGCCGAAACAATAAAAAATAAGCTTAAGCAGTGATGCCTGCCATGAAAATCATTATCTCATTAACCGATGTTACAAAAGATTTAATTACAGTGGTATTTTTATGATCTAGTTGAAGATTCTAATTGTCCCTCCTGTCACCGGAAATTGCCATCAGATAATTAGTGGTACATTATAATTAAACAGAATACAGAATATCTGCCTCATTGCTCACTTGAATAAATGTTCTATCCAGGCATCAGTGACACCGATATCATCTGAAACAAACCCACAGTCACTACGACAGATAAGCCTTTGGCATTTTAAAGGGAAGAAATTGTCGAAGGCATGGGCAGACAGTTCGACAGTTCAATATCTCGATCAAAGCACTTCACTGTTCTTAAAAAGCTGAACAAAAAGACACACCAGCAGAAATGAAAGCTCCTCTTTGCTTCAGCTTAATTAAACTGGTGAATTTATTTGCATCGCCCACTCATTCCCTTACCAGAGAAATCATACAAGTGTTCCACTCAGTATAGCCTGCTGAGTGAGATCAAGGTCCCTACTTTAAGCCTTAATCTGCTGCTGAAAATTAATTGAAAATGAGTCTAATATTAATAATTGAGGCCTGCACCTTCAATTAAAGGCAGACTTTTGACATTGGGTTTGCAGACACTTGAAACTGGGCCAGTGGGCAGCTTTTTCTCCAAAGCTATAAAAATAGGGCACTGATTAATCACCGCTCCCAAACTCAGCCGCATCATGGGGCAGGCAAAGGAATGCTGTTTCATTCACATTCGGAGAGTTAAAGAGTCATTCAATACTATGTACATGTACACTCAGTGGCCTCTTTATTAGGTACACCCGTACACTAATGCAAATATCTAATCAGTCAATCATGCGGCAGCAACTCAATGCACAAAAGCATGCATACATGGTCAGGAGATTCAGTTGTTGCTCAGACCAAACATCAGATTGGGGAAGAAATGTAATCTAAGTGACTCTGACTGTGGAATGATTGTTGGTGGTTGATGTGGTGGTTTGAATATCTCAGAAACTGCTAATCTCCTGAGATTTTCACACACAACAGTCTCTAGAGTTTAGAGATAATGGTGTGAGAACACAAAAAAAAATTAAGAACAGTGAGCAGATGAAAATGCTTTGTTAATGAGAGAGGTCAGAGGAGAATGGCCAGACTGGTTCAAGCTGACAGGAAGGTGACAAGTAATTTGAATATCCATGTGTAACAACAGTGGTGTGCAGAAGAACATCTCTGAATGCACAGCATGTCAAACCTTGAAGTGAATGGGCTACAGCAGCAGAAGACTGTGAACATACATACAGTGGCCACTTTATTAGGTACAGGAAGTACCTGTTTGCCCCTTTGAATGTTGACTTGATGAACTTTGAAGTTCATATCAATAACAAGTTGAAATGTTGATGTTGACAACCTGCCATCAAGGACGTATATACAGAAGGGTGCTAGAAAAAAAAGCCAGCAATATCATAAAGGGTCCTACCTACGCTGCTTACAGAAGGAGACTAAGCAACATCCATGCTAGGACCACTTGCCTGAAGAACTGTTACTTCCCCCAAGCAATCAGGCTGATCAACACCTCCAACCACCACACCAACACTACATCCACATCAGCCACTCTTGCTCCTCATCACCCATCATCCCCCCCCCCCCCATGCAAGCCCATATCACACTCCACATATCATAGCTGCACTGACACAGTGTGTTTTCAGATGCCTGGCTGCTACCTAGAAGAGTTTCTCTTGCCAAGAGACACTTTGTCACTTTAGCATTTCCTGTCATAGTCACCGTCTGATAAGATGGCAGCCCCCGGCGGGCGGGGGGTGGGGGGGAAGCAACCAAAGATGTTTTGTCTTCTTTAAACTTCTTTTTTTATGATCTCAAGACCCTGCTGGACATTAAAAACTTCAGATACTGCAGGCTACCCCACCAGCGAGCTGCTGGTTGGCGAGCAGCTGGACTTGGTGTGGACCGTGTTACTGCCTGCTACAGGAGGGCTTCAGAGTCAGTGCAAGAAGGTGGTTTGCAGCCTAACAGTTAGTGCTTGTCTGGGATGTTTCTTTTGCAATTGCAAGAGAAATTGATCACATAAAATGCTGTAAGTCTGTTCCCCTTGTTTATTGGAGAGACTGATGCCAGGGGAGCAACATGGCCTCGGTTGTTACAGATTGAAATAGCAGGTTTTGCTATTTTGCTTCTGTTGTTTTGCTTCTGACATTTCTCATGCAGCTGTCTTGCAGCAAACTCCATGTTGGTAGCCCTATGCTCTTTCCGGAATTCATACTGGCTCTCTGGTAGGAGGAGTCCCTGGTCAAGGCGTGTTGTGTGATGATTGAGAAGAAGCCTGGTGAAAATCAATAGACAGCAAGGATGTTCCCCAATAGCTGTGGCAGGACTGTAGGTTTCCCTTTTGCTTATACAGGTGGATGATGGATGCATCTTTAAATTCTCATGGAATCATCTCTTGCTGCTGCATGAATTGGAGGAGCTGATAAACAAGAGAACATCTGCAGACTGGAGAACTGTACATCCCGACCCGATGTAGATTGGGAAATCACTTCACTGAGTATCTATGCTCTGTCTGCCAGAAAAAGTGGGATCTCCCTGTGGCCACCCATTTTAATTCCACTTCCCATTCCCATTCCGATATGTCCATCCATGGTCTCCTCCACTGTTGTGATCAGGCCACACTTAGGTTGGAGGAACAACAATTTATATTCTGATTAGGTAACCTCCAACCTGATGGCATGAACATCGATTTCTCAAACTTACGTAATGCCCTCCAACACCACCCCCTCTCCATTTCCTAACCCCTTCTTCCCTTTCTCACCACATCTCACCAATCATCTTCCTAGTTCTTTACTTCATCCCTCCCCCTCCCTGCTTCACCTGATGGTTCTCTCTTCGCTCCTCCCACCATTTAAATCTACTCTTCAGCTTTTTTACTCCAGTCCTGCTGAAGGGTTTGGTTTCGGCCCAAAACGTTGACTATATTTTTCTCCATAGATGCTGCCTGGTCTGCTGAGTTCCTCCAGCCATTTTGTGTGTATTGGAGGATCTGATGGAGCTTTTCTGTTAGTGTTGCATGACCTTCCTTGTAGGCCTCAGCTAGTACTGCATCTGATCAAGGCACCTTCCTGCTCGAGACCTGACGTCTTGCTTTCTGGGTCTCAGCTAAGGTCAGTGGAACATCTAGTGCTTCATTAACTGGGATGTGAGGCAGACATTGTCATGAATAATGGAAGGATGATTCAGAATACCGTTAAAGTGCTCAGCCCACCTATGAAGAATTTTCTCTTTGTCCCTAATCAGCATGTTCCCATCAGTACTAAGGAGAGGGCATGATCCTGATGATGTGGGCCAAAGACTTCTTATGGTGTAGTGTAGAAATTTTTAAAATCATACCCATGTGCATAAAGGCTGGATCTGATCAGCTTTATTGCTCAACTGAGAACCCTGCATCTTGTGCAGTTTGTATTGTTGGTCCTTCGTATGTTACTCCAGGCATCCTCCTTTGAGATGGGCAGTGTCGCTGAGGAAAGCTTTGTGGACATGATGCTTTTCATCTAGCAGTTGTTTGATGTTGACAGAGTTTTTATCAAACCAGACCTTGTTCCTTGTGGTAGTGGTCCTCAGAATCTCAGTGGTAGTGTTGTCGATCAACTGTCGAAGAGTTGACCCAAGCAGTTTCCACATTCTGCTTGTCCGGAGGAGTGGAGTTTAATCCCTTTTTCAGAGTGTCAACAAAAGACTGCTTTATGCTGCTGCCTTCCAGCTTGAAAATGCTCAACTGTCTTGGGGTTTTCTTTCCTTGTGGGCTGGATATGGATGTTCAGTTCAGAAATGGTGAGACAATGTTCAGCACCACACATAGATTTTGTCACCCTTATATCCTGCTGTCTCTGTTCCTGATGATGATGTAGTCAATTAGATGCCAGTGATTAGAGCGGGGGTGCATCCATGAAGTTCTGTTACAGGTTATAAGGTGGAAGTCAGTGTTGGTGATCAATAATTTATGTTCAGCACACATCTGGAGTTGTAGAAGATTGTTGCTGTTGCAGCACCCCACACCATATTTCCCAATGACCCTATCTCAGGACGAGTGGTCATAGACCTACACTTTCATTGAAGTCACAATGGTTGATAAGTTCCTCTGCTTTGGGAGCAGTGGCAATAACCGAGTGCAGTTGTACATAGAACTTGTCCTTGATGTCATCTGGAGAGAGAAGAGAATATAACCTGGTTGGTGTGGGTCCATGATGATGGATACTGCTTTCTTGGGACAACACTCCTTATAATTGTGCTCAGTGATGAGGAGGGCTTCTCATGTGATGTACTGGGCAGTTACCCTATTGTACAGTATATGGTAAAGTGATCTAGTGGAGATGTTTAAAATCATGAAGGGTACAGACATAGTAGATTGAGATAACTTATTCTTATTGGTGGAGGGGTAAAGAACTAAGAGATGTCAAAGTCAAAGACGTTTTTTTTTGTCATATGACACACATATGTGTGCATGAACCATATTATAAATATTTTCTCTGTATCGTATTTTATTATGGATAACCTTTCACATGGATTGGGGTATGGTAGAAGCAAGTCCTTGGTCTAAGTTCGGTTTAGTCAAGGCAGAACCAGAAAGGCAGCCAGAATGTTATATTTTGTCGATCGCTAATGCTTAAGAATGTTTAGATACATTTAAATATATAAAGATTGCCCATCGCTACCGCTTAGTCAGCTTACTTGGTTATATCACTAGTTTTAGTTTCATTAGTTTTCATCGTTACAAGATTTTTCATCAATGTTGGTTTCTAAATAAAGGATTGAACATACTTCCTTTGACTAGGAACTTCACTATTGTGGATAGCGCAATATCCCCCTGAGCTTAATCTCTGTGTTGTTTTTCGTTTGTTTGCAAGTAATCGTTGCAAGTTGTACCACCACAATCTCACTGCCACAATGGAACACCTACATGCAGTAGCATCATAGGCACATAGCATCACCTAAGCAGCATTCACAGAGTAAACACAATGAATTGAACACAATTTTTTACAAGAACACAATTATAACAAAAAATGTCAATTTTATTGCACAATGAGCAAATTATCATAGTGTTGCTAAAGTCTCTGAATGTGCAGTTTGGTTAAAGAACCAAATAGTTGACAAAAATAGCTGTTCTTCAGTCTGGTAGTTTGGAAATTCCGGCTTCTGTGCCTCCTGTCTGATGGCAGCTGTAGGAAGACGGCTTGGGCTGGATGGTGGGGGTCTTTGATGAAGGATGTTGCCCCCTTGTGCAATACTTCCTGTAGATACTACTGATGGTGGGGAAGGATGTGACTGTGATGTATTGGGCAGAGTGGACTAAGATGAAGATAAAGTGCAAAAGAAAAGTGACAGGAGGATTTTTTAACATACAGCTAATGATCAGAGTGTAGAATATACTGCTAAGGCAGGTAGTGGAGCCAGATTCAATTGGTCAAATGGAAGCTGGCTTGGGTATTTGACTTGGGTAAGTTATATGGTCTATGAGAGAACTTGCAAGACTAAGGAAGGTCTTAGGGGCAGGCTAGATTGCACTAATATGGAGCTGGTGCACACTCAGTGGGCTAAAAGGTCTCCTCTCAAGTGATAACAGTCTCCAACTGTGTCCTTTGTGCTGTATATATAAATCTCAACAGGGTCTATGGCAGCCCTCAACTAGAATCAAAATTTTTGAGGTTCAAGCCTCTCTCCCAAAATTAATATAGTCTGTGAATAGAAGTTTGATATCTTTCAAATGAACAACTGTGTAGTTCACTAGGTTGCATGTGAATAATCTCTTAGTATTATTTAAAGATGCACAGGGAGATATCCTGGAATATTTATCCCAGAATAGGAGCTGACCTGGGACTGTAAACTGAGCTGATAGTCCCTTGTGTGTAAAACAATAACAAAGCTAGTACATTAAATGTAGTAAACATCCCAAGGTGGATGATTAAAGCAAACATGGAAGCAACCAACATAAAGGAAAATTGGCAAGTCTTCTGCTGTTTGCTGACATAGAACATAGAGCAGAATCAGATCAGAATCAGACTTCCTCATAGTACTTCAACCCATAATGTTGTGCCAACCTTTTAACCTAGTCTGAGATCAATCTGACCCCTACCTCCAACCCAGATGATTTTTCTATGATCTGTGTGCCTAACTAAGGATCTCTTAAATGTCTCAGATGCATCTGCCTCTATCACCACTAGCAGCGTATTTCCCAACCCTAGCTCTCTCAGCGTAAAGACATTACCTCTGACATCCTCCTCCTATCACCTTAAAATTTCTGCCCTATGAAAAAGTCTGTGGCTGTTGACTTGATCTATGCTTCTTTTCATATTGTGCACCTCCTCTTGTCCTCCTTCGCTCCAAAGAGAAAAGCCCAAGCTTGCAAAACCTGTTTTCATAAGGCATTCGCTCTAATCCGGGAAGCATCCTGGTAAATCTCCTATGCACCTTGTTTAAAGTTTCCACATCCTTCCTGTAATGAGGCAACCAGGACTAAACATTGTACTTCCATGGTACATGTCCACGTATCTCCATACATATCATGACTTCAAGCAAAGGGACATTCAGACCTACAGCTTGTGGGGCTGTTTTAGCCTGTGCTGCAGTAGCAGATATCCCATGGGGTCCAATAAGAAGGCTTATATTGCTGAAGACTACTCATCTCTCAAGCTCAGAAATCTACCCACTTTGTTATACCTGCTAGAACCAATACAAGTACGGCACACTATTAAAATTGATGTTCTTATGGTTTATTAACAATATTTTAAAAGCTCCTTTATGTTTTGGAATATTTTTGTACTTGCCCAAGACATTTATTATTAGACATGTCATCAACACTATGCCAGCGGGTGAGATTGTAAAATCCTTGACTGGCTGAATACTTGTCTGATAGAATCCAGATAATGGTTGCAGAGTCTTAAAATTCAAACTGGCCTACCTAGTGTTGAAGTCAGAGAACATTTCATCAATGAAACAAGAGGGAAGATCCAGCATTAGGTTTCCAAAATTGTAATTATTTTCTTTTGGAGATACAGTATGGACAAGGACCCTTCCAGTCCAATGAGCCTGTGTGACTAATTAACCTCCTACCCTGTACATCTTTGGATTTGTGAAATGTTGGTGCATTAAGAGAGAGGTCATATTAATGGAAACTTTTAGATCTAAAATTGATGGATTTTGAATATCAAAGTTTATACAGTCACATTGAGTTAAATGCAGATCAGATCTGGAAGAAGTGGCTGGAGGGGTCGACCTTCTGTTCAAGTAACAACATTGTAATGTTGTCAGAATCAAGACAGACAATGCTGGAAACATTCCGTCAAAGGATAGGTGAACTGAAAAGTTATTTGAGTTCCTCTTTCCACAGATGCCACCTGACCTGCAGAGTGCTTCCAACCTTTTCTGTTTTTTTTCATTCAGTGAATTGTAGAATGTGCTACTGTTTTCAAAGTTCAAAGTAAATTTATTATCAAAGTGTATATATGCCACCATATACTAACCAGAGATTCATTTTCTTGCAGACATTCAGAGTAAATACAGAGAAACACAATAGAATCAATGATAGACCACACGTGGCCGAGACAGATAAACAACCAATGTATGAAAGACAACAAACTTTGCAAATGCAAAAAGAAAAAAATACAACTATAATAATAATAATAATAATAATAATAATAATAATAAATAAGCAATAAATATCAAGAACATGAGATGAAGAGTCCTTTAATGTGAGTCCATAGGTTGTGGAATCAGTAGAGTCCTGCGGTGAGTAGAGTGAAGTTATCCCTTTTAGACCAAGAGCCCGATGGTTGTACAGGAACGTCCCTGTTTATCCGAAATGAAACTGCAGAGAATTAGTCAGAGGTGGGGTGGGGGAGCACAAGGTGGGAGAGATTAAATGAGATAGTGCAAGGCTGTTAGTATTAGGGCAACTAGAGATACATATAGCGGCTGAAATTAAATGTATTTCAGAATAACAAACAATTACTGGGTCTGGAAGGTTGTAAAGTACCTAATTTAAACAAAAATGAGATTTCTTGAGCCTATTTTCAGTTTCATTGGGATGACAAAGGAGATGAAGGATGGAAAGGACAAGTGGAAGAGAAAGAAACAATTAAAGTGGTGACCCACTGCAACTTCAATCTCACCTTATATGTAGAACATAAAGAATAAGCATAGTCCCCTCGACAGTGATCTCAGTGCCAAACCGATTGCCGAATTAAACTGCATTTTCTCTACCTGTACATGATCCCTTTCCCTCCATAGTGTCTGCACATGCCTGTCTCCCTCAGTCTTGTGGAGTGAAATTAAATGTTCTACAATGTGGCCACCCAATATACTTAAGGTTTATCAGTGTAAGGTAAACCACCTGCCATCCTGTGTCAGGAAGCCACCTGTCATCCTGTATCGCCCTGTTATATGGAAATATATGGCAAGCCAGGGTAGTGTTTGGAGCAATGCTATTACACCTTGGGGCATTGGAGTTTCAATCACAAATCTGGTGTCCTCTGTAAGCAAGTTTGTATATTCCTTCCCATGTGCACATGGGCTTCCTCTGGCTGCTCCGGTTTCCTCCCACAGCCCAAAGATGTACTGGTTAGTAAGTTCACTGGTCTTTGTAAATTGTCCCATAACTAGGCTAAGGTTAAATTTGGTGGGTTGCTGGATGGAGCAGTTTGGTGGAACAGTTTCCATACTGTACCTCTAACTAAGCAAATAAATCTGGAGCACTGGAATACTGTAAGGGGAGTGAAGCATATTTCACCTTCCTAACTGGACAGATACATACTGAACTCTGTGTTCCCTGACCTCGTTCTGCTGGACCTTCTTCACATCTTGGGCACGCCTTATAATGCTACAGAGCAATGTATTATCTAGGCTTGGACACAAGAAGAAAACAAACCAATGCCATACTATGGCTCACCATAACATAAGAAACAGAGTGAAGGGTAAACCATTTGACCCCTTCTCCACTGCATTATTCAATAAGATTATTGCTGATCTTATGTCTAAGGAGATTTGGGACAGCACAGTAATATAGTGGTTAGACCAATATTGCACATATACCTCTTTACTAGGTACACCTGTACGCCTGCCCATTAATGCAAATATCTAATCAGCCAATCATGTGGCAGCAACTCAATGCATAAAAGCATGAAGACATGGTCAACAGATTCATTTGTTGCTCAGACTAAATATCAGAATGGGGAAAAAATGTGACCTAAGTGACTTTTACTGTGGAATGATTATTGATGGCAGATATATTGGTTTGAGTATCTTAGAAACTGCTGATCTTATGGGATTTTCATGCACAACAGTCTCTAGATTTTAGAGAGAATGGTAAGGAAGACAAAAATCATCCACTGACTGACAGTTCTTTGGGCAAAAACACCTCGTCAATGAGAAAGGTCAGAGGAGAATGAAGATACTGGTTCAAGCTGACAGGAAGGCAACAGTAAATCAAATAACCATGTGTTACAACAGTGGTGTGCAGAAGAGCATCTCTAAATGCCTGAACACACAACACGTCAAACCTTGAATTGGATGGGCTACAGAAGCAGAAAACCACACTGGGCTCTACACCTGTACCTAACAGCGCAGCCACTGAGTGTATTTTAAATAACGTTACAGGTACAATTCATCAACTATGATAAAAAATAATGTTTACATTTTTCATGTTGTAAGAAAATCTGATAAGGATCATTTGTTTGTTCGTTATATGCTGAGTCATATGATGTAGATGATCATGGTCTTTCCAAACCATGATTCCTCTTGGCAAATTTTTCTACAGAAGTGGTTTGCTATTTCTGTAGAAATGTCTGGGCAGTGTCTTTACAAAATGGGTGACCCCTGCCATTACCAATACTCTTCAGAGATTGCCTGGCGTCAGTGGTCGTATAACCAGGACTTGTGATATGTACCGACTGCTCATACGACCATCCACCACCTGCTCTCATGGCTTCACATAACACCTTGCCCAAGGGTGACCTACCAACTTGCAGAGGGAGGGAGCACCTTACACCTCCTTTGATAGAGACCAAAGGTATCTCCAGCTGCCACACAACTGATAAGAACAGACGTGTAAAAATGAATGCAGTTCACCCGCAGAGTATGTGAGACCTGCAGGTGATATAATAAAAAGGTAAAATGGAAAATGTAAGGGATAATCAACAAGTGAAATTCAAGTTTATTGTTGTAGGCGTAAATATCCAGAGTATAAATGTTATTATAATTAGAAATACAAGAGATTCTGCAGATGCTAGGAATCCAGAGTAACACCCACAAAATGGTCCTGAAGATGGGTCTTGGCCCAAAACATCAGCTGTTTATTCCTTTCTATCGACACTGTCTGAGCCGCTGAGTTCCTCCGGCATTTTGTGCATGCTCAGAATCAAAATCAGAAGCAGATTTATTTTCGCCGGCATATGTCATGAAATTTGTGAACTTAGCAGCAGCAATTCAATGCAATATATAATTTAGAAGGAAAGAATAAATCAATCAATCAATTACAGTATATGTATATTGAATAGATTAAAAATCATGCAAAAACAGAAATAATATATATTAAAATAGTGAGGTAGTGTTCATGGGTTCAATGTCCATTTTGGAATCGAATGGCAGAGGGGAAGAAGCTGTTCCTGAATCGCTGAGTGTGTGCCTTCAGGGTTCTGTACCTCCCACCTGATGGTAACAGTGAGAAAAGGGCATGCCCTGGGTGATGTAGGTCATCAGGAATGGTCCTATATAATCATAGTTTTCTTCCAGCAGCAGCACAGTATATTACAATCATAGCAAATATCAGTTGAAACAAACTTAAAGTATATCACCTATGATGTAACAGCTACCCTCTTTTCCTTCCACCCCCCCCCCACCTTTTATTCTGTCATCTCCCCCTTCCTGAAGAAGGATCTCGGCCCAAAACATCAATTTCCATAGACACTGCCTTACTTGTGGAGTTCCTCCAGCATTTTGTAGGTGTTGCTTTGGTTTTCCAACTCCTATGTGATGGCATCATTGATATGGCCCAGATGGTGGGGGTCCCTAATGACAAACCCTGATTGCCTCTTGCAGATATCTTCAGCAATGGGGCAAGCTACAGTATACCTGTGATGGAACTGGCTGAGTTCACCACCCACCAAGCAGCTCTTCAGAGAGAAAGAGCTATAATCATTTGTGTCATTGTGGCCAAGTTTGTTGACTATACGAAGACCATAAGACACAGGAGCAGAATTAGGCCGTCTGGCCCATTGAGTCTGCTCTGCCATTCAATCATGGCTAATCACTTTTTTTCTATGTCCTCAACCCCAGTTCCTGGCCTTCTCCCGGTAACCTTTGATGCCCTGTCCAATCAAAAACCTATCAATCTCTGCCTTAAATATACCCACGACCTGGCCTCCACAGCTGCATGTGGCAACAAATTCCAAAAATTTAGCACCCTTTGGCTAACAAAATTTCTCTGCCTGTTTTGAAAGGGTGCCCCTCTATCCTGAGTCCGTGCTGTCTTGTCCTAGACTGTCCTACCATGAGAAATGTCCTTTCCACATCTACTCTGTATAGGCCTTTCAACATTCAAAGGTTTCAATGAGATCCCCCTCATCCTTCTGAATTACAATGAGTATAGATCCAGAGCCATCAAATGTTCCTCATATGATAACCCTTTCTCATTCCTGGAATCATCCTTCTGAATCTCCTCTGGACCCTCTCCAATGCCAGTACATCTTTTCTAAGATGAGGGGTCCAAAACTGTTCACACTACTGACAGTAAGTCCTCACCAGTGTCTTATAAAGCCTCAGCATCACATCCTTGCTCTTGTATTCTGGACCTCTTGAAATGAATGCTAACATTATATTTGTCTTCCTCACCACTGATTCAACCTGCAAGTTAACCTTTAGGGTGTCCTACACAAGGACTCCCAAGTCCCTCTGCACCTCAGATTCCTGGATATTCTCCCCATTTAGATAATTGTCTGTTTATTTCTACTACCTAAGTACATGACCATGCATTTTCCAACATTGTACTTCAAAAAATAGATGGATGGGCAGTGCTAAGGAGTTGGGAGTCTACAGAGGGACCTAGACATATCAGGAAAATGTGTGAAGATGCAGCAGAGTGCGAAGAATACAGTGTCAGGAATTTTATGATCATTTACTTTAGTGGAAGGAATAAAGGCATAGTTTATTTTTCAAACAAGGAGAACATTTAGAAATCAGGGGTGCCATGGCACTTGGAAGTCCTTGTGCAGGATTTCCTAAAGGTTAACTTGCAGGTAGAGGCAGTGGTAAGGAAAAACCATTTAAACTGCCTACTCCATCAACCCACACTGGGAACATAGCCCGCCATACTCCCACCATCCATGTATCTGTTATGCTTAAATGTTAACTAAAACTTACATGCTGGAAGCTCATTCCATATGCTCACGACCCTTTGGGTTAATAAGTTTCCCCTCATGTTCCATCGAACTTTTCACCTCTCACTCTTAATCCATGACCTCTGGTTGTACTCCCACCCAACCTCAATGGAAAAAGCCTGCTCACATATACCCTATCTATATCCCTCATAATCTCCTTCCAGACTTCCACGTTCTAAGGAATAAAGTCCAAACCTATTCAATCTTTTATTGTAACTCAGGTTCTTCAAACATGGCAACAAACATCCTTGTAAATTTTCTTTGTACTCTTTCAACCTTACTTACATCTTTCCCGCAGTTTGGTGACCAAAACTGCACGCAATAATCCAAAGTAGGCCTCACCAATGTCTTATTCAACTTCAACACAGCATCCCATTTCCCAGACTCGGTATTTTGATTTATGAAGGCCAATGTGCCAAAAGCTTTCTTTATAACCTTATCTACCTGTGATACCACTTTCAATAAATTATGGATCTGTATTCCCAGATCCCTTTGGTCTACCACACACCTCAGTGCCCTACCGTTCACTAAGTAAAATCTACCCTGGTTGGTCCTACTGAGACCTTATACTCCAGTGTTAGTGTTAATTATCGATGTAGGAACCATGTAGGGCTTGAATGAAAGAAGTTGATATTCAGAAGTGATCTTTGGCCACAGCTTTGCAACCAGCTCCTGTTTTACCTGAAGGGTCTTGTCTAATCTGTCCTGATAAAGGAGCTCAGACCAAAACTTTGAATGTCTACTCTTTTGCATAGATGCTACCTGGCCTGCTGAGTTCTTCCAGCATTTCGTGTGTGTTATTTTGTTTTTGTGCATCTGCAGATTTTCTCCTCTGGCCTGTTTGTCTGTCTGAGTGGGTGAGTGGGGAAGTGGTTTGTGTTGTTGTTGGTGATTTGCTTTGTTGTTGTTTGTGTTGTTCTGCTGAACATTGTGGGCATGCTGTGTTGGTGCTAGAATGTTTGGCAACATTTGCGTGTTGCGCCCAGCACTTTCTTAGGTTGTGTTGGTTGTTAGCACCAATTGACACATTAAATTTTGTTTCAAAGCACATGAGATCTTACCACTGTCTGTAAGGAGTTTGTGTGTTCGCCCCGTGATTGAGTGGGTTTCCTCCATGTCCTCCAGTTTCCTCCCACATCCCAAAGACATACAAGTTAATTAATCACACGGTGCAATTGTGCAGCATGGGCTCGTTGGGCCAGAAGGGCCTGTTTCTCTAAATTAAAAAAAAAGAGTCAGAATCTGAATAAAATTTGAGCAGGAAGCAAGGGCTGGATCAAGTAGATGTTAAGGAAGAAGAATGAGACAGCAAGAAAGGGAATTCCTTCAGGGAAGGAATCCTAGAGTTTCATTGTATGTTTTGATATACGTGTGATAAAAAATTCTGAATTTGAATCTCAATTCCAATCTAGGACAGAATCTGCAGCTCCCATGTTGCCTTTCTCAGTCACCTCAGAACCCACAGAACTGGTCCAGTGACAAATCTGAGTGGACGGCTTAAGGAGCAGAAGATCTTTGATAATTAGAATAAGTTATGAGTCAACATGACAACCAACACTCGCAACCTTGGGGAAAAAGATCCAAACAAAACACAAAATGGCAATTATTTTAAGCCTGCTTAGTTTTCACTGTGTTTATGGTTGTTCTGTGGCGACCCACTTTCTGCGCAGGCGAACCGGCTCACAAATAGCCAGCACGTGGGGGGAGACTTTAGAAATGCACCTCTGACGTCATTTCTGCCCAGAGAGGGTGGGCACTAGGGATTAAATGCCAGCGCCGCAAAGTTTGAATAAACTAGTCTCGAAACAACTTACGGGCTGTGTGTCGTTATTTCAGCGCTGTGTGTAGCACATCGCTACATTGGTGACCCCGACGGTCCAAATGGGATTTGGACCAAAGATGACCGACTCTTCATCTGTTCACGCAGTTTCGCTAAAACTGCCGACTTTCTGGACGCTGCGACCACGCGTGTGGTTTAGCCAAGCAGAAGCCCAGTTCCAGATTCGGCAGATATCCTCTGATTCCACACGTTACTACCACGTGGTGAGCGCCCTTGACCAGGAGACGGCCGCCCAGGTTGCGGATTTCATACAGTCGCCCCCGGAAGAAGGCAAATATGAAGCATTCAAAGCACTGCTCATTAGGACCTTTGGCCTCTCATGGCGTGAGCAGGGTGCCTGCCTGCTTCACCTGGACGGTTTGGGAGACAGACTGCCATCAGCATTGATGAACGAGATGCTGGCACTAGCTGACGAACACAAGCCCTGCCTCATGTTTGAACAAGCGTTCCTAGAGCAACTGCCCGGGGACATACATCTGCTGCTGGCCGACGCAGATTTCAGTGACCCCCGGAAGGTGGCGGCCCAGGCAGACATTCTGTGGAAGGCCAAGACGGAGAGCATGGCGTCCATCGGTCAGATTACCAGGCCAAGCGCCCAACAGCAGACCAGACCAGGCCCGGCAGGGGGGCGCACACAACACAGAGACAGGAGTGTGGAGGACAGTGAACAGTGGTGTTTCTACCACCAGCGGTGGGGCACAAAAGCCCGCCGTTGTTGCCCGCCCTGCAAGGGCCAGGGCCAGGACCAGCTGCCGCTAATGACTATGGCGGCTGGCCACTAGGACAGCCTCTTGTACGTCTGGGACAAACAGTCGGGACGCCGCTTCTTGGTCGACATCGGAGCAGAAATCAGCGTCTTGCCCCCAATGGGGTACGACACCCGCAACAGGAAGCCAGGACCCACCTTGAGGGCCGCAAACGGCAGCACGATTTGGACCTACGGCACCTGCACAGTGCAGCTGCAGTTCGGCACCAGCCGGTTCACGTGGGACTTCACACTGGCCGCGGTGGCCCAACCACTCCTGGGGGCGGACTTCTTGTGAGCTCACAGCCTGCTGGTTGACTTGCAAGGGAAAAGACTGGTACATGCCGAGACTTTCCAGACATTCTCCCTGGGTGAAGCCAAGTTGCCGGCCCCACACCTGGACTCCATCACGCTGTCGGACAACGAATTCACCAGAATCCTGGCCGACTTTCCATCGGTTCTGGCACCGCAGTTCACGGCAGCCATGCCCAGACACGGGGTTCAGCACCACATCCCGACCAAGGGACCACCCCTCCACGCCCGCGCATGAAGGCTCACCCCGGAAAAGCTCTGCCTGGCGAAGGAGGAGTTCAAGAGGATGGAGGAATTGGGGATCGTACGGAGGTCCGACAGCCCATGGGCCTCCCCCCTGCACATGGTGCCCAAAGCAGCTGGGGGTTGGAGACCATGCGGCGACTACCGCAGACTGAACGAGGCTACAACTCCAGACCGCTACCCCATGCCGTACATACAGGACTTTGCAGCAAACCTGCACAGGGCAAGAATATTTTCCAAAGTAGACCTCGTCCGGGGATACCATCAAATCCCGGTGCACCCTGAAGACATCCCCAAAACAGCACTCATCACCCCATTCGGCCTGTTCGAGTTCCTCCGAATGCCGTTCGGCCTGAAGAATGCCGCACAGACGTTCCAGTGGCTAATGGATGTGGTGGGACGCCACCTGGACTTTGCGTTCATCTATCTGGACGACATCCTTATAGCCAGCAGTAGTCGCCAGGAGCATCTGTCCCACCTCTGCCAGCTCTACTCCCACCTGAGTGATTTAGGCCTCACGATCAACCCGGCCAAATGCCAGTTCGGTCTCGATACCATCGGCTTCCTGGGACACAGGATTACCAAAGACGGGGCAACACCTCTGCCCGCCAAGGTAGATGCGATCCGCAACTTTGCCCGGCCCAACACGGTCAAAGGCCTGCAGGAGTTCGTTGGTACGGTGAACTTCTACCATTGTTTCCTCCCCTCAGCAGCCCGTATCATGCGCCTTTTGTACACCCTAATGTCGTGTAAAGGCAAGGACATTACTTGGGAAAAGGAGGCCGCGGCTGCTTTCGTTAAAGCCAAGGAAGCCTCGGCAGATGCCGTGATGCTGGTGCACCCCAGAACGGACATTCCAACCGCCCTCACGGTGGACGCATCCGACACAGCAGTCGGTGGGGTGCTGGAGCAGCTCATTGAGGGGTGCTGGCAACCCCTGGCATTCTTCAGCAAGCACCTACGACCACCCAAACTCAAGTACAGTGCTTTTGACCGGGAGCTGTTGGCACTGTATCTGGCAATCCGGCATTTCAGGTTCTTCTTAGAAGGCAGGCCGTTCACAGCGTTCATGGACCACAAGCCGTTGACCTTTGCGTTCACGAAGGTGTCCGATCCCTGGTCGGCTCACCAGCAGCGACATCTGTCCTACATCTCCGAGTACACAACGGACATCTAGCATGTCTCGGGGAAGGACAACATCGTGGCGGACGCACTCTCCAGACCAGCTGTCCAGGCCCTGTCCTTGGGGGTGGACTATGCAGCACTGGCAGAGGCGCAGCAGGCAGACGACGAGATGCCCAGCTACAGGACCTCAGTCTCGGGTTTGCAGCTGCAGGACTTTCTCGTAGGCCCAGGTGAGAGGACCCTCCTGTACGACGTGGCTACTGGCCAACCTCACCCCATCGTCCCGGCAGCCTGGAGGCGGTGAGTTTTCGACTCCATACACGGTTTGGCGCACCCATCTATCAGGACAGCCGTTCGGCTGGTCTCCAGCAAGTTCGCGTGGCACGGACTTCGCAAGCAGGTCAGTGAATGGGCCAGAACTTGCGCGCAGTGCCAAACAGCCAAGGTGCAGCGGCACACTAAAGCCCCGCTGCAGCAGTTCGAACCCACCCACCGGAGGTTCGACCACATTCATGTGGATATTGTGGGCCCCCTACCAGTGTCCTGAGGAGTGTGGTACCTCCTAACTATGGTAGACCGGTTCACAAGGTGGCCAGAGGCGGTCCCGCTCACTGACACATCTGCCGATTCCTGCGCCCGAGCACCGATCGCAACCTGGGTAGCACGCTTCGGGGTACCGGCCCACATTACCTCCGACAGAGGCGCCCAGTTCATCTCCAGCCTGTGGTCGGCTGTGGCCAGCCTATTGGGAACGCAGCTGCACCACACAACTGCCTACCACCCACAGTCGAACGGACTAGTGGAACGCTTCCACCGTCACTTGAAGTCAGTTCTCATGGCCCGCCTGAGAGGACTTAACTGGGTGGACGAGCTTCCCTGGATCCTGCTTGGAATTCATACAGCGCCCAAAGAGGATCTGCATGCTTCGTTGGCCAAGTTGGTGTACAGCGCACCCCTGGCCATTCCAGGGGAGTTCATACCAGCCCCAAGGGGGCAAGAGGAGGAACCCGCAGCAGTCCTGGACAGACTACGCGAAAGGCTCGGCAACCTGGCCCCCGTACCAACTTCACAGCATGGACGGACTCCAACCCATGTACCCAAAGATCTGCAGAACTGTAAGTTTATGTTTGTATGAAGGGGTGGACACCAGGCACCGCTACAGCGGCCGTATGAGGGGCTGTTCAAGGTGATCAACAACAACGGGTCCATGTACATTCTGGACATTGGGGGGAAACAAGAGGTTTTCACGGTGGACCGACTCAAACCAGCTCATGTGGACTTGGCGCAGCCGGTTGAGGTTCAGGCACCGCGGCGCAGAGGCAGACCTCCCAAACAGAGGCTGATCCAGACTGTGGACATTGGGGGGTGTATCGCCGGTTCTGGGGAGGGGGTTACGTGGCGGCCCACTTTCTGCGCAGGCGAACCGGCTCACAAATAGCCAGCGCACGGGGAGAGACTTTGGTAATGCACCTCTGACATCATTTCCGCCCGGAGAGGGCGGGCGCTAGGGATTAAATGCCAGCGCCGTGAAGTTTGAATAAACTAGTCTCGAAACGACTTACTGACTGCGTGTCGTTATTTTAGCGCTGTGTGTAGCACATCGCTACAGTTCCTTGATTAACTGCTGGTTTCCAGAACATAAACCAGAGTTTATATGACTCTCAACTTTCACATAAGTGGCTAACTTGCTAACTGTTGTTACTTTCAAGTATCTTATATCAGATATTGAACTGTGTTTTGTGTTGCCTCTCAATACAGCACATACTGGACTCTTAGTGGCCACTCAAAAGATGCTCTTCTGTTGTAACACATGGCTATTAGAGTTATTGTTGTGTTCCTGTCATCTTGAACCAGTCTAGGCATCCTCCCCTGACCTCTCTCATTAACCAGGCAGTCTTGCCCACAGAACTGCCGCTCACTGGATGTTTTTTCTTTTTTGTACACCCTTGTCTGTAAACTCCAGAGACCGTTGTGTGTGAAAATCCTAAGGGATCAGCAGCTTCTAAGATACTCAAACCACGTTGGCTGGCATCAACAATCATTCCACAGTCAAAATCACTTGGAATATATTTTTTCCCCATTCTGATGTTTTGGTCTGAAGAACAACTGAGCCTCTTCTCCATGCCTGCATGTTTTTATGCATTGATTTGCTGCCATGTGATTGACTAATTAGTTCAGCTTTTCCCAATCTTTTTATGCCCTGGACCAATACCATTAAGCAAGGGTCCATGGACCCCAGGGATTGGAAAGCCTGGATTTGATATTTGCATTAATGAGCAGGTGTACATACATGTGTATCTAATAAAGTATCTGCTGAGTGCAAAATAAAGCTCTCAAGAAGAAGTTGTACCTTTTTACAAATGCAAATTGACTCCATCACAAAGGTTAGTCCACCATCAGTTGTATCTGCTATAGTTCTGGCTTTGACCTTGGCTGGTTTTTCAGTGCAGTTAGCAACTGTATTTTAAGACAGAAATAAAATAAAGTATTACCCCTCCATTGAAATGAACTTTGCAGTTGACACACATGTTCCAATGCTGGATGCCTAACCATAGTAATAGCAGTGCGATCACTCAATAATGTTTCCTAAGGGGTTGTCTGTTGGAGGGTCCTCAAGTGGCTGTATAGGCAGATCCACGATCTACATATTCCGGTGCAGTGCAGGTAAGAGTAAATGGTGGCTGTGGTTCGAAATACTGACATGGTCTTGACTGAATAATGGTGCGCATCAAAGTTTTGGCGCTCTAATTCCCCAGAGTATGGTTGGCTGCCACTGCCCCTTTAAGACTCAGACTGTCAATTATTGCCTGCCAGATTCCTCATGGAAAGTCTGTACTTAAAGGCCTCGTGCTGAGCACTCAGGGCTTAGTCATAGGAGTTTCATTTCTAGTACTGTAGGTGATTTTGCCTTGGATTTCTTTTGTGTCACCTTGTTCATTTCAAGTCTGAGTCTGAGTCTGAGTGTACTCTAGGCCTTACCCTGCACTTGGGTTCACCTCTTTCTATAACTCTGTCATAACAAAGCCTTTATCATACGTCTGTGTAAATGTCATGACTTGATCCGAGGATCTGACATGTAAGATCCTTATCCCTGATGTAAGATCCATCACAAACATTTGTGATAGACAGATGAGAGCATTTGCTTTTGATGTCGACAATCAGATTATTTCTGTATATCATTAGTTTCTTGCAAATCTGCATTTCCTGATGCCAGAGACCTTGGGGAAGTAAAGAACTTCTGGAACATTGGCCAGATTAGTCAGTTCTCAGTTTGTCAGTAATAAGGTGGTTTCCTTTTCTATATTAGATTCCATTTCCTGAATTAAGGTGAACATAGTCCTTGTGTTGTGGATATCCCCCCCTCCAGATGTCTAAAATCATCTAAGAGCCAGTAAATAAAGAGCAGATGTGACTGTCATTGCGATGACAGAGTACTCAGCCTATAGGGAACTATCACCGCCCGTGGCAGTGTTTGATAAATTCCAGTCATCATTCTTGCATATAGTCACTTCTAAAAATGGTTCTTTGTCACTAAGACCTTCAAGTCTGAATCTTAACATTTTGCAACTTTTTCAACATTATACAATGGGATCTACTGCATCCACCTTAGACAGTGCCTGTTCTGGAAGGCCCACTGGGCAGGATCTAATTTTGGAAACAGCTTGCAATGTTGAAACAAAATGCTGTCAGTCCCAATAGTCCTGACAGTGATGGAACATAAGATAAAAAACAAGTCATTTCAGGCCATTCAGTCTCCAGTCCTCATAGAGTGGTCAGCAAGTGGAAAGGGAGCACTGCTTTAAGTTCCTGAGCATCCAACACCTCAGAGGATTTATTCTGGGTGCAACATATTGATACAATTATAAATAAGGCACACCAGCAGCTCTCCTTCGTTGGAAGTTTGAGATTTGGTGTGTCACCAAAGACTTGAGCAAACTTCGACAGATATACTGTGGAGAGCGTTCTGACTGGTTACATCGCTGCCTGGTATAAAGGGTCCAATGCATGAGAAACAATAGAGGATTGATTCTATTGTGTCCGCACTCCTTGATACACTTCAAGATAGTGCTTTGGGCGTACATGTCAAAGGACAAATTAGCCCATATTTTTTCTAATATTAATCCTATTTGTGATAGATGCAATATTGAGGTGGCTACTTTAACACCTATGTTCTGGTCTTGTATCAAGTTGGATAATTTTTGGAAAGAAGTCTTTAAAACTTTATCAAAGGTTCTGAATTTGGATCTACAACCGAATTTACTTACAGCAATTTTTGGGATCATTCCATTGGAAGCAGGAGATATTCCTGTTTCCGCTCAACGGATGATAGCTTTTACAACTTTATTGGCTAGGAGAGCCATTTTGCTTAAATGGAAGGATTCTAATCCAGCTAATGTTATTCATTGGCTTACCTCCATTATGTCCTGTTTAAGTTTAGAGAAAATAAGAAGTCGGACATTTGATACATCCTCTAAATTTGAGGAAGTTTGGCGACCTTTTATTCAATATTTTCATATGCTCTGACATATGGCCCTTCCAGTTACCTTGTTGAAGATTTGGATTTGATCTGAAAGTTTTTCCTTTTTTTTTTGCTTTCACTCTCAGTTTGAGCTGCCCAGTTCTTTTTTCTTTTTTTTTGTGTTTCATGGTTTTTTTCTGTACATTTCAATTATAAAAGTTTCTTTTTTTTTCTTCTTTTTATGGATAAGAGGAGAATAAATTACCTTTCTCTTTATTATATACTATTAGATTAAGACTATGTTTGATCGTGATAATGTTTATTTTTCCTTTTATTTGAACTGTTATTGATATAGATATTTGTGATTATTCTCCTCTTGTTTATATATATATTTTTTTTACTTAACTAATAAAAAGATTGATAAAGAAACAATAGAGGATTGTAATCTCAACCAGCTCCATCATGGACACTAGCCTCCCGACCATCGAGGACATCTTCAAAGGACAATGAAAGGCATCGGTAGAGTAGATATTGTTTTTTCCCCAAGGGTGAAATGTCTAATACCAGAGGGCGTTCAATTAAGGTGAGAGGGAACAAGTTCAAAGGAACTGTGTGGGGCAAACTATTACAGAGAGAGTGGTGGGTGCCTGAAATGTGCTGCCTAGAGTGGTGATGGAAGCAGAAAGATGAGGGACTTTTAAGAGACATTTAGGTACACATATGAATGTGAATAAAATGCAAGGATATGGACATTATGAAGGCAGAAGAGATTAATTTAGTTGGCCTTTTGATTATAATTTGTGATTGGTTTGGCACAATATGGTGGGCTGAGGTGTCTGTTCCTGTGCTGCACTGTTCCCTGTTCTATATTATATGTTTCAACATCACACTTAGTCTAGTTTAGGCGATATTAGGCGGTTCTGTGGACGCAGGAAAGAAATTCGGATGGTAGTTTGCCTCCCAGGTGCCAGGGTTCAGGATGTTTCGGATCACGTCCAAGATATCCTGTGGTGGGAGGGAGAACAGCCAGAGGTCGTGGTACATATTGGTACCAATGACGTAGGTAGGAAAAGGGAAGAGACCCTGAAAAAAGACTACAGGGAGTTAGTGAGGAAGTTGAGAAGCAGGACCGCAAAGGTAGTAATCTTGGGATTACTGCCTGTGCCATGCAACAGTGTGAATAGGAATAGGATGAGGTGGAGGATGAATGCGTGGCTGAGGGATTGGAGAAGGGGGCAAGGACTCAGATTTCTGGATCATTGGGACCTCTTTTGAGCAGGCGTGACCTGTACAAAAAGGACGGGTTGCACTTGAATCCCAGGGGGACCAATATCCTGGTGAGGAGGTTTGCTAAGGCTACTGGGGAGAGTTTAAACTAGAATTGTTGGGGGGGTGGGAACCGAACTGAAGAGACTAGGGAAGAAGAGGTAGGTTCACAAATAGAGAAAGCTTATAGACAGTGCGAGAGGGAGAATAGGCAGGTGATAGAGAAAGGAAAAACTCAGATCAAAGACTTGAGATGTGTCTATTTTAATGCAAGGAGTGTTGTGAACAAAGCAGATGAGCATAGAATGTGGATCAATACTTGGAGATATGATATGGTAGCCATTACAGAGACTTGGATGGCTCAGGGACAGGATTGGTTACTACAAGTGCTGGGTTTTAGATGTTTCAGAAAGGACAGGGAGGGAGACAAAAGAGGTGGGGGCATGGCACTGTTGATCAGAGATAGTGTCACAGCTGCAGGAAAGGTGGATGCCATGGAGAGATTGTCTACAGAGTCTCTGTGGGTGGAGGTTAGGAACAGGAAGGGGTCAATAACTTTACTGGGTGTTTTTTTATAGGCGCCTAATAGTAACAGGGATAGAACATAGAACGTAGAACATAGAATAGTACAGCACAGTACAGTCCCTTTGGCCCACAATGTTGTGCTGACCCTTAAACCCTGCCTCTCGTATATCCCACCCCCCACCTTAAATTCCTCCATATACCTGTCTAGTAGTCTCTTAAATTCCACTAGTGTATCTGCCTCCACCACAGACTCAGGCAGTGCATTCCATGCACCAACAACTCTCTGACTAAAAAACCTTCCTCTAATATCCCCCTTGAACTTCCCACTCCTTACCTTAAAGCCATGTCCTCTTGTATTGAGCAGTGGTGCCCTGGGGAAGAGACACTGGCTGTCCACTCTATCTATTCCTCTTAATATCTTGTATATCTCTATCATGTTTCCTCTCATCCTTCTTCTCTCCAAAGAGTAAAGCCCTAGCTCCCTTAATCTCTGATCATAATATATACTCTCTAAACCAGGCAGCATCCTGGTAAATCTCCTCTGTACCCTTTCCAATGCTTCCATATTCTTCCTATAGTGAGGCAACCAGAACTGGACACAGTACTCCACGTGTGGCCTAACCAGAGTTTTATAGAGCTGCATCATTATCTCGCAATTCTTAAACTCTATCCCTCGTCTTATGAAAGCTAACACCTCATAAGCTTTCTTAACTATCCTATCTACCTGTGAGGCAACTTTCAGGGATCTGTGAACATGTACCCCCAGATCCCTCTGCTGCTCCACACTACCAAGTATCCTGCCATTTACTTTGTACTCTGCCTTGGAGTTTGTCCTTCCAAAGTGTACCACCACACACTTCTCCAGGTTGAACTCCATCTGCCACTTCTCAGCCCACTCCTGCATATCGAGGAGCAGATAGGGAAACAGATCTTGGAAAGGTGTAATAATAATGAGTTGTTATGATGGGAGATTTTAATTTCCCAAATATCGATTGGCATCTTCCTAGAATGAGGGGTTTAGATGGGGTGGAGTTTGTTAGGTGTGTTCAAGAAGGTTTCTTGACACAAGATGTAGATAAGCCTGCAAGAGTTGTACTTGATTTGGTATTGGGAAATGAACCTGGTCAGGTGTCAGATGTCAGATCTCTCAGTGGGAGAGCATATTGGAGATAGTGATCATAATTCTATCTCCTTTACAATAGCATTGGAGAAAGATAGGAATAGACAAGTTAGAAGAACATTTAATTGGAGTAAGGGGAATTATGAGGCTATCAGGCAGGAAATTGGAGGCTTAAATTGGAAACAGATGTTCTCAGGGAAAAGTATGGATGAAATGTGGCAAATATTCAGGGGACATTTGTGTAGAGCTCCATATAGGTACATTCCAATGAGACAGGGAAGTTATGGTAGTGTACAGGAACTGTGGTATACAAAGGCTGTGATAAATCTAGTCAAGAAGAAAAGAAAAGCTTACAAATGGTTCAGAGTGCTAGGTAATGTTAGAGATCTAGAAGATTATAAGGCTACTAGGAAGGAGCTTAAGAAGGAAAATAGGAAAGCCAGAAGGGGCCACAAGAAGGTCTTAGTATGCAGAATTAAGGAAAACCCCAAGGTATTCTACAAGAATGTGAAGAGCAAGAGGATACGGTGTGAAAGAATAGGACCTATCAAATGTGACAGTGGGAAAGTGTGTATGGAACCGGAGGAAATAGCAGTGGTACTTAACGAATACTATACTTCAGTATTCACTATGGAAAAGGATGTTAGTGATTGTAGTAATGACTTGCAGCAGACTGAAAAGCTTGAGCATGTAGATATTAAGAAAGAGGATGTGCTGGAGCTTTCGGAAAGCAACAAGTTGGATAAGTCACCGGAACCAGACAAAATGTACCTTAGGCTACTGTGGGAGGTGTGGGAGGTGAGGGAGGAGATTGCTGAGCCTCTGGCAATGATCTTGGCATCATCAATAGGGATGGGAGAGGTTTCCAAGAATTGGAGGGTTGCGGATGTTGTTCCTTTATTCAAGAAAGGGAGTAGAGATAGCCCAGGAATTTATAGACCAGTGAGTCTTACCTTAGTGTTTGGTAAGTTGATGGAGAAGATCCTGAGAGGCAGGATTTATGAACATTTGGAGAGGTATAATATGATTAGGAGTAGTCAGCATGGCTTTGTAAAGGGCAGGTTGTGCCTTAAGAGCCTGATTGAATTTTTTGAGGATGTGACTAAACACATTGACGAAGGAAGAGCAGTAAATGTAGTGTATATGAATTTCACCAAGGCATTTGATCAGGTACCCCATACAAGGCTTATTGAGGAAGTAAGGAGGCATGGGAACCAAGGGGACATTGCTTTGTGGATCCAGAACTGGCTTGCCCATGGAAGGCAAAGTGTGGTTGTAGATGGGTCATATTCTACATGGAGATTGGTTACCAGTGGAGTGCCTCAAGGATCTGTTCTGGGACCCTTACTCTTCATGATTTTTATAAATGACCTGGATGAGGAAGTGGAGGATGGGTTAGTAAGTTTGCTGATGACACAAAGAGTGGTGGTGTTGTGGATAATGTGGAGCGCTGTCAGAGGTTACAGCAGGACATCAATAGGATGCAAGACTGGGCTGAGAAGTGGCAGATGGAGTTCAACTCAGATAAGTGTGAAGTGGTTCATTTTGGTAGGTCAAATATGATGGCAGAATATAGTATTAATGGTTAGACTCTTGGCATTGTGGAGGATCAGAGGGATCTTGGGGTCCGAGTCCATAGGACGCTCAAAGCAGCTGCGCATGTTGACTCTGTGGTTAAGAAGGCATATGGTGTATTGGCCTTTGTCAAACATGGAATTGAATTTAGGAGCTGAGCGGTAATGTTGCAACTATATAAGACCCTGGTCAGACCCTACTTGAGAGTACTGTGCTCAGTTTTGGTCGCCTCACTGCAGGAAGGATGTGGAAACCATAGAAAGGGTGCAGGGGAGATTTACAAGGAATTTGCCTGGATTGGGGAGCATGCCTTATGAGAATAGGTTGAGTGAACTTGGACTTTTCTCCTAGGAGCGAAGGAACATAATGAGAGGTGACCTGATAGAGGTGTACAAGATAATGAGAGGCTTTGATCATGTCGATAGTCAGAGGCTTTTTCCCAGGGCTGAAATGGTTGCCACAGGAGGACACAGGTTTAAAGTGCTGGGGAGTAGGTAAAGAGGAGATGTCAAGGGTAAGGTTTTTACTCAGAGAGTAGTGCGTACGTGGAATGGGCTGCCAGCAATGGTAGTGGAGGCGGATGCGATATGGTCTTTTAAGTCGCTTTTAGATAGGTACATGGAGCTTAGTAAAATAGAGGGCTGTAGGTAAGCCTTGTAATTTCTAAGGTGGGGACATGTTCGGCACAACTTTGTGGGCCAAAGGGCCTGTATTGTGCTGTAGGTTTTTTATCTTTCTGTGGCTTAGTTGTCATTCAAGGATGCTCTAACACTGGTGAGCTGAGAGTCACTTTATGGACTGACTGGGGGAGATTGACAAGTTTTCATTCCTTATAATGGGTGGTTGGAGAGCCATTGATAAATCTGACAGTTTTTTTTTTGTATCAATCCAGTAGGTTCATGGTTACAATCACCAAGAATAGACTTCTAGAAACATAGAAAACCTACAGCACAAGACAGGCCCTTTGGCCCACAAAGCTGTGCCGAACATGTCCCTACCTCAGAAATTACCTTGGGTTACCCATAGCCATCTATATTTTTATTCCAAGTTTATTTAATTTCTTGAATAGAAGTTCCCCAGCTGCTCTATTGTTTTTTTTAACACATTTCTGAATGCACAGTCAAATAACTATAACTCCATCCCAATGCACACCCCCAACCACAGGAACTAAGTGAATTGAATTAAACAAGACCCCTAACAGATAATTTAAGCAGCTCAATCAGTTTGAAAATAAAGACCCGAAAATGACCTGAGAGTATTTTTATTAAACGCAGCCTTATTTGGTTTCAGCAAAATAATACCAAGACCTCCTTCTTACTTCATGAAGGAGATTAGGGCAGAAAATTGATCTTAAATGCTCAGCTTGGCAGTTTCTGCTTTCAAAAGTCAGCTTCAGTGAAGCTAATAGTGTCTGCATTAAGAAGCAGCATATAATAGACATTACAGTGAATGTACTAGAGGCAGAGCAACACACACACAATGCTGGAGACATTAAATACTTAATTACAACATTTTATATAGTACTCTGCAAAAATCTTAGGCAAATATTTGAAATGAGGAAGAATTTCTTTAGCCAGAGAGTAGAGAATTTGTGGAATTACTTGCCACTGGCTGTGGAGGTCAAGTCTTTAATTATATTTGAGGCAGACATTGATAGATTCTTGAATGGTCTGGGTATGAAGGGATATGGGGAGAAAGCAGAACATTGGGGCTGTGAGGAAAATTGGATCAGCCATGATGAAATGGCAGAGTGATCTGATAGGCCAAATGGCCTAATCCAGCTCCTATATCATATATACAGTATAGCTAGGTGCCAAATAGTTTTGCACAGAACTGTATATCATGTATTTACAGTTACCAAAAATGTAACACTTAATACTACTGAGCTAATACAAAGCTAAGGACTCTTATTTCTGTTTCACAACCATCTTCCTATTTTAACAAATATACAGTACTGTGCAAAAATCTTAGGCACCCTAGCTGTATGTATGTACTGATGACTTTCACAGAATAGGAAAGTCAAAAATGTCTTCATTTTCTTGCAGATATGAGTAAGTCTTTATTTGGGGCACACTTGGAGTATTATGTGCAGTTCAGATTGCCCAGTTATAAGAAGGATATAAAGGCTTTGGAGAGGATTTGGAAGATGATTATCAGGATGTTGCCTGGATTAGTAGGTTTGAGCTGTAAAGAGTGGACATACTAGCGTTGTTTTCTCTGGAACATAAGGTGAGACCTGAAAGAAACTGAAAAAATTATGATGAAGAGTCCAGACTGTAGTGAGAGGCCCACTCAATGGAGAAGATCACTACCTGTCAATTACCCACATTAAAAGACCTGTTCGTTGCCAGAGCAAAGAAAAGATCTGGCAAAATTACTGCTGACTCCACTCACCTTAGCAGTCACCTAATGCAACTAACAGGCTCCTGAATTGGCAGCTCACTTTGTGCTTGTGGACTCAGTTTTGAGAATTTCAGTTCTGAATGCTATATGCTTATGTTTATTTTTTGCACAATTTGGGTGTTTAATAGTCTTTTTTTAATAGGTTCTATTGGGTTTATTTGTTTTGTGGCTGCCTGTAAGAAGACAAATCTCAAGGTTGTATGTAGTATACATACTTTGATAACAAATGTACTTTGAACTTTGAACCAAATTGCCGTCGGCGGGGTTGGTATCAGTCCATCACTACCAGTACTACACATCATCTCTGAATCTTCTTTCCTGTCGCCATCAGCTTCTCAACAAATCTCAATTGTTATTATTCTTCTGCCTGTTCTATATACATTCTTGTCCTTTATTCTAATCTGAGGGTACAACATTTTATATAGTACCCTGCAAAAATCTTAGGCAAATATTTGAAATGAGGAGGAATTTCTTTAGCCAGAGAGTAGAAATTATACTGATGCTGCTTATATTTGGTCAACTTTTGCAAATGACTTTTCTTTAGTTTCATGGCAAGTGCTGGCTAGCTGTATACAGTCAGGTATCAGATTCCCATAATCTGGGTTTCATATTCTCGGATTCTGGGTTTCGCATCCTTCGATTCGATGCTTCTCATTCTCGGATCCTGTGTTTGCCAACACAAATATGGTCATTAAAGGGAGCATGAAAGGTCAAAGGGCACACCTGACCCCCTCTTGTCTGTCATTCTCAATACGAAGTCTAGAGGTGGTTTGGAAATGTACTAAGGCAGATAGTGGGATACTCTGAGTGTGCATCCTCAGTTTCACTCCACCCATAGCTGATGCATCTAAGGTGGCACAATTCAATTACATGTGGTCACTGATCAGAATCAGAATATGAATTAGGTTTATTATCACTGACATACAGAAACGTTGAAAAGTCTTAAGCACATATAACTGGCTAGGGTACCCAAGACTTTTGCACAGTACTGCAGTAACTTTATGTATTGCACTGTACTACTACCCCACCCCCCAAAAAAACATTTCATGACGTATGTGAGTAATGATAAATCTCATTCTGATATGGGTCTCTATTGTGGATTGAGATTGTGAAGTGGGCAGAGAGAGGGAAATCATGGCTGCGAAAAGGGGAAGGGAGAGGAGAGGGAGTGGAAAGTATCAGAGAGTCATTCTTAATGGTCAATAACTCAATTGCTTGGAATCAAATGACCCTCCCTGGTGTCTCAGCGCTGGGTGTCTCAGCACTGGGTGTTTCTGCACCCATGCCACTCTCCCCCACCCCGGCACTCCTTCTCAGCCACCTGTCCCACACCCCTCCTGCACCACCTCGACACTCTCAACGTGCTTTGCTCCACCAGCTTTTCAAACTCTCTCTCCATTCCAAGTTGACGAGTATAGTACTGCGCAAAAATCTTATGCATCCTAGCTAAAAAACATACACACACACACTCTCTCTCTCTCCCTCTCCCTCTCCCTCTCTCTCTCTCTCTCTCTCTCTCTCACCCTGACCCATTGAGTGCTAACAGTACTTTCTGTTCGTGTCTAATTTTTAGCAACTGCTCTTTTTGTTTTTGATTTTCATTAATTTGGGTTATCTTTATATTATTAGTACTTTTAATTGTTTAATGTTGCTACTATCTTGGGATTCATCTTTTTGCAGACATTTACAGGAAAATAATGAAGTGCAGTAGAATTTATGAAAAATTGTATGAGAACAAAGATCAGCAAACAACCAATCTGTAAAAGAAATCAAACTGTGCAAATATCTAAACAATGTAATAATACTGAGTATATGCAGGTTGACTCTGTGGTTAAGAAGGCATACGGTGTATTGGCCTTCATCAATCGTGGAACTGAATTTAGGAGTCGAGAGGTAATTTTGCAGCTACAGTATATAGGACCCTGGTCAGACACCACTTGGAGTACGATGCTCAGTTCTGGTCACCTGTAATTTCTAGCCTGTAATTCCTGTAATTACAAGCCTAGTAATTTCTAAAGTAGGGACATGCTCGGCACAACTTTGTGGGCTGAAGGGCCTGTATTGTGCTGTACGTTTTCTATGTTTCTATGAGTTGAGTCCTTGAAAGTGAGTCTGCAGTTTGTAAAGTAGTTCAGAGTTGTGGTGAGTAAGTTATCCATGCCAGTTCAGGAGCCTGATGGGTGTAGGGTTTCCTCCCATGACGATAGAGCAGTTAGTGTGAAACTATTCCACCTCGGGGTGTCAGAGTTCAGAGTTCAATTCCAGAGTCCTCTGTAAGAAAACTTGTGTGCTCTTCCCGCGTGCATGTGGGTTTTCTCCAGGTCTGCGATTTCCTCCCACATTCCAATGATATACTGGTTAGTAGGTAATTGGACATTACAAATTGTTCTTTGATTAGGCTAGGGTTAAATCAGTGGGTAACTTAGCAGCACAGATTATTGTCCTGGAAGGGTCTGTTCCGCCTGTATCTCTAAATAAATAAACAAACAAATATTGCTCGACATGCAGAGTTGCTTGTTTTACCGAATTCCATCATCTGAAATCTCTTGTGTCTCCAAATGGGAAACAAATCAGCTTTTTACAGAAATCACTATGTTGTTTAGAAATTGAATAAAGGAGAGCATTAAAACAAAAGATTAGAACTGATGACAAGTAATCCTGCTGACAACTCTCTCATTGTTTCTCCGCTTTGCATGCAATTTTGTATTTTAATGAATTCAAATTATCAAAATAATGTTTGAAGAGGAAGAAGACGTGTGTACTTTTTATCTTAATGTTCCTTCCAAGAATAGGCTCCATTTAGTACATATTTAATAACTTGTCTGTTTCCTTCTGGATTTGTCTTATTTTATTTGTTTTCCACTTACTTCCAGTTTGTCTTTTCTGATTTCCCTGTATTTATTTGCTTGCACAATCATTTTTCTTGGATTACTCATTCATCAAAAACTGATCACAAGCTGTGCTTTCCTCTTTAAGGGATCTATAACACCAGGAACTCTGATTATCTCCCTTCAACCTCCCAGGAGCTTCAATTTGCAACTCTCAAGGATCACTTTTGGAAGAAATAGTCCATTTTTCATCACAAAATCAGTTCACGTTGAGGATTGTTTGTTGGCCTGAAGTATGGAAAAGTTTGTATCAAGTGATGGTAGTGAGGAATCCATTCTGTTGCCAGAGGCCATGTTGAATATGGGCAACTACTCATGGATAAGTTGATTTTTTTGTGATTTTCATTTTTACACCTGAGCAAGCACACACAAAACGGTGAAGGAACTCAGGCAGCACCTGCGGAGAAGAATAAAGAGTTGACATCTTGGGCTGATATCCTTCCTGAATGACTGACACTTTATTCCTCTCCATCAATGCTGCCGGACCTGCTGAGTTCCTCCAGCATTTTGTGTGTGTTGCTCTGGATTTCCAGCAACTGCAGGATCTTTTGTGTTCAAGATCCACAGCTTAAAGTTGTATGAATACTCAGCAAGCACATTTATTAAGTAGTAAACATGAGGAAATCTGCAGATGCTGGAAATTCAAACAACACTCACAAAATGCTGGTGGAGCACAGCAGGCCAGGCAGTATCTATAGGGAGAAGCACTGTCGACGTTTCGGGCTGAGACCATTCTAGTCCTGACGAAGGGTCTCGGCCTGAAACGTCGACAGTGCTTCTCCTTATAAATGCTGCCTGGCCTGCTGTGTTCCACCAGCATTTTGTGTGTGTTGTTTAAGCACATTTATTATTATTGTTAGTATGACCAGGTAACAGATTTGGTAAAAGACGTCTTTTGTGTTGCATTATTGATGGAATGGAAAAAGATAACCAGTAATAGGAGAAAGGGCAAAGATGCAGCACAGTGACGTGTATGGTCATGCACTTTGGTAGAAGGAATAAAGGCATAGTGTAGTCTATTTTCTAAAAGAGGAGCAAATTCATAAATTGGAAGTGCAGCAGGATTTGGTGCAGGATTCCCTACAGATTAACGTCCAGGTGAGTTAGTAATAAAGAAGGCAAATGCAATGTTAACACTCATTTCAATTTACTAGCATATAAAAGCAATGATGTAATGTTGAATGCTGAGGCTGTTTATGGTACTGATTGGATATGCTGAGCACTTTTCAGCTCTGTAGCCAAGGAACAATATGCTGGCATTGGAGAGAGTCCAAAGGTGGTCTACAAGAATTATCCTGGGAATGAAAGGGTTAACATACGAGGAGTGTTGATGGCACTGAGACTGTAGTTGAGAAGAATGAGGGTGGATCTCACTGAAACCTACTGAACAATGAAAGGCCTGGACAGAGTGGACGTGGAGACGGATCTAGCAATTGAAGGCACAAACTCAGAATAGAAATGACATCTCCTTAGAACTGAGATGATCAGGAATTTCTTCAGTCAGAAAGTGGCAAATATGTCTAATTTATTGCCACAGATGGCTGTGGAGGCCAGATCATTTGATACATTTGAAGCGGTGGTTCTTGGTTAGCCAGGGGTTGAGAGTTTAGGGGGAGAAGGCAGGAGAATGGGGTTGAGAGGGATAATAAATCAGCCATGGTGGAATAATGTAATAGACTCAATGGGCCGAATAGCCTAATTATCCTACTGTATGTCATATGATCATCCAGCAACAAACGTTCTCATGTTCAGTTGAAAGCCAAGGAACAAAAACTGACTGGGAATGTTCAGAAAGCATACCTGCTGATCTTAACAGAGACTTGCCACTGCACAGTTTCAGAGTCCACTGTGTCTAATTATGCCATGATGTTTGCTTCATTATGAACAAATACACAGAAGAATGAGGCTCCATTGGCATACACGCCCTGTAGATTACCTTATAGATATGCTGTGTTAGCTTTATTTGTCACTCATCTATCGAAAGATCAAACATACAGAGAAATATGTTATTTGCATCAACAACCAACACCGTCTAACAATGTGCAGGAGCTGTCTGCATGCCGTGTTTACACCCTGCTTCCAGTGCCAGCAACGTACTAGCCCTAATCCGTCTTGTATATCTTTAGAATGTGGGGGGAAACTGCAGGACCCAGAAGAAACTTCATTGTCTCTGGGAGAATGTACAAACTTACAAACAGAGGTGGAATTGAACCCGGACTTCTGCACTGTAATAGCATTACGCTAAAAGCTAGACTATTGTGTCTCAGTTACAAATGACTGAGACAGGCAAAGCATTTAGAAACAGTTGAAATACACAGGAAATTTTCTTGAACTTTAAAAATATCCGGTTAACTCATTGAAGTAAAATATTACCAACAATTAAAATAAAATAAAATTTCAAAACTGGCTTGCTGAACTTCTACACACAAACAGGTAACCCTGTGCAGGTGTACGGGGCACTTTTGATGACCCAGTCATAAATTACATCTCGCCTTACAGAACTACCTTGAAGCTCCGTGCTGAACCCAGTAACATAGTGCCGATCTGATACTCCTGCGTCTGGCCCTAGTACCAGATATTTCATCATGCTGAAGTGTGTACTGGAGCTAGCAGGTTTTGCTGTGAAGAATTGACAGTGAGCCCTAAGTGCGTTCTGACACCGAGTTGCCGAACCTAAAGGCTAACTGTCAACTTAATAAAATAACCAGTTAATTTGACAAGGTAATGCAGCAGTTAGCATAATGTTTTACAGCACCATTGATCACAATCGGGATTCAATTCTCACTGCTGTCTGTAGAGTTGGTATGTTCTCCCCTTGACCGTGTGGGTTTCCTCCAGGTGCTCAACGTTCCAAAGATGCGCAGCACAGGTTGGAGTCAGTAAGTTGTGGGTACGCTCTGTTGATGCCAGAAACATGGCAACACTTGCGGGCTGCCCCAGTACAAACCTCGGACTGTGTTGGTCTTTGAAACAAATGATGCATTACACTGTATGTTTCAATCTTTTGATGTGCATGTGATTGAAAAAAAAAGGTTTATTTGTTACCTGTGCATCAAAGTATGCAGTGAAAAGTAATAAATAAAACTGTCCTTCAGTCCTTTAATATTAAAGAGTAACTGTGATCTGTCTCATTCTCTCCCCTGAACCTTGTCCAGTGTTTCCTCTCTACTACCCACCCACCCGCCATCACAATCAATTAGACTTTCCCTTCCCAAACCTGAACTCCAGCACAGGAACTACCTGATCTCAGCTTTTGTGGGTTTAGTCTTCAAACAGACTCCTGCAGTCAATCAATACACCCAAGAGCAGGATTCCCATGGGAAAATGTAAAGCATTCCTGCAATTGAAGATACTGGGATAGTGAGATATCTGGATATCTTGTTGGCAGCTTTCTTGTGGACAGACGTTTTCTCCAGCTAAAATCCAGCCCATTGGTTTTACAAGCTTCATGTTTGGTATATAATTTATTGTTTGCAATTGATTTAAGTATTGTGTCTATTGTAGGCTTCATTAAACTTAGAATCACTGATTTTCACTTCACCCAAACAACAAAGGCTGCTCTGAATTTTTCATCAGCCCATTCGTGTTTTAGAATTGTCCAAGGTCAAATGTTCAGTGTATCTATGCCAGTGAATGTTGAAGTAATTGGAGGCAGTTCTGGACTAAAGCAGAATGGGCCTGGGGCAAAGGAGACGCTCATGATTCCTCAAGACCTTAGAGTAATTGTGTAGAGCAGGGCTTCCTTCCAGTCAGTCAACAGAAGCAGATGAAATAGATTAAACCATCAATGAACCATATTTGCAATAGTGGTTCATTAAAACTCTGTCATTAAACAATTAGGATAAAGGATAAGGTAATGGACCCAATTTTTACCTGTCATGATGTCAGTCCTTTAATGAAGCTCTGTTTTCAACAGTATATTATTGGGTGACAGAACAATATAAGAAATGAAAATAAGAATTTCCACCACTGCTGTAAAGAATTTGTTTGTTCCCCGAAGACCATGTGTGTTTCCTTCAGTCCTCTCATTACCTCCCACATTCAAAAGAAGTATAGGTTAAGATTAGGAAGTTGTGGGCCTGCTATGTTCACCAAAGCATGGTGAAACCTGCAGTCATCCCCCAGCACATCTCAGACTATGTTGGCCGTGGACATATATGACGCATTTCATTGTACAGTATGTTTTGATGTTTCAGTGTGCACGTAACAAATAAAGATAACCTTTAAATCTTTAATAAGGTGAAGGCATTGGCTTATACAAGATCTGGCATATCCGAATACTGTATATTGGTGCAAGCACCAGAGATAATTTTAAATTGTTTCAGGTAATGTACTAGAGTCTTTGCTGGGTTTGGGCTGGCGGCTCCCATCACTGCTGCCCTCCAGTGTTTGCTCTGTGGAAAACGAGCTGGATTGCATTCATCTGTTGCTGCACTAGCACGTGATGAGGACTACTGCTGTGTGGTCTTGCAAAAGCTTGTCTCTAGGACAACATCCCATGCACCATCAGTCTATAGGCCTTGCCACTCAGAGACTTGGGCTATATTATTTTTTGTGACTGAATGTTTTTCTGCTAGTGTAATTATATGTGCCTTGTACTGTGTATTGCTATTGGTACTCTGTTTTTGTACCTTGGTCCTAGAGGAATTCTGTTTCATTAGTTTGCATTCATTTGTATGGTTGAATGACAATTAATTTTAAACTTGTATTGATCTCAGAGCTGAGGATTTATAAGGTATTGGTCAGACTAGCCTGGAGTATTATTCCTGTTATCTAAGATAGGATGTGCTGGCATTGGAGAGGATCCAGAGGAAGTTCACAAAAATGACCCCAGGAATGAATGGGTTAACATATGAGGAGTGTTTGAAGGCTCTGGGGCCTGTACTCACTGGAGTTTAGAAGAATGAGGGGGATCTCATTGAAACCTACTGAATAATGAAAGGCCTAGATAGAGTGGACACGGAGAGGATGTTTCCTTTAGTGTGGAGGTCTAAGACTAGAGGACAAAGCCTCAGAACAGAGGGCACCCCTTTAAAATATAAAAGAGGAGAAATTTTGTTAGCCAAGCGACATTCATATGCATAGTTGAATGACAATTAAACTTGAGCTTGACTCACTGGAAAAACAAAAAATAACCAAGTTATGTTGTTTTGGAATGGATTGCATGATCTCTTCAAGACCCCATCCTTTCTAAAGAATGATATTGTGTCTTGGAGTAATGCTTGAGCAGGAGATGATACCTATTGGTGAAGAGTTGATCGATGATTCTGTGGCTGGATTGTGCTGTGCTTTGTTGAAAATTATGAATCAGAATCAGTATCACTGACATATAGTACTGAGCAAAAGTCTTAGGCACATGTATACGCTGGGGTGCCTAAGACTTTTGCACAATACTGTTGTAATTTTACATATCGCACTGTACTGCTGCAAAAAGAACCAAATTTCATGATGTATGTGAGTGATGATAAACCTGATTCTGATACGCGTCTCTAGTGTGGACTAAAAGTGGTAAAGGGTTAGGGAGAGCGAAATCATGGTTGGGAAAAGGGGAATGGAGGGGGCGATGGAGAGGGAAGTACCAGAGAAACATCCTGTAATGATCAATGAGCCAACTGCTTGGAATCAAATGACATTGCCTGATGTCTCAGAACTGGGTGTGTCTGAATCTTCACCACCCTCTGTCTCGGTACCCCTTCTCTGCCACCTGTCACCCCTCCCACGATGCTCTACCATGCCATTCCCAACATCCTTTGCTCCCAACAGATTTACAAACTTGCTCTCCACTCCACATTGACAAAAACAGTACAGTGTAAAAATCGTAGGCACCCTTGCTGTATATATGAAGGGTGATTGATAAGTTCATGGCTTAGTGTAGAAAGAGTCAATTTTAGAAAAGCTAGCACATTTATTTTTCAACATAGTCCCCTCCTACATTTACACACTTAGTCCAGCGGTGGTGGAGCATATGGATCTTGGACCTCCAGAAAGAGCCCACAGATGAGTGATTGATAAGTTTGTGGCCTAAGGTAGAAGGAGGTGAGTTATACAGCTCTCATTACATGCACATGCAGGTCAACTCTGTGCAATTATGCAGAAAATTTGAAGTTAATTACTCATTTCCTTTTACCTTAGGCCACGGACTTATCAATCACCCCTGATGAGTTATTAACTGATGAATTATTAACTTCAAACTTGCTGCATAATCACTCATAGAGTTGACCTGCATGTGTATGTAACGAGAGCTGTATAACTCATCTGCTTCTACCTTAGGCCACAAACTTATCAATCACTGTGTGTGTGTGTGTGTGTGTGTGTGTGTGTGTGTGTGTGTGTGTGTGTGTGTGTGTGTGTGTGTGTGTGTGTGTGTACCTAAGACTTTTTGCACAGTTCTGTATGTTGTAAGATTTGCAGCAGCATTACAGTGAAGTACATTATAAAGTAAAATAAGGTAATGTAAGAAATGTTAAAAAGTGCAAAAAATAAATATGAGTGCAAAATAGTGATGCAGAATAAAATGTGACAGATACAGAGAGAGTATAGTGCAGAGAGTGGGAGAGAAATACATATTTTAAAGAACACCAAAAGTTTCTCCTCAAATATTGGGGAACCAAACAAGCCAATATTTACATTTGGAAGGCCAATCTGACAGGAGATGGGGGCTGAGGATGTGGGTGTAACTATTAAGAGCTACAGAACAGATTTGGTGCAATATTGGCCGCCGTTCAGCCTTACTGGACTATAAATTACATCAAATACAGGAGCAGCTGAAGGGCAGACAGACTGGATCGTTCTCATTACAATACATTGCCTCGCATTCCTGAAGTATTTTGAAAGGGTAAATAGCAAGCAACAGTTCTCACAAATTCAGGAAGTTAGGACAGGACTCATCTCTCCAGCTGCTGGATTTTCCAGGAGCCACTAATCGATTTGGAGGAAGCTAGCTAAAGTGATTTTCAGCCTTGCATTAGGATCATCATTATTGTCCTGTTTAATAAGCTCTCCCAGCTTGATGAAGAACAAATAAGTGAGTGTTGTTTTTGTCAGATCATTGGTTTTCAAGAATGCTTGGAGCAGCAGTTAGTGCGAGTTGCCACACAAATAGCAACACATGACATTATAGGAACCAAAAGAAACTTCACTCTATTAATGTCCAATTAGTGTGTGACTACAGGCACCCATCTGTACACTTGAATGCCCTTTCTGCAAGGAACCATTATGGTTTTTCTGGCCTCTGGCTTCCCTGTGCCCAATGTGTTTTCACAATCAAGGACACGGCATTAGCTGGTCTCATGCCATACAGATGACAGCCATTTCTTCCCACAGTGAAGCACATTATGTTTCAGCAACACTCACATTAACAGTCAAACATAAATGCCGAAGGGATTTTTAGATGCCCACTTTGCTCCAGCTTCTCCTTTAGCTCTCAGAGGGTGGTGGCCTATTGAATTTGCCACCAGCTTGTTCTTCAGATCAGTTCAGAAAATGGGAATTTTGAAGAAAAAGATGGTGTCCACTTATAGTCGCCATAAATGCTTTAATCTGTTAAAAATAGGAAGTAGTCCACAACCTTCTTATAAGTTTGCGGGGATTTGGCATGTCATTGACAAGCTTCTGTCAGTGCACAGTGGAGAGTATCCTAACTATGCTGTATGGAAACACCAATGCCCAAGTAGGAAAAAAGCTGGCATACTCCGTGCATCACAAAAAATCCATTCCCACCTTTGAGCACATCTACACGAACGCTGCCGCAAAGCAGCACCCAATATCAATGGCCCCACCACACAGACCATACTCTCTCCTCGCTGTTGTCGTCAGGAAGGAGGTACAGGAAATTTGGGTCCCACACCAGCAGGTTCAGGAACAGTTATTACCCTCAAGCAACAGGCTTCTGAACCACCAGACAGCTTCAGTCACCCCAACTCTGAACTAATTCCACAACCTATGGGCTTACTTTCTAAGGTTCCACATTCATATTTTATTATTATTATTATTATTATTATTATTATTATCATCATCATCATCATCTGTTTTTATGTATTTGCACAGATTATCTTCTTTGTGCTTGTTTTTATACATTATATAACAATATAACCATATAACAATTACAGCACAGAAACAGGGCATCTCAGCCCTTCTAGTCCGTGCCAAAAGCTTACTCTCACCTAGTCCCACTGACCTGCACTCGGCCCATAACCCTCCATTCCTTTCCTGTCCATATACCTATCCAATTGTTTTTAAATGACAATATCGAACCTGCTTCTACCACTTCTACTGGAAGCTCGTTCCACAAGATTCAATTGTACATTGATTCCACATTGATTCAATTGTATTTCTTTGTTCTACTGTTAATGTTCTATTTTGTTCTACTGATGCCAGGCAGACAGTCCCTGAAGAGTGTTGATAATGGTTGGAGTTACCTGTCTTGTAAAGGCACTGCTCAGAAGAAGTTAATGGCAAACCACTTCAATGGAAACATTTGCTAAGAACAATCACAGTTTTGGAAAGACCATGATTGTCCACATCATACGACACGACAAATAACGAATGGGCGAATGAACTGTGAATGCCTGCAAGGAAATGTATTTCAGGGTGGTAATGGTGACATATGATAACTTTGATGATAAATTTGCTTTGAATATTAAACCTTGCCTCCAGTTGGTGGAACTAAACACTTTTGGTGGTCCCATCGCCAAGATATACACAACCTCAGAAGATATTCAGTAGAAGTTAATGGAATGAGTTTTGGAGAAATGCCCCAAAGCTCTTGTCAAACACAATTTGCACAACTTGCAAGAATGCTAAAATGCTGGAGGACTTGAGAGCTTAGTCTGAAAATGCTCACTGACAGTGTCAAACATGGATCAATCTCACAGCACATGAACTGAAACTAGTTGACATTACAATGGCTTGATAAATTCTTTAACTTAAGGCCATTTGGTCATTTTGGTGATACATCAGATCAGGTAAGACGGAAGGCTGTTGGTAGAGGGGGATGCGGGGATGATGTAAGAAGCTGTGAGGGGATAAGTGGAAGTGATAACAGGCTGAAGTCGAAGGAATCTTAAAAAGAATGCAACCTAAAACCACGGTCACGCTGTGTTGGCTGTTTACCAAATGCAACACAAAACGGAAGCTTATGTGTTATGTACTGCAGAATCACAATAAGCAATCTTGAATCTTGAATCCTGAATCAAAGAGCTGCAGATTATGGAAATCTGAAATAAAAACATGAACTCCTGATTAATGGTCAGTCAGTCATTATCTCTGGAGACTGAAGAGACAACTAATTTGCTGTGTTTTCAATGGCAGTGGAAATAGATCCAAAAGAATATTGATAGGAAAAGCAATTAGAAATTTATTTATTGATTTATTTAGAGATACAACGCTGAAAAAAGGCCCTTCCAGCCCTCTGATGTACAACACCAAGCAACCCACTTATTTAACCCTGGCCTAATGTCACAACAATTTACAATAACCAATTAACCTGCTAACCAGTACGTCTATGGGCTTGAAGGAAAACCACAAGCACACAGGAAGAACACAGAAACGTTCATAAAGAAGACGCTGGAATTGAACTCAAAGCTCTGATGTTTGAGCTGTGATGGTATCACGCTATCCAATACGCTACCATGGCACCCTAAAGGTATACAGGACCTCAGAACACACTGTTATTTTGTAACATGTAGATAATCTGCCGAATGGAAAAAGGTAGTGAGTAGATTGACTAAATGCTGGAAAAAGAAAGGATTAATGCTAGTTTAACCATGAAGGCTTCTACAATGCTTATCAGGAATGGATGTCAAGTCGTCATGACTACAGGCCTAGTAATAGCTTGTTAAAGCAGAAATAAATAGTCCCTGTCTTGTTTGGACCTGTGAGAGCAAGGACCTGCAGCTAGGGAATTAATCAGACTGTCTCTGGAGTTTGGTGCTTCATTAATTTGAAGATCCTGAAAGACCTCCAGGTTTTGTAACTTGATTTTTGCTTTTAATTCATTTGCAGAATGAGGTGCTGCCAGCAGATCCAACAATTTTTGCTCATCTCTAATTGTCCTTGAATTGGCTGGCTTGCTGGGTCACTTCAGATAGCATTAAATGGTGTAGTTTTGAATCATAAACATAATAGCTCAAATAAGGATGACAGATTTCTTTCCGGAAATAGCCTCTGTGAAAGGCTAGTCTGTGACAGGCTGGCCTCTATTATCGAGAGTAGATTTTATTCCAGAATTTTATTTAATTAGTTGAATATAAATTCCCTGATGGCTGTGGTGGTATTTAAACTTATGACTTGTGAAAGCTAATTTTTTTTTTAAAAGATCTGGGGATTAAAAGCCTTGAGGGATTAGTGGAGAGGTCAAGTTGTGGCCTGGGTCAAATCAGATTGAATGGCAAGACAGGCTTGATGGGCCTGAAGGCCTACATTTTTATTGTGCTGCTGTGACACTGAGTTATTCGTCCAAGCCGATGGATTATTAGACCTGCAATATAACCACTATACTACCGTGTAATTAGCAAAAAAATGGTTGAACTAACATTGTAGGTGTCACTCAAATTAACAAATAAAATGTAATTATTTCTTTGGCATTTAAAGAGGTTCAAGCCTAAAACTGAGAATGGTTTACTTTTTATCGCATGTACTGAGATACAGTGAGAAGTTATTTTTAATTCTGTAGCAGATCATTCCATACATAAGTACTGTAATTCTAGGTAGTTACAATGGAAAACAGAACACAGAATATGTTGTTATAGTTACAGAGAAATTGCAGTGCAGGCAGACAAATAAAGTGCAAGGGTCACCATGATGTAGATCTTGAGATCAATTGTTCATCTTTTAGTGTATGAAATTCCATTCCAGAGTCTCATGACAGTGGCTGAGAGATTCTCCTGGAACCTGTTGTACATACTCTCAAGCTTTTGTATCTTCTGCATGACAGGGGTAAGAAGAAAGAGTGACCAGGGTGAGAGAGGACCTGGATTATGTTATCTGCTTTACTGAGGAAATGGGAAAGGTAGACAGAGTCCATGGAGGGACGCTGGCTTGCCTGATAGACAGGGCTGCGTACACAACATTCAGCAATTTCTTGCTACCGAGGACAGAACAGTTGCTGTACCTGCTGTGGTGCATCCAGATAGGATGCTTTCACTGGTGCATCTGTAAACACTGGTGAGAATCATTTGGGACATGTAAAGTTTCCTTAACTTTCTGAGGAAGTTTTTGTTTTAAAGGGAAAAAGATTAAAGGTTAGCTTTATGTACTGTGAAACATACGGTGAAATGGATTGTTTTGCACAAACAACCAGCAGAGTCCAAGGACTGTGCTGGGGGCAGCCCACAAGTATCTCCACACTTCCAGTGCCAACGTAGTATGGCCACAACTCACCAATCCTAACTGTACATCTTTAGAATACGGGAGGAAACTACAGCACCCAGAGGAAACCCAGATGGTCATGGGGAGAGCAGAGAAACTCCTTACCATCAGTGGCTAGAATTGAACCTCCATCAGGGATTGCTAGCACTGTATAGTGATTGTGCTAACTGCTACACTACCATACTGTTTTTGACTCCGTTTTCCTTAGGTCTTCAACAGCAGCTCTTAGTTTACTCTAATTTTTTTTTTAACTCTACCTTGTTTGATCAGTGTATGCAGAGTGCACAGTTTGGCAGTAGGTCAATTGAGAGAGAGATGGTTACAGCAGAGAAAAATACTTGGTTCCACAAGCCAAGTGCAGGTGGATATTCCACTGCTCATTCCCATTCTGACATGTTAGTCCATGGCCTCCTCTACTAACATGACAAGGACAGACTCAGGCTGGAGGAGCAACATCTCATATTCCATTTAGGTAGTCTCTAACCCAATAGCATGAACATCGATTTATCTGACTTCTGGTAATTTTTTCCTCTTCCCCCTCATCTTTTTCCATTCCCCATTCAGGTTCCCCTCTTTTTCCTTCTCTTCTCCTCACCTCACTCCGATCCTTCCTTCTTTCTTCTTTTTTTCCCTTTTTCCCATGGTCCAGTCTCCTCTACTATCAGTTTCCTCCTTCTTCAGCCCTTTCCTTTTTCCACCTATCACCTCCTAGCTTCTCACTTCCTCCCTGCTTCCCCACCCACCAACCTTCTTCCTCACCTGGCTTCGCCAATCAGCTTCCAGCTTGTACTCCTTCTGCTCTCCCACCTTCTCATTCCGGCTTCTTCCTCCTTCCTTTCCAATCCTAATGAAGCATCTCAGCTTGAAACATCTCTTTACTCCTTTATATGAATGTTGCCAGACCTGCTGAATATTGTGTGTGCTACTCTGGATTTCCAGCATCTGCAGAACCTCTTGTGGATATAAGTATCTCCTTGATGCCTGAGTTTCCAGCAGATCAGTAGAGGCAATGTATCCACCAGCTAGTATGTGGTGGAGTTAACTCGTGCAGTTGCTTGTGTGGGAGGATTCCAATAGAAGTTTGTAATAAATGCAGACTCTACTGAATTAGACTTGGGCATTACTCACTCCTGGGCATAAATTGCCAAGCAGAACCAGATGGTTCCTTGATGTAAAGTTGAAATGACAGCTTAAATATTCATCCGATGCTCTTGCTAAATATTCCTGTCAGTTTTATGTCTTGGTGTCTGTGCATTGGGGATTTTAATCCAAAGTACAGACCAAGGGACTCAGACATTGAAAGGTTTTAGGGGCATTATGGGTATGTGTATTGACAGAGCCATGGAATAAACGAAGCAAAGAGAGCATTCAGGTTGTGGTTGGGTATCATATGAAAATGTTCCATCCATTTTGAATCTATGCCCCTTCAGAGAACTTTTTTTGCCATAAGCAAAATATTAAACATTGAATTCCAATGGTTCTCCTTCCTCCTCAACAAAGTTTCTGAGAAACATAAATTCATAAATACCTTCCAAACAACCAAAATTGTATAGGTTTTTCTGAATTTGTTTTTCACTCATAGTATGAACATTCAGGGGTGTTTGTAGAGGCGGATGGAACATAGAATACTACGGCACAGTACAGGCTCTGCGGTTCACGATGTTGGCCTGAACTTTTAATCTACTGTGAGTTCAATATCACCCTTTGACATGGCCCTCCATTTTTCTATCATCCATGTACCTGCTTAAGAGTTTCTTGAGAGAGCAGAGAACAGAAAGGTGAGAAATTTAAGGGGAAACTTCTCCACTCGGAACTTTGTGAGAGTGTGGAATAAGCTGCCAGTGCAAATGGTGAATGCAAGCTTGATTTCAACATTTAAGAGAAGTGTGGATAGGTACATGGATGGTACGGGTTTGGGGGACTATGGTCTGGGTGCAGGTTAATGGGAATAGGTAATTTAAATGGTTCAGCATGGACTAGATGTGCTGAAAAGCCTGTTTCTAGACTGTATTTTTATATGAATCTATGACTCTAAAATGTCCCCAATGGATAGACTAGCAGCATTTTAGAGACTCTTAGACACAAGAATGATACAAAAAATTGAGGACTATGGGGGAGGGAAGAGTTATATTGATCTTGGAGTAGGTTAAAAGATCGGCACAACATTGTTGGCTGATGTGCTTGGACTCTGTTGTAATGTTCTATGTCATCCATTCACAACCTAGTTAGTTAAGTGATGACTTTGCATTGGATATTATCCTACAACCAGTCTCTTGGTAGCAGTCGTTGCGGATATTGGATCACCATCCACGTGGCCACTTAGAATTCTAATCAAATATGGATGTTGAGTGTAAGAATAAGGAAATCATGCTTTAAAAGTTTAGTCAGGACGCACTTAGAATCTACACAGATTCCACATCCTTTGTCTAATGGACAGCTCTGGTCGCCCTAGTACTGTATATAAAGGATGTGGAGACTGCGAGCGGTGTTTAAAAGAGGTTTACCAAGATGCTGCCTGGAATGAACACATTAAGGAAGGGTTGGACCAACTTGTGTTGTTCTCCCTAAAGTATCAAAGGCTCATAGGAGACCTGATAGCCTCATAAGGATTTTTTTTTAATTATGGGAATTATAAATAGGGTTGATAGCCAGAATCTTTTCCCCAGGGTAGAAATGTCAAAGACCAAAGGACATAATGTTAAGGTTTGTGAGGTTTGGGACACAGTTTAAAGGCAGGGAAATTTGGATTGTGCAGATTGAAAGATGCCTGGAGTGGGTTCTGAGGGGCAGTAGTGGCAGTTGGCAGTTTAGTGGAGTTTAAAAGGCTTTTAGATGGACACATGAAAATGAAAGGAAGGGAGGGATATGGATGATACACAGGAGGAGGATCTTTAATATAAATTGACTTTGAGGTCGGCACAACGTTGTGGGCTGAATGTTCTGCACAATATTCTATGATCTTCTGTGAGTGCTGTGAAGATTAGGATGGCCTTCTGTCGCTGCCACTGGCTCTGTGCCTTGCCATTTGTCTTTTGTTCTTCAACTGCCATGTGTCTGAGATTAAATTCAGGCCTTGTATCTCAAATAAGCTCAGCCTTGGCTTCTTCCCCAAGATGGACCTGCTTTGCTCCACAAAGTTACCCCCTTCCACCTTTACCTCATTATATTTCCCATCATCAGCTCCTAATTGTTCTGGATAAGGAAGCAGTGGGTTGCTTTCTTGTTCCAGTCCAGTCTATCTGCTTCCACAATCTTTTGAGATAGAGAGACCAAAGAAAGAAATAGTTTCCTTCATTACTACCGTAGATGGCTAACCCATTTTCATACACTGATCCCCAAAGAAAGGAATACTATTTGCATGTGTGTCTTGTCAAAACTCATAAGATCACTCTATATTACAATTTTAGTCATCCTAGAATGTCCTTCCTGTGGGTAAGTTTTGCCTACCCACCTCAACCACAATGCCCTTCCGTGTATTACATCTCCTTCCTTACCTTCTCACAGGATGCCAACTAAATGTACCAAGATTTGAATCCCTCTGACATTAGAAAGAGTCCAGAGGAGATTTACAAGAATGATCCCAGGGATGAAAGAGTTAACGTATGAAGAGCATTTGATAGTTTTGGCCTGTATCACTGGAGATTAAAAGAATGACAAGGGATCTCATTGAAACCTACCAAATATTGAAAGACCTAGAGAGAGTGGATGTGGAGACTATGGAGGAGTCTAGGACCAGAAGGCACAACCTCAGAATACAAGGACGTCCCCTTAGAGCTGAGGTGAGGAGTAATTTCTTTAGCCAGAGGATGGTGAATCTGTAAAATTCATTGCCACTGATGGATGTAGAGGACGTCTTTGGGTTTGTTTAAAGCAGAGGTTGATAGTTTATTGATTAATGAGGGTGTCAAAGGTTAAGGGGAGAAGGCAGGTGAAGGTAGGTGAGAGGGATAATATGACAGTGGCGAAGCAGGTTTGATGGGCTGAATGGCCTAATTCTGCTCCTATGTCCTATGGTATTCTTCTGATCATTAGAATCAGTGAGAGCTTATTTTATATTTAGGTGCACTGTATTTTTAGCCTTTAATGTTTCCCACTCCCTCGAGCCAACCGCATCTATCAGTCACTCTGGACAGCGGCAATTAAGGCTTGCAGTGAGCTGAACTTGTATTTAAAGTAACCGTCTCCAGAGTGTAACTAAGTCCTTTTTTGATAAATGTGTTCAATTTGATTAGTTCAATTACACCATTTTTAATTAGGTGTGATTCTGTTCAAGCTACAGAAAAGTAAAATTTATCAAAGATAAAGTTTCTAATAATCTCTAAATTTATAAGGTTTTTGTAATCCAATGCATCAGTTTGAAGGAATAAGCCTACAATCAAAATTCCAGCTCATACATTGTAAAATTGTAAACCCCGCTGCTACAACAGTCATGGTGGATAGGAGTTGTGCCTTTCTTCTTGTGTAACCTCTCTTTAGAATCACCTGGTTTCTATTTTCTTAGAAGTTTGTGAAGATTTGACATGTCATCAAAAACTTTGGCAAACTTCGGTGGCGAGTATACTGACTGGTTGTATCATGGCCTGGTATGAAAACCCAATGCCCTTGAATGGAAAAGCCTACAAAATGTAGTGATACAGCCCAGTCCATCACAGGTAAAGACCTCTCCTCAGATAACCCTATAACTCCTCAAGGACTCTACAACTCCTATTCCAAATATTATTCATTACTTATTTGTCTATTATTATTTTTTACTTTTTCTATTTGCAGTATCTGTTTTCTATTACATGTTGGGTTTTTGTCTGTCTTTGTGTGTAATTTTTCATTGATTCTGTTGTGCTTTGTTGTATGCATTTTAAATGCCCTCAAGAAAGAATTCTCAAGGTAGTTTATGGTGACATATGTAGTTTTATAGGCTGGCAGTGTAGTGGCATCAGCACCAGACTTCGAGACAAATGATTCGAATCTGGTTGTCCCCTTGCATGTTTTCCATTCTTGCTTGAGCATAGAACAAGCAACTCCGCTTCATAAAAAAACAGTCAAATGCTATGGAAATGCACTTGTACAGGGCCCTGGTGAGACCACACCTGGAGTATTGTGTTCAGCTTTGGTCTCCAAATTTGACGAAAGACATTCTTGCTATTGAGGGAGTGCAGTGTAGGTTCACGAGGTTAATTCCCACGGTGGCGGGACTGTCATATCTTCAAAGATTGGAGCGACTGGGCTTGTATACACTGGAATTTAGAAGCATGAGAAGGGATCTGATTGAAATAAATTAGATTATTAAGGGATTGGACACGCTAGAGGCAGGAAACATGTTCCTGATGTTGGGGGAGTACAGAACCAGAGGCCACAGTTTTAGAGTAAGGGATAGGCCATTTAGAATGGAGTTGAGGAAAATTTTTTTCACCCAGAGAGTTGTGGATCTCTGGAATGCTCTGCCTCAGAAGGCAGTGGAGGCCCTGGATGCTTTCAAGAAAGAGTTAGATAGAGCTCTTAAAGATAGCGGAGTCAAGGGATATGTGGAGAAGGCAGGAACGGTGTACTGATTGTGGATGATCAGCAATGATCACATTGAATGGTGGTACTGGCTCAAAGGGCCGAATGGCCTACTCCTGCACCTATTGTCTATTGTCTATTGAAATGGCAAAAATAGCACCCAATGTGCCACAAGGCATGAAAAGGAACACATCGGTAGTTTGATGACAAATTTACTTTTAACTTTGAATGCAGTTTTGCCTTTTCTCTTGCATGGCCATGGAAGTCATAGGGCTGGAAGGAGATAAGGGAGGCAATGTCTTGCAATTTGAAAACGTGGTTGAAAATTCTAAAATTATTGCCATCTTATTACAGGAGTGATGTGGAAGCTTTAGAGAGGCTGCTAAGGAGATTTACCAGGATGCTGCCTGGATTATAGAATATGTCCTATGAGGAAAAGATGAACAAGTTTGGGCTTTTCTCCTTGCAGTGATGGAGGTTGAGAGGTGACCTGATAGAGGTGTGTAAGATGATAAGGCATATATAGACTGGACTGCCGGCACCTTTTCTTTTCCCAGGGTGGCAATAGCTAATACTAAAGGATATCCTTTTAATACAAACAAGAAGAAATCTGCTGACGCTGGAAATCCAAAGTGACACCCACAAAATGCCGGAGGAACTCAGCAGGCGAGGTAGCATCCATGGGAAAGATTAAACTGCCGCATTTCAGGCCAAGGCCCTTCAGCTGCCTGGCCTGCTAAGTTCCTCCAGCATCTTGTGTGTGTTACTTTTGCCATCCTTTTAAGGTGACTGGCGGAAAATTCGTGGAAGATGTTAGAGGATCTTTTATATACACAGAGAGTGCTAAGTACTTGGAATGCACTGCTGGGCGTGATGGTAGAGGTTGACACATTAAGAGACTCTTGGATGGGCAGAGGGATGAAAGAAAAAGCAGAGTTATCAGCTCTGTAGGAGCGAATGGGTTAGATTGATTATGATTAAAAAGTTGGCACAAAATCATGGGACAAAGTTGATTCCAGTGATCATAACACCGTTAGTTTCAACTTGATCATGGATAAAGATAGATCTGGTCCTCGGGTTGAGGTTCTAAACTGGAAAGAGGCCAAATTTGAAGAAATGAGAAAGGATCTAAAAAGCGTGGATTGGGACAGGTTGTTCTCTGGCAAGGATGTCATTGGTAAGTGGGAGGCCTTCAAAGGAGAAATTTTGAGAGTGCAGAATCTGTATGTTCCTGTCAGGATTAAAGGCAACGTGAATAAGAATAAGGAACCTTGATTCTCTAGGGATATTGGAACTCTGATAAAGAAGAAGAGAGAGATGTATGACATGTATAGGAAACAGGGAGCAAATAACATACTTGAGGAGTATAAAAAGTGCAAAAAAAAACTTAAGAAAGAAATCAAGAGGGCTAAAAGAAGACATGAGGTTGCTTTGGCAGTCAAGGTGAAGGATAATCCAAAGAGCTTCTACTGGTATATTAAGAGCAAAAGGATAGTAAGGGATAAAATTGGTCCTCTTGAAGTACAGAGTGGTCAGCTATGAATGGAACCAAATGAAATGAGGGAGATCTTAAATGGGTTTTTTGTGTCTGTATTTACTAAGGAAACTGGCATGGAGTCAATGGGAATAAGGCATATAGGTAGTGAGGTCATGAGACCTATACAGATTGAAGAGGAGGAGGTGCTTGCTATCTTGAGGCAAATCAGTGTAGATAAATCCCCAGGACCTGTCAGGGTATTTCCTCGGACCTTGAAGGAGACTAGTGTTGAAATTGCAGGGGCCCTGGCAGATATATTTAAAATGTCGGTATCTACGGGTGAGGTGCTGGGGGATTGGAGGATAGCTCTGTTGTTTAAAAAAGACTCTAAAAGTAATCCGGGAAATTATAGGCTGGTAAATTTGATGTCGGTAGTAGGTAAATTATTGGAAGGAGTACTAAGAGATAGGATCTACAAGTACTTAGATAGACAGGGACTTATTAGGGAGAGTCAACATGGCTTTGTGCATAGTAGGTCATGTTTAGCAAATCTATTAGAGTTTTTCGAGGAGGTTACAACGGAAGTGGATGAAGGGAAGGCAGTGGATGTTATCTACATGGACTTCAGTAAGGTCTTTGACAAGGTACCTCATGGGAGGTTAGTTAGGAAGATTCAGTCGCTAGGTATACATGGAGAGGTAGTAAATTGGATTAGACATTGGCTCAATGGAAGAAGCTAGAGAGTGGTAGTGGAGGATTGCTACTCTGAGTGGAGTCCTGTGACTAGTGGTGTGCCACAGGGATCAGTGCTGGGTCCATTGTTATTTGTCATCTACATCAATGATCTGGATGATAATGTGGTAAATTGGATCAGCAAATTTGCTGATGATACAAAGATTGGAGGTGTAGTGGACAGTGAGGAAGGTTTTCAAAGCTTGCAGAGGGATTTGGACCAGCTGGAAAAATGGGCTGAAAAATGGCAGATGGAGTTTAATACAGACAAGTGTGAGGTATTGCACTTTAGAAGGAAAAACCAAGGTAGAACATACAAGGTAAATGGTAGGGCACTGAGGAGTGCAGTAGAACAGAAGGATCTGGGAATACAGAAACAAAATTCCCTAAGAGTGGCGTCACAGGTAGATAGGTCTCTCTCTGTCTCCCCTATCCAGGATATGTACCAAAAGCACTCCATTCATAGAGCCCTCAGCATTGTCAATGGCCCCTCCCATCTGTCCCACAATCTCTTCAACCTCCTACTATCAGGCTGAAGTTACCACACATTTAGAACAAGGACTGTTAGGCTTGGTAGCAGCTTCTTCCCCCAGGCTGTGAGACCTCTGAACACCCTGTAACCACCCAGCTGCTAGTGTTATAGAGCTGTATCCTTAATTACATGTTGAATGTGCACCTTATGTCAACTTGTACGTCTTCTTCTTGGGCACTTAGCTCTGAAAGGCATCAATGAACTCCCATCTCCATTGTCCTCACAAAGTCAATGGTTCTGTAATGCATTGTACCCTCCGTGCAGGAGATTAGCTTAGACAGCTTCAGCAGAGCCCTGTAGCCTGTTTCCACCTCTCACAACGGTGACATAGGTTGGACATTGAGAAGCAACTTGTACATCTACAGAATTTTTTTACTATCTGTTAATATTATTGTGTAATATTATTTTATGTGCTGTATGTGACATACAGTATGTACTGTGTTTTGCATTTTGGTCCCAGATGAAAGATGTTTTATTTAGCTGTATACCTATATACCATTGAATGACAATAAGCTTGATCTTAGATTCATACTGCTCATAGACAGGCGTTTTGGCCCATTTAAATCCACACCAACCATGACACCGCCATTTACACTTATCCAGAACTGATCTTGCCTTCTCCTTCCCGGACTCCTTGGATTACACCACTCACCTACACATTAGGGGCAACTTACAGATGGTATCTGACCTAAGATACCATTGTTGCTTCACTGTGGACAATTGTCAGGGAAGCAACTGAAAGGATGAAGATGGTATTTTAGGTGCAGAATTTATCATTAAGTGGATAAACACAAAAGGTTCTGCAGATACAGGAAACCTGGAGCAACACACAAAGAATGCTGGAGAAACTCAGCAGATCCGGCTATCAAGGGGAATAAACAGTCAATGTTTCAAGCCCGGCCAGCTGGATTCCTCCTGTATTTTCTGTGTGTTACGGCAAATGGATTCTCCCCTTTTGAATTTTTATCTGGAGGAAATTTCTATTCATTTAATGTCTGATTTTAGACAAGAAGTCTTCAAATGTGCAATTGGTGATTGAGAGAGACAGTGCTGTGTGTTGTTGGACAAGGTGCAAGAAATCAAAGCCAATGGTCGACAGCAGTAGCCTGCTTAAGAAAGAGTAGGAAGTAGAAGAAAGGACTCATGATGTGATGGAATAAATTTGACAGTGGGAAGAGGGGAAGCAAAGTGAATATTTTATGATATTCTAAGTAAAAGTGATGCGCTGCAGAGGAGAGAATTAAGGGAACAGATTGCTTGAATCTATCACAGCCAAATACACAGGAGATACCAAGGTGAAAATCTTCAAAATGCCAGAGTTCAAAACAGATGGCAGACCTTTGGGGTAGTGAAGGAAAATGATGACCTCAACATAGAAAGTCGCAGTGTGCAGATCTTCTCTCATGTGGAAACTGCTGCTAAAGCTCAAGCCTTAGTTTAGAAAACTCAAAAGTGTACATTGTGATGGTGGGTTAAATAAAAGCACAGATTTGTTCAATTGCTGAGGCACAGAAATAGGCCAGTCAGTCTATTGAGTCTGTTCTTGTCCCTTGGTTTTTCCCTGCAATTTATTCTGTCTCAAGTACCTGTGCAACTGCTTTTTAAAGCTACTGGTTCATTGCTTCCATTCCTTAGTAGGCAGTGAATTCCAGATCACAACCGTGCTTTGAATAAAATGTTTTACCTCACATGCTCTCTCTACTCCTTTGGATCAAACTTTTAAATTTGCTCACCCTGATCCATCAAACATTCACGAGTCAGGGTCATAGCATGGCATGGTGTCATAGAGGTTAGTGTAATGTTATTAGAGCACCAGTGACCCATCTTTGGTCCCGCCACTGCCTATAAGGAGTTTGTACCCTCTCCCTGTGACTGCATGGGCTTCCTCTGGGTGCTCTGGTTTCCTCCCACATTACAAAGATTTACGAGTTCGAAGGGTAATTGGTCACATGGGTGTAATTGGGCTTCGGAGGCTCATTGGGTCAGAAGGTCCTATTACCATGTTGCATCTCTAAATCAAAAAAAAGTGAGAATTTACTGTGCGTCGTCTGGCTGCCATGTTTCAGATGTTAGCTGCACGCTGCTGTACCAAAATGACACAGCATATTTTACTTTATGTTATTTAGAGATAGAGCACAGAACAGGCCCTTTTGGCCCAACAAGCCACTTAATCACAGGACAATTTACAATGGCCAACCACAGTGAAAAACATTATGGGGTTGCCAACAATCCTCTGCAAATGGAAATTCTTACGTGTGGATTTCATTTGGCAGCCTGACCTACAAGGCTTCTATTGCCCAAAGAAAGTCAATCAATATTTCAATATTTGGTTTCATTTTAAGAATGCTGTCAACATACATTTCTGTAGTGATGTGAGAGAGAAGACGGAGAAAGAGCAAGTGACATTTGAAATCATAGAAGGAATTTGATTCATTCTTTCTCTTTCAGTTCAGTTCTTTATATTTTCAGATATATTTAGCACAAAATCCATACCAACTTTTTGATTTACTTATTTGGTTTGACATTACCGAATGATTTAGGTTGTACCTTTAACCCTGTGCAGATATTGGGTTTAAATATGAGACAGTGAAATGACTAATCATTCTGTACATAGCACCATCCAGAGACAGAGAAGCAGTTTCAGCGACAGGTTACTGTCGATGCAATGCTCCTCAGACAGGATGAAGAGGTCAATACTCCCCAATGCCATTAGGCTTTACAATTCAACTGCCAGGACTTAAGAATTTTTTTTAAAGCTATTATTAATGCTTTTTGAGTTAGTGATTTAGATGCATATCATATTATTACTGAGTTAAGTATTGTATGTAATGAGTTTTTGCTACAACAAGTGTATGGGACATTGGAAAAAATGTTGAATTTCCCCATGGGGATGAATAAAGTATCTATCTATCTATCTATCTATTTATGTGTTTATGCACATTTTATTCCATATCCATCCTTAACCTCCAATTTTATTTTTGATATAATTCTTAATTCTTCATAAATCTTTTCAATTAATGAATGTTGCTGCATTTGTTTTTCCGCATATCACAGTAAATTCTTAGTACATGTGTATGGATAGTACTGTGCAAAAGTAGGTTATCTAAGATTTTTGCACAGTGCTGTAGTAAACTTATTTTTGAACAGTACTACTGCCTGTAAAAAATATCAAATTTCATGACATATGTGAGTGATGATAAACCTTATTCTGATATGGGTCTCTATCTATCTATCTATCTATTATGGGAAAGGGGTAGGGAGAGGGGAATCATGGTTGGGAAAAGGAGAAAGGAGAGGGGAGGGAGTGGAAAGCACCAGAGAGACATTCTGTAATGATCAATAGATCAATTGTTTGGAATCAAATGACTTTGCCTGGTGTATCAGAGCTGAGCGTGTCTACACTGCAACTCACCCGCACCGGCACTCTCGGTCTGCCACCTGTCCCTCATCTCTCCCACAGTGCTCCACCCTCACCATTCTCATTGTCCTTTGCTCTCGCCAGATTTACAAACTCGTCCTCATCATGACCATTTGCCTCCCTCTGTTGTTTTCTCTGCAACTGCAAACTAACAGCACAAAAAAGAAAGTTCTTCATTGTGTAATGGGGCATGTGATAATATTAAACCAATACCAATACTAATGACTGCAAAAGCTGACCCATTGTGATAAAACACAACTGGTTCATCACTGCTCTTTAAGACATCCGTCAGCTCTACCCAGTAACGTTTTGATGTGTTTCCTGATCCATCCTCCATTACTGAGTCATAAATGTCCACTGAAATAGTCTTGCAAGTAACTTAGTTCAAATGCAGATAGGGATGTGAAGTTAATGATGACCTCCCTGACTATACAGGATCTGAAATACGAATTTAAAAAAGGATTGTGGTTTGTCAGACACTACCATTTCTGAATTGAGTTAAAAAGTATGAGGACCCTTATCAAGGTGAGTGGATCTCCAGTGTAATTAGATATCTGTTTGAAGCATATCTTATCTTCTGAAATTTCTGGTATTCTAGTATTCTGGTAATAGAAATTTCAGAAGACCAGACAGCATAGAGTCATAGAAAAGTACAACACAGAACGAGGCCCTTCAGCCGATCTAGACAAACCATTTAAACTACCTAATCCCATCAACCTGCTCTGGGACAATCTGGCAATTTGCTGGAGGAACTTAGTGGGGTGAAGTGGGGAAAGGAATTATCAATGCTTCTGTTGTAAGTTTGCATCAGGACCAGAGTCAACCTGAAATGTCAATAATTCCTCCCCACCCCCCTCTCACAGATCCCCCTCGACATGCTGAGTTTTTCCAGCAGATTGTTTGTTACTCTGTATTCCAGCATCTACAGTCTCTTGTATCTTCTCAGTTAAGAGATCAAGTTAATATTTCAGTCCAATGAACTTTAATCAGGGTATTTATTTAGTTTACACTTATTAATGAGCAGTGGCATGTTGGCAATTGATAAATGAGATTGATGATAAACAACGGAGGAACTTGACAAGAAATATGGAGTAACTTTGTTGTTTCTACAGAGATTACTGAGCACCGTTATTGGAGCAGGTTGGAATTGCAATCAGAATCAGAATCTGAATCAGGCTTAGTATGACTGACGTATGTCGTGAAATTGATTGTTTCCAAGTTACAATATGAAATATACAAAAGTAAATAGTAGCTGCAGGGCAAAAGGACTTAGAGGAATAACAGTTCAGCACAGACTGGTTGGTCTGAAAGACCTCCAGTGCACTACGACTCTGGGACACTTGTGCAGAAGGGAGCAAAATACTGAGGTGGTATTTGGAGACCATTCAGAAATTTGACGGCAGAGGGGTAGAAGCTGTTCCTAAAATGTTGAATGTATTTAGTGGGGGATCAATCGATTCGAAGAGTGAGCTTTGCACCGGTCGGGGAGAAGTGCACAGGCACAGTAGCTCATCATTGCACAAGGATGCAGAGAAAGCTCTGAAATAAAAGAGAGAGACTGTCTAGAGGAGCAGTCGTTGAAGGAATGGTCGTCGGAGTAGTTTAAGTCAGAGTAGTAGGGCTTTGGCTTCGGCGAGGACGGGCCTAGGTGAGCTAGGTTACTTTTTTCCCCTCCTCCAACAAGAATACAGGGTATGACTGCGAGGCCAGTTTTCTGTTTTGGGTGTCAGATGTGGGATGTTTGGGAGATTTCTAGCCTCCCTGATGGCCACATCTGCGCCCGGTGCATTGAGCTGCAGCTCCTTAGAGACCAAGTTGGGGAACTGGAGCTGCAGCTCGATGACCTTCGGCTTGTTAGGGAGAGTGAGGAGGTGATAGACAGGAACTAAAGGCAGGTAGTCATTCGGAGCCACAGGACACAGATAAGTGGGTGACCATTAGGAGAGGGAAGGGAAGGCATCAGGTTGTGGAGAGCACCCCTGTGGCTGCCCCCCTTAAACATGAAGTACTCCATTGATAAGCCAACTAGAGGAGAGGCTGTACTTGATCTGGTATTGGGAAATGAACCTGGACACATGTCAGATCTCTCAGTGGAAGAGCATTTTGGAGGTAGTCACTGGGACCGGATGAAAAATACCCCAGGCTACTGTGGAAAACAAGGGAGGAGATTACTGAGCCTCTTGCAATGATCTTTGCATCACAGTAGGGAGGGGAGAAGTACCAGAGGATTGGAGGGTTGCAAATGTTGTTCCCTTGTTCACGAATGGGAGTAAAGATAACCCAGGAAATTATGGACCAGTGAGTCTGTCTTCAGTGGTGGGCAAGTTGTTGGAGAAGATTCTGAGAGGCAGGATTTGTGAGTATTTGGAGAGACATAATCTGATTGGGATAGTAAGTGTAGTGTTGTTGAGGGCAAGTCGTGCCTTACAAGCCTGATTGAATTCTTTGAGGAAGTAATAACACACATTAATGAAGGTAGAGCAGTGGATGTAGTTATATGGATTTCAGTAAGGCATTTGATAAGGTTCCCCATGCAAGGCTCCTTCAAAAAATAAGGAGGCATGGGATCCAAGCTGACCTTGCTTTGTGGATCCAGAATTGGTTTATCCTCAGATGGCAAAGGGTGGTTGTAGATGGTTCGTATTCTGCATGGAGGAAGGTGACCAGTGGTGTTCCACAGGGATCTGTTCTGGGACCCCTCCTCTTTGTGATTTTTATAAATGACCTGGATGAAGAAGTAGAAGGGTGGGTTAGTAAGTTTGTTGATGATACAAAGATTGGAGGTGTTGTGGATAGTGTGGAGAGCTGTCAGAGGTTACAGCAGGATATCGATAGGATGCAGAACTTGCTGAGAAGTGGCAGATAGACTTCAACCCAGATAAGTGTGAGGTGGTTCATTTTGGTAGGTCAAATTTGAAGACAGAATATAATATAAATGGTAAGGCTTGGCAGTGTGGAGGATCTGAGAGATTTTGGGGTCTGTGTCCATAGGACAATCAAAGCTACTGTGCAGGTTGACAGTGACGTTAAGAAGGTGTGTTGGCATTCATCAACAGTGGGATTGAGTTCAAGACCCATGAGGTAATGTTACAGCTACATGAGACCTTGGTCAGACCCCACTTGGAGTACTGTGTTCAGTCCTGGTCTCCTCACTACAGGAAGGATGTGGATACTATAGAGAGAGTGCAGAGGAGATTTACAAGGATGTTGTCTGGATTGGAGGGTGTACCTTATGAGAACAGGTTGAGTAAACTTAGCTTCTTCTCCTTGGTGCGACGGAGGATGAGAGATGGCCTGATAGAGGTGTATAAGATGATGAGGGGCTTTGATTGTGTAGGTAGCCAGAGGCCTATTCCCAGGATTTCTATCCCCAGGATTGAAATGGCTAACACAAGGGGGCATAGCTTTAAGGTGCTTGGAAATAGGTACCGAGGGGACGTCAGGAGTAAGTTTTTCACACAGAGAGTTGTGGGTGTGTGGAATGCACTGCTGGCAGTGGTGGTGGAAGCGGATAAAATAGGGTCTTTTAAGAGTCTCTTAGGTACATGGAACTTAGAAAAATAGAGGGTGTAGCGCTAGGGAAATCTTAGGCAGTCTCTACAGTAGGTACATGGTCGGCACAACATTGTGGGCTGAAGGGCCTGTAACGTGCTGTAAATTTCTATGTTCTATGTAAGTCATCAGGCTGCTGTGCTTCCTCCTTGATGTCATAATGAGCAGAGAGTGGGTGGTGAGGGTATTTCAGTGGCCACATTATTAGGTACATCCGAACACCTGCTTATTAATACAAATATCTAATATGCAATCATGTGATAGCAACTGAATGCCTTCTGAAAACACCAGAATGGGGAAGAAATATGATCAGAGTAACTTTGACTTTGCCAAAAATGAAAAACACCCTGTCTGCGGCAGTTCTGTGGATGAAAGAGCCTTGTTAATGAGAGAGGTCAGAGGACAATGGCTAGACTTGTCCAAGCTGACATAAAGTGACAGCAACACAAATATCCATGTGTTACAACAGTGGTGCACAAAAGAGCATCTCTGAATACACAATATTTTGAACTTTGAAGTAGATGGGTTATAGCAGCAGAAGACCACACCAAATTCAACTCCTGTACCCAATAAAGTGGCTACTGAATGTAAGTTCCCTAAGTTCTTATGTCAGGATCAATAGTCCAGAATACTGGCCGATACCTTCAGGTTTTGGAGATGTCCTTGACAGTGGGGAGGCTAGAGTCCAAGATGGAGCCTGCTGAGTTTACAACCCACTGCAGCTTTTTCCAATCCTATGCATTGACACCACCGTACCAAATGATAATATAACCTGTCAGAATGCTCTCCAACTGTAGAGACTTTGATGCCATACCGTATACCCTCACTACTGCACAAACTCAGCAGGTTTGACAGCGTCTCTGCTCTGTCTGGAGATGCTGGCTAATCTGACAAGTGTTCACAATGCATTTAGTTTTCGTTTCAGATCTCTAACGTTTGCAGTTTTGTGTTTTATGTGCTGGCCCTCACTAGTTAGGTGGTGAAAGTGCATCAGAAATTAGGTTCAAATCTCTTGTTCAAATGGACTTGTAATCTCTTTCGGCTCTGTGGTTTAACATTTTATTGGCTCTGTGCTTCTACCGCTGCATTGTTTAGACATGTTAATTACCAAGTTGATTTGCACTGCTGAGTCTATTTCAGCCTCACTCGTGGCTTTATTGACTCAATATGTGGAGTCTGTGTGATGTCATTTCTCCATAATTGTACTGGTCAGATTTTCCTGGAGCTACACATCTGTGGAATGTGGACTTCCCTGTCAATGTAATTACACCTAATTGCCTCAAAATCAAGCAGATATCTATGAGTTATGCATTAAATAGATCAGTGAAGTCAATTTACATTTCTGAAACAAATGGTTAGTATTATTGAAACTAGATTTTTTTAAACTCCTGATTTATTTATTATGAATACACTCGGTGGCCACTTTATTAGGTACACATGAACACCTGCTCTTTACTAATATCTAATATCTAATCAGTCAATCATGTGACAGCAACTGGACGTATAAAAGCACGCAGATGTGGTCAAGAGATTCAGTTGTTGTTCAAACCAAACATCAGAATGGGAAAGGAATGTTATCTGCATGACTTTGTCTGCAAAAAAAAGAAAAATATCTGGTGAGCATCAGTTTTGTTGATAAAAATGCCTTGTTAATGTAAGAGCAGAGGAGAATGGCCAGACTGGTTCAAGCTGAGAGGATGGTGACAGTAATGCAAATAACTTTATGTTACAACACTAGTGTGCAGAATAGCATCTCTGAACATACAACATATCGAACCTTGAAGTGAATGGGCTGTAGCAGCAGAAGACCACATCAGGTTACATAGAAACATAGAAAATAGGTGCAGGAGTAGGCCATTCGGCCCTTTGATCCTGCACCGCCATTCAGTATGATCATGGCTGATCATCCAACTCAGAACCCTGTACTGGCTTTCTCTCCATACCCCCTGATCCCTTTAGCCACAAGGGCCATATCTTACTCCCTCTTAAATAAAGCCAATGAACTGGCCTTAACTGTTTCCTGTGGCAGAGAATTCCACAGATTCACCACTCTCTGTGTGAAGAAGTTTTTCCTCATCTCGGTCCTAAAAGGCTTCCCCTTTATCCTTAAACTGTGACCCCCTCGTTCTGGACTTCCCCAACATTGGAAACAATCTTCCTGCATCTAGCCTGTCCAATCCCTTTAGAATCTTATACGTTTCAATAAGATCCCCCCTCAATCTTCTAAATTCCAGCAAGTATAAGCCTAGTCAATCCAGTCTTTCTTCATATGAAAGTCTGCCATCCCAGGAATCAATCTGGTGAACCTTCTTTGTACTCCCTCTATGGCAAGAATGTCTTTCCTCAGATTAGGGGACCAAAACTGCACACAATACTCTGGGTGTGGTCTCACCAAGGCCTTGTACAACTGCAGTAGAACCTCCCTGCTCCTGTACTCGAATCCTCTTGCTATGAATGCCAACATACCATTTGCCTTTTTCACTGCCTGCTGTATCTGCATGCCTACTTTCAATGACTGGTGTACAATGACACCCAGGTCTCGTTGCACCTCCCATTTTCCTAATTGGCCACCATTCAGATAATAATCTGTTTTCCTGTTCTTGCAACCAAAGTGGATAACCTCACATTTATCCACATTAATTTGCATCTGCCATGAATTTGCCCACTCACCTAACCTATCCAAGTCACCCTGCATCTTCTTAGCATCCTTCTGTACAGGTTCAACTCTCATAATGAATTAAGTAGTCACTGAGTGTATGTTCCCTAAGCTCCTATCCCAGGATCCGTGGTTCAGAATACTGGCCGTTTATGAACATAAGAACATAAAAAATACTGGCCCATCAAAACTCCTCTGCCATTCCATAATATCATGGCTGATCTGTCCATGCCTAAGCTGGACAGCACGGTAGCTTAGTGGTTATTGCATTCTCTACAGTGCTGGCTGTAAGATTGGAGTTCAATTCCTACCACTGTCCGTAAAGAGTTTGTATGTTCTCCCTGTGATGTGTGGGTTTCCTCCATGTACTCAAATAGTTCAAAGGGTCAAAGTGAATTTATGATAAAAATACATATGTGTCACCATATACAATCATGAGAGTCATTTTCTTGTAGGCATTCACAGTAAATGCAAAGAAACACAATGGACCCAACAAGATGAACAAACAGCAATGTACAAAAGGCAACAAACTAAAAAAGAAAAGAAAGAAGCAATAATTATCAAGAACATGAGATGGAGAGTTCTTCAGTGAGTCCATAGGTTATGGGAACATTTTAGGTATATACAGTATAGTGGATTCCAGTTAATTGGGGCACACTGGGACCAATTAACTGAAGTTTCGTGGAAATAGTTAAAGAGATATAAAAAAGACCAATTACCTTTTAACTGAGTAACAAATGATGCATTTAAATAAATACAGAACAAATTTGAACACCACCAATACTACTACAGTTCTATAAAATGTTATATTAGTTCCTAATGGTTATCAACAGAGGAATTCATCCAATATATGTTGCTGTGTTCTTTTGATTGACTTTAATGGAATAAAATCAGCTTAGACACCTAATACAGATAGTGGACTGCCTTCATCAGAATCAGAATCATAATCAGAATCATGTTTAATATTTCCGGTATATGTTGTGAAATCTGTTAACTTTGTGGCAGCAGTAAAATGCAATACATAATAAACAAACAGAAAACCACAGAATGTTTTTATATGTATATTAAATAGTTAAATTAAGATAAGTAGTGGAAAAAGCAAAACTTTTAAAAATGTAATGAGGTAGTGTTCATGGGTGCAGTGTCTATTTAAAAATCAGATGGCAGAGGGGAAGAAGCTATTCCTGAATCACCGAGTGTGTGCCTTCAGGCTTCTGTACCTCTTTCCTGATGGTAACAATGAGAAGAGGACGTTTTTAGAAGTTTGAGGGGGGATCTTATTGAAACGTATAAGATTCTAAAGGGATTGGACAGGCTAGATGCAGGAAAATTGTTTCCGATGTTGGGGAAGTCCAGAACGAGGGGTCACAGTTTAAGGATAAAGGGGAAGCCTTTTAGGACTGAGATGAGGAAAAACTTCTTCACACAGAGAGTGGTGAATCTGTGGAATTCTCTGCCACAGGAAACAGTTGAGGCCGGTTCATTGGCTATAGTTAAGAGGGAGTTAGATATGGCCCTTGTGGCTAAAGGGATCAGGGGGTATGGAGAGAAAGCAGGTACAGGGTTCTGAGTTGGATGATCAGCCATGATCATACTGAATGGCGGTGCAGGCTCGAAAGGCCGAATGGCCTACTCCTGCACCTATTTTCTATGTTTCTATGTCTTTGATGATGGAAGCTGCTTTTCTGAGGCAACCCTCCTTGAAGGTGCCTTGGATACTATGGAGGCTTGTACCCATGATGGAGCTGACTAATTTCAAAACTCTTTGCAGCTTACTACGATCCTGTGCATATAATGCTTTTGACAATTGAATCCTCCAAATCAGCCATTTCTGGCATCTCCCGGCCTGAATGCTTGAAAACGCAGTGAGCAAAACTGTTCTGCGTTGTCTTATGGCTTATTTCTTACCAACTATTTGTGACAAAAATCATTGATTTTTAAACACAAACACATAAAATGATGTAATTAAAAACATTCTAAACATAGTATAGTGTCTTAACAACTGTGCAATTGCACATGGCTGACACTATTTTGAAACCAATCAGCAACAGTCTCCTGTCCCAATTATGCGGCATAACGTCCCATATAAATGAAGGAAATCCTAGCTATTTTCTCAATTTGTTTTTGTCCTTTAAGAATTATCCCAAAAAAGTGGCTGCCCTGATGGCCCAATTAACCAGAATCCACAGTATTTAATGAGGTAGCCTGTACTGTTTCCCTGGCAAGAAAATTCCATAGATTTACTACTCTCTGCAAAAACCAGTTGCAATTCAGCAATTACAGATTAGTTAAGAAATATGCTGCAGTTTCATATTAGTATTGGAATTGGAATGGGTCTATAATACTCTGTGAGTGTCTCTTTAACAAAGAAAGGATTAAGAGGTAGGGATCTTTGTCAATGAATGAATTGGTAATTGTCACATGTCCTGCTGCTGTCTGTTAGGAGTTTATACATTCTCTCTGTGACAACATGGGATTCCTGTCACATTCCAAAGATATATGGTTAGGATTAGTGAGTTATGAGCTTGCTATATTGGCACGAGAAGCATGGCGACATTTGTGGCTGTGCTCAACATGATCCTTAGACTTCGTTAAACAACACATTTTACTGTAAGTTTTGATGTACATCTGACAAATAAAGCTAACCTTTTCCTTTTATAGAGAGGGAAATAAAGAGAGAGAAACAAAGTTGAGGTATATAGAGTGTAAAAGGAAACATAGTACAAATATCAACCAGTACACTTGTTTAATTCTGCCATGATTTAAAGCTAAAGGATAAAAACACCACATTTTTAATTGTTCTTTTTCTCAGCTATCTTGAGGACTTGTTTTTATTTCTGATGAATTCTGTGTATTAATCAGTGGCTTCAGGAAATTCTTTGTAAGGTTTGGGATAAAATGTTATGTTTCCACAGCTAGTCGAAGAATAATACAAATCATCTCTCAAGTGATTAACTCCTTTTCTAAATGTGAGATTCGTACAAAATCATAACCATTCTCCATGCATATTGCTTCGGAAAATCCTGCAAACTTTAAGTTTGAAAAGAAAAATGCAGATATGCAGGAAGTACTCAACAGGTCAGGCAGCATCTGTGGAAAGAATAACAGAGATAGTATTCCAGTTGGAATGCTTGTCATTGAAATTGAGAAAGAGAGAAAGAAAATTACTTTTAAGTTGCTGCATATCTGCTCAGTATTTCTAGGATTTTTTGTTTTGTTTCAGATTCACAGCATCAGCAGTTTATTTTATTTTCATGGGCTATTACATATTCCCTGGCATTGGCATAATCTTCCAGATAACACACAGTATCCAACTTACCCAACAATTTGTAAGCATCCTCTCCCAAGCGGATTGAGTTATGTTGAATAATGCTAGCAGTAGGATTAATCTTCCATTATTTACTTTCATAAGACCATTCAGTCATCGCTGCTGTGTGTTCTGTCTTCCATCTGAAGCTTAGTAAGACCTCTTCTTTTGTTAAGTTACTTGTCTTGGAGAAAATTGCAGGGACTTTACATAAAGATAAAGGAGAGAAAATACATTGGATGAGAGATAAGGGAAGGGAATCAAACACATTATATTTACTCTTCAAAGATTAAAGATTCAAGGTTATCCTTATTTATCAACGATGCGTTGAAGTATCAAAACATACCGTGAAATACATTGTTTGTGACAATGGCTGACACAGATCGAGGATGTGCTGGAGGCAGCCCACATGTGTCGTCATGTTTCCAGCACCAATAGAGCATGCCGAAAATTTACTAACCCTAACCTGGGTATCTTTTGGAATGTGGGAGTAAGTCCATGTGGTCACCAGGAGAATATACATACTCTTTCCAGACAATGGAGGGAATTGAACCCTGATCTTGCAGCAGGCACTGTAAAGTGCAATGCTAACTGCTATACTACAATGTCAACTGCATACCTTCCCTGGGTTAAGCAATGGAAGATTATTTGCCTTGGTTGTTAATTTCTTTCAAGAAGTTGTAAATATAGGTTTATCACTGGTATACAATGGAAAGCTTCGAGGAATATTTTTAACAGCAACTTATATATAAGAGAGCAACTATGAAGGAAGAAGGAATTCTGGTACACATTTATGAAGCAAATGCAGCAAGGTGATGTTCAGAATCTTATTGGTTACAATTGGTTTAATATTGTCACATATACTGAGATACAGTGAAAAGCTTTCTGCTGTGTGCCATCTTGGCAGGTCATGTCATACATAAATATACAAAGGTGGAAAGGAGAAGACAATGTAGAATATATTGGCCACTTTATTCGGGATCTCCTGCACTTAATAAAGTGGCCACTAAGTGTATGTTCATGGTCTCCTGGTGCTGTAACCCATCTACTTCAAAGTTTGATGTGTTGTACCTTTACAGATGCCCTAGTGCACGCCACTTTTGTAACACATGGTTATTTGATTTACCGTTGCCTCCCTGTTAGCTTGAACCAGTCTGACCATTCTCCTCTGACCTCTCTCTCCCTACCATGTGGTTGCAGGAATGAAGGTGGTCATTTCGTGAAACTGTCCTTGTAGCTGCCATTTTGCGAATTGTTTGGTGAACTGATTCTTGCTCTGGGATAACTTAATCAGAGCAGTTGAATGTGGACACATGTTGTTTCTGCTGATGATCTACTAAACCTGAGATCATTCTCAGATAAGAAGCTGTTTATTGTGTAAAATAGCAGCTATGCAGAAGGTATAGCCTGTGATCTGGTCATCTGGACCCAGAGGTTGGCTGTCCGGGTTAGATTGTTTTGAGCCAGTCGAAGTTTAACAGAACAAAATACATTACCTATGCCACAAGGCTGAAGGGAGAGCCATAACCTTGGACAACATCCGACGAGAGAATGACACAAAGCTTGAGCTGATGAAATTGAAACATCATAGATTGATTCAAGTAGGAAAAGAATAAGAATTGAGGATTTTGGGAGCACAGGCAGTGACTACTCTGAAGACCAACCATTGTGGATGTGGAAGACTTGGTTGACCATAGCGGAATTAAAATATATAAGAAAACATTAAACTCAGATTTGTCAAGGACAGCGATAGTGGATGAACTAATTGTCTTTGTTCTTACCATGTGCTTGAAGGCGGTGGAGGCTGCCATTTTGTGAATCTGCACTAAAACTCTATCTTGTGAATTGATTGAAAATTGATTCTTGCTCTGTGATAATTTAATCAGCACGATTGAATGAGGAGTTTCAGCTAATGACCTGCTAAACCTGAGACCATTCTCAGATGAGTATTTATTATGTAAAGTAGCAGGGTTGCAGGAGAAGACAGCAGTAAACTCGTTAGACTCAATATCTGAGTCACCTAGTTTGACTGGTTTAAACCAGTCAGAGTTCAAAGGAACAAAGGCACGAGGCTGGGGAGGCAGAAATCATATAATAATGCTGGTTGTAGGCCTGGACCTGAGCCAATAGGATAGAGATGTATCAGCTGAACTGATGAGGAGCACTACAAGAGTCAGGAGATTCAAATACGAAGCAGCAATATCTCTCTCCAGAGACCCACCATTGCCAGGGGCTGGGAGCAGAAAGGATCAATCATCTGGTCAATGGGAGACCCCCTATTTCAGTGTTATAATTTGGAAAATTGATCTGAGTGAATATTGGTACAGAGGGAACAGTAGAATTCATGTTCTAAGTTGTTGGCCTGAGGTCAGCATAGTTACATTGTTGTTTGTGTAGAAATAATAAAGTATGAGTTTCAATTAATTTAGAGTTGTGTAGAGAGTTTTGTAACCCAGTTCCATTGAAGAATGGCCAATAGACCCCACATCGGACACATGGAGACATTAGGACACATCAGGACCACGAGGAACTGGTCAGCATACACTCTTTTCTGGGGTATTAACTTTTCTATTCTTTAACTGCTCATGGAGGTTCAATGAAACCTAGTGGGTGTGTACACAGTCTATTAGTTTGTAAATTTACATGCTTGTTAGTTGAAAGAATAAAAATAGTGGCCAGGAACACAAATTCTCTTGGTGCCTAATTGATCAATATTATTGAGAGTTAATCTTTGTAACATAACAAAATAGCTTCTGAGTGTAATGTTGCAGTGATGGAGAGAATGCAGGGTTGGATGACAAATAAAGCACAGGGCCACAATGAGATAGATTAACAGATCAAGAGTCCACCTGTTCAAGAGTCTGATAACAGCAGAACAGCTTGACGTGCTTCTGGGGTAAAAACCACTTTAAAAGAAATCTATGAAAATAAATCCAGCATTTGCAGAATCTCTTGTGTTTAAAATAAATTAAGACAAGTGATCAAAAGATTGGTTCAAGAGGTGAAGTGAGGGCAAAAGAGATTGGCAGGAGTCAGCGTGGGAATTAGATCTTTAGGCCTTGGTAGTTGAAGGTATGGTAATCATTAATGGAACGATTAAATACTGAATGTTCCCGAGGCTGGAATGGACGTAGCAAAGAGATGATGAAAAGTCAGCATACTCGGGGAAATTATTGATGAATGGAGACTTCAGACAAGAGAATGAGGTCTGTAAAATGAACTGGACAGGGGTCACCACATGTTGGTGAGCAGAGATATTGAGTGAGAGATACATAGCGAATGATAGGATGTTATAGTTTGCATTAATTAAATACAAATTCAAAGTAAATGTATTATCAAAGTACATATATGTCACCATTAACAACCCAGAAATTAATTTTCTTGTGTAGATACTCAATAAATACATAATAGAATAATAACCATGGTAGAATAATGAAAAACTGCAGCAACTTGGGTGTTCAACCAGTGTGCAAAAGACAACAAGCTGTGCAAATACAAAAAATAATGATAAATAAATAAGCAATTAATATTGAGAACATGTGATGAAGAGCCCTTGAAAGTGAGTCCATTGGTTGTGGGAACATTTCAATGATGGAGCAAGTGAAGTTGAGTGAAGTTATCCCCTTTGATGCTACAACCTTATGGCTGAGGGGTAATAACTGTTTCTCAAAACGGTGATGTGTGTCCTGAGGCTCCTGTACTTTCTTTTTGATGGCAGCTGCGAGAAGAGAGCGTGACCTGGGTGGTGCCGGCCACCAATGATGGATGCTGCTTTCCTGTGAGAACACTCCATGTAAATGTGCTCAGTGATGGGGAGAGTTTTACACTTGATGGACTGGGCCTGAGAGAGTAAGGATAGCGTAGAGATGAAAGACCTTCAAGAGGACCACAAACTTATTGTTGTTTGGAGGCTTGTGTTTTTCAATGCCCCCGAGAGCTATGTTGGCTGGAGTCAGGGCTGAATGTTTTAGCTCTTAGTAGGGTCATCCATGGCAAAAAGTTCAAAGCGGAGAGGCCAGACTCCTGGTCCACCAGTCCTCCAGGTTTGGGGGTTGCAGCTCAGGGCTAACAACTCTTACTAGTGAAACCAAATTGTTATGGAAACATCAATGAAGAATCCTTCTACATTTGAGTGCAATGGTATCCCCAAGTCTCCACCCTGGACTTGCTTGACTGACGGAAGTGAAAATTGAGAGGAAGCTACTGGTGTGATGAGGGAAGCCTTGAGCACTGCCGAAGTTGCTGCTCTAAGTGCCAACAATGTAACAGGCAGTAAGTAAGTAAAGATGAAATGGAAGGATGAGGATTTTAACAGCAGATGATCTAATCATTTTGAAGTCAGCTGGAAAATACCTTGGAATTGAAAGATTTAAAAAGAAGATTCAAAAGAAATCCATTTGGCTCATGTGATTAGATCAAAAACATAGGAGAAATGAATATTAGAAAATCATTCAAATTAATTCCTTTCTGTTTTACTTGCTGTGACACCATTCATAAAACTACCAAACAATCAATAATCATTTTAATTATATTACACTGCTTTGTTTTATTTTTTTTCTTCAGGTAAACCACTTTAGCTCAGTAGAAGTTTTGATGAAAGCTGAATTTCTAATGGAACTTTCCCAAGAGAGGACATTTCAAAACACCGTGCAGGCAATTAAGTTATTTTGAGACAGTTGTGATATAAAGTGGGATATAAGGGCAAGGTTTAGCACATAGTAAGAGCTTGCAAACAGTATTATGACTCACCAAATAATTTGTTGTTTTAGTCATGTTGATTGAGCCATAAGCAATGCACAAGATACTGTGAATAATTCCTCTTCATTACCTCAGAATAGAAATGCACAGCTCAGACATGGGACTTTTCAATCCACATCCTCCTCGCTCACTGTGATGAATTTTTATCTAATCCCACTTCCTTACATTAGGCCATTCTCTCTCTCTGCCTTTGCTCATGCATTTTAAATGTTGCACAGATATCTGCCTCCACCACCTCCAGATAACCACCACATTCAGTCTAGAAAAATCAGAATCAGGTTTAATACCACCGGCATGTGTGGTGACACTTGTTAACTTACCAGTAGCAGTACAATTCAATATATAATAGAAAGAAAAAGGAAACTGTGAATTACAGAAGGTATATATATTAAATAGTTAAATTAAATATGTAGTGCAAAAATATGAAATGGGTTCAATGTCCATTCAGAAACCGGTTGGCAGAAGGGAGCAAACTGTTCCTGAATCATTGAGCATGTGCCTTCAGGCTTCTGTACCTCCTTCCCGATGTTAGCAATGAGAAGAGGACTTGTCCTAGGAGGTGCAGGTCCTTAGTTCTCCATTAAATTTCTCCCCTGACAGCTTAAACCTCTGACCTCTTGTTCTAGACTCCCTTACCCTGAGTAAAACTGCCCATCCTATTTATCATATTCTCTCATGTTTTGTATATATGAAGACTCAAGTTTAATCCTTGGTATCTTATTTTAGGAGTTGTATGATAGCATAGCAGTTAGCACAACGTATATATATACCTAAGACTTGTTCACAGTACTTTACATTCTCCCTGTGACTGAGTGGATTTCCTCAAGGTGCTCTAGTTTCAGAGGTTTCAAAGGTACAATTTAATGTCAGAGAAATGTATACAATATACATCCTGAAATGCTTTTTCTTTGCAACCATCCACAAAAACAGAGGAGTGCCCCAAAGAATGAATGACAGTTAAATGTTAGAACCCCAAAGTACCCCCCAAGCTCCCCTCCCTTCTGTGCATAAGGAGCAGCAAGCAACAATCCCCCCTCCTCCCACCAGCAAAAAACAGCATCAGCACCTGCCACTGAGCACTCATGTGTGTGCAATGCAACAGCAAAGACACAGTCTTACAGTTACCCCAAACACTACTTGTTTACCTGGTATTCGACAAACCACAGGCTCTCTCTCTCTCTCTCCCTAATAAGGGAGGAAGAGATGTCTCCATTTAACAGCGAGAGGGGAGACATAACAAACAACTCGTTGGTGTATGATATTAAAAGTCCATTGCATCGCTTTTTCCAAGCTCTGTGCCCAAAGATCTCGGATTTCTGGGTGCACAGCCATAGATCTTCCGACTCCCTGATGACACACCGATCTCCTGCCGTGACACCGAGCTTCGATCGGCCTGTCTTCAGAGCTATGAAATTTTGGCCCTTTGAAACCGAGCAAAGCTCTTAGGCCAAGCCCTTGGCACACCAAACAATGGCCATGCATGAAACCCCGAGAGCGGGTCCCATTTCCACAAAGAACCGTTGTCAGTGTGTAACTCCAGGTCAGGGTCTTCAAAAGAACCCTGAAAGAGAAAAATAGAGATATTAAAGATGGAAGTAGAGCTGTTTTAGAAGATGTAAGCAAACGAGTCGCCGTTAGGTGCCATTAATCCGCCTAAGCTCCTCCCACATTCCAACCATGATTCTTGTCTCCATGACCCCTCCTCACTCTCAGTCCATGAGAGAGACCAATACCAGAAGGTGTATGGATTAGTATGGGCTGGTAAACTATGGGCATGTTATGTTGGTGTCAGAAGCATGGAGACTCGTGTGGGTTGCCCCCAGCACATATCAGGACTGTGGTCATTGACACAAACGGTGCATTTCACTTTATGTTTCAATATACATGTGAACGGTAAAATTAATATGTCTTTATGCTGTTCATAATTGCAGAAATGTCTGTAAAGTGACAGCCTCATCTTCCTCCATTCTGGAGAGAATAAACCCAGCCTATCAAATCCCTCCTGATTGCTGCAACCCTCCATTCAAAGTGAAATGTGGGTTGTGCAATGAAGCTTATGTACTCACTTTAGAAGGTAAATGAAACCTTGGTTTAACATCTTACTGCAAAGAAGGAACGTCGAGCTCTGTATTCTTCTCGCAATTCTCCATTGGGAGAATTGAACTGGGTTTTGCGCTTTAGAGTAAGTGCTGAACCCATGACCTTCTGCATCACAGATGAGAGAGTTTCCCTTTGATGTCAGCTGACCTGTCAGCAACTACCTGGAAGGTTGTACAATTATCAATAAAACATCAACATACTTACCCATGTAATTGTTGTTACTGTTACAAGGGCCCCCAAGATATTTTGCCCTTCTTGACCTGAACTTGTATTATATTTCATTCACACAAAATGCTAGAGGAACTCCACAGGAGAGGTGATGCACCATCAATAACTCTCGGAGACGGGAGGCGAACGATAGGCTTTTATTAGCTGCAAGAGACCACCACACAACATCCTGGAGACTGAGGGAGGAGCAGTGCCTCCAATCGCCTTTATACAGGGGTCTGTGGGAGGAGCCACAGGAGCAGTCAGCAGAGGGCGTGTCCAGACAGGTATATGTAGTTCACCACAAGAGGTAGTAGCTAAGGAGGGAAATGTTTCAAGATGAGTTTCGCCTTCAGCACTTGAAGAAAGTCCTAATGAAACATTAACTGTCTCCTACTCTCCGCTGATGCTGCCAAATTTACTGAGCTGTTCCAGCATTTTGTGAAAATGGAAGTTAATAAGCTGCTCCAAATTGAGAGACATAGAGCATTACAGCACAGAAAAAGGTTCTTTGGCCTACCTATTATGCCTAGTCCCATTGCTCTCCATACCCCTCCCATCCACATACTTATCCAAACTTCTCTTAAGTGTTAAAATGGAACCCACACTTCATGTGTTTATCTGCAGTGCACTTTCTCTGCAAAAGTGACAGAATATTCTGTGTTCTTCTATTTTCATTTGATACACTCAGTGTACGTACCTGGAATGATCTGGATGGCATGCAAACAAAATTTTGGTATTTGTAGCAAATGTTAAAATCAGTAACAGTACTACTGAAAATTTTTTTAAAAAGGTGATGACTGGAATTTTGAAATAGAATTATACATTGCTGGAAACAATCAATGAGTCAAGCAGCATTTGTAGAAATAATAACAAGTTAGTCTGGGTTGTGGGAAGGATAGATGGAATAAAGGACATTTGTGTGGTAATCAGAGAACAACCAAAATTCATCTCCATGACAACCTTGGTTTGACCATATCAAAGATATTATCTTTACCTCATCCAATCTTCCCCCTACATAAAACTAACTTTGAGATTATAAGGGGTATAGATAGGGTAAATGCAAGCATGGTTTTTCCACTGAGGTCGGGTGGGACTACAACCAGAGGTCATGGCTTAAGGGAGAAAGGTGAGGTTTAGGGAGAACATGACGGGAAACTCTGTCACCCAGGCGATCATGTGAGTGTGGAATGAGCTGTCAGCATAAGTGGCCCATGTGAGCTCAATTTCAACGTTTAACATTAAAACACAAGAAAGATTTGGACAAAAACAGGCCATTCAGCCCAACAAAGCTTGCCAAATTCCTATTAAGAGAATTAAGAGATGTTTGGATGGGTACATGGATAGTAGGGATATGAAGAGCTATGGTCCCAGTGCAAGTCAATGGGAGTGGCAATCAATATGCTTTTGGCATGGACTAGATGGGTCAAAGGACCTGTTTTTGTGCTGTACTTCTCTATGACTCTAACACTCCAACATGTTTTCTTGCTTTCTCGGTTGTGGCAAAGGCCTGCACTCAGGAGGTTCATGAGAACAATTCCAGAAATAAAAGGGTTAACATATGAGGAGTGTTTGGTGCCTCTGCTCTGGGCCTGTACTCACTGAAGTTTAGAAGAATGTTGGAGGGGATTTCATGGAAACCTACTGAATATTGAAAGACCTAGACAGAGTGAATGTGAAGAGGATGGGAGAGTTTATGACCAGAGGACACAGACTCAGAATATAAGGATGTCCCTTTAGAACTTGGATGAGGAGGAATGTATTTAGCCAGAAGGGGGTGAATCTGTGGAAATTATTGCACAGACATCTGTGGAGGTCAAGTCAATAGGGTATATTTAAAGCAGCGAGTGATGGGTTCTTGATTAGTAAGGGTATCAAAAGTTATGAGGAGCTGGCAGGGCAATGGGGTTGAGAGGGATGAAAAATCTGCCATGATTGAATGACAGAACCCTCTCGATGGGCCAGGTGGCCTAATTCTGCACGTATGTTCTTATGGTCTACTTCTGTTCTAGAGATGTTAGATAGATAGATAGATAGATACTTTATTCATCCCCATGGGGAAATTCAACTTTTTTTCCAATGTCCCATACACTTGTTGTAGCAAAACTAATTACATACAATACTTAACTCAGTAAAAAATATGATATGCATCTAAATCACTATCTCAAAAAGCATTAATAATAGCTTTTAAAAAGTTCTTAAGTCCTGGCGGTAGAATTGTAAAGCCTAATGGCATTGGGGAGTATTGACCTCTTCATCCTGTCTGAGGAGCATTGCATCGATAGTAACCTGTCGCTGAAACTGCTTCTCTGTCTCTGGATGGTGCTATGTAGAGGATGTTCAGAGTTATCCATAATTGACCGTAGCCTACTCAGCGCCCTTTGCTCAGCTACCGATGTTAAACTCTCCAGTACTTTGCCCACGACAGAGCCCGCCTTCCTTACCAGCTTATTAAGACGTGAGGCGTCCCTCTTCTTAATGCTTCCTCCCCAACACGCCACCACAAAGAAGAGGACGCTCTCCACAACTGACCTATAGAACATCTTCAGCATCTCACTACAGACATTGAATGACGCCAACCTTCTTAGGAAGTACATTCGACTCTGTGCCTTCCTGCACAAGGCATCTGTGTTGGCAGTCCAGTCTAGCTTCTCGTCTAACTGTACTCCCAGATACTTGTAGGTCTTAACCTGCTCCACACATTCTCCATTAATGATCACTGGCTCCATATGAGGCCTAGATCTCCTAAAGTCCACCACCATCTCCTTGGTCTCCTTAGTGCCTGACCTGCTGAATGTTTCCAGCTTTCCTGTTATTCCTTCCTCTGTTATAGTGGAGCTCCAAGTACCTGGCCTGATATCCCAAACACCAAGGCTGTTGAGTAGCAGAGAATATCTGAGGGCTTTGATATCTCATGGACAAGTTCAGTCTATGCATTGTTGAATTCAATGTTGTTACTAAAGCAAAATACTTCGGAGAGAGTCATAGAATTGTAGAGCACTAGAACACAGAAACACGACTTTCTGCCCATCAGGCCATGCTTGCCTGGTTTTCTGCCTAGTCCCATTTACCTCACCTAGAACCAGCCTCTTCTCTATGGACTCTGTCTATACTCATCACTGCCTCAGTAAAGCAGCCAGCATAATCAAAGCTCCATCAACTACAATCATTCTCCCTTCTTTCCTTTCTCTTTGAGGAAAAGGTACAATGGCCTGAACGCGTATACCACCAGGATTAAGGACAGCTTCTATCCCATTGTTATCAAGGCTCTTGAATAGGCACCTTTTATGATTGAAACATGGCCTTACGATCTACTTCATTATGACCTCTTTATCGTTTACTTGCGTTGCACTCTTTTGGTAGCTTTTACACGTTATTCTGCTTTGTTATTGTTTAATCTTACTCCAGATCAATGCACTATGTAATGATTTGATCTGTGTTAAAAGTATGCAAGACAAGCTTTTCGCTTTACCTTGCTTCTTTTGACAATACAAATCAATACCAATACCATATTGGTGTTAGCACTAAGATTTATTCAGTTGACTGCAAGTTTTATTAATTAAACAATTTGTTTTAAAAACACATCTCTATCATTATAATTTCAGTCTACTTTTCCCACCAGTTGCCTTACCACTACTCAGAAAATGAACTAGAGGAATTAACTTCATGTAACACACACAAATGCTAAAGGAACTCAGGAGGTCAGGCAGTATCTATGGAGGGGAATAAACAGTTGTCATTTCAGGCTGAGATCCTCCATCAGGGCCTCACCAGGTCACTACGGTAGCAGAGCTGTTAGAATGACACTATCACAGTTCAAGCATTGGAGCTTGGAGATCAATTCTGATGCAGTCTGCAAGGCGTTTGTACGTTCTTCCTTGTAAATGCACGAGTTTCCTCCAGGTCTCCTGGTTTCCTCTCACGTTCTAGAATGGTTAGTAAATTAATTGGTCATTGCAAATTGTCCTGTGATTAAGCTAGGGTTAAATAGTTGGGTTGCTGGGTGGTGTGGCTCAATGGGTCAGAAGAGACTGTTTAGCGATTTATCCCCCTTAAGAAAATAAATAAATAATTTTTATGACTAGTCGTGCCATGTTGCCAGTAAATCTGATACTGAAAAGAAAATTTGTCAGTGTGGAAATTTATTCTCTGTTGTATGCTTGAGGCATCTGATATAGTAATTATGACATGTTGAACTTTACTTCTGAGCTACAGTTGCATTGATGTTAATGGAACCAGATTCCAGAAATGGAGTTCAATTTGTTCATTCTGAATTTATTACGCTCAACAAAGGAATAATTTCTTCCACTGTGTTCTCCAGGTTTGCCTGAGAAACAGCAGCTTTTCTTCTAGCATGGTATAACAATCTTATTGCAAAGCTCAGAAGTTTGACATTAAACATGCCAATTTTAATGTCAATGTGCTAGAAGGGATTCGTAGGAGCCTGTCACGTACCATTATGGAACTAACATTTAACTTAATGAGTCACATGAGCTGATCTTCAGAGCACCATCTATAGGCAAACTCCAAATGGAAGGTTGCAGCCACACACCATGTTCAATATATAATAGATACTCTGACAATAAAGCAATTAATTTCTTCTACATTCTGCAACATTAAGAACAGTATCGATTTAATCAACAGTAATATTTAAGTCAGAGTGACTTACCGATGTATGCTGTGTGCACGATATTTGCATAAATGGAAAGTTCAGGCCTCAGGTTTATACTTTCAGATGGGCCTAATGTTTACTTCCTTAATGCAGAAGTTCGCTGATGACACGGCCATAGTGGGGTGTGTCAGGAATGGACAGGAGGAGGAGTATAGGAAACTGATACAGGACTTTGTGATATGGTGCAACTCAAACTACCTGCGTCTCAATGTCACCAAGACCAAGGAGATGGTGGTGGACTTTAGGAGATCTAGGCCTCATATGGAGCCAGTGATCATTAATGGAGAATGTGTGGAGCAGGTTAAGACCTACAAGTATCTGGGAGTACAGTTGGACGAGAAGCTAGACTGGACTGCCAACACAGATGCCTTGTGCAGGAAGGCACAGAGTCGACTGTACTTCCTTAGAAGGTTAGCGTCATTCAATGTCTGCAGTGAGATGCTGAAGATGTTCTATAGGTCAGTTGTTGAGAGCGCCCTCTTCTTTGTGGTGGCGTGTTGGGGAGGAAGCATTAAGAAGAAGGACGCCTCACGTCTTAATAAGCTGATAAGGAAGGCGGGCTCTGTCGTGGGCAAAGTACTGGAGAGTTTAACATCGGCAGCTGAGCGAAGGGCGCTGAGTAGGCTACGGTCAATTATGGAAAACCCTGAACATCCTCTACATAGCACCATCCAGAGACAGAGAAGCAGTTTCAGCAACAGGTTACTGTCGATGCAATGCTCCTCAGACAGGATGAAGAGGTCAATACTCCCCAATGCCATTAGGCTTTACAATTCAACTGCCAGGACTTAAGAACTTTTTTTAAAGCTATTATTAATGCTTTTTGAGTTAGTGATTTAGATGCATATCATATTATTACTGAGTTAAGTATTGTATGTAATGAGTTTTTGCTACAACAAGTGTATGGGACATTGGAAAAAAATGTTGAATTTCCCCATGGGGATGAATAAAGTATCTATCTATCTATCTATCTATCTATCTATCTAATGGAAGAGTGACAATTTGAAAATTTAACCAGATCTGAAATGAGTGATTTATCTGAAGTTCCGAATCAGAATCAGGTTTAATATCATTGGAATATATCATGAGATTTGTTGACTTTGTGGAAGCAGTACAATGCTATACATGATAACAGAGAAAAAATAACTGAACTGTATTTATAACAAAAAGATAGAAAAAAAGTGATCAGGTAGTATTCATGGGTTCAATGTCTATTCAGAAATCAGAGGGCAGAGGGGAAGAAGCTGTTCCTGAATCATTGAGTGTGTGCCTTTAGGCTTCTATACCTCCTTCCTGATGGTAACAAGAAAACAAGGCATGTCCTGGGTGATGGGGGTCCTTAATGATGGACATCACCTTTTTGAGGCATCGCTCCTTGAAGATGTCTTGAATACTATAGAGGCTAGTGCCCATGATGGAGCTGACTAAGTTTACAACTCCTGCCAAGATCTCATAGTTCTTTATGGAGGAAATTGTAAATAATTTTTGGAAACAGCTTGTAATGGTAAAGCAAAGTGCTGTCAATCCCAATGGTCCTGACAACGATGGAACGTAAGATATAAAAGCAAGTCATTTCAGGCCTCACAGACCCTAGTCTGAAGGGTCCACAATGGAAAGTGTGAGAGGCTTTAAGGTCCTGGGGTATCAACATGTCAGAGGATCAATCCTAGTCCCAACATATAGATACAGTCATGAAGAAGGCATACCAGCAGCTCTATTTCATTAGGCATTTGAGATTTGTCATGTCACAAAGGCTCTAAAAAATTTCTACAGATGTACGATGGAGACCATTCTGTCTGCTTGCATCACCAACTGGTACAGAAGCTGTAGATAGTTACAGACTCAGCCAGCTCCATCATCGGCACAACCCTTCCCAGCATCAAGGACAACTTGAAATAGTAGTTCTTTGAGAAGGCAGCATCATTAAGGACTCTCACCATCTGGGACATGCTCTCTTCTCATTACTACCATCATGGTGGAGCTACAGGAGCCTGAAGCCCCACACAGAACATTTTAGGAACAGATTCTTCCCCTCTGTCATCAGATTTCTGAACAGTCCATGAGCAATAACTCACTTTCCTCTTTTGCACAATTTATTTATTTTATTTCTTATTACAAAATACAGTATGTTTTGTCTTGCACTGTATTGCTTCGACAAAACAGCAATTTCCTTGATACATATCAGTGATAATAAACCTGATTCTGATTCTGCACCTGTTCTGTTCTTTTATCAGGGCTGTCACAGGGCAGCAGACAATCCAGAGTAGCATGGTAGCATAGTGGTTAGCACAAAGCTTTACAGCACCAGCAACCTGGACTCAATTCCTGTTTCTGCTTGTAAGGAGTTTGTACGTTTTCCCTGTGACTGCGTAGGTTTCCTCTGAGTGCTCCAGTTTCCTCCTGCAGTCCAATTGGTAAATACTTTAAAGTATTTCCTGGTACATTGCTAGATTTGTTGGTAATTGCTTTACTTTGAATAAAGAGTCGAGTTTTCTTCCTGTGATTATGCTAGGATTAAATCAGGGGATTGCTGGGCAGCACGGCTCGATGGGCCGGAAGGTCCTATTCTGTGCTGTATCTCAATAAAAGTAAAACAAAAAATAAAGTCCCTGTCAATAATCTTTTGAAACAGGAATTCATATTGTGAGTTTATGAATACGCAAACATGAGCTCCCACCGTTTATGTTAAATGGGGAACTCTTAAAAAAAAAATAGAGGTCCACTCCTTTAAATCATTGGGTTTCAAATTGTAAGAGCATTGGGAATTGTTAGCCCAGGAATAATTTATCTTTGGATTCAAAGTTGGGTGAAGTAGCAGAACCAACATTTGCAGATCCTATTGCAACTTGGACATACATATCTGAGACAAGGCAAACTTGACGTGCTGATCTAGTTGATAGTATGTTCCTTCTGTCACTTCCACTTTTCCTTCTCTTGCTGCTATTGAGTGGTTTCAATCCTTGTCGTCAGTTCTCAGTACATCAAAGGCAATGTTGACTAAATGTTTCCCACAAATTGATGTTGATCCAAATATTAATTCAGAAGACAAGGCTGCCTGCCAAACAAGCAATAAAGTTTCTTACACGTTGGTGTGCAAATGGGAGTTTCTGTAATCAATTACTTCAACACAGCATCTTGGATAGATACAACAGACTTTCATTAAATCCTTCTGATGTTCCTTTAGAAAAATAGGTAATCTTCACTAAGAAGTTCAATAAATACAAAGAGAAACTCAGCCCCTGATACATGGACCATTTATTCCTCTTCATAGATGATGCCTGACCTGTTGAGTTCCTCCAGCATTTTGTATGTGTTGCTCTGGATATCCTGCATCTGTTTAATCCCTTGTGTTTAAGAAACTGTAGATGCTGGAAGGCTGAAATAAAAACAGAATGCTGGTAACATTCAGCGAGTCAGACAGGTCTGTGCAGAGTGTAGTACTGTTAACGTTTCAGGTCAGTGATCCTTCAACCGAAAACAGATGTATTTTAACCTGCAGTGTGGCATTCTTGTCTTTAGCTACAGCATTGAGTTCAAGAGTCAAAGTCATGTTGCAGGGTTGGAAAAAATTGTTAGGCCACATTTGGAGTATTCATTCAGTTCTGGTCACCCTGTTAAAGAAAGGATATGAAGGCTATGGAGAGGATACAGAAGCGGTTTACCGAGGCGCTGCCTGGATTAGAGGGAAGGTACTGTAAAGAAAGTTTGGATGAGCTAGAACTGTTTTCTCTGGAGTGGCAGAGTCTGAGAGGAGACCTGACAGATATTTATAAAATTCTGAGAGGCAGAGGTAGAAAAGACAAGCTTATCTTTATCCCAGTGTCAAAATGTCTAATACCAGAGGAGGTGCCTCTGGTAAAATGGGAGGGGGTAAGTTCCAAAGTGATATTTGGGGCAGTTTTCTTGCACAGTAAGTGGGGGGGGGGGGGTGGTGCCTGCAAAGCACTAACAGGGGTAATTGTAGGGGAAATACAGCAGAGGAGGCATCTAAGAGGCTATAAGTTAGGCGCATGAATATGCCAAGAATGGACAACAATGTTGTGCCAAACTAATTAAGATCATGATCTGGGAGAAGGGATTAGGTATCATTAGCTTAAGTAGTTTGGCCCAATTTGTCAGTTCCTTCGCTGTACTCTTCCAAGTTCTACACTTAGTGCCCACTTTATTAGGCACCTCTGGTCTTCTGCTGTTGTAGCCCATCCATTTGAAGGTTCGATGTGTTGTGTGTTCAGCCATGCTTTTCTGCATGCCAATGCAACCAGCTGGGTCACTCTCCTCTAACCTCTCTCATTAACAAGACATTTTCACCCAGAAAACTGGCACTAACTGGAATTTATTTTTATTTTTCACACCATTCTCTATAAACCCTAGAGACTGTTGTGCATGAAAATCCCAGGAGATCAGCAGTCTCTGAGGCAATCAACCCACCCCATCTGGCACTCACCGTTATTCCATGGTCAAAATCACTGAGACCACATTTCTTTCCCATTCCGAAATCAAATCAAATCAAGTTTAATTGTCATTCAAATCATAGTGGATACAGCTGAATGAGACAGCGTCTCACTGGGGCCAAGGTGCAAAAACATACATGCGCATTTAGTATAAAGAGAAAGGGAAAACAAGAACATAGTCATGTAAGAAAACACGTTTTTAGTCCAAGACCATAAGTAAGAAGTCCCTCAAGTTGATGGTTTCCACCAGTCCAGCCTATAAAATCCACTGATCCAATGCTGGAGGGCAGCACCAAAGGGAGAGGCCACTCCCAGCTGAGCCTGGATGCCACACTACAAAGCAAGTCTGAGGATTATGGCCTAGTCCTCCCTACAATCGAGTCAGCCCTGCTACCTCACCACCTGTCTCACCACCAAATTGGGGACCAGGCCTGCGACAGCCATTGTTCAACGGGGTCGCGTGATAGCAAAAGAAACGGCCAAGGGAAATTGAAAATCTGGCTGAGTGGTACCAATACAACAACTTCTTACTCAATGTCAACAAGACCAAGGAGTTGATTATAGACTTCAGGAGAGGGAAACCAGAGGTTCATGATCCTCCTCAGTGGATCAGAGGTGGAGAGGGTTAGCAACTTTAAATTCTTGGGTGTAACTTTTTCAGAGGACCTGTCCTGGACCTAGCACATAAGTGCAATTGTGAAGAAAGCAAGGCAGAGTCTTTACTTCCTTAGGAACCTGTGGCGCTTTAGCCATAGCATCTAAGATTTTGACAGACTTCTGTAGGTGTGTATCACAGCTTGGTATGAAAACACCAATGCCTTTGAACAGGAAATCCTACAAAAGGTAGTGTATTCAGCCCAGTACATCATGGGTAAAGCCATCCTAACCACTGAACATATCTATATGAAACGCTGTCATAGGATAGCAGCACCCATCATCAGAGATCCAAACCACCCAGGTTATTGTTTGTTTTTTCATCTGTTGTCATTCATCTCTACCTATTTGCATCTTTGCACATTTCATAGACTGTTAAGAAATCTTCCCCATCCTCTCTCAATTGACAACACCATCACAGGAGACACAGATGTCTGAAGTCCCCCATCACCAACTTCAAGACCAGCTCCTTCCCCTCAAACATTTAGTTTGATGAACCATTCGACACAACCCCAATCACTATCTCAGTATAGCAACACAATGGCCCTTATTTTCTTTCTAAGTTTGTTTGTTGCTGTATTATTTAATATAATTTATTTTGTTTGGGTTTTTTGTGAGTGTTTATCTGATGCACTGTCTCTGTACTGCTGCTGGAAATAAACTTTTCATTGTACCTATGCACACACTAACTTCTCTGTATGACAATAAGTTTGACTTTGAATTTTGATCCTCCTGGCCTCCCCCTCATTCCCTTCATTTGCTCCTTTTCAGCTTAAAACAATCTTGTTTTCAAACGTAATGAATAATCAATAACCCAAAATGCTAACTCAGTTCCTTTATCCACATTATGGGCAACACCAGGAACATGGGTTCAAATCCCACCACTCTCTGTAAGAAGATTGTACTTTTCCCCGTGTCCATGTGTGTTTCTGCTGTGTGTTCCAGTTTCCTCTCACATTTAAAAGATGTATCAGTTAGTCACATGTCCTGATTATATGATGACTGATGCCAGGCAGACAATCTCTGAAGAGTATTGATAATGACGGAGGTCACCCGTCTTGTAAAGACACTACCCAGAAGAAGGTAATGGCAAACCACTTCTGTAGAAAAGTTTGCCAAGAACAATCATGGAAAGGCCATGACCACCCATGTCATATGAAGCAGCACATAACAAACAGGTTAATTGGTCACATTGGTATAACTGGACGGAGTGGACTAATTGGGCAAGAGGGCCTGTTACTGTGCTGTATTTCTAAATAAATAAATAACTATATTCAGTCTGACGTGCTGAGCATACCAACACTTTCCATTTTAATTTAAAATTTTAAAGCATAAGGTTATATTACGCTCTCCATATTAGATTTGAGCCCTCAACTATACATACCTGGACAAGTGGTCATACAGAAGGAGACCCATGTTACTGTACAAGGTATGACCGGTGTCTTGGAAACTAAGGACTTCGAGTTGTTCAAGGTTAAGTTCAAGTTTATTGACATAAGTATGCATACACAGGGTATAAATGCCATGAAAGTTTGTTCTTGTAGCACATCGAATTCTCCAAGGGGCAGTGTCTCAGGAAGGCTGCATCCATCACTAAGGATCCTCACTATCTGGGACATACTCTCTTATTAATACCATAGAGGAGGAGGTCCATGAGATTTCTGAACAACCCATGTGCACTACCTCACTATTCCATGATTTGCTCTGTCTATTTATTTTGTAACTTATAGTAATGTTATGTCTTGCACTGTACTGCAAAGCAACAAATTTTACATCACAAAAGATTCTGATTCTGACTCAGAAGTTTGAAAGACAAGGAGTCTGGAGTTGGCCATGCTGCCCCTAGAGGCTGGATGAGACCATGCAGTCCTGGAGAAACGTTGTCACATGTACCAAAATACAGTGCAAAACTTGTCTTGCATTCTGTTCATACAGATCAAATCATTACACAATGCATTGAGCTAGCAGAATAAAGAGTAAAAGCTACTGAAAGAGTACAGTGCAGGAAAATGATAAAGCGTAAGATCATAAATTAAATTGTGAAACTAAGTGTCTACTTTTTTGTTCAAGAATCTGATAACTGTGGGACAGAACCTGTCCTTGCGCCTTAGGCTTTTGGCTTTTGTTAACCTCTGCCCAATTCGAGGAAGAAGATGATGGGGTCTTTGATGCAGCTGATTGCTGACTGCTTACTGAGGCAGTGTGAAGTATAGACAGAGTCCATAGAGGGGAGACTGGTTCCTGTGATATGCTGAGCCGTGTCCACAACTCTCTGCAGTTGACTGCTGTCACAATCAGAGCAGTTACCAGACCAAGCCATTATGTATCCAGTCAGAAATCTTTCTGTGGTGCAATTTATTTTTATATATATTTCTTATTGTAATTTATAGCTTATTATTATGCATTGCAATCTCCTGCTGTTACAAAACATCACATTTCAGAACATGCTGTACGAAAGTAATGTTAAATCTGATTCTGATTCAGTAAAGATTGGTAGGGTCGATGGGGACATGTCAAGTTCTTTTTCACCTCCTGAGGAAGTAAAGATGCTGATGAGCTTTCTTGGCTGTGACAACAATGTGGTTGGAGCAGGACAGACTATTGGTGATGATGTCCACATCTATGACCATGAATTACTCAACAGTCTCAATCTCAACGTTGTTGATGTGGTCAGGCACATCAACAAGGCCTGTTGGTTGGTGATGAGTTTGCTTGGAAAATAGTATTTAAATAGTATTTAAGGTAATCAATAAATAATAATCTGTTGTAGGTGTCTTTACTGTCCATATGCTCAAGAGATGATTGTCGGCCAGGGAAGTGGCATCCGCCATAGGCCTCTTTTAGTGGTAGGCTAATTGCAGTGGGTTGTAGGTTGCTTATCCTTGTAGCCTCATGCATTGATTTAACTTTCCCAGCCCTCTCAAATCCCTTAAGTGGCTAGGTCCTTTTCAATCTCTGCCTTAGCATATCTTCAACATTCAACCATAGCCTCTTCACATCAAAGTCTCAGGTTTTGGTTTTGACTTTTGGATTTCTGTTTGTCATTTTAATTTATTCCTACAACCCTTAGCAAATATTTGCAATGATATCAGTATATTTTATAGGTATTGGTGAAACAAGACAGTTTAATAAGCTACACAGTTAGCAAAGAAGTTTTCAGCACATTACTGAATCTATATTCATAATAAATTACACATTAATTCTTTAATTATTAATAAGGAACAACTTTTAAAATTGAGCCAGCCAGCCTCGTGTATCTAAGTAGACATATCATGAGGCAGAAAATGAATAATAATTTGTTTGAATTTCGATTTTCAGAAATATACTTGGCTATAAATACAGTAGTAATGTTTTAATTGAACTGTTTTTATTCTTTAATTTGTCCGTATGCCAGTGAACTCATTGCGACATATTATGGCATCAGTTCAGATCAGTACTTGCAGTATTTCTACTTGCCACAACTTCGACTCAAAAATTGTTGTGAATTGATACTTGGAGTGCTGAGCTTGGAACCCTGTAATTCACAGACAGCTTGACATAAGCTTTTAGCCAGGGTAATCAAAAATTTGCTTGGTAATTTTGTGCTGGATTTGAAGAATTTGCCAAAGAAATGTCCTTCTGATTGTCTGCAGTGATGTTCTCTGCTGTCAGACATTTTTTAACCTTCACTTAAAATAGTGCGTTACTCAGGAAAAAGTGAACATCAGTCAGTGACTGTAGTCAAAAGAGTCTTTCAGCACTTTTTATGCCTACTTCAGTTTTAAACTGTCTGATTTTTATTGCACTAACTGAAAATTTAAAATGTATTCCTTCTATCTTACCGACTGGGAATATATTTTGATTTTCCAGTCCATGTTTTTTTTGGAAAAAGAACTAATTTAACTTTCATTTCTTAGTCCATTAGTGGTGACCTAGATGTTTAAGAGGGAATTTTTCATGCCAGGCATTGAGGCTACAGGGCTTAGATACTGGCAAAGGAAGAGAAAATGTAGCAGTGAGATAGGAACAGAAAAATAGGCAGTCGCGAAAGATCAGGGAACAGATTCACAGAGGTGTAAACAGAAGAATGTGATGGTATAAAGCCAGAGTGAATTATGAAAACCTAGTACAAGTTATATGGTGAACATTGGACTTGTTCACCGTAAACTGTGTCAGATGCTGCAAGAGAATTAAGTAATTAATTTGAAAAGATGACTTGGAATTTGGATTTGTTTGTCATTTCCTTCTAAGTCAAAGTTGAGCTTATTGTCATATTGACAAGCGCTCAGATGCTATGAAAAAGTTTGTTTGCAGCAGCATCACAGCCACTTACCACCATGTGAGCAGCATTCACAAAAAGTACATGTTAAGCATAAATTATACACATTTAAAAAAATTCTTTTCTATGTGCCAGATTTTTTTCTGTTTTGAACTGTGTGGCGACACTAGTGGGCTGTCTCCTGCACACCTATCTTTTTAGATGCCATTGCTTTATTTTGATATTGCAGCTCAACTCTGTGATATCCATTTAGTTGGAGTGTCATCATCATGATGTCATATGACGTGGGTGATCACGGTCTTTCCATGTCCATGATTGTTCTCGGCAAATTTTTCTAAAGTAGTGGTTTGCCATTGCCTTCTTCTGCACAGTGTCTTTACAAGACAGGTGGCCCCAGCCATTATCTTCAGAGATCGTCTGCCTGATGTCAGTGGTCACATAACTAGGTCTTGTGATATGCAACAGCTGCTTATATGACCATCCACTGCCTGCTCCTATGACTTCATGTGACCCTAATCATGTGGCTATGCAGATGCTACACCTTGCCCAAGGGTGACCTGTACACTAGCAGAGGGAAGGTGCACCTTACAGCTCCTTTGTTAGAGACGTACCTTCACCACCACCGCCCCTCCACCCCCACCCAAGTTAGAGACTAGGACCTAGAAACAGTTCCCTGCAGAACAAAACATAATAACATACAAGTACATGTAAATGGCTTGTGGGGCTGCACAACAGTTTGGTGCTTTTATTAGTATGAAACAATTAGTAAATTGTCTGTTAGAAAGTCCCAATTGATATGTATGCATTGATAAAAACAGCTTTGACAATGCAACGCTGACTTTAATTCACCATGACACAGTGGCATCATCTTACGAAGGAGTATAAATTTGTGAGGGGTATAGTTAGCGTGAATGCACACATTCTTTTTTTTACCCTATGGAAAAGGAACTGAAAAAGCTGTAGGGCTTAGGTTTAAGGTGAGAGGAGAAAGGTTTAGCAGGGATCTAAGAGAAAACTTTTTCACACAGAGGGTGGTCTTTAAGTGGAATGAGCTACCACAGAAAGTAGTTGGGGCAGGAACAATGGAACAATAATGCCATTTAAGGCATTTCTGGATAAGGTCATGGATGAAAAAAGTTCAAGATCAAGTTTATTATCATTCAACCATACACATTTATGCTACTAAACAAAACAGAGTTCTTCTAGACCAAGCGATATTGCTTTATGTTTGGCGTGTGAATTATACAGCACTATAATAAGTTAACAAATAATAAACTATATTCCAGGGAAGACTGACATTTAGCATAAGGTGCATTTATGACACAAGTTTAAAAAGTAAACAGTATAATGCTACTGGTGCTTTATATCCGATGAGACCTGGGTGGTAGCAAGGAGATCGGTGGTCTTATGGCATGGGTACAAGGTTAGAGGGATCTGGGCACATGGGATGATCTTAGGTGGTCGCGTTGCTCAACCTATATCAGTTGGGCCGAAGGGCCTGTTTCTGTGCTGTATTTCTCTGCCGATTTGGTGTTAAAACAGCATTGCAGTTGTCGCTGCAGTACTGTAGTGGTTAGTGCAATGCTATTACAACTTGGAGCTTGGAGTTCATTTCCAGCATCCTCTGTAAGAAAATGTGTAAGTTCTCACTGTGACTGTGTGGTTTCCTCCAGGTGCTCTGGTTTGCTCCCACAGTCAAAGGTGTACCGGTTAGTAGGTTAATTGGTCATTGTAAATTGTCCTGTGATTAGGCCGGGATTAAATCAGTGGGTTGCTGGGTGGCCAGCTTGTTAGGCTGGAAGTGCCTGTTCTATTCTGTATCTCTAAATCAGGGGTTCCCAATCTTCTTATGCCAACAACCCCCTACCATTAACTGAGGGGTCCATGGACCGGAGGTTGGGAACCCCTACTCAAAATAAAATAAGATATAAAGTGAGTCATGTAAACAGCCCAAATCTTAGTCGGCTAATCAGACCAGCATGGTTCAGCTTCGCTGTTTAACTAACATTGTCAGGGCTCCTCTCTAGTTGTGAAGTCATAGAATCACAAAGCACAGAAAAAGTCCTTTGGCACCAGCCAGCAGGAACACATTGACGCTGATCTGATATTATTCTTCCCACGTTTCCATCAACTCCCCCATTTCTACCCACCCACATTTCAGCAATCACTTACAGCAGCCTGTTAACCTAGCAGCATCTCTTCCAAACGTGCGAGGAAATTGGAGCACCCAGGGGAGTCCCACACACTCACAGGGAACGTTTGCAAATTCTGCATGGACAGAGCTCAATGGTGGGACTCAGAATCAGAGTCAAATTTATTATCACTGTCTTATATAGAACATAGAATATTACGGCATAGTGCAGGTCCTTCAACCCATGATGTTGTGTTCACTCTTTAACCAACTCGGTAATCAGTCTAATTCTTCTCTCCTACATCTATGTGCCTATCTCAGCGTTTCTTAAATGTCCCTGATGTATCTGCCTCTAACACCACCCTTGACAGTGTGTTCCACTCACCCTCCACTCTGTCTAAGATGCTTACGTATGACATCCCTCCCCAAAATTTTCATGATACGAAATTTACTGTTTGCAGCAGCAGAACAGAGCAAAGTCATTAAAAAACTATCAATAAATACTGTAAAAGGGGATAATGAGGTACTGTAGTGTTCATGAACTTCAGAGATCTGATGATGGAGGGTCACTGAGGCCATGAGGCAGTGCCAATTGGGATTCTGTTCTTGTGATTGTCATGATCTAAACCATCAGCTGCATGCTTTGCAGCCAGCTCTTAAAGGGGCATCCCCCGGTACAAGCAACACTCCCCAGGTGCAGCGGAGTAAATGGGAAACTACTCAGAGGGTTCTGTAGAGGCCCAAACCGACCGTGCACTCTGGGCTGAGTTCCAGCTCCAGAGCTTGCCTGGCAGGGCAGCATCTGTGGAGAGGAATAAATAGTTGACATTTTGAGCCGACCCTTCATCAGTACTGGAAGGGAAGAGGGAAGAAGCCAGAACAAGAAGGTGGGGGAGAGGCACCGTACAAGCTAGTACAAACCAGGTGAGCGGTAAGGTAGGTGGGTGGGTGGGGGGTTAAAATCCGAAGCTGGGAGGCAATAGGTGGAAAAAATTAAAGCGGTGAAGAAGGAGGAAACTGATAGGAAAAGAAAGAGGACCATGGCAGAAGGGGAAAGGAGAGGGGGATGAGAATAAGGTGATGGGCAGGTGAGGAGAAGAGAAGGGGTAAGAGGGGAGCCAGAATGAGGAATGGTAAAAGAGAGGAGAGGGAGAGGGGAGAAATTACTGGGTTAGAGAAATGAAGGTTCATGCCATCAGGTTGGAGGCTACCCAGGTGGGATATGCAGTATTGCTCCTCCAACCTGAGAGTGGCTTCATCCTGACAGCAGAGGAGGACATAGACTGAGATGTTAAAATGGGAATGGAAATTAGAATTAAAATGGTTGGCTCTGGGAAATTTTGCTTATTGCAGATGGAGCAAAGGTTCTTGACAAAGTGGTTTCCCAGTCTAAGTCAGGTTACAATGAGGCTGTAACAGTTTCACTGGATACAGTAGATGTTTCTGACAGATGCAAGTGATATCTCACTGGGAAGGACTGTTTGAGGCTCTGCGTTGTGATGAAAGAGAAGGTGAATGGGCAGGTGTCGCGCTTCTGGAGGGAGATCAGTAGGAAGGATGAATGGACAAAGGAATCATGGAGAGAACGACCTTTGCAGAAGGCACAGAGTTGTGAGGGTGGGGACAAGGTAATGATTTGTTTTGTGATAGGATCCCATTGAAGATGTTGGAAGTTGCAGAGAATGATGTGCTGGATGCAGAGGTTCATAGGTAAGAGCAAGAGGGATTCTATCCATGTTAAGATGGTCGGAAGACGGGGTGAGGGCAGATGTCTGAGAATAGAGGAGATGTAGGTGAGGACAGCATCAATGGTGGAAGAAGCTATTTACTTTCCAATCCAGGTATTCTCTACAGGTCTTCCAGGTCTTTCCTTAACAATTTCAGTCCAGGTGACCCCACTTTTGTATATCTAGAACTGACTAGCTGAAGCCACTTAACTTGGAAATGTGGTAAGTGGGCTGGGTTGTAGGTGAGGCTGAAATAATGAGGGTTTAAGACCCCCAATTCCCAGCAACCTACCAGTTAATGTCCAGACCATTGATATGAAAATCAATGAACTAAGAGGTAAACTGACCTACCAAAGAGAACTGAGGGACAGCTATGTGCTATAGCATACAAAACCTGGCTTAGACCCACTTTACCTGACTTCCAACCTGAGAACTTCTCAATTCACTGGACAGACTATACAACATCCTTGGCTAAGTTAGAAGCAGAGAAGTGTGATTTTTAATCAGAAGTTGTTAGAGTCATAGAGAAGTACAGTACAGAAATAGGCCTTTTGGCCCATTTAGTCTGTGCTGAGCTATTTAAACTGCCTGCTGTCATCAATCTGCACTGGGACCATAGCCCTCCATACCCTGACCATCCATGTACCTATCCAAACTTCTCCTTAAAGTTGAAATTGACCTCACATGCACCACTTGTGCTGGCAGCTCGTTCCACACTCCCAACTCCCATGACCCTCTGAATGAAGAGGTTTCCCCTCATGTTCCCCTTCAACTTTTCATCTTTCACCCTTAACCAATGGCCTCTGGTTGTAGTCACACCTAATCTCAGAGGGAAGAAGTCTGCTTGAATTTACCCGATCTATACCCCTTACAATTCTGCATACCTCTATCTCCTCTCAATCTTCTATGTTCCAAGGAATGTTGTCTTTGTTTATGTACATCTTTTTCAAAAATGTGATTGTATTTCTTTATTTTCCTGCAAATGTCTGCACGGAAATGAATCTCAAGATAGCATATGGTTACAGAATATGTATTTTGATAATAAATTTAATTTAATATTGATTTCATTTATCGTTCGCTAAGATAGTTCAGTTCAATTTACTGCTGGAGGATTCCGAGCATGATAAGCTAGGAACTGCTCTGATGAAGAGGTGTAGAACGCACTCTCCGAACATTACGAGAAGCCTCTCTTTATTTGAGAATTCCACAGAGAGGCAACCTTGGATCTGAGACAAGGCTGCAAAAAAAAGATGCGTTGTATCAAGAGGCAGCTGTACAGTGAAGACCCGGGGAAAGAGAGGGCTGCCAAGAAAAGTGGCAGATGTTGAGGACGGTGGGGGGGTGGGGGAGCTCTAAGTAAAAGAGATGGCAGGAGGATGAGACACACAAGGAAGTAAACAGAAAGATTACACAATCAATTTGAGCACAATCCGGGTGTATCTGATGGTACAAAGAGTCGTGCTAAAACCAGAGGTTCATCGTAGTGCAATATACATAACCAAGCTTCAAGAAAAATGGAATTCTTAAACTGGAGAGGATGTGTTTCATGAAGAAGCTGGACATGCAAAAACAAAGTACACTGCAGATGCTGTGGTCAAATCAACACGTACAAACAAGCTGGAGGAACTCAGCAGGTGGGGCAGCATCCGTTGAGAGGAGCAGTCAACATTTTGGGCTGAGACTCTTCGTCCTGATGAAGGGTCTCGGCCTGAAACGAAAGCTGGACACGCAGTCGGTGACATACACTCAGTGGCCACTTTATTAGGTACACCTGTGCACCTGCTCTTTATTGAAAATATCTAATCAGCCAATCATGTTTCAGCAACTCAATGTATATAGTATGTAGACACCAAATAAAGTAAAAAGCCACCAGTACTTCCTACAACAGGAATTGTGTTTCTTTTGCCTATTGTTCAGTAGTCTGGTGAGTTATTTTTGTCGGAAGTAAAATCCTTGTGCAGCCCTCTGTTGTGTGAGTACTTTGCCACTTTTATTCTTTGCATTAGAATGAATTATTTGTCTTGGATACACAAGAGAATGATGGGAGCTGTAGACAAAAATGTCACTCACTCTGCTGCTGAAGTCATGTGGAATGTTTCCTGAAGTCAAAGGGTAATAATTATCTTGTAAATGTCAAGTCAAATGCATAGTCCCTTGGGACCTGCTGCTCATCAGAACCCTGTTTTTATTTGTGAACAGGTCAAGTTCTGTCAAGTTGTCTGAATGACTGTGGGACACACTCAATGTTTTAGTAACATCTGCTTCCACCCCACCACCTGATTTCTGAATGGTCAGTGAGCCCATGAGTACTAAATCACTATTCTTGCTCTCTTTTTACATTATTTATTTAATATTTTGTACATTTTTCTTAGTGTCATTTATAGCGCACTTTACGTTTTGCACTGAACTGCTGCCTCAAAACAACAAATTTCACGACATTAGTCAGTGATGTTGAATCTGAAGTAGATGTCTACCATGATGGTGCTCCCAGTGCTCAGGACACAGATGTAGAAGTCCTGACCTTCCTGAGAGCTGCCCAATACCAATCTTCTTCCAGAGATCCTCGCTGGACTTCCTGTGGTGGAACACAACATTCCTGTCTGCTGAACCCCTCTAAAGTTTCAAACAAGTTAGTGTGAATAGTACACATTTGGAGTATTGTGTTTAGTTCTGCTTGCCTCATTGTGGAAACTTTAGAGAAGCTGCCTGGATTAGAGAGCACGTCTTATGATGAAAGGTTGAGTGAGCTCGAGTTTTTTTCTTTGGAGTGAAGGAGAAAGAGAGATGACTTGATAGAGGTGGACAAGATGATAAGAGGCATAGGTAGAGTGCCTTTTTCCCAGGGTGGAATGGCTAATACGAGAAGGCATTATTTGAAAGTGATTGAAGGAGAGTACAGGGAGATATCAGTGTGCTAGGTTTTTTTTAACACAAAGATCATTAAGAGCATGGAATGCACTACTAGGTATGGTGGAAGAGGCAGATACAGAACAGTGCAAAAGTCTATATAGAGCTTGAGTGCCTAAGACTTTTGAACACTGCTGTTGTAATTTTATGTATTATTACATTGTATTGCTGCTGCAAAAAATAAACACAAATTTCATGACCTATGTGAATGATGATAAACCTGATTCTGATGTGAGAAGTACCACAGAAACATTCTGTAATGATTAATAAACCAAATGACCTTGCCTGGAGTCTCACAGCGGGGTGTGTCTGCAGCCACGCTACTCTCCACCCCGGCACTCCTTCTCTGTCACCTGTTGTACATCCATCCAGTGGCAATTCACCCTATGTCGGAATTCTTTGAGAAAATAACAGGCACGATAGACAAAGTGGATGTTGTGCACTTGGATTTTCATAAGGCCTTTGACAAGGTGCTAAACATAAGGCTGCTTAACAAGATAATAACCCATGGTATTAGAGGAAAGATACCAGGGTAGAAGAGCTTTTCTTGTATGTCAATGATTTAGAAGATGGTATTGATGGTTTTGTGACCAGGTTTGCTGACAATATGAAGGTAGGTAGAGGAGGAGGTAGTATTGAGGAAGCAGAGAGTCTGCAGAAGATCTCAAATAGATTAGAAGAATGGGCAAAGAAGTGGCAGATGGAATATAGTGTAGGGACGTGATGGAGAAGAAAAAAATGTGTAGCCTATTTTCTAACTGGAGAGAAAATTCAAAAGTCAAGGGAGCAAAATGATTTGGCAGTCCTTGTGCAGGATCCCGTAAAAGTCAGTGGTCGGAAAGTCAATGCATTGATAGCATTCATTTCAAAAAGACTAAAATATAAGAGCAAGGATGTGATGCTGAAGATTTATGGCATTGGTCAAATGGCATGTGAAGTATTGTGAGCAGTTTTGACCCCTTTTCATCAGAAAAGAATTACAGACATTCGAGAGAGTCCAGAGAAGGTTCATGAAAACGATTCCAGAATGAAAGGGTTAACATATGAGGAGCTTTTGATGGCTCTGGGCCTGTACTCACTGGAGTTTAGAAGAGTGAAGCGGGGGAATATCATTTAAACCTATTGAATACTGAACGATCCAGGCTTTGGAGGGCGGATGTGGAGAGGATGTTTCCTCGCATAGATGAGTCTAGGTCTGGAAGGCACAGCCTCAGAATAGAAGGACATCCATTTAGAACAGAGATGAGGAGGAATTTCTTTAGCCAGAGGGTAGTGAATTTGTGTAATTCATTGCCACAGACAGCTGTGTGGGCCAAGTCCATGAGTCTATTTAAAGCAAAGGTCGACTGGTTTTTGATTAGTCAGGCATCAAAAGTTACATGGAAAAGGCAGGAAAATGGGATTGAGAGGAATAATAAATCAGCCATGATGGAATGGTGGAGCAGACTTAATGGGCTGAATGGCATTATTATACTTGTATATCGTATTGACTTTATTATCTGTTAAATGTCTTGTAATGGCAGGAAAATTCTCCTTTATGCTGTAAACATTGAATTTACTACTGGACTTGTTAAAATATTAAACTAGCATTCAATAATAACTTGCGTATCGAGGTAAATTGAAGTCCTGTTACAGCCTATTATCATGAATCATACTGCAATCCGTTTCTCATTTCCTTTAACCATTCTGTTGTTTTTTATCTTGATGTTGTGTCTGTGCAACTACATATCAATTAAATAAAAGCATGCACATGGGAGATGGTTTTGACTGGTGTATTCACATTGCAGAGAGAGAGAGAGTGAGATCAACACGCATGCGTAGACAACAAATCAATGTGTTGTGCTAAGGGGAGTCATTGCTCTAAAAGAAATAGATCATATATTACACATCCTCCCCTTTAAATTTATGTAACATCAAACTGTATATGTAGAAAATGTTCAATTTCTCTTTCACACACAATATTCAAATAAACATACATTCACAATAATGGTCCATAACTAACTTCACTATAATAAAGATTCATTCTTTTGGGTAGCACTCTGTTTCATTCAGGATAGCACCTCTGGATCTGTAAAGTGACATCAGATTTGGCAGGTGTCTTGTCAAAGACAACATTCTTGTAGCACCTCTGGACCTTGCGGAGTGGCGTCAGGTTTGGCAGGTGTCTTGTCAAAGACAGCCTTCTCTGTTGCAGGTGTCACGTTGCTGTAAGCGACATGATCGTTACTGAGAGGTCAGTCCGGTGGCTGTAATGTGTCCATCTTGTTGGATGAGTTGACTTAGGTGTGCTCTATGGTTGAGCATTCAGTATCTGGCCACACAATGTGTCCATGTATGAACTCCAACATCCACTGTGTACACATGGTCCATTTCTTGTAGCCATCCTTTCAGGTGTCCATTTGTCTTGGTAATCATGCACTGGGACTTCTTGCCCAATCTTGAAGTCCCTTTCTGCTTCACTTGGCAACTGGCTGAACTGTTTATTCTGTACTTCCCTGCTGAGTTCTGGTTTCAGGAGGTCTATGCGAGATCTCAGTTCCTGTACATGAACAGCATTACAGGTGTTTGGTTTACTGTTGCATGAACAGAATTCTGATACACAAAAAGGAAGTTGTCCACCTTGTGCTGTAGAGAAATGTCCTCCTTATCCATCACTTCAGTGGACTTCTTGAAGGTTTCTGGGTGGTGAAAAACTGACTTGATATTTAATAACATTTTTCTTCATGAATAGTCTGAACTCTTCTGACGTCTATCATGGTCCGTTGTCATTTACAATTTGTTCTCGTAAGTTATTTCTGGTGAAGATAGTCCTCAGGGTGGAAACAGTCCATTCTGATGTGATTGACTTCATTGGTATAACCTCTACCCACTTTTAGTGAGCTCCACAGCAATCAGAAACATGGAGCCTACGAATGGCCCAGCAAAGTCAATATGTACTCTTTATCATGGTGATGAATGCAACTTCCACAGGAGTAATGGTGCCTGTGGGAGTGCATTTTGAACTGTGTAGCAGCCTATACAGCTTTTGGTCAAGTCTTCAATCTGTTTATCTATTCCCGACCACCACACGAAGCTCTAGATGAGATTCTTCATCTTGAGTGTGTACCCAGGTGTCCTTCATGCAGATTCTGGTGCACAGTTTAGAGGGAACCACAACACAAGATCCACACATCAGTGTTCTTTAACAATACTGACAGCTGGACTCACTGAGAACTCTGGAAAAATAGGGTTACCATGAGCAGGCATCCTTGCATGGTCAATGTGACAATGTCAGGTCATTCCTTGTTCCCCTTCATATTTCAGCTTTTGTTACCAGCAATTGGTCCACTAATGCGGTGTAGAACACTTTGGCTGGGTCACAGTATGAAGACTTTTCTTCTTCAGTTGCCATTAGTAGAAGATGTGACAAGCCATCAGCATTGCTGTGTTGTTTGGTACCATGAACTCTATGTCATAAGAGTTGCTCCTAGGAACAAGGCCCAATGTTGTAACCAGGTAGCAATCATCACTGGAATTCCATTCCTGGGCTGAAGATAGACACAAGGGGCTGGTGATCTGTCACTAGCATAAGCTTTTGTCTGTAGAGGTAGTGGTGGAACTTCTTTATTCCTGATACTAGACTAAGGGCCTCTCGGTTGAACAGTGTATTGTTACATTCTGTGCTCGTCGGTGATTCTAAAGCAAATGCAATTGGGTGTTCAGTTCCATCTTTCATAATGTGTGACAAAACAGCTCCAATGTCATAAGGGGACACATTGCACATCAGTCTGATGGGCAGGGATGTTTCATAATGGGTGAGCCGTGCATTGGATGTTATTAGTCTCTTTGTTTCTTTAAATGCTCTTTCACATCTTTCTGACCATTCCCACTTTGCTCCTGTCTGTAACAGTGCGTTCAATGGATGCAACACTGTAGCAGTGTTTGGGAGAAACTGGTGGTAGTAGTTTACAAGGCCCAAGTACGACCTGAGTTGTGACACATTTTCCAGTTTGGGTGCCTGTAGCACTGCGTCAGTCTTCTCATGTGAATTATGTAAGCCATGGTTGTCAATGACATGTCCACAATATGAGCTTTCATTCTTGGAAAAACTCACATTTCTCTGTCTTTGCATTCAGACCATACTCTCTCAGCCTGGTAAGTACTTTACCAAGGTCCTGGTGGTGCTCTTCATCAGTCTTGCCAGTCATGATGATGTCAAGAAGCATGCACGTGAGAGATGGCTTTAAGTAGTGTATTCACATTGCAGCAAAAAGAGAGAGAGAGCAATCAATGTGGATGGATGGACAACAGATCAATGTGCATAGTTATCAGTCCGTATGTACTACTAAGGGGAGTCATTGCTCTCAAAGAAATAGATCCATACATTATGCTTGACACTCCTGATTTCTATTCCAACAGAAACAAAAATCACTTGTTTGATTCCAGATGAAGGGTCTCGGCCAGAAACATTGAGAGTTTATTTCCCTCCATGGATGCTGAGCTACTCCAGCATTTTGTGCATGTTTCTGAAGAACTGTAGCATCTGCAGAATCTCTTGTGTCAAAAATCATCTTTCCATGGGCTATTTTCATTTAAATAACTCATTGCTAAACATTAGCATCTGTGAAATTAGGAAAGCAAAATTCAATGAAAATCAACACAATAATAAATTGCAGAAGGCCAGGCCAATAGGGCAGGCCAGTCACGACCATCATATTTTATTTAGAGATACAGCACAATAATCTTATTTTATTTGGAGATACAGCCTGCAAGCAGACGCTTCCAGCCAACAAGCCCACACTGCTCATTTACATCTACTGTATGTGTTCAATTAACCTACTAACCCATACGTCTTTGGAACGTGGGAGAAGATCTGAGTACCCGGAGGAAACCCATGTAGTCACAAGGAGATCGTACAAACTCCTTAACAGCAGTGGAATTGAACCTGGTTTGCTGGCATTGTAGGAGCATTCTGTTAACCATTATGCTACCATAGCAACACACACAAAATCCTGGAGGAACTCAAACAGAACCCATGGAAATGAACAGATGGTCGATATTTCGGGCGGAGACCCTTCTTCAAGACTGAGAAGGAATGGGGAAGAGTCCAGAAGTGATTGGGGTGATACTGTTTGACACCTTGTGGAGAGAAACAATGTTATTGGAGTGGTTGTCTCCAATGAAGAGAAAAGGCAAGAAATGCTGGAGACATTTGGTGAGACAGAGAACATCAACAGATATTCAAGATTGTTTAATGTCATTTCCAGTATACAAGTGTAACGGGGAACAAAATGATTGTTACTCTGGAACTGATGCCACACAGAACAAAACACAGCAAGATAAAGAACGCAATTATATGAAAAACATAATAAATATAAATACTGTACATAAAATAGCTTGTATTTTAGCCTATAAGATAGAGGGAAAATTGAATTAATGCTTTGAGGAATCTAGTTGGATAACCAAAAAGAAAAGCTGCTGTGGGAACTTAGTGGATCAGGCGGCATCTGTGAAGGGAAATGGACAGTTGAGTTTTTGGGTTGAGACCAGCCATCTGGACCATGACATCAGTTGTTACTCCAGATTTCAGCATCTGCAGTCTCTTGAGTCTCCAATTGCATAAGGCATTTGTTTCAATGTTATGTAATTTTTAAAAAACTTCCTTTAGTTGGAGTGAAACACAATTATAAACAATTTTGAGTCATTGGGAGACACTTCATGTACTGTGGCACAGAAGTAATGTCAGATTCACAGGGGGAACTTATGTCCAATCAAATTTCTAGAATGAAACATAATGACTCAGGATGTTGTATTTCACCCTACAAAAATCATTTGCATAATTTTGCAAAAGGCAGTGTCATGTAATTATATTTCTAGCTAAACATATTTATTAGTACAGAACTAAGGTTTCAGACTAAGAAATAGACTGGTCTTTTAGGATAGATTATGAAACACAGAAGGCAAAATTGACTCAAACTCTTTCTTGTTCAGCTCCTTGTAACTAGATATATAATATACAGACAGTGAATGGACTTAAGATAACTTGGTTTCATTAAAGTAAGGGACTATTGTTAAAAGATTCAAGATTTAAGATTGTTCATTGTGTTTCTTCAGTACATAATGTAAAGGACAGTGAAATAAAATGTTACTCCATATACAATGCAGCATAAAAAACAATACAATACAGATAAAAAGCACGATTAAAAATACACACACATCCAGTGTCTATAAAAAGTATTGACCCCCCCCCCATTGGAGTTTTCATATTCTATTGTTTTATAATATTGGATCACAGTGGATTTTATTTGGCCTTTTTTGACACCGATCAAAATGAAAACACTTTATGTCAAAGTGAAAACAGCTCACTAGAAAGACATATAAGTTAATTATAAATATAAAACACAAAATAATCAATTGCATAAGTAATCACCCTCTTCAAGTCAGTAGTTAGTAGATGCAACTTTGGCAACAAGTACAGCCTTGAGTCTGTGTGGGTAGGTCTCTTTCAGATTTGCAAATCTGGACACTGCAGATTTTCCACCATTTCTTTACAAAACTGCCCAAGCTCTGTCAGATTGCATGGTGATAGTGAATGAGCAGCCTTTTCACAAGTCCAGCCATAAATTCTCAACTGGATTGAGGTCTGGACTCTGACTTGGCCACTCCAGGACATTAACTTTGTTGTTTTTAAGCCATTCCTGTGCAGCTTTGGCTTTATGCTTGAGGTTATTGTCTTGCTGGAAAACAAATCTTCTCCCAGGTCACAGATCTCTTGCAGACTGCATCAGGTTTTCCTCCAGGATTTCCCTGTATTTACCCTCTACCTTTACAAGTATTCCAGGACCTACTGCAGTGAAGCATCCCAACAGAATGATGCAGCCACCACCATGCTTTACGGAGGCTTTCTTTGCCACTCTCCCATAAAGCTGTGACAGGTGAAGCACCTGGTCAGAAGATTTGTATGCACAGTCTCTCCCATCTCAGCCACTGAAGTTTGTAACTCCTCCACAGTTGTCATAGGTCTCTTGGTGTCCTCCCTCACTAGTCTCCTTCCTGTACAGTCTCTCAGTTTTTGAGGATAGCCTACTCTAGGCAGATTTACAGCTGTGCCATATTCTTTTCATTGCTTGATGATTGATTTATCTGCACTCCAACGGATATTCAATGACTTGGAAATGTTCTTGAATCCATCTCCTGACTTGTGCTTTTCAATAACCTTTTTGTGGAGTTGCTTGGAGTGTTCTTTTATCTTCTGGTGTATTTTTTACCAGGATACTGACTCAGCAGCAGTTGGACCTTCCAGACACAGTTGTATTTTTACTGCAATTGATTGAAACAACTTGAATGCACACAGGTGATCTTCACTTAATTAATTATGTGACTTCTGAAACCAATTGGCTGCACCAGTGATGAGTTGGTGTGTCATATTAAAGGAGGTGATCAATTATTTTGTGCTTTATATTTATAATTAATTTAGATCACTTCGTAGAGATCTGTTTTCACTTTGACGCACAAGTCTTTTTCTGCTGATCAGTGTCAAAAAAGCCAAATTAAATTGACTGTGATTCAATGTTGTAAAACATGAAAACTTACAAGTGGTTGTACATAAGGGGACTCTGACAAGAAATGATAAAGAGGTGCAAAGGGATTTAGGAAACCTCATGCAAGACTCCCAGAAGGTTAATTCACACGTTGAGTCTGTGGTAAAGAAGGCAAATACAATGTTGACATTTATTTCAAGGGGAATAGAATATCAAAACAAGGAGATGATGCTGAGGCTTCATAAGGTACTAGTCAGGCCACACTTGGAGTATTGTCATCCGTTTCGTGCCGCGTATCTCAGAAATGATGTGTTGTCATAGGAGAGAGTCCAGAGGAGGTTCACGGAGATGATGAGTCAATTTTGATAATAAATGAAAGGTGTTAATGTAAGAGGACCGTTTGGTAGTTTTGGGTCTGTACTCACTGGAATTTAGAAGAATGCAGGGAGATCTCATTGAAACCTACCGAATATTGAAACGAATAGATAAGACAGATGTGGAGAAGATGTTTCCTTGTTGATGGTGTCCAGAACTAGAGCACACAGCCTCAAAATTAAGGGGAGACCCTTTAGAACAGAGGTAGGGAGGAATGTTTATTCCAGAGAGTAGTGAATCTGTGGAATGCTCTGCCACAGACAGCTGTGGAAGCCAAGACCTTGAACATATTTAAAGCAAAAATTGATAATTTCCTGATTAGTCAGGGTATCAAAGAGATTGATGAGAAGACAAGTGTGTGGGGTTGAGTTGAATCCAGGATGAGCCAACAGAGCCGACTCGATGGCTGTGTGGCCTAATTCTGCTTCTATATCTTATGGCCTTATGGTTTAGTGGTAGTGGCAGATGTGGAGGTGTGGATTTGTGTTTGGAGGTGTTGGTCAGCCTTACTGCTTGGGGAAAGCAACTGTTTTTGAGTCTGGTTGCCCTACTGTGGATGCTATGTAGTCTCCTCTCTGATGGGAGTGGAAAAAGCAGTTGAAGAGCATGATGGATGGAATACTTCATGATATTGTTGGCTTTTTTCTGACACTTTTCTGTACGTATGTTCTTGATTGTGGGTAGGCTGGTGATGCATTAGCAATTTTAACCACCAAATAGAATTTATAAACATAAGCACTTTCTTTTGAACATTTGACTGTGAAATATCTGAACATTGGTGAACAGCATTTTCTGATGGTTTTAAAGATTGAATTGGTTAGGACTTTATTCTGTAGAGCGTAGAAGTGTAAGGGGAGATTTGATAGAGCTGCACCAAACTATGAGGGGTGTAGATAGGGTAAATGGCTTCTTCCCACTGAGTTTGGATGAGACTGAAACTAGAGGTCATTGGTTAAGGGTGAAAGGTGAAATAATTAATAAGAACATGAGGGAAGACTTCTTTAGTCAGAAGGTGGAGAGAGAGTGGAATGAACTGCCAGTGCAAATGGTGGATGTGCGTTTGATTTCAACATTTAAAAGAAATTTAGTTTAGTACATGGATGGCAGGCATATGGAGTGCTATGATCCAGGTGTGGGTCAATGGAACAAAGCAGATTAATAGCTCAGCCAGTCTAGGTGGGTCGAAGGGCCTGTTTTTGTGCTGCAGTATTCTATACCTCTTTGACAAAGAGAATAATAAATAAATAATTTATAATTAGCAACACTCCCTATTGAATAGTGAAAGAACCAGATAGCGTGGACGTAGAGATGATATTTCCAATAGTAGAAGAGGCTTGGTCCAGAGGACACAACCCCAGAATACAAGGACATCGCTTTAGAGCAGAGATGAGGAGGAATTTCTTTAGCCAGAGGTTGGTAACTCTGTGAAATTCATTGCTACAGATGGTTGTGCAGGCCAAGTCATTGGGTACATTGAAAGCAGAGGTTGATAGCTATCAAAGGTTATGGGGAGAAGGTATGAGAATGGTGTTGACTGGGATAATTAATCAGCCATGATAGAATAACAGAGCAGACTCAAAGGGCTGAATGGCCTAATTCTGCTCCCATGTCTTACGGTCTTATATCTGTGGCCCAGCAGGTTTGATACACTTGTCCCTCTCTCAATGGAACCTAAAGTGCCCGTTATTCAAAATGCCTTTGGCAATGTTTTATTTTTGTCACGTATACTGGCAGCACTTTTGTTTCCAAAACTTGTTTTTGGCATGTGAGTTGTAGGTGTACTGTGATGCCACTGGAAGCCTGGTGAAACTTGGGGGCTTCCCCCAGTATAATCCTCACTAATTTGACTTGGCGCAAATGACGCATTTCACTGTATGTTTTGATATACGTGTGACAAATGAAGTTGATCTTAAAAAGTACTGCGTGGTATCTGGACAGATGATCTATATATAATTACATAGAGGTCATGAAATTCAGAATCGGAATCTGGTTTATTATCACTGACCTGAGTTTGTTACTTTCTGGCAGCAGTACAGTACAAGACATAAAAAAAGATACGCATCATCATTATGTGCCGTGTTGTCTGACATATGCGAGCATGGTCTTTTCATGCCCATGATTGCTTTTGGCAAATTCTTTCTACAGAAGTGGTTTGCCACTGTCTTCTTCAGGGTAGTGTCTGTACAAGGAAGGTGACCCGAGCCGTTAACAATACTCTTCAGAGGTTGTCTGCCTGGCGTCAGTGGTCGCATAACCAGGCAGTGTGATATGCACTGGCTGGTCATGTGACCATCCACCACCTGCCCCCATGACGCTGATCAGGGACGGGAAGAGATAAGCAGGTGCTACACCTTGCCCAAGGGTGACTTGCAAGCTAGCAGAGGGAAGGAGCTCCCTGTACCTCCTTGGTAGAAGAGTATCATCACCCTGCCACCAAAAACAGTATATTACAATAAGAAATAAAATAAATAAATAGTGTGATAATGTTCATGGGCTGTTCAGAAATCTGATGGCAGAGGGAAGAAGCTGAGAATAGGTTTTCACGCTCCTGTACCTCCCTCCTGATGGTAGCAAGGAGAAGAGGGCATGTCCTAGATGGTGAAAGTCCTTCATGATGGATGCTGGTTTCTTGAGGCACCATTTTTCATGGGGCGCCACAGTAGCGTAGTGGTTAGCTCGATACTATTACAGCTCGGGCATCAGAGTTCAAAGTTCAATTTTGGCATCCTCTGTAAGTACGGTTGTACATTCCTTCGCATGTGTGTGCGTGAGTTTCGTCTAGGTACTCCAATTTCCTCCCACAGCCCAAAGACCGTACCATTAGTAAGTTCATTGTTCATTGTAAATTGTCCTGTGATCAGGCGAGGATTAAATTGTTGGGTTGCTCTGTGGTGCAGCTCAATGGGTTGGGAGGACCTGTTTCGCATCTCTAAACAAAATAAAATAAATCGATGAGGAGGCTTGTGTCTGTGATGGAGACAGCTGAGTCAACTACCCTCTGCAGCCTCTTGCAGTCTTGTGTGTTGGAAACAGAAAGCAGCATTGCAGGCAACCACCTGCCCAGCGGTCCCAAACCTTTTTACACCATGGACCCCTGCAGTTAACTGAGTGGTCCACAGACCCTAGGCTGGGAATCCCTGCTCGCCTGATAAAATGAAAGCATGATCCAACATTTCCAGATGAGGCTGTGTAATCTAAAAGAATGATACCTGATGGACAGCATTGACCTGGGTGAGCCGAAAGATCTAACTTGCCTCAACTTGTTTGTCACACATTCCTTCAATCTCTGGAACATGATCCAGTTATGGAAATTACTGTCCAGAAAAAGCTCAATGAGATAGAAGTGAAATGCTTGGGTAGTATTTAATACACAAATTAATTTCATTTATTTTTATCCTCCTGGGGATTTCATGCAGAAATTATCGCTATTACCTTAATCTATTGTCTCAAGTCACACTCGTAAATATAATTTGTGAGGCAGGAGGTCTACGAGCATCAAGTGCATCAGGTGTGTGGTTTGACTGCCAAAAAAGGCATTGAAATTTACTGAATAGCATTGAGTTGCATCGAGTGGGGATTTTACAGCTGGGACTCGGTGGTCTGTCCATCTGTTTGTATCTGCATCACCTTGTGAGATCCATTTAAAGACCAACTCCCATGACTCGTTGCATCCACGCAGACAGTGTTTCCTATCTGACCCAAAGCCTTATCTTGGCAGCTAGAAGGAGTACTGACAGTTGGAATCTCAGCAGTTCTCTCCTTCCTCAAAGCTAACAGAATGGGCTCTGTCTGAGTATTCATCCAGCATTGGATCTGGGCCCAGTGCTTGTAAAAGCCGAGGATGTGACCGTTCCTCTTCTGAAGCAAGCCATTCCCCCCCCCCCCCCCCATTTTTACCACAATGTGTTATTGCGATCAGGAATGCGCTGTCTTGGGAGCAGATTCTGCTGCTGAGGTAGAACACTGGATAAGGAACTGGACTAGCCCATGGAGGCCTGCTCTATTGATCCAGAGATTGGGAGAAGTTTAACTGAATTAGACTAATCTGAAATTAAAAAGCCAGTGTCAGCAATGATAACCATAAAACTATAGACCATCCTCAGATTCCAGATGCTGATTTATACAGATTAAGGACACCCATGCACATGAACACATACATAGTATATGACATTATATGAACAAGTTCCCACAGTGTTTTACCAAGGCAGTGAAAAATATATGACAGAATCTATGGAGTGGAGGTTAGTTTTCATGATGTGTGCTGAGCTGTGTCCACAATGCTCTTGTGGTCTCAGGAAGAGCAATTGCCATACCAATCCATGTATCCGTGTACAGTAGGATGGTTTCTATGATCTACTGCCTGTTACATTGCTGGCATTTAGAGCAGTGATGAAGGCCCTTTTTTTGGTGGTGTTCAAGTTTGCTTCATCGTGTTAGAAACTCGGTTTTCACTTCTGTCAGTCGTGCAAGTCACAGAGGAGAATAAGGAATACCATCACACACAGATGTAGAAGGGTTCTTCAATGCTGTTTCCATAACAGATTTATTTGACCAGTTAGGGTTTTTAGCTCCAAGCTGAACCCCTGAACCTGGAGGATCGGTGGGCTACTCTTAGTCTGGCCTCTACCCTTTGACCTGTTTTTGCATGGATAGCCCTACCAAGGGCCAAAGCCTGAAGCCCTGTCTCCAGCCAGCATTGCTGTCTACATTATTGAGGCACGCAGATCTCCAAACCACATCAGGGTTGTGTTCCTCTTGGAGGGGATTCTATGGTGCACTGATAAAAATGATAAGCTCTTCCCATTTACCCACTTTTGGCCCATTTCCCTCCAAACCTTTCTTCTCTGAGTACTTACCCAAATGTCTTTTTAAATGTTGCCATTGTACATATCTCTACTTTCTTTGTCACCTGAAAGCATGTACCACCAAGGTCAAGAACAGCTTCAATCCTGTTGACTATTAATTTGTCCCTTGGTATGATAAGTGGGTGGTGGGGTGGAGATGCATCTCTACCAAAGGAGGTGTAAGGTGCTTCTTCCCTCTGCTCGCCTGCAGGTCATCCTTGGGCAAGGTGTAGCACCTGCTTATCCCCCGATCAGGGTCACGTAAAAGCCATGGGAGCAGGTGGTGGATAGTCATATGGGCAGATGGTTCACATCACAAGTCTTGATTATGTGACCACTGATGCCAGGCAGACAATCTCTGAAGAGTATTGATAATGGCTGGAATCACCCATTTTGTAAAGAGGGCAATGGCAAACCACTTCCGTAGGAAAACTTGCCAGAAACAATCACATTCATTGACCATGATCACCTAAGTCATACGACATGGCACATAATGATGCTGGTGTGACAAGAGGATGTTTGACTTCACAATCCACCTTGCTATGGTCTTGCACCTTATTGTCTACCTGCACTGCACTTTCTCTGTAACACTTTATTCTGTATTCTGTTAATGCTGTTCCCTTGGACTGGTTCAGTGGACTGATGTATACATGGTAGCGTAATGGTTAGCACGATGCTTTACAGTGCAGGTTCAATTCCCACCACTGCCTGTCAGGAGTATATACCTTGTCACCCTTGACTGTCTGGTTTGCTCCAAGTGTTCCGCTTTCTTCCCAAAGTCCAAAGGCATACCAGTTGGTAGGTTAATTGATCATTGTAAATTGTCCCATGATTAGACTAGAATTAATTTGGGGATTTACTAGGCAGTGTTACCTCAAGAGCCTTTCTTGTATACCAATAAAAAAGAAATGATCAGCATGCACAATAAAGTTTTTCATACTACTTCAGTATATTCAGATTAAAAGCTTAAAACTTAGCAGGCGGATGGAATTTAGCAGAAACATGTAAATTGCTTCACTCTGTAGATCGAATTTGAAAGGTAGAGTACAGGGTTAATAGCAGGATTCGTCGGAATGTGGAGAAACAGAGGGATTTTGGGGGTCCACGTCAATAGATGGCTCAAAATTGCCACACAAATCGATAAGAAGTATGGTGTGTTGGCTTTCATTAGTCCAGCAAAAATTGAGTTGAAGAGCCATGAGGTAATGTTGCAGCTCTATAAAACCATGGTTAGACTGCACTCGGAAATTTTTGTTCAGTTCTGGCTGCCTCATTATAGGAAGGATGTGGAAGCTTTAAAGAGGGTGCAGAGTAGATTTACCAAGATGCCATTTGGATTAGAGAATGTCTTATGAAGATAGATTATGAGCTAGGGCTTTTGTCTTGGGAATGAAGGAGGATGAGAGGTTAGTGGATAGAGGTGTACAAAATGATAAGAGGCATAGATCGAGTGGACAGCTAGAGACCTTTTCCCAGGGCAGAAATGGATAATATAAGAGGGCAGAAAATTCAAGGTGATTGGAAGAAAATATAGATGAGATGACAGAGGTAAGTGTTTTATACAGGGAATTGTGGATGCATGGGTCGGTGCCAGTAGTGGTTGAGGCTGATACATTAGGTACATTAAAGAAACGCTTAGATAGGCACATGGATGATGGAAAAGTGGAAGGCTAATTCAAAAGGAAGGTTAGATTGAACTTAGAGTATATTAAAAGGTCAGCACAGCAGTGGGGCAAAGGTCCTGTGCTGTGCTCTAATATACTGTGTTCTATGTTCTTTGAAATCTGGAAGACAGTTGTTTTGCACAGAGTTGCAGGTGCCCAGAACATGTTGCTGGAATATTGATGTAAGCAGATGCACAGCAAAAAAACAAAGAATAGCCACTGCAAGGGCTTATTGGGAAAGGTCCACAGTATAGGGTTCTTCGGCTACTGCACAGGGAGGAGTGACACTGGCCCCTGTTGCGGACCAGCAGCAATAGATATGAAACTGAGATAGGGTTTATAAACGAACCACGAGATTTATTAACCTCTGCTCAAAAACATTGAAAAGTAAACGAACGACTAACTTAACTGGAAGTTAACAGCTAGGTGGCTATATTTAACAAACAGTCAAAAGTAGACTGTTTGTTACTACTTCATCTCTACTTCATCCCCCCCCCCCTCCCGACCATCCCATGTTACTTCACTCCTGATGAAGGGTTTCAGCCTGAAACGTCGTCACAACCTCCTCCCATAGATGCTGTCTGGCCTGCTGAGTTCTGCCAGCATTTTGTGTTTTCATTTATTTCCAGCATCTACAGATTCACTCATGTTGCCAGTCAAAAGTAGAAACTGTTCTTAACGAGTTCTCATCCAAGCCCAGACTTAAAGTGATAAGTTCAAAAGTCCCTGTGATTTATACAATCATCAAGGAGAGACTTCCTCGAAACAACGATTCCTTCGAAGTAATAACGAATCTGCCGGTCACAGCTGAGAGATGCCTTGTCTAAAGGAATCATGAAGAAATAAAGTGTCCTAAAGGAACTGACCTTTTGGCTGGAGGGTGTCACTGCAAAATATTCCCGACCTTGCAGGGGTTTAACTCAAATGTGCATGCCACAATTCCCAAAAGAAGATTCAAAAAGGTCGATCATTCTCAAGACACTGAACGGCATTAATTTTACCCAATCCTTTGAGCTCAGATAATGCTGGTAATGTCGTCACTCTCTGAAAAATAAACGTGCAATAAATAAAACCAGTGGTGTCTCCAAACATCCGACCGGTAACAAAAATATTGCACAAAAATAAAAATGAGAACTGCGTCACAGTGGCGGGCTTTTCTTTTATACCATGCCATCACGTGACCCACCCACAAGACCTTACTGTGGGCATGTAACACTCCTCACTTATTGTAGTAGTGTACTATCCTAGGGGGTCACATGAGTAGCAACATTGCTATTCCTTTAATGGAATGTAATAGAACACTACTTATTGTTTGATCTTTGTCGTGTCGTATGACATAGGTGATCATGGTCTGACTATGATTGTTCTTGGCAAGTTTTTCAACAGAAGTGGTTTGCCATTGCCTTCTTCTGGGCAGTGTCTTTACAAGATGGGTGACCCCAGCCATTATCAATATGCTTCAAAGACTGTCTGCCTGGCCCTGGCGTCACTGGTTGCATAGCCGGGGCTGCTCATACGACCATCCATCTCCAGCTCCCGTGATGTCACGTGACCTTGCTTGGGAGGGGAGGGCTAAGTAGGTTCTCATTGTTGCACAACGGTGACCTGCAGGCTAGCGGAGGGAAGGAGCGCCTTACACCTCCTTTCATGGAGACGTCTCTCCACCCTGCCACCTGAACTACCTAAGTATTGACTATGAATCAAGGAATGAAAACGTATTGCATGGTTTAATGTTGTAAATATTTTTTCTGTTGTGAATAAAGTTAATTTTAACATTAAAATGGTTAAGAGGCTTTAGACAGACACGTGAACTGGTTTAAATAGCTTGCCTTCAGCCATTTGGTTCTGAAACTAACTGGCACAACTTGAATCAAAAGTGCAAACACGAGGAAATCTGCAGATGCTGGAAATTCAAACAACAACACACACAAAATGCTGGTGGAACACAGCAGGCCAGGCAGCATCTATAGGAGAAGCACTGTCGACATTTCGGGCCGAGACCCTTTGTCAGGACTCAGCCTTCAGTCCTTCAGTCCTGACTTCTTCAGTCCTGACGAAGGGTCTCGGCCCGAAATGTCGACAGCGCTTTTCCTTATAGATGCTGCCTGGCCTGCTGTGTTCCACCAGCATTTTGTGTGTGTGTTGTTTGAATCAAAAGTGTTTAGCAACACAATAACCACTTAGCAATATACTGAATTTAATTTTTGTTTTTCTAAATGTATTCTTTCTTGTAAAAATTGTATATAATTTTCCTCTTTTTTCTTGTGAATACCCTTTATATGATGTCAGTGCAAATAAGTTTTTCAATGTATCTGTGCAGACATGCACTTGTGCATTTAGCAATAAACCTGTTAATCAAATGGAGACTGAGGTGGGAAACACGCAATAAAGACAATGTGTAAGCAGTGGGATTGGTTTACTTCAGTATCACCGACATCGTGGGCCGGAGAACCTGCATCTGTGCTGCCCTGTATAAGATATTAAACAAAGTTTCTGCTTTTTCGAAAAGGTAAATAGAAAGGATTTATCATCACTTTGGAGGACTTGAGAAATAAACATAGGTTGTGAAAAATATTTATTCCGGAGTATCACTTCAACAGTGTGCCTGGTCACTCTCGGGTCTAGACTGCTCCTATAACGAAGCAGCACTCCCTCAGTACGGCCCCTCAGACGGTGAGACATTCCCTCAGTTTGACCCCTCAGACAGCGTGGCACTCCCTCAGTATGGCCCCGCTGCTAGCACGGCACTCCCTCAGTATGGTCTGTCAGACAGTACAGCATTCCTTCAGTACGGTCTCTCAGGCAGTGAGGCATTCCCTCATTATGGCCCCTCAGACAGCGTGGCACTCCCTCGGTATGGTCTGTCAGACAGTACAGCATTCCTTCAGTACGGTCTCTCAGGCAGTGAGGCATTCCCTCATTATGGCCCCTCAGACAGCGTGGCACTCCCTCAGTATGGCCCCGCTGCCAGCACGGCACTCCCTCAGTATGACCGTTCAGACAGCATGGCACTACCCAAGTATGGTCCCTCAGACAGCTCGGCACTCCCTCAGTACAGCACAATGACAATGCAGTCTGTCCAAACACTCTCGGCGACTAAAGACCTCCAGTACAGACAGCATTACAGTGAGTTTTCTCTGCCCTGAATCCAGTGCAATTACTCCTTTTCTTTAGTGTAGGAACCAGAACTGTGGAAAAATTCCTCACTGGTAATTGGTTTTTATTGTTTCGTAGCCTTCCTTTCCAGTCCTGATGAAGGGTCTTAGCTGTTTATTCCTCTCCATAGTTGCAACCTGACCTGAGTTCCTTCAGCACTATTGTGTGTTGCCTGGATTTTCAGCATCCACTGAATCTCTAGTGTTTATGAGATACAGTCTCTGGTGTCTGTGGACTGTCCAGCTCATAGGAGAGAATATACTCTAAGCTTTATTGCTGTGTCTCTGTCCTTCACACTGTCCTTTCAATCAAAATGAAGAATATCAGTTGCATAGCTACACAGAATCCTGGAAGATTTCATCAGGTCCATTAGCTCATGTAGAGAGAGAGAAAACGGCATTCACCTTTAACACCCTTTCACCAGAACATTTCTGATTCCTGCCATCAGCTTTTCCCTTTTGTTCTGATGTCATGAAAACAACTTTGGCAGGTGAACATTGTATTTTAATGTCAGGTTCTTTGATTTAAACTTTTGTCATGCCGGTGAGATGAATGACCCCTCTATTTCTTGACCGCGTAGAATGTGAGGACATATTTTGGGCTTTTTCTGCTCTGAACTGTGGAATGGGATTGTCTGCAGAGCAGAGCCATCCATAATTCATCACCAAATTACTTTCTTTCTTGGAGAACTAACAGTGATCATTGAACTGGGAAACTGTATAGCAGGTTGCGAGCAGTTCAGTTCCAAGTTTCGGGTTGAAAGATTATTCATTTAATTGGTCCCTACTGAATGTGGCTCAAAAGTGCTTTACTTACAAGAATGCAAATCTTAATGTTGTTCATTCACCTGCACTGACCTGAAAAATCCACATTAAAAGTATTGTTAAAAATGTTCATTGAAACAAGAAAAGGAAGAACTTGAATTTATTTACCATTTTTTACTTTGTTGAGAGGTCCAAAAGCATCTTAATGCTTATCAGCTACTTTTGAAGTTTAACTGTTGTTTTTAAGCTGCTGACATAACCTTTGAGGGATACGCTGCAGAATGAGCCCAGCAGCCTACCTGTTTAACCTTAGCCCTAGTCAATGACCAATTACCCTAGTAACTAAAACATCTTTGGAAAGTGGGAGGGAACCGGAGATTCCGGAGGAATCCATACGCTTCATGGGAAGGACATGCAAACTTCTTACAGATAGCTTGGTAATTGAACTCTGAACTCTGACACCCAAGAGTCACACTAACCACTATGCTATCACGTCACCTAGTTGTATTGACTTATGATTGAAAATGAGAATGATATTGAGAAAATTCCCTATTGCTTGTTGAAAGACGTTGTGGCATTAATCATATATCATGGCGGCTACATTAGGGACATTTAAGAAACTCTTAAAAAGGCCCATGGATGATAGAAGAATGGAAGACTTTGCAGGAGGGAAGGTTAGATTTATTTCAGAGTAGGTTAAAAGGTCAGAATAACATCATGGACCAAAGGGCCTGGGATGTTCTATGTTTTATGTTTACCTGAACAATTTGATGGTGTATCACACCTTACCAGTAATGCAAATAGATCCCAAAGAAAAACAGCATTCAATCTATCTGGATTCTTAGGCTCTATACTTGTGTGCTTGGAAATTTGATTGTGCAATGGTGGATATAAATGCTATGTAGTTGAACTTTAATGTTTTGCAAATAAACTGCAAAAACATGAGCAGTCTATGTGATCACTTAATTTGCAAAACCTGGCTTGGCAATTGCAATAATATGTGCTGGTCAGCTCCAGAAATTTTGCACTAAGGACACAGACACACATACACATGTACACGCACAGACACATTTAGTCTCTGATGATCTGAATTTCTGCCTAGTCTCATCTCCCTTCATATGGGACATATCCCTCCAGACCTCTCAGATTTACGTACCCATCCAAACTTTTCTTTAAGTGTTACAATTGAGCTTACATCTACCCTTTTTGCTCGATCGATCTCCAGGACCCTGGTCCAGCCTTAATCAAGGAAATGTCATCACTCCAGGTTAGGATGGTGTATGGCTTGGAAGGAACCAGTGAAAGATGACACTTTCAAAGTTCAAAGCATATTTATTATCAAATTAAAATACATATCACCATATGTTACCCTGAGATTTATTTTCTAGTGGCCATTCACAATAGAACATAAAATGCAATAGAATCAATGAAATGCTACGCATAAAGACTGACAAACAACCAATGTGCAAAAAAGGCAATCTATGCACATGCAATAATAATATAAATAAATGATAACAAGTGGAGAATCTGAGATGTAGAGTTCATAAAAGTGAGTCTGTGTGTTGTGCATTCAATTCAGTGTTGAGGTGAGTGAAGTTATCCATGCTGGTTCAGGAATGTGATGGCTGAGTGTAGTAACTGTTCCTGAACCTGGTGGTGAGGAATCTAAGGCTCCTGTACCTTCTTCCTGATGGCAACAGAATGAAGGGAGCATAGCCTGGATGGTGGGGTCCTTGATGATGGATCCTGTGTTATTGTGGCAGCACTCTTGATAGATTCATAGACTCAAAGTACATTTATTAACAAAATATGTATGCAGTATACAACTCTGAGATTTGCCTTCCCATAGACTGCCATGAAACAAAGACACACTGTGGAACCGATTTGAAGAAAAAATCAAACTCTCAACTTGCTAAAAAAAAAGAACAAATTCTGCAAATGGCAAAAAATAAGCGAAAAGCATGGAACATGAAACAACAAATCACAAAGTCATTGCAACTGTCCAGGAATGTTCAGTCTCAGGCCAGTTCAGTATAATCTAGCACTGTCATCTATTGACTGCAGACCGCAGAGCCACTCCACCCCGATCAAAATTGCAACCAAAAAAGGAACTAGAAACCAGAAGCACATCATAACATATAACTGAACACATCATCCCTGGGAGAGGAAAGAGCTTAGAAGATGGGCGACATATGGGGAGAATTTGAAAGACTGGCCCAGGATAGAGGACTCTGACGAGCTGCTTTTGGTGGCCTGTGATGGGCTTAAGAAGACGAAGAATTCCGAACAAGCGTCGCCTGGTAAAGAGCAGCAACCCTCGACATTTAAGCCATTTGTTTATTCTGCAGTATAGTCACCAGTTGTTTCAATATTATTCCTCCATGGAAACTTGCCACCAAGCAGGTGCAGTCCTTTCCTCTTCATTAATGAAAATGAGACAAGCTATTGACACTAACATAAAACAACGATGGCAGTGAAGTAACACACATTACTTTGCCAAATGCCAGTCTTTATGGGATTTTCACTATGGTTTATTACTTAGTGGCAGTCCTCTGCAAAAAAATAGGAATTGAAAATGTCATATTTGCATAGCCGTCTTAACAGAGCTGCATACAAGTGGTCAATTGTAATAATACTCAGCTCCAAATTGCTGCATGAAGTCTTTGAGTTATAACAAAGAACACAGCGGAAATATTCTTTGCAGAAATTTATTCCAAATTGAATTCTTGAGGGCCCAGTTTCTAAATTATTGTTCTGATCATGCAAGTGGATTTATGACATGGATAGAAAATTAATTGGAACAATACAATTAATTTGCACTTTCATAATAATCAAATGCCAGAAATTGTATAATTTCTCCAAGCTATGTCAAAAATGGAAAGTGAAATAACTTTAAAATCTTACTATGAATGTCATGAGAATGGCTCAGTATCTCTTATTCATATTCAAATACATTTACATATCTTTCCTTGAATGTTATGAACACCTGTATTGTTTTGGAATATCAAGAGTTAGAAAAATCTGCAAATAACATTCAAGGAACCAATAAATATTTTTAATAAAACTTGGAAAGAATATAATGCCATTTCCTTAACTTAAAATGTGATATACTGATTTTATATGCCACCATCAGCAAAAAAAATTCTTTAAGTTGTTTTGTTTTTAAATTTGCCTATAAATTCATGAACTACAGCATGTCTGTTATAGATGTAACTTGACTGAATTGCCTGAAACATTTATTTTTCTCAGGAATTGTTTTGACAAAAGGTTTGTAACAAATCTGGTGTCACAGAGGGGAAACAAATAGATTGTATGCAGAACCTTAGCACAATACTTTGTCAAGATTGGTCATCTAACTTATCATCTTGATATCTCTATTTAACTTATTCACTGGTATAAAATGTATTGTTGAAATGGTGTATGGCACAATAGAAAACATGAACAGCGCATTAGCGTGACGGTTCACAGTGCATCGCTTCACAGTGCCAGCTGTAAGATGGGAGTTTGATCCCCTTCACAGTCTGTAAGGAGTTTGGACATTTTTCCCTGTTACTGCATGGGTTTTTCCCTATGTTCTAAAGATGTATGTAAGGCGGCCCAGGAGCATAGCAGTTAGCGTAAGGTTATTATAGTGCAACAGGTTGGGTTCACTTCCAACCACTATCAGTCATATGTTCTCCCTGTGACCATGTGGGTATCCTCTGGGTGCTCTGGTTTCCTCCCATGTTTCAAGGATGTACATGTCACAAGTGTAATTTGCTGGCATGGCCTTGTTTGACCAGAAGGGCCTGTTACCATGCTGTGTCTCTAAAGTCTAAAATCTAAATCTAAAATTTACTTGCAGCAGCATCACAGGTGCATAGCATCAGATAAAAAACATTCATGAGAAAATAAAACATAAATTAAACAGAAATTATACACAATTCACAAAAGAGAACACAATTAGAACAAAAAAAATCCGTTTTAGTGCAAAGAGGCAAAACTTAGGCTGGAGAGGTAACACCTCATATTCCATCTGAGTAGCCTCCAACTTGATTGCATAAGCATTGATTTTTCCAATTTCTCCAGTTCCTTCCTCCTCCTTCTCTCTTTTTCCATTCTTTATTCTGGTTACCCTCTCACCCCTTCCCTTCTCCTCACCTGCTCATCACTTTCCTCTGGAGCCCTTCCTCCTTCCATCTTCCATTTTCCACTGCCCTCTCCTATTAAATTCCTTGTTCTTCAGCCTTTACCCTCTTCCACTTATCCTTTCCCAGCTTGTTACTTCACCTCTCCTCTCCCCACCCACCTTCCCACTCACCTGCTCTCACCTATCACTTGCCAGCTTATACTCCTTCCCATCCTCCCATCTTTTTATTCTGGCCTCTGCCCACTTCCTTCTAGTCCTAACAAAGGTTCTTGGCTCAAGACATCGACTGTTTATTCCCCTTCAGAGGTGCTGCCTGACCTGCTAAGTTCCTCTATCTGTTTCTCAAGGTTTCCAGCATCTGCAGAATCTCTTGCGTTTAATCAAAATGTTCCAGGGTTATGAAACTGGAGAAATTAGGTTTGTGCTGGTTGGGAAGTACATGTTCCTATGGGGTTGTGGGTCTTCAGGAGATCTGTACCTCCTGCCCAATGAAAATAGCAGGTGGTAGATGCACAAATGTGGTATAGTCTGGATGGTGGTTTCCCTGGTGACGGATGCTTTCTTCTTGAGCAATGCCTCCTTATGACGGTACCTGTGATGTATTCAGCTGAACCCACAGCATTCTGCAGCTTCTTATGACCCTGCAAGGACAAGTAGTTTAGTTGAGTCATTACTGTCTGGTTTGATGTAGTATCCTCTTATAATATAAAAAAAACTTCAGGTCAGCAGAAAAGGTCATTGGCTGCAGTCTAGGTCTGCCATTGCTGCAGGACTTACCTTTCTGTGGCCAAGACAAAAACCCGGCGGAATAATGGAAAAACCATTGTGGACTCTACCCAGCCACCAAACTGCCTTTTCCAAAATGTCTGTTTTAGAAACTGCTATGGGCCTGTTAAAACAAAAACTTCATGCATCTTAAGAGTTATGCCCCCCCAGGCAGTTAATCTTATTGACAATTCTATCTAACTATCCCCCTCTGTCTACTACCCCGTCACTGCACCGTTCTGTAAACCACAACGTTGTTTACATTGTAAATGCATGCTGGTGTTTAAGTATTTATGCACATTTTATTCCATATTCATAATTTAATCTCAAAGTTTATTTTAATAATTCTTTATAATTGTTGAAAGTTGTGTTTCATTACAAGTTGCCCCAACACACCATAGCACATTCCTAAACATCGAAATGTACACTCATCATCTTCATGTTTGAGTGTTATTTGATGTGGGCGATCATGGTTTTTTGACCATGATTGTTCTTGGCAAATTTTTTCTACAGAAGTGGTTTGCCGTTGCTTTCTTCTGCACTGTGTCTTTACAAGACAGGTGACCTCAGTCATTATCAATACTCTTCAGAGATTGTCTACCTGTTATCAGTGATCGCATAGCCAGGACTTGTGGTATGCACCAGCTGCTCATATGGCCATTAAGGCTCATGTGACCCTGATGGAGCGGAGGAGCTAAGCAGTTGCTACACATTACCCAAGGGAGACCTGCAGACTAGCGAAGGGAAGGAGTGCTTTTCTGTACCTTTGATAGAGATGTACTTACCTTCATCCCACCACCCAAAAATGGGCACCATGTGATGAATATGTTTGATCTTGACGTGCCTGTGATGTTGCTACAAGTTTCTGTGCAAACATTTACTTGTCCATATGACAAAAAAGCTAAGTTTGTACTTTGAAACATAAAGTTGATACTTCAATGAATAAGTTAAATATTGTAGAAAGTCGTGTTTCTCAGCTGTGAATATGCAGGCAGCAAGCTTCTCCTCTGATACAAAGAATTCTAAACTGTTTTACCCTAAACATTGTTGGAAAATATGCACAGAATTCAGTGAGGCACATTGTACATTCTTACTGCGGTACTAACTCAACGTCAGAAGCATATGTTCTATCCATTTGTTCAGTTTTCAGAAGAGTTGATGAGCAATATTATACTAATAGATCTGTCACCAAACGTTTTGTTGTACATCTGTTACAGCACTTGTGTAGAAACGAATGGGATAGACCATAAGACATACAGTACTGTGCAAAAGCATTAGGCCCTTGCAATATATATATATGTATGTATACTGCAAGTGCAGCCAAACAGAAATCATGACATATGTGAGTAATGAAAAACCTGGTTCTGATACGGGTCTGTATTAAGGACTGAGAGTGGGAAGGGAGCAAGTAGAAGGGTGCAATATATTTAATTGTTTAGAGCAATGATCCTTCCTTAGTACTATGTATTGATCTGTTGTCTGTGCTTTTGCTATTGTCTGTGCATGTGCTGTTGTCTATGCATGCACGTTGTCCTCTCTCTCTCTCGCTGCAATGTGAATACACCAGTTAAAGCCATCTGCCTGCATGAGTGCTTTTAATTCATTGATATGTAGTTGTGCGCAGACACAACAAATTGATGATGAGTACGAACCTGAATGTCAGAGAATATCACAAACTGCACCAACAGTTATGGGACAAAACACTGAGAGTTAAACAGCACATGGAAGTTGTCATGGATGCTAACAAAGGAACACATGAGTAACAGTGAAAGGTGTGCTGAATTCAAAGTGAAAATAATGTAGCAATGGCTTCAGTCAGGAAAGCTGATGAACTCAATCGTGCAAATGAACACTGGGAGTCATATACTGAGGGAGTTGATCTGTATTATGATGCAAACAACATGGAGGAGCAAAAGAAAGCCCCTGCACTTCTTAGCTTAATGGGCCCCAAAACATATAGTCCCTTATGCAGCTTAGTAACCCCTGAAATGCCAGCAAGCAAGATGTTCAACGAAACTGTTACAGTTTTTCAAAATCACTTGAATCCTAAACTGCTGGTAATAGCTGAGTGATTTAGATTTTACCAAAGGTACCAGTCAAAAGGTGAAAGCATCTCTGAATACATTGAAGAACAGCACAAACTTTGGAGATGGACTTCCTAATGCATTAAGGGACAGGTTTGTATGTGGCATACATGGTCAAAGGAGTCTACTGGCAGAAAGAGACCTAATCTTAAAATGGGCATTGACCATTGCAATATTGTTAGAGCCTGCAGCAAAGGATGCAGCAGAACCACAGAAAAGGAAGTTGGAATGTGAAATGTAAAAAGCCAAAACTTATCAATGTGGCAGATCCTCCCATGATGCAAATAACTGTTGGTTCAAAGAAAAAGTTTGCAGGAAGTGTCACAGACAAGGTCACATACAGAGAATGTGCACGACAGGCAAAACGCACAATCAATTGAAAAGTCTCAGAAACAAAGCTAAGCAAATGGATAAAGTTATCAAATGTAAAACAGTACCACACAATGTAGAGTCTGACAAAGGTCAACTGTCATGCCTAGAGCTGCATAGTATAACTGAAGCAGAATACAAAATCATCTGAATCACAACAGAGGTGTCTGGTGTAAAACTGAAAATGGAGCTGCACACAGGGTTAGCTTGTCCATAATTTCAGAGGATGACTACAGCAGACTGTTTTCTAAGATACCATTAGAGAAGACCTCAGTGACGCTAAAGACATACACAGGCGAAAAGTGTCTCCAAAGACAAACTGAAAGTAAATGTAATGTACAGAGGCTAAACACAACAGGTAGAGCTTTCTGTATTGAAAAGTGGAGGGCCAGCACTTTTTGGACATGAATAGTTGAGAAAAATCAATCAGTCAAAGCTTTCTGTGTGGCATTAACAGGCGATGGCAACCCAAATGGTAGCACTCTCCAGAGACTGGTACAGCTACTTACCGCTAATGAAAAGGTGTTTGAGAAAGGAATTGGTGAACGAAAAGGCATGAAGGCCAGAATTGAATGGATGAAACAGCAACACCAAGTTTCCATAAAGCGCATCCAGTGCCTTACGCACTACATCCTAAAGTGGATGCTGAACGGCAGAGCTTGGAGGCATGTGGAATTCTCTCCGAGGTTGAGAGGAGCGACTGGGCCATATCATTGACCCAGTGATCAAAAAGCGAAGGTCAGAGCTGTTCACATTTGTGGGGATTTCAAAATGAACATCATCTACCATGAATAGAAACATTTTTGGCAGGTGGGGAGAGATTTTCAAAAATTGACTTGTCACAAGCCTATCTGCAAATAGAGATTGAGGAGTCAAGCAGGAAATTTCTCACAATCAACATTCACAAGGGATTGTTTCAGTATAATCGTCTCGTCTTTGACATCACATCAGCTCCAGCAATTTGGCAAAGAGCAATGGACCAAGTGCTCCAAGATATCCCAGGAACACAATGTTACCTTGGTGACATCATTGTGACTGGCAAAAATGATGAAGGTCACCTCCAGATCCTTGGTAAAGTGTTTGCCAGGCTAAGTGAGTACGGTTTGTCTGCAGAGAGAGAGAAATGTGAGATTTTCAAGAATGAAATCTCATACTGTGGATATGTCAATGTTAAATATAGCTTACATAAGTCACAAGATAAGACTGAAGCAGTGCTACAGGCACCCAAACTGAAAAAATGTTTTACAACTCAGGTTATACTTGGGCCTTGTAAACTACTGCCACCAGTTTCTCCCAACACTGCTAAAGTACTGCATCCATCAAATGCATCGTTACAGACAAGAACAAAGTGAAAATGCTCAGAAAGGTGTGAAAAAGCATTCAAGGAAATGAGATTAATAACATCCGATGAACTGCTCACCCATTATGATACAATTCTGCCCATCGGACTGGTGTCCGATGTGTCCCCTTGTGGAATTGGAGCCATTTTGTCATACGTTATGGAAAATGGACCTGAATGTCCGATTGGGCTTGCTTCAAGATCACTGACGAGCGCAGAATGCAACTACATATTGATCGACCAAGAGGACTTTAGTCTGGTGTAGGAAATGAAGAAGTTCCACCATTACCTGTACAGACAAAAGTTTACTCTAGTGACAGATCATCAGCCTCTTGTGTTCATTTTCAATCCCTGGAAGGGAATTCCAGTGATGACTGCTACCCACTTACAATGTTGCACATTATTCCTATGAGCCCACTCTTATGACATAGTATTCAAGGGTACCAAACAATACAGCAACGCTGATAGCTTGTCACATCTTCCACTGTTGGCAACTGAAGAAGAAAATTCTTCATACTGTGACCCAGAAGCAGTGTTCCACACAGCATTGGCGGACCAGTTGCTGGTAACAAATTCTGAAATACAAAGAGAAACAAGGAATGACCTGACTGTCAAAAGTCTATGAAATCACCATGCAAGGATGGCCAGCTCATGGTAACCCAATGTTTCCAGAGATCTCAGTGAGACAAAACCAACTGTTGGTGTATCAAAGAACACTGATGTGTGGATCACATGTTGTATTTCCCTCTAAACCTCGCACCAGAGTTTTATAAAATCTGCATGAAGGACACCTGCCTACTGTCAAGATGAAGAGTCTTGCCCAGAGATATGTGTGATGGCCGGGAATAGATAAACAGATTGAAAACGTGGCCAAAAGCTGTTCAGGATGAAAAAAATTCAAAATGAACCCCCAAAGTCACTGTTACACCCATGGGAGTGGCCGTCGTCAGCATGGCAAAGAGTTCATATTGACTTTGTTGGGCCATCCATGGACTCCCTGTTTCTGATTGCTGTGGGTGCCCATCCAAATTGGCTGGAGGTAATACCAATGAAGTCAACCTCATCAGCAAAACCTATCTCCTCTCTGAAGACTATCTCCACCAGAAGCGGCTTTCCAGAACAAATTGTGAGTGACAATGGACCACAATACACATCAGAAGAATTCTGACTTTTCATAAATTAAAATGGTATCAAACATTTCAAGTCAGCTTCTCACCACCTAACTGAGAGGGTTATCCGAAACTTCAAGAAGTCCATTAAAACAATAGACGAGGACATTTCTCTACAGCGTAATGTGGACAATTTCTTTTTTGTGTATCGGAACTCTGTTCATGCGACGACAAATCAAACATCTGCAATGCTGTTCATGAGCAGGAATCTGAGATCTCACATAGGCCTCCTGAAACCAGACCTCCAGAGGGAACTACAGAATAAACAGTTTAGCCAGTTGCCAAGTGAAGCGGCAAGGAGCTATGATATTGGACAAGATGTCTTTGTGCATGATTACTGAGAAGACTAGTGGACACCCAGTAGAATAGCTACAAGAACCGGACTACTAGTGTACACAGTAGATGTTCGAGATCAGACATGGAAACGTCATGTGGACCAGATACGAGATGCTCAAATGAAAAACACACCTGAGTTGATTGCATCCAATAAGGTGGACACATTACAGTCACCAGACTTACCTCTCAGTGATGCCATTCCACAGGTCCAGAAGCGCTATCCTGAAAGAAATAGAGCGCCTTCCAAACGACTGAAGTCAGTTATGGACTGCTATTGTGAAAGCATGTTTATTTGGATTGTAGGTTTATGAAAGAGAAATTTAACATTTTGTGCATATACAGTTTTATGTTGCATTCATTTAAAGGGGAAGGAAGTGTAATGTATGGATCTATTTCTTATAGGGCATTGACCCCGCCCACCCCCTTAGCAGTAAATATTGATCAGTTGTCTGCGCATGCACATTCTTCTCTCTCTCTCTCTCTCTCTCTCTCTCTCTCTCTCTCTCTCTCTCTCTCTCCAATGTGATTACACCAATTAGAGCCATCTTCCATGTGCATGCTTTTATTTAATTGATGTTTAAGTTGTGCACAGACACAACAAAGGGAATCATGGTAGAGAAAAGGTTAAGTGAGAGTGGAGGGAGTGGGAAGCACCAGAGAGACATTTTGTAATGATCAATAAACCAATTGTTAGGAATCAAATTATCTTGCCTGGTGTCTCAGGGCTGGGTATGTCTGCACCTGTGCTATTCCCCCAAATCTGAGCACTCCTTCTGTCACACATCCCTCCTGTGGTGCTACTGCCTCACTATTTCCAGCATCCTTTGCTCCTGCCAGATTCACAAGCTCACTCTCCACTCCATGTTGACAAATACAGTACTGTCCAAAGGTCTTAGGCACCCTCTAAACCCCATTCTCCTGCCTTCTCCCTGATGATCTTACTAATCAAGAACCTATCAACCTCCGCTTTAAATGTATCCAATAATTTGGCCTCCGCTGCCAACTGTAGCAATGAATTCCACAGATTCTCCACCCTCTTGCTAAAGAAATTCCTCCTCATCTCTGTTCTTATGTGAAGTCCTTCTGTACCCTCTGGTCCTAGCCTTTGAATTGAATCTGAAGAATAGATTATGACTAGCAAGGATTATAACAGTTGATTCTGATTGGAATGTCATGTTAAGCTAGGTTTTTTTTGTAATAGATGGAGAGTAGAGTTTTACTTGGCTTTATGAAAGATTTCTGCATCTTCTGCAAAACAGGTTTGGGTGTTATCAAATTTACATTCAAAATCTAATATAATTTCTGCACAAATGCTGTTGCACTTCAGTGATTTTAAACAATAGAAAGGTGTTAGGCTGTAAATTTTCATTTATTTCTCCTCTATGTTTTGGTTATTATGGAAAATAACTTGGGCAAATGACAAATGGAGAAGTTACTGTAAGTTAGTTTTGCTGATGTCTCCATTGTTGATGTAGAACATTCTGATCCATAAAAATCAATCCTTGCATGATTGTTTGTGATCAGTGAGCAGATAGAAGTGATGATTAATGTAGAAGGACAAATAGGATGTTAGAAATGGTGTGAAGTACTATTGGACTAACATGAAAATTCACAGATCAAAGGAAACCAAGAGAGATGAATTGATTTGGAGTTGTTGCAGAAAGTTCATAGTTTATTATTTTTTTAAATGCTTTTAAAGTGCTTAGAAAAATAGAGGGCTATGCACTTGGGAAATTCTAGGCAGTCTCTAGAGTAGGTTACATGGTCGGCACAACATTGTGGCCTGTAAAGTGCTGTAAATTTCTATATTCTATGTTTTTGTACCTTTAGAAATCCATCTGCTTATCTGAATCTTTATAAGTATTCAAATTGTATGAAAATATTTTAGACTGGAAAGCGTTTGCTGAAATTCCTCTCGATTAAAAAGGCAATTTTCTTTTCCATTGTGAGCTGAAGAAGGAATAGGTTTAGCATCACTACATGAGAAATCAAAACTGTTTCTTCCATCAAACTGATGCCCTGTTTTTTAAGGAAGGTAGATTAAGACATTATGATCAAAGGAAATAACTGGCACGGAAAAAGTTATTGGGCATTTAGGCTTAATTTTTGATGAAGTGTGCTAAAGTCTCAATAGCAAAGTGGGGATATTTGGGAGGTACTTTTCGAAAAATAGCATAATGTTTGAGCAACAACCTGCTCTGCTGAGAGATTTCATTCGGCTGTGCAGCAAAATGAGCGGGAGAGGAATTTTTCGACACTTCAGGTCAAAGCCCAAAATCAGGAAGGAGAATGAAGAGAGGAAATGGCCAGTAGAAAAGAAGACAGGAAGCGGTGAGACAGGAGATCTCAGTGGTCACTGGACAGAGGAGGGGGAAAGATGACTAGCAGGTTGCACCAGCATGATGGTGTGAGGGGGTTAGCAGATTGATGAGAGATGGAAGCAGAGAAAGAGAGTAAAATATACAAAGTTGATGGAGAAAGGGGAGGGTGAAGATTGCTCTTGGAATCATAATGTCATAATGTATGAATTTTTATTGACAGCTAGTTGTAAGAAACAAGCTGGAATAAGCAGAGATTCTATCAGATGTACCAAGAAAGCAGTAAGAGAAAGATTTCTGAGTTGGTGCAGTCAACCAAAGAACCATCTACCATGGAGAGCCTGTGATTCCTCAATAGGTTATTTGTTAAAGCTACATAGATATTTTCACCTCATTGTCCTTTCCCTGCAGCCCTGCAAGATACTTTTTTTCCCCATTTCTCTTGATTCCTAAACCCCTTAGGTACTGATGGACAGATCAGAATATTTCACAGACCAAGAACTATTTTCATTGTATCCCTGCAACACACACAAAATGCTGGTGGATCTCTTACTATCTTTCCCTTCAGTTAGTCCTGATGAAGGGTCTCAGCCCAAAACGTTGACAGTGCTTCTTCCTATAGATGCTGCCTGGCCTGCTGTGTTCCACCAGCATTTTGTGTGTGTTGCTTGAATTTCCAGCATCTGCAGATTTCCTCGTGTTCATTGTACCTCTAACTATTTTGACCACTATCTTAATTTCCTGTCATAAGATTTATGGCAGAGGTTGACAACCATTCCTCCATTAATCACCTTGTGGTGTAGATCACTACTCCCATAATTGGAGTTATTGAATCGTACAGCACAGAAACAGATTCTTCAGCCCACAAGTGCATGTTGATGTAATTCTTCATCTACACCAGGGGTTCCTAACATTTTGTATACCATGGACCAATGCTATTAAACAAGGAGTCCATGGAACCCAGATTGGGAATCATTGCTCTATACCAATCCTACATTAGGACAGTATCTTTCTACATCCTTCATATTAAAGTGTCTGTCTAATTGCCTCTTAAACATGGCATTGCAGTTGGTCCTGCCACTTCTACTTCCAGTGCATTCTAGATATCAGCCCCTCTCTGTGTAAAAAGAACACAGCCTTTAAACTTCTTCCTCTCATTGTAAACAACTTGTTTTTTGGTACCCATGCCTTGGGGAAGGGATTTTGACTAACCACTCTATTTTAAACCTCTCATTATTTTATATACTTTATAGAGGTCTCCCCTCAGCTGCCTTTTCACCAGGAAAATAAACAACCCCAGCCTATCTACTCTTTCTCACGACTACGGTTCTTTTATAGTCTGGTGAATCTCCATTGCACTCTCTTGAGTGTTATCAAATCCTTCCACTTTAGCTTTTTGGCTTGTGATAGAGTCTGCTTCTCTTATTAATGTAATATGTGTGCACTGGTATTTGAAATTCCAATTGTTCAAAAAATATATTCTTTGTCTTACTGTCATAACATTTCAGAATTCTGCATGTCTCTTAAATCTCTTCAACATTTTCCAAGAAACTGAGGAGAGTATTTTTTAAGTCTTCTCTACCTGCTCCCAAGGTCTTGACATCTTTCTATGGAAGGCAGAAGGCACAATTGAAAGAATTTTTGTATGGCATATTAGATTCTTCAGAAGGCACAAAACATGTATGAGAGAATTTACCTGGCAGGTCAGTGAGTCCAGGGGTTGGAGTTTGAAGGCCAGAGCTCAAAGTACCATGATTGGTGAGTTCTGAGGTCAATGCTAGAAGTCTAAGCTCGAAAGTTGAAGACCAAAGTCAACTGGTCCAGAGACTGGGGCCCAATGTTCATAGCCCCTGGGTCAGCGTATCTAGAAGTTAGAGGCACGATGCCATGTTTGGGCTGCCCCCAGCACAATCTTGGTGAGTTGGCTGTTATCACAAACAACATATTTCACTGTATGTTTTGATATACTATATGTTGATAAATGAATCTGAAGTTATTTTTAAGAACTAAGCTAAATTGTAAAATAATTAGTTTGCATCTGGTATATCCATGAATGTTGGGTGGAATGCTTTGATTGGTTAGATGGATGGATGGATGGAAGCAAATGAATCTGAAGTTAGATCTAGGCTAACTGGGTACACTGTTTTGCCTCAATTACTCTGGAGAATTGAAGGAAATTTTAGATACTTCTAAATATTATTGTCTCAGTTATCCAATACCCAGTGGTGAAAGTTATCAGCACAAAATATTGGTAAGAAAGTGCCATATTGATAACCACTTTCTGTAAATTTTTGTAGCTTCATCTTAAGAAAATACTGGTCAGTGCTGATAGACATTGTTTTCACCTTTGCCGATGACTATTTGGTGTATAGATTAATTATAACTGGGATTTCCAAAAAGCAAAATAAATCCAAAGAGTTAAGTTAGGTTGTCAGTTACAAACACAAGAAAGTCAAAAAGCTGGAGGAACTCAGGAGGTCAGGCAGTATCAATGGATTCCCATTTCTGTTCCGTCATATCGATCCATCACCTCCTCTTCTGCCAAGATGAGGCTACTCTCAGGGTGGAGGAGCAACACCTTGTATTCTGTCTGTGTACTGTCCAACTTGATTACATGAATACTGATTTATCCTTCCAGTAAACAATTGTTCCCCATCCCCCTCTGTTCTTCACTCTGGCCTTTTACTTCCCCCGAGTCCCCTCCTCCTTTACTTTCTCCTATGGTCTACTCTCCCCTCCTATCAAATTCCTTCTTCCTGAGCCTTCCCACCCACCTGGCTTCACCGATCATCTTTGAGCTAGCCTCTTTCCCTCCCCCTACCTTTTTATTCTGGCATTTTCCCCTTTCATTTTCAGTCCTGAGGAAGAGTCTTGGCCTGAAACATCAGCTATTTATTCTTTTCCATAGATGCTGCTTGATCTGCTGAGTTCCTCCACCATTTCTTGTGCGTTACATTGTCCGATTTGCTTATATAGAAATTGCTGAAAAAACATGATTATCTGCAAAACATATCAGTTGTTACAGAATTATAGGATGACTTTAAGGATTGGAATTCCAATTTCGTGCTCTTTAATCTTTTGAAAATGTGATCGTCATATTGATATCCACTTTCCTTAGATTTCTGTAGCTTCATCTTAAGAAAGGATGCCATAGTACACTGAATTGACATTTATTAGAAATTAGTGCATCAAATCAAATAAGCTGCCAGATAATCCATTCAGCAAGTGACTGATTCCAACAACATTGTCATGAGTGGGAGTACACCAATGAGTTCACCTTACAATTCCTGCTGCCTTTCTGTTAGGGCAATTCTGGTTACCCTTTATCATTGTTTGGGAAGGTATATTAAAAACAATTCAGAAGCTTTCATAAAACAGAAGAATTTCTCGGCAGTTAGGCATTTACTCCCATTTTTTAATCGGTTGCAGGTTGTACTGTATTTATCATCCACTCTTATCTGCCTCAGATTCGCATAAGTTTATTGTCAAGTATGACCATAAGACCATAAGATATAGGAGCAGAATTAGGCCATTTGGCCTATCAAGACTGTTCCACCGTTTCAACATGGCTGATCCATTTCCCTCTCAGCCCCAAAAATACTACCAGGGCGCGATGAAATTTGTTGCTCATGTAGAGATCACAGAACAAATAGCAAACGTGGCAGAGATGTAAGAATAGAACAATGATAAGCACAAGTCAAGTCAAGTTTATTGGCTTTTAACTATATACATGTATACCGTCAAATGAAATGTGTCTGCAGACCAGGGTGTAAAGCACAGTAGTACACACAGCACACATATAACACACGATTACTTCGCAGATGAATAATTAAATTTACAAATGAATTACACATAAATAAAGTGCATAAATTATATATTGTTGGATAGAGTACAATTATCCAGTGACACAAAGGTAAAATATTATCTTCATCTGTCATGTGTACATCAAAACCGACATGAAATGTGTCATTTTGCATCAACGTCCAACGTGCTTGAGAGCCTGTGACTGTCGCCACGATACTGGCACCAGCATGGCATGCCCACAACTTACTCATGCTGACCTGTACACCTTTGGAATGGAGGACTAAGCAGGAGCATCCAGAGGAAACCCATACGGTCATGGAGAGAAAGTATAAACTCCTTACTGACAGAGGCAGGAATCGAACTCTGATTGATGATCGCTGGTTCTGTAAAGAGATTGCGCCAACTGTAATGCTACCATGCCACCCACAAGCAGCAGAATAGTGCAAAAATGGTTGTGTAAATTGTAGTAGTGCAAAATGAAATACTAAACTAATAATTTTGGAATAACTGAGAGAGATAGAATTAAGATTGCATGAATGTGCAGGAAGGGAATGTGAAAAAGGTAATTGATTCAGGAGTCCAGTATGAGTGAGGAAGAAGCTGGTCCTGAGACTGATCATCTGGAATATCAAGTTCCTTTATCTTTTCCCATAAGGTAAAAGAGAGGAAAGGGAATGGCCAGAGAAGAAGGTATCTTTGATGATACCGTTAAAGTTCTTGAAGCAGCCCACCATGAAAATAGACCTATGGTAATGGTGGGCTAGCTTCCTGAGCCACTACAGAGATTGTGTAGATGGTGTTCCCACTGTGTGGAACAACAGTTAATCAATGCAAAGTCTTGTTGGTTGATCCAAATCACAATTCTATGAATCCAGAACCTCGAAAAGGGCAAAACCAGTCAGTTTAATACAACAGATGCAAGATCAGAAATTCTAACTTTTTAATTGTAGGCTTACTTTAAAAAATTTACTTTACTTTTCAAAGATCCTAAGACCTCCAGATCAAAAGGAACACACACAAAATGCTGGAGGGACTCAGCAGGTCAGGCAACATCTATGGAAATGAACAGATCATTGACGTTTCAGGCAGGGACCATTCTTCAGGACTGAGAAGGGAGGTGTAAGGTGCCAGAATTAAAGGTGAGGGGAGGGGGGAGAGGAAGGAGGCTAGATGGAAAGTGACAGGTGAAGCCAGGTGAGTGAGAAAAGTCAAGGGCTGGAGACGAAGGAATCTAATAGGAGTGGACAGTGGACCTTAGGAGAAAGGCAATGAGGAAGGGACCCAAGGGGAAATAATAGGCAGGGAAGAAGTAAACGGCAAATATGAGGAATAGAGGAAAGGAGGGAGGGAAATGAGTTTACCGGAAGGAGAAATCCAGATCAATATCCTCTGGATTCAATTAAATTCAGTTTGATTCATTTCAAGTTTAATTGTCATTCAACTATACATGAATACATTCAAATAAAAGGGTGTTACTCCAGGGCCAAGGTGCAAAACACAGTACAAACAGTCATACACAGCACAGGGAACAAATAGTACATAATAAGATAGCAAGCATGTATAAGATATCAGTAAAACAGTCACACCTGTTTTTTTGGCTTAGTTCCATCTGCCTGAACCCTTTTCATCCATTGCTTATCCAAATTTCTCTTAAATTTTGAGGTTTTACAGGACCCACGATCAATGCTTTGATATGCATGTTCAATTCTACACTACCATCATAGAAAGCATCATCACATCAGGAAATTATAGACGCAAGAAAGAGGAGTTGGCCAATTTGATTGAAAGGGAACACTAGCAGGGATGATGGCAGAACACCAATGGCTGGAGTTTCTGGGAGCAATTTGGAAGGCACAGAATAGGTATCTCAAAGAAAAAGTATCCTAAAGCCAGGATTATGCAACCATGGTTGACAAGAGTAGTCAAAAACAACATAAACAGAAAAAGAGGGTATATAATAGAGCAAAAATTAGTGAGAAGTTAGAGGATTGGGAAGATTTTAAAAAGCAACAGAAAGCAACTAAAAATACAGAAGGAGGGACAAGATGAAGTATGAAGCCAATAATATCAAAGAGGATACCAAATGTTTTTTTCATATGTATTTGGAGTTAGAGAAACGTGAGTGTAAATATCAGACTGCTGGAAAAAAGATGTTGAGATGCTGGAGATGTAGTAATGGGGTCAAGGAAATGGCAGACAAATTAGACAAGTATCTTGCATCTGTCTTTACTATGGAAGACACTAGCAATATGCCAGAAATTCGAGAGTGTCAGGGGGCGAGGTGAGTGTAATTGCAGGAGAGTTTAACATCGGTAGCTGAGCGAAGGGCGCTGAGTAGGCTACGGTCAATTATGGAAAACCCTGAACATCCTCTACATAGCACCATCCAGAGACAGAGAAGCAGTTTCAGCGACAGGTTACTGTCGATGCAATGCTCCTCAGACAGGATGAAGAGGTCAATACTCCCCAATGCCATTAGGCTTTACAATTCAACTGCCAGGACTTAAGAACTTTTTTTTTTTTTTTTAAAAGCTATTATTAATGCTTTTTGAGTTAGTGATTTAGATGCATATCATATTATTACTGAGTTAAGTATTGTATGTACAACAAATGTATGGGACATTGGAAAAAATGTTGAATTTCCCCATGGGGATGAATAAAGTATCTATCTATCTATCTATCTATCTATCTATCTATCTATCTATTACTGGGTAGATGGGGCTGGGAAGCTCAAGTAGAAAGGTCACCTGGACCAGATGGATTACACCCCAGGATTCTGAAAAAAGAGATGATGGAACCACTAGCAATCATATTTCACAAATTATGGAATGGTTCTGGAAGACTGGAAAATTGAAAATGTCACTCCACCCTTCAAGAGGGGAGTGAGGCAGCAGAAAGAAAATTATAGTTCAGTTTGGCTGACCTCAATGGTTAGGAAGATGCTGGGGTTAATTGTTAAGAATGAGATCTCAGACCACTTGGAGGCACATGATTATATAGGTTAAGGTCAGAATGGTTTCCATTTAGGCGGCCTATAGGAAGTGCAGCACACGGCAGCAGCAGCCTTTTGGATCTGGTGCTACTTTAATTTAATTTTATAATTTAATTTTAAGGCACAATAAGGATTTAGGGCAAATGGATAACAGAGTGACTATCCACCATCGGCAGATACTGCTACAATAGAGATCGCCCAAAAACAAACCTTCATGAAAATCTGCCGGTTAGATTGCGCGACCTCGGCTTGCTGAGGGAATCGAGGCTGCAGTCCTCGGAGTCGCCTGTCTGTGAGGAAATGGAAGTGAGGCAAGTGGGCAGGAGTCTGTGCCAGGAAAAGAGTAAGCCCTATCCGGCTGGCTCTCCCATCCATTCTGCTCTCCAATGTTTGCTTGCTGACAGAATCAGGCCTGCAGTCCTTGGAGTCGCCTGATCCCGGTGGCTGGAGGTGGGGATGTCTTAAGCAGTGTGCGAGGAAGCAGAAGCGAGACAAGCAGGCAGGTGTCTGTTCCAGGAAAATCCATGCCCTAGCCAGCCGGCTCTCCTTTCCATTCTGTTCTCCAGTGGACATTAAATTGGACTACATCTGTGGCAACGAAATACTCGGTGGGAGGACAGAAATAGACGGAATTCCGGACGCTGTCATTTAGCTGTTTATTTATGTAACAGATTTTCCCCCAAGCCATCGGACTACCAACCTACTGCCCTCTGCTGTGCCTATTGTCTTGTTTATTATTTATTGTAATGCCTGCACTGTTCTGTGTACTTTATGCAGTCCTGGGTAGGTCTGTAGTCTAGTGTACTGTTTGTGTTGGTTTACATAGTTCAGTGTAGTTTTGTACTGTTCATGTACTGTTCACCATGGTTCTCAAAAACGTTTTGTTTTTACTGTCTACTGTACCAGCAGTTATGGTCGAAATGACAATAAAAAGTGACTTGACTTGACTTGAGCAAACACGAGGAAATCTGCAGATGCTGGAAATTCAAACAACAACACACACAAAATGCTGCTGTGTTCTACCAGCATTTTGTGTGACTTGACTTGACTTGACTTGACTTAAGAGAATATCTTATCTGACAAATCTGTTGGAGATCTTTGAGGAAGTAACAAGCAGGGTACACAAAGGAGAATTGGTAGATGATGTGTACTTGGATTTTCAGAAGGCCTTTCACAAGTTACTGCATGTGAGGCTGCTTAACAAGATATGAGCCCATGATATTACAGGAAAGATACAGGCATGGATAGAGGATTGACTGATTGGCAGGAAGCAAAGAGTGGGAGTAAAGGGAGTTTTATCTGGTTGGCTACCAGTGGCCAGTGGTGCTCCGCAGGGATTAATGCTGGGACCACTTCTTATTATCTTAGTTGATGATAATTTGGATGACTGAACTGATGGTTTTGTGGCCAAGATTGTGGATGATACGAAATTAGTTGGAGGGTCAGGTGGTGCTGAAGAAGCAGGGAGGTTGCAGAAGGACTTAGATAGATAAAAAGAATGGGCAAAAAAGTGGCAGATTGAATACAGTGTTAGGAAGTGTATGATGATGCAGTTTGGTAGAGGGAACAAAAGCTATCTTCTAAATGCCAGAAATTCAAAAATATGAGTTGCAATGGGATTTTGGAGTCTTCATGATTGAAGGTTAACATGCAGGCTGAGATAGTGGTGAGGAAGACAAATATAATGTTACCATTCATTTTGAGAGGAATAAAATATAAAAACAAGGATGTATTGCTGATAATTTATTAGGCACTGGTGAATCTTCAGTTGGATTATTGTGAGCAGTTTTGGGCCCTTTACTTAAGAAAGGATGTGCTGACATTGGAGAGGGTTCAAAGGAAGTTTATGAGAATAATTCTGGGAATGAAAGGCTTGTTGTATGAGGACCATTTGATGGTTTGGGGCCAGTACTCACTGGAATTTAAATAAAGGAGGGGGGATCTCATTAAAACCTATTGAATGTTGAAAGGCTTAGACAAAGTGGATATGGAGACCATGTTTCCTATGGTGGGGGGGTGGGTCTAGGACCAGAGGGTGCAGGTTAAGAATAGAAGGGCATCTATTTAAAATGGAGTTGAGGAAGAATTTCTTTTGCCAGAGAGTGGTGGATCTGTGCAATCTGTTGCCACAGGCTGTGGTGGAAACCAGGTTGTTGAGTTTATTTAAGCCGGCGATTGATAGGTTCTTGAATAGTCATGGAAAGAACTGTTACGGGGAGAAGGCAGGAGAATAGGGTTGGAAGGGAAATGGATTAGAATGATGAAATGACGGAGCAGACTCAATGGGACAAATGGGTAATTCTGCTCCTATCTTTTTATGGTCTTAAGGTCTTATCAGCCATTACTGGCTAGTTTGGTGTAGCATCCTCTCAGAATATATGAAAATTACAGCAAAATATCAGGACAGCAGACAAGTGCATTGGCTGCAGTCTACCATTACTGTAGGATAAAGAAGTGGGCAGGAAAAATTACTGCAGACATGACCCACCCTGCAAACCCTTCTACTGAAGCACACTATTGGGTTATTAAGAGAAAACATCACATCGTCATTAAAGTTTCTTCCTTCCAGCAGTTAATTTGATCAATCATTCTTGTTAGGCCTGCCCCCTCTATCTATCACTCTAGTTTCTGCACACTGCACTATAAACCCTCTTCCTATCATGCTGTTTACATTATAAATATTTTATTTAGAGATACAGAGTGGAACAAGTCCCTTTGGCTACACCATCCAGCAGCCCTAGCCTAATCATAGGACAATTTACATTGAACAATCAACCAACTAACTGGTATGTTTTTAGAATATGGGAAGAAATCAGAGCACCCAGAGGAAACACACATGATCATGAGGAGGAACATACAGATTCCTTAGAGACAGTGTCGGAACTGAACTCTGAACTCAATACCTCAAGCTGTAATAGCATCAAATCTGTAATACATGCTCATTTTCATGCAATTATGCACTTTTTATTTCTACGTTCCTACATCAAGCTCTAACTTCATTTTTATAATTTTTTAAAATTCTTTATAATTGTTGAATCTTGTTGGTTTTTGTTGCACATTGTACCAACACACCACAGCAAATTCCTAATACATGTAAATGTTATCATCATCATCATTATGTACCATGTTGTATGGCGTAGGCGATCATCGTGACCACAATTGTTCATGGGAAATTTTTCTACAGAAGTGGTTTGCCTCTGGGCAGTGTCTTTACAAGATGAGTGACCCCAGCCATTATCAATACTCGTCAGAGATTGTCTGCTTGGAGTCAGTGGTTGCATAACCAGGATATGTGATATGCACCAGCTGCTCATATGACCATCCACCACCTGATCCCATAGTTTCACGTGACCCTGATCAGGAGCACCACACCTTCCCTCGCTAGCCTGCAGGACACCCTTGAGAAAGGAGTGCCTGACACCTCCATTGGTAGAGACATATCTCCAGCCTGACAGACAATGTAAGTGTATATGGTGAATATTGTGAATCCTTGATGCTTGATATGACAAATAATGCTAACCTGTATAAAACTGATCATTAAATCATTTTTGTCAATTGATCCCACATTCACAACTTCCATATCAATTGTCAATCAGTGGGTTGAATTTACACCATATTCATTTAAAGACTTGGTCTCTCTGTGGTAGATTCCTGTCCATGTGAGTGCATATAGAATCTGAGATTGGGACACTTCAGATTTCCTAATACTTTGTCAAGTGCCCATAAAGCAGGGGCTCCCAACTGTTTTATGCCATGGACCCCAACAATTAACCAAAGTTCAATGACCCCAGGTTGGGAACCCCTTTCGTAAAGGGTTGCAAATCATAAATAGAGGTATCATCTAGAGTCTCTCTTTCAATTCAGCAATGAAAAGCAGTACATTGAAGTAAAATAGCTTTGTCAGGAGAATAAAATATAAAATCACCAACAACGTCCTTGGGTCGAAAAAGCCATGGAGGATTGGAGGGAGGCGAATGTTGTCCCCTTGTTCAAAAAAGGTAGTAAGTATAGACCAGTGAGCCTTACATCTGTGGTGGGAAAGATGTTGGAAAAGATTCTTAGAGATAGGGTCTGTGGCCATTTAGAGAATCATGGTCCGATCAGGGACAGTCAGCATGGCTTTGTGAAGGGCAGATCATGCCTAACAAGCAGATAGATATGGCCCTTATATAGATATGAGTTAGATATGGCCCTTGTGGCTAAAGGGATCGGGGGTATGGAGAGAAGACAGGTACAGGGTTCCGAGTTGGATGATCAGCCATGATCATACTGAATGGCGGTGCAGGCTCAAAGGGCGGAATGGCCTACTCCTGCACCTATTTTCTATGTTTCTAAGCCTGATAGAGTTCTTTGAGGAGGTGACCAGGCATATAGATGAGGGTAGTGCAGTGGATGTGATCTACATGGATTTTAGTAAGGCATTTGACAAGGTTCCGCAAGGTAGGTTTATTCAGAAAGTCAGAAGGCATGGGATCCAGGGAAGTTTGGCCAGGTGGATTCAGAACTGGCTTGCCTGCAGAAGGCAGAGGGTCATGGTGGAGGGAGTACATTCAGATTGGAGGGTTTTGACTAGTGGTGTCCCACAAGAATCTGTTCTAGGACCTCTACTTTTCGTGATTTTTATTAACGACCTGGATGTGGGGGTAGAAGGGTGGGTTGGAAAGTTTGCAGATGACACAAAGGTTGGTGGTGTTGTAGATAGTGTAGAAGATTGTTGAAGATTGCAGAGAGACATTGATAGGATGCAGAAGTGGGCTGAGAAGTGGCAGATGGAGTTCAACCCAGAGAAGTGTGAGGTGGTACACTTTGGAAGGACAAACCCCAAGGCAGAGTACAAAGTAAATGGCAGGATACTTGGTAGTGTGGAGGAGCAGAGGGATCTGGGGGTACATTTCCACAGATCTCTGAAAGTTGCCTCACAAGTAGATAGGGTAGTTAGGGTAGAGTTTAAGAGACGCGATGTAATGATGCAGCTGTATAAAACTCTAGTTAGGCCACACTTGGAGTACTGTGTCCAGTTCTGGTCACCTCAGTATAGGAAGGATGTGGAAGCATTGGAAAGGGTACAGAGGAGATTTACCAGGATGCTGCTTGGTTTAGAGAGTATGGATTATGATCAAAGATTAAAGGAGCTAGGACTTTACTCTTTGGAGAGAAGGAGGATGAGAGGAGACATGATAAAGGTGTACAAGATATTAATAGGAATAGACAAAGTGGACAGCCAGCACCTCTTCCCCAGGGCGTCACTGCTTAGTACAAGAGGACATGGCTTTAAGGTAAGGGGAGGGAAGTTCAAGGGGGATATTGGAGGAAGGGTTTTCACTCAGAGAGTGGTTGGTGCGTGGAATGCACTGCCTGAGTCAGTGGTGGAGGCAGATACACTAGTGAAGTTTAAGAGACTACTAGACAGGTATATGGAGGAATTTAAGGTAGGGGGTTATATGGGAGGCAGGGTTTGAGGGTCGGCACAACATTGTGGGCCGAATGGCCTGTAATGTGCTGTACTATTCTATGCTCTATATCCTCTGATTGAAATATTTCTTCTTAAAAATACAATCCCTTAAATCAATTCTTACAAAAACAACGTAAAGATATATTGCCAATTTGTTAGACCCATACAGAAACAGATTAATTATAACCAGAAAATTTAACAACAGTGGAATAATTCATGAATTGTATTGTCAGTACAGATGGACTCATTCCTTCTGCATCACTTTAACAAGTGTAGAGAGAATTGTTGGTGAATAATGCGGAGGAAACTGTCATTTAAAAAAAGAACTTTTCAAAGGATATCCGCTCATCAAAAAGACTGACAGCTTCCATCTCTGTGACATCACAATCTTCCTTTCCTCTGCAGCAAAGTTCTCATCCAAAACTATCATCTGTGACTTCCTTGCCTCCAGATTCCACTATTCCTGCCCGCATTTCCATTTTACAAACACTGTAAGCCTGAGCTCAATTAATACATAGACCAACTCTTATTCTCCCAACAATCCCATGTGTACTGTTGTCCAGCCCAGTCTTGCCTCAATGGTACAATTCTTATCCTTGCTTTCAGATCCTTGGGTGGTCTGGTGTTCTTCTCCCCTTTTACTTACCTTGTATTATCATCCTATGAGATCTACGCACTCTTGACACAAGAGATTCCTCAGATACTGCAGAACTTCAGAAAGACACAGAAGCTGCTGGAGGAATTCAATGGGTCAGGCAGCATCTCTGGAGGGAAATGAATCGTCGACGTTTTGGTCTGAGACAATCCATCAGGACTCATCATCCCTGATGGTTTATATATTGCACAATTCCCTTTGCCCTTCTATTAGCAAGGGATCTTTTGCTATGTTAAAAGCAACAAAAAAAAGAAAATTACGATCATGAAGATGCCCAACTGTAACACAGTGGATGACGGGGTGGAGATATGTCTCTATCAAAGGAGGTGTAAGGCACACCTTCCCTCCACTAGCCTGCAGGTCACCCTTGGGCAAAGTGTAGCACCTCCTTAGTCCCCAGTCAGAGTCACATGAAGCCTTGGGAGCAGGTGTGGATGGTCGTATGAGCAGCTGATGCATATCACAAGTCCTGTTTATGCAATCACTGACACCAAGCAAACAATCTCTGAAGAGTTTTGATAATGACGGGGGCCACCCATCTTGTAAAGATACTGACCAGAAGAAGAAGGCAATGGCAAGCCACTTTTAGGAAAAATTTGCCCAGAACAATCATGGTCAAAGACAGTGATCCCATCTGCCCATTCCACCTCTCTCAATTGGTTCAAATTCCACCTACCTTTTCCATCAGATTCCATCATTTGACCTTTGTTGTCTCCACCTATCACCTCCCAGCCTCAGTCACTATTCCCACCCTCCTCTCCTCCTTCTGTCAATCACCCTGCTCACCTGGATCCACCTATCACTGGCCAGCTCTTTCCCAAACCCTCCCATCACTTCTCAATACTGGCTATCTCTTCTCCATCCTTCAGTCCAGATGGAGGGTGTTGACTTCAAACTTCATCTGTCCATTTCCCTCCACAGATGATGTCTGACTCACAGTTGCAATATGTTTGTTCATTTGCACTCAAGATCTAAAGCACAGGTGGAAGCTCCAGTGCGAGTTAATGCAGGCAGGGTCAGAGTACCACAGTGCAGAAACAGGCCTTTCAGCCTATCTGGTCCATGCCAATCTGTTCCTTTGCTTAGTTCTATCTACCTGCACTCAGAAAATAACCCTCATAACACCTCTCATCCATGAACCTATCCAAACTTCTCTTAAATGTTATAATTGCTCACACATCTACCACTTCTGCTGGTAGCTCACTCCACCTTCCTACCACTCACTGCACGAATACGTTTCCTCTCAGATTCCCCTTAAATATTTTACCTTTCACTGTAAATCTAGAACCTCTAGTTCTAGTCTCGTCCAACCTGGTGAGAAAAAGCCTGTATACATTAACCCTACCTATACCCCTCACAATTTTGTATACCTCTATAAGATATCTCTTCACTCTCCTGTGCTCATGGGAATAAAGTCCAAACCTATTCAACCATTTGTGACGGAGACTGAGTTTCACACCAACTGTTAAAGGCTTCTGTGGCTTCTTTTGGGACATGACCATAAGAAACTGTGGAGAGCTGTGGACACAGCTCAGCACATCACTGAAAACAGCCTCCTCTCTATGGACTTTGTCTTTACCTCTCACTGCATCAGTAAAGCAGCTAGCATAATTCAAGCCACCACCCACCCTAGACATTCTCTCTCCTCCCCTCTCCTACTGAGCAGAAGATTAAAAAAAGCCTGAAAGTACATATCACCAGGCTCAAGAACAGCTTCTATCCCACTGTTGTCAGACAATGACCTCACCTTGACCTCACAATCTACCCTACGATCTTACATTTTAACTGCATTATACTTTCTCTGTACTTTATTCTGCATTGATATTGTCTCATCTTGTTCTTGCAATCTGATATGTATGAGCAGTATTCAAGACAATGTTTTCACTGTATTTCAGTACACGTGACAATAATAAACCAATATCAGTACTATCATCATCATTATGAACCGTGTTGTATTACATAGATGATTATGATCTCCATGACCATGATTGTTCTTGGCAAATTCTACAGAAGTGGTTTGCCATTGCTTTCTTCTGGGCAGTGTCTTTACAAGATGGGTGACCCCAACCAGTATCAATACTCTTCAGCAAATGTCTGCCTGGTGTCAGTGATCACATAACCAGGACTTATGATATGCACCAGCTGCTCATACAACCATCCACCGCTTACTCTCATGGCTTAATGGGACCCCGATGGGGTTTGGAAGGGGGGGCACTAAGCAGGTGCTATACCTTGCCCAAGGGTATCCTGCAGGCTAGCAGAGGGAAGGGGAGACTTACACCTCTTTTGGTAGAGTCATATCTCCACCCCACCACCCAAATACCAATATACCCCTCATAATTTTGTATAACTCTCTGCTCCTCCCTGACACTGTTGTAACTCCCCTGTTGCTTTGCTCAATAGCACACCCATCAAGGATGCATGCTTGATTTGAGACAATCATTTTCCAGCTCACTGCATTCTTACACCTCACGTTGCAAGTAAACATGAGATGTCCTCTGACTGACACAACAGGAGATATGAGATGTGGGGTAAAAATAGAATCAATAATCTGAAGAGAAGCAATCAGCACAGAAAATTCCATTTTGGATCAAAATTGTTGCAGGCACTCATCGAGAGGACCATTAATCAAATACTTTTAAGCGGAGCTTGTTTGTGGAAGTGGTCCAAATTATTCATCTGGTCTTTTGTAATTTGAAATAGGAAACAGAAGTGATTAATTTCATGTTCTAGTAAAGCTTATTATCTAAAGGGTACAAGGCTAAAGAGTCAGTTGAAAAATAAAAATAAAGAACATAAATATTGTCGAGCCAAAATTATTTGAATGATGCAGCAGGTAAATAAAATAACATTTTAGTCATAACCAGCAGCTGCTTGGAATGGAAACTGAACCATTGTCAAAATGTTAATAGAAACGTAGAAAATAGGTGCAGGAGTAGGCTATTCGGCCCTTCGAGCCTGCACCACCATTCAGTATGATCATGGCTGATCATCCAACTCAAAACCCTGTACCTGTTTTCTCTCCATACCCCCTGATCCCTTTAGCCACAAGGGCCATATCTAACTTCCTCTTAAATATAGCCAATGAACCGGCCTCAACTGTTTCCTGTGGCAGAGAATTCCACAGATTCACCACTCTCTGTGTGAAGAAGTTTTTTTTGTGTGAAGAAGTTTTTCCTCATCTACAAGGGATACAAGGGAGCGTAACTTTAAGGTGCTGGGAGATGTCAGAGGCAGGTTTTTTACACAGAGAGTGGTGGGTGTGTGGAACACCGTGCCAGAGGTGATGATAGAGGCAGATACATGAGGGACATTTAAGAGACTCTTAGATAGGCACATGGATGGTAGAAAAATGGAGGACTATGTGGGAAGGAAGGATCAGATTGATTTATAGAATGTGTTAAAATTCATCACAACATCATAGGCCAAAGGGTCTGTATTGTGCAGTACTGCTCTATGTTATAAAAGTCAAAGTCAAAATTATTGTCAACTGCAGAAATTCATGTATGCATAGGTGCATTGAAAAAGCTTGCAGCAGCATCACAAGCACCTAGCACCAGATAAGCAGCTTTCACAGAAACAAAACTTTTACAAGAACACAATTAGAACAAAAAGAAATCCAGAAGACCACTTTAATGCAAAGTGATCAGAGTGGTCACAGTGTTGCTGAACAGTTGTGATTAGGGTTGTGTTGCTTGGCTTAAGAACCAAATGATTGAAGGGAAGCAGCTGTTCCTGAACCTGGTGTTGCAGAACTGCAGGCTTCTGTACCTCCTGCCTGACGGTTCCTGTGAGAAGATGACATGGTCCGGTTTGTAGAGATCTTTGATGAATCAAAATCAAGATAAATTTATTATTAAAGTATATATATATATATAGATATAGATATATGTAACAATATACAACCTTACAGACATTTACAGGAAAATAAAGGAATAAAAATATAATTTTTGAAAATCTATACGTAAGCAAAGACTGACAAATAACCAATGTGCAAAAGAAGACAAATCATGTGAATAATAATCTTTTAAAAAAAGTAAATAAGTAATACTGAGAACATGAGTTGTAGAGTCCTTGAAAATGAGTTGAGTCAGTTCAGTGCTGAAGTGAGTGAAGTTACCCTTTTTGGTTCAGGAGCCTAATGGTTGAAGGGTAATAACTGTTCCTGAACCCGGTGGTGTGGGAACTAAGGTTCCTGTACCTTCTTCCTAATAGTTATAGCGAGAAGAGAACATGGCCTAGATTATGGAGGTCTTTGATAATGGATGCTGCTTTCTTGTGGCAGCGATCCTTGTAACTATGCTCGATTGGTGGGGAGGGTTTTGCCTGAGATGAACTGGGACTTCGTTGTCTCGAGGTAGCACCACCTGTAGACACTACTGATGGCAGGAGATGTGTCTCTGATGTATTGGGCAGAGTTCACTACTTTCTGCAGCTTCACTTTGCCTCAGCAGACTATAATGCAACCAGTCAAGATAGACCAGTAGAACTACAAAAGATTGGGCTGGATGTGAGATAGCTTGACCCACACCCACCACCCCACCCCACCCTGTGCTTGTCACATGACTGCATTATCAGGTGTAATGGTGTACTTTTCAGTCCTTAGTCATATACTAATGATCCAAAGACTTGAGTTCAGATCCCACTGTGACTTCCATGAAATTGGTGCTTTAACTAATCTGAAATTTAAGAAAGGAATTGCCTAGGGATGGAGCCATAAAACTGCCAGATTGTCTGTTCGGCATACATGTTGAGGAAATGTAATCGGCTCTTTTATATCTGTTCTGGCCTGTATCTGATATCAGACTAGTTTCACAGGAACATTTTCAGCCAACCTCTGAAATGGCAGAGCAAAGCCCTCAAGTTGTAATATATCTGGCCTGCTTGGCTCATTACCATCTTCTCAAAATATGCCAGTGCTTGGCCCATATCCCTCGAAACCTTTTCTATCCACATATTTATCCAACTGTCGTTTAAATGTCATTTCTGTGCCAGCCTCAACTACTGTCTCTGGCAGCTCATTGCATATACACATCTCCCGCTGCTTGAAGAAGTTGCCGAACAGATCCTTCTGAAATCTCTCCTCTCTCGTCATAAACCAATGGCCTCAGGTTTTTGGGTTCCCATCACCCTGTTGGGTGGTACGGAAAATGTGTGTATTTATGCTAGCTATGCCTTTCATGATTTTATGCACCTTGATAAAGACACTTCTGAATCACCTTGTCTTCTTTTGTACATCGGTTGTTTGTCTGTGTGTACTTTTTCATTGATTTTGTTGTATTTTGTTGTTCTACTGTGAATGCCTGCAATATAATGAATCTCAGAGTAGTATATGGTAATATATACATATTTTGATAATAAATTTACTTTGAACTTTGAATCTATGTTCCAAGGAATATAGTCCTAACCTGCTCAAAATGCCCTCGAATTCTGGCAACATTTTTCCAAATATTCATTGCGCTCTTTCCAACATAGTGATGTCCTTCCTATAACAGAGTGATGAAAACTGTACACAACACTCCAAATGCAGCCACACCAACATCTTGTACAGTATAAGTGGAACATAACCTGAAGTAATATAAAATTGATTTCATTAACAGTGACATTCTCATGACAAATCTCTCCTCCTGAGTACAATTTACAAAACCTCACTTTCTAGTTTATTCCTTCAAAGCCAATCATTGAGAAGGCTTCTCTCTTGAGAAATAATGAAATTTAGCAGTTAAAGTCCTCCCAGAAAATGAACAATTAACTTCCCTTTTTTTCACAACTTAACCAGCACTTTAGGAGGTTTGTGTGCTTTTGTTTTTGCTGCATGTGGCCAGCTACTTTCAATTTTGAAGGAATAGAGACTGAAAATCCCCCGAAGAGTGAAAACATTGCACAGATATTGCAGGATTGATTTATCGTGTAACTTGCAGACCCAGGCACCTCAAATTTGTCATGATTATATAACTAAGCTCAAGTGGAGCAATTGCAACAAAGGCAGGATAAGGTTACATTATTCATTATATGCTATCTTTTGCCAAGATCACTCATTACCATCCCTGTGGTGTTGCCCAGATCCTTTCTAACAGAGACTGCCTTTGTTTATCAAAACCGTTGGCCACACTTCAGTTAACTCCAACTTCATAATCTTTAAGGCATTCTCTGCACTCCTCTTATCCCCACTGTATAAAAGATCCGTCAAAACATTTCCTGCACTTGTGCGTAAAACGTCTTCCGTGCAAATCAGTTCCACCCTTGCAGATATACAATGGCCCCTGTTCCTCAATGTATTGACATGTATTGCAAGAAACAATATGGTGCTGAGTTGCAACTTCTGTTGAGTTGCAATTCAGATTTAGTTGTTTTTTTTTCATTGTTTTCTTGGTTTGTAAGGATGATTTAGGGACAGAGAGGGGAGTTAGGGGTTAAGATTTAGAGGCAGGAATGTCAGACTCCTGTTATGACCTCTTGTACGATAAGAGGATGTGAGGAATTAGAGGACAAGCCAGAGTCTAAGACTCCGTACCGAGCTCAGAGGCCAGCAACATGGACATGGGACATCTATCCATAGAAGGTTGGGCTGGCAGAAAATGGACGAGGGCCCCCAAGGTTAGCAAGTTGTCGGTGGGTCCCAGAGTTGTACTTAAGTGTAGGCAAGAGGAATGAGTTCCCATGCAACACACACAAAATGCTGGAGAAACTCAGCAGCTCAGGCAGCATCAATGGAAATGGATAAACAGTCGACTTCTCAGGTTGAAACCCTTCAGTTCCAATGACCTCCTGGATTCATGAATCGGTGGGTCTGAGGATTAGTGTCCAGAGCATATCATCAGCAAATCCAGAGTACAAATCGAGGTGTTAGGTGATTGGCATCTATGCTGAGGATCAAGGCCCAAGGATCAAATCAGAAATCTGGAAGTCAAGGCCCATCAGCCAAACCAAGGGGATCCAAAGCCCAGTGCCTGGAAGCCCGAGTCTGCTGGAGGCTGGAAAGCTGCAGACTGGAGGCATGCCCTGATGTTAAAGGACTATTATATGTGTGAGTGGGTGGGAGAAATGGGGCTTGGTTTGCTGTTGTTGTTTTGTTGCCTGTTGTGTTCTATGTTGTTCTGCCAAGCTTTGTGGGCATGCTATGTTGGCACCAGAATGTGTGGCAATGATTGTAGTCTGCTCCAAGGACACCCTCGGGTGTGCTGTTTGCTACTGAAAATGTCACATTTCACTGTATGTTGTACATGTCAAAATAAAACGTGAAACTTGCATCTTAAATATCTGCACCCTTATTTGCATTTCGATCCATGACATATTTCAGTCGTGCCAATCATTTTAACCCTTCATTTCGGACATTTTTATCCTTCAATTTCAACATTGTTTGCAGTAACTTCACTTAAATGGGTCTCTCCCCTAACTTCTTCATCTTGTCTTGTCTTTCAGGTCTTCAATAATCCCAAAATTTATTATTTTTGTCTCACATTCAATTATACTTCTCACTATTGAGGATTGTTTTCCTTCAAGTCAGACTCTGTTGAATAATCCATAGAGGAAAGAATGAAAGATTGTTGCCCATTCTATCCATAAGACCTTAAGATATAGGAGCAGTAGGCCATTCGACCCATCAAGTATGCTCCGCCATTCAATCATGGGCTGATTCAATTCTTCCAGTCATCCCCACATCCCTGCTTTCACCCCATACCCTTTGTTGCCCTGGCAAATCAGAACCTATCTATCTCTGCCTTAAATATACCCAATGACTTGGCCTCCACAGTTGCTCGTGGCAACAAATTCCACAGATTTACCACCCTCTGACTAAAGTAATTTCTCTGCATCTCAGTTCTAAAAGGACATCCTTCTATACTGAAGTGTTGCCCTCTTGTCCTAGAATCCCCTACCATGGGAAATAACTTTGCCATATCTAACATGTTCGGGCCTTTTAACATTCTGAACGTTTCTATGAGATCTCCCCTCATTCTCCTGAACTTCAGGGTATACAGCCCAAGAGCTGTCAGATGTTCCTCATATGGTAACCCTCTCATTCCTGGAATCATTCTCGTGAATCTTCTCTGAACCCTCTCCAATGTCAGTATAGCCTTTCTAAAATAAGGAGCCCAAAACTGCACACAATACTCCATGTGTTCTCACAAGTTCCTTATATAGCCTCAACATCTATACCTCTAGGAATGATTGCCAACATTGAATTCGCCTTCTTCACAACCGACTCAAGATGGATGGACAAGTAGATTAAATAAAACCAAAGACAACCATTTAACATCCATGTCTACACTAGCTCTGAAGGAGCTATGCAATAATTCCTACCTGCACTCAGCGGCACTTTATCAGAATTATTATCGCTGACTAATATGATATAATTTTTTTGCTTTGTGCCAGCAGTACAATACAAAAGCATAAAATTATTATGTTTGTGATCTTCTGCTGCTGTAGCCTAGCCACTTCAAGGTTCAATGTGTTGTGCATTCAGAGGTGCTCTTCCACACACCACTGTGTGGTTATTTGACTTACTGTCGGTTTCCTGGCCATTCTCCTCTGACCTCTCTCATTAGTAAGGCATTTTTGCTGAGAGAACTTCTACTCACTGGGTGCTTTTGTTTTGTTTTTTTATGCCATTCTCTATAAACTCGGGAGACTACTGCATGTGTAAATCCAAGGAGTCCTGAAGTTATTTCAGTCCCTGTCTTCTTGAGCCAGTCTGGTCATTCTCTTCTGAACTCTCTCATTAACGAGGCACAGAGGTTACCACTCACTGGATTATTTTTATTTTTCTCACCATTCTCTGTAAAGCTTACAGACTACTGTGTGTGAAAATCCCAGGTGATCGGCATTTTCTGATATAATCAAACCACCCCATCTGGCACCGGCAATCATTCCATGGTCAAAGTCACTTTGATCACATTTCTTCCCCATTCTGATGTTTGATCTGAACAATAACTGATCTCTTGACCATGTCTGCATACTTTTATGCATTGAGTTACTGCCACGTGATAGGCTGATTAGATATTTGCATTAGCAAGCAGGTGTGCAATTGTACCTAATAATTGTACTGAGTGTAGTTACGAAGGATTATGCAATTTCTTCATCATTCTGTGATGTATATGTCTATATCCTCTTGACATAGTGAATACCAGGTTATACCAACTCACTGTATAAAATTTCAAATTCCACATTTTCTTCCCTGCCATCTTGTATCTGATTTATAACATTTCAAATAAATACTTTTTCATGAAGAGCAACATCTCAGATACAGATACAGAAAAACAAAAATACTAGAAAAACTCAGCAGGTTAGTCAGCGCCTGTGGAGAAGGAAGCAGAATTTACACTCCAAAAACATGTGAAAAGCCGTTGACATGAAACAACAGCTCCACTTCTCTCTTTATAAATTCAAATTTCGATAGATGTACAGTGGAGAATATCTTATCCAACTGCATCATGGCCTGGTATGGAAACACCAATGCCCAGGAATAGAAAGAATTATGAAAACTAGAGGGCTTTATCTGTGATCAGTTGGGCTGGATCCACCCCACACTTGAGAACATTTACTAAGAGTGCTGCCACGAGAAAGCAGCATTCATCATTAAAGATCCCCATGCTTTATTCTTGCTACTACCATCAGGCAGGAATTGCATGAGCCTTAGGTCCCACACCACTAGAGGCAGTAATAATTATAACCCTTCAATCATCAGGCACCTGAATGGGCATGGATAATTTCAATCACCTCTACTCTGAACTGAATCCACAATCTACAGATTCACTTTGCAACAACTCTACAATTCATGTTCTCAGTATAATTTATTATATTTATTTACACAATATGTCATATTTTGAACACTTTATTTTTCTATTTTAGTTTTTCATAAATTATATGGTATTTACTGTAAATGCCTGCAAGAAAATTAATCTCATGGCAGTATACAGTTACATAATATGTATTTTGATAATAAATTTACTTTGACTTTGGCTCCTTATATGTTCCCTAACCTGATGATTGTTACAATGAATTTGCTTTTTTTTAGAGTCATAGAAAAGTATAGCGCAGGAAAGTGCCCTTCTGCATATCTAGTCTGTGATCGTAATCTTCCATACCCATACCATTGATGTACCTATCCAAACTTCTCTTAAATGTTGAAATTGAGCTCACATGCTCCACTTGCATTGGCAGCTCATTTCACATGCTCACAATCCTCTGAGTGAGGAAGTTTCCCCTCATGTTCCCCTTAAACTTTTCACCTTTCACCCTTAATTAATGACCTCTAGTTATAGTCCCATCCAACCTCAGTGGAAAAAGCCTGCTTGTATTTACCCTATCTATACCCTGCATAATTTTGTATATCTCCATCAAATTTCCTCTCAATCATCTACGTTCCAAGGAATAAAGTCCTAACCTATTCAATCTTTTCATATAACTCAGGTCTTCCAGATCCAGCAACATCCTTGGAAACTTTCTCTGTGTTCTTTCAGCTTTATGCACATCTCTCCTATAGGGTGGTGACCAAACTGCACACAACACTCCAAATTAGGCCTCACCAATGTCTTATACAACTTCACATAACATCCCATCTGATAGATAGATAGATAGATAGATAGATAGATAGATAGATAGATAGATAGATAGATAGATAGATACTTTATTCATCCCCATGGGGAAATTCAACTTTTTTTCCAATGTCCCATACACTTGTTGTAGCAAAACTAATTACATACAATACTTAACTCAGTAAAAAAATATGATATGCATCTAAATCACCGTCTCAAAAAGCATTAATAATAGCTTTTAAAAAGTTCTTAAGTCCTGGCGGTAGAATTGTAAAGCCTAATGGCATTGGGGAGTATTGACCTCTTCATCCTGTCTGAGGAGCATTGCATCGATAGTAACCTGGCACTGAAACTGCTTCTCTGTCTCTGGATGGTGCTATGTAGAGGATGTTCAGAGTTATCCATAACTGACCGTAGCCTACTCAGCGCCCTTCGCTCAGCTACCGATGTTAAACTCTCCAGTACTTTGCCCACGACAGAGCCCGCCTTCCTTACCAGCTTATTAAGACGTGAGGCGTCCCTCTTCTTAATGCTTCCTCCCCAACACGCCACCACAAAGAAGAGGGCGCTCTCCACAACTGACCTATAGAACATCTTCAGCATCTCACTACAGACATTGAATGACGCCAACCTTCTAAGGAAGTACAATCTCTTGTATTCAATACTTTGATTGATGAAGATCAATGTGTCAAGAGCTTTGTTTATGACCATATCAACCTGTGACAACATTTCAATGAATTATGGACCTGCATTCCCAGATATTTATTTCATATATCTGGCAAATGAAATATTTTTGTTTATTTTTTGACCACAGAAAAATGTACAGGGCAATCTTTTCTTATTCTTTTTATTTTGTTTCAAAAAAGTGGGTTGGTTTGTCAGGAGATCTGGAGCAGAAATGTTGTTGTCTTAGAAAATTTCTGTACTTGCTTATGCAAGCCACAGGTCAGCAGGATGACATTACTTCTATTAAACAGTAAATGATGTGGAATCTTTCCTTTTGCCACCAGAAGAAATCCACGATCAATCATTGATCTCATCCACAAAATGTTCAATGCTGAAACTGAATTCAATTACAGTCATCATTACTTCCATGTGGAAGAGCTTGATTAATATATTTTCATGTAAAGAGAAAAACAGAAGAAAATAGGAGCAGGTGTAGGCCACCTGGCTTCTCAAATCTGTCATTCAATATGACAGAGTAATAGAATGTGGAAACAGGCCTATCAGACCAATTGGCCCAGGCCTACTACAGCATCCTCTCTGTTAGATGGAATGGTTTGTGTTCAGCCTCTAATGCTCCAAACCCCTCTCCTCAATGTACCTGGCCAAATGCCCCTTAAATGTTGTCATTGTGCCCCCACCTCAACCACTTGCTGTGGAAGCTCATTCCAGGTACTCATCGCTCTCTGTGTAGTCAGGTCACTTTTTAATCTTACCCTTTTTGTCTTCTATCTGTGCCTTCTAGTTTAGGATTCCCCAGCCCTGGGAAAAAGACTACAATTATTCATCCATCCATACTCGCCATGATTTAATAAATTTCACATTCTCAGAAAAAAGGGTCGTCCTTTTAGAATGGAGATGAGGAGGAATTTCTTTAGCCAGAAAGTGGTGAATCTGTGGAATTCTTTGCCACAGGTAGCTGTGGAGGCTGTCTTTATGTATATTTAAGGCAGAGGTTGATATATTCTTGACTGGTCTGGGCATGAAAGGATATGGGGAGAAGGCAGGAGATTGGGGTTGAGAGGAAAATTGGATCAGCCATGATGGAATGGCAGAACAGACTTGACAGGCCAAATTACCTAATTCTCCTCCTATATCTAATGGTCTTACAGTCTTAAGATCACCCCTCGTTCTCTGGAGCTCCACAGAATAAAGATCCAGTATGGCCAACCTCTCCCTATTGCTCAGACCATCCAGTCTAGGCAACATCTTCATAGATTTCTTCTTCATTCTCTCCAGCTTGACCACGTCTTCCTGGATGACCAAGAGCTGTACATAATCAAAACTAATCTCCCCCAATCCTCAAATTGAACTTCCTAAACCTGGTGTGAATTTTACAGCTTCAAGTGAGTTCATTTCTCAATCAGTTTGAGTCAACTTTATAGCCTTTAGAAGGCATTGGTCAGACCTCATCTGGAATACTGTGAGCAGTTTTAGGCTGCCTATCTAAAAAAGGATGTGCTGGCCTTAGAGAGGGTCACAAGAATTATTCCAGAAATGAAATGGTTAACATAAGAGGAACTAACAATTGGTTGCTGGGCATGTAGAGTTTAGGAAAATGAGGGGAGAGGGGTTAGATCTCAAAGAAACCTATTGTATATTGCAAAGCCTAGATAGAGTAGACATGGATAGGATATTTCCTATACTGCGGGGGTGGGGGGGGGGGGGTTGGTCTATGACCACAGGATACAAACTCAGAACGGAAGGATGCCCCTTTAGAGCAGGGATGAGAAAGAACTTCTTTAGCCAGCAGGTGGTGAAGCTGTGGAATCTATTGCCACAGTGGCTGTGGAGGCCAAGTCATTGGGTATATTTAAGAGGTTGCTAGGTTTTTAATTAGTAAGGGGATTAAAAGTTACGGGGGTAATGCAGGAGAATGGGTTTGAGAGGGATAATAAATCAACCATGATGAAATGATGGAGCAGACTTGATGGGCTGAGTGGCCTACTTCTGCTCCTGTATTTTATGGTCCTATGATCTAAATCGACCCATAGTCATCTGTAAAAATAGAACCCATTAGTAAAGGATGACCTGTTTATTCATATCTCCATCAGCCACATTATTCTGCTTTTGTTACAGTATATCTATAAACTGAATTACCAAATTAAATTAATTTCTAACACTCTGAAAAGTTGTGGGTGTTAATTTCATTTTTCAGCACATAAGGATCGTCTCAACAAGTCCCCGTTGGTGCAGTTAATTGTTGCTTTTGGCGCTTTTCCCAATAATGAACAATATCATTTCCCTCAGCTTGTTTTCAAATACACTTTATACTCATGTAATTTGGCTCAATGTAATGCAGTTGTAGCTCTGCGGAGATATACCGGGAATTGTCACAATATTTTGAAGTTGTTTGTTTGAGGGCTACTTGGTCTTTTAGGGAGAAAGTCTCTTCAATATTGAGCCTGATCTAGATTTTGATGCTGCTGCAGCACCTGTACCATCTGCTTAAACCTATAATAATGGTGCCAAATTACGAAAAAATAATAGGAACAAGATTTTGGGGAAGCTAATGGTTATTCACTGAAAATAATTGCTCAGTAGAACATTAAGATTGATAGAGCAATCAATTCCTGGAAAGCATCTCCTGGCCATTTGCTTGTAAGTTTATTTATTAAATGAGATGCAATGCGGAATAGACTCTTCACTCTCTTTGAGCTGTGTGTCCTGTATTCTCCAATTTAACCCTAGCCTAACCACAGGAAAATTTTTAATGACCGGCTAACCCACCAACCAGTACTTCTTTGGAGTGTGGGTGGAAACTTGAACATACAGAGAAAACCCACACATTCCATGGGGAGGACATACAGCTTCTTTACATATGATGTTGGAATTGAGCTGTGTTCCGATGCCACAGGCTACAACAGCATCACACTGACCGCTATGCCACCATGGCTCCCAAATTATTTTGAAGCTAAGCTAAGTTGAAGCAAGATAGTCAGTATTATGTGGGAATCAGTTAAGGCAGACTTGGGGTGTTACAAACAACTTGCTTCAGACTTCGGAGATTCTTGAAAGAAAAGTGCCAAAGTTTTAAATGCTTTGGAACGTTTCAGGTCATAAATCACGATGTGCAGTGATGGATGTTGTGCAGGTAAACATAATTTACCTTTTGTCTTGATATGAAGAGTTTATGATCTGCAAGGTTTGATGGTGGAAGGAACGCATTGTGCATTGAAAAATACGATCATCTGTGAACTTAGACTCAATCAGTTGACAGTGTTATTTGTCTGACAAAACCTCTATGGCTGAATATTAATCCCGTTCTTGTTGTTTTCTGTACTTTGGAAGAAAAGAATAAAAGCAGTTGCTTCTGAAAGAGAACTCACAAATTTAAAGTAATCAAATCTTGTCACTAATCATAATCAGGTTTATTATCACTGACATATGTCATGAAATATTTTCTTTTGCAGCACCAGAACAGTGCAATACATAAAATATACTATAAATTATATAGATAAAATTTATGTTTCATACTGTTCAAAATTTCAATGTTTAAAGTAAATTTATTATCAAAGTACATATCTGTCACCATAGGCAAACCTAAGGTTCATTTTCTTGTGGGCATACACAGTAAATCCAGGAAACACGATAAAATCAATGAAAAACTTCTCCCAACAGGAGGAGCAAATAACCATTTTGCCAAAGACAACAAATCGTGTAAATGCAAACGAGAAAAATAATAAATTAAGAAATATGCAATCGATATCGAGAACATGAGATGAAGAATCCTTGAAAGTGAGTCCATAGGTTGTGGGAACTGTTCAGTGATGGGACAAGTAAAGTTATCCCCTCTGGATCTAGAGCCTGATGACTGAGGGATAGTGTGTGTGTAGGCCTCCGTTAGTCTCGATAGACTATTGATTTGCACCTTGGAAAGTTTCCAGGGCGCAAGCCTGGGCAAGGTTTTTTTTTATAGAAGACCGGCAGTTGCCCAAGCTGCAAGTCTCCCCTCTCCACGCCACCAATGTTGTCCAAGGGAAGGGCATTAGGACCCATACAGCTTGGCACCGGTGTCTTCGCAGAGCAATGTCTGGTTAAGTGCCTTGCTCAAGGACACACACGCAGCCTCAGTCAAGGCTCGAACCAGCGACCTTCAGATAACTAGACAAATGCCTTAACCACTTGGCCACATGTCAACACTTGAGGGATAATAACTGTTCCTGAACCTGGTGGTGTGTGTCCTGAGGCTCCTGTATCTTCTTTGTGATATCAGCAGTGAGAAGAGAACATATCTGGGATGATTGGGTTTCTTTATGATGGATGCTGCTTTTCTGCAATACCACTCTATGTAGATGTGCTCAGCGGTGGAGAGAGATTTACCCATGAAGGACTGGGCATAATCACTACTTTTAGTAGAATTTTCCTTTCAAGGGCATTGGTGTTTCCATACTAGGCCATGATGCAACTAATCAATATACTCTCTGCCACATATCTTTAGAAGTTTGTCAAAAGTTTATGAAGGTATCTTCACTCCTTTTGATTCAGCCAATGGCAATGGCATGGTCAACAAACTTAAGTATGGCATTGGAGCTGAGCTTAGCCACACATCCGTAAGTGCAAAGCTAGTAGAGCAAGGAGCTAAGCACACAGCCTTGTGGTGCACCTGTGCTGATGGAGATCGTGCAGGAGATGTTGCTGCCAATTTGAATGTACTAAGGTCTGTAAGTGAGGAAATTGAGGATTCAATTGCACAAGAGGGTTCTGTGCCCAAGGTCTTGTAGCTTATTAATTAGTCTTGAGGAGATAATAGAACATAATTGATACAGAACATCCTTATGTATGAATCTTTGCTGTCCAGATGTTCCAGGGTTGAGTTTATCAAAACTACTGTATTCCTTTGAACCATCTGTAAAATGTGAATATAAAAGATATGAATAATTGTCAGAAGTGCAAAGAAAAGGGACTGAAATAAATTTATAAGGAATAATATTTGCATATATGAGGTGTAAATGGAAGGTGTCCTCAATGAGACCTCAATTAGATATGTTAAATTAGAAGCCTGCTCTCCTGTAAATGAGTATGTAAAAGCATATGTGTATGATGTTTTTGACGGTCAATAGGAATTTTATTTGATGATAAGTAACATCACGACATAGAGAAATGCTAAATGAATACTCAGCGTCACTTACTTACTTCCTGTTACACCACTGGCATTCAGGGCAGCAATGAAGGTCCTTCATCTCTGTCTGTCCATACCATCAAACACAGATGTATAAGGATTCTTCATTGCTGATTCTGTAACTATTTTTTTGACCAGTCAGGGTTGTTAGCCCTGAGCTGAACCTCCAACCCTGGAGGGCCAATGGACCACTCTTAGTCTGGCCTCTACCCTTTGACTAGTTTGGCATGGATGACCCTACCAAGAGCTAAAGTACAAGGCCCTGACTCAAGGCCGCCTGACTCTCCGGGTCATTGAGGCACTCATGCCTCCAAACCCTCTGACAAGGTTATAGTCCTCTTGAAGGGAATACTCAGCAGGACAGAAGTAAATGAAGAGTGACTGTGCATGTATTATAGAAGAACGTATGTTAAAGGCAAACATTCAGTTAAACTATACTAGCTTGACACACTAAGCACCAGAGATCCAGCTATAGTCTTGACTGTACGTATTGTGTTTGTATGTGCTCCCTGTGACCCCGCAAACCACGGACACCCCCCCCCCCCCCCCCCACCGCCATTGCTCCGGATTCCTCTCACTTCTCAAAAACATGTAGGTTAATGGGTTATGCTAAATTGCCTTCAGTCTGTTGGGGAAGGTGCTGAGAATGCAGAGAGAATAGAGCAGGTTTTATGTTGTGTAAATGAATGATGCTCTTACTGGCCACTTTATTAGGTATACCTGTACACCTGCTCATTAATGTAGATATCTAATGAGCCAAGCACACTTCAAATTAAGTTAAGTATCATTTAACCATGTACATAACGTATGTAACCATATAATGTATATAGAATCAAGAAAATGTTTCTTCAAGCCAAGGTGTAAAGCACAGTAGTACAAATAACACACATAACACACGATTACTTATAAAGGTAAGGACAAAATCTACAGAAGAATCAACATAAATAACACACTGATGTGCATTAATATTAAACATTGTAAGGTACAGAACAGATTAACTAGTAGCACGTCGTATACAATGCAGCAGGGAGTTCAGAAGCTTAATGGCCTGGGGGAAGAAATTCTTTCTCATCCTGACTGTTCTTGTTTTTATGCATCATTGTCTCCTGCCTGATGGTAGAAAGTAAATGAAGGTAGGGAGACCCCTTTGATCCTCTCAGCTGCTTTACAGTCCTTTGTAGGGACTTCTGGTCGGATCCTTGACTGCTTCCATAGCAGATGGAGATGCAGCCAATCTGGCTGTCAGTGCTCTCATTGATGCCCCTCAATGGCAGCAACTCAATGTCTAAAAGCACGCAGACATGGTCAAGAGGTTCAGTTGTTGTTCAGACCAAACACCAGAATGGGGAAGAAATGAGATCTAAGTGACTTTGACCATGGAAAGATTGTTAGAGCCTAAAGGCGTGGTTTGAGTATCTCAGGAAAAAGCTGATCTGAGGTTTTCACACCCAATGGTCTCCAGAGTTTACAGAGTCGTGCACAAAAAGAACATCCAGTGTGCAGCGGTTCTCTGGGCAAAATGACCTCATTAATGAGAGAGGTCAGAAAAGAATGGCCAGATTGGTTGAAGCCAACAGGAAAGTGACAATAACTTACATAACACCAGTGGTGTGGAGAAGTGCATCTCTGAATACACAATACATTGAAACATGGAATGGATGAATACCATGTACACTCAGTGCACTTGACTGGATACAGGAGGCAGCGAATACAGTGTTCACTGAGTGTCATTTAGTTTGACAAAATGAACGCCAGACACCCAGCTACAAACCTGACCTCTGGTGCTGGATGAGTGAAGCTGGAATGTGCTCGGCTTGACTGCACAGCATCCCAGTCTCCCCTCCACCGCCCCCTCCACGGGGGATCTGAATTTGTCCCACATCCCAGAGACATATAAGATGGTGGGTTACTATAAATTGTCCCTAGTGTGTTGGTGAAGTGGTAGAAGAAGATGGGTGATGAGAATGTGGAGAGAACTGGAGTGGCGTGGTAGCATATCGTGATTACGGTGCCTGAAACTTGGGTTGAATTGCCACCACTGACTGTATGAGGTTTGTACATTGTCCTCATGACTGCGCAGGTACTTCAGTCTCCTTCAACACTCCAAAAATATACAGATTGGTAGGTTAATTGATCACATGGGTGTTACTGGACAGCGCTGGCTCAATGGACCAGTAGGGCATGTTTCTGTGCTGGACCTCCAAATAAAAATAGAACAAAAAGCATGATTTATGTGGTGTAAATGAATGGAAGATGGTCAGCACAGACACAGTGGGCCAAAGAGCCTGTTTTCATGCTGTATCTCTCTGTGAATTATACTTCTCTGCTTCACTGTCCAAGTTCTTGGCAGCCTGATATCTTCCTTGAATACGTGTGGATTTGCAGGTCACTGGAATTATTAAGTTTCCATGCACGCCGCCCACACGGGCTTGGCGAACAACCACTCAAGGTCGTGAAGATGACTGTGACAAATGAGATTATAAATAAGTGGAACATTGAGGCTTTCTTTGAAATCTCCTAAGCCAGCTATAAAGCTGTGATAGCAGTCTTTATCAGAATACTCCTCCAGTGGGGGGATGTTGCTTGCGTGTGAACTTTACGATTACTTTGCTTCATCAGTAAAGTTACAGATCTGACAGATAAGGTTGATTTTAAAGCTGGAAGTTTAATGTAAATTTATTTACAAAGTACATATACGTCATCATATGCAACTCTGAGATTCAATTTCTTGTGGCCATCCACAGTAGATTCAAAGAAACATCATAGAATCAATGAAAAACTGCACACAACAAGACAAACAACCCATATTCAAAAGACAACATATGCTGTAAATACAAATGGTAAAACATTACAAAACAATAATGATAATAAGTAAGCAATAAATATCAAGAATATGAGATGAAGAGCCCTTGAAAATGAGTCCATGGCTTGTGGGAATAGTTCGGTATTAGGGTGAGTGAAGTTATCCCCTCTAGTTCAAAAGTCTGATGGTTGAGGGGTAATAATTGTTCCTGAAGCTGGTGCTGTGAGTCCTGAGGCTCCTGTACCTCCTTCCTGATGGCAGCAGTGAGAAGGGAGCATAGCATAAATGGTGGGGTTCCCTAATGATAGATGCTGCTTTCCTGCATTCTCCTTGTCATTGTCTCAATAGAGTGCGGAGCTTTACCTATGATGGACTGGGCTGTCATTATACTCTCCACTGTATATCTGTGGAAGTTTGTCAAACTTCTAGATGTCATGCCAAATCTTCACAAACTTCTAAGAAAGTAGAGGCACTGCCGTGTTTTCTTTACGTTCTAGACCCCAGACAGATCCTCTGAAATGTAACACGGAGGAATTTAAAGTTGCTGACTGATGCCTGATGAAGACTGGCTCATGGACCTCCAGTTTCATCCTCCTGTAGTCAATAATCAATTCCAGCCCAAGAACTGGGCTTTTATGCCTGAGAAATTTCTACCTCTCTTTAAAACAGTTGAATGAATAATTAGAGGATGGAGTGAGGATTGGCATAGTTGTTAGATAATGTTTTGCTACAGTTTTCTGAATGTAAGGAAGTGGATCAGAGTTTTCCCTTGCTTTTCTTCCTGGTGAAATCATAGAAGCTGAATGCCACTGGGAATTCAGTGGAGGGATCTGAAATCAGGAAAAGGTCTATCACTATATCCTTAAAATCTTGTTAGGTTGCAATACCTAATAAAGAAATTAATTCATGAATTCCATGCACCACTTCGTTGTTTTAAAGGTCAAAGTTCAAATTAAATTTATTATCAAAGTACATAATATGTCACTACATACTACACTGAGATCGATTTTCTTGTGGGTATTGACATTTAAACAAGGAAATTAAAAACATGAAGAAAGACAAATTAATTTGAATTTTCAAAAACTGCAGATGCTGGAAATCTGAAATAAAGCCAGAAAATACTGGAAAAACTGTAATGTTAACAATTCAGTTTGAAGACCCTCCATCTCAACTGTTAGCTCTTTCATCAGTAGATAAGGAGCTAATAGTAAACATATCATCGAGGCTCAAGGAATGGAATAAAGTGGGCAGTAAAGGCTGGTGGTTGCCTAAGCGACAGGAAACAGAGAGTGGCATTGAAAGAAAGACACAAGAGACTGCAGATGCTGGAATATGGAGCAGCAAGCAATCTGCTGGAGGAACTCAGCAGGTCGAGTGGCATCTGTGTGATGAAAGGAATTGCCAGCATTTCAACTCAAAACCGTGTAGCAGGTTAAACACAAGAGATTCTGTAGGTGTTGGAAATCCAGAGTAACACACACAAAATTCTGGAGAAACTCAGCAGGTCAGGCAGCATCTGTGGAGGGGAATAAACAGTGGATATTTCAGGCTGACTCCCTATATCAGGACTGGAAAAGAAAGGGGGAAGAAGCCAAAATGAGAAGCCGGGAGAAGGAGTACAAGCTAGAAGGTAAAAGGTGAAGCCTGGTGGATGGGCAAGGGGGTTGAAGTAAGAAACTGTGAGGTGATTGATGGAAAAGATAAAAGGCCTGAGAAGAAGGACCATGAGAGAAAGGGAAGGAGGAGGAGCACCAGGGGGAAGTGATAGGCAGGTGAAGAGAACAAGTAAAGGGGGTTAGAGTGGGGAATTGAAGAAGAGGGAAGGGGGAAGGTGAAAAATTACCAGGGGTTGGAGAAGTCAATGTTCATGCGATTAGGTTGGAGGTTACCTGGAAGGAATATGAAGTGCTGCTTCTCCTACCTGAAAGTGACCTCATCCTGGCAGAAGAGGAGGGCATGGACTATCATGTTGGAATGGAAATGGGGATTGCAATTAAAATGGTTGGCCACCAGGAAATACTGTTTTGAATTTTTTTTTCTTTGGAATGGTGGGAGTTGCAAAGTGGAATTCCCCAAACCCTGGTACAAATATAACTTGGAGTTCTACAGTATCTCATGGTCTTTAACGTGAAACAGTAACTCTGTTTCTTGTTCCACAGATGCTGCCTGATTTGTTAGAATTGTACTACAAACGTTGTAGTTTATTATTGTCATGTGTACTAAGATAGAGTGAAATGTTTGTCTTGCATATTGTTCATACGTCAAATCATGGCACAGTGCATTGAGCTGGAACTGGGTTAAACAATAATAATGCAGAATAAAGTGTAAAAGCTACCCAAAAAGTGCAGTGCAGATAAACGATAAAGTGTAAGACAATAACAAGGTAGGTTGTGAGGTCAAGAGTCCATCTCATAATCCAAGATGTCCATTCAAAAGTCTGATAACAGTGGGATAGAAGCTGTCCTTAGCCTGGTGGTAGGTATTCAGAGGCTTTTGTATCTTCTTCCCAATGGGGGAGGAAGGGGGGAGAAGAGAAAATGACAGGGGTGAGTGGGGTCTTTGAATATGGTGGCTACTTTACTGAGGCAGCAAGAAGTATAGGCTGAATCGATAGAGGGGAGGGTGATTCTTGGGATGTGCTGAGATTTGGCTGTAACACTCGGCAGTTTCTTGTAGTCATGTGCAGATCAGTTGCTGACCCAAGCCATTGTGCACCCAGACAGAATGCTTTCTCTGATGCATCAATAAAAAGAGGGTCAATGGGGACATGCCAAATTTTTTCAGCATCCTAAGGAAGTAAAGGCTTGGGTAAGCTTGCTTGGCCATGATATTAACGTGGTTGGACCAGGACAGGCTGCTGGTGACTTTCACACCTAAGTCCTGGAATGAAATAATCGATTTGTTGTCAATGTCTTTCAAGAACCAAGTGGAATATGCACATATTGTACAAATCGCATCACTGGCACCAGCCTACATCCAGAAAGGTGCAGGAAAAGGGTCAGTAACATCATGAAGGATCCCTGCCACCCTGTTCATGGTCTGGAAATGACATTAAGCAATCTTGACGCTTGACTTCCAGTGGCCAGAAACAGCAGCTGAAAATACGGTGTCGCTCTCTCTGTCTGCTGAGCTCTGCTGGACCCTGGCTTATTGTATGTGTAAAATTGTGTTGTATGGCCAAGTTTGTGCAGGAGTGATGGTTTGACTTTCACTGCAAAACAAAGTCATCTGTCCCACAGTTGTGTGGACTTTGTTTATAACTGCATTACGGCCATCTAAGCTTCAGAGTTGTACCTCTGGTTGGTTGATTAAAGGACTTGGCAGCATGAGAGAATGGACAAGTCTGAAGTGCACTGTGCACATGAATGTGGATATTGACACAGCCATGTAATTGATGAATTATAGCAGGCTGCAAGGAATCACTTTCAATCAAAAATGCAAACATATGTCTCTTAGTGCAGACAGAATTCACATTACTGTTCTGCAACAAATATGGGTTTAACTTTGTCTGGTGCAGGAAATCAGCATCCATCATCAGGGACTCCCTCCAAACCACACAGGCCATGCCCTCTTCTCGCTGTTGCCATCAGAAAGAAGGTACAGGAGCCTCAGGACCCACATACCCAGGATTAGGAAGAGTTATTGAATCAAAGGGTATAACTTCACTCATCCAAACACTGAAGTGTTCCCGCAACCAATGGATTCACTTTCAAGGACTCTTCATCTTATGTTCTGGATATTTATTGCTTATTTATAATTATTATTTATTTCTCTTTGTGTTTGCACAGTTTCTTGTCTTTTGCATATTAATAGAATGCCCAATTCGGAGGGGTATTTCATTGATTCTATTATGGATTTATTGGGAATGCCTGCAAGAAAACAGTGTAGTACATGGTGACATATATGTACTTTGATAATAAATTTACTTTGAAATTTGTAACAGTAAATTGTCAAAAGACTGCAGAAAGCCTTTTGATTTTGTGGTAACATTGTTGACAACATCTTCCATGGACCAGTCATTATTGATAGAAACACAAAAGCATCAGATGCAATTGAGGTATAAATAACACAGATACTTAATAGGCTCTGGAAATGTGGAGATGAAACTGAAAAATAAGGAATCAAACTCTACGGTAAGCAAGAATAATTTTATCCAGTCACAGATCACTACATTACAGAAACAGGCCCTTCAACCCATCTGGTCCATGCAAAACAGTTATTCTGCTACATCCCGTCAACCCTCATCTGGACCATAGCCCCCCATATCCCTCACATCCATGTATTTATCCAAACTTCTCTTGAATTTTGCAAGCAAACCTACATCTACCACTTCTTCCGGCAGCTCGCTCCACACTCACACCACCATCTGAGTGATGAAGTTCGCCCTCAGCGACTCCTTAATATTTTACCACTCATCCTTATACTGTGACCTCTAATTCTAGTCTCACCCAACCTAGATGGAAAAAATTCTGCTTGCACTTGCCCTATCTATACCCCTCATAATTTAGTATACCTATATTGAATCTCCCCTCATTCTCCTAAGCTCCAGGAAATAAACTCTTAACCTATTCAACCTTACCCTATAGCTTGGGTCCTTAAGACCCTTGTAAATTTTCTCTGTTCTCATTCAATCTTATTGATATTATTTCTGCAGACAGATGACCAGAACTGCACACAGCACTCCAAATGAGGCCTCATCAACATAGCATCCCAACTTCTGTACTCAGTACTTCTTGCACTCTGCCTTCCAATTTCTGAATGGTTCATGAACCCATGAACACAAATTTACTATTCCCTTTTGTACCATTTATTCATTTTTTTATTACTACTTATTTGGGAGGAATAATAATTCAGCCATGATGGAATAGCCAGAGCAGAATATTTATTTTTTTATTGATTTATAGATACAGCACAGAACTGAGTTGCACCGCCCAGCAATGCACCGATTTTAGCCCTAGCCTAATCACAGGACAATTTACAATGACAAGCTAATCTACTAATTGGTTCATCTTTGGAATGTGGGAGGGAGGGAAGTGCAGCACCTGGAGAATCCCTCGCGCACATGGGAAGGAAATTTGCTTACAGAGGGCACTAGAATTAAATTTTGAACTCCAGCACCCCAGGCTGTGATAGTGTCACACTAACCACTATACTACCATAGCATCACAGATTAGATTGGCTGGATGGTCTAACGTTGCTCCTCTGGCTTATGGTCTTGTGGTTTATGGTCTTACAGTAACTTGTTATACAATACTCTATTGGTGCCACCAAACAAAAAAATTCACAAAGAATCTCAGTGACAATAAATCTGATTCTGATTCTGAAATACAGTGGTGGGAATCTTTAGTAACCTGCAGTCCAGATCATAGGAATGATTCAAACTGCCATAAATGCCAACTGATAGAGTCTATGTCAAATTACTATTCCAACATCACTTAATGAGAAGAGATCAAACATCTCACTCGAACAGAACAGCACAGGCCCCCAGCCCATGATGTATGTGCCGACCATGATGCTACTTTTAACTAATCCCATCTGCCTTCCTATGAATTGTATCCTCCTGTTCCCTGCACGTTCATGTGCCTGTCTAAAAGCTGCTTAAAGATTGCTATCTTGCAAGAAAAATATCATCTTTATGTGAACCGTTTCACTTGGATGAGAATGTTGAAACTCAGTCACAATGCTAGAGGAACTCAGCAGATCAGGCAGCATCTGTGGAGGGGAATGCACATTTGATATTTTTTGGCTGACTGATGAGGGGACTTGGCCCAAAACATCATCTGTCTATTCCTTTCCAGAGGTGCTGCCTGACCTGCTAAGCTCCTGCAATGTTGTTTGTGTGTTCCTCTGAATTTCCAGCATCTGCAGACTCTCTTGCGTTTGAAAATGTTGACAGCTCCTTTTTAGACAGTACTTTTTTTTAACACAAAGGTCATCTATTCCTTTTTATGTATGGATTGAATCCACAATCTGCCATGATGATCAATCTAGAAAAAATCACAACAATTGATGAGGTTCTGATGATTTAATTTAGTGGTCGCGGATGATTATCTTTGCTTCAGCTTACAATTTGATCTCATTGAGATGACTGACACAATCTAATTCTCTTATGCCAGATGTCTCTGCTCTTTTGAGGCATGTAAATGATTCCATTTAGTATGTGTCAACTTTGAGCTCTTTATTCCCTTATGGACCAGGTGGGTTCAAAAGCATCTTATTTAGGATAAACCTAGGGTTCATTATGTGCCTGAACTCCCTGCAACCTTCTTCCTTGACTGGTCTTGTCAACCAACCTAACCCCTGTCACCCTTAAATGGAATCAGGACCTTATCTGCATTCGGCTCTTTTATTGCAGAATATGGATTCTTGTCCAGCTGAATATTATGTAGAGATTTATTAACAATGGTCCAGAGAAGGACAAGTTGGAATTTGAGGACCTGAATTATAGGGAAAGGTTGAATAGGTTAGGACTACATTCCCTGGGGCATAGGAGAATGAGGAGAGATTTGATGGAGGTGTACAATATTCTGAGGGGCATTGATGAGGTGAATGCAAACAGGCTTCTTCCATTGTGATTGGATAAGACTAGAACTAGAGGTGGTAGGTGAAGGATGAAATCTGAAATATTTAAGGGGAAATTGACAGGGAATTCTTCACTCAGAGGGTGGTGAGAATGTGGAACAAGCTGCCAGTGGAAGTGGCAGTTGCACCATTTAAGAGAAGATTTGGATAAGCACATGAATAGAAGTCATAAAAGTATAAAAGTCTATTAATGTTCAGGTGTGGGCCGATGGGCCTAGGCAGAATAAGAGTTCAGCATGGATCAGGTGGGCCAAAGTGCCTATTTCTGTCCTATTGTGCTCCATGCCTCTATGACTCAGCTATACAGTATCCACAGAGAACTTAATCTTAGTACCTTCATTAGACCATAAGACAATAATGCCATAAGATATAGGAGCAGAATTAGTCCTTTCAGCCCATCAGGTCTGCTCAACTATTCCATCATGGCCGATTTATTATCTCTTTCAATCTCATTCTCAGCCTTCTCCCCATAACCTCTGATGCTCTTACTAATCAAGAACCTATCAATATCAGCTTTAACTATACCCAATGATTTGGCCTCCACAAGCATCTGCTGAAATGAATTACACTCTCTGGCAAAAGAAATTCCTCCTCATCTCTGTTCTAAAGAGACACCTTCATATTCTGTGACTGTGCCATCTGGTCCTTCTCTCCCCCACTACCGGAAACATCCTCTCCACATCCACTCTATTTAGGGCTTTCAATATTTGATAGGTTTCTAGCCATCAAATACCCTTTATACATTAATCATTCTCATGAGCCTCCTAAGGGCTCTCTCCAATGCCAGCACATCTTTTCTTAGAAAAGGGGCCCAAAACTGTTCATAATACTCCGTGCAGTCTGACTGATGCTTTACAAAGCCTCAACATTACATCCCTGCTTTTACATTCTAGTCCTCTCCAAATGAATACTAACAGTGCTCTTGCCATCCTCACTACTAACTTAAGCAGCAAGTTGACCTTTAGGGAATTAATGTTCCATTAAGTCAGAATCCCAGCAATGGCCAGTGCTTTAATTCTTTGAAGTCAGTTTGTTTTATTTTCTATTGTAGCCATTATTCTGGTTCCCAATGGTCAAGAGTCCATTTTCTTGCAGTTTATTTAAAATCATTTTTGATCTGACCTAAAAATAATTCCGGTCCTTCACTCTTCAATCCAGTTCCACTGATGATTAAGCCTGAATTTCATACTCATCGCTGAATCCCATGTTTCTCCTTGTGTACAGAAAGCTATTAGACTTAATGTATTAAGTAGAGCAGAGAACAAGTTTGTAATTTGGACGGGAGCTAAAGGATGATGGGATTGGTGAGGGTGGAGTGCCGCAGGAGGGGTGTGGGACAGGTGGCAGAGATAAAGTGTCAAGGGTGGGGGGGGGGGGGGGGTCGCGGTTGCAGACAGACCCAGCCCTGAGACCTGAGGCAAGGTGATTTGATTCAGAACAGTTGGTTTATTGATCATTACAGAATGTTTATCTGGTGCTTCCCACTCTCTCCCCTCTCCCTCCTACTTTTCACAACCATGATTCCTCCCTTCCTACTCTTAGCCCACAATAGAGACCCATATCAGAATCAGGTTTATCATCACTCACATATGTCATGAAATATGTTTGTTTTTTGTGGTAGCAATACAATGCAAAACATAAAATTATTATAGTACTGTGCAAAGGTCTTAGGCACCCTAGCTATATATGTGCTATATATAATAATTTTAAGCATTGCACTGTATTGTACTTCTCTGGAATGAATAATTCCTGTTATTTTCAGTCCATTGAGGGAAGAAATTTTTCCACGTCTGACTCATAATTGCCTGACCTTTTAGCCTTTGACTATACTTCCCATGTCCTGTGGCAGTCAGGATGAGCCTTGAGCCAGATCAGCAGAAACTCCTGACATCAGTCGTCTTGTAGAATACGCAACAATGTCATCAGCTAGCAAACCCTTGAACTAAAATAGGACATTCTATGCTTGCAGCCTTGTCTCTGTGTGGAAGAATAGAATATTGTTGCTGCTGTCATGTATTCACTTTGTCTGTGAGTGCCTCTCATAACTTCATGCACCTCTGTAAGATGAATCCTCAGTCTTTGAGGAAATGTAGTGGAGCAGAACAGCAAAGACAATTTTGCAGTAAAGATAATTTTACCAATAGACAGCAAAATAACAAGCCAGGAGGGGATAGGGAATGGGGACTCAGCACAACAGACAACGAGGTAAAGTTTAGGCGGGGAGAGTGGAAGCTAGGGGAATCTGGGTGAGGCTGGCTGGTTGATGAGTGAACAAGGACTGCGGATGAAAACAGGGTTTAAATAGGCTGCAGGTGGGGGGTCCTGAACGAGCAGCAGGTGAGTCCTGATGAAGGGTCTTGACCTAAAACATTGACCGTCTATTCATTTTCATGGAGGCTGCCTAACCTGCTGTGTTCCTCCATCATTTTGTGTGTTATGCTTTGTATTTCTAGCATTATATAGTCCGCCTGGTGTGTTTTTTCTCTTTCTGCACATTGGGTGTTTGACGTCTTTTTTTAAAATGGGTTATTTTGTGTTTCTTTGTTTTGCGGATGCCTGTTAAGGAAATGATTCTCGAGATTGTATAATGTATACATAGCTTGATATTAAATGTACTTTAAACTTTACAGAGTTTCTCATGCTTATGAGCAGGTGAATCCTGTTAGCTGGGTAGAGACTGGAAGATGCCTGCAGGTACAGTCTGGGAGGTCACTGTGCAGGCCTAACAGGGTTATTTACATTCTAACGAATAGTATCACAACCTGGCCAACCTCTCCCTATTACTCAGACTTTTGAGTCTTGTCAAATCCTCTTCGTCCTTTTAAATCTTCTTTTCACTCCTTTCAGCTTAATAATGTCTTTCCTATCACAGGATAACCCACACTGTACACAGCTCTCTGAGTGCAACCTCACCAATGACGTGGTGTTGCACCAGAGCATCCCAGCTCCTATATTCAGGGGCCTGACTGATGAAGGCCAGCACCATTCAATTTCCATTGCTGTTGAAAAACATTTGTGCAGAGAAATAGTTCAGGCATGGAAGAAACAGATCAAACTGACAGCGAGTCAATACATGCTTTGTCTGGAGACAAGTTCAAATCCAAATTTTTAAGTTTATTGTCATGGGCAGACACAGCCAAGGTGTTAATGCCATGAAAATTAGTTTTTGCAGCTGCAGCAGCAGTAGCTGTATAGGTTACAGACATGTCAACGTAAATGAAATGAGCTTAAATAAACATAAATTATACGCAACCTACACTACCAAATGAACAAAAGTAATCACCCCTTCCTAAAACCCACAATCAATTCCTTGGTTTGCTGGTATTAACCAAAAGAAAGATTTAAGATTAAGCTTCAAGATTGTTTAATGTCACGTCCACTACACTAGCGTAAGGAGAATGAAATAATTCAGAAACTGAAGTAACACAAAAAAAGCACAAGAGATAAAGAAAACAGTGTTAATATTATAAAAGAACAAATAAATATAAATACATAAGAGAACTTATATACGTAGATTATTCATATGTCCATAAAGTGCCGCTAGGCAGTGCATAAGGTGACTGACAGGAAATAGTAAAGTAGTGATGGAGTTAGTGGGTGGAAGCATTGATCTGCCTTACTGCTTAGGGAAGCCCCAGAAAGCTGTGGAAAAACTTCAGCATGCACAGAAACTAACCTCCCATCCATGGAGTCAGTGTGTACTTCTCATTGCCTCAGTAAAGCAGCCAGGATTATCAATGAATAAACATCACTCAAGCAACTGATCTGTCGCATTGGACATGATTTACAATGCCAGCAATTCCCACCTCTATCTGTTAGGAGTTTGTAAATTCTGTCATGACTGCATGGGTTTCTTCCACGTGCTCTGGTTTCCTCCCACGTTCCAAAGGTGTCCAGATCTGTAAGGGTTATTGAGTGGTGAGCATAATATCACATGGTGCCAGAAACATGGTGTCAACTTTGAGCTGCTTGCAGCACATCCTCAGATTATGTTGGTCTTAGACACAACCATGCGTTTCACTGCGTGTTTCAATGTTTCGTTGTACAAGCATCAAATAGATCTAATCCTGATCTTCAATCTTGTGTTTATCTCCTCATTACCTTTCATGATTCTGCCAACAACAGCTGTAACTCCCTGCTGAAGGATTCCATTGCTTGAAAGGTTCATGGTCTTATACAATAAAATGGACATGCAGGGTTGACATCGCTCAGGGTATTTTTCCACTATTCAGTCAATCACAACACATTGAGTGAGGGTAATCACACGGGTCGTGGAATTGAACAGGCAATGTCAGGGAGGAGTGTATTTCGTACATGAGATATAAATGCAGAGGCTTTAGACCCCCCCCCCCCCCACTCCCAGCTATCCTTCTGGTGAATGCTCCATCTCTGAAAAATAATATTGAAGACCTCAGAGTAAGATTGCTGTAGCAGAGGGACATCAGGGACTGCTGTGTACTTTGCTTCACAGAAACATTGCTATCCCCAGCCATTCTGAATGCAGAAATGCAGTTCAATGCCTTCAATATTTACCATAAATGCAGGACAGCTCAGTCTTTTAAAGGCAGAGGAGGTGAAGTATGCTTTATATTTAAAGCATATGTTCAAAAAGGGCGGCATTCATCATTAAAGACCCCCATCTCACAGGGTCTGCCCTCTTCTCCTTGCTACCATTAGAGAAGAGGTACAAGAGCCCGAAGACATGCTCAATGTTTTAGGAACAGCTTTTTCCTCTCCACCATCAGATTTCTGAATTGATAAGTAATCCCATGAACATTTCCTCAATGTCATTTTCCCTCTCTTTTTGCACAACCTGTTTGATTTATTTATATATATATATACTTCTAATCTATAGTTTTAATTACTATGTATTGATATGTACTACTGTTGCAAAACAATTATCACAATATATGCCAATGATACTCAGCCTGATTCTGAAAAAAGAAACAGCGCCAACTGGAGATGCAGGAAGGATCAGTACTCCTAGTTACAAACCATACTTAGTGGGATGGGTGGCGGGGTGGATATATATCTCTACAAAAGGAGTTTGTAAAGTTCCTTTCTTCTGCTAGCCTGCAGGTCACCCTTGGGCAAGATGTGGCACCTGCTTAGCCACCCTACCCCCCCCCCCCTCACCGATCAGGGTCACGTGAAGCTATGGGAGCAGATTTTGGATGGTTGTATAAGCAACTAGTGCACATCACGAGTCCTGGTTATGCGACCACTGACACCAGGCAGACAGTCTCTGAAGAGTCTTGATAATGTCTGGGGTCACCTGTCTTGTAAAGACACTGCCCAGAAGGTGGCAAAGGCAAATGAGGAAAATGTCATCCGGCTTTGTTCCAACCTATAGAAGTATTTACCACTCAAGCCACAAAATGCTGGTGGGATGTAGCAGGCCAGGCAGCATCTATAAGAAGAAGCTCTATCGACGTTTCGGGCTGAGACCCTTCGGCTAGTCCGGACGAAGGGTCTTGGCCTGAAATGTCAACAGTGCTTCTCCCTATAGATGCTGCCTGGCCTGCTGCATTCCACCAGCATTTTGTGTGTGTTGCTTGAATTTCCAGCATCTTCAGATTTCCTCGTGTTTGCGTCATTTCATTACAACTCTACATTGATGTTTTACAAGGGAAATCAGTAACAGAATGCAGAATAAAGCATTACTGTTATAGAGAACGTACAGTGCAGGCAGACAATAAGGTACAACAGAAGGAGATAAAGATTAACTTTATTTATCACCTCTTCATTGAAACTTACAAAGAAATGTGTCATTTGCATCAATGACCAACACAGTTTGAAGATGTGCTGATGGCAGCCCATAAGTTTCGCCATGCTTCCCATGCTAACATAGCATGCCCACGGCTTACGAACCTGAACCTGTACGTTTTTGGAATGTGGGAGGAAACTGTGGTGTCATGAGGAATATCTGCAAGCTCCTTCCAGGCAACAGTGGGAATTGAACCCAAACTGCTGGCTCTATAAACTGTTGTGCTAAAACTACATTACCATGCTGTCCATTTCAGCTCTAACAAGGCAGGTTGTGAGTTCAAGAGTCTATTTTATTGTTCAGTTTTCTGATAAGGGTGAGAAAGGATTTGACTTGAGGCTGTGGTACATGCTTTCAGGCTTTTGTACCCTTTGTTTGATGGGCGAGCAGAAGAGAGAATGTTTGGGGCAGTTGTATTCTATTACTGGCAAAACTTGGGGCACTTTGATGAAGCTGGTTGCTTTACTGAGGCGCCAAGAAATGTAGACTGAGTCTCTGGATGAGACACTGGTTTCTCCGCTATGCTGAGCTGCGTTGACAACTCTCTGCAGTTTTTTGTGGTCACATGCATATCAGTTGTCCTGATAGACAGATCACCAATGTCCTCTCAAGGGCAATAAATGTAAACACTTATCGTATCATTGCCAACATCCTTGAAAAGATAAAATAGTACTGTCGGGATGGAATGTTCTTCCTGTTCCTTGTGGAGCAAAGCATGTCATTTTCTCCACAATCCAGCCACAGTTTCTGCTGAACATGGACCCTCAGTACAGAACTGATTTTGTAGATTTTGGCAGCAAATGGACCATCCTATTAGGAACCACATAAGCATCGTGTGCATGAGCTGGTACAGTCAGACTTGCACTTAAGAAATTGGCAATGGTTTCCTCCGATTAGATTTAGGAGATTTTGTTTGAGTAGAGTGCATGAGCTGGAGACCGTTTCTGCCTGCAGCATTTAACATGAGAATGATTGATCACAGGATGACTAAAGTGAGGAGGTTCCATTACTGGCTGCCCTTCTCCTACTGAGCACAAGGAAATCCCCCAAACATACAGGAAAACAATTTTCAAACACTGATCTAATATAGATTGTGCAGATTAACCCACAAGAAAATGAATGTATGTTGTAATGGCTCATATATCAGTGCAATTGATTTAAGAACAATTGAATCAAATTGAATGATCACATTTAAGATAAATATAATTGCTTCTGCCTTTAACAATAATATTTAATTATAATGAAGCATTCTGTTGTTAAAGCAGCAGTTTCAGCGACACTGTAAGGCCACAACATTATTATTTAGATTTGTATTTATATTTGTCAACTTTACGTCAAATAAACTTTACAGCAGAATATTCATCCATTCAGAACAAATATGCATGTTCCACACAAGCCTTTTCCCAACCTAGATCATGTAACACTGTCTTTGTGAAATACAGGGTCCTGGCACCCTGCCTTTTCAATCCATCTGGCCTGGCATTTAAAACAACCCAGCGTTTGGGGGATTTAAACACCAGGTGGGATGGATTGAAAAGGCAGGATGTCAGGACCAGAGGTGAGGGTTGGGCTGATTCTATTTGCTGCTCCATGACATTTACTTCACTTTGTCCTACCCTGAGGCTGAGGCTGTGTCCTGCTCTGGACTCTGCAATGTTTACTCTGCTCTGTGTCCTGCTCTGGACTCTGCAATGTTTACTCTGCTCTGTGTCCTGCTCTGGACTCTGCAATGTTTACTCTGCTCTGTGTCCTGCTCTGGACTCTGCAATGTTTACTCTGCTCTGTGTCCTGCTCTGGACTCTGCAATGTTTACTCTGCTCTGTGGCCTGCTCTGGACTCGGCAATGTTTACTCTGCTATGTGGCCTGCTCTGGACTCAGCAATGTTTACTCTGCTCTGTGTCCTGCTCTGGACTCTGCAATGTTTACTGTGCTCTGTGTCCTGCTCTGGACTCTGCAATGTTTACTCTGCTCTGTGTCCTGCTCTGGACTCTGCAATGTTTACTCTGCTCTGTGGCCTGCTCTGGACTCTGCAATGTTTACTCTGCTCTGTGCTGAACTGAGCTCTGCTCTGTGTCCTGCTCTGGACTCTGCAATGCTTACTCTGCTCTGTGCTGAACTGAGCTCTGCTCTGTGTCCTGCTCTGGACTCTGCAATGTTTACTCTGCTCTGTGGCCTGGTCTTGCTGCCCCAGGCGTCATGTCTTTCGGCTCTGTGACATTTGCTTATCTTAGCACTGAATTAAGGCTGAGTCTATAGACAACTCCAGGCTTTGTGTCTGAGGACACACTTTCAATCTAAAATCTATTTGCTTACTTTTATTGTTTGCACAGTTTTTTTTCTCTGCACATTAGGTGTTTGATAGTCTTCTTTTTATGGGTTCTTTTGTGTTTCTTTGTTCGCGGCTGCCTGTAAGGAGACAGATCTCAAAGTTGTATAATGTATGCATTCTTTGAAAATGAATCCACTTTAATCTTCGAAGCTTGAATTCATAGAACATAAATCATGAAACTACTGTTATGCCGAGCTTTTTACCCACTCTAAGATCAATCTAACCTTCCCCTCATACATAACCCTCCATTTTTTTCCTATCATCCATGTGCCTACCTAAAAGTTTTTTGAATGTTTCCCATTGTATAGTCACCTTAAAATTATGCTCACTTGTATTTGGCATTTGTGTCCTGGAGAAAAGTGTCTGGCTATCCACTTATGTCATGTTCTGGATTTCAAATCTGTGCAAAAGTTTTTTCCCAACATTGCATGTGTCAGTTCCTTTGAACTCAAAAGCAGACAACTCTTTTAGTGCAATGGCTAAGGAAGATTAGAGATAAATATGCAGATTTTTATTATTTATCATGTGGACATCAGTGTCCAAATACACAATGAATTTATCAAATTTCAGGAAGCCAGGATGCATCAGTGGCATATGAGAAGAAAGGGAAGATAATTCAGTGGATTATTTGCTTATGCTCCAGTTACTTATAAACATTCATAGTCTCCCAGCTTGGAACTGATCAGAAGCATTTTAATTAAATATTTGAGTACAAGTGATAATGTTAGATGAGAAGGTTTTAACAAATTAGCACTGTACTGATGTGAAGGCAATGAGTGATTGTTAAGTTTCAAATCAGAAACACAGAAACATCTCAGACTTTGCCTCCCTTTGTTCTAAATTCCTTATAACATGCTTGGTGACTTTAAAGAAGCACTTAATAAGCTGTAGGATTTATTTTCTGAAATACCAATGTATGAAATCATGTCTTTGTAGGGACAGGATGGTAGCATACCGGGTAGCGCAATTGCTTTGCAGCACCAGCAATTACTGGTCAGGGTTCAGTTAACACCATTGTCTGTGAGGAGTTGGTACATTCTGTCTTTGACTGTGTGAGTTTCCTCTGGATTAGCTAATATCCTTCTTCATTCCAAAGATGTACAGTTAGGGTTAGTGAGTTCTGGGTTTACTATGCTGGTGTCAGAAGCATAATAACACTTGCATGCCACCACCAACACAATTAGCACTGATTTGCTATAATCCGAATGATCTATTTCACTGTTATAGGTGTTAATGTACGTGTGACAAATGAAGATAATCTTTAAACTTTAATCTCTCTCTCCGTCAATACTCAATGTCATACACAAACCAGCTCTCTCTCTCTCTCTCTCTCTCTCTCACACACACACACACACACACACACACACACACACACACACACACACACACACACACACACACACACACACACACACACACACACACACACACACACACACACACACACACACACACACACACACACACACACACACACACACACACACACACACACACACACACACACACACACACACACCCTCCCTCGAGCCCGTAAGGAGAATGTGCAAACTCCCCAGTCTCCTTTCTCCTTGTGGGCTTAGGTGGGAATTGAACCCTGGTTAGTGAAAGCTGGCGCTGTAAAACAATGTGCTACGTGCTACACTATGGTATCACCCTGTCTAGTTCACTTCACTTCTCTATTTAAACTTCTTATGATCTTTGGTCTTTCTGTCAAATCTCCTCTGAACCTTGTCTTTTTTAGCCCATTCATTCTTAAAGTGAAATGGACAGCACTAATATTAGAAAAGATTAAATATTAGACAATATAATATTAGATAAACAGTTTTGATTGATTCATGTATGGAACGTGAACCTTGCTTTTCATTGTCCAACCTGGACTGTGAGGATACCTACAAGCCCACTACACTGTTGGGTCTAGAGTCTCATAAAACCTAATGCAAATAAGATTGGCACATTTTCTTCCTGGAAGGGTGATGATAAACCAAATGTTTATTTTTATTATAAGCCAGTGTAAGTTATGAATTATATTCATTGTAATGATTATTGAAACGAGCTTTACAAATTACAACCAAATTTAATTAGTTGTATTTCAAATCACTGGTCGACATGGAAATTTTTGAACTCTTGTCTCTGGATCAATGATCCAGTTTCTGGCTGCTTGTCCAGTAGATTAATCATTACATTATTGTTCAATGCCATGGAGTTTGGTTTTATAAAAAATCATAAGACTGGCTTCTTGGAAGCCAACTTTATGATGGTGAAGGTGTTAGAATTCCTTTTGAGGCCAATATATCATTGGATGACAGAAGTTATTGTTATTGGTATTAACCTGCAGAAGTGATTAATTATCACTTCGAATATAAGAATTTTTTTCTTTGAATATTTGAAAGGAAAATTAACTCCATGGACATGGAGGTGGGAGAGAACTCAACCATTGCACTGTGGTACAAGTGTAAGTTGAGTGCTGAGAACACTCGTGATGTAAAGGAAATTGATGAATGCTCTGTCAACAAAATATTCCGTGGGGATTAGGAAGTAAGTGGATGAGGTCAGAAACATCGTGACTTTTGCCCTTTGTCATTTCTGCAGAGCTTAGATAGTATTCAACACAGGAGATTGCAGATGTTGGAATCTGGAGCAACACACAACGTGTCGGAGGAATTCAATGGGTCAGGCAGGGACACAGGCAGTCGATGACTGGAGTCGAGGCCCTTTATCTGGTCTTAGATATTTACTTGTACATATGCATTGTACTGCTTTGGAACTTCACCTTCACTAGTTTTAAAGGGGGATGCATTTCTAAAATGGACTGCATTGTGCTTACAATACAATACAGTATATTGTGCTTTTAGTGCGGGAAGCTACTGGTGTATTGCAGGATATACACAAGTATTTATGAAATTTTGGTGTCTGCTCAATTATTGAGCAATCTTCAAAGTTTGCATCCAAAAGATCAAAGTAAATATGTTATCAAATTATATACATATATTTCATCATATACTATCCTGAGATTCATTTTCCTGAAATCCAATTGAAGGGTCTCAAACCAGAACATTAACTGATTCTTCCTCCCACCTTCAAATTCTGGCTTCTTCACCCTCCCTTCCTGGTCCTGATGGGGGTCTCAGCCCAAAATATTAACTGTCCATTCCTCTCGACTGATGCTGCCTGACCTGCATTGTGTGGTTTCCTCTGGATTGACAAAATCCATAGAATCTCTTGTGTTTATGATTAACTGTCCATTTCCCACTACAGATGCTGCATGACCTGCTGAGTTCCTCCAGCAGTTTAATTTTATTTTTTGGTCCTGCAAGAATTTTATTCTCCATTTCCTGCACAAGCATTAAAGTTATACATTTTAAACTTTTTCTTCTCTCTTCCTTCCAAACTTATTGCTTTATTCATTACAAACCCACACATCCAGCTAAGATTGATCCCATCTTGATTTTGAGTGAGATGTTTCTCAGAACTTGCCAACTCAGACCTCTAATTACTGAACCACTTCTGTAGTATGTATGTATGTACAAACCCCATTTCTAGAAAAGTTAGGATATTTTCCAAAATGCAATAAAAACAAAAATCTGTGATATGTTAATTCACGTGAACCTTTATTTAACTGACAAAAGTACAAAGAAAAGATTTTCAATAGTTTTACTGACCAACTTAATTGTATTTTGTAAATATACACAAATTTATAATTTGATGGCTGCAACACACTCAACAAAAGTTGGGACAGAGTTAAAATAAGATTGAAAAGTGCACAGAATATTCAAGTAACACCGGTTTGGAAGACTCCACAATAAGCAGGCTTGATTGGGTATAAAAGTAGCGTCCATCAAAGGCTCAGTGTTTGCAAGCAAGGATGGGTCGAGGCTCACCCCTTTGTGCCAAAATTCGTGAGAGAATTGTTAGTCAGTTCAAAAGGAACATTTCTCAACGCAAAATTGCAGAGAATTTAGGTCTTTCAACATCTACAGTACATAATATTGTGAAAAGATTCAGAGAATTCAGAGACATCTCAATGCGTAAAGGGCAAGGTCGGAAACCACTGTTGAATGCACGTGATCTTCGAGCCCTCAGGCGGCACTGCCTAAGAAACCGTCATGCTACTGTAACAATTATAGCCACCTGGGCTCGGGAGTACTTCGGAAAACCATTGTCACTTAACACAGTCTGTCACTGCATCCAGAAATGCAACTTGAAACTGTATTACGCAAGGAGGAAGCCATACACCAACTCTATGCAGAAACGCCGGCGAGTTCTGTGGGCCCAGGCTCATCTCAGATGGACCGAAAGACTGTGGAACCATGTGCTGTGGTCAGATGAGTCCACATTTCAGCTAGTTTTTGGAAAAAACGGGCGTTGAGTTCTCCGTGCCAAAGATGAAAATGACCATCCTGATTGTTATCAGTGAAAGGTGCAAAAGCCAGCATCTGTGATGGTATGAGGGTGCATCAGTGCCCATGGCATGGGTGAGTTGCATGTATGTGAAGGTACCATTGACTCTGAGGTGTATATTAGGATTTTAGAGAGACATATGTTGCCATCAAGGTGATGTTTCTTCCCGGGACGTCCATGCTTATTTCAGCAGGATAATGCCAGACCACATTCTGCATGGGCTACAACAGCATGGCTTTGTAGACACAGAGTGCGTGTGCTTGACTGGCCCGCTGCCAGTCCAGATCTATCTCCTATTGAAAATGTATGGCGCATCATGAAGAGGAGAATCAGACAACGGAGACCACGGAATGTTGAGCAGCTGAGGTCTTATATCAAGCAAAAATGGACAAAATTTCCAATTGCAAATCTACTACAATTAGTATCCTCAGTTCCAAAATGATTAAAAAGTGTTATTAAAAGGAAAGGTGATGTAACACAATGGTAAACATGCCTCTGTCCCAACTTTTGTTGTGTGTGTTGCAGCCATCAAATTATAAATTTGTGTATATTTACAAAATACAATTAAGTTGGTCAGTAAAACTATTGAAAATCTTTTCTTTGTACTTTTGTCAGTTAAATAAAGGTTCACGTGAATTAACATATCACAGATTTTTGTTTTTATTGCATTTTGGAAAATATCCCAACTTTTCTGGAAATGGGGTTTGTAGTACGTAGTATGCAAGTTTCATTATATTTTCCACAAGCTACATGTACGCAAATAAAAGTTATGTGTTATATTTTCCCCATTAAATAAAAAAGTGCCCAATAATCAAAATTGTTCTTCACTGTGGCTGTATTTATTTTCAAATATCAAAGTAAATTTATTATCAAAGTACGTGTTACCATATACTACCTTGAGATTCATTTTCTTGCATGCATTCACAGTAGAACAAAGGAATACAAAGGTATCAATGAAAAACTACACATAAAGACAAGCAGTCAATGTGCAAAAGAAGACAAACTGTGCAAAAACAAAAAATACATATAAATAAATAATGCTAAGGGAGTGAGTCAAGGGACTCACTAAGTGAGTATTACTAAGGGAGTATTTTGAAAGTGAGTCAAAATATTGCAGAATCGGTTCGGAGTTGAGGTGAGTGAAATTATCCATGCTGGTTCAGGAGCCTGATGGTTGAAGGGTAATAACTGTTCCTGAACCTGCTGGTGTGGGACCTAAGGCTCCTGTACCTCCTGCCCAGTAGCAGCAGCAGCAAGAAGAGAGCATGGATGGTGGGGATCCTTGATGATTGATGTTGGTTTCTTGCAGCAGCGCTCCTTATGGATATGCTCAATGGTAGGGAGGGATTTGCCTGTGATGGACTCTGCTGTATCCCCCATTTCCGTTGGATCTTCCAGTTCTTGGTCATTGGTGTTTCCATGCAAGGCAGTGGTGATGCAGCCAACCAGGATTCTTGCCAATGTATATCTATAGAAGTTTGTTAAAGTGTTAGGTGGCATTTGGAATCTTCTATCAAGAGGTGCTGCTTTTATCTGCTTTCTGGTTGAGGATCCCAGTCAGAAGCCTCGAAATGTGGAACGTGAACAGTTCAAACCAGCATAGATCAGGAACAAACACGTTGTATAGTGAGCAGCCTTGCAGGTCCTGGTGACTGACTCCTGCTCCTATATTCTTGTGGTCTCGTGTGTTCTTGAGAAAGGAATTCCCACAGCTTTGCGCTTACTGTGCTGGAGAAAATCCGAGAATCAGCCTCGGGTTATGAAGTTCCATCAAAGGCTGAATAAGAAGAAGGATTCTTGCAGTGTGCTTTGAAGTATATGCAGAAAATTCAGAATAAGGATATTAAATAAAAAAGCATAAAAGTAATGTCAAATAATACTGTTGAAGGCGAGTATTTTTTAAATAACCTTTTCATTGAGAAACAACAGAATAATTTTCATTGGTAATTGTTGGTAATTGGTTTATTTTTGTCATATGTAGTAAAATACATCTGAAAAGCTTTTGTTTGTATGCTACGCAGCCAGATCTAATACCTAAGAACATCAAGGCCAAAAGACAGAATGCAAAATCGATTATGGGATTCAGGTGTCTAGAAGACAGATGTAAATAAGATTATCACCATCTTTAAATACAACATAAATTCTTGTAGAACTGGTCGTTAATAAAATTTGTATCCTTTCCTGTCATAAAGCAAAAAAAGAGAATAGAAGCTGAATCTACTGCCCTGGACATTCCACTGTCTGCAGAAAGATTAAATCTGACTTGGTATTACTGCTTGAATCAGGCCAGGTTACCTGCATGATTTATCAAACCAAGAGGCAGCCTGCTTCACTAGCTTTCACCAGCTGAGTTCACACTTATTGTCTGAAACATCACTGTTGATTGAATTAATGAGAAAGCTACATGTGTGGCTGTGCTGCTGAGAACCCACTGTGCTATGTGGCTTTTGAGTAGCCCTTCATTTCTGGTGTCACCAATGTCCTCTTGTGTGTGCCATTACTTGGGTACTGGCTCTGACACTGCCCTCGAACTTGCCTTGCCTCCTGTCCCCTGTCTGAAATGCTTCTGGGATTTCAGTGGCTCCAAGAGTGATTCTCATTGTGAGTCCCTGCAGGAGTAAGAAAATCAGAGATTGGAGTTTACAGCATATTGCCTGCACTGCTGCCTCCTCAGGTTAATAAATAAACGAAAACAACATTTCAGTTAGAATGATCTTCTTAAATGTCGTGAAGAGGTATAAATTTTCCCCCACTCCCCTTCTCTATTTTTCCACTCCATATTTTGTCTCCCTTCTTGTCCCTTCTCTTCTCCTTACATGCAGATCACCTTCCTCTGGTGGCCCTCCTCCTTCCCTTCTCCCATGGTCCACTCTCCTCTCCTATTTGATTCCTTCTTCAGTGCTTTACCTCTCCCACCTATCACCTGCCAGCTTCTCACTTCTTTCCCCTCCCCCACCCCCTGCCTTCTTCATCACCTATCACCTCTCAGCTTGCATTCATTCCCCCTCTTCCCACGTTCTTATACTGGCTTCTTCCCCTTCCTCTCCAGTATTGATGAAGGGTCTCGGCCAAAATGTCGACTGTTTATTCTTTTCCAAACATGCTGCCTGACTTGCTGAGTTCCACAAGTATTTTGTGTGTGTTCCCCTGGATTTCCACCAGCATCTGCAGAATTTCTTGTGTTTATAAAATCTGCACCCTGCTCTTTCTCCAGCTCCCACAGCCCCAGTACAATATAAACCCTGCTGCATGATGTTGGAGAAAAAATGAGAGGATTTAATTTATAGGGTGATGTTTATCATATCAGGTCATTCCGTAGCATTTACAGACAATAAAGTACACTTGAAGGGATTTGGATCTGCATCCATGAAGTTCATCACCTATTTGTTAAACTGGCCTGTTATTGTTCTCTCCCTGGTTGCCACTTGTGTAACCAAGCAACAGCTGGCTGCTTTCCAAATTCTCGGTCGTGGCACCAACTCGGCATATTCTGAGATCATTGTACTCTTTTCCTTCCAGTGCTGGATTTAGTCTATGCAACAACTTGAAAGATTGTAAAAAAAATAAACACTTCAGCAGGTGAGAATTAAGACTCAAGTTGCACAATAGTTCTGGAACAAACAGACGTGATAAAGCAGAAACTATCACCTTGATTGATATCTAATAGATGAATACAATGATCAGGATCAGAATCAGATTTGTTATCATTGATGTATGAGGTGAAATTTATTGCTTTCTGGCAGTAATAACTTGCATTGACTTATAAATCTATACATTGCAAAACTAAGTAGTGAAATAGTGCAAAAATTGAGAACTTACAAGATAGTCCTCTGTGCTGAGTTGAATCTGTGACCATGTCTGTAGACAGACTCTCTTTTATGGGCTTTGGTAGTGAGTGCTGTTTGCTTGCCTTTGCAGTTGTTCTTTTTGCTCTGCACTTTGGGTGTTTGACGGTCTTTATTTGATGGGTTCTTTCGGGTTTCTTTGTTTTGTGGCTGCCTGTAAAGAGACGAATCTTAGGGTTGTATAATGTATACATACTTTGATAAAAAATATACATTGGACTCTGAGTATTCATGGGCTCATGGACCAATCGGAATTCTGATGGCCGAGGGGAAAGAGCTGAGTGTAGGTCTTCCTGCTCCCATACGGGAAAAGGGCATGTCCTGGATGGTGGAAGTACTTAATGATGGATGTCATCATTTTGAGGCATCACCTCTTGAAGATATCCTCGATGAGTGAAAGAGTTGTGCCTGTAATGGACTTGGCTGAGACAACAACACTCTGCAGTCTTTTCATCACCCCGTTCTTGTCTTGTTCTCATTGCTACCCTCTGGAAGGAGGTACAGTATCATTTAGCACACACTCAATGATTCAAGAACATCATCTTTCCCTCTGCCATCCAATTTCTAAATGGACTTTGATCACATTAACACTACCTCACTACTTTTCTATTTCTATTTTAGCACTACTTATTTAATTTAACTATTTTATATATATATTTACTGTAATTCACATTTTTTCTCTGTTCTCATGTATTGCATTGTACTGCTGCAACAAAGTCAACAAATTTCACGACATATGCCAACGATATTAAACCTGACTCTGATTTTGATTCATTTGTGATCCTGTGCTTTGAAACCTCGATACGAGGCAGTGGCACCATCAGTCAGAATCCTCCGCACTGTACATCAACAGAATGTTTTAAAGAGTCTTTGGTGATGTACCGCATTCCTAATGAAGTAGAACTGTTGGTTTGTTTCTTAACAATTGCATCAGTGTGTTGAGTTCAGGATAGATCTTCAGAGATGTTGATGCCCAGGAACTTAAAGCTGCTCAGCCTTTCTTTTATTGGCTCCTCACTGAGTACTGGTGTATGTTCTGCCAACTTCCCCTCTCTGAAGCCTGCAATCAGTTCCTTGGTCTTGTTAATGTAGAGTGAAATGTTGTTCTGACACAACACAATTTATCATGCTTGTGTAAGTGTCCTCATAACCATTTGAGATTCAACCAACTGTGGTGTCATTTCACGGCAATGGGTTTAAGATGGCACTGGTGAATCTCGTGGCACATGTAACAAGAAAAACAATTAACTACTTTGTTAATCACTCTTTTTCTGGTAAACAATCATCACAGGCAATAGCCTGTAACGTTCTTTTGGACTTGGAAGCAATTCGATGTCGCAGAACCGAGGTGAGATGAGGCAATGGGTCCATCACCAAGAGCATGGAGGACCTGAGGCTCAATTAATTTAAGCACTGGACCAAATCGGAAAGGTCGGGTACAGGCTGAATCAAGGCAGAACGGTCCAGGCCGCAGTGCATATCATAGCAACAGAACCCGATGTTTGGACAATGATTTAGCCACTAGGCTAGGTTGAAAGGTCAGGGTGTCGGGCCCAGGGCAAGGGATGAGCTGGTCTAGCTCACTGCCCCCCACTACATTGAATTAACAGTCTGTGGATGCACTCTCTGTGGATTTCAGTTCAGAACACTATTGCTTGCGATTATTGTTTGCATGATTTGTTTCTTTTCACAGCAGATTGGGTTTTTGACAGTCTTATTTTTTTGATGGCTTCTTTTGTGTTTCTTGGTTTCGTGGCTTCCTGTTTGGAGACAAATTTCAAGGTTGTACATAGCATCCATACTTTGATAATAAATGTTCTTTGAGCTTTGTTATCAACAACTTTTTAGCTGACATATGAGTTGGGTCTAGCTACACGTTCATGAATAAAGCACGAGAGATTCTGCAGATGCTGGAAATCCAGAGTAAAACACACAAAACGCTGAAGGAACTCAGCATCTATGGAGGGAAACATTTCAGGCCAATGAAGGGTCTCAGCCCAAAATGTCAACTTTTTATTCCTCCCTGTAGATGCTGTCTGACCTGTTGAGCTCCTCCAGCACTTTGAGGGAGTAGAGCAGTTAGATGAGCATGTATCCTCAGGGTACGCCTGTGTTGATTGTCAGCGAGAACGATTATCCCTCTGCGTTGACTGTGGTCTCCTAAAAAGGTTCCATTTGCAGAGCGAGGTATAGAGGCCCTGGTTTTGAAACTTACTTATTAGTACCAAGAGAATTATGTCAGATTTTTAATATTATGGATAGATCCTGGTGTTAATTTGATCAGTTCATATATTCAGAATCACGCATCAGTAGCTTGTCAGTGGTAGTAAGTAATTTATTTTATCAATTTCATCACCCAAAGGTATTTCATGGCATAGTTCACAACTAATGAAGCTAACAATGAGGGATGTAAAAGGATTAACTGATACCTATTGAAGTGCATTAAAAACAGTGCAAATTTGAAAAAAAAGCCTCATTGGCAGTACAAAGCCAAGATGATTTAAAACAAAGTAATTTTTAAAACAAAAGGTTAGACAACATTTTTAAAAAATCAGATTTTAGAATTGTAGAACATAGACCAGTACAGCATAGTACAGGCCCTTCAACCTTCCTGTGTCAGCCTTTTAATCTACTCTTACATCAGTCCAACCTTTCCTTCCCCCTCAGCTCTCCATTTTGCTATCATCTGTGTGACTCTCTAAGAGTCTCTGAAATTTTGCTAATGTATCGGCCTTTACCATTTCCCCTGGCATCACGTTCCACACACCCACCAATCCATTTGTAAAAAAAAATCTATTTCTGATGGCGCCTCCCCCCCTCCATTCTTTCCTTCAATCATCGTAAAATGATACCCTCTCGTAGTAGCCAGTTCTGTCCCAGGAAAAAGTTGCTGGCTGTCTAATCTGGGTTGCAGTCTGGAGTCTGAATGAGAACAGGCATCCAGTACAGAGCACCCCTGTGGATGTTCCCCTCAACTATAAGTATACTGCTGGGTGTGGGTGTGACAACCTACTGGGGGAAGCCACAGTGACCAGGTCTCTGGCACTGAGTCCAGCTCTGGAGCTCAGAAGGGAAGGAGGGAGAAGAGGATTGCAGTAGTGATAGTGGATTCCGTAATTGGAGGAGATTCTGTGTATGTGAAAGAGACACCTGGATTGTATGTTGCTTGGCAGGTGCTAGAGTCAGGGATGTCTTGGATTGGATCCATAGCATTTAAAAAGGGAGTCTAAACAACCAAAAGTCGTGGCACATATTGGTACCAATGACGCAGGTAGGAGAAGTTAGGAGGTCCTGAAGAGAGAATATAGGGAGTTTGGCAGAATGCTGAAAAGCAGGACCTCCAGAGTAGTAATTTCTAGACTGTACCGTGAGTCAGTGAGGGTAACAATAGGATGATATGGCAATTGGATGCATGGCTGAGGAATAGGTGCAGAGGGTAGGGTTCCAAGTTTCTGGATCATTGAGATCTCTTCTGGGGAAGCTGCGACCTGTACAACGGGGATGGGTTTCATTTGAATCCAAGGGGGACCAATATCCTTTTGCTGGAGTTTGCTGGAACTGATAGGGAGGGTTTAAACTACTTTGGCAGAGGGATGGGAACCAAAGTCAGAGGGGTGAGAATGGTATACAAGTAAATTCAAAATTAAAAATTCAAGACTGTTTAATGTCAAGTGTAAAGGAGAATAAAGTGATTTTTACTCCAAGTCCGATGCAGTGAATGGGCAAAGAAGTGGAAGATGGAATATATACAATATGCAGTGCAGGGAAGGTCATCGTCATGCACTTTGGTAGAAGGGATAAGGGCATAGACTATTTTATAAACAGAGATAACATTCAAAAATTAAAGGTGCATAGGGCCTTGGTGTCCTTCTGCTGGATTCCCTGTAGGTTAACTTGCCGGCTGAATCAGTGGTAAAGAAGACACAGGTACTGTTAGCATTCATTTCAAAGGACTAGGATATAAATGCAAGAATGTGAGGATTTTCAAATCATTGCTTAGACTGCACTTGGAGTATTGATAGCAGTTTTCGGCCCCATTTCGAAGTAAAGAGATGCTGTCATTGGAGAGGGTTCAGAGGAAGTTCACGAGAATTATCGCCGCAATGAAAGGGTTAACATATGAGGAGTGTTTGATGGCTCTGAGGCCTGTACTTGCTGAAATTTAGATGAATGAAGGGGGATGTCATTGAAACCTATTGAATATTAAAAGGCCTATACAGAGTGAATATGGAGAGGTTCTTTCCTATAGTGGGGGATTCTAGAATCGAAGGACACGGCCTCAAAATAGAGGGACGTCCATTTAAGATAGAGATGAGGAGACATTTCTTTAGCCAGAGGGTGGAGAATCTGTAAAATTCATTACCACAGACAGCTGTGCAGGCCAAGTCATTGCATATATTTAAAACGGAGGTTGACCGATTCTTGATTAATCAAGGCATCGAAGGTTACGGGGAGAAGGGAGGAGAGAGATAATCAATCAGCCATTATGGAATGGCAGAGCAGACTCATTGGGCTGAATGGCCTACTTCTGCTCCTATATCTTATGGGCCAATTTCTTCTATGTCTTATGGTCTTATCACAATTTATTGCTCTGTCAATTCACCTCTCAACCCCCTTCATTCCAATAACAAAAGCCTTTGCTCTCTCAAAGTTGCCCATAATATATGCTTTCAAATTAGGCAGCATCTTGGTAACCTCCACTGCAACCTCTCTCAAACTTCCACATCTTTCCTATAATGAGACGACCAGAACTGAACATAGTACTTTTTTCCCAACCACCCTCATTATCCTCTTTAAAGTACTTGACTTGTAGATTATGCTGTTGTGACTCAGATGCACAAAGATGAATGATATTGCTTTTATCAAGGGGCTGACTTTCCTTCTAAGTAGGATTATTCAGAGGAAATGTTCAGCCATTGAGGTCCAAAGAGAGATATCGAAGTTTTATCAGTATTCGTGGAGAACTGCTATGAGTGACTTTGCTTAAAGTGGGGAGGCTGGTGCATGGACATCTACCACATGGTCCTTGACCGATCGGGGTCAGGGTCCAATGGCATAGAATGCAAGATGACTGGGGACTTTTCACTGCTGCCGCCTCCCTCCACCTTAACTGCCATAGTGACATGTCATCATCTTCTGCCACCTTTGAGGTATTGGTTGGATTGTTCTTCATCGGGAACCTCCCCCTTGATCTTACCACCATGGGTGACCAGCAGCTAAGTTCCAGGTGGCATCATTCTCAGGATCTCAGGAGCTCACAAGCCTCTCCACCAAGACAAAATGGCAATCTTCAGAGAGGAAAGTTTCATCAAAACACAACAGATTAAATTGCATCATGCTTTGATGCAAGTATGAAAAACTTTCTCAAAAACCTCAGGCTGGGCAATCTGTTCCAACTGGCAACAAGAATACTAACTCAAACACTGATCCTTTCGAAAGGGAGTTGGTTTTTTTTTGTTTCATTTATAATTAGCAGATCTCCTTCCTCATTGCACTTTCTCAGAAATGAGTCGAAAAATATATTTTCTGTCATCAAAACAAGCAAGTGTTCAAATCTATTAACCACTGGCCAGTATCCCAATCCTTAAATCATGTCACAGCTCATAGAAAGAGCATTGTAGCATCATAATCACAGCTGTTATCTTACCAGCAGTTGGTTTATTGAGAAAATGAATTTGCTCATTGTTAATCATGTTCAGAAATATGGTACAGAAAGTTCAAATTTCAGAGTAATTTTTTTCTCAATATAAATATGTCACCAATAGTCCACAGGTTGTGGAATTGTAGCTGCTGTTATAACACACACAGAATGCTAGAGGAACTCAGCAGGCCAGTCAGCATCCATGGAAAAGAGTAAACAGTCAACACTTCAGGTTGAGACCCTTCTCCAGGACTGAGAAGAAAGGGGAAAGATACCAGAATAAAAAGGTGGGGAAGGAGGCGAGCTGGAAGGTGATATGTGAAGACAGGTGGGTGGGAAAGGTTAAGGGCTGGAAAACAAAGAATCTGATAGGAGAGGAGAGTGGATAGAAGAAAGGGGAGGAGGAGGGGGCTCAGGGGAAAGTAGTAGGCAGATGAAAAGAAGTGCAAAGTCAGAGTGGGGGGATAGAGGAAGGGAGAGGGGATGGGTGGAATTTGTTCACTGGAAGGAGAATCGAGATTCATGCCATCAGATTGGAGGTAATCAGATGGAATATAAGATGGTGATCCTTCACCCTGAGGGTGGCGTCATTCTGGCACATGAGAGGCCACCGAGGTGGGAGAGACAGATACAAGTTCAACCATTACAAGAACATCTGGATAAGTACAAGGTTCAACCAGGATATTGCCTCTGTTGGAGTGTATTGGTTCAAAGGAGAAGTTGGACAGATTCACCTGATTTTCTGTGGATGTCAGAAGCTGAGGTGAGACATGGTAAAAGTTCATAAATTGTGAGAGAATTAGATAGGATAGATTTTTTAGAGCAGAAATAACAAATAGCAGAAGACAACACACAAAATGCTAAAGGAACTCAGCAGGTCACGCAGTATCTATGGAAGTGAATGGATAGTAGAATTTACAGGCCGAGACCCTTCATCAGGACTGTCCAGAAATGCTACCTGACCTGTTGAGTTTCTCCAGCAATTTGTGTGTGTTACTCTGGATTTCTGTTATCGGTAGAGCATCTTGTGCCTATAATACTAAAGAGCTAGGCTTAAGGTGAGAGAGGGAGAGTTTAAAGGAGATTTACAATGTAAGGGTTTTTTTTAGCACAGAGAGCAGGTGGCGCCTAGAATGCACAGTGAGGGAAATACAATTAAAGAGTTTAAGACGCATTTAGGCAAATTGATAAGTATGTGACTTGGATCGTGTGGAGGTAGATTAGATTAGATTAATTTGACATCCCGGTCAGTGCAGACATTGTGGGCTGACAGACCCTTTCTTATGCTACACTATGTACAGTCTTTACATGTTCAACATCACCTTGGAGAGAATGGAACTATTGTTTTCTTTCGGATGAACGAAGGTTACAGGGAGATTGAATTGAGAGTATTTAAAAATATGATTAATCGTAATGGAGTGAAAGGCAAAGTCTTGCCATTGCAATCTGAAGTCAGTACTGATGGAATTACACATTTAAAAAAGTAAATTACTTCAGATGCTCTGTCTCTGAACTATAAATCAAAAATGCTGGAAGCACTCACAAAGTCAGGCAATACTCATAGATTGTTGATGTTTCAGGGAACTCAGAGGCTGTTCCAATTTAAAATCATTGTTAACAAAAGGATTTACAAATGATATTAGCATTAAATACTTTGCCTCAGGATGATAGTTATTGCATCTTCAAAGAGAAAATCAGGACAATGTTAGAATTTAAGATACAGGAATAGATACAATAAACAGTGTTATTGATTATAGATTAGTTTTTCGGTTGGAATCTTTGGCCACTTTCCGTAATGTAAGCAAAGTTAAGAAATGGGATGATCTGCCCATATCTGAGACAAAGTTGCAGTAATATTGCTGGATATTTCCAAAAATTTCTCAAAAGCTCAGTTGAGCTGCCGAACTGGTTTGAATTAGGGCCGCTGTATTGTGGCAAATGGCGGTTCTTTGTGTTATAGTGATGGAAATGTCTTCCTCCATAAAATAGGTAGGAAAATCATTACCATTTCAGTCTCAGCATTCATCAGAATGCTATTACACATAAAGAAATTAATCCCCTTTCTTTTCTACAGCTGCTGCTGGATTAGTGTTCATCTGATGCTTTTAATTTTGTACCATGAAGCTTATTGCTATTGATATTGGTATTATTATCATCACATGTACCAAGATACAGTGAAAGGTTTGTCTTATATATTGTTCATAACAATCAAATCAATACACAGTGCACTGAGCTAGACAGACAGACAGACATACTTTATTGATCCCGAGGGATATTGGGTTTCGTTACAGTCGCACCAACCAAGAATAGTTCAGAAATACAGCAATATAAAACCATAAATAATTAAATAATAATAAGTAAATTATTCCAAGTGGAAATAAGTCCAGAACCAGTCTATTGGCTCAGGGTGTCTGACACTCTGAGGGAGGAGTTGTAAAGTTTGATGGCCACAGGCGGGAATGACTTCCTATGACGCTCAGTGTTGCATCTCGGTGGAATGAGTCTCTGGCTGAATGTACTCCTGTGCCTAACCAGTACAATATGGAGTGGATGGGAGACATTGTCCAAGATGGCATGCAACTTGGACAGCATCCTCTTTTCAGACACCACCGTCAGAGAGTCCAGTTCCACCCCCACAACATCACTGGCCTTATGAATGAGTTTGTTGATTCTGTTGGTGTCTGCTACCCTCAGCCTGCTGCCCCAGCACACAACAGCAAAGATGATAGCACTGGCCACCACAGACTCGTAGAACATCCTCAGCATCATCCGGCAGATGTTAAAGGACCTCAGTCTCCTCAGGAAGTAGAGATGGCTCTAACACTTCTTGTAGACAGCCTCAGTGTTCTTTAACCAGTCCAGAATATGGTTAAAACAATAACAATGCACAATAAAGTGTAGAAGCTACTGAAAAAGTGCAGAGCAGGTGAACGATAAAATGCAATATCATAACAAGTTAGATTGAGGTCAAGAGTCCATTCAAGAGTTTGATAACAATAGGATAGAAGCTGTCTTTGAGTTGGTAGTATGTGCTTTCAGGCTTCTGTATCTTTAGGCCAATGGGAGAGAATAGAAGAGGAAGTATCCAGGGTGGGGATGGTCTTTGATTATGCTGGTTGCTTTACGGAGACAATGAGAATACAGACAGGTCCAGGTCCCATGGCTAGAATGAAGCTTGTGGTTCAGGCTTGTACTTCACTGGAGCAGTGCTGTACTGTCAGAGACACTGCTCTTCCTGGAGTAGGCATTGCAGAGAGGTCAGATGCTAATGATGAAAGAACAGATTAATTGTCCCACTTTGTAGAACATAGAGCAGTACAGCACAGGAACAGGTCCACACTGCCTGTGCCAAGCATGATGCCAAATTAGACTCAATGTTCTTTGTCTGCACAAGATCCATCTCTGTCCATCCCCTGGTTTTTCAAAGCCCTCTCCATCATTGATCACACTTACAAGGAGCGTTGCCACAAGAAAGTAGCCTCCGACATTAATGATCCCCATCATTGAGTCCATGCTTTCTTCTTGTTACTGTTATTAGGAAGAAGGTACAGGAGCCTTCGATCCAACACCACCTGGTTAAGCAACTATCAGCCATCAGGCTCCTAAAAGAGCATGGATAACTTCACTGACCTCAATTTTGAACTAATTCCGTAACCTATAGACTCAATTGAAAGACTCCACAATTCATATTCTCAGTATTATTTATTTACATTTTTATTATTTATCTGATTTGTCTTCTTTTGCACCTTGTCTGTTGCTCAATCTTTGTTTGTTATAGTTTTTCAAAAAATCTATTGCACATTTTCTTTTCCTTTTAATGCCTGCTAGAAACTGAATCTCAGGATAGTGATATATATGTAGTTTGATAATAAATTTACTTTGAACTTTGAACATCATTGTCTATCTCAAAACTTCAAACACCAAAACCTCATCTGCTTCCACCACTATCACCTTTTCATACCTTTAAACTTTTCAAACACCCACCACTCACTGTATACAGTATATAAAAAAAATTGTCCTACTCATCTCCCTTAATTTTTTTTTCTCATCTTAAATGCATGCTCTCCAGTATTTGATAATTCTACCCTGGGAATGAAATTCTGACTGTGTACTTTATCAATGCTTCTCACAATCTTATAAACTTGTATCCCCTCCACCTTTGACGTTCCAGAGAAAACAGCCCAAGTTCACCCAACCTCTCCTTGTACCTCATAGACTGGAATCCCAGCCAATGAATTTCTCTGAAGCTTCAATAAACTTTCTGTAATAGAGCAACTAGAAATGTACACCGAACTCCTGCGCTGCCTAACTAAAGCTTATACTATTACATGAATACTCCCTGATTCAATGCCCTGACCACTGAAGGCAAGCATATAGAAACATAGAAAACCTGCAGCACAATACAGGCCCTTTGTCCAACAAAGCTGTGCCGAACACGTCCTTACCTTAGAAGTTACCTACAGTTACCCACGCCATATGTTTTCTTCATCAACCTACCTACTTATCTCACCATTCTCAATGAGCTATGGAGGGAGATACCTTCGTGAGATATTAGAAAGAATGCATTTGTACTTAACTGCATGAAATCAGTGGCTATTTTTTGAAGTATTTAATTTACTATGAAGTGTTTTGTGATATCAAAGAGTCATGGAGCACCACAGCGCAGAAACAGACCTTTCGATACATCTCACCTGCACTGAACTGTTATTCTGCCTACAAGTGAACCAGAGGCCTCCATACCCCTCCCATCCCTGTACTTAACCAAACTTCTCTAAAACATTGAGCTCATATTCACAACTTCCTCTGGCAGCTCACTCTACACTCTCACCATCCTCTGAGTGAAAAAGCTCCCCCTCATCTTCCCCTTAAGCATTTCACTTTTCACTCTTAACCCTTTACCTCCAGTTGGATTCTTACCCCACCTCAGTGGTAAATATGTGCTTACATTTATCCTATCTATACCCCTCATGTCCTGTGATTTTGAGATGCTTGATTCTGTAGGGTCAATTGTCAGATCGTGGATGTAATTCTCTTCATCATGGGCATTAATTCTGTTTTGTCTGAAATATTCTCTGGATATTGAAATGTCAAATTTGCTGGAGAATTCAAGCGGTTATGATGCATGGACAAGTGAATCTGCAATTAACTTTCTTGGTTTCTGTCACCAGGACGTTGTTGAAAAACATTACACTTTCAGGAAGGTTAAATCAGAATTAGAATCAGATTTATTGTCACTGACTTATGACATGAAATGTGTTGTGGCAGGAGTGCGGCGCAGAGCCATAAAAATCTATAAATACCAAAATAAATAAATAGTGCAGAATAACAAGGTAACATTCATGGGCTCATGGACCGTTTAGAAATCTGATGATGGAGGGGAAGAAGTTGAATCACTAAGTGTGGGTCTTCAAGCTCCTGTACATTCTCTCTGATGGTAGTAACAAAAAGAGGGCATGTCCCAGATAGAGAAGATCCTTAATGACGAGGCAGCTCTCTTCAGGCTTCGCCTTTTGAAGATAACCTTGATGGTGGAGAGGGTTGTGGCCATGATGGAGAAATGATCTAAAACAGGGGTTAACAACCATTTTTTTTGGCACCCTTCTTTGTAAACTGTTGTGCATTAAAATTCCAGGATATCATCAATTCCTGAGATACTTAAACCACCCCGTCGGGCACCATCAATCATTTCACAGTCAAAGTCGCTTAGATCACATTTCTTCCCCATTCTGGTGTTTGGTCTGAGCAACAACAGAACTGCTTGACCATGTCTGCATGCTTTTATGCATTGAGTTGCTGCCACATGATTGGCTGATTGGATATGTGGATTAATGAAAAAGTGAGTACTCAGTGTGTCTTTGGCCCATTCGTTTAAGCAAATCACTTTTGCAGTTTACTTGACAAGTTACCAAAAATCTGCTGGAGAAACTATTCAGGTTGAGCAGTATCTGTGGAGGGGAAAGAATTGGCAACATCTTGGACTATTCCAGTGCCTTGACCTGAAATATTGACAATTCTTCCCCCCCCCCCCCCCCCACAGATACTGCTTGACTGATAGAGTTCCTCTAGCAGATTGTTTGTTGCTCTAACTGCAGACTCTTCTGTCTCCCAGTGGACAAGTGCCTTGGACCTAACCATGCTTCTCTAATCAAAGAAGTATTTTCAGTGCTCTGGAACATTGAGTAGAGTTGGATCTCAGTCTGACAACATTAAAAATGGATTAATGTCAAAAGTTACTGAGACTTAAGCCAGTTTCTTTTTGAATTATTGCCAATGAACTCAATACAGCATGTAGCAAATCTTCCTAAACCACTTCTGTTCAAATTAAATCTCCCTAATCAGTGCTAACCACAACTTGCTGTGAAATGGTTCATGCAACATGCATTTAACAATGTCTGTCCTCCTGGACTGTTTATGCCCTGGTATGATTTTTCAAGTCCTAATCAGTTTTCTCTTCTAAAGATCAATCTTTGCTCACAGATTTTAATGCTGCAGGTAACGATTCAATTGCACACTAATTGCTTACTTTGCAAACAGTTAATAATAACCATGAAATCTTTCATTTTACTCAGAGGACCATTTCATTCATTAAAAGATGCTGTTCACCCTAACTAAGAATACGAAGCCCTGAAGGTTCAATGCCTTTGCCTTCAACAAGCATTGTAACTGTAAATAGCCAGAGCTGACTGTACCTGTTATGCTTTGTAACTCTGCTTAGTTTTAATTTGGTGAGGCACTCACATATAGCATGGTGTGCAGTGACGTATTCCATTCACGTACTTCTTACATATCAGAACCAGAATCAGGTTAATGATGGGTGCTGCCTTTTTGAGGTGTGGCTCCTTGAAAATGTCCTCAATACCATGGAGGCTAGTGTCCATGATGAAGCTGACTAAGTTTACAAACTCTCTGCAGTGTTGTAGCCCCTCCAACACTAGATGGTGATGCAGCCACTTAGAATGCTATATACTATATATCCCATAATTTAGTTATTGAGATACAACATGGAATAGGTCCTCCTGGCCCTTCGAGCCACTCCCCCCAACAAACCCCAATTTAACCCTAGCCTAATCATAGGACAATTGACCATGACCAATTAGCCTATCAACCTGTTCGTCTTTGGGCTGTGGGAGCAAACTGGAACACCCGGAGGAAACCCACAGGGACATGAGGAGAATGTACAAGCTCCTTTTAGGCAGTGGCAGGAATTGAACCTGGGTGACTGATACTGTAAGAGTTGTGTTAACCATAATGTTACAGTGCCACCCTGGTAAGGAAGTATGTAAACAAACAAAGGCGGCTTAATCAAAGAATATATTTACAATAATACTCAAATATTACTGAAATATTCAATACACTGCAGTGTTGACTTGGAACTAAATGAAGGTGCCAGATATTCAAGGTTCAGGTTCAATTGAGAGACTATAAAAAGGAGGTGTCATAATAGCAATTAATATCAATATTTTCTCATAAGCCTTTTGAAGAATGGCTGTTAATTTACCCTGCCTTTGACAGGCGTTAATGATGGAGGAGTTGTGCACAGCAACGTTATTGGACTGAATCAAAGAAGATTAGTTTTATTTGTTACATGTACATCAAAGCATTACCACAGACAGCTGTGGAGGCCAAGTCATTGGGTATATTTCCACTGCCCTCATTGTGTGTATGGCCACAGCTATTTAGCGATCTAAACAACTTCTCAAAAAGTCACCAGAGTTGGATGCTCTCTTTCACGGTTTTTAATGCAATTTTTTTGCGAAGCTGCAGAGTTAAGTAAAAGATGCATTAAATTCAATATAGTCATCACCTGAATGCTTTTGATTATTCTCATAACAGGTGTTAACCAAGATAGTACATGTACACAACACTCTATATCTATATCGTGTGGCTCAAAGATATATTTAAACATAATACTTTCTTTAAAATGTATATATATGTGCTTCAAATCAGAATAAAAACTATCGGTGCAGGAAGTGGTACAAAAAACAGCTTACTCGTAATGATATTCACACAAAATGAGCTGCGCCTCTAGAAGGATTTAAATCAGAGGTTGATAGGTTCTTGATTAGTAAGGCTGTCAAAATTTATAGGGAGAACGCAGGAGAAAGAGGTTGACAGGGATAATAAATAAGCCATGATGGAATGGCATTGCAGACTCAATGGCTGAATGGTTTAATTCTGCTTCAATGTCTTTTGGTCTTACAGAGACATCAAAGCATACAGTGAAATGTGTCATTTGTGTCAATGAGGATGTTCTGGGGGCAGCCTGCAACTATTACCATGCTTCAGGTACTAATATGGTAAGACTGCAACTTACTAACCCAGACCTGTACGTCTTCAGAATGTGGGAGGAAACCAGAGCACTCGGAGGAAACCTGCAACCACAGGGAGAATGCACAAACTCCTTACAGACAGTGGTGGGAATTGAGCCCTAGTCACGATTATAAGAAGTTTGTATGTTCTCCCTGTGACCGCATGGGCTTTTTTTTTAATGTTCTCTGGTTTCCTCACACATTCCAAAGACGTACGCTTAAGGTTCGTAAGTGTGAGGCATGATACCTTGGTGCCGGCAGCGTGGTAACACCTTGCAGGCTGCCTCCAGCATAATCCTTACACTGTGCTGTTTGCTGACAGAAAAAAATACATTTCACTGTAGGTTTTGATGTTTCAATTTGCACGTGATAAATAAAGCTAATCTTTGATTTTCAGTCTTACTTTGCATTTTAAGATGGACTCATTATTATGAACGGCCTGCCCTTTTCTCTCTTCATTGGCTTTGCAACATAGTACTCTTTGAAACAACCCGCACAAAATTCTGGAAGAACTCAGTAGGAGTCCTGCTGAAGGGTCTGTACCGGAAATGACAACTGTACCCCTTTCGATAGACGCCGCCTGGCCTGAGTTGCTCCATCATTTTGTGCGTGTTTCTTGGATTTCCAGCCTCTGCAGATTTTCTCTTGTTTGTGATAGTTCTCTTTGAGGCTCTTTTATGATATAATTGATTATTTCAAACAATTCCTAAATGAATTCACTGTAATAACCTTGCTGTTGCAATATATTTCATATTAAAACCTGGATGTTTATACGTATATAAACTGTGATATAGTCTGGCAGCATGGCTATCAATTTTAGATTTAAAGATGAATAAAACATAAGTGAGGCTGCAGCTCTGGTTGCCTCATTGAACAAGGATGTGGTGACTTTGGAGAGGATTCACCAGACTTTTACCAGAATGTTGCTTAGAATAGAGGTTATTAGTTATGAGGAGCAGCTGGAACAACTTGGGTTGTATTCTCTGGAGCAATGGAGGCTGAGAGGAGACATGATACAATTATGAGACAAGGTGGGCAGCCAAAATCCTTCCTCCAGTGTTTCTCAAAAGAAGAAATGGCTTTAAGGTGGGGAGGGAGTTTTAAAGCAGGGGTTCACAACCTTTTTTATGCCATGGACCAATGCCATTAACCAAGGGTTCTACGCACCCCAGGTTGGGAACCCCTGGTTTAAGGGTTGAGCAGAGCAAGTTTTTAATACAGAAAGAGGTGCTTAGAAAGGATGGCCATAGCAGTGATAGAAGCAGATGCAATAGTGACATCTAAAAGAATTTTAGATAGATGGGAAATAGAGGGATACTGACCATTTGTATGCAGGAGCTGAGTTCATTTTAGTTTAATGCTCAACATAGAAACCATGGTTTGAAGGGCCTAATCTTGTGCTGTACTGTTATATGTATGTCCTTACCTTAGAACTACCTAGGCTTACCCATAGCCCTCTATTTTTCTAAGCTCCATGTATCCATCCAGGAGTCTTTTAAAAGACCCTATCGTTTCCACCTCCACCATCACCACCAGCAGCCCATTCCACGCACTCACCACTCTCTGTGTAAAAAACTTACCCTTGACATCTCCTCTGTACCTACTTCCAAGCACCTTAAAAATATGTCCTCTCATGCTAGCCATTTCAACCCTGGGAAAAAGCCTCTCACTATCCACATGATCAATGCCTCTCATTATCTTGTACACCTCTATCAGGCCTCCTCCCATCCTCTGTCGCTCCAAGGAGAAAAGGCTGAATTCACTCAACCTATTCTCATAAGGCATGCTTCCCAATCCAAGCAACGTCCTTGTAAATCTCCTCTGCACCCTTTCTATGGTTTCCATGTCCATCCTGCAGTGAGGTGACCAGAATTGAGCACAGTACCCCAAGTGGAGTCCGACCAGGGTCCTATATAGCCGCAACATTACCTCTCGGAAGATGGATACAGGCAGGTCACTTCTTCCTGGTTTCTATCCTTGATCTCACTTCAAGATAAAGGTGAACAGCGGGGTTCCCGAGGAATCTGTACTGTCCCTTTCCTCATCTTGACCTAACTTCTATTTGGAGGATATTAAGTTGACAGGTGACACAGAACTCAAAAATACAAGTCAACTAACATAAAGGATTTTGTAGTCTTCAAGATCAGGTGGTGGGGTGGATATACATCTCTATCAAAGGAGGTGTAAGGCGCTCCTTCCCTCCGCTAGCTTGCAGGTCACTCTTGGGCAAGTCATAGCACCTGCTTAACCCCCTGATCAGGGTCATGTGAAACCATGGGAGCAGGTGGTGGTTGGTCGAATGAACAGATGGTGCATATCACAAGTTCTGGTTATGTGACTACTGATGTCAGGCAGACAATCTCTGAAGATTATTGATAATGATTGAGGTCACCCGTCTTGTAAAGACACTGCCCAGAAGGCAATGGCAACTCACTTCTGTGGAAACATTTGCCGAGAATAATCATGAAAGGCCATGATCGTCCATGTCACGCAACACAGCACATTACAAATGAAAGAAATCTTCAAGGGGATGCAAGGGGATGACACATGGAAATGAAAGGTGATACATAAAACTTTGATTGAGTTGAGGAAATAGAACTGTATGAATAAATTAAGTGGATTCAAGAACTGGATTTCTCCATGCAAATCCAAACACTAGGACAAGTCGACAAGTTTTTTTAAAAATTAATTTATGTTACCATTAGTTTTATTGCATGAGGCACACAGTATAAATATGAGGTTCATTTGTTTAATTTTTAAAATACAGAATCTGAATCAGTGTTTTTACCACTGGCATGTTGTTAAGTGTGTTATTTTGCCACAATAGTACAGTGCAATACATAAAAATTACTATCAGTTGCAATGAGGAAGATATGTAAAAAATAAGTAGTGCAGAAAGAGAGCAAAATAGTAAGGCAGTGTTCTTGAGTTCATCGTCTGTTCAGAAATCTGATGGTGGAGAGGACGAAGCAGTCCCTAAAATATTGGATGTGAGTCGTCAGACTCCTTACTTCTCCTTGTAGGTAGCAATATGAAGAGGGCATGTCCTGAGTGATGGGGATCCTTAATGATGGATGTCGCCATTTTGAGGCATTGCCTTTTGAAGATATCCTTGATGCTGACCTTTCTCGATGTGTCTGCTATGTTAACATAATAAAATCTTTCACCTTACCCCATTGCTTCTGCCAATAACCTTGTGCTCATGTTAGATGTGCCTTGCTACTGAAAGCATTCCCTCATTAGTAACTCTTCTATATCCCTTCCAAACTCAAACAGCACTCTTGACTCCTAAACCTCCGCGGAGTCACGAAGCGTACTGGCAAAATCAGAACCCAAGTGCAGAGGAAAGACAGACTCTGATGTAGAAACAGCGATGAGAGTTTATTCATAATAATTCCAAAAGAATATTGATGGTTTGGCCGAGCAATACCGTGAGCAGCATTGTCAAATCTAGGACACCGCAATTAGCGCTAATCGGGCATCTGCTTAAATAATAAAAGTAACACAGAATCCCTGAGCCTATCAGAATAACAAGCTGAAGCAGAAAGCTCCGGGAGACTGTATTACAAAGAGTCTCTCAAAGCAAACATAGGGAACTCTAAACGATTAATGATTGTTATTAAACAACAATTAACCATTTCATGTGCTCTAACAAACTTGGAGCCCAATACACAGACCTGAAGAACTCATTACAGGTACATGCTACTGTAAGAAGTACAAACCCAGACTCAATAAATAATGGAAAAGATGTTAGTGCAGCAACTGAGGATTTTGCAATCCTGTGAATCTTGTCTGCTCCTCCCTATAAAGCCCTGATATCCTTTTTTCCTTGACAGACCCCATGATGTGCTCAACAGAGTGCAGATTCTTCCTGCACATCTGGACAGCCACCATCTGGCCCCTGCTCTGCCTTCTCAGACACATGCAATGTGGGGAGGAAATAATCTAATGGTGAAGAGGGCTCAGTTAAATAAAATGTTTGTCAATAAATTCATTTTACTTGCTGCAGGGCAAAGATCTTTATTGATAAAATGGTTGTGAAAGGAACACATCTGGTTTGTACAATATTTGTTGAGTTATTTTGTCAGCCTTTCACAGAGTGCTCTCTAAATTGTTAACTAATTGAATCAGAATCAGGTTTATTATCACTGGCAGATGTCATGAAATTGTTGCTTCGTGGCAGCAGTACAATGCAATATATAAAAAATACTATATATTACAATCATATTGTAGCAAATGCTCTGTAAATACTGCTGCATGCAAAGTAAACATTTGCCAGAAAATTAACAGATCGTACACCAGCATAAAATTAAAAGATATATATACGTTTACTAAATTTACAGTTATAGAAAAAAAGAGAAAAAACTGAAAGGATCCATACAGTTAAACCAGTGCAATGTGCACATAAACATTAGAGCTCATTTCTGGAGTAGTCAGAGGCGTATCGCTTTGCTCATGTGCGGAACCCACCATCTGCATGCTTTCACCACATCACAACCTGAAATTTCCTCAAAGACCACCGTCTTGAATGAACTGGCACTCTCAGAAGTATTGGCCCTTCCTCCTTGGAGCCATTCATCTGCGCAAAGCACTTCTTAAAATGGGGATTCTCCTTCCAATGGCATTCTGTGGCATCTTCCCTTGTGCCCTGCTCCGCAGTCCCACTAAAAGGACCCCAATCAAGACTGTTGTCCTGCAGGAATCTGCTGTCACCCAGCATACTCCAGTGTTCTACTCGGACAGAAAGCTACAACACCTACCAAGATCGTCTGGATTGGCTGACACCACATTCCTAACTTGGACAACATGGCTCCTTATCCTTACCTGAATCCCAAACATTCTTACTAGCAAGACACACTGCTTTTACAGGAAGCCGCTAAATTAAAAATACCTCACAGCATAACAGTAGAAATCTTACCCCAGGCATTGCGCGCGCGCCCACACATGCACACACGCATGCGCGCGCGCCCACACACACACACACACGCATGCACGCACGCCCACACACACACACACAGGCAGTGCCCCTGTAGATTCATTATCTGTTCGGAAATCTGATGGTGGAGGGGAATACTGTGTATCTTCAGACTCAGACTCCTTTTCTGATGGTAGTGATGAGAAAGAATGCTGTCCTTGGTGGTGGGAATCCTTCATGATGAATGCAACCTTTCTGAGGCACTGCATTTTTAAGATGTCCTCAATTCCAGGGAGGCCAGTGCCCATGACGGATCTGGGTGAGTTTACTACCTTCTGCAGCTTTTTTCCGATCCTGTGAAGTGGTCTCGTCATACTAGACAGTGATGCAACCAGTGAGAACACCCTCCACAGTACATCATACCAAATCTCCTAAAACTCCTGGTGAAATATAGCCGTTGTTGTGCCTTCATAGTAATTGCATTAGTATGTTGGGCCCAGGGTATGTTTTCAGAGATGTTGACCCTCAGGAACCTGAAAATGTTTACCCATTCCCTGTTGATTCCTCATTGAGGCCAAGTGTGAATTCCCTCAAATTCCTCCATTGTATGCTGGAGGCTATTAAGCTTATTTTGTGGTATTTTATCCAATTTCCCCTTCCCCCCAACCCTCTGGCTGTGCAGTTGGTCCCCTTTTGCTGTTTGGAAAGTTACTGTCCAATCTAGTTCCTTTGCCTCACCAAGTATTTCCTCAAAGTTATCACATTTTGCTGCATGAGACTTCCACTTTGCCTTTGGCTCCTTTGCCTTCCATGCTGTGAACGTGCAGCAACACACCAAGGAGCTGTGAGAGCTCAGCACGTTAGACAATATCTAGGAAATGAAATAGACAGTCAATGCTTCAGCATGTTTCTCTGCATGGATTCGCTGTGTGATGGAGATGCAAGAGAATCTAGATGCTGGAAATCTGGAGCAACACACAAAAGCACTGGAGGAGTTCAGTGGATCAGGCAGGGTGGACATGGAGAGAAATGGACTGAGACAATGACAGTCCATTTCTCTCCACAGAGGGAAATATTTATTGAGATACAACATAGAATTGGCCCTTCTGGCCATTCGAGTTGCACCTCACAGCAATCCCCGATTTAACCCTAGCCTAATCACGAGATAAGTTACAATGACCATTTAACCTTCTAACCAGTACATCTCTGAACTGTGGGATGACACCAGAGCTCCGGGAAGAAACCCAATGTTGCTCAGGATTTCCTAGATCTGGGATTTTTTGTGTCTCCGTTTGCTGGTGCTGGAGCCAATAAGTCAAGAAGATTAGACGATTCATTTTATTTGTTACATGAACATCAAAACTTTGAAAGATACAGTGAAATGCAACGACCAACACAATTCAAGCATAGAGAGTACTGGGGCAGTGTGTAAGTGTCACCATGCTTCTGCCAGCATAGGATGCCCACAATTTACTGACTCTAACCCAAGTGTCTTTGGAATGTGGAAAGAAACTAGAGGTACTTGGAGGAAACGTTTGTGGTTACAGGGTGAATGCACAAACTTTTTACATGGAGTGGCGGGTATTGAACCAACCTCAATCATGATCTCTGGCACTGCAAAGTGTTACACTAGTCAGTAACTACTAAACTGCCATGCCACTGCAGTGGGCCATGCTCACAGCTCTGGGTTCAAGACCCTCCACAGAAACTCCAGAACACATCTCGAGGTTGACATTCCATTATGTAGGAGTTTTGCACTATATGACATGCAATTTTCCAAAGAGGAATTTTACTTCCACTCTTAAAAAATAAAAGAGCCCTGAGCATCAGTCAGAATTTTAAAAAAAGGATCTTATTACTGGTGTCCAGGTGTGGGACAATGGAATAGCAAAATAACAGTCCAGTATGTACTAGATGGGCCAGGAAGCCTGTTTCTGTTCAGTAGTGCTCTGTGACTCTATGAATGTACGGTTACTTCATTGGTTGTAAATTCCTTGAACATTTCTAGAAAAGAATGCAGAAGGCACTATATAAATGCAAGTGATCCTTCAAAGTTTCAGAGTAATACAGCAGGGAAACAGGCCCTTTGTTCCAACTTGCCCCTACTGACCATTATGCCCACTTCAGCCAGTCCTATTTGCCCTTATGCCTCTATTTTGAACTATATCCCTCTAAAACTCTCCTATCCATGTACACACCCAAATGCCTTCTGAATATTGTTCTTGTACCTGCCTCAACTGCTTCTGCTGGCAGCTCATTCCATATTCACATCACTCTCTGCTTGAAGAAGTTGCCCCTCAGATACCTTTTTATATCTTTTCCCTGTCATCTTAGGACCATGTCCTCTAGTTTTCTGTTCCACTACCCTGAGGAAAATACTATCAATGCTTTTTTGTGTTTTTATACACCTCAATAAGTTCATTCCTCAATCTCCTACACTTTGAGAAATAATTTGCCCACCATCTCTGTCTGAAATTCAGCCCCTTGAGTTTTGGTAGTATCCTTGTAAATCTTCTCTGAACTCTTTCCAGTTGAATAATATCCTTCTGATAACAGGATGATCAATCTGTACACAATACTCCCAGTGCAATTCTTTTTTAAGTTATCTACATTCCACAAAGTGAGAAAAGGCAGTTTGATCAAATTCTACATTTTATAAGAAGAAATATCTTCTGATTGAGTAGCCTGTGGCACAGGCAGTCATAAAAAAAAGCAATTGACTAACACATTATTTTTAATCTTTATGCTTTCATGACAGTTGACGTTTGCATCGATTGGTCTGTGGATCTCAAAAAATACATGGTGTTGGCAGGTGAGCCTGTACGTGTGAAATGTGCACTGTTCTATGGATACATCAGGACTAACTACAGCATGGCACAGAATTCTGGACTCAGCCTCATGTGGTACAAAAATAACGGGCAAGGAGATTCAGAAGAACCTATTATATTTTCTGGGCGTAGAATGAGCAAAGAGGAAGATTCAATTTGGTTCCATTCAGTGGAATTGCAGGACAACGGATTTTACACGTGTGTATTAAGGTAAGAAGACTGCGGTGAAACATGCTTGTAGCCTATAAATACAAATACTTTGTTGAAGATATTACGAATCTTTCATTGATTATCCAGTGATTTTCTTTGAAGATGTCCCTACAAGTAAAGAGTAGACTTAAATCAGAATCAGAATTATTACCTGAGTCATATTAAATGGTTTTGTTTAGTTTGTGGCAGCACTACAATACAAAAACATACAATTATTATACACTCAGTGGCCACTTTATTGGGTATCTTCTGCACCTAATAATCTGGTTATGAAGTGTATGTTTGTAGTCTTCTATTGATGTAGTTCATCCATTTCAAAGGTCGACATGTTGTGCATTCAGAGTAGCTTTTCTGCACACCACTGTCATTAAGCAAAGTTATTTGAGTTACTGTCACCTTCGTGTCAGTTTGAACCAGTCTGGCCATTCTCTTCTGATTTCTCTCATTAACAAGGCATTTTCACCCACAGAGCTGCCACTCACTGGATGTTTTTGTTTTTCACACCATTCTCTGTAAGCTCTTAGAGACTGTTGTGTATGAAAAGCCCAGGAGATTGGCAGCCTCTGACATACTCAAACTACCCCATCTGGCACCAACAATCTTTCCATGGTCAAAGTCACTTAGATCACACTTCATTCCTAGTCTGATGTTTGCTCTTAAAAGCAAACTGTAGCTTTTGACTTTATCTGTAAGCTTTTATGCATTGAGGTGCTGCCACATGATTTGCTGTGTAAATATCTGCATTAATGAGCAGGTGTGCAGGTGTACCTAATATAGTGGCCACTAAGAGTATATGACATAAAATTTTGTGGCAGCAGGACAGTGCAAATGCATACAAAGATTATGAATTACAAACTGAAACATAAAATGCCATAAAAGACATAGCAAGGTAATGTTCATATGTAGATTCATGGACTGATCAGAAAGCTGATGGTGGGAAAGAAGTTGTTCCTGAATTGTAGAGTATGGGTGTTTAGGGCCATGCACCTCCTCCCCATCTGCAGAAATGAGAACTGGGCATGTCACAGATGGTGTCTGAAAGCCATTTCTTCAGTGGAAGGATTACTTGAAAGGACATGCAGTAACTTGACATGAAAGTAAAGAACTGGTTCCTTGTAAAAATGTGTAGAATTGATTATATTAAACTACAGAGAGAAAACTATTTGGAAATCCCACTGATTTAGTACTGGCTCACCAGGTGATGCTTACTGATTTTCCTCTGACTCACTGACCTCTCAGTTTCTTTGTTCCCTCTGCCTCACTGGGTTCCCAGTCTTACTCACCAGTTTCTTTGTTACTTTTTGATTCACTGGGGTTCCCTTCAGACTCTGTGGGTTTCCAATTACCTTATTACTCACTGCTTCACTGGGGACACAGTTCCTTTCTGACACACAGGCATCCTAGTCAAATTTCAAAACTCAGAGTAAATCTATTATCAAAGTACATTAAGGGAAATCACAAATGATCCATCAAAATATCATCCTATTACTTATTTACAAACTATATATAAAATTGTAGCATCATGCATCTCACAACTCATCACCACTCACTTAGATAACCACAATGTGCTTACAGAAGAGCAGAAAAAATCTGTAAGGGTATGAAAGAATGTACTAAACAGCCAATAATAGATTCCATAATTTTAAATCAAGACTGGCAGAAAAGCAGAAATCTTTCATGTTGCTATATTGACTACCACACTTAGGGTTATTAGAAGCTCTTAATATGTATAAAGTATACTCAATACTTGTGAAATTCCTACAACATCTGATGGATGAAGCATTGGTGGACTATAATCATCCTACCTATTAATAACCAAAAAAGAACAACCACCATTATCAAACTAAACAGGCATTTTCCAAGGCGACTCTCTAAGTCAGCTATGGTTCTGCCCATCTTTAAACCTGCTCTCTAATGAACTGAAGTAGATGCAAATTGGGTACCAAATCAGAAATAATGAAATGAATTATACCTTGACACACCTTCTATCTCCTTCAAATGATTTGAAATTATATGCTGTTCATCAGTAAAGCTAAAACAATTAATTCAAATAGTAGAACTATTTTTGAAAGCTATAAACATGAACTTTGGTCTGAGTAAATGCAGAATATTAAACATAGAGGTACAGTAGAACTAACAGAATACAAAACAGAGCATCAGGATACAATACAACTGATGGATGATTATGAATCAGATGAGTATCTGGGATATCAACAAGCAAATAAAATAGATTAAGAGTGTGATAAGGGAAAAACTTAGGACAGAATTTACTTCAAGGCTTAAGGAAATATGCCAAACAGAACTCAATAGTAAAAATATAGCAAAGGCAAAAAAAACTCTTCATATCCATATTAACGTATTCTTTTGACATAATATCTTGGTCTGAAACCAATCTGGAAACTTTAGAAAGAAAAATAAGAATTGAAATGACAGTTTTCAGAAAACATAATGCACACTCAAATGCACTTAAATTACCTCTACCAAGAACAGACGGGGGAAGACGAACAACAGACATTAAAAATGTACACAACAGTCAGATGAATTTCTAAGGATGTACTTTCATCAATGAAAACAGGATTCAGCACTCCATGCAAGCACATGTAATTCTGATAAAAAGTACACACCATAAACTTAAATGTAAGCATAACCCAGAAAAATGGAAAAAAAAAATCACAACAGGAGAAAAAGTAACCAAAGGAAATTATTGCTTTTGAAGAAAAAGTTAACCAATGGAAGAGCATGATCCTCCATGGAAGACAACCCCCTCCATGGAAGACATCCCCTTGATCTGAGAAAACTAGATGTTGATAAGGAAACATTGAATGTCTAGCTCAGTGTTGGAGATCTCTTCCCAGAAACAGAAGGTCTCCTTCTGGCAATACAGGACCAGGTGGTTAACACAAAAAAATTATCAAAAATAGATAATAGAAGACCAAAAATTTCAAGATGGTAAATGTACAAAATGCCAAGAGAAAACAAACAATCCTACACAATACAGGATCCTGCAGCAGTTTAACTCAATCTGATTACTTACACAGGCACAATCAAGCAGCAAACATCATTCACCAAAATCATGCTTTAAAATACAAACTTATACAAAAAACCATACTTTACTATAAATACAAGCCTGATCCAGTTTTAGAGTCAGAACTCCACAAAATGATAATATGACTAATCTGTTATTATAGATAGGACAATTCATAATAACCACCCAGATATAATAATACAGGATAAAGAAGCAAGAACAACTTACCTAATAGTTATAGCCATTCTAAATAATAATCAATAAGTGAAAAAAACACCAGAAATATACTGAATTAAGAGAGGAAATTGAAAGACTTTGGAACATGAAAAGGGTATACATTTTCCCAACAGTATCATCTCAAAGTCACTACACAATAACATTAAACAATGTGTGTGTGTGTGTGTGTGTGTGTGTGTGTGTGTGTGTGTGTGTGTGTGTGTGTGTGTGTGTGTGTGTGTGTGTGTGTGTGTGTGTGTGTGTGTGTGTGTGTGGCCTCCGTTGGTTGTAGTCAACCATGGGTACTGTGCCTGTGGTACTCCAAGGCACAGTTGATATGGAGATCCGTCTGTTGCCCATGCAGTGGGACCCCTCTCTCCATGCTGATGACAGGTCCAAAGGAACAATGGAAGTTGATACAGTTTGGTGCCAGCAGCATCGCAGGAGTTGCCGTGCCGGTGCTGGGTACAGCAGTCAGCCGCTTTCGGGACTCCGACTCCGGATTTTTCCTCGGGTTTACTCCCAAAGCCTTTCCCGTGAGCGGGTATAGACGCAAGGCTGCCGAAGTTTGAAATCGGAGTTTTCCCTCTCCTAGATGAGCTACCATCTGTGGTTAATGAGACCCATCTGCTCGGAGCAACTGGTTTTAAGGTGCCAGTGGCCCGCCTTTGCCCCTTCTCCTGTCATTGAGAATGGCTCCGCTGAGCATAAGAACTATGTCACACGTGAAGGCCAGGCCTACGCAGCAATATATATGTAAATATTCAGAAAGCCACAATAGTAAGCATCTCTAGAATACTCTGAAAGTTCCTAGCAATTGAGAAATAATTGCGCTTGGCTATGCCTATGCCTCAGGTTTTATTAGCTTGAGCTGAGAAACAGAAATAATAATAAATTATACTGAGAACGTGATTTGTAGAGTCATTGGAAGTAAATCTATAGGCTTTGGATTTAGTTCAGAGTTGAGGTGAGTGATGTTATCCACGTTGGTTTAAGAGTCTAAAGGTGGCAGTGTTGGAACTAAGGCTCCTGTACCTCCTTCCCAATGGCAGCAGTGAGAAGAGAGCATGGCCTGGATGGTGGACGTCCTTGATAAGTTGACTTGTTCCTTACTGATTCACTGGGGTCCCATTTCCCTTCTGACTCACTGGACCCTAATTTCCACTCTCCTCTTCTGCTCACCAGCGACCCCTGTCCCCGCACTCCTCTTAAGCTTATCTGCTTCTATCCTTGCACTCCCTTGAAACTTAACAATTTCACAGGGTCATTTATTATTCTATTGTGTAACACCTAAAAAAGTGAATTTAATGTGTATTGGAATAATAATATGAACAACACTAAATAGTGTGGCAAATCTTCAATATACAGTGAAACTCCTGCTAGTTCAAAACCCTGAACGTGCTGGATTAATGGTATTGGAATTAGTTTATTATTGTCACATTTACCACAATACAGTGAAAAGCTTGCCTTGTATACTGTCCATACAGATTAAATCATTACACAGAGCATTGAGCTGGAATAAGGTAAAACAATAATGATACAGAATAAAGTGTAAAAGCTATCGAAAGAGTGCCGTGCAGGTAAATGATAAAGTGTAAGATCGTAACAAAGTAGATTGTGAGGCCAGGAGTCTATCTTATCAAAACTAGAGGGCAATTGAAAAGTTTTATCACATTAGGATTAAAAAGTTACTTGAGACTGGTGATATATGGTTCCAGACTTTTTTTTAATCTTCTCCCTGATTTGCTGTATTTCTCCAGTGCTTTGTGCATGTCGCTGAATGTAAAATGTAATCCTTTGTAGGGTGTTGTACTTGCATATAGTACCATATAAAGTCTTAATCATATATCTATATATTGCACTGTACTGCTGCCACAAAAAAACCCAACAAATTTCATGAGAAATGTGAGTGATAATAAACCCGGATTTTGATATTGGTCTCTATTTTGGACTGAGAGTGGGAAGGGGAATCATGGTTGGGAAAAGGGAAAGGGAGAGGGCGAGATGGGGAGAGGGAAGGGAGTGGGAAGCACCAGAGAGACATTTTGTAATGATCAGTAAACCAACTGTTTGGAGTCGAATGACCTTGCCTGGTAACTAAAGGCTGGATATGCCTGCACCCACACCACTCCCCACCCACCCCTCCCCCATCCCTGCCATTCCTTCTCTGTCACCTGTCCCAAACCACTCCCATGGTGAACACTCTCACAATTCCCAACATCTTTTGCTCCCACCAGGTTTACAAACTCACTCTCCACTCCATGTTGACAAATAGGGTCACTTTCTATGACTGATGTAATTTTTAAAGATTGGGATAGACTGGGTATTAAAAGCTTCCAGGATTTATTTGTTGGAGGAAGTCTCTTTTCGTTTGAGCAGTTGTCAACTAAATATAGCTTACCAAAAATCCACTTTTTTTCAATATTTACAAATTAGAGACATTTTGCAATCTCAAGTACCTACATTTCCTAAAAGTCCTGATAAGAATTTATTAGATGTAATTTTTAATTAGAAACCTTTTCATAATGGATCTATATCTAATATCTAAGGTATGTTGTTGGGAATGAGAAACATTCCTTTAAACAAAATTAAAAATCTCTGGGAACAAGATTTGCAGACTTAAATTTCTGAGGAAATTTGGAATGAAATTTTTAAATTGGTTAATACCTCATCGTTATGTGCCCATCACTCCCTCCTACAATTTAAAGTGGTCCACAGGGCCCACATGACTAAAGCTGTCTCATTTTTATTCAGATATATCTCCCTGTTGTGACAAATGTAACAATGGAGAGGCTTCATTAATTTATGTGTTCTGGACATGTCTGAGTCTTGAAAAATACTGGAAGGAAGTATTTCAAACTTTTTCTGTGCTTTTTAAAGTAAATTTTAAACCAAACCCTTTGACTGCCTTATTCGGTATTGTTGGAGGAAAACATAGTATTTTGGAGACACCTGATTTGCACATTTTGGCTTTTATTTCTCTTATAGCTAGGAGGGCATTGTTGCTTAGGTGGAAGGATGTTGCTCCGCCTCCTCATGCTCAATGGCTAAGCGATGTTATGTCATGCTTAAATTTAGAGAAGATTCGTTGTTCAATTTCTGAATCAAGACGAGACTTTCTAGCATTGTGGGGACCTTTTCTGAATTACTTTCAAAATCTGATTTGATATCAAGTACAGATGTTGGCTAATAATTGTCTTACCATATGATAAGGATTTTTTTTTCCTTTTTCTTTCTTTACCAAACAGATTTTCTTGGTAGTGGGTTTAGATTTTATTTGTATAATAATAAAATTATTACTTTTCAATATTATAATTCAATTTAATTTACATGAATATGGGGTAATTAAACTATAAGTGTGATTCGCATATATTGTAATTGATATATGATATACATCCTCCTGTACTCTGTATTCTTTTTTTGTAAGAAATCAATAAAAATACTGGAAAAAAAAGACAAATAGAGTGCTGTAAAGTCTTAGGCACCCTATGGATAATATCTACATCTTATATATATATATATATATATAAACTTTCAACTTTTACACAGTACTGTATAAAAAAGAAAAATAATAATAATAATAAATAAATAAGCAATAAATATCAAGAACAAGAGATGAAGAGCCCTTGAAATTAAGTCCATAGTTTGTGAAAAAGTTTCAATGTTGGGGTAAGTGAAATTGAGTAAAATTATCCCCTCTGGTGCAAGAGCCTGGTTGCTGAGAGATAATAACTCTTCCTGAACCTGCTGGTGTGGGTCCAGTGGCTGCTGAACCTCATTACTGATAGCACAACCAAGAAGAGATCATGGCCTGGATGATGGAAGTCCTTGATGATGCTTTCCTGTCACAGTACTGCATGTAGATGTGCTCAGTGGTTGTAAAGAGTTTAAGTCTCTTTTTAACAAACTTCTTAAGCCGTTGGCGTCTCAAATATTCTGTGTTATTGAAAGAGAACTTTATATTGGCAGTCTCACTGTGACTGTAGGAGCCAAGTATCTCTTTGTCTGTCTGTGTTGTATTTGGTGTTGCACGTTTACTATGGGTAATTTGTCACGTGGGTCATGGCATGGTAGAAATGAAGAGTATGGTTACGTATTCATGGTTTGCCTTGGGTCAGTTTTAGCCTGGTTAGAGCAGGGGATAGGCTGGTTGAAAGATCTTTTTTGTTGACTGCTTAATGTGAACACTTAGGTATGTTTGAATATGCTTAGATGGTTTTGTTCATGTCAGGGTTGCATAAAATGAAATATATATACTTTGATAATAAATTTACTTTTAACTTTTTAGTACTGGAGTAACTTTGATCAGTCAACTTGTACCATATTTAGGGAAGCTGTAGTTTGAAATAAGGGAGCAAAGGGCCATTATAATATAATTATGTGAGGCAGCATGCAAAATTCTGAAATATCTCTAACTACACATTCTTAACAAATAAGTTGTCCTGTTTTCATCTTCTTTCAGAATGTTCAAAGTATTGAGATCTGTTAATCATTATATATTAAGTTGTTAAATAGCATTATTTAAGTAGTATGTGGATAGGTACAAGGTGTGGTAGGGCTTGGAAGGACGTGAGTCAAACGTAGGAAATTGGGACTAATTGAGTGTGCACTGTGGTCGGCATGGACTGGTTGGACCAAAGGACTTGTATCTATTATTTTGCTCTGTGATTAATACAATTGTGTTGGCTTACTTTGAAATAAACAAACAAGATAGTAATTTCTTAGTGCCTTTTTTCAGTGTAGAATAAGTAATTTTGTTAGCCTTCTAAACTAATCTACACACTTTTTTCTGGCAGGAGTAATAATAATTATAATATTGCAGAGTATCTGTGTCAAAAAGAAGGAATTTTGCAGAAGTTGAGGGACTGAGCTGTACTAACCAAACACAGATAGATAACATTATCACACACTAAGTATACAAGTATCCCATGAGTTGAAGTTTATCCCTGGCTGGATGCACTAATTGTTTGATAATGTTCCATTTTATGATACCTTGGTTACATTGAAATCAATGAAATGGGAACTGCATTCACTACTCATTTGCTCATTTATTACATTAATTTAAGGATGAATTTAAGACTTAGGTCAGCTAGATCAAATGCAGCAATCAGTGTACAGGAGGTTACCTATGAAAAGATGACACAACTCTGTTGAAGGGTTCCACACCTTTCATGTGCCAGATTCATGAAGCCCATCAGTTTCAATTTAAAACCATAAATACTACAAAAGTAACAGTGATGTTCAAGTAACGATTACCTAAAGGTGCAATCTGCCAGAACTTTGAACATGAAAAATTAAATACCTGAGCCAAATGGTATATTTCCTTGCTAAAAATTCTTCACAAAATATTAAATAAGTAAAACAATCAGAATTCCGGATTCAAGATTATTTAATGTCATTTTCAGGGCACAAGTGTAAAAGAGAACCATAAGACCATAAGATGTAGGAGCAGAATTAGGCCATTTGGCCCATTGAGTCAACTCTGCAATTTCATCATGGCTGAGCCAATTTTCCTCTCAGCCCCAATCTCCTGCTTCTCCCCGTATCCCTTCATGCCCTGACCAATCAAAAATTGATCAACCTCTGTCTCATATATACATAAAGCAATGTCCTCCACAGCCGACTGTGGCAATGAATCCCACAGATCACCACCCTCTGGCTGAAGAAATTCTTCCTCATCTCTGATCTAAAATGATGCCCAGCTATTCTGAGGCTGTGTCCTCTAGTCTTAGGCTCTCCCACCATAGGAGACATCCTCTCAACATCCACTCTGTCAAGGCCTTTCACCATTCGATAGGTTTCAATGTGCTCACCCCTCATTCTTCTGAATTCTAGTGAATACAGTCCCACAACCATCAAACACACTTCATACAACAACCCATTCAATCCTGGAATCATTTTTGTGAACCTCCTTTGAACATTCTGCACATCTTTTCTAAGACAAGGGGCCAAAAACTACTCACAATACTCCAAGTGAGGCCTCAGCAGTGCCTTATAAAAATTACATCCTTGTTTTTATACTCTGGTCCTCTTGAAATGAATGCCACATTGCATTTGCCTTCCTCACCACAGCCTTATTAAAATTAATTATTATGGAATCCTGCACTAGGGCTCCCAAGTCCCTTCACTCCTCAGTTGTTTTGTATTTTCTCCCCATTTAGAAACTAGTCAACCCTTTCATTTCTTCTGTCAATGTACATGACCATACACATCCCAAGACTATATTCCATCTGCCATTTCTTTGCCCATTCTTCTAATCTGCCCAAGTCCTTCTGTAGCTTCTCTACTTCCTCAAAACTACCTGTTTTTCCACTTATCTTCATATCATCTGAAAACTTTGCAACAAAGCCGTCAATTTTATCATCCAAAATATTGACATATAACCTAAAAGGAATTCCAGCACAGACCCCTGTAGAACACTACTACTTACTGGCAGCCAACTAGAAAATGCTACATTTATTCCCACTGTTTGCCTCCTGCCAATCAGTCACTGCTTTATCCATACTAGAATCTTTCCTGTAATACCATGGGCTCGTAGCTTGTTAAGTAGTCTCATGTGTGACACCTTGTCAAAAGCCTTCTGAAGATCCAAGTACAAAACAACAAGTGATTCTCCTTTGTCTATCTTACTATTTCTTCAAAGAGTTCCAACAGATCTGTCAGGCAAGATGATCCCTTGAGGAGAGTGTGCTGACTACGGCCTATTATATCATGTGCCTCCAAGTACCCTGAGACGTCATTCTTAATAACTGACTTCAACATCTTCCCAATCACTGAGGTCAGACCAAATAGCCTGTAGATTTCTTTCTTCTGCCTTGCATCCATCCTGAAGAGTGGAGTGAAGTTTGCAATTTTTCACTCTTCATGAACCATTCCAGAATCCAATGATTCTAGAAAGATCATTACCAAGGCCTCCACAATCTCATCAGCCACCTCTTTCAGAACACTGGGGTATATACCATCTGCTCCAGGTGACTCATCTACATTCAGACCTTTTAGGTTCTCAAGAACATTCTCTCTAGTTATGGTAGCTTCACACATTTCACTACACCTGACGCCTGGAACTTCCAGCATACTACTAGTGTCTTCCATGGTGAAGACCTATACAAAATACTTATTCAGTTCATCCGCCATTTGCCTGTCCCCCATAACTACCTCTCTAGCATAATTTTTCAGCAGTCTGATATCCACTCTCATCTCTCTTTTACACTCTACGTATCTGAATAAAATTTTGGTATCCTCTTTCATATTATTGGCTAGCTTACATTCATATTCCATTGTTACTTTCTTAATTACATTTTTTAGTTGCCTTCTGTTGGCTTTTAAAAGCTTCCCAGTCCTCTAACTTCCCACTAAGTTTTGCTCTATTATATGCCCTCTCTTTGGCTTTTATGTTGGCTTTGACTTCTCATGTTCATCATGGTTGTATTATCATTCCTTTAGAATACTTCTTTCTCTTTGGGATGTATATGTTTTGTGCCTTCCGATTGTTTCCAGAAATTTCAGCCATTGCTACTCTGCCATCATCCCTGGCAGTGTTCTTTTCCAACCATTTTGGCCAATTCCACTCTCATGCCTCTGTAATGCCCTTTACTCCACTGTAATATTAATGCATCTGACTTTAGTTTCTCCTTCTCATATTTCAGGGTGAATTTGATCATATTATGATCACTTTACCCTGAGGGTTCTTTTACTTTAAGTTCTTCAATCAACTCCGGATCATTGCACAACACCAAATCCAAAATCATCAGTCCTGTATTCACCTTTTTCAATTTGTCTGTCTTGTGCTTTGCAATTCATCCTGTTAACTGCAATTTTGCACATTTAACAAGCTCTTCTCACTACACATTGCCTCTGTTTGCAAACCAGCTACCTCATCTTCAGCACTGTCATCAGCTTTTCCTACAATACTTTGAGCATTGAAGTATACATAGCTTAGGACACAAATCGTACCATGCTTAACCTTTTGTTTCCTAACTTTGTCTGAGGTCTTACTGACATCTACCTCCACAACCTTTCCACGAACTGTTCTGCCACTCCAGTTCCTAACCCCGCTGTGTAGCATTAACAAACCTTCCTGCTAGGACATTAGTGCAGTTCAGGTGCAAATAGTCCCTTCTGTTAGGCTCACATCTTCCCTGAAAGAGAGCCCAATAATCCAAAAATCTTATGACTTCCCTCCTACACCAACTCCTTAGCCATAGATTATAGACAATAGGTACAGAAGTAGACCATTCGACCTTTCAAGCCTGCACCACCATTCTGAGATCATGGCTGATCATCTACTATCAATACCCAGTTCCTGCCTTGTCCCCATATCCCTTGATTCCCCTATCCATAAGATACCTATCTAGCTCCTTCTTGAAAGCATCCAGAGAATTGACCTCCACTGCCTTCCAAGGCAGTGCATTCCACACCCCCACAACTCTCTGGGAGAAGAAGATTTTCCTTAACTCTGTCCTAAATGACCTACCCCTTATTCTTAAACCATGCCCTCTGGTACTGGACTCTCCCAGCATCTGGAACATATTTCCTGCCTCTATCTTGTCCAATCCCTTAATAATCTTATATGTTGCAATCCGATCCCCTCTCAATCTCCTTAATTCCAGCGTGTACAAGCCCAGTCTCTCTAACCTCTATGCGTAAGACAGTCCAGACATCCCAGGAATTAACCTTGTGAATCTACGCTGCATTTCCTCTATAGCCAGGATGTCCTTCCTTAACCCTGGAGACCAAAACTGTACACAATACTCCAGGTGTGGTCTCACCAGGGCCCTGTACAAATGCAAAAGGATTTCCTTGCTCTTGTACTCAATTCCCTTTGTAATAAAGGCCAACATTCCATTAACCTTCTTCACTGCCTGCTGCACTTACTCATTCGCCTTCAGTGACTGATGAACAAGGACTCCTAGATCTCTTTACATTTCTCCCTTACCTAACTCTACACTGTTCAGATAATAATCTGTCTTCCTGTTCTTACTCCCAAAGTGGATAACCTCACACTTATTCACATTAAACGTCATCTGCCAAGTATCTGCCATTCACCCAGTCTATCCAAGTCACCCTGAATTCTCCTAACATCCTCATCACATGTCACACTGCCACCCAGTTTAGTATCATCAGCAAACTTGCTGATGTTATTCTCAATGCCTTCATCTAAATTGGTGATGTAAATCCTAAACAGCTGTGGTCCCAATACCGAGCCCTGTGGCACCCCACTAGTCACCACCTGCCATTCTGAGAAACACCCATTCACCGTTACCCTTTGCTTTCTATCTGCCAACCAGTTTTCTATCCATGTCAATGTCTTCCCCCCAATGCCATGAGCTCTGATTTTACCCACCAATCTCCTATGTGGGACCTTATCAAATGCCTTCTAAAAATCAAGGTACACTACATCTACTGGATCTCCCTTGTCTAACTTCCTGGTTACATCCTCGAAAAACTCCAATAGATTAGTCAAGCATGATTTGCCCTTGGTAAATCCATGCTGGCTCGGCCCAGTCCTATCACTGCTATCTAGATATGCCACTATTTCATCTTTAATAATGGACTCTAGCATCTTCCCCACTACTGATGTTAGGCTGACAGGACAATAGTTCTCTGTTTTCTCCCTCCCTCCTTTCTTAAAAAGTGGGATAACATTAGCCATTCTCCAATCCTCAGGAACTGATCCTGAATCTAAGGAACAATGGAAAATGATTACCAATGCATCTGCAATTTCCAGAGCCACCTCCTTTAGTACCCTAGGATGCAGACCATCTGGACCTGGGGATTTGTCAGCCTTCAGTTCCATCAGTCTACTCAACACCATTTCCTTCCTAATATCAATCTGTTTCATTTCCTCTGTTACCCTATGTCCTTGGCCCATCCATACATCCGGGAGATTGCTCGTGTCTTCCCTAGTGAAGACAGATCTAAAGTACTCATTAAATTCTTCTGCCATTTCTCTGTTTCCCATAACAATTTCACCCAATTCACCCAAGGGCCCAACATTGTTCTTAACTATCTTCTTTCTCTTTACATACCTAAAAAAGCTTTTGCTATCCTCCTTTATATTCCTGGCTAGTTTGCATTTGTAACTCATTTTTTCTCCCCGTATTGCCTTTTTAGTTAAGTTCTGTTGTTCCTTAAAAATTTCCCAATCATCTGTCCTCCCACTCACCTTAGCTCCGTCATACTTCCTTTTTTTTTAATGCTATGCAATCTCTGACTTCCTTTGTCAGCCACTGTGGCCCCTTTCCCCCCTTTGAATCCTTCCTTCTCCGGGGGATGAACTGATTTTGCACCTTGTGTATTATTCCCAAGAATACCTGCCATTGCTGTTCCACTGTCTTTTCTGCTAGGATATCCGTCCAGTTAACTTTGGCCAGCTCCTCCCTCATGGCTCCATAGTCTCCTTTGTTCAACTGCAACACTGACACCTCTGATCTGCCCTTATCCTTCTCAAATTGCAGATAAAAACTTATCATATTATGGTCACTACCTCCTAATGGCTTCTTTACTTCAAGATCGCTTATCAAATCCTGTTCATTACACAACACTAAATCCAGAATAGCCTTGTCCCTGGTCGGCTCTCGTACAAGCTGTTCCAAGAATGCATCCCGTAGGCACTCTACAAATTCCCTATCCTGGGGTCCAGCACCAACCTGATTCTCCCAGTTCACCTGCATGTTGAAATCCCCCATAACTACTGCGATATTACCTTTGCCACATGCCAATGTTAACGCCCTATTCAACTTGCATCCAATTTCCGTGCTACTATTTGGTGGCCTGTAGACAACACCCATTAGGGTCTTTTTGCCCTTACTGTTCCTCAGTTCTATCCACACAGACTCTACTTCTCCTGACCCTATGTCCCCCCTTGCAAAGGACTGAATCTCATTCCTCACCAACAGGGCCACCCCACCACCTCTGCCCACATTTCTGTCCCTACGATAGCACGTATACCCTTGTACATTCATTTCCCAGGTCTGATCTCCCTGCAGCCATGTCTCCGTTATCCCAACAACATCATAGTTACCCATTCACACCTGAGCTTCAAGCTCATCCGCCTTATTTCTGACACTTCTGCCTTATTGTCTGTATAATCTTCCTAATTCTGGCCTCACTAGCTCATGGAACAGGTAGCAATCCTAAGATAACAAGTCTTGAGGTCCTGCCCTTGAACGGACCACCTATCTCCCCAAACTCCCTATGCAGAACCTTATCACTCATCCTACCCATGTCATTGGTACCTACATGGACCATAACCTCTGTCTGTTCACCCTTCCACTTAAGAATGCTGAGGACTCGATCTGAGATGTCCCCAATCCTAGCACTCAGGAGGCAACATACCATCCGGGAATATCATTCTTGCCCACAGAACCTCTGGTCCGTTCCCCTAACTAACAAAGTCCTTATTACTATAGCAACCCTCTTCTCCCCACTTCCCTACTGAGTCACAGAGGCAGACTCAGTGTCAGAGAGATGATCACTGAGACTTTCCTCTGTTAGGCCATCACCCCCAGTAGTATCCAAAGTGATATCCCCTGATGTTGAAGAGGATTGCCACAGGGGTACTCTGCACTGGCTTTTTAACCCCTTTCCCCTTCTTGACTATCACCCAGCACAATGGGTGTAACTACCTCTGTATATGTCCTATCTGGCACCTTCTCAGCCTCCTGAATGATCCGGAGTTCATCCAGCTCCAGTTCCAACTCCTTAACACACATTGTTAGAAGCTGCAGCTGGATGCACTTCTTGCAGTTGAGGTCATCAGGGAGACTGGAGGTCTCCCTGCTTTCCCAAATCCCACAAGAGGAGCATTCCACTATCCTGCCTGGTATCTCTACTGTCCTAGCTGAGCAGATATAAAGAAGGGAAGGAAAAGAAAACTTACCCTTGAGCTTTTCTTTCCTTTGCTTTCCCTGACTGAAGCCTCTCTTCATTGCAGCCTCAAAGAACTAAAGCCTCAAGATGACCACTCTGACTCTGTCCACTCAGACGATGGCCACTGCACTTACCCCGCCTTCCTTTAATTTGCTCTTGATAATTAATCCCAAATGCTCATTGGTCACTACAGTGAAAAAAGAGCAAATGCTCATTGGTCGCTGATCAAAGCTCTTTCAACCTGTTCCTACCTTTTCTACTTGGGTAATGGACCTGTTTGAAATCGTCCCTCCTCTCAAACCTTCTGATGTCCAGATTGGTCACTGGTCAAGGAACAAAATAATTGTTACTCTGGATCTGATGCAGTACAAAAACCCTCAGTAAGATAAAGAACATAATAAGAAAACACAATAAATATAAATACAGAAGATAGCTTATATATATTGATTGTATGTCCATAAAGTGATGCTGGACACAAGAGTGTCTGTACATAAGGTGACTGATAGGATATGATAAAGCAGTGGTGGTGGAGGGAGTGGAGAGGTGAGTTAGTGGGAGGAAGTGTTGTTCAGCCTTACTGCCTGGATAAGGTAACTATTTTTGAGCCTGGTGGTTCTGGTTGGCTGCTATTTAGCCTCCTCCCTGATGGGAGTGGGAGAAACATTCCATGATTAGGGTGGGTGGGATCCTTCATAGTATTCCTGGCTTTTTTTCTGTATATATGCCCTTGATGGTTTTTACATGGAAAAAATGTGCAAGTCAGACATTGAATCTTTATGTTCTTATCTTCTTAAAGGTAAATTAGATGGAATAAGTAGACCTGATTGAATGTGATGGATAATTCCTAACTAACCTACTTAACCTGCACGGAGGGTTCAGCTATACAGATATGCAGTTAATAGAAATTTAGGAAATGCTTTTTGAGTTGTCTAATGGTGTTTTTGGTTGACTTGGGGGTTTTTTTTAGCTTCAATTAACAAAAGTTAATTGGATTATTTTATACTTCCAAATGATTGCAAATGCTGGATTTGTGCCTCAAACGTGCCCTGATTGTTTCTGCATTAGTGCTGAGGTTTCAAACTGTTTACTTAGAACACGGGTTCTTAAGATCCCTTGGGGTCCATGGATAGATTCCAGGGGGTCTATGAATCTGGATGGGAAAAAATTACATCTTTGTTTTCACTAACCTCTAACTGAAATTTAGCATTTTGTTCAATGATGAACGTAGGCTACAAACCATAGTGGTATCAGCAGTACCTGTGACTTTGTCAGCAATAGAAATCACAGATATTTTCACATCACATTACAGTTGTTACAAATATCTCAAATTATCATTTATAACATTCTTTCCACTACTTGTCATTTAATGCATTAATAAAGAAACATTATTAAGATATATTAATTGTCACAAACTTGTCTTTTTTATTATTTTGATGACTGGATTTCAATACAATTGGTTTATCGTGTAATCCTATGTATTGATTTTGTATATTTAAATACATTATTCTGAGGAGGAGTCCATTGGGTTCACTGCATTGCCAAAGAGGTCCATGGCATAAAAAATTGTTAAGAACCCCTGGCCTAGAAGCTGTCTTCATTAGAATGGAATGGTAAAGTGATTCCAGTACTTTACAGCTCCCATTATACATTGCAAACCAGGTGCATCTAACACAGTCACTGAGAGAGATTTTTGAGAGGAGCTCTTGTACCAACTTCACTTGTAGCCACCAGGCATGAATTCCACATTGTCAAATGTTTGTGTGGGCCCAAGCAGCATAATTCATGAGGCTTTTGGAGAGACTTGACATTAAACATACATAATTTAAGGCATCACAATCACGGACCTACCCAGGGAATTGTCCAACATGACCGGAGCATTCAAACTGCAGGAGAATCATTTTGGAAATGATGAGGTGCTTTGTTGGGTCAAAGACAGAGGCGGTCTTTCTGTTTTCTCACTGTTCAATAGAGCAAGGTAGTTGTTACCAACAGAGGATGCTGGAATGTGTAGATAGCTCATGTTCTCAATATTATTTATTATTATTTGTATTTACACAGTTTTTCTTCTTTTGCAGACAGGTTGTTTGTCCATTTTTTTTAATAGGTTTTCATTGATTCTATTGTATTTCTTTATAACTAAAGTGAATGCCCACAAGAAAATGAATTTCAGGGTGGTGACATATATGTATTTTGATAATAACATTTACTGTGAATGTTGAACTTTGAACGTTTCCTCATAAGTTCAGTTAAACTTATGTTAAACTTTGAAATCCTCCCATAAAAAGGTCTCATCTCTAAAGTTTGAGAAATTTGGTCTATGGGGCGTCATGCAGCTGAATCTATAGTATCACAACAGATGTACCTAATACTGGATTGACCATTCAAGGACAGAGATAACAGGTTAGGGAATCTTCTGAACCTTTTACTGAATGGGTTTGTGAAGGTTCATTTGCTGATTGTATTCATGTGATCTTATAAAAGCATAGTAAATTATGAAAGAGGCTGGAAAGTTGTTTCCTCTGATATGTGAGACTAGAACTAGGGGACATAGCCTCAAGATTTGGGGGAGTAGATTTAGAACGGAGATGAGGAAGAACTGCTTTTCCTAGAGGTAGGTGAATCTAAGGAAATCTCTGCCCAATGAAGCAGTGGAGGCTACCTCAGTAAATATATTTAAGACAAGGTTGGATAGATTCTTGCATAGTAGGAGAATTAAGGGTTATGGGGAAAAGGCAGGTAGGTGGAGATGAGTCCATGGCCAGATCAGCCAGATCTTATTGAATGGTGGAGCAGGCTCATTGGGTCTGATGGCCTATTCCTGCTCCTATTTCTTATGCGCAACAGGTTTCTTGGAGAGTGGAGAAGGGTCAAGGGGTGTGAGATAAGGCCAAAAAGCTGGAGTTGAGGTAAAAGATCCTCAATGATCCCAGTGAATAGGAGAGCAGACAGGAAGGGCTGAAAGACCCTCTCGAACTGTTGAATTTGTGGGACATAATATTGGGTTAACAAACTGATAGCTTCCTTGAGAACGCTGGCTGGGGATGCTTTGGGAAGAGCAAGACAATTCATGGTTCATTTTACATTGTCAAATTATGCTGTATTTGTGATGGAAAGGCCTGTCACAATGTGAGTGAAGATTTATATTATGGCCATGCTTTTCTCTAGTGTCTGAAGAATAGAGGGTGTAGAGTAAACAAAATAGTTCCTTTCATCCAGTGAGATGGGGAGAAAATGCTTAGTTAGTATTTACACACCATCAGGGAATACTCGTTTCAGAGTGAGTAACTACTAGAATTTCTTCCTGCTCCAGAGACTTAAAGCAAAAGCATAGCAGAGGAAAAAAACAGGAAAAGATATTTCCACTCTGGTGGTCTGAATCAGATTTGACAGTGGTGTGTCATATTTTGCAGCTTCCCCTGATAGCAAAGGTATATAAATTGAAGAGACTGATCAAGCTTGAAATTATTTCTTTTTCCCTGAAGTATAAAGAGAAGAGGGAGAGCCTTTCATGGATGATTATTAACGGACAGCCTTCGGAACAGAATGTTAGGTGCTACTTAATGACTGACCTTGAGAAGTCTTGCTGACTTTTGTGGCTGCCAAGGAATTCATTCAATCAATCAATGGTTCATTATCATCAGAAGAGCCTAATTGAATTGCATATACTCAGTTAGGGTTCAGCATGAAAATTTATTGTGTTTTTGTCATCCAGTATTGATCAAAACGATAATATCACACAGAGACATAGGAAGCTAATCAGTCAAATGATGCATTATGGTCATAGCTGTTTTGAAAAGTGGCCATCAAGTTGTCAATGACTGATACTGTGAACGTGAATGGAAGAAAAAAAAACTACTTTTGTAGGCTTTTCTATTCTTGGGCATTGGTGTTTCCATGACGGGCCATGATGCAACATGCAACCAATCAGATACTCCCCTTGTGCAACCAGCCCAAGACTTTCCATGAAGCAACCAATCAGATACTCTCCATGGTGTAACCAGTCAGTATTCTCTCCATGATGCAACCAATCAGATATTCTCCATGATGTAAGCTGTCAGATATTCTCCATGGTGTAACTTTCACAAACTTCTGTAGATACACAGTGAGCTTCAGACCAGAAGTTCCTATAAAGGACTGTGAGAATACTGAGAGAATGATAGGGGTCTCTCTACCATTCATCGGGGACATTTATCAGTAGCGCTGCATATGCAGGGCCCTTAGTATTAGTAAGGATTCCACCCATCCATTCAGCATCCTCTTGGGATTTGTACCATCAGGCAGGAGACTCCAATGCATAAAAACAAGAACAGTCAGAATGAGAGAAAGAGTTTCTTCCCCAGACAATTAGGCTTCTGAATTCCCAACCGCATTTTATTCTAAGTGTCACTGGTAATCTGTTCTGTACCCTACAATATTTAAAAGTAATGAACCTTAGGACAATTTATGTGTGATTCATCTGTAGATTTTATCCTTACCTTCATAAGTTATCATGTGTTATGTGTAGTACTGTGCTTAGCAGCATGGTTTGAAAAAAGGTTCTTGAGTTTCTATATATGTTATGTGGTTATATTCATAATTAGTTAAATGACAATAAATTTGAGTTGGAAGTACCCTGACCAGTATCATCACGGCCTGATATGGAAGCACCAAATGCCCAAGAATAGAGATGCCTTCAAATAGTAAAGGATATAGTCCAGTTGATCACAGGAAATGCTCTCCGACCATTGAGAACATTGGAAGGAAATACAGGTAACTTTTAGGTCCCACATCACCAGGTTCAGGAACAGTTATTACCCTTTAACCATCAGGCTCCTGAACCAGTATGGTTAACCTCACTCACCTCAGCACTGAATTGATTCCACAACCTGCAGACTCGTTTTCAAGGACTCTACAACTCATATTCTCATTGTAAGCGGATAGGTCTCTGGTTCCTGACAGGATATCCCTAAGACCTTGAGGGAAGTTCGTGTAGAGTGCCAGGGGATTGGTGTATTGCTCATGTGGTTCCATTGTTGAAAAAGGGTTCTAAGAGTAAACCTAACAATTATCGACCTGTAAGTTTGACGTCAGTGGTGGGTAAATTAATGGAAAGTATTCTTAGAGATGGTATATATAATTATCTGGATAGACAGGGTCTGATTAGGAACAGTCAACATGGATTTGTGCGTGGAAGGTCATGTTTTACAAATCTTATTGAATTTTTTGAAGAGCTTACTAGGAAAGTTGACATGGGTAAAGCAGTGGATGTTGTCTATATGGACTTCAGTAAAGCCTTTGACAAGGTTCCACATGGAAGGTTAGTTAGGAAGGTTCAATCGTTAGGTATTAATATTGAAGTAGTAAAATGGATTCAACAGTGCCTGGATGGGAGATGCCAGAGAGTAGTGGTGGATAACTGTTTGTCAGGTTGGAGGCTGGTGACTAGAGGTGTGCCTCAGGGATCTGTACTGGGTCCAATGTTGTTTGTCATATACATTAATGATCTGGATGATGGGGTGGTAAATTGGATTAGTAGGTGGTGTTGTGGATAATGAAGTAGGTTTTCAAAGCTTGCAGAGAGATTTAGGCCAGTTAGAAAGAGTGGGCTGAAAGATGGCAGATAGAGTTTAATGCTGATAAGTGTGAGGTGCTACATTTTGGTAGGACTAAACAAAATAGGGCATACATGGTAAATGGTAGGGCATTGAGGAATGCAGTAGAACAGAGTGACCTAGGAATAATGGTGCATAGTTCCCTGAAGGTGGAATCTCATGTGGATAGGGTGGTGAAGAAAGCATTTGGTATGCTGGCCTTTATAAATCAGAGCATTGAGTATAGGAATTGGGATGTAATGCTAAAATTGTACAAGGCATTGGTGAGGCCAAATTTGGAGTATTGTGTACAGTTCTGGTCACCGAATTATAGGAAAGATATCAGCAAAATAGAGAGAGTACAGAGGAGATTTACTAGAATGTTACCTGGGTTTCAGCACCCAAGTTAGGTGAAAGGTTGAACAAGTTAGGTCTTTATTCTTTGGAGTGTAGAAGGTTGAGGGGGGGACTTGATAGAGGTATTTAAAATTATGAGGGGGAAAGATAGAGTTGACGTGGATAGGCTTTTTCCATTGAGAGTAGGGGAGATTCAAACAAGAGGACATGAGTTGAGAGTTAGGGGGCAAAAGTTTAGGGGTAACACGAGGGGGAACTTCTTTACTCAGAGAGTGGTAGCTGTGTGGAATGAGCTTCCAGTAGAAGTGTAGAGGCAGGTTTGATATTGTCATTTTAAAAAAAATGGATTGGTATATGGACAGGAAAAGAATGGAGGGTTATGGGCTGAGTGCAGGTCGGTGGGACTAGGTGAGAGTAAGTGTTCGGCACGGACTAGAAGGGCCGAGATAGCCTGTTTCCATGCTGAATTGTTATATGGTTATATGGTAATTTATATACTATTTATTTATTATTTTTGTATTTGCATTGTTTGTTGTCTTATGCACATGGGTTGTTTATCAGTCTTTGTGTATAGTTTTTAATTGATTCTATAGTATTTTTCTATATTTTGCATCAGTCTTCACTGTGGAAGACAGTAGCAATATGTCGGATGTTGTAGTGTGTGAAGGAAGAAAGGTGGGTGCAGTTACTATTACAGGAGAGAAGGTGTTCAAAAAGCTAAAAGACTTAAATGTACATAAGTCACCCAGATCAGATTAACTGCATCCAAGGGTTCTGAAAGAGGTAGCATTAGAGATTGTGGTGGCATTAGAAATGATCTTTCAAAAATCATTGGCCTCTGGCATGGTGCCAGAGGACTGGAAAATTGCAAATGTCATTCCACTCTTTAGGAAAGGAGGAAGGCAGCAGAAAGGAAATTATAGACCACTTAGTCTGACCTCAGTGGTTGGAAAGATGTTAGAGTCAATTGTTAAGGATGAGGTGATGGAGTACTTGGTGACACAGCACAAGATAGGACAAAGTCAGCATGGTTTCCTTCAGGGAAAATCATGCCTGATGAACTGTTTAAAATTCCTTGAGGAGATTACAAATAGGATAGATAAAGGGGATGCAGTGGAAGTTGTGTATTTGGACTTTCAGAAGGCCTTTGACAAGGTGCCACACATGAGATTGCTTACCAAGGTAAGAACCCATGGTATTACAAGAAAGTTACTAACATGGTTAGAGCATTGGCTGATTGGTACGAGGCAGTGAGTGGAAATAAAAGGATCCTTTTCTGGTTGGCTGGCAGCAACTAGTGGTGTTCCACAGGGGTCAATGTTGGAACAACTTCTTTATATGCTGTGTATCAATGATTTAGATGATGGAATAGATGGCTTTGTTGCCAAGTTTGCAGATGATATGAAGATTGGTGGAGGGGCAGGTAGTGTTGAGGAAACAGGTAGGATGCAGAAGGACTTAGACAGATTAGGAGAATGGGCAAGAAAATGGCAAATTAAATACAAAGTTGGAAAATGCATGGTCATGCACTTTGGTAGTAGAAATAAATTTGCCAACTATTTTCTTAATGGGGAGAAAATCCAGAAATCTGAGATGCAGAGGGAGTTGGGAGTCCTTGTGCAGAACACCCTGAAGGTTAACTTGCAGGTTGAGTTGGTGGTGAGGAAGGCAAATGCCATGTTAGCATTCATTTCAAGAGGTCTAGAATACAAGAGCAAGGATGTGATGCTGAGGCTTTACAAGGCACTGGTGAGGCTTCACATTGAGTATTGTGAACAGTTTTGGGCCCCTCATCTTAGTAAAGATGTGCTGGGATTGGAGAGGGTCCAGAGGAGGTTCACAAGGATGATTCCAGGAATGAACGGGTTATTATACAAGCAATGTTTGATGGCTCTGGGTCTGTACTCGCTGAAGTTCAGAAGGATGATGGGGGATCTCATTGAAACCTTTCGAATGTTGACAGGCCTAGACAGAGTAGATGTAGATAGGATGTTCCCATGGTGGGAGAGTCTAGGACAAGAGGGCACAGCTTCAGGATAGAGGGGCGCCCTTTCAAAACAGAGATTTCTTTAGCCAAAGGATGGTGAATTTGTGGAATTTGTTGTTATGTGCACCTGTGGAGGTCATTTGTAGAGGCCAGATCGTTGGGTGTATTTAAGCCAGACATTGATAGGTTCTTGATTGGACGTGGCATCAAAGGTTACGAGGAGAAGGCTGGGAACCAGGGTTGAGGAAGAGAATAAAAAAGGGATTAGTCATGATTAAATGGTAGAGCAGATTTGATGCCCAGATGTCGATGTCTTATATTGAATATACACATGAACATGAATCTCAGTGTAGTAAATGGTGACATACAGGCACTTTGATAATAAATTTACTCTGAACTGTGAAGAATATCAACATGACCACAGAAAGTACCGAAGGAGTATTCAGGATGTTATTGAGAATTGAGAGTTCATGCATTGGAATCACTTAAGGGCTCTGGTTGAACAGTAGAAGGAATGAAGCACTTCCAAAACTACCTTTCACGAAACTTAGCTTCTCTTTCAAAAGGAATTGATAGCTTTTTTGCCATCTTTACAAAAGATAAATGGAGGGATAGGTAATGCTGAGGAAGTAAGGAATCTGTAGAAGAACTTAGATAGGAGAAAGGGGAAAAATGTGGCAGATGGAAAATAGTGTAAGGAAGTGCGCGGTCATGCACTTTGATAGAAGGAATAAAAAGCAGACTATTTTTCTAAATGATTAAAAATTCAGAAATCAGAGCTACAAAGATTGTCCAAAGGTTAATTTGCAGGTTGAGTCAGTGGTAAGAAAGGAAGTTGCACAGTACAGGAAATTAACAGTACAAGAATGTAGTGCTGAGAACACGCACAGAATGCTGGAGGATCTAAGCAGACCAGGCAACATCTATGCAAAAGGGTAAACAGTTGACATTTCGAGCCAAGACCCTTCACCAGGACAGGAAGAAAAGATGAGAAGGTAGAGCAAGATGATGGGTGGAGAGGAGGAAGAAGTACAAGGTTGCAGATAGCAGGTGAAACTGGGAAGGGAGAGGTGTGAAATAAAGAGCTGGGAATTTTCTTGGTGAAAGAGATAAATGGTAGGAGAAGGGGATATCTGATAGGAGAAGTTAGAAGACAATGTAAGAAAGGGAAGGAGGAGGAGCATCAGAGGGAGGTGATGGGCAGGTGAGGAGATAAGAAGAGAGAGGGAAATGGAAATGGAAATGGTGGGGTGGGGCAACTGCCAGAAGTTCAAGAAATTGATGTTCATGCTTCAGGTTGGAGGCTATCCAGACAGAATATAAGGTTTTGCTCCTCCAAATTGAGTGTGGCCTCATCACGGCAGTAGAGGAGACCATGAACTGACGTGTTGGAATGGGAATGGGTAGTTGAACTGAAATAGGTGGCCACCTGGAGATCCCGCTTTTTTGGCAGATGGTACATAGGTGGTTGGCAAAGCAGTCTCCGAATCTACAACGGGTCTTACTGATATAAAGAAGACCACACCGGGAGCACCAGATACTGTAGTTGACCCCAACAGTCACTCAGGTGAAGTGTCAGCTCACCTGTTTGGAGGCCTAAATGGTAGTGTGAGAGGAGACACACGGTCAAGTATGGCACTTGTTCCACTTGCAAGGATAAGTACCAGGAGGGAGATCAGTGGGGAGGGATGAAGAGCCAAGGAAGTCGCGTAGGGAGCGATCCCTGAGGAAAGCAAAATGTAGGGGCAGCGGCTTGGTGGTAGTGGTCTTTACTTCACCCCTCCCCCTCCCAGTTTCACCAACACCTACTACCTTGTACTTATTCCTCCCTCCCCCTCCTTCTTGCTGTAACTTCTCATCCTTTTTCCCTGTCCTGATGAAGGGTCTTGGCCCAAAACGTCGACTGTATACTCTTTTGTGTAGATGATGCCTAGCCTGCTTTGTGTGTATTGCTTGGATTTCCAGCATCTGCAGATTTTCTCTTCAATGTAATGCTGAAGCTTTATAAAGCACTGGTCAAACTGCATGTGCAGTATTGTGAGTAGTAATGGGCCCATTATCTAAGAAACAATGTGCTGGCATTGGAAAAGTTCCAGAAGAGGTTCACAAAGAGGTTCACAAGAATGATCCTGAAAATGAAAAGATTATTAATGTACCAGGAGTGCTTAATGGCACTAGACCTGTACTTGCTGGAATTTAGAAGAATGAGAGAGTGCATCTTACTGAAAATGATTCAAATGTCCTAGACAGAACGGATGGGGCGTGGATGTTTCCAACTTTGGGAGAGTCTATGATCTGAAGACGCAGCTTCAGAATGCAAGGATGTCCTTTTAGAACAGAAATGAAGAGAATTTATTTTTAGCTAGAGTGTGGTGAATCTGTGGAATTCATTGCCAGGTCATTGGGCAGACTTAAAGTGGAGCTTATTAGGTTCTTGATTAGTCAGGGTGTCAAAAGTTAAAGGGAGAAGACAGGAAAATGGGTTTGAGACGGATAATAGTCAAATGTCAGAGCAGACGGGATGGGCGAAGTGGACTAATTCTATTCTTACATCTTATGGTCTTGCCCAGCCATCAGGCACTTTCTACCCCATATGTGGATGAGCCCATAGTTCCCAGAATGACCTCATCCACCTCCTCAGAACTCACTTTACTGAAATGGAAGCAAGTCAACCTGAAACCTAAGAAAACAAGGAGGAAGGGCCTAGTGTTGGACAGTGTACACAACTATTGGTTCAGCACAGTAGAGTCTGCATGTCAGGAAGATATGGGAAGGAGCAAAGATGTCTAATAAAAATAGAGTGCTAAAAATGCTCAGCAGGTCAAGCAGTTTAAATGCAGGAAGAAACAGAATCAGCATTAAATGTCTTTTGTTGAATTTTCTCTGTCCTTAGATGCTGCCTAGCCTGCTGAATATTTCTAACATTCTTTATTTTTATATGTGAGTTTCTAATATTTTCTGATTTACCTCATGCTTTCTGTACTTGTTTATTCAAAGAAACATCTTCCATCAAATTCATCCTTGGCATTTGGCACTAGCCATGCTAAATAGTCACATCTGCACCTTTGAAGTTCATTGTTCTGAGGCCAAGGGGACAAATTTGTGCAGAAGAATACACAATGTTATTATCCAGCACCTTTATCACATTGACAGGGGGGTACATTTTTAAGCAGACATGCCTTAGCAGGCTTTTGCTAGCTCACCATCCAATACATAATGTAAGATGCAACAGACGAAATGCTAGAGGAACTCAGCAGTTCAGGCGGCAGCTATGGAAATGAATAAACAGTCAACGTTTTGAGCCAAGACTATTCATTACAACCTTAGCCTGAAACATCAATTGTTTATTCATTTCCATAGATGTGGCTTGACCTGCTGAGTTCCTCTGGCATTTTGTGTATGTTGCTCTGGATTTCCTCCATCTGCAGAATCACTTTGTATACAAAGTTAAGATCTCTTCTTCCTTAAATCACTACACTGATCTATTATTTTGAGATGCCAATCCATTTCAAGTCCATCTCTGACAGTCAAATTCCTTCAGTGATTTCATGGGTGAAAGGATATGTATAAAGTAAATCTTTGAAATATTTATGCTTCTAAAAGGCCAGTGTCATCTTAAATGCCTTCTGTTTTAGCCAGTCTCTTGGCATTCACACATGTGGACCAATGAAGAACCCTACATCTCCTCAACCATTTAATTCTTGAACCACTATGCACAGTCTTAATCACTACCTCATTATAGCAACACTATGACAACCAAACTTCACTAAAAAGAGCTTTTATTTGTTTTAATTCAGTTCTTATTTGGTCCAATGCTTCACCTTCTTTTTAAACATAGAAACATTGAAAACCTACAACACAATACAGGCCCTTCGGCCCACAAAGTTGTGCCAAACATGTCCCTACCTTAGAAATTATTAGGCTTATCCATAGCCCTCTATTTTTCTAAGCTTCGTGTACCTATCCAAAAGTCTCTTAAAAGACCCTATTGTATCCACCTTCACCACTGTCACTGGCAGCCTATTCCACGCACTCACCACTCTCTGAGTACAAAACTTACCCCTAGCATCTCCTCTGTACCTACTCCCCAGCACCTTAAACCTGTGTCCTCTTGTGGCAACCATTTCAGCCTCTGACTATCCAATTCTATCAGATTCTATCATCTGCAACCCTTTGTTATCCCCATCTATTACTTCCAGCCTCTACTGCTATTTTCTCTCTCCCCTCCTCACCTAAACCCACCTATCACTTGCCAGCTCTTGCTCCACCACTAACCACTTTGCCTCATCTTCTTATACTGGTCATTTTGCTGCTATTTTTTCAGTTCAGGTGAAGGGTCTCTACCCCTAAATGTCAAGTTATGCCCAATATCCCCTAATCTGCTCAGATTATGCAGGGATTTGATTTTTTTACCACATTTCAGCATCTGTAGTCTCTTGGATCTCTAACTCTGTGACTCTGTGCCGGTCAACCGATGTAGAAGCTATTGTTCATAGCTGCTTATCACTACAAACATCATCTACAGCCTGCAAACCAGGTTTGAATTGTTGATTTATCATGTAAAAAGCCAAGTAATCTATTCCACTCACACCTGCATTCCTCTGAAGGCCTTGTTGATTTGCCTATGCAAATCAAAAGATGACGTGGTAGTGTAGTGGTTAGTACAAAGCTCTACAGTGCAGATGACCTGGGTTCAATTCCCACCACTGCTTGTAAGGAGTTTGTACGTTCATCCCATGACCTCATGGGTTCCTCCAGGTGGTCTGGTTTCCTCATAATGTCCAAAGACCTACTGGTTGGTTGGTAGGTTAATTGGTCAAATCAGGGGGCGGCTGGATGGCCCACTTGAGGGGCCAGAAAGGACTGTTCCATGCTGTATCTCAGTAAATAACTGAATAAATAAATACACTATCTAATCACTTGTGGGTCAGTTCCTACCAGAAATAAAATTTTGAGTGCAGTTTACTTGATAAAAGGAGAAATCATTCACATTCCCATTTGATTAACCTTCTACTGCACACCTACCACACAGTTTCTACTCATGGACCATCAGCAGTTCTTACTGCCAGGGCTGCAGCCTATCTATTAAAAATGCAAAAGCAAAAGCAAACCCTCACTAAAAAGTTTGAAAATCATTGTCATAAATTTTGGAACATCAGTTTGCTGGGAGTAGCGAACATTCCTGTTTGTGGTTCTTCATACAGACTAATTCCAAGATTCCTGTAAAATAGCATCTGCATAGACCTTACGAGGCACCACATAAGCAACAGAGCAGCTCGGGCTGTATCTATAGAGAGCAATGGACAGTCAATATTTTGGGGTCAAGACTCTTCAGCTGGTGTTGTGGTAAAAATGAATGGTGCACATTTGAAGAACAATGAATTTGGAGGCTGTGGAGGGAAGGTCTACAGTGGTGATGAGGTCAGTAATGGTGTGATTGACCTTGGTGGGGACTTGGTTTGGGGGTGATTAAGTTCCCCGTAAAACAAGATCAGAATATACTTTACAATGCAATGCACAGAGGTGCTGGAGGAATAGAGCAGGTTCAGGCAGCATCTATGAAGGAAAACGGGCAGCCAGTATTTTGGGTTCAAGCCCCATCAGCTTGACTGGCAGTAGAAATGGACAGTGCAGGTTTGGGGAACATTCAGTATGCAGCCTGTGGAGGGGAGCTTTCTGGAGAAGAAGAGGTCAGTGACAGTGTAGTGGACAGTGGTCTGATGATCTTTGGTGAGATCCCGATTCAGGGGCAGGTCAGAGGAGGTATCCAAGAGCTGCTCTCTAGTTTCTGCAAGGTGGAGGTAAGTCCGACCGACTGCATTGGCATTGCCCTTGTCTACTAATTTGATGGTGACATTGGGGCAGGTGTGAAAAGATAAGAGACTACTGCTTTCGAGGGGGTAAGTTCAGAGTAGGGACTGGAGGAGGGTTACTGCACAGGACCAAAAGAAGCTACAGAAAGTTGTAAAATTGGTCAGCTCCATCTTAGGTACTAGCCTCCATAGTAGCCAAGACATCTTCAAGGAACAGTGCCTCAAAAAGGCGACGTCCACTATTAAGGACCCCTATCATCCAGGGCATGCCCTCTTCTCATTGTTACCATCAGGAAGGAGGTACAGAAGTCTGAAGGCACACACTCAGCAATTCAGGAACAGCTTCTTCCCCTCTGCCATCCAATTTCTAAATGAACTTTGAACCCATAAACACCACCTCACATTTTTTATAATATATTATTTCTGTTTTTGCACTATTATTAATCTATTCAGTATACATATATATTTACTGTAATTGATTTACTTGTTTATCTATTTATTTTATTTCTATATTATCAAGTATTGCATTGTACTGTTGCTGCTAAGTTAACAAATTTCATGACACATGCGGATAATAATAAACCTGATTCTGTATTCAGGTTCTGGAGATGGTTGATGTCCCATCGACAGTTCTGTATACCATGATTTTCGGATTACCTAATGTTATCCTTGTGATTTTTTTTGAGGTTGGAGAATGTGAATTAGTGTCCCTATCAGAGAGTGATGTCAAGAGTGTGGGCATGGATGTGAAACTCCCAGGATATTTACAAATTAGAAAACATTGGAAGACCAACATTCCTGATGTACCATTTACATTCCTTTCAGATTATCCGAAATCCCTTTACAGCCAATGAAAAGTTGTCACTATGATAAAATAGAGATATACAGCAGTTAGTTTGAGAACAGGGCCCAATAAAAAGCGTGTGATAATGACTAGATCATCTGTTTTAGTGGTGTTGTGATGGATAAGTAATGATGTAAGGAATAAATAGCTTTATTTGTCATGTACATTGAATCTTCCAAGCATACAGTGAAATGCGTCTTTTTGTGCCAATGACTAACCATCGGAGGATTGTGCTGGGGCAGCCCGCAAGAGCCATTGCACTTCGGACGTCAACATAGCACGATCACAATTTACTAACCATAACCTGTATGTGTTTGCACTGTGGGAAGAAACGGGAGCACCCAAAGGATACCCACAAGGTTACGGGGAGAGCATAGAAACTCCTTACAGACAGCAGTGGGAATTGAACCTCGATCGGGAATCGCTGGTGCCATGGAAGTATCGCACTAACTGCCGCGCTACGGTGCCGCCCCACACCAGTCCTCCACAATATTCTGAAAACCCTGTCACATTTCAATATACAGTAAAGAAAGTAATTCATACAAAGTTCAGTATTGGACTGGTACCTGTTAGAAAGTTTGGGGCTTTCACAGTTGGATTTGCTGCCGCCTTATGCCATGATGCAACACTGAGCATCATAGGAAGTCATTCCTGCTTGTTGCCATCAAACTTTGCAACTCCTCTCTTGGAATGTCAATCACCCTGAGCCAATAGGCTGGTCCTGGACTAATTTCCACTTGGCATTATTTACTTATTATTATTTAATTATTTATGGTTTTATATTGCTATATTTTTACACTATTCTTGGTTGGTGCGACTGTAACGAAACCCAATTTCCCTTGGGATCAATAAAGTATGTCTGTCTGTCTGTCTGTCTGTCTGTCAGATTGCTACAGCACAGTTTGGAAGACATTCAGCACCATTGAGTCAACTCCTTGTCCCACTCTCTCCCCAGCGACTCATGTTTATTTTTTCTCATCTGACTATCCAAGTCACTTCTAAAGACCAGGATTAACCATGATTTCAATCACCCCTTAAACACTGCCAAATGATTCCACATTAATCATTTATTCGGGGATCTAATGATTGCTCGTAGGTGTTAAGTTTGACTATGATGCAGCTGTTAACTGTGGATATGGTATTGATCTTTGTCTCTACAAGTTTTGCAAAAGTGTGATCTGAATGATTTTATTGGTTTTCCTTCACCTCAGTGTCAATTCGGTTTTGATCATCATTTGTTCCCTATTGGTTAATAGTTTTCCTAACTACATCCTTATCGATCAAAAGGATTTAAATTGAATCATGGAATCTTGAAAACTTGCAGCACAGGAAGAGATCATTTAGTGTTGCAAACCCATGTTAGCTCTTTGAAAAAGGAAATGGAAATCAAACAAGAACTGCAATGATGTAGGAAACATGGAAACTCTCAAGCAACACACATAAGATGCTGCAGGAATTCAGCAGTCATTTATGAAGGGGAATAAACAGTCAATGCTTCAGGGCAAGACCCTTCATCAAGACTGGAGAGGAAGGACCAGGCCACAAAGTGAGGGGAAACCTGGTGATTGGTGGAAGGGGAGATGAGGTAAGACATTGGGAGATGATAGGTCAAAGAGGTAAAGGGCTGAAGAAGAAGGCATCTGATAGGACAGCAGAGTGGACCATGGGAATATGGGAAGGTGAGGCACTAGAGAGAGGTGATGGGCAAATGAGGACAAGAAGAGGGGTGAGAAGTGAATCAGAATGGAAAAAGAGAGAATTGGGGAGAGGGGAGAAATTACTGGAAGTTAGAGAAGTCAGTGTTCATGTCATTAGGTTGGAGGCTACCCAGATGGAATATGAACTGCTGCTCCTCCAGTCTGAGTGTGGTGGCCTCATCGTGGCAACTCTCAGCAGGTCAGCTGATGTCTGTAAAGAGAGAAGCAGAGTAAATATCCCAGGTCAAAGTTTCTTCCTCAGAACTGCTATAGAGAGAAGACATGTTAAAAGTTGAAGAGATGATGGTGAATATACACATCTGAATGGGTGAGGCCAAGACTGGTGTGAAGTTACATTGTTGGGTCAACCGCTCCAAGGGTTAATGGACAATTAGAGAGAAACTGAGCAAGATTTATGAAATTGGTGAATAGAAAGGACCATCAAAGCTGGGGAATTCTAGGGCTTTTTTTTAAACTAAACTACAAAAGTTCATTGACACAAAAGTACACAAAATATGAACATTAAATATTTACAAGACAGTGAATAAATTCAAATTAAAATATGATTATTACTATCTATAAGACAGTCAGTTCTTGGATATACCCACTATTTCAGGCTGTGCTGGTGGAAATAATATTCATTGTAGACATTCAAACCAGGATAAGATCTATGCAGTGACTGGCGAGGAACTGACAAGTGTTGTAGAATTGAGGAACTTAGGAGTACAAGTACACAGTTCACTGAAAGTGGTCATACAAGTAGACTGAGTGGTGAAGAAAGTGCTTAGCATGTTGGCCTTCATCTGCCATGGCAGTGAATTTTGGAGTAGGGACATTATGTTGCATTCCTATAAGTCATTAATGAGATCACACTGTACTATGTTGGTTTCCCTGTGATAGGAAAAATATTATTAAGCTGGAGAGGGTGCAGAAGAGATTTACAAGGATGCTATCTGGAATAGAGAACCAGGGAGACATTGGCCACGCAAGAGCTTTACTCTTGGATGACCTCAGAGAAGTTCATAAAATCATTGAGGAGTACTCATGATGTGGATAGCCATAGAATTTTCACCAGGGTCAGGGAGTACAAAAGTAGAACTATATTACTCTATGACTCCATTACAAAATTAACCCACAGTTAGGTGATTTACAGCAGAAGTGGCCAATTCTAATAAAGGCAAAGAAAGCATGTAAAATTCAATACTGACTCCAGAAGAAAGATGAAAGGTTGTCCCTCTACCCCCACACACAAAGTTACTGAAAGGAACATATTCTGTGGCAGAACCACACCACTTCGCCTAGTCAAATTTCAAAGCTATCTGTACCATATAGCCTACTGTATAATATGGGACTATTTTATGTCGTAGTAACACGTTATTGAGCATGCGCTATTGGGTGCATATTAATCTGTATATATGCGTTCAGTTTGGGTTCCATAAGTAAAGAACCCTGTTAACGTAGCTCCAGTCTCCAGCAATTTTATTAATGATATTGTTGTGTAAACAGCCACATACACAACAAATTGGTGACGAGGTTAATGAACCTACATTGTATCGGAACGCTGTGTTTTAATTGATAACGGCACTCGGAGGAAGTGTGGAAGGAACGAGCCAAGGAGCGGGAAAAAGGAGGCAGAGCGAAGTCGCAAATCTGAGAGGAATGGGAGTTCGGCTAGAGTCGGGAATGTCGGGAGACTGAGAGACACAGTCGGAGCCGCGGCACGTCCAGGCGAGACCACAGCCGGCGCTGAACACCAGGGCTAAGGGTCGGCCTACCTCAGAAGGGTGCTAAAAAGAAAGGAGCAACACACGCAGCTAGCCAGAGTACGCTTGCGATGCTAGAAAAAAAAGGTCACGTGAGTCAAAAAGAAAGCAAGGGACCAAAGCTAAATTGACAGAACAAGGATAAATTAACATAACAAGGATGGCATTAATTGGAACCATTACAACATTTGATAGTAAAGACTGGGCAATTTAGGCTATGTCCACACTAGACCGGATAAATCCATAACTGAAGCTTTTTCTCTTCGTTTTGGCCCTCTGTCCACACTGAAACGGCATTTTCCTCCCCCGAAGACGGAGCTTTTCTAGAACACCCTCCAGAGTGTGTAAATTTGAGAACACTGGATTGGGCAGAGTAATGTGGACGGGGTAACTGGATATTTTTAAAAACATTGTCATGACGTGCCGGAACAGATGGTGGCATTTCATTGTTTCCTTGAACACAACCCTCACACAACCTAACAATTTCAGAACAGATGGCAACGAGACTGAAACCCGAAGAGTTAGAAATGTACTCACAAAATACTTTGACCCATAACTTACTGAATAAATAAGTATACTCACTTTGCCCTGTTTTCTGTCCTTGCTTATATGAAGGTGCTTTAACTATTTATGCAAGTACTTCTCTGACAATAGATGTGTAACAGCCTAATGTAATATTGTATGGAAATACAAGATAACACTGATGCAGACATGTTTTATACATTTAACAAGGTGCTTTATTAATGCAACAGAGTTAGTCAGTTTTTCAATGTTCGTCGTCAGCCAGGTCATACTGTCCATGAACTCCCTGTTGGTTGTTTCCACACGCTCCAGTATTTGTTTTTATTTAGTTTTAAGTCCTCCTGCACAAGCGCCAACAGCTGTCTGTCATTTGGCAATTTCCTTTTATGTTTTTCTAGTCTGTAACTGCACAAACGTGCACATTCACAGCGCGATTCACACCAAACATGTCGCTTGTTTTCTGTAGATGTGTCCTGCGCATGCCCAGTAGGAGGAGATTCACCCAAATATCCATTTTAATGTGGATGGAGGTATTTTCAAAAATGCTTGGTGTGGATGCCTATTGTTTTTACGCAAAACTGGCATTTTCAAAATTATCCGGTCTAGTGTGGATGTAGCCTTATATCAAAAGAATAGAATGATATTATGATGCTAACAATGTTAATGAAGGAAAGAAAGTCAGCATCTTACTTAGTGTAATGGGCGCAAAAACATACAGCCTGCTACGGAGCTTGTTAACCCCTGAAAAGCCAGCTGACAAAACGTTCAAGCAAATAGTAGACACTCTCCAGCAGCATTTAGACCTCAAACTGCTGGTCATTGCTGAAAGACAAATTTTACAATTGGAGTTAGAGCAAAAATGAAAGCATTTCTGAATATTGTGCTGAATTGTGCAAATTATCAGAAAATTGTCAATTTGGAACAGGTCTATCAGACACATTGAGGGATAGGTTAGTGTGTGGTATGTACTGTGAAACCACACAGAAGAAGCTCCAGTGTGAAAAAGAACTTACATTTGAGAAAGTGTTAAACATCTCATTATCATTAGAAACAGTCGCATGAGGTGCTTCCGAGATACAACAAAAATCTCTGGAATATGCCACAAGTAAAATGTCGCTGAACAGAAATGAAGGAAAGAAATGTTACCATTGTGGGAACATGCTGAACAGAAATGAAGGAAAGAAATGCTACCGTTGTGGGAACATGTCACATGACCCTGAGGACCGTTGGTTTAAAGACAAGGAATGCAGGAACTCTCGCAAACAGGGCCACGCTGGCTGAGTATGCAAAGCCGGTAAACAGCAGGAAAAGGGCAAAATACAGAGAAACAAGAAACCCCAGGAAGGAAAATACAACAAGGTACACAAAATGAAAGAAGGCACTTCTGTAGAAAGCTGTTCTGATGAAAATGACTCAGACAAAAGCGAATTGTCTTGTCTACAACTTCACAACGTGAAAGAGACAGAGGATCAAAGAGTAATAAGGATCACTCCACAAGTGGCAGGCGTGAGGCTGAAAATGGAGTTGAATACAGGCTCAGCTTTACAGAGATCTCTGTACATGACGACAAATGACTGATTTCTCACATACTTCTGAAACGAGCTAAACTTCTGCTGAAGACTTACACAGGACAGAATGTGCGCCCCAAAGGTAAAATTAAAGTGACAGTGAGCTCCAGGGGCAAAACACAGCAGCTGAACCTCTATGTACTGGAAAATGGAGGACCACCATTGCTGGGACGTGAATGGCTCAGAAAATCCAGATGGATTGGCACACCATCAAGGCACTAGATATGTCAACAAGGGAGGGCAGCTCGGTGGGGAAGATGTCTGCAGCTCTCCTCTCACCCATTGTCGACTACAACAACGAAGAGGAGGAGCTAGACAGCGTCGACAGGGAGACAGATTTTGCCAATAAGCAGGGTGATAAAGACTACCTGGAAGTAAAAGAACAGATGTACCAGGAGAAATTGACATCTCTCAAAAGACAGCTACAGCAGTTACAGGAAGGCACCTTGCAGGAGTATCAGAAAAGGATGAAGAAACTAGATCAACGATACAAGCAAGGAATACGAAATGCAGAGCCTTTTCTGCAACTGGAGACAGAAAAAGTGGAAAGGAATTATATTAGAGAGAAGAAAGAAGCGGAGAGAGTGCAGGATCCCCCATCTCAGACCGGCCCGAGCCACAACCACCTCACCCAGTCTGTCCACACCATGAGCAAGGCCGTGACGGAGCAGCAATCTGAACAGCAGCAGCAGGAACAGCCAAACAAACCCAAATCCGCCAGGGAGAAGAAAGGTTCTTGGAACAGTAAAGTGATTCAACATATGAAATGGATATGGATTCATCAACAGGAATGATACAAAGGAAGATGTGTTTGTACCTCAGACTGCTATAAAAAAAAGAATAACCCACGGAAATACCTCCGCAGTGTTGGAGACGGTGAAACTGTGGAGTTCGACGTAGTGGAATGCGAAAAGGGTACTGAAGCAGCAAACATAACTGGCCCCGGAGGAGTTCCAGTCCAAGGAAGCCGAAATGTCACTGTTAGAAATCGTTATCGTCACTGCAACCCTCGCCACCGAGGTCCACCACGTAATTACCAACAGAACATTGAAGATGGAGAAAACCAAGATTATCAAAATCAGCGACATCGCCCTCCTTACAGAAGACAGCGTTACCCACCTTACTTTGTTCGTTGTTGCTATGGTTGCCGCCCACAATATAGCAACCAGCCTCATGGAGAAATTACTGAGGGTGGTGAAATAAATTAAAACTAGGTTGCTGGGGAAGAAGGTAAACTTAACCGAGGGCAAAATCAATTCCATTCTAACAGAACAGCTTTTGCACAAGGTAAATCTTGAACCAATTTTTTCCCTTCATTGAGAATCATACACTTTGTGGGAAAGTTTCTTTTGCACGTACATATTTTGAATCCTCAGCCAATGTGTCTTGTTTTTCACAAAGAAGTTGGGAAACAGCATCAAAATAGAGGCGACTTCTGGCAACAAACTGTAAGGTTTCTATTAACACACACAAAATGCTGGTGGAACGCTGCAGGCCAGGCAGCATCTATAGGAAGAAGCACTGTCGACGTATCGGGCTGAGACCCTTCGTCCGGCCTAACTGAAAGGAAATTTAGTAAGAGATTTGAAAGTAGGTTTCTATTGTTGTATTTTCACACTTGTGTTGAATGTGCATCTGAAGGAATTCTCCCTCTTGAGCCAGACAGATAGCACTGCAGGTAATCTTTAATATCAGCAAAACTGTACTTTAACAGCAGCTTAAGAGCAATGGAACAAACAACAGGATTTCAATCAACTGCTGCACAAAATGGTGAAAGATTACTGGTAAAGTACTGATCATTCTGTGAGTCATTGCATTGTCCCAACTTTTGAATAACTAGCAGAGACAGCAGATCACTGACCACTTCTTTTGTTGGTGGCAAGTCAGCTTTGAAGCAGACAATGGAAACTCCCTGTGCTCAGAGGTCAACTTTTCATGACTTTTAAATGGAAATCTGCGTTAAAACAAACAAGTTTATTGACAGACGTTAATCAGAGGGGCAGAGAAGACCCCCCCAAAGACTTGAGTTATAAGAGTTATAATAATTATTATTATTACGTTACTTTGTTATAATTCCATATTATTAAGTTACTAATTAAACACTGGGTGGTCGTCTATATATTAAGGGTACACATACAATATTTGCTTAGCGTAAAAAAAGTTGATACACTTTTAAAATAAAAGGGGAAGAGTATTTTTATTAATGATATTGTTGTGTAAACAGCCACATACACAACACTATCAAACATTTCTGATAAATATTCAAGAATCTTTCAAGCCCATTAAGAATTATTTTTGTTTTTGAATATTTGAACAATTATTTTTAAAAAACATTTTAGGCAATATTGCAGGTATGGGGCTGATGAGATTGCTACGCTAGAGACGGGCAAAGTCCCAGAAGACAGTATAGTCTCCTTCTGTGCAGTAATGCAGAAAAAAAATGGCAGCACTCAAATAAACGCAAGTCAATGACAGCTTTATCTTCCCACTCCTGTTCACATCCAGTGAAATCAATGACAGTCAACTCAATCGCCAGATCTTACCTGGTGTAAAATAATCAAGTACAGTACTGTGCAAAAGTCTTAGAAACCTAGATTTTTATATAGCTTCAGATGGTGTAGTCTCCACGGCGCCTTGATCTCAACATCATTGAGGCTGTTTGGGATTACCTGGAGAGACAGAAGCAAGTGAGACAGCCTAGGTCTGCAACAGAACTGTGGCAGCTTCTCCAAGATGCTTGGAACAACCTACCAGCTGATTTTCTTATAAAACTACACAACACAGTACCGAAGAGGATTGATGCAGTTTTAAAGGCAAAGAGTGGTCACAGCATATATTGATTTGAACAACAACACACACAAAATGCTGGTGGAACACAGCAGGCTAGGCAGCATCTATAGGGAGAAGCGATGTCAACGTTTCGGGCCAAGACCCTTCGCTGTTGTTTGAATTTCCAGAATCTGCAGATTTCCTCATATATTGATTTGATTTAGGTTTTTACGGTTTACTCTTTATAGTAATTTTGTTTTGATATTTAGAAACTTTTCATTTCATTATTTTTGAAAGCATCTTCGCTTGACAGAGTTTTTTGATATTTTAGCAAAACTTTTGCACAGTACTCTAGATTCTTCATCATAACTACAGAGGTTTTCCACAGTTTCACTGAATAAAATAGGAGGAAAGGGTTAGATTGATCTTCATGGATGTTAAACGTTGACTCAACATTGTGGGTCAAGGGGTCTGTTCCGTGCTGTAATGTTCTATGTTCTAACAAATCATGAATGGATGGCTACCAGGAAATTTGGGATTCTGCCTTTCTGTACACTTTTACGGGAATCATGAACTTGGAGGTGCCAGCATTTACTTCAGAATCTGTCCAATCCAGTCCGGTGGCCGTAGCCTAGAGAAAGACTCAAGAAACAGCACAGAGATTTGAACAAAATATCAAAATTGACAGATGAAATGTGCATAATGCTCTGGCTTGGTTCAGATGGTTCATATTTTTTTCCTCTGGTATGCTGTTTGATTGGGTTACTGTTGAAGATAAGAGATAGGAGAGTTGTATCCCATCCAATTAGGATGGCTAGATTTAGGGGAGGTTTCTACGGTGAGGAACATGAAGGTTGGGCTTGGGGCTTTGTTGGGAAAGAAGAGAGAAGACACCGAAGAAAAGAAGTCATAGGAGTCGACCCAGAGTGGGGCTGTGATTCAATGAAGCCCAGGGTGTCACAAACACGGATTCCACAGCGCAGTGGATACAGTAAATGTGCTTGTGAATTTGCACGTGTCAGCTGACTATTATTTAATCGTGACAGTATTTATCTCCATACTTGTCGTCTTAGTGCTTGTCGAGACTTGGACAGAACATAGTAACGCTTCGCTGCTGTTTTGCATTCGGCCTTCCACGAGATATTGGACTTTCAAGTCAACTGACTATGAAGACAAGCGGTATTCACTTAATGTTTAGATGCTCTTTTCAGCCGCAGTGTAGGCTTTGTTTTCCTTTTGAGATTTTTAGTTAACAGCCCAGTTTGGCCTAGTGTTTATTGTTTTATTTTCCCTTTAACAATGTTTGTATTAGAGTCTGAGAACTATCGACCTGCTTCAGTGTCTCTCACTCTGCACTTGAAACACATCTGAACGGGGTAACAAGGAGAGATCGAAGGAGGATCGGTGAAGGGGAAACCGTGAGCTCCAACTTGTGTACATCAGACTTTCATTAAAATGGACCCTTTTCTTTTTTTGTCTTTCTGTTACTATCCCTTTAGTCAAATTAAGAAATATAAAGCTAAATTGTTTAATTGCATATGGTGTACTGTCCGTTATTTCGTGGTACTTATTTGTAACAGGGTAACAGATCACGCAGCATCCACACAAGCAAGGGTATGTAGGGGGGCTTGCACTTCAGTCTCCCACATTTGGGGGGGCCAGAGATTGTCTTCCCTCGAATTATGGAGCCAGCTGAACTAGAGTGTTACCCGTGCTTGACTTCAAATGCAGAATATGTAGCGGAGATGGTTCACAGATGGGTTGCAGGAATAAAGAGAAACTCATCGCTATGCGAGCAACAAACAATCGGTAGGTTGAACAGCATGTGTGGCAGGAAAGGGACTGTCGACATTCTGGGTCTAGGACGGGACATCACCACTGCTTTAATATGGCCCGAAGGTTCTGCAAGCGCTCAGAGCATTTCACATGATGCTTGTCAGAATAACTTTAGGAGCATTGACCCTGATACAGTAATACTGGTATTGGTACTGGCTTATTATTGTCATTTGTACCAAGACAGCTGTACAGTCTCCTGAGGACACTGAGGTCCTTTGGAGTATGCAGGCCTCTCCTTCGCATGTTCTACCAGTCCGTTGTCAGCAGTACAATCTTTTACACAGTGGCAGGCTGGGGCAATGGCAATCCCACGGGTGATGCCAACAGGCTCAATAAACTGATTAGAAAGACTGAACAACACACACAAAATGCTGGTGGAACACAGCAGGCTAGGCAGCATCTATAGGGAGAAGCGCTGTCGACGTTTCGGGCCGAAACGCTTCATCAGGACTAACCGAAAGGAAAGATAGTAAGAGATTTGAAAGTAGTGGGGAGGAGGGGGAAATGCGAAATGATAGGAGAAGACCGGAGGGGGTGGGATGAAGCTAAGAGCTGGAAAGGTGATTGGCGAAAGTGATACAGAGCTGGAGAAGGGAAAGGATCATGGGACGGGAGGCCTCAGGAGAAAGAAAGGTGGGGGGGGGGGGAATACCAGAGTGAGATGGAGAACAGGCAAACAACTAAATATGCTCTTAGCTTCATCCCACCCCCTCCGGTCTTCTCCTATCATTTCGCATTTCCTCCTCCCCCACTACTTTCAAATCTCTTACTATCTTTCCTTTCGGTTAGTCCTGACAAAGGGTCTCGGCCCGAAACGTCGACAGCGCTTCTCCCTATAGATGCTGCCTAGCCTGCTGTGTTCCACCAGCATTTTGTGTGTGTTGTTCAAATTTCCAGCATCTGCAGATTTCCTCGTGTTTGCTCTTTAGAAAGACTGGCTATGTTATAGGAGCCAAACTGGACACTATGGATGCTGCGGTAGAACAAAGGACCCTACTGAAAATCCAGACAATTCTAGACAATGTTTCTCACCCTCTGCATGCCACCTTGGCTGAACAGAGGAGCACTTTCAGTAATAGGCTAAGACAACTGTGCTGCTCCAAAGAGTGCTATATTAGGTCATGTTACCCTCAGTCATTTGGCTCTATATTAGTCAACCTATAGCTGGGGAAGTGATGACCCCCTCCTGTTAGACTGTTTGTGATAACTTATTTTTTATTCTTTGTACTTCTAGTATTTAATCTGAGCGTGTGTAATGCTACTGTGACACTAATTTTCTTTAGGATTAATAAAGTATCTGTCTAAGATGCAGCAGAAGTTTGATTTGCATACTCTTTCTACAGATCAAAGCGTTACATCGTGCATTGAGTTAGAATAAGGTAAAAACAATAGCAATGCATAATAAAACGCTGGCCGGTAGTGCAGTGGCATCTGCACTGGAATTCTGGGCGAGTGGTCCTGCGTTTGAATCTGGCCGGCCCTTTGCACGCTTTCCGTTCCTGCTGGATTGAGTGTCGAGCTGGCAACCAGGGTTTGTAAAGAGCAGACAAATGCTAAGGAAATGGCAAGGTTGCCACCTGTTGCACCACAGAGCGCGGAGAGGAGCAACAAAAATGCAGAATGAAGTGTAGAATCGACTGAAAAAAATTAAGTGCATGGAATTGATGAAATGCAGGATCTTAATGAGGTAGATTGTGAGGCCAAGATTCTGTCTTATCGTACAAAAGTCTGATAAAAGTAGGATACAAGCTGCCCATGGGTCTTGTGGTAGGTGATATTGGGCTTTTATATCTTCTGCCCGATGGGAGAGGGGAAAAGAGAAGAGCGAATGTAGTAAAATTACAATACAGTAATATTGATACATTACACTGTTGTAAAAAATTTAACTGTGCGCTTCCTCTTGTGTACAGAAGAATGAGCACCCATGTGGTTGATGAGATTGGTAATTCTTTTGGCAGTTTACTGGGGTGGAAGAATTGCTCACTATAAAGGCTGAAATTTATCCTAGAACCAGCTAAAACAATGAGTAACAGGGAGGTTTGTTTGCATAGTGTTGGAAGGTATTATTATTATCTCCCTGGGGCATACCTGAGAACTGATTAGGAACTGTTTAGAGCTGTTATGTGTCTATTCTATTGAATATTGAAAGGCTTCAAAAGAGGAGAATGTTTCCCATAGTGGGGAGTCTAGATCGAGGGAGCATAGAATAATGTCCCTTTAGAACAGAGATGTGGTGGAATTTCTTTCGCCAGAGGGTGATGAATCTGTGCAATTCCTTGGCACGGATGGTCTAGAGTGCGGCTCTTGATTCGTAAGGGCATCGAGGCTTATGGGGATAAGGCAGGAGAATGAGGTTGAGAGGGATAATAAATCATCCATGGTTAAATGTTGCAGTAGATGCGATAGGCTGAATGGCCCAATTCTACTCCTGTGTCTGATGGTTTTATATTTTTGTGTGGAAATATAGAATGCTGTTGGAGTGCACTAAATGTCCTTATATAGCTATATGTCCTTATATAGCTATAATGCTAGATTGTTCGCACATCTATTTATTTATTTATTATTGAGATACTGCAAGGATAGGCCCTTTGAGCCACACTACCTAGCAATGCCCAGATTTAATCCTAGGCTAATGACAGGACAATTCAGAATGACCTATTAACCTACCAGCTGCTATGTCTTTGGACCATGGGAGGAAACCGGAGCACCCAAAGGTAACCCACGCGGTCATGGGGAGAATGTACAAACTCCTTACATCCTTACAGACAGCAGTGGGTATTGAACCCATGTTCCTAGTACCGTAAAGTGTTGTGCTAACCACTACGCTACTGTGCCTCCCAGAACCAACATGTAGAGTTTTATATCAGCATCCAGAAGTTGACTCTCCCATGTGTATATACCATGCTTTTATCAAGTTGCTGAAATACTTGCAATCAGATTTGGGCAGAATTATATAATGGAACTGAATTGAGTTTACCAAGGCATTGAGCCAATGTACTCGGATAGCATCTGCAGCTTGGAAGCATGTTGATATGACGACTTTATTTTTGTAACAATTGCACTCTTGGGAAATTCACTGGCAAAATGGGCAGTCTATTTTGTATTTAGTTGTAAAATCAACATCACATTAGATAAGTGGAAGAAATAAGGGGGTTTACTTGTTTGGCGGTTTATCCAGGTAACATATGTGGTGAGAGAAAGGGTCGTAGACCTGAAATGCAACTCTTTTTCTCTACAGCAAATGCTAACTGACCTGCTGAGGCCATAAGGCAGAGGAGTAGAATTAGGCCATTCTGCCCACTGTGACCAGATAGGCTGAATGTCCTGATATTTGGAACCATTTTCTGATTTCCAGGATCTGTAGGGTTTTTTTTTCATTTCAATGAACATTCATCCATTTTAAGTTATGGAGCAGAGGAGATTTATGAAGATACTGCTGGGACTCGAGAGACTGAGTTAGAGAGAGAGGTTGAGCATTTTGGGACATAATTTTTGGAATAAAGGAGAATGTCAGGTTATGAGAGTATAAATTCATGAAGGACATACTGTAGATAGGGTCAAGGTGCACATCATTTATTTCCCAAAGTAGGGGAATGAAGAACTAAAGATCTAACTCAATAAAACCCTGATTAGACCATACTTGGAATATGGTCTACTTGAACTACAGGTAATGCCCCCTCTTGTCCATTCCCCATTCCCTTTTCAATCTCTCACCTTATCTCCTTGCCTGCCCATCGCCTCCCTCTGGTGCTCCTCCCCCTTTTCTTTCTTCCATGGCCTTCTGTCCTTTCCTATCAGATTCTCCCTTCCTCAGCCCTGCATCTCTTTCATCAATCAACTAACAATACCTATTTCCAAGAGTTTAAATGTCTAATCCCAGACAGCATGCATTTAAAGTTAGAGGGGTAATTTCAAAGGTGATGTGAGAGACAAGTTTTGTACACAGAGGGTGGTGGGTGCCTGGAATACGTTGCCTGGGGTGGTGGTAGAGGCAGAAACATTGGAAACGGTTAAGAGACATTCAGATAAGCTCCGGAATGTGAGGAAAATGGAAGGATAAGAGACTCCTGGAGCTCTAAAAAATAAAGGGCAATGGGTAACCCTGGGTAATTTCTAAGGTAAGGACATGCTTGGCACAGCTTTGTGGGCTGAAGGGCCTGTATTGTGCTGTAGGTTTTCTATGTTTCTGTGATATGGACATTGTGTAGGCAGAAGAGATTAGTTTAGTTAGCTGTTTGATTAGTGATTTAATTGTGGGCTAAGGGCCTGTTCCTGCACTGTTATTGATGGTTTTGATAAATAATGTCAAAAGAAAACTCAATAGTAAGGCAATGTTCATGACATGGTTTATTGTCTGTTCAGAAATCTGATGGCAGAGGGGAAGAAACTATTCCTAAAGCATTGAGTGTGCATCTTAAGGCTCCTGTAAATCCTCCCTGATGGTAGAAATTAGCTGAGGCGATGTCCTAGGTGGTGACGGTCCTTAGTGATGGATGTCTCCTTCTTGAGGCAATACCTTTCAAAGATGTCTGCAATAGTGGGGAGGCTGAGTTTTCAATCCTCTGTAGTTTTCTCCGATCCTGTGCATAAGAACCTACATACAACCAGGCAAAATCCTCTCCACTGTCCTTGGGGAAGATTCAAAAAGGGCAGCAATTCTAAATTGAGTGTCATTTGGAGAAGGAAGTCGGAGGATCAGAACGGGAGTGCGGCAGGAGCCATTTTGATTTTTTCTTATTCTCATCGGAGTTAAGAGAGGCGGGACTGTGCAGGCGTGTGATGTCTAGCAGTGAAGCGGGGAAGATTTAAAAAGGACACAGACTTTATACAGCCTTATATAGCCGGCAGTGTCGTTTGCGGGCAGCAGAGTGAGCTGGGAGTAGAGTGTAGGCTTAAGGGCTTTGGCTCAACGGCCTTAGGCGGAAACGGGCGAGGCAAGGTAGGTTTAGGTTTCAGTTTTTCCTATTATTTGAGGGAAGGGGGAAGTATGAGTGTGAGGGCAACTTGTTGTTCTCGGTGTCGGATGTGGGAGGTCCTGGAATCTGCTAGCCTCCCGGATGTCCACATCTGCACCAGGTGCGCCGAACTGCAGCTCCTAAGGGACTGTGTTAGGGAACTGGAGCTGCAGCTCAATGACCTTTGTCTGGTCAGGGAGAGTGAGGAGTTGATAGAGAGGAGTTACAGGCAGGTGGTCACACCGGGGCCACGGGAGGCAGACAGGTGGGTCATGGTTAGGAGGGGGAAGGGGAAGAATCAGGTACTAGAGAGTACTCCAGGGGCTGTACCCCTTGACAATAAGTACTCCTGTTTAAGTACTGTTGGGGGGGGACAGCCTACCTGGGGGAAGCAACAGTGGCTGTACCTCCGGCACAGAGTCCGGCCCTGTAGCTCAGAAGGGTAGGGAAAGGAAGAGGAAAGCAGTAGTAATAGGGAACTCGATAGTTAGGGGGTCAGATAGGTGATTCTGTGGACACAAACAGGAGACCCAGATGGTAGTTTGCCTCCCTGGTGCCAGGGTTCGGGATGATTCTGATCACATCCAAGATATCCTGAAGTGGGAAGGTGAGGAGCCAGAGGTTGTGGTACATATAGGTACCAAAGAAATAGGTAGGAAAAGGGAAGAGGTCCTGAAAAGAGAATATAGGGAGTTAGGAAGGCAGTTGAGAAGAAGGACCACAAAGGTAGTAATCTCGGGTTACTGCCTGTGCCACGCGACAATGAGAGTAGGAATGGAATGAGGTGGAGGATAAATGCATGGCTGAGGGATTGGAGCAGGGGGCAGGGATTCAAGTTTCTGGATCATTGGGACCTCTTTTAGGGCAGGTTTGACCTGTACAAAAAGGATGGGTTACACTTGAATCCTAGGGGGACCAATATCCTGGCAGGAAGGTTTAATAGAGCTGTTAGGGAGGGTTTAAACTAATTTGGCAGGGGGGTGGGAACCAGAATGATGGAGCGGAGGAGAGGGAAAACAGAAATAGATCTAAGGTAGTGAGCAATAAGGATGTCAGGAAAGACAGGCAGGTGATGGAGCAAATTTGCAGCCATTGGGATGAGTTGCAGTGCAATCAATGCAAAAAGTACCAAATACTGGACTTAAGGTGTTATACTTAAATGCACGCAGCATAAGGAATAAGGTGGATGACCTTGTTGTACAGCTACAGATTGGCAGGTATGATATTGTGGCCATCACTCAGATGTGGCTAAAGGATGCATGTCTCTGTGAGCTGAACGTCCAAGGATACACGGTGTATCGGAAAGATAGGCAGGTAGGTAGAGGGGGTGGAGTGGCTTTAATGGTAAGAAATGATATTAAATCATTAGAAAGAGTTGACATAGGATCAGAAGGTACAGAATCTTTATGGGTTGAGCTAAGAAATCGCAGAGGTAAAAGGACCCTGATGGCAGTAATCTACAGGCCTCCAAACAGCTGCAGTGATGTGGACTACAAATTACAACAGGAAATATAAAAGGCTTGCCAGAAGGGCAGTGTTATGATAATTGTGGGGGATTTTAACATGCGAGTGGATTGGGAAAATCAGGTTGGCACTGGATCTCAAGAGAGAGAATTTGTAGAATGTCTATGAGATGGCTTTTTAGAACAGCTTGTTGTTGAGCCCACTAGGGGATCGGCTGTACTGGATTGGGTATTGTGTAATGAGCCAGAGGTGATTAGAGAGATGGAAGTGAAGGAACCCTTAGGAGGCAGTGATCACAACATGATTGAGTTCACTGTGAAATTTGAGGAAGTGAAGCCGAAATCCGATGTGTCGGTATCTCAGTGGAGGAACTGAATGGGTATTTTGCATCAGTCTTCACTGAGGAAGATGTCAGCAATATACCGGACATTCAAGGGTGTCAGGGAAGAGAAATATGCGCAGTCACAATTACGACAGAGAAAGTACTCAGGAAGCTGAATAGTCTAAGGGTAGATAAATCTCCCGGACCAGATGGAATGCACCCTCGTGTTCTGAAAGAAGTAGCTGTGGAGATTGTGGAGGCATTAGCAATGATCTTTCAAAAGTCGATAGATTCTGGCCTGGTTCCAGAGGACTGGAAGATTGCAAATGTCACTCCGCTATTTAAGAAGGGGGCAAGGAAGCAAAAAGGAAATTATAGACCTGTTAGCTGGACATTGGTGGTTGGGAAGTTGTTGAAGTCGATTGTCAAGAATGAGGTTATGAAGTACCTGGAGGCATATGACAACATAGGCAGAACTCAGCATGGATTCCTTAAAGGAAAATCCTGCCTGACAAACCTAGTGCAATTTTTTGAGGAAATTACAAGTAGGCCAGACAAGGGAGATGTAGTGGATGTTGTGTATTGGGATTTTCAGGAAGGCCTTTGACAAGTTGCCGCATATGAGGCTGCTAAACAAGTTAAGAGCCCATGGAATTATGGGAAAGTTACATACGTGGATAGAGCATTGGTTGATTGGCAGGAAACAGAGAATGGGAATAACAGGATCCCATTCTGGTTGGCTGCCGGTTACCAGTGGTGTTCCACAGTGTTGGCCCGTGTTGGGGCCGCTTCTTTTTACATTGTATATCAACGATTTGGATTATGGAATAGATGGCTTTTTGGCTAAGTTTGCTGATGATACAAAGATAGGTGGAGGGGCTGGTAGTGCTGAGGAAACAGAGAGTTTGCAGAGATACTTGGATAGATTGAGGGAATGGGCAAAGAAGTGGCAAATGAATTACTGTACAATGTCGGAAAGTGTATGGTCATGCACTTTGGTAGATGAAATAAACGGGCAGACTGTTATTTAAATGGGGAGAGAATTCAAAGTTCTGAGATGCAATGGGACCTGGGAGTCCTCGTGCAGGATACCCTTAAGGTTAACCTCCAGGTTCAGTCACTGGTGAAGAAGGCAAATGCAATGTTGGTATTCATTTCTAGAGGAATAGAGTATAGGGATGTGATGTTGAGGCTCTATAAGACACTGGTAAGACCTCACATGGAATACTGTATGCAGTTTTGGGCTCCTTATTTAAGAAAGGATGTGCTGACATTGGAGAGGATTCAGAAAAGATTCACTGGAATGATTCCAGGAATGAGAGGGTTAATTTATGAGGAACATTTGACCGCTCTTGGACTGTACTCCTTGGAGTTTAGAAGAATGAGGGGGGACCTCAAAGAAACATTTCGAATGTTGAAAGGCATGGACAGAGTGGATGTGGCAAAGTTGTTTCCCATGGTGGGGTGTCTAGTACGAGAGGACATGACTTGAGGATTGCAGGGCGCCCATTCAGAACAGAGAAGCAAAAAAAATTTTTTAGCCAGAGGGTGGTGAATCTGTGGAATTTGTTGCCACGGGCAGCAGTGGTGGCCAAGTCTTCGGGTGTATTTAAGGCAGAGATTGATAGGTATCTGTGTAGTCAGGGCATCAAAGGTTATGGTGAGAAGGCGGGGGAATGGGACTAAAGGGGAGATTGGATCAGCTCATGATGAAATGGTGGAGCAGACTCAATGGGCCGAATAATCGACTTCTGCTCCTTTGTCTTATGGTCTTATGGTCAACTCTTTATTTATAGACACTATGGATATGGAAAATAAGGTGTATAGAAGATTTACGAAAAGAATCCATAATTCTCAATTATGCTGATGTGACCAGTCAGAATGTTCTCCACAGTATGTCTATAGAAACTTGGTAAACTTTTGGTGACATAGCAAATCTCCTCAAACTCCTAATGAAATACAGCCACTGGCATCCCTTCTTTGTAATTGCAGCAATATCTTGAGCCCAGGACACCCACAAGGGACAACAAAATCCAAGTAGTTTGTAATTGCAAAGTTTTGTAGCATCATGACGCAAATTCATGCTGGAGAAGTACAGGCTGTTCTTATGCGGACACCTGTAATTTGTTTAAGAAAGATAAAATAATTATTCTAATTTCAAACGTCACCATCCAAGCAGGCTAATAATAACAAAAACAGATTTTGTAATCAATGCATTCTACAGGAAAGAAGAGGTTGAACTATGGTAAAACTCTAAGACTTGAACTTTTACAACTTTGATTTCTTTCCCAAAGAATGCTACATGTGGCTAGGGAATGCACTGGCCGTGGAACTCGGAAATATCCATGATACATACAGGCTTAGAAATTTCTCAAGCATAATGCAAAACAGAGACAGGGTCAGAAAATGTACAATGAATGTAAAGTACAATCAACTCACAGACCTCCGTTGATACCCCTGCCCCTCCCCTTACCCCATCCCTATCTATAATTTTGAGTCTGGTTCTCTTTCTCTCTCTTCCCCCCCCCCCCCACCACTATAACCCCCCCGGCCCGACCTTTCTTTCTCTTTTATTTCCCATAATTCTCCACCTTCCCCCAGCCCATTTCCATCCAGCCTATCACTTCCCAGCTCTCTACTTCATCCCTCCCCCCACTTCTTATCCCCCGCTTGACCATCCCATGTTACTTCACTCCTGATGAAGGGTTTCGGCCCGAAACGTCTTCACTACCTCCTCCCATAGATGCTGTCTGGCTTGCTGAGTTCTGCCAGCATTTTGTGCTTTTTTATTTATTTCCAGCATCTGCAGATTCACTCGTGTTACAATGAATGTAAACTTCTTTGACTATATTAATAGATAATTTTGGACAGATGTTTTGTTCCCCGATAACAATTTGAAAATCACAAATTTATGCAGTTCAGATTTCTGGTTTGTATTGAGGTCTTGACCATTTTGATGCCCAGAACTTATTAACCCCAACGCTAACATGCGTCTTTGGAGTGTGGGAGGAAACTGGAGCGCCCAGAGTAAACCCACATGGTCACAGGGAGAATGCACAAAGTCCTTACAGACAGCAGTGAGAAATGAACCCTTATCGCTGATCGCTGGTGCAGTGAAGCCGAACTGCTGTGCTACCATGCCACCATATGTACAGCATGCTGAAGCCTGCAGTATTGATCTGCACATAGGACTTCAAATCACAAAACAGGACAAGGAATTTAAATGCAAGTAAATATATAAATATTAAATAAATTCATGGTGTTTAGTGATGCCATTATAAAGTTTTTGGATTGTAGCAAAGACCCTTTAAATTCAATGACATACTTAAAGGAAGGAAATTCATCTCCTTACACAGTCTAACTGCTGACCCACATCAAGGTAGGAGAGAAGAGTGGACTATGGGAGAAAGGAAGGAGGAGGGGCACTAGGGGAAGAAATAGGCAGGTGAGGGGTAGAACTAAGAGGTCAGAGTGGGAAATTGAAGAGGGAACAGGGGATTGGGAGGGACAATTACTGGAAGTTGGAGAAATCGATGTTCATACTATCAGGTTGGAGGCTACCTGGACAGAACATGAGATGTTGCTCCTCCAACTTGAGTGACCTCATCATGGTAGAAGAGGAGGCAATGGACTAAAATGTCGAAACAGAAATGGGGATAGGAATTAAAATGGTTGGCACTGGGAAATTTGTCCTAAATAGTGGTGAACCTATAATGTCAATTAACTTGACATGTGATGAGTATGCCATCAAACTCCTGTCTTACACATTCATTCAGCAATCAGAGAGACGCTGTAAGTTTAATGACAATAGAATCTATAAGAATTAAGGAGATGGAAGGATCGCTAAAGCTTTACAACACCAGCAATCACGAATCGGGGTTTGATTCCTGCTGCTGCCTGTAATGAGTTTGTACATTCACCCCACAGGTTTCCTCTGGATATTCTCGTTTTGAACATTGATTTCACTAACTTCTGGTAACTTGTTCCCGTTTCCACTTCTCTCTTTATTTCTTCCCCATTCTGGCTCACCTATTGGCCCTTCTCTTCTCCTCACTTGCTTATCACCTTCCTCTGGTGCCCCTCCTTCTTCCCTTTCTGTCATGATCCACTCTTATCAGATTCCTTCTTCTTCAGCCCTTTGCCTTTTCCACCTATTAGCTCCCAGGTTTTACCTGCATGAGCTGAGAAAAAATGAAAATACAATAATAAGAAGAAGAATTATTATTTTAATTCTGTTAAGAAGTATATACTACTAAATATACCACTAAGTATGTACCACTATCATCAGTCACTGAAGGTGAATGAGCAAGTGCAGCAGGCAGTGAAGAAGGCTAATGGAATGTTGGCCTTTATTACAAAGGGAATTGAGTACAAGAGCAAGGAAATCCTCTTGCATTTGTACAGAGCCCTGGTGAGACCACACCTGGAGTATTGTGTACAGTTTTGGTCTCCAGGGTTAAGGAAGGACATCCTGGCTGTAGAGGAAGTGTAACGTAGATTCACGAGGTTAATTCCTGGGATGTCTGGACTGTCTTACGCAGAGAGGTTAGAGAGACTGGGCTTGTACACGCTGGAATTAAGGAGATTGAGAGGGGATCTGATTGCACCATATAAGATTATTAAGGGATTGGACAAGATAGAGGCAGGAAATATGTTCCAGATGCTGGGAGAGTCCAGTACCAGAGGGCATGGTTTGAGAATAAGGGGTAGGTCATTTAGGACAGAGTTAAGGAAAAACTTCTTCTCCCAGAGAGTTGTGGGGGTCTGGAATGCATTGCCTCGGAAGGTAGTGGAGGCCAATTCTCTGGATGCTTTCAAGAAGGAGCTAGATAGGTATCTTATGGATAGGGGAATCAAGGGATATGGGGACAAGGCAGGAACCGGGTATTGATAGTAGATGATCAGCCGTGATCTCAGAATGGCGGTGCAGGCTCGAAGGGCCGAACGGTCTACTTTTGCACCTACTGTCTATTGTCTAAACATAAATAAGGACATAACCCAGAAAAATAAAGACATTATCACTATTGAAGAAAAAGTTAGCCAGTGGAATAGCATGGCCCTCCATGGAAGCCATCCCTGTGATCTGAGCAAATTAGGTGTCAACAAGGATGTGTTCAATGCCTGGCCCAGAGTAGGAAATCTCTTCCCAGAAACAGAAGGGTACCATGTGGCAAGACAGGACCAGTTGGTTAACACAATAAAATCTCAAAAATACATAATAAATGACCAAAGAATTCAAGATGATAAAAATAGAAAATGCTAAGAAAAACCAGAAACAATCCAACACATTACAGGATCCTGTAGCATATAACCATATAACAATTACAGCACAGAAAGAGGCCATCTCATCCTCTTGTTTGAATCTCCCCTACTCTCAATGGAAAAAGCCTATCCACGTCAACTCTATCTATGCCCCTCATAATTTTAAATACCTCTATCAAGACCCCCCTCAACCTTCTACGCTCCAAAGAATAAAGACCTAACTTGTTCAATCTTTCCCTGTAACTTAGGTGCTGAAATCCAGGTAACATTCTAGTAAATCTCCTCTGTACTCTCTCTATTTTGTTGACACCTTTCCTATAATTTGGTGACCAGAACTGTACACAATACTCCAAATTCGGCCTTACCAATGCCTTGTACAATTTTAACATTACATCCCAACTCTTATACTCAAAGCTCTGATTTATAAAGGCCAGCACACCAAAAGCTTTCTTCACCACCCTATCCACATGAGATTCAACCTTCAGGGAACTATGCACCATTAGCAGTTTAACTCAATCTGATTACCTACACAGGCACAATCAAGTGGCAAATATCAATAACCAAAATTGTGCTTTAAAATACAAATTCATAAAAGGCAGCATAACTTACTATAACTACAAAACTAATCCAGTCATAGCATCACAGTCTTACTAATTATATTATGACTGATCCATTATTACATCAGAAAATCCATAAATGTCCCAATGTAATATTAAAGATAAACAAGCAAGAACAACTTACTTAATAGATATAGCCATTCCAAACAAACACAATGGACAGCAATAAGGTAAAAATACCAGGATGTAAAGAACAGCTGATAATAGATTCCATAATTCTAAATCAAGCCCAGCAAAAAGGACGAAATTTTTCATGTTGTGATATTGACTATCAAAAAGCATTTGTTTCTGTCCAAAACTCAAGGTACATAGAAGCTCTTAATATATATAAACTATACCCAATACTTGTGAAATTCCAATAACATCTGATGAAGCACTGGTTTAATACGAGGGGTGATTGATAAGTTCGTGGCCTAGGGTAGAAGGAGTCAATTTTAGAAAACCTAGCGCATTTATTTCTCAACATAGTCCCCTCCTACATTTACACACTTAGTCCAGTGGTTGTGGAGCATACGGAACTTGGACCTCCAGAAAGCGTCCACAGCAGGGGTGATTGATAAGTTTGTGGCCTAAGGTAGGAGATGAGTTATACAGCTCCTGTTACATTCAGATGCAGGTCAACTCTTTCAGTAGTTATGCAGAAAGCTTGAAGTTAATAACTGATCTCATTCAACCTTAGGCCACAAACTTATCAATCACCCCTCGTATAAAAACCTTATTGAATAAGAATCAAAAATAAGAACAACCACCAATGTCAAAATAAACTGAGACATTTTCCAGGGCAACTCTTTAAGCCCACCTTCATTTTGTCTAGCTTTACATCTGCTCTCTAGTTTACTGAGTCAGACAAAAATGGAATATCAAATCAGGGATAATAAAATGAATTATACCTTGGCACACTTTCAATACATGGATGATTTGAGATTATAAGCTAAAGCAATTAGTTCAAATATTAGAGCAAACACGAGGAAATCTGCAGATGCTGGAAATTCAAACAACAACACACACAAAATGCTGGTGGAACACAGCAGGCCAGGCAGCATCTATAGGGAGAAGCGCTGTCGACGTTTTGGGCCGAGACCCTTCGTCAGGACTAACCAAAAGGAAAGATAGTAAGAGATTTGAAAGTAGTGGGGGGAGGGGGAAATGCAAAATGATAGGAGAAGACCGGAGGGGGTGGGATAAAGCTAAGAGCTGGAAAGGTGATTGGCAAAAGTGATATTTTGTGTGTGCTGCCTGGCCTGCTGTGTTTCACCAGCATTTTGTGTGCCCCTCCTCCCCTTCTTACCCCATCCCTGACATATTTAGTTGTTTGCCTGTTCTCCATCTCCTTCTGGTGCTCCCCCCCTCCTTTCTTTCTCCTGAGGCCTCCCGTCCCATGATCCTTTCCCATCTCCAGCTCTGTATCACTTTCGCCAATCACCGTTCCAGCTCTTAGCTTCATCCCACCTCCTCCGGTCTTCTCCTATCATTTCGCATTTCCCCCTCCCCCACTACTTTCAAATCTCTTACTATCTTTCCTTTCGGTTCGTCCTGACGAAGGGTCTCGGCCCGAAACGTCGACTGCGCTTCTCCCTATAGATGCTGCCTGGCCTGCTGTGTTCCACCAGCATTTTGTGTGTGTTGTAGTTCAAATATTAGAACTATTTTCTAAAAGGATAAAGATGAACTTTGGACTAGCTAAGTGAAGAACGTTAAACATAAAGAAAGGTGCAATAGAGCCAGTAGAATATAAAACAGAGCAGAAGAATACGATACAACCGATGGATGAATATGAAACATGTAAGTATCTGGGATATCAACAAGCAAAGAAAATAGATCATAGCACGATAAAGAGAATACTTTTGACAGCATTTACTTCAAGGCAATCAAATTTGCTTCGAAGACTGCCAAATAGAGCTCAGTCGTAAAAATATAGTAAAGGCAATAAGCACCTTCACTATACCCATATTAACATATTCTTTTGGCATAATATCTTGGTCTGAAACCAAACTGCAAAATTCACAAAGAAAAATAAGAACTGAAATGACAAATTTTAGAAAACACTATGCACACTTGAATGCACTTAGATTAATAATACCTAGGACAGAAGGAGGAAGAGGGATAGCCCATAAAACATTTACACAGCAGTCAGATAAAACTTCTAAGGATATATTTTCATCAACAAAAACAGGATTCAGCACTCCATGCAAGCATATGCAATTCCAATAAGAAGTACACAATACTAAACTAAAATGAAAGCGCACCTTAGAAAAATTAAAAAAAAATCACAACAGAAGAAAAAGTTACCCGATTGAAGAGTGTGCTCCTCCATGGACGACATCTCCTCCACCTGAGCAGACTAGACATTGACAAGGAAGTGTCGAACACTTGGCTCAGATTTGGAGACCTCTTCCCAGAAACAGAGGGGTTCCTTGTGGCAATACAGGACTGGATGATTAACACAAAAAGCATGATCAAAAATGCATAGTAAAATACCAAAAAGTACAAGAAGATAAATGCAGAAAATTTCAAGAGAAACCAGAACCAAACCAGCACATTACAGGATCTTATAGCAGTTTAGCGCAATCAAGTGGCAAATACCATTCACCAAAATCTTCCTTTAAAATAAAAACTCATAAAAGATACTATATCTTATTATAAATACAAGCCAGATCCTATTTTAGAGTCAGAGTCCTATAAGTTATGATTAATCGATTATTACAGAGAGGAAAACCCATAATAAACATCCAGATTTAATATTACAGGATAAATGAGCCATTCCAAACACACACAACATATAGAAATCAGTGAGTGAAAAACACCAGATATATGCTGAATTAAAAGAGGAAATTAAAGACTATGAAACAAGAACAAGGTATACATTGCCCCAATAGTAATATCTACATCTGGTATCATCCCAAAGTCATTATACAATTAGGCCAACACAGCAATATTTCTGTAAATCTCCAGAAAGCCACAATACTAAACACAACTAGAATACTCTGGAAGTTCCTAGCAATTGAGAAATAGGAGTGCTTGGCTATGCCCGTAGCTCAGGTTTTACAGCTTCAGGTGCAAACAAATAAAAATACCATAATAATAATTTATTTATAGATTACTTTTCATACAAATCATGTAGTTCAATGTGTTTTACAATGGGATAATATGCAAAAAAGGTGTTAGTTTACAGCAAGGTTGAATAAATAGGTTTTGAGTTGATGTTTAGAAGTGTCGACTGAGTCTGTATCTGTTATAAATTTAGATACTGAATTTCACAGTTTAGGGGTGCAAAAAAAGTTGACCTGCCAGCTATCTTTTGGGAGATTTTTTAAATTTAAGAGACAAGCAGAAGAAAACCTGACAGCTCAAGCAGGATTATAAAACAAAAGCGATTCTGTGATGTACTCCGGTCCCAGACCATTGAGAGCTTTAAAAACAAGTGAGAGAAATTTGAAATTAATTCTAAAAGAAACGGGAAGCCAATGCAGAGTAGTTAGGACAGAAGTGATATGCTCCCTCATCCTGGTCTTAGTTAAAAGTCTAGCAGTGGCATTCTGAATGCATTAATAAAGTCGTTAACTCTGCTAATCCTTGCCTGAACATGTAGTTAACATCTCAATCCTTGTCCATTCAGAAAACATTTCTGAATGGCACAATAGTGTAGCTGTTATCGCAATCACTTTACAGCGCCGCAATCGTAAAATCAGGATTTGATTCCCGACGTTGCCTGTAAGGAGTTTGTGAGTTCTTCCCGTGACCTTGTGGGTTTCCTTAAGTGCTCCAGTTTCCTTTCACATTCCAAAGATGTTTGGTTAGAGTTAATGAGTTGCTGCATTGACACTGGAAGCGTGGCAACATTTGCAGGCTGCCCTTGGCACAATATTCACCGATTTGATTTGACGCAGAAGACCCACCACTGTATATTTTGATGTACATGGGAGAAATAAAAGCTAATTATATCTGATCTCTGATCTTACTTGTTATGAAAAAGGAAATTGTACAAAATTAAAATAAGATCTTGCCATTGAGGAAGATGACATCTTAGTACAGGGGTTGTGAGGGCTGCCAAGGAGTAACAGGGATTTGCTGTTGTTAGGGATATGCAACAGCAGAAAGGATGTGAGAGCATTGTTGCACTTCCTCCTAAAGACTCTTTCATTTGCTGTTGCCTGGATCATCAGAAGGGATGTGAAAACTGTGTTTCCTTGAATTCTGTAAACTGATGGTTCGTTTTGCTAATCATGGAATAAAGCTATTTTTTTTTTCTGAACATACTGATTGGAGTCCAACCATATTGTGATAAATCAGTGTCTTTCAACACCAGGTTCAAATTTTGCTGGACATCTTTTCCAGACGATGAGCGAGCCTTAATTTGACATTTACATTCACAATTTCTCAAAGAGACCTTTTTGTCCATCTTCCTCGAAAACTCTTTTCAGGACAGAGTTCTGAATACAATGTCTTAGCTTGAAGTATCTTGGGTTACCCAAAGTAATAAACTTCATGCCCCCTTTCTATGTTCTGTTTATCCAATAATTATATTTTTATTAAGCTGCTTTTACCAGGCAATGTTGAAGACTCATTTTATTTTATAAGCAGCTGTGGATGAGCTCTCACTATTTGAGTATTTATAATTTATTTTAATTTGCATTAAATCAAGAAACACATTTACTGATTAAAATCTAATTATACCACAATGACGGACAACATGCCTCATTAATTCTACAATTTCAGGCCTACTATTTTGTAGCAGTTTAGACAACAGATTATTCTTTGAGTTTTACAGTAATTAATCTGATATTGCAAAGCCACTTGGGTAGAAGTCACTGTTTAGCAATAAGCCATTTCCCATTTGAGGTGAAGCTTTCTCTCAAGTCCTACCACTACCCCTGGTAGCCCATTCCAGGTGCTCCCCATCTCTTTGTGAAGTAATAACTTGCCCTGTGCATCTCCTTTAAATGTACACCCTCTAGTATAAGATTATAATAGCATAAGACATAGGAGGAGAATTAGGCCATTTGGCCAAATGAGTCTGCTCTGAATGCACCACTGTTGCTGAGGAAGGGTCTCAATCCAAAATGTTGGACAGGGTTCTGGAAGTTGGAGCTTTGGCGGGTGAAGACGCTGCTGCCATTGGTGGCCTGATTAAATCTGGGGAGCACGGTTGCCTTAGAAGATGCAGATTAATGGAAGAGAATGCAGCAAACCTGAAAAGAAGACCATGATGGGATATCAATATAATGGAGAGCATTTAAAAACTGAAGTGCTGATGAAGAGTGAATAATATTGGCCAACTGCCAGGACTTGGTGGAAATTGGATATAAATTTTGGATAACCACAATGTTATCAAGCATAACTGCAAGGATGCAATTGTACAGTCAAGCCTTGAAGTAACAAAGGTACTTATAAGGTTTTCCCAGTAAGGGGAGTGTCAGATGTTGGGGTGCAAATGCACTTTGAAGGCGATCTCTACTGGGATATGTATTTGAATGGATTACCCACTCTATGGGGTGTGGATTCCACAACTTTTTCCACTGAGGTTGGGTGAGACTAGCACTGGAAATTATGGGTTAAGAGTGAAAGGTGAAATGTTTAAGGGGATCATGAGGGGGAAGTTCTTCACTCAGAGGATGGTATGAGTACGCAACGAGCTGCCAGTGGAAGTGGTGGATGTGGGTTTGATTTCAACTTTTAAGAGAAATTTTCATAAGTACATGGATGGAAGGTGTATGGAGGGCTAAGGTCGATGTGCAGGTCAGTGGGATAGTCTGGCATGAAATAGATAGGCCAAAGGACTTCCTTCTGTGTTGTAATGCTCTGTGACTCTATGTAAACTGGAAACACTACAATGGACTCAATTCAGAAATCACTGTTGGATTGCAATTGGAGAAATGCTGGCAAATAGTAGCCAGGGCATCTGTAACATTCACTTCATACCTAGAGTGTAGCATCCATTTCTGGTCACCACAATGTAAGAATTATGTTCCTAAACAGGAGAGAGTACAACTGAGAATCACCAGGATATTGCCTGGATTTTAAGACTTTAGTTTTGGGGAGAGATAGGCTGGACTTCTTTTCCTTGGAATGAAGGAGGCTGAAGAATGATCTGATAGAATTACTGTATATAAGATTATGAGGCTTGGCCAAAAGACCATAAGGCATAGGAGCAGAATTAAGCCATTTGGCCCATCGACTCTGCTCTGTCATTTTATCATGGCTGATCAATTCCCCCCTCAGCCCCAATTTCCTGCCTTCTCCAGGTCTCTTCATGCCCTGAAGAGGCATGAACCTATCAACCTCTGCCTTAAATATACCCAATGACTTGGCCTACACAGTTGCCTTTGACAACAAATTCCTCAGATTCACCATTCTCTTTATCTGCATTCTAAAATGATGCCCTCAATTCTGAGGCATGTCCTCTGATCTTAGACTCTCTGGCTGAAGAAATTCTTCCTCATCTCTGTTCTAAATAGACATCCCCATATTCTGAAGCTGTGTCTTCTGGTCTTAGACTACCCCACCAAAGGAAATATCCTCTCAATAGACAATAGACAACAGGTGCAGAAGTAGACCTTTTGGCCCTTCGAGCCTGCACCGCCATTCTGAGATCATGGCTGATCATCTACTATCAATACCCGGTTCCTGCCTTGTCCCCATATCCCTTGATTCCCCTATCCATAAGATACCTATCTAGCTCCTTCTTGAAAGCATCCAGAGAATTGGCCTCCACTGCCTTCTGAGGCAGTGCATTCCAGACCCCCACAACTCTCTGGGAGAAGAAGTTTTCCTTAACTCTGTCCTAAATGACCTACCCCTTATTCTCAAACCATGCCCTCTGGTACTGGACTCTCCCAGCATCTGGAACATATTTCCTGCCTCTATCTTGTCCAATCCCTTAATAATCTTATATGTTGCAATCAGATCCCCTCTCAATCTCCTTAATTCCAGCATGTACAAGCCCAGTCTCTCTAACCTCTCTGCGTAAGACAGTCCGGACATCCCAGGAATTAACCTTGTGAATCTACGCTGCACTTCCTCTATAGCCAGGATGTCCTTCCTTAACCCTGGAGACCAAAACTGTACACAATACTCCAGGTGTGGTCTCACCAGGGCCCTGTACAAATGCAAAAGGATTTTCTTGCTCTTGTACTCAATTCCCTTTGTAATAAAGGCCAACATTTCATTAGCCTTCTTCACTGCCTGCTGCACTTGCTCATTCACCTTCAGTGACTGATGAACAAGGACTCCTAGATCTCTTTGCATTTCTCCCTTACCTAACTCTACACCATTTAGATAATAATCTGCCTTCCTGTTCTTACTCCCAAAGTGGATAACCTCACACTTATTCACATTAAACATCATCTGCCAAGTATCTGCCCACTCACCTAGCCTATCCAAGTCACCCTGAATTCTCCTAACATCCTCATCAGATGTCACACTGCCACCCAGTTTAGTATCATCAGCAAACTTGCTGATGTTATTCTCAATGCCTTCATATAAATTGTTGATGATTATATGCATATAATCTCTCCATATGCACTGTTTCAAGGCCTTTGATGGGATAGAGAGTGAAAGTAAATCAGAGTGTTATCCAAAACTGGAGGGCATAGGTTTAAGGTGACATCAGGAGATTTTAACCTCAACTCTTCAAGACCCAGTGTCAAGTCCAGTATCAGTATGTTTCTTGGTATTGCCTTTAAGTTTCTGAACGCCCTTGCTGCAGAAAAGCACATTGAACTCTCAGTTCTTTTGTGTCTCCACCGAACCCTCCTGGGAATATGTTCTATCCTGTGGTTACACATAGGAAGACCTTGTTATTACTGTTTAGTGCTGTCGTGTGCACAGTTTTTGGTTTCAGAGAGATATCTGCCAAGTTCATCATAATCTTCACTCACATTATGTCTGCAACCCGTAGAAATTTTACATTCACTGGCCAGCCACTTAGAATTTTTTTTATCTCTCACTGGTTAGGTCATCTTCTCAATTTTCTACTGAATAGGATTGTGGAGGTTCAGTTCCTAAATACCTTCAGTGGCCACTCTATTCGGTACACCTGGTCATTAATGCAAGCATCTAATCAGCCAATCATGTGGCAGCAACTCAATGCATAAAAGCATGCAGACATGATCAAGTTGTTGGTCAGATGTTGCTCAGACCAAACATCAGAATGCAGAAGAAATGTGATCTAAGTGACTTTTACTGTGGAATGATTATTAGTATCAATTGTGTGGTTTGAGTACCTCAGAATCTACTGGTCTCCTAGGATTTTCACACACAGCAGACTCAAGAACAAGGGTTCTCAATCTCGGGTCCACGGACCCCTTGTGTAATGGTGGTGGTCCATAGCATGAAAAGGATTAGGAACCCCTGCTCTAGAATTTACGGACAATGATTGAAAAAAAATCTAGCCAGCCATAATACTATGGATTAATATGCCTTGTTAATGACAGAGGTCAGAGGAGAATGGGCAGACTAGTTCAAGACAACGGGAAGGCAACAATGACTCAAATAACCATGGATTGCAAAAATGGTGTGCAGAAGAGAATCTCTAAAAGCATGACACATCAAACCTTGTAGTGGATGGGTTACAGCAGCAGAATACCACAAATATATACTCAGTGGCTTCTTTATTAATACAGGAGGTACTGAATAAAGAGGCCACTAACAGTACATCCCTTCTATTTATTTCACTTCGCTAAGTCTTACAAGAATGTGAAACAAGTTCATTTAACTTGTTTGTTTAAGTCATTAAAAAAAATTGGATAGCTATAAGGACAGGAAAGGAATGGAGGGTTATGGGCTGAGTGCGGGTCAGTGGGTCTAGGTGAGAGTAAGCGTTTGGCATGGACTAGAAGGGCAGAGATGGCCTGTTTCCGTGCTGTAATTGTTATATGATTATATGGTTATATTTAGCATGCATTTGACTTTGTTAAATGAGTCAATCAGCATTGGAGAGGAGGGAGAAAGAGTGCAAGGGGAAAGAAGTACAAGCTGAAAGACTAAGTGATTAGGTGAGAGATGGGGGAGTGGGTGATCTGAGAAGCTAGGAAGGAATAGGTGAAAGAGGTAAAGGGCTGAAAAAGAAGGAATCTAAAAGGAGAGGACAGTGGACCATGTTTACCTGTTATTCTTCTACTTCCCTTTAGGGCTTTTCTAGCAACTCACAAGGGTTTCCCTTGTTTCTCATAGCTCCTTAGAGATTACATTAAGTAAACATTGAGATTACATTGTCACCCTTAAATTTGTCTATTCCAGTTCTCTCTTTTCTTGACCTCTCATCTTCTACCCTGTGTGAGTTTAAGCTCTGTGTGTTATCCTAAAATGTACTGCGCTGCATTTGTGTCATTTGGTTTATTTGCTGCTCCTGGTCATTTGATGTCATACAATCCACCTGCATTTTCTGCTCTCCTGAGTCGATGATCCTCCAAGAGGATCACAGCACTGCTGTAGGGTTTGGAGGCTTGTGTGCCTCAATGACCCAGAGAGCTATGTTGACAGGAGTCAGGGCTTTTATGCTTTAACTCTTGGTCAGGTCACCCATGCCAAACAGGTCAAAACATAGAAACATAGAAAATAGGTGCAGGAGTAGGCCATTCAGCCCTTCGAGCCTGCACCGCCATTCAGTATGATCGTGGCTGATCATCCAACTCAGAACCCTGTACCTGCTTTCTCTCCATAACCCCTGATCCCTTTAGCCACAAGGGCCATATCTAACTTCCTCTTAAATATAGCCAATGAACCGGCCTCAACTGTTTCCTGTGGCAGAGAATTCCACAGATTCACCACTCTCTGTGTGAAGAAGTTTTTCCTCATCTCGGTCCTAAAAGGCTTCCCCTTTATCCTTAAACTGTGACCCCTCATTCTGGACTTCCCCAATATCGGAAACAATCTTCCTGCATCTAACCTGTCCAATCCCTTTAGAATTTTATATGCTTCAATAAGATCACCCCTCAATCTTCTAAATTCCACTGAGTATAAGCCTAGTTGATCCAGTCTTTCTTCATATGAAAGTCCTGCCATCCCAGGAATCAATCTGGTGAACCTTCTCTGTATTCCCTCTATGGCAAGAATGTCTTTCCTCAGATTAGGGGACCAAAACTATGCACAATATTCTAGGTGCGGTCTCACCAAGGCCTTGTGCAACTGCAGTAGAACCTCCCTGCTCCTGTACTCAAATCCTTTTGCTATGAATGCCAACATACCATTTGCCTTTTTCACCGCCTGTTGTACCTGCATGCCCACCTTCAATGACTGGTGTACAATGACACCCAGGTCTCGTTGCATCTCCCATTTTCCTAATCGGCCACCATTCAGATAATAATCTGTTTTCCTGTTCTTGCAACCAAAGTGGATAACCTCACATTTATCCACATTAAATTGCATCTGCCATGAGTTTGCCCACTCACCTAACCTATCCAAGTCACCCTGCATCCTCTTAGCATCCTCCTCACAGCTAACACCGCCGCCCAGCTTCCTTAAGCACTCTGGGATGTAGACCATCTGGCCCTGGGGATTTAGCTGCCTTTAATCCCTTCAATTTACCTAACACCACTCCCCTACTAACATGTATTTCCCTCAGTTCCTCCATCTCACTATACCCTCGGTCCCTTACTATTTCCGGAAGATTATTTATGTCCTCTTTATTGAAGGCAGAACCAAAGTAGTTATTCAATTGGTCTGCCATGTCTTTGTTCCCTATGATCAATTCACCTGTTTCTGACTATAAAGGACCTACATTTGTCTTGACCAATCTTTTTCTTTTCACGTATCTATAAAAGCTTTTACAGTCAGTTTTTATGTTCCCTGCCAGCTTTCTCTCATAATCTTTTTTCCTTTTCCTAATTAAGCCCTTTGTCCTCCTCTGCTGGTCTTTGAATTTCTCCCAGTCCTCAGGTGTGCCGCTTTTTTTTTGCTAATTTATATGTTTCTTCTTTGGACTTGATACTATCCCTAATTTCCCTTGTCAGCACGGGTGCACTACCTTCCCTGGTTTATTCTTTTGCCAAACTGGGATGAACAATTGTTGTAGTTCATCCATGCAATCTTTAAATGCTTGCCATTGCATATCCACTGTCAACCCTTTAAGTATCATTTGCCAGTCTATCTTAGTTAATTCATGTCTCATACCTTCAAAGTTACCCTTCTTTAAGTTCAGAACCTTTGTTTCTGAGTTAACTATGTCACTCTCCGTCTTAATGAAGATTTCCACCATATTATGGTCACTCTTACCCAAGGGGCCTCACATGACAAGATTGCTAACTAACCCTTCCTCATTGCTCAATACCCAATCTAGAATGGCCTGCTCTCTAGTTGGTTCCTCGACATGTTGGTTCAGAAAACCATCCCACATACATTCCAAGAAATCCTCTTCCTCAGCACCCTTACCAATTTGGTTCACCCAATCTATATGTAGATTGAAGTCACCCATTATAACTACTGTTCCTTTATTGCACGCATTTCTAATTTCCTGTTTAATGCCACCCCCAACCTCACTACTACTGTTAGGTGGCCTGTACACAACTCCCACCAGCGTTTTCTGCCCCTTAGTGTTATTCAGCTCTACCCATATTGATTCCACATCCTCCAGGCTAATGTCCTTCCTTTCTATTGCATTAATCTCCTCTCTAACCAGCAAAGCTACCCCACCTCCTTTTCTTTCCTGTCTATCCCTCCTGAATATTGAATATCCCTGGATGTTGAGCTCCCATCCTTGGTCACCCTGGAGCCATGTCTCTGTGATCCCAACTATATCAGATTCATTAATTACTATCTGCACATTCAATTTATCCACCTTGTTACGAATGCTCCTCGCATTGACACACAAAGCCTTCAGGCTTGTTTTTACAACACTCTTAGCCCTTATACAATTATGTTGAAAAGTGGCTCTTTTTGCTTTTTGCCCTGGATTTGCCTGCCTGCCACTTTTACTTTTCACCTTACTACTTTTTGCTTCTACCCTCATTTTACACCCCTCTGTCTCTCTGCACTTGTTCCCATCACCCTGCCACATTAGTTTAAAGCCTCCTGAACAGCAGTAGTAAATGCACCCCCTAGGACATTGGTTCCAGTCCAGCCCAGGTGCAGACCGTCCTGTTTATACTGGTCCCACCTCCCCCAGAACTGGTTGCAATGCCCCAGAAATTTGAATCCCTCCCCCTTGTGATGCACCATCAATAACTCTCTGAGACATGAGGCGAGATATCGGGTTTTATTGGCTGGAAGAAAGAACAAGCAGCAATTGACCTCCACACTGCATCCTGGAGACTGAGGCCGGGGCGGTGTCTCCAATCGCCTTTATACCGGGGTCCGTGGGAGGAGCCACAGGAGCAGTCAGCGGGGGGGGGGGGGGGGGGCGTGTCCAGACAGGTATATGTAGTTCATCACACCATGCACCATTTTTCAAGCCACGTATTCATCTGAAATATCCTCCTATTTCTACTCTGACTAGCACGTGGCACTGGTAGTAATCCAGAGAATATTACCTTTGTGGTCCTACTTTTTAGTTTATCTCCCAGCTCCCTAAATTCACCTTGTAGGACCTCATCCTGTTTTTTACCTATATCGTTGGTACCTATGTGCACCACGACCATTGGCTGTTCACCCTCCCATTCCAGAATGTCCTGCAGCCGCTCAGAGACATCCTTGACCCTTGCACCAGGAAGGCAACATACCATCCTGGAGTCTCGTTTGCGGCCGCAGAATTGCCTATCTATTCCCCTTACAATCGAATCCCCTATCACTATAGCTGTCCCGCTCCTTTTCCTTCCCTCCTGTGCTGCAGAGCCACCCATGGTGCAATGAACTCGGCTGCTGCTGCCTTCCCCTGATGAGACATCTCCCCCAACAGTATCCAAAACAGTATATCTGTTTAGGAGGGGTCTAGGGGCCAGACTAAAGAAAGGGGCCAGACTAAGAGTGGTCCACCAGTCCTCCAGGTACAGGGGTTTCTGCTCAGGGCTAACAACACTGACTGTTCAAAAAGAAATTATTATGGAAACCAGCAATGAAGAATTCTATATCTGTGTGCAACGTTATTCTTTAGTCTCCACTCAGGATTTGCATGACTGACAATAGTGCTAACCAATAGGAAGAAATTTGCACGATGAAGGAATCCCTGAAAAAGTACCTTCATTGTTACCCTAAATGTTAATGGAATAATGGGCATTAAACTTAGTTGATTGATTAATGAGTAGATGATTAACATTCTTCGCATTCATCTCAATCCACAGTCCTACAATTAGGACATCCACTCTGGAAACCATTGAGGATTATGATGACTTACTGTGTTGGACTCTGGTCCATTGATCATCCTTCATTTTGCAGTGCCGTGGAGCATCGAGGCTTACTTAGGACAGACCAATATACACTCAGAAACCACCTTATTAGGTACACCTGGTCATTGATGCAAATATCTCAATCAGTCAATCATGTGACAGCAACTCAATGCATAAAATCATGCAGACAAGGTCAAGAGGTTTCTTTGTTATTTAGAGCAAACATCAGTATAGGGAAGAAATGTGATCTGAGTGGCTTTGACCATGGAATGATTGCTGATGCCTGATGTGGTGCTTTGACTGTCTCAGAAACCACTGATGCCCTGGGATTTTCGCTCACAACAGTCTCCAGAGAATGGAGTAAAACACAAAATACATCCAGTGAGTGGGAGTTCTGTGGGTGAAAATACCTTGTAAATGAGAGAGGTCAGAGGAGAGTGGCCAGACTGGTTCAAACTGACAGGAAGGCGACGGTAACTCAAATAACCACTCATTACAAAAGTGGGGTGCAGAAGTGCAATTCTGGATGCACAGCTCTTCAAACCTTGAGGTAGGTGAGCTACAGCACCAGAAGACCGTGAACATACACTCAGTAGCCACTTTATAAGGTACAGGCCACGAAGTGTATGTAGAGAGTTTGGGGGGAGACCCCCCCTCCCCATGACGTCAATTGCTCTCATGACGGCTTTATCTGCAGATTATAGTGGCTGAAATCAGGAGTTAATCTTCAAGCGCTGGCACTGTCTCTGAGAATTGGCAGGGTAAAGCCATAACCGTTGCATCAGCTCCTGAAGGGAAATGCACATTTTAGACATTGTACTGTTTATAATGTATTCCTGGCTAACTTATGGATTTGTTTTACAGGGTAGTAGTGTTATAGAAACATAGAAAACCTACAGCACAATACAGGCCCTTTGGCACACAAAGCTGTGCCGAACATGTCCTTACCTTAGAAATTACCTAGGGTTATCCGTAGCCCTCTATTTTTCTGAATTCTATATACCTGTCCAGGAGTCTCTTAAAAGACCCTACCATATATACACCTCCACCACCATCGCTGGCAGCCCATTCCACGTACTCACCACTTTCTGCATAAAAAAACTTACCCCTGATATCTCCTCTGTACCTGCTTCCAAGCACCTTAAAACTATGCCCTCTCATGCTAGCCATTTCAGCCCTGGGGAAAAAGCCTCTGACTATCCACACGATCAATACCTCTCATCATCTTATGCACCTCTATCAGGTCACCTCGGTCACTCCAAGCAGAAAAAGCCAAGTTCACTCAACCTATTCTTATAAGGCATGCTGTCCAATCCAGGCAACTTCCTTGTAAATCTCCTCTGCACCCTTTCTATGACTTCCACATCCTTCCTGCAGTGAGGTGACCAGAAATGAGCACAGTATTCCAAGTGGGTTATGTTCCACTTTGCTTAACATATCAAAATAGGGTGCAACCCAATTTCTAACAAATGACTTATTGTGTGAACAAAACAATCTGGGATAGAACATTTTAGGAACAACATCTTTCCCTCCAAGATACAATCCAGATGGAAGGTCTTGATCTGCAATATTTATTGTCTATTCACTCCAAAGAAACTGCCTGGCCTGCTGAGTTTCTCCAATGCTTTTTGTGTGTTTCCAGATTCTAGCATCTACTATCATTTATGTCTTCAATCTAATTCCAAGTCAGGAATTTCTATGGTCTATCTCTATAGCCTTCATTAAAATATTTTACGGTGAACAAACAGTGTTTGCTCAAAACATACAAAATACAGGAACTCAGCCATTCTGAACAGTCCATGAACACCACCTTGCTATAACATTTTTGCACTTTTTATTTATTTGTTTTAATCTAAAGTAATTTATATATCAAGCACAGTACTGCTGCCACCAAAAAAAACCTATTTTGTGACATATGCAAGTGATAATAAATCTGATACTGATTCTGAAAACTTTGATTCTGAACTGTCTGCATTTAGCCTCATACAGTGCAGTACAAAGGTCTTAGCTACATATATATATATAAATCGGGTGCATAAGTCTTTTGCAGAGTACTGTAGTAATTTTGTGTTGCACTGTACTGCTGTCGCAAAAAAAAAAGAACAAATTTCATGACAAATGGGAGTGATGATAAACCCGATTCTGATATGCGTCTCTATTATGGACTGAGAGTGGGAAGTGGGAGAGGGGATTCATAGTTGGAAAAAGGGGAAGGGAGAGGGAAGGGAGCAGGAAGCACCAGAGCAACATTCTGTAATAATCAATAAGCCAATTATTTAGAATCAAATGACATTGACTGGTGTCTCAGGGCTGTGTATGTCTGCATCTGCACCACCCCAGCTCCTGTGCATTTCATGGAATTAACTATTAATATTTGATTAACTGTCTTTTAAAGTGTTTTATAATATTTATAGATATAATTTTAACAACATGTTAAAATCATTATTGATTTGATTTTTGTTGATTGTTTTTGAATATCGGGAAACATCTAATGTGCTTTAAGAACTCGACAGCCGGTAAAGCTTGAAGTTTGAGCTTTGCTGGGTCTTGGGTTTCTTCCCTATCAAATGTGGGGGTTCTGCCACTTATCACACATCATTATTTTGGGTTCCCTTTGCCATCAAGTTGACATCAGTGTGTGCAGCAAAAAAAGTTCCCTTGATAGCAAGTCATTAATTGCTTGGTAAATTATTCTCTCATGTAGAAACTTAGAAACTTATAGGTGTATTACAGTAATTATGGTGCTGAGTACAGCTATAATGCAAAGCTAAATAGATTTTAAGATATTTTATCTGGGGTTACATATCTTGGACAAATATCAAACTTCTTGGCTCAGTTTGGTGAACAGTCTTGTTTAACTGTAAAACGAAAATATAACTGCACTTTTCTTACTAAAATTCCACACATATAAAAGGCTAATAGCCTAATTTGCTGTAGTGATCAGTTGTTCCTCACATTTAGTATCTCCATTCTTCTTGTTATAATCATTTCCTGTCTTTCATAACAATGACTAAGATTCCTAATAATTTAAGTTACACGCTTGAATCTATTTGGCCTTCTGTTAATTATTTGAGAGCATGTCTTGATAGTAAGGAATGCCATCCATATTCCTTTTTTAGGAAAGCTCCTGAGTATTTCATGTTTTTTTCTCTAATGCAAACATAATGTTCCACAGAGGAAAGTTTAATTTCACGAAAATGAAAAAAAAAATTCTCAAGATGCTAGAAAGTTGGAAACACTCAGCAGGTCAGACAGCATGTGTGGAGAAACAAAGAGCTAACATTTCACATCTTAGTTGAAGGGACCTGGAACTGAAAAATTAACTGTTCCTCTTAGCAATGATGCTCCCTGTTCCTGCTGATGTTTCTACTTTGATTTTAATTTTATGTTGTGTTTAATATTGGTTGCATTTCATTTCACTGAATTGCCATTCTGACTGCACTAAGTATGATTACACTTGTTCTTTATTAGGAGCAGACTACATGAAATTTGGCACTCTTTTGATGGGCTGATTGCCTCCTTCTATACCATAATGACTCTTGTACTTTTTCTATAATAGATGTCAGGGTTATTAGTATAACATAAGATGCATAACTAACTGGAATTCCAGGTCACTCCAAGCAATATTCCACGGAATCAGCTTGCATTATACATTTCTGAAAAATTCAAAGGACCAAATGAAGAATTTAATAACTATTATTAGACCATTTATTATTTATATTATACTCTGAAGATATTTTTATTTCTTAAATGGATAGATAGAAAAACCTCAACATGAATAAGTAATCAAGTTCTTAAAATATTAAGAAAAGCATGTGATCTTGCTTATTATAGTGAATGAATTGATTTTGCATCTGATTGCAAGAAAACAGTTGCTTTCAAAGTTCAAAGTAAATTTATGTCACCACAGACAACCCTGAGAGTCATTCTCTTGTGGGTATGCTCAATAAATCCATAATAGAATAATAACCATAATAGAATCAATGAAAGACGGCACCAAATTGGGCTTTCAACGTGTGTAAAAGACAACAAACTATGCAAATACAAAAGGAAAGAAATAATAATAATAATAATAAATAAATAAACAATAAATATCGAGAACATGAGATGAAGAGTAGTTGAAAATGAGTCCATAGGTGGTGGAAACTTTTCAATGATGAAGCAAGTGAAATTGAGTAAAGTAATCCCATTTGGTTCATCTTAATTATTTTAATAAAAAATTAGATAATTGAAAGTCCTCTAGTGTGAAATGCCTGGAGTATTCCATTGCCTCGCACTCAATCATCCTTGAAGTTCCAAGAGTTTGGAACCTGATATTCAAAAGTTAAGCTCTTTGGAATTAGTGTCCTTGGTGATGAAACGTTCTGCAAAGCTACACAACTATGTGCCTTTTTATTCATTCCCCTTTCAGCTGTATTTCCTTTTATGAAGTGATTCGTGAGCAGACACAGTGTTACAGGCACAACTCATCTAACCTAAATTGACCTCTTCCTGTTACAATGTGAGGTCTGACAGCCTAAAACATGTCTATATCCAACATGTATCCAATCTAGTTGATGGTGGCCATAACCAGCAAGTCTTGAGTCCTGATGTAGGCTCTCAGCCTGAAATATCAACAGTTTATTCCTCTCCATAAATGAAGCCTGCCCTGTTAAGTTTCTCCAGCATTTTCGTGTATAAGTCTTGATAATTTTCATTCTAACTGAGGTGGGCTGATTCCTATGGCTGACTCTTCATCACTACCCTGTTTATAATAGAGTGCCAAGTGTCAACCCTGCTGGTGCCATTCTGATCCTTTAATCATCTGAATTCTTGGAGTTGTAAGCTGGAGTTGGCAATAAGTACTGATCTGAAGTTGGAGGGCATAATAAGCACCTTCAATTATATTCGCAGTTGTGCAAGACTGAACCGGGACATAGAATTTGCTCTTTTTCAACTAGAATCAACATAATGGTCACATTCAAAATTCAAAGTAAATTTATTATTACAGTACATATATGTCATCATATACAACCCTAAGATTCATTTTCTTGTGGGCATACTCAGTAATCCAAGAAAAACAATAGAATCAATGAAAGGCCGTACGCAACAGAACGGGAAAAACAACCAAAGTAAAAAAAAGGCAACAAACTGCGCAAGTACAAAAAATAATAAAAATAAATAAATAAATAAATAAATAAATAAGCAATCAATATTGAGAGCATGTGTTGAAGAGCTTCATAAACAAGTCTGTATCCAAACTGTGTGTATAATTCTCCCTCCATGCAACATTACGATTCCAGCCTTTATCACACAGACTATATGTTCATTGCTGGTACTGTGCATGCAAACACTCAGATGACATCGGGAACAGTAAGCCCTTAATAAATTGCCCATTGCTTTAGCACATATTAGATTCCTAATGTACTGGTTATGGCCTCCATAATATACTGGATAGGCACAGGAGTACATTCAGCCAGAGACTCATTCCACCGAGATGTAACACTGAGCGTCATAGGAAGTCATTCCTGCCTGTGGCCATCAAACTTTGCAACTCCTCCCTCGGAGTGTCAGACACCCTGAGCCAATGGGCTGGTCCTGGACTTATTTCCACTTGGCGTAATTTACTTATTATTATTTAATTACTTATAGTTTTATATTGCTATACTTCTACACTATTTTTGGTTGGTGCAACTGTAACAAAACTTAATTTCCCTCAGGAATCAATGAAGTATGTCTGTCTGTAAATTTGGCCATGGCTTTACACTTAATTGGAATCTCTTGTAATACTTTTGGGGTATTATTTTAGATTCATGGGAATGATCCCAGGATTGAATGGGTTGAGGAGTGTTTGATGGCTCTGGGCATTTTCCCTCTGGAGTTTAGAAGAATGTGGGGGGATCTCATTGAAACCTATCAAATACTGAATGGCCTAGTCAGAATGGACATGGAGAGGATGCTTCCTATGGTGGGGGATCAGAAAAAACAGACTCAGAATACAAGAAAACATGAGGAAATCTGCAGATGCTGGAAATTCAAACAACACACATAAAATGCTGGGGGAACACAGCAGGCCAGGCAGTATCTATAGGAAGAAGTCCTGATGAAGGGTCTCGGCCTGAAACATCAACAGTGCTTCTTCCTATAGATGCTGCCTGGACTGCTGTGTTCCACCAGCATTTTGTGTCAGAATACAAGAATGTTCCTTTAGAACAGAGATGAAGTAGAATCTCTTTCACCAGGGGGTGGTGAATCTGTGATTAGTTACCACAAATTGCTCTAGAGGCCAAGTCATTTGGGTACATTTAAAACAGAGGTTGATAAGATCCTGATTAGTAAGGAGTTTGAAGGTCATGGAGAGAATAAGTCTGAGAGGGATAATAAAGCAGCCATGATAGAATTGCAGAGCAGACTAGATGGGCTGAATTGCCTAATTCTGCTCGTATGTGTTATGGTCTTATGGTCCTATTTAGGATTAACATTCATCACCGTTGTTGTTTTAATATTTTAACTCTGTGGGGTAATGTTAGAAAAATAACGTTCCTTCCTTGTTGCAGAAACTCGACGTACTGTATGAAGGTGACAATGTCCCTGATGGTGGCAGAAAACGACTCAGGACTTTGCTACAACAGTATGATCAGAAATTTGGAGAAAGCTGAAATTACTAAAAGCAAAGAGATCTTCTGCCCAGACATTGAAGACTTCATCACAACTGATCAAGATATTGATATTGTTTGGTACAAGGTAAAAACAAACACTTTGAATAAATCAAATCAGTTACTATAACATAACTGTTATGAGACTTTTTCCTGATGTTACCCTCTATTCATTAAAATGATGTAACCTGTATATGATGAGGGGGATCTCATTGAAACCTATCAAATATTGAAAGGCTTGGACAGAGTGGACAGTGATAGTATATTTTCTAACGTGAGGAAAGTCTAGGAACAGAGAGAAGACCTCCGATTAGAAGGGCATCGTTTAGAACAGAGATAAAGAAAGATTTCTTTAAGGAGAGAGTGCTGAATCTGTGGAATTAATTACCATGGACAGCTGTGGAGGTCAAGTCATTGGATTTATTGTGGCAAGCATTTGGTCCATGAGGCCAGATGAGAAAGCTCTTTTAACTCAACAACTGTTTTTATTGTGAGAAGTACAAAAACATACCAGACGCAATGGCCCAGGGAGAGAACCCACTCAGTCACATACAGACGGTGAAGGTGATTATTGCACATCCCGGTTTCAGTAAGGGTGACCCACAAACACACATGTGAATAACTGTATAACCCAAGCTAAAATGTAACTATAAATGAACTTGAACATCACACCATAATCCCATAACAGTATTTTAACACAAGAACAATAAATAGTGCTGGCCAGTATGAACACTGGGTTGGGCTGTCGACCATACTCCCCCAGCCTCCCGGAGCACAACATTGTCCCCATCTGAGAGGTCAGTTTTCCCCGATATCTCCAGAGTCCACAACAAAGTCCAAAAGTCCTGGTGGGGGGGGGCAACGTTACCTCATGGGGTGCTCAGGAATTTCTGGAGGCACTGTTTGCTGAGGTAAGAGGCAGGGCACCCAGAGTGTCACTTCCTTCCTTCAGTCTCACCGGGTCGGTGGTGACCAAGGTCCAATATGGTGCCCGCTGGTCCCTGTGCAGCACGATGGCCTTTCGCTGCTCAGGCTATTGCACCCAGTATACCACATTGGAGATGCAGTTGAGCCCTTCCAGTGGCTTTCCAGATTGGGGAATAGTCCCAGCTTCCATGTGGGGCAGCGACCCATACTGGGGCCCCCACCAGGTACTGCTGCATTAGTACCCCTGCCCCTTCTAGGATGTGCAAACCTCAAAGCAGGGCACCAACAGCTGCACGCCCTGCCCGTGCCCAGGCCAGTAGAAGTGTTCACACAGCTTGCCCAACGTCTTTGTGACCCCAAAATGGGCAACCCAACCCCCCTCCCCCAGGCTTTGCACCGACCGCAGCACCGTGGTGCAGAGCCCCTCAGGGAACCACCAGCTGCAGGAGATGCCGGTCCCCATCGGGAAACTGCCACGGCCAGAACAACAACTCGTCGCGCACCTCCAGCATTCCCCACTGAGCTCTGGATCCAGGACGGAGACCTCTGCCCACTCCGGCCACCATCCCACACTCAGCCAGCTGCTCACCTGGGCCGGCATGAGATCGCTCACCTGCCCACTACTCAGGTTCTTGTCAGTGGTGGAAGGGTCTACCTGAACATCGCCTCCACCGCTTGCCCTTGGTTCCGCTGTGTTGCGTTGGGGTGTGCTGCCCTGCAGCGGGCTGCGGTGAGACCAGTGGCAGTTGTTGCTGCTCCAGGAGATGCCCTGCCGGAGAGCCACAGGTTTGGTGCTAATGCAGAATGTTGCCCCCCGACACATCCACGCAGCCCCCCCCTCCCCCCACCCAGCAGCTCGTCAGCTCCAGCCCATTGCTGCAGGACTCCAGATGTCAGCTAGCCCTACCTCGTGCCCCACTGTGTTTTTCCCCACTGCGATGCGCAGCCTCCTCTTCCCTCGCATCGCTGCACAATCACTGGTGACCATAGCCGGCTGGATTGCCATTGTTGACCACCCAGGTGGGATGCCTGGTCCGTTGTTGTGGGGGACACCCAGACAGATGGTGGTGATAGTTGACCCCATGTTCACTAATGCATGACATTTGATGCCCTGCACCACGCAGTCCATGTTTAAGCCTTGCTCTTCACCCAAGCGGCCCACCCAGAGAGCAACCGTGGAGAGATTCTGCTGGAGGTCTCAGGCAGTGCCACCCACTTGGTGTTTCCCGATGGCTGTACGGGGCTGTGCTGTGGCGATGGTCAGGCCTTTCTCCTGGGCTCTGCATCTTCAGTTTCCTGCTCTGCCTGGGCTTTTGGAAATGCTAGAACACTTTGGGATGCTAAAATTGCTTCTGTCATTTCCACCTCAGCCAGCACCTCATCTAGCGATGATGGTGATGTCAGGCGAACTTGTTGCCGAAGGTGCTCCGGCATCAGTGCCTTTACAAAGGCATGGAGAGCAAGCTGTTACTGGGCCGTGGGAGAGAACTGGGGGCAGCCATGCTGAGCACAGAGATTGAGGTCTGCTGTGAACGCCCCCGGGCTTTCTCCCACATGGCGCTGTCTGCTGCCTAGTTCTTCCCTCATTGCTTCTCCCAATAGACTCTGCTCAAAACATCGCTCCAGCACTGCTGTGAGGGCCCTGTTGTCATGCTGCCTAGCCGCTGTTAAGTTAAGGAGGGTCTGCAGGGCATCCCCCTCCAGCGCCAGGGCAAGGAGCACTGCCGTCTTGGTGAGACTCCACCCACGGTGCCATGCGGCAAGCTTGACTTGCCCCAGGTGGCTGGTACCATTGTACCTGGGAAGCTTCAGGGTGGACCTGGTGCTGTTTATTCCTGCGGCCCATTGGTTTGGTGGTAGCGGTGCTGCCTGCTGTGTTCCCGTCCTCCCACGGGAGCCTGGATACGCTCACTCCATCGGGCTTCCCTGGGATAGCACCATGTTTCGTTCCCTTGCTCTCCCTCTGGGTACGCCTTCATGAGCCCAGCCCAGCCCAGCCCAGTGGTGCGGGGGAGCCGGACTGCTCAGTCCTTCAACCTGCTCCCTGGGTCTTCAGATGCTCTGTCTGATGTTGTAGCTCTTCAATCTCATTGTCAAATTCTGATCCCACTCTCGAAACCAATTGTGGCAAGCACTTGGCTCATGATAACAAACAAGAAAGCCCATTTAACTCAACTGCGGGTTTTATTGCAACAAGCACAAAAGCAGAGCGGGCGCTATGGACTAGGGAGAGAATGCACTCAGTCGCATACAGACGGGGGAGGTGATTATTATACACCCCAGTTACAGTCAGGGGTGACCCACAAACACACAAGCAAATAACTGTAAACCCAAGCTAAAATGTAACAATAAATGAACTTGAACATCCTACCATAATCCCACAGAAACATTTTGTCGCAAGAACATTGAATAGCGCTGGTCATTAGGAATCCTGGGGCAGGCTGTCGACCACGTACACCCACCCCGCCCCCCACACTGAGTGCCACAATATTTAAAATGAGGTGGTTGATAGGTTCTTGAATACTCTGGGCATCAAGAGTTAAGGGCTGAGGCAGGAGAATGGAGTTAAGAAGGATAATAAATCGGACTTGATAGAATCAAAAAGCAGACTCATTGGTCTGAATGATATAATTCTGTTCTTTGTCTTGTGGTCTAAATCAATCCAATTGCTTTAACACAGCTGAAGCAGGAGTTTGTCTTGATGTCACTTTCCTTTCAATAAAATGATGTAACCTGTCCTGCCATGCAGCATCCACCCTGCCTAAGCATTCCCAGCCAAGATAGAAAACTTGGCAACTTATATTGTGGGCAACATTTCAATTTACTTGAATTATGAGTTAAAATAATTAACTCATAATAATTAAAATAATAATAATAATTAAAAGGATTTTTTAAAATGGTGCATGATAGTGAAATTCCATGATGATTTTCATGATCAGCAGCCCAAAATCCATATGGTACATCCAAAAGTATTCAGGAAGCAAAATCTTTGATGTACAGTGATATCTGCCATTTCCTCTTCACACCTGTCCTACTGGTTACCATAAGTATGATTATTTTCTAAGGTACAATATACACCAAAAACCCACTGCATCTCTGCTGACTGAAATAGTTCACCGCCTAATCTCACTTTCCATCCCTAAGGCCAAAGGGTTGCAGAGACACAGTGTGGTAAATGGCCTTCCGTTCTGTAACTTGCTGTAATGCAATCACGCTTGTCCAGTCAAACTTCCCGTCAAATGTAAACCAACAAAATGCTGGTGGTACTCAGCAATTAGTCAGCAACTATGGAGGGAAATAAACATTCAACCTTTCAGTGTAAGCCCCTTCATTAGTCCTGATAAAGAGTCTCAGCCATAACATCAACTGGTTATTCCCCTCCATAGATGCTGCCTGACCTGTTGAGTTTCTCTAGCAGTTTATGTGTGTTGCTGTGGATTGCAGTCATTTACAGAATCTGTAAATTCTCCAGTGTTGTCCACATTGCGAGTTAGAAGAAGCAAATTACATCGTGGAAGACGGTTTTGTGGGGTCTGATTTAGATTGTTATTTTTACAATTACAGTGTGGAAGTGGTTTCTGCTATAATTTGTGAACTGTTTAAACAATGTTATTAAAACGTTGCACAGAGGAAATTGAAAATAGATTTGGAGGAATTATGTGCAAGGGCAGGATGTACATGCGGAGGTGTAAGATAATGCATAATGCCATAGGAACCAGAGAGCTGCACATACAGTGGAATCAAATGAAAAATAGAATTACAGGCTGGAAGTATCCAGTCAATGTGAAACTTTGGAAATGGCAGGTCAGATCCCATTGCTTCACCATGGCCCTTTGGGTCTTCAGGCTTAATATTGTAATACTCTTTATTGACAACAGCTAGGATTTCAATGCCATCATTCCCTCAAAACTAATCAATAAGCTTAAAGAGCTTGGCCTCAATACCTTCTTGTGTAATTGGATCCTCAATTTCCTCACTTGCACACCCCAGTCAGTTTGGATTGGGAAAAACTGCTCATCCACAACCTCCATCAGTTCAGTTGCTCCGCAAGGCTGTGTACTTAGCCGCCTGCTTGGCTCACTTCGTACCATAACTGTGAGGCTAAGCACAACTCCAATTCCATATTAAATTTTACTGTCAACACCAATATTGTTGGCTGAGTCAAAGGTGATGACAAATCAGCATATAGGAGGGAGACTGAAAGTCTGGCTGAGTGGGGCCATAACAACAACAGCCTCTCACTCAATGTCAGCAATATCAAGGAGCAGATCAAGATCCATGAGCCAGTCCTCATCAGGGAATCACAGGTGGAGATGGTCAGCAACCTTAAATTCCTCAGTGTTGTTATTTCGGAGGATCTGTCCTGGGCCCAACACACGATGAAACCATGGCAGTGCCTCTACTTCTGTGGAAGTCTGCCAAGATTCGACATGACATCTAAAACTTCAACAAACTGCAATAAATCAGGGGTGGAGAGTATATTGCATCATTGCCTGGTATGGAAGTACCAATGCCCTTGAATGGAAAATCCTTCAAAAAGTAATGGATGTGCCCAGTCCATCACAGGTAAAGCCACCCCCCCCCCCCCCCACCTGCCATCCCCACAATTAAGCACATCTACACAGAGCGCAGTAGCAGGAAAGCAGCATCAAGAACACCCACCAACAAGGCCGTGCTCTCTTCTCACTATTGCCATTAGGAAGAAGGTACAGGAGCTTCAGGATTCACATCACCAGGTTCAGGAACAGTTATTACCCCTCCTCAATCATCAGGCTCCTGAACCAGTTGGAATAACTTCACTTGCCCCATCACTGAATTGTTCCCACAACCTATGGACTCAAATTGAAGGACTCTTCAACTCATGTTCTCGATAGTTATTGTTTATTTATTTATCTACCTATGTATCTATTTATTTATTTATAGTTTGTATTTGCACAGTTTGTTGGCTTTTTCATATTGGGTGTCTGTCCCTCCTGTTAGATGCAGTCTTTGTGTATATCTGCAAGAAAACACATGGCAGCGTTATATATGGTGACATACTGGGACTTTGATAATAAATTTACTTTGAACTTTTTAAAGATGGGTGGAGAGAAAATGGGTTTGAATTTAATGATCAAAGGAGTACTGACAACCTGGCATTGAACTTGCTCTGGCAATACAAGGATTGCTGTCACAAGAAAGCAGCAGCCATCATCAAGGACCCCCACCACTCTGGCCACGCTCTCTTCCTGCTGCTGCCACCAAGAATGAGTTTCAGGAGCCAAATTTCCCACATCTCCAGGAACAGAAGCAGTGATCCATCACCCATCAGTCTCTGGAACCAGAGGGAATAGCTTCACTCAACGTCACTCATTCCAATACTGAACTATTAATTCCACAACCTATTGCTCACTTTCAAGGACCCTACAATACATATTCTCAAATTTTATTTATTATGATATCTTTTCTCATTTTATATTTCCACAGTTTGTCGTCCTTTGCACATTGGTTGTTTGTCATTTGTTGTGTGCAGTTTTTCATCGATTCTCTTATGTTTCTTTGTACTTACTGTGAATGTCCACATGAAAATGAATTTCAGAGTATGCATATCATATACGGACAGGATACCCAATGAAGAAGTTCTGCAGAGAACAAAATCAAAACGTAAATCACTTTAAAAAAAAAATCAGAAAACAGCAATCGAAATTCTTTGGACACATCATGCAGAGAGACATTAGAACATTTAGTTACAACTGGTTAGCTGGAGGGAAAAAGAAGCAGAGGCCAACAGAGAATGAGAATGATAGACGGATTAACATCATGGTTAGAAAAAGGGGAGGCAACAACTACAACTTGGAGGGTCAGGGACCGTGATGGATGGAGAGACATGATCGCCCACGCCGAATGGCAAGGCACCTGAACTAACATGGTAACATGTATGTATTTTGATAATAAATTTGCATTGAAATTTGAATTTTGAATAATAATGGTTATTGTTGAAGTAGAATGTTGCCTTATTTATAGAACATTGAACCTGGATACAGTACAGGCCCTTTGACCAACGATGTTTTGCTGACTTTTTAACTTGCTCTAAGATTAATTTAACCCTTCCCTCCATCATAGCTCTCCATTAATCTATCATCTATGTGCCTATCTAAGGGTTTCTTACATGAATCAAATGTACCTGTCTCTATTATCAGCCCGGCAGTGTATTCTATGCACTCACCACTATCTATGTAAAAGAACTTACCTCTAATATCCCTCTATATTTTCCTCTGATCACCTTAAAATTATAAACACAAGAGATTGTGCAAATGCTGGAAATCCAGTGTAACACACACAAAATTTCTCTCCGCTGGTGCTGCCTGACCTGCTGAGTCCCTCCAACAATTTGTGTGTGTTATCTTAAAATAATGTCCCCTCATGTTGGATATTTCTGCCCTGCAAAAAAGTCTTGGCTGTCCTCTCAATCTATGCCTCTTATCATCTTGTACAGTTCTATCAAGTTATCTCTCATCCTCCTTTGCTCCAAAGGGAAAAGCCTTAGCTTACTCACCCTATCCTCATAAGACAACTTATGGTTGCAGAGATAGAAGATTTAAATTTGAGATAATTAAACCTCATGCAAGGCCAAGAATTTCATTCACTTACAGATCTTCCATCACAGTTAACAAGTGTCCCTTTGGCTGATTATCCAACAAAATGTGATTCTGCAGGATATGAGGATAAATTAGTTCATTTGGTGATTAAATATTAAAGCTTTGATCATTTTATTATTGACTCTAGATGTACATTGCTTGCAAAGGTAAATTTTAATAACTATCCCTAATGGTCCTTAAAAGGGTAGATCAGCATCATCCTCCTGAATTATTACAAAGAATGTTGAAATATTAACACTTTGCTAACGTGTGAATGATGTGAAAAGCTATTGAAAATGGGAATGATTACATTGGTGGTGGTGGCATCCGTCAGTCTCGAGAGACCATGGATCTGCGCCTGGTGTTTCCAGGGCGCAGGCCTGGGCAAATTACATTGGTAGCATTCAATATTATGGTATATTATCCTGATGTGATTTTTTTTTTGTGGGGATTTTGAATTTGGTTGCACCAAGACCTTCATAGTCTTGTACAATGGATGATAGGTAGAGGGTGAGGTTTGATGTGGCTGATGAGTCTTATGTTTGGTCTGTAGAATTTGCTGTTGGAGGACATTGGAACTTGACAAGCCAGTGTGAGGGTTGATTTGGTTCTTACACACATAGAGTCATCAGGTTGTAAAAGGCCACAGCACAGATGAAGGCCGTTTGGCCTATCTAGTCTGTGCTGAAATGTTTCTGTGCTTAGTCCCATTGACCACACTTGGAAGATAGCCCTTCATACCCCTCCCATCCATGTAGTTATCCCAACTTCCCTTACGTGTTGCAATCGAACTTGCATCCGGCACTTCTGCTGATAGCTCATTCCATAAGCTGAATGAAGAAGTTCTCCCTCAAGTTCCATTTAAATATTTCACCTTTCACCCTTAACCAATTATTTCTCGTTTCAGCCTCACCCAACCTTCGTGTAAAAACCTGCCTGCATTTACCCTTCAAAATTTTTGTATATCTTTGTATACTTCACTCCTAAGTTATTCAGTCATTTCCTATTATTCGGGTCCTCAAGTCCCAGCAACATTCTTGTAACTTTTTTTTCAAACTTATTGAAAAATTTCCTATAGGTAGATAACATTGGAATTCTTTGAAGATAGAACAAGCAGATTAGACAAAGGAGAATTGGTTGATTTTGTGTACTTGGATTTTCAGAAGGCCGTTACAAGGTGCCATTCATGAGGCTGCTTAACAAGCTATGAGCCCATGATATTACAGGAAAGATTCTAGTATGGATAAAGCAGTGGCTGATTGGCAGGAGACAAAGAGTGGGAATCAAAAGAAACCTTTTCTGACTGTCTGTTGGAGACTAGTGGTGTTCCACAGGGGTCTGTGCGTTGAGTTTTATGTTATATGTCAATGATTTGGATGATGGATTGATAGCTATATTGCAAAGTTTGCAGATGATATGAAGATAGGTAGAGGGGCAGTTAGTTTTAAGGAAATAGAGAGGCTACAGAAGGACTGAGAAAGATTAGGAGAATGGGCAAAGAAATGGCAGATGGAATACAATGTCAGGAAGTGTATGGTCGTGCACTTTGGTAGAAGAACTGAAAGGGTCGGCTATTTTCTAAATGGACAGAAAATACAGGTGCCAGGGGACGTGGAAGTCCTTGTGCAGGATTCCCTAAAGGTTAACTTGCAGGTTGAGGCTGTGGTGAATAAGACAAATGTGATGTTACCATTCATTTTGAAGAAGACTCGAATATAAAAGCAAGGATGTAATGTTGAGATTTTATAAAGCACCAGTGACGCCTTACTTGGAGTATTGTGAGCATGGTCTGGGCCCCTTATCTTAGAAAGGATGTCCTGAAACTGGAGAGGGTTCAAAGGAGGTTCATGAAAATGATTCCAGGATTGAATGGCTTGTCATAGGAAGAACATTTGAAGGTTCGGGGCCTGTAGTCACTAGAATTCAGAAGAATGAGGGGTGACCTCATTGAAACCTATTGAATGGTGAAAGGCCTTGATAGAGTGGATGTGGAGAGGATGTCTCCTATGGTGGGAGAGTCTAAGACTAGGGGACACACCCTCAAAATAGAGGATTGTCCTTTTAGAATGGATATGAAGAGGAATATCTTAAGCCAGAGAGTGGTGAATCTGTGGAATTCTTTGCCATAAGCAGCTGTGGAGGTCAAGTCATTATGTATACTTAACGCAGAGGTTAATATATTCTCGATTAGTCAGGGCACGAAGGGATATGGAGAGATGGCAGGAGATTGGGGCTGAGAGGAAGCCATGATGAATCAGTGGAACAGACTTGATGGGTCAATTGGTCTAATTCTGCTCCTATATCTTATGGTCTTACAGTCTTATGATAACCACAACTACACAGAATGCTCCAAATTAAGCCTCACCAATGTCTCATAGAACTTCAACATAGCATCCAGACTCCTGTACTCAGTACTCTATGAAGTCCACCGTGCCACAAGCTCACTCTGTGACACTATCTGCCTGAGATGCCACTGTCAATGCGTCATGTATCTGTATCCCCAGAGCCCTTTGTTCTACTGTACTTGTCAGTGTCCTACCATTCAATGTGTGAAACCTACCATGGTCTGTCCTTCCAAAGTGCAACACCTCACACTTGTCTGCGTTAAATTTCATCCACTAATTCCCAGCCCGTTTTCCAGCTGATCCACATGCCACTGCAAGCCCCGAGGGCTTTCACTGTCCACAATGCCTCCAACTGGGTCATATCATTCAGATTGTTGATATAGATGACAACAACAATGGACCCAGCATCGATCCCTGCAGCACACTGCTCAGACAGTGAGAGAGGCAACCATTACTACCGCTGTCTGGCTTCTCCCTGTAAGCCAACATTGACTCCAGCTTACTACCACATTCTGAATGCCAAGCGATTAAACCTTCTTGACCAACTTCCCATGTGACGCTTCTTCCTCAGTGTGTGCATGACCTCCTTGTGTCCCTACCAAGACAGCTCAAATCTCTGGGTGTTTTCCAAGATGCTTCTAAAGCATTTGAAGAATTTCCCGTGGAAGTGGAGCAGCTTATATTGGCCTTATGGGACACACGGTGGAATCACACAACAAGGAGCACAGGAGGTGTATCGGTTTGGGTTACCCAGAGACATTTGCATTAACAGCACAAAAAAATTGTGCCATGCCAATGACTTTTGGGATCACCTGGCAAAGGAGGCCATTGAAATAAAACTAGAGGAAAAGAATTTTAACAAAGACGAAGGACGAAGGTCTCACTCTAAGTAAGAACTGGAATTTAATTGTAAAGAAGGCGGGAGAGCGGAAACACAATTAGATGAGGACTTACTAATTAGGAGGGATGGACTACAGGGGTATAATACCACCAGACTAGACATGTCCGGGCATTAGAAACATAGAAACATAGAAAACGTACAGCACAATACAGGCTCTTTGGCCCACAAAGTTGAGCCAAACACGTCCCTACCTTAGAAATTTCTAGACTTACCCATAGCCCTCTATTTTTCTAAGCTCCATGTACCTATCCAAAAGTTTCTTAAAAGACCCTATCATATCTGCCTCCATCACCATTGCTGGCAGCTCATTCCATGCACTCACCACTCTCTGCGTAAAAAAAAACTTACCCCTGACATCTCCTCTGTATTGGCCACCAAGTCTCTGTAATGGCCACCACATCATAGCTCCAAGTACTGATCCATGCTCTAAGCTCACCCACTTTGTTCACAACACTCCTTGTGTTAAAATAGACACATCTCAAACTGTCGGTCTGAGCGCGTCCCTTCTCTATGACCTGCCTATCCTCCCTCACACACTGTCTCCAAGCTTTCTCTATTTGTGAGCCAACCTCCTCTTCCCCAGTCTCTTCAGTTCGGTTCTTACCCCCCAACAATTCTAGTTTAAACCCTCCCCAGTAGCCTTAGCAAACCTCCCCGTCAGCGTATTTGTCCTCCTAGGATGCAGGTGCAACCCGTCCTTTTTGTACAGATCACAACTGCCCCAAAAGAGGTCCCAATGATCCAGAAATCTGAATCCTCTTCATGATAAATAGTCAAGCACAGATGTTCTCCAATAAGGGAATAAACCCTTGGAAGAATATCATACTCGACTCAAGTACTACTACTGTCACGGTTCCAAAGAAAAAAGCTGCAAATGTTAGAAAGCCAAAATAAACAAGAAAATAATTGAAATTGCCAATGATAATGGATTCATTGTGAAAGATAGATCACGTTTCAGCTTCTAACAAATATTTTTGGATATTTCTGGGGACACATTGCAAAACTTTATAAAATCATAAGGCATAGATATTTGCTGCCCTTTTGCCAGAATAGGGAAGTCTACAGGAAGAGAAAAGAGATGGGTAAGATGAGAGGGGAAAGACTTAAAGAGATTTAAAGCAAAAATTGTTTCACAAAGAGGAAGGTGAATATATAAAAGGAGCTGCCAGAGAACGTTCCCAGCAGGGATTCCCAACCTGGGGTCCATGAACTCCCTTAGTTAATGGTAGGGGTCCATGGCAGAAAAATGTTGAGAATCCCTGCTGTGGAAGCAGGTGCACTCACAAAATTTAAAATACAATTTTAGAAATGTACGTGGATAGGAAAGAAGGATATGGGCTAAATCCAGGCAGTGGGATTAGCTTGGGTGGACATTTAGGTCAGCATGGATGTTGGCCAATGAATTTGTTTAAATACTGTATAACTCTATGACTCTATGACATTGTATTGAAATAAGTGAGTTGTTCATTCATTTTCTTGTTATCATAGGAATGCTTGCCAAAATTATGGAGGAGTAATATCTTACAAAAGCGGAATATTCTTGTGATTGAAGAGGTTGAAGAGGAGGATTTTGGAAATTACACATGTGAACTCAAATACAAGGACCAGTTGGTGAGAAGAACGATTGAATTGATCGTTACAGGTAAGATCATTCATGTTCATTACAAAGTGAAATAAAATTATGTCCAGGATTTCACATCTGACCCTGTGATGAAATAGCAATGGATCTTCTCTTCAGCTAGAAAGTGCCTCTGGTGTTTATTATCACGTTGGTTGATGTTGGAATGGGTTATGACATTTTGTACATGATAGGATTGGCTTTGTGAATTTTCAATAGAATCATACTATCATATTATTTCAGGTCAAAGGGTAATGGGAATGGTGGGAATGTATGGAGAATGAAATGGAATTCATGTAAATGGGTACTTAATGGCTAGTATGGATTTAGTGGGCCATACGTGACTCTATGACTTGGTTGAAATTAATCCTACTTCCCAGCCCTTAACCTGCCATGCATGTGAAGAACTTTGCAGTTGTTTCTTGAATTATGACATAGGTTTCTGCCTCTACCATTCAGTTAGACAATGAGGTCCAAATGCCACCAGTCTTTGAGAGGAAAACTTCTTCAAGCTTCCTCTCACTCTTCTGGGTGGCTTCTAGAATACTTGCAACATAATCTGGGTTCTGTGATTTATGAATTGGACTGCACAGTAGTTCAATTGAACACTTTGAGTTTTACGTTTTTATATGCTGTGTTTTTGCCCATTCCTTTGTGTTTTGCTGCCATTTGCGTGATTTGTTTGTTTTTATCGTGCATCAGGAATTTGATGTTCTTGTTGCCATTTGCGTGATTTGTTGTTTTTTGTACGTAGGGAAGTTGATGAATTGCTTTGAACAGTCTCTATGGTTTTCTTTGATTTGTGGCTGTCTGGAGAAGACAAATCTCAGTATAGTGCATACATACTATGATTATAACCGTCCCTTGAATCTTGGGTCTTGAATCCTAATCAGACCAATGAAACGAATAAAGGGCAGCATGCCATAGCTAGGTTTCCTGGGTGAAGAGGATTAAATGTAACGTTCAACTTATTTACTTGTTTAACAGGGTGGGAAATGTTAAGGGCTTCATAGTTACAAGTATTGAATCAAGCACAGAGCAGAAGATATTCCACTGCACAACATTTTGTAACAGAAGTTATCAAACAGAAAATGTTCCTACTGGGACTATCTCTTCAACAGGAGTAAAATCTCTGTTCTCTTTAGTTGCTGAAAATGTAGACCATGTTCAAGTTCATTGTCATTTGACTGTACAGATATAAAACCAAGCAAAACAATGTTCCTCCAGACCAAAATATTATACTATTATCATCATTATGTGCCATGTCATATGATGCAGGTAATCATGGTCTTGACAATGATGTTCCAGGGAAGTTTTTCTACAGAAGTGGTTCACCATTGCCTTCTCCGGGGCAGTGTCTTTACAAGAGGGCAACATTTTCTCTAATTTATAATGACTAGTGTGTGCAAATATACTGTGCAATTTTTGCCCAGTGACCAGAACATTTACACACTGATTCATTTCTTTGATAAAAAGAATACAAATAAGCCAGTCCTAAAATCATCACATACTCCATATTTTCAACACGGTCTGCATCAGAAACTGGAAAGGAAATGCGATTGTGTACGATCGTGAAATATACTGAACATGCCAATGAGGTAGAGGGTGACAACCTTTAGTGCGCAGTTTAAATTCCTTTGTTAAATTCCAGCAAAAGGTATGTGCATTTGCACACGTGCACACCTTAGAGGGAACATTGCAGGTGGCCTCAGCCACTATCAATGCTCTTTAGAGATTGTCGGCCTGGCGTCAGTGGTCACATAACTAGTACTTGTGATCTGCATCAGCTTCTCATACAACCAGCCACCACCTGCTCCCATGGCTTCACGTGACCCAGGTCAGGTTCTAAGCAGGTTTTATGCCTTTCCCAGAGGTGATCTACACTGTAGCAGAGGGAAGGGGCACCTTACACCATCTTTTGTAGAGATGTATCTCCTCCCCACCACCCATTATACTCTAGATAATTTAAAATATAATTCAAAAAGCATGTAGTAAAGTGCAACACAGCTAAACAGTAAAGAATATAGTAAGCAGGTCACTGACTTAGTACAAAACTTTGCTGGTGGCCGCTGACAGTTTGACCTCTACACAACTGAAGATTCACTTTCCACTGAGTGAAAGAAATATCAGACTCCAAACAAGATGGTGAGAATCTCGCAGGATTGGGCAGCATCAATGGAAGGAAATGGACAGTCAGTGATTCAGGCTGAGATACTTCATCAGCCACGTATATATTTCCAAATCAGGATGTTGTGTAAGTTTCCTCCAGCATTTTTTGTGTGGTGCTCTTAATATCCAGCATCTGTAGAATGTCTTGCATTTATGATTGTTGCCATATACCTGTAGCCCTTGTCCATAAAGGTAGCAGCTGTTGCTTTGGAAAGTTCCAGCGGTGTAGCCTAGGGAAGTAACTGCTGTGTAGTGACTATGGTGAATAAGAATTAACAATTAGGCAAGTTGATGGATTGATAAGCAACACTTGGTTGGTGTTAACTTCATGAGATGTTGGAACTTCACTCATCCAGGCAGGTAGAGATAGTTTTCCGTCTTGCAGAAGACAAAAGGAAGTCGAGAAGTGTGTCACTCTCTCCAAGGTAGAGTGGATTGTGGAGCTGAGAGTACAGTCAGGGCAGTCATTCCACTCTTCAAGAAGGGAGAGAGGCAGAAGAAAGGAAACTATAGGCCAGTTAGTCTGACTTTAGTGGCTGAGAAAATGTTGGAATCATTTGTTAAAGCTGAGGTCTCAGGGTATTTGGAGGCATAAGATAAAATAAGATATAGGCAGCATTGTTTCATCAAGGGAAAATCTTGCCTGACAAATATGTTGGAATTCTTTGAAGAAATAACAAGCAGAATAGAGAAAGGAGACGTACAAAAAAGCTGGATGAACTCAGCAGGTCGAGCAGCATCTGTTGAAAGGAGCAGATGACTGTTCCTTTCAACGGATGCTGCCCGACCTGCTGAGTTCATCCAGCTTTTTTGTACGTCTTGATTTGACCACAGCATCTACAGTGTACTTTGTGTTTACTAGAGAAAAGAGAATTGGTTGATGCTGTGCGCTTGGATTTTCAGAAGACCTTTGACAAAGTGCCACACATGAGACTGCTTAATAAGCTAAGAGCCCATGTTATTACAGCAAAGATTCTAGCATGGATAAAGCAGAGGCTAATTGGCAGCAGGCAAAGAGTGGGAATAAAGAGAGCCTTTTCTGGTTGGCTGCCAGTGACTAGTAATGTTCCACAGTATGTTCCACATTACAGTAGTAATGTGTTGGGACCAATTCATTTTAGGTTATATGTCAATGATTTGGACGATGGAATTGATGGCTTTGTTGCAAAGTTTGCAGATGATATGAAGGTCGGTGGAGGGGCGGGTAGCTTTGAGGAAGGACTTAGATTTTCAAGAATGGGCAAAGAAATGGCAGAGAGAACACAGTATTGGGAGGTGTATGATCATGCACATCAGTAGAAGAAATGAAAATGTTAACTCTTTTCTAAATGAAGAAAAATACAAAAAAAAATGAGGCGCAAACAGATTTGGGAGTTCCTTGTGTAGGATTCCCTAAAGGCTAATTAGCAAGTTGAGTCTGTGGTGAGGAAGACAAATACAATGTTAGCATTCATTTCAAGAAGACTAGAATATAAAAACAAGGATGCAATGTTGAGGCTTTTTAAAGCACTGGTGAGGCCTCAGTTGGTACTTTGAGCAGGTTTGGGCCCCTTGTCTTAGAAAGGATGTGCTGAAACTTGAGAGGTTTCTAAGGAGGTTCACAAAAATGATTCCAGGATTGAATGACTTGTCATATGAAGAGTGTTTGATGGTTTTGGGCTTGTATTCACTCGAATTCAGAAGGATGAGGGGTGACTTCATTGAAACCTATCAAGTGGTGAATGACCTTGATAGAGTGGATGTAGAGAAGATCCTTCCTACGGTGAGAGAGTATAAGACCAGAGGACACAGCCATAGACTGGAGGGGCATCGTTTTAGAATGGAGATGAAGTGGAATTTCTTTAGCCAGAGAGTGGTGAATCTGTGCAATTCTTTCTGACAGGCAGCTGTGAAGGCCATAACTTTATATTTGTTTAAGGCAGAAATTTATAGATTCCTGATTGGTCAGAGCATGAAGAGATACAGGGGGTAGGTGGGAGTTTGGAGCTGAGAAGGAAAAATTAATCAGCCATGATGAAATGGTGGAGCAGAATAGATGGGCCAAATGGCCCAGTTCTACTCCTATATCATATGGTCTTTTTGTATAACCTTTACGAATGATGCAATAAGTTTGATTGGCCTAATCTTGCTCCTAAATCGTATTTTCATATCCATAGGTCAAAACAATGTTGAGTTTAGGGCCATACGAACAAATCGATGTGTGAACAGATGCAATGGAAAACCTACAGAAGCATCATTGGCACATAGCATCATATAAGCAGCATTCACAAGAAAATCATAAATTATGCACAATTTTTACAAGATAAAACACAATTTGAAGAAGAAACAAACTAAGTCCATGCAGTGAAAGGTGATCAAAGTGGTCATAATGAGGCTGATCTACAGTGAATAGATATTTGCTGATTGGTTCAGGAACCAAATGACTGAAGCCAATCTGCTGTTGTTGGACCTGGTGGTGTGGGACTTTGGGCTTCTGTACCTCGTGCCCAATGGTAGATGTAAGTAGATTGCATGGTTTGGATGCTGGAGGTCATTAATGTTAGATGTTGCCTTCATTCTACCTAATAAAGTGGTCACTGCGTGTGTATGTTTGTGGTCTTCTGCTGCCGTAGCCCATCCACTTTAAGGTTCGATGTGTTGTGCGTTCGAAGATGCTCTTCTGCACACCACAGTTGTAATGTGTGGTTATTTGAGCTGCTATCAGCTTGAACCACTGTGGCCATTCTCCTTTCACCTGTCTCATGAACAGGGTATTCACTGGATGTTTCTTTTTTGTGTTCTCACACCATTTTCTGTAATCTCTAAAGACTGCTGTGTGTGAAAATTCCAGGAGATCTGTACTTTCTGAGATACTCAAACCACCCCATCTGACACCAACAATTATTCCACAGCCAAAGTCGCTTAGATTATATTTCATCCCCAATCTGATGTCTCCTCTGAACAATAACTGAACCTCTTGAAAATGTTTGCACGTTTTTTATGTATCGAGTTTCTGCTACATGATTGGCTGATTAACAAATGTGCGCAGGTGTACCTAATAAAGTGTGTGTGTGTGTGTGTGTGTGTGTGTGTGTGTGTAACTTTAACTTTAATATACTATATTTCAGTCCCAAATGTTGTAAAACCATAATGGAACAATGCTTACCAAATCATATATTAATGCAATACATGGGTGCATTTATTAGTACACTAATGATAAGCTATTTCTGCTGTAATCCAAAGCAATATGAATCAGTTAGGACATTAGCTGTACTCTTTCAATATTGAAGCAATCCTTCCTTCCTATACTGATATAAATCTTTCAGTATTTATACCAGTACAATGGCAGGAAGAAGTAACAGCCTGGCTGTTATCTGAAGAAGATCTTGAACAACCAATTAGATCATAAGCAGACTCCCAGGAGGAGCATGCAAAACCATAATTGTACAGTGCTTTGAGGGGAAATATAACCAAGTGATAAATTCATCAACATTTCTTGGACAACTTTAAGATTTGCTTTTAATAGGTTTTCAGAAGAAAGATTGGCTTGATTTAATTTTATAACATAAGGGCTTGAGGAAGGTATAAGATAGATTTCATAAAAGCTTGGTACAATTCAATTATTTAAATTAATTTATCACACTCCAGAGATTTAGACACAGGATTGTAGGCTGGCACTCCAACGTACTGTAGTCGAACAATTACGTAGCCAGAGGTCAAGGGGTAGTAAACCGAACGACATGGTGCGCTGGTCTTCATTCGTTGAGAGATAGAGTTCAAGAGCTGTGTAGTAACGCCTCAGCTCTATAAAGCTTCAGTTAGACAGCATTTAGAGTATTGTGTTCAGTTTTGGTTGCCTCATTAAAGGAAGAATGTGGAAGCTTTAGGAAGGGTGCAGAAGACTGGAGAACATGTCTTATGAGGATGGATTGAGAGAGTTAAAGCTTTTCTCTTTGGAGCGAAGGAGGTGACTGGATAGAGGTGTACAAAATAAGAGGTATGGAATCTAATATGACAGGGAATAATCTTAAGGTGATTGAAGGAATATATTGGAGGGAATACACACAGTGGTAGGACTGTGGGATGTGCTGTTGGGAGTGGCGAAACAGGCAGGTAAATTAGGGCCAATTAAGAGAGTATTAGATAGGCACATGGATGAAAGAAAAATGAATGGCTACTTGGAAGGGAAGGGATAGATTTATCTTAGAGTGGATTAAAAGGTCAGCACATCATCGTGGGCCGAAGGGCTTGTTCTGTGCTGTAATGTTCTATGTTCTATGCTCTAAGGTCCTCAGTAGCAGACACAGAAAATGCAAAGAACCATTTCAAGGAAGGGTAAGGATAATATCCCTAGTGTCCTGTCCATTTACTCCTCAAAGAACTTCATTACACCAGGCCATGAAGTCATCACTTCCCTATCATTTGTGGAAGGTTATGATGTGTAAATTGACTGCTGTTTCCTGTATTACAGCAATGACTACTGAATCAAACACAGCAACTGTAAACTGCTCTGGGTATAGAAGGCAACCTGGAGATGCAAGTCTTCTGTTCTTCAGCACATACTTTGCCTTGAGGCAGGCAGCTTAGAAGTCAGATTTAAACTTAGTAAGAAAGGAAAATACTACAGGCACAAGAAATCTGACACAGAAGTAGACAATGCTGGACAAGTTGAGTGGGTCAGGTAACATGCATGGATTTTGTAGAGCTTTCCTTTAGAAGTTTTAAAGTTCACAGTTCAAAGTAAATTTATTATCAAAGTACTTACATGTCACTATATACTACACAGCCCTGAGATTCATTTTCTTGTGGGCATGTAAGCACCCATGCTAGCCGAATATGTTGCTGCTGAATACCAAAATTAAATAATATCATTGAAAGGAGATGGCTGGTGAAGACCCTCAACTTGAAATGTTGACTATTCATTTCCATCCATAGATGCTGCCTGACTTGTTGAGTTCCTTCAGCACTTTCAGAGTAGCTAAATTTATTCCTCCAGTTTTTTTAATTTTTTTTTATTGTTAAAACTAAAACCATGGAAACTACAAGACAATCCATAATTATCAAATCAATTTAGTAGTTCTTATTTTTACAGAACTTCCAGTACATTTATTAATTATATTTCTACCTAGAAGTGATATCAATTGAAAAATTAGGACAATATCACAAAAATATATGAAACTAAACGGCATTCTACTTTTACAATGCATTAGGCTTAGGTTTGGTGAGACATTCAGTTATCATTATGAATTGAATTGACCTTATTTCTTACATCCTTCACATACATGAGGAGTAAAAATCTTTACATTACATCTTCATCTAAATGTGCAATGTGCAATCATAGTAATTTGTAACCAATAGTATGTACAACAGGACAGTCAATATACCATAGAAATACAATTGTGTCAGCGTGAATTACTCAGTCTGATGGCCTGGTGGAAGAAGCTGTCTCAGGGCCTGTTGCTCCTGGCTTTAATGTGGTGGTACCATTTCCCAGATGGTAGCAGCTGTAACAGTTTGTGTTTGGGGTGACTTGGGTGTCCAATGATCCTTCGGGTAGTTTTTAACGCACCTGTCTCTGTAAATGTCATGAATAGTGGGAAGTTCACATCTGCAGATGCGCTGGGCTATCTGCACCATTCTCTGAAGAGTCCTGTGATTGAGGGAATTACCATTCCCATACTAGGCAATAATGCAGCCAGTCAGGATGCTCTCACTTGTGCCCCTGTATAAAGTCCTTAGAATTTGGGGACTCATGCCAAACTTCTTCAACCGTCTGAGGTGAAAGAGTCGCTGTTGTGCTTTTTTTTCACGAACAGCAATATAGGGACAAGATTGAGTCGAGATTCACAATGAATAGCAAACGTGACTTGTGGCGAGGGCTGCATACCATCGCAGACTTTAAGGCCAAATGTTGTGATGCTGCCGACATTGTGGCCTCTCTCCCAGACGAGCTCAATCACCTTAATGCTCGGTTTGATGTCACTAACTCTGAGCCTCCGAGGAGAGCCATAATTACAACCTGCAACCTGGTCATCTCTGAGGCTGAGGAACGCAGATGTTTCCAACGAGTGGACAATCGCAAGGCTGCGGAACCACACGGCATCCCAGGGTGAGTACTCAGGATATATGCAGCACAACTGGCAGGTGTGTTTACTGACATTTTTAATCCCTCCCTCTCCCAGTGTAGAGTGCCCTCCTGTTTCAAATTATCCACCACTGTCCCTGTAGGTAACATGCCTGAACGACTGGCATCCTGTTGCACTCACCTCATTAATAAGCAAATGCTTTGAGAGGCTGGTCAAGGACTACATCTTCAGCTCGCTACCACCCAAACTGGACTCGCTACAGTTCTCCTACTGATACAACCAACTGACAGGCGATGCAATAGCCACTGCTCCACACACCGTCCTTACACATCTGGAGAAGAAGGATGCTTATGTGAGAATGCTCTTCTTGGACTTCAGTGGAGCATTCAACACCATAGTTCCATGCAGGCTCAACAAGAAGCTCAGAGACCTCAGCCTTGACCCTATTTTGTGCAGCTGGATCCTGGACTTCCTGTCAGATCGAGGCAGCGATGCTGGCAGCACCACTGTGCTTAGCTTTGAAGTCTGCAGTGGTGTGCAGACCCTACCATAAGATGCGTGTGTTGTTGTTGGAGAGCTTTGTCTAGATCTTGTCCCTGTATTGTCGATTTGCTGTGTAGACTTTGCGTAGATCATAGCTTCAAACAGCTTCTGCAGTACTTTGGGTTTTGCAGTGTGAGGAAGTTCATTGGAATCTAGGGAGTAGGTACGGAGGAGATGTCAGGGATAAGTTTTTTACTCAGAGAGTGATGAGTGCATGGAATGGGCTGTTGGCAAAGATGGGCGAGGCGGATACGAGAGGGTCTTTTAAGAGACTTTTGGATAGGTACATGGAGCTTAGAAAAATAGGGGCTATAGGTAAACATAGTAATTTCTAGGGTAGGGACATGTTCGGCACAACCTTGTGGGCCGAAGAGCTTGTATTGTGCTGTAGGTTTTTAATGTTTCTATAATGGGACTTTTTCTCTTAGAACATAGAAGATTGAGAGGAGATTTGATAGAAGTGTTCGAAATTATGAGGGGTATAGACAGGAAGAATGCAAGCAGATTTTTTCCACTGAAGTTGGCTGGAACTACAACTAGAGGTCTTGGGATCAGAGTGAAAGATGAAATGTTTAAAGGGAACATAAGGGAAAATTTCTTCACTCAGAAAGTGGTGAAAGTGTGGAATGAGCTATCAGCACAAGTGGTGCGTGCGAGCTTGATTTCAACTTTTAAGCAAAGTTTGGATCAGTGCATGGATGGTAGATGGTAGGGGTATGGAGGGCTTTGGTCCTGGTGCAGGTCAATGGCAGTAGGCAGTTTATCAGTTTTTGGCATGGACTAAATGGGCCAAAGGGCCTGTTTCTGTGCTGTACTTTTCTATGACTCTGTGACTGTATAAAGTACGGTGGTAGCGGATGCACATATGAGAGTTTAACCGTGGACGTTTTCTAACTAGCTGCAAGTCTAAAATCCTCAGAAGTATTAAAGATAAAGAAGGAAAGATGAAGATTAGCTTTAGATATACATCAAAACATACAATCAACACGCTGGAGGAACTCAGCAGGTCGGGCAGCATCTGTGGAAATAAACAGTCAACGTTTCAGGCTGAGACCCTTCGTCAGGACTAAAGAAGGTGGGGGGAGGGTGGAAGGTGCCAGGTGAAAAACCAACCAGAGGAAAGATCAAGGGGTGGGGGAGGGGAAGCAGGGAGGGGATAGGCAGGAAAGGTGAAGAAGGAATGTAAGGCCCTTACATTATTGAGCAAGTAGTGTTGTGATGCAGAAAAAAGCAATTGCTGATTTGTGCACATCAGGTTTTCTTATCGACCCTCTCCCATTATATTATCCCATGTTAATGAGATTTTATATCAATACAGAGTCCCATCTCTTTATGCATTTCCTAGACTTCTGTGCCAGTAACAACTACTGTATGTACATTCATATATGCATTTAATATTGCAAAAGTATCCTACTGCACTTTGCAGGTGAATTATCAAACAACATTAAACCCTTGGTGTCAATGCCTAATAACTCTTACTTCTTTCATGTGTTACAAGAATGAAGAGCAAAGAAAGAAAGAGGATCTAGGAGAACAAAGAAAAGATGAAGAAGTCATCTCATAGTCAGACTAGTGACTTAAAAAACTCCAGTGATAACATTTAATCTATAAAATAGTCAGATTCAAGCCGTGTGACACCTGCTGCAGAAAAACTGAGAAGCTTCCAGAAAAATACAGATTCAAATGCAGCACCATTACTCAAAAATTCACTGAACAATTACATGTTCAGATGAAGTATAATATTATGATATAATTAAATAAATACACAGCATATATAGAGTAATGCGTAGAAGTCTTAGGCACATATGTATAGTGAGGATGCCTAAGACTTTTGCACAGTACAAGCAAGCATAGGAAAATTTTATACCATAATTCAACAGTAACATATAGCAGGGTTATATAGAGAGAAGAGATATGATTTTGATTAGATTTTTCTGTCAAAGTGCTCACATAATAGCCACTCAGTTCTTGTTATATTGAATGATTCTATTCACAAATTCTGTGAAATGCATGAGGTATTCTTGTAGTTGATGCAGATCCCCTTACCCAAATGAAGGGCTTCATAATGGTCAGTTTATTAACTAATTATCATGGCACAGCAGCGTAGCAGTTAGCCCAACGTTTCACAAAGCCAGTGATCACCAATCAATTTAATTCCCACCGCAGAAATAAGGGGTTTGTACATTCTCCCCATGACCACGATGGTTTACTCTGGGTGCTCCAGTTTCCATCTACATTCCAAAATATGTACGGATTAAAGTTACTGAGCTGTGGACAAGCTGTGTCGACACCAGTGGCAAGGCAACACTTGCGGGCTGCCCGCGGCACAACCCTCGGACTCTGCTGACCTTTGACACAAACGATACAGTTCACTGTATGTTTGACTTTTTCAATGTACATGTGACAAATAAAGCTCATCTTTAAAATCTTAAATCTTTGACTATCACAACACTACTTAATGTCCTTGGCTTCAGGTTTTCAGCTTTCTGACCTAAAGAAAGATAATATTATGTTTTCAGTAATAACCCTCAGCTTAAGATGCACATCTGCTTCACTCCTTAAGTCCATCAGCAGCTGAAAAATATGGAAACTTAAGAATGAAATACCTATAAATCTCAAGCCCTAGACAAATTAATCAAATGCAAACAGGCTTAGTGAAATTTCTGGTATGTTGGAAGGTGTTCCATTACTTTCATATTGATTATTCATCATGGAGTCTTGACGTGCCAGCTTTGTTTGAAAGGATTATTTGCTTATTTCTTAATATTACCTTATTTCTATCCTATCTCCTTCAATAGGTTCTGTATTGCATTAATTTCAGAATTGTATGAGTTACATATGTGCGGAGTAAGAATGGTAATGGAGTAGTGAGATTAAACAATTTTACTGAGCCATGCCAGCCTTGAAGCACACAAGGCAACTCAGAAGCAACAGACTAGGCCCCTGAGACAAAAAAATGTGTGCATTCAAACGCCCACACAAAAAAAAGAGAGGACCTCCTTGCATAGGAGGCTCAATCGATTCATACTGTGATCGGTTGGCCTCGTGTGCACTTGTCACATTCTCACAATCGATCCATTACGGTTCAGTGTGATACACTATCCATTCCAGAAAATAAGATGAATGTTTAAAACTAGTTTCCCCACCAGAATCTATTTTAGATATTGTCCGCATTACAATGTTGATTGAAATTTAATTAATTGATTAAAACAAATCTTTTCTATATCTGTTTTATTGATATATTCTTCATTGATGCTGGCTACAAAAGGTCACAATACATAAACAGATCCATAATTCTTGCCGTCATGAATGAATGGAATACTGTACTGCAATCTATTCATTGTCTTTTTAGCATAATCTTTTGCACTGGAAATTTTGTGAACTGACTGTCATGTTCTCATCTATATTTAATGGTGTATTAAATACCACATTCTCATCTCTATCCTTCAGGCTAAACAACACTTGAATATGTTTCCAATTACCCAGAAGTGAATTTGTACAGTGAAAAATTAAAAGAGGAAGATTTGGCTTACCTTGTATACAAATTACTTCAAAACCTCAAGGCATGAAACTTTTAAACAGAAGGAAGTTTGCAGAGTTTGGAAATTGTGAGCAACACCAATAAAATTCTGGAACAACTCAGGCAGCATCTATGAGGGGTGGAATTAGCAGTCAGTTTAGGGCTAAGACCCTTCAGATATTGCTTGAGTATATTTCGCTATAGATAGACCATAAGACCACAAGATATAGGAACAGAATTAGGCCATTCAGCCCATCAGATCTGCTCCACCATTCCATCATGGCTGATCCCAGATCCCAATCAACTCCATACAATTGCCTTCCTGCCATATCCTTTGATGCCCTGACCAATCAGCAAACTATCAACTTCAATGAATAGATATTGCCTGTGTAAATATTTCCATACATGCTGCTTAACTTGATGAGGTCCTCCAGCATTTTGTGTGAGGATTGAAGCTTTTATCATTTTCTTTGATAACTTTAGAACTTGTTAAACTGTCGCAGAAGTAAAGAAATCAGTAGAATGTCCCTCAGACACTCAGTCTATGAAATACACTGTATAACTACCTGGAAGTTCAATTGTAATGCAAGATGCAAGAGAACTATGGAAGGTGGTAAACCCAAGTGCAGAGTAACATCTAGAATTGACTCAGACTCAAAATAAACAAGATGAGACAAATTAAATCCAAAGGTGAAATCACAAATGATAGTACTAGCGCAGGAACCACATGTCTATTTTCTGTTGGTCTGTATTGGCCCTCATTGATTGTGGAATTGAATTTAGGAGCCGAGAGGTAACGTTGCAGCTATATAGGACCCTGATCAGACCCCACTTGGAGTACTGTGCTCAGTTCTGGTCACCTCACTACAGGAAGGATGTGGAAGTCATAGAAAGGGTGCAGTGGAGATTTACAAGGATGTTACCTGGATTGGGGAGCATGCCTTATGAGAATAGGTTGAGTGAACTCAACCTTTTCTCCTCAGAGCGACGGAGGATGAGAGGTGACCTGATAGAGGTGTATAAGATGATGAGAGGCATTAATCGTGTGGATAGTCAGAGGCTTTTTCCCAGGACTGAAATGGTTGCCACAAGAGGACACAGGTTTAAGGTGCTGGGGAATAGGTAGAGAGGAGATGTCAGGGTAAGTTTTTTACTCAGAGAGTGGTGAGTGCGTGGAATGGGCTGCCAGCAACAGTGGTGGAGGCAGATACGATAGGGTCTTTTAAGAGTGTTTTGGATTGGTACATGGAGCTTAGAAAAATTGGTAAGCCTAGTAATTTCTGAGATAGGGATATGTTTGGCACAACTTTGTGGGCCGAAGGGCCATTGTATTGTGCTGTAGGTTTCCTATGTTTCTATGCATCATATTTTGTGTTGTGCATTTTATTTAGGGTTATGGTAATTTGTCATACAGGTTTGGGTATAGTAGAAATAATTGAGAATAGTTACATATTCACCCTTTGTGCCAAACGTTTAGTTGAGTTAGAGGGGGTGAGGCAGAGAATCGATATTTTTTGTTGATTGCTGATTCTAGAACCATAGAACACTATGGCACAGTACAGACCCTTCAGTCCTCCATGTTGTGCCGACGCATATAATCCTTAAAAATGTACTAAACCCACACTACCCCATAACCCTCTATTTTTCTTTCATCCATTTGCCTGTCCAAGAGGCTCTTAAATACCCCTAATGTTTTAGCCTCCACCACCATCCCTGGCAAGACATTCCAGGTACTCACAACCCTCTGTGTAAAAAAAACTTACCCCTGATGTCTCCCCTAAACTTCCCTCCCTTAATTTTGTACATATGCCCTCTGGTGTTTGCTATTGGTGCCCTGGGAAACAGGTACTGACTATCCACCCTATCTATGCCTCTCATAATCTTGTAGACCTCTATCAAGTCCCCTCTCATTCTTCTACATTCCAAAGAGAAAAGTCCCAGCTCTGCTAACCTTACTTCATATGACTTGTTCTCCAAACTAGGCAACATCCTGGTAAATCTTCTCTGCACCCTCTCCATAGCTTCCACATCCTTCCTATAATGAGCTGACCAGAATTGAACACAATACTCTAAGTGCGGTTTCACCAGAGATTTGTAGAGTTGCAACATGACCTCTCTACTCTTGAACTCAATCCCCCTGTTTCTGAAGCCTAGCATCCCATAGGCCTTTTTAACTACCCTATCAACCTGTGCAGCGACCTTAAGGGATGTATGGATTTGAACTCCAAGGTCCCTTTGTTCATCCACACTCTTAAGTAACTGACCATTAATTCTGTACTCAGTCTTCTGGTTTGTCCTTCCAAAATGCATCACCTCACACTTATCTGGATTGAACTCCATCTCCCATTTTTCTGCCCAACTCTGCAGCCTGTCTATATCCTCTTGTAACCTTCAACAACCTTCTGTTGTCATTAATTTCACTAATGTAGCAAATTTTGATCACTCATCTTTGCTGGTTTTGTTATAAAGGATTAAACATGCTTATTTTTGACTTGGAAATTACTTACTTGGAAGCTCATCACAATGTTAATTCCCTCACTCAGTCTCTTCAGCATTATTTGTTTCTTTTCCAAGTCACCACTTCAACTATAAATGGAACTCCTACGATTGAGCACTGAGTGCTCCGCCTGAGGCCTTTAAATACACTTTCCGTGAAGGAATTTGGCAGGCAATAATTTGCAGTCTGAGTATTAAAGGGATACTGTCAGCTGACCACACTCTGGGGAATTAGAGTGCCGAAACGTGGATGCTTGCTGCTGTTCAGTCCAGACCATGACTCAAGGTTTTATAAGCTCAAGGGTTTAAAAATGTTCACTGAAGTGATCATTATTTCAGTAATGCTTCAAGTTCGATTGATCATCTCCAGTTATCATCTAGCAACCCAGTATGATTTACACTTCAGTCAGGCACAGAATAATGTCAGTCCTTATTTTCGGCCATTGTAAGGAAACTTGGACAACGTCCTTGTAGAAGGAACCATCACTAGTTAGTCTCAGAAAGTTACTAGTTAGTCTTATACGAACTCCTATTAGACAGTGGCAGGAAATGAACCTGCATCACTGCTGATTTAAAGCATTACGGTAACCGCTACACTACTGTACCGCCCTACCACTCTCTGTGTAAATGAGAACTTGCCATGCACATCATCTTTAAACGCGCCCCTCTCATCTTGAAGGACTGTTGGTCTCACTACAGAGATGCAGATCTTAAGACCGAGTTCACAAATTCGCTTTGAATAGCTCGCAGCTAGCATAGTGCTTTGCAATGTCAGTGAAAGGAAAATGGGTTTCAATCCCTCCTGCTGTCTGTGAACAATTTGTACATTCTCCCCATGACTATGTGGGTCTCCACCGGGAGCTCTGGTTTCCTCCCACATTCCAAAAGACGTGCAGGTTAGAGCTAGTAACTTGTGGGCATTCTATGTTGGTATCGGAAGCACGGTGACACTTGCAGGATACCCCTAGTATTTTCTCGGACTGTGTTGGTTGTTGATGCAAATGGCGCATTGCACTGCATGTTTGAATGTACGTGTGACAAATAAAACTTATTTTTAATCTTTTTATCTGTTCTGTCTATCCTGCTCCCCTTTCTGCGCATTTCACCCCCTCACTTTCTCTCTGAAACTTCAGACCATATTCTGCTTCTTGTATCCCCACACCTTCAGCCACCATCCCATTCTCTCCCACGCCTCTTGCTCTCCAGCACCCATGATGTCCATTCAAAGCCATTTGTCAAAGCCTCAGAAAAGATTTCAGGCGGCCAATTGTTTGTTTGCATCTTGGGTGAACAATTTCCTCCTCAGTATTGAAACCCAAAAACCTGGAGATACTGAAAGCCTGAAAGATAACACAAAAGTCAAAAATTACTCTGCACAATGGATATTGAGTCTTTGGAGAGGATGCAGAAGAAGTTTACCAGAATGCTGCCTGGGTTAGAGAGCATAGGCTATCATAAGAGGTTAGACAAACTTGGGTTATTTTCTCTGGAGCAGTGGAAGCTCAGGAGATCTGAAAGGGAGTTATAAGATTATAAGAAGCACAGATACAGATAGTATCTTTTTTCACAGTGTTGGAATGTCTAATACCAGATTACATGGATTTAACATGATATGGGGTCGTTTCCAAGGAGCTATGAAGGACTTTATTTTTACACAGAGTGCGGTGGATGCCTGCAATATTCTGCCTAAAGAGGGGATAGAAGCAGATACATTCAGGACTTCTAAAAGATATTTAGATAGGCACATGAATGTGAGGGAAATGGAAGGATATAATCATCGTGTAGGTTGACAGGATTAGTTTAGTTAACCATTTGATGACTAATTTAATTGGGTTGGTACAACTTTGTGGGCTGAATGGTCTGTTCCTGTTCTGTACTGTTCTGTTATCCATCTTCTTCATCAGGCAATATGTTGGTTAGGTTTGCAAACTTTCATTGGAACTCCTTTCCCTTGTTCAGGGGACAATACTCTCTGTGCTGTTGACTGGGAAGGATTTTCCTGACCTCCCCAATTCAAGGGGAGGAGGTGTAGTGAGAGGCGGGATTCTGTATAATCCAAGGCTGTAATCTGACCGAGACCATCCCAGGTAGGTAAGGAGTCATTCTGTCTCAGGATGCAGTCTGCCAGGACGTTCCCAGCAACTCTTTCCACCCTAATTCAGGGTGCCGTCATCTCAAAGTCTGGAACCTGGCTGGGAACCCTCCAGGGCTCTCCTAATGAAAGATAAAGTCAAGCTTATTGTCATATCCAGAATCAGATTTACTATCACTGGTATATGCCATGAAATTTGTTGTTTTGTGGCAAAAGTACATTGCAATGCATAATAATAAAAACTATAAATTACACTAAGTATATATAAAAGAGAAAATTAAATTAAATAAGTAGTGCAAAAAGAGAGGAGAAAATACTGAGGTAGTGTTCATAGGTTCATTGTCCATTCAGAGATCTGATGGCAGAGGGGAAGAAGATTTTCCTGATCATTGAATGTGTGTCTTCAGGCTCCTATATCTCCTCTTTGATGTTAGCAATGAGAAGAGGGCATCTCCTGGGTGATCCAGGTCCACTTTTTTGAAGAATTGCCTTTTGAAGATATTCTCGATGCTGGGAAAACTCAGGCCCAGGATGGAGCTGGCTGACTTCAGAATTTTCTGCAGCTTTTTCTGATCCTGTGCAGTGGCCCGCTCCATACCAAACAGTGATGCAACCAGTTAGAATGCTCTCTGTGGCACCTATATATAAAAATTGGCATGTATCCGTAGTGACACCCAAATTTTCCTTAAATGCTCAATGAAATATAGCCATGCTGTGCTTTCTTTGTAAGTGCATCGACATGTTAGGCCCAGGATAGATCCTCAGAGATGTTGGCACCAGGAACTTGAAACTCCTCACCCTTTCTACTTTTGATCCCTCAATGAGAATGGGTGCGTGTTCCCTTGACTTCCCTTTTCTGAAGCCCACAATCAATTATTTGCTCTTACTGACGTTGAGTGCAAGGTTGTTGCTGCAACACCACTCACTGTTCTATCTTGCTCCTCTATGCTTCCTCCTCACCATCTGAAATTCTGCCAACAGTAGTTTTGTCATCTACAGATTTTTAGATGGTCGTTGAGCTGTGCCTAGCCACACAATTGTTAGTGCAGTGAGAGTAGAGCAGACGACTAAGGGTGCATTCATGAGGTGCCTCAGTGTTGATTGTCAGTGAGGAGGAGATGTTACTTCTGATCTGCACAGACTGTGGTCTCCCCAGGAGGAAGTCAAGGATCAAGTTACAGAGAGGAGGTACAGAAGCCCAGATTTTGGAGCTAGTTGATTAGAACTGAGAATCTACTTGTGTTTTTTGGTGATCCAAGGGCGAGTAGAGAGCCAGTGAGATTGCATCCGCTGTAGACCTTTTGTGGTGATAGGCAAATTGCAATGGATCTGGGTCCTTGCTTTGGCAGGAGCTGATTCTAGCCATGACCAACCTCTCAAGGTACGTCATTCATGAATACATGCAATGAAAACCTACTTGCAGCAGCATCGCTGGCACATAGCATCTGTTACAGAACCAGAAGAAACTCAGCATAAATTAGCATAAATTATACAACAAAGAGCACAACTAAAGCAAACCCTCCATTGTAGTACAAAGTGGACATAGTGTTGCTATACTGTGGTGGTGATCAGGGTTGTCCAGGTTTTCTCAAGAAATGAAGTGGCTGTTCCTGAAACAGGTGGTGTGGGAGTTCAGACTTCTGGGCCTCCTTCTGGATATCTGCAAGAAGATGGGATTACCCAGATGGAAAGGATCTTTGATGATAGATGTTGCCTTTTTAACACAGCACCTCTTGTAGATGCCACCTATGGTGGAGAGGGATCTAATCGGCTGAGCCCACTACTCTCTGCAGCTCCTTATGCTCCTGAGCATTTGAATTGTTGTACCAGACCATCATGCAACCTGTCATGTAATCTCAGAGACCATGACATCCAAGGCCTTCATTATATCAAAGATCTCTCTCGAGGTCTCTTACAAAAGCTTCATGAGAACTGAGGCTGTCCCCAGATGCTACCTTACACTGACAGAGTGTAAGCCCCAAATGAACAGTGAGTGGGTTGCTGTGTCCAAGAACAGCCTTTACCAGTTCATGGGGTAGGATTCATCTTTACTCCAGAGAAAGTCGCATGTCGCTGCCATGGTCCATCTTTATTCTCACCAAATGGATAAATCGCATACAACTTTCACATTGCATATATACAGTGGATTCCAGTTAATTAGGCCATTAGTTAATTGGAGCAGCCACTTATTTGGGACAACTCTTGAACATCAAAAAATAATTGAGAAAATAACCAGGATTCCATTTGTTTATTTGGGACACTGCACTGCTTAATTGGGACAGGAGAAAGTTGCCAAAAAGTTTCCAACTAGCATCAAGATGCATACACTTGTTGTAGCCATTAGACAGTGCACTGTTTTTAGAGCAAATAGTTTTTAAATAGCATCAGTTGTGTGTGTTTGTGTTCTAAAAGCGATGGTGTTTGTCACTGATAGTTGGCGAGAATTAAGCAGCAAGATAATTCAATACTGTTTTGCTCACTGCTTTTTCAAGCATTCAGACTTAAAGATGCCAGAATTGGACAGGAGTGAAACGGAAATGATTTCACTACTTCAACAAGTTAAAAACTATGAAGAATTTGAAGGTATCAACAATCATCTTGAATATTATAATGAAAATAAAAGTTTGGAGCATGCCATCGTCAAAAGCATTGTATGAAGGCAATCCATTGCCTGCACTAGGTATCAGCACTGATTTTGTTCATTTACAGTCAATCAAAAGAACATGGCAGTGTACACTGGATGAATTCCTCCATCGATAATTATTAGGAACTACAGTTTTATAGTACTGTAGTAGTATTGGTAGTGTTCTAATGTGTTCTGTATTTCATTTAAATACGTAATTTAATACTCTGTTAAACAGTAGTTTGTCTTTTTTATGCCTTTTTAACTATTTCTATGAAATTTCAGCTAATCAGGACAGCCACTTAAGAGGGTCAAAATGTACTGGTCCTGATCTGTCCCAATTAAACAGAATCCACTGTATTAAGGAATTTGCTGTGGTGTGTTGCTTAGGGCATGGCACGCAACAAAAAACAGCATTCAACAATTATAAAGAATAAAGGACTACTCTAATAATAAAGTTGGAGTAAAATGTTCAAAAGTTCACAGTTCAAATTAAATTTGTTATTGAAGTACATATATGTCATCATGTACAAACTTGAGATGTGTTTCCTCACTTTCTTGTGGGCATACTCAGTAAATCCAAAAGACATAATAGAATCAATGAAAGACTGCACCCAACAGGACAGACAAACAACCAATGTGCAAAAGACAACAACTGTACAAATACAGAAGAAAGAAGAAATAATAATTATAAATAAATAAGCAACAAATATTGAGAACATGAGATGAAGGGTCCTTGAAAGTGAGCCCATGAGATGTGGAAGCAGTTTACAGATGGCAAGTAAAGTTGAGTGAGGGGTAATAACTGTTCATAAAGCTGTTGGTGAGAGTGTAGCTTCAGTTGTCACAAGAACTAGGCCTCAAGCCTTGGGCTTGCCTGCTGCTGCAGACCATGTGAGAGATACTGGTCATTGTTGCTCAGGGTCTTGGACTATATGTTTCCTTTTTAAGTGAATATGCTTCTTTGCTCAACATTTTGAATTATGTTACTTGCTATTTTTGAATGCTTGTTATTTTGAATGTTTTGCACCTTGGCCCAGAAGAATGCTGACTCATTCTGCTATACCTGTCTATGATTTGAATGATAATTAAATTTGATTTGAATTTGAGTTGATTTGGTAGTGGTCCCTGATGATAGATGCTGCTTTCCTGCAACAGCACTCTGTGTTAGAGATGCTTAATCATGGGGAGGGCTTTGCCTATGACAGAATGGGCTGTCCCCACTACATTTTGTAGGATTTACCATTCAAAGGCATACTAGGCTGTGATGCAATCAGCCAATATACTCTGCACAACACACCTTATACAAAAGTGAATAAATTCATAAACACCAGCATGTATTTAGAAAGTAAACAGCATTATAAAAGTGGTTTAAAGAGTTTACAGTGCAGTGATGGGATAATAGATACAAGAAGATGAAGGGTTGATCAGATTAACTTCCTGAGGGGAAAATTTTAAGATAGTGTGAAATTCGTGTTTTAATGGCATTTTACCACTTTTCAGAAGGGAGCTTTTAGAAAAGGCAGTTTGCAGAGGGTTAGTGCCTGCAATGACAGATCCAGTTTACTGTTGTCATGGGCACACATACCCAGGGTATAAATGTCATGAAAATTTGCTTTTCCTTTGTATCAACAGCACATTACTTGACAAGCTTAAGTTAGCATCAACTTCAATTAGCATAAATTATACATAACTCGCACAAAAAAAAATAAGGTCACTACTGCAGATGAGTGAGAGAAAAAAATATATAGTCTGAGATTTTGTAAGGAATCTTCTGCTCAGTTCAAGAACCTGAGAGCACTGGGGAAGAAGCTGGTGTTGAACCTTGAGCTGCGGGTTTTTGTGCTCCTGTAGCTCCTGCCTGATGGCAGTAATGAGAAGAGGGCATAGCCCAGATGGTGGGGTCCTTTGTTCCCACAGTAGTCTCATCACATAAGAAGAAATTGTGGTGCTTCTTTATATTGGCTCTTTGTTCCTGCGTCAATTCTGATTTCCAGATCTAATAAATTATTTGACATCCATCTTGCAGTATTGAGGTATGTAAATTATTTCTCTGAAAGGCAGAATTAGCTGAACCAAATGCATTTCTCACTCCAGATAGCTGAACTGATGGACTTTATTTGCTCACTTGTTTATTGAGATACAGAGCAGGGTAGGCTGTTCCAGCCCTTCGAGCCACACCGTCCAGTGACCCCCAATTTAACCCCAGCCTGACTACAGGACAATTTGCAATGACCATTAACCTACCAACCGGTACTTCTTTGGATTGTGGGAGGAAACTGGAGCACCTGGAGGGATCCCACACAGTCACGGGGAGAATGTACAAACTCCTTCTGACAGCATCGGGAATTGAACGCAAGTTGCTGGTACAGCAGTGTGCTACCCTAACCATTATGGTACCATGCTGTCTCCACCATTGCTTGTAAGGAGAATTGTATATTCTCCTTGTGGGTTTCCTCCGAGCGCTCTGCTTTCCAAAGTTAATAGGTTAATTGGTCACATGGGTATAATCGGACAGCCCGGACCCTTTGGGCTGGGAGGACCTGTTACCATGCTGAATCTGTAATAAATAAATAATTGCAGCCTAATTCAACATTAGGAGCTCAGCGGGTTGAGTAGCATCTGTGGGGGGCAAAGTAACTTTCAATGTTTCATGTTGATTCCCTGCATCGGGATAAAGAGTGGAGAGGGGTTGGCTAGTAGTAATTGAAGAATGGGAGTGGTGAGAGAGGGCACCAAGGATCTCATACCTCTTCCTTCTTTACCCTTTATATCAGCCTTCTCTCTCAGTCCTGACACAGGATTTCAAACCAAAATGTCGGTAATTCCTTCCCTTCACGCACATGCTGCTCGACCCCCTGCGTATTTCCAGGAGGTTGTGTGTTGCTCCAGGTTCCAGCAAAGCAGTGTCTTCTGGATTCAGTGTAGCAGCGAGGAAGTGCTACATTGACAGAAGTGTCGTCATTGGGATGAGAAGTCCCAAAGCTGGCACAGGTAAACATAAAGATTTGAGGAGCACGCATAAAATTCTGGAGTAACTCAATAGGTCAGGCGGGATCTATGGAGGGAAATCAATGTTTTGGGTCAAGACTCTTCATTGGAACTGGAAAGGAGCAGAACTCTGCCCCACCTGGCTTACGCCCCCTTCTATATTCATAGATGGTGCCTGGCTTGCTGAGCTTCTCCAGCTTTTTGCTCAAGATTTCCAACATCTACAGAATCTCTTGCATTAGACATAAAAAGTTGCTTCATGTTTCTTTAATTCAGTGGAGTTTGCAAAGTGGAACTGAGGCACACAATTGTTACCATAGGGAATGGAAAACTACATCTTTTACTGTTCAAGTGTGACTCTTCAAAATTGACGGTAAAGCAAGCACACCTTGGTGCTCTATCCATGTATGATATGCATCAAAGGCTATAACATCCTTTGTTTGTTCAGGATAGGAGATACAGGAGCCTGAAGATGCACACTCAATGTTTCAGGAAAAGCTTTTTCCCCTGCACCATCAGATTTCTGAATGGTAGTAATGGGAAGAGGGCATAGACCAGACGGCAGAGTCTTGTACATGAACACACTTGCTCTTTAATATAATATTTCAGTATTATTCTTTTCAGTATTCTTTTGTACTATTTATTTATATTATTTTTTATTATCCTGCTGCTGCCTGTAAGGAGCTTGTCATTCTCCCTGTGACCATGTAGTTTTCCTCAGGGTGCTCTAGTTTCCTCACACATGCCAAAGACTTTCAGTTTGTAGGTTAATTGCTCATTGTAAATTATCCCATGATTAGGCTAGGGTTAAATCAAGGGATTGCAGGATGGCACGGCTCGAAGGGTCAGAAGGGCCAATTCTGCACTGTATATCAATAAGTTAATTATTTAACTGAAGAAATTTTTTATGAGTTGCACCGCACTGCTCTCACAATGAGAACAAATTTCATGACATATATCAGAGATAATAAACCAGATTCAGATTCCCTTTAAGCTCACAGGCTAACCACAAAGCACATGCTGCGTGTGAGATCAGAGAACTATCATCAGAGGGCCACAATTAGACCACGCTCGTACACGGGTTGTTTTAGATTCAATTTATGGATGATGTTGACATTAATGCTATGTAAGAAATGCAAATATAAAGAAGTAACGTGGCATTTTAAGCGAGAACGATGAGAACATTTTGCATCAGCTGTTGAAGAAGGCAAACTGCTGTGCTGCATCAACAAAGCATCACTCACACACTCACTACAAAACGGGTGACTTGATTGTCACCATTAGACAAATTATTACTTTTTTCTGCTGTGCTCTCTTATTACTACCATCAGAGAGAAGGCACACATTCAACATTTTAGGAACAGCTTCTTTCCCCTCTGTCATCAGGTCTTTGAATGGATAATGAACCTGCCAATGAAAACTACCCTATTTTTGCTCTCTGCTTGGAGCATAGAACAGTACAGCAAAGGAACAAGCCCTTTGGTCCACAGCGTTGTGCTGAACCAATTAAATTAATAATCAAATGACCAACTAAACTAATCCTTTATGCCTTTACAACGTCCATATCTATCCATTTTCCTCACATTATTGTGCCCATCTAAATGTCTCTTGAAAGTCCCTAATGTATCTACCCCTATCATCACCCCAGGCTGTACATTCCAGGCCCCCACCACTCTCTGAGTAAAAAAACTTGCCTCTCTCCTCTCCTTTAAAATTACCCCCTAACCTTCAATGCCTGCCTTTTGCACTCTTTCTTTAAGTTATTTTTGAATATATTTCTTACTGTAATTTATAGTATTTTATGTATTACACTGTACTGCAGCCACAAAGCAATAAGTGTCATGACATACAGTACTGTGTAAAAGCTTTAGGCTCATATATATCTCTAGAGTGCCTAAGACTTTTACACAGTACTGTATTTGTCAACGTGGAGTGGAGAGTGAGTGTGTGAAACTGGAGGGAGCAAAGCATAATGGGAATGGCGAGGGAGGAGTGCCGCAAGAGGGTTGTGGGACAAGTGGCAGAGGAGTGCTAGAGACTGTGGCTGGTGTGGGGGCAAACATACACAGTCTTGAGACACCGGGCAAGGCCATTTGATTCCGAACAATTGGTTTATTGATTGTTTCAGATTGTCTCTATGGTGCTTCCCACTCCCTACCCTCTCCTTTCCCTTCCCTTCCCCTTTTCCCCAACTATGATTCCCCTCTCCTTGCCCACTGCCTTCCAATCACAATCAGGTTTATCATCACTCACGTATGTAGAGAATTTGATGCGGAGAAATTACTTTACTTTCATCGTAGAGGGTAGTAAATCCATGGAATTTGTTGCCACGAGAGACTGTGGAGGCCAAGTCATTGGGTGTATTTAAGGCAGAGATAGATAGGTTCTTGATTAGCTGGGGCATCAAAGGGTATGGGGAGAAGGCAGGGGAGTGGGGATGACTGGAAGAATTGGATCAGCCTATGATTGACTGGTGGAGCAGACTCGATGAGCTGAATGGCCTACTTCTGCTCCTATATCTTATTGTCTTATGGTCTTATATGTCATGAAATTTGTTTATTCTGCCACAGCAGTACAGTGCAATGCATAAAATTATCACAGTACTGTGCAAAAGATTTAGACACCCTAGCTACATCTATAGTATGTGCCTAAGACTTTTGCATAGTGCTTTACATTAGTGATATTAAACCTGAATCTGATCCTGAATATCCTGCTGGATCAGAACTAAAGTAGAATAACAGTTATAGGAAGAAGTACAGTTGACGTTTCGGGGACAAAGGGTCTCGGCCCAAAACGTCGACAGTGCTTCTCCCTATAGATGCTGCCTGGCCTGCTGCATTCCATCAGCATTTTGTGTGTGTTGCTTGAATTTCCAGCATCTGCAGATTTCCTCGTGTTTGCGTAGAATAACATTATTGGCTTAAAATGATTTAACTAAGGATACCATTTCTTGTGTTCAAGAAAGAAACACTCAGTACAACCAAGAATGATACACATATATAGCTCTTTGAAAAAGATGATGAAGAAGCTGTTTGGCATGTTTGTCTTCATTGGTCAGAGTATGAGTACAGGTGGTGGATGGTGGTAAATTCATGTTTTGAATTTACAAGATTATCAGCGTACTGTGTGCAATTTTGGTTGCCCAGCTGTAGGAAGAATGCTACCTTTCTTTCTTGGTTTTATAGCTACTCGGAGTAGAATTGCAGAGTTGTATACTTTGATAATAAATGGCCCTTTGAACCCTTGAACTAAGTTAGAAATATTGACAAAGCTATTCCCGGGACAGGAGGGTTTGAGTTGCAAGGACAGAATTGAAAGTCTGGGGCATATCTCCCTGGAGCATTGGAGGCTGAGTGGTGACATTATAAATGTACATAGAAGCATGAGGGGCGTAGATAAGATGAATTGTCACAGAATGTTTTCCCTTGATAGTTGAGTCTAAAATGAGAGGCTCTAGATTTATGGTGAAAGGATAAAAATTTAAATGGGACTGGAAAGAAAATCTTTTTACACATAGAGGGTGGCGGGTACACGGGATGAGCTGACCAAGGAAATGGCAGAGTTTGGTACATTACAATGTTTAAAAGACAATTGGGTAGGTATGAATCATTGACTGTTTATTCCTCTCCAGAGATGCTGTGTGACCTTCTGAGTTCCTCCAGCATTTTGTGTGTGTTACTCCGGATTTCCAGCATCTGCAGAATCTCATGTGTACATGGATAGGAAATGGTTAGAAATGGATATCGACCAAAGGAAGGCAAATAGGGCTAGCTCAAGTGGGTAAATTGGTTGGTATGGATGTTGAACTGAAGGCACTGCTTCAATGCCATACACCTCTCAGTTCATTCAAATTTATTCAAATTCGTTAATTTATCACATTTACAGACAGACAGACATACTTTATTGATCCTGAGGGAAATTGGGTTCCGTTACAGTCGCACCAACCAAGAACAGTATGGAAATATAGCAATATAAAACCATAAATAATTAAATAATAATAAATAGATTATGCTAAGTGGAAACATATACATCAAAACATAAATGAAATGTATTGTTTATGTTAATAATCAACACAATCTATGGGGGAAAAGAAAGCACAGTCGATGTTTCAAGCCGAAACACCATGATGATGCTGCCTGGCCTGCTGAGTTCCTCCAGCATTTTGTGTGTGTTGCTCTGAGTATATCAATGCACGGTTTTGTTACAGCTTGGAATACCACTTGTGCTAAGCATTCATATTCTGCTGGATGAGTTTTAAAGTAAAGGTTTCAATTTTAAACCAAAGTAACAGGAAACTAAAGTGTACAATAAATTTCAGTTTTCAATCTCCTATTGACTTATGGCCAGCGTAGAGATTGTATGCCTCCAGCTCAAACAGTTAGGACCAATGACGCAGTAAGCATGCTTTTGGTATTTTTGTCTAAGTGTTGATGGGAGCATGAGAAATAAGCAATGCCTGAACCTGTGTTTCTTGAACTTTAGAATATAATTGCATGTGTGCCAAAGCAGCCCTCTGGTATCACTGTGACGTTAAGTGCAAATGATAAATAGATGAATTCCTGGGCTGCATGCATCTGACAAGTGTAGGAGACCTGACGTGAAAGCAGTGGCTTTGGACCAACTTATCTTTCAGCAATCTGCAGATCTGTGGATAGAGATTGGTTGCAGTGGGAGTTAATGACACCATTAGTATTGTATCAATGTGTCTATCAGAATGGTGAAAAGAGGCAGCTAGATTTTTGTTCTTAGTCATCTCACAATTTTGTCATATTCAGCGATGGTGGGAGGATGGGTAGGAAAAAGTTTACCTGTGTTCATTGTACTTATCCAGCACCGATTTGATGCCATTTTCACCCAGAAGCTAGATTATCTCAGGAGTGATGGGCAGGTTCATTAACGCCGAGTAAATGAGTGAGTGGGAAGTTTGAGGAAAATGAAGGGCAAAGAAACGATGGTGTTAATGCAGGATAAATGTAAACGGATGGTCAAAGTTTCTATCCTGCAGCTCGCTATGACACTATGAACTGTGGCTCTGTATTGTTAAAAGATTAGGGCAGGCACATTAACAAAACACAAAAACAACTTAACATAGAACATAGAACAGTAAAACAGTACAGGCCTTTTAGCCCACAGTGTTGTGCCGCACTTTTAATCTACCCTAATATCAATCTAACTCTCCACTCCCAAATGACATTCATGTCTCTTATGTATCTGCCTCTCCCACCATCCCAGCACTTCCTACTTTCTGAGTATAAAGCTTACCACTCACTTCCCGCTTACTTTCTTCCAGTCACCTTAAAATGATGCCTTCTCATATTAGCCATTTTCAACTGGGAAAGAGATACTGATAAATCACTCGATCAATGGCTTTATTATCTCTACCTCTCATCCTCCTTCACTCCAAACAGAAATGCCCTAGTTCACTCAAACTATCTTTGCGGGACATTTCTCTCTAAACTTGGCAGCATCCTAGTAAGTGTACTCTGCACCCTCTCTAAAGCTTCCACATCCTTCCTATAATGAGGTGATCAGAAATGAACACGATACTCCTACTGTGGTCTAAGCAATATTTATAGAGCTGCAACACACACACACAAAATACTGGAAGAACTCAGTAGGCAAGGCAGCATCTATGGAAAGGAGTTTCTCCACCATTTTGTGTGTGTGTTGCTTGGAATTCCATCATCAGCAGAATTTCTCTTGTTTATTATAGAGCTTCACAGCTCTTGAACTCAGACCCCTGAGTAATGAAGGCTAATGCACCGTATGCCTTCTGAACCACCCTATACACTTTTAGGGACCTGTGGAAGTGGACTTCTGCTCCTCCACACTAGGAATCTTGCCATTAACCCTGGATTCTGCCTTCAAACTCAGCCATCCAAAGTGAATCACTTCACACTATGATGGGTTGAACTCCATCTGCCACTTCTCAGCCACTTCTAAATCGACAGAAAATAGTTCGGCATTTTGTGTGCCTGTAGAGAGCTCAGCCATCAGTTATTGTAATTCTGAGGGTCATGGGTTATCTAAGAATATAATAAATATCCATTTTTAGATTACTCATGGTGAATTTTTGTTTTACATATTAAGGCTGTTTATGAAATATGTTGAACAGTAACCATCCTGTCAACTAAACAGCGGAGGCATTCCCTGCTTAGAAAGTTGGCAGTGCACCAAAAGCATTGAATATGAGCCAACATGATTCCCATTACTGGTTCGAGTACACCGTCTGCATCGGTGTACTCATTTTCATTCATTAGCAAGTATGATCTCCTAAATGGGCTTTCTTTCACTGATGCCTTTAACTCGTCTGTAAATCTGCAGCTATTGGCTTTACTCGAATGACTTGCATAACAAGGTGTGAAAAGCAGCAGAAACAGCCCCTCCATGCCATCGCTGCTGGGTTAAAATTATCGCTGGGATTAGTCAGCAAGATCCTGTGAAAGGCGGATTGCATGGAGCTAATTTTCTGGCCTGTGTCCCACTCTTCGTCTTCCAATGATACTTGCGCACAACTCACACTGAAGAACTAATTTGTTGGAAATCAAATCAGAAGATCAGAGAGCTAATGCAATTTAAAGACTTCTTCCACTTTGCTGCATCACAGCAGGTAGCAACATTAAACTTAATAAAATTTGAGATCTTTGTCTAAAACAGTTTAAGATGCAAGCATAATGCAATTTATTGAGCATTTGTCGAGCTCCCTGCAGGGCATAGTACTATAGTGGTTGGTTACTCTGAATCATATCCAGAGGCCACCAACACCAAGCACATGCAGCAGAAGTAAGCTATTTGGCTCCTCGTGCCTGCCCTGCCAATCAATATAATCAGGTCTGACCTCCCCCAGGCCTCGTTTCCTCTTCTGTACCAGCGTCACGGGCCCTGTCTGTGGAAGCATCTGTAATTTCTATATTACAGACACTACAGCAGTCTATAGTTTCTATATTGAATGCTTTAAGGAAGTGCAGGATCAGACCCAAGGAATTGGAGGATGTTGCTGCTGACCGTAACACTTGGCGACAGCTGTGTAGGGACGGGTTCATATACTGGAGATGCAAAGAACAACCGGAAGACAGCAGAAGAGAGCCAGGAGAAATGCAGCCATGGTTGCCATCACTACCACTACCACCACTACCACATATACATATCCCACCTGCATCAGAGCTTGTGGGTCCAGGATAGGACTGTATAGTCATCAAAGATCTCACTGTTAAAGGAGTGGACGTCATCATCGGATTTCAATGGACAGAAGAAGAAGTTTCTATATTAGCTCCTTAGCCTTCTTGGACTCCACGGCACCAGATTGAAAGTAAGTTAATCCTGAAGGACCGCTTCGGAAAGAGCTACAGAGTTGGGGTGAATGACTCCATATATCTAAGTTAAAATATCACTGCACTTTGGGAGTTTCAAATCAGTTAATTGAAGGATTACTTGGTGAACAACATATACAAAATGCTGGAGGGACTCAGCAAGTCAAGCAGCATCTAGGGAGGAGAATAAGCTGTTCATGTTTTGGGATGAGACACTTCATCAGGATTGGAAAGGAAGGGGACGGAAGGCAGAATAAGAAGGTGAGGAACAGGAAGTCGTACAAGCTGGCAGGTGATAGGTGAGAGCAGGTAAGGAGGAAGGTGGATGGTTGTGAAGGGAGGGGGATGAACGAAGAATCTGGGAGGTGATAGATGGAAGAGTGGGAACCTCTTAGCTCAGGGCTGCCAGCAGAAGTTGAGGGTGCAGGTTTAATTGTAACACTTAAGGTATGTTTGGATAGGCATATGGATGAGAGGGGTATGGAGGGCTATGGTCCAGGGGCAGGTCAATGGAATTATGCCAAAACTAAGCCACTATAGTGTAGATGGGCCGAAGGGCCTGTTTCTGCACTGTAGTGCTCTATGACTCTATGTACCAAGCTTTACACAACATTTCCTGAATATTGCACAATTTGTCTCATCACAGTGCCTATAAAAAGTATTCGCCCCCCCCCCCCCGAAAGTTTGCATGTTTTATTGTTTTACAACATTGAATCACAATGGATTTAATTTGGCTTTTTTGACACTGATCAAGACAGAAAAAGACACTTTTGTGTCAAAGTGAAAACAGATCTCTACAAAGTGATCTAAATTAATTACAAATGTAAAACACAAAATAATTGATTGCATAAGTACAGGCAGTTGCTGGGTTAAGAACGAGTTCCATTCCTAAGTCCGTCTTTAAGTTGGATTTGTACATAAGTCGGAACAGGTACATCTGGTATTATTTAGCGTCAGTTAGTCAAACGTTTGTCTTAGTATACAGTATATATTTTACCTTTCTATGCATATAAAATACTTAAGAAACATATTTATTTCAATAATTAAACCACTGTGTTGCTTAGTAATAATTGTAGCTTTCATCGGGACAGGGCCTTTCACATGCTCCATTATTCTCACTTTATCCTTTACCTGTATCCTTTAAAATTGTTCCGATTGTTGACCGACTGTAGCCTAACACTTTTCCAATGACTGATGGTGTATCACCTCTTTCCGATCGCTTTATAATTTCCACTTCATTTTCAATCGCGATTGTTTTCCTTCAATGGAACAGAAAACTGTAGATTCAGCATCAACTGCAGGTTCACTGCTGCCCTGGGGTCCTAAAGTCCACCCAAACTGAGACAGGTTAAATGGGACAAGTGGGGGCAGTACTGACTGGAGAAGGGAGGGTGAGGGTGAATCTTGCTATGAAATATTTAAGCCAAATACAAAGTTACACACTCAACACAGTGTTAATGGTAATGACTTAAAATGGCGGATGGCATCATGATCCGACTTAAAATGGCAGACGGTGCTGTGATCGGACTTACAATGGTGGACAGCATTCTCCTCTGTCCAGTCGTAAGTTCGAGTTGTTTATAAGTCGGACATTTGTAACTCGGGGACTGCCTGTATTCACCCCTTTTAATATGACACACCAACTCATCACTGGTGCAGCTGATTGGTTTCAGAAGTCACATAATTAGTTAAATGGAGATCACCTGTGTGCAGTCAACGTGTTTCGATTGATTGCAGTAAAAATACACCTGTGTCTGGAAGGTCCAACTGCTGCTGAGTCAGTATCCTGGCAGAAACTACTCCAAGAAAAAGAATGCTCCAAGCAATTCAGTAAAAAGGTTGTTAAAAAAAACACAAATCAGGAGATGGACATAAGAAAGTTGTCAAGTCACTGAATATTTCTTGGATTACAGTTACGACAATCATCAAGAAATGGAAAGAATATGTCACAGCCATAAATCTGCCTATCCTCAAAAACTGAGTTACTGGGCTAGAATGGAACTAGTGAGGGCAGCCACCAAGAGACTAATGACAACTCTGGAGGAGTGAAAAGCTTCAGTGGCTGAGATTGGAGAAACTGTGCATACAACAACAGTTGCCTGGGTATTTCACCAGTCACAGCTTTATGGGAGAACAGCAAAGAGAAAGCCACCATTGAAAAAAGCTCATAGGTAATCTTGGCTAGAGTTTGCCAGAAGGAGACTCCGAAGACTCCAGAGAGAATGGGAGAATCTGAAGTCAGCTGGAAGAAGATTTTATCGTCAGATGAAATCAAAATTGAGCTTGGCCAACAGACTAAGTGCTATGTTTGGCATAAGCCAAACACTGACGCATTATCAAAATTACACCATCCCTACCACACAGCAAGGCGGTGACTGCATCATGCTGTGGAGGTGCTTCACTGTAGTAGGGCCTGAAAGGCTTGTGAAGGTAGAGGGTAAAATGAATGCAGCAAAATACAGGGAAATCCTGTAGGAAGACAATAGAACTGCAACTTGGAAGAAGATTTGTTTTCCAGCAAGAAAATGACCCCTAGCATAAAGCCAAAACCACACAGGAATTGCTGAAAAACAACAAAGTTAATGTCCTGGAGTGGCCAAGTCCGAGTCCAGATCTCAGTCGAATTGAAAATTTGTTGCTGGACTTGAAAAGGGCTGTTCACTCACAATTGCCATGAAATCTGTTATGCAGTTTTATTAAAAAAAATGGGGATAAACTGCAGTGTCCAGATGTGCAAAACTAATAGGGACCCATCCACACAGACTCAAGGCTGTAATTGCTGTCAAATGTGCATCTACTAAATACTGACTTGTAGGGGGTGAGTAATTATGAAATCAATTATTTTGTTTTATATTTGCAATTAATTTAGATCACTTTGTAGAGATCTGTTTTCACTTTGACATGAAAGTCTTTTTCTGCTGATCAGTGTCAAAAAAGCCAAATTAAATCCACTGTGAATCAGTGTTGTAAAACAATAAAATATGAAAACTTCCAAGAGGGAGTGAATATTTTTATAGGCACTGTATGTATAGGTTTTTCCATTAATTGTATTTTTTTTTAATTTTCCCATAATTACCTGCAAGAAAATTAATCTCAGCCAATATCCTATAAGCTAGGGACCAACTATGGCCTCAGCCCAGGTAACAGCAGTCTTGCTCACCATGGTGTCTGTCTGCCAAGCGAATGTAGATCTTGGCAAGCAATTAAACTTCCCTGATTTCATTGCATCATCCCTGAGGCTTGACATGGTCGTTCTGTCAGAAGCCTTGAAGCAGGTGGTCATGGTAGAACTGGCAGTTCCTTGGGAAGACCAAATTGAGGAGGCATTTGTAGATCAGAAAGCCAAATATCAGAAGCTGGTAGATCAGTGCCAGCGACAGGGGTTGGGGGACATAATGCAAGCCAAAGGTGTGGGGTGTAGAGACTTTGTTGGTTGTTCACTGTGCAGAACCTAGCCTCTCCTTGGCATTATGGGGGCTGCAAATTAAAGATCCATCAGGACCATCACAGAGGCTGCTGACTGAGCCTTCTGATGAATATGGATCAAGAAGTGTGACCCGTGGACCAATGCTGATGGGACACAAACTGGGGCATGATCAACCTAGGCTGGGCCACCTAAGTGAGGGTGTCAGAGGTTGAAAGTCCAGAAACACCTGATGACCCCAGGTTACAGCACAGATGAAATGTCCCAGTGCATCCTGGGGTGTATCTCAGCATCAAGGCAGTATATAACAAAAACATATGATGATACTAAATTTATTTTGACTTTAATCCAAATAAATAGAAGACATTTCTGTACTTGCACAATATGTGTGAGAGCAGGATTAAACAGGATTCCTTGAAAGTGGTGGCACAGGTAGACCTGGTGGTGAAGAAAGATCTCCTGCCTTCATTGAGGACTGGAAATGAGAAGTCATGTTGCAGCTGTATAAGACTTTGGTAAAGCAACAGAAGGAGTACTTTGTACAGTTCTGTTTCCCCTTCTAGAGCAAAGATATTGTTAATCTGGAGATGGTAAAAAAAATTTATGAGAATGTGACACAGATTAGGGTGTTTGAGTTATAAGGAAATGCTGGACAGATTAGGACTTTTTTTTTTTGGAGTGTAGGAGCCTGAAGGTGCGATTACCATTTGTTCATTATGTGCCATGATGTATGATGAAAGCCATCATTTTCTTGGCAAATTTTTCTAAAAAAAGTGGTTTGCCATTGCTTTCTTCTGGTCAGTGCCTATACAATATAGGTGACCCCAGCCATTATCAATACTCTTCAGACATTGTCTGCCTTGCGTCAGTCGTCACATAACCAGGACTTGTGATCTGCACCACCTGCTCATTCGACCATCCATCACCTGCCCCCATGGCTACACGTGACCCTGATCGGGGGAGCTAAGTAGGGGCAACACCTTGCCCAAGGCTTACAGAGGGATGGAGTGCCTTACATCTCCTTTAGTAGAGACATACATTCAGCCCTTCTTTTAGGTCCCCCATCAAATCACATCGATAGTTTAGAAATATATAAAACAGTGAAGGACATAGTAGGCTGAACGGCAACAATCTTTTCCCCTGTACATTGGTGAGACCCATCATAAATCGGGGTCTACTTCTTCAAGCACTTTTATACCATCCACCACAAGCAAGGCTGCCAGTGGCCAAACATCTAAATTCCGATTCCCATTCTAATGTGTCAATCCATGGCCTCTTCTTGTGCCAAGATTAATCCACTCCCGGTGTAGAGAAGTAAAACCTTGTATTCCATCTGGGTACCCTCCAACCTGATGGTCTGAATATTGATTTATCTTTCTGGTGAACAAAATTTCCCCCCTTCCTCTATTCCCCACTCTGACCTTTAGCTTCCTCTCATTAGCCTTTTACTTACCCGGGTCCCCTCCTCCTTCCCTTTCTCCTATGGTTCACTCTATTCTCCTATCAGTTTCCTTCTTTCCCAGCCTTTGACTTTTCCTACCCACCTTGCTTCACTTACCACTTTCTAGCAATCTTCCTTCCCTGTTTCACACCACACCCCATCACCTTTTAATTCAGTTATCTTCTCCTTTCCTTCTCAGCCCTGAAGAAGAGTCTCGGCCTGAAATGTTCCATAGATATTGCCTGACCTGCTGAATTTTTCCAGTATTTTGCATGTGTTGCTTTTGATTTCCAGCATCTGATTTTTTTCTCGTGTTAGAGAGATGTAGGTTAACTACAGGCAAATGGGACAAGTTCATGTGGTAGACAATCTGGTTGGCATGGATGAAGTGATTTCCCATGTTGTCTAAATCTATGACTCTAAATATGAAATTTTGCTGAATCTGAGTACACTGGGTTTTTATTGGTTCTATGCTCCACCTTCCTGTCCCATTAGACCTGATCAAATGCAGTCCTTTATCACCCCCACCCATCATCTCTGATCACCATTGCTATTCCCATGAATCCTTATCCATTTGCTCATGGATCCTCCTATCACCCGCCTGATCTTGATCAACCTCTTCTCCTTTATACTGGCTACCTCCCCTCTACTCTCTGAATCCAGGTGAAAGTTCCCAACCTGAAATGTCAACTGTCCGTTTCCCTCCACAGATGCTGGCTGACACATTGAGTTCCTCCAGCAGTTTGTTTTTTTTTCCCCCAGTCTCTGGTTCCTCCATTAACTAAATTTAGACATTTTAACAGTTAATTTGCATTCCTTGACATAATCTTCCTCTTTTCAGTGGAGTTTAATAGAAGCACACCAGCAGCTTCACTCTGTTGTTGCTGTCAGGCCTGTCCACCTCCCGCCTGCACACTCAGCCACCTTCCAGTCTCCACCCTGCTAGCCGGATTCACTCGCTGCTCTTTCCAGACACAAGACCTGCAGCCTGTTTAACTCCAGTTCTCATCCACAGTCCTTGATCACTCATCAAACCAGCTGGCCTCAGCCAGTTGCTTCTAGTTTTCCCTTTCCCAGCCTGAAGTTTATTTTGTTGCCTGTAATAGATGATAGATAGATAGATAGATAGATAGATACTTTATTCAACCCCATGGGGAAATTCAACTTTTTTTCCAATGTCCCATACATTGTTCTGGGAAAAATGTAATGTTTAGTTTCTGTTCTCTCTGGTTCTGTGGCCCCTTATGGCTTGTTATTTTGCTTCCTATTATTAAAGTTACCGTCACCACTGAATCTTCACTGCTTTGCTTTTGGAATACGTTTCCTTTGCATTTCCTGACACAGTGCCTTTGCTCATCAGGTGAAAACAAAAACACAAGATGCTGGTGACGTGCCTCATTTCGGATGAAGGACGTCTTTGTAGAACCTAAGATAGTGAATGAACTTTCTCTGCAGCCTAAAAAGATTGGAAATGCAGAGTATGATTACCATCATCCATGCTTTACTTGTCCATTTCTGTCGCTAATGGACTGTGAAAGCAGGGGACACTTTTGCAAAGTGACTTGATGGGGAACAAAAAAGAAATGATTTGATTTGCTGAATTGGCCTTAGTGTCCTGTGCAATATAATAAGCCATACTTACTTTCCATTTTAATTCCAAATAGCATCTCATTAGGTGATGTTTTAGAATAAACTGTCTCTGACTGTGGCTAAATTGGTCAAGCAAAGTGAATCTCTTTCAGTATGCACCATATCCGTGTATAATAATGTGCAGATGCACTTGGGAAAATAGGGGTATCAGTGGTAGCAGCAATTGTGTTTGTTTATTCATGAACCCATGCAAAATTGAGAGAATGTGTGAAGGTCATTACCGTGTGTGTGTATTTTACTCACTCTAATTGCATGAGTCTCCTGACAGAATTTAAAACGTTTCCTTAATTTGATTCTTAGGCATCCGTTAAATGATAAATTGCAAGATAATTATCCATCTTCCAAAAGAGAAATTATTTTTCATCAAGATGTTGCTTTATCTGGTAACAAAGCCTTTTGAGAAATCGTTAATGGTAAGAGGACTTTATTAAACTATAGGGATGAGTGGACTTCATTTCATTTGCTCAGGGCAAAGGTTTACCCCCTCCATATGTCACCAACAAGTCCATGAGCTCATTGAAACTAAACAGTTCATACTGAGGTTGGTATATTTGGAATGATGAGAGATTTCCTCACAAAAGGGTAGTGATGATCCAGAACTCAGTTCCTTGCATCGCTGATGCAAGTGTAGGTTTTCATAAGTTAAACAGCAGGCATGTTTTAAGTTTAAGGGAGACTGTAACAGCCCCTTAATTGTCAACCAAAATCACAGAACAAAAAGTACAGTGAAAGACTTCACTTCATTAAGTCTTCACATCAGACCAGCCTCTTAAAGTGGACCCCAACTCCATGTCAGTGGTTATAAATTGTCTGTACGTTTCCACTAGGTACATTACCTGACAAAAGATAGTCAATAATGTCTTCACAAGGGGAAAGAAGAGAGAAACTTCAGAGGGAAATAACAAGGACAGGTAGAGTGAAATAGTAAGGGAATTGGGTCTTATTGGAAGAACTCAGAAAATTGAAGAGCTCAGGGTTTATAAAGAGTGAGTGCCGGATGATAATAATCATTAAAAAAAAATCAGAAATGGCTGGCTACATCAAAAAGATTGACAAGTTTGATTACACAATGGGAAATTGGCTTGTGTATACTAAGCTATTGGAACAGTACATTGAAGCAAATGAAATAACCAATGAGAAGCGTGCCAATTTTGCTAAGTACATTGGGTTTAAAGGCATACAATTTGCTCCAACCAGCCCATCAGCAGTGAGCTTTGCTACTGTTGTAAAAGTGATGCAGGAAGACTTAGAACCAAAGCCATTATTGATTGCAGAATGCTTTAGGTTTCATAAGTGGAATCAAAAGGAAGGGGAGTCCATTTCAGCATGCGGGCTAAATTGAAGAGTTTGTCTGAGCATTGTCAGTTTGGTACTGGGCTTAGTGATGCACTGACGGAATGTTTGGCTTGTGGAATCTTACAAGAAAGTAGTCAAAAATGGCTTCTAACTGAAGTACGGCTTACATTTAAAAGAAGCAGCTGAGTTTGCTGTTTCAGTGGAAACCACAGAGAGCAACACCATTCAGTTGCAGTCAGGAATGATGAAAGCGTGTACAAAATTTCAATGTCTAATCAGAAACCTGCCTGGCCGAATAAATTATGTTATCATTGTGACTGGAGCTCACATACACCAAGCAAGTGGATGTTTAAGGATGAAACTTGCAGAAAATGCAAAAAAAGTATGTCAAATTACAAAGAACATATCAGGCAGACAAAAATAAATGGTCTGCACGGGAAAGGGAAAAAGATAAAAAGTCAAGTTGCAGTTTTAAAGAGAGCACTAATCTGCATACCTTTGAAAAATCTAATGATGAAAGTGACGCAGGCCTGGCTAGCCTTGAGATTAATGGCATGAAAATTAACAATAGACAATCAATATGGCTTACATCAGAAGTGAATGGCAAATTAATGGAAATGGAATTGTGCACTAGTTCAGCTGTTTCAGTCCTTCCAGAAAATGAGTTTGAACGGCATTTCGAAGATACTGAACTGAAAAGTGCAGATATCCAACTAAGAACTTATATACTGGAGAAAACAAAATTCCTGTGGGAACGACAATCATAACAGTGAAATACAACATCCTACAAGCCGCATTGTACCTAGTAAAAACAGCAGGGTCAGCTTTGTGGAGCCGCAATTGGCTGAGACAACTACAACTTGATTAGAGATTCATCCACCAGTTGCATACCACATCTCCTGCAGTGAAGCCAACTGAAGGCAAATTAAGAAATGGTGCCAAACACCATGATCTGTTGCTCAACAGAGAACCAACAGGTGTTGGTGCCAACCTCTGCACCTCTGGTTGGAAAGCATATTGGACCAAGGAAGGACTATGCTGCTCAGAGGAATCGTGAAAGTGACGAACGCAATAACCTGACTACAGCCATTTTTGAAGGCAACTTATCTGAGAAAGCTTCTGATATGTTAATCAGGCAGTTACTTGTAAAATGGGGCTTAGTTTTCAGCTGGAAGTGAAAGATGCAAGCTTTCAGCTTTTGTGATAGTTTTTGTGAGTAGATTTTAAAAAAGCAGAATCTACTCTGTGTGTATTAAGGTTATGGTGTGAACTTCAGTTGGGAGACAAAATCTGCTTGTAAGTGTGGATGCAGAGACCAAAGCTGAGCTGGATGAATGGATGGAGGGCAAAAAAAAAGATGTTAATGAAGATACAAAAACAGATGCTTCGTCAGATGATACTGTGGATGCAGAAAGCAAAAGGAAAAGTCAGATTGTAAGGGGAGCAACAAAAGATTAATTTTAAAAAAATACTCCTATGAACTAAATGCACCCTAGAAACATAGAAAACCTACAGACCCTTCGGTCCACAATGCTGTACCGAATATGTACTTACTTTAGAACTTGTAGATAGAAATAGAAGAAGAAAAATGAGGAAGAGTTGGAGAGACTGAACATGAAAAGGAAAAAGAAAGGGATCAAAGTAGATCAAGAGAGAGAAAAGGAGATGAAAAGTGTTCAGAGCTGTCGGAACCACTTTCTGCAGTCTCAGTGTCAACTCTTACAACCACCACGGAGGAAGCCTCAGAACCTGGAATTGTTTCACAGCCACAAGTCTCACTGGCCAAGCAGAGTGATTTCACTTGTCAGGAAAGACATTATCTCACAAAAGTAAGAAATCCTCCACAACGATTAAATCTTTAGGGCTGGATGGGACAATTAAAAAATTTACTATACTGTGAATGTTCGAACATAGTAGCTTTATTATATAATTTACTGTGTATATAGTTGAAATACATCCAATATTCAGTTGGAGTTGATAGCTAAGCAGGGAGGACTGTTGTATTGTTAATATTTCAGTAATATTTTAGTAATTGGTTGATAAAGCATTCTTTGAAATAATTCATTATGGTTATATGTAAAAAAAAATTAATTGCATACATCATTATGCTACAGGGTTGAGAAGTCAAGAATTATAGGACAGAAGTTTAAGGTTAGAGGGGAGAGATTTAATAGGAATCTATGATGTAATGTGGGTGACATGGTAGCATGGCTGTTAGCATAATGCTATTACAGTGCCGACAATCCAAGTTCCATTCCTGCTGATGTTTGTATGTTGTCTCCATGACCACCTGGATTTCCTCCGGGTTTTCCTACTACATTCCAAAGACGTACCAGTCAGTTGGTTAAATGGTGACATTGGTGTAATATGGTGAGGCAGGCTTGTTGGGCCGCAAGGGTCTTTTATCGTGTTATGTATGTATATGTGTGTATATATATATATATATATTTATATCCATTTCCACATTAGGTGGTCTGTATCTGGAATCAGATATCAGAAGAAGTAGGTGAGGCAGCTTCATCAACAATATTTAGTCTAGTACATCAACAGGAAAGGCTTAGAGCAGGAGTTCCCAACCTTTTTTATGACATGGACCCCAACCATTAACCAAGGGGTCATTGGAACCCAGGTGGGAACCCCTGGCCTGGAGGAATGCACGCCAAATGTAAGCAAATGGAACCAACGTGGACTGGAATCATGGCTCGCACTGACCAGATGGGCCAAAAAGCCTGTTTCCATGCTGTATGTGGTAAATTTGAGAACTTTGTTGCCTCAGATGCCTGTGGAAGCCAAATCAGTAGGTACATTTAAAGTAGTGGTTGATAGGTTCTTGATTAGTAAGGGTATCAGAGTTACGGGGAGAAGCCAGGAGAATGGAGTTGAGAGGGATAATAAATCAGCCATGATGGAATGGCAGAGCAGACTTGATGGTTTGAATGCCCTAGTTCTCCTCCTGTGCCTTTATGGATCTTATGGTGTTACAGTGACTCTAAGATAGAGGGGGATTTTAGGCCCACATCATCCTGACTCAGTGGAAGTTGTGTTACTATTTGAGATACAGTCACACTAACATTTATACATACTGGCAGAGCTGATTGTTAATGACAAGGTGTAAGTTGCCCAAGTTGTCTCACAGTATAATTGACAACAGAAGGCTTATATCTCTGACAAACCCAGTGGGGAAACTGCCTAGTCAAGATCATCAGTCAGTTGGAGAATATCATCTCTGCTACTGCATGTCAGGGGACTGATTTCCAATTTCAGTGGCACTGTGCCATCTGTTATCTTGCGGTGCCTTCTCTGAGGTGATGTTACGTGCCGTTGCATCAAATTACTCAGCAGCTGTCACTCATTCAGCACATAAAACATATCAGACTTTGCATTTATGTAGCACCTTTCAAATCCCTTTCAAAGCTTCAAAGTCCAAAGTAAATATATTAAAGTTTGTGTGTGTGTGTGTGTATATATATATATATATATATATATATATATATATATATATCCATAGCAATCTCATTTTCTCGTGGCATTCACAATAGAACCAAGAAATATAATAGACTGAATTAAAAAAAATACTGCCCACGAAGACTAATAAACAACCAATGTGCAAAAGAAGACAAACTGTGCAAATACAAAATAATAGTAATAAATTAATAAATAGATAGACAGATTGCTAGATGGATAAATATTTAGATACTTAGACAGATTGCTAGATGGATAAATATTTAGTAAATAAGTAATTCAGAATGTTCCAAAGAGCTTTTTGCCACTGACCCATTTTTGGAGTGTTGACGCTAATGTGGCATGGGAGATGGAATAACCAACTGTGCCCAGTTGGCCCCTACAAATAGAAATATTGATGAAATTACTTTTTTTTATTTTAATAATATTCAGTGAGGATAGACACCTTCCTCCACCAATTTTCTTCCTAATAGTTGATCGTGTCCTTTGACACTCAGTGGGAAGGGAGGAGGCAATTCCCAAATAACCAAATATAACAATTACAGCATGGAAACAGGCCATCTCGGCCCTTCTAGTCCATGCTGAACGCTTACTCTCACCTAAACCCACTGACCCGCACTCAGCCCATAACCCTCCATTCCTTTCCTGTCCATATACCTATCCAATTTTACTTTAAATGACAATACTAAACCTGCTTCTACCACTTCTACTGGAAGCTCGTTCCACACAGCTACCACTCTCTGAGTAAAGAAATTCTCTCTGGTGTAACCCTTAAACTTTTGCCCCCCTAACCCTCAACTCATGTACTCTAGTTTGAATATACCCTACTCTCACTGGAAAAAGCCTATCCACGTCAACTCTATCTATCCCCCTCATAATTTTAAATACCTCTATCAAGTCCCCCCTCAACCTTCTACACTCCAAAGAATAAAGACCTAACTTGTTCAATCTTTCCCTGTAACTTAGGTGCTGAAACCCAGGTAACATTCTGGTAAATCTTCTCTGAACTCTCTCTATTTTGTTGACATCAAATAGTTGATATGAAAGGCAGCACTTTCAATTATATCAGGCTCCCTCAGAGCCATCTATCAATTTTATTTCTCAGGTTTCTGGAATCTTGGCTCACTGGACTCACCAAGTCATAGATTCACCCCCCTCCCCTCCACCACCATTTCAGGGTTCTTCCCTGAAAGTGTGTGGCATGGTAGTGTGGTGGTTGGCAGGAGATCTGTGCATGAATGTTTTTAAAGTGGAAAAGCCGTTGCACTGGAGCAGTTCCACTCTCTCAACCTCAGAAGTCCGGGTCCACTGGTTCAAACAAGCATCAGAAACCGGGGTCGTCCTTCGTTGCAGTGGATGTCCATAACATCTTCTGTGCCTTGTCATGCCCTTCAATCTCCATGGAGCATTGCAGTACCATCTTCCAAGTGTTGGATCTCACTGTAGATCTCATCCACCCAGTCTGCTGGAGCTGACTTTGCATGCTAGGACAGGCATGTCCCTATCTCACTGGGTTTTGAGGCTGCGAGAGACCCTCACCTGGTTTAGCCCACCTGTCAAAGCATGTATACCGGGTGTGGCCACTGTGTATGCAAACAGTTAACTGGTGCCTTAGCATGGTAGAATAGTAACATAGCAGTTAACATAAAGCTATTACAATGCTGGTAACCCAAGTTCCATTCTACCACTGTATGTAGGGAGTTTATAATCTCTCCAGTAATCACCTGGTTTTCCTACAGGTGGTTCAGTTTCCTCCCACATTCCAAAGACATGTAGGCTATCAGGTTAATTGGTCACAGAAGGCTTATTTCTGACAAGCTCAGTGGGAAACCGTTTAGTCAGGATCATCAATTAGTTGGGAGAATATCATCTCTGGTACTCGTGTCAGGGGACTGAACTCCAATTTCAGTAGCACAGTACCATCTGTTATGGATGTAATGCTGAGCTGGTATAAGGCACTGGTAAGGCCTCACTAGTAGCAGGTTTTGGGCACCTTATTTAAGAAAGGATGTGCAGATTTTGGACTGGGTTCAGAGGAGGTTCACAAGAATGATTCCGGGAATGAAAGGGAAGTCATATAGGCAGCAGTTGAAGGCTCTGGGCCTGTACTTGCTGGAATTTAGAAGAATGAGTGGTGATCTCATGGAAACTTATCAAATGTTGTAAGGCCCAGAAATAGTGGATGTGAAGAGGATGTTTCCTTTGGTGGGAGAGTCAAGGCCCAAAGAACACAGCTTCAGAATAGTGGGACATCATTTACAACAGAGATGAGAAGGAATTTCTTTAGCCAGAGGGTGGTTAATCTGTGAAATTTGTTTTCACAGGTGGCTGTGGAGTCCAGGCCACTAGGTAAATTGAATGCAGAGATTGGCAGGTTCTTGATGAGTTAGGGCGTGAAAGCTTATGGGGAGAAAGCAGGAGAGTGGGGTTGAGAGGGAAATAGACCATCCATGATGAGTTGGCAGAGCAGACTTAATGGACTGAATGGCCTAATTCTGCTCCTATGTCTGATGGTCTTGTTGCATCTCTGCACAACTACATATCAATTAAATAAAAGGACGTACGTGGAAGGTGGCTTTAAATGGTCTATTCACATTGCAGCGAGAAAGAAAGGAAAATACACATGCATAGAGAACAGCATATGTGCAGAAGACAGATCAATAGATAGTGCTTAAGATCATTGATAGATCATTGCTCTAAAAGAAATATAAAAGAAATATATATTGATAAGAAATATATTGATTCATTACAGGTCTTTACTTGTGGCACCTTCTTTGAGGTGTAATTAGGCCAGACGGATCTGTTCCGATGCTGCAGATTTAAATAAAAATTTTTAAATATCTTCAACCAGCCAATAACCACGCCCCACCCCAGCATCAGCTTCTTGGGCTGAAGGGCCTCTTTCTTTGCTGTATCTCCTTATGACCCAATGGGTCCATTGTAAAACATGTTTTAAAATACCTTTCTTTGTGGGGGGGTGCAGAAGATTCTTCAGTACTAAATGTAAACTTGATCACAAGTGAATCTCTGACAGAGAGAATGAGGACAAAGATGACCAGCATCAGGAATGTGATGACATGCAATTGGTATTTGTTTTTTTTAATACTCAAATGTACCAAATACATGTTTTGTATTCCTACCACAAAACAACAATTTTCACGACATACTTCCGTGTTAATAAACCTGATTCTGATTCTGACATAGAATCATAGAACAATGCAGGCCTCCAAACAGCAGCTGGGATATGGATTACAAATTACAGCAGGAGATAGAAAAGGTGTGTCAGAAGAGCAATGTCATGATAATCATTGGGGATTTTAACATGAAAGTGCATTGGGGAAAACCAAACCAGTACTGGACCTTGAGAGAGAATTCATAGAATGTCTAAGGGATGGCTTTTTAGAACAGCTTGTTGTTGAGCCAGGAGATCAGCTGTGCTGGATTGGGTGTTGTGCAATGATCCGGAGGAGATAAGAGAGCTTAAGGTTAAGGAACCCTCAGGGAACAGTTGAAATTTGAGAAGGAGAAACTAAATTCCACTATGTTGGTATTTCAGTGGAATAAAGGAAATTACAATGGCATGAGAGGGAAACTGTCCAAGATTGACTGGAAAGGGACACTAGCAGGAAGGACAGCAGAGCAGCAATGGCTGGAGTTTCTGCAAAAAAATGATGGAAGTGCAGGACAGATATATTGCAATGATCTTTCAAGATTTGATAGATTCTGGCATTGTACCAGATGACGGAAAATTGCAAATGTTACTCTGCTATTTAAGAAGGGTGGGGGGCAGCAGAAAGGAAACTATAGATCTGCTAGCCTGACATCAGTGGTTGGGAAGTTGCTGGAATCAATTGTTAGGGATGAGATTACGGAATACCTGGAGGCACATGACAAGATAGGCTATGGTTTCCTGAAAGGAAGATCCTGCCTGACTCACCCCTTACAATTTTTTTGAGGAAATTAAAAGCAGGGTGGACAAAGGAGAAGCAGTAGATGTGGTGTACTTGGATTTTCAGAAGCCTTTGACAAGGTGCCACACATGAGGATGCTTAGCAAGATAAGGGCCGATGGAATTACAGGGAAGTTACTAGTGTGGGTGGAGCATTGGCTCATCGGCAGGAAACAGAGAGTAGGAATAAAGGGATCCTATTCTGGCTGGCTGCCAGTTACCAGTGGAGTTCCACAGTGGTCAGAGCTGGGACCGCTGCTTTTTATGATGTATGCCAATGATTTGGATTATGGGATTAATAGATTTGTGGCTAAATTTGCTGATGATACAAAGATAGGTGGAGGATCAGGTAGTGTTGAGGAAACAGAGCCTGCAGAGAGACTTAGATAGTTCAGGGCATATATGTCAAACTCAAGGCCCGCGCCCTCGGTGGAATTATCTTTGGCCCGCGAGATAATATCTAATTACTATTAAAGCTGGCCCCAGTAATCGAAGCGCCTATGGCGTATGATATGGCTAATGCTGAGTTTATACAGGTACCAGGTTTTCAAGGTTTTTAGTGTTTATTCGGCAGTCTTGCTCGGCAGTCTTCTTCATAAGAAATGGAATTTGTAAAGTGAAACACTTTGTCGTTATAGCAGAGACTGAGACACATGAGAGCAGGCTGAAAAAACGGAGGCAACGAAAGCTGCGTTCGCACGCGTCCGACTGACCCAGCCCGCATGAAGCTGCAGTTTGCTCAATCCGGCCCGTGACCTAAAATGAGTTTGACACCCCTGGTTTAGGGGAATGGGTAAAGAAGTGCAAATGAAATACAATGATGGAAAGTATATGGTCATGCATTTGGTGGAAGAAATATATGGGCAGACTATTATTTAGATGGGGAGGGAATTCAAAATGCAGAGATGCAAAGGGACTTGGGAGTCCTTGAGCAGGATACCCTAAATGTTAACTTCCAGGTTGAGTCGGTGGTGAAGAAGGCGAATGCAATGTTGGCATTCATTTCTAGAGGTATAGAATATAAGAGCAGGGATGTAATGTTGAGGCTCTATAAGGCACTCATGGGACCACACTTGTGTGCAGTTTTGGGTTCCTTATTTTAGAAAGGATATACTGACATTGGAGAGGGTTCAGAGAAGATTCTTGAGAATGATTCCAGGAATGAAAGGGTTACTGTATGAGGAACGTATGGCAGCTCTTGGGCTGTATACCCTGGAGTTCAGGAGATTGAGGGACGATCTCATAGAAACATACCGAATGTTAAAAGTCCTGGACAGATTAGATATGGCAAAGTTATTTCCCATGGTAGGGGAGTCTAGGACAAGGGGGCATGACTTCAGGATTGAAGGACGTCCATTTAAAGCAGAGATGCAGAGAAATTACTTTAGACAGAGGGTGGTAAGTCTGTGGAATTTGTTGCCACGAGCGGCTGTGGAGGCCAAGTCATTGGGTGTATTTAAGGCAGAGCTAGATAGGTTCTTGATTAGCCAGAGCATCAAAGGATATGGAAAGAAAGCAGTGGAATGGGGATGACCGGAAAAATTGGATCAGCCCATGATTGAGTGGCGGATCAGACTCAATGGACCAAATGGCCTACTTCTGCTCTTATATTTTGTGGCCATATAATACAGCATGGAGACAGGACCGTTGGCCCAACCAGTCCATTCCACGCTGACTGCAGTGCCCACCCAGCTTGTCCCAATTTCCCAATACCGTGAAAAAGCTTTTATTTCCCTGTTAATCCAGGTAGATCTTTCTATTCATAAGTGTATTGAAATGGTGAAAACCAAAGCAAAATGCAGAATATAGTATTACAGTTAGAGAGAAAGTTCGGCAGAGGCAGACAATAAGATGAAGGGCCATGTTGAAGTGGATTGGGAGGTCAGGAGTTCATCTTTTATAGTACAAATGCTGCAGATGATGTACAATGGAAACAATATGTGGAACAAAACATATTCCAGTTTCTAAATGTAGGGGGTGTGGAATGTTCCGTTTACGTCGACACACAGTAATTGGCCAAGAGCCCACACAGGTTTACGTTTTGAGCGAATGCTACCATGGACAGCAGTTCATCACATCATATGGAGAAGACAAATGCACAGGATCCAAAAAAGCTGCAGAGGGTTGTAAACTCAGCCAGCTCCATCATGGCCACTGGCCTCCACAGCATCCAGGACACCTTTGCAAGGTGATGCCTCTCAAAGACGGCATTCATCATGAAGAACCCTCACCATCCAAGACATGCACACTTCTCATTACAGTCAAACCAGAAAAGGCCCCCTTTATTCCCAATTGCTGTCTCCTGCATGTCAGCCATTCCTCTATCCAGGCCATTATACATCCTGTAATGCCATGGGATTTTAATTTGTTAAGTGGCCTTGTGTGTGGAACCTCAACAAATGCCTTCTGAAAATCCAAGTAAATGACATCAACTGCCTCTCCTTTGTCCATCCTGCTTGTTCCTTCCTTGAAAATCTCTTAACAGATTTGTCAGGCAAGATTTCCCTTTACAGAAACCATGCTGACTTTGTCTTATTTTATTATTAGTCTCCAAGTACCCCGAGACTTCATCCTTACTAACAGACCCCAACACTTTCCCAGCCACTGAGGTTCATCTAACTGGCCAATAATTTCCTTTCTTTTGCCTTCCTCCCTTAAAGAGTGCAATGACATTTGTAATTTTCCAGTCTTCTGGAGCCATGGCAGAACCAAGTGATTTTTGAAAGGTCATAACCAATGCATTTGCTATCTCTTCAGCAAACTCTCACAGGACTCTGGGATGTAGTCCATCTGCTCCAGGTGATTTATCCACCTTAAGACCTTTGAGTTTGCCTAGCACTTTTTCCTTTGTAATAGCAATAGCACTCACTCCTGTTCCCTGACACTCTCAGACACCTGGCATACAGCTAGTGCCTTCCACAGAAAAGACTGAAGCAAAGTACATATCAAGTTAATCTGCTATTTCTTTAGCCCCCATTACTACTTCACCAGCATCATTTTCCAATGCTCCAATATCAACTTTCACTTCCCTTTTACTCTTTATATAACTGAAAAGACATTTTGTATCCTGCTTTATATTATTGACTAGCTTACCCTCATATTTCAACTTTTTCATTCTCATGGCTTTTTAGTTGCCTTTTGTTGGATTTTAAAAACTTCCTAATCATCCAACTTCCCACCTCACTTTTGCTACGTTATACACCCTTTCCTTGGCTTTTATGCAGGTCCTTAACGGGCATTGTCAGCCATGGCTGCCTGCACTTGCCATTTGAGAACAACCACTTTTGTGGGACATTATGTATCCTGCGCTTTGTGAACTATTCCTAGAAACTTCAGCTGCCTCTTCATCTCCACCAGAATCCTCCTCCAATCCACCTGAGCAAGCTCCTGCCTCATGCCTCTGTAATTCCCTTATTCCATTGCAACACTGATACATCTGACTTATGTTTCTCCCTCTCAAATTGCAGTATGAATTCAATTTTATTATGTTCACTGCCTCCTAAGGGTTCGTTTTCATGAAGTTCCCTAATAAAATCTGGATCATTACACAACACATAATCTAATATAACCTTTCCCCAAGTAGGCTCAAGCAAGAACTGCTCCAAAAAGGTATCTCATAGGCATTCAACAAATTCCCTCTCTTGTGATCGACACCAACCTGATTTCCCCAATCCCCTTGCATATTGAAGTCCCCCATTACAATTATTACATACCCTTTCCAGCTCCCTCTGCAATCTCAACCCCACACTTTGGTTATGTTTGGAGGCGTATATATGATACCCATAATGGTTTTATTACCCTTGCAGTTTCTTAACTCCACCCACAAAGATTTGACTTCCTTTGATCTGATGTCACCTTTGTCTAAAGATATAATTCCATCCCTTACCAACTGAGCCAGACCACCGCCTATGCCTTCCTGCCTGTCCTTTTGATACAAAGTATATCCTTTGATGTTAAGCTTCTTTCAGCCACAATTCAGTGATGCCCACAACATCATACTGACCAATCTCTCATTGCACCATGAGTTCATCCACCTTAATCCAAATACTATGTGCATTTTCATACAGTACCTTCAGTCCTGCATTCTCCTTCCCTTTTCAATGTTACCTCTGTGGTACAAGTTAACTGTTTTCCCTGTCTATATTTGTACCCAATCATTGGCTTGTCTTTCCTTACATTCATGTTACACCCATCATCTATTTGTAAACCTGCTGGCTCATCTTCAGCTCTATCACACTGGTTTCCATCTCACTGCCATATTAGTTTAAACCACCCCCAACAGCTCTAGCAAACGTGCTTGCAAGGATATGATCCACCTCAGATTCAAGTGCAACCCATCCCTTTTATACAGGTCGTAGAAGAAGTCCCAATGATCCAGAAATCTGAATCACTGCCCCCTGCTCCAATTCTTCAGCCACGCATTTTTCTGCCACCTCATTCTATTCTTATTCTCCCTGTCACTTTGCACAGGCAGCAAGCTAGAGATTGCTACCCTTGAGATCCTGCTTCTCAACTTCCTTCCTAACTCCCTGTATTCTGTTTTCAGGACCTCCTCACTTTTTCTACCTAAGTCATTGGTACCAATATGTACCATAACTTCTGGCTGCTCATAGTCCCTTTTCGGGATATTGTGGACACATTCAGAAACATCGCGGACCCTGGCACCTAAGGAGCAAACTACCATCCGTGTTTCTTTTTCACATCCACAGAATCGCCTGTCTGTCCCCCTAAGTATAGAGTCCCCTATTACTGCTGCCACCCTCTCTATTTCCCTACCCTTCTAAGCCACAGAGCCTGACTCTGTGCCAGAGGTACAGCCATTGTTGCTTCTCCCCGGTAAGTCATTCCCCATAGAAGTTTCCTCCCATACTTTGAAAACATATGGGTTAGGGTTAATAAAAGTTTTCTTTATGAATCACTATCTCAGCTTTGGCACTCTCCCCAGAGACTCTGGGGTCAACATGTAACCTCAATTATCATGAATGAAAGCATCTGAGTTGGTTATCACCACTGTCTGCAGGAGCATGCTATTCACAGGCTAATTCACACATTTTCTTTGTGAAATATGACAATGCAGGAATGTGCTCCATTGCTCATGAAGTATTTGGGGATACCTTGAGATTAGAAAAATAATGAGAATTTCAAACTGTTTATTTCTACATTGACATGAATGTGGACGTGGCTGGTTAACACTGGTAGCATTTACCATCTTCACTCTAGGAAACATGTATGTACAAATCAGAAGCATAATCAGAATGTTATTTATTAATACAGAAACAATACACAAATTGCTGCAGGAACTCAGCAGGTCAGGCAGCATCTATGGAAACGAATAAACAGTCGACATTTTGGGTCGACACCCTTCTTCAGGTCTGCTGTGAATTTGGATTTCCAGCAAATGCAGAACTTCGTGTGATAATGAAATGATTTTAAAGTTAGCTTGTGCCAAATTCAAAGCAATATGGAAAAAATGAAAGGGCCAGTTAAAATGCACCAGATTACATGGTTGTGTTCCATCCATTACTAAATGTACACTTAACATTGATTACATATTTTGGAAAAATTAACACCTGGATCTAAACCCTATGTTGTATTTTAGAATCAGAAGTCATACTATCCACAATATGATCGATTTTAGCTGGTTAGTCAACACTGATCTTTTCCTGCTGCTATGTTGAAAGACTTCAGCCATCATCATATTGAATATTGGGCCAGAACTGAGGGACCTGGTGACCTAGCTGCTATTTTCTTCTATGGGTCTCTCAGGACCTTGGATGAGTTACTTCTGCACAGGTTCCATGGGTTCTGAGATGGTTGATGAGTCCAAAGTTGAACCATCTGGTTTATCCGATTAATTTTTGTCCATTTTCCTCATTCCCCCAATGCATCTTTATCCCCCCCCTCCCCCGGATCCATCCAACCAGTAGGCATGCAGTTCACCCACCCCTTGATCTGTTCTGGTTCCATCTGCCTTATACCTCTTCCCTAATGGTTCACATTCTCGTTTCCATTACTTAATCAGTTTCCAGTACTAGTAGTCCTTTGTGTTTCTGCTTATCACCTTCCAGAAGCTGTCTCTAACTTTCTCACATACCTCTCCACTTTGCTTAGTCTGCCTCTCCCCATTTTTTTCTATCCTTCTCTTTGTCAGTCTCCATCATTCACCTGATATTTACTGTGTGAGTCCTGCCCTGTTGTAACTTAGCAAAAGTGACATCTACACTTGCAAATGAAACTGTAGTGGTGGTCCAAGGATTGCAAAAGTTGTCCTATCAGGAGAGGCTATCCTATTTAATTTTATTTAGAGGTACAGCACTGTAAATGCCTTCTGGCCGAATTACCAATTACACCCATGTCATCAATTAACCTGCTAACCTATATGTTTTTGGAATATGGGAGGGAACTGGAACAGCTGGAAGAAACCCATGTGGTCACGGGGAGAACATACAAACCCCTTTCAGACAACAGTGGGAATTGAACCCGGGTCAGCGGTGCTGTAAGAGCATTACACTAACGACTATGGTACTATGCCTTTCCTGTTCCTTGGCATTTCAAGTATGATGGTGATATTATTCAAACAGGTAGATGGTGTGAAGCTATGAAAAGTTCGAAGTATATTTATTATCAAAGAGTGAAACCTTGAGACTTGTCTCCTTCCAGGCTGACACCAAGCAAAAAAAAACAATATAACCCATTAACAAAAAGAAAACCGTCAAACATGCAATGTGCAGAAAAGAAAGCAAAGTGTACAAACAATAAAAGTAAGCAAATAACATTCAGAACTGAAGTTCGCGAAAGTGTGCTACAGCTACAAAGCCAATCTCAGCCAATCCACAAGCCCATTACTTGCAGGCATAGCCTCAGTTCAGCCCAGAGATGAGTAAACCTCGCCAAGTAGTGAGATGAATACCGACCCATCCTTTGCTTCCAGCCCTGACACCTTGACCTTTTCACTCTGACCTTGCGCATAAGTTGGCCAAACCTGGGTTGTTCCTTTTTGTTTTGGACCCTGGCCATGTCCCCTTCAATATGCTCTTGGGCCTGGAAGCTGCTGTCTCGATTTGGCCTGGATCTGACCCTTCCAGTTTAGCCCAGCACTTAATTCGGTCAAACCTCAGCATGTTTCTCACTCTCGGGTCCATGCCCCGATGCCTCAACTCTGCCTTGCTTCAGATCTGCCACTTCGAATCAGCTCCAAGCCCTCTCCAGCAGTGGGCAAACAGTGCTTCATTCCCTGCTCTTGGGCCCAGGACCTGCTGCCTCGATTCGGCCCATAGCTGACCTTTCCAATCTGGCTCGGCGCTTAAATTGATCAAATCTTGGGTCTTTCCTTGCTCTCCGGACTACTAGTGGGAGAGTTATGACAATTGTACCTAACTGCAACATAAGGGGCCAATCACCTAAAACTGAGTTGCATGGATCAAGCGATGGTGAATCTCGGCAGTTCTCTGCCCCTCATGGTTTTAGAGTTTAGATCATTACATAAATTTAAGTTGACATCGTAAGTTGATAGGGTCGTTAAGAAGATATATGGTGTTTGGCCTTCATTAGTCAAGGGATTGAGTTAAAGACTAATGTTGCAGCTCTTTAAAAAAAAAACTGGTTAAACCACACTTCGAATATTGGGTTCAGTTCTGGTTGCCTCATCAAAAGAGAGATGTGGAAGCTTTAGAGAGGGCGCAGAGGAGATTTACTAGCATGCTGCCTGGATTGGAGAGCCTGTCTTATGAAGACAAATTGAGCAAGTTTGGGATTTTCTCTTTGGAGTGAAGGAGGATGAGAGGTGATTTGTTAGAGGTATATAAGACAATGAGTGGCATTGATAGAATGGACAGTCTGTACCTTTTCTCAGATAGAAATGACTAATATGAGAGGACAGAATTTTAAGGTGATTGGAGGAAAGTATAAGGAGCACATCAGAGGTAGATTTTGTTTACATAGACAATGGAGGGTGCATTGAATGTGCCACCAGGGATGGTGATAGAGGCAGATACATTAGGGACACAAGAGATTTTTGGATAGGCACAGGGATGAAAGCAAAATGCAGGCCTATGTAGAAGTTGGTTGCACTTGATTGACCCTGGAGTAGATTATAAGGTCAGCACAACTATTCTATGTTTTATGTTCTGTATTAAACTGGAGGCAGATAAATATTTGAAAGAAACTAAGGATATTGGAGAACTGCTACAGAAGAGGACTGAGGCCTGTATAGATCAGCTCTGATCAAAGCGAATGCTGAGACATGCTTCAGGGGTCTGATGGCCTAGTCTTACTTCTTTTCTCTTGTGTTTGTGTGGACTCTGTTCTCTGTCAAGTACCAATGATGTCTTGCTTCTTCCCAAAGAGCTGACCTAAAATGTAAGAAGATAATTCTAACAGAACCATCTGCAGAAAAATATTTTGGATGTTTTGGACTAAGGAACACCACTGGTCTGGTAATGACATCAACAATATATACAGGACTTTACTGAGGATGGTCAGAACCTGGAGATGTTGAGCACATAAAAGAGACAAAGTAATGTTTCCTAATATAATGTTACCGACAGTATAATTCCAAAGGATATTAAACCAATTATGACGTAATCCCTGAAGTTTAATTCTGAAGTTATATTTTTTTAATCAGGAGTTTTATGCAGTGTATAAAAATTTAGCCTTTCTTGTGTATCTTTTCGTGATTAAAAAATGAACACATCATATACACAGTATGTAATCACTGATAAGAAGATATATTGGATTGACTAATATCTTCAATTCTGGCTTAATTGTTTTATCGCGTGCTTGACAATTACAGAACCTGTAACCTGGGTAATTGTTATGGTTCGGTTTAGTGTTTTACAAATTATAAAGCACAAACAGTGGTGCACAAGAGAGAATTGGTTAGACATTTTAGTAGGAAAAGTGCTCTTACTCATTAAACCATGTCTGATTCCTTGGTAATAATGACAACAAAATGACTAACAAGTGCCAACATTGCTTACTGTGAAAGAGCAACTTTGGGATTTTCATACATGCACAGTTTAACTGAGAAATCACTTTTCAATTTAATTGTAATTCAGTAATCTTCCACAGGCTGAGCTGTTTGCAGATTCTCCAATGTTAACAAAGAAAGTCACAAGAATTATGAGTATTTTTTAGAAATTCTTTTCGCTTTAAAACTTTACATTTTGTTGAATGAGGTTAAAATGGAATTGGTTGTGTCAAGCCTCTATCACTGTATAACAAACCTCTTTAAGAAACTAATTTTATCCATCATTTTCCTCAGATACAGTACTGTGTAAAAGTTTTAGGAACCCTAGATTTTCTATAAGGTTTCAGATGGTATGGCCTTCACAGAGCCCTGATCTCAACATCATCGAGACTGTCTAGGATTACCTGAGAGACAGAAGCAAGTGAGACAGCTAAAGTCTGCAGAAAAACTGTGGCACACCAAATATTGATTAGATTTAGTTTTTTTTTTACTGCTCTTTATATTAATTTTTTTGATATTTAGAAACTTTTCATTATATGTGAAAGCATCTTTGCTTTACATAATTGTTTTACATGTGACTAAAACTTCTGTACATTATTGTATTCCTAACTATTTTTGCCTACGAATTCCTGTGTACCAGAATCATGTTTATTGTCATTAACATCTGTCATGAAATGTGTTGTTTTGTGGCAACAGTGCAGTGCAATACCAAAAAAATTACTATAAGTTACAGTAAGAAATATAAAATTAATAAGTACTGCAAAAAGTGAGGAAGAGTTCACGGGTTCATGGTCCATTCAGAAATCTGATGGGGGGGGGGATGTGAAAAAGCTGTTCATAAAATGTTGAGCTTGTGTCTTTAAGCTCCTATACATCCAACCTGATGGTAGCAATGAGAAGAGGGCATGTCCTGGATGGTGAGAGTTCTTGATGATGGATGCCGCCTTGTTGAGACACTTCAGGTTAAAGATGTACTCAGCGGTGGGAAGCGTTGTGCCTGTGATGGAGTTGGTCGAGTTTACAACCCTCTGCAGCTTTTTCCAATGATGTGCAGTGGAATCGCCATATTGGTAATGCAAACAGAATGCTCTCCACTGTAAATCTGTAGAAATTTGCTGGAGTATTTGATAACATACCATATATAGATACTGATGTGCCTTCTTCGTAATTGCATCAATATATTGGGTCCAGGATAGATCTTCAGAGATGTTGGCACACAGGAACTTGAGATTGCTCAGTCTTTCAAGGCTTGATGAGGACTGGTGTGTATTCTCCCAAATTCCCCTTCTTGAATTCCACAATCAGTTCCTTGGTCTTACTGACACTGAGTGCAAGATTGTTGTTGCGACCCAACTCAACCAGCCCGTCTCACTCCTGTGAGTCTCCTCCTCACCATCTGAGATTCTGCCAACAACAGAATTTGCTAATTGATAGATTGGGTTTGAACTGTGCCTAGCCACAGTCATGAGTATACAGAGAGAAGAGCAGTGAACTAAGCATGCATCATTGAGGTGTGCCTGTATTGATTATCTTAACTGGTATATTGGATGGTTGTAGAAGCAATGATGACTAGGTGCCTTGTTATATCTGTTAGATCTTAAACTGGCCATTGCTGTGTCCACATTATGACAGCAGTTACTAAAAATGAAAAGACCAGACTCTTTTAACTATGTAAAAAATGCAATATTTGAGAGGCATTGGGATGGGAGGGGCTTGGAGGATACTGGGCTGAATGCGGGTAAGTGGGACTAGCTAGGAAGATGCTGTGGTCAGCATAGACCAGTTGGGCCAAAAGGCCTGTTTCCATGCAATATGACTCTACAAAAATGTACTTACAGAAAAATATAATATAATAACCAAATATTGATTCTTGGTAACATTTACTAACCAAATGTCTGAAAGAATGAAAAACAAATTCAATCTCATTTATTTTTATCCGTATTGATTTTCTTGCTCAGCTCTTGAGCCCAATTGATTCCAAGTTGGTGGTGAGCCGATAAACAGGGAGCTTTTATAATTAAAATAAATTATTCAACATAGCAGAGCTATTTGAGAGTAAAGGGAAATATAGGTTATTGATTAGCAAGATGTTGTAATATTCCTTGCACTTTTGTTTAATATGTGCTTCAGTTTATGCACTATCTTTGTTCTTGTTATTGCATGAGCATTTATTACATTTCCACCAAACATCCATCTGTTATTTCTGCCGAAGCACTAACCTAGTACAATAAATAGACTCAGTGTTGACCTGGTTATGGTAATTATGTGCATCTTCAAGAAATTCAAAGGTCAGCTACTTTTCCCCTCCCTCTTCCCTTTTCTTCAGTTCCCCACTCTTTCCTCTTCTACTCACATGCCTATCACCTCCATCTGGTGCCCCACTGTCAGAGGGTGCAGTCCATGTAGGTACCAAAGACGTGTAGAAAGAGTGATGAGGTTCAGCAAAGTGAGTTCAGGGAGTCAGGTGCTAAGTTAAAGGGCAGGATCTTCAGGGTTGTGATCTCAGGATTGCTACGCATGCTATGTGCTGGTGAGGCCAAAAATAGCAAGATTATGCAGATTAATACAGGGCTGAGGAGTTGATGTAGGAGGGAGGGTGTCAGATTTTGGGATCATTGGTTTCTCTTCCAAGGAAGGTGGAACCTATAGAGACAGTTTGCACCTGAACTGGAGGGGAACTAATATACCAGAGGGAAGGTTTGCTAGTGCTACATCGGAATGGGGGAAGGTGTTTACACTAGAGTTGTAGGGGAATGGAAACCTGAATGCCAGAACAGATAGTGGAGAAGTTGTGGAGACAGATGGTAAGACCACAAACAAAGTTGGAAAACAAAAGGCTGAGTGTGGTGCAAATAATCAAGTCAAGTCATTTCAAGTTTATTGTCAATAACTTTATACATGTATATAACATACATCAACATATCTTGTATATAGAAATGAGACAATGTTTCTTCAAACCAAGGTGTAAAGCACAGTTGCACACATTACACGTAACTTATGAATGTAAAGATATAATTTACAGATGAATCACCCATAAATAACAAGCTAAAGTATATTAATATTAAACATTGTAAGGTACGGAACAGATTATCTAGTGGCACTTAGAATATGATGTGGCATGGAGTGAAGAAGCCTAATGGCCTGGGGGGAGAAATTGTTTCCCATCCTGATTGTTCTTTTTATACATTGTAGTCTCCTTCCCGATGGTAGAAAGTCAAAGTGGATGCTGGGTGGATGGGTGGGATCCTTAATAATACTAAGGGCTGATGCCCTCAGCTGTTCCTTTGTAGCAACTTCAGGTCCTGTCCTCAACTATTCCCATACCAGATGGAGATACAACTGGTCAGGATGCTCTCAATGGTGCTCCTATAAAACTTAGTTAAGATGGGGGGTGGGATCTTTGCTAGCCTCAGTCTTAGGAAGTGGAGGCACCACTGTACCTTCTTGTTTAGGGAGGTGATATTAAGGGACAATGTGAAGTCACCGTGATATTAACTCCCAGGAACTTAGTGCACTTAACTTGTGGAGCCAAGTCTTCGCAGAGAGGAATTGTTCGTCTGCACCTTCCTGAAGTCCACGATAATTTCCTTTGTCTTCTCCACATTCAGGTTTGGGTTAATGTTCTGTGCTGTGTATATTTCAATGCAAGAAGTATCATAGGAAAGGCAGATGAGCTCAGTGCATGGATCAACACCTGGAATTATGATATTGTAGCCATCGGTGAGACTTGGCTGCGGAGGGGGAAGTACTGGCAGCTCGGTATTCTGGAGTTCCATTGTTTTAGATGCAATAGAGTGGGAGAGATTAAAGGATTATTGGTGGCATTACTAGTTGGGGAAAATGTCAAGGCAGTGTTCAGTCAGAACAGACTGCAGAACTTGTCTAGTGAGAAACTGAAGAATTAGAAAGGTATGACCATGTTAATGGGGCTCTACTACAGACCACCCTATTATCCGAGGGGTTTAGAGGAACACATTTGTAGAGAGATCGCAGATGGTTGTTATAGTAAGTGATTTTAACTTTCCACATATTGACTGGGACTCCCATACTGTAAAAGGACTAGATGGGATAGAGTTCATCAAATGTTTTAGTAAAGATTCCTTAATCAGTACATTGAAGTCCCAATGAGAGAGTGTGTGATACTTGATCTAGTATTAAGGAATGAAACGGGGCAAATGACAAATGTTTATGTAGGGGAAGACTTTACATGTAGAGTTCATAATGCCATTAGTTTCAAATTAAATATGGAAAAAGATAGATCTGGTCCATGAGTAAAAATTCTAAATTGGAGAAAGGCCAACTCTGATGGTATCAGAAAGGATCAGTGTGGATTGGTACAGGCTGTTCTCTAGCAAAGGTAGACTTGGTAAGTGAGAAGCCTTCAAAAGTGAAATTTTAAAAGTACAATGTTTGTATGTGCTTGTCAGTATAAAAGGTAAAGATAACAGATTTAGAACACTTTGGTTTTCAAGAGATATTGAGGCCCTGCTTAAGAAAAAATAGTAGGTGCATAGCAGGTATAGGCAGGTAGGAACAAATGAGGTGCTTATGGAGTACAAGAAATGCAAGAGAACGCTTAGGAAAGTAACTAGGTGAGCTAAAAGGTGGTCTGAGTTTGCCCTAGCAGACAAGGTGATGAAGAATCCTAATAGATTCTACAGGTGTGTTAAGAGCAAAAGGATTGTAAGGGACAAAAATAGTTCTCTGGAAGGTCAGAATGGTAATCCATGTGTGGAGCCAAAAGAGATGGGGGAGATCTTAAATAGATTTTCTGCATCAGTATTTACTCAAGAAACGGACACGGAGTCGACAGAAGTGAGGCAAAATGACATTGAGTTCATGGACCCTGTACAGATTAGAGGAGATGATGTTTGATGTCCTGAGGTAAATCAGGATGGATAAATCTCCAGAGCCTGACGGGATGTTCTCTTGGGCCCTGTGGGAGCCAAATGCAGAAATTGCAGGGGCCCAGCAGAGATACTCAGATCATCGACTGGTGAGCTACTGGAAGTTTGAAGGATAGCTCTGTTGTCCTGCTATTTTAAAAGGGCTCTAACAATAAACCAAGAAACTATAGGCCAGTGAGTCTGACATCAGAAGTGGGAAAGTTATTGGAAGATATTCTACGGGACCAGATATGAGTATTTGGATGGACCTGAACTAATTAGGGATAGTCAGCATGATTTTGTGTGTGGTAGATCATGTCTAACCAATCTTAGAGTTTTTTGGGGAAGTTTCTGAAGGCAAGGCAGTGGATGTTGTCTACATGCATTTTAGCAGGGCATTTGACAAGGTTCGGCATAGGAGCTGGGTCAAGAAAGTTCAGTCACTTGGCATTCAACATGAGGCATTAAATTGTTTTAGACATTGACTTTGTGGGTGAAGCCAGAGAGTGCTAGTGGAAGGTTGGGGGCCTGTGACTAGTGGAGTGCTGAGGCATCAGTGCTGGGTCTGTTGTTGTTTGTATTCTATTATCAATGATCTGGATGGTAATATGGCTAACTGGATCAGCAAACTTGCAGATGACACCAAGACTGGGGGTGTAGTGGACAGCAAGAAAGCCTCCCAGAGCTTGCTGCGAGATTTAGACTAACAGGAAAGATGGACTGAAAAATAGCAGATGGAATTTTATGAAGACAAGTGTGACGTATCGCACTTCGGTAGGACCAGCTAGTGTAGGTCATTATGGGACTTAGTGCTGTAGAACAAAGGTATCTGGGAATACAGGTCCATAACTTATTGAAAGTGGCATAACAGGTAGATAGGACTGTAAAGAAAGCTTTCGGCACATTGGCCTTCATAAATCAAAGTACTGAGTACTGGAGATGGAATGTTATTTTGAAGTTGTATAAGACTTTGGTGAGGCCTAACTTGGAGTTTTGTGTGGAGTTTTCCAACAGAAAAGATATAAACAAGGTTGAAAGAGTACAGAGAAAATTTACAAGGATGTTGCCAAGACTGGAGGACCTGTGCTCTAAGGAAAGATTGAATAGGTTAAGACTTTATTCGTTGGAACGTAGAAGTTTGAGGGGTGAGTTGATGGAGGCATACAAAATTATAAGGGGTATAGATACGGTAAATGCAAGCAGGCTTTTTCCATTGAGGTTGTGTGAGACGACAACCAGAGGTTATTGGTTAAGAGTGAAAGATGAAAAATTTAACGGGAACATGAGGGGAAACTTCTTCACTCAGAGGGTCATAGAGCCAGTGCCAGCTTGATTTCAACATTAAGAGAAGTTTGGTTAGGTGCATGGATGGCAGGGCTATGGAGGCTACAGTCCCTGTACAGGTTGATGGGTGTAGGCAGTTTAAATTGTTTGGCATGGACTAGATGGATCGACAGGCCTGTTTCTGTGCTGTACTTCTTTATGATTCTGTAATTCTCTAACCCTGCCTTGTGCTTCAGGGCTGGGTGTGTCTATTCCTGTGCTAGCCCTCACCCCTGGCACTCTTTCCCTGGCACTTGTCCCACACCCCTCCCATGGTGCTCCACCCTTGCCTTTGACAAATACTGTACAGTACTGTGAAAGAGCCTTAGAAACCTTAGCTATATGTATGTGCCTAAGTATTTTGCACAGTACTCTGTCATGAAATTTGTTGTTTTGCAGCAGCAGTACAGTGTAATACATAACAATTCTATAAACTACCAAAAAACTTTTGCACTGTACTGTGTGTTAAATGTAACACTGGAATACAGTATTAGATCTGCCTAACACCAAGGCTGACATACCACTCAATAGCTCTTGATGTTGCATTGGGTTATAATACTGGAGTGGACATAGGTCGGTTACTGGTAACATAGCTGAAATGGGACAAAGGTCTGTGGAAACAGCCTTTGAATATTTTCAAGGCAAGGGTAGACTGCTACTTATTCAGCGATACAACACGATAACAGGCCCTTCTGCCCCAATGAACCAGTGCTGCCCCATTACACCCATGTACAGATAAGGACAATAAAGAGCTGGTCAGGGGAGGCGATGAAGTAGCTACAGGATTGCTTCGAGTCAGTAGACCTGGCCACGTTCAAAGACTCATCAGAGGATCTGAATGAATGCACCACAGCAGTCTTGGACTTTATAAAAACAGTTGTAGATGAGTGTTTCCCCACAGAATCATTCAGTCTTCCCTAAGCAGAAGCCCTGGGTGAACATTGAGATCCGCAATCTTCTGAGGGCCAGATCAGTGGCATTCAAGACTGGCGACCAAGTAAGGAACAAGAGGTTCAGGTATGATCTCCGAAAAGCCATCTCATGTGCAAAGTGGCAATTCTATACTAAACTTGAATCACTGAAGGTTGAATGCTATTACTTCTTGCAAAATGAAACCAAGAACATGGGTGATAACAAGGTTTTGAAAGGTTGATCTTTGAACCATATATCTTTGGCATGTGGAGGAAACCAGAGGAGCTGGGGAGAATGTGCTGACTCCTCACAGACAGCAGTTGGAGTTTCACCCGGATCCCTGGCACTGTAATAGTGTTGAGCTAACCACCACACTGCCATGCCACCCAATAAATATGTCAAGGAGAGGGTACCATGGTAGATGTGGAATCTGGAGCTGAGTGTAAAGTGACATCAACTCCTTTGTTCAATGAAGAAGTAGGTTTAAGGGACTAAATGACTTACTCCGGTTATTAATTCACTTGTTTCTGTTTTTCAGTCTAATGAGTTTGGTGACTCTGGCTCTGTACTCACTGCAGTTTTGAGTGAGTTACTGAGGAGGTGAGGCGCTGAGGGGGGGTGGACTGCAGCTCCACTGCAGGTACTGTTTATTCAATAAGCCAGGACCATATTTCCCTTTCATTGAAAATCAGAACATCTTTTGATGTTATTTCAATAAGAAACACACCATTAGCAGAGTTCCTTTGATTCCTTGGCCATCATTACAGAAATAAGATGTTCATGTTGGTGTGCAAGCCAATGATTTGCAGAGCCTTGGGGAAATTGACTTGCGAGGTTTCTTCTGCAAGAAACTAACAATGATTTGATAACCAAATGACCTCCTTCTATGTCATAACATTTCTGTGATTCCAAATCGTTACCAGCCGTACCATGGTGACCATTGCTGAAAATTAATTTGCAGTTCCATGCATTTCAGAATATCGCATGTTCATTCTTTTCTTCCTTCCTTTAATGATAGAAGCACTCTTGAGGGCCACAAGTAATTTCCTTTCAATGTTTAATGTGAAGACCCTATTATATTGTGGAATCTTAATATTTTTTTGAAATTTTTTTCTAAATTTAGTAGATTTGATAAATAGGGCTCAGTTCACAAGGACTAGGACTTGGCTGTGAATATTTCAAACATTGGTAGCAAATTAACTGATTAAATTACTTTCAATAATTGTGTCCGGCTCCTGGTTGATTTCCCAAATGTTAGTTGTTAAACATGAAACTCTTGAACTGGTTCAGGAAATGTGGGGGGAAAAAATTAAATACAAATTGTGACATTCTGATTTATTGCTACTGCCCTGACCTTTTTTTTAATAAAGTGGTCTTTCGAGAACGGTTTTAGGTAACTACATCATTCAATCAGCAGTTAGCTTAAAATATTGCTGTTGTAAAATTCTGGTGTCAATCTGTAGAAAAAAAGCAACCTGCTGTATTGGATAAAGTGCAGAGGTATCAATCACATCAGAAGCATAACTGTATTTTCCAATCAAAATTGTTTGTGCTCATCCTGAAAGAAATTATTACACATTTCCAGAAAGAAGACTGCTGAATAAAATGGCTAGCTGGCAGATGCTGGGGGAAGATTCATTGACTACAGAATGAAGGGCTGCTGTTTTGTCTGGCCTTAGTATTAGTGTACTGGGACTTAAGCTAAGAATTAGTAAAATATTGTTCTGACTTACGGATCAATGAAATCAGTCAGGTATTTTGTGTTCAGGCCTTTCTGAAGTCTCTGCACAATCCTAAGCAAGAATATAGGAATAGGAGGGGTCACTACAACTCCTCAGGTCTGATCCACCACTTCATGAGATCGTCAATCGTCTCATCAGAGCTGATTCTTGTATAAATGAATACTCTTGGTTAACAAGAACACGTGATTGTTAAATTCAATGTTAATAGTAGATTTAGTATTGACTGCTACTTATGGATGAGGAAGTTCCAGATTTCCAACCAATTTCTTCAAGTGTTTCCCAGTGCAGGAGCAGAACATGTGAGTAGATGGACCTTAATTATTCATTTAGAGATACAACTTGGGTGGCGGGTTGGGGATATGTCTCTACCAGCGAGGTGTAAGGTGCTCCGTACCTCCATTCACCTGCAGGTTATCCTTTTGTAAGGTGTAGCACCTGCTTCGCCACCTGATCAGGGTCATGTGAAGCCATGGGAGCAGGTAATGGATGGTCACGTCTGCAGCTGGTGCATATCACAAGCCATGGTTATACGACTATTAATGCCAGGCAGATATTCTCCGAGTATTGATAATGGCTGGGTCACCCTTCTTGTAAAGACACTGCCCAGAGGGCTTCAATGGCAAACCACTTCTGTAGAAAAAAATTTGTCAAGAACAATAATGTAATGGAAACCATGATCACCGATGTCATATGACACAGCACATAATAATGATGATGATGATACAACATAGTAACAGGTCCTTCAAGCTCAATGAGACAACAAATCACTCACATGACCAAATAACCTACTAACCTGTATGACTTTGGAATGCAGGAGAAAACTGAAACACCCAGAGGAAACCCACACTGTCAAGGGGAGAATATACAAATTCCTTACAGACAGTGGCAAGAATTGAACCTGGGTTGCTAATGCTGTAATAGCTTTGTGCTACCCTGCAGCCCCACTTTGTGCTACCCTACCCTGTAGTGTTAGTAAGATTTAGGTGCCTCATTGTAACTGGCACTTGAGACTTGTAACTTGAGACCCTGAAATATCAATCCAACATTTGCAACCAACACATTCAAGAGTGTGTTGGGGCCAGCCAACAGGTGATTCCCTACATTCTGGCTCCAGCTCAGCATGCCAACAACGTTTGGCAAAATAACACAAAAATACAACAAACACAAACAACAAGAACATTGGTATCAACTCTGGAGACCAGGATATGAGTGGCAATCAGAATGGTTGCTCCAGGAGATCATAATTTCCAAGAATGATCTCTCATGGCCATTGTTTCTCAAAATGTCCTCAAATCCATCTTAAAGAACTTGATACTGGATTACCCCTGGCTCACCTGGAAAGTAATCATCCAAATCCTATTGTCCACACAGAAATCAAGGAAGCTGAGAAGTGATTGATCCAGGTACAGTACTGTACTGTCATAGGCACATATATACAGCGAGGGTGCCTAAGACCTTTATACAGTACTGCAGTCATTTTATATATTGCATTGTACTGCTATCTCAAATGAAATAAAAATCATGACAGATATAAGTGATAATAAACCTAATTCTGATGTGGGTCACTATTAAGGACTGAGAATGGGAAGGGGGCAGAGTGAGGGGAATCAAGCTTGGGGGAAAGGGGAAGGGAGAAGGTAGAGAGTGGGAAGCACCAGAGAGACATTTGGTAATGATCAATAAACCAATTGTATGGCATCAAATGACCTTGCTAGGTGTCACGGGGCTGGGTGTGTCTATATCCATAGCACACCCTGCACCTGTCCCAGACCCCTCGTACAGCACCTCACCCTTGCCAGTTCCAGCATCTTTTGCTCCCGTCAGATCTGCAAACTCTCTCTCCGCTCCTTATTGAAAAATACAGTGTTGTGCAAAAGTCTTCAGCACCCTAGCTATATATACATGTGCCTAAGACTTTTGCACGGTACTGTATACTAACAGCAGTTAAAAGGCACTTGGACCAGTAAGTGAATTGAATAGATAGGAGAGGCTTAGAGGGATATAGGTCAAATGCAGAAAAACAGAATTCGGATGGCACCTTAATCTTCATGGACTGGTTGGCTGAAGGGCTTGTTACTGTGTTGTATGACTCTGTGACTCTGAGGACAATGTGTCATTTTCTCTAATCGCTCTATCACTGAATAAACTTCACTGTGTCGTGTCATCTCCATCTACTTGAGTAGCTTCTTTAATGTAGCAAAAACATCCCCAGGAAGATGCAAGATCATTCCCAGGAACTTAAGAGCAGAAACATTGGTATTGGTGTTGGTTTATTATTGTCACATGTACTAAGATACTGTGAAATGCTCGTTTTGCATATTGTTTATACAAATCAAATCATTACACATTGCACTGATCTGGAATAAGTAGAACAATAACAATGCAGATTATAATGTAAACCCTACCAAAAAATTGCAGTGCAACACACACATGCAACATGATGGAGGAGCAAAGGGCTCATCCCGAAATATCGCCTGTTTATTTTGTTCTGTAGATGCTACCTGACCTGCGAAGTTCCACCAGCATTTTGTGTGTTTTTCTCTGGATTTTCAACATCTGCAGGAACTCTTGTGTTCTTGAGGCACCATCTCTTGAAGATGCCCTCAATAGTGGGAAGGGTTGTGTCTGTGATGAATGATGATGAAAGAAAACACTCCGCTTTATAATCGCAATATTGACATTGTCTCGGTGTATTTTACAAACCAAAAAGTTTTAATGTGGTGCAGTTTAAGAAATGCAGTCAAATATTTGCACAATGCACATGGCCACGCAGAATAAACAGAATGTCTATTTTATTTTGTATTGCAAACCAGGACACAAAGTGCTGTTTCAAAACTGTAGCCAAGGGTTTTGTACATCCAACTGAGAGGGAAAGCGGGCCTCTGTTAAATGTTTCATCTGAGAGACAAAGATTTATACAGCACAGCAAACTGCGCTGGATTGACAATCTGTATTTTAGTCCTGTGGTGTCCCTGGTGGGACTGAAAAATTCAGCTCTGACTCAGCAGGAGAATCCAACTAAAAGCCATTGTTGATACTGAGCTGCAATGCTGACAGGTGGTAAATCATTCAATGTCCTAATACTCTTACCAGTAACATTGGAGAAGGATCTGTTGTCTCACTATCTTGGGCATCATGGTAGCGTAGTGGTACCGCGACGCTACTACAGTTAGAGGAGTCAGAGTTCGGAGTTCAATTCCGGTGTGATCAGTGAGGAGTCTGTACATTCTCTCCCTGGAATACGTAGGTTTTCCATACATGCTCCTGCTTCCCCCCACAGTCCTAAGATGTACAGGGCAGGTTCATTGTAACCTGTCTCAAGATCAGCTTATGGTTAAATTGGGGTTTTCAGGTATTGTGGCAGGTGTATCTCAAATTAAATAAAATGTATTAAAAATAAGATGTATTTTTAAAGTTCTATGGTAATTTAGCCAATTTTCAGTACTAGGAATATTGACATAATTTCATACCAGCCACGTGCTTTCCTGTTAATGGATGAATGTGCCTTGTTAATATATTCTGATGGAAAACCTTCCAATTGATTCAGCAGTGTGATGTCGCCAGTTTTTTGGCACATTGTACAGTAAGCTTCACTGGGATGAGTTTCAATCAATTCAGTGTTTTGGGCAATATTTAGTGCTTTCCCATCCAATTATTCTGATGAGAGATCAACATGCAGTGATTGCTGAGACACTGAGTCTATTTTTTTCATCAGTATGATTTAACGTCAATGAGGAAATAACTACTGTGTTAGGCAAAGGAAATGCACCTTTACAGAATCCAAAAGCCACTACACATAAATTTGAGATATGGAATAAAGTGTGTTCTTACTAAATTTATGTGGAAAGCAAGTAAATAAATAGCTTACTTTACTCAGCTTGCACTTACTGACACACGCAGTTAGTTGCTGCATCCTTACATTACAGAAAATCACAATACGGTCTGTTTTTGCAGAACACAGCCCCTCCTTATGGCCAATTGTAATTCAAATACACGGACCTTGTGTGCATTGGAGGGCCTGGGATCTGAGTGTGTTCTCTAACATGAAGAGGAGCAATGCTGTGCACAATTGCATCCAATAACGTGTATTGTTTGCCGATGTATGACTGTTCAAATTTTGTAGCAATGTTTGCAATCATTCAAAATAAGAATCAGGGTAATTATCACCAACATACCGAATATGTACATTGATAATGAATTAACTTTGTACCCTTGAACTATGAACAGCAAAATCAGTAAAGTGAAATGGGGTAGGTAACAATGTAATTATTAAAGAGAAGGTACCAGAAAGATTGGTACGACATGATATGAACAAATACGTTGGTCTGTATGAAATGCGCTTGAGGTGACTGTGTGAGGGAATTGTATCAGCCCTGGACATAATCTTCCAAACTCAGGGATGGTGCCCAAGGTCAAGAAAGCTGTAAAAGTTAGACCTTTGTTTAGAAAAAAAAAGTGATAAACCCAGTAATTACAAACAAGGCAGTCTACTCTGATCAAGGAATAACTTTATTCATCAATGTATTTACATGTATTAGGAATCTGATATGTGTTGATCAGAGTGTGACATGTAACAAAAATCAACAGCATTCAAGAATCATGAAGAAATAAGATTCATATAAAAATAAAAGACTTTATTTTAAAAAGCTAATAAAGTTCGAGGTTAAAGAAGGGATACACAGTAAAATGTGCATAAATAAACAAATCCAGTATGTATTTGCAATGTAACTAACATTATATAAAAATAAAGTCTCTACAGTGTAGTGCAGTGACGAGGTAATAGATAGCAAAGGAGTTGCCTAACTAGAGTGACTGATCAAATTAACTGCCTGGGGGAAGAAATTTTTTAAATGGTTGGAAGTTTCTGTTTAGTAGCCCTAAAGCATTTTCTAGAAGGGAGCTCTGATAGTGGGAAAGCTCCCAAAAACTAAAATCAGGGACAAAGTCACCAGTCACTTGGAATAGTGTAGATTTTTGAAGGCATCTTTCAAAAATTTGTTGATGGAAATTCATGTCTAACTAACTTAATGGAGTGTTCAATTAAGTACCTGTGAGAGATGATGAAAAAATGCAGTGTTTGATGTATTTATGCACATTCAAAATGTATCTGAGACATACGACATAATAACATCAGGATTGCAGTCCATGGAATGAAGGCAACATAAGTAGAAAATTGGCCAAGTAATAGGAAACAGAGTAACAATGAAAGGTTCATTTTTTGAACTAGAAGGAAAGAAAAAGAAGTATTCCAATAGGTCATTGTCATGTTTTGTAATTTCAAAACATACAGCTAATTCACAGGAAGAGACAAGAGTCCGAAATGTGAGTCTAACGTTGTGTTTACTTTAAATGAGGCACACATGTGGTAGCGTGATGACAATTCCCATATTTATACATAAAATCCATAATGAATTATTTAAATAAACAAGGATGCTTAATCAACCTATATATATATACAAACAAGATTATTCAAATATTACTGAAATATTAAATATGAATATTAATATAATGAAATATTCTAGGACCAATGGTTCTCTTGTACTAAATGTTGGCAATCTGAAATTTGGTGGAAAGGCAGAACTGCCAACTTTTCCTTAAATTTGGCAGCAAGTGAATGGTGAGAAGGATGATAATTAGTTGGTGGAAGTGGCAGATAAAACTTAATTTTGAAAAAAATATGAGTCAGGTTTGTGAGGAGAATGGATATATTCTTGGGCTCATTTCTAAAATGGGTAAAGCAATAGAGAAAATCAGGGGTAGGTTGCAGTTTGTTGAAAGTGGCAGAGCAAATTGAGATCCAGTGGTTGATAAAGAGAGGCAAACAGTAAAGAGAAAGAAAATCACGATGGGTATCTTTAAGTAAAGTTTCAACAGGAATAGCAGTACATTTCTGGATGCCACACATTTCAGCATTGGTGTAAAGGCTCCTGAATTAGAGGGGATAACTTTACCCAACCCAACACTGAACTGATTCCATAACCTATGGGCACGCTGAAGGAGTCTACAACTCAAGTTCTTGATATTTATTGTTTATTTATTATTACTGTTATTATGGTATTTTATTTTTTCTGAGCTCAAGCTGGTAAAACCTGAGGTACAGGTATAGCCAAACACACTCATTTCTCAATTACTAGGAACTTTCAGACTATTCTCCTGGTGGTTATAATTGTGGCTTTTTGGAGATTTATATACAGTGCCTAAAAGAAGCATTCACCCTCTCTTAGAAGTTTTCATGTTTTATTGTTTATTGAATCACAGCGGATTTAATTTGTCTTTTTTTTACACTGATCAACAGAAAAGTACTTCTTTGTGTCAAAGTGAAAACAGATCTTTACAGTGATCTAAATTAATTACAAGTATAAAACAAAATAATTTATTGCATAAGTATTCACCCCCTTCAAGTCAGTATTTAGTAGATGCACCTTTAGTCGCAATTATAGCCTTGAGTCTGCATGGATAGATCTCTATCAGCTTTGCACATCTGGGCACTGCAAATTTTCCTCATTTTTCTTTCCAAAACTGCTCAAGCTCTGTCAGATTCCATGGGGATCCTGAGTGAATTCTGAATTGGATTGGGGTCTGGACTCTGACTTGGCCACTCCAGAACATTAACTTTGTTGTTTGTTTTTAAGCCATTCCCATGTAGCTTTGGCTTTATGCTTGGGGCCATTGTCTTGCTGGAAAACAAATCTTTTCCCAAGTCATAGTTCTCTTGCAGACTGCATCAGGTTTTCCTCCAGGATTCCCCCTTATTTTGCTGCATTCATTTTACCCTCTACCCTCTCAAGCCTTCCAGGGCCTGCTGCAGTGATACATCCCCACAGCATGATGCAGCCACCACCATGCTTCACGGTAGGGATGGTGTGTTCTTGATAACCTGCAGTGTTTGGCTTACCTCAACATTGCATTTAGTCTGATTGTCAAAAAGCTCAATTTTGATTTCATCAGACCATATATCCTTCTTCCAGCTGACTTCAGAGTTTCCCATATGCCTTCTGCCAAATTTCAGCTGAGATTTCATCTGAGGTTTTTTTTTAATCGTGGCTTTTTCTTTGCTACTCTCCCATAAATTTGCAATTGGTGAAGCACCCGGGCCACAGTTGTTGTATGTGCAGTCTCTCTCCTTCTCAGCCATTGAAGCTTGTGACTCCTCCAGAGCTATCACAGTTCTCTTCGTGGCCTTCCTCCCTTCTTGTATGGTCACTCAGTTCTTGAGGACAGCCTGCTCTATGCAGGTTTACAGCTGTGCCATATTCTTCCCATTTCTTGATAATTGACTTAACTAACTGTACTCTAAGGAATATTCAGTGACTTGGAAATGTTATTATACCCATCCCCTGGCTTGTGTTTGTCAATAACCTTTTTGCGGAGTTGGTTGCAGTGTTCTTTTGTCTTCATGGTGTAATTTTTGCCAGAATACTAACTCACCAGCAATTGGACCTTCCAGATTCAGGTGTATTTTTACTACAATCAATTGAAACACCATCACTGCACACGGTGATCTCCATTTAATTAGTTATGTGAGTTCTAAAACCAATTGGCTACACCAGAGATGATTAAGGAGGGTTTAATGTGTCATATTAAAGGGAGTGAATACTTAGGAAATCAATTATTTTGTGTTTTATATTTGTAATTAATTTAAATCACTTCGTAAGTATTTGTTCTGGTAATTAATTTATTTGGAAATTTGAATTTTTGAAAGCTTACAGTAAATGTAGGTGCAAAAGAGGTTTACTGAAATAAGGGGACTTCAGTTTTGAGGATACACATGAAAAGGTGAAGCTCTTCTCCCTGGATGAGAGGAGAATGGAAGGATAGAAGTATTTAAAATCATAAATGATAATGACAGCGTAGATACAGTGAAATTGTTGCCTATGGTGGATGGACCAGGAACTCAGGGGAAATCAAGTGTAGGTGAGTGACAAAAGAACCAAAAGTGCCATTAGAAAAATGAAATTGCGTAGCGATTGGTCTGGATATAGAACACACTCTTGGGGGTAGGTTTAGGAGAAAAAAAAACTTTATTATAACTCTTAGATGAAAGCTGCATAAATCTGAAAGGAAAGAGTTTGCAGGGTTGTCAGGAGAGAGTGCAATTTGATTGTTCCTTTATAGAGTTATTGTGGACTCGATGAGCTGAGAGGTATCCTTCCAAGTAATCATTCTTTGTTACTGAGGCAAGGCAATGGTACATTGAGAGTGGTTCAATCTCCTGTATTCATGCTAATCAGTGATTGATGGGCTGTACAATTATTGTAGATCCCAGGCTTCTCAAATTGAGTTTTATTTAATGAAAAAGTCATTAATGGGAAATGGCTATGAGTGATATTTGAAAATATGAATAGCAGCATTAAAGGAATCATCATTCCTTGATCTTACTGAGCCATACATCATGTATCAAAGGATCTTAATCAAGTATCAGTGACTGATGACAGTGGGCAGGACTTGATAAAAGGGCAATAATAGGGGGAAATAGTCTCCACTTTCAAAGCATTGTGATTAACTTCATATGATTCTATAATTTTCTGCAGTTTTAGCAAGATAAGAGGGAAACATTTTCAAGCAGAATTTTCCTAACAGTGTGTATTGGTGTATGTTGAAATCTTGCTATCCATGTATACACTGCTGATTAGGAACTATAGACCAGTAAGCTTAACATCTGTGGTAGCAAGACAAACAAAATGCGGGAGGAACTCAGAAGGGAAGGCAGCATTTATAAAGAGGAATACACCATCAACTAATCTCTGATGAAGTGTTTCGGCCCAAGGAGTTGATGATTTATTCTGTTCCATTGATGATGTTGTCTGACCTGCAAAGTTCCTCCAGCATTTCATACGTATTGGTCTAGATTTCCAGCATCTGCATAATTACTTGTATTTAACCTCTATGGTAGGTAAATTATTAGAGGGGTTTGTGAGGGATGAGATATCAAGCATTTGGAAAGTCGGGGACTGACAACATGGCTTTGTGCATGGGAGATCACGTTTCACAAATATATAATTTCAGTTTTTCGAAGAAGTAACCAAGGCAGTGAGAGGGTGGCAGAGTGGAGATATATCTCTACCAAAGGAGGTGTAAAGCGCTCCTTTCTTCCATTAGCCTACAGATCCCCCCTTGAGCAAGGTGCAGCACCTGCTTAATTCCAAGATCAGGGTCAGTTGAATCAATGGGAGCAGATGGTGAATATCATAAATCCTCATTTTACTATCCCTGATGCCAGGCAGACAATCTCAGAAGAGAATTGATAAAGGCTGGAGTCGCCTGTCTTGTAAAGACACTGCTCAGAACAAGGCAATGGCAAACCACTTCTGTAGAAAAATTTGCCAAGAACAATTATGGTCATGGATAGAGCATCAGCATGGATGTGGTCTTCCCTACAGGCAAAGATCCCTCACTCAGTAGGTCGAAGATCATGATCACCCATATCATACAGCATGGCACATAATGATGATTATGATGAACCAAGGCTAGGCATTAGGTATGGCCTATATGGACTTCAGTTAGGCCTTTGATAAAGTTCCACATGGTATGCTGCTATGAAAGTTAGATTGTGGGATCCAGGAAGAGCTAGCTACTAGGATACAGAACTGTCTTGATAGTGGGAAGCAAATGATATTGATAGAAAGTTGCTTTCAGACAGAAAAGTTATAACCAGAGGTATTTACCAGGGGTCATGCTTTGGATGAAGATGCACAAGGCCTGGACAGTAATCTTGCAGGTAATATTAAAAAGGTGGTGTTATTGACATTTTTCCACTGACAGTGGGTAGGACTACAAGAGGTCATGGGTTAAGGATGAAAGGTGAAAAGTTTTTTATGTTTTGATGTACATGTGATAAATAAATCTGAATCTGAAATGTAATTGGACATTATTTAATGCATTGTCTAAGAATGAAAGTCATAGCATGGGTTATTATTGTGAGTAAATGTTTTATTATGAAGTTTATTTTGGTTTAACAAAATATAACTATAAGACTAAAGGATCATAAGTTATAGGAATAGAATTAGGCCATTTGGCCCTTCGAGTCTGCTTGGCTATTTCATTATGGCTGAACCAATTTTCCTCTCAGCTCCAATCATCTGCCTATCTCTTCAAGAATCTATCAACATCTTCCTTAAATATACATGAAGACTTGGCTTCCATAGTTACCTGTGGCAACAGTTCTATAAAACATGGTCTAAAGTGCAGTGATGGGATAATAGATAGAGGGGGTGGTTGGGGACTGAATAAAATGGTTGATCAGATTAACTGCCAAGAGGAGGAAATAGATAAAATAGTGTGGTTTTTATTTTATTAGTCCTACAGCGCTCTCCAGAAGGGAGCTTTGGAGAAGGCTGTTTGTTGGGTCGGTGTTGTAAAGGCTCATGTCCACAGGTTCTCAGATATAACATGGTTAATCCCCCAGTGCAGTGGATTGGAGATTAGTACCTTAAAACTATTATATCGCTGTATAATCCATGTCTCCTGACCTGCTTTTAGAACCAAGTTGATGATTTCCTAACCAGAGAAAACTATAAAATGTCCACAAATGGCCATTTGCACTGCAAATGGACCACAGCATGATTTTGCACCCGCGAGTGGATCTTTGGTTTCTCCACTCGAAAACACTCACAATGGTTTGATAAGAAAGACAGGAGGTTTGGGAGTAAATCAATGACACTTGAAAGGTGTTCCAGGAAGGGAGCAGCATCACTGTTCACATTTAACATAAAAACAGATCTCCAGGTTTCAGAAAGTGCAAACCCAACAAAAAGCACAAAAGAACTGATCTTGGTTAGAAAGTGTACAGGAGATTCTATGAGAGGCCAAATGCTCTGATGTTTCTTAGCTATAAATCCCACTGTTTAGCTATAAACTCTGGCTCAATCTAGAATTCATCTCAATTTATGTACACAGTATACTATATTATTCAGACCTAAAGATTAGCTATTTAATTTGCTTCAAAATGCTGCTCAGTTTACTCATTATCCATGAGCCAGTTATCCATTGTGCAACAAAACGTGTCCATTTTTCCAATGTGGCCCAGCAGGAATTGAACCCTGATTGGTGATTGCTGTCACTACATCGCCTCTATGCTGCTTTTTTTTTGTGAATATTATCACCCGGTACTCACTGTTTATGAACCTGTGAATTCTTTTATTTTCCCCTTCTTCTTAACTTGATCAACTTTCCTTTCATTAATAAAATGTGCTACTCTGAAGTAAAAAAACATGCTGTGCTTGTTTTTTTAACTTGACTGTTTCTCTCTACGTTTCTTTTAACTCAAAAGTCGTACTGCACTTCAACTGGGAAGTAGTCATTTTGGTTCATTTAATACTTCTTCATTGCCACTGTAATGTTTTGTAACTCCAAAACATAAGACTAATTGAAATAAAAACAACAGAGTCTGTAATGCAATTCTGAAGAAGAGGCGAATGAGGGAAAAGCGAATTCGGGAGATGTGCCCTGCTGCTGCGCTGCAAAATCAAGGCACTTGGAGTCGGAGCCATGCTGGTTGGAGTGAACGATTTGGAGGGGAGAAGACGGGACAGAGGAGTTCCGATGCCTGTCCAACTAACCAAGCACTGAGCTCATTTGCAGAGGTCAAGAATGGCTTCTTTGGTAGCGAAACCCAAGTCCAAAGTAAATTGCTGGGCAGCATGTTCTAGGCCCGGGGAGATAAGCCATGGCACGGCCCATGTCTTAATGCAAAATACAATACGCTGTCTGGACAATCTAAACATTAACCCAGATAGACAGGACAGGTAGGGTGTCGAAAGTCAGGGGGCATTTGTTTACCCTGGGCTCCGAGCTAATTTGAAGAGGCCGATAACAGCTTCTCCAGCAGCGAAAGCTAGGCCTGGAGCAATTCGCCATTGCAGGGCCCAGATCCTACTGCGAGGTTCGGACAATTTAAGTGCCCACACAGATAGTTTAAGAGCTCCTCCCTCCACGATGCTAAGGCTGTGAGATTGTCCCCAGCTGCTGTGCCTCATGCTTGTGAATTTTGTGATGATTTGTCCAGTTAATATGATGAAATGAATACTGAGGCTTTGGGTGTACTCCAAGCTGCTCTGGGGACTAGGATCTAAGGAATCAATATGGTTCAGAATGCTATTGTGGTTGCTCGCTTCAATTGTTTCCATGATTTATTTTCCTTTCATTTTCTCTCTATCTCTGTGGACACTGGGGCATTACCTTTTTTATTAATTGGGTTCTATTGGGTTCGTTGCTTTGCAACTGCCTGTAAGCAAATAAATCTCTCACGTGTATAATTTATATATTCTTTGATAATAAATGCATTTTGAATCTACAATCTTTGAATATTTGGAATCCATCAGATGCTCCTCATACACTAACTTTTTCTTTCCTCGATCATTCTTGTGAACCTCCTTGGGCCCTACTTCAAGGCCAGCACTTATTTCCTCAGTCCAAAACTGCTCACGATCTTTCAAGAGCAGTCTGACCAAAGCCATATAAACCCTAAGCATTACAGAAGCCCCCTCATTCTCCTAAACTCCTTTGAGTACAGGACTTTGGATTTTCAGAAGGCCTTTGACAAGGAGCTGCAGATGAGTCTGCTTAAAGTTCAAAGTCCAAAGTAAATTTATTATCAAAGTACATATATGTCACCATTTACAACTCTGACATTGAATAATAACCATAATAGCACCGACTTGATCACACAACCACTGTGCAAAAGACAACAAAACCGGGCAAATACAAAAGAAAGACATAATAATACCGTGGAAAAGGAATTGTTGGCACTTGTGTTGGCGATACAACATTTTGAAGTGTACATTTGTCCAGCGCAAAAACCCTATTCCTTATTCCCTAGCTAGGGGATCCAAATCACATGTGGCTTCCGAGCAGCTTCCCGTTATTACGAGAGGAATGAGCGATGGTCTCCGTCTAGTGCGTCGCTGGAGTACCGCCTCCAGCAGTCTCCTTTTTATCATGGCTGGCAGATCTGTAAATGTCAATCAAGGTAGGGTGAGGCCTTCCCCACACCACATTGCCCGAGGGTGTCCATGTCCCTGATAGCTGACACGTACTATAGAGTTGCAATTCACACAGGTGCCTCTAAGAACAATGGTCAACTCCATTGCATTGTCTCTCATTTCCTGGGTCCAAGACCCGAATTAATAGCCAACATGTCAAGAACATGGGATGAAAAGTCCTTGAACAGGTAAGCTGCAGAAGGATTTAGACAGAATAGGAACAAGAACAAGAAAATGGCAAATGTAATATAATGTTGGAAAATGCATGGTCATACGCTTTGGTAGTAGAAATAAATGTGCAGATTATTTTCCAAACCGGAAGAAAATCCATAAAATCTGAGATGCAAAGGGACTTGGGAGTCCTAAAGGTTGAGTCGGCGATGCGGAAGGCAAATGCAATGTTAGCATTCATTTCAAGAGGTTTTGAATGCAAGAATAGGGATGTGATGCTGAAGCTTTATAAGGCAATGGTGAGGCCTCACCTTGTGTATTGTGGACAGTTTTGGGCTGCTCATCTAAGAAGAGATGTGCTGGCATTAGAGAGAGTCAAAGCGCAGTTCACAAGGATGATTCTGAGAATGAAAGGGTTATCGTACGAGGAACGTTTGATGGCTCTGAGTCTGTGCTTGCTGGAACTTAGAAGGATGAGGGGGGATCTCATAGAAACCTTGTTGAAAGGACTAAACAGAGTAGATGTGGAAAGGATATTTTGCATGGCAGGAGAGTCTAGGACAAGAGGGCCCAGCCTCAGGAATATAGGAGCATCCATTTAAAACAGAGATGCAGAGAAATTTCTTTAGCCGGGGGTGGCAATTTTGTGGAATGTGTTACCACAGATGCTGCGGAGACCAGGTTGTTGGGTGTATTTAAGGCAGATCTTGATCAGTTCTTAATTGGACACGGCATCAAAGGTTAGGGGGAGAAGACCGGGGAATGGGGTTGAGGATAGGAAAAAAGGATCAGCCATGATTGAATGGTGGAGCAGACTCGATGGGCCAAATGGTCTAATTCTGCTCCTATGTCTTATGGTCTTAATGCAAGGTCAAAGGTTGTGAGAATATTTCAATGATGGGGCAAGTGAAGTTGAGTGAAGTTATCCCACTGGTTCAAGAATCGGATGGTTGAGGGGTAATAACTGTAATTGAACCTGGTAGTGTGAGTCCTGAGTCTGCTGTACTTTCTTTCTGATGCAGCAGCAAGAAGAGAGTATGACCTGTGTGGTGGGTTTCCTGATGATTTATGCTGCTTTCCTGTGACAACACTTTGTAAAGATGTGCTCTGTGGCAGGGAGGGCCTTACCTGTGATGGACTGGGCAATATCAACTACTTTTTTTGCAGGATTTTCTGTTTAAGGGCATCGCTGTTTCCATATTAGGCTGCGAAGCAGGGAATGAAAGGCTTAACATATGAAGAGCTAATGTTTGATAGTCTTGGCCTGTACTCACTGGTGTTCAGAAGAATGTGGGGTATCTCAGTGAAACCTCTGTAATATTGAAAAGCTTAAATCGGGTGGGTGTGGAGAGCATGTGCAGGATTCCCTAGAGGTTAATTTGCCAGTTGAGTGTGATGAGGAAGGCAAATTCAATGTTAGCATTCAATTCAAGAAGATTAGAATATAAAAACATGAATGTAATGTTGAGACTTTATAAAGCACTGGTAAGGCCTCACTTGGAGTATTGTGAGGAAGTTTGGGCCGCTTACTTTAGAAAGAATGCGCTGAAACTGGAGAGGGTCCAAAAGAAGTTCATGAAAATGATTCCAGGATTGAATGACTTGTCATATGAAGTCCAATTGATGGCTCTGGGCCTGTACTCACTGGAATTTAGAAGTATGAGGGGTGACCTAATTTAAATCCATCGAATGCTGAAAGGCCTTGTTTGAGTGGATGTGGAGATGACGTTTCCTATGGTGGGAGAGTCCAAGACCAGGGAACACAACTTCAGAATAGAAGGGTATCCTTTTAGAATGACGATGAGGAGGAATTTCATTAGCAGGGAGTGGTGAATCAGTGGAATTTGTTGCCACTGTGGAGGCCAAGTCTTTGTGTATATTTAAGGCAGAGGCTGATAGATTCTTGATTGGTCAGGGCATGAAGGGATACGGGGAGAAGGCAGGAGATTGGGGCTGATAGGAAAATTAGACCAGCCAGGATGAAATGACAGAGCAGAATCGATGGACCAGATGGCCTAATTCTGCTCCTATATTTTATGGTCTTATGGTCAAAAATTGCAAATGTAACTCCACTCTTCAAGATGGGAGAGAGGCAAAAGGAAGGGCATTTAGTCTAACCTCAGTTGTTGGGAAGATGTTAGAGTTAATTATTATGGATGAGTTCTCAGGGGACTTGGACGCACATTAAAATGGGCCATAGTCAGCACACTTTCTTCTAGGGAAAACCTTGCCTGACAAATCTGTTGGAATTCTTTGAAGAAATATCAAACAGGATAGCCAAAGGAAAATCGGTTGGTATTGTGTACACTTGGATTTTTAGAAGGCTTTTAACAAGGTGCCACACGTGAGGCTGCTTAACAAGCAACAAGCCCGTAGTACTTCAGGAAAGATTCTAGCATGGATAGAACAGGGGCTGATCAGCAGGAGACAAAGATTGGGAATAAAGGAAGCCTTTTTTAACTGGCTGCTGGTGATTAGTGGTGTTCCACAGGGGTCAGTGTTGGGACTGATTCTTTTTCTGTTATATGTTAGATTTGCATGATGGAATTGATGGCTTTGTTGCAAAGTTTGCAGACAATATGAAGATAGGTGGAGGGGCAGGTAGTTTTGAGAATGTAGAGAGGGTACAGAAGGATTCAGACAGATTAGGAGAATGTGCAAAGAAGTAACAGATGGAATACAATATCAGGAAGTGTATTGTGCACTTTGTTCGAAGAAATGAAATGTTTGACTATTTTCTAAGTGGAGTGAATATAGAAAAATCTGAGGTGCAAAGGGACTTGGGAGACCTTGTGCAGGATTCCCTAAAGGTTAATTTGCAGGTTGAGTCTGTGGTGAGGAAGGCAAATGCAATGGTCACATTCATCTCAAGAGGAAGAGGATATAAAAACAAGGATGTAATGTTGGGACTTCATAAAACACTGGAGTATTGTGAGCAGGTTTGAGCCCCTTGTCTCAGAAAATGATTGCAGGATTGAATGGCTTGTCATATGAAGACCATTTGATGGCTCTGGGCCTGTATTCGCTGGAATTCAGATGACTGGTGTGACCTCATTGAAACCTATTGAACGGTGAAATGCCTTGATGGAGTGGATGTAGAGAGGATGTCTCCTGTGGTGGGAGAGAGTAAGACCAGAGGACTCAGCCTCAGAATAGAGGGGTATCTTTTCAGAATGGAGATGAGGAGGAATTTCTTTAGCCAGAGAGTAGTGAATCTGTGGAATTCTTTGCCGCAGGTAACTGTGGAGGCCAAGTCTTTATGTGTATTTAAGGCACAGGTTGATAGATTCTTGATTGGTCAGGGCATGAAAGGATACGGGGAGACAGCAGAAGATTGAGGCTGAAAGGAAAATTGAATCAGCCATGATGAAATAGCTGAGCAAACTTGTTTAGCCAAATGGCCTAATTCCTGCTCCTATATGTTATTGTCTTATGGTTTTATACTATGGAAGCTAGTACCCGAGATAGAGCTGACCAAGTTAACTACTTTCTGTAGCTTCTTTTGATCCTGTGTGGTAGCCACATCCCACCCGCCCCCACAAACACCAGAGAGAGATGCAACCTTTCAAAATGCTCACCACTGAACATCTGTAGAAGATTTCAAGTTGTTTGTGTGACAAACCAAATCTCTTCAAACTCCTAATGAAATATAGCATCTGTTTTGCCTTTTATATAGCTGCATTGCTGTGTTGAGACCAGGTAAGATTCTCAGAGATCTTGGCACTCAGGACCTTGAAAATGCTCACTCTCTCCTCTTCCATTCTCTCTATGTGGATTGGTTTGTGATCCCTCGTCTTACCCTCTGAAGTCCACAATCAGACTTGCTGACATCAAGTGCAAGGTTGTTGCTGCAACCCCACTCAACTAGCTGGTATATCTCACTCCTGTACAATCTCTCGTCTCCATTTGAGATTCTACCAACAATGGTTGTATCATCATCAAATCTATAGATGGCATTTGAGCTATGCCTAGCCACACAGTCAGGGGTATAGAGAGTAGAGCAGTGGGCCAAGCACACATCCCTGAGGTGTGCCAGTGTGATCATCAGTGAGGAGGAGATATTTAGCCAAAGGATGTTGAATTTGTGGAATTTGTTGCCACATACTGCTGTGGAGACCAGGTCATTGGGTGTATTTAAGGCAGAGATTGACAAATTCTTGATCAGACATGACATCAAAGGTTACAGGGAGAAGGCTGGGAACTGGGGCTGAGTGGGAAAAAAAAAGGGATCAGACATGACTGAATGGCAGAGCAGACTTGTTGGGCCAGATGGCCTAATTCTGCTCCTGTGTCTTATGGTCTTAATATCACCAATCTGCACAGATTGTTGTCTTCTGGTTAGGATGTCAAGGATTCAGTTGCAGAGGGAGGTGCAGAGACCAGTTTCTGTAGTTTATCGATCTGGACTATGAGTTGAGAGGAATAATAAATCAGCCATGATGGAGTGGCTGAGATGACTCAATGGGCCAAATTGCCTAATTCTGCTGCAATGTCTTATGGTCTTATGTAAGACTGGGGAGCACCAGTTATATGACTGCTACAAAAGGCCCTTGAAACTCTGAGGCCTATATTCCTCTGACTAATTTACTTCAGTACATCAACCCAGTGCTGTTTATCATGCTTAACTTCTAAATCTCTTGAGCATTATCCATAGATCTTTTGGTGTGTGTGAAAGGAAGAGATATTAATCCACTCTAATCTGAAAGGGACAAGGTGTTAGCTACATGTTGTAAGGAGAATCCGAAGAGTCAGCTGTCCTTCATTGTATTAAGTTCAGTAGCCTCAAGATAAAAATGATTTATCCTTACCCAGTAATAGACCAGGTAATTAATAACAGTGACATTCATCACATCTCAAGCTCATTGTCTTGACAAGCACGAGGTCAGTCTATTTTCTCTGCCACAAGTCATGGCAGAAAACAATTGGACAAGTCAAATAGCTTGCAACATTTCCTGACATTTGTTTCAAGCTGTGAAGAATGTCAATAGATACTTTTTTGTTTTAAGTCCTTGTGCTTATTTTACCTTTTTTTTCTTGTCTTACTTTGCAACTCAGGGCAAGAAAGATAATTAAGTTGTTAAACAAGTTATTCCAAACTATGTGACATTCTGGTGTGAAGGGTCATTACACCGTGGAGTAATACAACTTGCAAACAAAATGTTCAAAGTTCAGAATCACCTTGTTATCAAAGTGCGAACATGTCCAAAATACAATAGAATCAATGAAAAACTACACACAAACAACTGAAGTGCAAAGAAAGATAAAGAAAGTTGGGTGTATTTAAGGCAGAGATTGATAGGTTCTTGATTGCACATGGCATCAAAGGTTACGGGGAGAAGGCCGGGAACTGGGGTGAGGGGGAGAAAAAAGAAGGATAAGCTCAGATTGAATGGCAGAGCAGACTCGATGGGACAGATGGCCTAATTCTGCTCCTATGTCTTATGGTCTTATGGAAAGACAAACTTTGCAAATATGAAACAACAACACAACTAATAAATAGTCCTGAAGAAGGGTCTCAGCCTGAAGTGTTGACTGTTTATTCATTTCCATAGATGCTGCCTGACCTGCTGAGTTTCTCCAGCATTTTTTGTGTGTTTCTTTGGATTTCCAGCATCTGCAGACTTACTCGTTTTAATAATAAATAACTCTGTCTATGCCCCTTATGATTTCCAGAGAAGTCTGGAGAAACTTCAAGAGAACATGGGTGGGAGGGATATAAAGGGGTATGGTTCAGGTTCAAGTTGATGGTATTTGTCAGAAAAATAGTTCAACATGTATTAGATCAGCTGATGAGTGTATTTCTATGCTGTAGTTCTCTATGACTCTATTAAGATTACTTTTACTCATAAGGGGAATAGAAAGATTTAATGTACACAGTATTTTTCCCAGGCAAGTTTGCCTTATGATTTTATACACCTCTTTCAGGTGACATACTATTTAAGGTCATCAAATCTTTTTCAAACCACAAGTTTCTCCCAGCTGCTGTCATTGAGAATGACTCTTGTAGAATTCTGGCACCATTCTCATGCGTATTCTTTGCACAGTCCTCAGATTCAAGTTTCTGTTTAAGTTTATTGTCATTCAATCGTACACATGTATACTGCCAAATGAGACAGTGTTCCTCCGGACCAAAGTGCACAACACAGTACATCTAACTCCCATGCTTAACACATAAATAAGTAACAAATAATATTGATAACTTGTCATTACCACAAATGAGTTATCAAATAATAAGGTGTATATGAAATACAAGTTAACAAGTAAACAGCATAATATTACTGGCACTTCATACATCTTGGGACCTGGGTGGTGGCCGGGAGTTCAGTGATCTTACTGCTTGGGGGAGGAAGTTGTTCCCCATCCTAACAGTTCATGTGCTAATGCTATGGTCCCTCCTATCTGATTGACGGGGGTCATAAGGATTGTTGGACGGCTGGGAGTGATCACTGACGATGCTTAAGGGCCTTGCACATGCAGCACTCCTGCTGAATATCTGAAATGGGTGAATGAGATCTTCTCAGTAGTCCTCACAATCCTTTTGAGGAACTTGCAGTTAGATGCCTTTCGATTCCCATACCAGACAGTGATGCAGTTGGTCAGGACATTTTCGATGGTGCTCCTGTAAAAAAAAAGGATGACAGGGGCGCTTCACTTGCCTCAATCTCCTCAGGAAGTGGAGATGCCGCTGTCCTTTATTGATGGTGTTGAGGGACCAGATAACATCATCAGATATGTGCACTCCCAGAAACTTGGTGCTCCTAATTCTCTCCATGGAGGAGCCATGCATGTGCAGTGAGGAGCAGTCAGCCTGTACTTTCCTAAAGTTCACAATTATCCCTTTGGTCTTGTCCATGTTGATACTCAAGTTGTGCTTACATCGTTCTACCAGCTGCTCTACCTTCTCTCTGAACTCTGATTATTGTTGTTAATGAGCCCAGTCACTGTTGTGTGATCAGCAAGCTTGATGATTCTGTTTGAACTGGAATGCATCAGCTATGTGAACAGCACACAGCCCTGAGGAGTTCAGTGCAATGGAGCTAAATATGTTTCTGGCAACACAGACTGACTCTGGCCTTTTTGTCCAAAAGTCAAGGATCCAATTACAGAGAGAGGTGTTGAGATCCAACCAAGACAGTTTACCCACCAGCCTCAGAGGTATGATTATATTGAACACCAAGCTGATCAATAAACAACATTCTGGCATATGACGCTCCATTTTCCAGGGGGGACAGGACAGAATGGAGCGCAGAGGGTAAGGCATCATCTGAGTGATAAGCAAACTGGAAAGGGTCCAATGTGGCAAGAAGATGGGATTTAGTGTGATCCGTAACCAGCTGCTCAAAGCACTTCATTGTTGTTGAGGTCAGTACCACTGGACGATAGTCATTAAGGCAGGTTGTTGTTGCCCTCTTTGTACTGCAATGATTGTACCGGCCTTGAAGCCTGAGGGGACAGTGGACAGTTCCAGAGAGATGTTGAAGATGTCTCCTAGAACACCAGTTAACTGCGCAGCCCCTCAGCACCTGACCAGGTATGGTATCAGGCCCTGCAATTTTATGTGGGTTGACCCTGGCCATGGTCCTCCTCACATCGGCTGTGGCCAGACAGAGTGCCTGCTCCTCAGGGAAAATGGAGGCCTTCCTTACTGGCCCATCGTTCTGTGCATCAAACCAAGTTAATGGTGTGGGAAAGTGCAACTCTTGCTGACCTGAGAGGTGTCTTATTCCCGGATATCTCAGCCTGTGAAATGGTTCATCGAACCTAGAGACTGTTTCATATCTCAGGCTTGCCAATGCAAGCGACTGTTAGTAGATGGCACTTCATGTTCAGTTGTGTATTTTGGGTCCTTCTGAACTTGTCTCTAGAGTCACCTGACTTACTTATTCAACACACAAAATGGTGAAGGAACTCAGCTGATCAGGTAGCATCTATGGAGAGGAATAAACAGTTGATGTTTCAGGCCGAGACCCTTCATCAGGACTAGGAAGGGAGGGAGCAGAAGACAGAATATGTGGGTGGGAGGAGGGTAAGGAGTACAAGCTGGCAGGCTATAGGTGAGTGCAGGTGAAGGGGAAGGGGGGTGGATAGAGGAGGGGGGGATGAAATAAGTGAGAGATGATTGTTGGAAGGAATAAAGGGCTGAGGAAGAAGGAATCTAATAGGAGAGAACACTGGACCATGGAAGAAAGGGGAGGAGCAGGGGAACCAAAGGGAGGTGATGAGCAGACGAGGAGAAGAGAAGGGGTAGGAGGGGAATCAGAATGAGGAATGGAATCAGAAAGAAGGAGTGAGGGTGAAGAAGTTACAGAAAGTTGGAGAAATTGATGTTCATGCCATCAGCTTGGAGGCTACCTCGATGTACCTGTAATACGAGATGGTGCTCCTCCACCCTGAGTTTGGCTGCATCATGACAGTAGAGGAGGCCATGGACAGACATGTCATAATGGGAATGGGAAGTTGAATTGAAATGAGTAGCCACTGGGACATCCTGCCTTTTGAGGCTGACAGAGCGAAGGAGCTTGACAGAGTGGCCCTCCAACCTACTTTGGCTCTCGCCGATGTAGAGGATGTTATTACCTGAGCACCAGATACGATAGACAGCCCGGACAGACCCACAGGTGAAGTGTTGCCTCAGCTGGAAGGTCTGATTGAGGCCCTGAATAGTGGTAAGGGAGGAGGTTTAGGGGCAAGTGTAACTCTCTCCTGCTTGCAGGGGTAAGTGCCAGGAGGAGATGAGTGAGGAGAGCTGAATGGACAAGGGAGAGTGTGCAGAAAATGATCCCTACAGAAAGCAGAGAGGGGAAACGAAGGGAAGCTGTGCTCAGTAGTAGGATCCTGCTGGAGATTACAGAAGATAACAAAAGGAACTTTATTCCTTGGAAATGTGCATGAGAGGTATTGACAGGGTAAAAGCACAGTGTTTCTTTCCCAGGGAGGAAGTGATGAAAACACGTGGACAAAAGTATAACACACAAAATGGGGCAGGAGCTCAGCAGGTCAGGGAACATTCACTAAATTTACTCTTTAAAGAAGCATACTGGCTAACGTAAAACTACTGCAGTGCCTGAAACCTGGGTTCAATTCTGCTGCTGCCCATATGCTCTCCCCATAACCACGTTAAATTTCCTCAGGGTGCTCTGGTTTCCTCCCACTTTCCAAAGACATATGGGTTAATAAGTTAATTGGTCACCTAGGTGCAACTGAGTGACACGGGCTCTTTAGGCTGGATGAGCCGGTAAACCATGCTGGATCTCTAAATTTAAAAAAAAATCATGGTACACAGCATTGAGTGACCATAATGTACACTTGAGGTATTGGTCTTCAACTGAACTACAGGCACCGTACCACTATGTCACAAAGTGTAACCGTGTGTCGCTGTTCCTTATAGAAGCAATAGCTAGTTAAATGTAACACAACACTTTGTTCAGTGGTGATAGAGGTGCAGCGATCCATGAACCCACAAGGCTGAATCTTGACCTTTCAGCTTTGCTGCTTTAATGGCCGACCTCCGGGTGATTTTCCATTGATTTTCTTTTCAATTGTGAGTGAGGTGGATGACAGGCCTTCTTAACCCAACCACTTGACCTAGTGATATGTTGGCAAGATTGGAGAGGAAGGAACAGGGTATCTGTATTACTATTCCAATTCCCTCGTTCACAGAGCATTGACAACACTGACATCATTCATTTGCTCCTTATTGCTTTTGGATTGAGTGGCTCACTGGTGCATTTCAGAGAGTTCAACACGGGCAGCATGGTAGTATAGTGGTTAACGTTACACCATTACGTAACTGCAGTGATCCAGATTTAATCCCCACTGCTGTCTGTAAGGAGCTTCTACATTCTCCTCACAAAGGCATGGATTTCCTCCGAGTGCTTCCCTCTCCTTCCACCTTCCAAAGATGTGCGGGTTAGTGGGTTAATTAGTCACAAAGGTGTAACTGGGTGGTGAGGGCTCATTGGGCCAGAAGCGCTTGTTAGCGTGCTGTATCCTTAAATGACTAAATGAAGGAACAAATGAGCAAAAAACAGAATTACATGTGTGCCACTGAAACCAGTCAGGGCAAGGATGGCATATTCCAAAATCAAAACAATCTGATTTTAGGAAAGCAAACATGAAACCAGATACTTAGCATGGCAGGCAGCATCTTGGAGTGAGAACTGGAATTAACAAGTCTGGTTGATAATCTTTCTTCAGGATTGTTAAAAGGTTAGGACTAAAGCTGGGTTTAATTCTATTTATTTGTTTATTTATTTGTTTTTTGAGATGCAGCATGGAATCGGCCTTTCCGGCCATTCGAGCCACGCTGCCCAGATATCCCCGGTTTAATCCTGGCTTAATTAAAGGACCATTTACAATGGTGAACTAACCTACCAACTGGTACGTCTTTGGACTGTGGGAGGAAATGAGGGCACCTGGAGGAAACCCATGCAGTCACAGGGAGAACATACAAACTTATTGTCAGCGGCGGGAATTGAACGCTGATTGGTGATTGTGGCACCGTTATGCCTCTGTGCTGCCCCAAAATACTCCTCTGAATATTTCTGACATTCCTGCTTTTATTGAAGAATTAAATTGTGAGATACTAATCACCTTAAAGTGCTGAATGACATTAGAAACATATGGTAGGTTGGTTTGCAGTTTCATGATCATTCCAAGTAAGATTTTATTTTAAAGCATCAAGCTTGTTATTTTAACTTGCAGGTGTAACACCCTGGGAAAGGTTTCACTGCTAATGTGATGGTCTTTCTGTAGAAGCAGTGTTTGGGTTACGGTTAGAGATAACGGGTGCTTTGGAATGTGAGCCATCCAACGAAGGAAGTGTGTTTTCGTGCTGTGTGCCTGACACTGGGGTGAGTTGGGGCTTTTGTTCAGCGGGAGATGAAGGGAGAAGACACTGGAGAGAAGAGGTCGTAGGACTCAACCTGGAGTGGGGCCACGATCCAACGAAGCCCAGGGAGATCGAAGGAGGATCGGTGAAGGGGAAACCATGAACTCCAACTTGTGCACGTCAGACTGTTGCATTAAATTGTCCTTTTTTTTTTTGCTTTTTCTTTACTAACCCTTCAGTCAAATTAAGAATTATAAAGCCAGATTGCTTAACTGCATGCGGTGTACTATCTGTTATTTTGTGTTACTTATTTATAACAGGGTAACAAATCACGCGGCGTTCACACAAACAGGGGGTTTCGGGGTGGGCTCACACCTCAATCTCACATGTTTGGTGGGGCCAGAGATTGTCTTCCCTAGACTGACACAGCTAATGGAACCAGAGCGTTTCACAGGTAAATCCCTTGAAAGGATTGGACTCCCAGTTCTGCCTGAATGGTCAATACACTTGAACACTAGTCTGGTGAATTAAATCACTATACCCTCCTTAATAAGAATTCAGGGGTTCCCCTGATCTTCTGCTGAGATTATTCCAGAAGACTGGGGAAATACCAATGGAAGTTATGCAACTTCACGGGATTGGATTTCTCATGGTACAATATCTCCTCCTCACTAACGATCTAAACTGATGCACCTCAGGGATGTGTGCTTAGCCCACTACTGTACTCTCTCCATAGGAAATACAGAGCATTTAAAGGCTTTGACAAAGATCTCGAATGTTACAGTGCAAAAATGAAGATTTGGAGGATGCAGTTGTTGATATCATTGTACAAAGGCAATCCTTGATCCACACGAGGTATCTGTGCTGATTTTACTCATTGCATACGCTGGATGAATTCCTTTGTCAATAACTATTGAGGAACTAATGCACTATTTTATTGTACTGGACTAGTGTGATGTTCTAATTTGTTCCATATTTCATTTAAAATACACAATTTGTTACTCTGTTGTGTCTTTTTTTTTATACCTTTTTACTATTTTCATAAAATTCAGCTAATTGGGTCAGCCGCTTCATTGGTCCAAAGTGCACTGATCCTGATGTGCCCCGGTTCACCAGAATCCACTGTACTTAATTGATTTTAAACATCTTCACCATCAAAGTAAATTTATAGATATTTTTAGGAAAGATCTGGATCTTCTGAATTTTATCTGGATCAAAATGTTTGGCAATTTTTATCTTTCCTGATCTTTTTCATCTGAAAACTCCACATAATTTTTGCCCCACTAAGACAATTCTTACCGCGGATGACCTTTCTTCCATTCCAGGCAAGATTCCACGTGATAGACTGGTGGAGAAGGCAAAAGCTTAAGGCTTGGATAGAATAGACAGCTGGTATCTTTCTTCCAGTGTTGAAATGTCCAATAATAGAAGATATGCATTTAAGGTGAGCAGGTGAAAGTTAAAAAGAGGCATGTAGGACAAGTTATTTTTGCACAGAGATTGGTGGGTTCCTGGAATGCACTAGGAGGGGTCGTAGTGGAAGCAGGTATGATAGAGGCATTTAAGATTCTTTGGTAGGCACATAAATGCACAGAGAATGGAAGGACGTAGACAATCTGCAGGCAAAAGGGATTAAGTATCAATTGCTTAATTAGTTTGGCAGCTCTAACACACCAAAACAAAAGGTTGGCACAACATTGTGGGCCAAATGGCCAAAGGGCCCATTCCTGTGCATAAAACCATAAGCCCATAAGATATAGGAGCAGAAGTAGGCCATTTGGCTCATCGAGTGTGCTCCACCATTCGATCATGGGCTGATTCAATTCTTCCAGTCATCCCCACTCCCTTTAATGCCCTGGCTAATCAAGAACCTATATATCTCTGTCATAAATACATCCAATAACTTGGCCTCCACAGCCACTTGTGGCAACAATTCCACAGATTTACCACCCTCTGACTAAAGTAATTTCTCTGCATCTCTATTCTAAAAGGATATCCTTCAATCCTGAAGTCATGCCTTCTTGTCCTAAAATCACCTATCATAGGAAATAACTTTGCCATATCTAATCTGTTCAGGCCTTTGAAGATTCGGAATATTTCTATGAGATCCCCCATTATTCTCCAGAACTCTGGGGAATACAGTCCAAGAGCTGCCAGACATTCCTCATCTGGTAATTCCTCATGCGCTGTACAGTTCTATGTCCTTCATCCACCTCTGAAGCTCTCTCATACTGGTAAGATCATTAGATATAGGAGCAGATTTAGGCCATCTGGCCTATTGAGTCTGCTCCTCCATTTCATCATGGCTGATCCAATTTTCCTGTATATACCACCTTCCTGATGGTAGCAGTGAGAAGAGATCATGTCTTGTCAGATGGGGGTCCTTAATGATGGTTGCCATTTATTTGAGGCATCGCCATTTAAAGATGTTGTCAATGCTGAGGAGGCTAGTGCCCATAATGGAGATGGCTGGGTTGACAAATCTCTGCAGCTTTTTCCGATCTTATGCAATGGCCCCTCCCTCCATAGCAGACGGTGATGCAAACAGTTAGACTGCTCTCCAGGGACCAGGCAGCATCTACAGAAAAGAGTAAACCATCAGTGTTTCCGTCTGAGCTGCCTGACCTGCTGAGTTCCTCCAGCGTTTTGTGTGTGTTGCTCTGGATTTCTAACATCTGCAGATTTTCTAGTGTTTGAGAATGCTCTCCATGGTACATCAGTAGAAATTTACTAGCGTCTTTGGGGACATACCAAATCAAATGTAGGAAATGCAACACTAATTAACAGATGGTGAATATAAATTAGAAATGTTTTTAAAATCTACTGAAATTCTTGGTGAAAAACTTATTTTGGATTGCTGGTGTAAATTTCAAGTTCAAGTTTAATTGTCATTCAACCGTACATATAAATACAGTCAAATGTAATAGTGTTCCTCTGTGGCCAGAATGCCAAACACAGTGCTAACAGTCACACACAACAAAGAGCACATATAATTATGATAGCAGTAAAGCATACAGTTACAAAAAAATTGAATAATAATAATAATAATAATATGGCCCAAGTCCCTGAGTATCCTGGTCTGGAGATTGATGGTATATGGGAGTTGTCCGGGAGCCATGTTTCTGCAACAACAATCATGCAGCAGTCCCTCATCTCGTGCAAGTGCAGCCACAGATAAATACAATTCAGCTTGTGTTCCACCTATCAAACACTGGAGGGCAGCACTGACAGGAGGAGCCAGGACAAAATCCAGCGGCACACTGCCAAATCCAGCTTCTCCTTACCTGGAGCTGCAACAGGTGACCCCCAAGGTATCAATGATGGCCTGGTCCGCACCACAACTGACACCAGGCAGCCTCCTCACTGTCGATTTCACCTGTGAACCAATGAATTGGACTCGCAGTACTCTACATTACCAACGTCCAATAGGGACTTGCGATCACAGGAGGTACGTCAAAGCCAATCATTTTCACCATCTGCTGGACTGCATACTTCCTCTGTGCACCAGCTCTGATGCTTTTTTCCCTGCACGGTTGTAGCAGGCTACAACATGGCATACGAGTCTGGCTCTACCGCTATGCAGCAACTCACTAGTGAGGTAGACCGGCTCTACTTGATGTTCTTGGTAACCACCAATGTCTTGTGATTGCAAACAAGACATGAAGGATGAACAATTGCACCTTTGATTGGACACAGTGTTAATAGGTAAGAAGATGACCGTACTCCCCATCTTGTCATGGATCTTGCACCTTATTGTCTACCAGCACTGAATATTTGCCATCATTATTTGTATAAAACAGATCACTGTGGAGCTAAAATCAAAAGATGCACAGCACAGTACAGTGGACAATATTTAGAACCTGAACCATGGGTGAATTTTACTCATTCTGTGTGTCAGAGAGCAAGAATGCTCCGGTTTAGGCTGCTAGGCTGAATCCAAACTTGGATTCCCACAAGCTTGTCCAATCCAACCGATCTTTCAATTTATCTGCACAAAGAACTTCTTTTATTTGAGTCAGTTGTTCACACATTGAGGACATCAGATGCTTTCTCGATGTTAAATGAGCAATGGAAATGCAGGCACTTAACCAATTGAATGGTTCATAAACCTGATGAGCGCTGTAGTTAGTTACATTTTATAGGTATGGAGCGATTGTGTTAATGCTCAAGAATGGATTGCCGTCTATTGAAGATCTGTCCCTGTGTTACTGAGCACACTAATTAAATGTTGTTTCTCTCATCTTTCTGGTGAATATTTTTCCTTTATTGATTGCTATGCTGCTCCCTTCAATTCCAAACTGATATGTCTTTTTCTAATCCTCCCTAAAGGTTCTCTTGTTGGGACTCATTAAAAGACCATAAGACATAAGAGCAGAATTAGCCCATCGAGTCTGTTCCTGCATTCCATCGCGGCTGATTTGATTTGCCTCTCAACTCCCTTCGCCTCCCTCCTCCCTGTACCCTCTGACACCCTTACCAGTCAACAACTATCAAACTTCAGTTTCAGTGTACCCAACGACTTGGCTTCCACTGCCTCCTGTGGCAATGAATTCCACAGATTCACCACCCTCTGGCTAAGCATTTTCAACATGGACCAGAAAGCAAATCTGGCAGGAGTAAAAGATGTTGGGAATGGTGAGGATGGAGAGCCCTGGGAGGGGTGTGGGGGCAGGTGGCAGACAAGTAGTGCCAGAGGAGGGGGGGGAATAGCAAGGGTGCAGATACATCTATCCTTGAGACACCTGGCAAGGTCATTTAATTCCAAACAATTGTTTTATTGATCACTACAATGTCTCTCTGGTGCTTCTCACTCCCTTCCCTCTCCCTTCCACTTTTCCCAACCATGATTCCCCTCTTTCTCCCCCTTCACACTCTCAGTGGTTCAATGGTTCGATGTAATATCAGAGAATGTATACAGCATACACCTGAAATTCTTACTCTTCACAGAAATCCTTGAAACAGAAGAAAAACCCCAAAGAATAAATTTAATTGAATTGACTTTATTTCTTACATTCTTTACATACATGGGGAGTAAAAATCTTTACGTAATGTCTCTGTCTGAATATGCAATGTGTAAATTATAGTAATTTGTAATAAATAGAACATTCAATAAGATATACAACTGAACAGTCAATATACCTTAGAACTACAATTGTGTCAGCATGAATTAATCAGTCTGATGGCCTGGTGGAAGAAGCTGTCCCTGAGCTCGTTGGTCCTGGCTTTAATGCTGCAGTACTGTTTCCCAGATGATAGCAGGTTGGAACAGTTCATGGTTGGGGTGATCCCCAATGATCTTTCAGGCCCTTTTTATGCACCTGTTGCTGTAAAAGTCCTGATTAGTGGGAAGTTCACATCCACAGATGCGCTGAGAGTCCCACGATTGACGGAAGTACAGTTCCCATACCAGGCAGTGATACAGCCAGTCAGGATGCTCTCAATTGTGCCCCTGTAGAAAGTCCTTAGGATCTGGGGAGTCATGTCGAACATCTTCAACCGTCTGAGGGGAAAGAGGCACTGGTGTGTTTTCTTCACTGCTCTGACACTGTGTCAAGGGTGATGACTTCTCTGTAGACTGCCTCGTTATTATTTGAGATAAGGCCAATCAAGGTAGAATCATCTGGAAATTTAATTAGCAGATTGTAGCTGTGGGTGGCAGCACAGTCATGAGTGTACAAAGAGTAAAGGAGGGGTCTCAGGATACAGCCCTGAGGTGCAAATATGTTGAGGGTCAGAGGGGCAGAGGTGAGGGAGCCCACTCTTACCACCTGCCTGCAATATGACAGAAACTCCAGGAGCCAGCTACACAAGGCAGAGTGAAGGCCGAGGTCTTGGAGCTTCTTGTCGAGCCTGGATGGAACTATGGTGTTGAATGCTGAACTGTAGTCCAAGAACAGCATTCTCACATAAGCATCCTTCTTCTCCAGATGTGTAAGGACGGTGTGTAGAGCTGTGGCTATTGCATCATCTGTCAATCGGTTGTGTCAGTAGGTGAATTGTAGGGTGTTCGGTGTGGGTGGTTACAAGCTGCGGATGTAGCCCCTGACCAGCTGCTTACTATTGAGGTGAATGTGACAGGATGCCAGTCATTCAGACATGTTATCTTGGTCTTTATAGATACAGGGACAATGATGGATTTTTTTGAAGCAGGAGGGCACTCTACATTGGGAGAGGGAGAGATTAAAAATGTCCGCAAACTCACCAGCCAGCTGTGCCGCACGTGCTCTGAGTACCCATCTGATCCCGCAGCCTTGCAGCTGTCCACTCGTTGGAAACACCTACGATGAATGCTAGACAAATGCCAGAACCCCAAAACCCCTCTCCTCCCTCCATGCACAAGCAACAGCAAAGCATCGACACTCCTCCCTGCCCCTCCTTCTCACTCTCGGTCTACAACAGAGACCCAAATCAGAATCAGGTTCATCATCACTCACGTATATCATGAAATTAGTTTTATTTTCATGGGAGTGATATAGTGTAATACATGAAATTACAACAGTACAGTGCAAAAGTATTAAGCTCCCTAGCTAAATATATGTCCCTAATACTTTTGCACAGTACTGTAGATGTAAATTTATACTATGCTGAAGATGCATCAGTAAAGTAAATGTCTACTGAGTCCAATGATGTAATTGCCCGGACACCCGATCAGAGGGCTTTTAGCTTAATAGTGCTGATCCTCTTGAGTATGTGGCAGAACCAATCCATGCGAGCATTGCATATTTCTTTGTGCTCCTGACTGATGGAATACTGAGAGAGCTAAGAAAGCGGAAACCTGCAGCAGAAACCAACAAAGATATTTGTTTCTCTGAGTACCGAGAAAGAAATACTCAGAGTATTCTGTGAGGATTCTCTTGAGTATCATGGTAGAACCGATCCATCCAAGTAGTGCATATTTCATTCAACTCCTGACTGATGCCGTATGGAGAGGGTTCAGAAAGAGGCAACCCACAACGGAATAGCAACACCAATATTTCTTTCTCTGGCAAATCCCAAGATCTCAGGACTCAGGCCTCAGGCCAGTGGAATACTTTTGAAGTATAGCCAATACTGTTTGGAATTGGAATTGGTTTATTATTGTCACATGTACCGAGGTACACTGATACGCTTCTCTTGCATAGTTCATACAGATCAAATCATTACTTGGTGCATTGAGGAAGAACGAAGTAAAATATTAACAATGTAGTATGAAGTGCATCAGCTACAGGGAAAGTTCAGTGCAGGTAACAATAAAAGGCATGATGATAGCAAATGGGTTGTGAGGTTAGTAGTTCAATTTAGCCTACTAGAGAGCTACTCAATAGTTTTGTAATAGTGCAACAGAAGCTGTCCTTGATCCTAGTGGTACATCCATCCAGGCTTTTGAACTTTCTGCCCAATGGAAAAGGGGAGACAAGGGAAAGTCCATGGTGGGTGGAGTCCTTGATTATGTTAGTTAATATAGTGAGGTAGTGAGAAATATCTAGCAGGAAGGTGGTGGTTGTGGAGATTCATCTCTACCAAAGGAGGTGTAAGGCGCTCCTTTTCTCTGCTAGCTTGCAGGTCACCTTGGGCATGGTGTAGCAGCTGCATTGCCCCCCAATCGGGGTCATGTGAACCCATGGGAGAAGGTGGTGGATGTTGTATGAGCAGCTGGTGCGTATTACAAGTCCTGGTCTTGTGATCACTGCTGCCAGGCAGATAGTCTCTGAAGAGTATTGATAATGGCTGGGGTCACCCATTTTGTAAAGACACTGTCCAGAGGAAGGCAATGGCACACCACATCTGTAGAAAAATTTGCCAAGGACAATCAGGGTCAAAGACCATGATCGTCCACATCATACAACATGGTACATAATGATGCTGGTGAATGAGAAGTATAGACAGACTCAATAGATGGGAGGCTGGTTTTTGTGATGCATTGATTATGTTGAAAACATGGCATACAGTTACTATAGAACATAGATCAGTACAGTACAGAAGCAAGCCCTTCGGCCTGTGATGTCCACACTGAATATGATCCTACATTAAATGATGTCTCCACGATCTGCACATGATCCATATTCTTCCATTCCCTACGTATTCATATGTCTATCTAACAGCCTCTTAAAAGTCATTCTTGCCTCCTTTCCCATTACCATTCAGGTTCTCAGCACTCTCTGCATAAAAGATTTGCCTTGTGTATCCCTTTTTAACTTTGCCCTTCACAATGCAAATCCATGTCCTCTACTACCTGACATTCCTGTCATGGAAGAAAGACTGCAACCTTGTAGTCTATCTATGTCTTTTATAACTTTATAAACTGCTCTCAGGTCTGCCCTCAACCTCCAACACTCCAAGGAAAGTTCATCCACTCTCTCCACACTATATTCCAAGTGTGGCCTCACCAAAGCTTTACGTAGCTGTAACATGACTTCCTTACTCTTCTGCTCAATGCCCCAATTGATGAAGGTAATCATGGGATATCCTTTAATTACCACCATATCTACTTGTGTGGCCACTTTCAGTGAGGTATGTGCTTGGATCCCAGTGTCCTTCATAAGGTTCCTGCCGTTAAGTGTATATGTGTGTGTGTGGGGGTTGGGGGGGGATGGTGATGGTGGACAGAGAGGCTGAAGGGTGTTGACTGTTGACACGAAGGCTACAATCTTCCGGAATTGTATAAATCAGGAAGGACAGATAAAGGGTAGATATAGTCATAGCCACATAGACATCACAACAGCTAATCCCATCGATTACACCTGAACACTCATAGCCCCCTATACCTCACTTCTCGTAAATTTTAAAACCGAACCCCCATCCACCACTTACAATGGTAGCTTATTCCACACTCTCACTACTCTCTGAGTGAAGAAGTAACCCCTCATTTTCCCTTAAATAGTTCACCTTTCACCCTTAACCCATGACCTTTAGTTCTATTCTCACCCAACCTCAGTGAAAAAAGACTTGCTTACATTTACCCTATCTATACCCCTCATAATTTTGTGTAGCTCTATTAAATCTCTCCTAATTCTCCTATGCTGCAGGGAATAAAATCTTAACCTATTCAACCTTTCCCTATAACTCAGGTCCTCAAGTCCGAGGATCAACCATGTTATATTTTTCCATAATCTTTCAATCTTATTGACATCTTTCCTGTAGATAGGTGACCAGAACTACACACAGTACTCCAGATTAGGCCTCAGCAATGACTTATACAGCTCCAACATAACATCCCAACTTTTGTACTCAATACTTTGATTTATGAAGTTCAACAAGCCAAAAGTTCTCATTACAAACTCATTTACCAGTGACACTACTTTCAAGTATCTTTCAAGATCTGTATCCCCAGATCCCACTGTTCTAATTCATTCTTCAGTGTCCTACCATTCACTGTGTAAGTTACAGTGTTGTTTGTGTAAGATATCTTCTTGCTAAGTTAGAAAGCTTGTTCAGCATTTCAAAGTTCAGTTCCCTTATCACCTGTTGGATCCTGATACTTTTGGATCCAAAGGCTCTTTGGAAGTCAAGAGTGAGGCATAAAACTTATTGTTACAAACATTTTACAAAGTATTAGAAGAGCAGAACATGACCAAGAAACAGTAACCATGAGAATAAAGAAAATAACAAAAGATAAAGCAGATGTGGTGGTCTCATACTCAGATTGTGTGTGGCCTCCGTCAGTTGTGGTCGACCATGGATACTGCACCTCTGGTAGTCACTGGGAGTGGCTTCTCCAGGGCGCAAGCCAGGGCAGAGTTGATCTGTTGCCCAAGCAGTGGGACCCCCCTCTCCATGCTGATGACAGGTCCAAAGAAACGACCAAAGTTGATACAGTTTAGTGCAAGCAGCATCGCAGGAGTTGCCATGTTGGTCCTGGGTACTGCAGTCAGCCGCCTTCGGGACTCAGGCTCAGGATTTTTACATAAGACAAAGGAGCAGAAGCCGGCAATTCAGCCCATCGAGTCTGCTCCGCCATTTCATCATGAGCTGATCCAATCTCCCCTTTAGTCCCATTCCCCCGCCTTCTCACCATAACCTTTGATGCCCTGACTACTCAGATACCTATCAATCTCTGCCTTAAATACACCCAATGACTTGGCCTCCACTGCCGCCCATGGCAACAAATTCCACAGATTCACCACCCTCTGGCTAAAAATTTTTTTTCGCATCTCTGTTCTGAATGGGCGCCCTGCAATCCTCAAGTCATGTCCTCTCGTACTAGACTCCCTCACCATGGGAAACAACTTTGCCACATCCACTCTGTCCATGCCTTTCAACATTCGAAATGTTTCTATGAGGTCCCCCCTCATTCTTCTAAACTCCAAGGAGTACAGTCCAAGAGCAGTCAAATGTTCCTCATATGTTAACCCTCTCATTCCCAGAATCATTCTAGTGAATCTTCTCTGAACCCTCTCCAACATCAGCACATCCTTTCTTAAATAAGGAGCCCGAAACTGCAAACAGTACTCCAAGTGAGGTCTTACCAGTGCCTTATAGAGCCTTAACATCACATCCCTGCCCCTATACTCTATTCCTCTAGAAATGAATGCCAACATTGCATTTACCTTCTTCACCACTGACTCAACCTGGAGGTTAACCTTAAGGGTATCCTGCACAAGGACTCTAAAGTCCTGTTGCATCTCAGAACTTTGAATTCTCTCCCAATACCAATTTTGAATTTTCCTCAGGGTTTTCTCCCAAAGTCTATCCCATGAGTGGGTATAGCTGCAAGGCAGCGGAGGCTTGAAATCAGAGTTTTCCCTCTCCTAGATGAGCTTCCATCTGTGGTTAACAAGCCCCATCTGCCCTGAGCAACTGGTTTCAAGGTGCCAGTAGTCTGCCTTTGCCCCTTGCCCTGTCATTGAGAACAGCTCTGCCGGGCTTAAGAACCATGCCACAGGTGAAGGCCAGGAGTTGGACTTGGTTGTCAGAGGCTGTTTGAGACACACGCCATGTAGAGCATTTGTTTAGCAGTGGGAGCTCGTCCCCACCACCAGCCTTTGGCTATAACTACCCTTGGAGTCTACTAGACTAGAGATAACAAAAATACCAGTGATAACAATTAGCCTATAAAATAATCAGATTCAAGTGGTGTGATACCTGCTATCAAAAACTAAGAAGCATCTAGAAAAATGCAGATACAACAGAACCATAATTATTACAAATTTTATTGAATGATTGCATATATGCAGGTGATTATATAAAAACACAAATAAACATAGGAAAACTAAACTACAAGGGAAATAACAATTCTACACCTCAATCTGACACCCCATTACCTCACCTGCCCTGTTTCTCTACAATTTCCTGAATTGACTGAATATTTCTTTCTCTGTCTCTCTTCTGCCTTTAGGTGATCTGTAGACTACATCTATTAGACTGATTTATCCTTTATTACCTTTTCACTCTATTCAAATTGATTCTATTTTTGTCATTTTTCTAGCTACATTCATTCTTTTGGCTGCCATTATATCTAATAAGTATAGCTACTCCACCTCCCCTTTTTCCCTCTCTATCTTTTTGAAATATGCTTATTCTGCATTGTTTCATTCCCAGTCCTGATTTTTGTCCTGTAGCCATTTCTAATTCCTATTAGATCTGGCTCTTCACAATGCACAATTATATCCATCTCCCTGGCTTTATGCCCTGCGTACTCTGTGTACATTGTTAAGCGGATAACTTAACGTTAATATCTTTTACTTGGTCAATGTATTCGCTTTATTCTCCTCTATGCTTCCTTTTCCTGTTTTGTTCAGATTTAGGCTGTTTACATTTTTTACACATAATGCTGGAGGAACCGAGCAAGTCGGGAGAGGAATAATTGACAATGTCTTCAGCCGAAACTGATGAAGAGTCTCAGTTCAAAATATCAACTGTTTATTCCTCTTCATAGAATCTGCCTGACCTGCTATGTTCCTTCAGCATTTCAGCACTCTGTATTTCCAAATGAAAGGAGATTAGAGCTGGGAGCTTAATGTATAAGGATACACATTGAATCAAAAAGACAGGCAGAGGGGGTGATGTAGCTCTGTTGGTAAAAAAATGAAATTAAATCAGCAGAAGAAAGGGTCGGAAGATGTTTAATTATTGCAGATAGAGCTAAGGAACTGCAAGGGTAAAAATACCCTGATCCAAGTTATAAACAGACACGCAGAACAGTAGTAAGGATGTAGTCTAAAAGTAACAAGAGGAGATAGAGGATACATGCCAGAAGGGCTATGTTACTATAGTCATGGGGGATTTCAATATGCCGGTAGATTGGGAAAATCAGGTTGGTGCTGGATTTCAAGGGCATTAATTTCTAGAATACCTACAAGGTGGTTTTTCAGAGCAGCTCGTGATTGAGCGCACTAGAGGATCAGCTGTTCTGGATTGGGTGCTGTGCAATCAACCAGAATTGATTAGAGGGCTTAAGATAAATGAGCTCTTCAGGGCAAGTGATCACAATATGATCAAACTCACCCTGACATTTGAGAAGAAGCTAAAATCAAATTTATCAGTATAACAGTGGAGTAAAGGGAACTACAGAGGCATGAGAGTGGAGTTGGCCAGAATTGACTGGGAAAAAAAACACTGGCAGGGATGAAGGCAGAGCAACAATGTCTAGGATTTCTGGAAGCAGTTCAGAAAGCACAGGATATGTACATCCCAAAGAGAAGAAGTATTCAAAAGGAAAGATGACATAGCCATGGCTAACAAGGGAACTCAAATCCAACATAAAAGCTAAAGAGAGAGCATAAATAGAACAAAGACGTTTGTCAAAGTTTTAGCTGACATGCCAAATCTGCACAAACTTCGAAGAAAGTAGAGGCACTGCCATGCCTCCCTTATAATAGCACTTATGAACTGGTCCCAAAACAGATCCTTTGATATGGTAATGCCATGGAATTTAAAGTTACTGACCTTCTTCACATCCAGTCCCTTATGAGGTCTGCTCATGAAGCACCAGTCTCTTCCTGTTGTAATCAGTAGTCAGCCCTTTGGTCCTTGGCATCCTCGATATCACCACCAACTATTTCCCTTCAACCATTTGGTTCTCGAACCAACTGGCAAAAGCCTAATTATTACCTCAGTTCAGCAACACTAGGACCACTTTGATCAATTTCCATTGAAATCTTTCTTTTTGTTCTAATTGTGTTCTTTCTTGCTGAAATGATGTTCACATTTTGTTTAATTTATGTTTTTCTTGTGAATGTTGTATATCTGATGCTATATGGCCACAATACTGTTACGAGTAACTTTTCATTGCACCTGTGCATGCATGTATCTGTATCATGTATCATGTAGCATGTATCATGTATCTACAAGTATCTGGGAGTACAGTTGGACGAGAAGCTAGACTGGACTGCCAACACAGATGCCTTGTGCAGGAAGGCACAGAGTCGACTGTACTTCCTTAGAAGGTTGGCGTCATTCAATGTCTGCAGTGAGATGCTGAAGATGTTCTATAGGTCAGTTGTTGAGAGCGCCCTCTTCTTTGTGGTGGCGTGTTGGGGAGGAAGCATTAAGAAGAAGGACGCCTCACGTCTTAATAAGCTGATAAGGAAGGCGGGCTCTGTCGTGGGCAAAGTACTGGAGAGTTTAACATCGGTAGCTGAGCAAAGGGCGCTGAGTAGGCTACGGTCAATTATGGAAAACCCTGAACATCCTCTACATAGCACCATCCAGAGACAGAGAAGCAGTTTCAGCGACAGGTTACTGTCGATGCAATGCTCCTCAGACAGGATGAAGAGGTCAATACTCCCCAATGCCATTAGGCTTTACAATTCAACTGCCAGGACTTAAGAACTTTTTTTAAAGCTATTATTAATGCTTTTTGAGTTAGTGATTTAGATGCATATCATATTATTACTGAGTTAAGTATTGTATGTAATGAGTTTTTGCTACAACAAGTGTATGGGACATTGGAAAAAAATGTTGAATTTCCCCATGGGGATGAATAAAGTATCTATCTATCTATCTATGTATTTATGCAGATGACAATAAACTTGCTTTTGACTTTGACTCATTAGCCCAAGCCCCATAATTATTGACTCTGTAACTTAACTACCATGCTATGTACCAATCAATGAAGTTTTTTTTGAAATGTTAACATATTACCATTCAGAAATTATTTTGGCTAACTTACATATTATGCACAACAAACTCCCACAGTCAGTGGCACAGTCATCGCCAAAACTTCTAAACTTAATGAAATAGATTTTGCATAATCAGTGGATTATGTGTGGGCTTCTCTGTCAGCAGTTCCCAGGGGTATGGGCCAGGTAAAAATAAGACTGTGGGCAGGTTAGATTAGACCCAATTAAAATAGAAGGGGAACTGCAGAAACTCCACAAACAATACCCTATACAAACAATTGATGCAGCAGTAGCTGTTCAAAGTACAGTAAAGGAATTGAATCAACAGGATAATACTGAAGGAGACTTCTTTCACTCACCATCTCACCAAAGTGGCCAGTGAAAAAGCCAGATGGATCTGACTGGTTGACAATAGCTTACACTGCAACTATGAAGACCCGCCTCTGCCCCATTCCTGAAGTGTATCCTAAAGACCACACTACAATGGCACCCCATTACGGTCTCCTCAGCATATAGAATAGTCATGGTCACCTCAATACTGAACTGATTCTACACCCTATAGAATCACTATCAAGGACTCTACAACTTAATTGCTCAATATTATTTATTTCTGATATTTACATATTTTGTCTTCTTTTGTACATTGTCTGCCAATCTGTCTTTGCGGGTGATTTTACATTGATTCTATGGTGTTTCTTTGCATCTACTGTGAATGCCCACAAGAAAATGAATCTCAGGATTGTATATGGTGACATGTATATATACTTTGAACTTTGTACTTTTGGATGAGAGACTTGCATAATTGCAATTAATTCAACATTCTATTAAACTCTTTCTAAGAATTCACTGCTACATCTCTTGATTCTCAACAAAGTAATTGGAAAACTTAGATCCCTGTGTGATACAATTAATGAGCTACAGGATGATATTCAGAATGTTTCTTAAATTTTTCAGTCCCAATGTGATTGCCTGTTGGGTGAGCTGGGAGGTACTGGGATCCATATGTCTTCATAATAATGAAATTAACCAGTTTAATTACATTGGCCAAGCTTTTGCCTCCCCTGAAGTAAAAGACTGTGACTGACTGATGAACATTAAATGTAGGCATGGTTTACCTTAATTAGTCTTGAAATTAATTACCTTAATTTATCTTGCTTAGGAAAATGAAGGAAATAGATCCAGTGAAAAAAATTGCAATAATCCTTACAGGTGCAATATTCGGCAGAGAGAAATATCAAAAGAATGGCAAGATGGTAAATTTAAATATCTGAGATTTTTTCCCAATATTTTTTCATACTTATTGAGTATTTAAAAATGCAAAGAAAATGTAACCAGTCTGTATTTTCACCAGTGTGGTCCATTAAAGAAGACTGTAGCAATCTTCACGGTAGTGTAGCGTTTAGCAAGACACTATTGAAGCCCTGGAGTTTGAAGTTCAATTCCAGTACCCTCTGTGAGGAGTTTGGATGTTCTCTCTGTGAATGTGTGGGTTTCCTGCGGGTGCTCAGCTCTGGTTTCTTCTCACAATCCAAAGACATACCAGTTAGTAGGCTAATTGGTCATTGTAAATTGTCCTGTGATTAGTCTAGTTTTAAATAGGTGGATTGCTGGTCAGTGTGACTCATTGAGCCAGAGGGGTCTGTCCCATGCTGTAGATCAATAAATGTAAAAAAAAATCCCTTTGGCAATGCCTAAAAGGTTTATATGCATCACATCCTCCACATTAAGCAAATTTGAAAATTTGGAAGTGATCTCAATGATTGTCAGCCATTCTTGCTTCTATTTTGAAAAATCTCTTGTAACAAACAAACTGGTGAAAGAATTCAGCAGATTGAGCAGCATCTGTGGGAGGAAGGGAATTGTCCACATTTCAGGTCAAAACCCAACACCAGAACCTGAAACATCGACTCTTCATTCCCCCACCCCCAAAGATTGTTTGTTGCTCTAGATTCCAGCGGCCGCACTGGCTGCATCTCCAAAAAAACAACCCCTCGATGTATAACAGGAACTGAAACAGAATCATGTTTAATATCACCGACATATGTCGTGAAATTTGTTAACTTTGTGGCAGCAGTACAATTCAGTACATGATAATAGAGAGGAAAAGAAAACTATGAATTACATTAAGTATATATAAAATTGTTAAATTAAATAATAGTACAAAAAATAGGAAATAAAATAAATAGTCAGGTAATGTTAATGGGTTCAATGTCCATTCAGAAATCAGATGGCAGAGGAGAAGAAGCTGTTCCTGAATCATTGAGTGTGTCTCTTCAGGCTGTTGTATCTCTGCCCTGATAGTAGCAATGAGAAGCGGACATGTCTGGGTGGTGGAGGCCCTTAATGATCTACACCATGGACACAGCCTTTCTGAGGCACTACTCCTTGAAGATGACCTGGATACTCTGGAAGCTGGTGCCCATGACAAATTTTACAACTCTCTGCAGTTTATCTTGATCCTGTGCAGTCACCCTCCCATGCCAGACAGTGATGCAGCCTGTTAAAGTGCTGACAATGGTACATCTGCAGAAATTTGTGAGTGTTTTTGGTGACATACTAAATATCCTCAATCTCCTAATGAAATATAGCCACTGTCTTGCCTTCTTTATAGCTGCATCAATATGTTGGGTCCTGGTTAGGTCCTCAGAGATGATGACATCCATGAATGTCATCTTTTGCTGCTTGTGGTCACTGTCTCCAAAATACAGACAACAGCACTTTGGAGATGAGAGTCCAGGCAGGGCAGCATTGAAAAAGTCATGTCTATAGGTAATAAATGAAGCAAATATCCAGCACTGCTGAGAGAGCCTGCAAGTGAAGGCTGAACACAGGTGACCTGTGGACTGCATTCATTTCCGAAATCCACTGCAATTATAGCATACATTTTAAGTATACTTCCTATGACTATCTCTATATTCCCATTTCATCTTACATGTATGCAAATGAGAATTAGGATCCTTTATCTAATAAAATTCAACTAAAAATATTTTAGAAAAAAGTAAACAGAAATAAATATGTGGGGTTGTATTCTCAGCTGAGAAGTGATATAGTCTAATTTTACCCCTTGCACAAAGAGTTCTTCCGTCTCATTTCTGAAGGAAAATGTGGTCTCTCACACTTGAAGTCAAGAATGATTTGTTTCAAGTTTGTGATGAAGACAATACACAAAACTGACAGAAGTGGAAGTGCTGGCCACAGCTGGAACTTTCATCACATTTAATGATATTGAACTCTGATTCATTGCTTGAGCACCAAGCTATTCCATTTTATTTGGCAGTGTTTCTGCATTAATCCAGTAAAGACAGACCTTTAACCCTTTACACCTCCTCTACAGCCTTTTTGGCACGTTTTTTTTATTCTTATTGATCTCAGTGTACACGGTATTGAAGCGGTTAACACAGCGCTTTACTGCTCCAGCAATCTGGGTTCGGTTCCCACTCCTGTCTGTAAGGAGTCTGCATGTTTTCCCGTGAATGCATGGGTTTCTTCTGGAAGCTCTGCTTCCTCCCACATTCCAAAGATGTAAGGGTTAGTAGGTTAATTGGCCAAATGGGTGTAATTGGCACGTTGGGCCAGTAGAACCTGCTACCATGCTATATCTCCAAATAAAAATAAAGTAGTCCTGAAGAAGGACCTCGACACAAAACATCAACTGTTTCTCATTTCCATAGATTCTACCTGAACTGTTGTGTTCCTCCAGTGTCTTGTGTGTGTTCCTGCAAATAAAAAAGTATTTGTTTGGAAAATGAATTACAAGTAACCCATTGTAAATTCTAGATAAATTTATGGAATTGTTATAAGCAACAGACAAAAAGAACAAAAAAGCAAAAGCGAGGGCTAATCATAGAGATCACTAATTAGTGTAATGTTAGAGGATTGGGAAGCTTTTAAAAATCAACAGGAGGCAACTAAAAAAGCCATGAGGTGGGAAAAGATTAAATATGAAGATAAGCCAGCCAAGAATATCAAACAGGATACCAAAAGTTTTTTTTTCCAGATATATAAAAAGTAAAATAGAGGCCAGAGTAGATATTAGACCACTGGAAAATGACACTGCAGACGTCGTGGGGTGGGGGGGGGGGGGGGGGAGGGAAGGAAATAGCAGATGAACGAAGTAAGTATTTTCCATCCATCTTCACTATTGAAGACACTATCAGCATGCCAGAAGTTCGGGAGTGTCAGGGGGCAGAAGTGAGAGCAGTTGCTATTACTAAGGAGAAGGTGCATGGGAAGCTGAAAGATCTGAAGCTATTTAAGTCTCATGGATGAGATGGACTACACCCAGGGATCTGAAAGAGGTAGCTAGCAAGATTATAGAAGCATTGGTAATAATCTTAACAGAATCACTACATTCTGACCTGGTTCTGGAGGACTGGAAAAATGAAAATGTCCTCCTCTCTTCAAGAAGGAAGGGAAGCAGAAGAAAGGAAATAATAGGCCAGTTAGCCTGACCTCAATGGTTGGGAAGATATTGGAGTTGATTATTAAGGATGCACTCTCGGAAATTGGAGGCACATGATAAAATAGGCCAAAGTCAGCACGGGTTCCTTAACGGAAAATCTTGCCTGAGAGATCTGTTGGAATTGTTTAAGCAAAGACAAAGGGTGTTGTGTACTTGGATTTTTAGCAAGCCCTTGATAAAGTGCTGCACATGAGGCTGTTTAAAAGCTAAGAGCCCATGGTATTACAGGAAAGATGCCAGCACGCATTGAGGATTGGCTGATTGGCAGGAAGAAAAGAGTAGGAATAATGGGTTACTCGTGGAGATCCGCAGGGGTCACTTTTGGAACCGTTTCTTTTTACGTTTTATTTCAGTGGTTTGGATGACAAAATTGATGGCTTTATGGTCAAGTTTGTGGATGAGGTGAAGATAGCTGAAGGGTAGATAGTTTTGAGGAAGCAAGGGAGGCTGCAAAAGCAATTAGATAGATTCAGAGGGTGGGCAAAGAAGTGGCAGATGGAATACCCTGTTGGGAAGTGTGTGGTCATGCTCTTTTGTAGAAGGAATAAAAGCATTGACTTTTGACAAAATGGAGAGAAAATTCTGATGTGGAAAGGGATTTTGGAGTCCTCATGTAGGATTCACTAAAGGTTAATTTGCTTGTTGAGTCAAGAAGGCAAATGCAATGTTAGCATTCATTTTAAGACTCGAATATAAAAGCAAGGAGTAACGCTGAGGCTTTATAAGGCATTGGTGAGGCTTCACTTGGACTATTGCGAGCAGTTTTGGGCTCCTTATCTAAAAAAAGAAGTACTGACATTGGAGAAGGTTCAGAGGAGGTTCATAGGAATGATTCCAGGAATGAAAGGGTTATGGTATGAGGAGCGATTGATAGCTCTGAGCCTGTACTTGCTGGATATTAGGAGAATTAGGGGTGACCTCTTTGAAACCTATCGAATGCTGAAAGGTCTAGAAACAGTGGATGTAGAGAGGAAGTTTCCTATAGTGGAGCAGTGTAGGACCAGAGAACACAGCTTCAGAATAGAGGTATGTCCATTTAGAATGGAAATGCGGAAAAAATTCTTTAGTGAGAGGGTGGTGAATCTGTGGAATTCATTACTACAGATGGCTGTGGAGGACAGGACATTGGGCGTATTTAAGACAGAGGATGACAGCTCCTTGTTTAGTCAGGGAATTAAAGACTGTGCAGGGGAAGGAAAGAGAATGAAGTTTAGAGGGAAAATGGATCAGCCAAGCCGAAATGGCAGAGCTGACTGGATGGAGCAAATGGCCTATTTCTGTTCCTAACACGTAAGACCATAAGGTATAGAAGCAAAAGTAGGCCATTTGGTCCATCGAGTTTGTCCCACCATTCTATCATTGGCTGATCCAATTCTTCCAGTCATCCCCTCTTCCCTGCCTTTTCCCAATACACTTTGATGCCCTGGCTAATCAAAAACCTATCTATCTCTGCCTTAAATGCACCCAATGACTTGGCCTCCACGGCCTCTCGTGGCAACAAATTCCACAGATTTACCATCCTCTGACTAAAGTAATTTCTCCACATCTCTGTTCTAAATGGATGTCTTTCAATCCTGAAGTCGTGCCCTCTTGTCCTAGACTCCCCTACCATGGGAAATAACTTTGCCATATCTAATCTGTTCAGGCCTTTTAACATTCGGAATGTTTCCATGAGATCCCCACTCATTCTCCTGAACTCCAGGGAATACAGCCCAAGAGCTGCTAGATTTTCCACATATGGTAACCCTTTCATTCATGGAATCATTCTCCTGAATCTTCTCTGAACTCTCTCCAATGTCAGTATATCCTTTCTAAAATAAGGAACCCAAAACTGCACACAATATTCCAAGTGTGGTCTCATGAGTGCCTTATAGAGCCTCAACATCACATCCCTGCTCTTATATTCTATACCACTAGAAATGAATGCCAACATTGCATTTCCCTACTTCACCACTGACTCAACCTGGAGGTTAACCTTTAGGTTATCCTGCACAAGGACTCCCAAGTCCCTTTGCATCTTTGCATTTTGAATTCTCTCCCCATCTAAATAATAGTCTGCCAGTTTATTTCTTCCACCAAAGTGCATGACCATATACTTACCAACATTGTATTTCATTTGCCACTTCTTTGCCCATTCCCCTAAACTATCTAAGTCTCTCTGCAGGCTCTGTTTCCTCAACACCACCCACTCCTCCACCTATCTTTGTATCATTGGCATATTTAGCCACAAATCCATTAATCTCATAGTCCACATCATTAACATATATCATAAAAAGCAGCGGTCCCAACACCGACCCCTGTGGAACTCCACTGGTAACGGGCAGCCAGCCAGAATAGGATCCCTTTATTCCCACTCTCTGTTTTCTGCCGATCAGCTAATGCTCCACCCATGCTGGTAACTTCCCTGTAATTCCATGGGCTCTTACCTTGCTAAGCAGCCTCATGTGCGGCACCTTGTCAAAGGCCTTCTGAAAATCCAAGTACACTACATCTACTGCATCACCTTTGTCTACCCTGCTTGTAATTTCCTCAAAAAATTGCAGTACATTAATCAATCAGGCAGAATTTTCTTTTCAGAAACCATGCTGGCTTTGCCTATCTTGTCATGTGCCTCCAGGTACTCCATAATCTCATTCCTAACAATTGATTCCAACAACTTCCCAACCACTGATGTCAGGCTAACAGGTCTATAGTTTCCTTTCTGCTGGCTCCCACCCTTCTTAAATAGTAGAGTAACATTTACAATTTTCCAGTCATCTGGTACATTGCCGGAATCTATCAGTTCTTGAAAGATCATTGTTAATGCCTCTGCAATCTCTCCAGCTACTTCCTTCAGAACCCAAGGGTGCATTTCATCATGTCCAGGAGACTTATTCACTCTCTGAACATTAAGCTTCCTGAGCACCTTTTCAGTCGTAATCTTCACTGCACATACTTCACTTCCCTGACACTCTTGAATGTCCGGTATACTGCAGATGTCTTCCACTGTGAAGACTGATGCAAAATATGCATTCAGTTCCTCTGCCATCTCTGCATCTCTCATTACAATATCTCCAGCGTCATTTTCTATTGGTCCTATATCAACCCTTGGCTCTTATATACCCTTTATATACTTTAAAAAAGCTTTTAGTATCTTCTTTGATATTGGTCACCGGTTTCCTTTCATAATTCATATTTTCCTTCCTAATGACCTTTTTAGTTTCCTTCTGCAAGTTTTAAAATGCTTCACAATTCTCTATCTTCCCACTGGTTTTGGCTTCCTTGTATGCCCTCTTTTACTTCGGCTCTGACTTCACTTGTTACCTACGGCAGTGTCCTTCTTCCATTCAAAAATTTCTTCTTATTTGGAATATATTTGTCTTGCACTTCCCTCATTTTTTTCAGAAACTCCAGCCTTTGCTGCTCTGCTGTCTTTCCTGCTACTTTGGCCAGTTTCCCTCTCATGCCATTGTAATTTCCTTGGATTTACAATGACACATTGGATTTAGTTTCTCTTTCTCAAATTTCAAAGTTGACTCAATCATATTGTGATCACTGTTCCCTAAGGGTTCCTTAACCTTAAGCTCTCTTATTACCTCCGGATCATTGCACAGCACCCAATCCAGCACAGTTGATCCCCTTGTGGACCCAATAACAAGCTGTTCTAAATAGCCATCCCTCAGACATTCTACAGATTCTTTCTCTTGAGGTCCAGTACTGGCCTGGTTTTGAAGTTTCACATTCCCTTTGGATAAAGAACTTTCTTCTAAACTCCCCCCTCGATCTTTCAATGAGGTGAAAGGTTCATGGGGAACGTGAGGTGGAAATTATTTACTCAAAGGCTGATAAGAGCTGCCAGCAGAAGTGGTGGATGCGAGTTTGATCTCAGCTTTGAAGAAAAATTTGGATAAGTATATGAATGGGAGGGCTATGAAGAGCTCTGATCTGGGTGCAAGTTGATGGAACTAGGCAGATTAATAGTTCAGCATGGACTAGATGGACCAAAGGGCCTGTTTCTGTGCTGTAATGTTCCATGAATTGAGTTCTGCTCTTCCCCACTGTGAAAAACTTCTCTTTGCTTCCTCCCTGTCTAAACATCTCATCATTGTAAATACCTCATCCTTAAGGCTTCTTATTCCAAGACTGAAGAGACACTCGTGAATAATTCTTACAATAGGTGCCTCTTGCAATGAATCAGGAAGCGATGTCATGATGTCTAAAATCCAATTTCTCTAATTAGCTTTCTTGCAAAACCAGTGAAAAGAAGAGCTACAAATTCAATACTTTTCTCTGTTCTGTGCCCTATCTATGTCTTTAAATTATAATGTACTTACCTGTAAATGTGAAGTGAGACCATTTATTTGTCTGAGTGAATGTTACAAAGCTATATACATTTATTCAATCATAAACTGCTTCAGTGAACTTTAAACAATGTGAAATTATCTGTTGCACTCAGAATACAAAATCTCATAACTCATAACTAGCTGGAGGGAAATATACGCAGACCGAGTTTTGGAAGGTTTCCTTTGGTGTTGCATAAGTGAGGCACTGTGCATGCTTTTCAGGTATCACGCCATGAAAAGGAGTTTAATGTCACATGCAAATAAATGGTGAGGTACAAGTATGATGTTTGCAGCAGCATCACAGACATGCAGATTCAAAATCAAAATCAAAAAGTTTAACATTACCAGCAGATGTCATGAAATTTGTTGTTATTCGGCAGTAGTGCAATGCAATACATAATAAAACTATAAATTACAGTAAGAAATATGTTAAACTAAATAGTGCAAAATAAGGAAAAAAAGTAGTGATGTAATGTTCATGGGTTCAATGTCCATTCAGAAATCTGATGGCAGAGGGGAAGAAGCTATTCCTGAATCACTGAGTGTGTGCCTTCAGGCTCCTGTATCTCCTCCTTGATAGTAACAATGAGAAAAGGGCATACCCTGGGTGATGGGGATCCTTAATGATGGATGCCGCCTTTTTGAGACACTGTTCCTTGAAGATGTCCTGGATACTACAGGACATCTTCAAGGAAGATCATCGGCCCATGATGGAGCTGTCTGAGTTGACAAATTTCTGCAGCTCGTTTTGATCCTGTGCAGTGGCTCCCCCCCACCCCATACCAGATGGTGATGCAGACATTTAGAACTCTCTCCATGATACATCTGTAGAAATTTGTGAGTGTCTTTGTCTCCTCAAACTCCTGAAGAAATATAACCGCTGTTGTGCCTTATTTGTAACTGCATCAATATGTTGGGCCCAGGATAGATCCTCAGAAATGTTGACACCCGGAACTTGATATTGCTCACCCTTTTCACTTCTGATTCCTTGATGAGGACTGGTACATGTTCAGAGAAGAACATAAATTGTACATATGTTATACAGCAAGGACAACATTAGTAATAAAAATATTAGTAACAATCAAAGACATTTGTACAAAATTATGTGGGATATACAAACGTTTGTAGATGCGGCAAATGCAAGCAGGCACTGGATGTGCTGGGGGTTAGCCCTTCTAGTGCCAAGATAGAATGCCCATGACTTACTAACCAGAACCTGTGCATTTTTGAAAAGTGGGAAGAAACTGGAACAGTGGTGGAAACCCACATGGTAATGGTGAGAGCATATAAACTCCTGACAGACAACGGCAGGAATTGAACCCCAATCTTGTAGCTGGTGCTGTAAAGCATTACATCAACTGCTACACTACTGTGCCAACCTGATGTGATATTAATGCAATATGAAACTCCAAATGCGAGGAAGTTTTCCTCTGCGTTCCTCTGCTTTGTTTTGATGAATACATTCTGAAGTTGGGTGGGATGAGAACTAGAGGTCATAGGTTAAAATTGAAAGTTGAAATAGTTAAGGGGAACGTGACGGGGAGCTTCTTCACTCAAAAGGTCATGTGAGTGAGAAATGAGCTGCATGTGGAAGTGGTGGGTTTGATTTCAACATTTAAGGGGAGTTTGGATAAGTACATGGATGGGAGGGGTGGGAAGAACTATGGTCCAGGTGCAGTTTGATAATTTGGCATGCACTAGATGGGCTGAAGGGCCTGTTTCTGTGCTGTAGTGGTGTATGACTCTTTGACATATTATGGTAGTACAAGAAGGGGTTCGTAGTGTTGCATAGCTGAGGTAGGGTTATGACTGTGCAGGTCAGTTTAACAACCTGAAGGCCAAAGCAAAGTAACTCTTCCTGAATCTGGCGGTGTGCAATTCCAGGCTTCTGCACATCCTACGTGATGCTACACTGTGAAGAGAGCATGACCCACGTGGTGGGGTTCCTTGATGATAAACTTTGCCTTCATGAGGCAGCATATCACAGATTATTTGGCTGATGCAGCCATGTATTTAATGGGATAAAATCCTAAAAAGACACAATATTCATGTGCATTGAAATTAAAAGCTGGTAGAAAGGAAAGCTTTTAGATTGGCAGGAGTTTGAAGATTCTTGGCTCGAGATCAGAAGAAACTAATGAGAAATGACTGCATTTCTCCTTGAGCTTGCTGACGTGGGATGTTTGTAACACACACTACTCCATTTTGACATTCACACTTCAACTGGCAGGTTTTTGATCTTCTATTAGCAGTTCTTAATGATTCACCTTGATTCATACCTCTGGATAATTCCATCAGCTTTGATCTTGAAGCTCCTCATTCCAGCCAATGGTATCAAATGTTCACTTCAGCTGACAAGCAATGCGCGAGAGATTGTCATTTCAACAAATGCTTTTGACTGCCTTAATGCAGACTGATTGTGTGGGTCAAGTTCCATCCATCAGTTCTGAAGATAATACCAACATTTGAAGAATGTATTCATCAAAACAAAGCAGAGGAACGCAGAGGAAAACTTCCTCGCATTTGGAGTTTCATATTGCATTAATATCACATCAGGTTGGCACAGTAGTGTAGCAGTTGATGTAATGCTTTACAGCACCAGCTACAAGATTGGGGTTCAATTCCTGCCGTTGTCTGTCAGGAGTTTATATGCTCTCACCATTACCATGTGGGTTTCCACCACTGTTCCAGTTTCTTCCCACTTTTCAAAAATGCACAGGTTCTGGTTAGTAAGTCATGGGCATTCTATCTTGGCACTAGAAGGGCTAACCCCCAGCACATCCTCAAACTGTATTGGTCATTGACACAGTGATGCATTTCATTGTACATTCGAATGTTTCAATGGACATGTCACAAAAAAACCTAATCTTTAATCTTTAAAGAACATATTGGGTGCATTATAATTACCCAGAAGAGCAGCACATTTTAAAAAATGTGTGTTATTGAGACAATCAGGGATGGGCTTATCAAAGCTGGTTTATCGATTCACACCACTGTCTGTAAGGAGTTTGTATTTATGTGAATGCAAGAATAGTGAACCACAAGAGACAGAGGCTAGAAAAGTCAAAACAACTATAAATATGAGTCCTGAAGTAAGGTTTCAGCCTGAAGCTTCAACAGTTTCTATCTTCCCATAGATACTGCTTGACCCACTGGGTTCCTTCAGCAGATCATGTCATATTCCTGATTCTAGTATTCTGTGTTGACCATAAACCTCAACTGCTTCATCAGTCTTGTTGCATTAATCTTTGGGCACCACAGTACCATAGTGGTTATCATGATGACCCAGGTTCAATACCCACTGCCGCCTGTAAGAGTTTGTATGTTCTCTCCGTGACTGTGTGGATTTCTTCTGGGTGCCTATTGTGACTTTTTGTTTAACTTTGCAGCAGCAGCACAATGAAATACATGATGAGTAGATACAGAGATAAAAATCTATACACAGTAAATAAGTCTATTAAATAGTTAAGTTAAATAAGTGGTGTAAAAAAAACAGAAATTAAGAAGTGTTCATGAATTCAATGTCCATTTAGAAATCAGATACAGATGGGATGAAACTGTTCCTGAGTTACTGAGTGTGTGCCTTCCAGCTTCTGTACCTCTATCTTGATGATAACAATGAGAAGAGGGCATGTCCTTTATAATGTTGGTGGGTGTCCTTAATAATGGACTCCACCTTCCTAAGGCACTGCTCCTTAAAGATGTCCTGGATGCTACAAATGCTAATGACCAATGATGGAGCTGACTAATTTTACAAGTTTCTGCAACTTACTTCGATCTTGTACAGAAGCACCCACCCCACCACACCATACCAGACAGTGATGCAGCCAGTCAGAATGCTCTCCACAGTAAATTTGTAGAAGTTTTCAAGTGTGTTAGTTGGTGAGCCAAATCTCCTCAAACTTCTTATGAAAATTCCATAGATTTGCCATCCTCTCGTTAAAGAAATTCATCTTCATCACTGTTCCTTGTATTTTGGGGCTGTGCCGTCTGGTGCTTGACTCTCCCACTGTCGGAAAAATCTTCTCCACATCCTCTCTAGCTGTGCCTTGATAGATTTTAATAAGATCCCTCCTCATTCTTCTAAACTCCAGTGAGTAGAGAACAGTAGAAATGTATGTTTTACCTTCTTCATATGAAAAATACACAATTTTCCTTGGCTTGAGAATGTTTTCTGGCTTTGAACTGTGTCATGGGCTCCAGCTTTTTCAGGGAGAGAGCACACAAGTGTATACTCAGTGGTCACTGTATTATGTACCTCCTATACCTAGTAAGATGGCCAGCAAGTGTACGTCTGTGGTCTTCTGCTCATGTAGCCTGTCCACTTCAAGGTTCGACGTGTTGTGCATTCAGAAATCCTCTTCTACACACCAAGGTATCATTCCATAGTCAAAGCCACTTAGATCACATTTCTTCCCCATTCTGATGTTTGATCTGAACAACAACAGAACCGCTTGACCATGTTGGCATACTTTTATGCATTGAGTTGCTGCCACCTGGTTGGCTGATTTGATATTTGCAGGTGTACACGTGTATCTAATAAAGTGGCCACTCACTGTATGTTTTACCTTCATCATTTTGAGAATAAACAACTTGCCTGCACCTAAGTGCACATTCTGTACAAGAGCTGGGTCATGGGCTCTAGCATCTTCAGGGAGAGAACTCAGGAATGTTGTTTTGCTGGGGCTTCCAGAAATTGTGGGACACGGTAGCATAATAGTTAGCACAATGTACCTCCCCCAAGAGGACCACAACCTCGTCGTAGGGTCTGGATGCTTGTGTACCTCAATGAACTGGAGAGTCAACAGCCCTGACTGGTAAAACAAAATTGTTACAGAAACAGCAATGAAGGATCCTTCTGTGTGGCCAAGGACAGACAGAGATGGAGATCGTCATTGCTGCCCTAAATGCCAGTGGTGTAATAGGGAACTAATAGTAATAATTACAGTACCAGCAACTTGGGATCAATTCGCACTGCTGCCTGTAATGAGTTTGTACATTCACCCCACGACTGTGTGGGTTCCTCCCTGTCCTTCAGTTCCCTCCCACAGTCCAAAGATTTGACAGTTGATGGGTTAATTGGTCATTGTAAATTGTCCTGTTGCTAGGCTAGGATTAAATCGGGGATTTGCTGGGCAGAAGGGCTGGAAGGGCCTATTCTACGCTGTAACTCAATAAATAAATTAGATATATAGAAAGATAAGTAAGAGTCTCAGAATTTCTTTTCTATTCTGAAAGCTGGTCTTAGAAAACTGGAGTGAGGTTCTGTAGATTAGGGTTTGCTGTTGACGGTTTTGGCAGATGTGGTCAGCAAGTGGGAAGAAACAAGCAGAAGATGTCTCTGATTAGCACTGCAGCAGTGAATGACTGTGATTGGCAGAGGTTTGCCCGGGGTACTAAAGAGAAATAATCTGATTCTCCTTCCTCAGAAGGATTAAAAATGATCATACACTGACAGTGAGCCTTGGGGAACCTGGTGCATGGTGAAATAATTATCTGCCTTCCAACTATCATGTGGGACTTGTATTTAAAGATCGGACTGAACTTTCACACCTTCCCAGGTGGATAAGAGCAACACTGCACACAAATAACTGGCCATGCTAAAAATGTTTGGTGCAAAATCACCTCAGACTCTGGAAATCTGAAATAAAACCGGAAAATGATGGCAGCCTTTTCTTAGCAGAGAGAGTAGTTGCAGAACATGCAAAAATTTTGTTTAAGAGGGATTAGGTCAGTATATGGATAGAAGGTTAAGGAAGGAGGTACAGGAGCCTCAAGTCCCACACCAGCAGATTCAGGAACAATTATTACCCTCCAACCATCAGGCTCCTGAACCATCTCAGCACTGAACTGATTCCATACCCTTATGGACTCTCTTTCAAGAACTCTACAACTCATATTTTCAATATTATTTATTTATTTATCAGCTTGTATTTGCACAGTTTGTCTTCTTTTGTACATTGGTTATTTGTCCATCTTTGTGTGTAGTTCTTTATTGATTTTATTGTGTTTCTTTTTACCTACTGTGAATGCCCACAGGAACCTCAGCAGGTTGGGCAATATCCATAGGGAGAGAAACAGAGTCAGTGTTTTGGATCAAGGATTCTTCATTCAAACTGGAAATGTAAGATGGTAACTGAGCGGAAGCTGCAGACAGAGGAACGGTGGAACAAGACCATGAATATCTGTAACTGCATGCAGAGCAAAATTGTCAAAGTAACAATTTTTATAAAATTCATGAGCTGGAGTAAAATACCATAGGAATAATTTAAAACACAACAAATTCAAACAAACATTTAGACAGAGCTACGAAAAAGAGTTACCTGAAGTTATTAAACTTCGTATTAAGTCCCAAGTGTTGTAACTAATTGGAAAATGGTGTATTGTTCCTCGAGCTGGCATTGGCATTCTAGGAGCCCAAAGGTGAAGAGGTCATAGTGAGAGAGGAACGGAGAATTAAAGTGATAGGTGACTGGAAACCCATGGTCACACTTGAGATGTATAGTGGAGAGTATATTAACTGGCTGCATTACAGCCTGGTATGGAAACACCAATGTCCCTGAACAGAAAGTCCTACAAAATGTAGTGGATATGGCCCAGTCCATCATGGGTAAAGCCCTTCCCACCACTGAGCACAACTACACAGAACATTGTCACAAGAAAGCAACTTCCATCACCAAGGACACCCAGCACCCATGTCATGCTGTCTCCTTCCTGCTCCCATCAGGGAAAATGTACAGGAGCCTCAAGCCTCACACCAGCAGGTTCAGGGATTGTTATTACTCCTCAACCTTCAGGCTCTTGAACCAGAAGGGATAACTTCACTCACCCCAACACTGAACTGTTCCCACGAAATATGGACTCACGTTCATGAATTCTTCCTTTCATGTTCCTTATATATTTATTATTATTGTTATTACTACTTTTTCCTTTCCTTTGTATTTGCATAGTTTGTATTTTGCACACTGGTTATCCATGCTGTTGCTGCAGTCTTTTATTAATTTTATAATGGCTATTGGATTTAATGAGCATGCCAGCAAGGAAATGAACTTCAGGGTAGTATATGGTGACATATATGTACTTTGATAATAAATTTATTTTGAACTTTGAATGAATGGATGTGTCCTGCAAAGCAGTCACACAAACTGTCTTAAGAAGCAGGCACCTGAGTTCCATATAAATGCTACCTTTCCCCACGTAAATATTTTATACTCCTTGTGACAATCTCCCACTCCTTGTGGGGGTGGTGTGAATTTGAATATGTCCTTACACGGTGCCATTGTTATCATTTATCTTGTGTAATGACTTGAAAAGAATGAATTTAATTTGATTCCTCCTTGATATATGCTAAAATATGTACCGGTAACACAAAATGGAAGTTTGTGAGACAAAATGGCGTTTGTCTGGGATGTGAATATGCTTTGAGAGAGCATGAGGGACCCAATCCCCAGGCATGTTTTGAGAACTTTGTGTGAACACTAGTCTATAATTTGGAGATGTAATGGACGCACATCCCTGAGATTAGATACTGGTGAAAAATGTATTCCTCCTTACAGGCCTGTCGCACCGAGGCTGAAGGTCACAAGAGATAAGAAGGTATAGGTTGGTACCATTGAAAGGCAGAAAATTACCGGGGTAAAAATTTTGTTATTTTCTTATGGAGTCTTAAAGTACTGTATATAAAAAAGAGCAACTTCTTGGTACAGTAGAGGAAAAGCTGTCAGGAATCCTTGGTTCTCTCTGGTACCATATTGTATGGAGTGGCTTAGTGATTGGTTGATAGTTATTTTTGTCCATTATACTGCCTTATTTATCTTTTTTCTTCTCTTCCACGTTCTATTCTTTATATATGCAACTCTAATAAAGTAATTTCCTGTAACCATTATTAAATGTTTAGTGACTGTTGTTTGCAGATAGCTCTTGCTTTTGAATTAGAAAAGAACAAGGAATGCATTTTAAAATATTTTTGTTACAAATTTGGCGTGGTCGGCAGAATTCAGCACAGTGTTTCTCAAACAACAGGCCATACCTAGATAGATAGATAGATAGATACTTTATTCATCCCCATGGGGAAATTCAACTTTTTTTCCAATGTCCCATACACTTGTTGTAGCAAAACTAATTACATACAATACTTAACTCAGTAAAAAAATATGATATGCATCTAAATCACCGTCTCAAAAAGCATTAATAATAGCTTTTAAAAAGTTCTTAAGTCCTGGCGGTAGAATTGTAAAGCCTAATGGCATTGGGGAGTATTGACCTCTTCATCCTGTCTGAGGAGCATTGCATCGATAGTAACCTGTCACTGAAACTGCTTCTCTGTCTCTGGATGGTGCTATGTAGAGGATGTTCAGAGTTATCCATAATTAACCGTAGCCTACTCAGCGCCCTTCGCTCAGCTACCGATGTTAAACTCTCCAGTACTTTGCCCACGACAGAGCCCGCCTTCCTTACCAGCTTATTAAGACGTGAAGACCTGTAGGCAGAACTGAGTTTATGGGATCAAGGTGCAGGGACAACATCCATGGTTTTGGAGCACTGGCCGACATATTGTTCACATGTTTCTCTCCCACATGCTGAAGCAGAAAACAATTGGGGGGAAATCAGTTTGTTTGAATTCATTCACTGTAACAGAGTCCTTCATCAGGATAACGGGAGTTTCTGACTTCATTATATAAAGTAGGAATTGAGCCCATAGCTAATTTTACAGCTTTACAACCTTAGTAATTGGAAGACTGGGGTTCAATTCCACCACCACCCATTGTCTGTAAGGTGGTTGTACATTCTCTCAGTGACCACATGGGTTTCAGTTAGGTTCTCTGGTTTCCTCCCTCATTCCAAAGACATATGGGTTAGTATTAGTATGTCATGGGCAAACCATAGAAATGTGACAAGTCCTACCGGCTGCCCCCAGCACATACTCAGCCTGCATTGATCATGAACATAAATGATACATTTTAGTGTATGTTTATATATTCAAATGTACACATGACATATAAAGTTAATCATTAATCTTTAGATAATACACTGGGTGCAAAAAGAGAAGCATATTTGAGAAGTTAGTTTGTCACCATTAACTCAAGGGAGATGAGTCTCAAGGAGGAAACTTCATTGAATTGATTTAGTATTTCTCTAGTGCCTATTGCTAACTAGGGCTTATGTCTGCATGTCTGATGTAACCCGTGGCTTGTACTTATGAGCTATATGTGAATTGCTTTTGACATAATGGACAATTTGGTGTCTTTTGGAGTGTAACTTTATGAGAAAAGTCAGTGCCAGAATTTGATATAAACTGGAGGTGTTTCATTGGTAAGTGTGTCCGAGTAGAGGATGTTGTCACTGGAATTGGCAATGGACTTGCTGAATATAAAAAGTTGCAGGGCTGTTCTGTGTCTCATGAATATGGATGTCTTGTTATGTGCCAACTCATATTGTATCTGCTTAACTATAATGTTTAAGTGCCTGGGCAGCTCAGCCACATTTTCTGAATAGTGATGAGGAGATAATGACAAATGACTTGTGAGTTTTATTGTCATTTAACTGTATACATGTATATATAATGCATATAATGTATATAGAGTTGAGATGACTTTTCTTCAAACCAGGGTGTAAAACATCTAACACACATAACACATGATAATTTGTGAAGGTAAGGATAAAATCTACCGATGAATCACACATAAATAACCAACTAAAGTGCATTAATATTAAATATCGTAAGGTATGGAACAAATTAGCCAGTGACACTTCGAATACAATGCGGTTGGGAGCTCAGAAGCCTAATGGCCTGGGGGGGAAACAGTTTCTCATCCTGACCATTCTTGTTTTTATGTATCAGCGTCTCCTGCCTGATGGTAGAAAGTCAAAGAGGATGCTGGATGGATGGGTGGGATCCTTAATAATACTAAGGGCCCTGCAAATGCAGTGCTTCTGATAAATGTCCCCGATGAATGGTAGGGAGACTCCTATGATCCTCTCACTTGTTCTCACAGTCCATTGTCGGGACTTCAGATCTGATGCGTGACTGCTCCCGTACCAGGTGGGTATGCAACTTGTCAGGATGTTCTCAATGGTGCCCTTGTAAATCACAGATAAGGCGAGGGGTGGGAGCCTTTTTTGCCGCAATCTTCTTAGGAAATGGAGGCGCTGCTGTACCTTCTTGTTCAGGGAGGTGATATTAAGGGACCAGGTGAGGTCATCCATGATGTGACCTCCCAGGAACTTGATGCACTTATCTCTCTCCATGAAGCAGCCATGTATTTGCAGAGGAGGGTGGTCTGTCTACACCTTCCTGAACTTATGGGAAAGAATAAACAGTTGATGTTTCAGGCTGAGATGGGTCTTGATGAAGAGTCTCAACCCAAAATGTTAACTGTTTATTCTTTTCCATAGATGCCGCATGACCTGCTGAGTTCTCCAGCACTTTGTATGCATTACTCTGGATTTCAAGCATCTGCAGAATCTTTTCTGTTTATGATCTGGAGACAATGATTTTTTTTACCAATCCCATGTGCTCTAAAAATCAACAGCAATCCAACTGCAGCATTTCAATGTGACAGTGTTAATTCTTTATATGTATGATTTCTTACTTTGCCTCAGAACGTTACTTCAAATGAACAACGAATGAACTAATAATGGACAAGTAAGTTGTCAACTTGCAATGGACATTTTTACAAAATTCATAAGGGGTTTCTCTCACTGGGATCCAGATTTTGGGATTTCAGGCTGGTTGTAGCCACAAACTGTCAAATTATTCAGGAAAAATTGTGGAGCAAGTTTATGGACATCCAGCATGTGCTGTTGATTGGCAAATCTCTACAATGCCTTGAAATGATCTCACTGATGCCTGAAATTTGTTGGCTCAGGCTGGGCAATATTGAGTAATTAGGCTTTTCCATGCCTCAGGCAGCCAAACATCCACACAGTCAAGAAACGTGGGGCATCTGGTGGGATAGCTTCAAAGAGTAGGAAGTGTTCCAGTATGTCAGAACTCAACTTCCCAGTTTACCAGGAGTGTCCATGTAATTCCTTTAAAACTCAGAAATGCCAAAGTGGCTACCAATTCCAAAGGCATTCTTAGATTCTGATAAAGAGCAGAAAAATTACCCCCCATTGCCTCTTTATAAGTACACCCGTACTCCTGCTTGTTAGTTCAGATGTCTAAGTAGCCACTCATTGTGGCTGCAACTCAGTGCATAAGAGTATGCAGTCATGGTCTAGAGGTTCATTTGTTGTTCAGACCAAACATCAGAATGAGGTGAGAAATGTGATCTGAGTGACCTTGACTGTGGAATATCTGTGGTGCCAGGCAGGGTAGTTTGAGTGTCTCAGGAACTGCCGATATTCTGGGATTTTCACACACAACAGTCTCTTCTCGAGTTTTCAAAGAATGGTGCAAAAAACAGAAAGAAAGCATCCAGTGAGCAGCAGTCCTGTGGGTGAAAACCCTTTGTTAATGAGAGAGGCCAGTGGAGAATGGCTAGGCTGCATGAAGCTGACAGGAAGGGCACAATAAAAACAATAGCCACGTATTCTCCATGTGGTGCGCTGAAGAGCATTTCTGAACGCAAAACACATCGAACCTTGAAGTGGATGTGCTACAGCAGCAGAAGATCATGAATAGGAGATGCCTAATAAGGTGGCTGCTGAGTCTATATTAAAATGAGTTGTTGTGCAACTCATATCATCAGAGGGACCTGAATTTGTGACGAAATGAAATTGCTCCCGAAACAATCCCATCCAAATTTAAAATTCATTCTGGGCCATCCAGCCTTTCAGTGTTGGCTTATACACTTCCTCACACTTGGAAACTCCTGTATTTGACTTAACTTTTGTTAGCAAAATATTAATTTAATTCAAATAGTTTCTTTCATAATTAGGGGAATATACCTCAAGCCAGAACCGATGAAGGGTTTTCTAAATTATTGCTTCAATTATGATTTCACAAACTTATGGAAAACAATACTGGCATAAAATTCTACTAATTACATTTCATAAATACAATTAGTGCATAGAAGACAAACAGAGTCACGGAGTCATAGAGCATTACAGCATAGAAACGAGCCCTTCGGCACATTTAGTCTGTAAAAATTAATTCCATCAATCTGCACCTGGACCATAGCCCTCCAGTACCCCTTCCATCCATATATTTATCTAAACTTCTCTCCAGAGTAGCAAAAAATCTGAATCTACCTCTTCCTCTGGCAGCTTATTCCTCACGCACACCACCGTCCCCTGAGGGAAGAAGTTCCTCCTCAGGTTTCAATTAAATATTTCACCTTTCACCCTTTCACCAGGTCTCTATTCATTGGAGCGTAGAAGGTTGAGGGGGGATTTGATCGAGGTATTTAAAATGTTGAGAGGGATAGATAGAGTTGACGTGAATAGGCTGTTTCCATTGAGAGTAGGGGAGATTCAAACGAGAGGACATGATTTGAGAGTTAGGGGGCAAAAGTTTAAGGGAAACACGAGGGGGTATTTCTTTACTCAGAGAGTGATAGCTGTGTGGAATGAGCTTCCTGTAGAAGTAGTAGAGGCCAGTTCAGTTGTGTCATTTAAGGTAAAATTGGATAGGTATATGGACAGGAAAGGAGTGGAGGGTTATGGGCTGAGTGCGGGTAGGTGGGACTAGGTGAGACTAAGAGTTCGGCACGGACTAGGAGGGCCGGAATGGCCTGTTTCCGTGCTGTGATTGTTATATGGTTATTATATGGTTAACCTATGACACTTAGTATTTACTAGTCTCTCCCATCCTTAGTGGGAAAGGCCTGCTTGCATTAACCCAGTCTATACCCCTCATAATTTTGTATACGTCTGTCAAATCTTGCCTCATTCTCCTATGTTTCAGGGAATAAAAATCTAACAACCTCTTCAACCTTTCCCTCTAACTCATGTTCTCGGGGTCAGGGGTATAAATTGCGGTCATGTTATGCTTGCACCAGAAGCATGGTGCCACTTGCAGGCTAACACAGTATAACTTCAGACTATGTTGGTTGTTGATGAGACAAAACACTGCACATCACTGTACGTTTTGGAAAGGTTCGGTATGGGCTGAATCTAGGCAGTGGGACCTGGGCCCAAAAGCATAGTGAAGTGGCAGGGGCCAGGTCTGAGAGCAAGGATCAACCCAAGCTTTGGTTGATTTAAGCTCCGGGCCAGATTGAAAAGGTCAGATATCAGGGCCAGAGGCTAATTCAGCTTGCTGCTCTGTGTGATTTAATCATCTTTGCACTGAACTTAGACTGTGGCCTGCAATTAAGAGGCTCCTGAATCAGCAGCCAGCTTCGTGTCTGTAGGCTCACTTTCATGAGTTTCAGTTCTGAATGCTATAGTGATTACTTTTATTGTTTGCAAAATTTGCTTTCTTTGCACATTGGTTATTTGATTGTCTTTTTTAATGGCTTATATTGGGTTTCTTTGTTTTGTGGCTGTGTGTACGGAAACAAAACTCAATGTTGTGTGGAGTATACAATGAAAATAAATAAACTTTGAACTTTGTTTTAATGTATGTGTGACAAATAAAACTAATCTTTCTAACTCAATTTATGGAAAGGCAATACTGGCACAAAATACTACAACTTACAATTTTGCATAAAAGTCAAATGATGAAACTGAGGACAATTTAACTTCCGATTTCCTGAAACAAGCAGAATGTCCTCTTGGGAGGCACTGAAAAGATAAATGTGCTTTAAGGAACAGAATGCACTGAAGTGTTAAACAATGGCCAACAATATTGAGGCAATTAGTCTGGCTACATTAGATTTTAAAAGTGACCACAAAATCTGAAGTAAATGGCAAGTATAGTTCAAATATAAAGATATCTCTGTTAATATGACATAAGGAAGGAATGCACTGAAACAAACCTGTCACTGTAGGAGTGTTCTATGATTATATTAACATCCTTGAATGCATTTCAGAGCGAGCACTCTTGGGGAGTTCTGTTGAACAGGTTCTGAACTGTCAGAAGCCTTGTGATATTCTGCTACTGGATTGTATATCAAGAGGGTACTTCATGGGTGGAAGATATCTTTGAACTGTGATATGCACATGTAATCTAAACAAATCTTTACTCAACTTTCATGTGATACTTTCAAAGGGACAAAGATTCATATTACCAATTCATTTTATTTATGGGATTTAGTCATCAATGGCTAATATTAGCAGTTTGTCAGTGTCCTGGTGAATGGTGTTGGCCTGAAACGTCGACTGTTTACTTTTGTCCATAGATGCTGCCTGACTAGCTGAGATTCTCCAGCTTTTGGTGTGTTACTCTGGATCTCCAGCATCTGCACAATCTCTTGTGTTTAGAACTGACGAAGTGTCGCACTGTGTGAGAAGCTCATTTGCAGATGAGATAGTTAATTGTGGTGTTCTCATGCAAGTGTTTAGGAATAGGTCAGATGATTAGCAAAATGAGTGGGAAAGGATAAAAAAAAATCTCTAATATCTGGGTTTAACCAACATTATGTTTGAAATAACATGTTGTAAGTATTGATCATACAATTTATCTGAGGCAGAAATTCACTTGTTTTCTTGGCAGCAATTATTGTATTAAACTGACTGAGCTTTTCAGTGTACATTATCTGTGGCAGCAGCTAGAAATTGACTTTATTAGGTTAGGAACAGCGAAACGTGAATTGTATTTTATTTTCATATTTTTGCAAAGTTAAATGGATACACGGATTGCTGAAAGGGCAAAGAAAGACATAAAGGTGTAGGAATTCTTGAATGAACAGAATATGACATAGCAGCTTTAACCGCCACGGTCTTAAGAAGCTCCTGGTTGCAAGCCAGGTCATATCCACTTCCCATTCCCACAATGACCTGTCTGTTCTCAGCTGCCTCCGCAGCCAGGGTGAAGCTAAGTGCAAACTAGAGCACCAACATATTCATAGTCTACCGAGGTATTCTACTGTCTGATGACATGAAATGGATTTCTCTAATATCAGATTCCCTGTCCCTCACTCTATTCCTTTCTTCTCTCGATCTATCCCATTCCCTTGACACCTAATCCAGCCCTCTCCAACACCCTATTTCTTTTACAAAGGATTCAAAATACATTTATTATCAAAGTATGTATACTATATATAAGCCTGAGATTTGATCACCCACAGACAGTGGCAAAACAGAAAAACACCATGGAACCCATTCAAAGAAAACATGAAACAACCAACACACAAAAAAAAGAGGACAAATCATGCAAATGGCAAAAAGTGAGCCAATAACATAGAATATAGAACATTAAGCTGCAGAGTCCTTCAAACTGTCTAGGTGTTCAGTTTATTTTAGTGCTGTGTCCATCATTGACTGCAGGTGACAGAACCAGTCCATGCTGAAATGCCCAATCAAATCACACAAAATAGCATTTATTGCTAATCTCTAATTACCTTTGATTTGGTGTCGACAAGCTACCTTTACAAGTGTGCTGCCCTTCTGAGTAGAATATTGTACTCAATGTATTCTTTAAAGATTAAAGATTAGCTCTATTTGTCACATGTACATTCAAACGTCAAAACCTACAGTGAAATGTACCATTTGGCGCCATGATCAACACAATCCAAGGATGTGCGGGAGGCAGCTGTAATGTTGAAGCAGGTTCACAGATCTAGCAAGTGAGACAGAAGGCACTCTCTGTGAAAAGGTATATTAATCATTTATTTACGAAGAGTAAAAATTTAGTAACATTCATGTTCCACAAGATACAGAAACTACAAAGCTGAATATTTAACGAAAATACTTAGCCAAAAGCCCGTGTAGAGTATACTTTCCCAATTGTCATGTGCACCACTTGCCTGAAAACAAAGCAAAAAACCGGACCTCCCACACGTGCTCTCTATATACCCAGGATATTTGAAACTGGACACCAGGCAGCTAACCAATGGGAAAAGCAGCTGCTGTTTCTAAACTAACCAATGATGACAAAGCAACTTTCAACAATCAGAATAAGGCACATCCCCCAATGGACACCAAACCACTCAAAAGTTGTGAACCTGATGATACAACCTTCAGACTCTTGTGAATTTGCTAAATCACATTTAAAACTCAAAAGTACAATAGCCAGTACTTTAAACACAATGTTCACCACCTGCCTCATGTGCCCCAAAAGGCTACCAGACCCACCCTGGAGTGTAATAGCTAATGAGCTGGTTCCCCCAATTAATCTGAAATACCAACTCCGAGTTATGATCAGCCACATGAGTGATGTAGGTGCAGCATTCTGGACCAGTAACAGTAAAGTGCCACCTTTCTAGATGAGCAGGTAATCTAAAGTCATTGAAATCAGTTCCCAGGACAGTCTGGCTGTACCATTCTGAGAAAGGCTATCATTCAAAACATCTTTCCTTTGTAATAGTCCTCTTACCCAACAGCATGGGCAAGGTGCTCATCCTGGGCACTGGGGCGGCATACATATCAGATGCACCACCCCGTTGAAACCAAGGTAGGCCTGGGAACTGCATATCCAACAAGTACTCAACTTCACAACAGCAGTTGGCACAGACACAGCTGTCCCAGGATATTGTTCCTGCTCTCACTTGCCATTTACCTTCCACATTGTCTCTTGTACCTGTACTCAACGTACCTCCTACACCAACACTGTGTCAGGTGGGGAAATCACTTTGTGTCAGGACTTAATGGTACATGGGGAGAAGCCAGCCCTTAATGCACTTACTCCATCAGGTATATCAAGGCTCATCCCATAAGGCAGTTACCATACTCTGTGTAGAGATTCGGCTGGAATAGACTATTCCACCTCGTTACCCCAAAACAGAATGCCAAAACCTGAGAAGCAAGATAATGTCCCCAATCGTCTTTTCTTTGTCAAAGGGATCAATATCAGTGGCAACCCTTCCATGAGACTCTGTAAGGAGTCGTCATATAAATTCAGCAATCTGACCTGTTGGTCCAGTGTGCAAGTTCAAATGCCATCCCTAAGAATGTACGATTTCCACCAGTAATTCTGTAATGCAGAGAGATACAAATGCACTTGCTCCTGATTACTTACTGGATATATAGAAAACACAAAAACAATAGAACTACTAGAATTGCTCCCCAAATGCTCGATTCCCTCTGAAATGTGGGGATCTCATATCTGGAAAAAAGTTGCCCAAATTTCTAGCAAATTTCAACTCAAACTTTATATGGCCAGTATGAAATAAATCATCCCTAAAATCAATTGCATGGGGAAACAAGTAACAAAGTAACAGATTAAGACACATTAAAAGAATTAAACAATTGAAACAAAACAAGAAACAAAGTAACTGAATAAACAAACACAAGAAACAAGATAACAGATTAGAACACAAAACACAAAACCCATGGTGTATTCCTCGTCTTTAAAACTTCCTGCGGAACTGCAACAATTTAAGACAGTTGATTTTTCACAGAGAAACAGCACTTATAAGAGATCTGATAAGAAAGTGCACCTGGGCCGGGCCCAACACATTCACAGAGTCTCTTAAAGACAAAGTCCTCACACACGTGCAGACACACAAATTCAAACTAACGCGTGTGGCCACACCTCATATTTCTCCGTATTCAAATCATTCACACTCTATTTACAGCGAGGAGGGATACAGGTCGAATGATCCCCTCCCTACAACAATGAGGTGGTAACCACACTCCAATTCCCACTGCTGACAAACGTTAGCTGATATCCTTTGCAGAGAGCCCTGAATGAAATGCAAGGGATCAGGCAGAAGACAAAAGGAATCCTTATCTGCAGAGGACTTGAAGAATGACCCTTCTCCCTCAGCAGCCTCTCTATATTGCTTCTGACAATTCTTCCTCCACATTGTATAGATGGGGGGGGGGGGGAGCCCCCATTTACCTGTTCCTCCGGGATCCCAGCTTTAAGCAAGACATTTCTTTACAAAATATGCAGGATCCCTTGCTCCCCATCTGCTTATCTAACTTCCATACCTGGCTACATACACCCTCTCATATATACACTAAACCTTGCAATAATTGAATCACTGTACTTATAGGATGACCAACAGCTGTGCTATTAAAGAGAGTACTACCCCTTCTATTGGAAAAACTGCCTCTGTAACCATGTATCCTGCCATTCCAGAAGTTAATTCAACATTCTCTGATGGGATACCACTATCTCGGTAAAATACTGTAATAAAAGTCCACTGGTGTAGTACCCTCCTCTACTGTGCTCCATTCCACTTGGGGTTTTAAATTCCATTCAGTTAGAGAATGATACGTAAGTGTAACTGCTGCCATTACCCGGCCCCATAGTGATGCATCATGCTCAGGGAAAGCAAACAGTGTTCTCAGGACACTACTGATCTCCTATTGGGACAAAAGGCTCCCTAAAGCACCCATCTCTCTGTTAGAGGGGCTCTCTCCAGTACCCCTTCATCTTATATACTCAATAACCACACAGCCAAAGACTCCCCAGCCGTTTCTCTGTACCTATCCACTAAACTTACTAATTCCTTAGCAGAGAATTCTCTAAGCTCTGTTGTCTCAGAGGTGTCCATTGTATCATCTGCCACGCATTTTTGAGCCTCCTCCCCTCCCCTTCCTAAAAGAAAGAAGCTGTGGGCCAGTGCCCCCCCCCCCCATGGTGGGTGTGGGAATGCATGATCACTGGCCTGGCCCATTCTGTTTCGAACATGTAAGGGAGATTGTGATCATTTTGAGGATTAAACCGAGGGGTCCACGCTACCCTCTTTTCCTCATTTTCATCATCCAGCCAGACATCCCCATGCCTCAGCTCCATTGTAGGATAATTATCCTGTCTCATCATGGCTCGAACCTTAACAGCATCGGGCTGCCGACCAGCTTGGCGCACAGCCTCAAAGTGCCGTAACTTCATTAGCTGACAAGCTATCTCGATATTCTCATTCTCTGACTTTTTAGCCCTACTCTGAGCCATCAGTAGTGATTCTCCCATAATAATATAGTGTTGACTGCAATCCTCCAATTCATTATTTGAACTTGCTATCATTTTTTACTGATGCTTTACAATCACTGCAAACAGCTAGAAAGCATTCCACCAGCTATGGGAAAACCTAACAATTTAAGTATGAAACAATATGATGTCCCATTCCAAACCCAGCTAAATCTAACTGGTCTGACAAATCTACTCAACAGGCATCCCATAACCCATCAGTAGGTTAGCAAGACTCCAAGGCCCTCGCTATTATCTGTCCAACCTGGGACTCTGCATCTCTCATGTGGAGAGTCCAGTCATTTAAAAAACCTCTTGAAGTACTGCATTTCTGCTCAAAAAGCCATACCCTGCTTGCAACACCAAGTGTAATGTTCAATCAGGTTCGCAGATCTAGCAAGTGAAACAGAAAGCACTCTCTGTGAATAGGTATATTAATCATTTATTTACAAACAGTAAAAAATCAGAAAACATTCATGTTCCTCAAGTAAGCTGAATATTTAACAAACATACTTAGCTACAGAGCATACCTTCCCAATGGTCATATGCGGCGCTTGTCTGAAAACAAAGGGAGAGACGGAGACTCCCACAGATGCTCTCTATATACCCGTGATATTTGAAACCGGACACCAGGCACTCAACCAATGGGAAAAGCAGCTGTCGTTTCTAAACTAACCAATCATGACAAAACAAAAAACTTATTTCATGACATATGTGAGTGATAATAAATCTGATTCTGATATGGGTCTCTATTGATGAATGAGAATGGGCAAAGAGAAGGGAATTATGGTTGGGAAAGGGGGGAGGTGGAAGGGAGGGAGTGGAAAGCACCAGAGGGACAGAGGGACATTCTGTAATGATCAATAAACCAATTGTTTGGAATCAAATCACCTTGCATGAAGTCTCAGGGCTGCACCCACACCAGCCCGCTCCAAGCTCTCCTTTTCTGCCACCTTTCCCACACTTATCCCACTCTTGCCATTCCCAACATCCTTTCTTCCTGCCAGATTTACAAACTCATTCTCTGCACCACATTGACAAATCCAGCACTATGCAGAGGTCTGAGGCACCCTAGCTATATATATGTGCTAAGACTTTTTCACAGTAGTGTGCATGTTTGAAATGTGGAGGGAAGCAGATCATCCAGAGGAAAACCCTGCAGTCCCAGGGAGAACACACAGACAGAGGCGGGGATTGAACCCTGATCTTCTGGCTGCACGGTACCTGTACCATGGGTAGAGAGCTTCAGAAATTTGAATCAAATTTGAAGAGAAAAACAATGGTGCATTTCTGGGCCAGGGTAGTGTATGACTTGGAGGGTGCCGGTAGGAAGGAGTGCTCCCATGCAACTCGTGCCTTTGTCCTCATAACAATTAAGGCTGTGGGTTTGCTATCAAACTGACCTCAGTGAGTAACCACGGAGTATTATGAATTGGAGGTGGAGTAGGGTGGAGACATAGAAAAGACTACAGATGATACAAATCTGGAGCTGCATACAAAATGCTGGAGCAACTCAGTGGGTCAGGCATCATCTATGAGCAGTTGACATTTTGGGTCAAGACCCCAAATCAGGACCGGGGAGATAGAGGGGAGATGGCTAGTACGGAGGAGAAAGTTTTCAATACGTCGTCCTTTCTTGAAAATGGTTTTGCAGAATAATCACCATTGCAAAGAAAGATTGAATCATATTTCTTTTTTCATGATTGCACTTTCTGCTTCCAAGAACAGATTTCATGGCAGTGGTGAGGCGCATTAAACATCCATGATTCCAGGAGATTAAATTTGCTGTGCAGCATCTACATGCATGATGAAAAAATGCAGTCAAATTTAAACATTATGCCTCAGGGAGGACATTTCTTTGAATTGATTCAGTATTTCTCTAGTGCCTATTGAAAACACTGACTTATGTCTGCATGTCTGATGTAACCCATGGCTTGAACTTATGAGCTCTTTGTGAATTGATTTTGGCATAATGGACAATTCAGTGTCTTTTTGAGTGCAACTGTTTGAGAAAAGTCAGTGCCAGGGTTCGATATGAACTGGAAGTGTTTCATTGGTGGGTGTGTACTGGTGGATATTACAGTTGGAATTGTCAGTGCATTTGCTGAATATAAAAAGTTGCAGGGCTGTTCTGTGTCTCATGAATATGAATGTCTTGTTATGTACCAAATCATATTATATCTGCTTAACTATAATATTTGAGTGTCTGGGCAGTTCAGCCGCATTCTCTGAATAATCTCTGCATGCTATGTTGGAGCTGGAAGCATGACAGCACTGCGGGCTGCCTAGCATAATCCTCAGTGATTTGGTTTGATGAAAACACCCCATTCCACTACCTTTTGATGGACATGTGACAAATAAATCTAATCATTACTCCTGAGTGAAGAGGAGAACTCTGCCTTTCCAAAAGCCACCTTTGATTAAATGGCTCTCTGCCACATGGGATTATCACAGTGTAACCACAAGGTGAAGGCTAGTTTGAGGCACAGTCAACTGGAAATGGGGTTCTTGAGATTCAGAACAGCTCAGCAAGTCAGGCTGAAGTCCTTCAGGATACTCAACAGAAAAAATGGAGTACACAACACCTATAGCCTTCCCTGGTCAACCACATAGAGCACGTGGCCAAAAAGGTGCACCAGCACATCTCCTTCCTCAGGAGGCTAAAGAAATTCAGCATGTCCCTTTTGACTCTCACATGCACCACAGAAAGCATCCTATCCAATACTTCACAGCTTGTTGTGGCAACTGCTCCATCCAAGGCCATAATAAGCTGCGGAGAGTTATGGACACAGCTCAGCACATCATGGAACACAGTCTCACCTACATGGACTCTGACTAAACTTCTCACTACTTCTGTCAAGTAACCAGCATAATCAAAGACCCCATCCATACCAGAATATTCTCTCTTCTCCCACTTCCCACTGGGCAGAAAATACAAAAGACCAAGTGTGCAAACTACTGGGTTTAAGGATAGCTTCTATACTGCTGCTTGAAGACCATTGAATGGTTCCCTATGAAGATCAACTCTTGACCACACACTCTACCTCTTTCTGGCCTTGACATCATATTATAACCATATATAACCATATAACAATCACAGCACGGAAACAGGCCATTCCGGCCCTCCTAGTCCGCGCCAAACTCTTAATCTACACCTCCTCTGCACCTGCAACATTTTATTCTGCATTCTTTTATTGTTTACCATTGCACCACACTTCCGTCACCAAGAGAGCATGCAGAGATTATTCAGAGAATGTGGCTGAGCTTTTGCACAGCACTGTAGTGATTTTTGTATTGCACTGTACTGCTACCATAAAAAATAAACAATCTGACATATGTGAGTGATGACAAACCTGATTCTGATATGGGTCTCCATTATAAGCTGAGAGTGGTAAGGAGGCAGGGAGAGGGGAAGCATGCTTGAAGGGAGAGGGGAGGGAGCAGGAAGGACCAGAGAGACATTCTGTAATGATCAATATACCAGTTGTTTGGAATCAAGTGGACTTGCCTGGTGTCTCAGGGCTGGGTGTGTCTGCACCCATGCCACCATCCGACCCCTGACATTCCTTCTCTGCCTTCTGTCCCACACTCCACCTGCAGAATTCCATTCTTGCCCTCCCAACATACTTTGCCCCTGATGGATTTGCCAACTTGCTCTCCACTCCACATCCACAAATACAATACTGTGCTAAACTCATAGGTACTCTAGCTATATATATGTGTTTAAGACTTCTGTACAGTGTATATATACACACACACACATATATTATGTACCCATCAATAAAACTATTAACCTATTCAATTTTCTTTTCTGTTCTGTTTTTTTTTTTCATCGCCGGACTAATAACAATGTGAAAACTTTTTTTCTTTGGTGATGATCCAATTTTCTGCTGCATTAATAAAGTTGTACCAGGTAACTACTGCAAGAGATGAACAAATGAGCAAGGACATTCTGTCCCTTTACCTGACAGCAGTGGAGGGCGGAATATTTTATTGATTTTGTAAATTAATAGATTTGAGCTGGATTGCAAGGCTGTTTTGGCTCAGTAACACAATTATATCCAAAGTTTGGCAGCCAGTATGTTTCTCAAATGTATTTGTGCATATGACAATATATACGTAGTGCAGAGTATACTGATAGGGTGCATTACAGCCTGATACAGAAACACCAATGCAGTTGAATGGAAAATCCTACAGAAAGTAATGGACATGGCACAGTCCATCGTGAGTAAACTCATCTCCACCACTGAGCACATCTACACAGAACGTTATTGCAGAAAAGCAGCATCCAACATCAGGACTCCCCCACCACCCAAGACGTGGACTCTTCTCACTGCTGCCGTCACAAAGAAGGTATCAGAGCCTCAGGACTCACACCACCAGGTTCAGGACCAGTTATTACCCTCAACTGTCAGTCACTTAAACTCAACTTTGACTTTTATCTTGTAGACCAGTGTATCTCAAGTTCAGCTCTTCACTGGAACTACACAGGTGGTGGCACACGGTGGCAGAGTTATGAGATTAAAAATTAAAAGTTATCTTTATTTGTCGCATGTACGTCTAAGCACATGGTGAAATGTGTTGTTTGTATCAAGCCAGTTTGGCAAGTTATTGTGCTGGGGGCAGCTCCCAAGTGTTGCCATGCCTCTGGCGCAAATATAACGTACCCACTGCTCACTAACCCCGACTCTAACCATACATCTTTAAATGGCATGCAAACAAAAAGCTTTTCACTGTATCTTTGTACACATAATAATAAAAAACTAATTACCAATTATTTATTAGGTGGGAGTTGAATGTGAAGCCCCACTCTCACTGTTTTAGGAACAGCTTTGTCCCCTCTGCTATCAGCTTTCCCAGCAGTCAATGAACCCACAAGCACCATCTCACTATTCCTTGTTTGCGTTATCTATTTGTCTATCTATCTATCTATCTATCTATTTTAACTTACAGTAATCTTCTTGCATGGTAATGCTGTCACAGGACAACAAATTTCATGATATACATTGAGTGGCCACTTTTTTATGTACACCTGCACACCTGCTTAATGCAAGTATCTCATCAGCCAATCATACAACAGCAGCACAATGCATAGAAGCATGCAGACATGGTCAGGAGGTTCAGTTATTGCTCAGTCCAAACATCAGAATGGTGAAGAAGTATGATCTTAATGACTTTCGCTGTGGAATGTTTATTGGTTTATTGTGAGATTTGGTGGCTTGAGCATCTCAGAAACTGTTGATCTCTTGGGGTTGTCACACACAACAGTCTATAGAGTTTAAAGAGAATGGAGTTTTTTTAAAAAAAACAAAAAACATCCAGTGAGCTGCAGTTCTGTGGGCAGAAACACCTTGTAAATGAGAGAGGTCAGAGGAAAATGACCAGAATGGTTCAAGCTGACAGGAAGGTGACAGTGACTCAAGTTACCGCACCTTATAAAGTGATGTGCAGAACATCTCTAGATGCACAGCACTTCAAAACTTGAAGTGGATGGGCTACACCAGCAGAAGGCCATGGACATACACTCCGGTAGCCATTTTATTAAATACAGGGTGTATCTAATAAAGTGGCCACTGAGTTTATGTCAGAGATAGTAGACCTGATTCTGATTCTGAATTGATGGTCACCTGGAAAGAAGGCGTTATGGGGAAGTAAATGGGGAATGGGTCCAATCGGTTTGCTCTAAGAGATGGCATGGGTTTGATGAATTAACTAGTCCTCATCTACGTTGTGAGTTCTGTTAATTCTACCAAGAATACGCTCTCGCAGCTTGCTAGGCAGGAAGGTGTTTTTGTTTCTCTTTCAGACACTCTGGATTGAGACACAGTTTGAGAACGATAGGATAATGCCATTCTGCGCAATTTTTCTGCTGTGCACCCTTCAAGCATTGCAGCAGTATCTGGAAGTCTGTTACAGGCATAAACAATTGGAAAAAATAAACTACCTCACTGGATGGAATATCTTTGCAACAACATTGAAGCCTCTGTTATCAATTCATTTTATAATATCCATCTATTCTCCAGAAGTCCTGAATTTTTTTTTTAATAATACGGTTCAATAACATACGGTGCTACAATTTGCCTGGAGAATGAGGTACGGCGTGACACTTGCAGTTAAATAAATAACTTTGTAAGTCTCCCAGGATGGTAAGGATATAACATAATACAGCACCTATTTAAATGGAGCATTCACACCACTCTAATGATATATTATGTTTCACAGGCCTAAGAAAATGCCATTGCCCTATTAAATTACAAATTGTATAATTGTGGTTATAAAATGACATGTGATTTATCATCATTATTGATAACAAAAGAAAACCATTGCACGACTTCAGAGGAAGGAGTTTGCTTAAGCCTGCTGTGCAAGATCTATTTTGAATTTTCCAAGTAATCGGCAAAAATTTTCAATCTGAAGTCAGCATTAGACCAGAAAACCATAAGACACTGAAGCAGAATTAGGCCATTTGGCCCATCGATTCTGCTCCATCATTCCCTCATGGTTGATCTCTTATCCTTCTCACCTTCCCCATTCTCCTGCCTTCCTCCCATAGCCATTTATACCCTTACTAATCAAGAATCTATCAACCTCTGCTTTAAAAAATACCCAAAGACTTGGCCTCCATAGCCATCTGTGACAATGAATTCCACAGATTTACCATGTTCTGGATGAAGAAATTCCTCCTCAACTCTGAAGGGACGTCCTTGTAATCTGCGACATCCCTGCTCCACCTCCACTTTATCTAGGCCTTTCAATATTTGATCAGTTTCAATGAGATCTCTCTTCATTTACCTTGCATCCACTTCATAGCGGGAGAAAATACCCTGTAAATGCACACATGAGTTTCCAGGGATGTGCGTTTGGCTGCATGAGGGAATTATTACAATAGTGGCAATCCAGTTAATAACCATGCTCTGAATTTTTTTCAATCCATTTCACATCAGTGTTGTGAAAAGTAAATGAAGCAAACCCACAAATATAATAAGTTTGATATGGTTATTACAGCCTGTGAGTATATTTGCAAATTGGAAAGTGGAAAAGAAACAGTCCTTGAAATTAGATTTTACCTATTTTTGTGCATTAGATGTTGCCATAATAATACTCAGAGGTCACTAAAATAAATTACTAAATTGGGTCATCCTTACAGGAGGAATTGTTATCACCATTTCCTCCCATTTAAAAGACCTGAAGTGGGTCAATGGGTTTGATTGTTTTTTTGAGGAGTACACACAAAATGCTGGAGGAACTCAACAAATCAGGGAGCGTCTATGAAGGAAAATAAACAGTTGAAGTTTCAGGATGAGACCCTTCATCAGGACTGGAAAGCAGTAGCCAGAGTAAGAAATTGAGGGGAGGAGAGCAGTACAAACTGGCAGGTGATTGGTGAAACCAGGTGAGGGGGAAGGTGGGTGGATGGAGTAGGAATCCGGGAGGGGATAGGTGGAGGAGATAAAGAGCTGAAGAAGAAGGAATCTAATAGGAGAAGAGAATGGACCAATGACGGAAAGGAAAAGGAAGAAGCAGGTGATGTGTATGTGAGGATAAGAGAAGGGTAAGAGGGGAGCCAGAATGAGGAACTGGAAAAGAGAGAACTGGGAAAGGGGAGTAATTACCAGACATTACAGAAATCAATGCTCATGCCATCAGATTGGAAGCTATCCAGATGGAATATGAAGTGTTGCTTCTCCAAACTGAGTCAAAAAGAAACAGTTGAAGTCACTGGGTATTTGTAAAGGCCATTTGACTCTCCATGCAGATCATTAGCATCATCCTGATTAATCCCATCTTCCTGCATCTGGTCCATTGCCTTCAGTACCTGGACAATTCTAGTGCTCATCTCAACCCTTCTTAAACGCATTCAGTGAGTCTGAATGCGCCACTCTCTCAGACAGTGTGTTTCACGTACCCACCGCAGTCTGGTGAACAGGTGCCCTCTCAAATATGTGAGTCAACCATTTTGTTTTAGGAATCCTGCTTCAAAAGTCATGATGCCGTGCTTCACTGACGATAATCATACAGCGGGATCAATGTTGTGTCTGTTATAGCTTTGTGTAACACAATGCACTGCACAGCAATGTGACCACCGTACCTCCAGGTAATACAATTCAGTGATCAGTGGTCAGTGACGTGACTCATTGCCATGTGCGACATAGTACACAGGTCAGTGATCTGGCTATTACAGCTCTGGATAATTAATTTGCACTGGTTAGCAATATGACTGCTGTACCTCTGGGTAATACAATGCAGTGGTCAGTGATGTGACTCATTGCCGTGTGTAATGTAGCGCACACGTCAGTGATGTGACCATTGTAGGTAGGTATAATCAATTTGCACTGGTCAGCAATGTGACTGGTGTATCTCTGCCTAAAAGAATACTGTAAAGTTCAAAGTAAAGTTATTATCAAAATACATACTATATATGTCCACAGATAATGCTGTCATTGTCGGATGCAATGCATAACCTCCACTGACTACTCTGAGATTCATTTTCTTCTGGCTGTTCACAATAAATACAAAGAAACACATTAGAATCAATGAAACTGCACACAACAAGACCGACAAACAACCAATGTACAAAAGGCAACAAACTATGCAAGCACAAAAAAAGCAAACTAAATAATAAAAAATAAGCAATTAACAAATATTGAAAACATGAAGTGAAGATTCCTTGAAAGTGAGTCCATTCCACAATGTGAGGGAGTAAAAATCTTTGCATTATGACGCAGTTACAATGTACAGACATGTGAATTTAGAAGTCTAATGGCTTGTAGAAAGAAGCTGTCCTGTCGCCTGTTGGTCCTGGCTTTAATGCTGTGGTACTGTCTGTCAGACGGAAGCAGCTGAAACAGTTTATGGTTGGGGTACCTGGTGTCCCTGATGATGTTCCAGGCCTTCTTTCTCTGCACCTGCTGCTATAAATGTCCTCAATGGAGGGAAGTTCACATCCACAGATGTGCTGGGCTGTCCGTACCACTCTCTGCAGTGCCCAGTGATTAAGGATGGTGCAGTTCCCATACCAGGCGGTGATACAGTCAGTCAGGATACTCTCAGTGGTACTCCTGTAGAAAGTCTTGAGGATTTGGGGAACCGTGCTGAACTTCTTCAGTCGCCCGAGGTGGAAGAGACACGATTGTGCTTTATCTTGCCACACGGCCAGTGTGTACAGTCCAAGTGAGATCATCTGTGATGTGTATACAGAGGTATTTGAAACTACTCACCCTCTCAACTGCAGACCCACTGATGCTGATCGGGCGAGCCTGTCTCTGTTCCTCCTGTATGTTATGGCAACAGTTCAGTGTCGTGGTAAGTGAAGTTGAGCGAAGTTAACCCTTTCTAGTTCAAGCACCTGATGGTTGAAAGGTTATAATTATTCTTGAACCTGGTGGTGTAGGTCCTGAGGCTCTTTCTTGATGGTAGCAGTGGGAAGAGAGCATGGCCTGGATGGTGAAGGTCCTTAGTGAGGTCAAAGATGTGACTAGTGTATCTGTGCACTGGTCAGATATGTAACAGGTAATCTCTCTGTAACAGAATACATTAACTGATCACACCAATGTGGTCAGTGATGTGATTGACTTCACCCTGTGTCATTGAAACACTGAGCCACAAGTGATGTGATATGTTGTTGATGAGATATGTTGTTCTGCCTAACAGAGTAGAGAGGTCAAGGATATGACTGTTAAAGCTCTGTGTATTAGAATACACTGTCAATGATGTGACAGGTATACTCCATACAATGGAATGCACTGATCAATGATATGAATATTAATACTCTATATACTGGAATACACTGGTCAACATGAATGTTTTATGTCTGTGTAATGGAATATTTTATGGAGGAAACCGGAGGTCCATGAGCTGGTCCTCATCAGGGGATCAGAAGTGGAGAGAGTCAGCAACTTTAAATTCCTATGTGCTAGCATATCAGAGGATCTGTCCTGGTCCCAGCACATTTCAATTATGAAGAAAGCACGGCAGTGCCTTTACTTTCTTAGAAGTTTATCAAGATTCAGCATGTCATCTAAAGTTCTGATAAACTTCTATAGATGTATGGTGGAGAGTAGATTGACTGGTTGCATCATGGCTTGGTATGGAAACACCAATGCCCTGAATGGAAAACCCTACAAGGAATAGTAGTTATGGCCCAGTTCATCATGGGTAAAGCCTTCCCCAACATTGAGCAGAATGCTGTCACAGCATCTATCACCAAAGACCCCCATCAACCAGGCCATACTCTCTTCTCGCTGCTGCCATCAGGAAGAAGGAACAGGGGCCTCAGGAAGCACACCACCAGGTTCAGGAACCAAATTTATAAAACCACAGTGGACCACATTGAATTTGGAAATATTCATTCATTGCTATTACCAGTTTAGTTGCAATTTGTTGCTGAAACAAAAAAAATCAGCTTTATAAATTATTAAAAATCCGTAATTTTGCCAACATTAATTAAATGTGTGCAGACTGAACAAAATTAAAAAATGAACAATGCTATCTCCAAATGTTGCTCCAATCACTGAGTAGAGCTGGTATCCTTCTTTTGATAGTGTTGTGGGATCTCTAATATCCAATCAGGTTTATTTTAATTAGTCAACACTTGAAAATACAGTACAGCAACATCTTGGTTATCTATCATAGGATGGAATAGAAATTAGAAGGTAATTAAAAATTTCTCTCATAATCAGTCCAATCTGCAGTTAATTGCTTTTGATTGTCCTATTTATATAGTTTTTAATTTTCTCAAAATGACTGAAGATTTGCCTCATACGAATTTATGCTAGGATTTTTTGTAGAAACCAATGCCCTATCGATACTGAATTCCATTGGACTTTCTGATAATGCCATAACATTCATACCAGTTCTTTGCAGATAGAACTCAGTTGTCGGACTAATTGGTTCGTTTAAATGGGCATCAGAGACAAGGTGAACAGAAAGGCCTCATTCTTTCCTGTGGAAACCTGCTACTTAACAATTGTTCTCCATAACATAAATCCCCTTCTGATCAGAACAACAGTTGTAACCTAGTGCATTGCCAAGAGCTTTCTTTGTTCTGACAAATGCAAGAGTGAAAATAATTCAAGCAAGGCATGGGGAGCACTGGAAACCAGGAGTAGGTTTATTATAAGCTGCATACATGAAGGAATCAGATAATGTTTTCAGACTTCAGACAATTTCTGATTGCTGCTCATTCAGTGAAAGTCAATGAAATGCAATTCTGACCTATGGGCAGAATGAAAGCCACATTTATTGTAATTAGTCACCTCTGCAACTTTTGGCAAAAACACCTCAATCATCTCGTGCAAAAGACATAGAGAGAAATTATCTATATCTCTGTCCTCACCCCTGTACAGACAAGGTGCTTTTTCCTGATTTAACCTTCACCAATTAACTTCAAGCAGGAGAAATAGTTCTGGTGCCTTGAGTAATCTAGCTACCCTTTAATCCAAATTATTAAAACACATCATGTTTTAAGGACATTACAAAATGGGCAGCATAGTTCTATTATTTCAGAAATCAGAATCAGAATCCAAAACAGGGTTATTATTACCAGCATGTTATATGAAATTTGATAACTTAGCCCCAGCAGTACGATGCAATACATGATAATATAGAAAGAAAGAATAAAGTAAATCAATTACAGTAAGTATATGTATGCATATTAAATAAATAACAATAGTACAAAATCAGAAATAATATATATTACAAAGTGAGGTAGTGTTCATGGGTTCAAAGTCCATTTAGGAAACAGATGGCAGAGGGGGAAGAAGCTGTTCCTGAATCGCTGAGTGTGTGCCTTCAGGCTCCTGTACCTCCTTCCTGATGGTAACAATGAGAAGAGGACATGTCCTGAGTGATGGCAGACTTAATGATGGACGCCACTTTTCTGAGGCACTGCTCCTTGAAGATGTCTTGGATACTATGGAGGCTAGTACCCAAGTTGGAGATGACTAATTTTACAACTGTACAACTACAATCTCCTGTCCCTCTATACATTTGTAGTGTTCGTTATCAAGATTATTTGTCTTAACTGGTGTCATACCACTTGTGATAATACTCTTCACATGCTTGAGAGGCTTTTACATGGCGATCAGTCCCTCAATGTCTAGTGACGGAAGGACCTTAGACTGCAGTCTTTCCCCACAAACCCTTTGAACTGGCTGCTCAAACAAGCTTCAATATTTTAACTTCACTTAGCGGCTACTTCATTAAGTTCAGGAGTATATGTTCATGATCTTCTCCTGCTGTAGCCAATCAACTTCAAGTTTCAACATGTTGTGCAATCAGAAATGCTCTTCTGTACACCACCATTGCAACACATGGTTATATAAGTTACCATCGTCTTCCTGTCAGCTTGACCCAGTCTGGCAATTCTCCTCTGAACTTTCTCATTAACAAGGCATTTTTGCCCACAGAACTGCCACTCACTGGGATGTGGGGTTTTTTTCACACCATTCACTGTAAACTCTAAAGGCTGTTGTGTATGAAAATCCTTGGTAATCAGCAGTTTCTGAGATACTCTGTGTCTGGTACCAACAATAATTCCATTGTAAACGTCATTTATGGACTTTAAAGATCAGATGGCAGGCCACAACAGAACATTCAGTGCAAAGGTTTTAATTGTGTGCCAGAGGTAAAAAAAAAACTAGAAAAAGTGCAAGAAAAAAGGCAAAATGACAAAAGAGAAAATACAGGTATATACCATCACTCATTTAAGGACTATAGCTTCAAAATACTAGTCTGAAGTAATGGAGCACATCCTCTCTTCCCTCCCCACTTTCAGCAAAAAGCCTTCAAGTCAGGGATCTCCTTACTCCAGGAGAAAGAGGATCATCTGGTTTTGGAATGCAAGGGAGTTGTTACCATGAGCCTGAACAATTACAGAAAAACCAAATCACGGAAATTCACATCCTTCTCCACAATCACACTTGTCCAAAAATACATTCATCACAATAAGCTTGCAATGACATTGTGCAACCAAATCAGTTGATAAGTGAACCATTTTCCAGGAGCCAGCACTGTCCTCATCCCCTGAAATGAACTCTTCCACTGAGCCAACACAGAGCATGTGTCACCACAGAGAAGGGGGTAAGACAATCAGAAGAAGAAGAAGAAGAAGAATAGCCCTTAACTCGGCAGTGGAGTTATCGGGGCACCGTCATGGTGGTGTTTCTGTAGCAAGCTATTCTTGTTTTTATGCGGCCGAGTTGCTAGCTCGACACTCAACCCAACTTGGACTCGAACTCAGGAGCCTTCGCTCCAGGGACCAGTGCTGATATTATTGCGCCACCAAGCGGGACAAGATAATCTGAGAAGAAATTATATTGACTTGACTTAGCTTCATTATTCCTTGTATCTTGTTGGAAAACATCATTCTGGGTTGCGTAAATTTTGTCATCATTATGAAACAGTTGAACACATTCTGTTACGGTGTGAAGCATATAAGGTTGAAAGAAATCAAATGTAGGCTTCACCACTATCTTCAGGGTTGATAGTTTTCATTTAAAAACTTTATTAAATTATGGAAATGACTTTATTTTAATTCACAATATTTTCTTTCATTATTTACAATCTATAGGGTTTTTGGAGCGTAATTTAGTTTTCATTTGATAAAGAACTAGCAGGGGTTTTATTTTCCAACTCTCTACACCACACCCCAGTCCTGTTGATGGCCGTAATGCACATTATGTTGGACTGCCAACTGCCATTGAAAGTCAGAAGAAGTCAGGTCTCCTCCCTGAAACTGAAATCAATGACAAACAGGATGTTTCAAAGAATGCCACTGCCCTGGAGCGTGCAAATACAAACAAAAGTGTCCATGCCGTGCATTAGCCTGGCTTGTGCACCCAATAAGCATAACGTAAGCAGTGCCAAAACATCAACTGTTTATTTCACTGCTTCGATGCTATCTGACATCCTGAGGAAATTCTGAAGGAACTCAGCATGTCAGGTAGCATCTAAGCAAAATATTGGTCGATATTTTGGACTGAAACTGTAGGTTGCTAGAGCTATCATACCCCTATGCCAACTCTATTGCAGAGTGGGAAGGATTTAAAGTAATTTTACAGACTGCAAAGTAGAGAGACTGAGATGAGTAACTCAAATCCTTTGCATGTAACCTGTAGAACAATGGTAAGTGGCATTTGTATAACGCAAAGCTAGTGTTTAGAGTGGAAATGGAAATTCATTTTTACTGAGGCTTTCTCAGCATGAAAACACACTGACAGATGAAGAAAATATGTAAATTTTTAAATGTCAAGATGTATGAAAAATGATCAGAAGCTTTCGAGGAGGCAATGATAATATTTCAACCTGATACATTTACCATATTATGGAACCATCAGAAGATGCTATTGTCTAATGTGACATGAAGTAAATTTGCTATTGTGCACGGCCACATCAATTTGAAAACAAAACTCATTTATTTAGTTATGTGAAACTTCCTGCCAAGTGGAATAGTTGAGGTAAACAGCTTAGATGTTTTTACAGAGAGCATAGATAAACAGATCAGGTACAGAGGATTTGTATTGTTTGTCAATACTGAGGTGATGAAGATTGTGAAGATCCTGATACTATTGATTTTGATGTCATATTTAAGTTTGCTGATGACACCACTGTTGTAGGCTGCATCAAATGTGGTGACGAATCAGCATAAGGGAGGGAGAATGAAAACGTACCTGAGTGGTGCCATAGCAATAACCTCTCACTCGATGTTTGGGAAGGCCAGGCAGACGATTATTGAATTCAGGTGGAGGAAACCAGAGGTTCATGAACCAGTCCTCATCAAGGATCAGAGGTGGAGAGGGACAGCAACATTAATTCCTTGGTGTTATCACTTCAGACGACCTGTCCTATACCCAGCCTGTAAGAGCAATTACGTAGAAAACCTGGCAGCACCTCTACTTACTTAGCAATCTGTGAAGATTCAGCGTAACATCTAAAACTTGAACAAGCTTCTATACATGTGTGGTGGAGAGCATGCTGACTGGCTGCATCACAGCCTGGTGTGGAAACATCAATGCCCTTGTATGGAAAATCCTACAAAAAGTAGTGGGTTCGGCCCAGTCCATCACTGGTAAAGCCCTCCCCACCACTGAGCACATCTACATGGAGCACTGTCACAGGAAAGCAACAGCCATCATCAAGGAACCCACCATCCAGGCCATGGACTCTACTCGCTGCTGCCATCAGGAAGAAGATATTAAGAGCCTCAAGATCCTCACCACCAGTGTTAGGAACAGTTATTACCCCTCAGCCTTCAGGCTCTTGACCAATGGGGATAACTTCATTCAACTTCACTTACCCCATCACTGAACTGTTCCCACAAACTATGGACTCACTTTCAAGGACTCTTCATCTCATGTTCTCGATATTCATTACTATTCAAGATTTACATAGATATTAATGTGTGGCCTTACTTTAATGCTATTGTATAGTAACTTTGGGATAATACCAGTTGTATATATTAATAATCCAAAACCTTTCAACTTCCTCTTTAAGCTTAGTGTATTTCTGGTGTTTTTTTATTTATTGATTTCTGTATGTTATTTGTGCTTGAACTGGCTATATCTATTAAGTAAGTTATTCTTGCTTTTTTACCTGATATTAATATATCCGGACAGTTATTATGGATTGTCCTCTCTGTAATAACCAAGCAGTTGTAATATAATTTGTGGGACCCTGACTCTAAAACGGGATCAGGCTCCTACTTGTAGTAAAGTGTGGTTTCTTTCTTGAGTTTGTATTTTAAAGCAAGATTTTGGTGAATGACATTTGCCACTTGATTGTGCCTGTGTAAATAATCAGATTGAGTTAAACTGCTGCAGGATCCTGTAATGTGTTGGATTGTCTCTGGTTTCTCTTGGCATTTTTGCTGGTCTTTTATTATGTATTTTTTTTAATCTTTTTTTTGTGTTAACCACCTGGTCCTGTATTGCTACAAGGAACCCCTTTGTTTCTGCAAAGAGGTCTCTATCTCTGAGCCAAGCAATCATTGCTTCCTTGTCAGCATCTAGTCTGCTCAGATCGAAGGGATTATTATTTGTTTTTACTTCTTGTATTTTCACATTGGTTGTTTGCCTGTCCTGTAGGGTGCCGTCTTCCATTTATTCTATTCTGTTTCTTGCATTTACTGTAATTCATACCAAAAAAAAATCCCAGTAGTGTATATGGTGACATACATGTAGTTTGATAAGAAATTTACTTTGAACTTTGAACTCTTGTGATCCAAAAGTTCTTCAGACGTCAGGAATGAGGCGTAGAAGTTATTGCTTATGGTTGTTTTATTAAATGTTACAAAAAACCAAAATGAACAAGAAAGAGGATTGAGAGAACAAAGAAAAGATAAAAGAAAAAGCTGTCGTAGTAATCTCATATTCAGACTAGAGATACAGTAACAAAATTCCAGTGATAAAAAATTACCTATAAAATATCAGATTCAAGTGGTGTGACAACTGCTTCTGAAAACTAAGAGATTTCTAGAAAAATACAGAAGCAATTGTATCGTAATTACTGGGAAACTCACTGAGGAATTACATGTATATACTAAGTGATTATATAAAATACAAGCAAGCATAGGAAAGTTAAACTGCAAAGGTACAAGCTCACAGCAGTACAGTGAAATACACAATATACATAAGATTTAAAAATTACAGTAAGATATATCTGAGGCATTCCGTTTGTCGGGATATTGCGTCTTAGCTGTGTGATCTATAAGTAGTACAGAAGCCAGGACAGTACAATATGGAGAGCAAGCTGTTGCCTATGTAGTAGGCTGCCCCTCTACGCAGTTGATGAATCCAAAGGAATGGTGGAGATCAATATAGTTTGGCACCAACAGCATCACAGGAGTTGCCAGTCAGTGTTGAACTACCTTAAGGACTCCAGCTCTGAATTTTTCCTCAGGGTTTACTCCTGAAAACTTCCCCATGAGTGGGTGTAGCCACAAACCAGCAGGGGTTTGAGATCAGAGATTCTCTTCTCCTGGATGAGCTGCCAACCATGGTTGATGAGCCCCATCTGCCCTAAGCAAATAGTTTTAAGGTGCCACTAATACGCCTTTGCCCCTTCTCCTCTTCGTAGAAATGGTTCCATCGAGCTTAGTAGCTAAGCGACACGTGAATGCCAGGAGCCAGTTTTTGTTATCAAAGACAATTTGAGACACATGCCATTTGGAACATTTAATAGGCAGTGGGAACTTGTCCCCATTACCTCCCTCAACTATGTCTATATAAAATAAATTAAATAAGCAGTGGAAAATGAGAGCAAAAATATTGATGTAATGTTCACGCACTGGTTCATTGTTATGCAGAAATCTGAGGGCTGAAGGAATTAAGCTATTCCTAAAACATTGAGTGTGAGTCTTCAGGCTTCTCTACCTCCTCCCTGATGAGAACAGGGTATGTCCTGGGTGATGGGGATCCTCGATGCTGTGGAGGTTAGTGTTCATGGTGGGGCTGGCTGAGTTTGGAACCCGCTCCAGCTTTTTCCAATCCTTTACTGTGGCCCCTCCAGACCTACTGATGATGCAGCTAGCTAAAATGCTCCCCATGGTACATAAGCTGCTAGAATCATTTAGTGGCATACCAAATACTGACTTAATTCCAATTGGAATCAGAGAATACAAGAAAATCTTATCAGATCTTACAGCACCTTTAAAAAGAGAAACTAGGGTACTGTTTCAGGTCAATGAATTCAACAATCAGAATCAGGTTTAATATCACCAGCCCATGTCATAAAATTTGTTAACTTTTTGGCAACAGTGCAATGCATTAGATAAGAAATACTTTTTAAAAAATACAGTGAATTACAGTAAGTGTATATACATATATCAGCTAGTTGAATAAGTAGAGCAAAAATAGAAATGTAAAAGTAATGAGGTAGTGTTCATGGGTTCAATATCCATTCAAAAATTGGACATCAGAAGGGAAGATGCTGTTCCTGAATCATTGAGTGTGCATCTTCAGGCTTGTATATCTCCCTCCTGATGGTAGCGATGAGAAAAAAAGCATGTCCTGGGTGATTGGTGTCCTTAATGAAGGACACTGCCTTTTTGAGGCATCGTTCTTGAAGACACCTTGGATACCACAGAGCAGGTGCCATGATGGAGCTGACTGAGTTTACGATTCTCCGCATCTTACTTCAGTCAGCCCCCCTCCCCCATACTAGACGGTGCTACAACCAGTCAGAATACTGTCCATGGTATTTCTGTAGAAATTTTCGACTGTTTTAGGTGACTTACTAAATCTCTTCAAACTCTTAATGAAGTATAGGCACCTTCTTGCCTTCTTTATAGCTGCATCAATATGTTCGGTCCAGGTTAGGTCCTCAGAGATATTAACATCCAGGAACTTGAAATTGCTCTCTCTCTCTCCCCCTCTGATCCCTCTATGAGGACTGCTGTGTGTTCCCTCATCTTACTGTTTCTGAAGTACAGAATCAGCTCTTTGGTTTCAGGAAGCTGCTAAAATTTATTAACATGATTCATTAACACTGTTCTCCCAAAAACTGTTAGCTTAATGTGTTTTTGGGGATATGATTCTGTAATAAAACTGTGTTAATGTCATGAATTACTCTCAAGCAATTGGGCACGCTTATCTGACAAGCCAACTGACTCTAAGAGAATGTGATTATATCTACACGGTTTGTCCAGTGGCTCATTGTAATCTAAGTTATGTGTCATTGAGTTCAATGTAGTTTCTGCCTCTCACTTAAAATTAATAAAATACTAAAAATCTCTGTTGTACCTTGTTGCAATAGTACAGGGAGTCAGAAGTTATAAACTAAATTATCATTCAAATACTTGTAAAATCCTTGGCTGTTATTACTGCATCGCTTGAGGTAATTTGCTCACTTTGGGAATTGTTCAAAAGTGGGATAACCTGTAGTGTGAAGAGCAACTTGTAGAAGTTAATAATCTCAGCTTCGTACTTATGGTTTCCCCCTTCAACAATTGATAAACAAGCTTAAAATTTGAACACCTAATAAAAGAATGCAAAATCTATAAAGTCAAAAAGTTTGGCCTTTCTATTAAAATTAAATTAAATTAGATTAAAAACAGGAAATAGTCTGCAGGGAAGAGAAAATATTTTCCTTTATGTAAAAATAGCTCTTCCCTTCCTCTGGGTGCCTTCATAGTTATTGCTGTGCAGATGGAGTTCTTTAAGCCACACTAATCCACTAACACACCCCTCCACACCCTCTTCACCTCTACTACCCACTAACTCACTAACGTACCCCTCCACACCCTCTTCACCTCTACTACCCACTAACTCACTAACACACCCCTTCACATCCCCTCTCACCACCACTACCCACTAACTCACTAACATACCCCTCCACACCCTCTTCACCACCACCATATCATTTCCTGTCAGTCAGCTAATGTCAAGGCTGTGCCTCGCATCACTTTATGGACATACAGTTAATCTATGTTTATAAGCTATCTTATGTTTTCAAATATATTGTGTTTTTTATTGTTCAGTTATTTATCTCATTTTGCTTTTTTGTGCTGTTTCAACTTCAGAATAACAATTATTTTGTTACTCTGAAGTTGAAGCAGCACAAAAAAGCTCCCTATGTGACTCCCTTGTCCATTTGCTTCCCCCCCCCCCCATCCCTTCCCACTGATCTCCCTTCTGGCACATCCTTGTAAGCGGAACAAGTGCTATGCCTGCCCTTATACTTCTTCCTTCATCACCATTCAGGGCCCCAGACAGATCTTCCAGGTGAGGCGACACTTCACCTGTGAGTCAGCTGGGGTGATGTATTGCGTCCGGTGCTCCCGATGCGGCCTTCTATATATTGGCGAGACCCGACGCAGGCTGGGAGACCGTTTCGCTGAACACCTATGCTCTGTCCGCCAGAGAAAGCAGGATCTCCCAGTGGCTACACATTTTAATTCCACGTCCCTGTCCCATTCTGATATGTCTATCCGTGGCCTCCTCTACTGTCAAGATGAAGCCATAGTCAGGTTGGAGGAACAACACCTTATATTCCGTCTGGGTAGCTTCCAACCTGATGGCATGAACATTGACTTCTGTAGCTTCTGTTAATGCCCCACCTCCCCTTTGTACCCCATCCCTTATTTATTTATTTATTTAGATGTTTTCCCCCTTTTTTTCTCTCTCTCTTTTTTCTCCCTCTGTCTCTCTCACTATAACTCCTTGCCCATCCTCTGGGCTCCCCTCCCCCTTTCTTTCTCCCTAGGTCTCCCGTCCCATGATCCTCTCCCTTCTCCAGCATATCCTTTTTGCCAAATCAACTTTCCAACTCTTAGCTCCATCCCTCCCCCTCCTGTCTTCTCCTATCATTTAGGATCTCCCCCTTCCCCTCCCACTTTCAAATCTCTTACTATCTCTTCTTTCGGTTAGGCCTGACGAAGGGTCTCGGCACAAAACGTCGACTGTACCTCTTCCTATGGATGCTGCCTGGCCTGCTGCTTTCCCCAGCATTTTGTGTGTGTGTTGCAGCAAATATTTTGTTCTCCTTTACATTTGTGTATTGGAAATAACATTAAACAATCTTGAATCTTGAATCAGGCCCATGTCAGCACTCTGCAGAGCAACCCCAACAGTCCCGTTCATTTCCTTGTTATAAGTCACCCAACAACTTATTTTCTCTCACATGCACATCAATTCTTCTCTGATTCCTTTTCCACTTTCCAACACAAGGGGACAATTTACAGCAGCCAGTTAACCTATGAAGACATCTTAGGAAGAAACCAAAGCGCATGAAGGTATCCCAGGCAGTGACTGGGGGAAGCAAGTCATAAACACAAGAGATTGTGTGGTTGCTGGAAATCCAGAGAGACACTCACACAAGATGCTGGAGGAACTCAGCAGGTCAATAAGCATCTACCTATGGAAGTGAATAGAGTTGAGAGTTCAAGCTGAGAACCTTTATCTGAACTGGAAAGAGAGGATGAAGAAGCCAGAATAAGAAAGTGGATGGTGAGAATGAGAAGGAAAGTGACTTGCTGAATACGGACACTTGCCACTGTCAGCTCAGAGGTCAGGATTGAGGTTAAGTCACTTGAATTGTGGACCAGAAAACCTACATGCTGCATTTCATAAACACATTGATTATTGATAATTATTAATACAATGCAATAAATTAGTAATATACTGAGTATTGATAATGGCTGGGGTCACCCGTCTTGTAAAGACACTGCCTAGAAGAAGATAATGGCAAACCACTTCTGCAGAAAAATTTGTCAAGAGCAATACCAGTCACCATAATTGCTTGTATCATACAACACGGCACATAATGATAATGAAAATAAATGTATTATAAAATTTTCAAAGATTTTAAAGGGGAAACAAAAACATCTACTTCTTCAAAAACAAACTTTTAACTTGGTCCAGATCACTGTAGTGTAACTACTACTGTACTTAGGATCAATTTACCTCCAATTACTTGGCCGTTTGTGGAATTTAGTTCCTAGAAACCATCAAGTAAGCTCAGAAAACCTACCTGCTGTGTGTCTTTGTATCTGAACTAAATACTTGTTCACAGTGAAATTTAGAAGTATATTAGTGCAAAATTATTATCTGTATGATCTTGTACTTATTTATATTGACAAGAATAAAATATTTACCTTCCATGGAGGAGGCTCCTGTAAAAGGGATTTACTGCATGGAAATATTCTACCTATCTTAGTCATAAAGTCATAGAGACACAAAATACAGAAATGCTGAGTGCACACCAACCATCAACCAACACTGAGTCACACAATATGGAAACAGGCCCAACAACCCAACTGGCAGATGTCAACCAGATGCCCATCTAAGCTAGTCCCATTTTCAACCCCATAACCTTCTAAACTGGGGGTACCCAACCTTTTTTTTATGCCACAGACGAACACCATTAGGCAAGGGTTCTGTGGATCCCAGGTTGGGAACCAAAGAACGTGAAGGTATCCCAGGCAGTAACTGGTCTAAACCTTCCTATCTATGTACAAAGGTCTCTAACATTTTCACTAATCCTACACTAATTCCATTTTTATACTCATCTGCTGATTCTACCGCTCACATGGACTCAAGAGGCAATTTACTGTGGCCAGTTAACCCAGCAATCCTCTTCTCTTTGGGATTTGGGAAGAGGCAGAAGCACTGGAAAGATGACAGAAGGAATTGACAATCTGCACACAGAGAGCACCCAAGGTCAGGGTCAAACCCTGACCTCTGGTGCCGTCAGTCATCAGCACTGTAAACTTTCCCACAGCGCTCTCCATGTGTGAAAGCAGAATTTTTTTGTGGAAGAGTTATAACAGTACTTTGGAAAATTAGCTGATTTCTGGTAACAGAACAGGAAAATCAATACTTTATTTCAATTACTTAATTTATCAACAATGTTACCTCTGCTGGAAATCTGCTTCCATCGGCAAGTTAAAATTAAAGCAACCACATTAAAGTATTCTGGTAGCGTGGCGGTTAGCGTAATGATTTTATAGCCCCAGTGGCCCAGGTTCAATTCCCACCCATCACCGTTTGTAAGGAGATTGTACTTTCTCCCTGCGACCATGTGCATTTCCTCTAGCTGCTCCAGGTTTCTCCTCCACTTGCAAAGATTTATAGGTTAGTAGGTTAATTAGTCACAGGGTTATAATTGAGCACCGCGGGCTCATTCAGCTGTAAGACCCTGTTACCATGTGGTATTTCAAAATAAATACAATAAAAAGCTTGCAGAGATATCAGTTCAGAACTCAGCAGTAAACAGACTATGAAAAGAGGAAGAATCTGCAGAGAGAACAAAACAAGGGAGGTGGATATTTATACTACTGAACGGAAAATGGCTGTATTCAATAGAGGAAGGCTGCAAATGGTTTGAGTTCCTGGAGACACAGAAAGAGAGAAAGTAGAGATGTGAGAGAAAAAAGTTTTAGAAGAGAGTTAACACAAACAATTCTGCAGGTACTTGAAATCTAGAGCAACCCACAGAAAATGCTGGAGGAACTCAGCAGGTTAGGCAGCATCTATGGCCGCTATCTTGTTCTGCATGATTTGCAGCTCCATTTTAAAGCCTCCCAGTTTGGACCCACAGAGGATTCCAGGTACCTGTGTTCGATTGACTACTTCCACTCGAGTTCTCCTATTACCCCTTCTCTTCTCATTTGCCCCCTGGTGCCCTTCCTCCTTCCTTTTCTCCCATGATCTACTGTCCTCTCCAATTAGATTCCTACTTCTCCAACCCTTTACCTTTTCCACCTATCACCTTCTAGCTTCTTACTTCATCTTCCCCACACACTAACCTTGACCCTCACCTGACTTCTTCTAGCTTGTACTCTTCCCCCCCCCCCCCACTATTTTTTGGTTTCTTTCCCCTTACTTTCCAGACCTATGATGGGTCTTATCCCAAAATGCTGACTGTTTTTTAATTCCCATAGGTGTGGCTTGACATGCTGAGTTCCTCTGGCATTTTGTGTGTGTGTAGAAGAGAGTAGTTCAGCTCTGGAAAACATTGCCTGAAGGGGTAATTGAAATGATCAATGATTGCTTACAGCAGAGTATTAAATAGGTATCACTTGACTATGGGTTGAGTGTGTGGGAATGGCATTGATAGGAATGATCTATTTGGTATGGGCCAAATGAACTCCCTAGTTGTAGGTACATCAGAGTTCAGAGTTCACTTCTTACACTGTCTGTAAAGAGTTTGTGTGTTCTCCCCATGAACTGTGTGGGTTTCCTCCCACAGTCCAAAGATGTAAAGTTTAGTAGATTAATTGCTCATTGTAAATTATCCTGTGATTAGGCTAAGATTAAATAGGAGTTTTGGTCCATTTCACACTGTATCTCTAAAATTAATAAATAAACTTCCTTGCTGTAACATTCTATCATTCCACAAAATCAGATGTTAGCAGAGTTTATTTTATGGAACACAGAAAATTGAGAGGAGATTTGATAGAGATATATAAAATTATGAGGGGTATAGATAAGGCAAATACAAGCAAGCTTTTTCCACTGAGTTTGGGTGGAACTACAACCAGAGCTCATGGGTTAAGGGTTAAATGTGAAAATTTTAATGGGAACATTAGGGGAAACTTCTTCATTACGAGAGTAGTGAGAGTGTGGAACTAGCTGCCAGCATAAGTGGTGCATGCAAGCTCAATTTCAACATTTAAGAGAAGTTTGATAGGTCCATGGAGGGTAAGTGTAGGGAGTGCTCTGGTCTCAGTGCAGATCAATGGGAATAGATGGTTTAAATGGTTTGGTATGGACTAGATGGGCTGAAGGGCCTAGTTCTGTGCTGTACTTTTCTATGACTCTATGTCTCCAAGTGGCATACATAAATAAAGAGGCAAAAGTGCATGAAGGCTCATGGGGAGCCGAAAGAAGAAATAAGGCAGGAAACTGGAAATAGAAAGAGAGCAAAATGAAAAGAACTGGAGCAGAGAGAGGTAGATATATCAGGCTGAAAAACTGCTGGTGATCAATTTGACAGAGCTGCAGATAGTAATGTAAAGATGAACAGTGAAATGTTAGAATTTATCTTGCAATGCACATGCATGCATTTCTAGGTTAATGGAAATAGGGCAAATGAAGAGAATATTTAATGGCCTATAGTTAATAGGGACTTATTTATTTTCTGAAGACTCTCAGACTCTCAATCAATAAACATAAAATGTACTCTCTCTGAGAAAATCTGCATTTGGTAGATTCCTATTCCTGAGGCAGCTCCTTACAACTGGAGGAATTCAGTGGGCCAAGTAGAACACAAGAGATTCTTTAGATGCTGCAAATCCAGAACAACACATGCAAAATGGCAGAGGAACACAGCGTATATGGAGGGGAATAAAAGTTCAATATTTCGGGCTGAGATCCTTCATTGGCAATGGAAAGGAAGGATGAAGAAGCCAGAATAAAAAGGTTAGGGGAGAAGAAGGAGTACAAGCTAGCAGATGAAGCCGGATTGGGGTGTAGGTAAGTAGGTGAGGGAGGAGCGATGAAATGAGAGGCTGGGAGGTGATAGGTGGAAGAGGTAAAGGGCTGAAGAAGAGGGTATCTTTTAGGAGAGGAGAGTGGACCATGGAAGAAAGGAAAGGAGGAAAGGAAACAGAGGGAAGTGCGGAGAAGTGAAGGAGCAAGAGGGGAGCCAGAATGGGGAATAAAAAAACAGAGAAGGGAGGGGAGAAATGATCAGAAGTTACAGAAATTAATGTTCATGCCGTTAAGTTGGTCAAGTAGAATCTGTTGGAAAGTTATTGTCAACACGTTAGGTTGAGACCCAGTATTAAGTTCAATGTAAATTTTAAATCAAAGTACATAAAGTGGTGCTAGAAAGTTTGTGAACACTACATTTTTCTCTACATCTGCATATATATGATCTAAAATGTAATCAATCTTCACTTAAGTCCTAAAACTAGATAAAGAGAACCCAATTAAATAAATAGCACAAAAATCTTTATACTTGTTCATTTATTTATTGAGAAGAATGATCCAATATTATTTGTATCTATTGGATGAGGTATGTAAACCTTTGCTTTCAGTAACTGGTATGACCACCACCGCCCCCCCCCCCCCCCAACCCCGTACAGCAATAAATTCAACCAAATTATTTTGATAACTGTTGATCAGTCCTGCACATCAGCTTAGAGGAATTTTAGGCCATTCCTCCTTACAAAATTTCTTCTTTTTAAGCTATTCTGTTGTTGATCAACTCTTGTCTTTCAGATCATTGTCTTGTTGAATTACCCAACTTCTATTAAGCTTCAGGTGAAGGACTGCTACCTGACATTCTCCTGTAAAATATTTTGATACAATTTTGAATTCATTATTCACTCAACAACTGCAAATTGTCTAGGCCTTGAGGCAGCAAAGCAACCCCAAACTACGCTACTCCTTCCCCCATGCTTCACAGTTGGGATGAGGTTTTGGTGTTGGTGTGCAGTGCCCTTTTCCCTCCAAACATAGCAATGTGCATTTCTGCCAAAAAGTTCAACTTATGTCTCATCTGTCCACAGAACATTGTCCCAGAAGCATTGTGGAACATCCAGGTGGGTCTTTAGCAAATGTGAGACATAATGTTTTTGTGCTATTTAATTATATAGTTAAAGATAATTCTTTCTCTAGTTTTAGGATCTGATCAAATTTTAGGTCATGTTTATGCAGAAATAGAGAAAATTCTACAGGGTTCACAAACTTTTTAGTACTACTGTAAATGTCACCATATACAGCCTTGAGATTAACTTTCTTGTGGGCATATTCAATAGATCTGTAATAGAATAATAACCATAATAAAATCAATAAATGACCACAGCAACTGGGTGTTCAATGAGTATGTAAAAGACAACAAACTGTGTAAATACAAAAAGAAAGAAATAATAATAAATAAACAAGTGGTAAATATCAAGAACATGAGATGAAGTGTCCTTTAAATTGAGTCAATTAGTTGTGGGAACATTTCAGTGATGGGACAAGTAAAGTTGAGTGAAGCTACTTTGGGTCAGTTGAGTGTACCCCTTTGGATCAGGAGCCTGATGGTTGGGGGGGTAATGACTGTTCCTGAATCTTATGGTATTTCACCATTTTTGGTGTATCTCCAGTCTTGTATCTCCATTTCCTTACAGCTGGTGACTTCTGGATCATGGTGATCAATATCAAAGGAAATCTGTCTTTAAAACATCTGATTCATAACCGCTTACATAGGGAGCACCAAACAGTCTGTTGGAGAAACTCACTCAAGCAGCATCCATGGGGTGAAAGGAATTTTAGGTTTCAAATCAGAAGCAAATTGTTGCTTTCTGCAACTGGGTCCTTGACTTTCTAACTGGGAGACCTCAGTCTGCATGGATCTGACATAACATCTCCTCCCCAACACCTGGAACACTTCCAAAAGATGAAGGCTCAAAAAGGCAGTATCCAGCCATCAGCTGGGACATGCTGTCTTCTCATTGATACCATCAGGGAGGAGATACAGAAGCCTGAGGGACACACTCAATGATTCAGAAACAGTTTCTGCCATCCGATTTCTGAATGAACCCATGAACACTACCTCAGTATTTTTCCTCTCTTTTTGCACTACTTATTTGGTTTAATTTTCTTTTTTTTATATACTTATTGTAAATTACAGCTTTTATTAGTACGTACCGCAATGTACCTCTGCCACAAAACAGCAAATTTCAGGCTACTGATATGAAAACTGGTTCTGATTCCAGCATCTGCAGTCTCTTGTGTTTTCTCTTTCAGAGGGTATTGCTTAAAGTTACATCATATTAAGAGCAGGATACTGTTCCTAGTTATTGTGACACAACATAGAGCTTTTTGTTATAAAACCAGAAAATGCAGTGGACTCCTCTGCATCCCGACTACATGTGTACAGAGAGAAAGAGAGATAAACTTTCAAATCCGCATCTGGTGACCTGATCAATCAAAGTTTAAAGTTCAAAGCACATTTTTCTTAAAGTTTGTATGCAGTATACAGCCTTGGGATGCATCTTCTTGCAGGCATTCCAAAAAGCAAAGAAACACCATTGAACCCGTTTGAAGAAAAAGCCCACACAACGTGAGCATCAAGGTGTGAAAAAAAAGGAACAAGTCACATAAGCAACAAAAAGCATACAAATAACATACGGAACATTAAATATCAAACCACAGTCCCCAAAAGTGACTCCACAGCCACAAAATTCCGAGGTGAGTAAAGCCAATCCAGGAGCTGATGGCGGCAGCCACGACCACCGAATCAGTCAGTTCAGCGCTGTGGCAATGGCTGCAGGCCATAGCCGCAGTTCCAGTTCTGTGCCTCAAATCGCACAAATAGTAAAGCTCGATCAGCGCAGAGGACAGCTGAAAGTGAGTCATCAGCTATGAGCTGCCGAGGCAAACGAATCTTGCAGCTTGGGGCCCAGGTCTCCTGCACGTTGTCACAGCAGCAGCAAGAAGGAGACTGGTTAAACACAAGCAGATGGCGTTGAATGATCATACACCTGAAATGTTGCCTCTTGTTCATCTCTTTCTGCTGATGTTCCCTGATCCCTTCAATGATTTTATAGATTTATTTCAGATTTTCAGGAAACTGCCTCTAAAAGTTTCTTGGAGCTATGAACTGCCTCAGAAGACAGTGCTTTACTTCAAATTTCAAAAGTTCGAAGTAAAATTTATTATCGGAGTTTATACATGTCACCACATACAATGCTAAGATTCCTTTTCTGTGGGCAGACTCAGCAAATCTAAAAAAACAGTAACTGTAAACAGAATTAAACTGTGCAAATGCAGATATATAAAAAGACAATAAATAATGAGCATGAATTAACAAGATAAAAACTCCTTAAATGAGTGTAGTTATCATGAGGCTGTTGAGTTAGGGGAGTAACTGTTCTTGAACCTGGTGGTGCAAGTCCTGGGGCTCTTGTACCTTCTACCTGATGGCAGCAGAGAGAAAACAGCTTGGCCTGGGTGCTGAGGATCTTTGATAACAGATGCTGCTTTCGTACAGCAATGTTTCATGTAGATGTGCTCAATGGTTGGAAGGGCTTTACCTATGAAGTACTGGGCCAAACCCACTACTTTTTGTAGGATTTTCCACTCAAAGGCATTGGTGCTCCCATAGCTGGCCATAATGCAGCCAGTCACTATATTTTCCACCACAAATCTATAGAAGTTTTCCAGGGATTTCGGTGGCATTCCAAATCTCTACAGACTTCTGAGGAAGTAGAAGCACTGTCGCACTTACTTCACAATCATATTTATATATTGGGTTCAGGACAGGTCTTCTGAGATAGTGATACTCAGGAATTTAAAGTTACTGACCCTTTCTATCTCTGATCCCCTAATAATTACTGGCTCATGGATCTCTGGTTTCCCACTCCTGAAGTCTACAATCCGTTCCTTGGTCTTATTGAGTGAGAGGTTGTTGTTATTACACCACTTAACCAAATTTTCAGTCTCCTCCTGCATGCTGATCCATCACCCCCTTTGACACAGCTCACAACTGTAGTGTCATCAGCAATCTTGTATATGGTGTTGGAGCTGTACTTAGACACACAATCATAGATGTAAAGCAAGTAGAGCAGGGGTTAACTACTCAGCCTTCTGGTGCACCTGTGCTGATGGAGATTGTGAAGGAGATGCTTTTGCCAATCCAGACTAACTGAAGTCTACAAGTGAGGAAATCCAGGATCCAATTGGACAGTGCGGTATTGAGGCCCCGGTCCTGGAGTTTACTGATTAGTTTTGAGGGTATGATGGTGTTACTTGGTCAAATTGATACCATTGATCCCGGAAGTTAAATATTTATCATATGAAGAATGTTTGATAGCTCTGGGCCTGTACTCGCTGGAGTTTAGATGATTGAGAGAGGGTATCATCAAACATTTAATGGCCGAGATAGAATGGATGTGGAGAGGATGCTTCCTACAGTGGGGGAATCTAGCGCCAGAGGGCACAGCCTCAAGTAGTCCCTTTAGAACAGAAATGAGGAAGAATTTCTTTAGCCAGAGGGTGTTGAATCTATGGAATTCATTGCTGTGGAGGCCATGTGATTGAGTATATTTTGAGCAGAGGTTGATAGGTTCTTGATTAGTCAAAGTACCAAGGGTTTTGGGGAGAAGGCAGAAGACTGGACCAAATGGCCTAAATCTGCTTCTTTGTTTTATAGTCTAAGTTCCTTATCTCATTTGTTGTTTAACACTTTCACACCTTTATCAATATCAATAATTTCATCCAATTTGGTGTAAATTATCAATCTAAGTTTATCCAGAAATATTAACTTCAAGAAAATCTTGCAGCAGCTTTTTTCCATGTTTTGAATTTCGAAGTGGCAAATGTGCTTACCTAAATTCTCTTTGATTCATTTTCTATCTATAATACTTTGAGTGTAATACACTCAGCAGCCACTGAGAGTATGTTCGTGGTCTTCCACTGCTGTAGTCCATCCGCTTCAAGGTTCAACGTGTTGTGCATTTGGAGATGCTATTCTGCGCACCACTGTTGTAATGTGTGGTTATTTGAGTTACTGTCTCCTTCATGTCAGCTTGAGCCAGAATGGCCATTTTCGCCTGACCTCCTCATTAACAGTGTGTTGTTGCCCACAGAACTGCCGCTCACTGGATGATTTTATTTTCATTGCATCATTTTCTGTAAACTCTAGAGCAGAAGTTCCCAAACTGGGGAACAATGGACCCCTTGCTTAATGGTATTGGTCCATAGCATAGAAAAATTGGGAACCCTGCTCTATAGACTGTTGTGTGTGAAAATCCTAGCATCAGCACTTTTTGAGATACTTAAACCACTCTGTAGAGTACCAACAATCATCCCAGGATCAAAGTCACTTAGATCACATTTCTTTCCCCATTCTGATGTTTGGTCTGAACAACAACTAAACCTCTTGACTCTGTCTGCATGCTTTTATGCATTGAGTTGCTGCCACATATTTGGCTAATCAGATATTTTCATTAACGAGCATGTTTTTGGGAGCATCTAAAGAAGTGGCCACTGAGTGTATATACAGGAAAGCCTAAATTATTCCATAATTATAGATTTTAAAAGTTCAGCAGACAAAATATTATAAGCCGATTGCCAAGCTTCATCCAGTTTGCATGAAGCGCTTCTTAAATATTTTGATTACACATTGAATGAGCAATGATTGGATTTGTAGGGATTTAGCAAAAGAGAAACTGGATTTTTTTTCCTGTTTCTGGAAGTGCTAGTTCAAGCTTTAACCTTTCTGATGAGCCTCTTTGTGTTTATCAGGTTTAGTCTAATTATATTTTTGCATGTATTTGAAAATAATTCTTAAGTTGCACATGTGGTATGCTTATTCCTCAGATAAAACATATTTACATAAATGGCACCATAAAAAATAACCTATGAGTCACTACCATCATCTTTTATAATCCATCTACATCATTTAACATTATAAAAGACAAGAATTATGATTTAGTTCTTTGCCGAGTTATTCTCTATCCGTGGGCTTGCACTGATGTTCTAACATGATGACTCAGCCAATGTGATTGAGGGTGTTTCACTAAACAAGCCCACAGAGGTATATGCACCCCATGGCAGAGGTTCAAAGAGGTCCTGCTTGATTGAACACTATTATATTCATTACATAGTGAATGAGGGTATCATGACAAAAATTTATGAACTGTCTTGATTGACCTTGAGGACGGATGATAATGGTGTCCTCTTGCATCACTGCATTCCATCCAGTCATGGTTCCCTGTAGTAGTCGTACTGTGATCACTTCAGTCAAATATGATATTCTATCTATTGTTGTCTATTGTTGGGTCCTCGGGTGGCTGTAGAAGCCAATCTGGGATTCACATACAGTATTCTGGTAGAGTGTGAACAAGAGTAAGTGGTTGGTGGTTGGGACTATTAGTTATTCAGTCTCTCCATTCACAGCTGCCTCTTGTTCTATGTAGCAGAGATTGTTCTGATGTAGCTCAGCTCCCTCCAGGTGTATCTGTTGAGTGCAATGTCTTCCCAGATTTTAGATGTAATATTGAATTTCTTCAGGCTGATTTTGAAGTGTTTCATGTTCTTTCCTACCTGTGGCTCCTCGTACAATCCCGTTGACTCAGGAGTTCCAAGATGTTAAACCAGTAATGGTGGAGAAACAGGAAAATATTTCCGTTCCTGGTGGCGTGTGATTGGGACGCCAATTTGCAGGTTCCCGTGTGCCTGCAGTTCATTTCATTCGATGGTGGGTTTGGAAGCTGTCATTCAGTTCAGTTCAAATTTAACATCATAGGGACAATGCCAAGAAAATAACCTTTTTTGTAGCACAGTGAATTACAACCCTAAGTTAAACATAAACTTAAATTAACATAGATTATGCATTATTTATGTAATGAAATTAACATAAAGACATTAGTGCAAGACGAGAGAGGGCAACAAGAAATATAGTCCAAGTTGGAATAAAGGTTTTTAAAGTCAGTTCAAGAGCTTGATGGCAGTGGGGAATAAGCTGTTGTTGAACCTTGAGCTGTGGGGTCATCAGGCTGCTATACCTCCTGCCTGATTGCAACACTGAGAAGAGAGCATGATCTGGATGTCGGGGAGTCCTTACAGAGACATCTCCACTTGTAGCTGTCCTGTGATGGATCTGTCTGAGTCCGCCACTCTCTCTAGCCTCATGTTCCTGTACATTGGAGTTTACAGACCAGGCTGTGATACAACTGGTCAGAGTGCTTCCCATAGTGCACATGTAGAAGTTTGTCAGAGTTTTCAATGGATTTGAGAAACTGAGAAACTTGATGAATTTCCACATTACATTGGAAGTGCTGTACACACAGTCACAGATCAACTTTATTCATCATATACAGTGGATTTACAGTACTGTGCAAAAGTTTTAGGCAGATATATATTTAGGTTGCCTAAGACTTTTGCACAATACTGTACCGGTATTTGTCAATGTAGAGCAGAAGGCAAGTTTGTAAATCTGGCAGGAGCAAAGGATATTGGGAATGGTGAGGGGGGAGCGCCATGGGAAAGAGGTGGAACAGATGACAGAGAAAGAGTGCCAGGGGCAGGAGTGGCATGGGTGAAGGCAAACCCAACCTTGAGACACCAGACAAGATTTGATTCCAAAAGGTTAGTTTACTGAACATTACAGAATGTCTCTCTGGTGCTTCCTGCTCCCTCCCCTCTCCCTTCCCCTTTTTCCCTACCATGATTTCCCTCTCCCTGCACTCTCAATCCATAACAGAGACCTATTTCAGAATCAGGTCTATCGCCACTCACATTTGTCATGAAATTTCAGTTTTGCAGTGTGTGTGTTGCACAGTACTGTATATATATTAAGAATTTGCTGTGGTACGTTGGTACATCATTCAACAGTTATGAGAATACATAATTATATTTCAAAAAACTTAGAGGTTAAACTACAGATATGGAACAAAATGTGCATAAATACATAAATACCAGCATGTATTTACAAGTAAACAGCATTATAAAAAGTGGTTTAAGGTGTTTACAATTCAGTGTGGTGATGGGAGTAATGAATGAGTGCAGTTGGGGGGGCTAACCAGAATGTTTGATGAGGTTAACTGCCTTGGGGGAAAAAAAACTTTTAGGATGGCATGAAGTTTTTGTTTTAATAGGGGGGCTTTTGAATGAGGCAGTTTGCTGGGTGGATAGTGCCTGTAATGATATTTCCTGCCCACTTTTTTGCCCTGAGCACATGCTAGTCCTGTAGTGACGGCAGACTGCAGCCAATCTGCTCTTCAGCTGCCCTGATGGTTTGCTGTGGTTTTTGTGTTTTGTCAGTCGATGCTGCAGCAAGCCAGACAGGAATGGCTGAAGTCAGGATGTTCTCTGTGTTGTCCGTGTAGAATTACACCAGTATGTTCTGGAATTGTACTAAGCAGGAGGTGGGCGTGGTAGTGTAGCTGTCGGTGCGATGCTATTACTGTGCCAGTGATCTGGGTTCAATGCTGCTGTTGTCTGCAAGGAATTTGTACCTTTTCCCCACGAACCGTGGGGTTCTTCCATATAACCATATAACAATTACAGCATGGAAACAGGCCATCTCAGCCCTTCTGGTCCATGCCGAACGCTTACTCTCACCTAGTCCCACTGACTTGCACTCAGCCCATAACCCTCCATTCCTTTCCTGTCCATATACCTATCCAATTTTACTTTTAATGACAATACCGAACCTGCCTCTACCACTTCTACTGGAAGCTCGTTCCACACAGCTACCACTCTCTGAGTAAAGAAGTCCCCCCTCGCGTTACCCTTAAACTTTTGCCCCCTAACTCTCAACTCATGTCCTTTTGATTGAATCTCCCCTAGTCTCAATGGAAAAAGCCTATCCACATCAAGTCTACCTATCCCCCTCATAATTTTACATACCTCTATCAAGTCCCCCCTCAACCTTCTATGCTCCAAAGAATAAAGACCTAACTTGTTCAACCTTTCCCTGTAACTTAGGTGCTGAAACCCAGGTAACATTCTAGTAAATCTTCTCTGTACTCTCTCTATTTTGTTGACATATTTCCTATAATTTGGTGACCAGAACTGTACTCCAAATTCGATCTTACCAACTCCTTGTACAATTTTAACATTACATCCCAACTCCTATACTCAGTGCTCTGATTTATAAAGGCCAGCATACCAAAAGCTTTCTTCACCACCCTATCCACATGAGAGTCCACCTTCAGGGAACAATGAACCATTATTCCAGCTGCTCTTGTTTCCTTCCACATTCCAAAAACATACAGGTTTATAGGTTAATTAGTCACATAGGTGTAATTAGGTGGCATAGACTCATTTGGCCAGACGGACTGCTTTATCTCTAAATAAATAAATACAGATAAATAGATATATATAATGAAGGAGATATGGTTGCAAAATAATGATGTTCAGCATCCTAACTGTAGAGTTCTTGAAGACGAGTGGGTGGAGAGGAGACATGTTGCTCCTGGTTGATTTGCATCTCCACAATTTTGAGGGTATCCGGTTCCAAGTTGTTGCGATGGAAAGCTGGGGACAGAGGGTCTGAGCACTCAAGGTTGATAGCTGCTAGAAATACCATCGGCTCTAAAGGGACCTTTTCATACTCAGTATGCAGCAGGAGTTCACTTTGCCATGCTCTGTCTTTTCAGGGTGTTGCTGTGCATATTTGCCATCTGTTGGATAGCTTTGGCTGAGTTCAAGATTTTCCCTGAGATTATGTCACATTGCTGTGGGACTTGCAATGATGGATACAGGTTCTTGACAGTAAGACACAGCACACTTGTGGTAAAGAAGCCATCTGCAGGTTCCCTCTATGTGATCCATCGCATAACCCTCCTACAAGCTTTCAGCTGCAAATCAAAGCTGTAAATTTCATCAAAGCACTGCCATTTTGTTCAGCTGGTTGCTGGCATATAGTGGTTGTTGCTGGGATCCATGGGTTGTTTGGTCAAAGAATACAGGGTAATTCCCCATTCGGCCTCTGCAAGTTGCCTGAGGAACTTGCACCATTGTTGCAGGCAGTATCTCCTTTCTAGGTCACCGTTCGAAAGTCTTACTCTCAACCCTGTTAGCATATTTAACCAATCCATTCAGACGTCCGCATTGACTTGACGTGTCACATCGAGGGCAGAATACACGGATGAGCCAATGCATTCATTCATAAACTGGAACGAGGCATTGACTTGCAAATTTCCCATTAATGAATGGAGAAAGGAGCCCATGCTTCATTCAGGAGGATTGTGTAATTTGATATTGCTGAGGCTTTATAAGGCATTGGACCACACTTGGAGTATTGTGAGTAGTGTGGGCCCCTTGTATGTGAAAGGATGTGCTGGCACTCAAGAGGGTCCAGAGGATGTTGACAGAAATGAGCCTGAGAATTAAAGTGATGATGAACATTTGATGGCCCTGAGCCTGAACTCGAAGGAGTTCAGAAGAATGAGGAAGAAGCTCCTTGAAACCTATTGAATATTGAAAGGCCTAGATAGAGTGGATGTGGAGAGGCATTTCCTCTATGAGTGAGTTTAGGACCAGACAGCACAGCCTCAGAATAGAAGGAAATACCTTTAAAACAGAAATGAGGAGGAATTTCTTTAGATAGAGGGTGGCATATCTGTGGAATTCATTGCCATCGACAGTGGTGAAGGCCAAGTAATTGGGTATACTTAAAGCAGAGGTGGATAGGTTCTTGATTAGAAAGAGTGTCAAAGGTTATGGTGAGAAGGCAGAAGACTGGGGTTGAGAGAGGCAATAGATCACCCATGATAAAATGGTGTAGTACACACAGTGGGGCAGATAGCCTAATTCTGCCCTTATTGTCTTATGATCTTACAGTCTACTTCAGTTCCCTGCAAAACTACTGTGCTGAATTTGGCATCAATAGGAGTGAAGGCAGGCTCACTACTGTCATTAGCTAGCCATGCCTGCAGCTGAACTGGCATGAGGAGAAAGAGGAAATCATTGTTCCTGCCACAGTCCATAAGGAGCTTATCCATTCTGCTTGTGATCACATGGGGTTATTCTAAAAAGTTTTGGTTTCCCTCCACATTCCAGGGATTAGGGTTAACAAGTTGTGAGCATGCTATGTTAGTGCCAGAAATATGGCAACACTTACGGGCTGCAACCAGCATTAATCCTCATTTCTGTGTTGTTCACTGATGCAGCTGATGCATTTCATTGTATGTTTTGATATTCCGATGTACATGTGACAAATAGGCCTAATCTTTCTTTGTTGAAACCTCAGTGGTTGGGAAGATGTTAGAGTCAATTGTTAAAGATGAGGTGATGGAGTAATTGGTTACACAGGACAAGATAGTACAAAGTCAGCATGGTTTCCTTCAGGGAAAATCTGGCCTGACAAACCTGTTGAATTTCTTTGAAAAGATTACAAGTAGGGTAGATAAAGGGGTTGTAGTGGATATTGTATATTTGGACTTTCAGAAGGCCTTTGACATGATGCTACGCATGAGGCTACTTACCAAGATAAATACAGGAAAGTTACTAACATTGTTAGAGCATTGGCTGATTGGTAGGAGGCAGCGAGAGAGAATAAAAGGATCCTTTTCTGGTTGGCTGCCAGTGACTAGTGGTGTTCCACAGGGGTCAGTGTTGGGACCACTTCTTTTTATGCTGCATATAAATGATTTAGATGGTGGAATAGATGGATCTGTTGCCAAGTTTGCAGATGGTACGAAGATTGGTGGAGGAACAGGTAGTGTTGAGGAAACAGGTAGGATGCAGAAGGACATAGATTAGTAGAATGGGCAAGAAAGTGGCAAATTAAATACAATACTGGAAAATGCATGGTCATACACTTTGGTAGTAGAAATAAATGTGCAGGCTATTTTCTAAACAGAGAGAAAATCCAAAAATTTGTGATGCAAAGGGACTTGGAAGTCCTTGTGCAGACACTCTAAAGGTTAACTTGCAGGTTGAGTTGGTGGTGAAGAAGGGAAATGCCATGTTAGCATTCATTTCAAGATGTCTAGAATACAAAATCAAGGATGTGATGCTAAGTCTTTATAAAGCACTGGTGAGGCCTCACCTTGAGTACTGTGAACAGTTTTGGGCCCCTCATCTTGGAAAAATTGTGTTGGCATTAGAGAGGATCCAGAGGAGGTTCACAAGGATGATTCTAGGAATGAAAGGGTTATCATACGAGGAACGTTTGATGGCTCTGGGTCTGTACTCGCTAGAATTCAGAAGGATGAGGGAGGATCTCATTGAAACCTTTTGAATATTGAAAAGCCTAGACAGAGTAGATGTGGAAACAATATTTCCCATGGTGAGAGAGTCTAGGACAAGAGGACACTGCCTCAGGATAGAGGGGAGCCCTTTCAAAAAAGAGATGCAAAGAAATTTCTTTAGCCAAAGGGTGGTGAATCTGTGGAATTTGTTGTCACATGCACCCGTGGGGGTATATTTAAGGCAGAGATTGATAGGTTCTTGATTGAACATGGCATCAAAGGTTACGGGGAGAAGGCCAGGAACTGGGGTTGAGGAGAAGAAAAAAGGATCAGCCATGATTGAATAGCAGAGCAGACTCAATGGGCCAGATAGCCTAATTCTGCTCCTATATCTTATGGATACGTTAAAGGATAAGTGCTTGATATTGTTATTTTCTCAGAAGTTGCTGACCCTGGTCCTGTCCAAACAAAAGTCATTTCCAAAAGAATTCAAGTGTAAGTGTTGTGTGTTTAATATTTCTGTAACATTTGAGTAATATTGTAACCATATTGTTTGATTAAGCATTCTTGGTCATTTAAATAATTCATTATGAATTATATGTAGAAGTACGTGAATGGCATACGTAATCACAGTGCCATATCATAAGTGCTCGTACTCGCTAAAGTTGCTGTCAGGAATGAAAGTGAGCATGAACATTGTGACATCAATGAATGCCTTTCTTAATTTGGTTTCAGTTGATTCTGCTGCAGGGGATGTGACTTCTGGTATTTAACAAACCATCTTTGGTTGGCTCCCAAGAGGCTGTTGCATGTATACGTGCTACCATCTTAGCGGAAGTCACATCCCCTACAACAGAGTCAACTGAAAGCAAATTAAGAAATGAAAATGAAACACCCAAGTTTTAAACCAGATTGACTGGCTTGTTTCAGATTACAGTGGGTAGATGCATAAATTGGCATCAACTAGGCACTTGGCTGCTTTGTGTGTCACATGTTAGGGGGGGCATGGTAGTGATGTGGTTAGCACAACGTTAGAAGGGTCTCAGCCTGAAACTTCAACTGTTTATTCCTCTCCATAGATGCTACCGACCTGCAGATTTCCTCCAGCATTTTGGGCATATTACTATGCATTCTGCTTTTTCTTTCCTCTTTTTGCTATCGCAATGTACTTATGTATAGCATGATCTTCTCACTATATCTCAGTATATAAGACATAGGAGCAGAACTAGGCCATTCAGCCCATCGAGTCTGCTCCCCAACATGTGACTGTAATAAACCAATTCTAATTCCAATTCCTTTACTAAGAAAGATTCATCATAACTTCCCACTTGTAGTGAACTACCTTGAAGGTATGGCTTTGTGGAACAACTTTGACATGTTGCTGGTTACGGTAAGGATTTGCATTTATTGGCCCAAGGACATTTAGGAAGGGTACACTTTTACGACAGACTGTTTTAAATTTCCTGATTGAAAGATAAAATATTAGGGTTCCTCTGCCTGAAAGCAGCATCAATCACCTGAGACACAAAGAGCAGCAAAGTGCCAAGCTGATGCCAATTTATGCATCTACCCACTGTCATTTGTAACAAGCCAATCAATCTGATGTGACCTTTCATAGCAACGGGCTGGAGTCGTTTTAAGCAGCGCTGGATTCAAAATTTTCTTTCCGATACACACAGAGGCCCGGCATTGCTGGTTGTTCAGCTTCTACACAAAGGATGCTGTGACCTTCCTTACTTAAGCAGAGAAAACTTGGCGTGGGAACATCCTTTCATCAGGATGTGGTGATATTTCTTCTTCCTGCTTCTGCATGAAGTGAAGGAGGTTGTTGGTGTCACAATGCAATGCCATTCTGTGGTGATTATTCCATTTAAGAGTAAATAACAGGCAGTCAAGCCTTTAGTAATTCCGTTGAAAGCTATTTAGTGGTCTACAAAGTATGTAAATAGTTTAATGGCTGCTTGCTGTGGCACACTTCCAGGAAGCAATTTTCCACTAAAATTCAGCAGCTGAGACTCAATCCTGCCAACGGAATATTATGAATAATATAAATTCATTGCTGGGAAAACCTTAGAAAGGCTGTGTAACCATGCAGAAAGAATCCATGCTCCACTTCAATAATCGCTTAACTTATGATTAAGTACAGATGATGCCCCCTATTAAAAATCATTTGTAGACTGATTGAGAGAAAACGAGCAAATTTATTTGGTCTAGTTCACCAGGAGGTGCACATTGCCATGTTTTCCATTTATCCTGAGCTAATGTCCCAGGAGGGGGACAATCAGTTAGTTGATTTGTGCTACTGAACTAGTCTCACCTGGAATACCAGTTACGTCGCTGCAAGATCAACCCGAGTTGGAGAAAGCTCACGCCCTGAACCTCCAAAGAGAGATTGGAGCCCATTTCCACTGAAGAGATCTAGTCAACAGCAGATTAGGCATGTATTTAAAGTCTTGATAAGAATAGATATTTTAAGGGAACAAGTAAATTTCTACTAAAGTGGGATACACTCAATGTTTCAGGAACAGCTTCGTCTCCACGATCACCGGATTTCTGAATGAGCTATGAACCCATGTATACTACATCACTATTTCTTTTTCATGTTTTGCTCTTTTTATGTACTAATTATTTATTTTAATTATCAGAATTACTTTATTGCCAGTGCATGAAACATAGCAAAATATTTTGTGGTTCAGAGCTGCCTAAAAATCAGGACAGTACCATAGCAAACAACATAATAGCAACTAATAGTTTTCAAAGCAGTAGTGCAAACAGCTATGAGCAATCAACAATTAGCAGAACAGTCACATGCACAAACATCAATAATCAAATGTAAATAAATGTGATCTGACTTGCTAATTATCAACAGAACAAGGAGAGCAGGAAGGATCATTGAACGGATGTTGTGCAGAGACATTTAGGATATTACAATTACATGAGTGAGCTTCGTTGAGAAGCTGGATAGCCACAGGATAGAAGTTTCGGAGATGACGTGTAGTCCTGGTGGTGATGGACTTCTAGCATCTCCCTGATGTCAATTTGGTGAATAGGTGACTGCGAGTGGGTGGAGTCGGCAGTAATTTTTTTTAGCTCTTTTCTTCACTGTGGTGGTAAACAGGTCTTTTAATGTCTGTAGCTGGCAGCCAATTATCTTCTCCACTGAGAAGACCACTCACTGCAACCTGGACTTGGAGAGGAAGGAGGTGGCAGTAAACCAAATGATGATAGAGGTGGTCACAGCACTCGCAATGATGGCTGAGTAAAAGTTCATCAGGATACACCCTGAGATGTTAAGTTTCCTGAGCTGACGTAGGAAGAACAGCCTCTGCTGGGCTTTCCTAGTGTTGAGCCTAACGCGCTTGTCCCACTTCAATATATTAGGGAGGCTAAGATGTGAAGTGTTAAGTTAAGGTTGGGCAATTAAATCTGGCCTGTATTCTCATGGGTTAAGGTGCTCTAGACCACAATCTAAACAAAGTGCTTTTAAAGGGTATCAGGGATGAATGCAACAGAATTATTTTCAGTGGTGGGGAACAAAGGTGTTTAAAATATGTGGAATACATCTTCCAAGTCATATTTTAAAAATAATTTGAAAAAGAAAGTCTAGGAACTAGTCAGATAATTTAGAAAGGTGAAACACAAGAGATTCTGCAGATGCTGAATTCCAGAGCAACATACACAAATGCTGATGGAAATCAGCAGGTTTTATATTCTAGTCCTCTTGAAATGAATGCTAACATCGCATTTGCCTTCCTCACCAGAGACTCAACCTACGAATTAACTTTTAGAGAATTCTGCACAAAAAGTCCAAGTCCCTTTGTGCCTCAGATGCTTGATTTTTCTCTCCATTTCAAAAATAGTCTACCCTTTTCTTTCTTCTACCAAAGTGCATAACCATACCCTTCCTGACACTGTATTCCATTTGCCACTCCTTTGACCATTCTCCTAATCTATTTAAGTCCTTCTGTAGCATCTCTACTTCATAAAAACTGCCTGCCCCTCCACCTATCTTCATATCATCTGCAAACTTTGCAACAAAGCTGTCAAATCCATCATCTAAATCATTGACATACGTAAAAAGAATCAGTCCCAACACAGACCACTGTGGAACACCTCTAGTCACTGGCAGCCAATCAGAAAAGGCTCCCACTCCTTGTCTCCTGCCAATCAGCCACTATTTTATCCATGCTAGAGTCTCTCCTGTAATACCACAGGCTTGTATTTTGTTAGATAGATAGATAGATAGATAGATACTTTATTCATCCCCATGGGGAAATTCAACATTTTTTCCAATGTCCCATACATTGTTGTAGCAAAAACTCATTACATACAATACTTAACTCAGTAATAATATGATATGCATCTAAATCACTAACTCAAAAAAGCATTAATAATAGCTTTAAAAAAAAAGTTCTTAAGTCCTGGCAGTTGAATTGTAAAGCCTAATGGCATTGGGGAGTATTGACCTCTTCATCCTGTCTGAGGAGCATTGCATCGACAGTAACCTGTCACTGAAACTGTTTCTCTGTCTCTGGATGGTGCTATGTAGAGGATGTTCAGGGTTTTCCAAATTGACCTACTTTGCCCACGACAGAGCCCGCCCTCCTTACCAGCTTATTAAGACGTGAGGCGTCCTTCTTCTTAATGCTTCCTCCCCAACACGCCACCACAAAGAAGAGGGCGCTCTCAACAACTGACCTATAGAACATCTTCAGCATCTCACTGCAGACATTGAATGACGCCAACCTTCTAAGGAAGTACAGTCGACTCTGTTAAGCAGCTTCATGTGTGACACCTTGTCAAAGGCCTTCTGAAAACCCAAGTACATGACATCAACTGATTCTCCTTTGTCTATCCTGCTTGTTATCTCTTCAAAGGATTCCAACAGATTTGTCAGGCAAGATTTTCCCTTGAGGAAACCATGCTGACTATGGTCTATTTTATCATATGCCTCCAGGTACCCCAAAGCCACATCCTTAACAATCGATTCCAATATCTTTCCAACTACTGAGGTTGGACTAACTAGCCTTTAATTTCCTGTCTTCTACCTCTCTCCCTTCTTCAAGAGTGGAGCGACATTTGCAATTTTCCATTCTTCTGGAGCCATTCCAGAATCTATTGATTCTTGAAAGATCAATACTAATGCCTCCACAGTCTCTTCAGCCACATCTTTCAGAACCCTGCCGTATACACCATCTGGTCCATGTGACTTAACTGCCTTCAGACTTTTCAGTTTCCTATGAACGTTCTCCTTAATAATGGTAAGTTCACACACTTCATCACCTCTGACACCTGGAACACCAACCATACTGCTAGTTTGTGCCACAGTGAAGACTGATGCAAAATACTTATTCAGTTTGTCTGCCATTTCCTTGTCCCCCATTACTACCTCTCCAGCATCATTTTCCAGTGGTCTGATATCCATTCTCACCTCTCTTTTACACTTTATTTGTCTGAAGAAATTTTTGACATCCTCTTTATTATTATTGACTAGCTTACTTTCATGTTTCATCTTTACTTTCTTAATGATCTTTGTCGTTGCCTTTTGTCGGTAATTAAAAACTCCCCAATTCTCTTCCCACATAAGAACATGTCCTACCAGGCTCAAGGACAGTTTATATCCCACTTTATAGGGCTCCCAAATAGAGCTCTTGTTCGTTATAGATGATCTCTCAATCTACCTCATAATGGCCCTTGTACTGTATTTATCTACATACACTGTACTTTCTCTGTAACTGCAGCAATACATTTTGCTCCCCGTTATTGCTTTTCCCTTTGTACTACCTCAATGTACTTCTATTTGCAATGATCTGTCTGTCTGGCATGGATAATAAACCAATTCTCAATGCAAGTTATCTGGTCCAAATTTGGCATTAGTGATAGTGAACATGAAACTACCAAAAAGACATTTGGTTTAAGAATATTGTTATACCTTGAAGGAAATCTGCTTTCTGTACCAATGACATGACAAGGTGTCTGATGTTTAATTTATTTAAACAACCTGACTAGCACATCATTCATTTGTACCACAACTGCTGCAAATCTTAATCGCCTTCTGCATACGCCACAGATGCTGCTGGACATGTTACTTACATTTTGTGATTTTATTTCTGATTTCCAGTATCTGTGGTGATCTTGCTTTATTCTCAACGCAAGAGATACTGCAGATATGGAAATCTGGAGTCTCACACTCAAAATGCTGAAGGAACTTAGCAGATCAGATCTATGGAGAGGAATTAATAGTCAACATCTTGGACTGTGATACTTCATCAGACTGGCCTTGATTCTGCTGAAAGGTCTCGACCTGAAATGTTGACACTTTATTTCTTTCCATAAATGCTGCATGAGTTCCTCCGGTATTTAGTGTTTTTTTTATTATTATCCACAATGTGCTGTTTTAATATCAGTGAAAACAACTGTGAAACAATTTGCCTTTTAATTTTGAAGCCAAGTCAATAGCAGAGACAACCATTAAACTACAAAATTGGGGGCAAACTTAGTCTTTAATAAAATAAGTATCTTTGATCACAAGGGATGTGTTTGAAAGGGATAATCTGTTTTAGAAATGGGCAATTTCTTCTCTGCGAGCATTAATTAAAAATGTTTAAAACATGACTAAGGCAAATTGACAAACAAATGCCCAGCATTCATATCCCAAGTCCCAAAGTGTATAAACTGTCAATGTACTTGTTGTATTAAAGCTACGTAGCTCTGTCAAAAAGTGGCTTCCAGAAATTATTAACCTCATGTAGTGTGGTTCAGATTTAGTACCTTGAATTGTAATTTGACTTTGCATTTTAAGTAAATTTAATCAGCTAATGCACCCTGTTCTGAAGTGTTATTCGTTTTCACCAGATGGCAGTCAAAACAAGATGAGTACATTTATCACACAATCTCGCTATGTGGTTAATCACAACTCAGAAAACCTAACGTATCTATAGCACCTTTCGTGAGCCAAGGATTGTCCAAGCAGCTCACTGCCAATGATGTGGTTTAGAACCATTCTCATTATTGCAATTGAAAAATCATATTGGCTCATTTTTGGGCATAGCAAGTTCCCAAACAGCAGTGTGACAAAAACACATTATGGGTGACATTAATGGAGGTATAACTATTGTTTGAAACACAAAGCCTCTTTACTTCGCTTAACATAGATGCTAATCATCAACACCATGAACAGTACAGAGATGAGGAGGAATTTCTTGAGAAAATCAATTCTAAAGTGGTGAATATGCAGAATTTATTGCCACAGATGACTGTGGAGGTCAAGTCATTGGATATAATTAAAACTGATTAACAACTTTAGGTTCTTGACTAGCAAGGGTGTCAAAGGTTACAGGAAGAAGGCAGGAGAATGGTGTTGAGGGGCAATAACAAGTTAGCTGTAGTAAACTGGTGCAGCAGACTCAATGGGCTGTATAACCTAATTCTGGTCCTATATCTTATGGTCTTATAGTACAACTTCCCTTCAGTAATGGACTAAAATTTTTGTTCTCGAGCCTCTGTGCCACAGCTATGGAGGTAGAATGTTGTAGTTTATGCTTGAACACACTGATACCAAAGGCAGGTTGTAGTTCAAGAACAAGTTGACCTTCTTCTGAAAATAGGCACCCAGCCATGAAGACGAGAAGGTGAGGAAGAATGCTGAAGAGGAATGCACCATTCACTGCTGAGTTTGCAGGACTAATCAGAAGTGGCAGTGAAGATAAAAGGTGGGTGTCCATGCCCTGAGCAAGGGAGGGGAATATCCTAAACACTGACCTGCTCCTGTGAGCCAAGGAACATCAGGCATGCTGGGAATGGAGGTTGGAAGGTTAAGCAAAGGGATATAGAGATTTAAATCAAACAGTCATCAGTCAAACAAGCTTCTCTCCAGAATGCTGGACTTTAATCCTAGAAGAACAGAGTTTTGCCTATCATGATGTTACTTTGCAATTAATGAAGTGCTTTTTAAATTGGAGTTACCATTTTACCAAAGGGAAAATCAAGTTCAAGTGCAAGTTTATTGTCAGCTGGCTGTAGATATATGCAACCAAACTAAACAATGTTCCTCTGGACCATGGTGAATCCACAATACATATATCACACACAGCAATAAAGCAAAACATTACCCCAAATGAGTTAATAAAATATAATTAAACAGCCAGCTTAAATGCAGAAGCTTTCATAAGAAAATTCCTATTATACAGGCATACAAAGGTACAATAGGATGAATGCATGCAAGCAATTTCACTTCAAGTTAGGTGAAACTAGAACTGGAAATCATAGAGTAGCTTTAGGGTCAAGGGTGAAATATTTTAGGGGAACATGAAAGGAATCTTCCTCACTCAGAGTGTGGAACAAGCTGGCAGCAGCTGTGATAAAGGTGTTTGGTTGCAACATTTAGAAATTTGGATAAGTACATGGATGGGAAAAATTAGGGGTCTATGGTCCAGATATGGGTCGATGGGACTAGTTAGAATAATGTATATGTTTTGTGGGTCCAGAGGAATGTTGTTCATTGGTTCATTTAGCTGTGTGTATATATGTGTATGGTGTGTGTATGTGTGTCTATATATATATATATATATATATAGTTAATTAATTAATAGATTGAAAGCAAAAATACAGGAGCCCAGGAAAATCTGTGAGCTTCATTTTTTACACTTTAAGTGAGATGTGCACGTACTACATGGTAGTATCATGACATATGCAATTCACTTACTTTTACACATAACCCCTAATGAATAATTTAAACGAGCAAGAATGCTTAATCAAACACTATATATTTACAAGGTTACTCAAATGTTACTGAAATATTAAATACACAACATGTACAGTCAGATGACAATTAACTTCACCTTGAACTTGAACAGTTTGGCATGGACTAGATGGACCAAAGGGCCTGTTTATGTGCTGTAGAGCTTTGGGACTATGACTCCACAGAAACTTGGTGTAAAAGGGATATCAGGTGCTGACCTTCATTGGAATGTACAAGCAGGGAGATTTTGATACACCTTCATAAAGTATTGATGAGGCCACAGTGAAAGTATAGCATGGAGTTTTGTTTGCCATCCAATAGGAAGGTCATGCACAGGATGCAGAGATACAGAGGTGGTTCAGCAGGATGCTGCCTGGATTAGAGAGTACTTGCTATAAGGAGATGCTTGAAAATCTTGCATGGTGTTATATGAAGCATTAGAGGGTGAGGGAAGCATGGATCAAGCAGAATCTTTTTTTTCCCCAGAGTAGAGATAACAAGTACCAAAAGATATGCATTTAAGATGAGATAGGTGATGTTTTAAGACCAAGTTTTATTTTATACAGAGTTGTAGGTGCTTGGAATGGCCTGTCGGGGTAGTGTTGGAAGCAGATAAATAAGTGACATACATAAAATGCTGAAGGAACTCACCAGATCAGTCAGCATCCATGGAAATGAATAAACAGTCGATGTTTCAGGCTGAGACCCCTCTTCAGGACTGAGAAGGATCTCGGCACAAAAGGTCAACTGTTCATTCATTTCTGTAGCTACTGCCTGACCTGCTGAGTTCCTCTGGCATTTTGTGTGTATTGCTCTGGATTTCCAGTATCGGTAGACATTCTTTGTTTAAGAATCTGTTAAATGGACACATGACTGTGTAGGAAATGGTGAAATATGGTTTGTGTACAAGCAGAAGACATTTTGTTTAATTCAACATCATATTTAATTCAGCATCAAAGGGTATGGGAAGAAGGCAAGGGAGTGGGAATGACTGGAAGAATTGTATCAACCCATGATTGATAGCAGATCAGACTCGGTGGGCTGAATGGCCTGCTTCTGCTCCTATATCTTACGGTCTTATATTTGATAGAGTCATCATAGGCCAAAGGTTCTGTTCCTGTGCTGTACTGTCCTACACTCTGCCTTATCTGAGATGCATTTTGCAAATATGATAAGAGAATAGACAGGATGGGTTTAGTTTCCAAGAATGGTGGAGCCTGAGGGGCATCTAATAAAAGTATTCAAAAATATGAAGGAACAGATAATGGAAACCTTTCCCCATGTCTAATATTAAAAGGCACAAGTTGAAGCTTAATAAAAGGTACAGAGATAATCTGTGGAAGAATTTTATTACCAAGAGAGTGGCTGGAATTTGGGGCTACCAAAGGCAGGTATTAATTGAGAGTATCTAGCCATGTACTTGAATTGCTAAGGCATAGGACTATGTACAGAAAAAAGAGGTTAGTGTAGGGAGATACTTGATAGTCAGTGTGGAGGTGATGATGGAAGGGCCTGTTCCTGTGCTGAATGAGCCTACACCTCAATGAAATGCACTCTGTGCTCAGTTCTGGTCGCCTCACTACAGGAAGGATGGGGAAACTATAGAAAGGGTGCAGTGGAGATTTACAAGGATGTTGCCTGGATTGGTGAGCATGTCTTATGAGAATAGGTTGAGTGAACTCGGCCTTTTCTCCTTGGAGCAGTGGAGGATGGGGGATGACCAGATAGAGGTGTATAAGATGATGAGAGGCATTGATCGTGTGGATAGTCAGAGGCTTTTTCCCAGGGCTGAAATGGCTAGCACAAGAGGGCACAGTTTTAAAGTGCTTGGAAGCAGGTACAGAGATGTCAGGGGTAAGTTTTTTATGCAGCAAGTGGTGAGTGTGTGGAATGAGCTGCCCGTTACATTGGTGGAGGCGGATACGATAGAGTCTTTTGAGAGACTCCTGGACAGGTGCATAAGAATATAAGAAATAGGAGCAGGAGTAGGCCATCTGGCCCATCGAGCCTGCCCCACCATTCAATAAGATCATGGCTGATCTGTCCATAAACTCAACTCCATCTACCTTCCTTTTCCCCATAACCCTTAATTCCCCTACTATATAAAAATCTATCTAACTGTATCTTAAATATATTTAGTGAAGAAGCCTCAACTGCTTCCCTGGCCAGAGAATTCTACAGAATCACCACTCTCTGGGAAAAACAGTTTCTCCTCATCTCCATCCTAAATCTTCTCCCCTGAATCTTGAGGCCATGTCCCCTAGTTCTAGTCTCACCTACCAATGGAAACAACTTTACTACTTCTATCTTATCTATCCCTTTCAAATTTTTGTATGCTTCTTTAAGATCCCCTCTCATTCTTCTGAATTCCAGTGAATACAGTCCCAGGTGACTCAATCTCTCTTCATAGTCTAACCCCCTCATCTCTGGAATCAACCTGATGAACCTCCTCTGACTGTCTCCAAAGCAAGTATATCCTTCCTCAAGCATGGAGTCCAGAACTGCACACAGTACTCCAGGTGCAGCCTCACCAGTACCCTGTATAGTTGCAGCATGACCTCCCTGCTCTTGAATTCAATCCCTCTAGCAATGAAGGCCAACATTCCATTTGTCTTCTTAATAACCTGTTGTACCTGCAAGCCAACTTGGAGCTTAGAATAATAGAGGGCCTTGAGTAACCCTAGGTAATTTCTAAAGTAAGTACTTGTTCAACACAGCATTGTGGGCCGAAGGGCCCATATTGTGCTGTAGGTGTTCTATATTTCTATGAAATTCAGAATCAGAGTTAGGTTTAATATCACCTGCAGATGTTGTGAAATTTGTTAACTTTCCGGCAGCAGTGCAATGCAATACAAACTAATAGAGGAAAATACTGTGAATTGCAGTAATTGTATATATCAAATCATTAAATTAAATAAGTAGTGCAAAAATAGAAATAAAAAAGTAGTGAGTTAGTGTTCATGGGTGCAATGTCCATTCATAGATCGGATGGCAGAGTTGAAGAACCTGTTCCCGAATCGTCGAGTGTGTGCCTCAATCCTGACAGTAACAAGGCATAGCCTTGGTGGTGGGAGTCCTTAATGATGGATGCCCCCTTTTTGAGGCATCGCCCCTTGAAGATGTCCTGGATACTACAGAACCTAGTGCCCTTGATGGAGCTGACTAAGTTTACAACTCTCTGCCACTTAGGTAGAAAAGAATAACAATCTAGAACAGGATGGATATATAATAATGTAGAAAATGTTCGCTTTGTAGGAAATAGGAGCATGTAAAACTATTAAATGTCACAAGTGCATAAAATGTATTGATGAAAGATAAACTGGCTAAGCTAACAACACAAAGGTTATAATGCAATTTTCTTTTGTTTTGCAATGGCAGCCAATTTTGCCACTTAGTTGATATGTAAACTGAAGTCATCATTGATTTAGCCTTGCAAGGTTAGGCCTTGTGATTGTTTCCTGGATTCTGGTGCCCAAAGCAATGCTGGTTTAAAAGGATGTGCTCTCCAGGTCAAATTTTTAAATAAAGAAACATTTTCCATTGGTATTTACATTGCCATAGGCCCTTGGAGTTGACCTAGTTCATTATCCAAACCTGTACAATTTTATTTCAAAGCCAGAACCAAACAGAAGGCCATTTGTCATGAGTCCAAGTTTTTTCAGGATCAAGTCTCTTTGGAATATTTTTCTTTCAAGTGCAGGAACTTTGAGGCCTGTCCTCAGACTAAGAATGGTACAAGATTATTATTTTCCTTCTCTCGCCACAGCTAGTTTGAACGTGAAGTCCACAGCTCTTATTTATATCCTATATTTCCTATCATGGAAGCTTTCCATAAGGTGAAGTAACTAGACATTGGATTTCAGATAATTGGAGCGGGAGAGCAAATTAATTTAATGAAAATTCCCAGTCCGCTGTAGAAATTGAGGAAAGTGTTACCACAGCAGCAGAGGCCTGATTGTATTTCCAAATATTAATTAACTATGGGGGGCCGCACTCATGTTTTGGCACTTAGTTGACAAGAATTATAGCTCTTATTTGCATTCTGAATCACCAGCTGTCTGCTTAAGATGGACGACCTGCTTTCTTTTCATTTGTCATTTCTCCACTAGACCTTTTTCAAGTGTAAAGAAAGATTAAAGCAGCCCAAAAATAAGATGGGTAAAATTGCCTTTTTCTATGGTATTAATCACAGATTATTCCATAATTAGAATCAAGTGTAATGTCACTGGCATAAGTCGTGAAATTTGTTGCTTTGTAGCAACAGTACAGTGCAATGTATTTACATTAAAAATATAGAAATTACAATTATATACACAATAAGTCATGAGAAGAGGGCATGTGCTGGGTGGTGGGGATCCTGAATGATGGGTGCTGTCCTTTTGAGGCATCGTCTTTTGAAGGTGCCCACAACACTGAGGAGGCTAGTGCTTATGATGGAGGTGGCTGACTTCACAAGCCTCTGTAGCTTTTTCTGATCCTGCACAGTGGCCCTTCCAGTCGAGAGAGTGATGCAACCAGTAAGAATTCAAGGGAATGTAATGTTCATGATTACAGCTCTGCACTGATTCTGCAGCTTACGGACAGTACAACTCATGTTCTCTGAGTTATTCATTTATGTATTTGCACAGTTTATCTTCATTTGCATGTTGGTTGTTTGTCAGTCATTATTTATGTGTAATTTTCCATTAAAAATGAATGGGGGAAGGAACTTTAACTTTCGTTACCTATAGAGAAATGGGAGAAATTTTTTCAATTAGTTAACTTTTCTTCTATTTGTGCTAAACATACGTTGATTCAATTTAAAGTGGAGCATAGGGCTCATATGTCTAAAGATAAATTAGATCATTCTTACTCATATAAATTTTCCATTGATTCTATTCTATGTCTTTATTTCACTGTGAATGCCTGCAAGAAAATGAATCCCAAGATATATATGGTGACACATATGAACTCTGATAATAAACTTACTTTCAATCTCAAGCTTTGAACAGGACACAGCATTATGCAGTATTTCCTTAAATGGTTTAATGGTTCGATTAAATATCAGAGAATGTGTATAGTATACAACCTGAAATCCTTCCTCATTGCCAACATCCACAAAAGAAGATAAATGCTAAAGAATGAATGGCAGAAAATGTTAGAATCCAAGCACCCCCCCCCACCACCACCCCTGACACACAAGCAGCGGTGAAAGCATCAACCCCAATGCACAGTTGTCTCCCTCTTCGACACTGCGCTCCTGTAATTCACAGAACCTTTTCTTCTTGTGAATTTAAAACAATTAATATAGGCTGGCATATCTACTGTGGTGCAAAAACAATTAAGATTAATTCAGACCATGTTGTTAGTACTAGCTGTTCAATGGTGGATCTCAGCAGGAGAAATGAAGCAAACTACATGTTGCAATTAAGTCAGTCATTTAAAACTGGAATTATCGTAAAATATTTCCTGTAAAGTAATAGTTTAAAACCATATCCTGGATGTTTGAAAACGAGGACTAAAGATAACAGCTCCAGTTTTCAATTGGTGAATAGGTTTATTATTGTCAAATGATCTGAGGTACAGTGAAAAACTTTGTTTGGTACGCCACCCCTGGAGATAATTTCCTTTCAACAGTGCATTGAGGTAATGCATAGGAAACACTCACAAAATGCAGAATGAAGTGTTACAGTTACAGAGAAAGTGCAGTATTATTATTATTATTATTATTATTATTATTATTATTATTATTATTATTATTATTAGAGACACAGCACAGTAACAAGCCCTATCAGCAAAGAGTCGGTGCCACCCAGTTACACCCATGTGACCAATTGCATCTTTACTTTGAACTTTAAAATTTGAGGGAGGAATACGGAGCACCCAGAGGAAACCCATGCATTATTATTGGGAAGAACTTGTTGGTTTCTGATTCTTTTTAATCGAAGGTTCTTTTGGTAGTCAAAAAAGAGGCGCAAAACCTACTGCTTCATGTTAGTTTTAATAAGTAGAACAAAGATGATTGAAAACAGACAGTAACAGATAGTAGGGGAACTGAAATAAGTAAAGATGGCATGCTGACACATTCAGTTCTTTTTGTACCATAGATAAGAAGCATTCCATTTAAACATATAGATAACTGTAAACCATTTAGATAGCTCCCATTCAAATAATGTGATACCAGAGAAATTTCTAAACTTGCAAAGAATTGTAACCACTGGTGGAGACACTGAACAAGTGTATGTACATACTGTGACCACTAGGTCGGTAAACAGTTACATGTATATAGGCCATATAAATACAAGTAGACAATTAATGGTTAAACTGCACAGAATATAACAATTAAACACTCTAATGTGGAGACCATGACTGTCCATGTCATATGACACAGCAACAACGATAATGATGATGATGGAATGCAACATTAACGATAGGTCTGACAGCTCTGCTCAAGGATTTTGATAGTTAACTGTGGACTTGATAAGTTACTAATACAAGTAGGCCAAATTCGAAGGTGTTTGGAGTAAGATATAGTGGGATATCAGAGGTAAGTATTTTTTACTCAGAGTATGGTGGGTGCATGGAATACCCTGCCAAGGGTAGTGGTAGAGGCAGATACATTAGGGACATTTACAAAACTCTTAGATAGGCACATGAATAATAGGAAAACAGGGGACTATGTGGAAGGGAAGGGTGAAGTGGATCTTAGAGGAAGTTATAAGTCAGCACAATATCATGAACTGAAGGATCTATACTGTGCTGTAGTGTTCTATGTTCTATGTTGTGTAATGTAAGATCAAAACAACTCTGTATGAAGATTCTAAGAGTTAATTGTGGCACTGAGATGTTTCATAAAAAAAGTGTATAATGTTGCATTTTAAAATTAAATTATTCTGTTCAAAAGCAAAGCATTTCAATCAGAATTATTGTACCAATGACTTTAATTCAGAGCAGTCAGTTCTTAGGATTAGTTCTTACTGCAGGATAACAATCGGTTTTCGATTACATTTTCAATCAAGTGGACCAGTCTTGAATGAAATTTTTTTCCTGAAGTATTACCAGAAGGAAAACAGCACGGAATTATTCATCACAGATTGTTTTCATGTGCCTTACACACTTAACAAAGTACTTTGGACAACAGTGGCCATTATATAGAGGGAGGTATTGCTGTTTCCTGCTGTCGAGCGAGTTTTAACAATTAGTAAGTAGACAAGTGACCAGTAACTTAAGTATCCAGTTCGAAAGCTTAATTGGGATACTCTCCGGAGTTTTAAGAATCCAATATGTATTGCACAAAAAAACACAGAATGTGCTGGATATGCTCATTGGCTCAGTCAACATTCATTGGAGAGAGTAGCAACGTTCATGTTCAGATCACTGATATAATATCTTGAATACGGCTTTTGCATAGTACTCTAGTAATTTTATGTATTGCACTGTACAGCTGAGGAAAAAGTAACAAATTTCATGACATATGTGAGTGATAATGAATCTGTGTCAGATAGAGCAATAGAACTAGTGTATATGGATTTCAGCAAGCATTTGATAAGGTACCCCATGCAAGGCTCATTGAGAAAGTAAGGAGGCATGGAATTCAAAGGGACCTTGCATTGTGGATCCAGAATTAGCTTGCCCACAGAAGGCAAAGAGTGGTTGTAGACGGGTCATATTCTGCTTGGATGTCGGTGACCAGTGGTGTGCCTCAGGGATCTGTTCTGGGACCCCTTCTCTTCGTGATTTTTATAAATGACCTGGATGAGGAAGTAGAGGGATGGATTAGTAAATTTGCTGATGACACAAAGGTTGGGGGTGTTGTGGATAGTGTGGAGGGCTGTTCAGAGGTTACAGCGGGACATCAATGGGATGCAAAACTGGACTGAGCAGTGGCAGATGGAATTCAACCCACATAAGTGTGAGGTGGTTCCTTTTGGTAGGTCAAATATGATGGGAGAATATAGTATTAACTGTAAGACTCTTGATAGTGTAGTGGATTAGAGGGATCTTGGGGTGCGAGTCCATAGGACACTCAAAGCTGTTGTGCAGGTTGACTCTATGGTTACGAAGGCATGCGGTGCATTGGCCTTCATCAACCATGTGATTGAGTTTAAGAGCTGAGAGGTAATGTTACAGCTATATAGAACCCTGGTCAGGCCCCACTTGGAGTACTGTGCTCAGTTCTGGTCACCTCACAACAGGAAGAATGTGGAAACTATAGAAAGAGTACAGAGGAGATTTACAAGGATGTTGCCTGGATTGGGGAGCATGCCTTATGAGAATAGGTTGAGTGAACTGGCCCAAGTTGATTGGAAAAGTAAACTAAATGGAGGGACAGTAGAGCAGAATTGGATGAAATTCCTACAAGAAATAAGGAGAGTGCAGGAAAAATATATTCCAAGAAAAAAGAAAATCATTAAAGGAAAAGTGACACAAATGTGGCTAACAAGAGAAGTTAAGGCTAAAATAAAAGCAAAAGAGGCAGCGTACAAGGCAGCAAAAATCAATGGGAAAACTGAGGACTGGATGAATTTTAAAAATTTACTGAAGGAAACTAAGAAAGACATTAGGAAAGAAAAGATGAATTATGAAAGAAAATTGGCAATTAACATAAAAAAGGGCACTAAGAGTTTTTTTTAAATATATGAAGAATAAAAGAGTGACACGGTTAGATATAGGACCTATTGAAAAGGATGCTGGAGAAATTATAATGGGTAACAAAGAGATGGCAGAGGAATTAAATGAGTATTTTGCATCAGTCTTTACAGTGGAAGATATTAGCAACATACCAGATAGTCAGAGGTCTCAGGGAATAGAATTAGGTACAGTCAAGATTACTAGAGAGAAAGTGCTTGAGAAGCTAAATGGGCTAAGGACAGATAAGTATCCCGGACCAGATGAAGTGCATCCATGGGTTCTGAAGGAGGTGGCTTTGGAGATTGTGGAGGCATTGGATATAATCTTTCAGGAATCAGTAGACTCTGGCATGGTTCTGGAGGACTGGAAGGTCGCAAATGTAGTTCTGTTGTTTAAGAAAGGTGGGAGGCAGTAAAAAGAAAATTACAGACCTATTAGTCTGACATCGGTAGTTGGAAAGTTATTGGAGTTGATCCTCAAGGATGAGATTATGAAATACCTTGAGGTGCATGACAAGATAGGCCCAAGCCAACATGGCTTCATGAAGGGAAGATGCTGCCTCACCAACCTATTGGAATTTTTTGAGGTAATCTCAAATAAGATTGATAAGGGAGAGGCTGTGGATGTTGTGTATTTGGATTTCCAAAAGGCCTTTGGTAAGGTGCCGCATAAGAGGCTGCTTAATAAGATGAGGGCCCATGGAATTACAGGAAGTATATTGGAATGGGAGGAGCATTGGCTGATAGGCAGAAAGCAAAGTGTGGGAATACAGGGATCCTATTCTGGTTGGTCGCCGGTTACTAGTGGTGTTCCGCAGGGGTCGGTCTTTTTACACTGTATATCGACGATTTAGATTATGGACTAAATGGTTTTGTGGCTAAGTTTGCGGATGACACCAAGATAGGTGGAGGAGCAGGAAGTGTTGAGGAAACAGAAAGGTTGCAGAGAGACTTAATCAGTTTAGGAGAGTGGACAAAGAAATGGCAGATGAGATACAATGTTGAGAAATGTACGGTTGTACGTTTTGGAAGAAGAAACAATCGGGCAGATTATTACTTAGATGGGGAGAAAATTCAAAAATTGGAAGTGCAAAGGGACTTGGGGGTCCTAGTGCAGGATACCCTAGAGTTTAACCACCAGGTTGGATCGGCAGTAAGGAAAGCAAATGCTATGTTGGCATTCATTTCAAGAGGAATGGTGTATAAGAGTAAGGAGGTGTTGATGAGGCTCTATGGGGCACTGGTGAGACCCCATTTGGAATACTGTGTGCAGTTTTGGGCCCCCTATCTTAGAAAGGATGTGCTGATGTTGGAGAGAGTTCAGAGAAGATTCACTAGGATGATTCCTGGAATGCAGGGACTAACATATGAGGAGCGTTTGTTGGCTCTTGGATTGTATTCATTAGAGTATAGAATAATGAGAGGGGATCTCATAGAAACATTTTGAATGTTCAAAGGGTTGGACAGATTAGATGTGGAAAGACTGTTTCCCTTGGTGGGTGAGTCCAAGACAAGAGGTCACAGTCTTAGAATTAGAGGGTACCCATTTAAAACAGAGATGAGGAGAATTTTTTTTAGCCAGAGGGTCGTGGATTTATGGAATTTGTTGCCACATACAGCTGTGGAGGCCCAATCATTGAGGGTGTTTAAGGAGGAGATTGATAGGTATCTAATTAGTCAGAATATCAAGGGATATGGGGGAAAAAGCCAGAAATTGGAACTAGATGGGAGAATATTTTAGCTCATGGTGGAGTGGCGGAGCAGACTCGATGGGCCAAAAGGCCTACTTCTGCTCCTTTGTCTTGTGATCTTGTGAACTCAGCCTTTAGTCCTTGGAGTAGTGGAGGTTGAGAGGTGACCTGATAGAGGTGTATAAGATGATGAGGGGCATAGATCGTGTGGATAGTCAGAGGCTTTTTCCCAGGGCTGAAATGGCTAACACAAGAGGGCACAGGTTTAAGGTGCTTGGAAGTAGGTACAGAGGTGATGTCAGGGGTAGGTTTTTTACACAGAGAGTGGTGAGTGTGTGGAACGGGCTGCTGGCAAGGTGGATACGGTAGGGTCTTTTAAGAGACTCCTGGACAGGAACATGGAGGTTAGAAACATAGAGGGCTATGGGTAACCTTAGGTAATTTCTGAGTAAGACATATTCGGCCCAGCTATGTGGGCTGAAGGGCCTGTATTGTGCTGTAGGTTTTCTATGTTTCTATATACCTAGATTGATTGCATGTCCATAAAGTGACACTAGGCACAGGAGTGTCTGTACATAAGATGATGACAGGAAATAATAAAGTAGTGGTGGAGGGGGTGTATAAGGGTGGTTAGTGGGTGGAAGTTTTGTTTAGCCTTACTGCATAGAGAAAGTAACCATTTTGGAGTCTGGTGTTCCTGGCATCTATGCTACGAAACCTCCTTCCTAATGAGAGTGGAACAAAGTCCAAAATTAGGGTGGGTGGGATCCTTCGTGATGTTACTGGCCCTTTTCCAGCACATTTCTGTATATATGTCCTTGATGGTGGTTAGGCCAGTGTCGGTGATGCTTTGGACAGCTTTAGCTACCCATGATAGAGCCTTCCTCTCTGCTGCAGTGCAGTTTCTGTACCATGCAGTGACACATCACATTAGGATCTTCTCTACTGTGCATCTGTGAGCAGTGTCTATTGCACATGATGTCTGTGCTGAACATGATGTGGCATTGTCTTCCACACAGACATCATGGATCTGTTCCTGTGCGTAACTTCTCTATGTTGTGTTCTTCATTAATCAGAACAGGAGAAATAGCAAAAGAATTGTTGTGGTGAAGGAGCAACAAATGCAAAATGCTGGAGGAACACAGTAGGTCAGGCAGCATTTATGGAGAGGAATAAACATTTCGCCATGAGACCCTTCATCAAGACTGGAAAGGAAGGGGGAAGAAGCCAAAATAAAAAGGTGGTGGGGCGGGGCAAGGAGTACAAGCTGACAGGGGATAGGTGAGACCAAGTGAGGGGCAAGGTAAGTGGGTGGGGCAAGGCAGGCGAAGTGAAAAGTTGGGAGTTAATGGGTGGAAGAGGAAAGGGCTGAAGAAGAAGTCTAAAAGCAGAGGAGAGTGGACCATGGGAGAAAAGGAAGGAGGAGGAGCACCAGAGGGACGTGGTGGACAGGTCAAGTGAAGAGAAGGGATGAGACGGGATGCAGAATGGGGAATGGAAAAAGAGAAGTGGAGGTGGGGGCGGAGCTGGGAGAAGAAATTCTTGAAGTCGGAGAAATTGATGTTAATGCAGTCAGGTTGGAGGCTACCCAGACCGAATATGAGGTGTTGCTCCTCATTCCGAGTTTGTCCTCGTCATAGCAGTAGAGGAGACCATAGATAGACATATTGGAATGGGAATGGGAAGTAGAATTAAAACGTTTGGCCAGCAGAAAATGCCTCCTGCTGTTGCAGACAGAGCAATGGTGCTTAAGAAATGATTCACCAATCTATGTTGTGTCTGCCCAAGGTAGAGGAGGCCACATCAGGAGCACCACATAGTGTAGATGACTAAGACAGACTTGCAGGTGAAGTGAGTCCTGATAAAGAGTCTCGGCCTGAAACATCGACTGTACTCTTTTCCGTAGATGCTGCCCAGCCTGCTGAGTCCCTCCAGTATCTTGTATGTGTTGCAGCTGAAGTGGTGCCTCAGCTGGAAGGACTGTTTGGCTGATCCTGTTTTTCCTCAGACACTGCCTAGTCCTTTAAAGTATCTGCAAGTCTTTTTTTGTGTGTTTATTTCAGATTTTGCATATCTGCAGATTGTGTTTTTAATTTCCAGAATAGAACACAGGATTGTAGTTCTTACTGTTGCAAGTCGTGTTAATAAGCTCCCATTGTTTCTTGTCACGTTTGGGAAACAATAATTGCAGGCTGTCAAGCACTTTAAAGAACTAGGTTAGCTTTCCCAAAGGATTTAACAAGATGACAATTTTTAAATAATCATCAACTCTATCGAGTGTTTTCTAAACCATTGTTACAGGAAACTCTATTGTCTTCCTCGCAAACAATGGATTACACTGGAGTGAAGACATCCTTACAGAACTGAAACATCAATTTAAAATGTTTAATGTGTTCTAAGAGATTCTAGCTGGTAAGCTCCTACCTGATGGTAGCAATGAAAAGAGGGCATGTAACAGATGGCTAGTGTCCTTAATAATGGAAGCCATCTTCTTGAGGCATTAACTTTTGAAGATGCTGTCTACAATGGTGCCCGTTATGGACCTGTCTGAGTCTACTACAAGCCTCCACAGCTTTTTCTGCTCCTCTTCTCATTCTTCTGCTGGTCTTTCTGCTGTGGGACTGTGGCTTCCCTTCATGCTGCGAAGTTCAGGACTTGCAGTACTTCATTAAAGTACTGAAAAGCTTGTCAACATCCCAAGCCTCACTAAGACGTGCACACTGAAATCCCCACGCAATGTCTTTGAGGCAATCTTTTATGCTGCATTCAGTCTGCACAGTTTTTGAATGAGTAATTTTAACTCAGCTTTTACTATATTATAATAGGCATAGTGTTAGTAATGCAGTAATGGGGGTCAGTAAAGCAGTGATGGGGCGCCGCAGTAGCATAGCAGTTAGTGCAACACTATTATAGCTCCGAGTGTCAGAGTTCAGAGTTCAACTTTGAGGCCATCTCTAAGGTGTTTGTACTTTCTTTCAGGACATGTGTGTCCTCCCACAGTCCAAAGATGTACCAGTTAGCAGGTTAATTGGTTGTTGCAAATTGTCCTGCGATTAGGTTAGTGTTAATTAGGTGGGTTAGTGGGAGGCATGATTCATTGGGCCTGAAGGGCCTGTCCTGCATCTCTAAGTAACTAGGTAAACAAACAAATAAATAAGTAATTATCATATTTCACATTTCCATAGCGTCCTGCAACATAGAATGAAGCCATTTGGCCCATCATGTCAATGCCAGTGTTCGGTACAATCCCATCAGTTCCATTCCTTCTCTTATCTTCCCGTAATCTTTTCTCTGTCAGGTACTCAGTATCCTGATTCTTCTGTGTTTGCCAACAATAGGGCAATTCTTAACGTATCAACTAGAACAATTTTGGGATGTGGGAAGAAACGGGGAAAGTACAAACTCCACACAGTCAGCACAAGAGGGCAGGATTGAACCGAGATCATTGGAGTTGTGTGACTGGCAGCATTCCCCACCACACCACCTTCTGATGTATGACATAACGATGTATAGACCGCGAAAGAGCCAAAAAAGGAGCTGCAGCTCTATTGCATTCAGCTCACACAAGAGAATGGGAAAGTGATAGACAGGAGCTTATAGGTAGGTGGTCCCCCCTAGATTGCAGGAGGCAGATAAGTAGGTGATTGTCAGGAGAAAGAAGTGAAGTGGGCAGCCAGTGCAGCGTACCTCTCTGACCTATCCCCTCAGTAATAAGTAATAATTTGCATACTGTTGAGGGGAACAACCTACCTGGAGGGAGTCGTGGTGACTGAGTCTCTGGTACTGCAGCTTAGAACAGAAGAGAGGTGAAGGGGACTGCAGTGGTGATAGGAGACTCCATAGTTAAAGGGATAGAGCTGAGATTCTCTGGGAGCGATAGAGACATCCAGATGATGTGTTGCCTCCTAGATCCCAGGGTCAGGGACGTCTCAATTCAGGTTCATAGCATTCTATGGGGAGAGTGACCCACCAGAAGTCTTGGTACATATTGGCACCAATGACATGGGTAAGAAAGGTGAGAGACTTCAGGGAGCTAGTTAGAAAGCTGAATAGCAGGACTCCAGGGTAGTAATATCTGGATTGATGCCTGTGCCATATGCCAGTGAGAGTAAGCAGCATTTGGTTGATAAATGTGTGGCCGACAAACTGGTGCAGGGGGCTGTATCCACCACTTTTTGTAGATTTTTCCATTCTTGGGCATTGGTATTTCCATACCAGGGTATGATACAACCAGTCAGGATATCCTCCGCTGTGCAGCTATAGAAGTTCGTCAAAGTTTTAGATGACCTAACAAAATCGACGTTAAGTTGTACTTCAGCTCTTTCTTTATCATGATGTTTGTCGTAAGCTGACAGAATCTCAGAGCAGTTGTATCAACTTTGGTCAGTGAAAGGATTTGATTAATCTTCTGTACCAGGGCACCACGGTAACGCATCAGTGGGGTGACTGTAGTGCAGATTAGGACGGTGGAGTTCAAAGGTAATTTCTGATACCATCTGGAAAAAGGTTGTATGTCTTCCCTGTGACCATGTGGGGTTACTCTGGGTGCTCTGGTACCCTCCCACAATCCAAAAACATGTACGGCTTATTAGGTTAATTGGTAGTTATAAATTGTCTTGTAATTAGGCTAGGCTTAAATAGGTGGGTTGCTGAGCATTGCGGCTCATGGGGCTGGATGGTTCCGACCCATGCTGGATCTCCAAATAAAATAAAAATAGTAAACATGGATTAACAAATTTCTCAGTGTGAAATGCAGAGAATAATTGAAAACAGAATGAAGCCGGAGCGATTCTGTTACGTTCTCAAACTCTGTGAAGGAATCAATCACTTTATACTGCCATGGGACTTTGTTTTGTTAATACGTGCTTTTGAAAAGAATTTGGGATTGTTCTCCTTTATGTAGAGTAGGCTGAAGGTAGAATTAGAGATGTTAAATTATGAAGGATTTTAATAGCAAAGGGGATACTATCCCCCGACAGATAGGATCATGCCTGAGGGGCTCCGTTTTAAAATAATTAGCTACTCGTCAGAAGGGAGAGATATTATTAATATCAGATTTTGTTGGAGTCAGGAAAGCACAGCTCAAGAGGGCAGAAGAAGTATATTTAATTGTAATTTTAGAAGGGGAATAAGGTGCATATTTAAATAAAAGAAAATAAATTGCCTGGCTGTGAGGAAAGGGAATGGTTCATCATACAGATAAAATAGTTCTTTCAAGGACCTTATGATGGCCAGATTGAGTTCATTCTGTGATGTAACAATCAGTTTATTCTTATGTGACTCAGAAATCCCAAATTATTCACACCTACTACTTGGCATTACTTACTCGGCAAAAACAACTTCAGAATAAAGTTTATTATCACTGACATATGTCATGAAATTTGTCATTTTGCAGCAGCAGTACATCGCAGTACATAAGTATAGTATAAAATAGGAAATATATATGTATATATATAGATTGTGTATTTCTTATTCTAATTTATAGTGCATTTATGTAGTCCATTGTACTGCAAATATATATATAAAAAAACAGTGGGGAAGAAGCTGTTCCTAAAATTACACACACAAACTGCTGTAGGAAATCAGCAGGCCCCGCAGCATCTATGGTAAAAATGTACAGTCGATGTTTTGGGCCGAAGGGTGTGGGCCAAAACGTCGACTGTACTTTTTCCCATAGATGCTGCCTGGCCTGCTGAGTTCCTGCAGCAGTTTGTGTGCCTCGCTTGGATTTCCAGCATCTGCGGATTTTGTCCTGTCTGTTCCTAAAATGTTGAGTGTGTGTCTTCAGGTTCCAGATGGTGGCAGTGGAACGATCCCAGAGACAGCAAATGAAAGGACTACTCCGTTCACCTGATTCCATGCAGGAAAACAGAACACAACTTGTTCTTAGAATCAAAGCTAAGGAAGGTGCCACCTTAGAAAGACGGTGTCCCCAACAAATTCTCACCCCCCTCCACCCCCCAGTGCATCACAAATGTATTTGTTATGCACCCAGTCCTGTAGGGGGATAATGGTTTGGAACTTAAATCCCCACCCATCTCTAGTATCTCTGCCTTAATCCAAACCCAGAGCCTCTTTTCGTTAGTCCGAGCTTCCTCTGGGTTGACTTCATAATAGTTGGAATTTGGTTATTACTGTCGCACGGGTGCATAATTTTAAAATGATTGGAGGATCGGGTGAGAGAAAGCCTGATTTTTCTCGCTTTCCCTCGAATGTTCATTCCTTCTCCGTAGCGCCAAGGCTGTGAATTGATCTGGCTGTTGTGCATCTCTGCTCCGCTGGTGTGGCGAACTGAGTGAGGACCAAGGCTTGGGCCTACTCCAGCTGCTCTGGGAGCAGATCGAGGAATCAGTCTGGTTTAAGATGCAGTTGGCTTGCTTATATTGTTTTCACAATGTGTACGTGTTTTTACTCTCTCTGCGCAATAGTTTTTGTTTTTTTTAATTTAATTAGGTTATTTGTGTTGCTTACTTTGTGGCTGCCTTTTAGCAGACAAATATCAAGGTGTATAATTTATGCATTCTTTGATAATAAATGTGCTTTGAAAGTATAGTCGGGGGGGATGTCAGAGAAAGTATTTTACACAGGGAGTGGAGGGTGCGTAGAACATACTGCCGGGGGTGGTGGTAGCAGTAGAGGCAGATGCATTACGGACATTTAAGAACCTCTTAGACACATGGATGATAGAAAAATGGAGGGCTATTCCAAAGTGAAGGGTCAGATTGATCTTAGAATAGGTTAATAGGACAGCTCAGCATCATGGGCTGAAGAGCAGGTACTGTGGGATAGTGTGCTATGTACCAAGATACAGTGAAAAGCTTGTCTTGCATACTGTTCATACAGATCAACTCGTTACACAGTGCATTGAGGCAGACCAAGGTCAAACAGTAACAGGAGACAATGTTTATGCTACCTCACGTCGTTGTGCGCCTCAATTCCAACATCCTCCACCAATGTGAGAGTGTCCTCAGCTTTGTTGAGAGAGAGAGAGAGAGAGAGAGAGAGAGAGAATGAGAATGAATTTGCCACTACAGTGACTTCCTCCTCTCCCCAACCTTTGACAGGATTCAACATTCAAAAACAAGTGTAAAGGAGAATAAATGATTGCTTCTCCAGATCTGATGCAACACAAAGAAACCACAAAAAGCATAAAGAGCACAATAAATATAAATATTAAAACAGCCCTATAAAACATACTGTACAGGTAACTGTTATACAGGTAGCTTCTTTGTATGTATATAAAGTGACTGTAGATGATGTGGTGGGGCGGGCTAATGGGTGGAGGTGTTTATCATCCTGATGGTTTGGGAGAAGTAGCCATTTTTGAATCTGGTAGTCCTAGTGTGGGTGGATACTACATAGCCTTCTCCCCTGATGGGCGTGCAATAAACGGTGCACAACCAGGGTGGGTGGGAGCATTTGTGGTTTTGTTGGCCTTTTCCTAGCACCTTTCTGTAGACATGTATTTGATGGTGGGTTGTCTGGTGCTGGTGGTGTGGCAACCTGTTTTACGTATCCATGGGATCAGGCTAGTGTCGATATATTTAAAGGAAAGAACCATATTACGCTCAGGTATGCGAGGTGGTTCATTACTATTCATTTGAGCTGAAATCTTGCACACTGTGGTAACACATTATAATCAGCTCTGGGCCTTCTTTTATCTTTCAGCTGTTCTCACCGACAAACTACCTGAGCTGCTGGACCCCCTTGAAAATCAACAAAGTGTCGTCGAGGTCCAGTTGGGTGAGTAGCTTCCTGGGAAAATCACCCTTAACATCTCCACTGTAAACACTGAAATTGTTCCTCTTGTGTTGGATAAATATCATATTCTTCCCATACCATTCCCTTCAGTAATTTATGTCCTTTTCAATCCCCAATGTGGATTTGGCTGAATGAGGAAAAGGCTGAAACAGGGATGTGTGCTGCGATTCTTACTCGACAAGAGAGAGACCAAGGTTCTCCCAGCATGTGGCTATCCCATTGCACTTCGGATGCGCTGATGCCTATGATGTCCCCAGATGCGAGATATGTGGCTGTAGAATTTGTGGCTGTGAGGGACTGCATTCATGAAAAAAAGATGTATGTTGCGATTATGTTGGATCTATAACCTTAATCTCAGTCAGGCTTTCCAAAGCTGTCTACCACTTTGAGATGGGGTTCTGTAAATAACACAGTTGAAAGAAAAATAATCTGGTGTTTTTTTTTTGATTAAAAGAAAATGGTTGGTTATTTTGTTAAGGTTACACATTGATGGAGCATGTTATTGTGTTATTCGAATGCTCAGCTTTCTGCCCTGGAACAACGCGTAATGGGTCAGCATCCAAGAAAGAACAAGAAAGGATGAAGTTGATAATGAATGACACATATTTAATACTGGAAAGAAAATCAAGCAGCCTACTGTACAACTTTCTTCTCTGTTACTTACTTTTTCATTAGTAATTTTGCTAGTGATCTTTTCTGACAATTAGCAGCCTTTCAGTCAATAACAAGCATTGTGTTGGATCTCCAGCTTGACTCCATACTCACAAAACAATTACTGGAGGGAGGAATTATTGGTTTAGAAATAAATGGCCTTCCACCAGGTGTGGAAGGATCGCACTATTGTTCAATGCTTTAAAGTGGACATTGAGGATTGCAGATGATCTGAAATTGCTGGGATCTGGTTGTCTACTTAGTTTTTCATCATTTGGAATTTTGAAGCTGACTCTAAAGAAGTACATAGTGAGGAGAGAGGGTTTCACTGAGCTTTTGTTGAAGGTTCCCAGGAGGGATACGTGTCTGTGATAGCGGGCCTAGGAGAACACATGGAGTAAGTCCTGATAAAGAAATGAAGCCCTGGATGTCGGAACCCATGTTGGTAATGGCTAGAAGTTGCATGACCTTTGCTTCTGTGAGTCACCTCAGGGGGATCCCTTGCTTGGACTGACAGGAAAAGTGATCACATTTGGACTGAGGGGGAGATACTATAGACCAGGGGTGCCCAACCTGGGGTCCATGGCTTCTTGAGTAATGGTATTTGTCATGACATAATGGCATGAAAAAGGTTGGGAACCCCGGCTATGGACAAAGGAGAGGGGAAAAGAGAGAGAGAGAGAGACTAGTGGAAGGGGATGCAAGATAGGCACTACTGTAGCCACGGTACCTGAGGATGAGTGATGTAACTGAAGTACCAATGTGGTTGCTGTCGAAGGAAATGTGACAGCAAGTCAAATCAAGTCAAGTTGCTTTTTATTGTCATTTCGACCATAACTGCTGGTACAGTACACAGGAAAAACAAGACTATGCTTTTCAGGACCATGGTGCTACATGAAACAGTACAAAAACTAGACTGAACTACGTGAAGACAACACAGAAAAAAACTACACTAGACTACAGACCTACCCAAGACTGCATAAAGTGCACAGAACAGTGCAGGCATTACAATAAATAATAAACAAGACAATAGGCACAGTAGAGGGTAGCAAGTTGGTGTCAGTCCAGACTCTGGGTATTGAGGAGTCTGATGGCTTGGGGGAAGAAACTGTTACATAGTCTGGTCGTGAGAGCCTGAATGCTCCGGTGCCTTTTCCCAGATGGCAGGAGGGAGAAGAGTTTGTATGAGGGGTGCGTGGGGTCCTACATAATGCTGTTTGCTTTGCAGATGCAGCATGTAGAGTAAATGTTCGTAATGGTGGGAAGAGAGACCCCGATGATCTTCTCAGTTGACATCACTATCCGCTGCAGGGCCTTGCGAGCCGAGATGGTGCAATTTCCGAACCAGGCAGTGATTCAGCTGCTCTCAATACAACCCCTGTAGAATGTGATGAGGTTGGGGGATGGGAGATGGACTTTCCTCAACCTTTGCAGGATATGGTTCACATGGGTAAATCAGAGTACTAGAAATGACAGGAAATTTGTAGGTTAATCAGTGTCAACAAAAACTTGGCAAGCAAAATTTATAGCTTTCCCTCACATAAAAAGTTCCCTCCTTTAACTTTGCAATTAATTCACCTTTCAATTTGCACTTTTGTTGTGATCTTCATTGGGGAATGGCATTCAGTCATTCATCACCTGAGAGGAAAAGAAATTTAATGAGAAAATGTGTATGGTGTTTGACTTTTCAATGAAAGTACCACTCTGGGTTTTGCCTCATATTCTCTGGATTTCTCATCTTATCCTTTTAAATAGATAAAAAATTCTTTAAAGGAATGTAAATTTAATTTGTTTTTACTTTGCTTAATCTTGTACAAGTTTAGTATTTCAGGTGGCTGCAATTAATTTTTGAGAACATTAAGATATAGCTTTGATTAACCTGATGATTCTCTAAAATGTGAGATGCAATATACACTATTTTATGAATTTGAATTTTGACATAATCTGTCATTGTCTTAAAATTCAAAGTCAATGAGTTTTTGGTCTGGCCAAGTTCCACTGGATTAGCGCACAGCCCAAATTCAGTAGAAACCAGATGCCCTCCTCAAAGCAGTTCTGATCTTCACTACGTGGCTGAGGGAAGAGTGCTGCCAAGTGTAGCCGACTCCCACATCTGGAGGGCGCCTGGAAGTTTGGCCTGTGGTAAATTAGACCGTTTTGCTGCGCCGTGTATTCTTGAAATGCCAGTCGATGTGGAATTGGCTCTGGGCTTCCAAGTTGCTGAATCTGATTTCTCAAAAGGTGAGAAGTCTAGCTTTAGTCAGCTCGTTCACTGGGATGGAGATGGGGTGAAGAGAATGGAGCCGTTTGCTGCAACCCTTCCTCTAATATTTTTCTGGTTCCTTTCCAATACCAAGTCCTAATAAGAGGTTTGAAGATAAGTCTCTGGAGCAAGCCAGTTAACTCTAATGTTCAATAATAAGGTATATAAAATTATGAGGGGTATAGATAGGGTTAATGCAAACAGCCTTTGTCCATTAAGGTTGGGTGAGATTAGAACTAGAGGCCATGGGTTAAGGGTGAAAGGTGAAATATTTAAGAGGAACACGAGAGGAACCTTCACTCAGATGTTGGTGAGAATGTGGAATGAGCTGTGAGTAGAAGTGGTGTTTACAAGTTAAATTCCAGCATTTAAGAGAAATTTGGATAGGTACATGGATGGTTATCGTCCATGTGCGAGTCAATGGGACTAACCAGAATAATATTTCAGCATGGACTAGAAGGCCCGAAGTCACGTTTCTGTGCTGTAGTGTTCTATGACTAAGTTGTGGCTGACCATATGCCACATCAATTTTTATGTGAAAACCCCAAAGAATTCCACAGATTCCTAAAGTCTTAAATGAAGGAATCCTTTAGTCCTCCGGTCTGGGAAAGCCAGCACTCAGCTCCTCTTGATCAAGCACTCAATGAATATTTTGACAACACTTTGGATTCTTATGAAGACTGTACCATTGTATTCAGTCCCTTACAGCTTTCTCATCCTCAGGATCCAACAAGTAAACTTTTTTTGCACTCGGTCAAGGTATACCAGAAGTCTGTATGTTTCCATCCTAGTCTACATCCTCAGGGTGGTCACATTTCTGTCATCTTGCTCCATAGTTTCCTCTACTGCCATAACGAGGCTACTATCAGGTTGGAAAAGCAATCGTTTATGTTCCACCTGGGTAGGCTCCAACCTGACAGCATGAATGTGACTACACTGAAAACAAGTGAAAACAACACAGAGAAAAAAAAGGCTAGACTACAGACCTACCCAGGACTGCATAAAGTGCACAAAACAGTGCAGGCATTACAATAAATAATAAACAAGACAATAGGCACAGTAGAGGGCAGTAAGTTGGTGTCAGTCCAGACTCTGGGTATTGAGGAGTCTGATAGCTTGGGGAAAGAAACTGTTACATAGTCTGGTCGCGAGAGCCTGAATGCTTCGGTGCCTTTTCCTATATAGCAGGAGGGAGAAGAGTTTGTATGAGGGCTCTGTGGGTTCCTTCACAATGCTGTTTGCTTCGCGGCTGCAGTGTGTAGTGTAAATGCCCGTAATGGCAGGAAGAGAGACCCCGATGATCTTCTCAGCTGACCTCACTATCCGCTGCAGGGTCTTGCGATCCGAGATGGTGCAATTTCCGAACCAGGCAGTGATGCAGCTGCTCAGGATGCTGTCAATACAACCCCTGTGGAATGTGATGAGGATGGGGGGTGGGAGATGGACTTTCCTCAGCCTTCACAGAAAGTAGAGACGCTGCTGGGCTTTCTTTGCTAAGGAGCTGGTGTTGAGGGACCAGGCGAGATTCTCCGTCAGGTGAACACCAACAAATTTGGTGCTCTTTATGATCTCTACCCAGGAGCCGACGATGTTCAGGAGGGAGTGGTTGCTCCGTGCCCTCCTGAAGTCAACAACCATCTCTTTTGTTTTGTTCACATTCAGAGACAGGTTGTTGGCTCTGCACCAGTCCGTTAGCCACTGCACCTCCTCTCTGTATGCTGACTCATCATTCTTGGTGATGAGACCCACCATGGTTGTGTCATTGGCGAACTTGATGGTGTGGTTCGAGCTGTGTGTTGCAGCACAGTCATGGGTCAGCAGAGTGAACAGCAGTGGACTGAGCACACAGCCCTGGGGGGCCCCCGTGCTCAGTGTGATGGTGTTGGAGGTGCTGCCTCCAATCCGGACTGACTGAGGTCTCACAGTCAGGAAGTCTAGAATCCAGTTGCAGAGGGAGGTGTTCAGGCCCAGTAGGCTCAGCTTTCCAATTAGTTTCTGAGGGATGATTGAGTTGAATGCTGAACTGAAGTCTATGAACAGCATTCAAACATACGTGTCTTTTTTGTCCAGGTGGGTTAGGACCAGGTGGAGGGTGATGGCAATGGCGTCGTCTGTTGAGCGGTTGGGATGGTACGCAAACTGCAGGGGGTTCAGTGAGGGGGGGCAGCAGGGCCTGATGTGCCTCATGACGAGTCTCTCGAAACACTTCATGATAATGGATGTGAGTGCAACAGAACGGTGATCACTGAGGCAGGACTACCTGGTTTCATTTATCACCTGCCAACTTATACTCTTTCATCTTCCCAGATATTCTTATTCTGGCATCTTCCCCCTTCCTCTCCAGTCCTGTTGAAAGGTCTTTGCCTGAAACATCGACTATTTATTCCCTTCCACGCATGCTGCCTGACCTTCTGAGATCCTCCAGTATTTTGTGTGTTGCTCCATGTTTTGATTACTGTTATAAAGTTTGAAGCATCGGTGGATATCCTATCGAGGTAACAGAGTCAACATGTCAGTCAAGGTACATCAAATCACTCCCTTTGTTCTTCATACTACAGCATTTGTATTGGTTTATTATTGTCACAAGTACCGGTATACAGGAAAAGTCTTTAGTTTGCATGCCAGCCATAGGGACCATTCCATACTGACTCAATGTATAGCACTGTGCAAAAGTCTTCAGCGTATGTAAAAAAAATTGTAAAGCGAAGATTCTTTCAAAACGAATGAAACAAAAATTTACTAAATATCAAAGAACTGAACAGTAAAAGAAGTAAATCAAATCAATCTTTGGTGTGACCACCCCTTGTCTTTAAAACTACATCAATATACATTCTTGTGCAATGTTATAAGAAAAATGGCTGGTATGTTGTACCAAGCATCTTGGAGAACTTACGACAGTTCTTCTGCAGACTTTGGGTGTCTTGCTTGCGTCTGTATCTCCAGTTAATCCAGGCGACCATGATGATGTTGAAATCAGTGCTCTATGCTGGCCACACCATCTGAAACTTTATACAACAATCTAAGGTGCATGTGGTACTAAGGTGCAAGAAGTACTTTTGTACTTCAGACAGATTATTCCAAAACATGGCATGCAAAAGCCATAAGACAGACACTTTTCACTATCTCTTAGTACATGTGACAATAATAAAACAAAATAATCTCAGTATGAAAAACACCCAGTGTGACTTGTTGTATCTCAACTGACATCTTGAGCCTGTACCCTATACAGGATTATGAACTAATTTGTGAAACTAAGAGTCTATAAACCATGGTTTGGTACAACTTGATTAACATTCGACTTACTTAAGCATGCATTAATACCATTGACTTCTAATAACTTAATATTTGAGCTACAGTTCCAATTTATTGCTTCTTATACTAAATCATGACACTCATGACTTGGACACCAAGACAACCCATGTGAGGTAAGTTGGTTGGGCTCACTTTGCTGGGGTTCTCTATAGTCTTCTCTGTGTTGTAAACTCAAGGTCATTCTTCTGCAATAGTTGTTCCTGAGTTGTTGCTGCCAATGTCCTTGATGGTCCTATATGGCATCTCCTAATCTTCTGGAAGGTTCCTCATGACTCTGTGAGCATTCATTTCATTGGCTAGAGAAAGGGGACATATCTGTTCCATTGTTCTGTGTTCCATACTCATTGTTAACTACCTGGGACACATTGAGGTTAAGCAATGGGTTCTCAAGTTCCCCTTCCTCTTTATATCAAGCTAGAGAGTAAAATTAACTTCTTCTCCCATCATGCCCAAATAGCTTTAGCTGTTAGCCAAACCTATATTGACATAAAGGCAGGAACCACTTGTTAACTTGGAGTTTTCTAGCCTGTAGATTTGTTCCTCTCTCATTATACTGATGTCCTTGGTGGCCAGAAGCTCCAAATCCTCCACCAACACATCCAGGAATTAATGTTAGCATATTTTGGCTTTTGACCACTCCGTCAGATGCCAGTATTGCTGTTAATGGAGCCTGACAGATCAGCTGTAAATCCTTGGGCCCACTCAATTAAATTTTTAATTGGACTCTGAAGCCTTGGGATTTTGCCTGACTTCCTCGGTGATAAACTCAGCCATGCCTCAAAAAGCAAAAAGAATACGATTTTCTTATCACTTTCTATTTCTCATGTGCTAAGTCATTAGAATGTAAGTGAATACTGATATAGATAGATATAGAAAACTGTTTTCTTGCCCAATATTTTTGCTTATATTACCTGTGATCAATAGAAGTCCAATCAAATGGCTGTCTGACATACAACTAAAATGTAATGACCTTAAATGGCCTTTTTAAGTCATTTGGATTAAATTCGATAAAGCAGCCACTTGAGTATCTATTGATTGAATTGTTGTTTGTTGAGATTGTTGGAAGAATTGTGAAAAGGCAAGCACCAACAATGTAATTTAACTACACTTACTGGGGAATTTGCTGCTGAAACCAATGACCCATATCATGTTGGTCTTTTGCTTTGAAATAAGAAGAAAGAGCAGAATGAAATTTATTTGCTTTTTTTGCATCCCCAAGGAAAATGAAACTTTTTCTAAAGTGACCTAAATAGACCCAAGAAAGATCAGCATAGCTTAATTGGCTCCTGATAATTCATGGTCTTAGAATCTGCTGAGGTGTCATCAACTTGATATGGCTTTTGTGAACTCCAAAGGTTACTTGTGCACATATAGTGTGTCATAATTACACTTTCTTCAGGGAGCTCCCTCCCAAGTTTACTGAATTAGAAAGGTTAAATTACAAGTTTTCAGCTGGTTTCAAATCCCTTGTTTGTCACTTAAATGAAGGTCAGACTTTTCAGTTGCACCATCGGGTCTAATCATAAAGATTTTACTCTACTCCTGACCTAAATATTCTGTGGCAGAGGAAGGGGTTCAGTCTTTTTTCCAGTGTAGACTCCTGAACCAACGTAGATAACTTTATTCACTTCAACACTAAATAATAGTTACACAATTTACGGACTCACTTTCAATGACCCTGCAACTCATTTTCTCAATATTATTTATCTACTTATTATTATTATTATTAGTTTTTTTGTATTTGCGCAGTTTGTCTTCTTTGCACGTTGGTTGTTTATCAGTCCTTGTGTGGTTTTTCATTAATTCTACTGTGAAGTCCTGCAAGAAAATGAATCTCATGGTAATATATGATAATTTATACGTACTTTGATAATAAATATACTTTAAAGTTTGAAGATACCAACACCATGGGAGTCATAAATTTGAGACGTGGGAGAGTGCAGATGCTGGAATCTGGAGTAACTCGCAAAAGGCTAGAGGAACTCAACAGGTTAACATCTCTGGAGATAAATTTTGGGTTGAGACCATGCATCTAGATTGACTTAATGAGTTCCTCCAGCATTTTGTGTGATGCATCGTGGGAGCAATGTTTGATAAAATTCCTGTTCACTTTGTTCATGTCCTTCTTTAATGGTGGTGGTAGACGCAAATACACGAGGGACATTTCAGAGACTCTTACATAAGCATGTGGATGTTAGAAAAAATGGAGAGTTAGATGGGAAGGAAAGGTTAGATTGACCTTAGAACAAGTTAAAAGATTGGCATAACATCATGGGACGAAGAGCCTGTGCTGTAACGTTCTATGTTCTACATATTAGTTCATTGCTAATACTCACTGAAAAGAAAGCAATGTTCTTGGATGACTGTAGATCATAAGGTGGATGTATTCCCACAGTATATAGAGGGTGTGGTACAACAAAGTGACCATCTTGAAAGGCAATTCAGAGTCAAACAACTCCCAATAACTTCAAAGCAAATTTCAAGATGTAATTTACAAAATAGTTGATAAATAGTTAGATTGATCCAAATACCTGAAACTAAAATGTTGCAGGAACAAGGTCGTAAGTAGAATGCTTTGCCATTTTATTGTGTTTTAATCACAATGCGATGAGCTGAAGATGAATCTTCATGTCATTACTAGTATGACAGTTGCCATGTTATCTTGTGCTGACATGGTGCTGTTTGGTATTGATTACTGGTATAATCGGTTATATGGACACCTTTTATCTTTAGTACCTGCCAAAAGACTTGTGACAGTCCCTATTGCTCAACTTCAATCTAATTCCCCCTATTTTCTTAAATTGTTGAATTAGCGGCGGGGCTTGAGTCCAAGAGTGGGAAACAACCAGAGGTTTGGCCAGGTCAATACTGGGCCAGATTGAAAGGGTCAGGGTGTCGGGGCTAGAGGCGAGGAATGGACCGGCGTTCAGCTCAGTGCTCTGCGAGGTTTACTCATCTCTACACTGAACTGAGGCTTTGGCCCGCAGCTAACAGACTCCTGGACCAGCCATGACTGCACTCTCACTTTCGTGAGCTTCAATTCTAAATGTTATTTGCTTAACTTTTATAGTTCTATAGGTCAGTTGTGGAGAGCGCCCTCTTCTTTGTGGTGGCGTGTTGGGGAGGAAGCATTAAGAAGAGGGACGCCTCACGTCTTAATAAGCTGGTAAGGAAGGCGGGCTCTGTCGTGGGCAAAGTACTGGAGAGTTTAACATCGGTAGCTGAGCGAAGGGCGCTGAGTAGGCTACGGTCAATTATGGATAACTCTGAACATCCTCTACATAGCACCATCCAGAGACAGAGAAGCAGTTTCAGCGACAGGTTACTATCGATGCAATGCTCCTCAGACAGGATGAAGAGGTCAATACTCCCCAATGCCATTAGGCTTTACAATTCTACCTCCAGGACTTAAGAACTTTTTAAAAGCTATTAATGCTTTTTGAGACAGTGATTTAGATGCATATCATATTTTTTTTTACTGAGTTAAGTATTGTATGTAATTAGTTTTGCTTCAGCAAGTGTATGGGACATTGGAAAAAAAGTTGAATTTCCCCATGGGGATGAATAAAGTATCTATCTATCTATCTATCTATCTAGTTTGCAGGACTTGTTTTTTTTCAGCACATTGGGTGTTTGATGCTCTTATTTTAAAATGAGTTCTATTGGGTTTCTTTGTTTGGTGGCTGCCGATAAGGAGACAAATCTCAAGATTGTATATGGTATACATACATTGATAATAAATGTACTTTGAACCTTGGATCACCCTTCTCACCTGTTGCAAGAGCATTGATGCCCATAACTTGTTTTCTTCTATTCTTTAAGTATTAAGGAAGGATACAGCATTGGGGATCATCCATACTTCAAAAGATGTACAGAACCATGCTTTGCGGAGCACAAATATATTGATTACCCAGCCTTCTCCTTATGCTGACAGTTTGACGAAGGAGAAACTTGCTGGAATCATAAAATTTTTCACCAAGGAAAAGACCATCCAGCCAGCTGAGCCTGCACCCACATCGTCCATTTAAACTAACCTAACTTGGGACACAGACAGAAGTGCAAAAGAAAGTTCAGATACAGGCTTATTATAACAGAGTAACACATAAAATGCTAAAGGAACTCAGCAGGTCAGACAGCATCTATGTAATGGAATAAACAAGCAACGTTTTGGGTCAGGATAATTGGAATCAATTACCCTCAGACAACAGTTGCTCATGAGCTCTTAATTTTTTTTTATCAAGGTAGCAGCTTAGGCAACAGGTAATGTAACCAAATGCTTATTTATTTCATTTAGTTAGAGATACCGCATGGTAACAAGCGCTTCCAGCCCAACAAGCCCACCCTGCCCAATGACACCCATGTGACCAATTAACTTTCTAACCTGTACATCTTTGGAATATAGAAAGTCATGGGGAGAATGAACAAACACCTCCCAAACAGTGATGGGAATTGAACCCTGATCTTATACAGCGGCAACTGTGTTACAATGCCGCCCCACTCGAAGTTGGCAGCCGTAGGATCTATAGTAGATTGTTGAATTATATGATAAAAACAGAAATTGTTTTTAATGGTAAAATTCTTAATTTAAAGCAGGCCCTCAGATGGTTGTAAATACTGAGCAGCACACACAAAATGCTGGAGGAACGCAGCAGATCAGGCAGCATTTATGAAAATGATGTAAAGAAAGGTCTCAGCCTGAAATATCGACAGTTTTTTCTCCTCTATAGTTGCTACCTGGCCTGCTGAGTTCCTCCAGCATTTTATATGTGTTATTCTAAATCTCCAGCATCTTGATTTTATTATTATCGCTGACGTACATTGTGAAATTTGTTGTTTTGTGGCAGCAGTACAGTGCAAGCACAACATAGAGTAGGTCGAGAGTGGGTTCTTGCATGGTTTCACACAGGACACGCTACAGACTGCAGAACTCAGTTCACCAAGGTAGCAAGGGCTTTTGGGTTAATGGCCAGTCTGAAGAAAACAATGATCCTCCATCAGAAGCCCCTCATGGTGTTTACAACTCATCTCGGATCACCATTGATGACCGCCTTCTCACCATGTCTGGGCAGCGTCATCTCCAACGACACTACGGTAGTAAGGGACGTTGACAGTCGACTCGCCAGAGCCAGTAATGCCTTCGGGCACCTCCAGAAACGTGTGTGGAAGAACCACCGGCTGCGTCTGTCCACAAAAATTCAAGTGCACAGGGCTGCCATCATCACAACACTGCTGTACGGCACCAAAGCCAGGGTCTTGTTCTATAAGCAAATCCAGTTGGTTGAGCGCTTCCATCAACACCAACTCTGCCCATCGTGAATATCAGCTAGCAGGATCATGTCTCCAGCAACAAGGTCCTGAAGAAGGCTCAAGTATTGAAGCCACTTTGCTGATCAAGCAACTTCGCTGGTCAGGCCACGTGCCTTGCATGGACAAATTCAGGTTACCGAAAACTGTACTCTACAGAGAACTCTCTCAGGGCAAGAGAGTTGATGGTGCTCTGCGCAAGAGGTAAACAACCAACTTAAGCAACAGTTTTCTCAGACAAATATTGAGGTTAGTGAGTGGCAGCAGCTGGCTAGTGACAGAGACCCCTAGAGAGCACTGATCCACGAAGCAGCCAAGAATTTTGAGAAACCCAGATCAGCGACTGCTGAAGAGAAGAGGGGACGTACGAAGGATCCTACTACCCAAGCACCGCATCGCAGCTGTTCCTGAGTCCCTACCGTTCCAGAGTCTGCAGATCCAGAATTAGCCTCCACAGTCACCAACAACTGTGCCATCACTCCTGAGGACTCTTCTTTCCTCCTGATCTTCACAACCAAAGAACCAGCCATCATCATCATCATCATCATCATAGTCCATGACAGAAAAAGGCCTGCTGGAAAATCCATACCTGAAAGTGTCCTGCAGCCGGATCAGGGAGACAATTTCCCTAGAAGTCACACAGAAGCAGGCCTGATATATTTTACAGAGCCATGCTTCTCCGTAAGTGGCTCGCAATGTTCTTGGCTAGGTGTGGAGATCTGAATTCAGCAGGTAGTTCCAACGTGTATATTTGATGCCACTGTGCATGTCTGGTGTTTCAGACACTTGAAAGGCTCAGACTCGTGTACTGATGACAGCATTAAATTTGGTCAGAAAGCTTTCAAAAGGTTTATTGTTGTCACATGTACCAAAGTACAGTGAAGAACTTGGATTTGCATGTTATCCATACAGATCACTGCATTGCATCAACAAATTGAGTTTGCACAAGAGAACAACAATAACAGAATTCAAAATATGGTTACGGAGAATGACATTTACAAAGTAACAGACAAAATGCTGGAGGAACTCAGCAGGTTGGGCAGCATCTATGGAATTGAATAAACTGACAATGCTTCGGGCTGAGACCCATCTTCAGGACTGGGAAGGAAGGGCGAAGATGTTGGAATAAAAGGGTAGAGAGAGAAGGTTAGCTCGAAGGTGATAGATGATGCCAAATGGGTGGGAAAGGTCAAAGGCTGGAGAAGAAAGAATCTGACAGGAGAGGAAAATGGACCACTAGAGAAAGGGAAGGGAGTGGAGACCCAGAGGAACATAACAGGCAGTTGAGAAGAGGTAAAAGGTCAGAGTGGTGAATAGAGTGGTCAGAGTCAGGGTGGGAGAAAATTTGATTACCACAGAGAGAAATTGAGATTCATACCATCAGTTTGGAGGCTACCCAGATGGAATATGATGTGTTGCTCCTCTATCCTGCGGGTGCCCTCGTCTTGACACAAGAGGAGGCCATGGACCAACACACCGGAATGGGACCATGGATCGACCTTCTAGCTAGTCTTCTTCTCCTCCCCCTACCTTTTTATTTTGACATCCATCTCCTTCTTTCTTAGTACTGAAGAAGAGTCTCAGCCTGAATCGTCAAATGTTCATTCATTTCCATGGATGCTGCCCGAGCTGCTGAGTTCCAAAAGCGTTTTGGGGGTGTTGCTCTGGACTTCCAGCATCTGCAGCTTTCTCATGTTACTGGCATGTACGTGAAAGATAGGCAAGGAAATGAGCAACATGGGCATCGATAAAATAAGATGAATAGAGTGAAATGAACACCTGGACAGGATCTGGAGTCTAAGACTTGAAGACGTAGATTTAAGATGAGGGGAAAATGTTTAAAAGGTACTGAAGGAGCAACTTTTTCATGGAGTCAAGGGTGGAGTGAGCTTCCAAAGGAAGTTGCAGAGGCAGGTGCTATTCAATGTTTAAACAGATAGGAATGATTTGGAGGGAAATGGGACTAGCTTAGACAGGCATTTTGGAAAGCACTGAGGAACTGGGCCCAAGGGGGCTTTTGCATACTCTATGACTCGATGACTCTATGACTATAAATACTGGAATGGATTGATCTTTCACCCAGAAATATTAATTTCTGGAATTCTCTACACAGGTGGTATGTAGAGACAAGATCATGTGGTATATTTAAATAGGAAGTGGATAAATTTTCAAAAGTTCAAGCAACCCTGTTCCATCGGAGTTGCTGTCCAGTGTCTGGTCCCTGAAAGACAAGCTGGGTTACCTGCTGCTGACCCAGCACCAGACAAGCTGATTTGCATGCATCTACCATTGAACCAATGTGAGATAAGGAACTACTGCATACTTGTGCACTTGTCTGCGTAGAACTGTGGCTCCGGGACAACATCCCTTGCACCATCAATCTTCAGGCCTTGCCACTCAGGGAATTGTGCTGATATTGAGGATTCAAAGTACGTTTATTATTAAAGAATATATAAATTAAACAATCTTGAGCTTTGTCTGCTTACAGGTAACCTCAAAGCAAGTGGCCCTAATGAACCCAAATTATAAAAAGGCCAACACCCAATGTGCAGAGAAAGAGGGGAAAAAAGCACAAATCATGCAACCGATAGAAGCGAGCAGCAGCATTCTGAACCAAATTGAGTGCATAGACCCGAATCCTGGAACAGCTGGAGTAGGCCCATAGCTTTGGTCTCAGTTCATCACACCAGGCTGCAAATTGTCACAAAGCGCGTAGCAGCGGGAGCAGTCTCACAGTCTCAACGCCACAAAGCGAGGAGTGAACATAGTGGAAGAGCAAGCAGAATGGGCCCGAACCATGCCTCCAGTCCCAACATCCTGCCTTTCCAGTCTATCTGGGCCAGCGTCTAAATTGTCTAAACGGCGGACTGTGCTGTGCAGTAGGACCCAGGCTGTTTCACTGTGATATGCTCCGAGCCCAGAGCTTGTTGCCCAGCTTCAAAACGTCCTTGATCTTTCCAAATTGATTCAGCGCTAATCCAACCTTCCTTCTGGTTTAGGTGGACAGGCACAGAAACACCTTTGCTTCGACTCCTCTCCGAATCATTCATTGTACCTCCTTCTTCAACACCGTCTCCAACTCCAACATCATCTCAAATAAATCACGCTCCAAATCTGCAACGCACCTGCATGGCTCATCTTTACTTGCCTCTTCATTGCCTGTGCTGATAGTTTACCATAATAGACCTCAGAAAAACTGTTACTACTTTTTAGTCAAACTTCTTGCCTTTTAAACTACCAGTAAATTGTCGGCCAACTTCAGTACGCCATCTTAAACAGGAAGTTTAATTTTTTTTTGTAACTGTATATGCTGGATCATAACTATATGTAGTGTGTGCTAAGTATGACTGTACATACTGTGTTTTGCACCTTGGAACCACTGTCTCATTTAGATTTGTACACATGTATGGTTGAATGACAATTGAATTTGAACTTGATCTTGAATTGAGAGGCCTGGGGTGGTGTAACAGAAAAGAAGTTGAGACAGTGGCTGGTGAATGATAGGGTAGGGTTGAAGGGCCAATTGGCCTACTCAGGCTCCTAATTCCTTTTGTGTTATTGTGAATGCCCAGCACTGGGCCATTAAATCCAATGCGATCCTTTGTAAACAAGCTTTTGGACACATCCTTTGGCTCTGTATTCATTGTGAATGCCCAGTGCTGGGGCATAAATCCGATGTAATCCTTTATAAACAAGCTTTTGGACATCTCCTTTGGCTCAGTATTCATTGTTTCCAAGTGCTTCTGTGAAGATATGGTAGGATATTTCGCGACATTTACAATATTGTTTTAAACAATTTGTTCCTGTCGTGCTTTCACTACAGAGTAATGTTACTGAGCCCGTAATATGACTAAAAGCTCGTTTTTAAAGTAAAGAATCTTTCAAATTATGAACAATGAGTGATAAAATAGTAAACTAAATTAACATAAATGTCCATTTTAAAGCCCTCAAATAGAAGGGTAGACTTTAAAAGGAATTTGAAAGCTGCACTGACTACGGTGTCAGTTCTTTTAAGATTCATTTGTATTTAGATAAATGTGCTTCAAATCTCAGACAAACTTTGGTCTTTGGGGAACGTGAAGGCTGTTCAATTTAAAGAGCTTCCAGAATAATTTGCTTAAATAGTCCTTATGATACAAGATAACATTGTCAAACCAACAGGCACAGGGTAGCGGGAGTGCTAATTTTCACCAGACGCATGCTAAGGATTCTTAATTAACTCCAAGAGACTATTAACTGCAGAAGAACTGTCAAGAGCTCTTAGCCACAGTTTGTTGTAACTCTTGCCTGTCTTGTACTGTGGTGTTTGTTTAATTATTATTTTTATTGTATTTGCACAGTTTGTTTTCTCTGCATGTTAGTTGTTGTGCAGTTTTTCATTCATTTTATTGTATTTCTTTGTTTTATTGTAAGTTTCTGCAAGCAAATGAATGCCAGAGTATTGTATGGTGACATAAAAGGTCTTTGGTAATACACTCAGATTATTAATAATACATTGGCCACTTTACTGAACCTCCTGAACCTAATAAAGTGGCCACTGAGAGTATGTTTCTGCTCTTCAGCTGCTGTAACCCATCTACTTCAAGCTTCAACTTACGCACTCAAAGATGCTCTCTGCACACCACTGTTGTAACACATCGTTATTTAAGTTATAGTTCCTTTCCTGTCAGCTCAGACCATAAGACCATAAATATAGAAACAGAATTAGGCCATTAAGCCCATCAATTCTGCTTCGCCATTGCATCATGGCTGATCCCAGATCCCACTCAACCCCTTTCACCTGCCTTCTCGCCATATACTTTGATGCCCTGACCAATCCGTAAATGATCAACTTCCACCTTAAATGTATGTACAGTCTTGGCCTCCACTGCAGTCTGTGGCAGAGCATTCCATAGATTTACTACTCTCTGCTAAAAAAATTGCTCCCTACTTCTGTTCAAAAGGACTGCCCCTTAATTTTGAGGCTGTGCCCTCTACTTCTGGATACCCTGACATAGGAAACATCCTATCCACATCCACCCTATCTAGTCCTTTCAATATTCAGTAGGTTTCAGTGAGATTCCACTCCCTGCGCATTCTTCTAAATTCCAATTACAGGCCCAAAGCTGTCAAACACTCCTCGTACATTAACCCCTTCATTCCCAGAATCATCCTCGTGAACCTCCTCTGGACTCTCTCCAATGACAACACATCCTTTCTGGGATATTCTGGCTTGAACCAGTCTGGCCATTCTCTTCTGGCCTTTCTTAACAAAGCATTTTCACACACAAAACTGCTGCTAACTGGATTTTCTTTTCTGTTATTTGCACCATTCTCTGTAAACTCTGGAGACTGCAGTGCATGAAAATCCCAAAAGATCAGCAGTTTTTAAGATACTCAAACCACCCTTTTAGGCAACAACAATCATTTCACAATCAAAGTCACTTAGATGAAATTCCCTATTCTGATGTTTAGTCTGAACAATAACTCAACCTCTTGAGCATGTCTGCATGCTTTTATGCATTGAATTGCTGCCACATGATTGACACAATCAAATGGCCACTGTGTGAAAGTTTACTTTGAATTTGATAACTCCTTCATTTTGTAAGTACTGTATATTGAATTAGTGTGCCTTGTTTGCTGATGAAATGAGCTATTGGGCAATACTTAGTTCTGTTATTAGCAGAAACATGCCGAGACATTGGTGCAGATGAGGGGAGTCTCCTTTATGACAAAATGGGCCTTGTTTAAAGTGCTATGAGTTGGGCAATGCCACATGCATGTACAGGGAAAAGTTCAGAACTCATTGACTATCTCTAGGCGCCACAGTAGTCCAGCAGGAAGTGCCGCTACCTCACAGCGCCAAAGACCTGGGTTCAATCTTGTCCTCAGATGTTGGTTGTGTGGAATTTGCCTGTTCTCCCTGTAACTGTTCCGATTTCTTCGGGGTACTCCAGTTCTCTGAGGGCCGTCACCTTGTCGTGGTGGAGAGTGTTGTGAGTTCCTGAGATCTCGAGAGCAAAGCTGTCTGGAGTTTAGCTCCTGGCAGGGTCACCCATGGCGGTAAGCTCAAGGGGGAGGTTCCAGACAAACAACAATCCAAACAAAATCTCAACAGTGGAGCTGGTGGAGGATGATGACACATCACAGCAGACTGCAGCAGTGAAGGGTTGTCAGTCATCTTGTATTCCATCTCCTGGATGCTGACAGAGACCATGTGGTGGCTGCCCAGGTATCAGCCTCCCTGTATTAAACAAATTCATGCACAGCTGTTCTCAAAATCATACTCGACTCAAGGGATCCTACTGCTACTACTGCCCTACTTTCCTCCTGCATCCCAAAGGTGTGGTAGGTTAATTGGCCAGTGTAAATTAGTATATTTCTTCCCAACCTGTGACATGTGAAAATGCCACCCCATTCTCTCAATTCCTCTGTCTCCGTCGTATCTGCACTCAGGATGAGGCTTTTTATTCCAGAACGAAAGAGATGTCCTCCTTCTTCAAAGAAAGAGTATTCCCTTCCTCCACCATCAACGCAGTCCTCAACTCTTCTATTTCACACGCATCTGCTCTTACCCCATTCTCCTGCCATCCTACCAGGGATGGTGTTCCTCTTGTCCTCACCTATAACCCCCACCAGCCTCCGTGTCCAGCACATAATTTACCAAAACTTCCGCCACCTCCAATGGGATCTTCCCCCCACGTTCTGCTTTCCACAGGGATCAATCCCTACATGACTCCCTTGTCCCTTGAGGAACAACACTTTGTATTCCGTTTGAGTAGCCTCCAACCTGATGGCAAGAACATTGATTTCTCAAACTTCTGGTAATGGCAGCTCTCCACTTCTCTATTCCCTATCTCCTTTTCCCTCTCTGATGTTATCTCCTTGCCTGTCCATCGCCTCCTTCTGGTGCTCCTCCCCTCTTTTCATTCTTCTGTCCTTCCTTCTGTCCTCTCCTGTTAGATTCTCCCTTCTCCAGCCCTGTATCACTTGCACCAACCAACTTACCACCTCTTTATTTCACCCCTCCCCTTCCCAGTTCCACCTATCACCTTGTGTGTTTTTAACTCCACTCCTCATCATTTTTTCTCCAGTCCTGCTGAAGGGTCTCAGCCCGAAACATGGACTGTATAGATCCATAGGTGCTGCCTGGCCTGCCGAGTTCCTGCAGCATTTTGTGTGTGTTGATCAAAAGGCATCACAGACCCAATGGGTCAAAAGGCCTGATTCTGCTCCTATGTCTTATGATGTTATAGTCTTATGGAAATGGACAGCTGACTTTTCAAGTCAAGATCTATCATCTTGATGTGAAACACTGCCCATCCAATTCCTTGCACAGACGCCGCTGGGCTTGTTGAGTTCCTCCAGCCGTATGCTGCTTCAGATAGCACCCATGTTCAGGACTGAACACGTGTCTCAAGAATGTGAGGCAACAGTGATAACAGATACGCCACTATGCAACGCGGAGAGAAAGTTTTTCTCAGCGGTTGCAAAGGCAGATTTGTTTTGAGTCCCTCCCGAGCACAGCACTCACACACAGAGCTCACACACTGCAGCAAGTTGGGATCTATGTAAGTTAACTATGGACATCAGATAGGCCAATGGAGTGTGTGACAGTTCACTGTGAACAGGATCTTCTGGGTTACTGGAGAAGTTTTTTGGAATCAGAATCATAATCAGGCTTATTATCCCTGACATTATGTCACCGAATGTGTTGTTTTGTGGCAGAAGTATAAAGCAAGACAGAAAACCCTACTGGAAGGTACAGTAAAATAAATAAATAAACAAATCGTGCAAAAGAGGAATGGTGAGGTAGTGTTCATGGGGTCAGAAATTTGATGGCAGAGGAAAAGAAGCAGTTCCTAAATCATTGAGTGAGTGCCTTCAGTGCCCTATACCTCCTTCCTGATGATAGGAATGGGAAGAGGGCATGTCCCGGACCGTGAGGGTAGTTAATGATGGATGCTGCCTTCTTGATGCAACACCTTTTGAAGATGTTCTTGATCATGGGGAGGTGACGGAGATGACTGAGTTCAGAACTCTTTGCAGCTTCTTTCAATCCTGTGCATTGTTGAAGTCGTTACTGGGTGGAAGGAGTAAACCTAAACAAACTTTCGATTGGCAGATGAGGCAGCACCAAGGAGATAAAAAAACGAACATATTTTTCAGTATAAAAGGAGGATGATTCATGCAAACTCAGCATTTTTTTTTTCATTTGGAATAAGCTGCCTGAGAAAATAAGACCAGTGCAATAATTTTCAAAAGAGAATTGAATAAAACCTCAAAGAGGTTATAAGCAAAGAGCAAAGGGACCTGGGAATAATTGGAAAGCTCTTTCAAAGAGACTGTACTGACCTCCTCCTGTGTTTCAGGAGTTTATGAATCTAGTTTCAGATAGATTGTTAATCCTAGATGCAGTCACGGTGCATGCTATAGTGAACACAGCAGTGTAATGAAAATATTGAAACAGGAAACCGTATAAAAGCAACTGAAGTTATACTTTGGCACCAAAGCTCCTGAGAAGTGGGTAGTAAAGTCGCCTGTTTTGGTTACAAATGTAAACTTTATGGTTTCATTCATTAGTTTGTCTTTGATGAATGTATGGTGTAGTTAATTAATAAGATTAGAATCAGAATTAATACTTGACATGTTTTATGAAATTTGTTGTTTTGTTATAACAGTACAATATATAAATTACAGTAAGATGTGTGTATAATAATAAATTAAATATGTAGTAAAAATAGAGAGCAAAAATAGTGTTGTAGTGTTCATGGGTTCATGGTCCATTCTGAAATCTGATGGCGGAGGGGAAGAAGCTGTTACTGAAACATTGTGTGTGTGGCTTCAGGCTCCTGTACCTCTTCCCTGATGGTAGCATAAAGAGAGGGCATGTCCTGGTTGATGGGGTTCCTTAATAGCCAGGGCATCAAAGGGTATGGGGAGAAGACAGGGGAGTGGGGATGACCGGAAGAATTGGATCAGCCCATAATTGAATGGTGGGACAGACTCAGTGGGCCAAATGGCCTACTACTGCTTTTGAGGGCATTGCCTTTGAAGATATCCTCAATGCTGTAGAGGTTAGTGTTCATGATGGAGCTGGCTGAGTTTGCAACCCTCTGCAACTTTTATGGATTCATACCAGATGATGATGCAATCAGTCAGAATTTGCTGGTGACATGCCAGATCTCCTTGAGCTGGTTATAATTGTCGCATGTACTGAGATAAAAATTGAAAACTTTATTTTGTATGTCATTTAAACAGATCATTTCATTACAGCAGTGAATTGAGGTAGAGCAAGAAAAAGCAATAACAGAAAGCAAAATAAAGTACTGAAGTTACAGAGAGGGTACAGTACAGACAGATGATTAGGTGCAAGACTTCCTCTTCTTAAGCTTCAACTGGGACAAATTTTGGACAGAGTTTACAATATACAAACATTGTCAAGTTGCATGTTTAGCTTTACTGACCAAGGACCTGAGTCATATTTGATTGAAACCTAATTAAACATTCTCTTTCTTTGATTAATTTCTCAGGTACAGTAATTTTAATTGATGGTCATTGTTCAAATGTTGCACCAATTTCTTTCCTGAATGAGGTGCAGAATAAATAGCAGCACCACAGACATAGGCTGACTCGGGATGGGTGATAGTGACGGGATTTTAGGAGGGGTCGCATTAAAGGCAATAGAGTAGGGAAGGGAAACTAGATCAGAGGAAACTATGGCTTGCATAGTAGTACTTATAAATCATAACAAACTCTTCATCCTTCCCAACAGATGGGAATTGAGGCAATCACGGTGCCATGACTTAAGCCCAAAACTCCTACTGTTTATTCCTCTCCATAGATACTGCCTCACCTGAGTTCAGAATCAGGTTCAATATCACTGGCGTATGTTGCGAATAATAGAGGGAAAAAGCGGTGAATTGTGAAGTATATGCCTTCATGCTTCTGTACCTCCTTCCTGATGGTAGCAATGGGAACAAGGCGTGATCTGGGCGCTGAAGATCTTTAATGATGGATGTTGACATCATGATGCCTTTTTGAGGCATTGCTCATTGAAGATGTCCTGGATACTACAGAGGCTAGTGCCCCTGCTGGAGCTGACTAAGTTTACAACTCTCTGTAGCTTATTTAGATCTCATGCAGTAGCCCTCCCAACCCCCACCCCCCATACCAGATGGTAATGCAGCCAGTTAGAATGCTCTCCGCGATACCTTTGTAGAAAATGTTCAAGTGTTTTTAGTGACATACCAACTTTCTCCAACTCCTAATGAAATATGGCCACTGTCTGTCCCTGCTGGAGTTCCTCCAGAATGTTGTGTTTCTCACTCTGTTTCAGACTTTCAGTGTTTACACTGAAGGCTCCCTTAAAGGCTGATAACCTTATAATCTTACATTTTTATGGGAAACAAGTAGAAATGAAACAGTTCCGTTAACCATCTTTCATGGGGAGATTTCCTTTCCTGTCAAGTCGTATTGAAAGCTGTCCATAAAACCCAGAGCTTCAAACTGTGAAGGGTGTATTTCAAATTAATGCAAGATAATTATTTGTATTAAATCGAGATCAACAGCACGGAAGCATGCCCTTCAGTTTTATTAATTTAGCCAACCATCAAGCACCCATTTATAGATTAGGATTATTTGGCACGTGTAAATTGAAACATCAAAACACACAGCATAGTCCAAGGATTGTGCTGGGAAGCCCAAATGTGATGCCAGGCTTCCAGCGCCGATGTCCACAACTCAGTAACACTAACCATTCACCTCTTGGAATGTGGGAAGAAACTGTAGTGCCCAGAGGAAACCAATATTGGTCACGGTGATAATGTACAAACTACTTACAAACAGTGGTGGGAATCAAATCTCGATCAGTGATCACTGGTACTGTAGATCAATTGCGCTAACTGTTGCCACGCTTATACTAATCCTATATTAATCTCCTGTTTTAATCTCTCCACTGTTGGATTCTGATGTTTTTAATTCAAGGTACTTTAAAAGTCTGGGAAAAAAAAGCACAAAAGATTTTGCTTCATGATTTTATTAAGTATTAATGGAACAAAGAAAGTTTAAAACGGAGAGTGATAGAGGACTAGGAAATGAAGAGAGAGAATAGCAAAAAGATAGACAAAAAGAAAAATTTTTAAAAAGATGGTATCCAACATGGGCCAGATCTTTTAATACTCTATAGATAAGGAACATTCTATTCAAATTTGCAGATAAGAGTCAGCCAATCAGACAGCCCCTATTCAACTAATGCAGCACCAGAGAAGCTTCCAGAGCTTTCCAGAATCATACACTGGGGGCACACTGAGCAACTGCATATATATATTGTGGCCACTAGGAAATATTCTAAACAGTTATATGTATATAAGTGGTTATATAAATACAAGCAGACCATTAAATTATTAAACTGCAAAAAAATAACCATTGAACAGTCAGACCCAACACCACATTCTTATCCACTACCCCAGAATTCTACCACTTATCACCTACTGGGGTTAATTAACCTGCTCCCCTGCACATCTTTGGGATGTGAGAGGAAACAAGTGCAGTCACAGGCACAAGGCACAGCAGAGCACCCAAGGTTGGGGTTGAACCGTAGTCTGTGGTACTATGATGTGGCCACTCTGCTAGCTGTACAACTGTGACACTTTTAATTAACTCCAATAAACAAAGAGGACAGGAATGAATCTGAGATATTTAAAGGCTGATTTTCTTTCTATTCGTTTCAATTCAACTTCTAAAGTTCAAAGTAAATTTATTATCATAGTACATATATATCACTATGTACAACCCCGAGATTTAATTTTCTTGTGCGCATTCACAGCAAGTACAAAGAAAAAACAAGCAAAATAATAATAATAAATAAATAAACAATAAATATCAAGAACATGAGATGAAGAGTCCTTGAAACTGAGTCTATAGTTGGTGGGAATAGTTCAATGATGGGTGAGTGAAGTTATCTCATTGGTTTTAGAGCCTGATGGTTAAGGGGTAATAACTTCCTGAACCTGGTTGTGTGAGTCCTGAGGCTCCTGAACCTCCTTCTTGATGGCAGCAGCAAGAATGGAGCATGTTCTAAGTGGTGTGGTTCCCTGATGATGGATGCTGCTTTCCTGCGACAGTTGTCATGTAGATGTGCTCAATGATGGAGAGGAGTGGGCTGTACCCACTGCCTTCTGTAGGCTTTTCCATTCAAACATATTGGTGTAAGCCACTGGGAATTTTGCTTGTGCCTAATTCACCTTTTTTTGGGGAGTGCTTGTACTTAGTGGTAAAATAATGAATTTGCATTCTCACTTTGAAGGTTCAAAATATTTTGGTGCTGAGTATCACGGTAATATCCTAGAAGGATCCATCTTGCTTGCTGTAAGCATGTAACCAATTGTTTTAGAAGACTTTTATTTAGTAGAAGAATCACTCAGGCATATTGTTTCATGAGTTATTGGGCTTTCCAAAGAGCATGGAGTTATCTCTGTATCTTTTTCAGCATGTAAACTTAATGTAATTTGAAAGAGATGGAATAGTTTGCAATGCCTGTGCTAGAGGACACCAGTCAAGCACAAGGCTGCTGCTTGGAATTAGAATAAATATTTATTAACTCCAGTTGACTGATGCAGCATCCTACCATATCAGTAAAATAATAAAATAATATACCACTGTTTTAGTGTATTATTAGAGCTAGAGAGTGCCTTTTCCTACCCATTGTGTAGGTGGAAGGAACAGGAGCTCAAATGAAGGAATAAAACATCCAATTACTGTAGCTTACTATAAGGATCACCATCTTGTCGTGGTGGAGAGGCTTGTGAGTTCCTGAGATCTCGAGTGTGATGCCCTGTGGAGATTATCCATCTGGTGCTTAGCTCCTGGTAGGGTCATCCATGGTGGTAAGGTCAGTGGGGAGGTTCCAGACAGATAGTGATCCAAACAAGATCTCAATGGTAAACCTGGCAGAAGATGGTGGCACAGCACGGGCAGTGAAGGTGGAGCTGTGAAGGATCCCCGGTCAACTTACATTCCATGCCTCTGGGCCCTGACCTGATTTGTCAAGGACCGTGCAGTGGCTGCCCACGCATCAACCTGTCCACGTTAAACAAATTCATGGAGAGGTGTTCTCCATTAAAGGAATCCAGCCAAACATCCTTGTTATATTCAGAGATTCAAAGTACATTTATTATTAAAGTACATATGCAGTGTACCACCCTGAGATTCATCTTTCCCATAGACAGTCACAAAACAGAGAAGAACTATGGAACCAACCTGTTCAAAGAAAAATATCAACACACCCTCCCTCCCCTCCCAACGCACAAAAAATCTGGATCTCAAATTGGCCTTTCCAGCTACCTAAGGACCCAGTAATAGACACTTACTTTGGAGAACATCATACTTGACTTGAATGATCTCAATTCTACTACTACTGCCAGCCTGCCAGTCAAAAAAACACGTTATCCAAATTCAGGTTGGTGGAACAGAAGGGAGTGAGGACAAAATGTGAACATGGATGTAAACATTTGATAACAAACCGGTAAAACCTGGACTAGGACTTGGAACCTTGAACTGAACTTGCCTTGGACTAGGACTAAGAACCCTGACTCGCACTTGACTTGGACTAGGAACCTGGACTCGGACTCAGAACTTGGACTTTGCCTCGGACTCGGAACTTGGACCTTGACTCGGACTCAGAACTTGGACCTCGACTCGGACTCGGAACTTGGACCTCGACTCGGACTCGGAACTTGGATCTCGACTCGGACTCGGAACTTGGATCTCGACTCGGACTCGGAACTTGGACCTCGACTTGGACTCAGAACTTGGATCTCGACTCGGACTCAGAACTTGGACTTTGCCTTGGACTCAGAACTTGGATCTCGACTCGGACTCAGAACTTGGATCTCGACTCAGACTCGGAACTTGGACTTTGCCTCGGACTCGGAACTTGGATCTCAACTCCGACTCAGAACTTGGACCTCGACTCGGACTCGGAACTTGGACCTTGACTTGGAGTCAGAACTCAGACCACAGACCACGAGCTTGGACTTGGACTGGACTTGGACCATGAAAAGACAGAATACCCAACTCGGAGTAGTGGCAAACGGCCAGACCTACTCGGCTGGAAAGGACTTGGACAACAAGGAGACAAAACCGCACAATGACAGTCCATACATCTCTTTGCTTGGAGTGGCAGCAAACAGCCAGCAGCTCAGCTGGACACGAAAACGACTGAATTCACTGAGCAGCCACAGGTACCGAAGAGACTAGAGTCCACGATTCTCAGCGGTCCTGGGATGAGCATAGCCACAGTGGCTACGGTGAGATGACTGGCTTCCAGTGATGTACTTCTGGTGACGGACCAGTAAAAACCATTATAACCCAGAGCCTCTTATGTTGCCGGTACAAAATGAAGATCAGGTGCCTTAATCAAGGTGCCCAACAGAACACGGGGAAAAGAAATAACTGGAATGAGGAATCCACCGACCAGACCGTAACAGGTGCAGCTGAAGCTCAGGGTAAGGTCACAGACTGGACCCTCCAATGGAACTGACATAGGGATTTACTCCAACAACATGTCTTCCCTTTGAACAGCCGCTTTCTCCACCAGAATTGCTACATGATTTAGATGGAAATGTTTTTCAAGCAGCCTCCTGTCATAACACAGCATCCTTTGTTATACAGTGACACATTACCCTAATCTAGCAGCTTTGATCTATATTTTCTGCCACATCAGTCAGCCTAGCAAATTATGATTGCATGTACAATTCATTACATCTTTTGGTATTATTTTCATCCAGAGACATTTTGAAGCTACACCGGTAATGTTGCAAGATTGGTTTCATCATACAGTGAAACACTACAAATTTGTAGTCAAATCATTGCTCATTTTTGGAAGTGAAACTCTTCTAGTCAAATAATAGATTCACAGCAAGACCCTCACTATTGGAACTATCAATGCAATCATTGTAGAAAAAGCTTTCAGAATGTGTATAAGACAGGCATTCAATTTCAAGTTCATTGTCACAGGGAAATTTCTAAATAAATCAGGGTCTGAGTTCAAGAGATGCAAGGCAATGTTACAACTCTGTAAAAACAGAGGTTTGGACCACACTTGGAATATTGTGTTCAATTCTGGTCACCTCGTTGTAGGAAGGAGAATTAGAGAGGGTACAGAGGAGGTTTATCAGGACGCTGCTCGGATTAGAAAGCATGACTTATGAAGATCATAAAATATAACAGCAAAATTAGGCCATTTGGCCCATTGAGTCTGCCTCGCTATTTCATCATGGTTGATCCATTTTTCCTCTCAGCCCCAATCTCATGCCTTCCCCCTGTATCCCATCATGCCCTGACCTATCAAGAATCTATCAACTTCTGCCTTAAATATACACAAAGACTCAACCTCCACAGCCACCTGTGGCAATGAATTCCACAAAGTCACCACTCTCTGGCTAAAGAAATTCCTCTACATCTCTGTTCTAAAAGAGCTCTCCCTTAATTCTGAGGCTGTGTCATGTGAAGATAGATTGAGAGAGCAAAGATTTTTCTGTTTGAAGCAAAGGAAGATAAGAGGTTGACTTGATAGAATATACAAGATGAAAGAGGCATAGATCAAGTGGAATGCAAAGACTTTTACTCAGAGCTGAAATACTAATATGAGAGGACATAATTCTGATGTGATTGAAGGAAATTGTGGGGGGGAATGTTAGAGGTAGGTGTTTTTACACAGATTGTGGTGGATATATAGAACACTCTGCCAGGGATGGCGGCAGAGGTATCTAAGAAACTCTCAGAGAGGCGCATGAATGATAGAAGAATGGAGGGCTATGCAGGAGAGAAGGGTTAGAGTGATCTTAAAGTAGATTACATGGCCAGCACAACATTGTGGGCTGAAGGGCCTGTACTGCGTTGCAGTGTTTTATGTTCTATATTCTAATATTTATGCCATGAATCAGAATCAGGTTTATTATCACCGGCATGTGACGTGAAATTTGTTAACTTAGCAGCAGCTAAGTTAAAATTTCTAATTAATATTTATGTTTGCTTGAAACTATTGTTGGGTACAAATTGCCATACAGAACCTACCACAGGAGAAAGTTACTTTGCCAATAATACCTCTCCTTCTTCTTCTTTTCTTGGGATCAGACTTACCTCTGATCACTTCTGAGGGATCAGTTCACTCTTGCAAATGGTTTGTAAGATGGTTCACTGCTTCTACTGTTGAAACTTGGCCTCCATTTGCCCACAGTGCATGGGGACAAGGTCTTCAATTCCATCCCAGATGGTCAGTCTCCACTTGAGGGGATGATGGCCAAGAGATTCTCAAGAGATACATCAGAATCAGAATCGGGGTTGCTATCATAAACACAGGAGATTCTGTAGGTGCTGGAAATCCAGTGTAACACACATAAATTGCTGGAAGAACTCCACAGGTCAGGCGTCTAGGGAAAGGAATAAACAGTTGGTTTTTTTGGGGGCAGGACCTTTCATCTCCTGCTATATATATGTAGCTAGGGAACCTAAGATTTTTCCACAGTACTGCAGTAATTTTAGTGCTACTGTTGCCAAAAAAAAAAACAAATTTCATGATATAGGGGAGTGATGATAAACCTGACTCTGATATGGGTCTCTATTGTAGGCTGAACACTAAATGATGAACTCTTGATCTTCTAATAAACCTTATTGTGGCTCTTGCAATTTATTTGTCCACTTTCACTGCACTGTCTCTCTAAATGTAGCACGATGTGCTGCATTGGTTTTACCTCTTTACCACCTCAGTGTACTTCTGTATGGATTGATCTGTCTGGATCTGTCTTTTCACTGTATTTCGGTACCTGTGACAATAATAAACCAATACCAACACTTGCTGTACAGATAAGTGAGCAAGGCCTTTCGTTATTTATTTTTTTATTTAGAGATACAGCATGGTACCAGGTTCTTCTGGCACAATGAGACCCTGCATTGGTTTCATCACTCCCACGTAAGCAACTAGCTACTAAACCGTATGTATTTGGAAGGTAGGAGGAAGCTGGAACACCTGGAGGAAACATACCTCACGGGGATAAGGTGCAAGCTCTCTCCTTCCTGACAACAGTGGGAATTGAACCCCAATCTTACAGCTGACACCGTAAAGGATTACCCTACCAAAAAACTTGGTCCCGCTCATCTCCTTTAGAGTTTTCCCTCCTCATCTGGGGTCTCCTCAAATCAACACAGACTTTAAGAGCAAGGAGTTATTCACCTAAGAACCAATGCCATTTGCAAGCACAGAATGAAAGGAATTGGTGGGATTCAGAACAGTGACAGCAGTCCTTCCTATGGAGAGCAGATCAAGGGACTCTAATCAAAAGGACAGATCAGTGGTAGAATCCAAAGGCAATAAAGGCATGCATTGCAATTTAAAGCAAGTTTAAGACCTTGATCTCAATATTTGTATCTCTATTTTAGAAACCTCAACTGTCCTTTAAATGAGAGGGGGAAAGTTTAAAGGAAATGTGCGGAGCAAGTTTCTTTCTACACAGAGAGTGCTAGGGTGGCATGATCATGTTGCAGCTAGCAAAGCACTTTACAGCACCTGCTGAAGGGTTTCGGCCTAAAACATCAACTGTACTTTTTCCATCGATGCTGCCTGGCCTGCTGAGTTCCTCCAGCAATTTGTGTGTGTTGCTCAGACTTCCAGCATCTGCAGATTTTCTCTTGTTTGTTACAGCACCAGCTGTAAGATTGGGACTCAATTCCTATTACAGTTTATAATAGTTTATGCATTCTCCCTGTGACCACTTGAGTTTCTTCCAATTGCTCATTTCCTCCCACATTCCAAAGATATACAGGTTAGGGTTAGTGAATTTTGAACATGTTGCCTTGATAAGGGTGGAATACTACCCTGGAAACTGGTTCAAAGTTCATCTATTATCAAAGTATGTCGACATTATACAGCCTTGAGATTTGTCTTCCAACAGGCAGCCACGAAACAAAGACACCCTGAAGGACCCATTGAAAAAAGACATCAAACATGCAAAGAAAAGAGAAAAAAACAAATCATACAAATAATAACTGCAAGCAAGTAGTTTTCTGAAATGAAGTCCTCAAAGAGAGTCCGACACACATAGTTCAGTGAAAAGCCAAGTAAACATCGTAGAGCAACGAGCTGAACTGACCCATCCCTCACCTCAGGTCCCAGCACCCTGACCTGTTCAATCTAGACCAACACCTAAATTGCCATCCAAGCACTGGGTTTGGTCGCCTCAATATGCTCTGGGATCTGGACCCCGCCAGCTCGATTGGGCCTGTACACAACCTTTCTGATTCGGAACTGGTATTGTCTCACTGAAGTTAAATAAACATTGCCCGTATGGTTGTTGTTCCAAGGAAACACAGAAGTTAGGAGGAGGATTAATGGGTGACACAGTAATGTAGCAGTTAGTATAATGCTTTACAGTAGCAGCTGTAAGGAGTTCAATTCCCACTGCTGTCTGTAAGGTGTTCATATGTTCTCCCTGCATCGCTGTGATTTTCTCCAGTTTCATCCCACTTTTCAAAGATGTACGAGTTGTGTGGTTTTCACAAATGAAGCATGACAACACTTGTGGGCTGCTCCAGCCACATCCTTGATGCAAACGACGCATTTCCTCATACGTTTTGATATTTTGATGTACAAGTGACAAACAAAGGTAATAGAACTCAAGCAGGAAGAGACCACTTGGTCCTTTAAGGTTGTTCTGCCATTCAACATAATTGTGATTCATCATCTAAAATCAGTCCATGTTCTGCCCATACTCTATGGTCTCTTTGGACTTACTGATTCTATATTTCCTTCTCCACCGTAGAGTCAAAGTCATAGAGACATATAGTGCAATAACAGGGCCTTCAGCCCAATGGTCCATGCCCATCCGAGCTAGATCCACTTGGCCCATATCCCTCTAAAACTTCTCCTGTCCATATAGCTGTCCTATCAAAGTATGTATACAAAATACAACACTGAGATTCATCCACCTGCAGGCAGCCATGAAACAAAGAAACTTGATGGAATCCTTTTCAAGAAAACATCAAAGCGCAAGAGAAGAGCAACTTGCTCAAACAGCAAAAAGCGAGTGAACAACATACAGAATATCCGACATCAAACCATGAGTCCAGTGGTATTCCGTTCAGTTCAGCACCACACCGCTAGCCCATTGCAGGGCGCAGGGCCATTCTTCGCCAACGTGCCCCAGTCTGTATCAAGTACCACGAACAAAACACTCAAAAACAGCAAAAAAAAAGAGTAACCAGAATCCAAGAATACATGCAACGTGAACTACAAAGTTTCCTAAAATGAGTGCATAGCCTCATCGATCAATCCTTGCACATGGATCCCATGACTCCTGCACTTTCCTTTGACAGCAGCTAGTGAGAGGGAGAGGAAGACCGGTCAAGCACAGGGAGACGGCACTGAACACCAGCCCATCCTCGTCAAGTTCAACCTTGCTCAACACCTCGATTGAACAGAAACAATGGAGCCCATCATGGGACTGCACCCTTGATGCCACAATTGGAAAATATCAATTGAGTTGATCATTTACTCACTTCCAGGCTTCCAGGCCTCCAGGCACTCCATTCCAATCCTCACTGAATTCCCTCGGAGGACGTAGAGTGCCAGATCACTCAATCGGCCTAAAAACACACCATGAAAATGTAAATCACAGGTTCCAATAGCATGCAGCTTAGTAGTAGAATCACATTTGAAAGAAGAAGTGAAATGAATAGTTTTGTGAACTGTCTGCAGGACATCGCCATTGGTCACATTGTTCACTGGTGCCATCTTGAAGCAGCAGGCATTGACATTCTATTAAATCTTCCTCTTTTTACCAAAAACCTATGCCTTCTAATTCTTAATTTCTCAGTCCTGAGAAAAAGGCATTGCATTCACCTTATCTGTTGCCCCTCCTAATTTTATACACCTCCACAAGATCACTCCTCTTTCTCCTGAGCTTCAAGGTCCTAGCCTTCCTAACCTCTCCCTGTAATTCAATCCCTCAGGTCCTGGCAGCATCCCTATAAATCATTTCTGTACTCTTTCCATTTTACAGCATAAAGCCATAAGACTTATGAGCAGGATTAGGCCATACAGCCCATTGAGTGTACTCCACCGGTTTTATTATCCCTCTCAACCCCATTCTCTGATTTTAATGGGCATCTTTTCAACAACTGGATTTCCAAAACTGAACACAAAGTTCCATATTTTTAAAGATTTAGCTTCAATTGGTTTCTATAGTTGAGAATTCCTCTTTCTTGGATGAAATAAAGATCTTTTCATCTCGATCTTAAGTTATCAGTCCTTTATCCTTCATCTTCGACTGGCCCAGCATTGGGACATCTTTCCTGCATTTAGTCTGTCTATTCACAAGTGCTTAATGGAAGATATTGATCATATATTATAACAATTCCTAAAATAATTGTACTTGTAATGGATCTTTGTCTACATAATATACATCCTAGCAAAATATCGATAACACTAAGCTGATTAATGTGTCTTCATGCTTCCCATGGTAATCAAATGTATGTTGCAATATTAAATGCAGGCATAACTCATAAAAATAAATGTGAGTGCTGGAATTAAACTGATGGAACAATGGCAGGATTATCTATTTCTTCAAATCATTAATTGGTTATGCAGTCAATAAGATGTAATGCATACAGAGGAAGGATTAAGTATTCATACTGGTCTGTAGTGCAAGACAATGAAACAGATTAAACAAAGTTTGTAGGCCATACAATCTTTGATCTGAGATGAGTTCTTCCAGCATTTTGCATGTGCTACTCTGGATTTCCAGCACCTGCAGAATCTCCTGTATTTAAAGTTTGCAGGCCAATAATTTGGCATCAAAACCAAATGGTATTTACAGCATGTGCTACATTGACGACTGCATTGGTGCTGCTTCATGCACTCATGATGAGCTCATCAATTTCATCAACTTTGCCTCCAACTCCATCCTGCCCTTAAATTCACTTGTCCTGTTCTCTCTTCCTTATCTCAATCTCTCTCCCCTATGTCTGGAGAAAACAGTCGGCCAATATTTTTTATAAATCTACTGATTCTCACGGCTGTCTTCACTATACAGTAGCTTTTCCCACCCTGTCTCCTGTAAAAAGACCTTTCCCTTTTCTCAGTTCCTTTGTCTATGCCACATCCACTCCCAGGATGAGACTTTCCTTTCCAGAGCATCAGAGATGTCCTCCTTCTTGAAATAACGGCATTTTCCTTCCTCCACCATTGATGTTGTCCTCACCTATATCGTTCGTTTCACGGATGTCCACACTTAGCTGATGTTCCCATTGCCTTACCAGGGATTAGAGTTCTTCTTGTCCTCAACTACCACCCCATGAGCTTCCACATCCAACATACCATTCTCTGCAACTTCTGCCATCTTCAAAGGACCCCACCACCAAACACATCTTTACTTTGACCCACTCTCCACTTCCTCTGTGATTCCCTTGACAATTCATTCCTCCCTACTAATCTTCCACCTGGCACTTATCCCTGCAAGCCAGAGAAATGCTATACCTACACATTCAGCTGTTCTCTCACCTCCATTCAGGGCCCTAAACAGTCCTTCCAGCTGAGGCAATACTTCACCAACAAAGCTGTTGGGGGTCACCTACTGTATTGGGTGCTCCCAATGTGGCCGCCTCTACATTGGTGAGACCCGATGTAAATTGGTGGACCACTTCATCAAGCACCTCCACTTCAGCTGCAAAAAGCTGGATTTCCCAGTGGCAAACCATTTAGTTCCTCAGGCTGGAGGAGCAACACCTCATATCTGTCTAGCTAGCCTCTGATTTGATGACATGAACATTGATTTCTCCCACTTCCGGTAATTCCCCTCCCACTTCTATTCTCCACTGTGGCCTCTTACTTCTTCTCTTCATCTGCCTATCACATCCCCCTGATGTTCCTCCTCCTTCTCTTTCTCCTACGGTCCACTCTTCTCTCCAATCAGATTCCTTCTTCTCCAACTCCATTGCCCTCTACACCTATCATCTTCAAGCTTTTTAATTTACCCCTCTCCCCAACCACCTGGCTTCACCTATCACCTTCTAGCTGGTGCTCCTTCCCCTCCCCCCACTTCCTTATTCTGTCTTCTTCCCCCTTCCTTTCCAGACCTCAGCCCAAAACATCAACTGAGTGTATAATTTCCATAAATGCTGCCTGAACTGCTGAGTTCCTCCAGCATTTTGTGTGTGCTGCTCAGTATTTACAATGAGGGCCTACTTTAAATTATGAATTTTGCCATTTAAAAATCAACTCCTGATTTTATTGTAGAATTCAGAAATCTCCTATAGGATCTAGGAGTGCTAACTTGGAGTAGAGCAGCATGATAGTGTAGCGGATAGTGCAGAGCTTTAAAGATGCGTCTCTTTCAGATCAGCGTTCAATTCCTGTCACTGGAAGGTTCTTGTACATTCTCCCCATGACTGCATGGTTGCTCTGATTTCTTCTCATATTCCAAGGATGTACAGGTTAATAGATTAATTGATCATGTGGGTGTAATTGGGCAGTGCAGTCTTGTTGGGCTGGAAGGACCTGTTACCGTGCTGTATCTCTAAATAAGAAAAATCAATGAGTATTTGGTTACACTACCTGTTGCCTAAGCTGCTACCTTGATAAAAAGTTTAAGAGCTCACGAGCAACTGTTGTCTGAGGGTAATTGATTTCAATGATCATTAAATTGATCCCTGCTTTCTGACATAGCAAGTAATTGCTAATTATTCCTGCTGAACAAGAGTACCAGGTGCCATTGCTGAAGAGTGCAGGCGCTCCTTACTTTCTGACTGAAATCACCTCATGACACTTTATTGGGAAAGGGACATTGGAGATGTATTTGAGAGGCTTTCAGCAAAATTCTGACTATTCACTGAAGCACAAGCACAAGAGATTGTGCAGATGCTGGAGATGCAGAGTAACACACATAAGATGCTGGAGGAACCCACGGGTCAGGCAGCATCTATGCAAATACAAAAACAGTCGATATTTCTGATCGCGACCCTTCATCTGTCCTGATAAAGGGTCTCAGCCCAAAATGTCGACTAACGGATTCCTTTCTGCTGAATTCCTCCAGTATTTTGTAATTATTCACCGGCTGAAATGTTTTTCTTTACAGCAGACTTTCTGATTCCAAAGTGTGAACTTTGGCAACTCATATATTCCTCCATAAGCTGCACAATACCCAACAGATTTATCACTAATTCCTTCCTGAAACATCAGACAGCAGTGTTAGCACTTTAGAGCTCAAAGCTCCTTCTAAAAACTTCAATAATAGCGGAAAGTGTGCTCACTAAGTATACTTGAGGGAATCATTAAAGGTTTACAGTTTATTTCGGGTTAATCTTTGCTATTTTAATGATTCTAATGGTGCCTGGCAGTTTAGAGTCATAGAGTCATTCAGCATGAAAACAGGCCATTCGGCCCACTGAGTCCACACTATCTGGTGCTCATTTTATACCAATCCTGCAAAAATCCATCTAACTTTGCACACAATTTCATCAGTTCCTGTAGAAGTAGTAGAGGCAAGTTCAGTTGTGTCATTTAAGGTAAAATTGGATAGGTATATGGACAGGAAAGGAGTGAAGGGTTATGGGCTGAGTGCAGGTCAGTGGGACTAGGTGAGATTAAGAGTTCGGCACGGACTAGGAGGGCCGAGATGGCCTGTTTCCATGCTGTGATTGTTATATGATTATAGTTCTCCAGATTCTGCCATTCCTCTGCAAACAAGGAGTGATTTACTCTGGCCATTAATCCATCATGTCTTCAGGAAGGGAAAGGAGACTGCAGTGACCGGAGGAAACCTGTCATGGAGAGAGCATGCAATCTCCACACAGGCAGCACTGGAGACTGAACCCAGATCACAGAGGCTGCAAGGCAGCAGTTCCACCACCCACTCCACTGCATTGATCAGAGTTCCTACAGACCAAAGTTTAAAAAGTTCAAAGTAAATTTATTATCCAACTACATATATGTCACCATGTATAACCCTGAGATTCATTTTCTTGTGGGCATACTCAATAAATCTATAAATAATAGCCATAACCGCATCAATGAAAGACCACCCAAGTAGGACATTTAACCAGAGCAAAAAAACAACAAAATGTGCAAATACAAAAAAGAGAAGTAATAATAATTAATAACTAAGCATTAAGTATTGAGAACAGGAGGTGAAGAGTCCTTGAAAGTCCACAGATTGTGGGATCACTTCAATGATGGGGGAAATTGAAGTTGAGTGAAGTTACCCCTTTCGTTCAGGAACCTGATGGATGAGGGGTAGTAACTGTTCCTGAGCCTGATGGTGTGAGTCCTGAGGCCACTGTACCTCTTTCCTGATGACAGCAGTGAGAAGAGAGTGGTGGTGGTCCTGGGTGGTGGGGATCCCTGATGGTGGATGCTGCTTTCTGAAACAGTGTTTCATGTAGATGTGCTCAATGGTGGGAAGGGCTTTTCCTGAATGGGATGTATCCACTGCTTTTTGTAGGATTTTCGATTTAAGGGCATTGGTGTCCCACACCAGACTGTGAAGCAGCCGGTCAATATACTCTCCCCGCACATATGCAAAAGTTTGTTAAAGTTTCAGATGTCATGCTGATTCTTCGTAAACTCCTAAGGAAGTAGAAGTTCTGCTATAGTTACATTGTCATTGCACCTGGGCCCAGGCCAGGTCCTCCGAGATAATAGCACTGAGGAATTTAAAGTTGTTGACCCTCTGATTCTCCAGTGAGGACTGGCTCATGGCACTCTGGTTAACCCTTAATGAGCACAACACACAGAGTGCTGGAGAAACTTGACGGGTCAGGCAGCATCTGTGGAGGGAAATAAATAGTCAATATTTCAGGCTGCAACCCTTCACTGGGACTGTAAATGAAGAGGGGAAGAAGCCAGAATAAGGAAGTGGGGGAGAGGGGAAGGAGTACAAGCTGGCAAGTAATGTAGCAGTTAGCGCATCGCTTTACAGCGCCAGTGAGCACCAATCAGGTTTCAGTTCACTCTGCTGACTGTAATGAGTTTGTACATTCTCCCCATGACCACATGGGTTTTTTCCAACTTCCTCCCACTTTCCAAAGATCTACAGGCTAGGGTTAGTGAGATGTGGGAATGCTATGCTGGTGCTGGAAGCATAGCTAAGCTTACAGACTATCCGGCGTAAACCTCACAGATTCGGTTTGATGCAAAATGTTGCAATTCACTGTATATTTTGATGTATGTGTCACAAATAAAGCTAATCTGTAAAGGTGACAGGTGAAGCTAGATGAGAGAATGTAGCTAGGTGAGTGACTGGAGATGAAGCAAGAAGCTAGGAAGTGATAGGTAGAACAGGTAGAGGGCTAAAGAAGAAGGAATCTGATAGGAGAGGGCAGTTGACTATGGGAGAAAGAGAAAGAGGTGATGGGCAGTTGAGGAAAAGAGTAGGGGTGAGAGAGGAATGAGAATGGAGAATGAACAAAAGGGAGAAGGGGGAGAGCATTCTAACTGGTTACATCACCGTATGGTATTGTGGAGCTACTGCATAGATCTGTATAAATCTGCAGAGGGTTGTAAACTCAGTCAGCTTCATCATGAGAACCATCCTCCCCAGCACCAAAGACATCTTCAAAAGATGATGCTTGAAAAAGGCAGCATTATCATTAAATACTCCTATTACCCAGGACATGGTCTCTTCTCAATGCTACCATCAGGAAGGAGGGACCAGTACCTGAAGACAAGCACTCAACATTTTAGGAACACTTTCTTCCAGTCCCCCATAATATTACAAATGGACGATGAACCAACCCATGAACAATGCCTTAATATTTTTGTTCTCTTCTTGCTCTACTTATTTTAATTATATTTTATGTATCTTTCTTACTGTAATTAATAGCATTTGCTTATGTATTGCACTGAACTGCTGCCACAAAACAAAACACTTTTCACAACACATATCAGTGATATTAAACCTGATTCCGATTCTGATTCTAATTCTGATACCATTCAGCCCATCAGGTCAGGGACTACATCACTGGTTAATTCGGAGATGGGTCTGATTCCACTCTCGCAGTACAGTTATCAGAAGCAGTGCATTTATTTTATTTCACATTATTTTATTTGGAGATACAGAGCAGAACTGGTTCTTCTGGCCCTTTGAGCTGTGCTGCACCACAACCCACCAATTTAATCTGAGCCTAATCACAGGACAATTTACAACGACCAACTAACCTACATCTTTGGACTGTGGGAGGAAACTGGAGCACCTGGAGGAAACCCACATGCACACGGGAAGATGCCTACAAACTTACTTTGAAGGACACTGGAATTGAGCTCTGAACTCCAGTGCCCTGAAATGTAACGGTGTCACACGAACTGCTATGCTACTGTGACGCCCCACAGAGTATCATAGAGGTCAGTGCCATTACCAAGGATGTATTCGTTCTGCAGCAGACTGCTGTCCCAGCTGTCCTGCTCTCCCTCTGGAAACAGAAAGATGGGCATTGAGTGACAGGACAAATCCACTGATGGCAGAGCTGATCCCTGTCTCAGCATGAGGGCACCAGGCAGAGTGAGAGTTAGGCTGCTGTATAAAACACGATGGAGCAAACCACAGCCTGCTAACACAATAATTCTGAGAGTCAGAATCAGGTTTATTATCACTGCTTCTGATAACTGTATAGAGAGTGGAATCAGACACATCTCTGAATTAACCTATGATACTCATTAACTTGTGTAGCCTCCAACCTGATGGCACAAGCGTCAATTTGTCTAATGTCAGAATTTGAATCAGAATCAGGTTTAATATCACTCACATATGTTGTGAAATCTGTTGTAGATTGCAAGACATAAAAATTACTATAAATTACAAAAAGAAATATATAAAATGTAAATGTCATGTAAAACAAAGGAACAAGATAGTGAGGTAGATATTGATATTGATACATGGGTTCACAGATTCTTCAGAAATCTGATGGCAAAGGGAAGAAGCTGTTCCTAAAATGAGGGGAAGAGGTTGTTTCTAAACCTTTGAATGTGACTTTAGACTCCTGTACCTCCTCTCTGATGGAAGCAAAGAGAAGAGAGCATGTCCTGGGTGCTAGGGGTCATTAATGATGGATTCTGCCTTTTAGAAGTTCCACCTTTTAAAGATGTCCTTGAAGGTGGGGAGGCATGTGCCCTCGATGCAGCTGACTGAATCTCTCAAGTAAACCCTCCTGAGTAGATGTGTCTCTTCCTAAAACTCTGAGTATGTATCTTCAGTTTCATTTGCCTTCCCTCTGATGACAGTGATAAAAAGGGACATTCTGGGTGGTGGATGCTGCCTTTTTGAGGAATTGCATTTTGAAGATGCCCTTGATAGGGGGTGTGGTGCAGGGTGGGGAGGGGCGATGAGGATAGTGCCCATGATAGAGATGGCTGAGTATACAACCCTCTGAAGCTTTTTGCGACCGTGTGCATTGGCATCCCTATTCTGCTGCATGCAGATCTCCCAGTCCAGTTAAAAGTAACCCGAGAGTAAAATATTTACCTACAATTCACAGGACAGTATTTTAAAGTTAATTTGTCTTGGGCCTGCAGTCTCTGTTTTCTGAATCCACAGTGGGGCCCAACCAATGAGGCTGCAGTGACAAGTGTGCGCTCGAGAATTGCAAACTATTTCAGTTGACTTTTCATCAAGCTTTATTAGAACAAGCAGATGAGGTGACAATTCATTTCACAAATATGGGCAATGAAGGGTGGGATGCACATGTTCTGCATTACTATGTAATTTGCTCCATCAATGTGTTTGTACAGACTTGCCATCACTTCCTTAGTCCCATTTACTTTACTTTATTGTCACCAAACAATTGATACTAGATCGTACAATCATCACAGCGATATTTGATTCTGCGCTTCGTGCTCCCTGGAGTACAAATCGAAGTAAATATAATACAGATTTAAATTATAAATCATTTATTCCCTTCATCCAAGTGCTCACTGTTTTAGAGCCATGCTCAGTGGCTATTTTATTTGGTACAGCAGTGGAACTCAGTGTGGTTTTCTGCAGCTGTGTCCCATCCACTTCAAGGTTCGACGTGTTGTGCATTCAGAGAAGCTCTTCTGCACACCACAGTTGTAACGTGTGGTTATTTGAGTTACTGTCACTTTCCTGTCAGCTTGAATCATTCTGGCCATTCTCCACCAACCTTTCTCATTAACAAAGCCTTTAACCCACAGAACTGCTGCTCACTGGATTTTAAAAAAATTTTCTGACCATTGTGTGTGACACTCCATCGACTGCAGTGAGTGAAAATCCCAGGAGATCAGCAGTATCTCAGATAATCAAACCATCCCGTCTGGCATCAGCAATCATTACTTCCCCATCCTGATGTTTGGTCTGAACAATAATTGAATCACGACCAGATCTGCATGTTTTTATGAATTAATTAGCTGCCACATTATTGACTGATCAGATGTTTTCATTAATGGGCAGCTGTACAGGTGTAAATTATAAAGTGGTCACTGAATGTATATTTCACAGATTTTATATCAAGTGATTTTCCAGTGCTGGCTGCATAACACACCAAGAGCTGACTAATACAGAAGTATAAATGCTGTCAAATTCACAACTTCATCTGGTAAAAGTAAAACAGGTTCCAATTCATTTCCACAGGAGAAAGTGCAGAGTATAAGAGAGGAGTGAATGAGTGGAAGGAGCTTAGTACTGAGAGTGGCAGGTTAAAGTGTCTTCAGATTCAATATTTTACACTCTATCAGTCACGCAGATAAAAATTTAAATTAGTTTCAGACTAGATTATTAAAATGTAGCAGCATACAGGGGTAAGGGAAATGTATGCTCCCCTAGTCCTTAAATTTAATTCCCAATGAAGAGATTTCTTATCTAGCAGACACGACCCTCCGGAGAGAGATGAAAGCTATCAGATAAGGTAATAAGGTCAGATAATAAAACCAACCAGCATTACAATCCGTCCATCCAGCACAAAGCTCTAATCCTTTTAACACTCAAAATCTGATTCCTGAGAACTGCCGTTGTGTGCTGCCTGTGCTGTGGGGCTGAGTTGCTTCTGGCAGAGAACAGCAATCTCAGCTTGGCTGATGTGTCAGCGTTGTGTCAAGATCATGTAGAAATTGATTCCCAGTTGGTAGCACTCAAAGTGCAAGACAAGAGTGGCAGCAACTCTACTCTTGACTGGAAAGGGACTGAGCTTTGGAAGGAAAGTGAAATAAGCTGTTATGTAGCTTATTTAGTGCTACTCATGAGGATGCATTTACATGTGGCATTATTGTTTATGACAAATGGTTAGGAATTTGGATCTTAATTTTTCTGCCTCCTCATTAGTGTCCAATCATAGAGCTTGAACAAGTTAGAAAATTGGTAATGGCCCAGATAAAAAGTCATCCAAAAGTCACTCCTACCATCCAGGCCATGCTTTCCTCTCACTCTGCCTTCAGGATGGAGGTACAGGAACCTCAGGGTCCACACCACCAGGTTCAGGAACAGTCATTACTCCTCATGCATCAGGCTCTTGAACCAGAAGGGATAACACCATTCACTCCATCACTGAACTGTCCCACAATCTATGGACTTACTTTCAAGGACTCTTTATCCCGTGTTCTCAATATTTATTGCTACTTTATTTACTATTATTATTATTATTTTATTTGTTTTGTGTTTACAGGTTGTTGTCTTTTGCATATTGATTGTTTCTCCATCTTGTCAGGCGCACTTTTGCATTGATTCTACTATGCTTCTCTGTATTTACTGTGAATGCCTACAAGAAAATGAATCGTGGAATTGTATATTGTGACATATATACTTCGATAATAAACAGTCTGAGATTTAGTCTTTCATTTGGAGCAACAATGGAAGAACCGAGTGGTTCAAGCAGCATCTGTGGGAGGAAGGGAAATGTCAGTGTTTCAGGTTGAAACTCCTGATACAGGGTTCCAACTTGAAATGCCAACATCTCCCTTCCCCCTACAAATACAGCTCAACCCACTGACTTCTTCCAGCAGATTCAAGCATCTGAAGTTTCTCTTGTCTCTACAAAATCCATTGCAAATCATCAGTGATTTAAGCTGTTTAAATCATTCAGCATGAATTAGATGGACCAAAGGGCCTGTTTCTGCACTGTAGTTTTCTATGAAAGCTTTGCCTCCTTGTTTTCCAACTGCAGATGCCTGCTATTGTTGTGCTGCCACTGAGAAATGAGGTCTGCAAAAAACGAGGGGAGAAGAGAGAGCATGACGTTCTCTTGTGTGTCAGGACTCACCCCTTCTTTACATGATGGCTTGAATACCCAGACCCCCATATACCCAAGTCACGACAAGTTGCTGGCTTATTGTGGTAAGAGTAGTTGAAGCAGCTCAAAGTTCAAAGTAAGTTTATTATCAAAGTACATATATGTCACCATATACTATCCTGAGATTCATTTTGTTGCAGGCATTCACAGTAGACCAAAGAAATACAATAAAATCAATAAAAATCTACACAGAAAGACTGACAAACAGCCAATGTGCAAAGGAAGGTAAATTGTGCAAATACAAGTAAAAATAATAGATAGATATAGATAGATAGATACTAAGAAGATGAGTTGTAAATACAAGAGATTCTGCAAAAGCTGGAAATCCAGAACAAGGTTGGATGGATTTTTGCACAGTAGGGAATTAAGGGTTATGGGGCAAAGGCTGGAAGGTGGAGATGAGCCTGTGGCCAGATCAGCCTTGATCATATTGAATGGCGGAGCTGGCTCAACGAGCCAGATGGCCTACTCCTGCTCCTATTTCTTATGTTCTTCTGTTATGTAGAGTAAGAAGGTGAGGGGAGGGGAACGGGGACAAACTAGGAGGTGATAGGTGATGCCAAGTGTGTGGGGGAAGGGGAATGAAGGAAGAAGCTGGGAAATGATAAGTGAAAAAGGCAAAGCACTGAAAAAGAATGAATTTGATAGGAGAGGAGAGTAGACCATGGGTGAGGTGATAGGCAGGGTGTTGGTGTGTGGCCAAGTGGTTAAGGTGTTCGTCTAGTTATCTGAAGGTCGCTAGTTCGAGCCTTGACAGAGGCTGCGTGTGTGTCCTTGAGCAAGGCACTTAACCACACATTGCTCTGCGACGACACCGGTGCCAAGCTGTATGGGTCCTAATGCCCTTCCCTTGGACAACATTGGTGGCGTGGAGAGGGGAGACTTGCAGCTTGGGCAACTGCCGGTCTTCTATAAAAAAAAAACTTGGCCCAGGCTTGCCCCCTGGAAACTTTACAAGGTGCAAATCCATGGTCTATCGAGACTAACGGAGGCCTACGATAGGCAGGTGAGGAGAAGAGATAAGAGGCCAGAATAGGGAAATGAAGGGGGAGAGAAGGGGAAAAAAACTTACTGGAAGTTGGAGAACTTGAGTTGTCGAGTCTTTGAAAGTGAGTCCATAAGTGTAGAATCAGTTCAGTGTTGAGGTGAATGAAGTTAACTGGTGGAGAAATATAGTATACCCACCAGCCCAATTATACACAATTTCTCAACACCGTTCCCACCATTCCAATGATCACAGTACTACCTAGTACATATATCACTAAACAACCAGATACATTTTGCAGTTCAAAATTCAAAGTAAATTTATTATCGAAGTATGTCCATGTCGCCATATACAACTCCGGGATTCAATTTCTTATGGACGTGCATTGTAAATCCAAGAAACACAATAGAATCAATGAATACTGCACCCAACAGGATAGACAAACCACCAGTGTGCAAAAGGCAACAAATTCTGCAAATAAAAAAGAGAAAAAATAAATAGATAAGCAATAAATATCAAGCAATATTTGTTTTTAAGATGAGACTTTATTGAGAAATAATAATGTGAAATAAGCCAACTCTATCATGGGCACATTATGGGATCTTCTTTATTGACTGGCAGTCAGAGTGTAACATTAGATCTAGAAAGTTTTGGATGATAACCCTATTGAATGAAGAGATGATATGTTTAAAGTTCATAGGGTTCAAAGGGGTGACCTAAAAGTTTAAAGTTGTTCTTTCTATGAAAGTGTATGTGTTGCTCCATCAATTTACACTTTAACCTCAAATGTATGTGTACTTTGTTTAAAGCAGGGCATTCCCAACCTTTTTCATGCCATGGACAAATGCCATAAACCAATGGTTTATGAACCCCAGGTTGGAAATCATGGTTTAAAGAAAGTAATCATGCTATTGATATTGGACAGGAGAAATGTCTTTTTTCTTAAACAAGTAATAGACCAGGGCATTGAAGGGGGCACTAAATTAACAAAAAAAGGAATGAAAGAAAGGCTTTCCTTTCTATAACACCCACAAAATGCTGGTGGAACACAGCAGGCCAGGCAGCATCTATACAGAGAAGCACTGTTGATGTTTCAGGCTGAGACCCTTCGTCAGGACTGATGAAGGGTCTTGGCCCGAAGCATTGACAGTGCTTCTCCCTATAGATGCTGCCTGGCCTGCTGTGTTCCACCAGCATTTTGTGTGTGTTGTTTGAATTTCCAGCATCTGCAGATTTCCTCATGTTTGCTCTTTCCTTTGTATAGCACTTTCACAGCTTCAGGTCATGATTGAGTTCCCGGTGTCAACTACTTCTGAACTGGAGCCATTCTAATGCAGGAGACACAGCAGCATCAGAGACAGGTTTATTATCACTGACATACAACAGGAAATTCAGAATTGAAATCAAGTTTAATATCACTGACACATGTCAGGAAATTTGCTGTTTTGTGGCAGCAGTACATCATAATCAGAATCAGAATCATGTTTAATATCACCAGTGTATGTTGTGTAATTTGTTGTTTTGCAGTAAATTACAATACATAATAATAGAAACTATAAATGATAATAAGATGTCTATATAAAAAGATTGAATAAGTGGTGCAAGAATAAAGGGAAAAAATTGCTGAGGAAGTAAGTGTTCATGGGCTCATTGTCCATTCTGAAATCTGATGTCGGCAGGGAAGAAGCTGTCCTGAAATGTTGAGTATGTGTCTTCAGGCTCCCCTCCCTGATGGTAGCAATGAGAAGAGGGCATGTCCTGGCTGATGCGGGTCCTCACTGATGAATGCTGCCTTTTTGAGACATCGCCTTTTGAAGATATCTTCAATGCTGGAGAGGCTAGTGCTTATGATGGGGATGGTTGAGTTTACAACTTTCTGCAGCTTTTTCCGAACCTGTGCAGTGGCCCCTCCATACCGGACTCTGATGCAACCAGTTAGAATGCTTTCCATCTGTAGAATTTTGCGAGACTTTTGTGACATATCAATATTCCTCAAAAAACCTAATGAAATACTGTTGTTATCATGCCTTCTTTGTAATTTGATCAATATATTGGACCCAGGATACATCTTCAGAGATGTTGACATCTGTGAACTTTGTCGGTTTGTGGCAGCAGTTCAGTGCAAGTCATAAGAACTACCGTAAGTTACAAAATAAAAGTGGACCGAGAAATAATGTTGATAGATTCATGGACCATTCTGATGGCAGAGGAGAAGAACCTGCTCCTGATACATCAAGTGGGGTTTTCAGGCTCCTGTACCTCCTTCCCCCAATGGTAGTAATGCTAAGAAGGCATATTCCAAATGGTGAGAGTCTTGAGGTAGTGCCTCTTGAAGAGGTCTTTGATGGTGTGGATGGTTGTGCCCATGATGCACCTGGCAGAGTCTACAACTCTCTGCAGCCTCTTTCAGTCTGTGCATTGGGTCTCCATACCAAGTCCTGATACAACCAGTCAGAAAGCTCTCCACCATACATTTCCAAAAGTTTGCTAGAGTCTTTCATAACAATTTATGTACAACCAGCTCCAACAGATACCAATAGATGATGTTGATTGAAGGATAAATGCAAAGCAGGACATTAGAGAGATCACCATAATCATTATTATTATGTAGCATGTCACATGCCATGAGCAACCATGGCCTCATGACCATGATTGTTCTTGGCAAATTTTTCTGCAGAAGTGGTTTGCCATTGCCTTATTCTGAGGAGAGTCTTTACAAAACAGGTGACCCCAGCCATTATCAATACTTTTCAGTGATTGTCTGCTGGGTGTCAGTGGTTGCATAACCAGGACTTGTGCTATGCACCAGCTGCTCATATGACCATCCAAAGCACAGCATTCTGTGTGTTTTGCCTATGGGGTGTTTTTTTTAATGTGTCTGAGTCATTTGGAACTCAGAGGAGAGTGTTACAAATGGTTGCCAATTATACAGTGCAATAAAGAAGGGACAAACTGACTTTAAAAATGCAAAGAATGTAAAATTATCCCAGGCGCATGGAGGAATTTATACAGAGAATATCTCAGTGCTGATGTACATCTGTAATGGGTACAAAAGCAATATTCTGCAATTAAGTTGTATTTTTAGTGGAAGAGATGAGCACAAAGTTTACATGGAAGTAGTAAGTCGCACAAAGCAATCCTGCCACTTTTGTACATGAATCATCATCACTAAATTAGTGATGATGCAGTAACTAAGACTACTTTCGTCCCATTTATGAGCCTCCTTGAGTGGATTAACCTGTTTTGAAATATGGTTAATGTGCCTGATCCCGTTTTTTCAGTGCATCTTATCATTGGCTGTGACGGGATAAGCTTTGTAAATGCAGCTCAGTCTATCATAAAAACTGACTTCCCCTGCATATCTCCATTTATGCTTCCCACTGCCTCGGGCAAGCGGCCAACATAATCAAACACTGTTCACACCCCACTTATTCTCACTTCACACCTCTTCTATTGGACAGCAGATACAAAAGCTTGAAACCACGTATCATCAGGCTCAAGGACGGTTTCTCAGACTTTCGAATCGACCTCCTGTACAACAAATTCCTGTCAATCTACCTTACACATTGTCCAGACTCACTGCAATTTCTCTTTAACTTTAAAACTATGTTCTGCTCTCCGACTTACCGGTACTTCTTCCTCGCTACTAACTCAGAGTACTTAAGTTTAGAGAAATCTTTCTGGAAGACATGCAAGCAAAATAATTTTGCTGTATCTTGGTACATGTGACTGTAGTTATAGAGTCAAAGAAAACTACAACACAGGAACAGGCCCTTCAGCCCATCCAGTCCATGCCAAATCATTTCAGCTGCTGAGTCCAATAAACCTGAACCCGTTCCATAGCCCTCCAAACCCATCCCACCCATGTACCTATTCAAACTTCTCATGAAGATTGAAATTGAAATCGCAGCCGCCATTTAAGCTGGCAGCCTGTTCCACACTCTCACCAGCCTCTGAGTGAATAAACCAATTACCAGTTACTGATTAGCTGACAGTTTTCTACTTAAAATGACATGTTAAGTTTGAGAGGTATTTCACATTCCACAATATACTCTGGCAGAGGCATGAGAAGAGGCAATAAAAGCCCGAGAAAGAAATTCTGAAAGAGAGCAAGACTGAGTAAGAGAGAGAAAACTGAGATAGATTTTTGTGGTGCACTGAAGATGGTAGGTTAACATAAAAATACAGTTCAAAGAGCAGACAGTTCACTAGATTTTATAGATAGAGGTATTTTATAGAAGCTTCAGAACACAATGACATCCCTTTAGAGCAGAGATGAGGAGGGGTTTCTTTAGCCAGAGGGTAATGAATCTGTGGAATTCATTGGCATGGATGGCAGTGGAGGCCAATTAATTGGGTATGTTTAAAGTGGAGGTTGATTAAAAAGGTGTCAAAGTTTATGTGAAGACAGCAGGAGAATGGGTTTGAGAGGGATAATAAATCAGGCATGATGAAATAGCAGAGAAGACTCAATGGGCAGAATGGCCTAATTCTGTTCCTACGTCTTATGCTCTCAGAACTATTAAGGAATGTTCTGCAATGGAACAGCGCACAAAGGAGATGCTCCAACACAGCAGGTTGGAGGGAAATGGAAAGGCAGCATTTCGGGTCAGGAACCTTCATCAGGACCCCCTGAGTTCCTCCAGCTTTTAGCGTGTTGCTCCAGATTTCCAGCATCTGCTGTCTCTTGAGTGTTGTTTATTTAGGAACATTTGGTCTTGCAGAGATTTATTTCTTGCACATACATATGAAGACACTGCCTCATTAAAAATGGGGATTGCTGTTTGATTGGCCTAATTTTTACGCAATTCCAGTATATTTGATTAACCTTTTTTTACCTGCATAACTGACTGAACAACGAGTTGTCCACACAACATCAGTGACTGGGCGTCTGAGGCAATTAATTGGGTGCAAAGTGCTCTGGGGCACATAGAGAGGACATGATAAATTGCTGTATAAATCCTTGCATTTTTCTTTGCTTTTATGCTATTGTATGTTCAGTCTCCCTGGGTTCTGTGAGATAATTGGTTGGAAGCAGTCTTATCACTAAATGCAAGCCTGCTATTAGCCATGGGTCGATATGTTTAGCTCTTGGGTACCTGCATGAGAGCACTCCTGCCAACTGGATTTGAAATGGTTCCCTGTTATGAATTACTAACTTAAGAGAGAATCTTGTTGTCGATCTGCTTCCACTAAAAGGCTGCTCCTGGATTGCCCTTTGCCTTGCTATTTGTGTTAATTAAAATGTCATGGAACTGACTACTGTCTTTCCATTCCCATAAACCCATACACTATGCATCATAAATCAGTGAAATCTCCCCTGACTTTCAGTCCTCTATTGTTAAATTCAGCCTGATGTGCAAACATCCATCTTACTTTATGAGACCAGATTCAGTATTTTCTTTTCCGTATGACATCCTTATCATCTGATGTCATGACTATCTATTTGAATTGTTTGCTTTCAGTAAAGGGAATCAGATTCCTTCCACTACGATGTGAACATCACTTATCTGCCAATATGCTTGTCTCCTGTGCACTTCAGCTTTGCGTGCATGTTATAAAATGAAATTGCGAGTGTCAACGTTGTATTAGACAAAGCAAAGGTCATCTCCTAATATTGGAAAAGAGCCCGCTATCTCCACAATAGGACTATAATAGGCATGTGTTGAGATGTGTGGAGAACCACTCTGAGAAATACAATATTGCAGAGGGAGCTGCAGGATGAGAGCTTTACAGACAATTATAATGTTTCATGATAAAAATCCAGCAATAAATGGTCATGAAATGACTCAACTTCACCATCAAGGGGCTCTATTTAGAGAATGCATTGAATATACCTGTTAGTTTCAGCCATTGGAAAGAGGAATTGAAAACAGGCAAAAAAAAAGGCAAATGAAGAATCCGCAAAAACACAAGAGTTCCTGCAGAAGTTGGGAATCCAGGGCAACACACAGAAAATGCTGGTGGAACTCAACAGGTCAGCCCAGGCAGCATCAATGAAAATGAACAACCAATCAACATCCAGATGAAAGGTCTCAGCCCAAGGTGTCAACTGTTTATTCATTCCCACAGACTCCGCATGAAGTTTTGAGTTGCACCAACAATTTGTGAAGAGACTTCATCCAAAAATAACCTGAATAACTGATGATGTATTGTAGATCCGAATTTTGACAGGTAAAACCATAAGACCATATGACATAGGAACATTCCATCATGGCTGATTTATTATCCTACTTCATCCCATTCTCCAGCCTTCTCTCCATAATCTTTGATGGCCTTACTAATCAGGAACCTATTTAAATATACCCAATGACTTGGCTCCACAGTCATCTGTAGCAATGAATTCCACAGATTCAATACCCTCTGGTTAAAAAAAGTACTTTTCACTAGTTGTGTTGTGGGATTTATATAATTCAATGAGATGAGGAAGATCAATAATTAATAGAAATATAAATCAACAAATAAAAGACACTTGGAAGGGTGAATGGATAGGAAAGGTTGAGGAGAAAATGCAGGCAAATGCAATCAGCTCAGGTTGGCATTTTGGTTGGCATGGATTGCATGGGCCAAAGGGCCTGTTTCCATGCTCTGTTATCCCAAGGCTCTAAATAAAAAAAGGTAGGACTGCAAAAAGTGATCACAAAGATATGGGATTGTCTTCACAGCTCAACCTGTTGACCAGAGTTTTCAGTGAAAGAATCCTCCCACCCTTACCTGGCCTCTTCATCTCTTATTCCGGTTTTACCCCAATGTTTTATCCTCTTAATCTTCCCTCCAAGTTAGCCCAGAAGACCACTCGCTCATTGGATGATGGGCAATAAATAGTGGGCTGTGTCTGTCATGTCCACATTTTGAGAATGAGTTAAAAATCATTGCAATGAAAAAGCTAGGGCTGAAGATTCTGTAAGCTAATAGCACAATATCGAAATAAAAATTGTATGGTCTTTTGGAACTTTATTCCCAGACACCTGCTCACTCAAAAGGGCTGACACAAATGTAATAATCTCCCTAGCAACTCATTCAGTTTCTACATTGGTGTGTGGAGTATAGAGGTGAGTTCTGACTTCAAAATTAATTTTGTGATCATACCACCCCACTATAGTACCTATAATGTTGTTTTGGAAGTAATGACTGTCAGTTTTAGGCGGCCGCCTCTTTGAGAGCTATGTTATATGATTAGCTGTTCTCCAGGGTATACCAATACCCTGTGGAGGGTTCCAGGAACAATACTTCAAGCCCTTCACCCCTACTGGTGCATAGGCTGTCAGCAGTTCACCAGAGCCCTCTGTCCCGTGCCAGTATTTCCTTCCTCTCCCAGGGACGAGGCCTTTGGAACTTTAATTGGGATTTTTGTTGCTCTGGGTTTTCACAGTATGGGATTGCTGGCCCCATGCCCAACCCCCTCCTTTTGCAGCCAGACGGGACCATCCATGGTAGAGTTTTCCAGAGTCATGGTCTGTGAAAATCCTTTTAATAGATATGGAAGCTTCTTTTATCCCCTCCAGATTAGAGGTGAAGGCAACAAGAATAGGGTATTACAGAGACAGTATAGGCTTATCTTGTAGGGACTGGAGAAAATATTTGCAAAGTCAGATTGATTACTTATTACGAGTGAATAATACCAAGGATGTCCATTAGATGCTTCAAAAGTAAAGAGCTATTTCTGAGAAGGAACAAAAATCAGACTGCTAGAAGATCTCTGTGGAGGTAAATGGATCGTCAACATGTCAGGTCAATAACAAGTCAGCATATAATTCTGCTGATGAGACAGAATCAGGTTTATTATCACTGATATATGCCATGAATTTGTTTTGTGTTGTGGGAGAGGTATAGTGTAAGTCATAAAAATTGCTACAAGTTGCCAAAAAAGTGCAAAAGAACAATAATGAGGGAGTGTTCATGGTTTCATGGTCCGTTCAGAAATCTGATGGCAGAGGGAAGAAGCTGATCCTAAAATGATGAGTGTTTATCTTCAGACTCCTGTACCTCCTTCCTGATGGTGGTTATGAGAACAGTGCACTGAGTCCATAACCCTCTTTTGATTATGCACCTTGGAACTTCTATACTATGTTGTCATGCAACCAATCAGAATGTTCTCCATTGTATATCTATAGAAATTTGCAAGAGTAATTTTTGACATACCAAATCTCCTTAAACTCATAACAAAGTATAGCCAATGCTGTGCCTCCTTGAGATCTTAAGATGAATCTGTGTGTTTGGGGCCATAGATATTCCAACAACTCTACGTTAATTAAAAACTTTAACTGCAGTAACATCAGCAGCACTGAAATGTTTCCAAGACATGATACAGATTACAGCATTCATAAATATATTGATTCATCATATGGTTTTATTTTGATAATAGGGAAAGCAATAAGACCTGTAGTGTTTGTTGAATGACGATTACTTTAAGTTGGTCATCATTCAGGGATTGTGTATTAGAACTGGGCGGCCTACCCACAGTGGCCACTTTATGAGGTACCTCCTGTACCCAATAAATTTGCTGCTGAGTGTATGTTTAAGGTCTTCTGCTATTGTAACTCATCCACTTCAAAGTTCAATGAGCTGTGTGTCCAGAGATGTGCTTCTGTACAGCACTGTTGTAATGTGTGATTATTTGAGTTACTGTCATCTTTCTATCAGCTTGAATCAGTTTGTCCATTCTCCTCTCCTCATTTGCAACACATTTTCGTTCACAAAACTGCCACTCTCTGGATCTTTCACAAATCATTCTCTGTAAACTCTAGAAACTGTTGAATGTGTATGAAAATCCTAGATCAGTTGCTTCTGTGATAATCAAGCCACCCCATCTGGCACCAACAATCAGTCCATGATCAGAGTCACTTTGACCACATTTCTGCCCCATTCTAATGTTTGGTCTGAACAACAACTGAAACTCTTGAACATGTCTGCATGCTTTTATGCACTAATTTGTTGCCACCTGATTGGCCAATTAAATATTTGCGTTAGCGAGCAGGTGAATCAGAATCAGGTTTGGTATCACTGGTATATGTTGTGAAATCTGTAAACTTAGTAGCAGCAGTACAGTGTAATACATGATAAATATAGAAAAAAAGAATTACAGTAAATATCTATATGTTTGTATATTAAATAGTTAAATTAATATAGTGCAAAAACAGAAATAGAAATAATAAAAAAAGTGAGGTAGTGTTCATGGGTTCAATGTCCATTTAGAAATCAGATGACAGAGGGGAAGAAGCTGTTCTTGAATAACTGAGTGTGTGCCTTCAGGCTTCTGTACATCCTTCCTGATAGTGAAAATGAGAAGAGGGTGATGGTTGTCCTTAATAATGGACACTGACTTTCTGAGGCACCTCTGTTTGAAGATGTTGTGGATACTCCGGAGGCTAGTACCCATGATGGAGATGAGTAACTGTACAACATCCCGTAGCTTATTTTGATCTTGTGCAGTAACCACCCCTCCCCCATACCTGATGGTAATGCAGCCTGTCAGAATGCTCTCCACAGTACATCTGTAGAAGTTTTTAAAGTGTTTGAATGAACAGGTGTACCTTATTAAGTGGCCACTGTGTGTAGATACAAGTTAAATAGTAATAGGATCAATGTCATGTACTAAGTACCAGAGACTGTTTGAGACACCTTGGATAAATCACCAGTATGTTGTTTGTGCTTCATTTGTCTCTTGTGTAAAGTATGTCTGTGTACTTTCTGCAATGGGCCTTGCAGATGTTAAGAACTGATTTAGTTTGCGTGCTTTAATCCCCTTGATATTACACAGTAGTGCAGCTAGTAGAACTGCCACCTCACTGCTCTACCAGCTGGGGTTCAGAGTTCAATCTTTACCTCAGGTACCGTGACTGTAGAGTTTTCACACTCTCCCTATGGTCTTCCTTTGTGTGCTCCAGATTCCTTCCCGATCCCAAACTTGTGCAGGTTGGTGGTTTTATTGGACACAAATTGTATTTCCAGAGGAAAAGAATATAAAAACAAGGATGTTATGCTGAGGCTTTATAAGGCACTGGCCAGATTGCACTTGTGAGCAGTTTTGGACCCCTTATCTGAGAAAAGATGTGTTGTAATTGGAAAAGGTCTAGAAGAGGTCACGAGACCAGGAATAAAAGGGATCACATATGAGAAGTGTTTGATGGCTCTGAGTCTGTCCTCAATGGACTTCAGAAGAATGGGGAGGGGAGGTTCTCATGGGGATCAATGAAATATTGAAAAGCCTAGATAGAAAGGACATGGAATGGATGCTTCCTATAGTGGGAGAATCTAAGACAAGTGGGCACAGCCTCTGAACAGAAGGACGTCCTTTTAGAACAGAGATGGGAAGGAATTTCTTTAGTCAGAGGGTGGTGAATCGGTGGAATTCATCACCACAAATGGCTGTGGAGGCCAAGTATTGGGAAAACTTAAAGCAGAGGTTGATAGGTTTTTGATTAGTAAGGGTGTCAAAGTTTACGTGGAGAAGGTCAGGGAATGGCGTTGAGAGGGAAAACAAATCAGCCAGGATGGAATGTCAGAACAGACTCAATGGACCAAATGGCCTAATTCTGCTCCTATGTTTTATGGTGTTTTGGTCTTGTAAATTGTCCCTGGTGTGTAGTGTAGGATCTGTAGGAAGTTGATGGAAATGAGGGGAGAATAAAATGAGGTTAGAGAAGAAGTAGGAGGGATGCTTAATGATTTGCATTGGGCTCAAAATCTTGTTTCCATTCTGGTTAACTCCATGACTATCTTCGGCTATAAGTAGCTTATCTGTTTATCATCAGTTTTGTTTTTCTGTTTTGTTTTGTTGCAGATATTCTCCTTGCATGCTAAGTTACATTGTTTGTGGACAGATCTCTTCCATTTGCCAAAAACATTTTGCCTCACAGAGCTTTTTTAAAAATTATATTACAGATTCACTTAATCTAGAGAGAGGAAACAAATGATTTGATATGTTTAAGTTAGAAAACCCATGGGTCAAAAATCACCATGACATCTTGCTTGAGACTCATGTGCATAAAGTCTAAATATTAGAGTCAGAATCAGGTTTATTATCATTGAATTATCTGTTGTGAAATTTGTTGTTTTGTGGCAGCAGTGCAGTGAGAATATATTAGATTAGAGTTATAGAGTTTGACTACAGCACAGAAAGGGCCCTTGAGCCCACCTTGTCCATGACAAACTATTAATCTGCCTCGTCCCATTGATCTGTACCTGGACAAAAGCCCTCCATACATCCATACAATTTATAACTATAAATTACAAAATAAATAAATAGTGTAAAAATAGGAATTATGAAGTAGTTCATGGAACTCTCAGAAATCTGATGGCAGAAAAAAAGAAGCTGTTTTTAAAACAGTGAGTGCGGTGATTCATCCTCCTTTACTTTATCAACAATGGCAGGAATAAGAAGAGGATATGTCCCAGATGGTGAAGGCACTTTGTCGTGGATGCTGCCTTCTTGAGGCATCACCTCCTGAAGATGTCTTCGATGGTGCCCGTGATGGAGTTGGCTGAGTCCACAACTCTCTTACACTCCTGCACGTTGGTGCTTCCAAACCAGACATTGAGGCAACCAGGTGAAATGCTCTCCACAGGACATCTATAGAAATTTGCAAGAGGCTTTGTTAGCAAATCTGCTCAGGGTAATCATGAAGCAGTGCTGCTGATGTGTTTTCATCATGATTGCATCAAAGTATTGGGCTCAAGATACTGATACCCAGGAGCTTGAAGCTCCTCACCTTCTCCACTGTTGACCCCTCAATGATGGCTGGCCCCTCTTATCAGATTCCTTCTTCTTCAGCCACTTATCACTTGCACCTACCCATTTCCTGCTTCTTAATTCATCCCACCTTCTCCCTCATTTGCCCTCTCATATGACCTGCCAGCTTGTGTTCCTTCCTATCTTCCCATTGGCTTACTCTCGCTTCTAACCTCTCCCCCCACCACCACACTTATTTTCCAGCCTAAAACATTGACTATTTATTTCCCTCTATAGATGCCGACTGACCTTCTGAGTTTCTCCAGCATTTTGTGTGTGCTCCTCAAGATTTCCAGCATCTGCAGAATCCCTTGTGCTTATAGCTTTGTGAGCAGCAGGTTGGAGCTCATGAGCTTGAGTGACTTTTTGAAACAAGTGACAAAACAAACTGATGAAGGTAGAATAGTGGAAGTGGTGTGTATGGATTTTTGTAAGGCGTTCAACAAGGTTTCCCATGGTAGGCTCATTCAGGAAGTCAGGAGGCCGGGGATCTAGGGAAACTTGACTACGTGGATTCAGAAATTGGCTTGCCCACGGAATGCAGAAGATGGTAGTTGATGGAGCATTTTGTGCCTGGAGGTTGAAGATCCAGAGAGATCGGTTTTGGGTTTATGTGATTTTTATAAATTATTTACATGAGGAAGTATAATAATTAGTTGTAATTTTGCAGATGGCATGAATGTTGGTGGTGCTGTGGATAGTGTAGAAGGTTATCATAGGTTACAGTGGGACATTGATACTATACAGAGCCTGGCTGAGAAGTGGCAGATGAAGTCCAATCCGGACAAATGTGAAATAATACTGGAAGTTTGACCTTGAAGGCAGAACACAGGGTTATTTGCAGGATTCTTAGAAGTGCGGAGGAGCAGAGAGATATTGGGGTCCAAGTCCATAGGTTCCACATGTTTGCCGCACAAGTTGATAGGGCTGTTAAGAAGACATGTAGTGTGTTGGCCTTTATCAAGTGCTGTGAAGTAAGCTAGGGGTTTTCTCATGGGAGCAAAGAAGAATGAGAAGAGTCTTCATGGAAGAGTACAAGATGATAAGAGGCACAGATCAAGTGGACAGCCAGAGAAATTTTCCAGAGTGGCAATAGCTAATACAAGAGGACATACTTCTAAGGTGATTGGAGGAAAGTATGGGGGGAAGTCAGATGTAGGTATTCTACACAGAGATGAGTAAGTGCATGGAACTCTTTGCCACAGGTGGTGGTAGATGCAGATACAGATGGGACTTTAGGAGTCTTTTGGATAGGCACATGGATAAACGAAAAATAGAGGGCTATATGGGAAGGAAGGGTTAGATTGATCTTGGAATACATTAAAAGGTCAGCATAACACCATGAGCCAAAGGGCCTGTACTGTGCTGTTCTGTTCCATGTTCTATAAATGGGAAGTATGGACTGCACATCCACACATCCCTGAAGTTAGAGAAGTTGAGAAGCTGTATGAGGTACTTGCCTTTGTTGGGGGAAACACAGAATATAAGAGCAGGGAGTCTATGCTGGAACAGTGTAAAATATTAACTACATCACAGTTCCCCTCTCTCATCAGAAGATACAATTGCTTGAAAAGTACCACCAGACTCAAAGGCAGTTTCCATCCTCCATGCGCCCTCTGGTGTTCCTCCTCATCTATTTTCTCCCATGGTCCACTGTCCTCTCATATCCTATTCCTGCTACTTTTGCCATTTACCTCTTCTGCCAATCAGCTCCCAGCCTCTTTCTTCATCCTACCCCATCCACCCACCTTCTCCCTCAACTGGTCTCACCTATGAGCTGCAAGCTTGTACTCTTTGCTCTACTCCAAACTTCTTATTCAGGCTTCTTCCTCCTCCTTTTCCAGTTCTGATGAAGGACGTTGGCCTGAAATGTTGACTGTTTATTCCCTTCTGTAGAAGCTGCCTGATTTGCTGAGTTCCTCCAGCAATTTGTATGTTGCAGCTTTTATTCTACTTTCTTAGACTCTAGAATGGACCTCTAAATCGCTAAAAGATGAACTCTTAGTCTCGCAATCTACCTTGTCATGGCCTGGCCATTTATCTGTCTACCTGCACAGCACTTTCTTTGTAACTGCAACACTTTATGCTGTGATGTGTTTTTATTTTGAGATACAGCGGGGAACAGGCAGTTCCGGCCCAAAGAGCAGCACCACCCAGCAACACACTGATATAACTCTAATCACAGGACAATTTATAATGACCTATTAACCCGTACGCCTTTGGACTGTGGAAGGAAACCGGAGCACACCGAGGAAACCCACAGAGTTCATGGGAAGAATCTACAAATTCCTTACAGATGGCATCAGAATTGAACTCCAAGTTCCAGAATGCCCCAGCTGTAATAGAACCATGCCAACCGCTACTCTACAATGGCACATTTTGGCTAGTGGCACACCACTGCTGTTGAAAAATCTGCCAAGAACAATCATGGTCATGCAAAGACCATGATCGCCCACGTCATACGACACTGCACATAATGAATGAACGATCAAAATAGTCACTCGAAACAGTAGTCAGGGTTGTGCCGATTGGTTCAAGAAGTGAACAATTGAAGGGAAGTAGCTGTCCTTGAAATTAGTGACGTGGCGTTCAAGTTTCTGTACGGCCCAATGCTGACTGAGAGAAGTACGCACGCCAAGCAAAGTTTAACTACTTTTTTGGTACAGAGGTCAAATGAGAACATTGCACTTGTGAGGGGGTCCTGAATACTCCCAGCAAGGCTCGCACATTTTCATCTGCACCTTTGCACAGCTGAATTTGTTGGTTCAAATAGACACTTTGGATATCTGATCAATTGTTATACAAATCTCTATGCAATTAGCCTTCAAAAATGCAAATAGCAGAAAGCTATTTATTTGCTGAGGTGTTTTCTCATGATATTTTTCTCCATTCATGTTTTAATGTAAGTGCAGAATTTGCATTTAAAGTGTTCTAAAAATCTTAATTCTGGAATAATCAAATTAAGCAAAATTGGTCTTAAGTAATAAGGAACAGCAATTTTCCTTAAATGACACCTTGAGCAAAGTAAATATTACTACAGCTATTTCTAACTGTGGTGTCAAGTGTCTTCACTACCAATCAGTGAAATATTTTTGCTTCAATCCAGATTTGTGATATAATGTCTTGATACATTGGTTGCATTACAGTGATGCATTAATTAGTTGTGCAATCACTCGAGTCGAGTATGATGTTCTCCTAAGGGGTTATTTCTTTAATGGAGAATGCCTGTGCGTGACTTTGTTTAATGTAGACAGGCTGATGCACGGGCAGTCACTACACAGTCCTTGAGAGATCAGGGTCAGGGTGCAGTGGCACGGAATACAAGACGACTAGGGAGCCTTCACTGCTGCAGCCTTTTTCACCTTCTTTGCCGTTGTGCCAGCTCCACAGTTGAGATCTTGGTTGCATCACTCTTTGTCCGGAACTACCTCCTTGATCTCACCACCATTGGTGACCCTATCAGGAATTAACTCGAGACAGACAATAGACAATAGACTGTAGGTGCAGGAGTAGGCCATTCGGCCCTTCTAGCCAGCACTGCCATTCACTGTGATCATGGCTGATCATACACAATCAGTACCCCGTTCCTGCCCTCTCCCCACATCCCTTGACCCCACTATCTATAAGAGCTCTATCTAACTCTCTCTTGAATGCATCCAGAGACTTGGCCTCCACTGCCTTCTGGGGCAGAGCATTCCACATATCCACCACTCTCTGGGTGAAAAAGTTTTCTGCATCTCTGTTCTAAATGGCCTACCCCTTATTCTTAAACTGTGGCCTCTAGTTCTGGACTCACCCATCAGCAGGAACATGCTTCCTGCCTCCAGCGTGTCCAATCCCTTAATAATCTTATATGTCTCAATCAGATCCCCTCTCACCCTTCTAAATTCCAGTGTATACAAGCCCAGTCGCTCCAATCTTTCAACATATGACAGTCCCGCCATTCCGGGAATTAACCTTGTGAACCTACGCTGCACTCCCTCAATAGCAAGAATGTCCTTCCTCAAATTTGGAGACCAAAACTGCACACAATACTCCAGGCGGGGTCTCACCAGGGCCCTGTACAGCTGCAGAAGGACCTCTTTACTCCTATACTCAATTCCTCTTGTTATAAAGGCCAGCATGCCATTAGCTTTCTTCACTGCCTGCTGTACCTGCATGCTTGCTTTCTTTGACTGATGTACAAGAACACCTAGATCTCGTTGTACTTCCCCTTTTCCTAACTTGACTCCATTTAGATAGTAATCTGCCGTCCTGTTCTTGCCACCAAAGTGGATAACGTCACATTTATTCACATTAAACTGCATCTGCCATACATTCGCCCACTCACCCAACCTGTCCAGGTCACCCTGCATTCTCATAACATCCTCCTGACATTTCACACTGCCACCCAGCTTTGTGTCATCAGCAAATTTGCTAATGTTACTTATAATCCCTTCATCTAAATCATTAATGTATATTGTAAACAGCTGTGGTCCCAGCACCGAACCTTGCGGTACCCCACTGGTCACAGCCTGCCATTCCAAAAGGGACCCATTAATCACTACTCTTTGTTTCCTGTCAGCCAGCCAATTTTCAATCCATGTCAGTACTCTGCCCCCAATACCGTGTGCCCTAATTTTGCCCACTAATCTCCTATGTGGGACTTTATCAAAAGCTTTCTGGAAGTCCAGCTACACTACATCCACTGGCTCTCCCTTGTCCATTTTCATAGTTACATCCTCAAAAAACTCCAGAAGATTAGTCAAGCATGATTTTCCCTTCATAAATCCATGCTGACTCGGACTGATCCTTCTACTGCTATCCAAATGTGTAGTAATTTCCTCTTTTATAATTGACTCCAGCATCTTCCCCACCACTGATGTCAGGCTAACTGGTCTATAATTCCCTGTTTTCTCTCTCCCTCCTTTCTTGAAAAGTGGGACAACATTAGCCACCCTCCAATCAGCAGGCTCTTGGGATTGCATGAACTCACAAGCCCCTTCACCGTGACAAGGTGATGATCTTCAGAGTAGATTTATTGTTTCAAAAACATTAAGATCATGTAAAATATCAAAAACAGTCCTCCAGATTTCTGCCTACTTGTTTGCAAAGCCATGCGAGATTTTTCAATTATTAATCTTTGTTTCTTAAATTATGCATTATCTTGTCTCATGTAGTTATGTGTTATGTACAGTGTTACTGTTTTATCTTATATAATATCTACAGTCCATTTGCTTTACAGAGAAAAACTTCTCGTAGGGTTTTCAGACCTCTTCTGAAAGAGTGCTTTCTGAATTCAAAGTGACAGTGCATTTGAATTCAGATTGTCTGAATTCGAAGTGGCAGGTATTAGGCACACTAGTTTTGAATAAAACGCCAACATTGCCATGTAACAAGGTGAAGTCATCCTGATAGTAGGACCATGCTACGTTGTCAAGTGTCCTTTCACGATATTTGCATTATGCATCCTCAAGACAACTGTTTCTCACTTTCATGTTAAGCTGGCTGAAGACAGCAAAACGTTGATTTGCATTCCGCTTCAAGGGATTTTTCTGGCAGCCTGGAATGGGAAAAACAAATCATTCAGTAACACTATGGTGCTCAGTCCTCTCTGTGGCCTTAATGGCATGTGGTCAGAAATTGTCTGTTCTGCTGGCAAAAGAGAACAGAAAAGGTGGCAGACCTTGCAATGAGAAGCATTGAGGCCCAGAAATCGACTTCACAGAAGACCAGTTAACCCCTCACATCCATGCTAAGTGAAAAAGGGCATTGGCTACTCCTCGTTACTTAAAGCTAATCATTAAATTGTAGATGACACCAAGATTGGGGGTGTAGTGGACAGTGAGGAAGCCTGTCAAAGCTTGTAGCAGGATAGGGACCAGCAGGAAAAATGGGCTCAAAATGGCAGGTCAAATTTAATGCAGCAAAGGATGAGATTCTGTACTTTGGGAGGACAGACCAGAGTAGGACTTACACGGTGAGTGGTAGGGCATTGAGGAGTGCTGTAGAACAGAGGGATCTGGGAAACAGATCTGTAATTCCTTGAAGGTTACGTCACAGATAGATAGGGTCATAAAGAGAGCTTTTGGCACTTTGGCCTTCATAAATCAAAGTATTGGGATGTTATTGGTTGTGTAAGACGATGGTGAGGCCTAATTTTTGGTGCTGTGTGCTGTTCTGTTCTCTAACCCACAGGAAAGATATCAATAAGATTGAAAGAGTGCTGAGAACATTTACAAAGATATTACCAGGACTTGAAGACCTGAGTTATAAAGGAAGATTGAATAGGTTAGGACTTTATTCCCTTGAGTGTACGAGAATAAGGGGAGATTTGGTACAAAATTATGAGGGTTATAGATAGGGTAAATGCAAAGTGAATTTTTCCCATGAAATTGGGTGAGACTAGAACTAAAGGTCATGGATTAAGGGTAAAAGGTGAAATGATGAAGGGGAAATTAATAGGAAACATCTTCACTCAGAGGATGGTGAGAATATGGAATGAGCTGACAGCGAAGTGGAGGATGAGAGTTTTATTTCAACACTTAACATAAATTTGTATAGGTACATGGATGGGAAGGGTATAGAGGGCTATGCTCCAGATGTAGGTTGATGGGACTAAGCAGATTAATATGTGGCATGGAATAGATGGGCCAAAGGGCCTGTTTCTGTGCTGTAGTGTTCTGTGACTCTATGACTATATTTAAGTCTCATTTCTTTCCTTTCTGAGAACTCCAAAGATTATAGTATAATACATGCTCATCTGAAAATGATCTCACCTCAGAGAGCATTCAGTCTGGATGCATTCTCGCTTGCTATGGCAACCATTGTGCCCAACACCACCAGAAATTCAGGAGAGTTATCAGACAAACCAGCCTCCTCTCCCTTGACTCTACATGCACTTCCCGCTGACTCAGGGAACCAGTGAACCTAATCAATGGCTTCTCCCATTCCACAGTAGAAGAGGTAATGAAATAGAATCAAAACTCTTACCCACATTGGACATTCTCACTTCTCTTCCTTTCCATCAGGCAGAAGATACAAAAGCTTTGAACGTACACCACTAGGCTCCAGGACAGCTTCTATCCAGCTATTGTAAGACTCTTAAATGGGCCTCCTGTAAGATAAAGAGATGAACTCTAAATCTTCTCATCTACCTCATCACGGAACTTGAGCTTTATTTGATTGCCTGCACCGCACATTCCCTGTAACTGCGCTGGTATATTCTGCATTCTGTTACTGCTTTTCCTATTGTACTGCCATGATCAGAATGGATGATACATAGACCAAAACTTCTCACTGTGTCTTGCTGCCTGTGAAACTAATAAACTAAATCAGAATCTGAATCAGGTTTATTATCACCGGCATGTGACATGAAACTTGTTAACTTAGCAGCAGCAGTTCAATGCAATACATAATCTAGCAAAGAGAGAAGAAATAATAATAAATAAAATAAACCATAATAAACAACCAAGTAAATCAATTATGTCTATTGAATCAATTATTTTAAAAATGTGCAAAAACAGAAATACTGTATATTAAAAAAGTGAGGCAATGTCCAAAGCTTCATTTAGGAATCGTATGGCAGAAGGGAAGAAGCTGTTCCTGAATCGCTGAGTGTGTGCCTACAGGCTTCTGTACCTCCTATCTGATGGTAACAGTGAGAAAAGTGCATGCCCTGGGTGCTGGAGGTCTTTAATAATGGACACTACCTTTCTGAGACACCGCTCCCTAAAGATGTCCTGGGTACTTTGTAGGCTAGTGCCCAAGATGGAGCTGACTAGACTTACAACCCTCTGCAGCTTCTTTCGGTCCTGTGCCGTAACCCCTCCATACCAGACAGTGATGCAGTCTGTCAGAATGCTCTCCATGGTACAACTATAGAAGTTTTTTGAGCATATTTGTTCACATGCCAAATCTCTTCAAACTCCTAATAAAGTATAGCCACTGTCTTCCCTTCTTTATGACTACATCAATATGTTGGGACCAGGTTAGATCCTCAGAGATCTTCACGTCCAGGAACTTGAAACTGCTCACTCTCTCCGCTTCTGATCCCTCTGTGAGGATTGGTATGTGTTCCTTCATCTTGCCCTTCCTGAAGTCCACAATCAGCTCTTTCGTCTTACTGATGTTGACTGCCAGGTTGTGCTAATTGACAATGCGATGGGGGCTTCTGTCTCCATCACGTTTTCAGGCACTGTTGTCCAAGACACAACCAGCCTCTGGATGAAAAAAAAACTTCCTCAAGTTCTCCCTAAATCCATCCACCCACTTGAAATCTATGTACCCTACTTATTGTGTACTAGTGTTGTGTTCACTGTCCACAAAGCCCTGTACAATGTACTGTGTATGTTAATCAAAATGACTTCTTTGTTTTGTTAAGAGTAGGAATGCTTCTTTGTATGATAAGTGCTTTCTCTTGCAGTTGTTTAGCTTTGGACTTGCTGATATCGGGATTGTATTTGTTTGTTGACCAATGGGGAATGTTATTTTGTCTTGTGGGTCTGGGAGCGGGGGTTTCGCGGTCTTTTCGGGAGTGTCGGGAAGAAGACGCCGAAGAAGGTGGACATGCGCTGCACTGCTCAGTCGACCACCTGGGTGGTCCCAGGTGCAAGGACGTGGAGGTTGGAGGCAAGCGACGAGGGGTCGAATGGTTCGATGGTTGAGCTCCAACGATGTGCACTAAACTGACCGAACTTTGATAAGTTGGCACCTTTTACTTTATTTTCTTTTCCTTCATATGTATTGCATTGCATAGTACTCTTTTAGTTTTAGTAAAATCTTTAAAGTGTATTCCATAACGGTATCTGGTGTGAGTTTGATATTGTGTGTGTGCGCGCGGCATAAACTTGATTCTCACAGCACCTGCGTGTATGGGAGGTGGGGTTGGTGAGTGGCTGGATCTCCTTTTCCCCTAGACATATACCAGCCTGTTGGGTAAGTGTTACAGCCCTATACTCAAAAGAGATTTTAAGACCTATCCGATATACTGTAGACATCTACAAGTTACATAGTATCCACCTACTCTTCAAGGACTAACTCACTTCCCTGTCTAGCCTCTGTGATGAGATCTAGCTGCCTACTGATTGAGTGGTAGTTAACCCCTCCCAGTCAAGGAAAAGATACTTCCAGATAACAATGTAGTTTAAACATTTTATTTCAATGTAACCCCTTTCCCTAGTTCGTATGCAAACTTGTCATCAGCCAGCTCTGCCAATGGCCGTGGGACTCAACAGTGAGAAGGCCACCTTTTTTAAACAATATACGTCTAGGGTTGGTATGATTTGGGTTCAACCAAACAGGAAAGTTGGGATGTTTCGATTAACTGAACCCTGATTTGAGTGAATGCTGTGTAAATACTGTCCATACACAGTTATCTGTCAGGAAGAAATTATAGATCTTGCACTGCATACAACTATAAAAAAGTGCATTTACTAATTTCAGCCTTATCAAACAGGTATTAAGAGGGAAAAAAGAAAATAAATAAATAAAAGGGCTCATTACAATTAAACCAGTCTAACTGTGCACATGCGTTAGAGCTTGTATTGTCCAAACGCTGGTTATGACTGTTACTCACAGCACTGAATTCTCATCTCTAATCACTGGTAGAACTTCCCAATTCAGACTCCTTCATCTCACAAAGCACTCCTTGCAATTGCATCTTCCCATCAGATCAAATCCTCTGGACGTCTCTCCCAATCTTCTCCTCTTTGCTTCTCCCGCCATAAAGACCTCAAACTGCACCAGTGCCTGTCACAAATCTCTCTCTGCCTCACTCTCTCTAGAACCTTCTCCAAATTCCACCATCCAAATTGGCTGACATAACATTCCTAAGTTGAACATCATAGCCCCTTATGTTTAGCTGAAACCAAAGCATTCTATCAGCAGGACACATTACTTCTACAGAAATCCACTAAATGAAATATCCTACAGTAGTAACAGAATAGCCAAGGCATTGCATTAATAATAACACATTTAAATTCAGACAAATAGTTCTTAACATATTTAACAATCGTGGAGGATTTCCAATTTATAAAAGATTTCTGATTTGCAAAAGATTTACAGACTATAAAGGATTTCCAAACACAGGTACAATCCTTATGAACAATCAGAACATACCAATGAGTTGCAGATGAATAAGTCATCTGTCACTGAAAACGAAAGCTGAGGAGTAAATTCTAATACTTCTTTCTGTCATTTTCCTTGTTATTCCTGACAATTCTTTATACTTGCGAATATTTGTACTGTCCAGCTACAAGATGTGTAGCTGTGTGACATCCATCCATGTGTGATGTTTTCCAGTTACCTTTGCTGGGACAAGCTAATGCTACATCCACACTAGACCAGATAAATCAATAACTGAAGCTTTTTCTTTTCATTTTGACCCTCCATCACCACTGAAACAGCATTTTCCTCCCCAGAAAACAGGGCTTTTCTAAAACGCCCTCCAGAGTATGTAAATTTGAAAATGCCGCTTGGGCAGAGCAGTGCAGAAGGGGTAACTGGAGATTTCTAAAAATGCTGTTGTGACATGCTGGAACAGATAGTGGCAGCAGGCAGCATTTCATTGTTTTCTTGAACACAACCCCCACACAACCTAAAAATTTCAGAACAGACGGCAACAGAAGAGTTAGAAATGTACTCACCAAATACTTTTACCCACAACTTACTAAATAAATAAGTATTTTCACTTTGCCCTGTTTTCTGTCCTTGTTCATATGAAGGTGGTTGACCTATTTATGCAAGTACTTCTCTGACAATAAATGTGTAACAGCCTACTGTAACATTGTATGGAAATACAAGATAGCACTGATGCAGACATGTTTTATACATTTAACCAGGTGCTTTATTAATGCAACAGAGTTAGTCATTTTTTCAAGTTTGTCATCAGCCGGGTCATACTGTCGGTGAACTCCCTGTCAGTTGCCTCCATACGCTCCAGTATTTTTTTTAGTTTTAAGCCCTCCTGCACGAGAGCTAATAGCTGTCCATTGTTTGGCAATTTCCTTTTAAGTTTTTTCTGGTCTGTAACTGCACAAACGCGCACTTTCACAGCGAGATTCGACATCAAACATGTCGCTTGTTTTCTGTAGATGTGTCCTGCCATTGTCCAGTAGGAGGAGGTTCTCCCAAATACCTGTTTTAATGTGGAAGGAGGTATTTTCAAAATCGTTTGGTGTGGACGCCTATTGTTTTTACGTGAAACTGGCGTTTTCAAATTTATCCAGTCTAGTATGGACGTAGCCTAGTTCACACAGACAGTCTAAACACTTCTGACAACAATAGTGCAAATAACCTACCTGTAGTTTTCTGGGTTAATATAGGCTAATTAGCATAGCCCCATTGTCTTACGTTTGTCCAATGCAAATGGCCACATCAATTTGCGAACTGCATCTCTTAGCAACTACCTTATATGTCCTTTTAACTTGAAACAGATTACTACTTGCAATTTAAATTAAGAACAGAAGACTGGTTCTTGTTTACAATGAAAAGTTGAGCAAAGAATATTCTAGAAGTTTAACTTTATCAAAAACAACTCTGACCCTTGAAAAGCTAATGCTGCTCTACTAGAAAGCTGAGGTTAGCAATAAGCCTCTTGGCCCTCATAGCCCTGATAAGTGAATATCTATCACAATTGCCCAAGATACTTCTTTAAGGCAGGTCACCAAGCTTAAGGGGTGGCATCCCATCTGGAGCTTGCAGATCAAGTGTCATGGTAATTTGTTTGTTTGGTCCTCACTTGGAAGTCAGCCACATTAGTTTTGATTGAAAACTGACGTGCCTCTCTCTGTGCTGGTTGGTTGCTGAGGCTGGTGGATCTGAATGGATAATGAATAGTATCTCAACTTTGGAGACACAAGAGACTGCAAATACTGGAAGCTGGAAAAAAACAACAATCTGTCAGTGGAACTCAGTCAGCTGAGCAGCAGTAGGGGGGGAGGAATTGTCCTGATGCAAGATTTCATCCTGAATCTTTGACAATTTCTTTCCTCCCATGAAAGTTGCTCAACTCACTGTATTGAGTAGCTCACTTTCAATTGAATCACTATCTTGATTACAATTCTAATTTCAACAACGTTAAACATGTTTCGGGAATAACAATTCATAATTTTATACATTGTTCAATTAAGAAAGGCAATTAAGTGTCAGATCAAACAAAACCTTTTATTTTGCCAAATAAAATATGCAATTTAATCTAACTGCAGAATATTTCAGTGCTAGTGGATTAAGAAGTGAAAATTCAATTACTGTACTGAGATTTAGTGACATTATGATGTTAGAAGGAGTGAATTCCCTTAATGGAATACCTGTGCATGACTTTGTTTAACATGGAGAGGCTGATGCATGAGCAGCTACCACACAGTCCTTGACAGATTGGGTCAAGGTCTAGCGGCATGGAGTGCAAGATGACTGAGGACCTTTCATTGCTGTAGCCTTCCTCCACCTTTGCCATTTTCACTGCCATTGTGACATGTCAATCGTCATCCATAGGCTCCACTGTTGAGTTTTTGGTTGGACCACTCTTTGTCTGAAGCCTCTCCCTTGACCTTACTGCCTTGGGTGATCCTACCAGGAGCTAAGCACCAGATGGATAATCTCCACAGGGCATTATATTTGGGATCTCAGGGACTCACAAGCCTCTCCATCATGACAAGATGATGATCCTCAGAGAAGAATTATGATGTGAACTTATAGGAAAGAACTTCAGAATTCAGCTCAATGAGTGTGACCCTGTGGCACCGCTGGTAGAGCTGCTGCTTCAGAGTGCCAGAGACCCGGGTTCAATCTTGACTTCTGGTGCTGTCAGTGTGGAGTTTGCATGTTCATAGAAGGATCAGAAGTGGAGAGAGTAGGCAGTTTCATGTTCCTGGGCATCAAGATTTCTGAGGATCTAACCTGGTCCCAACATATCAATGTAGTTGTAAAGAAAGCAAGACAGCAGTTATACTTCATTAGGAGTTTCAAGAGATTTGGTATGTCAACAAATACACTCAAAAACCCCTATAGATGTACCGTGGAGAGCATTCTGACAGGCTGCATCACTGTTTGGTATGGAGGGGCTACTTCACAGGACTGAAAGGAGCTGCAGAAGGTTACAAATCTAGTCAGCTCCATCTTCAGTACTAGCCTACAAAGTATCTTGGAGATCTTCAGGGAGCGGTGTCTCAAAAATGCAGTGTCCATTATTAAGGACCTCCAGCACCCAGGGCATGCCTTTTTCTCAGTGTTACCTTTAGGTAGGAGGTACAGAAGCCTGAAGGCACACACTCAGCGATTCAGAAACAGATTCTTCCCTTCAGCCAACTGATTCCTAAATGGACATTGAACTCTGGGACACTAACTCACATTTCTTAATAAACAGTATTTCTGTTTTTTTGCATGTTTTTAATCTATTCAATATACATATACTGTAATTGACTGATTGATTTCTTTATTATTGTTATTATCATTTTTATTTTTTTTCTCTCTTCTGTATAATCTATTGCATTGAACCGTTGCTGCTAAGTTAACAAATCTCACATCACATGCTGGCAATAATAAATCTGATTCTGATTCTGATTCTGTTCTCTCTTCACGGTGTGGATTTCCACTGCTATTCCAAATAATGCAACGTTGTGGCTTAATTGATTAGTATGCGATTGTTCACAGTTGCGCTAGTGTGTAGGTGGGTGGTAGAATCTGAAAATCTGGGAAGAATTAAAAAAAATGGATTAATATACGATGAGTATGATTTGACTGTTAATGCTCTGTGTGGACTCAGTAGGCTGAAGGATCAATCTCCATGTTCTGCCATCTATCAGCCTGGCAGAATCATGCCTGTTCAGTGTTTGAAGGCCAGTGACATGTACGTGCTCTGATATCAGGCAGGTAGACCAGCAAGGATGGGGGTGGGGAGTCCATAGGTACGTGAGTTGGCAAGACTGGAGTTCAAGGCCTAGTTTTTGGGGACTCAATATTGGCAAGTCTGGAGTTCAAGGGCTAGTGTTTGGTTCCGCATCCAGGGTCCTCAGTCATTGTTATCGGTGAGTTCTGGTTCGATACTGAAGATGGCAGCCCAAAGGCTGATCAGAACTCCAGCTCGAGGCACGGAGGTCGATCCAAAGTGCAAAAGTCAAGACCGAATGGCTGGAGTCCTGTGTCTGCAATCTCTGCAAGTCCAATGAAGACCCAATGTTGGCAAATCCACGAGGCTGTAGGATGCTGAACGCTTGGGGCTATAGGACAAAGTATATACGTGTGGGCAAGTGGGAGAGAGGGAGAATGGGGCTTGTTTTGTTGCTTGATACCTTCTGTATTGTTGTGTTCTGTGTTGTTCTGCCAAGCACGGAGAGCATGCAATGTTGGCACCGGAATGTGTGGCAGACTCCAGCACATCCTTGAGAGTGTTGGGTCTTCACATAAATGAGACATTTCGCTGTATCTTTTCAAATGTAGATTTGATAAAAAAATCTGAAGCTTAAGTCTGAAAATTTGATTAAACAGTGCCTTCTCTATGTTTGTATCACAGTGCAATTTAGTCTTCACTGAGCAGCACCAGGATTAAACATCGAAGTTACTTGGGGTAAATAAATACCACAACGAAAGGGAATATGAAAGATTGGGTTGCTCTTGTTTGGATAGGAGTGAATTTATAAAGGCAGATACAGTTGAAAAAGAATGGGAGACCACAGGGTTAAATGCGAGAGATTTAGCTCTGAAACCAGAGGCTTTGCACAGAGCTTTTGGGGGCTGTGAAAATCCTGAAGAGGTGACAACGTTATTATATAGGGATGTTAGCTGATGATTGAAATAAAGAGATGTGTGGTCAGAACGACCTCCTGGGATTAGCACTAGTTTTCATGCAGACGATAAACATAGATTGCTTGGGTTTAAGGATTTTTGTCAGGTTTTGATGTTCACTGTCAATCATTGCTAATTGGCAGTTTAGCTGCCTGGAAGTATGGAAGGGTCATGGTGATATTTGTCACCACTCTTGGCTTCCACTAGGTCTCCTCATAGACTTTCATTCCAGGAAAACATCTGTCATGAAAGTGTGTGCAATTCCTTCCTGGAATTTTTATTCCTGATGCTCAACACACGTTTTAAATTATTGAAGAGAATATTCTAGAGAAGGAATATACAGTAGGACTCCTTTGATCTTTACACTAACTCTTTCTGATGCACAGCTTTTAAGAAATTACGTTTTCCTTTTGCGGATTTGTTTATGTGTATCATATCCTTTGTATCATTCAAACTTGGAAATTTTTTAAATTCTTTCCATCCAACCTTTTTATGCTCCTTCACGTTCCTTTCCTGTAAGTGATCGATGATGTGGGATCAAATTCAAAGTGACAGAAATTTGTTACAAATGAGCATGGTCAATCAGTTGTGCTACTGTAGAGTGGACTTAAAATATACACTCAGTGGCCACTTTATTAGCTATCCCCTGTACCTGACAAAGTGGCCACTGGGTATATGTTCGTGGTATTCTGCTGCTGTATCCAATCCTGATGAATGGTCTCGGCCCAGAACATCGACAGTGCTTCTTCCTATAGATGCTGCCTGGCCTGCTGCGTTCCACCAACATTTTGTGTGTGTTGCTTGAATTTCCAGCATCTGCAGATTTCCTCGTGTCCACTTCAAGGTTTGATGTGTTGTGCATTCAGAGATGCTTTTTTGCACACTGTTGCTGTAGCATCACCTCCCTGTCTGCTTACTTTTATCATTTTTATTTTTGCAATACAGCACCGAGTAGGTCTTTCTGGCCCTTCGAATGACACTACCCCAGCAGTACCAGAGAAAACCCGATTAACTTTAACCTAATCAAAGGGCAGTTTACAATGACCAGTTAATCTATATGGTACATGGTTAGACTGTGGGAGAAAACTGGAGCACTCATGGAAACATACTGACATTCCTCACAGAATGGCACTGGAATTGAACTTGGAACTCCAGAACACACTTAACTGTAATAGCGTCACAATAACCACTACACTATCGTAGCACCTACGTAGCTTGAACCAGTCTGGCTGTTATCCTGTGAATGCTCTCTGATCAGCAAATCATTTTCACCCATTCACTGCCATTCACTGGATTCTTTTTTTTTGTTTTTCACACCATTCTCTGTGAACTCAAGGTTATGCATGAACATCCCAGGAGATCAGTAATTTCTGAGATCCACAAACCACCCTGTCTGGCACCAACCATCATTCCACCATAAAAGTCACTTAGATCGCATTTCTTTCCTATTCTAATGCTTGGCCTGAACAACAGCTGAAACCCTTGACCATGTCTGTGTGCTTTTATGCATTGAGTTGGGGCCTCAGGATAGGCTGATTAAATATTTGCATGAACAAGCAGGTGTACAGGTGTATCTAATGAACTAGCCAATGAGTGTATACAGTATAAACCGTTATGTTTCTTATCCCTGGCCAACAACGTCAACACAAAATTCTCCTGGTGAATTAATAATTGATGATTCAAGGACCATTATTATCCTTCTACCATCACTCTTGAACAGATGTGGTAATTTAACACACCTCAACACGAAACTGATTCCTCAACCTATCAACCCACTTTCAAGAACTCTGCAACTCATGTTTTCCATATTATTTGTTTATTTATTTATTTTTATATTTGTTCAGATTGTCTTCTTTTGCATGTTAATTGTTTGTCAGTCTTTGTGTGCAGTTTTCCATTGATTTTATTTTATAGAAAATGAATCCTGGGGCAGCATATGGTGGCATATATGTATGCTGATGATAAATTTACTTTGAACTTTGAATTTTAGGCATAGATTGTTCTGTTTCTAATTTTAAAAGGCAAACCAAACTCCGAAGAACACATCCATTCACTCTGTACCAACATCAAGTCAGAGTTTCTCAGGATTCATGGAATGAAGTGTTACGTTTCAAGCTTGAATGTGTGTAGTTTCAAAATGAAACATGGATAGTGCTTCCAGGGCTTTGCTGCTTGCATCCTCCTTAATAATGAAAGTTATCAGGGAATTGGGAAAATACCTATAAAACCCCTTCTCCAGCATCTGCAGATTTTCTCTTGTTTATAAAATCCCTTCCTCTGCTGGTGGAATTAAGAATGAAAGCATATAAAAATAACACAAGAGAAGTTGGCTGCAGAATCAGGAAGCATTTTTTTTTTCACTAAGGTATACTTGAAGTTTGGAATATTCATCAATGTGCACAAGTATGACAGATCTGAATCAGAATCAGGTATTGTCTCATAGACATATGTCATGAAATTTCTTGGGTTGCGGCATCAGCACAGTGCAGTACATAAAAATTGCTATAAGTCACCAAAAAAGTGCCAAAAAGGAATAATGAGGGAGTGTTTGTGAGATCATGGATGGTTCAGAAATCTGACAGCTGAGGGGAAGAAGCTGTTCCTAAGATGTTCACTGTGGGTCTTCATGTTCCTGTATCTACTCCCTGATGGTAGTAATGAGAAGAAGGCATGTCCCAAATGATGAGGGTATTTAGTGATGAATGTAGCCTTAGGCAGGGAGGGTTGTGCCCATAAAGGAACTAGCTGTGTCTGCAATTCTCTGCAGCCACTTTCGATCCTGCACATTGGAGCCTGTATACCAATAACCAGTCAACAATTAAAACCTTGTTTCTGGCCGCATCACCATACATATAACAAACAACAACACAGAACATAAGTTATACAGGCTAATGAGCAGAAAAAAGATTCTGTTGAACTATTCATTAGTGCAAACACAAAAGCAAACAGAGTTATGGCCATAGTAGTGCAAGGTATTGTCTGTAGTGTTCTGTTATTGAGGTGGGATTAAAGTTGTCCCTTTAGAACAGGGAATGAGGATGAATTCATTACCACAGGCGGCTGGTAGGCTAATTCATTCGGTATATTTAAAGTGGAAGTTGATGGGTTTCTGATTACTAAGGGTGTCAAAGGTTATGGGGAGATGGCAGGAGAATGGAATTCAGAGGGTTAATAAATCATCCATGATCAAAAGGCAAAGAAGGCTCAATGGGAATAATGGCCTAATTTTGTTTCTGTCTTATGGTCTTACGGTCTAATAGTATGTATAAGCTATCATTGACCCCAATGTTTGGAGTTGGTTCTCTATGCATGAGAGCTACCTGACTAGCAGAGAATATTTAGCACTTATTATTTCTCATTTTAAATTGACTTTTAATTTTTTTTTCATGGAATAGTAGTTTCTTTTATTTCAGAGTACCTGGAGTATAAAAGCAAGGAAGCTGACCATAGCCTGTATGGAACATTATTTAAACCACACTTCTTGAATTTTAGAGTTGTACATGGTGACATATATGTAGATTAACAATAAGTTTATTTTGAACTTTGTACTGTAGATCTGTATAGGTCTGGTCACCATGTTAAGAAACCAATATAGAAGCAATGGCAAAAGCTCAGAGAATATAAGAATATAGGAAATATTAATGTATACACCACGAAAACATTGGAGTTAGAATTAGAATTGGAACTCAAACCAGAAATGGTTTCTTATTGTCAAAACACAATGAAAAACTGGTCTTGCATGCTGCTTATACAGATCAAATCAGTACACAGTGTATTGAGGTAGAACAAGGTAAAACAATAACATTACAAACTGAAGTTTAACTGCTTCAGAGAAAATGCTCTCGAGGTAATCAATAAAGTGTAAGAGCATAAAAAGATGGATCATGAGGTTGAGCGCCCAAGTTACTCTACTTTTAATACTTCTGCATCTAAGGAAGGTTGGACGGGAATTAATGAGAAAAGGAAATAGATTTAAAAAAAAGGTAGAATATAGCTTCAGTAGACCATAAATGCTGGCCATGAATAATTTGTGCCAAATATGCAGTTTTAGTTCTGCATATCCCATCTACTGGGAGTTAATCCATAATTGATTTCCAGAGTCGAAACTGTCCTTCACATTGACTACTGTTTCTACTTGCCTCTCACTTCCATTGACTCTAAATATGAGAGGTGTTAGAATTTTAACAGTGACTTGTGAAAGACTTTTGCCCTTTCGGTTACAATTCTGACAAAAATTGGAAGGACTGCTGAGTGACAGTGTATTTTTTTAAAATTGCAACAATTGTTTGATGGATTAGCTTTTGCATTTTGTGTGCTAAACCAGTAAAATACATACCGAGTGACAAATAATTATAGAAAGTAGATTCTCCGCTGAGCCAGAAAGTAGCAGGGTGTCAGGAAATAATTGAAGTGATGAAATTGCAGTACAAGAGTGAGCAAATCACAGCATCTAACCCTGTAAACTTGATGATGGAGATTGTCTGTCAAGTCTGAGGATGGCAGGAGACCTGTGCGGGGGAGTTTTTGAAGTAGAAAAGCTGTTGGACTGGGGCAGCTCTGCTCTCTTGACCTCAGAAGGCCACCTCCAGTGGTACAAACTGGGGTCTTCCTTGGTTGCAACGGATGACCATGATGTCTTCTGCATCTTATAATGTCCTTTGCTTTCCAAGGAGTGTTTCAGTACCCACTTCCTACCCGTTATATCTCACTGTAGATCTCAAAGGCCCAGTCCGCTGGAGATGACTTCGCATGCTAAGACGTGCATGTCCCTATCTCACCAGGGTATGAGGCCACTGGCTACGCACACCTGGTTTAGACCACCTGTAGAAGCAGTGAAATGGATGTGGCTGCTTTCACAAGGAGATTGCAACTTGAAGCCACAGCTGAGAACTGAGTGAATGCTTGGGACCAAAAGTGAGTGAGCTGCCCCGGAATGGATGCAACAGGCCCCTTCACCAGAGGTGGACCCCAGCCTGGACACCCCATCCACCCCAAACCTTATGGCAGATTCTGTTAAATTCCATGTAACTACATAGATTCATAAAAATTCTCAAAAACGTAAGATAAAATAACAGCTTTAAAACGAATGTACAAACATCCATTGGGAAAGGAGTCACAAAATGTTTGTCCAGCTCTAACACATTTTGTCTCATTTGTCTGTGAATCAATGACTGAGACAGCCACACTGTCATGTGAAGAATGGGCAAAGATGTGGCAGGTGGAATGCAGTGTAGGGAAGTGTATGGTCATGTAATTTTGTAGAAGGAATAAGGGTGTAGACCATTTTCTAAATGGAGACCAAATTCAGATATTGGAGGTGCAAAGGGACTTGGGAGTCCTCGGGCAAGATTCCCTAAAGGTTACCACAGCATCTGCAGTGTACTTTGTGTTCCCTAAAGGTTAACTTGCAAGTTGAGTCAGTTGTAAGGAAGGCAGATGCAATATTCACTTTTTTTTTCAAGAGGACTGGAATATAAAAGGAAAGATGTGATGCTGTGGCTTTATAAGGCATTGGTCAGACCGCACTTTGAGTAATGAGAGCAATCCTGACCCGTTATGTAAGAAAGGATGTGCTGACATTGGAGAGGGTCCAGAGAAGGTTCACAAGAGTGATCCTGGGAATGGAAGGGTTAATGTATGAGGAGTGTTTAATGGCTCTGGGCCTTTACTCACTGGAACTTAAATGACTAACAGGAGATCTCCTTGAAGCCTATCAGAATCAGGTGATGTGACGGCACGTGACATGAAATTTGTTAAATTAGCAGCAGTTGTTCAATGCAATACATAATATAGAAGAAGAAAAACAAAGCAAAATAATAATAATAAAAAATAAATACTTAACTATATCAATTACAGTATACGTATATTGAATAGATTTAAAAGGATGTCCCTTTTAGAGCAGAGCTGAGGACAACTTCTTTAGCCAGAGGGTGGTGAATCTGTGAAATTCATTGGCATAGACAGCTGCAGAGCGAAGTCATTGGGTATATTTAAAACAGAAGTGGATAGGCTCATTTTAGTAAGGTTATGCAGAGAATGCAGGAGAATTGGATTGAGAGGTATAACAAATCAGCCATGATGGAATGGCGGAGCAGACTTGATGGGCTGAATAGCCTAATTCTGTTCCTATATCTTATGGTATTGTGGTCTATGGCCTTTATGACAAACGTTCCTCAACTGTCCACTCTCTGCAAGGAATTCTACTTAAAATTAATCCAACATTTCTTTGTAGTTCAGGATAGGTGTTTCTACAAGATCCAGGCTTATTACCAAAACTGACAAACTACAGCAAGTATTACTGATATAAAATAAATATATCCAGCATTAATATTTCTGACTATCTTGTGAGCTGTTCGCAGCAGAATGGTGTTAATTCTAAAAATCCCCACTTTACCTTCCCATTGAACTCTAAAACCTTGTTCTTTAATCGTAATTCACATCACACGATGTTCAGCACGTGCCATAGAACACAGAACAGTACCTCCCATGAACAAGTACTTCCCTCCATGATGTTGTGTAAAACTGATTAAACTAGTAATTAAACACCTAACTAAACTAATCCTTTTTTACCACACAGTGTCCATATCCCTCCATTCTCTACACATCATGTGCCTGTCTAAGAGGCTTTTAAATGTTTCTATGTAGGCACTTTCAGGGACCTATGGATTTGGACCCCAAGATCCCTCAGTACCTCAATGCTTTTAAGGTCCTGCCGTTAAATGTGTTACCACCCCTTTACATTTGATGTCCCAAGTGTAACACCTCACACTAGACTGGTTAAACTCCATAGGCCATTTCTCCGCCCATATCTGCTACGGATCTATGTTCCGATGTATTCGTTGACATGAGATCAGTTTCCTCCTGACCAATGTAACAGGAGATAACTGGTCAAAATATTTTTTCTCTTTGAAAAAAACCTGGTAAAAATAGTGGTGTAATTGGGGATAACATGACAAGTCAAAATGATATCTTCCCTGCTTACAGTCCTGCAGCAATAGTAATATCACAGCTTGAGAAGCACTTGGACACTGAGTGGCAACTTCATTAAGTACACCTGTACACTTGCTTGTTAATGCAAATATCTAATCAGCTTTCACGTAGGAGCAACTTAGTGCACAAGTGTAAACAGACATGGTTAAGAAGTTCAGATGATGTTCGGACCAAATATCAGAATGGGGAAGAATGGGGAATTTTGACAGTGTAATGGTTATTAGTGCTAAACAGAGTGATTTGAGTATCTCAGAAATTGCCAATCTCCTGGTATGTTCATGTTCAACAGTCTCTAGACAGGGTGACAACCTTTTTTATGCCATCAACTCCTACCATTAATTGAGGGGTCCATGGACCCCAGGTTGGGTACTCTTGCAGAGTTTACAGAGAGTGGTGTAAGAAACAAAGCAAAAACATCCAGTGAGCTGCAGTTCTGTGGGTGAAAATGCCTTGTTAATGAGAGAGGCGAGAGGAAAATGGCCAGACTGGTTCAAGCTGATAGGAAGGTGACAGTTACTCAAATAAACACACATTGCAGCAGGTGATGTGCAGAAGAGCATCTCTGAACACTGTGGTGAACTACATATACCTGTCTGGACAGACCCCCTGCTGACTGCTCCTGTGGCTCCTCCCACAGACCCCTGCTGACTGCTCCTGTGGCTCCTCCCACAGACCCCTGTATAAAGGTGATGGAGGTCTGAGCCCGGCCTCTCAGTCTCCAGGATGTAGTATGGTGGTCACTCACTGCTCGTTCCTTCTTCCAGTCAATAAAAGCCGATACCTCGCTTTTACGTCTCAGAGTGAGTTATTGATGGTGCATCAAACACACAATACATTGAACCTTGAAGTGAATGGGTTGCAGTTACAGAAGACCACACCGTGTTCCACTCCTGTACCTAATAAACGGCCAATGAGTGTCTGTTGCAATTGTGAACTTTGCACTTCGAGGCTTCTTTATTTACTTAGAGATACAGCATGGAGTAGGCCTTCTGACCCCTTGAACCACACAGCCCCACACCCCTGACAACCCCCACTAAACACTCATCTAATCACAGGACAATTTACAATGACCAGTTAAGCTCCCCAGTATGTCTTTGGACTGTGGGAAAGAACCGGAGCACCGGGGAAACCCACTCATTCCATGAGGAGGGCACACAGACTCTTTGCATATGACACTGGAATTCATCTCCGAACTCCAAGGCCCTGAGCTGGAATAGCATCGTGCTAACTGCTACACTACATGGCTTGACACAGTCCTGAAGTTGTTCAGTTTTGCTGGGTATGTTACTGTCACACAAATCCATCACCAGTCGAGACCATCTAATCCCTATTCCCTGATGTTGGTCCTGAAATTTGCCCTCTCGTCAGTTACATTCCGTCGCTCGGCCACCCATTGAAATGGACCAGTCTCCATATGTTCAGTCTGCAGATTGGCACCAAGATTGTTTGTATTCACTACCCTTGTTAGTGTCAGTTTTATTCAGAATTATCTTTAGACTTCATTCCCTCCTGCCCCAGTGGCTTTGTTGTCACCCTCCTCTCTTTGCACCGAATGGAAAAATGAGACTAGCTTGGTTGTGTAGCTTGGTCAGTATAGACCAGTTGGGCCAAAGGGCCTGTTCCTGTTCTGTGTGACTCTATGACGCTGAGTTCCTCCAGCATTGTGTATGTGCTATCCTACGTTGGCACCTGCATGTGGTGACCCTTGCAGGCTGCCCAGCGCATCCTCACGTGGTGTTGTTTGTTAATGCAAATGACACGTTTCATGGTATGTTTTGAAGTACATGTGATTAATTAGATAATTAAATTGACAGATACTTTAATGATCCCAAAGGAAATTACAGTGTCACAGTAACATTGCAAGTGCACAGATATGCAAATATTTAAAGAGGAGTAATAAAGTATAAAAAATACTTCAAACAGTCTAACAGGAGGGGTCAACACTTCCCCGGCTATAGGTTGACTCTTTATAGACCCTAATGGCAGAAGGCTAGAATATCCTCCTATGGCACTTTTTGGAGCAGCACAGTTGTCTTAGTCTATTACTAAAAGTGCTCCTCTGTTCGGCCAAGGTGGCATGCAGAGGGTGAGAAGCATTGTCCAGAAATGCCAAGATTTTCTGTAGGGTCTTTTTTTCTACCACAGCCGCCAGTGTATCCAGTTGACTACTATAACAGAGCCAGCCTTTCTAATCAGTTTATTCAGCCTGTTGGCATCACCTGTGTTGATGCCATTGCCCCAGCACACCACCACATAGAAGATTGTACTGGCAACAACAGACTGGTAGAACATGTGAAAGAGAGGCCTACATACTCCAAAAGACTTCAGTTTCCTCAGGAACTGGAGGCGACTCTGCCCTTTTTGTACACAGCATTAGGATTTGTGCTCCACTCAAGTCTATCATCCAGGTACTTGTAGCTCCTCAACACATCAACGTTCTCACCATCAATAGCAACAAGGAGCTATGCAGGCTTAGTCTTCCTAAAGTCCATCACTATCTCCTTTGTCTTACTAAATAAATAAATCAGAAATAAACCTGAAACCTTATATCTATGTCATCCAGTTACCAGGAAAGTTATGAAGGCAAGGCAGTGGATGTTATCTACATGGACTTATGCAAGGCCTTTGTCAAGGTCCTGCATGGGAGGTTGGTCAAAAAGGTTCAGGTCACTTGAAATTCAAGATGAGGCAGTAAATTGACTTTGTGGGAGAAGCCAGAGAATGGTTGTATATGGCTGCCTCTCTGATTGGAGGCCTGTGACTAGTGGTGTGCCACAGAGAATGATGCTGGCTCCATTGTTGTTGGTCGTCTATATCAATGATATGGTAAACTGGATCAGCAAATTTGCAGATGACACCAAGATTGGGGTGTATTAGACAGCAAGAAAGCCTATTGGAGCTTGCACTGGGATCTGGACCAGCTGGAAAAATGGGCTGAGTAAACGGCAGATGGAATTAAATTCAGCAAGTTTGAGGTATTGCACTATGGGAGGACGAATCAAGGTAGGACTTACACATTGAGTGGAAGGGCACTAAGGAGTGTGGTACACCAGAGGGATCTGGGAATACGGATAAATAATCCCTTGAAAGTGGTTTCACAGGCGGATAGGGACACAAAGAAAGCTTTTGGCACATTGGCCTTCCTAAATCAAAGAATTGAGCACAGGAGATGGGATGCTATGCTGAAGTTGTAAAAAACATTGCTGAGGTCTAATTGGAGTATTGTGTGCAGTTTTTGTCACATTCCTACAGGAAAATGTCAGTAAGATTGAAAGAGTGCAAAGAAGAATTACGAGAATGATGTCAGGACTTGAGGCCCTGGGTTATAGTGAATGTTTGAATAGTTTAGGACTTTATTACTTAGTTCACAGAAGAATGAGGGAAGATTTGACAGAGGTATACAAAATTATGAGGGGTATAGATAGGGTAAATCCAAGCAGGCTTTTCCCTCTGAGGTTTGGGGAGACTAGAACTAGAGGTCATGTGTTAAGGGATAAAGGTGAAATGCTTGAAGGGAACCTGAGGGGGAATTTCTTCACTCAGAGGGTAGTGAAAGTATGCAATGAGCTGCCAGTGGAAGTGGTGTATGTGGAATTAATTTCACCATTTAGAAGAAATTTGGATAGTACATGGAGCAGAAGGGTATGGAGAGTTATGGTCCAGATGCAAGCTGTTGGAACTAGGTAGATTAAAATTTCAGCACAGACTTGATGGGCTGAAGGGCCTGGTTCTGTGTTGTAGTGTATTATTCTATGACTGTGGTTCTTTAATCCTCCATGGTGAAAAAAAAAGACAGAATGCATTCACCCTACCTATGGCCCTGATGATTTTATACACCTTCAATAGCTCACATTTCAGGCTCGTACACTCCAAAGGAAATTTCTTACCCTTTCCAACCTCTCTCTATACTCAGGTCCCTCAAATCCTGGCAACATCCTTCTAAATCTTTTCTGCCAGTTTAATAATATCTTCCTTATGGCAGAGCGACTAACATTTAATACAATACCTCAAGTGTGACCTTATCAATGTCCTGTACAATGACACAACAACCGCTCAATTGGCCCAGACTCTGTACTTACTGCTTGGACCAATGACAGCCAGTAAACCCAGTGCCTTTTCCACCTCCCTGTCCACGGTGACTCTCATCATTGTCGTTATGTGTTGTGTTGTATGGCATGGACAATCAAGGTCTTATCCATGACCATGATTGTTCTTGGCAATTTTTTTCTACAGAAGTAGTTTGCCATTGGCTCCTTCTGGGCAGTGTCTTTACAAGACGGGTGACCCCAGCCATTATCAATACTGTTCAGACTCTGTCTGCCTGGCGTCAGTGGTCACATAAGCAGGACTTGTGATCTGCACCAGCTGCTTATATGACCATCCACCACCTGCTCCCATGGCTTCATGTGACACTCATCAGGTGGCCAAGCAGGTGCTACACCTTGCCCAAAAGTGACCTGCAAGTTAGTGGAGGTAAGGAGCACCCCACACTTCCTTTGGTGGAGACATATCTCCACCCCACCATTCAATGGCGACTCTAACATGTCCTGTTATTAGAAACACAAGTCACTTTTCTTTCCCTTCTAATCCCCACACTCAGCGACAAATTTCTTGATTCACTTGTATATCAGATTAAGTAATCCATAATTACGTACTTCTACACCTTGAGTCCATGCATCATACATCAGAAATCTTCACTCTTATTGCTTCAAACTCAGTTCTGCGCTTTTCCCTTTGTGGAGGTTTCTTCGATAAAAATGTTCAGTTATCTCTGTGGCCTCCTTCCAAACACAGACTGCCTCTCATTTCTCCATCTGCCAAGCTTCACAGAACATTATTCTTAGTCAAGCAAACAATATAAATGCAAATATCTATGTGTTTGAAAAGAATGATTATGTTCAGTTAACAGATATTTCTATATTTTCCCTTCCTTTGTATACCATAATGATATTTGAGAGTTAGTTAGAAGTCTCACAGGAGGCTGCAAACCGCAAAAGCAGTTTATAAATGTCAATTGTTCTTCAGGATGTAGTTAAACACCACGGGATGAATATCCCATTACCCTAACCTTGGGAATTAGTTCATTTCTAGGCACAGAGGAAGATTAATGGGCCAATATGTCAGGTCTTTTCCCAGTCTATGTTGCCCACTAACACTAACATCAAGGATTATGAGGAGCTTTCTATTTCCATCAATGATCCAGCAATTAGGGAGCAAGGTGGGAAAGAGATGTGCTTCAGGTACTCAGTGCCTGTGGGGATGGAATTATTGAGGTTTCAGGTCGAAACCCTGCGCCATAGAAAAGAGGGGTTCATTCTTGATTTGCACTTCTTCTGGCGATACTTAGGATCTGAATGGGGAAACAAATGAAGTGGCCTGATCCCAGTCACTGAGAACAGAAATCATACGAGGTCACAAAGGTCACATTGAAGTGGAGGTATCCTTGCAGTGGATTTAAATAACCACCCTCCTCTTTCAGGGTAACATAGAAAACCTATAGCACAATACAAGCCCTTCGGCCCACAAAGCTGTGCCGAACATGTCCCTACCTTAGAACTATCTAGGTTATACCCATAGCTCTCTATTTTTCTGAGCTCCATGTAGCCATCCAGGAGTCTCTTAAAAGACCCTATCGTTTCCGCCTCCACCACCATTGCTGGCAGCTCATTCCACGCACTCACCTCTGAGTAAAAAACTTACTCCTGACATCTCCTCTGTATCTACTCCCCAGCACCTTAAACCTGTGTCCTTTTGTGGCAACCATTTCAGCCCTGGGAAAAAACCTCTAACTATCCACACGATCAATGCCTCTCATCATCTTATACACCTCTATCAGGTCACCTCTCATCCTCCGTCACACCAAGGAGAAAAGGCCGAGTTCACTCAACCTATTCTCATAAGGCATGCTCCCAAATCCAGGCAACATCCTTGTAAATCTCCTCTGCACCCTTTCTATGGCTTCCACATCCTTCCTGTAGTGAGCTGACCAGAACTGAGCACAGTACTCCAAGTGGGGTCTGACCAAGGTCCTATATAGCTGCAACATTACCTCTCGGCTCCTAAATTCAATTCCACAATTGATGAACGCCAATACACCGTACGCCTTCTTAACCACAGAGTTGACCTGCGCAGCTGCTTTGAGTGTCCTATGGACTCGGATCCCAAGATCCCTCTGATCCTCCACACTGCCAAGAGTCTTACCATTAATACTATATTCTGCCATCATATTTGAACATAAGAGATTCTGCAGCTGCTAGAAACCTTGAGCAACACACTCAAAATACTCAAGGAACTCAAAGTCATGTAGCTTCTATGAGGGGGGGGAATAAGTCTTCGTGGCTTCAGACTGAGACCTTTCATCAGCACTGGAAAGGAACGGGCAGAAGCCACTATCATAAGTCACTCGGGTGTAGGGGTTTGGGAAGAAGCACAAGCTGGCGAAGGGAAAAGAACAAAGCCATAATGAGGAATGGATAAAGAGAAAATGGGGAGGGGGGAGTAATTATCAGAAGTGGAGAAATTGATATTAATGCCATCTGGTTGGAGGCGTTTCTTCTCCAACCCCGTCATGATAGTGGAGGAAGCCATGGACACACACGTCAGAATGGGAGCAGGAAACCAAATGCCCTTCCAGGAAAATGGGTGAACCTGAGCCCACGTCTGTCAACTGTGACAGGTAACAATCAACCTCACAACCTCATCATTTGAGGAGATTTGGGATGTCAACTAAGACTCAAGAAAATGTCAACAGATATACAATACAGCACATTCTGGCTGGTTGCATCACCACCTGGTATGGAGTCTCAAATTCTCAGGATCGAAAGTGACTACAAAGGGTTGTAGACTCAGCCAGCTCCATCACAGACATAATCCTTCTCAACAGTAAGGACACCTTCTAAAGGAGGTACCCCGAGAAGGCAGAAGCGATCATTAAGGATCCTCACCATTTGGGACATCCCCCCTTCTCATTCCTACCATCAGGGAGCCCGAAGAGACGCACTCAACAATTCAGAAACAGCGTCTTTCAAATCTCTTACTATCTTTCCTTTCAGTTAGTCCCGACGAAGGGTCTCTGCCCGAAATGTCGACAGTGCTTCTTCCTATAGATGCTGCCTGGCCTGCTGTGTCCACCAGCATTTTGTGTGTGTTTCTTGTCTTTCCCTCACTCATCTGATTTCTGAATGGTCAATGCACCTGTGAAAACTAACTCACTATTCTTCTTTCACACTTATTTAACTGTTTATTTGTTTGTTTATTTATTTATTATTTATTCATTCACCCAACCATTTAGTTATTTAAGCATGTGTGTATGCATATGAATGTATTTATTTGTTTATTTATGTGTACAAGCATAAGATTATTTATTTATCGATGTAACTTATAGTGATAATTATTTACTGCATTGTCCTGCTTCCACAAGACAACAAATTTCACAATATTAAACCTGATTCTGATACCATTTCATATCTGTGGATGAATCTGCACTAGGACATCTCATTCTGCTCTCTCCAGACTCCTAGGGCATCTTGGACGTTCAGACCAATGGTATTTAGGGTGTCTTTAGGACACAAGCATCTTTTGAAATAAATGTTGTGTGTAATTTATGCATGTAATAAAACCAAAGAGAATTAATGCATGTTTTCTATTGCTTTGTACAGGGTTCTAAATAATTTTGTGGCAATGATATGTAGACTGCAAACAAGATTTAATGATAAAAATTGCATAGCAAATTGCCCATGGCACCTTTAACATTCGGCAAGATTTCTAATTACCCCATTGAGCAATATATGACTATACAGATCCATTATTTATTAACCATTCTGCTGAAGTCTCAGATAACCCAAAATAAAGAATCTGACATGATGGAAGTGATTTATTTACAACACAGGCAGAAGGAAACATGTTGCATCATTTTTGTAAGTAAATATCCGTTTGGTTCCAAATTATGTTAATTCCTCAAAGGGAAGGGACTAGAGCACTTACACAGATTTCATTAATTTATGTTTTGAGGCTAGAAAATGGAGATTTGGGTTTCATTATACTACGTAATGTGGTATCCGGAAGCCCCATTTAACTCGACATGTTCAAAGTTCAATGTAGACTTATTATTAAAGTCCGTACATGTCGCCATAGTGATTCATTTTCTTGCAGGCACTCACAGCAGAACGAAAAAATAAAATAGAACCAATGAAAACCTACACACAAAGACTGGCAAACAACCAATGTGCAAAAGAAGACAAATTTTGCAAATACATAATCATAAATAATAAATAGAGAAATAAATAGTCAGATGAATGGATGCATAACTACATCCATACATACTATTGAGAACGTGAGTTGTAGAATCCTTGAAAGTGAGGCCATAGGTTGTGGAATCAGTTCAGAGCTGAGGTGAGTGAAGTTATCTGCGCTGGTTCCAGAACCTGAAGATTGAAGGATAATAACTGTTCCTGAAGCTGATGTTGTGGGACCTACGGCTCCTGTACTTCTTCCCGATGTCAACAGTGATGAGAGAGCATGGCCTGGATAGTTGGGGTCCTTGATGATGGATGCTATTTTCTTGTCGCAATGCTCCTTGTAGATGTGCTCATTTGGGGGGGGAGGGCTTTTCCTGTGATGGACTGAGTGGTATCCATTAAACAACCAAGTGATATGGCACACACCACCTTTCCAGTACAGTTTAAGCCAGTCCGTAAGTAATAATATTTCCTTTTAAGATGGACACACAAATTCATGAGGTGTTTGCATCTCATAGGATCTTCAGAGTTCAGGCAGAATCGTCATGGCACATCGACTCCAACCAGTGCTTTGTAGAGTGCATCTCTCTGTGGAAGTAACTTATCATCAGTGCCAACTTCACTGAAAGCTCTAGCAGTCTTTAAATCTACCCTCCAGCCTAAGGCACTGAATTCCAGGTTATACTTAAGGGTGAGAACTTCCTTTCCTCCGAGGCATAAAATCATACATACAGCATGGAAATAGACCCGTCAGCTCAGCTCGCCCATGCAATCCAAGCCCACCGAAGCTTGTCCCATTTGCCCATGCTGTGCTTATATCCTTAAAAACCTTTTATATCCATATACTTATTCAGAAGTTTTGATAGTACCTGCTTCAACCAATTCCTCTAGCAGCACATTCTATATATGCACCACCCTCTGTGTGATGAAATTGGCCCACAGTTAATTTTAAATCTTTTCCCTCTCACGTTAAAGCTATGTCCATTTCTTTATGATTCACTTACCCTGGGGAAAAGACGATGTACACTCAGCCCATGGCCTTTGTGATTTTATACACCCCTCAGTCTCCTATGCTCCGCAGAATAAAATCCTCACCTGCCCTTTGCCTCCCTGTAGCTCATACCCTTGATAGCTGGCAACGTTCTCAAAAAGCTTCTTTTTACTCTTTCCAGTTTCCCTGTGTGTTTTGTGCCCATTACTTTAAATCTGCATCCTATGGTCACTGAACTATTTGCTAACAGAGGCACCATCTCACTGTTTACCTTATCCAAAGCAGTTGCTTCTATCGTCTCCTCTGAACCTTTGTCAGTGTAAGAACAACCACAGTTTCTGTGGGATGGCACGATAGCGTAGCAGTTAGCACAATGCTCTACAGCACCAGCTGTAAGATTGGGGTTTCATTGTGGCCGCTGTCTGTAGGGTGCTTGTACATCTCCTCATGACCATATGGGTTTCTTCCAGGTGCTCCAGTTTCCTCCCACATTCCAAAGATGAACAGTTAAGGTTAGTGAGTTGTGGGCTTGCTATGGTGGCAGTAGAAACATCAACATTTGTGGCCTGCCCAGCACCATGCACACTGATTTGATTTGATGCAAATGATACATCGCACTGTATGTTTCAATGTACACATGATTAATAAGGCTCTTTCCTGTCTAACCTTGTAGATTTTTATTTTTAATCATTTGTTGGACATTGAGGTCACATTGTTACACAACAATTACTGCGTGTTTCTAATTACCCTTGAGAAAGGGCATTGAGCATGGCAGCGCAGAGAGAAAAAATTGATTGATTGATTGATTAACTTTATTTGTCACATCCAGTGAAATGTGTCCTTTATGTCAAGTCAAATCAGCGAGGATTTTGCTGGGCAGCCCACAAGTGTCGCCATGCTCTGGCGCCAAAGTAGCATGTCAGCAACTTGCTTACCCTAGCCATACCTCTTTGGAATGTAAGAGGAAAATGGAGCACCATCATCTCTGGAGCCTTTCCTACTAACCTTTCTACTGTTTCTCAATAATCTTCACATTCAGAACTATAGCAGTCGGAATTGGACGCTGTACTCCAACTGCAGCCAGGCTAGCTTATTATTTCCAGCTGTACTTTTTAGATTAAATCTCAAAGTAGGATTTGAGTTTATACTCTCCCGATTACACCCAAATCTCTCGACACCAGATCTAGGCAGTAAACACTATATTCTACATCTCTGCTGGTGATTTATGCTGCATTAGAAGGAAGACAAGTTCCAATCTGGCAAATTGACTTTAATTAATAAATCCTTGACATTTGTTTTATTTTCTTTAATAAAAGGAGATTTATGTATTAAGGTCAATTGGATGTGCATTTATTGTTATTGATTAGTGGATAATTGGATTAACACAGCAATAACTCAATCTAGAAGCATCATCTGTGCACTTTATTTTAGTACATTGGCTGAATCAGTTTGAGAAGAGCAGTTTGGTGATGTCATTCATCCTTGCAAGTTGTCAGAAGATTTTGAAGCAATTTAATGATAAAGATAAAGTTTTGTATTACTTGTCACATGTCCATCGAAACCTACAGTGAACTCTGTCATTTGCATCAACAACCAACATGGTCTGAGGATATGCTGGGAGCAGCCAGGAAATGTTGTCAAGCTTGTGGTGCTAAGCATAGCACGCCCACAACTCGCTAACCCTAACCCATATGCCGACATCTTTGGAATGTCGAAGGAAACTGGAAAAAACCGACATGGTTATAGGAAGAACATGCAAGCTCCTTACAGACTAGCGGTGGGAATTGTACCAAAGTTGCTAGCATTGTAGAGCATCATGTTAACCATTATCTATTGTGTCTCCTTGCTCATTGCAAAGAGGTGATTGTTGCTACTCAATGATCACTCGAAGGATTAACCAGAACAGCCTGGTCATCAGTTCTCCATAGTGTGCAGCCAATTATCATTGAGCAAATATTTGCATATTGTTGTGGGCAGGAATATTAGCTGGTTTATTCTCCAATTCACAAACAATAAAATTGTTATGTATGCACAGGGCAAGATCAGCAACAGAACAGTATGATTAAATGTTTTTACTGAGTCATGTTAGTAATGGGACATGCTGGCAACTTGTAGTTTGGATGAACATGGCCTGCTGAGATGAAAACATGGGCTCTTGAAAGCCTGCACCCAAAAGAGGGAGAGCCCTCCCATATGTAGGAGGCCCAATCGGTTTACTGTGATCGATCAGCTGCATGCACATTCACCAAATTCTTGTAATCGATCCTGTAATGTACAGAAATGAGGTTTATAAAAAATGCATTTTTATTAAAATAAAATATCCTCCAAAACAGTTCCTATGATCCATTAAAAGGTCATAAATGTTGAATGCCATTCAGGCCACTTCCATCTGCCAGCTTTTTGAGAGGGTTATTTAGTCGGTCCAATCTCCAATCTCTTTACCCGTTTTGCACTGGAAATGCTTCTTTCTCTACTACATAAAAGCTCACCAGTGCCTCAGCTTCCTCGAAGGGCTAAAGAAATTTGTCATGTCCCTTTTGACTCTTGCCAATTTTTATCAATGCACCATAGAAGGCATCCAGTCTGGATGGATAATGGCTTGGTATGGCAACTGCTCTGCATGTGACCACAAGGAAGAGCAGATGCAGCTTAGCACATCACAGAAACCAGCCTCCCTGCTACAGGCTCTGTCTACGCTCCTTGCTTCCTCATTAAAGTAGCCAGCATAATTAAACACCCCACCCACCATGGACATTCTGTCTTCTCTCCTCTCCAATTGGACTAAAGCCTGAAAGCATGTAGCACCAAGATCAAGGACGGTTCTATCCCACTGTTGTCAGAATCTTGAAGAGACTTCTTGTACAATAAGATGGATTCTTAGCCTCACAACATTATGATAATGTTATGACCTCACAGTGTACCTTGTTACGATCGTACACTTTGTTTACTTGCACTGTTCTTTTAAGTATCTTTTACACTTTAATCAGCGTTGACATTGTTTTACCCTGTTCTAGCTCTATGATTCTATGATGCATCAACAATCAATGAAATCGCTCCTTACACCGGTATAATTTAATTTGTATGAACAGAATGCAAGCTTTTCACTGCACCTTGGTACACGTGGCAATAGCCATCTCTAAGCTCTTTTCCCACCGCACACTGGCAATATTTCCTTCTCACCTACATAATCCTTTAGAGGATTGTTATTGCTTCTGCTCTCACCATCCCTGCAAGTTCACCAGTAAAGTTCTCTTCATTGTCCCTCTTGCTCTTTTAGTAAATACCTTTGATTTCTGCTGTCTCGTTCGTATCAGGTTATTTTCCCCTTTTCAAAGGAAGCAGATTCACTGATCACAGCATCACATTACAGTATTCCATCATTCACGTTATTTACAGTTTCAGAGTATAACACTTTACCTGTAACCTGAATACGCTCGAGCCTCTGTGGAATCCTCTACTCCTGGAAATCCCCTATGTTATACGTGAATACTGCACACTCCATCTCCAGGGACACATAGGATTGGACATAACCCTGGAAGAGGAGCATGTCATCATCTCGGACTAAACCCTTGACTGGCTGCCTCCTAGACTGGCGAATAGCCAGCTTTGCCAGGTCAGGAGGACTCCGAACTGACGGAGCCCACTCCTGTGCCAAGTTACCAAAGATCAGGAGCCTGGGCTGACCCAGGCAGCCAAAGCTTAATCAACAGCCCCTACAGATACTCAAATAGAGGCTATAATCTCTCATGCTCCATATATATACAGTACTGTGCAAAAGTCTTTGACACCCTATAGCTAGGGTGCTTAAGTTTTTATACAATACTGTAGTAATTTTATGTATTGCAAAAAAGAACAAATTCCATGACACACTTGAGTGATGATAAACCTGATTCTGATAAGTGTCTCTATTTTGGACTAAGAATGGAAAGAGGACAGAGAGAGGTCATTCATGTTTGGGAAAAAGGGAAGGAAGCAGAAAACACCAGAGAGACATTCTTTAATGATCATTAAACCAATTGTTTGGAGTGACCTTTCCTGGTATCTCAGGGCCGGGTGTGTCTGCACCCGTACCACCACCCACCCCGGCGCTCCTCTGACACCTGTCCCACACCCATCCCATGGTGCTCCACCCTTGCCACTCCCGACATCCTTTGGTCCTGCCAGACTTACAAACTCCCTCTCCGCTCCATGTTGGTAAATATACTACTGTACATTATGATGTGTAGTCTGTGTGTTGGGGTTGTCTGTCATTTCCAACGGTGATATAACCTGTGTGGGAGCAGTTTTATAGTGAAAAAGCCATTGCACTGGGGCTGTTCCACTCTCTCGTTCTCAAAGGTATGAAAAATCGTCACGATTGGAGACTTACTTGGCCGTGTTATGCCCTTCACTCTCCACAAAGAGTTGCAGCACTGCCTTCTTGACAGCCGGATCTGGTAGTTGATCTCAACTGCCCTGTCCATCAGAACTGGTTTTGAATGCTGGTCCCTGTCTCACTGGAGCTGGAGGTTCCTGGTTACCCTCACCCGGTTCAGCCCACTGGTCGAAGCAGTGTACCAGGGTGCGGCCACTGTCGCAGGCAGACAGTTATTTGCAGCCACAGGTGAGAGCGAGGTGGCAGGTGGAGACCAATGATGGAGCTGCCCCTGAGCGGAGCATGACGTCCATCACCGGAGGTGCTGCTCCTCCATGGACATCCCATGCACCCCTTACATAATCTACATATGCATTAAGTGCCAAGATGATGAAAGGCATAGATGCAATGTATAGGCAGAGACAACTTGCCAGGGTGGAAATGGCTAATGCAAGAGGGAATAATTTTAAGATGATTGGAGAAAAGTATCTGGGGGATGTTCAAGTTCTTTCTACAGAGAGCAGTGGGTGTGTGGAACACCCTGCCATGGGTGGTGATAGAGGTAGATACATTAGAGGCTTTTAAGAAACTCTTAGATAAGCATATGATGATAGATAAATGGAGGACTATGTAGGAGGCAAGGTTTAGATTAATCAGAGTAGGTTAAAATGTAATCACGTCATCGTGATCCAATGGGTGTATACTGTGCTGTAATGTTCTATGTTTCTGTTCTACATTATACACCAACTCCTGGCAGCAGAAATGACAGACAGCTAGGGAATCTATAATCTGACTGAATGCCGTGCCTAATGCTTTCCTCCTCAAGTCCCCAGTGTAAAGGGAAAAGACTCCATCATAAAGAGACCTCCATTGGAAAGTGTGTGTGTGTGTGTGTGTGTGTGTGTGTGTGTGTGTGTGTGTGTGTGTGTGTGTGTGTGTGTGTGTGTGTGTGTGTGTGTGTGTGTGTGTGTGTGTGTGTGTGTGTGTGTGTTTCTGAACTCATCTTTGTTCTAATACCAGGACGCACTAAATTGTTTTACATGACTATTTTTGAGCACTGGATACAAATTACACAGACTAAAACAGATAACCTCTTTTATTTTTAATCTACAAGAAAGAAAGAAAGATGGAATTATTTAGACTCAGTGAAGAATGGAAATAGCTATATAGCCTGCTATTGACACCTGTGTATAGAAGTACAGGGATATGAGGAAGATTAAGGAAATACTGGATCGTCAGTGTCAACAGTGAGTTGTCACGGAAGGTGGAGCAGTTGACTGAAACAGCAAAACTGACAGAGGAGTACATTTATTCATCTCCATCAGCTCTGCAGGGCTGACAGACAGAAATTTAGCTGAGGTAGTAATCTGCAATTGTGACAGATAGCCGTTAAATATTGGCCTGTGCTGAATTTTACAAAATCTTTATGAAGAATAAAGAAAACATAGGAAATAGTTTGAAGCTGAGAAAGCTGTATAAATCTGCAGGAAATAGCAAATAAAAATGTTGCTTCACCCTTTCAAGTTTCAGTTCAAGTTCAAGTTTATTTATCACTCTATCATACTGATGCACCATCAATAACTCTCGGAGACGTGAGGCAAGAGATAGGCTTTTATTAGCTGGAAGAAAGCACCGTCAGCAGCAAGAGACCATCACACAACATCCTGGAGACTGAGGGAGGAGCAGTGCCTCCAATCGCCTTTATCCAGGGGTCTGTGGGAGGAGCCACAGGAGCAGTCAGCAGGGGGGGGGGGTCTGTGGGAGGAGCCACAGGAGCAGTCAGCAGAGGGCGTGTCCAGACAGGTATATGTAGTTCACCACACATACATGACTACAGCTGAATGAAACAGCCTTCCTCTGGGGCAAAACGTACACGACATAAGGCACATATAGCACATATAAGGAAGCTACTAAACATACAGTCACACAAAAAAAATATATAGCCTAAGTCCCTGAGTGACATGTCCTGCAGCTGTGGGTGTATTTAAGGCAGACCTTGATGGATTCTTAATTGGGCACAGTTTCAAATGTTATGGGGAGAAGGCCAGGGAGTGGGGCTAAGGAGGGGAGAAAAGAATCAGCCATGATTGAATGGCGGAGCAGACTCGATGAGCAAAATGGCTTAATTCTGCTCCTTTGTCTTATGGTCTTATGGTCTAAATTGATGATGCATGGTTGCTATTGGCAAGACAAAGCAGTTCTTGGCAGTCTGCAGATGAACGTGTGCAAGCACGCGCAATCCAGCTTGTCATTCCTCTGAAGGGCAGCACCATCAGGAGAGGCTATCCCCCTCCAAACATGGATAGCATGCTGCACCGCCTCTGGTGTGTCCTCTCCTAGGCTGCAGTGACAGGCAAGCCCATGGTTTGAGGCCTAGTCCTTGCTGCAACCAAGGCCACACAGCTCTCCCGCTGTCTGTCACACCAATAAGCAATGGAAATAGACTTTTATATTATCAATGTCCAACAGGGTTTTGCAAGAGAAACATCCAAAACAATTACTCATTGCTACACTGCATGCTGCCTTTGCGCACCAACTCCGATACTTTTGATGCCTTCCCGTAGCAAGCAGTAACACGGTCAGCACCAAATCCAGCTCCTCCACCAACGAGCAGCTCACTGATGGGATGGGCCTGCGGTACCTGAAGTTCTTAATGTCCTGTATGGTCTTGCGATTGTAAAACTGGCATTTAAAGAAGACAAAAGCACCGTTGGTTGGCCTCTGAGAGGCCTCTGCATTAAATGCACCATCATCTTACCAGAAGTCCAACCTCTCTGCTTCTTCGAAGGAACTGCCCATCAAATAATCCCAAAAGTTATCTCTCATTGTCCTCAGTAGGTAAAAGTGGGATGTGTCGGTTGTCTAAGATGTAAGTGTTTTCTGGCCATTTACCAAGTTTAGTGCTTTACAGTACAGAGGTGTTCCAGTAGTTCTGAGCACTGAAATTCTTGTACCAACAGAAGACACCATTCTTAAATTTAAAGATCTGCTTTATTTGTCACATGTACATTGAAATATTGAAGAATATAGTCAAATGTGTAGTTTTTCCATTAAGGACCAACACAGTCCCAAGGATTGTCCTGGGGGCAGCCTGCAAGTATTACAATGCCTCTGGTACCAACATAGCATACGTGCAACTTACTAATGCTAACTTCTTAAATTATTCAAAAAATCTACAGCACATTACAGGCCCTTCAGCCCACAATGTTCCTCTGCAAATGTTCCTCTTAATCTTTCCTATTGTCTCACAAGAACCTCCACGTTCAGAATTGCATCCAGCTGCAGTATTTTTTCCAGTGATTCTCCTTAAATTAAATCTTAAAGTAGGATTTGAGCTTTTGCTCTCCCAATTACACCGTTGTCTCTAGACACTAGATCTAGATGGTAAACACTACATTCCAGGTTTCTGCTGATGATCTATGGCACATAAAAGGACGGCAAATTCCAATCTGGCAAGTCGACATTAATTACTAAGCCTTTGACATGTGTTTTATTTTCTTTTAGCTTTTCAGTTCACCTTTTAGCATTGAGAGGTCTATTTGATTTTGATAACAGTGAAATGGAAGGTGTCCTTGAGTCCATAGGACACAAGAGGAGAATAAGGCCATTCAGCCCATCAAATCTGCTCCATCATTCCATCATGACTGGCTTATTATCCTGCTTTACCCCATTCTCCTGACTTCTCCCTGTAAACTTTGATGCCCTTACTAATCAGAAACCTATCAACCTCTGCTTTAAATAGATCCAGTGAGTCTGGTGGTTCATGTTCTTAGGCTTTTGTATCTTCTGCTTGATGGGAGTGGGTGGGAGAGAGTGACTAGAGAGGGACTACATTCTATTGGCTGCTTTTCCACAGCTGCAGGAAGTGAGAATGGACCCAGTGGAGCAGAGACTGGTCTGCATAATAGACTGGGCTGAATTTACAACTCTTTCCAGTTCTTCACCAGAGCAGTTGGCATACAAAGCTATGATACATCCAAATATGATGTTTTCTAATGGTTAATCTATAAAAATTGATCAAATTCCTCAGGGCTATACAGAAATTCCTTAGGTCTTCTGAGGAAGTCCCAGTTGGTGTGCTGTTTTGGACTTAAAGTCTAGGTAACAACACAAAATGCTGGAGGATTTCAGCATTTCAGGCAGCATCTGTGGAAATGAATGAACAGTCGACGTTTTGGTTTGAGAACCTTCTTTTGGACTGGAAGGGAAAGGGGAAAATTCCAGAATAAGAAGGTGGGAAAAGCTAGAATGTGATAGGTGAAGCCAGGTGTGTAGGAAATGTAAAAGGCTGGTGAGGAAGGAATCTGATAAGAGAGGAGAGCTGACCATAGGAGAAAAGGAAGGAGAAGGGGACCTAAGGGAGGTGATAGCAGGAAAGAAGAGGGAAAAAGCCAGAGTGTGGAATATGGCTGGGCCAGGAGATCTGTGTAAATTCTGCAATATCATGGACAAAGTTTCATCCATGGAGAACCAGTATGAATAACTTTACTCACCCCAGCACTAAACTGATCACTGAGCACAATGTATGAACTCACTTTGAAGGACTCTACAACTTATTTTCTCAGTACTTTTTATTTACATATTTACTTATTATAATTATTTTTGTATTTGCACTGTTTCTATTCTTTTACACATTAGTTGCTTGTCAGTCTTCATCTGAGTGTATTTTTCATTGATTCTATTGTATTTCTTTGTTCTATTGTGAATGTCTGCAAGAAAATGCATTTCAGGGTAGTATTTGGTGACATATATGTACTTAGATAATAATTTACTTTGAACCTTTTTTGTTGAGAACAAGAGGCTGGAGATGCTGTAAACTGGAGCAAACTGCTGGAATAGCTGAGTGGCTCAGGCAGCATCTATGGAGGCAGAAGGATAGATGATCAACCCTCTACTTCTGTAGATACCACCCAATCTGCTGAGTTCATCAAGCAGTCTGCTTTTAACTGAAAGTTACATGCATTGCCAATGAGAAGACAAGTATATGGTTTGGTGAATCCAGAACTCTTAATACTTGTTAATGCAACACAGAGACCTGTGGTACACAGTCAAATTTATAATGGATGGAAATACTCATAAAGTGAGAATGGTCATCTTCAATAAACTCTTTCCATAACTGAATGTGTCTTGAAATCAGGTAGCTACATTTTTTAAAAAAAAGAGATCACATACAATTATTAAAAGAAGTGGTCAACAAAACTTCTGCTTTAATTTATAATGAGCGGTATGCAGCCCTAGGGACTAATAACTATTCTGTACTCTTGCCCCTACAGTGACTACATGCAGGGGAAATTGCTTATCAAAGAAACTTCTATTCCCATCAGAATTCCAGTGAAGCAAAAGAAACACTAAGACAATAAAACTAGAGGCAAAAATGAAGGAGAAATTAAAAATGAATTAGATCTAACATTTAAGAATAAGCTCCCAAAACAATGAATTTTCACTGATTTATACAATATATATCCACTTTATATATTCAGTGCAAAATTCTTGCCAACTTATGAATGTCCTGGATGATGAAGTGGAGGGATGAGTTAGTAAGTTTGCTGATGACACAAAAGTTGCAGGTGTTGTGGATAGTGTGGAGGGCTGTCAGAGGTTACAGTGGGACATTGATAGAATGCAAAACTGGGCTGAGAAGTGGCAGATGGAGTTCAACCCAGATAAGTGTAAAGTGGTTTATTTTGGTAGGTCAAATATGATGGCAGAATATACAATGAATAGTAAGACTCTTAGCAGTGTGGAAGATTAGAGGGAACTTGGGGTTCGAGTCCATAAGACGCTCAAAGCAGCTGTGTAGGTCGACTTTGTGGTTAAGAATGGATACAGTGTATTGTCCGTCATCAATTGTGGAATTGAATTTAGGAGCCGAGAGGTAATGTTGCAGCTATATAGGACCCTGGTCAGACCCCACTTGGAGTACTGTGCTCAGTTCTGGTCACCTCACTACAGGAAGGATGTAGAAGCCATAGAAAGGGTGCAGAGGAAATTTACAAGGATGTTGCCTGGATTAGGGAACATGCCTTATGAAAACCGGTTGAGGGAACTCGGCCTTTTCTCCTTGGAGCGACGGAGGATGAGATGGCTCGAACTCCAAGTAATAGTAGTGGACCAGTAGGCCACATCTTATGAATTCACATAGCCCTGACTCACCTCTTCATTGTTTGCCTTGATAATTTACCACAATTTACTTCAAAAAAAGTGTTATAAATAACATTTTTAATCATACTCCTTTGTTTTTGAACCACAAGTAAACTGTCGCACGTCTTCAGTAACGCCTTCCTAAAGTGGAGGCAGACCATAAACCATTGGTCTCAATTATGTCCAAATCGCTGAATGACTGTCCGTGAGGATACCGTACATGTTGACAAGGCTGCAGAAATATGACGTGAAGATGATCCACACTCCAGAAAAACTTCTGTTGGCTGCTGATGCATCGTCTCAAGCAGTCATCAAGAAAGAACAGAGTAACCAAGAGATTAATGCAGGTGTAGACAGGATTTTTATTGTCATGATTGTCACCTCCATTGCAATATCTCCTAATAGAACAGAGCAGGTTTGGAAAGTAGCAAGGTCAGGTGAAACAAAGAATGAACTCCAAGAGACAATACCCGCGGAGTGGCCAACAGTTAAGAATGACTGTCCAATGTTTATTTTGTGATTATTAGGCATTCAAAGCTGAAATGTCAGTAGTGAAAGATATGGTTTTCAAAGGGAGCAGTTTTGTGATTCCAGTGTCACCATGCAAAGAAATGCTCCAGAAGATACACAAAGGTCATCTTGGTAAGGAAAAATGTACACGTAGATCTCTTGAAGTGATGTACTGGCCAAGAATGAACCAAGACATCAGCCAGGCCATTGCTTCACGTTAAATACGCCTTAACTACAGACAAAAGCAGCAAACAGAACTGCTTACACTGCACTCTGTACCAGATAGGCCATACTTCAAAGTTGGAGTGGATTTGTTTGATTGTAATGGGAAGAGTCATATTGTTGTAACAGACTACATTTCCAATTATCCAAAAGTTGCAACACTGCAGTCAACATCCAGCAAAGCATGGACGGGGAGAGATCTTCAGGTCTCTGGGGTGGTATCCTGGCTGGAATTTTCCATCGTGTCACCGGATGCTGAGTCTGTACTCCACCTTTGCTCCATAGCTGAACGTGCTTTGGCGTATCCTGAGGCTGTTGATTGCGTGTGTAGTTTATCTGTAGCTTTATGGTGCCCTCTTGTGAGGGCTGCACGCAAGGTAGCTAGCCTTGTATGCCCGTGCTGGCCTTTCCTGGAGGACAGCTGTCTTTTCAGTATCACTAACCTTTCTCGGTTGCCATCCAGTCTTTCCTGGAAGTCACTGGTGAAACAGTTGTCACTTGCATCATGCACCAGAGTACTCCCTTCAGTTACCTGACGAGGTAACCGTAGCTGTTGGCAGGATTATTGTTCCCTTAATGAAGGAGAAGTCAACATTTATGTCTCCTTTTGTGCCAAGATCAGGTCTCCTTCAGGGCGTAGGAGCAACACCTTATATTCTATCTGGGTAGCCTCCAACCTGATGACATGAATATTGATTTCTCCTTCAGTAAACTAATTCCCCACTTCCCCCTTCCTCTATTCCCCACTCTGACCATTTACATCTTCTCACCTGCATTCACCTCTCCTTCGGTCCTCTCCTCCTTCAATTTCTCCTATGGACCACTCTTCTGTCTTATCAGATTCCTTCTTTTCCAACCCTCAATCTTTCCCATCTACCTGGCTTAACCTGTCATCTTCCGGCTCGCCTCCTTCTCCTCCTCCCATCTTTTTATTCTGGCATCTTCCCCTTTCCTTCTCAGTCCTGAAGAAAGATCTCATCCCTGAACTTCAACTGTTTATTTACTTCCATAGATACTGCTTGACCTGCAGAGTTCCTCCAGCATTTTGTGTGTGTTGCTTTAGTATTGTAGTTTTTTCTTGAAAAAATTGAGTTTAATTTATATAATTATGAATGGCAGTTTTTTAATGAATTGTTGAAATGTAGCTATATAGAAACATAGAAAACTTACAGCACAATATAGGCCCTCCAGCCCACAAAGTTGTGCCGAACATGTCCTTACCTCAGAACAACCTAGGCTTACCCTTAGCCCTCTATTTTTCTAAGCTCCATGTATCTGTCCAGGAGTCTCTTAAAAGACCCTATTATATCCACTGCCACCACCACCATCGCTGGCAGCCGATTCCACGCACTCACCACTCTCTGCAGAAAGACTTACCCCTGATATCTCCTCTGTACCTATTTCCAAGCACCTTAAAACTATTCCCTCTCGTGCTAACCATTTCAGCCCTGGGAGAAAGCCTCTGACTATCCACACGATCAATGGCTCTCATTATCTTGTACACCTCTATTAGGTCACCTCTCATCCTCCGTTGCTCCAAGGAGAAAAGGCTGAGTTCACTCAACCTATTCTCATAAGGCATGTTCCCCAACCCAGGCAACATCCTTGTAAATCTCCTTTGCACCCTTTCTATGGCTTCCACATCCTTCCTGTAGTGAGGCAACCAGAACTGAGCACAGTACTCCAAATGGTGTCTGACCAGGGTCCTATATAGCTGCAACATTGCCTCTCAGCTCTTAAACTCAATCCCATGGTTGATAAAGGCCAATACACCGTACGCCTTCTTAGCCACAGAGTCAACCTGCGCAGCTGCTTTGAGCATCCTATGGACTCGGACCCCAAGTTCCCTCTGATCCTCCACACTGCCAAGAGTCTTACCATTTCTGCCATCATATTTGACCTACATGACTATGATGCTATTGTAAGTACAAGGCAATAAACTCAACTTTGACTTGGACTTTGAGGTTAGAATGGTTGGGTTTAGCTTGTCACTCATGCATTTAGTTAGGATTCCTTACTGTAACTGTCAGTGACTCTGTAAGATGAAGAAATCTTGCTGAGACAGAACATTGGTAAGACCTCATTTGGAGGTGATTCCATTTTAATCTTTGCCGCAAAATAAAAATGGAGTTAGTGTCATTAAGTTGATTCCTGGAATGAGGACTATGTCCCATTAAGAAAGAGAATGTCTGGTATTAACTAATTGCTACATAGAAGACATTCATATATAACAGAGGAACAACAGGTAGATGCCAAAGTGTGTGGAATTCAGACAGCATTGGATCAGGACAAGGGTTTATCATTTAGAACTGTACACTAGAAACAGTTGTAGCTGTCCTGTCATGGAAATTAGGCAAGGTTGAAACCGGAAAGGGTTATTGCTGTTGTAGGTTTTCACAAATACAATGACGTGAAACATTTTATGTTTAAGAAAAACTGTAACAACTCATTTTTTGAACTTCAAAAATCAGAACACAAAACTCGGTAAAATTCCTTAATGCAATTACGTCATCACATCAGACCAGCCTTTTAAAGTAAACCCCAACTCAACATGGTGCTTGTGGATTATATACATTTATACCTATTACATCATCCTACATTGTCCTGTAATGGAAATTAGGCAGGGTTGAAACTGATAGGCATTTGTGCTCACAAAGGGAATCAGAAGATATGAAGATTGAGTGGAAAGTGATCAAGGCACAGCATTAGGCAATATCATGGAATATTGGAGCAAGATGACTGGGCTGAGCAATCCCTTTTGGTTTCTGGCACTTCTGTTTTCAAGGATTTTAGCTGAAAACTATGATTTAAGTTACCAGCTTCTATGTTCACCACGGTTTTGATGTGACAGACTGCTGAAAGTGTTAGCCATGAATTAACAACTTTCTTTGCGGGTCACAGCCAGCCAAACAGTTTGACCATCTGAGTCATCTTCCACATCATTCCATTTTCACCTTACTTGCTGAAACATTTGAGCTGTGTGAAATCACTCCTGCATCTTGGCTTGAGTATCTTTGCAATAAACATGGTGGCCTTCATGTATAAAAAAAGCATGATTGATGATATTGATTCACAAGCATCATGAAAAATGTCTGACAGATCCTTTTTCCCTTTACAGAAAGTAAAGGCATGTTGCATACACATAAAGGAATAAATATCAAGCCCATATATAACATGAACATCATTTCATAGTAAAGGAGAAGAAAAATGTCAACACATTTAGTGTGATAGAGTCATGTAGCACAGAAACTGGCCCTTTGGCCCAACTGGTCCATGTCAACTGAGATGTCCATCAAAGATATTTTCATATGACCACATGTGGTCCATATTCCTCCAGACCTTTTCCATCCATGTCCCTGTCCAAGTGTCTTTTAAATATGGGTCAAAAATTGGTAATGTATCTGTCCCAAACACTTCTTCTAGCATCTCATTCTATATATGCACCTCCCTCTGCATGGAATAGTCACCTCTCTGTAGTTGATATTAAATTTCTTCCCTCTCACCTTAAACCTCTGCCCTTTAGTTCTTGATTCCCCAACCCAGGGAAAAAGACTGTGCACATTCACCCTACCTACGTCCCTCATGATTTTGTGTAACTCCATAAGGTCTCCCCTCAGTCTCCTACACTCCAAGGAATAAGGTCAGAATAAGACTACGCAATCTCTCCCTATAACTTAGGCCTTAGGCCTTAGGCCTATAACTTAGGCCTGATAAACTTTCTTTCACTCATTCCAGCTTGATGACATCTTTCCTATCATATAATAACCAAAACTGTTCAAAATACTCCAGGTGTGGTCTCAGCAACATTATATGAAAATGCAGCTCAGTTTGCTGTAAGGAGTAGATAAGGTGGATGTGGAGAGGATGTTTCCTATGGTGGGAATATCCAGAACTAGAGGGCACAGCCTCAAAATTGAGGGGCAACCTTTTAGAACAGGGGTAAGGAGGAATTATTTTTAGCTAGAGGAGCGAATCTAGAATGCTCTGCCACTGACTGCAGTGGAGGCCATGTCCATGGGTATATTTAAGGCAGAAATTGATCGTTTCCTGGTCGGTCAGAGTGTCAGAGGATATGGCGAGAAGACAGGTGTATGGGGTTGAGTGGGATCTGGAATCAACCATAATGAAATGGCTAGCAGACTCGATGGGCTGAATGACTTATTTCTATTCCTATGTCTTTTGATCTTATGGTCTAATTTATTCTCTTTAATCTTGGGTGATTCCGTCAAACTAATCCCAACTCAGGAGGATAAAGTGATATTTCTGTTCTTAGAAGAATGGGTGACATCAATTGAAATGTGTTTCAAATATTTGAAAAAAAAACTTTCACTCACTGGTGTAAACAAAGAAGCACTTTGATATGATAAACATCTCAATAATGTTTCTCTGTTGTTTGATATTAAGAAAGATTCAGATATTGACATACTGTAAATGGATAGATAAGGTTCCAGGATCTCACATCTGCAGTGGTGCTAGAAAGTTTGTGAACCCTGTAGAATTTTCTCTGCTGTTGCATAAATATGACATAAAATGTGATCAGATCTTTATGTAAGTCCTAAAACTTGATAAACAGCATCCAATTAAATAAACAGCACAAAAACATTATACTTGTTCATTTATTTATTGAGAAAAATGATTCAATATTGCATGTATTTGTTGGGAAAAAGTATGTGAACCTTTGCTTTCAGTAAATGGTGTGATCCTCTTGTACAGCAATAACTTCATCCAAACATTCCCATTAACTATTGATCAGTCCTGCACATTGGCTTGGATAAACTCCAGGCAATTCTTCTTTACAAAATTGCTTCAATGCTGGGTTGTTGGTGGACCTTCTTGCATGAATTGCTTGCTTCAGGTCCTTCCACAATATTTCGCTAGGATCAAAGTCAGAACTTTGACGGCCATTCCAAAATATGATTTTTCTTCTTTTTAAACCATCCTATTGTTATACTGTATATACTTCTGTCTATCAGATCATTCTCTTGCTGAATTATCCAACTTCTATTAAGCTTCAGGTGATAAACTGTTTCCCTAACATTCTTCTGTAAAATGTCTCAATACAACTTTGAATTTATTGTTCCCTCAATGATTACCAGACTCTCCTGCCCCGATGGGAGACTACAGCAGTACAGAGGTGCTATTACAGCTCAGGGTGTTGGAGTTTGGAGTTCAGTTCTGGCGCTGTGTTCGAACGTTCTCTCTGTAACCATATGAGTTTCCTTCAGGTGGTCTGGTTTCCTCCCAGAGTCTAATGATGTTCTGGTGAATAGGTTAATTGGTCTGTGTAAATAGTCCTATGTTAAATAGGTGGGTTGCTGGGTGGTGCAGCTCGTTGGGCTAGAAGGGTCGATTCCACTCTGTACCTCTAAATAAGGAGATGAAACAAAAAAAAACTTTATGGAATCTATCTGTTCACATTGTTTTCAATAGTGCCCCACAACTCTACAGTTCCAATATCTTCTGTATCAGTTTGTTCATTCACAGGGTATGGACAATGCTGATATTCATTGGCCAACGCTTTTTGTCTCTGAACTGAAGGTGCAGTTATGTAGGAGGTACAGTAGCATAACAGCTGGTGTAATGGTTAGTATAATGTTATTACAGCACCATCAACCCAGGTTCAATTGCCACCACTGTCTGTAAGGAATTTGTACGTTCTCCTTTTGCTCCATTTTGCACCCATAGTACAAGTTGGTAAGTTAATTGGTCATGTGATTGCAATTAGGTGGTGCAGACTGGTCAGAGCAACATTTTCTTCTTACGGTAATTCCATATTGAATTAATTGCTTAAATTTTTCAGCTGTCATGGTGGGATTTTGGGGTTTGAAGTCCTTTTTTTCATCAGAGACTCCGGAAACTAATCCAACAATTTAACCACCTGCTGTCTTTAAGAGGTGACACAGCAAGTAGCACTTCTGCCTTACAGTTGCAGGGATTTGGGTTCAACCATGACCCCAGAGACTGTTTGTGTGGAGTTGGCATACTCTCCCTGTAATCATTTCCGTCTCCATCTGGTGCACAGGTTTCCTTCACTTTTCGAAGATGTGCTGGTGGTTTATTAGTGATTGGTAAGTGCGAAAGATCAAACAGGAACAGGACCTTTTGCCCACAATGATTGAGCCAAACATGACATCAGATTTAAACATCTCCTGCCAGCACACATGATTCATTTTCCTCCATTCTCTGCATATGCATATCTAGCCAACAGCCTCTTGAACACCACTAACGCATCTGCTTTCAATCCTACTCCCCGCAGCCCCTTTCCGCCATCTTTTGCTCTTCTGTGTAAACACATGGCCCACTCATCTCCTTTAAGCTTTTTGACTTTCTCCTTAAATGCACATCCTCCAGTATTTGCCATCGCTGTTCTGGGAAAAAGATCTCAGATCAGCTCACGGGCTATTGGGAGACTGTAAGTTGCAGTGATGCAAAGAGTTAAAGGAAGACCAGATGACAATATGTGTCAGAATAATGTTTAGGTTTAGGGTGACAGGTGCAAGATTTGAAAGGGATCTGAGGGGCAACATTTTCATGCAAAGGTGATGAGTATATAGGACGAACTGCAGGAGGAAATGGTTGAAGTAAGTACAATAGTATGACTTAAGTACTTTGGTAAATGGACGGTCAAGGCTTCGAGGGATATGAGTGTAATACAAGAAATGGGGGCTAATGGTGGGCAGCATGGTCAGCATGGGTTGTTTGGGCTGAAGGACCTGTATCTGTGCTGTATTACTCTACAACTCCCAAGACTTTGTCCATACGTGACTCCAGAGCCAGCAAAGTGGTTAGCTAAAATTCAGAAACAATGGACGATAGATGTCCACCTTCTCGGTAACATTGTAAATAAAAATAATTAAATTGGCAATGTTTGATATTCAACAATAAGTGCTCTAGATTATAGTATAAATACCTCATTATCAATGTACTGTGAAAACTGTAATATGGCAACTTTATATTGCAAAAGAGCACAATAATTTCACGGCCACCTGAACTGCATTTATCAACCTGTACAGTTTATTGTAGAGGAAAATGTACGATATGGAGAAAAAGGAGGACTCTGTCATCATTATTAACTATTAGAATATAAAACTTCCATTTACAAACAGGTTTTAAATCCAATTTAATTTCAGGAAAGCAAAGAAGCAAAGCTAATGAAGGACAGAACAACAGTTTAGTCAATCAGAGAAATGCTCCTGGTGCCTCTTGACTGTTGCTGTTACTGTCACAGTAGGCAGAGGACATGTTTCATTAAATTACACACTCTGTGCATAATGATTCAAAGGTAGTACAAATATGCAAGGAAGTGTTAGTCACAGAGCTCTGTACTACAGCATGGAAAAAGGCCTTTCAGCTCATCTACTCAATGCCAAACTGTTATTCTGCTTTTCCCCATCAGCATACAGCTGGACCTTCGCCCTTCATACCCGTCTCAGTTTTTGTATTTATTGAGGTACAGGGCCCTTCCGGCCCTTTGAGCCATGCCACACAGCAAGCCGCCAGTTTAACGCCAGCCTAATCAAGGGGCAAATTACAATGACCAATGAACATACCAACCGGCACGTCTTTGGATTGTGAGAGGAAACCCACGCGGTCACAAAGAGAACGTGCTAACTCTTTACCGGACAGCGGTGCGAATTGAAGCCATTTATATACTTCTCCATACTTCTTGTAAGTATTGAAATTGCATCCACCACTTCTACTGGCTTCTCGTTTCACAAACTCACCACCCTCTAAGCGAAGAAGTTTCCCCTCAAGTTCCCCTTTAAATATTTCACCTTTCAACCTTAACCTCTACTTCTAGTCTCGCACAACCTCAGTGAAAAAAGCTTGCATGCACTTACACCCAGAATGGTAGACTGTTTCGCTGAACACCTACACTCTGTCCGCCAGAGAAAGCAGGATCTCCCACTGGCCACACATTTTAATTCCACGTCCCATTCCCATTCTGATATGTCTATCCATGGCCTCCTCTACTGTCAAAATGAATCCAAACTCAGGTTGGAGGAACAACACCTTATATACCGGCTGGGTAGCCTCCAACCTGATGGCATGAACATTGACTTCTCTAACTTCCGTTAATGCCCCTTTTCCCCTTCTTACCTCATCCCTGATATATTTAGTTTTTTTCCCCCTCCTCTTTTTTTTCTCTCTCTCTGCCCATCACTCTGCCTGTTCTCCATCTCCCTCTGGTGCTTCCCTCCCCCTTTCTTTCTCCCTAGGCCTCCCGTCCCATGATCCTTTCCCTTCTCCAGGTCTGTATCCCTTTTGCCAATTATGTTTCCGGCTCTCAGCTTCACCCCACCCCCTCCGCTCTTCTGCTATCATTTTGCATTTCCCTCCCCCTCCTAATTTCAAATCTCTTACTATCTTTTCTTTCACTTAGACCTGACGAAGGGTCTCAGCCCGAAACGTCAACAGTGCTTCTCCCTATAGATGCTGCCTGGCCTGCTGCGTTCCACCAGCATTTTGTGTGTGTTGCTTGAATTTCCAGCATCTGCAGCTTTCCTCGTGTATAAGTTTGTTATTGTTGTTGAGTTGCCAGCTTGATGCTCAACACAGCACAGATGGAAAGCTTGCAAGGAGCCGGCCGGATTCGAACTGGGGACCTTTCGCCTTGAAGCCCGGTGCTGATGCCACTGCACCACTGGCCAGCAAATTGTAATGTTGTAGGTCTCTACCAAATCTCCCCTCACTTTCCCATGTTCCTGGTAGTAATAAAGTTTTCTCTAGGACTCAGCTCCTTAAATCCTGGCAACTTTGCCGTATCTTTGCACTAACCCAAGATTATCATGCATGCTGTGCGTAATTTAGTAAATATTATTCTCTACCTACAGTAAAAGTGTTCTGCTCTGCCACAATATTCTTCCTTTGGTGCAATCACAGAACTTCCGGTAAGATGTCGGCACGCTTGATCACAACGGCCTCTCCATGTGCAAGTGCTTGTCTTTACCATTTCCATTGCTATCACAATGTCCATTTTGGACATTGGTAATGCAAAATACTGCAAGTCTGGTTCATTAGTTCATGTGTAAGACTGAAGGTGGGGTGGCTGCCTGACCTCGGTTGCTGGGCAGACCAGGCCTTCATGGTGCGGTGTTGCCTGTTACAGCCTCTGAGGGGAGGAGGCACCAAGGGCAGTGTAGGAGTGAATGTAGGCACAGTGGGTGCATTGTACCCGTGTAGGGGTGGGGGCTGGCCCCTGCAGGCCGGCTCTCCTGTCAGTGCTGCTACCCCGTGTTTGCTCCCTGGAAAGCAAGCCTGCGGCTGCACCAGCGTGCTTGTTCTTGCAGAAGCGTGGCTCTGGGACAACATCCCATGTAGCATCAATCTTCAGGCTTTGCCACTCAGGAACATACACTAATATTGCTTTCTGACTATAAGTGCCATCACAACAATACGTGAGTGTAAGTACTGTGTTTTGCACCTTGGACCCGGAGGAATGATGTTTCATTTAGCTGTATACATGTGTGTGGTTGAATGACAAACTTGAAGTTGAACTTGAACAAGTAGAGCCCCCACCTCACAGTGCCAGAGACCCAGATTTAATCCTGACTTTGGCTTCCGTCTTGTGTGGATTTTGCATTTTCTCCCTGTGTGGGTTTCAGAATCAGAATCATAAACAGAATTAGAATCAGGTTTATTGTCACTGACATTTATCATGTAATTTGTTATTCTGTGGCAGCAGTACAATGCAAGCATAACAAATTACTGTAAGTTACAATCATAAATAAATAGATACGTACATTGTGCAAAAAAGGGATGGTGAGGTAGTGTTCACGGGTCCATGGACCATTCAGATATCTGATGGTGGTTCCTAAAACATTGAGTGTGTGTCTTTGTGCTCTTCTAACTCCTTCCTGATGGTAGTAGGGAAAAGAGAGCAAGTGCTGGATGGTTATGGTCCTTAATGTTGGATGCAGACTTGTTGAGGTACTGCCTATTGGAGATGTCATCAATGCTGGGGAGGCTAGTGCTCATGATGGGGCTGGCTGAGTCTACAGCCTTTTGAAGCCTCTTACAATCCTGTGCATTGTCACCTCCAACCAGACAGTGATCCAACTGATCAGTATGCTCTGCATGGTATGCCTGTAGAAATTTGCTAGGGTCTTGCCTGACACATCAAATCTCTTCAAACTCCTAATGGAGAATAGCTGCTGGTGTGCCTCCTTCATGATTGCATGAATACGTTGGGGCCAGCATAGATTCTCTGAAATGCTGACACCCAGGAACTTGAAACTGCTCACTCTTTCCACTCTGTGGATGGTCTGGTCTCTTCACTCATTCCGGAAACTAGGAGGGTGATTGATCATTTCACCACAACTGATGCATCTCAGGCTTCGTAGGTGGAAGATGTTGAGACGCCGCTCTTGTCTGGAGTAGAGGCTCCAGGTCTCGCTGCCATAAAGCAGCGTGCTGAGGACGCAGGCCTTGTAGACAGCAATCTTGGTGTGTGTATTCAGCTCTCTGTTCTCCCAGACTCTCTTTGTCAGCCTGGCGAATGTTGAGGCTGTTTGTCCGATCTGTCTGTTGATCTCGGGGTCTAGGGAGAGGCTGTCCTTGATGGTTGAGCTAAGGTATGTAAACTCGTGAACTACCTCCAGCTCGTAGTTATTGATGGTAATGGCAGGGGGGTGCTTAACACCTTGGCCCAACACGTTGGTCTTCTTCAGGCTGATGGTCAAGCTGAAGTCCTGACAGGATCGTGAGAAGCTGTCCATGAGGCGTGCAGTTACTCTTCAGATTGTGTTGCCAGTCTGCAAACAACATGTCCCTGATGAGTACTTTACGAACCTTAGTTTTCACCCTCAGCTGGGACAGACTGAAAGGCCTCCCGTCCGATCTGGTGTGAAGGTAGACACCATCAGTTGATGTTCCAAAGGCGTGCTTCAGCGTGACTGTGAAGAAGGTGCCAAACAGAGCGGGGGCAAGCACACAGCCCTGCTTCACACCACTACGGTTGTTGAAGGCCTCCAAAGAAGAGCCATCAAACTGAACGACGTCCTTCATGTCTGTGTGGAATGACTGAACTATCGTGAGGAGCCTCGGGGGACAACCAATCCTGGTGAGGATTTTGAACAAGCCGTCTCTGCTGACAAGGTCGAAGGCCTTCATAAGGTCAATGAAAGCAACGTAGAGTGGTTGTCTTTGCTTTCTGCATTTCTCTTGTAGCTGTCGAAGGGAGAAGATCATGTCGATTGTGGGGCATTCTGACCTGAAACCACACTGAGACTTGGGATATACCCTTTCAGCTATTTTCTGCCATCTGTTCAAGACCACGCGAGTGAAGACCTTCCCAACGATGCTCAGCAAGGAGATTCCCCTGTAGTTGTCCCCTTTGTCGCTTCTGTCCCCTTTGTTCTTATAAAGAGTGACTATGTTGCAGTCTCTCATGTCTTGCAGCACTGCTCCCTCTATCCAGCACTGGCACAGTAGATCGTGCAGCTGGTTTAGCAGGACGTCCTTTGCGCACTTGATGGCCTCTGGTGGAATGTCATCCAATCCTGGTGCCTTCCTATATATAAACATAAATATTCTTAAAATATTGAATGTGTATCTTGTATCTTCAGGCTCTTGTACCTCCTCCCTAGTTGTACCTACACCATTGTTAGCAGAATTTCAGTTGGTGACGAAAGGGCATACAGGAGCAAGATATACCAGTTAGTTGAGTGGCACCAATCTTGCACTCAATGTCAGCAAGATCAAAGAGCTGATTGTGGACTTCAGAAAGGTAAGATGAGGGAACACAATCTAATCCTCTTAGAGGGATCAGAAGTGGAAAGTGTGAGCTATTTCAAGTTCCTGGGTGTTGAGCGACTGGGTCTCTGAAGATCAAACCTGGTCTCAACATATAACAGCTGTAAAGAAGGCAAGACAGTGGCTGTATTTCATTAAGCATTTGAGAAGATCGGTTTGTCAACTAGAACACTCAAAGATGTCTACAAATGTACTGTGAACAGCATTCCAACTGGCTACATCACCATTTGGTATGGAAGGGGTGGGAGGTTACTAAACCAGCTCAAAATAAGTTGCAGAAACTTGTAAAATTTGTCAGCTCCATCAGGAGTACAAAATTCAGTAGTATCCAAGAAGGATCTTCAAGGCATGGTGCCTTAGCAAAGTGATGTCTGTCTTTAAGGATCGCCACCACTCAGGACATCCCCTCTTCACACTGTTACTGTTGGGAAGGAGTTACAGAAGCCTGAAGGCACATATTTTCTAAATGGACATTGAACCCATGAACACGATCTCACTACATTTTTTTTTGTACAACTTATTTTAACTTAAGTATAAAATAGACAAATATATACTTAATGTAACTCATTTTTGCTCTTTATTTATTTATCCTGTACTTCATTGTACCAATGTTAACAAATTTCACGCTTGCTGGTGATATTAAATCTGATTCTGATTCTGATGCTAATTCCCTGAAGGTAGTAATGAGCATGTTCTGGGTAATGGGGGTCCTTAATGGTGGATGTCACTTTTTGATGGATATTCAGTCAAGCTGGCTACTTTTCTCTTGATACCACAGCGCCTATAAAAAGTGTTCACCACCCTTAGAAGTTTTTATGTTTTATTGTTTTGCAACATTGCATCACAGTGGATTTAATTTGGATTTTTCGACACTGATCAGCACAAAAACACTCTTTTGTGTCAAAGTGAAAATAGATTTCTACAAGGTGATCTCAATTAATTACAAATATAGAACACAAAATAATTGATTGCATAAGTATTCAGCCCCTCAAGTCAGTATTTAGCAAATGCACCTTTGGCAGCAATTACATCCTTGTGCCTGTGTGGATAGGTCTCTATCAGCTTTGCACATCTGGTCACTGTAATTCTTCCCCATTCTTCTTTACAAAACTGCTCAAGCTCTGTCAGATTGCATGGGGATCGTGAGTGGACAGCCCTTTTCAGGTCCAGTCACAAATTCTCAATTGGATAGAGGTCTGGACTCTGACTTGGCCACTTCAGGACATTAACTTTGTTGTTTTTAAGCCATTACTGTGTAGATCTAGCTTTATGCTTGCGGTCATTGTCTTGCTGGTAAACAAATCTTCTCCCAACTCGCTGTTGTTTTGCCTTCCAGGGCTTGCTGCAGTGAAGCATCCCCACAGCATGATGCAGCCACTAGCATGCTTCGCAGTAGGGATGGTGTGTTTTTGATAATGTATGGTGTTTAGCTTATGCCAAACATAGCATTTAGTCAGATGGCCAAAAAGCACAATTTTCATTTCATCACACCATAGAACTTTCTTCCAACTAACTTCAGGTTCTCCCACATGCTTTCTGGAAAACTCTAGCTGAGATTTCATGAGAGCTTTTTCAACAGTGGCTTTCTCTTTGTCATTTTTCCATAAAGCTGTGACTGGTGAAGTACCACACAACAGTTGTTACATAGGCAGTCTGTCCCATGTCAGCCACTGAAGCTTGTAACTCCTCCAGAACTGTCATAGGTCTTTTGGTGGTCTCCCTCACGAGTGTCCTTCTTCCACGGTTACTCAGCTTTTGAGGATAGCCTGTTCTAGGCAGATTTACAGCTGTGCCATATTCTTCCCATTTCTTGATGATTGAATTAACTGTAATTCCAGGGATAGCCAATGACTTGGAAATTTTCTTGTATCCATCTCCTGACTTGTGTTTTTCAATAACTTTTTCGCGGAGTTGCTTGGAATGTTTCTTTGTCTTCATGGTGTAGTTTTTGCCAGGATACTGACTCACCAGCAGTTGGACCTTCCAGATACAGGCACATTTTTGCTACAATTATTTGAAACACCTTGACATACAAGTCTCCAAAACAGAACTCCATTTTATTGATAATGTGACTTTTAAAAATAATTGGCTGCACCAGTTATGATTTGGTGTGTCGTATTAAGGGGGTGAATACTTATGCAATCAATTATCCTGTGTTTTATATTTCTAATTAATTTAGATCACTTTGTAGAGATCTGTTTTCACTTTGACACAGAAGAGTCTTTTACTGTTTATCAGTGTCAAAAAATGCTGAATTAAATCTACTGTGATTCAGTGTTGTAAAACAATAAAACATGAAAACTTCCGGGGGGAGGGGGGGTGAATATAGGCACTGTATGTACTTGTAAAGTTACTGCAAATAAGTTTTTCATTGCACCTGTGGATACATGTGCTTATGCTTGTGACAATAAATTCGACTTGGACATTGAGGGGTATTGAGTTCCATGGCTGTTGTTGGAGCCACACTCAACCAATTAATTACTGGATTTTCCATCATACTTACAGATGATGGAAGCACTTCAGGGTGTCACAAGACTAGATTCCGAGTTTGCAACCTGTTCTTGGATCCATAGCATTTATGTGTTTGGTGCAGCTGGATTTCTGGATCGATCTAGACAGCACACAGACAAATGCTTTTCACTGAAACTAGGTACAGGTGACAATAATAACCAATTCCAAAAAAAAAATACAGTTCCACCCAGGCATGGTAACCATTGAAACAGTGCCAACTGTATGATTGGGGTTCAATTCCAGCTGCTGCCTGTGAGGAGTTTATACGTCTCCCCATGACTGGTTGCATTTTCTTCAGATGTTCCAGTTTCCTCACACATTCCAAAGATATATGATTTAGGGTTAGTAAGTTATGTGCATGCTACACTGGTACGTGAAGCAAGGCAACACTTATAGGCTGCACCAGCACATCCCTGACACAAATAAAACATATCACTGTATGTGTTGATGTATATACAACAAATAAAGCTAATCTCTAATCTTTATCTTTAGGTGTTTGACAATGGTTCAGCTTTGGTGGTGCTTCAGCACAGTAGTTGGTCAGTATGTAGTATTTATATGCTGTATCTGTTGCTTTACACTTAGCCTATGTCGAATGTTGTCTAATCCTTTTGCATACTGGCATGCAAATTTTCATTATCTTAGGGTGGCAAATAGAACTGAACACTGCACAGTCATTAGTGGAAATCCCAACCACGGTTGGAAGTTCATTGAATGGTTGAAGATAGTTAGTCATGGAACACTGCCTGAGGAACCTCTGCAGTAAGATGCTGGAGCTAAGGTAATTGGCCTCCAAGTACTAGAATCATCTCTTTTGTGCTAATTATGACTCTAATTGATGGAGACTGCTGCACAGTTCACACCAGTGACTAATCTTATTGTTGAATCTTACGCTGTGGTAATCTTGGGAATTTTCCTGAAAATCTGATTCAAATTCCTCTCCCAAATCATTAATCTTATTCTGTCCTTGACTTGTCTACTACAGTTCATACTGTGAAGTCAAGCCCTCTGAATACATATCAGTAGGCGTAACCCCAGGAGACACTTCATGGAGAGAGAAATGAGTCTTTGATGAATTCTAATTCTCTTTTACCTAAGCTTCCAACTGCTTGAGAAGTTCTGCTCATTGGTTCCAAGAAAAATCTTATCCTTGTAATGTAATAACAGTAAGCTTTTGTCTTTTATTATCTGGAATTGCTTCACTTTCTCTGAAAGCCAGAACCTGACAAAAAGGTTGTTGGAAGTAGTCCATCAGAGAGCATTGTTCTTTGTTGGCCACAGAAAGAATTTTCATTTTGCTTTCAAATTTCATTTTGACCTGGAAGGAAGCCATTTGGCCCATTGAGTGTAGGCCAGTTGTTAGGGTAATCTCATCAATCCCATTTCCCCCACAGTATGCTTTAATGTTTCAATGTAATTTTTACAAGTAAAGCTAATCTCTATCTAGAAGCTACTGAAAATGTGCAATGCAGATAAGCAATGAAGTACAAGATCATAACAATGTAGACTGTGAGGTCAAGTGCCTATCTTAACATAAAACAAGTCCTTTCATCAATCTGATAACAGTGTGACTTGTTCTAGCTCATAATTCTACCTCTTCTGATTATTCACTAAGGTTGAGAGTGTACAGTGAACATTTACAAGGATTTTGCTGGGACTGGAGAACCTGAGATATAGGGTAAGATTGAATAGGTTAGGACTTTTTTCCTTAGAACGTAGAAATTTGAGGGGAGATTTGATAGAGGCATGAGGGGTATAGAACCTTGATAGGGTAAATGTAAGCAGGCTTTGTCCACTGAAATTGGGAGAGAGTATTACTAGAGGTCATGGGTTAAAGGTGGAAGGTGAAAAGTTTAAGTGGAACTTGGGGGGAAACTTCTTCACTCAGAGGGTGATGAGAGTGTGGAGCGAACTGCCAATGCAAATGGTGTATGCAAACTTGATTTCAATGTTTAAGATACGTCTCTAACAAAGGAAGTGTAAGACACTCCTTCCCTCCACCAGCCTGCAAGTTACCCTAGGGCAATGTGTAGTACCTGCTTAGTTCCTCAATCAGGGCCACGTGAAACCATGGAAGCAGGTGGTGGATGGTCATCTAAGTAGCTGGTGCATATCACAATGATGCCAGACAGACTGTCTCTAAAGAGTATTGATAATGGCTGAGGTCACCCGTCTTGTAAAGACACTGGCCAGAAGAAGGAAATAGCAAGTCATTTCTGTAGAAAACCTTGCAAGAACAATCATGGTCATTGAAAGACCATGATCTCCCAAGTCATACGACATGGCACATAACAAACGTGGGAATCTTTGAGTTGGATTAAATAGGTTACCACAACATCGTGGGCTGAAGGGTCCATACTATGTTGTACTGTGACATCAGATTCGCTAGAGAGGTCAACACTGCTTCATATAAACACACAAAAAATGGTGGTGGAACTTAGTAGATCAGGCAGCATCTGTGGACAGTAATAAGCAGTTGACTTTTTGGGGCAAGACCCTTCAACAGGTCTGGAAAGGAAGTGGAAAGGGACAGAGGCCAGAGTAAGAAGGTGGGGGGTGAGGGGAAATGGGAAGGAGTACAAGTTTGCAGGTGATAGGTGAGACCAGGCGAGAGGAGACGATAATGTAGAGAGCAGGCAGGTGACAGGTGAGGTGGAAGAGGTAAAACCTCCAGAACATTTTGTACTACTGTGATGCAATGAATAAATGGACAAATCCAAAATGTGCAGACATGCACAATACAGCAAACCTCTACAGTATGCTACCTAGTCTAATTTTCTTCACTCCTTCCCCTGGACCTAGACCATCAGCTGATTCCCTTCCCACAGAATTTGTCTGAACTACTGTGCATTTCCAGCATTTTGTAATGATCCAACTCCTTTTGTAACTCTAAAATTAAAAAAAGCAATTAAAATGCTGGAAATATTCAAGAATACACACAAGATGCTGGAGGAACTCAGCAAGTCAGGCAACATCTATGGAAAGGAATAAAGATTCTATGTTTTAGCCTGAGACCCTTCATCAGGATGAAGCATCAACTGTATTAGCAGAATCTCTTGTGTTTCTGTAAATACACAGCAAGCCAAGCTGTGTTTGCAGGAAGAAGAACAGTGTTAACATTAGAACAGGTCTTGATGAAGGATCTCAATCCAAAATATTGACTGTTTTTTCCTCTCCAAAGATGCTGGCTGAGCTTCTGAATTACTCCAGCATTTTGTGTGATGTTGCTCTGGATTTCCAGCATCAGCAGAATCTCTTATGTTTAAGAGTTAATATTTGAGTTACTCTTCCTATGGAATAGGCCTGTCCCACCGAGTGTTTCCAGTGTTTTCTGTCTTTTATTCTTAATTTCCTCACTCACTTCTGTTAATGCCAGCATTCATTTTCCATCCCTGACTACCCTCAGTCTGTACAGACAATAACATTGTTTGATCCGTAGTCACATAAACTGCGTAAGGACAGAAGATTTTCTTCCCCGAAAGGCAGTTGCTTACCAGATGGGTATTTACGATTGTTCATTTCATGGTTATTGTTACTGATATTCTGTTTTCAAAGAATTCCAGATTTATTTAATTGCTTGAATTTAAATTCTCCAGCTGCTGAGGAGGGATTTTTATTCATATTGACGTTCATGCTTATGAAACTTGACTACTGCTCTATGCTCAATGTAAAAATTAAAATCAAAATATACAGTATGTCATCAAAATACTACCTTGAGATTTGTTTTCTTCTGGGCATTCACGGTAAATACAAAGAAACACAAAAGACTCAAATAAAAATTACACAGAAAACAAAGACCAACAGTCAACCAATGTTCAAAAGACAAGAAATTGTGCAAATTTAAAAAAATAAAATGAATGACAATAGATAAGTAAGTAATAAATAATACTGATAACGTGAGTTGTAGAGTCTTTGAAAGTGAGTCCATTGTAGAAATAGTTCAGTGTTGTGATGCATGAATTTATCTCTGCTGGTTCAGGAGCCTGATCGTTCAGGGTAATAACCGTTCCTATTGTGTGTTCAGTTTGGCTGAGACATAGAAAGCATATAGGAGGGAGATTGAAAATCCGGCTGAGTGGTGTCATAATAACAACTTCTTACTTAATGTCAGCATGACCAAGGAAATGATTATTGACACCAGAAGAAAAGACTGAAGGTTCATTAGCCAGTCGTCATTGATGGATCAGATTTGGAGAGAATCAGCAACTTTAAATTCCTCAGTGTTATCATTTTAGAGGACCCATCCTGGGCCTATCACATAAGTGCAATTATGAAGAAAGCACAGCAGTGCCTCTATTTCCTTAGGAGTTTGCAGAGATTCAGCTTGACATTAACTTTGACAAAATTCTATAGATGTGTAATGGAGAGTATATTGACTGGCTGTATCACAGCCTGGTATGGAAACAACAATTCCTTTGAAAGGAAAATCCTACAAAATGTATTAGATAGAACGCAGTCTATCATAGGTAAAGCCCTCCCTACCATTGGACACATCTACAAGAAATGCTTTCGCAGGAAAGAAGCATCCATCATCAGTGATCCCCACCACCCAGGACATGCTCTCAGGTAGAGGAGCCTTAGGACACACACCACCATTGGAAACCTCTGACAGGGGATGATGAGCTTGTCCAAATCTAGACTTTTCAAGGAAGTTTGTCTCTTCAACTTTTACTAAAGAATTAACAACCAGTTTTCAAAAACCTGGCAGAAAAAAACTCAATGAAAACATTTCATTCAGGAACAATTATTACCCCTCAAGCATCAGGCTCCTGAAGCAAAGGAGTCAACTTCACTCAACATCACTGTCCCATCATTGAAATGTTCCCACAACTTATGGACTCACTTTCAAGGACTCTTCACCTCATGTTCTCAATATCTATTGCTTATTTATTTACTGTTATTATTTCATTCTGTTTTGTATTTGAACATTTGCCTTCCGCACTCTGGTTGAACGTCCAAGTTGGGTGGTGTTTCATCGATCCTGTTATGATTATTATTCTGTAAATTTATTGAGTATGCCCATAAGAAAATTAATCTCAGGGTTGTGTCTGGTGTTATGCAGGTACTTGGGTAATACGTTTACTTTAAACTTTGAAACTGGCAAGTTGTTGTTCTCTGCTACCTCAATGAAGAATGCATGTCATTTTAATTATTTATTTTGCTGCATATGCAATTCATGCAGAATCTACCGATTGTCCCTTGCTTTTTTTAAAACTGAATATTGAAAGGCCAGGATAGAGTGGATGTGGAGAAGATGTTTCCTATAGTGGAGAAATCTTGGACCAGTGGGCATAGCCTCAGAATAGAGGGTTGTCCATTTAGAACAGAGATGAGGAGGAGTTTCTTTAGCCAGAGGGTGGTGAACCCGAGGAATTTATTGTCACAAACTACTGTGGAGGCCAAGTCATCGGGTATACTTAAAGCAGAAGTTGACAGGGTTAGGGTTGATAGGTTCTTGATTAGTCAGGGTGTCAAAAGTTATATGGAGAAAACAGGAGAATGGAGTTAAGCACCAAAATAGCGGAGCAGACTCAATGGTCTAATTCTGCTTCTGTGCCTTATTGTCTTATGATGTCATAATACAGGCTATTAAATTGTTAAGGCAAATACTATGTCAATCTATGCCATCAACAACCGACATTTGTATAAAACTAGAAATTAGATCAGAAAGTAAAAGATTTGTATCCCTTCTGCTTCAGTTGTGCATAAGAAACAATCTGGGTTCTTCATGTCTTGGTACGGCCACTGCTCTGCCCAAGACTACAAGAAACTGTGGAGAGTTGTGGGCCTGGCTCATCACACGCCAAAAGCCAGCCTCCCCTCTGTGGAGTCTGTCAACACTTCTTCCTGCCTCAGTAATGCAGATAACATAATTAAAGTTTCCACTCATCATGTCATTCTCTCTCCTCCCCCTCCCAGCAGGACAGCAGATACAAAAGCCTGAAAGTACCTGAGTGTCACACTATTGGAATCTGGCTATTTAATAAATTAATTGTAATCACTGAGTATGAAAAGACAGTGACTTGTTTTTTCTTTATCCTTTTTTCTTTGTTCATTTTGTTTCTTGTAACACTTTGTAAAACAGCAATAGCCATCAAAGACTTCCAAAGAACCTCAGGATCAATATCCCCAGATCCAACACCAGGCAAGAGTTAGGTAACCATGCACAAACTGGAGAGTAGTGACTACAATTTTGATGTAAGCTTCACTGGCTCTACCACTTCATTTACAAATGAGATCCTCTTGTGGTGAGGTGGAGATACATCTCTGCCAAAGGAGTTGTAAGGCATTGTTACCCTCCGCTAGCCTTCAGGTCACCATTGAGCAAGGTGTAGCACCTGCTTAGACCTTTGGTCAGGGTTTTGTGAAGCCCATGGGACCAAGTGGTGGATGGTCGTATGAGTAGCTGATACATATCACAAGTCCAAGTTATACGATCACTGACACCAGGCAGACAACCTCTAAAGAGTATTGATACTGGCTGGGGTCACCTGACTTATAAAGACATTTCTGTAGAAAACTTTGCCAAGAATAATTATTGTTATTGATATAGAAAAGAGTAAGAACAACAGCACGAAGGGGACCTTCCCCACAGGCAGAGCAAAGACAAATGGAAGACCATGGTCGCCTATGTTATACAATATGACACATAATGATGATGATCCTCTTGTAGACATGAGGTTCTTACAAAGATCTCTGTGTCATTTAATCTTTTACACACACTAATGCCCCATCCATCTCCTCTTGATTTGTTTTTCTCTTCATTTTTCATATGTCTTTCACCCTTCCCTACTATCCCTCCTTAACCCCTTCCCTCTCACTCATCCCCATGGCAATCTGAACATAATACAGGGGTGTTTGGTTTACTTGTTCCCTCACTCCAGGCAACACTTATGTCCTTAAGCATGCCTTAACCAGCTGAAATCCTTTTACTAAAAGGATTACTGAAATCCTTTTGTGTCTTCAACTTAGCAGTGTGACTGAGCCATAGAATTTCACAAGAGATATAATGACCTACTTTTTACTCCCAACCACAAAGGTAAATATTAGGACAATACCCCAAGTTTGGTTGAAGGGGAAGGTTTAAAAGGGCAATGACACAAGAGATTGCAGATGCTGGGAAGCATCACAGAAAGAGCTTGAGAAACTCAATGGGTTGAGCAGCATCTGTGCAAGGAGATGGACAGTTGATGTTTCAGATCGAGACCTTTCATCTGAACTCATGAGATCTGGACTGTCCATTTCCCTCTATAGATGCTGGCTGATCTGCTGAGATCCTCCTTTTTATGTAGCTCAAGGTTTCAAAGTTCAAAGTAAATTTTATTATTAAAGTACATATTTGGCACCATATACCATTCTGAGATTCATTTTCTTGAAGACATTTATAGTTAGAACAAAGAAGTACAATAGAATCAATGAATAAACAGCATGCAAAAAAGAATGATAATTTATTCAGATGTACAGTAAAAAGAAACAAGTAATAAATAAACAAATAAACAAACAACAAATGAATGAATGAATGACAAAATGTAAGTGAGAACATGACTTGTAGAGTCCTTGAGCGCAGGTCCAAAGGTTGTGTTCAATGATCAAATTAATGTTGTGGTGAATGAAGATGTCCATGCTGGTTCAGGAATCTGATGATTTAAGGGTAATAACTGTTCATGAAACTGGTGGTAAGGGACCTAAGTATTCTGTGCCTCCTACAAAAAATGAACATCTCAGAAGACAGAGGAGATTGATGATATTGAGATTTTTATTAAGTGCAAGAATTCCAGAACAAAGCCTTGGCAACCAATGATAGAAAAGTTAAGTTTGAGGATATTGAAGTAACCAGAATTGAATGAGCACAGACATGTTCAAAGTTTAAATTTCAAATTAAATTTGTTATTAAAGTACATATATTTCACCATATACTACCCTGAGATTCAGTATCTTGCAGGCATTTACAGGAAAATAAAGATCTACAATAAAATTAATGAAAAACCATGCACAAACAAAGACTGACAAGCAACCAGTGTACAAAAGAAGACAAATTGTGTAAATAATTTAAAAATGTAATTAAATAACACTAGGACCATAGTTATAAAGTCCTTGAAAGTGAGTCAATAGATTGTGAAGTAATTTCTGCATTGAGGTGAGAAAAGTTATGTATACATGATGGTTTTGTAGAGTAATGACTGCTCCTGTACCTAGTGGTGTAGGTCCTAAGGCTCCTGTACCTCCTGCCTGATGATAGTGCAGAGAAGAAAACATGGCCTGCACAGTGGAATTCTTGATGATGGATGCTGCTTTCTTGTGTCAGCGTCCTTGTAGATGTGCTGAATGATGGGGAGGGCTTTGTCTGCGGACTGGGCCGCATCCACCACTCTTTGTAGACTTTTCCATTTCCGGGCATTGGTGTTTCCTCTGTTGGAGGGTATTGGACCTGGAACAGTTTTTGCAGATGAGGAGAGATTTGGTAACAAGGGAAGATACATAAAACTGAGGCTCTGGTACAAACAAGGTCACAGCAACTGAGATTTATGGAGTGCATGATGATATAGTGTGCTGGAATAAAACTGATAACAGAAGACGTTCTGCATGCTGTGAATGTATTTTCTATCCAGCCTGATGTAAGAGGCACAAACAAAATTGACTCAAACTTGACTGATTTAGGATTGTTGCACTTTTTTCATAAATGGATTTTAAAAGTGACCATAAATTTCATAAAAGGCCACATTGCAATTTATATATCGTCTCTCTCGGCTACTTCAGACAAATAATTGTCAGATTTGTTTAGAATGTGCCATTGAATATGGCATGTTATCTGTTTAACTTCTTGTAGTGTTCATTAATCTTTGGCAGGAGTCGATTAGGGGTTCATGTGTGCAGTTTCTATTTCACAAAAAGGACACAAGCGTTTAAACTGTGTTTAATAATCTGTTAAGAATGGGATATATTGCAAAGAGTGACATAAGGTTCAACAACAGCTTATGTGTTTCCATAAGACCATTACACACAGAAACAGAATTAGACCATTTGGCTCATCGAGTCTGCTCCGCCATTCCATCACAGTTGACCTTTATCCCTCTCAACCCCATTCTTCTGCCTTCTCCCCATAGCATTTGATGCTCTGACTTATCAAGAACCCATCAACCTCTGTTCAAAATATACCCAATGACTTAGCCTCCACAGCTATCAATTAATTCCACAGATTCACCACCCTTTGGCCAAAGAAATTCCTCCTCATCTCTGTTCTAAGGATGTCCCCCTACTCTGAGGCTGTACCCTCTGGTCCTAGTTTCCTCCACCATAGGAAACATCCTCTTCATATCCACTCTATCCAGACTTTTCAATATTCAATAAGATCTTTCTCCATTCTTCTAAATTCCAGAGATTACAGACCTCATATGTTAACCCTTATATGCTCCTTTTACATTAACCTTTTCATTCCCAGAAACATTATCGTGAACTTCCTCTGGACCTTCTTGGCTAGCATGTCTTTTCTTAGATAAGGGGCCCACAACTGCTCAAGATACTCCAAATCTCATCTGACCAAATGAATTATAAAGCCTCAGTATTATGTCCTTGCTTGTAAATGAGAATTGTGCTGAAGTGAATGCTAACATTACATTTGATTTCCTTACCTCTGACTCAACCTCCAAGTTAACCTTCAGAAAATTCTGCATGAGGTCTCCCAGGTCCCTTTGTACCACTGATTTAAAATTTTCTCCCCATTTAGAAAATAGTCTGTGGATTTATTCCTTCTACCAAAGTGCATGACCATATACTTCCCTACACTATATTCCATCTGCCATTTCTATGCTGATTCTCACAACCTGCCTACTGTAAGTCCTTTTGTAGACTACCAGCTTTCTCAACACTACCTGCTACTCTGCCTGTCTTTGGATCATTTGCAAACTTGGTCACAAAGCCATCAATTCCTCCATACAATTCATTGACAGATAATATGGAAATAAGTGGTCCCAACACTGATCCCTGCAGAGCACCTCTAGCCAGAGGCAGCCAACCAAGAAAGGCCTCGTTTATTCCCACTCTTTGCTTCGTTGCAGTCAGCGAATCTTTGATCCACGCGAGTGTCCAAGGGCTCTTGTAAAGCAACCTCATGTGTGGTATCTGAAAATCCAAAGAAATAACACCAACTGACTCTAAACACAAGAGATTCTGCAGATGCTGGAAAGGAAGGGGGAAGATGCCACAATGAAACGCTGGCAGGAGGGGAAGAGGACAAGCTAGAAGGTGACAGGTGAAGCCAGGTGGGTGGGAAAGGGAAAGGGCTGGAGAAGAAGGAATCATATAGGAGAGGAGAGTGGACCATAGGAGAAAGGGAAGAAGAATTGGCACTGACGGACATGATAGGCAGGTGAGAAGAAGATGTGAGACAAGGATGGGAATAGAAGAAGGATGGGGGAGGTGAAAAGAAAAAAATGAGAAATCAAAATTATCAGAAGAAGAAATCGATATTCACGCCGTCAGCTTGGAGGCTACCTAAACAGTATATGAGGTGTTCCTCCTCCATCGCAGAAGAGGAGGCCATGAATGACATGTCAGCATGAGAATGGGGATAGGAATTAAATAGTTGGCCACCAAGAATTTCTGCTTTTGGTGGATGGAGTGTAGGTGTTCGGCAAAGAGGCCCCCCAAATTACATTTACTCAGTAATGTAGAGGAGGTCACATCAGGAACACTGTTTACAATGGACAGCCCAGCAGATTTGCAGGTGAAGTGTTGTCACACCTGGAAGCACTTTTTGGAGCCCTAAATGGAGGTGAAGGAGGAGGTGGATAATTTCTCTCACTTGCGGGGTTATGTGCCTGGAGGGAGATTAGTGATGAGCTAGAAATGGACAAGGGAATTACGGAGGGAGTGATCCCCGTGGAAAACAGAGAGTGGGGGGTGAAGTGAAGATGGGTGGTAGGATCCCATTGATGATGGTGGAAGTTATGGAGAGTGATTTGTTGTATGAGGAGGCCATGAGGTGGTAGGTAAGGACAAGACAAAATCTACCCCTGTTAAGGCAGCAGGAAGAAGGTGTAAGTACACATGTCCAAGAAATGGAGAAGATACGGGTGAGGACAGTATCATTGCTGCAGGAAAAAGAAACCCTCTTCTCTGAAGAAGGACAACATTTTTGATGTCCTGGAATGGATAGCCTCATCCTGGGAACAGTTGCCGAGGAAATCAATGAACTCAGTAAAAGGAGTAGCATTTTTACAGGAGAGTTCAAGAGCCGTGAGGTAATGTTACAGCTATATAAGACCTTACTTAGACCCCACTGTGTTCAGTTCTGGTCACCTCATTACAGGAAGGATGTGGATATTATAGAGAGAGTGCAGAGGAGATTTACAAGGATGTTGCCTGGATTAGTGAACTTGGCCTTTTCTCCTTGGAGCAATAGAGGATGAGCGGTGACCTGATAGAGGTGTATAAGATGATGAGAGGCATTGATCGTGGCATAGTTTTAAGGTGCTTGGAAATAGGTACAACTGAGAGTGGTGAGTGCGTGGAATGCACTGCCAGTGAAGGCGGAAGAGGTGATACAATTGGCTCTTTTAAGATACTCTTAGATAGAGGGCGTAGCGCTAGGGAAATTCTAGGCAGTTTCTAGAGTAGGTTTCATGGTTGGCACAACGTTGTGGGCTGAAGAGCCTGTAATGTACTGTAGATTTCTATGTTTCTATGAGACTGGGTGAGAATAGACATAATCAAGATAACATTGGGAATTGAGTTTTATAAAACTCTTTGTCTATCCTGCCTGTTATTTCCTCAAAGAATTCCAACAGATTTGTCAGGCAAAATCTCCCCTTAAGAAAACAATGCTGACTTTGGTTATTTTATCGTGTGCCTCAAAGTACCCTGAAAGTACGGCTGAGGGTAGCAGACACCAACAGAATCAACAAACTCATTCGTAAGGCCAGTGATGTTGTGGGGGCGGAACTGGACTCTCTGATGGTGGTGTCTGAAAAGAGGATGCTGTCCAAGTTGCATGCCATCTTGGGCAATGTCTCCCATCCACTCCATAATGTACTGGTTAGGCACAGGAGTACGTTCAGCCAGAGACTCATTCCACTGAGATGTAACACTGAGCATCACAGTTTGTTTGATACAGTTTGATGCCAGCAGCTCACTAACCTCAAACTAAAGACAGAGAATGAATACCTAACTAAACTCTTTAATTTTACCTCGCCCAACCCACATGACTGACTAACATAATAAACATAATAACGTACAACACAAAAAACAATACAGGTAGAAAATAGATGCATGGCTCCTACACACACCTCAACATTACATCCTTGCTTTCATATTCTAGCCCTCTCAAAATGAATGCTAACATTGCATCTGCCTTCCTTACCACTGGCTCATCCTGCAAATTAACCTTTGGGGAATCCTGCATGAGGATTCCAAGTCCCATTTTTACCTCTGAATTCTGAATGTGTTGGATATGTCTGAAATTTGAATTTCTAAAGTCAATGAGTTCAGTCCAGGAGCCATCAAATGCTCCCGTTCCCAGGATCATTTCTGTTAACCTCCTCTGGACCCTCTCCAGCATCAGCACATTCTTTCTTAGATAAGGGGCCCAAAACTCTGTCCAAACCCTCAGCATTGCATCGTTGCTTTTATTTCTAGCCCTCTCCATGAATGCTAACATTACATTTGCCTTCCTTAACTCCTGAATTCTCAGTAATATTGACAGCAATCCAACCTAACTGATGGACATAAAAAGCAAGGGTACAGGCACAGGGTGGTAGTGATGAGTTCATGAATGCTGTTATCTTCAGGCAATATAGAAGCATTCCTGCAGTATGTACCTCAGCAAGTCTCGTGCACAGTTAGCACACTAAGGCTGCAATGTTTGAAGACTTACACCTGCAATTCCAAACCCATGAACTACACAAGCAGGAAGGAGAAGAACAGGGACACACACTGGACATAACACCCACCTGAACATGTTCCAATTCTGCAGAACAAAACTCTATCCATCTCAGCCTTTCCTGTCTCCATGGACATTCCACTCCAACTTGCACTCAAGGTGCTTCCTGACAGACTTGCAGAAGGGGTGTGCCTTTTGGATTAGAATTAGCTTTATTATTACTGATGTATGTTGTGCAAATAGTTGTTTTATGTCAGCAGTGCAGTTCGAAACATAAAAGTTACTATAAATTCCAATAGGTAATATACTGTATATAAGAAATAAATAGTGCAAAAAGGAGAGCAAAAACATTGAGATAATGTTCATGGGTTCATGGACTCTACAGAAATATTATGGTGGACGGGAAGAAGCTGTTCCTATTCAACATTTTATGGACAATTCCTCCTCTTCGCCATCAGATTTCTGAACGATCCACAAACCCACAGACATTACCTCACTATGTTTGCTTTCTCTTTGCAGGAGGCTTCTGTACCTGTTGGGGAACCACTGTAGCATAGAAGTTAGTGCAACACTATTACAGCTTGGGGTGTTGCAGTTCAGAGCTCAATTCCGGCATCCTCTTTAAGCAAGTTTGTACATTACTTCCCGTGTAAACGTAGGCTTTGTCTGGGCGTTCCCGTTTCCTCTCACGGTCCAGAAACATAGCCTTAAGTAGTATAAAAACCATTAGACACAGGAGCAGAATTAGGCCATTCAGCCCATCAAATCTGCTCTGCCATTTCTCTCTCAAACCCATTCTCCTTTAAATTGTAAATAGTCCTGTGATTAGTTATGGTTAAATCAGTGGGTTGCTGGGCAGCGAGCTTGAAGGCCTATTCTGCAATATATCTCTAAATAATTTTTTTAAAACTCCCATCTGATGGATGTAATGAGAAGAGGCCATGTCCTGGGTGGGAGTCATTAATGATGGATGTCTGTTGAAGGTGTCTTCGAGGCTGGGGAGGCTACTGCCTGTGATGGAGCCGGTTAAGTTACTGAGTTTCTGTTGTGTCTTGATTTCTTCCAGCAGAGGAATTGGTTTCTCTGTATATACCCTATCATATTCTTCTTCTCATTTAAACATATTCATCTCATCCCCGCACCAATCTTCTGGTGATAATGTGCAAAAATATTACAATCCATAAATTTTCAGTTCATCTCGGCTTATCATTTTAGTCAATTTCTTTCTAATTACATCCTTATTATTACTTAAATTCTAAAAGGAGGCTGGTAGTTTTTGTACTTTATTTAAAGAATTCCTCCATTGGTAATCACCTCCACCGCCTTGCTGGGGATATCTGACAGTGTCCTCACCGAAACTTCCTGATGCGAAATGAATGAGCAGCAGGGCTTGGCAGCTTTTCTGTAGGGGTGTTCGCTGTGCCTGGAGGTTAGGTGGCAAATGTTTCATGACCATTCGAGGAGACATGATCAGTGCGCAACTGAGTGTTGGGTTTGCCGAGTACTCGCATTTATATTGGTTGGACTCATTGTTCTGAGCGGTTGGCTATTGAGCTGGCCATTTGTTTCTGCTGGGTCCCGGCCAACCAGACAGTGGAGATCACTCAACTGTCTGGTTGGCCATGACCCAGCGGAGACTAGCAACCAGCACTTGGCAGAAACAACTCTCAATTGTGCACTTATGATGTCACCTCGACTGGTGACAAAATATCTGCGACCTAACCGCCAGGCTTGGCGAACAACCCCACAAACAAACTTTCTGATATCTTGGGTCACCATTACGCAGTGGGTGATCCCTATCTGTAATGGGTCATTTGCAACCACTGATAGCTGCCCCAATCCTCACTGGGAATACTGCCAGAATTTGATTCCTTGCAACACAGGAAACATAGAACAATTTTATTGTTCTGGAGTAACTCAGCAGGTCAGGCAGCATCTCTGGAAAGGTATAAGTGGTCAACTTTTTAGGCTGAGATCCTTCATCAGGGCGACAGGTTACACATGTACTTTTGAATCAAGACACTGATGCTGAAACATGGAGCAAGAGAAAACAGGCAAATCCGTGGAAGAACTCAGCTGGTCATGCAACATCTGTGGAGGGAAAATAATTGGTGATGTTTCAGGTCAAAAAATTATTTCAAAACATGAAGTGTTGACTGTTCCTTTCCCTCCATTGATGCAGACAGGAGATACAAAAGCCTGCAGAGTTCCCTCAGCAGTTCATGTAGTGTTCTGGAATTTCTGCATCTGAAGAATCTCTAGTGTTTGTGGCCTTTTGAAGATGACTTCAATGGTGGTGAGGGTTTGCCCTGTGACGGACCTTGCTACAACTCTTTGCAGCCTCTTTCAATCCTGTACATTGGAATCTTCATACCAAATTCAAAGTCAATGTCAAAGTAAATTTATTCTCAAAGTTCATATATGTCACCATAAACAACCTGGAGATTCATTTTTTGCAAAATAAGACAAAAGGTGCAAATAAAAAATAAATAAATAAATAATACTGAGAACATCAGCTGTCGAATCTTTTTAAGTGATTATGTAGGCCGTGGAACCAGTTCAGAGATGAGGTGAGTAAAGTTCTTGAGAATGAGTCAATAGGTTGCGAAGTTATTTCTGCCTTGAGGTAAGTGAAGTTATGCACACCAGTACAGGAGCCTGATGGTTGAAAGGAAATAACTGTTACTGAACCTGGTGATATGGGACCTAAGGCTCCTGTACCTGCTGCCCAATGGTAGTAGAGAGAAGAGAGCATGGCCTAAATGACAGGGTCCTTGATGATGGATGCTGCTTTCTTGTGAATCTGCACAATGGTGGGAAGAGCTTTGCTTGTGATGGACTGGATGGACTTTCTGTACACTTTTTAGTTCCTGGGCTTTGGTGTTTCCATACCAGGCCTTGATGCAACCAGTCAGGATGCTCTTCATGCAAGATTGACATGTATCGCCAATCACAAAATGTCCTTAAGTTAAGGAGCTGTTGGGCCATCTCAGGAGGAGGGCAGTGAGTTATCAGACCAAAGACCTTCAGACATAAGAGCAGAATTGACCAATTGCCCATCGAATCTGCTCCACGATTTCATCATGGCTGAAAATATCCCTTTCAACACCATTCCCTTGCCTTCTCCCTGTAACCTTTGACACCCTTACTAATCAAGAACCTATCAACCTCTGCTTGAAATGTATCCAATGACTTGTCCTCCATGGCTGACTGTGACAATGAATTCCACAGATTCATCACTCTCTTGCAGAAGAAACTTTTCCTTATCTCTGTTCTAAATGGACACCGCGCTACTCTGAGGCTTTGCTCTGTGGCCCACTTTAAGAAACATCCTCTCCAACATCCACTTTACCTAGGCCTTTCAATATTTGACAGGTTTCAATGTGATTCCCCCCCTCAGTCTTCTAAACTCCAGTGAGTACAGGCCCAGAGCCATCAAACACTCCTCATACGTTAACCCCTTCATTCTCTTGAATGTCATTTGGACTCTTTCCAATGACATGTTTTCTTAGATATGGAGCCCAAAGATGCTCACAAGACTCCAAGATTGGTCTGAACAATGCCTTATAAAGTCTCGGCATTTCTTTCTTGCTTCTATATTCTAGTCCTCTCAAAGTGATTGCTAACAATGCATTTGCCTTCCTTACCACCAACTCAACCTAGAAGTTAATCTTTAAGGAAATCCTGCATGAGGACTCTCAAGTCCCTCTGCACCTCTGATTTTTGAATTTTCTCCCTGTTTAGAAAATAGGCTATGCCTTTATTCCTTCTGAACATGCACTTCCCTACCCAATATTCCGTCTGCCACTTCTTTGCCCATTCTCCTAATGTATTTAAGTCCTTCTGCTGTGGATCAGAAATTATTCAGAGGCAAGAATGACTAAAGATGACTGATTTCCTTCACTCAAGGGCATTGGGAATCTGGCATTTATTCTTCCAATAATCCAGCAGTTTCATGGATGATGTCCCCGATACCTACTTTTTATTCCAAATTCATTTAATTAAAATAAATTAAATTGTCCAGAAAATGTAGTGGGATTTGAGCTCACGTTGTTGGTCTAATGATTTCAACACTATACTACCATTCCCATCTGTAATACTTGTCATTTTCCTGTTATGGAGATGTTTCTTTGTGGCAGATCCATATATTTAAATTGCTCATTATTAATTTATTGACTGTAAGTCGCAGCAGCCCTATGGCACTTTTGAAATGGGTCACTTTGTCTTGCCCATCTAATTTCCAGAAACTTTGCTCAGAAAATCAGTCAAGAGTAATAAATGTGTGATATAGTAAAAGCTTTATTGATCACATGAACATTAAAATATTGAAGTATACAGTGAAATGAGTCAAGAGCTGCCTGGTAGCAGAGTGGTTAGCACAACACTTTATAGTATAAGCAACCTGGGTTCAATTCCTGCCACTGTCTGTAAGGAGTTTGTATGTTCAGACAGGAGATTCTGTGGACACAGGAAAGATGCACAGTTGGTAGTTTGCCTCCCAGGGGCCAGGGTCCGGGATATTTCTGATCACATCCAGGATATCCTGAAGTGAGAAGGAGAACAGCTAGAGGTCATGGTACACATTGGTACTAATGGCATAGGCAGGAAAAGGAAAGAGGTCCTGAAAACAGATTACAGAGTTAGGAAGAATGAAATCAGGAGAGCCAGAAGGGGCCATGAGAAGGCCTTGGTGGACAGGATTAAGGAAAACCCCAAGGCATTCTACAAGTATGTGAAGAGCAAGAGGATAAGACCTAAGAGAATAGGACCAATCAAGTTTGACAGTGGAAAATTGTGTATGGAACTGGAGGAGATAACAGAGGTACTTAATGAGCACTTTGCTTCAATATTCACTACGGAAAAGGATCTTGACAATTGTAGGGATGATTTACAATGGACTAAAAAGCTTGAGCATGTAGATATTAAGAAAGAGGATGTGCTGGAGCTTTTGGAAAGCATCAAGTTGGATAAGTCACCGGGACTGGACGAGATGTACCCCAGGCTACTGTGGGAGGCAAGGCAGGAGGTTTCTGAGCCTCTGACAATGATCTCTGTATCATCAATGGGGACAGGAGAGGTTCCGGAGGATTGGAGGATTGCGAATGTTGTTCACTTATTCAAGAAAGGGAGTAGAGATAGCTCAGGAAACTATAGACCAGTGAGTCTTACATCAGTGTTTGGTAAGTTGATGGAGAAGATCCTGAGAGGCATAATATGATTGGAAATAATCACCATGGCTTTGTCAAAGGCAGGTTGTGTCTTACAAGCCTGATTGAATTTTTTGAGGATGTGACTAAACACAATGATGAAGGTAGAGCAGTAGATGTAGTGTATATGGATTTCAGCAAGGCATTTGACAAGGTACCCCATGCAAGGCTTATTAAGAAAGTAAGGAGGTATGGGATCCAAGGGGACATTGCATTGTGAATCCAGAACTGGCTTGCCCACAGAAAGCAAAGAGTGGTTGTAGACAGGTCATATTGTGCCTCAGGGATCTTTTCTGGGACCCCTACTCTTCATGATTTTTATAAGTAACCTGGATGAGGAAGTGGAGGGATGGGTTAGTAAACTTGCTGATGACACAAAGGTTGGAGGAAAGTGTGGAGGGCTGTCAAAGGTTACAGCGGGACATTGATAGGATGCAAAATTGGGCTGAGAAGTGGCAGCTGGAGTTCAACCCGGATAAGTGTGAGGTGGTTCATTTTGGTAGGTCAAATATGATGGCAGAATATAGTATTAATGGTAAGATTCTCGGCAGTGTGGAGGATCAGAGGGATCTTAGGGTCTGAGTCCATAGGACACTCAAAACTGCTGCGTAGGTTGACTCTGCGGTTAAGAAGGCATACAGTGCATTGGTCTTCATCAATCGTAGAACTGAGTTTAAGAGCTGAGAGGTAATGTTGCAGGACCCTGGTCAGACCCCACTTGGAGGACTGTGCTCAGTTCTGGTCGCCTCACTACAGGAAGGATGTTGAAACCATAGAAAGGGTGCAGAGGTGATTTACAAGGATGTTGCCTGGATTGGGGAGCACGTCTTATGAGAATAGGTTGAGTGAATTCAGCCTTTTCTCCTTGGAGTGATGGAGGATGAGAGGTGACCTAATAGAGGTGTATAAGATGATGAGAGGCATTGATCGTGTGAATAGTCAGAGGCTTTTTCCCAAGGCTGAAATGGCTAGCACAAGTGGGCACAGTTTTAAGGTGCTTGGACGTAGGTACAGAGCAGATGTCAGGGGTAAGTTTTTTACGCAGAGAGTGGTGAGTGGAATGGAATGTGTGTGGAATGGGCTGCCGGCAATGTGGTGGTGGTGGATACAATAGGGTCTTTTAAGAGACTCCTGGACAGGTATATGGAGCTTACAAAAATAGAGGGCTATGGGTAACCCTAGGTAATTTCTAAGGTAAGGACATGTTCGGCACAGCTTCATGGACTGAAGGGCTTCTATTGTGCTGTAGGTTTTTATGTTTCTGTGTTTGCTCACCATACCTGCGTGGTTTTCCTCTGAGTGCTCCAGTTTCCTCCCTCAGTGCAAAGATGTAGCAGTTGGTAGGTTAACTGGTCATTGTAAACTTTCCTGTGATTAGGCTAGGGTTAAATCAGGGGTTGCTGGGCAGTGTGGTTCGAAGGGCCAGAAGGTCATATATTGCATTGTATCTCAATAAATCAGTAAATTTTTTATCAATGACCAATACAATCCAAATATAGAGCATAGAATGTGGAAATCTACAGCACATTACATGTCTTTCACCCCACATTGTTGTGCTGACCATGTAAACTACTCTAGAAACTGCCTAGAATTTACCTACCGCAGAGCCCTCTATTTTTCTAAGCTCCTTGTACCCACCTAAGAGTCTCTAAAAAGACCCTATTGCATCTGCCTCTACCACCATCACTGGCAGTGCATTGGCTGGCTTATGTGTCGTCAAGCTTCCAGACCCAACAAAAAATTCAACCACTTACTAACACTGACTCATATAGTATTGGAACGCGGGAGGAAACTGGAGCATCAGAAGGAAACCCATGCGGTCATGGGAAGAATATACAAACTCCTTACAGACAGTAAACGGATTGAACCTGGTTGCTGCTGTTGTAATAGCATTATGCTACTGGACCTCCCTCTGCATAGTAGCCCATATATGCTGCATAGCAGTAGCAGTGCCTAATCGTCCACTTCATTGAACTTTGAAAGTAGAATACAAGACGTTATTTCTTGCTATAATAACCCAGAGGTTTTAATACCATGCTTTCATGCAACAGCTCGACTTTCCAAGCTCATCAGTTTTGCACTTGTAAGGATGTTTGTTTTGCAGTCATTGTTTAAAGTGTGTCACCACAAGTCAAAGTCAAGTTGAGTTCATCGTGAAATGAACAAGTACATGTACGTACAGGTGCAATGAAAAGCTTCCAATAGCAGCACCTACGCACAGCATCATATAAGCAGTATTCACAAGATGAACATACATTAAACATAAACTATTTATATACTACTAAAACTCTCATGCTCTGTCTGTCTGTCTGTGACCTCTAATTAGCGCAAACGGTGCACTACAGCGGCACTATTTTTGGCTAAATCGTCTTAAAATGTGCTAACTTACAGAATGCAGGCAAAGTTCAGGGTTATACATTTGTATAAAATTGTTCACTCGCCAAAATCAACTGCCCCAATTTCACCCAAGAGCCGATCCGTCATCATGGAAATCGGAACGCGGCACCAAGACGCATGCGCACGGCCAGCTTCAACAGCGACACCAGGAAGCTTTGGTGTCCCTGCTTGGTATCTGAGTACAGTGAAAGGTTTCAATGGGACATTCAATCATGTAAAAACAGTATCAGGGCAGCTGGAATCCATCGATGCTGGTTAATTATTGTTAGATATGTAAGCGAAAAGACTCGCACACTGAGTACAAACGAAAAAGATCAACAAAACATTTTTAGCTTAGTTGAACTATTACAAAGCGTCAGCACCGTTGTGTAATTCAACACATTATATTCAATGAAAGTTAATTTCTTGTTTCTCTTAATTCCTATGTGATGCAAGTAGTCTAAAATTATATTTGTGTTCAGCTTCAAGCCGACTATCATAAAAGGAAACAGTCTGATTTTTAAAAAATTGATGTGGGAGCTGCAGGATAGAAATGGGTCCATGATTGGAAAGCAGATTGCAGTCGGAGCTAGGGATGAAACATGGGAAAACTGAACAATTTTTCCAAAAGTTTAAACTGGGAAATGCTCAACTTCACCAAATATATCACCCGATAACCTGTCAACATCACCCACCCCCACCAGCGGAAAGGGACTGCGTCTGCGTTTGGCCCATCACTCCTGACATGCATTGTGGGAGCTGTAGTTCATATGATTGAGGTGAAACCCGGGTTAGATGGTAAGTAGGGACGGCTGATAGCGGTTCTACAGAAGGAGGGGGAGTTGGGGTGAGCTGTCAGCCGAGTCTCCAATCCGTCAGAAGAAACTAGAAATGTTGCTATCAAAAGAGTCTGTTGTTAAACCAGGAGGAGCTATATTTGCCTTGCTACGTGTCTTTCTTCTTTAATAAACTGAGTTTTTTATCTTCAATTTCCAAAGCAAAGCAATACCAATAGCAGTCTTGAAATATTAATGTTCATTCTGGTCACATCAGACTGCACTACCTTTCTCTCAAAGGGTACCTGTGGTGAACTACATATACCTGTCTGGACACGCCCCCCCCTGCTGACTGCTCCTGTGGCTCCTCCCACTGACTGTGGCTCCTCCCACAGACCCCGGTATAAAGGCGATTGGAGACACCGCCCCGGCCTCAGTCTCCAGGATGCAGTGTGGTGGTCACTTGCTGCTTGTTCTTTCTTCCAGCTAATAAAAGCCTATATCTCGCCTCACGTCTCCGAGAGTTATTGATGGTGCATCAGTACCCTAATGGGTCACCCCATTGTCTACTGTACAATATGTATAAGAAAGCACACAATTAGAACAAATAAAAGCAAAGTCACTCCACTATAGGAAGTTTGTGGAGAAGGTGCAGAAGAAGTTTACTCAAATGCTAAACACAAGAGGGTCTGCAGACACTCAAAATCTAGAGCACAGATATTGTATAAAATCAGAAACATTTCCCAAAAAAGAAATATCAAACCCCAGAGGGCATGCTTTTAAAGTTGGGGGGAGGGAAGGAGTTTAAAGGTGACATGAGGGGCAATATTTTCCAAAGAATGGAAGGAGCCTGGAATGGGTTACCAGGGTAGTAGTGGAAGCAGGTAGTTTGATGGATTTTAAGTGGCTTTTTGATGGACACATGAATGTGAAGTAAATGGAGGGATATGGATGACATACAGGAGGAGGATATTTAGTCTAAATTGGCACCAAGATCAGTACAACACTGATCCAAAAGCCTCATCCGTTGCTGTATTGTGCTATGTTCTATGTTCCTTTCAGTGCAAAGTGATCAAAAGGACTAAAGTTACTTAACTGTATTGATTAGGGTTTTGTCAGTTGCTTCAGGAACTGAATGGTTTGAAGGAACCAGGCAGGCCAGGCGGCATCTTAGGAAAAGAATATAGTCGATGTTTCGGGCCGAGACCCTTCATCAGGTCTGGAGAAAAAAAGATGAGGAATCAAAGTTAGAAGGTGGGGGGCAGGGAGGGAAGAAACTCAAAGTGGTAAGTGAAACTGGGAGGGGGAGGCAGTGGTGAAGTAAAGAGCTGGGAAGTTGATTGGTGAAAGAGATACAGGGCTGGAGAAGGGGTAGTCTAACAGGAGAGGACAGAAGACCACAGAAAGAAAATGAGGAGGAGCACCAGAGGGAGGCAACGGGCAGGCAAGGAGACAAGGTGAGAGAGGGAATAGGGAATGGTGAAAGAGGGGAGGGGGCATTATCGGAAGTTCGAGAAGTTGATGTTCATGCCGTCAGGTTGGAGGCTACCCATTTTTTTCTTCCATAGCCTTCTGTCCTTACATACCAGATTCCTTCTTCTCCAGCCCTGTACCTCTTTTGCCAATCAACCTCCCAGCTCTTTACTTCACCCCTCCCCCTCTCCTGGTTTCAACTATCACCTTGTGTTTCTTCCTCCCCTCCCCCCATTTTCTAACTCCGACTCCTCATCCTTTTCTCTCCAATCCTGATGAAAGGTTTCGGTCTGAAACATCAACTATACTCTTCTCCATAGATGCTGCCTGGTCTGCTGAGTTCCTCCAGCGTTTTGTGTGTGTTGCTTGGGTTTCCAGCGTCTGCAGATTTTCTCTTGTTTGGATTTGAAGGAATTATCTACTCTTGCAACTGGTGGCTTGAGAATTCATTTGCTGTACCTTCTGCTGTTCAGAAGTTCATTACCTCCTCCTGGGAGCTGTGAGAAGATGGCAAGGATAACTTCACTCACCTCAACACTGAACAGACTCCACAACCCATATACTCACTTCCATGAGCTCTACAGCTCATGCTCCCAGTATTATGTATTTACTTTGTTTTTACTATTTTTTATTATTTGCATGAATTGTCTTCTTTTGCACACCAGTTGTTTGTCAGTCTTTGTTATTTGTGGTTTGTAATAGATAGTTTGTTTATGAATCCTATTATATTTCTTTGTTCTGTCGTGAATGTCCACAAGCAATTGAATCTCATGGTAGAATAATGGTGACATATACATACTTCGGTAATAAATTTACTTTGAACTTTAAGGATCATTGCTGATACTGCAGATGTTACCTTCTTGATGTAGTGCTCCCTGCAGGTACTACCTGTACTGAGGAGAGATGTGCCTGTGATGTATTACTCAGAGATAATGCAGTTGTTTTTTTTTCTCCAAGGATTGTGAGTCTTTAAAGTCTCTTCCTCAAGGGGCATGGTCATTATGGATAGGGGACTGATACACAAAGAGGTGAATGGTTACCGAGGTAGGCAAGAGTGATTGAGCCATCTACCAGGAGCCAGTGCACAAGAAGTGCTGCCTCAAGAAAACCGCATCAATCATCAAGGACACCCACCATCCAGGCCACTGTCTTCTCACTGCTGCCATCAAGCCGGAGGTACAAGAATCGTAGGTCCCAAACCATCAGGTTTAAAAACAGTTATCACCCTTCAACCATCAGGAGATTGCTGAGCCACATGGTCGAAGGGCTAGAAGGGCTTAATTCATGTTGTATCTCAATAAATAAACAAGTAAATAAAGGAAACATTAGAATTTTCATAAAATTACGTAACATTGGTAAAACTGTCTTATTGTTTTCAATGGTGAACAGAACTTGGGGGTCTGGATCAGTGGAGTCAGGTTACCTGCAATTCCACCATTCCATAGTTCCCAATGGTTTACGAACGTCATAATAACCTTGATCTGATTCAGTTTCCCCACCATCCAGACCACTGTCTTCTCACTGCTGCCATCAGGAAGGAGGTATAGGAATGTTAGGCCCCACACCACCAGGTTTAGGAACAGTCATCACCCTTCAACCATCAGGTTCCTGAACCAGCATGGATAACTTCAATCATACCAACTCTGACCTGATTCCACAGCCTGCAAACTCACATTCAAGGACTCTACAATTCATGTTCTCAGAATTATTTATTTAGTATTTATCTGTTTTCTATCAATCTATCTATTTATTGTATTCGCAGAGTTTGTCTTTTTTGCATATTGGTTGTTTGTCAGTCTTTGGGTGTAGTTTTTCATTGATTCTATTGCATTTCTTTGTTCTACTGTGAATGCCTGCAAGAAAATGAAACTCAGGGTAGTATTTGGTGATCTATATATACTTCTATAACACATTTACTTTGAACTTTGAACTTTAATGTGGGGTGAAGGTTTTGATCATATCAGCAGTGATCTGAGTAAATGGCAGTGTTGGCTGAAGGAACTTTTAGTTTTTCATGCCTTCGTTGTGGGATGTTCATAGTTATTTCTATCTGAAGTGAATTTAATTGTAAGAAACTGCTGGTCCCTTGATCACTGGAACATATGGGTCTGTCTGAAATGAAAATGATTAACAGTCTCATTATAGGAGCGCTCATGTTTCCTCCCAACTGGCCGATCTATAGCAGCTATCACTCAGCTACCTTTTCAGGTATCTACGGTGCTTAAGGAGTCCAGAGGCAACATATGGAGATGTTAATGAGTCTGTCCACGCAACAGCTCCATATGCTAGGCTGCAAGATTTGAAAGCTCCTTGGTCACATGGACAATGCCCGATATAACACATCGTTTAGCATTAATATGCCACAGTTGCTGGATTACAACCCAGGGCTGTTTGACTGATGATACTAATTGCTTCACCTCAGATCTCATCTGAAGTAGTTTGTCCATTGCTATCTGCGAGCAATTTCAGTTAACAGGCTACAGCAGACTTAACAACATAAATTCATACTAAGGGAAAATAAAGAGAAAGAGTATGTATCAAACAAGAGTTGTTAAACTATTTTAAATGACAAGTTAATAGTTATGATGAGTGTGGATAGGGTGAATGCAAGCAGGCTTTTTCCCCTCAGGTTGGGTGAGACTAGAATTAGAGGTAATATGTTTAGGATGAAAGGTAAAATATTTAAGGAGAATTGGAATACAAACTTCTTCATTCAGATGGTTGTACAACTGTGAAATGAGCTGCCAGTGGAAGTGGTAGAAGCAGGCTCAATTGTAAAATTTAACAGAAGCTTGGATAGGTACATGGATAGGAAGGGATTGGAGTCAGAATCAGGTTTAATATTATTGGTATATATCGTGTAATTTGTTGTTATGTGCCTGCAGTACATTGTAACAAGTAATAATTTAAAACTGCCAATTATAGTAAGTATACATATATGTATTAAAAGCCTAAATTAAATCAATAGTGGAAAAAGAGAGACAAAAAGTAGTCAGGTAGTGTTCATGGGTTCAATGTCCATTCAGAAATCTGAAGAAAATATTCCTGAATGACTTGATGTGTGTCGTCAGGCTTCTAAACCTCCTTCCTGATTGTAGCAATGAGAAGAGAAAATGACCTGGGTGATGGGGGTCCTTAACGGTGGACCTTTATGAGGCATCACTCCTTGAAGATGCCCTGTATGCTGGGTAGGTTATTGCGCATGATGGAGTTGACTGAGTTCACAATTTTCTGCAGCTTATCTTGATCATATGCAGAGCTCTTCCCCACCACCCCAGACAGTGATGCAAGTAGTTAGAATGCTCTCTAACCGATGTGGTTTGGGTGCAGGTAGACAGGACGAGGCAAAGTAACAGTTGATTGACTAGATAGACCAAATATTCTGTGCTGTTCATATGCTCCTTGTAGATGTGCTCCTTGGCTCCTTCTATACAACTCAATCATTCTTACCTACCTTCCTGCATATCAATCGCCTATCTATAAAAGCCATGCCCTTTGGGGAAGAGAGTTTAAAGTCTCACAATCTTTGGAGAAAATAAAAACAGTTGCTTTATCGCGCGCGCGCACACACACACACACACACACACACACACACACACACACACACACACACACACACACACACACACACACACACACACACACACACACACACACACACACACACACACACACACACACACACAAAATTCTGGTTAACTGGGACACATTGGGACCAGTATATATTCACCTTATTAAGTGACTGCCCCAATTAAGTGAAGTTTAATGGCAACAGTTAAATTGTATAAAAAGACAAACTACTGTTTAACTGAGGTACAAAATATGTATTTAAATGAAATACAGAATAAATTATAACACTATCAATACCTCTGCAGTACTATAAAACTTTGTATTAGTTCCTAATAGTTATTGACAGAGGAATTCATCCAGTGTACACTGCTGTGTTATTTTGATTGCCTGTAAATAAAAAAAATCAGTGCAGACACCTGATGCAGATAGTGGACAGTCTTCATCCAATGCTTTAGATGATTGCATCCTTCATATCTTCAATTTCATTTTAACTTTTAAGATGATTTTCAATACCTTTGTTGTTCCTAACTTGTTGAAGTGGTGAAATTGTTTCATTTTCACTCCCGCTGTTTCTGGCATCTCCAAGTCTGAATGCTTGAAACTGCAGTGAGCAAAACAGTTCTGAATTGTCTTACTGCTTATTTCTCACCAACTATCAGTGATAAAAATCACTGCTTTTTGAACACAAACACATGCGACTGACACTATTTAAAAACTGATTGATCTAAGCAGGGTATAGCGTTTAAAGGCCACACAGGTGCACGAAACTGGGACCAATTAGAAACTGTTCCTCAACAGTCTCCTGCTTAATTAAGCAGCACAATGTCCCAAATAAACAAAAGGAGTTTATAACCTGTCTTATGCCTGTCTCCACAAAAGGAGTCCCAGCTATTTTCTCAATTTAGTTATTTGTTTATTTAAGAGTGGTCCCAGACAAACAGCTGCCCAGTTAACCAATAGACCAAAGAACTAAAATCCACTGTGTGTATATATATACTGTATGATTTGTCTAAAAATGCAGGTTGACTGATAAGTAACTTCACAGATGACAAAAAAAATTAGTGGACATTGGAAATATTGGAAAGAGAAACACCAGATGAAGTTTAATTTGGACAAGTGCGATGTATTGCACAGAAGTCAAATGTAAGAGGAAATGTCAGGACCATTAGGAGCATTGATGTACTGAGGGATCCTGGACTCCATACCTATAGCTACTTTAAAGTAGAGAAAAAATAGATAGATTGGTAAAAGGGTATACAGCACTCTTGCCTTTATCGGTTGGAGTGTTGAATGTAAAAGTTGGGAAGTCACGTTGCAGCTTAGAAACCTCAATTTGAGTCACATTTGGTGTATTGTGTGCAGTTCTGGTTGCCGCACCACGAGAAGGATGGAGATAAGGTTTTGAAAGAGGTGATGAATAGGTTCACCAGGATGTTGCCTGTATTGGGGAGCAGTAACTATAGGGAGAGCTTTGTCAGACTCAGGTTGCTTTATCTGGAGCATTGCTGGCTGAAAAGGCAACCTTATAGGAGTATATAAAATTATGAGAGGCACAGCAAGGGTTGAAGGAGTCTTTTTGGCAGAATACTAGAAGGCATAAGAGGTAAGAGCTAGGAAATTTAAAGCAGATTTACGAGGCAAGTTTATTTATACAGAGTGTAGTAGGTACTAGGGAAGGTGATACTGAAATATGGCAACATTTAAGGTATTTGAACAGGGTTGGGAGTGGAAAAATATCAACCATGTACACCCAGGTGAGATTAGTTTAAATTAATATCATGGTTGGCACAGGCATTGTGGGCTGAAGGGCCTGTTCCAATGATATACCATTCTATCTACTCTAGTAATCAGAGAAATAGATTAATTATTTCAATTTCACCTGTAGTTAAATCCAACATCTCCCTTACTACAAATCTCTAGAAGAAAACCTAATAAGATATACTGGTTAGTTAAAACAATAATATTGTCTGGTGAGCCAAATCCCCAAGTTGTTCCTAAGAGTATTCAAAGTCCCAAGGTGTTCCCAAATGGTATTAAAAATCTCAAGCTGTTTCCAAATTTCATTTAAAGTCCCCAAGGTGTTCCCAAGCAGTATTCAAAGTCTCAAGGTCTTCCCAAATGGTATTCAAAATCCCAAGGTGTTCCCAAACAGTATTCAAAATTCAAAGATGTTCCCAAATGGTACTCAAGATCTCAAGGTGTTCTCAAACTATATTCCTTCGATATGTCAATATGAAATTAGAATCAGAATCAGATTTCATACCCCTAGCCTATATCATGAAATTTGTTGTTTTACAGCAGCAGTACATTACAATGCATAATGATAAAAGTATGTAAATTAAAGTACAAGTATGTTTAAAAACATTAAATTAAACAAGTAGTGCAAAAGTAGTGAGGTACTGTTCATGGATTCAATGTCCATTCAGAAATCTGATGGTGAAGGGAAAGAAGTTATTCCTGAAATGGTGAGTGTGACCCTTCAGGTTCCTGTGCCTTCTCTTTGATGGTGGCAATGAAAACATGGCATGTCCGGAGTGATGGGAGTCCTTCGTGATGGATGCTGCCTTTCTGAGGCATTGCCTTTTGAAGGTGTCCTTGAAGCTGGGGAGGCTGGTGCCCATGATAGAGCTGGCGGAGTTTACAACTTCCTGCAGCTTTTTATGATCCTGTGCAGAGGCCCCTCCATACCGAATGGTGATGTAACCAATTCAAATGTTCTGCATGGTACATCTTTAGAAATCAGCAAGTGTCTTTGGTTACAGACAAAGTCTTCTTGGACTCTTAATGAAATATAACTGCTGTTGTGCCTTTTTTGTAATTGCATCAATATGTTGTACCCAGGATAAAGCTTGAGAGATGTTGACACCCAGGAACTTGAAACTGCTCACCCTTTCCACTGTTGACCCCTCAATGAGGATTGGTGTGTGTCCCCTTGGCTACCAGTTTCTGAAATCCACAATTATTTCTCCGGTCTTGCTGATGTTGAGTGCAAGGTTGTTGCTGCGACACTACTCAACCAGCTGATCTATCTCACTCGTGTACTCCTCTTCATTACCATCTAAAATTCTGCCAACAATAGTTGTGTCATCAGCAAATGGTGTTTGAACTGTGCGTAGCCACGCAGAGAGAAGGTGTAGAGAGAACACAGCAGAAGGCTAAGCATGCTTCCTTGAGGTGCACCAATGTTGAGAATCAGTGAGAAGATGTTATTTTGATCTGCACAGATAGTGGCCTCCTAGTGAGTGAGGAAGGCAAGGATCCAAGATAGAAGGATATGATATTCAATGTCCAGACCATTTCATTCTAAGAGAAAAATACCAGCTTGTCCTAAAGAGAACCCGAGGAACTGAGTTATAGGGAAAGGTTGAATATGTAAGAACTTTATTTCCTGGAGCATAGGAGAATGAGGGGAGATAGAGGTATACAAAATTATGAGTGGTATAGATAAGGTAAATGCAAACGGGCTTCTTCCACTGAAGTGAAGTCAGACTGGCTCTAGAGGTCATAGGTTAAGGGTGACAAGTAAAAAGTTTAATGGAAAATTGAGGAGTAACTTCTTAACTCAAAAGGTGGTGTGAATGTTGAACAAGCTCCCAGCGGAACTGGTAGATGTGGATTTGATTGCAACATTTAAGAGAAATTTGGATGAGTACATGGACAGGAGGGGTATGGGGGGTTGTGGTTCTGATGCGGGTTGATGGGCCTAGGCAGAATAACAGTTCGGAATGGACTAGATGAACTGGAAGGCCTGTTTCTGTGCTGTAGTACTCTGGGACTCTCAGTAATCTCCCATCTGATAAATTGTTCAGACATGCATCACTATTAAATCCTACAGTGACACCAAAGTAGTTTTTTTAGGGTAGAATTAATATGTCTATTAAATAGAAGGAGATAAAGTGCAGAAATGAGCGATAATGAAAGATGGGATGCATATAATAGTTTCAGTTTTTTATAGTATTTCTTTTATCGTAAATGCCAAAAAATCAAGAATAAAAGACCATCCCCATCGATTCTGAGAACTAACTTTAGTAATTCATATTAGTTTGAAATATTAAATGGAGTCCAGCTTAGCTCTATTTGAAAGATACTGTGGCGACCCACTTTCTGCGCAGGTGAACCGGCTCACAAATAGCTAGCGCGCGGGGGGAGACTTTGGTAATGCACCCCTGACGTCATTTCCGCCCGAAGAGGGCGGGCACTAGGGATTAAATGCTAGCGCTGCAAAGTTTGAATAAACTAGTCTCGAAACGACTTACCGACTGCGTGTCGTTATTTCAGCGCTGTGTGTAGCACATCGCTACATTGGTGACCCCGACGGTCCAAACGGGATTTGGACCAAAGATGACCGACTCTTCATCTGTTCACGCAGTTTCGCTAAAACTGCCGACTTTCTGGACGCTGCGACCACGCGTGTGGTTTAGCCAAGCAGAAGCCCAGTTCCAGATTCGGCAGATATCCTCTGATTCCACGCATTACTACCACGTGGTGAGCGCCCTTGACCAGGAGACGGCCGCCCAGGTTGCAGATTTCATACAGTCACCCCCGGAAGAAGGCAAATATGAAGCATTCAAAGCGCTGCTCATTGGGACCTTTGGCCTCTCACGGCGTGAGCGGGGTGCCCGCCTGCTTCACCTGGATGGTTTGGGAGACAGACTGCCGTCAACATTGATGAACAAGATGCTGGCCTTGGCTGACAGACACAAGCCCTGCCTCATGTTCGAGCAAGCGTTCCTAGAGCAACTGCCTGGGGACATACATCTGCTGCTGGCCGACGCAGATTTCAGCGACCCCCAGAAGGTGGCGGCCTGGACAGACGTGCTGTGGAAAGCCAAGAGGGAGAGTGTGGCGTCCGTCGGTCAGATTACCAGGCCACGCGCCCAACAGCGGACCAGACCAGGCCCAGCAGGGGGGTGCACACAACACAGATGCAGGAGTGCGAAGGCCAGTGAACAGTGATGTTTCTACCACCAGCGGTGGGGCACAAAAGCCCGCCGTTGTCGCCCGCCCTGCAAGGGCCAGGGCCAGGGCCAGCTGCCACTAATGACTATGGCGGCTGGCCACCAGGACATCCTCTTGTATGTCTGGGACAAACAGTCTGGATGCCGCTTCTTGGTCGACATCGGAGCGGAAATCAGCGTCTTGCCCCCGACGGGGTATGACACCCGCGACAGGAAGCCAAACCCACCCATCGGAGGTTCGACCACATTCATGTGGATATTATGGGCCCCCTACCAGTGTCCAGAGGAGTGCGGTACCTCCTAACTATGGTAGACCGGTTCACGAGGTGGCCAGAGGCGGTCCCGTTCACCGACACATCTGCTGATTCCTGCGCCCGAGCACTGATTGCAACCTGGGTAGCACGCTTCAGGGTACCGGCCCACATTACCTCCGACAGAGACGCCCAGTTCACCTCCAGCCTGTGATTGGCTGTGGCCAGCCTGTTGGGAACGCAGCTACACCACACTACTGCCTACCACCCACAGTTGAATGGACTAGTGGAACGCTTCCACCGTCACTTGAAGTCGGCTCTCATGGCCCACCTGAGAGGACCTAACTGGGTGGACGAGCTTCCCTGGGTCCTGCTTGGAATTTGTACAGCACCCAAAGAGGATCTGCACGCCTCGTCGGCCGAGTTGGTGTACGGCGCACCCCTGGCCGTCCCGGGAGAGTTCATACCAGCCCCAAGGGGGCAGGAGGAAGAACCCGCAGCAGTCCTGGACAGACTACGCGAAAGGCTCAGCAACTTGGCCCCCGTACCAACTTCACAGCACAGACGGACCCCGACCCATGTACCCAAAGACCTGCAGAACTGTAAGTTTGTGTTTGTACGAAGGGGCGGACACCGGGCACTGCTACAGCGGCCGTACGAGGGGCCGTTCAAGGTGATCAACAACAACGGGTCCATATACGTTCTGGACATTGGGGGGAAAGAGGAGGTTTTCACGGTGGACCGACTCAAACCAGCCCATGTGGACTTGGCGCAGCCGGTCGAGGTTCAGGCACTGCGGCGCAGAGGCAGACCTCCCAAACAGAGGCTGATCCAGACTGTGGACATTGGGGGGTGTATCGCCAGTTCTGGGGGGGGGGGTTATGTGGCGACCCACTTTCTGCGCAGGCGAACTGGCTCACAAATAGCCAGCGCGCGGGGGGAGACTTTGGTAATGCACCCCTGACGTCATTTCCGCCCGGAGAGGGCGGGTGCTAGGGATTAAATGCCAGCGCCACGAAGTTTGAATAAACTAGTCTCGAAACGACTTACCAACCTCGTGTCATTGTCTCTAGCTCTGTATGTAGTACATCGCTACAGTACAATAATTTTTCAGATGAAATATAGACTGATTCTCATAATACTCCTGAGTTTACCCCTGCAAAAAACTTGAGCTGAATGGCCTAATTCTGTCCCTATGGCTCATGGTTTTATTGACTTCCCAAGGGAATATGTGGATGCAGTGCCAGGAAGATGGGTATTGGGGAAGAAAGTTTCTCATTCTCTTGTCCCAGCCATTTGGTTTGTTGGACTTCCTGAACCAACTTGCATTTCCCAACCCATCATTTTTAGGTATTGGCATACTCACAAGATCCACAGTTCTTTCACTTAACTTTGTAAAACTCTCAGGCATATCAGAATAATCTGGAACAAATCACCCTAATTCATGTTCTAAATTGGTATTTCCAAATCTGAGTTCGCTTAACATGAAAAGTTTGTTGCAGTAGGTTCCTTTTAGCTTAAAATTAGTTGCATCACCTATCGGAACAAAATGGGACAAACTATTGGGGATAGCATCAGATTTATGAATGGTCAATTACCTCACTATTTTGCATTCTTTATTTTTAAAAATCTATTTCTTAATCTGATTTACACTGGGTTGCGTGGACATGCTGAAAGCACATCTCTCCATGGGTGACCACTATCAGCAGCCACACAAGAAGAGATAACTTGCTCCCTCAGAGGCAGGCACCCTTTTGTTCGGTTGGGTGGGGAGAATTGAAGATCACTTCAGTACAGGTTACACAGGTACCTGTGACACAGAAATCAGTCGCATGACGTTGCAGATTCGTTTCTGAATCAGGATCCGAATCAGGTTTATTGGATGTCATGAAATTTGTAGATTTGCACCAGCAACACAGTGAAGTAAAAGAAAACTGCTGTAGGTGGCAATAAGGAATATTAAAACAAATAAATCAGTCATGCAAAAATAGAACAAAATCATGAGGGCCAGCTCCTGGGCTCATTGTCCATTCTGAAATCTCACAGTGGTGGGGAATAAATTATTCCTAAAACATAGGGTGGGTATTTTCAGATCCCTGTACCTCCTCCCATCGGTAGTAATGAAAAGAGGGCGTGTTCTGGGTTATAGGTGTCCTTAATGATGAATGCCACCTTCTTGAGACATGACCTTATGAAAATGTCCTTGATGGTGGGGAGGCTGAGTCTACAAACCTCTGCAGCTTTCTCTAATCTTGTGCTTGGGAAACTAAAAGGTCTGAAGGTAGATAACTTGTCTTGACCAGATGGACTACACCCCAAGGTTCTGAAAGAGGTGGCTGAAGAGATTGTGGAAGCATTACTAATGATCTTTCAAGAATCACTAGATTCTGGAGAAATTCAGGATGCTTGAAAAATTGCAAATGTTACTCCACTTTTTAAGAAGTGTGGGAGGCAAAAGACTGGAAGTTACTGGATAGCCTGACTTCAGTAGTTGGGATGATGTTGGAGTCCATTATTCATTTTGCCTGATAAATCTGCAAGAATTCTTTGAGGAAATAACAAGTAAGATAAACAAAGAAAAGTCAATGGATGTTTTTTACTTGGATGTTCAGAAAGCCTTTAAAAAGGTGCTGCACATCAGGAAGGGTAGTAGCATGAATAGAAGTTTAACTGCCTGGCAGGAGGCAAAGAGTGGGAATAAAGGGTACCTCTTCTGGTTGGCTGGCATTGAATAGTGCTATCAGTGACTAGGGATCTGTGTTGGGATTGTGTAGTGATTCATGTCAATGATTTGGATGATGGAATTGATGACATTGTGGCCAAGTTGTAGAGGCAGGTGGAGGAGCAGTTGGTGTTGAGGAAGCAAGGATTCTGTTGAAGGGCTTTGACAGATTAGGATCAAAAAGATTGAGTACAAAAGTGACAGATGGAAAATAGTGCAAGGGAAGTGAATGGTCATGCATTTTGGTAGAAGAAATAAAGGATTAAACTATTTTCTAAAAGGGCAGTAAATTCAGAAATTAGAGGTGCAAATAAGCTTTGAAATTGTTGTGGAGATTTCCCTAAATGTTAACTTGCAGGTTAAGTTGGTGGTAGGGAAGGCAAATGCAATGTTAGCACTCGAGTTTCACAAAATCAGCAGATTGTGTTTAAATGGAGAGTTATACCGAAGAGATAGCATGGACTTGATGGACTGAATAGCCATCAATTGTGATCTTATGAACAGTTGGAAGCGATTCAGTAAAGCTGTAAGTGATTCAACAGGAAGTCAAATACTTTTCCCCCTTCCTTGCAATGTTATAGATAAACAACATTTGATCTGGGAAACTTGAGAGCAATGGGACTAATGCCTGGACTTCCAATACCATTTAAATGAAGAGCAAGCCATTCTAACTATTGCTGCTTCAGCATGTTCTCACGCCTACAGAAATTTACAGAAGTTAATCCTATGAATCATACATGAGTTGGCCAAAATCTCGGGATAGACAACCAATCTTTCTGTGAAATGCAGAACACAATTTATAAAAGCAAGGCTATCTTCTACAAAAGAAAGATTCCCCTGCTGGAAAATCATTACTAATGGAATATTGTCATTTTAAAATATATCTAATTATCAGGAATACCAGCTGGGATGTGAATTCTGTCTCATGCATTTTTCGCTCAGTTGAAGACTTGTGCCTGAAGTTAGCTTTTGAATTCAGGTCGATTTGTGACTCTGACTCATTTTGGTTCTATGTTCTTTCATAACGTATCAAAAATACTTTACTGTCATGGTAACATTATTAAGCAATGAAACTGCTCATGTGGAAAAACTGCAGGTGCAGAAAATTTGCAAACAGAAACTGGAAGCACTCAGCAGGTCAGATATCATTTGTGTGGAAATAAACAGATATAACATTTTAGATTGATATAGCATGTCAACACTACTTCTATCTCCACAGATGCTGGCTGACTTGCTGAATATTTCCAACGCCTTCTGTCTTTTTATACAGTCTGTTTATGTGGTTGTGAAGGGAAATATCCGGTAAGATATTTCCCTTCACATTGGAGAGGGTTCAAAAGAGGTTTACAAAAACGATCCCAGGATTGAAAGGCTTATCTTAAGAGGAGCGTTTGATGGCTCTGAGCTTGCGCTCAGTGGAATTCAGAAGAATGTGGGGTGGTGAGGTTTAGACACATCCATTCCTGAGATACCATGCAAGGTCATTTGATTCTAAACAATCAGTTTATTGATCATTATAGAAGTCCCTCTGGTGCTTCCTGCTCCCTACCCTCTCTCTTCCCAACCATGACTTCCTGCTCCCCTCCTACTCTCAGTCCACAATTGAGACCTGTAGCTGAACCTCGTTTATCATCTCTCCAATATGTAATGAAATTTGTTTTGTTTTGGTGCTAACAGTACAGTGTAATACATTAAATTACTCAATACTGTGCAAAAGTGTTTAGGCACCCTAACTATATATATATATATACCTAAGACTTTTGTTCAGTACAGTAGTACAAGGTCAGTTGACGTATTACAAGATCCAACAATATCAATGCGGAATAAAGTGTGGCATCAACAGAGAACGCACAGTGCAGGTAGACAACAAGTTGGAAGATCATACTAAGGTTGATTATAAGGTTTAGAGTTCACTTTATCAGACGAGGGAAGATTCAATAGTCATACACATAAAACTTGAGCCTCGAGTAAAGTTTGAACTAAAAACACAGGGACTGTGGAAGGTTAGACAAACCGAGTGCAACATTGGAGGGAGATTTAAAAGGAGGATACCACAACGCAATAAGTCAGCTGTTTATTCCTCTGCATAGATGCTGCCCGACCTGCTAAGTACCTCTGGCATTTTCCCTGTGTTGCTCAAGATTTCTACCATTTGCAGAATTTCATGTTGATTAATGGCAGATGTTCAGCAAAAGGTTTTTTCATGGAGTGTGGTGGGTGTCTGGAACCTGCTGCCAGAGCAGTTGAAATGGAAGCAGAAAGAGGCTTTTCAATAAGCACATGAAAATGTTGGGAACGGAGGGAGATTAGTCACATGCAAGAAGAAAATATGAGTTTAATTTGGCATCATGTTCGACTACAACATCATGGGCCAAAGGGTTTTTTCTTCTGCTGTATAGTTCTATGTTTATTTCTATCCTTTCAAAGTATACTTTACTGTAATAATAGATTTCAAAGTTCAAAGTAAATGTTATTATCAAAGTGCATGTATGTCACCATATGCAACCCTGAGATTCATTTTCCTGCAGGTGTACTTAGCATATCTATAGAATAGTAACTATAACAGGATCAAGGAAAGATTAGCTAGCGTGCAGAAGACAATAAACTGTGCAGATGCAAATATAAATAAATAGCAATAAGTAATGAGAACATGAGGTAGTAAGTTAAATAATCTTTAAAGGGCGATCGTTGGTTGTGGGGACATCTCAATGGATGGACAAGTAAGTGTAGTTATCCCCTTTTGTTCAAGAGCCGGCTGGTTGAAGGATTATAACTGCTCCTGAACCCGCTGGTCTGAGATCTGAGGCTCTTGTACTTACTGATGGCAGCAGTGAGAAAAGAGCAGAGCCTGTGTGGTGCAAATCTCTGACGATGGGTGCTGCTTTCCTATGACAGCATTTCATGTAGATGTGCTCAATGGTTGGGAGGTCTTTTCCTGTGATGTACTGGGCTGAATCCACTACCTTTTATAGGATTTTCCATTCAAAGGCATTGGTGTTTCCATAGCAGGCCATAATGCAACCAGTCAACACAATCTCCACTACACGATTATAGAAATGTGTCAAAGTTTTAGTTGTCATGCTGAATCTCGGTAGACTCCTAAGGAAGTAGAGGTGCTGTTGTGCTTTCTTCACAATTGCACTACATTCTAGGTGCAGAACAGATCTTCTGGAATAGTAACACCCAGGAATTTATAGTTGCTAACCCTCTCCACCTCTGATCCTTGATGAGGACTGGATCATGGACCTCTGGTTTCCCTCTCCTGAAGTCTACAATCAGTTCCTTAGTTTTGCTGATATTGAGTTAGAAGTTGTTATTATGACAACACTCAGCCAAATTAGGTGCCTCTGAATATTCCCTCATGGCTTTGAGTTCAATGGTTGAAAATCATTTTTGTATCTCTTTGAGCTTCATTAGCTGCATTAATGAATTTCTGAAATAAGAATTGTCGGGTTACGTAGAGTGCTCGGATGTAACTGTGTCTGGAGACATGTTCAGCAAATCCCTACAATCACTGCAAATCTCTATCATTTTCATTTTTGCTGATGGGCTCTACATTATCTATACATTTCCTTGCATATGGATTAATAATAATTGGTTTTAAAACCTTTCTCTCATTACTCTGGTCATTCACTTCATTAAACTTGCTTTCTTTCAGTATAACTACTGAATTTTATGTTCATTTGATGTGGTAATTTTGCTTAAAAAGATGCATTTCTGCATGTTCCATAGGAACGAGTAAAATTTTTCTGAAGTGTGATTGTTGTGTGACGTGAAATATGAAGGCTCATTTGTGCACTAGAAACATTAAAAAATGAAATGTGATAATGTTCAGGATTTATGTTTCAGTAACACTGAGTAGGAGATAAAGGTTAGTCAGGACAGTGGACAACATGGTAGAGTTTCGGTTAGTGTAATGCTCTTACAGTGCCAGTAACCTGGGTTCAATTCCTGTCACTGCCTGTAAGGAGTTTGTACATTCTCCTCGTGAGTTATCTTTGAGTGCACCAGGTTCCTCCCACTTTCCAAAGACATACAGGTTAGTAGGTTAATTGGTAACATGGGCATAATTAGGCGGTGGAAGCTCGTTAGGCCAAATAAGTCTGTTCCCGTGTTGTATCACTAAATAAGAATTAAAATAGAATTACCCTCTTGGATTTCTCAGTATAGTATCATAAGTTCAACTAAAGGAGAAAGCAGGGTCAACACCTCATCCAAAACTTGCAGACTCCAAATAATACTCCCTCTGCCCATGACCACAAGAAACTGCAGAGATTTCTGGACAGAGCTCAGCACATCATGGAAACCAGCTTTCCCTCCAGGGACTTTTGCTGCATTGGCAAACCACCGTAATGAGACCTTTGAAGGATCCCATTGTATAATAAGATGGACTCTTGAACTCACAATTATGCATTCTGCAATTGAGTTTCCTTGTATTAGCTCAGTGCAGTGTTCTGTATGGATGATATGCAAAACATGTTTTTTCACTATCCTGATGAAAGGTCTTGGCCCAAAACATTGACTGTCTGAAAGTTCAAGGTAAATATTATTATAATAGTACATGAATGTCACCATATACAACCCTAAGATTCATCTTCTTGCGGGAATTCCTCTCCCTAAATGCAACCTGACCTGCTGAGTTTCTCAAGCATTTTGTTTATGTTACTCTGGATTTTCAGCATTTGCAGAATCTCTTGTTCTTATGTTTTTCACTGTGCCTTCGTCCATGTGACAACAATAATCCAATTTACCAGCTTACTCTATTGGACAATCATTTTGGAGTCAACTAAATGAGAATTGGTCTTACAGTCTTCCAACTTGGAGTCTAAACATACTGCTGACAGGTTTTGCTCTAAGTGAAAAATCTTTGCTATTTCAAAGGTCCAAAGGTTCACTTAATATCAAAGTATGTATGCAATATACAACTCTGAGATTTGTCTTATCCAGATAGCCTCCAGTCCATGGAGGCTGTTTAAAGAAAAACATCAAACTCCACCCCACTGCACCAAAAGAATTACGCAAATGACAACAGAAATAAATATCTGGGCTTATCTTACTTGATTCTTCAGAAGGGTGACTATTTTATAAACTTTCCTTGGAACTACCTTGAGAAAAAGCAATTCACACATCCGGGATCAACTTTATTCACAATATGCATTTACATGCAGTCAAAAGTTGCTGTGGTGTGACAATCAACAAAAAAAATTTCAACAATTCTAAAATTTGATGATTATATAAAAATAAAGGTAAATATTAAAGTATGAACATAGAATAAAAAGTGCATACGTATATAAACCACAGCATTCCAACACCACATTTATCTAGGATGGGCTTCAGGGTTCCAATCCGTTTTCTACAAAGCTGTCAATTAACTACATTTACTGAAGCAGCAGCTCTTGAAAGCCTTGAGATGTTAATACAACCAGGCTGATGGATTCATGCCAGTGCCAACATTTCTAGATGAGGACAGCATGTAATTTTTCATGTAGGCAAAATGTCCATCAACACTCTGTACATGTGAAAAGGATGTGGGTCACACTTTATCCCTTGCTAACAGGTACAATTGATTAAGAATGTGCCTAAATGCTTTGTGAGGAACCATTACTTTGGCATAATAACATATGCCTGCTTGGAGTAGCATAATGGCTACAATCTCCTTTTCATTACTTAAGTAGTGTCTACGTCATAGATGTGAGTCTGGACTCTGAAAAGGCTCAGATATGGTCCGAATCCCACATACTTTTGAACACTCGACTTTCAAATAATTCCAACTTACAGATAAATATCGCTGAGGTTTTTACTCCCTTCAAAATCTCTTGTGTTTTTTTTCTGGTCTCCTATTTCCCTAAGTGCTGAATAAAAAGTGTCTCCTGTTCGCTTTCTTAAATATCTTACACTTAACATTGTATTCACATTCTCTCATTACTTACTATTCAGTGACTAGGAAATATAACACAAGAAAACATAGCATAAGTAACCATTCAGCCCTTCAAACACATCCTATCATTGAAGGCAATCATGGCTGATATTCTTCCACCTACTTCTATTGGTTCCTAACCATGATTCATAATTTGAAACCATTCTTTCTAATGAATGTTTAAGTGTCCAGAACATCCACTGGAAGATTACCTCTTGCCCCACTCCCTTTACAAGATGCAAGTGTCAACTGCAAGAGAAGCTCTTATCTCAGTAACCCGGTGGTAACCATCTCCCTGAAACTTCCAAATCTTGCTGTATTTCAAACCAAGCAACATCTGACGTGTTTGTGATGGTCCCTCAATTTTCTAAACACCTCTCCCAAAGTATGGTCAGAATCTGGGCAGAGCAATTAATGTGCTTTCATGATACATAATAATGACTTACCACTGCAGATCAAATCTATGTTCTGTACCACTTGCCATTTAATCCAATTTTCCATGGGAACTCGTCTGCCCATAAGTCTCCTCCATCACAGGCCATCATGGCTCTGAAACTGTGCACTGGAACACCACCTCATTATTTGGCTTTTGCATCTATTTACTTACATAACACAGTAAAGTTTTATATACTGCTGCCACAAAAAAAAACCAAAAAAGTTTCATGACATTCATTCAGTGTCCACTTTATTAGATACACTTGTACACCTTCTTGTTAATGCAAGCATCTAATTAACCAATCACGTGGCAGCAAATCAATGTATAAAAGTATGCAGATATAGTCAAGAGGTTCAGTTGTTGTTCAGGCCAAACATCAGAATGGGGATGAAATGTGATCTAAGTTACCTTGACTGTGGAATGATTGTTGGTGCCAGATGGGGTGGTTTGTGTATCTCAGAAACTGATGATCTCCAGGGATTTTCATGCACAGTCTCTGGAGTTTACAGACAATGTCATCAAAAACAAAACAAAAAATCCCCTGAGCAGTGGTTCTGTGGGTGAAAATGCCTTGTTAATGAGAGATGTCAGAAGAGAATGGCCAGACTGGTTCAAGCTGACAGGAAGGCAACAGTAACTCAAATAGCCACACGTTACCACAGTGATGTGCAGAGGAACATCTCTGAATGCACAGTATGTCAAACCATGAAGTGGATGGGCTACAGCAGCCGAAGACCATGAACGTACAGAAATACACTGAGTGATCACTTTATTTGGTACCTAATAAATTGGCCACTAGATCTCTGTCATAGTTCATCTATCTAATTTTGCTTAATCTGATTCTGAAGGCTGGAAATTCAACATGTCCCTACTGATCCTCAGCAATTTTTACCAATTCACCATGAAAAGTATCCTAATCAGATGCATTACGGCTTTTAGTATAGCAACTTCTCTTCCTAAAAACACAAGACGTTGCAGTGTGTTGTGAACACAGCAAAGTTCATCACACAAGCCAGACTCTCCTCCATGGCACAGTACACAAAATGCTGGAGGAAGTCAGCAGGTCAGGCAGCATCTATGGAAATGAATAGACAGTCAACATTTTGGGCCAAGATCCTTTCAGGATCTTCAACTCTCCTCAATGGTCTTTGCTTGCACTTCATTCTATCTCAGGAAAGCCATCAACATACTTAAAGACCACTCCCACCCCAGACATCCTCTCTTCTCCCCTCTTTCATTGGGCAGAAGATACAAAAGGTTGAAAAAATGTACCACCAGGCTCAAGGACAGCTTTTACCCTACTATTACAAGTCTCTTAAATGGACCTCTTGTAACAAAGGTGAACACTTAATCTACCTCATCATAGGCTCTTGCATCTTATTTGACTACCAAAACTGCACTTTCTTGCCAATTGTAACACTATGTTCAGGATTATGTTGTTTTTTTTTTCCATTTGTATCACTTATGAATGCATTGATCTGTCTGGCTGTCATGCAAACTAACTTCTTCACTACATAGCAATATACGTTCAAAGTTCAAAAAGGTCAAGGTGCAAAGTAAACTTATTATCTAAGTACAAATATGTCACCACATGCAATCTTGAGATTCATTTTCTTGCAGGCACACTCAGTAAATCCAATAACCATAATAGAATCAGTAAAAGACCACACCAACAGAGGGGGACAAGTAACCGATGTGCAAAAGACAATATACTGTGCAAATACAAAAGAAATAATAATATTAAATAAGCAATAAATATTGAGAACATGAAATGAAGAGTACTTGAAGCTGAGTCCATAGGTTGTGGAAACAGTTCAGTGACAGTAATGGGTCAAGTGAAGTTGAGTGAAGTTATCCCTCTGGTTCAAGAGTCTGACGGCTGATGCGGGTAACAACTGTTCCTGAAGATAGTGGTGAGAATCCTGAGGCTCCTCTACTGCTGGCTCTGTGAGAAGAGAGCATGATCTGGGAGGTGGGTGGCCCCTGATGATGGATACTGCTTTCGTACGACAGTGATCCGTGTGGATATGGTGTATGGTGGGAGGGGCTTTATCTGTGATGGACTGGGTCGTATCCACTATATTTTGTAGGTTTTTTGGTTCAAGGTGTTTCCAGGCCAGGCTGTGATGCAGCCAGTCAACATACTCTCCACCACACATCCATAGAAGTTTGTCAAACTTTTAGATATCATACCAAACCTTTGCAAACTCCTAAAGAAGTAGAGGCGCTGCTTTGCTTTCTTCATAATAGCACATACCCAGGACAGTTCCTCTAAAATGATAACACCAAAGAATTTGAAGTTACAGACCCTCTCTACCTCTGATTCCCTGATGAGGACCTCCGTTTTTCTCCTCCTGAAGTCAATAATCAGCTCCTTGGTCTTGCTGGCATTCAGTAAGAGGTTGTTGTTGTGGCACCATTCAGCCAGATATTCAAACTCTGATTTGCTGATTTGCAACAATCGTAAAAGAGCTATCAAGTTACAGTGCTCACCAATCTCACCAGAGGAACTGATGTGCTTCCAAGAGGCAGTTTGCTACCACCTCGAGGGTAACTGGGATAAATGATGATCCTGCCATTGAGATTTGCATGCCTTAAAAAGAGTAGGATGGGAGATCATCTTCCAATGGATCCACTGGTGCAACTGTAATGAAACCCAATTTCCCTCGGGATCAATAAAGTATGTCTGTCTGTCTGTATACATCTACTCTACAATTCAAAAATGGCCAGAACCACTTAGAACATTGCAATTACCTGACAGTAAGGCACAATACAGAATCTTCATCCCATGATGTTGTGCCAGCCTTTTAACCTATCTTACGATTGGTTGCATCTTTCCCTCCTACATAGTTCATAATTCTCTATTTGCTTTCACCCATGTGCCTATCTAAGAGTCTCTTAAATGTCCCTAACTTCAGGGTAAAAAAAAATGTCTTTGTAGAAAAAAATACCTCTGACATCTCCCCTGAACTTTCCTTCACTTACCTTAAAAGGGTGTCCTTTTAAGTTAGATATGGCCCTTGTGGCTAAAAGGATCAGGGGGTATGGAGAGGAAGCAGGTACAGGGTTCTGAGTTGGATGATCAGCCCTGATCATACTGAACGGCGGTGCAGGCTCGAAGGGCCAAATGACCTACTCCTGCACCTATTTTCTATGTTTCTATGTCCTCTGGTATTAGCCATTGCCGCAATGGGAAAAGGTATTAGCTGTCCTCTCTATATCTGACTTATATAATCTTTACACCTTTATCAAGTGATCTCTCATCATTTTTCACTTCAAACCTACCGTCATAAGACATGTTCTCTAATCCAGGTAGCAGCATGGTAAATCTCCTCAGCACCTTTGCTAAAGCTTCCTCATCCTCCTAAAATGAGGTGACCAGAACTGAACTCAGGACTCCATGTATGATCTAACCAGAGTTTTATAGATCTGCAACATTACCTCACTGCTCTTGAACTCAATTCATCACTGTAAGTTGACGCCAAGCGTAGGGGTGGCTGGTAGAAGCTGAGAGTCCTTGAGAGTATATTGGTCTATATGTGTGGGTGGGTATGGTAGGAAAGGGGTTTCCTTTGTTGTTGCTGCATGTTGTTCTGCTGAATATTGTGGGCATATCGTACAATGTTGGCACCGGAATATGTGGTAACACTTCTGGTTTGTCGACAGCCCATTCTCAGATTATCTTGGTTGTTAATGCAAACTATGCATTTGATTGATTGTTTCAACGTACATGTGATTAACAAATTAATCTAATCTAATATGGTGCCAATAAAATTTGATTAGTCTAGTATTAGTTTAAGTGGGTGCAAGGTGCTCAGCACCAACTCAATGGGCTGAAGGGGCTATTAAAATGCTTCATAACTCCATGCTGGTGAGATGTCAGTGCAAACTATCCTGGTAACATTTAACTTTGCTATAGGAGGAAATCAATATTTCTTCTTAAATCTTTCTGTCCCACTCCTTCCACCATCCTGTACTAATTCTGAACCCTATCATCATCTTCAGTAATTTTTATCTGACGCTGATGGTGTAAAATAACTCATTTACTTCTTAGGCACAGACAACCTACAGAAGCTGAAATCTCTGGAGAGAAACCACCAGCATTATCTCCTCAAAATCTTCCAACTTCTCGAGAGAGAGAATGAATCATCTTTCTGTGACAGCTCAGTCCTTTGAATATCAACTTTCCCCCATCTATCATCACTTATAAAATACACTGCTTTTGTGCAACGAAGTGGTGAAGTAAATGCAGAAATTTCTGGAAGTACTCAGATCAGGCAATCTCCATAAAGATTTAGTAAGAGAAAGAATGAATCTTCATCACCAGTTTTACATTTCTTGCCCTGTGAGCTGAGATTACGGCCCCATGTGCTAAGCCCCACGACCAGAAGAAACAAGCTTCCCTCATTGAATCTGAGTGGACCTGTCAGAGATTTGAATCATATTGAATTATTTTTCCTTATCCTAGTGAATGCAAACTCAGTTGACTCAATCTCTCCTCACATGCTAATCCACGTGAATTCAAATTTGTTCTCAGTGTTTTAAGCACATGTTAAAGGCTGATATGTTGTGCTGCTCTGTGAGAGCAATGCATTGTTTTGGGTGGCAGGGTAGAGATAAGTCTCTCCCAAAGGAGGTGTAAAGCAATCCTTCCCTCTACTAGCAGGTGGTGCAGGTGGAGGATGGTCATATGAGCAGCCGGTGCACATCACAAATCCTGGTTACATGACCAATGACTCCAGGCAGACAATCTTTGAAGGGTATTGATTATGGCTGGGGTCACCCATCTTGTAAAGACACTGCCCAGAAGAAGGCAATGGCAATCCATTCCTGTACAAAAAATTGTCAAGAACAGTCATGGCCATGGGTAAGATCATGATTGTCCCTGTCATATGAGATGGCACATGGCGATAATGATGATGATACCCCTGTCAGATCTCCCCTCAGCCACCATCACCTTGGAGAAAACAACCTGAGTTGATCCAACCTGTTCTTATAACACACACTCCTTGATCCATGTACACTTCATCTGCACATTCTTCAAAGCCTTGAAATCCTTCCTGTAATGGGACAGCAAGAACTGTATGCAATACTCTAGATGTGGCCAAATCAGAGTTTATAAAACTGTCGCATAACTTCCTGTCTCCTTCACGAATAAGGGCAACATACCATAGACATCCTTTACCACTCTTCTATTCCACATCCTGATTTTCTTTGCTTCTATCATCTGTGCAGGAAGCAAACTCCAGATCACAACTAATTTCTGTGCAAAACAGTCTTTTAGCACAGAACTCAGCAGATCAGGTAGCATCTAGGGAGAGGAATAAACAGTTGACGTTTCAGACCGAGACCCTTCATCGGCATCTGGGGGTGAGCCTGCTTCTTATTTTAAGTTGCTTAGTCTTGGATCTGCTGATTAGTATGGGTTGATCAAGACAAAAAAAAAACAAGAAAACGTCCTTTGATAATCACATTTACACAACAGTCACATTTACTTATTCATGATCAGAACTATAGCCTCACAACCAACTATATCTTTTAACTATTCCAAAATGTTCATTTGTTCGTTATGCGCTGTGCCATATAGCATGGGTGATCATGGTCATTCCAAGAATATAATCGCTTCTGGCAAAATTTTTCTACAGAACTGGTTTACCATTGCTTTCTTCTGGGTAGTACCTTTACAAAACAGATGACCCCAGCCATACTCTTCAGAGATCTGCCTGGCGTCAATGGTCACATAATAAGGATGTGATATGTACCGGCTGCTCATACAACCATCCACCACCTGCTCCTATGGCTTCGTGTGACCCTAATCGAGGGGGCTAAGGAGGTGCTACACCTTGCCCAAGGGTGACCTGCAGGCTAGTGGAGAGAAGTGTGCCCTACACCTCCTTTAGTATACAACACTTTTACAATATGACATCAAAGCTTATCCCTGGATCCCCTTCTAGATGGAGATGGTGGTGGGGAGGGTGTTGGGAACTGAAATAGTTTGGTTACATGGAGATTCAAAAGTTTGTGCAAACACTGTGAAACTAGAGCAACACACACATTCTCTCTCACTCTCTCTCTCTCTCACACACACACACACACACACACACACACACACACACACACACACACACACACACACACACACACACACACACACACACACACACACACACACACACACACACACACACACACACAAAATCAAAAGGTCAGCAGCATCTGTGGAGGGAAATGAACAGGATTTGGAAACAAACAAGGCAGAAGCCAGAATAAAAGGTTGTGGGGAAAGGGAGGAAGACGAGCTGACAGGGGATGAGTGATTCCAGGTGAGAGGGAGAAGGAGGGAGGTTGGTGGAGGGAAGGGAATGAGGTAAGAAGCAGGGAGGTGAAAGGTGGAGGAAGCAAAGGGCTGAAGAAGAAGGAATCTGATAGGATGGGAGAGGACAGTAGCCCATGAAATAAATGGACGGAGGTGGGGAACTAAAGGAATGTGTGGGTAATGGTCAGGTCATGAGGCTGGAGGAAGGGTTAAGTGGGATAAAGAAGGGTGGTGGTAAACAAAGTAGAGTAGATACTGGAAGATGGAGAAGTCAGTGTTGGCTCCTTAGCTAGTGTTGGATAAAGAAGTTGACATGATACTATTTTGGGACCTTTCTAAGATTTTGACCCAATCCAAAGAAAATCTATCTGCATGGTGATTAAGTCAAAACCTTGGTGCCAATTTTTTCTGCACCTTTTCTAAACTATCAATGTTTTATTTATTATTATGAAGACTCCAGGTTTCAAACCAAAATGTAATACACAAAGTAAAGACCTGTGATGCTTAGCATTTCTCTGCTAACCTTGGACCTAAATTCCAAAGGGTGGCAAATCTGTTCTGCATGACCGCTTCATTCCACTCTCATATTGAAGTGTCCTTATCTCAGAATCTGTAACCATACATTAGTAACTTTGCACATTAATATACAACAACCATGATAAGCACAAATCTCAGCTGGAATCATGATCTTGCTCAGAGATACAGCACAGTAACCGGACCTACTGGCCCAATGCCCAAATACGCCCATGTAACCAATTAACCTAATAGCTGTACATCTTTGGAATGTGGGAGGAAACTGGAGCACCGGGAAGAAACCCGCATGGTCACAGGGAAAATGTATAAACTACTCACTGACAATGGCAGGAAGTAAGACCCAGCTGCTGGCACTGCAGGAGCAGATTCAGATGCAGGTTTAACATCACTAGCATACATTACCGTGCAAAATTCTAGGCACGTGCATCATAGTTAGCTGGGGTGCCTAAGACTTTTACGCAGTACAGTATTTGTCAACATGGAGCGGGACGCGAGTTTGTAAATCTGGTGGGAGCAAAGAATGCTGGGAATGGCAAGGTAGCACGTGTGGATGGGGTGTGGGACAGGTGGTAGAGAAGGAGTGCAAGGGGTGGGGTTTGGCACATGTACAGGCATACCTTGTCCTGAGGCACCAGACAAAGTCATTTGATTCCAAACAATCCATTTATTGATCATTTCAGAATGTCTTTCTGATGTTTCCCACTCCCTTCAAGTTCCCTTCCGCTTTTCCCAACCATGATTCCCCTCTCCCTGCCCCCTTCCCATTCTCAGTCCACAATAGAGACCCATATCAGAATCAGGTTTATCATCACTCATAGATTTGATTTTTTTTGTGGCAGCAGTACAGTGTAATACATAAAATTACTACAGTACTGTGTAAAACTCCTAAGCACCCTAGCTAAGTATATGTGCCTGAGACATTTGCACAGTAGTGTATAATGTGAAATTTGTTGTTTTGTGGCAACAGTACATTACAATATATAATAAAAAATATATAAACAACATTAACAGCAATGCTATCCTGCTGCCCCAGTGCACTTGTCCACCTTAAGCCACAATAAATGAGCTTTTCAGTGTTTGAATCACTCTGATCTTCAGTTTTCCTACCCAATAATTAATCATTATTATTTTAATTTCCTGACTGAGATCTTTGTAAAATTGGTATAAGATCTCATCCCAGTGGATATCTAAATGTAATTCCTATTTATATCTAACCTTAGGCAGAGCCAAATTTCAATGCAGTTTACTGCCTCTGCGCTAATCCGGTGATATCACCTTCACTATCCGTCTCCTGTGGGATGTATTGTGGCATTCCATTTGAAAGTCAAAGTTTGTAATATCTGCTGGTGTGCTGTTCTGTGACACACAGATCGATGCTGACCTGCTTCAGCACAGACCAGGGCAAGGTCTGTACTTTACTTTTCAAGATCAAATAGAATCCCACAGTCCTCTTTCAGGACACTGCAAATGAAGAACTCATTTAATAATTCAATCTAGTGATTGATTCAATCCAATTTGAAATTGAATTTGAATCTAATGCAAGGCAACATTTCTATTAAACCATTTGTTATTCACCTCTGCTTGTGCAATCAGATTAGGAACATGTCCATTGTTTTGACTTTGCTTACATTCTTTATTAATTTTCTACTCTGTCTAAATTTCTGCTTTGCTGGCTCTAGCATGCAGCAGGATGAAATGCAATGTATCTATCCATATCTTTGGGAAAATTGTGGTTGTAATTTCTTAAAAGCTCCTTAAAGTTTTAAAGTTCAAAGTAAATTTATTATCACAGTACTCATATGTCACCATACACTACCCTAAGATTCATTTTCTTGCAGGCATTCACAGTAGAGCAAAAATAAAAGAAATACAATAGAATCAAAACTATACACAAAGACTGACAAGCAAGCAATGTGCAAAAGAAGAGAAACTGTGCAAATACAAAAAAGCAAATACTGTAAATAAATAGATAGATACAAGAAATTCTGCAGATGCTGGAAATCCAAAGCAACATACACAAAAGGCGGAAGGAACTGAGCAGGCTAGTCAGCAACTAGGGAATGAACAAACGTTCAATGTTTCAGTCGAGATCTTTATTCAGCACTTACAGATAGATAGAAAAATAATACTGAGATCATGAGTTGCAGAGTCCTTGAAATTGAGTCCATACATTGTGTTCAATGATCAGTGCAAAGCTGAGGTGAGTGAAATTATCCACCCTAGTTCAGGAGCCTGATGGTTGAAGAGTGATAACTGTTTCATGAGATAATTACTTGTCTTCTATATTCAACCTTAATCATTTATTTAGGAATTTCAGGAAAGCTTATGGTCTTTGGAACTTCTCTATCTTTCCCACCTAAGACAAAAACTAATAACCTCTCCAGAAAAGTTCACTGATTAAATTATTCAGCAGCCCATCAACTTCTTCACACATTCCTTGCAATAAGGAATTAAAAATGTGACCAGTGTCATTGTACAACCTTCCTGCATTCCCATAATGGGGAAGAAGTATTTATGGTATGGTGCACTTAAACCTTATGTACCCACTGATAGTACAGATGTCCATTGCAAGTTTAAACAAAGATCTAGAGAGAGGGGTTGGGGGTTGAGTTCAAGAGCCACAAGGAAACATTGCGGTTCTATAAAACTCTGGTTAGACCACACTTGAAAGGACCTGGAAACTTCAGAGAGGGTGCAGAAGAGATTTGCCAGGATGCAACCTGGATTAGGGAGCATGTCCGAGGAGGAAAAGTTGAGTAAACTAGGGCTTTTCTGTTTGGAGAAAATGAAGATGAGAAGTGACCTGACAGTGGTAATAACAGTCATGGATAGAATAGACAGTCAACGATTTTTACACAAGGAGGAAATGGATTATACAAGAGGGTATGATTTTAAGATGATTGGGGAAAGTATAGGGAAGATGTCAACGATAGGCTTTTTACACAGAGAGTGGTGAGTACATTGAGAATGTTCCCAGGAGTAGTGGTAGAGGCACATGTATTAAACATTTAAGAGACACTTAGGCACATGGATGAAAGAACATGGAGTACTTTGTGGGAAGAAACAGTTAGATTGTTCTTGGGGTAGGTTAAAATGTTGGCATATAAACAAGGGCTGAAGTGTCTGTACTGTGCTATGCTGTTTGGTGTCCTACATTCAAAATGTTCACAAACATCAGGCTGGAGGTCAGGAACTGACAGGAGGAAGGCCTGCACACAACCACAAGGAAAAAGACGTGATACAGGCCTAAGGCCACTGATGTGCTCCTGGTCCAGAAACATAGACACTGTTTCTGATAAAAGCACAGCAGTGCCTCTATTTTTTCAGAAGGCGAAGGAAATTTGGTGTGTCCCTGGTGGCCCCCAACAATTCTTACAGATGCATCATTGAAAGCATCCTCTCTGGATGCATCACAGCTTGGTATGGCAACTGCTCTGCCAAAACTGCAAAACCCTCACTAGTGAGGTACTCTTAAACAAGAGAAAATCTGCAAATGCTGGAACTCCAAGCTAAACACTAAATGCTGGAGGAACTCAGCAGGCCAGGCAGCATCTACTGAATAAGAGTACAGTTGACGATTTCGGCTGAAACCCTACAGCAGGACCCAAGGTAGTCTTTATGGGTTCATGGACTATTCAGAAATCTCTAGGCAGAGGTTAGAAAATTGATCCTAAAAAGGCAGATGTGTGTCTTTAGGCTCCTGTACCTTCTCCCTGTAGGTAGTATTGAGAAAAGGACTTGTTCTGGAAGGTAAGCATCCTATACCATGTATCCTGCTGCATTCCTGAGTCATCAGTTTTTGAAGAAGTCTGCGATGGTGAGGGAGTTAGTGTCTGTGATGGAAGTGGCTGAGTTTACAACCCTCTGCAGCTTTTTCTGATCTTGCACATTGGTGTTCCCATAGCAGACTCTGATTTAGCCTGTCAGAATGCCATCTTTGGTGATGTATCAAAACATGCCAGTTTGTTCCAGACAGCACACCAGTGGTTGCCCTCTACCAAAGGAGGAGATTGAATCAGATACAATTACTGTATTTAATCGATGTTTGGTCGGACACTGAAATAAGTAAGATGTAGAAGGAGGCTCAAGAAACTAAAGAAGGTGGGATCTGGAGGAACATACAAGATGCTGGAGGAGCAGATCAGACTGCATCTAATGAGGAAAATTGTCTGTAAATATTTCAGGTAAAAGTACTTCATCTGGACTGAAAGTAATAAAAATGTTATTAAGGACATACACTCAGTGACCACTTTATTAAGTACATCTGCTCATTAATGCAAATATCTAATCAGCCCAACATCTCACAGCAACTTAATACATAAAAACATGCAGACATGGTCAACAGGCTTTCTTGTTGTTCAGACCAAACATCAGAGTGTGGAAGAAATGTGATCTAAGTGACTTCAACTGCAGAAAGATTGCTGGTGCCAGATGGGATGATTTAAGTGACTCAGAAACCGCAGATCTTCTGGGATTTTCAGTCTCTAGAGCTTACAGAGAATGGTGTAATAAACAAAAAAACATCCAGTGAGCAGCATTGCTATGGGATCCTTCTTAATGAGAGAGGTCAGAGGGGAAAAGAGGGTTTAAAATGGCAGGAAGGTGACAATAACTACGTGTTACAACAGTCGTGTGTGGAAGAGCATCTGCGAATGCACAACATGCCAAAACTTGAAGCAGATGGGCAACAACAGCAGAAGAACATGAATGTACGCACAGTAGCCAGTTTATTAGGTAGAGGAGGTATCTAATAAAGTGGCCACTGAATGTAGTCCTAATCAGGGATTAGTTTAGATAGGGAAATAGGGAAATACGATGGCTCAAAGAGCTCATTTCTGTGATGACCCCTTGACTTTAGGAAACAATCTTCTTGTATCCACACCATTATCATTTTAAAGACCTCTGTTCGGTCACCCCCTAGCTTGTCTTCTGAGGACAAAAGCTGTCCAATTTTTTCATTCACTTCTAATCTTTCTGTTCTTTGGATTTGATCTTAAAAGGCGTTCCTGTCTATTAAGTACATTCTTAAATTTAGCTTGTGGTTTTAGGATGTCGAAGTTTGGAAGATCAAGCAGGAAATGAGAGCAGCTTCACTTGTACACAAGAAGACAGAACAAAGAGCAAAATGCTGGAAGAGCACAACTGTAAACAGTAAAAGAGCATTATTGATTAAAGCATCGACCCTTCAGTCAGAATAACTTTTGCTTGGACAAAAGATTTATACTCAAACAATGAATTTGATATCTTGAAATACAGCTACTTGTTCTCCATTCTGGCATGTGGCCACCTTCCTTTCCTGTTCTGAAGAAGATCCTTAGCCCAAAACATCAACTGTCCATTTTCCTCCATGGATGCTTCCTCACCTGCTGAGTACTCCAGCATTTTATATTCATTGCTTGCTCTCTAGCTGTGTTTGTCCAAGAACATGCAGTACTGTGCATGTATATATAAGTAGGGTGCCCAAGACTTCTGCACAGTAATGTGTGGAGAGCGAGTTTGTAAATCTGGCAGGAGCAAAGGATATCGGGAGCGGTGAGGGTGGAGCATCACAGGAGGGGTGTGAGACACGTAGCAGAGAGGGTGTGCCAGGAAGGGGATTGGCATGGGTGCAGCAACACTCAGCCCTGACACACCTGGCATGGTCAAATGATTCTACACGATTGGTTTATTAAACATTATAGAATGTCTCCCTGGTGTTCCCCTCTCCCTTCCCCTTTCCCAACCATGATTCCCCTCTCCCTGCCTCCTTCTCACTCTCAGCCCATAATGGAGACCCAGATCAGAATCAGGTCTATCATCACTCACATATGTCATGATTTTTATTTCATTTGAAGCAACAGTACAGTGCAATACATAAAATCACCATGCTACTGTGCAAAAGTCTTGTGTGTGTGTGTGTGTGTGTGTGTGTGTGTGCGTGCGTGCGTGCGTGCGTGCGTGCGTGTGTGTGTGTGTGTGTGTGTGAATGCCTAAGACTTTTTGCACAGCACTGTAGGACATAGAACATTACAGCACAAGACAAGCTCTTTGGCCCATGTTGTTCTGCTGATCTTTTAACTTTCTCTAGATCAATCTAACCCTTCCCTCCAGCACGACCCTCTATTTTTATATCATTCATGTGCCTATCCCAAAGTTTCTGAGAACTCTCTAATGAATCTGCCTCTGTCACCGACTCTGTCAGGATGTTCCATGCACCTACCACTCTCTAACATCCCCCTATAATTTCCTCCAATCACCTTCAAATTATGCTCCCTTGTATTAGCTATTTCTTCCCTGGGTATACGAGGGGTGATTGATAAATTTGTGGCCTAAGTTAGAAGGAGTCAATTTTAGGAAACCTAGCATATTTATTTTTCAACGTTATCCCCTCCTACATTTACACACTTAGTCCAGCGGTCATGGAGCATACGGATCTTGGGACCTCCAGAAAGTGTCCACAGCAGGGGTGATTGATGAGTTCGTGGCCTAAGGTAGAAGGAGATGAGTTATACAGCTCTCGTTACGTGCACATGCTTTCAAATCTTTGAGTGATTATGCAGAAAGTTTGAAGTTAATAACTCATCAGGGGTGATTGATACATTCGTGGCCTAGGGTAGAAGGAGACGAGGCCACGGACTTATCAATCACCCCGGATAAATCTCTGACTATAATCTCAATCTATGCCTTTTAGCATCTTGTACAGCTCTATCATTGTCAGCACTCATCTTGCTTTGCTCCAAAAAGAAAAGCCCAAGCTCACCTAATCTATCTTCATAGGACATGGTCTGAAATCCAGGCAGCATCCTGGTAAGTCTCCTCTGCACCCTCTGAGAGAGTTTAATTTTATTTTCGAGATTTCTAGCATGTGTTATTTCTGTGTACTATCTGAGTATGGAGCAAGTTTTCGATTTACCTATTTAATCTGACACAGAAAGGAACCATTCAGCCCATCAGATTCATAAGGCACTCCCAAAATCCCATTTTCCATCTCCTCATTTCCATGTACACTTGTAAATTATTCTGTCCCTTCTCTCTGAGACCGTGGTACTTGCCAATATGAGTGTCAGTTTGGAGACACAAGAGGCTGCATTTGCTGGAATCTGGAGCAGCACACAATTTGCTGGAGGAGCCCAATGGGTCTGGTAGCATCTATGGGGGACAATGGAACCTACTAACCAATACGTCTTTGGAACGTGAGAGTAAACCAGAGCACCCAGAGGAAACCTACGCTGCCATGGGAAGAGCATACAAACAGCAGGAATTGAACCAAGGTTATTGACACTGTAATAGCATTACACTAACCGCTACACTATCATGCTACCGCATAGCATGCCCACAACTTACTAACACTAACCCATATGTCTTGATTTTGGAATGTGGGGAGAAACTGCACCACCCGGAGGAAACCTACATGGTCATGGGTAGAACATACAAACTGCTTACAGACAATGCTGTGAATTAAACCCCAATCTTCCAGTTGCTGGTGCTGATCCCGATTCTACCGTTCCACTTCATTACATGCATGAAGTTAACGCTAAGAGTGATATTTAAACAAGAAGCAATACAGTGAGTCAATGTGTTATGAAACAGCAGCATCACACAGGCAACCTTTATCCATGGCATTTACCTACTGCAATAAAGAACTTTACAAAGTTAACATATACAGAACTGTACAAAAGTCTTAGGCACATATAACACATAAGTCTTAGTCTTAGCTAGGGTGCCTAAGACTTTTGCACAGTACTGTAGTAATTTTATGTTTTGCACTGTTCTGCTGCCACAAAAATAAACAAATTTCATGACGTATGTGAGTGATGATAAACCTGATTCTGATCCAGGACTCTATGTGGACTGAGAGTGGGAAGGAGATGGGAGAAGGGGGGAAGCGTGAAGCACCAGAGAGACATTCTGTAATGATTAATAATCCAATTGTTTGGAATCAAATGACCTTGCCTGGTGTCTCAGGGTTGGGTGTGCTTGCACTCATGACACCTGCCCACCACTGGAACTCCTTCTCTGCCACCTGTCCCACACTCCTGCTGCAGTGCTCCACCCTCACTGCCATATTTACAAACTCACTCTCCGTTTCATGTTGACAAATACAGTACTGTGCAAAGGTTTTAGGTACCCTAGCTATATATATGTGCCTAAGACTTTTGCATAATACTGAACATCTCCATTATATTTGGGAGACTTTCAATACTTTCTTGCAGACCTTCGGACAAAGCTGAATATAGATTACGATTCTGTATATTTTGTGTGCAAGAATAAATAAGAAATATTCCTTGTTGAGGTAGCATTTTATCTTGTACCAATGTTGTTGCAATGTCAGTATTAAACAAGATTTTGCTTTGTGATTACATTGTTGTTGCCTAATTCAGAACAAAATTGAAAATTCATATGCAAGTCATTAAAGACAATTGCAATGTCACTTGACTTTTTCAAGATATATTTTGGGTACTATGCTTCTTATTAATATAATTTTATTATAATTTATTATGTCAATATCTTAGATAGAAAGAGATTTTAGAATTTATTTTGCATTGTATCTGTTGTGGGGGTCTATTCTTTGGAATATTGAATGCATTTTCCAGAATCATGTCAGCATAAAGCTTTAAGTAAACTAAGACCTCACCTGCCCTCTCGGGTGGGAACAAACAATTCTGTGGCACTGCTTTGAATAATAAACATGCCAATATTTATCTCTCAATTAGCTTTACCTTAACAGAATATCCAGTTATTCTCCCATTCCTCCTTGTCAACATTTGGCTGCTATGTTTCCTGCATTTCAACAATGACTCCATGCTACCAAAATACTTCAACAGCTATAGGTCACTTCTAAGACTTTTGGAATCAGTATCACTGATATGTTGTGAAATTAATTTTGCAACAGCAGTGCAGAGGAAGACACAAAGGTTACTGTTACTATAAATAACTAAACACATAAATAATAAATAGATTGATAAAGTTCAAAGTTTAAAGTGAATTTATTATCGAAGTATGTACATGTCATTGTATTTTATCCTAAGATTCATTTTCTTGCAGGCATTCACAGTAAATATAGAATCAATGACAAATTAAACACAAATAAAGACAAACAACCAGTGTGCAGAAGAAGACAAATAGTGCAATTACAATAATAATACTACTACTAATAATAATAATAATAATAATAAATAATATTGAGAACATGAGTTGGAGAGACCTTGGAAGTGAGTCCATAAGTTGTGGAAAAGTTCATTGTTGAAGTGAGTGAAGATATCCACACTGATTCGGAAGCCTGATGGTTGAAGGTTAATAACTGTTCCTGCTCCTGCAGGTGTGGGACCTAAGGCTCCTGTACCTCCTTTCCAATATCAGCAGCAAGCAAGGAGCAAGGTCTGGATGGGTTCTTGTTGCTAGATATTGCTTTCTTGTGGCAATGCTCCTGATAGATAGATAGATAGATAGATAGATAGTTAGGTAGATTGATAATGGCTCTAACTAGGGGACATAATTTTAAGATGATTAGAGGAAAGTATAGAGGGAATGTCAGAGATAAGGTTTCAACAGAACAAGTGGTGGGTGTGTGTCATTCCCTGGGAATAGAGGCAGATACATTAGAGGCATTTAAGAAACTCTCAGATAGCTAAATAGATGAAAGAAAAATGGAGGGCTATATAGAAGGAAAGGGTTAGATTGATCTTAGAGTAGGTTAAAAAGACAGCACCACACCGTGGGCCAAACACTACTGTGCTATAGTGTTCCATGGTCTATGAGTAGTGCTGAAGAGGAATAACATTCATTGATTCATGGACCATTCAGAAATCTGATATTGGAGGAGAAGACGCTGCTCATAAATCATTGACTGTGTGTTTTCTGACTCTTGTATCTCCTCCAGTGAGAGGAGTAAAAAGAAGAGGGCATGTCCTGGATAATAAATGTTCTAAATGATGGGAGCTGCATTCTTGAGGCATCACCTCATGGAGATGCCCTCGATGGTGTGGAAGATTGTTCCTGTGATAGAGCTGGATGAGTCTACAAGAGTCTGCAGCCTCTTTCAATCCTGCACATTGGAGCCTCTATAGCAGGCAGTGATGCTATCAGAATGACCTCCATGGTGCACCTGCAGAAATTTGCTGAAGTCTTTGTCAATACACCAAATTTCCTCAAGCTCCTAATGAAGTAGAGACATTGGTGTGCCCTCTTCATAATTGTGTCAATACGTTGGACAAAATATAGACCCTGTGAGAGGTTATTGGCCTGGAACATGAAACTGCTCACCCTTTCCATCCTAAACTCTCTACTCGGGCTGAAGTCTGTTCTCCAGATCACCTCTTCCTGTAGTCTGCAATCCATTTCTGGGACCTACAGATGATGAGTACATGCTTGCTATTGTGCTCATCCAGCTGATCCATCTCACCCCCAGTAAGCCTCCTTGTTGTCATCTGAGATCCCGTCAACAACAGTGGTGTCACCAGCAATTCTTAGATGCGCCTAGCCATGCAGCCTTGGGTCTACAAATAGTAGGACTGTGGGCTAAGCACACATCCTTGAGATGCACCTGTGTTGTTTGTAAGTGAGGAGGAGATGTTATTTCCTATCTGCATTGTCTGTGATCTCTCGATAAGGAGATTGAGGATCCAGTTACAGAGGGAAGTGCAGCAGCCCAGGTTTTGAAGCTTGCTGGATAGCACTGAGGAGGTGATAGTGCTGAGCACCGAGTTGTAATCGATAAGAAGCAGCGTGACTTATGCTTTTCTGTTACCTAAGTGTTCCAAAGCCGAGTGGAGAGCCAGCGAGAAGGCATCCACTGATGCTCTGCTGTTATGGTAGACTAATTGCAGTGGGACCAGGTCTTGCTCAGGCATGAGTTAATTCCAGCCTCAACCAAAGTACTTCATCACAGTAGATGTTTGTGCTGCCGGGCGATCGTCATTGAGGCAGCTTAGCCTGTTCTTCTTGATTGATGCCCTGTTTTGATGAAATGTTAATGCGGTCATGCTCTGCGTGACACTTGTAGTTTTAACTGTGTCTGCCTTCAGTATTGCAGCCATTGATGGTTATCAACAAGGTCACAGATTAGTTAAAAAAATGTAATTTAACTTTAAGTATTTATAATAGACCAACTTAAGTGCTGGGCCAGATTGGAAAGGTCACAGTATAGGCTGAATCAAAGCAGAGGGGTCAGGGCTTGACAGCGTATCAAAGTGGCAGGGCCGGGTCTGAGAGCAAGGAATGAACCAATGTTTGGCTGATTTAAGCACTGAATCAGATTGAAAAGATCAGGGGGTCGAGGTGGCAGCAAGGGACGGATCAATTTGCTACTCGGAGAGGTTTATATGTTTCTGCGCTGAACTTCGGCTGTGGCCTGCAACTAACGGGCTCCTGGACCAGCTGTATTGATGACCGGCTTCGTGGCAGTGAACTTACTTTTGTGAACTTTAGTTCTGAATGTTATTTGCTTACTGTTCACTGTTTGCATGATTTGTTCTTTTTCTTGCAAATTGCTTGTTTGATGTTCTTCTTTTTCAATGGGTTCTTTTGGGTTTCTTTGTTTTGCTGCTGCCTGTAAGGAGATGAAACTCAAGGTCGTATATAGTATATATACTTTGATAATAAATGTACCTTGAATTTAAGACTTTGAATAGTCTGTTCAATGGATGGCAAATAATGGAAATTGGTTAATTATTGTTGTGTGAATGAAGTGGGATTTTCATCAGTATTTTGTCTTTTATCTTGATGTAATGTATTACACAAAGCAAGAACAACAACAGAGTAGTACGATTAAATATTTTTACTGAGTTATGTTAGTAATGGTGCACACTGGGCACTTACAATGTGGGACCGATGAGCTAGGCATACAGAGTCAAAAATACAAGCATTCGAAAGCCCACGCTCAAAAGTGCGTGCTTCCTGCATGTAGGAGGCCCAATCGATTCACCGCACGATTAATCAGCTGCATGCACACTCGGCACATTCTCATAACCGATCTGATACGGTACACTTTACATCTCAACAGATTTATCATACTTATCTTTTCCTCCTATCACTGTTGAAAACTGATATTCAATGATCAAAGCGAAAGTATACTGTGACTATCACGACACATTCAGTGTAATTTGAGTGATAAGTTTGGATTTGGTTTTTCAATCTCAATGATTTTTTAAATCGACTTTATTGGCCAATTTTATATGTCAAACGTGTAATGTAAATGCTGAATAAAAGCAGAGAGTGTTGAAAATACTCAGCAGATCAAGCAGCATCTGGAGAGAGTGAATTGGGGTTAACACTTGAGGTTAATTGACTTTTATGAGACTGTTTCTCCTGCAGAGATGCTGCCTGACCTGCTGAGTATCTCCAGCCTTGACTGTATTTAAGTTCAGTTTGCCAGGATCTGCAGGGTTTTTTGAAATTAATGATTAATGTAAATAGCAAGCTTTCCAAAGTTCAAAGTTCAAAGTAAATGTATTATCAAAATACATGTATGTAGTTTCCTGCAGGCATACTCACCAAATCCATTATAGAATAATAACCATAATAGAATCAATGAAAGACTGCACCAACTTGAGTGTTCAACCTGTGTGCAAAAGACAACAAATTGTTCAAGTAAAAAAATAAAAGAATACTGATAATAAATAAATAAATAACAATGATCAAGAACATGAGATGAAGAGTCATTGAAAATGAGTCCATAGGTTGTGGGAACATTTCAGTGATGGGGCAAGTGAAATGGAGTGAAGTTATCCCTTTTGGTTCAAGAGCCTGATGGTTGAGGGGTAGTAACTGTTCTTGAACCTGGGTTTGTGAGTCCTGAGGTTCCTGTACCTCCTTTTTGATGATAGCAGTGCTGCTTTCTTGCAGCAACATTCACAGTTAGTTTGATAATCTAAAGTGTGATAAGAAAATACAAAATTACCAAAATAATCGATGGGAGTGAGTTCCATTAATTTTGTGATTAAACAATATCATATAGCACCTTTAACAAAGTAAAATATCTTGCAGGGCTGGACACCACAGCAACTTCCTAACACATGTAGGTGTTTATGGTGAATAAAGTTGATCCCTAATCATAGAAGAGAAAAAAAATCAAAAGGACAATATCTGTAATAAGAACAGAAAATGCTGGACACACTCAGCAGTTCAGGCAGCACCTGTGGAGAGAGAAACAGCTGATGTTTCACAGCCGGCACTCTGTCAGAATTAGGAAAGAAAAAGAAAACCAGGTTAATTTTCAGCGCACACACACAATGCTTGAGGAACTTAACAATTCAGGATCTCAGCCTGTTTACTCCATCCATAGATACTGTCGGACTTGCCAAGTTCTTCCATCATTTTGTGCGTGTTGCTCAAGGTTTACAGCATCTGCAGAAATTTTTTGTGACAAGATACTGTTCAGAACCAGTGGTGTGAGAGAGATGTATAAGACAAAGGAAGTACTGTATTGTGCAAAAGCCTTAGGCACATGTGTATAGCTAGGGGGCCTAAGACTTTTACACAGTACTGTATTTGTCAGCGTGGAGTGGAGACTGAGTTTCTAAATCTGGCAGGAGCAGCACATGTTGGGAGTAGCGATGATGGTATGCCACAGGAGGGGCATGGGACAAATGGTAGAGGAAGAGTACCGGGGGAGGGGTTGGCGTGGGTGTAGACACACCCAGCCTTGAGCCACCAGGCAAGGTAATTTCTTTCCTAACAATTCATGTATTGATCATTACAGAATGTCTCTCTCATTCTTCCTGCTCCCTACCCTTCTCCCTTCCCCTTGTTCCAACCATGATTCCCCTCTCCCTGGCCCTTTCCCACTCTCAGTTCACAATAGAGACCCATAGCAGAATCAGGTTTATCATCACTCACATACGTCATGAAATTTGTTTTCTTTTGTTGCGGTAGTGCAGTGTAATACACGGTACTGTGCAGAAGTCTGAAGCATCCTCGCTACATATATGTGCCTCAGATTTTGAATGGTATTGTATCTCTGATGGGGTGACTCCAGAGAAGTTAAACAGAATTCTTGCAGGCACATTACGTTTCTTTGTCAATGTAACATTTTGTGAATATGAAGCAGTGGAACCTACTCAATGGACCAGAATCTACTATTTAAATAAGAAACACTGAGCTATAATGATGAACATAAGAACATTAGAAATAGGAGTGGGAGTAGGCCATCTGACATGTTGAGCCTGCTCCTCCATTCAGCACTGGGTGATCTGGCCAATGACAGGGAGAAACCTTGATACCCACAGTAAAAAGTACAAGTAGTCAAGGGTCATAGAGCAATGCAGAATTTAAAACAATTTAGCCCATCTCAACTGTACCAACCAATTTGTCTAACGGCACTAGGACCAGTTTGACCCAAAGCCCCCTTACCCCTCTCTTGTACGGGGTTCAATTCCCGCTGCTGTCTATAAGGAGTTTGTACATTCTCCCCATGGCCACGTGCATTTCCTCCAGGTGTTCCAGTTTTTCTATCCCACATCCCAAAAAACATATGGTTTAGGGTTAGTTAGTTGCGGTCATGGTATGTTGGTAACACTAGAAATTCTGCAGATGCTGGAAATCCAAAGCAACGCACACAAAATGCTGGAGGAATTCAGCAGGTCAGGCAGCATCTATGGAAATGAACAAACAGTTGACATTTCGGGCTGAGACCCTTCATCAGTGGAGGCAGTGGAGGCCAATTCTCTGGATGTTTTCAAGAAGGAGCTAGATAGGTATCTTATGGATAGGGGAATCAAGGGATAAGGGGACAAGGCAGGAACCAGGTATTGATAGTAGATGATCAGCCATGATCTCAGAATGGCTGTGCAGGCTCAAAGGGCCGAATAGTCTACTTCTGCACCTATTGTCTATTATCTATCAGGAAGAAGGATCCTGAAGTAGGATCTTGGCCTGAAACATCAACTGTTTGTTCATTTTCATGGATGCTCCCCGATGCACCATCAATAACTCTCGGAGTCGGGAGGTGAACGATAGGCTTTTATTAGCAGCAAAACGGAGCACGGCATCTCGGAGACTGAGGGGGGGAGCAGTGCCTCCAATCACCTTTATACAGGGGTCTGTGGGAGGAGCCACAGGAGCAGTCAGCAGAGGGGCGTGTCCAGACAGGTATATGTAGTTTACCACACTCCCTGACCTACAAAGTTCCTCCAGCATTTTATGCATGGTATGTTGGCAATGGAAGCACAGTGATGCCACTGGTATGTCCCCAGCACAATCTCAGACTGTGTTGCTCATTGACACATTTCACTGTATCTTTCAATGTTCAAAGTTTAAAGTTCAAAGTAACATTTATTATCAGAGTGCATACACATAACCACATACAACCCTGAGATTTTTTTTCCTGCGGGCATGCTCAGCAAATCTTAGAACAGTAACTATAAGCAGGATCAATGAAAGAGCAAGAGCATAGAAGACAACAAGCTGTGCAAATGCAAATATAAATTGTTGTGTATGTGGCCTGGTTACACAACAATGCTATTAATAAAAACGCTGGAGACGGGAGCTAAGGTTCATAGTTCTTTACTGGCAGAAACCGAACTCGGCACACACGCACGGATCAATACGTGCCTAATAGCGCATGCAACGACGTGTCCCTACAACATAAAGTAGTCCCTTATTATACTGTAGACCATACAGTACATAAATCAATAGCAATAAGTAATGAAAGCATGAAATAACAAGATAAAGAGACAATGTGAGAACATTGTTTGTGGGAACATTTGATATAGTCTCAGAGTTTGTATCTGACATAATCCTCACTTTGTACAAAAGCCAGACAGGAGAAACAACCCATTTGCTGACTGTCAGCTCTTTCAAGCAAGTGTTCCATCCAGCTTTCTGCCCTCATGGCATGTACAAAACAACCTTCGCTCTAATGAAAAGCTAATAAGACTTAATATTTATTATGCTATAACACGTCTCACTTCCACCTAATTATCCGAGCTATGTTTGTTGTTATGTGGGAAGATTAGGCTACATTCCGTTGCTGAGTTGTTATGATTAGATGTGATTAAAAAGAATTGAGACACCAGAATGACTCAAGCAGAGAAGCTGCTTTAATGTTTTAGATGCTTTGGACAACGACTACATAAAACTAAAAGACATGGGAGCAGGATTAGATCATTCAGCGCATTGTGTCTGCTTCGCCATTCCAACATGGCTGATTTATCATCCCGTTAACCCCATTCTCCTGCCCTCTCATCCTAACCTTTGACACTTTTACTCATCCAGAACCTATCACCCTCCATTTTAAATATATCCAAAGACTTGGCTGTCACAGCCATCTGTGGCCGTGAATTCCACCAATTCACCACTCTCTAAGAAATTCCTCCTCATCTCTGTTCTAAAGTTACGAACTTCTATTCTGAGGATGTGCCCAATGGTCCTAGACTCCCCCACTATAGGAAACATCCTCTCCATGTCCACTCTATCTAGGCCTTTCAATCCAATGTTAATTCAATTTAAGAAATTCATTTATTTAGAGATGCTGCACAGTATCAAGAACTTCCAGCCCAACGAGCACACGCCACTTTTTTATACCCAAGTGATCTGTTTGCCTACTAACATGTATGACTTTGGAATGCAGAAGGGAAATCATAGCTCACAGAGGAAACCCATGCTGTCATGGGGAGAACATATGATCTCCTTACACATTGTGGTGGATTTGAACCAAGGTCTAATATCGCTCTAATACTGTAATCTTAACTGCTACACTACCACACCGCCCTTAAATTCCTCCACATGGGATTCAGAATCAAAATCAAGTTTAATATTAAATTGACTTTATTACTCACATCCTTCATATACATGTGGAGCAAAAATCTTTACATTATGTCTCTGTTTAAATGTGCAATGTGCAATTATAGTAATTGATAATAAATATTATGTACAACAGGATAGTCAATATAACATAGAAATACAGTTACATCAGCATGAATTAAGCGCTCTGATGGCCCGGTGGAAGAAGCTGTCCTGGAGCCTGTTGGTCCTGGCTTTTCTGCTGTGGTACCGTTTCCCGGGTGGTAGCAGCTGGGGCAGTTTGTGGTTGGAGGTTGGGGCACCTCAGGTCTCCAATGATCCTTCGGGCCCTTTTTACACACCTGTCTTTATGAATGTTCTGAATAGAGTGAAGTTCACATCTACAGATGCGCTGGGCTGTCCACACCACTCTCCGATGAGTCCTGCAGTTGAGGGAAGTACAGTTCCCATACTGGGCAGTGGCGCAGTCAGTCAGGATGCTCTCAATCGTGCCCCTATAGAAAGTTCTTAGAATCTGGGGGGCCATTCCAAGCTTCTTCAACCATCTGAGGTGAAAGAGGCGCTGTTGTGACTTTTTCACCACACAGCCTGTATGGCCACATGAGATCCTTGGTGATGTTTATGCTGAGGAACTTAAAGCTGTTCACCCTCTCAGCCCCAGACCCATTGATATCTAGGGGGGCTAGCTGTCTTCATTCCTCCTGTAGTTCACAACTATATGTCACTGACATTTGTCGTGAAGTATGTTATTTTGCGGCAGCAATACAGAGCAATATATAAAATATACCATATGTTACAATAAGAAGTATGTATAAAATTAAATTAAATAACCACATAACCATATAACAATTACAGCACGGAAACAGGCCATCTCGGCCCTTCTAGTCCATGCCGAATGCTTACTCTCACCTAGTCCCACTGGCCCGCACTCAGCCCATAACCCTCCATTCCTTTCCTGTCCATATACCTATCCAATTTTACTTTAAATGACAATACCGAACCTGCCTCTACCACTTCTACTGGAAGCTCATTCCACACAGCTACCACTCTCTGAGTAAAGAAATTCCCCCTCCTGTTACTCTTGAACTTAAATAAGTAGTGCAAAGAGAGAGCAAAAATTGTGAGGTAGTGTTCATGGGTTGGTTCTCTGTCTGTTGAGAAATCTGGTGAAATCTAATAAGTTGCTCACTCTTGTTTAACAACAGCACAGAAGGAGACCTCTCCTTCCACTGAATCCAGTCCTGCTCTCTGAGGAGCAATCCCACATTCCCTTTCTTCTTATTTTCCTGCAGCCCTGTGCCTTAATCTCTTCCACACATAGACTGTCACTGTCCCTTTGATGCTTTCTGCCACTAGATTGCACCGAAGGCTACACCACAGTGACTATTTCACTCAGCACCATGGCACTGGGCTGGAGAAGGAGACTGTAGCACCCGGAGGAAACCCACACAATCACAGAGAGAGCATGCCGACTTCACACAGGCATCCCCCACAGGTCAGGCTTGAGTTGTGTGGTAGCAGCACTGACATCTGTGTAAAGGCTCTGCTCTCCTGATATTGGTATTGCTTTATAATTGTCTTATGTACCAAGATACAGTGACATACTTTTCTTACACACTGCTTATACAGATCAAACCATTGCACAGTGCATTGAGCTAGCAAAATGTAAAGCAGGGGTCACCAACTTTTTTTTCACCGCGGACTGGTTTAACCGGCCGATGGGGGAGGGGGGGTGTTAATCACGACCGGAATACAGCAATATTCGAAGGAGGTTCCTTATGTTTAGTCTGTTCCACAATTTAGTTTACGTGGCTATCAGCACTTCAGCACTTGCTTCTGTCCCACTTGCTCACGTTTTTTCTGCTCAAAAAATTCAACGGGTTTGTCTTTAAGTGCAGGGTGCTTGGACTCAAGGTACCGAAGCAGCTTTGAGGGCTTCATTGCCTCATTAGACAGCCTCCAGGCCCAAACTCCAGCCTCCCGCCCACCGCCAGGTGCAGTTGGCCGTGGGTGGGGTGAGAGGAGACGGTGAGGGCTGGAGGTCCCCGTACCGGGGCCGCGACGGTCGCAATCTGGAGAGAGCAACCGAGCAAGGAGTGCGACAGGGCGGGTGCCCACCCCCCCTTGTAGGTAGGTAGGATCTATCGGCCGTCAGAAGTTTGGCTCGAGGGATGACTTTCAGTAGATCGCAGTGAGGTAGCTGCTCTGCTACTTACAAAACCCTGAGCCCGAATTAGGTCGTCTGCGAATATTTTAGCACCTGGTTCCCCACGAACATTCGGTGTGGTAAACAGGTTCAGAGGCAGTGCTCATCTGTCCGCGCTCCAGGCCAGTAGCAATGGCACTTCTCGCCGGCTGTGTGAGGCCAACCAGTGATCCCTGGCGTGAGGGTATCACTGCGTTTAGGCGACCGATGACCTCGCGTGCGTTCAAGTTCAACAGTGGGTGTGACAGCTAATGAGGAAAGGTGCAGCTGACTCATATCGTTTCATATCGCCAAATCATATCGTTTCCTCGCGGCCCGGTAACACATGCTTTGGTGGTTGGAGACCACTGATGTAAAGCAATAATAATGCAGAATAAGGTGTAAAACCTACTGAAAATGAGGTAGATTGTGAGGTAAAAACCAATCTTATTGTACATGAGGTCCATTCAAGAGTCCAATAACAGAGGGATAGAAGCTGTCTTTAAGCCTAGTGGTACATGCTTTCAGGCTTTTGTCTTATGTCTGCTGGGAGAAAAGAGCAAATGCTGGAGGAACTCAGCAGGCCAGGCAGCATCTATGGAAGTGAATAAACAGTTGATGCTTCAGGCTGAGAGCCTTCTTCAGGACTGGAAAGGAAGGGGGAAGGAGGCAGAATAACAAGGTGAGGAGAAGACTGAGGATAACTAGAAGGTGTTAGAAGAAGCCTGGTGGGTAAGCAATGTAAACGACTGGAGAGGAAGGATCTGATGGGAGAAAAGAGTTAACTACTGGAGAAAGGGAAGGAGGAGAGGACTCAGGGGGAGCTGATAGGCAGGTGAGAAGAGGTAAGAGGCCAGAGTGGGGAATAGAAGAAGAGATGAATGGGAAGGACTTTTTTCCTGGAAGGAGAAATTGATATTCATGCCATCAGGTTGAAGGCTCCCAAGATGGAATATAAGGTATTGCTCCACCACCCTGAGGGTGGCCTCATCTTGGCAAAAGAGGAGGCTGGAGACTGACATGTCAGAATGGGAATTAAAAGAGAATGTGTGAGATTGGATGAGCTGCGTCCACAACTCTCTGCAGTTTTTTGATATCACAAGCAGAACAGTTGCTATACTGAGCCATGATGCATCCAGAGAGAATACTTTCTATGGTGCATCAGTAGAAGTTGGAAAAAGTTGATGGGGACATGCCAAATTTCTTTAGCTTCCTGAGGAAGAAAGGTATTTTTAAAGATAGATTAGCCTTATTTGTCACAAGTACATCAAAGCATTGAAACAGGCAGTGAAATGCATAGCTTTGTCAACAACCAGTACAGTCTGAGGATGTGCTGGTGGCAGCCTGCAAGTGTTGTCATGTTTCTGGCACCAAGAATGCATAAGCCCACAACTTACTAACCCTAACCCCTTTGTCTTTACATTGTGGGAGGAAACCAGAGCACTCGGAGGAAACCCACAGAGCCATGGGGAGAACATACAAACTCCTTATAGACGGCAGTAGAATTGACAAGTGATCTTAGAGCTACCCATGTAATGCGGCGTTGGTGAGCTATTGTGGGTATGACATCAATGTGGGTGGACCAGAGTAGACTATTGGCGATGTTCACTCATCTTGTGCATTTGTAGATGGCTCTGCTTTTGTTTCAGATAGCCATCAGCTGCCGTACTCACCTTTAGTGCTTGTAAGGACAGTGGGTTTGATAATAGGACATGGTTAAGTACGGAACCTTCACTGAACAACAAGAAACAGCCCTCTTGCATCTGCAGTCTCTGCACTCTGATTTAAAATTTAAACTGGCTGATGTTTTACCTTTGGATTTAATCCTATAATATCATTACAGAATCAGTGCTACCAGAACACAGCCCACTGAGACTGAATATACTCTGCAAATTATCCGCATCCTCCAGCCATGCTCAGACAGCCTGTTTTTCTATTTACCCTCAGACACATGAGTATGTGGAGAAAGATTAGGAATATGGTATCAAGACAAAGAATAGGCAATGACCTTACTGAAAGGAAGAGTTGACTTGATGGACTAGATGCCATATTCCTGCTCCAATTTTTCGACGTTTCCATTTATTTAATTCCCTTTCAAAAGCCACAACTAAATCTTCTTCCACTAGTCTTTGTGGCCGTGCACTCCAAATCAAAGCAAGAGCTCGTCCATTCATTATGTGCCATGTCATATGACGTAGGTGTTCATGGTCTCTCCATGACCATGATTGCTCTTGGCATTTTTTTCTATAGAAGTTGTTCACCATTGCTGTCTTCTTCTGGGCAGTGTCTTTACAAGATGGGTGACCCCAACAATTTTCAATACACTTCAGAGATTGTCTGCCTGGCGTTAGTGGTTCCATAACCAGAACTTGTGATATGCATCAGCTGCTCGCATGACCATCCATCACCTGCTCCTATGGCTTCACATGACCAGATCGGGAGACTAAATAGGTGCTACACCTTGCCCAAGGGTGACCTGCAGGCTAGCTGAGGGAAGGACTGCCTTACACCTCCTTTGGTAGAGACCTGTCTCCACCCACCACCCAAAAAGCAAGAACTCGGAGTACGACCATGTGATCATAAGATATCGGAGTAGAATTACGCCATTTGGTCGATCGGATCTGCTCCATCGTTCCATCATGGCTAATTTATTACCCCCCTCAACCCCATTCTTCTGCCTTTTCCCTATAACTTTTGACACCCTTACTAATCAAGAACCTATCTTTAAATATACCCAAGGACTTGGCCTCCACAGCCATCTGTGGCAATGAACCACAAACACAAGAAAATCTAGAGATGCTGGAAGTCCAAAGCAACACACACAAAATGTTGGAGGAACTCAGCAGGCCAGGCAGCATCTATGGAGAAGAATAAACAGTCAACATTTTGGGCCAAGACCCTACATCTGCACTGGCCATGCATTCCACAGATTCAACATCCACTGAATAAATAAATTTCTTCTCATCTGTATTCTTTGTATTCGAGCCTGTGTCCCCTGGTCCTGGACTGTCCCATTATAGAAAATATCATTTCCAGTTCCACTCTATCTAAGCCTTTCAATATTTGATAGGTTTTATGAGATCCTCCCCCATTCTTCCAAACACTAGTGAGTACAGGTCCAGAGCCATCAAACCCTCCTCATACATTAACCCTTTCAATCCCAAGATCATTCTCGTGAACCTCTTCTGGACACTCTTGCAGTAGTATTCTGTGGAATAACATCTCCTCCTGGTCAAATACGAGTGATGAAAAATGTTATTTCTCACCTCCCTCACTATCCACGAACCCCCCCCTGTACTTCCACCTTCTTACTTTGGCTCTTTCCCCTCCTTCTTTCGAGGACTGCAGGAAGGTCTCAACCCAAAATGCCAATTGTCCATTTCCCTCTAAACCTGCTGCCTAACCTGCTGATTTCCTCCAGCATTTGGTGTGCTGCATTGAATTTATTTTTCCATTTGACAAAGTCCGAATCAGCAGCAACTACATGAGGTTAAAGCACTCAGTGTACAATGGACAACAGCCATAATAACACTGCAGAGTCTTAAGCAAGCAGCTATCACATCAACTTTCTCTACTCTGTTCTGTCGATCATAAAAGCTGACTGCAGTGATAAAGCATCCTGTTGTATTTGATTGCAGCACTGTAACAGACCCACATTATTGTCTCTTGGCTCCTGAAAGAGTACATTGTGTTTGTGGTTTATTTTGGGCGATCGTAGCTTCGAAGCCTACCTGGCTGTTTCAACCACTGAGCGATTTGGGCCAATTATCTTATTGACTGTAGTATATCACACCTGTCAGGAGCCTCCAAGGTCACTTTTAACAGGACACTTCCCTACACTGATAAATTACAGTGCCAGTCACCACCGCAGAATGAGGCTGCTGTGCCTCGCCTTTCTACACATGATCCATTTCTTGAATTCTCATTCTAAACTTCACACTCTCACAAACTGTTTCATAGGGAGACATTTCCACGTAGCTCGAAGAGTAAAAGTGATGTCAAATAAAGCTTTAGCTTTAATGAAACTGAACTTGGCAGTCTGTATTGTCTACATTTAAACTTTATGTCAAGAAACAATTTCACAAAAAATCCACCATTAACCTTGTGTGTGTCTTTCTGTGTGTGTTTGTGTGTGTGTGTGTGCATGAATGTGCATGTATGTATGTGTATGTACATATTTGAGTGTGTCTATGTGCATGTTTGTGATTGTGCATGCATGTGTGTTCACTTCAAAGGTTCATTTATTATCATAGTGTACAACTCTGAAAATCTTTTCTAGATAGCCACAAAACCAAGACAGTAAAGACTGACAACACGACTATCAACCCCCAAATCCCTCCCACACAAAAATGCGTATAAAAACGGAACAGGCACATCGAACCCCAAATCCACCTCCACTGCACACTCAAAAAAAGAGAAGATCAAGTGAAAAACACATAATATAGAAATAATAAAACTGAAAAAATCCAGAGGCCAAGTCCATATCCAAAACATGGAAAACCCGGGATAACATTCTTCATGCACACTGGCAGCTTCCCCCTCCGGTAGCAGAGCAATCAAAAGACAGTCTCCGCTCTCTGGCAGCAGAGCGATCCCACTGACAATCAAAAGGCAGTCTCCGCTCTCTGGCAGCAGAGCGATCCCACTGATAATCAAAAGACAGTCTCCCCTCTCTGGTAGCAGAGCGATCCCACTGACAATCAAAAGACAGTCTCCCCTCTCTGGTAGAAGAGCGATCCCACTGACAATCAAAAGGCAGTCTCCCCTCTCTGGTAGCAGAGCGATCCCATTAACGATCAAAAGGCAGGCAGCCAACGGTCACCTTTCATACTTGCCTCAATGTTTCAATCTCTCTCATTGATTTAGTCAATGAAAAATGGAAGCTTTAATCAGTGAAATGGAGTTGAACATTGGCTCATGCCATAATCCCTCAGTCTCCTCACCACAAGGTTCACACACTCTCCCCCTGCCTCCTGGAATCTTCTCGGAGACTGCAGAACACTGAAACACTCAAAAACAATCTCCAAACTGTATATCACGGGCTCCAACAGTTCCAGGATCACATTCAAGATGAAAAATAAACATAAAAGACATAAATGAAGTGAAATATATGATTTCATGGTCTATCCAGAAGATGTCAACTGTAGGAGCATTATGTGGAGATCCCATCTTGACCAGAAGATCAAGATGTTGTGCATGCATGTGCATGTCTACGGGTCTGCATGTGTGCACATGTCCTTTCATATGTTCATGTGGATGTGCACATGTATCTTTGCATGTGGTTGTGGGTGCATACATGTGTATATATATGTTGTTTGTGTGTGCATCTGTGTGTATGTGTGCACATATGTGTCTTTGCGCATCTGTGTGTGTCTGTGTGCTGGACGGGACGTAAAACAAGCTCATATTTTAATGTGCCAAAGCCAAAATACTGCAGTTGCTGGAAAACAGAACCTAATGGGAATTTTCAGCAGGGGAGACAGCATGTGTGGAGAGAGAAGAATGAATGTTTCAGGTTGATAATCTTTAATCATCCATTGTGTTGAAGTGGAGGGACATGGAGCCTCAGGAGGAAAGTGGTGTTGGGATGTAGGATCAACTATAATTGGTTTTGACAGGTTCAAGGGACAATGTGTTTTGTGATTTATTCAGTCTTCATTGTCCTCTGTAAGTGGAAGGCACTGTTATAAATTTTCAATTGATGTTTTGTCTCAACATAAACCCACGTTGTTACCAATGCTTTAGTAAGAATGACCACATGGAGCTTCTGCTGGGAGAGTGCATGTTGAACATCATTATAGGTAGAACGTTAAACATATGAAGTGGAACACTTCAGCCAGTACAGGCTCTTCAGTCCATGATGTTGTGAAACCTTTTACCCTACTCTAAGATCAATATAACCTTTCCCACATTGCCCTTCATTTTTCTTTCATCCACATGAAAGTCAAAGTAAATTTAGTATCAATGTATAAATAATATTGAGAGCACAAGTTGTAGAGTCCTTGAAAGTAAGTCCATAGGTTGTGGAATTGGTTCAGGTGAGTGAAGTTATCCATGCTTGTTCAGGAGCCTGATGATTGTAGGGTAACAACTCTTCCTGAACCGGGTGATATGGGATCTAAAGCTTTTTTGCCTCCTACCCGATGATAGTAGTGAGAAGAGAGCAAAGCTTGGATGATAGGGTCCTACTTTCTTCTGACAGTGCTCATTTTAAATATGCGCAGAAGTGGAGAGGGCGTTGCCTGTGATGGACTGGTCTGCATCCGCACTTTTTGCAGGCCTTTCGTTCCAGGAAGTTGATGTTTCCAGGCTGGGATGCAGCCATTCAAGGTGCTCTCCTCCATGCATCTATCAAAGTTTGTCTATGGATCAAAATCAGGTTTAATACCACCGGCATTTCTCATGAAATTTGTTAATTTAGTGGCAGCAGTACAATGCAATACATGATAATATAGAAAGAAAGATAAACAAGTAAATCAATTACAGTAAGTGTGTGTGTGTGTGTGTGTGTGTGTGTGTGTGTGTGTATATATGTGTGTGTGCGTGTGCATTGAATAGATTAAAATAGTGCAAAAACAGAAATAATATATTAAAAAGTGAGGTAACGTTCATGAATTCAATGTCCATTTAGGAATTGGATGGCAGAGGGTGAAAAGCTGTTCCTGAATCACTGAGTGTATGCCTTCAGTCTTCTGTTTCTCCTTCCTGGCATGTCCTGGGTGATGGGGTCCTTAAAAATGGATTCCACCTTTCTGAGGTACTGTTTCTTGAAGGCTAGTACCCAAGAAGGAGCCGACTAATTTTACAACTTTCTGTAACTTCATTCAGTCCTATGCAGCAGCTCCCCACCCCCATAACAGACAGTGCTGCAGCCTGTCAGAATGCTCTCCACAGTACACCTGTAGAAGTTTTTGAGTGTTTTAGGTGACAAACCAAATCTCCTCAAGTTCCTAATGAAATATAACTGCTGTCTATAATTCATTATTAGAAGTCTGCATCTATAGAAATCTCTGCCTTGATATGAGTCTCTTAAATGTCTCTAATCTACCACCACCCTAGGCAGCATATTCCACACACCCCACCAATCTCTGTGTAAAATATCTACCTCCAACTCCCCTCATGCTTAGAATTATGCCCAATCACATCTACCATTTCTGCCCTGGGAAATAGGCAGTGGCAGTCCACTCTGTTAATACCTTTTATCATTTTAAATACCTGTATTAAATGACTTCTTATCATCCTCCACTCCAAAGAGAAAAGCCCTAGACTGTTCAACCTTTCCTCAGAAAACATGCTGTCCAATCCACATTGCAATAGATGTGGCTTCCCACAGAGAACCTCCTCCTTTCTCCAGTTGCCAGTTCTTCTTCACCCGTCTTCTCTGTATTCTCCCAATGCTGCACCATTCCTGGAGGAATATTCATTAAATTCACCTGGGACTGGGACAATCAGTCTACATGGCTGCCAACCCACTTGATTGGCCTCTTGCACAGGCCAAGCAAAGTTAGCCCCCACGAAGAATAATTCAGGGCTGCACCATAGCGTAACGGTAAGTGTAACACCAATACAAGCGCCAGTGACCCCAGTTCAATTCCCGCAGCTGTCTGGAATGAGTTTATACGTTCCCTCCATGACCGCGTGGGTTTCCTCCAGCTGCTCCAATCCCTCCCACGGTCCAAAGACGGACACGTTAGTAGGTTAATTGGTTACATGAATGTAATTGGGTGGCGTGGTCTCATTGGGCCAGGAGGGCCTGTTACCGTGCTATGTCTCTAAATCTCATAAGTAATGCAGCAGCTCGCCTTCGACTGGAACGACAATTTGCTTGCTGGGTATGTTTCTTAGCCTGGAGCATAACAAACGGACGACAAAGCAGTGTTACCTCCCTCAGTTACATTCCCGTTGATGTAAAAAAGAATTTTATTTGTCATATACGCCAAAACATAGAGTGAAATGCATCAAATCAGTGATGATTCTGCTGGGCAGCCAGCAAGTGGTGCCACGCTTCTGGCACAAACATTACATGCTTACAGCTCACTGACCCTAACCATCCATTTTTGGAATGTGGGGTGAAAGCAGAGCACCCAGAGGAAACTCATATGATCACCAGGAGAATGTGCAAGCTTCTTACAGGCACCAGTGGGAATTGGACCCCAACTGGTGATTGCTGACGCTGTAAAGTGATGCGCAAACTACTACGCTATTGTGCTGCAGATCTGTAGTCTACAGATGTCCGGAAGATGCTAAGGGCAAGAGCTTTAACCTCCCTGCTGAAATAACACCCGACACCATGCAGTGACTCTGCATCTGTGCATTCAATGTCGCCCCCATCTTGATATTGAAAGGCTCAGTTTCACTCCTCCCCTGCTTTCTCACATCTTCTGCCACCATCTCAAGTGATCATTCGACCTTCTGCTGTCTCCCCTCTCATCCCTCCCCCCACCTGTCTGCACTCTGCACTAGTCCACTTCCAACTAGTGAAATGTAAAATTAAAACGAATGGAGCCGAATTACTTTTTTTTTCTTTCTCCTTCATTCTGGATTTCAATTTCACTCACTGGGTAGCAGAGCAGAGGGAAATTAAAATAAAATTACCTCTGAAGGTGAACATGAAGGTGACTGCAGATCAGGAGCCAGAGATACTTGGATTGTCTTCTTTTTTTCCTGAGAGTGTGTGTGATCATTTCTGGAGCTGCCTGAGGTAAAATTAAAACAACTCAATGTAACAGGAGGCAGCTGAGCACAAAGTGCAGAATCAAATCTCAGTATTAGCAAGACCTGGGAGTGTAATTGCCTCTTGCTCCAGTCCGACACATTGGCGATGCCCACAGCTTGCTGTTTTCACAATACAAACTTCTCAGTGATCTGGTTGTGAGACAGAATGACCCTAGGTCATTTTCCTATCGTTTTACACTACTCTAATGCTGCAACTACATCACAGTGAGTCTCAAATGCCACAAAGAAAAAGCAATATCTCTGTCCATTAACAAAATACCCCATCATCTCTCAGGCCTGTTCATTCTGTGCGTACATTTCCATACAGAATTGTAATAAATATTCCTTTCCAATAAAGTTTATAGTAATCATAAGTTTACTCTGAGCATTTGTGATTTAGAAACATAGAAAACCTACAGCACAATACAGGCCCTTCGGCCCACAAAGTTGTGCCAAACATGTCCCTACCTTAGAAATTATTAGGCTTACTTATTGCTCTCTATTTTACTAAGCTCCATGTACCTATCTAAATGTCTCTTAAAAGACTCTATCGTATCCGCCTCCACCACCGCTGCCGGCAGCCCATTCCATGCACTCACCACTCTCTGAGTAAAAAACTTAACCCTGACATCTCCATTGTACCTACTCCCCAGCACCTTAAACCTGTGTCCTCTTGTGGCAACCATTTCAGCCCTGGGGAAAAGCCTCTGACTATCCACACGATCAATGCCTCTCATCATCTTGTACACCTATTTGTGATTCCAAATTCAGTGTTCAACTTCTCTTGGGAGATTTGCTAGAGTTCTTGGTAACATACCAAATTTCATCAAACTCCGAATGAAATATAGCCACTGACTTCATAATTATATCAATATGATGGGCCCAGGATAGATCTTTAGAGTCCTTGACATCCAAGAATTTGAAGCTGTTCACTCTTTCCACTGCTGTCCCTCAATTAGGACTACCGTGTGTTTGGCAAACCCTTTGAAATCACTAGAGATTGCAAAGCTGAAGGAAAGTCAGGGCAGGAGAAAGTCAGACAGTTAAAAATAATTTTTAATTCTTTATTTCATATTTTAATTGGTTTTGAATGCCAGGGTGTCTTTCCATAAAAATTGTCAACTGTCCAGTGACCTCAAAGTCCTTATTGACTCATTTGCTACCTAAATGTACCAAAATAACAAATTAGATGAAGAGAGTTCCTGGGCAGAGAATGGTTGAACCTCCAGCTTTGCAAATCAGAATCAGGTTTAATATCACCAACATATGTTCTGTAATTTGTTAACACCCCCTTTGGAAGTTTTCAAGTTTTATTGTTTTAAAATATTGAATCACAATGGATTTTTTTGACATTGATCAACCGAAAAACTCTTCTGTGTCAAAGTAAAAACAAATCTCTATAAAGTGATCTAAATTAATTACAAATGTAAAGCACAAAACAGTTGATTGCATAAGTATTTCTTTAATATGACGCACCAAATCATCACTGGTGCAGCCAACTGGTTTTAGAAGTCACATAATTTGTTAAATGAGATCTGTTTCAATTAGTTGTAGTAAAAATACACTCGTATCTGGAAGGTCCAAATGCTGGTGAGTCAGTATTCTGGCAAAAACTACATCATGAAGTCAAAAGAACACTCCAAGCAACTCTGCAAAAAGATGATTAAAAAGCACAAATCAGGAGATGGATACGAGAAAATTTCCAAGTTACTAAATCATCATGAAACAGGAAGAATATGGCACAGCTATAATTCTGCCTAGAGCAATCCATCCACAAAAATCAAGTGACTGTGGAAGAAGGGGACTAGTGAGGGAGGAACCAAAAGATCTATGACAACTCTATAGGAGTTACAAGCTTCAGTGGCTGAGATGGGAGAGACTGCGCATACAACTGTTGTCTGGGTGCTTCACCAATTGCACCTTTATGGGAGAGTGACAAAGTGAAAGCCTCTGTTGAAAAAAACTCACGTTAAATCTTGGCTAGAGTTTGCCAGAAGGCATGTGGGAGACTGAAGTCAGCTGGAAGAAGGTTCCCTATAGTCTGATGATACCAAAATTGAGCTTTCAGGCCATTAGACTAAACACTATGTTTGGAATAAACCAAGCACCTCATATCATCAAAAACACTCCATCCCTACCATGAAGCATGGTGGTGGCTGCATCATGCTGTGGGGATGCTTCACTGCAGCAGGCCCTGGAAGGCTTGTGAAGTTAGAGGGTAAAACGAATGCAGCAAAATACAGGGAAATCCTGCAGAAAAACTTCAGGCTGTCTGAAAGAGAACTGTGACTTGGGGGAAGATTTGTTTTCCAGCAAGACAATGATCCCAAGAATTAAGCCAAAGTTGCACCAGGAATGTCTTAAAAATAACAAATTTAATGTCCTGGAGTGGCCAAGTCAGCATCCAGACCCCAATCCAATTGAGAGTTTATGGCTGGATTTGAAAAGGACTGTTGTTGAGACTTCATTACCCCATGTGCTTTCTTTACTCTTCTGTTTTAGCCAGTTCTCAGGTTATAAATTAAACCTACATAAAAGTGAATAATTTTATACCAACAAATTCTAACCTTTCTTTTAAAATTGTAAGAAACCAATTTACCTACTTTGGTGTAACAATCACTAAATCTGTAAGTGTCAATTTAAAGAAAATTTTCTTACCCTATTGAATCATGTAAAAAGGATACTATCAAATCGGTCGCCTCTTTCGTTATTGCTGATTGGCCGAATCAACTCAATCAAAATGAATATATTACCTAAATTTATATATCTTTTTCTGGCATTGCCTGTGTTTATTCCTAAATCTATTTTTGATTCTCTTTGCTCTATTATATCTTCTTATATTTGGAAGAATAACGTTCTAGATTAAATAAAATTCAACTTCAGAAAGATAAAAAGAATGGAGGATTAGCCCTACCAAACTTTAGATTTTATTATTGGGCAGTTAATATAAGAAATTTTACATTTTGGTTATATTACATTAATCGTGAGGATTGCCCAATGTGGGTTTTTTTAGAAGCTAACTGTGTTAATATTTTTCTATTATTTCTCTTTTTGGATCCTCACTTCCTTTGTCTCTGAGTAAGTTAACTAATAATCTGGTAGTTAAGCACACTATAAGAATTTGGATACAATTCTGAAAATACTTTGGCTTTTTGTGATTTTCTCTTTCAAGTCCCATTTTTTCTAATTACTTTTTTAAACCCTCTATGATTGATGTGGCTTTTAAAGAATGGGATAGATTAGGTATTAAATGCTTTCAGTAGTTGCTTGTAGAGGGAAGTCTCTTTTCATTTGAACAACTGTCAACTAAATATAGTTTACCTAAAACTCATTTTTTTCGATACCTACAAATAAGGGATTTTTTACGGTCTCAAATAAGTACATTTCCTAAAAGTCCTGATAAGAATCTACTAGATGTAATTTTTAATTTGAAACCTTTTTATAATGGATCTATATCTAATATTTATAATATGCTATTGGGAATAAGAAGTGTTCCTTCAGATAAAATTAAAAATCTTTGGGAACAAGTTTTACAGACTTCATTTTTAAATTGGTTAACACTTCATCGTTACGTGCCTGCCACTCTCTCCTACAATTTAAAGTGGTCCATAGGGCCTATATGACCAAGGATAAGTTGTCTCATTTTTATTTAGATATATCTCCATATTGTGAGAAATGTAATAATGGAAAGCTTCACTCATTCATATGTTTTGGACATGTCCGAGCCTTGGAAAATATTGGAAAGAAGTATTTCAAACTTTCTCGATACTTTTCAAAGTAAACTTTAAGCCTAATCCTTTGACCACTTTATTTGGTATTGTTGGAGGAAAGGATATTATTTTGGAGTCATCTGACTTGGATATTTAGGCATTTATTTCTCTTATGGCCAGAAGGACACCTCTGCTTAAATGGAAAGATGCGGCCCATCCTATTCACACCCAATGGTTACGTGATGTCATGTCATGTTTAAGTTTAGAGAAGATTCAATGTTCAAACTCTGAATCTAGTCAAGACTTTCAAACATTGTGGGGACCTTTTCTGAATTATTTTCAAAACCTTTGATTTGCTGTTAAAGCACAGATGATGACTAATTTTTTTTCCCCTTTTTTTCTTTACTAATCAGCTTTGGTCTTGGTAGTGGGTTAGATTTTTTAATATAATAAAATTACTATATTTCAATGTTGCAAATAAATGAATCTGTATGAATATAGGGTAAGGAGTCCTTATATGCGATTTAGTATAATGTATTGATTTTTTTTCTTGTACTCTGTATTCTTATATGTAAATTAATAAAAATATTAGAAAAAGAAAAGGACTGTTTACTCACAATCATTGTGCAATCTGACAGAGTTTGAGCAGTTTTGTAAAGAAAAATGAGGAAATTTGTAGTGGCCAGATGTGCAAAACTGATAAAGACCTATCCACACAGACTCAAGACTGTAATTGCTGCCAAAGATGCATCTACTAAATACTGACTTGAAGGAGGTGATACTTATGCAATCAATTACATTTAGTTTTATATTTGTAATTAATTTAACTTACTTTGTAGAGATCTGTTTTCCCTTTGACGCTACAGTCTTTTTCTGTTGATCAGTGTCAAAAAAAGCCAAATTAAATCCATTCTGATTCAATGTTGTAAAACAATAAAACATGAAAACTTCCAGGGGAATGAATACTTTTCATAGGAACTGTATTTTTATATATATATATATATAATAGTTAAATTAAATAAGTAGTGAAAAACTTAAAAATAAAAAGTAGTGGGGTTCATGGGTTCAATATCCATTCAGAAAGTGGAAGACAGAGGGGAAGAAGCTATTCCTGAATTGCTAAGTGTGTACCTGTAGGCTTCTGTAACTCCTTCCTGATGGTAGCTATGAGAAGAGATCACGTCCTGGGTGATGGGCCTCCTTAATGACAGACGCCACCTTTTTGAGGGATTGTTCCTTGACGATGTCCTGAGTACTATGGAGCCCATGAAGGAGCTGACTAATTTTACATCCCTTTGCAGCTTACTTCTGTGCTGTAGCACCTCCCACCCCTGATACCAAAAGGTGATGCAGCCTATCAGAATGCTCTCCATGGGACTTCGATAGAAATTTGCAAGTGTTTTAGGTGACATGCCAAATCTCCTCAAACTCCTAATAAATTATAGTCACTGTCTTGCCTTCTTTGAAGCTGTGGTGAAAACGTAAAATAGATTAACTTTATTTGTCACATGTGCATCAAAAGATACTTCAAAATGCATCTTCTGCATCGAATCACATCAGCGAAGATTGTGCTGAACAGTTCGCAAATGCCACCACACTTGCAGTGCCAGAACAGCATGTTTACAGCTCACTAATACTAACTGCATATTTTTGTAAAAAGATGTTGGCAAAAAATGGAATCAAATCATTAGGAAGATGGTTGGAAGGTGTTGAAACATTGTGGAGAGAGCTAAGGAACTGCAAGGGTAAAAAGACCCTGATGAGAGTTGTATACAGACCCCCGGACAGTAGTAACAATATGGTCTACAAATTACAGTGGAAGACAGAAAATGCATGCTGAAAGGGCAATGTTGCATTAGTTATGGGGTATTTCAAAATGCTGGTACATTGGGAAAATCAGGTTGGTGATGGATTCTAAGAGGTGGAATTTCTAGAATGCCAATGAGATGCCTTTTGAGACCAGCTTGCAGTTGAGCCCACTCGGGGATCAGCTATCCTGGATAGTATGTTGTGCAATGAACCTGAATTGATTAGAGAGCTTAAGGCAAAAGAACCCTTAGGGATAAGTGACCATAATATGATCAAATTCAGCCTGATATTTGAGAAGCAGAGGCTAACGACAGATATATCAATATTGGGGTGGAGAAAAGGGAATTACAGAGGCATGAGACAGAGTTGGACCGAATTGATTGGAAAAGAAGACTGGTAGGGATGATGGCAGAACATAATGACTGGAATTTCTGGAAACAATATGGAAGGCACAGAATATACATCCCAAGGAGGAAAAAAAACATTCTAAAGGCAAGATGACATAACTATGGCTAACAAGAGAAGTCAATCCCAACATGAAAGCCAAAGAGAGGGCATATAATCGAGCAAAAATTAATGGGAAGTTAGAGGATTGGGAAAAAGTCATTCAGAAGGTAAATGGGGGGCAAGGAAATAGCGGACAAACTGAATAAGTATTTTGCATCAGTCTTCACTCTGGAAGACACTAGCAGTACAGTGAAGTCCCAGGTTTCAGGAGTCATGAAGTGTGTGAAGTTACCATTACTTGAGAGAAGGTTCTTGGGAAACTGAAAGTTCTGAAGGTAAATAAGTCACCTGGACCAGATGATATACACCCCAGAGCTCTGAAAGAGGTGACTGAAGAGATTGTGGAGGCATTTGTAATGATCTTTCAAGAATCACTAGATTCTGGAATGGTTGGGAAGACTGGAAAATTGCAGGTGTCACTCCATTCTTCAAGAAGAGAGAGGGGCAGAAGAAAGGAAACTATAGGCCAGTTAGTCTGACCTCAGTGGGTGGGACAGTGTTGACGTCGATTGTTAAGGATGTGTTTTTGGGGTACTTGGAAGCAGGTAATAAAATCTTGCCTGACAATTCTTTTGGAATTCTTTGAAAAAATAACCAGCAGAATAGACAAAGGAGGATCAGTTGATGTTGTATACTTGGATTTTTATAAGACTTTTGATAGGGTGCCACACATGAGGCTGCTTAACAAGCTACAAGCCTATATTCACGAAAATGATTTCAGAATTGTATGGCTTGTCATCTCAAGATTGTTTGATGGCTCTGGGCCTGTATTCACTAGAATTCAGAAGAATGATGGGTGACCTCATTGAAACCAATGGAATGGTGAAAGGCCTTGATAGAGTGGATGTGGAGAGGATGTTTCATATGGTGGGAGAGTCAAAGACCAGAGGACACAGCCTCAAAATAGAGGGGCATCCTTTCGTAATGGAGATGAGTAGAAATTTCTTTTACCAGAGAGTACTGAATATGTGGAATTCTTTGCCATAGGAGGCTGTGGAAGCCAAGTCTTTATGTATATAGAGGTTGATAGATTGTTGATTGGTTAGGGCATGACTGGATACACAGAGACGGCAGGAGATTGGGCTGAGAGTTAAATTGGATCAGCCATGATGAAATGGTGGAACAGACTCGTTGGGACAAATGGCCTCATTCTGCTCCTATATCTTATGGACTTATGAGACTGAAGTACCCAGTGTAAACCCACAGGGTCACGGGGAGAATGTGCAAACTTCTTACAGACAGCAGGTAGAATCAAACCCTGATCTTACAGCTGGTGCTGTAAGGCAATTGCACTAACCACTACACTGCAGTGCCACCCTTTTCATTTGAAGTTTTCATTTCTAGAGAAATATGTTTTGCACTGCTGAATCTACTTATCTCTTTTTGTCGATACCAATAGCATAAACTGAGGCTATTGACACAATAGGAATATTTAGTAAATTAGTCTTCCCTTTTAATCAGTGTTTCGATCAGATCTGTCAATTTATTGCAAAAATATATCAAGACCATCTTCTAAAAGAAAAACAGATTGTCTTTTATTAAATTAGACATGAAATAAGAAATGTTTATTCTTTCCCAAACTACCATTGAGAATGTAATTGTGACACAGCTTATTCAACCACTGTAGATTCCAATTTGATGTACATTCAGATTCAGATTAATTTATTTACCGCATGTACATCCATACATACAGTGAAATGCATCATTTCAGTCAACAACTAGCACAACCTAAGGACATGCTGGGGGCAGCCTGTAACTGTTACCACAAATTCTGGTGCAAACATAGATTCTCACAATTTTCAGCAGAGCAACAGCAACAAAACAACAGATAAACGAGTCCCTCTCCTCCCTCCCACCCACCCACTCACAAAGACAGACAGGCCTCCAACACTAGGACAAGGCCACCTCCAGCCCTCCAGACTTGCAAACTCGCAGAAGTCAGGCGTGCATCTTCCCTGGTAGACTCAGAAACTCACAGGCCTAGGGCTTTGGTCATCAGGCCTCAAATTTCAGAATTCTGATCGATCTCTGGTATTGATGTCAGAACCTGCTGATGACGAGACACCAGACTACAGGCCTCAGATTCCAGATTCACTGATGATGCCACCCCCCAACTCCAAGAGTTCCCCTGACTGTCAGACTGATCGTAAAAGGTTAAGAGGGTAACATATATTTGTCAGGATGTCATTAGGTATGTCTTCAGGGTAGCATGTTAGTGCAGCAGATAAAGCATCACTTTGAGTACTATTGATCACCGATTGGGGTTCAATTCCCGATTCTCTCTATAAGGAGTTTGTACATTCTGTTCGTGACTATATCGGCTTCCTTCAGGTGCTTAGGTTTCCTCACAAATTCAAAAGACATGCAGTTAGGGTTATGGCTAGTGAATTGTGGCTGTGCTATACTGGCGCCAGAAGCATCGCGACATTTTCTGGCTGCCCTCAGCACAATTCTCAGACTGTGTTGGCCATTGACGACGTGTTTCATTGCACATTAAAGCTAACCTGATTAACTTCGATTTTATCTAATACTTTTTCTTGAGAGGATTGAGAAGTATGACGAAAGTTGACAGTGAATTTGGGAGAATACAACTTACACAAAAAAAATTGGAGAGGAGAGGGAAGTTAGAAGAGAGTCCGATGTTTCCGGAAGAGAAGAGAGTATTGACATTTGAAAGATTCAGTACCTAATGAGAAAAAAGCGGCACTGGTATTCAAAACATATTTGTCAGGGACAGAAGTTAGTAAGACTTCCTACTGTTGTATCCAACTGATTAATTCTTAGATTAGACCCTTCATTATTTTCTTTGCAGTTTAACAATGAATTATCTGCTTGTATTCTATGAAAGTTTAATAGTGGCTATGCAAAGTATAATTCCAGAAGGCTCTGGAAGCTTCCTTGTTCAGCATTATTTAAATAAGTTCTTTCTGATTGGTTAACTTGGCACTACAGTATAGAATAATAACTTTCTAATTTGTTGCAATACACACAAAATGCTAGAGGAACTCAGCAGGTCAGGCAGCATTTATGGAAGTAGATAGATAGATAGATAGATACTTTATTAATACCAAAGGAAATTGCAGTGTCACAGTAGTATTACAAGTGCACAGATATAAATATTAGAAGAGAAGCAGAAACAATAAAAAATAATAAGTTACCACAAGCAGTCTAACAGGAGGGGGGTCATCACTTCCCTGGCTATAGGCTGACTCATTATAGGGCCTAATGGCCGAAGATAGGAATGACCTCACACAGTGCTCTTTGGAGCAGCACAGCTGTCTTAGTCTATTACTAAAATTGTTCCTTCTGCTCAGCCAAAGTGGCATGCAAAGGGTGAGAAACATTGTCCGGAATTGCCGGGATCTTCCGTCTAGTCCTTTGTTCTACCACTGCCTCCAGTGTGTCCAGTTTGATGCCTATAACAGAGCCAACCTTTCTAATCAGTTTATTGAACCTGTTGGCATCATCCATGCTGATGCCATTGCCCCAACACACCACTGCATAGAAGATTATACTGGTGACAGTAGACTGGTAGAACATGTGAAGGAGATGCCTGCATACTCCAAAGGACCTCAGTCTCCTCAGGAAGTAGGGGTGACTCTGGCCCTTCTTGTACACAGCTTCTGTGTTGGTGCTCCACTCAAGTCGGTCATCAAGGTGCAGCCCCCAGGTACTTGTAGGTCCTCACCATCAATAGTAACGGGGAACAGTGCAGGCTTAGTTTTCCTAAGATCACCATCTCCTTTGTTAAACTGCAGATGACTCAACGTGCACCATTTGACAAAGTTCTCCACCAGGGCCCTGTATTCACCTTCCCATCCTCCCTTTATCCACCCAACTATTGCTGAGACATCAGAGAATATCCGCAGCTGATGTGACTCAGTGTTGTATCGTAAAGTCTGAGGTATACAGGGTAAACAAGAAGGGAACCAATACAGTCCCCTGTGGGGCCCCATGGCTGCTTATAGCCATGTCTGACACACAGCTCTGAAGCTGCACAAACTGTGATCTGCCAGTCAGGTAGTCCATTATCCAGGATACAAAGGAAGTGCCAACCTGCATTTAATGGAGCTTCCCCCCCCCCCCACCGTAATGAGGGCTGTAAGGCATTGAAGGCATCTGAGAAATCAAAAAACATGATCCTCACAGTGCTGCCCTGCTTATCCAAATGGTATAGGCTCTGTTCAGCAGGTAGATGACAGCATCGTCAACTCCAATGTGCTCCTGGTAGGCAAACTACAGGGAACCGGGGTCAGAGGTAAGCAAGACCAGCCTCCCTGGGGTCTTCATGATGTGTGAGGTCAGGGTCACTGGACAGTAGCCACTCAAGACTTTTGGTTGACCCTTCTTGGGTACTGGGACCATACATGATGTTTTCCACACAGTTGGGGCCCTTTCCGGGTTGAGACTCAGGTTGAAGATGCACTGGAGAACTCCACACAGCTGCTCAGCACACTTGTGGGTCTTGGGGATCACACCACCTGGTCCAAATGTTTTAGAAACAGAAAACCTACAGCACAATACAAGCCTTCCAGCCCACAAAGCTGTGCCGAGCATGTCCTTACCTTAGAAATTAACTAGGGTTACCCATAGCCCTCTATTTTTCTAAGCACCATCTACCTGTCCAGGAGTCTCTTTAAAGACACTAACATGTCCACTTCCACCACCACAGCTGGCAGCCCATTCCACACTCTCACCACTCTCTGCGTAGAAAATTTACCTCTGACATCTCCTCTGTACCTACTTCCAAGCACCTTAAAAGTGTGCGCTCTCATGCTAGCCATCTCAGCCCTCGGAAAAAGTCTCTGACTTTTTGCCATGACTGAGTTTCTCCAGAACCCTTCTCTCCTGCTCAGTAGTGAAGTTGAGTCCATGATGACTGGGGAACTGGTGGAAGGTGGGGGCTGGGAGAGAGGTGCAGTTGTATGTGGAGGTGTGGATGGTGGGCGTAGGGCAAGGAAGGGATGTGGACTGTGGTAGCCTGTATTGTTCATCCACATAGACTGCAGGGAGGAGAAGGGAAGAGGGGACTCATTGGTTCTGAGGGAGCATTGTGTGCCTCAGCACCGGAACTGGTGTACTGGGGGGGTGGGGGGGGGGTCAACAGGAGGCCAATTGTCAGACCTATTGAAGAATTGGTTTAACTCATTAGCCCGTTCATGGCTGAATTCTGATGCTCTACAGCTGGGCTGATCGAAGCAAGCGATGTTCTTCATTCCTCTCCACACCTCCCGTGTGCTACTGTGCCCAAACTTGTTCTCCAGCTCATTCCTGTATTGCTGTTTAGCCACCTTGATCTTCTCCTTTAGCTCTCTCTGCACAGGTTTCAATTCCTCCCTGTCTTATGATCTAAAGGCTCTCTTTTTGTGGTTGAGAAGAGCCTTGAATAAACAGTTGACGATTTAGTCTGAGACCCTTCTTCTGGACTGGAAAGCAAGGGGGAAGAAGCCAGAATGAGGCAATGGGGGAGGATGCCAGAATGACCAACCCACACAAATCACTTGAGGATCCAAAACTAACCAGTTTAAAATAAGATGCAGGATCACTCCCTGATGTGTGCTGATGAAGGGTCTCCACCCAAAACGTCAACTGCTTCCTCCTCTCTGTGGATACCGCCTGATCTGCTGAGTTCCTCCAGCATTTTGAGTGTGTTGCTTTGGATTTCCAGCATCTGCAGAACTTCTCACGTTTCTAACTGGTTAATTCTTATCTACAAATTTGAATGGCATTTTCCTTATCTCTTAGGGTATTGTTCACTCATTATATGCCATGTCCTATGACATGAGCGATTATGGTCTTTCCATGACCATGATTGTTCTTGGCAAATTTTCCTACAAAAGTAGTTCACCATTGTCTTCTTCTGGGCAGTGTCTTTACAAGACGGGTGACCCCAACCATTATCAATACTCTTCAGAGATTGTCTGCCTGACATCAGTGGTTGCATAACCAGGGCTTGTGATATGAACCAGCTACTCATACGACCATCCACCACCTTCTCCTATGGCATCACATAACTCTGACTGGGGGGCTAAGCAAGTGTAACACCTTGCCCAAGGGTGACTTACAGGCTACTGGAGGGAAGGAGCACCTTACATTTCCTTTGGTAGAGACATATCTCCACTCCGCCACACGAATGTATAAATAGCTAAACATAAAGCAGCACCATCTTAATCATTTTGACCTTAGCTTTTCCTTCACTAACTTCCCTCCCCCTGGCACCCATGTTACCAGGTTGTGTGGATCTCTTGGAGAAGTAGAGCTCAGAGAGACAAGAGAGTAGATTAGAGAAAGGTTCAAACTTTCCTGGAACCAGCGTCACTGGTGGTTTAATAGAACGTAGAGCACTACAGCACAATACAGGCCCTTTGGCCCACAAAGCTGTGCTGACCTTTTAACCCAATATAAAATCAATCTCTTCCTTCCCTCTTCTACTCCATTTTGTGTCATCCATGTGCCTGTTTAAGAGTTTCTAAAGTGCTCCTAATAGACCATAAGACCATGAGGCCATGAAGAATGAGGCCATTTGGTCCATCATTTGCATTGCCATCCAATCATGACTGATTTATTATCCCTCTCAATCCCATTCTGCCTTCTCTCCATAACCATGGATGATGCCCTTACCAATCAAGAAGGCATTGATCACCTCTTTAAATATAACTAATGATATGGCCACCACAGCCATCTGTGGCAATGAATTCCACAGATTCACCACCATCTGGCTAAAGAAATTCCTCCTCATTTTTGTTCTGAAGGAACATCTTTCTCTTCTGATATTTTCTGTCTGGTTCTAGACTCCCACACTGCAGGAAACATCTTCTCCACGTCCGCTCTGACGAGGCATTTGAATATTTGATAGTTTCAATTAGATACCCCCTCATTCTTCTAAACTCCAGTGATGTACCTGCCTCAACCACAATCCCTGATAGGGCCTCCATGCATTCTCCGTTCTCTGTGTAAAGAACTTACTTCTGTAGGAAATATATCTGAAAGAAATGGGATAAATATTTGAAGGAACCAGATATTTACAAAGCTGTGGATGAAAAGCGGGAGGTTGGTATTACGTAATTGAATGGCTTCTATCAGGACCTGCCTCAGATGGGCCAGGCTCACGGGCCTCCTTCAGTGGGGTGGGAGTGCCCCCTGCAGATGGTGACAAACTGCTCGAGAACTGCCACTTACAGCTTCCAATAGTGTCAGCAAGCCAATGGAAACAGGCTGGAATTGTGTTCGCATGTTTTATTCATATCCTGCTTGAGAAATAATGTGCTACTTAGTGACTAATACAAAGAGATAGCAAAATATGATGGCAATCGGAACTGTCACGACCTCAAGAATATCCTGAAATCCCGTTATCACCTTCAATATCTCGACTTCCTGGGGATTATAGGAATTCCCCAAGCTGATTATCCCAGTCTGACAAATGTCAACCAGTTTGGCATGATTCTCTCTGGATCAGTTTGGGAAATAACTGCTGATTTAACACAGTATTGTATTTTGACTCAATGCTGCTACCTGCTGTTACCTAATGAAGTACTTTTATAACAATGTTTTTGAAAAAGTAACACACACAGAAAATGCTGGAAGAACCCAGCGGGTCAGGCAGCATCGATGGAAAGGAATCTTTATGTCAATGTGTCGGGCCGAGACCCTTCATCAGGATTGAAAAAGAAGGGAGAAGAAACTAGAATAAAAAGATAGATGAGGGGAGGGAAGAGTCTAAGGTGGTAGGTGAGGTGGAAGGTAGGTGGATGGGGGAAGGAGGATGAAGTGAGAAGCTAGGAGTTGCTAGGTAGAAGAGGTCAGAATAAAATATTTGATGGAATGAATACCAACACTGGTAATAAATTAAGTAAACTTTACATTGGATAAATTGTAGCCTAAACAATAAACACAAGATATTCTGCAGATGCTGGAAATCCAAAGTAATACACACAAAATGCTGGAGAAACTCACCAGGTCAGGCAGTGTCTATGGAAAGGAATAAAGAGTTGATGCTACAGACCGAGAACCTTCATCAGGACTGGAAAGGAAAGAGAAGAAGCCCGCTACTCTCAAAAAGTAGTTTTTTGCATTTATACCTCATTCTTGATATTTTCAAAAAAATCTGCTCTTGGATAAACGTAATTGAACTTTGGATCAGCACAAGTTCATTAAATGGTGCGTTGTGTTCAAGGGGCTTCAGAAGGGACATTGGGTGTGCCAGCATTGGAGAGGATCCAGATGAGTTTCATGAGAATGATCCCAGGAATGAAAGGGTTAACCTATGAGGAGCGTTAGATGGCTCTTGGCCTGTACTCATTGGAGGGGGGAATTTTATTGAAACCTATTGAATATTGAAAGCTGCAGGTAGAGTGGAAATGTAGCAGATGTTTCCTATAGTGGGGAAGTCTAGGACCAGAGGGCACAACTTTAGAATAGAGGACTTCCCTTAATAACAGAGATGAGGAGAAATTTCTTTAGCTAGAGACCGGTGGATCAGTGGAATTTATTATTACAGTTGACTATTAGATATATTTAAAGTGGAGGCTGATAGGGTCCTTCTTTGTAACTGTATCAAAGGTTATGGGGAGAAAGCAGAAGAATAAGGTTGAGGTGGCTAATAAATCCGCCATGTTGGGATGACGAAGAAGACTCAGTGGGCCAAATGGCCTAATTCTGCTCTTAAGTCTTATGGTCTTTTGGTTCAATGGTTTAACTGCCCCTCTGTTGTCTCAAAGTTTCACTGCCTTTCTCAGAAGGAAGAACCTTCAGGAGTGCCTTTTGGAAGTCAGCATGTCAGCATATGCAGTGGGAAAGGGACCATCAACATTTCAACCTGAAACGCCAATAGTTCCTTTCCCCCAACAGATGCGGCTCGACCTGCTGAGTTCCTCCAGCAGATTACTTGTTGCTCCAGATTCCTGCAGCTGCAGTCTCTTATGTCTTGTTCTGAATGTGATACACTCATCCTTTACAAAGGCAATTTGTAAATGTAAACCCAATGATACAAATAGTTGCAAAATAAGCTCAAGGTTCAAAGTAAACTTATTATCATAGTGCATATACTCTATGCCACCACATGCTACCCTGAGGTTCATTTTCTTGCAGCAATTATATGGCGACATATACAAACTCAAAAGATCACTTTCTTCCCTGCTGATCTATTCTAAGCCACAATGGTCACAGCTGAGACTCTGTAATATCTTCACTGCCTTTTTCCCAGGGTAGAAATGTCAAATAATAGAGGACTTGTTTTGAAGGCGAAAAAAAGAAAAGTTTGAAGGACATGCGCTTCTGTTTCTCCCCACGTCATGCTGATTTATCAGTTATCCAGCGATCTTCAATTTGTCATGTCAGAAAGTCCTGTGATCTCCTGAGATCCTGAGAGTGATGCTGTCTGGCGTTCAGCTCCTGGTAGGGTCACCCATGCCGGTGAAGTCAAGGGTGAGGTTCCAGACAAAGAGCGATAGAACTAACACCTTAATTGTGGAGCTGGCAGAAGATGATGAAACATCACAATGGAAGCAAAAGCCGAGGAAGGCTACAGCAGTAAAGTCTTCCCAGTCATCTTCCATTCGATGCCACTGAACCCTGACCCCGATCTTTCAAGGCCTGTGTGATGGCCGCCCATGTTAAACACAGTCACACAAAGGGAATCCACCCTAACATCCCAATTATATGGATCCTGGATCGGCCTGTACTGCCATCTGAGGGCCCACCAATGGACAACCCATTTGGAGAACATCGTACTTGACTCGAGTGATCACATTACTGGCTGTTTGGCTAACTGTGCACTGTAAGCTTCCCCTAATTTAGATTGGTAGTTTGGGATTTGGGGTGGAAGAGGAAAGTGATGAGTGAGTGAGAGAGAATGCTCTTCCTGAAAGGGGCTGCACAATTAGATAGGGTGCCAAAGATGACTTAATGCATGCTCGCCTTTATTAGTTGAGGCATCAAGTTCAAGAGTCAAGAAGATATGCAGCAGCTTTGTAAAACTCTGGTTAGATCACATCTGGAGTATTGCATTCGATTCTGTGCAATTCAATGCAGAGGAGCTTTACCAGGATGCTGCCTGAATTAGAGGGCATGAGCTGTAACAAGAGGTCGGTCAAACTCGATTTGTTTACTCGGGAGTGGCAGAGGCTGAGGGGAGATCTGATGCAAGTTAATAAAATAATGGGAGGGATAAATCAAGCAGACAGATGTTTTCTTTCTGTCCTTTAATACTAGAGTCCATGCATTTAAGATGAGGGTGGGTGAGTACAAAGGAGACATGTGGGGTAGGGTTTTACAGAGAGTGGAATACACTGCCAGGGATGCTCATATAGGCAAGTATGACAGATGCATTTAAAAGTCTTTTAGAGAGGAACATAAATGTGCAAAGACTGGAGGGATATGGACAATGTATAGGTAGAAGGGTTAGTTCATTTAAGAATTTAAGTACTAACTTAATTAGTTTTCCACAATATCTTGGGCTGAAGGGCTTCTTCTTGCGCCATAATGATCTATGTTTTATGATATGCCATGAGAAAGTATGCGAAGGAGTGGAATTGATGGGATTCCTCTGAGAGCTGGCAGACACATGATAAGCTGAGAAGCCTTTGTTGTCATGAGGTACTATAAGAAATGAGAACCAGAGGAAATGCCACATGGATCTGGCCTTGCAGGAGATACAATGAAACTGACAGGACAATGTACCTCAAGCTGAACACTGCAGTGAAAAACAGCTTTGACTTGTGGGAAAAGAATGAGGATAAATGGGTGTGAAGTTTCACTGGGGCTTGAAAAGCATTTTTATTGAAAACTTAATGTTAGGGATTCACTTGGAGGAGAAAAGAAATAGTTCGGTGCTGTATAGTTCAATATCATGGAAAGATTTCTTTATGGTACCTGGCTCAGTGGTGGTCAATAGTGATGGAGCTTGTCCCCATGGAAATATCCTTAGGCTATGTTATGCAGCCAAAATGGAGAGGAGCAGAGAGCAGTCCCCAGCACAGCCAAGAGGGTTGATGAAGAGGACAGTGGGATTCCAGAGGCTGTTAACACGTGAGGAAGGAGGTTCTGAGAGCTTCACTTGCTAATTCCTGAGTCTGAAATGCTCTTTGGCCTAACTGTTCAAAGTACATATATGTGACTAGATACAACCCTGAGATTTATTTTCTTGTGGGCATACTCATTAAGTCGATAATAGAATATTTACCATAACTGAATCAAAGAAAGACTGCACCAGCTGGGTGCTTCACCAGTGTGCATCAAAAATAAATAAGTATTAATAATAATAAATAAATAAACAATAACTATTGAGAACATGAGAGTAATACACACAAAATGCTGGAGGACTTCAGCAGGTTAGGCAGCATCTGTGGGAAAGAGTAAACAGTCAACGTTTTGGGCCGAGACCCTTCATTAGGACTGCTGAGTTCCTTCAGCATTTCTCTTGTATGAGATAAAGAGTCCTTGAAAGTGAGTCCATAGGTTGTGGGAATATTTCTGTGATGGGACAAGTGAAGATGAGTGAAGTTGAATGAAGTTATCCCCTTTGGTTCCATGACAACCAAGGTCTCTATTTAAGCTTGTCCCTTTTGCCTTCATTTAACCCATGCCCCTCTAAACTCCTGATGAAGGGTTTTGGCCCGAAACATCAACTACTTCTTCCTAGAGATGTTGCCTGGCTTGCTGCATTACACCAGCATTTTGTGTGTTTTGCTTGAATTTCCAGCATCTGCAGATTTCCTCGTGTTTCCTGTTACGAACCCCGTAACTGGGTCACTTACCAGCAAAGATAGAGAGGTCCGTTGAAGTCTGATGATACTATTTTTAACAGTATTTATTAGTAAAAATACACAAAAATAATATCAATGCAAATATACAGATAATATACGTCGTCAATACTAAATCTAAAGTGCGGGTATAATAATAACCAATAAGAAATAAGCTCTATCGTTGTCTAGGGGATAATGTATTGTCCGATGGAAATATAAAGTTCACTCAGTTCATGCAGGCTGCAGCCTTTGGGGACCGCTGTGTTTGCAATGGTTGGAGAGAGAGAGAGATTTGGAGAAAAACTTGCCGACTTTCCTTTTATGATTTCGATCCGTCAGGAGTCTTGTTGTCATGGCCTTTCACTGGTGGCCTCTCCTTTAGCTAAACCGTTCTTCTGTGATGAGCCCACCACCCTGGCAAGGGAGGACGCACACAAGCCCCCACCGGCTGTCGCTATTAAACGCTGTCACGGGATCTCTAGCATTTCTCTTGGTACGTCTAAAGGGGTTGTTCCCCAGACCCTCTTTTATCCTTACTTTTATCAGATGTCAATCAGGTTGGGATGATGCAATCCCTCAACCAGCCCACTCTGGTTGTCCCCTGAGGGGTTTCAATGAATAGTACAGTATTCAATACACAATTCCGTCTCCAAGAGACAATGGCCGTTATCAGTGGTTCCGTTTCGCTGAGGTCAGGACACATTCCAAACCTTGTGGATTCTCTCTCATTTCCTGGGTCCCAGACCCGAATTAATAGCGATCTTGCGATTCTCAAAAAGGAGGGGGGCGACTTTGTACCCTTCAGCCCTTCAGAGTTGCTTCACATTCATAACATTCCTCCTGCATGAATCTGTACAAGTGTCTTCAAAGGTTTCAAGGTTTCAAAGGTACATTTAACGTCAGAGAAATGTATACAATATACATCCTGAAATTTTTATCTTCACAGCCATTCACGAAAACAGAGGAATGCCCCAAAGAATGAATGACAGTTAAATGATAGAACCCAAAGCCCCCCCATCTCCCCCTCCCATGCACAAACAGCAGCAAAGCAACTAACCCCCTTCCCCACCAGCAAAAAAGGCATCAACACCCTCCACCGAGCACTTAAATGTGCAGCAAAGCATCAATAAAGACACGGACTTGCGGTACCCCAAAGACTACTCGTTCACCCAGTAGTTTGACAGACCACAGGCTCTCTCTCTCCCTAATAAGGGAAAAAGGGTTGTCTCCGTTTCACAGCGAGAGGGGAGACGTAACAAGCAACTCACTGATTTACAACGTTAAAAGTCTGTTATGTCACTTTTTCCGAGTTCTGTGTCCACAGAACTCAGGTCTCTGGGCACATAGCCAGAGATCTTCTGTCTCCCATGACACACCGATTTCCTGCAGATGCACCGACCTCGAGTCCACCCGCCTCCAGAGACACAAAATTCCGAAACTTCAAAGGTGAGCTAATCTTCTAGGCTGCGTCCTTGGTATATTGAATAACGACCTGTCGCGAGACCCCGAGAGCAGATCCCATTCCAGCAAAGAACTGACGTCAGCATGTAAGTCCAGGTCAGGGTCTTCAAAATAACCCTGAAAAGGGAAAATAGAGATACTGAAGATAGAAATAGAGCTGTTTCCAAAGATGCATGCAAAGGAGTTGCCGTTAGGCACCATTGTCTCCTAAGCTCCTTTAAATATTTTACCTGTTCCAGTGCAATGCACTGCGTAATGATTTGATCAATATGCAAGACAAGCTTTTCACTGTATTTTGGTACATATGTCAATAATGAACAACCTCCAATACCAATAACTGTACTCATCTCTAAAGCTTTTACAGTATAGCAGCTTGCTCTGTATACCCAGCATCCACTGTGTGAAAAAGAGCCCTTCAGACCTCTTTTAACTCATAAGAGAAAATGTTGAACCAAGACCTGTTGGAAGAATGATAGGTGATCGGAATCAATATAAAAACTGTAGGGTAAGCTTGATGGCATAGATACAAAGAGGATGTTTCTCCTCTCACTGAATATTGAAAGACAGAGTGGGTGGTTGGCAGGGTGTAAAGTGCCCCTTCTCTGCAGATCACCCTTGGGCTTAGCCCTTGATCAGGGACATAGGAAGGTATGGGAACATTTGGTGGATGATTGTATAAGCAAGCAACTGGTGCACATCACAAGTCCTGATTATGTGATCATTGATGTCAGGCAGACAATCTCTAAAGAGTATTGATAATGGCTGGGGTCACCCATCTTGTAAAGTCACAGCCCAGAAGAAGGCAACAGCAAACCACTTCTGTAGAAAAAATAGCCAAGAACAATAATGGCCATGTATAGAGAAGGAAGGCCATGATCACCCATGTCATACGGCATGAGATGTAATGATGGTAATGATAAGATAGGGTGGACATGGTGAGGAAGTTTCCTATAGTGGGGGAATCTAGGACCATGGGTACAGCATCAGAATAGAGGAAGCCCATTTAGAACAAAGATGAGGAGGAAGCTCTTCATCCAGAATGTGGTGAATCTGTGAAATTCATTGTCACAGCTATGGAGGTGAAGTCATTGGGTGTATTTAGAACAGCGGTTGATTAGTTCTTGATTAGCAAGGTCATCAAAGATTGCAGGGAGAAAGCAGGAGAATGGGTTTGAGAGGGGAAATAAATCAGCCATGATCCAGTGTTGGAGAAGACTCAATGGGCCAAATGTTTTAATTCTGTTTCTATGTCTGATGATTTTCTGGTCTCTATGTGTAATGAACAACCAAACTTGTAGTTTTAGAATAAGGGATGTCTACTGAGGAGTAAGTGAGGAGGAAGCTTTCTCTCAGATGGTTGTGACTCTTTGATCATCTCCACTCCAGAAGGTTGGAGAGGTGGGGTTACAATATATTCTCAGCAGAGATTAACAGCTTTATAGAGGAGGCAGGGGAATGAGGGTGAGGCCAAAGAGGCCACAGCTAAACAGGCTCAAAACTCCAAGTGGCCAATTCCTGTCTCTACTTGGCACATTAGTGTGCTTTTCAAATCATAGGAGAAGGCACGATGGCCTTTGTTAGTCGGGGCATGAGTATAAAAGTTGGGATGTTGTGTTGCAGTTGGACAAGATGTTCATGAGGCTGCAGTTTTAATATTGTGTTCGATCTTGGTCCCCCTACTATAGTCAAACTGACATTTAGCTGGAAACAGTGCTGAGGAGGTTTATGAAGATGTTGCTTGGACTCAAGTGATTGACTTATGGACAGAGGATGAACAGAGTGGAACTGTATTCACTAGAGCACACGAGACTGAGGGATGATGTTATAGAGGTGTATAAATTATAAGGAGCCCTGATAGGGTGAATGCACCCAGTCTTTTCCGGGGTTGAGGAATCAAAATCTCTGGGTTTAGGGTGAGAGGGGAATGACTTAATACAAATCTAAGGGGTAGCTCTTTTATCCAGAGGGTCGTCGGTATATGGAATAAGCTGTTGGAGTCAGTCATTTAGACAGGTACATTAAAAACACTTAGACAGGTCTATATATGGATAAGAAAGGTTTTGAAAGATGTGAGCCAAACCTAAGACCATAAGACAAAGGAGCAGCAGTTAGCCATTCGGCCCATCGAGTCTGCTCCGCCATTTTATCATGAACTGATCCATTCTCCCATTTCGTCCCACTCCCCCGCCTTCTCACTATAACCTTTGATGCCCTGGCTACTCGATACCTATCAATAGGCAACTAGGACTGCCTAAGTTGGGAATCTTGGGCAGCATCAACCAGTTAAGCCAAAGGATCTGTTTCCATGTTGTATGGCTCTATGACTGTATGAGTTAATGTTATAATTTTCATTTTTGCTAGGGAACCTGAATATACTTGTAATATGCCTACTCGATGGGACTTGGCAGTTTAAATAGTTCAGCACAGACTGGAGGGGCTGAAGTGCCTATTTCTGTGCTATAGTCTTCCATGACTCTATGTTTCTAATCCATATCTACATGCATGTTGCAAATGGTATTGGAATCAGAATAACAAACAAAATCACAATCAGATTTATAATCACTGACATCATGAAATTTGTTTTGCAGCAGTAGCTCTTTTAACAGTATGTTAAAATACTGTTAGTTACAATAAGAAATATATTTTAAAAATGCATAAAAAGAGCAAAATGTGAGGTAGTGTTCGTGGGTTCATGGACCGTTCAGAAACCTGATGGTGAAATACAAAATATAATTTTGTATAAGACTCTTACTTTTTCAGTATGAAAGTAAGTAGCTGTCAGAAAACAGTTCTAGTCTGACAGCAGCTGCACTTTGACATGCAGAATATTAATTTCTGAAATTCGCTCTCTGCAGTTAACAGCCATGTAATTTGCTCAGCAGTTCAGCTTCCTGGTTGAGTGGCATCTGTACAGTGGGTTACTGCCTGAAAAGAGCAGGGTTTGGAAATGTACAGTCAGAAACTGGGCATCTATTAGACAACTTTCTTTATAAAGCTCCAGGATGCCTTCATTATTATTGATTTTTAATGACAGGAAGCTTTAAAAATAAATAACCAATTTGTGGCTGAAAATACTTCAAGAATTGAAGGATTTCTATGTGATGAAATGACATTTCTCCACATGCACTTTACAGGCCATCAGTCATTGTCTACATAAAGATAAAGATGATTTTTTTCACATGTACATAGAAACATACAGTGCCTATAAAAAGTATTAACCCTCCCACGGAAGATTTCATGTTTTGTTGTTTTATAACATTGAGTCGATACAGTTTCATCGTTCCTTTGGACCTGTCATCAGCATGGAGAGGGGGGTCCCACTGCATGGGCAACAGACGGATCTCCTTATCAACTCTGCCCTGGCTTGTGCCCTGGAGAGGCCACTGCAGCTTCGCTTTATAGCGCGGGACAAACATGGGAAGCAGCAGTTACCGGTTATAAGTCATAATGCTTGATTGGCATAGAGTACGGCACGAGGGTTTGCTTCTGACAGTGGGAAAGACCATTGTGTTTCACTGGACGGCTACCGCCCGCCTCAAGCTGGGCAGCCCCCAGCCAATAAGGTGCTGTCCCGCCACAGTCAGTCTTCCTCATTGGGTGCATGGGGATAATGATAGATAGATAGATAGATAGATAGATACTTTATTCATCCCCATGGGGAAATTCAACATTTTTTCCAATGTCCCATACACTTGTTGTAGCAAAAACTCATTACATACAATACTTAACTCAGTAATAATATGATATGCATCTAAATCACTAACTCAAAAAGCATTAATAATAGCTTTAAAAAAAAGTTCTTAAGTCCTGGCAGTTGAATTGTAAAGCCTAATGGCATTGGGGAGTATTGACCTATTCATCCTGTCTGAGGAGCATTGCATCGACAGTAACCTGTCGCTGAAACTGCTTCTCTGTCTCTGGACGGTGCTATGTAGAGGATGTTCAGGGTTTTCCATAATTGACCGTAGCCTACTCAGCGCCCTTCGCTCAGCTACCGATGTTAAACTCTCCAGTACTTTGCCCACGACAGAGCCCGCCTTCCTTATCAGCTTATTAAGACGTGAGGTGTCCTTCTTCTTAATGCTTCCTCCCCAACACGCCACCACAAAGAAGAGGGCGCTCTCAACAACTGACCTATAGAACATCTTCAGCATCTCACTGCAGACATTGAATGACGCCAACCTTCTAAGGAAGTACAGTCGACTCTGTGCCTTCCTGCACAAGGCATCTGTGTTGGCAGTCCAGTCTAGCTTCTCGTCCAACTGTACTCCCAGATACTTGTAGGTCTTAACCTGCTCCACACATTCTCCATTAATGATCACTGGCTCCATATGAGGCCTAGATCTCCTAAAGTCCACCACCATCTCCTTGGTCTTGGTCTTGGATTATTCCACAAAGAGCTGACTGTAACCACTGCACCAGACAAGAAAGAAAACCAATCGAATAAGACAATTCCCCTCAAGTAGGGATGTTGGACTGTCTGCACAATGATGACTGGACTTGACCAAAACATCAAGGATATCGAAGATGCACGATAAACAGCGGTCATTAACAATGAGCTACTAAGGCTCAAGGTAGATATAGCTGCCCTACAAGAAACACATTTGATGGATTCGGGTACACTGAAAGAAAGGGACTACACATTTTTCTGGCAGGGAGAGAACCAAGACGAGCCCCACGAGCATGGAGTGGGCTTTGCCGTTAGGAACTCCTTGTTGCAAATGGTGCAGCCACCAGAAAATGGATCAGAACGACTTATGGCTCTCCTCCTACACACCAGTCACGACCCAGTATCTGTCGTCAGTGTGCATGCCCCTACCTTGAACTCCACCTCTGAGGTAAACGAATGTTCTACGACAAATTAGAAGCTGTTGTCAGGAATATTCCCAGTGATGAGCACCTCGTATTCCTTGGTGACTTCAACGCCAGAATGGGAGCCGATAATGATTCCTGGCCATCTTGTCCTGGCCACTTTGGAATTGGCAAAATAAATGACAATGGACAACGTTTCCTGGAGTTCTGCTCCTATCACAGCCTGTGTGTAACTAACTCCTACTTTCAGATGAAGTCGCAGTACAAGATCTCATGGCGACATCCACGATCTAAACACTGGCACCAACTAGACATGATCATCACCAGGCGCTCTTTCATCAACTCTGTACTAATCACCCACTCATACCACAGTGCAGACTGCAATACGGATCATGTTTTAGTATGCTGCAAGATCAAACTACGTCAGAAAAAAATCCACCACTCCAAACAAACTGGAAAACCTCGCATCAACACAACAGAGATGAACCAGTCAGAAAAGGTTGATCAGTTTGCCAAGTCAGTACAGGGTGCCATGACTACCTCCTCACAAGGAGATACTGCAACAGAACAATGGTCATACCTTCGCGACACCATCCACGAATCAGCACTCTCTATCTTTGGAACAAAGACCACAAAGAGCAGTGACTGGTTTGAGGCAAAGTCCAACATCATGACTCGAGTCATTGAAGCCAAGCGTGCAGCTCTCACAGAGTACAAGCGCTCACCATCCGACCAAACACTCCAGGCACTTCGAGCTGCTAGAAGCAAAGTGCATCAGACTGCAAGGCAGTGTGCAAATGAGTACTGGCTCCAGCTCAGTGAGGACATTCAGACAGCAGCTGTGACAGGCAACATCAGATCGATGTATGATGGTATCGACGAGGCCCTTGGCCCATCGCAGAGCAAGACAACACCCCTGAGTCATCCAGCGGTGAAATAATCACTGATAAAAGCAAGCAGATGGAACACTGGGTAGAACACTACTCTGAGCTCTACTCGAGGAAAAATGTTACTGTTAGCTCGCCATTGATGCCATCGATTGTCTACCAGTCATGGATGAACTCGACTCTGTACCAACCATTGAGGACCTCAGCAAGGCAATTGACAGTCTGGCCCCAGGGAAAGCTCCTGGCAATGATGGGATTCCTCCAGACCTGATCAACGCTGCAAGAGCTCACTCCTCCAACCTTTACACAAGGTCCTGTCAGTGCTGGAAGGAAGGAGCCGTACCACAGGATATGCGTGACTCCAAAATCATGGCTTTGTACAAGAACAAGAGTGATAGGAGCGACTGCAACAACTATAGGGGTAGCTCCCTCCTGAGTATTGTTGGCAAAGTCTTTGCTTGTGTAGCTCTGGCACGTCTACAAACACTGGCAGAACGAGTCTATCCTGAGTTCCAATGTGGTTTTCGCGCAAGGAGGTCAACTGTCGATATGATTTTCTCACTCCGTCAACTCCAGGAGAAGTGCAGGGAACAACAGAAATCCCTCTGTGTCAATTTCATTAATTTGACCAAGGCATTCGACCTTGTCAGCAGGGATGGGCTCTTTCAGGTTCTCCATAGGATCAGCTGTCCCCCAAAACTCCAAAGTATCATCAAGTCATTCCATGATGACATGAGGGCTACTGTTCAGTACGATGGCAGCTCATCAGAATCCTTCGCTATTTGTAGTGGAGTCAAACAAGGATGCGTGTTGGCCCCAACATTATTTGGCATCTTCTTCTCTATGCTATTGAAGCACGCGTTTGGGATGTCGACAGTAGGCATCTACAAGCACACCAGGTCTGATGGGCGGCTGTTCAACCCTACGCGCTTGAGAGCAAGAACAAAGGTGCGAAAGATCTTTATACGTGACAAGCTCTTTGCTGATGACCTTGCTCACCAAAAAGCAACTACACAATCTCATGGGCCGCCTTTCTGAGGCATGCAAGGACTTTGGGCTTACCATCAGCCTAAAGAAAACAAATGTCCTTGCCCAGAACGTAGTGGAGACACTAGTCATTACCATCAATAATTATGATCCACAAGTGGTCCACGAGTTCACATACCTGGGGTCGACAATTAGTGACTCTCTCTCCCTTGATGCTGAAATCAATAGGTGTATCGGCACAGCAACATCAATCCTTGCTCGACTCTCCCTGTGCATCTGGGGGAATCCGAAACTCGCTACAAAGACCAAGACTGCCTTGTACAATGCATGCGTTATCAGCACCCTCCAGTATGGTAGCGAGACTTGGACCATCTACTCCAAACAGGAGAGGAAACTCAATAGTTTTCACCTGCACAGCCTTCTCCGCATCCTCGGCAACCCCTGAATGGACAAAGTCCCAAACTCTGAGGTCTTCTCCCATGCTGGACTTCCCACAATTTTCACGCTTTTAAGAAAACGCAGACTGCGCTGGCTGGGCCATGTCTGTCGTATGAAGGATGGTAGTCTGCCAGAGGACATCCTCTATGGAGAACTAGCAACAGACAAGAGGAACGTTGGTAGATCCCAGCTTCGCTTCAAGGATCTCTGCAAGCACGACATGAAAGCCTTAAAAATCAACCCAGAGTGCTGGGAGGATACAGCAGATGACCGCAACAAATGGCGAGGTACGCTTCAGCAACATCTAGAGCAAGGTGGAAGAGTGATCCTGAGTCAGTTTGAGGAGCAGAGACCTAAACGGAGAGCACAGCGGACAGTGGACAACAATTCCACGATGCCCTACACATGCAGCAACTGTGGCAGAGTCTACCATTCCAGGATCGGCCTCAATAGCCACAGTCAACACTGCTCAACAGATCTGTGACTATCAGAGGTGCAGTACCCATGGTTGACCTTGACCAATGGACACCACAGTAACACTGAATCACAGTGCATTTAATTTGGCTTTTTTGACACTGATCAACAGAAGGAGACTTTTGTGTCAAAGTGAAAACAGATCCCTACAAAGTAATCTAAATTAATTGCAAATATAAAACCCAAAATAATTGATTGCATAAATATTCACCCCTCCACCCCTTTAATAAGACACATCAAATCATTGCTGATGCAGCCAGTTGGTTTCAGAAGCACATAATTAGTTAAATGGAGATCTGTTTTTGGAGACCTGTGTGCAGTGAAGGTGTTTCAATTGATTGGAATAAAAATCTGGAAGGTCCAACTGCTGGTGAGACAGTATCCTGGCACAAACTACACCATGAAGACAAAAGAACACTCCAAGCAACTCTGTGAAAAGGTTATTGAAAAGCACAAGTCAGGAGGTGGATACAAGAAAATATCCAAGTCACTGAACATCCTTGGAGTACAGTTGAGTCAATCATCAAGAAATGGAAAAAATATGGCTCAGCTGTAAGTCAGCTTAGAGCAGGCCATCCTCAAAAACTGAGTGATCACGCAAGAAGGGGGTTACTGAGAGAGGCCACCAAGAGCTCTCTGACAACTCTGGAGGTTTTACAAGCTTCAGTGGCTGAGATGGGAGAGACTGTTGCCCGGGTGCTTCACCAGTCGCGCTTTATGGGACAGTGGCAAAGAGAAACCCACTGTTGAGGAAAAACTCACATGAAATCTCAGCTAAGGTTTGCCAGCTGCCATGTGGGAAACTTTGAAGTCAACCCTACCATGAAGTATGGTTGTGACTGTATCGTGTTGTGGGGATGTTTCACGGCAGCAGGCCCTGGAAGGCTTGTGAAGGTAGAGGGTAAAATGAATGCCACAAAATACAGGGAAATCCTGGAGGAAAACCTGATGCAGTCTGCAAGAGAACTGTGACTTGGGAGATTTGTTTTCCAGCAAGACAATGAACCCAAGCATATAGCCAAAGCTAAACAGGAATGGCTTAAAAACAATGAAGTTCATGTCCTGGAGTCAGAGTCCGGAACTCAATCCAATTGAGAATTTGTGGCTGGACTTGTAAAGGGCTGTTCACTCATGATCCCCATGCAATCTGGCAGAACTTGAGCAGGGTTGTAAAGAAGAATGGGGGAAAAATTGCAGTGTCCTGATGTGCAAAGCTGGTAGAGACCTTTCCACACAGACTCAAGGCTGTAATTGCTGCCAAAGGTGCCTCTACTAAATACTGACTTGAAGGGGTTGAATACTTATGCAAGCAATTATTTTGTGTTTATATTTGTAATTTATTTAGGTTACTCTGTAGTCTGTTTCTGTTGTTCGATGTCAAAAAATCTAAATTAAATCCACTGTGATTCAATGTTGTGAAACAATAAAACATGAAAACTTCCAAGGGGGTGAATACTTTTATAGGCACTGTACAGTATTGATTTGTCTCAACAGCCAACACAGTATGTGACAGTACTGGGGGCAGCCCACAAGTATCTTCCACACTTCTGATATCATCATAGCATGCCCACAACTTATCAACCGAAACCCTGGCCATACGTCTTTGGAATGTGGGAGGGAAGTGGAGCACCCAGAGGAAACCCATGCAGTCATGTGGAGAACGTACAAATGCCTTACAGACAGCGATGAGTATCGAACCCTGATCAGTGATCACTAGTGATGTAAAGTGATTGTGCTAACCACTGTGCTACTGTGATCTACGTCCACAACCTTCAACTACCCCGCCCCTCCACCCCCCCATCAATCAGATGATTGTGCTATAGCACGAAGCATGTTTTTCAACAAAGCGGTTCATACTCGGGTATATAGACACTTGCCTTTGATTTGATCAATGTAGAAGATAGCAGAGGCTAAATGTGTTGGAATATGTGTGTCATAATGGTGAAGTCTGAAGAGTCACTGCCTTTCAGTGTCAGAGACCCTGGTTCCATCCTGGCCTTTGTTACTGTCTGCATGGAGATGGCATGTTCTCTATCATGCCATGTGGATTTCCTCCAGTTGCTTCAATTTTCCCCACATCCCAAAGACATGTGAATGGTTGAGTGTAGAATCTGGTAGGAGTTGGTGAAAGTGTGGGAGGAAGAGTCTAGGATTACTGTATGTGGGTATTTGACGGTTGGAGTGGATTTAGTGGGCCAAAGAGCCTATTGTTTTGCTCTGTCTCTCCATGACTATATATTTATAATGATTAGAGCATAGAGAACATAGAACACTACAGGCCCTTCGGCCCACAATGTAGTGCCATCCACTTAACCTAATTTAAGATCAATCTAAATCTTCCTTCCCCACACAGCCCTCCATTCTTCTTTCATCCATGTGCCTATCTCAGAGTTATTTAAATATTCCTAATGTATCTGGTGCCTCTGCCACCCTCAGCCATAAATACAAGAGCAGACCTGTTCCTGTTTTAGAGAGAGCCACGTATACCATCTCCCATGTACTTCACAGAGATTTCCCTCCCCTTCCTTCCTCATGTGTTTATCCAGTTTTTGTTTAAATCTGTTTAATCTATTCCACCGCGACATTCCTTGTAGAACACATCATCACCTCTCTCCAGGTAGAAATGTTTCTCTTGAATTCCCTTTAGGAACCCTCTCACCCACAAAGAGCATACATTTCATTTAAACTGTATCATATTCTTTTAGACCCAGAAGAATGCAAATTCACACAAATCTCCTTTTATACCACAGTATATTTCTCTCTCCACCCCTCCTCCCAACATGCTTTACAAGGGGAACCTTTACACTGCGCTCTATTCCCTTCCATCTCAGGGATTTATTTAGGTTCTACCAAAGTGGATTTTTCTTAACGTCCTTCTCAGGATAAAAAGGCTTCTTATGTACATTGTGTTTATAAATCGGATTTTCAGACTCTCCCGTGGGCAGTGCAGTAGCATAGTGGTTAGCATAATGCTAATAATAATGCCACTGTCTCTAAAGAGTTTGTATGTTCTCCCTGTGATTGTGTGGATCTCTTGTGGGTGCTTCCAACCTCCACCCACATTCCAAACATATATGGGTTAGACGATTAACAGGTGTAATTGGGCAGCATGGGCTCACTGAGCTTGAAGGGCCTATTACTGTGCTGTATCTCTAAGAAATTAAAAACAAACATCTCCATGTTGTCAACAGTAACACAGACAAACTGCTGGCAGAACTCAGCAGGACAGGCAACGTATATGGAAATTAATAAACTGTTGACATTTCAGGCCAAAACCCTTCTTCAGGCCTGAAAAGGAAAGGGGAAGACTCCAGAATAAAAAGGTGGGGGGAGGATATCTAGAAGGTGATAGGCGAAGCCATGTGGTTGGAAAAGGAAAAGGGAATCTGATAGGAGAGGAAACTGAACTATAGGGGAAAGGAAAGGAGGAAGGGACGGGGGGTGGGGTTGGGGAAGTAACAGGTGAGAGAGAAGAGGTAAAAGGCCAGAATGGGGAATAGAGGAAGAGAATAGGGGATGTAATGCATTTCTTTTCGAGCAATGACCTCCACTTAGCGTTACGTATTGATTTGTGCATTATTCTTTCATGCTCTCGCTGCAGTGGGAATACACCAGATAAAGCTGCCCCTGCATCTGTGCTTTTATTTAATTGATATGTAGTTGTGAACAGACACAACAAATTGGCAATGAGTACAAATAGGAATATCAGAGAATATCACAAACTGTACCAATGGTTATGGCACAAAACAGTGAGAATTAAACAGCATAAGAAAGCCAAAGGACCCATGAGTAACAGTGAAGGATGTGCTGAATTTAAAGTGAAAATAAGGTGGCGACATCTTCAGTTAGGAAAGTTGACAAATTTGACAGCGCTAATGAAGGCTGAGAGTCGTATAGCGAGAGGGTTGAGTTGTATTGTAACATGAACAATGTGGAGGAGCAAAAGAAAGCAGCTACACCTCTTAGCTTAATGGTCCCAAGGCCGCACAGTCTCTAACATAACTTAGTAACTCCTGAAAAGACACCAAGCAAAATATTCAACAAAATTGTTACAATTTCACAAAATCACTTGAACCCTAAATATTCTGGTAATATCTGATTTTACAAAAGGAACCAGTCAAAAGATGAAAACATTTCTGAATACATTGCAGAACTGCACAAACATAAGAACATAAAAAGCAGGAGCAGGAATAGGCCATCCGGCCCATTGAGCCTGCCCCACCATTCAATAAGATCATGGCTGATCTGTCCATAAACTCAGCTCCGTCTACCTGCCTTTTCCCCATAACCCTTAATTCCCTTACTATGTAAAAATCTATCTAACTGTATCTTAAATATATTTAATGAAGAAGCCTCAACTGCTTCCCTGGGCAGAGAATTCCACAGATTCACCACTCTCTGGGAAAAACAGTTTCTCCTCATCTCAGTTCTAAATCTTCTCCCCTGAATCTCGAGGCAATGTCCCCTAGTTCTAGCCTTACCTGCCAATGGAAACAACTTTCCTGCTTCTATCTTATCTATCCAATTCAAAATTTTATATGCTTCTATAAGATACCCTCTCATTCTTCTGAATTCCAGAGAGTATAGTCCCAGGTGATTCAATCTCTCCTCATAGGCTAACCCCTTCATCTCTGGAATTAACCAGGTGAACCCCCTCTGCACTGCCTCCAAACCCAGCATATCCTTCCTCAAGTATGGAGACCAGAACTGGACACAGTACTTCAGGTGCGGCCTCACCAGTACCCTGTATATTTGCAGCATAACTTCCTGCTCTTGAATTCAATCCATCTAGCAATGATGGCCGACATTCCATTTGCTTTCTTAATAACCTGTTGTACTTGCAAGCCAAGTTTTTGAATTCATGCACAAGCACTCCCAAGTCCCTCTGCACAACAGCATGCTGCAATCTTTCACCATTTAAATAATAATCTGCTCTTCTATTATTCCTTCCAAAGTGCATGATCCCACTATACCAACGTTGTATTGCATCAGCCAGACCTTGGCCCACTCACTTAACCTATCTATATCCCCCTGCAGACTCTCCACATCCTCTGTACAATTTGTTTTTCCACTCAGTTTAGTGTCATCAGCAAATTTTACTATGCTAAACTCACTCTTCCAAATCATCTATGTAAATAGTAAACAGCTGTGAGCCCAGCACCGATCCCTACATCACCCTACTCACCACTGACTGCCAACCGGAGAAACACCTATTTATACCAACTCTCTGACTTCTATTGGTTAACCAATCCACTATCCATGCCAATACACTTCCTCCAACTCCATGCATCCGTATCTTATTCATAAGTCTCTTGTGCGGCACCTTATCGAACGCTTTCTGGAAATCCAAGTATACAACATCCACCTGTTCCCCTCTATCCACTGCACTCATTATGTCCTCAAAGAACTCCAGTAAGTTTGTCAAGCATGACCTGCCCTTTCTGAATCCATGCTGCATCTGTCTAATGGAACCACTCCTTTCTAAATGTTTCACTATTTCCTCCTTAATGACAGCTTGAAGCATTCTCCCAAATACAGATGTTAAGCTATCTGGCCTATAGTTGCCCGTCTTTCGCCTACATCCTTTTTTAAAAAGTAGCGCGACATTTGCCGCTTCCAATCTGCTAGGACCTGCCCAGAGTCTAGAGAATGTTGGTAAATGATTACCAACGTGTCTACTATAACCTCTGCCAATTCCCTCAGCACCCTGGGATGTATCCCATCAGGATCAGGGGACTTATCTGCCTTCAGGCCCTCTAGTTTGCTCATCACTATTTCTTTAGTGACCGTGATTTTATCGAGGTCCTCACCTCCAATTTCATCCATAACATCATTCTTTGGCATATTAGACGTGTCCCCCACCGTGAAGCCCAACACAAAATTGTCGTTCAATGCCTCAGCCATTTCCTTATCACCCAATATCAATTTCCCCTTCTCGTCTTCCAAGAGACCTACGTTGACTGTAGCCACCCTCTTCCACTTTATATATTTATTAAAACTTTGGCTATCTGTTTTTATATTTTGTGCAAATTTTCATACTCTATCTTCCCTTTCCTTATTTCTTATTTAGTTGTTCTTTGTCGCTTTTTAAAGTTTTCCCAATCCTCCAGTCTCCCACTACTCCTTGTGACTTTGTACACATGAACTTTTAATTTGATGCTATTTTTTATTTCCTTAGTTATCCAAGGCTGGCTCTCCCCACACTTACTGTCTTTACTTTTGACTGGAATATACTTTTGTTGAGCACTGTGAAAAATCTCTTTGAAAGTATTCCACTGTTCCTCAACTGTCCTACCAAATAGCCTGTGCTCCCAATCCACATTAACCAGCTCCTCCCTCATCCTGTTGTAGTCTCTCTTGTTCAAGCATAATACACTAGTTTTAGATCTATTTCATCCTCTATCTGTATGCAAAATTCAATCATACTATGATCACTCTTTCCAAGAGGATCCCTGACTACAAGATCATTAACCTTACCTGTCTTATTGCACAGGACTAGATCTAAGATAGTATTTTCCCTTGTAGGTTCACTAACATGCTGCTCAAGAAAGCCATCAGGGATGCATTCTATGAAGTCCTCCTCAAGACTTCCTTGACCAACCTCATTCACCCAATCTATGTGGAAGTTAAAATCCCCCAAGACAACTGCCGTTCCATTCTTACAAGCCTCAGTTATTTCTTGGGTTAATCATCTCAGCCACTGCAATATTTTTATTAGGTGGCCTATAGACAACTTCCACCAGTGATTTTTTTCCCTTTACTATTCTTAATCTCTACCCAGATGGACTCAACATTCTGCTCTGTAGATCTAATATTGTCTCTCACAATCACCCTGATCTCATCCTTAATTAAGAGCGCCACCCCACCTCCTTTGCCTTCCCAGAACTGTGATTTTAGAGATGATCTTTCTGATGCATTGAGGGATAGGCTTGTTTGTGGCACGCATAGTCAAAGCACTCAAATGAGGCTGTTATCCAAAAGAGAGCTATCCTTAGAACAGACATTGACCATTGCACTATCATTAGAACCTACAGCAAAGGATGCAATAGAACTACAGAAAAGAAGATTAGAATGTGAAATTCACAAAATGTCCCTGAATGGTGCAAAAGCCAAAGATATTATTGATATGGCAAATCCTTCCATGATGCAACTGACTGCTGGTTCAAAGAAAAAGTCTTGTCACGGACAAGGTCACATGGAGAGAATCCTCAAGTCAGACAAAAGCACGACCGAGTGAAATATCTCAGATGAAAAGCTAGGCAAATATATGATGTTAGCAAATGTAAAACAGAATCTGACAACACAGAGTCTGAAAAAGGTGAACTGTAATGCCTAGAACTGCATAGTATAAATGAAACAGATCACAAATCATCTGGTTCAAAATAGAGGTGTTCAGTGTAAAACTGAAAATGAAGCTGGATACAGGATCAGCTTTGTGCAAAATTCCAGAGGTTGATTACAACATACTGTTTTCTAAGATACCATTAGAGAAGACCTCAATGATGTTAAAGACTTACACAGGCAAAACAGTATCTCTGAAGGGCAAAGTGAAAGTAAATGTGATGTATTGAGGCCAAACACAGCAGTTGGAGCTTTATGTATTGAAAAGTGGTGGGCCAGCACATTTCGGATGTGAATTGTTGAGAAAACTCCAACTAGATTGGCACTCAATCAAAGTTCTCACTGAGGCATCAACAGGCAATGGCAACCCAAATGGTAGGACCTACCAGAGGCTGTCACAGCTGCTAATCAGAAGGTGTTTGAGAAGGGAATATATAATAGATTGAAGACTTGGCGAAAAGCTGTTCAGAATGCCAAAAAATTCAAAATGCACCCCCACAGGCACTGTTACACCTGTGGGAGTGGCTGTCGTCACCATGGGAAAGAGTACAAGTTCTCTTTGCTGGGGCATTCATGGACTCCAATGTTTCTGATTGCTGTGGATGCTCATTTGAAGTGGCCAGAGGTTATACCAATGAAGTCAGCCACCTCAGCAAAGACAATCTCTGCTCTGAGAACTACCTTCACTAGAAATGGCTTACCAGAACAAACTGTGAGTGACAATGGACCACAATATATGTCAGAAGAATTCCAACTGTTGATAAAGAAAAATGACATCAGGCATTTCAAGTCAGCTCCTCACCACCCAGCAATGAATGGGTTAGCTGAAATGTTTATCCAAACCTTGAAGAACTCCATTAGAGCTATGGACAAGGAGGACATCTCTCTTCAGCACAAGCTGGAAAACTTGCTTTTCATGCATTGGAACTCTGTTCATGCAACGACAAATCAAACACTTGCAATGATGTTCATGAGCAGAAATCTGAGATCTCACATAGACCTCCTGAAACCAGACCTATGGAGGGAAGTGCAGAATAAACAGTTCAGTCAGTTGCCAAGTGAAGCAGCAAGGAGCTTAGAGATTGGACAGGAAGCCCTAGCATGTGATTACCAGGAAGGTAAGTGGACACCCAGTAGGATAGCTACAAGAACTGGACCACTGTTTTGCACAGTGGATGTTGGAGATCAGACATGGAGATATCATGTGGACCGGATACTGGATGTTCAAACAAAGAACACAGCTGAGTCAATTGCATCCAACAAATATGGACACATTACAGCCACCGGACTTACCTCTCAGTGATGATCATGTCACTGACAGCATATTGACACGAGAAGCCGAGAATATTGTTTCAGACAAGATACCTACCAAACCTGATGCCATTCCACAGGTCCAGAGGCAATATCTTGAAAGAAACAGAGCGCCACCCAGAAGACTGAACCATTTGCACTGTGAAGCTGTAATGGACTGTTATTGTGAAAGCATGTTTATTAGGAATATGCATTTATGAAAAGGAATGTGAATTTTTTGTACATAGACAATTTTATGTTACATTAATCTGAAGTGGGGGGAAGTGTCGTGTAGGGATCTATTTCTTGTAGAGCAATAACATCGCCCCTCCTTAGCACAACATATTGATTTGTTTCTGCGCATGCGCTGTTGTCTGCCTTTGCACACTGTTCTCTCTCTGTCTCTCTCTCTCTGCAATGTGAATACACCAGTTAAATCCATCTCTTGTCTGTGTACTTTTATTTAATATTTATATCGTTATGCACAGATACAACAGGGGAGGAATTTTTTTTAACTGGAAGGAGAAATCAACATTCATGCCATCAGGTTTGAGGCTACCAGGTGGAATATAAGGTATTACTCCTCCACCCTGAGGGTGGACCAACATGTCGGAATGGGAATGGTAATCCAAATCAATCCATGTACTCCATGTTATCAAACCTTCTTTTAATATCTTAAACATTTCCCGTAGATTTAAAGTGCAAGAAATGAAATACCGGTAGCTGGTAGAGCAGTGCTAGAGATAGGGGTGAGCGGCACTATGTGAGCCTATAGAGGTGGTGTGTAGAGGTTTTTCTGACTGCTTGGTCTGCAGGACCTTCTCTCTCCCAGGCATTATGAGGGCTGCAAAGAGAAGAGTCATCAAAACCACCAAAGAGGCTGCTGAGTAAGCCTCCAGATGACCATGGATCAAGAGGTATGACCTGTGGACCAATGCTGCTGGGACACAAGCCAAGGCCTGATCAAGCCTGTCTGGGGCACCTGGATGAGGGTGTCTAATGTTGAAAGACCCAGAACACCTGATGACTCCAGATTACATCATTGCTGATGTGTCCCAGCGAATCCTAGGATGTATCTTAGCATCAAAGTCTGGGAAGATGTCCATATTGATCACACGATGAGATTCCATCAGCCTGGTTGTCTTTGGCCATGATAGTGAAGAGCCATTGCTGTGTTCACTGGCAATGGATTCTCTCAGTCTCTTATGTTAGAATTAAATCCCAATGGTAAACAAAAACAGAAATTGCCAAAAATACACAGCATTACTCACAATCCCAATAAACAGATTAGCACCATATGCCTGTATAAACAAATGCTTATTTCCCATTATCTTCAGCTAACATCTCTAGTATTTATACTAAATAATAATCGTAAAACATCCTGCTACACCACTAGCAAAGCAGTTTCTCTGACCTTGTCTGTTTTTTTCTTGGGCTCAGGACAGGATTTAATCATTGGTGTCTGATTTTCTTTTGGCCCGGGTTTAAATTTCATCAGTTGAATATATACAGTAATGAAGCTTGAGTGACAGACTTGTTAAAACAAAATCACTCAAAGAAGGATTTCAAATTCTAACCCGAGGCTTAACAATGACAAGGTGACCTCAGTGGATGAAAGGAACTAGTAATGCCTATCAATGGTTTTTAATCAGACCTGCATTTTACCTTACAGATGGGTCAAGGCACCCTTGAAATATATTTTTGGCCCTCACTTTAAGCTCATTCCAACTCTGTAAAATATTGAGTGTCAGTACACGAGAGGTTTAGTTGCAATGGAGTCATATGGTCAAGCAGCAGTGGAAAGAGGCCCTTTGGCCCATTATGTCAAAACTGTCCAGTAGTTTATTTATTTATTGAGATACAGCGCAGATTAAGCCCTCTTGGCCCTTCGAGCTGTGCCACCCAGCAACCTCCAACTTAACTCTATCCTAATCACAAGACAATTTACAATTAACTTACTAATCTGTCTGTCTTTGGAGTTTGGGAGGATACCAGAGCACCCGGAGCAAACCCACACATTCCATGGGGAGGATGGACAGACTCCCTAGAGAAGACATCGGAATTGAACCCCCAACTTCCACACCCTGAACTGTAATATCACTATGCTAACCACTACACTATTAAGCCCATAAATTAATCCCATCCACCAGTACTTGATCCACAGCCTTCTTTGCCTTGCTGATTCAAGTGGGTGTACAACTGGTTGCTTCAGGAACAGCACCATACTCTCTGCCATCCATGATTGCTGAGTTCGATTCCCACAGCTGCCTGTAAGGGGATAGTGCATTCTCCCCATGACCGCATGGGTTTCCTCCAGGTGCTCTGGTTTCCTGCGACATTCCAAAGATATACCCGTAAGAGTTAGTCATTCATGGATATGCTATGTTGGCACTGGAAGTATGGCAACACTTGTGGGCTGCCTCCTGAACATTCTCATACTGTGTTGATCGTAAACATGAATGATGGGCTGATGTACACATAACAGATGAAGCTAATCTTTGAGTAAAAGGTCTTTTGAACAACTTGCCCATTTTCCGCCTTTCAAATGCAACTTCTGGAGTTTTCCTCAGCTTGTAACCTGTGTTTCCACTGTCCATGGAGCAGATAATGAGAGAGAAGTTCATGCTGCTCCCATGTGTCCCAGAGGCTGGATAAAAAAACCTCAGGTGATTTAACGGTTTTGATTTTGATCAAATGATGTACACATGGACAATGGAGGGACATAAAATATGGAACAGTGTGTAGTGTGTGTAGGCCTCTGTTAATCTCGATAGACCATGGATTTGCACCTTGGAAAGATTCCAGGGCACAGGCCTGGGCAAGGTTGTATGGAAGACCAGCAGTTGCCCATACTGCAAGTCTCCTCTCTCCACGGCACCAATATTGTCCAAGGGAAGGGCATTAGGACCCATACAGCTTGGCACCGGTGTCGTTGCAGAGCAACGTGTGGTTAAGTGCCTTGCTCAATAGACAATAGACAATAGGTGTAGGAGTAGGCCATTTGGCACTTCTAGCCAGCACCGCCATTCACTGTGATCATGGCTGATCATACATAATCAGTACCCCGTTCCTGCCCTCTCCCCATATCCCTTGACCCCGCTATCTATAAGAGCTCTATCTAACTCTCTCTTGAGTGCATCCAGAGACTTGGCCTCCACTGCCTTCTGGGGCAGAGCATTCCACATATCCACCACTCTCTGGGTGAAAAAGTTTTTCGGCATCTCAGTTCTAAATGGCCTACCCCTTATTCTTAAAGTGTGGCCTCTAGTTCTAGACTCACCCATCAGCGGGAACATGCTTCCTGCCTCCAGCGTGTCCAATCCCTTAATAAACTTATATGTTTCAATCAGATCCCCCTCATCCTTCTAAATTCCAGTGTATACAAGCCCAGTCGCTCCAATCTTTCAACATATGACAGTCCCGCCATTCCGGGAATTAACCTTGTGAACCTACGCTGCACTCCCTCAATAGCAAGAATGTCCTTCCTCAAATTTGGAGACCAAAACTGCACACAATACTCCAGGCGGGGTCTCACCAGGGCCCTGTACAGCTGCAGAAGGACCTCTTTACTCCTATACTCAATTCCTCTTGTTATAAAGGCCAGCATGCCATTAGCTTTCTTCACTGCCTGCTGTACCTGCATGCTTGCTTTCATTGACTGATGTACAAGAACACCTAGATCTCAAGGACACACACACAAGCCTCAGCCAAAGCTCGAACTAGCGACCTCCAGATCACTAGACGAATGCCTTAACCACTTGGCCACGCACCAACACAACAGCCATAGAACAGTACAGGCCACTTGGCCTGTGATGATGTGCCTACCTATATAATACCTAATATACCTAATTATACTAATTAGTATACCTAATATACTCTAAGATCAATCATTCAATCTAATCCTTCCCTCCCACATAATTCTCCATTTTTCTTTCATTCATGTGCTAACTAAAAGGTATTTTAAATGACTGTAATGTATCTGTCTCTACCATCATCCCATAGTACATTTCAGACACCTACCATACTCCTTGTAAAAATACATTCCTCTTTCTCATCCCCACCAAACTTTCCTTAAATTGCTTTAAAATAATGTCCCCTCATATTAGTCACTTCTACTCTGTGAAAAAAAAGTCTCTGGTTGTCCACTCGATCTATGTCTCTTATCATCTTGTACAGATCTACCAAATCAACTGTCACTCCTTCAGTCTGGCTTGTTCAGCTACTCCTCATAGGATATGCTCTCCAGTCCAGGCAGTATCATGATAAATCTCCTCAGCACCCTCTCTAAAAACTTTATAGATAGATACTTTATTGATCCCAAAGGAAATTACAGTGTCACAGCAACATTACAAGTGCACAGATATACAAATATAAAAATATTAGAAGAGAAGAAAGAAAGAATAAAAAATTAGTTACCTCAAACAGTCTAACAGGAGGGGGTCATCACTTCCCCAGCTATAGGTTGACTCATTATAGAGCCTAATAGCCGAGGGTAAGCGTGACCTCATATAGCGCTCTTTGGAGTAGCGCAGTTATCTTAAGGCTGATTTATACTTGTGCATACGAGCAACGCCGCAGCCTCTGCCATAACCCTGATTTTCACTTCTGCATCGCTCAATGCTATAGCGAGCATGCGTTGGTGTATGCCAAAACGCTAGTTGGCGGTGGGGTTTCTATGCCACTGTGTTGAGTTTCTTCGTGAGAGACATGGACAAGGAAATGCATTTCAAACATTTTTGCATGTCGGCAGGTAGATTTGATGATTTGTTTCATCTATTTTGCATCTGTGTATGCACAGCCTACAAACATGGCGGAGAAGAAGCAACCAGAAATGCGGTGCTACCAAGCGGACCAATCACAGTTGCTGCGGTCTGCGTCGCCATGATGCATGAGTAACTTTTCTGGAGAGGTGCACATCACCCTACGACGTAGGGTACAGCGTAAGTACGGCATAGGGTACGCGATACCTAAGACATAGATGCAACGCACAAGTATAAATCAGCCTTTAGTCTATTACTAAAAGTGCTGCTCTGTTCAGCCAAGGTAGCATGCAGATGGTTAGAAACATTGTCCAGAATTGTCAGGATTTTCCACAGGGTCCTTTGATTGATAGATAGATAGATAGATAGATAGATAGATAGATAGATAGATAGATAGATAGATAGATAGATAGATAGATAGATAGATAGATAGATAGATAGATAGATAGATAGATACTTTATTCATCCCCATGGGGAAATTCAACTTTTTTCCAATGTCCCATACATTGTTCTACCCACAGCCTCCAGTGTGTCCAGTTTGACTCCTATAACAAAGCCAGCTTTTCTAATCAGTTTATTGAGCCCATTGGCATCACTCGTGTTGATGCCATTGCCCCAGCACACCACCGCATAAAAGATTATACTGGCAACAATAGACGTGTGAACATGTGAAGAAGATGCCTGCATACTTCGAAGTTCTTCAGTCTCCTCAGGAAGTAGAGGTGACTCTGACCCTTCTTGTACTCAGCCTCTGTGTTGATGCTGCACTCAAGTTTGTCATCCAGGTGCAACCACAGGTATTTGTGGGTCTTCACCACATCCACATCCTCACCATCAGTAGTAACAGGGAGCAGTGTAGGCTTAGTCTTCCTAAAGTCCATCACCATCTCCTTTGTCTTACTGATGTTGGGCTGCAGATGATTCAGCTTGCACCATTTGACAAAGTCCTCCACCAGGGCCCTGTATTCATCCTCCCGTCCTCCCTTTATACACCCCACTATTGCTGAGTCATCAGAGAATTTCTGCAGATGACATGACTCAGTGCTGTATCTAAAGTCTGAAGTGTACAGGGTAAACAGGAAGGGAGCCAATACAGTCCGTTGTGGATCCCATAGCCATGTCTGACACACAGCTCTGAAGCTGCACAAACTGTGGTCTACCAGTCAGGTAGTCCATTATCCAGGATACAATGGAAGTGCCAACATGTATTGAACGGAGCTTTTCCCCCAGCAATGAGGACTGTATGGTATTGAAGGCATTTGAAAAAATAAAGAATCATTTTATGTTTATGGACGAGTTTCACAAATGCATTTAGGAATGATTCAAAAACAACTTGAGATTATATAACATTTAAAATGAAGTAAAACCTCCCAAGATGCTTCAATAGAACGCCATGAGTAACACAAGTCGCTGGACTAACTCAGCAGGTCAGGCAGCATGTGTTCAGTGGAATAAAAAGTTGATGTTTCAGGCTGAGTCCATTCATCAGGACATGTTGAAGGGTCTCAACCTGAAACATCAACTGTTTATTCCACTCAATAGATGCTGCCTGACCCACTGAGTTCGTCCCGCATTTTGTGTGTTGCCATTAGTCTAATAGTCCAAAGAGTCCCATAAAGGAACAATTGGGCAAGAACCCAGCAGAATGGTCAAGGAGAAGCTTTAGTAGGAAAGCAGCAAAGCATATTGCAAAGCAATAAATGTTCAGAAAAGGAATTTGAGATTATAGGAGCAAGGTAGCTAATGGTACATTCATTCATTCATTAAATGCCATGTCATGATTCCTGGGCAATCATGGTCTTTCCATGACCATGATTGTTATTGGCAAATTTTTGTACAGAAGTGGTCTGCCATTGCCTTTTTCTGGGCAGTGTCTTGACAAAATGGGTGACCCCAGCCATTATCAATACTCCTCAGAGATTGTCTGTCTGGCATCAGTGGTCACAGAACTAGGACTTGTGATATCTGCCTGCTGCTCATGGTAATGGTACAACTACCATAAATAGATTTACAATAAATTCAGAGAAGCACTGGTAGGAACACCAATACCCCCAGGTGTGTAGAATATCCTTGTGGGTAGAGTTAAGGAACTGCAAGGGTAAAAAGACCCTGACATGAGTTAAATATAGGCGACTAAACAGTTAGCCAAGATGTGGAACATAAATTACAATGTGAGATTGAAATGGCATGTAATAATGGCAATGCTATGAGAGTCAATGGGGATTTCAATATGCAGGTAGGTTGGTGCTAGATCCCAAGAGAGAGAATTTAATGAATGCCTACAAGATGGCTTTTTAGACCAGTTTATGGTTCAGCCCACTAGGAGTAAGGCAATTCTGGATTGGGTATTCTATAATGAAACAGATCTGAGCTTTAGGTAAAGGAACCTTTAGGAGATGGTAATCATAATATGATAGAATTCACCATGCTTTTTGGGCTGGAGAAGATAAAGTCAGATGTATTAGTATTGGAATGGAGTAAAGGGAATTATAGAGCCTTAAGAGAAGAGCTAGTCAAAGTTGATTGGAAGGGAACACTAGCAGGGATGATGGCAGAACAGCAATAACTGGAGTTCCTTCGGGATATTTGAAAGGCACAGGACAGATACATCCCAATGATGAAGAAGTATTCCAAAGGGAGGTTGAGACAACCACGGCTGACAAGGGAAGTCAAAAGCTGCATAAGATCAAAAGAGAGCCATATAATAGCCCTTAGGGGGGGCTACTTCATGCAGAAAGTAGTGGGAGTGTGGAATGAGCTGCCAGATGAAGTGGTGAATGCGGGCTCACTTTTGACATTTAAGATAAACTTGGACAGGTATATGGATGAGAGAGGTTTGGAGGGACATGGCCCAGGTGCAAGTCAGTGGGACTAGGCAGAAAAATGGTTCAGCACAGCCAAGAAGGGCCAAAAGGCCTGTTTCTGTGCTGTAACATTCTACGTTCTATGGTTCTAATATATATAAAAGAAGTATTACCAAGTCAGAGGACTGGGAAAGTTTTAAAAATGAACAGAAGGCAACAAAAAAGCCAAAAGGAGAGAAAATATGAAATATGAAGGTAAGATAGCCAATAATATAAAAGAGGATACCAAAAGTTTTTTCAGCTATATAGAGTAAAACAGGGGTGAAAGTGGATATCAGACCACTGGAAAAATGATACCGGTGAGGTAGTACATTGAAAGACGTAGAGAGAGTGGATGTAGAGAGGATGCTTCCTGTAGTGGGAGAGTCGAGGGCCAAAGAGTATCAGAATAGAGTGACATCCACTTATAACAGAGATGCGGAGGAATTTCTTTAGCCTGTGGAGGTCAAGTGATTGGGTATATGTAAAGCAGAGGTTGATAGGTTCATGATCAGCCAAGGTTCTGGGAAGAAGGTAGGAGAATGGGTTTGAGAGGGATAATAATTCAGTCATGATGGAATGATAGAGCAGACTCGATGAGCAGAATGGCATAATTCTGCTCCCTGTGTCTTTTGGTCTTATGGTGTTACAGAGCTGGGGGAGTTTAATTCAATAGAGAGGGACGAAACAATAGACCGAGAAACTGGTGTGGGGGGGAGAACAAATTCTGAATTTCCTTGGCTGCAGGTTGTCCTTCAGATGTTGTCCCCTCTTTTATCTGAGGATAGCAGGAATGTTGCTGAGTGTACAGTACGAGAAAGCTTTCAAACCGTATATCTAAAATATTCATGGGTTGTTGTAGTATTATGCTCTTTATAATTCCCTGATGCCTAATTGGACTAGACCAGATAGAGACTATTAAAGTCAATAATATAATGGGAGAATATGCAGCAAACTGTTGTAGCTGGCTTCTCCTAACTTCTGTAGGCTTGAGGCATGATAACCTTCATCTAATTTATTGCAGTTTACTGCTGAGTCAGATGAATTAACCTGCATTTGTATAGTGCAATTCATAATAAATGACCATCAGAATTTGAAGTGATAGTCAGTCCTGCCATTCATCAAGATCACACGAGACTGCTGGAACCTGGAGCAAACACCAAACGTCTGGAATAAGTCAAGAAGCATCTGTGGTGGCATAGAAGTGGCCAGCACGTCAGATCAATATGCTTCATCGGGACTGAGAGTAGAGAAGGAAGATAGCCAGTATTCAACGTAAGGGGGAGACGTGAGACAAAGACAAAGATCGATGGAACTAGGTGGTTAGTATAACACTTTATATTGCCACCAGACAGGGTTCAGTTGAATTGTATGTTCTCTCCATGACCATGTGGGTTCTCTCCGGGTGCTCATACATACAGGTTAGGGTTAGTAAGTTGCAGGCAAACTGGAAACATGGCAACATTTGCGGGCTGTTCCCAGCATATTCTCGATGCAGGTGATGCATTTCACGGTTTGTTTCAACATACATCACAAAAAAAGCCAACCTTTAAAATCTTTATCTTCTTTTGGTGAGACTACAGCTGATCTAATACCTCAGCTTCATTTTCCAGCATCATGCCTATTCCCCACGATTCCCTTAGTATCCCAAAAGCTATTGATCTCTGCTTCAAACAAACTTGATGACTGACCTCCACAGTGCTCCAGGATCGAGAGTTCTAATCTATCTCTCTCTCTCTCTGTTAAGAAACATCTCCCAACCTCAGTCCAAATTGGCCAACACATTCAGAATCAGGTTTATCATCACTGACGTATGTCATGAAATTTGTTGTTCTGTGACGCTTTCATTGATAGTAATAATGAGTAAAGGGCATGTCCTTGGATGGAGATGGTCCTTCATAATGCTGTTGCCTTCTTGAGGCATCGCCTTTTGAAGATGTCAATGGAGGAGGCTAGTGCCCATGATGGTGTTGGTTGGGTTCACTATTCTCTGTAGCTTTTTTCTGATCCTGTGCCTCCATACCAGACGGTAATGCAACCAGTCAGAATGCTCTCCATGATACATCTGGGTACAGGCAGGACATGGAGCTGTTCGCGCACTGCTGCGATGCTTGCACATTCCAGAAGGGGCCGGGCTGCCAGTCTGGCATGCCAATGTAGGGGGCCCCAGTATGATTCTACTGCCCCACTCAGAAGAGGGTACTATCCCCCAAGCTTGGAAGCTTTTGGAAGGGGCTAGGAGAGATGCTCAACCACATCTCTGATGTGATATACCGGATGTGGTGGCCTGAGGGGTGGAAGGCAGTTGTGCTGCACCAGGACTGGCTAGCACCATATCGGCCCTCAGCCACCACCGTCCCAGTGAGGCTGAAGGAAGGAAGTGACCCTTTGGGTGCCCTGCCTCTTGCCTCACCAAGCAGTACCTCCCATGGGAGTGAGGCTGTAGACACCCTACAGTGTCCCAGATGCCTGCGGCAAACACCACTGGGACTTCCAGACTTTGTTGTGGACTCTGCGGTTGCCGGGGATAGCTGACTCCTCAGGCGGGGGCAATGTAGCGCTCTGTGGGAGGGGGGGTGTCATGGTTCCTAGTGGCCAGCACTGTTTGTTGTTTTTGTTTCAAAACGCTTGCATGTGATTCTGGCGGGATGTTCAATTTAATTTATTGTTGTATTTTAGCTTGGGTTATACAGTTATTCGCATGTGTGTAGTAGGTCACCCAGACTGTAACTAGGGTGTGTAATAATCACCTCCCCCATCTGTGTGTGACTGAGTGGGTTCTCTAACACCCGTTCTGTTTTTGTGCTTGTTGCAACAAAACTGACAGTTGAGCTAAATGAGTTTCCTTTATCGTCATCGTGGACCGAATATTCGCCACATTATTATTTTGTTTGGTTGTTTTGTTTCTTTATATTTACTGTGAATTCCTGCAAGAAAATGAATCTCAGAGTTAATATGATGACATATATGCACTTCGATAATAAAGTTACTTTCTACTTTGTACTTTCCTACTTTGTTATCAGAATCTTGAATGAACACTCATTAACTAAAAGATGACCTCTGGATATCCATCAAAGTCAAAGCTCAAAGTAAATTTATTATCAAAGTACATATATGTTACCATATACTACCTTAAGATCCATTTATTTGCAGGCATTTATAGGAAAATAAAGGATTGCAATAGAATTTATGAAAAGCTTTACATAAACAAATTTACAAACAATCCAAGTGCAAAACTAGATAAATGGTGCAAATAATAAAAATAAAGAATACTGAGAACATGATTTGTTGAGCCCTTAAAAAGTGAATTTGTAGATTATGGAAACCATTCAGAGTTGTGGTTAATCATGGCCCTGCACTTTATTTGTACTCCTGCACTGCACTTTCTCTTTAACTGCAACACGGTTTTCCACAACGCAAAGAAATTCTGCAGATGCAGGAAATCCAGAGCAACACACGCAAAATGCTGGAGGAACTCAGCTGACCAGACAGCATCTACGAAAATAAATGAACAGTCAATGTTTTGTGCTGAGACCTCTCTTTAGGAGTGGAAAGGAAGCGGAGGATGACAGAATAGGCATTTTTTTTCTTTTGCATCAACTCAATGTGCTCACATATGGAACGATCTATCTGGATGTCTTGCGAACACGAATCTCTTACTGTGCATGACAATAAATCAATTATTCATTCCACATGCTCTATCAATGCATCGCTATTTTGATGACCACATCTGGGATGTAGATCACCAACTCTATGGGATTTATCAACTTTCGATTTCAACAACTGCACCAGACATAAACTAATAATTATTTCCATCTGTTCCTCGGTCTTGTTGCACCCTTGGTTCTCCAGTATATCTGGGAAATGTCCTGATGAAGGTTCTCCACTCAAAATGTCAACTGTTTATTCATTTCCATAGATGTGGCCTGATCTGCTGAGTTACCCCAGCACTTTGTATGTGTTACTCTGGATTTCCAACATCTGCAGAATCTCTTGTGTTGATGATAATCTGAAAAGTTTTTTTGTTCTGTGCTTTCTTCCGTGAAGACAGACGGAAAGTATTTATTTAATTTCTCTGCCATTTCCTTAGTCAACATTATAAATCTCCGGCATCTGTCTGTAAGAGACTGAATTTTGCTCTCTATTGTCATTTTCTTTCCTTCATTTTGCATCATTATAGAATCTCTTGCAGTCTCAGAGTAACTTATCCTTTATTCTCAATTCTATCTTATCTTTTTTTATTAATTTCTTCATCCTCCTTTGTTGCATGCTAAAATACTTACCCTGGAACTATTTTTAGAAACTCTATGAGCCTCTTTCTTTCACTGAACAGTCCTTTTTAATTTCTCCCAGCAGCCACAGATGGACCATTATTTTTCCTGTCAGTTTTTATACCTTAAGGGAATATATCTTTTTCCTTTTGCAAATCATGTATTATTACACATCCTACCCATCTCCATCATTGAGATGTTTCAATATTCAGATGAAGATAATTACAGACTAAATTTAGTTGCCCCTAAATGTATTGTATATCATTAAACCCCAATAACCCAGTAATTCAACACATTCTGGCATTCACACAATGAAAAATGCAAGGCGACCAATGGTGCTCTTATTTTACATAGCTCAGCTCAACAGGAGCACACTCCACAGATTTCACTGAATTTCTGTACTTGCTAGTGGGAAGGGAAATATTTTTAGAGCAGGAAAGGGGAAAAAGACTCGTTGTCAAATAGAGGACAAAACAAAGATGAACTTAGCTGCAGAAAGCAGTTGCAATTCAGTTCTATACTTCAGTAGCTATTGTACCGACATAAGATACAATGTTCAAAGTTCAAAGTAAATTTATTATCAAAGTGTATATCACCATATACAACTCCTAGATTTATTTTCTTATGGGCATTCACAGTAAATTCAAAGAAACACAATAGATTCAATTAAAAAAGCTAATGTGCAAAAGACAACAAAATGTGCAAATACAAAAAAAAACAAAATGATAATTAATAAATAAAGAATAGACAAATAAATAGATAGATAGATAGATAAATGATTAATTAATTAATTAATACTGAGAACATGAGTTTAGAGTCCTTGAAACTGAGTCCATTGGTCAATTCAGAGTTGAGATGAGAGAAGTTATCCACCCTGGTTCAGGATCCTGATGGTTGAAGGTTATAACTGTTTCTAAACATGGTAGTGGGGAACCTAAGATTCTTCCTTTCTGAAGGCAGCAACAAGAGGAGAATAGCCTGAATGGTGGGGGAATATCAGTCAGATCAGATTTATTATGATGTTGATAAACCATTGTGAATGGGGGAGATGCCAGTGAACCTGACTCCTCTGATCCAGACCCCAAGTTCTGTTCACCATTGAAAACAAAAGGACATTCTTACTGGTATTTATGAAAATTCTGATTTTCCATTTATTTATTTACTTATTTATTGAGATATAGTGCGGAATAAGCCCTTCCTTGGCGCAACGGCGCCCAGCAATCCCCCAATTTAATTCTAGCCTAATCACCGGATAATTTACAATGACCGATTAACCTACCCACCAATGCATCTTTGGACGGTGGGAGGAAACTGGAGCACCTAGAAGAAGCCTACACAGTTACGGGGAGAGTGTATAAACTCCGTACAGGCAGCGGTGGGAATTGAACCCAAGTCACCAGTACTGTAAAGTATTGTGCTAACCTCTATGTTACTGTGCTGCAGTCCACATTTTGCAAGAAAAACAGATAGCAATTGAGTAAACTCCACTTCAGACCTTCCAATAACCATTGACATGATTTTGATCAGGAGATTTGCCAGAATGCAGGTGGTGAGGAGGGCCTTCTCTTTAGTGGTTAGGCTGGACAATGTAGAACATTGACAAGAAAGGAACAGGGCCAATGGCTCACAATAACAGTGCTAACAATGATCACAGTTTTTAAAAATCCCGTTGGAATTCCTAAAACTGCCGTATTATTGTCATATGTACTGAGGTACAGTGAAAAGCTTTTCTCATATACTCTTCATACAGATCAGATCATTACATAGAGCCCTGAGGTAGAGCAAGAGAAAGTGATAACAAAGTGTAATAGCTACAGTAAAAGTACAGCACAGGTAAACAATAAGGTGTAAGTTCATTACAAGGTACCAGGTACCATCACATTCAGGAACAGTTATTACCTGACAACCTATATGCACAACTCAGATTCAAGGACATTATAACTCGTATACGGAGTATTAGTTAATTGTAAACTTTATTGTATTTCTTTAGTTTCTTGTAAATACCTTCAAGGAAATGAATCTCAAGGTAGTAAATAGTGACGTATCAGTAATTTGATAATAAATTTACTTTGACTTTGAGATCGTGGGGCCTGCATATGGTCTTTATCTTTCAATTGTTGCCTGTTCAGCTGGCAGCTGAAATGTGTGTTAAACATTGCAGAGAAAATTTGATCAAAATGCAGAAACAGTTTCCTCTTACAGGAGGGGCTTGAAACAAAGAAGATAGATTTATGGCAAATGATACAGAAAGCCACAAGACGAGGAGATGCTCGGTATTTCAAAGGAACATGGTGAGATGCAGTGCATCATCTAAAATATCAGTGCAAATAGGTTCAGTGGTAATCTACAAAAAAGGAGATTGTGGTATTGTCGGCTGACATGTGATTGTTCCTCAGGCATGTGGTGCCATTTCTGTACCATACCACAGTAGTGTTGGGTTTGCTCAGTACTGCCCCTGTGTCAATGCTGCCTCCGATGTACTTACCTTCTCACCTCCTCAGTACAAGGTAAATTCATTGTCACAATTGCAGTGAGATGCAAGTACAACAGAAAGCTTGTTTGCAGCAGTGTCACAAGCACACAGGTACATGCAACACACAGACGATAAATTAAACATTAATTATGCGAAACTGTGAAGTGTGAAAACAATGAAAGGTAGTACATCAGAGTCAAAATCACTTTATTGCCAGCATGTGGAAAAAGATGGTGCTGGCAAACAACATGGCCAAGGGCGACATCCTACAAACGGTTCACAACATTACTTCTTCCAGTTCTCCCATTTCTTTCAAATGTGATTCCGCTACTATTGGAGACTGTGATCTACATTTTGGTGGCGTGTTATCAGGATGATTGAGAGATCCGGCGCTTTGCTGTCTCCGAGGGAGATGTTCCATGAGGCTTTGAGTGTTGTGTGTGGCCTCGAAGCCAGGAAGCCTGGATTCGGGGCAAGAGCCCGTGATTGACTCCACTTCTCACCAATCTCGCTGGTTAAAGTGCCCAGGAAAGTTGAAATCATCGAGACGAGTACAGATGGTGAGCGAGTGTTCTGCGCTGTCCACCAGCCTGTCGCGTGAGGCTGCCGGAAGAAGGTGTGATGTGTAATGGCCGCTCTCTCTCTCTCTCTCTCCCTCTCACTCACTACTCCTGAAGAAGGATGCCTGCATTCAAATGGTGTCTCTCTCTCTCACCCCCCATTGATGATGTTGGAGGATGTTGCTGGAATCCTGGGCCTTGGGAAAGTTTCAATCAAACTGGTTGATTCTATAGTTCCCATTATGATCTGCTTCTGGTTTATGGTTGCTCCTTTTTTGTTGCTATTTTGGGTGATTTTGAATTCGGGCACTCTGCAAATAACAAACACTGAGCTGAGCTGAATATGCCTGGAATCTTTTGAGTTTGTGTTACATATTCTGTGTTGTTAGCTAGTTTTTTTTTTGGTTGCCCTTTACTCAATTTGTTTTTTTTGTGTTGGGAGGATTTGATGATTTTCTTTGTATGGGTTCCATGGTTTTCTTTGTTTCATGGCTGTCTGTGAGGAAGACAAATTTCAGGTTTGTATACTGCATATATGCTTTGATAATAAATGTACTTCAAATCTTTGAATGTGAAACATATCTAATTTGATTGTGGTTCAGTGCCAAGCATAAAACGCAAGACATCGCCATGGCAGACAACACAACAGCAACCGACAATTTACGAAAGTGCAAACAGCCACGAGCAAATCAACAATTAGCATGTGCAAATGTCAATAATCAAACTGAAATAAATGTGAACATATGAAAAGACTCAATAATTATCAACAGAACAAGGAGAGCAGGTGACACCATTTAAAGGAAGTTGTGCAGGGACAGTCAGGGTATAACACCTGAGTGAGCTTTGTTGAGAAGCTGGATAACTACTGGTGTATGTATACATAATCTGATAATTTGCTTTGAAATGTGAGAGAAGAAGAAAAGGCTGTGTGCAAAAACAGACCTGCAATAAACAAAAATGCAATCAGACACAAGTCCATTGATGTGCAGTACTCCATCCGGAGGCAGGGTTAAGGTAGGAAAGTAGTTGTTGGTAAACATGGTGATGTGGAACTTTGGGCTTCTGTACTTCCTACATAACTGCTTACAATTGTGTAGCCCTTCCTCAGTATTCTCTCTCTGACAGGGCAGCATTCTTTCAGTACTGTCCCTTCTCATCTGCAGTTCTCCCTCAGTACCGTCCCTCCTAATGTGAAGTGCTCCCTCAGTACTGTCTCTCATAGTGCGCTGTGCTACACAAGTACTGTCCCTCCTCATGTGCAGTTCTCCCTCAGTACTCTACTCTCTCAGTACCCACTGCTCTACTCTCTATACACATGACTGTGTGGCTAGGCATAGCTCAAATACCATCTATAAATTTGCTGATGATGCAACCATTGTTGGTAGAATCTCAGATGGAAACGAGAGGGCGTACAGGAGCGAGATATACCAACTAGTGGAATCGTGTTGCAGCAATAACCTTGCACTCAATGTCACTAAGAGGAAAGAGCTGATTGTGACTTCAGGAAGAGTAAGATAAAGGAGCACATACCAATCCTCATAGAGGGATCAGGAGTGGAGGAAGTGAGTAGTTTTAAGTTCCTGGGTGTCAAGATCTCTGAGGACCTGATCTGGTTCCAACAGACCGATGCAGTTATAAAGAAGGCAAGACAGCAACTATACTTCATTAGGAGTTTGAAGAGATTTGGCGTGTCAACAAATACACTCAAAAACTTATATAGATGTACTGTAGAAAGCAATCTGACAGACTGCATCACTGTCTGGTATGGGGGTGGGGGGGGGTGCTATTGCACAGGACCGAAAGAAGCGGCAGAGGATTGTAAATTTAGTTGGCTCCATCTTGGATGCTAGCCTACGAAGTACCCAGGACACCTTCAAGGAGCAGTGTCTCAGAAAAGCAGTGTCCATTATTAAGGACCTCCAGCACCCAGGGCATGTCCTTTTCTCACTGTTACCATCGGGTAGGAGATACAGAAGCCTGAAGGCACACACTCAGCAATTCAGGAAGAGCTTCTTCCCTTCTGCCATCTGCTTTCTAAATGGACATTGAACCCGTGAACACTACCTCACTTTTTAAAATATATTTTATTTCTGTTTTTGCACGATTTTTAATCTATTCAATATACATATGCTGTAATTAATTTACTTTTTTTCTATATTATTTATTGCATTGAAGTACTCCTGCAAAGTTAACAAATTTCACGACACATGTCAGTGATAATAAACCTGATTCTGATTCTAATCTGCTAGTCTGAACCAACCAACAGCAATCATTTCTGTTTACACGAATCATTTTTTTACAGTTGCACCATAGAAAGCATCCTCTTCAGCTACATCACGATGATGTATGGAGTGACCTTTTTACTGTACATACGACAACTATAAACCAGTCACCAATTTCCATGATCATACGTATTTCTGATCATGGAATCTGACTGTATATTGGGCGACAGCTTCAACTGCTACATTACACCAGTGACTATATTTGCAGGAGAGTGCATTTGACAACCCTGAGACAATGGAAGATGCAATATATTCTTTAAGGAAAAATTAGCTCTGTTTGGTACATTACATCAAAAGACACAGTGACATGTATCATTTGCATCAAATCAAATCAGTGAAGATTCTGCTGTGCAGCCCACATGTGTTATCAGGCTTTTAGCATCAAAATAGTATGCCCTCAATCCGCTAGGCATTACCCGTACATCTTTGGAACATGGGCTGAAACCGGAGTAACTGGAAAAAACCCACACGATCATGGAGAGAGCATACAAAGCTCCTTACAGACAGTGGTGGGGTTTGAATGCCGATCTTAGAGTTCAAAGTTCATCTATAGTCAAAGTATGTATGCAGTATACAGCTCTGAGATTCGACTTCTCCAGACAGCCACGAAACAAAAAAAAACATGGAAGTCGTTCAAAGAAAATATCAACACCCTGGCCCCTCATGCGCAACAGCAAACAAAATTACACAAACGGCAATAAGAACATCAAACCCCCAAACGCCAACAGCGCCACGCAAAAAAAATGTGCAAGACACAACAAGAACATAAAACCCCACCTCCCCATGTAGAAATGTCAACTACAAAGAATGGGCGAAAATACAGAATACAAAACTTTAAACTGAACTAGAGAACTAGAGTCCAATCGATAATCCCAAACCCAGAACTTCAGTGTCATCCATCAAGGATGGAGAAAGATCACTGTAAATCTTTGCAGTACTGTGCCTCCCTTATATTTATACCTGCCTTCTGCCTCCATTGCAAAGATCGTTGATAGTTAATTCCTTTACAAAACCATCTCTTGCTACAAATTTAAAATAAATCAGAAGCAAAATCGTTGTGTTTGAAGTGCTCAGACTAACAATATAGTCTTGTACAATTAATTAAAAACATGGGTTTAGTAAATAAATTGTCTTCATTGCTCTTCAGTTAGAAAAACGACTAAAATATGCACCATGTTTAAAAATAATTAGTGTTGAACTTTTTCTAAGCATTGAAATGAAATGAAATTAGGCTTCTTGCATATTAGACTCTGGAAAAGTTGAGTTATTTTTCTGTTATAAAGTTGTTTCCACTATTTAGTTAATCAGCAGTATTTTCTAAATCTAATTTTAAATGTAAATTCCACAAATGATTACAAAAGCTGCTCTAAAATACAATTAACTCCTATCCTTTCCCCCGGCACTTGGCTTTGTTATTAATGCAATGTCAGAGCAAAGGAAAATTCTTGCTTGAGGTTCAGTGTTGGTAGAATATGAGACAATAGCTAAAGTACTACTTCATGAAACTCAAAGTATACTGTACTGGAATATGATGCAGGCACTGCCTTTTGAAGATGCCTTCACTTGGGGTGGGGGGGGGGGAAGGGGAGACTATTGCCCAAGATGCAGCTGGCTGAGTCGACATCCCTCTGTAACCTTTTTCCAATTCTGTGCAGTGGCCCCTCCAACCAAGCCCGTGATGCAACCAGTCAGAGTGCTCTCCACAGTACATCAGCAGAAACTTGCTGGGGTCTTCAGTGACATTCCAAATCTCCTCAAACCCCGAACGAAATATAGCCACTGGTGTACCTTCTTTGTAATTGCATCAGGGCCCGGGATAGATCTTTAGAGATGTCAACACCCAGAACCTTGAATCAGATTCAGGTTTAATATCACTGGCATGTTGTGAAATGGGTTGACTTTGTGCCGACAGTACATTGCAATAATAATAGAATAAGAAACCATGAATTACAGTAAAGTGTGTGTGTGTGTGTGTGTGTGTGTGTATATATATATATATAACGTAGTTAAATAAGTAGTGCAACAATGGAAATAAAAAAGTAGAGGTAGTGTTCATGGGTTCATCTGCTTGCCCTTTCCACTGCTGATCCTTTGATGTGGAGTGGTGTGTGTCTCTTGACCTCCCCTTCCAGATGTCCACAATCAATTCCTTGGTCTTACCGATATTGTGTGCATGGTTGTAGCGGCAGCACCACTCAACCAGCTGATCTATCTCACTCCTGTAAAGGGGAACGAGCACTGGAATTGTTTTATCACTGTTGTGTGTGCAGAGATACAGTGAAGAGCTCATCTTGCATGCTGTTCAAGGTCTATGAACGTGCTAAAGTCTGATTCCAATGCATCTGATAACCTACTGGGCTCCTAGGCTTATGACTGTGTCTAGTGACCGAGCACTGTCCTACTGAGGGGAGACTCTGGATGCATTTTGCATTTGCACCTGGCTTTATCCCCAGAAAGATAACTCTGTGAACTGTGAGCCGATTCAAATGAACTGATATCAAAAGAAATTGATAGTGTTAATTGATTTTTTTCTCAACAAAAACTGCATTTAGAGCTTCATATACTTGTTAATATTGCATAGGAGGAAAAAGTATGCATTATTATTTTCCCCAACACTGTATCTAAGGAGTTTGTAATTTCTGCCTGTGACCACACGAGTCCAGTCTTTCCCATATACCTGTATAGTGCCCTTCAAGTGTCTTTCAGCTGTTTGCTCAGCTCTGTCAGTGGAGTTTATTTTAGGGGAGGTGCAGTAGTGTTGCAGTTAGCGTAATGCTATTATAGCTCCAGTGACCAGGGTTCAATGCTGCCGCCGTCTGTCAAAAGTTTGTATGTTCTCCCCATAACCACATGGGTTTCCTCCAGGTGCACGGTTTCTTCCCACATGCCAAAGACATACAGGTTAAGAGGTTAAATGGTCACATAGCTGTAATTAGGTGGCACGAGCTCGTTGGGCCAGCAGAGCCGATTACCATGCTGTATCTCCAAATTTAAAAAATGTAGGATTAGTGTAAACAAATGATGCATACACAAGTCTTTGGAGTCTTCTTGGGCTGAAGGGCCTATTTCCAGGCTGCATATTTCGAATAGGACTCTATATAAGGGAATTAATTATTCAAAACCAATTAAACTTTTTCTCTGTCCCTGAATATCAAATCAATGAATGATGCATATGATGGTGACAAGCCATCAAAAGTCATCGGAGACAAGGTTGGCACATACAGCCTGATCCACCTTGTAGAAGGATCATACAAGGAGGCTTCAAGCACAGCAGATTGTATGGGTATTACAGTGTGCGTGTGTGAGAAACGGGACGGGCGTAATGATAGCATCATGGTTAACACAACGTTATTACATCTCAGGGTTTTCTGGAGTTCAGAGTTCAGTTCCAGCAACAACTGTAAGGAGCTGTTCATTCTCCCTGTGAACACATGGGTTTTCTCTAGGTGCTCCGGTTACCTCCCACAGTCCAAAGACATACTGGTTAATAAGTTAATAGGTCATTGTAAATTGTCCAGTGATGAGGCTCCTGTTAAATAGGTGGGTTGCTGGGCGGTGCAATTCATTGGCTTGAAAGAGCCTGTTCCATGCTGTATCTTAAACAAAAATAAATAACATCCATTGTTTCAAGTCAAAGTTCTCGAGAGTTCATCCAATCTTTATTAGTTAGGGAAATGAATCTAATTTCACACCTAGGTTTTTTATCAATAATTTTAATTAAGAGTAAAATTAAACAATCTTGAATCTTAACCCAGTCATTCTGCACACTCCTTTCAATAATTGACAGAAAATCAACTGAAGTAAAAGAGGACATTCCAGAAACTGTCAGTAGGACGCACAGCGTCGGTGGAAAGAGAAACAGAGTTAAGATTTCAGATTGAGATGTTAACACAATAGCAGACTCAATGGGCCGAATGGCCTAATTCTTCTCTATATCTGATGATTGATAACTTTAATTGCTTTGGATATTTCACTGAAATGAAAACAGAAGATGCTGAACACACTCAGCAGGTCAAACAAAAGCTGCGGTGACAGAAACAGTTAAAGTTTCAAGCTGAAGACACTTCATTAAATAGTCATTCAATCTAACTAGTTTGGAACTAGCTTGATGCACTGGCAGAGTTAGTTAACTGAAGTTAATTGGCAAAGTGTTAATTTGTCTCACAGGGGGATGATAATTTTTTTCAACTACATGGTGGGAAAAAATATCCTTTGATTTCGAGTCTTGCTTGAGGCTTGCTAATTTTATGGTCATATTTTCTGAGTTACTACTCCAAACTTAAATAACAAACCATATTTATGAATATGATGATTCCCCCCCCATTTTAATACACAAATCAGACTGTGTGCTTACTGATGTGAAATGAGAGATCTACTAACATAGAACATAAAATATAAAAGAGTACATCATAGGAACATGCCCTTCAGCCCACTGTGTCTGTACTGAACATGATGCGAATTAAACTCCCTGCACATGATCCATATCGCTCCATTCTCTGTAGGGTAGGGTAGTGGTCAGCACAACACATTACAGTACCAGTGACCCGGGTTTAATTCCCATCACTGTCTGTAAGGAGATTGTACGTTCTTCCTGCGGCTGCGTGAATTTCTTCTCAGTGCTCCAGTTTTCACCCACAGTCCAAGTACCGGTGGGTAGGGTAATTGATCACTGTAAACTGTCCTGTGATTAGGCTAGGATTAAATCAGGATTTCCTGGACAGGAGGGGGTATTCCGTGCTGTATACCAATAAATAAATAAACAAATAAGTATTCTTGTATCTGTCTATAAGCCCCTTAAACACCTTTATATATTTGCATCCGCCACGACCTCTGGCAGTCTATTCCAGGAACCTACCACTGTCTGTGTAAAATGTTGCTCCTTAAATTTCCGCCTTCTTGCCTTAATCACATGTCCTCTAGAAACATAGAAACAGAGAAAACCTACAGCACAATACAGGCCCTTCAGCACACAATGCTGTGCTGAACATGTACTTACTTTAGAAATTACTGGGTTGCCCATAGCCCTCTATTTTTCTAAGCTCCATGTACCTATCCAAGAGTCTCTCAAAAGACCCTATTGTATCCACTTCCACCACTGTCACTGGCAGTCTATTCCACTCACCACTCTCTGCGTAAAAAACTTACCGCTAACAAGCACTTTAAAACTGAGCACTCTCGTGTTAGCCATTTCAGCCCTGGGAAAAAGCCTCTGACTATCCACACAATCAATGCCTCTCATCATCTTATACACCTCTATCAGGTCACCTCTCATCCTGCGTCGCTCCAAGGAGAAAAAGCCGAGTTCACTCAACGTATTCTCATAAGGCATGCTCCCCAATCCAGGAAACATCCTTGTAAATCTCCTCTGCACCCTTTCTATGTTTTCCACATCCTTCCTGTAATGAGGTGACCAGAACCGAGCACAGTACTCCAAGTGGGGTCTGACCAGGGTCCTATATAGCTGCAACATTATCTCTTGGCTCTTAAACTCAATCCCATGGATGATGAAGGCCAATGCACTGTATGCCTTCTTAACCACAGAGTCAACCTGCGCAGCAGCTTTGAGTGTCCTATGGACTCAGACCCCAAGATCCTTCTGATCCTCCACACTGGCAACAGTCTTACCATTAAGACTGCCATCATATTTGATCTACCAAAATGAACCATCTCACACTTATCTGGGTTGAACTCCATCTGCCACTTCTCAGCCCAGTTTTGCATCCTATAGATGTCCCGCTGTAACCTCTGACAGCCCTCCACACTATCCACAATACCCCGAACTTTTGTGTCATCAGCAAATTTACTAACCCATCTCTCCATTTCCTCATCCAGGTCATTTATAAAAATCACAAAGAGAAGGGGTCCTAGAACAGATCCCTGAGGCACACCACTGGTCACCAACCTCCATGCAGAATATGACCCGTCTACATCCACTCTTTACCTTCTGTGAGCAAGCCAGTTCTGAATCGACAAATCAAGGTCCCCTTGGATCCCATGCCTCCTTACTTTCTCAATAAGCCTTGCATGGGGTACCTCATCAAATGCCTTGCTGAAATCCATATACACTACATCTACTGCTCTACCTTCAATGTGTTTAGTCACATCCTCAAAATTTCAATCAGTCCCGTAAGGCACGCCCTGCCCTTTACAATGCCATGCTGACTATTCCTAATCATATTATGCCTCTCCAAATGTTCATAAATCCTGCCTCTTAACATCGGTAGCTGAGCGAAGGGCGCTGAGTAGGCTACGGTCAATTATGGAAAACTCTGAACATCCTCTACATAGCACCATCCAGAGACAGAGAAGCAGTTTCAGCGACAGGTTACTATCGATGCAATGCTCCTCAGACAGGATGAAGAGGTCAATACTCCCCAATGCCATTAGGCTTTACAATTCAACCGCCAGGACTTAAGAACTTTTTAAAAGCTATTATTAATGCTTTTTGAGATAGTGATTTAGATGCATATCATATTTTTTACTGAGTTAAGTATTTCTCATTAAGTATGTAATTAGTTTTGCTACAACAAGTGTATGGGACATTGGAAAAAAGTTGAATTTCCCCATGGGGATGAATAAAGTATCTATCTATCTATCTATCTAAGATCTTTTCCATCAGCTTACCAACCACTGAAGTAAGACTCACTGGTCTATAATTTCTTGAGCTATCTCTACTCCCTTTCTTGAATAAGGGAACAACATCTGCAACCCTCCAGTCCCCTGAAAACTCTCCCCTCTCCATTGATAATGCAAAGATCATTGCCAAACACTCAGCAATCTCCTCCTTTGCCTCCCACAGTAGCCTGGGGTACATCTCGTCTGGTCCTGGAGTCTTATCCAACTTGATGCATTCCAAAACCACCAGCACATCCTCTTTCTTAATGTCTATATGCTCAAGCTTTTCAATCCACTGTAAGTCATCCCTACAATCATCAAGATCCTTTTCTGTAGTGAATACTGAGCACAGTATTCATTAAGTACCTCTGCTATCTCCTCTGGTTCCATACACATTTTTCCACTGTCACGCTTGGTTAGTCCTATTCTCTCATGTCTTCTCCTCTTGCTCTTCACATACTTGTAGAATGCCTTGGGGTTTTCCTTAATCCTGTCCGCCAAGGCCTTCTCATGGCCCCTTCTGGCTCTCCTAATTTCTGTCTTAAGCTCCTTCCTGCTCGCCTTATAATCTTCTAGATTTCTATCATTACCTAGTTTTTTGAATCTTACGTAAGCTCTTCTTTTCTTCTTGACTAGATTTTCAACAGCCTTTGTACACCACAGTTCCTGTAGCCTACCATACTTTCCTGTCTGTATTTGATATTTTTACTCTGGGAAAAAGATTCTATCTATGCCCTGCACATTTTATTCGCTTCAAACACATCTCCCATTAGCCTCTGATGCTCCAGAGAAACAATCAAAGTTTGAAGAACTTCCACTAGTGCCCTCTAAACTAGACAGCCCCCTGGTAAACCCCTTCTGTATCCTTTACACAGCTTCCACATCCTCCAGTAACAGAGCAACTGGAAATGCATACAACTTTCAGACAGACAGCCATACTTTATTGATCCCGAGGAAAACTGGGTTTTGTTACAGCCGCACCAACCAAGAATAGTGTAGAAATATAGCAATATAAAACCATAAATAATTAAATAATGATAAGTTAATCATGTCAAGTGGAAATAAGTCCAGGACCAGCCTATTGGCTCAGTGTATCTGACACTCCGAGGGAGGAGTTGCAAAGTTTGATGGCCACAGGCAGGAATGACTTTCCAAGATGCTCAGTGTTACATCTCAGTGGAATGAGTCTCTAGCTGAATGTACTCCTGTGCCTAACCAGTACATTATGGAGTGGATGGGAGTCATTGTCCAAGATGGCATGCAACTTGGACAGCATCCTCTTTTCAGATGCCACCATCAGAGAGTCCAGTTCCACCCCAACAACATCACTGGACTTACGAATGAGTGTGTTGATTCTGTTGGTGTCGGCTACCCTCAGCCTGCTGCTCTAGCACACAACAGCAAACATGATAGCACTGGCCACCACAGACTCGTAGAACATCCTCAGCATCGTCCGGCAGATGTTAAAGGACCTCAGTCTCCTCAGGAAATAGAGACGGCTCTGCCCCTTCTTGTAGACAGGCTCAGTGTTCTTTGACCAGTCCAGTTTATTGTCAATTCGTATCCCCAGGTATTTGTTATCCTCCACCATGTCCACACTGACACCTTGGATGGAAACAGAGTCATCAGTGCCTTAGCCCTCCTCAGGTCCACCACCAGCTCCTTAGTCTTTTTCACATTAAGCTGCAGATGACTCTGCTCGCACCATGTGACAAAGTTTCCCACAGTAGCCCTGTACTTAGCCTCATCTCCCTTGCTGATGCATCCAACTATGGCAGAGTCATCAGAAAACTTCTGAAGATGGCAAGACTCTGTGCAGTAGTTGAAGTTCCAAGTGCAACCTAAGCAAAGTTTTATACAGCTGCTACATGACTTCCTTACTCTTATACTGTTTGCCTAACCAATGAAGGCAAATAAGCCGTATGTCTTCCTTACCACCCTTACAGTGAGCTATGGACCTAAACCCCCAGGCTCGCTTTGTGCATCAATACTGGTAAGGGTCCTGCCATTAGCTATATACATTCCTTCCACATTTGACCTTCCAATTTGCAACACCTCATGAAGCAAGATTCTTTTTATTTTCTTGGTGACAAGAAATTCTATCGGAAAAATTAGCAGTAAGAATGTGGGTCTACCTGATTTTATTTCGAGATGCAGCACAGACCCTTCCAGCCCAACAAACCTGTGCCACTCAATTATACCCCTGTGACCATTAACCTAATAACCCCTAGGCCTTCGGAAACCGGAGCATCAGGAGGAACGCCATGCACACAGAGGGAGATCATACAAACTGCTTGCAGTCAGAGGTGGAATTGATTCTGGGTCACTGGCGCAATAATAGCGTAATGCTAACCGCTACGCTACCGAGTGCCCCGATAAAAGAAAGAAAATCCATTGGGCAGGGCCTGAGGCAAATAGCTGAGAGGCGCATATACAGCTGAGGTGGTACAGGTAGGGTAAGTGCAAGCAGGCTTTTTCAACTGAGGTTCAGTGGGACCACAACTAGAGGCCATGGGTTAAGGATGAAAAATTTAAGGGGAACATGAGGGGAAATCTCTTCACTTCTTCACTCAGAGGGTTGTGAGAGTGTGGTATGAGCTGCCAGTGGAAGTGGTGAATGCAGGTTTGATTTCAATGTTTAAGAGCTGTTTGGATAGGTACATGGATGGGAAGCGCCCCGAGGGCTATGATCTGGGTGCAGGTTGATGGGAGTAGGCAGTTTAAATGGTTCGGCACAGACCAGATGGGCCAAAGGGCCTGTTTCCATGCTATACTTTTCTTGGACTCTATTTAACCTTAGCCTAATCACAAGACAATTTACAATGACCGGTTGACCTACCCAGTACCTTTCCAGACTGTGGGAGGAAACGGAAGCACCTGGAAATACCCCAGACATTCCATGGGGAGGATGTACCGTGCAAACTCCTCACAGAGAATACCAGGATTGATCACCGAACTCCAACGCTGTAACAGCGTCACACTAACCACTATGCTGCCATGGCACCCCACAATAACAAATGCTAAAACGATATTAAAATTAATTCATGTAAGTTAATAATTGATACAAATTACTGCATTATTTATCCACTTATCACATCTTTCTAATGAAGACTGATGATCCCATTCCAATGAATGGGGGCTCTGTGGCTTTAGCAGTGTAAAACCAAGAGGCCGACCACAATGTGGATCCAGACCATCATCTCAGTTTATAGAACTGATCCTGGACTCGGTGCTGAGTTGCAAGGTGTGGTGAGAGGCCTGAGAGGCTACATCTGACTTCCGGTACTTTCTGTACTCCCATCTCACAGGCGTGCAAATCCAGAAGTTTTTGATTTTGTAGTTTTTTTTGGGGTGGCATGGCAGTGTAATGGCTATTGTAACACTATCACAGTGCCACTAATCAGACAGACAGACATACTTTATTGATCCTGAGGGGATATTGGGTTTCATTACAGTCGCACCAACCAAGAAAAGTGAAGAAATATAGCAATATAAAACCATAAATAATTAAATAATAATAAGCTAATCATGCCTGGTGGAAATAAGTCCAGGACCAGCCTATTGGCTCAGGGTGTCTGACACTCCGAGGGAGGAGTTGTAAAGTTTGATGGCCACAGGTAGGAATGACTTCCTATGACGCTCAGTGTTGCATCTCGGTGGAATGAGTCTCTGGCTGAATGTACTCCTGTGCCTAACCTGTACATTATGGAGTGGATGGGAGTCATTGTCCAAGATGGCTTGCAACTTGGACAGCATCCTCTTTTCAGACACCACCGTCAGAGAGTCCAGTTCCACCCCCACAACATCACTGGCCTTACGAATGAGTTTGTTGATTCTGTTGGTGTCTGCTACCCTCAGCCTGCTGCCCCAGCACACAACAGCAAACATGATAGCACTGGCCACCACAGACTCGTAGAACATCCTCAGCATCGTCTGGCAGATGTTAAAGAACCTCAACAATAGGGGTTCAATACCCGCCACTTTCTGTAGGGAATTTATACATACACCCGTGACCGCATGGGCTTCCCCTGGTTGCTTCAGTTTCTCCCACATTCCAAAGTCTTACTGTGGTTACTTCTACTTTCAAAAAGGACCACTGGACAATTTCATGGCCAAAAGAACATCTCTATCTGGGACGGCAAATGATATTTCCAATACAGAGGCCTTCAGGTACCTCGTGTGGCATGGGTGGTGGAACTACGTACGATGGACACCGGAAATAAAACCCCGCTGACTCCAGAACCAGCCCCTTGTTACCAACAGCTTCCCGATTAGTATGAACTTACTTTTAATAATATTCACTTTACAACATTTACGGTTAAGGTTAATAAGTAGCGGGCACGTTAAGTTGGAGCTGGAAGCATGGCGACGTCTGTGGGCTGCGCACGCACATCCTTTCTGATATGATTTGACGTAAACAACGCATTTCGCTGTATGTTTCTGATGCACTGAGCATGTGGCAAATAAAGCTGATCTCCTTTTAAATACTATTGTATTTCTTTATTTTCCTGTGATTGCCTGCAAGAAAGTGAATCGCAAGGTAGCAAATATATACTTGGATAATATACTTTATTTAAAGACTTTCTTTAAAGACTTTGAAGATGCTGATGAGTCCAGGCCTACAAGTTGGTGCTGCTGAACACTGATCCACAACACTGAACATTTGATTTCACTCATTCACAGAATGGCAAGGCAATTCCTCATAGACAGAATTGCTGAGCCATTTCGGAGGGCTGTTCAGTGCAAATGAAATCTACAAGATTTTAATTTGAGCTGAGTCATGTGTAGGCCTTGTCTTTGCCTCCTATGAAGATGCCTGTGGTTGTACTAACAACTGATGCTGAAAAGGTCCAAATCTCCTAAAGGCTTCAAGGACATGACTGTTATTATTTTATTTTCATTTATTTAGAGATACAGCTCAGTAACAGACCCTTCCAGACCAATGAGCCTGCATCTACCACTTACACCTATGTGACATTTTAACCTACTAACCAATGCATCTTTTGGAATGTGGGAGGAAACTGGAGCACCGAGATGAAATCCACACGGTCACAGGGAGATCGTGCAGTACTGTGCAAAAGTCTTAGGCACATATAACTCGGGTGCCTAAGACAGTACTGCATATTATGTCTTCACAATTACCAAAAAACATTTAATACTAATCAGTTGATACAAAGCTAAGCACTCTTATTTCTGTTTACCAACCACCTTCTTATTTTAACCAATATACAGTACAGTGCAAAAGGTCTGATGCATCCTAGCTATATATATGTATAATGTCTTCACTCAGAGGGTCATGAGAGTATGGAATGAACTGCCAGCATAAGTGGTGCATACAAGCTCGATTTCAACATTTAAGAGAAGTTTGGATAGGTACATGGATAGTAGGGGTATGGAGAGCATGTTGATGGGCACAGGCAGGTTAAATGGGTTGGCATGGACTAGATGGGCCAAAGGGCCTGACAGAATGGGTACGGAGGGCAACGATCCCAGTGCAAGTCAATGGGAGTAGACAGTTTAAATTGTTTGGGAATGGACTAGATGGGCCAAAGGGCCTGCTTCTGTGCTGTACTTCTCTATGACTCTGTGTGTGTGTGTGTGCACACCCTTAACTCCTGGTGGAGTCATCGGGGCACCGCCATGACAAGCTTTTTGCACCGATCTTTTTGGTGATTGCTCATTGTACAGCGTGTCTTGGGTATCTGAAACCTGGCGGAGCCCGTCCCTCTCCAGAATCTGGCTGGATTCGAACTTGGGAGCCTTCGCTCCTAAGTCCTTTGCACAGTACTGTCCAAACCTTACAGACAGCAGCAGGAATTGAACCTCAGTCACGGGTGTTGTAATGGTGTTACGCTAACCCCTACACTACACTACCATACCACCTGTTCTGTAAGGCAGATTGGAATGAGGATCTCGGCAGTTGAACGCTGGGAAATCATACTGACTGTCAGTTACAGTACACTGATTGTTATTGCAAAGACTGCACTTAGCTGGGAAAATGCCCAGTTAAATCTGATAGCAAGAATAGCAATCAAAGAGTGTGTTGTGCCCTGAATCCAACCTAGAACGTCCACCGCAATCATTCTGCAGGTGCTGGAAATCCAGAATAACACACTCAGCTGGGGGAGCCCAGCAGGTCTGGCCGCATCTGTGGAGAGGAACATTTCAAGCTGAGACACTTCATCAGGCAGGGCTGGAAAGGAAGGGGGAAGAAGCCAAAATAACAACGTGGGGGAGGGGAAGGAGTACCTACTTGGTGATAGGTGAAACCAGGTGAGGGGGAAGGTGGGTGGGTGAGGGAGATGGGGTGAAGTGAGAAGCTGTGAGGTGTCAGGTAAAAAAGGAGAAATGCTAAAGAAAGAATGTACTAGAGAGGAGAGTGGACCATGGCAGAAAGGAAAGGGTGCTGATCGGCAGGTGAGGAGAAGAGAAGGCAGGGAAATGGAGACTGGGAAAAGAGAGAAGGGAAAAGCAGGAGAAATCACTGGAAGTTAGAGATATTGATGTTCATGCCATCAAGTTGGAGGCTACCCAGAGGGAATATGAGGTGTTGCTCCTCAACCTGAGAGTGGCCTCCTTGTGACAGTAGAGACCATAGACCAACATGTTGGAATCACAGTGTGGTGCTTTCAACTACACTAGTATAGCTAATAGTGTCAAGCTGTCATTGGGAAAGGTCAGGCACGCAAAGTAGAGACCTCTGATACATTTTCTTGGCTGTAATGATTTCACCCAGAATTTACTTCTGCTCTGTACAATTAAAATGGAAGCAGAAGGCATTAAAATAAGCGCACCATGCAGTCAGGCATTGAAATTCAAAAGTTTTTACAGACTGAATGGATTCAGGTAAATTATTGGAATGGATTGTGCAGATTTTGGAATTATTAATTGCATTGTATCCATAGGACATAGAACATGGCTTAACATCCATATTTAACATCCTTCAGAATAAACTTAATTAGTTCTAAATATGAAGCATTGTTTTTCTCCCAACAGGCGCTGCCTGACCTGCTGAAGGTTTGCAGTACTTTCTGTTTTTATTTCAGATTTCCTGAATCTGCAGTGTTTTTTTGCTTTTAGCTTATTATATAATAATATTCAATTTCTGGCCTATTCTGTGTGGTCTTTTAGCAAGCAATAGCTCAAAAATGATTTCTGAATGGTATTTTCAATAGTAGCAGAATAGATATATTAATCTGTTTTAGAGCAAGGCCTTCCTTCTTCACAGAGCAGATTTAATACATGTCCTTCGGTTACATTAATGGAATTTTAACTCAGGCAAACGGCCTGACACAGTTCTGTCAAATGTCTCACCTCAGAATAGTTTACCATTCCTTGTCATGTTAATGAGACGGACTGACCCTGTGTCTATGATTAAGTATGAAATGCAATGCAGTGCTCTTAATAGCCTGACCCGTTAATCCACTGAAGAGACACTGAAATATGCACTCTTTACTTTTGGGTGTGGATTACCTATGAATTTCATTTGCTTCCTCTCTCAAGAGGCTCAATATTTGCTGTAGGATATCCAAAGACAACATAATCAGGCAAAGGAAGTGACAGAGACTGCAGATACTGGAACCTGGGGCAACTAATAACCACCTGGCAGAATTCAGCAGGTCGAGCAACATCTGTGGGAAAGGAACTGTTTATATTTTGGATTAAAACCTACACCAAGACCATGGAGAGGAGAGGGGAGATGGCTTGTGAAAAGAATCATAGAGTCATAGACCAATACAGCATCAATATAAGGCTGCTGATCCAAATAATCCATAATGACCACAATAAATAAGGATATGGGAAGTGGTGAGAAGTGAATCCAAAGTGACAGTATAGAAGCATAGAGGTTAGCGTAATGTTTTACTGTGCTAATTGTTACAAGCCTCACACCTTAGTAATAATGGTCTAAGAGGCACAGAGAAAATCTGTAATTACTGACAAATGTCTTTATTTTCGTGATGGAAGAGCTCATGAATTTACACAATTTCTGTGAACATCTACTAAGTTTTCCTGACCCTCTCTGAACAGCTAAAGAATAGAAAAGGTAATACCAGAAAAAGGAGACTATGCTGATCATGTGGTCCTTGTGTTTCTGCTCCAATTCCCATGTGTCCATGGGATCCTCTACATCTGCAATGGTCGGTCCCTGGTGGTTGGAGAGCTATTGCTATTTTGCATTCAAGTCTTCTGATTTTTATTCATTTCTCACCAGTTCAAATGATACATTTCAGTGTTACTGGCAATGGGTCATCTGATAGACCTATAAAACCTTCTTATTGGCTCTAGCCCAAGTCAGCATGCTTTTAATGCACTTCCTCCACAAGTGACAACTGGTTATTTATGGCTCTTTGTTCCAAACCAATTACCAAACCAGTAATCAGCTCGAATCACTAAAGGCAAACACAGACCCCATCATTCACAGACCTGCATACTGTATCTAACCAAAGAACACCTCAGAAATAACTTCTTATTTGGAAATTATCTCTAGTCCAGCAGATTACCTGGAGCATCTTTGTGCCTGTTTTAAAGCACTGATCAAGCCAAGTGACTCCAGTTCACAAAATGGAGCATGCAGAGCAGCTTCACAAAATGGCAGCCTCCATACCTTCAACCTCACGGCAAGGCAAGAACAAAGACAATTGGTTTGTCTACTTCCAATGTCCTTAATTATTCAAATTCACTGATTTGTCGACACTTAGTTCTTTCTGGCCAATAAAATGAATGGAGTTCAATTCCCTACTGCTGTTTGTAAGGAGTTTGTACCTTCTCCCTGCAACCATATAGTTGTCCTCGGGGTGCTCCAGTTTCCTCCCACATTAATTCCAAAGACATATGGGTTAGTTAGTTGTGGGTTTACTATGTTAGTACAATGAACATGGCAACAATTGCAGGCTGGCCCCAGCACATCCTCGGACTGTTTTGGTCATTGACACAAACAACACATGTCACTGAATGTTTACCTCTATCAAATCTCCCTTCAATTTTCTACATTTTGAAGAATCAAGTCCTAACCTATTCAATCTTTCCCTATACCTCAGGTTCTCCAGTCCCGGCAACATCCTTGTAAGTTTTCTCTGTACTCTTCCAACTTTATTTACAATATTTCCCGTAGGTAGGTGACCAAAACCGCACACAATACTTCAAATTAGGCCTCACCAATGTCTTATATAACTTCAACATAACATCCCATCTCCTGTGCTTTGATTTATGAACGTCAATGTATCAAAAGCTTTCTTTATGACATTATCTACTGCCACTTTCAATCATTAAGGACCTGTATCAGGGGTTGCTGGGTTGCAGCATGAATGGCTGGAGAGGTGTATTCCACACATTATCTCTCACTTTTGCCATTCCAAATATCCTTTACTCCTATCAGAATTACAAACTCATTTCCCATTCCATGTTGACAGGTACAGTATAGAACAAAAGTCTTAGACACCTTAAATATATTTATGTATGCCTAAGACATTTTGCACAGTACTGTATATTGTCTGACAACAGGTTCATGTTGGTTATTAGAGGATTAACCTTTATACTTTCATCAGTAGTTACCCCTTTCCCTGACACATATAAAGCTCTGAGACCAACTCTTCATTCTGTTCAGATATATTTTGTGTCACACTCTTTATGTCACCTCTTCGACAGAAATCAATTTTTCTGTCCAGGTTTTCTCCTGGGTTTGGTAAGACAAATTATGATTATAATTGATGAGACAAAGTGTCTGTCTATGAGTGAAGTATTTTGCATAACTTGTTCTTCGGACAATGACAAGGCCACACACACACTCACACACACACACACACACACACACACACACACACACACACACACACACACACACACACACACACACACACACACACACACACACACACACACACACACACACACACACACACACACACACACACACACACACTTACTTCCTTAGGACCCATCATATCGATTTAACTTGAGTATACAATTACATGCCTCAGAGAAAATCAGAGATACTGTACAGATCAGGATGCATTTGTTGATAGGGAAACAAAATTAACACTTCACAACAGTACCAGCATGTATTTCTGTGCAGCATGAAATTCAGTTGAAAGCACCAAACACTAAAATGTGTTATAGAAAAGTGAGAGACCGCAGATGCTGGAATCTGGAACTCAGTGGATTGAGCATCATCTGTGGATGGAAAGGAATTGTGTTCAATGAGACTCTCTCTCACTGCTCCACCACTGTGATCTCTTCCGCTCTCTGACTCTTCACACTTATCATCTGCCAGCTTCTACTTTTTACCCTCCCTCCACCTTAAATATACTTCCTGTCACACTTTGCACCTTCGACAGAAATTGATTTTTCTGTCACATTTGTCTCCTGTAAGACAAATAATGATCATCGTTGATGAGACGAAGTATCTTGTACAATTTGTTTTCTGGACAATGACAAGGCTACACACCCCCCATTCCTTGAGCTAGGGCCCTTCATATCGACTCAAGTTGGCTTCTTTCCTCATCCTTTCCAATCCTGCTGAAGGGTCTTGGTCAAAAACATCGACTATTTTTCCTCTCCATAGGTGCTGCTTGACCTGCAGAGTTTTTCCAGAATTTTGTGTGTGTTGATCTGGATTTCCAACATCTGCAGAATCTCTTGTGTTTATGACCCACTGGTTTATTATACCCTACCTTTGAAATTTAATATCTTAACATTAATGGAACGACTTCAAAAGGGATTGGGTTAGTAGGCACTGCAGCTGGTATGGACAACTTGGGATGAAGGTCCTCTTGCCAGAGTCTATCTTGTTCCTGATGAATCTTAGAACATTAGCCCCTGAAGATGCAGACAGCAATGGCAGGCAACAAAGCACCAAAATAGGAGTGAGGCAGCAAACCAGCGTATGATGCCCAGTGGTACAGCTAATAGAGCTGCTCCTTCATAACTCCTGTAACCCCCGGCACTGTCTATAAGGAGTTTCCATGCTCTTTCTGTGACTATGTTGGCTTCCCTTGGGTCACTCCACATTTGGTTGGCCAGAGTAAGATGCCGCTGTTATATCGGAGGGGATTATACGTTCAATGGCCACTTTATAAAGTACCCTCAATACCAAAAAATTGACACTGGGTGTATGTTTATAACCTTCTGCTGCTGTAGCCCATCCATTTCAAAGTTTGACATGTTGTGCATTCAGAAATGCTCTCCTGCACATTGATCATGTGGATAGCCAGAAGTCTTTTCCCAGGGCTGAAATGGCTGCCACAAGAGGACACAGGTTTAAGGTGCTGGGGAGTAGGTACAGAGGAGATGTCTGGGGTAAGTTTTTTACACAGAGATTGGTGAGTGCGTGGAATGGGCTGCCGGCAACAGTGGTGGAGGCGGATACAATAGGGTCTTTTAAGAGACTTTTGGATAGGTACATGGAGCTTAGAAAAATAGACGGCTATGGGTAACCCTATGAATTTCTAAGGTAGGGACATGTTCAGCACAACTTTGTGGGACAAAGGGCCTGTATTGTGCTGTAGGTTTTCTATGTTTCTATGCTTCAATGACATACCAAATATTGTTAAATTCCCACTGAAGTACAGCTTCTGTCTTATTCATGATTGCATCAGTATGTTGGCCCGAGGACAAGGCGTTGATGCCCAGAAACTTGAAGTTTATTCCAGTAACTCAAAGCATTCTTGATGATGGTATAGCAGTGGTCAGGAGTGTTGGCTCCTCTGGTTCCACTGGTGAGATGTCTGTAGTAAATTATCAGCGACCTTTTCAGCCTTTCCCCAGCAAAGATCAGGAATGCATCAAAGTGTGCTGTCTCGTGGATTTTGGTCACGGTGCTCAGCACCTCCACTGCCAGCTGTACTTTTGCCAGGGGTGGAAAATATACTTCCTCCCTTCCTTCCTCTAGTTAATTGGTCCATATTGGCAAAGAGTAAACTGATAAATCAGGCATGAACTTTCATAGTGTTTGCAGGGTGCTTGAAACTGTTAATTTAGCTTTAATCAGAAGTTTGTGAGGTTAAAGGAAAGGTTCTGTATAAGTGAAGGTAAAATAACCTTTGGCTAAAAAAATTAAAAGCATGATAAAGTGAATTAAGTTAATTAGTGATCCACCAATGTTTTCACATTGGAATAATGAAAAACAAACACCGTACTAAGTGTTTTGTTAATTAGATTGGAGCACATGTCAGTGTCATTTACACCCCACCATTTCATTAGCCAGTCCTAGATTACTCTGACAAAATTTTATCTTCCTTACAAGTTAATCATTTCACTAATGGTTTATTTAACAGTCACCATCATACAGTGGGTGAAGGTTGGGCATTATAATGATTTAAGATCCTTTTTAAATCAGAGTGATGCACCTGGATTCCATTAGAAAAGGTGATTAGACTGCCCAGAGCCATAACAGGAAAATTATTTCGAAATAACTCTAATTAATAATAGGAGAAAGTAATTTAAAAGTCCTGCATTTTGAGTCCATCTGGCATCAGTGATTAAGATACATTTCTTCACCATTGGATGGTTTGAACCCAGACCAGGAATTAACGATGAGCATCACTATGGTGATCTGTTTAAAGTGATGGCACTCATTGTTCATTCCCCACTGCAAGCAGTTCTAATCTAATTCTCCATGTTTTGGAGAAGCTACTGGGCCATGGAAGTGGAAGCACGATAGAATTTTAGATATATTGATCTGGAGGCCTGTGATTAGTGGTGTGCCACATGGATCGGTGCTTGGTCCATTGTTGTTCGTCATCTTTATCAACAACCTAATGTGGTAGACTGGAACAGCAAATTTGTGGATAGCACCAAGATTTGGGGCATTGTAGACAGCGAGGAAGGCTATGAAAGCCTGGATCTGAACCAGCTGGAAAAATCAGCCAAAAAAATGGCTGAAGGGATTTAATGCAGAGAGTGTAAGGTGTTGCACTTCGGGGGCAGAAACCAGGGTAAGACTTACACGCTGGGCAGTAGGAAATTGAGGAGTGCAGTTGAACACTGGGATCTGGGAATACGGATCCATAATTCCTTGGAAGTGGTGCCACAGACAGAGCCAGAAAAAACACTTCAGGCACATTGGTGTTCATAAATTAAAGTAATGAGTACCGGAGCTGGGATGTTATGTTGAAATCCTATAACATGTTAGAGTGGTCTCATTTGGAGTCTGCGTCCAATTCTGGTCACCTACCTACAGGAATGATATCAATAATATTGAAGGAGTGTAGAGAAGAGTTACAAAGAATTTGCTAGGAGCATCAGAGAATGACAGGAGTTTTGATATGAGGCATATAAAATCATGAGGAACATAGACAGTGTAAATGCAAGCAGGGTTTTCCACTGAGGCTGGGTGAGACCAGAAGCAGAGGTCAAGGGTTAAGTACAAAATAGTACAAATACTTTATTGTCACCAAATAATTGATACTAGAGTGTACAATCATCTCAGTGATATTTGTTTCTGTGCTTCGCACTCCCTGAAGTACAAATCGAAGTATATATAATAAAAATTTTAATTATAAATCATAATTAGAAAATAGAAAAGAGAAAGTACGGTAGTGCAAGTCAGGTCCAGATATTTGGAAGGTACGGCCCAGATCCGGGTCAGGATCTGTTCGGCAGTCTCATCACAGTTGGAAAGAAGCTGTTCCCAAATCTGGCCGTATCATGCTCCTGAACCTTCTCCCGGAGGGAAGTGGGACAAAAAGTGTGTTGGCTGGGTGGGACTTATCCCTGATTATCCTGGCAGCACTGCTCCGACAGCGTGTGGTGTAAAGTGAGTCCAAGGATGGAAGATTGGTTTGTGTGATGTGCTGGGCTAGGTTCACGAACTTCTGCAGTATCTTCTGGTCTTGGACAGGACAACTTCCATACCAGGTTGTGATGCACCCTAGAAGAATGCTTTCTACGGTGCACCTATAAAAATTAGTGAGGGTTTTAGGGGACAGGCCAAATTTCTTCAGCTTTCTCAGGAAGTAAAGGCGCTGGTGGGCCTTCTTGGCAGTGGACTCTGCTTGGTTAGACCAAGTCAGGTCATTTGTGATATTCACCCCGAGGAACTTAAAGCTTTTGACCTGTTCCATCTGCGCACCATCGATGTGGATGGGGCCGTGCAGTCCACTACTCCTTCTGAAGTCAACAACCAATTCCTTCATCTTGCTGACATTGAGGGATAGGTTGTTGTCTTCGCACCATGCCAGCAGGTTCTTAATTTCTCAGCAGATCACCCAGTATCTACGGAAAAAAGTACAGTCAACGTTTTGGGCTGAGACCCTTCGGCAGGACTTGTTTGTGTTTGGGCAGAGAGAGGGGAATCATAGTTGGGAAAAGGGGAAGAGAGAGGGGAGGGAGCAGGAAACACCAGACAGACATTCTGTAATGATCAATAAACCAACTGTTTGGAATCAAGTGACCTTGCCTGGTGTCTCAGGGCAGGATATGTCTGCACCCACGCCACCCCTCCACCCCTGGTACTCTTTCTCTGCCATATGTCCCACACCCCTCCCACAGTGCTCCACCCCCACCATTCCCAACATCCTTTGCTCCCGCCAGATTTATAAACTCACTCTTGACCCCACGTTGACAAATACTGTACTATCAAAAGTCTTAGGAGCCCTGGCTATATATATTATACGTCTCCAAGAGATTTACACAGTACTATACCTGTCCCTAAACCCTAACCTGACCCTTAAATCCCCTGTATTCTCCCAAAACATCCATACAATCCTAAAAGAAACAATTTAAAAGAAACACAGTCTGAGTGAAGTCCTCAACATCTTGACACCACCTTACTGTAAACTACCAATTTAGCAGACCTATCACCAGCAATGATTTCTATTCATTTACTGCTGATAACGTAACAAAAGCACTTCAACTCACTGAACATTACTGAACAAAATACTTCATGCCAAGACACATAAAAACATATGATCAACACCTTAGAGAAATGAAGTGTTTCAAGTAGGTTGTAGAGGAGGGAAGGAAGATATAAAGCTGTAGGGATGGAAATATAAAGATTAGAGACTGTAGCAGCCGAAGGCAAAGATACCAACTGTGAAATAATGGTGGCTCAGTAGCATAATGCTTTAAAGTGCAAACGATTTGAAAATTGGAGTTCAGTTCCTGCCAGTGTCTGTAAGTCATTTGTATGTTCTCCCTGTGTCTGTGTCAAAGTTTTTTGTTGATGTGCCAAAGATACGAAAACTTCTAATAAAGTAGAAGTGCTGACGTGACACTTGCATGTTGGTCCCAGGACAGATCCTCGGATGTGTTAATCCCAAAGGTACCATCTGTTTTGTTATGATTGTCAGTTATTGGAGTGGAGTCATAGCATCAATCAGCATGGAAACAGGCACTTGGGCCCAAATGATCCATGCTAGCCAAGATTCCCATTCAGCTGGTCTCCTTTTTAAGTGTCTAGTCCATAACCTTCAGAACCTTTCCTCTTGCTGTACCTGCCCTACTAGCTTTTAAAAGTTGTTGTTGCTCCAAACAGTAGCTGATAATTTTCAGATTAGAAATATGACATAATCAAAAATCAAAATGTAAACTCCTTATCAAATAACGTTCACCTCACCAGTTGCAGTGTTTCACACTTCTACGAAGCCTTCAGTATCTTAATGTGGTGTGGTTGAATACAGACCGGAAAACAACATTTGAGTTTGTCATGCGTGCAAATTCACTATTGTGAGGATTAGTGTAGTAGGGGTTGACATAGTGATCCACATGACATCATCATAATATCATAAATTGTCCGGTGTTGGTTTAAAGACTTAGCGTACGAAGATAGACTGCACTATAATGTGGACCTGATTTCCCAAGGCTCTCCAAAACAATGCTGTAACTGTTGGGCATTGCCTTTGACCATACATCTCAGGGTGAAGGACAGGTCTAAATTATGCAGAGATTATGCATCCACTGAGCTGCATTGGAAAAGGGAAACAACATTAATTTATTTTGATATAAATAGGCCAGTGGTGTGTCCTTGTCCAACCACATAGCCATCATGACCATAAGAGTGAAACAGAGCCTCTACTTCCTCAGGAAGATAAAAGAAATTCAGCATTGAAACTTACCAGTTTTTATCGATGCACCATACAAAGAATCCTGTCCGGATGCATCACAACTTGGTCAGGTAACTGCTCTGCCCAGAACTGCAGAGAGTTGTGGGCACAGCTCAGCACACCACAAAAGCCAGCCTCCTCTCCATGGACCTTGTCTCCATTTTTTGCCACCTCAGTAAAGCAGCCAACATAATTAAAGATCCCACCCACCCAGGACATTCTCTCTTCTCCCCTCTCCTTCTGGGCAGAAGATAAAAAAGCCTGAAAGCGCATATCACCAAGCTCAAGGACAGATTTTAACCTGCCATTATAAATCTACTGACTATAAGCTATTGAATTCAAAGTAGAAAGTATTGAATCTTATATGGATGTTTGATTTTCCAATCTTCCTCGTCATGGCCTTGCACCTTAGTGTCTACTTCCACTGCACTCTCTATATCGGAAACACTTTATTCTGTACTGTTACTTCAATGTACTAATGCGATGAAATGATCCATACAGATGGTATGCATAGCAAAGATTTTCAATGTGACAAAAATAAACTAAGTTACCACATTTTTGCATATGTCCAACAGCCTATTTTTTCCCTGTTTTAAGCCAGATAGTAACTGCAGGTCAGGCAGCATCTGCAGAGAGAAATGAACAGTTGAAGTTTCAGGCTGAGACCCCTCGTCAAGAAGAGAGTTCATTCCTCTCCATCAATGCTGCCTGACCTGCTGAGTTTCTCCAGCATTCTGTGTGTGTTACTCTGGATTTCCAGCATCTGCAGAATCTCTTGTGTTTGCAGTGAGTTTAGGAGTTGTCACATCATGATTCAGTTGTAACAGACACTGGCAAACCCAGGCTGGGAATATTGTGTACAGTTTTGGTCAGCTTCTATAGGAAAGATATTATTCAACTGGAAAGAGTGCAATGATTACAAGAATGTTGCTGGGACCCAACAGGCTGAGTTCTAACAAGAGGTCTGGCAAGCTAGGACTTTAGTCTTTCATTATAGGAGACTGTAGGGCGACCTTATAGAGGTGAATAAAACCGTGTGGGGCATAGATAGGGTGAATGTAGACAGTCTTTATTCCCCAGGGAAAGGAAATCAAAAATCAAAGAGCTTAGATTTAAGGCAAAGGTGAACGATTTAAAAGTGACTTGAGGGAGGGCAATTTCTTCATGCAGAGAATGTAGCTGCCAGAGGAATTGGTTGAGGTAGTTACATTTAAAGGATATTTAGCCAAGTATATAGATTGGAAAGGTTTAGAAAGATATGGGTCAAATGCCGGCAAACATGGTTAGCATTAGCTTAGACTAGCTGAATTAGGCATCTTGATTGGATATAGAACTGTACAGCACAGTACAGGCCCTTTGGCCCTTCATGTTGTGCTGACCTTTAACCCTACTCTACAATAAATCTACTTTTCCCTCCCACATAACCCTTTATCTTACCACTGCCTGTAGGGAATTTATACATTTCCCGTTGACTACATGGGTTTTCTCATGGTGTTGCAGTTTCCTCCAACGTTCCAAAGATGTACCAGTTGGTAGGTTAATTGCTCATTGTAAATTGTCCCAGGATTAGCTAAGATTAAATTGGGAGATTGCAGGGTAGCACGGCTCAGAGGGCCAGATGGTCTATTCTGCACTGTATCTCAGTAAATAAAATAAATTTTAAAATAAATATTATTTCATCCATGTGTCTACCTAAGTCTCTTGATGTATTTGTCTCTACCAACACCCCTAGCAGTGCATTCCCAGAACCCACCACTCTGTGCAGAAAAAACTACCTCTGATATTCCCACTATACTTTGCTCCAATCACCTTAAAATTATTCTCTGCTTAGGCATGGATGAGTTTGGCTACGGGTCTGTTTCTGTGCTGTGTGATTATGACACTGCTGTTGGGAGACGTAGTTCCAGGACTGAAAAGAAGCATGAGTGTTACCCCGGCTGGTGTGCAACCTAAAGGGGAAGCTGAGGACATTGGCATCTCTGTTCACTATCTATCTTTTCACTTCTTGGTGCTGGAGGTCACACTTCAATGAGGAGCTTCAGAACAGCTTAGGCAGCACATCTTGTAAATGGTAGCACATTGGTAATGATAGTGACCAGAATAGGATTTTTCCGTTCTCAAAATAGGAGAGTTTTTCCAACTTCCTGTAATTTCTGCCCCCACTCACTTCTCTCCTTTTCTATTCTCCATTCTGGCCCCTGTCTTTTCTCCTCACCTGCCCATCACCTCCCTCTGGTGCTCATCCTCCTTCCATTTCTATCATGATCCATTCTCTCTCCTATCAGATTCTTTCTCATTCATCCCTTTACCTTTTTGATCTATCACATCCTAGCTTCTCAATTCATCACTCTTAGTCCCATCCACCTTCCTCCTCACCTGGCTTCTCCTATCACTTGTCAGCTTGAACCCCCTTCCCCTTCCCCCATGTTCTCAGTCTGGTTTATTCCCCCTTCCCTTCCAGACCTGTTAATGGGTCTTGGCCCAAAACGTCGACCATTTATTCCCCTCCATAGATACTGCGTGACTTGCTGAGTTCCTCCAGCATTTTGTATGTGTGTTGTTAGCTTGCTCTCTCCTACTCCTCACCCCCCCCCCAGAATATTCAGTGATTATTCGATGCAAGGTTTGTTGTCATCTGTAATTTCTCCTTTCTGTGTTGCTAGGCCATCCAGCCACCCTCGTCTGCCGGGCATTCTTTGGGTACAGCTCAGTTAACCCCATCATTTACTGGATGAAAGGTGATAAGTACATGGAGGAACTGGAGGACAATCAGATTAAGGAGAGTGAAATCAGGTATGGCTTATTTTACATGGATTTTTATTGAAAATGAAACAATGTAATCTGTTTTATCCATACCTCATATTCCATCTGAGTAGCACTCAAACCCATCAGCATGAATATCGAGTTCTCTAACTTCCGGTAACTTCTCTAGCCCTCACTTTCTCTCTGCCATGCCCAGTTTTGGCTCTCCTCTCAACTTTTCTCTTTTTCTCATCTGCCTATAAGCTCTCTCTGGTGTCTTTCCACCTTTTCCCCATGATCCACTCTCCTCTCGTATCATGTTCCTTCTTCTTAGCCCTTTACATCCCCCTTTTTCACTTCAACGCTTGCCCCACTCACCTACCTTCCACTTCACCTGGTCTCACCTCTCACCTTCTAGATAGTACTCCGTCCCCACCCCCACCTTCTTATTCTAGCTTCTTCCCTTTCCCTTCCAATCCTAATGAAGGGTCTCAACTCCTTATTCCTTTTCATAGATGGTGCCTGACCTGCTGAGTTGCTCCAGCATTTTGTGTGTGTTCCTCTGGATTTCCAGCATCTCCAGAATCCCTTGCATTTGTATAATGTGTTTTCTTTTAGTACCAGCTGAGATTTCAATCGTTTAATGATAATGAAATGGGATTCCCTGTGAAGTGATTTTACAATGTAAGATTTTCTTTAAATTGGTCCAAAATGATTAAATGGAACATATCAATCCTTGTCTTCAATGGTTATTGTTAAGGGATTACACAGTACCTATTTGTGATAGATCTGTCATAAGTAGAATTGTTGATTATAAATCACATTTCTCTCCCCCCCCCCACCAGGTTCAGAAAAAATATTTACTTTGTGCTCCTTCATATTAACCTTGTTTATTTATTTAAGTGCCTTTAATAATCCTATTCCAGTTGACAAGCCTGAAATAATTCAATTTCTAATTTTCTTGTAAGATTCTCAACCACTAAAGACAAGTATGCAGGACAACATGTGGGCATGCTATGTTGGCACTACAGCATGGTGACACTTGGGGGTTGCACCCAGCACAATCCTTGGACTGTGTTGTTCATTGACACAAATGACACATTTCACTACGGTTTGATGTTTTGATGCGTGATAAGTAAAGCTAATCCCTGAAGATCTTTAAGATGTTGGACAGGGCAGTTTGGTTTTGGGCAAACATTACTATGTCTCTTTTCCATGGTATCTCCAAGAAAGAGGACTAGATTAGCACTGAATATCTGACACAGAATGTATAAATATGCTGCCTAACCTGCTGAGTTCCTCCAGCACTTTGTGTATGTTGCTTAAGATTTCTGGCATCTGCTTACATGGTCAAATTTACGGCTAACAACCCCCCCCCCCCCCACCCCACCGTGGAAACCAAACACCAATTAAGAAAGGCTACACATTTGGAAATGAAAATACTGAGGATATAGTCAGGGTAATGAAAGTGTGTGTGTGTGTGTGTGTGTGTGTGTGTGTGTGTGTGTGTGTGTGTGTGTGTGTGTGTGTGTGTGTGTGTGTGTGTGTGTGTGTGTGTGTGTGTGTGTGTGTGTGTGTGTGTGTGTGTGTGTGTGTGTGTATATATATATATATATATATATCAGGGCTTTAATTAGAGGGAAGACTCTGGTGTGTTGGATGGAAGGAGGAAGAGTTAAAAGACGATACTGAGGTTTGGGACTTGCCAGCGTGATGCTGCTTCATGAAGATGTTGCTGTCCCAGGGGTGCCCAACAACGCACACCCTCAGGACAACATGGTCTAGTAACGCACTCAGTGGTCAAAAGGAGCACTGGAATTTGGTCTGCATCTAATGTGGGAATATTAAGTGTGTCAGTTCAGAAATACCAAACAGTGAGCTGTTGAATTTCAGGAGTAACATAAAATGACAGCTATTGCATTTCATATTTCATATTTGCAGCTTTGAAATTGACTAGGGCACAGGATTAAATTGTGAACAACACAGACAAAATGCTGGAGGAATTCAGCAGTGTCTATGGAGGGAAATGAACATATCCTGATGAAGTACTGGATCTCACTCTGAAATGTCGAGCGTTCAATTCACTCCAGAGGTGCTGCCTGACTTGCTGAGTTCCTGAAGTGCGTGTGTGTATGTTACTTAAGATTTTCAGCAGCTGCAGAATCTCTGTCTTCATGATCGAACTTAAGGACCCGCTGGTGGAAGCCAAACACCAATTAAGGAAGTGTACACATTTGGGGTAATGAAGATATGTATACATAGCTGTTGCTAGTTTTAGGCTAAGCTATATTGAAATAAGATAAGGCAGAAGAAATGTTGTAAACACAAAGTGCACTGCAGATGCTGTGGTCAAATCAAGATGTACAAAAAAGCTGGATGAACTCAGCAGGTCGGGCAGCATCCGTTGAAAGATGCAGTCAACGTTTCGGGTCAAGACCCTTCGTCAGGACTAAAGAAGGATGGGGCAGGGGCCCTATAAAGAAGGTGGGGGAAGGTGATAAGGCCAAACTTCGGTTGGAGAACTGTCCTTCATATTCCCATTCGGATATGTCCATACATGGCCTCCTCTACTGCCATGATGAGGCCAAACTCAGGTTGGATGAACAACATCCCATATACCATCTGGGTAGTCTCCAGCCCCTTGGTATGAACATCGAATTCTCCAACTTCCGGTAATTCCCCCCCCCCCCTCCCTTTCCCCATCCCACCTTCACTCTGTCTCCTCTTCTAGCTGCCTATCACCTCTCATGACTCTGCCTTCTTCTACTACCCATAGTGCTTTCCCCTTAGATTCCTTCTTCACCTCTCCTGCCTATCCCCTCCCTGCTTCCCCTCCCCCACCCCTTGTTCTTTCCTCTGATTGGTTTTCCACCCTCCCCCCACCTTCTTTATAGGGCCCCTGCCCCCTCCTTCTTTAGTCCTGACGAAGGGTCTCGACCCGAAACTTTGACTGCTTCTTTCAACGGATGCTGCCCGACCTGCTGAGTTCATCCAGCTTTTTTGTACGTCTAGAAGAAATATTGTGTTGTGACTGATCTCTGTTGTACCTGAGATATGAGATTTATTTACCACTAGTTCAGAAAGAGGCAAACACTCCACTTCATCAGTAGTTCATCCTTCAGCGTGTATATCAATGCAATGTAAGTGGCTCAGACTGGACGGCAAAGTTTGCTATTACAAATCCTATTACTGTCATTTCAATATTGAATTTATAGTGTCACTTGGCAGACAAGCAATATCTGGCAGTAAACACTGAATCTTAAGCTGAATGAAGTCAAATCTTGGGATTGACGGCCTTTCAGAGGACAGTCAAGAGTTAAACGCATTGCTGTGGATTGCAACAGACAGGGAGGGCAAGTTTTCTTCCCAAAAGGACATTTATAAAAATCTATTAATTTAACAACCTGCATTACTGAAACCAGCTTAACTCCAGATTCATTTTACTGCCCAGATGCTGTGGTGGGAATTTGATCTCATGTCTACAAATTAATATTCAAAACTGAATTACTTGTCCAATAACACAACTCTTACACTTCTAAATCCGTGCATGGCCTGCAGCAAATTCTAGAAAGTTTACCCTGTGCTGCATGGATATCTATTAACAGTATATCTGATTCAAAAACAAAGGAACTACCCTGCTCTCAGCTCATGGATTTTAAACAAGAGAAAATCTGCAGATGCTCGAAATACAAGCAACATACACAAAATGCTGGAGGAACTCAGCAGGCCAAGAAGTTATTTAGTGCAAGAGATACGGGGCTGGAGAAGGGGGAATCTGATAGGAGAGGACAGAAAGCCATGGAAGAAAGAAAGGGGGGAGGAACACTGGAGGGAAGAGATGGGCATGTAAGGAGATAAGGTGAGGGAGGAAATGGGAATGGGGAATGGTGAAGGTGGGCATTTCTGGAAGTTTGAAAAATCGATGTTCACGCCATCAGATTGGAGTCTACCCAGACGAAATATAAGGTGTTGCTCCTCCAACCTAAGTATGGCCTCATCGCCATACTGAGGAAGCCATGGACTGACATGTCAGAATAGGAATGGGAGGTAGAATTAAAATGGGTGCCCACTGGGAGGTCCCCTTTCTAGTGGAAAGAGCGAAGGTGCTCAGCTTGTCTCACTGACTTTGTTTCCATTGCAGATCTGTCAGATGTATGTTTGTCACACCAGTGTTGTATGATATCACATTAAATCAAGAATATTGTATTATTTCATTACAATTTCAAGCACTGCCAGTGAGAATGGATCAGTGGTCTCTGTATGAAAATTCTGAAATCTATAAGAAGCCAGGAAACAACTACCCTCCTCCCCACAACTGCTAGAAAACCTCATAGAATCAGATCAATTAACAACTTCCAGCAAGGAATTAGATAGTTACCGTACTTGAAAGGAAAACCAGTGTTGTGCTATGAGGGAGGAAAGGGACATTTCTAATCCAATGGGTTCCAGTTAATTGGGACACATCAGAACCAATTCATTTTGGCTCCAATTAGCCGTAGTTTCATGGAAATAGTTAAAAACATATAAAAAAGACAAACAACCATTTAACTGAGTAACAAATAATGTATTCACATGAAATACAGAACAATTTAGAACACTAACAATACTACTATAGTACTATAAAACCATAATTTCTAATATTTCTCGATGGAGGAATTATGTGCTGCCATTTTTCTGCTGTATATTATTTTGATTGACTGTAAATGAACAAAATCAGTACACACACCTGGTGCAGATAATGGACTTCCTCCATACAATGCTTTCGACCTTCAAATCTTCCAAATCTTCATTTTCATTGTAATATTTGAGCTGATTGTTGATACTTTCAAATTTTTTGTAGTTCCTAACTTGTTGAAGCAGTGAAATCATTTCAATTTCAGACCTAGCCATTTCTGGCATTTCCAAGCCTGAATGCTTGAAACTGCAGTGAACAAAACAGTTCCGAATTGCCTTACTGCTTATTTCTCAGCAACTATCAGTGACAAAAATCACTGATTTTTAACACAATCATGCAGCTAACACCATTTAACACATGTGCTTTATGCACAATATAATGTTTAACAGCCACACATTCGCACACAACTGAAGTTACTTAGAAACTGTTTGGCAACAGTCTCCTGTCTTCATGTCCAGCATAGTGTCCCAAATAAACAAAGTAAATCCCAGTCATTTTCTCAATCAGTTTTTGTTCTTTAAGTGTTGTCCCAATTAAGTAGTTGCTTTGATTAACCAATGGTCCAATTAATGGAAATCAACTGTATTTGAGCAATTTTTAGAAAAAGTCAACACACACACACACACACACACACACACACACACACACACACACACACACTCACACACACACACACACACACACACACACACATATATACAGTACATGGAAACACATGCAAATACACACGAACAGGTAAGCACACACAATCAAGACACACACACCCACACACACATACATATGAACACAGACACAGTAATGAAATAGACACCTTTGTGTCATGATATTGCATTCTAATGGAGTATTAAGAACAGATTTCAGAAAATTTGATTTTATTTTTGAGTTAATCTGTCATCCTACTATGCCTGTGCTAAGCTGCCAGTATCCCCGCAGATTGATCTGTGTGGTTCATCTCAGTCTTAAATCTGTGGAATGTATCACTTGACTGTTGCAACATTGGAAAAAACAACTTGGGTGCTGTGTCCACTTGTCAGGAAGCAAGGTTGACTTTCCATCCCTTCATGGAGAGTAATTGGACAAACTTTCCAATGGCCATTCGCACAAAATGCTGCAGGAATTCAGCAGGCCAGGCAGCATCCATAGAGAGAAGTAACCAGTGAACATTTCGGGCCAAGGCTATTCACGAGAACAAGAGAGGAAGGGGGAAGAAGCAATGGTTGTTTTCTCTATCCACCTTAATTATCCTGCATTTTCAGCTCTCTAAATAGCTCAGGTGCAGGGCAATTTATCCCCATGACTCTAATTTGTTACTCTCATTATATCATTACACTGGCTACAATGCAATTATTTACGTTTATTGTTCTGTTGTGCATCTATAGTCCTGCTCTTTGAGTGTAATGAGACAGGGACCTGTTAGCTAACTGGATTAAAACACTCCCTGCAGTGAGAATCAGAATCAGGTCTTCCCACCGATCTCCCTCCTGGCACTTATCCTTGTAAGCGGAACAAGTGTTACACCTGCCCTTACACTTCCTCCCTCACCACCATTCAGGGCTCCTGACAGTCCTTCCAGGTGAGGCGACACTTCACCTGTGAGTCGGCTGGTGTGGTATACTGTGTCCGGTGCTCCCGGTGTGGCCTTTTATATATTGGTGAGACCCGACACAGACTGGGAGACCATTTCGCTGAACACATACGCTCTGTCCGCCAGAGAAAGCAGGATCTCCCAGTGGCCACACATTTTATTTCCATGTCCCATTCCCATTCTGATATGTCTATCCATGGCCTCCTCTACTATCAAGATGAAGCCACACTCAGGTTGGAGGAACAACACCTTATATACCGGCTGGGTAGCCTCCAACCTGATGGCATGAACATTGACTTCTCTAACTTCCGTTAATGCCCCTCCTCCCCTTCTTACCCCATCCCTGATATATTTAGTTTTTTTTTCTCTCTGCCCATCACTCTGCCTGTTCTCCATCTTCCTCTGGTGCTCCCCCTCCCCCTTTCTTTCTCCCGAGGCCTCCCGTCCCATGATCCTTTCCCTTCTCCAGCTCCGTATCACTTTCGCCAATCACCTTCCCAGCACTTAGCTTCATCCCATCCCCTCCGGTCTTCTCCTATCATTTCGCATTTCCCCCTCCCCCCCACTACTTTCAAATCTCTTACTATCTTTCTTTTCAGTTAGTCCTGACAAAGGGTCTCGGCCTGAAACGTTGACAGTGATTCTCCCTATAGATGCTGCCTGGCCTGCTGTGTTCCACCAGCATTTTGTGTGTGTTGTTGTTTGAATTTCCAGCATCTGCAGATTTCCTCGTGTTTGCTCAGGTTTATTATTCCTGACTTACACTGTGAAATTTATTGTTCTGCAGCAACATTACAGTGCAATAAATTTTTTTAAAAATCTGTAAGTTATAAAATATATAAACAAGTAGAGCAAAAAGCAACCAAAATAGTAAGGTGGTGTTCATGTGTTCATGGACCTTTCAGAAATCTGATGACAGAGAGGAAGAAGCTGTTCCTGAAATATTGAGTGCTTGTCTTCAGGCCCACATCCCAAGACATGCCCTCTTGTCATTAGTACTGTCAGAGAGAATGTACAAGAGCCTGAAGACACACCACAGATTCACTATATCTCTGTTCTAAAGAGATTCTGTAAATGCTGGAAATCTTGAGCAACACACACAAAATGCTGGAGGAACTCAGGGGGTCAGACTGGATCACCAGAGGGGTGTAATCAGTTGACAATTTGGCTGAGACCAAAGGCCGACAGTTTATCCCCTTTCGCAAAAGTTCTCTGACCTGCTGAGTTCCTCCAGCATTTTGTGTGCGTTGCTCAGATTTCCAACGTCTGCAGAATCATTGGTGTCATTAAAATGATAACTTGGTGCACTAACAAGTGTTGAAGATATCCTGCTTTTGTGGATTACATCAGCACCTTGCGGCCTCCTCATGCTGAGAATCTGAAAAAGACATCAAATGCAGAGTCAAGTAGCAGATGCTTATCTATTTGTTCACAATGGTTCCAGTGTACAAATACGTAAACGTTTATTTGACTGCATTGCACCATTCTCAAATCAAAATAGTATTCATTAAAATTTCATGTCTATAAAATAAACATGGCCTCCTGAGTGATGGGAATAAACTGAACTGATACTGTACCTTATTCAGGAAAATATCTGACATGCTCTTCCTAACTCCTAAATCTTCTGTGCTGGTAGGCTATCACTCAGGCTAAAGTGTGCACAGTGTGTGTGGAGTTAATTATTGTACATCTCCCATTGATTAGCGTGGAAAATTTGTTTGTTTTCCAATTGCACCCATTTGATCACAGTGAAGATTCTGACTTCATGCAAACTGTCATCAATCAGTCTGCTCAGCAGTCATCTCTTCAGCTATTGATGGCTTCTCTACAAAAGAGGGCATATCTCCGAACTGAGGCCTTATAAGGCATTGGTCAGACCACATTTGGAGCATTGTGAGCAGTTTTGTGCCCCCTTATCTAAGAAAGGATGTGCTGGCACTGGTGAGGGTCCAGAGGAGGTTCACATGAATGATCTCGGGAATGAAAGGGTTAACATATGAGGAGCGTTTGATGGCTCTGGGGCTGTATTTGCTAGGAGTTTAGAAGAATGGGGGGGGAATCTCATTGAACCTATCAAACATTGAAAGGACTAGATAGAGTGATATAGAGAGGATACTTCTTATATTGGGGAAGTCTAGGACCAGAGGGCATAGCTTCAGAACAGGGGATGCCCCTTTAGAACAGAGATAAGGAGGAATTTAATTAGGCAGAGATGGTGGCGAATCAGTGGAATTCATTTCCACAAAGAGCTGTGGAGGCTAAATCATTGAGTGCATTTAAAGGGGAGGTTGATAGATTCTTGGCTGCAGAAATGTAACTCCAGGAAAACATACCATGCACCATCAATCTGCAAGCCATGGCATTCAGTGACATCAGCTATATTATTTGTGTGGCTTGTACTGTGTATGATTGTTGGTATTGTGTTTTGTATCTTGGTCCCAGAGGAATACTGTTTTGTTCATGTATATGGTTGAATGACAATTAAACTTGAACTTGAATAGTAAGAGCATCAAATGTTACAGGGAGAAGGCAGGAGAATAGGGTTGAGAGGGATAATAAATCAGCTACGATGGAATGGCAGAGTAGACTCAATGGGCTGAGTAGCTTAATTCTGCTTCTTAAGGTCTTATGGTCTAAGTAGAGTGATTCTAAAAATAATCTCCTTCAGCATAAGACATATGCAAGTCAGGAAGTAAAGAAAAACTCAAAGAAATCCTAGACTTACCGGAATGTTCTCAGCATAAATGCTGTTTGGAAACCATCCCTCAATAAAGCTGGAGTCACAAGTGACTGCAGATGCTGGACTAAATCAAATCAGGTTCATCATCACTGAAATACTGTATGTAGTGAAATCTGGTGTTTTGCAGCATCAGTACAGTGCAATACATTAAAAAATACTATAAATTACAATAAGAAATATATATAAAATTTAATTAAATATGTAGTGCAAAATGAAAGCAAAAAGGGGAGTAGTGTTCGAAAAATAGTGAGGTAGTGTTCATTGGTTCACTGTTTGTTCAGAAATCTGATGGTGGAGAGAAAGAAGCTGATCCTACAGCATTGAGTGTATGTGTTTAGGCTTCTATACCTCCTCCCTGACAGTAGTTAAGGAGGACAGGGCATGTCTTGGGTGACGGGGGAGTTCCTTAATGATGGATGCCACCATTTTGTCTTTTGAAGATGTCCTTGATGATGTGGAGGCTGGTGCCCATTATGGAGCTGGCTGAGTAGCAAAACTCTTCCGCTTTTTCTGATCCTTTGCAGTGGCTCCTGCATAGCAGATTGTAGACAGCTAACAACTTGATAGAGGAACTCAGCAGGTAGAACACCATCCCTGGGGGGAAATGAATTGTCAACAGTGTGGGTACAATCTATTTTGTTAGGATCTTACACTTTATTGTCCCCTTCACTTCACTTCCTCTGCAACTGTTACACCATATCCTGCACTCTGCTAATGTTTTAACCTGTAATGCCTCAATGCACTGCTGTAAATAATTGATCTGCATGAACAGTATGCAAGACAAGCTTTTCACTGTATCTCAATACATGTGACAACAATAAACCAATTCCAGTTCCAATTCCTTCAAGTGTCTATCCAATTTTGAAATCGCCAGTCACTCCCTTTCCACCATCTCTGTAGGCTGAGTCATTAGCCCTAACTGAAAAAAATATATTGTGGTGAGCATTTGGTCCATAATGACAGACAAGGAAGCTTATTTAACCCAGCAACTGTTTTTATTGAGATAAACACAAATGCAGACCGGGTGCAATGACCTGGGGAGATAACTGCTCCATCTCATACAAACAGAGCGGTGGGGTGATTATCACACACCCTGGTTACAGTCAGGGTGATCCACAAACACACAAGCTCGCTGCGCACCTGCTGGTGGTCCATAGGAGGGATGGGGGGGATCAGTACCACCATCATTGCTTGCCCCTGGCTCTGCTCCTCAAGGCAGTGACACTCGGTCATTCTAGCCACCACGTCAACTGCCCTCGGGGCTGTGGAAGCTCAACAACCAGGTCAGCGATGCGTGGGCCCTGCGAAGCAGGATCCATCGGCCGAAGAGGGAGGGGTGGAAGTGGCGGAAGGCCTGGACCACAGCTAAGAGTTGACCACAGTTGCATTCAGTGTGGCTCAGGGTGTGGCTGAAGTGCACCACAGCATGTTCTCCTTGGACAGCGCTACACCCGAACGTCAGTTGCTGGCATCTGTGTCAACAGCGAGGGGTGTGCTGGACCAGGGTACATCAGCACCCGGGGCCTGGGTTAGCGCAGCTCGGAGCTGGTCGAAAGCGGCAGCGCAGGTGTGAGTGCAGGAAAAAGGCTCCCCTTCTTGGTGAGCTGGTGCAGGGAAATGGCGATGGTGGCCGAGACCTTAACAAACCAGCGGTAGTATGATGCTAGCCCCAGGAAACTGTGAAGCTCAGAGACATCGCGAGGGGTGGGCCATTCCTGGGCTGCTGACACCTTCTTAGGGTCTGTCACCGCTCTATTGGCACTCACCAATGCCCCAGGAACCTCGTCTGGACACGCAGCAGGCAGCATTTTGCGGGGTTGAGCAGGCAGATGCCAGTGAAGACCTCTTCCAAATTCCACAAGGCGTTATCAAAAATGGCAGCGTGCATCAGGAGAATGTGCAAATAGATGATGCGGCAACTCCACGGGATGTGTGCCAGCACCCTATCCATCAGTCTCTGGAATATGGTCGGGGCGTTGCACAGGCCAAACGCCATTACTCAGAATGCCACCGCCCTTGACCAGTGGTGAAGGCAGTCCTGGGCCAGTTCAACCTGCCAGTAGCCACTGCAGAGATTGAGAGAGCCAAATCATTCGAACCCACGATGCAGTCCAGGGCATCATCAATTCAGGGCAGCGGGTAAGAGTCTTTCTGGGTCATGGCATTGAGACGGTGTAGTCCACATAGAACAGCCACAGACCTTCTTTCTTCCCGACCAACACTGCCGGGGCTGCCCACGGGCTATTGAAGGGCTCAATGATGCCAGCTCCTGCCATCTCTTTGACGCGCTGCTCCGCTGCCTGGCATTTGGCGAGGTCCAGGCGATGGGGCAGCAGACAGGCAGGCTGGGCGTCCCCAGTGTTAATGTGGTGTTGGAAAAGCCCCATGCATCTGCAGTCCCCATCTCTGGTTGTGAAGGCGTCGAGGAGCTGGTGTAGGAGGTCCTCCAGCCACCGCCGCAGGTCCTGATCCAAGGTCTCGGTGCTTTGCTGCCACATCCCTCACACTGCCTGCACGTTCTCGCTGGAGGATGCCGTTGTACGGCCGCCAATGTCGTCATCCTGCATCGATGTGGTTGCTGATGACGGGAGCACAGGGAGCTACACCTAGATGACCGCTGGTGGTTACTGCCACACCTGCCTGGTCCTGCTTCCTGGAGTGGCCCTGCCGGAGAGCTGTGGCTTCAGTGCCGAGGTGGAGTGTTGCCCCCCACCCCCCCCCCCCCCCGGCACATCCACACGGGGCCGCCAGTGAGACAGCAGGTTCAGACCAATGACGCGGGAGTCCCAGATGTCGGCGAGCCACACCTCATGCTCCACTGCGCAGCCTCCCCTTCCCTCTCATCGCTGCACAGTCACCGGTAACCATAGCCAAAAGGACCATCGTTGTTGCCTTCCCAGGCTGGTCCGTTTAGGAGAGGACACTCAGAAAGATTGTGGCGATGATTGACCCCGTGTCCACCAACGCATGGCACTTGATACCCTCCACCACACAGCCCCACGTATAAGCCTTGCTTTTCACCCAAACAGCCCATGCAGGAAGGTGGCAACAGAGGAATTCTGCTGGAGGTCTCAGGCATTGCTGAATCAACATGGGTTCTAAGATTGTTGCTGCACTCTGCGCCTCTGCCAGCGAAGATGGTGATGCCAGGTGAACGTGCTGCCAAAGGTGTTCCAGCGTCAGCGCCTTTATTAGGCAAGTTTTTCCTAAGCTGTGGGAGGGAAGTGGAGGTAGCCATGCCAAACACAGTGGTGGAGGTCTGCTGCAAATGCCTCCAGACTTTCTCCCATCCAGCGCTGCCTGCTGTCCAGTTCTTTCCTCATTGCTTTTTCCGATGGCCTCTGCTCGAAACGCCATTCTGGCACTGCTACGAGGGCCCTGTAGTCGCACCACTCAGCCGGAATTAGGTTAAAGAAGATCCGCAGGGCATCCCCACTGATGCCAAGGCAAGATGCACCGCCATCTTGGTGAGGCTCCACCCGTAGTTCCATGTGGCAAGTTTAACTTGCACTCAGTAAGGCTCCAAGCAGTTGGCACCATTGTGTCTGGAGAGCTTCAGGGTGAACCTTGTGGCATGAATTTCTGAAGCCCATCGGTCTTCCTCTCACTCCAGCAGCAACAGTGGTGGCCGCTGTGGTGCCCATCCTCCCATGGCTGTGACATCTTGCATTCCCTGGTGCAGGTGGGTGATGCACCCTTCGTTCTCCCCAGGTTGGGGAGCCTGGGTATGCTCGCCCCATCAGGGTTCCCTGGGAAGGCAGGATGCTCAGTTCCCAGGTCTCCCTCTAAGCCTTTGGGGGCCTGGCCTGGGAATGAGAGAGAGATATACTGCTTGGTCCTGCAACTTATTCCCCAAGTTTTAAGGAGCTCCATCCAACGTCACAGCTCTTCAATCTCGCCATCAATTTCTAATCCCACTCCTGATACCAATATGGTGAACATTTGGTCCATAATGACAGACCTGTAAGCTCGTTTAACTCAGCAACCATTTTTATTGTGATAAATACAAGAACAGACCTGGTGCTATGACCCGGGGAGGAAACAGTTTAGTCTCTTACAGACATGAAAGGTGATGATCACACACCCTGGTTACAGTCAGGGTGACCTACAAACTCACGTATAACCCAAGCTGAAGTGGAACAATAAATGAACTTGAACCATTATCCCATGGAAGCATTTTAACACAAGAACTATAAATAGCACTGGTTATTAGGAACTGTCAACCATGCCGCCCCGCCCTCACCCACCTCCGGAGCACCACAATATTCGTCATCACATCCTGTCTATATTTTTCACCTACAATCTATCTGTATACTCACATTCATACACCACCAGCAATTAGGAAAGACTTCCTTCATCCACTTTAGTTAAGCCTATCAGCTTCTCAATTACTTCTTTCAAATCTCTCATTGATCTCCTTTCTCCAAAGGAAAGTAACTAACTTGTAGTTAGTTACCTTGTAGTCATTGTAGTGAAACAACTTTGTGCCCCCTGGAGCAACGGTCATTAGATGGCTCCGTAGTCTGTTTTTGGCTGGGGAGAATAGAAACCTCTATAGATCTGTAGTAGAGAGTATATTGAATGGCTGCATCACAGCCTGGCATGGAATTGCCAATACATTTGAATGGAAAATCCTACAAAAAGTAGTGAATTCGGCCAAGTACATCACGAGTAAAGTCCTCCCAATCGTTGAGCTCATCTACATGAAACGCTGTCATAGAAAGCAGCATCCACCATCAGAGATCCGCACCACCCAGGTCATAATCTCCTCTCACTGCTGACATCAGGTAGAAAGTAGAAAAGCCTCAGGATCACACTACCAGGTTGAAGAACAGTTACTACCCCTCAAACATCAGGCACCTACATTTTGCCTACAGACACAACCGATTGACAGATGACACAACAGCCACATCTCTACACACTGTCCTTACACATCTGGAGAAGAGGGATGCTTATGTGAGAATGCTGTTCTTGGACTTCAGTTCAGCATTGAACACCATAATTCCTTCCAGCCTTGACAAGAAGCTCAGAGACCTCGGCCTTCACCCTGCCTTGTGCAGCTGGATCCTGAACTTCCTGTCAAATCGCCGGCAGGGTGGTAAGATTGGGCTCCCTCACCTCTGCCCCTCTGACCCACAATACAGAAGCCCCTCAGGGCTGTGTACTAAGTCCCCTCCTTTACTCTCTGTATACCCATGACTGTGTCGTCACCCACAGCTCCAATCTGCTAATTAAATTTGCTGACGTCACTACACAGATTGCCTTAATCTCAAATAATAATAAGGCAACCTACAGAGAAGAAATCATCAGCTTGATACAGTGGTGTCAAGGAAACAACCTCTCCCTCAATGTCCCAAAAACAAAGGAGCTGGCTGTGAACTACACGAGGAATGAAAACAGGCTAAACCCTATCGACATCAATGGATCTGGGTTTGAGAGGATGAGCAGCTTTAAGTTCCTCAGCAAAAACATCACCGAGGAACTAACGTGGTCTATACATACCGGCTGTGTGGTGACAAAAACACAACAGTGCCTCTTTCTCCTCAGACAGTTGAAGAATTTTGGTATAGGTCCCCAAATTCTAAGAACTTCTACAGGGGCACAATTGAGAGCATCCTGACTGCCTGGTATGGGAACTGTACTTCCCTCAATCACAGGACACAGAGAGTGGTGCGGACAGCCCAGCACATCTGTAGATGTGAACTTCAGACTATTCAGGACACTTATAAAGACAGGTGTGTAAAAAGGGCCCAAAGGATCATTGGAGACCTGAGTCACCCCAACCTCCAACCACAAACTGTTCCAGCTGCTACCACTGGGAAATGGTGCCACAGCATAAAAGCCAGGACCAACAGGCTTTGGGACAACTTCTCCCACCAGGCCATCAGACTGCTTAGTTCATGCTGATGCAACTGTATTTCTATGTTATATTGACTATCCTATTGTGTGTGTGTGTGTGTTTGCACCCTTAACTCCTGGTGGAGTCGTCAGGGCGCCATCATGACAAGCTTTTTGCACTGATCTTTTTGGTGATTGCTCATCGTACGGCGTGTCTTGGGCATCTGAAACCTGGTGGAGCCCATCCCTCTCCAGGCTTTTTTTTTACAAGGTCGAGTTGCTAGCTCAACACTCAACCCAGGCACGGATAGAGGAAGTCCAGCACTGATGCCAGTACACCACCAGCCGGCTTATCCTGTTGTACATAATATTTATCATAAATTACTATAATTGCACATTGCACATTTAGATGTAGACGTAATGTAAAGATATTTACTGCTCATGTATATGAAGGGTGTAAGTAATGAAGTCATTTCAATTCAATTCAATTCTTGAATGAAAGAGGATAACTACTCTCAACTTCACTTGCCTCATCATTAAAATGTTCCCACAACCAAAGATCTCATTTTCAAGGACTCTTTTATCTCATTATCTCATGTTCTCATCATTTTTTAAAAAAATATTTTCATTTGCACAGTTTGTTGTCTTCTGCACTCTGGTTGATCTTTTATTGATCATGTTATTGTTACTATTTTATAGATTTGCTGAGCTAGCCCACAAGAAAATGAATCTCTGAGCCATATATAGTGACATATATGTATTTTGAGAAAAATATTTACTTTGAACTTTGAACTCTGTGTGTGTGTGTGCACACGCGCACATGAGGGTCTGAACATGTGTGTCTATGTATCAATGTGTGTATGCATGTGTGTATATGTGTGCACATATATACGCATGCATGCATACATAAATCTGTGTCTCTGTGTGCTTTTGTATGTTTGTGTGAATCATATTCATTCCCTACCTACATGCTGTGTATACATGCATGTGTGTATACAGTATGTGTTATGTATGCTGGTGTTCCATTGACCACTGTGCCTTGTGCCTTGAGCTGTAGGTGAAGTCTGATTAAGGCGCTGGAACTCAAATCCCGATTCTTTATGCCCACGGATATCTGTGCTGTGTGTGTGTTCTGTAAATCATCCCGTCTGGTTACCCCTTGTGTCCACTCACACTCTGCAGTCACTAAGTTTACAGAAATAGAGTTGGACAATTAACATGCAGGGTCCTCCTACCATCAACCTCTACAGCCAATTAAATTTTAATAAGCCGTACTGTCTGACACCATCAATAACCCCTAACATGTGACTTATTTCACCTTGACAGCTCCCTGCTGAGATCTTTCACCAAGTGCGCTCTCCACTCGGCACGCTAAATTATTCCTTCAATTTGCAATGTCCTGCAAAATATACTTACTGCATATCCTTCTGTCAGATCACTAGAGTTCCTTAATTTTTAGATATAAAATGACACTTCTGAATGATGTCCTTTTTTGTCAAACCTCCCAGTATTTCATTAATTCCATGTGTCAAGTACATATTGTGTTGTACTATCTTCATCTATGTCTAAATCTTTATCAGAGATTTGCTCTGAATTCTAACTCGAGCTTATGAGCTTGTGGAGGCTCATGGCTGTTTAGAGGAACTGCTTTGCTAAGATGTAGTATAGTAGTTTAATTGTCACATTGTTGGAGTCCTTATTCAGAGCTGCAGAGTAATGATCTGCAAACATGAGCTCACATACAATTTTGGCAGCCCAGGAACTTAAATTCAATAAATTAAGTGTTAGCATTTTGTAACTCCAAAGGTTAATCGAAAGAAAAACACGGGAGCCAGAATAACAGGTCGACTTTGTTTTACTTTAGTGAGGCACACACAAATGATCCGGTGCTGTAATGATGTATGCCAGTCACATACTTCTTACATATATTCCATAAGGAATTACGTAAACAAACAACAAATCCTTAATCAGACAGTATATGCTTAATATTATTCAAATATTAAATGCACTACACTCCTCCCTCCTTAGCTGCAAGCTACGTATAGAATGCATCTCAATTCAAATATGTAACGTATTGCTGTCTAGTTATCTATCTACAGTACATGTAATACTACTGTACTATATAATACAACTGCTGTATATGTAACTTAGTAAATTTTAAAGTTGTCCCATTCAGGCCTAAAGATTTAATTGCTGTGGAAGATTTCTTACTCTTGTGGGCTAATGTCTTTCCTGACAAGGAGAATCACCCTTCTTGGCTGGTGAGACGTGGCTGTGAAACAATCTCAGTTTCTGAGGCGTCCTCCAAGGTGGTGGTTGTAAAGAGTTAACGCTGGGACTGGAGAAAGTAGTTCTGAAAGTTCTGGGCACGTTTCTTCTCTGATAACTGACTCTGCTCTCCTCAACTGATTGATGTGCCATCTCCAGATGACATCAGATGCAACCTTCACTGTGTAGGAGAGTGGTTCAGCTCCGCCCTTAATCTTTCCATACCCACTTATATTCACCTCTGTAGTCCCTCACCAGGACTGCTTGTCCAACAGTGAAACATCAGACCTCAGTGTTTGAAGAGCCCTCCATTTGACTCCACTGTGGTGCTGCATACTCCTTCTGAGTGTGGGTTTGAGGAGATCCAAATGTGAGTGCAAGGGATGACCCAGCAACAGCATCACTGGTGAGTTGTAGGTTGTGGAGTGTGCGGCATTGCAATATGCAGGGATGAAATTTGTGAGCTTCTGATTCAGTGTCAGTGTTGTGTGTTCTGCTGACGTTGCTTGCAGTGCATTCTTTAGACTCTGGATGAACCTTACTGCCAAGCCATTTGTAGCTGTGTATATGTCTTATTCCATTCATTTTCAGGAATGACTGCAAGTGCTCCACAACAAGCTGTGGTCCATTGTCACTGATTAAGAGTTCTGGAATACACATCCTTGAGAAGAGGGTTCTCAACACATCAACATTGGACAAGACAGTAGTTGAGGTCATTGGGAACACTTCTGCCCACTTTCTAGCTGCATGCACTACCACCAAGAAATTTGTGTCCATGAATAGTCCAGCGGGATCCCCAGGATTCCTCTGCCAGGGCAATGAAGGCCATTCCCAGGGATGGGGAGGCACTGCTCTTGTCATCGTCTGCATGTGTTAGCTTCCCAAACAGTGAATGGCAAGATGCTTGATCTGCTGATCTATCCAGCTCCAGCAGACAAAGCGTTGAGCAAATGCTTTCATTTAGACCATGTCTTGATGACCGCCATGTAGATCCTCCAACACTTCAGCTCTCAGCTTGGATGGTACAACAACTCTCAATCCCCACATAAGGCAATCCTCACCAAGGGCAAGATCATCCCGGTGCTGGTAAAAATGGAGGAACTGGAATTTCTGCTGCACATTCCAGGCATTTTAGTTTGCAACGTAGAACTGAGAGAGGGTTGGATTTTTTTCTGGTTTGCCCTTGGATCATCTCTGCCATAATAGGGAAACTTGCATTTTGTAATAGTGAGAATACGTCAAGAGGAACGTCCTCTTTTGTAAATTTTCCAGTTATTTCCTTTTTCTAAGGGTTAATGGGATAATCCATCAGCATTTCAATGATTAGGTATCATCTTGAATTCAATCTTGTAATTGTGTCCTCCAAGAAACAGAGCCCATCTCTGCATTCAGGCTGCTGCTGTTAGTGAAACACCCTTCTGTGGATCGAAAGTGAATGCCAATGATTGATGATCAGTAATGAGGATAAGCTCTCTCCCATGCAAGTACTGGTTGTAATGTTTTACACCCCAAACCAGACTTAGGGCCCCTCTGTCAAACTGTACATAAATTTTCTTTGCAGCAGCAAGGGAACAGGCTACGGAGCATTCACTTCCATCACTCATAACATGAGACATGACTGCACCCTACACTATAAGGCAAGGCACCACAAGAAAGCTTCTCTGGACAATGTGGATAATAATGTGTGAGTACAGTGTATGGTGTCACCATTTCCTTTGTCATTTGGAAAGCCACTTCACACTGGTTTGTCCATTTGCATTTCTTCCTGATCTGTACTAATGAGTTCAAGGGCTGAAGTAGTGTAGCCAGGTTAGGCAGGCACTTGTTATAGTAATTGACAAATGCTAAAAAGGACTGCAATGATGACACATCCTCTGGCATTGGGTTATTCATCACTGCTTGAATTTTCTCAGCATACTTGTGTAATTCTTATGATGAGACCACAGAAAATGAGGCTTGGTCTAAAGAATTCACACTTGTTGTTTCATGCTCTGAGCCCATATTCTATTCTTTTTAACACTCTCTTGAGATTTTGAGATGTTCCTTGTCATGCTCATCAGCCACAGTGATTTCACGCAGGTAACACAGAGTGCCTGGGCAGCCTTGCAGTGCCTGTCCATAACTTTCCGTCAGAGTGCAGGTGCAGATGCTATTTGAAAAATAAGCCTTTTATAGTGATAAAGCCATTTGTGAGTGTTTATGGTGAGAAACACTTTGGACTCTTCTTCCATCTCCATCTGTTGGTAGGCCTCGGCTAAATCCACTTTGCTGAAGTGTTTTCTTCCAGAACGGTTTACAAAGATATCCCCTATCTTGAGCAGAGAGTATTCATCTTCTTTTGATACTGAGTTGATGGTAACCTTAAGGTCACCAGAGATCATGATAGACCCATTCTTCTTGGCTACTGCAATGATTGGTGTTTCCCATGGGCTCCACTCAAACTTAGAAATAATTCCTTCAGCCTCTCTAGCTCACTGACTACTTTATTAGAAATAGTATATATAAAGAACTGGAGGGGCTTTGTTAAAACTTGGGTTGTGGCATTTTCATTTAACACTATCTTCCCTTGATATGTTTGAGTTTTCCAATGCCATCTTTGAACAATACTGTGGCATCATCCAGTACCTTTCTTAATTTTCTTTCAGTTGACTGTATTGCAGGGATGGACCTTGCAAATGGTGAATGGATCTCCAATCAAGTTGTAGTTGTCTCAGCCAATTATAACTCCTCAATGCTGGCCCTCCTGTTTTTACCACATACAAGCCCAATGTGGTTTGTTGGTTACTGTATTTCACTGTTATAAATGTTATTGCCACAGGAGTTATCTTTATTCCCCACTCTAAGTTCTTGGTTGGATATCTAGATTCAAGATTCAAGATTCAAAAACTTTATTGTCATTCTAACCGTACATCAGCTCTGCAGGGCAGAATGAGACAGCTTTTCCCAGGAGCAGTGCAATCATAACATAACAAACGCAACACTAAATAATAAACATAACAATAAATAGTAAAACACAACAGCCACATGTCAGTTAAATGTAAGTTATAAGTGTCCAGTGCAAGTTAAAAGTGTCCAAAGCAGAGTCAGGTAGAGCAGCTATTTAGCAGTCTGACTGCCTGTGGGAGGAAGCTGTTTAGTAGCCTTGTGGTTTTAGTTTTGATGCTCCTGTAACGTTTACCTGATGGCAGAAGAACAAACAGTTCATGGAGAGGGTGTGAGGGGTCTTTAATGATGTACCGTGTACATCGACTCTGAAAGAGGTCTTGGACAGAAGGTAAGGAGACCCCAATAACCTTCTCTGCTCCCCTAACCACCCTCTGCAAGGCTTTTTTGTCGGCAGCACTGCAGCTGGAGTACCAGGTTGTGATGCAAAAGGTCAGCACACTCTCAACCACTCCTCTGTAGAATGTAGTTAAGATGTTAGTGGGGAGTGATGCTTGTTTAAGTTTCCTCAGAAAGTGCAATCTCTGTTGGGCTCGTTTCACAATCCCAGTGATGTTCCTGGACCAGTTGAGATTGTCCGAGATCTGCACCCCAAGGAACTTGATGTTTTCCACTCTCTCCACTGTGGAGCCGCTGATGCTGAGGGGTGTGTGCTCAGGCTGAGACCGTCTGAAATCGACAATCATCTCCTTGGTTTTGGTGACATTAAGAATCAAGTTGTTGTCTCTGCACCAGCTCTCTAGGTGTTTGACCTCCTCCCTGTACATTGTTTCATCATTTTTGCTGATGAGCCCCACCACTGTGGTATCATCAGCAAAGTTACTGATCAGGTTCCCTTTGAATCTGGCTGCACAGTCATGTGTTAGCAGTGTAAACAGCAGTGGGCTGAGCACACAGTCTTGTGGGGATCCAGTGCTCAGTGTGATGGAGTCAGAGATGTTCCTGCCAACACGGACTGACTGTGGTCTCTCTATCAAGAAATCCAGAATCCAGCAACACATGGCAGTGTTAAGGCCAAGCAGTGACAGTTTCTCCACTGGTCTCTGCGGGATGATGGTATTGAACGCTGAATTGAAATCAATGTACAGGATTCTGGCATAAGTGTCTTTGTTGTCCAAGTGAGAGAGAACTGTGTGCAGTGTGGTGGATATTGCATCCTCCGTAGAGTGATTTGGACGATAAGCAAACTGTAGAGGATCCAGCGATGAGGGGAGGCTGGCTGTGATATGAGGCTTGACAAGCCGTTCAAAACATTTCATCACTATGGGGGTCAGGGCAATGGGATAGTAATCATTCAGACAGGCTACAACTGATTTCTTTGCTACAGGGATGATTGTGGAGGTTTAGAAGCATCTGGGGACAATGGCTTGACTAAGGGAGATGTTGAAAATGTCTGTCAGGACATCTGCTAACACATCAGCACATTCCTTGAGCATACATCCAGGGATGTTGTCAGGACCTCACGCTTTTCGTGGGTTAACCCTGGCAAGGGTCCTCCGTGTTTGCTCTGAATCAATGATTGGAGCCGGCTGATCAGATGGTAAGAAGGGACTGGCTCTTCCCCTTGCTGTAGAGTTTGATGCTTCGAAGTGTGCAAAGAATTTGTTAAGCCTGTTTGGAAGGGAGGCGTCGCTGTCATCAGTTTTCTGCCTGATCTTGTAGTCTGTCAGAGCTTTAATTCCCTGCCACATCCGTCTGGTGTCCCCTGTGTCACAGAAGTGTCCATGTATATTGCCTGCGTAGGCCCTTTTCGCTTTCCTGATCCCTAGTGAAAGCGCAGACCTGGCTGAGTGAAGTGCACTCCTGTCCCCCGATCTGTAGGCTGTGTCATGGGCCTTCAGTAGTGAACGCACCTCTGTTGTCATCCATGGCTTTTTATAACCATGTGCAGTGAAGGTTTTCATCACAGTGACATCCTCTGTGCATTTGGCTATGTAGCTGATTACTGCCTCCGTGTACTCCTCAATGTCTATATGGTCATCATAGGAGGCTGCTGTCTTGAATATGTCCCAGTCTGTGTGCAAAAAACAGTCTTGTAGTGCTGAGGCTGCTCCTTTTGGCCAGACCCTTATCTGTCTTTTCTCTGCTCTCACACGTTTAAGCAGTGGTTTATATGCTGGTGTTAACATGACAGATATGTGGTCAGAGTGGCCAAGATGGGGGCAGGGGGCTGCTTTGTACGCCTGTGGGGTGTTGGTATAAACCAAGTCCAGTAGGTTGTCTCCCCTGGTTTTGAAATCCACATATTGCAGGAATTTGGGGAACACAGTCTTTAAGCTGGTGTGGTTAAAGTCCCCAGCAATCACCACAAAGCTGTCAGGATGTGTAGTCAGTAGCTCACTGATGGCTTCACATAGGGCTCCCAGTGCTTCGTTAGCATTAGCCTCAGCATTGGCACTGGGAGCTATGTAAACAGCTGCCACAAGCACGATGGTGAATTCCCTCGGCAGATAGAACGGCCGGCATTTCACAATGAGAAATTCAGCCAGTGGTGAGCAGTGTTTAGCAGCTACTGTAGCGTTCGCACACCAGTCTTTGTTTATATAAATACACAGACCTCCTCCTCGGCTCTTACTAGGAGAGGAGCTAGCTGCCTCTCTGTTCGCACGAAACGATGTCATTCCCTCTAGCTGTATCGCCGCGTCCGGTATACTGTCATGGAGCCAGGATTCCGTTAAGATATACTCACAGCAGTCTTTAAACTCCTTGCGTGTTTCTCTCAGCAGACGCAGCTCATCCAGCTTGTTGTCGGTGGAGCGGACATTTGAGAGCAGGAGGGACGGTACCGCTGGCCTGGTGGGGTTAGCTTTTAGCCTAGCATGGATGCCAGCCCTCTTACCCCTCCTCTGTCTTCTCTCACAGCGCTTTTGCTTCCTCCTCCCTCGGGAAGCAGCCGGCTGGGTAGCGGATAGTAGTCCGTAGCGGCGTAAACTGTCCATGTTACACCAGAACTCGTCAGTTTTTCTGACATAGTTTGCCCTGATGTTAACGAGCATATTCCGACTGTATGTTATGCATCTAGGACAAACAGAACAAACACTAGATACACTTATCTACAGGCTTCAGTTCAGTATCTTCAAAATGCTATTTAAACATTTTGTAAAATGACTGAAACAACCGAACCAGTGTCCATTTCCATTTTAATTAAGTTGCCGCTCACTTCTGGGGTCAGCTATATTGCTTGCCTCCTGTTAATTTTCACTTTGTAAATCTCAAGGATATTCAATCCTGTGCCACTCTCATCATTATCAGATTTTTCATCAACAGCATGTAGATTTGAGCTCTTTTTGAAAGTGAAACTTGACATTTTATCTTTTTCTCTGCCCTGTGCAGTCCATTTATTTTGTCCAACGTGCTCTTTGTATGTGTCTTACTAAGCTGCATTTTATGCAAGTTTCACCTTTAAGCTTACATTGGTGTATTGGCTTTATTGGTAAGAAATGATATTAAATCATTAGAAAGAGGTGACAGAGGATCGGAGAGTGCAGAATCTTTATGGGTTGAGCTAAGAAATCGCAGGTGTTAAGGGACCCTGATGGCAGTTATATACAGGCCTCCTAATAGCTGCAGTGATGTGGACTACAAATTACAACTGGAAATAGAAAAGGCTTGCCAGAAGGGCAGTGGTATGATAATTGTGGGGGATTTTAACATGTGAGTGGATGGGAAAATTAGGTCACCACTGGATCTCAAGAGAGAGAATTTGCAGAATGTCTACGAGATGGCTTTTCAGAACAGCTTGTTGTTGAGCCCACTAGGGGATCAGCTGTACTGGATTGGGTATTGTGTAATGAGCCAGAGGTGATTAGAGAGATGGAAGTGAAGGAACCCTTAGGAGGCAGTGATCATAACATGATTGAGTTCATTGTGAAATTTGAGAAAGAGAAGCTGAAATCCGATGTGTTGGTATTTCAGTGGAGTAAAGGAAGTTACAGTGGCATGAGAGAGGAACTGGCCAAGGTTGACTGGAAAGGGACACTAGCGGGAAGGACGGCAGAGCAGCAGTGACTGGAGTTTATGTGAGAAGTGAGGAAGGTGCAAGACAGATATATTCCAAAAAAAAAGAAATTTTCGAATGGAAAAAGGGTGAAACCATGGCTGACAAGAGAAGTCAAAGCCAAAGTAAAAGCAAAGGAGAGGGCGTACAAGGAATCAAAAATTAGTGGGAAGACAGAGGATTGGGAAGTTTTTAAAAGCTTACAAAAAGAAACTAAGAAGGTCATTAAGAGGGAAATGATGAGCTATGAAAGGAAGCTAGCAAATAATATCAAAGAGGATACTAAAAGCTTTTTCAAGTATATAAAGAGTACAAGACAGGTGAGAGTAGATATAGGACCGATAGAAAATGATGCTGGAGAAATTGTAATGGGAGATAAGGAGCATGGTTTCCTTAAAGGAAAATCCTACCTGACAAACCTATTGCAATTTTTTGAGGAAATTACAAGTAGGCTAGACAAGGGAGATGCAGTGGATGTTGTGTATTTGGATTTTCAGAAGGCCTTTGACAAGGTGCCGCACATGAGGCAGCTAAACAAGATAAGAGCCCATGGAATTACGGGAAAGTTACATACGTGGATAGAGCGTTGGCTGATTGGTAGGAAACAGAGAGTGGGAATAAAGGGATCCCATTCTGGTTGGCTGCCAGTTACCAGTGGTGTTCCACAGGGGTCTATGTTGGGGCCACATCTGTTTACATTGTATATCAACGATTTGGATCATAGAATAGATGGCTTTGTGACTAAGTTTGCTGATGATACAAAGATAGGTGGAGGGGCTGGTAGTGCTGAGGAAACAGAGAGTCTGCAGAGAGACTTGGAAGATTGGGAGAATGGGCAAAGAAGTGGCAAATGAATTACAATGTCGGAAAGTGTACGGCCATGCACTTTGGTAGAAGAAATAAACGGGCAGACTATTATTTAAATGGGTCGAGAATTCAAAGTTCTGAGATGCAACAGGACTTGGGAGTCCTTGTGCAGGATACCCTTAAGGTTAACCTCCAGGTTGAGTCGGTGGTGAAGAAGGTAAATGCAATGTTGGCATTCATTTCTAGAGGAATAGACTACAGGAGCAGGGATGTGATGTTAAGGCTCTATAAGGCACTGGTAAGACCTCACTTGGAGTACTGTGTGCAGTTTTGGGCTCCTTATTTAAGAAAGGAAGTACTGATGTTGGAGAGGGTTCAGAGAAGATTCACTAGAATGATTCCGGGAATGAGAGGGTTAACATATGAGGAACGTTTGATCGCTCTTGGACTGTACTCCTTGGAGTTTAGAAGAATGAGGGGGGACCTCATAGAAACATTTTGAATGTTGAAAGGCATGGACAGAGTGGATGTGGCAAAGTTGTTTCCCATGGTGGGGGAGTCTAGTACGAGAAGGCATGACTTGAGGATTGCAGGGCGCCCATTCAGAACAGGGATGCGAAGAAATTTTTTTAGCCAGAGGGTGGTGAATCTGTGGAATTTGTTGCCACAGGTGGCAGTGGAGGTCAAGTCATTGAGTGTATTTAAGGCAGAGATTGATAGGTATCTGAGTAGTCAGGGCATCAAAGGTTATGGTGAGAAGGCTGGGGAATGGGACTAAAGGGGAGATTGGATCAGCTCATGATAAAATGGCAGAGCAGACTCGATGGGCTGAATGGCTGACTTCTGATCCTTTGTCTTATGGTCTTATGGTATGTGAACCCCTGCCTCAGTGGTAACACATTTGTTCAGCCAGGCTGGTTTCTGTTTGGATGTTGCAATTTTGTTCACACTCACTTTCACTCCCGACTGCAACTCAATTGTGTCTCTGGCTGCCTTTTCCATTGATACAGTGATTTCAACTGCTCTTTTAAATGAGTTGAACCTCAATTAGGAGCCACTTTTGAATGCTTTCTTGAAACATTCCATAAACTAAATGATCTGCCTGTGCATCATTAAACTATCACTGTACTGATAATCTTCAGAGAATTTCTTCAAATCAGCCACGTACGTTGGAATGGACTCCCCTTCCTTTTGATACCGCTTGTGAAACCTAAAGGATTCTTCAATCAACAATAGTCTCAGTTCTAAATGTTCCTGCATTATGTTCACAATATCAGCAAAGCTCATTTTGGCTGATTTGGTTGAAGTAGTCAAACTTCAAAGGAATTTGTATGCTCTTGCACCAATTGCATTCAGCAAAACTGTCTATCACTTTGCTTGGAAATTTAATTTGCTTCAAAATACTGCTCAGTTCATTCAGTACACAACTAAGTTATCCATTTTGCAATCAAACACATCTATCATTCTGATGTAACCGGTCATTTTTGCTTTTTTGAAATGTATTATTATTATCACCCGGTTATCACTCTTTATGAACCCCTAAATTTCATTCATTTTCTGCATTTTGTAACTCAAGCATCTCTCTCTCCCACATAGAAACATTTTCTGCTCTTCAACAGGTATGTAGTCATCTCAATTTCATTTTAAAACTTCCTCATCACCACTTTTGTGTTTTGAAACTCCAAAGCTTAAATTGAAAGAAAAACATGGGAGCTTGGGATAATTTTGTTTTACTTTAGTGAGATGCGCATGTATGACGTGGTGTTGTAATGACACATGCCATTAACATACTTCTTACATATAACCTGTACCTACTTACATGAACAATGAATGCTTATGAAACAATGTATTTACAATATTACTCAAACATTACTAAAAATATTAAATACAGTACATAAGTAACTATGATAATTGCAAACAGCCAGATTCAGATTCATTTATTTATCACATGTACATTGAAACATACAATGAAATGCACCATTTGTGTTAACAACCAGCACAGCCTAATGATGTGTTGGGGGCAGCTTGCAAGTGTTACCACATATTCCAGTGCCCATAATGTTCACCAGGAAAACACAGAACACAACCAAACAGAACGTAACAAACAACAAAATAACAACAGCAAATCAAGCTCTTTCTCTCTCTCACACACACACACTCCTCCTCCAGTTCCAGGACAGGCCTTCATTCTGCACTCTCCTGTCCTTCAGCCAAGCTCACAAGCTCATCCGAAGCAACCCTGGAACTATCCTGTCCTTACATAGTAGTAAACAGTCAAGAAGAAAATGTTTGCGGCATTGATCGTGAGGATAGTCAGAGGCTTTTTCCCAGGGCTGAAATGGCAAGCATGTGAGGGCACAGTTTTAAGATGCTCAGAAGTAGATACAAAGGAGATGTCAGTGGTAAGTTTTTTACGCAGAGAGTGGTGACTGCGTGGAACGGGCTGCTGGCAGCAGTGGTGGAGGTGGATACGATAGGATCTTTTAACAGACTCCTGGATGGCTACATGGAGCTTAAAAAAATAGAGGACTATGGGTAAAGCCTAGGTAGCCTAAGGTTGGAACATGTTCGGCACAGCTTTGTGGGCCTGTATTATGCTGTATGTTTTTTTATGTTTCTATGTCCCCAAGAACCTTCAGCATTTTTGCTGTATTACAAAAGTCAAATGTCAGTGGGTCGGCAAAAGATGATGAAACCTCTAGGACATTCCCCTCTTCATCAATGGAGGAACAGACGCAGATAAGACCATAAGACCATAAGGCATAGGAGCAGAATTAGGCCATCTGGCCCATCAAGTCTGTTCCATGGATCCTTTTTTTCCTCCCTCCAATCAAGAACCTGTCAATCGCTGCCTTAAGTATACCCACCGAGCTGGCCTCCACAGCTGCATGCGGCAACAGGTTCCACACATTCACCACCCTTTGGCTAAAGAAATTTCTCCGCATCTGTTTTGAAAGGGTGGCCCTCTATCCTGAGGCTGTGCCCTCTTGTCCTAGACTCTCCCTTCATGGGAAGCAGCATTTCCACATCTATTCTGTCTCAACCGTTCAACATCTGAAAGGTTTCAATGAGATTCTCCCTCATCCTTCTGAATTCCAGCAAGTGCAGAGCCAGAGCCATCAAACAGTCCTCAACAGTCCCTTTCATTCCTGGAATCATCACTGTGAACCTCCTCTGGACCCTCTCCAATGCCAACGCATCTTTACTAAGATGAGGGCCCAAAACTGTTCACAATACTCAAGGTGAGGCCTCAGCCGTGCCTTATAAAGCCTCAGCATCACATCCTTGCTCTTGTATTCTAGACATCTTGAAATGAATGCTAAACAGTACTGTCCTTCAAGTATGGAGCAGTGACTTAAAGTTCAGCCTGACCTCTAATTCCCCCACATACAGGTAAGATCTTAGACAAATATATATAGCTAGGGTGCCTAACACACCTTTGCACAGTACTGTAGTAATTTTATGTATTACACTGTACTGCTACCGCAAAAGGAATCAAACTTCATGACATATGTGAGTGATGATCAACCTAATTCTGATATCGGCCTCTATTGTGGATTGAGAGTCGGACGGCAGCAGGGAGAGGGGAATCATAGTTGGGAAAAGGGGAAGGAGAAACCAGAGAGATATTCGGTAAAGATCAATAAACTAAATGTAATCAAATGGCCTTGCCTGGTGCCTCAGCGCTGTGTGTGTCTGCACCCACACCACCTCCGACCCCTGGCTCTCCTCTGTCACCTGGTCCACACCCCTCCTGCGGCACTCCACCCTCACCATTCCCAACACTGCTTGCTCCCGCCAGATTTACAAACGCACTCTCTGCTACACATTGCCACATTGACAAATAGAGTATTCTGCAAAAGATTTAGGCACCATAGCTACGGGGGTGGGGGGGGGGGGGGGATTGATAAGTTCGTGGCCAAAGGTAGAAGGAGTCAGTTTTAGAAAACCTAGCACATTTATTTTTCTACATAGTCCCCTCCTACATTTACACACTTAGATACGGATCTTGGACCTCCAGGAAATATCCACAGCAGGGGTGATTGATCAGTTTGTGGCCTAAAGTAGAAGGAGATGAGTTATACAGCTCTCTTTACATGTACATGCAGTTCAACTCTTTGAGTGATTATGCAGGAATTTTGAAGTTAATAACTCATCTCCTTCTATGTTAGGCCATGAACTTATCAATCACGCCTGCTGTGGACACTTTCTGCAGGTCCAAGATCCATATGCTCCACGATCACTGGACTAAGTGTATAAATGTAGGAGGGGACTATGTTGAAAAATAAATGTGCTAGGTTTTCTATGATTGACTCCTTCTACCTTAGGCCACGAACTTATCAATCACCCCTCGTATATACTGTATATGTGCCTAAGACTTTTGCACAGAACTGTTCTTCCATTTTGGACTCTTCACTCACAGTAGTCTCACCTCAATATTCAGAATTCTCCTTTTTTTTTGTTGTTTTCCCTTGTACTCTCTCAATGCACAAGTATAATGAAATGGTCTGTCTGGATAACATGCTTAGTATACAGTACCCAACAATAAAAAAAACATTTTACTAATTTACGTTACAAAAACTGTTGTGCTTGGTCTGTTCATTGGCACTCTGCACAATTGTGGGGAAAAGAAATTCCAGACACCCTCAAGATTATAGGGTGATATTCTCTGCTTCTACCACTAGGCTAAATAGGGTTTACTGACACATCAGTTTTATAATCCAGTGCAATGTTTGCTTCCTCCCAGCTGTTCTACTTACCTCACACTCTGTCACTCAACAGCTGGGTTATAGTTGCACCACCACACCCTCTGACTTTAACTTGAGCCCGAGTCGTTGGATCACTACTGTGTACAAACCTAAAATCACGGCCATTTTGTTAATAAAAATCAAGAGAGGCAGAGGTGATTGAAAGTAATCAAAAATACTGCGGATGCTGGAAATCTGCAACAAAAGCAGAAAACGTTGGAAAAGCTCAGTGAGTCAGGAAGCATCTGTAGCAAGAGGAAAGACAAGAGACTGCAGACTGTGGTATGCCATGGTAGCATAGCAGTTAGTGGAATCCTATTACAGCTCGGGGCATCAAAGTTCAGAGTTCAAACCCGGCGTCCACTCTATGTTCCATGTGTGCATGGATTTCCTCCTGTTGCTCCAGTTGCCTCCCACATTCCAAACACGTATCAGTTAGTAGCTAAACTGGTCATTGTAAATTGCCCTGTAAATTTTCCTGTGATTAGGGTAAGGTTAAATCGATGGGCTGCAAGATGGTAGGGTTCAATGGGCCTGGTCTGCACTGGATCTTTAAAATAAAATGTTGTTGGAATCTGGAAAAAACAAAATAATCTACTGGAGGGCAATTGAATGATTCCCCAGTTCAATAAGATGGACGTTACAATCTACCTTATTATGATTTTACACCTTATTGTTTCCTGCACTGCACTTGCTCTGTAGCTGTCGCACTTTCTTCCACATTGTTAGTGTCTTACTTTGCTCTGCCTCAATGCACTGAGCAATGATCTGATCTGTATGAACAGTATCCAAAAGATAAGATTAAACATTAGCAAGAGAAAATCTGCAGATGCAGGAAATCCAAGCAACACACACACAACATGCTGGAGGAACTCAGCAGGCCAGGCAGCATCTATGGAAAAAAGTTTCAGTCCAAAACTCTCCAGCAGGCCTGAAGGAAAGAAGCTGAGGAGTAGATTTAAAAGGTAGGGGGAGGGGAGAGAGACCCACTCGGCAATAGGTGAAACCAGGAGAGGGAGGGATGAAGTAAAGAGCTGGGAAGTTGACTGGTGAAAGAGACAGAAAGCCGTGGAAGAATGTCAAAGGGGGAAGGAGCACTAGAAGGAAGCAATGGGAGGGTAAGGAGATAAGTAAGATGAGGAAAAGGGAATGGGAAATGGAGAAATGGGAGGGGGGATTATCAGAAGTTTGAGAAATCTATGTTCATGCCATCAGATTGGAGGCTACACAAACTGAATGTAAGGTGTTTCTCCTCCAACCTAAGTGTGGTCTCATCACAACAGTGCAGGAGGCCATGGATGGATATATTAGAATGGGAATGGGAAGTAGAATTAAAATGGGTGGCGGATGGAGCATTGATGCTCTGTGAAGCGGTCTCCCATCTACGTTGGGTCTCACCAATGTACAGGAGGCCACACCAAAGCACCGAACACAGTAAATGACCCGAACAGACTCACAGATAAAGTGTCGCCTCTCCTGGAAGGACTGTTTAGGGCCTTGGATGGTAGTGAGCAAGGAGGTGTAGGGGCAGGTGTAGCACTTGTTCTCCTTGCAAGGATAAGTGCCAGGAGGGAGATCAGTGGGGAGGGACGAATGGACAAGGGAGTCACGTAGGAAGCAATCCCTGCGGAATGCAGAAAGTAGGGGGAAGGAAAGATGTGTTTGGTGGTGAGATCCCATTGGAGGTGGCAAAGTTTTGCTAGACACAGAGTCTGGTGGGCTGGTAGGTGAGGAGAAGAGGAATCCTATTGCTGGTAGGGTGGTGGAAGGATGGGGTAAGAGCAGACGTATGTGAAATGGAAGAGATGCATTGAGGGCAGCGTTGATGGTGGAGAAAGGGAAGCCCCTTTCTTTGAAAAAGGAGGACATTTCCTTCGTTCTGGAATGAAAAGCCTCATCCTGAGAGCAGATGTGGTGGAGATGGAGGAATTGAGAAAAGGGGATGGAATTTTTACAAGTAGTAGGGTGAGATCAGGTGTAGTCTACGTAGATAATACATTAGCTTTATTTGGCACATATGCATCAAAACATACAATAAATTGTGTTGTTTGTGTCACCAACCAACACAGTCCAACTGTGATCTGGGGGCAGCCTGCAAGTATCTCCATGCTTCAAGCATTTACATAGCATGCACACAACTTACCTGTAAGCTTTTGGAGTGTTGGATGAAAGAAAAGTACCCTGTTGAAAACAACAGGTCAAGGGGAGAACTTTCAAAACTCTTTACAGAGAGTGGCGGATTTGAATCCTGATTGCTGGCATTGTAAAGTACTATGCTAATGTGCTGCTCCCAGATAAGCATTTCACTGTATCTTAGTACATGTGACAGCAATAAACCAATTCCAATTTCAGTTCCAGTGGATCAGATAAATTTCCGTTGAAGCGGAGTTTTGGGTGAAGAGCCTTCATCTGGATGAATGGAATCTTGCCTATGGAAATAGCAGGAGTTAACTGGGTATTTTCCAGCAGTCCAGAGTATACAACATTACACACACTTATGATGCCCAGGTAAAGACACATTTCACCCTACCAGAGATGTTCCCTCTGCTCCACCCATCGCTCTCTCCCGGCTTCCCTGCTACCTTTGCTAACGTGTTTCTCCTATTCTTATAAAAGTTCTGATGAAGACTCTCAGACTTGAAACATCAATAGCTCTGCCATGGGGAGAGTGGAGAGCACAAAGTTCCTCGGTGTGAACATATAATGAATGCTCTAACCTGGACCCACAGTACCTCCTCATTACTCAAGAAGGCACAGCAGCATCCATACTTTCTGAGGATAATGAGGCGTGAAAGACACTGCACCCCCGTTCTAACCACTTTTTACAGGAGCACCATCAAGAGTGTCCTGTCTGGCTGCATCATCATGTGGTACGGAAGCTGCAAGGCGTTGGACCACAAGCCCCTACAAAAGATAGTAAAACCACTGAGAGTCTTGCTGTCCTATGTGTGACATTTACCAGGGGCGTTGTATATGGATGACGCGAAGCATTATTGAGGATTCCTACCACCCATCCTGCAATCTCTTTGATCCACTACTGTCAGGAAGGAGGTACAGGAGCACCAGGACTGAGACTGTCAGACTGGGTAACAATTTCTTCCCTCAGACTGTGAGACTAATGAATACCCTGTCACCACCACGGTCTCGACACTAGAGTAGTGAACTGCTTAGTGTACTGTTAACTTGTGCTTCACATGCATTCTGAATTATATTTTATTAACTTATTTGTAGTAATATTATGTTTCTATGTGCAGTGTGTGATGTATGCATTGTCCAGGAGAATGTTGTTTCATTTCATTGTATACATGCACAGACGGATGACAATAAACTTGAACTTGAACTTAAACACATTCCCTTTTCTACAGGAGCTACCTGACCCACCAAGAGCCTGTCTCTAAACTGTAGTATTCTATGACTCTATGACTCTAAGTATATACTGTACAGAATTCACTGGCTTTGTTTCTATCACTCCATCAGCCTGAAGCAATAATTATGTCCCCTTTGTCTCACCCACAGGGTTCTAAGTGAGCATCTTGGAGAGAAGGAAGTGGAATTATCACTGCTATTTGATTGGGTGAAGGAGGCTGACCTGGGGAACTACACCTGCATCGTAGAAAATCGGATTGGACGCACTCAAGCCAGCATACTTCTCCAGAAGAAAGGTAAGTGCCAGCAAGGTGAAGTGTTTTGACATAACAATTTGGCTTCTTGCGAATTTTTTTGTTTCCGTGTGATGGCTATGAGCTGGTATGAAGTAGAAGGCAGCAACCCTTGGCTTGTTGTGAGCTTACAGTTCATTTGCCTTGATTCAGCTTGTCGATTCCACTGTTCTGTTTTTCTCACAGAGAGTGGTGGGTGCGTGGAATGCACTGCCAGTGACAGTGGTAGAGGCAGAAACAATAGGGTCTTTTAAGAAACGCTTAGAGAGGTACATGGAGCTTAGAAAGACAGAGGGCTATGTGGTAGGGAAATTCTAGGCTGTTTCTAGAGTAGTTACATGGTCGCCACAACATTGTGGGCTGAAGGGCCTGTAATGTGCTGTAGATTTCTATGTTCTATCTTCTACGCTCTCTTGTTTCTTTCCTATTTTTCCCTTCCTACATCACTTGTCACTCAATCAAATTCTGCTGCCTTGACTCTATATGTCTCTGGTTCATCCGTTACCAGGGCCTCTTCAGATCTTTGATCAATCTCATTCTACCAATTTTTCCCATCTGTCTTTTCCATTTCACCCCAGGACTTTGACAATCCTGCAAAACCTTCCTGGCCTACATCCTCCGAGAGGTTCCTGCAACTTTCCAATTTAACCCTGCTACATTTCACTTCACAACTAGGATGAAACTTTGCAATTTCCTGCCTAAATTTCACTGCCACCCTCTCCACCTTGGAAGACTACATCTATTGCCAACTTCCTTCACATCCCTGAACTTGGGCAGATATTAGCTAAGCTCTAGCAAAGTGTCTTATCAAGCTTCACAACATTACAGGAAGTACATAATTCGGAAGCATTGTTGCTGTTGTATTTATAAAGGCAACTACTTCAGTGTCCCAGCTGGAGTGTGTGATTGGAGTGCCCTCTGCTGTCTTCTCCTATACCTAATATATCTCTCTGATAAAGAAAATGTCTATTTTGATTTCAATGTATTTGGAATAAGCTAAAAATGTACACAATATTCCAGTGCAGTGATTTGATGAATGTTTAATAAATATTCTCATGAATGGCAAAAGCAAATGCAATGTTTGCATTTATTCTGAAAGGATTAGAATATAAAAGCAAGGATATAATGCTGAGGTTTTAAAAGGCATTGGTCAGAACAAAACTGGAGTATTGTGAGCAGTTTTAGGCCCTTTATTTAAGAAAGGTGTTGGAGAGGGTTCAAAGAAGACTCATGAAAATTATCCCAGGAATGAAAGGGTTAATATATGAAGAGCATTTGATGGGTCTGGGTCTATACTTGCTGGAGTTTAAAAGAATTGGTTGGCTGGGGGGTGGGAGGAATCTTATTGATACCTACTGTATACTGAAAAGCCTAGCTAGAGGGGATGTGGAGAGATTGATTTTAATAGACAGAGGTGAAGTTATTGGGAATATTTAAAATTGAGTTTGATAGGTTATTTATTAGTAAGGGCATCAAAGGTTATGGCAGAAGGCATGAGAATAGGGTTGAGAGGGAAAATCAATCAGACATGATCAAATAGCAGATCACTCGATAGGTCAAATGGCCTAATTCTGCTCCTGTTAGCTTGTGGACTTATGGTCTAGTCTTGGACCAGAGGGCACTGCCTCAGAATAGAAGGATATCTCTTTAGAACAGAAATGAGGAGGAATTTCTTCAGCCAGAAAGTGGTGAATCCGTAGAATTCATTGCCACAGATGGCTGTGGACGCCAAGTCATTTGGTACATTTAAAGTAGAGACTGACAAATTGTTGATTACTAAACTCATCAAAGGTTATGGAAGAAGGCAAGAGAATGGTATTAAGTGAGATAATAGATCAGCCATGATCAAATGTTGGACTAGACTTGATGGGTCAAATGCCTTAATTCTGCTCCCATATCTTATGGACTTATGGTCTAGTTTAGGAACAGCAGTCACAACCTCAAAATTGAAGGACGTCCCTTTAGAACAGAGTTTTTTTTTGCCAAGGGATAGTAAATCTGTGGAATCCATTGCCACAGATGGCTTTTGAGACCAAGTCATTGGGTGTATTTAAAGTGAAGTTTGATAGTTTTTTGATTAGTAAAGGGGCCAAAGCTGGCGGGGGGAAGGCATGAGCATGGGGTTGAGAGGGAAAGTAAAACAGTGAGAAGTGAATGATGGAACAGATTTAAAGGGTGGAATGGCCTTATTCTGCTCCTATGTCTTATGATTTTATGGTATGTGCTTTGATTGTTAAAATAAGGAAACAATCCAGTCCTACTGTAATTCTGGTGGCAAATGTATGGCAGATGCAGTTTAATGTGGATAAATGTGAGGTTATCCACTTCGGTGGTAAGAACAAGAAGGCAGATTACTATCTAAATGGAGTCAAGTTAGGAAAAGGGGAAGTACAATGTGTTCTTGTACATCAGTCAATGAAAACAAGCATGCAGGTACAGCAGGCAGTGAAGAAAGCTAATGGCATGCTGGCCTTTATAACAAGAGGAATTGAGTATAGGAGTAAAGAGGTCCTTCTGCAGCTGTACAGGGTCCTGGTGAGACCCCACCTGGAGTATTGTGTGCAGTTTTGGTCTCCAGATTTGAGGAAGGACATTCTTGCAATTGAGGGAGTGCAGCGTAGGTTCACAAGGTTAATTTCCGGAATGGCGGGACTGTCATATGTTGAAAGATTGGAGCGACTGGGCTTGTATACACTGGAATTTAGAAGGATGAGAGGGGATCTGATTGAAACATATAAGATTATTAAGGGATTGGACACGCTGGAGGCAGGAAGCATGTTCCCACTGATGGGTGAGTCCAGAACTAGAGGCCACAGTTTAAGAATAAGGGGTAGGCCATTTAGAACAGAGATGCAGAAACACTTTTTCACCCAGAGAGTGGTGGATATGTGGAATACTCTGCCCCAGAAGGCAGTGGAGGCCAAGTCTCTGGATGCATTCAGGAGAGAATTAGATAGAGCTCTTATAGATAGTGGGGTCAAGGGATATAGGGAGAGGGCAGGAATGGGGTACTGATTGTGTATGATCAGCCATGATCACAGTGAATGGTGGTGCTGGCTAGAAGGGCCGAATGGCCTACTCCTGCACCTAATGTCTATTGTCTATTGACAATGCCCTCTCCTTGCTTCATAACACACAATGCCGATGCACCAAACTTTTTCTGTCAAAGCTTATTATTATTTCTTGCGATTGGAGTTCAAATCCCTGGTATTTTCCCTCAATTTTAGTACTGAAATTTTACAAGTGGGACTTGCAAGATCCGTTAATAAGAATGATAGGAAGGTCATTCTTCAGCATAAAAAAGTGATTGATATTCTAGATGCAAAGGCAATTGCCTCATAAAATAGAGTTTTCCATTGAAAGCCAAAGTGCAAAATAAAGTGATTGTGAGCTAAAGATGTAATTTTTGTTTTAAATTAGAACCAACTCTAGGTTCTTTTCCTTGAGATGAAAGGGGAGGTGTTAGAGTACTTAATTCTCTTGGGTTTCAAAAAGTAGGCCAAATTCATCATTTATTTTTTCCACACGTTGGTCTCCTTAATCGTGCTGTAATGCTTGGAGGTAGCCAGTAGGAACACAAACATGACAAATTGGCATGCTTGTAACTGTAATGGGCTTGAGATTTATGAACAGAATGGATCATTAGGAGATGAATTTGTCAGCAGGGTCCAGAGGCAGTGAACGTGGAGTCTGATGTGTTTTCTATTAATGCTGTGTGCTACAGAAAGTAACGGTGAGGGTGGGGGGGTTGGGGATGGGGAGGTGCACAGTAGTAATGAACAAAGTTGTGAAGGGCCGTATGAGGTATCTGGCTGTGAGGACACTGGCCACAGAAATTTAGCAGTCAAGTGTATAAATTAAATGAAAGCGTCAATGAAATAAGTACCTTAATAACTGGAGAAACAACACCCTACTAGATTTATGTGTGAGTAGCCAACCTGGCTTAGTTACAGTTCAGTCATGCATATGCATGAAATGATAACATAATGCAACTGTGCTGCTTAATGCTTATGGTGGAATGGTGGATTATGTAACAATCTACAGCAATCAGTGATCGGGGTTCAATTCCCACCGCAGAATGTAACGAGATGTGACCACATGGCTTTCCTCCGGGTGCTCTGGTTTTCTCCCAGATTCCAAAGACATGCTGGTTAGGGTTAGGGTTAGTGAGTTGTGAGCATGCTATGTTGCTGCCTGAAACGTGGCGACGCTTGCGGGCTGCCCCCGGCACCACCTCGGACTGGGTTAGTTGTTGACGCAAACGACGCGTTTCACCGTATGCTTCAATATTTCGATGTACGTGTGACAACTAAAACTAATCTCTAATCTTTGAAGTTGGGAAACACAGTCCATGAGCAGGGTGGGTGAGATCCTTCATGACATTACAGGCCCTTTTCAGGCACTTTTCTGTATATATGTCCTTGATGGCGGGTAGGCTCCTTCTTCCTATGACTGTGTGTGTTCCGTCCAGGTGATCCAGTTTCCTCCCAAATCAAAATGATCGACTGGTTGATGGGTTAATTAATGAGTGGAATTTATCTCCAGTGGGTGGTCAGAAAGAGAAACTCGAGGAAGTTAGTGAGCACATGTGAAAGAGCAGTGTACGTACTTGCTTCAGCAGCTTACACACTATATTAAAACGGGACTGATACTGAGCAGATTAGCATGACCCTTGAGCAAGGATGGCATGCAAATTAGTAAAGTGTTCCATATTCATATACTATTTGCATGCATCATACATCACTCACCGTACCGTCAAGCTCAACGACTGCTTTGATCCCACTCTTAGCAGACACTTAAATGGACCTCTTGTATGATAAGATGGACGCTTGGCCTCACATGATCATTATGATCTTGTACATAACTGTTTATCTGCACTGCATTTTCTCTGTAACTTTTACACTTTATTTTGTGTGTTATTAGTTTATGTTATTGAGCCACAATGCACTGTGTAATGATTTGATCTGTATAGGTAGTATGTGAGACCAGATTTTCACTGTATCTTGGTACATGTGGCAATAACAAACCAATTCCACTACAAATATGGCAACTAATCTGCCTTTGACTGCAAAAAACTGCAGAGTTGTGGACACCGCTCAGTGTCATAGAAACCAATCTCCGTCCATGAACCCTGTCTATATTTCTCGCTGCCTCAATAAAGCAGCCTGGATTATCAAAGACTTCTCCCATCCTGGGCATTCTTTCTTTTTCTATCTCCCATCAGGCAGAAGATACAAAAGCCTAAAGGCTCAAGGACAGTTTCTATACCAGTGTAATAAGACTGTTGAATAGCTCCCCAGTACATTAAGATGGACTCTTGACCTCGCATTCTACCTTGTTATAATCTTGGATCTAATTCTCTACCTGCTCTGCACTTTTTCTCCGGCTGTTGCACTTTTTTCCATTCTGTAATGATCCTTCCCCACTCTATGTAGTTCAACTTTGGCAAACATGTCATAGTTATTTAAAAAGATTGTACCGTAAGATTATAGAGATTCTTCAGCCTCTCTAATAACTCTTACTGTGAAATCTATGTTGCATATTATTTAGGGGCGGCGTGGTAACATAGCAGTTTAGCTTAACGCTATCACAGCGCCAGCAATCTGGGTTCAGCTCTTGCTGCTGTCTGAAAGGAGTTTGTACATTCTCCCCGTGACTGTGTGGGTTTCCTCTGGGTGCTCCGGTTTCCTCCCTCAGTCCAAGAACATATGGTTTAGTGGGTTAATTGGTCACATGGGTTTATTTTGGCAGTGTGGGCTCATTTGACTGCCTGTTACTATATTGTGTCTCTAAATGAAAGTAAACAAATAAATACCTTTCAATTGGTTTTGAGGAATTCAGAAACCTTAAAGAAAAGGTAGATATCATAAGCACTTAAACTTCAGTTTCACGTAAAGCGTTCAGCAACAAGATGTTGAAGAGTAAACAACACACAATGGCAGTTCCTCAGTCTGACCAAGTCAAGAGCACAATGTTTATTGGTAGTTCCGGCCACACACTCTCTGACGGGAGAAGAGGAGTGACGAGCCAGAGCTGCACCTACCAAGTCTCTCGGGGGGAGGGAGCGGAGGGGGCTGGTGTGTCCGAGAAGCATCCTACTGCTCTCCCTCTGTGGTCCTCCCCAGTTCTGACCTGAGACTCCAGCCCAAACTCAAGCCTTCCGCCCACCTGCCACTGGACACTTTGGCCAGGTATCTGGGTGGTCAGAGGGCAAGGTAAGGGCCATTGGTCCCCATTGTGGGGGCACGGCAGGCATGGTTTAGAGAAAGCAACTGATGGAGGAGAGTGCGATAGGGCACGCTACCCCCCTCCCCCCTAAAGGATCTATCGACCAACAAAAGTCCGGCTCGAGGGATGACTTTCACTAAATTGCAGTGACATAAGTGATTAGGCCAATATAATGCAAAGTCCATTCCATCATGAGCACAGCTCTCCTCATCATGAACCATCTTCCACCTTTCGGCAGTATAGTGTAAGCTCCACCATTTGAAGACATCATCAAGAGGTGGTGCCTAAGAAGGCCGCATTCATCGTTAAAGACCACACCATCAGGACACGCCCTCTTCTCATTAACAACATCAGGGAGAAGGTACACGAGCCTGAAGGCCCACACTCAACACTTTAGAATTTCCCTCCACCATTAGATCTTTTATACTTACTTACTGTCCATTATGTAGCTGGCGTTTAGGGCAGCAATGAAGGTCCTACATCTCTGTCCTTACCATCACACACCGATACAGAAGGATTCTTCACTGCTGTTTCCATAACAATTTATATTTTGACCAGTCAAGCGCTGAGCTGAACCTCCGAACCTGGAGGACCAGTGGGTCACTCTTTGGTCTGGCCTCTATCCTTTGACTTCTTTGGCATGGGTGACCCCACCAAGAGCCAAAGCACAAGGCACCGTATCTAATCACAAAGCTCTCTGGGTCATTGAGGCATGCAAGCTTCCAAACACTATGATGAGCTTACAGTCCTCTTGGAGGATCCTTATTATAATACGATCATTATTCCATTTTAACAGCAGCAGTAGTTACTTCTCAGTGTTTAACTTAAATGCTTCGTTGTTGCAGAATTTCTGGATTCCACGCTTTTCTCTTGTTAACTTGAATCTCTTGTTGGAGGTGTGTCCACCATCTGATTCCCTTTCACTGTTTTTTCATGAACCTAAAACAGAGGAAGATATGAATTTAGGACCATTAGTATGGTCAGTAAATTTACGGATGGCTCTGGAGGCCAGGTCAGTGCGTATATTTAAAGCGGAGGTTGATAGGTTAGGAACATAGGAACATAGAAAACCTACAACACAATACAGGCCCTTCGGCCCACAATGCTGAGCCGAACATGTATGTACTTTAGAAACTACCTAGGGTTACCCATAGCCCTCTATCTTTCTAAGATCCATATACCCATCCAGGAGTCTCTTAAAAGACCCTATCGTATCCGCCTCCACCACCATTGCCGGCAGCCCACATTGCCATCCACTCACCACTCTCTGCATAAAAAACTTACCCCTGACATCTCCTCTGCACCAGCTTCCAAGCACCTTAAAACTGTGTTCTCTCATGTTATCCATTTCAGCCCTGGGGAAAAGTCTCTGACTATCCACAGGATCAATGCCTCTCATCATCTTATACACCTCTATCAGGTCACCTCTCATCCTCCACCGCTCCAAGGAAAAAAGGCTGAGTTCACTCAAACTATTCTCAAAAGGCATGCTCCCCAATCCAGGCAACATCCTTGTAAATCTCCTCTGCACCCTTTTGATGGCTTCCACATCCTTCCTGTAGTGAGGCGACCAGAACTGAGTGCAGTACTCCAAGTGGGGTCTGACCAGGGCGTATATAGCTGTAACATTATCACTCAGTTCTTGAACTCAGTCCCACGGTTGATGAAGGCCAATCTCCGTATGCCTTCTTAACCACAGAATCAACCTGTGCAGCAGCTTTGAGTGTCCTGTGGACTCAGACCCCAAGATCCCTCTGATCCTCCACACTGCCAAGAGTCTTACCATTAGTAATATATTCTGCCATCCTATTTGGCCTGCCAAAATGAACCACCTCACACTTATCTGGGTTGACCTCCATCTGCCACTTCTCAGCCCAGTTTTGCATCCTATCAATGTCCCGCTGCAACCTCTGACAGCTCTCCACACTATCCACAACACCTCCAACCTTTGTGTCATCAGCAAATTTACTAACCCATCCCTCCACTTCCTCATCCAGGTGATTTATAAAAATCAGAATGAGAAGGTGGTCCCAGAACAGATCCCTGAGGCACACCACTGGTCACCGACCTCCATGCAGAATATGACCCATCTGCAACCACTCGTTGCCTTCTGTGTGCAAGCCAGTTCTGGATCCAGAAAGCAAGGTCCCCTTGGATCCCATGCCTCCTTACTTTCTCAATAAGCCTTGCATGGGATACCATATACACTACATTTACTGCTCTACCTTCATCAATTTGTTTAGTCACAACCTCAAAAAATTCAATCAGGCTCGTATGGCATGATGTATCTTTGACAAATCCACGCTGACTATTCCTAATCATATTATGCCTCTCCAAATGTTCATAAATCCTGCCTCTCAGGACTTTTTCCATCAACTTACCAACCACTGAAGTAAGACTCACTGGTCTTTCATATCCTGGACTATCTCTACACTCTTTCTTAAATAAGGCAACAACATCTGTAACCCTCCAGTCCAAGTTTATGGAGATGGTAGGAGAATGCAGTTGAAAGGGTTCATAAATCAGCCATGATGGAATGGTAGAGCAGAAGATTGAGCCAAATGGTCTAATTCTGCTCCTTTATCCTGTGGACTTGCAGTTAAAATTAAATCCCTGGAGGTTTTGGAATACTAGTAGTGATATTGCTTTAAGAATGTCCATCAGTACACAAGGAATTTCTTGTTCCTACTTCACCAGTTCTATGATAGCTGCTTTCATGTTGAGGTATGTGTTAATGTTGATCATTAAAAAGATCCTTTCCTGATTAAACCCATTATAAATCACCTGGACACTGGAGTTGAAATGCAGGTCTAAATTTGTGTTTTACTTCAGGCGAAGCATGTCAGGAAAGTTTAATTAAATATATATATATATACTGTTTATACAAGATTACTTAAATATTACTGAAATATAAAATACATAACACCATTCTAATTCATCACATACAAACAAGCTGAGGGATCTCAGCAAGTTGGGCAGCATCCATGGAAATGAGCAGTCAACGTTTCCACGGATGCTGCCCGACTTGCTGAGATCCTCCAGCTTGTTCGTACGTGTTGATTTGACCACAGCATCTGCAGTGTACTTTGTGTTTACCATTCTAATTCACCAGCTCTGAAATGCGATCACGTTCTAAAACAGCACAAACCGCAATGCTAGATGTGGCTGTGCATAAAGCAAGGGTTCAGATCCAAACTAGATTCAAGAAAGAATTTACTGTTAAAAACTTTATTAAAAGCTTGCACAAACAAAACAAAGTATCAATGGAAGTTCAAAGTAAATGTATTATCAAAATACATACAGTATATGTCACCGTCTATTGGCCCAGGATTCATTTTCTTCCAGCAATCAGAGTAGGACAAAGGAATACAATAAAATTGAGGAAAAATGAGTTGCGAAGACTGACAAACAAAAGAAGACAAACTGTGCAAAAAAAAATAATCAACAGACAAATAAGTGAATAATACAGAGAATTTGAGATGTAGAGTCCTTGAAATTGCTAAATGCCAACCAATTGGACACATTCTGCTTATCACAAAGTAGTGCACCAGAGGGCATATATTGCCCATCAATATATTGGAATTTTACCAGAATTATTTAATAAACCCCTCGCCCCTGCTGTTACCTTGTTAACTTGTACATTTTCCTTCAAGCATCAGATATCTCCTTTAGGAGGTTAATATTGGAATCTTTTTCCATTGACCTTTCAGACAGCAGGTTCCAGTTTCCAGCCTCTGTATAATATACACAGTTACCCCGATTATTAAATGAATCACTAACCATGTGGCTTGCAACCACAAACTCTATTTCCTTTATGAAAAGCATTTGCGGTTGTGAGCACCTCTACCAAATCCCTTCCTGACCTTTTAGCTTGAAGAAGATGAGCTTTCCCAACATCCTACCATCTCCAATCTGTCCTCACAGCACTGGTATCACACAAGAAAATAGCATCCACTGCTGTTGAAGTATGATTGAATTGAACCCTGGTCAACTTTCTAATGGCCAGAGCGTTCCTGAAAGCGTCTGTCTTATCCTTCGGATTCAAAGTTTAGAATAAATGCAATAAACATTAACTGAATAAACTGCAAGCTCTATGACTTTACAACCAGTCTGAGGTTTACTGGAGGTGATAAAGGTTTAAAAATAATGAGGCCAGTGACCTTAGAACAGGCAAGGAGAACATTAGTACCATAAAGAATTTTAAGCTTACAAGATATTCCCCAAAGCCAGAGCACTAATGTGTGCTGGCAGACACTCAGAAAACAAAAACTCAGAATAAATATTATGAGAGAAACTAAGAAAATCCTTTTCAAAGCAACACATAATTAAAAAATTGCATTGGCATTCTCTATAAAATATTTATTGACTTGCTAGTTAAAATTTATTTGAATGCATCAAGTTTAAAAATAAGTCCTTGATCATTCAAGCTCTAGGCAGAAAACAGTGGCAGCTGTAAATTGTGCCGTGCTTCAAAAATTTGGTTCTGTTGGTTGCAATAGAACCAAATTTCTGACTTCAATATAAAACACGGCTGTTACTGTTTTAGCTAAAATGATCAAAAATAACTTTCTATCTACCTGCTCCTGTGCACACCAATGTTGTAATCCAGTTTTCTGTTCTATGGCTATGGAGAGGCTGCAGAAGGGGTTTACCTGGATACTGCCAGTATTAGAGGGCACATGCTGTAAGGAGAGGATTAACAGAAGAGGATTGCTTTCTCTGCAGCCGCAGAAGCTGAAGAGAGACCAAATAGAGGTCTATAAAACTGTAAGGGATAGAGATCGGGTAAACAGCTGGTATCTTTTACCAGGGCTGAATTCACCCAATACAAGAGGACATGCATTTAAGATGGGGTTGTTGGGGAAGGTACAAAGCAGAAGCGTAGGGGGAGCAAATCATAAACACAGGAAGGTCTACAGATGCTGGAAATCTAGAGCAACACAGACAAAATGCTACAGGTCATGCAGCATCTATGGAAATGAATAAACATTTAATGTTTTGGGCCAAGACCCTTTCTCAGGACTGAGAAGGAAGGGGGAAGATGTGTTGGGCAGGATGCTTTACACAAAGAGTGGTGGGTATCTGGAATGCCAAGAGCTGTAGTGGAGGCAAATATTTATCGATTGAGATACAGTGCGGAACAGGCCCTTCCGGCCCTTTGAGTCACGCCACCCAGCAATCCCCCAATTTAATCCCAGATGAATTTACAATGAGCAGCAATTCAGAAGCTTTTACAGAGGTACATAATATAGGATCAGAATCAGAATCAAGTTTATTACCATTGACATATGTCATGATTTGTGTCGTTTTGTGGCAGCACTGCAGTACATGACATAAAAATTAATTACTATAAGTTGTAATAAAAATAAATAAATTGCACAAAAGAGACGTAGTATACATGGGCTCCATTCAGAAGTCTGACAGAAGGAGGGAGGAAGCTGTTCCTAAAACACTGATTGTGTGTCTTCCATCTTCTATACCTCTTCCCTGATGGTAGTAATGAGAAGAGGCATGTCCAGGATTGTGAAGGCTTTCACTGATGGATGCCACTTTGCTGTGGGAACGTCTTTTGAAGATGTCCTCCATGCTGTGGGGGGGGGGGAGGGAGTGGTGTAGGGGAGGCTGTGCCTGTGATTGAACATTTGTAGTTAAAACCTGAGAGTCTGTGTGGATAGAACTGAGGAACAGTAAGGGCAAAAAGACACTAATGGGTGTTGTCTACAGGCCCCCAAACGGTAGCATGGATATTGGGTGCAAGTTGAATAGGGAGTTAACATTGGCATGTGGCAAAGGTAATGTCGCAGTAGTTATGGGGGATTTCAACATGCAGGTGAACTGGGAGAATCAGGTTGGTGCTGGACCCCAGGATAGGGAGTTTGTAGAGTGCCTACGGGATGCATTCTTGGAACAGCTTGTACGAGAGCCGACCAGGGACAAGGCTATTCTGGATTTAGTGTTGTGTAATGAACAGGATTTGATAAGCGATCTTGAAGTAAAGGAGCCATTAGGAGGTAGTGACCATAATATGATAAGTTTTTATCTGCAATTTGAGAAGGATAAGGGCAGATCGGAGGTGTCAGTGTTGCAGTTGATCAAAGGAGACTATGGAGCCATGAGGGAGGAGCTGGCCAAAGTTAAATGGACGGATATCCTAGCAGAAAAGATAGTGGAACAGCAATGGCAGGTATTCTTGGGAATAATGCATAAGGTGCAAAATCAGTTCATCCCCCAGAGAAGGAAGGATTCAAAGGGGGGAAAGGGGCCACAGTGGTTGACAAAGGAAGTCAGAGACTGCATAGCATTAAACAAAAAGTATGACAGAGCTAAGGTGAGTGGGAAGACAGATGATTGGGAAATTTTTAAGGAACAACAGAACTTAACTAAAAAGGCAATACCGGGAGAAAAAAATGAGGTACGAACGCAAGCTAGCCAGGAATATAAAGGAGGATAACAAAAGCTTTTTTAGGTATGTGAAGAGAAAGAAGATAGTTAAGAACAATGTTGGGCCCTTGAAGAATGAATTGGGTGAAATTGTTATGGGAAACAGAGAAATGGCAGAAGAATTTAATAAGTACTTTGGATCTGTCTTCACTAGGGAAGACTCAAGCAATCTCCCAGATGTATGGATGGGCCAAGGACATAGGGTAACAGAGGAAATGAAACAGATTGACATTAGGAAGGAAATGGTGATGAGTAGACTGATGGGACTGAAGGCTAACAAATCCCCCAGGTCCAGATGGTCTGCATCCTAGGGTACTAAAGGAGGTGGCTCTGGAAATTGCGGGTGCATTGGTAATCATTTTCCAATGTTCCTTAGATTCAAGTTCAGTTCCTGAGGATTGGAGAATGGCTAATGTTATCCCACTTTTTAAGAAAGGAGGGAGGGAGAAAACAGAGAACTATCGTCCTGTCAGCCTAACATCAGTAGTGGGGAAGATGCTAGAGTACATTATTAAAGATGAAATAGTGGCATATCTAGATAGCAGTGATAGGATTGGGCCGAGCCAGCATGGATTTACCAAGGGCAAATCATGCTTGACTAACCTATTGGAGTTTTTCGAGGATGTAACCATGAAGTTAGACAAGGGAGATCAAGTGGATGTAGTGTACCTCGATTTTCAGAAGACATTTGATAAGGTCCCACATAGGAGATTGGTGAGTAAAATCAGAGCTCATGGCATTGGGGGGAAGATATTGACATGGATAGAAAACTGGTTGTCAGATAGAAAGCAAAGGGTAGCAGTGAATGGGTGTTTCTCGGAATGGCAGGTGATGACTAGTGGGGTGCCACAGGGCTCGGTATTGGGACCACAGCTGTTTACGATTTACATCAACGATTTAGATGAAGGCATTGAGAATAACATCAGCAAGTTTGCTGATGATACTAAGCTGGGTGGCAGTGTGACATGTGACGAGGATGTTAGGAGAATTCAAGGTGACTTGGATAGGCTGGGTGAGTGGGCAGATACTTGGCAGATGACGTTTAATGTGAATAAGTGTGAGGTTGTCCACTTTGGGAGTAAGAACAGGAAGGCAGATTATTATCTGAATGGTGTAGAGTTAGGTAAGGGAGAAATACAAAGAGATCTAGGAGTCCTTGTTCATCAGTCACTGAAGGTGAATGAGCAAGTGCAGCAGGCAGTGAAGAAGGCTAATGGAATGTTGGCCTTTATTACAAAGGGAATTGAGTACAATAGCAAGGAAATCCTTTTGCATTTGTACAGGGCCCTGGTGAGACCACACCTGGAGTATTGTGTACAGTTTTGGTCTCCAGGGTTAAGGAAGGACATCCTGGCTGTAGAGGAAGTGCAGCGTAGATTCACGAGGTTAATTCCTGGGATGTCAGGACTGTCTTACGCAGAGAGGTTAGAGAGACTGGGCTTGTACATGCTGGAATTAAGGAGATTGAGAGGGGATCGGATTGCAACATATAAGATTATTAAGGGATTGGATAAGATAGAGGCAGGAAATATGTTCCAGATGCTGAGAGAGTCCAGTACCAGAGGGCATGGTTTGAGAATAAGGGGTAGGTCATTTAGGACAGAGTTAAGGAAAAACTTCTTCTCCCAGAGAGTTGTGGGGGTCTGGAATGCACTGCCTCGGAAGGCAGTGGAGGCCAATTCTCTGGATGTTTTCAAGAAAGAGCTAGATAGGTATCTTATGGATAGGGGAATCAAGGGATATGGGGACAAGGCAGGAACTGGGTATTGATAGTAGATGATCAGCCATGATCTCAGAATGGCGGTGCAGGCCCAAAGGGCCGAATGGTCTACTTCTGCACCTATTGTCTATTGCAGCAGGACTGAAGGGGAGTTTGAAAAAGAAAGGAAGCTCTGATAGTCATAGAGACATAGAGCACTACAGCACAGAAACAGGACCTTCATCCACCTAGTCCAGGACAAATTGCTATTCTGCCCAGTTGCATCAAGCTGCACTGAAACATAGCCCTCCATACCTCATCCATGTACTTATCTAATCTTTTCTTAAATGTTGAAATCAAACCCACATCCATCACTCCCACGGGCAGCTCGGTCCACACTCTCACCACCTTCTGAATGAAGGAGTTCCCCTTGATGGTCTTCCTAACCATTTCACCTTTCACCGTAAATCCTTAATTTCTAGTTCTAGTCTTACCCAAACACCGATGAAGGGTCTCGGCCCAAAGCATCGACTCTTCCATAGATGCTGCCTGACCTGCTGAGTTCCTCCAACATTTTGTGTGTGTTTCTCAGTGGATAAAGCCTGTTTGCATTTACCCTATCTATACCCTCACATTTTTGTATACCTCTGTCAAATCTCATCTCACTCTCCTATGCTTCACAGAATAAAGTCCTAACCCATTCAACCTTTTCTTGTAGCTCAGGTCTTCACATCCTGGCAATATCTCTGTAAATTTCCTCTGTACTCTTTCAATCTTATTGATATATTTCCTGCCGTTGTGTTCCTTGTCACGCCTTGCAGCACACTGGGCAGCATTCTTACCATTTCTGTAGCATTTGACTTTTTTATGAGGTCAAGTTGCTAGCTTGATGCTCAACACATGGAAAGCGTGCACGGAGCTGGCTGGATTCCAACTCAGGACCGCTTGCCTCGAAGTCTGGCGCTGGTGCCATCATACTTCCGGCCGGTATTTCCTGTTGACAGATGACCAAAACTGCACACATTACTCCAAATTAGACATCACCAATGTCTTTTACAACTTTAATATAAAACCCTGATGCAGGGTTTTGATCCCAAATTCCTTTCGCCCCTCAGATGCTGTTCAACCTGTTAAGTTATTCAAGCAGAATGTTTGTTGCTCCATTGTTTAAAAAGGGTTCTAAGAGTAAATCTAGCAATTATCGGCCTTTAAGTTTGACGTCAGTGGTGGGTAAATTAATGGAAAGTATTCTTAGAGATGGTATATATAATTATCTGGATAGACAGAGTCTGATTAGGAACAGTCAACATGGATTTGTACGTGGAAGGTCATGTTTGACAAATCTTACTGAATTTTTTTGAAGAGGTTACTAGGAAAGTTGAAGAGGGTAAAGCAGTGGATGTTGTCTATATGGACTTCAGTAAAGCTTTTGACAAGGTTCCACACGGAAGGTTAGTTAGGAAGGTTCAATCGTTAGATATTAATATTGAAGTAGTAAAATGGATTCAACAGCGGCTGGATGGGAGATGCCAGAGAGTAGTGATGGATAACTGTTTGTCAGGTTGGAGGCTGGTGACTAGTGGTGTGCTTCAGGGATCTGTACTGAGTCCAATGTTGTTTGTCATATACATTAATGATCTGGATGATGGGGTGGTAAATTGGATTAGTAAGTATGCAGATGATACTAAGATAGTTGGCGTTGTGGATAATGATGTAGATTTTCAAAGCTTGCAGAGATATTTAGGCCAGTTAGAAGAGTGGGCTGAAAGATGGCAGATGGAGTTTAATGCTGATAAGTGTGAGATGCTACATTTTGGTAGGAACATACATGGTAAATGGTAGGGCATTGAGGAATGCAGTGGAACAGAGCGATCTAGGAATAATGGTGCAAAGTTCTCTGAAGATGGAATCTCATGTGGATAGGGTGGTGAAGAAAGCTGTTGGTCTGCTGGCCTTTATAAATCAGAGCATGAGTATAGGAGTTGGGATGTAATGTTAAAATTATGCAAGGCATTGGTGAGGCCAAATTTGGAGTATTGTGTGCAGTTCTGGTCACCGAATTATAGGGAAGATGTCAACAAAATAGAGAGAGTACAGAGGAGATTTACTAGAATGTTACCTGAGTTTCAGCACCTAAGTTACAGAGAAAGGTTGAACAAGTTAGGTCTTTATTCTTTGGAGCGTAGAAGGTTGAGGGGGACTTGATAGAGGTATTTAAAATTATGAGGGGGATAGATAGAGTTGACGTGGATAGGCTTTTTCCATTGAGAGTAGGGGAGATTCAAACAAGAGGACATGAATTGAGAGTTGGGGGCAAAAGTTTAGGAGTAACACGAGGGGGAACTTCTTTACTCAGAGAGTGGTAGCTGTGTGGAACAAGCTTCCAGTAGAAGTGGTAGGGGCAGGTTCAGTATTGTCATTTAAAGTAAAATTGGATAGGTATATGGACAGGAAAGGAATGGAGGGTTATGGGTCGAGTACAGATCGGTGGGACTAGACGAGAGTAAGCGTTCAGCATGGTCTAGAAGGGCTGAGATGGCCTGTTTCCATGCTGTAATTGTTATATGGTTATTTTCTCCATAATAGTTACCCCTTCAAGTACTGATACCATTCCTTACTAAAGGTAAATGTATATACTTACTGAGCTGCCACACAAAATCACCATCCATGCTCAAGAACTCCACCATCCAGGCCATTTTCTTCTCACTGCTGCTGTCGGGAAGAAGATACAGGAGCCTTCGATCTCACACCATCAGGTTCAGGAACAGTTATTACCCTAAAACATCAGGCTCCACAACCAGTGTGGATAACTTCACTCACCTCAACATTGAACTGATTTCATAACCTCTGCACTCTCTTTCAAAAGCTCTACATCTCATGTTCTCAGTGCTATTTATTTTTTTTATTAGTTATTATTTGTTTTTGTGTATTTGCACAGTTTGTTTTCTTTTACATATTGCTTTTTTGTCAGTCTTTGTGGTTTTTTATTGATTCCGGTGTATTTCTTTGTTTTACTGCGAATGTTCTCAGGAAAATGAATCTCAGGGTTGTAATGGTGATAATAAATTTACTTTGAAATTTGAACTTCAGATGAGGCAGCATGTTCCAGTGCACAGCAACATGTTGTGTAAAGCAAGTTCCTTACCTCGTCTTCAATATTCGTGCCATTACTACGACCTTTAAGCCTGGCTACTGAATCTTGTGCCATGGTCTGTAAGTCCTTAACCGCATTAACCACGAAGACCTGCTGTTTAATAGTTTGCAGTGTATCTTTTTTGTTATTGCTGTTGTTGAACTGTGCCTGCGTTTTGCAGCAAATAAATATTTTGTGACACCATTACCCTCTAATTTATTCCAGACCTAATGTACAGAGTGGAGCTCGCAGGTGGTTTGGGAGCGATCCTTCTTCTTATCACCTTCCTTGTAATCATTTACAAATGCTACAATATCGAGATGATGCTCTTTTACCGGAGCCATTTTGGAAGTGACGAAACAGAAGATGGTAAGCATTCGAACAAAGTCGCACTTCTCTGATGATCAGCAACAAATCGTGTATTTCAACTCTTTGTTCATTTGGAGGAGGAGTGGGTATTACATATTGCATTAGCGGTTTTATTTTTCTGCAAACCCAGGGTGTCACTGGGCATTGTTGTAACCATTTGTCATCAGAAAGTATAAGTGAGATAAAATATATTACTCAATATGGATGACAGGCTAACTGAGCTGTATATTTTGTAAACTTAATAAAATGTCCAACTAAGTGTGATTGTCAGGTAATTTGTATTACCATTCACACCGAGGCAATTTCTGTGTTGCATTACGTCATGTTATCCCAAGCAGAAGTCAGTTAGTTATGTTGAGAAGAAGAGTGTTTAAAATGCAGATCTTTTTTAATATAATTTTTATTCTTTTTTTTCTACAAACAACAAAAAAAAATACAGCCATCCACAAGAACCACGACCATAACAAAATCAAATTAAATATTGAGTAGCGAAAAAGAATAATATAAAGCAAAAGTAAACATACACAGCAGAGGTGCACCGCACCAAAAAAACCTCAGTCCTCACCCTGTAAGAAAGTCCAATACAGGGCCCCATATCCTTTCAAAGATGTCCCCTCTGTCCTCATTACATAGTCTCGGTCTCTCCAGATGTAAAGTATTTGCCTGTTCTCTCAGCCACAGATCGTACGTAGGCACAGAGTCCATTTTCCACATTTGCAGGATTAACTTCTTAGCAATCACCATTCCAAACAATACAGCCATTTTTTCATACTTATTGGCTGAAGATAGGGAGCTTGTTGCTCCAAGGATGGCTATGAGCGGGTCTGGTTCCCACCGCTCCCCATAAGCCTCAGAGAATCAGTGAAAAATACTTTTCCAGTATGCATAAAGCTTACAACATGACCAGAATGAATGTGACAAATTACTGTTCTCAGATTTACATCTATTACAAACTGGTGAAACATCAGGATAGAAGCTGTGCAACTTTTCTTCAGAATAATGGAGTCTATGTATCGTTTTAAACTGTATAAGTCTGTGTCTGACGTTGACCGAACAATCATGTATACTCTTTAAACACTCATCCCAGACCTCCTCTGTCAGTTCTGTCCTATTTCTCTGTGCGTGTGTGTGTGTGTGTGTGTGTGTGTGTGTGTGTGTGCATGCTCTGTTTATCTGTGCAATTATACGTTTGAGTGTGTGTGAGTGTGAATTCAACACATGTCACAGACACCACTAAACTTCAAAGAAGTCTATTGTCTCCCCCTCCTTCATAAGGTTCATTTTTTCTAACATGCATGAAAGCAATTAATTTATTTTAAATAACAGAGTAATACTTTTCTCTAAAGCTCAGAACACATGCCAAAACTGTGACCCCTACTGCCAAGGAGATTACAAGCATTAGGTGCTTGGGAGATTGACCTTCCTTATGGCACATCATCCCGATTTGTTGATATATACTCAGTGGCCACTTTATTAGGTACAATGTGACCAAGAGAGTGTACGTTCATGGTCTTCTGCTGCTGTAGCCCATCCACTTCATGGTTCGACATGTTGTGCATTCAGAGATGCTCTTCTGCACATCACTGTTTTAATGTGTGGTTATTTGAGTTACTTTTGCCTTTCTGTCAGCATGAAGCAGTCTGACCGTTCTCCTCTGACTTCTCTCATTTCAAGGTGTTTTCACCCACAGTACAGTTACTCACGGGATGTTTTTTTTTATTTTGTTTTTTTGCACCATTCTCTGTAAATGATTGAGACTGTTGTGTTTTAAAATCTCAGTTGATCAGCAGTTTCTCAGATACTCAAACCACCCCATCTGGCACCAACAATTAAAGTCACTAAGATACATTTCTTTCCCATTCTGATGTTTAGTCTGAACAACAACTGAACCTCTTGACCATGTCTGCATGGTTAATGCATTGAACTGCTGTCGCATGTTTGGCTAATTACAGATTTGTATTAACAAGCAGGTGTACAGGTATACCTAATAAAGTGGCCACTGGGTGTATTCCTGCCATTCATTAGCACAACTCAAAGTCCTGAAGTGGACCAGCATGTTGCATGGTTCAGAACAATTTAGGGAAGGCAGTAAGTGCTGATCTCACTGGTGATATCCACATCCTAATAAATAGTTCAATAGTCCCATTTAGTATCACAGAATATATACAATATACAACCTGAAATTATTGCTCTTTACAGATATCCACAAAAACAGAAGGGTGCCCCAAACAGTGAGTGACCGTAAAAATGTTGGAACCCCAAACCCCCCCCCCCATTCCACCCCCCAAGCAGCAAAGCATTGACCCTCTCCTCCCCTTCCCCATTTACTTCAGCACCCTCTACCCGCCAAGCAAGCAATAGCAAAGCCCCCAAGAAAGACCATGATCTGCAGTACAGCAAAAACTAATCGTTCACCTGACAATTCGACATACACAGGCTCTCTCTCCCTAATACTGGGCCGAGAGGTGTCATGCAGTGAGAGGGAGACTAAGAGAAAACAACAACTCGCTGATTGCAATGTCAAAGTCTGACGTTAAAATGGGAAGAACTCAGCAGGTTAAGCAGCATCTGTGGAGACAAAGGTTGTGAATTTATTTTCCAAGTCAGTGAATTGAAGAGGAAAACTAAAAGTCAAAGTCAAAGTAAATTTATTATGAAAGTCTGTATATGAGACTGATTTTCTTGCAGGCATTTAGAAGAAAATAAAGAAATACAATAGAATTTATGAAAAACCATACATAAAGTCTAACAAATAACTAATGTATAAAAGAAGATAAATTGTGTTTATAAAAATAATTAAATAATACTGAGAACATGAGTTGGAAAGTCCTTGAAAATGAGTCAGTAGGTTGTGGAATCAGTTCAGAGTTGAGGTGAGTGAAGCTACCACACTGGTTCAGGAGCCTGATGGTTGTAGGGTAATAACTGTTCTTGAACACGGTAGTCCAATACCTCCTACACCTGTGGTTCCCAAACTGGGATCTACAGATCCCTCAGTTAATCATTAATGTCCATGGCATGTAAAAGGTTAGGAACCCCGATTCTACACAATGTCAGCAGCAAGAAAAGAGTATGGCCTGGATGCTGGAGGGCTTTGATGATGGAAAGCCAGTGTATTGACTGTATGTAGGGATGTATGAACTCTGGTAGATGATACATGGACTAAAATGATGATGGTAGGACATCATCAGAGGCTGCTGTTCCATTTGGTTCTAACTGCTCCTCATATCCTCCCCATCCAGTTCCACCATCACCCTCCAACCCCTATCTCATTCCTCCCTATCTAGTGTTATGTACTGGTAATCTTTCATCTTTCTACTTAACCCTGAAACAGAGCCTTGACTCAAAACAATGACTTACACCTTCTGCCTCCACAGATGCTGTTTGACCCACTGAAGTTTTCCAGTGTTTTGTTTTATTTTCTAGATTCCAGCATGTTTGGTCTCTTTTGCCTTCCCAATAAACAAGCATTACACAGACAATTTGCATAAAATAAGGTCCCTCAAATAGCTTTGTGAATAATGGCCTTGTATTTCCAAGTAGTGGGGATCAACTAGACTTGTGTGACCCCTAAGTGCCAAGTCTGGACTCACTTTAGGTGGCTCTTACCAGAAGCCAACTCCCACCTGGTCGTCAGGAGTACTTCATAGAAAGTAGAACTTAGAACAGCACAGCACAGTACAGGCCCTTTAGCCCACAGTGTTGTGTTGACCTTTTTATCAACTCTAAGATTAATCTAATCCTTCCCTCCCACATAGCATTCACTTTTCTATTGTCCATGTGCCTATCTAAGAGTCTCTTAAATGTCCCTAATGTAGCTTCCTCTACCAGCACATTCCATGCATCCTCCACTCTCAGCACCAAATCACTTACTTCTGACATCCCCCTATACTTTCCACCAATCACCTTAAATTGATGTCTCCCCGTAGTAGTCATCTTCTCCCTGGGAAATAGTCTCTAGCTGTCCATTCTGTCATGAACAATAAAACAAGAAATGGTGTGACCACCAATGTGACAATGCTACATTTTTTTTTCTTTCTTTTTTGTGGCTCTTAGAAGAGCCTTTGTGTTCTCGAGAGGAAGTGGGAGTTTTTCAGCCGCCGAAGCCATAGAGAGTGCGGCCCTGGCGTTTCAGAGCGTACACCACATCCATGGCAGTGACCGTCTTGCGCTTGGCGTGTTCAGTGTAGGTGACCGCATCCCGGATCACATTCTCCAGGAAATCCTTCAGCACCCCGCGGGTCTCCTCGTAGATCAGACCCGAGATCCGCTTGACGCCGCCACGGCGAGCCAGACGGCGGATGGCCGGTTTGGTGATGCCCTGGATGTTATCACGGAGCACTTTACGGTGCCGCTTGGCTCCGCCTTTGCCCAGTCCTTTGCCTCCTTTCCCTCTGCCAGACATGATGCTGCTTCGCTCAGGTCGCTGCTCAGTCGACAATGCTACATTTGAAAGCTTATTGAGGCCATGTCCCACTTGGCATACCTCACTGTCAAAGAAGACTTTAACACTAAAATTGTTTTAAAAGTCCACAGATTTATGTCCAGGCGCCATAGTGTGGTGGTTAGTGTGAGCTATTACAGCTTGTGGCATCGGATTTCAATTCTGACACCATCTGTAAGGAGTTTGTACCTCCTCCCCATGAATGCGTAGGTTTCTTCTAGGTGCCCAGGTTTCCTCCCTGATTAGAAAGACGTACCAGTTAGTAGATTCATTGGTCATTGTAAATTGTCCTTTGATTGGGCTGTAGTTAAGTAGGTGGGTTGCTGGGTCATGTGGTTTGTTGGGTCAGAGGGGTCTCTCCCAAGTTCTATCTTTAAATAAATAAATAAATAAATAAATAAATGCTATGGTGGGATTCGAACTTGCATCTCAGGCATGTTAATCTAGGCCACTGAGTTTCATTTCTGTTAACTTATCCACAACAACACCATTACTGATGTGCTCTTGATTCAGAAATTCATTTTTGGCTGTTAGAAGTTGGGGGAAGGGAGGGGTGGAATTTGAAGTATCTATACAAATGCACCAGAGATCGGGAATACGTGGGGAATTACTAAGAAAGTGTTCACAAGCAACTGATTCACAGGCCAGGGCACAGAGAGGAACAGTAAAGGGCAAAAGATTAGAAGTAGTTCAGAGAAATCTCTGTTACTTGGAGGTGATTAGCTTCTGGAATGTAACGCCTGTAAAATTTGCGAAAATACAATCAATAAGACCTTCACAAGGGATATGAATAGGGACTCAAGGAGAAATCATTTGAAGGACGATATGAAAAGAAAGGGGGAAATAGGACTGATTAGGTTTCTCTACAGACAGTAGGCATGAACTTCATGGACCAAATATCCTCTTTCTCTGTTGTAGTTATTCTATGACTAGAATCATGGGGTCATAGAGCACAACAGACTAGAAATAGGCCCTTCGGCCCAGTCGGTGCAGAACTGTTATTCTGCCTATTCCCATTGACCTGCACCTGGACTGTGGTCCTCATATCGCTCCCAACCATGTAGTCCTACAAACTTCTCTTAAGTGTTGCAATCAAACCCACATCCAACACTTACACTGGCAGCTGGTTCCACACTAGCACCACCCTCTATGTGAAGGAACTCTCCCTCAGGTTCCTCTTAAATATTTCACCCTTCACCCTTAAATTATGGCCTCTAGGTTAGCACAACCTCAGTTGGTGGAAAAAAACCCGCTTACATTTACCCTAGCTATACACCTCATAATTTTGTGTACCTCAGTCAAATCTCCCATCATTCTCCTACACTCCAAGTAATAAACCCCTAAGTATTCAACCTTTCCCTATAAATCAGGTCAAGTACCAGCAACATCCTTGTAAATTTTCCATGTACTTTTTCAATTCTGTTGACAATTTTCCTGTAGGTCTGTGACCAGAGCAGGACGCAGTACTCCAAATTTGGCCTCACCAATTTCTTATACAACCTCAACCTGACATCTCAACTCCTGCATTCACTGTTCTGATTTTTGAAGGCCAATGTGCCAAAAGCTCTCTCAGTGGACAGAGTCCCCTGCCTTTCCTTCATCAACTTTCCTGGTATGCTGCTCAAAAAAGACTATAAGATTGCCTCGGCACGACCAACCATGCACAAAGCTATGTTGGCGATTCCTGATCATGCTCAGTCTATCTAAATACTTACATATCCTGTCCCTTAGAATGCCTTCCAAAAGCCTTTTTATTTTCTCTTTATACCTGTGCCACTTAGCAAATACAAAGCAATTCAATGCTTTTGAGAGTCTGTGATAGTCAATTTAATGCATGACCTATACTTACTTTGGAGATCACAAATGCTCACAGGAGTTTTATTTGCCTAGCTCCAAGTGTACATTCCTTAACATCAGCATAAACCCAAATCTCTTGGGATAAACCTAATGTTCTCTACTTTAAGAGTAGAATAGAGTGCTTTATGAATTTAGCAGAACAGTGACAGTCCAAGACACAGAAGTGGTTAGCACTCAGTACAGTAAACTATTTGCTTTTTCTAGAATGAACGAGGCTTGTTTTATCAAGTCCCATTGTGTGTATAGTAGAGCTAAAAAGAATCAAGGATATTTAAAATACACTCAATGGCTACTTTATTAGGTACCTATTGGGTCCGATCAACATGATTGGCTGCTTAAATATTTGCCATTAATGAGCAGGTGCACAGGTCTACCCAATAAACTGGCCGTTGAGTGTAAGTCTCAATAATGTTTATGAGTGGCACGGTAGCATAGTAGTTAGCACAACGCTTAATGGTACAGGCGACCTGGGTACAATTCCCACTGCTGACTGTAAGGAGTTTGAATTTCTTCCCATGATCGTGTTGGTTTCCTCCAAGTGCTCCAGTTTCCTCACACAGTCCAAAGATGTACTGGTTGATAGGTTAATTGCTCATTGTAAATTGATCCATGATGTCTAGGATTAAATCATGGAATTGCTGGGTGCCATGGCTCAAAGGGCCGGAAGATTCTATTTTGCGTTGTATCTCAATTGATCAATAAATACATATGAAAGAGAAAGGTGGACTTACAATTAATCAATTTTTGTTTCGTTTTATTTAAATGACTTTAGATGGGTTTAAACATTGAATATTAAATAATTTCTTCTTCACAGTATGAGCTCTCAACGGACAAGCTTTTAGAGTTCTTCATAACCGCATCTGGTAACAATGCACCTACTTCCACCTGCTGTGGAATGAGGATAAGTGGCAGAGATTCAGCTCCTGCTTCTTATCGCACTTGCTGTCAATTGTCAGTCAAGCTCCTTCTACACAATCAGAGAGTGCCTTTCCTCCCACAGAATCTCAGCTGCTCCCAGGAATAGTAATTGACCTTTCCCACCTGCTATGGGATTTGGGGGTTATCTTGGATGGCCGTGTTGCTTGGATGTTTACAATGAGGTTTTGAGCATTCCAGAAGAGGTGACTGGCAGAATTAGAATCACATTTATTATTACTGACATATGTCGTAAAAATCTGTTGCTTTCCTGCAGCAGTACAGTGCAATACATAAAATACACAATATACATATAGACAGTATATAAAGACAGTGACCTCTGAATACTGGTGATCTGGGCTATTGGTTAATCAGAGCAGTCATTTATTTGGGACAGCTCTTAAAGAACAGAAACTAATCAAGAAAATTGCAGGGATTCGCTTTGTTTATTTGGGACACTGTGCCGCTTAATTAGGGTAGGAGACTGTTGCCAAACAGATTCTAAGTAGCATCACTCGCAAGCACTTGTGTTCCCATTAGACACTACACCATGCTTAGAATGAAGAGTTTTTAAATAGCGTCAGTTGCATTTGTTTGTGTTCTCCTACTGCCGATTTCTCTGGGTTACCCAAGTGGATAAATCACCTGGGCTCTTTGATGTGGGTTTCTACCAAGCATCCTGTGTGGCCAATATATGCTGTTCTGCATTCACAGAGAGAACCCTGTAAATACCATCCGTCCTGAGTCACAGGGCATCTTTAACCTACATAAACTGTGATTTGAGCATTCACTATGGCCATAGGATTGACTTCAATGGCACAAAACTACTGTGCTGCACCAGTGGCTTTTGGAACCACCTGATGAGGGAAGCCATTGAATTAAAACTAGAGGAAAAGAATTCTAAGGAAGACGAAGGTCTCACTCGAAGTAAGAACGGGAATTCAATTATAAACAAAGTGGCAAAGTGAAAATCTGATTGGATGAGGACTAACCAATCAGGAGAGATGGACGACAGGGGTATGGGGGTTGATATTCCTCCAGACTAGACATGCCCAGGTATCATCCCTGATGAAGGTGGCAGAGTTTGTCATTGAAACTTCAGCTAAAATTGATACCTGTACGCAGCTGGAAGCCCAAGAGGAGTTTATTCAGCAGTCAAGAGATTCAATTAGTCTCAATTAAACGTATACAATGTTCTTCTGATTTAATACTGGAAGGGTGTAGGGATGGTTTGTGGACCTAATTGTCATGTCAACTCCTCCTTTATAATCTCTCTAGATAATAAGGAATATGATGCATATCTGTCATATACCAAAATCGACCCGGATTCACTCACCCAGGACAACAGGAAGGAAGAACAGTTTGCATTGGAAATTCTACCAGATGTACTGGAGAAACATTATGGGTACAAATTATTTATTCCTGACAGGGATTTAATGCCAAGTGGAAGTAAGTAAACATAATTTATTCACATGTTTTTTAATGTGTTGATATTACATAAAGCCTTACAGTTTATTTCACAGCTAGAATATGTTGATACTCTTTTAGCCTTAGCAGATTATGACTGGAAAAATACAAGCTGATTGAATATATGAATGAAAAAGATCAAGTATGAAAAGGGTGTTGACACTTGCTTTTGTTATTAACATTTTAATTCATTTTGTTATGTTAAATTTGTTTGATGCTTTTGTTGCCTCCTGAATAAAGTTCAATGTTCCAAGAAAATGGATGGGAAATTGAATCACGCTAAGAATCCAGTCCTCAGGATATATTATGAAGCAGAGGCAAGCCAATTATATTGCATAGAAACCTGATTTTCCTCCAAGTTGCCTTCTTTTATTGAGGCGCAATGCTGCCATTGTTACATGTTACGTGTTGAATCCATTCAGTGCATGGGGTCTCCAGAGGGGGTGGCACCTCAGCTTTTCTTGCCCACTCTGGGGCAGCTCACTCACCTTTGGTCCTCACCAGATACTCAACTCTCTCCTTGGCTCCAAGTGGCTGTTTGCAAGTGACGCTGGCAACGTTCTAGTACACTGCTTTGATATGCAGGCTAATCCAAGTGAAGGTAGCCAGCAGGCCTCATATCCTGGTGAAATAGAGGCATGCCTGTCCTAGGATGAGATGTCAGCTCTGGCGGACTGAGTAGATGAGATCCAAAGACCATTAAGACAGTTCTGCAACACTTCATGGAGAGCAACAGGCATGACAAGGCACAGAAGAAGTCATAGTCATCCACTGGAAACAAGGAAAACCCCAATTCTGTGACAACTACTTGTACCACTGGACCTAGACTTCTGAGGTTGAGAGAGTGGAACTGTCTCAGTGTAATGGTTTTTCCACTTTAATTTCCCTCCCACACACAGGTTTCAAACTGTCTATCATACAATGGATAAATAATCAATCAATATTGTCATTTTAAAAAGCAGCAAAATGTATCAATTCAGATCTGATATGGAAAGAAGAAGGTCAAAACAAACCACCAACATTGTAATCCTGTGCTTTCCTGACCTCACCTCCCTGGCTACTACTGCCTGCAGGTCCCCTCAAGTCGCTCATCATCCTGACTTGGAAATATACCACCATCGCTGGACCAAAGTCTAACTCAGGACACTGGGGACGGTGGACCAGTTCATGGAGGGACTTCCCCTGCCCTTTCACAAGGACAATACGAAATTTGGAACAATGAATGACTAATACCAGGGGGCATCATTTTAAGGTGATTGGAGGAAAGTATAGGGGAGATGTCAGAGAAAGGTTCTTTACACAGAGAGTGATTGGTGTATGGAATGGTCTGCCAGGGGTGGTGGTAGAGGGAGATACATTGGGGACATTTAAGAGCCTCTTAGGTAGGCACATAGATGATAGAAAATGGAAAGCTACAATATGTAGGAGGGGAAGGTTAGATTGATATTAGACTAAGTCAAAAGACTATCACTACATTGTGGGCTGAAGGGACCGCACAGTACTGTAATGCTCTTTATTTAATAAATACTGGCCTTCTCTACAATGTGAAAATGCTGTTATTGTGGAAGGGGAGTTCCAGACATGGACAATAAAATTTGCCTTTGCTTCTGCAACACTTCCCCTTCAACAGGCCTGTAACTAAGTCAGGATGGATATCGGTAATAATGCCAATGGACTGTAGAAATTTTCAGTGTGTCCCTTAATTCACAAAAAGACAAAAGGAAAAACTCCACAGCAGACTTTAAGATCATGAAGGAAATGCATGAAGTGTAGGTAATCTGTACAATGCAATTCTCTTCCCCAGATCTGATTCCCACTTATCTCCATAGAGAGATCCTTCTTATGAGTGAGAATCCAAATATCGTCTCTGAAATGCCCAGGTCAGGTATTACCTTCCTTCAAACAAATTCTTAAAATATTGAAGTCCTAATACTTGGTTTTATTTGGAGATGCAGCACAGAACAGACCCTTCTGGCCCCATGAGCCTCACTGCCCAGCAACCCACCTATTGAACCCTAGTCTAATCACAGGACAATTTACAATCACCAGTTAAACTACCACCCGTTAAGTCTTTGGACTGTGAGAGGAAACCAGAGCACCTGGAGGAAACCCATGTGTTCACGGGGAAGATGTACAAACTCCTTGTAGAGGACAACAGAAATGAACTCCAAACTCGGACACCTCAAGCTGTAATAGTGGCCTATTGTCACTGCGTTAACTCTTAATGCACCGTCCATTTATGGCCTCCAATCCAAGTTCTAAACATGAGTTCATGTTGTTGATGGTGTTCCAGGGGTAGCATTCCCTCAGTTAGCAGAGGAGTGAATTATCTCATGGGGCCATCACTTCCAGGAGGCACATAGCACCCATGGGCCAAGTGGTTGTGTCACTCCCTGGCAACATCAGGGAACGTACATCCTGAAGTGTTTTTGTCACCAATCTGTGGGTAGTGAAGTCATGATCATCTCCACTGACATCCATTACTATTGCTCAGGGAGCAAGAGAAATACTTGATGACACCGCACCAGATATTTCTACAAAAGGCTTTCTTATCTGCAGTACCATGATTGCCGTGAGGGTAATTTGTGATTACTTTAGCAAATTAAAGTCTTTGTTCGTTTGCTGAGTTAAAAACAAATCCTCCTTGGGTCTTATAGTTTCATCTGATGTATTACTGCAGTGAGTTCAAACCGAATTATTAATAATTACAACTCATTGCCATGCACTGAGTTTCATGTCATATTTATAACTTGACTTATTCACAGTATGGTCAATGTATAAATGCTTTGAATGGCACAGTAAAGATTTCTGGGTGCAGGCAAAGACTTCAAATTCTTCTCTATATAAGTATCTTGTGTTTTGTAACTACTTATTGGACCTCAAGAAACGTTTTATATCCTGAGGCCAGTGGTTTCTTTTTTTAATATATTTTTTTATTTTCATTTAGAGATACAGTGTGGTAACAGGCACTTATAACCATATAACCATATAACAATCACAGCACGGAAACAGGCCATCTCGGCCCTCCTAGTCCGTGCTGAACTCTTAATCTCACCTAGTCCCACCTGCCCGCACTCAGCCCATAACCCTCCACTCCTTTCCTGTCCATATACCTATCCAATTTTACCTTAAATGACACAACTGAACTGGCCTCTACTACTTCTACAGGAAGCTCATTCCACACAGCTATCACTCTCTGAGTAAAGAAATACCCCCTCGTGTTTCCCTTAAACTTTTGCCCCCTAACTGTCAAATCATGTCCTCTCGTTTGAATCTCCCCTACTCTCAATGGAAACAGCCTATTCACGTCAACTCTATCTATCCCTCTCAAAATTTTAAATACCTCGATCAAATCCCCCCTCAACCTTCTACACTCCAATGAATAGAGACCTAACTTGTTCAACCTTTCTCTGTAACTTAAGTGCTGAAACCCAGGTAACATCCTAGTAAATCGTCTCTGCACTCTCTCTAATTTATTGATATCTTTCCTATAATTCGGTGACCAGAACTGTACACAATATTCCAAATTTGGCCTTGTACAATTTTAACATTACATCCCAACTTCTGTACTCAATGCTCTGATTTATAAAGACCAGCGTTCCAAAAGCCTTCTTCACCACCCTATCTACATGAGACTCCACCTTCAGGGAACTATGCACTGTTATTCCTAGATCTCTCTGTTCCACTGCATTCCTCAATGCCCTACCATTTACCCTGTATGTTCTATTTGGATTATTCCTGCCAAAATGTAGAACCTCACACTTCTCAGCATTAAACTCCATCTGCCAACGTTCAGCCCATTCTTCTAACCGGCATAAATCTCCCTGCAAGCTTTGAAAACCCACCTCATTATCCACAACACCTCCTACCTTAGTATCATCAGCATACTTACTAATCCAATTCACCACCCCAACATCCAGATCATTTATGTATATTACAAACAACATTGGGCCCAAAACAGATCCCTGTGGCACCCCGCTAGTCACCGGTCTCCATCCCGATAAACAATTATCCACCACTACTCTCTGGCATCTCCCATCTAGCCACTGTTGAATCCATTTTATTACTCCAGCATTAATACCTAACGACTGAACCTTCTTAACTAACCTTCCATGTGGAACTTTGTCAAAGGCCTTGCTGAAGTCCATATAGACTACATCCACTGCCTTACCCTCGTCAACATTCCTCGTAACTTCTTCAAAAAATTCAATAAGGTTTGTCAAACATGACCTTCCACGCACAAATCCATGCTGGCTACTCCTAATCAGATCCTGTCTATCCAGATAATTATAAATACTATCTCTAAGAATACTTTTCATTAATTTACCCACCACTGATGTCAAACTGACAGGTCTATAATTGCTAGGCTTACTTCTAGAACCCTTTTTAAACAATGGAACCACATCAGCAAAACGCCAATCCTCCGGCACATCTGAAAGATCTCCGTCAGAGCTCCTGCTATCTCTACACAAACTTCCCTCAAGGTCCTGGGGAATATCCTGTCAGGACCCGGAGATTTATCCACTTTTAAATTTCTTAAAAGCGCCAGTACTTCCACCTCTTTAATTGTCATAGGTTCCATAACTTCCTTACTTGTTTCCCACACCTTACACAATTCAATATCCTTCTCCTTAGTGAATACCGAAGAGAAGAAATCGTTCAAAATCTCTCCCATCTCCCTCGGCTCCACACATAGCTGACCACCCTGATTCTCTAAGGGACCAATTTTATCCCTGACTATCCTCTTGCTTTTAATATAACTGTAGAAACCTTTCGGATTTACTTCCACCTTATTTGCCAAACCAAACTCGTATCTTCTTTTAGCTTTTCTAATCTCTTTCTTAAGATTCCTTTTACATTCTTTATATTCCTCGAGCAATTCCTTTACTCCATGTTGCCTATATCTATTGTAGACATCCCTCTTTTTCCGAACCAAGTTTCTAATATCCCTTGAAAACCATGGCACTTTCAAACCTTTAACCTTTCCTTTCAACCTAACAGGAACATAAAGATTCTGTACCCTCATAATTTCACCCTTAAATGACCTCCATTTCTCTATTACATCCTTCCCATAAAACAACTTGACCCAATCCACTCTCTCTAAATCCCTTCGCATCTCCTCAAAGTTAGCCTTTCTCCAATCAAAAATCTCAACTCTAGGTCCAGTCCTGTCCTTCTCCATAATTATATTGAAGCTAATGCTATTGTGATCACTGGACCCGAAGTGCTCCCCAACACATACATCTGTCAGCTGACCTATCGCATTCCCTAACAGGAGATCCAACACTGCTCCATCTCTAGTCGGTACTTCTATGTATTGTTGCAAAAAACTATCCTGCACACATTTCACAAACTCTAAACCATCCAGCCCTTTTACAGAATGAGCTTCCCAATCTATGTGTGGAAAATTAAAATCTCCCACAATCACCACCTTGTGTTTACTACAAATATCTGCTATCTCCTTACACATTTGCTCTTCCAACTCACGCTCCCCATTAGGTGGCCTATAATACACTCCTATCAGTGTTACTACACCTTTCCCATTCCTCAATTCCATCCAAATAGCCTCCCTAGAGGAGCTCTCTAATCTATCCTTCCAAAGCACCGCCATAAGATTTTCTCGGACAAACAATGCAACACCTCCTCCTCTGGCCCCTCCTACTCTATCACACCTGAAGCAACTAAATCCAGGAATATTTAGTTGCCAATCACACCCTTCCTGCAACCATGTTTCACTAATAGCTACAACATCATAATTCCAGGTATCAATCCACGTTTTAAGCTCATCCACCTTTCTTACAATGCTCCTAGCATTAAAATAGATACATTTAAGATACTCTCCACCTCCTCCTCTCTTTTCATCCCTAACAATGCATTCAAATTTATTATCCTTTTCTTTCTTCTCCCCTACATCTTCGGGCTGAGCGCATCCCTTCTCCATCACCTGCCTTTCCTCCCTCACACACTGTCTACTTACTTGCTCTACTGGTGAACTAACCTCCTGTCCCATAGTTTTCTCAAATTGATTCCCGCCCCCCCATCTTACTAGTTTAAAGTCTGCCCTGTAGCCCTAGCAAACCTCCCCGCTAGGATATTGGTCCCCCCAGGATTCAAGTGTAACCTGTCCTTCTTGAACAGGTCACGCCTGCCCCAGAAGAGGTCCCAATGATCCAGAAACTTGAATCCCTGCCCCCTGCTCCAATCCCTCAGCCACGCATTCATCCTCCACCTAATTCCATTCCTACTCTCACTGTCACGTGGCACAGGCAGTAATCCCGAGATTACTACCTTTGTGGTCCTTCTTCTTAACTGCCTTCCTAACTCCCTATACTCTCGTTTCAGGACCTCGTCCCCTTTCCTACCTATGTCATTGGTACCTACATGTACCACGACCTCTGGCTCCTCACCCTCCCACTTCAGGATATCTTGGATGCGATCAGAAAAGTCCCGAACCCTGGCACCAGGGAGGCAAACTACCATCCGGGACTCCCGATCACCTCCACAGAACCGCCTGTCTGAACCCCTGACTATCGAGTCCCCTATTACTATGGTCCTCTTTCTTCTATCCCTACCCTTCTGAGCTACAGGGCTGTCCTCTGTGCCGGAGGCCCGGCCACTGTCGCTTCCCCCAGGTAGGCTGTCCCCCCCCCAACAGTACTCAAACATGAGTACTTATTGTCAAGGGGTACAGCCACTGGGGTACTCTCTAGTACCTGCCTCTTCCCCTTCCTGACCGTGACCCACCTATCTGCCTCCCGTGGCCCTGGTGTAACCACCTGCTTGTAACTCCTCTCTATCACCTCCTCACTCTCCCTGACCAGGCGAAGGTCATCGAGCTGCAGCTCCAGTTCCCTAACACGGTCCCTTAGGAGCTGCAGTTCGGCGCACCTGGCGCAGATGTGGACGTCCGGGAGGCTCGGAGACTCCAGGATCTCCCACATCCGACACCAAGAACAACAAGCTGCCCTCACACTCATACTTCCCGAATAACTGAAAATAACAAGGAGAACTAAAAGATAAGCCTACTGTGCCCTCTTCCGCCTAAGCCCTCTGAGCCCAAGCCCTACACTCTGCTCCCGGCTCACTCCGCTGCCCGCAAATGAAGCTGCCCGCTGCTTAAAGCTGCGTTCTTTTTATATCTTCCCTCCTTCCCAGGCCTCCTTCATGCGCCTGCGCAGTCCCGCCTCTCAGAACTCCGATCTGAGAAGCAATTTGAAAATGGCCGCCGCCGCACTTCCTCTCAAAGCCTCGCTGTCCTCTTCCACTTCTGGTCCAATGAGTCCATGGTGCCCAATTACACCCATGTGGGAGGAAACCAGAGCACCCAGAGAAACCCACATAGTCACAAGGAGAATGTACAGTCTCCTTAGAGACAGCAGCAGGAATTGAACCCAGGTTGCTGGCGCTGTAATAGCATTTCACTCATCACTACAGTTCAGTGCTGCCCCAAAGTGGAGCCACAGTGGGTCAAGAGAGGAATCTATCAATTTTGTTTTTAAAATAAACATTTATATTCTAGAGTCATAGGGCACTGCAGAATATAACCAGGCCCTTTGGCCCATCTAGTCAATGTTGAACTTTTATTCTGCCTAAGTCGCATCGACCTGCACCTGGACCTATTGACTCTGCACCCATTGCCAATTATGGGTAGTAACACAAGGTAGTTCTGAATTTTGATCACAACTCTGAGACCATGCTCTAAAATAGTCCATGGGCTATATTTCTCAATCTTTAGAACCACTTCCCCATTCTTTCCCATGTATACTTGTAATTTCTTGACCTAAGTTTACTCCATTATCGAGCTACCACTGACTTCACCGTGCCTCATCCCCATACTTCATCAGACTGCCTATGCAAGGACTAATCAGAAATGGAGGAACAATGCTTTCGAGCACCTTCACTCCATCTGCAACGAGCAGGACTTCATGGTGGCCAAACATTTTAATTCCACTGCCCATTCCCAATCCCACATATTGGCCCATGGCCTCCTCTACTGCCATGGTTATGCCTCTCTCAGATTGCAGGAGCAACACATCTAGGTAGCCTCCATGCTGATGACATGAACATCAATTTTTCTATCTTCCAGTAATTTCCATCCGCTCCACCCTCCTTTTTGTTTCTATTCCCTATTCTGGCTCCCCTCTGACACCTTCCTTTCTGCTCACGTCTATCACTGCCCACTGACACCCCTCTTCCTTCCCCTCTTCGCAAGGCCACTCTCCTCTCCTATCCAAATCCTTCTTCAGCCCTTTATCACTTCCTAGCTTCTAACTTCAACCCACCCCCTCATCTTCCACCTCAACTGCCCTCACCTATCACCTCCCCCCCACCTTATAGTTCTTGCCTCTTCCCCCTTACTTTCCACTCCTGATGAAGAGTCTCGGCCCAAAATGTTGACTGTTTATTGCACCCCCCCCCCCCACACAGATGCTGCGCCACCTACTGAGTTCCCCCAGTGTTTTGTGTTACTCTGGATTTCAAGCATCTGCATAATCTCTTGTGTCTGTGCTTTTCAACATCTGTTTGTTATAAAAAAAAATGTTTGGGAAGAATGAAAGCTCAATGTAGCTCATTGTAATCATTTGCCATCACACATCATGAGGTGGTTTGTAACAGGAGCATAAAGAAGAACCAATTTACAGCTTCTGAGCATTCTCACCTTGTAATGTACTCAGGAAGCAAAAATCCATGGGCCTTATCAATGGAAATCTATAAAATGTCTTAGAATTAGAATTTTTTGTCGGTTTCCCCCTCCAGCAATTTTATTTTGGTAACTGGGGATATTGTGTTCCTGTGTTCTTGTATTGTAAAACCTTGGATCTTACCATAGGCGCCACAGTAGTGTAGCGGTTAGTGCGATGCTATTACAGCTTGGGGCGTCGGAGGTCGGAGTTAAATTCCAACGTCTGTAAAGAGTCTGTACATCCTCCCCGTAGAATGCATGGGTTTTCTCCAGGTGCTCTGGTTTTCTCCCACAGTCCAAAGATCTGCAGGTTAGTAGGTTAATTGGTCATTGTAAATTGCCCTGTGATTAGCCTCGTGCTAAATAGGTGCGTTGCTGAGTGACGCGGCTCATTGGAGGACCTGTTCTATGCTGTATTTCTAAATAAATAAACTCGCCCCCTCCACCCCCACTTCCAGTAAATGGCTTTAGATAATAATGAAGATGGAAAACTCTACTTACTGTTGCTAAGATGGATGGGGGGTGAAGGGGAGAACTTCTTCAAAAAGTATAGTCAACAAGCTTTGCAATACTTCATTTGAAGTGCACCGATCAATTCTAATCAACGTGGTTACCCAACATGAAGATTTAATGTAATATTGCAGTAATTCAATTTCAAAGGCTCCTTCAAGGAAAATGGGAAGATTTATAATCAATCATTATCAGAAGAGCTGCTGGCAGCGGCTTGTTCTGAAGATTCTATTGTGTGTTGTTTCCTCAGAGAAAGCTTGCTTTCATTGATCAGATGTTTGTTCCTTCTCCCTTGACTTTTACAAATGTTTGCAACAGTCATTTAATTAGCTTTTATTAATTCACTCCGAACTTCTTGTTAATAGTCTGATGTTGGCAATTGTGAATACTATCACAGTGTTTCACTCCAGGCAGATGTTAATAATTACTAGCTGTTGCTCCGGTCTTGTCAAGTAATAAGCTATTGTTTCCAGTGCTGATGTAACATAAAACATTATTTATCTCTGGAATGTCTCTCATTCCAGCCAAGTTATGTTCCACGTGCCTTTGTAAGTGTGTCCTCTGTGCCCGATTTTATACATTTTCTAAATTTATAAGGTAATTAAATTAACTAATGTGCAGTCTCTGGATAAATTTATGATGTTCCGATCAACCCATCTCCCACTTATTTGTGTGAAATTAGGGGAAAAGGTTGAATAACGGAAGTCTCAAATTGATAAATAAAAATCTACACAAGAAAGAAAGTGTAGTTGACAGCTTGGAGAACAGACAAATTAGAGGCTATCTGTCTCGCATAAAATGAAAGGAACTCCTTACACGTGTTCAATATTTCCTTTAGAAATATGGCTATATTTATCTTGCTGAGAGAGAAAAAACCTCCCAGCTTTATTCTTTGATAAGCCATCACAGGGTTGTTGGGGAGGGCAGGCTTGGATGACAGTAATGTGTAGGTGACCCACTCCCAGGTCTCCACAGTTCTGCTGGCAAACCACTAACATTGGCTTGTCCTTGATGCTATTGACCTCCCTGCCATGGAGGAGATTTTTCCTTGACTTGCACCTCTTTCAAGACAGTTAGATACAATCAGACTCTTTATTGTATGATGGATTGTGAGTGGGAACACATACCCAATCACTTTAGAAGATAAAGCGCCTGCACTATGCACCCTCTTCATTTTTGTACAGTGCAATCTTTATTTTGCAGCCAAGGCATCTCCACCGGTTAGTGTCCTTTCCCTGGACAGCTGAACCAGCAAGATAAAGGTAGCCGCACTTCTAAAGGAAATACTAAAAGTGTGTAAGGACACAGGAAAGTCAGACATTAATACAGACTTCAATGTCATTGCTGGGGCACGCAGCGATGAATGTCAATCACCCGTTGCATTCACTTCAACAATGAATAACAGCTCTTAGCTGAGTTGCAGAATATTACAAGAGAACATTCAAAGGGAGTAGAAGTTTATTTATTTATGGACTCTTATGAAGAATGAATGACATCCACCATAGGATGACAGCACCCTGGCTGAATACAGATGATTAAAATTGCAGAATCCTATACAATCGATTATTAATAGAGGCAATTGAAATCTTGACACTTTAATTTTTATTCTTTTGACTTTTTAAATGAAATAATTAATATCTGCCTGATCTGCCTCTCAGCCAGTGATTTTGCTTTGGTTGACATTGCTACAAGACCATATGATCCATTACTGTAGAAAGGATAAAAGTCTCCAGGTTAGTTCTTGCTTGTGTTCACTTTTGCAGATTAAGGTTGACAGATGGTTCTGCCTCGAGACTCAAAACTTATGTGCTTTTGTTGCTAATGCTTTAGCCATTGCTCGCACATTAACTTATCCCGTATTCCTCTTTGGAGATCTTTCTCATTCAGAATTTATCCACTCTTCAGATCTAAAATACCATAGACATTAGGCATTTGGAATGAAGCAAACAATGCTGTAAATATTCAAAATGTCAAGTAGCACCTGTGCAGAGACAAAAATTACAGGTTGTTAACAATTTTGATGAGATCCATCAACCTGCAACATTAACTGATTCTCATCCACGGCTGCCGAGTATTTCAGGCTTTTTTATGAAGACACAAACTGCAGACCTTGGACTCAACAGCTGAAGGATCTCACCTAACATAACAACTGTCCATTTCCCTCCACAGTTGCTTCCTGACTTTTCCTCCAGCAGTCTGTATGTTTCCCTCTTTCAGCTTAACTAAATGATATAAAGATAGATTTATTCCTTTTAAACACATATTCTTTGCATGTTGTTCACAGCTCAGTGGAAAGAGCTGTTGCTTGTGCTGTTGGTAGGATAGCTGGACATTTATGGTTTATTCTAAGATTTGAGCACTATAGCAATCCAATTCAATGCTAAGAGAATGCTGAACTAATTTCTAGTCAAATACACAGATCCATCATCAATGAAGTGCAGCAATGCTCTCTCCGATGGTAAGGTCAATCTTTACTCCTCAACCAGTGCCCTGTTAATGTCTTCTTACTATTTATGGGAGCTGACTGTGTGTAAATTGGCGTCTTACATCTTAATTTCACTTCCAAAGGACTTTCTTGGTGACAATGCACTTTAAGATAAGATGTGTTTATGAGCGGCACTATGCAAGTGTTTAGTGCTTGTATCCTGTTGGCAACTGTAAGGAGTTTGTATGTTCTCCCTATGACCACAGGGGTTTCCAGTGATGTACTGGTTGGTAGGATAATTGGTCAGTTTAAACTGTCCTGTAATTAGGGTTAAATCAGGGATGCTGGGTGGCACAGCTCAAAGGGCCAGGAGGGCCTATTCTGTGTTGTATCTCAAAAAATAAACCTCGTTCCTTGTTACTTCAGAGTATTGGACTCACACTGTGTAATCTCAAATGGATCATGTAAGGAGCATAACATACAATGAAGTATAACATGGAGTTTCATGACACAGCTTATTGCTGTCAAATTACCTTGTGATGAGTTTCCTGGACAATTTGTTGAGAGATGCTGCAGTGAATTCCAATGGGAAGCAAAGCTGCCTCTCCTGCAAACCCCCAAAGTTTCTCTGTGTGTAGCTGCTGCCTGACTTCTTGAGTATTTCTTGCCTTCTCTTTGTTGCACATATTTTTAGCACTGTTTAATGATCAAAATATTCATTTATTATTTTTAAATGCATATCTTTTGCATAGCATTCACAGCTCAATGGAAAGAGCTCCCAATTTTGGGACAGGTGACTGGATATTTTTGATTCATTTCTGAATAAACTTCTGTGAATGTCCACAGGAATCTCAGAGTAGTATATGGTGATATACAGTATGCAAACTTTAATGATAAATTTACTTTGAACTTGAGCACCACAACATCCAGTTCAGTACGGCCTGAATGAGGGGAATGCTCTCCAATCATATTGATCACAGTGCTTCCTCATCAGCACATCTAACTTCCCTCCTGAAAAACAGATTGTGAGATATTTTTTGCAGAAAAATAAATGTGCTGAATATAAGGCATTTTTTTTAAAGAAACAATAGCCATGTACGACTGACATAGGTAGTAGGTGTCGCTCTCTCAACCCCAGAAGAATCAAGAAACATAATATCTGTTATATGTATGTGATTCAAAACTTGCTGAAATTGCTGGAGTGAAGAAGGCTGAGAATGAACATGTGAGTGTGGGATTGGGAAGGGGAATTGTTTGACATGCAAATTGGAGGTCATGTGATGATCGCAGCCATTTTGTGAGGTTGAATATTGAAGTCCTAGTCTCTGGCATTAGCTGCACTGGCACACCATTCTCTTCAAGTGCAGTACACTGGTATCTACCCGAGAAAGTGCTAAGATATGCCCTTTTCACACACAAAAAAGGACAAATCTAGTTTGATTAAATGCTATTCACTTACTTTACTCTCAATTCTCAGTAAAATAACAGAAACTGTCCTTGACAATACTGGCGCCTAAATGGAGGAAATGTAATTTTAATCAAAGTCACCTGTTCAGTGATGTCCAATGTGGATTTCAACAGAACTGCAGTTCCTCACCTCATTATAATCCTGATTCAAACAAGGAGCAAAGAGCTAAATTCAAGATGTGTAGTGACAGCAACTGTGCACAACATCAAGACAGCACTTAACCATGTCTAGCTGGGGTTCCCATCCTTTTTTATTCCATGGACCCCTATCATTAACTGAGGGCTCCATGGACCCCAAGTGGAGAACCACTGATGCCTGAGAAAATCTGAAATGAAAATGCACCAGAAGGAGAACTTTCTGATGCTTCAAGATCCTTCCAATGCACAAAGATGAATGTTAATCATCTCAGTTCCGGAGCTCCACTGCAGGAGCTCTTCAGAGCAATATCCTCAGGCCAACCTTCTTCATCTACTTCTTCAAAGACCATCTTTCTATGAATTCAGTGTAGCAGCTACTTGAAGAACAAACCACTGAGAGACTGAGTGAAGGATTTAGCACTTCCAAGTAACTGCAGTCCAAGTCGAGAAAGTACATTCAATACTTTGTAATGAAGCTAGCAAACAGGAATGATCAAGAAATAGTGATTAAAAACCCACAAAATTAGCAAAGCAACAGCAAAATTAGTGGTCAACAGAAAACATCCATCCTCTACTCAGACTCTGTCTAACTAAGCTAACAACACAAAGGGCGAATATGTAACTAGACTCATTTACTTTTACTGCGCCCAAACCCATATGACAAATTACCATAACCCAAAATAAAGCATGAGACACAAAATACAATACAGGCAGAAAATAGATACCTGGCTCCTACAGTCAGATACAGTGATGGTTTCACTATTCCATTTACAAATCTTCAACAAAGGAACAAGACCTAGACAACATTCATGCATGGGTCGATGTGCAGCAAGTAACAACTGTATCAAAAAAAAGTGCCAGTCGATTAGTATCTCCGGCAAAGGAGAATCTGTCTACTTATCCTTGACATTCAATTGCATTACCATTGCCAATTCCACACAAAATAATATCCTGGGATTGCAATGAACTCTGAGGGTGATAGGTCTTACATTGGACAATGATCTGGTTAAAGGCTTTAAGCAGATGCTTCAGAGCTAGTCAATGTCCTGTAATGTCCAGATGAAGGGCTTGGCACAAAATGTCGAGTGCCCATTTCTCTCTACATATGCTACCTGACCCTCTGAGTTCCTCCAGCAGTTTGTTTCATGCTCCAGGTTCCAATGTCCACAGTCTCCATTTCTCCAGAGACAATCAATATATTCTGTTTGAACTTCCAGAATTCTCTAAATTCTCGGTCTCCATGGAATGGAAAGCAGCAAATACAATCTCACTGTTCAAGATAGATTGAGTACGAGGAACAAAGAACAGTTAACATGATATCAGCAGGAGAGAGAATATTTGAAATTATTATTGTGGATGTCAGAGTGGTGCATGTGGAAAGTGATATTATATTTGATTTGGATTTAGATTTATTTATCACATGTACATGGAAACATGCAGTGAAATGTGTCATTTGTTTTATCAACCAACACACCCAATGATATGCTGGGGGCTGCCCGCAAGTTGTGCCACATTTTCCAGTATCAACAAAGCATGCTCACAATGCACAGCAGAGCAACACAGAGAACAGTCAAACAGAATACAACAAGCAACAAAACAACAACAGCAAAACAAGTCTCTTACCTCCCTCCCTCCCACACTTATGGACAGTTTTCCAACTCCTGGATAGGCCTCCAGTCCCCAGTTTTCAGGCTTCAGCAATCAGGCTTTGACTTTTACATTTCTGATCCATTTTTGAACTTTGATCTTCAGTATCAACCCACAGACAGGGCTAGTCTTTAGGCTCCAACCTCAAACTCCATTTTCACCAACGCATCAGACCTTCTGCTCACATGGACATCAAATCCTGAGGCCCATTGACCTGGAACAGCCCAACATCCATGGATGTCCTTCATCATCCATCTGTGTTGCTGGCCTTCAAGTGCACAGTGGAGGCCTAGACTCCAGATCTCCTTCATCCCCATGTCGACATCGCTGATCTTCAAGCGCAGAGCAAAAACCTTGACGCTGGATGTCCTTAATCAGCCGTCCAAATCGTTGGACTTCAAACATGGAGTGGAGGCCTAAGCTCTGGCCTGATCTCTATTAGTCCCAAAGTCCCATCTCACTGTACATAAACTACAACCCTGCTCCTTATTCCCTCTCTGTCCCCAAAACCATCCCTGCAAACATGAAGAAAATGACTAAATCTGAGCCATGATCTCAACAGAGACTCCAGCTTGGTGCCACCTTGACAGGAGTGGAGGGGTGTAATTTTATGAAAAGGGAATAGGGTTTTGGTAGTCAGGCTGATATACCTCATGGAGTCTGCTGTTTTTGTAGCATCAACAACCTGGATTCAATATTGATCGCTGACCTGGTTTGAATGGAGTTTGCATGTTCTCCCTGTGGGACTACATGGGTTTCCTTCATGTGTTCCAGTTTCCTTCATGTCCCAAAGACACATGGATTGGTAATTATTATTTGCTGTAAATCCCCCATTGAGTGGTATCAGAAACAGATTTATTATCACTGATTTGTATATAGTGAAATTTGTTATCTTATGGCAGCAGTACAGTGCAAAGATATAAAATAACTATATATTACAAAAGTAAATAGATCTGCATAAAGGGATGTCAGGGTAGAGTTCATGGGAATCTAATCTAATGGAGGGGAAGAAGACACTTCCAAACCATTAAGTGTGAGTCTTCAGGCTCCTATATCTCCTTCCTGATGGTCGTAACGAGAAGAGGGCATATCCTGGATGGTGAAGGTCCTCAGGTAGAATCTGGGGACTCTTGGTGGATGTATGAGGAGAATAGTTACCGGGAAAAGTAAAAGTTCAAAGTAAATTTATTATCAAAGTGCATATGCATTGAGCACATAGCTCCCAGGTGAAACATAGACCGTTGATAACCTCCCATCTCTATTGTCCTCACAAATTTGATAATTTTTGGAGTTCATCAATGTTTCTGGAGTCCATTGTATCCACTGTACAGGGGATTAGCCCATACAGCTTCACCAGAGCCTTAGCCATTTCCACCTCTCACAACGAAGATGTGGAGTTCAATTTTAAGAGGCATCAAATTACATCTACTTCACCATATACAACACTGAGAGTTGTTTTCTTGCTGCTTACTCAGGAAACCAGACTTTTACTTGGCACATAGCCAAGTGGCTAAGGCATTGGTCTAGTGATCTGAAGGTCACTAGTTTGAGCCCTGGCTAAGGCAGCGTGTTGTGTCCTTGAGCAAGGCACTTAACCACACATTGCTCTGCGACGACGCTGGTGCCAAGCTGTATCAGCCCTTGCCCTTCCCTTGGACAACATCAGTGGCGTGGAGAGGGGAAGGCTTGCAGCTTGGGCAACTGCCGGTCTTCCAAACAGCCCCGCCCAGGCCTGCGCCCTGGAAACTTTCCAAGGTGCAAATCCATGGTCTCTTGAGACTAAGGGATGCCTATTACTTAAATAAATAAATAAGCAGTAAATATTGAGAGCATGAGGTGAAGAATACCTGAAAGTGAGTCCATAGGTTGTGGAAACCCCTCAGTGTGTGGTAAGTGAAGTTGAGTGAAGTTATCCCCACTGGTTCAAGAGCCCGATGGTGCGAGGGAAATAACTGTTCCTGAACCTGGTGGTGTGTGTCCTGAGGCTCACAGAGAGAATGGCCTGGATGGTGGGGATCCTTGATGCTGAGTGCTGCTTTTCTGTGACAGCATTTTGTGTAGATGTGCTCAATGGTGGGGAAGGGTTTTACCCGTGACAGACTGGTAGGATTTTCAGTTCAAGGGCATTGGTGTTTCCATACCAGGCTTGGTTCAACGAGTCAATGTATTCTCCACCATACATCTCCAGAAGTTTGTCAAAGGTTTAGATGTCATGCCAAATTTTTGCAAACTTCCAGTTAAATAGAGGCACTACCATTCTTTCTTCTTCCTGGAATTACACTGCAAGTAGGTTACATGTTCGACACCACATTGTGGGCCGAAGGGCCTGTAATGTGCTGTAAATTTCTATGTTCTATATAAGGTAGCATAAGCACAATTTTCCAAAATGTCTTCCTTTGTTGTAAGAAAACATGAAATCATGGATTGATAAACAAAGGATTCTGCAGATGCTGGACATCCTGAGTAACACACACACAGAGTTGAAGGAACTCAGCAGGTCAGGCAACATCTATGGAGAGGAAAAGTGGACATTTTGGGCACAGGCTCTTCATAAGGACTGGAAAGGAATGGGGAAGAAGCCAGAATTAGAAGGTGGGATGAAGGGAAGGAGTACAAGGTAGAATGTGAAGACAGGCGAAGGAGAAAGTGGGTGGGTGGGGGAGGAGGGATGAAGTGAGAATCTGGAAGGTGATAGGTGGAGGAAGGCAAGGGCTGAAGAAGAGGAAATCTGATAGGAGAGGACAGTCGTCCATTGAGGAGAAAGGGAAATGGGAGGGGGACCAGAGGAAAATGATAGGTAGATGAGAGGAGAAGAAGTAAGAGGGGAGCCAAAATGGGAATTATAAAAGAGAGGAAATAATTACTGGAGATTAGAGAGTTCGAGAGCACACAGAATTCAAGTCATCAGGATTGATAAATGTGGGCATTTTGATTGGCATTCACATTGATTAAAAAGGCCTGTTTCTGTGCTGCATTAACTCTGTTTCTAAATGCAATATAGATTTTTCTGAGCATGTGATTGTGAGAATGGGAGATTAATGGATGTACATACAATATATATTTCTAGCTATTTGTATATTTGAATTTCCAAATGACATTTCATAAATTGGTCATTACCAAGAGGAAATACAGTTAGCATTATATCAGGATTGAAGATTTGGTTAATGGAACAAACGTGGGGATTAAGAATAATCTGTTCATATCAGGAAAGCAGTGTAATCAATCGAGTGCCTTTACAATCAGTAGTTGGGACTCAGATATATTTACAATATGAATAACTTAGATGAGAAGGCCAAATGTAATACATTAATGCTTATGAATGACACATCAACTAGGTGAAGTGTGAGGAGGAAGCAAAGAGGCTTGTGTTAATAAATTCATGAGGCACATAGATTGTCACAGTCCTTTTCCCAGGGAAGGAGAGCCTAAAACTACAGGGCATAGTTTGAAGGTGAAAGGGCAAAGATTTAAAGGGGAACTGAGAGGCAAGTTTATCCACACAGAAGGTGAAGTAAAGTCAAAGTAAAAGTAAAAAAATATATGATTAGAGTCACCTCCTCACTGATGAGCAACACTGGTGCACCTCGGGAGTGCGTGCTTAGCCCACTGCTCTATTCTCTATACCCATGACATTGTAGCTAGGCATAGCTCAAATACTATCTATAAATTTGCTGATGATACAACCATTGCTGGTAGAATCTCAGCTGTTGATGAGAGGGCATACAGGAGCGAGATATGCCAACTAGTGGAGTGGTGTCACAACCTTACACTCAACGTCAGTAAGATGAAAGAGCTGATTATGGACTTCAGGAAGGGTAAGATGAAGGAACACATACCAATCCTCATAAAGGGATCAAAGTGTAGATAGTGAGCAGTTTCCAATTCCTGGGTGTCAAGATCTCTGAGTATCTAATCTGGTCCCAACATATCGATGCAGTTATAAACAAGGCAAGACAGCGGCTATACTTCATTAGCAGTTTGAAGAGATTTGGTATGTCAACAAATACACTCAAAAATTTCTATAGATGTACCGTGGAGAGCATTCTGACAGGCTGCATCACTGGCTGGCATGGGTGCTTCTACTGCACAGGACCAAAAGAAGCAGCAGTGCGTTGTAAATTTAGTCTCGGCTCCCTCTTGTGTACTAGCCTACAAAGTACCCAGGAAACCCTCAAGGAATGGTGTCTCAGAAAGGCAGCATCCATTATTAAGGACCTCCAGCATCTAGGGTAGGGCACGCCCTTTTCTCACTATCACCTGAAGGCACACACTCTCAGTGATTCAGGAACAGCATCTTCCCCTCTGCCATCCAATTCCAAAGTGACGTTGAACCCCTGAACACTACTTCAGTTTTTTAAATATATATTATTTCTGTCTTGTGCATGATTTTTAATCTATTTAATAGAAATATACTGTAATTGATTTACATATTTATTATTATTATTTTACTTTGGGTTTTTTTCTTCTATATCATCCGTTGTATTGAACTGCTGCTGCTAAGTTAACAAATTTCACGTCATTTGCCATTGATAATAAACCTGATTCTGATTCTGATTCTGACATAGAACCCCAAGATTCTTTTTTTCTGCTAACTTACTCGGTAAATCAATAGAATAGTAACTGTAAACAGGATCAATGAAAGAGCATAAACAGACAATAAGCTGTGCAAATGCAAGTATAAATAATAACATTAATTAATGAGAACACAAAATAACAAGATGTAAAGTCCTTAAAATGAAATTATTGGTTGTGGGAAGATCTCAATAGATGAGTGTACTTATCCTCATTTGTTTAAAAGCCTGGTGGTTGAGGGGTAGTAGGGTTAGGAAAGGTTTAGGGATATAAAACATAGAAATTAGGCCAGTACAGTAAAGGAACATGCCCTTTGGCTCAAAACAGTTAAGTTAGTACTGAAATGGCCAACTAACCTAATCTCTTTTGCCCACACAATGTCCATATCTTTCCATTTTCCTCACATTCAAATGCCTATCTATACGTCTCTTAAAAGTTCCTAATGTTTCTGCCACTACTACAACACAGAAAGTGTAGACAAGAGAAAATCTGCAAATACTGGAAATCCAAGCAACACACACAAAATGCTAGAGGAACACAACAGGCCAGGAGGCTTTTATGGAAAAGAGCAAACAGTTGGAAGATCAAGAAATCGATGTTCTTGCCATCAGGTTGGAGGCTACCTAGATGGAATATAAAGAGTCGCTCCTCCAACCTGAGAGTGGCCTTATTGTGGCAGTAGAGGAGGCCATGGCCTGACATGTTGGAATGGAAAGTAGAGTTGAAATTCCACTTTTTCTGGCAGACAAAGATGCTCGGCGAAGCGGTCTCCCAATCTATGTTGGGTCTCAGTGGTATACAGGAGGCCACACCGGGAGCACCAGATACAGTAGATGACTCCAACAGCCTCATAAGTGAAGTGTTACTTCTCATGGAAGGATTGTTTGGGGCTCAGAATGGTAGTGAGAGAAGGTGTGGCACTTGTTCTGTTTGCAAAGGTAAGTACCAGGAGGGAGATCAGTAGGGAGGGACGAATGGACAAGGGAGCCTCATAGGAAGTGATCCTGACAGAAAGCAGAAAGTGGGGCAGGTGGGGGAGGGTGGAGAGGGAAAGGTATGCTTGGTGGTAGGATCCCATTGGAGATGGGAGACATTACAGCAGAAAGTGGAAATTGTGTGGGAGGGGAGAGATATGTTTGGTTCTCCATAACTTGCACCATCTCTCCCAGTTTCACCTATCACCTACCACCTTGTACTTCTTTTTCCCCTCCCCCCCCCCAACTTGTTCTAACTTCTCATCTTCTTTTTTCCAATCCTGATGAAGGGTCTCACCTGGAAACATTGAGCAGGTTACTCATTTCAATCGATGTTGCCCGGCCTACTGAGCTCCTCCAGTGTTTTGTGTGTGTAACCCAGACAGTGCACTCCAGGCACCACCACTCTCTGCATTTCAAACAAAAAACTTGCCCCTCATATCTCCTTTGAAATTGCTCCCTCTCAACCGAAATGCATGCCCGCTGGTATTAGATATTTCAACCCTGGGAGAAATATACTGTCTGCCTACTCTATCTATGCTTCTCATAACCTTACAATCCTCTATCAGATCTCCTCTCAGTCTCTGCCTCCCTGGAGAAAACAAAATAAGTTTGTCCAACCTCTGTGGGCCAATACAAGCAGATAAGGCTGGCTTGGGAAGTCAGTGTGGTTGGCATGATCGAGTTGGGCCAAAGAGCCTATTTCTACCCTGTATAACTGTATGACTCCAGGTAAAGAGGTAGGCAGGAGGTTAAGTATTTGAGCAGGTTGAGATATTTTGAGGCCGTAGGACAGGTGAAGTTTTTCATGGAGGGGGGGATAAAAAGAGACGAAGAATATTTTGTTGAAGGCGAGAGGTTGGGAAATGTTGATATTTGAAGGGACTTAAATGTCCTTGTACATAAATCACAGAAAATTAACATTGCATGTTGGGCTTTATTAGAAGTGTATTGCAGTAAAAATAATGATTTCTGGCTGCATTTAGAGAGTGGTTAGTTACTGAAGTAGTGTCATGACTTGAGAGGTCTTGTCTATTGATCCAAAGCCATGAGTTCATATCCTGCTGCAACTGCTGGGAAATATAAATTCAGGTAATTAAATAAATCTTGGATAACAACTAGTGTCAGTTATGTATATTGCAGAACCATTGAATCAGTATCAAAGTCATTCCAGTTCAGTAATATTCTTCAGGGAAGAGAAACTGCCTCCTTATCCAGTCAGTACTGCAAGTTATTTCAGACAGTCCAACATTGCAAACCTTTAACTACTTTCTGAAAAGGAAATCCACCAAGTTTTGACCTAACTGATTCATTCTATGAACAGTATTTATAAGAAGCTCTGATAATATAAATTTCTATCAGTGCATGATACAAAGCATCCTATCTAGATACACCACAGCTTGATATGACAACTGCTTTGCCTATGACCACAAGTAACTGCAGAGAGTTGTGGACACAGCTTGGCGCATCACAGAAACCACTCTCCCCTCCGTAAACTCTGTATTCAAGCCTTGCTGCATCGGTAAAGCAGCCAACATAATCAAAGACTCCATCCGCCCTGGGGCCATTGGGCCTTCTCCCCTATCCAATCACAACATGTTACATTTAATGTGTACAAAGGAGAATTTCTGTCCCGCTAGTCAGAATTTGGAGCTGTGGTTTGTACTTAGGCAAGCAGGAAGGTGAAGAAGGTATGATTATGCTACAAATGTTGCTCCCTACTTTATTTGTTAGTCAAATTGTCTATGGGTCAATTGTGCCTTGTCCTAGAGATGGAGACTATTAGTTCAGTTTTGCTTGACTTGACACTCCCTTCACTGACAGTTGAAGGAAATGGTACTCATTATGTCTATTCAATTGGACTCTGGATTGGGGATTGCCAAACGTTATGTGGATTTTCTGGTGTAGTCTGTTTTGTCATGTGCTTTTGTGATATCATTCTGGAGGAACGTTGTCTCAGTTTTTAACTGCATTGCATTTGTGGTTTCTAAATGACAAATAAACTGAATCTGAATCTAAATGATAATGTTGGATAAAAATATTCAAATTTGTTTCAGATCTTTTGTGATCCAGAACTGACAAGAAAAGATGATTTTATTATAGTATAAACCAACACAAAATGCTAGGAGGAAGTCAGCAGATCAGGCAGCATCTCTGGAGAGAGAGTGAACATTTCAGGCCAAGGTCCTCCATCAGGACTGGAGAGGAGGAGGGGAAGAAGCCAGAATTAGAAGTGGGGGGGGGAGGGGAAGAAGTACAAGCTGGTAAGTGAAGGGTGAAGCCTGGTGAAGGGAAGGTAAGTGGGTAGGAGAAGCAGGCTGGAGTGAAAAGCATGGAGGAGTCAGGTGGAAAAGGTGAAGGGCTGAAGAAGGAATTGAATGGGAGAGGAGAGTGGACCATGGCAGAAAGGGAAGGAGGAGGGACACCAGAGGATGGTGATAGGTAGGTGAAGAGAAAAGAAGGGGTGAGAGTGGAGCCAGAATTGGAAATGGAACAAAGAGAGATGGGGGAGTGGTCAGAAAGTACCGGAAGTAGAGAACTCCCAACCGTCCCAAGGTTGCAATGTAAACTGTTCACTACTGGCATCCTATTGGATCCAGATCATGGCTGCTAAAGGACTGATAGCTCAGTACCAAACTAACATAAATCATAGCTCTTAAAGTGTAAAACAGAACTAGAAAGGACATGTTTGAGTGGTGCCTTAACCCCTTGCTCAACTTTACCAGCGAGGTGTTTTCCTGTCTGGTGGTCCTTCATTGATTCTCAAATAAAACTCATGAATAACAGTTGAATCAAGGGCTGCAGCAGTCTATGAGAAACAGCCACTACCACCTGCTTGAGAATGTCCCTTTAGAACAGCGACGAGGAGGAATTTTTTTTTTAGCTGGAGGGCTCCCTCCAAAAGCAGATGGCTGCTCATCAGGTTAATTCATAAAGTCATTTATTATTGTCACACGTATCAAGGTACAGCCAAAAACATGTGTTGCATGCTATCCATATAGATCATTTCACTACAAGGGTGCATTGAGGTAGAAGAGGGAAAATCAATAACAGGGTGCAGAATAAAGTTTCACAGTTACCGAGAAAGTTGAAGCGAGACAGTTATTAAGGATCTGTTCTGTAGTCTTATAACAGTGGGGTAAAAGCTGTCCTTGAGCCTGGTGGTATGTTCTTTTGGAGTTTTGTATCTTCTGGGTGATAGGTAAGGGAGAGAAGAGAGAATGCCTGGGGTGGGTGGGGTCTCTGATTATGCTGACTCCTTTGTCAGAGCAGTGAGAAGTGCAGACCAGAGTCACAGAAGGGGAGGTGGTAGGCAGAATTCCTTCAGAAATGTATTCCAGTTAAAGCGTTGACTCTTTTCTACTACAACCTCTGATGCAGATGAGAAATGTTCAAATCTTCTACACCTGTGTTTCACATCACTGGGCAATGGTTGTGGACAACAATTACTGTAATGGAACTGCTATACCTCCACAACTCAATAGCTTCTTGATCCCTTCCTTTAAGTATCATAAACACCTCTTTTGAAAACATCTTTTAACCTTCTGGAAAACAAGTTGATACAACCCATGCTCATTATTTCACAGTGTTGCCAATCTGGAACTTAACATGACAGCAGAAGTTATTGCAGTGGCAGGAGACTCTCAAATGGAGCACAGCTCAGCTTGGCTGAGGTGGACTGGTGGAGTTCAAATTAGCCCACCAATCCTGAGCCAATAAAACGATGCATTCAGCAACTGCAATTTAACAGATCGAAACACTCTGCTGCCATGGAAACGTTGCAGTCTACCTGCTGTTGGTGTTTCCTTTGTGGTAAAAGGTGCAAATCCTGAGCAAAACAGGAAGCAATATTAATTCTGCCTAAACTACACTCAGTGGCCACTTTCTTAGATACCTCCTGCACTTAATATAGCGACCACCAAATGTACGTTTGTGGTTTTCTGCTGTTGTAGCCCAAACTCATCAAGATTCTCTTCTGCAAACCACTGTTGTAACACATGGTTATTAAAGTTACTGTCAGCTTGAACCAGTCCTTTGGTCTCAAAGTTCAATGTTCAAAGTAAATTTATTATCCAAGTACATCCATGCCTCTATATACAACCTTGGGATTCACCTTCTTGCCAGCATATTCTCTCATTAACAAGGCATTTTTGCCCACAGAACTGCCATTTGGTGGATGTTTTTTCCGGGTTTTTTTGGCACCATTCTCTGTAAACTCTCGAGACTGTTGTGCATGAACATCATAGGAGATCAGCAGTTTCTGAGATACCAAAGCCACCCTGTCTGACACCAACAATAATTCCACATCCAAAGTCACTTAGATCAGATTTCTTCCCCTTTCTAATGTTTGGCCTGAGCAACAATCGAACTACTCAACAATGCCTGCTTGCTGTTATACACTGAGGTGCTGCCACATGATTGGCCAATTAGATACTTGCATTAACGAGCAGGTGTACAGGTGTACCTAATAAAGTGGCTGCTCGATGTACATTGGCTGTCATGTTTTTTACAGGGAAAAAGTGACTACAGCTCAAGAGTACAGAACAAGAATTATCTCAAGATTGAAAGGATTAACCTGTGACGAGTGTTTGATATCACTGGGGCAGTACTTGATGGGGTTCAGAAGGATAAGGGGGATCTCACTGAAACCTATCAGATGTGAAAGGCCCGGATAGAGTGGATGTTGAAAGAATGTTTCAATTAGATGGAGGGTCTAGGACCAGAGTGCAAGCCTGAGAATAAAGGGACATCTCTTTAAATCTGAGACAAAGAATTTCTTCAGTCAGAATTTGTGGAATTCATTGCTGCAGAGGGCTATGGAGAGCAGGTCATTGGGTGTATTTAAGGCAGAGGCTGATAGTTTCTTGATTGGTAAGGAGTTCGTGGAAGTAAAGTGAGGTTACAATTATCAGCCATGATAGAATAGTGGAGCAAAATTGATAGGCTAAATGGCCTAATTCTGCTCCTATATTGTATAGTCTTATATTCTTGCCTGCATAGCAGTTTGAAACATCTCCAAATAAAAGTTGAGAGGTTTTGGTAATTCCTAGCCCTTTTCCCTTACATGAGAATTCTACACTTGTGTTGGGGATGGCTGTTGAGAGGAGTCCATGGAGTGACACATGTCAGGAAGGGTACCGGTAAGTAGTCGTGGTTTGTATTCTGTAAAGCGTATTAGCTAATCCTGTCTACATTAAACTGTAATGCCCTTGACCTCAGGATCAGTCTTTGTGATATCATTGAGGAACCAGATTTACATTGAATAACACAATGATCAGTGGGATATTTTTGTTGTTAATTTTCTTTTCATATTCTCAACAGTTAACCTACATCTTCTCTTGTAGGAACTGCAGCTTACATTGAAGATTTGGCAAGAGGTGTTGATCAGAGTCGAAGGCTAATTATCGTGCTGACTCCAGACTATGTCATCAGACGTGGATGGAGCATATTCCAGCTGGAAAACAGACTGCATAACATGCTTGTGACTGGAGAAATCAAAGTTATTTTGATTGAATGCCCTAATGTGAAAGGGATAATGAACTACCATGAAATCGAAGCCTTAAAAGACAATATAAAACTTTTATCTGTTATCAAGTGGTGTGGACCTGATTGCAACAAACTGAATTCCAAGTTTTGGAAGAAAGTCCGGTACGAGATGCCCATCAGGAAGAAGGAGCCAGTTACACGTGGCCAGGTCCTGGATTCTGGTGAACAGGGTATTTTTGGAGAACTGCAAGCTGTCTCAACTGTTTCCATGGCAGCAAACTCGGCCACGCTTGGACCTCCCCCGGTGGAGCTACCACCAAGCTTTCACAAAGCAGATCATATGCAAATGAGGCATTACTGTCGAACTTACGAGTACGACTTCTCGCCCGCACCAGTGCCCATTACCTCGATTAGCAATCAACACACCTACGGCAATATTCCAATGACCCTCATTAATGGACAGGTTCCGCAGATCATTATCACCAGAGATCCTTCCCTTCGGGACACCCCCATGAGCAACGAATGCCTGCCAATGTCCTCACGAGAGATCGGTATCACCAGCGATATCTGGTAAGGGTTGGGCTGAAAGACCCAGTTCCCTTGTCTCTCCACATTTCAAGGCTCACAGGAAAAGAAACCTAACATTAAACTCATGAGCCGTGAACACTTCAGCAGCCATGCAATATCCTAGAATAATGTTATCTTTTAGACATTGTATGTGTGAGCTTGTATATTTTAGTTTGAATTCTAAGAAGACTTGTCAGCCTGTGCTATAGATTGGCTTTAACCCTTTCCTGAACGAAGTTGCTAAATCTGAAACAGTTGATGATAGCAGATGTTGTTTGGAGTGGGTCACTATGTCTTCACGGTCAGTAGGAAGCAATTATTGGAACTCTTTTCCCCTCCCCCCCTAAAAAGATGGGGTATTGATTGAAACTTTTGATACTCTAATGAACTTATTTTGTTAGTCTAGGTCACTTAAGAGTTACAGAAGGAACCAAAGGATGTTGAGGGAGCCAACCCATGATTTAATCAAATGTGGGGACATGTTCTAGGGCCCAAATGGCTTCTTTCTATGTATGCTCCTTTTGTATGTTCTTAGCCTCTTCGCCTACATATACTTGACATCCATTGTTAGAAGTGAGGACATTAGAAATTCATATTTTTGCTTCCATTTGTTCTCCACAACTATGTGCTTCACACAATGTAAATTCTGGGAGTGAAAGGTTTAACGTATGAGGAGCGTTTCATGGCTCTGGGCCTTTACTCACTGGATTTTAGAAGAATGGGGGCGTGGGATCTCATTGAAACCTATCAAATATTTAAAGGCCTAGATAGTGTGGACATGAAGAGAATGTTTCCTATAGTGGGAGACAATAGGACCAGAAGGCACTGTCTCCGAATACAAGGACATCTCTTTAGAACAGAGATTTCTTTAGCTAGAAGGTAGTGAATCTGTGGAATTCATTACTACAGATGGCTGTGAAGGCCAAGTCATTGGGTATATTTAAAGCAGAGCTTGATAGCTTCTTGATAAGTTAGGGCATCAGGAGAAGGCAGGAGAATGGGGTTAAGAGGGAAATAAATCAGCCATGATGGTATGGCAGAGCAGAATCAATGGGCCGAGTGGCCTACTTCTGCTCTTATGTCTTAAAGACATTGACTCCAGCAAGATACAACAATATCACAGGAAGTAATGGGGAGCCTGAAGCAGCCATGAACACTAACCAGATTTTTAAAAAAATGCACACAGCTAAATCTTGCAAGATGAAAGCAGACAGAAAGATTAAATACAGTACACAGGACACAGCTGTGCATGGTACTGTCAGAATTTTACTGAGGAGAGCTCCAGTACTTTGCACAATGACCTGAAATGTTCTATCACTGTTTATGTTCCTTTGTCCCCTCGGGATTAATTTCCTTCACCGCAATGAGTTTCGAATGTACATCAAGTCTCAACATTAATACAGTCTGCTGTCTTACTCAACACTGCTGCAGCCCAGTATTTATTGATTGATTATTATCAATTAAGAGTGAAACTGATTTGCTTTAATACAATTGGCAACATACATAATGTCATTTCACCCTCAGTCCTCTTTTCTGCCCACATCCCCCCTCGTTTCTTGGAAGTAGGATATGAGACATTGCACAGGAAATTCAACAAGTTTGCGGAATATAATGACGGTGTCTCAGCCATACCCTCAAAGAAAGCTGAGTGCTCCGTTCCCAATGGACACATATATAAAGAACTACATCTACAGTATATTCACCAGATCCACCCATTTTTACACAAATCATATTGAATAAATAATGCCTCCTCTGTTACTTTCAATGCAGAGTTCCTTTCAAGTTTGCAATAGATGCAATTCAGTTTATTGAGTTATGGTGTTGTATCCCACACGTGATACAAATCTCCCACAGCAAGGGAATAACCATTGTTAGGTAAATTGTCTCCCACGTTATGCCGGATTTCTCTAATCCAGGTCGTCTGTCCTATTGGAGAAATTATTTTAAATATTATAAGTTCCGGCCAAACAGAGTCATGCAAGTCAGATGAGGAATTAGCTGCACCTTGAGCAGCTTTTGCTGGTCAGACACTCCCTTATCACAATCTTTTCGGTTATCACGGATGATCTGGCTCAGCGGTGAAGACAATGACTGCTGCTTGTGTTAAGAAGCAGATCATCGTCCTTTTTAAACCACATTTGCAAAGAAGATTGCTCAGTGATACAAATGTTTTTCTTTAAGCATGTCAGTAGTGTAGTGGTTGGTGCAGTGCTATTGCAGCCCAGCGACCCAGGTTCAGTTCCACACTGTCTATAAGGAGTTTGTACATTCTCCCCTTAAGTTTCTTCCGGGCGTTCCAATTTCTCCCTGCATTTCATATACATACAGGTTAGTAGGTTGCGTATGGGTAATTGGGCAGGGTCAACGGTCCCTCTAGTTTGTAATGACCAGTGTGTGCAAAAATCTTGTGCTGTGCAGTTTTTTGCCCAGTGACAACAACATGTGCACACTAAATAATTTCTTCAGTAAAAACAATATAAATAAGCCAGTTCTAAAATCTGCTGTCAAACCATGGCAAGCTCCATGTTGTCAACACAGTTCACATCAGAAACTAGAAAAGAAAATGTGATTGTGCATGATCGTGAAATATACTCAACATGCCAATGAGGTAGAGGGTGATAACATGTTGTGTGCAGGTTAAATTCCTTTGTGCACTAGTAGCAAAAGATATGTGTGCACATGCATACCTTGGAGGGAACATTGGGCAGGGTGGACTTATTGAGTAGAAGGTCCTGGTGGACTGTATCTCTATATAAATAAATATTAAGCTGTCATGTTCAGAGATGATATTTCTTCATTGAGCAGTAGATAAGTTTAACTTTAGTTCTACGTGGGGAAGCACAGACAGTGGAGTCACTGCTTCACAGTGCCAGCAATCTGGGTTCAATCCTGGTCTTGGGTGCTGATGGCATGGTTTTTCTCTGAGTGCCCTGCACTCCTCCCACACCCCAGAGATGAACAGGTTGGCAAGCGACTTGGCCACTGCAGGTTGTCCGCAGTGTGCAGGTAAGTGACAGAAGCTGGTGGTGTGGGGATAGGGGGAAGGGTGGATTGTGAGAAATATGAGGAGAATAAAGCAGCATTAGCATAAATGGCTGGTTGATGGCTAGGATTGTTTTCCGTGATGTATCCCTCCATGGCTACATGAACCAAAAGTGGTTATTGATATTATTAATTCCAAATCCCGATTCCCATTCCATCATGTTGGTTCATGGCCTCTTCACTGCCATGATGAGGCCACTCCCAGGATGGAGGAGCAGCACCTCATATTCTGTCTGGGTATTGTCCGACCTGATGGCGTGAGCCTAGACTTCTCTAACTTCCAGTGATTTTTCCCTCTTTCCACTTCTCCCCCTTCCATCTTATTCCATTCCCCACTCTGGCTCCCTTCTTAACTCTTCTCTTCTCCTTGCCTGCCTATCACCTCCCTCTGATGCTCCTCCTCCAGCCCTTGGACCACTGTCCTCTCTTATCATATTCCTTATCTTCAGCCCTTTACCTCTTCCACCTATCACCTATCAGCTTCTCCCTTCACCCATCACCTTCTAGCTTGTACTCCTTCCCCTCCCCCCTTCTAATTCTGGATTTTTCCCTTGTCCTTTCCAGTCCTGATGAAGGATCTCAGTCAGAAACATTGACTGTTTATTCCTCTCCATAGGTGCTGCCTGACCTGCTGAGTCCCTCCACCATTTTGTGTGTGTTTATCTAGATTTCCAGCACCTGCAGAATCTCCTGCGTTTATAACCACTTTCAGTTGTTTTTCTTAGATTCCCTTTCAGCTAGTTGAACAACAGCTCCCTGGAGTCTGCAGGGCGTGGATTGGACAAGGATTGAAAGGCTTGTATCTTTGCGACAGGCCAAACCACCCGGGGCAAGGAGCAGAGCTGTCTGCTGGCTGTGCATCCCCACCAGGACCTTATTTCTTTTCCGGATGTAGAGCAGCAAAGGATGGGCATCTTAATGGGCAGAGCAGAGAGTTCATCTGGGGTAGTATACCACAAGCCCTGTCCCACCAGAGCATCCTGACTCAGAATCAGCTTTATTATCACTGACATACTGTATGTCATGAAATTTGTTTTAAAGCAGCAGTACAGTGCAAGACATAAAAATTACTATTACCGGTAGTTGCAATAAATAAATAAACAAAAAAGAAGAGTAGTGAGGCAGTATTAATGGGTTTGTGCACCATTCAGAAATCTGATTGGAGAAGGTAGGAAGCTGTTCTTAAAACATTAAGTATGTGTCTTCAGGCTCCTGTACCTCCTCCCTGATGGTAATAACAAGAGAGCATGTCCTGGAAGGTGAGGGTCCTTAAGGGTCTGCAGGTCAATTTGGTCCTCTGCATTTCAGTCTGGAAATTTAGCCATCCTTGAAGTTGAGTAGTTGCCCCTACAGAATCAAAGCAGGTAAACATGACCTGACCCAACTTTAGGGCTTTCTAAGTACTCGACAGCTGCTGAACATACAATATAGAACATTACAGTGTAGTACAGTCCCTTTTGATCTTTTTGATCTCTAAGATAAATCTGGCCCATCCTTCCTAACATATCCCTTCATTTTACTATCATCCATCTGCCTATCTAACAGTTTCTTAAATGTTCTTAATGTATCTGCCTTTGTCACCATCCCTGGCAGCACATTCCACACACACACCACACTCTTTGTAATAAACAACTTGCGTCTGATATCTCCCCTATACTTTCCTCCAATCATCTTGTGCTCTTTTATAATAGCCATTTCTGCCCTCTGGAAAAATCTCTGGCTGTCCACTTGATCTATGCCCCCTACCATCTTGTACACCTTCATCCAGTCACCTCTCATCCTCCTTCGCTCCATCCTGAGGCAGAAAAATGCTTACGATTTTGGAAATGCGACAGTCAGTGTGAGCCCACTGAGCTACCGCAAACAGCAATATGACAGAGAGGTAATTTGATTTAGTACATGGATTGAAGTTGTATATTGACCAGGGAAAAGTTCTCTGCTCTTCTTTGAAAACATGCCAGGAAAGGTTTATATCATGGGACGCAGCAATAACCCTGGATCAGCATCGTGCCTGAAAGCTGACAAAGCACTGCCGCCTCAGCACCGCGCTGGTGAGAATATATTGTTGGCAACTATGCACTTGAGTGTCTAATCCTAGATTTAAAAAAACAAGTAAAAATTAGTCTGTAATTGGCACTTGCATTGATGCTATACTGAAGGAAAGAGACTCAACTCACTGATGAATGATGCAGAATACCACATCTCTCCACTATGTACCATGTCTCTTCACCATAATGTCTCTACAATATATACGACGGATTTACAGTATATAAAGTACACTGCTCTCCACTATATACCACAGTCTACTTTATACAATTGACTGCATTACACCATAGCTCTGCTCCTTACCAACACTCTATATCATACCACAACTGTGTGCCACGATTGGGCTTGCACAGCAAAGCTTGAGGACAGTGAACATGAACCTCAAAAGGTAAAATCTGGAGAAACTTGCAATCTTCTGTAGGAATTCTGCAAGTTGAACAGCATCCATGGGGGGGGGAGGGGGAAGAGGGAGAAAGACGGAAAACATTTTGGGCTGAAACCCTACATCAGGACACAGCAGTTTTTTCTGTTGCTCCAGATTCAGCATCCACCGTCTCTCATGTCTCTGAGGTAGAGTATGGATTGGCCTCTTGATAGTCAATAATAGATCAGCACTTCTTCCCTTCCCCCAATGGACTTCATTGGCACTACTAGCTCCCCATGGTACTTAATGAGAGCAGGAGAGATGAGTTCAGATTTTGAGTGTATGTTCAGTGAAGAAACAATGTGCAAGTGACTGTCATTTACATCTGGCAAAAGTGTGATTAGAAGCTTTATATTGGTTCTGCACCAGGGGATGTGCATAAATCATTTTTATTGAAACTTTTTCCTGTTTAAAATTAAATAAATGCTACACTTACCTCCATAAAATCGATCAAACTGGAAGAATTCCTTGGACTCTCTCATATATTTTTAAACAATTGTGCACAGAAATGTAAAATTATGTTACCCTTGCAACTCAAGATCTTAAAGAAGTTTTATTTTTAATTTAGCCAAAACTGCACAGATTTGTCAATGTAATTGTGTCAAATTTCAACACAGAAAAGGCAAGCTATTTCAAACTGTAATTTTTTTCTGTCCTTTTGTTTTAAATTTTCAAAGGAGGTTTATTCAGTGATCACAGTATCACATCAGTACAAAACTACAGAATTCCACGATTCACCCTATTTAGTCAATTGTTCCAAATTATAACCCAGTCATCGCTATCCACAATGTACTTAAGCCACATCCCAGAAAGGCCCGTATGTACCCATGGACACTGTGTGTTCCTTCTCCAAGGACGTATGGGCATGGATGTAACCCCAGAAGAGGGCAGCCAATGAGGTCAGCAGAATCATCTATGTCATATCATATTTAGCAAACAAACTCATGTTCATTGTAAGTGCCACTGAAAACAAAAGTAGATTCCTATAATATAATTTTGGGGTGTAGTGCAGTGAAGGTCTGGCTGGGGGAGTGTGCTGAATTGTGCAGTAACCATAGGAATGGTTCCTAACCAGTTGTTCTGTGTTGGCAAATACTTTCTCTAATCCAGTTTATCAAAAGATCTATGACTATTCACAGTGCCATAGAAACCTGTCCATTGGAGGCAGTAACTCAGATCATTCAGGTTTGCTGGCCATTTAGACTACTCCTTCCTTCCCATCTCTTTTTCTGTCATCTTATAGCTACAGGTCAATGAAGAGTTCCAGATGACTACCATACATTCAGTTCTCCCTGCCATTATATTCTCCCTGCCTTCCCATAAACTCCATCCAGATTGTAATACTCACCTACACACAAGGTACAATTAATTACCAAATTAATTCACTTAAAAATCCATCAATTCCCCTCTATCCATTCAAGCAATTCACTTAATGTTCCCCAGGTAAACTCGATAGCTTTGACGACTTGTTTACAGTTTCAGACATCAATGCTATACTCTTGAAGAAAAGCACAGAATTCTTCAGCTTGTATTTCTTCAACAATATCAAAGTTCAAAGTAAATTTGTTATCAAAGTATGTCACCATATACTACCCTACGACTCATTTCCTTGCAGGCATTTTCAAGAAATTAAAGAAATAAAATAGAATTTATGAAAAACTATACATAACAAAGACTGACAACCTATGTGCAAAAGGAGAAATACCAAGCAAAAAAACAAAACAAAATAATGCTGAAATGTAGAGTCCTTGAAAGTGAGTCTATAGGTTGTTGATTCAGTTCCGTACTGAGGTGAGTGAATTTATCCGCACCGGCTCTGTAGTGCAAATAATTTGGCCTTTATCATGGTGCCATTTAAGAAGGTGCACTTTGATAGACACTTTTCCTGTGGTATATTGATCTGTGCGCCTCTAATGTACTAAAGATATCTACGGATTGCAAAATGTGCCGGGAAAACATAAATCTTTCAAAGGGATCTGAATCTTTCAAAGAATAATGGGGGGGGGGGTGGAATTTCACTGAAGCCTATCAAATGTCAAAAGGTCTAGATAGAGTGGATGTGGAGAGAATGTTTCCTGTAATGGGTGAGTCTAGGACCAGAAGGTACAACCTCAGAATTGAGGGGTGTCCATTTACATGTATAACGGAGGTGAGGAGGAATTTCTTTAGACAGAAGGTGATTAATTTGTGGAAATTGTTGCACAGGTGGCTGTGGAGGCCAGGCCATTGAGCGTATTTAAAGTTAAGGATGATAGATTCTTGGTAAGTCAGTGCATGGAAGGTTACGGAGAGAAGGCAGGAGAATGGAGTTGGGAGGGAAATGGATCAGCCATGATCAAATGGTGAAGTCTCGATGGGCCAAATAGTCTAATTCTGTTCTTATATCTTGTGATTTTATATCTTATAGATGAAAGGTTAAAGATGATTAAGTTGGCACATGCACATTGAAACATTGAGTGAAATATGTTGTTTGTTTCATATTTAATCAGTGAGGATTGAGCTGGACAGCCCACAAGTGTTGCCGTGCTTTGGGCACCAACAAAGCATGCCAATAACCACTAACCCTAACCATAAGTGTGGAAGGAAACTGAAACACGCGAAGAAGCTCACACAGTCACAGGGAGAACATACAAAGTCCTATGGGGCGCGGTGGGAATTCAATGCTACTCAGTAATCACTGCCGCTGCAAAGCAATGCGCTAACCACTACGCTAACGTGCCACCCACAAACTTTTTCATAGTTCCCAGCAGCAGGATGATGGATCTTGGAAGCCATATGTCCTCAACTTGCAAGATGAACTAGTAACAAACACTCAAGGGTGGGGAACATGGAAGATCTCTTAGAGGGTAAATTCCAGCTGAGATCCAAGACCCACAGATATCTAGTCTTTTCATGTTTTAGTTTATAAATCCATTAAATCACTTCAGGAGAAAAATTTAAGTAAACTTAACCAACTTCTTTGAGTGGGTCATGCATGACAGTGATGTTCATTACGAAGTAACCACTGTGAAATGCAAGAATCAACTGTTAATTAACAAAACTATTTGTTATAGGACCCTTTGGTATTATTTGATACTCTTGCGGGGGGGGGGGGGGTGTAGACAGCACTAGTAAGCCCATTATTGTCCACCCTGATTGCCCTCAAGGAGATGGAGGAGAACTATCTTCCTGAACTTCTCAGACCTGCTTGAGTGGTAGTAAATCTCACCACAGTTAAAAAAGTATCTTAATGAGCTATTGAATTGCTAAAGCATAGAAAGCTACAGCCCAAGTAAAGAAAAGTGGAACAAACCTGGATAGATACTTGATCAGTCAACGTGGATGTGGTGGGACAGTCTTTCTCTACTGTTTGATTCTGATCTTCCAATAAAGATACAGACCTGATGTCATGAGATGAGAATCTCCAGGAATTCAACCCAGTAAGAGTAAAGAATCGGAATCAGGTTTATTATCACCGAGAAATGGTAAATGCAGTGACAATAATTTTAGGTACACCTGTGCACCTGATCATTAATGCAGATATTTACTCAGCCAATCATGTGACAGCAACTCAGCACATAGAAGCATGCAGACCTGGTCAAGAGGTTCAGTTGTTCCTCAGACTAAACATCAGAATGGGGAAGAAATGTGATCTAAGTGACTTTGACCATGGGATGGTTATTGGTGCCAACAAGGGTGGTTTGAGTATCTCAGAAACTGTTGATCTCCTGCAATTTTCATACACAACAGTCTCTAGAGTTTACAGAGAATGGTGCAAAAAGCAAAACCATCCAGTGAGTGGCAGTCCTTTGGGTAAAAATGCCTTGTTAATGACAGAAGTCAGAGGAGAATGGCCAGACTGGTTCAAGCTGACAGAAAGGCGACAGTAACTCAAATAACCACATGTTAAAACAGTAGTGAGCAGAATAGCAACTCTGAAAACACAACATGTCAAACTTTGAAGTGAATAGATTGCAGTGACAGAAGACCATGAACATTGTACAGGAGGTACCTAATAAAGTGACCACTGAGTGCATGCCTTGTAATTTGCAGTATAGAGCAATGCATTCAAAAATTGCTATGAGTTACAATAAGAATATAAAAATAAATATGTAGGGAAAAAGCAAAGAAAAGTGAGGTAGTATTCATATGTTTATGGTATGTTCAAATTCTGAAAGAGGAGGGGAGGAAGCTGTTCCTAAGTTGTTGTGTGTGCATCTTCAGGCTCCTGTACTTCCTTCCTGATGGTGGCAATGAGCAGAGGGGTAGTATATTCCCAAGGTAGGATGATGCTTGACTTTGAGATGGACCTGCAGGTGATGATGCTCCTGTGTATCCAAACTCTTTACTGGAGAGATGTGTTCAGAGTAACCTAAGAGAATAACCGGACATTGAGAATGGCATGATCAGTGTCAGTGGCAGAGATTAACGTTCAGAGATGTGGAGAAAGTAGCGTTCAAGTAGTGGATTGATCTCGGTTAATGTTGAACTTCTTGACCGTTTCTGGAGCTGATCTTATCCAGGCAGTGGGAAGCATTCCATCACACTCATTTACCAGTTGTGTCAACTGGCAAGTGGGAAAGCTTAGTGGAGTGTTCTAAGACCTGAGGATCTCAGTTATAAGGAAAGTTTATTCCCTGGAGCACAGGAGAATGAGGAGAGATTTGTTAGAGGCATGCAAAATTATAAGGAGTTTGGAAAGGGTTAATGCAAGTGGTTTTTTTTCACTGAGGTTGGATGAGAATAGAACTAGAGGTCATAGGTTAAGGGTGAAGTATGAAACATTTAAGAGGAACTACTTCACTCAGAGGGTGGTGAGAGTGTGGTCAGAGCTGCCACCGGACGTGGCGGATGTGGATTTGATTACGTATTTAGAAGTTTGGATAATTACAGTGATGAACAGCAGGGGTATGGAGGGCTATGGTCCATGTGACTCCTGGGACTAGGCAGAATTACAGTTTGACATGGAATAGCTGGGCCAGTTTCTGTGTTGTAGTCTTCTATGACTATATGAGGGAGGGGTTTCTTCCTTGCCTTCCCCCATTTTCTAAATTCATATAGACAGAAAATTGAGTGTGGTGAGGGTGAGGATTAATGCCCCACCCAGGGGCACCCTGGTCCACTCTTTCATGCCACGGGTGACATATTGGTTCTGATTACCATTGTCTGTCTGTCTGTCCTGTTTGAATAGGATCCCAAGGCACTGACAACAACTTAGAGGAGGGAATCTGCTTCTGAAATAAATAGAAGCTAAATTGAATGTGGCAGAATCACTTCCCCTCCCTGTCCAAGTTGGTGATAACACAGACAAATGATTTCCGAGGACTTTTAAAATAATTTATCGTTGTTTATAAAATATGTCTATACTTACCACAATGTAATGCACTCCTGCATGTGAATATTTTGGCATTAACTACATTGATAAAGCAGGGTGTCTGTTACAAATAATATTCATTTTTATTTATTTATTGAGATACAGCATAGAATAGGCCTCTCCAGTCCTTCGAGCTGTGCCACTCTGCAATCCCCAACTTAATCCTAGCCTAATCACGGGCAATTTTCACTGACCTATTAACCTAACAACTGGTACATCTTTCGACAATGGGAGGAAACCAGAGCACCCAGAGGAAACCCATGTGGTCATGGGGAGAAGGTACAAACTCCTTACAGGTAGCAGCAGGAATTGAACCCGAGTTGCCTGTACTGTAAAGCGTTGTGCTAACCGCTATGTTACTTTTTCATCCAACAAGACAATATACCATGGGATAGAGGGAGGGTGTAGCATAGTATAGAGTGATTGGGGTTCACATTCTGCTGCTATGTGTAAGGTGTTTGTATATTCTCATCATGACCTCGAGCATTTCCTCCCAGTGCTCTGGTTTCCTCCCACATTCCAAAGATGTACGGATTCGGGTGAATATCCTATGTTGGCACAGGGAGCATGTGATAGTTGTGGGCTGCCTCCAGTATATGGTTGTAGATGCAAAACAATACATTTCACTTTATGTTTCAATGTACATGTGACAAACAAATCTTTCAACATCCCAATCCAGCAAGTAAGTTTTTCAAATATATATTTGTCCATTCCATTGAGGAGCTTCTGACCAAATGAATGGTGACCAACAAACAGCATGAATTTAGCCTTGGGAAGGGTACAGACAGGATTTTAACTCCAGGGACAAGTGAGGTGGAGAGGTAGATTAGCTGGGGTTATTCCTTGGAGTATTGAGGGTGTGGGGAGGTGTTCAAGATTCTCAAAGGGGTTGCTTCTACTGGTGGGTAAAAGCCAGAGGATGGAATCAGGATTTCAGTATCAGATTTATTATCACGGACATATATCGTGAAATTTGTTGTTTTTGCAGCAACAGTACAGTGTAATACATAAAAAGTACTATAATTTACAATAGTAAATACATTAAAATTAAATTAAATATGTAGTACAAGAAGAGAGCAAAAATAGTGAGTAAGTGTTCATGGATTTATTGTCGGTTCAGATATATCAGGATAATACAAAAAAGAATTAGAGGGAACATAAGGAGAGTTTTTTTTTTGAACAAAGTATGCTATTAAGGTCTGAAGGAAAGAGATTCAGAAATAACTTTACAAAACAGAAATTAGATATATACTTGAATGTATTGATAGGACAGGCCCAATAGCTTCTTTGTGTATGATTTTACAATTGTGCAGGAGAAAACATGAAATTTATTGACTTAAGGGCTGCTCAATTATTTCTGAGCAAGCATGTCAACTTAAAGAGTCATTTCACCTGCTTATATGACTACTCTCAATATCAAAGCATGAACCACATGTGACACTTATACCAGGGTAATACGTCCATTCAATAGTCAGGCACTGCTTGTTTGATACAACCGAATGCTCTCTCCCTGCCGTCAGGTAAGATCTGCTGTCCCCTGTTACTAACCAGAGTTATTCAACTGACCGTTAATTTCCCAGACCCGATGTAAATAACAAAAATCCTTGAAATGAAGATGTATTTACACTGTCCATTTTTTCAGGCGGCAGTACTCATTTCAAAAACACTGAAGCTCGGGGCTGCAAAGACGTAGAGTAGCTAGATTATCTCAGCAATTGCACTTTCCTGCCATATCCGCAAGTATGAAGGTCAGCTCAACAGGTGGACTAGCTTTAAGATTCTTCCCTAACTTCCCAGTCCTCTAAAAGGCCATCAGAGGCTGACTAGCATTCGGAAAGCTGCTGCAATGAAAGTGTTTCCACAGAAGCGTTCGTTAGATTTTATGAGCACAGAACATCCAGTATCCCACACTTATCACAGCACAACCCTCTTGAGAAAAATAAATTTTTTGGATTCCTTGTAAAGTACCAGTTAGCTGTTGGAAAAAAAATTTTACTACTTGTACATAAATATTTTTGTATTTAAAGGGGGCGGTTTTGCCACCTTTGGTATACAAGTTATTTCAGGAAGCGAATCACTGAGTTAGTTATTTGCCAATTTTGTATAGTATTTCACGATGCTGTCTTCTCACTTACAACATTGTGTTAATATATCCTCAATGCAAATTGTTATGTAACACAAAACAATAAAAAAAACTGCATGAAAATGAAATGGGACTTTTTTATGTTGAGAAAGAAATTTGCAAAGCATTAATTGATGGCCTGGCAAAGTGTGGTAAGGTGCTTTATAATCCTCTGATTGCAACTTCAAGTGCTATGGTTCCCGAGTTTCAAATCTGCCAGATAACGCTTGAGATTTGCATCTACAATCCTGTCCAGGTCACTGTGTGATCAGTCTGCGATAGTGAATGTTCCTTTTAGCTCTCCTCTTTAACAAAATCTCTATTTTACTTTTAACTTATGCCACCTTTGCTACCAACAACCTTGTACTGTATTTATAATGAGAAAACTCAATATTTGTTGATGCGGAGCAATTATTTATCAAACACAATAAAATACAAGACTGAGAAAGAATCTGTGGTATTTATTGCAACATCATTAAGTCCTTTTTTCATCCACGTGCCTGCTAGTTCTTAAAATCATGGACAACAACGTAAGTAGATGATAACCACGAGATTCTGCAGATGCTGGAAATCCAAAGCAAGATCCCAAAAACACTGCAGGAGCTCAGGTCAGGCAGCATCTATGGAAGGGAACAAGCAATTGACATTTTAGGCAGGGGTCCTTCATCAGTACTGGAAAAGAAAGAGGAAGAAGCCAGAATAAGAAGATGGGGGGATGGAAAGGTGTACAAGCTGCTGGAGATAGGTTTGAGTAGGGGAGGGGAGGTTGAAGTAAAAAGCTTGGAGGTGATAGGTGGAAGAGGTAAAGGTCTGAAGAAGAAGGAATCTGATTGGATAGGCAATGGACCAATTGAGAAAGGGAATGAGGAGGGGCACCAGATGAAAGTGATGGGCAGTTGAGGAGAAGAGAAGGGATAAAAAGGAGTCAAAATGGGGAATGGAAAATGAGAGGGGGAAAACACCAGAAATTAGAGAAATTGCCATCAGGTTCCTGCCATCAGGTTGGAGGCCACCCACATTGAATATTGTCTTCCTTTGCATTGTAATATTTCCCTGAAAGTGTCAAGGGTCCTTTTTAAATGTGATTCCTTCAGATAAGTATAAATGTAAGTTGATAAATTGGTTTATTATTGTCACATAATAGAATTGATCTGCCTCGCAAATCTAATCTGTCTTTGACTTCAATTATTGAATTGATCCTGAAAATAAATGGCAAGTGTCTTGAGGAAAAGTTAAAGAGCTCGATCAAATCCATTTGTTATCCCAATCCAAAAGTTTTTTATTGTCACAACAGAGATGAATTTGTACCTTCTCACATTCAGAAACTTACGAGGGGAGATCTCATTGAAACCTATCGAATATTGAAAGGTCTAGATAGAATGGACATGATGAGGATGTTTCCTATAGTGGTGCAGTCTAGGACCAGAGGGCATGGTCACAGAATAGAAGGATGTCTTTTTAGAACCAATCTGATGAAGAATTTCTTCAGTGTATGATGAATCTGTGGAATTTATTGTCATAGATGGCTGTGGAGGCCAAGTCATTAGATATATTTAAGGTGAAGGTTGATTGACTCTTGATTAGTAAAGGCATCAAAGGTTACGGAGAGAAAGCAGGAGAATGGGTCAGAGAGGGAAAATAAATCAGTCATGATGAAAAGGTGGAGCAGGCTCAATGGGCCAAATGGCCTAATTCTGCTCCTATGTCTTATGGCCTTATCATCAAGTACCTGCTTACCACCTTGGAGTTTTCCTAAATCCTACTTGCCAAGACATTCTCATGTGCTGCTCTAGCCCCTTCTTATGTTCCTTCCTAGCTACCTTGTAAGTCTCAAGAACCCTCTCAGTTCTTTGTTTTCTAAATCTCATATACGTTTCCTTCTTCCTCTGGACTTAATGCTCCACCTCTCTTCTCAACCCTACCATGCCTTTTCTACCTCAACAGCCAAATCTACCCAGAACTCAATACAAATGCTTCCGAAACAATCTCCACACTTCCATTATAACATTTCCCTGAGAACATCTGTTTTAAATTTATGCTCCGAATTAGCCATCCACAATTAAATACTTTCTCATACCATCTGCTCGTATCCTTATCCTGCACGCATTCATCCTATATATACCCCTCATAATTTTGTACACCACTGTTAAAGCTCTCCCCTCATTCTCCTGTATTGCAAGGAAATAACCTGTTCAACCATTCTCTCTAACTCAGGTCCTCTCATCCCGGCAAAGTCTTTGAAAGATCATTTGAAAGAAGCGCAGTTCAAATTTCAAAGTAAAATTATTATCAGACAATGCATATCATATATAGTCTTGAAATTCATCTTCTCACAGGCATCCACAAGAAAGTAAGGAAATTCAGTAGAATCCATGAAAAACCATATGTAACAAAGACCAACAAACATCCAAAATACAAAGGAGGAAAAATCAAACAAATAATTTTTTAAAAGTAAATAAATAATACTGAGGATATGAGCTGTGTGTCTAAGAAAGTGACCTCACCAGCTGTGGAGCTCTGCAATTGCTCAGTTGGAAGATCTCCAGCATTTCACATTAAGGATGTTCTTCTAATACCTGACATATATCTAGCATGGGAGTCTCTTAAATGAAGTTTCTTCAATTCTGAAACAAATATCTGCTGTGATAGGAAAATCTCCTCTATCTCTCCACAAGTTTTGTTGCTGTGTTGAGTAGCGCAGGGGAATGGATCAATAATGCTTTAAAATATTCACTGAAAATTGGCACAACTCTGAAACTCTTGGGGTGAGATCTAAAAATCTAAGTGGATAGTTTTTGAGTGAAAGATTGAATTACTCCAGTCAATTCTGGTAGAATGTAATTAATCAAAATCAATGAAGTACCATCAGTATGACTTTTTGCATATGGTTATAAAATTCCACATATGGTTCAGAATCAGTATCTTTCCACGGACTGTGGTCTCCCAGTACTGAACTACAGATCACCGTGCTCCAGAATGCTACAGATCTCATCACATCAGAAGATCTCTCCACCACAGCCCAGACTCTAACTGATATTACCCTTGCCTTGCACCACCCACTTCTCCCACTTTTATCATTTCCACAAATGTGAATAACATTCTGTACTTTTGTTTTCTTCGGAGCAAGAAGGCTGCGAGTGAACTGCTGATTTTTTTTGGAGCGAAGGGAGTTTTTTACAACTCGGGTTAAAGAGAGGCGAGACTGCGCAGGCGCATGACGTCAGCCAGTAGAGCGCGAAAGGTTTAAAAAGAAGGCAGCCATATCCAGTGGGCAGCGGAGTGAGAGGCAGCAGAGTTGTAGGGCTTTGGCTCAACGGGCTTAGGCAGTAACAGGACGAGGCGAGGTAAGAAGTATGTGTGTGAGGCCAGTTTTCTGTGTTCAGTGTCAGATGTAGGGTGTCCTGGAGTCTCCCAGCCTCCCGGTCAGCCATATCTGCACCAGGTGTGTCGAGCTGCAGCTCCTGAGGGACTAAGTTAGGGAACCGGAGATGCAGCTCGATGACCTTCGCCTGGTCAGGGAGAGTGAGGAGGTGATAGACAGGAACTATAGGCAGGTGATCACACCGGGGCCATGGGAGACAGACAAATGGGTCACAGTCAGGAGGGGGAAGGGCAAGAGTCAGGTACTAGACAGCACTGCTGTGCCTATACCCCTTGACAATAAGTACTCCTGTTTGATTACTGTTGGGGGGAAGCGACAGTGGCTGTGCCTCTGGCACGGTGTCTGGCCCCTGTGGCTCAGCTGGGTAGGGAAGGAAGAGGAAAGAAGTAGTGATAGGGGACTCTATAGTTAGGGGGTAAGACAGGCGATTCTGTGGACGCAGGAAAGAAACTTGGATGGTAGTTTGCCTCCCAGGTGCCAGGGTCCAGGATGTTTCAGATCACGTCCAATATCCTGGTGGGGAGGTTTGCCAAGGCTACTGGGGAGAGTTTAAACTAGAATTGTTGTGAGGGGGGGGGGGGGGGGTTGGAAACCGTACTGAAGAGACTGAGGAAGAGGATGTTAGCTCACAAATAGAGAAAGCTTGTAGACAGTGTGAGAGGGAGGATAGTCAGGTGATAGAGAAGGGACCCACTCAGACCGAAGACTTGAGATGTGTCTATTTTAATGCAAGGAGTGTTGTGAACAAAGCGGATGAGCTTAGAGCTCATATTGGTATTGGGAAATTAACTTGGTCAGGTGTCAGATCTCTCATGGGTGAGCGTTTTGGAGATACTGATCATAATTCTATCTCCTTTACAATAGCATTGGAGAGAGATGGTTACAGACAAGTTAGAAAAGTGTTTAATTGGAATAAGGGGAATTTTGAGGCTATCAGGCAGGAAATTGGAGGCTTAAATTGGAAACAGATGTTCTCAGGAAAAAGTACGGAAGAGATGTGGCAAATATTCAGGGGATATTTGTGTAGAGGTCTGTATAGGTACATTCCAATGAGACAACAAAGTCATGGTAGGGTACAGGAATCGTAGTACAGTACAGGCTGTAATAAATCTACTCAAGAAGAAAAGAAAAGCTTACAAAAGGTTCAGAGAGCTAAGTAATGTTAGAAATCTAGAAGATTATAAGGCTACTGGAAAGGAGCTTAAGAAGGAATTTAGGAGAGCCAGAAAGGGCCATGAGAAGGCCTTGGCGGACAGCATTAAGGAAAACCCCAAGGCATTCTACAAGTGTGTGAAGAGCAAAAGGATAAGACGTGAAAGAGTAGGACCTATCAAATGTGACAGTGGGAAAGTGTGTATGGAACCAGAGGTAATAGCAGAGGTACTTAATGAATACTTCACTTCAGTATTCACTATGGAAAAGGATCTTAGTGATTGTAGGGATTACGCAGCAGACTGAAAAGCTTGAGTATGTAGATATTTTAAAAAGTGGATGTGCTGGAACTTTTGGAAAGCATCAAGTTGGATAAGTCACCGGGACCAGACGAAATGTAAATCGTGTAATGTGAGAGGCGAGGGAGGAGATTGCTGAGCCTCTGGCGATGATCTTTGCATCATCAGTGGGGACAGAAGAGGTTCCCAAGGATTGGAGGGTTGTGGATGTTGTTCCTTTATTCAAGAAAGGGAATAGATATAGCCCATGAAATTATAGACCAGTGAGTCTTACTTCAGTGGTTGGTAAGTTGATGGAGAAGATCCTGAGAGGCAGGATTTATGAACATTTGGAGAGGTATAATATGATTAGGAGTAGTCAGCATGGCATTGTAAAGGGCAGGTCGTGCCTTATGAGCCTGATTGAATTTTTTGAGGATGTGACTAAACACATTGATGAAGGAAGAGTAGTAGATGTAGTGTATATGGATTTCATCAAGGCATTTGATAAGTATCCCATGCAAGGCTTATTGAGAAAGTAAGGAGGCACGGGATCCAAGGGGACCTTGCTTTGTGGATCCAGAACTGGCTTGCCCACAGAACACAAAGAGTGGCTGTAGATGGGTCATATTCTGTTTCATATGCCTCAGAGGTCTGTTCTGGGACCCCTACTCTTCATGATTTTTATAACTTACCTGGATGAGGAAGTGGAGGGATGGGTTAATAAGTTTGCTGATGACACAAAGGTTGGAGGTGTTGTGGATAGTGTGGAGGGCTGTCAGAGGTTACAGCAGGACGTTGATAGGATGCAAAACTGGGCCGAGAAGTGGCAGATGGAGTTCAACCAAGAGAAGTGTGAAGTGGTTCATTTTGTTAGGTCAAATATGATGGCAGAATATAGTATTAATGGTAAGACTCTTGGCAGTGTGGAGGATCAGAGGGATCTTGGGGTCCAAGTCCATAGGATGCTCAAAGCAGCTGCGCAGATTGACTCTGTGGATAACAAGGCGTATGGTGTATTGGCCTTCATCAATCGTGGAATTGAATTTAGGAGCTGAGAGGTAATGTTGCAGCTATATAGGACCCTGGTCAGTCCCCACTTGGAGTACTGTGCTCAGTTCTGGTCACATCACTACAGGAACGATGTGGAAGCCATCGAAAGGGTGCAGAGGAGATTTACAAGGATGTTGCCTGGATTGGGGAGCATGCCTTATGAGAATAGGTTGAGTGAACTTGGCCTTTTCTCCTTGGAGCGAAGGAGGATGAGAGGTCACCTGATAGAGGTGTACAAGATGATGAGAGGCATTGATTGTGTGGATAGTCAGAGGCTTTTTTCCAGGGCTGTAATGGTTGCCACAAGAGGACACAGGTTTAATGTGTTGGGGAGTAGGTACAGAGGAGATGTCAGGGGGTAATTTTTTTACTCAGAGAGTGGTACGTGCATGGAATGGGCTGCCGGCAACGGTGGTGGAGGCAGATACGATAGGGTCTTTTAAGAGGTTTTTAGATAAGTACATGGAGCTTAGTAAAATAGAGGGCTATAGGTAAGCCTAGTAATTTCTAAGGTAGGGACATGTTCGTCACAACTTTGTGGGCCGAAGGGCCTGTATTGTGCTGTAGGTTTTTTATGTTTCAATGAAATACAGAACTCTGGGTAAACTCATAATCAGAATCAGGTTTATTATCACTGGCCCAAGATCTATGTTGTCCTGTGGTAGCAGTACAGTGCAATACATTATAAATTCCTATAAATTATGATAAGAAATACATAAAAAATAAGTAGTGCAAAGAGAGAGCAAAATACTGAGGTAGTATCCATGAGTTTATGGACTTTTCAGTAATCTGATGGCAGAGGAGAAGAAACTGTTCCTAAAACATTGAGTGTGTGTCTTTAGGCTACTCTATCTCCTTCTTGATGGTAGCAGTGAGTAGAGGGCATGTACTGGTGGTAAGGGTCCTGAATGAAGCATGCCACCTACATAAGGCACTGCCTTTTGAAGCTGTCCTTGATGGTGGGGTTTACAGCCATGCTGTTGTCTTTAAATCAACAAGGTCAATAAAGAAAGGGAGAAATCATAGGTTCTACAGTAATACATTATAATTTAGTGTGAACTTGTTTAGCATTCTGGAAGGTAATACGGCCAATTCCTAATCACTCATGGCAATAAGTACTTATGGATCAGTTTTCTTTCTGTCTGTTGCTCTGAGATTGAAAACTGCAGTTTCACTTCCACCCTCTTCTCACATTATTCATCTGTTGCCTGGATCTCTTTCCGACAGGGAGAGAAACTCCAACACAGATATCTTAACTGTCTGGGGAACTAAGAGAAAGCGAACTCACTGTAAAAGCTGGCTGCTGAGCATTGGTCGTGGATGGATCTGAAAGGAAGCACAATCAGGATCCAAAGGCATTGGCTTTCTAGGATTCCCCAGTTTGGCCAGGATTTGGGGGAGGCGTCAACAGAGTCCTTTCCTCTCACACATTCACCACCTCTGCTAATTATTGCTTCTACGCTTTCATACTTCTGTACATTAAGGAGAACCCTTGGCTCTGCAGTTGGGGAATCCATGGCATAGTCTGTTCCCTCTTTACTAAGTCTCAGTGTCAAGGAAATCATGGAATCCTTAAGTGGAATTCACATCCAATTCCTGGTGGATAGGTTCAATTGTCTGGCAGTTAACACGAGATTATCTGTGTATAACTCTGGGAAAAAAACAGTCCCAAACCTCTGCATAACAATCCAAAAATTTCGATTTCAGTGTGTTGTGTTGAGGGAAGGGAATGGTTTGGAGTGGAATGGCAGTTCAAAACAGAAAGATGACCTATCTCAATGGGATGTTACATCAGTGAATTGGAGAGTGTTACAGGCAAAAAGAAAGCCATCAGCCCAGGAACATCACCACTCCCTGTAAACCAATCTGTTCAGTTCTCATGCTCTGGTCTATTTCAGAGACCTGCAAGTTATTTCCCCTATTTAGTGTGTACTTAGTTCACTTTTGAAAGTCCTGAATGATTCTGTTTCCGTCAGTTACACATGTAGTAACTTTCAAATCACTGTTACTTTCTAAATCCTACTTACAACATAAATCATGGAGTGTACGGCACCGGAACAGCCCCTTCAGTCCATGGTGTTATGCTGAACTAATTCAACCCCGAACACAAACAAGAGAAATGGTACAGTTGATGTTTCGGGCCAAGCCCTTCAGCAGGACTGGAGAAAAAATGTTGAGGTGTCAGAGTTAATAGGTGGGGGGATGGGAGAGAGAGATACAAGGTGATAGGTGAAACCAGGAGTTTGGGGGTGGGGGGTGAAGTAAACAGCTAGGAAGTTGGCTGGTGGAAAAGATACAGGGCTGGAGAAGGGGGAAGCTAATTGTAGAGGTCAGAAAGAAAAAGGGGAGGAGCTCCAGAGGGAGGCAATGGGCAGGCAAGGCAAGGTGAGAAGGGGAAAAGGGAACAGGGAATGGTGGAGGAGAGAGGGGGGGGGCCATTACTGGAAGTTCCAGAAATCAATGTTTATATTATCAGGTTGGAGGCTACACAGACGGAATATAAGGTGTTGCTCTTCCATCTTGAGTGTGGCTTCATCGCAAAAATAGGGAAGGCCATGGACATGTCGGAATGGGAATGGGAAGTGGAATTAACGTGTATGGCTGCTGGGAAATGCCACTTTTTCTGCTGGACAGAGCAAAGATGTTGAGTGAAGCAGTCTCCCAATCTACATCAGGTCTCACCGATATACAGGAGGCCACACCAGGAGCAGTGGACAAAGTATATGACCCCAACAGACTCATAGATGAAGTGTCACTTCACCTGGAAAGACTGTTTGGAGCCCTGATTGGTGGTGAGGGAGGAGGTGTAGGGTCAGGTGTAGCATTTGTTCTACTTATAAGGATAAGTAACAGGAGGAGATCAGTGGGGAGGACAAATGGACAAGGGAGTCACATAGGGAGTGATCCTGGTGGAAAGCAGAATGTAGGGGGAAGGAAAGATGTGCTTGGTGGTGGGATCCCATTGGAGATGGTGGAAATGACCCTTCAATTATGTGCTGGACGTGGAGGTTGGTGGGGTGGTAGGTGAGGACAAGAGAAATCCTATCCCTGGTAGGGTGGCAGGTGGATGGGTTGAGATCAGATATGTGAGAAATGGAAGAGATGCAGTTGAGGGCTCGGTTGATGGTGGAAGCAGAGAAGCCCCTTTCTTTGAAGAAGGAGGAATTGTCCTTTGTTCTTGAATGAAAAGTCTCATCCTGAGAGTAGATGCAGCAGTGATGGAGGGATTGAGAGAAGGGGATAGATTCTGACAAGTAACAGGGTGGGAAGAGGTATAGTCCAGGTAGCTGTGAGAGTCCATGGGTTTATCATAGTCGTCAGTAGATAAGCTGGCTCCAGAGATAGAGACAGAGAGATCGAGAAAGGGGAGGGAGGTGTCAGAAATGGACCAGGTAAGTTTGAGAGCAGGGTGGAAGTTGGAGGCAAAGTTGATGAAGTCGATAAGCTCAGCATGGGTGCAGGAAGCAGCACCAATGCAGTGATTGATGTAGCATAGGGAAAGTGGGGTAATTAAACCCCTAACTCAACTAATCCCTTCTGCCTGCACAATCCCCATATCCATCCAGTTGCTGTATATTCAAATATGTCTCTAAGTATCTCTTAAACACCTCTATCTGCATCCACCACTCCCTACCCCCACCCCCCGGCAGCATATTCCAGGCATCCACCACTTTACTTTATTGTCACCAAACAATTGATACTAGAGTGTACAATCATCACAGCGATATTTGATTCTGTGCCTCAAAGTACAAATCGAAGTAAATATAATAAAAATTTAAATTATAATTCATAATTAGAAAATAGAAAAGGGAAAGTAAGGTAGTGCAAGTCAGGTCCAGATATTTGGAAGCAAACTCTGTACATCTCCATTGAATTTTCTCTCTTTCAGCTTAAATGCCAGCCTTTTAAAATTAGGCACTTTGACACTTAGAAAAAGATACCAGCTATCTACTCCGTCTATGCCTCTCAAAATCTTATAAACGTTATCAGATCTCCTCTCAGTCTCTGCTATCCCAGAGGAAACTAACCCATGTTTATCCAACCTCACCTTATAGTGCATGCTGTCTAATTCAGGCAACATCCTGGTAAACCCCATTTTCCAAAACTTCCACATCCTTCTTTTAAAGTGGTAACCAGGAAATTCCTTTTCACATTCTCAGTCTAAGTGTCCAACCATCAGTTTTTGAACGATTCAGTATGAATTTGGGAACAGTTTCTTATGATGATCTGTCCTTCTGCCATACTTCTTTCTTACCTTCTTTGCTCCTTGGGGAATAAGCCAGACTTGTCCATGCTAACCTTGTACCTGAAACTTTTCATTTTTGGAATCACTCTCAGGAACTGTATTCAAAAAGAAAGTGTAGGAAGATTTCATGCTCTCTTTTTTATTGATGGTAATTGATTATTATCTCCACCTTAAGTCAATGGTATGATGAAAAATTACACAGGCACACACATAGAATCATCGAGCATTACACAACAGAAACCCAGACCATCACTGTGTATAACCCTCCCATCCATGTACCTATCCAAATCTCTCCTATTTGTTCAAATCAAACTCACATCCGCCATAGCATCATATAAGCAGCATTCAAAATGAAAACATCCTCCAGAAACAACAACACACACAAAATGCTGGTGGAACACAGCAAGCCAGGCAGCATCTATAGGGAGAAGCGCTGTCGGCGTTTCGGGCTGAGACCCTTTGCTCCAAATACAACAGCCTGTTGTGGTTTGGAGGCTTGAAAACCTCAAAGAGCCGGAGTCGAAGCTTTATGCTTTGTTTCTTAGTAGGGTCACACATGTCAAACAAGTAAAAGGGAAGAGGACAAACTAAGAGTGGTCCACTGGTAGCTTGCTCAGGATTAACAACCATGACTGGTTAAACAAAATTGTTCCAGAAACAGCAATGAAAACATCTAAGTGTGTTGGTGTTCCTCAGTCTCCACCCAGGATTTGCATGACTAACAGCAGTGAAAACTGACAGGAAGCTACTGAAACAATAAAGGAAGCTCTGAACACTGACATAGATGGAAGACCTTCATCACTGCCCTAAATACCAGTGACATAACAGCACTATGTAAGTACATGAAAACATAAATATTTCACATTTTATTAGAAGAGAGAACACAAAGAGAACAAATAAAACAAGATCTCTTTAGAATCAAAATCAGATTTAGATTTATTCATATTGACTTATTTATTAATTCCTTGAAAGTACCAATATAGGATGCAAAGAGAGCTTTTGGTGCATTGACCTTCATTGCGTACAAGAGTTGGGATGCTATGCTGAAGTTTTACAAGACGTTGTTGAAACAAAATTTGGAGTCTTGCATGCATTTCTGGTCACCTTCCCACAGGAAAGACATTAATAAGATTGAAAGAGTACACAGAAAAATTATAACAATGTTGTCAGGACTTGAGGACATGTACAATAGGAAAAGTTGAATATGTTAGGACAATTTTCCCTGGAGCATAGGAGAATGAGGGGAGATTTGATAGAGGTATATAAAATTATGAGGGGAATAGCGAGAGTAAATGCAAATAAGCTCTTCCTACCTAAGTCAGTTGTGACTAGAGCAAGAGGTCAAAGGCAAAAGATGAAAGAAGACATATTTAATAGAACCTGAAGGGAAATTTCTCTACTCAGAGACTGGTGCGAGTGAGGAAGTGGTGGATGTGGGTTCAATTGCAACATTTAAGAGAAGTTTGGATAAGTACAAGAATGGGAGGGGTATGGATGGCTATGGTCCAGGTGTGGGTTAATGCCACTAGGCGGACTAACAGTTTGGCATGGATTAGATGGACTGAAGGGCCTTTTTCTATGCTGTAATGCTTTAAGACCCTATGACATTTATGACAACAGTACAGTGTAAATATATTAAATTATGATAACTTAAATAAATAGATAAATAAATAGACAAATGGACAGATAGACAAACAGGCAGACAGTATGAAGTATTCAAAATGGTCATAGTGTTACTATAATGTAGTAATCGGAGATGTGCTACTTCTCTGTCATCACACGAGACCTTCCACACAAAATTAAATACTATATGTATCTGCTTCCAAATTCTGGTCTAATTTATGCCATAACATCTGTACTCCTGTCATGCTTAAGGTTGTGGTATACAACAAGGACTAACAATTTTATGACAAAGTGCCTTTGACAAGAAATAGTAACTGCCTTTCATTTAACAAATGCTCACTGACCTGCTGAGAGTTGTTAGGTTTTAGTTCAGCCAACCAACAGCTAAGAATTTTATTAGAGTACCCCAATGCTTTTTATTCTGGCATCTTCTCCCTTCCTTTCCAGCCCTGAAGAAGGGTTTCAGCCCAAAACATTGACTCTATTTATTTCTATAGATGCTGCCTGACCTGCTGAGTTCCTCCAGCATTTTGTGTGTATTATGAACTTTGTTGTTTAAAACCAGGCCATTTCCAAGGATCTGTATGATCCTTCAGTACTTTGTCACCTAGAAGCTTGGAGTCCCTCACTATCAGATTCAAACACAGCTACTTACAAACATAGAAAACCTACAGCACAATACAGGACCTTCGTCCCACAAAGCTTTGCTGAACACGTCCTTCCCTTAGAACTACCTAGGCCATAGCCCTCTATTTTTCTAAGCTCCATGTATCCATCCAGGAGTCTCTTAAAAGACCCGATCATTTCTGCCTCCTCCTCTGCCACTGACAGCCCATTCCACGCACTCACCATTCTCTGCGTAAAAAATTTACCCCTGACATCTCTTCTGTACCTACTTCCAAGCACCTTAATACTATGCTCTCTCATGCTTGCCATTTCAGCCCTGGGAAAAAGCCTCTGACTATCCACATGATCAATGCTTCTCATCATCTTATACACGTCTATCAGGTCACCGCTCATCCTCCGTCACTCCAAGGAGAAAAGGTCGAGTTCACTCAACCTATTCTCATAAGGCATGCTTCCAAATCCGGGCAACATCCTTGTAAATCTCCTCTGCACCCTTTCTATGGTTTCCACGTCCTTCCTATAGTGAGGCGATTGGAATTGAGCACAGTACTTCTTTTCAACCATTCAATCTTGAACCAATTTGCACAATCCTAATTACTTCTTCAGTTCGGCAACATTATGATCAACACACATTACAACGGACTTCTTTTGTTGGTTTGCTCTGTGCTTTTTCTTGTATAATTTATGCTTCTCTTGTGAATAGCGAGCATCTGACACTCTGTGCCTGTGATGTGGCTGCAAGTAAGCTTTTCATTGCATCTGTACTTGTGCATATGACAATAAATTTGAATTTTGACTCTAGGTTTGACCTCTTCTTTGGGAACTTTTCAGTCAACTTTTTTGATATCTGTAACATCAATAATTTCATTGGAAAATTCACTGGATCAGCAAATCTCCCAGGTCAGTGGTCCTGCAATCAGATGTATTTGCTGGCAGGGGAACACAAGAGCCAGTGACCCCCCTCCCCCCCAAGGTATGCAAGTTGGTGGATCCCGAGTTCATGACCTAGAGTTTGGTGTCCTGCCATTGGCTAGTCCTGAGGTCAACACTGAAGGTCAGTCAGAAGTCTGGAAGTCGAAGCCCTGTGCCCACAAGTCTGTAGTCCACTGGGTAAGTAGGGAGACCTGTTATCTGCAAGTCCTCTAGAGGCCTGCAGTCTTGCAGTTTGGAGGACTATTTGTGTGAGTGAGTGGGTGGTAGGGAGAGAAGGGGTTTGTTTTTGATGTTGATATTTTGTTGCTTGTTGTCTTCTGTTTAGTAATGTTGTGAATTGAAAATTGTGGGTATGCTATGTTGGCACCAGAATATGTGGTGAACCTTGCGGCTGCCCCCAGCACATTCTTGGGTTGTGCTGGTTGCGAACGCAAATAACGCATTCCACTGTATGCTCCAATGTACGTGTGATAAATGAATCTAATGTGAATCATTAAGTGGTTCTTTGAGGCTTGAATGAATCATATAACTGAGTCTGCTATAAAGTAGCACCTGAAAATAATCTAACGTGGTGTCTTGATTATGCTTTCAGAAGGTATCAGAGTACCAGATAACAAATAAGACCTCTCACCTCAAGAACATTGTGACTTTTTTACACAGGTTTAACTTTCCATCAAAGTTAACACTATTGAAGGATGTAGTCCTGGGTGAGTGTACCGCAGTGACAAATGTCCACAATCAAACAAAAACCTGAACCCTGGACCTATGCTTCCAGGCAAGATCTCCTCAGTAATAAATCATTCATAACTCAAAAGGCAACTGCTGTAGCATGGACTCTGTTTTGAAATGCTGAACTAAATTAAAAATCTGGTCTCATATCTAATTGATTTATTTGCTAGCTCTTGCAAAAATGATCGTTTATATGAATTTGAAAGTATAGTAAGTGTCAATATTTTCAACCATCGAAAATTTCCTCATTACTTATATCAATGGTATTGGAAAGATGATAGTTGTATTCTTCAAAGGATTATTGGACCCTGACAACCTCTGCCTTTCTCTAAAGTTTCTTTATTTACTCCATGAGATGGATGTTTTCCAGAAATCCTGTCAGCTGATGTAGCCTAAGAAGTCTTCCTGATGTATTGGTGCGAATTGAGAAGATATTTGATGAAAAGCTTTGTATTAAATGTCTTTATAACCAAATGCTCATTTTTACTATGTTTATGCTATCTGAATCTACCCCTGGCTTTCCTGAAACTTTATTTATGCTTTTTATCTCTGCACTTATTATTATTTGTTTCTTTTTTTGCATTTGCATGGTTTGTCTTCATTCGAATGTTGATTGTTTGTCAGTCCTTTGGGTGTAGTTTTTCAGTGAATCTCTTTTTTTCTTTGTTCTCCTGTGAATTCCTGAAAAATAAACACCTTGGGATGACATATACGTACTTTGATAATAAATTTACATTGATCTTTAGAACTTTGAAGCACTTGACAACCTGAACATATAGCTCTGGAGGAACTCAATAGGTCGGGCAGTACCTATGGAGGCAAACAAACACATGATGTTTCAGGGAAGAGACCTGGGCTGTGTTGCTCAAGACTTCCAGCTTCTGCAGAATATCTTGTTTCTTTCAATACTCTCCTGTAGCTATTTCTCACTCTGCGCTCTGTAGACATGAGACAATTCCAAACTCTGGTATACGTGATGCTTGTTAATCCAGCCTGTTCTTCAGGATCTGAATTGGACCTCACTTCAGCTGGATTTTAATTATCTCAACTTGTTTCCAAATCCCTCCATAACTTCAAGTAGTAAATATATATGCGGTGTGACAGGGTAAATACAGAGTTGATGCTTCCAGTGTATAGAACCTGACATTGTGGTCTCAAAGGTTTGGTCATTCTAGATAGAAATGTGAAGAACTGCCTTAGAATCATAGAGCACTACAGCACAAAAAAGACCTTTCACCCTATCTTGTCTGTGAGTTTTACCCTATCAACCTGAACATTGCCCTTCATATGCTCCCATCCATGTACATAACCAAATTTTCTGTTAAATGCTAAAATCAAACCTGCATCCACTCTTCCGCTGCAGTTCATTCCACACTGTCACCACCCTCTGAGTGTAGAAGCTCCTCCCCGTTCCCCCTAAATGGTTCACCTTTCACCCTTAAACCCATGACCTCTAGTTGTAGTCCCACCCAACCTCAGGAGGAAAAGCCCGTTTGTATTTACACTATCTATTTATATCTCTAATAATCTTGGTTACCTCTCTCAAATTTTCCCTCATTCTCCTACCCTCCAGTCCTAACCTGTTCAACCTTTCCCTATAAGTCATGTACTCCAGTCCTGGCAACATCCTTATAAATTTCCTTTGTACGCTTTCAATCTTATTAAAATCTTTGTTTATAGGTTGGAGACCACAGCTGCACATAATACTCCAAATTAGGCCTCACCAACATTTTATACAACCTCAACAAATCCACTCACACTCCATATTGAAATATTCTGTCCAAGTGTGCTGTGATTGATATTCACAGCAAAAACTGGAGAGTTTTAGATGTTTATATGGGAGGTAATGCATACAGGATTAGTGCAAAAAGGTGCAAGCAAGATACAAGTTTGTCATGTTATTATGGAGAGACTAAGTAGGTGAATACACTATTCCAGAGATTCCCAACCTGGGGTCCATGGGCTCTTTGATTAATTGCATAAAAAAGTTTGGAACTCCTGCATGACTCCTTTAGTTTCAAATGTTCCTTTATTCTCCTTATCTGTAATTTCTTTCTCACTTACTACCATCCAAAATAATTTTACCTCTTTTACAATTCATTCACAATTTCTTAGAAGGTTTGACATTAATCACTAGTGGCCATTTCATTGCTTGCAAAGGACATAAGCTGTTGAAGTCCTTCCCAAAATTTTTTCACCTCCTTTACTTTCTCATCCCTGTTAATGTTCTCCTCAGAACTAGGCTCTTTGATCAGGATATTATGACATGTGCAGTGTTAGAATTTCATTTCTAATGCTCCTTGGAAGAACTTAGTGATGCTTTCTTTCACTGAGGCTACAATACAAGTTGTTGTTGATATATAGAACATAGAAACATAGAAATCTACACACTACAGGCCCTTCAGCCCACAATGTTGTGCCGACCATGTAACCTATGATAGAAACTGTCTAGAAGTTCCCTACCGCATAGCCTTTCTAAGATCCATGGACCTATCAAAGAGTCTCTTAAAAGACTCTATTGTATTCTACCATCTCCGCTGGCAGTGCATTCCATGCACCCACTTCTCTGTGTGAAAAACTTATCTCTGACATCCCCTCTGTAGCTATTTTGAAGCACCTTAAAACTATGCCCTCTCATGTTAACCATTTCAGCCCTGGGAAAAAGCCCCTAGCTATCCACATGATCAATACATCTCATTATCTTATACATCTCTATCAGGTTACCTCTCTTCCTCTGTTGTTCCAAGGAGAAAAAGCCAATTTCGCTCAACCTTTTCTCATAAGGCATGCTCTCCAATCCAGGCAATAACCTTGTAAATCTCCTCTGCACTCTTTCTATAGTATCCACATCCTTCCTGTAAAGAGGTGACCAGAAAAGAACACAGTACCCCAAGTGGGGTCTAACTAAAGTCTTCCAATTTTAAGTAATTTCTTCAAAGATAACTTACAAAAGAATCAAAGGAATGATGAGAACATTTTATTATATACCTGGAATCATCTCCCTGAAATAGAGCTGAGGAAGAATTAATGTTTTTGTCTTAAAACAACTTGGACAACTATTTAAGGTGGTATAGTAGCATGAAGATTTACAGTGTCAGAGATCGGGTTCGATCGCCACCACTGTCATTAAGAAGTTTGTACCTTCTCTCCGCGAACGCATGGGTTTTTTTCTGGGTGGTCCTATTTCCTTCCACATCCCAAGGATGTACAGGTTAGTAGGTTAATTGGTCACTTGGGTGTATTTGGATGCTGCAAGCTCATTGGGCCAGAAGGGCCTGTTACTGTGCTGTATCTCTAAATAGAAATAAATAAATAATATACATTTGGATGGAGGTGAAGGTGTCGTTCTTTCAAAGAACTCACAGAGGTATAAAAAGAAAAATTGTCACTTTCTATGCTAACTGGTTCCAATTTCATGCAAAATAATTTACTTGAACCAAGGTAATTCAGATCACGTTGACGGTTGGTGACCAGGACATTCATTCCCTTCCATGTTTTGTGTGAGAACGACTTGCCTTTTGTCTGCAGGTAATTGAGGTTGTGGGTGAGCTGATTTTGCTGTGAAGGTGGTTTTATAACGGAGAAGTTACCAGACCAGTAACTTGGTGACCTGGACAACTAACTCTGAGATCTGAGTTAAAGTTCCACCATGAAATTTGAATTCCATCTTGGTGGAACAGCATAGCAAAGAACAGGGCCTTCGGCCAACAATATTGTGCCAAACCAATTAAATTAGTAATCAAACGGTGAACTAAACCAATCTCTTCTGCCTTCACAATGTCCATATTCTTCCATTTTCCTCACATATTGTGCCTATCTAAATATTTCTTTAAAGTTTCTAATGTATTTGCCTCTACCACCACCCAAGGCAGCATATTCCAGGCACCCACCATTCTCTGTGTAAAAGAAACTTGCTCCTCACATCTCATTTGGAATTACCCCTATAACGTCTAATGCTAGAGGGCATGCATTTGACATTTCAATTCTTGGAACAAGATATTGTCTGTCTACACTATCTATTCTTCTCATAATCTTACAAACCTCTCTTAGATCTCCTCACAGTAATAATGTTATTCTTAGCAGCCGAGGAGAGTATGTTGCACCCATCTTTTAAAGATACTTACAGACAGCACTGTAGCGCAAACTAACTGAGTTACTGTTTCACAGCTCCATTGATCCAGATTTCTTTAAACAAGATCTTTCATCTTTATTTCCTTCACCATCTGTGTGGAGTTTTACTTTCTCCCCATGACCCTATAGGTCTTCTTCGGGTGTTCCAGTTTCCTCCCACATCAGGGAGGTCTGGGTTGGTGGCTTAAGTGGCCATCGTAAGTTGCTTCCAGTGTAGAATCCGGGAGGGAGGTTTGGGGATAAATTGATAATTGTTGGAAACAAGGAGAGAATGGTGGACATGGAAAAGTAGTGGGAAAAGAGATTGCTCTGTTAAGCAGTGTAGATTCAATGAACCAACAGAGTTGCGATGAGCCTGATGGAATCAGTACTGGGTTGGGGGTTGACCCCTGTAGGCTGGCTCTCCCATCAATGCTGCTCTCCAGTGTTGGGTCTCTGGAAGACAAGCTGATTTGCCTTCATCTGCAGCTGACCCAATGAAAGACAAGCTGATTAGCCTTTGTCTGTTGAAGCAATGCGAGATGAGGAACTGTTGCATACTTATCCTTGCAGAAACCTGGATCCAGGACAACATCTATACGCCATCAACCTTCAAGCCATGCTAATTATGCTAATATTATGTTTTGTGACGATATGTGCTATTGTTACAATATTGCCTGTCTGTGACTACATGTACTGTGTTTTGCACTTTGTCCCTGGAGGAACACTGTTTCTTTTAGCTGTATACATGTGTATAGTTGAATGACAATTAAACCTGAACTTAAGATAGCCTTCATCCATGTGATATGGAAATACAAAGCTATTTCATGCAGCAAATGCAAGATAGTTTAATTTTGCACTGAGGCTGCAATAGCATTGTTAAAACTTACCCTAAACCAAGGCTTCCCAATCTTTTTTATTCCATGGAGCAATACCATTAAGCAAGGGGGTCCATGGACCTCATGCTGGAAAACCCTGCCCTAAACCTTTTTCCTGGAGGAACTCCTACAACAATATCCCTGGGTGGCAATAATGGACTTCTCTCCACCAGAACTCTCCCTCCTTGTGCCAGATGTGACACCAGCCACTCATCACTTCATACCTGAGCCTCTGAACAAAGCTTTGTTTGGTGTCTCTGGTGTCATATTCTGTCTTATCAAAGATGTCATATTCTGTCTTGATATTTGAGACCTTCCTTTTACATTCCTCTTTTTGTGCCTTGGCTTGGAACTAGGCTACCTTAGACCTGGAGCAAATAAGGCTTAACAATACTGGTTCTAGATATCAGTAAGTAGACTGCCTTAGAATAGTCGCTTGCTCTTCAGAACGACAGAGTCTCCATGGAAACATATCCTTCAGCCCATCAAGTCCATGCCAAACACCACAGTGGATGTTTCTTTAGAACTGAGATGAGGAGGAACTTCATTAACCAGAAATTGGTGAATCTGTGGAAATTCTTTACCACAGTCAGCTGTGGAGGCCAGTTCATTGGTATCTTTAAAACAGAAATTGAAGGGTGTCAAAGGTTATGGGGAGAAGGGAGGAGAATAGGGTTGAGAGGGATAATAAATCAGATCTAATGGAATGACAGCAAGACTCGATGGGCTGAATGGCCTAATTTGTTCCTAGGTCTTATAATCTTGTTGGCCAGAAAGCGCTACAGTCTACAAATCAGTGAATTTGAATGAATCAAGGACAGTGGAGGCAGACAGACCAAGTGTCTTTGTTATTGCAATTAGGTCAAAGGAATGGAGGCTATCATTTTGTGAAGCTGCTCTGCATCCTCTATTTTGTGAACTGGAGCTGATTGGCTGAATTAGTATTTTAAAGCAGGCACAGTGATGATGCTCTAGGTAATCTGCCAGATGAGAGATCATTTCCAAATACAAAGTTATTTGCAAAGTGTTCTTTGGTTAGATATAGCATGCAGACTTATGAATGATGGGGTCTGTGTTTGCCCTGAGTGAGTTGAGCTAGTTATTGGTTTGGTAACTGATTTAGAATAAAAAGCCTGAAATCACCAATAGTTACTTGCGGAGGGAGGGCTAGCTTAGATCACAGCCAATAAGAAGCTGTTATAGATCAGTCAGATGACCCATGGTCAATAACACTGAACTGCAACATTTGAACTGTTAAGGAATGAATATAAAAACAGAGACTTTGAAGTCAAAAGTAGCGATAACTCTCTCCAGAGTTATCGTGGATGTGGAGGACCCCATGGACACTTGGAGATTGGATTGGGACCATGAGGAACAAAAGCCCAGCATATTCTCCTTTTCCGGGCATTACCTTTTCCATTCTTTGACTGTTCTTGGAAAGTCAGGATAACTTAGTAGGTGTGCACACAGGTACTTGGTTGTGTAAATTCACATATTCTTCCGTTTAAACAATAAAGATACTTTTTGGTAATTACAGGTTCTCTCTGTGCCCTACTGACCATTTTTACTAAGGGGTGATCCTCGTAAATGTTTATAGTCTGAACACCTACCTACACTAATGCTATATTAGACCCACTTTTATTTTTTCTGCACTCACATCAAACCCACACCACTCCAAGATTCAATCACTCACCTACACACTGCAAACAACTTATGACATCAATTTAACTACTAGCCTGCATGTCATTGGGATGTGGGAGGAGCCCAGAGCACCTGGAGAAAACTCATACAGTCACAGGGGGGAAGGGTAAACTCCACACAGACAGCACCGGAAGTCAAGATTGAACCCTGTTCTCTGGGGCTGTGAGAACTGGGAGACAGAAGCCCTACCTGCAGTGTCACTGTACTGCTGGTAGGGTTCATATCAATCACAGAGATACATAGATTTTGACTGAAGGACACTTGCAGAACACATAATGGTGACAGGTGTATGTTCAGCTATATTGGCTAACACCATCTTCCTGGATTTGAGGGATATTTATCTCGGGCACTTCCTGGCAAATGGGAAATTTTGTCTTTAATAAACCCCTAAAATATAGAACAGAGAACAGTACAGGCATTTAAGCCCACAATGTTGTGCCAACCATTTAATGAAAACCAGGATCAATCTAATCCTTCCCACCCATGTAGCCCTCCATTTTTCTATCATCCCTTTTCTTACTAAGAGTCTCTTAAATGTCATTAATGAATCTGCCTCTACCATCACCCTTGCATTGCATTTCACCCACCCACCCCATTCTGTGTAAAAAATCTACCTCTGATACACCCCGCATACTTTCCTCAATCATCTTAAGATCATGCCCCCTTATTCTGGAAATGTGAGAATGGTAGGATATCCAATGGTTATATTTCCCCCCACTTCAATAATTTTAGAAAGAAAACTGTAGGGAAGGATTTTTAAAAAAGGATATAATGTTGTTGCTAAACAGTTTGACCAATATTGCTGTGAGGATTCCTTCCTCTTTTTAATAGGCTGAATATGAGGAAACAGGAAAACAAAAACACAATTTTAGTATTAGTAAAGTTCATTGGTGAGGAGCCCATACTGCAGCATGTCCCAACACATCCAAGTTAACCACTGTAACACACCAAAAATGTTGGTGAAACTCAACGGGTCAAGTAACATCTGTAGAAAGGAATAAAGAGTAGACGTTTTGAGCCAAGACCTTCATCAGGACCCGAAAAAAGGTCCAGGCACGAAATAGCGACTGCTTATTCCTTTCCATAGATGCTGTCTGATCTGATCTCCTTCAGAATTTTGACTATGTTACTCTGGATTTCCAATATCTGCAGAAACTCTTGTGCTTACAACTTAACTATTGTATGTATTTTATTGTAGAGCAGGCCAATGGCAGTTAGGCTTGATGAAATTGAAGATCTGATGTGTCACCACAGTTGTTAAAAATTGAAGACAGATTTTCTGCTCTGTTGCATAATGGAGGAGAAAAGGCCTGAATGGTGATCTGTTAGGATGTTGTTTCATCGGTGGACCCTCAAACAATTTGACTAGCAGGGACACCGAGTTCATCCTTCTTCTGGTGAAACAACAAGTTGCTCTAAAGTCACTAAGTGTCAACAACACTAGACAGGAATTACAGGAATTGTTTGAAGGCAATGAACATATCAGATTATGTTGCTTGCAACCACCTACTGATGTTGTATGGATATTGGTTTTGATTTATTATTGTCAGATATACCAAGATGCAGGATGGCAAAATGGAGAAACATATTTACAAAGGAAATATAATACAGTCCTTCCCTCCACTAGCTTGTGTTTCACTCTTGGGCAAGATGTAGCACCTGTTTAGCACCCCCCCCCTCCCCGCCCCACCATCAGGGTCACGTGAACCTTGGGAGAAGGTGGTGGATGGTCATATGAGTATCTGGTGCATATCACAAGTGCTGGTTATGCAACTACTGATGCCAGGCAGACAAACGCTGAAAAGTACTTATAATAGTTGGGGTCACCCATCCTGTAAAAACACTGCCCAGAAGAAGGCAATGGCAAATCACTTCTGTGGAAAAATTTGCCAAGAACAATAATGGTCAAGAGGCGACTGCGACTCAACACATAATGATGATAATGACCAAGATACAGTGAAAAGCTTGTCTTGCATACTGTTTATACAGATCAGATCATTACACAGTGCATTAAGCTAGAATAAGGTAAAACAATAACAATACAGAATTAAGGGTAAAAGCTACCAAAAAATGCAGTGCAGGTAAATGAAAAGATGAATGCTTATAGTAAGATAGGCTGTGAGGTCATGAGTCCATCTTATTGTTCAAGACATGCATTCAAGAGTCTGATAAGGGTGGGACAGAAGCTGTCCTTGAGCCTGGTGCTGTGTTTTCAAGCTTTTGTATCTGCTGCCTGAGGGTAGAGTGGAGAAGAGAGAAGGTCTGTGGTGACTGGGGTCTTTGATCAGGAAGGGTTTTGGCCTGAAACGTTGACTGTGCTTTTTTCTATAGATGGTGCCTGGCCTGCTGAGTTCCTCCAGCATTTTTGTGTGTGTTGCTCAGATTCTCAGCATCTGCAGATTTTCTCCTGTTCGTTTTTGATTATGCTGGCTGTATCCCTGAAGCAGCAAGAAGTATTGACAAAGTCTATAGAGGGGGAGGCTGGTTCCCATGATGTGCTGAGCTGTGTACACAATTCTCCTCAGTTTCTTGTGGTCATGTGCTGAGCACTTGCTATACCAAGCTGTTATGCATCCAGATTTGATTCTTCTAAGGTGCACTGATAAACATTGGTAACGGTCAACAGGGACATGTCAAATTTGTTTAGCCTATCAACTATTTATCAACTTCCCATCTCAACTAGTTTGCTGTCAAAATCTTTGCTTTCCTTTGTCACTTATCGGCTCAGCTGTATCAATTTTTGGTCAAACATCCAAACTCCATCCTCCATAATCTTCTTCCCTCTGTTGTATCCCATTGTGTGCTAAGTTGAATTCAGCCATCACTTCACTGCACAGACATATATTAATAAAGCACTACATCACAGAAACAGGCCTTTCAGCCCATCTAGTCTGTGCAGAACTGTAATTCTACCTAGTTCCATCGACCTGCACCTGGAGCATAGCCCTTTATATCCTTCCCATCCAAGTACCTGTACAAATTTCTCTTAACTATAGAAATGGAAGCCACATCCGCCACTTCCTCTGGCAGCTTGTTCCACACTCTCACCACCCTCTGAGAGATGAAGTTCCCTCTCAAGTTCACCTTAAACATTTCACCCTTAAACTATCTGTCTTAGTTGTGGTTTCACCCAGCCTCAGTGGAAAAAGCCTGCTTACATTAACCCTATCTATATCCATCATTACATTGTATACATCTATCAAATCTCCCCTCAATCTCCTACACTCCAAGGAATCTCCTTCTCTTTCTGATTTCAGCCCCGAGTCCATCTTCCATCCTCTTCAGTCCATCAGCAGAGCTCCTGTCAATGCTCTACATCTGGAATTTCCTCCTTGAACTTTTCCCCTATCAAAATGGATCTCCCTTAAATTTGTCCACTTGGCTAAATTTATTCTTCTGATCAATGTCAGGGGACATACTTTAACAATGAATGCAATTGGATTTATTGAATTCCTTACCATAGCTCACAATGGTACAGTAGTTGTTGGTATGTGGTTGCTCTCAGCTGCTGCACTGGATTTCGTCATCAAAGACTTTGTTTTAAGCTTCTGCAAGCTTTCACTGCGAATACACTAAGCGGCTAATTAATAATCTGCTCTGTACTTAATAAAGTGGCCACAATGTAAATTCATAATCTTCTGCTGCTATAGCCCATCCACTTCAAGGTTCAATGTGTTGTGCATCTAGAGATGCCGATCTGCACTTCATTGATGTCACACGTGGTTATTTGAATTACTGTCGCCTTCCTGTTAGCTTGAACCAGTCTGGCCATTCTCCTCTTACCTGTCTCATTAACAAGGCATTTTCACCTACAGAACTGCTGCTTCATTCTCTGCAAACTCTGGAGCAGGTGTTCCAAACCTGGAGTCCACAGACCCCTAGGTTAATAGTAGGTGTCCATGGCATAAAAAGGATTGGGAATCCCTTCTTTAGAGAATATTGTGCATGGAAAAAAAACAGGAGATTAGCAGTTTCTGAGATATTCCAACCAACCCATTTAGCACCAATGATTATTTCACAGTCACTCAGATCATATTTCTTCCTCCTTCCTGATGATTGGTCTGAACAGCAACTGAACTCCTGGAGCATGTCTTCATGCTTTTATGCATTGAGTTACTGCCACATGATTGGCTGATTAATGATTTGCATTAATAAGCAGATGTACAGGTGTACCTAATAAAGTGGCTACTGAGTTCAATGGTTTATTTGTTTCATGTTTAAATAATTTGTTTTCAGCATTGTAACAGAATAATACATAGGCTATTAAATGGTGAAATGATGTTTTAGATGCATATTTTCCCCTTGCACTTTGTAAATTAACTTATATTTATCAGGCATGCATCCTTTTTGTTAAAGATAAGCAGTAATGGGGACTACTGCTGAACTGGTGGGTTGAGTAGAAGTATCATTCCTTATGTAAACAAGCTTCAGCAATAAAGGGTTTCCCAACAAGTAGTCATGAGTTTTTATAGCAAACAGGAGAAAATCAGCTGATGCTGGAAATCCAAGCAACACACACAAAATGCTGGTGGAACTCAGCAGGCCAGTCAGCAGCTATGGAAAAGAGTACACCTAACGTTTGGAGCCGCGACCCTTCAGCAGGACTGGAGAAAAGGAATGGAATGTTTTTTTTTCTCTCTCCAGTTCTGCTGAAAGGTCTCGGCCCAAAACATCGACTGTATTCTTTTCCATTGATGCTGCCTGGCTTGCTGAGTTCCACCAGCATTTTGTGTGTGTTGCGTGAGCTTTCATGCAGGCCCTCTGTAATATCACTTGTACAGCGTTCATGACCACAACAAACCTTCGTCATCACATGCCACTTAAGCTATTACATCAATATTATATGTTAAAAGCATTACCCCATGGGATATACAGATGTTCCTGAGGCTGACTATCAACTCTCAAATCTTACTCAGACTTCTCCTTATAGCACATACCCTCTGGTCCAGGAGGCATTCTGGTAAACCTCTCTTGCACCCACTCCAAAACTTTCACATCCTTCCTAATATTGGGTGACTGGAAGTAACTAAAACAGTCCAAATGCAGCCTTACCGGAGTTTTATTAAGCTGCAAATTAATTTCCTGAAATTTGAACTCTGTACCTCAAGTAATAAAGACATAAATGCCAGAAACCTTCTTTTCCACCCTGTCAACCTGTACAAGCACTTTTTGGGAGTTATGGACTTGGATCCCAAGAACCCATTATACTTTAATGCTGTTAAGGGTCTCGCCATGAACTGTGTACTTCCCCTTTACATTTGATCTCTCAAAATGCAACACCTCAGAATTGTCCAGAGTAAACACTGTCTGCCATTTCTTTGCCCACATCTGCAATTGATCTCTATTCTGCTGTATAATTCTGCAATCTTCTACACTATCCACATTGCAACCAATCTGTATGTCATCTGCAAATTCTACCCTTTCTTACTTTGATTTTGGCACATATTTTGTCCAATATCGAGGAATGGATGATCAGAAATTCCTTCCAATTGTTGTCTCAATACATGTGAAAAATTCCATTCCCCACTCTGCAACTCCATCCCGCTTCCTGACAACTATCTGAGGCACAACATGATGAGGTCCCAATCATATGTCACCAAGACATGTACTTGCTCCTTTGCACTTTCAGTGAACTCCATTCCTCCTGCAAATATCTGCTGCATCTTTCGTTGTCAGCTGGTTGGTATCTCACCTTCCACATCAACTTCACTTGCTCCATCATTGAAGTGCACCCACAACCAATGGACTTGTTTTCAAGGACTCTTCATCTCATGTTTTTAATACTTATTGTTTATTAATTTGTTATTATTATTATTATTGTTATTACTTATTGTTGTACTTGCACTGTTTGTTGTCTTCTGCACCCTGGTTGAACACCCTAACTGGGCAGTCTTCCATTGACTCTGCTATGGCTATTATTCTATAGGCTGATTGAGTACTCCCAAAAAAAAAGAATCTCAGGTTTATATATGGTAACATATATTGTACTTTGATGATAAAATTTATTTTGAACTTTGAACTTTTTTGAACATTCAGAAGTTGCAAACTCTGGTAACCTACCCTGGTTCACATGCAATCCTATAATGCACAGTAACACACACAGTGCTGGAGGAACTCAGCAGGCCAGGCAGCATCTATGGAAGGAAATAAAGAGTCGATATGTTGGGCCGAGATCCTTCATCTGGACTGAAAAAAAAATGAGGTCAGAGTAAGAAGATGGTGGGAGGGAAGGAAGAAGTACAAGGAGGTAAGTGACAAATGAAAGCAACATGGCTTGAAGCTTAGCAGCATTTCAGTTCTTAGTGCCTCAAACTTCTTTTCAAAACATCCAATGGTTTATGTAATCTTATTTAGACAAATTGACCTGAGGCACAGTTAGTCTCATGCAGCTCTACACAAGAGGATTCAGTATCCAGTTTAAGAAAACTTTGGTCTAAGTTTCTGATTGCAATTGTAATCTATCTCAATCCATTAAATCCACCTGTCAAACCCTCCACCTAATCCCTCATAATTGGCCACATTAAGTTCTCACCAATCAAACATGGTTTATCAGGGAACTTTATCCAGAGAAGCTCCATTTTCAGAGAGAATCTCAGAGAGTAAATATTGAGGGAATTGAGAATGAACTGTGTGAGAGCAGCTCTGTGTTTCTATATTTGTAAATGGAGTTTCATTATCAGCAGTATAAAAAGTTGTAATCCATTTCTGATTGCAAAGTTTTGAACTGTGTTAATTTGCAGGGAATGAGTGGTGAGGAGGTAAGTTCAAACTTAAATTTCCAGACTCGAATATTGGCTTTGTTGCTTCACTGGGCTCTTTATTTCAAATGTACATCAATACGATACACTCAGTGGCCACTTTATTCGGTACATCTATACAAATATCTCTTCTCCGTGGATTGTCACCTTGTCGTGGTGGAGAAGCTTGTGTGGTTCTTAGATCCCAAGAGTGATGCTGTCTGGAGCCATGCTCCTGGTAGGGTCACCCATGGTGGTAAGGTCGAAGGTGAGGTCCCTGACAAAGAACAATCCAACCAATAACTCAACGGTGGCACAGGTGGACAAAATTACTTGGAACTCAACAGCTGTGAAGACAGATGAAGGCTGCAACAAATCCATCAGCTCCAATCATTGTGGTTTCCATGCCATTGGAATCAGTTGGTTGATTTGTGAAGTATTGTGTGCTTCTTGGAGTGCAACGTCAAGTACACGTTAAACAAATACATGCACAGGCGTCTTTGCTCTGTGGAAACAGAATGAAGACCATCATCCTCGACCTCCAGGGATAGCCATGACGACAAATATCTAATCAGCCAATCACGTGGTAGCAAATTAATGCACAAAAGTATGCGGACATTCAAGATTGTGCAGTTGTGATAAGGAAAAGAAAGGATGACATTTATATAACATTCAAAGGATGGTGGGAACTCAACTGGTAGATGGGTATAAAAGGAGAAAAAAAATTATATTCACAAATTTAGGTATAGGGCATAATCCCCATTCAGAATTAATATGCATGATACTGACATCTGTAGGGAATGTCCTGAGGAAGGGTCTTGGCCTGAAATGTCAACTGTATTCTTTTCCATAGTTGCTGCCTAGCTTATTGAGTTCCTCAACACACACAAAATGCTGGTGGAATGCAGCAGGCCAGGCAGCATCTATAGGAAGAAGTACAGTCGATGTTTCGGGCCAAGACCCCTTGTCAGCATTATTGAGTTCCTCCACTATTTTGTGTGTATTGTCTGTAAGGAGTGCACTTGTCAAGAAATAGTGCAGCATGTATTGTTTGAATGCAGTTCCTATCAGGTGTAAAGGACACAGTTAAATGCAAAATTGAGATCTTTGGGACAGACAGAATTTAACATTGAAGGTTTATTAGGATATCACTGGCATCATAATGTATATGTGCATATTTGATTTTCTGAAAAGCAGTAAACTTTTTAATATAATTTGAGTTTTTTGGGGGACAGTGGAATTTAGTGGGTGTACTTCCTGTCTCTTTGCTCCACGCTCTAACTCAGTAGGTGGCGGTAATATAACTTGTGTTGGTCTGCCAGCCGCCATAAAACATTACAAGAAGATCAAGATTGTTTAATGTCTTTTCCAGTACACAAGTGTAAAGGAGAACGAAATAGTTGTTACTCCAGATCCAAAACAGCACAAAAACACAATAATAATGAAAAAACAACCAATATAAATATGTAATTTAGCTTATGTACATAAAGCTTATGTACGGTGCGAGGCACAGGCATGTCTGTCCATAAGGTGGTTGACAGGAAATGATAAAGTACTGGCGGTTGGAGGTGTGAAAGGATGGGTTGTGGGTGGAGGTGTTCATCAGCTTTACTGCTTGGGGCAGTTAACTGTTTTTGAGTCTGGTAGTCCTGGCATGGACGCTACATAGACTTCTCCCTGATTGGAGTTGGGTAGACAGTCCATGGGTGGGGTAGATGGGATCCTTCACAATATTGCTAGCCTTTTTTAGGCATCCTTGATGGCAGGTAGGCTGGTACTGATGATGTATTGGGCAGTTTTGACTAGAGCCTTCTTGTCAGCTGCAGTGCAGTTTTTGTACCATGCAGTAACGCAGTTTGTTAGGATGCAGAATTACATGAGTGTAAATATGCGTACTCCATCTCTCTTCAGCCTCCTCAGAACCACTGGTGAGCTTTCCTGATTACGTATAAGACGTTCTTGGACTATGAGTGGTTGCGTGAGTTTGAAACTGCTCGCAGTTTCCACTGCTACGCCACTGATCTAAAGAGAGGTGTAAGCAGTGCGAGCTTTCCTGAGGTTGATAACAATCTCCTTTGTCTTGTTGACAGTGAGGAAGAGGTTATTTGCTTTGCATCAGGCCTTGAGCTTTCCCAGCTGCTCCCTTTGGGGCGTCTTATCATTGTTGGTGATGAGCTGCACCACTGTTGGATTATCGGCGAAATTGACAATGTGATTACTAGGATGTACAGTTACGTGTGAGCAGAGTGTACAGCAATGAGCCCAGCACACAGGTTGGGGATGATGGGACACAGCCTCCTGACTATCTGAGGTCCATTGGTTAGGAAGTCCAGCACTCAATTGCACAGTGGTAGATTTAAACCAAGGAGTAGGAGTTTGATCACTAAGGTCTGTGGCGCAAATGTGTTGAGAGGTTCAATGTAGTCAAGAGGTTCCGTTGTTGTTCAGAATGGGGAGAAAATATAATCTAAGTAATTTCAATTCAATAGGTACACTTAATGCCAGAGAAATGTATACAATACACATCCTGAAATTCTTTTACTTCGCAAACATCCATAGAAACAGAGGAGTGCCCCAAAGAATAAATGACAGTTAAATGTTAGAACCCCAAAGCCCCCCCCAGCACCCCTCTCCCACACACAAGTAACAGCAAAGCAATGACACCCCTCCTCCCCCACCAGTAAAACAGCATCGGCACCCCCCCACCACCACCACCACCACCACCAAGCACTCAAGTGTGCAGCAAAGCATCAATAAAGACACAGATGTGCAGTACCCCAAAGACTACTCGTTCACCGGGTAATCTGACATACCACAGGCTCTCTCTCTCTCCCTTATAAGGGAAAAAGAGGTGTCCCCATTTCACAGCGAGAGGGGAAACATAACAAAAATAACTGGTTGATTTATGGTGTTAAAAGTCTTTTTCCGAGTTCTGTGCCCAAAGGATTCAGATCTCTGGGCACACAGCCAGCAGCCAGCTCGCTACTTTTGATCTTCGGTGTAATCCCACAATGCATCAGACAGCGGCGGCACCAACCTCGCATCAACCCACCTCCAGAGCCACGAAAATCTGGAGCCCTGCAGGTGCGCTAGTCTTCTGGGCCGTGTCCTTGGGATATCGAAAAGCGGCCGGTTGTGAGGCCCTGAGAGTGGGTCCCAATTCCACGAAGAAGTCAGCGTGCAACTCCAGGTCAGGGTCTTCAAAAGAACCCTGAAACGGGGGGGGGGGGGGGGGAGAGGTATTAAAGAGAGAAATAAAGCTGTTTTTGAAGATGTAAGCAAAGGAGTCACCGTCAGGTGCCATTAATCCTAAGCTCTGCCCTCCATGAATCATCTTTGTTGGTGTCAGCCAGAGTAACTCAGAAACTGCTGATCACCTAGGATGTTCATGCATACAAGTCTCTGTTCACAGAAAAAATATGTGAAAAACAAAAAAAATCCAGTGAGTGATATTTCAGTAGGCAAAAATGCCTTGTTAATGAGAGAGGTCAAAGGAGAATGGCAGGATAACCACCGTGGTAACAACAGTGGTGTGCAGAAGAGAATCTCTGAATGCACAACACATCGAACCTTGAAGTGGATGGTACAGCAGCAAAGACCATGAACACGCACCCAGTGGCCACTTTATTAGACAAAGGGCATAACTAATAAAGTGGCCACTGAGTGTATATTCTGCGTTAGATCCAGAAATCCAGTCTTCTGCCCATATGATACCCCTTACTGTCAAAAAGCAATGCTAATAATATACACGCACAACATGCCTGACAAGATGTGCATGGTTTCTGTTGCAGTTTTGGGACTAATTCCCTTTCACTCTCAAACTCAGTGACATTGTGCAAAAAAGGAGAACAGTAATGCTCTCATCTGAGTGCAATGTCAAAGATGCATTGACCAATTGTTCCCCTTAATCCTGTGGCCAATACTCAGGGTGACTGTGAACTTTGCCATTTTGTGTAGAAGTGACGTGATAAATGTGGGTATTGGTGTAACTGCTGTTTCCTCCCAATGCACTGCTTCCAAAAACCACTAATACTGTGAAACTTTCCTGTTCATAAGGTTCCTACAGTTCCTCTTAGGCTCGAATCTGTCTTTTCATTAAGCTCACCCTGTCCTGTCACAGTGGACAGGCAGAGACTTTTCCCTAGGGCAGGGATGGCTAATACCAGCGGGTATACTTTTTAGATGATTGTAGGAAAATATAGAAGGGACTTCAACGATATGTTGCTTTTTTTTTTAAACACAGCATGGTGGGTGCATGGAAAGGCCTGCCAGGGATGATGATAGAGGCAGATACATTAGAGGCATTTAAGAAACTGTTAGATAGGCACATAGAGGACAGAAACATGGAGGGTTATGTAGGAGGGAAAGATGAGATTGATCTTAAAATAGGTTATAAGGTTCACAGAACATCGAGGGCTGAAGAGCCTGAAATGTTCTATCTTCTAAATATTCTGGAAGATAGAACATTTCTAGAATAAATGTTCCTAGAATAATTACAGCAATTAAATCATACAGCCATGCAGCTCAGAAATAGGCTTTAGGCTCTCCACGACATTTTGCTTTCAGTGTCCTCCCTATTTAAATATCTCTTTAAATGATTGTTTTTTAACTTGGTGCTTGTAGCTGACTCCACCACCTCATCTGGCAGTGAATCCCTGCCACTGTCTGTAAGGAATTCGTATGTTTTCCCCATGACCATGTGGTTTCCTTCAGGTGCTCCAGTTTCCATCCACAGTCCAAAGACATACCGGCTGATAGGTTAATTGGTCATGGTAAATTGTCCCGTGATTAGTCTAGGATTAAATCAGGGGATTAATGGGTGGTGTGGCTCAAAGGGCCTATTTCCAGTTGTATCTCAATAAATAAATAAATGAATTTGAGATATCACCCACTCACTTTGCAAAAATCTATTCCTTAGACTCCCTTTAAAACTCCATCCTCTCACATTGAACCTAATGCCCTCTTGCTTTTGATACCCCGATAAGGAAAAAAAAATCTAAGTCTCTCAATCTTTTTTCCATCTTTCTTTATTCCTTCCATTAATAGTACCATACTGATTTATTTCAGGAGCTTTTTCATCTTAAGTAGAACCGAGTTTACTTTATTCTCTTTTAAATATTTATTTCCTCCTTTTTCTGCAGTACTCTTTACTCCACACCCCCGCCCCCCTTAACCTGCATCCTTTTTACTCTTCTTACTTTGTAGCAGCTATGTCTTTTGGCTCTTGAACATTTTCCCCATATGTACAGAGCAAGATCCTACCCTTGGCTCCAAATTAAACTGTAATGGGTTCAAATCCCAGAGACTTCTTGTGACATTAAATGACAGAAATTGACGGGGACACTTCTAGATGCTTCCTGACATGCTGAGATCCTCCAGCACTTTATGGGTGTTACTAGAGGTAACCCCCCCGTTGTCTTGTAATCCAAGGCTTTGGAATCTTCTGTATCTAAGTGTGAGGGAGATAGGTTTAAAGATAGCAAGTCCATCACCACAGCGTTCCCTCCCTGATGTGTCATGGAAGGCAGAAGTATACAGCACAGGAACAGGCCCTTCAATTCCCCTATCTCTGGCCAAGGTTTTGAGCAGTGGATAAGATTTGAGTCACATCCTCCTGACTCAGACGCAACAGCTGTTTCTGTTTCACGGTTTCTATTTTCTGTACTGCCCTTCCTCACTCTGTAATATTTTCTCTATTCTGAACTGAATTTCATCTGCTTTCATTATTGTTGTTCTTTTTCGTGCCTTGTGACACATCGGACAGCCTTTTTTGCCTTTTCGTAGCACTTGACTGTTTTTTTTTACGAGACCGAATTGCTGGCTTGATGCTCAACCCAGCATGGATGGAAAGCGTGCAAGCAGCCAACCGGATTCACACTCAGGACATTCACCTTGAAGTCCAATGCTGATACCACTACATCACCGGCCGGCTTATCAGCTTTCATGGAGTCATAGAACACTACAGCACTGAAAAAAAGCCCTTCTATCCATCTAGTCCATGCCAATTTCAATTTGTGCCAAGTCTTATTGGCCTGCATCTGAAACATAGCTTTCCATACCCCTCCCATCTATGTACATAACCAAACTCTCTTGTGTTGAAATCAAATCTGTATCCACCATTTCCACTGGCAGCTCATTTTACACTCCCACCACCGTCTGAGTGAAGAAGTTACCCTGAAATATTTCAACTTTCACCCATAACCTATGACCTCTAGTTCTAGTTTCATCCAACCTCAGTGGGAGAAACCTGCTTGCATTTACCCTATCTCAGCCCCTCGTGTTCCGACCTGAATTCTGGCTCAGCCTCCAGGCTGCCAGCTTTCTTGTTTAACTGTCCGATTGTGGTAAACTACATATACCTGTCTGGACATGCCCCTCTGCTGACTGCTCCTGTGGCTCCTCCCACAGACCCCTGTATAAAGGCGATTGGAGGCACTGCTCCTCCCTCAGTCTCCGAGATGCCGTGCTCCCTTTTGCTGCTAATAAAAGCCTATCGTTCACCTCCCGTCTCCGAGAGTTATTGATGGTGCATCACTGATCGTTCCCCCACCTTTGACAATATGTTGTATCAAAGCCTTTTCCGCCTTCCCAGGTTGGATGTCATAGGAAAGGACAGAAAAGAGTAATCATGAAACAAAGAGCTGTTGCTTCTCAGAGGCATGTGACTCCAATCTTATCTACTTTTCAAAACCTTAGTCAGAGAAGGTGGATTGAAGAGTCTATTCCTGAGCTGAGTTGCTCTATGTTCTGACACACCAGGGATGGAACGCTGTATTTATTTATTGAGCTATACTGCAGAATGTGTCCCTTTGAACTGTGCCACCAAGCAATCCTCAATTGAACCCTAGTCTAATCATGGGACAATTTAGAATTAATCTATCAACCGGTATGTCTTTGGACTGTGAGAGGAAACTACAACACCTGGAGAAAACCCATGTATTCCACAGGGAGGATGAACAAACTCCTTACAGATGACACCGGAAATGAATTTCCAAACTCTGATGCCTTGAGCTGTTGTGCTAGCCAGTACACTGCTGTGTAGTATTGAAGGTGCTATCTTGGAACCCCTCTCCCACACACTTAGCTACTAAAGATTCTAAGGCTTTATATTAAAACACAAAAGGTGGGTTTATCTCTAGCAACGCACACACAAAGTGCTGGAGGAACTTAGCAAATCAGGCAGCATCTATGGAGGAAAATAAATTTTTTGCTGGGTGTCCCATTCTTCTTAAGAACCTCTCGAAGGTGAGCGCAAGCACCCCCCCCCCCCCCGACGCCGTGGCTAATGCTTGTATCATAATTGCTGTTTCAGTCATTTTCCATTTGAAAGGAAATCAGTACAGTTCTGTCATAACAAATATTACACAACAACCACAGATCTGATTAACCAATACCAACTATATCCTGCCATATTCTCAAGATATGATCACCATTGCACTTTCCAGTTTGTGAGCTGTCTTAATAAATGCTGTGAGCTCAAATCCCACTTTGGAGGTCTGTTACTTCAGCACACCATTCCACCACTGTAAGTATACCCAATGACTTGCCCTCCACAGCCGTTTATGGCAATTAATTCCACAGATTCACCACACTCTCGCTAAATAAATTCCTTCTCATCTCTGTTCTAAAGGAAGGTCCTTCTATTCCGAAGCTGTACCCTCTAGTCCTAGACTCCCCCACTATAGAAAACGTTCTCTCCACTTCCATTCTCTCGAGGCCTTTCAATGTTCATCAGGTTTCAATGGGATCCCACCCCCCCCCTCATTCTTCTAAACTTCAGTGACTACCGGCCCAGAGCCATCAAATGTTTCTCGTATGTTAACACTTTCATTCCTGGGATCATTCTTGAGAACATCCTCTGAACCTTCTCAAAGCCAGCACATCTTTTCTTAGTTAAGGGACCTATGAGGGGAAACCAGAGAATTTGGAGAAAACCCAAGCACAAGGGGCCCAGCACATTGGTCCCATCTGTTTGTGTTTGACCCATAGCCCTCTATGCCTCTCCTAACTATGTACTTATTAAGATTGCTTTTAAATTTCACTAATCTGCCTCCCCCAACCACAGTTTATGACAATTCGTTCCAAACAGGCATCACCATTTGAGTAAAGAAGCTGTGACTGATCTCCTTAGGAGCATAAGATATAGGCACAGAATTTGGCCATATGGATCAATGAGACTGCTCTTGCATTCCATCATGGCTGATTTATTATCCCACTCAACCCCATTCTCCTGCCTTTTCTCTGTAACCTTTGACACATTTACTAATTAAGAAATTATCAACCTCCACTTTCAATATGCTCAATGACTTGGCTTCCACAGCCATTCATGCAAATGAATTTCACAGATTCACAACTCTCTGGCTAAAGAAATTCCTCCTCATCGCTGTTCTAAAGTGATGTCTTGCCTCTGTTTAAACCTATGTCCTCTTGATTTTAGCAAGACTTTCACCCTGTCTAGGCCCCAAATAACATTACATATCTCCATTCAGTTACCCCTCATTTGAGGGAATAAATTCCTAGTCAAGACAACCTTTTCTTTATAACTTGGGCTTCTACGTCCATGCAACATTCTGGTAAATCTTTTCTGCATTCTTTTGAGGTTAATAACACACTTCCTATAACAGAGTGACCTAAACCCCCAAACCCTATCTCAGCCTTAGCTCTATCACAGGCTACTCCAGCATCTGCAGAACAACATTTCTTATCATTTTTTTTACAGTTGCGTGGACCAACCATTTTTCTGAGCAGGAAATTTTCACATGGCCAGAAAACTGTGCAGCGCCTTAATAAAACATCATATTAAAGAAAATTTCAGCTGCATGGCAACAAAGGCTATTTGCACGGGAGCATTTCAGTTACTGCGCGGTCATGCACCTATACAGCAGAAACTCTTCTGTTTGTATTTATGAGTTCTGGACTGAAAGGCCTGCTCCTGTGCTGTATTGTTCTATGTTCAAGGTGGGATGAAGGGCCTGTTCCTGTATTGTATGAATGTGACAGCTCCTGTCTCAACAGGGGGAGATGGTTAATGATCAACTACGTTGTTCGGTCTGGATCTACAGGCTGGCCCAGTAAGGACAACAGATTTCCTTTCCAACAGGATGTGAGCGACACAGATGGGGCCGAAACCCTCACTGGTGTAGTAAGACAGTGTTGTCCAACAGGTTTCTGCTACTTGTTCTGGGAAGACAAAGCAAATAGCCACTGGAAAATCACAAGTCTCACACAAGAGGGAGAGTAAACTGCACCCAACAGTGTGTCATTCATCTCGGCCCAGTCTTCGCCCTTCATCCTATAACTGGTTGCATCATGGTCTGGTATGGAAACACCAATGCCCAAGAATAGAAACGTTTACAGAAAGTGGTGCACACAGCCCTGTCCATCACAGGAAAAGCCTTCCCCACAGTTATCTACACGGAGCATTGCCACAAGAAGGAAGCATCTATCATAAAAGACCTGCACCATCCAGACCAAGTTCTCATCATGCTAATACCACTGGGCAGGAGGTACAAAAGCCTTGGGACACTCACTACCATAATCATTTTACCCACCTACCACTTTCTCTTCTAACTCGTTTGTTTATTGGGATACAGCGTGTAATAGGCCCTTCAAGCTGTGCCACCATAATTTAACTGTAGCCTAATCACGGGACAATTTACAATGACCAGTTAACCTACCAACCTGTGCATCTTTGGAATGTGGGAGGAAACTGGAGCACCCGGAGGAAACCCACGCGGTCACAGGGAGAATGTACAAATTCCTTACAGGCAGCAGCAGGAACTGAACCTAAAACTACAAAGCAGTGTGCTAACCACTATGTTACCATGCCGCCCCAGAATTACCATATACCTACCATGCTCTGAGTGGGGAAAATAAAAATGCCACTCAAGTCTCTTATACATCTCTCCCCTTTCAACTTCAACCTCTAGTTTTCGACACCCTGCCCTGATTAAAAGACTGTGACCATCTCTACCTTTTCTATGCCCCCTATCTGGGTCATCACACAGCCAGCTTCACTCTAGAAACATGATTGAAGCATTGGACAGGAACGGTCCCACACTATCCAGTCTTCCCTTATAACTCAAGCTGGCCAGTCCTGGGAACATTTTTGTGAATAAAAGAGACTCTGCTGAAGCTGGAAATCCAGAGGAACAACCACAAAATGCTGGAGGAACTCATCAGGTCGGGCAGCACAGATGGAGAACAGGGTGTCCAACATTTTTAATACCATGGACCACTAAGCAAGGATCTGTAGACCCCAGGTTGGGAACCTCTGATGTCAAGGAATGAACAATCAATGTTCTGAGCCAAGACCCTTCTTCAAGACTGGATAGGAAGGGGGAAGGTGACGTGAGGGGGAGGAGCACAAGCTGGCAGATGTTCAGTGAGGCCAGGTGAGGGGGAAGGTGACTGGGTGGGGGAGAGGGGGTGGTGAGAAGGTGGGCGGGGATACGTGGAAGAGGTAACGGGCAGAAGATGGGGGAATCTGACGGCAGGGGAGAGTGGATCATGGGAGGAGGGGCACCAGCAGGAGATGACGGGCAGGTGAGGGGAGGGGTAAGAGGGTAAGCAGAAGAGATAATGGAAAAATATTCTTGTGCATCTTTTCTGCACCTTCTTCATATCCTTCTTTGGTGTAACAATAGGAGGTAAAAGATAATTTCTTAAAAGCAATCATGTCCCAATTATACAGATTGTCTTTGGTGATTCGATATCAATGCAATATATGGTGAAGGGCCACCACAGCAAGAAATAGGTGCAATCCTTTTCCTGGTTATGTTACGGGGGGGTGGTCGCTGAGGCTCCGTGCCGTGTCACTGACGGTGAGATGATTGTCACACGAACCGAGGTCCATTGAAAAGCCTGCTTTGAACACTGTTCATACAGATAAATTCAGCAGTGAGGTAGTACGAGGTAAAACAATCGCATGAATGCAGTGTTATTAGTGGTCGTGTGTCTTAAAGTTGCTGCATTCAATCACGAACAGGGGTTGTGTTGGCTTATCAAGCACCGGGGAAATGTGGTCCGAGTCCAGACCTGTATACTTCACCAACTCTCCTGCGACTGGCTCGTTGAGTTCGCCAGCCGAGAGAGCAGCTCCGCAGAGATACTCTACGTCAGTTCCTTGCCTTTCTTCGGGAAATGTCACTAAGTTTTGGGTGTTCTTTCTGTTCCTGTAACAAGATTTCTTTGCCGGCCCTCTGGTTCATTTCCTCTGGCTGTGTTTTCCGGGTTCTGCCTCTCTGTGGATGTCGATGCTTCCTGTGTTTGTCAGTTAGACTGGGGCAGAGTGAGTGAGAGAGAGAGAGAAAGAGAGCGCGAGAGATTCACCATGAACTGACAGCGCCGAGGTGACCCTCTAACTACTCGCCCAAGTGGGGGGCGGGGGTAAGGGGGGGGGGGGTGTTGAGGATCTGAACAACTTTTCACTCGACTCGGAGGTTGAAAGTAGCCCAAAGATGGCTCGAGACTTCCCAGCCAAGAGCCTCGATAACATTGATCTGTCCTGCTTGCGGGTAAGTTGCATTTAACGCGTGTGCACTGTGGAGAGTTGGGCTGCAGATCTCCGAATCTCTGAGGTGAATTAACGCACAAGTCTTCTTTGCTAGTAAATGTTAATGCTATTTGATCACGCTCAGGCCAGGTTAATGAGATCTTTAGAGATGCAACCTCTCAAACCCCGTGCGTAGGATCAGACAGGCGTTTAAAAATGAGTCTTTCATCTATTGGTGGAGAGCTTTCTGGGCAGAGAGTGCTCCGTCACTCCTCTCCGTTATGAGGTTACTTGCCACTTACAGCCGACGTTTCGGGCCGAAACCCTTCATCAAAAGTTCATGAATGTTGCCTGACCTGCAGTGTCTGTGTGTTACTCTGGATTTCCAGCATCTGCGGGATCTCTTGAGTTTCTGATTTCCTACTTACAGTTACTGATTGAGCGTCTTGTCACTTCAGCCTACTGCCACGCTTTTGCGCTTCTGCCTAAGATTAAAACCACTTGAGGAACGGGACCGGCGAAATTCAGCGATGGATTACTCACTTTATTCCCGATCCACCTGTAAAACCATGAGGGAAATAGATGGGATCTTTTCCCCAGGGTTGGGAATCATGAACCAAAGGTTTTAAATGAAAGGGACATCTTTTTTTCCAGACAGAGGGTGCTAGCTCTATTCAACGGGCTCCCTGAGAAAGTGTCTGAGGCGATTACAATGATCATATTTAAAAGACATTTTGAATATGAATAGAAAAGATTTAGCATTTGGGGAAAACGTGGGCAAATTACACTAGTTCAGATTGGCATGCTGGCCTGCTTAGATGAGTTGGGTCTATAACCATTCCTATGAGTCCTTCAAGTCGAGCTAATCACACAAGGGCCTCTTGAATCATGTGTGTCAGACAGAGTGAAGATAGTTGAGTTTCTTCCTTGAAGGATATCAGTGTTTTCGCAGTAGGCCATTGAGCCGATCAAGTCTAGACCAGCTGTCATTATCAGTCCCATTCTCCACATATTTTCCCTGAAACACCAAGTTCTCTGTCCTAGATCAGAGAGCACGTCCAATGAGGAAAGGTTGAGTGAGCTAAGCCTTTTCTCTTCGAAGTGACGGAGGATAAGAGGTACACCCACAAAACGCTGGAGAAACTCAGCAGGTCAGGCAGATTCTATTGAGGCCTCTGTTGTTCAAAGTCAACCATGAATGTTACTTCTCAGCTGTCTATGTGATGCACAAGCCAGGGCAGTACGTTATGGAGAGCAGGATGTGAAAAATTTCGCAGGCTCCTCCTCTCCACACAGCTGATGAATCTAAAGGAACGGCAGAGACCAATACAGTTTGTCACCAGCAGCATCGCGGGAAGTTGCCAGTCAGTGTTGAACACAACATAGAACTGCCTTAGGGACTCCAGCTCTGGATTTTTCATCAGCATTTACAGCCGAAGCCTTCGCCATGAGAGGATATAGCCAAAAGAGAGCAGAGGTTTGAGATCGGAGTTTTGCTCCTCCTAGATAAGCTGCCAACCACAGATGACTAGCCTCATCTGCCTGAAGTGACAGATTTTAAGTCATCAGTAATGCAACTTTGCCCCTTCTCCTGTCTAGCAATTGTTCTGCTGGGCTTAGCAACTTGATCATCAGAGGCTATTTGAGATACACAACATTGGGAGCTTTTCCCCACAACCCCCTCCCCTATTTCCTTAACACAGCATCTATGGAAACAAATAAACAGTTGACATTTTGGGCTGTGAACCTTAATCAGAACTGGAAAGGAAGCGAGGAAAGGGTAAGAATAAGAAAAGGGGGAGGGGGTTTGGAAGGAGTACAAGCTAGAAGGCGATTGGTGAAGCCAGGTGGGTTGGAGAGGGGGTATGAAGTAAGAAGCTAGGAGGTGATAGGTGGAAAAAGGACTGGAGAAGAAGGAATCCGATAGGAGTGGAGAAGGGACCATGGGAGAAAGGGGAGGAGGAAAGGCACAAAGGGATGGCAATAGGCCAGTGAGGAAAGAAGAGGTAATGTAGGGAGGGGTTCAAAGTGAGGAATAGAAGAAGAGGGAGGGTGAGGGGAATAATTTACCAGAAGATGAAGAAATCAATGCTCATGCTAGCAGGTTGGAGACGGAATATAAGCTAAATGTAGCGTCATTGTGGCAGTAGAGGAGGCCACGCTACAATTCATTGGAATGGAAATGGGGATTAGAATTAAAATGGTTAGCCACTGGGAAGTCCTGCTTTTTGCAGATGGAGCAAAAGTGATCGACAAAGCAGGCCCAACTATACGTCGGGTCTTATCTATGTGGAGGAGGCCGCACTGGGTGCACCAGAAATGGTTCCTGGTGTGGTCAACCATTTTAATTCCAATTCCTCAGAACTGTGGCTTGAGTCCTGTCAAAAGCATATTGGCTCCTCGACTTCCTCAGAGTACTGAGACTTGGCACGTCTTGGTGAACCTTACCAGTTTTTACAGATGCACTGGAGAAAACATTCTGGCTGGATACTTTGGTATGGAAACTGCTCTGCACAAGAACACAAGAAATTGCAGAAAATTGTAAATATAGCCCTGTCTATCACACAAACCAGCCTCCCCTCAATACTTCCACTACCCTGGGAAGGCAGCCAACATTATCAAGGGCCTCTCCCACCCCTTTCATTCTTCCTTCTTCCACTACCCCCCCCCCCCCCCCATCGCCTAGTGATAGAAGAGCTTGAGGATGCATACCACCAGGCTCAAGGACAACAGTTATAAGATACTCAAACAGACTTTGACAATCTTCCTTGTTTTGGCCCCGTGCTTATTTGTACACCAGGACTGCACTTCCTCTGTAAATGTAACACAATATTCTGCATTCTGTTTTCATTTTACCAACTCAATGCAATCTGAGTTATTAGTCTGGATGACACATAAAAGCTTTTTACAGTATCTCGGCACATAGACTTATTGGGCCAAAGGGTCTGAGTCTCTGCTGTATTGCTCCATGACTCTATGCTACAATAATAAACCAATTGTCTGAACCACCACTCCACTGTACCCTCGTTTTAATGTATGCAGTGTGGGGAAGCAGATGTGTGTATATGGTTTTTATAATCAATTTGATTTGGAATTGTGCATCTCTTCAGAGGCTAGTGAATGAACGGTTCTATTATTTATTAAGTGTGGTTTTCTTCCCTCAGGATCCTGCAGGGATATTTGAGCTGGTTGAAGTGGTCGGCAATGGGACCTATGGCCAAGTCTACAAGGTTAGAATCGTTCTAATTCACAGGAATTCTGCTGAGTGAAATTGTTTGAGTTTGATCAGTGTAATGTGGCAGATTCTCATATAATGTGTCCATTCATAAATTATATGTTTTATCCATTTATGCATTTTGTCTTTGTATGGTTCAGTCTGGAGGGTTTCTTGTGTGAATCAGGATATGTTGTTTCAATCCCTGCCACCTCAATGACGACAAGGATATTTGAGATTGGGCAATATTTCTGTAGGTTGTCATGCACAGTAGTGGTTAGCATAGCACTTTGAAAAGCACCAGCAATCGACATTCAGAATCTGAATCACGATTAATATCGCCGGCATATGTCATGAAATTGGTTGTTTCGTGACAGCAGTATATTGCCATACATAGTAATAAAAACTATAAATTACATAAAAAGTACATTAAATTAAATAAGTATACATAAAAAGGAGAGGGACTAATGCTGAGGAGGTGTTCTTGGATGCATTGTCCATTCAAATAAATAGATGGGTTTAATGAGAAAAGCAAACGTTATTTACATGACTTCCATGAGTTACTTGGAAATGTATCCCAAACATCAGAGGGCGATGGCAGCAGCAGGAACTCTCACAAGATGTAAACGAGCACAGGTTTGTGTCCTTGGCCCCTACTCTACTCCCTGAAAGCTCATTAATGCTCTGCGAGATTCTACTCGAATTCCATCGACAAGTTTGCAGATGATGCCACCATATTCCAATTCCTTTTCCAAGCTATGAAAGTCGATACCAAGTGCTGCTAGAAGGGATTATTGCAGATGCAAGCAGAGAACATGCAGAAAAAAGTGCTGGAGGAGCTCAGAAAGTCAGGCAGCATCTATGGAGGGAAATAAACAGTCGATGTTTTGGGCCAAGATCTTTTATCAGGGCTGGAAAAGAAGCCAGAATAAGAAGGTGGAGGGAGGGGAAGGATAAAGGCTGCCAAGTGAAAAATGAGACCAAGTGAAGGGGAAAGGTGAGTGGATGGGTGGAGGGGGGAATGCGAGGCAGGAAGGTGATAGGTAGAAGAAGTAAAAGGCAGAAGATGAAAGAATCTGATAAGAGATGCTGGTGAAAGAAAAGGAAGAAGGAGAGGAACCAAAAAGAAATAATACAGGTGAGGAGAAGAGTGGAAGGTTAACCAGAATAGGGAATGGAAAAAAGAGAGAGAGAAGAGGAGGGAGAAATTACTGAAAGTTAGAGAAATCAATGTTTATGCCGATGGATTAGAGCAGGGGTGGGCAAACTTTTTGACTTGTGGGCCACAAAGGGTTCTAAAATTTGACAGGGGGGCCGGACCAGGAGCAGATGGACGGAGTGTTTTGGTAATGCACCTCATAAGAGAAAATAAAATATCATGGGATATGTAGAAAACATGTGCTTTAATTTCAATTGAAAATGAACAAATGCATTACAACAAAATATCTGTCTTTGAAGTCCCATGGTATTTAGCTATTTATTGAAATTACTTTTAAAACACTGAAAATTAAATGAATAAAATACAGCTTTTTTTAATAGTAACAGTTATTCTTTTAAAGCACTGAAAATTCTGTTATCCTTCAAGATATTATCATCATCACTCCCCTCCTGACTGTCTTTATTTCAAAAACGGTAGGAGATGCAGGTCTACTTGTCCTGCTCCTTCTTATTCAATTGTCCCCTGTGCCAAAACTCAACAACGACCAGCACAAGGACAGAACAGTGACAGCGCGCCAGTATGCGGAGTGCGTTATTTGATCTGGAGCGCATTTTTTATTTTGAGAACGTACGTGCACCTGCGCACTACTCATGTCCATCACTTAACAGAAATGACATGTAACGTGTAAGGCTTATTGAAAAAAATATTTTCAAATGCATTTTTTACATAACACAACGAAGAAACTTATTTTTTATTTCAGTGGGAACAGTGTTGTTGGTCTCCCTTTTTAGCCAGCGCATCAAAGTCTGGATTTAGTTTTGTTGTGGCAAAAACGCCAGAATTGCGGGGGAAAAAACGTTAACAAGGTTTATTAATATAATTTCATCAAGTTCTGCGGGCCGGATTAAAAAGCTTAACGGGCCGCATATGGCCCCCGGGCCGTAGTTTGCCCATGCCTGGATTAGAGGCTAGCTAATGCCTCGAGGTAATGAATACGAGGTGCTGCTTCTACAACCCGAGTTTGGCCTCATTGTGGCATTAATAGAAACCATGGACCATGGACAAGTCAAACTGAAATGGGTGGCCCCTGGGAGATTCTATCAGAAAGAGCCAGTGCTCAACAAAGTGGTCCCTCAATCTGACGGTGCAGATGGGTACTTGAAAGTTGACATGGACAAGTGAGGTCTGTTTCTGTGCTGTAAAACTCTATCTCTATCAGATGAAAATTTGTTTCCCAGTTGTGCTGAAAAATTTGGAAACCCAGATCCAATCAAACTGAGATCACTTCTCTGGGTGGACACAATTATTCATCATATCAGGAATTACCCTTCACTCCTAAACTATTTCATTTGCCATTACATAGCCGGTCATTGGATGCCTTCAGTGCAGGAGTTCCAAGTGGATAAGGAAATGACATCAGTCTTGAGGGGCCTTACCACCGGAAGGGTGTAGAACTGGTGGGTGGGGTTGAACACTTCAAAATATGTTTGAAATCCTTGTAATGCGTTGTCTCTGGCTGTGCTGCTGCCCTTGACCGTGTTGTTGACTTGTAGTCAATTGTACACAGGAGCTGGATCCCATGTTGCCGCAGAGCTCTGTGAAGCAAATATTATACAGTGATTGGTAGGGCACCGAGGAGTGCAGTAGATATAGATCCATCCGTATAGATCCATAATTTCTTGTAGGTGGCATCATGGGTAGATAGGGTCATAAAGAGAGCATTGGCCTTCTGAAATCAAAGTATTGAGTACAGGAGTTGGGATGATATGCTGAAGTTGGTTAAGATGTTGGTAAAGCCTAATTTGGTGTTCAGCGGATTCCAGTTAGTTGGGAAACACTGGGACAAGTGCATTTTGGCCCAGTTAAGCGGCTGTCCCAATTAGCTGAAGTTTCAGGGAAGTATTTAAAAAGACAAACTGAGTAATAAATTGTGTGCTGTATTTACATGAAACACAAACAAATTAGAACACTACCAATAGTACTACAGTACTATAAAACTGTGTATTAGTTCCCAATGCAACACACACAAAATGCTAGAGAAACTCAGCAGGTCAGGCAGCATCCATAGAAAAGAGTAACAGTCGATGTTTCGGACCTGCTGCTGAAATCCTCCTGCATTTTGTGTGTATCGCTTTGGATTTCCAGCTCTGCAGATTTTCTCGTGTTTGGATTAGTTCCCAACAATTATTGACGGAAGAATTCATCCAGTGTACACAGAGCAAGATCAGCATAGACATCTAATGAAGATAATGGACTGTCTTCATACAATGCTTTTGATGGTTACATCCTCCAACTCTTCAGTTTTGTTGTAATATTCAAGATGATTGTTGATACCTTCAATTCCTTCATAGTTCCTAACTTGTTGAAATAGTGAAATAATTTCATTTTCACTCTTGGCTGTTTCTGGCATCTCCAAGCCTGAATGCTTGAAACCACAGTGAGCAAAACAGTTCTGAATTGTCTTACTGCTTATTTCTCATCAACTATCAGTGACAAAAATCACTGTTCTGTTTGAACACAAACACACATAACTCATGTTATTTATAATTTATTTGCTCTATGTATTGTGTAGTGACTAACAGCCACAAAAGTGTGTGTGACTGACGCTAGGTAGGACCAGTTTGGCAATGGTCTTCTGTCCCAGTTGAGCGGCATAGTGTCCCAAATAAAAGAAGGGAATCCTGGCTATTTTCCAATTAGTTTTTGCCCTGATTTCCTGATGACCCAATTAACCAGAATCCACTGTCCTGTGTGCTGTTTTGGTCACTTTTCTACAGGGAAGATATCAATAGGATTGAAAAAAATAGACAAAATGTACAGTACATATGTTACTGGGCCTTGAGGACCTAGGTTATAGAGAAAGATTGAATTGGTCAGGAGTGTAGGAGAATGAGGGGAGATTTGATACTGTATACAAAATTATGAGGGATGTAGGTAGGGTAATTGCAAGCAAGCTTTTACCATTGAGGTTGGGTGAGACTAGGACGAGTGGTTACGGTTTAAGGGTGAAAGGTTTCTGATAAGATGGCAGTGCCCTTGGTCGCAGTGGCCACTCCAGGTCCAAACAAAGCACAAATGTTCATCCTTTACATCTTCTTCACGATCGAAAGACACTGCTGGATATTAAGAACACCAAGGACAGCAGGTCTACCCCAGTAGCAGGTTGCAGAATAGCGATGGAGCTGGACTTGTTGCACTATTTTGCAGCCTGCTTCAGCCTTCCAAGCAAGTAGGCCACAACAGCGGTGCACAATCCAACGAGTGGTGCAGGACATTTTTATTGTGCTCTCAAGACCCTGTTGAAAATTGGTAATGTAGAATACTGTGAGTCCTATTCACTGGTTCATTGGTGAATCCGACAGCAGGGGAGCTGCATGGCCTTGGTTGTGGTGCGGACAGGCCCTCGTGCCTCAGGGCTGCCTGTTGCAGCCACCAGGGAAGGAGAAGCCGGATCCAGCTGTGTGTGGCTGGATTCTGAGCTGGTTGTCAGCTAGGCCCTCCCATCGGTGCTGCTCTCCTGTGTTCGCTCAGTGGGAGGCAAGTAGGATTGCATTCATCTGCAGCTGCTCTGTCGATATGAGGAACTGCTGTGGGATGATCATGTAGAAACATGGCTCAAGGACAACATCCAAGCACCATCAATCTACAGACCGTGAAACTCGGGACTTGGGCTATATCATTACATTTTAATATTGTTTTTATAAACCGTGTGTTTCTCTGCTATCATAATTATCTGTGATACACGTGCTGTGTATGACTGCTGGTTCTATGTTTTGCACTTTGGTGCCAGAGGAACGCTGTTTCGTTTGGATCTATTCGTGTGTATGGTTGAATGACAATTAAATTTAAACTTGAAAGGTGAAATAGTTAAGGGGAATGTGGGGGGGGACTTCTTCACTCAGAGAGTGGTGAGAATGTGGAACGAGCTGCCAGGGGAAGTGGTGGAGGCGGGTTTGATTTCAACAATTAAGAGACGTTTGGATAAGTACGTGGATGGGAGGTATAGAAATCTATGGTCCAGGTGCAGGTCAATGGGACTCAAGAGAATAATCGTTGGGCATGGACTAGATGGGCCAAAGGGCCTGCTTCTATACTGTAGTGCTATATGACTCTATCTGCAAGCTGATTGACATTTTGTCTCAATGTGTACTGTGATTCCCTCATGCGGCACATATGACACCTATGTGCAGCTCAGCAAATCATGGAAAGCAGGCTCTGCTCCATGGAATCTGCCTCAGTAAAACAGCCAACATGCTCAAACACCACTCCCACACTGGACATTCTCTCTTCTCTGCTCTTCCACTGGAGCCTGAAAGCACATACCACCAGGCTAAAGGACAGCTTCTACCCTGTTGTAATACAATTGAATAGTTCCCTAGTCAGGTTCTTGATCTTACAATCTGCCTCGTGGTGCTCTTGCATCTTAATGTTTACTTGTGCACATTATTCCACATCCTGTTATCATTTTACTGTGTTCTACCTCAATGTGCTGTGTAATGATTTGATCTGTATGAACAGGTTTTTTTTGTTGTGCCTGTTGCACTGCTGGTGTTTAGGACAGCAATGAAGGTCCTCCATTTCAGGGCTTCCTTCATGGTGTCAGAGCTTTTCTTCTCAGCTTTCACTGTCAGTCATGTAAGTCCAGGGTGGAGACTCAGGAATACCATCAGACTTAGATGTAGAAGGATTCTTCATTGCTGCTTCCGTAACAATTTTGTTTTACCAGTCAGGGTTGATAGCCCTGAGCTGAGCCCCTGAAACTGGAGGGCTAATGGACAATTATTATTCTGTACTCTACTCTTTTACCTATTTGGAATGGGTGACCCTTCCAAGAGGCAATGCAGAAAGCCCTGACTCCAGCCCTGTTCTCTGGGTCATTGAGGTATGCAAGACTCCAAACCACAATGAGGTTGTGGTCCACTTGGAGGAGTATGAACAGCATGCAAGATAAACTATGTGGATTCAAAGATTCAAAGGACATTTATTATCAAAGAATGTATAAATTATGCACCTTGAAATTTTTTCTGCTTACAGATTCACCAATATAAATGCTCCCATCTCTGTCTGTGGAGTGCTCAAAGTTCTGATTATCTTCTTTTTCAAAGTATGCAACGTTACCGTATACTGTATTAAGATACATTTTCTTGCAGTCATTTACCTAAAAAAAAATACAATAGAATTTCTATTAAAAAATGATATATAGAAATGAAGACTGACAAACAACCAAAGTGCAAAAGAAGACAAACTGTGCAAGTAAAACTAACACTGAGAATATGAGTTGTAAAGAGTCCTTGAAAGTGAGTCGGTAGGACGTGGAATCATTTCAAAGTTGAGGTGAATGAAATTATTCAGGCTGATGGTTGTAGGTTAATGCCTGTTCCTGGACCGAGTGGGATGGACCTACAACTTTTGTACCTCCTGCCTGATGGTAGTAGTGAGTAGAGAGCATAGCCTGGATCGCGGCATCTTAATGAAGGATGCTGCTTTCTTGTTGCAGTGCTCCATGTAAGTGTATTCAATGGTGAGGAGGATTTTGCCTGTGGTGGACTGGACTGTATCCAACCCTTTCCATTTACCAGTTGTATTGCTCTGCCTAAGTTGGGAGCTACTATATGTTATGACAGCTAAGAAGTAGTTCACTGACTACATGTATAGAGGATGTTGTGAGAGATGCTTCATAAATGCAGGTCCTTATTGTATTAAATTGCTTTATCGCTTTATTCTCCAGGAAATCTCATGAATATTTCAATATAGTACTTCATTTCTATGCATTGGTAATACTGGAATTAGTTGTTTTCTTTATTGCAGAAGCAAGTTAGTTATGCTCCACGTTTCTCACCCTGCATTTGTTCAGTCATCCTTACCCCATCCTGGTAGATTGTCCTTTCAGATTTATGTTACCATAAGATATAGGAGCAGAAGTAGGCCTTTTGGCCCATTGAGTATTATCCGCCATTCAATCATGGGCTGATCCAATTTTTCCAGTCATCCCACTCCCCTGCCTTCTCCCCACACCCTTTGATGCCCTGGCTAATCAAGAACCTATCTATCTCTGCCTTAAATGCACCCAGTGACTTGGCCTCCACAGCTGCTCGTGGCACCAAATTCCACAGCTTTACCAACCTCTGACTAAAGTAATTTCTCCGCATCTCTGTTCTAAATGGACATCCTTCAATCCTGAAGTTGTGCCCTTTTGTCCCAGATTCCCTTACCATGGGAAATAACTTTGCCATATCTAACCTGTTCAGGCCTTTTAACATTCGGAATGTTTCTATGAGATCCTCCCTCATTCTCCTGAACTCCAGGGACTACAGCCCAAGAAGACATGAACGTGCTCCAACCTGATGATATGAATATCAGTTTTCTCCTTCTGGTTTAAAAAAAACAAAATTCCCGTCCATTCCCCTCTTCTGCTGTTACCCACTCTGGCATATTAACTCTTCTCACCTGCCTATCACCTATACCCTACCCCTTCCCTTTCTCCTATGGTCCACTCTCCTCTCCTATCAGAGCCCTTCCTCTCCAGTCCTTTCTCTTTACTACCCACCTGGCTTCACTCATCACCTTCTAGCTATCCTCCTTCCCCTCCCCCCACTTTTTATTTCTGGTGTCTTCCCCTTTCCATTTCAATCCTGAAGAAATGTTGACTGTCTATTCACTTCCATAGATGCTGCTTAACCTGCTGAGTTTCTCCAATATTTTGTCTGTTTCTTAATCCCAGGTGATTTATTTGCTCAACATCCCCCTCTACTGGGCAGGTATGCTTATGGTACCTGTGAGGGGTCCATGAGCTTCTCGCACTATTGCATATGCGCTAATGAGCATGCTGGTTACATAGTGTGCTTTTTCAACACTAGCTGCTCAGTTTTATGCTGCCAGAGTAAAACGTACAAAATGCTGGAGGAACTCAGCAGATCAAGCATCTTCTGTGGAAAAGAATAAAGAGTTAAGGTTTTGGGCCAAGTCCCTTCATCAAGACTGGAAAGGACAGAGGAAGAAGCTAGAATAAGAAGCTCTATGCTGCTAGCTACGGAGAAAAGGGCAGGCAAAGGATCTGATCATGCCAGTGAAAACCAAAGCCTAACAACTAATTACCTTTAGGTAGTAGAGTTAATATTGGAAAATGTCTCAAGAAACTGAAACATCTTCCTTCGTTCTTTCTGTCTTTATTGAGATATATTGCGGAATAGGCCTTTCTGGTGCTTCAAGCCACATCACCCAGCAATCACCCGATTTAACCCTAGTCACGGGACAATTTACAAAGACCAATTAGCCTGCTAACTGGGACATTTTTGGGCTGTGGGGGGTAACTGGAGCACCTAGAGGAATCCCACATGGTCACAGGGAAAATGCACAAACTCCTTACAGGGGGAATTGAACCCGGGGCGCTTGTACTGTACAGCATTGTGCTAACCACTATGACACGGTGCCAAGAGATAATCAGACTTGAATAAAAGTTAACAGTGAATAGGAGGGGACATTAGAACTTGTAGGCCGATTTTGTCCCCTCACATTGTAGGGAGACGAAGGAGAAATGTGGGGAAATGTGCCATCTGGGAAAAGGCTCCGAAGCATTCGGGCTCTCACGACCAGACCATGTAACAGTTTCTTCCCCCAAGCTATCAGACTCCTCAATACCCGAAGCCTGGACTGACACCTTGCCCTACTGTCCTGTTTATTATTTATTGTAATGCCTGCACTGTTTTGTGCACTTTATGCAGTCCTGTGTAGGTCTGTAGTCTAGTGTAACTTTCTCTGTGCGGTTTTTTTTTATTACGTAGTTCAGTCTAGTTTTTTGTACTGTGTCATGTAACACCATGGTCCTGAAAAACGTTGTCTCATTTTTACTATGCACTGTACCAGCAGTTATGATCGAAATGACAATAAAAGTTGACTTGACTTGACTTGACTTGAAAAGTAAAATGAAATCAGTGTACATGGAAGTTTGATGGTTGGCCAAAGAGTTTGGAGCTCTAGGTAATTCAAGATTTCATTACTGACTTTAAATATACAAAGGGGCTTAATTTTAAGATGATTGGAGGAAACCGTAGAGGAAGGACTGTGAGAGGTAAGTTTTCTTCTTGTACAAAGAGTGGTAGGTGATTTGAATGCACTACCAGGGAGGAGTTAGAGACTGATACATTAAAGACATTTAAGAGACTCTTAGATAAGCACATAGATGATAGAAAAATGAAGGGAAGGGTTAGCTTGATCATAGAATAGATTATAAGGTCAGCTCCACATTGTGGGCCGAAGGGTCTGTACTGCGCTCTAGTATTCTATGTTCAATGCTTATTTCTCCTCGCCATTGCTTTACAGTTGATTATGCAACAACCTTCTATTTTCTCCCCAGTCCTAATTTTAAACCAGATGCAGTGGTTGGAATACAATTCAATTACATTTTGCTCGATTGTTTGCACAGATTGCTGTTTCCTTTTCCATTCGACCGATTGTTGTGTCCCAGGGTCTTTGCTCTCCTTCCTGAGTGTGCCTTGAGTAAAGTTTAGTGCTGTGTCTCTGTTCAGTTTGAACTTCCATCACAAGCTCTCAGACAAACCTGTGATTCATATCTGCAAATGATCTGAAATATTTGTGAGCTCATTTAAGAGGGTGTCCTGGGCTAGAGTAAACACTTCAAGCAAGTGTTATCAGTACTGAGGAAAAGGAGAAAGAATTGTTTTCATTTTGATAAAACTGAGAGGAAATGAAAGCACTATGATAACAAATAATATGCTGGAAGAACATAGTTGGGTCTTGTTGCAGGGTTTCGACCCATAACATCAAAAATTCCTTTCCTCCCTCAGATGCTGCTTGCTCTGCTGAGTTCTTCCAGCAGATTACTTACTGCACACAGCATCTGTAGTCGCTTGTGTCTCTACTTAGAAACCTTGTTGGAAGCAGAATTTTTAATGGAGTTGTGACTCGAGAGGTGAGGATGAGTAGATACTAACCCAGTTCCAACCTCACGGCAAAGCCTATACATTGGTCAGGGTTGATGTAGGATGTCGCGCCCTAGGTGCCTACGTTGCCAGTATGGAAGCCAGGACAGCACGAAATGGAGAGCAAGCTGTTGCCCATGCAGCAGGCTCCTCTCCACACATCTAATGGATCCAAAGGAATGGTAGAGACCGATTGCTCGGCGCCAGCAGCGTCGCAGGAGATGAAGTCAGCGTTCACTCTCCATAGGACTACCTTAGGGACTCCGGCTCTGGATTCTTCCTCACAGTTTACTCCCGAAGCCCTCCCCATGAGAGGATCTAGCTGAATGGTAGCAGAAGTTTGAGATCTGGGTTTTCCTTCTCCTAGATGAGCTGCCAGCCACTGCTGATGAGCCCTGTCTGCCCGACTTCAGACTAATAATTGTGAAAGAAGGTTCTTCCCAAATTTGAACAGTAATAATCCTTATTTGTAAATCAACAGAGTAAGCATTCTTCAGTAAAAACAAGTCCATGCCGACATAACAAAACAATTACGAGCTTCAGTAAAAAGATTTTTAAATTGGCGTATCTGTTCCACCTTTCTAAGTAAAGGAACGAGTTATCTAAAGTTTTATGTTTATCATTGTCAATATCATCTGGTTTTCATTTTGTCAAATTCCGGTTGCTTCATTATAGGAAGGATGTCGAGGGATGAGGGTGCAGAGAAGATTTACCAAGATGCTACTGAGTGTGTCTTATGAGGAAAAATTGAGAGCTAGGGTGTTTCTCCTTGGAGTGAAGGAGGATGAGAGGTGATTTGACAGTGGCATATAAGGTGAAAAGAGGGATACTTAACGTGAACATCCAGAGACATTTTCCCGGAGGGTGGGAATGATTAATACAAAGAGGGCCATAATTTTAAGGTGATTGACAGAATGTATAGGGGGGAATATCAGAAGTAGGGTATTTTGCACAGAAATACGCTGCCAGAGGTGGTGATAAAGGCAGATATATTAGGGACATTTGAGGAGCTCTTAGGTAGGCACATGGATGAAAGAAAAATGAAGGGATATGTGGGAGAGATCCACGAGATTGATCTTAGAGTAAGTTAAAAGGTTGGCACAATGTCAAGGGCTGAATGGCCTGTACTGTGGTCTATGTTCAATGTTCGTTTGTGTTTCTGCAGTAGGAGTGAATTATTTAGATGTGACTACCTTGGACCTAAATAACGTGCAGGACGTGAGTGAGAATGAACAGAACCTCCAAGTTTTGGATCACATCTCCAGGAATCATTTGTCAGCTTGGCTCAAAGTGAGTCACCAAACCTAAACTGCCTGGGTGGGCGACTGGATTTTCCATGTTGCACACTGAATGAACGATGTTTGGATGAACAATAGCATGGCATTGTTCAATACTCTATCCTAGAGGCAACTAATTCCAAAGGCCCCAGATCATTTCCCATTGGACTTGAGTTGAGACAGTGCCAGAGGCAATGATTAAAAGTGCTGAACAGCGCAGCTTGCTGTAAATGGAGAACAGAATGCAATCATACTTGTTAGGAGAGGACGAGGTCACTTGGCTCCTCAAACCGGCTCCACCTCTCAAATGATTGGAATCACAGCTTTACATTGCTGCCCACTGTCACAAAAAAAAATCTACTTTGGTATTGAAAACTTTCAAAGGTTCTTTTTGACTGATCTTCAGGGTCGTTTTTGTTTTCTGAGTGGAATGCACTGCCAAAGGTGGTGGTATAGTCAGATATATGAGGCACATTCAAGAGACTCTTAGATAGGCACGAAGATGAAGGGAAAATGGAGGGATCTGCAGGACATAAGGGTTGAACTGATTTGGAGTAGGTTTAAAAAACTGGCATGACATCATGGGCTGAAGGTTCCGTATTGTGATGTTCTCTCTGCAGAGAATTCTTAAGACTCACAACCCTCTGTGAGAAAATCTTTCAAATCATTTCTGTCTTATCTAAACAATCACACCTCATTCTAGATTCTCCCTCAACAGAAAATATCTTGACCACATCCAACCACACTGGACCTCATACGTTTCAATCAATTTCCTCTCATTTATCTAAAATTCAGCGGCTATGAGACCAGTCTGTCCATCTCTTTTTCAATAAACACCAGATGAATTCCTTCATCAATAACTATTAGGAGCTGATGCACAGTTTAATAGTAGTATTGATAATGTTCTAATTTGCTCTATATTTCATTTAAATATATTATTTGTTAGTCAGTTAAAGAGTAGTTTGTTTTTTATATACCTTTTTAACTATTTGCATGAAAGTTTGGCTAATTGGCCCAACTGCTTAAATTGAGCCAAAATGTACTGGTTCCATTGTGTTCCAATTAATTGGAATGTATTGTATTTGTTTGGCAAGCATCTATACTAGTTCTAAAACTTTTACATCCTTTCTTAAGTAAGGAAAACAATGCTCTGAACAACTTTCCACATGTGCTCTGACCAATGCCAGTGTAAGTGATGCATAACCTCTTAAATTTGCATTCAATTCTTCATGCACTAATCAATAATACTCTATTAGTTTTGCTAATTATTTACCATATTTGATTCCTAGCTTTTTATGAAATGTGCAATGGGCCATTGAGATCATTTGCAAATCAGAATGCTGTAATCTGTCCTTGTTCAAATAATATTTTTGCTTGTCAAAATGAACCATTTCACATTTTCCCACATTCTGCCCCATTTGTGGATCTTTGCCCACTCACTTAACCTACCCATAACCCTTTGTAATCTCTTTAAGCCTTCTTCAAAATTTGCTTTTGGTCTTTTTATGTCATTGTCAATTTAGCACTGACCCCTTCACCATTCTTAGAAACTTGAGAAATTTAAGGCACCAATATTGACCTATGCTATGCTTTGCTTGTAACAATTTATTGAGCAGAGTAAGATCTATTTCTGCACAAACTCTTTCCTGTTAGCCAACCAAGTTTCTGTCCACATCAATATGAATTTTCCTCTCTGTTATCTAGACCCACGTCATCCGCATTCAAAAATGGTTTACTATTTTAGCACAACAGAGCTTCAGCAGAAAGTTCCAAAACCAATCACCCATCCACTCCCAATTGTCAGAGGAATTTGAATACAAGAATGTGTTCGTGCAGCCAAATTCCAGCTGACTTGCTCTGGCTCAAATTCTCTTAAAATCCCCCATTAGCAATATCATCCATATTTGAAGAAGGTGCCCAAAGAATGGGGGGGGGGGGGATTCCTTTCCTCCACTACTGATGCTGCTATCACCCACATCCCCATTTCCTGAACATCTGTGCTCACCCCATCTTCCCACTACCTTGACAGTGATAGTTCCTCTTGTCCTTAGCTACAGCCCCATGAGCCTACACATCCAAAACATCATTCTTCACAACCTCCACTACCTTTAAAGGAATCCTACCACTAAACATATCTTTACTCCCTCCCTCCGCTTTCCATAGGGATTGCTCCCTCTATGATTCCCTTGTCCACTCATCCCTCCCCACTAATCTCCCTCCCAGCACTGATCCCTGCATGTGGCCTAGGTGCTACATTGATCTCCTCCCTAATCTCCATTCAGGGCCCCAAATAGTCTCTCTAATAGACAGCTAGGGTCATCTATCATATCCGGTGCTCCCAACGTAGCCTCATCCACATTGGTGAGACCAGTTGTAAATTGGGTCTCATTGGGGGACCACTTCGTTGAGCACTTCCACTCCATCCACCAAAAACAGAAATTCCCCGTGGCTAAAGATTCCTATTCCCATTCCTATTCCCATTCCGACATGTTGGTCCATGATCTCTGATTATGCCAAGATGAGGCCACTTTCAGGTTGGAGGAGTAACACCTTGTATTCTGTCTGGTTAACCTCCCACCTGATGGCATGAATATCGATTTCTTCTTCCAGTTTAAAAAAAATTCCCTTCCCCTTCCCTCTCCTTCTATTCCCTGCTCTAGCCTCTCACCGCTTCTCACCTGCCTATCACCTCCCCGAGTTCCCTTCTACTTCCCTTCCTCCTATGGTCCACTCTCATCAGATTCCTTTTTCTCCAGCCCTTTATCTTTCCAACCCTCCTGGTTTCACCTAACATCTTTTAGCTATCCTCCTTTCCCCCGCCCCAACCTTTTTAATCTGGCATCTATCCCCATCCTTTCCAGTCCAGAAGAAGGCTCTCGGCTCAAAACGTCGACTGCTTATTCATTTCCGTAGATGCTACCTGACCTGCCGAGTTCCTCCAGCATTTTGTGTGTTGCTTTGGATTTTCAATATCTGCAGCTTTTCTTGTGTTTATAATCCACATCTACTTGGGTGTCATGTAATATTGTAATATTGCTCGGAGTACACTTGCCATCTTGATCTCCAGACAAAAAAAAACCTTGTAGACGTTAGCTTTAATGAGAAATAGGTAAAGTCTCTTCTCTATAATCATGAAGAAGTTTGTTCACATTACGCATGGCACAATCCTCACGCGTCCATAATTGCTGTATATATGAGACTGATGTCTCTAATGTTTTCCTTATGATATCATCAAGGCCTCTAGAAAACCCTCAGTAGCACACCGAGGGAATCTGTTGTAGTATTGCAGTTTGAATATGGAACACTACAGCCCAGCATATAAATTATATATTAATTATACATGGTGGTGTGTGACTTCAGGTTTCTATGCACCCTGCCTGATGGTAGTAGCGAGAAGAAGGCATGAGCCAATGACCCAGATGGTGAGGATTCTTGATGATAGATGTCACCTTCTTTAGGGAGTGCCTTCTGTTGATGAAGTTAGTGCTGCAGAGGGTGGTGCCTGTGATGAATTGGGCTGTAGCCATGACTCTGCAGTCTCTGCTGTCTGGACCAATGTTCGCAAGCAGCTGACCGTAGAGTGAATTTTGGAGTAAGTGCCAAAGAACCATAGAATTGTTCTTGCGCAGAAAGAGGCCATTCTGCCCACTAACATTTTGCCGGCTCCTCAGAGAGAAATCCCCTCCATCTCATTACCTTGCTCTTTCCCTATGGTACTGCAAATTATTTTCCCCCAAATGCTCTTCCAATCCACACTTGAAAGCCTCATGTAACTCTGTTCCCACCATTCTTTGTTTAAAAATAAGTTTTTTTCATTACATCCTGTTTTTAATTGTTAGTCTAAATTCATGCCTCCTGATCCTTAAGCTGTCTGGGAATGCGAACAGCCTAACTCTCTTACCCTATCTTACATTCCTCTATTGCCTTTTTTGCTCTATGGTTCTCCCCGGTTCTCCTGTCCTCTCTCACACAAAATCTCAAAAATAAAAAAGGGTCAGAGAGCAGTTAGTGCATGAGGAAAGGTTTCCAGTATGAATTAGAATCTGCAGGAAAGGGGGTGTATGTGAACACTATTCCTAACCTTCACTTTAGTCATTCAGAGTTCATATTCCTTGAAGGTCGGCCTCCGCCGACAGCTCAAACACCATCTATAAATTCGCTGATGACAAAACTGTTCAAAAATTTTCAGATGCATACAGGAGTGAGATAGATGGGCTGGTTGAGTGCTGATGGAACAATAACCTGGCACTCAACATCAGTAAGACCAAGGCATTGATCGTTGACTCTTTGAAAAGGAAATCCCTAGAATTCACACCAGTCCTTATCAAGGGAACAGCAGTTGATAGGATGATCCTGGGTGTGAACATCTGAGGATTTAACTTGGTCCCAACATATTGATGCAGTTATGATGAGGGCATACTAGTGGCCACATTTCATTAAAAGATTTGGTATGTCACTAAAGGCTGTACAGATATATGGTGGAGAGCATTCTATTTGGTTGCATCACCATCTGGTAAGGTGACACCAATGCACCAGATGGAAAAAGCTGCAGAGGGCTTGAAGAATCTGCCAGCTCCATCATGAGCACTAGCCTCCCCTACACGATCGAGGACTTCTTCAGAAGGTGGTGCCTCAGAGAAGTGGCATCCATCATGAAGGACCTCACCATCCTCTTCTCATTACTACTATCAGGGAGAAGACACAAGGCCTGAAGACACAGACTCAATGTTTTAGGAATTGCTTCTTCCCAGCTACCATCAGATTTATGAACAGTCCATGAACCCATGACCACTATCTCATTATTTTTCTCTCTTTTTGTACTACTTATTTTACGTGCATGTACAGTATATCATGTGGTGCCTTCAGAGATGCTCTTCTGCACACCACTGTTGTAACACATGGTTATTTGAGTTATTGTCACCTTCCTGCCAGCTTGAACCAGTCTGGCCATTCTCCTCTGAACTCTCTCATTAATAAGGTGATTTTGCCCAGTGAACTACCAATCACTGAATTTTTTTTTTGTTTTTCACACCATTCGCTGTAAACTCAAGAGCAGGGGTTCCGAAACATAGACCCCTTGGTTAATGGTAGGGGTCCATGGTGTTGTAATGCGAGTATTATTAAAAGTAGGTTTTTATCATTCAGAAAGCTGTTGGTAACAAGAGGCTGGTTCCGGGGTCAGCAGGGTTTTATTTCCAGTGTGCATTGTATATAGTTCCACCACCCATGCTGCACGAGGCACTGGAAAGCCTCTGTATTGTAAATATCATTTGCCGTCCCAGATAAAGATGTTCTTTTGGCCATCAAATTGTCGAGTGGTCTTTTTGTAAAGTAGAAGTTACCACACATGGCATAAAAAAAAGTTAGTAACACTTGCTTTAGAGACTGTTGTGCATAAAAATCCCAGAAGATTACCAGTTTCTGAGATACTCAAACCACCCTGTCTGGCACCAACAATTATTCCACAGTCAAAGTCACTTAGACCACATTTCTTCCCCATTCTGATGTTTGGTCTGGACAACAAATGAACCCGTTGACCATGTCTACATGTTTTTATGCATTGTGTTGCTGCCACGTGATCGGCTGATTAGATATTTCCATTAACAAGCAGGTGTACATAATAAAGAAGCCACTCAGTGCATATCAGTGATAATAAACCTGATTCTGATCCTGATCTGAAGAACTGCCTGTTGGCTGCATTTTGATGAGCATTCCTTCCGATGGAAACATCAGTCTAAGTAGTGTGTATTTATCTGGTATGCACCACAGACCTTTGTAATTATTGTAGTTCACTGCAAGAACTCTGGAATTGCACCTGTGTTTGTGCAGTTGAGTAATATGTTAGCCAGAACCTCAGCTATTTTCTTAAATATTACAGGACACAGCTCAATAGTTTGAAATGTCTCACAGATCCATATTGTTTTCATTAGTTGATGGAAATGGTTTGTGTTGGCAAGCACCTTTCCCTCTGATGCAACCCTTCGGTTGATGCTCTGAAGCTAAGCCATCATTCCTCTTTCAATGTGTCTAGCATGACTTTCTTTAAAGTCGGATGAACAGGAAACAAGGGGTTAGCTGCTGGTCACCGTGGTGACTGCAGAAACAAAAGGGTGAGAAGTTTAATTTGGCCACTAGGTTAGGAAATAAATCATGCATCAACCAGCTTTATTTGTGATGCTGATGTTAAAAAGTAGTGTGAGAAACACTGTATAATCGGAATGTTATGATCACATGAGGAAATACAGGTCTGCTCTACTCAGTAGCTGTCATATCCAAGTTTTTAAAGAGATGAATGGCTGTACTTCAAAGTGGAGATAGTTCAGATAAAAAGATAATTCATCAAAACTATGGATAGAGACAGATTCTATAGCCTGAATGTGCTAATAGGCAGTTGATTAATGCAAGAATGAATATGTACTTACTTTGGCATACTTAAGCCCATCACACCTACTGGGGCATAGGCCACCAACAGCAGATCATTAGAGTTCTTCATCCTGGGCCACTCTTTCATGTTGTCCCCAGGTATAGTTCATCTTCTAAGATCTTTCTGGCCCAGGCATGAGATCTTTGGATCTTCAGTTCGTGTTTCTGCAGCTCTGGTTTTATGGGATGGGATTGCTAGCCCCATGCCCAACCCTCTTCCTTTCTGAGCTGGGCTTGGGACCATCCATGGCAGAGTTTGGTTCAGCTTGGTTTGTGAAAAATGTTGAGGTGCAGTAGTAGTGCTGTTATTGGGTCCCTGGACAGATAAGTCAATGGACTGCACTAACAATCCAAAGTCTTGAGTTCAAATCCCACCTAGGCAGCAAAGGAATTTGACTGCCATTATGAAACTAAAATCCCACACCACCTGGTTCAGGAACAGCTACTTATCTACAACCATCAGGTTCTTGAACCAACCTGTACAACTCTAACCCTACTTTAGTAACAGAACACCTTCTGCATTACCACGGACTTGTCTCTGTAGGTTGAGCTAACATTTTGCTTTGTACAGTGTTCTTTACTCCACTGTTGTGTATAATGTATGTATTGTCTGAGTGGCCATTTTATTAGATACTTCCTGTACTTAACAAAGTGACCATTGAGTGTATGCTCATGGTCTTCTGCTACTATAGCCCATCCACTTCAAGGTTCAACCTGGTGTGCTTTCAGAGATGACCTTCTGCACACTTGGTTGTCTGATTCACTGTCGCCTTCCCTTCAGCTTGAACCAGTCTGGCCATTCTCCCCTGACCACTCTCATTAACAAGGCAATTTCATCCACAGGACTGCCACTCACTGGATGTTTTTATTTGTTTTTCACACCATTCTTTGCAAACTCTAGGGATTGTTGTGCATGAAAATTGTAGATCAGCAGCTTATGAGGTACTCAAACCACCTCGTCTGGCACCAACAATCATTCCATGGTCAAAGCCATTTCAATCACACTTCTTCCCCATTCTGATGTTTGGTCTGAACAACAACTGAACCACTTGACCATGTCTGTATGGGTTTATGCATCGAGTTACTGCCACACGTTGGCTGATTAGGTATTTGCATTAACGTACAGGTGTACCTAATGAAGTGGCCACTGAGTGTGTTTAGTTATGATTCAGCTACAAGCAAGTTTGTCACTGCACTAGCACCTCACCTATCTTCTACATATGACAGAAAACTCAACCTGAACTTGACTTGAACTTAAATTTAAATAACCATTTGAAACAAGAAAAATTGTCAAGACAGATATCATGTCATAAAATAAAAACTGAAAATATTGGAATTACTCAGCAAGTCAAGATTGGCCAAAAGAGAAACTGAGTTGATGTTTCAGGTCAAACACCCTTAATCATTAAACCCACCTGGGTTCCCATTGATGTGGAGGGTGATTGACAGGGAGAAGTCCCACACTTACCTTGTCTGGCTTACATGTGACTCCAGACCACTTCAGGAGGTAGATTCTTCACACAGCCCCTCATGGAGCTCCTGCAAACTGATGTTGCAGCCACCTTTTCAAGGACAATTGGGGATGGGCAAGAAATGTTGGCCTTCCCAGTAGATACTAAAAACAGGTTCTAAACTATTGTAGGCTTCATTATACAGCCGGGAATCGACCGATTAGAAAGATCAGGATCAATTCTCATGATTAGCATAACGTAGTAGGCCAGATGGCCTGTCTTATGCTGGACTGTTTTATACTTTTTTTTATTCTATGTTTTATATTCTATGAGATGATCAAAATATGACACAGAAAGTGGAATGTAGTGATTATTGACTAATGAAACAAGGAATTCTGGCCCCAGCTAAGCCTGCTTATTGGTTAGCGACATAGGACAGTCCATGTTTGAAGCTTTCCCCAGTAATACTCATCAACCCTGCCTCCACTACATTGTCAGCTGCATTGGCGCTCATTAATGCACCCATGCTGAGCTGTCAATTTTGTCAATTTTGCCTTTAACTTTCACCCTGCTCTGAAAATCACTCAGTCTATCTCTGACACCTGCCTCTCCTTTCTTGATCTCTCTGTCTCCATCTCTGGAGACAAACTGTCGACCAACATCTTTTATAAACCTACCAATTTCCTCCTTCTTTAAAAAAACAGGCTCTCCTTCTCTCCACTATTTATGCCACCCCCTTCCACAGGATTTTCTCCCTATGTAATTCCATTATCCATTCGACCCTCCCCACTAATCTCCCTCCTGGCTCCTATCCCTGGAACCAGTCTAAATGCTGCACCTGCCCATACACCTCTTCCGTCACCTCCATTATGGGCCCAGGCTGTCCTACCAGGTAAGGCAGCACTTCAATAAATTGAGGTCTGCTTCATCAAGCACCTCTGCTCCATCTGCCACAAGCAAGACTTCCCAATGGGTGGAGGAGAAAAACCTTATATTCTGTCTGGGTACCCGCCAACTTGTTGGCATGAATATTGATTTCTCCTTCCGGTAAATAAATTTCCTCACCTTCCCCCCCCCCCCCCCCCACTCTATTCTCCACTCTCTGACCTTTTATCCCTTCTCACCTGCCTATCACTTCCCCCTGGGTCCCCTCCTCTTTCTCTTTCTCCTAAGGTCCGCTCTCCTCTCCTATCAGATTCCTCCTTCTTCAGTCCATGACCTTTCCCACTAGGCTTCACTAATCACCTTCCAGCTAGGCTCCTTCCTCTACCCCACCATTTTATTCTGGCATCTTCCCCCTTCCTTCTCAGTCCTGAAAAAGGGTCTCAGACTGAAACGTCGACTGTCTATTCACTTCCATGGATGCTGCCTGACCTCAAGTTTCTCCAGCAGTTTGTGTCTGTGCTTTCGATTTTCAGCGTAAGCAGATCTTCTCATGTTTCTGATTCTTAGATTGCTGACAGTTCTCTGACAGTGGAACCAATGCCCAAATGAAATAAAAGTCTTTAGTTGTGGTTTTGTGGATATATTGTAAAAATTAGAGCCAGAATTTTTAGTGCAGAAGTAAGGAAACAATCTTTATCACAGAGGGTGGTGGAAATTTGGAAACCCCTTACAGACAAACTGATCAACCCTTGCAGAAAAAATTATAGAATCATGGAAATTGACAAAGATTCAAAGTACATTTATTATCAAAGTATGTATGCAGTGTACAACAGCAGAGAAGGACACCAATTTCCCCTTCAAATCATCACTGACTTCCTATCCCATTCCCCTGTCCTTTCCCTGTAGCTCTTGACACTTTACAAGCACTGATTCAGTTTTTAAATGTCCTGAGAGCTAACCTTGGAGATGGAATTCCTTATACCTGGAATAGGGATTTGATTAGTGCCTGGAATGATATTCCAGTGAGGTAAATTGTTTCTACCTTGCTCCAGGCACGGCATTGAGGAAGGGGAGCTGAATATTATGCAGTAAACAACATAGAGAACAATTGAAAAAAATATATATAACCTTGTATTTTTGTTCAAAAATCACTGGGTGTAAAGAGATATTTTATTACTGTTGAGAAAGCAGTAATACTTAGAATGTGAGGAAAAATTGCATGTCTGGTCATCTTCTTCCCATGACATCGCATCTACAAGAGTATGACTATCCTGATGTATTTGCACTGCATTGGTGTTTATTTTATTCTAATTGCTTTCCTGTAAGAATTGTGTGAAATTTATGTTTATATCTTTCCCGAGTGCTGCTTATCCGACAATGTGTGTCTGTGCTGCTGCAGGTCAGCTTTCTGTTGCAACTGCGCATGCATGCATTAGTGAATATGGCAATAAACTTGACTTTGACTTTGCTAGTACCGTTGCTTTCTGGTGTTGCTGCAAATACAGTATTTGTTGCCCATCTCTAGCTGCCCTTGAGAGGAACGTGATGAGCGCGGTAGTGTAGATGTTATCATAAGGCTTTACAGCACTAGCGATCAGAAGATGAAAGTACAGTTCCCACCATGGTCTAAGGAGATTGTACATTCTCCCTGAGACAGTGTGGATTTCCTCTGGGTGCTCTGGTCTCCTCCCACTTTCCAAAGGTATATGGGTTAGCGTTAGCAACTTGTGGGTGGGCATGCAATTTTAATTTATTTTTTATTTTGAGATGTAGCACAGAACAGGCCCTTCCGGCCCAGCAAGCCTGCACAGCCCAGTCACACCCCCATCACTAGTTAACCTATGTCTTTGGGATGAAGGAGGAAACGAGAGCCCAGAGGCAACTCACACAGTCACGTGGAGAATGTACAAATTCCTTAGAGGCAGTGGTGGGAATTGAACACATATCACTGAGACTATATTAGTGATACACTAACCCTATAAAGAAGGTGGGTGGAGGGTGGGAAGGAGAAGGCTGGTAGGTGCCAGGTGAAAAACCAGTAAGGAGAAAGGTCAAGGGGTGGGGGAGGGGAAGCAGTGAGGGGATAGGCAGGAAAGGTGAAGAAAATGTAAGGAGAAAGCACTATGGGTAGTAGAAGGAAGTGGAACCATGAGGGAGGTGATAGGCAGCTGGAGGAGGAGGCAGAGTGAAACTGGAATGGGGTAAGGAATGAGAGGGTAGTAATGGAAGTTGGAGAATTCAATGTTCATGCCAAGGGGCTGGAGACTACTCAGACGGTATATGAGGTGTTGCTTCTCCAACCTGAGTTTGGCCTCATTATGGCAGTATGGACATATCCAAATGGAATGTGAAGCAGAGTTGAAGTGGGTGGCGACCAGGAGATCCTGTCTGTTGTTAACCCGTACGTCTTTGGGATGTGTTTATTTATTTTTTGAGACACAGTGCAGAATAGTCTCTTCTGGCCCTTCGAGCCACGCAGCCTAGCAACCTCCCAATTTAACCCTAGCCTGATCACGGGCAATTTAGACTGACCAATTAACCAACGAAATGGTAGGTCTTTCCACTGTGGGAGGAAGCGGGAGCACCTAGAGGAAGCTCACACAGTCATGGGGAGAACGTATAAACTCCATACAGACAGCAGCAGGAATCTGACCAAGGTTGTAGTTGTAATAGTGTTACGCTAACTGCTCTGCTATGCACCGCTCTGTAAAAACAAAGTAAAATAATGAATTAACTTTGACTTTGACTTTTATTATTGTAACTTTGAGGAGTTAGAGGTGTGCATTGTATCAAAGGTGGTGATGAATCAGCATACAGGAGGGAGACTGAGAATTTGTCTGAGTGGTGTAATAACAACAAGACCAAGGAACTGATTGTAGACTTCAGGAGAGGAAAACCAGAGGTCAGTGGGCCAGTAATCATCAGATATCAGAGGTGTAGAATGTCAGTGACTTTAAATTCTTGAGTGTCACATTCTTAGAGGAACTATCCTGGACCCATCATATAAATGTATTTGTAAAGAAAACACAACAGTGTCTTTACTTCCTGAGGAGTCTGAGGAAGCTCGACATGTCATCAAAAACCTTGACAAACTTCTAGAGATGTGTGGTGGAAAGTGTTGACAGGTTGCATTACAGCCTGGTTCAGGAACTCCAATGCCTTTGTGTGGAAATTCCTACAAAAGGTAGTGTATTCAGCCCAGGACGTCACAGGTAAAGCCCACCCAACCATTGAAATGTTGGCGTAGAAAAGCAGCATCCATCATCAAAGATCCTCACCACACAGGCCATGCTCTTTTCTTGGTGCTGCCAACAGGTAGAAGGTACAAATGCCTCAGGACTCCTACCATCAAGTTCAAGAACAGTTACTACCCCTCGACCATCAGGCTCTTATACAAAAGGGGATAACTACACTCATTCTACTTCTGCTATCCCCACAAGCAATGATCTCACTTAATGAACTCTTTATCTTATTATTTCACACTCTCATTATTTATTGCTATTTATTTATATTTGTATTTGCAGTTTGTTGTTCATTGATCCTGTTTACAGTTTCTGTTCTACGTATTTACAGAGTATGCCTACAGGAACTGGCAGGGTTGTTTGTGGTAACGTGTATAGTCTGATAATTTTACTTTGAAATTTGATGTTTTGAATCTTTGCAATTGGCATTTTGAATATTTGCAACTTTAGCAGCCAAAGTGTAATGCAATAGGAATATTGTGTTGGCATGTTGCCACTTAGTTTCATTATGAAATGGACTAACCAGAGTGCCAGTATGGAGCTGAGCATTAATTCAAAGTCTACAGTTGATAGTGAAATCTGTAATGCACATTTTAACATGAGTTCTATTGAAGTGTCGCTGTTTCGGATTCCTGAGTTCTACCAAAGGGTCTTGGCCCGAAATGTCGACTGTTCACTTTTTTCCATTCATGCTGCCTGGCTTACTGAGCACCTCCAGCATTTTGTATGTATTGCTTTGGATTTCCAACATCTGCCGATTTTTCTCGTGTTTGGAACTTAGGGTAGGCTAATGGCTTTCATGCTTGAAAGTCTGCTGATTTTTTTAAGCATGCTTTGTACTTTATTTGAAGGCTTGAGCGGCCAAGGCCGTCATGGAAGATAGAACAATACAGCACAGGAAATGCACACGCGCGCACACACACGCACAAAATGCTGGAGAAACTAAGCAAGTCAGTCGTCATGTACAAAGGGGAATAAAAGGTCAATGTTTCAGGGTGAGACCATTCATCAGGAGAAGTCCCTTGGGCCCACAAAGTCTGTGCTGACCAAGATGTCAATTCAAACTGCTGCCAGTTTATCTCCCTCAATCCCCTGTTCATGTGTCTGTCTAAATGTCTCTTGCAATTTATGATCTGAATGATCTAAAATCCCATTGTGTTCACTTAAATGACTTTGTCATGCAGAGGCTACCAGTCCTGGTTGGACGGTCCTTTACCTGGCAAGTTCCGACAAACAAGAATGTCCATGTATAGTAGAAGTGTGATCGGCACTATGCGCCGAACTGAGGGTGAGGCTGTGGCTTGCACCGGGCTTCGTGTCGGAATTCTAAATGCTATTTGCTTACTTTTATTGTTTGTATGATTTGCTTTTTTCTCTCTGTACATTGGGAGCTTGTTGTTGTTCTTTTTAATGGGTTCTTTTGGGTTTCTTTGTTCTGTAGCTGCCTGTAACGAGACAAATTTCAAGGTTGTATAATTTATGCATACTTTGATAATAAATATATTTTGAACTTTGAACTTTGATCACTTGAATCAAGTATGAGGCTTTCCTTAGTGGTTGGTGGGTCTTCAGTCAGCTGTGGAGGCCAATCTGGGATATCTCACAACCCTATACATTTAATCACTTGCTGATCACCACAGAATTTAATTAATAATATCTAGGAATGGAGGGTACAGCCTTAGAATAGAGGGGCATACATTTAGAACAGAGATGAGGAGAAATTTCTTTTGCTCGAGGGTAGTGAATCTGTGAAATTCATTGCTAGAGATGGCTGTGGAGGCTGTCACTGAGTGTGTTTAAAGCAGAGGTTGATAGGTTGTTGATTAGTCAGGACGTCAAAGGTTAAGGGGAGACGGCAGGAGATTGGGGTTGAGAGGGATAATAAATCAGCCATGATGGAATGGTGGAGCAGACTTGAAGGGCTGAATGGCCTAATTCTGCTCCTCTGTCTTATGGTTCTATATTAGGCTGGATTCCCTTAATGGAGAATAACTGTGTGTGTGTGTGTGAGACATTGTTTAGCGTGGGGAGGCTGATGCACAGGCAGCCACCACACAGTCCTTGACAGATTCAGGGTCAGGATCCAGTGGCATGGAATGCAAGATGACCTGGGACCCTTCAATGCTGCAGCATTTCCTCTGACTTCACTGCAATTGTCATCATCTTTTGCCAACTCGACCATCCATGTCTTGGTTGGATTGCTCATTGTCTAGAGCCTCTGCCTTGACCTTGCTGTATTGGGTGATATTACCAGGACATGACCTCCTGTCAACATCACTCTTGGGATCTCGGGAACACACAAGCCTCTGCATCACGACAAGGTGGCAATCCTTGGGGAAGAGGGCAAAGGCACTCCAAGGTGTCTCACACCGATGTTATCAAACAGCATTTGGGCAGAGTCACATAAAAAGATATGAAGACCAATAGTTAAAGAGGAGTGGCACATTGCTCACCTGTTCACAGTGCCAAAGACAAAGTTCAATCCTGACCTTAGGAGCTGTATGCGTGGAGTTCACCCATTCTCTCTGTGACTGCAGGAGTTCCCTTTGCAAACTTCATTTTCCTCACACATCCAAAACGGGGGCATGATAGTGAGAAAGCCACAGTGGCGTAATTGTTAGTGTAATCATTGTACAGCGCCAGCAATCGCTGATCAGGGTACAATTCCCACTGCTGTCTGTAACAAATAGGCAACGTGACTGTGTGGGTTTCCTCTGTGTACATAAGTTTCCTACAGTCTTAAGGGTTAGAGTTAGTGAGTCGTGGACATGCTACGTTGGCACCAAAAACACGGTGACACTGGCAGGCTGCTGCCAGCACTATCCTTGCTGATTTACTTTGATGCAAATTACGTATTTCTCTGTATGTTTTGATGTACATGTGGCAAACAAAGCTAATCTTTAATCTCAGCTTTTTACAAAGTGACTACAAGAACTACAAATACATTTTTGTAAGAGGTTGGTAAATAGACAACTTGGGGAACCAGGATGATAGCCTCTCCCCATATACTCGGGAATGAAGTTTGCATAACAAGAAATTAATACCAGCACCAATGATTTTTTTTGTGGATGTGGCAAGTCAAATAGAAATGAAGAGACCAGTGAATGTTGTGCTTTGTAACAGCATGTGGAATTAGGGATGATATACTGTGGATTAATTAAGAGACTGTTGCATTAATAGTTCCATTGAATTAAACATGCAAGAAAATCTGCAGGTGCTGGAAACCCAGGGTAACACACATAAAATGCTGGAGGGATTCCGAAGGTCAGGCAGCATCTATGTAAAGCAACAACCAGCCAATGTTTCAGGTTCAGCCTGGTGAAGAGTCTCTGCCTGAAATGCCAACCCTTTGTTCTTCTCCCTAGATGCTGCTTGACCTGCTGAGTTCCTCCGGCACTTTGTGAGTGTTACTCTAAATCAAATTTAAAAATTAGTTGAATGACCATTTGTAATCTCAGTTATTGATTTGGCTGAGACCAAATCTCGGCCGTTGTTGCCTTTGGGAAGGTTCATTTTCAGGCCAGTGCTCGTTTCTGTTTTCATCCAATCCATTGTTCGCATTATGATCCACAATTCCAATGAGTTTCCAAAGCACTGACTAATCATCTAGAGATTTACTGAGGGATTCAGTTAATTAAGGCGTTCAGGAATTAAAGCATTTAAGGGTCATAGGGACCATACCAAATCATCGGTGCTAGTCTGGTTGACTAATGCTCTATCTCTTGGTTTTCCGCAGACTGCCTTTAAAGAGACTTAATAAGTCATTCATTTCCAGGGGAATTACGGATGGATGTTAAATCACTGGCTTCGCCAAATCCGGCAAATATTTTGGTATCACTTTCTACTCTAAATTTTCCTTCATAGAATTCTAAATCTTGTTTTGGCACAAGTAATTGCTTACAAAAAGTCACGGTTGGTGTTCTCCGATCTGCAAGATGTGACCTATTGACTAATGAGTCCTTTGAGCTGACCACTGCATAGTCTTATTCTCACAATCCTTCAGGGTTGTGTCGCAGCTGACTCATTCCTTTTAAAAGCTGAAATATTTTTCCTCAAAGCTTGCAATTGATTCAACAAGTCATGGTCTATACAGAGTGACACTTTTATTTCTACGTATAATATACTCTCTGGTATTAAATAGTGTCTATTAATCTTTCAACCAGCTCCCAGTACATAGAGGTAACAAGAACCATAATTGCTGACAATTATTTTAAGGCCTATAATTTTCTGATAAATTTCTCTCACCAGTTTAATATCTCAATATATTAGTGATTGCACAGATTAGCAAAGTTCTTTTATTGTTGCCGGTTGAGTTCAACTAACAAAGGTCTTACAAATTCCAGCAATAAGCAGGAAGACATGAATCCTATTTTTGGAAGCATTATATAAAACTTCAATAAACCGAAGTCACAGTTTTGTAAAATAATAAGGAAAACATTTTATGGTGTCATAAATTTCAAATTCACTTCTATTAAAAAAACTGCAAAGGTAAATTAGTTTGGTAATGGAAAATTTAATTTACAGGTTTTTGTTTAAAGTATAATGTGATTAATGTTCCTGTAATAAAAGGAAGCAGTTTAACACCAAGTTGAAAGAGTAAAATTTGTGCAATTTAGAAGATGGGTTTCCTTTATTGGGTTTCTATGGGAGTTCTGAAGACAAAACAGCGTTTCATCGTAATGATGCGAAGAAAAATGTTCACAACAAAGTAAAAAACTTCAAGCTTCATTACACTGCTTAATGTGTGTCTCTGCAAAAGTACTTCTGAAGTGCTTCTGCTATTTAATTGTGGTTTTACTATATCTCAGAGTAGAATACACCTTCAGAACGTGCAGAAAATGAAAATCAAAAAGACTGCAGTTGCTGGAAATCTAGAATAAAACTCTGGAAAATCTCAGCAGGTCAGGCAGCATCTGTGGAAACAGAAACAGTCAACATTTTGGTTGTCTTCTTTACCAGTTCAGGCAGCATCTGTGGAACAGTTGACATCTTGGGTCTGCTCTTCTGCTCTTTTCCAGTGCTGCAACGTCAGCTACTTTTTTAATTCCACAGATACAGCCTGACTTGCTGAGTCTTTCCAGCACTTAATGCTGTTATTACTAAGTGTGCAGTTCCACGAAGTTCAACTATATTTTTCTGGTTTGTTTCAAAGCTAAATTTGTTTCTCTTGCTTACGTCTCACTGCCTTTGTCACTATCAATACTGTTCATGGACGATGTTCCATCTATTCCAGCTAAAGTCAGAATATTGTTGAGGTGTTGCCGTCCATTGTAAAATGGCTGAAGTTGCATGTGGAATGATGATCAATAATTGTTAAATAGGACATTGCCATTATTGACAATGAGGCCTGGTTGTTCTTCTGATGCAATAGAATAAATAGCATAGGAATAAATTAGTTTTAGTTGACTGAACATAGATGGTGAAGAGTTGAAATCTGCTGGAGCCAACATTTTAAGACTATAAGACAAAGGAGCAGTATTAGGCCATTTGGCCCATCAAATCTACTCCACATTCCATCATGCCTGAGTAATTATCCCTCCAAATCTCTTTCTCCTTCCTTCTCCCTATAAATTTTGGTGCCCATACTAATTAAGAACCTATCAACCTCTGCTTTAGATATTATCGATGATTTGGCTTCCACAGTTGTCTATGGCAATAAGTTCCACAGATTCACCACCATCTGGCTAAAGAAATTCCTGCTAATCTCTGTTCTAAATTGACATCTTTCTATTTTGAGACTATGGCTTTTGGTCCAACTTGACTTCACTATTGGAAACATCCTCTCCACATCCACCCTATCTAAGTATTTCAATATTTGATAGGTTTTAATGAGATTCCCCCCCTCATTCTTCTAAACTCCCATGAGTACAGGCCCAGAGCCATCAAATGCTTCTCATACATTAACCCTTTAATTCCCGAGATCATTCTTGTGAACCTCCTCTGGATTCCTCCAATGACAACACATCTTTTCTCAGAGAAGAGGCCTCAGAACTGCTGACAATGTTCCAAATACGATCTGACCGATACATTTTGTAAAGCCTCAGGTCTGATGATGAGATCTGATGACCCTCAGTGAGCATCACATGGTCAGTTTCATGTGACAAAATTTTTCTGCATTCTGACCCGACAATGATTTCATTATCATCTGATTTTTTTTTTGCCCACAACTTATGAACGAACAATTTCAACTCTTGAACTCCCTGGTGCTCCAGGGAAAAGTCTCTATCAAGAACATTTGTTGTGTAATCTCAGCAAACTATGATTACGATTTCCAAGTCAATTTTGTTTTGTTTCTATGCATCTGACTTTTGATCTGATGACATTTATTAAAGTAATAAAGATGTAAGTAGAGCAAAAGACCCTTCAGCCCGTCGTATTCATGCTGACCCTTTTGTCAGACTCACAATGAGGTTTATTATCATCGGCATGTGTCGTGAAATTTGTTAACTTAGCAGCAGCAGTTCAATGTAATACATAATCTAGCAGAAAGAGAGAAAAAAATAATAATTAATAAATAAAATATAACAATAAATAAACAAGTAAATCAATTACATATATTGAATAGATTTTTTTTAATGTGCAAAAACAGAAATACTATTTTTTTTTTTAAAAAGTGAGGCAGTGTCCAAAGCTTCAATGTCCATTTAGGAATCGGATGGCAGGAGGGAAGAAGCTGTTCCTGAATTGCTGAGTGTGTGCCTTCAGGCTTCTGTATCTCCTACCTGATGGTAACAGTGAGAAAAGGGCATGCCCCGGGTGCTGGAGGTCCTTAATAATGGACGCTGCCTTTCTGAGACACTGCTCCCTAAAAATGTCCTGGGTACTTTGTAGGCTATTGCCCAGGATGGAACTGACTAGATTTACAACCTTCTGCATCTTCTTTCGGTCCTGTGCAGTAGCCCCTCCATACCAGACAGTGATGTAGCCTGTCAGAATGCTCTCCACAGTATAACTATAGAAGTTTTTGAGTATATTTGTCGACATACCAAATCTTTTCAAACTCCTAATAAAGTATAGCGGCTGTCTTGCCTTTATGACTACATCAATATGTTGGGACCAGGTTAGATCCTCAGAGATCTTGACACCCAGGAACTTGAAGCTGCTCACTCTCTCTACTTCTGATCCCTCTGAACACATTGGTATGTGTTCCTTCATCTTACCCTTCCTGAAGTCCACAATCAGCTCTTTCGTCTTACTGACGTTGAGTACCAGGTTGTTGCTGCGGCACCATTTCACTAGTTGGCATATCTCACTCCTGTACACTCTCTCATTTATCAACAGCAGTTGTATCATCAGCAAATTTATAGGTGGTATTTGAGTTATGCCTAGCCACACAGTCATGTGTATACAGAGAGTAGAGCAGTGGGCTAAGCACACAACCCTGAGGTGTACCAGTGTTGATCATCAGCAAGGAGGATATGTTATCACCAATCTGCACAGACTGTGGTCTTCCAGTTAGGAAGTTGAGGATCCAATTGTAGAAGGAGGTGCAGAGGCCCAGGTTCTGCAACTTCTCTATCATGTTATTCCTAAGACTTTTGCACAGTACTGTATATTATAAGTATTACTGAGAATGTGAGTTAGACTACTTGAAAGTAAGTCTGTAGGTTGTGGAATCAGTTTAATGTTGACAACATTTTGTGGGGAAGGAATACATTGTTAACATTCATGTCAACAAATCCATTTTCTTATAAAACTGCACGACTGTGTACCGAAGAGAATTGATGCAGTTTTAAAGAGGGTCACACCAAATATTGACTTGACCTATCCATTGAGAAACTTTTCGAGTCCTGATGAAGGGTCTTGGCAGGACTGTACCCTTTTCCATATATGCTGCCTGGCTTGCTGAATTCCTCCAGCATTTTGTGTGTGTTGCCTGACTCTCGCCAATATAGCTCTCCGGGTCATTGAGGTATGCAAACCTCCAAACCCTATGACAAGGTTGTGGTCCTTCTGGAGGACAATTTCCTTCTACCTTAGTACAGTACATAGTTTTTTTTTTAAACTTTAAATTGATTCAAAAGACTTGCACTACCATTCTTTGAGGCAAAATGATGAATTCTTTCAGCAAGTGTCGAAACTCCCTTCTCGATTTACAGTGGGAGTGGCGCACTTTCATAATTTGTGCACTTTACACAAATTAAGAAGATTCTTGAAATAAAGTAGCTGGAAATGTGTTACGTAAAGAGCTTCAAAAGGTTGAACCAAGATTTCATCATTCAGAATTGCTTGAAGTAGCAGTGTTGGCAATCTTGTGCAATGTTACTTTAATAAGTAGACAGTAATGGGCAATAGAAACAAGCTGAGGGGATACATTTTATTCATGAACACCGTGTCTGATTCACTGTGGTTACTCTTTTATTAAGATACAGAAAGGATCAGTTTCTATTTCAACGTCAAAACCTTGTGGCCGCCCCTCAACAATAAGTACTCCATTTTGAGAACTGTTGAGGTGGATGGCCTACCTGGGGGAAGCAACAGTAGCCGTGCATCTGACACTGTGGGTCAGAAGGGCAGGAAACTGAAGAGGATGGTAGCAGTAATAAGGGACTCTATATTTAGTGGACAGATAGGTGATTCTGTGGATGTGAAAAAGAAACACAGATGGTAGTTTGCCTCCCAGGTGCCAGGATTCGCAATGTTTCTAAACGCATCCACAATATCCTGAAAAGGGAGGGTGAGCAGCTAGAAGCTGTGGTACATATTGGCATCAATGGCATAAGTAGAAAAATGGTGGAAGTCCTAAAAACAGAATATAGGGAGTTGGGAAAGAAGCTGAGTAGCAGGAGTCAAAGGTAGTAACCTCGGGTTTGCTGCCTGTGTCATGCAACAGGGAGAATAGGAATAGAATGAGCTGGGATAAATGTGTGGCAAAAGAATTGGAGCAGGGGGCAGGGATTCAGACATCTGGATCATTGGGACCTCTTCTAGGACAGGCGGGACCTGTACAAAAAGGACAGGTTGCACTTAAATCCAAGGGGGACCAATATTCTTGTGGGTAGGTTTTACTAGACTATTGGGAGTGATTTAAACTAATATGGCAGGGGGATGGGAACCAGTGTGATAGAGCTGAGGATGAGCTTAGCAGATTTACAAGTAGATGATAGGTGTAAGATGAATGTAAGGAAGGATAGGCCAATAATTGGATACAATTGTAGAAAGAGCAAAGTGTTAAATTGTACCGCAGAGGCAAAATTCAAAACGGCCAAGAATGCAGGACTAAAGGTGTTGTATTTAAATGCACGTAGCATTCAGAATGAGGTGGACTAATTCGTGGTGCAGTTAGAGGTTTGGTCGATATGATGTGGGCATCACTGAGCTGTGGCTGAAAGAAGGCTGAGGGGAGCTTAGCATCAAGGATATATTTTGTATCAAAAGGACAGGCAGGAAGGCACAGGCAGTGGTGTGGCTCTGGTGGTAAAAGATGCAATTACGTCTTTAGAAAGAGGTGACACAGGGTCAAAGAATGTTGAATCTTTGTGGGTAGAGTTAAGAAACTGCAAGGTTAAAAGTCATTATGGGAATCATACATGGGTCTCCAAATAGTAGCCAAAATGTGGGGTTGAGATTCCAAAGGGAGCTGGAAAAGGCATGTAATGAGGGTAATACCATAATTGTAATGGGGGTTTTCAATAAGGAAAGGGATTGCAAAAATCAGGTTGGTGTTGGATCACAAGAGAGGGAATGTGTTGAATGCCTACGAGATGGCTTTTTAGAGCAGCTTGTGCATGAGCCTACTTAGGGGAAGGGCAATATTAGATTGGGTACTGTGAAATAATCCCAATCTAATTATGGAGCTTAATGTACAGGAACCCTTAGGAGGCAGTGATCATAATATAACTGAATTCATACTGCAATTTGAGAGGGAGAAGCATAAGTCACATTTATTAGTATCATGATAGCATAAAGGGAATTACAGAGGCATGAGAAAGGAGCTTGCCCAGGTGGATTGGAGGAGGATACTGGAGGGGATGACAGCAGAGCAAAGATGGCTGAAGTTTCTGGGAATAATTCACAAGAAGAAGGATAGATGTGTCCCACAGAAGAAGTAGTTCTCAAATGGCAGGGGTAGGCATCGGTGGCTGACTGCAGGAAAGCCAAGGGAAGGGCATATAAGGTAACAAAAGTGAGTGGGAAGTTGGATGATTGGGAAGCTTTTAAAATCTAACAACAGGCAACTAAAAAAAGCTATAAGAGGAGAAAAGATGAAATATGAGGGCAAATCAGCCAATAGTAGAAAGCAGGATACTAAAAGTTTTTTTTCAGTTATATGAAGAGTAAAAGGGAGGTGTGAGTTGCTATTGGACCCCTGGAAACTTATGCCAGTGAGGTAGTAATGGGGGACAAAAAATGGCAGATGAACTTAATAAGTACTTTGCATCATTCTTCACTGATGAAGACACTGGCAGTGTGCCAGAGGTCTGTGAGTGTCAGGGAGCAGGAATGAGTGCCATTGTGATTTCAAAGGAAAAAAATGCTAGGCAAACCTCAAAGGTCTTAAGGTGGATAAGTCACCTGGACCAGATGGACTACATCCCAGAGTCCTGAGAAAGGTTGCTGAATGGAGGCATTGGTCCTGATCTTTCATTAATCATTTGATTCTGACATGGTTCCAGAGGACTGGAAGATTGCAAATGTCACTCCACTCTTTAAGAAGGGAGAAGGCAAAAGAAAGGAAATTATAGGCAAGTCAGCCTGACCTCAGTGGCTGGGTAAGTGTTGGAGTCTATTATTAAGAATGAGGTTTTGAGGTATTTGGTGACTAATGATAAATTAAGTCAAAGTCAGCATGGTTTCTGTAAAGGGAAATCCTGCCTGACAAATCTGTTAGAGATCTTTGAGGAAGTAACAAGCAGGGTGTTGGATGTGCTTTACTTGAAAATTCAAACATCAGAAAATACAAAGGAATTTACGAGTCCTCGTGCAAGACTCCCAGAACGTTAATTTACAGGTTGAGTCTGTGGTAAAGCAGGCAAATACAATACTGGCATTTATTTCAAAGGGAATAGAATTAAAAACAAGGACATAATGCTGAAGCTTTATAAGACTCTCATCAGGCCACACTTGGAGTATTGTTAACAGTTTTCGGCCCCTTATCTCAGAAAAAATGTATTGTCGTTGGAAAGAGTCCACAGGAGGCTCACGAGGATGATTCTGGGAATGAAGGGATTAAATTATTAGGAGCGTTTGGCAGCTTTGAGCCTGTACTCACCGAAATTTAGAAGACTGCATGGGGATCTCATTGAAACCTACGGAATGTCGAAAGGACTAGATAAGGTGGATGCGGAGCGGATGTTTCCTCTGGTGAGGTAGATTTGACACTGTGGCCCTTGCCCATCCCCCACATGATTCATCTGTTGTCGGCCCCCAACCAACACATACTCCACTCTCCCCTCCTACACCTCCTCACAGCCCCCCACCCTGCTCTGGTGACTACACCCCTCCCTCACCTGAAACCACCACAGTGGGCTTCACAGCTGAACAGGTGAGAAGACAGCTGAAACGTCTCCACCCAAGCAAGGCTGCAGGCCCGGATGGTGTCAGCCCCAGGGTGCTCAAAGCCTGAGCCCCGCCCAGCTATGTGAAGTACTTCACCATGTCTTCAACCTGAGCCTGAGTCTCCAGAGGAAGACGTTCTGCCTCGGTCCTGTACCGAAGACGCCGCGCCCCAGTGGCTCCAATGACTACAGACCGGTGGCATTGACCTCCCACATCATGAAGACCCTGGAGAGACTTGTTCTAGAGCAGCTCCGGCCTATGGTTAGGCCACACTTAGACCCCCTCTAGTTCGCCTATCAGCCCTGACTAGGAGTTGAGGATGCCATTGTCTACCTGCTGAACCGTGTCTACGCCCACCTGGACAAGCCGGCGAGCACTGTGAGGGTCATGTCTTTTGACTTCTCCAGTGCGTTCAACACCATCTGCCCTGCTCTGCTAGGTGAGAAGCTGACAGTGATGCAGGTGGATGCTTCCCTGGTGTCATGGATTATTGATTACCTGACTGGCAGATCTCAGTACGTGCGGTTGCAACACTGTGTGTCAGACAGAGTGGTCAGCAGCACTGGGGCTCCACAGAGGACTGTCCTGTCTCCCTTTCTCTTCACCATCCTACACCTCGGACTTCAGCTACAACACAGAGTCTTGCCATCTTCAGAAGTTTTCTGATGACTCTGCCATAGTTGGATGCATCAGCAAGGGAGATGAGGCAGAGTACAGGGCTACGGTGGGAAACTTTGTCACATGGTGCGAGCAGAATCATCTGCAGCTTAATGTGAAAAAGACTGAGGAGCTGGTGGTGGACCTGAGGAGGGCTAAGGCACCGGTGACACCTGTTTCCATCCAAGGGGTCAGTGTGGATGTAGTGGAGGATTACAAATACCTGGGGATACGAATGGACAATAAACTGGACTGGTCAAAGAACACTGAGGCTGTCTACAAGAAGGGTCAGAGCCATCTCTATTTCCTGAGGAGACTGAGGTCCTTTAACATCTGCCGGATGATGCTGAGAATGTTCTACGAGGCTGTGGTGGCCAGTGCTACCATGTTTTCTGTTGTGTGCTGGGGTATCAGGCTGAGGGTAGCAGACACCAACAGAATCAACAAACTCATTCATAAGGCCAGTGATGTTGTGGGGGTGGAACTGGACTTTCTGACGGTGGTGTCTGAAAAGAGGATGCTGTCCAAGTTGCATGCCATCTTGGACAATGTCTCCCATCCACTCCATAATGTACTGGTTAGGCACAGAAGTATATTCAGCTAGAGACTCATTCCACCGAGATGCAACACTGAGCGTCATAGGAAGTCATTCCTACCTGTGGCCATCAAACTTTACAACTCCTCCCTCGGAGTGTCAGACACCCTGAGCCAATAGGCTGGTCCTGGACTTATTTCCACTTGGCATGATTAACTTATTTTTATTTAACTATTTATGGTTTTATATTGCTATATTTCTTAATTATTCTTGGTTGGTGTGGCTGTAACGAAACCCAATTTCCCTCGGGATCAATAAAGTATGTATGTCTGTCTGGTGGGGTTATCCAGAGCTAGACAGCACAACCTCAGAACTGAGGAGCAACCTTATAGAACAGAAGTAAGGAGGAATTGTTTGAGCCAAAGAGTAGTGAATCTATGGAATGCTCTGCCACTGACTGCGGTGGAGGCCAAGTCCATGGATATATTCAAAGGAGAAGTTGATAGATTCCTGATTGGTCAGAACATCAATGGATATGGTGAGAGGGCAGGTGTATGGGGTAGAGTGGGATCCGGGATCAGCCATGATGAAATAGCAGAGCAGACTCGATGGGCTGAATGGCCTAATTCTGCTGCTATGTCTTAGGGTCAAAGTGAATTTATTATCAAAGTACTGTATGTCACCATATACTACCCTGAGATTTATTTCCTTGCAGGCATCTATTAAAAAATAAAGAAATGCAATAGAATTTATGTAAAACTATGAATCAAGACTAACAAACAAGCAATGTGTGTATGTATGTGTGTGTGTATATATATATATATACACACACACACACACTCACACACACACACACACACACACACACACACACACACACACACACACACACACACACACACACACACACACACACACACACACACACAATATACAAGAAGTATAAAAGTCTTAGGCACATATATAGCTAAGGTGCCCAAGACTTTTGTACAGTATATTATGTCTTCCTATTTACTAAATAACTCTTATTACTACTGAGCTATCAAAGCTAAGTGCTCTTATTTCTGTTTTCCAACTCTCTGCCTTTTTTAACCAATATACTGTATGCAAAAGTATTAGGCATCCTAGCTATATATAGTATATGTTCCTAAGATGTTTGCACTGTACTGTAGATAGGTATTACTGATAATGTGAGTTAGAATCCTTGAAAGTAAGTCTGTAGGTTGTGGAATCAGTTCAGTGTTGAAGTGGTGAAGTTACCAGGCCAGTTCAGGAGCCTGATGGTTGTAGGGTAATAACTGTGGTGTGAGTCCTTTTGTGTTCCTTACTGATTATTGTGTTCTTTATCTTAGTGTTTTTTTAATATATGCTGCATTGGATTCAGATGTAACAATTGGATCAAATATTTTGTTCCCCTTTACACTTGTCTACTGGGAATGATATTAAACAGATCTCCATGACCTGAACTTTTCGATTTGCATTTCACCGTTTCAAATTCTCTTATTAAAAGTGACGTAACTGACCTGGTTGCCGCACTACAGTCTGAACTCCCCTTTTCCGTACCAATGGAACCAAAGGATAGAGACAGTAAGGTTCAGCCATGATCTTATTGAATGTTGGAGCAAACATGAAGGGCTGAAAAGCCTCTATCTGCTTCACACAAATAAGTGTATGAGATGAGCTTTAGGGTGCAAGGGGGTAGATTTAATAGGAATTCTTTCATCCAGTATGTGTTCAGTTTATTGAATGAGCTGCCCAAGGAAGTGCTCAAAGTAGGTCCGTCAACAACATTTCAAAGGTAATTGAATGGGTACATAGACAGGAGAGATTTAGAGGAATATGGGCCAAATGCAGACAAATAGGACTAGCTTAGATGGGAATCTTAGTCAGCATGAACCAAGTGCTTGCTGTATTACTCCATGACTCTAAGTATTGTGAATCGATGGTGGGTTTGCTTATTTATTTATTTACTGGGATAAAGCATGAAATAGACCCTCCCAGCCCTTCAAGCCGTGCCAGCACAGAAGTCCCTGGATTCAATCCTAGCCTCATCACGGGAGAGTTTACAATGACCACTTAACCTACCAACCGGTATGTCTTCGTAGTGTGGGAGGAAACCCACATGGTCACGGGGAGAACGTACAAACTCCTTACAGATAGTGGCAGGAACTGAACCCATGTCACTGGTACTTTAAAGCGTTGCGCTAACCACTACGCTATTGTGTATTTAGTGGCAGCCAGTAGAGGGTAGCCGTTGTTTTAAGGTTGTCATCCCAGGTAAGTATGAAGTTCTATGATGGGTGGCTCACTGGGTTGTAACAAGTGGGGAGGAGAGAGTCTTACAAATAAATAGCTGTATTGCATTGTTACCACTGAATCTGTTCAGTTCCTCATCAGTAACTAACAAAAACAAAGAAATATTACAAAAAATAGTGCAGATGCTGGAAATACTCAGCAAGCCAGGCAGCAACTGTAGAGAAAGGAACTGTCAATGTTCTGAGCAAAAGTCTTTCAACAGAGAACTCAGAAGGGCAGATTTGAAGTGTTACTGCTTTCTCTCCCTGCAGATGTTGCTCCACCTGCTGAGTGTTTCCAAAATCTTGTTGTGTGTTTAGATTCAGATATTACAGAGATGAAGTTCTGGCATAGTAAGTAGATCACAGCGATGTGGTTACTAGGACACAACAGCTCATAGAACATAGACCAATACAGCTCTGTTCAGGTCCTGTTGACTGCCAAGAAGTATCATGGTAAATCTCATCTGCACCCTCTCTAAAGCTTCCACATCCTTTCTATAATGAAACAACCAGAAATGAACACAATATTCCAAGTGTGGTCTAACTAGAGGTTTATACAACTGCATGAGTACCTCACAGCTCTTGAACTCAATACCTGCACTAATGAAGTCCAGGATACCATACACCACCTTAACATAAGACCATAGCATATAGGAGCAGAATTAGGCCATATGGCGCACTGAGTCCACTCCACCATTTCATCATGGCTGATTCATTTTCCTCTCAGCCCCAATCCCCTGCCTTCTCCCCATATCACTTTATGCCCTGACTAATCAAGAATCTATCAGCCTCTGCCTTAAATATGTAGAAATATAGAAAACCTACAGCATAATACAGGCCCTTTGGCCCACAAAGTTGTGCGGAACATGTCCCTATCTCAGAAATGACTAGGCTTACCCATAGCCCTCTATTTTACTAAGCTCCATGTACCTGTCCAAAAGCAATGACTTGGCCTCCATTGCCAACTGCTTACAACTCTGAGAGATCTATGGATGTGGATGTGGACCCCAAGGTCCCTTTGTTCTTCCACACAGCTATGAGTTGGGTCCTAACCAGTATCACCCCTCTATCAAAATTATCAAAAGACATTACCAGCCTATTATCACATCGCTGTCTGTGAGATCCTGAATGCAAACCAGCTGCTGTATTTTGTATTTTACACCAGAAACTACACCAATGGAGCAAATTGACCATAAAGCAGTTTGAGAGAAACCAGAAGGGATGTGACGGGTTCTAAAGGACGAAAAATAGATGTAATAATTTGCTCCTCATTGAAGGAGACTCTGTGGATGCAACTAGGCTCATAGAGGGGCCACAGTTAAAGTGAAATGCTGAGCAATAAGCAACTTACAGCATATATACGTCCATAAATACCTCCTTGTTTGGAGTAAGAAATATAAAGATTAATTTTAGTGCCAATTCCAAACTTAGGCTATACTCTCCAGGGCCTAAGAAAGAGCCTTTCATTATTAACTTGCGATTTAATGGTGGAATTTTGCTTTTGGGTTCTGCCAAGGATTTTTAGAAAAAAAGAAGAATTTATTTCCAAAGTGCTTTGAGAAACCACTGTCACACATTAAAGCACCGTGTAGAATAACAAGGAAATGTAAGATAGTTTTAATATGTAAAACTGTTCATTATTAAGAACTCAAAGCGTTGTAAGGTTTATCATGCACTCCATACTCAAGACCAATTAACTTTGAGCGAAGTCTCCAGCTGTGAGAGTGCCAATTTGACTAGCATTTTGCAGATTAATTCTGGTTTTGCAAACTCTCCTGTCAAGCATTGATTATCATCAAGGGTGGTTTATTGAAAACATACCCACTAACAACAGTGGCAGATTACAGTCAATAGCCGGTCCTTTACATCCATTTATGTCTCTGCACAATGTACTGGTTACGTAGGTTGCAAAACATTTCTGTGATTTTGGAGGGTTTTTGGATGCTCTATAAATCCAGGCAACTTTTATTTTTCTTATTCTGCAGAAAATTATGCAGGAATAACTTATTTTTTCTTTTGTGGAAGGAAAACATACAGGAACTTTATTTCAATATGCCGGGGTAAATGTTTCACACGACTAACATTCCGGGATAGGGGTCCATGGACCCAGATTGGGATCCATGAACCTTTGACTGATCTCATAAAGAAATAAGGGACACAGAACTTGAGCGTCTGCCAATCACATTCCACATGCAGCAGGTCATAAGAATGAAATCTACTCAGTACTTCCCAATCACAATGAAAGAAAATCTGCAGATGCTGGAAATCCAAGCAACGCACACAAAATGCCGGAGGCACTCAGCAGGTCAGGCAGCATCTATGGAAAAGAATACAGTTGACGTTCTGGGCCGAGACCCTTCAGCAGGATTAGATGCTGCCCGGCCTGCTAAGTTCCTCTAGCATTTTTTGTGTGTCAATGCTTCCCAATTTTAATTCATATTTCTTTTTCTGATAACAGCTGGAGATGGAGTAGGTGCTGGGAATAAAATGATAGGCACTGATGTTTGGCATCATGTTGTAGATTTTCAATGTGTGTTAAGAGCTTGAGAAACAACTGCCTGTTCTTGAGGTCATCTGAATTTTGGTTCCATCAATGTTCAATGGAAACTAATCTCTAAATCAGGCAATTTTATAAATGCTACCAGAATATCCACAGTAACTTCACCATTACATTTAGCAAACACAATAATTACTTTCCTAGAAATTTTCTTGGATTTCTGGATTAGAGAGCATGTTTTATGAGGATAGGCTGAGCAAGCTGGGACCTTCTTCTTTGGAGCGATGGAGAGGAGAAGTGTACAAGATGATAAGAGGCATAGGTCCAGTGGGCATCCAGAGACTTTTTCCCAGGGTGGAAATGGATAATATGAGGGAGCATAATTTTACGATGATTTGTAGAAAGGGTAGTGAGGATCTCAGCGGTATATTTGTTACATTGAGAGTAGTGGATGGGCGGAGTTGCTGCCAGGGATGGAGGTAAAGCCAGAGACATTAGGACGTAAAAACACTTCGATAAGCACATGGGTGATAGAAAAATAGAAGGCTATGTAGAAACAAGGAATTTGATCGATCTTAGAGTAGATTCAGAGTTTGTCACAACATCATGACCTAAAAGGCCTGTACTGTGATGTACTGTTCTATATTCTATATTCTATATTCTAGAACAGCAGGCACAGCTCTGAAACCTGCGATCATAATGTTTATTGCCCTCTGAAACATTCTGCATGTACAGTACTCTGCAAATGTCTTAGGCACATATATATATATATATAATTAGGGTGACTAGGATCTTTGCACAGTACTGTAATAATTTTGTATTCCACTGTACTGCCACAAAAGAAAAACACATTTCCTGACATACGTGAGTGATGATAAACCTGATTCTGATATGGGTCTCTGTAGTGGACTGAGAATGGGAAGGGGGCAGGGAGATGGAAATCATGACTGGGAAAAGGGGAAGGGAGAGGGAAGCACCAGAGAGACATTTTGTAATGATCAATAAACCAATTGTTCCTCCAGCATTTTGTATCAGATGCAACTTGATATTTCCACATGATACCTTCTATAGGATTCGCTCTAATGTTTGTAGAAGTTGGAGAGAATCCTGGCAGACAAGCCAAATCTTCTCAAATGCCGAAGGTAGTACACATGCTGATGCGCTTTCTTGATAACTGTAGTCACATGACTGACCAGGTGATATTCCTGGTGCAGTGGATGCCTTGGAACTTGAAACTTTTGGCTGCCTCTACGGCAGCTCTTAGGTTGTTTATTAAATAGTGTTTTATTGACAGACATTTGAGCTTGGCTGCTTGGCAAAATATAAATCAGTGCCAGGTGGAAGAAGCAGTCATTGAACCAGGCTTCAAGACTGGGTTTTTAAAGGGTGAATCATTTCTCTGCTTTGCGGCAGATACCGTACTGATTTTCCATAAACTCCTGGGGGCAGAATTTTGGAAGCCAGGAATTCCAGAGTAGGATACAGTAGCTTGGGGGGACAGTGTCAAGAAAGAACATATTAGATGTTCAGTTTTGATGTAATGAAGCTATTACAGTGCTGAATTGAGATTTGAGCCAACTTTGAAGATGGAGAGGATTTGATTTTTTCACAGTCTGGTGTTGTGAGGTGGACTGCATTATCTAGAAGTTTAGGGATGAAAATAAATTTAGTGACAAGCTTTGCAATAAATTTGAACATAACCTTCGACAGTGAACAACTGCTGAACGTTGTAGAAGAGAGGACTACTTGGATAGTGTCCATGAAGAGAAATGCAATGGGCCTCTTCCAGTTTATAGTCTGGTGAAACAGGGCAAACTCACAATTTCCAAAAAGGTGAAGCGTCCAATTCTTTCAAAAAAAACAAGTTCACATTTAAGCTTATTGTTGTGGGCATATATTCCCAGGATATAAAGGCCACAAAATTAGCTTTTTGTAGCAGCAGCACAGTATATTATAAATATAAATATAATATAAATTACATAAGTGTAATATATACTCTATTATATATAACATGTATAACAATATAAAATTAAATATATTGACAATCCCTCAAATTGAGGGAATACAATCTAAGGTAGAATTAGAGTTTTCAGGTTGGTTCCAGAACCTGATGTCAGTGGGGAAGAAGCTGTTGTTGAACGTTGAGTTGTGGGGCTCCCATATTTCCTGCCTGATGGTATCATTGAGAAGATGGCATGGCCCAGATGCTGGGAGATTCCTGACAATGGATATCATCTTCATGAGACATTCCCTCTCGTAAATGCCCTGAATGGTGGGGAGAGCTGTACCAGTGAAGGAACTATCTGAATATGCTACTCTCTGTACCCGCTTAAGCTCTTGTACATTGGAGTCACCAGCAAAGCCAGCACCAGTTAACCTGCTGAACTGAGAGTGCATCAGATTTATCATCATTTCACTCCAGAGGCAATGTTAGAACATAGAATAGTACAGCACAAGAACAGACCCTTCAGCCCACAATAATGTTCAGAACCAATTAAATTAACAAACAAATTGCTAACGAATGTTTTCTGCCTACACCAATGTCCAAAGCCTTCCATTTTCCTCACATCTAAACATCTCTTAAAAGTCTCTCATGTACCTGTCCCTACCACCAGCTCAGGCAGAGCATTCCATGCACCCACCACACTGTGTAAAAAAACAAACACTTGTCTCTCACATCTCCTTCGAAATTATTCTGTCATCTTAAATGGGTATTAGACGTCTCAACCCTGGGAGAAAGATACTGTCTGTCTACTCTGTCTATGCCTCTCATATTCTTCTATCAGATCTCCCCTCAGGCTCCACTTCTCCAGAGAAAACAACTCAAGTTTGTCCAACCTCTTGTGATAACAAATGCCCACTAATTCAGGCAGCATCCTGGTAAACCTCTTCTGCAGACTCCAAAGCATCGGCATCCTTCCTATACTGGGACTTATTGTACTTTTGCACTAAGATGAACAGAAATTCTGATTCTCATGGAGAGTAGGATATTGTGGAAAATGAGTCATTGAAGGATTGATAGTCCTTCCAACTTGGATTGGCAGGGTGTAGTCAGATCTGAGTATTAACCGGACTGTGAGATGTTCTGATGCTTCTCACTAATATGCTAATCAGATTGTGCTTTGCTCACTGGAAGATATGGCTTAGCACTGATCTTCTGTACTTCATTTTAGAAAAGATTAAAGCCTTCTCCGCAGGATTAAGAACTGCTGACTACATCTACTGCAGGATGCAATTGAGGGAATCATTGTCACTGTGTTCAAAGAGCACATTCTTTTTGTAACATTTAGATAGTTCACCTGCAAATATCATTATGAGTGAATGTAGACTCAATAGCCACTTTATTGGGTACATCTGTACCATGTTAATGCAAATAACTTATCAGCCAATCATGTGGCAGCAACTCAAAGCATAAAAGACATGGTCAAGAAGTTTAGTTGTTGTTCAGATTAAATCAGCATGGGGAAGAATGATAAGTGATTTTGGCTGTGGAAATAATTGTTGGTGCCATTCGGGGTGGTTTGAATATCTCCAAACCTGCTGAACTCCTAGGACTTTCACACACAGCAGACTCTGGAGTTTATAGAGACTGGTACAAAAAACAAACAAAAAAAATCCAGTGAGTTGCAGCTTTGTGGGCAAAAATCACCTTGTTAATGAGTGAGGTGAGAGGAGAATGGCCAGACTGGTTCAAGCTGACAGGAGAGCAACAGTAACTCAAATAACCACGTGTTGCAGAAGAGCATCTCGAAACGCACAGCAAGTTCAACCTCAAAGCGGATGAGTTTTAGCCACAAAAGACCACATGGGATTCCACTTCTGTACCTACAAAAAAAAGTGGCCACTGAATCGGAATCAGAATCGGGTTTACTATCACCGGCATAAGTTGTGAAATTTGTTGTCTTTGCAGCAGTGGTACAATGCAACACATAATAATAGAAAAAATGTGAATTACAGTAAATATATATATATATAATAAGTAGAGCAAAAATAGAATTTCAAAAAATAGTGAAGCAGCATTCATGGGTTTCATGTCCACTCTGAAGTCAGCTGGCAGAGGGGAAGAAGTTGACTGTACATTTCTAACATTTCTACCCTCATCTATTCACTTAACTTCAATGTTGCAAATGCACCATATAGGAAAGAAAGCTAATTTCTGTAACTAAATCTTCAAGTTTCATAGTAAATTTATTATCAAAGTTCTATACAAGATTCGCTTTCTTTCAGGCATTCAGAATAGAACAAAGAAATACAATAGAATCAGGAAAAAATATACACACAAACAACGACTGACAAGCAACCAATGTGAACAAGAAGACAAACTGTGCAAATGCAAAAAAAATCAAATAATCATACATAAGCAAGTAAATAAATCTAGAAATCCTGAAGGCTTGTTCACTCATCTCTTCATTAATTCATATATTTGCCTGGTGTTGCTTTCTCATCTTTCATTATTGCAGTCTCATTAACAATGAATGGGATTGCAGTGGCTATGCTTCAGAATTAGCAGTGATCCGCACCTCTTGGGGATGTAAATCTGGAAGTTACACAGACCTGCTGTAAGACTGGAGCATATGGAGTGAGAAATGCTGTGTAGTTGGCACCTCGTTTCATCACCACAGTCCAGGTGGAATCTAACAGTGGATATCAAACTGGAATTACTCAACTGGGAATTCCTTCACTGGATGTTAAGAAGGAAACGAGATATTTTTTATTGAAGCAAAAAGTGCTGGGGATACACTCCGCAGCTCAGACGCGTCTGAGCAAAGAGAAGATTAAAATATTCGCTTTATTTGTCACATCAAAGTCAAATCATTGAAACGTGTGAAATGCGTCATTTTGCATCATGACCAACACAGTCTGAGGATTGTGCTGTGGGCACATCTGCCACCAACATAGCACGCCTGCACTCACCAACCCTAACGCTACTCGATGTTTTAGTTATTTATTGGGCATCATTGTGTTACCTTCGCAAGCAATATAACCCCTTTCTTCAAGCGGCAGTAATGGTTAAACTTTCTCTTAACCCTGCAGCCAGAAATAAATAAACACACAATGTAGACCAGATGTTTCCAGCCTGGGGTCCACAGACCCCTCAGTTAACGGTAAAGATCCACGGCATCAAAATGGTTGGGAATCCCTGATTATAAACCAATACAACACTGGGCAGGCTATTCGGCCTACAATGTTGTGTTCATCTTCATGTCAATTTGTACTAAATATCCTCTTCAAAGTGCAAAATTTTGAAGTATTTTTATTATCAATTTATATTATACAAGCTTGAGATTTGTCTCCTAGCAGGCAGTCACAAAACAAAGAAACACAACAGACCCCATTTTAAAAAAAGACTGTCACAGACCCAATGTGCAGAGAGAGAAAAAAAACAAATCATGCAAACAATAAATGCAAGGAAATAGCATTCTGAACTGAAGTCCACAGAGAGAGGGTCTGTCCACCGATCCTTAGTTCAGTGCAGAGCAGACCAGTGAGCTGAACTGATCTGACCTTCGCCTCGGGTCTCAACACCCTGAGCTTTTTCAATCTGGCCCGGTGCATCAATTGTTATCAAAACATCATGTTCAGTTGCCTTGATACGCTCTGGAACCTGGACCCCACGGCCTTAATTCGACCCGACCTTTCCAATTCAGCACAGAGCTTAAATCATCATCCAAACATCGGGTTCAGTCGCTTTGATACGCTCTGGGACCTCGATTTGGCCTGTACCCAACCTTTCTGATTTGTCTGGGCACTTACATCAATCAAACCTTGGGGTTTGCTCCGATGGGCCCGCTGCCTTGCCTCACCTCAGCCCCGTCTCTTCCCCTATCTCATCCACATACTTCCATTCCTATTATATTCATGCATCTATCCATGTGTCTGTTCAGCCTCCAGCACTTTAGGGAGAACAACCTGAATTTGTCCAACTGTTCCTTATAGCGTATCCTCTCTAATCCAAGCAGCATCCTGGTAAACCTTTTCTTCACATAAACTCTTCTCGGGCTTCCAGCCGGGTATAAGTGTCGATTTTAACTGACGTTTCAATGACAAACTCTGCCATCTTCATCAGGGATGATGCCTGGGCATGTCTAGTTTGGTGGTATATATACCCCTGTCATCTCTCCTTCCTGATTGGTTAGAACTCATCCAATCAGGTTTCTGCTGACCCACCCTCTTTACAATCGAATTCCAGTTCTTCCTTAGAGTGAGACCTTCGTCTTTATTAAAATTCTTTTCTCTAGTTTTATTTCAATGGCTTCCTTTGCCCGGCGTCCCGAAAGCCACTGGTGTGGCACAGTGACGGAAGACTCTCTCTAAGTAAGAACTGGAATTTGATTGTAAACAAGGCGGGACAGCAGAAACCTGATTGGATTAGGACTAACAAATCAGGAGGCATGGACAATGGGGGTATATATACTGCCCAGGCATCATCCTGATTTAAGATGGCGAAGTTATTAATCAAACTGTTGGTTAAAATCAATTCCTGTACCCACTTAGAAGCATAAGAAGAGTTTCTTCGTCATGTATGGCAGGACAGCACTGGATCATTTTTCATATTCTCCACATTTTCCACGGTCAACACATCCTTCCTATAATGGGCAACCAGAACTGTACAAAGTACTCCAAGGGTGATCTGACTGAAGTTATATATATTTGCAGCATGATTTCCTTACTCACTTCGCACTCCTACCAATAAAGGCACACATGCCAATATAGCATCTTTACTACCTTATCCACTTGAACAAACATTTTCAGTTAATTATGGACCTAGAACCCAAGATCCCTCTGTACTTCAATGCGATGAAGGGGCTTGCCATTAAATGTATATTTCTTTTTTTTTCATTTGACCTCCCAAAGTGCAATACCTCACACTTGTCTGGATTAAACTCCACCTGCCACTTCTCTACTCATATCTGTAACTCACTATATTGTTGATAGTTCTTTATAATGTCCACAACTCAGCCCATCTTCGTGTTATCTAAATCATTGATATACAGTATATCAGTTAACGACTGAGGTCTCAGCATCAACCCTCGTGAACACCACAGGTCACAGACCTCCAGACTGCGTAACAATCTTCCAAACCTACTCATCTATGAGCAAGCCGGTTCAAACTCTGAACTTGCAATTCAACTGGATCCCATGCAGTATATCTTCTGGGTCAACCTATCATAAGAGACCTTATCAAATGCCTTCCTAAAGCCCCTGGAGATGCACAGTGTGGCCACTTTATTAGGTAGAATTCTGTACCTAATAATGTGTCCACTGAGTGTATATTCGTGACCACGTGATAGGCTGATTAGAAATTTGAATTAGCAAGCAAGGGTACAGGTGTACCTAATAAAATAGACATTAAATGTATGTCCACTGCCTTATCTTCATTAAGCACATTTGTCCCCTCCTCAAAGGAACTAAATCAAGTTTGTAAGTCATGGCTTGCCCTGCACAAAGTGTTGCTGACTGTCTGTAAGCAGGCCATGTCTTTCCAAATGCACATAAATCCTATCCCATCACTAATTATCCTCTTTGATCCCTATTTCCTTTCTTGAACAAAGGCATATTTGTTATTCTCCAGTGCTCTAGGGCTCACCTGTTGCTAGCAAGGACACAGAGATCTTTCTAAAATCCCCAGTCATCTCCCTCAATATTCTGGAATAAATGCCATCAGGCCTTGGGAATTTATCCATCTGAACATCATAAGAAGACCAGCAATAACTCATCCTCAATCTCTAAATGTCCCAGTATGTTCACACACCCCTCTCTGTTTTCAGAGACATTTAACATGTTTCTGTTTGAATTTAAAGTGAAATTGAAATCATTTCCTCTGCTTACAGAATCCAAAAGGAAGAAGTAATTTTGAAATTTGAACTGAGTCATTGATAAGTGAAATTAGAATTAACTTTTCCCACACAAGGAATATGTGAGATCCTAGATTTTCGTGGTGGATTGATGGATTTTGAGAGGCAGAGGAAATAGTTTGTTCGTATCGGCCCATCGCACCCCTTAAACGTTTCAAATGCTTCAATTAACACAGCCTTTAACCTTCCAAACTTAAGGGATTTCAAACTGGGCAACTTGCCTTTGTAATTTAATCTCAGGAAAACCAGGAATGGTTGAGAACAGAAACTGGGAAAGCAAACAAAGAGAATTTTTACTAAACCACAGGAGAAAAATCTATCCTCAGAAAATGAAGAGGGGCACAAAATGCAGGTCTGTCAGCATTTATGGAAATGAATAAAGAGTAGTCATTTTGGGCTGTGACCTCATCTGATCTTTGGTCATAAAGCATTCTATTTGCAGGACCCAATTTAACTTTCTTTGTCCACTAAGTTCTATTACAAGTCTAAATGTAGAATTTTTAACGTCCTAAAATGCTTTTTAAAAGAGAATATAGTTGATTTGCATACAGACTGCTGGAGGAAATTGGACAGTCAACCTTCAACCCATTGAGTCCATGATGAATATCAAGCACCCATTTCTCCAACAAGAGAAAATCTGCAGATGCTGGAAATCTGAGCAGCACACACAAAATGCTGGAGGAGCTCAGCAGGCCAGGCAGCATCTATGAAAAAGAGTACAGTTGACGTTTCTCTTCAAAGTAGCTATCAACTTTGGTGTACAGTTTCACACACAAAATGCTGGTGGAACACAGCAGACCAGGCAGCATCTATAGGGAGAAGCGCTGTCGATGTCTCGGCCCGAATGGTCGACAGCGCTTCTCCCTATAGATGCTGCCTGGCCTGCTGTGTTCCACCAGCATTTTGTGTGTGTTGTTGTTTGAATTTCCAGCATCTGCAGATTTCCTCTTGTTTAGTGTACAGTTTGTTCAGGCCTGCAGAACTCTGAATAGAATGGTTTAAAATGATCCCAGGAATGCAAGGGTTAACATGGAAGGAGCATCTGTTGGCTCTGGGCCTGTACTCACTGGAGTTTATAAATCTACCAAATATTGACAGACCTAGATAGAGTGGATGTGGAGAGTCTAGGACCAGCGGGCATAGCCTCAGAATAGAAGGATATTCTTGTTTTACAGAGATGAGGAAGATTTTTTTTTAGCCAGAGGATGGTGAATCTGTGGAACTCATTGCCACAGACAACTGGAGAGGCCAACACTGGGTATATTTAAAGGAGAAGTTGATGAGTTTTTGATTAGTAAGGGTGTTAAAGGTTACAGGAGACTGGGATTGAGAGGGTTAATAAATCAACCATGATGGAATGGCAGAGTGGACTCAATGGGCCAATTGGCCTAATTCTGTTCTTATATTGTAGGGTCTTATGGTCTACTGTTTGTGCTGAAACAGATAATACATGTTCAATTCAGATTCATAATTTTAGGAAGTTAACAAGTTTCAGATGAAGCAAACTGCCAGGGGAAGAGAAAGTTTATCTGTTGCCCAATGGTTGAGTGAGCTAGGGTTTTTCTGAAAGGTGAGCTCGGAATCTTTGGAGTAAAGGAAGATGAGAGGCTATTTGATAGAGGTGCATAAGATTATAAAAGGCCCAGATAGAGTGGACAACCAGTGACTATTTCCTTAGGCAATAATGGCTAATACAGGAGGACATCCTTTTACAGTGATTAGAGAAAAGTGTAGGGGAGATGTCAGAGGGAACTTTTTTTTTACACAGAGAGTGATCATTGCCTGGAACGCACTGCTGGGTATGGTGGTAGAGGGTGATGCAATGGGGACATTGAAGTTTCTTAGACAGGCACATGGATGTAAGGAAAATGGAGGGTTATGGGTTATGTAGGAGGGAAGAGTTAGATTGATTATGGAGTAAGCTAAGATGGTGGTATCTATCATGAAGGACCCTCACCATTCAGGGCACACCCTCTTATTGCTACCATCAAAGAGGATCTACAGGAGCCTGAAGTTGCACACTCAATATTTTAGGAACAGCTTCTCCCCCTTCATAATGAGATTTCTGATCTGTCTGTAAGTGATACCTCATTATTGTGCTTTTTATTGCAATATTAATAATCTTTAAGAATTGCCCGGTACTGTTGCTGCAAAACAACAATTTTCTCCACATATGTCAATGATAATAAACCTGATTCTGATTCTGGGTTGATCCATAGGTTTTTGTATACAGCAAACCTCCACAAGAAACATTTGAAATATTGACTAGGCTATCTCTTTATTAATATTTTGGGTTGAGGAATATCCATTATCGAGGACAATTACAGTACTGTACAAAAGTCTTAGGTACATAGATTATAGTTAGGGTGGCTAAAACTTTTTCACAGTATGTAAGCTTTTTTATGTAATTTTTTGCATGGGTTAATTTTAATTTGATCTGAAGCACATGGTGGAAAGACATCTATCTCCATCCTCTCTTTATTTGCCCTTGAAACAGCAATATCTGTGAAGATACTGTCCTGGTGAAGGGTCTCAGCCAGAAACATCAACTGTTTACTCTTTTCCATAGATGCTGCCTGACCTATTGAGTTTCCTCTAGCACTTTGTGTGTGTTGCTTAGATTTCCAACATCTGCTTATTTTCTCTTGTTTGCGATATTTGTGAGTCTTAAATGTTAATACTGGTAAACATTACATGTAGATACAGTACTGTGCAAAAGTCTTTAGCACCCTAGTTATATCTATGTACCTAAGACCTTTGCACAGTACTGTATAATCTTTATGAAAAGAGCCTGTTGGGTACTTTGTGTTCGTCCAAGGGACCAAACAATGTAAGTGCTGACAGTGCTGATGAGGTGATTTTCCCTTTGTCCTGCACCAAAAGAATAGTTTCAATTTTTGTGATCAAGTCTCAAATGTGGGACTTGATCCTACAGTCTTCTGATCAGAGGTAAGAGTTCCAACATCTTAAGCCCCGAATCAGAACTAGAATCAGATTTAATATCCCTAATATATATATATATCTTTAAAATTTGTCTTTTGCAGTAGCAGTACAGTGCAATGCATTAAAATGTTATATCATCATCATCATGGCTTGGCTTCGCGAACGAAGATTTAGGAAGGGGACTGCCCACGTTGTTAGACATGGGCTTGTCCTTCGGTCTGCACAATGGTTTTTTTTAGGTGGAGTGCAGTGTGCACGGTACTGGCCCATCCTTTACACCCGGGGTTCATCTGCCATGGTCTAGCAAGCTGGGACGGTGACAGCGAGGTCCTCAGGTCGTAGGAGTTACATCGGAGTGTCCTTCTCCTAGGTGGATGGCCTGACGAGGCTGACGAGCCCCACCTGCCCGGGTTTGGAGTCAGAGTTGCCCTTGTCTTAGGCTGGCTGCCAACCAAGGCTGACGAGCCCAGCCTACCCGTCCAGTTACACCGCCGGACATTCGGTCACGCCATGACATAGCAAGCTCGGTGGAAACAGGGGCACCAACGAAAAGGTGTTGCAGTGGTGTAGGAGAGGCCGTCTGCAGTGGCCTCCTGCCTAGCAAGCCAGACAGTGACCACCCGGCAATCACTACACCGGGAAAGGAGAGGCGATGTATTGCACGTGCACTTCCCCTGGGTGAGCGGGACGTCAGGCCCAGACCTCACCCGCCCCCCAAAATGTTATACATTACATTAAGAAATGTATGTTTTAAAAATAAATTGAATAAAAGTGCAAAAAGAGAGTAAAATAATGAGGTAGTATTCAGGGGTTAGTTAGTTGTCTGATGGTGTTTCTTATGACTCAGCAAGTCATGAGATGGTACAATAGGTCGGGATGGATTTGGTTGCTAGAGTGTGGACTGTGTAGAGGGAGGAACATCAATATCTTTAACCACACACGTTCAGCAGCCACTTTATGAGGTAGTCCTGTACACCTGCTCATTAATGCAAATATCTAATCAGCCAAAGATGTGGCAGCAACTCAATTCATAAAAACATGCAGACACGGTCAAGAGGTTCCATTGTTATTCAGTCTAGACATCAGAAAGGACAAGAAATGTGATCTAAGTGACTTTGATTGTGGAATGATTGTTGGTGCCAGACAGGGTGGTTTGAGTATCTCAGAAACTGCTGATCTCCTGGGATTTTCACATACAATAGTCTCTGGAGTTTACAGAGAATGGGGCAAAATACAAAAACTTCCAGTGAGTGGCAGTTCTGTAGGGAAAAATGCCTTGTTAAGGAGAGAGGTCAGAGGAGAATGGCCAGACTGGTTCAAGCTGACAGGAAGGCGACAGTAACTTAAATAACCATGTGTTTCAACAGTGGTGTGCAGAAGAATATCTGTGAATACACATGTCGTTTCTTGAAGTAGATGTGTTACAGCAGCAGAAGACCATGAACATACACTCTGTGGCCACTTTATTAGGTACAGGAGGTGTTGAATAAAATGGCCACTGAATTTATTGCTAATTTAGCTGAGCTTAATGCTCCAGCAAATCAGAATGCGTTCTGAATTGATGTCTAAGTTGCTAGACAATTGAACTACGGTGGCCCCAGCATATAATGTGTGTTTGTTAACTGCCTGTAAACCAATAAATCAGCAGAGAATTGGTGTTTTTATGCTGTTGGTTTATGAGAAGTGGATGTTGTTGGTAAGGGCAGCTTTTATTGCTCAGCCGGAATTATCCCAGAGGGAAGATGCGGGGGGGGGAGGAGGAGCTGGCTTCCTGAATTGCGGTAGTCCATGTGGTGAAGACATTCCCTCCGTAATATTGGGAAGGATTTCCAGGATCCAGACCCAGCAACAAAGGTGAAACAGCAAAGATCAAACACACAAAATGCTGGGGGAACGCAGCGGGTCAGGCAGCATCTATGGAGGGGAATAAACAGTTGATCTTTCACCCCTCATCAGGACTGGAAACGAAGGGGGAAGAAACCAGAATAAGGGGGGAGGGGGAGGAGTGCAAGATGGCAGGTCTTCCTCAAAATGTTCTGCATTTGTAGAAACTCTTGTGTTTATGTTTTACTGCTCCACTGCAAAATCTCTTCAAGATGTTCCTCACCTGAAGAAGTTTAAATCTTCACTTCAACAGGAGTTCAGTGAGACCATCTCTCACTGCTCACCCTCTGTAATCTCTGCCGCCAGCTTGTTCCCCTTCCCCTCCCCCAACCTGCTCATTCTGGCTTCTTCCGCCTTCCTCTTCAGGGTCTTGGCTCAAAATGTAGACTGTTTATTCCTGTCCAGTTGCCTGCTGAGCTCTATAAGCATTCCGTGTGCGTGTGTTCCTCAAGATTTCCAGCATCTGCAGAATCTCTTGTATTTATTGATATATTTCCAGGTCAGAGTAATATGAAACTTGGAGGAAAAAAGTGATGGTGTCTCAAACAGGCTTTTGTCCATGTCCATTTAGTTGTGCTGTCGGAGGTGTTGGTACAGAATATCTTGTAGATGGTAGTCCCTGCATGAACATGGCGTGCCTGTTTGGAATGGATGGGGGAAACAGCTGGGTGGGGTGTTTTATACTGCATGATGCTGAGATTCTTGAGTATTTTTAGAACTATACATATCCTGACTTATACCTTGCAGACAGGAGAATCCCAGGGATGCCACTAAATGACAGAGAGAGGTGTTTTGGATCACTCTTATTGGAAATTATTGTTCAGTGCACATAAAACAAAGTACATCGAACGCTACAACACAGTACAGGCCCTTCGGCCCACGATATTGTGCTAACCTTTTAAGCTACTGGAAGGTCAACCTAACCCTTCCCTCTTACATAGTCCTCCAGTTTGCTATCATCCATGTGCCTATCTAAGAGTCTCTAAAATGTCCCTAATGTATCCACCTTTACTGCCACCTCTAGCAGCACATTCAACGCACTCACCACTCTCTGTGTTTTAAAGAAAACACTTACTTCTGACTTTCTCCCTATATTTTCTTCCAATCACATTACAATTAAGCCCCCATGCATTAGTTTTTGGCTGTCCACGTGGTCTATGCCTCTTATCGTCTTATACATCTCTATCAAGTCACTTCTTATCCTTCTTCAATCTAAAGGGACAGGCCTGAGCTCACTCAACCTTTCCTCATAAGACATGCTCTCTCATCCAGGCAACATCCTGGTAAATTCCCATGCAAGTGTTATTTCCTAATTAACACCCTTGCTAGTTCTTGTTGTGTGCAGTCACAGGCCTCTTGGTTATCTAGAATAATGGACTGCCCCAAAATAGTCAAAGGCAACAAAAAAGTCCAAATGTGATTAAATTATCTCTAGCATTACTGACCCCATTACCAAGACGGAGGGCATTACTTTCTTTCATCACTCCTCAGTATACGAGTGGGTGGGTGGGTGGTTGGGAGAAATGGGGCCTGTTTTGCTGCTGGTGTTTTGTTGCTTGTTTTGTAAATAAATAATATCCAGGACTCTACAATTGAATTTCTCACCTGTCTTTCTTTCTTTTTTTTGTATTTGCACAGTTTGTCTTCTTTGGTACATTTGTTGCTTATTAGTCTTCATGTGTAGTTTTTCATGGGTTCTGTTGTATTTCTTTGTTCTACTGTGAATGCCCGCAAGTAAATGAATCTCAGGGTTGTATATGGAGACATATATGTACCTTGATAATAAAATTGCTTTGAACTTTGAACTTTTGTTCCATTGCATTGTGTTCTGTGTTGTGGTGCTGAGCACTGTGGGCATGTTATGTTGGCTCCAGAACGGGTGGCAACACTTGCGGGCTGCTTGGGTTGTATTGGTCGTTAATGCAAATGACACATTTCACTGTACGTTTCGATGTATATGTAATAAATAAATAAATCTGAATCCTATACATTTCTATGGCACGTTCTTTAAACTAGAAACGAAATCAAGTGTGTGAAGCACAAGAGGAAAAGCCTTGCTTTATTGGTGAACGTCACTGGAACAGAAAGGCAGAAGGGGAAGCATCTCGTTCATCTGAATACAATTTAATGTCAGATCAGGAAATTGGTGATTTCCTTTCATAAGATGTTGTTGATTCTGGACTTGGGAAGCAAGTACAATGAACGAAAAAGGGGGGTAAGATTTGTACAGTACTTTTCATTACTTGGGACATGCCTAACACCTTGCAGCCAATCCTTCACTGCATCAGCAGTGCTGTTATGCAGGATATGCAGTCTCACACAATAGGATTGCACAAACAACGATATAACAATAACTAAACCACATAAATCAGATAATTGTGCTAAGGTTACGCAATGGCTGAGATGGATAACACCGTGGCATGGCTAGTAGAGCCACTGCTTCACAGCTCCAGTCACCCCGGTTCGATCCTGACCTTCGGTGCAATCTGTCTGGCGTTCCCACCATGACTCGGGAGATCCCTCCAGGAACTCCAAAGCAAAGATGCGTGGGCTAGTAGGTTAATCAGCCACTTTACTTCATCCACCCTGATACGATGGCACAGCGATTAACGTGACACTACTACAATACCAACTCTCGGGGGTACAATTCCACCTTTGCGTTTCTCTCCCATTCCAAAGACAAATGGGTCAGGGTTAGTAAATTGTGGGCATGCTATCTCAGAGGCGTGGCGACACTTGCAGGCTGCCCCCAGCATATACTCGGACTGTGCTGGTTGTTGAAACGAGTGGCACGTTTCACTGTATGTTTCGATGTACAAATAAAGCTCATCTTTAATTTTTGTGTATTGGTGAGTGGTAGAATCTGGGAGGAGTTGATGGGAGAAGAAAAGACTATAAGGAAAATATGTGAAGGAATGGGATTATTCTGAGACCCAGCAAAGAGTTGATGGGCCAAATGGCCTCTTCATTTAATGTAGAGAGAAGTAGAGATGTGAGATGTTGGGCAGAGCTCCCATGATCTTTAAACAGAGCTGAGGAGCAATCCCTTGAGAGGACATACAGAGGCCTGATTTAATACTTCATTGGAGAGATGGTCCCTCCAAAAGTCAGCATAACCTTGTTACAGCAAGGGATTCTCAGCCTTGATTTTATTCTCCAAGGGCTTGAACCCGCAAACCTCTGAATCAGATCCATGAATACAACACACTGAGAGCGAAAAGGACTAGAAACCTAAAGAAATCAGACTCAGCTGGGAAACACGGCTGGGTGTGTGAAAAAGCCCAATCAGCATATTTATTGTAAGATCACATCAGTGTTTTGTTAGTCAATGTGTTTCCTGGACGTAAATCCCTAGTAGCAGTGAGCTGCTGAAAATCGTGGGAGCAACATAATGCTCTTACACTGGAGAATAACTGGATACTGTGCTAAATATTTCTTCACCAACTCTAGTTCTGAAGTATCACATTATGAAATATTGCAAATATTTAATTCCCTTTATTATGGTCACCATAAACTGCTTATGATGGTGAGCTGTTTTTCTCTTTATCCTTTACTTGAATTTGACAGTGCATTTTTTCGATTTATATTTAGATTTAGAGAGCATGATAACAGGGCCCTCTGGGGTCTGACCCAACTGGCCCATGCTTCCCAATTATACCCATGTGACTAACCTGCACATGTTTGGAATGTGGGAAGAAACAGGAACCCTTGGAAGAATCAAGACGTACAAAAAAGCTGGATGAACTCAGCAGGTCGGGCAGCATCCGTTGAAAGAAGCAGTCAACGTTTCGGGTCGAGACCCTTCGTCCAGCTTTTTTGTACGTCTTGAGTTGACCACAGCATCAGCAGCGTACTTTGTGTTAACACTTGGAAGAAACCAGGGAGAATGTACAAACTGCTTAAGACAGTGGCAAGAATTGAACCTGGGTCACTAGCACTGTAAAGCATTAGGCTAACTGCTACGCTACCATGCTGCCCTGTCAGGATGAATGAAATAAAGTAATTTTGATCCACTCACTCCATTTTCAGTTATCATAGTACCAACACTTCAACCATAAAAGGATGCCCTGGATTTAATCCTGTGATATTTTGTGCTGATATGAATTTCTCTACAATTACTGAATTGCAATTAGACCACTAGACTGATGTTTCTATCGGAAGGAATGCTCAGCAAAACAAGACCATAAGACATAGGAGCCGAATTAGGCTATTCTCTGCAATTCGATCATGGCTGATTTATTTTCCCCCTCAACCCCATTGTCCTGCCTATTCACCATAACCTTTGACAGCCGGACTAATCAAGAACCTTGGGGTGCCATGGTAGCGTAGTAACTAGCATGACACTCTCATTGCTCAGGCTGCCAGAGTTCGGAGTTCAATTCCGGTGTCCTCTGTAAGATAGTTTGTGCATCCTTCCCATGGGCACGTGGGTTTCCTCTGGGTGCTCCAGTTTCCTCCCACAGTCCAAAGATGTACCGGTTATTAGGTTCGTTGGTCATTTTAATGTGTCCTGTCATTAGGAAAGGGTGAAATTGGTAAGTTGCTGGGTGGTGTGACTCAATGGGCCTAAAAGTTCTGATCCACGCTGCATCCCTAAATAAAATAAAATAAAATAAAATACCAAATACAGCACCCAGAGTGTTAGATCTCAGTGCTCAGAGTATAAGATCACAGTGGATGATCTTGTTGCGCTGTTGGGTATAATTTTGTGGCCATCACTGAATCGTGGCTGAAGGATGGTTGTAGTTGGGAGCTGAGTATCCAAGGTTACACATTGTTTCAGAGGGATAAGAAGGTAGGCAGAGGGGCTGGCGTGGCCCTGCTGGTAAAGAATATCATCAAGTCATTAGAAAGATGTGACCGAGGATCAGAAGATGTTGAATCCTCGTGGGTTGAGTTAAAAAGTTACAAGGATAAAAGGATCCAGTTATGTACATACCTCCAGCAGCAGCTAAGATGTGGACAACAGATTGCAATGGGTACTAGAAAAGGCATGTCAAAAGAGCAATGTTATGATAGTCATGGGAGATTTTAACATAAATTTAGATTGGGAAAATCAGGTTGGTAATGGATCTCAAGGGAATAAATTTGTTGAATGCCTACGAGATGGCTTTTTGGAGCAGTTTGTCATTGAGCCTATAGGGGATCAGCTGTACTGGATTGGGTGTCATGTAATGAACTGGAGACGATTAGGGAGCTTAAGGTAAAGGAACCCTTAGGAGACAGTGATCGCAATATGATAAAGTTCAACTTGAAATTGAATAGGGAGAAAGTCTGACATAACAGTATATCAGTGAAGTACAGGAAATTATAGTGATATGAGGAAGATGTTGACAAAAGTAAATTGGAAGGAAATTCTGGCAGGAATGACAGCAGGGCAGTAATGGCTTGAATTTCTAAAAAAAATGAGGAAGGTGCAGAATAGATGTGTTCTGAACTCTCAGAAATGCTCAAATGGCAAAATAGTACAGCAGTGGCTGAAAAGGAAAATAAAAGCTAATGTGAAAACAAAAGAGAGGGCATACGACAAAGTAAAAATTAGTGGGGAGGCAGAAGATTGGGAAGCTTTTAAAAACATGCAGAAAACAGCTAAAAGATCTATTAAGAGGGAAGAGGTGAAATATGAAAACAAGCTAGCAAATAATATCAAAGTTGATAGAAAAAGATTTTCAACTATATAAAGCATAAAGGAGAGATGAGAGTGGATATTGGACCACTAGAAAATGAGGCCTAAGAAATAATAACAGGGTCAAGGAGCTAGATAGATAGATAGATAGATACTTTATTCATCCCCATGGGGAAATTCAACTTTTTTCCAATGTCCCATACACTTGTTGTAGCAAAACTAATTACATACAATATACTTAACTCAGTAAAAAATATGATATACATCTAAATCACTATCTCAAAAAGCATTAATAATAGCTTTTTAAAAGTTCTTAAGTCCTGGCGGTAGAATTGTAAAGCCTAATGGCATTGGGGAGTATTGACCTCTTCATCCTGTCTGAGGAGCATTGCATCGATAGTAACCTGTCGCTGAAACTGCTTCTCTGTCTCTGGATGGTGCTATGTAGAGGATGTTCAGTGTTATCCATAATTGACCGTAGCCTACTCAGCGCCCTTCGCTCAGCTACTGATGTTAAACTCTCCAGTACTTTGCCCACGACAGAGCCCGCCTTCCTTACCAGCTTATTAAGACGTGAGGCGTCCCTCTTCTTAATGCTTCCTCCCCAACACGCCACCACAAAGAAGAGGGCGCTCTCCACAACTGACCTATAGAACATTTTCAGCATCTCACTACAGACATTGAATGACGCCAACCTTCTTAGGAAGTACAGTCGACTCTGTGCCTTCCTGCACAAGGCATCTGTGTTGGCAGTCCAGTCTAGCTTCTCGTCTAACTGTACTCCCAGATACTTGTAGGTCTTAACCTGCTCCACACATTCTCCATTAATGATCACTGGCTCCATATGAGGCCTAGATCTCCTAAAGTCCACCACCATCTCCTTGGTCTTGGTGATATTGAGACGCAGGTAGTTTGAGTTGCACCATATCACAAAGTCCTGTATCAGTTTCCTATACTCCTCCTCCTGTCCATTCCTGACACACCCCACTATGGCCGTGTCATCAGTGAACTTCTGCACATGGCAGGACTCCGAGTTATAGAGTTATATTGGAAGTCTGATGTGTACAGGGTGAACAGGACCGGAGAGAGTACGGTTCCCTGCGGCGCCCCTGTGCTGCTGACCACCGTGTCAGACCTACAGTCTCCCAACCGCACATACTGAGGTCTATCTGTCAAGTAGTCCACTATCCAATCCACCATGTGAGAGTCTACTCCCATCTCCGTTAGTTTGTGCCTTAAGATCTTGGGCTGGATGGTGTTAAAGGCACTAGAGAAGTCAAGGAATGTAATCCTAAAGGAACTAAATGAGTATATTGCATCAGTCTTCACTGCGGAAGACACCAGAAGTGTGCCAAGTGTTGAAGGGTGTGAGGGAAGAGAAGTGAGTGCGGTTACTATCACAAGGGAGAAAGTGCTCAAAGATCTGAAAGACCTATAGGTGCGTAAGTCATCCGAACCAGATGAACTGCACCCTAGGGTTCTGAAAAAGGTAGTGGTAGAGATTAGTAATGCTCTTTCAATAATCACTGGACTCTGGCATGGTTCTGGAGGATGGGAAAATTACAAATATCACTCCATTCTTTAAGAAAGGAGGGAGACAGCAGAAAGGGAATTATAGACTAGTTCGCCTGATCGCAGTGGTTGGGAATATGTTGGAATCAATTGTTAAGGATAAGGTTATGGAGTACTTGGTGACAGAGGACAAGGTAGGACAAAGTCAACATGGTTTCCTTAAGGGAAAATCTTGCCTGCCGAATATGCTGGAATTCTTCGATGAGATTACAAGTAAGATAGGTAAAGGGGATATAGTGGATTTTGTATATTTGGATTTTCAGAAGGCTTTTGAAAAGGTGCCACACATGAGACTGCTTACCAAGTTAAGAGCCCATAGTATTTATTACAGGAAATTTACTGGCATGGTTAGAGCATTGGCTCTTGATAGGAGGCAGCAAGTGGGAATAAAAGGATCTTTTTCTGATTGGCAGCCGGTGACTAGTGGTGTTCTCCAAGGGTCAGTGTTGGGACCATTTTTTAATGCTGTTTCTCAGTGATTTATGTGATGAACTAGATGGCTTTGTTGCCAAGGTTGCAGATGATACGAAGATTGGTGGAGGGGCAGGTATTGTTGAGAAAACAGGAAGGCTGCAGAAGGACTTCGACAGATTAGGAGAATAGACAAGAAAGTGGCAACTGAAATACAATGTTGGAAAATGCATGTCCATGCACTTTAGTAGAAGACATAAATGTGCACACTATTTTCTAAATGGGGAGGAAAATCCAGGAATCTGAGGTGCAGAGGGACTTGGGAGTCCTAGTGCAGAACACCTTAAAGTTAAATTGCAGGTTGAGTCAGTGGTGAGGAAGGCAAATGCAATGTTAGCACTCATATCAAGAGGTCTAGAATATAGGAGCAGGGATGTGATGTTGAGGCTTTATACGGCACTGGTGAGGCCTCACTTTGAGAATTGTGAACAGTTTTGTTCTCCTTATCTAAGAAAAGATGCGCTGGTATTGGAGATGATTCAGAGGAGATTCACAAGGATAGTTCCAGTAATTAAAGTGTTACCACATGAGGAGCATTTGATGGCTTTGGGCCTTTACTTGCTGGAATTCAGAAGGATGAGGGGGCACCTCATTGAAACATTTTGAATGTTGAAAGAGATAGAGTAGATGTGGAAAGGACGTTTCCCATGGTGAGAGACTGTAGGACTAGGGGGCACAGCCTCAGCGTCCATTTAAAACAGAGATGCAGAGAAATCTCTTTAGCCAGACGGTGGTGAATTTGCGGAATTTGTTACCACAGGCAGCTGTGGAGGCCAGGTCGTTGGGTGTATTTAATGTGGAGATTGTTCGGTTCTTGATTGGCCACTGCATCAATGGCTACAGGGAGAAGGCCAGGGAGTGGGGCTGAGGAGGGGAAAAAAGTATCAGCCATGATTGAATGGCAGAACAGATTTGAAAGGCCAGATGTCCTAATTTTACTCCTAGGTCTTATGGTCTTAAAATAAACCTATCAGCCTCCACTTGAAGTGTACCCAATATCTCGGCCTCCACAGCCGTCTGTGGCAATGAATTCCACAGATTTTACTACTTGCAAACTTTCTTCTGCTCTTTTTGAATGGCAATTCCCTCAAATTCTACTCTGATGAAAATGTAAGTGAAGAAAGAAGGTCTCAGCATTCAGAAATAACTGGCATGCATATCACATTGAAATTATTTGGAACTACAGATAGTGACCCTGAGGGCTAGACAAACAAATCTGGAGGCATTGCAGCAAGGAAACTTAAATGCAGCTCGTTAATTCATAAAACTACAATTAAAGACTAGACTTGGTAGCGATGACCATCAAACCACAAGACTGCATTATAAGCATATCTGGTTCACTAATAACCTTAGGAAAGGAGATCTATTATTATCACAAGAGATTCTGCAGAAGCTGGAAATTCTGAGGAACATGCACAAAATGCTGGTGGCTTCCTCTCTCTCTACCTTTGCCTCCTGGACTCCTCTCAGAGACTTCAGAGTGGTGGATCACCCAGCCGATCTCCAAACTGCAAATCACAGGCTCCAACAGTACCAGGATCACACTCAAGATGAAAAACAGATGTAAAAGACGTAAAGGAAGCAAAGTAGTTTCATGGTCTACACAGAAGATGTCGACCATGGGAGCATTGTACATGGGCACTATCCTGACCATTTATTCCTTTCCTACATGCTGCCTGACTGCTGAAATCCACTATCCTTGCTCAATTTGACCTTTATTTGGCTCTAAGCTCTCTGTTGTCTTCTGTAAAGGATGAACAAGTCTACCAGTTCACAGGTGGCTAGAGCAATTAATGTGTTCTACACTGTGAATGAATCCTTATAGAGGGATCAGAGGTGGAGAGAGTGTTAATGTCTCTGAGGGCCTAACCTGGTCCCAGAATATCAATGCAGCTATGAAGAAGGCAAGACAATGGCTATATTTCATTAGGAGTTTGAGGAGATTTGGAATGTCACCTAAGACACTCCAAGAGTTCTAAATATGTACTGTAGAGACCATTCAGAATGGCTGCATCACCACCTGGTATGGGGGAGTGGGTACCACTGCACAGGATCGAAGTAAGCTGCAGTCAGCTCTGTCATGGACACTAGCCTCTGTATTATCCAAGATATCTTCAAGGAGCAGTGCCTCAAAAAGGCAGTGTCCATTCTTAAGGACCTCTACCACCCAGGATATGCCCTCTTTTCACTGTTAACTGCAGGAACAAGGTACAGGAGCCTGAAGGCACACACTCAGCGACTCAGGAACAGCCTCTTCCCCCTCTGCCGTTAGATTTCTGAAAGGACATTGAAACTATGAACATTGCTTCACTACTTTTTTATTTCTGTACTTGCACTACTTATTTGATTTAACTATTTGTTATACATATACATACTTACTGTAATCCACAGTTTTTCCCTGTATTATAACGTATTGCATTGTACTGCTGTTGCAAAGGTAGCAAATTTCATGACATATGCCGGTGATTATTAAACCTGATTCTGATTCTGAATATAAGATTCAAAAATGTACAATTTCTTTTCTCTCTCTACACTCATTGGGTGTTTTAATGGGTTCTTTTGGGTTTCTTTGTTTTATCGCTGCCTATAAAGAGACAAATCTCAGTTTTGTATATTGTATACCATAATTTGATAATAAACATACTTTGAACTAATAAGCTATAAACTTCAACCTTCACCATAATCAAAGTGTACATATCCTCATGTACTGCTCATTGAATCAGGATTCCCTGTATTATGATGTGAGGCAGATCTCTGAGATTGCTGATCACAGTGGGGTGCAGTTAAAGAAGATTTGAGCAACTCTATTTGTCACATGTACATCTAAAAGTACAGGGAAATGCATTGTTTCCATCAACAAGCAACAAAGTTCAAAGTAAATTTTATTATCAAAGTACATATATGTCACCATATACAACCCTGAGATTCATTTTCTTGTGGGTGTACTCTACAAATCTATAGAATAGTAACTACAACAGAATCGATGAACGATTGCCAAACTAGGGATTTCAACCAGAGTACAGAAGACAACAAACTGTGCAAATGCAAAGAAAAGAAACAATAGTAATAAATAAATAAGTAAAAAATATTGAGAACATGAGATGAAGAGTCCCTGAAAGTGAGTCCATTGGTTGCGGGAACATTTCAATAATAGGCCAAGTGAAATTGAGTAAAGTTAGCATCTTTGTTCGAGAGCCTGATGGTTGAAGGGTTGTTATTTGTGATAAACCTGGTGGTACGAATCCTAAGGCTTTTGTGCTTAACCCTAGATGGTGTGAGTCCCTGATGATGGATGCTGCTTTCCTGTGACAGCATTTCACGTACGTGTGCTCAATGTTTATGAGGGCTTTACCCGTGATGGACTGGGTCGTACAGCCCTGCCTTAGGCTTTCGGCCCAAAACATTGACTGTACTCTTTTCCATAGATGCTGCCTGGCCTGCTGAGTTCCTCCAGCATTTTGTGTGTGTTGCTTCGATTTCCAGCATCTGCAGATTTTCTCTCATTTGAGCCGTATTCAGTACTTTTTGTAGAATTTTCCATTCAAGGGCATGGCTGTTTCCATACCAGGCTGCGATGCAGCCCGTCCAAGCTGTGCTGGGGGCAGCCCACAAGTGTTGCCATGAATCTAGAGCAAAGTAGCATGCCTATAATTTACTGACCCTAACCTGTACATCTTTGGAAAACAGAACACATAGAGGAAGCCAAAGTGGTCATGGGGAGAATGTACAGTCTCCTTCCAAACTGTGGCAGGAATTGAACTTGGATTACTGCCACTGTTAGGCATTAAGCTAGCCTCTACACTACCGGGCTGCTCATTCTGCTGCTTTTGTTAATACACAGTGCCTTATGAATGCCCAGATACTGGCTGCTGCATCTATTCTGATTCCATGCCACTAAGCGTGATTGCAACACTTCACAAATTAATGCTGAATGGCTTCCGTGTTTAACTTCACAAGACCACAAATTTATTGCATGATATTGCAGTGTAAGGATTGGTTACCATTCTTCCTGCGTTACAGCAGTAACTACATATGTATCAAATGTGCTTACCTGGTTGCGGAGCACTTTTGAATTGTTTGGTGGGGATGATAAAGGCACTAAATAAATTCAAGGCTTTTCCATCATTAATCACAACGCAATAGTTTCCATTATTTTAAGTTGAGTGTCCTGCAAAAATAAGTCGGTGTGCAAATCACAATTGAAGGAAAAGAGTACTTACGATCAACCTGTAGTAGTGAGCGCTTATTGGCTTTAAGTTTATTCCAGTCGGATTTCACATGATAAAAAAACATGTTGTTGGACTTTAAATAGAAACATACTCATTTAAAGTCTATAGTTTAGGAAGTCTATGTATTTTAAGCTTCCCCTCAGAATTCTTATTTCCTCTTAATGTTATCTGCATATAAAAAAATCTTAATCACTTGCTTTCTAAAACTTGGCAGCTCTTCAGTAGATTTCTGGCACTTGACTGTGCAGTCTTCTGGACTTGTGGACCAATGCGTTTCCTGAGACAGAGTGTGGCTCAGGAATTCCTGGAGGTGGGCACCTCACAGGGTGTGCTATCAGAATGGACCTCTTTCCTCATCCTTTGGACTCAGTTACTGTTGTACTGCAAATTGCTGAAGTTGATAAAGGTGTAAGAAGGCATCTGGGACCTTGGTTAATGATGAGACCAAAGTAGGTCTCATTAATCACAGGGATGTATCAATGGAAATGGGGTAAAGGGAAAGGAAATTCACTCCGTGCCCACTGAACACCTGCTTGTTAATACAAATGCATACTTAAGCAGCCAATCATGTGGCAGCAACTCAATGCATAAAAGCATGCAGACATGGTCAAGGGGTTCAGTTGTTGTTTGGACCAAACATCAGAATGGGAAAGAAATATGATTTAAGTGACTTTGATCATGGAATTATAGTTGGTTTGATTATCTCAGAAACTGCTGATCTCCTGTGATTTTCATGCACAACAATTTCTAGAGTTTAGGGAGGATGGTGCGAAAAACAAAAAGCATCCAGTGAGCAGCAGTTCTGTGGGCAAAAATGCCTTGTTAATGAGAGAGGTCAGAGGAGAATGGCCAGATTGGTTCAAACTACAGGAAGCTGACAGTAACTAGAATGACCAGAACACATCAAACTTTATGATTTATAGATTTCTATTATTATGTATTCCACTGTATTGTTGCCACAAAATTGCAAACTTAACAACATAGGCCACGATAGTAAACCTGATCCAGATTCTGACTCTGAATTGCTTTATTATTGTCACAAGCACCAGTGTCGAACTTTGTTTTGCAGGCCATCCATACAGATCATTTCATCACATCAGTGCATTGACATAATTCGGGGAAAAACAATAACTGAATTCAGAATATAGTGTTACTGATAAAGTGCGGTGTGGGCAGACCAGAAGATACAAGGGCATGGTAGACTGTGTGGTCAAGAGTCTATCTTATTGTAAACCAGGTCTGTTCAGTAGTCTTATACCAGAGAGAGAGAGAGAAGTTGTCCTTGAGCCTGATGCTTTCTGGCTTCTACCCAATGAGGACATGGAATAGGAGAGAATGATTGGGGTAGAAGGGGTGTTTGAATTCAAGGAGTCTATAGCATGCTTCAGAAATTATTGTTTTTGTATCTTTAATGTTTAATAGCTATAACATTTCTTAAAGTGTCAGAGATTTGCATGGTGCCAACAAATAAGATACAAGGTAACACACAAAATGCTGATGGAACTCAGCAGGTCAGGCAGCATCTATGGAGAGTTGACATTTCATGCTGAGAGCTTCATTAGGACTCAGTCAAATAAGATACAAGCTAGGTTGGAAAGGTACATGGATAGGAAAAGTTTGAAAAGTTATGGGCCAAGTGCGGTCAGATGGGACTGACTTGGATGGAACACCCTGATTGGCCCGGACCAGTTGGCCTGAAGGGCCTGTTTTTGTGCTACGTTACTCTATGACTGTCTGGTAGTCAATGTGCCAGAACTTCTAGTTTCCTTACAACAAGAAATCAATTTTATTAACTCAGGAAACAAGTCTACCTACTCGATAAAATTACAGCAAAGCTTCATGAGTAATTTTGAGTTCCCTTCTCCTGACGGGTGATGTGAATGGACCATTGATAAAAGATATAAATTATGTATGCAATAGCAATTCCAGTCTCTGAGCACGGCTGAGGAATTCCTCACCCAATTATCTCCATGCTAGCTAGGAAAAATAGTGCCGCTATATGCAGGCAAGCTTAGATACAGTGTATATATAGAGAAGTTTACCTAAGGCTAGGAGTGTAGAGGGTATTAACAACTTAATCTCTTCAAGTAGAATTACATTGCAATATTAAACATCTTAAATTATTCCGACCCATGATCTTCATAGCTTCAAAAAAATTGCAACTTAATATTATCCCTTTTAAATGGAATAATTGCCTCTACCTAGAAATCTAATCACATTAAATATAATGGAGAATCATATTTTACAAAACATTATATAATTTTATTTGCCCATATTACATCAAAAATTGCACTTTAAAAATATTTATATGAAATGCTACGATTAGATGAATATTCATATCAATAAAATTCACCGAAATTATTCCAATGAATATTCTTTCTTTTGCTTTTATTACAGGGGCGTCATGTGAAGACAGGACAGCTAGCAGCCATTAAGGTCATGGACGTCACAGAGGTAAGCTTGTAATTTTTAATGAGGCTGTCGGTTAATAAATTTTCATATTGAATATATTTAAAACCCTTAGAGATTCATTCGATTTCTTGTGTGTTGTGTAAAATGGATAAATAACAGTTGCATCCCAAAATGACCTGCAATTAACATTACTCCCTTTGCAATCATATTTCATCAATCTTTCCTAAAATGCTCCAAGCTAATTTGAGGTGAGGGAAGACTTGGTAAAAAAAATTCATCTGCTTTGCTTCAGACTTCAGTTGACAGTCTGTCTTGAAGCGATGATTAAGTTCACTTGCTATTGAAAAGCAAATTGCAACATTGCTTCTCATCAGAGCATTATTTTAACTTTAAAAAATTGGTTTCATTATTTTGCATTATTGCTAGTTGCTTTGCCTATAAAAATGACCTGTTCAGCTATTGCTGTAGTAACTACTAACAAATAGTATCGAAGACGTAAATCAAAATTTGGGATTTGGTTTATGATGGAAGTTGGAGGTTTGATGTCTGTGAGTCCACAAGTCATCTGGAAGCTAAAGGCCCAGAGGTGGCCTGGCATGCAGTTGGAGGCTTGTCTGTGTGTATGAATGGTTGGCTGTGTGGGATAGAGGGAGGGGGCTTGTTTTACTGTTGTCTTGTTGTTGTTCTGTTGTTGTTGCTTGTGTTGTTTTGCTGAACACGTTGTGCATGCTGTGTTAGTGCCAGAATGTGTGGCAACACTTGAAGGCTACTCCTCCCCCACCAGCACATCCCTAGGCTGTGTTGGTCGTTACTGTAAAGTATGCATTTCACTATTTGTTTAGATGTACATGTGATAAGTAAATGATTCTGAACCTTCCTCATTTGCCTAATTTTCAATACCTGATAGAGGAATTAACCAGAAATGATAAAGACAAGAGATGCTGGAAATCCAGAGAATCACACACAAAAACTAGGAGGAACTCAGCAGGTTAGGCAGCATCCATGGAAAGGAATAAACATTTTGGACCAAGACCGTTCATCAGGAAAAGATCTTGGCCTGAAACATCAACTGTTTATTCCTCTCCAAGAAGTGCTGCCTAGCCCCCAGACATGTGTGTGCTGGCCAGAAATAACCCTTGAATCCACTCTTCTTCAATCTCAATGTTGCCCCCACAACCCATTACGTCCAGAACATGCCCTTCAGATCAGCATATGCAGCTCACAAGTCTTCTAGTCCCAGGCATTGCAAAGGCCATATGGATTCATTTCCTCTACAATGTAGTAAATTAAAATGGTAAGCTGTTTTATTATTGTTAAAAGTACCAAGATGCAGTGAAAAACTTTATTCTGCACGTTATCCGTACAGATTACATCAATGTAATAATTACACCAATGCATTGAGGTAGTACAAGGGAAATTCCATATTACATTATTTTCTACTCTACCATCTCAGTGCATTGAAACAATCAAATAATTTGCATGCAGAATATAGAATGAGATGTTACAGTTAAAGGGAAAGTGCAATGCAAGCAGACAGTGAGGTGCAAGTCCATAACAAGGTTGATTGTGCGGTCAAGAGTCCATTTCGTTATGCTGGAGGACCATTCGGTAGTCTTATCACGGGGGAGAGAAGCTGTCAACCAATGCTTATCATTTCAAAGTCAAAGTAAATTTATTATCAAAGTACATATTCTATATATCACCATAAACTATGTTGAAATTCATTTCATACAGCAATTCGAGGATCCAATTGTATAAGGAGAGCTTTACAGGAAAAAAAGATCACAATAGAATTTATGAGAACTATACATAAACAAAGATTGACAAAAAATCAATGTGCAAAAGACATTACACAAAAATAAATGAACAAAGTTCAACATTCAAAATAAATTTATTATCAAAGTACATAGAAGACTGTGCAATCTTGAAATTCATGCTTAATAAATCTAACAGACTGTGCAAATATAAAAAGAAATAATAAAATGAATAAATAAGCAATAAATATAGAGAATATGAGATGACAAGTTCTTGAACATGAGATCATAGGTTGTGGCAACATTTCAGTGATGGGGCAAGTAAAGTTGAGTGAAGTTACCCCCTCTGATTCAGGAATCTGATGGTTAACGGGTAATAGCTGTTCCTGAACCTGGTGATGTGAGTCCTGAGGCTCCCGTACCTTCTTCGTAATGGTATAAATGTAATGTGACTAGAGCAGTGGGCTAAGCACACAACCTTATGGTGTGCCTGTGCTGATGGAGATTCTGGAGGAGATGCTGATGCCAATCAGAACTGACTGAGGTCTGCAAGCGAGGAATTCAAGGATCCAGTTGTGAAAGGAGGTATTGAGGCTAAGGTCTTGAAGCTTATTGATTAGATTTGAGAGGATGGTCTTATTGAATGCTGAGCTGCAGAAGATAAAGACCATCCTAACGTATGCATCTTTGCCATCCAGATGTTCAAGGGTTGAGTGAAGAGCATCTGCTGTGAACCTGTTGTGCCAGTTGGCAAATTGGAGCTTCTCAGGCAGGAGTTGATGTGTTTCATCACCACCCTCTCAAAACACCTTCACAGTGGATGTAAGTGTTACTGGATGATGGTCATAGAGGCAGCTTACCAGGTTCTGTTTAGCTATCAATATAATTGAAGCCTGCTTAAATAGGTGGCTGCCTCAGACTGCTGAAGCAAGAGTTTAAAGATCTCAGTGAACACTCCAGCCAGTTGATCAGCACAGGTCTTCAATACACGGCCAGCTACCCTATCTGGGCTGGATGTTTTCCACCCTCCTGAAACTGAAATCACAGGATCATCGGGAGCTGTGGGAGATTGTGATGATTCCCCCATGTTTTGATGGTCAAGGGGGTCCTCAAAGGTGCTGAGCTGATCTGGAAGTGAAGCTCTGTTGTCACCTATTGTATGTTGCTTGATTTCATTTTGTAAGTGGTGATGACATTCAAGCCTTGTAGCAGCTGTTGAGCCTCCTTCAATAATTTGACTTTTGTCTGGATTTGCCACTTTGCCATTGAAGTGGCCTTCCTGAGGTTGTACCTGGGTCTCTTGTAACTTTTTTTGATCAGCAGACGTGAATACCACTGTTTTTGCCCTCAACAGATTCTGGACCTCATGGTTCATCCTGAGCTTCTGGCTGTGGAAGTCTCTAAATGATTTTGTTTTGTCCCACTCAGTTCAAAGATGCTCAGCTGCACAGTGATGAGAACACTCTAGTTACAGTAACACCAAACAGTGGATCATTACATAACTGACAACAAATTTTTATCCATCTTCAGTTTTACTGCCTGAATTATTATGGAACTGTTTTGTTGAAAATAAGTGCAGGCTCCTTGGAAAATAATGTTCTCTCTAAATCACTAACAGGCAAGTAAATAGTGACAAGAATGAATGCTGTTAACTGCTGGATTGTTTCAGATTCAATTGCCACAGATGAAAGTAAAAATGATCAGGGATTTTGCCTTAAGTGGTTAAATAGAGTACACTGTACAATATAGGGAATTTCATGTGCATCTAATAGACATAGAAGATGATGGCTACTACCATCAAGATGGAGATGCAGGAGCCTTAGGTCCCAAACCATCATGTTCAGAAACAGTTATTACCCCTCAACAACTGGGTTTCTGGACCAGTGTGGCAACTTCACCCGCCTCAACAGTGAATTAATTCCACAACCTATGGACTCAATTTCAAAGGTACTACATCTTCTGTTCTCAATATCATTTATCACTTATTGATCTATTATTATTATTATTTTGTTTTTCTTTTTGTATTCGTACAGTTTGTCTTCATTTGCACATTGGTCGTTTGTCCATCTTTGTGTGTAGTTTTTCATTGATTCTATTGTGTTTCTTTGCATACATTGTGAATGACCCACAGGGAAATGAATGTTAGGGTTGTATAAGGTGATATATATGTACTTTGATAATAAATTTTCTTTTGAATTTTGACTTCTTTTAGAGGTGGTTTAACCGTACAAATTGCTGACCCATGGTCGATAAGCTGCATTGAAGTATTTTGTTTTTCACAAAGTAGGATTTGGGGTGCATCACAAAATGGTAATGTTACTGCTGGCTGTAATTGTAGTGCCATCAATCATTTAACTGTGTTAATGTTCAGCGGGCCAGTAGTTTGGTTACTTAAACAGTCTAATCCTTGCCATCAATCAACGTACCTGTCAATTGAAGAAAAGGTAATTACCTGGTGGCAGTAGAATGATCACTCGCTGCCATGGTGTCTTGGTGATTGACGGACAGTCCTACCTATTAAAGATGTGCATGCTTTAACCTCAGAAGCCTATAAAATGTATGAGCAGAATTACACCATTTGGCCCATCGAGTCTGCTCCATCATTCCATCATGGCTAATTTATTATCCCTCTCAACCCCATACTTCTCCCTGTAACCTTTGACACCCTGAATAATTGAAAACATATCAACACCTGCTTTAAATAAACTTCAAAGCCAGGACCAACAGGCTATGGGACAGCTTCTTTCTACAAGCCTTTAGACTTACAAATTCTCATGTCTGTGCGTTGTGACAGAATCATAACACAAAGATTTTTACTCCCTCACATTGTGGGATGGATGTAAGATTTAAATAAATTCAAATTAAAATTCAAAGTAAATTTATTATCAAACTACATATATGTCACCATATTCAGCCCTGAGATATGTTTTCTTGTGGGCATACTCAATAAATCTATGGAATAATAACCAGGAAGAATCAATGAAAGACCACACCAACTTGGGTGTTCAACCAGTGTGCAAACGACAACAAACTGTGCAAATACAAAAATAAAGAAATAATAATAATAAATATATAAGCAATAAATATAGAGAACATGAGATGAAGAATCCTTGAAAGTGAGTCAATAGGTTGTAGGAGCATTTCAATGATGGGACAAGGAAGAAGGTACAAGACCCTTAGGACCGACACCACCAGATTCAGGAACTTTTATTACTCCTAAACCATCAGGATCTTGAACCAAAGTTCCTGAATCTGGTGGTGTAAGTCCTAAGGGCCTTGTGCCTTCTTCCTGATACAGCAGTGAGAAGAGGGCACGTCCTGGGTGATGATTGAAAGATGTCATGTGAGCATGTTGGTAGCTGGAGTCAACCAGCAGAAATCCCTCTTTTCTTGGCTCTGCTCAGAATATACTTACAGATGAAAGTGACTCATAGTTACTGCTGCAGCAGACTGCTCCTGCTGTGTCACATCATTTCCTCTTGACAACAGGCACATTGCAATGCACATTGCTCCTCTCGCTTACATCCTTCCCCTCCTTCTCAGGAAACAAAGGTCTGGGACATTTTCCTCCCTCTCTCTCTGATAAGTACTGGTGCAATTCTACACTGTGGTCATAGAGAGCATCCACACATGAGGCCACTCTCAGGTTGGAGGAGCAACACCTTCTATCCCATTTGAGTAGCTTCCAACCTGATAGCATGAACTTCAATTTCTCTAATTTCCAGTAATTTCTCCCATCTCCCCCTTCACATTTCTTTCCATTTCACATTCTGGTCCCCCTTTTATCCTTTCTCTTCTCCTCACCTGCCTAACACTTCCCTCTGGTGTTCCATCTCCTTCCCTCACTCCCGTCGTCCACTCTCCACTCCGATAAGATTCCTACTTCTTCAGTTGTTTATCCTTTCCATCTATCACCTCCAGCTTCTCATTTCATACCACCTCCCCTCACCTGGCTTCACCTCTTGCCTTCCAACTTGTACTCCTTCCCCTGCCCCTACCTTCTTATTCTGGCTTCTTCCCCCATCCTTTCCAGTCCTGCTGAAGGGTTACGGTTGATATATTGAATGTATATTCTTCTCCACAGATGCTGCCTGACCTCCAGTGTTTTGTGTGTGTTACTCAGTCATTACTGTCTGATATAGGGCAGCGTCTTCTCATACTGTAGTAAACTGTTGGGTCAACAGAAAAGGGCATTAGCTGCAGTCCGCCATCACTGCAGGACATGTATGTGTCCAGGACAATGATGTGGGCAGGAAAATCATTGTGGGCATGACCCACCCAGCAAGCTGCCTTTTCCAAAAGTTCCCTTCTGGAAAGCACTACAGGACATTAACATAAAACTTCATGCCATCTTACAAGTTTCTCTCCCAGGCAGTTAACCTGGTCAACCATTTCAGTTAGCCCTCCACCCCCACCCCGTCTATCAATTACCTAAGTCACTGCATTGTACTATAAACACTTTAAACTAGTGTTTTACTTTGTAAATACATGCTGATATTTATGTATTTATATTTTATTCTATATCTGTACTTTAACATTTCAGTTCATATTTTATATAATTCTTTATTCTTTATAATTATTGAATACTGTTTTTTGTGACAAGTCGCACCCTGACCAATACACCACACCAATTTCCTAACACGTAAATTAATATGGTGAATAAGGATTATTACCAGCAAAAAAAATCATTAAACCGCCCACTGTAATTGAAGCACCCTGTTTTTGAAAGTGATACAGATACTTGCAAGCCCAGCATCCTTCCCCAAATGCTTGACGTTAAGCGTTAATGTTCAACATCGAGCATTCAACTTGACAAAAATGTGGGCTGAGCAAGATACTTGTTTCATCTCTTGTTGCTTCTTGTCTCTCAGCTGTGGGAAGGCAAGATCAGTTCTCATGCAGGTCAAATTGATCTGCGGCAACCACTGACTTGCCAATGACCCCTTCGGCAATGTACAAGTGACAAGATTTTTAAACAAGTTTGCAAGAACTTGGCATGACATCTAAAACTTTGATAAACTTCTATAGATGTGTGGAAGAGAGTATATTGACTGGTTGTATCACAGCCTAGTATGGAAACACCAATGCCGTGAGCAGAAAATGCTACAAAAAGTAGTGGATACAGCCCAGTCCATCACAGGTAAAGTTCTCCCCACCACTAAGCACATCTATTACATGGAGCATTCTCGCAATAAATCAGCATCTATCATCAGGGACCCTCACCAGCTAGGCATGCTCTCTTTTCACTGCTGCTATCAAGAGGAAGTTACAAGAACCTCAGAACTCTCACCACCAAGTTCAGGAACAATTATCATCCCTCAGCCATGAGGCTCTTGAACCAAAGGGCTTAACTTCACTCAACTTTACTTGCCCCATCAGTGAACTGTTCCCACAACCTATTGGCTCGCTTTCAAGAATCTTCATCTCATGTTCTCGAAATATATTGCTTATTATTTATTATTATTATTTCTTGGTTTTTTTTTTCTTTCTTTCTGTATTAGAGTTTGTTATCTTTTGCACACTGGTTTCCACCCTGTTGGTGTGGTCTTTCATTGATTCTATTATGGTTTTTGGGTTTAATGAGTATACCCACAAGAAAATGGGTTGTATATGGTTCTTTGAAATTGAACTTATTTTAACTTGCTCTCAAGTTATTTTAACTTTCAAACACTCACTTGACTCTACCACTGCTTTGCACCCTCAAACCTCCAAAGTATCACCAGGGCTGCCAGCCAGTTGGTCCTCTTTCCAGGACTGTGAATGAGAGTACTGGGTTGTACTCTGTTGCTGCGTTCACTGTCAAACTCCACTGACCTGTACCTGTGTTCTCCACCAGATGCAACACCTTCAGTGAGTGTGCCTCTTCTCGTGTCTTCATGCCCTTGCTCACTTTCCCAAGGTGGACACAATGCAGGAACTCAAGTGTTAACTCAGATATGTTACCATTTGGCTAGTTCCAGAAAGAAGGCAAGGGAACAATTAAGTATGTCGTGAATACATTAAATTCAGATTCACCACCCTCTGGTTAAAAAAATTCCTCCTCGTCTCTGTTCTAAAGGAATGTCCTTCTTTTATGAGGCTTCCCCACTACTGGAATCATCTTCTCCACTTACACACCATCTAGGTCTTTCTGTATTCAGTAGAATTAAAGTAGATCCCCCCCCCCACCCTTATTTTTCTAAACTCCAGTGAGTGCAGGCACAGAGCCATCAAACGCTACTCAGACGTTGATCTTTTCATTCCCGGGATCATTCCCGTAACCCTGCTCAGGAGCCTCTCCAATGCCAGCACATCTTTCCTAGATATGGGAGGCAGAACTTCTCCAAATGTGCATGACCAATGAATAAATTCTAAAAACTGACATACAAAATTGTGAAGAGTTAAGACTGGAGTCCCAGAGGTTTTGGCATTCCAGTGTACAAATGACAAAACCTATTGCAGATGGCAGTTAAGCCTTATGCTACAGGCTGACAGTCACGTTCATTGTGATAGATAAGATGTGATCACCATGACAAAACCAAAGGTTGTAAGGTAATCATTTAACTCCTCCTCATGCAGGAAACAATTGGAAGTGCTGGGTTGTGTTTGTGTCTGGCTGTAACTAAAACCCTGGCTGGGGCTGGCTGTGCACCTGCTAATTAATGCAAATATCTAATCAGCCAATCATGTGGCAGTAACTCAATGCATAAAAGCATGTAGACATGATCAAAAGGTTCTTTTGTTGTTCAGACCAAACATCAGAATGGGGAAGAAATGGGATCTAAGTGACTTTGACCGTGCAATGATTGTTGGTGCCAGACTGGGTGACTTGAGTATCTCAGAAACTGCAGAGCTCCTGGGATTTTCATATACACAACTCTGTATATTAAAAAAATTAATCAGTAACTCTGATGTTATAGAGCCACAGAATAATAAAGCACAGAACTAGTACCTTCAATCCATTGATCCATCCTCAAATGTGTTGGCTGTTAATACAAATGACACATTTCACTGTAAGTTTCAATGTACATGTGATAAATAAATCCGAATCTGATGAGGCCTTGGCTATATCAGCTCTGACTGTTATTGAATGCCAAGGAGAGGCTCGAGGTTTCAAGTCTTCTGCTCCCATTATGTTCTTCAGCTTTACTCCCTTCTTTCAATATCCTTTCTTTGCTGCATTCTTTATTGTTATTTTTATTTACATACGTGGAATAAGCCCTTCCGGCCCTTCAAGCTACGCTGCCCAGTAACCCAATTTTTTAAGTCTACCCTAGTCACAGGACAACTTACAATGACTAATTAGCCTATAAACCAGTACAATTTTGGACTGTGGGAGGAAACCGGAGCACCCAGAGGAAACCCACGCAGTCATGGGGAGAATGTACAGACATCTTGCAGGCAGCGGTGGGAATTGAACCCAGGTCACTGGAACTGTAAAGCATTGTGCTAACCACTACACTACCGTGCTGCCTTAACTTTGTATTGGAAAGGATCAGTTGTTTATATCAAAGAATGAGTCAATAAAGTGTGAAATTACCGACTGCAAGTCGTCTCAGCCAGCTATTACAACTTGCACAAAATCAGCACTGATTTTGGCTTCAGGGAAGCTGGATCAGATTACTCTGAAAGACACAGCTGCAATCTTGCACTCTATGTCAGTAAGACCAAGGAATTGATTGTGGACCTCAGAACAAGAAGTCGAGGAAACGCACACCAGTTCTCAGCGAGGGATCAGAGGAGGAAAGGGTGAACAGTTTCAAGTTCTTGGGTGGCAACATCTCTGAGGATCTATCCTGGCTCAACATATTGATGCCATTACAAAGAAAGCATAACAGCAGCTATATCTTAGTAGGAGTTTAAGGCGAACTGATGCGTCACCAAAGTCGCTCACAAATTTCTACATATATACCAAGCAGAGCATTTTATTGGTTGCATCACTGTCCGGTAGGAGTGGCACAGGATCGGAAAAAAGCTGTAGAAAGTTGTAAACTCAGCCAGCTCCATCATGGACACTAGCCTTACCCGCATTGAGGGTAGCTTCAAAGAGCAATGCCTCAAAAAGGCAGCATCTATTATTAAGGGCTCTCATCACCCAAGACATGCCCTCTTCTCATTGCTACCGTCAAGGAAGAGGTACAGGAATCTAAAGAGACACGAATCAGTTTCTTCCCCTCCGCTGTCAAATTTCTGAATGGACAATGAACCCATCAACACTTACTGCGGAATTTTTCCCCCTCTCTTTTTCCACTACTAATTTGATTTAATTTTCTTTTTTTTCTATACCTTTTATAATTTATAGCTTTTATTATTATAGAATGCAGTGTACTGCTGCCTCAAAATAACAAACTTCGTGATGTATGCCGGTGATATCAAACCGGATTCTGACTCTAACCGGAAGGGAGCCACTGCTAAAGACTGGTGTGACATGCAGAAGTCAGCAGAGCCTTCAATACTCAATTATTCATTAATTATGTCTATTCTTTCAAGTAATCAACTCATTACAGCCTGTGAGAACTCTTGCGTGTTTATAGAAGAGAAATTACTTGTCAGATTATAGGATCAGACTCTTGGACTATATATTTTTTGGATGACTGCATTTTTCTGATATCTTACGTGCTATATGTGCCTTGTGCTGTATATGACAGTTGGTACAATGTTTTGCACCTTGACCCATGAGTAACGCTGTTTCATTTGGCCTTATTCACAGGTATTCATGTATGGTTGAGTGACAATTAAACTTCAGAGTTCTAAGTAAAATTTATTATCAGAGTACATACAAATCACCACATACAACCCTGAGATTCATTCTCTGCGGGCATACTTAGCTAATCTATACTACTATAACTGTAAGCAGGATCTGTAAACTATAACATGTACAACACGCTGGAGGAACTCAGCAGGCCTGGCAGCATCTGTGGAAACGAGCAGACAACGTTTCCGGCCAAGACCCTTCGTCAGGACTGAAGAGAGAGCGGGCAGGGGCCTATAAAGAAGGTGGGGGGAGGGCCATGGACTCACTTGCTTCTGACTCGGACCTCAGTTCTGGCGCCCTGCAGGCCACAGCCATGGACTTCTATGAACTATAAACAAACTGTGCAAATGCAGATAGTAAATAAATAGCAATAAATAACGAGCATGAAATAACAAGATAAATGAGTCTTTAAATGAGTGTAGTTATCCCCTTTTGTTCAAGAGCCTGATGGTTGAGGGGTAGTAACTGCTCTTGAATCTGCTGGTACAAGTCGTGAGGCACCTGTACCTTTTATGTGATGGCAGCAGCCGAACTTTAACTTAACCTAACTTGGACTACTGTGAGTAGTTTTGGCCCCTCTATCCAAGAAAAGATAGAAAACATAGAAAACCTTCAGCACAATACAGTCCCTTCAGCCCGCAAAGTTGCGCCAAACATGTCTCTACCTTAGAAATTACCTAGGGTTACCCATAGCCCTCTATTTTTCTAAGCTCCATGTACCTATCCAAAAGTCTCTTAAAAGACCCTATCGTATTTGCCTCCACCACCGTTGCCGGCAGCCCATTCCATGCACTCACCACTCTCTGCGTAAAAAACTTACCCCTGACATCTCCTCTGTACCTACTCCCCAGCACCTTAAAGCTGTGTCCTCTTGTGGCAACCATTTCAGCCCTAGGAAAAAGCCTCTCACTATTCACACAATCAATGCCTCTCATCATCTTGTACACCTCTATCAGGTCACCTCTCATCCTCCTTCACTCCAAGGAGAAAAGGCTGAGTTCACTCAACCTGTTTTCATAAGGCATGCTCCCCAATCCAGGCAACATCCTTGTAAATCTCCTCTGCACCCTTTCTATGGCTTCCACATCCTTCCTGTAGTGAGGCAAACAGAACTGAACACAGTACTCCAAGTGTGGTCTGACCAGGGTCCTATATAGCTGCAACATTACCTCTCAGCTCCTAAATTCTAAGAAAAGACTAAAGCAGGTTCAGGAGGATAATCCCGGGAATTAAAGTGTTAACATATAAGGAGTGTTTGATTGCTCTGATTCTATACTCACTGGAGTTTTGAAGAATGAGTACAGATCTCATTGAAACCTATCAAATTGTTCTCATGCAGGATTCCCTGAAGGTTAATTTGCAGGGTGAGTCAGTGGTGAGGAAGGCAAATGCAATGTTAGCATTCATTTAGCGAGGACTTGAATATGTAAAAACAAGGATGCAATGCTGAGGCTTTATCAGGCACCGGTGAGGCCTCACTTGGAGTATTGTGAGCAATTTTGGGACCTTTTCTAAGAAAAGATGTGCTGAAATTGGAGAGGGTTCATAGGAGGTTCACAAGAATGACTTTTGGAATGAAAAGCTTATCGTATGAGGAGCAATTGATGGCTCTGGTCTTCTACTCACTAGAATTCAGAAGAATGAGAGGGAATCCAGTTGAAACTTATTGAACGTTGAAAGGTCTGTGGATGTGAAGAGGATGTTTCCTATGATGGGTGAGTCTAGGACCAGAAAGCACAGCCTTAGAATAGAGGGATGTCCATTTAGAAAGGAGATAAGAAGAAATTTTGTTAGCCAGTTGGTGGTGAATCTGTGGAATTCATTGCCACAGGTGGCAGTGGAGACCGTCACTAGGGGTATTAAAGGTGGAGGTTAATAGGTTCTTGACTAATCGAGGTGTGAAAGGTTACGGGGAGAAGACAGGAGAATGACATTGAGAGGAAGATGGATCAGCCATGATGAAATGACAGAGTGAACTCAATGGGCTGAATGGCCTAATTCTGCTAAAACGTCCTATGCTCAAGTATTGAAAGAGCTGGATAGAGTGAATGTGCAGAGGATGCTTCCTACCATTCGAAAGTCCAGAAACAGAGGGCACAGCCTCAGAGTAGAAAGGAGTCACTTTAGAACAGAGATGAGGAGGAATTTCTTTAGCCAGAGGATGGTGATTCTGTGGAATTCATTGCAACAGATGGCTGCAGAGGCCAAGTCATAGTCTTTATCATATTCTTTGATAATAAATATACTTGAATCTGGGTCACTGGAGCTGCACCACTGTTTCACCCTGTGCCATTGTTCTGAAGGAATGTCTGTCTTGTGCAGCATTGCCTTCCTGGTGACCACTGTAATAACAAAGAAAGCACGGCAAACTTCCTCAGAAGTCTGTGAAAGATTCGGCATGACGTCTAAGATTTTGATTAAAATTTTCTAGACGTGTGTTCAAGAGTATATAGACTGGCTGCAACACCAGTCAAAGGACCCGATTGAAACCTGATGGGCAATCAGAGGTCTAAGGTAAAGCCTGCAAGTCGATTGGTGGTCCAGAACGAAGCCTGAAGGGTCAATCAGAGAGCCAGGTCTTAGCCGAAGTTTGACTGGAAGTCCAGAACCCGATGGCAGGCCCCTGTCTACATATCTCTGTGAATCCAGTGGAGGATGTCCGGGCTCAGTGTTTGCAAATCGATGAATCTGCTGGGGAAAGTCTGGGCTTAGTGTCTGCAAATCCACAAATCCACTGGAGACCTGACCCCAAAGGCAAAAAAACGGCCTGCCTGGTGTTAGAGGACTGTGAACATTTTTGGGTAGGTGGGAAGGAGGGAAGAATGAGAGCTGTTGTCGCTTTGTTGCTTGGTATGCCCTGTTTTGCCATGTTCCATGTTCTGCGGAGCACTGTGGGCATGCCATGTTGGCACCAGAATGTGTGGCGACACTTGCTGACTGCCCCCAGCACAGCCTTAGGTTTGTGTTGCTTGTTACCACAAACAGCACCTTTCACTGTATGTTTTAAAGTTCTTTGTGATAAATCAATCTGAATCTGAATTTTATGATAGAAACTGAACGAAGTTATCCAGCTTCCTCTTTTAGTGTCCATGTTTACGCAACAGTGTACCTTTAAGAAACAAAAGTATCACATTGTGGCGACCCACTTTCTACTCAGGTGAACCGGCTCATGAAACGGTGCATGCATCGGCAGAGAGGCCAGCCCCAAAATGGCGCTGGGCCTTCTTCTTCACCAGCAAGGGGAGAAAGCCCGCACTCGGGAAGAGACTTTTGTAATGTACCTCTGATGTCATTTCCGCCCAGACAGGGTGGGAACGGAACTGCGTAAAAGCCAGTGCCGCGAAGTTTGAATAAACCAGTCTCGAGTGCAACTTACAGACTGCGTGTCGTTATTTCTAGCTCTGTGTGTAGCACATCGCTACAACATCATGTGACGTCAATAGTTCACTGCTGTTCACTTCGAGGGTCAGTGTTTTTGTTGAGGGAGATCCTGTTACTTGTTGAAGAAGTAAGTGATGATACCTGTAGTAACAAAAATGAAAACTACAGACACACCACACGATCGATGATCTGTTTGCTAACTTTATCTATCCCTGTCGTTCCAGTATACCATTCATTCATCTGTTATGTGCCATGTCGTATGACCTGGGCAAACATGGTCTATCTATGACCATGATTGTTCTTGGCACATTTTTTGAAACAAGTGGCTTGCCCTTGCCTTCCTCTGGGCAGTGCCTTTACAAGACAGGTGACCCCCCCCCCCCCCCCCAGCAATTATCAAAACTCCTCAGAACTTGTCTGCCTGGTGTCAATGGTCACATAACCAGGACTTGTGATATTCACCAGCTGCTCATACACCATCCACTACCTGCTCCCATGACTTCACATGACCCTGAATGGGTGGGGGGGTGTGGCTAAGCAGGTGCTACACCTTAGCCTTGGCTAGCGGAGGGAAGGAACACCTTACACCTCCTTTCATAGAGGTGTATTTCCACCCCACCACACAACGGTACCATTAGTTAGCAGAAATTTGATAATCTCACATTTAATGTAATTAATTGAGATAACATCAGCTGTTTGTTGTTGAAGGACATATATACTCCTGTTGCAGAAAGAAACATTTTTATGTTTTTCTATAAAATAGCATGACATTCATTTTTTTTAGATTATGAATCTGAGTTCAAAGCATCCCAAACAAAAGAAGTTTCCATTGGTCCTGCCAACTTCATTAAACATCCTGAAAACCCTTCTAAACCCCTTTAAACTCATGTTCACCATGGAATACAACCGAGTTTACACAAAGGAAAAATATTATGACAGCTAGTTTATGTAACCACTTCTTGTTCTCTAACGTTTAGAGCCCTGGTAATTACTGATGGAATAAAACTGAACTTTGAAAGTCCCTGAAAACTGAAAAAAAGCTATAGAATTTCCCTGAAAATTTTCCTGCTCTTTAGCTGTCAGTTTTAAATCTCGTTTACAATTTCTGCAGGAATATTGTTAAAACAATCAATTTTTTAAAAAGTTCTTCAATTTTGTCAGCTCTGTTGTTTAGAATAATTTAATTTGATGTGTTAAAGAAGTTATGGCAATCTGGGTGCCATGGTAGTGTCACAGTCAGAACCACACTATTGCAGCTCAGGGTGTTCCGAAGTTCAGAGTTCAATTTTAGCACCTTATTTAAGGACTTTGTACTTCTTTCCCAAGAATTGCTTGGCTTTCCTCCAGGAGCTCTGGTTTCCTCCTACTGTCTAAAGATGTACCAGTTGTTTGGTTAATTGGTCATTGTAAATGGTCCTGTGATTAGGGAAGGGTTAAATAGGTGGATGTTGGGCAGGAACTGCCTATTCTGCAGTGCATCTCTAAATAATTAACAAAAATCTCAGTAGATTCAAGGTTGTTTATTGCCATTCTTCAGTACATGAGTGTAAAGGAGAACAAAATGATTGTTACATGGTATGAGTTATGTCCTGAATCTTTATGAATGAATATAGGAATGGATCACGCTACGGAAACCGGTATAAGCACTGGCATGATGAGCCTATTAGGCTCGGGACAGACTTTAACTTATAGGAATGGATGTTCACTCGTCTCTCCGTGGCACTGAGGCTACGACTCTAATCCGACTGCTACGTGCTTTGTGTCTGCGATCTTCGCGTCGGCTTGCCCCGCTAATTGATGAACTTGAGACCAAGGCTTTGGGCCTGCTCTGGCTGGTCCAAGGATTTGGGTCTATGGAGTCAATGAGGTTCAGAGTGCTGTTGCTTGCTTCTAGAGTTTGCATGATTTGTGTGTGTGTGTTTTTTTTCACTTTCACTGTACATTGGCTGTTTTTTTGAGGGGGGGTGTTTGCTTTCTGACTGCCTGTAAGCAGACAACTCTCAAGGTTGTATAATTTATACATATTTTGATTCTTTGAAATCTTTGAATCTGAATACAATATAGCTTTTACTTGAGCAATACTATCTGATTGTCTTAGGACCAAACAGGATCAATGAGATCAATGTAGTACGTTACTCATCTGTGAATGGTTAATTGGAAGCACTGAAGAATAATACCTTACTCACATTACATTTAAGAATGCACATTTTGACTCAAAGGAGACTTGGATCTTTTATAAAGTAGCGATCACACCTTTTCTCAGATACGATCACGGCAATCAATGGCCTGTAACTTTCCTTTTGGAGTAGAGCTGTATGACCTTGCATTTTTGCAGTGTGAACAGAAGTCTCTAAAGTACAGGATGGTTGTGGCATGACGTGCACAGGATGAATCGAGGTGGCTTAGCCTGGGCATAAGAGCGGGCATCAAGGCAATGTTTGGGCTATTGCTAGAGCAGACTCCTCAAACAGGATGAAGAGGTCAATACTCCCCAATGCCATTAGGCTTTACAATTCAACCGCCAGGACTTAAGAACTTTTTAAAAGCTATTATTAATGCTTTTTGAGATAGTGATTTAGATGCATATCATATTTTTTACTGAGTTAAGTATTGTATGTAATTAGTTTTGCTACAACAAGTGTATGGGACATTGGAAAAAAAGTTGAATTTCCCCATGGGGATGAATAAAGTATCTATCTATCTATCTATCTATCTATCTATCTATCAATTCAATGTGGCTGACCTGAGGCGAGGCGAGCAGAGATGATGCAGAGTTGAGGCAGCAGGGTCTGAGCCTGGACCCTGAAGCAAGGAAAGAATCGAGGTTTGATTGATTTAAGTGCCAGGCCAAATTTGGAAATATTGGGTACGGGCTGAATCATGCCGGCAGGTCCCGGGCCTGAGAGCAGATGGAAGTGACTGGGTGTGGGTCCAAAAGCAAGGGAAAACCCGTGTTTTGAATGATTTATGCGCTGAGCCAGATTGAAAATGTCAGGGTGTCGGGGCCAGAGGTGAGGGACAGGTAGTTTCAGCTCACTGCTCTGTGACATTTACTTGCCTCTGTGCTGAACTGAGGCTATGGTCTGCAACGAGTGGGCTCCTGAATCGGCTGCCGTGATGACTGGCTTCGTGGCAGTGGAATCACTTCCACAAACTTCAGTTCTGAATGTTATTTGCTTATTTTTATACTTTGCACACTTATTTTTTTTTCCAGCACAATGGGTGTTTGACGGTCTTCGTTTTTTAATGGGTTCTACTGGGTGTCTTTGGTTTGTGGCTGCCTGTGAGGAGAGATTAATCCTAAGGTTGCATAGAGTATGCAGACTTTGTTACTAAATGTATTTTGAATTTAATGGGACCTACTTCACTGTTAACTCAAGTTAGATTATTGGGAAGAGGCCAAGATGATAAATATCTGTAAACACACTTGTGTATTTGCGTGATGTACTCCAGATATAACTTACATCAAAACCCCCATTCGGTTGGTTCCAGAAGATAATGGCTTAAGACCAAAATTGTGGTTATGAGATCATTATGTATTATGAGTTCTTTATTTTCAAACTCACTAGGTTTGTGGGGCTCTCCGTTTTTGATACAAGGAACAAGCAATACTTCACTTTCTCTGTTGCAAGTAAGCATTAGGGACCATTAAGATAGACTAACTCCCATCTGACATTTAATGTTCAAAGTTCAAAGTAAATTTATTATCAAAATTCATATATGCCACTATATACAACCCTGAGATTCGTTTTCTTGTGGGCAAACCCAACAAATACAAGAAACACAATAGAATCAATGAAGAGCCCCACTCAACGGGACAAACAAACAGTTCAGTGATGGAGCAAGTGAAGTTGAATGCAGTTATCCCACTGGTTCAAAACAAAAGCCTGATGGTTGAGAGGTAATAACTGTTACTGAACCTGTGGTGTGGGTCCTGCGGCTCCTGTATCTTTTTCCTAATGGCAGCAGGGAGAAGAGAGCTCAGGCTGAATGGTGCTCCTTGATAATGGGTGCCATTTTCCAACAACAGCACTCCATGTAGATGTGCTCGATGATGGGGAGGGCTGTACCCACGAAGGACAGGGCCATTCCCACTCAAGGGCATTGCTCTTTCCATAGCAGGCTGTGATGCAACCAGTCAATATACTCCCCAACACACATCCATAAAGCTTGGTCAAAGTTTTAGATGACATGCTGAATCTCCACAAACTTCTAAAGAAGTAGAGACACTGCTGCGCTTTCTTTGTAATGGCACCTACATGGTGGACCTAGAACAGATCCTCTGAACTAATAACACTGAAGACCTTCTCTACCTATGATCCTCCGATGAAAATTGACTCATGGACCTCTGGTTTCCTCCTGCTGAAGTCAATAATCAGCTTCCTGGTCTTGCTGACATTGAGTGAGAGGTTGTTGCTTTGGCACCATGTAGCCAGATTTTCAATTTCCCTCTATATGCTGATTTGTTATCACTTTTGATTTGGCCAACGACAGTGATGTCATCAGCAAACTTAACTATGAAGGGTCTCGGCCCGAAACGTCAACAGTGCTTCTTCCTATAGATGCTGCCTGGCCTGCTGCATTCCACCAGCATTTTGTGTGTGAATGGCATTGGAGTTGTGTTTAGCCACATGGTCATATGTATAAAGCGAGCAGAGCAGGGGCCTAATCACACAGCCTCGTGGTGCACCTGTGCTGATGAGAATTGTGGAGGAGATGTCTATCCAAAAAGATGGACGTCTGCAAGTCTAGAAGTCAAGGATTCAATTGCACAGGGTGGTATTGAGGCAAAGTCTTGAAGCTTATTAATTAGTTTTGAGATGATGATAGTATTGAATGCTGAGCTGTAGTCAGTAAAGAGCATTTTGATGTATGCATCTTTATTGTCTAGATGTTCCAGGGCTGAGTGAAGAGCCCCTGATACAGACCTGTTCTGATGTGAAGCAAATTGGAGCAGATGTAAGATGCTTCTCAAGCAGGAGTTAATATGCTTCATCTTCAATCTCTCAAAGCACTTCATCACAGTAGATGAGAGTGCTACTGGCCAATAGTTGTTGAGGCAAGATACCACATTCTTCTTTGAAATCAGTATGATTGAAGGCTTCTTGAAGCAGATGGGTACCTCAGCCTGCCAATATGAAAGGTTAAAGATATTGCTGGACACTCCAGCCAGTTGATCAGCACAGGTCTTTAATTCTTGGCCAGGTACCACGTCTGGGCCAGATGCATTCTGTGGGTTCACCTCCTGATGGATGCTCTTGCATTGGCCTCAGAGACTGTGGAAATTTATGAAGTTTCCTCCACGTTCTGACAGTCAAAGAGAGCATAGAAGACATTGAGCTCATCGGGGATGAAGTCTTGTTGGCGCCTACGTCGTTAGATTTCATTTAGCAGTTTCAATATAAATTGTTTAGTAAAGATGAGTATCACCACCACAGAATTACATTCTTTTTTCTTCAACCTTTTAAAGCACTGAGAAGTTCTTATTGTGCAGTTCTTGTTGCTTCACTATAGGAAGGATATGGTTGTGCAGGAGAGTGTTCAGTAGAGACTCACCATGTTCAAAGTCAAAGACAAAGTAAATTTATTATCAAAGTATAGTTATGTTACCACAAACTACTTTGAGATTGGTTTTCTTGTGGACATTTACAGGATAACAGAGCAATAAAATGGAACTTATGAAAAACTATGCATAAACAGAATGACAAAAAAAATCAATGTGAAAAAGAAGAAAAATTGTGCAAATAAGTAAGTAACTTCTGAGGATGAGTTGTAGATTCCTTCAAAGTGAGTCTATAGATGAGGAATCAGTTCAGAATTGAGGAGAGTGGCGTAATCCACACTGGTTCAGGAGCCTGATGGTTGAAGATAATAACTACTTTTTGAAGCTGGTAGTGTAAGACCCAAGGCCTCTGTACCTTCTGCCAGAAGATAGAAGCAAGAAGAGGGCAGGGCTTAGATGATGTGAGACCTTGATGAATGATGCTACTTTCTTGTGGCAGTGGTCCTTGTAAATGTACTCAGTGGTGGAGAAGGATTTGCCTGTGATGGACAGGGCTGTGTCCATCACTTTTTGTAGACTTTTCCAATCCTGGGCATTAGTGTTTATATACCAGGCCATAATGCGAAAAGTCAGGTTACTTTCCACTGCGCAACCAGTCAGGGCACTCTGGTCTGCACATGCTGCTTCTAATGAAAGACTTTTGCTATGGGGAGCAATTGGATAGGCCAGAGCAACACACAGAAAATGCTGGAGGAACTCAGCAGGTCAGGAAATTTCTCAGGAAATTAATAAACAGTCGAGGTTTTGGGATCAGAAGAAAGGTCTCAGACTGAAACATTGACTATTTATTCACTTCCATAGATGCTGCCTGACCTGCTGAATTCCTCCAGCATTTTGTGTGTGTTGCTTTAGATGCCCAGCATCTGCAGAATCTCTTGTGTTTATGAATAGGCTGGACTTGTTTTCCCTAGGGTGAAGGGAGCTGCAGGGTTAAGAGACAGAGGTAGATAAAATTGCAGGATGTATAGATAGGATGAGATAGTCGGTCAGAATCTTTTCTCCCCATGGTAAGTGTGTCAAAAACTAAAGGGCATACTGCACATACACACAGATACAAGAGGTTCTGCAGATGCTTGAATTCTTTTCAACACACATGCAATTCTGGATGAACTCAGCAGTTCAGGCAGCATCTATGGAGGGAATAAACTGTTGATATTTTGTGCCGAGACCATTCATCAGGACATAGGCGTAAGGTGGAAAGAAGTAGTTTTGGGGGGGAGGTTTCCCACATAGAGAGTGGTTGATCTCTGAAACCTGGCAGAGATGGAATCCAACAGAATAATTATGTTTAAAGAGCATGCAACCATCAGGCTCCTGAAACAGAGTGGATAACTTCACCCATCCCAATACTGAACTGACCCTACAACCTATGGATTCGCTTCCAACTCGTTTTCTCTGTATTATTTATTTATTTGCAAACCCCCATTTCCAGAAAAGTTGGGATGTTTTCCAAAATGCAATAAAAACAAAAATCTGTGATATGTTAATTCACGTGAACCTTTATTTAACTGACAAAAGTACAAAGAAAAGATTTTCAATAGTTTTACTGACCAACTTAATTGTATTTTGTAAATATACTCAAATTTAGAATTTGATGGGTGAAACACACTCAACAAAAGTTGGGACAGAGTTAAAATAAGATTGAAAAGTGCACAGAATATTCAAGTAACACCGGTTTGGAAGACTCCACTTTAAGCAGGCTAATTGGTAGCAGGTGAGGTATCATGACTGGGTATAAAAGTAGTGTCCATCAAAGGTTCAGTCTTTGCAAGCAAGGATGGGTCGTGGCTCACCCCTTTGTGCCAAAATTCGTGAGAGAATTGTTAGTCAGTTCAAAAGGAACATTTCTCAACGCAAGATTGCAGAGAATTTAGGTCTTTCAACATCTACAGTACATAATATTGTGAAAAGATTCAGAGAATTCAGAGACATCTCAGTGCGTAAAGGGCAAGTTCGGAAACCACTGTTGAATGCGTGTGATCTTCGAGCCCTCAGGCGGCACTGCCTAAGAAACCGTCATGCTACTCAGACAATTATAGCCATCTGGGCTCGGGAGTACTTCGGAAAACCATTGTCACTTAACACAGTCCGTCGCTGCATCCAGAAATGCAACTTGAAACTATTACGCAAGGAGGAAGCCATGCATCAACTCTATGCAGAAATGCCGGCGAGTTCTCTGGGCCCGAGCTCATCTCAGATGGACCGAAAGACTGTGGAACCATGTGCTGTGGTAAGATGAGTCCACATTTCAGCTAGTTTTCAGAAAAAATGGGCGTCGAGTTCTCCGTGCCAGAGATGAAAACGACCATCCTGATTGTTATCAGCGAAAGGTGCAAAAGCCAGCATCTGTGATGGTATGAGGGTGCATCAGTGCCCACGGCATGGGTGAGTTCCATGTATGTGAAGGTACCATTGACTCTCAGGCGTATATTAGGATTTTAGAGAGACATATGTTGCCATCAAGGCAACGTCTCTTCCTGGGACGTCCATGTTTATTTCAGCAGGACAATGCCAGACCACATTCTGCACGGGCTACAACAGCGTGGCTTTGTAGACACAGAGTGCATGTGCTTGACTGGCCTGCTGCCAGTCCAGATCTATCTCCTATTGAAAATGTATAGCGCATCATGAAGAGGAGAATCAGACAACGGAGACCACGGACTGTTGAGCAGCTGAAGTCTTATATCAAGCAAGAATGGACAAAATTTCCAATTGCAAATCTACTACAATTAGTATCCTCAGTTCCAAAATGATTAAAAAGTGTTATTAAAAGGAAAGGAGATGTAACACAATGGTAAACATGCCTCTGTCCCAACTTTTGTCGAGTGTGTTGCAGCCATCAAATTCTAAATTTGTGTGTATTTACAAAATACAATTAAGTTGGTCAGTAAAACTATTGAAAATCTTTTCTTTGTACTTTTGTCAGTTAAATAAAGGTTCACGTGAATTAACATATCACAGATTTTTGTTTTTATTGCATTTTGGAAAATATCCCAGCTTTTCTGGAAATGGGGTTTGTAGTTTTGTTTTAATTTTTGTATTTGCACAATTTGTCATCTCCTCCACATTTGTTGTTTGCCCATCCTTGTGTGGAGGCATTTCATTGGTTCTAATGTGTTTCTTTGTATCTACTGTGACGCCCACAAGAAAATGAATCTCAGGATAGTATATGGTCATATATATGTACTTTGATATTAAATCTACTTCAAACTGTGAGGCACTTAGATGGGCACTTTGAAAGGCAAGGCAAAGAAGTATCAGGTGTGTGCAGGCAAATGGCATAGAGCAGAGGAGCAAAAGGGCCGGCATGCATGTGTGGGCTGAAAGGCCTATTTCTATGCTGTAAAACTCCATGACTCTCTGACTCTGCAGCTCCTTCCTCGAATCTTCACCTTTCGATTGCAAGGCATATTTTTCTTCAATCTGCTTTGAAGACTTTCCCATGACCATGCCTGATGTTTTGGTTTACTATTGCATCCAGGGGGAACATTCAAACTGTCGTGAACCAAATCTCACCATTTACTCTTTGGTTTCATGGTTCTTAGTCTCAAGAAAGGGCCAATGCAGATTTGGCTTATTGGTCCCAAAAGCAGTCTGTTAGAAAATAGAACATAGAAATCTACAGCACATTACAGGCCCTTTGGCTCATAGTGTTGTGCTGACGATGTAACTACTCTAGAAACTGCCTAGAACTACCCTACCACATAGCCCTCTATTTTTCTAAGCTCCATATATCTATCTAAGAGTCTCTTAAAAGACCCTGTTGTATCCACCTCCACCACCTTTACCAGCAGTGCATTCCACACACCCACCACTCTCTCTGTGGAAAAACTTACCCCTGACATCCCCTCTGTATCTGCTTCCAAGCACCTTAAAACTATGCCCCCTCGTGTTAGCCATTTCAGCCCTGGGAAAAATGCTCTGACTATCCACACAATCAATGCTGCTCATCATATTGTATACCTCTATCAAGTCACCTCTCATCCTCGGTCGCTCCAAGGAGAAAAGGTAAATTTTTATATTAACGTGGGAAATGCTGTTTACATGGGAAATGAATAATGCTATTTTTGGATTTATACATATTTTATTTATTTGTATTTATCCATATAACCATATAACAATTACAGCATGGAAACAGGCCATCTCGGCCCTTATAGTCCATGCTGAACGCTAACTCTCACCTAGTCCCACCGACCTGCACTCAGCCCATAACCCTCTATTCGTTTCCTGTCCATATACCTATACAATTTTTTTTCATATTGAACCTGCCTCTACCACTTCTACTGGAAGCTCGTTCCACACAGCTACCACTCTCTGAGTAAAGAAGTTCCCCTTGTGTTACCCCTAAACTTTTGCCCCCTAACTCTCAACTCATGTCCTCTTGTTTGAATCTCCCCAACTCACAATGGAAAAAGCCTATCCACGTCAATTCTATCTATCCCCCTCATAATTTCAAATACCTCTATCTGTACTTTAACCTCTAACTTTATTGTTATATAATTCTTTATGCTTTATATCCATTGAAAGTTTTTGTTTCTTTTTGTATGTTTAACTTTGACCAACACTCCACATTAAATACCTAATATATATATATTTTATTTATTTATTGAGATACATTATGGAATAGACCCTTCTGGTCCTTTGAGCCAAACCTCCCAGCAATCCCCTGACTTAATTCTAGCCTAATCATGATACAATTTACAATGACCAAATAACCTGCCAACTGGAACACCTTAGAACTGTGGGAAGAAACCAGAGCACTGAAGGGAAAACCACGCGGCCATGGGGAGAACGTGCAAACTCCTTACTGGCAGCAGCGGGTGAATAAAGTTAATCCTTGGACTTTGAAAAACAACAAATTATCAAAATAGTCCTGATGAAGGGTCTCGGCCTGAAACGTGGACTGTTAATTCCTTTCCACAGATGATGCCTGACCAACTGAGTTCCTCCAGCATTTTGTATGTGTTACTCTAGATTACAAGTATCTGCAGATAATCTTGTGTTTAAATATCACAACATGTGTCAACGATAATAAGTTCTGTTTCTGATGTCGTCCATCTCCCACCTTTCTACCTGCCCTTTCCAATTGGGCTAAAATATGCTATATTTCTATCAAAATGAACCAGATGAGATTTCTGCAAATCCAGGCAAATGTTACTTCTCAACTTCCAACAGATAATTTGCACATGGTTCTTCTGCCAACAGCAGAATCGTGTTGTTTACTAATGGTCTGTTGTTTAGCCTGCAGCAATGAGTACTTTGCAATTGGTTGTAAATGCTTTGGGATTTTCTGTGGGAAGACATGAAAGGTGACCTGTGAATCCAAGTTTGCTTCTTCTTTCCTTTATTGACAGGAATATTGATTTGGATGGGAGGGTTTTAATGAAAGGTTATTTGTTCCTGCCCTCTGCAAGGGTATTTCTAAAGGTTGACTAAACCTCCTTTATCCGAGTATGATTCCCAGGAGAATTTGTCACATGCATGTCATATACTCAATTATCACTTTATTAGGTGCCTCCTGTTGCTAATAAAATGGACAATGAGTGTATGTTTGTGCTTTTCTGCTGCTGTAGCCCATCCACTTCAATTTTCAATGTGTTCTGCATACAGAAATGCTCTTGTGCACGCAACTAGTGTAACACGTGGTTGTTTGAGTTACTGTCACCTTCCTGTCAGCTTGACCCAGTCTGGCCATTCTCCTCTGACCTTGTTCACTAACAAGGCATTTTCTCTCACGGAACTGCCACTCTCCTGTTTTTTTTGTTGTTTCTTGCACTGTTCTCTGTAAGCTCTAGAAATGGTCGTGCATGAAAATCCTGGGAGATCAGCGGTTTCTGAGATACTCTAACCATCCTGTCTGGCATCAACAATCATTCCACAGTCAAAGTCACTTAAGTCACATATCTTCCCCAATCTGGTGTTTTGTCTGATCAACCACTGAATCTCTCGATCACGTCTGCATGCTTTTATGTATTGAGTTGCTGTTACATGAGTGCTGAGTGGATATTTGCATTAAGGAGCAGATGTACAGGTGTTTCTAATGAAGTGGCCACTGAGTGTAGAGTCAGAAAAAGGCTAATTGGTTCAACTCATCCATGCTAGCCAAGGTGCACATCCCAGCTTCTCCTTTTTGCTTATACCTTCATACACCTCCCAATGTTTCCTATCCATGTTACTGTCCAAATGTTTTTCACGTCTGACTACATGAACACATAAGTGTAGGTACCAGGAATTAAGAGGTCCAACTGGAGGTTGACCTTAATGACAAAGGGCATAGAGAATAAGTATTGGGTGGTGGTTAGAATATCTAAGAAACTACTGATCTCCTGGGATTTTCATGCACAACCATCTCTAGAGCTTACAGAGAATAGTGCAAGAAACAAAAATACCATGAGAGTGGCAGTTCTGTGGGTGAAAACACCTTGTTAATGAGAGAGGTTACAGGAGAATGGCCAGACTGGGTCAAGCTGACAAGAAGGCGACAGTTTCAAGTTGCTGGGTTTCAAGAACTCTGAGGACCTAATGTGGTCCCAGCATATTGATGCAGTTATAAAGAAGACAAGACAGTGACTATACTTCATTTGGGGTTTGAAGAGTTTTGGTATGGCAACAAATACACCCAAAAGCTTCTATAGATGCACTGTAGAGAGCATTCTGACAGATCTGGTATGGGGGGGGGGAGGTGCTATTTCACAGGACCAAAAGAAGCTGTAGAGGGTTGTAAATTTATTAGGCTCCATCTTGGGCACTAGCCTACAAAGTACCCAGGACATCTTTAGGAAGCAGTGTCACAGAAAGGCAGTGTCCATTATTAAAGACCTCCAGCACCCAGGGCATGCCCTTTTCTCAGTGTTACCATCAGATAGGAGGTACAGAAGCCTGAAGACACACACTCAGTGATTCAGGAACAGCTTCTTCCCCTCTGCCATCTGATTCCTAAATGGTCAGTGAACCTGTGAACCCTCACTTTTATAACTTATGTTATCTCTGTTTTGCACGATTTTAATCTTTTCAATATATGTATACTGTAATTGATTTTCTTATTATTATTACTACTACTATTATTTTTATATTTATTGTTTCTTCTTCTATATTATGCATTGCATTGAACTGCTGCTGCTAAGTTAACAAATTTCACGACTCATGCCGGTGATAATAAACCTGATTTTGAAGTTCCAGTAGAAATATACAGGGTGGTGGTGAGACTGCACTTGGAATATTGCACACAGTTCTTTCGTCAGTGTTTAAGAAAAGTTATACTTGCGTTCGAAACAGTGCAGAGAAGGGTCACTAGCTTGCTTCTTGAGATCAATAGGTTAATGCACACTCAGTGGCCATTTTATTAGGTACAGAAGCCTGAAGGCACACCCTCAGCAATTCAGGAGCAGCTTCTTCCCCTCTGCTGTCTGATTTTTAAATGGACATTAAACTCATGAACCTCACTACTTTTAATTTGTTTTCTTTCCTCTAATTGTTAAACAGACATATATTTACTGTCATTCAGTTTGTTTCTCTATATTTATTTATCATGTATTTCATTGAACTGCTGCCATAAAGGTAACAAATTTCATGACATATGACGGTGATATTAAACCTGATTCTGATTCTGATCTCCTGGGATTTTCACACACAACCGCCTCTGGAGTTTATAGAGAACAGCGCGAGAAACAAAAGCATTTTAGTGAGTGACAGTTCTGTGGGTGAAAACGCCTTGTTAATGAGAGAGGTCAGAGGAGAATGGCCAGCCTAGTTCAAGCTGACAGGAAGGGGATAGTTATTCAAATAACCACCTGTTATAACAGCAGTGTGCAAAAGACCATCTCTGAACACACAACACCTTGAACCTTGGAGTAGATGGGCTACAGCAGCAGGAGACCATGAAAGTACACTCAGTGGCTACTTTATTAGGTACAGAGGATACCTAATAAAATTGCCATTGGGTGCATAAAGAAATACTGAGCAGTTCAGGCCTATATCCATTGGAGGTCAGAAATATTAGAGGTGTTATTGAAATGGTTAATATTCCATGTGGATTGACGGGGAAGTTTCCCTGAGAGATGGTATCTAGAACTAGGGGCATTGTTTCAGTGTAACGTTTCACTATATTCAATGGAAGTTAGAGGAATTTCTTGTGATTATGCATTCCTTTACAGTACAGAGGTGCAGAAATGAATATGTTGAATATATTCAAGTTAGTAATGAACAGATATTTGAGAACTCCAAGAGAATCACAAAGTTATACAGCTCACTGGCAGCTCGCTCCATGTACTGACCTCAGTCTGGGTGAAAAAGTTGCCCAGCATCATCCCCTCTGCCCTCTTTACATCTTAATGGCATCTTTCCTAGAGCAGAGTAACCAGCACTGTGCACAATATTCCAAGGCTCTGGGGTGAGAGTGAGCAAAGGGTGTTGAGTCCAGCATTGGAGCAATCGTGATTTTATTGAATGGTGAAGTAGGCCGAAGAAACTGATTGATCCTGCTCTTAGAGTCATAGGGTCATCAAATACCACAGCACAGAAACAGGCCCTTCAGCCCATCAAGTCTGTGCCAAACTCTTCATCAACTTAGTCCCATCGACCTGCACCTGGACCATAGCCCTCCATACCCCTCCTTCTCAATTTCTCTTAAATGTTGAAATCCACTTCTGCTGGCAGCTTGTTCCACATACTCACCACCGTCTGAGTGAAGTAAATCCCCTCACCATTAAACGTTTCACCTTTCACCATTAACCTATGACTTCTAGTTCTAGGCCCATCCAATCCCAAAAGCCTGTTTGCATTTATCTCATCTATACACCAAATAAAGTTGTATACATTTTGTATTTTTTTATTCTTTTGTGTTATTACTTGGATTCATTCTAAGCAACACACGCAAAACGCTGGAGGAAATCAACAGGTCAGGCAGCATCTATGGAAATGAATAAGCAGTCACTGTTTCAGGCCGAGACCGTTCTTCAGGACTGAAAAGGAAGGGGGAAGATGACAGAACAGGGAGAGGAAAGAGGATAGTTAGAAGGTGATAGGTGAAGCCAAGTGAGTAAGAAAGATAAATGGTTGGAGAGGAAGGAATCTGACAAGAGAGGAGACTGGACCATATGAGAAAGGGAAGGAGGAGAGGACCCCGGGGAAGTGTTAAGTAGGTGGGAAGGGGTAAACAGCCAGAGTGGGGAATAGAAGAAAAGGGGAGAGGGAGGGATTTTTTTTTATCAGAAGGAGAAATTGATATTCATGCCATCAGATTGGAGATTAACCAAATGGAATATAAGCTGTTGCTTCTCCACCCTGAGGGTGGTTTCATCTTGGCACAAGAGGAGGCCATGGACCAGGAACAGGAATGGGAATCAGAATTAAAATGATTGGCCACCGGCAGTGAGTTCCACCATTGGCAGGTGGATGGCCACCAGGAGGTTCGGCTTTTGCTTACTGAAATGTCCCACAATTTACGACGCTTCTCACCAATGTAGGGAAGGCCGCATTGGGAGAACAGGATACAACAGACAACCCTAGCAGGTTCGCAGGTGAATTCTGTTATCCAACATGGAACATTAACATACATTCCCCTGTCTGTGACGCATTCTGTAATCCTGCCATTCAGTACTCATTATTATAATTATGGGGGGTCGACACAGTAGCATAGTATTAGTGAATCACTTTACAGCTCCAACAATCGATGATCGGGGTTCAATTCCCACAGCTGCCTACAAGGAGTTTGGACATTCTCCCCACGAACATCTGGTTTCCTCTGGGCACTTTCCAAAGACATACGGGTTAGAGTTAGCAAGTTGTGAGCATGCTAGTCAGGTGCTAGAAGCTTGGTGACACTGCAGGCTGCCCCCAAGCACATCGCAAACGATGACACAAACAGCACATTTCACTGTCCGTTTTGATGTTCATGTGACAAATAATGAAGCTGAACTAATCTAAGATTATCTCTGCTATGTGGTAAACATTCCAATCCCCATGATTTAAATGTGTGTCGGGCCAAGCATGTGATGAGGTATCTCCAACTTGTGAAGTGTGACATGCATGACCAGGTCACCCTTCACCCTTCAGCTGCCTATGAGTGTCAATTGCTTGTTATTGTTTTCACCAGACGTAACAGATGGTCTGGGTTCTCAGACACAATCACAATGAGTCAGAGCCAAACAGTCTCACTTAACACTGAAACTCCATTGTTGTACATCCGAGAAGGAAAGCAGGCAAACTACTCTCCGCTCTTTGCCATTTGCAGATAACATCACAGCTGCTTTTTAGTAGTCTGCTGGTTTTTCACCAAAGATTTCTTTTTCCTGAAAACACTGCCATATTATACTCACGCTTCCTACAAACTAAGTGCAAGGTCATGTAAGGAGATCCATCCCACAGCAGTCCATTAACACAACCCTCTTAAAAGTACTCCCAAGGCACAAGTGAAAACGGAAGAGAAACCGCATGCTCCCTCCTGATCAAAGCTAACGTGGCATCATAAGCACGAGAGGTTCTGCAGATGCTGGAAACCCAGTGTAACTCACACAGAGTGCTGGAGGAACTCAGCAGCTCAGGCAGCATCTGTGTAGAGGAATAAACAGTTGATGTTCCTGGCTGAGACCCGTCATCAGGACCGGAAAGGAAGGGGGAAGAACCCAGAATAAGAAGGGGGGAGGGAAATTAGTACAAGCTGGCAGGTGATAGGTGAAACCAAGTGAGGGAGAAGGTGGGTGGGTGTGAGAGAAGAGTGATGTGATTGGTGAAGCTGGGAGGTGATTGGTGGAAGAGCAAAAGAGTTGATGAACAAGGAATCTGATACGAGAGGAAAGTGGACCATGGGAGAAAGGGAAAGAGAAGGATGAGCAGAGGAATGTGATAGGCAGGTGAGGAGAACAGAAGGGGAAAGAGGGGAGCCAAAATGGGGGAATAGAAAAAGAGAGAAGGGGGAGAAATTACTGGAAATCGGAGAAATCAATGTTCATGTCATCAGGTTGGAGGCTACCCAGGCTGAATATGAAGTGTTACTCCACCAGCCTAAGAGTAGCTTCAACATGGCCGTAGAGGAGATCCTGGAATGACATGTCAGGATGGGAATGAGAAGTAGAATTCAAAATGGGTTGCCAGTGGAAAATCCTGCCTGATGTGGCATCAGCTCCCTCTGTAGAAAGCTGAAATAAAGGAAGTGGAACTCCTGCTTCTGCCAAATTTATTTCTGTATTATAACCATGAAAGTTACAACAGATTTCAAGGGTGTATTTCCCTAAGGGACTGTAAAGAAAACATTTGTAAGGTTGATTATAAAACTTCATTTGAAGTTATCAAATGTTAATCAATCTTGAGATGCTCTACAGTGTTGCTATCGAAGAGCAAGCTGTTGCTATTAATGTTCTTGAAAGAGAAATAAAGGAAAAAGGAAATAGTGAAAGAAACTTAGGAAAGATTTTGCATTTACTTCTCGTTTTAAGGAATGTAGTATATTTGAACAGAAAAGTATGGAAGAGAGAGAGAGAGGAAGGAATGGAAAGGAAAGATAAAGAGATGGAGAGTGGTGGGGAAGAGAAAGGAGGATGAGAGAAGGGGTTAAGAGAGAGGGAGAGTGTAGGAAAGAGAAAGATGAGGGTAAGAGGGAGAAAGTGTGGGGGAGAGAGAGGAAGAAAGCGAGGGGAGGGAGGGGGAGGAAGAGAGAAGAAAAGTGGGGAGAGAGAGGAGGTAAGAGGGGAGAAAGAGGAGGAAAGAGGGGAGAAAGAGAGGAGGAAAGTGTGAAAGAGAGAGAAAGGGGAGAGAGGGAGAAAGAGAGAGGCAGAGAGACAGAGAAGGGGAGAGGTTGAGAAAGAAAGTGGGAGAATGGGGGAGAAAGAGAGGTTGAAGAGGGGGAGGAAGAAAGAGAGACAGAGGGCAAATGAGAAAGAGTAGATGAAGTGTCTAGAATTCAGTAATCTACAGTGAGTAGAGTATCTAATGCAAATTATTTCTATATTTAATTATTTTTACTTTTGGCATATCCTGACCAAATGTTCAGTTGAAACTGAGAACATGAACGGTTTAGAATGTGCCACTGCTGCACTTGAAACTGTTTGCTGATCAGAGTAATGTACTGGAATCAAGGGAGAAGGAGAGAGATGGAATTATTCCCAACTGAAAAGTTTAGATGGATTTCTGTGCAGGCTTTTCACAGTTAGAAGAGAAAATGCAAAGAGAAAGCTGGTGACATGTGGAAATAAAGTTATAAAGTACTCAAATGTAAAAAGGTAACAGGCGGTTACCTCTCGGAAACATCACTGGTGGTCCTCCAAAGGCAAACTCTGTGTACTACATCTTACAGTCATACGGACCGAATACCGAATCAGCATTCAAAAACACCATTGAAGTGTGTCAGTGTGGTTTTACACCAATTTAACCAATAGGATATTGAAACCCAGTCACTCTCAGAAGTCATAGACTTACGAAGTGTAAGAACTTCACTGAGTGGTCATGCAATTTTAAAAAGCTTGAGAACTCTAATTAAAATATATGATGTAGAAGAATTCTGTGCACACTGTTCAAAATTTAACCATGTTGATTAACTCCGGGGTTTTGGTCAGCATCCCTGTACACAACAGCTCTTCAAGAGTTTGTCGAGATACCTTTTAAATGCTGTAAAGTTTTCTACCTCCATCACTTTCTCAGGAAGTGATTTCCAGATCCCAGTATTTGTTGAGTGGGAAAATATTTTCTTCAATTTCTCTCTAATCGTTGTGCCAATTCACTTCAACTTACATTACCTAGTTGTTTCTGAGAAGGCAAAAATGATCTTTTTGATTACCCTGTCCATGTCTCTCAGAATTCTACACAGTTCAATAAAATCTCTTTAGTTATAATGGAAACAGACAATGAAGTCTCCACTCATTGTCTATAATTTTTCAATTCTGGCAATATGTTCTTAAATTGCCTTAGTGATATATACAGCCTTCCAGCTTTGATTGAACCGTTGGGAAGGAGGATTTGGTTTGAGGTGGCATACCAAGCTCTTCCTGGATTTGGCCTAGGTGACCATTCACAGATCTAAATCCATCCACCCATACTGAGTCCAGATGAAGGGTCTTGACTGTTGACTGTCCATTTCTCCACAATGATGCTGTCTGACCTGCTGAAATCTTCCAACATTTTGTGTGTGTTGCCCCAGTTCCCAGTGTCTACATGTTCCTGTGCCTGCCCTTCAGAAAATTAGGTTTTTGCTGTGTATCCCTGGAGTGGGAGCATAGATGCTTACAATGCACCTGAAACTTCTGTAAACCAGGGAGTGCATCTTGGATAAAGGGCATTAAATTAATTCATAGAATTACAGAGGACAGAAACAGGCCCCTTGAATCATCTCATCCATGCCAACCAAAATGTCCCATCTAAGTTAGTTCCATTGGACAGTGTTTAGCCCATAACCTTCTAAACCTTTTAAATGTTGTAATTGGGTGGTGTTGTGCAGATGGGTCTCTACCAGAGGAGGTGTGAGGTGCTCCTTCCCTCCACTAGTTTGCAGGTCACCTTTGGGCAAAGTGTCGCACCTGCTTAGCCCCCCCTCCCCCCCCCCCCAATCAGGATCACGTGAAGCCATAGGAGTAGGTGGTGGATGGTCGTATGAGCAGCTGGTGCATATCAAAATTCCTGGTTATGCATCAACTGATGCCAGGCATGATACGGCTGGGGTCTCCCACCTTGTAAAGACACTGCCCTGAAGAAGGCAGTGGCAAACCACTTCTGCAGAAAACTTTGCCAAGAACAATCAGGGGCATGGAAAGAGCATGATTGTCCATGTCACATGACATGGCACATAATGAACAAATAAATTGTATCGACCTCATCCACTTTCTCTCAATTCTCATTCCAGATGTATATAATCTTTTGCGTGAAATAAAATTTTTCCTAAACTTCTTATTAAATCTTTTCCCACCACCATAAACCTGTGCCTCTAGTTCCAGATTCCCTTTACAAAATTAGATTTTTGCTGAGTCACCCCAGAGAGGGCGCATAGGAGAAAAGACAGAGTCCCTTCTTGTCATTTTATACAACTCTGTAACACAATTTATTCATGTTTTTGTTTTGTTGTGCAATAAAGTAAATTTGTAAATAAAATATGTACATTATAAACACAAGAGATTCTGCAGATGCTGGATGGAAATCCAGAGTAACACTGACAAAATGCTGGAGGAGCTCAGCAGGTCAGGCAGCATCTATAGAGAGGAATAAACAGTGAACACTTTAGGCCAAGACCCACATTTTAATGAAAGCTAACTGTTTAACTAGAAGTTGAAGCATCTGTTTGAAAGGGTGGAATGACAAGGATATGAGGACCATCTTATGGCTCTGGGCCTGTACTCACTGGAGTTTAGAAGAATGAGGGGAGGGGGAGGGATGTCATTGAAGCCTATCGAATATTGAATGGCCTAGATAGAGTGGATGTGGTGAGTATGTTTCCAGTAATGGGAGAGTCTAGCACCAGAGGGCACAGACTTAGAATGCAAGCTAGCTTAAACCATAAGACCATAAGACATAGGAGCAGAATTTGGCTATTCATCCCACTGAGCCTGCTCCACAATTTCATCATGGCCGATTATTATCGCTCTCAACTTCATTCTCCTGCATTTTCTCCAAGATCTTTGACGCCCTTACTTACAGGAACATACCAGTCTCCACTTTAAACATACTCAAAGATCTCCACAGTCATTTGTGGCAATGAATTCCACAAATTCTACACCCTCTAGCTAAAGGAATTTCTCCTCATCTCTTTCGAAAGCAACACGCTCCCATTCTAAGTCATGTGCCCTCTGGTGCTAGACTCTCCCTTTATTGGAAACATCCTCACCACATCCTCCCTATCTAGGCCTTGCAACATTCAAGGAGATCTCTCCCCCTCATTCTTCTAAACTCCAGCAAGTACGGGCCCAGTGCCATCAAATGCTCCTCATAACCTTTTCTTTCTACCCTTTCAAACAGTTGTGTCAGCTTCTAGTTAAGGTAACAGGTAGCAGCTGAAAGAGGTGAGAAATTTTTGAAGTCTCAGCCCATTGATGAGAATTGATCATACATTTCTGTAACAGGATATGCATTTAGAGTGCTGAGGGTGTGGTAGCAACACCCAGAGGCTCGACCGTAATCTGATAAGGTCTTTGAGTGATGTGGTGAAGACATGTCACACATTTTCATCTCTATCATTGCTATTTTGATATATTGATCTCTTTATATATATATCAAGCTCTTTCACAGGTTGTGGGTACCATAGGCAAGGCTTCTTCCATTTGACATAACAGCAATTTGCCGTTCTGTTTTAGAGGGCATTTAAAAAGTTAGCCACATGCCGGAGGTCATTTAAAGGTCAGATTGGGTTAGAAAAGTTGGTTTCTTTCCCTGAAAGGTTTTAGAGAACTAGTTAGGTTTTCGCAATAATGGTCACTATTACTGGTATTAAGCATGTAAATTCCATCCTGCATTTCATTACATCGTTAATTTGCTTGTCTCAAATAGCCACAGTTTTACCATACCCTTATTCCACATTGCTTTGCATACCAGCTATCCTTTGGATAGATGCTACAGCACCAGCGATCATTGACCAGGATTAAACTCCTGCCGCTATCTGTGAAAAGTTTGTACGTTCTCCCCTGGGGTTCCCTCTGGGTGTCATTGACGTCACAGAGTTAACGAACACAATGCCGAGCTAAACAGAAGCTCGGGTTTCTTCCCACATTCCGAAGACCTACTTTGGCAAGCTGCGTTGGCACTGGAAGCATGGCAACGCTTGCAGGCTGCCACCCGCACATCCTCAGACTGGAAGAGGTGACACATTTCACTGTATATTTCAATGTACATGTGACAAATGAAGCCAATCTTACTTTATAAATGTTTTAAAAATAAATACCGGTAGCTATTGTTGCACAATGGACTAATGTTTTTTAGCACTCCGCTTAATTTTGATGGTTGCTAATCAGTGATTTGTATCCGAAAGAGATCGAGATTGTGTTTCTTTCCTGTCTTCCGTGAACAGTTAGATTTTTTTGTGTCTTTATTCAACGATCTACAAACTGCACCCTGTTCCCAGCATACCTGCATGAGGTTCTCAACTCACTGAGCCAGGGAAAGTTCCACAGGAAACTACCACAAATCCATCAGAGAAGTTCCAGGTCACTGCTCACAGCTGATTCCACTCCACAGGATAGTCACATTTGGGGAAGTACAACCACACTATTGCTCATTGAGATCCCACCACAAGATGCTGGTTGAGTCCAGTACCTCCTGCTGCAGCAGCCCATCCACTTCAAGTTTCAATGTTTTGCGTGTTTGTAAATGCTCATCTGTACACCAGTTTTTTCCGAGTTACTGTTGCCTTCAAATTAGCCTGGCTATTCTGCTCTGATCGTTCTCATTTACAAGGCGTTTTCATCTACAGAACTGCTGCTCACTGGATAGTTCATTTGTTTGCTTATTTTTTGAAAAAATTATCTGTAAGCTCTGGAGTGTGAAAATTGCGGGAGATCAGCATTTTCTGAGATACTCAAAACACCCTGTCTGGCACCAACAATCATTCCATGCTCAAAGTTAGATCACATTTTCTCTCCATTCCGATGTTTGGTCTGAACAACAACTGAACCTCTTGACCGTGTCTGCATGCTTTTATGCATTGAGTGGCTGCCACAGGATTGGCTGATTAGATATTTGCATTAACGAGCAGATGTATAGGTGTACCTAATAAGGTGGCAACTGAGTGTATAAACAGAAAATTCTGGGAACATTCAGGAGGCCAGATGGCATCCATGGAGAGAGAAATATTTCGTGTTACTGGTTGAAAGGTCGTTGATGTGAATGATCCTACCTGTTCTGTTGAGTATATTCATCAGTTTTTGTTTTCAATTCAGGCTTCCAGCATTTACAGTTTTTCTTTATTTTCACATTTCTGAATCTTTTTCCCTTTCATTATTTCTGCAATTACAACCAGAATATGCGGATTTTGTTTAGTGTTCCAAAGCTGACTGGAAAAGAGCCATCCATCCTAGAGCCAAATCCGAGTAACCTTGTGGGTTACAGCACATCAAGTGCTTATCGAATTGAAAATTTTGGGCTAATTTTCTACTTAAAAATCATCATATCCGTTATTGTGAAGGACGTTTGACAGGGTACATGAGAGAGAGCAATGCATCACTTGTTCCAAGGGTGCATCTAATCCTTGGAAATGTATTAAGGATTGTAAAGCCATCAAACTGTAGTGAATTCATGCAGTCACTGTTAGTACATTATGCAGGAGAAAATGTGCAGTCGTAAGAGCCTTTTGATGGTCTACGGATGCCTCGAAACACATTATAGCTGATGAATTACCCTTGCTGGATTAGAGTGTATTTTTGAGCATTTTCCTTGTAGTTTAACTCTCCTATACTTATATGTTTTATATAATTGCCTACAGTATATACATTTAACTGTTCAGTAACTTTTATAGTAACTGTAGTATAGCTACAATTATAGTATAAGGCAGCACAGTAGTGTAGCGGCTATATAGCGCTAGTGATCAGGTTCAAGGCTTCAGGACCTGTCGCTGTCTGAAAAAGAGTTTGTACGTTCTCCCCATCAAAATGTGGGTTCCTTCTGGGTCAGGGGTTCTTAAGCTTTTTTTATGCCATGGACCAATGCCATTAAGCAAGGGGTCCATGGACCCCAGGTTGAGAACCCCTGCTCTGGGTGACCTGCTTTCATCACGCATTCCAAAGATGTACAGGTTAGGATTGGTGAGACGTGGGCAAGATATCTTGTTGCCAGAAGTATAACGACATTTATGAGCTGCCACCGGCACAATCTTTGCTAAGTTGATGCATTTCACTGTAGGTTTCGATGTTTCAATGTACATGTGACAAATAAAGCTAATCTTTATCTTTAGCTGATCGGTATTTTCCAGCAGCTTCTCAGATTTTTTTCCCCTCTGCAGCAGATGTTACTCTGCTTGAATCTGGCTATTTAGTAGTTAATTGTTATCACTGGAATGTGCTTTTATCTTTAGTCTGAGAATGAGATGATCACAATTTCTTTTTCTTCATTCCTTTGTTCTTCTAACTTCATAAAACCACCATAACCACCAAGTTTTAACCCTCATTCTTGATTTCCAAAAAAAACATCTGGATCAAAGTTCACCAGATCCGACAACAGCTTCTCTTATGTAGCCTGGCAGAGACAATCTCTGATAGTTCCATATTATCTACCCTACTGAGTTGCAAGTGCTATCAACTGAGTCAATGGGATGACTTTCACAGGGTAAGAGTTCTTTGTGATAATGACACACTCATTACAAACTCAGCCAGTTTTACTCTGCTGAAGTGCTGTATGTGATGCTCTTTCAGCTCTGATTAAAATTCAAAGTAATTTTATTACCAAAGAACATATATGTCACCGTATACAGCCCTGAAATGTGTTTTCTTGAGGGGCATTTGCAGTAAATACAAAGAAACACAATAAAATTAATGGAAGACCATACACAACAAAAGACAAATAAATTGTGCAAATACAAAATTTAAAAAAAACAAATAAATAAGCACTAAGTATTGAGAGCATGAGAGGAAGAGTCCTTGAAAGTGAGTCCATAGGTTGTGGGAACAGTCTTGTGATGGAGTGAGTGAAGTTATCACCCCTGATTCAAGTGTCTGATTGTTGAGGGGTAATAACTGTTCCTGAAACTGGTGGTATGGGTCCTGGGGCTCAAGTACCTCTCTCCTGATGGCAGCAGCTAAAAGAGAGAATGGCCTGGATGCTGGGGGAGGGGAGGGGCATCCATGATGATCGTCACCATGGAACAGGCCCCTTGGGCCCACGACATCCAGAACTTCAAACACATACCGATCATATATTGTAATCCCAATAAAAATCAGAATTTTTTTAAAAACTCATTGATGCAGGAAATCTGAAACAAAAAGAGAAAATGCTGGAATTCCTCAGCAGATCTGGCAGTGCCTGTAGAAAGAGAAGTAGTCAACTATCTGGTGAAATGTCCCAGACTTGAAATATTATCTGCATTCTGTCAATTCTTTGAAGAAATATCCAGCAAGATAGACAAAGGAAAGGCAGTGGATGTTGTTTACATGTACCGGTATTTGGATTCTTAGAAGACCTTTGACAAGGTGCCACACATGAGGCTGCTAAACAAGATAACAGACCATGGTATTACAGGAAAGATACTAGCATGGATAAAGGATTGGCTGACTGGCAGGAGGCAAAAAGTGGGAATAAAAGAGTACTTTTCTGGTGGCTTCTGGTGACTAGTGGTGTTCCACAAGGGTTGGTGTTGGAGCCACTTCTTTTTATGTCAATGATTTGGATGACAGAATTAATAGTTTTGTGGCCAAGTTTGCAGACAATACTAAGATAGGTGGAGGGGCGGGTAGTGTTGGGGAAGCAGTGAGTCTGCAGAAGGACTTAGACAGGGAAAGGGGCTTGGAAGTCCGCATGCAGGATTCCCAAAAGGTTAACTTGCAGGTTGAGTCGGTGGTATTTGGTTAGGATTCATTTCAACAGGAGCAGAATGTAAAAGCTAGGATGTAATGTTGAGCTTTTATAAGCCATTAGTCAAACCACACTGGGAATATTGAGAACAGTGTTAGGTCCCTTATCCAAGAAAGGATGTGCTGGCATCAGAGAAGGTCCAGAGGAGGTTGACAAGAATGATCCCGGAAATGAACCAGTTAATAATGTATGAGAAGCATTTGATGTCTCCGGGCCGGTACTGTGAACCCAAGTTGTCATCCTGTGACCTTGAAAGTAAAACTCTGAAATGCTGAAACACCAAAATAAAATTAGCAAATGCAAGAAACACCCAAAAGGTTCCACGGTCTCTGCACAGTTCGTTTTTCACATCAAGAACCTTTTTGGAGATTTGAGAGCCATAAATTAGCTCTTATATTTGTCAGAGATACAACCGAGTAACGCTTAGCATCAATAATATTTCCCTTTCCCTCCCGGCTTTCCTTTTTCTTCAGGAGGATAAACCAAAACTCCTTCGGTGAATGAATTATTAGTGCTTAGGTGACTTTGCAAAATGCAAACACTCTCACTCGATTAAAAATTTAAAATTATTAATCTTGCTCCCTTTGACTTTTCAAGTTGCTGCTTCTATTTTGTTAGCATACTTTGTGCCAGGAAACAAAGTTAATATCCTAAAATTCCTACACAGTCCATGGAATGGAGGAAATTATTATTTTCACTCATTATGCAAAGTGACTGCAGTCATATGTATTTTGCCAGGCTCAGTTCAATTTTTCCAATCTTGTACTTAACCTTATTTCTTATTATTTATTATTTATTATATTTCCTTTTTTAACTTATAGCAATCTCTTTGTATGTATTGCACCGCAAAACAACACATTTCATGGCATCGGTAAGTGATAATAAACCTGATTCTGATCCTGAACCTTCGCCCAACATGATTAAAACAGATCCTTTTCTGGACTCATTCCCTGTCCTACAATAATGACCACACTCAACACATTGACCCTTCATTTAAGTTATGCCCTCTTCACACTGCTACTGCTACAGAAGCCTAAAGCCCCACAGCACCAGGCTCAGGAAGAGCTACTTTCCTACAACCATTGGGTTCTTGAATCAATCTGTACAACCCTAAGCTGGACCTCAGCAATGGAACACTGTGGACCAAATTTTACACTACCATGGATCCACCTCCATTGTGTTTTGCTTTGCACTAGTGTCTTGTTTTACTCAGACTATTTTTCTCTAAACTGTCTTATATAATTAATTCTCTGTGTGCTGGCTGAACTTACACTCAATGGGCATTTTATTAGTACAGGAGAGGAACTCAGCATGGTCTTCTGCTGCTATGTGTTGAACATTGAGATGCTCTACTGCACATCACTGTTCTAATGCATGGCTATTTGAGTTACTGCCATCTTCCTGTCAGCTTGAACGAGTCTCTGATTAACAAGGCATTTTTGCTCTCAGAATTGCCACTCACTGGATTTTGTTTTGCCTTTCACACCATTCTCTGTAAACTCTAGAGACTGTTGTACATGAAAATCTCAGGAGATCAGCAGTTTCTGAGATACTCAAATCAACCCATCCGGCACTAATAATGATTCCATGGTCAAAGTCTGAGGTATACAAAATTATGAGGGGTATAGAAGGTAAACGTAAGCAGGCTTTTTCCACTGAGGTTGGGCGGGACTACAACCAGAGGTCATGGGTTAAGGGTGAAAGGTAAGAAGGTTAAAGGGAAGATGAGGGGAAACTTCTTCGCTCAGAGGCTCGTGAGAGTGTGGAATGAGCTACCAGTACAGATGGTACATGCGAGCTCAATTTCAATGCTTAAGAGAAGTTTGGATAGGTACATGGATAGTAGGGGTAGGGAGGGCTATGTTCCCAGTGCAGGTTGATGGGAGTAGGCAGTTTAATTGATTTCAGCATGGACTAGATGGGCCAAAGGGCCTGCTTCTGTGCAGTATTTCTTTATGACTCGATGGGTCACATTTCTTCACCATTCTGATGTTTGGCCTGAGTAATAACTGAACTTCTTGACCATGTCTTCATGCTTTTATGCTACATGATTGGCTGATTAGATACTTGCATTAATATACAGGTGTGCAGGTGTACCTAATAAAGTGGACTCTGAGGTTATGCTTAGGATGGTGGTGAATATTGGCTACCCCTAATCGAATTCAAAGGTCAACTGAAGAGGTACCCAATCAGGACCGAGGCAAGCGAATATAAACATGCGCACTGCCAAAGATAAACTCCAACAACTCCGCACTGAGGATGTCACCTCAACTAGTGATGAAACATCTGCAAACTAATTGCCAAGCTCAGCAAACACTGCAACATCAAACTGACTGTATGTGCCTGTGATGCTACTGTAAGCAAGGTTTTCATTTTACCTGTACCTCACCATAAACTTGTCTTGAAATCCTTCAATGGGTGTAACGTGCTTTGAAATGGTTGAACATCTCTTAGTGTTCATAACCTTCAGCTGGGTCGGTAAATGGCAAAAAGAGAAGTTATAGCAAGAGCCGAGCTGCTCTATTCAAGGAATCAGGTTAATGAACACCGATTCACTTCTTACAGGATGAAGAAATGGAAATTAAGCTGGAGATTAATATGCTGAAGAAGTATTCACATCACAGGAACATTGCAACATATTATGGGGCTTTCATCAGAACAAATCCTTCCAGTCATGAAGATCAGCTCTGGGTAAGTGATTACCTGAGTTTAACTGTGTGTAACAACAGTAAGACTTCTGTACTGTAAGCTGCAGAAACACAACAGGAGTAAACCTAACAACTATACATATTTACGTCTTTATGACTATGTCAGCTTGTACGTCCACAGAGTACATTTTTATCTGTTAATCTTATTGTGCTAATATTGTCTTATGAGCCGTATGCGATTGAAGTACGGTGTTTTGTACTTTGGTCTCTGAAGAACGTTGTTTTGTTTAGTTCTGTGCATGTGTACGGTTGAATGACGATGAACTGAAACATGTATTTGATCAGCGAATCAAGCACATGTAGTCCGCTGGGCCAGAATTTGCAATAGTGAAAGGCGTTGAAGCTGTCAGTGTTAATGGTTATTAATGCTATTGGGGTGACACAGTGAAGTAGTGGTTAGCGCAGTGGCTTTACAGCACCAGTGATCATTGATCGGGGTCAATCTGCTATTAAACATCCTACTGATTTTAGAAAGGTGCTTGACAACATCCCTCATGAGAGGCTCATCCAGGAGATTTAAATGCATGGAGTCTATGGTGGGTTGGCCATTTGGATTCAGAACTGGCTTGCCCACAGGAGACAAAGGGTGGTGGTTGAAGGGACTTATTCTAGCTGGAAGTCTGTAAATAGTGGTGTTCCCCAAGGACCTGCACTGGTACCTCTGCTGTTTGTGATGCAAATGACCTGGATAAAAATGTAGATGTGTGGTTTAGAAAGTTTGTAGATGATTAGTAATGTGGATAGTGTGGAAGGCTGTCAAAGAATACAGCAGGATATAGATCAGTTGCAGATATGGATGGAGAAACGGCAGATGGAGTTTATCCTAGAGAAGCGTGGTGTTGCACCTTGGTAGGTCAGATGTAAAGAGGCAGTACACCGTTAAGGGCAAGACATTGATGAGCAGAAGGATCTTGGGGTCCAAGTTCATAGATCCCTGAATGCGGTAGCACAAGTTGGTTAAGAGTGCATATGGCTTACTTACCTTTATTAGTCGAGGCAATGAGTTCAAAGGTCACAAAGTTATAATTGCAGCTTTATCTGGAGTATTGCATGGTCACTCCTTCATGGAAAGGATGTCAAGGCTTTTGAGAGAATGCAGAGGAGGTTTACCATGATGCGGCCTAGATTAGAGTGCATGTGCTATGACAAGGGGTTGGACAAACCTGAGCTGTTTTCTCTGGAGCGGTGGTGACAGAGTGGAGATCTGTACTGGATCTGTACAGTACTGGAGTGGAGTTTTATAAGATTAGAGGCATAGATAGACAGGCAATAATTTTTTCTCCAGTGTTGAGATATCTAATACCAGAGTGCATGTATTTAAGGTGAGAAGGGGTAATTTTAAAGGAGGTGTGAGGGGGTAGTTTTTTCTCACAGAGAGTGGTAGGTGTCCGGAACGTGCTGCCCAGGGTGGTGGTAGAGATAGCTATATTAGGGAATTTTAAGAAATGTTTAAATAGGCACATGAATGTGAGGAAAATGGAAGGATATGGACATTGTGTAGGCAGAGGGGATTAGTTAGGTTGCCCATTTGATTACTAACTTAATTGGCTTAGCACGACAGTGTGGGCTGAAGGGTATGCTCCTGTATTATACTGCTCAATGCTCCGTGTTCTAAGCTGTCTATAAGGACTTTTTACGTTCTCCTCATGACCATGTGCGTTTCCTTCAGGTGTTCCAGTTTCCTCCCACATTCCAAAGATGCACATTTAGAGTTAGTACATTGTGGACATGCCATGTTGGCACCCCAGCACAATCGTCGGACTACGTCGGTCATTGATGCAGAAACGACGTATTTCATTTTTGAGTTCCGATACACGTGAAAAATAAAGCACTAGATCCTTTTTCACTAAAATTTGAATCTTTATCTTATCTTTATAACAGCAGTAGGTTCATTTCTGCTCACTCATCCCTGTCAGTGTTATTCTCGGTTATCTTCAACACTACATTCTAAGAACTGAAATCATTATCAATCATTTCTACTGAATTAAAATGGGGAAATGAGAAAGCTTGTTTAAAGTAATGGCATCCTAACAACATTCTAAACCAGGGGTGTCAAACTCATTTTAGGTCACAGGTCGGATTGAGCAAAATGCAGCTTCATGCGGGCCGGATCAGTCGGATGCGTGCGAACGCAGCTTTCGTTGCCTCCGTTTTTTTCAGCCTGCTCTCATGTGTCTCAGTCTCTGCTATAACTACAAAGTCTTTCACTTTACAAATTCCGTTTCTTATGAAGAAGACTGCCGAATAAACACTAAAAACCCTGAAAACCTGGTACCTGAATAAACTCAGCATTAGCCATATCATACGCCATAGGCACTTCGATTACTGGGGCCAGCTTTAATAGTAATTAGCTATTATCTCACGGGCCAAAGATAATTCCACCGCGGGCCTTGAGTTTGACATATATGCTCTAAACCATCAAAGTATAATGAAGCACTGGGCATGCTCACAGAGCACCAATGGTGGGGAGGGGGAGAGGGATGGAAGGAGGAAGGAGAGAGAGAGGGAAAAAGAGGAAGGGAGAGAGAGAAAAGGAGAGGGGAGGGAGGGAAGGAGGAACAATGGGAGAGAGAAAGAGGTGGGGATAAAGAGAGAGAATGTGAATGTTAATATTTTAGGTTATCAGAACTGGAGAAGTAAGAAAATTAGCATGTTATGTTCCAACAGGGGGATACAGAGGGAATGTCTCTGATCAGGTGCAGACCATCTATCAGAGTCAGGAGAGAAATGAAACAAAGAGCCACAATTGAAACCGAAATGTCCAGTAACATATGTGGAGAGGAAGTAAAACTGGTTACCTGAAGTTGAGGAATTCAATACTAAGTCCCAAGGGCTGTACAGACCACAGAGGAGATGTACTGTTCATTATGTTTACTTTGGGCAGCATGGTTTGTATACTTAAACAGGGACCTCTTGGGTTTCCCCCTGTACCTCGGTTTTCTCTCACACGCAAAAGTGACGTGGGTAGATTAATTATTGACTGTAAATTTCCCCTGGTATAACTGGGTAGCAGGAGGATTGAGGAAGTTAACACGTCATAGAAATGGGCCGTACAGTCCAGCTGCTCCACAACAACCAAGATTCATATCTAAGCTTCTCCCATCGGCCTGTATTTTTAAAGAATATAGAGTAGCTTTGTTTGTCACATGTATACCAAAAGATACAGTGAAATGCGTGGTTTCCATCAATGATATGCGGGCAAAGCCTGCTAGTGTCACACTGCTTCCAACACCAAGATAGCACGCCCACGACTTACTCACCTTGGACCCCAGGTTGGGAGGCTCTGTTCTAAATTTAGTTCTAGATTCCCTAACTCAAGTTGATGGGCATTGTGAGAAAAGAGATGGGGAAATTAGCGGGAGAATACGACTGAAGAGAATGTTCTGACAACAGACAGAGACTTTATCGGCTGGTGGATCTTCATGAGACATGAAAAGTATGATCAGTGTAGGAGAATAAAAGCAAGCGGCGCCAGGAAGAGTGGGGAAAAGAACTAACAGGATAGGTGAGTGAAATCTCAGGGTCACATTTGCAGACTAAGCAGAAATGTTCTGGCAAGATGCCACAAATTCTGTGTTTCATTAAAGGAATTATGTGGGAGCTTTAGAGGGAGTGCAGAGGGGGCTTTTCAAGGATGCTGCCTGGATTAGAGAGCATGTTATATGTTTGAGTGAGCTCGGGCTTTTCTCTTTGGATCAAAGGAGGGTGTGCGGTGACTTGATAGAGGTGTGCAAGGCAATAAGAGGCATAGATCAAGTGAGTTGTAAGAGATTTTTATCCCCCAGGGCGGAAGTGGCGAATATAAGGGATCATAATTTTAAGGTGATTGCAAGAAAGTATAGGGGGCATATCAGAGATGAGTTTTATTTACACAGTGAGTAGTGGGGGTGTGGAATGCCCTGCCAGGGGTAGTGGTAGTGGTACCTTAGGAACATTTAAGAGACTCTTAGGTAAGCACATGGATGATAGAAAAATTAAGGGGTACGTGGGAGGGAAAGGTTAGATTGATCTTAGAGTTGTCTATATAGTTAGCATAACATTGTGGGCTGAAGGGCCTGGACTGTGCTATAATGTTTCATTTCTCCAATGTAGAGGAGGTCATATCACGAACAATGAGTTCATGATATAAATTTGGACGCTGTGCAGGTGAACTGCTCCTCGACCTGGAAGAACTGTTGGCTTTTCCTCACCACTGGTTCAATCTGCAAATTGACCTTCAGGGAATCCTGCACGAACTAGCAGTTCCAAATCTCTTTGCAACTCAAATTTTTTAGTTTATTCCTCATTTAGAAAGTCTATGCCTACATTCCTTCCACCAAAGTGCGCAATCATACAGTTCCCGACACTGTATTCCCTGTGCTTCCTCTTTGCTGATTCTCCTAATCTGGTTAAGTCCTTCTGCAGCCTCTCTGCTCCTTCAACACTAACTACCCTTCCACCTATCTTCATATCATCCACGAACATGGCCAGAGAGCCACCAATTTCATTTTCCAAGTCGTGTATACAACGTAAAGTGAAGCAGTCCCAACACAGATCCCGGTGGAACACCACTAGTCACCAGCAACCAATCCAAAAAGGATCACTTCATTCCCACTCTTTGTCTTCTTCTAATCAGTCAATGTTCTATCCATGCCAGTGCCTTTCCTGTCACACCCTGGCCCTTTAGCTTGTTTAGCAGGCTTGTGTGTGGCATCTTGTAAAAGGCCTTTTGAAAACCCAAGTACATAATATCCAGGAACTCTCCATTGTCTATCCTGCTTGTTATTTCTTTAAAGAATTCCAACAGATTTGTCAGGCAAGATTTTCTCTTAAGGCCCATTTTATCATGTGCCTTCAAGTACCCCAAAATCACATCCTTAACAATCAATTCCAATCATTGCGATCAAGCCACCTGGCCTATAATTTCTTTTCTTCTGCCTTTCTCCCTCCTTGAAGAGAGGAGTGACATTTGCAATTTTTCAGTTCTCCGGAACCATTCCAGAATCTGGTAATTCTTGAAATGGGAGTGTACTGTGCATTTAGCTCTCTCTGAGGTCATTTAGAGTTGAACTGTTCTCCCTGAATATTTTGTGTTACATATGATATCCTTCAACATGATTGACTGATGGTCTTGTCCTGAAGGTGGATATCAAGGATTTGTTTGACAGGTGTTAAGTCCAAAAGCACGGCAGATAGAAAGCAAATTTGTTCTCTGGTGTTGTGGCTTTTTGACAATCATCAGCAAAGTACTCACTCCTCCACTAACTGAAAATATAAATTAAAACCACTGAGGCCTCAGCACAGATCACTGTGGAAGCCATCTGACTCAGGAGGTCAGGCAGTATCTTTGGTGAGGAATGAACAGTCAATATTTTCAGCCGAGACCCTTCATCACAGTCCAAAGTGCCGAGCTGCTCCAGCACTTTGTGTGTGTTCCTCAAGATTTCCCAACTTCTGCAGAATCTCTTGTGATTATAGTTTATGACTCTGACAGTGGCCTATTTGTCCCCAGTCTTTGCTTTCTGTTAGATAGCTAATTGTCTGTCCATGTTAATAGATTATCAAAATTCTAAGAGGTTGGTCATATCACTGCTGCTGGAATAAAATATTCAAATGTCCAAACAATATGGGGACCGCAATGAAGTACTTACCTGTGTTGCATTCAGTTTTTCATCATTAACACAGATCTTCTCCGAGCACCTCTGTTACGTTATGCTCTTTAGATAGTTGCTCGGCAATACCTAGGCCTGCTTAGCAATTGTTGCAGCAGGGTACCATAGCAATTAGTGTAACCATTCACTGTGTAAGATCAGGGTCCAATCACCATTGCTGTCTGTAAGAATTTGTATGTCATCCACGTGACCTCCCATGTTCCAAAGACGTACAGATTAGGGTTAGTAATTTGTGAGCATGCTATGTTGGCACTTCCAGCATGGCAACTCTTGTGGGTTACTTGTACAACACACCTTGCACTGTGTTAGTCTTTGATGCAAAATGAAGCCTACCCTGTTCACTCTTCACGCTCCCTTCCATTCTTTGGGTCATTAATTTCCCTGCCTGCCCCTAATCTTTGGAATACTTGTTAATTACTTTTATACTACCCTTGCCTCCCTGAAAAGTGGCCAGTTGACCTTGTCTCTAAAGTTTCTAAGAAGAAATTGTTTTCCATATGTAGTTGCTGTCCAGTGCCCTGAATCTTGATGCCAGAATGTCATTAAATCTATGAAAGGAATTTCTGTAAGGTCACTTCAAAATTAGAGCTTATTTTTTCAGTCAACCAGCATTCAAGAAATGCTTATATTAAATGGCTTAATTGTCCATTTTCCCCAAAACTGCATCTTAGTTGTTGAACAACATACTTTATTTATTGGGTTTAATGTAGCCATTTAATTAATTCAGCTGATTGGATTGACAGATCTTCATTTTTTTTGTTCTGAGAAAGTGGAGGAAAAGGAAATTTATAGGCACAACTGATTAAGGTTCATTTTTGCCCTGAACATCATAACTTGTGTACAGATCCTCCCTTCTCTCATCTTCCATTCTCCTCTCCTGTCAGATTCCTTCACCTTTCAGCCCTTCACTTTTTCTACAAATCATCTCCAAGCTTCTTACTTCAACCCTCCATCTCCCACCCACCTACCCACCTTCCCCCTGACCTGGCTTCACCTATCACCTTCTAGTTGGTATTCCTTACCCTCCTCTCACCCTTTTATTCTGGATTCTCCACCCTTCTTTTCCAGTCCTGATGAAGGGACTTGGTCCGAAACATCGACGTTTTATCCCTTTCCATTGGTGCTGCCTGACCTGCTGAATTCCTGCAGCATTATTTGTGTGTTACTCAGGATTTCCAGCATCTGCAGAATCTGTTGTGTTTTTGATATCCTGTGTCCTGTTTGTATTGATGGAATCAACGTACACACAGTAGTCACATTATTATGTACCTCCTGTAACTAATGAAGTGTCCACTGAGTGTATGTTCATGATCTTCTGCTGCTGTAGCCCATCAACATCAAGGTTCAATGTGTTGTGCATTCAGAGAGGCCCTTCTGCACATCACAGTTGTGATGCATGGCTATTTGAGTTACTGTTGTGTTCTCGTCAGCTGAAACCAGTCTGACCTCTCTTATTAATAAGGCATTTTTGCCAACAGAAATGCCATTCACTGGATTTTTGTTTTTTGCGTTCACACCATTCTCTGTAAACTCTAGAGAACGTGAAAATCCCAGAAGATCAGCGGTTTCTGAGAGGCTCAAAACATCCCGTCTGGTAACGACAATCTTTCCACAGTGAAAGTCACTTCTCTCCTCCCCATTTGGATGTATGGTCTCAATAGCAATTGAACCCCTTGACCATGCCTGCATACTTTTATGTATTGAGTTGCTGCCATCTGGCTGATTGGCTCATTAGATATTTGCATTAACAAACAGGTGTACAAGTGTTCCTGATAAAGTGGGCACTGTTTGTAGATGGTATTATCCAAAACGCAGACAGATTGTTTGTAGCAGCAATTACAGACATTCAGGAAGACTTTGCTTCAGTGTTTCAAAATATCAGATTTACTTAACAAGATAGTGCTGTTGTCTACTTCTGTGATCTTCTTCCGTGCTGTCACACAATTTTCTTCACAATCTCTTTGTATTTGCAAATTTTTGGCGGGGGGGATGAGAACCAGAGTGATCGTGCTGAAGATGAGGTATTTGTTTTACTAACAGAGGCAATGTGTAGTGAGGAGAAGCTGTTGATAGGCAGAATTGCAGTCAACAGGGTGAGTGACCACGTAAAAGGTGGACAAAATCGAAAAGAGTGAAAAGGATTGAAGGTGTTACATTTGAATACGTGCAGTATATGGAATAAGGAAGGTGAACTTGTAGCACAATTACAGATTGGTATGCATGATGTTGTAGGCATCACTGAATCATGGCCAAAAAAAGATTTTAGCTGGGAGTTTAATGTTCAAGAATACACATTGTATCAAAAGGACAGGCAGGAAGGCAGAGGGATGGCATTGCTCTGTTGGTAAAAAAAATGTAATCAAATCATTAGAAAGAGGTGAATTATGGACAGAATTATTGTGGATAGAGCTAAGAACTGCAAGGGTAAAATACAGATCCCCAAACAGTAGTATGGATGTGGCCACCAAATTACAACGGGAGATAGAAAATGCATGCCAAAAGGACAATTTTACAAAGGTCACGGGTGATTTCAAAATGCTGGTAAACTGGGAAAATCAGGTTGGTGCAGGATTCCAAGAGGGGGAGCTTCTAGAATGCCTACAAGATGGCTTTTTAGAGTAGTTAGTGGTTGAGCCCAATAGGGAATCAGCTATTCTGGATTGGGTGTTGTGCAATGGATTTGAATGGATTAGAGAGTTTAAGGTAAAAGAATGCTGAGGGCAGGTGATCCCTTGGGAGAAAGATGATAAAATGATTGAATTCACCCTGAAATTTGAGAAGGAGAAGCTAACTTCAGATGTATCAGTATTAGAGTAGAGTAAAGGGAATTACAGAGGCATGAGAGAGGAGTAGGCCAGAACTGACTGGCAAAGAATACTGGCAGGGATGATGGCAGAGCAGCAATGGCTGGGATTTCTGGAAGCAATTCAGAAGGCACAGGATATATACATCCCAACGAGGAAAAAGTATTCTAAAGACAAGATGACACAACTGTGCCTAACATGGGAAGTCAGACCAAACATAAAAGCGAAAGAGAGGGCATATAATACAGCAAGAGTTAGAAGATTAGGAAGCTTTTAAAAACCAACAGAAGGCAACTAAAAACATCATTAAGAAGGTAAAGATGGAATATGAAATTAAGCTAGCCAATAATATTACAGAGGATTTCAAAAGTTTCTTCAGATATGTGAAGTCTAAAAGAAAGGAGAGAGTAGATATTGGACCACTGCAAAATGATCCTGGAGAGGTAGTAATGGGGACAAGAAAATGGCGAACAAACTGAAGAAGTATATTATATCATTCTTCCATTTGGAAGATGCTAGCAGTATGATGGAATCTCCAGGTATCAGAGGTCATGAAAAGTGTGAAGTTATCATTACTAGAGAGAAAGTTCTTGGGAAACTGAAAGGCCAGGTAGTGTACAATCCAGAGTTTTAAAGAGATGGCTGAAGAGATTGTGGAGGCAGCAGTAATGATCTTTCCAAAATCACTAGATTCTGGAATGGTTCGGGAAGACTGGAAAATTGCAAATGTCACTCCACTGTTCAAGAAAGGAGAGATGCAGAAAAAGAAAAGATATTATAGGCCAGTTAGTCTGATGTCAGCATTTGGGAAGATGTTGGAGTCAATTGTTAAGAATGAGGTCTCAGGGTACTTGGAAGCACATGATAAAATAGGCCATAGTCAGCATGGATTCCTCAAGGGAAAATCTTGCCAGACAAGTCTGTTGGATTTTTTTGAAGAAGTAGTAAGGATAGGCAATAGGGAATTTATTGATGTGTACTTGGCTTTTCAGAAGACTGTTGATAAGGTGCCACACATGACGTTACTTAACAAGCTATGGCTTTGCGGGAAAGATTCTAGCAAGCATAAAGCAGTGGCTGATTGGCAGGAGGCAAAGAGTGGTAATGAAAGGAACCATTTCTGGTTGGCTGCTGATGACTAGCGGTTTTCCATACAGGTCTTTGTTGGAACCGATTCTTTTTACGTCAATGATTTGGATAATAGAATTGATGGCTTTGTTGCAAAGTTTGTAGATCATATGAAGGTAGGTGGAGGGGCAGGTAGTTTGAGGAAGTGGAGAAGCTCCAGAAGCACTGAGACAGACTAGGAGAATGGGCAAAGTGACAGATGGAATACAGTGTCAGGAAGTGTACGGTCATGCACTTCGGTAGAAGAAATGAAAGGGTTGACTATTTTCTAAGTGGAGAGAATATACAAAAAATGAGGTGCAAATTGACAGATTACACTTCACTCTGAGGGGGACCAATATTCTTGCAGGCAGGTTTACTAGAGTTTTTGGAGTGGTTTAAAGTAATATGTCAGGGGTATAGGAACTAATATGATAGAGCTGAGGATGAGCCAGTAGGTTTACAAGTCGATGATGGATGTAACATGAATGTAAGGAAGGACAAACCAATGATGGGATACAAATGCAGACAGAGCAGAGTTAAGTTGTACCATGGAGGCAAAATTCAAAAAGGTCAAGGAATGCAGGACTGAAGGTGCTGTATTTAAATGCATGTAGCATTTGGAATAAGGTGAACGAACTCGTGGCTCAATTAAAGATTGATCAGTATGACGTTGTGGGCATCACTGAGTCATGGTGGAAAGAAGGCCATAGTCTGGAGCTTAACATCGAAGGATAAACTTTGTATGGAAAGGACAGACAAGAAGGCATAGGTAGTGGTCTGGCTGTTTTGGTAGGAGATGGAATTACATCTTCAGAAAGAGGTGACAATGGGTTAGAAAGTGGTGATTTTTTTGTGGGTGGAGTTCAGAAATTGCAAGGGTAAAACAACATTATGGGAATCAAATAGGCCTCCATATAGTAGCCAATATATGGGGTTGAGATTGCAAAGGGAGCTGGAAAAGGAATGTAATAAAGGTAATGACACATTTGTAATGGGGGTCTTCAATATGCAAGGGGATTGGGAAATCAGGTTGGTGTCAGATCGCAAGAGAGGGAATTTGTTGAATGCCTATTAGATGGCTTTTTAGAGTAGCTTGTGCTTGAGCCTACTTAGGAAAAGGCTATCTTATATTGGGTGTTGTGTAATAACCCAGATCTTATGAGGGAGCTTAATGGAAAAGCACCCTTAGGTGGCAGTGATCATAATATTATTGATTTCATACTCAAAATTTGTGAGAGAGGAGCATAAGTCACATGTATCAATATTGCAGTGGAATAAAGGGAATTACAGAGGCATGAGAGAGGAGCTTGCCCAGGTGGGTTGGAGGAGGATTCTGGTGGGGATGACAGCAGAGCGGAGGTGGCTGAAGTTTCTGGGAATAGTTCACAAGGCGCACGATAGATAAGTCCCACGGAAGAAGTAGGCAAAGGGCAGGGGCAACCATGGCTGACAAAGGAAGTTAAGGACTGAATAAAAGCCAAGGAAAGGGCATATATAGTAGCAAAAGTGAGTGGGAAGTTTGATAACTGGGAAGCTTTTAAAATCCAACAAAAGGCAACTAAAAAGCTATAAAGGAAAAAATGAAACATGAGGGCAAACTAGCTAATAATATAAAGCATGAAACTGAAAGATCTTTCAGTTATATAAAGAGTAAAAGGGAGGTGAGAATTGATATAGAACGCCCGGAAAGTGATGGTGGTGAGGTAGTAATGGGCGACAAAGAAATGGCAGATGAACTTAATAAATACTTTCCATCAGTCTTCATTGTGGAAGACACTAGCCATGTGCCAGTGGTCCATGAGTATCAGGAAGCAGGAGTGAGTGCCATTACTATTACAAAGGAAAAAGTGCTCGGCAAACTCAAAGGTCTTAAGATAAGTCACCTAGACCAAAGTTTGTGGGTGATACAATGATAGATGGAGGGGTAAGTAATCCTGAAGAACCAATACGATTACAACAGGACTTAGATAAATTGGAAGAATGAGCAAAAAAGTGGCAGATGGAATACAGTACTGGGAAATTTACAAATATGCATTTGGTGAAAGGAACAATACAGTGGACTATTATCTAAATGGGGAGAAGGTTCAAATATCAGAGGGACTTAGGAGCCCTCGTGCAAAATTCACAAAAGGTTAATTTACAGGATCAGTCTGTGGTAAAGAAGGCAAATGCAATGTTGACATTTACAGTATTTCAAGAATATAAAAGCAAGGAGATAATGCTGACCCTTTATAAGACACTAGTCAGGCCACACTTGGAGTACTGTCAATAGTTTTTTGGCCCCTTATCTCAGAAAGGATATATTGACATTGGAGAGAGTCTAGAGGAGGTTTATGAGGATGATTCTGGGAATAAAATGGTTAACATATGAGGAGCATTTGGCAGCTTTGGGCCTGTACTCACTGGAATTTAGAAGAATGTGGAGGGGGGAGCTCATTGGAACCTACCAAATGTTGAAAGGACCAGATAGGATGATGTGAAGAAGATGCTTCCTATGGTGGAGGTATCCAGAAATAGAGGCACAGACTCATAAGTGAGGGGCAACTTTTTAGAACAGAGCAAAGGAGGAATTTTGTTAGGCAGAGTAGTGAATCTGTGGAATGCTCTGCCACAGACTGTGGTGAAGGCCAAGTGCATGGGTTTATTTAAGGCGGAAGTTGATACTTTACTGATCGGCCTCACTTGAAACATTGTGAGCAGGTTTGGGCCCCTTGCCTTAGAAAGAATGTGGTGAAACTGGAAAGAGTTCAGAGGAAGTTCACGGAAATTATTCTAGGATTGAATATTTTGTCATATGAAGAGCATCTGATGGCTCTGAGCATGTATTCACGTATGATCGATAGTCTAATTGAAACCTAACGAATGGTGAAAGGCCTTGATAGTGTGGACGTGGAGAGGGTATATCCCTTGATGGGAGAGTCTAAGACCTGAGGACATAGTTTCAACATAGGAGGGTGACCTTATAGAATGGAGATGAAGAGGAATTTCTTTAGCTAGAGAGTGATGAATCTGTGGAATTCTTTGACACAGGCAGCTGTAGCGGCCAAGTCTTTGTGTATTTAATGCAGAAGTTGATAGATTCTTGACTGGTTAGGACAGGAAGGAATACAGCGGAATGGCAGGAGATTGAAGCCGTGAGAAAAATTGGATCAGCCATGATGAAATGGCAGAGCAGACTCAATGGACCAAATGGCCTAATTCTGCTCCTATATCTTATGGTCTTACGACTTGAGGCTTCATGCTTTCTCAGGAACTGGGCTTGTTTAAAATTTACAAGGTAACAAAGCTTCTTTATGGATGCACAGTTACTTACTAAATTTCTTAAATGGATATCATGTTACTGCGGCAGGCTGGATCACATCAAGAGTTGGAAAATCTTGAATAGTTACCTTGTCTTTTTGCAAAGGCTGTGTAGTCATTGAACACATTAGTATTGCTTACAGAGCAGTCCAAGGCCAAGTCTTCTCTCTTATTTGGATGAAAGAGTGGGGCATCATTGTGGCGAAGCAGTTAGTGCGACGCTATTACAGTTCGGGGGGGTCAATTCTTCCCACAGTCCAAAGACTGTTCGTACATTAATTAGTCATTGTAAGTTGTCCTGTGACTAGGCAAGGGTTCGATAGGTGAGCTGCTGGGCGATGCAGATTGTTGGGCTGGAAGGGCCTGTTCTGCACTGTATCTCTAAATAAATAAGTAGAATCTCAGTAGATTCAAGATTCAAAATTATTTATTGTTATTCTTCAATACATGAGTGTAAAGGAGAAAAACAATGATTGTTACACAGTATGACTAATGTCCTGGGTCTTTATAAGTGAATTTAACATATCTTTCATGAGAGCAATACCATCTAATTGCCTTTGGACCAAACAAGGGTGGAAGTGAGATTGATGCAGTACGTTACTCATCTGTGAATGGTTAATTAGAAGTACTGAGGAATAATACCGTATTCACATAACACCAATTACTATCCCCTTTTCTTTCTAAAAGCTTTGTTGTCAATCTTAGAGACACCAAAATATTGAGACAATTTAGATGCTGACCAATGTAGTCTGGGGGCTTCTCTCGCCACAACGCTAAGGCTGAGAGGCTGTCCCCAGCTGCTGTACTTTGAGACTGCAATCTTTGTGGTGATTTGCCCCGCTACTGTGATGAAATGATCACTAAGGCTTTGGGCCTGTTCCGGGGATTTGGATCTAAGGACTCAATTCGGTTCGGAATGCTGTTGTTGTTGCCTGCTTCGATTGTTTATATGATTTGTTTTGTGTTTTTTCTTTCTTTCCCTGTGGGAACTGGGGGTTGATCTTATTTTTTTAATTGTTTTGCTTCAGGTTCCTTGCTTTGCGACTGCCTGTAAGCAAAACAAATCTCAAGGTTGTATAGTTTATACTTTCGTTGACAATAACTTTGAAGTTCAGCAGAATATTTCCCCTTATAAAGGAGTAATGAAGGAATATCTGTGCTAGTGACCTGGAATCGTGAAGGCACCAGATCTTTGCTGTGGATATTTGACTCCGATTCAAATTCATTTATTTATTACATGTACATCGAAGCATACAATGAAGTGTGTTGTTTGCATTAACAACCAAAAACAACATAAGGATGTGCTTAACAATGGAAACTCACCTTCCCATGTTTCCTTTTACTTTTATTTACAGCTGGTAATGGAGTTCTGTGGAGCAGGCTCTGTCACTGACCTGGTCAAGAAAACCAAAGGCAACAGCTTGAAGGAGGACTGGATAGCGTACATCTGTCGGGAAGTTCTACGGGTAAGTTGGAATAGCAATTAGAAAACTCATTCTATAAGATTGCTACATCAGTGATTTTACACTGGACCACTTGTGACTGTTTCTCAGTTGCTGTGTATACTTTTTCATTGATGCTATTGTATTTCAATGTTTTCCTGTGAATGCCATCAAGAAAATTAATCAGTATAGGATATGGCAACTTATGAATTATTTTGAAAATAAATTTACTTTGAACTGTGAAGCTTGTGATTGTTATTAACTGTATCCTCCAAGGTGAAATTGTGTATTCAGTCCAACAATCTGAAGCCTAAGCAATGGCTAAAGATTTTCAAAGAATATGGTTCAATCATTATGCTTTGCTACAATGTGGTGGAGGTATCACATTTTAATCCTATCTGCTCGCTTCTTATATTACACTCTGCCCTCTTGTTTTCACTCTCCCCTCTCCAACTGGACAGAAGATACAAAATCCTGAAAGCACGTACCACCAGATTCAAGTACAGCTTCTATTCCATTGTTATAAGATTATTGAATGGTTCCCTCGTATGATAAGATGGACTCTTGACCTCACAATCTACCTCGTTATGATCTTGCACCTTATTGTTTACCTTCACTGCACTCTCTCTGTAATTGTTGCACTTTATTCTGCATTCTGTTATTGTTTTACTTTGTACCACTTTTGTGCACTAAGAAATGGGTCTATCTGAACAGTATGCAAGACAAGTGTATCACTGTACCTCGGCACAAGAGATATCAATAAACCAATTTCTATTCCAATCCCAATGATAAATAGACCACCTCCCTTCGAAAGGTATGTGACCTGTGGTTCATAACCTCTGACTTGTGACCTTTGACTTCTCAGTGAATGATTAGTCATTGAAGAGCTGAGTGTTTGTGGGGAAAGTATACACAATGCTTGGTGGAGTTTGCTGAGTGGTTTATGAATCAGAATCAGGTTTAAGATCACCGGTATATGTCGAGAAATTTGTAAACTTTGCAGTAGCAGTACAATGCAATGCATGATAAATACAGAGAAAAAAGAATTACAGTAATTATATATATAATAGTTAGGTTAAAATAAGTAGTGCAGAACATAATTTTTTTTTTAAGTAGTGAAGTAGTGTTCATGGGTTCAGTGTCCATTCAGAAATCGGGGGAATGTTGAGGAAATGAGTCCTGAAGTGGTTGTTGAGGTCCCAGTGATTAAGGAGGGTGGGCATTAAAGGGATAGCTTTTGTGGGAGAGGCTCTGCCATTACAGAATGTCAGGTCCGATTTATTCATCTCATGTACATGGAAACATATAATGAAATGTGTCATTTGTGTTAACAACCAACACACCCAAGGATGTGTTGGGAGCAGCCCACAAGTGCTGCCACATTTTCCAGTGACAACAACACAGAACAGTCCACTTTCAGGTATCCAGTCCTTGGCCTCAGACTCTCAAAGTCACAAGAGAAAGGGCAGACTGGGTCAAGTAGACTTGTAATTGGTTTATTATTGTACTGAGGTTTAGTGAAAGTCCATGCAACCAACCATACATGCCAATCACATCAGGATTTGCAGAGAAAAGCAATAACAGAATGCAGAATATGGTGTTAAGACTGAAGAATGTACGCTTGTTTAGAAAATGAGTAGAAGTCTCATGGAAATATTTAAAGTTCAGATAGGATTGGATGCAAGTTGGATGCTTTTTCTGGGAGGATGTTTCTTCTGGCTTGGTGAGTTGGAAGGACTGGTTCTAGATCAAGGGTCATAGTCTCAGGATGTGGTTATAAAGCTAGGACTGAAATGAGAAATGTCTACACTCAGAGGGCAGTTAACCTGTGGAATTCTCTACCACAGAAAGACAGTTAACATATTTAGAGATGTTGATCGATTTCTGAGTGTAAAAGACATCAAGAGCACAGGAGAAGAGCAGGAGCATGACACTGAGATAGAAAGTAAGCCATGAATGTATTAAATTGTGGAGAAGGTTCAAAGGCATGTTTATATTGAGGCTGAAATAACTGAACTGATGATTAGGCGAGCCAATAATCTTAGAGCTGTGGTGTTAAATATCTGAAGTGTTATAAGTGCCTTGAATGGTGATTGGGGCTAAGCACTAGAGTAAGCTTGAGAGTATTTAAAGGGGAAGTGGTTCAAAGGAGTTAGGTTCTTAACATTTTAAAGTAACTGGTCATTCTTGTAGTTTGAAATCCTTGTAAATTATCTGAGACTTAAGCCTGAAAGATTTTTCATACATTGCATATAGATGATCTCCCTCTATCATTCAGTCCAGATAATGGATCTTCGGCCCAAAATGTTTCCTTCACAGATGCTGCCTGACCTGTTGAGTTCCTCCAGCAACTCGCATTTTTCCTCCAAATTTCAGCATCTGCAGTCATTGGAGCCTTCTACTCCTGCATCTCAAACATAAGACACTACAGCACAGTACAGGCCCTTTGGCTCATGATGTTGTGTCAACTTTTCAACCTACTTCAAGATCAATCTAATCCTTTCCTCCCATAGCCTTACATTTTTTCTTTCATCCTTATGCCTGTCTAAGAGTCTTTTAAATGTGCTTCTACCACCACCCATTGCAGTAGGTTCCATGCACCCACCACTCTCTGTGTGATAAACTTACCTCTGACATCCCCCCATACTTTCCTCCAATCACTTTAAAAATATGCCTCCTCATATTGGCAATTTCTGCCTTGGGAAAAACTATTTGACTATCTACTCAATCTATGCCTCTTATCATATTGTACACCTTTATTTAGTCACCTCTCATTCTTCTTTGCTCCAAGAGAAAAACACTAGTTCACTCTACCTATCCCTTTAAGACATACTCCCTAATCCAGGCAGCAACCTGGTAAATCTCCCCTGGATCCTATTTAAAGCTTCAACCGCCCTCCCCTAATGAGGTGACAAAAACTTGACACAATAATCTGTTTGTTTTGTTTTTATGCAGTGTACGCAGTTAATGGTTGCTCTTGTCTCCTTGTCATATGATCTAAAGCACATTTGTGATCAGTGTAGAGTCAAAGTAAATACCATCCCCGCCAATGTTTGTGGTCCATCATGTAATTTACACTGTTCCATTTCATTAAATTGTACCTGCAGGGACTGGCCCATCTTCACTCTCACCACGTCATCCATCGTGACATCAAAGGACAGAACGTGTTATTGACTGAGAATGCAGAAGTAAAGCTTGGTAAGCATTTCAGGACAGTTAGAATCTTCATTAGCGTTCTACCAACTGGGAGATGATAACTGACACAAGAATCCGGGACATCTCCCTGTGAGGATATGATAAATTGCAATTTCAATAGGCTCTTAGCTATTCTGCAAACATACTATATAACAGGCTCTTCAAAGATAAATCCTGAGGATTAACTGTCCTTCCAGTTAACCTACTCTTCTTTATTTTGAGATGCAGGCCCTTCCAGTGCAAATACACCCATGTGACCAATTAACCTACTAACCTGCACATCATTGGAATGTGGGAGGAAACTGGAGAACCTAGAGACAACCCACGCGGTCATGGGGAGAATGTACAAAGTCCCTACGGACATAGGTGGAATTGAACCCAGAATGCTGCTGTTGTTATAGTTATGCTGACTGCCATGCCATCCTGCCACCCAGAAATATCTATTTTGCTTAAAGCCCATTTCTTACAACGATATCTATTATTCTGTGAGTCTACATGATGCAGCAATTTGCATAGTTTGTGTAGCAAAGTGGCTCAGCGAGTAAGTTGGTGTCTCACAGCTGCAACAATCCTAACCTCCAACTGCATGTGTAGGGTTTTCATATTTTCCCTGTATTTTCCTGGGTGCTCCGGTTTCATCCCAGTTCCCGAAGTTGGCACTGTAAAGTGATTCTGCTAACTGAGATGCTACCATGCTACCCAGTGAAGAGTAGGGGCCCTGAAGAGTGAGTGTTCTGGAACAGAGCGACCTAGGGGTGCAAGTATATATTGTCCTGTCCAAGTCTTAGGCGTCCTGGCTATTTGGTATATGTGCCTAAGACTTTTACACAGTATCTAATTCACTGAAAGGAACATCGCAGATAGCCAGGATGGTGAATAAAGCATTTGGCATAAGACCTTAAGACATAGGAGCAGAATTAGACCATTTGGCCCATCAAGTCTGCTCTGCCATTTCATCATGACTGATCCATTTCTCCCCTCCTCAGCCTGGTGTTCATCAGTTGGGACATTGAATATAGGAGTTGGGGAGTTATGCTGCAGTTACTTCAGATATTAGTGAGGTTTCACTTGTAGAAAAGATTTACCAGGACGTTGACTGGACTTGGAGAGCTGAATTACATGGGGAGTTTGTGTAGACTAGGACTTTATTCCCTAGAATGCAGGAGATGAGAAGGTGAGAGAGGGTTACCAGATCATGAAGGGCATAGACAGGGTGAAAGCACATAGTCTTCTTCCCAAGGAGAAGGTACAAAAGCCAGGAAGACATAGACTTAAGATCCGAAACAAGGGATTGAAAAGAAATATGAAAGGCAGCTTCTTCACACAAAGGGTGGTTCATATTTGGAAAGAACTGCCAGGATCAATGGTTGGGGCAAGCATATTACCAACAGTTTAAAATATACCTATATAAATTCATGGATAGGAGAGGTTTAGACAGCTAAGGGCTAAGCAAAGATTGATGGGACTATCTCACTGGTCAAAACATTTAGTGTGGATGAGTTGAGCCAAAAGACTGCATGCATGCTGTATGACATTATGACTACTGTGCCTCCAGTTTCTATGTTCTTATGGTACAGAACTTGGGGTTGCCAGGTAGTGTAGTGGTTAGTGTAACAACATTATAGTGCCAGCAACTTAGACTCATTTCTTGCTGCTATCTATGAGGGGTTTGTACGTTCTCCCCGTAGCCACAGGGATTTCCACTGGGTGCTCCGGTCTCCTCCAACATTCCAAATAAGTGTAGGTTAGTCGGACAATTGGTCACATGGGTGTGATTGAGCAACATGCGATCATTGGGCCAGAAGGGCCTGCTACTGTGCTGTATCTCTAAATAAAATTAAAATAAAAACTTCCTTCCATGACTGTTTGTTAAATTAGATGTAGTAATGGGCTCAACATCGTTAAAGTTTAAGATATAAGGAACTGGCTATACCATTCAAATGAAGGCAGTGTCCAACATAATGCAGACAAAAAAAACCTCAAGTTTGGGTAACATGAAGAGCATTAGAAAAGGATGCCATCCTGCCCATTGTATCCATGTACCAAGCTTGTTGTTCATCCTTCATCTTAGAATGATTGTGTGAATACTCCATGTTTTCATTTCTCTTACCCAATTAGACCCTATAACCTTTAAGAAAAACAGGATGTGTGTGTGTGTGTGTGTGTGTGTGTGTGTGTGTGTGTGTGTGTGTGTGTGTGTGTGTGTGTGTGTGTGTGTGTGTGTGTGTCTGTGTGTCTGTGTGTCTGTGAGAGAGATGAGATTTTAAGGCAATGCCCTCTGACTGTCTAATGGTCTCTCTGCAGTTGATTTTGGAGTCAGTGCACAGTTGGACAGAACCATGGAGAAACGGAATACTTTCATTGGGACACCTTACTGGATGGCACCAGAAGTGATCGCATGTGACGAAAATGCGGATTCCACGTACGATTACAGAGTAAGCAAAGCGCGAGGGCACCTTACAAATTACCGCTAGGGTAAACGTATCCGGATCAAATGCAGTGGTGCTGTGAAAGCAGATGAGCTGGGAGACTGGTACCACCAGCCATGATCTGGAAGACACAGCCAACGAGGCTGAAGGAAGCATCATTACTGCTGTGAAAATATCATCAACAAGGTGGATGGTCACGGTCTTTCTTCCAGGGTAGGGGAGTCCAAAACTAAACGTCATAGGTTTAAGGAGAGCGGCAAAAGGTTTAAAGTTTTTCTCATAGAGGATGGTGGGCTGATGGAACGAGCTGCTGGCAGAAGTGGTAGGAATGGTGCAAATACGATGTTTAAAAGACACTTGGATGGGTTCTTGGATTTAAAGAAGATTTAGAAGGGTAATGGCTAAATGCGGAGAATCAGAATCAGGTTTTGATATCACTGCTATATGTCATAAAACTTGTTAACTTTGCAGCAGCAGCAGTACATAATACCAGAGAAAAAACTGTGAATCACAGTGGATATATTTATTAAATAAATTAGTTAAATTAAATTAGTGCAAACAAATGGAAATGAAAAAAGTAGTGAGGTTCATGGGTTCAATGTCCATTCAAAAATCAGATGACAGAGGGGAAAAAGCTGTTCCTGAATCACTGAGTGTGGCCCTTCAGGCTTTTGTACCTCCTTCCCAATGGTAACAGTGAGAAGAGGGCATGCCTTGGGTGATGAGGGTTCTTAATGATGGACACCAACTTTCTGCAGCATCGTTCCTTAATGATGTCCTGCATACTACAGAGGCTAATGCCCATGATGGAGCTGACAATTCTGCTTCTGGGGCGCCACCAAGAAGACAACTCGTGTGAGCAGCTCTGATGAATACCATCAAATACTTCCACTTCAGTCTGCTACACCTGGCGCTCAGCTCTCACCTGTGGCTCCAAGTAGCTGCAGCACGCGTAGCGGCCACACCTCGGTAAACCGTCTCGGCAGACGGGCCAAACCAGGTGAGGGTAGCCGACGGGTCTTCGACCCTCGGTGAGGTAGGAGATCTGCCTATCCCAGCGTGTGAAGTCTGGCCATGGCAGATTGAGCAGAAGAGACCGATTAATGGTCCAATGATCAAGAAGGCAGGCCAGCAGGCGTTGTGGAGAGCTAAGAGCACGACAAGGCACTTAGACGTCCTGGTCATCCACCGCAAGAGATGGTGATCTCTTTAAACTCACCCAGCAGAGGGCAAAGGCTGTAACTTGCCACGTACATGATTTCCCAATATGTCAGTGCGGCGTGGAGGGAAATCGTTCACCAATTGGAAATTCCAGATGCGATCTAATGATGACAGCTGAAAAACAGGACAAGCTCAGGTAGATAGTTGGGCAGTATTGATAACTCGGCTTGAAAGAGCCTGTTTCTATGCTGTGTAACTCTGTGGATCTAAATCTTCAAAAGGGAGCTAGAGTGGAATATAGAGCATAGAACAGTATGGCCCTTCAGCCCACAATGCTGTGCCTACCCATATAAACCTACCACAAGATTAATCTAATGTTTCCCTCTTATACAGCCCACATACCTTCCATTTATTTTTATGTCAATGTGCCAGTCTAAGAGTCTTTTAAATGTCTCCTCTGTATCAGCCTCTACCACCACCAAGATATCCAAGTGTCATAAAAGGGTGGATACCGCAGTAGCATAGCAGTTAACGCAACACTATTACAGCTCAGGGCGTTGGAGTTTGGAATGCAATTCCTATGCTGTCTGTAAGAAGTTTGTATGTTCTCCCCATGAACCACATGGGTTTCCACCTGGTGCTCTAGTTCCCTCCCACATTTAGTAGGTTAATTGGTCAATGTAAATTGTCCCGTGAGTAGGCTAGGTTAAATAGGTTGGTTGCTGGGCGGGTTGTTGGGCCAGGATGGATGGTCTGTTTCACACTTTATTTCTAAATAAAAATTTTTTAAAAAGACCATTCCTTACGTGAATCGTCTCATTAGTGGACCTGAGGAAGTTTATCATAGATTGCAGAGGGATCTGCGTGGGCTGGAAAAGTGGCTGAAAAATTGTAGATGGAACTTAATGCAGCCAAGAGTGAGGTGTTGCACTTCAGTGGGACCAACCAGGGTAGGTCGCACGCAGTGAATAGCAGGGGACTGAGGATGCATGGTAGAACAAAGGGAATAAGGTACGTAACTCGTTGAAAGTGGCATCACAGGGAGATAGGGCCATAAAGGCAGCTTTTGGCACATTGGTTTTCATCAATCAAAGTATTGAGCACAGGAGATGGCATGTTATGTTGAAGTTGTATAAGATAAAGGCAGTCCCCGGGTTACGTATGAGTTCCGTTCCTGAGTCTGTCTTTTAAGTTGGATTTGTACATAAGTCGGAAGAAGTACATCCGGTATTATTTAGCGTCAGTTAGTCAAACGTTTGTCTTAGTATACAGTATATATTTTACCTTTCTATGCATATAAAACACTTAAGAAACGTATGTATTCCAATAATTAAGCCACTGCGTTGCTTAGTAATAATTGTAGCTTTCATCAGGGCAGGGCCTTTCACATGCTCCATTATTCTCACTTTATCCTTTAAAATTGTTCTGTTCGTTGACCGACTGTAGCCTAACACTTTTCCAATGACCGATGGTGTTTCACCTTTTTCCAAACGCTTTATTATTTCCACTTTATTTTCAATTGCGATCGCTTCCCGTCAATGGAACAGAAACACTGCAGGTGGCAGGTCCCGAGCTCTGACGGCTCTCGAGATCTGCTGGGTCCTAAGGACCATCGCACTGAGACAGGCTAAGTGGAACAAGTGGGGGCTGTGCTGGGTTTGGGTATTTGATCCTCCACAATATTCTACGTGGGAATTTAAACTGGAGGTGGCAGTGTTTTTTTTTACGAGGTCGAGTTGCGAGCTCGACATCAACCTGGCACGGATGGTACAGGAGTCACTGGATCGACATCAACCCGGCACAGATAGTACGGGAGTCACTGGATCGACATCAACCCAGCACGGATGGTACAGGAGTCACTGGATCGACATCAACCCAGCACGGGAGTGGTCTGTCACTAGATCGAACTCGGGAACCTCCGTTCTCCAGCCCAGAGCTGATCTCACTGTGCCACTAGCCGACCAGAATGGGGGGGGGTTTGGTCGGGGTGAATCTTACTAAGAAAAATTTAAGCCAATTACAAAGTTAAACACTCAACACAGTGTCAACGGCAATGACTTAAAATGGCAGATGGTGTCGCGATCTGACTTAAAATAGCGGACAGCGTTCTTCTTCCTCGGTTTGTAAGTACGAGTTGTCGGTAAATCGGATGTTCGTAACTCGGAGTCTACCTGTATTGGCGCAGCCTAATTTGGAGTATTGTTTGCAGTTTTGGTCACCTACCTACAAGAAAGATGTAAACAAGGCTGAAAGAGTACAGAGAAAATTTACAAGGCTATTGTCAGATCTGAAGGACTTGAGTTATATGGAAAGAGTGAATAGGTTTGGACTTTATTCTTTAGAACATAGAAAACCGAGAGGAGTTTGGTAAAGATATACAAAATTATGAGAGGTACAGATAGAATAAATGCAAACAGGCTTTTTCCACTGAGGTTGAGTGGGACTACAACCAGAGGTCATGGGTTAAGAGTGAAAGGTGAGAAGTTTAAACGGAATATGAGAGGAAACGTCTTCACTCAGAGGGTGGTGAGAGTGTGGAAAGAGCTGCCAGTACAAGTGGTGCATGTGAGTTTTGTTAAGTATATAGACAGTAGGGATATGGAGGGCTAAGGTCCCAGCTGATGAGAGTAGGTAGTTCAAACAGTTTCAGCATGCACTAAATGGGCTGAAGGGCCAGTTTCAGTGCTGTACTTCTTTTTGACTGTATTATAGGAAGGATGTGGAAGCTTTAGAGAGGGTGCAGAGGAGATTTACCAGGCTGCTGCCTGGATTACACAGCACCTCTTCTGAGGATAGGGTGAACAAGTTAGAGCCTTTCTCTTTGGAGTGGAGGAGGGCTTGGTGGAGGTATACAAGATGATAAGAAGCATACATCCAGTAGACAGCCAGCGACGTTTTTTGCGAAGTGGAAATGGCTGTAGCGAGGAGGCATAACTTTAGGGTGATTGGAGGAAAGTATAATGGGGATGTCAGAGATAAGCTTTTTACAGAGAGTGGTGAGTGCATGGAAGGCACTGGTAAGGATGGTGGGAGAGGCAGATATATTATGAATTTTTAAGAAGCTCTTATATAGGTACACCGTTGATAGAAAAATGTTGGAGGAAAGGGTTAGGTTGATCTTAGAGTAGGTTAAAAGGCACAACAATCTGGGGCTGAAGGGTCTGTACTGTGTTGCAGTGTTCTATGTTATTCGAGGCCTTTCTCTGTGTATGTTCAATCCTTGGAAAAGGGATTGGCGATGAATCTGTCACCAGCACCTCTGTGTTCCCTACCACTTTGTTTAATGTTAGCATCAAACGGCAAAGCTGCAGTCTAGAATCGAGCCTCCATTGCTGGCTTGGGAGTTACACTTCCCGTCGATACCACATCCTCTGTTGATACTGTTTTTTCTCTCATTTGTTTGCATAAATAAACAGTGATTAAGTGATCAGACTGTTTTTGGCCAAGGTACTTTATTATTCAGTGAAAAGGGGAAATGCAGGAACTTAAAAAACATTTTAGACTTAGTAAATAAAAAATATTGCAAATTCATAAGAGAACACAAGAGACTGCAACACGCACAAATGCCAAAGGAACTCAGCAAGTCAGGCAGCATCAATGGAGAGGGATAAACAGTCAATGTTTTAGACTGAGGCCCTTCATCGGGACCGGAAATAAAGGGTGAAGAAGCCAGAACAAGAAGGTGGGAGGAGGAGACGAGTACAAGCTGGCAGGTAATAGGTGAAGCCAGGTGAGGGGGAAGCTGCATAGGTGGCTAAGAGGGTATGAAGTGAGAAGCTGAGAGGTGATAGGTGGAAAAGGTGATGTGCTGAAGAAGAAGGAATCTGATTGGAGAGGAGAGTAGACTATGGGAGAAAGGGAAGGAGAAGGGGCCCTGGAGAGAGGTACCATCACACTACCTTAGCTGGAAAATGCATGTTTAGTTTATATTCAATGAGAAGTCCAAAAACAAACTGCTGGTATCAGTAAATGTGAGCACCAAACAGTCAAGACATAGAACATAGAAAATGACAGCACAATACAAGCCCTTCAGCCTATGATGTTGTGACAACTTTATAACCTACTCTTGAGATCAATCAAACTATTCCCTCTTACACAACACTGCATTTTTCTATTATCCATGTGCTTATCTGAGTGTTTTTTAAACGTCCCAAATGTATTTTCCTCTACCATCATCTCTGGCAGTGTGTTCTACGCACCCACCGGTCTCTGTGTAAAAAAAACTTAAACCTGATGTCCCCTCTATACTTTCTTCCAATTACCCTAAAAAGTGCCCCTAGTATTAGCATTGTATCCACTCATATCAGATGACTGTAGTAAAGAAACTCAGACACTTCTCTTTGGAAAGAGCAACAATCCCAAAATGCTGGCGGAATCAACAGGTCAAGTGGTGTCCATGGAAATGAATAAATAGTCAATCTTTCAGGCCTCCTACCAGTCTACTTTCATATAACCAAGGCTGAACTGGTCAGCTGCCATTCAGTACTTACCCAAGGGGTAAGCTCTTCACTACTTCCTCAGGAAGTCCAGTTTGCCAGCAATGCCCATTGCCCAAGGATAAACTTCCATAGAAGAAACATTTCTGCCACTTCCAGCAATATCTCAACAGCTAACCCAGTATAAAGTCAGACACTCTCAGTTCCTGTCGAAATGCTCCTGATCTGATCACTGATTCTGGGAACAATAGAAAATGGATGGCCAGGTTCTGCTGCCAGCTGGAACAATTGTTGGGAATGTGGGGAATGCTGCTGTTGACTGCTGAATATGTATGGCCTTCTGGCAGCCTCCCTCCCCACTCCCCTGCTCCCAGCCCAGAGCACCATAGATTACCGTAGTTTCCATTCCACTTTCCAAAACACCCAAAACGAGTCTTATTAACAGAGGTCACATGCAAATAAATTACTGATTATTTATCTATTTAGAGTTACTGCATGATTACAAGCCCATCCGGTCCAATGAATCTGCATCGCCCGTTTACACCCATGTGACTAATTAACCTGCTAACTAGCATGTCTTTGGAATGTGGGATGAAACCAGAGCACCTGGAGGAAACCTACACGGTCACAGGGAGAACACACAAACTCCTTACAAACAGTGGTGGAGAATGGCCCATGGTCACTTGCATTGCAAAGCATTACACTAGCTGCTAGGGTATCATCCCTCCACAAAAGCACAGCTAAAGGGAGTGCAATCCAAACGTAGACAACAGTCAAGGATTTAAAGTTCCAGAAGCCAATGAATGGAACAGCAGTAATGTCAAAGTTCAGAGTTCAGATAAAATTTATTATCAGAGTACATACACGTCATCACATACAACCCTGAAATTGTTTTTATGTGGACGTACTTAGCAAATTTATAGAACAGCAACTGCATTCAGTATCAATAAACTGTGCAAATGCAGATCTTAATAAATGGCAATAAATAGCAAGCATAAAATAACAATATAAAAGAGTCTTTAAATGAGTGTAGTTATCCCCCTTTGTTTAAGAGCCTGATGGTTGAGGGGTAGTAACTGTTCTTAAACCTGGTGGTGTGAGTCTGAGACACCTGTACCTACCTGATGACAGCAGCGAGAATAGACAATAGACAGTAGGTGTGGGAGTAGGTCATTCGGCCCTTCTAGCCAGCACCGCCATTCACTGTGATCATGGCTGATCATACACAATCAGTACCCCGTTGCTGCCCTCTCCCCATATCCCTTGACCCCGCTATCTATAAGAGCTCTATCTAACTCTCTCTTGAATGCATCCAGAGACTTGGCCTCCACTGCCTTCTGGGGCAGAGCATTCCACATATCCACCACTCTCTGGGTGAAAAAGTTTTTCTGCATCTCTGTTCTAAATGGCCTACCCCTTATTCTTAATAGAGCCTGGCCTGGGTGATGATGATTTTTGATGACGGATGCTGCTTTTCTACGGCAATGTTTTATGTAGATGTACTCAATGGTTGGCAGGGTTTACCTGTGATGTCCTGGGCTGAGTCTGCTACCTTAGGTAGGATGTTCCACTCAAAGGCATTGGTGTTTCCGTACCAGGCCATAATGCAGCCAGTCAGCACACTTTCCATCTACGGAAGTTTGCCGAGGATTTTGATGGCATGCTGAATCTCCGCAGACTCCTGAGGAAGTAGAGGTCCTGACATGCTTTCTTCACAATTATATTTATATGATGGGTCCAGGACAGGTCCGCTGAGATAGTGACACACAGGAATTTAAAGTTACTGACCCTCTCCACCTCTGATCCTCCAATGATTACTGTCTCATGGACCTCTGGTTTCCCTTTCCTGAAGTCTACAACCTTAGTCTTATTGACATTGTTGTAATAAGTCATATTGGTAATTCTGCAACATGGTAACAGGCCCTTCAGCCATGGAGTCCATGCTGACCATCCACCTCCCATTTACACCAAACCTAAACTAGTATATTTTAATCTTTGCAACACACAAAAACCGAACGAAGGGTCTCGGCCCGAAACATCAACAGTGCTTCTTCCTATAGATGCTGCCTGGCCTGCTGCATTCCACCAGCATTTTGTGTGTGTTTTGCTTGAACTTCCAGCATCTGCAGATTTCCTCGTGTTTGTGATATTTTAATCTTTACCCATTTCAATCCAATCCCCTTAGATTCTACCACTCCCCTCCACACTGCAAACAACTTACAGTGATGGAATCATTGAGTTACTGACCATGGAAATATAGCCTACTCAAACATGCCCACAAATATTTCCATCTAAACTCGATCTAAATCTTTCCCATCCAAGGATAGGAAGCGTTTTGAAGTCCAAACGTCTTTTAAGTGTTGTTATTGTACCTCTGCCGCAACTACCTCCTCTGGCAGCTCATTTATGGTATGCACCACCCACTGCATAAAGAAGTTGCCTCAGAGAACACCTCCTAATGCTTCCTCCTCTCTCCTTAAACCTATATGCTCCTGAGATTTAGATTCCCTTTTCCAGGGCAAAAAGAAGATATGCAGTTAGAACAAAGAACATGGAACAGTACAAGCACTTCAGTCCATGATGTTGTGCTGAGCCCTCAATCTTCTACAAAATTAATCTATCACTTGCCTTCCACATAGCCCTCAATTTTTCTTTCATCCATGCATCTCTTATATCTCTATTGCATCTGCCTGAACTAGCAACCCTGGCAGTGCATTCCACATACCCACCACTCTCTGTGTAAAAAAAACTACTACTGACACCCCATGGATGGGTGGTGTAGCAGTTAGCGTAATACTATTACAGCTTGGGGCGTCAGAGTTCAGAGTTCAATTCTGATGTTATCTGTGAGGACTCTGTATGTGGAATGTGTGTTTCCCCCCGCAGTCCAAAGACTTACCTGTTAATAAGTTGATTGGTCATTGTAAATTGTCCCATGATTAGGCTAGGTTTAAAATGGGGTGTTGCTGAGCAGTGAGGCTCAAAGGGCTGGAATCGTCATTTCCAAGCTGTATCTCAATAATCAAATAGAATCCTCCCCATGCTCTTTGCCAATCACCTTTAACTTATGTTCTCTCATATTAGCCATGTCCAACCTGTCTACTCTAACCATTCTTCTTATCTTATACATCTCTATCAGGTCACCACTAATCCTCTTTTGCCCCAGCTTGCTCAACCTTTCCTCATGAGACAGACTCTCTGCTCCAAGACCCGCTGTAAAGCTTCCACACCTTTCCGTTAACGAGGCGACCAGAACTGAACACAATACTCAAAGTTGGGTCTAACCAGGGCTTTATAGAGCTGCAGCATTACCTCATGGCTCTTGAACTCATTCACCTGACTAACGAAGGCCAACACACCACACGCCTCCTTAACCTGTGCGGCAACTTTAACAGACCTACGGACTGGTGAATCTCAAGATCCTTCTGTTTCTGCCTTCAAGTCTGACATTTCAAAGGGTGTCACTCCAAGTTCGACATTCCAAAATGTATCACTTCACACTTCACTGGAATGACTTCAAATGCCCAGCTCTGCATCCTATCAATGTGGGAGTAGGCAGTTTAAATGGTTTGGCACAGACTAGATGGGCCAAGTGGCCTGTTTCTGTACCGTACTTTTTTATGCCTCTGTGTCTTCTTGTAACCCATGACTACCTTCCAAGTTATCCACAGCGCCACTAACCTTTGTGCCATCTGCAAACTTACCAACCCATCTTTGCATTTCCTTGCCCAAGCTATTTATAAATATCTCAAAGAGCAGCATTTACCTCAACTATGTTGGGTTGATTTTATTCCCTGCTATAAAGTCACCCAAATTAACCTACCGACCTGTTCATCTTTAGCATGTGGGTGGAGATCTGAGCACCTAAGAGAAAGCCACATTCTCACAGAGAGCGGATGTACAACCTCTGCATATGCAGCATCAGCTAGAAGGATCAAAGTCTGGTTTCTAGGACTGTTTTGCAGCAGCTCTAACGAGCTGTGTCACTGTAACCTCAACACTGGGGCAATAAGGACAAACGAAGTAAGATTGTGTGTTTACATGGTGCCTTTAAAACCTCAGATGTCCCATGAAGTCGATTAATTATTCTTTGACATTTTGCCACTATTGTAATGTGACAGGCAATTCACACAGCAAACTCCACAACAGTAATGTGATAAAGACCAGATAATCTGTTTTCTTTTATCATGAGAGATAAGTATTGACCAGAGCATTCTTATCTTCAGAATATTACCCTGGGACTTTTGTGTGCAAGAGGCTGACAGAATAATGCTGTATGTGAAGATAGTTACTGCCGTCATAACTTGGCAATTCTGAGAAGAGAATTTTGTGCTTTGTTGATCAAGTTAACAGCCTCAGATTCACAAAACTCTACTTCAGGAAGATAAATAATAAAATGGAATTCATCTGCGATGCAGATGGACATTCAGAGACTGACAAAGGTATCTCTGATGAGAGAAGCACAAGCTAAAATATGGATACTTCATGGGATAATTGCGTTAGAGCAAAATCTGATTTTATACACTGTCATAAAGAGAATAGATTGAGGTTCATAGATGAACTCTTTGATTAAATCTAGGAGAAAAAAATGATTTCAGGAAAAGCTTGGTTATGACTGGCCCCAAAATATATTATTGTGGGCTGTTCACCTACATATTTCTTCCAGAATTTACAATTTTTCTGGTGCAATTCTATTAAAATTGATGCTAAACTGTGAAATGGTTTTGGATTGGGAAATTTACATTCAGGTAATGGTGGTCTTCCAGTGAATAGATGGCCTTTCTTAAATGGAAATTGTGCCTGTTCCATTTACAATCATTACAATGGATAATTCTGTAGAAAAAAAGAACATGAAAAATGGGATATTTTTCTTCCATTGCACACTTTCCCTGATCCTCGAATGACTTTTGACTAACTGATTAACATATTTTAGGAACAGCTCTTTATTCTGCAGCTTCCATTGAAGAGGGGGAAACTGCAGTAGGTCAAATGGTATTTCTAGATGCCACACATGACAAGCTCTTCCTCAACATTATAGGCAGGGTATCCATTTTAAATCATAAACCCATCTCAGTGCTGTGTTGGTGCAAGGTGTTGGGTGCAAAAAGAAGTCACTTCATAATGGAGAATATCCAATAGGATGAAAATCATAAATATGTAACATTTTGTCAGGCAAAACCATGACTTCATCACAGGAGGTTATTAGTCAACTACTTGTATGAACTGTAGATATTGTTATGAGTGCAAGCAATTTTGCCAACCAACTTTCCAGCTCTTAGCTTCATCCCTCCCCCTCCTGTCTTCTCCTATCATTTTGGATCTCCCCCTTCCTCTCCCACTTTCAAATCTCTTACTATCTCTTCTTTCATTTAGGCCTGACGAAGGGTCTCGGCCTGAAACGTCAATTGTACTTCTTCCTATAGATGCTGCCTGACCTGCTGTGTTCCACCAGCATTTTGAGTGTGTTGCTTAAGCAACTTTACTTATTATTTTCTTATTTACTTAGAAATACAGCGCGGAATAGGGCCTTCCAGTCCTTTGAGCTGCATCACCAACAACCCCCGACAACCCCGGTTTAATGCTAACCTAATCACAGGACAATTTACAATGACCAATTAAACTACCCGGTACGTCCGTAGACCATGGGTGGAAACTGGAGCACTTGAAGGAAACCCACGCATTCCACAGGGAGGACGTAGTCTCCTTACAGAGAACACCAGGACCAAACTTCAAAAAGGTGGGTTACATGCATCTTAAAACCAGAGCCACAGTTCCAGCAATATGGCACTAGTGACTGATAGCAACATCTTGCAGACAGCTTACAAAACTACTAGATACTCTTCTTCTAAATATACTTCTACTCCTTCTTCTGAAATGCGATTGACTGCAGCCTGTAATTTCTCTTTTAAGAATGTAGCTCTGGGCTGTCTGAACAACTTGGTGCCTCTGCAGTCTCCTGGGGGACTCTGTGTGGATGAGATTCTATGTCGATTCATAATGACGGGATATAAACCTGTCGTTGGATTTCCTGGAGCCAATGAAAGCGGCAAGCAAGATAAAAATTGTTGATGACCAGAGTGGAAAACTGATATGTGTTCAGTGTGTTTGACCGGACTCGCTCGCTGTTGCCGGCGGCCAGAAGCTACGGGAGCCTTGAGTCTTATGCCGTTAGGTTCAGGAACAGTTGCTGCCTGGCAACCATCAGACATCTGGACGGGCTTGCCTCAGTGTTGAACATGCTCCGCAGTTGTGGATTCACTTTGTGGACTCTGCAGTTCATGTTCCTTATGTTTTTCATTTACTTTTTTTTTGATTATTTGTATGATTTCATCAGGGCACTTCAGTGCTGAACTAACTCTACAGCTTTGGCTTGCGGCCATCAGCACAACACTGAAGATTCGCTTTTGCGGACCCCATGATTAATGATATTGGTTTATTTTTAATTGTTTGCACAACTGTTCTTATTTTCCATTGTTAGGGCTTTTTCTTTGAATGAGTTTGATTATGTTTCTTTGTTCTGTGGCTGCCTGTAAGAAGACAAATCTCAAGCTGTATACAATGCATACATTTTGATAATAAAATTACCCTGAACTTTCAGTTCATACCCTGCTCTCATCAGCTACCTCGGGACCCAGAGAAGCAGAGCAGAAACAACTCACCCTATGTTATATTTTGTAGCTCCAGAAACCAATCAAAGAATAAAAACATGAGCCTGGGGATCTGGTGTAGTTAGATTTACTTTTAGTGAGGCAATCATCACTTATATATGCCATGGTGCCGTAGTGACTAAAGTTCGCTTCCTACAAAGCGAGATCCAATAGCACGAATGGAAACGATGCTTCATTACCAAATGAACTCAATGCTTTCTATCCCGCTTTGAAAGGGAGAATATAACTACAGCTGTGAAGATCCTGGTGACCCTGTGATCTCTGTCTCAGAGGCCGACGTTAGGCTGTCTTTAAAGAGAGTGAACCCTCGCATGGTGGATGGTCCCGATTAAACCTGGTAAGGCTCTGGAAACCTGTGTCAACCAACTAACGGGAGTATTCGAGGACATTTTCAACCCCTCACTGCCATGGGTGGAAGTTCTCACTTGCTTCTAAAATGCAGCAATTATACCACTGGCTAGGAAGAATAATATGAGCTGCCTTAATGACTATCGCCTGGTAGCACTCACATCGACAGTGATGAAATGCTTTGAGAGGTTGTTCATAACTAGACTGAACTCCTGCCTCAGCAAGGACCTGGGCCCATTGCAATTTGCCTATCGCCACAATAGATGCAAACTCAATGGCTCTTCACATGGCTTAGATCACCTGGACAACACAAACACCCATGCCAGGATGCTCTTCATCAACTATAGCTCAGCATTTAACACCATCATTCCCACAATCCTGATTGAGAAGTTGCAGAACCTGGGCCTCTGTACTTCCTTCTGCAATTGGATCCTTGACTTTCTATCCAGAAATCCACAATCGGTGCGGATTGGTGATAACGTATCCTCCTCGCTGACGATCAACACTGGTGTACCTCAGGGGTGTGTGCTTAACCCACTGCTCTACTGTCTATATACACATGACTGTGTGGCTAGGCATAGCTGAAATACCATCTATAAATTTGCTGATGATACAACCGCTGTTGGTAGACGAGAACGTGTACAGGAGTGAGATATGCCAACTAGTGGAATGGTGCCGCAGCAACAACCTGGCACTCAACGTCAATAAGACGAAAGAGCTGGTTGTGGACTTCAGGAAGGGTAAGATGAAGGAACACATACCAACCCTCATAGAGGGATCAGAAGTGGAGAGAGTGAGCAGCTTCAAGTTCCTGGGTGTCAAGATCTCTGAGGACCCAACCTGGTCCCAACATATTGATGCAGTTATAAAGAAGGCAAGACAGCGACTATACTTCATGAGGAGTTTAAAGAGATTTGATATGTCAACAAAATAACACTCAAAAACTTCCATAGATGTACCATGGAGAGCATTCTGACAGGTTGTATCACTGTCTGGGATGGGGTTGTGGGGTGTTACTGCACAGGACTGAAAGAAGCTGCAGAGAGCCGTAAATTTAGTGGGCTCCATCTTGGGTGCTAGCCTACAAAGTACGCAGGACATCTTCAAGGAGCGGTGGCTCAGAAAGGCAGCGTCCATTATTAAGGACCTCCAGCACCCAGGGCATGCCCTATTCTCACTGTTACCATCAGGTAGGAGGTACAGAAGCCTGAAGGCACACACTCAGCGATTCAGGAACAGCTTCTTCCCCTCTGCCATCCAATCCCTAAATGGACATTGAACCTGTGAAGACTACCTCACTTTTTTAATATATATTATTTCTGGGGTTTTTTGCACAATTTTTATCTATTCAATATACTTTTACTATGATTGATTTACTTATTTATTATTATTGTTATTTTATTTTCTTCTATATTATGTAATTTCGTGACACTTGTCGGTGATAAGCCTGATTCTGATTCTTACGTATGCCATTCTTGGAGTTCTTACATACGTACAAGAATGAGAGGGGATCTGATAGAGGTCTACAAGATTATGAGAGGCATAGATAGGGTGGATAGTCAGTACCTGTTTCCCAGGGCATCAATAGCAAACACCAGAGGGCATATGTACAAAATTAAGGGAGGGAAGTTTAGGGGAGACATCAGGGGTAAGTTTTTTACACAGAGGGTTGTGAGTGCCTGGAATGACTTGCCAGGGATGGTGGTGGAGGCTAAAACATTAGGGGTATTTAAGAGCCTCTTGGACAGGCACATAGATGAAAGAAAAATAGAGGGTTATGGGGCAGTGTGGGTTTAGTACTTTTTTTAAGGATTATATGGGTTGGCACAACATAGAGGGCTGAAGGGCCTGTACTGTGCTGTAGCGTTCTATGGTTCTATCATCTATAATGAATTATGTGAAAAAAAAAACAAAGAATGCTCAATCAAACAATATACAGGTATTTACAAAATTACTCAAAGATTACTGAAATATTATATACACCACACCCTTCACTCTGAGAGATTGCCGAAGAAGACAGAGATAATCCCAAAGATTCACAATCCGTTGTACCATTTTAGCCCTGAACGGCCCCTCATGTAGTGCTGAAACATGCTCATTTTTTCTTATATTATTATCTGCTGACTGGTTGCATCACAGCCTACATAAAGCAGTGGATACTGCACATTAAGGCCATTAAACCTTTCCCTCCATTAAACACATCTACAAGGACTGCTGTTGCAGTAAAGCATATCCTTCATGAAGGACATCCCAACACCCGTGATATGCTCTCTTCTCACTGCTGCCATCAGAAAGGAGGTACAGGAGTCTCGGGGCCCTGCACTACCAGGTTCAGGAACAGTTATTGTCCTTCAACCATCATCTTAAACCAGAGGGGATAACTTCACTCAACGTCACTGACCCCAACACTGAACAGATCCCACAACCTATGGACTTATTTTCAAGGACCTTTCATCACACGTTCTTGATATTCATTGTTTATTTTTTCCTTTCTGTATTTGCACAGTTTGTTGTCTTTTGCACGTTGGTTGTATGCCCATCTTGTTATGTGTCCACTTTGTTGAGTGCAATGTCTCATTGATTCTATTGTGTTTCTTTGCATTTACTGTGAATACCCACAATAAAATGAATAGTATAAGGTGACTTTGAATATTGAAAGTACAGTTTAGTTTTCAAAATTTGAGAATCTTAAAAAAGGCTCTAAAAGTAATCCGGGAAATTATAGGCCGGGAAGTTTGACATCGGTAGTAGGTAAATTATTGGAAGGAGTACTAAGAGATAGGATCTACAAGTACTTGGATAGACAGGGACTTATTACGGAGAGTCAACACGGCTTTGTGCATGGTAGGTCATGTTTAGCAAATCTATTAGAGTTCTTCAAGGAGGATACAAGGAAAGTGGATGAAGGGAAGGCAGTGGATGTTGTATACCTGGACTTCAGTAAGGTCTTTGACAAGGTCCCGCATGGGAGGTTAGTTAGGAAGATTCAGTCACTAGGTATACATGGTGAGGTAGTAAATTGGATTAGACATTGGCTCAAAGGGAGAAGTCAGAGAGTGGTAGTGGAGGATTGCTACTCTGAGTGGAGGCCTGTGACTAGTGGTGTGCCACAGGGATCATTGCTGGGTCCATTGTTATTTGTCATCTATATCAATGATCTGGATGATAATGTGGCAAATTGGATCAGCAAATTTGCTGATGATACAAAGTTGGAGGTGTAGTGGACAGTGAGGAAGGTTTTCAAAGCTTGCAGGGGGATTTGGACCAGCTGGAAAAATGGGCTGAAAAATGGCAGATGGAGTTTAATACAGACAAGTGTGAGGTATTTCACTTTGGAAGGACAAACCAAGGTAGAACATACATAGTAAATGGTAGGTCACTGAGGAGTGCAGTAGAATAAAATAAAACATTCCCTAAAAGTGGCTTCACAGGTAGATAGGGTTGTAAAGAGAGCTTTTGGTACATTGGCCTTTATAAATCAAAGTATTGAGTATAAGAGTTGGAATGTTGTGGTGAGGTTGTATAAGGCATTGGTGAAGCCACATTTGGAGTATTGTGTGCAGTTTTGGTCACCGAATTACAGGAGGGATATTAATAAGGTTGAAAGAGTGCAGAGAAGGTTTACAAGGATGTTGCCGGGACTTGAGAAACTGAGTTACAGAGAAAGGTTGAATAGGTTAGGACTCCATTCCTTGGAGCATAGAAGAATGAGGGGAGACGATAGAGGTATATAAAATTATGATGGGTATGGATAGAGTGAATGCAAGCACTGAGGCTAGGGGAGAAAAAAACCAGAGGACATGGGTTAAGTGTGAAGGGGGAAAAGTTTATAGGGAACATTAGTGGGGGCTTCTTCACACAGAGAGTGGTGGGAGTGTGGAATGAGCTGCCAGATGAAGTGGTAAATGCGGGCTCACTTTTAAAAACTTGGACAGGTACATGGATGAGAGGTGTATGGAGGGATATGGTCCAGGTGCAGGTCAGTGGGACTAGGCAGAAAAATGGTTCGGCATAGCCAAGAAGGGCCAAAAGAAGGACCCTGTTTCTGTGCTGTAATGTTCTATGGTTCTGAGAATGTTTACACTTTACCCTTGTGTACTTCCAGTACATAGTATAGTGCATACGAGGCATTTTGTTACTTGGTCCTGCCACTCTCAATAAATTACCTTTCAGAATTCTCTGACACAATCACTGCAACAAACACAATCATTCTGTTCTATTTGCTCAGAACCAAGAATCTCAGTGAAACATCCCAAATATTGAAAGCCCTTGATAGAGTGGATGTAGAGATGATGTTTCCTATAGATGGAGAGTCTAGGACCAGAGGGCACAGCCTCAGAAGAAGAACAGAAACAAAGAGAAATTTCTTTATTCAAAGGGTGGTGAATCTGTGGAGTTCATTGCCACAGATGGCTGTGGATATCTAGACATTTAAAGCAGAGATTGGCAGGCACTTGGTTAGTAGGGGTGCCAAAGGTTACGGGGAAAATCCAGGAGAATGGGGTTGAGAGGGAAAATAAATCAGCCATGATCGAATGATGGAGCAGGCACAACGGGCTGATAGACCTAATTCTGCTCCTATGTCTTATGTTCATGTGGACCCAATGAAAGCTCATTAGTCTGAAACATTACTTCTGTTCTTTTCCCCCATCTAGCACACACTGTACAGTGTATTACCAATATATGTATTCTTTTTCAGTATTTTGACGGCAAGTTATTTTGATACTCAAGAGCTACCACAAATTAACGGCATCTTGAACGTTAGGAAGTTAGGTGTAAGAATGAAACTTGTTTACCAACTGTCTTTAGGCCGCTACATCCTTGTGGTTTGATTTTAAGATGAAATCAGTCTGGCAGACAGACACATTTTCTTGTAATCAAGTAACAACAATTTTGCATTATTTAAATTGTTACCGAATTTTTTTTTATCATAACTTGCAATCATGACTGCCTCTGACGTTGGGGAATGATAGCCTGTAAATAAAGAGTAGGAAAACTTCAAAACAATGAACAGGGAGGCTATTCTACTCACCTACCTGCAGTGACGCTTTGAAAGGCAGATCCAATTAGCCCCATTTCTTGTCTTCTTTTCCTCTAGTTCATTATGAGAATATATCCAAGCACTTTTGAAAATAAATAATTTATCTGCTTCCATCAACCTTTCGGGGAAGTATGCAATTTACTTCCAAGAAAAATACTTCAAAGTAAATTTATAATCAAAGTACATAACTGTTACCATATACTACCACGATTCATTCTCTTGCAGGCATTTACAGGAAAAATAAAGAATGCTACAGAATTTAAGAAAAACGATACATAAATTTTGACAAACAGTCACAAAGCTGAAAGTGCATTTATTATTGAAGTATATATGCAGTACACAACTCGGAGATTCATCTTCTCCAGACAGCCATGGAACCAGTTCAAAGAAAAAAATCAACACCTCCCTAGGTGCGAAAACAATTTAATTGTGCAAACGGCAACAAGAAAGAATGAGCAAAAATGCAGAATATAAATACACGAACTCGAGAGGGTCTAAAACTGCAGTCCAATCCACAAACCACAGACCCAGAACTCGGGTACCATCCTCTGAAAGAACACAGGAACTTTCCTTTGGGAGCAGCAAGCGAGAGGGAGAAAGAGACTGTCACATGTAAACACCTTTCTCTGGCAGCACCCTTGAAATGTGGGAATACAGGGAATCAGATTTTATATAAAAGGAACGTGGTTTCTACACTTAATGGCCACTTTATTAGGTACACCTGCTCAATAATGTAAATATCTAACCAGGCAACCATGTGACAGCAACTCAATAAGTACATGCAGACATGGTGAAGAAGTTCAAGTCGCTGTTCAGAACAAACATCAAAATGGGGAAGAAATATGATCTAAGTGCCAGGCGGGGTGGTTTGAGCATTTCAAAAACTGCTGATCTCCTAGGGTTTTGATGCACAACAGTTTCTAGAGTTTACAGTGAATGGGTCAAAAAGAGTTTGTACGTTCTCACTGTGACCATGTGGGTTTCCTCCAGGTGCTCCGGTTTCCTCCCACATTCCAAAGATGTAGGTTAATTGGTCATTGTAAATTGATCCATGATGGGGCTAGGATTAAATTGGGGGTTTGCTGGCTGGCGTGACTTGAAATGCCAGTAGGGCCTATTCCGTGCTATATCTTCATACAATACGCTAAAAAGATGTTGTAGCATTGGGGAGGGTTCAGAGAAAGTTCATATGAATGATCCCAGGGTTGAAAGGGTTAACATTTGATGAGCATTTGATGGCTCTGGGCCTGTACTCACCAGAGTTTAGAAGAACAAGGGTGGTCTCATTAAACTTATCAAATATTGAAAGGCTTGGATAGAGTGGATATGGAGAGGATGTTCAGTGGAGGAATCTAGAATTAGAGGGCTCTGACTCTGAATAGAAGGATGTCCTTTTAGAACTGAGATGAGGAGGAAGTTCTTTAGCCAGAAGGTGGTGATTCTGTGGAATTCATTGCCACAGACAGCTGTGGAGGCCAAGTCACTGGGTATAGTTAAAGCGGAGGTTGATAAGCTCTGATTAGTAAAGGTGTCAAAGGTTAAAGGGAGAAGGCAAGATAATGGGGCTGAGAGGGATAATAAATCAGCCATGATAGAATGGCAGAGCAGACTTGATAGGCTGAATGGCCTAATTCTGCTGCTATGTCTATGGTTTTATAAACAGCAAAGCTTTACTGACACCTTGGTGTCCACATATTGGACTGCTTACATAATCAAGGGTGAGATGCAATAGTCGCTTTGTAATAAATCCTCAGTTTGTCTGATATTTTGCTGGTAATTAAGGTGTTTGACTCCCCATTCATTATGTTATTTCATTTCCCGCAGAGTGACCTGTGGTCTTTGGGAATCACCGCAATTGAAATGGCAGAAGGAGCTCCTCGTAAGTAGTCTTGTTCATTGTTCACTGAAGCACACCCAGGCAATTTAAGGGTCACGTGGGTGGCCCATTAGTGTAGCAGCCGTGGGGGAATGCTGCCGACTGGCACATTCTCGGCTGCAGGGGTACGTGCTGAGGGACGCACTCAAACTTGGTGCAGCCACCGCAAGGGCCCGGTGGGGAAGGACCACCGTCTAGGGTTCTTCTCCCACGGGAGTTGAGGGGTGGGGGGGGCTGGGTGTATACCCCTGAACAAGTATATGTAAATATGAAGTAACAGAGGGCCACATGGGTGGCGAAAAGTGTGGGAATGTAAAGACTGTAACGGAAACATTTGTAAAGGACTGAGAGTCATTGAATGGTTTATTGTACATAATTTTATTTTTGATAAAGTATATATTTTTTTAAAAATTAGTGTAGCAGTTAGTGGAATGGCTTTACAATGTACAATGCAAGTAATCACTGATCGAGGTTTGATTCCTACTGCTGTCTATATGGCGCTTGTACATTCTCCCCATGACCATGGGAGTTTCCTCTGGCTATTCTGTTTTCCTACCACATTCCAAGAATGTACAGGTTAGGGTTAGTGATTTTGGATATGCTGTGTTGGCACCAGAAACGTGACAACACATTGTGAGCTCTCCTCAGCACAATCCTATCTGATTTGATTTGCTGCAAATGACTCATTTCCCTGTATATTTCAATCTTTCGATGTATGTGTGACAAATAAAGCTGATCTTTCTTCTTTCAACGCACACTGTAGTGAAACTTACAGGGCAAAGTAGGCCATTCGTCCCATCAGATTCCTGCATTGGGAACATATTCCCATTGCTCTCCATTTTTCTGGTATGTAGGGAGAAAGCAAAAAAAGGGGTGACTCATTTCAGAGGATCAGAAATGGGACCAGTACATAATTATCATCACAGAAAAGGCATGACACTGTCTCTACTTCCTTCGAAGTCTGCATAGATTTGGCATGTTATTTCTCTTCTGTTATTACCCTACCAAAATCAGGCTCCTGAACTGACGTGGATAACTTCAATCGCTGCTACTCTGAACATGAACCATTCAGAAGGCGTAACGGAATAAGTTGTCCATAAATCTTTGAGTGTGTATTCAAGCTCCTGCTCCTCCTCTGTGATAGTTGTAATGAGAAGAGGGTATGTGGTGAGAGTCTTTAATCAATGATGCCACTTTCTTGAGGCTCTGCCTTTTGAAAGTGTCCTTGATTGGGTGGAGGTGTGTGCCCATGTTGGAGATGTCTGAGTCTATTGAGTAAAGTTTTTCCATTGTTCTGTATTTGATTTATTGATAATATATCTGTAGTTTTTATCTGCCCTTTTCAAAGTTTCCTTACTTCATTTCAAGCAATTTCACACCACAACCTTTACTTCACATCCCCTTTTAAGCGGTGCTGCCACATTATCAAACAAATAATTCTATCTCTCTGTTATTTCATCATTTTCACATTGTCATTTCTTTTTGCACTACTTCAGAATGCACGGCAATCTTTGAACCATTCTCTTGTTCAAAGATTTTGAACAAGATCTTTGAATTCAAAGATTCAAAGTACATTTATTATCAAAGTATGTACAGTATACAGAATACGATTCTGAGATTCGTCCTCCCACAGGGAACCACGAAACAAAGGAGCTTGAAGAGGCACACTCAAACATCAAACCCCAGCGTGCAAAAAAAAAAGATCAAATCGTGCAAATGATGAAGAGCAAGTGAACAGCTCATGGAATATCAAATGTCAAACCAGTTGTACAGTAGTATTCAGTTTAGCTCAATTCAATGCCTAGTATGCATTGATTGCCCTGATAAAACTTCTCAAAAGCAGCAAAACAAACGTAACCGGAATCCAATAGCACATGCAACATGAACTTCAAAGTCCCCCAAAACGAGCCCACAGACTTGCTGATTAACCCTTGCAATGTGGATCCCAAGACTCCTGCACTTTCCCCTGGCAGCAGCTAGCGAGAGGGAGTGGAAGACCGGTCAAATGCAGACAGGTGGCACCGAACACCTACCTGTCCTCTTCTCTCATCCTCGTGAACCTCAACCTTTCTCAATGCCTCAACTGGAGAGAAGCAATGGAGTCGATGATGCTCCCCTGGCTGGCCTCTGTGGCGCCCACTCCGCGCCAAACCTCATCGAACGCTCTCAGAGACAGCAAAGCGGCAGATTGCTCAATCGGCCCAAAAAATTCACCATCACAATATAGATCACAGGTTCTAATCACACACAGCTTGGTAGGAGAATCATATTTAAAAGAAGAAGAAGTAAAAGAAATAGTTTTGTGAACTGTCTGCAGGATGTCACTGTTGGTCACATGGTTTGCTGGCCCCTTCTTGAAGAAGATTGTTGTACATATGGTTGTTTTTATTATTACCATGTATACTATGAGCTTCACATCAAGTCAAAGTCAATTTATTATCCAGGTACATACACCATATATATCCATATATGACCTTGAGATTCATTTATTTGCAGGTCTTTGCAGGAAAATAAAGAAATTCAGTAGAATTTATGAAAAATTATACATAACTAAAGACTGACAAACAACCAGTATACAAAAGAAGATAAACTGCAAATGAAAAAGAAAGCTGAGAATATGAGTTGTAAAGAGTTCTTGAAAGTAAATGTGTAGATCATAGAATCAGTTCAGAGTAATGGTGATTGAAGTTATCCACAGTAGATCAGGAGCTTGATGGCTCTAGGGTAATAACTGACAATAAACGATATGGTAACAATACAAATGCTGGAGGAGCTCAGCAGGTCAGGCAGCATCTATGGAAAGGAATAAACCGTTGACGTTACAGGCTGAGACCCTTCATCAGATAAATCACATGCTGAATCTACGAAAACTTCCAAGAAAGTAAAGGCATTTTCATGCCTTCTTTGTGATGGCACTTACATGCTGGTCCCAGGACAGATCCTCTGATATGATCACACCAAGGAGTTTAAAGTTATTGAGCCTCTCTGCCACTGATCCCCTAATGAGGATTTGATTTGAATCAAATCAAATCCCCTCCTGTAGTCGATATAATCAGCTCTTTGCTGATTATCATAAGCAAGAAATTTCATTGCACTCTGGTGTATATGACAATAATTGGTGTTTGGTTAAATCCACTGTACTTAGTTCCTGATGCCTTCAAATGTGTTCCTGTTTATGTGTAATAAAATCTATTTTTAGTGGCATTGATGGATTCTGGTAACAATTTGTATGTCAGTGTACGGGGGTAGTAATTATTGGATTATATGTCAGCCAGAAAAGTAATGAATTATGCTTGTTTTTTGCTTCATTCATTAAATCCATCCCTTCCGTTGTTTTTGTCTTCCAGCACTCTGTGACATGCATCCCATGAGGGCACTTTTCCTCATCCCACGGAACTCTCCCCCCAAACTGAAGTCAAGGAAATGGTGAGATCATGTATTGGAGAGTGAATATGGTATTTGTTTTATTGTTGTCAGATATAGACACAATTCTTCGTCAATTTCTTCGTCAGGAAAGGACGAAGGCCCAAAATGTCGACAGTGCTTCTTCCTATAGATGCTGCCTGGCCTGCTGCGTTCCACCAGCATTTTGTGTGTGTTTCTTGAATTTCCAGCATCTGCAGATTTCTTCATGTCTAGATTAATGGGAAGCAGGTTTCTACCAAATTTGTTGAGCATTGTGATATGTGCTTTTCTGGTGTCAACTCGTGGTTAACTTATTTTTATCACAATATACTTTGTCATAAAAATAATTTAACCATGTATCCATTATTTTAGCCTTCCAGTATCTGTAGTTGCTTTTTTAAAATTTTCATTTACTGTAACATTCAGAATGCTTACCACTACCAGTCATTCCTCAAAGGGTGTTAATTGAGAGCGCAACTGCTGAATAGAGGGACATCCATTTAAAAGAGGAATTTCTTTAGCTAGAGAGTGGTGAATCTGTGGAATTCATTGCCACAGACAGCTGCAGAGGCCAAGTCATTGAACATACTTAAAGCAGAGGTTGATAGGTTGTTGAATAGTCGAGGCATCCATGGTTACTGGAGAATAGATCAAATCTTTACACAATGCAACGAGCTGGAACAAGGATTCCCAATCTTTTTTATGCCATCAATTAATACCATTAAGCAAGGGGTCCATGGACCCCAGGATGAGAAAACCTGAGCTAGAAAAAAGTAAAAAATATATTTTAGAGCTACCAAAAAAGTGCTGTGCATGCAAATGATAAAGTGTAAGGTAGATTGTGAGGCCAGGATTCCATCTCATAATAGGAGAAGTCCATTCAAGGGTTTGATATCATTTCCCTCCGCCCTCCCCCTTCAATGTATGTACTGCAGTACTTAACATTTCTACCACGGGAAAAAAGACTATGTACCCCAGTTATGCCTCTCTATTTTATAAACCACTGTCAGGTCTCCCCTCAGCTTTTGGTGTTCCAGAGAATCAGTGTCCTCTTAAACTCTAATCCAGGAAGCATCCTGGTGAACCTCTTCTGCACCCACTCCACAGTCTCCACATCCTGTAATGGGGACACCAAAACCATATACAGTACTCTCAATGCAGCCTAACCAAAGTTCTATACAGCTGCAACACGACTATTTGATTCTTATAACTGTACCCAATGCCTGAACCAATGAAGGCAAACTTGTCACATGCCTAGTGTGATCCTGGAACCCCACTGATAAGAATGAAACATCTGAACTGATAAAGTAAACCCCTTAGAGCAGACCTTAAACAGAGGTCCAATCCAACTATCCAACAGGTAGAAACATTTTGTAAGAAAACACCAGGGGAATAGTCTACTCTCTGAGTTATATTTCCACCTCCAGATAACATTATCAGGTTCCTCATATATTCTGGAGTCTTCCTTGGCATAACTAGATATTCTTATTCCTTGGAATCTATATTGGAATTGGTTTATTAATGTCAAATGTACCAAAATACAGTGAAAGCTTGTCTTGCATACTGTATATACAGATCAAATCATTACATAGTGCATTGAGGTAGTAACAGTAACAAGGCAGAATGAAGTGTAAAAGCCACTGAGAAAGTATAGTGCTGGTAAGTGATAAATGATAAGGAGGTTGATTGTGAGGCTAAGATTCTATCTACTTGTACATCTTATCTCAATATTTTAGGAACAATTTCTTCCCCTCAGCCATCAGATTTCTGAATGGTCCATGAACACTACCTCTCTAATTTTGTTGTCTTTTTGCACTACTTATTTAATTTAATTTTTAAAATATACAGTATTTATTGTCGTAATTTATAGATGTTTTACTATATTGCTCTATACAGTCGCTGCAGAACAAAAAAATTCACAATGTATGTCAATGATGTTAAACCTGATTCTGATTCTGTTTCTGAAGTGGTCCGTTCAAGGGTCTGATAGAAGTTGTCTTAAGTCTGGCGGTCCATGCTTTCAGACATTTGTATCTTCTGCCCAATGGGAGAAGGGAGAAGAGAGACTGTCTGGGATGGGTGGGATACTTGTATAGCAATTTCTCTGCACTTCAGAAGCTGTTCAGTGGATGTGAAGCAGATGTTACGTAACTGCGGTTCAAAGTTATTTTTGTCTCTTATGCTGCTATCAGCCAAACCTATCACTACGATGCTTTATTTTTTCCCAGAACAGCTGTGGAAGAGTTTTCTTAAATTAATAGTCCTTTTGAGCAATTACTTACCTTAAAGAAAGGTCACTGCCACTGGATCTGAAGGGGAGAATTTGTTCAGGGATGCGCTATTTGTTCTGGCTGCTACGGACGGCAGAAACGATCTCAGTTTCCTCAATTGTAAGCCATGCATCAGTGCCACAGTAAAAATGCAGCAAGATTAGTCACTGCTCAGCGCTCACCTTTAATTTCTGCACACTATTTGACATTTCACAGTCTGGTGCCACATCTGTTGACAAGTCGAAATTCATTTTCAGTAAGAAGACAATAATGGATGTCGTTTGAGGTGCAAAGCTCATTGTGATTAAGAGGTGCACTTGAACTGGGACATGAGGAATAAACTATTGCTTATCTCTGATGTGCAGTGTCACAACCTGACCAAGAACCAACAGTGATCTCCAAACACAGTGAAACCATTTATTTCTTCCAGCTGATGCACCACTTATGGCAAGAAATGTCAATTTAAAGTTATCTCCTTGAAGTGCTGGTTTGGTTAAATGAGCACAACGAGTGCACTGTCAATAGAGGCATGATGAAGTTATAAGGCCAGAAGACATAGGAGCAGAATTAGGCTGTTTGGCCGAATGAGTGCCTCACCATTCTGCCATGGCTGGGTTATTATCCCCTCAAATTCACTCCCCTGTCTTCTCCCAGTAACCTTTGATGCGCTTACTAATCAAGAACCCATCAATCTCTGCTTTAAATATGCTCAATAACTTGACATCCACGGCTATCTGCGACAATTAATTCCACAAATGCACTACCCCACCCCCAGCCAAAGAAACTTATTCTCATCTTTGTTCTGAAGGATGTCTTTGCATTCTGAGGCTCTCCTCCCTGGTCCTAGACTCCCTCAATTTCGGAAACATCCTCTCCACCTCTATTCTGTCTAGGTCTTTCAATATTTAGTAAACTTCAATGAGATTCCCCCTCATTCTTCTAAAGTCCAGCAAGTATAGATGCAGAGCCAACAAGCATTCCTCATACGTTAACCCCTTCAGTCCCGAATCATTCCTGTGAACCTCCACTGGACCTTTGCCAATGCCAGCACATCCTTTTTGAGATAAGGGGCTCAGAATACTCCAAGTGCAGTCTGGCTAATGCCTTACAAACTCTCATCTATACCACATGTAAACTGGCCTTTCTGCCCTCTCGATCACACTGACCAAGATGCCTACAAAGCGCTGGAGGAACTCAATGGGTCAGACAGCATCTGTAGAAGGAAATGGACAGTCAATGTTTCCGGTCAAGACGTTCCCTTTGGACAGGAAGGTAGAGCGGAGATCACCATTATAAAGCGGTGGAGGGAAGGTACGGTGCAAGAGCTGGCAAGCGATAGGTAGATCTAGATGATGCGGTGATGGGTGTAGAGAGTGGGACTGTTGCCAAAAGCTGGGCGGCGATGAGCGGAAGCAACATTTGGTAGGAAAAAAAGCTGAAGCATGGAATAAAGGGGGGAAGGTCTGTAGTCTCTTGTGTGCTGATCTAAGTTAGTCTTCTTTTCTCATGTTTAACCCAAATCACTCTAAACCTTTCACATCCATGTATCTGTTCAAATGAATTTTGAATGTTGTCATAGAAAATTACAGCTCAGAACCAGGCCCTTTGGCCCATTCAAATCATGCCAAACCATTTAAACTGCCTAGTCCCATCAACCTGCACCCAGACCATAGCCCTCCATACCCCTACCGTCCATGTACCTACCTGTTGTACAATACCTGCCTCAACGCCATCCTTTGTTTTCTATATGAATCATCCACTGTTTGAAATCATTACCTCTCAGGTTCCTGTTAAATCTCTCCCTGCTCACCTTAAATTGTGCCCTCTCATTTTTTAAATCCCCTATCCTGTGAAAAATTCTGAAGGCATTCACTCTATTGATACCCCTCATGATTTGATACATCCTTCTAAGATTAGACTTCTGTCTCCTGTGCTCCAAGGAATTAAGAACTAGTCTACCCAACATCTTCCTATAACCTAGTCCCTCAAGACCTGGCATTATCCTGATACATCTTCCCTGCATTTCTTCCAGCTTAATAACACCTTGGCTATAGCATCATTATCATCATCATTATGTGCTGTGTTGTATGACTTGGGCGATTATGGTCTTTCCGAGCAACACACATAAAATGCTGGAGGGACTCAGCAAGCCAGGCAGTATCTATGAAAAAGATACAGTCGATGTTTCAGGCAGAGATTCTTTGGCAGGACTGTAGAAAAACTCCAGACACTTCCATTCCTGGGAACATGGTCTTCCCATGACTATGATTGTTTTTGGCAATTTTTTCTACAGAAGTGTTTTGCCATTGTCTTCTTCTGGGCAGTGTCTTTCGAAGGCAGAGATTCTCAGCGATTCCCAATACTCTTCAGAGATTGTCTGCTGGCCTCAGTGGTTGCATAACCAGGACTTGTGATATGCACCAGCTGCTCATATGACCATCCACCATCTGCTGAAATTGCTTCATGTGACCCTGATCTGGGGGTGGGGGTCAGTGTGGGGACTAAGTATGTGCTGCACCTTGCCCAAGGGTGACCTGCAGTCCAGCAGAGGGAAGGAGTGCCTTACACCTCCTTTGGTAGAGACGTATCTCCACTATAGCAAGGTAACCAAAACCAGCAACATACTCTAAGTGTGAACACACCCTAATATGGCCTCACCAACATCTTGTGCGACTACATAGTAATATACCAGCTTCTATACTCATTGCTCTGACTGATGTACACCACAGTTGTTAAATTAGTTTGTTGCCATACTAGTGCATAATGTTTTCGGTTCAGAAGGTTGTTTCAAATGCCGCTCAACAGACCCAAGTCTAGATTGATTACCTATACAGTACTGTGGAGATGACCCACTGTTAGAGGTAAACACTGGTAAAATAAAATTTGGTCAAGTTGATTTATCCTTGTCACATGTCCTGAATTATGGTGAAAAACTTGTGTTGAATACCATCCATACGGATCATCACATTGCATCAGTGCATTGAGATAGTACAGGGGCGAACAGTGATAAGGCAGAATAAAATGTTACAGAGAAAGTGCAATGCAAGCAGCAAAAAGGTCAAAGTATATTTTTATCAATGTACCTTTAAGCCACCATATACAATCCTGAGGTTCATTTTCTTGTGGGCATAGTCTATAAATCCAGTAGCCATAATAGAATCAATGAAAGACTGCACCAATTGCGTGGACAACCAGTGTGCAAAATACAACAAACTGTGCAAATACAAAAAGAAAGATAAAATAATAATAATAGGAATGATAATAAACAAATAAATAAACAATAAACATCAAGAGCATGAGATGAAGTGTTCTTGAACGTGAGTCCATAAGTTGTGGGAACAATTCTGTGATAGGGCAAGTGAAGTTTTCCCCTCTGTTTTTAAGACCCTGATGGTTGAGGGGTAATAACTGTTCCTAAACGAGATGGTGTGAGTCCTGAGGCTTCTGTGCCTCCTTCCTGGTGGCAACAGCGAGAGGACAGCATGGCCTGTATGGGGGTCTCTGATGATGGATGCAGCTTTCTGTGACCCTACAAACATGCATATATAACAAACCAGTGTACAGGTGTATGATTTGCCATGTTTCAGTTTTTGGGAGATTGCTGGGTTCAGTTTGATTTCCTACATTACACAGTGATTACAAATAACAGAACTGGTTGTAAGCTGCTGAAAGGTGATAGGACTCCTTGAAGGGTGCTACATAAATGCACATTTTAGTTGATGGATATTGCAGATTTCTGTTTGGTTAACTCACACTTCCATTTATGGCTGTGAATGAATTCCACTCCTACTGAAACTCAGTTTCTGTAAAGATGTTCAGTCACAAACCAACCATGCTTCCTCCTTTGAAAATGTAATTAGAGTATGGTGATTTAAGAGAGAAGGTTTGACTCAGGGAAATGCTTTTGCATGTATATCTTTCATAATGATTTTAAAAAATTACTGTAGCTTTATGAATAATAAACTTTAGAGCAAGCCCTAATCTAAATTTAGAACTAATGATGATGTGGAGATTTATTACATTAATTATGTAGTGTTGTTTTTTTCAGTATAGTATTTCTTTGTAACTTCAGTAACAAACATGAAGAGAATCGTGTGCTTCATATGAGGATTAGACTTGTATTTTCAGCTAGAGTAAACTTTTCTATACCAACACTTGTCCGATAACACAACATAATAATGAAACCTGCAGAATCGTATCATGAGATTTTTATCACCTTAATTCTGATAGATATCATAACAAATCACCATTTTAAAATGATGTTTTAAAAGTCAAATTCTCCTTTGGAGTGGCAAAGTGTGTTTGATAGAGATAGGTTTGGCTTTTATGCAAAAGTACCACTCATGATTACTTGTATATAGTGATAGGACCATTAGAACAGTGCCCTGAAATCTGGGGAGCGTGAGACAATGGGATTGAAGAGATCGGTCTGAGAGCCGGCATATACTTAATGGACCTAAAGTCCTTATTCTATGTAATATGATGACTTTGTTCATACCCCCATAATACTGGGCAGATCACACTGGACCACAGAGCTCAGATCAAGTCCAGTGTAATCTTGCCCTGTATTATTGGTGGACTGGCCACAAGAAGATTTAAGATTTAATATTAGCTTTATTTGTCACATGTACACTGAAACATCGAGACATACAGTGAAAAATGTCATTTTGCATCAACAACCAAAATAATCAGAGGATTTTGCTGGGGGCAACGTGCAAACATCACTGTGCTTCTAGCATCAACATAGTATGTAATATAATATCCCTCTGCATGCCCCCATAGCAGGTTGGATTGTAGTACTGGGCATATCACACTGGGCCACAAAGCACAGATCAAGTCCAGTGTGATTTTGCATGGTGCTATAGGTAGATTGCCCTCAAGAAGATCTAAGATTTAATATTAACATTATTTGGCACATGTACTTTGAAACTTACACTGAAATGCGTCTTTTCAACGACCAACTTAGTTTGAGGATTATGCTGAGGGACATGTGCAAGTGTCACTGCTCCTCCAGCATCAACATAGCATGCCTACAACTCACTGGAGCACCTAGGGGTGGGTGTGGAGGGGGAAACCCACACGGTTATGGGAAGAACGTACAAACTCCTCACAAGAGCCACAGGATTCGAACCCTGATTGGTGTCTGCTAGCACTATAAAGTGATTAGACTAACTGCTACACTACTGTGCTGCCCACAGACAAGCATGCTGGCAGGATTCAAGGTCCTGAGTTATTGGGAGAGGCTGGGCAGGCTAGTACTTTATTCCTCGGGAGGTCAGACTATGAGGGCTGACCTTGCAGAAGTGTATAAAACCATGAAAGTTATAAATAGGGTGAATGCATCTGATCATTTTCGCAGAGAAAGGGCACTAAAAACTGCATGGTTTGGTGAGAGGAGAACTATTTAAAATGGGCAAATCCTTCACATAAATGGTGGTGAGTATACAGTACAGTACTGTGCAAAAGCCTTAGGCACATATCTATGCTGTATCTAGCATGCCTAAGACTTTTGTCCTCTACTGCAGTAATTTTATGTATTGCATTGTACTGCTGCCGCAAAAGCAATTTCATGACATATGTGAGTGATGATAAACCTGATTCTGATATGGGTCTCTGTTGTGGACTGAGAGTGGGAAGGGGGCAGGGAGATGGGAATCATAGTTGGGAAAAGGGGCAGGGAGAGGAAAGTACCAGAGGGACATTCTGTAATGATCAATAAACATTGTTTGGAATCAAATGACGTTACCTGGTGTCTCCGGGCTGGGTGTGTCTGCACCCACACAACACCCTCCACGCCCCTCCCACTCCTGGCACTCCTTCTTTGCCACCTGTCCCACACCCTTCCCATGGCACTCCACCCTCACCATTCCCTACATCATTTGCTCCCGCCAGATTTACAAACTCGCTGTCCATTCTATGTTGACAAATACAGTACTATGCAAAATTCTTAGCTATATTTTTAATGTACGTATGACAATAATAAACCAATTCCAATTCTAGCTCTTTACCTTTTGCAACTACTCCTCAGGTCAGCGTGAAACGCACAGTGTTCCTGCATAAGAATTCCAGTGTGTTCTCTACTTCTACACAACACCCAGCTGAAGTCTTGAATATGTTGTCTGAACAATCCTGCTCGTTATTTGTTCGGTGTCTAATATATGGCTGCACCACATTGATAACAACAACATTTCTATAACATTGTTGGAGAAAAAACAAGAAAACGTGTTTCTGGAGCTGTTTATCTACCTACATTGATTGCTCTTTCAAGTAACAATTTGCATTTAAATAGCACATCGGACTGAGTAAACATTACAGGACTTCACAGGAACATTACCAAATAAAATCTGGCACTGAATCAGATCAGAAGGTATTAAAACAGGCAACTAGATGCTTGGGAAAAGAGTCAGACTTTAAAGAGCACCTTAAATTAGGGAGAGAGAAGGAAGGATGAGGAAAGGTTTCAAGGAAGAATTCAGACCTGCTGAATGTGTGGAGTTTGCATGTTCTCCCTATGAACAAACGGGCTCCCTGCCACATCCCAATGACTTGTACATTAGTTTAAATGGCCACTGTGAATTGTTCCTAATGACCAGGTGATTTGGTCACAGGGAGGACATGCAAACTCCACACAGACAGCACAGAGGATCAGGACTGAACTTGTGTCTTCAGCATTGTAAGGCAGTGGCTCTACTAATTAATGAGTACTGTATTAATTACTTCAACTTGGGGTCATCTTGATGGGAGTGAATGCGGAAAATAGAACATGCAAAGCGTAGCATGTACACCTGCACAGCCACTTGATAATGCAAATATCTAATCAGCCAATTCTGGCAGCAACCCAATGCAAAAGAGCACGTAGACATGGTCAAGAGATTCAGTTGCTGTTCAGATCAAACATCAGAACGGGGAAGAAATGTCATCGTAGTGACTTTGACCATGGAATGATAGTTAGTGCCAGACACTGCTGATCTAGGATTCTCATGTTCTAAGGTTCATTTTATTGTCAAAGTATGCATGTACAATAGAATACAACTGTGATATTTATCTTCCCCAGGTAGCCATGAAATGCAGAAAAGTCATCAAACCCCCCCTCCACCCCAGCACGAGAAAGAAAAAGAAACAAAACTTACATACCTTAAAATCCCCCACCCCCTCTCCGCAGAAAAAAACAGCAACCATAGCATCAAATTCCCAAACCTTCCCCACTGAAAAAGCAGCAACAATGACAATTGCTGACCCCTTCACTCACAGAAAAGAACAGTGACAATAAGATCAAAAGCCCCAACCCTCGCTTCACACACAAAAAATTAACAGATCACCAACTGGCCACAAGAAAGAAAACACCGGCAAACTGAAGGAGACCAATATAAAGTACAATTCAATAATCACATAAACCTCAGAATATCAAAAACATCTTTCCATCAGAGTATGAAGAGAGCGGCCACACGAACTCTAGAGTTTACAGAGAATGGTGCAAAATATCGGGTGAGCGGCATTTCTGTGGGCGAAGACACCTCGTTAATGAGAGAGGTCAAAGGTGAATGGCCAGAATGGTTCAAGTCAGTGGGACAGCAACAGTAACTATGCATTGCAACAGTGGTGTGCAGAAGAGCATCACTCAGCCTACAATACGTCAAAATTTGAAGTGGATGTGCTACAGCAGCAGAAGGCCTCAGATGTACATTCACTGCCACTTCATTAGGTACAGGAGGTGGCCACAGGAGGTACCTAATCATGTGGCCAATAAGTGTAGAACAATACAGCACAACAGAGAGTGTTCAGCGTATGAGATTCTGCCAAACTTTCAACCGACTCTGAAACTTCACAGTCTCTATAGTGCAATTCAAATAATGTCAAATTTGTATGTAACTGTATGTTTGATATAATCAGGTGATACTCACAGAACCTTGCTTCTGTACTTTACTGTAGGTCGAAAAGATTTATGAACTTTGTAGAAACCTGCCTGGCTAAGAACTACTTGCACCGACCCTCCACTGAAACCCTATTGAAACATTCATTCATTCGCGACCAACAGAATGAACGGCAAGTCCGCATAATGCTGAAAGACCACATAGACAGGACCAGGAAGAAGAGGAATGAGAAAGGTAACACACTTTTGTTCTTAAATTGACCATTGCAATTCTTACCTTGCATTGTCCAGCCCTTTGCGCATGCTGTCAATGAAAACCAAACAGAATCAGTTCAGAGTAAAGGTCTTCCATTCAAGTTTATTGGCATCCAACCATCCACATATATACAACTAAATAAACACTGTTCCTGTGGAACCAAGTTGCAAAACACAGTATGCATAGTCACATGCTACGCATATAGTTGCGCCTCGGAAGGCAGTGGAGGCCAATTCTCTGGATGCTTTCAAGAAGGAGCTAGATAGGTATCTTATGGATAGGGGAATCAAGGGATATGGGGACAAGGCAGGAACCAGGTATTGATAGTAGATGATCAGCCATGATCTCAAAATGGCGGTGCAGGCTCGAAGGGCCGAATGGTCTACTTCTGCACCTATTGTCTGTTGTCTATTGTCTATAATATTAGCACAAGTCCCTGAGTGACATGGCCTGAAGATTGACAGGCTGACATAAAGTGTGACGAGCAAGTTTATGGACCTGAATCTATTTTAGAATCACATTGTACAACTTGTACACCAGATACCTTAATAAAAATTGAGAAACAAGGCACTGCAGATGAAAACATCTGGAGCAGCAGGAGAAACACATTGGGTCAGGGAGCATCAGCGGAGAGGAATCAAAAGCATGAAGACAAGATTCATTTCTGATGAGCATTCTCAATCCAAACATTGACAGTCAATTTCTCTCCATACAAGCTGCCTGACTTGCTCAGTTTCTCCAGCACCTCACTTTTTGTACCTTATTGAACATAACTGTTCTTTGTAATAATCCCATATCAGTCGAATTGATAGGCACTTAACATGTCAAGGCTTTTTTCTTCTTTTTTTAATGTTTGTGCCCAAAAAGTTCAGTTGATTCCAAAAGCATTTCTATCCATGATAATGGGAGTTTAATTAAAGAGAAATCTTGACTGTATCATCACTTTTAGATTGACAGCACAATTACAAGCTCAATGCGTCCAACCGTGTTATTTGAGTCTATCTGCAAACCTAACCCTATTGATTACAAACACACGAGATTTTGCAGATGTTAGAGGTCCAGGGCAACACACACAAAATGCTGGAGGAACTCTGCAGGTGGAACACTTGGCAACACCAACTAAACTCATTGGTGGACCAATCCAACAGCTTTCATCATTTTGCTTCTAACAGCAAATTGCAAAGCTGCAGGTTAGCTAACGTCAAGATAAATAGTCATGCTATTTAAAATGTCTTTGTTGAATGAATGATTGGAGCTTTTACAATTTCTTTGGATTTAGAAGAATCATGTTAACAATCATTTATATTGATCTGCCATCCTGACTGAACATAAAGGAAGGAGCAAGGCATTGCAAATCAGCTCACGGTCAAGACACAACCACGTACTGACATCCCCGGAGAGTGATTACTAGCTTTGCCAAAGAGCTGGATTTGAAGCAGGATTTTAAAACTGATGAATGAAGTGGAGAGATAAAGAGAAAGCATTCCAAAGTTTAGAATATTAGAAGTTGATTTCACTCTGACAGCTGGAGTTGGGTGATTGGGATCTGTGCTGGATGGTGGAGTTTTAGTTTGCATTCATTACACAATGAAGAATGGGAAAACACCTGAAATATTATGGAACTTATTCTTCCCAATTTATCTGCCTTATTTCCCTGTTTCCCCCCCCCCCCCCCCCACCCAGAATAGAAGGATGTTGCAAAGAGGAGAAGGAATCTCTTTAGCCAGAGGGTGGTGAATCTGTGCAAGTTATTGCCCCAGATGGCTATGGAGGCCAAGTCATTGGGTACATTTAAAGCAGGCATTGATATGTTCTTGATTAGTAAGGGCAATAAAGGTTACAGGGAGAAGTCAGGAGAATGGGGTTAAGAGTGAAAATACATCAGCCATTATGGAATGGCAGAGCAGACATGATGGGCCAAATGGCCTAATTCTACTCTTATGTCATATGACATTATGGTCTGTATCTTGTCTTAAATTACCCTTCCATGTGCTGATAATTAATTTGGATTAGTTTAGTATATTGTCACATATTGTACATTGGGGTGAAACATTGAGGTAAATCTGAGGTGTTAATTCTCCTATGCTTGGCCATCTGTTTGTGATGTGGTTGCTTTGTCTCGTTGATATACAGATCTGTGCAGTTCTCATTGCTTTGGATAGCATAAACAATATTGTTCTGTTTAGGCTTGGGTGTAGGATCCTTGGGGTGGACGAGTTTCTGTCTGTGTGTGTTTGTAGGTTTAAAAAACACAGGGTTTGGTGTTGGATGAAAATCCTTCTGAGTTTCTCTGAAACTCCAGCTACATGTGGGATGAATGTTTTCCCGTCTGCTTTGCTCCTTACCTCTGTCTGCTGGGCTGACGTCCCTGCTGGTTTTTGTTGCCGTCTGAATGAAGGACCTGTCAGGGTAGCTGCAAGCTTTCAAAGTTTCTCTCAAATACTTGCACTCCTCGTCTTTAGCTGTAATGTTGTTGGGCACATTCTCGGTGCGATGAACCCCCAACTTATGCTCCAATGGGTGGGAAAGGTACTGAACTGTGTGAGTTGGTTTCCTGTAAACCTCAATATCTAGATGTCCATTTTCTTTGATAAGTACTGCCCAGTCTAAAAGGCCCTGATTTACTATTGCTTGATCTACAATGACCCAGATGATGAAGAACCTTCATAGACATTTTGTCCCCTGTTTAACTGCCCTGAACACACATGACAGATGATTAATAAGGCTCAACGAGAAGCATAGGGAACCGTATTCACATGATGAGCATAATGAAAAACACAGTGACAGCTTAATGATAGAAGTAGTCATTAAACAACTTTAATAAAGTCAAATAAACAATGTTCAGGTGCGTTGAGACCTGCTGCTACCCGGCACCCTTCGCTAGTACAAAGGCTTCTTGACATACCCATCAGGAAATATATCAATAGGATTGAAAGAGTATAGGGAAAATTTACAAGCAGTTTGCCAGTTATAAGGAAAGGTTGAATCGGTTAGGACTTTATTTCCTGGAGCATAGGATAATGAGGGGAGATTTGATAGAGGTATACACCATCGTGAGTGGTATAAATAAGGTAAGTTGAATGAGATTGGAACTAGAGGTCATAGGTTAAGAGTAAAAAGTGAAATATTTAAGGGGAACATTTTCCACTCAGTTGGGTGAACCGAAAACTAGAGGTCACAGGTTGAGGGTGGAAAGTGAAAGGGTGAATGGTGAGACCTGAGGGGGTAAACCTCTTCGCTCTGTGGGTGGTGAGATTGTGGAGCAAGCTGCCAGTGGATACAGGTTTGATTACAACATTTAAGAGAAGTTTGGATAAGTGCGTGGATGGTCTAGGTGCAAGTTGATGGGACTAGGCAGAATAACAGTTAGGTACAGACTAGATGGACTGAAGGGTCTGTTCTGTGTTGGAGTGCTCTGTGACTAATCTTTACTGTGATCTCAGATGAAACGGAATATGAATACAGTGGAAGTGAAGAAGAGGATGACGGAATGAATGAAGATGAAGGAGAGCCAAGGTAGATAGTTTATTCACTTACTGTGTATTGTTCAAAATTGTACCCAATTCCATTCTGACAATTATCATTAAATCTGTTTCCAAGCAATTTCATCTGGTATAAGTGCGCAAATTAAGAAAGCTCCTAAAATTTAAGTGTATTATATTCACATTAATTCCATATGAAATCATTTAATGCTTCAGGATCATTTAAAGGAAATACATTACACAGGAAGTGGTTCAATATGGAAAGAGACACAGCAACATTGTGGTTAGGTTCTGGACTCGTATTCTGAAACCTTGTCCTGATCTGGAGACATAAGTTCAAATCCCACCTTGCCAGTTTAGGAATATAAATCTAAGTAATTAAATAAACCTAAAGATAAAAAGCTAGCGTCAGTAATGGTTACCACAAAAATGATTAGATTGCAGCTTAGGTATTTTTCCCTAACAATTTTGTGGGTTAGGAATCAGCTGCCCTCATCCTTTAGTAGACATATGGTATTACTCCAGACTAGCAGTTTAGTTCGCTGTTAACTACTCTTTAAAATGGCTGTCTAGAGAAGAGCAAATGAGCATCAGCCTTGCCAGTAAGTAAATGAATGAATAATGGGAAAGTCCTTTTCTCTTTTAATTAGAGACACATGGAAGACTGGAAATGTTCCCTTTTTCCACTCCATAGATGCTGCCTGAACTGTTCCTCAAGAGCAATACACACAAAATGCTGGAAGAACTCAGCAGGTCAGGTAGTATCAATGGAAAGGAAAAAGCAAACGACATTTCAGGCCAAGACCCTTCATCGGGACTGGAAAGGAAGGGAGAGGAAGTCAGAATAAGGAGATGGGGGGGAGGTAGGGCAGGAGTATAAGCTCGCACGTGGTAGGATGAGAACAGGTCAGGGGGGGAGGGTTGGTGGGAGACGGGGCATGAACTGGGAAGCTAAGAGGTATTAGACAGAAAAGGTAAGTGGGCTGCAGAAGAAGGAATCTGACAGTAAAGGTCAGTGGAACATGGAAGCAAGGGAAGGAGGAGGGAACCAGAGGTAAGAGGGAAGCCAGAATGAGGAAAGAGAGAAGGGGAAGAGGGGGTTGGGGGAAGCAATTACCAGAAGTTAGAGAAATCAGCGTAAATGCCATTAGGTTGAGGCTACTGAAACACAATATGAGATGTTGCTCCTTTAACCTGAAGTTAACCTCATTGTGGCAGTTGAAATGGGAATGAGGATTAGAATTAAAATGGATAGCCGTCGGGAAATCCTGCCTGTTGTGGCAAGTGACTAAACAGTCCCTCAGTCTACGTTGGGTCTCACTAATGTAAAAGGCACCACAATGGGAGCACCAGGTAGAGAACCCCAACAGACTTGCAAGTGAAGTGTTACCTCCAGCATATCTTTTTGTGGGTTTTCATCTGAACAGGTTGGCTGTGCCAGAGATTGTCGGTTCAATATTGTTGAGTGCAGGTTATTCATAATGAATATAATGACTCTGAATTGTACGGAATAGTTCCATTAGTGGAAAGAAGGATAAGGGGAAATTCAGTTGAAAGTTTTGAAATTAGACTCATCCAAGATGGAAACCTAACCAAACCACACAAGATGCTAGTTTCAGGTTTCTAAGATGCTAGTTTCTCATGGCTTCGTTTAGCCCATGTTCCTCTGAACTTTTCCTAGCCGTAGGAGAGATACAGCACAGAAATACGTCCTTTGGCCATCAGGTCTGTGCTAATGATCAGGTCTTCATTCTTCCCACGCAATCCATTTTATTCTCCCTACTACCCCATCAACTTTCCGGCAAATTCCACCATTCACACAAGGGATAGTTAACCTTCTGACCCACATATCTTTAGGGAGTTTGAAGAAGAATGAATACTTTTAATTCCCTTCCTAATCCAGTTTGTCACCAGAGAGTTGAGGACAAATTGTGAAAGAATGCTCAATGAAAATACCATGCCTCACATACACTCAGCAGCCACTTTATGAGGTATATCTGTAGTCTTCTGCTCCTGTAGCTCATCCACTTCACGGTTGACATGTTGTGTGTTCAGAGATGCTTGTCTGCACATCACAGCTGTAACACAAGTTTATTTGAGTTACTGTTGTCTTTCTCTCGGTTTGAATGAGTTTGGCCATTCTCTTCTGCCCCTCTCATTAACAAGATGTTTTCTTCCACAGAACTGCCACTCATTGTATGTTTCTTTTCGTGCTTCTCACCATTCTATGTAAATTCAAGAGATGTGCAATAAAATCGTGAGAGATCAGCAGTATCTGCGATACTCAAACCACCCTGTCTGGCACCTACCATCACTTCACATTCAAAATCACTTAGGTCACATTTCACCCCCATTCTGCTCTTTTGTCTGAGCAACAACAGAACCTCTTGACCATGCCTGCATGCTTTTATGTGTTGATTTACTACCGTATGATTGGCTGATTAGATATTGCATTAATGAGCAGGTGTACAGGTGTACCTAATAAAGAGGCCACTGAGTATGCATGAAGAGCCACAATTTTCACTGATGAACAAACATTTCTTCTACATTCTGTGTAAGAGTTGTTCTGGTTGAAATACTTCAGTTCTGTTTTGCCTGAAGAGCCAATGCCCCTAGTTTGTTATGTCCATGGTCGAACTCCCATCTGGCACCGAATTACCTCAATAACGCAAACTTACGCCTCCTTGCATAACACAGAGGGTAGATTGTTAAATATAATAAAATACCTGATGATTTAAATGATCCCTCCAGTTGTTAGATCATTTTGCAAAACCCAAAGACAGCATTAGCCGTACTTAACACTGTACCAAACTCACCCTACCCCCTGAGGTCTTCATTATGTCTGCAGTGTTCCCCACTCTGTTCGATCACCATCTGGATAATGTGTTGTCTGCTGTCTGCTCAGTTCCATTGTGAACCAGCCCGGAGAGTTAACGCTGCGACGGGAGTTTCTGAGGTTGCAACAGGAGAGTGCGAGCCGCCCGACGGCGCAGCAGCAGCGACTGTCACAGCAGCAAATGTGCGAGCAGGAGCAGCACAGGAAGAACATGCTGGCCGAGCGTCAGAAGCGGATCGACCAGCAGAAGGAGCAGAGACGGTGGCTGGAAGATGTAAGGATTTAACCTTTGCTTTCAGTTCTCTGTCTCGATGCTTTAGGGAGAGTTCTCCTTTCGTACTGTCGTCCTGATGAAGGGTCTCGGCCCAAAATGTCGACTGTTTATTCCCCTCCATAGATGCTGCCTGACCTGCTGAGTTCCTCCTGCATTTTGTGGATGTTCACATTATTGTTGCTGGTTGTTGGGTGAAGAGGAGGGGTTTGTGATGCTCCACAGTACATCACTACTTCCAGCTTTTGTGTCTTTTCCTTCCCAGTTCAGATCACTCCCTCTTCTCTCCTTTTCCACTTGCCATTCTGGCACCCCTGTCTACCCTTCTCTTCTCCTTACCTGCTCATCACCTCCCTCTGGTTCCTCTCCTCCTTCCCTTTCTCCCATGGTCCACTCTTCTCCCCTATCAGATTCCTTCTTCTTCAGCCCTTCTTCCACCTATCACCTCCGAGCTTCTAACTCCATCTGCCCCCCCACCCCCGTTCCAACCTACTTTCCTACTCACCTGGTCTCACATATCACCTGCCAGCTTGTACTCCTCCCCACCCCTCCCCCCACCTTCTTATGCTGGCTTCTGCCCACTTCCTTTCCAGTCCTGATGAAGGGCCTTCGCCTGAGACATTGACTGTTTATTCCCCTCAATAGAGGCTGTCTGACTTGCTGAGTTTCTCCACTATTTTGTGTGTGTTGCAAATGCATTAGAAGCTGGAGAGGTCTCTGCATTTGTTGTTTGCAGTTGATGGTAACTCTGCCTGAATGTGCATTGGATATTAAACTAAGACTCTTTCTAAACTTTTTGTTATAAGACTCTTAAGACTCTTTGTTATATGGTTATATATTGGATAGGTATATGGACAGGAAAGGAATGGAGGGTTATGGGTTGAGTGCAGGTAGGCGGGACTAGGTGAGAGTAAGCGTTCGGCACGGACTAGAAGGGCCGAGATGCCCTGTTTCCATGCTGTAATTGTTATATTTATATGGTTAAACAAAACTTACCTTTATAACATAGCTCACAGCTTATATCATAGTCATATCTTTCTTAAAGGTATCCAAAATCATGCTGCAACCAATGATGTGTGTTTGATGTGTTGTCAAATTAGCACAAGGTAATATTAAAATTATTGTTCCTTTATGTTTTTATTTCAAGCACCTGCCCTTTTCTCTGCAACTTAACACTTGTTAATCACAATTTTTACAGCTGAAACATCATTAAGACAAAATCTTAACTCATCTTTTCTATCCACAGATGCTGACTGATCTTATGAGTATTTCAAGTAATTTCTGTATTTTTAATTTAACTAATTATGTTTCTTTCTTAAAATTGCTATTTTATAACTTGCCTCTTTTAAGAGAGAACTATGCAGAAACCTGCATCTGCCGGATTGAGCATCATAAAACTCACACAACCATGGTGGCTTTGTTCTCATGAGCTCTATTGTGATTGAGAAGTGATTTTATTCATTGGTGTTTAAGTCAGGTACACGGTGAGAGCTCTTTCACTTTAACTTCTTTCAGTTTTCATGAACAGTAATAATAAATCTGCTTTGCTTCAGTAACTTTATTGCCAAAGGTGCAGCTTTCCTAGTGACTAATGTTTACAGTGACCTACTTTCCTCAGGCAAAATGGCAGATGGAGTTCAATCCAGAAAGTGTGAAGTGATTTGGAAGGTGGAACTTGAAGGGAATGAACAGAGGTAATGGCAGGATTCTTAGCAGTGTGGAGCAACAGAGATCTTGGGGTCCGTGTCCATAGGTCCCAGAAAGTTGTCACACAGGCTGGTAGGATTGTTAAGAAGGCATATGATGTGTTGGTGGCCACCATTAGTTGGGAGACTGCATTCGAAAGTCACGAGGTAATGTTGCAGCTCTGTAAAGCTCTGATTAGAGGGCACTTGGAATATTATATTCTGTTCTGGTCACTTCATTGTAGGAAGGAGGTGGAAGCTTTAATGGGGATGCGGAAGATATTTACCAGGATGCTGCCTGGATTAGAGAGCGTGTCTTTGGAGCAAAGGAGGATGAGAGGTGACTTGATAGTGGTGTACGGGATAAGAGGCATAGATTCAGTGGACAGCAGGAGACTTTTTCCCAGATTAGTAATAGCTAATACAAGAGGCATAATTTTAAGGTGATTGGAGGAAAGTATAAAGGGAGTTGTCAGAATTAGGTTTTTCACTCAGAAATTGATATGTGGATGGAATGTACTGCCAGGGGTGATGGTAGAGGCAAATACATTAAAGACATTTAAGGGACTCTTGGATGGGCACGTGAATGAAATAAAATGGTGGGTTTTCTGGATGGATAGAGTTAAAGTGATATTGGAGTAGGTTAAAAGGTTGGCACAATGTATGTGGCCTGAATGACCTGTACTGTTCTATGTTAAGTTCTCTTTGTTTTTTGTTAATGAGCCTGTCCTGCCATTTTACTAACATGGAGCTACCATTCACAGCATCATAACAAGCTACAACATAGAAACCTCGACCACCCATTTACACTTATCCTGCATTAACCCCCTTGTTTATTCTCTCTTCATTTTCGCCAAACTCCCCACTCATCCACTAACTAGGGGCAATATACAGTGGCTGATCAACCTACCAATCATTCCTGAGCTAATCGAGCCTCTGGGTGAGGACGTAGAATGGACAGTGCCTGATATGAATCTTTCTTGGTCCTCACCTCTCTTAGTAAGTGGGGAGGTTTATAAAAGCTGAAACAATATTGGCCAATGTCGAAGTTACACATGGTCCAGTGCCCGAAGTGTGGGCCACTGGGGTTGCCAACGAAAACGACAAGTGGACTGGTAAAATAAGTGATATTCTTGGAGAAGTGTCATGTTGCTGCTGCCTCCCCACAGCACCACAAGAGGGAAGAGAAGCAGCGGAGGCAGCAGGAGAGTGTGAAGAAGCCAGAACAGAAGGAAAGGCACAGGAAGGAACTGAGGATTAAAGAAGGAAAGGAAGAAATGAGGTGGGCGGAGGAGGAGAGTTGGAAAATAGTGGAAGGGAAAAGGAAAGCTGATGTAAAGCAGGTATGCATCTTCCCATTCAGATTTATTTCACATTCATTTAGTTATCACATGTCCATCAAAACATAGAGTGGAATGTGTAGTTTGTGCTAACAGCCTAGGGATGTGCTGCGGGCAGTCCTCAGGCGTCATAACTACAAGGAAGTCTGCAGATGCTGGAAATCCAAAGCCGCACACACAAAATGCTGGAAGAAGTCAACAGGTCAGGCAGCATCAATGGAAATGTATAAATCGTCAAAAGTTTCGGGCTGAGACCCTTCATCAGAACTGAGAAGGAAGGGGGAAGCCACTGGAATAAAAAGGTGGACGGAAGGGAAGGAGGATAACTGGAAGGTGAAAGGTGAAGCCAGGTGGGTGGGAAAGGTCAAGGGCTGGAGAGGGAGGAATCTGATAGGAGAGGAGACTGGACCATAGGCAAAAGCGAAGAAGGAGGGGACTCAGGGGAAGTGATAAGCAGGTGAGCAGAGGTAAAAGGTCTGCGTGGGGATAGAGGAAGGTGGGAAGGGGTGTGGAAATTTATTTACCGGAAGGAGAAATTGATATTCATGCCATCAGATTAAAGGCTACTCAGGTGAAATACAAGGTGTTGCTCCTTCACCCTGAGGGTGGCTCATCTTGGCACAAGAGGTGGCCATGGACCAACGTGGCAGAACGGAATGGGAATTGGAATTAAAATGTATGTGTTGCTACACATTTGTGTGCAAACATAGCAAGCCCACCTGTATGATTTGATGATTCGATGTATGTGTGACAAATAAAGCCAATCTTCTAAATCTTATCCTATAAATCTGGGTAACACATTTTAGGTACAGCAGGATCCCACGTTGTCAGCAGCAGGGGTGAGTTTGGTAGCAATATCCAATGACGTCATCTCCCCATCTACTGCTCTCCCTTCTCATCGGCAAGCTGCTGATGGAGTAGGCAAGCACTTCCCTCCCTCCTTCTATTCCACACATCTGATCTGAAGGTACAACCGTCAGGCTCCTGAACCAGCATGGATAACTTTATTCACCACAACTCTGAACGGATTCCATGACCTACAGAGTCACTATCAAGGGCTTGATACAACTCATGTTCTCAGAATTATGTATTGTATATGTTTTTATCTATTTATTTGTTTATTTGTTGTGCAATCTGTCTTCTTTTGCACATTTGTTGTTTGTCACCCTTTGTTTATCAATCATCAAGGGCCCCCACCATCCAGGCCATTCTCTCTTCTCGCTGCTACCATTGGGCTGGAGGTACAGGAGCCTTAGGTCCCACACCACCAGGATCAGAAACACTTATTACCCTTCAACCATCAAGCTTGTGAACTGGTGTGAATAACTTCACTGACCTCAACTCTGAGCTGATTCTAGCACCTGTAGACTCACTTTCGAGGACTCCACCACTCACTTTCTCAGTGTTATCTAATTTGCACAATTTCTCTTTTGTATAATTGGTTGTTTGTCAGCCTTCGGTTATGTATAGTTCTTCCTGAATTGTTTTGTACTTCTTTATTTTACTGTAAATGCCAGCAAGGAAATGAATCTCAAAGTAGTATAATACTATATAAAAGTCTTAGGCATCCTATGTACAGTATGTGCACGTATGCATAGCTTGGGTGCTTAAGACCTCTGCACGGTACTGCAGGAAGTTTACGTATTACACAGTATTACAGTAAGTTTATGTATTGCACAGTACTGCAGGAAGTTTACGTATTACACAGTATTACAGTAAGTTTATGTATTGCACAGTACTGCAGGAAGTTTACGTATTACACAGTATTACAGTAAGTTTATGTATTACACAGTACTGCAGTAAATTTATGTATTACACAGTACTGCAGGAGGTTTACGTATTACACAGTACTACAGGAAGTTTATGTATTACACAGTACTGCAAGAAGTTTACATATTACACAGTACTGCAGGAAGTTTATGTATTACACAGTATTACAGTAAGTTTATGTATTACACAGTACTGCAGGAAGTTTATGTATTACACAGTATTACAGTAAGTTTATGTATCACACAGTACTGCAGGAAGTTTACGTATTACACAGTATTGCAGGAAGTTTACGTTTTGCACAGTATTACAGTAAGTTTAAGTATTACACAATACTGCAGTAAGTTTACGTATTACACAGTAGTACAGTGAGTTTATGTATTACACAGTACTGCAGTAACTTTATGTATTACACAGTACTGCAGGAAGTTTATGTATTACACAGTACTGCAGTAAGTTTACATATTACACAGTATTACAGTAAGTTTATGTATTACACAGTACTGCAGGAAGTTTACGTATTACACAGTAGTACAGTGAGTTTATATATTACACAGTACTGCAGTAACTTTATGTATTACACAGTACTGCAGGAAGTTTATGTATTACACAGTACTGCAGAAAGTTTATGTTTTGCACAGTACTGCAGGAAGTTCACGTATTACACAGTACTGCAGGAAGTTTACGTATTACACAGTAGTACAGTGAGTTTATATATTACACAGTACTGCAGTAACTTTACGTATTACACAGTACTGCAGGAAGTTTACGTATTACACAGTATTACAGGAAGTTTACGTATTACACAGTACTGCAGGAAGTTTACGTATTACACAGTATTACAGGAAGTTTACGTATTACACAGTATTACAGTAAGTTTACGTATTACACAGTACTGCAGGAAGTTTACGTATTACACAGTATTACAGGAAGTTTACGTATTACACAGTACTACAGGAAGTTTACGTATTACACAGTACTGCAGGAAGTTTATGTATTACACAGTACTGCAGGAAGTTTATGTTTTGCACAGTACTGCAGTAAGTTTACATATTACACAGTACTGCAGGAAGTTTACGTTTTGCACAGTACTGCAGTAACTTTATGTATTACACAGTACTGCAGGAAGTTTATGTATTACACAGTACTGCAGGAAGTTTATGTTTTGCACAGTACTGCAGGAAGTTTATGTATTACACTGTACTGCTGCTGCAAATATAAACAAAATTCATGACAAATGTGAGTGATGATAAACCTGATTCTGATTTGGGCCTCTATTGTGGACTGAGAGTAGGAAGGGGGCAGAGAGAGGGGCATCATGGTTGGGAAAAGGGGAAGGGAGAGGAGAGGGAGCAGGAAGCACCACAGAGATATTCTGTAATGATCAATAAACCAATTGTTTGGGATCAAGTGACCTTGCTTGGTGTCTCAAGGCTGGGTGTATCTGCACCCAGGCCAACACCCCCCCACCTCTGCCACTCCTTCTTTGCCACCTGTCCCACACCCTTCCCACAGTGCCCACCCTTGCCATTCCCAACATCCTTTGCTCCTGCCAGATTTACAAACCCGCTCTCCCTTCCACGTTGACGAATACAGTACTGAGCAAAAGTCTCAGGCCCCCTATCTATATGTATGTGCCAAAGACTTTTGCACTGTACTGTATATGGCAACATATATGTACTTTGATAATAAATTAACTTTGAACGTTGAACTTTGAATCTCTGGTATTAACAGTGCACATTATTTGGAGGCAACATACGGGCAGGATACACAGGTGGTGGATCATTGGTGTCAGGTGGATACGCTGCCAGGATAACACAAGGGAAGAACGTTGCAGTTGCCAGCTGGGTGAATGGGCTGCTGAATGCAGATGGAAGCCACGGTGAACTCCTTGACTCCTTGCTGGGCCTTGCTAGAAATCCACATTGCAAAAGGGCCGCAAGGACCCTAGTATCAACAGAATCACAATCAGATTTATTACTATTGACTTATATGACATAAAACTTGTTGTTTTGTAGCAGCAGTGCATTGCAAATATATAAAATTACTATAAGTTTCAAAAAACAAATAGTGCCAAAAGAGGAATAATAATATACCATTCATGGGCTCTTGGAGCATTCAAAACTTTGAGGACAGAGAGGAAGAAGCTGTTCCTAAATAATTTTTGTTGTTCTTCTCGCCATTGCCATTTCTTTAGCATTTGTCTGTTTTTTACGAGGCCGAGTTTCTAGATTGTTGCTCAACCCAGCACGGATGGAAAGTGTACAAGGAGGAGGCCCAATTCAAACCTGGAACCATTCACCTCAAAGTCTGGTGTGGATGCCACTGGCCAGCCTAAGTCATTTTCAAGATTTCCAAATTTGATACCCAAATCAAAAGGCCATTCTTCACACTCCGGTATCTCCTCCCCTATAACCATAAGATATTGGAGCAAAATTAGGATATAGAAGCATAGAAATCCTGCAGCACAATACAAGCCCTTCGGCCCACAAAGCTGTGCTGAATGTGTCCTTACCTTAGAAATTACCTAGGGTTACCCATAGCCCTCTATTTTTCTAAGCTCCATGTACCTATCCAGGACTCTCTTAAAAGACCCTAATATATCCACCTCCACCACCACTGCCGGCAGCTTATTCCACACACTCACCACTCTCTGCGTAAAAAAACGTACCCCTGACATCTCCTCTGTACCTACTTCCAAGCACCTTAAAACTGTGTCCTCTCGTGCTAGCCACTTCAGCCCTGAGGAAAAGCGTCTGACTATCCACACGATCAATGCCTCTCATCATCTTATACACCTCTATCAGGTCACCTCTCATCCTCCGTCACTCCAAGGAAAAAAGTCTGAGTTCATTCAACCTATTCTCATAAAGCATGCTCCCCAATCCAAGCGACATCCTTGTAAATCTTCTCTGCACCCTTTCTATGATTTCCACATCTTTCCTGTAGTGAGGCGACCAAAACTGAGCACAGTACTCCAAGTGGGGTTTGACCAGGGTCCTATATAGCTGCAACATTACCTCTCGGCTCCTAAACTCAGTCCCACGATTGATGAAGGCCAATGCACCGTATGCTTTCTTAACCGCAGAGTCAACCTGCGCAGCAAATTTGAGTGTCACCTGTTTGGCAACTTTGAGTGATACTTGGCTCATCAAGTCCGCAACACAATTCCATCATGGCTGATTTATTATCCCTCTCAAACCCATTCTCCTGCCTTGTCCCCATAGCCTTTGATGTCCTTACTAATCAAGAACTATCAACCTCCACTTTAAAGGTACCCAATGACTTGGCCTCCACAGTTGCCTGTTGCAATTAATTCCACAGATTCACCAACCCCTGGCTAAGGAAATTCCTCCTCATCTCTGTTCTAAAGAGACATCCTTCTAATCTGAGATCTCTTGCACTAGACTTGCCCACTATGGAAAGCATCCTCTCTGTGTCCACTCTATCTAGGGACTTCAATATTCCATAGGTTTCAATGAGACCCTCCTGATGTCATTGGTCAGTTGCATAGAATAAGGCACCGATTTGCAGACTTAATGTGGAATATGTATTTTGTGGTAGATAATATTTTTTCCTTATAAGATTTAATAAGGATTAGTGAGTTGTGGGCATGCTATGTTAGCGGCAGAAGCCTGGTGACACCTGCGGGCTGCAACCAGCACAATCCGCAACTGGCGTTTTCCCCCGTCCTGATAAAGTGTCTCAGCCTGAAACATTGACTATTTATTCCTTTCCATGGATGCTGCCTGATCTGCAGTATTCTGCCAGCATTTTGTGTGTGTTGCTGGCAGTTAGTACAGCACTATCACAGCGCCAGCAACCAGGGCTCAATTCCCACCACTGCCTGTATGAAGTTTGTACAATTTCCCCTTGACCACATGGGTGCTCCAGTTTCCTCCCACAGTCCGAAGGCGTATGGGTTAGTAGGTTAATTGGTCACAGGGGTGTAATCGGGTATCACGGGCTCAGAGAGATATTATGCTGTGTCTCTAAATAAAAAAAAAACAAATGGAGGGCTTTGTGGGAGGGAAGGGTTACATTGATCTCGAAGTAGTTTAAAGGGACAGCGCGGCATTGTGAGCCAAAGGGCCCATACTGTGCTGCACTGTTCTAAGCTCTGTAGATATTCTACATTTTCCCTAGTGTAATTAATCTTGCTTTCACAAAGCATTTGTTAATTCATCCATTGTCTCTGAGTTGATGTGGTGTACATTTTGCCTATTCACAGGCAGATGGTCTTCCAGAATCTTGGATGAATGAAAACTCCAAAATAATGGACCATCCTCACCAGCAGGTACAGGAATACGGATTATTAATTTTAGCAATGCCCCCCTACTGTTTATTCTTTTGCTATTGCAGGGCATTACATGAACGGAAGAAAACCCTTCTTACTGCAGATGGCACACTGTTGCAGTAGGTAGAGCTGCTGTCTCATCTGCTCCGGTTCAATTCTGACCTCAGGTGCTCCTTCCAGCTGTCTCTGAAACCACGTTGTTTCTTCCGGGTACTCCGATTTCCTCCCACATCCCAAAAAAACTGTAGTTTGGGGTATATTCATTCTTCTTCTTCTTAAGACTAGCACTCCTATTGGAACATAGGCTGCCGTCCTCTGCCCTGGGGCAGTCTTTCACTCCTTCAAGGTCTGGCCTATCAAAAATCCTTTCTCTCCCAGGAATGAGGTCTAGAGCTTCTGATGATGTTTCAGTAGCACTGGGTGCTGACCCCATACCCAAAACTGCCCCTTTTGCAGCCAGGCTTGGGAATGTCCATGATAAAGTTGCTACATTAATTGGCCACTGTAAATTGCCCCCAGCATGCAGCTGAGAAGTAGGACGTGGGCCGAATTGGTGGGATTAAGGTGAGAATGAAGTTAAAGTAGAACTAACATGAGGTTAGGAGCTGGCGACTGGGCTGAAAGCAGGGTAGGCAACAGTCAAGATTTACTAGAGGCCACCTGTTTTAATTCCACTCCACAATCCCATTCCAACATGTCCAACATGGCCACCTGTACTCCCACAGTGAGGCCACTCTCAGGTTGGAGGAGCAACACCTTATACTCCGTCTGGGTAGCCTCCAATCTGATGGCATGAACATCAAATTCTCAAAGTTACAGTACTTTCCACCCCCTTGCCCTTCTCTCTCTTTTCCATTCCCCATTCTAGCTCCCCTCTTACCCTTTCTTTTCTCCTCACCAGCTCATCAACTCTCTCTAGTACCCCTCCTTTTTCCCTTTCTCCCATGGTCCACTCTCCTCTCCTATCAGATTCCTTCTTCTTCAGCCCTTTACCTTTTCACCGCACAGCTTCTCACATCATCCCCATTCCCCCACCCACCTGCCTTCCCCCTCACCTGGTCTCAACTCTCATCTGCCAGCTTATACTCCTCCTGCAGTCCCAAACGTCTTTTACTGGCTTCTTACCCCTTCCTTTCTAATCCTGATGAAGGGTTTCACCCTGAAATGCCAACTGTTTATTGCTCTGCAAGACCTTGCCTAATCTGCTGAGTTCCTCAAGAATTTCGTGTTGCTGGACCGAAGGACCTGTTTCTGTGCCAAGTCTTTCTGTGACTCTAATTCCGATTTGCAAGCAAAAGCCTGATGCAACAATATAGCATCAGAGAATGATGTATATTCCCTGTTTTCTAAAGCTCTTATGGCCAATAAAGAAAGTCAGGAATTAGATAAAATAAAGGAAGAACGCGGGTGTGAACAGAAGATCATGGTTATGGTAGTGAGAGACATGAAGAATCAGCACTTTCAAGAAAGAAAGATAGTCAATCCATCAAAGTGAAGATCAGAGTAAAATTTACTGTCAAAGTGCACATACACCCAATGGCCTCCCATACCTACATAATAAATTAGGCACTGAGTGTCTGCTGCTGCTGTAGCCCATCCACTTCAAGGTTCAACGTATTGTGTGTTCAGGGATACTCTTCTGCATACTGTTGTAACCTGTGATTATTTGAGTTACCGTTACCTTCCTGAGAGTTTGAACCTGTCTGGCCATTGCCCTCTGAACTCTCATTAGCAAAGATTTTACACCCACAGAACTGCCACTCGACTGTTTTCAACACCATTCTCTGCAAGCTCTAGAGACTATTGTGCATGAAGATCCTAGGAGATCAGCAGTTTCTGAGATACTCAAAGCCCTCCCTCTTCCCTCTGGTACCAACAATCATTCCAGAGTCAAAGTCACTTAGATCAAATTTCTTACCTATACTGACATTTGGTCTGAACAACAAATGAACCTCTTGACCATGTCTGCATGCTTTTATGCATTGAGTTGCTGCCACATTTTGGCTGCTTAGATATTTGCATTAACAAGCAGATGTATCGGTGTACCTAGTAAAGTGGCCAGTGAGTGTATGTTTCCAAAAACTACTTTGAGCTTCATTTCCTCATAGGCATTTACATGAAAATAAAGAAATACAAATTGCACGTAAAAGAACTATGCATAAACAAAGACTAACAAACAATCAATGTGCAAAACTACATTCAAAGTTCAAAATAAATGTATTATTGAAGTACATATATGTCATCATATATTCCCTTAAGATTCATTTTACTTGCAGGCATTCACAGTAGAACAAAGAAATACAATAGAGTCAATGAAGAACTGCGTACAATGACTGACAAATAACGTATGTGCAAAAGATGATAAACTGAGCAAATAAAAGAAATAGACAGATAGATCCTCTACATACCCACATAGATGGATAGACACTGTAGATAGATAGATGGATAATACCAAAAACATGAGTTGTAGAATCCTTTAAAGTAAGTTCATAGAAAATGACTGACAAGCAACCTTTGCAGGACCACATGTATCCCTATATGTCAGTGTCCATACCTTTTGACAAGGTTCTGGGATGGAAACTATATTCTCCAAAGTTTATCTGACATTATGCAATCAAAGTAGTTGAAAAGTGATCCCTTTGAATAGAAGTGTAGTTGACCCCATGTCAATCCAGTTGCCTGCGGAGATTTTCTCGACAATAGTAAAAAGTTCAGAGAGGTTGTTACAGGTAAAAACATATGCTGGAGACATTTAGCAGTGTCAGCAGCTGAACAGAATTCATGGAAATCATAAAAATTCTGGTAACATAGAGATTGATCTATCCAAGTGGAACTTTAAACACTATTGTAACTGAGGTTCAAAGTAAATTTATTATCAAAGACATATATGTCACCATATACAACTCTGAGATTCATTTTTTTGTGGGCAGCCACAGTAAATACAAGAAACACGACAGAATCAACTTAAGACTGCATCCAACAGGGTGGACGACAACCAAAGTGCAAAAATAAAAGCAACAAACTCTGCAGGTACAAAAAGAAAGAGAAAAAAAAAGAAACCATAATTATAGCATCAAACAATTAGGGGTACACAATAATGTCTATGTAAATCTTCATAAAGCCACAATACAAACCCTACTAGAATAGTCCAGAAGTTCCTAGCAATTGACAAATGAGTGCATTTGGCTATGCCTGTAACTCGGGTTTTACCAGCTTGAGCTGAGAAAAAAATAAATAAAAATAATAATTAATAAGCAATAAATATCAAGAACATGGGATGAAGAGTCATTGAAAGTGAGATCAGTTCAGTGGGATTAGTTAAGTGATGAGGTGAATGAAGTTGAGTGAAGTTATCCCCTCTGGTTCAAGAGCCTGATGGCTGAGGGGTAATAACTGTTCCTGAACCTGGTGCTGTGGATCCTAAAGCTCCTGTACCTTCCTCCTGATGGCAGAAGAAAGAAGCAAGAAGAGAGCATGACCTGGATGGTGGAAGTTTCTTGATGATGGATGCTGCTTTCCTACAACAGTACTCTGGGTAGATGTGCTCAATTGTAGGGAGGGCTTGACCTGTGATGGACCAGACTATATGTAGGATTTTCCATTGAAGGGCATTGGTGTTCCCATACCAGGCTATGATGCAGCCAGTCAACATACTCTCTACCACACATCAACAGAGGTTTGTCAAAGTTTTAGATGACATGCTGAATCTTTTCAAACTTCTAAGAAAGTAAAGGTGCTTTCTTCATAATTTCACTTACAGTGGCTATAAAAAAATAGTCACTCACCTTGGTAGTTTTCATGTTTTATTCTTATAACATTAAATCACAATGGGTTTAATTTAGCTTTTATGATACTGATCAACAGAAAAAGACTTTTCTCGTGTCAAAGTGAAAACAGATCTATACAAAATAATTTAAATTAATTACAAATTTAAAACACAAAATAATTGATTGCATAAGTATTCACCCCCTTCAAGTCAGTATTTAGTAGATGCACCTTTGGCAGCAATTACAGCCTTGAGTCTGTGCGGATTAGTCTCTATCAGCTTTGCACATCTGGACACTGCAATTTTTCTCCATTCTTCTTTACAAAATTGCTCAAGCTCTGTCAGGTTGCACAGGGATCGTGAGTGAACAGCACTTTTCAAGTCTAGCCACAAATTCTGAATTGAATTAAGGTCTGAACTCTGACTTGGCCACACCAAGACATTAACTTTGTTGTTTTTAAGCCTTTCCTGTGTAGCTATGGCTTTATGCTGGGTGTCATTGTCTTGCTAGACAACAAATCTTCTCCCAACTCCCATTTCTCTTGCAGACTACATTAGGTTTTCCTCCAGGATTTCCCTCTATTTTGCTGCATTCAATTTATCCTCTACATTCACAAACCTTCCAGGACGTGCTACACTGAAGCATCCACACAGCACGATGCAGCCACCACCATGCTTCACAGTAGGGATAGTGTGTTTCTGATGATATGTGTGCAGTGTTTGGTTTATACCAAACATAGCATTTAGTTTGATAGGCAAAATGCTCAGTTTTGATTTAATCAGACCATAGAACTGTCTTCCAGCTGACTTCAGAGTCTCCCACATGCCTTCTGGCAAACTCCAGCTGAGGTTTCATGTGAGGTTTTTTCAACAGCGGCTTTCCCTTTGCCATTCTCCCATAATGGTGAAGCACCCGGGCAGCAAGTGTTGTCTTCGCAGTCTTTCCCATCTCAGCCGCTGAAGCTTGTAACTCCTGCAGATTTCTTGGTGGCCTCCCTCACTAGTCCACTTCTTGCAAGGTCACTTAATTTATGAACTTATGAGGATGGCCTCCCAATCTGTGCCATATTCTTTCCATTTCTTGTTGAGTGACTTAACTGTACTCCAAAGGATATTCAGTGACTTGGAAATTTTCTTGTATCCGTCTCCTGACTTGTACTTTTCAATATCCTTTTCATGGAGGTGCTTAGAGTGTTCTTTCGTCTTCTGGTGTAGGTTTTGCCAGGATACTGACTCACCAGCAGTTGGACCTTCCAGGCGTATTTTTACTGCAATCAGTTGAAACACCTTGACTGCAGACAGATCTCCAAAAACAGACCTCCATTTAACTAATTATGTGATGTCTAAAACCAATTGGCTGAACCATTGATGATTTGATTTGGTGCGTCTTATTAAAGGGGGGGTGAATACTTATTCAATCAATTATTTTGAACTTTATATTTGTAGTTAATGTAGATCACTTTGTAGAGAAACATTTTCACTTTGACATGCAAGAGCCTTTCTGTTGATCAGTGTAAAAAAAGCTAGATTAAATCCATTGTGATTTAATGCCGTAAAACAATGAAACCTGAAAACTTCTGGGGGGGTGGTGATTACTTTTTATAAGTGCTGGACCCTGGACAGCTTCTCTGAAATGATAACACTAGGGAATTTAAAGTTGCTGACCCTCTCCACCTCTGATGCCCCAGTGAGGTCATCCTATTCTTGCTAAACCTTTCTCTGCTTTCTCTTTAGGGAGCAGAAAGACGGAAGAAAATAGACGATGGTTTAGCTCAATTACACAATAAACTGGACAAGACGGGTCCTGGCCCCCGTGTACCTGCACACTGTGACTCCACAAACGGTGGCAGAGCAAACCACAGCTCTGCTCTGCAAAGTCCCACAGATTTACAGGTAAGTATGTTCCCACGATGCCTGTAATAGAGAAAAACCTGCTCTGTTATTCAATCATCCTTGTATCGAATTATAGATTGCTGGAATTGTTGGATGCAGAAACAGGCCATTCAGCCCATAGTCCCTTTGTTATTCAGCGAGGACCAATCCCATGCAGTCCCCAATTTGATTTACAAATTATTCCCTCTCATCCCTCCGCAAAGGTCCCGATTGGCGCTGACCTACTACCTACACTACTGTGCAAAAGTCTTGGGCACCCTAGCTCTATATATTTTCCTAATACCTTTGCACAATACTGTACAGTAGTTAGTTTATGTATTACACTATACTGCTGCCACACAAAAAAACAAATTCATGACAGATGTGAGTGATGATAAACCTGATTCTGATATGAGTTTCTATTGTGGACTGAGAGTGGGAAAGGGGCAACAAGAGGGGAATCATAGTTGGGAAAAGAAGAAGGAAGAGTAAGAAGGTGCGGAAAGCACCAGAGAGACATTCCATAATGATCAATAAACCAATTGTTTGGAATCAAATGACCTTGCCTAGTGTCTCAGGGCTGGGTGTGTCTTCACCCATGCCACCTCCCACCTTCTCTCTCACCTGTCCCACACCCCTCCCGTGGTATTCCACCTCACCATTCCCAACATCCTTTGCCCCTGTCAGATTTACAAACTTGCTCTCCTCTCCATGTTGACAAGTACTGTACTGTGCAGAAGTCTTAGCCACCCTAGCTACATATACTGGACGTGGTGAAGACTTTTGCACAGTACAGTACTTTCTCTCTTCTCCCTCCTCCCCTCTGGCAGAAGATAAAAAAGCCAGAAAGCAAGTATCATCAGGTTCCAGGACAGCTTCTGCTGCACTGTTATAACACTATTGAAGAGACCTTTTGTATAATAAGATGGACTCTTCAACTCATAATCTAACTCATCATGATCTTACGCCTTACTGACTGCATTGTCTTACTGTTTTACCTGGTTCCACCTTGATATACCAGTGCGATGAACTGATCTGTCTGGACAGCATGCAAAACAACAGTCTTCATTGTACCTCAGTGCATGTGACAATAATAAACCAATTTACCAATGGGTTCAAGACCACAATCACTCATTGAATAGAAAAGTCACATCTCACTTGGATCTGCTTCCAATATTTTTTGAAACATCCACAAATGGGAACCGTCCCCGCTTACACTAATTTTTTGATTGACTGTACATGAACCATGTGGTGTGTTTGGGTATAGAAGCCAAACTGAGGTCAAGGACTCCTGATATTGTAGATACCCTATACATCCTGCCCATCGCTAAAATACAACAATCTCAAGCACGTTGCTATCCTGGGGTAATTTTGAATAATCCAGAGTAATTAAGGAAAGCATTGGCATAAAGCAGAAAGAGGAATTGTTGTCGCTGTAAAATATTAATGCAGAACTCAAGTGATACAGTCTAGTCCCACCCAATGTGAACATCTGTGTAACATCAGGATGTATGAAAGCTGTGAAGGCTACTTACTGGGTATATTTAAAGTGGAGGTAGATTGATTCTTGCTTAATAAGGGCATCAAAGGTTACAGGGAGGATAGGACAATGGTATTGAGAGGGAAAATAAATTAGCCATGATTGAATGACAGAGCAGATTCAAGGGGTCAAATGTCTAATTCTACTCCTATGTCAAATGGTCATATGGTATGTCTGACCCAACCTGAACTTGATGCATCAAATCAGGACCTGTTTAACTGGGGCAGATAGACAGACTTTGGTGTAGGCACAGAGAGGAATAGAAGGTGGGGTCTGAGATGAGAGCAGGGGGAATGTCTCACTAGTTGGTTGTAAATGCAAGAGATTCTGCAGATGCTGGAAATCCAGAGCAACACTCACAAAATACTGGAATGACTCAACAGGTGAGGCAGCATGTACGGAGGAGAATAAGCAGTTGATGTTTTGGGCCAAGATCCTTCATCAGGTCTGGTCATCATCAGGCCTTCTCCAGTCCTGTTTAAGGGTCTTGGACCAAAATGCTGACTGTTTATTCCTCTCCATAGATGTCACCTGACTTGCTGAGTTCCTTTGGCATTTTGTGTGTGTTGCTCACCAGTCAATTGTTCTCAGACAAGTGGAGAGCCTGTCACTCACTGATGCCCCCTGATGGCACTGCAGGGCAGTGGGTGTTGAATCGAGGGAAAAATCAGGACAACCATTCAGTGGCCACTTTATTTAGTACACCTGTACAACCTGATCATTAATGACAATATCTAATCAGCCAATCATGTGGTAGCAACTCAAGGCATAAAAGTTTGCAGACATGGTCAGGAGGTTCAGTTGTTGGTCAAACTAATTATCAGAATGGGGAAGAAATATGATCTAAGTGACTTTGACCATGGAATGATTGTTGGTTGCAGAAGGGATGAGTATCTCAGAAACTGCTGATCTCCTGGGATTTTCACACACAACAGTCTCTACAGTTTACAGAGAATGGTGCAAAAAACAAAAAAAAAAATCCAGTTCTGTGGGTGAAAACGCCTTATGAGTGAGAGAGGTTGGAGGAGAATGGTTGGCAGTTCAATCTGACAGGGAGGTGACAGTAACTCAGATAACCATGCATTGCACATGATATGCAGAAGAGCGTCACTGAATGCACAACACATTGAAGTGGATGGGCTACAGCAGCTGAAGACCACAAACACACACCATGTGGCCACTTCTCTAGGTACTGATGGTACTTAACTAAGTGGCCTCTAAGTGTAGATTGAGCCATATTAAAAGGCAAGCAAGGACAGATTTTGTTAAATGATCACAGTTTGTGCTGTTAAATGCTTTGCTTCATACCTAGTTCTTATAGCAGAGAACCAGGGCATTAAACCTAACTCATATATACCAGTATTAATGCTTCACATTCATCTTCGTACCACCTTGTTGGTCTGATTACTTTCTCTGCCATGCATTATATTAGGATTCCCTTTGCACATATCTCTGTCATTCTCTTCACCTTTTCTGCGGTAATGTGACTTTGCCACTTTCCAGTTAAAATTCATCTTCATTTAGTGACGATCTTAGATCTATGAGCTTTGGACTTTCCCAATGGGCATAGCATTCTCCTTCGCAGACAGCCAGTTGCAGATGTAAAATTCACCCCTGACCCGCAAATTGTGTCCTTTTAATAAAGAAAAATTGCTGCATCCACATTTAATGAGTTCAAATTTAAAATGAAAATTAAGAGATATGATAATAAACCAGGATTGTAATTTCAATCTACTTTTGCACAGTCTTCTTTTAAACTCCTCATTAGGATCGCATTTCCGACTAAAGTTGTCAGCTTTCTCCAGCAGGCAAAATCTCCTAGTGAGGACAGAGGTTGGTAATTTTTCACTGAAGGAGTATTGTCAATAGCTGACATATGGAAATGTCTTTACTGACTAATTAAGAGACTGTGGGTAGCATGTCTGCTTTGGGAGCTCGACGCAGAATTCAGTCACGTGAGCGCAGATCGCTCAGCAATTGAAATCTGGGACTGTAATTTGGAAGCTGGGTTGATTTCAATTGCAGTACCAATTGTGCATGTCGTTTATATGTAACAGGTGAAATTCTCTCCTCAAGATTCCATTCGATTGGAGAAGCCATCATTGACTCTTCAATCGCAACCAATTGCAATGAGCAAGATCTTTTTCGGCTGTGTGAGGATCTAAGTCTTTACACAGATGGTGGTTAAAATATTGTATTTATTGATTTTAGAAAAATAGTAACATAGAAAACCTACAGCACAATACAGGCCCTTCGGCCCACAAAGTTGTGCTGAACATGTCCCTACTTTAGAAATGACTAGGCTTACCTATAGCCCTCTATTTTACTAAGCTCCATGTACCTATCTAAAAGTCTGTTAAAAGTCCCTGTCGTATCCACCTCCACCACCATTGCCGGCAGCCCATTCCACGCACTCACCACTCTCTGAGTAAAAAACTTACCCCTGACATCTCCTCTGTACCTACTCCCCAGCACCTTAAACCTGTGTCCTCTTGTGGCAACCATTTCAGCCCTGGGAAAAAGCCTCTGGCTATCCACACGATCAATGCCTCTCATCATCTTATTCACCTCTATCAGGTCACCTCTCATCCTCCGTCGCTCCAAGGAGAAATTTTATTTAGAGATGCAGCATGGAATAGGCCCTTCCAGCCCAATGAGACCCAGCAACCCACCTATTTAATCCTTGTCTAGTCACAGGACAATTTACAATGACCAATTAACCTACTAGCCAGTATCTCTTTGGAACGTGGAGGAAACTGGAGCACCCGGAAGAAACCCACACATATCTTCATGGATCGTTGTAGCTCAGAGAGTAAGCAAAGGGGAGTTAAGAGGAGTTAAGCACACAGGATAATGACTACACATAGGGTGATATAAATAAGATTGGGAGGCAGTCAGTGCAATCCATGTTGTTTGCCATTGCTGAAGTACGTCTGTACTTTTGGAGATACAGCATGATAACTAGCCCTTCCAGCCCAACAAGCCCACACTGCCACTGACAGCCATGTGACCAGTTAACCTGGACTATGGGAGGAAACCGGAGCACCCAGAGGAAACTCACAAGGTCACGAGGCTGTGGCAGGAATCGAACCCAGGCCATTAGCGCTGTAATAGCGTTACACTAGCTGCAATGCCATTGTGCTACCCCATATATTGTATCGGCATACAATCGCCACATCGTTGTCAGTCCTAATCTGCCAACTGATTTTGTGAATTAAAGCTCAAATGTCAATTATGTACAACGATGTTTTAAACAGCTGTGTAAGAAAAGTAGGTAAACTATCCAAAATCTCCCTTCCGGAAAGTGCTGTAGGGCTATTAAAACAAAAACTTAACGCCATCTTAAATGTTTCTTACCCCAGGCAATTAATCTGATCAACCATTCTAGCTAGCACTCCCCCCCCCCCCCCCATTACCACAGTCACGCACGACACTGTTAGTACTTTAAAACACTTTTTATAATAAGATTATAAACACAAGAGATTCTACAGATGATGGAAATCCAGAGCAACATACACATGCTGGAGGAACTCAGCAGGTCAGACAGCATCTATGAAAATGAATGAACAGTCGATGTTTCGAGCTGAAACATAGAAACATAGAAAATAGGTGCAGGAGTAGGCCATTCAGCCCTTCGAGCCTGCACCGCCATTCAGTATGATCATCCAACTCAGAACCCTGTACCTGCCTTCTCTCCATAACCCCTGGTCCCTTTAGCCACAAGGGCCATATCTAACTCCCTCTTAAATATAGCCAATGAACTGACCTCAACTGTTTCCTGTGGCAGAGAATTCCACAGATTCACCACTCTCTATGTGAAGAAGTTTTTGCTCATTTCCTCATTCTTCATCTCGGTCCTAAAAGGCTTTCCCTTTATCCTTAAACTGTGACCCCTCATTCTGGACTTCCCCAACATCAGGAACAATCTTCCTGCAGCTAGCCTGTCCAACCCCTTTAGAATTTTATACATTTCAATAAGATCCCCCCTCAATCTTCTAAATCCCAGAGAGTATAAGCCTAGTCGATCCAGTCTTTCTTCATATGAAAGTCCTGCCATCCCAGGAGTCAATCTGGTGAACCTTCTCTGTACTCCCTCTATGGCAAGAATGTCTTGCCTCAGATTAGGGGACTAAAACTGCACACAGTACTCCAGGTGTGGTCTCACCAAGGCCTTGTACAACTGCAGTGAGGTCCTTCTTCAGTCTGGAAAGGAAGGGGGAAGATGCCAAAATATAAAGTTGGGGCAAGGGGAAGGAAGACAAGCTAGAACAGGTGTTCCCAAACTTTTTTATGCCATGTACCCCTGCCAGTAATCAAAGGGTCTGTGGACCTCAGGTTGGGAAGTCCTGAGCTCGAAGATGATAGCTGCATTCAGGTGGGTGAGAAGGTTAAAAGGATGGAGAAGAAGTAAGAGAGGAGAAACAGAAGAAGGAGGGACACCGGGGGAAGGTGATAGGCACCTGAGGAGTAGAGGAAAGAGGCCAAAGTGGGGAATGGAAGATGAGGGAAAGGGAGGGAGAAAGAAAAAAAAAGTGGAAAATATCCAGGAGAAATCGATGTTCATGTCATCAGGTTAGAGGCTACCTAAATAGAATATGAGGTGCTTCTTCTCCACCCTGAGAGTGGCCTCATTGTGGCAGAAGAGGAGACATAGACTGGCATGTTGGAATAGCATTAGGGGGTTAGGAATTAAAATGGTTGGTCACAGGGAAATTCCGCTTTTGTTGGATGTGGCAGAGATGCTCAACTATAAGACACTGAAGCAGGATTAGGCCAGTCAGTCTATCAAATCTGCTCCACTATTCCATCATGGCTGATTTATTACCCCTCTCAACCCCATTCTCCTGTCTTCTCCCCATTATCTTTGACACCCTTACTAATCAAGAATCTTTGAGCCTCCACTTTAAACATAGCCAGTGACTTGGACTCTGCAATCGTTTGTAGTAATGAATTCTACAGATTCACCACCATATGGCGAAGGGAATTCCTCCTCATTTCTGTTCTAAATGGACATTCTTCTATTCTGAGGCTGTACACTCTGGTCCTAATGCTGTTTACATTGTAAATACCCTGTACATGATGATATTTATGTACGTTTTATTCCACATCTGTACTTTAACCTCTAACTGTTTTTTTTAATTTAAGCCCTTATTCTTCATAATCACTGAATGTTGTTTTTTGTTGCATGTCACACCACAAAAAGTTCCTAATACATATAAGTATATATGGAAAATAAAGTTGATCTTTGATCCTATACTTTTGATATTAAGGAAAAGCAACCTTAATATCATGGCAACCCACACAATGTGCTGGAAGAACTCGGCAGGTTAGGCAGCATCTGTGGAAAAGAATAAATAATCGACATTTCAGGCTGAGACCCTTCTTCAGCACTGGGAAGGGAGGGGAAGAATTCCAGTATAAGATTCCGGAGGCTAGCTGGAAAGTAATATATGAAGCCAGTTGTATAGCAAAGATCAAGGGCTGGATAAGACAGAATCTGATAGGAGAGGAGACTGGACCACAGCAGAAAGCAAAGGAGGAGGGAAGCCAGGTGAAAGTAATAGGTAGGAGGGAAGAAGTGAAAGGTCAGAGTGGGGAGTAGAGGGGATGGGGGAGAATTTGCTTACTGGAAGGAGAAATTGATAATCAAGCAATCAGGTTGGAGGCTACCCAGATGGAATATAAAGTGTTGCTCCTCCACACTGAGGGTAGCCTAATCTTGGCATAAGGGGAGGCCGTAGACCAACTCGTCGGAATCAAAATGTTTGGCCATCGGGAAGTCCCGTTTGTGGTGAATGGTCAGCAGTTGCTCAGCGAAGCGGTCCCCAGTTTCTGATGGGTCTCACCAGTGTAGAGGTGTCCGCATCAGGAACACTGGACACAATAGTCAACCCCAGCAGATTCGCAGGTTAAGTGTTGCCTCACCTGGAAGGACTGTTTGGTGCCCTGTGAGAGAGGAGGTGTACGAGCAGGTGTAGCACTTAGGCTTCTTGCAGGGCTAAGTAATATCGACCCAAATTCCTCTATCGTACTGGCCAATATAACACAGGCAGATTGTTTGTTTGCTGGTGTTATTCTTTATATTAACAAACTACATCTGCGGAAAAAGAGAGCAGAAGTTTCAGGCCAGAATTGAAAAAAGGGAAATTTTAAAGAAGTGTTCTGAAGTTGCAGTAGAGGTGACAGGGTAGATGGATAGGACAAAGGAAACATCTGTGATGAGGTGCGGTCAGACCACGTGGGTTAATGGTAGCAGTTAGAGAGTGGTCGTACTTCCTTTCCTGTTATGAATTGCTAATAGCAGGCCCTTGAGACATGCCCAGCAGGTCAGACTGCATTGATGGAGTTTATAAAAACCATGCTAATATCACAGGTTGACAAGAGAAATGACCAGTTCTCATACAGACTGTGAAAGCCGGTTATCTAACATAGGAAAATTCAAAACTGAGTTCGAAAAGCTGCAGCGCGCCCAGCTTGAGGTGTTGTTTTGTGCTGGGCTTCACTGCAGCAGTGTGGAAAGCCACAGACAGATAACTCAGAGGGAGATGGAGGAGTATATCACTTCATTCTCTGTGTTATCTACTTCCCACTCATCAGACTCTCAATTCCCTCTTCATGTGCTCTGTACAATGTTCCCAAGCCATGCTGTGAAACACTGAATTAATGATGTTGTTATCAGTATTGGAGGCTCAGATTGGTGCTGCTCAGTATCTTTCTAATTATCCATCAGGAGCAATGGATAGTCTGGAAAATAGTGGAAGTTAACAAGCAAAATCTTAGCAAGATATTGCCCCAATAATCAGATAATCACCAACCCTTGTTGACAGTAAGTGTCAGAGATATCCTATTTGTGGTAATATCTCGAGAGATAATGACTTGGATACTCTTCCCTGCCAGAACAGAAGTTGAAAAATAATATACAAAATTATGAAGGGTATAGATAGATAAATGCAAGCAGGCTTTTTCCACTGAAGCTGGGTGGGACTGCAACTAGAAGTCATGTGGTAAGGATGGTAGGTGAGAAGTTAAAGGAGAACACAAGAGGAAACTTCTTCACTCAGAGGGTGGTGAGAAGGTGGAATGAGCTGCCAGCACAAGTGGTGTATGCGAGCTTGATTTCACCAGTTAAGCAAAGTTTGGAGAGGTAAATAGAGGCAGGGGTACGATCCCCATGCAGGTCAATGGAAGCAAGCTGTTTAAATGGTTTCAGCATTGACTTGATGGGCCGAAGGGAGTTTTTCTGTGCTGTATTTTTCTATGACTTTGTGACTCTAACATGACTTAGAAGCAAACATCTGCAGAATTCTTGTGTCAATGGGAAAATGGATGAGAAATTCCTCCACTGTTGCATGCATTGTACCAGAATGCCGCCGAGACAGAGCATCTGGAGTAGGAGCAGAAAATGCTGTCCGCCTGCGATCTCAGACCTTCTTCTCTTGATCCCTCCCCCTCACTGTAATGCAAAGCATACTTGTTTTCTCAACTCTTCAATTCTGGTAGGATGGCGAATGCAATAAAAGGAACCTCAGGGCAGTTTATGGTGACATGTGGGTGGTTGAGTGTCAATCGTGTCCGACGATGGCAGGAAACCTGTGTGGGAGAGTTTTTAAAGTGGAAAAGCCATTGTACTGGGGAAGTTCCACTCTCTCAACCTCAGAACTCCAGGTCCAGTGATACAAACAGGGTCTTCCATTTTTGCAGTGGATGACCGTGGCATCTTCTGTGCCTTGTCATGCCTTTTGCCCTCCACGCAGCCTTTCTGACCATTAGCTCTCAACTGCCCAGTCCGCCGGAGCTGATTTTGCATGCTCAGACAGGCCTGTCCCTACCTCGCCGGGTTTAACCCAACTGTCAATGGGGTGTACTGGAGCACGGCAGCTGTCACATGCAAACAGCTACTTGGAGCCACAGGTGAAAGCTGTAGAGACATATCAGAATCAGGTGTAATATCACTGGCATAGCGTGAAATTTGTTGTCTTTGCAGCAGCAGTACAGTGCAATGCATATTAAAAATGAATTACAATTAAAATATATATATATAAAATAGTTAAATTAACTAAGTAGTGCAAAAACAGAAATAAAAAAGTAGTGAGGTAGTGTTCATGGGTTTGATGTCCATTCAGAAATCGGATGGCAAAGGGGAAGAAGCTGTTACCGAATCACTGAGTGTGGGTATTTGGGTAATAAATTTACATTGACCTTTGAACTTTGGAAGTGGCAACTGTACTCCCATATTTTGTCAGACTCTGCGTTACCTGGATCCAAACATTGATTTTCTGCTTCATACTGCAGAATGAAGTTTCATTGACATGAAATTTTGACTCCACAGATGCTGCTTGACCTGCTGACCATTTATAGCAGTTTATTTTCTTACCTAGGGTGCTGGCAGTAAATGGAAAGCCATTTCTGACATCTGTTTCTTTTTGACTGGATGAAGCCAATTTCTGAAACAGAGTGCCAGGCAGTACTGTGGTAGAGGATGACCAAAAACCAAGCAGTGTTGTTTGGTCCATTCTAACAACAATACCTATTTGAAAGATCAGAACTTTTAATCTTATCCCAGAGTCCGAGTTTTGTTTTGCTTTAAAATATATATCCAGTTCCCCAAAATATTTTTATATACTAAAAAAAACTTTGAATCAGATGTAACGCATTTGAGGAGTGTTTGATAGCCTGTATTCACTGGAGTTTAGAAAAAGGAGGGAATCTCATTGAATATTGAAAAGCCTAGAGAGAGTGGATGTGGAGAGGATGTTTTCTATAGTGGGGGGTATCTAGGACACAGCTTAAGAGTACAAGGATGTTCCTTTAGAACAGAGATGAGGAGGAATTTCTTTACCCAGTGGGAGGTGAATCTGTGGAATTCATTGCCACAGACAGCAGTGGAGGACCAGTCACAGGGTATATTTAAAGAGAAGTTTGATAGGCTGTTGATTAGTAAGGACATCAAAGGTTATGGGGAGAAGACAGAAGAATGTCTAAGTGACTTTGACTGTGGAATGATTGTTGGTGCCAGATGGGGTGGTTTGAGTATTTCAGAAACTTGCTATCTCCTGAGATTTTCATGCTCAACAGTCTCCAGAGTTTTAAGAGAATGGTGCTAAAAAACAAAAAAACACCCAGTGAGAGGCAGTTCTGTGGGCAAAAATGCCTTGTAACTGAGAGAGGTCAATGCAGAATGGACAGACTGGTTCAAGCTGGAGGAAAGTGACAGTAACCCTAATTACCACACATTGAGTTGCTGCCGCATGACTAGCTGATTAAATTTCTGCATTAATGAGCAGGTGTACTGGTGTACCTAATAAAGAGATCACTGAGTGTACATTTTCAATTGCAGCTAAATAGTTACACAGTTTCAATCATAATTCAGTGATAATACACCCATCATCTTTATATTTACTAATAACAGTATTTATCTTTTTTATATTTATTTGTTCATGTTTCATTGAATCAGTGATCCTAATTAATACTAAAATGTCATGTCCACAGGATTTGGACCTGAAGGAGTTCAGAAGCAAACTCTTCAGTGCCCTGTCGCTAACTGATGTGGGTTTGATGCCAACGTCGCCTGAACCAGATGATGTGTTTTGGGAGGACCCTGCCCCAGCTCCCAAGGTACGGTTAGTAGCATACAGCCTACTCAGTGGCTCTCCGATTATTAGATCTGACTACCCTATACCTTGGAGAAGAATGGTTCATTTCAGGCTCACTTAGAATCACTTGCCTTCAAGGTTAGACAGTGTGGAAGACTGCATGATGTATGCGTACATATGTAATCACCCATGGCTCATTTGACAAATTATAGGGGCGGCTGTTGGTGATTAAATGAAACAGATTGTCTGTGGCACTAATCTGGAAACAAGATACTTTTCCGTGTCCCATATTACTGTATTTATTTCCAGGTAAACATCATTTTGTCAGGAGGCTGCACTACATTCTGAATCAATTTTGACATTTACAGGCAACTCAATTGCTAAGGATAAGCCTTGTGGTAATTTAGAAGAAAGCATCATTAAAGAGATTTAGATAAAGTTCCTACGGTGTGTGCACTCACTTAGGAAAGGTGGAAGCTGTGCGCTAAGCTGGCCAGTCCTTACTAAACCTGAGAAAATAGCAGTGAGCCACCTCTTTGAACCACTGAGGTTTCCAAGTGAAGCTGGTTTAGGATTTTGACCCAGTTACAATGAATGAAGATATAATTCTCAGTTAGAGTAGTGAATGACTTGAAAATAAACATGGAACATAGAACATCGCACACTGAACAGGCCCTTCGGCCCACAATGTTGTGCTAATATTTTAACTCTACTCTAAAAGCAGTCTAACCCTTCTCTCCATTTTTCGATCATCTATTTGCCTAAGAGTTTCTTAAATTCCCTGATGTATCTGCCTCTCCCATCACCCCTGGCAGGGCGCTCCACACAGCTACCACTCTGTGTATAAAATGATTTATCTCTGACTTCGTTCCTATGCATTCCTCCAATTACCTTAAAGTTATGCTCCTGTGTATAATATTAGCCATTTTCGCTCTGGGAAAAATGTCTCTGGCTATCCATTCAACCTATGCCTCTTATCATTCTCCTTTGTTCCATGGAGAAAGGCCCTAGCTTGCTGAACCTACCCTCACAAGGCACACAGCCACCCACTCTGCCTTGTGATAGAACATTGCTGCAATCCTCTTCTTTCTAAAGTTGCCATGTTTATTTATTTATTTGATTGATGTATTTAGCGATACAGTGGGGAGTAATCCATCGAGGCACACCACCCCAGCAAGCCCACAACTCTGATTAACCTACCCTAATCACAGGACAATTTTTGCAATGACCAATTAACCTCTTTGCACTGTGGGCAGAAACTAGATCACCCAGGGAAAATCCATGTACTCCATGAGGAAGACATATAGAGACTTCTCACAGAATGACACTGGAGTTGAACTCTGTTGTAATAGCGTTGCACTAACGACTACGCTACCTTGGTGCCCATATTATATATTTATTGATATTAACCTATGATTTACATTAACATTGATAATTAAACAGAAATACTCAACAGGCCAGTCAGCATTTGAGGAGAGACAAACATGATGACTATTTTCTGTAATTCTTAAAATTAGAAACAAGATGTGTTTTGAAGCAGCATTTGTCTCAACATGGCATCTAGGAAGTCTGATAAAATGATCTCATGGAAAGAAAGAAATAGTGGTTGCTGGTGGCTAATTATTCCAGCCAAGGACATCAATGCAAGAGTTCCTCAGGATAGAGTCAGAGGCCCAGCCATCTTCATTGCTTCAAAAACAACCTCAGTCAACCGTTTTTTCTTATCGTGCCATAGTTAGGTCACACTTCCAACAATTTCCCTCATAAAAATAGTCAAGGACAAGTTTAACTAACATAAACTAAAACATTAAAGTTTAACTGCACAAAAGTCAAGAATTCCTTGAATAACAAAACAGGCTTACAGTGCAAAATGGTCTACTGTTCCTCAATTTGAAGATGTCAGGTTAATTAATTTTTCCCCTCTCTGATCTTTTACCTCTTCTCACCTGGGTCCCCTTCTCCTTCCCTTTCTCTTATGGTCCACTCCCCTCTCCTATCAGATTCCTCCCTCTTTATCTTTACCTTTCTCACTCACCTATCATCTTCTAACTAGCCTCCTTCCCTTCAGCTCATCTTTTATATTCCAGTGTCTTCCCCCTTCCTATTCAGTTCTGATGAAGGGTCTTGGATCAAAGTGTCAACTGTTTATTCATTTCCATAGATGCTCTCTGACCTGCCGAGTTCTGCAGCATTTTGGCTATGTTACCATTTTTATTTTCCAATTTTGCTTTTTGATATGCCTATATATGACTTTTATATTCCAGTACATTCTAAACCAACATGCAATCCTATTTCTGCAATCTGCAATCATTATTGCAGATTGCAGAAATCAGGTTGGTATATAAGTTTAAAATGAATGTATTGAAACATAATTCATTTCTTGCATGGAATTAGGCTTAACTTGTTGCGGGGTTGTAGAATAATGTTATCTTCAGAGTATTTTTTAAATTGCTATTTCTCATTCTTAAGGTTCCTGAAAGAACAGTGTCTAAATCCCACAGCAAAGAACAAATAAACAGTCATGCTGGTCAGAAAAGTGTTTTCAGGTGAGTGAACAAAGTCTAGTAAATTTACCTTGCAGCTATAATAGGTCATTTTTGTCTCACCTCCTGAGGTATGGTGAAAAGCTTCCTGCCATCCATACAGATGCATAAGTAAGTCAAGGGAAAAGGAAAGCAAATACCGAGTGTAGCTTTACAGTTACAGAAAAAGTGTGGTCCAGATAGACAGAAGTGGAAAGACCTTGTTGAGGTAGACTGCATCTTCCAGTCCTCATCTTTATTGTATTTGAGATCTGAGGTCTGTTCAAGAGGATAGGTGGAAAGGAGCTGGTTCTAAGCCGGTGGAATTTGTTCTGAAGATTTTCTATCTTCTGCCCAATGGAATAAATTAGCTTTAGTTGCCACATGTACAGTAAAATATCAAAACATACAGTGAAATGCATTGTTTGCATCAACAACCAATACAGTTCGTTGAAGGTTCAAGATTCTGGTATATTTGTCACGTGTACAACGAAGCATAGAGTGGAATGCATCATTGGCGTCAACAATCCATGAGCTGGGGGCAGCCCCACAAGTGTCACCATGCTTCCGGCTCACGCTTACCCTAACCTGTAACTCTTTAGAATGTGGGAGGAAACCTGAGCAACTGGAGGAAACCCACACAGTAGCAGAGAGAACGTACAAACTCCTTGTAGACAATGGTAGAGTTGAACCGGGCTGCTGGTACTGTAACACTGTCACCCTGAGAGGAGTGAAGAACAGCGAGTGACAGGGATGGGAGGGGTCCTTGATCATATTGGTTGTTTTCTATAATCGGCAATCTGAGTTAATCCACAAAGGGACAGTGCAGTCCATCACACATGAGTTGAATGTGTCTAACTGGGGCAATTGGTTACCCAAAGCATTGGCAGTGTGAATTAAAGCATTGCGTTTGAATGGCAAATCCAGGCAAATCTGGAACCTTCACTCAAATGGAGTTGAAAAATTGCACTGATAATTTACAGTTCGTGTTTACATAAATTTTATGTCTATGATCACAAAATGAAATAACCATTAAAATAAAGTAGGAATTGCAGTGTGGTAGTAGGAATTGTTTCTTTATTTTCCATTCAACATACACTTTGAAGTACCTGATCTGGGGTGGCAGCTTTAGTAATGTATCTGAAAATGAACCCATCACCAATTAGAATCACTTTCAACTGATCTGTACCTGAGTTTGATAAAATGTACTTGCATTGCAGATATTATGATATTTTGGTATTGTTTTCTGTAGTGTCAATTCAAAGTTCAAAGTAAATTTATTATCAAAGTCATCATATTATATGTCATCATATAATACCCTGAGACTCATTTTCTTGTGGCCAATCACAGTAGAACAAAGAAATTTAGTAGAGCCAATCAAAAAATACACACAAACAAATACAGACGAACAACCAGTGTGCAAATAAACAAATAAATCAATACTGGAAGCATAATTTTTTCCAACAAGTTGCACCTCCATCTGGATGGAAGCAGTCAAGCACTGGACTAGAAGTCCCTACAAAGGACTGTGAGGACAGCTGAGAAGATCATAGGGGTCTCGCTATCATCCAATGGGGTATGTATCAGGCGCACTGTGTAGGCAGGGCCCTTAGTATTATTAAGGATCCCACCCATCCATCCAGCATCCTCTTTGACTTTCTACCATCAGGTAGGAGACTACGATGCATCAAAACAAAATCTGTCAGGATGAGAAAGAATTTCTTTCCCCAGGCCATTAGGCTCCTGAATTCCGTGCTCCGCCATATTTGAAGAGTCACTGATTAATCTGTTTCATGTGTTACAATATTTAATATTAATTCACTTTAGTTTGTTATTTATACCTGATTCATCTGTAGATTTTATCCTTACCTTCATAAGTTATCCTGTGTAATGTGTGTTATATGTACTACTGTACTTTACACACTGGTTCAAAGAAACATTATCTCGTTTATATATCCATTATATGGTTATATATGTTATATGCATGTAGATAGTTAAAAGACAATAAACTTGACTTGTAGCATCTTTAAAAGTGAGTGCATAGGTTGTGGAATCAGTTCGGTGTTGAGGAATGTGAAGTTATTCATGTTGGTTCAAGTGCTTGATGGTTGAAGGGTAATAACTACTCCTGAACGTGGTGGTGTCAGAAATAAGGTTCCTTGACCTCCTTCCTGATGGCAGTAGCAAGAAGACGGCATGGTCTGGGGTGCACAGGTCTTTGATGATAGATGCCTCTCTCTTGTGACAGCGCTCATCCTGATCTTGTTAAGAGTCAAGTTTATTGTTGTATAACTATCTACACGAATACCATCAAATGAGACACCATTTCTCCTGACCAGGGTGTAAAGCACATAACACAATATCTTATGAAAAGAAGAATTAAATCTACACATTAATATGCATAAATAAACAATGTAAAGTGCATAAATTAAATATTGTATGGTACAGAACAAATTAACCAGTGACACTTGAATGCGATGCAGCAGTGAGTTCAGAAACCTAATGACACCCCAACTGTTCTTGCTTTTATGAGTCTCCTGCCCAATGGTAGAAAGTCAAACAGGATGCTGAACGGATGGGTGGGATCTTTGATAATACTAAGGGCCCTGAGTACGCAGCACTCTAGATTAATGTCATGGTAAGGGAACCCCTATGTTCCTCTCGGCTGTTCTCACAGTCTTTTGTAGGGATTAATAAATAGATAAAAATGTACTACGAGAGAATTGAACTGCCACAGCACTTTCTTCCAGACATATTTTTAAATAAGAATTTGCTCTTAACGTCTGAGGACTTAGTTAACCTGAGGGGTAGATGCCACACTATCAGAAAAACAGGAGAATGCAGGCACTATCTTGTTTCTGTGCTGGTCTTCAGGACCACTCTATAGTCACCACAGGTGTTCTTCGAGGTTCAAATTTCAATTTATTATCAGAGTACATACAAAGTACATGTCACCACATACAACCCTGAGATTCTATTTTTTGCGGGTGTACTTAGCAAATCTATAGAATGGTAACTGTAAACAGGATCAATGGACAACATTCCACTCCTCTCATGAAGATGCTTATGATTGTGCCATCTTTGATGTGCCTGTTGTAACTTCCTAAACCCAGATGGGATTGTAGATTTGTGACTAACATTCTGCACTGCCACGTTTTAGCATTCCTGTAGGAAGAGTGCAGAAATTCCCAAGGTCTTGTTATAATCTTCCAGTAAATTCTGATTATCGTTGGAAGATGTTCTGAGCTCATGGAAGTCAATCTTGATGTGTAAATCTCCCCACTGAGAAAGTTGAGCAATTTACCAGGATGCAACCTGGATTAGAGCACATGTTTTCTGAGAGTAGGTTGAGTGAGTTAGGGCTTTCCTGTTTGGAGTATCTTGATTGAGTTGTTCAAGATACTGTAATAAGAGGCATGGATAGAATGAACAACCAGAAAGATGTTACTGTGACTAAATATTTATTTAACTTTTTACCTGCTGCTTGAAATCGTCTCTGCTTGGTTTATCCCATTCACAAAATTGAAGGTGTAGCAGTGGACACAATAGCCACACCCATATACACTGTACAGTACTGTACAGAAGTCAAGCACACATAAAAAATTCTGTAAAACAAAGATGGTTTTAAAAATAATGAAATGAAAAGTTTCTTAATATCAAAAAATACCGTAAAGAGCAATAAACAGTAAAAAAAAAACAAATCAAATCACATTTGGTGTGACCAGCCTTTGCCTTTAAATCGGCATTAATTCTCTTAGGTAAACTGTCTTGCACTTTTGTAAGAAAATTGACTGGTACGTTATTCCAAGCATCTTGGAGAACTTGGCACAGTTCTTCTGCAGATTCTGGCTGTGTCGCTTGCTTCTGTCTCTCTAGGTAATCCCAGATGGCCTCGATGATGTTGAGGTCAGGGTTCTGTGGAGGTCATAACATCTGAAACCACATTTAAAAAAATCTCGGGTGCCTAAGGCTTTTTGCACAGTACTGTAACTCTGATGAAAAAGGACACATTTCTCTACCATTAAGGTCTGTGCTTGAATTTCAGTTAGTGAAAAATGGTCCACCTGTGAGGTAATTAGTTTGTACTCCATGCTGAAAGAAACATTTGCCTATTGCTGATGAGAAATTGCTGTAACATGGTTCACAGATTGTAGATTATTTGTGTTTCTATTTGGCAGCTTTGAAATGCAGTCCCGTTGGGAGAGGGTGGAGTGCCCACCAGCCAAGCATGTAACAGGCAATTCCCCCAGAAACAGTTCACAGACTGGAGTTCCATCTAGTTCCAGGGCAACACCGGGTGAGTCCATAATGTTGGCATCTTTGAGAAAGAGCTTTAAGTGTGTATTGCTGCTTGTGTTTGGAAACTGGTGTAACATCCACCAGTTATTTGTTATATTCTTCACAAGTTTTCTTGGTACCATATTAAAAACCTGATTTATTTGAAAAGGGAAGTTGCAGGGTGTGCCACCAAGTTCCCAGACTGTTGGTTAGGACGTTCTCCAATTAACTCCCTGAGTTTATCTCCACATCGAAATGCAAGGAACTTAGAACACGACACAGGAAGTTTGACATGATGATGTTTAGTTCCATGCTGCCTATTCCCATATCCCTTCATTTCCCATCTCTCTACCGACCTATCTAATCTCATCTTCAACTGTTGACATAGCATCCCCTCAACCGTTAACAGTCAGCTTCACAAACCTCAGAATGCGAGGTTTTACATGCCAAGTGTCCCAACCCACCCACATTTAATTCTGCACAGCAGTTCAAGATTCAAGATTCAAAATCGTTTGATGTAATTTCCAACGCAAAACTGAACAGAATAATTCTTGCTCTGGATCTGGTTCAGTACCAAAAAAAGCCAGTAAAATAAATCACACAATAAATATAAATGCACAAGATAACTTTTATACAGATTGATTTTATGTCCACAAATTGACACTAGGTACGGGAGTGTCTGTACATGAGGTGACTGACCGGAAATGATAAAGTGATGGTGGTTGGGGGTACAGCGGTTTGGGTTAATAGACAATAGACAGTAGGTGCAGGAGTAGACCTTTCGGCCCTTTGAGCCAGCACCGCCATTCATTGTGATCATGGCTGATCTTCCACAATCAGAACCCCGTTCCTGCCTTCTCCCCATATCCCTTGACTCCGCTATCTTTAAGAGCTCTATCTAACTCTTTCTTGAAAGCATCCAGAGAATTGGCCTCCACTGCCTTCTGAGGCAGAGCATTCCATAGATCCACAACTCTCTGGGTGAAAAAGTTTTTCCTCAACTCCATTCTAAATGGCCTACCCCTTATCCTCTGTGGCTTCTGGTTCTGGACTCCCCCAACATCGAGAACATGCTTCCTGCCTCTAGCGTGTCCAATCCCTTAATAATCTTATATGTTTCAATCAGATCCCCTCTCATCCTTCTAAATTCCAGTGTATACAAGCCCAGTCACTCCAATCTTTCAACATATGACAGTCCTGCCATCCTGGGAATTAACCTCGTGAACCTACGCTGCACTCCCTCAATAGCAAGAATGTCCTTCCTCTAATTTGGAGACAAAAACTGAACACAATACTCCAGATGTGGTCTCACCAGGGCCCTGTACAGCTGCAGAAGGACCTCTTTGTTCCTATACTCAACTCCCCTTGTTATGAAGGTAAACATGCCATTAGCTTTCTTCACTGCCTGCTGTACCTGCATGCTTACTTTCAGTGACTGATGAACAAGGACACCTAGGTCTCGTTGTACTTCCCCTTTTCCTAACTTGACTCCATTCAGATAGTAATCTGCCTTCTTGTTCTTACCACCAAAGTGGATAACCTCACATTTATCCACATTAAACTGCATCTGCGATGCATCTGCCCAATCACCCAACTTGTCCAAGTCACCCTGCATTCTCATAACATCCTCCTCACATTTCACACTGCCACCCTGCTTTGTGTCATCTGGGTTAGTGAGTGTAGGTGTTGATCAGCCTCACCGCTTGGGCAGTGTAACTGTTTTAGAGTCTAGTGGTCCTGGCATTGAGGCTACTTAGCCTCCTCCCTGATGGATGTGGGATAAATAATCCATCAGTAATATGGGTGGGGCCCTTCACGATGTAGCTGGCCCTTTTCCGGTGCCTTTCTGTATGTATGTCCATGATGGTGGGTGGGCTGGTGCCAGTGCATTGGGCAGTTTTGACTACTTGTTATAGAGCCTTCTTGTCTGCCACAGGGCTTGTTATACTGTATACCTCTAGATCTCTTGACTATTGGAAACATGGTCTAATTTTCTACCCTAATATTAAAGAACTCATTGTCATCAGTATTGTTTAAAGGGATTTTTAAAACAATTATTTCAAGCTGTCTTATTTGTATTTCTTATGCAAATGTATTATTGTAAACGTGCACTCAATCTCGTTTAAAGACTTAATATCTTTCGTAGGCAAGGAACCTATGTCTGCATATAGTACATCAACTGAGATCTTATTAGAAACTTGTGTAACTCAACATTTGCCTTTATAGAGTAACAGAGTCAGATAGTCGTGCAGTATAAAGCAGGCTCTTCCATTTGTCATGTCCACACTGACTGTCAAAGATTAAAGATTTTAAGATTTGATTTATTTGTCATGTGAAACATGGAAACGTAGAAACATACAGTGAAATGCATCATTTGTGTCAATGACTAACACAATCTGAATTGTGTTTGGGCAGCTACAAATGTCGCCACAATTCTGGCGTTAACATAGCATGTTGACAATTCAATATGGAGGGGAGTAAAGACTTGACGTTTCAGCCTAAGACCTTCAGCAAGATTCATAATTAATTAATTATAAGTTAGACCATAGACATACCAGTCTGCTCTATCATTTCATCATGGCTGATTAATTACTCTTCTCAACCATATTCTCCTGCCTTGTCCCCATAACTTTTGATGCCTTGATTAATCAAGAACCTACCAACCTCCGCTTTAATTATACCCAATGACTGGCCTCAACAGGCATCTAGGGCAATGAATTCCACAGATTTATTTAGAATCTAACTAAATAAATTCCTCCACATCTCTGTTGTAAAGGGATGCCCGTGTAATCTGAGACTGTGCCTTCAAGTCCTAGACTCCCCCCACTATAGGAAACATCCTCACCATGTCCATTATACATAGGTCTTTTTATATTCCATAGGGTTCAATGAGATCCCCCCCTCATTTTTATAAACTCCAGCAAAAACAGGCCCAGAGTCATCAAGCACTTTTCATATGGTAACGCTTTCATTCCCAGGACAATTCTTGTGAATCTTCTCTGGACCCTCTCCAATGCCATCACATCTTTTCTTAGATAATGGGCCCAAAACTGCTCACAGTTCTTCAGGTGCAGTCTGACCAGTGCCTTATAAAGCCTCAGCATTATAAGCTGAATAAACTCGCATCAAAAAGTCCAATGCACTTGAAGACAGTTCTCCCTCGTAGAGCTGTGGAGGGAAATGAAAAGTTAACCTTAAGTGTTTTTAGAAGGAACCCATAAGATGACACTCCCTTGTTGGCCTTGTTTCCATGGATACACACTTCATGTTAAGCATTTTCTTGGCACAAAGGCTTTAATGTGTTGCCATTGTACTTGTTTCATGAGCGATCTGCAAAGCAGCAGGCCTGTCATTTTTCATGAGGTGATGGTGGCTCCATGTAAATTAATTGCATTACAGTTCCATTCATGTTAATGTAAGGTCCTGTGGTTAAGCAAGCAATGGAACTGAAATCGTTAAGGTTTGGCGATCCACAGGTGTTTTTTCGTACATGTTGTTTTTGAGCTGCCCTATTTTTGAAAGCAGATTAGAGTGAAGTGTTAGTCATGCTGGACTGACGGTGTAGGCACACCTTCCCTTCTGCTCTTGACTTCTTGGCTTTGCCCAGCCTTGGCTGCTTCTCTGCTGTTTACTCGGCGAAATCTGACACAACTCTCCACATTAACTGTGTTTCCCTTTGACTTGCAGCACCTGGTCTAAGTTCGTCCAACTCAAGTTACAAGCAGCAGGGTAGGAGATGCGAAGAGAAAAGGAGTTTCCCTATTTCTAGACATCACACGGTGAGTCGCCCTATCGGGGGGCAGTTAAACAACAGCTTTGCATATTGTTTTGCATTTTATCAATTCTTAAGTCTTGTTCAAAGAACACCATTTAAACTTGGCCTTTTGTAAAAGTTAGTATCATGAATCTTTTCCTAGCTGACTACTCTGGATCTTTATGCATGATTGCTAGCTTCTAACATGAATGTGGGTATGGAGACAGTGGAAACCATTTCAGCTCCTTATTCAGTTAAACCATGGATAGAACTTTATTGCTCAAGACGAGATTGTGGTGCGACTCCAGACCATGCAAAGCAGATATTTACAATGTATGTGGTACTGCTTGATTTTAATTAATGTTCCCATAGTTACATGCAACAGGTGATTTCAGTTGTCCAGAACACTCAAAGGCCATTGGCAAGCTGAGGAGTAGCATTATTCAACTGCTCAACAGCCCTTGGAAAGAAGCTGTTCTTCAATCTTACTGTCTTGGCTAGGGCGTTTCTGTATCTCCTACCAGATGGCAGGAGATTGAACAGACAGTGTCTGGGATTGGATTCGTGTTTAATGACCTTACAAGCATGCAGCAGGCATTGAGAGTTGCAGATTGCCTCCAGGTCCAATAGTTGAGTCCCAATGATGTGTTTAGCCATCCTACTCACCCTTGGATAATCACAAAGACCAAATTGACTGGTGTTATAACTTTTTAGTGTTAAAGAATTTGCTGTGCTCTAATTGGTCATTGTGTTTCTTACAATACAATTTTTAAAACACCCTATTGAATGTAAAATATTATGGGATACACTCAGTGTATGATTGCGGTCTTCTGCTGCCTCAGCCCATCCACTTCAAGGTTCAATGTGTTGTGCGTTCAGAGCCGTCCTTCTGCAAATTACTGTGGTAAAACATGGTTATTTGAGTTACAGTTGCCTCCCTCTCATCTTGAACCAGTCTGCTCTGACCTATCGCATTAACAAAGCATTTTTTCCCACAAAACTGCCACTTACTGGATATTTTTGTTTTTCATATCATTCTCTACAAACTCAAGAGTCTGCTGTGTGTGAAATTCTCAGAAGATCAGCAGTTTCTGAGATATTCAAATCAGCAACAATCACTTAGGTCACATTTCTCGCCCATTCTGGTGTTTGGCCTGAACAACAGCTGAACCTCTGGACCACGTCTGCATGCTTTTATGCATTGAGTTACTGGCCACATGATTGGCTGATTAGGTATTTGCGTAAGCAAGCTGGTGTACCTAATACAGTGGCCACTGAATGTATCTTGAAAAATACATAAACAGTGCAATAAAAATCCAAATTATTTCTCTTAAGGTTGTCATATTGTTGGAGTATCTCTCCTCCTCTTTAAGCCAATTGCCTTGCTTTCCCCGATAGTGGTTGATACACATTGTATACTTTTGCTGAGTGAACAGGTAAGTCTTTGTTCTTTCACAGTAGCTGGCTCAGATCAACAGATTGTGGCATATTGCTCACCAATCTCAGAAATAAAGAGAACTTGATAGATTGACTGACTAGAGTATAAGAAACAATTGCATGAAATGTTGGAAACACTGTGCAAGTACATGGGGAAAGTTGCTAAATTTCATCGCAATCTCGAGGCCAAAAGTTGAGTGGAAGGATATTGGTACAGGGGATGGTGAAAGGAAGGAAATCCATGTTGTCAGAAGAACAGGAAAGGGGAGATTAACCGTCAAAAAGTTTAATGATGCAGGAAAATAAGGGTCACCAAAGAAGGAGAAGGGTTGAAATGGGAATATCAGAACAACTGAGGGAGGGATGTCCCAGAAGTTTGGCAAACAGGAGGCTTACACAACACACAAAGATATAAGGTGTAGGGTGTATCACCAGATTTATACAGCGCATCTTCAGTTATGTCCTGTTAATAAACAACAATAAAAGTTTGTTATTTGCATAGGAGCCAATTTGTGGGGATCTGGGTTTTCAACTAGGATACCACTGAGAATAAGCTGGTCCCCAAGAAACTGCAGAGATTTTATGAGCCTATCTAAATTGATTTAACATGACGTATCTGTAAATTAATAGGAGGAGATTGCATCAGGCAGAGGAAAGTCTGGCCCCACCCCTTTTTTCAAGGCAACAGATTACTCCTCATCAAGTGACGAAGTTGGCAGTACTGATGAAGATGATGAATTGAATCACAACAGAGTAGAACGCTTACGAGGCAGATCCAGGTACGTAGCTCTAACATGACATAACGTGGCTCATAGGCTCAAAGGATGTGATTATAAACTCAGCTCCCAGCTGCAAGCTTTGGGTGGCTGTTGTCATTCAGAAATGAATGACTTGGCTCAACATGACATCCTCAAGTGAGGCACCAGCTGGAGGCACAAACTTACAGAAAAACTTATTCATTGGTGGTTTGTTCCACTGAATGTGAGTCCTCAATGCTTTCACAGTTTTGTAAACTTCACTTGGAAGCTCAACAACACTGAAAGTTCCCATATGATCACAGGCAAAGCAGACCGCCAAACTAATTAGATACTTTAATGATGCATTTAGGTATCAGTCTCAGGATTTGCTTGATCTTGATTACTATTGGTAATATTCATTTCTTGTTTAATATTTTACTAGCGACCTTGGTGGCTTTTGTAGAAATTTCTTTCTTATTAACTAACTTGAGTACTCCAACAGCTGGCAACAGTCTCTTGTTACTGACCAAGAAGTGGATATTCAGAAAAGCTCTCAATACACATGGGCTTAGTTGGCATCATGTGAGCAATGGCCGCGTCTCCAGACTTTACAAATTTGAGGCAGTCTTCCCACTTCTTGCAAGATCAATGTTCAATCTTCTCCTTCATCTTATTAAACATTGCAGGCAACATGAACAGGTTGACATTCAGGTTGTATCAAATGGGCTGGAGAGGAAGCTTGTGAAGGAAATTCTGATTCAGATTCAAATTTATTTATCACACGTACATTGAAACATGCAGTGAAATGCATCATTTGCTTTAACAGCCAACACACCCAAGGATGTGGTGGGGCAGCCTACAGGATGGGATAAGAACCAAAATGACTAAATGTACAAACTGGATAAACTCAAATGTAGCAGAAAAGGAAGCATAATGGATGATGAAGGATTTGCTAAAATATATTAGACCTGAATCAAGTGTTCAAATGGGACTGCTTACAATCCCATCTTTTCTTCACCTATTCACACACAGATGAAGGGCATTTGGCCCATTCGCATCTGTACATCTTGCCCACTGCAAGATGTGAGAAAATGACATGACCCGGATGGGGGGGGCGGGGCGGTATCGATGATGCATGTTGTCTTCTTCACGGCAGCACTTCATGTAGCCTTTCTCAAATCAGGATGTCCTGAAATGTGAGGGAAAAGGAATGGCAGTTTGTCAAAGTACATACTCCCCTGGCAGAAGAAACCAAAGCCCAAAAGAGCTCACATCTATCACTGGGGTGGAAGTTTCAAAGGACAAGAGTTTCCTGTGCTTAATCCAAAACATGAATTCTTTCTTTCCTCGTGTCAGAACCACAGAGCAAACCAAAGAGAACTGCTGTAGTCACATGCCCACGAAAGAGCTTCAACATGCTGTGAATGAGAATGTGTCCGTCATAAGATGACTGGAAAACAACCTGTCATTTTACAGACAAAAATAGTAAACTGACATCTAGCGGTATAGTTCTTTGCTCGAGCTGACGATCATATAACATTGTGTAGTAAAATAGGATGTACAATTCAGGCAAAGGTTGTTTCTCAACCACAACCACCACCACAATTCTGCCTCCTCCACTTCAGCCCAAGCCCAAGTTAACCCCATCAACAGTGAGGCAGCAGAGACATAACAAGGTTTGGCAGCAGACCACATTATCCATCTGGTATAGAGGTGCCGCTGTACAGAATCAGAAAAACTGCGGAAAGTTATAAACTCATCCAGCTCCATCATGGACAATTGCTTTTCTGGCAACAGAGACACCTTCAATAGGCCATACCTCAGAAAGACAGCATCCAATATTAAAGACCCTCATCACTCAGGGCATGCCCACCTTCTCATTGCTACCATAAGGGAGGAGGTCACTCATCATCATTATGTGCTGTGTCACATGACATGGGCAATGATGTTCTTGACCATTTTTTTGCCATTGCCTTCTTCTGGGCAAGTTTACAAGATGGGTAACCCCAGCCATTACCAATACTCTTCAGAGATTGTCTGCCTGGCATCAATGGTTGTATAACCAGGACTTGTGATATGCATCAGCTGCCCGTACGACCATCCACCACCTGCTCCCATGGCTCTACGTGACCCTGATCGGGGGAGGGGGGGGGCTAAGCTGGTGCTACACCTTGCCCAAGGGTGACCTGCAGGCTAACGGAGGGAAAGAGTGCCTTACACCTCCTTTGGCAGAAAGGTCTCTCCTCCCCTCTGCCCACAAGGAGGAGATATAGGATCCTGAAATCACACATTCAATGTTTCAGAAATAGCTTCTTTCCCTCCACCATCAGATTTCTGAACAGTTCATGAAACCACAAACACCACCTCACTACTTTGTTCTCTTTTTGCATTACTTGCTTGTTTTTTATATTCCTTATTGTAAGCTATAGCATTTTTTATTTATTGCACTATAATGCTTGCCGCAAAATGACAAATTTCTCAATATATCAGTGATAAGAAACCTGATTCTGATTCCTGTTACACTTCTGGTCATTGATACTATCCAGAATATTGGCAGCATGCATTTCTTCCACTGAATAGAATGGGAAAGTGTTTAGTTTCTCAGGACTTACAGGAGACTGATGAAGAATTTCTAGTCGTATAATTTTAAGTTTGCTGCAAATAAGGCTATTTCATCTGTGCTTGTTTATTTCAGGGTGTCTGTATTGTCCTGTTTCCAAATTTAAGTGTTGGATATTTTTCCACCTAGTTTCAGTTGCCGCAGTTAGTCTCCCAGCAGAACATAATGTAGAACACAGAACAGTACAGCCCTTTGATCCACAGTGTTGTGCTGACCTTTAACTTACATATTTCATAATCAACCTAACCTTTCCCTCCCATAAAGCCCTCCATTTTTCTTTCATCCATGTGCCTGTCTGAGTATCTTAAATGTCCCTAATGTATCTGCCTCTACCATCACCCTTGGCAAGGCATTCCACACACCTACCACTCTCTGTGTTTTAAAAAAAAAACTAATTCTGGTATCCTCCTATACTTTCTTCCAAACACCTTAAAGTCATGCCTCTTTGCAATAGCCCTGGGAAAAAAAGAAGCTGGTTGTCCACTCTATTATGCCTCTTGTCATCTTGTACACCTCTATCAAGTCACCTTTCATCCTCCTTCTCTCCTAGGAGAAAAGCCTTAGCTCACTCAACCTATCCTCATGAGATATGCTCTCTAATCCTGACAGCACCCAGGTAAATCTTCTCTTTAAAGCTTCACATGCACATCCTCCCATTAATAAGGCAACCAGAGCTCAACACAATACTTCAAGTGTGGCCTAACCAGGGATTTTTAGAGCTGCAACATTACCTCATGGCTCATGTACTCAATCCCACAACTACTGAAGGCCAACCATAAATCTTCTGAACCATCCGATCAACTTGTACTCCAATTTGAGGGCTTGAAGGGCATGAATCCCAAGGTTCAAATGCTCCTCCAAACTGTTGAGAATCTTGCCATTAAGTCCGTACTTTGCCTTCAAGTTTAACCAGATTGAACTCCATCTGCCAATTCTCAGCCTAACTCTGCATCCTGTCAAAGTCCCTTTGTAATCTATGACAACCATCTATGCTGTCTACACCACTAAACTTCGTATCATCTGCAAACTTACTAACCCACCCTTCCATTTCTTCATCCAAGTCATTTATAAAAATTACAACAGCGGGAGTCTTAGAAAAGGTCCCTTCAGAACACCACTGGTCACTGGCCTCCAGGCAGAATCGCTGCCAGGCTCTTCCTCCTGTGGACAAGACAAATCTGAATCCATTAATGCAGGTCTCCCTGTTCCATGGGGTGACGTTTGAAACTTGCCCTCATACAGAGATTATCATTAAGTTCAATCAACTGTTGTCACTGCTACTCATCCATGTCTCACTGGTGAGAGTGTCAGAATTCTGTTGCTTACAAGCTACAGGCCAGGACAGCGATGGAATACTTTGACCTGAGTGCAGCTGGAGTAACTCGCAAGAAGTTTGACACTACTCAAGGTAAAGCAGTCAGCACCCCATCCACTATGCTAACATTTCTCTCCCTCTGTTAATGCCTGCAGTGGGTACTGTGTACACTGCTGTTTCTCCCCCTCCCCAGGCTAAGCCAAAAACACCTCACAAGCCTATAGCCTCCATCGCAGTGAAGGACAAGGATGCAAGTGAGCCCCACCACTCACACGTTCCCTTTCAAACTGTACACTTGGAAATAGCTCTCATTATCTCTCATAGCCACTGTGTCCGGAACCCAGAACTCCCACGCTAATTACGCTGAATTACTGCAACTCACCAGCTCCTTCTAAGGGCATTTAGGATGAGCAATAAATGCTGGCCAGGTGAGTGATCCTGAAAAAAAAAAGAATTTAAAATTCTTGTCCTTTTAATCACAGGCAACCTGTCATTTTAAACAGCAGTGACATGCAGTGCACCAGCACAAGGGTTTCAGATGGCATCGAGCTGCAGCCACATGCCACCTTGAGTGAAGAACAGGTATTAATTTACTTGCTACTTTTAAGAGGAGGAAAAAGACTTTCCTGATGGATTTACGGGTCTAATTAGATATAAGTTGCAACTGCAATTTGTTAAGTGCCACACAGTGGCAAAATATGTGAGAAGCTTCTCCCTGGCAGAGTTCAAAAAGTGTGTCGCTGTTACTCCTTTCTTTTCCACACTATTTGCTGCAGGTTAGCTGTCTGTAGCATAAATGGAACCACCGCTGAAGTTGGGTGAGACTAGAATTAGAGGTCGCAGGTTAAGAGTGAAAGGTGAAATGTTTAAGGGGATCCTCAGAGGGAATTTCTTCATTCAGAGGGTAGTGCAAGTGTGGAACGAGCTGCCAGCAGAAGTGGTGGATGCAGTTTCAATTTCAACATTTAAGAGAAGTTTGGATAAGTACATGGGGTACGGAGGGTATGGTCCCAGTGCAGGACAATGGAACTAGACAGATCAATAGTTTGGCACAGACTAGATGGGCCAAAGGGCCTATTTCTGTGCTATGATGCTCTAAGAACTCGGTAATCTTCTGCTTTTGGTTTTGCAATTCTTATCAGGGTCAAGGATGTCAGCCCTGAAGCAGATACTGGAAGTCTGAATTAAGAAGAGAAACCATGAGAAGCACTCAGCATTTGTGGAGAGATTTGGTTCAGGTCAATGAGCTTTTGACTTTTATGCTGGCTTTGACTTCCCTTGTTAGCCGTGGTTGTGTCATCTCGCCTTCAGAATACTTCTTCCTCTTTGGGAAGCACCTATCCTGTGGCTTTTGAAATGCTTCCAGAAATTCCATCCAGTCAACAGCTGTTGTAATGGAAGATCACCGAGATTATTTTTTCCTCCACAGATGCTATCTAACCTGCTAAGTGTTTGTAGCTCTTTCTGTTTTACAAGATCATAAAACAAAGGAACAGAATTAGACTGATTTATTATCCCTCTCAACCCCATTCTCCTGTCTGGAACTGTAGCCACAGTCTGTTGATAGGGTGCAATTGCAGGCAACAGGATGAGTTGCAATGTAAAAGGCAAATATAGGACTAAAGGTGTTATATTTGAATGCGCAAAGTATACAGAATATAGTCGATGAACTTGTAGCACAGTTACAGAATGACAAGTATGATGTTGTAGGCATCTCTGAACCATGGCTGAAAGAAGATTATAGCTGGGAGCTTCATGTCCAAGGATACACATTGTATCGAAAGAACAGGTTGAGAAGCATGTGATGTGGCTCTGTTGGTAAAAAAAAAATGAACTCTGAATCATTAGAAAGAGGTGACATTGGATTGAATGGTTGTTGATAAAGCTAAGAACTGCAAGGGTAAAAATACCCTGATGGGAGTTACATACAGACCCCTAAACAGTAGTAAGGATGTGGTCTACAATTTACATAGGAGATAGAAAATGCACGCCAAAAGGGCAATGTTACAATAGTCGTGGGGGATTTCAATATGCAGGTAGACTGGGAAAATCAGGTTGATGTGGGATTCCAAGAGGAGGATTTTCTAAAATGCCTGCAAGATGACTTTTTAGAGCAGCTTGAGGATTAACCCACTACAAGATCAGCTGTTCTGGATTGGATGTTCTGTAGTGAACTGGAATTGATTAGAGAGCTTAAGGTAAAAGAACCCTTAGGAGTAAGTGATCATAATATGATCAAAATCACCCAGAAATATGAGAAGGGAGAAGCTAAAATAAAATGTATCAGTGTTACAGTGGAGTAAATTAAATTACAGAGACATGAGAGAAGAGTTGGCTGGAATTGATTGGAAAAGAACACTGGCAGGGATGACGGCAGAGCAGCACTGGATGGAATTTCTGGAAGCAATTCAAAAGCCACAGGATAGGTGCTTCCCAAAGAGGAAGAAGTATTCTAAAGGCGAGATGACACAACCACGGCTAACAAGGGAAGTCAAAGCCAGCATAAAAGCCAAAGGGAGGGCATATAATAGAGCAAAAATTGGTGGGAAATTAGATACCAACTGAAGGCAACTAGAAGAGTCATTAAGAAGATAAAGATGGAATATGAAAATAAGCTAGCCAATAATATTAAAAAGGATACCAAAAGTTTCTTCAGATATGGAAAATGTAGAAGAGAGGTGAGAGTGGATATCAAACCATGAAAAGATAATGCTGGAGAGGTAGTAATGTGGTAATGGCAGACAAACTGAATTAAGTATTTTGCATTAAGAGTCACCGTGGAAGTTCCAGGTGTTAGGGGTCATGAACTGTGTGAAGTTACCATTCCTAGGGAGAAGGTTCTTGGGAAACTGAAAGGTCTGAAGGTAGATGAATCACCTGGATCAAAATCTGTACACACCAGAGTTCTGTAAGCAGTATCTGATGAAATCATGGAGGCATTAGTAATGATCTTTCAAGAATCACTAGATTCTGGAATGGTTCGGGATGACTGGAAAATTACAAATGTCACTTCACTCTTCAAGTCAAGTCAAATCAAGTACTTTTATTGTCATTGCGACCATAACTGCTGGTACAGTACATAGTAAAAATGAGAAGTTTTTCAGGACCATGGTCTTTCAGAAGGGAGAGAGGCAGAAGAAAGAAAACTATAAGCCAGTCCGTCTGACCTCAGTTGTTGGAATGATGTCGGAGTTGATTGTTAAGGGTGAGGTTTCAGGGAACTTGGAGGCACATGATCAGCATGGTCTCCTCAAGGAAAAATCTTGCCTGACAAATCTGTTGAAATTCTTTGAAGAAATAACAAGCAGGATAGGCAAAGGAGATTTGGTTGATGTTGTGCACTTGGATTTTCAGAAGGCCTCTGAAAAGTTCCCACACACGAGGCTGCTTAACAAGCTACAAGCCCATGGTATTACAGGAAAGATTCTAGCATGGATAATGCTGATTGGCAGGAGGCAAAGCGTGGGAATAAAGGGAGCCTTTTGACTGCCAGTGACGAGTGGTATTCCACAGGGGTCTGTGTTGGGATCAATTCTTTTTATGTTATATGTCAATGATTTGGATGATGGAATTGATGGCTTTGTTGCAATGTTTGAAGACAATATGAAGATAGGTGGAGGGCAGTAGAGAGGCCGCAGATGGACCTAGACAGATTAGGAGAATGAGCAAAGAAGTGGGAGATAGAATACCATGTCTGGAAGTGTATGGTCTTGCACTTTCATAGAAGAAATGAAAGGGTTGACTATTTTTTAAATGGAGAGAAAATACAAAATCTGAGGCACAAAGGGATTTGGGAGTCCTTGTTCAGGATTCCCTAAAGGTTAATTTGCAGGTTGAGTCTGTGGTGAGGAAAGGAAATGTGATGTTGGCAATCATTTCAAGAGGACTAGAATATAAAAGCAAGGATACAATGATGAGACTTTATAAGGCACTGGCAAGGCCTCACTTGGAATATTGTGAGCAGCTTTGGACCCCTTATCTGAGAAAAGATGTGCTAAAACTGGAGAGGGTTCAAAGAAAGTTCATGAAAATGATTCCAGGATTAAATGGCTTGTCATATGAAGACAGTCTGATGGCTCCTATATTCACTAGAATTCAGAAGAATGAGGGGTGACCTCATTGAAACCTACCAAATGGCAATTGAAAAGAATGCCACTCTATTCTGAGGCTGTCTACACTCTTTCCACATCCACTCTATCAAGTGTTGTAGAAATCACTTTAATTCTATCAATTTTCCTTTAAGAATCCTTTCAAAATTTAAGAACCCTCTTAGAGCACACAAGAGATTCTACAAATGCTGGAAATCTTGAGCAACACACACAAAATGCTGGAGGAACTCAGCAGATCAGGCAGCATCCATGGAGAGGAATAAACAGTTGATGTTTCAATCCAAGAACCTTCATCAGGACTGTAAAGGAAAAGGGGAAGAAACCAGGAAAAGAAGATGGGGAGTGGGGAAGGAGTACAAGCTAATAGGTGATAAGATGAAACCAGGTGAGAGGGCAAATCGGTAGGGAAGGGGGTTGAAGTAGGAACTCGTGTGAGGTGATTGGTGGAAGAGATAAAGGGCTAAAGAAGAAGGAATTTGATGGATGCTATCTGACTTGTTGAGTTCTTCCTGCATTTTACGTGTGTAGCTCCTGTAACACACAAAATTTGCCTCCAGTGAGGTTTTCAAACAATTCTAATTTATTCACAGAGAAAGCACAAGATTACTAATCCAAAAGTACCTTATTTATGTTCATGATGTGCGTGTTACAGGACTGTTGCCTTCAATTGGGGGAGTTTAATGCAAATACAGTGGGCACAACTTTGACATCCCTGTGGGGGCACTTTAATTCTTCACTGACTGAACACCGAGTTCTCCTGGCGCGGTAGCGTAACGGTTAGCACAATGCTATTACTGCTCGAAGCTTAGCAAAGTTTGGAGTTCAATTCCAGTGCTGTCCCATAAGAAGCCTCTATATGTCCTCTCCGTGGAATACTTGGGTTTTCTCCGGGTCTTCTGGTTGACTCCCACAATCAAAAGATATACTGGGTAGGTTAATTGGTCATTGTAGGTTATCCCGTGATTAGGTTAGGGTTAACTGGGTTTGTCAGGGGTTGCTGGGGCAGCAAGGCTCGAAGGGCCAGAAGGGCCTACCCCATGCAGTATTGCTAAATAAATAACTGGAAATGCAAGTGGTGGGTTGCATTTTCACTGCAGTGGTGCTGCTGTGGTTACATTATCAATCTGCAACCCCAAAGACTGGACTAACAGTGCAGAGATGTCTTTACAGGTTTCACCTTGATAGCTGTGAATATTAATGTAATTAATAACCTAGAAACTAAGATATCTTAAGCAGCAACTAGGTTTTGTAATGATCATAAACTTTGCAGAATGACCTTCAGGCAGGAAGTCTTCTATTTCTCCAGATCTTTGTTGACTTCATGACTGCACGGCCTCAGAAATGCAGTTAGTGGTCAGTTATATAAATGGTCTGACCAACTATGGCCATGTTCCCCCTAAAAGAAGGCTGTTTATTTCTAAGGATGAATGCACAATGGCAAAATATGATGTTAGATGCTTATCTCAAGCCAAGCAAATGTGCTACTCATTAAGGTGATACACAGCAGAACTGGTCTGGACCAATTTCCTAACGGTCTGTCTCTGCTAAGGATTCTATTCCATTCTCTCAGTTCATCAGTCATATTTGCTCCAATGATGTGACGTTCTGAAATAAACTGTGTCTTCTCCACAATCACAGTCTTACTAATAAATTCATAAGCCTTAACGCCTTAAGACATAGGAGCAGAACTGGGTAATATGGCCCAACGAGGTTGCTCCACAATTCAATCAAGGCTGATTTATTTTCCCTCTCAACTCCATTCTCCTGCCTTCTCCCCATAACCTTTGATGTCCTTAATAATGAAGAATTTATCAACTTCTGCTTTAAATATACTCAATGTCTTGACCGATTTGTGACATGGACAGGTACATCTAAATACTGAAACATACAGTGAAGTGCAGTGAAATATTGAAAGACCTAGATAGAATGGACGTGCAGAGGATGTTTCGAATAGTAGGGGACTCTATGACCAAATGGCATAACCTCAGAAAAGAAGGATATCCCTTTAGAACTGAGATGAGGAGGAATTTCTTGAATCAGGGGGTGATGAATCTGTGAAATTAATTGCCACAGACAACTGTAGAGGCCAAATCATTCAGCATAATTAAAACAGTACATTGTAGGACAAAACAAAAAATTGCTGAAAATTACAATAAAAGTTAAAATAAATAAACAGTGCATAGGAGGAATTGCGAAGTAATATTCATGAGTTCATGGACTATTTAGAAATCTGATGGCAGAGGAGGAGTATCTGTTCCTAAGATATTGAGTATGCGTCTTTTTTGGATCTTCTGATCCAGATGTGCTTTGGGAGTCAAGAAAAAGGCAAAAACTTGGTAGTTATGGCCATTGCAAGAACAAAGGAAGAAGTAAGAAAACAGACAAGGAACAAAATAAATTCATGGTTGACATACTCAGACTAGAGATAAAAGTACATTCCATTGAAAACAATTAACCTATGAAATTGCTTGAGTCAAGTAGTGTGACACCTACTGCAGAAAAACTGAGAAGTTTCTAGAAACCACAAATACTAAAAAATTTACTGAACAATGGGTGATTATGTAAAAAAATTATAAACAAGCATAGCAACATTAAACTACAAGAAAAATACTAGAAAAACAATTCTAGAAAAATAATTATTCATGTAGCTGTAATCAATGTTGTGGAAGGCTTTGGCATGATAGATTGGGCTGTATCCAAGGGCATTGGTGCTTCCATATCAGGCTATTATGCAACCAGTCAGTATACACATTGCAGATCTTACATTTCATCCAGGTTGGGAAAGACTCTGAATGATTTTGTGGGGACACACTTGTCTACAAACTGTTGTCACAGGAAAGCAGTATCCATCATCAGGGATCCCCACCACCCAGGCCGTGCTCTCTTCTCGCTGCTGCCATTGGTGATGGGTATTGAGTTCTGGCTTTGCTGAGTTGGATTCTAATGTTTTAATGCATGATTCTTTCAGAAGTCAGGAAAGAGGCATGAAACCTGTTGCTTCACGATCTTTTTATTGAGCGTTAATAGAACAAAGAGAGATTGAAAGAACAGTGATATGGAGAGAGAAAGGAACTTAGAGACTAAGATGATGCTGGCCTCATGGTCAGCTCTTTTATGCTACTATACATAAAAATGAAAATTCTATTCCAATTCATGGACAAGAATCAACCAATGAGAAAGCTCTTATTCAAATAATACAGCATCAAGGAAAACTTCCAAAACCTTCTAGAATTATACCAATATAACCACTGAACAATTACATACACATACCGTGACTACTAGGAAACATACTAGGCAGTTGCAAGTATGTAAATAATAAAAATATAAAATACAAGTAGACAATTAGTTGTTAAACTGCAGAGAAAATATCAATTAAACATTTGTACCCAATGCCACCTAGCTTGAAATGCTGAAGGACCTGATGTCTAAAGGGTTGTACTGATCTTTTTGGGTGCTACGAGCCCCAGCCCTGCTCATAATGCGCTGTTCGGCTGTCAAGTTTAAATGAATTGCTTGGCAGAACAGTTGGCACTAACGTTTTCCTTTCTCCTGTGATGTGTGTGCGCGTACACATGTGTGTGTGTCTTTGTTTGTTGTTTCTGGACAGAGCGTAGCAGGGCAGGAGGGTAGGAGAAGGCATGAATGCCCAGGTGTCCTCAGTCCGGTACAGCATCTCCCAGACCTCCTGCAGCAAGGCCACAACACCCGCACCTCGGCTGACCAGCAAGAACTGGGGCAGACCCTCCACAACGAGATTACATCTAACCAGGCAGGTTTTGCAAAGAGAGTCACAAGTGTCCTGTGTAATATTAGTCACTGCAGATGAAAATTTTAAAAATATCCTGAGCATTGATAATGCAATAGGTTTAATTGAAATGGCAATATACAATCAGTGGCCACTTTATTAGGTACAGGAAGGGATCCCGGTGCGATCTTCTGCTGCTGTAGCCCGTCCACTTCTAGGTTTTATTTATTGTGTCCTCAGGGATGCTATTCTGCACAACACTATTGTAACGTGTGGTTACGAGTTACCATCACCTTCCTGTGATCTTAAACTAGACTGGCCATTCTCCTCTGACCTCTCTCATTAAGAACACATTGTTGTTCACAGAACAACTGCTCACTGGATGTTTTTTTTTGTTTCTTGGTTGTAGGTGGGTCATATTCTGCATGGAGGTCGGTGACCAGTGGCGTGCCTCAGGGATCTGTTCTGGGACCCTTACTCTTCATGATTTTTATAAATGACCTTGTTGAGGAAATGGAGGGATGGGTTATTAAGTTTGCTGCTGACATAAAGGTTGGAGGTGCTGTGGATAGTGTGGAGGGCTGTCAGAGGTTACAGCAGGACATTGATAGGATGCAAAACTGGGCTGAGAAGTAGCAGACGGAGTTCAACCCAGATAAGTGTGAAGTGGTTCATTTTGGTAGGAATCATGGAATTGAATTTAGGAGCCAAGAGGTAATGTTGCAGCTACATAGGACCCTGGTCAGACCCCACTTGGAGTACTGTGCTCAGTTCTGGTCGCCTCACTGCAGGAAGGATGTGGAAGCCATAGAAAGGGTGCAGAGGAGATTTACAAGGATGTTGCCTGGATTGGGGAGCATGCCTTATGAGAATAGGTTGCGTGAGCCTTTTCTCCTTGGAACAACGGAGGATGAGAGATGACCTGATGGGGGTGTATAAGATGATGAGAGGCATTGATCATGTGGATAGTCAGAGGCTTTTTCCAAGGGCTGAAACGGTTGCCACAAGAGGACACAGGTTTAAGGTGCTGGGGATTAGGTACAGAGGAGATATCAGGGGTAAGATTTTTACTCAGAGAGTGGTGAGAGCGTGGAATGGGCTGCCGGCAACGGTGGTGGAGGTGGATAAGATAGTGCTTTAAGAGACTTTTGGATAAGTACATGGAGCTTAGAAAAATAGATGGCTATGAGTAAGCCTTGTAATTTCTAAGGCAGGGACATGTCAGCACAACTTTGTGGGCCGAAGGGCCTGTATTGTGCTGTAGGTTTTCTATGTTTCTATCTTTTGTTAACTCTGGAGATAGTTTTATGTGAAAATCCCAGGAGATCAGCAAGCAGCCTCTGAGATACTCACACCACCCTGTCTGGTACCAACAATTATTCCATGATCAAAGTCACTGAAATCACACTTCTCTCCCCCCCCCCCCCCCCATTCTGATGTTTGCTCTGAACAACAACTGAACCTCTTGACCCTGTCTGCATGTTTTTATGCACTGAGTTGCTGCCACGTGGTTGTCTGATCAGATATTTACTTTAACGAGCAGAAGCACAGGTATAGCTGATAAAGTGGCCACTGAGTGCATAGCTTCTCTAAAGTTATTCCTGTTTGTCTGACCTCAGATTAAAGAGATAGTTGGATTTAAAAGGCTTTGTGTTGTTTTGCTAATGGCTGTCATTTGTTAAAACTCTCTAACATGACTTTCTATGCACTATTCAGTCAAATAAAAGGCACAGTCAAAAGTATGATCCTATAATAATAGGACTTGCAGTAATATACTGTATTTTGGGAATTAAACTTTTTCCATTATAATATGGTGATGTGTGCAGTAGAAGTTTAGTTGGAATGATAGTTGGATGATCAGGATAAATTATTCAAGGGCTTTTTCTATTAATCAGCTCTTTTTAGGGTGTTCTTCAATGTTCCAAAGTGCAGGGCAGGAAAGCTGCACTTTTAAATGCATTTAAACCCAAAAAAAACCAAAGAGTAAGGTGGCACGGTGGAAAGTAGTTACTTACATACTGCCCGTTATGCTGCAGGTGTTTAGGGCAGCAGTGAAGGTCCTCCATCTCCAGTGGTGTTCAGGGCTTCCTTCATCATGTCAGTAGCTTCCTCTTGGTTTTCACTACTGTCAGTCATGCAAGTCCCAGGTAGAGACTCAGGAATACCGTCACACTCAGATGTAGCAGGAATTTTCCTTGCCGTTTCTGTAACAATTTTTTTTTCGACCAGTCAGGGTTGTTAGGCTTGAACTGAACCCCTGAAGCCGGAGGACTGATGGACCACTCCACCCTGGCCTCTACCCTTTGACTTTTTAGGCATAGGTGACCCTATCAAGAGCCAAAGCACAAGGGTCTGACTCTAGCCAACATAGCTCTCCAGGTTGTTGAATCCTTTCAAACGCATTTAGAGCCAAAAAAAAAGCACACTCCAAAGAGGTAGTATGCTACAGTAGCATAGCGATTAGCGCAACCCTATTACAGCACGGTTCATCAGAATTTCGATTTCACTTCCATCACTGTCTGTAAGGAGCAACCACTTGGGTTTCCTCCGGGTGCTCCGATTTCCTCCCAGACTCCTCCGGTTAGTAGGGTAATTGGTCATTGTAAGTAGTTCTGTGAGTAGGTTAGTGTTAAATAGTTCGGTTAGATAGATGCAGTGTAGCTCATTGGGCCAGAGGCTTGTTCCCCTTTGCATCTCTAAATAAAATAAATAAATAAATTTGAAGCTGGTAGTTCGAAATGCATTCAGTCCCATGTTGCTTGTAATGCTGACAGTTACTGCCCATTCCCTACATCCTCTAAACTGAGGAGGGGGTTAAAAGTCAACCACATTGCTGGATATGGAGTCATGAGTAGGCTAGACTCGATAAGGTGACTGATTTCCTGCCATGAAGAATGCCAGTGAACCCTATGAGTTTTTACAACGATCCCATGAATTCAGTCACCATCACCAAGATGCAACACACAAAAAGCTGGAAGGATTTAGAAAATCAGGCAGCATCTCTGGAGGAAAATGGATAGTTGATATTTCAGACCTAGGCCTTTTACTGGGACTAAAACATGGAGTGGAGATAACCAGCATAAAAATTATCTTCCCTTGATCTTTCTCATGAGATAAAGGATCTCAATCCGAAATGTCCACAGCCCATTTCCTACCTCAGATGCTGTCTAACCTGTTGAGTTCCTCCAGATAGTTGTATGTTACTCCATGTTCCAGCATTAGCAGTCTCCTCTGTTTCCATGACTAAAAAAATGTTTTAATTTAAAAAAATATATACTTATTTAAATTTAAATTCCCCAGCTGCCATGGTGAGATTTGAATTCATGTCACTGGAACAATAATCCACATCTCTGGCTGGCCATCTAATGTTGTTACCCATGAGTTCTAACGCTGTTATTTTCCATCTGCATGATCTCTGATCTAGAAGTGAGCTACTGCAGATTAACATCAGTCCTTAATGTGTGTGAGATTGTTTGATCTCAGCCTTAGAGCTCTCACAGGAAGAAAACACAGCTTGTATTTTAGCTCCCTTTCATACCTTTGAGGTGCCAAAAACATGTCTCTGTTGTCACATCGGAAACAAGACACAACTTCCACACAGTAATTTTCATCAAACTGTGACGGGACAGGCGTCAAGTAACAAGGAGTGGGGAGCTGGCACTATTGTCCTGTGGCTGCAGAGACCTGTTTCAGTACATGCACACCAGAGGTCAAATTCATGTGCATCTGACATCTCGCTCTACCTCTATTCTCACCACTAATCCATAAGCAGTCCATACCTTACTGAGCAAAACGGCTTCATTCACTTCATATCTGGCCCCTCACTTTTCTACCAGCATAGAAGATGCATCAGTTGTGACGCTAATGTATTCAAATGCAGTTGCTGACCTTATGATGATTGAAGGCATTTATTTTTTTTCTTTATTTTAACTAATTGTTTTCTTACACTTGATATATTATCATATTTATGCAAGTTTAAATGGATTCATTGTACTTATTTTGAATTTTTGTTTCAATAATTTCCTTAAATTGATTGCATCTTTTAAAAATGTTTCCAAATGTGTCCACTCAACAGAGACTTTTGGAAGCAATGTAAAGGTCTTCAACAACATGAGCTTGTTAGGAGGCCTCCGGTATAAGCCAGAGACAGGTCTCTCACCACCTGCGGATCAATCCCCATTGCCAACTTGCTCTGCCTCCGAGAACAACCAGGACAGGAAGGCTAGGAGGACCTTAGGAATTGTGCTAAAGCCATGAGGCCACTGCAGGGAGTAGGTTGACATGCACCAATGCTCAACACTTTGTTGACAATGGTGAACCACTCCATTCACCTCTATTCACGTTTTCTCACATCCCCTTTGAGCTTATTCCAGAGTTAATTCGACACAGAGTGACAAGTATTGCTCAGTAATTTGCCTGAGTCAGAAGGATGTGGGTTTAAATTGTGCATTATGAACCTGAACCAAAAATAATGAGGGTTGCATTCTCAGTAGTAGAGGGTAGTGAGTCCCACTCTAGCAGTGAGTCTGCAGTACAGAGCACTTCATGATGCACAACCATCTTTACTTGGAAATGGTAGTGCAATCATTTGAGTCGAGTACGATGCTCTCGTTAATATTCCCTTAATAGAGTACACCTGTGCATGTCTTTGTTTAATGTGGGAAGGCTGTTGCACAGGCATCTATCTCACAGTCCTTGACAGATTGGAGCCAGGGACCAGTGCACTGCTGACAATTGAGGACCCTTCATTGCTGCAGCCTCCTCCGCCTTCGCTGCTGTTGTGATGTGCCGTCATCTTTCACCAGATCCTCCGTTGAGTTCTCAGTTGGATTGGGCAATGCTTGAAACCTCCCCTTGACCTTACCATCATGGATGACTGCAGCAGGAGTTGGGTCCAACAGCGTCACTCTTGGGATCTCAGGAACTCAGAAGCCTCTGCATTGCCACAAGGTGATGATCTTCTGAGAAGAAATATATAACCTTCACTGCTGTTCCCTGAGCCACAGAAGTGATGAACTCCTGAAAAACTTCTAGTTCAGCAATATTTTGTAAATCAAAAAGGGCTGTACAAAATGCACCACAGCAATATTGATACAATGTGTTATATACAGAGAGTGAGGCACTATTCATTATGGCAAAATATAGTTTCATAAAACACAGAAAAGTAGACCAAAGAGTCATTGGCGTTATAGCCAAAAGTGAACATTGCTGAATCAATCGATAAGTGTACTTTATTGTCATCAGATCTAAATCTTGGAACTCCTTCCTTATAAATCCTGTCACAGAAAAAACATCCAAAGAATGTTAACTAATCCTCAACTCCAGCTTTGCCAGCTGTCAGCCATCAAATACCTTAAATGCTTCTAATTCCACAAAGATTCAAAAATGTTATATTACTGTTAAAAGTTAATCAATCAATGAAAAGGTTGTTTCAAAGGAAAATAAAATATGTCTTACAACTTCCAAACTCACCCAATCAAAAAGATCTAAAGAATACCGACACTTCATTTAATTCATTGCGAGTACCTCACTTCACTGAAATCAGCAATGGAAAATTCCCATTGCCAGATCCACTTTGGCACAGGTTCCTTGAATAAATATTCCAGCAAAATGTCTGCAGAATTGTTGCATCTCTGAGTAGTTAGGAAATTTCTGGAATGCTTATATTCACATGGAAATTCTGACTGTACTGATATTTATATAGGGAAATGTGAACAATTCGGTGCAGAACTGGCCAAGTGAAAAAGCAGGCAAAATGCAGGGATTATTCTTTATTTTAACACCATGGGAAGTCCCACCTTAGAAGTCAGGCAAGGCCTTTATTTATCTAAAAGACAGTGTCTCCAATATTGCAGCATTCCTTCAGCTGATCGTAGGTTTTTGTCCAAGATCGGTGTGAGCCACAACATTCTAACTCAGGCAATGAACAGAACCATTATGGATAGATTAGCTACTTGTCACATGTATATTGAAACATGCAGTGAAACGCATCAACAGCCAGCCTGGAAGCATGCTGCCACAGCCCACAAGTGTCACCATGCTTCCAGCACTAACATAGCATGCCGACAACTTACTGGCATTATGTATTTGGAATGTGGAAGGAAACTGGAGCACTGGGAGGAAACCCACATGGCCATGGGGAGGACAGACGAACTCCTTTCAGAAAAAAAGCAGGAATTAAACCCTGATCACTGAGTGCTGACTGAGTTCCTCCAGCTTCTCGTGTGTGTTATTCTGGGTTTCCAGCATCTGCAGAATCTCTTGTGTTACATATTTATGTTTTATATATTTTATATTGTAACTTGTAGTAATTTTATGTATTGCACTGTTCTTCTGCCCCAAAGTGACACATTTCACAACAAACGTCAGTGATAATAAACCTGATTCTGACCATTGGAACTCTTTTATAAAGGGTTGGCTTAGGCTTCATGTCTTCTTGTTTCCAGGGTCAGATGGTGGAGAGTCCACCAGCCAAAGGTAGTTCTTCATCATCTTCTTCGTTCACGTCATTTATCGACCCCAGACTCCTACAAATATCTCCGTCCAGTCCTACAGGAACACCAGGTACAGATCAGCAATGCAGCAATGCACTGTTAAATGCAGTCTCAGTCGAATAACTGACATGTTGTACCTTTTGTGCCAAGATGAGGCCACCTTCAGGATGGAGGAGCAACACCTTATATTTTGTCTGGGTAGCCTCCAACCTGATGGCATGAATATCGATTTCTCCTGCCAGTAAACTAATTTGCCCTTCCCACTTCCTCCATTCCCCACGCTGCCCTTTTACCTTTTCTCACCTGCTTATTACTTCCACCTGGGTCCCCTCTTCCTTCCCTTTCTCCTGTAGTCCACTCTTCTCTGCCATCAGATTCCTTCTTCTTCAGCCCTTGACCTTTGCCACCCACTTGGCTTCATCTATTCACCTTCCAGTTGGCCTCTTACCCCCCCCCCCCCTACCTTTTCAGTCTGGTATCTTTCCCTTTCCCTCTCAATCCTGAAGAAGGGTCTCGGCCCAGAACATCAACTACCTATTCATTTCCAGAGATGTTGCCTGACCTGCTGAATTCCTCCAGCATTCTGTGTCTGTTGCTTTAGATTTCCAGCATCAGCAGACTCTCTCGTGCATATCAGTCAAATTAAACTTAACCCTGTCTGTGTCCTATTCAGGTAGTGGTAAATGCGAGCCCCTTCAAAGAGACAGTACAAGAAAAGGGTCGGTTGTAAATGTCAATCCAACCAATATACGGCCGCAGAGTGATACGCCAGAAATCCGCAAGTACAAGAAGAAATTTAACGCAGAGATACTGTGTGCTGCTTTATGGGGTAAGATTTTGCTGACACTCCAAGTTCAAGCTTATTGTCATTCAACCATACATACACATGTATACAGCTAAATGAAACATCAGTCCTCTGAGACCAAGGCACAAAAAAATACAATACATATCATCACACACAGCACATATAGTTATGATCCAGAACATACAGTCACAGAATATCAGCACAAGTCCCTGAGTGACATGGCCTGAAGATTGACAGGTTGACATAAAGTGTGAGGTGCATTTTTATGCAAGACAGCATAATGTTACTGGCGCTATTCTATGGAAACAAGCAGTCGTATAAATATGTAACACAGCAGCAATAAGAGATGCAAAGTGACCAGACCAGGATGAGAGTGTGTCTGTGAATTAGTGCGGAAGGAGGCGACAGGACATTCAGACAGAGTGTACGTGTGTTCTGGGTGGCAGCAGGGTGTTAAGAATTCTAACAGCCTTGGGTTGGGAGGTGGGGAAGCTGTTACCCAGCCTGACAATTCTGGTTCTTATGCTGCAGTACCTTCTGCCTGCAACAGGAGGTCAAAGGCAAGGGTTCCTGATGTTTTCAATGCCATGGACTCTTACCGTTAACCATGAGGTCTGTGGAACCCTGGTTGGGAACCTCTGGATTATTGGAAGGATGGGGGGGTTCTTTAACAATGCTGCAAGCACTGCATATGCAGCACTTCTGAATTGTCCTGAATGGGAGGGGGAGTGGGAATGAGGCCTCAAAGATGTTTTCAGCAGTCCTTAATTATCCATTGCAGGGCCTCACAATCTGATGCATTGCAATTCCCATACCAGATGGTGATGCTGCTGGTCAGGATACTATCAAACCATAAGAACTTACTAAGAACTTCTTGAGTTCTTCAAACTTGAGTTCTTGAGTCCTTCTTGAGAACTTCTTTGCCTGTGAGTGGCGAAGCTCTGCCCCATAAGGTTGAGGAAGTTAGATCATTTGAGGGTGTTGAAAAAGAAGTTAATATTGTTGAAAGACCAGGGAATTTAGGGTAAAAGGAACTGGCAGAGGAGAGGTGAAATAAGCTATGATCGACAATGAAAATCTTGGTGGGCTCGCAGGGCCAATTTGCCAGCTCGTGTTCCTATACTCTAATATTCTCAACAGCTAGGAGCAAAAATTAGTGACAGTTAGCTCCTTGAGTTTCCATCATTCAGCACGATTATAGGAAGGATTTGTGGATATTGTGAAGAGGCTCCAGAATTTTTAGAGGGTGCTGCCTGGATGAGAGGGTCTTAGTAATCAGGAGAAGTTGGGCAAACTTGGGTTTTTCTCCCTGGAGCACCAGAATTTGAGGGGATTGGGTTGTTCTCCCTACGTCAGAGGCTGAGGGGAGATGTGATAAAGGTATGAAGGATTTTTGTTGAATTATGAGAGACATGAATATAGTAGTCAGTCAGAATCTTTTCCCCAGGGTTTGAGTGTCCAACACCAGAGAACATCCTTTTGAGGTTTGAGGAGGAAAGTATAATGACAGAGTGAGGGGGGAAAATTTTTAGGCCGAGTATGATAAGTGCCTGGTATGGGTTACCAGGGATGGTAGTGGAAGGAGGCTGTTTGGTGGTTTGAGGCTTTTAGTTAGATATATATATAAATGAAGGTAATGGAGAGATATGGATGAGACACAGAAAAAGGACAATTAATATAAATTGGCATTAAGATCTGCACAATATTGTGAGCAGAGTTGTCTATCCAGTGCTGTACTGCTTTAGTTCTAATATCATGATTCTAAATTCAGAAATCAACCCCTTGTCCTCTGAGTATCAAAAATTAAGTTAATCCCTATCTTCAGTGACTGAACCGTCACAGCTCCCTAAGACAGATAATTACTAAGATTCATTATCGCATTAGATTTGAGCTCAAAAACTGCTCTCAATATTCCAAATGTTGTCTGATCAATACCATGTAAAGCTGCAGCATTACATCCTTGCTTTTATATTCTGGTCCTCTTGAAATGAATGCTAACCTTGCAGTTTCTTTACTTCTGACTCGCCCTGCAAGTTAATCATCAGGGAATCCTGAGCCAGGGCTCCACGTCCTTTTGCACCTTTGATTTCTGAATTGTTTCCCCATTTAAAAATTAATCTACATCTTCATTCTTCCAACTGAGGTGTATAAACCACTTTTCCCTACACTGCCTTCTATCTGCCAGTTCTTTGTCCATTCTCCCAACTTGTCCGTGGCCTTCTGCAGAATTTCTGCCTTCACGACATTATCACTTCTCCACCTACTTTGATATTGTTTGCAAGTTTGGCCACAGTGCCATCTGTTCCATCATCCAGATAATACCTGGTTTCACTTGCATGGGATGTATTCTATTCTTCTAAAGCTTAATATACACTCAGTGACCATTTTATCAGGTACTTCCCATGCCTAATAAAGTGGCCACTGTGTATAGGTTGATGGTGTTCGTGTTAGAGAGACTCGTTCAAGTAATTTAGTGTTTGATTTCAGTTGTAAAGAAGAATAAATGTAGTTAAATCAACTGCAGAAGAATCATCCCATTATTCTGGCATTCCCTGGAGGCCTTCAATTGGATTATGTTTTGTTAATGCGAGTTTATGTAAATGTGATTATCGAGGCCTTGTTTCAGCTCTCCGTGGTTTGGTGCTCTCCATGTTCCTTGAGCACTGTGCCGTGACAAGAAAATCAAATGATTTGGAGAATAAATTTTGAAGAAGGGTTTCTGCAGCTCCACAAAATTCAGGAATGTCACAGCGCAGAAGTGGAGCCATTTCCCTCATTATCCCTGGGCTATTTCTTTGGTGAATTGCTTAACTACCACTTACTTGTCCTTATCAATGAGCCCTTTTAGTTTCTTCTCTTCAATCACTGTACAATTTCCTCAGACTTTACTTTGCTTTTTGCTTGCTGCTGTTGTTTCTGACCATACACTATAATTCCAGGCAATGCTTAAAGACTCTTAATGATGGATTCTGCCTCATCAAAAAAAACATGGTGGGAAACATGCTCAAGATGGCACTGGGCTGCAGCCTTCATTGAGGTCGAGGCTCAGTTTTAGTTGCTTTTAGTGGGGTTTTTTAGGGTTCATGGGAATGTCTTTGGGGACATAGAGGGGTGTTAAGCCTCAGTGCATCATTTCAGCAATAGGGTAGTCAAAGGCCCATAGTCTGCATCTGAATCCGAGTCAGAATCCAGGTCCACTGTAAGCTGGAGGTCAAAGTGTACAGACTGTCTTCAGGTTAGAGGACTGGGTTAGTGCATGGGTAGGAAGGAGGAACAGGGCTAGTTTTTCTGTTAGTGTTTTGTTCCTTATTGTGTTCGGTGCTGTTCTGCTGAACATTGCAGGCATGGTATGTTGTCGCTGGAATGTCCGGCAACAATTTGGGCCATCCCCAGCACACCCTCGGGTGTGTTGGTTGTTAATGCAAGTGACGTATTTCACTGTATATTTCAATGTCCTCGTGACAAATACACTTGAATCTTGAAAAAACATGAATGTTTCATAGTGGCAATGAACTCCAGAAATGGAGTTCAGCTACCATGGGTCGGTGAGTTTATGTAAAAGAGTAGAGGGAAAGACTTAAACCACTGACAAAATTGGAAATTGCACCACAGTTTGATCATTGTTACTTACATCGCAAAAAAGGAGCAATGCAGCTTTCTGTGGAGTTGCCTATGTATATAGCACAAATATTGAATATATGCATATTCTTGCAAATTTCATAAAAAGCTGCCCAATTTAGGAAATTCAAATCTTACAGTTCTAATTTTAGACTATCTACCAAATGTATTGTAAACAGAATCATAATAAGGGTGGTTGGTAGCAACGTGGTAAGCACCATCACTTTACAATGCCAGCAGTTACTGATAGGGCTTCAATTCCCCTTGCTGCTTGTAAGGTGTTAGCTCTCCCCATGATCTCACAGGTTTCCTCTGGGTGCTCTGGTTATCTCCATCTTCCAAAGGCATTCATGATAGAGATTTGTGGGTGCATTATGATGCACCAGAAGCACGGCAAGACTTGTGGGCTGCCTCAACGCAATCCTCACTGCATGTGACAAATAAAACCAATCTTTTAAAAATGGTTTATAACTATCAAGGCTTAATAAATGAACACATCACTAGCAAACGTGTGATAAGCAAATGAGGCATGGGATTCTACGCTTGGAGAAGTACACAACATTTTACGTCAGAGGTTGAGGATTCTGGGTGCAAGTTGTTGTGGCTGTGATCAATGTCACTGCAGAGACACTGGATCTGGGATATTGAAGTCTTTATTCATCAAACAAGCAAGCATTCGTATGAAGGTCCTCTCAGTAGACTCTCACAAACTGAAAAGTTTTATGTTTTATATTTTCTCACATTTTTATACCCTTAATATCAATAGGTGATTCAATACAATTTCAATAGTTACAATGACATTATTTACTTCAGAACTTTAACTTCCTTTCAATTGCATGTCTACAGTGTGTGATAACTTTGCTGGGACACTTCCCTGAACTTGTTTACAATGGTGCAAATCACTTTAAGCCCATAGTTACTTGGAGAGGTGCAGGCCAATTAACACAGCCCCATTGATTTCACGCCTGGCTGCTGCAGGTGCAAATATCTCCCATTCACTATTTAACAAACCATATCTCTTAGCCTGGGGGCTGGCCTGTGCTTTTAACTTCAATTCACTGCTTGCAATTCACAATTAGAACTGAAGACTAGTTCTTGTTTGAATCAATATCTATGTTCACATAACTCCAGAATACTCCCTAACACAAGTTTAATGAATCATAACCATGAGAATGTGTTTATTGAATATTCACTGACACTTGTTTCACTGATGAATTAAGACTGTGATAAATGCTGAAGTGAATTTGAAAACAAAGCTCAGGCTGATTTTCAACCCCATCAGAATGGCAGTTTATTGTGCTTGAAGCAGTTTATATGAACTATTACTTCAATGACATAGAGTCATGCCCATGGAATCTGACCAACTGGCTCTTGCCAACCAAGATTGCCATATACAGTGGTTTCATTTGCCTGTGTTTGGCCCATATCCCCCTTAATCCTTTCCTATTCACGTGCCTGTCCGAATGCCTTTTAAATATTGTTAATGCACCTGCCTCGACCCCTTCCATTGACAGCTCATTCCATTTACTGACCACTCTCTAGGTGAAACAGTTGCCCTTCAGATTCTTGTGAAATTTCCTCCTTCTCGCTTTAAACCTGTGCCCTCTACTTCTTGATTCTCCTGCCCTCGGAAAAAGACTGTTCATTGGCTCTCTCTATGTCCCTCATGACGATATACAACTGTGTACGATCAACCCTCATTCTCCTACTCTCCAATAAAAACAATCCACATGACTGAAAGGAAAGAAAAGATGAAGGTTTACATCTTGCTTAAACATTCAGAAATACGAAAAGAAGGAGAAGGATAGGTACTCAGCCTTGAGTGATGTGTATGTGTCTACCATAGCTGGTTCACATAATAAGAGATCTAACATGAATTGGGCACTTAGGAACATCAAGGAAATATTACAACCTCTGATGACATACAGTACTGTGCAAAAGTCTTAGGCACCCTAGATCTTTTATACTGTTTCAGATGATATGGCCTCCACTGAGCCCTGATCTCAAAATCATTGAGACTGTCTGGGACAACCTGGAGAGACAGAAGCATGCGAGACAGCCAAAGTCCACAGAATCTGTGGCAAGTTTTCCAAGATGCTTGGAACAACCTACCTGGCAACTTTCTTATAAAAATGCACAACAGTGTACCTGCGAGAATTGATGCAGTTTTAAAGGCAAAGGGTAGTCACACCAAATATTGATTTGATTTAATATTTTTTACTGTTTACTATTCTTTATAGTTTTTTGGATATGTAGAAACTTTACAGGTCCTTATTTTTCAAGGCATCTTTGTTTTACAGAATTTTTTACATGTGCCTTACGACTTTTGTATAGTACTGTTTAATTCTTAGTCCTTTCTATACTTTATATAACACATTGATATAACCAATCAACTCCTCCCAATGGATCCTATCACCATACTGTCCCCTTCGGCCCACTTCATCACCCTTATTTGGTTCCATGTGCCATCTTCCTTTCCTCTCAGATTCCATCATCTGCTGCCTTTTGCCACCTCCCTCCTCTGACCACATCCGATTGCCAATCACCTGGATCATCCAATCACTCACCAGCTCTTGCAACATCCCTCCCCCTCACCTCTTTATATTGGCTACCTCTCTACTGTCCTTCAGATGAGATGAAGGGCTTTGACCTAAAACGCTGCCTCTCCATTTTCCTCAGTAAATGCTACCTGACCTGCTAAATTTGTCAGCCGTTTGTTTCCTTGCTCCAAGTTTGAGGCTCTTGTTCTCCATGTTATTTTGCTCTACTTGTTTATTGAAATTCTTTTCCAAACAAGTTGTGGAGAAACTATGGGGTAAAATACTGTAATAAACTGTGTGTGATCTTTGCAGGAGTTAATCTGCTGGTGGGCACTGAGAATGGACTCTGGTTACTGGATAGAAGTGGACAAGGCAAGGTTTACTCACTCATCAGCCGCAGACGCTTCCAGCAAATGGATGTACTGGAGGGACTGAACGTCCTCATCACCATATCAGGTTAGGGATATTTCCAAGTTCATTAACTGCTGTACAAATGGAATTTGAACAGAGCCAGTGATGTTGCTGCTTAAACCCTGGACTCATTCTTCTCTACACCTTCTTTTTGAGGTGGCAAATAATTCAGTTATAGAGCTTCCTCACAGTGTGTGATGATCACAATTCAGCCAAATAATAAACTAGAAAATATTCTGGAAATTGGGAAGTCTACAACGGAGACAGAGGGAGAGACAGTGAGATGGAGAGACACAGTGAAAGAAGCAAAGACAGAAGAGAGACACACACAAAGAACAAAACAGAGAGAGAGAGAGAGAGAGAGAGAGAGAGAGAGAAAGAGATACACACACAGAAAAAAACAAAGACAGGGAGACACAAGTACATAGAGAAAGGAACAGAGAGAGGGAGCCCCACACGCGCGCGCGCGCGCACACACACACACGAAGAAACAGAGACAGAAATAAACAGAGAGAGAGATAGACAGAGAAAGAAACAGACACACACACACAGAAAGAAACAGAGAGAGAGGGATAGACAGAGAAAGAACCAGAGTAAGAGAGACATACACACACACATACACACACACAAAGAAACAGTAAGTCAGAGACACATAAATACAAAGAAAGAAACAGACATACAGATAGAACGAAACTGAGAGACACACACAGTGAAAGAGAGAGAGAGAGAGACATACACAGAAAAAAGCAGGGAGAAAGAGACACGCACACATAGAAAGAAACAGAGTGAGAGAGACAGACAGAGAAAAAACAAAGGGAGACACGCACACACCCAGACACAGAGAAATAAATAGAGGGAAAGAGAGAGGGACCACACACACACACACACACACACACACACACACACACACACACACACACACACACACACACACACACACACACACACACACACAAAGAGACTCACAGAAACACAGGCAAGGAAACGAGAGAGAGAGAGAAAGAAAGACAGAAGGAAACAGTGAAAGAGAGAGACAGACAGAAAGAAACAGACAGAGAGACATAGAAAGAAACAAAGAGAAACACGCAGAAAGAAAGAGAGAAATGGAGAGAGGGACAAGTAGAGTCAATGTTTCAAGTTAATGACCAATCATCCAGAACATAACTGCCTGACCAGTATTTACAGCAAATTTTCAGATTTCTAGCATCTATCACCTTCTGCTGTTGAGCCTTGCTGTAAAGAATTGCCACCACATTTTCTCAACATAAGGCAATCTATTTCTCTCTGGCTGGGAAGTGGCCAGTATTGGCAATTTTCTTCTTGACATTCCTATTATTATTCTTGACATCCCTATCATTATTATTATTAATGAGAAGGTTGGGCTTTCTAAACCCTAATATTCATGGTGTGAGAGCTTAACCGTTATTTCCCTGCCTCAGAAGTGTAGAACCAGGGGCGAGCACTCAGTAGATGGGTTAGTTAATTAGGAATAGTGGAAACATTTCTTAACTTGGTAACAGAGAAGGGATTGGAGTATTGGAATTTACTGTCTCAGGGAAATGAAAATATTCAAAGTATTTTCAAGACTGAGAATGACAGGTATAACGACACTAAAGGTATCAGGTGAGAAAAGGACAAGGTACATTAAGATTTAAAAATAAGCTTTATTTGTACATCATAACATCAGAACATACAGAGAAATGCAGCATTTGCATCTTTGCTTGCGATGTGTTGGGGGCAGTTCTCAAGCATTGCCAGTCTTCCACCCCCAACATCCATTACCTTCTCACAACTCACTAATCCTAACAATACACCTCTGTAATGTGGGAGGAAACCAAAGCATTCGGAGGAAACTCACACGATCATGGAAAGGATGTACAAACTCCTTACAGGCAGCAGCAGGAATCGAACCCTGATCTAACATCTGGTATTGTAACGTGAATGCGCTAACCACTACTCCATCTTGCTGGCCCCTTGATTAGGCATCATATTTAATGTCATATGCGGCCATACGTCCAACTCTGTTTCTACTTCTCAAGTTCTTCCTTATCATTTACAAACTTGGCCATTTTGTATTGAGCTTTTAAAACTGACGTGCTGAAGGGTCGAAAGTGGCACCAACACAGCTCGCTAAAGCACTCAACTCAGTAGACACCCCACAAGGGCCTCACTCCTCCTGCAATTGCTTCCCTATATAAGAGCATCAAAGGTTATGGGGAGATGGAGGAGAATGGGGCTAAGAGGCAAAATAAGGCAGCCATAATGGAATGGTAGAACCTACCTGATGGGCTGAATGGCCTAATTCTGCTTCTATGTCTTATGGTCAACATTCAAGGTTTACTCAGAAGTTTTAATGTGTTTATGGTGATGTGATCCAGTTCTGGTTGCTCTTTTATTGCTCCTATTTTGGGTGATTTTTGAATTGGGGCAGTCTGCAGGTAATGAACACTGAGCTGAACTGAACTGAAATATGCTTTTTGTTTTTGTATTTTATATTGTGTTTTTGCTTGCTCTCTTGTTGGGGTTTGCACAATTTTTTTTTGCATGGGAGAGGGGGTTTGATGCTTTTCTTTGAACGGTTGTATACTGCATACGTGCTTTGATAACAAATGTACTTTGAATCTTTGAATGTTAATGAAGCAGCCATTTTGAGGGACCTTTTCAACACCTGAAAAAAAGCAGAATTTGACCAAGCTCCATGGATTTTTGACCACGTCACTTTGGTCCATGCATTTTTTTTGTAATATTCTTCTTTGCATGCTTATAAAACAAAACATCTGGACAAAACAGGTCTTCCTCATGTGAAGCCACTTCTGTTTCTTCACACCAAGGTTTCATCACATTATCTGGTGGCAAATGGTTCCTTCAGTTTCCCAGTGAAAGACTGGAGAGACTGGACTTTTCTGTATCAGATATCTTTTTGTGCATCTGATGCTCAAATTTCCATTCCGGTGACACTAAATCCATTTTCAGTGTCAACAGTTAATTCAACATCACTGCACATCCAAGGATATCTCTTCCATTCCGGGAAATGCATTCTGATGTCCTTGTCCTGGACTCTTCTCTTGTGTTTGCAGGACCCTGTTGGATATTGTCACTTTAGAATGCTGTAATGCCAATTCATTCATTTATTGGCGGTTAGCAAGGGTAGGTGGCGGGGGAGCTGCGTGGCCATGGTAGTAGCAAGGACTAGATCTCAAGTCATGGTGTCAGGAAAGAGACATTGGAGCCTGCGCACTCCACCGGAGGCAGAATGGCGCAGTGTCCAAGCTAGAGTCAGCGCTGCCCCCACCCCACCCCGTGTTCACACAGCAGACGGCGCACTGTAGTGTGGTCAGCTTCAGATTTCTGCAACGTTCATGGATTCAGAGTCCTGGACTATAGTTTTTTTGTGTGACTCTGATTTACTGATATCTTACATATGATTGCTACCTTATACGCGCCTTGTGCTGTGTGTGGCTGTTCGTACTGTGTTTCACATCTTGGCCCCGGAGTAAGGCTGTTTCATTTGGCTGTATCCATGGGTATATATGGTTAAGTGATGGATAAACTTGAAATTAAACTCAAAAATATCTGGAGCTCACAATTATTTATCTAGTTCTTGGTGATAATTGTTTATTTATTTTTGTATTTGCATGGTTTGACTTCTTTTGCATATTGGTTGTTTGTCAGTCTTTGTGTGTAGTTTTTCATTGATTCTATTGTAGTTCTTTGTTCTGCTGTGAATGCTTGCAAGAAAATGAATTTCAGGGTTGTATATGATGACATATATGAACTTTGATCATAAATGTACTTTGACTTTGAGAATCTGGTGTATTAATATCAGAAGTTGTTAACAGAAGAGATTGGGCACCATGCTAGTGTAGCAGTTAGCGCAACTCTATTACAGCTCGTGGCATCAGAGTTCGGAGTTCAATTCTGGCATCACTTACATGAAGTCTCTGTAGGTCCTCCCCATGGAAAGAGTGGGTTCCCCCCCCCCCCCCCCGGTGCTCTGATTTCCTCCCACAGTCCAAAGACATATCGGGTAGGGTAATTGGTCATTATAAATTGCCCTGTGTTTAGGTTAGGGTTAATCAGGTTTGTTGGGGGTTGGTGGGGCAGCGTGGCTCGAAGGGCCAAAAGGGCCTAGTCTGTGCTATATCGCTAAACAAATAAGTATTGGTGGATGCTAGACTCTGAAGGTGTGTAAGATGATAAGAGGCATAGATTGAAGCTTCTCCCCAGTGCAGAAATGCTAATTCAAGGGGGGCATCACTTTAAGGTCTATAGAGGGGAGGGATGTCAGAGGTAGGTTTTTACCAAGGTGGTGGTAGAGGCAGATACATTAGGGGCATTTAAGAGATGCCTATATAGGCACTTAGATGAGGGAAAAATAGAGGACTATGTGAAAGGGAAGGGTTAGATTGATCCTGGAGCAGCTAGAAGGGTCAGCACAGCATTGTGGGCCAAAGGGCCTGTTCTAAGTTTAAAATGCACTGCTAGAGTAACTAGTAATTCAAAAAGTCAAGCACCATCTGAGGAGGATGAATGAATACATGATGGTTTGTGTTGAGACCCTGCAGCTTACAGAGAATTAGAATTGGTTTATTGTTAATTACATTAGCAATTTATTCCTATAGTCACGACGAGAGAAAGGTTGGTCTGTACATCTCTGTAGACCAATCTACTTCAGAGATGCATGGTAGCGTCATGGATAGCGCGATGCTTTACAGCGCCAGCTCTAATATTGGGGTTCAATTCCTGCCAACGTCTGTACGGATTTTGTACGTTCTCCCTGTGGTTGCGTGGGTTTCCTCTGGGTGCTCCAGTTTCTTCCCACATTGCAAAGATGCACAGGTTAGGGTTAGTGAGTTGTGGCCATGCTATGTTAGCACTGGAGGCATGGAGACATTTGTAAGCTGCCCAACACAATCTGCATTGATTTGATTCGATGCAAACAATACATTTCACTGTATGTTTTGATGTGCATGTTACAAATAAAGTTAATCTTATTTTAAGATGTATTCCTCAAGTATTAACTTAATCCTTGAGGCTCTGGCTGGAGGTTTGTTCAAACCTGTCAGCATTCACAGATACATCTGTTTCCAATTCCCTATTTACTCCACTGAATATCTTTTTTGTGTGTTATTTCTGATACTGTTCACATTCCTCATTCTTATCTCCCAGTGAAGCTCCTTTATCTTCCTTATTTCCCTTTGAACTGTGGCGGTGATCCATTTAGGATCAGGGATTTGAATCTATGCATGCTGACTTCTGCTGTGCAATGTCAACTGAGACGTAAATAAGTAATTTCCCTCTGTCTATTTCAACTCTTTCCTTATGGCCTTGGTTTTGCCCCCATTGCACCAACTCGCACATCATCTATGACTTCATCAAGCTGTAATCGCAATTACCCAAGTGTGTCATGAGCTGTATTTTCTGCAGGCAGTGGATTTGCTTTCCATTTCTGAGCTGAGGAAAGAGCCACTCCCTGTACCTTCTCAGATGTGCTGGCCCATGAAGCAACTGTGCGTCATATTTACTGATTCTGCCTGAGATGATCGTGCAATCCTATTTTTTATGTAGTTGCTGAAATCCCACATGGTACCATAGCAGTTAGTGTAGTGCTCTTATAGCTTGGGATTTCGGAGTTCAGAGCTCGATTCCGACATCGTCTGTAAGGAATCTGTATGTCCTCCCCGTGAAATGCATTGGGTTTCTCCAGCTCAGCTCAGGTTTCCTCCCACAGTCCAAATTAGTGGGTTAAATGGTCATTGTAAATTGTTCCATGATTAGGCTAGGGTTAAATCGAGGGCTGTCAGGTGGCATGGGTCGAAGAGCTGGAAGGGCCTGTTCTGTGCTCTATCTCAATAAATAAATGAATCTCACAATTACATCAATGCACACAGAATGCTGGAGGAATTCAGCAGGTCATGCAGCATCGAAATCACATTTACATCCCCACGTTGGCGCTGGATTAAGTATTGAGTCTGTCCTGTTATCTTGATCTTGCAATGTTCTCTCGCTTTGGTGGCTGTCTTTGTTCTGGGTACTTTATTTCTTTTACCTTCCAGCCTCTTGTGGTATGTTCAGCACTTTGCATCGTTGTATTTCTTATCTCTCTGAATGTGTACGGCGGTATTTGTCTCCATCTACTGGAATAATCCCACTTGCAGTCTTAGTGCATTTTCCAATGTCTGCACGTATTCCAGTTGAGAAATCACTCCACAGGAATTTCTACACCTCCAGGTTCATCCTCATAAATAACAGTTCACTGATAAAATTTTTAGAAATCTCTCCTCCCTCATCTTGTTCCATTCTCCATTCTGGCTCCCCTCTCACCCCTTCTTTTCCTTCACCTGCCTTTCAATTCACTCTGGTGCCCTGCTCTTTCCCTTTCTTGGTTAGTTCACTCTCCTCTCCTAACAGATTCCTTCTTCAACATTAAAGATTGCTTAATGTCATTTTCTGTACAAAAGTGTAAAGGAGAGCAAAATATTTGTTATTCTGGCTCTGATGCAGCGCCAAAAGAAAAACCACAATAAGTTTAGGAGCACAATGAACATAAATGCATAAGATAGCTTATGGACAGTGATTGTATGTACATAAAGTGATGCTAGGTCCAAGAGGAAGCTGACTGACAGAAAATGATAAAGTGGGGTCAAAGTAATGGACAGAGCTGTTGATTAGCCTTACTATTTTGGGAAAGTAACTGTTTCGGAGAGTGGTAGTTCTGTATGGATGCTACATGGCCTCCTCTCTGATGGGAGTAGGGCAAACAGTCCAGGTGCAGGGCGGGTGAGATCTTTCCTGATGTTACTGGCCCTTTTCCGGCACCTTTCTGCATTACCTCCTTGACGGTGGGTAGGCCGGTGCTGGTGATGTATTGGGCTGTTTTGACTAGGCGTTGAGCCCTTCTGTCCGTCACAGAGCAGCTTCCGCACCGTGCAGTGATGCAGCCCGTTAGGATGCTGTCTGTTACGCATCTGTAGAGTATAGATGTGCGTAGACCAGCTCTCTTCAGCCTTTTCAGAAAGTAGAGGCATTGGTGAGCATTCCTGATTGTGTATGATGTGTTCTAGGACCACGAGAGATTGTGCAAGATGTACACTCCCAGGAGTTTGGAACAGCTCACAATTTCCATTGCTGTGCCACCAATATAAAGAGGGGTGTGAATTCTCCTGAAGATGATAAACATCTCCTTTGTTTTTTCTGACAAAGAGGAAGAGGTTATTTTTTTTTACCTATCATCTCCCTGCTTCTCACCATTCCCCCTACCCCACCACCTACCTTTCTCCTCACCTAGCTTCATCCATCACCTGCCAGCTTGCACTCCCTCCCCTCCCCACACTACCTTGTTCCGGCTTCATTCTCCTTCCTTTCCAGTCCTGACGAAGGACCTCAGCCCAAAGTATCAACTGTTTATTCTGCTTATTCCTCTCCCTAGGAGCTGCCTGACCTGCTGAGTTCCTCCAGCATTTTGTGCGTTTCGCTCTGAATTTCCAGCATTCGCTGAATCTCTCGTGCATAAAAGTTCACCCTGCCCTGTTTGCATTTGATGTTTAACAATACACACAGTGGTCACTAAGTAGTCATGGTCTTCTGCGGTAGCTCATCTACTTCCAGGTTCGACGTGTTGTGTGTGCAGAGACCATCTTCTGCAATCCATTATCTGAGTTACTGTCGCCTTCCTGTCAGCTTGAACCACCCTGGCCATCCTCCTCTCACCTCTCTCATTAATAAGGCATTTTTGCCAAAAGAACTGCTGCTCACTGGCTGTTTTTTTTTTTGTTTTTCACACCATTCTCTGTAAACTTTACAGATTGTTGTGTGTGAAAATCCCAGGAGATCAGCAGTTTCTGAGATACTCAAACCACACCATGTGGCACCATCATTCCATGGTCCAAGTCACTTAGATCACATTTCTTCCCCCATTCTGATGTTTGGTCTGAACAACAACTGAACCTCTTAACCATGTCTACATGCTTTTATGCAGTGAGTTGCTGCGACATGATTGGCTGGTTAGATATTTGTATTAATGAGCAGGTGTATGGGTGTACCTATTAAATCGGCCACTGAGTGTAGTTGACAAGGAAACAAAGATGGAGGAAAATGAGCCTCCAATGACTGGCATAAGCACAATTTCCTGAATGGCTTCACAATGCTGCATGAGATAGTCTTCTCTCCTACAAGTGTGAATCTACTAACCTGCCTTTAACATGCAATGGACCTGCCATCGCAGAGATCCCACCATCAACACCATGCATGAGAAAGTTAATATAAATCCCATGAGCTATATGTCATCAGAAGTCACACGAAATGCTGGAGGAACTCAGCAGATCAGGCAGCATCTATGGAAAGAAATAATCAGTTGACATTTCGAGCCAGGACCCTTACGTTGACTGTTTACTTCTCTCCATAGATGCTGCCTTACCTGCTGAGTTTCTCCACCATTTCTTGTGTGTTGCTCTGGATTTCAAGTATCTGTAGAATTTCTTGTGTTTACAAGGCCAGAAGATACATTATGGATATTTATGAGACTCTTAGATAGGCACATGGATGAAAGAAAAAAATAAGCGCTATGTGGGAGGGAAGGTTTAGATTGACCTTGGAGTATTTTAAAGAGTTGGCACAATACCTGTACTGTGCCGTACCATTCTATTTTCTATATTCTATTAAGATGGCATTCTGCAGTGAGTGATTCACCTCACCTATGACTTTTTGACCTCTGACTCTCCAAAACCTTTCCACCTTGTACCAAGTCCGCATCGAGACTACAATGTGATACGCTCCTCTAGCCTGATTCAGCGAAAAACACCATGCAAGACAAAGCAATATGTCTGAATGGCATCTCGTGTACATTCACTTCCTCCACTGCAGCTCTGTGGCTACAACGCATACCATCTCTAATGCGCACCGCACTTCCTCAAACAAGCTACTCTTTGACAGCACTTTGATGTTACCAGCAGGAAAGATAAGGACAGCAGGTGTATGGGAACACCATCAGTTGCAGATTCCCCACTGAGGTGCATGCATGTAAATGTATAATCACTCCTTCTCCATCACTGGATCTGAACCCTAGATCTGACTCATCAGCACTGTGGGAGTACCTTCACCAGAACGTTATAATGACTCAAGAATGCCATTCTCCACCACTTTTTAAAGGGTAATTTATAATGGGTCATTACGTTATCTTTGACAACAACACCCAGATCCCAAAAATGAATCAAATAATTTTTAAATGTTGCTAAAATCTGGATTCAATGTCTTTCATTAATGAATGATAACCATCAATTCTTGAATGATAACTGAGTTTTCATCAATGTGTTTGGCTTTAACTTCCTTCTATCCCTCATTCCCCTGCCACTCCCTCATGGTTTCACTGACCACTCTCAGATTTATGTTGAACGTAATGATATCCCATGTACTCATTTGATTGCTGTGTACCCATCTTTTATATGGTTGTTAAATCCTGGAAATGGGACAATTGCATTAGAGCAGTGGTTCCCAACCTTTTTTATGCCATGGGCCAATACCACTAAGCAAGGGATTCCCAACAGGAATTAGAGAGTGTGATCACTACAATCCCATTAACATTCTGCTCACCTACTTAACCTATGAACGATTTCCCTTCTATTTTGCAAGTACAATGTCAAAGGAATTCACTTTTCTTAATTAATGAGCAGCTCATCAAGATGTTGTCTCACAGCACCAGAGATCTGGGTCCAATCCAAACCTCATGTGCTGTCTGCATGGAGTTTCCACATTCTCATTGTGACACTGTGAAGTTCCTCCTGGTGCTCCAGTTTCATCCTACATCCCGAAGACCCTTCGGTTTGTAGGCCAATGGGTCTTAATGGGTAAATTGCCTCAAGTGTGCAGGAGATCTGGGATAATGATGGAGGGAAACAGCAAATATGGGGTATTAATATGATTCGGGCAAATGGACTAGATTGAAATATTAGCTTTATTTGTCACATGAACATCGAAACAAAGAGTGAAATTTGTAATTTCTGTCCAACACATTCCAAGGATGTGTTGGCAGCAGCCCACAAGTGTCACCATACTTCCCGTACATCAGTGAATGTGGGAGGAAACGAGAGCCACCAGAGGAAGCCCACACAGACACGGGGAGAACCTCCTTACAGGCACTGGCAAGAATTCAACCTGGTCTGCTGGCGCTGTGAGGTGCTACGCTAACTGCAACACTATCGTGCCAACGTGTGGTTGATGGTTGGTACAGACCCAGTGGTTGACATGGACTCATCATTTGTTCCATTCTTCTAAATTACAACATTGATCACACTTAAAACATAGTTATTTGATAGGTATTTGGGATTTCTTCAGACACAAATGGGATTTTCCTTCTAAGTCTCCCCACAGTCTGTTCTCTCCCATTACAGTATTTTGCTGAATTATTTTGTATTTTATTTAATTATTGAGATGCAGCACAGAACAGGCCTTTCCAGCCCCTCGAGCCACGCCACCCAGCAACATCCCAATTTCATCCTAGCTTAATCATAGGACAATTTACAATGACCAATTAACCTACCAACATCTTTGGACTGTGGAATGAAACCAGAGCACCCAGGGGAAACACTGTTGGTCACAGGGAAAACATACAAACTGCTTACAGGCAGCATTGAGAATTGAACCCAGAGCACTTGTACTGTAAAGCATTGTGCTAACATTATGCTCTCATGCCACCCTGGAGGCTAATGGGTCACTGTAAATTGCCTCAAGTACGCACGAGAGAGGTAGATCTGGGTAGAATTTGGTACAGCTGCAACCAATCCCACAGTTTAGCAAACTTCTCTATCTTCTGGCAACACACACAAAATGCTGGAGGAACTCAGCAGGCCACGCAGCATCTATGGAAAAGGTGTTTCAGGCAAAGACCCTTCAGCAGGACAGTAAATATTCTGTTCCAGTTTGTTGCACATGGTAATGTAAGCTGCTCCTGCAGAGGGTGCTCTCCTCAACCTCTGCTCCTTCAGCCCTCATTGGTATTTGGTTTTATCAATGTATGTTTATATTTATCACAAATATAATGTGAGTGTTACCTGTGGTAAGAGGCTGGAAAATTCACTGTGACACGGAGTTTGACTTTGATGGGTGCTGATGAGAAATGAGCGGAGGAAAGTTTAAAGAAGATGTGTGGGGCAAATATTTTACTCGGAGTGGTCCATGCTGAGGCAGATGCTAGCAATAGTGGTGGAGGCAGATATGATGGTGGTATTTACAAAGCTGTTAAACACATGAACTATGCACAGAGTGGAGGGATATGGATTATGTACAGACAAAAATGATTTAATTTAATTGGGCTTTATGTTTAGCACAGATATTGTGGGCTGAAGGACTTGTTCTTATCCTATGCTGTTCCACGTTCAACATTCAAGCCATGCCCAATTCTTAAGGGGTTGTTCTAGCTTCTATTCAGGTTCAGACTGAGATTTATTTTTTACATTTACAATCTTTGCCTTAAATTATACCCGAAAACGTGGCCTCCACAGCCATCTGTGGCAATGAATTCCACAGATTCACCCCTTTCTGGCTAAAGAAATTCCTCCTCATCTCTGTTCTAAAGCCACGTCCTTCTGTTCTGAGGTTGTGCCCTTTGGTCTTAGACTCCCATAATACTGGAAACATTCACTCTATCTGGTCCTTTTAGTATCTGATATATTTCAATGAGATCCCCCTTCATTCTTCTAAACTCCAACGAGTTCAGGACCAAAGAAATAAAATGTTCCTCCTAAGTTACCCCTTTCTTTCCCAGATCATTCTTGTGAACCTCCTCTGTATCCTCTCCAATCCTTTCTGCTCACAATCCCAAAGCTGTTCACAATACACCGTGGCAGTCTAACCTACAACTCATAATGTGTCATATTAGCATTTCCTTGCCACCGACTCAACCTACAAGTTAATCTGCAGGGAATCTTCCACTAGGATTCCCAAGTAGCTTTACACCTCCAATTTCTGAATTTGCTCCCTTTTAAAAATAGGATATGGTTTACTCATTCTCCCTCTCTTCGGGTAAAACCAAACTGCAGATTCTGGATATTTGAAATAAAAACACCAAAGCATTGGAAACGCTCAGCACATCAGGCAGCTTCTGTAGAGAGAGAAACAGAGTTAAGATCATTCCACTGATGCTAACTTCTGTGTGTCACCAGCATTTGGTCCACAGATGCTTGCCTGACCCGCTGATCAACAGGATTTATAGTGTAGGGGGAGAGAGCTAGTATAAAGTAAAGTGCTGAAAGGGTAGGGGTTGGCAAGTGATAGATGGAACCAGGAGAGGTTATTAAGATGAAGGTAAGATAAAATTAGCTTTATTTTTCAATTGTACATTGAAACAGTGCTGAGTACACTGAAATGTGTCATTGTGCATCACATCAAATCAGCCCAAATTCTGCTGGGCAGCCTGCAAGTGTCTCTGTGTTTCTGGCGAAAGCATATCATGCTCATAAGCAACTGGATGTCTTTGGAATGTGGGTGGAAACCGATTCGGTCACAGAGAGAACATACAAAATCCTCACAGACAGTGGTAGTACCGTAAGAGCTTTAAGCTACCACTTCGCTACTGTGCCGTGCCAAAAGGTTGATGATGTCTCAGTAGGAGTTGCAAGCTGAACTTTCACTCCTGTTTGGATGCTGCCCGACCTGTTGACTAATTCGGGCATTTATCTATCTCCGCTGCGATCACTGCGTAACACTAACTGCTACGCTGTGAGGTGGTTAGCAGTAGTACACAGTTAAAATTTCAAAGTAAGTTATTATCAAAGCACATATATGTCACCATATACAACCCCCCAGATTCATTTTCTTGTCGGCATACTCAATAAATCTATAGAATAATAACCATAACAGAAAGACCATGTTTACAAAGGATAACAAATTGTGTAACTACCAAAAGATAGAAATAATAATAAATAAACAAGCAATAAATATTGAGACCATGACGCAAAGAGTTGGTAGACAGAAGTTGAGCGAATATTGCCTAATTGCCCAGGTCTATGCCAGGTGTTCTTGTAGAACTGGAGTTAAAGGTGCAGAGAGAAGAAGTTGCTGACAAATGAACTTGATGTTATGATAAATGGCTTTCAGCATCTCTGTTAGCAGAAACAGCGTGTTGCCTCGGGATTCTGATAACCAAAGACTGTAGGAAGGGTTGCTTCCTCTGTCCCAGCATTATCAGGACTTTGGAGAGGGTGCAGGATGCTGCCTGGATTACAGAGCATGTGCCTTAGAGAGGCTGCACACACTTGGATTGTTTTCTCTGGAGGGATAGAGACTGAGATGAGATCTGGTTGAGATTTATAGGATTATGAGAGGTGTAGATAGAGCAAACAGACAATATCTTTCCTTCCCAGGGTTGAAATGTCTAATATCAGAGGGTGTGCATTTAGGTGTGAGGGGACATAAGTTCAAAGGAGATGTGAGGGGCAAGTTTTTTACACAAAGTGGTGGGTGCCTGGAGTGGTGGTAGAAGCAGAAACATTCGGGACATTTAAGAAACATTAAGATAGGAACATGAATGTGAGGGAAATGGAAGCATATGGACATTGTGTTGGCATTGCGTTTAGTTGGTTTTTTGATGACTAATTTAATTGGTTTGTCACAACATTGTAGGCTGAAGGGCCTGTTCCTGTGCTGTACTGTTCTGTGTTTGACTTCTGATTGAAACATATAAGATTATTAAGGGATTGGACACACTGGAGGCAGGAAGCATGTTCCCGCTGATGGGTGAGTCCAGAACTAGAGGCCACAGTTTAAGAATAAGGGGTAGGCCATTTAGAACAGAGATGCGGAAAACATTTTCACCCAGAGAGTGGTGGATATGTGGAATGCTCTGCCCCAGAAGGCAGTGGAGGCCAAGTCTCTGGATGCATTCAAGAGAGAGTTAGATAGAGCTCTTATAGATAGCGGGGTCAAGGGATATGGGGAGAGGGCAGGAACCGGGTACTGATTGTGTATGATCAGCCATGATCACAGTGAATGGCGGTGCTGGCTAGAAGGGCCGAATGGCCTACTCCTGCACCTACTGTCTATTGTCTATTGACTTCATGCTTGTGCTGTCTCAATAGTAACTTGTTAACATCTGGCAGGAATTCCTTTTAATTCAGATTGTTTTTCTAATGATAAATACTTAACAGACAAAAGCTAAAGGCTAAGAATGGTCTGGGGAATGTTGTTGTTCTGTACGGTTTATAGTACAACCCCGTTTGTATTCCTCTGGCAATAGAAGATCTGGTTCCCATTACAGCTGGTGCTGAAACGCTGTGGCCAGCTGGTGGGGCTGCGCACCATGTGGCCAGCATCACAGCGCTCCGATCCCTCTCCAAGCTGCCGAGGCGTTACGGTGAATATTCAGACACAGCGCATGCATTATGAATGCTCGTCGCTACCCAACATCTGGTCATTACTTTTTTTATCCCTTGAGCAGGGATAGAGGCTGTTGGCCGGTCATGCGTTGGACTGGCTGTGTGTAACCGATAGTCACTGTGACTTGGGTAGTGATGAGATGAATGCCAGCAGTTACACTTAACAATGCACAACGGCTCAGAGTGAACTTTTGACTTCCAACTCAAATTAGAACTGCTTCAAGAGGGCTAAACTCAAGTGGAAATTCAGTTAATTAGCAATTTTCAGAATAAACGGGTCAATGGAGAGGCTTGGTTATTTATTTATCTTCTTACTTAGAAATACAGCACAGTAACAGGCCCTTCCAGCCCAATGAGCTCACAACTACACCCATGTGATCAATTAACCTACGAACCTTATGCCCTCAGAATGTGGGAGGAAGCTGGAACACGCGGAAGAAACCCACACAGTCATGGGAAGAAGGTACAGTCTGCCCGCAGACAGCGGTGCAATTGAACCCAAGTCACTGGCTGTAATAGTGTCAGGCTAACTGCCAGGAATAATGTTGGTTCTCCCGGAGGGTGGTAAATCTATGGAATTCATTGTAGATGCCAAGTCATCGGGTATATTTAAAGTGGAGGCTGATAGGCTCTTCATGACTGAGGGTGTCCAAGGTTTTGGGGAAAAGGCACGAGAGTGAGGTTGAGAGAGAAAGTAAATTCAACGATGATTGAATGGCGGAGCAAATTTGATGGGCTGAATGCCTTAATTCTGCTGCTGTGCCTTTGACCATAATTCAGGTGAAACACGAATGTCTGCTCCCTGTTCAGCTGCAAACTGACCAGCAGAGGGCTTGCTGTTCAAGCAGTATCCTTGCTGTTCCTAACAGTGTGCTCTTCTGGACTGAGATCGCAGATGTTGTTCCTGGGATTTGTTGGAGCCACTCTCCCAGTCCAGGTGTCACAGCTCCAATCAGGTTTATTAACTTAGCAGCAGCAGTTCAATGCAATACATAATATAGAAGAAAAAAATGAAGTAATAATAATAATTAATTAATTAATTAATAGATAAATAAATAAATGAATAAATTGCACTATATGTATTTTGAATAGATTAAAAATCATGCAAAAACCAGAAATAATATATATTTAAAAAGTGAGATAGTGTTCATGGGTTCAATGTCCATTTAGGAATCGGATGGCAGAGGGGAAGAAGCTGTTCCTGAATCGCTGAGTGTGTGCCTTCAGGTTTCTGTACCTCCTACCTGATGATAACAGTGAGAAAAGGGCATGCCCTGGGTACTGGAGGTCCTTAATAATAGACGCTGCCTTTCTGAGACACTGCTTCTTGAAGATGTCCTGGGTATTTTGTAGGTTAGTATCCAAGATGGAGCCAACTAGATTTACAACCCTCTGCAGCTTCTTTCGGTCCTGTGCAGTAGCCCCTCCATACCAGACAGTGATGCAGCCAGTCAGAATGCTCTCCACGGTACATCTATAGAAGTTTTTGAGTGTATTTGTTGACATACCAAATCTCTTCAAACTCCTAATGAAGTGTAGTCGCTGTCTTGCCTTCTTTATAACTGCATCAATATGTTGGAACCACGTTGGATGCTCAGAGATCTTGACACCCAGGAACTTGAAACTGCTCACTCTCTCCACTTCTGATCCCTCTATGAGGATTGGTATGTGTTCCTTCATCTTACCCTGCCTGAAGTCCACAATCAGCTCTTTTGTCTTACTGACGTTGTTGCTGCGACACCACTCCACTAGTTGGCATATCTTGCTCCTGTACACCCGCTCGTCACCATCTGAGATTCTACCAACAATGGTTGTATCGTCAGCAAATTATTGATGGCATTTGAGCTATGCCTAGCCACACAGTCATGGGTATAGAGAGAGTAGAGCAGTGGGCTAAGCACACACCCCTGAGGTGCACCAGTGTTGCTCATCAGCAAAGAGGAGATGTTATCACTAATCTGCACAGATTGTTGTCTTCCAGTTAGGAAGGGGTGTGTGTGTGTGTGTGTGTGTGTGTGTGTGTGTGTGTGTGTGTGTGTGTGTGTGTGTGTGTGTGTGTGTGTGTGTGTGTGTGTGTGTGTGTGTGTGTGTGTGTGTGTGTGTGTGTGTGTGTGTGTGTGTGTGTGTGTGTGTGTGTGTGTGTGCGCGCGCGCGCGCATAAGATTCTTGCACAGTGCTTCCTGTTCATTCACCATGTGCAGTGTCGCATGATGTGGGAGATCAAAGTCTTTGACCGTGACAGTGGCAAATTTTTCTGCAGAAGTGGTTTGCCATTGCCTTCTGCTGGGCAGAGTCTTTACAAGACGGCTGACCCCAGCCATTATTAATACTCTTCAGAGATTTTCTGGCTGGCTTCAATGGTCACATAACCAGGGCTTGTGATCTGCACCGGCTGCTCATACGACCATCCACCACCTGCTCCCATGGCTTCACGTGATCCTACTCACCTTGCTCAAGGCTAGTGGAGGGAAAGAGCGCCTTACACCTCCTTTGGTAGAGATGTGTCTCCACCCCACCACCCAGATCTACTGTACCTGACAAAATAAACATGGAATCATTACACTACAGCACAGAAACAGGCCCACTAAACTATCATGTCGCCTAGTCCCAGCGACCTGCATGTGGAACTATCTCCATAATCCTCTCACCATGTCCTTAACCAAATTTCTCTGAAATGTTGAAATCAAACCCAAATTCATCATTTCCACTGGCTGCTTGTTCAACACTCCCACTACCCTCTGAGTGAAGCAGATCACCCTGATGTTCCCCTTAAACTTCTCATCTTTTACCATTCATTCGTTACGTGCTGTGTCATATGACGTAGGTGACTGTGGTCTCACGACCATGATTTATTTTCTGAGAAGATTTTGGACAGAAGTGGTTTGTCATTGTCTTCTTCTGGGCAGTGTCTGTACAAGTCAGGTCACCACAGCCATTATCAACACCCTTCGGAGATTGCCTGGCGTCAGTGGTCACATAACCAGGGTTGTGATATGCTCCAGGGTCGTAGGACTATCCGCCATCTGCTCCCATGGCTTCATGTGACTCTGATCGGGGGGCTAAGCAGGTGTTACACCTTGCCCAAGGGTGACCTGCAGGCTAGCGGAGGGAAGGAGCGAGTTAGACCTCCTTTGGAAGAGACGTGCCTCCATTTCACTCCCCACTTTCCCTCTTATGTAAATATTTAAGTACAAGAACTCCCAAATGCCTTTACACATCTGATTTCTGAATTTGCTCCCTGTTTATTGTTGTCTGAATGCATGCCTTCAAAATGCCTTAGATCTCTTCACTGTGTTAAAACTGCCATATAAATGTCAGCTGTTGTTGAACACCCTGAGCAAGCACATTGTGTCAATGCCCCAGGATAAGCAGATCTAGTACCCTGACTGGAGCAATCTCCTCCCCCCCCCCCCCCCCCCATTGGTCTGTACCTTATTGTTTGTTTGTAACATTGACAGTATTATTGAAAGATTGGGGTGAATTTTCCCTGTGCTACATTTTGCATGCAAATGAACATCATTCCTCCAGAGCACCCTCGGCTGGACAATGAAGTCGCTAACAGAACGTTCTAATATTGTAAAAATAAGGAACATTATTGAGGTATGTTAGATAATGAGCGACATAGACAAGGTGAAAACATGTAGACTTTTCCCCAGAGAAAGGGTGTCCAAAGCAAGTTCCTTATTGGTATCCATTGGCGGGACTGAATTACAAACCTAAAGATCCTCGACAGGGCAGTGTCATAATTGTAAAAGCACAGCTTTGGTGGACAGGGCAAGTCATATCATGCCTCTGAAGGATTCCCGAATCCCCAAGCAGCTTTTGCTGGGCAAGAGGAATCGAGGCAGGCCCCAGAAGAGGTTCAAAGATTGTGTGAAAACTAACATTGCCCGTGCTGGGCTTGTACCAAAATGGCTGGAACAGAGTGTTTAAGACCAGAGTGTTTAAGACCAGAGTGGCTGGTGAGCATTGGTTAGAACCGCTGACAACAACCTGGAGCAGAGACAACGAGCAGTACTTATCGCTGCTCGACAAAGAAGGAAGGGAAAGGGTGTGTTGTCATTGGAGAGAGTCCAGAGGAGGATCACAAGGATGATTCTGGGAATGAAGGGGTTAACATGGAGTGAGCATTTGGCAGCTTTGGGCCTGTACTCACTGAAATTCAGAAGAATGCGTGGGCATTTCATTGAAACCTACTGAATGTTGAAAGGACCACACAAGGTGGTTGTGGAGAGAATGTTTCCTATGGTGGGAGTGTCCAGAACTAGAGGGCACAGCCTCAAAATTGAAAGGTGACCTTTTAGTCCAGAGGTAAGGAGGAATTGTTTTAGCCAGAGAGTAGTGAATCTGTGGAATGCTCCACCACAGACCGTAATAGAGGCCAAGTCCGTGGGTATATTTAAGATGGAAGTTGATCGTTTCCTGATCAATCGTGACAGCAAAGGATATAGTGAAAAGGCAGATGTACGGGGTGAGTAGGAGCCCGGATCAGCAATGATGGAATGGCAGAGCAGACCCGATGGGCCGAAGGGCTGAATGGCTTAATTCTGCTCCTATGTCTTGTAGTCTTATGGTCCAAAACAATAGCAACAGCTCTACTTCCAGATCCAACACAGTTTTCACATCCTTATTGTAGACAACTATGTCACTCACAACTTGGATTCAGCAGCCACCCATGAACACACAACAGAATTGCACAAATCGAACCGTCATAGTTGGACACGATGGACAACCAATCACTTATTAGTGCAAAAATAAGGAACATGATAGAGGCACGCAAGATCACGAGGGGCACAGACAAGGGGGGAGCATATCGTCTTTTCACCAGAGAGAGGTTGCTAAAAGAAAGAGAGCATTAGTTTAAGATCGGGGGAGTGAGAGATTTGAAAGGGACAGCTGGGGGGGGCAGAGGTGAGGGCAGCTTCTTCATGCAGAAGGTAGTCCTGCATGGGGAATGAGCTGCTGGACATCATGGCTGAGGTGGACTGCTCAGTATAATTTAAAAGCCTTCTGGATAGGCACGACGGTAGCACAGCTGTTAGCGTGACACTCCAGAGTTCAGAGTTCAATTCCGCTGCTGTTCTGTGAGAAGTCTCTGTACGTCCTCCCTGTGAAATGTGTGGGTTTTCTCCAGGTCCTCCAGTTTCCTCCCACAGTCCAAAGACGTACCGGGTAGGTTAATGGGTCATTGTCACCGGGTGGGTAAATTGTCCCATTATTAGATTGCGGTTAATCGGGGTTGTGGGGTTGCTGGGGCAGCGTGCCTCAAGGGGCTGGAAGGGTCTACTCCATGTTTATCACTAAAATTAAAATAAACATAAAGTAAGTATACTGATAGGAGAAATTTCGAGGACCATGGGCCAGATGTGGGCTGATAGCCCAGCTTGCTGGGCCACCCATTTGGCCTGGATGAGTTGAGCCGAAGAGCCTATTTCAATACTCCATGACATTATAACTGGATAACTCTACTTTGATTTGTCAAATTGGAGACCTAAATGAAGCTTTAAAAAATTCCGAGGGTTTTGACTAGCTGTTGCTCTGTACAACAGATGTGTGCACATAGCGATGGTCACACAGTGTGATTCTATAAAGGACTGACTCTCACTGCGGAGGCTCGGTGCCAGAACAGTGTCACACTGTTTGCTGCCTTGCGATGATTTAATGCTTTCAGGCCTTGCATGTTGATGATGATTTGCAAACTCAAGTGTACAGTCTGACCCCATCAAAGTGCCGTGGTCTCCTGTCACAACAAACCTACTCAGAATGTGACTACGTTAATCCATTTGAAATGCAACATGGAATACTCATTCTGCATCATTGCTTCCAGTGGCAAGTTCAGAAAGAAAGCCAATGATAAAACATAAGCTGAACCAGTGATATTTGCCCCTCCCCCAAATCCACTGCACAATCTGTGTTATAGATCTGTGGCAGACTCCCCTAATATAGGAAACATTCTCTCCACATCCACTCTATTCATCCCTTTCAAAATCTGATAGGCTGCAATCAGATCACCCCTCATCACGAACAATGATGAGATGGCCTACAGACAGGAGATGGAAGAGCTTGAGGCCTGGTACAAGTCAAATAACCTCTTCCTCAATGTCAACAAGACAAAGGAGACGGTTATCGACCGCAGGAGAACTCGTACCACTCACAACCCTCTACATCAGCAGTGATAACTCTGAGCAGTTTCAGACTCCTGGGACAGTCACATCATGCACAACATCTTGTAGTCCCAGAACACATTCTACATAATCAGGAAAGCTCACCAACATCTCTACTTTCTGAGGAGGCTGAAGAGAGCTGAACTTTGCACATCTATACTCATGTCATTCTACAGATGCACAAAAGAGGACATTCTAACATGCTGCATCACTGCATGGTACAGAAACTGTACTGCGACAGATGGGAAGTCTCCTCCACGAGTTGTCAATGCCACTCAATGCATCACCAGCACCAACCTACTTGCCATCAAGTACATATATACAGAAAGATGCCAGAAACATCATGAAGAATCCCACACACTCTGCTCATGAGCTGTTAGTCCCACTTCCATCAGGGAGAAGGCGATGTCACATCAACACCAGAACCACCACTCAAAAACAGTTACTTTCCCCAAGCAGTAAGGCTGATCAACTCCTCCACCCACTAACCCACCTTTCCACACCTTCAACCACCACTACTTTATCATTTCCTGTCAGAGTCACCTTATGTAGAGCCTAGCATCACTTTACAGACATTCAATCAAACTATGTATGTAGGCTAACTTATGTATTTATATTTATTGTCCTTTATTATATTGTGTTCTTTATCTTGTATTTTTTGTGCTACATCAGATCCAGAGAAACAATTATTTTGTTCTCTTTTATACTTGTGTGCTGGAAATGACACTAAACAATCTTGTCGTTCTTCTAAACTCCAGCGAGTTTTGGCCCAGAGCCATTAAACACTACTCATACATTAACGCTTTCATTCCTGGGTAATTTTTATAAATGGATATTGGAAGTATTCAGCAGGTCAGCCAGCATCAGTGCTTACTCTGTTTCTTCTCCCCTTCGATGCTCCCAGGCCTGCTACTTCCAGCATTTCCTAATTTTATTTCGGATGTCCTGCATCTACGGTTTTTCAAAGTTCAAAGTAAATTTATTATCAATGTACATATATGTCTCCATATACTACCTTGAAATTCATTTCCTTGCAGGCTTTCACAGTAGAACAAAGAAGTGCTTAAAAATCAATGAAAAACTACTCACAAAACAAAGACAATCAATTTGCAAAAAAAACAACAAAAAACACTAATAATAAATAATACTGAGAACATGAGTTGTAGAGTCCATATATATAACCATATAACAATTACAGCACGGAAACAGGCCATCTCGGCCCTTCTAGTCCGTGCCGAATGCTTACTCTCACCTAGTCCCACTGGCCCGCACTCAGCCCATAACCTTCCATTCCTTTCCTGTCCATATACCTATCCAATTTTACTTTGGATACTATTGTCATTAATGACAATACCGAACCTGCCTCTACCACTTCTACTGGAAGCTCATTCCACACAGCTACCACTCTCTAAGTAAAGAAATTCCCCCTCGTGTTACCCTTAAACTTTTGCCCCCTAACTCTCAACTCATGTCCTCTTGTTTGAATCTCCCCTACTCTCAATGGAAAAAGCCTATCCTCGTCAACTCTATCTATCCCCCTCATAATTTTAAATACCTCTATCAAGATCCCCCCCCCCCAACCTTCTACGCTCCAAAGAATAGAGACCTAACTTGCAATGCTTTGATTTATAAAGGCCAACATACCAAAAGCTTTCTTCACCACCCTATCCACATGAGATTCCACCTTCAGGGAACTATGCACCATTATTCCTAGATCACTCTGTTCTACTGAGTCCTTGAAAGTGAATCTGTAGGTTGTGGAATCAGTTCCGAGCTGAGGTTATTCCTGCTGGTTCAGGAGGCTGATGGTTGTAGGGAACCTGGTGGAGTGGGACCTGAGGCTCCTATACCTCCTTTCTGATGGTAGTAGTGAGAAGAGAGCATGGCCTGGATAGTGGAGGTACTTGATGTTGGGCACTGCACTTTTGTGCAGCGTTCCTTGTGGATGTGTTCAATGGTAGTTAGGGCTTTGTGATGTACTGGGCTGTATCCACCAGTTTGTCGGCTTTTCCATTGGTGTTTCATACCAAGCCGTGATGCAGCCAGTTAGGGCACTCTCAACTGTACATCTGTAACTCTCGCTTTGGCTACCAGCTAAATATAGGAGGTGATAACCCCTGGCCCGGCCAAACTTAACCATATAACAATTACAGCATGGAAACAGGCCATCTCAGCCCTTCTAGTCCGTGCCAAATGCTTACTCTCACCTAGTCCCACTGACCCGCAGTCAGCCCATAACCCTCTATTCCTTTCCTGTCCATATACCTATCCAATTTTACTTTAAATGACAATACCGAACCTGCCTCTACCACTTCTACTGGAAGCTCATTCCACACAGCTACCACTCTCTAAGTAAAGAAATTCCCCCTCGTGTTACCCTTAAACTTTTGCCCCTTAACTCTCAACTCATGTCCTCTTGTTTGAATCTTCCCCTACTCTCAATGGAAAAAGCCTATCCATGTCAACTCGATCTATCCCCCTCATTATTTTAAATACCTCTATCAGGTCCCCCCTCAACCTTCTACGCTCCAAAGAATAAAGACCTAACTTGTTCAACCTTTCCCTGTAACTTAGGGGCTGAAACCCAGGTAACATTCTAGTAAATCTTCTCTGTACTCTTTCTATTTTGTTGACATCTTTCCTATAATTCGGTGACCAGAACTGTACACAATACTCCAAATTCGGCCTTACCAATGCTTTGTACAAATTTAACATTACATCCCAACTCCTATACTCAATGCTTTGATTTATAAAGGCCAGCATACCAAAAGCTTTCTTCACCACCCTATCCACATGAGATTCCACCTTCAGGGAACTATGGAGCATTATTCCTAGATCACTCTGTTCTACTGCATTCTTCAATGCCCTACCATTTACCATGTATGTCCTATTTGGATTATTCCTACCAAAATGTAGCACCTCACACTTATCAGCATTAAACTCCATCTGCCATTGTTCAGCCCACTCTTCTAACTGGCCTAAATCTCTCTGCAAGCTTTGAAAACCTACTTCATCATCCACAACGCCACCTACCTTAGTATCATCTGCATATTTACTAATCCAATTTACCACCCCATCTCAATAAGAAATCTCATTTGGGTGGATGCTGCGCGATGTGTCCCCTGTTATAAATCAGTACCCCAAAATAACAAACAGTGCACAATATGTGATTAAACGGTTAAGCTTTATAATTCTTACTTTGACTATATGTTAGTAAAGAAAACGAAAAAAAAAGAAAAAGAGCCAAAACTTATGAAACAACATGGAGATGTTGGCACAATGTTGGAGCTCACTGATAAGCCAATCATCCACCATCGACCTCCCCCGATCATCGCTGCCCTTCGGACGCTCGCTCCAAGTCCACCCCGACCGGAGGTCTACCAATTCTCTCCATTCACGTCTTCTCTCCTCACCTCCCCCCGGCAAAAGACCGTAAAAATCTCTCTTCCAGCTCACAAGAAAGAACAACAGCATTCTAAACTCCGTTATCTCTAGTCATAACCCAAACATTGCTGCTACAGAGAAACCCTTACATTATCAGTGAAACCTTACAGCATGTTACACATCTATACAAGTTTGTCAAGGTTTTAGATAAAATGGTCAATCTGTGCAAATTTCTAAGTAAGTAGAGGCACTGCCGTACCTTCCTTGTAATGGCACTTACATGGTGGTCCCAGGACAGATCCTTTGACATGATCACCTCCAGGAATTTAAAGTTACCAATGCTCTCCACCTCTGATCTCCTAATGAGGACTGGCTCATGGACCTCCAGCTTCTTCCTCCTGTAATCAATAATCAACTCTTTGGTTTTGCTGATATCAATCAGATTTTCAATCTCACTCTTATTCATCACCTCCTTTGATTCTGCCAACATCATTGGTGTCATCAGCAAACTTAAATATGGCATTGGAGCTGTACTCAGCCTCGTAGTGATTAGAGCAGGGGGATGAGCACACAACCTTGTGGTGCATCTGTGCTGATGCCAATTGACGTTTTTCCCTTTAGCGGTGAACATTGGTCTGATTCATGCCGCGATGCCAACTGGCACAGTGTGGAACACTTCTTGCTTTGAGTGCTCATCGTGATACTGTTCACCCCACAGGGAAGAAGAACAAGCTGAGAGTTTATTACCTGTCGTGGCTGAGAAACAAGATACTGCGCAATGACCCAGAAGTGGAGAAGAAACAAGGCTGGGTGTCGGTTGGTGATCTGGAAGGCTGTGTCCACTACAAAGTTGGTACGTGTTGATCATCTGGGGGATGGGCTGTTCACTACTCCTGCCTTTGCAGTGGGTTGTTGCTTCTGCTTTAAGGAATGATTTTCTGTTGCTCAGCTAACATTCAGAAATGTTGGCACAAGGTTCAATCCCCCTTCCTGGTTCCATCCAACTACCATACCCACAGGCTTTCTCCAGCTCCTCCATTAACTATGTTTGGTTCCACCTACCATACACCTGTCCCCAAATGGTTTCCATGATCCTATTATCGTCTTTTTGCCCTCCAGCAGCCAACTCCAACCTTCACAGTTTCCTTCCCCATCTATCTTCATCTCTGCAAGCAGCAGGTTCCATGCACAAATCATACTCTGTATAAAAAAGTACCTCTGACTCCCAACACCCCCCCGCCATATTTTATTCTAATCACTTCATATCCTCTCATATTGGCCACTTCTGCCCTGGGAAAACAAGGACAAACCAGAAGACTGAGTACAGGATTAACGGTGGACAAACCAGAAGATTGCATACAGGATTAATGGTCAGTTACTTAAGAGTGTGGATGAACAAAGGGACCTTGGAGTTCAAATCCATACATCCATCAAGGTCACTGCGCAGATTGATAGGGTAGTTAAGAAGGCCTATGGGATTATGGGATGCTAGGCTTTATTAACAGGGGGATTGAGTTCAAGAGTAGAGAAGTCGTGTTGCAACTCTACAAATCTCTGGTGAGGCCACACTTAGAGTATTGTGTTCAATTCTGGTCACCTCATTATAAGAAGGATGTGGAAGCTATGGAGAGGGTGCAGAGGAGATTTACCAGGATGTTGCCTGGTTTGGAGAACAAGTCATATGAAGCAAGGTTAGCAGAGCTGGGACTTTTCTCTTTGGAGCGTAGAAGAATGAGAGGAGACTTGATAGAGGTCTACAAGATTATGAGAGGCATAGATAGGGTGGATAGTTAGTACCTGTTTCCCAGGGCACCAAGAGCAAACACCAGAGGGCATATGTACAAAATTAAGGGAGGGAAGTTTAGGGGAGACATCAGGGGTAAGTGTTTTACACAGAGGGTTGTGAGTGCCTGGAATGACTTGCCAGGGATGGTGGTGGAGGCTAAAACATTAGGGGTATTTAAGAGCCTCTTGGACAGGCACATGGATGAAAGAAAAATAGAGGGTTATGGGGTAGTGTGGGTTTAATACTTTTTTTTAGGGATTACATGGGTCGGCACAACATGGAAGGCTGAAGGGCCTGTACTGTGCTGTAGTGTTCTATGGTTCTATGGAAAAGGTGCTGGCTGTTTCTATCACGTCACCTCTCATCCTCTTTCACCCCAAAGAGGAAGAACCCTCGCTCACCCAAACTTTTCTCAGAAGACATGCTCTCTAATCCAGGCAGAATGCTGATTAATCTCCTCTGCACCTTTCCTAAAGGTTCCACATCCTTCCCACCACGTTTGCGTTCACTACCACCCCGGCAGCACATTCCAGATACCCACTGTCCTGTGTAAAGAAAAATTGCCACAAACACCAGAGGGCATCCTCAGGGTGGAGGAGCAAACACTTATATTCCTTCTGGGTACCCTGCAACCTGATGGCATGAATCTTGATTTCTCCTTCCAGCGAACAAGTCTACCCCCCCCCCCCCCCGTTTCCTCTTTTCCCCATTTTAGCCATTCACTTCTTTTCATCTGCCTTTCATTTCCCCCTAGATCCCCTCCTCCGTCCCTTTCTGCTATTGTCCACTCTCCTCTCCTTTCTTCTCCACCTCTTGACCTTTCCCAACACCTGGCCTCACCTATCACATTCCAGCTAGCCTCTTTCCCCTCCCCCAGCCTTTTTTATTCAGGCATCTTTCCCCCTTCCCTTCCCGACTGGTCACTCTTTGCCTGACCTGCTGTTCTTCCAGTATTTTGTGTGTGTTACCACACATGCCTTCTTTGAACTTACTACCTTCCCTCCCCCTCCCATTAAACGCATGCCTTCTAGTATTAAATATTTCAACATTAGGAAAAACGATTCTGGCTGTCCACCTTATCTATGCCTCTCATAATCTTATATAAATTTCTATCGAGTCTCCCCTCAGCCCCCACCTTTCCAAAAGCAATTTGGAATTCTTCCACCCCTGATGTCGAACATACTTTATAAACCAAAGGAATTATATTTTACAACTGTGTTTTATTGTTGTAAAATTATCCAAAAGGATTCTCATTTCCAGTCCAAGATTATAATGAGAAGGAGCATTTGGCTGCAAAGTGCCCCTGGTATTCATTTTCATCCAGTCAAGCAGATTTGGCTCCTGTATTTCATGACAGAAACCCTGAGTAGTCCTCATTCTTTTTTAATTGCTCTAGTGTGCATGTGGAGATGATAGGAGAGTGTTGGCAGGCTCCAAACGTGCAAAACCAGCCTCACTGACAACCAGCAGGATCGACAGAATTTCCACGCTGTCTCACTGCTTCACTTTTTAATTCACGTGTGAATCCACGTTTCCATGTATGATCTTCTTCCATGGTCCCGTAGCATTAATACAGCACTATTACAGCTTGGGGCGTTCCAGAGTTCAGAGTTCAAGTCCAGCCCCGTTCTGTAAGCAGCCTCTGTCTGTCGTCCCCTTGGGATGTGTGAGTTTCCTCTGAGTCCTCCAGTTTCCTCCCACGGTACAAAGACAAACCAGTCAGGTTAATTGGTCCTTGTAAATTGTCCCATGATTCAGTCAGAGTTAATTGGTTTGTCGGAGGTGACAGAGCAACGTGACTCGAAGGGCCAACTCCACACTGTATCGCTAAATAAATAAAAAATATATATTGAATACTTTACTTGATCCTATAATGTTATTTTCTTTCAACAGTTTCATAAAGATACCACTGTCAGCTTGGTATAATGATACTGTGATGTATGCACCCGGCTTCTTTCTATTAAGTACGAATGAGCCCTGCACATTTTGGCCTTCCACATAATATCTAGCTCTCCACTGAAAATTACGTTTAGATCTGTTTCTCCAACTCAGACAATACTTTCCAGATCATGATAAACCAGCAGTCTTTAGAGAAAACTCGTCTGTGTCCTTCTGCATCATTGTGTGATATGGAAGCAGCAAGTCGCTGCAGAGGACAGTAAAAAACAACTGGGAGAATCACTGGGCTCTCCCTCCCCTCTATTTGTGACATTTGCAGGGAGCATTGTAGACAGAGGGCCCAAAGCACTGTTGAGGACCCCCACCACCTATCACACATTCTCTGTGATCTACTACTGTCAGGAAGGAGGTACAGAAGCATCAGGACTAGGACTGCCAGACTGGGTAACGGCTTCTTCCCCCCAGGCTGTGAGACTAACGAATACCCTGTCACTACTGAGGTCTCATCACTAAGATAGCAAGCTGTTTACTTTTTACCTGTGCTGCACTTTACTACATGAGTTTTGAATTATGTTTTATTAATTTGTAGTGTAATATTCCGATTTATGTTCTGTGTCTGATATATGTTGTCTGGGTATTCTGTAGTCTGGAGGAATGTTGTTTCATTTGATTGTATATACTTACAATCAGATGACAATAAACTTGAACTTGAACTTGGTATCTGGCCCTCCTGCAAGCAAAAGTATTCATTGGAAACTCTCCATGATTCTGAGGTGCCTTTGTTAAGGAATGCATGGAAATACGTTCTCCCCTTTTGTATTTCCTACATTCTATACCCTTCGTTTTCTGTTTTTATCTCACTGTAGGCAAGAGTCCATGTGGGGGAGTGGTTGGGGCTGGTTTCAGATGGTTCTGCTGAATCCAGTCAATCCACACATGGACCATAACCCTCCAGGCCCTCCGCATCCATGAACCCATCCAAATTTCTCTGAACTGTTGAAATCAAACTCACATCCACCACTTCCTCTGGCAGCTCATTTCACACTCTCACCACCTTCTGAGTGAAGGAGCTCCCCTTCATGTTCCCCTAAAACATTTCACCTTTAACCCTCAACCTATGAACTCTAGTTCTAGTCTCACCCAACCTTAGTGGAAAAAGCCTGCTTGCATTTGCCCAATCTATACCCCTTATAATTATATATACCTCTATTAAATCTCCCCTCATTCTCCTACACTCCACGGAATAAAGTCCTAACCTTTGCCTATAACTCAGGTCCTCAAGTCCTGGAAGCAACCTCTTTCAATCTTGTTTATAACTTTCCCATAGGTGGGTGATCTAAACTGCCCAAATACTCCAGATTAGACCTCACCAACATCTTATACAACTTCAGAATAACATCCCAATTCCTGCAGTTTCTTACAGTCATGTGCAGACCAGTTGTGATAGCAAGATGATAAGCATCCACATAGAAAGCTTTCTATGGTGCATCAACAAAAGTCAGTAAGGATTGACAAGGACATGCCGAGGAATTCCCCTGAGGAATTGCCGCCTCATATTTAGCAGTTGGAGTGAGATGAAGGATGTGACATCACTGTGTCACAAAACATGGCGACAAGCCCTTCAGCCCACTACATCTGTACTTTTAAAGTGCCCACATTTATTCCATTTTACTTTCGTCAGCTACCTAACCCACTCTTCCCAGATGCAGCAATCATCTGCAAATTAGGAGGGATTTCCACTGGGGCAGCATCCAGGCTGAAGGTGGTGCTGCCCCCCCGCCCCCAGTGTTCACTCGGCAGAAGACAAGCTAGGCTGTGGTCAGTTGCAGATTTCTGCAGGATTCATGGCTCAAGTCTAGATTTTTTGTTACTTTTTGGCTATATCCTACTGATACCTTTATATGCTTGCTACCTTGTACGAGCTTTGTGTGCTTTATGCTGTGTGACTATCCGTACTATGTATTGACGCTGGAGTAACGATGACTCGTTTGGCTGTATTCATGGGTATTCATGTATTGTTGAATGACAATTAAACTTGAAATGAACTCAATTCAATTCACAGTACCAACTAACCTACCTGGGTATATTTACCTGGCTATATAACCTGGGTAGATTTAAAGCAGTCATTGATTGGTTCATGATTAATAAAGGTGTCAAAGGTTATGGGGAGAAAGCAGGAGAATGGGTTTGAGCAGGATAAAAAAGAAGCCTTGATGGAATGGACAAGCAGCCTCAAAGGGCCGAATGGCCTAATTCTTGCACCTATGTCTTGTTGTCTATTAGCCTTATGATTTCATCTCCTTAATTTATGGTATTATTTACTCTGGATGTTTCGTAACAGCCACCAGAGTGAACCAACACAGAACGTAGAGCAGCATGGCACAGCATAGGAACAGACTCTTCAGCCCAAAGTGTCTATGGACCACAAGATGCCATATGCAACTAAATCATTTCTGCCTGTTTATGATCCATATCCATGCATATTCACAAAAGCCTCTTAAACACCACTGCCATTTCTGCCTTCACCACTATCCTTGGCAACACATTCCACTCTGTGTAAAAAGGAAGATTGCCTTTGACATTCAGTGCACATCCTCTATTATTTCATAAACACAGGAAAGTCTGCAGATGCTGGAAATCCAAAGCAACACACTCAAAATGCTGAAGGAACTCGGCAGGTCAGGTAGCATCTAAGGAAGTGAATAAGCTCTCTACATTTTGAGCAGAGACCCTTCTTCAGGACTGGAAAGAAATGTGGAAGACACCAGAATAAAAGGGTGGGAGGAGGGGAAGGAGGATAGCTAAAAGGTGATAGGAGAAGCCAGGTGGGTTGGAAAGGTGAAGGGCTGGAGGAGAGGGAATCTGATAGGAGAAAAGAATGGACTGTAAGAGAAAGGGAAGGAAGGGTGGGGGACCAGCGGGAGGAGATAGGCAGGTGGAAAGAGGTAAGAAACCAGTGTGGGGAATAGAAGGAGAAGAAAAGGGAGACAGGATTTTTTTTAACCAGAAGGAGAAATTGATATCCATGTCATCAGCTGTGGGGCTGCGTAAACGGAATATAAGGTGTTGCTCCTCCACCCTGAGAGTGGCCTCATCTTGTGCCATAAATCCTCTATTATCTGGCATTTCTACCCTGTGACAAGCATTCTAACTCAATTCTCCACCCAAGTTATGGAGAAAGATTGAATAAGTTAGGACTTTATTTCCTGGAGTATAGGAGAATGAGGAGAGATTTTTATAGAGGTATACAGAATTATACAAAATTATAGGTATAGAGTTCTGAGGTGCAAAGGAAGTGTAAGACACTCCTTCCCTCCACTAGCCTGCAGGTCACCCTTGGGCAAGGTGTAACACCAGCTTAGCCCCCTCCCCACCAAGCAGGGTCACGTGAAGCCATGGGAGCAGTTGGTGGATGGTCGTGTAAGCAGCTGGTGCATATCACAAGTCCTAGTTATGTGTCCACTGACGCCAGGCTGAAGGTTATTGATAATGACTGGGGTCACCCATCTTGTAAGAACATCGCTCAGAAGAAAGCAATGGAAAAATGCTTCTGTATGAAAACTTGGCAAAAACTGTCCTAGTCATGGAAAGACCATGATTTCCTTTGTCACATGACACAGCATATAATAAACAAATGAAACAAAATTATGAGGGTATAGACAGGGTAAATGCTAGCAGGTGTTTTCACTGGAGGTTGGGAGAGATTAGTATTAAAGCTCATGGGTTAAGAGTGAAAGGTGAAACATTTAAAGGAAAGCTGATGGAGAACTCAAAGATGAATCAATGGGAGTGTGGAACAAGCTACCAGCAGACGTAATGGACATGGGTTCAATTCTATCACTTATGAGAAGTTTGGTAAAGTACGTGGAAGTGGGGGAGATGGGCGGGTTTCTGTGTTCTAGTGGTCTATGACTCCGTAACTCCAACCACATGATAGAATCCAGTTCAGTCACTCTAGTGTAAAGACAATTCTCAGGCTAATTACTGATTATTAAAACATTTCTAATTAGCACTAATTAATGTGCGACCCAATTGTATCATGTATTTTGATATATCAATTAATTTTGATACCAAAATAATTGGAACATTAATTCCTTGTGTTCACAGTTAAATATGAAAGGATTAAATTCCTTGTGATTGCTCTGAAGAATTCTGTTGAAGTCTATGCATGGGCTCCAAAACCATATCACAAATTCATGGCATTTAAGGTAAGCTAATTCACAGGGAAGCTAATTATGAAATATTGACCAATGTGATGATTAAAGATTATCAGTGGTTTGATTCAAGATTCAAGGCAACACTCACAAAATGCTGGGGAAACTCGGCAAGGTCACGCGGTATCAATGAAAATGAATAAACATTCGTTGGGCCGAGAGCCTTCGTCAGGACTGAAAAGGGAGGGGGAGGAAGCCAGAATAGAAAGGTGGGGTGGGGAAGGAGGATACTAGAAGGTGATAGGTGAAGCCAGGTGGGTAAGAAAGATCACATCATTTCCAATACACAAGTGTAAAGGAGAACAAAAGTAATTGTTACTCTGGATCTGATGCAGTGCCAAAAAAAAACACAATAATGATTAAAAAAAGCACAACAAATATAAATACATAAATTAGCTTATATACATAGATTGAATGTACCTCCATAAAGTGGCGCTAAGCACTGTACTGTCTGTACATAAGGTGACTAACAGGAAATGATAAAAGTTGTGAAGGGGTGGGTTAGTGGGTGGAGGTGTTGATCAGCCTTGCTGCTTGGGGAAAGTCACTGTTTTTGAGTCTGGTGGTCCTGGCTATGTAACCACCACCCTGGTGGGAATGGGACAAACAAACCATGAGCAGGGTGAGTGGCATCCTTCATGACGTTACTGGTCCTTCTCTGGCACCTTTCTGTATGTATATCCTTGATGGCAGGAAGTTTGGTGCTGGTGATGCATTGGGCAGTTTTGACTACCTGTTGTAGAGCCCTCCCATCTGCCACAGTGCAGTCTCCCTGCCGTGCAGTGAGGGAATTTATTAGAATGCTCTCTAATGTGCATCTGTTGATTGACATGAGTATAGATGTATGTAGTCCAGATCTCTTCAGCCTCCTCAGAGCGTAGGGGCATTGGTGAGCTTTGCTGATTGTGTAGAACGTGTTCTGTGACCATGAGAGGTTGTGTGCGATGTAACTCTCCCAGGAGTTTGAAACTTCAGTTTCTGCTGCTGTGCTACCGAGGTAGAGGTGTGTGAATGATGTGAGTTCTTCTGAAATCAGTAACAATTTCCTTTGTCTTTTTGTCATTGAGGAAAAGGTTATTTGCCTGGTACCAGGCCTCAAGCTCTTCAGTCTCCTCTCTGTAGGCCATCTCATTGCTGTTGTTGTTGAGCCCAATGACGGCCATGTCATCAGCAAATTTGATAATGTGAATTATTGATTTAATTACATTAGGTATTATACTAATCCTTGGGAATATTAGTTCATGTTTACAATTTACCATGCTCACATCATTAGAACAGAGATGGATACAACAGGTCAGAGGCCCAAATATCCTGCTTACTCACATGAAGAAACATTAAAACAGCTCTTGGTGTAGTCACCTGCTTTGTCTTGCATTAGTCAGACAGCAGTAGCAAAGAATTTGAAAGAGTTAGTAGCAGATCGGACGGCATACCTGCCATTTCTTTGGCATTTTCTTCTGTTTTATGAGGCCGAGTTGCTAGCTCAACGTTCAGCCCTCACAGATGGAAAATGTGCAAGGAGCTGGGCAGATTCAAACCTGGGAACACTCACCTCAAAGTCCAGTGCAAATGACACCACACCACCGGTTGGTCATGTGATAGCAACTCCAGGCATAAAAGCATGCAGACATGGTCAAGAGGTTCAGTTCTTGTTCAGACCAAACATCAGAATGGGGAAGAAATGTGATCTCAATGACTTTGACCCTGGAATGTTTGTTGGTGCCAGGCAGGGCGGTTGGAGTATCTCAGAAACTGCTGATCTCCCGGGACTTTCACACACAACATTCTCTAGAGTTTACAGAGAGTGGTATAAAAGACAAAATCAACAACATCCAGTAAGTGGCAGTTCTGTGGGTAAAAATACCTTGTCAATGAGAGAGATCAGAGGAGAGTGGACAGACTGGTTCAAGCTGACAGGAAGGTGACAGTAACTCAAACAACCATGTGTTATAAAGGTGCTGTGCAGAAGAGCATCTCTGAATACACACACATCGAACCTTGAAGTGGATGGGCTGCAACAGCAGAAACCACATACGTTCAGTGGCCACTTTATCAGGTATATTAGGTACCTAATAAAGTGGCCACTGAGTATAGGTTACTAGTGTACACATCCACGGTGACTTGGAAATAAGGTTTACTGGTAATAATGACAAACATGAGTACACCAACTGAAAGCTGGCATGGTGCCTTAAATTTTCTGTCTCCTTTCCTCTTTTTGTGAGCTATTTGCCTATCAAGCAGAACAGACTTCTTGTAACCTCAGTAAATGAACACAAATGTGACAAAAAAAATGTTCAAGGATTATTTTAATAGTAATAGTAAGCCACATAATTGAATTTCTTAATGTAATCCATCTCATATCATATGTTCATGACCTAGTTATTCAGCACACTCTTGGGTCTCTCGGTGTTAACTCCCAAGGATTGAAGAATATATTGCTTTAGAAATGTTCCAATTTCTGACTCTATTAATTCCCTGCCTTATTTAGGTTGACAGAGTTGAGAAGTGGAACAGGTTATGAGGACAAGCGATACATTGAAGTCTTTCAGGCAGTAACTGTTTGATTCTTTGAATGAATTAAATGCAGCACTTGCAATAAAGCTGATTTCAAAGTTCAAAGTAAATTTATTATCAAAGTACATATATGTCACACTCTATACAACCTTGGGATTCATTTTCCTGTGAGTATTCATAGTAAATACCAAGAAACAAAATGCTAATAATTAAATAAATAGATATCAAGAACATGACATGAAAAGTCTTTGAAAGTGAGTCCATAGGTTGTGGGAATAGTTCAGTGTTGGGGTAAGTGGATTTGACTGAAGTTATCCCCTCTGGTTCATGTGCCTGATGGCTGAGGGATAACACTTATTCCTGAACCTGGTGGTGTGGGTCCTAATGTTCCTATACCTCCTTCCTATATCAAGAAGAGAGCACGACATGGATGGTGGGGGTCAATGATGATGGATACTGCTGTCCTGAGACAACATCTTACCAGATGTTTCAGTATTATAGTGGAGTAAAGGGAACTAAAGAGTGATGAGGGAAGAGCTGGCCAAAGTTGATCCAAAGGGGCCACTAGCAGGGATGATGGCAGAAGAGAAAGGGTTGGAGTTCCTGGGCGAGATTTGAAGAGTACAGGATAGATACATCAGAAAGATAAAGATGTATTCTAAAGGAAGGTTGACATAACCATGGCTGACAAGAGAAGTCAAAGACAGCATAATAGCAAAAGAGAGGAAAGATAGAGGATTGTGAACCTTTTAAAAATCAACAGATGGCAACTAAAAAAGGTATAAGGAGACAAAAGATGAAATATGAAGTTTAAGCTAGCCAATAATATAAAAGAGGATAAAAAATCTTTTCAAATATATAAAGAGTAAAAGAGAGATGAAAGTGGATATTGGACCACTAGAAAATGATGCTGGAAAGGTAATAATAGGGGACAAAAAATGGTGGATGAACTTAAGCATTTTGTGTCAGTCTTCACTGTGGAAGACAATAGCAGAATGGCAGTAATGCAGGAGTGTCAGGGTGCAGAAATGACCCTCTCCAGCATCATTGCTATTACTAAGGAGAAGGTGCTTGAGAAGCTGAAATGTTTGAAGGTAGATAAGCCACCTGGACCAATTGAACTACACGCCAGGGTTTCAAAAGAGGTAGCTGAAGAGTTTGTGGAGGCATTAATAATTATCTTTTGAGAATCACAAGATTCTGGCATGGTTCTGGAGGTCTGAAAAACTGCAAATGTCACTCCACTCTTTAAGAAGGGACAGAGGCAGAAGAAAGGAAATAATTGGCCAATTAGACTGACTTCAGTGGTTGGAAAAACATTGGAGTCTATTATTGAGGATAAGCTTTCAGAGTACTTGGAAACACATGATAAAATAGGCCAAAGACAACTTGAGTTTCTCAAGAGGAAATCTTGCCTGATAAATCTTTTGGAGTTCTTAGGGTAAATAACAGCAAGGATAGACAAAGGAGAGTTAGTGGATGATGTTTGTTTGGATTTTCAGAAGGTCTTTGACAATGTGCTGCACATGAGGCTGCTTAACAAGATAGGAGCCCATGGTATCACGAGAAAGCTACTACCATGGGTAGAAGATTGGCTGACTGACAGGATGCAAAGAGTGGGGAAAAAAGGGAGCCTTTTCAGGTTGTCTATCAGTGACTAGTGGTGTGCCACAGGGGTCGGTGTTAAGAACACTTCCTTTCATGTAATATGTCAAAGATTTGGATGAAGGAATAGCAGGCTTTGTAGCCAAGTTAGCAAATGATACGAAGATATGTGGAGAGGCAGATAGTGTTGATGAAGCAGGGTATCTGCAGAAGGACTTTGACTGATTGGGGAAATGGGCAAAGAAGAGGCAGATAGAATATAGTGTAGGGAAGTCCATACCAAACTGTGATGCAAAAAGTGAATACATTCTCCACAATGTGGTGAGAGAGGGTAAGTTCAAAGGAGGTGAGAGTGGCACGTTTTTATACACAGAGAGTAGTGGGTGCCTGGAATGTGTTGCTTTTGGTGGTGCTGGAGGCAGATACATTAGAGGTTTTTAAGAGATGTCTAGATAGGCACATGAATGTGAACAAAACGGAAGGATGTGGATATTATGTAAGCAGATGAATTTGTTTAGATGGCAATTTGATCACCTATTTAATTGGCTTGGCACAACATTGTGGGGTGAAGGACCTGTTCTTATGCCGTAATGGTCTATGTTATATGTTCTATCTTCTAAGACTGTTAATTAATCAACTTGTTCTGCTCAGACAATTGGGTGAAAGGGGCTAACTCCATAACCCTAATGCCAAGGATTCCCTTCAAATCTACATGATTTGCCTTTTGAGAGTGAAGTTCCATCACCTCCATCTTGCTCCCCACCTCCTTCCTTTTATTCCATGGTCCGCTGTCCTCTCCTATCAGATTCCTTCTTCTACAGCCATTTACTTCTTCTACCTATCACTTCCAGATTCTCACCTCATTCCCTCCTCCCCTGCCCACCATCTCCTCCCTCACCTAGTCTCACCCATCAACTAATCAATACGACAAATTCTGCAGATGCTGAAGACCATAATAAAGTGTCTCAGCACAAAACGTTGACTGTTTATTGCTCTTCATAGTTGCTGTCAGACTTGCTGAGATCCTCCATTACTTTGTGTGTGTGGCTCAACTATCACCTGCTAGATTGTACTCCTTCCCGTCCCCATCCAACCTTCATATTTTAGCTTCTACCCACTTTCCAGTGCTGATGAAGGCTCTGGGCGCGAAACATTGATTGTATATTTCCTTCCATAGATGCTACCTGACCTGCTGAGTTCCTCAGATATTTTGGGGAGGAGTGTTGCTCAAATTGAGGCCTCCACCTGCCTCTTTGTGAATGGCTTTATTTAAAGAAGTGTGGCTTAGTCCTGCAATATATGTTCTCCCTCAAGCGACAACTTTTAAATAGTCATCTGGTCATCATTTGCTTTAAATCTCCTAGTTATTGAATTTCTTTTTACTTTGCAATAGTTATGCGTAGTTAATGATTAGACGAGGGCCAAGTATTGTCGGCTTAAGTATGGCCTGGCCTGGTGTTCGAGGACTGCCTGTATGTGTGAGCTAGTGAGTGGGTGGGAGAGTGAGAAAGGTGTTGGTTTTGTTGTTTTCCTCTTTGTGTTTTTCCGTTGAATATTGTGGGCATGTTATGTTGGTGCCAAAATGTGTGGTGACACCTGTGGGCAGCCCCCCACCACTTTTTTGGGCTTGTTAATGCAAACGACTCATGTCACTGTATGTTTGATCAGAATAACAATTATTTTGTTCTCCTTTGCACTTGTGTACTGAAAGTGACATTAAGCAATCTTGAATGAGTTGCAGCAACAGGACAAGTTGCAATGTAAAAGAGAGACAAAATCGAAAAGGATGAATACAAGACTGAAGGTGTTATATTTGAATGCGCGCAGTATACAGAAGAAGGTAGATGAACTTGTAGCGCAGTTACAGATTGACATTAATGATGTTGTAGACATCACTAGATCATGGCTAATAAAAGGTTATAGTTGAGAGCGTAATGTCCAAGGATACATGTTGTATCGAAAGGACAGGCAAGAAGGCAGAGGGGGTTACATGGGTCTATTGGTCAAAAAAATGAAATCAAATCATTAGAAAGAAGTGACATAGGGTCGGAAGGTGTTGAAACATTGTGGGTACAGCTAAGAAATTGGAAGGTAAAAAGACACTGATGGGAGTTGTATACAGACCATCAAACAGTAGCAAAGATACCGTCTACAAATTACAATGGGAGATAGAAAATGCATGCCAAAATAGCAATGTTACAATAGTCATGGGTAATTTTAATATGCAGGTAGATTGGGAAGATTAGGTTGGTGCTGGATCCCAAGAGGGAGAATGCCTATGAGATGGTTTTTTAGAGCAGCTTGTGGTTGAGCCAACTAAGGAACCAGTTATTCTGGATTGGGTGTTCTGCAATGAACTGGAATTGATTAGAGATCTTAAGGTAAATGAACCAGAACTGTTAAGAGAGCTTAAGGTAACAGAAGCTTAAGGGGAAAGTGATTATAATATGATCGAATCCACTCTGAAATTTGAGAAGGAGAAGCTAAAGTCAGATGTATCCATATTACAGAGAAGTAAAGGGAATTACAGAAGCGTAAAATGGGAGTTATCCAAAACCGATTGGAAAAGAATACTGGGAGGGATAACAGCAGAGCAGTAATGGCTAAATTTCTGGAAGCAATTTGGAAGGAACAGGATATATACATACCAAAAAAGAAGTACTTTGAAGGCAAGATGACACAACCATAGCTAACGAGAAGTCAAAGCTAACATAAAAGCCAAAGAAGGAGCATATAATAGAGCAAAAAATTAGTGGGAAGTTAGAGAATTGCGAAGCTTTTGAAAAATAACAGAAGGCAACTAAAAAGTCATTAAGAAGGTAAAGATGAAATATGAAAGTAAGCTAGCCAATAATATTAAAGAGAATACCAAAAGTTTCTTCTAATACATAAAGTGTAAAAGAGAGGTGAGACTGGATATTGGCCCACTGGAAAACGATGCTGGAGAGGTAGTAATGGGGGACAATGAAATGGCGGATGAACTGAATAAGTATTTTACATGAGTCTTCACTGTGGAAGACACTAGCAGTATAGTGGAAGTTCAGGTGTCAGGGGTCATGAACTGTGTGAAGTTACCATTACCAGGGAGAAAGTTCTCGGAAGGGTTCTGAAAGAGGTGACTGAAGAGATTGTGGAAGCATTAGTAGTGATCTTTCAAAATCACTAGATTCTGGAATGGTTCTGGAAGACTGGAAAATTGCAAATGTCATTCCACTCTTCAAGAAGGAAGAGAGACAGAAGAAAGAAAATTATAGGCTAGTTAGTCCGACTTCAGTGATTGGGAAAAAGTTGGAGTCAATTATTAAGGATGAGGTTTCAGGGAACTTGGAGGCACATGATAAAATAGGCCGTAGTCAGCTTAGTTTCCTCAAGGGAAAATTTTGCCTGATAAATCTGTTGGAATTCTTTGAAGAAATAACAAGCAGAATAGACAAAGAATAATTGTTTGATGTGATGTACTTGGATTTTCAGAAGGCCTTTGACAAGGTGCCATGCATGAGGCTGCTTAACAAGCTACAAGCCCATGATATTATATCAAAGATACTAGTTTGGATAAAGCAGTGGCTGATTCACAGGAAGCGAAGAGTGGGAATAAAGAGAGCCTTTTCTGTTTGGCTGCCGGTGACTAATGGTTTCCACAGGGGTCTGTGTTGGGACTGCTTCTTTTTACATTATATGTCTCTGACTTGGCTGATGGAATTGATGGCTTTATTGCAAAGAATGTAGATGATATGAAGATAGTCAGAGGCAGGCAGTTTTGAGGAAGTAGAGAGGCTACAGAAGGACTTAGACAGATTAACAGAATGGACAAAGAAGTGGCAGATGGAATATAGTGTTGGGAAGTGTATGGTCATGGAGAGGGTTCAAAGGTTCACAACAATTATTCCAGGATTGAACGGCTTGTCACCTGAAGAGCATTTGATGGCTCTGGACCTGTATTCATTGGAATTCTGAAGAATGAGGGGTGGCCTAACTGAAACTTGTCAAATGGTGAAGGGTCTCGATTGAATGGATGTGGAGAGAATGTTTCCTGTGGTGAGAAAGTCTGGCACCAGAGGACACAGCCTCAGAATAGAGCTGTGTCCGTTTAGCACAGAGATGAGGAAGAATTTCTTTAGCCAGAGAGTGGTGAATCTGTGGAATTCTTTGCCACAGGCAGCTGTGGAGGCCAAGTCTTTATGTAGCCTTAAGGCAAAGGTTGATAGATTTTTGATTGGTTGGGGCATGTAGGGATATGGGGAGAAGACAGGTGATTGGGGCTGAGAAGAAAATTGGATCAGCTATGATGAAATAATGGAGCAGACTCGATGGCTAAACAGCCTAATTCTGCTCCTATATCTTATGGCCTTATGAATCTTGAATAAATAAATCTTAATCTGAGATAGATCCTTGCCTGTGAAGTCTTGTTAAATGCAAGTTCTTGCCTTGTGAATTTTTCAAGAGAAAATAGCTGAAGTGGGAGACATAACAGGGCAAAATACAGCAACTCTCTATGGACTGAAACTTATTAGTTCAATGTCAATTAAATACATTTCATTTGGTAAACTGTATGTTCTCTCAGTGTTCAGAATATAAATTAGCATAAATGAGTTTAACTTCACCATTAAATTAGTACAAGGAAGTCATACAAAGGCAATAAACATTAAGTCATTAATGGCTCAAAAGAGCATTGCAAAACTCAACTAAAGATAGAAATTGCTAGAAACACTCAGTAGGCCAACAGTGTGAAAGGGAGAGCAAGAGAAAGGGAGAGAGAAAAAGGGGGAGAAAGAGAGGGAGAGAGAAAGAGAAAGGGAGGAAGAGAGAGAGGGATGGAGAATGAAAGATACAAGAAGAGAGATTTAATATTTTAGATCAATGACATTTAATCAGAATGGTAAATACTCAACCTCAGATTTATTTATTTATCACATGTACATCGAAACATACAGTGAAATGTGTCATTCGTGTTAACAACCAACACACGCTACTATGTGCTGCAAGTGTCACCTCACATTCTGGCAGCAACATAGCATGCCCACAACGTTCAGCAGAACAGCACAAGCAGCTACTGCAACAGAACAAAAGAAACCTCTTTTTCACCATGGGATTTTGGAACAGCTCAGTGACGGGCTGTGCAGTCATGAAAAGTATCAAAAAGTCCTGGCCTGGTTCTCTATAATCACGGAGTTATACGGCACAAAGGGAATCAGGCCTTTCGGCCCAGTTTGCCCATGCTGGCCAAGTTGCCTACCTCAATTTGCTTGTCCCATTTACCTGCATTTGGCCCATATCCCTCTAAACTTTCCCTATCCCTCTAGCTGACCAAATGTCTTAAATGTCGTACTTGCACCCACCTCTCGCAAGATGATAAGTTATCATCATCTGGAGGATTGATTTCACGTTACTCCGCAGATTCTACCTAACCAGCTGAGGACCTCTGCTTGTACTTTGGATTCCCAGCATGGTACTTAGGTGGTCATGGAGTGAAACAATATACGCCATACTTTATCAGGGTCAAGTCTTGCTTTGCTTCCTCCCACCTGAACATATTGCTGGTTCCATTGATGCCAAGTTCTTTCAGTCAGCAGCTGACCAGGTGTCACTTTTTCATATTTGGCTTCACAAACTGTTGCATTATGGAAATCCAAACCTGATCTCCCATTCCCCACACATACAGTTACAATGAGCCCTAGAAGTAAGATGAGGTTTCTCGCCCCTGTATGACACACTGGCTGAAGGTAACTATCTTGATAGAACCTAGAAAACTGGCCTTTTTGTTTTTGTTGGGTGCTAACTGGAAAAATCTCGAGAGGCACAAGGGATACATCTCATGCCTGATGGCCAGTGTGACCAGTCCTCCAATGGCGTGACATCCTAGGCAGTGTTGTTTGTGAATCCAGGATAACAGGATCCTGAATCAGTGTTGTTAATTTTACTCACCTCAAGTTTGAACTGATTCCACAACCTATGGACTAACGTTCAACGACTCTACAACTCATCTTCTCCGTATTATTTATTTATTTGTTTGTTTGGTCATTTATTGATTATTTTTGCACAGTTTGCCTTTTGCATATTGGCTGCTTGTCAGCCTTTACCTTTTCATTGATTGTATTGTATTTCTTTGCTCTACTGTAAATGCCTGCAAGAAATTAATCTCATGGCAGTATATGATGACATACAGTTTATATGTACTTTCATAATAAATTTTGAACTTTGAAAACTCTGCCATGGATGGTTCCAAGCTTGACTGTGAAAGGAGGAGGGTTGGGCACGGGGCTAGCAACCCCATCCCATAGAAACCCGAGCTACAGGTATGACAACAGAAGCTCCAAATACCTCATCACTGGAAGAAGAAAGAAAAGTTGGGCAACTTTGGCACAAGTTGTAACACTGGCATGGTGCTGCTGGCTGCCTATGCCTTGGTAGTGGTGTTGGGTTCTGAAATCGCAGGACATCGTAACATAGCTGTGTCAGTATTTTGAATGGAAATATCTGCCTAACTGTCAAGGATCCTTCAATAAGATCACGAGATAACCACTCACTTTCTGATTACATGGAGAGGTACAGCACAGGAGAGGCCCTTCAGCCCACAATGGCTGTGCTGAGGAGAATGCCAGTTGCTGTGGGAAGCTGGAGACTTTGGAAGATGGAGGTGACAAGGGATCAATAATGTGCTGCAACAAGTCGTATCATTGACATCACTGAGACTCTAATCAATTGGAATGAGCAACCTTTATTTAGAGTCACACAGTAGGAAAGCAGAGAAACAGCTCAGTTGGCCCATCTAATCCATATCAAGCTGTAATCCTGCCATTGCCATTCACCTGCACCTGGAGCAGAGTCCTCTACACTGCTCCTGTCCATACACTTATGAAAACTTCCTCAACTGCTGCAATCAAACCCGCAACCATCATTTCCACTAGCAGCTTGTCCCACATTCTCACCACCCTCTGAGTGAAGCTTCCCCCTCAGGATCCCCTTGAATATGTCATTTTTCACCCTTAACCTATGACCTCTCATTCCAGTCTCACCCAACCTCAGTGAAAAATGCCTGCTCACATTTACCCTATCTATACTCCTCATCATTTTGCACACCTCGGTTAAATCTCCTCTTATTCTCATAAAGTCCTAACCTATTCAGCCTTTCCTTATAATTCAGGACGTCAAGTCAAATATCTCAAATGGTTCCATTTAATATCAGAGAATGTACAGCATACAGCCTAAAATTCTTGCTCTTCACAGACATCCACAAAAAACAGAATCCCAAAAGAATGAATGACAGAAAAATGTTAGAACCCCGAAGCCCTCTCTCCCCCCCCCATGCACAAGCAGCAGCAAGGCGTCAACCTCCCCCTTCCCCTCATTTCAGCAGAAAGCATCAGTACCCACCAAGAAACAGCAAAGCCCCCAAAGAGAGACAATCTTCCGCAGTCAACAAATACTATTGTGTACAGTGCCTATAGAAAGTATTCACACCCCCCTTGGAAGTTTTCATGTTTTATTGTTTTACAACATTGAATCACAGTGGATTTAATCTGGCTTTTTATACTGAATAACAGAAAAGACTCTTTTCAGTCAAAGTGAAAACAAATTTCTACAAATTGGTCTAACTTTAGTACAAATATTAAACACAGAATAATTAATTGCATAATTACTCACCCCTTCAAGTCAGTATTTAGTAGACACACCTTTGGCAGCAATTACAACCTTGAGTCTGTGTGAAAAGGTCTCTATAAGCTTTGCACATATGGACACTGCAATATTTCCCCCATTCTTCTTTACAAAACTGCTCAAGCTCTGTCAGATTGCACAGGAATTGAGAGTGAACAGTCCTTTTCAAGTCCAGCCATAAATTCCCATTTGGATTGAAGTCTGGTCTCTGACTTGGCCACTCCAGGACATTAACTTTGTTTATAAGCCATTTTTGTGTAGCTTTGGCTTTATGCTTGGGGTTATTGTCTTGCTGGAAAACAAATCTTCTCCCAAGTTTCAGTTTTCTTGTAGACTGCATCAGGTTTTCCTCCAGGATTTCCCTGTATTTTGCTGCATTCATTTTACCCTCTGCCTTCACAAGCCTTCCAGGGCCTGCTGCAGTAAAGTATCCCCACAGCATGATGTAGCCACCACCATGCTTCACAGTAGGGAATGGTATGTTTTTGATGATGTGCAGTGTTTGGTTTATGCCAAACAGAGCATTTAGTCTGATGGCCAAAAAGCTCAGTTTTGGTTGTTTCAGACCATAGAACCTTCCAGCTGAATTCGGAGCCTTTCACCTGCCATCTGGCAAACTCTAACCAAAAGTTCATGTGTGTTTTTTCAACAGTGGCTTTCTCTTTGCCAGTCTCCCATAAATCTGTGACTGGTGAAGTAGCCAAGCAACAGTTCTATGTGCAGTCTCTCCCATCTCAGCCACTGAAGCTTATAACTCCTCCAGAGTTGTCATAGACCAGTCCCCTTCTTGCACAGTCATTCAGTTTTTGAGGATGATCTGCTTTAGACAGATTCAGAGCTGTGCCATATTCTTTCCATGGCTTGATGATTGACTGAACCATTCTCCAAGGGATATTCAGTGACTTGGAAATTTTCTTGTATCCATCCCTTGACTTGTACTTTTCAATAACCTTTTCACGGAGATGTTCAGAGTGTTCTTTTGCCTTAATGGTGTAGTTTTTGCCAGGATTCTGACTCACCAGCAGTTGAACTTTCCAGAGACAGGTGTGTTTTTACTAAAAGAATTGCAACACCTTGACTGCACACTGGTCTCCTAAAACAGATCTCCATCTAACTAATTATGTGACGTCTAAAACCAGTTGGCTGTACCAGTGATGATTTGATTTGGGGTTTCTTATTAAAGGGGGGGGTGAATACTTATTCAATCAATTATTTTGAGTTTTATATTTGTAATTAATTTAAATCATTTGTAGAGATCTGTTTTCACTTTGACACGATGGAAACTTTTTCTGTTGATCAGTGTCAAAAAAAGCCAAATTAAATCCACTGTGATTCAGTGTTGTAAAACAACATTGAAAACTTCCAAGAGGGGTGAACACCTTTTATAGGCACTGTACCTGACAGTTTGACATGCCACAGACTCTCCCTCTCACTAACAAGACTAAGATGTCACCATTTCACAGCAAAATGGGAGACTAACAGTTGATGTTGATGTGTTAGTCTGCCGCTTCACTTTTTATTCTGAGATTCTCTGACTCAAGAATCAGCAGCAAACTCTCCCTACCGTCGAGAGAATGAGAGAGAGAGAGAGCAGTTACTTCACTGCAGAGACCTCAGTCCGTCACCGCAAAATCCTGATGTTCCTTCTCCCACGGTGCCTCAGTTGCCAGCACCAGCCTGGAATCCATCATCCACCTGACCACGCAGGGTTGCACCATGGCATCTCCCATGCCGCGCCTAGAGAATTTTAGAAAATGGCCAGTCAGACAGTGAGCACCAAGAACAAGAACTCATTGCCATGAAAATACAACAGTTTGGGTGCTGATGCAGATCAGGGACCCCAACAGAACCCCAGCCACTTTGAAAAGGAAAAAAAAAGAGATATTAAAGAGAGGAATTTAAGCTGTTTTCACAGATGAGTTAGAAGAGGTAGTCATTCTGCCCAACAGCCTTGTAAATTTTCTCTGTACTCTATCAGTCTAATCGATATATTTTCTGTTGGTACTGTCGGTGACCAGAACGGCAGACAATACACCTAATTTGGCCTCAAAAACATCTTAAACAACCTCAACATGTCATACCAACTCATTTACTAAATATTCTGATGTATTAAGGGCAAGTTGCCAAAAGCTTTCTTTACAACCCTACCTACATGTGCCTCCACTTTCAAGGAATTATAGACCTGTACTCCCAGATCTTTCTGTTCTACTGGACTCCCCAATGCCCTACCATTCACAGTAAAAGTCCTACACTGCTTTGTCTGCCCAAAGTGCAACACCTCACACTTTTCTGCATTAAATTCCATCTGCTGGTTTTCAGCCCAGCTTAGATTAGATTATTGCAGGGAATGCATCAGGACACTGAAGGAATCTTAACCCAGTCTAGCAAGAAGTTGTGATGATAAAAACAAACTGATGAACAGAAAAGACCTCAAGAAAAGCAACACGTTTTTCTTTAAATAAACACAGAAATCATCGTGCCTTGTTGGCAATGTTCAACTTTATTAGGATTTCATCATAAAAATTCCTCCTTTCTCCTTGGATATTCCAATCCTTGTCAAAGCACAATCTATTTCCTCAATGTTCTAGCTTTTAAATTGACATTAGCAATTGTACTCAAGATCTCTCTTCTCTTTTACAGTCCTTCTCATCTCTCCCGCACAAACCGCTGGCAGTGGACCTCACAGTAGAGGAAGGTCAGAGGCTGAAAGCTCTCTATGGATCCACATCAGGATTCCATGCCATTGATGTTGACTCGGGAACGGTTTATGACATCTACCTTCCGACTCACGTAAGATTATCCAGTTACTTTGCGGATCCAGATCCTGTGAGGGGCTTTAGTTAATATATTAGAAGCGTTTGATGGCTCTGGGCCTGTACTCGCTGAAGTTCGGAAGAACAGGAGGAATTGGGAGGGTCGGGGGATTTTCACTGAAACCTATTGAATATTGAAAGGCCTAGATACAGTGGATGTGGAGAGGATGTTTCCTTTAGTGAGTCTAGGACCAGAGAGCACAGCCTCAGAATACAAGGACATCCCTTTAGAACAGAGATGAGGAGGAATTTCTTTAGCCAGAGGGTGGTGAATCTGTGAAATTCATTGTCACGGGTAGCTGTAGAGGCGAAGTCATTGGTTAATTTAAAGTGGAGGTTGAAAGGTTCTTGATTAGTAAAGGTGCCAAAGTTATGAGGAGAAGGCATGAGAGGGATAATAAATCAGCCATGATAGAATGGCGGACAGACTCAAAGAGCTGAACTGCCTAATTCTGCTCCTACATCTTATGGTCTTATGGTTTTGTCCTGATGTTGAAACAAAGCAAGCAACCCTGTTAGAAGCAGCAAATCTCTGCTGGTACATTGAATCCACACACAGGTCCCAGTTCCCAAGCCAAGTGGAGAGTGACAAGTGGAACACTCAAAGTCAAAGTAAATTTATTATCAAAAAATGTATGTATATGATAACATATACTACCTTGAATTTCATTTTCTCGCAGCTATTTAGAGAAAAATAAGGAAATAGAATAGGATTTATGAAAACTATAAATAAACGGACTGGAAAACAAACAAGGTGCAAAAGACTAATAGTGCTAATTTAAAAAATAATACTAAGAACATGATTTGGAGTCCATGAAGGTGAGACTGTATGTTGTGGAATCAGGTGAGTGAAGTTTTCGGTGTGGGTCCAGGAGCCTAATGATGTAGGGTAATAACTGTTCCTGAGCCTGGTAATGTGAGACCTAAGGCTTCTGTATCTCCTGCCACAGATCACTGTGGATGCCAAGTCAATGGGTATATTTAAAGCTGATGTTGATAGGTTCTGGATTAGTAAGGGTGTTAATGGTTGTGGGGAGAAGGCAGGAGAAATGGGGAAGAGAGGGAAAATAAATCAGCCATGGTGGAATGGCAGAGCAGACTTGATGGGGCAAATGACTTAATTCTGTTCCTATGTCTTAAGGTCTCATGGGGATGAGGTAATTTTATTCTCTCCATGGATTATGTCTTTGGAACCCTCTTCCTGAAAATGACAATGATAATAATGAGAGATAGATTGATCAGAATGTGTGTGAAAGGTTATCAGAACCAAATGGTATTAGAATTGAGATCTTCCACAGTGAAGCCTGAAGCAAAATTCTCATTTAGTTCATCAGCCATCTCCTTGTCCCCCATTATTAATACTCCTGCTTCATTTTCTAGCAGTCCTATATCCACTCTCATTTCTGTTTTATTTTTAACATACTTGAAAAAACTTTTACTATCCATTTCTACTGATTTGATGCCATTCTTTACCAGTGGAACCACACCACCTCCTCTGCCTACCTTCCTATCCCTCCGATATAATGTGTAACTTTGGACATTCAGCTCCCAACTACAACCTTCCTTCAGCCATGATTCAGTGATGGCCACAACATCATACCTGGCAATCTGTAATATTGCAACAAGATCATCCACCTTATTTCTTTTACTACATGCATTTAGATACAACATCTTGAGCACCGTATTTGCTATCCTTTCTGACTCTGCATGCATTCTTCATGATTTGATACTCAGCCTGTTGGCTGCAACAATGTCCCATCACCTGCTTGCCCTTCCTGACAGTCTGACTGCACGCTATGCCTACTTTTTAACCATCTGTCCTTTCCTGAGTTCCTTGACTTATCAGGTGACCTATCCCCACTCCTAATTCACATGTTTATAAATTATTCATTGTAAAGCTACAATCTTAACATAGAATCACTTGCAAAATATCAATTAAAAGTAGGAATAGGAATTTTTGGTGTAAGAGCCTAATAATTTTATGGTGATTGGAGGAAATTACAGGGGGGATGTCAGAGGTAAGTTTTTTTTTAACACAGAGTGGCGTGAGTGGAATGCACTGCCAGAGGTTGTAGTAGGGATGGATACATTAGGAGCATTTAAGAAGTTGTCAACACAAGAGATTCTGCAGATGCTGGAAATCCAAGCAACACATACAAAATGCTGGAAGAACTCAGCAGGTCAGGCAGCATCTATGAAAAACAGTAAACAGTCAATGTTTCAGGCCAAGACACTTCATCAGGACTGGAAAAAAAGATGAGAAATCAGAGCAAAAAGTGGGTGGAGGGGAGGAAGGAGTACAAGGTGGTGGGTAATAGATGAAACCAGGAGAAGGATAGGGGTGAAGTGAAGAGCTGGGAAGTTGATTGGTGAAAGAGATAAAGGGCTGGAGAAGGGGGGGCCTGATAGGAGAGGAGAGGAGATAATGGAACAAAGGGAAGGGGAAGGAGCACCAGAGGGAGGTGATTGTAAGATAAGGAGATAAGGTGAAAGAGGGAAACAGGAATAGGGAAATGGTGAAGGGCAGAGGCAATTATCAGAAGTTCAAGAAATCTATGTTCATGCCATCAGGTTGGAGGCTACCCAAACAGAATATAAGGTGTTGCTCCTCCAACCTGAGTATGGCCTCATCACGACAGTAGAGGAGGCCATGGACTGGCTTGTCAGAATGTGAATGGGAAGTAGATTTGAAATGGGTAACTACCAGCAGATTCCGTTTTTACTGGCGGATGAAGTGCAGTGGTCTCTTAATCTATGTCTGGTCTCACCAATATACAAGAGGCCACACCAGGAGCACCAGATTCAGTAGATAACCCCAAGAGACTCACAGGTGATGTGTTGCTTCATTAGAAAAAAACTGGTTGAGATTTTTTGAGACTCTGAATGGTAGTCAGAGAAGAGGTGTAGGGGCAGGTGTGGCACTTGTTCTGCTTACAAGGATAAGTACCAGGAGGAAGATCAGTGAGGAAGGACAAGTGAACAAGAGAGTTGAGTAGGGTGGGATACCTATGGAAAGCAGAAAGTTGGGGGAGGAGGGAAAGAAGTGCCTGGTGGTGGGATCCTGTTGGAGATGGCAGAAGTTATGGAGAATTATGTTCTGGACACAGAGGCTAGTGGGGTGGTAGGTAAAGACAAGAAGAACCCTATCCCTGGTGGGATGGCGGGAGGATGGGGTGAGGGCAGATGTACGCAAAATGAAAGCGATACAGTTAAGGGCGGCATTGATGGTGGAGGAGGGAAAACGCCTTTCTTTGAAGGAGGAGGACCTCTCAATAGTTCTGGAATGAAAAGCCTCATCCTGAGAGCAGATGTGGTGGAGGTGGAGGTACTGAGAGAAGGTGACGGCATTTTTACAAGTAACGGAGTGGGAAGAGGGATAGTTCAGGTAGTTGTACAAGTAACAGGGTGTCAATTTCCTTGTCTTTAAGGAACAAGCAGTTGATGTTTCAGGCTGAAACCATGCATCAGGACATCAGAAACTCTTAGAAAGGTACATTGATGATAGAAAAATGGTGGCCTACGTGGAAGGGAAGGGTTAGACTGGTCTTAGAGTAGGTTAAAAGTTAGGCTTAGCATTGTGGGCTGAAGGGTCTGTACTGTGTTTTGATATTCTATGTTCTAAAATGATAAACAGATTATCAAACAAGTGCATTAAGCAATGCACTACTTTCCCCTTTTTTCCTCTCCTTTTGTACTTCTTTTAAAATTTATTTTATAAATATTTCTTACTGCAATTTATAGTTTTTAATTACGTACTGCTGCCACAAAACAACAAATTTCACAACATATATCAGTAATATTAAACCTGATTCTGAGTTGCAATATTGTCAGCAGTGAATCACTATTTTATAAATCCTCTATTCCCTGTAACAATTGGTGGTATTTCTAATCTATTTTAACAAATTCTAATATCCTGATAATATTTTGCAATGCACATAAATGGACTACTTTGAAATTCTTGGTTTAGCTCTTCCTATCACTGAACACTGTAGGAGGTGAAAATTTGACTCATTCCCCTACAGCCATATAATTAAGTTTAAAGTGAAGCTTTTACATGGTTACAGAACTACGTGTGGCAACCAAGGCTGTGTTCATTGTGCATTATATCTGTACAAAGAGCTTGTGGAATTCTCCGGCTCCCACACTATCATTATCATGTCTTCCTTTAGTTTTCCAGTAAATAAAAACAGGAGTTGGCTACTCTGAATCTCAGGCCTTTCTCATCTTTTAAATGCATTATAGCCTATCTGTATGTGCAGGACACATCTTTGGGCAAGGTGTTGCACCTGATTACCCCCCCCCCCCCCACCACCACTCTGCCATCGATCAGGAACAAGTGAGCCATGGTAGCAGCCGGTGCATATCACAAGTCTGGGTTATGCAACCACTGATGCCAGGCAGATAACCTCTGAAGAGTATTGATAATAGCTGGAGTCACACTTCTTGTAAAGACAATGCCCGGAAGAAGGCAATGGTAAACCACTTAGACATAGACATAGAAGAAATAGAAAATCTGCAGCACAATACAGGCCCTTTGGCCCACAATACTGTGCTGAACATGTACTTACTTTAGAAATTACCTAGGGTTACCCAGAGCCCTCTATTTTTCTAAGCTGCAAGTACCTATCCAGGAGACTCTTAAAAGACCCTATCGTATCCGCCTCACCACAGTCACCGGCAGCCCATTCCGCGCACTCACCACCCTCTGAATAAAAAACTTAGCCCTGACTCTTAGCCTTAGCCTCTTCCAAGCACCTCAAAATTGTGCCCTCTCATGTTAGCCATTTCAGCCCTGGGAAAAAGCCTCTGACTATTCACACAATCAATGCCTCTCATCATCTTATACACCTCTATCAGGTCACCTCTCATCCTCCATCACTCCAAGGAGAAAAGGCCAAGTTCACTCAACCTATTCTCATTAGGCATGCTCCCCCATCCAGGCAACATCCTTGTAAATCTCCTCTGCACCCTTTCTATAGTTTCCACATCCTTCCTGTAGTGAGGTGACCAGAACTGAGCACAGTACTCCACGTGGGGTCTGTCCAGGGTGCTATAACATTACAACTTGTCTCTTGAACTCAATCCCATGGTTGAAGAGGGCCAATGCACTGTAGGCCTTCTTAACCACAGAGTCAACCTGCATAGCAGCTTTGAATGTTCTATAGACTTGGACCCCAAGATCCCTCTGATCCTCCACACAGCCAAGAATCTTAACATTAATACTATAATCTGCCATCATATTTCACCTACCAAAATGAACCACCTCACACTTATCTGGGTTGAACTCCATCTGCCACTTCTCAGCCCAGGTTTGCATCGCTGTAACCTCTGACAGCCCTCCACACTATCCACAACACCCCCAACCTTTGTGTCATCAGCAAATTTACTAACCCATCCCTCCACTTCCTCATCCAGGACATTTATAAAAATCACGAAGAGAAGCGGTCCTAGAACAGATCCCTGTGGCACACCACTGGTCACCAACCTCCATGTAGAATATGACCCATTGACAACCATCCTTTGCCTTCTGTGAGCAAGCCAGTTCTGGATCCACAAAGCAATGTCCCCTTGGATCCCATGCCTCCTTACTTTCTCAATAAGCCTTGCATGGCGTACCTTATCGAATACCTTGCTGAAATCCATATACACTACATCTACTGCTCTACCTTCATCAATGTGTTTAGTCACATTCTGAAAAAAAATCAATCAGGCTCATAAGGCACAACCTGCCTTTGACAAAACCATGCTGACTATTCCTAATCATATTATGCCTCTCCAAATGTTCATGAATCCTGCCTCTCGGGATCTTCTCCATCAACTTGCCAACCACTGAAGTAAGACTCACTGGTCTATAAGTTACCGGGCTATCTTTACTCCCTTTCTTGAATAATAGAACAACATCCGCAATCCTCCAATCCTCCAGAACCTCTCCCATCCCCATTGATGATGCAAAGATCATTGCCAGAGGCTCAACAATCTCCTCCCTTGCCTCCCACAGTAGCCTGGGGTACATCTCATCTGGTCCCGTAGACTTATCCAACTTGATGCTTTCCAAATGCTCCAGCACATCTTCTTCCTTAATATCTACATGCTCAAGCTTTTCAATCCACTGTAATGCATCCCTACAATCATCAAGATCCTTTTCCTTCGTGAATACTGAAGCAAAGTATTCATTAAGTATCTCTGCTATCTCCTCTGGTTCCATACACACTTTCCATTGTCACACTTCAATGGTCTTATTTTCTCATTTCTTATCCTTTTGTTCTTCATATACTTATAGAATGCCTTGAGGATTTCTTTAATCCTGCTTGCCAAGGCCTTCTCATGGCCACTTCTGGCTCTCCTAGTTTCATTCTTAATCTCCTTCCTGCTAGCCTTATAATCTTCTAGATCTCTATCATTACCTAGTTTTTTGATCCTTTCGTAAGCTTATCTTTTCTTCTTGACTAGATTTTCAACAGCCTTTGTACACCACTGTTCCTGTACCCTACCATCATTTCTCTGTCTCATTGGAACATGCCTGTGCAGAACGCCATGCAAATATCCCCTGAACATTTGCCACATTTCTGCCATATATTTCCCTCAGAACTTTCCTGAACACACCTAACAAACTTAACCCCTTCTAAACCCCTTGCTCTACAGAGATGCCAATCAATATTTGGGAAATTAAAATCACCCATCAAGACAACCCTGTTATTATTACACCTTTCCAGAATCTGTCTCCCTATCTTTTCCTTGAAGTCCCTGTTACTATTGGGTGGTCTATAAAAAACACCCAGTGGAGTTATTAGAAGCATAGAAACATAGAAAATAGGTGCAGGAGTAGGCCATTTGGCCCTTTGAGCCTGCACCGCCATTCAGTATGATCATGGCTAATCATCCAACTCAGAACCCTGTACCTGCCTTCTCTCCATACCCCTGATCCCTTTAGCCACAAGGGCCATATCTAACTCCCTCTTAAATATAGCCAATGAACCAGCCTCAACTGTTTCCTGTGGCAGAGAATTCCACAGATTCACCACTCTCTGTGTGAAGAAGTTTTTCCTCATCTCGGTCCTAAAAGGCTTCCCCATTATCCTTAAACTGTGACCCCTCGTTCTGGACTTCCCCAACATCGGGAACAATCTTCCTGCATCTAGCCTGTCCAATCCCTTTAGAATTTTATACGTTTCAATAAGATCCCCCCTCAATCTTCTAAATTCCAGCGAGTATAAGCCTAGTTGATCCAGTCTTTCTTCATATGAAAGTCCTGCCATCCCAGGAATCAATATTGACCCCTTCCTGTTTCTAACTTCCACCCACAGAGACTCAGTAGACAATCCCTCCATGACTTCTTCCTTTTCTGCAGCCGTGACACTATCTCTGATCAGCAGTGCCATGCCCCACCTCTTTGCCTCCCTCCCTGTCCTCTCTGAAACATCTAAAGCCTGGCACTCTAAGTAGACATTCCTGCCCCTGAGCCATCCAAGTCTCTGTAATGGCCACAACATCATAGCTCCAAGTATTGATCCACGCTCTATAGACAATAGACAGTAGGTGCAGGAGTAGGCCATTTGGCCCTTCAAGCCAGCACCGCCATTCACTGTGATCAAGGCTGATCATACACAATCAGTACCCTATTCCTGCCCTCTCCCCATATCCCTTGACCCCGCTATCTGTAAGAGCTCTATCTAACTCTCTCTTGAATGCATCCAGAGACTTGGCCTCCGCTGGCTTCTGGGGCAGAGCATTCCACATATCCACCACCCTCTGGGTGAAAAAGTTTTTCTGCATCTCTGTTCTAAATGGCCTACCCCTTATTCTTAAACTGTGGCCTCTAGTTCGGGACTCACCCATCAGCGGGAACATGCTTCCTGCCTCCAGCGTGTCCAATCCCTTAATAATCTTATATGTTTCAATCAGATCCCCTCTCATCCTTCTAAATTCCAGTGAATTCGCTCTGAGCTCATTCGCTTTGTTCATGATGCGTTAAAATAGACACATCTCAAACCATCGGTCTGAGTGCATCCCTTCTCTATCACCTGCCTATCCTCCCTCTCACACTGTCTCCAAGCTTTCTCTATTTGTGAGCCAACAGTCCCATCTTCCATCTCTTCAGTTCGGTTCCCACCTCCCAGCAACTCTAGTTTAAACTCTCCCCAACAGCCTGTAGAAAGTACTTGTGTAGAAAAATTTACCAACAACAATCATGATCGCCTGTGCCATACAGACACGGAACATGATGATGATGTATTTGAAAGACTAAATATTTAAAAGGAACTTTATGGAGAACTTCTTCACTCAGAGGGTGGTGTGAGTGTTTGAACAAACTGCTTGTGGAAGTTATGGATTTTGTTTCATTTTCAACATTTAAGAGAAGTTTAGATAAGTAAATGGATGTGAAGTGAATGGGGGGCTATGGTCCAGGTGCAAGTATATGTGTCTGGACAGAATAGTTCAGCATGAACTAGATAGACTGAAGGGCCTGATTCTGTGCTGTCTAATACAGTATGATTCTGTAACTCTGTCTCCTGGTCCTGGCATAATCCAATTGATTGTTTCACCAAAATATAACAGGCTCAGTTTATCAATTTCAACTTTATTGGATTTTCAGTTCTGTCAATGCCTGCAAGAAAATTAATTTCAAAGTAGTATATAACAACATAGACTTAGTTTGATAATAAATTTATTTTGAAAAGTCTTTTTTTCAAACTTACTTTGAACTTCAAAATGTTCCAAGAGGAAATGTCTCTTCACATCAGTCCCGAATCTATTTCTATTCAAGATGTACATTTATTCTCAGCATTACAAGTTCAAGTTTATTGTCATTCAGCCACATACATCTATACCACGAAACAAAACAATGTTCCTCCAGGCCAAGTTGCACAACACAGTACACATGACTCACACACAACACATTAAGTAATATTACCACAAACAAATTAACACATAATAAAGTGCATTTAAAACAGAAGTTAAAAGATAAACAGTATAACATGACTGGCACTTCATAAGTGATGAAACCTGAGCTGGGTAGTGTCACAGTCTGGGGATGAAGCAGTTATCCATCCTACCAGTCATTGCCCTAATGCTACAATATCTCCTGCCCGATGGGAGGCGGTCAGAGAGATTGTTGGACAGTTTACAGTGTGAAACACTTTCTGATCATTAAGGACCACACATCACACAATGGATCCACTCTGGAACTCTCTCAGAAGTCAAGGTCAAGTTTATTGTCATGTAACTGTGTAAATGTATATATTGTATATCGAAACAAGACAATATATTTTCTGAACCAGGGTGTAAAACACAGTAGTACACATAACACACGATAACTTATGAAGGTAAGGATAAGATCTACAGATGAATCACACACAGATAACAAATTAAAGTGCATTAATATTAAATATTGTAAGGTATGGAACTAATTTACCAGTGACACTTTGAATATGATGTGGCAGGGAGGTCAGAAACCTAATTGTCTGGGGGATGAAACTGTTCTCACCCTGTCCGTTCTTGTTTTTATGCATCGTAGTCTCCTGCCTGATAGTAGAAAGTCAAAGAGGATGCTGGATGGATGGGTGGGATCCTTAATAATACTAGGGGCCCTGCGTCTGCAGCACTTCTGATAAATATCCCCGATGGATGATAGGAAGACTCCCATGATCCTCTCAGCTGTTCTCCCAGTCCTTTGTAGGGACTTCTGGTCTGATGCTCATCTGCTCGCACACCATATGGAGATGCTACTTGTCAGGATTCTCAACGGTGCTCCTGTAAAACAGACAGACAGACAGGCCTACTTTATTGATCCCGAGGGAAATTGGGTTTCATTACAGCCGCACCAAGAATAGTGAAGAAATATAGCAATATAAAACCATAAATAATTAAATAATAATAAGCTATTCATGCCAAGTGGAAATAAGTCCAGGATCAGCCTATTGGTTCAGGGTGTCTGACACTCCGAGGGAGGAGTTGTAAAGTTTGATGGCCACAGGTAGGAATGATTTCCTATGACGCTCAGTGTTGCATCCCGGTGGAATGAGTCTCTGGCTGAATGTACTCCTGTGCCTAACCTGTACATTATGGAGTGGATGAGAGTCATTGTCCAAGATGGCATGCAACTTGGACAGCGTCCTCTTTTCAGACACCACCGTCAGAAAGTCCAGTTCCGCCCCCACAACATCACTGGCCTTATGAATGAGTTTGTTGATTCTGTTGGTGTCTGCTACCCTCAGCCTGCTGCCCCAGCACACAACAGCAAACATGATAGCACTGGCCACCACAGACTCGTAGAACATCCTCAGCATCATCCGGCAGATGTTAAAGGACCTCAGTCTCCTCAGGAAATAGAGACGGCTCTGACCCTTCTTGTAGACAGCCTCAGTGTTCTTTGACCAGTCCAGTTTATTGTCAATTCGTATCCCCAGGTATTTGTAATCCTCCACCATGTCCACACTGACCCCTTGGATGGAAATAGGGTCACCGATGCCTCAGCCCTCCTCAGGTCCACCACCAGCTCCTTAGTCTTTTCACATTAAGCTGCAGATGATTCTGTTCACACCATGTGACAAAGTTTCCCACCGTCGCCCTGTACTCAGCCTCATCTCCCTTGCTGATGCACCCAACTATGGCAGAGTCATCAGAAAACTTCTGAAGATGGCAAGACTCTGTGTTGTAGTTGAAGTCCGAGGTGTAGATGGTGAAGAGAAAGGGAGACAGGACAGTCCCCTGTGGAGCCCCAGTGCTGCTGACCACTCTGTCTGACACACAGTGTTGCAAGTGCACGTACTGTGGTCTGCCAGTCAGGTAATCAATAATCCATGACACCAGGGAAGCATCCACCTGCATCACTGTCAGCTTCTCACCCAGCAGAGCAGGGCAGATGGTGTTGAATGCACTGGAGAAGTCAAAAAACATGACCCTCACAGTGAGACCCAGACCTGCTCACAATATTCCAAACGCAGTTGGGCAGATGACTTGTAAAGCCTCAGCATTACTGTACACCTTTGCTCTTATTTTCTTGTTTCAAAATGAATACTAACATTGCGATTTCATCAGTCATAGAAAATTACAGCACAGATTCAGGTCCTCGGCCCATCTAGTCCATGCTGAACCAGTTAAACTGCCGAGTCCCATCGACCTGCACCTGGACCGTGAAACCTCAATACCCCTGCCATCCATGTACCAATCCAGACTTCTCTTAAAATTGAGATCAAGCTCACATGCACCACTTGTGCTGGCAGCTCTTTCACACTCTCACCACCCTCTGAGTGAAGAAGTTTCCCCTCATGTTCCCCTTAAACTTTTCACTTTTCACCCTTAACCTATGACCTCTAGTTGTAGTCCCACCCATCCTCAATGAGGAAAAAAAAAGTCTACTTGCACTTGCCCCATCTATAGCCCTCATAATTTTGTATACCTCTATCAAATCTCCCCTCAATCTTCTCTGTTCCAAAGAATAAAGTCCTGCCCGCTAGGAGTTTAACATTGCAATCACTGACTTGCAGTTCAACGCTGCAATCATTGAACACCGCTCCTAAATGAAATTGCCAGGTGGAAATATTAACATTGTGTAGGAGAAACAAGTAGAGAAGAAACTCTGCGCTGCTGCCTATACTGGAGGAATGAAGGGGTTAACCTTCTCCTAGTTCAGCGGCAGACAGTGCAACAGGAACACCAGTGATTGTTCAGCCGCTGGAAATCTAAGGCAGCACACATTAAATGCTGGAAGAACTCAGCAGGTCAGGCAGCATCTCTGGAAATGAACAGTCGACGTTTCGGGGCGAGACAGCATCTCCGAAGCTCAGCGATCTGGTTCATCTGCCCTTCCTTTTATTCCGCGCTCCCATCTTTCACACGCTCCAAAAATAAAGCACCCCCTTGGTGCCGTGATGTTATGTGGCATGCTGCTGGCGTGGACACCCCCAGCGGTAGGTTATCTTGCTCTGGATTATCACCTGATGGCGAGGAAGCCTTTATTAAGCTGGCTTGCTGTCGGGCATTGCAGTACCGTTCGCAAGCTCGCCGATCGAGATTCAGGCACTGCTCTTTGCCTCTCCTTCCGCGTCCCTCATGAGAATAACAAGGCAGCGGATGAAAATTGCCCTCCGACTGTGGATGCCTGTCCTGATGCTGAGGATAGTGGCCGCTGAGAAATGGGATTCCACCGGCTGCTTAAACACACACAGCCTGGCAAGTAGAGAATAAAGTGATATGCTCTCTCTCCCACGCTGTTGCTGCAAATGAGACTTTTTTATATGTAAAAAAAATCCCAAGTAATAAATATGTTTGTAACAGTCTCGTGCGTAAAGTGTTGTGGTACTCCCAGTGTGTTTGCAATTGCTGTGGAGTTGATGTTCTGGCCGTTTAATAATTTTCTCACGTGAACCTCCGATTCAGATTCAAGGAAGCATTCAGCCGCACGCCATCATCATCCTTCCGAACACGAACGGAATGGAGCTGCTGATTTGCTACGAAGATGAAGGGGTCTATGTAAATACCTACGGCCGGATCACCAAAGAGATAGTCATGCAGTGGGGAGAGATGCCCAACTCAATCGGTAAGTCTGCCTTCAGTTCTCGCCTTTCTTCCTGCTGGCCTTTCCTATTTCTGCCCAAAGTTGTTCAACTTGTCCTCAACTCAATGGGTCGCACTCTTTCCCCCAGGTCAGCTGCGCTTTAATGTCCCGTGAACAGCTCCATCTATCCCGCGAACGATAATTCGGAGACAGCATCAGACCGAGACCTTGTATGCAACTGGTCTCCTTTCCCCCTCACCCACCAAAGTTACCGAGAGTAGCACACGTTTCTTTTTTTAATAATTTGTATGACTGAATGTAGTTGGTCATTTGGAAATTGTCCGGGATTTGTTTCCGTTTCCCGCCCTTTTCCTCTTGAAGTTCCGACATGATTAATGATGGACAAAGGCAAGAACAGAATCGTGTGCCTGTTGAAAGAAACTAAGACAAAAAATTCCTGAGTTGGTCAGCGGGTGGAGCAGCATCCATGGTGAGATAAACAGGAGTGACATTTCAGGTTACAACTCCTGGATGAAACAGCATCATCCATTTGGGTGCACAGCAGCCAGTAGCAGTTAAGGCCAACAATCCAGGTCCAATTCCACTGCGGTCTGTAAGGAATTTGTACCTTCTCCATGTGTCTGCGAGGGTTTCCTCCGGGTGCTGCAGTTTCCTCCCACATTCTGAAGACCTACTGGGTTAGAAGATGATTGTTCACATGGTGTAATTGAACTCTCATTGCTATTCCATTCTATGGGAAGGATGTACTCCTTACAGACCAGTGCCAGAATTGAACTCTGAACTTGGTAACACCCCGAGCTGTAATCAGTCAGTGTCATAGAAAACTACAGCACAAAAACAGGGCCTTCAGCCCACATGGTCTGTGCTGAAACAATTTAAACTGCCTACCCCCATCGACCTGCACCCAGACCATACCCCTGCCATCGATGTACCTATCTAAACTTCTCTTAAATGTTGAAATCGAGCTGACATGCGCCACTTGTGCTGGCAGCTCATTCCACACTCTCATGACCCTCTGAGTGAAGAACTTTACCCTCATGTTCACCTTTTACCCTTAACCCATGATATCTCGCGGTAGTTCCACTCAACCACAGTGGAAAAAGCTTGCTTGCATGTACCCTATGTATCTAGTGTCACGCTAACCGCTACGTTACCTCGGTGCCCCAACTTTGAACTTTTGAACTATGATCTTTAACCACTTATCGTGGTTGGAGTGTAACTGGGCAGTGTGGGTTTGTGGGGCCAGAAGGCTGCATTAGCATGATCAATTTCTAAATAGATAAATAAATCACACCGTTATAGAGACACAAGAGATTTCTATTGCTGGAATCTGGACCCAAAAAACAAGTTGCTGCAGGAATACAGTGTCGAGCAGCATCTGTGGTGACAAAGGGATGACCAATGGTATCAGGCCTGACACAGGGACTCGACCTGAAATGTCAGCTGCCTCCTCACTTCCACAGATGCTGCCTGACCTGCTGAGTTCCTCCAGCAGCTTTTTATTTCAGTGTAGCAGTTAGTGTAACTCTTTACAGCACCTGTGATCAGGGGTCGGGGTTTAATTCCCACTGCTGACTGTAAAGAGTTTACACGTTCTCCCCGTGACTGGATGGGCTTTCTCCAGGTGCTCCAGTTTCCTCCCACTATCCAAAGTGGTACGGGTTAGAAAGTGCTGGGCCAGCTACATCAGCGCTGGAAGTGTGGTGACACTTGCAGGCTGCCCCCAGGACAGTCCATGGACTGTGTTGGCCATTGATGCATTTCACTGTAGATTTCAATGTTTTCGAAGCACATGTGAAGAATAAAGATAATTTTTAGCTACCGATAAAGTGCAGTGCAGGTAAACAATAAAGTGTAAGGTCATAGTTCATAAAATTCAAAGTAAATTTTATTATCAAAGAACATATTGAATATGTCACCATATACTACCCTGAGATTCACTTCTTGCAAACATTCACAGTAAGTAGAAACAAACGCAATAGAGTCAATGTAAAGCTGCACAAAGACGGACAAACAACCACTGTGAAAAATACAACAAATTGTGCAAATGCAAGAAAGAACAAAACAAAATAATAACATTAATTACATAAATAATGAGAACCTGAGATGCAGAGTCTCTGAAACTGAGTCGATAGGTTTTGGAATCAGTTCAGTGTTGGGGATGAGTGAAGTTATCCACAATGGCTCAGCTGCCTAATAACATAGTGAGGTAGAATGCGAAATCTGCATGGACTCAGTGGGCTGAAAGACCTGATTCTGTGCTGGATGGGTCTGTTATGCTTCTCACCCTTCCTTTCATGGGTTTGAGAAAAGTCACACAGCAGCTTCTCTCTAGGCTCCACAATTCTTCAAATTTTGAGGCTAAGCAAGGAACCAGTCAATCTACCATATGGTATATCTCCCAATCCCTGAAATAGAAATCTCTTTAATCCCACTTTCACAAATCTTTTTTCCCTCTAGACCAGCGACACTTTCTCTCACTGCTTTAGTTACTATTATGCTCCTGTTTAAAATTTGCTGTTCAATCTCCATCCACTCACATTTAAGGCAATGAATTCCAGATTATTAATAAATTGAGGTGTGACTCATTGCTGTTTACATCTGGCAATAACAGTTGTCATGGCAGGAAGTTATATACTTTTAAGGAAAAGCTGCATTTGCAGGGTATTTGTGCAGAGAACTTTATTCTGATATTATTCTGATGCAAAGGTAGATCTGGCCCTTATTGCTTCTTCAGTACTTTTATCTAAAACCTTCAATCACTCTTCTCTCTACTGCAGGGAATTCTCACTAACACCCACACTCAAAACTTTAGAATAGGAATCAAGTTTAAGCAGTTTGGTACCTGAGAACTGTGGGTTTTAGAAGCTCTGTGCACTCCTCATTCTTCTTTTCCTTTTATAAAAAAGCATTTGTTAGGATGTCACTAAGGTGTGATGTCCTATAAAAAGTTTTTTTGTTCTTTATCACTAAATACAATGTATAGGCTCCACAGTTGTTTAACAACTAGCGAGATGCTATTACAGCTCAGGGCATCAGAATTTGGAGTTCAATTCCAATATTTTCTATGAGGAGTCAGTACATCCTCCCCGTGGAATACATGGGTTTTCTCCATATGCTCTGGTTTCCCCCCACAGTCCAAAGACACACCGGTTAGCAGGTCATTTGGTCATTGTAAATTGTCCTGTGATTAGGCTAGGGTTAAATTGAAGGTTACTAGAAAGCACGGTTAGAAGGGTCAGAAGGGCCTATTCCCTGCTGTATCTCAATAAATAAGCAGATCAGTAAAACAGTGCTAATTCATTCGGTAATTATCTGAATTAATTTTATTTATTTATTGAGAAACAGCACGGAATAGCCCCGTCTGACCCTTCGAACCATGACGCCCAGCAAACCCCCGATTTAACCCTAACCTAATCATGGCACAATTTACAATGACCAATTAACCTTCCAACCGGTACATCTTTGGACTGCAGGTGGAGTCCAGGTGCAGACTGCACCCAGAGGAAAACCCATGCGGTCACGGGGAGAACGTACAAACTCCTTACAGGCACCGGCAGGAAATTAGAACTAAATATTTGTAGGTTTGGTTTTCACACGTGTTTTCACAACATAATATAATAAAGCTGTTAGTAGAGCTGCTTCCTCACAAATCCAGTGAGCTGAGTTCAATCCCGACCTCCGGTGCTGTCCGTGTGGAGATTGAACGTTCTTCCTTAAATTCACCACTTTAGCATCAAGGATCAGCTTTATTCATGATATACATTAGGAATTTACTGTGACATGCAACAAAAAAGTAACATTCAACAATTTAAAAAAGAGTAAAGCATTATAAAAAAATAAACTGAGTGGTTAAAGTACAGATATGAACTAAAATGTGCATAAATACCATCATGTATGTGGAAAGTAAACAACATTATAAAAAGTGGTTTAAAGTTTTGACAGTGCAGTGGCAGAGGTAACAGAGAGAGGGAGTGGGGAGGTTGCAACTGGTGTGGACAATTGGCACAAACATAATTCATGGTCAAAAGTGCCTGAACAAATTTATGAAGTGGTGCAATTTGATCCAGAAATTATTGCAATGGTGTTCCACTTGGGAATTAACTGATGAGTATATACCTAACTCTGAAAAGGTACCTGTGTGCATATGAATATTTAGGCCAGAATTTTTAAGTAGGTTACTGATCGACTTTGATATTCCCATAATAGCGTTCCACAGTGAGCCACACTGTTTTTAGGTTTACCAGGCGCCGCGTATAACTTTCTTTCTTTCAGTAACCACGTTCTGCCTCCCAATCTGAATATCCAGTGCTTGTCATAAATTCTTTATTCCTTCTCCAAAATCCTTGTGGCTTATATTGTTCTTCTAATTTTGCTCCACCATTAAAATTTCGAGATACTCCATCCAAAGAAACATTCATGCTTTTTCGTCAGGTATTGGTGTTACTATTTTTCTGCTGTGGGTATCATAACACAGTTTTGTGTTGTTTTGTATGTCATCCTGGTAGATCATGCCATGCATACAGTACTATGTAAAAGTCTTAGGCACCCTAGCTAGTTATATGTGCCTAAGATTTTTGAGCAGTACCGTACTAATTTTATGTATTGCACTGTACTGCTGCCACAAAAAAAAAACACATTTCATGACATAGGTGAGTGATGATAAATCTGATTGTGATATGGATCTGTATTGTGGACGAGAGTGGGAAGCAGGCAGGGAGAGAGGAATCATGGTTGGGGAGAGGGGAGGGAGAGTGACATTCTGTAATGATCAATAAACCAACCGTTTGGAATCAAATGACCTTGCCCAGTGTCTCAGGGCCGGGTGTGTCCACCCCTGCCACTCCTTCACTCTCTGTAAACTGTCATAATGACCGGCTGATTAGATATTTGCATACCAAACAGGTGTACAGACTTGCCTAATAACGTGACCAATCTTCTCAGAATAAAGTGACTGAACTTCTCAGTCAGCAAATTAAAACTACACAAAGTTTAACGTGATCACAGGTGTAGGTTGAGAAGGAGTAACATGGTTTCTCCCTGATCTAGAAACTAAAAAATATCACAACTGCCTCTTTTAGTTATTCACAGGTTCAGACTCAGATTCATTGATTTATCATATGTACATTGAAACAAACAATGAAATGCACTATTTGTGTTAAAGTATCCTAAGGATGTGCTTGGGACAGACACTAGTGTCATCACATATTCCAATGCCAAAGTAGTATGCCTACCATGTTCATAGAACAACACAAACAACAATAGTAGCAGAACAACAGTAACAAAACAAGCCCTGTCCTCCTTCACACCCACCCATGTATGCACATACACAGTCTTCCAATCCTAGGAATGGCTGTCTCCAGCCTCTGGCCCCCAAACTCCAGTGGAATTGTGGATTCGCCAATATTGGGCCTTCGACTTCTTCAGTAGACTTGCAGACTCACAAACCCTGGGCTCCTGTCATCGGGCCTTGATGTCCAGACCTCAACTGACCATTGAGGACTCACAGATGATGACCAATAAGGACCCTGAATGAAGGCCTCAAACTCATGACTCTCTTAAAACCGGAACCACAAGTCCCTGGCCTTGAACTCTGGTCAACGAACTCATGTACCTTGGTGGGGTCACAGGCCCTCATGCCTCCTGCCTGCATGGAACTCCAGTTCCGGAACTCACTGACAACTCATTGACCTGAGGGAGGTCACCAGCCCTCGTGCTCGCTGGTCTCAGAGGTTCTGCTTCATTACACCAATATTTGGCTTTTTTTGTTTAATATCGTGATCAGAACCCCAGTGAGGGCTATGCTTTAACACTCACTTGCTTAAGCCATCACCCCTGCTGGGACATGGGCCGCTGACAGTAGCACGCAAAAACACTCTGGCCTGGGCCAAAGGTTGATTGTTCCTTTGACTTACGCTTTCACCAGTCAAATTCGGACAACTTCCAGATGAAGGTCCTTCCTCTCCCTGGGATGAAGACGTTGAAGCTACTGTTGGTGCTTCAGTAACTCTGGGTTTTTACGGGATAGGGTTGCTAACCACATGTTTAACCCTCCTCCTTTCGCAGCTGGGCTTGGGACCGTCCATGGAGGAATTGAACTGCTTTAATAGTGGTTTTCATTTGTCCTGCTAGACTAATTAGATTGAGATAACGATCAGCATGAAGGGAAAGTACTGGATTTGCCTTTTGAACAGATATCAGGACTGACAGATCTGGGACACAAAGCAGAATGCTAAGAATACCATTTCATATTCATCTTTACACTTAAATCTCCCTGACCTGTTCATTGCTCACCTATCTACATGAGCAAAAACTGAGCCACAGTCAGATTAAAATATGCAGTGAAGTCAGAGGGTGTTGACTACATTCCACTCTGATTTAGCCCACTCTTAATCCATGGTAATAATTATTTACATTTTTTTTGGTACACCTGTAACTATCTAATCAGCCAATTATTTTGCAACAATTCGATGGATAAAAGCATGCAGACGTGATCAAGAGGTTCAGTTGTTGTTCAGACTAAACATCCGATTGGGGAAGAAATCTAAGTCACTTTGACCGTGGACTGATTGTTGGTGCTAGACGAGGTGGTTTAAGTACCTCAGAGACCACTGATCTCCTGGGACAATAGACTCTAGAGCAGGGGTTTCCAAACTCTTTTTATGCCATGGACCCCTACTGTTAACTGAGGGGTCCGTGGAGCCTAGGTTGGAAACCCTGCTTTAGAGTTTATAGAGAATGTTGCAGAAAACCAAAGAAAAAATAAATATCCAGTGAGCGGCAGTCCTGTAGGTGAAAATACCTTGTTAATGAGAGAGGTCAGAGGATGGCCAGACTATTCAAGCTGACAGAAAGGAGACAGTAATTCAAATAACCACACATTACAACAGTGGTGCGCAGAAGAGCATCTCTGAACATGCAACACATCGAAGCTTAAAGTAGATGGGCTACAGTAGCGGAAGACCAGGAACATTCACTCAGTGACCACTCTATTAGGTGCAGGAGGTATCTAATAAAGTAGGTACTGAATATATTTTTTGCCAGCATTGAAGTTCATCCCATCTAGTAACTTATTAATGTTCTCTCCGTTTAATGTGATGGATTGCAAATCACTGAATGTAGGCAGTTCTGGTTAATACTTTTTTCATGCTGATACTCCACTATTAAAGCTTTACCTTACAGTGAAAAACTTTTCTTTGTGTGAAATAACTTCTGTTCGCGTCCAGTGGGAAACCGTTACCTATTTCTATCAGCAAATATAAAGTTCAAGTTCAAGTTTATTGTCGTTCAACTCTATACCTGTGTACTGCCAAACAAAACAACGTTCCTCCAGGCCAAGGTGCACACACACAACACATAAAGTAATATTAACACAAATAAATTAACAAATGATAATGTGCATTAATAACACAAGTTTAAAAAGTGAACAGTATAATGCTACTGGTGCTTCTTACATGATGAGACCTGGGCGGTGGCAGTGAGTTCAGTATTCTCACAGCCTGGGGAAAAAGCTGTTTCCCAGCCTAACAGTCCTTGCCCTAATGCTACGGTATCTCCTGCCTGTTGGTAGGGGGTCATTCAGATTGTTGGATGGATAGGAGGGTTTACTGACAATGCTACGGACCCTGCTCCTGATAAATATCTCTGATGGGTGAAAGAGAGAACACAATGAGAAGCCATTGAACCTCAGTGTGAAATAATTTACACAGTAATGTCAGCGGCCAGGTTTCAGTGCCAGGGAGTTAATGATTCCTGGGATGAAGGCAAACTTTTGTACTGATTTCACTGATAATCAGAACTGTGAAAAGTTTACACTTTAACTAGTCACCAGTTTTTAATATCTCAGTGGTACTGAATCATCCATTTCCTGTGTTCTAAGAAGTCATTGGCACTGGGGAGGTATACAAATGTGGTGTTGCAAAGCACACTGACGCATTGTGATATTGATCTCCCCTCTTTCTCTCAAGTCTTGATAAAGGGTCTCGGCCTGAAACGTCAGCTGTCTGTTTACATCTGCAGACAGAGTAGATGTGGAGAACACATTTCCAACAATGGGGGGGTCTAGGACCAAAGGGCTCAGACTCAGAGTACCAGGACGTCCCTGTAGAACAGAGATGAGGAGGAATTCCTTTAGCCAGAGGGAGATTGAATCTGTGGAATTCATTGCCACAGATGAATATAGAACCCAATGAAGGAGTGGTATAGTGGTTTTACAGTACAGATGACCTGAATTCAATTCCTTCAGCTGCTTGTAAGGAGTTTGTATGTTCTCTCTGTGACTGATGAATTTCCTCCGGGTACTCCGGTTTCCTGCCATAGTCCAAAGACGTACCAGTTAGTAGGTTAATTGGTCATTGTAAATTGTCCTGAGATTAGGCTCGGGTTAAATCAGGGGATTGCTGTGTGGCGTGGCTTAAAGGGCTGGAAGGGCCTGTTTCGCGATACATTTCAATTTAAAAAGTCATTGGGTATATTTTAAGATTAGCTTTATTTATCACATGTACATTGAAACATCAAAACATGTGGTGCTATATATCGTTTGCTTCAGCGACCGACACAATCCGAGGACGTGCTGGGGAGAGGGGGCAGCCTGCAAGTTTCACCATGCTCCCATTGCCAACATAGCCTGCCCACAATTTACCAACTGTAAGCCGTATGGTACATCTCTGGAATGTGGCGGGGAAACTGGAGAACCATGCGGTCACGGAGAGAACGCACATACTCCTTACAGACAGTAGCGGAATTGAACCCGGGTCGCTAGGACTGTAATAGCATTGGTCTAACCGCTACACCACCCTGCAGCCCGCCCGAAGGATGCTTGCCTCACTTCCTTCAAGAGATGAGTGAAAAAAAGTTGATTTGTTGGCAGACCACAGAGAAAAATGATGATCATTCTGGCACACACTAATTATTAAATATTTTCAATATTCTGTTTTATTTTGCAGCCTACATCCAGTCAAATCACATCATGGGTTGGGGAGAGAAAGCAATTGAGCTTCGTTGTGTGAATGATGGGCGGCTTGATGGAGTATTTATGCACAAAAAAGAACAGAAACTTAAGTTCCTGTGTGAAAGGAATGACAAGGTGAGTGATAAGAAACACATAGTCTAGGGAATTAAACATTTGTTTCTCTAGTTGATGAACTCTCTGGGACAGAGGTTTCTGGTTTGTTAGTTTTATCATAAATGCCTAGTTAGTGGATGATCATATACTCAAGAGAGTACTACAGTTGTAGTACTTCGCCCTTTGGCTTGGTCTTCTGCCTAGTCCCATCTACCTGTATGTGGACCACAGCCCTTCACATCCTTCTCGTCCTCGTACTGTCTAAACCCCTCTTAAATGTTACAATTGAGCCCACATCTAACAGACAAATAGATACTTACTTTATTGATCCCGAGGGAAACTGGGTTTTGTTACAGTTGCACCAACCAAGAATAGTGCAGACAATATAGCAATATAAAACCATAAATAATTAAATAATAATGGGTAAATTATGCCAAGTGGAAATAAGTCCAGGAACAGCCTATTGGCTCAGGGTGTCTGACACTCTGAGGGAGGAGTTGTAACACTGCCATTGTCTGCTCATTCCACACTCACAGCACCCTCTGAGTGAAGAGGAACCCGTCAAATTCCTCTTAAGTCAGTGGTTCCCAACCTGGGGTCCACGGATCCCTTGGTTAATGGTAGGGGTTCATTGCATAAACAAGATTGGGAAGCCCTGCCTTGAATATATCACTTTTCACCCAAAACTTGTGACGTCTAAAACTAGTTTAGGGTGAAAGGTGAACTATTTAAGGGAGATCTGAGGGGGAGCCTCTTCCCTCAGAAAGGGGTGTGAGTGTGGAATGCGCTGCCAGCCTCTGAGTGTAGGGAAAAAAGCCTGCATGTATTCAACCTATCTAAACCCCTCATTATACTGTAGACCTCCATAAGGTCACCCCTCATCCTCCTGCACTCAGGGGAACAAGGTCCTAACTGATTCAACCTTTCCCTATAACTCAGGTCCTCAAGTCATGCCAACATCCTTGTAAATTTCGTTGCAGTCATTTAGGCTTCTTGAAATCTTTCCTGTAGGTAGGTGACCAGGTGACAGGTGGCATGGTAGCATGCCGATTGGCGTAATGCTATTATAGCACCAACAACCCAAGTAAAGAGTCCGTACATTTTCCCCACAACTGTGGGGGTTTCCTCCGGGTGCTCCAGTTTCCTCCCACATTCCTGAAACACACGGGTTAGCAGGTTAATTGGTCATGTGGGTGTAATGAGTGGCACAGGCTTGTTGGACCGGAAAGGCCTGTTACTGTGCTGAATATCTAAATAAATAAAAGTAAGAACTGCCAAGAATACTTGAAATTCAGCCTCACTAATGTTTTATACACCATGTCGAGCAGTGATTAGAGAGTGACAGAGTTCACAAGAGGAGCTCAGTCTTTCCCCTGACTTTGGCTTACTTTGGCATGTGCCTCCAAGAACCCCAAAACCTCATCCTTTATAATAGACTCTAACATTTCCCCATAAGTCAAGCTAACTGGCCTATAATTTCCCTTCTTCTGCCTCCCTCCTTTATTAAAGAATGGAGTGACATTTGCAATTTTCCAGAATTCCAGAACCCTTTCCACAATCTAGTGATTTTTGAAAGATCATTAGTAATGCTTCCACAGTCTCTTTAGCTACCTTTTTTCAGAACCCTGGGGTGTAGTCCATCTGGGTCAGATAACTTATCTACCTTCAGGCCTTTCAGCTTTTCAAGTACCTTCTCCTTTGTAATAGTACTAAACTCACCTCTGACCCCTGACACTCTCGAACTTCTGGGATTCTGCTAGTGGCTCCCACACTGAAGATTGATGCAAAATACTTAGTAAGTTTGTCCACCATTTCTATGCCGTCCCTTTACTAACTCTCTAGCTTCATTTTCCAATGACCTAATATCCACTTTCACCTCTTATGAGGTTCAAAAGAATGATCCCAGAATGAAAAAGTTAATGTATGAGGGATGGCCCGAAGTCTGTACTTGCTAGAGTTTAGAGTAATGGAGGTTGGGGATCTCATTGAAACCTATTGAATATTGAAAGGTCTGGATTGAGTGGATGTAGGGCGGATGTTTCCTATGGTGTGGGAATCTAGGACTAGAGGGCACACCTCAGTCTAGAGGGATGTCCTTTTAGAACAGAAATGAGGAGAAACTTCTTTTGCCAGAGATTAATGAATCTGTGGAATTAATTGCCACAGATGGCTGTGTAGGCCAAGTCATTTGGTATATTTAAGAGGAGGTTGGTAGGCTCTTGAATAATCAGGGCATCAAAGAATACAGGGAGAAGTCAGGAGAATGGGGTTGAAAGGGGTAATAAATCAACCATGATGGAATGGTGGAGCTGACCCAATGGGCTGAATAGCTTCATTCTGCTCTTTTGCCGTATGTTCTTTTACTCATATTTCTGAAAAAAACCTTTAGATCACCTTTTTGATATTATGATGAAGCTTACCTTCATATTTAATTTTTATCTCTCATGTTTATTTCAGTTGCATTTTGTTGGTTTTTAAAAGCTTCCCAATCCTCACCCCCCCCCCCCATGAATTTTTGCTGTATTGTATGCCCTTTTTTATTTTATACTCTTTGATTTCCTTCATCAGCCACAGTTGCCTCCTCCCTATAAAATACTTCTTCAACTTTGGGATGTATCTATCCTGTGCCTTCCAAATTTTCCCCAGAAGCTCCAGCCATTGCTGTTCTGCCATCATCCCTGCTAGTGTCCCCTTCCAATCAACTTTGGCCAACTCCTGTCTCATGCCTCTGTAATTCCCTTTAATCTACTGGAATACTGATATATCTGACTTTAGTTTCTCCCTCTCAAACTGCTGGGCAAATTCTATCATATTAGGATTATTACATCCTAAGGGACCTATTTTCCTTAAGCTCTCTAATCAAATCTAGTTCATTGCATAGCACCCAATCCAGAATTCCCTATACTCTTGTGGGCTCAACATTCAGCTGTTCTGAAAAGCCATCTTGTGGGCTTTCTATATATTCCCTCCTTTGGGATCCAACACCAACCTGATTTTCCCAATCTACCTGCACATTGAAATTCCCCATGACTATCATAACATTGCCCTTACTACATGCCTTTTCTATTTCCTGGTGAAATTTATATCCCACATCTTGGCTACCATTTGGGGCCTGAATTTAACTCCCAGCAGGGTCTTTTTACCATCTTAACTCTATGCACAAGGATTCTACATCTTGCAATCCTATGTCACCTCTTCCTAAGGATTTTATTTTATTTATTTTTTTCATCAGAGTCACCCACCCCCTTCAGATGATTGAGTGTTCATATACATTTTATTTACATTTGCTGTTGCATTTACGGCAATAATTTGAGAATGGCACCAGGTTCTACATTGATCAGAAGATACACTGTCAGAACAAGACTAACCAGAAGGATGGGGGAGGAGGGAGTCTCAACGAAACCTACTGAATATTCAAAAACCTAGATAGAGTGAGATGTGGAAAGGATGTTTCCAGTAGTGGGGGAGACTATGACCAGAGGGCACAGTCTCAAAATAGAAGGCCATTTCTTTAGAACAGATATGAGGAGGAATTTCTTTAACTAGAGGGTAGTGAATCTGTGGAATTCATTACCACAGACAACTGTGGAGACCAAGCCATTGGGTATATTTTAAAGTGGGTATTAATAGATACTGAATTAGTAAGGGCATTAAAGGTTATAGGGAGAAGGCAGGAGAATGGGGCTTAGGGTGAAGACATATCAGCTGTGATCGAATGGTGGAACAGGCCCAATGGGCTGAATGGCCTAATTCTGCTCCTATGCTTTATGTTCTAAAAGTATTAGACATCGTGAAGTATTTCAGGTGCAAGCTTCAGGGAGAAACTTATTTTGCTGGATTGGACATAGGTTTAAATTCACTGCAAAGGAGCCAGTGGGTGTTGAGGAGAAATTTGTTTATTACATACTGAGTTACAATGCACTTTCTGAAAGTATGATGGAAGAAGATTTCATCAAATTGAATGTGAATAATTTCTTGAAAATTAAAAAGAATAATTGTGGGGCTGTGGGGGAAGGAGAAAGGAGTGGAATGAATTGCCTTAGGTAAGTGGGCTAATTGGGATCCTTATAGGATTGCTTTTATATTTATACTTATTGTGTGTGTTATTTTGTTTCATTATTGGGAGGGGTATGGAGGGCTACACTCCAGCTGCAAGATGATAGGACTAGGCAGATTAATAGTTCGGCATGGACTAAATGGGCTGAGGGGCCTGTTTCTGTGTGGTGTGTTCCTTGACTCTATTGCGTTCTTTATGCTTATTGCATGTTTTTTTTAAAAGCTGCATCATATCTGCAGTTACAATCTTTTCATTCTGCTTTGCACTTGTGTGCTTTAGAATGACTGTATCCTCTGTGCTGTTGGGATCCTTTGGAGCACCATGAGGAAATTAAAGGCTTTAGATAAACGCCAGTATCTCTTTCAGAGACAAGGTGTAATTAACAACAGCTTCTTTTGGTGTAACCCCCATTATATGTTGGATACTCCAGTTTATCTATCCTGGTATGATATTTATGTATACTTTAGGAGAAGGTTTGAGGGATTTGACAGTTCAATTCACAGTCCCAGGAGGTCTAAATACGAATGTAAAATTCAACAAGGATGAACAGTTGGTTGAGCTGATGTAAGGGATTCTGACCTTGGGCCAATTTACGCACCAGTGCTTTAATGCTTGTTATTTACGATCTCTATTAAAAATAGATTGGTGTCCTTACTGATCGTTAACATCCTCCTGTTTTACTTCCCTTCTAGGTGTTCTTTGCCTCGGCCCCATCTGGTGGAAGTAGTCAGATTTATTTCATGACCCTTGGCCAGAACTCTCACTTGAACTGGTAGCCGCTGGGAATACTGAGCACACGTTCTGTGTATGTTGGATTGCACTGAAGTGACCATTTCTATGTACTCACATCACACTGGCCCTCAACTAACCATGCCGGCTACATCCATTACGACCAATGATCCATCGTGGAATAGAAGCCTGTCGTCTGTTCGACAATGACTAAAACTGGTTTCAGTAATTCTGCTGCTTTTTTATATATATATATATATATGTAGTATCTATGTTATTGGAAAAGGGCAGGTTGTTGTCGCAATCAGGGTTGTTAGTGCATTACTGTAATGTTAAAGCAAAAAGGTAGCTCAGTGTACCAGTGAGGAGCAGATATATACAATCAGTGGTCACTTTGTTAGGTGCAGTGTGGTCTTCTGCTGCTGTAGCCCTTCCACTTCAAGGTTCAACGTGTTGTGTGCTCCGAGACATTCTCTGCACACCACTGTTGTAACACGTGGTTATTTGAATTACTGACACCTTCCTGTCAGCTTGAAACAGGTCATTCTCCTCTGACCTCTCTCGTTAGCAAGACGTTTTTGCCTAGAGAACTGCTACTCACTGGATGTTTTTGTTTTTTTGCAACATTCTCTGTAAACTCTAGAGACCGTTGTGAGTGAAAATCCCAGGAAATTAGCAGTTCCTGAGATACTCAAACCACCCTACCTGTCACCAACAATCAGTCACTTAAATCACATTTCTTCCACATTGTGATGTTTGGCATGAACTTCGTGAACATGACTGCATGCTTTTATGCATTGAGTTTCTGCCACATGATTGACTGATTAATAGTTGCATTAACGGTGTACAAGTATACCAAATAAAGTGGCCACTGAGTGTCTAGTATCTCTGGTTTTGGAAAAAGGGGGTTGTTGTAGCAATCAGATAGTGTTTTACTGTAATATGAAACAAAAAGATAGCTTGATGTACCAGTGAGAGCAGACAGATTTGTGCTCAAGCATTTTGCACAATAACGTCTTCGTGGTTTACCGCCCCCCCCCCCCACCCTGAGCTAGCGATTGAGCAGTTCACCCCAGTATTTTGTATATTCAGTATAAATGGGTTTTATGAAGGTAGTGCTAATGTTAAGACAATTAATGTACTGTAACTCATGTGGAAATAATTCTCTAGCCTTGCACCTTTTTCAAAATGGCTTTCTGCCACTTTTGATATTCAGAGCAGTGTGATTGCCTGACTTTAGATGATTTTTAAACAGAATCATTCATTGGTTAATCATTTCTAGGCACTCAATGTTTTAGTCTTGTGAAGATAGGTTGAGTGAGCTAGGGCTTTTTTCTTTAGAGCAATGGAAGATGAGAGGGGGCTTGATAGAGGTGTATGTGATGACAAGAGGTATAGATTGAATGAATCCCCAGAGACTTTTCCTAGGGCAGAAATGGCTAATATGAGAGGGTATATTGTTACTGAGATTTGAGGAATGTGCCGAGGGGGATATCGGGCGAAGACCTTTTTTCTTACACAGAGAGTGGTGGTTGTGTGGAATGCGCTGCCACAGGTGGTGAAAGAGGTAGATGCATTATGGATATTCAAAGGACTCTTAGAAAGGAACATTGATAGACTGACTAATAGAGGGCAAAATGGGAGGGAATTGGTCATAGAGTAGATTAACAAGTCAGCACAATGTTGAGGACCTGTACTTCGCTGTAATGTACTATGCTCTCTGGTTCTAGACTTTGGCTACAAAACAGATGTAAGAAAAAAAAGAGGCAATTATTTAGAAACTTGATCTGGTTCCACTAGGGAATGAGATTGCTCCTAATCTGCTCCGTAACTCCATTTTCCCGCCCACACACCATCTGGCTTTCTATCCTGACAAAACCCATGGCATTGCCGCTGACAATGGGACAAGAGGTTTCTATGCTTTACCTTCCAATGAAAGCAGCGCTTCCTAATTTTACTAAATAATGCTGATGGAAAATAGGTCATTTATTTCCCTTTCCAAACTTGCATATGTTTCTTTGTATTTATTGATGGTGAATGATTATCACTGATAAAGTTGTTTCCCTGAAGATCAAGTTTATTGTCATCTGACTGTACACGTACACAAACGAAATAATGTTCCTCCGGACTATGGTGCACCCACAAAACATCTATCATATACAGCACTTAAAACAAAATATTATCACAAATAATTTAATGAAATGTAATTCAAAATGCATGTAGTGCGCAGCACAAGTGAATGGTAAACAGCTTGCTGTTTTGGTGACGAGACCTCTGTGGTGGCAGCAAATTCATTAGTCTCACAGCCTGAGGGAAGAAGCTGTTATCCTGTATGCAAGTCCTAGTCCTGATGCTCTAGTACCTCCTTCCTGACAGTTGTGGGTCAAAGAGATTGTGGGCTGGGTGGTAGGAATCCTCAACAATGCTTCAGGCCCTTTGTATATACCACACCGGTAAATGTCACAAATAGGAGAAAGGAGACCCCACTGATCCTCTTATACTATCATCTGTAGGCTCTTACAGTCCGATGCCCCTTGATGTTCCCCCTGCACTGCAAATACTTCCTCTATTAGTTGCCAAATTATTCCCTTAATGTTTCCGCCTGTGTTTTATTCAGATTCTGATTTAAATGTATTTATTACATGTTCATGCTAGGATACAGTGAAGTGCTTTGTTTGCATTAATTACCAATACACCTAAGGATGTGCTGGGGGCAGCCCACAACTCTTGTCATATCTGGTGTCAACAATCATGCCCACATGCTCAATGCAACAAGCAACAAAATAACAACATCTAAAAAAAGCCCCTTTCTTCCCCCCACCAGAGATGAACCAGTGGACATTAATGTTGTCCAGTGTTAATGCAGCCAATTAAGCTCTACAGTAAGGAACAGGGTAACTACTTTCCCTGAAAAGGTTTCAGTATTTAATCACAAAAAAAGAGAAAATCTGCAGAAGCTGGAAATCCAAGCAACACACACAAAATGCTGGAGGAACTCAGCAGGCCGAGCAGCATCTTTGGAAACGAGTATAGTCGACATTTCGGGACAAAACCCTTTATCTGGACAGTCCCGATGAAGAGTCTCTACCTAAAACGTTAACTATACTCTTCGCCATAGATGCTGTCTGGCCTGCTGAGTTTCTCTAGCATTCTGTGTGTGTTGTTTGTAAGTACTTAATCTCCAATTTTCATGACATTGTCTCAGGTCCAATTTAGAGTGAATTTCTGTGTATATTCTCCCAAGCAAATTATTTAAGTAGGACTAGATTAAAATAAGACTGGATGATAAAGGCTTGGTCTAAAGGTGATGAAGACGTGTGAAATTGACTACTGAATCCCTTTGCAAAACCAGGAGAGGCGTTTATGTCATCTGGAGCCAATCAAAGCTTAGTTCCTCATCTTGTAGCAACTATCCCCCTGCTGTCCAGGAAGTAAAACTGAACTGGGAAATAACTTTTATTTCATCCCAAATCCCCATCTGGTGTTTGGTCTGAACAACATCTGAACCTCTTTATCATGTTTGCAGGCTTTTGTGCATTGAATTGCTGCCACGTGATTCGCGGATTGAGATACCTGCATTAACAAGAGCAGGTGTACCTAATTAAGTGGCCACTGAGTGTTTATGAGGCAGGAAACAATGGTGCGTGTACGTCTTTGTGCATGCATCATTGAAAACAGACCAAAAACATAATAACACCCACAAACACAACCACAGCCAAATACAAATACAGAGATACAAACAGATATAGATGATGAAGATACAGGAACACACACACACACGCTCTTTTTCTCTCTGTCACTCTCACTTTCCATCTCACTCTCTCTTTCTCTCCCTCCCTCTGAAGTCTGGGTGAAAATGGCTGGTTTTCTCCTCTGTAGGACATTAGTGAATCAAAGGAGTTTTACAAGAATCTAGTAGCTTTATGATCATCATTAGCAACACCACGTGTTAATTTAATGAACTTAATTCCCCATTTTTTAAACTCCTTACTCTGGATCATTATTGAGCCCTAGATTACTGTCCAGTGACATAATCACTGCCAACCTGACTTTCTGATGAATGTTTTGATATGGTACCAATAAAAACCAGGTGTTCATGGTGTTCCCAAATCTAACGATCGTTCTATAGATGTGAGAGTAATGCTCTCATATTCAGCAGGATACGCCCAGTGACAGCAAGTGCCATTGTTATTTTTGGATGTTTTTACCGATATCCCTACCTGATAATTAGTTCTAATCTGATTGTTGAAATTATCCAGAAATCTCCACAAAAGAATTGCATTTTCCTTTTTTTTAAAAAAAAGCAAGACCTCTGAGTGCCTTAGAAGTCATTTTAATGAAAATATATGCCTAACACTTATGCATTTTAAAATAAGGTCCTGGTTAAAACAAGTGGTGTTATGTCTGTCTGCTATGTCCCTTCCTCCCCTATTTCCCATCACTTCAGAAACACTGTCACTGTTCAATAGATGCTTGACCTGATTAGCCAGTCACAATAAGCTTGAATATTTCCTTCCACACTTCACAACACAACTAAAATCAGTAGAGCTGTTTATAATACTCTCTTGAGAGAAAGTGGTTCAACGGAATGTATAATCTACAACCTGAAGCCGTTACTCTTTGCAGACGCCCATAAAACAGAAGAAAAACCCCAAAGACAGAAAAACACTGGAACTCCAAAGTCCTTCCCCTTCCCACGCACAAGCAGCAGCAAAGCATCAACCCAGCCCCCTCCCCACCACTACCCACAATGTGAGCAATAATAAGTGCAATAAGGATTTGAAAAAAAGAGAGAGGACGTTTATGAGCATAGCTAGGGCTTTTCTCCTTGGAGTGAAGGATGATGAGAGCTGTCCTGATAGAGGTGTATAAGATGATAAGGGGCATAGAATGAGTGGATAGCCAGTAATTTTTTTCCCAGGGAAGAAAGGAGCATAATTTGCAGGTGATTGGAGGAAAGTATAGTGGGGTTATCAGAGGTAGGATCATTACAAAGGGTGGAAATGGCTAATTTGAGGTGGCATAATTTGAAAGTGATTGGAGGAAAGTACAGGTGTGACATCAGAGGTAGGTTTTTTTTTTACACAGAGTGGTAGGTGCATGAAATGCTCTACTAGGGGCAGTGGGAGAAGTAGAAAACTGAGGGACTTTTAAGAGACTCTTAGATAGGCACATGGATGAATGAAAAATGGAGGAACCAAAGAGCCTGAACTGTGCTGTACTGTTAGATAAAATGAACAAAATATCGAAGTGTAAGCTAACAGCGTGGGCAAATCCGCATAGAAATGAGCTGTGAAAGTCAAGAGACAGCGATAATGAGAACGATAGAAGAAGGTAGGGCTTGAAAGATGTCTGCAGGCAGAGAAAGTGAAAGGAGAGAATGAAGAAGTGGAAAGGACAATGGAGGGAATAAAAAGCAGATGGCAAAATGAATGAGCCAGGAGGCAAGTCAGGGAAGTAGGATGGGAAGATAAGCCACAAGTGAAAAGCAAAAGAGAAAGGTGAAGAAATGAAATAATATGGAATAGAAGAAGCAAGAAAGCTCAGTCTACAAAGATAATCTTTTCAAAGGGGTTTTAAGTCTAAAAGAAGTACTGACTTGACCACATGGCATTAATTTACTCCACCATCTATTAACTCTCAGACCAAGGGAGGTCATTCCCATCAATCTTCTGAACACCGACTGCAGGGAAGAAAGTAATATTTGTCTCCTTTGATTGATGAAGAAGGGCAAAGTGTTGTATAAATGTGAAACTTAGTGTAAAAACTGCTGGTTCAACACCTGCTTTTGGGCTGCAGTCTGTATCCAATGTTCTACGTCTGTATCTTTCTAATTCCTTCCTGCTCCCAGCTGTGGTTCAGTGGCCAGCTCCCTCTCACCCAGAAATCCAAATATATCCATTCAAAGGCCATGTCACGGGCTGGAATACAAACTCTAACCTGGCCTCCCAGTGCCCCATCCAGGGCTCTGAGCCAGTCTCTCAGATAAGGCATAAAAGTGATGACCGCTGGTCTTGCAAGGGAAGCTGAACATTCCCATGGCACTGTGTTGTGGTTACCCACATTTTCATGGCTGGCCTTCATCGCACCCTAACAATCTGGTGCACGCTGATGGGTGAGTCTGTAGGTACTTCCTGTACCTAGTAAAATGGCCACTGAGTGTATGTTCATGGTCTTCTGCTGCTGTAGCCCATCCACTTCAAAGTTCAATGTGCTGTGCATTCAGAGTTCCTGTTCTGCATACCACTGGTGTAACACGTGGTTATTTGAATTACTGTCACCTTCCTGTCAGCTTGAACCAGTCTGACTATTCTCGTCTGACCTTTCTCATTAACAAGGCACTTTTGCCCACAGAACCACCACTCATTGGATGTTTTTTTTTTTGTTTTTTGCACTATTCTCTGCAAACTCTAGAGACAGTTGTACATGAAAGTCCCGGGAGATCAGCAGTGTCTGAGATACTAAAACCACCCTGCCTTGTATCAACAATAATCCCAAAGTAACCTAGGTCATGTTTCTTCCCCATTCAGAAGTTTGATCTGAATAACAACTGAACCTCTTGACCATGTCTGCATGCTTTTTTACATTGAGTTGCTGCCACATGATTGACTGTATATGATCTAGCTTACAAAAGGTCATCATACTATGAAACATTATGATGATAGTTGATGCAGACAAGGCCTATTTCTATCCTGCATGGTTCAATAACTCTCTCTGACATATTCATGCCAGATGTGATCAAAGATTATCTCCCCCAGAACAAATTCACAAAACAGAATGTCACATGGAAAATCACGTTGACAAATTTGCCCTGACAGGAGAATCACGTCACTCTAGTGAGGACAAATCAATCTGGGAAGTGTCTGGTCGAATTTCCAAAGTGGTGTGGGTGACTGAGGAAAAGCTGTTGTAGCCTTTTGCTCTGAGTGAACTCAGTTAGCAGTCACTGCTGTGAGAGCGAGAGGAACTGCATGAGAAACACAAAATATTGGAGGAACTCAGCAGGTTGGGCAGCATCCGTGGAGAAGAATAAACAGTTGAAGTTTGGTCTGAGACCCTTTATCAGGATGGGAAAGGAAGAGGAAAGAATCCAGACTAAGAAGGTGGGGTGAGAGGAAGGAGTACAAGCCAGAAGGTGATAGGTGAAGACAGGTGGGTGGGGGAGGAGAAAGAAGTGAGAAGCTGAGATGTGGTAGGTGGAAGAGGTAGATTCTAAAGAAGAAGGAATCTGATAGGACAAAACAGTGGACCAAGGGAGAAAGAGGAGGAGACGGGTCACCTGAGGGAGGTGGTGGGCAGGTGAGGAGAAGGGGTGAGAGGAGAGACAGAATGGGGAATGGAAAAAGAGAGAAGGTGGGTGGGGGGAATGACTGGAAGTTAGAGAAGTTGATACTCAAGGCATCAGGTTTGAGGGTACATTTTTTCATAATAGGATGACAATAGTCAATAAATATGACCATAAGACATAGGAGCAGATTTAGGCCATTCAGCCCATTGAGTCTGCTCCGCCATCTCAACATGACTGATTTATAATTCCTCTCAACCCTATTCTCCTGCCTTCTTCCTGTAACTTTTGATGACCTGACAAATCAAGAACCTATCAACCTGGAAAAGGTAAAGGGCTGAAGAAGAAGAAATTCGATTGTTTAAGATTGTTCAGTGTAATGGAGAATGAAATAATTGTTACACTGGATATGAGACAGTGCAAAAAAAATACAATAAGGAACAGAACACAACAATAAAAAAACAATAAATATAAATACAAAAGATAGCTTTTATACATTGGTTGATTATATGTTCACTTGGCACAGGAGTGTCTGTACATAAAATGGCTCTGACAGGTATTGATAAAGTAGTGTGGTTGGGGGTGTGGAGGTGTTGATCAGCCTTGCTGCTTGGTGAAAGTCACTGTTTTTGAGTCTAGTCATCCTGGCGTGCATTATGATTGGAGTGGGACAAACAGTTCATGAGCAGTGTGGGTGGGATCCTCCATGATATAGGAGAGGAAAGTGGACCATTGGAGAAAGGGAAGGAGGAGGGACACCGGGATGAGCTAATAGACAGGTAAAGAGAAGAGACGAGGGAATAGGGAAAAGGAAAAATACTGGAAGTTAGTGAAATCAATGTTCATACCATCAGTTTTCAGTCTTGATGAAGGCTCTCAGCCCAAAATGTTGACTGTTTACACCTCTCATAGATGCTGCCTGACCTGCTGAGTTCCTCCAGCATTTTCAGTGTTGCTCTGGATTTCCAAAATTTGCAGAATCTCTTGTGTCTTGACTGGGTGCTAGCGTAAAATGGGCGATAATGATCAAGACAACTGTTGTACATATCAACACACACAAATTGCTGGAGGAACTCAGCAGGTCAGGTAGCGTCAATGGAAAGCAATAAACAATCAAGATTTCGAGCCGAGACCCCTCATCAGGACTGGAAAAAAAGTGAGAAGTCCGAGTAAGAAGGTGGGGGGGGAGGGGAGGAAAAAGCACAATGTGGTAGGTGGTAAGTGAAAGTGGGAAGGGGGAGGTGTGAAGTTAAACAGTTGGGAATTCAATTGGTGGAAGTGATAAAGAGCTGGGAAAGGAGAATCTGATAGGAGAAGGTAGAAGACCATGGAAGAAAGGAAAGGAGGAAGAGCACCAGAGGGAGGGGATGGGCAGGAGAGGAGATAAGGTGAAGGAAGGAAACAGGAATGGGGAATGGTGAAGTGGGGGAGGGACAGTTACTGGAAATCCAAGAAATTATCCATTCCTCAGTTTATCACTTTCAGTTATCTCCATTGTAGAACTCTGGAATTTGGCAAAATACAAAAGGGTTTTGAGGAACCTTTTCCCCCCTAACTATGACTATGATGCATGCCACTTTATTTTCTATTTGCACAGAAATTTGAGTGGGACACCAACATGTGGTTGCTCCCAGAATGGAACAAATTCTTCTGGGTTGTATGATGTCACTTTAAAATTCGACCAGGCTCTTCCTGACATGAGTTACATTTACAAATTCAACAGTTTTCTCTGAGGCTCAAGAGACGGCATCCATTGGTCATTCTCTGGTCAATCATTGCACTGTACGGAAATGGAATCCTATTCAGCTACATATCATTACTTACTTCCATCAACTGGCAAACCGCTATAGTTCTGAAACCATTTATCCATCAGCTTCACTTGCAAAGGCGTCCCTAGTTAGCACAGACACTGATCTACCGGTACTCTGTTATCCTTGCCCTGACTATGAAAACCAAGAACCCGCCCAATCTTCTCAGCATCCAGAATAACCAACCCCAAAGTTCCTTGATGAAAGCCCTAACCCCTCAACAACCCAATTCTTTTCTTTTTGTGACTGCATGTTTCTGATATCTTGTCTGTCCATATATCATAAGTGTTCTATGTGCCTCGTGTGTGACCGTTGATACTGCGTTTTGCACCTTTGTCCCAGAGTAATGCTGTTTTATTTGGCTGTGTTCATGGGTAATTATGTATGGTTGAACTTCAAATTGAATCTCTAGTGGTCAAATGCAGTGAGAGGTATAGAGAGAAAGAATCATCAGAGTGGAAATGTCAAATATTAGTGGGCATGGTTTTAAGCTGAGAGGGGGCAAAATTTAAAGTGGATTTGTGAGGCAAGTTTTTTAACAGAAAGAGTCGTAGGTACCACTCGTAACTGTCAGAGGAAGTGGCCAAAGTAGATATTATAGCTACATTTAGCATTTAGACAGGATATGAACAGGTAGGGTATAGAGAGATGCAGACCATATGCAGGGAGGTGTGCAGCTTGGCACAGACGTTGTGGGCCAAAGGGTTGTTCCTGTTCTGTAGCGGTCGAAGGAGATGAGTGAGGGCTTTGGAGAGCATCTGCACCACTGGGAGTGTGAGAAATGTGGGTATCTGCACTGACAGTGAATGCTGGAAAACTCAGCAGCAACCATAGGAAGAGAAGAAATCGAGTTCATGTGACAGGTGATCTTACAACAGAAATGGCCATTTCTGAAATGTGCAGGAAAGACCAGTTATATGAAATGGTTGAATATTGTGTCCATTGTATCAATAATGAATCATTAAATGGTATTTCAGTAAAGACATAAATTATTACAATTTAAAGATTGATGCCTACATTTAACAGTTGAGGAAATATGGATATTTTTTGTATGAAATATTGTCCCACCTCTAATTTCAGAGCCAACATTGTTCAAACATAGCAAGTCAGGCAGCACAGTAGTGTAGCAGTAAGTGCAAAGCTTTACAGTACCAGCTGTAAGATTGGCGGGGTTTCAAATCCCGCCACTGCCTGTAAGGAGGCCGTACATTCTTCCCATGACTATGTGGGTCTCCTTCAGCTGCTCTGGATTCCTCCCTCATTCCAAAGATGTACAGTTAGGGATAGTGATTTGTGGCCATGATATGACAGGGATACTTTAGGCTGATAGCACAAACCTTGCTGGTTAGATTTGATGCAAGACAACTGTACATTTGATGTTTCAATGTGTACTTGACAAATAATCTTTACCTATGGATGGGAATAAACAGTCAATGTTTCAGGCTGAGGCCCTACATCAAGAGACATTTCTCGGCCTGAAACATTGACAGTTTATGCCCCTCCATAGATACTGCTTGACTTGCTAAGTTCCTCCAGAATTTTGTGTGTGATACTGAAGTTTTCCAGCATCTGCAGGATCTTTTGTGTTTACATTGCTGAAATAGGCTTTACCACCCAGTGTTAAGTGACATGAGGACTTGCTGCAGTTCCATTTGGCAAAGGTGAGTTGCCTCAGAGGCAAATCATTCCTGGGGTGAGAGGATTGAGCAATGAGATGAGATTGTTTCAGACCAAAGATTGAAAGAGCAAGAGATGTTTTATTAAAGCAATGAATTCTGAGAGATTCTGACTGAGTCTGTGTCCTTTGGATGGAGAGTGTAAACCTGAAGATCTTTTCTTTATATTAAGCGGTCAGCCAGCTAGGACTGCAGTAAGTAGAAAGTTCTTTACTCGGAGGGCAATCAATCTTTGGGCTTTCCAGTCTGAGTGGACATCATTGAGTTCAAAGGATCTTTATCCACTTAAGGATTCCAAATATGAGTTTGGATGGGAAAGTGGGTGCAAGGTGGTGGTTCAGATAGAAACCAAGGGAAAAGTTGGGGTAACACGATGACGTAGCAGTTAGAGTAAAACTATTACAGCAGCGGTAATCTGGATTCAATTGCACTGCTGTCTGTAAGGAGTTCAGACAATCTCCCGGTGACTGCCTGGATTTCTTCCGGGCGCTCCGGTTTCCTCCCACATTCCAAAGATGCATGGGTTAGTAGTTAGTAGTCACGAGAGTGAAATAGGGCAGTGTGGGCTCATTGGGCTGGAAGGGCCTATTACCATTCTGAATCTCTAACTAAATAATCATGACAAGTGCAGGCAAGTTGTGCTGAGATGAGAAGGATCGTATTTATTAGTGGAACAAGCATGAGGGCTGAATGGTTTACACTACTTATGGTCTTATGGTGAACTAGGGGCCTCAGGCCTACCCCTGTTCAAGTTTTCTCTCTCGGTAAATGGGGCTGATCATGAGTGCAGGAACGATTCTCTGGTTCTGACCCAATCTATCACATGAGGAAGGTCTTTTCTCCTCTCCCACCATTCCCCTGCCATGGTCAACTAACCGTACTTTGGCGATGGGTTTAAGCCTTCAGAAAAATATCAAACGGAGGGCTTAGCCAGTCTGAGACTTGTACTGAAGCATTTTATGAGCAGAGATGGATGAACAATCCACTATGTCCAAGCACCCCCATTCCCAACACTCTCCAGCCCCAGAAACACAGCATGAACACGCGGGAGAAAGATGGAAGTCTTCATGTCCCACTTTGAAGACTGAACATTACAGTCTTCTCTGAATGCAGCACTAGTGGGAGGAATTTGGAAGGTCAGGCAGCATCTATTGACGAGAATAAACGGTATATGTTTCGGGCCGAGGCCCTTCCATCTATTCTGTTTATTCTCTCCATAGAGTCTGCCTGACCAGCTGAGTCCCTCCAGCATTTTGTATGGGTCATTCAAGATTTCCACACTTGTAGAATCATTTGTGTTAAATACTATTTGAGTTCTCTTTTATCTTTTCAGCCCAGGGTTTTAAGGCCTGTGATTACTTGAGAATTAATCAATCAATATGGATGGATTTTGTTTTAAATTGCATTTTAACAAATGTTTTAAATGTGATTAAAATTGTTACAAATATCAATAAAATTCATTGAATTAAGTTTTTCTGTGTTTGACCATAATATCTGTTGACTTGAGTTTGCAAAACCTTATTTCTTATCCAGAGATATTAGCTTCCATGACAACAATTACCAGCAGCCACTTGGTTGATTCTTTAATCAATGTTCTCTGCCAAGTTCTGGTTCCTTGTGCATCCAGAGTTGCTGTTCATTCATTCATAATTTTAACCATGAGAACATAGTTTTCTGTGGAAAACCCGACAAACATTATTTTTTGGAGATATACAAGACTGCGGATGCTGGAATCTGGAGCAACACTCAAAAGGCTGGAGAAGCTCAGTGCCTCGAGTCATAGAATCACAGAAACAGGTCCCTCAGCCCATCAAATCTGTGCCAAACCATTTGAACTGCCTACTCCCATCGACCTGCACTGGGACCATCACCCTCCATACCCCTACATACCTATCCAAACTTCTCTTAAATGTTGAAATCGAGCTGGCAGGCACCACTTGAGCTGACAGCTCGTCTCACATGCTCACCACCCTGTGAGTGAAGAAGTTTGCCCTCGTGTTCCCCTTAAACTTTACCCTTTCACCCTTAACCCATGACCTCTAGTAGCAGTTCCACCCAATCTCTGGGGAAAAAGCCCGCTTGCGTTTATCCTATCTATACCCCTCATAATTTTGTATGCTTCTTTCAAATCTCAATCTTCTATGTTCTAAAGAATACCGTACTAACCTATTCAATCTTTCATATAACTCAGGTCCTCTAGACCCAGCAATTTTCTCTGCACTCTATCACCATTCACTGTGGAAGACCTACATTGGTTGATCCTACTGAAGTAAAACACCTCACACTTGTCTGCATTAAATTCCACCTGCCATTTTTCAGCCCATTTTTCCAGTTAGCCTAAATCCCGCTACAAGCTCTGGTCGTCTTCCTTGCTGTCCACTGCACCCCCGATCTTGGTGTCATCTGCATATTTGTTGATCCACTTAACCACATTATCATCCAGATCATTCATAATAGATGACAAACAGTAACAAACCCAGCACCGATCCCTGCAGCACTCTACTAGTCACAGGCCTCCAATCAGAGAGGCAGTCATCTACTACCACTCTCTGGCTTTTCCCACAAAGCCAATGTCCAATCCAATTTACTATCTCATCTTAATGCTGAGTGACTGAACCTTCTTCACCAACCTTCCATTGGAGACGTTGTCATATGCCTTGCTGAAGTTCATGTGAACAACACGCCTTGCCTCCATCAACTTTCCTGGTACCTGTAACTTCTTTGAAAATCTCTTTAAGATTAGTTAGATATGACCTACCACGCACAAAGTCACATTGACTCTCCCTAATCAGTCCATGTCTATCCAAATACTCATTTATCAAGTCCCTTAGAAAACCTTCCAATAAATTTTCCACAACTGATGTCATAGTTATCGGCCTATAATTTCCTGGTTCATGTTTAGAGCCTTTCTTAAGCAGTGGAACAACACTGGCTGTCCTCCACTCCTCCAGTACCTCACCAGTCTCCAAGGATGATTTAAACATCTTTGCTTGGGCCCCTGCAGTTTCTGCACTTGCCTACTGCAGGGTCCAAGGGAACCCTCTTGCCAGTCCCTAGGGATTTATCCACCCTCATTTGCCTCTAAACAGCAAACACCTCCTCCTCTGTAATCCGTATAGTGTCCATGAAATTGATGCCACTTTGCCTCACTCCTATAGACTCTGTGTCCATCTCCTGAGTAAATACAGACGCAAAAAAAAATCATTTAGGATCCCCCTACAAAAGGTGTCCTTTTCACCAACGAGTCAAGTGGCAGCTAATGAGACAACTCTGTATACGAATCCTGGTGAGGTGGTTCCACATGCTTACTGTAATTCATCTTTTTCTCTATATTTATTTATCATGTATTTCATTGTACTGCTGCCATAGAGTTAACAAATTTCACGACATATACTGATGATATTAATTCTGATTCTGATCATATTTAAAGTGAAGGTTATTAGTTTCTTGATTAGTGAGGGCATAAAAGACTATGGGGAGAAGACAGGAGAATGTGGTTGAGAGAGATAATAAATAGCCATGATGGAATGGTGGAGCAGACTCGATGGGCTGAATGGCCTAATTCTACGTCTTAATATCTTATGGACTTGGTGAAATGTCACCTCTGTAAGAGTTCAAAGGAGGACACCAGCTGTCAAAACATTTTAAATGAATTAAGTAGAGTGAGGTTTTTTTAATTAATTGTTGAGCCACCAACACACGTTAGCTATTATATATGGTCTGTTTCCGATAATAACTCAGGAGTCCATTCGGACCATCTTTCTGGTTCCCAGCAGGAAAATCCCAGAAGTCCATTCCCTGTAGTCATACAGAAGAATGGTTGAGTGAGCTGGAGCTTTTCTCTCTGGAGTGAAGGAGGATGAGTGGTGTCTTGAAAACCGAGTACAAGATAAGAGGCATAGATCGAGTGGATAGTCAGAGAGTTTTATGCAGGGTGGAAATGGCTAATACAAGAGGGCATAATTTTAATGTGATTGGAGGAAAGTATAGGGGGATGTCAGGTAAGTTCTTTATATAGAACTTCAAGGTGGCTTCAAGATGCGGCGCGACGCAGTTTGCGGTGGCCTCTCCGGAGTTGATATCTGTTATTTGTCAAGCGGGGTGCCGTGCACAATCCTAGTCTGATGAAAAACGGATGTGGGAGCACGGAGGAACATCTGGAAATCTCCAGGAAGGCCTTCTTCATTGCTGCTGCTACTGTGAGGTCTGGGACTCTGCTGGGAAGAACAGGCCCCCAGTCCTCGGGGTCACGTTGCCGATGGCCGTTGGCGGGGCCGTCTTAATACGCTCGGCAGAGGATGGTGCTCGGAGAAGCTGTGCCGGAGGGGATGGTCGTCGGCTCGGAGGTTCGACGGACTCGGAGTCTGCTGCGGTCGGGGCGCTTTCACTGTGTGCTGCGTCTGCGAGGCTGAGACCGGCGGCATCGTGGAAGTCCATAGCGGGGGTATTCCCTTCTGACACCTGCATGGGTTGATGAGTCTATTGGGACCCTGAGGACTTGTGGAAACTGTGTGATGGTTTCGAACTTATAATCTTTTAACATCTTTGGACTATTTTTACTGTGCCCATGGTCTGTTTTTTATCAATTATGGTATTGTTTGCACTGTTGTAACTATATGTTAACTATAACTATATGTAACAGAGGTCAGGATTGAACCCAGATCAATAGAGTTGTGAGGAAGCAGCTTTACTACCGGTCTCAGAATCAGAGTCAGGTGTAATATCATGGGCATGTCATGAAATTTGTGGTTTTGCAGTAGCAGTACAATGTACCCTATGATAAAAACTATAAATTCCAGGTATATCTATGTCTATCTATAAATATTATACAAAATTAAATATATAGCAAAAAGAGCAAAAAAATAGAAAAAAGTGAGGTAGTGTTTGTGGATTTTTCCTGCCCACTTCTTTGTCCTAGACACATACAGGTCCTGCAGTGATGGTACCCTACACCCCAAGACATTTTCTGCTAACCTGACAGTTTGCTGTATTGTGAGAGACCGAATAGCAATGGCTGGTGTGAGAATGCTCGCTGTGATGGCAGTATAGCATTGCTCCAGAACGTTCTTGCAAAGATGGCATTTTACCATCTCTCCTGAATTGCCCATCAGGAACTGTTATGTACTTTGCTTCCCAGAAACTTGGCTATCCACTGCCACTTCAGACACAATGCTGCAGCTCGATGGTTTCACCATTCTCTGCAAAGACAGGACAGCTCAGTCTTTTAAAGGCAGAGGATTGGAGCATGACTTATCGTGGTGTACAGACATGGTGGTTCTTTTTCACTGCTGCACACCCGACCTGGAACATCCAGCAGACAAATGTTGTCCTTTTTTTCTGCAGAAGGAGTTTTCCACCATCATCCTATAGCAGTATACATTCCACCTCTGGGTACTGTCAGGCAGGCACTGGAGGAGCTGAGTATTGTAATCAGCTGGCACGAAAGAGCGCATCCTGATGCTCTCCCTATCCTGCAGGAGATTTCAACCAGGTCAGCTTGAAGAAATCTCTAAACAAGTACCAGCAACACATCAGCTGTGCACCCAGAGGAGCCAACACACTTGACCACTGTTTTACCAACGTCAAGAACACATATCGCACCATCCCACTCTCATACTTTGGGAAGAATGATCACCTGGTTGTAGTTCTACTCCTGGGGTATAAGCAGAGACTGAAGACCAAGGACCAAAAATGTACGCACAAGGGAGGCGGACGAGAACTGGCAGGAGTGCTTGGCATCAGACAATTTCAGGGAATCATCTTTGAATCTGAATGAATATCCCATAGTTGTCACTGACTTCATCAAGACCTGCGTGGATAAGTGTGCCCCTACAAGAACACACTGGACATGCACAGACCAAAAGCCATGGATGAACCAGGGGGAGGATCACAGTCTGCTAAGGGCTAGATCTGTGGTGTTCAAGTCTGGTGTTCAAGAACTATACAAGAAGTCCAGGTACAATCTGCGGAAGATAATTTTAAGAGTAAAAAGCAATTCAGATTCAGGTTAGAGACAGAATCAGATGAACGTCGGCTCTAACAAGGTTTGCAGGCGATCGCTTCCCACAAGGCAAAACCTAACATCATGAATGGCTGTCATTCTTCATTCCCAGATGAGCTCAATGCCTTTTATGTACGTTTTGAAAGGGAGAATAAAACTACATCTATGTGAATCCCTGTAGCATCTGGTGACCCTGTGACTTCGGTCTCAGAAGCCAATGTCAGAACATTTTTCTGAACTCTCACAAGGTGCCAGGCCCCGATGGTGTACCTGGTAGGGCTCTGAAAACCTCGATCAACCAACTGGCAGAGTGCCGAAAGACATCTTTAATCTCTCACGGCTGCAGCTGGAGGTTCCCACCTACTCCGAAAGGGCGACAATCATACCAGTGCCCAAGAAGAGCAGGATGAGCTGCCTCAATGACAATTGCACAGTCGCGCTCACATCTACTGTGAAGTACTTAAAGAGGTTGGTCATGGCTAGAATCAATTCCTGCCTAAGCAAGGACTGGACACAATGTAATTTGCCTATTGCCACAACAGGTCTACAGCAGATGCAATCTCACTAGCTCTCCACTTAGTCTTGGATCACCTGGACAATAACAATTCCTACGTCAGCTACTGCTAATTGATTACATCTCCGTGTTCAACACCATCGTACTCTCAGTTCTAATCAACAAGCTCAAAAGCTTGGGCCTTCATACCTCCCTTTGCAACTGGATCCTTGACTTCCTCACCGGAAGACCATTGTCTGTGCAGATTGGAAATAACATCTTCTCCTCACTGACAATCAACACTGGCACACCTTAAGGTTGCATGCTTAGCCCACTGCTCTAATCTTTCTACACCCATGACTATATGGCTAGTCACAGCTCAAACACCATAATAAGTTTGCTGATCACACCTCAATTGCTGTCGGAACTTCAGATGGTGACAAGGACATGTACAGGAGCTGAGATAGGTCATCTGGTTGAGTGGTGTTGCAACAAAAACCTTGCACTCAATGTTAGTAAGATCAAGGGATTGACTCTGAACTTCAGCATGGAAGTTGAGGGAACACACACCAATGCTCACTAAGGGATCAGCAAGAGCTTTCTCATTACTACAATCAGGGAGGAGACACACACTCACTGTTTTAGGAATATCTTCTTCTTCACCACCATCAGATTTCTGAATGGACAATGAACCCATAATTAATACCTCACTATTTTTGCTCTCTTTTTTGCACTACTGATTTAATTAATTGTATATTTATTTATTGTAATTTATAGTTTTTTAATGTATTGCACTGAACTGTTGTTGCAAGACAACAAATTTCACGACATTTCCCAGTGACATTAAATCAGATTCTGATTATGAAATGTAGAGACTGCAGTGGAATGGGGTGTGCATACTTTATTAAATTGTATAGTTTATGCACACAACTGAAGACAAATTTCCACCACATAATCTCTTCAGAACCAATGAAGATTGTTCATCCTCAGTGATATTTCCTTGACTCTCCAGAGCAATAAAATGTAGCTCCAATACTTCTACCACAGTCCAAGGGTTCTTAGCTTGTGTTCCTCACAGCCAGGATCAGAATGCAATAGAGAAAGTTGTTACGTACAGGAAAAGGCAAATATCCTGCATGTCAGTGCTTCCTTTTCAACTCTAACAGCACTCATTGACTGAGTAACAGCGTCACTTCAGGAAGCTCTGTAAATTTACAAATCCCATTGGGGATTTGCTGATCATAAAATATTATGGTTTAATGTAGAGTGTTTCTGTGTTATTATATTATAAGATATAATATTAATTTATTTATAATATATTATTATATATAATACAATATACATTATATATAAATATATTTATACTTCTATAAATATAAAAAAATTATATATATAATTATATATAATCTATATTATAAGATATATTATATCTCCATTATAAGATATAAATGCGGGTTGTTGAACTATGTCAGATATTTGGTAAAATAACCACAAGAGGGAAGCAAAGTAAGGAGCAATTAATGTCTGGTGTGCGGAAGTGCGAGACAGAGCATACAGTGATTAAAGACGCTGCTAATAAGCGGACCTCAGTCTCAGCAGGTAGTGAAGGCTTATTTCAGGCTCATTGTATGACGGCTGGTATGAAGGCTCATTGAACGCCTATGAAGACTTGTGTGAATCGGAATCAGAATCAAGTTTAATATCACCAGCGTATGTTGTGAAATTTGTTGTTTTGCGGCAGCAGTATAATGTAATACATAATAATAAAAACTCTGAATTATAGTAAGAAGTATATATATTTTAAAAAGTTAATTTAAATGAAATAGTGTTAATGGGTTCAATGTCCATTCATAAATCAGATGGCAGAGAGGAAGAAGCTGTTGAGTGTGCACCTTCAGGCTCCTGTACCTCCTCCCTGATGGTAGCAATGAGAAGACGGCATGCCCTGGGTGATATGGGTCCTTAATGATTGATGCCACCTTCATGAGGCATCGCTCCTTGAAGATGTCCTGGATGCTGGAGAGGCCCATGTTCATGATGGAGCTGACTGAGTACAACCTTGTGCAGCTTATTTGATCTTGTTCAGTGCCTGCCCCACCCCCCACCATTCCAGATGATGAAGAAGATTCACTGAAGACTTGCATGAAGGCTTAAGGCTGATTTATACTTGTGCGTCCCATCGACACCGTAAGTAATGCGTACCCTCTGCCATAGGGTGATGTACACCTCTCCAGAAAAGTTACTCACGTGTCGCGGCGACGCAGACCGCAACAACTGTGATTGGTCCGCTTGGTAGCATCGCATTTCCTCCTACGCATTTCCGCCATGCCTGTAGGCTGTCCGTACGCCGATGCGAAATAAATGAAGCAAATAGTCAGATCTACCTGCTGACATGCGAAAATGTTTGAAATGCATTTCCTCGTCCGTGTCTCTCACAAAGAAACTCAACTCAGTGGCATAGAAACCCCACCGCCAACTAGTGTTTTGACGCACACCAACGCATGCTCCCTATGGCGTAGAGTGGCACAGAAGTGAAAATCAGGGTTACAGTGTAGACTGTGGCATTGTCCATACGCACAAGTATAAATCAGCCTTTTTGAGTGTTTACTGTATGAAGGCTTGTATGAAGGTTTATTGCAATTTTAATAATATCCTAAGTGCACATCATCCACTGACTTACTGTATGTGGAACAGCATACACAGGAAGTTGAGGTCAGGAGTACTGGGATCAGGAACCTGGGCAGGTTTACATTCAAGCTGCAACTGACACTTACTAGCTGAAACTTGTATGGGAGTTGTTATATCTGTGGAGGGCTGACTTCTACAGCCTTAAGGTTGCTGCCAAAATCCTTAGTGGTAAGTCAGGGGCTTGGGATTAGGTCAACAGAGGGCATACCTCAAGATCCCGTGCCATGGTTCATCCTGAGCTGCTGCGGAGAGCGGACTCTCAGATCCACGGGCTTTGCCTAGGGACACACACACAGGCGGATATCAGGTGCTGTTGGAAGATCAAAAACTCAGTGAAAAGTTGCCCTACAGTCTACCCAGAACTTGTAGGTCTGCCAGCACATCAAGATGTCCATAGAGGAATGCTGCTGACTAGCACATTCCAGGCTGCAGGAGAATGTACTGAGGGGCACACTGAAGCTTTGCATAGCCACTGCAAAGGCTCAGTGGAGTAGGACCACAGTGTAGGGTTCTTCTGCTACTGGAGAAGGAGGGATGGGTTGAATGAGGAAGCCCTTCAATTATTATAGAACTGTACCACCCCAGAGGGCCACACGAGTGGTAACAGTCCTCTTAGTTTTAAGAAATGTAATTGAACTTATTGCACTGTCTATGAAGTTGAGGGGAAGTTGAAGAGTGAGTCAATGGAATACGTGCTATTCCTAGTTGAGAGGGTGAGAAAGTTCAAGTTCCTGGGTGTCATCATCTCTGAAGATCTAACCTGGGCCCAAAATATTGATGCATTTATGAAGAAGGCATGTCAGCGATTATATTTCATTATGAGTTTGAGGAGATTTGGTACATCACCAAAGCGTCTTAACCAATTTCTACAGATGTGCTGGTTACATCACCATCTGGTGATGGAGGGGGCCACTCCACAGGATTGGTAAAGGCAGAGAACTGCAAACTCAGTCAGTTCCATCATCAACACTAGCCTCCCCAGCGATGAAGACATCGTCAAAAGGTGATGCCCCACAAAGGGCAGCATCCATCACTGAACCCATGATCACCAACTTGCTATTTTTTACTATAATTTACAGTTTTTATTATTATGTACTGCAATGTACTGCTGCCAAATAGCAACATATTTCATGGCATATGCCAGTGATATTAATGCTAATTCAGATTCTGATAAGGAACCCCAAATCCCAGGACATCTAATTTCTTATTGTAGTTTATAATTTTATATATGTCTTGCACCATGCTACCACCATAAGGTAAATTTCATGACATATGTCATTGATTATAAACCTGATTCTGATTCTGAATGTAAAAATGAAAAGGCATTGCATGATTTGTTCTTGTAGATATTTCTTATTATGAATTAAGTTGTTAAGTTTTTATTGTGTGATTAAGCACATCCACATTTTGAAATGAGCAGTTTCAGATCTATATTAGGTCACTTCTGTGCAGTCAGGAAATAACAAGTAAGAAAGCATATTGGCTGGCAGAAGACCAGAGGTTTATGAAAGGAACTAAAGTAGTTTCTTTCTAAAGCCATCTGGTTGTTTCCCCAGCAGAGGTGTTGAAGTTAATCCAAAGGTATGCATAAGATTTTGCTGAAATAGAATGTTATTTTTGAGTTTAATAGACACTAAACTAGATGCTAATGGTTTACACATACTATCTACCTGTAGTTTTTACTTGTCAGAATCTTATAATGTTTACCTGCAGAAAAAATAACCAAGGTCTTACTTACCTATGTACATTTACTTGTGCGAATGGAAGAATGTGGCACCTACACTGTATTTTGTGGTTTTTCAATTTCACTCCTGTTCATCAGAATCAGAATTAGATTTAATATCACCAGATATACACATATACATACACACACACACAAACATATGTATATGTATGTGTGTGTGTGTGTGTGTGTGTGTGTGTATAAAATAGTTAAGTTAAAATAAGTAGTGCAAAAAAAAAGAAATAAAAAATAGTGAAGTAATGTTCATGGGTTCAATGTCCATTCAGAAATCAGATGGCAGAAGGGAAAAAGTTGTTTCTGAATCCCTGAGTGTGTGCCTTCAAGCTCTTATACCTCCCTCTGGACAGTAACAGTGTGAAGAGGGCACGTTCTGGGTGGTAGGGATCTTTAATGATGGATACCGTCTTCCTAAAGCACAACTACTTGAAGGTACCTTGGATACTATGAAGGAGTATATATATATATATATATATATATATATATATATATATATATATTCATGATGGAGCTGAATAATTTTACAAGTTTCTGCAACTTACTTCAATCTTGTGCAGTATCTACCCCCCCCCCCACCCCCCGCCATACCAGATGGTGATACAGCCAGTCAGAATGCTCTCCATGGTACATTTGTAGAAGTTTTTGAGTGTTTTAACTGACAAACCAAATCTCCTCAAACCCCTGATGAAATATAGCTGCTGTCTTGCCTTCTTTACGTTGCCATCCAGATTAGGTCCTCAGAGATATTGACACCCAGGAACGTGAAATTGCTCACTCTCTCCACTTCTGATCCCTCTATGTGTTCCCTCGTCTTACCCTTCCTGAAGTCCACAATCAGCTCTTTGGCCTTGCTGACGTTGAGCGCAAGGTTGTTACTGTGACACCATTCAACTAACTGGTATATCTCGGTCCAGTATGCTCTTCCATTACCATCTAAAATGCTGCCGACAATGACTGTATCATCAGCAAATTTATAGATGCTGTTTGAGCTATGCCTGGCCTCACAATCATGGGTGTAGAGAGAGTAGAGCAGTGGGCACAGCACACATCCCTGTGGAGTGCCAGTCTCAATATCAGTGAGTGGAGATGCTATTTCCAATTGCACAGATTGGGGTCTTCCGGTTAGGAAGTCGAGGATCCACTTGCAGAGGGAGGTACAGAGGCCCAGGTTCTGTAGCTTTTCGATCAAGACTTTAGGAATGATGGTGTTAAATGCTGAAGTATAAACATAGGTATTTGCATTGTCCAGGTGATCTAATGCTGCGTGGAGAACCACTGAGACTGCATTTGCTGTAGACCTACTGTGGTGATCGGCAAATTGCAATGCGTCCAGTTCCTTCCTGACCCAGGTGTCGATTCTAACCATAGCCAGCCTCTCAAAGCGTTCATGTCATTGAGTCTGTAATAAAACCAAGGAGTTAGGAGGTTATATCCTGACTCACTTGATTTTTGAATGTCTGACTGTCTAGTTGATGTTACAACACCTCAGCGAGGGTAGAACAGAAGTTTACTTTGGTTAAAGTAAAAGCCTGGGGAGTGGTGAGATGAAGAACAGAGAGCCCAGGGGTAAGAGAAAATCAGGTCCATCATCATTGTGAAACCTGGAACATGAGTGAATTGGCAGCTTTCTTATCAGATCTGCTGCACCATCTCTCCCAATTGCAACCCCACCCCCTCCCATGATGGGAAATAATCATTGCCACTTGCTATAAAGTTGTAGTGTTGCAAATGAACTTTTCAGAAAGGTGCCAAGCTGCATTAGTTGAATCCTATGAATGTGACATTTAGTTTATTTTTAGATTAAAACCATTTTGTATTAACTTATTCATGCACTGTGTCATCTCCAGTGTTGAGTCATGTTTGTCTTTAACTAACTCCTCCTGTAACTCTGGGCAAAACTCCTTGGCTACAACCAATCACCTTCAAGGCAGTGGGTGGATGAACAGCTTAAACAACTAACTCCCCACTCTCAGCCCTTCAATACAGCTTCCCCACCCCCTCCAAACTTTTTTGGGAATTGAGAAAGAGAAAGGCAATGGACTAAACTGGAGAATTTCCTTGGCACTGCTCACTGTGTAAAACACACGATCTAACATTGACAACACACGCAAAATGCCGAAGGAACTCAGCAGGTCAGGCAGAGTCCATGGAAATGAATAAGCAGTCAATGTACTGGGCCAAGACCCTTCACCTAGTCTTCATGGTTGCCACTTTCTTGTGGCACCAGCTCTTGAAGATGCCCTTAAAGGTGGAGGGGCTTGTGCCCATGATGGAGCTGGCTAAGTCTACAACCCTCTGCTGTCTCCTGCAATCCTGTGCAATAGAGCCCCCCCCCCGCCCCCCCATGCCAGGCTGAGATGCAGTCAGACTGTAGTGGACACCTGTAGAAATTTGTAAGTGTCTTTGGTGACATAACAAATATTCTCAAAATTCATATGTGATCAATTAAAGGATGTTGCTGAGGTCATGCATCTGGTGGATACGCAGGGATGAGAGGGTGTTGTGTTACATAGGTAAGGAGAGACCAGACAACAAAGGGATTAACACAGTTATGAGAATTAAAATCGCCCTCTGGCTTAACCGGGACCCATTAAAGATGATCAAGGGGTGATGTGTAAACAGGACCTGGTTCAAGCTAATTCAAACTTCAACCAAGTAAAAACATCCTCACTCCAAAACACAAGAGATTCTGCGGATACTAGAAATCCAGAGTAACACAATCAAAGTGCTGGAGGAACTCAGCAGGTCAGGCAGCATCTATGGAAAAGAATAACTTGGCATTGTTTTGGACCAAACGCTTCAGCAAGACTGGTAAGGAAGCGCCAAGAAGCCAGAATAAAAAGTAGGGGGAGAGGAAAAAGTACAGGCTGGCAGGTGACTCTCAGTCCAATCAAACCAACGTTTCAAATCAACATTGGATGTCTATGATGTTTTAAATATTCACTGCATTTCAGTTAAAAATGTTGAAATGTTTTTATTTATGACATCTCTGTTTTAATTATTCAGTGCCAGACTGTTGGGCAATACCATCTTGAAATTATTACAAAAAAAAAACTCCTTGTATTTAAGAATATGTGAAGGAGTTACTGTACTTAAGGGAGATAAGTAGCAGGTGTGATTTATAGAACATAATAAAAAAATACTTATACCAGTCTGGATCCAAAAGCTTCATGAATAAGTATCAACTTTAGCCTGGAGACTTCCAGACAGGATTGTGTATCTCTGCAACTAATCCAGCATTTAAAAAATATAGTTACTGTTTCACACATGACACTTCGGGACAAATAAATCAGATTGAAATTATTCATTTGACAGGGTCAAATGATGAGTTGATAATTAGGGAAACATGGTAATATTTTATTCATGAACAAGAGCACAGAATCCAAACTCACACCAAAAATTCAGAAATTTGCAGATGCACCAGGGCAAGCTGTGCAATGTATTACAGTAGAATTGTGTGAGACAAACTGTGTGTGTAATGGCCAGAAATTTACAGTTTGTAGACTAATTAATTAATTAATTTGTTAATTTATTTGTGGTAATATTACTTTATATATTTGTGTGTGTGTGTGTGTGTGTGTGTGTGTGTGTGTGTGTGTGTGTGTGTGTGTGTGTGTGTGTGTGTGTGTGTGTGTGTGTGTGTGTGTGTGTATCAGTTATATATCCTGTGCTGTGTATCTTCGATCAGAGGAACATTGTTTTACTTAGACCATAAGACCTTAAGACACAAGAGCAGAATTCGGCCATCTGGCCCATCGAGTCTGCTCCGCCATTCAATCATGGCAGATCCTTTTTCTCTATCTCCTCCTCAACCTCAGTTCCTGGCCTTCTCCCTGTAACCTTTGATACCATGTCCAATCATGAACCTATCAATTTCTGCCTTAAATACACCCAATGACCTGGCCTCCACAGCTGCATTTGGCAACAAATTCCACAAATTCATCACCCTTTGGCTAAAGAAAGGTGATATTTGGTGATATATGTACACGTATACGGTTGAATGACAATAAACTGAACTTGATATTGAACTTGAACCACAAGTGTGTTGACAGGTGAAAGACTCAGTCATCTCCTTTGAAGGTTGGAAAAATTGCTGTTATTTAATCTCACCAAAAAATTAAACAAATGAAATTTGACATCTGAACTTTTTCTTTGTTGTACAACCTTACATAGTTCCTTTATACACTAAGTGGCCATTTTCTTAGGTACAATTGCTCATTAAGACAAATATTTAACCAGACAATCATGTGACAGCAACCTAATGCATAAAAGCATGTGGATATAGTCAAAAAGTTCAGTTGTTGTTCAGACCAAACAACATGGGGAAGAAATGTGATCTAAGTGACTTTGACTGTAGAATGATTGTCAGTGCCTGACGTGGTGGTTTGAGTATCTCAGAAACTACTGATCCCCTGGGATTTCTCTGCACAGCAGTCTCTAGAGTTTATAGAGAATGATGAAAAACAACAAAACAATCCAGTGAGTGGCAGTTCTGTGGGCAAAAACATCTAGTTAATGAGTGAGGGCAGAGGAGAATGGCCAGACTTGTTCAAGCTGACAGGAGGGTGTCAGTAACTCAAATAACCATACATTACATCAGTAGTGTGCAGACTAACATCTCTAAATCCAAAACACATCAAACCTTGAAGTGGATGTGCTACAGCAGCAGAAGGCGATGAACATATATTCAGTAGCTTCTTTATAGATACAGGAGGTACTTGATAAAATGGCCACTGAGCGTAGTTACTGTTCCTTAAGGACTAGAGGTAAGTCATTCAGATCAAGTTCAATTTTTTTTTGAATGAATGAATGTAATTTATTTCGGTCAGTACAAACATAACAAAAGCATCATTTACAATGATGATTTCATAGGACAAAATTACGACAAAAAACATATTCTTTAAAACAGACCGAAAGGGTGTAGGCTGAAATTACAGCTTATTACAGCTACCCCTCTTACTTATACAACAACATATTTGGTGTCAATCATCACATCAAAAACAAAAAATTTCATAATCTTTTAACACAAAATCTAATTCCAAATATCATTTATTTACATTACTCCAATTCATTTTAAATCATGTATTATATTTGTTCATTAAATAATTTTTAAACTTGTTAAATGTAGTGCATGTTTTTAAATTCTTACTACAACTGTTCCATAGATTTACCCCTCTGACTGAAATACAATGATTATTTACATTTGTTCTTATCCTTTGTTTTTGAAATATACATGTTCCTCTCAAATCACGTTGACTTTCTCTCATTTTAAACAACCTTTGGATACTTTGTGGTAGCTGTCCATTTTTTTACTTTATACATAATTTGTATTATTTTAAAATCAAAGTTGAATTGTCATTCAACCATTCATGAGTACCCATGAATATAGCCAAAGGAAATTGTGTTACTCTGGGGCCAAGGTGCAAAACACAGAACCATCAGTCATACGCAGCATTTATCAGATAGAAAGCACATGTAAAATATCAGTAAATTCAGTCACACCAAAAAATATATGGTCCAAGTCCTTGAGTCCATGAATATTGCGGCAGTCTGCAGTCAAACACAACACAACTTGAACACTGCTGAGTGGACCCTAGGGAGCAGCGCTGGTCCAGCTTCGACGCCAAGCCACACCGCGCCCAGCACTCCAGAGGAACACACTGACTCCAACTGCTCTCTCCTGGGCAGCTGAGGTGAAACTGCAACTTAAGAACGAGTCCTCACTACGACCAAGGCCATGCCACTCCCCTGCTGTCCACCTTTGCTCTCTGCCAATAAATTAGCGAATCGGCTTTGCAGCGCTCCACGTTAACGGTGTCAACAGACAATAGGTGCAGAAGTAGACCATTCGGCCCTTCAAGCCTGCACCGCCATTCTGAGATCATGGCTGATCATCTATTATCAATACCCGGTTCCTGCCTTGTCCCCCTATCTCTTGATTCCCCTATCCATAAGATACCTATCTAGCTCCTTCTTGAAAGCATCCAGAGAATTGGCCTCCACTGCCTTCCGAGGCAGTGCATCCCAGACCCCCACAACTCTCTAGGAGAAGAAGTTTTTCCTTAACTCTGTCCTAAATGACCTACCCCTTATTCTCAAACCATGCCCTCTGGTACTGGACTCTCCCAGCATCTGGAACATATTTCCTGCCTCTATCTTGTCCAATCCCTTAATAATCTTATATGTTGCAATCAGATCTCCTCTCAATCTCCTTAATTCCAGCCTGTACAAGCCCAGTCTCTCTAACCTCTCTGCGTAAGACAGTCCTGACATCCCAGGAATTAACCTTGTGAATCTATGCTGCACTTCCTCTACAGCCAGGATGTCCTTCCTTAACCCTGGAGACCGAAACTGTACACAATACTCCAGGTGTGGTCTCACCAGGGCTCTGTACAAATGCAAGAGGATTTCCTTGCTCTTGTACTCAATTCCCTTTGTAATAAAGGCCAACATTCCATTAGCCTTCTTCACTGCCTGCTGCACTTGCTCATTCACCTTCAGTGACTGATGAACAAGGACTCCTAGATCTCTTTGTATTTCTCCCTTACCTAACTCTACACCGTTCAGATACCCATGGTAAATCTGCGTTCCTGTTCTTACTCCCAAAGTGGATAACCTCACACTTATTCACATTAAACGTCATCTGCCAAGTATCTGCCCACTCACCCAGCCTATCCAAGTCACCCTGAATTCTCCTAACATCCTCATCACATGTCACACTGCCACCCAGCTTAGCATCATCAGCAAACTTGATGATGTTATTCTCAATGCCTTTATCTAAATCGTTGACGTAAATCGTAAACAGCTGTGGTCCCAATACCGAGCCCTGTGGCACCCCACTAGTCACCACCTGCCATTCCGAGAAACACCCATTCACCGTTACCCTTTGCTTTCTATCTGCCAACCAGTTTTCTATCCATGTCAATATCTTCCCCCCAATGCCATGAGCTTTGATTTTACCCACCAATCTCCTATGTGGGACCTTATCAAATGCCTTCTGAAAATCGAGGTACACTACATCCACTGGATCTCCCTTGTCTAACTTCCTGGTTATATCCTCAAAAAACTCCAATAGATTAGTCAAGCATGATTTACCCATGGTAAATCCATGCTGGCTCGGCCCAATCCTATCACTGCTATCTAGATATGCCACTATTTTTATCTTTAATAATGGACTCTAGCATCTTCCCCACCACTGATGTTAGGCTGACAGGTCGATAGTTCTCTGTTTTCTCCCTCCCTCCTTTCTTAAAAAGTGGGATAACATTAGCCATTCTCCAATCCTCAGGAACTGATCCTGAATCTAAGGAACATTGGAAAATGATTACCAATGCATCCGCAATTTCCAGGGCCACCTCCTTTAGTACCCTAGGATGCAGACCATCTGGACCTGGGGATTTGTCAGCCTTCAGTCCCATCAGTCTACTCATCACCGTTTCCTTCCTAATGTCAATCTGTTTCATTTCCTCTGTTACCCTATGTCCTTGGCTCATCCATACATCTGGGAGATTGCTTGTGTCTTCCTTAGTGAAGACAGATAGATAGATAGATAGATAGATAGATAGATAGATAGATAGATAGATAGATAGATAGATAGATAGATAGATAGATACTTTATTCATCCCCATGGGGAAATTCAACTTTTTTCCAATGTCCCATACACTTGTTGTAGCAAAACTAATTACATACAATACTTAACTCAGTAAAAAAAATATGATATGCATCTAAATCACTATCTCAAAAAGCATTAATAATAGCTTTTAAAAAGTTCTTAAGTCCTGGCGGTAGAATTGTAAAGCCTAATGGCATTGGGGAGTATTGACCTCTTCATCCTGTCTGAGCATTGCATCGATAGTAACCTGTCGCTGAAACTGCTTCTCTGTCTCTGGATGGTGCTATGTAGAGGATGTTCAGAGTTATCCATAATTGACCGTAGCCTACTCAGCGCCCTTCGCTCAGCTACCGATGTTAAACTCTCCAGTACTTTGCCCACGACAGAGCCCGCCTTCCTTACCAGCTTATTAAGATGTGAGGCGTCCCTCTTCTTAATGCTTCCTCCCCAACACGCCACCACAAAGAAGAGGGCGCTCTCCACAACTGACCTATAGAACATCTTCAGCATCTCACTACAGACATTGAATGACGCCAACTTTCTTAGGAAGTACAGTCGACTCTGTGCCTTCCTGCACAAGGCATCTGTGTTGGCAGTCCAGTCTAGCTTCTCGTCTAACTGTACTCCCAGATACTTGTAGGTCTTAACCTGCTGCACACATTCTCCATTAATGATCACTGGCTCCATATGAGGCCTAGATCTCCTAAAGTCCACCACCATCTCCTTGGTGATATTGAGACGCAGGTAGTTTGAGTTGCACCATATCACAAAGTCCTGTATCAGTTTCCTATACTCCTCCTCCTGTCCATTCCTGACACACCCCACTATGGCCGTGTCATCAGCGAACTTCTGCACATGGCAGGACTCTGCGTTATATTGGAAGTCTGATGTGTACAGGGTGAACCGGACCGGAGAGAGTACGGTTCCCTGCGGCGCCCCTGTGCTGCTGACCACCGTGTCAGACCTACAGTCTCCCAACCGCACATACTGAGGTCTATCTGTCAAGTAGTCCACTATCCAATCCACCATGTGAGAGTCTACTCCCATCTCCGTTAGTTTGTGCCTTAAGATCTTGGGCTGGATGGTGTTAAAGGCACTAGAGAAGTCAAGGAATGTAATCCTCACAGCACAACTGACCCCCTCTAGGTGAGAGAGTGATTTGTGCAGCAAATACGTGATAGCATCCTCCACTCCCACCTTCTCCTTATACGCAAACTGAAGAGGATCCTGGGCGTGCCTGGTTTGTGGCCTCAGATTCTGTATTATCAGCCGCTCCATGGTCTTCATCACGTGCGACGTCAAGGCAACAGTCTGAAGTCTGAAGTCATTCAACTCCTTTGGTTGTGGTTTCTTCGGTACCGGGAGATCTAAAGTACTTATTAAATTCTTCCGCCATTTCTCTGTTTCCCATAACAATTTCACCCAATTCATTCTTCAAGGGCCCAGCATTGTTCTTAACTTCTTTCTCTTCACATACCTAAAAAAGCTTTTGCTATCCTCCTTTATATTCCTGGCTAGCTTGTGTTCGTACCTCATTTTTTCTCCCCGTATTGCCTTTTTAGTGAAGTTCTGTTGTTCCTTAAAAATTTCCCAGTCATCTGTCCTCCCACTCACCTTAGCTCTGTCATACTTCCTTTTTTTAATGCTATGCAATCTCTGACTTCCTTTGTCAACCACTGTGGCCCCTTTCCCCCCTTTGAATCCTTCCTTCTCCGCGGGATGAACTGATTTTCAGTAGGATGAACTGTCCAGTAGGGTCTTGCAGTTACAAGAAAACTGACTAAGACAATCTCTCACTTTTAGGATATACCATGCCTTTGTGTTATGCCTCCTTTGGCACTTCTCTGACACAGTCAGCAGCAAAATCTCCACCACGACCAATTCCTTCAGTTCCTCTGCCAATGAGCAACTCATTGATGGGGCAGACTTGCAGTGCTTGAAGTTCTTAATGCCTAGCAGGTCTTACAATTGTAAAATAAATCTTATCTATAAATTTTGAGATAATAGTCTAACCAACCATGCTGTTTAAAATTTGGCTAAAACAGAATATTAATAAAATACTATCAAACGTAGAGTGAAAACCCTAGCTTTGCACGCTACAGATCATTTCATCACATCAGCGCATTGAGTTAGTACAAGGGTAAACAATAACAGAACACAGAATCTAGTGTTTCAGAGACAGAAGTACAGTGTAGGCAGAAAGAGGGTGCATAGCCATATCGAGGAATATTGTGACTTCAAGAGTCCATCTTATCATACTAGGGGATGTTCAAGACTTATAATGGAATAGAAGCTGTACTTTAGGATGGTGGTATATGTTTTCAGGTTTTTGTTACCTTCTACCCGATGGGATGGTGAAGAAGAAAATGTCTGGGCTAGGTGAGAGGGATCATAGATCAGTCATGATGGAATGACGAAACAGATTCGAGAGCCTAATAGCTTTATTTTGATCCTATGTCTTATGGTCTTCTGGGTGGGGACTTTGTTTTTGCTGGCTGCTTTACCAAGGTAGCGAGAGGGTAGAGAGAATCCCTGGAAGGGAAGCTGGTTTCTGTGCTATGCTGAGCTGTGTCCACAACTCTCTGCAGTTTCTTGTGTTCTCGTGCAGAACAGTTAGCTTTCCAAGACAAAATGCATCCAGACAGAATGGTGCATCGAGAAAAATTGGTAAGAGTCAATGAGGACATGAGAAATTTCTTTAGCCTCCTGAGGAAGTAGAGGCATTGATGAGCTGTAACATCTACATGGAGTTCACTTGAAGGTCTCAACCATCTTGACCTCAGCACCAGGGGTACAAACCGAATTGTGTGCACCACACCACTTCCTGAAGCCTACGACCAACAACCAATTGCATCTGATAATTCAGGAAGTTGTACAGAACTTGCCACAGGGTACGACAACAAACTGGATAACCTAATTTACAGAGCACATATTCATTCAGACAAGCCAAGGTTGTGATTTTTTGAGAATAAATGGACCTTATCTACCTCATTATGATCTGGCACTTTATCGTTCACCTGCACTGCACTTTTTCAGTAGTTTTTACATATTATTCTGCATGTTGTATAACGATCTGATCTGTATAAACAGTTGGCTAGACAAGCATCTACTGTACTGTGACAATGATAAACAAATACTAATTGTTTATGCATCACCTCACATTTAACTGAACAATTCTACTAATGCATGATAAGCCTAACTGCTTTGGCTAAACAACAAATTCCACGTCACACACTCAGTGGCCACTTCATTAGGGACAACTGTGCACCTGTTCGTTAATGCAAAAATTTAATCAGCCAACCATGTGGCAGCAACTCAATGGATAAAACTAAGTAAACATGGTCAAGAGGTTCAGTTGTTGTTCAGAATAAACATCAGAATGGGGAAGAAATGTGATCTAAGTGACTTTGACCGTGGAAAGTTTGTTGGTGTCAGATGGTGTGGTTTGAGTATTAGATTAAATTAGATTAGATTCAACTTCATTGTCATTGTGCCACGTACAGATACTAAGCCAAATGAAATGCAGTTAGCATCTAACCAGAAATGCAAAGAATAGTGTTATTTACAAAATAACTGCAAATAAAAAGTAACTGCTACAGCACACAAATATAAAAGTACTGAGACTGTACAATATGGGTGCAATACTGCTTAGTGCAGTGATGTGAGGTTCAGCAGGGTCACAGCCTCAGGGAAGAAGCTCTTCCTGTGCCTGCTGGTGCGGGAGCGGAGGCTCCTGTAGCGTCTACCGGATGGGAGGAGAGTAAAAAGTCCACGGTTAGGGTGAGATGCATCCTTGATAATGCTTTTCACCCTGCCCAGGCAGCATTTATGGTAGACGTTCTCAATGGTGGGCAGTTGGGTGCCGATAAACCACTGGGCAGTTTTTACCACACGCTAGAGTGCTTTGCGGTCCGATACGGGACAATTACCAAACCACACTGAGATGCATTTGGCGAGTATGCTCTCAATGGTACAGCGGTAAAAGTCCATCAGTATCCTGGGACAGAGGTGAGCTTTCTTGATGCTCCGCAGGAAATAAAAGCACTGTTGCACCTTTTTGATCAGGATGGAGGAGTTCAGGGACCAGGTGAGATCCTCGGAAATGTCAGAAATATCTCAGAAACCGCTGATCTCCTGGGAGTTTCCCACTCAGGTTTCTCTAGTGTTGACAGAGAATGGTGCAAAAAACAAAAAAAAACGTACTGTCAGCAGTAGTTCTGTGGGCAAAAATACCATGTTAGCGAGAGAGGTTAGAGGAAAATGGTCAGACTGTTTCAAACCAACAGGAAGGCAATAGAAACTCAAATAACGATATGTTGCATGGGTGGTGTACAAAAGAGCGTCTCTGAATGCACAACACACCAAACCCTGAAGTGGATGGCCTACAACAGCAGAAGAACACAAATATCTCCTGTACCTAATAAAGTGGCCACTGAGTGTATGCCTGTTAAAATAAATCTGATTCTGAGAGTTAAGTTGACTGGCCTCTTAATGATGGGGTCATCCTTCTGGTGCAGATTCTCAGCTGTCCAATGAGGCCTATGTGGGAACCATAGGTTCATCAAAATGGGGTGGGGACAGCTTAGAAGATTCATTTAGTTCAGCACCCCTCCCCACTCCCGTACTCCTAATGCAATGCTGAAAATGTTCACAACACCATCCAAAATATTCCTTTTCCACTTTAGAGATTGTTGGCTAGAGATTCCCAGGAGTCAGTGGGGACGTCCTTAAATATTTTCATTAGTTTGCTCATAACTGATAGAGGTGTGCAAGATGAGCCCACTGCTGTCTGTAAGGAGTTTGCACATTCTCCCCGTGACCTCTTGGTGCTTTGGTTTCCTCTCATATTTCAAAGATGTACAGGTTGGTAGGTTAATTGGTCTTTGTAAATTGTCCCATGATTAGGCTAGGATTAAATTTGGGGGATTGCTGGATGGCACAGCTTGAAGGGCTGGAAAAGTCTATTCCACATCGTATCTCAAAAAAATCAATAAATAAGATGACTAGATCATGTGAACAGGCAGAGACTTCTTCCCGGGGTAAAAATGGCTAATATGAGGGGGCATAATTTTAAGGTGATTGGAGGAAAGTATACAAGGAATGTCAAAGGTAGTTTTTTAAAAAGAAACAGAGAGTAGTAGAATACGGTGCCATGGATGGTGGCAGATACTTCAGGGACATTTAATAGGCACATGAATGATAGAAAAATAGAGGGCTCTGGCTGAGGGAAGGGTTAGATTTGAACTTCAAGTAGGTTAAAAGGTTGGTGTGCATCAATGTGGCCTGCCCAAGATATCGAGCAGAGGGTAAACAGCCCCTCATCACTGGGGGGAGGTGGGGGGAGAAAATGGGAACACTGAACTTGGCTCACTCATCCTCATAGTCAATAAGAGGATTTATGCAGAAAGTATTGTAGAATATTTCTAGTCCCTTACTTTTAAAGATAAATAGCTAGCTTTATTGTCACATTTGTATCGAAGCATTCAATGAAATGTGGTGTTCTGTGCCAATGATCAACACAATCCGAGGTTGTGCTGGAGGCAGCTGCAAGTGTCACCACACTTTCAGCTTCAGCATAGCATGCCCACAATTTAACCCTAATGAGTCGTAAGAACTGAACCCCAATCAAACTCATTGGCATTGTAAAGTGTCACACTAACAGCTATATTACGATACCGCATAGCTACTGTAAACTGCCTGCTGTGTGTGGAACGGGTCTCAGAAATCACACAGTAGAACAGGAATCATGGAGTCAGACAGCAGCGAAAGAGGCCCTTCGGCCCACCATGTTCCTGTCAGCCATCTACACCAATCCCATTTTCCAAAACTCATCACATGCGTATTTCAGTGCTCATGTAAATAATCTTAAATATTGAGATAGTACCCGCCATTCATCCCATCGAATCTGCTCTGCCATTCCACAATGGATGATTTATTTATTTATTGAGATACTGTACCGAACAGGCCCTTCCAGCCTCCCAATTTAACCCTAGCCTAATTACGGGACAACTTACAATGACCAATTAACCTGCCAACCGGTACCTCTTTGGACTATGGGAGGAAACTGGAGCACCCGGAGGAAACCCACGTGGTCACAGGGAAAACATGCAAACTACTTACAGGCAGTGGCAAGAATTGAACCTGAGTCGCCTGACTTGTAAAGTGTGTGATAACCACTATGCTACCATGATGACTCAGGGGATTTATTATCCCTCTCAACCCCATCCTCCTGCATTCTCATTGTAACCTTTGATACCTTTATTAATCAAGGACCTATCAACTTCAACTTTGAATATACCCGATGTGAATTAATACTCCCTGTGGTCAAGATTTCAAAATTCTTATGGATGAAAGATTTCTTAGAAAAATCTTCTATTCTCCTCCATATCTTAATACCATCCCCTCTGATAAAATACATCTCTGCTGAAGAAAACATTTCTAGCACTCATGCTCATGAATATCCACAAATACAGCCAAATGAAACAACATTACTCTGGGGCTAAGGTGCAAAACACAGTTCCAACAGTCACACACAGCCCAAGGCACCAATAATAGCACATATAAAGCTGCAATAAAATACAGTCCCACAAAAAATAAAGTCCAAATTCTAGAGTTCTTGAAAGTTGCAGCAGTCTTCATTAAAACACAATACATGCCTTCTGCCGAGCGAACACTGGAGGGCAGCACCAACTCTAACATGGATGCTGTCTATGCCTCTCATTATTCTATACTCCCCACTCAGGATGTCTGATCCAAGGAACACAACCTCAGCTATTCATTCTCTCCTTCTGGCTGAGAAACTTCAAGCCAGGCAACCTCCTAATGTGTCTCCTCTGCATCTTCTCCAGTGCAATCACATCCCTTCCCCCCCTCACTTACCACTTCCTGCAGGGATCACTCCCTCCTCGACTTCTTTGTCCATTCATCCCCCCTACTAATCTCCAACCTGGTATTTATCCTTGCAAGCGGAACATGTGCCACACCTGCCCCGACACCTCCTCCCTCACTACCACTCAGGGCCCCAACGGTCCTTCCAGGTGAGGCAACATTTCACTTACGAGTCAATTGGGGTCATCTACTGTATCTGGTGCTCCCGGTGTGGCCTCCTATAAAGTATATCGATGAGACCTGACATAGATTGGGACACCGCTTTGCCGAGCACCTACGCTCCATCCAGAAAAAATTGGATCTCCCTGTAGCCAGCCATTTCAATTCCATTTCTCATTCTGACTTGTCAGTCCACGGAGGAAAACCACCTTATATTCTATCTGGGTAACCTCCAACCTGATAGCACAAACATCAATTTCTCAAACTTCCAGTAATTGCCCCCCCTTCACCATTCCCCATTAGTCCTTCCCTCCCTCACCATTTTCCTTATCTGCCATCACTTCCCTCTGGTTCTCCTGCCCCAACCCTTTCTTCCATGATCTCTGTCCTCCTATCAGATTCCCACTTTTCCAGCCCTTTATCTCTTTCAGCAATAAGCTTCCCAGCTCTTCACTTCACCCCTCTGTCTTTCCTGCCACCTTATGCTTCTTCCTCCCCTCCCCCGATCTTTTTACTTTGACTACTCCCCTTCCTTTCTGTCCTGAAGAAAGGTCTCAGCCCGAAACATCAACCATTTATTCTTTTCCGTACATGCTGCCTGACCTGCTGAGTTCATCCAGCATTTCGTGCATGTTGCTTTGGACTTCCAGTGTCTGCAGATTCTTGTGTTTGCGAAACTCTGGAGAGTAATGGCTGGGGTGGGGTGGGGTGTGGAGGGCAAGAAGACCCTGTCTTGTAAAGATACCGCCCAGAAGAAGGCAATGGCAAACCACTTCTGTTGGGAAAAAATAGCAAGAACAATCATGATCATGGAAGGACCATAATCGCCCACATCATACAACATGGCACATAATGAATAAATGAATACCCCTCGTGATTTTACACAACTCTGAAAGATCATGCCTTGTTCTACTGCATTCCAATGAAACTGTCCCAACCTACCCATTCTCTCTCTACAACTCAATCCCCTGAATCCCAGAAACATCCTCATATACAACTACAGTCTCTGTGGCATCACTTCCAGGGAACCGAGCAACTGCACTCCAAGGTAGAAGGATTTTCTTGTAATGTCAACAATAAATTTGATTCATAATAAGATATAACCAATGCAAAGGCTTTGTGAAGAAAGGCCAAGGTCCAGGGTCCTTCCTCTGCTGGACAACGTGGGACTGAGTCTAGCGGGAAGTCTCTCAGACAACAGAAGATTGCTTCAACCCACTGAGCCACATGAGCAGCAATGGCACTATGTAACAAAAAGATGGGTTCACATTTCTGAATGTAGTGACCAAATGACCTCAGTAGAAGAGAATATTCAAATAAAATATGAGAAATTCTGGAGATGCTGGAAATCCCAAGCAACATATACAAAATACTGAAGGAACTCAGAAGGCTAGTAAAACTTTCAAGTCACTGCTCTCAAACACCGCGATTTAAATTATAACTGCATGCATGAGGGACTGCACGTTTATAGCCCAGTGGCGGTGGTTGGTACAGTATGGACAAGGCAAGGCTAGACAATAGACAGTAGGTGCAGGAGTAGGCCATTCGACCCTTCTAGCCAGCACCGCCATTCACTGTGATCATGGCTGATCATACACAATCAGTACCCCGTTCCTGCCCTCTCCCCATATCCCTTGACCTCGCTATCTATAAGAGCTCTATCTAACGCTCTCTTGAATGCATCCAGAGACTTGGCCTCCACTGCCTTCTGGGGCAGAGCATTCCACATATCCACCACTCTCTGGGTGAAAAAGTTTTTCTGCATCTCTGTTCTAAATGGCCTATCCCTTATTCTTAAACTGTGGCCTCTAGTTCTGGACTCACCCATCAGCAGGAACATGCTTCCTGCCTCCAGTGTGTCCAATCCCTTAATAATCTTATATGTTTCAATCAGATCCCCTCTCATCCTTCTAAATTCCAGTGTATACAAGCCCAGTCACTCCAATCTTTCAACATATGACAGTCCCGCCATTCTGGGAATTAACCTTGTGAACCTACGCTGCACTCCCTCAATAGCAAGAATGTCCTTCCTCAAATTTGGAGACCAAAACTGCACACAATACTCCAGGTGGGGTCTCACCAGGACCCTGTACAGCTGCAGAAGGACCTCTTTACTCCTATACTCAATTCCTCTTGTTATAAAAGCCAGCATGCCATTAGCTTTCTTCACTGCCTGCTGTACCTGCATGCTTGCTTTCATTGACTGATGTACAAGAACACCTAGATCTCGTTGTACTTCCCCTTTTCCTAACTTGACTCCATTTAGATAGTAATCTGCCTTCCTGTTCTTGCCACCAAAGTGGATAACCTCACATTTATCCACATTAAACTGCATCTGCCATACATTTGCCCACTAACCCAACCTGTCCAAGTCACCCTGCATTCTCATAACATCCTCCTGACATTTCACACTGCCACCCAGCTTTGTGTCATCAGCAAATTTGTTAATGTTACTTTTAATCCCTTCATCTAAATCATTAATGTATATTGTAAGCATCTGCGGTCCCAGCACCGAACCTTGCGGTACCCCACTGGTCACAGCCTGCCATTCCGAAAGGGACCCGTTAATCACTACTCTTTGTTTCCTGTCAGCCAGTCAATTTTCAATCCATGTCAGTACTCTGCCCCCAATACCATGTGCCCTAATTTTGCCCACTAATCTCCTATGTGGGACTTTATCAAAAGCTTTCTGGAAGTCCAGGTACACTACATCCACTGGCTCTCCCTTGTCCATTTAGGCAGCATCTCGGAAATTAATAACCAATCCACGTTTTGAGCTGAGACCCCTCTGCGTTTTGGGTGTTTGCTGGGTCTTTTTGTGGGTTATTTTGCGTTTCCTTGTTTTGTAGCTACCTGTAGGGAGACGAAGTTGAAAGTTGTACAAATACTTGAGATTAAACGTACTTTGAACTTGGCTGGAAGGGAAGAGGGAAGACGCCAGAATCAGTGCCCCTGATTCAATGTCCAGGATGAATGGGAACTTTGATTGTCCCCATTGACCCCGTACGTTCTCTCTCCGCCACCCTCCCGTCGAACAGGGGGCACAAAGGCTTGAAAACGCGTAGCGCCGAGCTCATGGACAGGTTCTATCGCCCTGTTATAAATGGTTTCTCGACCTTGTGTCTGCCTGCCACTTCTTTTCAGTAACTGTTGTACTTTGTTCCGCATTATTATTGCCTAATCGTGCACTGTGTAATGAGTGTAACCGTATGCAAGTTACTTGCTGTACCTCGGTACGTTTCAATAATAATAATCCTGTTTGGTGCTCAATCCGAGAACGCGTCAGTTTCAGCTGGACGGGTTCCCCTCCCGAGGAGCCCGCCTATTCGCACGATTATCGGTAGACACTGCATTTGGGTCGCCGCAGGTCATCAGCAGGGAATAATCAAAAGAAGCAAAACAGGGACCGAACTCGCCCCGGATATTCTCTCCCCCTCTCCCTCTGTAACTGTTGAATTTTATTTTGCATTGTACTGCCTCGATACACTGCGATTATAACGGTACGCAAGGCAAGTTGTTCACGGTACCTCGGAGTATACACGACAGTAATAAACTAATTCCAGTTAATGATTCCGTTCGGAGTTCAGCCAATAACATGCGCAAAGGTAAATTCCCATCTTCTACGTGACGGAGGTTGGGATGATTTCGGGTCTCCGTCTCCAACTGTGCATTCACCCTCGGGTCCCCTTCCCGAGGATAACGCCGGGTCGCCGCAAATCAGCGCCCACTGAATCGGACGAAGAGTAACACAGCGGAATCCGGTTTCGGACACTTTATTGCAGCATGTAAGCTGTACAACTTTTTAACTTTAAAAAGCGAACAACTCTGGTAACAAATGCTCATGATTCACCCAAAACTACCCGGATCGTTGGCTGATTGATAACAGACAGCTAATAAACGTCGACAAAACAAAATTATCAACCCTTTATCCGCTTTACCAGTTCCTTTAAGGAATGACCCCTTTAATTGTTTTACCACGTTAGAGATTTGAAACATAGTATCGGGTGCGGTTATTGGCTCCCTGTGTCTGTCATTAGTAAAGCCGGTTCTTATTGGTTCTTTCCACAGTTCGCGCATTCGATCACTAAACACAAACGCTCGACTTGTGATGTTAGAATGCAAACATCAATGAGGGATGAATATTGGGGCTGATCGGGAGGAGACTGTGAGTTTTAATAATAATTCTCATCCTAATGTTGAGTGACAGTCCCATCTGGGAGTTCACTGCGAGTCCCGCAGCAGTCTCATTTTAACCTTCAGTGCTGCTGGCCGACTGACAGTGACAATCCCACCCGAGTTGTTCAGAGTGAACTGCGATTACAAATCGCACCCTCACGTTCAGTGACAAGATCACCCAGAGGGTCGCATCCTGCAGAAACTCAGCGGTTCAGGCTGCATCTGCGTTGGGACATGGACAGTGGGTGTTTCCAGTCTAGACTCTTCCCTCCCTCCCCCCCCCCCCCCCAGAGATGCAGTCTGACCCCCAGAGTTTGTTATTTTTTTCGGATTCCTGTATCTACACTCTCTTGTGCCTCCATTCTAATGTTTGCTGTGCGTGTCGGTAATTAGTTTATTATAGTGACATGCACTGAGATACTGTGGGTAACTGCATGCCATCCATACAGATCATTTCAAAACGTGCATTAAGGACTTATGTTCATATTATTTTGTGATTGTATTGTGCTATCGTAACTATATGTGATGTGTGTGACTGTTAGGTACTGTGTTTTCCTCCCTGGCCCAGGAGGAGGATGTTTTGTTTAGCTGTATTCATGTGCATGATTGCATAGCAATTGAACTTCACCCAACAGAATGCAGAATATGGTGCTACGGTTACAGAGAAAGGCAGTGCAACTAGGTGCAAAGGTCATGATGAGGTAGATTGTCCGGTCAAGAGTTCATCTTACTGTACAAGAGGCCCATTCAAGTGGTTTAACAGATTTGCCCTTGAACCCAGCAGTGTATGAGTTCAAGCTTTTGTAGGGGCAGAAGATTTTTATGTGAAGATTTCTATGAAGGTTTTTGTGTTGGCGCGCGGCCTAGTGGATAAGACATTGGTCTAGTGATCCGAAGGTCACTGGTTCGAGCCTCAGCTGAGGCAGCGCGTTGTATCCTTGAGCAAGGCACTTAACAACACATTGCTTTGCGACGTCACTGGTGCCAAGCTGCATGGGTCCCAGTGCCCTTCCCTTGGACAACATCGGTGGCGTGGAGAGGGGAGACTTGCAGCTTGGGCAACTGCCGGTCTCCCATACAACCCTGCCCAGGCCTGTGCCCTGGAAACTCCAGGCGCAGATCCATGGTCTCATGAGACCGACGGATGCCTATAGGGGGAGAAGAGAGAATACGATGGATGGGTGGGGTCTTGGTTTATGCTGGTTGCTTTACTGAGGCTGGTTACCAATACCACTCTAATGTTCACTGTCTGAGTTACAGTACCGATCTCTGTCTTGATGTCCACTGTGTGAATTGCAGTCATGTTCCCCATTCTGCTGTTCATTGTAGACACTGTTCCCTCTAAGCTGTGCAGCCACACAGTAACTGTAATGCTCCCACGCCTTTATTGCCTTGCAGCGGGAACTTTCTTTTATATAATGTTAATGTAAAACATAATTAGCAATGGCGTATATCACGTTGATAAGAACATAGATTTCAAAATTATATTAACATTATATAAAAGAAAATTCCAGCTGCACAACAACAAAGGCTACTTGCGCGGGAGCGTTTCAGTAACTGCGTGGCCGCACACACCAGAGGGAACAGTGATTGTAGCTCAGAGGAATAATTCCCTCCAAAGCACCACTGTCGGGATTCTAACTTGCTTCTCAGAATCAGGTTAATATTACTGGCAAATGTCATAAAGTGTGTTGTTATGCAGCAGCTGTACATTGCAATACATTTGAAAAAACTGTAAATTACTATAAGTATATTTTTTTAAAAGCTAAATTAAGTAAGTTGAGCAAAAATAGGGAAAAAAGTAGTGAGGTAGTGTTCTTGGTTTCAGTGTCCATTCAGAAATCTAATGACAGAAGCTGTTCTTGAATCATTGAGTGTGTGTGCCTTCTGATACCTTCCCTTTGATGGTAGCAATGAGAAGAGGGCATGTGTTTGGTGATGGGGGTCCGGAACGATAGATATCCCCGTTTTGAGGCATGGCTCCTTGAAATAGTCCTGGATACTATGGGGACTAGTGCCCAAGATAGCAGTGGATGAATTTACAACTTTCTGCAGCTTACTTTGATCCTGTGCAGTGCCCCCACCCCATACCAGATGGTGATGCAGCCAGTTAGAATGCTTTCCATGGTACATCTGTAGAAATTTGTGAGTGTTTTTGGTGACATACCAAATCTCCTCAAACTCCTAATGGAATATAGCCGCTCTTGTGCCTTCTTTGTAACTGAATCGATATGTCCTCCTAGGTGATGTCAGCACATTTGTGCACCGGTTCATCTTCCAGTGATACATTCAATTCTGCTGCGTATCAAGAACGTCCCTCCAGCATCTCCAGATTCCTGCTCCACCTCGTATCCTCTGTCACCCCGAGGTTGGCCGGTATCACTGAATTTCTTTACGTATTGGCTGTACACCGTTACCTGGGAGAACCAGCCAGTGAAGGCAGTGGCGAGCTTCCCCCCAGCTACCTGTACGACGTGACTGTGACTGACGGCGCCTGTCGGGTGAAGGGTCACCTGTCGCCCGGGCTGAACCCGCTGGTGCAGCGGAACCGCCTGAGAGCGGGCTGCGGAGTCCGCCTGTCCCGCTGCAGCCTGGTGTATGACGAAAAGAGACTGGGATACTGCTTCCTGCAGATCGATGAGCTGGAGCTGGAGCCCGGTGCCGGGCAGCGTGCTTGCCAGCTGGACCCCAGTGCCCTCAGCGATGCCTCCCTCCATGACCTCACCACCAGTCAGAGGGGACGGGATCTGATGACCACCCTGCAGTCGAAAACCCCGCTGAGGGGTGGGCGGACCCACTATTTACCCTTGTGGAATAACACCGACCCGTATGGTGCAGAATGGAACTCCAAACAACCTCCTACCTCAGAGGTTCCCCTCCATGGTAAGTCTGACTTGTTCTAGAGTAACAGAGAAATACGGCCCAGTTATAGGCTGTTCGGCCCATCCAGTCCTTACTGACCATGGTGCACACCCAGACAGTTCCAATTCCCTAAGTTTGGCCCCTACCCCTCCTGCCTTTCCTCTGCATGTACCTCTCCAAGTGCTTCTTAAATGACACTCTTGTACCTATGGCATGGCAACATGATGGCTAGTGTAACACTTTATAGCAGCAGTCGTGGAGATTCGAATCCCGCCATTGGCTGTAAGAAGTCTGTACATTTTTCCCGTGACCACGCGGGTTTCCTCTGGGTGCCCCGGTTTCCTCCTACATTCCAAAAATGTAAATGATAGTAAGGGTTCATAAGTTGAGGGCATCTACGTTGGCACTGGCTGCATGGCGACACTTGTAGACGCACCCCATCACATCCTCAGACCCCACTGATCGTTGTCGCAAATGACACATTTCACTGCATGTTTCGATGTGCATGTGACAAATAAATCTTTCATTAACTTTATTAACACATTCCATATACTCACTGCCCTCTCTGTGAAAAGGTGCTCCTCAGTTCTTTCTTAAATCTTTCCCCACTGACTCTAAATCTCTGCCCGCTAGCTTTGGACTACCCTGGGAAAAAGACTATTACATAAGAACATAAGAGATAGGAGCAGGAGTAGGCCAATCGGCCCCTCAAGCCTGCTCCGCCATTCAACAAGATCATGGCTGATCCAATCTTAACTCTAGTTTTCACCGAATCCCACAAGGCAACAGTGCCAACCAACAGGGCACCATGCCGCCCATTTTATTTTATTATTCATCCCGCCCAAACCCATGTGATCACCCAGGGGAAAAAAAACCGAGTTGCCAATTGAGGAGAAAAAATCTGGAAAATTCCTCTCCGACCCATCCAGGCTATCGAAAACTGGTCCAGGAGATCACATGGCTGATCTAAACCTAGCCTCATGTCCACTTACCTGCTCGCTCACCGTATCCCCTAATGCCATTTTTATCCAGGAAAATGTCTATCTCCGTTTTGAATTTATTGAGTGTAGTAGCTTCCACAGCTCTCTGGGGCAGTAAATTCCACAGCCCCACTACCCTCTGAGTGAAGAAATTTCTCCGCATCTCAGTCCTGGAACGGCATCCCCTTATTTTGAGATTATGCCCCCTAGTCCTAGTTTCACCCATCATTGGGAACATTCTCCCCGCATCCACCCGATCAAGCCCCTTCACAATCTTATATGTTTCAATAAGATCGCCTCTCATTCTTCGGAACTCCAATGAGTAGAGTCCCAATCTACTCAACCTCTCATCATACATCAACCCACCCATCCCCGGAATTAACCTAGTGAACCTTCTCTGCACTGCCTCGAGAGCCAGTATGTCCTTTCTTAAATATGGACACCAGAACTGCACGCAGTACTCCAGGTGTGGTCTCACCAATACCCGGTACAACTGCAGTAAGACCTCCCTGTTCTTATACTCCATCCCCCTAGCAATAAAAGCCAGCATTCCATTGGCCTTCTTGACCACCTGCTGCACTTGCATACTAACTTTTTGTGTTTCCTGCACCAGGACCCCCAGATCCCTTTGCACAGAAGCACTTTCCAGTTTCTCTCCATTTAGATAATAACTTGCTCTATTATTTTTCCTGCCAAAGTGCAAGACCTCACACTTGTCAGTATTATATTTCATCTGCCAAATGTCTGCCCAATCACTCAGCCTATCTATGTCCCCCTGCAGGGTTTCAATGTCCTCCGCACTCATTACACTCCCTCCCATCTTTGTGTCATCAGCAAACTTCGATACGTTGCACTTAGTCCCTTTCTCCAAATCATCAATATAGATTGTAAAGAGTTGGGGTCCCAACACCGACCCCTGCGGAACACCACTAGTCACCAACTGCCAGTCTGAGAATAAACCATTTATCCCAACTCTCTGTTTTCTGTTAGAAAGCCAATCCTCCACCCATGCCAGAATATTATCCCCAATCCCATGATTTTTTACTTTAAGTAATCTTTGGTGTGGCACCTTGTCAAATGCCTTTTGGAAGTCCAAATACACCACATCCACTGGTTCCCCTTTATCTACCCTATATGTTATGTCCTCAAAGAACTCCAACAAATTTATCAAACATGACTTCCCTTTTGTAAAGCCATGCTGACTTTGTCCTATTAAGCTATGTTTATCCAAATGCCCTGTTACTGTTTCCTTAATTAACAATTCCAACATTTTGCCAACCACAGATGTTAGGCTAACTGGCCTATAATTCCCAACTTTCTGTCTATTGCCCTTTTTAAATAAAGGAGTTACATTAGCATTTTTCCAATCTGCCACCCGCCTTATCTCATAATTTTATTCACTTCCATAAGGTCCCCTCTTATTCTCCCATATTCCAAGGAATAAGACACCAGCCTGGCCATCTCCCTCCAAATAACACAGGCTCTCTACTCCGGACAACCTCCTTGGAAATTTGTTGCTCTGTGTTCTACTTATCTCCATCCAGAAAATTTGTGTATTTTCCCCAGCATTATTTTGGTCATTCAGCTGACAATTTGCACTTCTCTCTCTGTGAAAGTTGTTGCTGGAGGTTGCTCATCATCACCTGGCACTGGGCTCCCTCCCAGTATAGACAGCATCTCACAGGGTCTCTAATGGAAATTAGAGAGAGAGGGATAGAAAGAATGAATTTTGGCCCACCAATTCCGCACTGGCCATCAAGCTCCCTTTTCATTAATTCCTTACTAATCAACCCTACCCTCCCTCGTTTCCTCATTCTGGTTAATCCTTCACTGCTTCTCTTCTCATCACCAGGCCATCTCTTCCCTCCGTTTCCTCTCCTTCACTTTCTTCCATGGGGCACTGCCCTCTCCTATCAGATTTCTTCTTCTTCAGCCCTTTATCTCTTCCACCTATCCCCTCCTAGCTTCTTACTTCATCCTATCTTCCCCTTGCACCTGCATTCACCAATCACCTGCCAGCTTGTACTCCTGTTCCCCCCCCCACTTTCTTATTCTAGCTTCTTTCCCCTTCCTTTCCAGTCCTGATGAAAGCTGTCTTCTCAAAACATCGACTGTTCTTCTCCATAGATGCTGCCCGACTTCTTCAGTTCCTCCAGCATTTTGTGAAAAGGGGAATGGAGTTATGACTAACCTGGAGCACCTGAGTTCAATCCTCAGAAATAATCCTGAGCTGTCAGCTACCCACCGTCCCACGCTCACACTGACCTGTATGTGTCTGCCTGTGTTGTTATAATGAGGTCCAAAGCAAGTTTAACAGCATCACCTCATCCTCCTTCTGGGCAACCTTCCACATACTATGAAGTTTTCCATTTTGAGTTAACTCTTTATGTCTACATCAGAACTGACCATTTCTGACCCTTATCATTTTGGTTGTAATTTTCCTTATCTCATGGTCTTTAAGGTTGTCATAGCCAGTGGAGGTAGTTGGGGATAAGGTTTCACTGCCTATTAAATGCCCCCAGCAGCCTGCACCTCAAATAGCCCCTCACAACCAGGTTCAGCTCCTGACCTTCATGTGTGACCTAGCTATTATGCTGATAAGAGAAAGGGCAAAGGCGGGTTAGTAGTGCCTTAAAACCAGTCTCTTCGGGCAGATGGGGCTCATCAGCAGCTCACCGAGGGGAAGGAAAACTCGGATCTCAAACCTCCACTGCCTTGCAGCTATACCCACTCATGGGAAAGGCTTCGGGAATAATCTGCAATTAGAGTCCCTAAGGTAGTCCTACATTGAATTCAACACTGACTGACAACTCCTGTGATACCTCTGGGGCCAAACTGCATCGGTCTCTACCGTTCCTTTGGAGAGGAGAAGCTTGATGCATGGGTAATAGCTTGCTCTATGTATCATACTGCCCTGGCCTGAGTATCATGTAGACAGCTAGGACACAACATCAGTAGTTGACCCCAACCAACAGAGGGCCTCATTATCTTTATCTAGCCTGCCTGGTGTGTCCCTCAGCCTCTCTAGTAAGAACAGATTACACAGAATTAGAATTATCATGTGCTTGTTACTGGTGACTCCGACTGCCCCTAGTAACCTAACCAGTCTGGCCCTATTGGAGGTGCTCCCTTTATTTCCTCCATCCGTCTCCCATCTTCTCTGCTACTTAAAACTAGCTTGTTTTTCCTGGGCAACAGGAAAATGCTAGAGGAACTCAGCAGGTCTGGCAGCATCCATGGGAATGAATAGATGGTCGATTGCCATGATCAGGCCGTTCTCAGGCTGGAGAAGCAACAACTCATATTCAGTCTGGGTAGCCTCCAACCTGGTGGCAGGAGCATCAATTTCTCTTAACTTCCGGTAATTTTTACCCCCCTTCCTTCCCTCTTCTTCCATTCTCCACTCTTACTCCCCTATTACCTCTTCTTTTCTCAGCTCACCTCCATTTGATGCCCCTCCCTCCTTCCTCCCATGCTCCACGTCCTCTCCTATCAGATTCCTCCTTCTTCAGCCCTTTACCTTTTCCACCTATCACCTCCTAGCTTCTGACTTCATCCCACCCCTTCCTTCACCCACTGACCTTCCCCCTCACCTGGCATCACCTATCACCCTCCAGCTTGTATTGCTTCACCTCCCCCCACCTTTCCAATCCTGATGAAGGACCTTGGCCTGAAATCCCCACTGTTTATTCACCTCCATATTTGCTGAGTTCCTTCAGGATTTTGTTATGTGTGTTACTCTGGTATTCCAGCATCTATAGAATCTCTTGTGCTCTTGTTATCTCCCTTTCCCAGTTCTGGCGATGGCTCCTGAACCTGAAGTGTGAACTGTTCCTTTTCCCTCAGATCCCGTCTGACTTCCTGAGTGTTTCCAGCATTTTCTGTTATTCTTTCAGACTTCCAGCACTTGTAGTTCTTTGATTTTTCATCTCCCACAATAATCTGGCTCATAGCTTTCTCAAGCTTCCCAAACTCATGCTGACTGTCTCTGTTCAATGATATTCAGCTGGATGGGTTGGAGGGGGTTTGGTGTGGGTGGAGATCTCATTGAATTCTTTCAGAAGTTGGCCTGGATAGAGTTCCCGTCAGTAGGAGACAGCCTCAGAATAAAGCAGGGGTTCCCAATTTTTTTTTTTGCCAATGACCCCTGCCATTAATTGAGAGGTCTGTGGACCCCAGGTTGGAAACCCCTGGAATAAAGGGAGATCCCTTTAGAACAGATGAGGAATTTCTTCAGTGAAGGCAGTGAATCTGTGGAATTTGTTGCCACAGAGGGCAGTGAAGACCAAGTCATTGGACGTACTTGAGGCAAATCTCAACAGGTTCTTGATTGGTAAAGGAGTTAAGGGTTATAAGAAAAGGCAAGAGAATTAGGGGTTCAAAAAAAATTAGCCTATGATTAAATGGCAAAGCGGATTCATGGGACCAATAGCCTAATTCTGCTCCTATATCTTATGATCTGCTGTTTGTCCAGGTAATCGTGAATTTGATCATTTAGAAACACTTCAAAGCAGGTTACTAGAAATTCAGTTTATTTTTATCAAAATGGATTGATACTTTATTTCCCTTATTCGCCGGCAGGTTGCAGACTCGTCTCTCTCCAACACTTGGCCAGGACTTGGAGGATGCGATTCGAGTTTCCCCACCTTCTGGTCCGCGTGATGTACAAGTCCCGGTTGCGCTATTACGGACGCCCTGGCACCAAGGTGGACGTTCCGTATCAGGTTCGTAACCTCGGAAGCGTTCCCTCCCTAACTGCTGGTGCCGTGCAGAATGATGCTGCCTATTTCTCAGTGCCAATTGGGGCTGAAGATAGAATCATTGAGAGAGAGAGAGAGACACACACACACACAAACCCAACTGGTCCATGCCAAATAAGGTTCCCATAACTTCCATTTTGTTTGCCCATCTCTCTCCAAACCTGTAAACAGAAATTATTTAAAGTGAAGATGCTTTCAAAAATAATGAAGTGAAAGTTTCCATATTTCAAAAAAAAAAATTTAAAGAGCAGTAAACAGGAAAAGAAAGCTAAATCCAGTCGGTATTAGTTGTGACCACCCTTTGCCTTTAAACCTGCATCAATAATCTTAGGTACGCTGTCGTGCAGTTTTATAAGAAAATCGACTGGTGGGTTGTCCCAAGCCTGTTGGAGAACTTCGCACATTTCTTCTGCAGACTTTGGCTGCCTCAGTTGCTTCTGTCTCTCCAGGTAATCCCAGACAGCCTCAATGATGTTGAGATCAGGGCTCTCTGGAGGCCATACCATCTGAAACCATATAAAAGAATTCTCGGATGCTTAATACTTTTGCTCAGTAATGTAGCTGTCAAGTCTATGAACATTACCTCATAATTCCTCTTTCTCTTACATTGTTTATTTTATAATTTTCTGTCTTTTCACTATGCCCAAACACAACAAATTTCACGTCATATAAAACTGATTCAAGATTCTTGCCTCAAGCACTTCTTCTGGCAGCTCCTTCCATGTAATTTTTGTTTTAGAGATACAGCAGGGTTACAGGCCCTTCCGGCTCAGCGAGTCCACGCCATCCACTTACACGCATGTGACCAAGTAACTTACTGACCCATACGTCTTTGGCATGTGGGAGCAAACCAGAGCACCTGGAGGAAACCTACGTGGTCACAAGGAGGACATAGAAACTCCGAATGGAACCCAGCTGTTGGCGCTGAAATAGCGCTGCACTAACTGCTGTGCACCCGTTCCGCCCACAGTATAACAAAGTGCTGGAGGAACTCAGCAGGCCAGGCAGCATCTATGGAAGAGAGTGAACAGTCGACGTTTCGGGCTGAGACCCTTCATCAGGACCTTTCACCTCATAGATGGACCAACCTGAGTGGAGAAAAATGGCTATTAAACCTGTCCCCTCTAAATGTAACCTAGGTCCTCAATTCTTGATTTTCCCCAACCCTGGAAAAAAAGACTGTTTGCTTTGGACCTATCAAAGTACTTAATACAACCTTGACATTCATCATCTCACAGATAGCCATGAAACAAAGAACCCCCAATAGAATCCATTAAAAACAAAAGACCATCCAAACACCCAGTGTGCAGAGAGAGAGAGAGAGAGAGAGAGAGAAATCAATGTCCCTCATGAATTTATACATTTCTATATTACTCCTCATTCTGCTACTCTGCATGAATAAAGCTGAAACTTACTCGGTCTCTCACTATAACTCAGTCCCTCAAGTTCCAAACACAAGCTCATAAATCTCCTCTGCAATCCTTCCAGTTTAGTGGCTTCTTTCCTACAGCAGAGTGTCCAAAACTGAACACTATGTTCAGTTCCAAATGTGGCTTCATCAATGCCTTGTACATCCCCAACCTCTATACTCTGTGCCCTAAGGCCAGCATGCCAAAAGCCATCTTCACTACCCTGTCTACCTGTGATGCCACATTGAGGGAACTGTGTATTTGTACTCCGCCCCTCTGTTAAACAACACTCCCCTGGGCCCAGCGTTTCTCTGTGGAAGATCTATCCTCACTGGTCTTCTCAAAAGGTTATCTAAATTAAACTCCCTGGCCAATTTATTCAGCTGATCAAGATCCTTTTGTGTTTCCCTCACTAAACAAAAACCTATCGACCTCTGCTTTAATTATACCCAATGAGTTGGCTTCCACAGCCGTCTGTGGCAATGAATTCCGCAGGTTCACCTCCCTCTGGCTAAAGAAATCCCTCCTCATCTCTGTTCTAAATGGATGTTCCTCGATTCTGAGGCTGTGCCCTCTGATTCTAGACTCCCTCTTTCCCCACAACCCCACAATTATTTTTTTTTAATTTCCAAGAAATTATTCACTTCCAATTTGATGAAATCTCTTTCCATCATATTTTCAGGAAGTGTATAATTACTCACTGTGTAAGAAACAAATTTCCACCCAAACACTTCACGATATCCAGTACTTTTAGAACACAAGACATAGGAACAGAATTAGGCTATTCATCCCATCAGGTCTGCTCTGCCAATCATTCATGGCTGATTTATTTCCCCTCTAAACTCTATTCTTTTGCCTTCTCCCTGTAACCTTTAATACTCTTATTGATTCTGTATCTACCAACCTCCACTTTAAATATACCCAATGACTTGGCCTCCACAGACATCTGTGGCTATGAATTCCACAGATTTACTATATATAGCTAAAGAAATTCCATCTAATTTCTATTCTAAAGGGACGTCCTGCTATTTTAAGGCTGTGCTCTCTGTTCTGGACTCCCCCACTACTGGAAACATCCTTTTCACCTCCACCCGATCTTGGCCTTTCAGTATTCAAATGGTTTCAATGAGATTCCCTCTTATTCTAAACTCCCGCGAGCACAGGCCCAGAGCCATCAAATGCTAGGGCAGGCTATGGTCTAGGTGTGGGTCAATGGGACTTGGCAAGGTAACAGTCCTGCATGGATAAGATGGGACGAAGGGCCTGATTCTGTGCTGTAGTGCTCTATAACTCTAATGCAGGGTTCCCAGACTGGGGGCTACAGACTACTCAGTTAATGGTAGGTCTCCATGGAAACCGTTGCTCGAATGGAATGGAATTTCCAAACCAGAACATGAAGTGATCCTACTACATTGTGACACATTTACTACAAACAACCAGGGAAGAGTTTTATACAATCAAAGAAATTTACCACAGGGAATGAGGCCAATCGACCCACTGTTCCTGAGCTCCATGATAGAAAGATTCTTGGTCTATTCCCACCTTTCAACTCTTGGCCACATACCTCTTCAAGGACATACCTCTAAGAGCTTTCCTGTCTTGAGTCAGTGAGTTCCACACACTCTCTTCACCCGGGTGAAAGTATTCCGTACGAGCTCTCTGCTAATATTTTTCAAATGACTACACGTTCAAATTTATTGTCATGGGCATTCAAACCCAGGGTGTAAATACCATGAAATGGGCAGCATGGTAGTGTAGCAGGTAGCCTAACGCCCTACAGTGTTGGCGATCGGAAGATGGGGTATCAATTCCTGCTGCTGTCTGTAAGGAGGTTGTGTCTTCTTCTCTGCTTTCCTTCCACGTTCCAAAGGCACACAGATCAGGGTTCAGAAGCTGTGGTAAGCCACCTTGATGTCGAAAGCATGGCAACACTTGCAGACTGCCCCATTAATAGACGATAGACAATAGGTGCAGAAGTAGACCATTCGGCCCTTTGAGCCTGCACCGCCATTCTGAGATCATGGCTGATCATCTACTATCAATACCCGGTTCCTGCCTTGTCCCCATATCCCTTGATTCCCCTATCCATAAGATACCTATCTAGCTCCTTCTTGAAAGCATCCAGAGAATTGGCCTCCACTGCCTTCTGAGGCAGCGCATTCCAGATCCCCACAACTCTGAGAGAAGAAGTTTTTCCTTAACTCTGTCCTAAATGACCTACCCCTTATTCTCAAACCATGCCCTCTGGTACTAGACTCTCCCAGCATCTGGAACATATTTCCTGCCTCTATCTTGTCCAATCCCTTAATAATCTTATATGTTTCAATCAGATCCCCTCTCAATCTCCTTAATTCCAGCGTGTACAAGCCCAGTCTCTCGAACCTCTCTGCGTAAGACAGTCCGGACATCCCAGGAATTAACCTCGTGAATCTACGCTGCATTTCCTCTATAGCCAGGATGTCCTTCCTTAACTCTGGAGACCAAATCCTCAGATTGTCGGTCATTGATGCGAACAGCGTGTTTTGATGTACATGTGGCAAATAAAGCGAATATCTTAAAAGAACATACACTGTTTGCAGCAGGATCACGGTGCATTATTAATGTAAATGAGTACAATCTGGATTTAACATTTAGTACATAACTTGTGTAATAAAATAAAGAATAATGTGTAAATTTTCTGCAAGTTTAACAGATATTGTCATTAGTGCAAGTTTAAAGAATGACGTCTTCAGTGCAAATTGGGGTGGAATAAAGAGAATTATGTAGTATTAGGGTTTTTCAGGTTTATTGAAGAACCTGATAGCAGTGGGAAAGCTGTTTTTGAACCTTGAGATGTGGGTCTTCGGGCATCGGCCCCTCCTGTCCCATGGCAGCAAGGAGAAGATGGTATGGACTAGGTGGTGGGAGTCCTTTAATGATAGACATCGCATTCCAGAGATATTGCTTCATGTGCTCAATTGGAGAGAGGGGTGCTGTAAATCTATACCCCCGGATTTAGATTTCCTCAGGTAAAAAAGAAACACATTCAGTGACGACTTTACTAGATACAGGAGTGGAGCCCGATGAGGTCTACTGTTGTAATCCATCCACTTCAAGGTTCAACGTGTTGTGTGCTCAGGTGCTTTTTTGGAAAGCACTGTTTTAACACATGGTCATTTGAGTTACTGTCGTCTTCCTTCAGGCTTAAACTAGCCTGGCATTCTCATCTGACTTCTCTCATTAACAAGGCATCTTTGCCCACAGAACTGCTGCTCACTGAATGTTGTTTTTAATTTTTCACACCATTCTCTGTAAACTAGATACTGTTGTGTGTAAAAATCCCAAGAGATCAGCAGTTTCGGAGATACTCAAACCACCCCATCAGACACCAACTATCATTCCATGGTCAAAGTCACTTAGATCACATTTCTTCCTCATTCTGATGTTTGAGCTGATCAACAATTGAACCTCTTGACCATGTCTGCTTGCTTTTATGCATTGAGTTGCTGCCACGTGATTGGCTAATTAGATTGTCTGATTTTGGAATCTCATGTGGATAGGGTGGTGAAGAAAGCTTTTGGTATGCTGGCCTTTATAAATCAGAGCATTGAGTATAGGAGTTGGGATGTAATGTTAAAATTGTACAAGGCATTGGTGAGGCCAAATTTGGAGTATTGTGTACAGTTCTAGTCACCGAATTATAGGAAAGATGTCAACAAGATAGAGAGAGTACAAGATGGAAGAGGTCAATACTCCCCAATGCCATTAGGCTTTACAATTCTACCGCCAGGACTTAAGAACTTTTTAAAAGCTATTATTAATGCTTTTTGAGATAGTGATTTAGATGCATATCATTTTTTTTTACTGAGTTAAGTATTGTATGTAATTAGTTTTGCTACAACAAGTGTATGGGACATTGGAAAAAAAGTTGAATTTCCCCATGGGGATGAATAAAGTATCTATCTATCTATCTATCTATCTATCTATCTATCAGAGGAGATCTACTAGAATGTTACCTGGGTTTCAGCACCTAAGTTACAGAGAAAGGTTGAACAAGTCTTTATTATTTGGAGCGTCGAAAGTTGAGGGGGGACTTGATAGAGGTATTTAAAATTATGAGGGAGATAGATAGAGTTGACATGAATAGGCTTTTTCCTTTGAGAGTAGGGGAGATTCAAACAAGAGGATATGAGTTGAGAGTTAAGGGGCAAAAGTTTAAGGGTAACA